>NC_080412.1:38355000-43355000 GCF_030265065.1 Corythoichthys intestinalis | reverse complement strand
TAACGTTAGCCCTGAGGAAGGCTACGTTCCTATTAATTATGACCACTGTCGCTGCGTGGTTAACGTGTTTTACATACTGGCTTTATTTAATCTGTGAAAACATAGCGCTGTAGAGTGATGGGGGTGTAAAATAAAAATGCTAACTGTCAATTTTAGCTCAGTAGTCATTGCTGGATAAAACACCAAGTAGCACTGGTCCCTAATGTGCTCCAATACAGCAGGTATCATACATTTATTTTGAACACTGCAAAAACTCAAAATCCTATCAGGACTTACAGTTTAGACTAACTCAAAACTTAAATAGAAGTTAAAAATAGCTTGACACAAATGGAAATTCAATTGAAACATGTGGGAAAAACACCAAGCTTTTAAGTGCTGTGTATTACCAAGTGTAATTACATTTTTAGATAAGAAATATGTTTTTTGTTTTTTTTAATATGATCTAGAAGTTTTTTGAGTGAAAGCAGTGATTTTTCCCCCCTAGTCACATCTGAGATGCAATTGTTGGCTGTTTTCAACAATGTACATAAAAAATAAAGACATTGACTGACTGAAAACGGTTCAATATTAGATGAAATGTCTTTTTTTGGTCATGTATATTTTATACGATTACTCGATTAATCGGCAGAATTTTCAGTCGATTACTCGATTACTAAAATATTCGATAGCTGCAGCCCTAATTTTAACGTGATTAATTACGGCCCGTTAACGCGATAAACTTGACAGCACGAGTTAAAACATCGCAATTATTCTACACCACGTCAATAAAATATGTCGTACCTCATCTTTGCTGGTGTATTCTACAATCTCCGTGCACAGGTTGCTGGATTTTATAGTCCCGAGGTTCTGCTGGTTGCTCTTTCTGTTGCAGGAGTCCTTGTACAACATGTACGGAGTGCCGGTTTCTGTCTGCGACTCGATGATGGCGTACCAAACCTGCTGAGCTTTCACCACGCGTTTAGCCCGGCCCTCTCTCTCGTATCTGAAGAACAAATTGGAAGTTGGAGCCGAAACATGAGTAGTTTATCAAATTTTCCCCTACCTGGTGTAGAGCTCCTCAAACTTTTCTCCCCAGCACTCATCCAATCCGGGGCACTCATTGGGGCACATTAGTGACCATTCCTACAACAGCAAGATAGGGAAATAACATTCAAAATCGAATAAAAAGCAATTAAGGGAAGATTTTTTTTTTCTTCCAATGAACCTGATTGCTTTCCACTCGTTTCATGAAGAGGTCAGGGATCCACATGGCGAAGAAAAGGTCTCGAGCTCTTTGCTCCTCTTTACCTGTGTTCTTCTTCAACTCCAAAAAGTCAAAAACATCACAATGCCAGGGCTCTAAGTAGACTGCAAACGCACCGGGTCTCTGGAAAAACAGGAGTGAATGAATACTTCCAATTCAAATAAACTTGATATTTAACTTTAGAAGTGCAACGATTAATCGATTAACTCAAGTAATTCGATTACAAATGAGCTTTATATCAAATTTTGCTTCTTCGAGTATTCATTTAATTAGAGTGAGGTTGTAATGATTTCTTCTGAAAATGTTTGCCTTCAGTTTTATTGATCTGGCTGGATACACTGCCCTCTAAGGGCAACAGTGAGTATGACTTAACTCATTCAACATGGCTGAATCCAGCTGCTCCCTGTTGTTTGAGCTAATATGATTTTTTATGCAATTGTAATTTAGCTCATAGGTATATTTAGCCGTTTTTTGTGGGAATATGCATTTGAACGATTTGTTAAGAGCATTTTATACATACACAGGGTATCACAAAAGTGAGTACACTCCTCGCATTTCTGCAGATATTTAAGTATATCTTTTCATGGGACAACACTGACAAAATGACACTTTGATACAATGAAAAGTAGTCTGTGTGCAGCTTATATAATAGAGGTAATTTATTTTCCCCTCAAAATAACTCAGAATATAGCCATTAATATCTAAAACCCTGGCAACAAAAGTGAGAACACCCCTTAAAAACTACGTACATCCCTAAATGTCCAAATTGAGTACTGCTTGTCATTTTCCCTCCAAAATGTCATGTGACTCGATACAGGAGTGCTGTCAGTATTGCTGCAGAGATTGAAGACATATTCGTGCTGACAATGTGGCAGCTTAACGCTCCTCCGACGTCGGCCAGTTTGTCCGGTGGTAATTCTCCACCCGCTTCCCCAGCAAACATGCTCTCCTCCCGAAGCAGGGGACGAGCTATAACTTGCTCGCCGCCAGGCGGGTTGCCAATCAGCGAAGACAATCGACAACCCCGCCGCCGTGTGATATGATCCCGGGTAGTTTTGAGTCATTTTTCGCTTCGAAAGCCGAGAATAGACTTTGAAACATCACTCAGTTCGGGTTAGCATGTCGGCTAGCAGTCACGCCTCCTGGTTTGTTTACGCTCTCCTAAGCCGGGGCAGGTAAGTGACAAAAGCCGGACTAATTCCGGTGGCATAAAACATCGTTCGGGAGGTGCGACAGTAAAGGTGAAGTCGACAGTTTTGACTATTATAGAGTAATTTTGCCATGTCGTACTGAATAAATCAATTTTTAATACTACATATTCCATTTAGCACAAGACTGTTATTTGTCATGACCATACCATTTATTTAGCAATTGGGGGAAAATACTTCGATAAAAAGAATATCCTGTTAAAATATTGGCGTAGAGAGACTGAAACAATGACATTTTGCAGCAAATTCCCCCTCAATGGGTTGAATTCTAAATCAGATAAAACCATGACCCTGCTGACGTCATCCTCCTCTTGGGGACGCTAGAGCCCTATAAAGGTAGGCGTGGCTAAACGGCACATTAAAAGACTAATTTCTCGTCATCTGCGCTTTGCCAAATTGTTGTATATAGTCGAATTGTCTCAAAATATGATTTTAATTCACATAATAATGCTATTTAAGACTTTTTTTCTCCTGTTGTAGGCACTTTAAAGCAACCAGTGGGGCATCACAATACAATTAGCCATAATATGTTATAACAACGACAGCATATATCGGTATTGGATTGGATTGGGATATTGGTTTAAAAAAATTGGTTTGTGTTTGTTTTATCTTTGAAAGATAACTTATTTTGCTGTTTTATGGTATGTAAAGCACTTTGGACTCCTTGGCGGATTTTTTAAAAATGTGCTTTACAAATAAAGTTGATTGATTGATTGAAAAAGTCATTAACGGACAACTCAAAATTAACCTTGTTGCCTCCTTGGTCAACATAGCGTGCCGTGTTGTTGTAAACACGAAGCATAGGAACCAGCCCATTCGAAGTGCCGTTTGTCTGTAATGAAAATGGTCAAAAATGATAAAACATGACGCATGTTTTAAGCTAATTCACTGTAGTTTTGTGACACACTCACCCCGGCAATGTAGCTGCCAGTAGCTCTAATGCAGCTAACCGCTAGGCCTATGCCTCCTGCTGATTTCGAAATGAGGGCGCATTGTTTCAATGTGTCATAAATCCCATCAATGCTGTCATCCTGCATTGCTAGAAGGAAGCAGCTGTTAAAAAAAGGAGGATACATTCAATCAAACAGTGTAATTGGTTCTGCTAGCTTAACTCCAGTTGTGCTCACCTGGACAATTGTGGCTTGTTGGTCCCAGCGTTGAAAAGAGTGGGGGAGGCGTGCGTGAACCATTTCTCTGACAGAAGATTGTACGTTTCGATGGCCGCGTCGACGTCTTCTCGGTGAATGCCCACCGCCACTCTCATTAGCATGTGCTGGGGTCTCTCCGCCACTACGCAAACAAAGCTTGGTTAACAAAAACATTAAAAACAACTGACTTGGATTTGGTTTTGTGTCGCTTTAGTAAAAACTCTCACCTTTGCCATTTATTTTCAACAAATATGATCGCTCAAGAGTCTACGGAAAGAACAGGAAAGTTACATAGGGCCTCCAAAGACGGGTTGGAGATCAAATCACCTTAAAACCAAAGTAGTTGTAGGAAAAGTCTCGGTCGTAAATGATGGCAGAGTTGAGGCGCTGCAAAATACAGTAAGAAGGAGATATCAAATCTGCAATTAAATGATCACTCATTGAGGGTAAATCCCCCTATTTTCATTAATTGGACATTTAGCATTAAGTTTTTAGTAGGGATGTAATTCGGCCCATCGCACCATTTTTCAGAGGATCGGAATCAGGTTTTTAATTTAAAAAAAAATTTTTTTTTTCTGCTTCATGCTTGTACTGCCTCTAACCTCCCTCCTAGCTAACCAATGCGACCAAACTTGTTTTATTTCTTGATCACCAGCTGGTGTTTGGTACTTAAAGTTAGCGATGATTGACAGGTTTGTAGTGTTGATCTCGTGAAAGAGGGCTCGGTAGCTATACAATCAAAGATTTTTCTACGTTATTCCTGTTTAACAATAATTCACATTAACAGTGAAATTGATCAGTCAACTAATCCCTCATGTATTACGACCCACCAGCACCCTCTGCTGACGGATTTCCGTCACTACGATGTAGACCTTTAATCCATGTAATATGACCAAAAACAAAATGTATCATGTAGTAGGAAGAACTGTAATTTTATTCGAGTAAAAGTCCATGTGCTATATGTATACATGTACACTGCTGGCCACAAGTATTGGCACCCCTGCAATGCTGTCAGATAATGCTCAATGATTGTAATTACAAATGCTTTAGCAGTAATACCTTCATTTATTTTGCTTGCAATGAAAAAACACAAAAGAGAATTTAAAAAAACCGTAATCATTATCATTTTACACAAAACTCCAAAAATAGGCCGGACAAAAGTATTGGCACCCTCAGCCTAATACTTATTAGCACAACCTTTAGAAAAAATAACTGCAAACAACCGCTTTATCCATCAATGAGTTTCTTACAATAATGCTCTGCTGGAATTTTGGACCACTCTTCTTTGACCAACTGCTCCAGGTCTCTGAGGTTTGAAGGGTGCCTTCTCCGAACTGCCATTTTCAGATCTCTCCACAGGGTATCTATGGGATTCAGGTCTGGACTCATTGCTGGCCACTTTAGAGGTCTCCAGTGCTTTCTCTCAAACCATTTTATAGTGTTTTTTGAAATGTGTTTTGGGCCATTGTCCTGCTGGAAAACCCATGACCTCTGAGGGAGACCCAGCTTTCTCACACTGGGCCCTACATTATGCTGCAAAATTTGTTGGTAGTCTTCATACTTTATAATTCCATGCACACGGTTAAGCAGCCCAGTGCCAGAGGAAGCAAAGCAACCCCAAAACATCAGGGAACCTCCGCCATGTTTGACTAGGGGGACCGTGTTCTTTTCTTTGAAAGCCTTGTTATTTCCCCCTGTAAACTCTATCTTGATGCCTTTTCTGAAAAAGCTCTACTTTTGTCTAATCTAGGGGTGCCCAATCCCGGTCCTCGAGAGCCCCTATCCAGCTTGTTTTCCATGTCTCCCTCCTCTAACACACCTGAATCAACTAATCAGGATCGTTATCAGGCTGCTGCAGAGCTGATCATTTGATTCAGGTGTGTTAAAGGAGGGAGACACGGAAAACAAGCTGGATAGGGGCTCTCGAGACCCGGGATTGGGCACCCCTGGTCTAATCTGATCAGAGAACATTCCTCCAAAACGTTCTTGGCTTTCTCAGGTAAATTTTGGCAAACTCCAGCCTGGCTTTTTTATGTCTCAGGGTCAGAAGTGGGGTCTTCCTGGGTATCCTACCATAGAGTCCCTTTTCATTCAGACGACCTGGAGCAGTTGGCCAAAGAACAATGGTCTAAAATTCCAGCAAAGCATTGTAAGAATGTCATTGATGGATACCGGAACCGTTTGTTCGCAGTTATTTTGTCTAAAGGTTGTGCTACCAAGTATTAGGTTGAGGGTGCCAATACTTTTGTCCGGCCCATTTATGTAGTTTTGTGTTAAAGGATCTTTTTTTTTTTCTTTCCCCATTCTCTTTTCGTTTTTGTCATTGCAAGCAAAATAAATAAATATATCACTACCAAAGCATTTGTAATGGCAATCATTTTCTGGGAGAAATTGAGCATTATCTGACAGAATTGCAGGGGTGCCAATACTTTTGGCCAGCAGTGTACCATGTACTGTATTTCAAATTTCTAGTTATATGTTGTTTACTCATTTTTTGGTTTATTTCCATTTCCGATTTCAATTGTTTTTTTGTTTTTTTTAAACTCTCTTGATGATTTAATGTGATTTTTTGTGTCATTGTATTACCTGTTTCAATGTTTTGTTTGTTTACATTCATTTTCTAGTTTTATTTCTATTTCCTATTAACTTTCTTGATGATGTGATTTTTACGTATCATTTAATCTATGTGGATCTTCATGTGACGTAAAGTACTTTAAATTGCCTTGTGTTGAATGATGTTATATATATACAGTATATATATAAAAATGTATTGCCTTTCACAAAAGTGCCAATTGCTTTTTGTTGGCTTTTATTCATTCATCACATTTGCTCAAAAATTTCAGCATTTGTATATTAAAATTCAAAAGAAAAAAAAAAAAAAAAAAAGAAAAAAAAAAAAAAACAAAAAAAAAACACGACCTACTGCTTGTAAAGTTGTTTTTTGTTTGTTTGCAAAATAGTGTTTTACTCACCTGATATTACCAGTTTGATTCAGAATTGGGATTTTTTAAAAAATATTACACATTTATATGACTAATATCTAAAAATATTTCTCATAAAATTACATCTTGATTCAGAAAATATTAGGGCTGTCAAAATTATCGCGTTAACGGGCGGTAATTTAAAAACATTTTTTTAATTAATCATGTTAAAATATTTGACGCAATTAACGCACATGCCTCGCTCAAACAGACCAAAATGACAGTACAGTGTAATGTCCGCTTGTTACTTGTTTTTTGGTGTTTGGCGCCCTCTGCTGGCGTTTGGGTCCAACTGATTTTATGGGTTAGTATCATGAGTGAGCATGGTGTAATTATTGACATCAACAATGGCGAGCTACTAGTTTATTTTTTGATTGAAAATTTTAGAAATTTTAATAAAACGAAAACATTAAGAGGGGTTTTAATATAAAATTTCTATAACTTGTACTAACATTTATCTTTTAAGAACTAGTCTTTCTATCCATGGATCGCTTTAAGAGAATGTTAATAATGTTAATGCCATCTTGTTGATTTATTGTTATAATAAACAAATACAGTACTTATGTACCGTATGTAGAATGTATATATTCGTCTTGTGTCTTATGTTTCCATTCCAACAATAATTTACAGAAAAATATGGCATATTTTATAGATGGTTTGAATTGCCATTAATTACGATTAATTAATTTTTAAGCTGTAATTAACTCGATTAAAAATTTTAATCGTTTGACAGCCCTAGAATATATATATATTTTTGACACAAATGTTATTCTTGTCTTGTTTTTTTCCCCCCCTTTTAAGTTTTTTGTCTCTTTTGGACCTAGAATTTAATTATACTTACAGCTTTGTTTTCCCGAACAATGTCAAGTGTCTCTTTGGAGATCATTGGGAGGTGACGCTTGTTGATGGGGTTGATGTAGGCGTAGAGGTCCTCCATCACGTCTTCATAAAACAAAAGAAGAGAATTTAACACTTTGTAAGATTGTATTCATAATGGCTGCCTCTTCATTTGACAACCCGTGTCAAACCTACCACTAAAAACTTTCTTGGTCTCCTTATGCAGGTTGGAAACGGCAATCCGTGCAGCCAGGATGGCGTAATCAGGATGTTTGGTGGTTAACGTGGCGGCGGTCTCGGCAGCCAGAGTGTCCAGCTCCACCGTGGTCACTCCGTTGTACAAACCCTGGATCACCTTCATTGTTATCCCGGCCTGCCGAGATAAAACACAGTAAATTATACTGCGCTGGAGCTTTTAGGCCGAAGATTTCAACTTACAGGGTCCAAAAAGTCAAAATTGAGGCCATAGCAAAGCTTCTGGATGCGAGATGTGATTTTATCAAAACTAACTGCCTCTCGGCGACCATCTGGGAACAAAAAAAGTACAAGATTTATAGGACAGTGCCACATTAGGACATACAGTATAAGCTCTATATTAGTACTGCAACGATTAATTGATTAACTTGACTAATTCGATTAGAAAAAAGATTCGAATCAAATTTTGCTCCTTCGAAGATTCCTTTAATTAGATAGGCATTGTAATAGTTTGTTTTGAAAGTGTTCGCATTTAGTTTTATTCATTTGGGTGGATAGACTGCCCTCTTGTGGTAACAGTGAATATGACATAACTCATCTAACATGACTGGATCCAGCCGCTCCCTGTTAAGACCAACATAAGGTAAGTTTTTGTCTGAGCTAATGTTTTTTACTGCATTCCTAATTTAGTTTATAGGTATATTTAACAGTTTTTTGTGGGATTATGTGTTCGAACGATTTGTTAAGAGGACTGTAAAAAAAAAGTTAGTATTTTATAACATTTAAGTTAGCGGACTTTTGCTATGCGAGTTAGCCAACTGTTCTTTTGTCGAACTTATCCTCATTTATTTTATTTTTTTTTAATACCGTTTGAGGCTAAGATGAGGTATTTTAATTTAGTTTTCAATGCATTTACTGCTCTAGTGAAATGCAAGTGCATATTTGCGTAGTTTGAAGAAACACTCAGGAATTTTATTTTGTATTCGCATTTAATGCTCTTTTGAAAGTCTTTGTTTTACATCTCCTAAAATGTATTCTGCAACACATTAAATGTTTCTAATCCGATGACTCGATTATTCGAACGAGATTAATCGATGACTTAAATAATCGATAGCTGCAGCCCTATGCTAAATAATTAATGGATAAAATACAGAAACACATTGTGCAAAATTTGTTTTGTGCAAATTATAGTGACACTGAGTTAAAATAAAACTTACGAGTGATGTCTAAATATTAGAGGTGAAACGATTAATCGATTAACTCAAGTGGGTCAATCAGAAAAAATCTTTGAATCAAATTTTGCTGCTTCGAGTATTGGTTTAATTAAGAGTTGTGATGTGATGGTTTGATTTGAAAGAGTTTGCATTTAGTTTTATTGATTTGGGCGGATACACTTCCCTCTAGTGGCAACAGTGAATATGACTTATTTCATTTAACATGGCTGAATCCAGCTGCTCTCTGTTAAGAACAACATAAGTTAAGTTTTTGTTTGAGCTAATATGTTTTTTCATCTATTTGTAATTTAGTTTACAGGTACATTTAGCCGCCTTTTGTGGGAATTTGTGTTTGGATGATTGGTTAAGGGCATTGTAAAAATCGTTAGCATTTTACAGCATTTAAGTTCGCTGACTTTTGCTATGCAAGTTAGCCAGTTGTTCTTTTGTTATACTTAGATCCTCATTTATTTATTGTTTTATACTGTTTGAGGCTATAATCAGGTATTTTATTTTAATTTTTTAAATGAGAGTGCAATTCGGCATACTTTGAAGAAACACTCGGGCAATTTATTTTGTATTCGCATTCAAAGCTCTTTTGAAAGTGCAATTTTAGCAAGCCTTTGTTTTACATCTAAAATTCTGCAATCCTAATCCGATTACTCGAACGAACTAGTTGATAGATTAATCGACTACTAAAATAATCGATAGGTGCAGCCCTACATTTATTATTTGAAAAAAAAAAAAAGACAGGTTAGCGCTGAGCATTCCTTTGTTGAAATTTTGCTTGTTTGCTGTCATTGACGGCAATGGACGTCCAAACCATTTGAACTGAGAGTTGGCAGTAATAATTCGCAGTTCAAATAGGTTGTCCGTCCATCCTCATCAATGTCAGCATATTTTTCAAATTATATTTTGATGCTTTTAAAATCACAGAAGCTCTTCAAAAAAATGTTTAAAGAATACCTCTTTTGATGACGTGCATGTTGACAGCTTGATTGTTCAGCTCCGGTTGTTTTTCTCCTTTGCGGTAACTTTGAAAATGGCTCGAAGTTGACGTTTAAACATCAACTTTTACAATACAACATCTGTTGAAGCAGTTGAATCTGACAATGAGAGCGCCAACGATCGTCAAACCAGTTGAAGAACATTGCACCGGCAGCTCAGCCAATCAGATGAGACTTGCTGTAAAGTCAACCAATCGTTATGCGTCTATAGGAACGTATAACAACTTCCGGCTTCCCTCTGAATGTGGCGGGAATACTCAAAATACATGTTTCGACAGGAAAAAACAATTAAGTCCAGACAACGTCGGCACAGCAATATTAACAGAACAGTAAACGAAACAGTTCATAAAACAATATCCCGGATTAATACCGATTTTTACAGTGCTTAAATCATTTTGAAACTATTTCGTCACAACCCCAAAAGTTAAATGGAATTACATGAAGAAACGAAATTCGTTCAAGGCACTGTACCTGCTGCCTGATAATAAAAATAATAATAATGAGCTTTTATTGTTATGCCGACAACACCCAACTACACTTACATGCCTTTATTTATATTAATAATACTGAATGGTTGACTTTAGGACAAGCTACACGCCGTACTTAAATCGGTGTTCTGCCAAAATGTCTTACATCGGCAAAACGTCCTACAAGAGGCGAATTTAAGAACTACCGTGCGCTTTCAACTTGTTTCGTTTCGATGCATACAGGCAGAACGTACTGTACTAAAAATGCCTTTAAATACTTAAACGTCGTTATATCAAATAAAGTTTTAAATATGCTACGTAACTAATGTGGTCAATAGAACGACATTGCTTTAAAACTACCACAAGAAAACACAATAGTTAAATGTATGAGAGGGAAATACATGGAAAAAGTATTTTGAGGCAGTAAAAGATAAAACTCAACAATATGAATGAAGTGAGTACTCGCCTTTAACCGATGTGCGCATGCGCATTGTGTAAAACGAACACCGGAAATGCCCCTAATGTTAGCATAACAACACCTGTTCGCATAGCTACATTTAAGCTAACATTTTTTTATGCAATGTTGTGAAATATTTTCTTTACCCAAGTTTCAAAATTCCCTACGATTTTTTTTCGTAAGGAATTGACAATTGCGCCCCCTCCCCCAAATAAAAATAAAATCAAAGATACAAAATGACAAGACAACACAGTATTAAGATGCTATTTCCTGGAATGCTTTTGCTTTTTTCCCCCCTTCAAATTTTTCAAATGTTTTCATCCTTTATTTTTATTTTTTTTTGGGCCAAATATTTAAATTGTATTCTTTTCTTTTTTTTTTTCTCCCCCAAGCAGCTCATTCCTTTGTCTTTATTGGTAAAGCAGACATGCTCGTAAATTAGAAATCCGTATTTTTACAAACAAAAGGACATGAAGAAAATACATCATCATCCACATCCTGCAAATATAAACAGTAACAAATCCCAAAACTATTATCTGATAAACTTACTTTTTTTTACACTACGGTGTACTACCGCACACACTCAAGTACAAAAAAACAGGATAGAGAGTAAACTCCTCTGAATATACAAGAACCCAGTTCACTTTCCTTTTTAAAACCAACAGGGAACTTATTAGAAATGTAATCAAGATGCGTGGATAACTCCGAAGGACACAGTGAATGTATTTACATGCATGAAAACAATAAATATTCTTTTGGTTTTAGAGTTTCACTACCAAGAAAAAAAAAATGCAACTGAGTCATTCCAAATCAAGGTGCGTGTAAACATTATCAGGTCAACTACCATTGAATTCTGATACAGTATAAAGGAAGAAATCATGGATTTTTTTTTGAATGTGGACAGAATTCTTCCATGTTAAAACGACAGAAAATATAACAGTAAAAGGAAAAAGTGAATAGCAACTTGTTATGCAAATTTACATATTATACATAAAAAGAAGTCAAGAAATCTTGCTTTTAAAAAAAAACTTTCACCAAGGGGCTGGTGAGTATAAGGCAAAGAAAGTCTATTGATCTCTCTCTTTCTCTCTCTCTATACATATTTATGACTATTTAGTTCTTAAAATCAAATTGTTATTTTTTTACATTCAAACATCTGTCTATGGATATTCATGAACAACCGAGTTTTTGTTTGAGAAGCAACGTGAAATGTGATCAATATATTTACAGTAAATGATCACAAGGAATTTCTCATTGTTCTCCAATTGGTGAGTGGTGGAAAAGTATTTTTATCCTATGAATTAAGGAAAATAAGATATTTTCTGATGACTTGTGGATCATTTAGCAAATCCTTTCCCTGTAATGCACCTCAGAGAAGTGCAGGTGACGCTGCAACAATGACTTGAATGAGGGCGTCGGAGCCATCCGGAAGCGAAAGAATAAATTTGCTTGCGGTCTTTGAATCGAGAGCTCACCCCGCCCCTCCCGAAAAAAAAGGAAGAAACGATCTTAAATACAGTAATGTATAAAAATAGCTTTTCACAGTTTACGCAAATGTTGTGCATTACTGACAGTCAAGTAAGCAAACTTCAAAACTATTTTGAAGAATTGCACCTTCATCTTTGTTGAGTTGAGGGACCGGTCGAAAAAGCAAAACTTTGCACTTCTTTGAGTCTTAAAATGACTGTTGAAAATACTGGGAGCGAAGGGATATTGTCGTCTCTGTCGGGAAGGACGGACGGCTTCACCGTCTCCAAGATCGGCTTTCGTACTTGTCATCTTCATCGTCGTCCTCTTCTTCTTCTTCCTCCTCGCCCGGCAGATAGGACCGACCTTCTTTCTGCTGGCAAAAAACAACAAAGGTTATTAGATTTGTACTTTCGATTTGTGAGGAGACAAGAAAAATGATGCCACTGCTTGGTTGTCATGCCTATTACAAATATTTGCGACCATTCTCACGAACATTTAAATACAGTGCTGGCACCCCTGCAATTCTGTCAGATAATGCTCAATTTCTCCCAGAAAATGATTGCAATTACAAATGCTTTGGTAGTAATATCTTCATTTATTTAGCTTGCAATGAAAAAAACACAAAAGAGACTGGGGAAAAAAATCATTATCATTTTACACAAAACTCCAAAAATGGGCCAGACAAAAGTATCAGCACCCTTTGAAAAATCACGTGATGCTTCTCTAATTTGTGTAATTAACAGCACCTGTTACTTACCTGTGGCACGTAAAAGGTGGTGCCAATAACTAAATCACACTTGCAGCCAGTTAAAATGGATTAAAGTTGACTCAAATTCTGCCCTGTGTCCTTGTGTGAGCATGGAGAAAAGAACACCAAAGAACTGTCTGAGGACTTGAGAAGCAACATTGTGAGGAAGCATGAGCAATCTCAAGGCTACAAGTCCATCTCGAAAGACCTGAATGTTCCTGTGTCTACCGTGCGCAGTGTCATCAATAAGTGTAAAGCCCACGGCACTGTGGCTAACCACCCTAGATGTGGACGGAAAAGAAAAATTGACGAGAGATTTCAACGAAAGATTCTGCGGATGGTTGATAAAGAACCTTGACTAACATACAAACAAGTTCAAGCTGTCCTGCAGTCCGAGGGTACAACAGTGTCAAGCTGTACTATCCGTCGGTGTCTGAATAAAAAGGGACTCTATGGTAGGATACACAGGAAGACCCCACTTCTGACCCAGAGACATAAGAAAAGCCAGGCTGGAGTTTGCCAAAACTTACCTGAGAAAGCCAAAAACATTTTGGAAGAATGTTCTCTGGTCATTTTCATTTTCAACTGAAGTATTATGTCTTGTATTTTTATGTGAGTGTTTCTAGGTGTGTCTATTATAATGAATGGTAAGTATTGTATTGTATGGTAAGTACATATTATAATTAGGGTTAGTAATTACTAGGGTTAGTATATTATTTATAAGTTAGGGTAATTATGGTTAGGTTTAGAGGGTTAACCAGTACAGTTGGGCTAGGGTTAGTTGTGATTAGGGTTAGATAGGGTTAATCTCTTTAATAGGGCAAGTGTTAGCATCCATCAGGGTTTGTTATGGTTAGGGTTAGTTAGGGTGAACCTGTCATGTGATGGATGAGTCAAAATTAGAGCTTTTTGGGAAAAGGCATCAACATCGAGTTTACAGGAAAAAAATGAGGCATTCAAAGAAAAGAACACGGTCACCACAGTCCAACATAGCAGAGGTTCCCTGATGTTTTGGGGTTGCTTTGCTACCTCTGGCACTGGACTGCTTGACCGTGTGCATGGCATTATGAAGTCTGAAGGCTACCAACAAATTTTGCAGCATACTGTAGGGACCAGTGTGAGAAAGCTGGGTCTCCCTCAGAGGTCATGCGTCTTCCAGCAGGACAATGACCCAAAACACACTTCAAAAAGCCCCAAAAATGGTTTGAGAGAAAGCACTGAAGACTTCTAAAGTGGCCAGCAATGAGTCTAGGTCTGAATCCCATAGAACATCTGTGGAGAGATCTGAAAATGGCAGTTTGGAGAAGGCACCCTTCAAATCTCAGAGACCTGGAGCAGTTGGCCAAAGAAAAATTTCAGCAGAGCATTGCAAGAAACTCATTGATGGATACCGAAAGCGGTTGTTCGCAGTTATTTTGTCTAAAGGTTGTGCTACCAAGTATGACGCTGAGGGTGCCAATACTTTTGTCCGGCCCATTTTTGGAGTTTTGTGTAGAATGAAAATGATTTATTTATTTTTTCCATTCTCTTTTGTGTTTTTTTTATTGCAAGCAAAATAAATGAAGATATTACTACCCAAGCATTTGTAAGTGCAATCATTTTCTGGGAGAAATTGAGCATTATCTGACAGAACTGCAGGGGTGCCAATTTTGGCCAGCACTGTATATGGCTGTCAATGGCATCGACTTACATATACGTCAATGGAATCCAAGTACTTTGACATCAATAGAATCAACATACATGGAGGTCAATGGCAAGGACATACATGGCTGTCAACAGCATGGACGTCCATGGCTTGGACGTGCACGGCTCCAATTGAATGTCAATGGGCTGTAATAGTAAGTTTTTGGTCAAAAATAACAACCACACAGGTTTTTCTTCTATTGAAAATGAATTGGATATTTGGACGTACATAGCTGTCAATGGCATGTACGTACATGGCTGTCAACGGCATCGACTTACTTGGGGGTCATATACGAATGTCAATGGCCTGTAATGGTTTTTGGTTTAAAAAAAAAAAAAAATCACTATCGCACAGATTTTTCTGCACTTGAAAATGAATGGGAAATTTCAGCCATTAGAAATGAATGTAACGACATTCATGGCCGTCAATAGCATCCTATTAGAAATGAATGGGCGAGTTTTTTGGAGATTGCCGCTATCTCGCGCAGTCGCACTTAAATGAAACTAAGCATCGGTTGCTACCGTGTTATCGTCATCTTTGGACTCCTCCTCCTCGGGCTCCGTGGTAACAGAGGGCGTCTTGGGCTTGTACCAGGAAATCTGCAACACGCGACCTTTGAACTTGGCTCCCTGGTTGGCTGCCTAAATGACATTAACAGAAGCATTTTATAAGTTTTTTTTTTTTTTTTTTTTTTTTAACAGGCGTCTCCTGGCCAAGTTAAACGTACATTCTCTGCTTCACTCCGAGTCTTGAAGGTCATAATGACGCTGGTGGCGTCCTGGTCACGGAGATCTTCCAGATCACCAAATTTCTAAGAATCAGCCCAAAAAATAGCCTTTAGTGTGCATCTTTAAGCCAGTGTTTTTTCCAACCATTGTGAGCGCAATAGAGAAAATCATCCACTTTCACCTAAATGATGTTAAAAATAGTTATGAAAATGAATCCACAAATGTGCCGATTCTGAGTGTCTGTGTGGCGGTTCGCCGGTCGGTAATCATGCAATACTATTCCATTTCAGTAAGTGTCAACAGGTAGCTAATTAATTTTTTTAGTGATACGTAAGAGGTAAGAGTGGCATTGGAGCTAGCGGCTAGCAAGCGAAAGTGTTAACAATGACATCGATAGAAAGGTTTAAAAAAAAAAAAGAAAGATGCTTCGAAATGACTCAAATATGACCGAGACTAATAAGTCTTTCGTCCAAAAGACAACAACGGAAATTAAAAGACCTGCCAAAAACAACAAATGTGCCATGGCTTAAAAAAGGTTGAAAAACACTGTCCTAAGCGTTTAAAGAGTGCAGTGGTGTTTGTGTTCTCACCACAAAGTGTGATGTGAGTTCCTCCTTCTCCTCCTGAGTGACGCCGACAATAGAAAGGGCTCTTGGCCTGTGGTCCACCACCATGCGGTTGACGGATCCCCCACGGCCTCTAGTGCGAACGCCACCCGTTTCCAGGGCCGCCTTCCCTCGGCCGCGGCCTCGACACGTCGGGGATCGGAGGATGCCCAGTTGTGTTGCCTGGCAAAGCAGTGGGAAAGACGGCGACTTTAGTCTTGCACCGATAGCGATACCAGAATCATAAAGGGCCCCGATACGGTACTAAAATAGAGACATAATCAACGATACTGGGCAATATCTTTGAAATTTAGTTTCCAACTGCTGGTTGTCCTTCCAAAGATGGCCGCCGAAGTCAGAGGTGGGTAGTAACGTGTTACATTTATTCCGATACATTTACTTGAATAACTTTTTGGGAAAAAAAAGTACTTCTGAGTTTTACTAAGCCATACTATTGACTTTTATGTAAGTAAATTTGTGAGGAAGAAACGTTGAAAGAGCCATATCGGATCCAAAAAAATGTCTGTAGCCGCAAAAAATGAAAAGCCTTACATAAGCCACTAATTGTGCTAGTCCTCCCACTTGAAAATATTAGAGAGGCCTGTAATTGTCAACATGGGTAAACCTCAACCATGACAGACAGAATGTGACCCCCCCCCCCAGAAAATCACATTGTTTGACTTTATTTGCAAATCATAGTGGAAAATAAGTATTTGGTCAATACCAAAAGTTCACCTAAATACTTTGTTATGTACCCTTTGTTGGCAATAACGGAGGCGGAACGTTTTCTGTAACTCTTCACAAGCTTTTCACACACCGTTTCTGGTATTTTGACCCATTCCTCCATGCAGATCTCCTCTAGAGCAGTGATGTTTTGGGGCTGTCGTTGGGCAACACAGACTTTCGACTTCCTCCAGATTTTCTATGGGGTTGAGACCTGGAGACTGGCTAGGCCACTCAAGGACCTTGAAATGCTTCTTACGAAGCCACTCCTTTGTTGCCCTGGCTGTGTGTTTGGGATCATTGTCATGCTGAAAGACCCAGCCACGTCTCATCTTCAATGCCCTTGCTGATGGAAGGTGATTTTCACTCAAAATCTCTGGATACATGGCCCCATTCATTCTTTCCTTTACACAGATCAGTCGTCCTGGTCCCTTTGCAGAAAAACAGCCCCAAAGCATGATGTTTCCACCCCATGCTTCACAGTGGGTATGATGTTCTTCGGATGCAATTCACTATTCTTTCTCCTCTAAACACGAAAACCTGTGTTTCTACCAAAAAGTTCTATTTTGGTTTCATCTGACCATAACACATTCTCCCAGTCCTCTTCTGGATCATCATCCAAATGCTGTCTAGTGAACCGTAGACGGGCCTGGACGTGTACTGGCTTCAGCAGGGGGACTGGCAGTGCAGGATCTGAGTCCCGTTGGCGCATTGTGTTACTGATAGTAGCCTTTGTTACTGTGGTCTCAGCTCTCTGTAGGTCGTTCACTAGGTCCCCAGTGTGGTTCTGGGATTTTTGCTCACTGTTCTTGTTATCATTTTGACGCAATAGGGTGAAATTTTGCATGGAACCCCAGTTTGAGGGAGATTATCAGTGGTCTTGTATTCCTTCCATTTTCTAATAATTGCTCCCACAGTTAATTTCTTTACACTAAGCGTTTTACCTATTGCAGATTCAGTCTTCCCAGCCTGGTGCAGGTCCACAGTTTTGTCTCTGGTGTCCTTTGACAGCTCTTTGGTCTTGGCTATAGTGTAGTTTGGAGTTTGACTGACTGAGATTGTGGACAGGTGTCCGATACCGATAATGCGTTAAAACAGGTGCCATTAATACAGGTAACGAGTGGAGCCTCGTTAGACCTCGTTAGAAAAAGTTAGACCTCTTTGACAGCCAGAAATCTTGTTTGTTTGAAGGTGACCAAATAACTATTTTCCACTCTAATTTGGAAATAAATTCTTTAAAAATCAAACAATGTGATTTTCTGTTTTTTTTCTCCACATTCCGTCTCTCATGGTTGAGGTTTACCCATGTTGACAATAACAGGCCTCTCTAATCTTTTCAAGTAGGAGAACTTGCACAATTGGTGGTTGACTAAATACTTATTTGCCCCACTGTATATGTATTAGCTATTTTAGCCAACAAAATAACTACGTTGGCTAAAAATACAAATGAGCCTTCATGATTTAATGTTTATTTTTTGTGCAGTGCATCCAATGCACCACATGACCACTCTGTTGTATGATGCCACCTCAAGTTTAACTTCATTCCAATATTAAGGAATTGTTTCATTGCTTTTATGAAATTAAAGAAATGCAATAAAGAAATCCGATTATTGATGTCATTTTTACTTTGAGGTTTCGACAAACAACAAAATGGAACGTGCATAACTTGCCCTTATCTGGGCATGTCTTTGATTTTCTGTATTATCTCGGTTTTGTTTTTGAAGTCTGCAATCAGGTGCAAAAATGTTGATGAATGTCTCCTTCATGTACTCACTATCTCTGAACGGTTTTCTACGCTTTGTAATCTCCCGGGTTGCAACAAAACTTGAAGCAGTAGTGGAGTTTGGTGATGCAATCCACTTCTTAAATCTAAAGCGCTCCTCTAGGTACTTCAGAAGTAATGCAATCGTACTTTTTGTCTCACTGACAACTTCTCGTCACAGAATAAACATTCAGGCAATCCTTCCGCATTGGCAAAGAATGCAAATTATTCGGTCCAAGAAACGTTGAATCCTCTGTTTGCCTCAGTTATTTTTCTCTTTTCGGCCACTCATTTTCTTCACGGCCGCCAGTTTGTTTACAATAGCTACCTGCCTGGCATTCCGCCCCGCTGATAAAAACGTGCGTCGCAGGCTATGACGCAAATCTTCGTTGCAATTCAATATTTATTCTTCACATTTTTACAGCATTGGAAAACGTTAAGAATGTTTGTGTCATTTTTGTCCTCCTACGGCAGGGGTGACCAACCCTGGTCCTCGAGAGCCGCAATACAACTTGTTTTCCATGTCTCCCTCCTTTAACACACACAAATCAAATGATCAGCTCATCAGCAAGCTCTGCAGTTGCCTGATAACAATCCCGATGATTTGATTCAGGTGTGTTGGAGGAGGGAGACATGGAGAACAAGCTGGATTGCAGCTCTCGAGGACCAGGGCTGGCCAACCCTGTCCTACGGGAACCATATCAAAACAAAAAATAAATTTTTTCTCCCCCATCTTTTTCCATTTTCAAACATTTTTGAAAATGCTCCAGGGAGCCACTTACGACACGGGTTGCCAACCCCCGCATTATAACAATCAAACTATCTTCACTATCATTCTATGAGCACGCCGGCCTGTTCAATCACGTGTCATCTTTAAAGCACAGTAAAAAGTATTTGACATAGAGCGCAGTCCTCAACATGACTCAAAAACGCGGATTTTAACCTCTCTCCCAGTTTTTATTTTGCACCGATTGACCACGGAAAACCAGATGTGATCCTTATAATTAATAATAGAAACTATGAAGGAGCTATTCACTATTCAAATAGGAACTATTTTCTCCACTAGAGGGCACTCATGCTCTTTTGATGAATTATGGTTCAGTTCTGTCGTCTTTATTTTTTTCGGCGGATTCTAATGATTTTTTTGTATTTCTTTGGCTTAATGTGAGTATGTAATAGTTTATAGTACAGTAAAATAATAACAGTTGATATAGACAACTTCATGCGAAGAATAAAATATACTATTGTTTAAAAAAAAAAAAAAACATTGTAAGCAGTTACTCACAATGTTACTTATAACTTGGGTATTATTTTCACCAAATACTTTTTTACTTGTGTTTGAGTACATTTTTTGGATGACTACATTTACTCTTACTTGAGTAATATTATTATGAAGTAACGCTACTTTTAGTTGAATAAAATTTTTGGGTACTCTGCCCACCTTCTGGCCAAAGCAAACAAAGAAGAAAAAAAGGACATTCTTTTTCATAAGATGTAAAAAGGGTAGAGTCAATTATTGCAGTGTTCTGAGCTGAGGGGAGTCCTATTTTCCATCTAAGAAACTATATTTTAAAAAGTACATGTCAAACGGTAATACCAGCCAGTATTTAACGTCTTATGAACACTGACATTTGAAATGAGCATCTTTAGCGATATTAGCTATGTTAGAAGGAAAGAAAATAGGAAAAGTAAGCTAGCAAATTTGTGTAGTCTGTTAGCAAGCGTTATTAGCACTTGAGCTAAGCTAATGTACTGATGTGGTGTAATGTGCAATGATTGTAAAGTGTATTAAAGGTTTTTCAACAGTCTGTTCAAGTTAATGTTTTCAAGTTAGTTGTAATTAGTATTAGAATAAAAAATATACTTATATATATATTTTTTTAAAACTATCGGTACAGTATAGGCATCAGTCGATACCAAATGGCTGGATATCGGAATCTGGAGCCAAAAAATGGTAGTGGTGCAACTCTACTTTTAACTACTACGAGTAATATGTTAAGGCTGTGTTAGAGAGAGCATTAAAACAGTTGCACATGTGGGCCCAGGTGAAATTTTTACCTCCTTTTGTAGCTGTCCTAGTTTCCTTTTGAGATCTGTGGTGTCTTCTCCAGAGCTCATCTTCTTGTGGAAATCTAACTCGGCATCTAGCAACTCTTTCTGGGCCTGCGCACGAGAAACGAACCAAAACACAGAGAAATTAAAAAAGTGTGTTTCACTTGAAGTTATACTATGTCAACATGTTTAAGACCACGCTTACGTCGCTCTTCGTCTTAGGCTGGTTGTGATTAACTTTGGAGACCTGTGAGGCTGGAATCATTTCGTTCTGAAGCTGAGCAATCTTTTCAGTCAGCTCCTTCAATGTTTTCATGATGTCGGCCCTTTCCTCTGGTTTCATCCCCCGGTTCTTCTCCAGACGGTTGATCAGCGTCTGATTAAGTAATGGAATATATAAGTTTAAAAGGATAAGACGTCTATTGGCAGCCAAAGAGTTAAGTTACGTGAGGTTAAGAGAGATTTCTAAAACAAAACAAGGTTTACAAGCAGTCAATTCTAACAAGTCAGTATGCAGTACCTTAGTAATAAAATCAAATATATAACTTTTATTTTTTCAAACAACATGGTATTGGTACAGTATTGGCATTGGCTGATACCACACGGCCAGATATCGGAATTGGGAGCCAAAAATGGTACGGATGGAACTATTTCTAACCACTATGACAAAAACAGTAAGGCTGCATTACAGCGTTAATTTTTTAAAATGAATAAATATTAATTAAATTACGGTAATATATAAATTCTCAGGGAAAAATATACATGGGCCACACTTATTTTTGTCATTTTTTTCCCAAAATGTATTTATTTCATTTAATTTTTTCATTACTCATTGCTTTTTTGTAATCTGCATTTTTTTGGTATTTGGTAACTTTTTAGTTTTGGTCAATTTTAGCGATGCTGGCGGACAAAGCAGTAGTTTTGCCTTAATAAAGACTGCGTTTCCTATGAGGACCAGCGCACACCCGCACAGTGTCGTAAAATCATCAATCAATCAAAAATTAATCTCCCGGTCGCCTGCAGATGGATTAAACGACATTTCTGTTTTCAGCGGCTGTGTGAAAGATGAATAGTAATAAGATGTAAAATGAATCCAGTTGTGGCAAAAAATAGCATGTGATGGTTAGCAACCATGTGGCTTAGTGTGGCTATCAATGGATCCTCTTGATAAAAAAGATCCCAAAACATAATGAATCCTCACCTTCTGAAACTCAATCTGTTCCTTTAACATTTCTTGCTTTTTCTTCCTCAAGTCATGCTGAAGTTTTAACGCCTCCTGAATACAAAAAAAAAGGCATAAAATTAAGACTAAGACTCGTTAAGCTAATTTACAAAGAAAAGAAAAGCAACATGCCTGCTTCTTCTTCAAGGCTTCTTGCGCTTCCAGCGCTTTTGCAGTTTTCCCAAGGCACTTGGAGGATGTTTTGAGTGGCGTGGACGAGTAGGGGACCTTGTGGGTGTTTGTCAGAGCCGGTGCCACCTAAACGTCATGTACACGTTAAGTCATCACTTGACGGTGTGTAAATTTCACTTTTAACAGCATTGTACTTCCCATTTCATGCAGAATTTTTTTTTTTTTTAAACAGTTACAGTCATTCGACTCATTGGCTGCAATAGACTGCGCTACACTTCCAATCCATTATGAGTGGGAGGGGCAAATGACCCTCCCACTCATAATGGATTGGACGTCTAGCGCAATGGCACTGAAAGATCAGCATTCATAGCCAATATTTCAAGTTTAAATGAATGTGACCTTTTTTTTTTTTTTTTTTTTTTTTTTAGTTTAAGATGATGCTCGCCATGCTAAATGCTAATGCTAGCAAGAAGGCGAATGCTATGCTAACACTCCGAGCCACCTAGCATCGTGTTTGCAACGGCGTCACAACCCCGTTCCCTCGGCTCCACTCCCGTTCTGCTCTAGACATGTGCCGATTACCGGTTTCAAGGTACACCGTGGTATAAAAACGTCACGATTTTTAAACCGCAACAATTTTACGTCATACCATCCCTACGGTATTAGCTATTTTTTTGTCCCAAAAATGCAGGGAGAAATCCCTTGCTTGCAGCTGCAAAGCTCAACCCTCCCCTACCGGCTGTTGCTCAGTGTCAGTGAGTCAGCTGAGCTACCCGATGGCTGGAGAAGGTGAAACTCCTGAACTTTCCCCCCCATCGAAGAAAACAAAATCGCTGGTATGGGAATACTTCGGCTAAAGAAAATTTACAGACGGCCGCGGCTTAGAGGGGGAGGGTCAACCGACATGTAAGACATGTTTCCGGAGGGTGGCTGCCGAGGAGGCAATACCTCCAGTATGATGTCACATTTATACAAAATTAAAGGTAAGTAAACGCTGTCATGAACGTTTCCCACCAGCTACTCCAGCATATTTAGTGTGTCTAGTAAAACGTGATTTTTTTTTTCTGACAACTGTGTAGCGAAAGAGTGTGTGTATAATGTAAACATGATACGATCATACGAGCCATACGCATGTGCTTTTTATGGAAAATAATTAAATTAAATTTGTTCTGATAGCAATAATGTTGAGCTGTGGCAGTGGGTTTAGGCTAACCCAGTGCCATATATTTAGAGAGTCACGACACTCCCATAGAGATCCATTATACGATTTTACTTCCGGGTACTTCCGGGTTATGGAGCCTTGGATAGTTACAAACATCGCATTTGACATGGCGGACACCATTCATTTGAACGGCAGGCTGTCAAGTATATTCGGAGGTAAGTTGATTAAAAACCGACCTCATTTGAATTTTCAACTGTCTGTATTTTACCAGAGGTGCTTTATGATGTATATGTTGAGCTTTATTTGTATGTGCATGGCGTAATTATATATTTATTTTGTCTTGGTTGACGAGGGATTCTCTCTTACTGTTAAAGCTGGCTACGCTAACTCGGAACGTATATTCGGAGGAAAGTTGATTAAAAACCGGCTTCTTTTAAATTTTCAACCGTCTGTATTTTATTAGAGGTGCTTTATGATGTAAATGTTGAGCTTTATTTGTATGTGCATGGCGTAATTATATATTTTGTCTTGGTTGACGAGTGATTCTTATTTTTAAAGCTGGCTATACTACCTGGGAATGTATCGCCTGTGATATATTGATTAAGTAATTATCTCTTTAAAATCTCTTTCAGAGGCCCTTTGTGACATACACTTATCTGTGCGTATTGGAAGACAACCGGCTTTTATGTGCTTGTTAGTGCGATTTTGTAAAGTTAATGCATGGCAACCTGTTTTCTTAATATTGAAATCGTTGATATTTCCTCCCTTTCAGCTTTGATGCACATGGATTGAATTCTCAATCGCAGCCTAATGTAAGTTGTCACAATTTTTTTTTTCAGCTCATGGCATGAGGGAAGGTTGCAGTGCAAACTCATAGCCTTTCTTTCCAGCTGCTCCACAACATTGGAGGATTCCATGAGGGAATCATTTGTTGCCAAACGGAACAGATGCTCGACATCCTTTAAGAGAGTGAAGACCTCATCCGATGGCCGGTATAATGCACCCGTTTTAAACTCTTTCATCTGCAGCAGGACGGCACTCTGACTCTCTGTGTTGGGATTGATAGGTGCTTCAACCAATGCACACTGGCATTGGTTGCAGAGTGAGAAGCTGATGACCCTCTTCACTATGCATCCTGCCAGATGGTAAAGGACACATGACTCTGTCTTTGTGAATTCAGGTGGTAATACTTCTGTCAGCTGCTCAATACTCACAACATCAGAAGCACTGTAGCTACAGGTTCTGATGTCGAGGAAGTCTGCTAAGGGTTCTGAAGCGTCATCCATATTCTTCATTTGAAAATTAAATTTTTTTTGTTTTTTTAGAGCTCTCTCTCTCTGCTCTCCTTCTCATTATTTTCTCCCTTGTAAGTTCCTTCATTAATTCTTCCACAGTTGCCATTTTGCCTGACAGCGTGGTCCCTGGTGCATCTGGGCCTAGTGTTGTGGCGCCACCGCTGGTTCCTGATTGGTCGGCACCCGGCTCATCCACCCCTGGATCACCTGGCCTGGATACGTCATTGTCATTGTGCTCACTTTCGCCCAACCTTCCCACCTCAATTTCTCCCTGAATGTCTGTAACAATAACAAGGCATTCTTAATTTTATATGCAGTCAGTGTTTTTACATTTGCACCTATTGTCATCTCCAAAGTAAAGGTACACTACACTCCTAAAGGGAAAAAAAAAAAATAATAACGGACATTACTGTTACATGAATCAAATCATCTGCCACAATCAGAAACTGCTATGGCATTGCCATGAGTCAACAGTTTGGTGATATCATGGAGCTGGTTCTGCTTTGCTGTTGTATCCACCAGAAATGTTTAGTTATAGGTGAAAATTAAATGCATAAATAAAGCTAAATTATGAAGTAACTAACAATGAAGTAGATCGAAATTTTGTGTGTAAATCCCAGGACAATTCCTGACCTCTTGTATTTGAAGCTGAATGTATTAATATGAAAAATGTAATTATATTATTAGGAGTGTAGTTTATCCTTGAATTACTTGGCATGGGCAATGTTGTTGACAGCTGGTCTGTATCATACCCAAGTTTAACCCCAAGTTTCCTCCTCTTTGGCTTCGAACGATGAATGAAAATGGTTGGGACAGCATCTGGCCTCAATTTTAATGTGTGCCCTACTTTGGTTGGCGTAAACTGGTCCTCCTCAAAGTGTTCCTGATGTTTGGTTCGCAAGATCAGTTTCCATTCTACTTAAAATTTACATTTTTTTAAAAAAGTCATAATACCGTGACTTACATGACAGAGTTTATAGTTGTTGCTGGCCCCCTTCAATTTCAGATTTTTACGGCTTACCATTGCCAGCCATCGTTTCTGCCGGTCTTTGTCCTTAGGGAAACCATACATTCGGTAGCCCTTTTCGGACCGATTGGTGCATCCAAAAGCTGCACAACCAACCATCACGATCTCTAAAATGTTACGTGTGAGCACTGAATCATGACACCAATTTTACCTATTTAATAAAAAATATTACTGTAATATTAAATATTTTCTTTATCAAAGGGTAATACGTTGTGTAATATATTACCACAGGTAAGTGTATCAAGAAAATCTGGGCATTCTCTGGAAAAACAGTATTGTAGTTGGGGGGGGGGGGGGGGGGATCCATCTTGCATTTCAATGTATAAGTTGATTTCCAATGCTATTGCTAACACAAACATGAAACTCCCTCCAAGACATGGGAACTTTCCCTTCTGTGTAACAGTTTACATTGTTTTCAGCTGTTGCCTTACCACTCCAAATGTAAAACTAGCATTTATAAACACTATAGTGCAATGACATAATCAAACAAGTACTCAAAATACGTGATTTTATCTATTTTTACCATAAATGGAGCAATCACCGCTTTCTGGTTCATGGAATACTACTACAGCGCTGCTTGTGTTTGTAACTATACACGCCTACATGAGGCACGTGACCACCCGCGGCGACATGAGAGAGTGTCGCAACTCTCTAAATATATGGCACTGGGCTAACCTAAAGATCTGCATTTATTTTAATTTTATTTATAGTATTTCAGATTTTTTTTTTTCATGTGTGTTCCAATTTGCTAGTAGTATGTTTCCAAAAATAAAAATCCTGTTCAATGGGAAAAGTTTTTTTTTTGTTTGTTTTTTAACCCAGGTATCTGAAAGTAACACATCTTACAGCTGGAATTGCAATACCGTGATACTGTGGAACCGTGATATTTTGGCTGATGGTTATCATACAGTCAGAATCTCATACATGCCTACTCTGTTCTCTCAGTGTCTCTCAGACAACTCAAGCGTCATTCAACCAAATTGTAGTAACGCGCCCCTTCACATCCTCAGTAATGGTAACGGTGTTGCAAAGATGGGAAAATTCATTAGCTTACCCACTACTGAAAAACATTAACGCCGTTAGTAATGCTGTTATACTCTGACGTAGTTATTAACAACACTGGCAGTACACTGTAGTGACCAATGTCCCTGAAAGGTTTAAATGACACATATAAGGGAGGTTAAAACATACATTGACTGCTTCTGCAATGGGGTTCAAGCTGTCAGGCGTGCTTGCAGTTGGGATGCCGACTGGCGCTGGCGACCGATGCTTGTTCAGCACATAAGCGGCAGGACTGTGCTGCTTGACCGCCTGCAAACCAAATAATCATGTCATATGGGTATTTGAAAATTTATACAGTATGACCATTCGACAGCTTGTTATTAGGGGGAAAAAATGTGTCAGTCAAGGAACAAACTTCCATTACCTGCGGAACGAGGTTAGGAGTCGCTCCGGCCACTTGGCTCCCCATGCCCTGATCTAATTGGTGAATCCCCGGTATGTTGGACTTGCGATGCCAGCGCATGTTAATGAAGCGGTTATTGAGCACCGCCTCAGCGCAGTACATGGCCCGACAGGCTTCTTCGTTGCTTGTGAACTGGATCAACGCCACCTCTGGGTCGCCGCCAAACACCACCTAAACGAAGGAAATCGATTCTCAACTTCTATTGTCCTTGGTTGAGGTCTGATTTGAGATCATTTTATTTATTACGAGATTGTTACCTGAATGTTGACAATCGTTCCGAACTTGCTGAAGTGCTCATTGAGCTTCGTGATGGTGTTGAGCTCGGGTGGGATATTGCGCACTTCCAGCTTGGTGTTCACGTGGAAGTTCCTCTTTGGGAAGCCACCTTTGTTGTTGAAGTTGGGCCTGAAACCAAATGGTGATGCAGGAGATAAGTTCTTGATTATTGATAAAATAATTCGGCGTTCAGTAAGTTACACACATAAAATTGTTGTAATTCCTAATTAAGTCTTCAATTGTAGGGGCATAGGTGGGTAGAGTAGGCAAAAATTATACTCAAGTAAGAGTAGCCTTACTTCCAGATAATAATACTCAAGTAGTAAGTAACACTGTTAGTAACGGCTTAGAATATGATTTTTTGTTAAATAATTGTATATACAGTGGGGCAATTTTATTTAGTCAAACACCAATTGTGCAAGTTCTCTTACTCGAAAACATTAGAGAGGCCTGTAATTGTCAACATGGGTAAACCTCAACCATGAGAGACAGAATGTGGAAAAAAAAAAACAGAAAATCACATTAATTGATTTTTAAAGAATTTATTTCCAAATTAGAGTGGAAAATTAGTATTTGGTCACCAACAAACAAGCAAGATTTCTGGCTGTCAAAGAGGTCTAACTTCTTCTAACGAGGTCTAACGAGGCTCCACTCGTTACCTGTATTAATGGCACCTGTTTTAACTCATTACTGGTACAAAAGACACCTGTCCACAACCTCAGTCAGTCACACTCAAAACTCCACTATGGCCAAGACCAAAGAGCTGTCGAAGGACACCAGAGACAAAATTGTAGACTTGCACCAGGCTGGGAAGACTGAATCTGCAATAGGTAAAACGCTTGGTGTAAAGAAATCAACTGTGGGAGCAATTATTGGAAAATGGAAAACATACAAGACCACTGATAATCTCCCTCGATCTGGGACTCCATGCAAGATCTCACCCCGTGGCGTCAAAATGATAACAAGAACGGTGATTAAAAATCCCATAACCAAACGGGGGGACCTAGTGAATGACCTACAGAGAGCTGGGACCACAGTAACAAAGGCTACTATTAGTAACCCAATGCACCACCAGGGACTCAAATCCTACACTGCCAGACCTGTCCCCCTGCTGAAGCCAGTACACGTCCAGGCCCGTCTGCGGTTCGCTAGACAGCATTTGGATTATCCAGAAGAGGACTGGGAGAATGTGTTATGGTCAGATGAAACCAAAACAGAACTTTTTGGTAGAAACACTGGTTCTCGTGTTTGGAGGAGAAAGAATACTGAATTGCATCTGAAGAACACCATACCCACTGTGAAGCATGGGGGTGGAAACATCATGCTTTGGGGCTGTTTTTCTGCAAAGTGACCAGGATAACTGATTTGTGTAAAGGAAAGAGTGAATGGGGCCAAGTATCGAGAGATTTTGAGTGAAAATCTCCTTCCATCAGCAAGGGCATTGAAGATGAGACGTGGCTGGGTCTTTCAGCAGGACAATGATCCGAAACACACAGCCATGGCAACAAAGGAGTGGCTTCGTAAGAAGCATTTCAAAGTCCTGGAGTTGCCTAGCCAGTCTCCAGATCTCAACCCCATAGAAAATCTGTGGATGGAGTTGAAAGTCCATGTAGCCCAACGACAGCCCCAAAACATCACTGCTCTAGAGGAGATCTGCATGGAGGTATGGGCCAAAATACCAGCAACAGTGTGTGAAAAGCTTGTGAAGAGTTACTGAAAACGTTTGGCCTCCGTTATTGCCAACAAAGGGTACATAAAGTATTGAGATGAACTTTTGGTAATGACCAAATACTTATTTTCCACCATGATTTGCAAATATGTTCTTTAAAAATCAAACAATGTGATTTTTTTTTCTTTTTCTCCCACAACCTGTCTCTCATGGTTGAGGTTTACCCATGTTGACAATTGCAGGTCTCTCTAATATTTTCAAGTGGGAGAACTTGCACAATTAGTGGTTGACTAAATACTTACTTGCCCCACTGTATTTTTCTCAGCACAGCGTTAGAGGAGATCGGGCCTAAAAAATCCAGCCCAACCTGGCCCGATCAATTAACTTGATTCAGCAAGGCCAACCAAAAGTGTTATTTGCCATGTGGCATTTTTTTGCCATGTGGCAAAATGGATTTTGCCATATACCAAAAAAAAAAAAAAAAAAAAAAAAAAAAAAAAAAAAAAAAAACACCACAAACACACACACACAAAAAAAAAACTTACTTTTGCATCCATGGTTTTTTAGCCACGGGTCCGTCAATGATCATACAACCCATCGGTCGCTTTCTGTTGTGCTGCTCTGAGTTAAAACAGGACACGTTGCTTCCAGGTGTGCTTGCTGGCACCACAGGCTCCGTCTGGATGACTATGTTGGCAGCTAAGCGGATGAAACGAAACATTGTCTTTTGAAATTTTTGTTTCAGATATAAACAAATATATTGTGGAGGATTGAGAAAAATATTTCGTACGTCTGGATACTTGTCCATCACTGGATGTGAGGCCGATGAGGTTGGGACGCTGCGTCTGCACTCGGGGGATGAATTGGCGGTACTGGTTACGACCGGCTCCGGTCAGCCCCGGCGATTCTGGGTTATAGCCTTCTTGGTCGTAATTATCTGAGAACACAAAAATGTATCATCTATAAGACGCATGTAAATATGTTTATTAAACCATCCATACAGAGGTAATCACTGGGTGCCATAGGCAATACAAGAACTGAAACACTGACAATTACATCATTGTTCACTGAAAAGCCCTATATATTTTGTGATGGTAAACAAAGAATGGAAAAGTTTAAACTTAGAGACTTTTGGAAACTTTTCATTGAACGGCAACATTATGCTCGAATGACAAAAAAAAAAAAACGAACAAGACAAACATGAGTTAATAGTTTTGAAGCTTACGACTTTTTTGTTGAAGCAGGCATTAGATTAAATTCATGTAATTCTTTTGAAAGGGAAATGGAAGGGAGAACATAATTTGTCTTAAACTCAAAACATAAAAATTAGAGTTGTCCGATAATGCCTTTTTAACTGATAACCCGATGTTGTCCAACTCCGAATTCCGATACCGATATATGCGGCTTTGGACTTAACATATGGCTAATTGCATTGTGATGCCCCACTGGATGATATAACAATAATAATTGTAACAACTTCAAGGTTTTCAAAACAAAACAACACAAAACCAAAAATTCTGTGAAAAATGAAAGCACAACAACTTCAACTAAAGCGATAGAAAACAAATGTCCTATATAAATAGTACAAATTAAAATGAGCCAAAACATCCATACTCAAATAACAGGAATCACTCACAATTAAATCACATTTACAGTAGTTACCCTAAAGAGCCACTAGGGCGGCTACCAAAGCATTACAAATACAAGCAGGTAATCATAGGACATGACAATTGCCAAGATGCATTTTGCTGGGCTTTTGCACAGATTTTTGTATTTTATTACATTTCTTAGTGACTATTTCTTTCTGGTAATGCAGTAGTTATATTTTTATAAGTCATTATTTTTCAATCATTTTTAAAAAATGTAAGTTTTGCACAAGGAATACAAATGCTCTACTTACCTAACAAATCCCTAGCATCCTAGTTTGATAGTCAATAAACATAACTGCTATGCTAAGCCGTGACCAGCCCTTAGACAAAGACATCTGGCAGAAGGCTCCTACATTTACTTTGAAGGCAAAATGCATAGGGCATGATGAAATAATAATAATCATAATGATGAAAAATATGTCAATATTAGAGCTGCAACGATTAATCGTTAAAATCGAGTAACTCGATTTGAAAAAAGCTTCGAATCAAATTTTGCTGCTTCGAGGATTCCTTTAATTAGAGCAGTACTTCTCAAATGGTGGGGCGCGCCCCCCCAGGGGGGCGCAGAGCGATGCCAGGGGGGGCGCGAGTGACCTCGGGGAACATGCTTTTTTTTGTTTTTTTTTTTTTTTTTTGGCCGTACTAGAATAAAGTGTACTTGCACATCCACTCCGTGGGTGGCAGTGGCGCTCTCATTTTCAAAGTGCGTGCAGTATTTTTGAAGTAAGCAAGAGCACACGGAAGAGACTCATGCAGAGCTGGACTCACGCAGCGACCCACTGTCTTTCTCACGTGTCCGGCCGAGAAGTGCCGTTTTCGGCTTGGGATCGTCACGACCACCGCCCTCACCTACGGTTCTCCCTCGGCCGCCGAGAATGCGCTTTTTTCGGGCCGTTTGCCTTTGACTTTTAATATAGTGGGAAATGAGGAAAGACCACTGTTTACTGAGTCTAAAAATGATTATAGCGGAGAAGCCAAATCAGTTAAGACGCCACTTAAAGACATTAGACCTCAATCTCATTGACAAGCCGCTTGATTGTTTTTCAGCGAAAATGTGCCGAATATTGCCAATTGTCACAATCGTCCCGCTTTGTCAGTGTTATATCAGTAAACCAGTGAGCACTGTGGTGAATCAGCGAAAATAAAAACTTTCCTTCTGTCCAGAGACCTTTTCCCCCCCTTCTATTCAGTTTTGGTTTTTTTCGGTCAAATTTTTTGGCATGTTGTCCTGAAGAGTAAATGTTTCTAATCAATTTGAATTTGTTATTATTTACTGATTTTATTACCTTGGTCTTTCCAAAGGAAAGAACAAGGTAATGATATTCTACAACTTTATTGTACTTATTATTATTACCTTGGTCTTTCTGAAAGAAAGAACAAGGTATTGTTATTGTGCAACTTTATTATTATTATTACCTTGGTCTTTCCAAAGGAAAGAACAAGGTAATGATATTCTACAACTTTATTGTACTTATTATTATTACCTTGGTCTTTCTGAAGGAAAGAACAAGGTTATGTTGTTGTGCAACTTTATTGTACTTATTATTTATTCATCTTATTCTCCGCGTTTTTTTGAGCCAACGCACAGCCCAAACCGTAGCACCGATCGGCACAGTTCAAGTATCGGCACGACCGGAATTTTCGCGTGACGATGGGAATTTTTCAAGCCGCCACGAAAAATTTTCCGTTCGCCCGTAAACGGCAATTTTCCGAAAAACAAAAAAAGTTTCAAAATGTATCTAGTCCTACAATTTTTGACCAAATCACATAATTTGGGCATCAAAAATTCCGGGACGGTGAGGGGCATAAAAGTTGTATACAGAATTTGGCAAAAATTTACGGTTCCCCGGAAATTTGCCAAAAACTTTCCTATTCATTTTGAATGGAAAAAAAACGCGCGCTTCACAGCCCGAACCGTTAGACCGATCGGCACCGTTCAAGTATCGGCACGACCGGAATTTTAGCGTGACACAGGAAACTTTACAAATGGCCCCGAAAATTTTTCCGTTCGTCCGTAAACGGCAATTTTCCGTGAAAAAAAAAAAACTTTCAAAATGTATCTAGTCCTACAATTTTTGACCAAATCACATAATTTGGCCATCAAAAATTCCGGGACGGTGAGGGGCATAAAAGTTGTATACAGAATTTGGAAAAAAATTACGCTTCCTCGGAAATTTGCCAAAAACTATCCCATTCATTTCGAATGGGAAAAGTTCCCATTCACTTCCAATGGGATTTCCAATGGAATTTACATTGCATTGATGCCATTGACGGCCATGCATGTCGAATCTACTGATGCCAATGTACTTGGATTCAATTGACTATATGGATGTCGATGCCATTGACGGCCATGGACGTCCAAAATTTTTCCCATTCATTTTCAATGGGGAAAAAACAAAATTTCCCCAAATCAACAGAAAATGACCAGATATCAATAGGACGTGTCCCCCAAACTTCCCCAATTCCATTGACGCTTATGAAGGGTGCCACCATTGACTTCCATGGACGTCCAAAAATTTTCCCATTCATTTTCAATGGGGAAAAAACTAAATTTCTCCAAATCAACAGAAAATGACCAGATATCAATAGGACGTATATCCCAAACGTCCCCAACTCCATTGACGCTTATGGAGGGTGCTGCCATTGACGTCCATGGACGTCCAAAATTTTTCCCATTCATTTTCAATGGGAAATTTTTTTTTTTCCCCATATCAACAGAAAATGACTAGATATCAATAGGACGTGTCCCCCAAATGTCCCCGATTGCATTGCTGCTTATGGAGGGTGATGCCATTGACGTCCAGGGACGTCCAAACTTCCCATTCATTTCCAATGGCATTTCTTCATGTTTGTTCATTCTTTTGATGCCAATGTACTTGGATTCCATTGACGCTTAAGTAAGTTGACACCATTGACGTCCATGGACGTCCAAAATTTTTCCCATTCATTTTCAATGGGAAATTTTTTTTTTCCCCCAAATCAACAGAAAATGACTAGATATCAATAGGACGTTTCCCCCAAAATGTGCCCGATTGCATTGCTGCTTATGGAGGGTGATGCCATTGACGTCCACGGACGTCCAAACTTCCCATTAATTTCCAATGGCATTTCTTCATGTTTGTTCATTCTATTGATGCCAATGTACTTGGATTCCATTGACGCTTATGTAAGTTGATACCATTGACGTCCATGGACGTCCAAAATTTTTCCCATTCATTTTCAATGGGAAATTTTTTTTTTCCCCAAATCAACAGAAAATGACTAGATATCATTAGGACGTGTCCCCCAAATGTCCCCGATTGCATTGCCGCTTATGGGGGGTGATGCCATTGACGTCCATGGACGTCCAAACTTCCCATTCATTTCCAAAGGCATTTCTTCATGTTTGTTCATTCTATTGATGCCAATGTACTTGGATTCCATTGACGCTTATGTAAGTTGATACCATTGACGTCCATGGACTTCAAAAATTTTTCCCATTCATTTTCAATGGGATTTTTTTTTTTTTTCCCAAATCAACAGAAAATGACTAGATATCATTAGGACGTGTCCCCCAAATGTCCCCGATTGCATTGCCGCTTATGGAGGGTGATGCCATTGACGTTCATGGACGTCCAAACTTCCCATTCATTTCCAATGGCATTTCTTCATGTTTGTTCATTTTATTGATGCCAATGTACTTGGATTCCATTGACGCTTATGTCAGTTGATACCATTGACGTCCATGGACGTCCAAAATTTTTCCCATTCATATTCAATGGGAATTTTTTTTTTTTCCCCAAATCAACAGAAAATGACTAGATATCATTAGGACGTGTCCCCCAAATGTCCCCGATTGCATTGCCGCTTATGGAGGGTGATGCCATTGACGTTCATGGACGTCCAAACTTCCCATTAATTCCAATGGCATTTCTTCATGTTTGTTCATTCTATTGATGCCAATGTACTTGGATTCCATTGACGCTTATGTAAGTTGATACCATTGACGTCCATGGACGTCCAAAATTTTTCCCATTCATTTTCAATGGGAATTTTTTTTTTTTTTCCCAAATCAACAGAAAATGACTAAATATCATTAGGACGTGTCCCCCAAATGTCCCTGATTGGATTGCCGCTTATGGAGGGTGATGCCATTGACGGCCATGGACGTCCAATTCTCCCAATCTTTTCTAATGGCTTTTACTTTGTTTAGTGCCATTGACTGGCATTATGGTCCATTCTATTGATAGACCTGAGTGGGGCTAAGATTTGTATCTCCACAGAGGAAAGACCAAGGTGTGTAATTTCTCCCGAAATTGCAGTTTCTAGTTATTATTATTATTATTCAATAATTGTCGACGTTTTTTTCGGCGCGCCGCACAGCCCGAACCGTACCTCCGATCGGTACCGTTCAAGTATCGGCACGACCGGAATTTTCGCGCGACGATGGGAATTTTTCAAACGGCCCCGAAAAATTTTCCGTTCGCCCGTAAACGGCAATTTTCCGGAAAAAAAAAAAAGTTTCAAAATGTATCTAGTCCTACAATTTTTGACCAAATCACATAATTTGGGCATAAAAAATTCCGGGACGGTGAGGGGCATAAAAGTTGTATACAGAATTTGGAAAAAAATTACGCTTCCTCGGAAATTTGCCAAAAACTATCCCATTCATTTCGAATGGGAAAAGTCCCATTCCCTTCCAATGGGATTTCCAATGGAATTTACATTGCATTGATGCCATTGACGGCCATGCATGTCAAATCTACTGATGCCAATGTACTTGGATTCAATTGATTATATGGATGTCGATGCCATTGACTGCCATGGACGTCCAAAATTTTTCCCATTCATTTTCAATGGGGAAAAAACAAAATTACCCCAAATCAACAGAAAATGACCAGATATCAATAGGACGTGTCCCCCAAACTTCCCCAATTCCATTGACGCTTATGTAAGTTGATACCATTGACGTCCATGGACGTCCAAAATTTTTCCCATTCATTTTCAATGGGAAATTTTTTTTTTTCCCCAAATCAACAGAAAATGACTAGATATCATTAGGACGTGTCCCCCAAATGTCCCCGATTGCATTGCCGCTTATGGGGGGTGATGCCATTGACGTCCATGGGCGTCCAAACTTCCCATTCATTTCCAAAGGCATTTCTTCATGTTTGTTCATTCTATTGATGCCAATGTACTTGGATTCCTTTGACGCTTATGTAAGTTGATACCATTGACGTCCATGGACGTCCAAAATTTTTCCCATTCATTTTCAATGGGATTTTTTTTTTTTTCCCAAATCAACAGAAAATGACTAGATATCATTAGGACGTGTCCCCCAAATGTCCCCGATTGCATTGCCGCTTATGGAGGGTGATGCCATTGACGTTCATGGACGTCCAAACTTCCCATTCATTTCCAATGGCATTTCTTCATGTTTGTTCATTTTATTGATGCCAATGTACTTGGATTCCATTGACGCTTATGTAAGTTGATACCATTGACGTCCATGGACGTCCAAAATTTTTCCCATTCATTTTCAATGGGAAATTTTTTTTTTTCCCAAATCAACAGAAAATGACTACATATCAATAGGACGTGTCCCCCAAACTTCCCCGATTCCATTAACAATTATGGAGGGTGCTGCCATTGACGGACATGGACGTCCAATTCTCCCAATCTTTTCTAATGGCTTTAACTTTGTTTAGTGCCAATGACTGGCATTATGGTCCATTCTATTGATAGACCTGAGTGGGGCTAAGATTTGTATCTCCACAGAGGAAAGACCAAGGTGTGTAATTTCTCCCGAAATTGCAGTTTCTAGTTATTATTATTATTCAATAATTCTCCGCGTTTTTTTGAGCCAACGCACAGCCCAAACCGTAGCACCGATCGGCACCGTTGAAGTATCGGCACGACCGGATTTTTCGCGTGACGATGGGAATTTTTCAAACCGCCACGAAAAATTTTCCGTTCGCCCGTAAACGGCAATTTTCCGAAAAATAAAAAAAGTTTCAAAATGTATCTAGTCCTACAATTTTTGACCAAATCACATAATTTGGATATCAAAAATTCCGGGACGGTGAGGGGCATAAAAGTTATATACAGAATTTGGCAAAAATTTACGGTTCCCCGGAAATTTGCCAAAAACTTTCCTATTCATTTTGAATGGAAAAAAACCGCGCGCTTCACAGCCCGAACCGTTAGACCGATTGGCACCGTTCAAGTATCGGCACGACCGGAATTTTCGCGTGACACAGGAAACTTTACAAATGGCCCTGAAAAATTTTCCGTTCGTCCGTAAACGGCAATTTTCCGTGAAAAAAAAAAAGGTTTCAAAATGTATCTAGTCCTACAATTTTTGACCAAATCACATAATTTGGGCATCAAAAATTCTGGGACGGTGAGGGGCATAAAAGTTATATACAGAATTTGGAAAAAAATTACGCTTCCTCGGAAATTTGCCAAAAACTATCCCATTCATTTCGAATGGGAAAAGTTCCCATTCACTTCCAATGGGATTTCCAACGGAATTTACATTGCATTGATGCCATTGACGGCCATGCATGTCGAATCTACTGATGCCAATGTACTTGGATTCAATTGACTATATGGATGTTGATGCCATTGACTGCCATGGACGTCCAAAAATTTTCCCATTCATTTTCAATGGGGAAAAAACAAAATTACCCAAAATCAACAGAAAATGACCAGATATCAATAGGACGTGTCCCCCAAACTTCCCCAATTCCATTGACGCTTATGAAGGGTGCCGCCATTGACTTACATGGACGTCCAAAATTTTTCCCATTCATTTTCAATGGGGAAAAAACTAAATTTCTCCAAATCAACAGAAAATGACCAGATATCAATAGGACGTATATCCCAAACGTCCCCAATTCCATTGACGCTTATGGGGGGTGCTGCCATTGACGTCCATGGACGTCCAAAATTTTACCCATTCATTTTCAATGGGAAATTTTTTTTTTTCCCCAAATCAAAAGAAAATGACTAGATATCAATAGGACCTGTCCCCCAAATGTCCCCGATTGCATTGCTGCTTATGGAGGGTGATGCCATTGACGTCCAGGGACGTCCAAACTTCCCATTCATTTCCAATGGCATTTCTTCATGTTTGTTCATTCTTTTGATGCCAATGTACTTGGATTCCATTGACGGTTATGTAAGTTGATACCATTGACGTCCATGGACGTCCAAAATTTTTCCCATTCATTTTCAATGGGAAATTTTTTTTTTTCCCCAAATCAACAGAAAATGACTAGATATCATTAGGACGTGTCCCCCAAATGTCCCCGATTGCATTGCCGCTTATGGGGGGTGATGCCATTGACGTCCATGGACGTCCAAACTTCCCATTCATTTCCAAAGGCATTTCTTCATGTTTGTTCATTCTATTGATGCCAATGTACTTGGATTCCATTGACGCTTATGTAAGTTGATACCATTGACGTCCATGGACGTCCAAAATTTTTCCCATTCATTTTCAATGGGATTTTTTTTTTTTCCCCAAATCAACAGAAAATGACTAGATATCATTAGGACGTGTCCCCCAAATGTCCCCGATTGCATTGCCGCTTATGGAGGGTGATGCCATTGACGTTCATGGACGTCCAAACTTCCCATTCATTTCCAATGGCATTTCTTCATGTTTGTTCATTTTATTGATGCCAATGTACTTGGATTCCATTGACGCTTATGTAAGTTGATACCATTGACGTCAATGGACGTCCAAAATTTTTCCCATTCATTTTCAATGGGAAATTTTTTTTTTTCCCCAAATCAACAGAAAATGACTAGATATCATTAGGACGTGTCCCCCAAACTTCCCCGATTCCATTAACAATTATGAAAGGTGCCGCCATTGACGTCCATGAACGTCCAATTCTCCCATTCATTTCTAACGGCTTTTACTTTGTTTTTTGCCAATGACTGGCATTATGATCCATTCTATTGATAGACCTGAGTGGGGCTAAGATCTGTATCTCCACAGAGGAAAGACCAAGGTGTGTAATTTCTCCCGAAATTGCAGTTTCTAGTTATTATTATTACCTTGGTCTTTCTGAAAGAAAGAACAAGGTATTGTTATTGTGCAACTTTATTGTACTTATTATTTATTCATCTTATTCTCCGCGTTTTTTTGAGCCAACGCACAGCCCAAACCGTAGCACCGATCGGCACAGTTCAAGTATCGGCACGACCGGAATTTTCGCGTGACGATGGGAATTTTTCAAACCGCCACGAAAAATTTTCCGTTCGCCCGTAAACGGCAATTTTCCGAAAAACAAAAAAAGTTTCAAAATGTATCTAGTCCTACAATTTTTGACCAAATCACATAATTTGGGCATCAAAAATTCCGGGACGGTGAGGGGCATAAAAGTTGTATACAGAATTTGGCAAAAATTTACGGTTCCCCGGAAATTTGCCAAAAACTTTCCTATTCATTTTGAATGGAAAAAAAACGCGCGCTTCACAGCCCGAACCGTTAGACCGATCGGCACCGTTCAAGTATCGGCACGACCGGAATTTTCGCGTGACACAGGAAACTTTACAAATGGCCCCGAAAATTTTTCCGTTCGTCCGTAAACGGCAATTTTCCGTGAAAAAAAAAAAAGTTTCAAAATGTATCTAGTCCTACAATTTTTGACCAAATCACATAATTTGGGCATCAAAAATTCCGGGACGGTGAGGGGCATAAAAGTTGTATACAGAATTTGGAAAAAAATTACGCTTCCTCGGAAATTTGCCAAAAACTATCCCATTCATTTCGAATGGGAAAAGTCCCATTCACTTCCAATGGGATTTCCAATGGAATTTACATTGCATTGATGCCATTGACGGCCATGCATGTCGAATCTACTGATGCCAATGTACTTGGATTCAATTGACTATATGAATGTCGATGCCATTGACGGCCATGGACGTCCAAAATTTTTCCCATTCATTTTCAATGGGGAAAAAACAAAATTTCCCCAAATCAACAGAAAATGACCAGATATCAATAGGACGTGTCCCCCAAACTTCCCCAATTCCATTGACGCTTATGAAGGGTGCCGCCATTGACTTCCATGGACGTCCAAAATTTTTCCCATTCATTTTCAATGGGGAAAAAACTACATTTCTCCAAATCAACAGAAAATGACCAGATATCAATAGGACGTATATCCCAAACGTCCCCAATTCCATTGACGCTTATGGGGGGTGCTGCCATTGACGTCCATGGACGTCCAAAATTTTACCCATTCATTTTCAATGGGAAATTTTTTTTTTTCCCCAAATCAACAGAAAATGACTAGATATCAATAGGACCTGTCCCCCAAATGTCCCCGATTGCATTGCTGCTTATGGAGGGTGATGCCATTGACGTCCAGGGACGTCCAAACTTCCCATTCATTTCCAATGGCATTTCTTCATGTTTGTTCATTCTATTGATGCCAATGTACTTGGATTCCATTGACGCTTATGTAAGTTGATACCATTGACGTCCATGGACGTCCAAAATTTTTCCCATTCATTTTCAATGGGAAATTTTTTTTTTTCCCCAAATCAACAGAAAATGACTAGATATCATTAGGACGTGTCCCCCAAATGTCCCCGATTGCATTGCCGCTTATGGGGGGTGATGCCATTGACGTCCATGGACGTCCAAACTTCCCATTCATTTCCAAAGGCATTTCTTCATGTTTGTTCATTCTATTGATGCCAATGTACTTGGATTCCATTGACGCTTATGTAAGTTGATACCATTGACGTCCATGGACGTCCAAAATTTTTCCCATTCATTTTCAATGGGATTTTTTTTTTTTTCCCAAATCAACAGAAAATGACTAGATATCATTAGGACGTGTCCCCCAAATGTCCCCGATTGCATTGCCGCTTATGGAGGGTGATGCCATTGACGTTCATGGACGTCCAAACTTCCCATTCATTTCCAATGGCATTTCTTCATGTTTGTTCATTTTATTGATGCCAATGTACTTGGATTCCATTGACGCTTATGTAAGTTGATACCATTGACGTCCATGGACGTCCAAAATTTTTCCCATTCATTTTCAATGGGAAATTTTTTTTTTTTTCCCAAATCAACAGAAAATGACTAGATATCAATAGAACGTGTCCCCCAAACTTCCCCGATTCCATTAACAATTATGGAGGGTGCTGCCATTGACGGACATGGACGTCCAATTCTCCCAATCTTTTCTCATGGCTTTTACTTTGTTTAGTGCCATTGACTGGCATTATGGTCCATTCTATTGATAGACCTGAGTGGGGCTAAGATCTGTATCTCCACAGAGGAAAGACCAAGGTGTGTAATTTCTCCCGAAATTGCAGTTTCTAGTTATTATTATTATTTATTCATCTTATTCTCCGCGTTTTTTTGAGCCAACGCACAGCCTAAACCGTAGCCCCGATCGGCACCGTTCAAGTATCGGCATGACCGGAATTTTCGCGTGACGATGGGAATTTTTCAAAACGCCACGAAAAATTTTCCGTTCGCCCGTAAACGGCAATTTTCCGAAAAAAAAAAAAAGTTTAAAAATGTATCTAGTCCTACAATTTTTGACCAAATCACATAATTTGGGTATCAAAAATTCCGGGACGGTGAGGGGCATAAAAGTTGTATACAGAATTTGGAAAAAACTTACGGTTCCCCAGAAATTTGCCAAAAACTCTCCCATTCATTTCTAATGGGAAAAGTTCCCATTCACTTTCAATGGAATTTACATTGCATTGATGCCATTGACGGCCATGCATGTCGAATCTACTGATGCCAATGTACTTGGATCCTATTGACTATATGGATGTCGATGCCATTGACGGCCATGGACGTCCAAAAATTTTCCCATTCATTTTCAATGGGGAAAAAACAAAATTTCACCAAATCAACAGAAAATGACCAGATATCAATAGGACATGTCCCCCAAACTTCCCTGCTTCCATTGACGCTTATGGGGGGTGCTGCCATTGACGTCTATGGACGTCCAAATTTTTTCCCATTCATTTTCAATGGGATTTTTTTTTTTTTCCCAAAATCAAAAGAAAATGACTACATATCAATAGGACGTGTCCCCCAAACTTCCCCAATTACATTGACGCTTATGGAGGGTGCTGCCATTAACGGACATGGACGTCCAATTCTCCCAATCTTTTCTAATGGCTTTTACTTTGTTTAGTGCCATTGACTGGCATTATGGTCCATTCTATTGATAGACCTGAGTGGGGCTAAGATTTGTATCTCCACAGAGGAAAGACCAAGGTGTAATTTCTCCCGAAATTGCAGTTTCTAGTAATTACCTTGGTCTTTCCAAGGGAAAGAACAAGGTTATGTTGTTGTACAACTTTATTGTACTTCTTTATTATTATTCTTTATTATTATTACCTTGGTCTTTCCAAGGGAAAGAACAAGGTTATGTTGTTGTACAACTTTATTGTACTTCTTTATTATTATTCTTTATTACCTTGGTCTTTCCAAAGGAAAGAACAAGGTAATGATATTCTACAACTTTATTGTACTTATTATTATTATTATTATTATTTATTCATCTTATTCTCCGCGTTTTTTTGAGCCAACGCACAGCCCAAACCGTAGCCCCGATCGGCACCGTTCAAGTATCGGCATGACCGGAATTATCGCGTGACGATGGGAATTTTTCAAAACGCCACGAAAAATTTTCCGTTTGCCCGTAAACGGCAATTTTCCGAAAAAAAAAAAAAGTTTAAAAATGTATCTAGTCCTACAATTTTTGACCAAATCACATAATTTGGGTATCAAAAATTCCGGGACGGTGAGGGGCATAAAAGTTGTATACAGAATTTGGAAAAAATTTACGGTTCCCCGGAAATTTGCCAAAAACTCTCCCATTCATTTCTAATGGGAAAAGTTCCCATTCACTTCAATGGGATTTCAGTGGAATTTACATTGCATTGATGCCATTGACGGCCATGCATGTCGAATCTATTGATGCCAATGTACTTGGATTCAATTGGCTATATGGATGTCGATGCCATTGACGGCCATGGACGTCCAAAATTTTTCCCATTCATTTTCAATGGGGAAAAAACTACATTTCCCCAAATCAACAGAAAATGACCAGATATCAATAGGACGTGTCCCCCAAACTTCCCCAATTCCATTTACGCTTATGGAGGGTGATGCCAATGACGTCCATGGACGTCCAAAATTTTACCCATTCATTTTCAATGGGAATTTTTTTTTTCTTCCCCAAATCAACAGAAAATGACTAGATATCATTAGGACGTGTCCCCCAAATGTCCCCGATTGCATTGCCGCTTATGGAGGGTAATGCCATTGACGTCCATGGACGTCCAAAATTTTACCCATTCATTTTCAATGGGAATTTTTTTTTTTCCCCAAATCAACAGAAAATGACTAGATATCAATAGGACGTGTCCCCCAAATGTCCCCAATTGCATTTCTGCTTATGGAGGGTGATGCCATTGACGTCCAGGGACGTCCAAACTTCCCATTTATTCCAATGGCATTTCTTCATGTTTGTTCATTCTATTGATGCCAATGTACTTAGATTCCATTGACGCTTATGTAAGTTGATACCATTGACGTCCATAGACGTCCAAAATTTTTCCCATTCATTTTCAATGGGAAATTTTTTTTTTTCCCCAAATCAACAGAAAATGACTAGATATCATTAGGACGTGTCCCCCAAATGTCCCCGATTGCATTGCCGCTTATGGAGGGTGATGCCATTGACGTTCATGGACGTCCAAACTTCCCATTAAATCCCAATGGCATTTCTTCATGTTTGTTCATTCTATTGATGCCAATGTACTTGGATTCCATTGACGCTTATGTAAGTTGATACCATTGACGTCCATGGACGTCCAAAATTTTTCCCATTCATTTTCAATGGGAATTTTTTTTTTTTCCCCAAATCAACAGAAAATGACTAGATATCAATAGGACGTGTCCCCCAAATGTCCCCGATTGCATTGCCTCTTATGGAGGGTGATGCCATTGACGGCCACGGACGTCCAAACTTCCCATTCATTTCCAATGGCATTTCTTCATGTTTGTTCATTCTATTGATGCCAATGTACTTGGATTCCATTGACGCTTATGTAAGTTGATACCATTGACGTCCATGGACGTCCAAAATTTTTCCCATTCATTTTCAATGGGAATTTTTTTTTTTTCCCCAAATCAACAGAAAATGACTAGATATCAATAGGACGTGTCCCCCAAATGTCCCCGATTGGATTGCCGCTTATGGAGGGTGATGCCATTGACGGCCATGGACGTCCAATTCTCCCAATCTTTTCTAATGGCTTTTACTTTGTTTAGTGCCATTGACTGGCATTATGGTCCATTCTATTGATAGACCTGAGTGGGGCTAAGATCTGTATCTCCACAGAGGAAAGACCAAGGTGTGTAATTTCTCCCGAAATTGCAGTTTCTAGTTGTACTTATTATTTATTCATCTTATTCTCCGCGTTTTTTTGAGCCAACGCACAGCCCAAACCGTAGCACCGATCGGCACAGTTCAAGTATCGGCACGACCGGAATTTTCGCGTGACGATGGGAATTTTTCAAACCGCCACGAAAAATTTTCCGTTCGCCCGTAAACGGCAATTTTCCGAAAAACAAAAAAAGTTTCAAAATGTATCTAGTCCTACAATTTTTGACCAAATCACATAATTTGGGCATCAAAAATTCCGGGACGGTGAGGGGCATAAAAGTTGTATACAGAATTTGGCAAAAATTTACGGTTCCCCGGAAATTTGCCAAAAACTTTCCTATTCATTTTGAATGGAAAAAAAACGCGCGCTTCACAGCCCGAACCGTTAGACCGATCGGCACCGTTCAAGTATCGGCACGACCGGAATTTTAGCGTGACACAGGAAACTTTACAAATGGCCCCGAAAATTTTTCCGTTCGTCCGTAAACGGCAATTTTCCGTGAAAAAAAAAAAACTTTCAAAATGTATCTAGTCCTACAATTTTTGACCAAATCACATAATTTGGCCATCAAAAATTCCGGGACGGTGAGGGGCATAAAAGTTGTATACAGAATTTGGAAAAAAATTACGCTTCCTCGGAAATTTGCCAAAAACTATCCCATTCATTTCGAATGGGAAAAGTTCCCATTCACTTCCAATGGGATTTCCAATGGAATTTACATTGCATTGATGCCATTGACGGCCATGCATGTCGAATCTACTGATGCCAATGTACTTGGATTCAATTGACTATATGGATGTCGATGCCATTGACGGCCATGGACGTCCAAAATTTTTCCCATTCATTTTCAATGGGGAAAAAACAAAATTTCCCCAAATCAACAGAAAATGACCAGATATCAATAGGACGTGTCCCCCAAACTTCCCCAATTCCATTGACGCTTATGAAGGGTGCCACCATTGACTTCCATGGACGTCCAAAAATTTTCCCATTCATTTTCAATGGGGAAAAAACTAAATTTCTCCAAATCAACAGAAAATGACCAGATATCAATAGGACGTATATCCCAAACGTCCCCAACTCCATTGACGCTTATGGAGGGTGCTGCCATTGACGTCCATGGACGTCCAAAATTTTTCCCATTCATTTTCAATGGGAAATTTTTTTTTTTCCCCATATCAACAGAAAATGACTAGATATCAATAGGACGTGTCCCCCAAATGTCCCCGATTGCATTGCTGCTTATGGAGGGTGATGCCATTGACGTCCAGGGACGTCCAAACTTCCCATTCATTTCCAATGGCATTTCTTCATGTTTGTTCATTCTTTTGATGCCAATGTACTTGGATTCCATTGACGCTTAAGTAAGTTGACACCATTGACGTCCATGGACGTCCAAAATTTTTCCCATTCATTTTCAATGGGAAATTTTTTTTTTCCCCCAAATCAACAGAAAATGACTAGATATCAATAGGACGTTTCCCCCAAAATGTGCCCGATTGCATTGCTGCTTATGGAGGGTGATGCCATTGACGTCCACGGACGTCCAAACTTCCCATTAATTTCCAATGGCATTTCTTCATGTTTGTTCATTCTATTGATGCCAATGTACTTGGATTCCATTGACGCTTATGTAAGTTGATACCATTGACGTCCATGGACGTCCAAAATTTTTCCCATTCATTTTCAATGGGAAATTTTTTTTTTCCCCAAATCAACAGAAAATGACTAGATATCATTAGGACGTGTCCCCCAAATGTCCCCGATTGCATTGCCGCTTATGGGGGGTGATGCCATTGACGTCCATGGACGTCCAAACTTCCCATTCATTTCCAAAGGCATTTCTTCATGTTTGTTCATTCTATTGATGCCAATGTACTTGGATTCCATTGACGCTTATGTAAGTTGATACCATTGACGTCCATGGACGTCAAAAATTTTTCCCATTCATTTTCAATGGGATTTTTTTTTTTTTTCCCAAATCAACAGAAAATGACTAGATATCATTAGGACGTGTCCCCCAAATGTCCCCGATTGCATTGCCGCTTATGGAGGGTGATGCCATTGACGTTCATGGACGTCCAAACTTCCCATTCATTTCCAATGGCATTTCTTCATGTTTGTTCATTTTATTGATGCCAATGTACTTGGATTCCATTGACGCTTATGTCAGTTGATACCATTGACGTCCATGGACGTCCAAAATTTTTCCCATTCATATTCAATGGGAATTTTTTTTTTTTCCCCAAATCAACAGAAAATGACTAGATATCATTAGGACGTGTCCCCCAAATGTCCCCGATTGCATTGCCGCTTATGGAGGGTGATGCCATTGACGTTCATGGACGTCCAAACTTCCCATTAATTCCAATGGCATTTCTTCATGTTTGTTCATTCTATTGATGCCAATGTACTTGGATTCCATTGACGCTTATGTAAGTTGATACCATTGACGTCCATGGACGTCCAAAATTTTTCCCATTCATTTTCAATGGGAATTTTTTTTTTTTTTCCCAAATCAACAGAAAATGACTAAATATCATTAGGACGTGTCCCCCAAATGTCCCTGATTGGATTGCCGCTTATGGAGGGTGATGCCATTGACGGCCATGGACGTCCAATTCTCCCAATCTTTTCTAATGGCTTTTACTTTGTTTAGTGCCATTGACTGGCATTATGGTCCATTCTATTGATAGACCTGAGTGGGGCTAAGATTTGTATCTCCACAGAGGAAAGACCAAGGTGTGTAATTTCTCCCGAAATTGCAGTTTCTAGTTGTACTTATTATTTATTCATCTTATTCTCCGCGTTTTTTTGAGCCAACGCACAGCCCAAACCGTAGCACCGATCGGCACAGTTCAAGTATCGGCACGACCGGAATTTTCGCGTGACGATGGGAATTTTTCAAGCCGCCACGAAAAATTTTCCGTTCGCCCGTAAACGGCAATTTTCCGAAAAACAAAAAAAGTTTCAAAATGTATCTAGTCCTACAATTTTTGACCAAATCACATAATTTGGGCATCAAAAATTCCGGGACGGTGAGGGGCATAAAAGTTGTATACAGAATTTGGCAAAAATTTACGGTTCCCCGGAAATTTGCCAAAAACTTTCCTATTCATTTTGAATGGAAAAAAAACGCGCGCTTCACAGCCCGAACCGTTAGACCGATCGGCACCGTTCAAGTATCGGCACGACCGGAATTTTAGCGTGACACAGGAAACTTTACAAATGGCCCCGAAAATTTTTCCGTTCGTCCGTAAACGGCAATTTTCCGTGAAAAAAAAAAAACTTTCAAAATGTATCTAGTCCTACAATTTTTGACCAAATCACATAATTTGGCCATCAAAAATTCCGGGACGGTGAGGGGCATAAAAGTTGTATACAGAATTTGGAAAAAAATTACGCTTCCTCGGAAATTTGCCAAAAACTATCCCATTCATTTCGAATGGGAAAAGTTCCCATTCACTTCCAATGGGATTTCCAATGGAATTTACATTGCATTGATGCCATTGACGGCCATGCATGTCGAATCTACTGATGCCAATGTACTTGGATTCAATTGACTATATGGATGTCGATGCCATTGACGGCCATGGACGTCCAAAATTTTTCCCATTCATTTTCAATGGGGAAAAAACAAAATTTCCCCAAATCAACAGAAAATGACCAGATATCAATAGGACGTGTCCCCCAAACTTCCCCAATTCCATTGACGCTTATGAAGGGTGCCACCATTGACTTCCATGGACGTCCAAAAATTTTCCCATTCATTTTCAATGGGGAAAAAACTAAATTTCTCCAAATCAACAGAAAATGACCAGATATCAATAGGACGTATATCCCAAACGTCCCCAACTCCATTGACGCTTATGGAGGGTGCTGCCATTGACGTCCATGGACGTCCAAAATTTTTCCCATTCATTTTCAATGGGAAATTTTTTTTTTCCCCATATCAACAGAAAATGACTAGATATCAATAGGACGTGTCCCCCAAATGTCCCCGATTGCATTGCTGCTTATGGAGGGTGATGCCATTGACGTCCAGGGACGTCCAAACTTCCCATTCATTTCCAATGGCATTTCTTCATGTTTGTTCATTCTTTTGATGCCAATGTACTTGGATTCCATTGACGCTTAAGTAAGTTGACACCATTGACGTCCATGGACGTCCAAAATTTTTCCCATTCATTTTCAATGGGAAATTTTTTTTTTCCCCCAAATCAACAGAAAATGACTAGATATCAATAGGACGTTTCCCCCAAAATGTGCCCGATTGCATTGCTGCTTATGGAGGGTGATGCCATTGACGTCCACGGACGTCCAAACTTCCCATTAATTTCCAATGGCATTTCTTCATGTTTGTTCATTCTATTGATGCCAATGTACTTGGATTCCATTGACGCTTATGTAAGTTGATACCATTGACGTCCATGGACGTCCAAAATTTTTCCCATTCATTTTCAATGGGAAATTTTTTTTTTCCCCAAATCAACAGAAAATGACTAGATATCATTAGGACGTGTCCCCCAAATGTCCCCGATTGCATTGCCGCTTATGGGGGGTGATGCCATTGACGTCCATGGACGTCCAAACTTCCCATTCATTTCCAAAGGCATTTCTTCATGTTTGTTCATTCTATTGATGCCAATGTACTTGGATTCCATTGACGCTTATGTAAGTTGATACCATTGACGTCCATGGACGTCAAAAATTTTTCCCATTCATTTTCAATGGGATTTTTTTTTTTTTTCCCAAATCAACAGAAAATGACTAGATATCATTAGGACGTGTCCCCCAAATGTCCCCGATTGCATTGCCGCTTATGGAGGGTGATGCCATTGACGTTCATGGACGTCCAAACTTCCCATTCATTTCCAATGGCATTTCTTCATGTTTGTTCATTTTATTGATGCCAATGTACTTGGATTCCATTGACGCTTATGTCAGTTGATACCATTGACGTCCATGGACGTCCAAAATTTTTCCCATTCATATTCAATGGGAATTTTTTTTTTTTCCCCAAATCAACTGAAAATGACTAGATATCATTAGGACGTGTCCCCCAAATGTCCCCGATTGCATTGCCGCTTATGGAGGGTGATGCCATTGACGTTCATGGACGTCCAAACTTCCCATTAATTCCAATGGCATTTCTTCATGTTTGTTCATTCTATTGATGCCAATGTACTTGGATTCCATTGACGCTTATGTAAGTTGATACCATTGACGTCCATGGACGTCCAAAATTTTTCCCATTCATTTTCAATGGGATTTTTTTTTTTTTTTCCCAAATCAACAGAAAATGACTAAATATCATTAGGACGTGTCCCCCAAATGTCCCTGATTGGATTGCCGCTTATGGAGGGTGATGCCATTGACGGCCATGGACGTCCAATTCTCCCAATCTTTTCTAATGGCTTTAACTTTGTTTAGTGCCAATGACTGGCATTATGGTCCATTCTATTGATAGACCTGAGTGGGGCTAAGATTTGTACCTCCACAGAGGAAAGACCAAGGTGTGTAATTTCTCCCGAAATTGCAGTTTCTAGTTGTACTTATTATTTATTCATCTTATTCTCCGCGTTTTTTTGAGCCAACGCACAGCCCAAACCGTAGCACCGATCGGCACAGTTCAAGTATCGGCACGACCGGAATTTTCGCGTGACGATGGGAATTTTTCAAACCGCCACGAAAAATTTTCCGTTCGCCCGTAAACGGCAATTTTCCGAAAAATAAAAAAAGTTTCAAAATGTATCTAGTCCTACAATTTTTGACCAAATCACATAATTTGGGCATCAAAAATTCCGGGACGGTGAGGGGCATAAAAGTTGTATACAGAATTTGGCAAAAATTTACGGTTCCCCGGAAATTTGCCAAAAACTTTCCTATTCATTTTGAATGGAAAAAAAACGCGCGCTTCACAGCCCGAACCGTTAGACCGATCGGCACCGTTCAAGTATCGGCACGACCGGAATTTTCGCGTGACACAGGAAACTTTACAAATGGCCCCGAAAATTTTTCCGTTCGTCCGTAAACGGCAATTTTCCGTGAAAAAAAAAAAAGTTTCAAAATGTATCTAGTCCTACAATTTTTGACCAAATCACATAATTTGGGCATCAAAAATTCCGGGACGGTGAGGGGCATAAAAGTTGTATACAGAATTTGGAAAAAAATTACGCTTCCTCGGAAATTTGCCAAAAACTATCCCATTCATTTCGAATGGGAAAAGTCCCATTCACTTCCAGTGGGATTTCCAATGGAATTTACATTGCATTGATGCCATTGACGGCCATGCATGTCGAATCTACTGATGCCAATGTACTTGGATTCAATTGATTATATGGATGTCGATGCCATTGACTGCCATGGACGTCCAAAATTTTTCCCATTCATTTTCAATGGGGAAAAAACAAAATTACCCCAAATCAACAGAAAATGACCAGATATCAATAGGACGTGTCCCCCAAACTTCCCCAATTCCATTGACGCTTATGAAGGGTGCCGCCATTGACTTACATGGACGTCCAAAATTTTTCCCATTCATTTTCAATGGGGAAAAAACTAAATTTCTCCAAATCAACAGAAAATGACCAGATATCAATAGGACGTATATCCCAAACGTCCCCAATTCCATTGACGCTTATGGGGGGTGCTGCCATTGACGTCCATGGACGTCCAAAATTTTACCCATTCATTTTCAATGGGAATTTTTTTTTTTTCCCCAAATCAACAGAAAATGACTACATATCAATAGGACCTGTCCCCCAAATGTCCCCGATTGAATTGCTGCTTATGGAGGGTGATGCCATTGACGTCCAGGGACGTCCAAACTTCCCATTCATTTCCAATGGCATTTCTTCATGTTTGTTCATTCTTTTGATGCCAATGTACTTGGATTCCATTGACGCTTATGTAAGTTTATACCATTGACGTCCATGGACGTCCAAAATTTTTCCCATTCATTTTCAATGGGAATTTTTTTTTTTTCCCCAAATCAACAGAAAATGACTAGATATCAATAGGACGTTTCCCCCAAATGTGCCCGATTGCATTGCTGCTTATGGAGGGTGATGCCATTGACGTCCACGGACGTCCAAACTTCCCATTCATTTCCAATGGCATTTCTTCATGTTTGTTCATTCTATTGATGCCAATGTACTTGGATTCCATTGACGCTTATGTAAGTTGATACCATTGACGTCCATGGACGTCCAAAATTTTTCCCATTCATTTTCAATGGGAATTTTTTTTTTTTCCCCAAATCAACAGAAAATGACTAGATATCATTAGGACGTGTCCCCCAAATGTCCCCGATTGCATTGCCGCTTATGGGGGGTGATGCCATTGACGTCCATGGACGTCCAAACTTCCCATTAAATACCAATGGCATTTCTTCATGTTTGTTCATTCTTTTGATGCCAATGTACTTGGATTCCATTGACGCTTATGTAAGTTTATACCATTGACGTCCATGGACGTCCAAAATTTTTCCCATTCATTTTCAATGGGAATTTTTTTTTTTTCCCCAAATCAACAGAAAATGACTAGATATCAATAGGACGTTTCCCCCAAATGTGCCCGATTGCATTGCTGCTTATGGAGGGTGATGCCATTGACGTCCACGGACGTCCAAACTTCCCATTAATTTCCAATGGCATTTCTTCATGTTTGTTCATTCTATTGATGCCAATGTACTTGGATTCCATTGACGCTTATGTAAGTTGATACCATTGACGTCCATGGACGTCCAAAATTTTTCCCATTCATTTTCAATGGGAATTTTTTTTTTTTTCCCCAAATCAACAGAAAATGACTAGATATCATTAGGACGTGTCCCCCAAATGTCCCCGATTGCATTGCCGCTTATGGGGGGTGATGCCATTGACGTCCATGGACGTCCAAACTTCCCATTCATTTCCAAAGGCATTTCTTCATGTTTGTTCATTCTATTGATGCCAATGTACTTGGATTCCATTCACGCTTATGTAAGTTGATACCATTGACGTCCATGGACGTCCAAAATTTTTCCCATTCATTTTCAATGGGATTTTTTTTTTTTTCCCCAAATCAACAGAAAATGACTAGATATCATTAGGACGTGTCCCCCAAATGTCCCCGATTGCATTGCCGCTTATGGAGGGTGATGCCATTGACGTTCATGGACGTCCAAACTTCCCATTCATTTCCAATGGCATTTCTTCATGTTTGTTCATTTTATTGATGCCAATGTACTTGGATTCCATTGACGCTTATGTAAGTTGATACCATTGACGTCCATGGACGTCCAAAATTTTTCCCATTCATTTTCAATGGGAATTTTTTTTTTTTCCCAAATCAACAGAAAATGACTAGATATCAATAGGACGTGTCCCCCAAACTTCCCCAATTCCATTAACAATTATGGAGGGTGCTGCCATTGACGGACATGGACGTCCAATTCTCCCAATCTTTTCTAATGGCTTTAACTATGTTTAGTGCCAATGACTGGCATTATGATCCATTCTATTGATAGACCTGAGTGGGGCTAAGATCTGTATCTCCACAGAGGAAAGACCAAGGTGTGTAATTTCTCCCGAAATTGCAGTTTCTAGTTATTATTATTATTTATTCATCTTATTCTCCGCGTTTTTTTGAGCCAACGCACAGCCTAAACCGTAGCCCCGATCGGCACCGTTCAAGTATCGGCATGACCGGAATTTTCGCGTGACGATGGGAATTTTTCAAAACGCCACGAAAAATTTTCCGTTCGCCCGTAAACGGCAATTTTCCGAAAAAAAAAAAAAGTTTAAAAATGTATCTAGTCCTACAATTTTTGACCAAATCACATAATTTGGGTATCAAAAATTCCGGGACGGTGAGGGGCATAAAAGTTGTATACAGAATTTGGAAAAAACTTACGGTTCCCCAGAAATTTGCCAAAAACTCTCCCATTCATTTCTAATGGGAAAAGTTCCCATTCACTTTCAATGGAATTTACATTGCATTGATGCCATTGACGGCCATGCATGTCGAATCTACTGATGCCAATGTACTTGGATCCTATTGACTATATGGATGTCGATGCCATTGACGGCCATGGACGTCCAAAAATTTTCCCATTCATTTTCAATGGGGAAAAAACAAAATTTCACCAAATCAACAGAAAATGACCAGATATCAATAGGACATGTCCCCCAAACTTCCCTGCTTCCATTGACGCTTATGGGGGGTGCTGCCATTGACGTCTATGGACGTCCAAATTTTTTCCCATTCATTTTCAATGGGATTTTTTTTTTTTTCCCAAAATCAAAAGAAAATGACTACATATCAATAGGACGTGTCCCCCAAACTTCCCCAATTACATTGACGCTTATGGAGGGTGCTGCCATTAACGGACATGGACGTCCAATTCTCCCAATCTTTTCTAATGGCTTTTACTTTGTTTAGTGCCATTGACTGGCATTATGGTCCATTCTATTGATAGACCTGAGTGGGGCTAAGATTTGTATCTCCACAGAGGAAAGACCAAGGTGTAATTTCTCCCGAAATTGCAGTTTCTAGTAATTACCTTGGTCTTTCCAAGGGAAAGAACAAGGTTATGTTGTTGTACAACTTTATTGTACTTCTTTATTATTATTCTTTATTATTATTACCTTGGTCTTTCCAAGGGAAAGAACAAGGTTATGTTGTTGTACAACTTTATTGTACTTCTTTATTATTATTCTTTATTATTATTATTATTCAATAATTGTTGACGTTTTTTTCGGCGCGCCGCGCAGCCCGAACCGTACCTCCAATCGGTACCGTTCAAGTATCGGCACGACCGGAATTTTCGCGCGACGATGGGAATTTTTCAAACGGCCCCGAAAAATTTTCCGTTCGCCCGTAAACGGCAAATTTCCGGAAAAAAAAAAAAGTTTCAAAACGCTACTTGTCCTACAATTTTTGACGAAATCACATAATTTGGACATCAAAAATTCCGGGACGGTGGGGGGCATAAAGATTGTATACAGAATTTGGAAAAAATTTACGGTTCTCCGGATATTTGCCAAAAACTATCCCATCCATTTCCAATGGGAAAAGTTCCCATTCACTTTCAATAGTATTCCAATGGACTTTACATTGCATTGATGCCATTGACGGCCATGCATGTCGAATCTATTGATGCCAATGTACTTGGATTCATTTGACTATATGGATGTCGATGCCATTGACGGCCATGGACGTCCAAAATTTTTCCCATTCATTTTCAATGGGGAAAAAACTAAATTTCCCCAAATCAACAGAAAATGACCAGATATTAATAGGACGTATACCCCAAACGTCCCCAACTCCATTGACGCTTATGGGGGGTGCTGCCATTGACGTCCATGGACGTCCAAAATTTTTCCCATTCATTTTCAATGGGGAAAAAACTAAATTTCCCCAAATCATCAGAAAATGACCAGTTATCAATAGTACGTCTCCCCCAAACGTTCCGAACTCCATTGACGCTTATAGGGGGTGCTGCCATTGACGTCCATGGACGTCCAAAAATTTTCCCATTCATTTTCAATGGGGAAAAAACTAAATTTCCCCAAATCAACAGAAAATGACCAGATATTAATAGGACGTATACCCCAAACGTCCCCAACTCCATTGACGCTTATGGGGGGTGCTGCCATTGACGTCCATGGACGTCCAAAAATTTTCCCATTCGTTTTCAATGGGAATTTTTTTTTTTTCCCCAAATCAACAGAAAATGACTAGATATCATTAGGACGTGTCCCCCAAATGTCCCCGATTGCATTGCCGCTTATGGAGGGTGATGCCATTGACGTTCATGGACGTCCAAACTTCCCATTAAATCCCAATGGCATTTCTTCATGTTTGTTCATTCTATTGATGCCAATGTACTTGGATTCCATTGACGCTTATGTAAGTTGATACCACTGACGTCCATGGACGTCCAAAATTTTTCCCATTCATTTTCAATGGGAAATTTTTTTTTTTCCCCAAATCAACAGAAAATGACTAGACATCATTAGGACGTGTCCCCCAAATGTCCCCGATTGCATTGCTGCTTATGGAGGGTGATGCCATTGACGTTCATGGACGTCCAAACTTCCCATTCATTTCCAATGGCATTTCTTCAAGTTTGTTCATTCTATTGATGCCAATGTACTTGGATTCCATTGACGCTTATGTAAGTTGATACCATTGACGTCCATGGACGTCCAAAATTTTTCCCATTCATTTTCAATGGGAATTTTTTTTTTTTCCCCATATCAACAAAAAATGACCAGATATCAATAGGACGTGTCCCCCAAATGTCCCCGATTGGATTGGCGCTTATGGAGGGTGATGCCATTGACGTCCATGGACGTCCAAACTTCCCATTCATTTCCAATGGCATTTCTTCATGTTTGTTCATTCTATTGATGCCAATGTACTTGGATTCCATTGACGCTTATGTAAGTTGATACCATTGACGTCCATGGACGTCCAAAATTTTTCCCATTCATTTTCAATGGGAATTTTTTTTTTTTCCCCAAATCAACAAAAAATGACCAGATATCAATAGGACGTGTCCCCCAAACTTCTCCAATTCCATTGACGCTTATGAAGGGTGCCGCCATTGACGGCCATGGACGTCCAATTCTCCCAATCTTTTCTAATGGCTTTTACTTTGTTTAGTGCCAATGACTGGCATTATGGTCCATTCTATTGATAGACCTGAGTGGGGCTAAGATTTGTATCTCCACAGAGGAAAGACCAAGGTGTGTAATTTCTCCCGAAATTGCAGTTTCTAGTTATTATTATTATTATTCATCTTATTCTCCGCGTTTTTTTGAGCCAACGCACAGCCCAAACCGTAGCACCGATCGGCACCGTTCAAGTATCGGCACGACCGGATTTTTCGCGTGACGATGGGAATTTTTCAAACCGCCACGAAAAATTTTCCGTTCGCCCGTAAACGGCAATTTTCCGAAAAATAAAAAAAGTTTCAAAATGTATCTAGTCCTACAATTTTTGACCAAATCACATAATTTGGGCATCAAAAATTCCGGGACGGTGAGGGGCATAAAAGTTGTATACAGAATTTGGCAAAAATTTACGGTTCCCCGGAAATTTGCCAAAAACTTTCCTATTCATTTTGAATGGAAAAAAAACGCGCGCTTCACAGCCCGAACCGTTAGACCGATCGGCACCGTTCAAGTATCGGCACGACCGGAATTTTCGCGTGACACAGGAAACTTTACAAATGGCCCCGAAAATTTTTCCGTTCGTCCGTAAACGGCAATTTTCCGTGAAAAAAAAAAAAGTTTCAAAATGTATCTAGTCCTACAATTTTTGACCAAATCACATAATTTGGGCATCAAAAATTCCGGGACGGTGAGGGGCATAAAAGTTGTATACAGAATTTGGAAAAAAATTACGCTTCCTCGGAAATTTGCCAAAAACTATCCCATTCATTTCGAATGGGAAAAGTTCCCATTCACTTCCAATGGGATTTCCAATGGAATTTACATTGCATTGATGCCATTGACGGCCATGCATGTCGAATCTACTGATGCCAATGTACTTGGATTCAATTGACTATATGGATGTCGATGCCACTGACGGCCATGGACGTCCAAAATTTTTCCCATTCATTTTGAATGGGGAAAAAACAAAATTTCCCCAAATCAACAGAAAATGACCAGATATCAATAGGACGTGTCCCCCAAACTTCCCCAATTCCATTGACGCTTATCAAGGGTGCCGCCATTGACTTACATGGACGTCCAAAATTTTCCCCATTCATTTTCAATGGGGAAAAAACTACATTTCTCCAAATCAACAGAAAATGACCAGATATCAATAGGACGTATACCCCAAACGTCCCCAACTCCATTGACGCTTATGGGGGGTGCTGCCATTGACGTCCATGGACGTCCAAAATTTTACCCATTCATTTTCAATGGGAAATTTTTTTTTTTCCCCAAATCAACAGAAAATGACTAGATATCAATAGGACGTGTCCCCCAAATGTCCCCAATTGCATTGCTGCTTATGGAGGGTGATGCCATTGACGTCCAGGGACGTCCAAACTTCCCATTCATTTCCAATGGCATTTCTTCATGTTTGTTCATTCTATTGATGCCAATGTACTTGGATTCCATTGACGCTTATGTAAGTTGATACCATTGACGTCCATGGACGTCCAAAATTTTTCCCATTCATTTTCAATGGGAATTTTTTTTTTTTCCCCAAATCAACAGAAAATGACTAGAAATCAATAGGACGTTTCCCCCAAATGTGCCCGATTGCATTGCTGCTTATGGAGGGTGATGCCATTGACGTCCACGGACGTCCAAACTTCCCATTAATTTCCAATGGCATTTCTTCATGTTTGTTCATTCTATTGATGCCAATGTACTTGGATTCCATTGACGCTTATGTAAGTTGATACCATTGACGTCCATGGACGTCCAAAATTTTTCCCATTCATTTTCAATGGGAATTTTTTTTTTTCCCCCAAATCAACAGAAAATGACTAGATATCAATAGGACATGTCCCCCAAATGTCCCCGATTGCATTGCCGCTTATGGAGGGTGATGCCATTGACGTCCATGGACGTCCAAACTTCCCATTCTTTTCCAATGGCATTTCTTCATGTTTGTTCATTCTATTGATGCCAATGTACTTGGATTCCATTGACGCTTATGTAAGTTGATACCATTGACGTCCATGGACGTCCAAAAATTTTCCCATTCATTTTCAATGGGAAATTTTTTTTTTCCCCAAATCAACAGAAAATGACTAGATATCAATAGGACGTGTCGCCCAAATGTCCCCGATTGCATTGCCTCTTATGGAAGGTGATGCCATTGACGTCCAGGGACGTCCAAACTTCCCATTCATTTCCAATGGCATTTCTTCATGTTTGTTCATTCTATTGATGCCAATGTACTTGGATTCCATTGACGCTTATGTAAGTTGACACCATTGACGTCCATGGACGTCCAAAAATTTTCCCATTCATTTTCAATGGGAAATTTTTTTTCTTCTCCCAAATCAAAAGAAAATGACTAAATATCAATAGGACGTGTCCCCCAAATGTCCCCGATTGTATTGCTGCTTATGGAGGGTGATGCCATTGACGTCCATGGACGTCCAAATTTCCCATTAATTTCTAATGGCATTTCTTCATGTTTGTTCATTCTATTGATGCCAATGTACTTGGATTCCATTGACGCTTATGTAAGTTGATACCATTGACGTCCATGGACGTCCAAAATTTTTCCCATTCATTTTCAATGGGAAATTTTTTTTTTCCCCCTAATCAACAGAAAATGACTAGATATCAATAGGACGTGTCGCCCAAATGTCCCCGATTGCATTGCCTCTTATGGAAGGTGATGCCATTGACGTCCAGGGACGTCCAAACTTTCCATTCATTTCCAATGGCATTTCTTCATGTTTGTTCATTCTATTGATGCCAATGTACTTGGATTCCATTGACGCTTATGTAAGTTGACACCATTGACGTCCATGGACGTCCAAAAATTTTCCCATTCATTTTCAATGGGAAATTTTTTTTCTTCTCCCAAATCAAAAGAAAATGACTAAATATCAATAGGACGTGTCCCCCAAATGTCCCCGATTGTATTGCTGCTTATGGAGGGTGATGCCATTGACGTCCATGGACGTCCAAACTTCCCATTAATTTCTAATGGCATTTCTTCATGTTTGTTCATTCTATTGATGCCAATGTACTTGGTATCCATTGACGCTTATGTAAGTTGATACCATTGACGTCCATGGACGTCCAAAATTTTTCCCATTCATTTTCAATGGGATTTTTTTTTTTTTCCCCAAATCAACAGAAAATGACTAGATATCATTAGGACGTGTCCCCCAAATGTCCCCGATTGCATTGCCGCTTATGGGGGGTGATGCCATTGACGTCCATGGACGTCCAAACTTTCCATTCATTTCCAAAGGCATTTCTTCATGTTTGTTCATTCTATTGATGCCAATGTACTTGGATTCCATTGACGCTTATGTAAGTTGATACCATTGACGTCCATGGACGTCCAAAATTTTTCCCATTCATTTTCAATGGGATTTTTTTTTTTTTCCCCAAATCAACAGAAAATGACTAGATATCATTAGGATGTTTCCCCCAAATGTCCCCGATTGCATTGCCGCTTATGGAGGGTGATGCCATTGACGTTCATGGACGTCCAAACTTCCTATTCATTTCCAATGGCATTTCTTCATGTTTGTTCATTTTATTGATGCCAATGTACTTGGATTCCACTGACGCTTATGTAAGTTCATACCATTGACGTCCATGGAGGTCCAAAATTTTTCCCATTCATTTTCAATGGGAATTTTTTTTTTTTCCCCAAATCAACAGAAAATGACTAGATATCATTAGGACGTGTCCCCCAAACTTCCTCGATTCCATTAACAATTATGAAAGGTGCCGCCATTGACGTCCATGGACGTCCAATTCTCCCATTCATTTCTAACGGCTTTTACTTTGTTTTTTGCCAGTGACTGGCATTATGATCCATTCTATTGATAGACCTGAGTGGGGCTAAGATCTGTATCTCCACAGAGGAAAGACCAAGGTGTGTAATTTCTCCCGAAATTGCAGTTTCTAGTTATTATTATTATTCAATAATTCTCCGCGTTTTTTTGAGCCAACGCACAGCCCAAACCGTAGCACCGATCGGCACCGTTGAAGTATCGGCACGACCGGATTTTTCGCGTGACGATGGGAATTTTTCAAACCGCCACGAAAAATTTTCCGTTCGCCCGTAAACGGCAATTTTCCGAAAAATAAAAAAAGTTTCAAAATGTATCTAGTCCTACAATTTTTGACCAAATCACATAATTTGGGCATCAAAAATTCCGGGACGTTGAGGGGCATAAAAGTTGTATACAGAATTTGGCAAAAATTTACGGTTCCCCGGAAATTTGCCAAAAACTTTCCTATTCATTTTGAATGGAAAAAAAACGCGCGCTTCACAGCCCGAACCGTTAGACCGATCGGCACCGTTCAAGTATCGGCACGACCGGAATTTTCGCGTGACACAGGAAACTTTACAAATGGCCCCGAAAATTTTTCCGTTCGTCCGTAAACGGCAATTTTCCATGAAAAAAAAAAAAGTTTCAAAATGTATCTAGTCCTACAATTTTTGACCAAATCACATAATTTGGGCATCAAAAATTCCGGGACGGTGAGGGGCATAAAAGTTGTATACAGAATTTGGAAAAAAATTACGCTTCCTCGGAAATTTGCCAAAAACTATCCCATTCATTTCGAATGGGAAAAGTCCCATTCACTTCCAATGGGATTTCCATAGAATTTACATTGCATTGATGCCATTGACGGCCATGCATGTCGAATCTACTGATGCCAATGTACTTGGATTCAATTGACTATATGGATGTCGATGCCATTGACTGCCACGGACGTCCAAAATTTTTCCCATTCATTTTCAATGGGGAAAAAACAAAATTTCCCCAAATAAACAGAAAATGGCCAGATATCAATAGGACGTGTCCCCCAAACTTCCCCAATTCCATTGACGCTTATGGGGGGTGCTGCCATTGACTTCCATGGACGTCCAAAATTTTCCCCATTCATTTTCAATGGGGAAAAAACTAAATTTCTCCAAATCGACAGAAAATGACCAGATATCAATAGGACGTATACCCCAAACGTCCCCAACTCCATTGACGCTTATGGGGGGTGCTGCCATTGACATCCATGGACGTCCAAAATTTTTCCCATTCATTTTCAATGGGGAAAAAACTAAATTTCTCCAAATCGACAGAAAATGACCAGATATCAATAGGACGTATACCCCAAACGTCCCCAACTCCATTGACGCTTATGGGGGGTGCTGCCATTGACATCCATGGACGTCCAAAAATTTTCCCATTCATTTTCAATGGGAATTTTTTTTTTTTCCCCCAAATCAACAGAAAATGACTAGATATCAATAGGACGTGTCCCCCAAATGTCCCCGATTGCATTGCTGCTTATGGAGGGTGATGCCATTGACGTCCAGGGACGTCCAAACTTCCCATACATTTCCAATGGCATTTCTTCATGTTTGTTCATTCTATTGATGCCAATGTACTTGGATTCCATTGACGCTTATGTAAGTTGACACCATTGACGTCCATGGACGTCCAAAATTTTTCCCATTCATTTTCAATGGGAAATTTTTTTTCTTCTCCCAAATCAAAAGAAAATGACTAAATATCAATAGGACGTGTCCCCCAAATGTCCCCGATTGTATTGCTGCTTATGGAGGGTGATGCCATTGACGTCCATGGACGTCCAAACTTCCCATTAATTTCTAATGGCATTTCTTCATGTTTGTTCATTCTATTGATGCCAATGTACTTGGTATCCATTGACGCTTATGTAAGTTGATACCATTGACGTCCATGGACGTCCAAAATTTTTCCCATTCATTTTCAATGGGAATTTTTTTTTTTTCCCCAAATCAACAGAAAATGACTAGATATCAATAGGACGTGTCCCCCAAATGTCCCCGATTGTATTGCTGCTTATGGAGGGTGATGCCATTGACGTCCATGGACGTCCAAACTTCCCATTAATTTCTAATGGCATTTCTTCATGTTTGTTCATTCTATTGATGCCAATGTACTTGGTATCCATTGACGCTTATGTAAGTTGATACCATTGACGTCCATGGACGTCCAAAATTTTCCCATTCATTTTCAATGGGAATTTTTTTTTTTTCCCCAAATCAACAAAAAATGACCAGATATCAATAGGACGTGTACCCCAAATGTCCCCGATTGTATTGCTGCTTATGGAGGGTGATGCCATTGACGTCCATGGACGTCCAAACTTCCCATTAATTTCTAATGGCATTTCTTCATGTTTGTTCATTCTATTGATGCCAATGTACTTGGTATCCATTGACGCTTATGTAAGTTGATACCATTGACGTCCATGGACGTCCAAAATTTTTCCCATTCATTTTCAATGGGAATTTTTTTTTTTTGCCCAAATCAACAAAAAATGACCATATATCAATAGGACGTGTACCCCAAATGTCCCCGATTGTATTGCTGCTTATGGAGGGTGATGCCATTGAGGTCTATGGACGTCCAAACTTCCCATTAATTTCTAATGGCATTTCTTCATGTTTGTTCATTCTATTGATGCCAATGTACTTGGTATCCATTGACGCTTATGTAAGTTGATACAATTGACGTCCATGGACGTCCAAAATTTTTCCCATTCATTTTCAATGGGAATTTTTTTTTTTTCCCCAAATCAACAAAAAATGACCAGATATCAATAGGACGTGTCCCCCAAATGTCCCCGATTGTATTGCTGCTTATGGAGGGTGATGCCATTGACGTCCATGGACGTCCAAACTTCCCATTAATTTCTAATGGCATTTCTTCATGTTTGTTCATTCTATTGATGCCAATGTACTTGGTATCCATTGACGCTTATGTAAGTTGATACCATTGACGTCCATGGACGTCCAAAATTTTTCCCATTCATTTTCAATGGGAATTTTTTTTTTTTGCCCAAATCAACAAAAAATGACCAGATATCAATAGGACATGTACCCCAAATGTCCCCAATTACAATGATGCTTATGGAGGGTGCTGCCATTGACGGCCATGGACGTCCAACTCTCCCAATCTTTTCTAATGGCATTTCTTCATGTTTGTTCATTCTATTGATGCCAATGTACTTGGTATCCATTGACGCTTATGTAAGTTGATACCATTGACGTCCATGGACGTCCAAAATTTTTCCCATTCATTTTCAATGGGAATTTTTTTTTTTTGCCCAAATCAACAAAAAATGACCATATATCAATAGGACGTGTACCCCAAATGTCCCCGATTGTATTGCTGCTTATGGAGGGTGATGCCATTGACGTCTATGGACGTCCAAACTTCCCATTAATTTCTAATGGCATTTCTTCATGTTTGTTCATTCTATTGATGCCAATGTACTTGGTATCCATTGACGCTTATGTAAGTTGATACAATTGACGTCCATGGACGTCCAAAATTTTTCCCATTCATTTTCAATGGGAATTTTTTTTTTTTTCCCCAAATCAACAAAAAATGACCAGATATCAATAGGACGTGTCCCCCAAATGTCCCCGATTGTATTGCTGCTTATGGAGGGTGATGCCATTGACGTCCATGGACGTCCAAACTTCCCATTAATTTCTAATGGCATTTCTTCATGTTTGTTCATTCTATTGATGCCAATGTACTTGGTATCCATTGACGCTTATGTAAGTTGATACCATTGACGTCCATGGACGTCCAAAATTTTTCCCATTCATTTTCAATGGGAATTTTTTTTTTTTGCCCAAATCAACAAAAAATGACCAGATATCAATAGGACGTGTACCCCAAATGTCCCCAATTACAATGATGCTTATGGAGGGTGCTGCCATTGACGGCCATGGACGTCCAACTCTCCCAATCTTTTCTAATAGCTTTTACTTTGTTTAGTGCCATTGACTGGCATTATGGTCCATTCTATTGATAGACCTGAGTGGGGCTAAGATTTGTATCTCCACAGAGGAAAGACCAAGGTGTAATTTCTCCCGAAATTGCAGTTTCTAGTTACATTTTATTTTTCAGTATCAAATGGTCAAAAATGTACCTTGAGTGTATTTTTACAGTTTGGATGTGACTTTTTTTTTTTTTTTTTTTAACTTCAGGCAAATTGATGCGCATTAAGTCTTTTCTGTTACAAGCAACACAATGTTAAAAAAGTTATACTTTATTATAAGTTGATCTATGTTACTTTTTTTCTTTAATAGAAAAAAAAGGACACAATGTTAGGCTGAGGCGTACTTATAATAGTAATATAGACGAATGATACTATTTACAGTGGCGGCAGAGAGTTGGGGGGGGCGCGAAACATTTACGTCTTCCTTGGGGGGGCGTAACGGAAAATAATTGAGAAGCACTGAATTAGAGTGACGTTGGAATTGTTTGTTTTGAAAGTGTTGCTGTTAGTTTTATTGATTTGGGTGGATACATTGTCCTCTAGTGGCAACAGTGAATATGCCATAACTCATCGACCATGACTGAATCCAGGTGCTCCCTGTTCAGACCAACATAATGTATGATTTTGTTTGAGCTAATATGCTTGTTTATGTATTAGATATTTAGTCAACAAGTATATTTAGCACTTTTTTGTGGGAATTTGTGTTTGAAGGATTTGTTGAGAGCTTTGTAAAAAATAAATAATAGCATTTGAGCTAGTGGACTTCTACTACGCAAGTTAGCCAATTGTTGTTTTGTTGTACTAAGATCCGCATATAGATTTTATTTCTTTTTAAATGCATTTATTGCTGTAAACGCTTGCTTCTTTGTTTTACAGCTCCTAAAATTTATTCAGCAACGCATTGAATTTTCGTGAAACGATTACTCGGTTATTTGAACTAACTAATTGATAGGTTAATCGATTACGTAAATAATCGATAGCTGCAGCGCTAGTCGATATTATCTGATATTTTAAAATGCTCTTATCAGGTATCCGATAGTATCAGACAACTCTAGTAAAAACATAAATAATTAATTAAAAAAATGTTAAAGAGCTCATTTCTGCTCAACATGATCAACAACAACCATCAGAAATAAACACAAAACAAATGAACGCAAACGGGTAACGAAATGAAATGGGCGACGAATGAGGAAATCCCACGAGAAGCCTCCGATCTGCTTACATTCCGACTGGACATATTGTGGACGGAGCGACACCGACGAGGAGGAAGGAGGAGGCGGAGGAGGAAGAGGAAGAGGAGGAGGCAACCTCACACCGGGCGGTCCGCCGGGAGGCGACGACGTGATCGCCGACTGGTGCTTGGGGGTCTCCATTCCACTGGTTGCGATCAGTGGAGGAGGTCCTGATGGAGACATAAGCCCAAGCTGATGTCTCATGACCCTGAGACTTTCATTCATCAGGGGGGAGCTTGTAACTCACGTACTCATCGGTTACTTTTGAGCGACACCGAACAGCAAAATGAACATTAACTGCCGATAAAGTCAAAATTGACTGGACGTCTATCTAGCGACTAATTTAATTTCCCATCAGAAGAATGAAAAAAGCCACAGGAGTCGCAGGTTGCAAGGCCCGATTGGACGTCACTTATCATCAACGGTATTGAAATAAATAAAAAAAATAAAATAAAATACTGTATAATACATACCAGTCAAGGAGAAGACACCAGGTGGCGGCGGCTGGCCGTAAGGTGGCATCGGCGGCGGCGGTATCCTGAGTGAGGGTGGCGGCTCGGTGATGAGCGGCGGCATGGGTAGGCCGCCGGGGGGTATCACGGGTGGCGGTGGGAAAGGAATAATGTTGGGAAGATTGACATCATCTACGATGAGCGGGTCGTTGCCGTGATCAAACGGGCAGAGGTCGCCGCGGACGCAAAATCCTTTTTCTGCACGGGGAGGGACGATATTGTCAGAAAGCTCTTGTTTGACATATATCCAAAAATAGAAGTACCATATTTTCCGCACAATAAAGCGCACCTAAAAGCAATTTTCTCAAAAGACGACAGTGCTCCCTGTAATCTGAAGCGCCTTATACTAGTATATGGATCAATATTGGTTAATCATGGCATAACATTCCTTTTACCACAGATCCATCTAGTGGATGCATAAAGCAAGCACTACTACTACTACTAAATGAAAACAGTTTTAAAATACCATATTTTTCGGACTACAAGTCGCACCTGAGTATAGGTCGCACCAGCCATAAAATGCCCAACGAAGAGAAAAAAACATAAATCGCACCGGAGTATAAGTCGCATTTTTTGGGGAAATTTACTTGATAAAATCCAACACATAGAACAGATAAGTCATCTTGAAAGGCAATTTAATATAAAAATACAATAGAGAACAACATGCTGAATAAGTGTACCGTGCATGAACAACGAAATGCGAATATAGTCCTCACCAGGACGCTACGGCTCGGTCCTGGCTATACAGCGAGCTAAACTCCCAAATGACGATGCTGGACGTCCGTATAATTTGCTGAATCAATTTCGTCCTCGATACCAAACAGGTTCGCATCAATGGAAGTAAATGATTATTAGGTGCTATACAGCAATGACACAAACAGTTAGCAAGCGTTCGCTAGCATTAGCACATCGTTCAAACAACCACACAACTGGCTCCAAGTGTCCGATCGCGGGCGGAAAACGCACAACAACAACAACAACAGAAAAGATGATACACACAGGCGTTGCCTCTGTAGAGATATTTTACAAGGATAAACAATTAACGTAGGTTCGCAGCCGTGTTTCTCTCTCGCTAACTCGCCCACTCACTCAGAGCTGCGTATCTGTCAGTCTTCTTCTGGCGTGTGAGCGCTCTTCTTCACGTAAACAAGTGTGAGTCCGCCCCCACGTGGGCATGAAAGCGCCACAAACCAAAAGCATGCATTTCAATATAAAAAAAGTCAATAATACAATAGAACACATATTGCCAAAGGCAGAACGCGAACGTGGCCATAGCTATTAAGAGTTATTCAGATAACTATAGCATAAAGAACATGCTAACAAGTTCACCAAACCATCAGTGTCACTCCAAAACACCAAGATAACACATTATGATATCATTTGACATGTTAATAATTTCACACATAAGTCGCTCCTGAGTATGTATAAGTCGCACCCCCAGCCAAACTATGAAAAAAACTGCGACTTATAGTCCGAAAAATATGGTAAGCAAATAATTGACATTGACATTCATTCTTATACTCCGATGCGCCTTACAGAACGGAAAATACGTTACAAGGAGTCCTCAAATTACGACAGTTCCATTCCACTCTGGTGACGTAACCCAAATTTTCGTGTTAAGTCGGATTTCACCGTTAAAGTAAAAATTTACGCCAAAATACTTCGTATATAAAATTACGCAGAACACAACTACCAACAGAACGAAACTAAACAGCCTTCTTGCACTGGCCAGCCTTACCACTATTCACGGTGCGTTTAGGGACAGCCCAGAAAATACAACATTGAACACATCAACATTACAATTTGAAGCATACACGAGACCTATTTCGATACAATACCGTCCTTATTTTTACTTGAAGCATAGACTTCAAAATGATATTGACGGGCCAGATCCGACCTTCAGTGCGCCACACCTTCAAGTAGGGGGCTGTCCCACAATCCACTTCAGTTATTCGCAGTCGGTCGCAACGATCCAACACCGGATTTATGTTGAAAAAGTACAAAAGCTGTACCGCTTACAAACAGGAAGGATTGTCTCAGGAGTGATTTGTTCGAGGATTCAAGGTAATTATTATATTTTTCGTACCATGCATGCATGTATTTTGAAACGTTGTTAAAAAAAAAAATCAATGGGAGAAATTAGCCGCTACAGCATTGACATTATACTTCGCAATATCTACGTTAAATAAATGCTACTTGCATGTTTTTTTTTTTTTTTTGCTATTAACCAAGAGCGAGACTGTTTTACGTCCATATCTATAAAGAATTCAGGGATTTAAGCATTTATTCACAAGAATTTTCAACGGAAAAAGCTCTTCGTTACAAATGGCGACCGCTAATTTCCATACTGACAAGCGACATAGTTAGCAATATTTATGTAAAATAAGTGCTACCTGCACGTTTTTTTTGCTTTTAACCAAGAATCGAGACTGTTTTACGTCCATATCTATAAAGAATTCAAGGATCTAAGCATTTATTCACAAGAATTTTCAGCGAACAAGGCTCTTTGTGATTCCACTCGGTCAGCTTTGACAGCCTCGCCAACAATGCAGGCCCCCGATTTATCGACCCGTCAATACATTATGAAGCCTATGCATCACCAAAGCAGGAACAGAACTCGTTCGTAAACCGGGGACTACCTGTATTATAAAGCCCATTCTGAAACTGTTTTTTTTTTTTACCCCGTGTTGGACAGATTCAAATATATGTAAAACAAGACATTTGGTTCTGAGATACTAAGATCAACAGTATTTACCGCAAGGTCTCATTAAGGGAACCGATCCCATGAGGCCAAGTGCTACGACTGTGATAGCAGCAGTGGCCTTAAGGGGCACAGGATATTTTAACCGTTTACCTCAGGGGAGGTCGGTTTGAACCAGAGGGGACAAATAGCCTGACTTATCAACATTAATGGTCATTAGTGATGACAATAAACATGACCATCAATAAGCCCTATGGGCAAACTACAATTGTGTAAACTAATCTACATGTTATAGACTCAATTTACTGCATGATGCGATATTAGCTTTCAATTCAATGCAATTCTGATGAGGGAAAATTGTGTTTACCGTCATAATCCCTGCAGCGCTGCTTGCGTGAAGGGTTCTTATTGCTGAACGCCTTGCCGACGCCGTCTTGCCTCTGTTTGCCGTAGTAGCCCGACCAGCTGTCTGTGGTGCCGTCGGGCATGGGCGCGTGCGTCGCCAAGGGTACCCCGCCGGTTCCCGGTCCGCCGGCGGCGGATGAGAGTGGATGCAAGGGAGTGGGCAGTAACGGCGATGTTCGGAGCGGAGGATGCTGGGGCCTGCCCGTGGTGGACGAGTTATAGCCGTCTGTGTCTTTCCTCTCCCCCTCGAACTTTGACTTAAAGTCTGTCAACAAAGCGACAAAGCATTACAAACGAACGCATGAAATTTCCCTATCAAATCACACAAACCAACCTTGAGGATAGTAAGGCAAATTCCAGCTTGTGTGGGCAAATCCCCAAAAAGGTACGTGCAAAGTGCTCCACATTTTATTTAAAATTTTTTCCTGTGCTGAGCTGTGGCTGTCGTTGTTCTCACCTCTTCCCCTGCTTTTCCCACGGCTGCCGCTCCTGCTCCGGCTTCGGCTGTTGCTCCTCCCGCGGGAGCTCCCCCTGCGCCGCTCGTGACGCTCCCGCTCGCGGTAGGACTCGCCGCTACTGCTCTTGCCGTGCCGATCAAAGTCTCGCCTCTTGCGCTCGTCCCGCCTTCTGTCGTCGCGACTTCTGTTTAATCAAAAACACAAATATAAATCCTACCAACAACTGTCAATGTGCAATTAGTTTGCAAATACAATCAGAGGTAGGGATGGGAATTGATAGGATTTTTACGATTCCGATTCCATTCTTGATATTGCTTCACGATTCGATTCTTTATCGATTCTCTTATCGATTCTAATTTGGGGGAAAAGAAGAACAAACGTTTTGATTGGCATTGAGTTTGTTTAATCAGAAGTCACAACCTTACAAACTCACAACAAGGTCAAAAGAGGGCCAAAGCCTCAATATTAACTTTGCCAATAAGTCGCAAATGCACAAGAATGTGTAACATTTTACTGAAACATTTTTCTAATAAATAAAAAAAATATTGGTATATATTGGCATATAGGTCGTTGGTCTGCCGTTGGCAATATGTGTTAAACTTGCAGGGGTCCCCAAACTTTCTCCAATGAGGGCCACATAACTTTTCCCTTCTCTGATGAGGGGCCGGGGTCAGTTTGTAACCGAAAAAGTGTGACGATTGCGGGAGGGGAGTGCCTAAATGTAAAAAATTATTGTTTTTCAGAAAGCCACAATCAAATAACCCTTTCTGGATATTTCACGGAACAAAAGTAAATAAAATAAAAATAATAATATAATTTAATAATAATTAGTAATAATAACACTATTAATCAAATAGATAATAACCAAATAACCCTCTCTGAGTTCTTCACAGAAAAAGGCCAGAAAATAAATAACACTACTGAGAAAAAAAAAAAAAAAAATCAAAATGCTCGCTGGTATTGTTCAGGGGGCCGGACCAAATGTTGGGGCGGGCCGTATCCAGCCCGCGGGCCGTAGTTTGGTTAAAGTTAAAGTTAAAGTGTATTATTTACCAGTATATTGAAATGCATGCCTTTTAGTTTTTATGGCGCTTTCATGCTCAAGTGGGGGCACCCTTGCGCTTCCTCACACAAAGAAGAACGCGCTCACGTGAAGAAGAGCGCGCTTACACGCGAAGAAGAAAAAATGCCGCATCCAAGCGAGTGAGCGAGTTAGTGAGAGAGGGAAGCACTGCTACAACCCTACGTTCTTTCTTAATGTTTGTAAAATATCTACAGAGGCAACGCCTGGATGTATCATCTTCTGTGTTGTTGTTGTGTTTCCACTCGCGATCGGACACTTATATCCAGTTGTGTAGTGGTTTGAACGATGTGCTAATGCTAGCGAACGCATGCTAACCGTTTTGTTATTACTGAATTAGCAGCTAATCATCTCTGATTTACGTTGATGCAAACCTGTTTGTTATTGGGGACGAAATTGATTTGTTTCATTGCTATTTTTAGTTTCACTCTTCAAGTGATGGTTGAATAAAGTCAGCAAATTATACCAACGTCTTCTGTACCGTCATTTCGGAGTTTAGCTAGCTGTATAGCTGTCTCGGTGAGGACAGTGCAGTCTATTCCCTCCCGATGCAGTTATCTCCACCTTCCCTCCCGATGTAGTTATTCCACCTTGCAAAGACTGCAAGTCGCTTTGTTGTAATTTTTTCTCGTGAAGTGAAGACACACAGCGATTGAAGTTTTTGAACCAACGTGCTGTCATTGTTATGTTTACGGCTGCAATGTTCGTGCTAAACCATCGCAACCTTTCATTTTCACACTCTTTCCTGGTGAAGTGTAGCCAAACTTTGGAGCGGGTGGTTCTTGGTGCCATGCTAGTTTGATGCGTCTGGACAACAAGACAGTCACGACGCAATATGCGTCTTTAGGACTCGTTAAAGGGATCGTTAAGGCTTTTTCATTGTGATGTCGAGGCCTCGAAACACTAGGAACCGGTTCGGAATTGGAATCGGATTTCGATTCCCATCCCTAATGGAAAATGGTGTTAAACTTATATAGTGCTTTTCCACCTTTCAAGGCGCTAATCAGAGGTGTGACAAGATATCAAAAAGGTGATATATTGCGACCGATAAGTTATCCATATAGGAGTGGGAACCTCTTGTTACCGCACGATACGATACGATTAGCGATACAAAGTTTAAAGTTTACAACCATTATCGATACGTTGGTTGGGAAATCATTCTAGGATATTCTGCAAACAACTAATAAACAGAAAAATAAGCTTCTGCTGCGAATTGGAATGAGTTTATCACTCGTAGACGTCCAATCCATTTGAACGTCTATGGCCGTCATTGTTAGCCAATGCCAGGCAATGAGGTCATTTTGGGCCACTTAAGGTCATTTTAAAAGTGGCGTTGTAATGGTTTGTTTTGAAAGTAGGGGTGTAACGGTACACAAAAATCTCGGTGCGGTACGTACCTCGGTTTTGAGGTCACGGTTCGGTTCATTTTCGATACAGTAAGAAAACAAAATGCAAAATATAAATGTGCTAGTTGTTTATTACACACCTTTGTGCTTTTAACAATTGGAACGTTAGCTTATACAAAGCTTGAATTCTGCTCAAAAAGTAGCGAGTATTTACAGATAATCCAACAACAATTTGCCTTTCAGACCCCGCGTATTGGTCAGCTTTCTTTCTGAAAGAAATAAGAAAAAAGAAATCCTGTGACAAAGATTTTGAAATGCTTCAATGAATCATTTTTTTTTCTTATGAACGGTTTTCAAAAGCTTTATTGGTGGATTTTCTCAAGTTTAAGCGCCACACAGAAATTAATAAATTGTGTAAGCAGGATCTGTGCATTATTCTTATTATTTAATTACAGGTGTTTTAGCTCATTTCAATTTATTTTATTTAAATGGGCTATTATTTATTTTATTATGTGTTTATATTTTACAAATGTGATGTAGTATTCATTTATATTGTATATTTCATGTTGTATAACTTTAGTTCCTTTGTGAATATTAGTTCCTACTTGTTTTGTTGTGGTAGGAGGTTTTGTATTGAACACGGGGCCGTGTTGGTTATTATTATAGCAGAGAAGACAGCAGTAAATCAACAAAGACAAGTCAACTGTGCCCCGATCTACCACTCAACAAATCTGATGGACTCAAAAAGTGGGTTACGATTGCATATTACCGTAATTTCCGGACTACAAGCCGCTACTTTTTCCCCCTCATTTTGGGTCCTGCGGCGTGTGCAATGATGCGGCCAATTTGTGTATTTTTCTGACGGCCGCCAGGGGTGCTCGAGCATGGAATGTGGGAGTGAGACACATGGAATATATGTGTCGAGGAAGACGCTAGTTTGCACTACCACCGGTAGTTTAACTTTGTGCGTTGGGCATGAATAGAGGTGGCGGACCCTTGTCTTTGTGCATGAGTAGAATTGGCAGACCTGCATCATGGAAAATGCTAGAAGAAATTAAATTGGCCATCCGAGTTGTATGGGAAGCTTTGATGACGAGTGGCAAAGATCGTTTTGCCAAGACTCGCCGCATGCGAAGAGAAGCTTTTGCACAGGTTTGCCGGGGGAGCCTGGCAGCGCGAAGCGCTGTGAAAGAGTCCGCCATCACCAACGGGTTTCGAGAGGCCAGTCTGCTGCGTGACGAGGCGAGGAGGACGGCACAGGCTGGGAGTGAATATGCCTCATTATGGGAGACATTGAAGGCGAAGGAGAGTGAGTAGGTGCATGGCAAAGTGCATCTGAGCGTCTTCATATCCGACACTGAGGGTGAAGACTTCCAAGGTTTGAATGCACAGGAGGAAGATGAAGATTGCTAACAAAGACTTTTATGTTTTTATTAACCAGCACAATTAGTGCTGCACCGCCATGCTGATGCTATCTAACTTCCGTGCCGCTGCTATATAACTGCCGTGTTTGCCGGCGCTGTTTGGAACGAAAAGTTAAGGTGTGTTATTAAAAGTTTGAAAACTGTATTTCTTTGTCAATGTCTCTTGTTACTAAGTGGGCACACACGGCTTATAGGCAGGAGAGCCTTATGTATGTACAAAATGGTTTTTCCTTTAAAAATGTACTGGGTGAGGCTTGTAATCGGGGCGCCCAATAGTCCAGAAATTACGGTAGTTTGAATATCGACCGGGTCCACCGTATTTTTACACGAGTGACTTCCGGTCTGCCCGATCCTAGCTACCGGTAGCAGTATTGACGCAGGAGGGTCGCGTCTCCCGTCAAATAATAAACTCTGCTGTTCTTTTCACGTGGGTCGTGTTGAGCCGCTTCTGGGACGCGTCCAACACGTGGCCGCATTGCGACTGGTGTGCATTGGCAGATTGACTTTAACGCCCGCGTTTCACGATGTTCTCGCGGCGGCCATGTTGTCGCGCCGTTGACATTTCTGGGTTATACTGTCCTACCATGTTGGTCCTCATAATAGTAGAAAAGACGGAGTAAATATAATCTACACAAAGAAACTGTAACCCGATCGACTCACAGACTCGAAAAGTCAGGGTTATATTACGTCAGATACTCGTTCGGTACGCCTCCGTTCCGAACAGAGCACCACGTACCAAAACGGTTCAATACAAATACATGTACCGTTACACTCTTATTTGAAAGTGTTTGCATTTATTTTCATTGATACACGGCCCTCTAGTCTACCTCATTTCACATGGCTGAATCTATCTGCTCCCTGTTAAGACCAACATAAGCCAAGTTTTTGTTTGAGCTCGTGATTTTTTTGAATGCATTCGCAATTTAGTTTAAAGGTATATTTTGCCATTTTTTTGTGGGAATATGTGTCTGAGCCATTTGTTAAGCGCATTGCAAGAAGGCGTTAGCATTTTATAGCATTTAGGCTAGCGGACTTTTGCTATGTAAGTTAGCCAATTGTTCTTTTGTTGTACATAGATCCTCTTTTTTTTTTATATCTACCGTGTGAGGCTCAGCTCAGGTAGTTTAATTTTTCATGTCCATTATCCAGTTACTCTATTATTAGAAATGAATAGTTCATCGATTAATCGGCTACTAAAATAATCGATAGCTGCAGCCCTATTTCGAATGAACGAACGTTCCCAGTCTAAATAGATTGGGCGTTGAGCACCGTCAATGGCAGCCTTAAGAGTTACCTGAGACACTATTATGGTGGAAGATTTTTGTAGCAACTTTTTTTTTTTTTAAACACTGACACCTTTATAAAACAATATCTCGATTCATGGAAAGAGCATATCGATAACCTTTTGGGATACAAAGTATCACGATATATCACCATTTCGATATTTTGTCACACCCCTATATCCATATGCTTTCACCAAGAATCGACACAGTTGTACCTCTACTTACGAAATTAATTGGTTCTGGAAGTAGTTTCGTAACTTGAAAATTGCTTATTATTTGTATTGTACAATGATTTCCTGACCGATGTATCGTTAATTTTTGTATCATCCTTATCGTTTGTGGCACAAATCGTATCGTGATCTACCCAGAGGTTCCCATCCCTAAATATGAGTGCGCAAAATCAAACCTGGATTCGTTGAAGTCAGACCGGTTCCGCAAAGGACTTCTTCTCCGCCTGTTTTCTCTCTCCTCCTCTTGAGCCTCAACCTTCCAACAACAAATAGATATCATCTCTCATTGCCTGTTTAAAATATATAAAAACACAAAAGATTCCTCTGTTCGTACCTCAACCGCATCGGATTTGAGTGGAGGAAGGTTGACTACTTCTTTTGGAACTTCCTTAGCAACAGGGTTCCCCTGGTAATTCTTGCTCGTCAGACATTCAAAAAGTTTATCCACAAAGCCTACAGTTTCTGGAACGACACAAATAAAACAGTTTGGTTAATGCCTCGTTAGTAATGAAAATGAATGAAATTTAAGTGACATTTTTAGTGTGCAAGTTATCCACAGTTACAGTGGTATGAAAAAGTATCTAAACCTTTTGGAATTTCTCACATTTCTGCATAAAGCCATCAAATGTGATCTGATTTTTGTCAAAATCACACAGATGAAAAAAACAGTCTTTTAATAAATCCACCCAAACATTTATAGATTTCCCTATTTTAGTGAGGATAGTAAGCAAACAATGACACAAGGGGGAAAAATAAATAAGTGAACCATCACATTTAATATTTTGTGCCCCTCCCTTTGGCAGCAATAACTTAAACCAGACGCATCCTTAGCTGCATATCAGTCTGGCACATCAATCAGGACTAGTCTTGGCCCGTTCTTTTCTACAAAACCGCTGTAGTTCAGTCAAAATCCTGGGATTTTTGGCATGAATCAATGTCTTTAGGTCATGCCACAGCATCTCAATGGGGTTCAAGTCTGGACACTGACCACTCTAGAACGTGTATTTTGTTCTTCTGAAACCATTCTAAAGTTGATTTATTTCTGTTTTAGATCACTGTCTTGTTGCAGCATCCATTCTCTTTTTAGCCTCAACTGTCTGCCAGACAGCCTCAGATTTTCCTGCAAAACATCCTGATAAACCTTTGAATTCATTCTTCCATTAATGATTGCAAATTGTCCAGGCCCTGAGGTAGCAAAACAGCCTCAAATCATGATGCTCCCTCCACCATGCTTCACAGTGGGGATGAGGTGTTGATGTTGGTGAGCTGTTCTATTTTTTCTCGATACATGACGTTGTGACTTACTCCCAAATAATTCAACTTTGGTTTCATCAGTCCACAAAATATTTTGCCACAACTTCTGTGGAGTGTCCAAGTGCCTTTTTGCGAACATTAAACCAGCAACAATGTATTTTTTAGACAGCAGTGGCTTCCTCCGTGGAGTCCTCCCATGAACACTATTCTTGGCCAAAGTTTTATATATAGTTGATGTGTGCACATAGATATTGGACTGTGCCAGTGATTTCTGTAAGTTTGCGCTGAACTCTTTGCGTCATCTTTGGTGGACGGCCACTTCTTGGGAGAGAGGCAACAGTGCCAAACTCTCTTCATTTGTAGACAATTTCTCTGGCTGTCGATTGATGAACATCCAGACTTTTAGAGATGGTTTTGTATCCTTTCCCAGCTTAATAAAAATCAACAATCCTTGATCGCAAGTCTTCAGACAGCTCTTTTGACTGAGCCATGATGCACATTAGACAATGCTTCTCATCAAGACAATTCTTAACAGGTGTGTGTTTTATAGTGGGCATGGCAGCTTTAAACCACTCATTGGTGATTGGGCACACACTTAACTAGTTTGGTAAAAACTGGTTTCAATTGCTCTTTAAGTCTCCATGGCAGAGGGTTCACTTATTTTCCCCCTTCTGCCATTGTTTGCACGTTATCCTCATTAAAATATGAAAACCTATAAGTGTTTGGGTGGTTTTAGTTAAAGAAGACACTGTTTTTTCATCTGTGGGATTTTGACAAAGATCAGTTCACATTTGATGGTGATTTTATGCTAAAATATGAGAAATTCCAAAAGGTTCAGATACTTTCTCATATCACTGTAAATTCCACCAAATAAAAGGTTTTGAACATAATAAGAATGATTATTTTCATTTATTCCCAGCTTTTATTGGCAGGCAGGTGTTACAAATGAATACCTTTTTGTAGGAAGACGTCGAGCTGATCGGCACATAGTGCTTTGAGCTCCTTCTCCGGTTTGTCCTTCTTCACCAGAGCTACAACATAATTGGCTAACGCAGAGGGGTCCGCATCACATCTGCAGAACAAAAACAAATAATATCAAGCTCTAAATTAGTCAAAATCAGTGTTGTTTTCGTCAACGATGACTAAAATGAAAATATTTCGGCGACGAACAATTTTTTCATGACGATGATGAGACTATACCGAGCTAAAAACCAATACCGGTTTTTGTCTGATGAGACGAAAACGTGCCATAGTTTCTGTCACATGTTCACAATGTGTGGGATTTTCATGTGTAGTTAGCAGGCACTCTAGTAGTGTCAACCCCAAGTCGCCAGTGTCCTCTCCTCTCCAGGCTCGCTTGTTTTGAAACACACTGTAAAAATTGTTTTCTTATTTTGGCAAGAGTTATTATGTAATGTTGCCTTAGCCTTTAAAGGTCCGTGCTGAGTGATCATCATACATTAAATGTAACTCGTATCATTTGCATAGCATTAGCCTTAGCATTAGGCTAGTGCTAAACTCTCAGACTTCTTTTTTTTAACACTGGAAATTTATAACGTCTTGATCAGGTAAATCTAGTCAAATAATTTCCTCCATCTAGCTTTGAGTGTTAAAGACTTACAAACAGATTTTTGTGTCAAATTATTCCACTTACTTTAAGTTACGGTAATATTACTATTTGTTCTTATTAAGCCCATATATCTAAAAGTTGGTCTTTTTTTTCACCTAAATCAAGAAAAAAATTATTTCAAATGTTTTGAACCATATCTATTCTTGAATTAAGAACATTTCTGAAATTTCAAAGCTTTTTTAAAAATTAAATATACAAATCTATTGCTTTAAACAAGTCTGTTAAAAGTTACTTTCAGCTAGCTATTTTTCTTATTTCAAGAAGTCTAAGTGACTAAATTTACCTGAAGCACTGGCAGATGGTTTCACTTATTTCTAGTAGATTTACACTGAAAACAAGGGAATTTAACTAATTTTGAGGAGGTGTGTGTTTTGCTGTGTACACACAGTACGTTGCGTCCAGGTGGGTAGATTTAATCGAAAATTATGTACGGTTTTGCTGCTGAGTGTGTATTATCACCAGGATGTTGGCGTTTCCCTAGTAGATGCTACAATATGTGCTTGTCTGTCAATGTTCGTTCGAAATTGTTGGAAGCCTTTATTTATTTTTTGGGGACTAAAACCTTTGCATTTTACTGACAAAAACATTTTGAGTAAATATGAACAAAAAAACAGACAAAGACAAACATTTTGAAATGACTAAAACATGACTAAAACCAATAAGTATTTTGTCCAAAAGACTAAGACAAAAAATTCAAACGTCAATTGCTGTCAATGCCAGTGAATTAGTTAAAAGTGCTTCCATTAGACAGTGGTGAATGAAGTGCTCACTTTTTTTTTTTTACTTAAGTACAGATACAGGTGCAAAAATTACTTAAGTACTAGATTAGTACTAGATTTTTTAAAAATCCTTTAAAATTTACAAGTACTAGTCCTTGTAAAAAAATTAGCATATTGCGATAAAGTTCATTATTTTCTGTAATGTACTGATAAACATTAGACTTTCATATATTTTAGATTCATTACATACAGTGGGGAGAACAAGTATTTAATACGCTGCCAATGGTGGCAGTGTATCAAATACTTGTTCTCCCCACTGTACAACTGAAGTAGTTCAAGTCATTTATTGTTTTAATATTGATGATCCCGGCAAAAAAGTCGAGAAAAAACAAAAATTCCTATCTCAAAAAGTTAGCATATCATGAAAAGGTACTCTAAAGAAGCTACTAACCTAATCATCTGAATCAACAAATTAACTCAAAACCCCTGCGAAAGATCCCCGAGGCTTTTAAAAACTCCCAGCCTGGTTCATTACTCAAAACCGCAATCATGGGCAAGACTGCCGACCTGACTGCTGTCCAGAAGGCCATCATTGACACCCTCAAGCAAGAGGCTAAGACACAGAAAGACATTTCTGAGCGAATAGGCTGTTCCCAGAGTGCTGTATCAAGGCACCTCAGTGGGAAGGAAAAAGTATGGCAGGAAACACTGTACAACCAGATGAGGTGACCACACCCTGAGAAAGATTATGGAGAAGGGCCGATTCCAGACCTTGCGGGACCTGCAGAAACAGTGGACTGAGTCTGGAGTAAAAACATCCAAAACCACCGTGCACAGGCGTGTGCTTGAAATGGGCTACAGGTGCCGCGTTCCACAGGTCAAGCCACTTTTGAAACTGAAACAGCGGCAGAAGCGCCTGACCTGGGCTACAGAGAAGCAGCACTGGACTGTTGCTCAGTGGTCCAAAGTAATTTTTTCAGATGAAAGCAAATTTTGCATGTCGTTCGGAAATCAAGGTGCCAGAGTTTGGAGGAAGATTGGAGAGAAGGAAATGCCAAAATGCCTGAAGTCTAGTGTCAAGTACCCAAAGTCAGTGATGGTCTGGGGAGCCATATCAGCTGCTGGTGTTGGTCTACTGTGTTTTATCAAGAGCAGGGTCAATGCAGCTAGCTATCAGGAGATTTTGGAGCACTTCATGCTTCCATCGGCTGAAAAGCTTTAAGGAGATTTCATTTTTCAGCACGACCTGGCACCTGCTCACAGTGCCAAAACCACTGGTAAATGATTTACTGAACATGGCATTACTGTGCCCAATTGGCTTGCCAACTCTCCTGACCTGAACCCCAAAGAGAATCTGTGGCATATTGTGATCTGAACCCCATAGATAATCTGTGGGATATTGTGAAGAGGAAGTTAAGAGACACCAGACCCAACACTGTGTATGAGCTTAAGGCCGCTATCGAAGCATCCCGGGCCTCCCTAACACCTCAGCAGTGCCACAGGCTGATTGCCTCCATGCCACGCTGCATTGAAGCAGTCATTTCTGCAAAAGGATTCCCGACCAAGTATTGAGTGCATAGCTGATGTAATTAATTGAAGATTGACATTTTTTGGATTAAAAAAACCATTGTTTGCATTGGTCGGATGAAATATGCTACTTTTTTGAGATAGGGATTTTTGGTTTTTCTTGACTTTTTTGCCAAAATAATCAATATTAAAACAATAAAAGGCTTGAAGCACTTCAGTTGTGTGTAACGAATCAAAAATAGATGAAAGTGTAATGTTTACCAGTACATTACAGAAAATAATTAACTTTATCACAATATGCTAATTTTTTGAGAAGGACTAGTATTTCCTCCCAATGCAAAATGTAATACATGTAGATATATGTAAAATTTACATACATACACATAGAGATATGAGTCAATATTCAAAGAAAGTACCAGAAAATTCACTGACTTCTTCATTTTAAAAAAAAAAAAGAAGCTGCACAAGCTCAAAAACTCCAACATTTAGCATAATAGCAGATTGCAAGAAACTATCAGGTGCATACTGCCACCTACTGTACAAGAGTGTGGTGTTTTTTTTTATTGACCAATATCTTATTCACCTGCCTCATCTTGCTTGTACTTGTGTTGCTGCCTCTAGTGCTCATATACGGTAGTTGCACTGGGCTTATCGATTGAACATGAAAACGAAACTATGAATTCACAATGAGAAAAAAAACCTAACAAAAGTAACGCCTAACGCAGGCGACAATTTGAAAAGTAGTGCAGTAAAAAGTACAGATACCTGCTTTAAAACGTAGCGAAGCGAAAAGTACCACTTCATATTTGTACTCAAGTACAGATACACAAAAATGTACTTAAGTAATGAGTACTTTTAAGTCATTAAATTCCACCACTGCTATCCACCTGTTGCCATTTATACAACAGAATAATCACTGCGTTCGGCTACACACAAAGTAAGTGCCATATGGGTCAATACAGTAAAACCATTAATATTGTATACATTACTGTCTCCAACTTTTGCGACTTTTTCAGTATCGTTAGATTTTTCTAATGTAAAATATTCAGCTTGACACAAGATGCCCAGGAAAAAATGATCTACATTATGAATCTCCAGGCCTTGTAGTTCAGTTAAAAGTAGAATGTTTTCTGGAGATGATGTTGTCAGTGTGCCTAAGCTCAAGTGAGTGTAAAACATCAGCAGCTTTCAACACTTTATGCAAACCTATTTGCATGCCAGCTGGCTATAAACAGGGCAAAAATAAACATTTTTTTGGTAACTATAGCAACAATATAGCATGCATAAGCTCTTAAAGCTATTTACACATTTTGGAATCATTCCAAGAAAGCTCCTAGAATTGCAAACATGAGGGTGCATGCTCATTCCTGTAGTTTGGAGGCGTGCGACTGAGTAAAGTTATTTCTTGAGGTGTTCCGATCAAGTTATGCAATTTATTCTTCCAACTACTCCGACTAGCACAGTGAGCATGTTATTTCCCAGTGAATGCAAAGTCAAACAGGTTGGTTTCCCTTGAATAGCAAGCTATCGGCCACGGTGGTCAGTTTCTATAGCTAACTACGTAGCATGCGTGCTAAATGACATTTCAATTCAAACACTCACATTGGCTCCAGGAGTTTTGCCAGCCACGACTTGAGGGCGTCCACATTTTCTATAATCATCGTGAGGAAGACGAAAACGCGGCCTATAAAATGAAAAGGAGCCCCAATACGCCTGCTTTCATCGTCTATAAATTTATAAGCTTACAGGGCCTTCTGTCGCTTTCCACTGGCAGGTCGCACCGAAATGCTTTACGGTACGTTAACACACGAGTAGTGTCGTAAACGCAAAACTCAAGAGTGTTTCGTATTCAAAACGCAACTTTAGCTAGCTAAATATTCACACTTAGCTAACATTTTTTCACGTAAAACACAAGGTTACCCTTTCGCTAAGTGAATGAAGCAAAAAGACTGACTTTTTTGTCTAACGAGCGTTATCCACGTGATATTTTCGATGGACTACATCTTCCAGAAATCATAGCGAACGGCTGTCATTGGTGTCATCAGCCGGGCAGCGGTGGCGTGGGTTTCTCTTGCTTTAGCTTCTTCCAACGCTTACATTTTAATTTTGCCGAACCAACTGAATAATTTATGATTTACCAAAATGACGGTGAGTCAATAAATTTGGTCCAAAACATTCGTAAAATATTGTAAATGTGGAAATTCTTTACAACATTGACATGTCGTAAATGTTGGTAAAGTTAGCTAGCAAACAGCTGCACACGCGAATGACGCTCAAGTTTTTATATTCCGCGTGTGATCGTCTCGATTTTCTACACGATCATTATAAAATGCACAATTTGGTGTTGTCCTATTTCCACTGCTGGGGTTAAGGTTCATTTACAGATCCGTTGTTACTATTTTACGTCTCTCCAGGAGCGAAAGGGAACAGCTAAGTTGGACTTTTTGAGAAAAATTGAGCTCGAAATCCAGGAGAAATGGGAGAAAGACAAAGCGTTTGAGACTGATGCTACGACAACAATTGGGGGAACTGCACAGTAAGTTGTTCTCTTATGACATCTGCATCCCAATTCATACCAATGGACTATTTAGACAAATCTTCAGTGAAGCTAACATCTTTTTGGAGTGTCTGGAAAAGCCCAGTGGTGGATGAAGTACTCACTTTTTTTTAAAAAATTCAGTAAAAGTACAGACACAGAAGCAAAAAATTACTTAAGCCATCATGTAATACATTACTTTAAAGGGTTTTCAAACCATTCACAGAACCCAAAACCTTTTTTCAAAATTCAGACAAATAACAACTCTCCAGATGATGGAAGGTAGCTACCCCAGGTAAATGTTCTGGACTTCATCGTTTAACTTATTTTGGTATAGTACGGTAGGTTCTAAAGGGTTAAAACAAAAAATAAGTGTGAGTAGAACTGAGAAGTGTAGAAAAAAAATCTGAAAAGCAAAAATATCAAAGAAACCGAAGGAAAAAAGGGGGAAACTTTTCTAACTATGGCTTAAAAAATCTGCCTAAAATGTTTAAAGTTTTTATATAATGGATGGAAACTAAATGAAATTGCATGATTTGTGTTCAAAAACAACTATTTCAGCAGCAGGATCAAAATCGGTGTCAGACAACGCTCAAAGCAAAATCACATGTCATTGTTTACATCCCTAAAGATAACTTCCAGGTTACAGCTGCAACTAAGGATTATTTTTCTATTTCATTAATCGAACGATTCCTTAAACGATTAATCGATTATTAAGATAAATGTCATGTTTTTCAATTACCTTCACAATTGCACGTGAAGTTATTTTAAGCATTTTGTAAGTAACAATGAAGACAAAATGGATGACTATGTCCTTAAAAAAATATTTTATTAAAGCATCCTGACTTACTGTAGTCTACAACTGTTTTAAGTACATAAAACCTGTTAGTTTTTAATGAAGGTTCTGAGTATAAAACAAAAAAAAGCATTGGTAACACTTTACAATAACTATCCGTTTTACTAGTTAATAGATCATTAATAAACTGTTGATAAATGATTTATTGTTGATTTGTGAAGTATTTGTTAACAGTTTGTTAAGCATTTACAGGGTGTTCTTAACCTGAAACACAGTTTGTGTAGAAATGTTTCAAGTTTTTGTGTGTAACCTTTGGCATTTCTATCTTTTCAGGTTAAGAAAGGTTTTGAAGTTTTCTTCAAAAGAAAAGGCATTTTGATAAAGCATTTTGCAGGCAGCGCTCATGTTGTACATTTATGAAAATCTGCCATAGAAACAACAAATATTTGTAGTTTTCTTTCTATATTTAACCAATAAAACTTATGACCTTCAACATAAAGTGTATATAGTTTTATAAAGATCCATCAACTAGCATAGGCATTTAGAATGGGGTCAACCATATTGGAACACTCTGTAAATGCTTAACAAACTGTTAACAAATACTTCACAAATCAACAATAAATCATTTATCAACAGTTTACGAATGATCTATTAACTAGTAAAACGGATAGTTATTATAAAGTGTTACCAAAGCATTTCACAGTACACAAAAGTCCTGTTCATTCAAATAAAAAAATAACAAGCCTGTCTTATTTAACCAAATAAATTATTTATAATTAACCTAAATAGTTATCCAAATGTTATTTTAGGCACCTACAGTTATAAACATTAATGCTCATCTCATGACAGTGTGTATGATTGTTTAGTGACAGTCATATGGCACCACTGTCAAAGTGTTAACAAATTCCATAATTAGCAATTAATGAAACACCTGGGACAGCAACTGAAGAAATAATTAACACAGAACATGAATTTTGATTGTTAATCACATCTGTAGCGATGCAATGCATACTAGGAGGCATGGTGGACAACAACAGTATTGACAGCAGGTGGCAGCAGAGGTTGACTTTCTCCTCCAAGGGAGCAGTGATGGCCAAATGAAGCTTCTTGAAGCAATGAAGCTTTGCAGCCAATTGGTTCAAAGCTTCATGGTGGTTCATTTGGTCTTATGACGGTCGTATGATGCCGCTGTCAAATAAAGTGTTACCAGTTAATATCTTTTGGTGTAAATATCCCATAATACATTGAGGACAGCTGCGACTTATAGTCCAGTGCGTCTTTTGTACGAAAAATTGTTTTCTTGCCAAATTTGAAGGGTGCGGCTTATAGTCAGCTGCACCTTATAGTGCGAAAATTACGGTATTCTTCAGTGAAGCTAACATCTTTTTGAGGCATCTGGGAAAGCATCAACAGGAGAAAATCATTGTCAGAAATCGAATTTGCCATTCAGCGATTCATTGTGATGGCTTTCTTTGCATGTTTTAATAAAGCACTGTACTGTATTTTGCAGCAAAAACAAGTACTTTGTCACATTCCCTTACCCTTACATGAATGGGCGGTTGCATCTTGGTCACACATTCAGCTTGTCAAAGTGTGAGGTGAGTTGGAGCATTTTAAAAAGGAAAGAGACTCTTCTAGTTCTTAGATTTTTTATTACAGGCTGATTGATTAATTTTGGACGTATTGTTGCCTGTAGGTTACGAGTTAGCCAGTAGAGGGCATGCCTCGAGCGTGCTGAAGCGCACTAGTGCTCGTTTAACATACGCTGTTTCTTGGCAGTTTGCGGTTGGCTACCAGTCCTTGAAAGGGAAGAAATGCCTTTTCCCATTTGGTCTCCACTGCACAGGCATGCCAATCAAAGTGAGTGCTTTTGTGTGTTCGTTCTGATTGCCCTATGTGTACAGTGTGAAAACAAAAACAAAACATGATATATTTTTCACAAAGGCCTGTGCAGACAAGCTCAAGCGCGAGATGGAACTGTATGGAAATCCACCACAGTTTCCAGACGAGGAGGAGGAAGAGAAGAAGGAGAAGCCAGTGACTTGCGATGAAATTATCATTAAGGACAAAGCAAAGGGGAAGAAGGTCAGAATGGCAGTGAATGATTTGTACCGTTTTTGTCATCTTGTAAGTTTCTGTGCTGTCCTTTTTTCCGTTAGAGTAAAGCAGTGGCCAAATCCGGCTCCTCCACCTTTCAATGGAACATTATGAGGTCTCTAGGCCTGTCTGACCACGATATTTGCAAGTTCGCCAATGCTGAGCACTGGCTGGAATTTTTCCCTCCTCTGGCAATTAAGGACCTCAAAATGATGGGCGTCAAGGTACAAAATCACCTTTTTACCCTTCATAATAATAAAAAAAAAAAAAAAAACCTGAAAGGTTATTAAATGTGTGTTGTTATCTTACAGGTGGACTGGAGACGCTCGTTTATCACCACTGACGTGAACCCCTTCTACGATTCTTTTGTACGCTGGCAGTTTCTCACTCTGAAGGAGAGGAAAAAGATTAATTTCGGGAAAAGGTAAGATGAAAAAAAGCTAATCAGAGTTTAGCGGATGTTGAAAAACATTTGTAATTATCTTTGGAGATATACCATCTACTCCCCCAAGGATGGGCAACCGTGTATGGACCATGACAGGCAGACAGGAGAGGTATGTGTACTTGGTGATTATATTTTTATTGTGTTCCATAGAATTTTTTAGCTTTACTGTGTGCATTTTATTGTATTTTTGTGATTTCCCCTTGTATGGATCAAGAATTTTTGATGGTTTTAGTTCTACTTCAAGAACTGGTTTTAGTTCTAATTACAGTGGTACATCTATTTACAAAATTACCGTAATTTTTGGACTACAAGGTACACTAGACTATAAGCCTCCACTGACCAAATTTGACACAAAAACGGCACTTGCTCATAGATAAGCTATAAGCCGCAGCTGTCCTCACTGTATAATGGGATCTTTTCACTGAAAAATACAAACCGGTAACACTTTATCTGACAGCGGCATCGTAAGAATGTCATAAGACCAAATGAACCACCATGAAGTCTGTATTGGCTTACACACTTTATTGGGGCAACAATAATAAAAAAAATAAAATAAAATAACAACAGCGGGCTGCCGTGACATGCGACCGGTATCTCGTCCGTTCTCCCGTTATTCCTATTCGTTTCGCCCTAGGTCACAGCTCCCCAGTTTGATCATCTCTTAAGGGGGCCGCGCTTAGTTACGGACATTACAATACACAATGAATACGTTGCCGCTGAACCATTCACACTAGGCTGCCACTAGTTTGAAACGGCCTTTAGAAAAAAAAGAACATCTCATCTGCAAGAGGCGGTGCGCCACAATCTTTAAATGTAGGGAAAACCATGCAGAGCAAAGGGTGGCTACTTTCAAGAGACAACAGATGTTTTGAGTTATTTCACCTTTTTGTCAAGTACATATTTCCACATGTGTTCATTCATAGTTTTATTAGCTTCAGTGAGAATGTACAACATGCTCAATGAAAATACAGAAAACGCACGAATGAGAAGGTGTGTCCAAACTTTTGGACTGTACTGTAAATCTTTTATAAAGCATAAAACTGCTTTGAAACCTGTAACACATACATGTTACAATTATATTATTGTACAATAATTGTACATAATAATTGTGCATATTGTGAAAAACAAAGAATATAGTAAAGAATAAAAGTTAATACAAATGAAGAAGTTGCTGGGATACACACATACAGTAGACGTCCCTCTTATGCCTGGAAGATGCTAGACCAGGGGTTTTCAACCCAGTCCTCAAGGCACACTGTGGGTCCTGGTTTTTGTTCCAGCCGATCCAGCAGAGACAGTTGAACCAATGAGGCTTCTGCTAAAACAAGCCACACCTGACTGCAATCAACTGATTGCACTTGTAAAACACCAGATTGGGGAAAAAGTGTTGTCATCTTGTTTGGTAAGAATGAAATCCTGCACCCACAGTGTGCCTTAGTGGAATAGGTTGGGAACCCCTGTGCTAGACAATAGCAAATAGTAGAGCAGCTATAAGTATGTCAAGCTCAGTGAACTCTGGTAGCTGCGAGTAGCAGCACATCCTGTCTTTTTTTGGCTTTCGTAAATTTAAATTTCTTTTGTAACAAGAGGCAATATTTTCCTGTTGAGGCGTGTTGTAACCTGAAAATTCCGAATGTAGAGACGTTCGTAAGTAAAGGTACCAGTGTATTCTTTTTACTACAGGTCGACAAATATGGAATTTTCAAAGGTTGATATGGGCTGATGCTGATACCGATATCCAAGAATATTTTCAGCCGATTGATGATTTCCAAAGCTTATTTTTTAAATTGATATTTGACGCCGCTATACTTTTTAAAAACATGAAGGTTATGAAAGGCGATTTTTAAAGAAATGCCTTGCGTAATAAAAAAGGTCTGCACCATAGCAACGAAAGTGCCACCTGTTGTAGTGGTTGTGCAATTACTAGGGTTGTCCCAAATGATTATTTTTTTACAATTTACAATTTGTTCACCATCAGCCCTTCCGGCTCAAATGGATTGGACGTTTAGCACCGGCAGTGGCAGCCAGTGACTTAAATGGCTGTTTTGTTTTGAAATATTGATGCCATTTAATTGTTCATTATAGATATTATATAGTCGTTTTTTTTCTGTGCCCCATTAAGTGATATTTAACTAATATTACACAGAATGCATTTTAAATATTATAAATAAAATGGCACTGAATCGGGAACAAGTTTGTCCAAACTACTACTATTATTAAAAGAGATGTATGTGTGTGTATGTAACCTTCATTTTACCAACTCACTGCCATGCTAAGCTAATGCTAACGCGAATGCTACGGTAATGGGGCTCTACCATCAGTCAGCGGCAGCCGCAGTTGCCACACAGATGCCAAATCAAAATCCCTTTTTATCGGCTTTTTTTGGGGGGGGTGCGGAGGTCCATTTATCAGGCTTTATTACTTTTCTTAGTCTTATTCTAGATTGTGTGCTAAAGATGAGTAGGCTTAGTTTGTTGATGAAATTTGATCTTTCTTTCCATCTCACTTTTAGGGAGTCGGACCTCAGGAGTACACGCTAATCAAGATGAAAATTGTTGAGCCATACACATCCAAATTCAAATCCAAGGTTTTCTATAGCAGGTAACAATGTTTAATGCCAGTTTATATATGGCGGAAAACACTCAGTTGACTTGAAGTTCCGCTCCGAGACCCCAAATTTGGCCAAGTTTCAAAATTGTCCTATTTGCATTTGTGATACATTATTGGAAAACTTAAAATCTCAATTTTCTGGGGGAAAAACATTTGGAACAGGAGGGCATTTACAGTTTTTTTTAAACCCCTAAACCCTAACTCGAGGTGAGAGCATGAGAGAGCATAATTAAAGACACCATGATTTTAACGAGCTATGATCACGTATTTACCTTTGTTCGATCCAAAAACTCCGTGTAGCATGTCTCACTGAGTGTCAAGACACAGCTGTAAATGGCCATGGCCGGACTTTTCGGGGATTTTATGGGTGAAACACGGTAATATAGCAAGGGTCGCAATGCAGACATTAGGAGTGGTGGTGATTTTCTTTTTCATATATTTACCCTTTTAATTTTTTTAAATCAATTTTTCTTTGTTTGGATTGATTATTTATCATCTAAAATATTGGGGAAAATGCGACAGAAAAAAAAAAAAAAAATACAATTAAGAGATAGTAATGAGGTTGATATCCGTGCCCTTTTTACATTTTTTTTTCATTGTGACGTAATTTGTTTAAAAGTTTAAAATACGCGAGTGAATAAGTCGGGTTTTTTTTTTTTTCCCAAACTAAATCAGTGCTGCAATGGTTAATCGAATAACTTGAGTATTTGATTAGAAAAAAAGATTCGAATTAAATTTTGCTGCTCGAGGTATTTGTTTAATTAAAGTGGTGTTGTAACGGCTTGTTTTAAAGTGTCTGCATTTAGTTTTATAGATTTGGGTGGATACACGGCCCTGTAGTCTACCTCAATTCACATGGCTGAATCCATCTGCACCCTGTTAAGACCAATATAAGCTAAGTTTTTGTTTGAGCTAATGTTTTTTTTAATGCATCCGTAATTTAGTTTTTAGGTATATTTAGCTATTTTTGTGGGAATATGTGTCTGAACCATTTGTTAAGAGCATTGTTAAAAAAAAAAAGTTAGCATTTTATAGCATTTAAGCTAGTTTTGCTATGTAAGTTAGCCAACTGTTCTTTTGTTGTACATAGATCCTCATTTATTTATTTTTTTATACCGTTTGAGGCTCAGCTCAGGTATTTTAATTTTTTATGTTCCTTATCGGATTATTCGATTATTCAAACTAAATAGTTCATCCATTAATTGACTACTAAAATAATCCATAGCTGCAGCCCCTAAACTAAATATTAGACATCAATTAATGATTCTCAGCTAAACATTATAGACATTTCAAATAATATAATTACTTACCTTCTTTTTATGGCTGGTTTGAAACAAAAGCTGTTGCGCGACGTCTGTAAATGGGGGTTTCCAGGGTAAAACGGACAAATTAAAAATAGTTTAGGGGCTTAATGTGCCATGAATCTGCTATGGCAGCATATAGACTTATTGTTCTATCAAACACAACATTTCTTTTGGCTTAAAATACAGCAGTTTATTTTAAAGAGGTGTGCAAGAGCAAAAACTGCTCTTTCAGTCTTGTCTGTGTTTTCCACCGTATGCACCGCTGTACTGCACTGACGATGTGAAAATTGCAGCGCCATGAAAGGCAAAAACATCTACCTGGTGGCGGCAACCCTGAGGCCCGAGACCATGTTCGGTCAAACCAACTGCTGGGTGAGGCCTGACATGAACTACTTGGCATTTGAAACCACCAGCGGGGATGTCTTCATCTGTACCAGGAGGTCTGCCAGGAACATGTCCTTCCAAGGCTTTACCAAGGAGAACGGAGTGATACCTGTGGTTATGGAAATACTTGGGCAGGTATGCATGCCTAAAGCGAACATGTCACTAGTGCATGATAAAGGTTTTAGGCAATTGTTATCAAAGCAGTAGAGGTGCTCCAGTTCATCCAGCTATGTCGAACAAACATATTTGTTTACAGGACATCCTCGGCTGCGCCCTGAGCGCTCCCCTGACCTCCTACAAGATCATCTACGCGTTGCCCATGCTCACCATCAAGGAGGACAAAGGTAAAAGAAAGTTCATCCTGAGCAATTATGCATTTAAACTCGTGTTTTTTCATCTTGGAAAAGTAAAAGTTAAAATGTCAGTGTTAAATTTCTAATTACCCTCAGGTCCCCTAGGTTTTAAAGGTTAGGGAACTCAATGAGGTGTGCTAAACACGGATGGCTTTCGTGCATTGACATTTCGCAGGCTTCCTAAACAGTTTTATTTACCATTTCCTCTTCGGAAATGTCCGTCTTGGTGCTTATCACGCGCAGTTAGGTAGCAGCTTAGCTTAGGTGTAAATGGCAAAGCAGTGCAGCTTCAAAAATTGCTCTGAATGCAATACCTTTTCTGTTTTGTGATCGCTTTCCATTAGGGACGGGTGTAGTTACCAGCGTGCCTTCTGACGCCCCTGATGACATCGCTGCTCTTAGGGACATCAAGAAAAAACAAGTGAGATGATGTTTGCACACAGTTGATGCTAAATCATGCAAATCTGTCAAGTTCAGTGCACCAAATGCCACATTTATAGTCACAAATGAACACTGTATATATTTTTAATAGGCCCTGAGGGAGAAGTATGGAATCGAGGACAAGATGGTGCTGCCCTTTGAGCCGGTAAACCTATCTTTTCAGACATGTCAGTTCAAACCAGTGGCGATGCTTTAAGACTGCAAGGGAAGCTCAGCTTCACCCAAAATCAGGTGAAGCTAGCTTGTCAAACTAAATCAGGGCTGCAATGATTAGTCGATTAACTCGAGTATTCGATTAGAAAAAAAGATTCAAATTAAATTTTGCTGCTCGAGGTATTCGATTAATTAAATTGGTGTTGTTGGCTTGTTTTAAAGTGTTTGCATTTAGTTTTGTAGATTTGGGTAGATACACGGCCCTGTAGTCTACCTCAATTCACATGGCTGAATCCATCTGCTCCCTGTTAAGACCACCATAAGCTAAGTTTTTGTTTGAGCTAATGTTTTTTTTTTTTTTTTTTTTAATGCATTCGTAATTTATTTAACCGTTTTTTTGTGGAAATATGTGTCTGAACCATTTGTTAAAGGGATCCTCTATTTTTAAGACAAGCAATTCTTAAAAGATAAATGTTAGTATGAGTTATAATAATTTGATATTAAAACCCCTCTTAATGTTTTTGTTTTAATAAAGTTTGTAAAATTATTTTAAATGATAGGTCGCCATACTTGTTACGTCGCAGTGCGTGACATGACGAAATTCCAGCGTGTCACTCCTTCGCTTTCCCAACATGTCGTCAGTTCTACCCTTCCTATTTGAACCACATCTGAAGAGTGAAGAGCAGGAAGGCACTGTCGGTCGTTCACAAGATGAGCTTCAGGGAAAAATCCGTGCAGCAAATACCCGATAAGACAAAAGTTGGGCAAAACTGGTGGTGCGAGAGAGTCCAGTTGGGAACTCCGGTTGGGAACGAAAGCGTATGCTGTCCGGTTTTATTAGCAGATATTCAAGGTGAGCATATTGCGTTTTCAAACTTATCCCAATATAATTATGTAGATTGTTAGCATCCAGAGCTGTCGTGTGCTTTACATACAGCACAGGCCAAAGAGCACACCTTGTGTAATCCATGTCTTGTAAATTGTAACGTGTGGTAGCTAGGATACGTGTATAAAAGTACCAAAAAGGGGAGAAGCTTCCATTTATGCACATTTATTCACAAAAAATATTTCCACCTTGACCACTCTTCACTCGGGAGCTCAGCACTACGCAAACACGCGTTCCCTGACGAACTCCCAACATTGTTGTAAGGGCCACTTCAGAATCACTGTCGTCACTGTAGCGTGCCATTGTGCTTTAATTATTTAGTATGATTTGGGGAAAACTCCCACGAAGAATAGTCAACATAAAAGATAGCAATAGTAATCCAAATCCGCGTTTTTTACTCACTGGAAGATCCAGGAATTAGACCGACTCCATGCCAATGTCGCAGCCAACGATTCCACAAGATAGACTGATCCGAAAACCCCGCTGTGGGACCGACGAATCATAAAAATGGACAGATCCAAAACCAATATTGCAGATGTGGTGGGACCGTCGGATCCAGAAAATAGACGGATCCCCTACTTGACTGAGGATCCAGAAAAATGTTCGGGCGCCAGTTGTAACGCGTGGTGGGTAGGGTACGTGCATACAGGGACCAAAAAGGAGAAGAAGCTTCCACTTATGCACATTTATTCACTAAAAATAATAATTCCACCTTGACCACTCACTTCACTCCCCTTGTTTCCATTTGACTGGAAATTGCATCCAAAAGCAACACATCGTGGCATTTTACTTTGCGAGTTTAGGCAGCAATAAGCAATTGTTGAACACGCTACACATTTGGAAAGATACCAATGACGTCATCACTGCGAACCAGCAAACCATAGCACCAACTAACGGTCAAAATATGGACTAAATATTATAAAATATTGCCATTGATTTAACATTTTATGTGTTTGTAACAACATACTTTAGTACAAGAGAACAATTGTGGTTTATTAGAGCCTACATGTATTTAAGTTAGAGGATCACTTTAAGAGCATTGTAAAAAAAACAGCATTTGATAACATTTAAGCTAGTGGACTTTTGCTTTGTTCTTTTGTTGAACATATATCCTCATTTATTTCTTTTATACCATTTGAGGCTCAGTTCAGGTATTTTTTTATGTTCCTTATCCGATTATTCGAACTAACTAGTTAATCGATTAATCGACTACTAAAGTAATCGATAGCTGCAGCTCTAATTGCTGGGTCAGTCGGCAGTGGGCGGGGCTCGGCTGGCCCGGACTCTTTGCATGACGATTGGATGACTGAGACTGAATCCCTTTTTGATTGACAGCGAAATGAGCGAATCAGTGATTTTGTCATATTTATATCCACAGGAGGCATTTTTCCATTTTTATTCTGTTGTTCTGAGTTGAACCAGAGACCTTCATAATCATCCTAGATACGCTTTGTTAAAAACGACTAGTGAAAAATAGAGCTATTATTTCTGGCATTTTTTTTTTAAATGGTAGCTTCTTGTGTTTGGAGACTGGACTTCTGGCACTCTAGTTTCATTCCATTCTGAGCAGCGGGTGCCACCGAGCCCCTCCATCGTGACAAAGCACTCACAGGTGCACACACTTTGAGCTTTCCCTCATTGAAAGAGCAGCATCCGCCACTGGTTCCAACATATCAAAAGTAGTTTTAAAGCCTTTATGTATGTTTGTATTTTAAGATTCCTATTATAGATATTCCTGGTTATGGGAACCTGTCTGCTCCACTGGTCTGTGATGAGTTGAAGATCCAGAGCCAGAACGACAAGGAGAAGCTGGCTGAAGCCAAAGAGAAAGTCTACCTGAAGGGATTCTACGAAGGGGTTCGTCTACAAACTGAAACTTAATCTGATGACAGAAAGCATGTACTGTAAAAACGATAATTCACTGCCAGACATTTTAAAGTTTTGACGTATTTTAGTGGCATACTGATGAATTGATTCCCATCAGATTATGTTGGTTGATGGCTACAAGGGGCAAAAGGTCCAGGATGTAAAAAAGCCCATCCAGAAAATGATGGTAGAGAAGGTAGGATCAGTTTATATTATACGATTCTAGTTGAAGAATGAGTGATTTATTAGTATCTCAAAATGCTGCTGCTGCTGCACCGCTTGTTTGCAGGGAGAGGCTTGCATCTACATGGAGCCAGAAAAACAGGTCATGTCGCGTTCGGCTGATGAGTGTGTGGTGGCGCTCTGCGATCAGTGGTAGGAACCAAGAGCGACTATGAAACTGAACAGTACGGGTGTAATCAAATGAGCTCATTTGTATTTTAGGTATTTGGACTACGGCGATGCAGAATGGAAGCAAAAGGCCAATGAAGCCCTGAAGTCTTTGGAGACGTAAGATGACTGCTTATTAAGAGCTCAAATCATTTAATAGGATCTGTTTTATGCTTTTTGCAGGTGTAGAGTGAGGACTAAAATATCAATATTTGAACTGATTCAATTCCATCTTGCACAGATTTTGTGATGAAACCAGGAGAAACTTTGAGGCTACTTTGGCATGGCTACAGGAGCATGCCTGCTCTCGAACCTACGGGCTTGGTAAGCGTTTGTTTCGGTGACTGACTACATGTACGTATATACCTGCCAAGCAATCCAAAGGTTTTTCTACCGCCAACTAAACGCGATTCAAAGGCTGTTGACGAGAAGTTGACTGATATGGGATTTTCAAATGCAGGTATCTAAAAAAAAATGTTCAGCCGATTGCCGATATTTAAGGCTGATAGACTTAAAAAAAAAAAAATTTTTTTTTCTTTTCAAAGCACGTAGAATATAAAGGCAATTTCTAAAAAAGAAATGCTTCAACAGCTTCAAATGCACTGACTCAGACTTAAAGGATTAATTGCTACCAAACCAATAGAGGTGTGCAAAATTTCCGATTCTTAGATTATTCGCGATTCGGCCGTGGAAGATTCGAGAACGATTCACAAACGTCCAAATTCCGATTATTGAAATATGCCAAGTAAAGTGGAAGTACAACACACTCAGCGCGCCGCGCGGTCAATGAGCAACAGAGTGAGAGTAGCTAAACATCATGCTTCTCATTACCCGGCCCCTCGGGTAATGCGAATGCTCAACTCACGGCTCTAGCTCAACTCATGCCACGAGATAAAAAAACACAACAACATACCTGACTGCTGCTGAAAAGCTGCTACAAAGTTAGGACTAGATGCAATACGGTAGCGGTAGCGGTAGCAGCACATCTACAAAAAGCTAGATGCAGACGTAGTAAACGGCCGCCATCTTAAAGCAGTACTCCTCCCTGCAAGGCTGTTGTAGCGAACCTTCCAAGCAAACCTAATTAACTTTTTATCTAAAATACTCCTAAATCGGTAAAATATTGACTTGAATCTATCTTTAAAATAGTTTTAAAACTTTCACATGTCGAAAGTAGACAAAAGGGAAATTATGGATTAACGGGAGCAATTTTAACAACTTTAACGGTTGATTCACAACATTAAATTAATTGAATGTAGTTTAAAGCTGCTGATACAGAATGGGGACTGGAGTTTTTTATTTACTGTTATTTTTGTATATTTGTTTACTGCTATATGTTAACTTGATACTGAAATAGTAGTTTGGTTTAGCCTGAGAGTATTTTTGAACAATTTTGGAACTAATGTACAAAACATTTCAAAAAAAAAAAAAAAAAAAAGGAGGGGGGTGCATCAATAATCGTTTTAGAATCAAATCGGAGCCTCTCAATCGTAATCGTAATCGAATCGTTAGGTGCCCAAAGATTCCCAAGTCCATATATCGGCCCGATACATCACCCGGCTGATATCTGTTGACCTCTGCTGTTAACAGGCTGTACACTTCAGCTTACTACAAACTGGCTTCTTTGTGAGTCACTTTCAGGGACAACGGTCGCAACATTAGACAGCTATTCAATGGTTTATTAGATTTTGGTCGGTTTAAAAAATCTTTTTATGCAGTTACAATTATTATACAGTAGTTTTTGATAATATTTTTGTATAATACATTTATAAATTCATAGTGCTGCAACGATTAATCGATTAACTCGAGTATTCGATTAGAAAAAAAATATTCTGATTAAATTTTGTTGCTTCAAGTATTCGTTTAATTAAATTGGCGTGGATACACTGCCCTCTGGTCTCCCTGTTTTCACATGGCTGAATCCAACTGCTCTCTTTTAAGACCAACGTAAGTTTTTGTTTGAGCTAATGTTTTTTAATGCATTAATAATTTGGTTTATATCTATATTTAGCAGTTTTTGTGGGAATATGTGTCTGAACCATTTGTTAAGAGCATTGTAAAACAAACTTTAGCATTTTATAGCATTTAAGCTAGCGGACTTTTTCTATGTAAGTTAGCCAATTGTCTTTTTGTCGTACATGGATCCTCATTTTAAAAAAAAGTTTGAGGCTCAGCTCAGGTATTTTAATTTTTCATGTTCCTTATCCGATTACTCGATTATTCGAAGTAACTAGTCCATCGATTAATCGACTACTAAAATATTCGATAGCTGCAGCCCTATGAATTAATGTATTATTGGCATTTAAATACATACTGATTACCACCTCAATAACCTAAAGTTGACTTTTTGTAATTGATTTTTTTTAACATACTGTTTAAAGCACTACATGCCATTGATAGCGATTGACGGCCAATTCATTTAAACTGGGAAGAGTGGCTGTTAATGCTCATGTTTCATGAACAAAACGTTCATTTGCCCCTGTCAGCCAAAATGGATTGGAGGATTAAAAACATGATTTGTGCCCAAAAGAGTCAAAATGTGCTTTTATGTATTGATAAAAATAAAATAAAACAAATGTATATGTAGGTCTGCTATCCTAACCCCAATACTTTTGTAATTGTGTGTTTGCGTGTTTGTTCTCGGTTGCCTTAGGAACTCGGCTACCTTGGGACGAGCAGTGGCTGATCGAGTCCCTCTCGGACTCCACCATATACATGGCTTATTACACAGTGGCCCATCTTCTCCAGGGAGGTGTGCTCAACGGACAGGGGGCCTCGCCGCTGGGCATCCAGTAAGGACACAAACCGCATGTCGGGAACGGAAACAACGCATCATATACGGGCAATTTGTGTGTTTGTCTTAGACCGCAGCAGATGACCAAAGAGGTGTGGGACTTCATCTTTTTCAAAACATGCCCTTTCCCGAAAACGGACATCCCAAAAGAGCATCTGCAGAGGCTCAGGAGAGAGTTTGAGTACTGGTACCCGGTGGACGTACGCGTGTCTGGTAAAGACCTGGTGCCCAACCACTTGTCGTACTACCTCTACAACCACGTGGCCATGTGGCCTAATGACAGGTGGGTTTGTGTTAATACTCTGTCTAAAAATCATTTTGACTGTGACAGAATAAGCAAAAGGGAATCTTCATCCTGATACGGATAACTGAAAATTGGAGATTCCCAGTGTGGAAATTACAAGGAAATGAGCAAATACGTATGTTTGAGATCATTTCAGATGTCTTGCTTGAGTTACGTTTTGCAAAATGTGATTTTTGAACACTTCACAATGTTCATATCATGATGATGAAACTCTTAAGCGATCAAATTGGTGTTTATGAAATGTTTTCACCTAGTGAACTAGTAAATACAATATACTAGCATATCATCAAAACAATAGAAAATCACATATTTTATGACATTTGTCATTTTTTTCGTTTATAGGATGCAATTTGGATGTAACAGAGGAGACATTTTGTGCTAAAGTTAGCCCTCACCCTAGCTTTATTATTATAATAGCTAACATTACTTTGGATACTTGATGAGAAAACTATAATGTTACAAATAAACCTTTTGAAAGTGTGTGGGATGCACAACGCAAAAAGCCCTCAGTCCGACGCTATCCTCTTCCGTCTTCCTCACTAGCCCGCTGGACAGCGGCAAAGAAAAACTCTCACGCCGCTCGTTATGCGTTTGTTCTTTAATCCAACAAAAAGTAATCCCCTGCAAACAAAACAGCAGATGAGAGTCTGAAGAAACGAAAATTAATCCACTTGAAAGGTAAATCCACAAATATAGAGAGGTAAAGAGAATGGTCAAAAAAACTGTTGGGCTCTTATGGTTCCTCCTTCCTGCCTTCACGCCAACTGACTCGCCCAAACAGCTCTCGCTGCACATTTATAATCGTACGACGTGATGTAACAAGCCAGTCCTACGAAACCAAACAAACAAATAACATAGTGCACACGTTATGATAAACCACACTAAACGTACATCATAAAATTGCAAAATGTGATTTTTTTTTTTTTTTTTAAAGGAGTTCAAAGATAAATTTGCTTATCACGATTGAATTTCCCTGCGAATACCTGTGCTTAACTTCAACTGGTATAAATAATTTAATGAGGATCGAAGTACTACAAAATGTTAACAAATTGGTTAACTTGCATGGCAAAAGTCCGCTAGCTTAAAATGCTAACCTTTTTTTTTTTCTATTTATGTATTTTTTTTTTCATTTAAACAATGCTCTTAACGGTTAAACCACATATTCCCACAAAACAATGCTAAATACACCTCTAAACTGAATTACGAGTGAATAAATAATGTTAGTTAGAAGAGAAAAAAAAACTTACAACCTTATGTTGGTCTTAACAGTGAGCAGCTGGATCCAGTAACGTTAGATTAGTTATGTCATATTCACTGTTGCCACTAGAGGACAGTGTGTCTATCCAAATCAATAAAATTGAATGCAAATACCAAATACCTGCGCTTAACTTCAACTGGTATAAATAATTTAATGAGGATCGAAGTACTACAAAATGTTAACAAATTGGTTAACTTGCATGGCAAAAGTCCGCTAGCTTAAAATGCTATAAAATGCTAACCTTTATTTATTTATTTTTTTAATTTAAACAATGCTCTTAACGGTTAAACCACATATTTCCACAAAAAAAATGCTAAATACACCTCTAAACCAAATTACGAATGAATAAACGTTGTTAGTAAAAAAAAAAAAAAACTTACCTTATGTTGGTCTTAACAGTGAGCAGCTGGATCCAGCAATGTTAGATTAGTTGTCATGTTCACTGTTGCCACTAGAGGACAGTGTGTCCATCCAAATCAATAAAACGGAATGCAAACTCTTTTAAAACAAACCATTACAGTGCCACTGTAATTAAAAGAATCTTTGAAGCAGCAAAATTTGATTCAAAGCTTTTTTTCTAATCGAAATACTCGAGTTAATCAATTAATTGTTGCAGCACTATTGCACACCACTATAGTGAAGTTATTGACTTCAATCTCGCAATCTGTCTTTTAAAGTGCGACAAACTTTCCTATAAAACATCACATTGTTTTCATGTCCACAGTGGGAAATGGCCACAGGCCGTGAGAGCCAACGGGCATCTGCTTCTCAATTCTGAGAAGGTGCGTCAAACTGTGATATTGAATCAAAACCAATGAGTCACAACTAACTGATTTTTGCACTACTTTTAATGGAGTTCTCTAGCATAGGATCTGCGGCGTGTGGTACTGACATCTGCTTTTCTTGTCCACCAGATGTCCAAATCAACTGGAAACTTCCTCACGCTGAGCCAAGCCATCAAAAAGTTCTCAGCAGACGGTACGTTGATCTTGTCAGCAGCATTTTTGCGTTCTTCTAAACTAGACACCTGACAAATTGAATTGTGGGTAATAATGAGTTGGAGCAAAACATTCAAAACAATTTTTTTTGCCAGAAAAGTCATTTGTGTCCATATGATTTATCGCTGGAAGGTTACTAACAAATACGTATGTAATAAGGAAAATATCAGACACTACCAGTCCTCTGAGGTTTTTATTGAACTTGAATGAAAAGTTGTATTAATACTATACTCGTTTTATTATTTTTTTTAACATTTTAATTAGCGTTGTTCATCGAAGCTCAACTAAAACAGCTGCCAAGTGCATGAGTCATTACGCGTTATTGTACAATAAACATTTTGTTTAAAAGTAAATGGCATCATTTAAATTCCTAATGAGATGCAGGCCTCTGCCAGACATAATTTACTGCCCTATTAAAAACGACTTCCTCTATAATCATTTCATTTGTTTTAATCAAAGTTTAGCCATTAAATTGGCTCGTATTCCATATGGAAGTACAAATTCTAGCCCAGACTGCAAATGTAAGATTCACCTTATGTTTTATTTCTTGGCCTGAAATGAATTCATTCACGTTTGTGCCTCAAAGAGCGCGTCAACATACTTTTACTTCTCTTACGGAGCCCCTAAAGGGACATCGACAGAAATAAAATAAATTTAAGCAACTGGTGCGCCCCGGATAAGTTTCTGGTGTGCACCAGAAACATCAGATCTGGTAAACATTAGCATTATATAGCATTTAAGCTGGCGGACTTTTGCTATGCAAGTTAGCCAATTGTTGTAAACATTAGCATTATATAGCATTTAAGCTAGCGGAGTTTTGCTATGCAAGTTAGCCAATAGAGGCAGTCGGACATCCGGGCATTTAATGAAGTCACCAGCCACAACAAAGCGTCGCCATATTGACAATGGGGTAAAAGACCAGTCACTTATAATAGAAACGCATTGAACTTTCGTCTTATTTGCCGTCTTTTTTCCGTCGGAATGGCTAAAAGTTGCTGTGTTGCGGGTTGTCACACAAGGAAGAGTTCAGAGCCGCATTTGAAGTTCGTCATTCTTCCACGTGAGAAAAAAAGGAGAAACAAATGGCTGAGCGCAATTAATCGAGGAACAGTAAAACAAGATGGTTACGTGGAGTATTTTCGCCTGTGGGAACCTAAATCCAAGCACATTTACGTTTGCAGCCGACATTTTATTACTGGTGAGTTTAATCGATTATTTTTTGCCTCAATTAGCTGCTACGATTCAATAGACTAGGCAGTGGTTATTTTTACCTTAACCGGCAACTCGCAAAGCGTTTTTTTTCTTTTGCCATGAACTACTCTGATTAGTCAATCGGTATATTATTGGCCTGGTGGAAATTGGTTTTTTTGCCGTGACGAGTTGACGGCTAAATAAAGCTTGGAGGCGAATTACCGGTAACGGCAGAAATAATCACTTCATATATACTACCAATTTTCTCAGTTCCACACAGTACATATTCCACGTAAATGATAAAGGTCAACTTACTGGGTGACTTATGAGGTAGTTGTAGATGTTTCCAAACTCCACTGCAGGTCATTCCTTTGTTTATCCAGCTATCAGCTGCGACTTTGTATTGGCAGCTTTGTACGCCAATAAACGCTCATTTTAAATTGCATCACCTCCTCGCGTCTGTCGGCAGTGACTCGTGATAATAGTAAGCCACGTTTAAGACGTTTTTAGGAAAAAACACGCAAAACACACCTGAAATGTATGAATTTCAGACGTCTGTCTATGGAATGTTTAGCTGTGCGTACCCCCTTCACAAAATAGCGACATGTTGCTAAGCGAGGTGACGTCATCGTGACATCACGCCGACTTCCTCCATGGTTGTAAACATTAGCATTATATAGCATTTAAGCTAGCGGACTTTTGCTATGCAAGTTAGCCAATTGTTCAATTCAATTCAATTCAATTTTATTTGTAAAGCCCTAAATCATAACAGATGTCTCAAAGGGCTTGCAGAGGCAATATGATACACAATTAGAAATGAAGCAACAAAGATGAATAGATACAGTTCAAGTCCTGGGTATCCCCTATCCTTAAGACCCTCCATGCCGGCAAGGAAAAGCTCCAAAAACTCCAGAGTCAATTGGGAGAAAAATGAGAAACCTCGGGGAGTACCACAGTCAGGAGAGATCCACTCCCAGGACGGATAGACAGGAACCCCAAAACTGCTAAGGGGAATTAGCAAGCGAAGTTACAGTCCGTAAAAATGCAGTGGAGTAAAGGAGCAAGAAGAGGTCCATCTAGCCAGATGAGACGGGGGCAGCAGCGAGGACGTCTATCCAGCCAGGGGTCCGGACAGTCAGGAGGTTGCAGCTGAAAAATAGCCCCTCCCGAGAGGGGAGGGGGGAAAGGGGACACCGGGTGACTAGTGATGAAGAGACTAGACAACTAGATATTAACATTGGAAAATAGAAATAAAGTAAAACAAGTGGTAGGTAGAGTAAGAAAAGTGGTAGGTAGAGTAAGAAAAGGAGATAGAACTCAGTGGCTGTACTTCCCCCAGCATTATAGCTTCTAGTGCAGCTTAGACTAAACTGTGAGTCTACTCCGACTTCAACTAGCCCAGTGCTTCTCAATTATTTTCTGCGACGCCCCCCCAAGCAAGACGTAAATGTTTCGCGCCCCCCCAAACTCTCTGCCGTCACTGTAAATAGTATTATTTGTCTATAAAATTACTATCATAAATACGCATCTGCCTAATATTGTGTCCCTTTTTTCTAATAAAGAAAAAAAGTAACATAGATCAACTTATAATAAAGTATAACTTTATTAACATTGTTTTGTTTGTAACAGAGAAGACTTGACGTGCATCAATTTGCCTGAATTAAAAAAAAGTCACATTCAAACTGTAAAAATACACTCAAGGTACATTTTTGACCATTTGATACTGAAAAATAAAATGTAATAAAATCAGTAAATAATAACAAATTCAAATTGATTAGAAACATTCCCTCATGAGGACAAAATGCCAAAAAATTTGACCGAAAAAACAAAAATGAATAAAGGGAAAAGAAAAGAATGTCCTTGGACAGAAGGACAGTTTTTATTTTTGCTGCTCACACTCAGTATTACCTCCTTTGCAATGGTGTGGAGTCATTTTGCAATGAGTATGCTAACAATGCTCACTGGTTTACTGATATAACACTGACAAAGCAGGACGATTGTTGGCAATATTCGGCACGTTTTCGCTGAAAAACAATCAAGCGGCTTATCAATGAGATTGGGGTCGAATGTCTTTAAGTGGCGTCTTAATTGATTTGGCTTCTGGCGGTCCGCTATAATTATTTTTAGACACAGTAAACAGTCTTTCCTCATCACCCACAGTATTAAAAGTCAAAGCTAAAAGGCAAACGGCACGAACAAAGCGCATTCTCGACGGCCGAAGTAGAACTGTAGGTGAGGGCGGTCGTCGTGACGATCCCAAGCCGAAAATGGCACTTATCGGGCGGCGGCGTGAGAACCGGACAAGACAGTGGGTCGCTGCGTGAGTGAGTCCGGTTGGAAAACGGCTTTCGAAAACGGCGGCGGCGCACTGCTCTTCATATTTGTTTTCTGTGTGATGAGTGCTCTTCCTTAGTTCAAAAATACTGCACGCACTCTGAAAATGAGAGCGCCACTGCCACCCACTGAGTGGATGCGCAAGTACACTTTATTCCAGTACGGCAGAAAGAAAAAAAAAAGCATGTTCCCCGAGGTCACATGCTAAAATGCTATATAATGCTAATGTTGACCAGATAGTTTTTGGTACGCACCAGATTGATTAAATTAATTTTATTTCTGTCGATGTCACTTTAGGGGGTCTGTAATTTTTTGCTGGCCGAGTTGAGTAATTGATGGATATACACACTACGTGTTACATTGCGCGTCTGGGAGCTTCTGCTCCGACAGGAGCCCGATTAAGGTCACGACCCGTCTTGCACCTGTCACCACTGGTGCCTTTCGGGTGTTGAGAGTCGGTTTCAGCCTGTAGATGGAGACAAAGGCCCCGGAAGGCGTGTTTCTGTTCATTGTTGCTGTGCGGTTCAGCAATTCGACAGCTGGGGGATCAACAGTGTGTGTAAAAATTAACTGACAGAATGTGGGTGGGTGAGGAAGATGGGTATGGGGGGTGATATCGAAGTGATGTCTAATTAAGGCATCTTTTGATGAAGATGTCTCCTTGCTGGAAGTGGTGTCTGCTGGGTATTTGCGGAGTCTCAAGCTGGCAGTCATTGTGCAAGATTAAGAGATGGAGTCATTTGTCCTGGTGTTTGCTGTGCATGAATTACCGCCTTTCCTCAAATAGCCTTGTCCACTCTGATAGGTCCTTATTTCGAGGCTAGGTGTTTGTTCTGGTGGATCAATGAGATGCTTAGCCTCGAATGCAAGGTTTCTTTTTTTCCCCACTAGCCTAAAATTAAGACGTTATTTACGACTGGAACTCCAGTTTTTCATCTTCAGTGTGCATTTTTTGGCTTGTGCGACTTATACTCATGTGCGACCTATAGTTCAAAAAGTACGGTAAATCGCCGTATTTACTGTTCTGTTACTCTGGGCTTAACAAATTAGCTGTAAAGGCACCCAAAGTCCTCACTGTTTACCTTTTTTTTGTCTTAGGTATGCGTCTGGCATTGGCAGACGCAGGCGATACGGTGGAAGATGCCAACTTTGTGGAGACCATGGCAGATGCCGGCATCCTACGCCTTTACACTTGGCTAGAGTGGGTGAAGGAGATGATAGCTAACCAGAACAACTTGAGAACAGGCCCTGCAGACACCTTCAATGATCGAGTTTTTGCCAGGTAAATTTTGAATTTTCTTTTAAGATAAAGGCTGTAGATATGGAAGAATTTCAGAGGCAGCTTTTGAAAAACACATTAACTGCAATCCATTTGAACTGTCAGCCTCTCTCAGTTCAAATGGATTGGACATCTGTTACCATCAATGCCAATGAATGAGTTAACCCTCAGACTGAACTTTAAGGCTTTGTTGGACTCGCAGCCCAAATCTGATTTTTAGCCCATTCAGTTTGAAATTTAATCGCTCTTATGTTGTCTGAACAGTCCCAAAGCACCGAAATCTTATTTTTGCGAGACTGCTAGAAACCACTCATGGAAGGTACAGTGGGGCAAATAAGTATTTAGTCAACCACTAATTGTGCAAGTTCTCCCACTTGAAAATATTAGAGAGGCCTGTATTTGTCAACATGGGTAAACCTCAACCATGAGAGACAGAATGTGGAGGGGAAAAAAATGAAAATCACATTGATTGATTTTTAAATAATTTATTTGCAAATCATGGTGGAAAATAAGTATTTGGTCAAAACCAAAAGTTCATCTCAATACTTTGTTATGTACCCTTTGTTGGCAATAACGGAGGCCAAATGTTTTCTGTAACTCTTCACAAGCTTTTCACACACTGTTGCTGGTAATTTGGCCAAGAGACCTAGCTGTTAAAATATTGTCTGTAAAAGTTTTTAAGCAATAAAACAAACAACAAAAATTATTGAAATGAACAAGAATCCTACAACGTATTTTTATAATGGGTCAAAATCATTTTTCGAGGAGATCGTGTGACGAGCACCTAAGACACTAGCTTTTGCTTTGCTAAGCCAAAACTACACCTGTAGAGGAAAGATGGGTATTTAGAATTTCTGTAAACCTAAGCTTTCAAACGCAACCAACAACTGAGCTTGAACAGTTTCATATTTATGTATATATACAGTATTGGCCAAAAGTTTGGCGATACCTCAAAGGTAGACACTTTGAAGAATGTAGAATATAAACAGTTTTCAGTTATTTCACTTTTTTTTTTTGCCATTCCACATGTTTGTTCATAGTGTTGATGTATTCAGAGAGGGTTTACAATAGTAGGGAAAATATATTAAACGTAAAAATGTTTAGGTGTGTCCAAACTTTTGACTTTTGTTTCAGTCATCAACATGCTTTGCCCCCAGCCCCACAAAAGTAAAACTCCGCCTATGGTTACAAACACTGACAATAAAATGTGCATAAAGGCTGGTTACAAACTGTAGAAGTGCTGGCTGTCTTGTTACCTGTAGGCTTTGCTTCGAGTTTTGTCGCGTTGTCCTGTAATTCCAAGTGCTTCCTTGTTGAATTGGATGTAGAGTTTTTAGCGGCCGACAGTCTTTTTCAGCCATCGTTAAGTTTGCAATGCACAGAGATATTTTTGTCATCTTGACTGGACAGAAATGTGAAGTCATGGCTGTATTTCCAGTGAGCAAAGGCATCCATTTGCGGTATATGTTCTGCTTTTCACTGTTTGCCTCGTCAGAATGCTATGTTGTTGACCGCCGTGGCAGACAGCCTCAAACAGCATCGTAATACACGTGACCAGTTTTCAGTGTTGTTAATTTTACTTTAAAAAAGTAATTAATTACAGTTACAAATTACTTATCCTAAAAAGTAATTGCGTTAGTAACTCAGTTACCTGAATGTAAGTTTCCTGAATGTAAGAGTAATTAGTTACTTGGCAAAGTAAATAGTGATAAATTTCATGGTTTTTTTTTTTCTCAAAAAAAACAACAAAAAAACAGGTCACACAATGGGAAGTTTAAAAGGTTTTGGGGACAATTGGCCCTAGCCCAATTCTTTACCCTCCACTTAACTAGACACAAGGGTATTGCGATAAGATAGTAACCTTTGCTATGTGTGGAAGTCATTTAAAGTTGTGAATCATCCGTTAAAGTTGTTAAAATTGCTCCCGTTATTGCATTAGTTCCCTTCTGTCTGCTTTCAACATGTGTATGTTTTAAAACTGTTTCCTCATTTAAAGATAGATTTAAGTCAAGATTTTGCTGATTTAGGAGCATTTTAGATTTAAAATAAATGAATAAATAAAGTCAGGTTCGCCAGGAAGGATCTCCACATCAGAGCCTTTCTGAGAGGTCTACTGCTTTAAGATGGCGGCTCTTTACTAATGCATGTAGTCCATAAAACATGTTGCCAATGCAGCTGTGTCTGTCATTTGCATCTAGTTCTATAATATGTGATATATACCGTATCATGTGGGCGTAGTTTGTAGGCTATGGCTACAGTCAGGTATTATTGGAGCCACGTGGTATCGCGTTTGCAATGGCGTCTTCCCCACTCATGCTCTGCTCTCTCGTCTCCGTGAGTCCGTCTCTCTCATACTTTTTTTATTCAACCAACTTAGTAACGCATAATAACGCACGCCTTTCCTGCCTCAGTAACGGTAACGGCGTTGCCAAAATGAGAAAATTAATTAGATTACTCATTACTGAAAAAAATAACGCTGTTAGTAACGCCGTTATTAACAACACTGCCTGTTTTTTTTTTTTTCCCCCCGATGAGAAATGCTCTTCGTACATGACTACAGTATTGTTCATTCTACATACATTATGAGGCAAAAACAAAATGATAACGCGCAGGCACTGGGAAACTAACTTTAATCGGATTACTGGCTTGGAAAAATGAACGCGTTAGATGACTCGTTACTGTAATCTGATTACTTTCTTCAGTAACGCGTTACTGACAACACTGGTCACGAGTGACACAACCAGACACTGCTAAGATGCAGACTAAATACACTTAAAATGTCACGTCGTGTGAACATGTGACAGAAACTATGGCATATTTTCGTCTCGTCGGACGAAAACTGTCATGAGTCTCATTATGTTTTAGTCTCCCAAAATACGTTTTTAGCTCGTTAGTCTCATCATAGTCATGAAAAAAAAAAATTTCGTTGCCATCGTTGAAGAAAACAACACTGTACACGTCCTAAATATAGTGTGAACACTCAGCCCTGAGAATCAGATTTGAGGACGAATCAGATATGCTTGCAGTCTGAACACAGCCTAAAGGATTTTATTTCTTGGCCAGCGAGATGAATTCCGGAATATTGAAGACGGAGCAACACTATGAAAGAATGATGTTCAAGGAAGCTTTGAAGTGCGGCTTCTTCGAGTTTCAGGTCAATAAAATTCTTTCATCCTCCGTAGCTATTTACAATTATTTACTCTTCTCCCAAATCCTTCCAGAAGCTCGATTAATATGAATATTTGCTCCAGGCTGCTAAAGATAAATACAGGGAGCTGGCTATTGAGGGGATGCACAGAGAGTTGGTTTTCCAGTTCATCGAGAGACAAACGCTACTGCTGGCGCCCATCTGTCCGCACCTGTGCGAGTATACCTGGACTCTGCTGGGCAAGGTAAGAATTTGTACTTCTGCCAAATGCGTTTTTGGTCTTCTCATAAAGGAATACCGGCGGGTAGTTCAAACCTTACTTTCATCCTTGACCGTGTTGAGCTCCTTTTTAACACTTGAAAGGAGCTGTTACACAAAGCAACGTTTTAAAAGCTGATGCGAATATATATTCATGAGTACCCCCACCATCAACCCTTTTTCAATCCACTTCCAACACTCTTACTCAACCTGACCACCAGGAGCTTTTCTGTGCACTTACTTTGTATGGTTTTCTAATAATATAAAGGGCCAGGAACATTTTATATAATTACGAACACACTAATGTTCACGAACAAAAGGAGGCTGCTGTGCTGGAAATCAGGTCTTCGGTCATCACCTAGCAACAACTCCCAAGTCGTATAATATAGTTCTATTTCATGAACAATTTAATCCTACTTTTTATTACAAAGTCCAACTAAAAATGCTTCATTTTTTCCATCTGACTGCTCTTACAGTCTACTTCTGTGACTAAAGCATCATGGCCCATCGCCGGTCCAGTGGATGAGATTCTCATCCGCTCCTCTCAGTACTTGATGGAAACGGCACACGACCTTCGACTGAGACTTAAGGCTTACATGGTTCCCCCCAAAAATAAGGTACAAAGTCGATTAGTGGTTAGTTTTGTTTCTATGCAGGTGACCCAAATTTATATGCAACATAGTGAAGGAGATAGTACCTTTTCTCGTAGGCACTGTCTAATAGGGGTGTGACAAAATATCAAAATGGTGATATATCGTGATGCTTTGTATCCCAAAAGGTTATCGATATGCTCCTGTCAAGAATTGAGATATTGTTAAAATTTTTAATTGAGTTAATCACAGCTTAATTAATCATAATTAATCGCAATTCAAACCATCTATAAAATATGCCACATTTTTCTGTAAGTTATTGTTGGAATGGAAAGACACAAGACGGATATATACATTCAACATACTGTACATAAGTACTGTGTTTATTATAACAATAAATCAACAAGATGGCATTAACATTAACATTCTGGTAAAGCGATCCATGGATAGAATGATTTTTAGTTCTTAAAAGATAAATGTTAGTACAAGTTATAGAAAATTTATATTAAAACCCCTCTTAATGTTTTATTTCTAATAAAATTTGTAAAATTTTCAAACAAAAAAATCAACTAGTAGCTCGCCATTGGTGATGTCAATAATTACACAATGCTCATAAAATCAGTTGCACCAAAGCGCCAGCAGAGGGAGACAAAAAACACAAGTAACAAGTGGACATGACACTATGCCGTCATTTTAATATGTTTGAGCGGGGCATGTGTGTTAATTGCGTCAAATATTTTAACGTGACTAATTTAAGAACTTAATTACCACCCATAACGCGATAATTTTGACAGCCCTAATTTAGATATTTTTCTTTTTCAGAAAGGTGACTCGAAGCCCCCTGCCAAGCCTTCCCACTGCACCATCTACGTGGCTAAGAGCTACCCCGCATGGCAGCACAGTGCTTTATCCTTGCTAGGCAAGCACTACAAGGTCAGCGACATGCGCACGCGTACTGTACATGTAGCATTAAATAGAAGCCCTGACACGGCACCTGTGTTTGTCCTCTTTGTACAGAACAACAACGGCGTCCTTCCTGACAACAAGGTAATAGCGAGCGAGCTGGGAGCGCTGCCTGAGCTGAAGAAGTACATGAAGAGAGTCATGCCCTTTGTTGCCATGATCAAGGTGCGCTTGCAATAATCTGCTTGACCATTTGCATCCAATTATAGTGTGTCAAGTTTACTAGGGAAGGAAAGCGGCCCCATGAATTCTTTAAACCAGCCCACCATACAGTTCGAAAGATGATTAAAATACCGTATTTTCGTAACCATAGGGCGCACTGTATTCATAGGCGGAGTTTGACTTTTGGAGCAGGGAGGGCACAACATGTTGATGACCCCGAAACGCAGTGTCAGCAATAAAATTAATTTACAAGAATATTTGTAATAAAAGGTTGACATGAGCGTTATTTGTTTCCCATCATTCTTGAGGGAAATTCTAAATCAGGCTGCTTAGGCAATACTTTTCGCCAAGATTGTCAACCATTGAATATGATACTCCCGTCGGTGTCGTGCCAATGTAGTCAAAAATTGTATCCCCTGGGTGGAGCCATATGGAGGTGTGATTTGTGTCTTTATTATTCAATCCAAAAAAAAGTTGCTTCAATTAAAAACAAAAAAAAAGTCACTTCAATCAAAAAAAAAAAAAAAAGTGTTTGAATGCAAAAATACATTTGAAACTAAAAAAAATGCATGTGAAAGCTATTTTTCTTTGATTTTATTTATTTTTTTTTTATTTATTTTTTTTTTTGATTGAAGCAACTTTTGTAAAAATGTTGATTTGTGTCTGGGCCACATTTTGGTGTCTGGGCCACATTTTGGCTAGGACATTTTTGTCTTTATTTTTCAATCAAAAAAAAAAAAAATCAATCAAAAAAAGAAAACTTTCAATCATGGAAAAAGTTTTTGAATGCGAAAAATATTTGAGATTGAAAAGTCTGCATTTGAACAATTAATTTTTCACCAAAAAAGTTTTCTTTGAAGCAATCCTTTTTGTGTTTGGGCCATATTAAGGGTAGGACATTTGTGTCTAAATCATTTAATCCCCCAAAAAGTTGCTTCAATCAAAAACAATATTTTCAATCAAAGAAAAAAATCATTTGAAAAATAAAATTGCCCTCCCCTAAATTTTTATTCTTATTTTTGAAAATCATTAGCAAAGCAAATGACCGTCTGAGTTGCCAGTCACATGATCTGTTCTAAAAATAATTTTGACCCATTATAAAAATATATTTTTTTGTTTATTTCGTTCATTTTTGTTGCAGTTTTATTGCTTTACAGCTTTTATATATACAGTGTATTTGATACAGTGTATCAAATACTTGTTCTCCCCACTGTGTATATGAAAGTCAGTTACATGCATTGACACTCTTCGGCCACCAGGGGGGGCATGGCCCCTCCTTAAAATCCGCGTATGACAGTATTTAACACATACACAAGGCGCACCGCATTATTGGGTGCATGAAAAACATACGTTAGCATGCGTGCTAGCATTTTTTTTTTTTTAAAGGCAGCGGGAGCAAAACTGAGTTCAATTGAACTTTATTAAAGAATTGATAAAAGTACTCACATCAATCTTAAACAATCCACAAATCTGTCAAAGTGCTCACCTTCTTCCTCTTAAAAATCACCATATGTGGAAGTTCCTTTTTGTTTCGCGTAGGTGATAGTCTTGAGTTTAAACCGGGCTTGGTAAGCGTGTGTCTTCACAGTCGATACCATTTTCGGGGGTCCTTCGCCAAACCAATGTTATTTAGCCTAACCCCAGTAACACACCAGGCACGTCTATGGCGCGTCAGTGATGCCAGCGCGACAACGCACCACTGACGCTCGCCCCCGATTTCCATAGGACGCGTTTTAGGAGCAGAGCGTCTGTGGAGCGGTTCGATAGGTTCACACGACCATTTGCCTTTCAGACCCTGCGTATTGGTCAGCTTTCTTTCTGACATATGTACACTTACGTTCAGAACGACACACATTTTTACAATAAAACACTTGACACAAAATAATTGGTGTTCAAACGTCCATCTAGTCTGATCAAAATGTAAATTTAGTTGATTAAATCAGCCTAATTTGCCCAACAAAAGTCCGCTAGCTTAAATGCTACAAATGCTAACGTATTTACAATTCTCATAGCAAATCGCTCACACGCAACTCCACAAACTGTAGTTGTAAACTTAATTACAAATGCATACACAAACATATATTAGCTGAAATAACTTACAGCCTTATGTGGGCCAAAGCAGAGCACAGCTTTATCCAGTCTAAACTGATGCCATCTGTTGCAGGAGAACCTTGAAAAAAACGGGCCCAGGGTTTTGGACCTTGAGCTGGAGTTTGACGAGCGGGCAGTTTTGATGGAAAACCTGGTCTACCTAACCAATTCTCTCGAGGTATGTTTACGATAGGCATCTCAACATACAATTAGCTGATGAGTTAATTAGCAAGCTTTTGAATGCATTTCTCAAGTGTTTGATGGATTTCCATGTTTCATGCAGCTGGAGCAGATCGACATCTTATTTGCATCCGAGGGCGACGACAAAGTGAAGGAAGACTGTTGCCCGGGGCAACCGTTCTGCGTGTTCAGATCCGAGGTGACTGCTCATGTGAAGGACGGCTTTGTGATTGTGAAGGTTACATGAATCGGAAATGGACAATTTGTCTCGACAGTTGGCGGTGTGCGTGTCTCTGGTCAACCCTCAGCCGTGCAATGGCCTCTTCACTACCAGGGTCGACATCAGACAGGGGGACAGCAGGGACAACATTGTCCGCAGACTGGTCAAGGTTAACAGACTCATCAAAGGTCGGTTATCTGTGATGGTTCATTTTAAGGGTGCTATGAAATACTACAGCAAGTGATTTTAAAATGATAGCAGAAGCTATCTTGGACACAAATAGTAAAAGGAAAGGCTTCATAATGAAATTCAATCCTAATTAGTCTTCCTTTCTCAGCTGCCTAGGCCCCGCCCACTAAAAAATCTCCAGATTTTTGCAGTTGGCTAGAATGCTCTCCATAGGCTTTCTCTTCTCTTGTTGACATGCGAGCGTTATGCCATTCTGTCAACATGTACTAGCTAGCGCAGCACTGGAAAGCTAGGCATGATCATTAGTTCTGGTTGTGATGTCACAACCAGAATTGCTGAAAAAAAAGTGGGGGGAGTTCCCTCATGCATTGTTTTGGATGGAATAACTATGAAATGGTCACCCGGCAAACCAGATTGATTATTCCATATATGCACTATGAATATATTGAACATATCAATCTGGGAAAGATCTAATCGAGATCTGCATTAATGTCTGTCATTGTGTTGTACATGAAAGTGTGCAGACAAAGTAAATGAGGAAGTGTTGACGACATGTTTTATTTGACAATACCACTGCAATCCTTCTACATGTACAACAATACTTTAATTTAGGGCTGTCAAATGATTAATCGAGTTCATCACAGCTTAAAAAATAATTAATCGTAATTAATCGCAATTCAAACCATCTATAAAATATGCCATATTTTTCTGTAAATTATTGTTGGAATGGTAAGATACTGTACATAAGTACTGTATTTGTTTATTATAACAGTAAATCAACAAGATGGCATTAACATTATTAACATTCTGTTAAAGCGACCCATGGATAGAAAGATAAATGTTAGTACAAGTTAGAGATTTTATATTAAAACCCCTCTTAATGATTTCGTTTTAATAAAGTTTGTAAAATTTTCAATCAAAAAATAAACTAGTACCTCACCATCGTTGATGTCAATAATAATTATGTTGCTGAAGCCTGAAACCCATAAAATCAGTCGCACCCAAGTGCCAGCAGAGGGCGGAAAAACACCAAAAAACACAAGTAACAAGTGGAAAAGACACTTTCCTGTCATTTTAATCTGTTTGAGCGGGGCATGTGCGTTAAATGCGTCAAATATTTTAATGTGACTAATTTAAAAAAAAATTTAATGCCCGTTAACGCGATAATTTTGACAGCCCTACGTTATTTACATCATGAGATAAATTGCGTAACGCCATGAGTAAGTGTATTGCGTCCCAAAGTTGGCTGAGCAAAAGTAGCAGAACCGCCGTTAGCCATGGTTATTGTTGTTCATGTTCTTGACTGCGCGCTCTCGTGGAAGGAAGTGGAAATGCAGAAGAAATTACGGCAGTTTAGATTAAAAAAAGGGGCATTTTTTTAAAAGTACCGATTTGAACGGTTTAAAACATTGTTTTAACCCTTTAAATCAACAGTAATTACAGCATAACAAGGCTTCAAAAATGATATGCGTAAACGTGTCTCTGCGGACATGTCCGGTGTTAAAGGAAAGTCTGTTTCGGTTCAAAATCGATTACTGGAACAGCCTTAGTTCGTGCTTCATGTTTTCATCTTGACACTGTTCCGTTTCTAGATGCGTTAACATCACATTTCCTTTCACCAGATCTCTCTAAAGTGAAGCTGATGAGGTACGAAGACCCCTTGCTGGGCCCCCGTCGGGTGCCCGTGCTGGGGCAGGAGGAACAAGGCAAAGTGGTCATTTCTCCTCAGTCAGTGTTTAGCATCAACCTGGAGGAGAAGAAAGTCACCGTGGCTGATAACGGCCTCACTGTGGACATCGGCGACACGCTGGCCTATCTGGTTCATTAAAATTTAAAGCAAGCTGTCATCATGAAATGTTACAACATGGCAACCAGTCATTTGATTTCAGAACTACAACTAGAAGAAAAAAAACACTTTCTAGAAGCTCATCGTTAAAAAAGTAAGACGGCTATTGTTGTTTTTGTACTGATGGACTCGTGTCTGCTGCTTTGTTTTGTACATCGAAGGCGAGGCATCACAGTCCCTTTTGTTGTGTCTCTATAGATGCTGTTTGCCTACAGTTTTTTTCCCAGAGAAATAATAAAACATCTGAAATGAAATGTTTATTGTGGTGCTTGGTAAAAGAGGGAACTTGTAATTGAAAACCACAATAGACGTCCCATATATTTCAACTGTTTTGGATTGGACGCCTATTTCTGTCAATGCCTGCCAAAAAGCTTTATGAAACAGAAAATAATACAAAAACGGGCCCTCCCAGTTTGGTGCAAACCGGACGTCACGCCAACTCAGACGGCACGCAGGTCAGGGTTGTGGCAGATTGTCCTCCTCTCGTAATCTCATGAGAACCTAACTTGCTCGAAACTCTCCTTAATTCAAGGGGACGCCACTGAGCCATTTTGTTACGGTTTTTCGTAATGTCGCAAGATTATCGAAATTTACGCCAAGTCGCATGTACGGGCAAAATTTGGTCAGTTTTCGTGCCTGTTCAGGCCTCCAAATATAAACTACTATAAATCGATAAAAATTTCACATTCGATCCAAAATACCCGATTTCCTGTTAGATTTGGAATATGGGTGCAGCGACTTTTTGGAGCAGTTTTGCGTAAGGTAACGACTCCCCAAATTTCATTGCTCCATGATGAAAAAACCTAATAGGAGAGGCCTTTTTTTAAAACCCCTGTCACCACTACTTCACGCTGTAGGGTTGACGCAAATGACCCCTACAGGACCTGTCAGAGTATGACTCAACAAGCACAGGAAGTTTGGCCCAGAAATGTTGTATATCTGCCGAGTTATGACTTAAAAAATTTTGGGTGAGACAAAATGTTGACATTCATTTTCGCTTTCCTGCTGGACCCTTCTGCTTCAACCAAACCTCAATATCTTTCATCAGGCACCTGAACACATGTCTTAATCTCCCCTGATGTAGGTTTGAAGTCAATAGATTTTTTTTCCCTTGGAGGAGGAGCCTGTCTCGTTTAAAAAAAAAAAAAAAAAAACATTTCCTGTTCCCACTCGGGGGTGCTAGTCCTAATGGGTAATATTTCAATGCACTTGTGTTAAGGATGGGATACCGCATATATATGAGCGTTGTGTCAAGGAGCTATCAGTCATTTACTGAATGTCATTTTGCCCAAAAAAATGGCCGACTTTGGCACCACCACGCCCAGGTCAGACCCATGAATGAAAACACACCGTTTTAAAAACTTAAGATCTCATGTCTCCTGAACAGTCTCACTGATTTTGAAGACGATCCAACTAGCTCCCTCAGCGAAAAGGTCTCAAATCTGCACCCTGTAAATTGATAAAAACTTGACATTTGATCCAAAATATTGTTGCAAAATTATTGAAATTTAAATTTTGCCGCAAGTATGTGCAAATTTTGGTGAGTTTTTGAGCATGTTCAAGCCTCCAAATTGACTGTTTTCATTTGCCGAGAATTTATTTATTTATTTTTTTTAATCCTTTGCAGAACAATAGGGCCTTTGCACGCTTAGTGCTCGGGCCCAAATGACTAGTGAGTTCATAACTTTCAATTTGAATTGAAGGGGGGAAAAAAGTCTAAAATGGCACATTTGCATCACGTTTGTTTTCATGTCTACGTCCTACATGTATTTTCTATATCATTTAGTGCCGAGGACAGCGAACAGACTTATCTCGACTGAACAGCGCTTTTTTACCGAGCCTTGCGTCGGGCTGTTTTATCTGCTCCTGACATGCTTCCTCTCACTGGGTGAGTGTCACTTCTTCCTTCTTCTCATCCTTACCGAATCTCCCAGGGCCTCGCTCACTTTCTCCGGATGCCAGCAGCTTGAAGTGATGGAACAGAACATTGTCACACACCAGTAAGTGTTTGGCTTGTTTTCGCCACTGAACATTTCCCAATATTCTGTTTGGTTCCGCTGCTGTGTTGATTTCCTTCTTGGTGTTGCATTCACAAGCTAGAATTGTAATGCAATTACGGTATATGAAAATGTGATGGCGTCCAATATCTATCTTCTCGCCAGCCTGTTCTATCACGTGGCGTCTTTAAAGCACCGTAAAAAAATAAGTATTTGATATAGAGCGCTGCCATCAACATGACTCGAAAGCGCGGACTTTAAACTCCCAGTTTTATTTGGCACCGATTGACCACAAAAAAAGAGATGTGATCCTTTTAATTTCATAATAGGAACTATGAAGGAACTGTTCACTGTTCAACTATTTGAACTAGGAACTATTTTCACCACTAGAGGGCAATCATGCTCTTTGGACAAATGATTTTTCGGCTCTAGATTTTTTCTCTCGCCGGATTACAAGGATTTTTTTGTATTTCTTTGGCTTGATGGGGTTGTGTAATAGGTTATGGTACAGTACAATAATTGGAGGAAAACACTCAGGTGACTTGAAGTTCTGCTCTGAGACCCCCAATTTGGCCAACTTTCAAAATGGTCCGATATACATGTGTGATACATCATTGGAAAGCTTAAAATCTCAATTTTCTGGGGGAAGAAAAATTTTGAACTGGACGGCATTTTTGGGACCAAAAAAAAACAAAACAAAAATTAAACAGCAAAACCCTAACTGTAGGTGAGAGCACACGAGAGCAGAATTCAAGACGCCAAGACTTTAACGAGATATTATCGCATACTTACCTTGTTTCGATCCAAAAACTCCATGTAGCATGTATCACTGAGTGTCAAGACACAGCTGTGAATTGAAGGGAATAGGTACTGTTCTCTCACACACCATATAATTGTTTGCATTAGTCTAACACATTTATCATAGTAAAGCATCTAGCCATAGTTTAGGCAGACTCCATGCCCTTTGACACAGTAAAGTGAATCACCTTATCAGCCCTGTCGCGGCTCGTGAGGGGGAATGAAGGAGATGGTACCGTTTCACGTAGGCACTGTCTAACTGTTTGCATTACTCTAACACACGTAATATAATCAATCAGGGAATAGTATCATTTCTCATATTTACTATAGGACTGTATTAGTCTAACACACCTAATATAAGATATATAGCATTTACACCATAGTTTAATGAAAAGAAGCAGAATAGAGGGCATAAAAGATACACAACGCCATCTTATCACAGAAGCCCAACGCATCATGAGCAAGATTGATGTACCAACTCTTGCAATCAGTTCTCCCGAGCATTCCAGGACAAAGAGCAGGGCGCTCTGTCCTAAAACAAGTAGCATCGGAGAACACCCTCGCCCAACCAGGATAACAAGATGATAGCGCGGGCGCCTTGGATGTCAAGACCTGCGTCGGTCACCGTGGCAACCACGTCCCAGCCACGAAGTATGACGCACGAACCTGACCTGCCACAGAGGGATGATCCCAAGACAACACCCAGCCACGCCTTCGGCCCGGCCCACTCCACCGCAGCTTTCAAAAAGAACTGAACATTTCGATAACAACTGCCGCTGCTCTGGAACATTTCAATGTAGCCTTGTTTTGCCAACCCTGGACCCAGCAGGGTCTCTCAGTCGTCTGTATTTGACCATTGTCGACGAATAAATTGTCAACCTGTTTTCGGTGAGCCTTCGTCAAACTTTTGGAACATGGAGTCAGTACAAAGGGTTAATACCGGAGAGAACACGCGGAATTTTGGCCCTTCCGGCCGACTTGCGGGAGCGGTGCCAGCGGAACACCCATTTCGTTTGGCTGTCGCTGTTTCCGCGGCTTGGCTGGGGTGGCCGAGTTCCTTCAAAATGGTCACAGCTGGATTTTTGGGGGGATTTTATGGGTGAAACATGGTAATATAACACGGGTTGCGATGCAGAAATCACAGACATCAAGGAGTGGTCGAGATTTTCTTTTCCATATATTTACGCTTTTAAACGTTTTTTTTTTTTTCTTTGTTTGGATCGATTATTTATCATCTAAAATATCGCAGAAAATGCTACAGTAATAAAAAAAAAAAAAGAATTAAGCGATAGTTATGAGGTAGATATCCATGACGTTTTTTTCAGACGTTTACAGACATTTTTTCATTGTGATGTAATTTGTTTAGAAGTTCAAAATATGCGAGTGAATAATTTTTTAAAGTTGTTTTTTTTTTTTAAACAAAATATGAAACCTCAATTAATGATTCAAAGCTAAAAACGACAGACATTTTGAACAATAACTATCATTAATTACCTTCGTTTTATGGCTGGGTTGAAACAAAAGCGGTTGCGCGACATCTGTAAACGGGGGTTTCCAGGGTAAAACGGTCGAATTAAAAATAGTTTGTGGACTTAATGCGCCATGAATCTGCAATTACAGCATATAGACATATTGTTCTAGCAAACACAACAGTTCTTTTGGCATAAAATACAGTAGTTTATTTTAAAGAGGAGTGCAAGAGCAGAAACTGCTTTTTCAGTCTGTTCTGTGTTTTCCGCCATATATTCTATAATTCATATTAGGGCTGCAGCTATCGAATATTTTAGTAATCGAGTAATCGACTGAAAATTCTATCGATTAATCGAGTAATCGGATAAAACAAATATATTTTTAGGTGAAGAGCAATTATACATATACATGAGAAAACAAGACATTTCATCTAATCTTGAACCATTTTCAGTCAATCAATGTCTTTATTTTCGTTGTATATTGTTGAAAACAGCCAACAATTGCATCTCAGGTGTAACTAGAATTAAAAAAAAAAAGACTAATTCACTGCTTTCACTCAAAAAACTTTTAGATCTTATTAATATATATATATATCTTACCTAAAAATGCCGTTACGCTTGATAACACACATCACTTAAAAGTTAGGATTTTTTCCCCACGTGTTTCAATTGAATTTCTCTTTGTGTCAAGCCATTTTTAAGTTCTAGTTAAGTTTTAAGTTAGTCTAAACTGTAAGTCCTGACAGGATTTTGAGTTTTTGCAGTGTTCAAAATAAATGTATGATACAGGCTGTATTGGAGCACATTAGGGACCAGTGCTACTTGGTGTTTTATCCAGCAATGACTACTGAGCTAAAATTGATAGTTAGCATGATTAAGTTTTTATTTTACACCCTCATCACTCCACAATGCTATGTTATGTTAAAGCCTGTATGTAAGACACGTTAGCCACGCATCGACAGTGGTCATAATTAATTGAAACCTAGCCCTCCGCAGGGCTAACGTTCCGTGAGCTAGTAGCGACAGTAACGTTAATCTTATTTATTAGCGCTTAGCGCTCTTTATTAGCGCTCTTTATTAGCCCTTAGCGCTGTACTGCTTTAAGATGGCGGCTGTTTACAAACGCTGCCCAGACGCGGCAGAGTCTGTCATTTAGCATCTAGTTCAACATACATGTGATCTCTATGAGACGCGCCAGACGCTGCCTGTTACCAATGTAGCATTGTGCGGGCTAGTATTTAGCAACGTCGGCGTCGTTTGTGGCGGCTGTCGGCTGCGGTAAGTTTTTTTTTTTTTTTTCCCTTCTTCCTCTCCGCACGTGACAGCGCGTTGTCCCGCATTAAAAGTTGTCCTAGCAAAACGTGATGCTTAGAGCTGTCAAAATAAACGATTACTCGAGGTGAATAAAATTACTCGGATCAGTTTTTAAACTCGAGTTACTCGAGTTGCTCGAGTAATTGTTTCAGCTCTAATTCATATAGATTACTTTGTGCTGTGAAAAAAAAAAATCAAACATCGTAAGCAGTTACTCACAATGTTACTCTCTTACTTGAGTAATATTATTAAGAAGTAAAACTAGTAAAGATTTTTGCTATTCTACCTACCTCTGGCTGTAAGGATAATTTGCTATTCATTTTTATTTAGAAATAATAACTTTCCCACAGTGTTTTGGCTTTAAGGTGAAAATACAATATCTACAAAATATACAATATTTCAAAATCATATTTTGTCATTTTGTGGAGGGGGGGGTCAAGGCTACACATTCACCTTGGGCCAGCAGGGTCACCTGTTGTTCATAAATCTATGTGAAAAAGACCCTCTCTGTCAGGGTCCATGTTCCAGGAGAAGGACGACAGTGGCTTCACCATCGGACATGACATGAACTGGAGGTTGAATAACATACCTTACGCGAGCTCAGTTGCACTGACTCAACCCGGCACGGGAGTCACAAGGACCACGGTCACCACCATCACGCAAACAGGAGGCGACTGGAGCAGCGGACTCTTTGACATCTTTAAAGACAAGTTCACATGTAACTCATGATCTGCATGCATTACTATTTTTTTGACAAAAGGTTAAAGTTGTCATATTCCTTTGCAGGCATTGTTGGTGCTTTGGCGCCGTGCTGTTTGGACCTGAATCTTGCTCACCAGTATGGTGAGAGCCTTTGTTTTCCTTTCCTGCCGGGGTCCACCTTTGCGATGCGGGTTGCACTCAGGGAGAGGTACAAGATAAAAGTGAGTGACATTTACCTGAAAACTTCCAAATTTAGACATGAAGTCCTTGTTTGAACGAAGCACTTTAACAAAAAGGCACTGGAAGTCACAGTTAGGGGTGTTTTATTTTGTTTTTCTCCCATACAAAAACAGCCGTTTTGGTCCAAATTTGTCATGCTAGTGCTTTTTGTCCATGCAAGGCGTGCACAATTACACTACATATGCATGCTGGATAGTACATGCTACTACTAGGCTACTATGAAGACAGCGTTCTAGTTCTCCTACAGTGTGTGTTGTAGTTTTATTTTTTCATAGTTTGGCTGGAGGTGCGACTTATACTCCGGGGCGACTTATGTGTGAAATTATGAACACATTATTCACTCATATCACGTTATTTTGGTGTTTTGGAGTGAGTATGGTAAACGTGTTAGTATGTTCTTTATGCTATAGTTATATGAATAACTCTTAATAACTATGTTACGTTAATATACCGACCACGTTCGCATTTCGTTGTTCATGCATCATGTAACATTATCATACTGTACACTTATTCAGTATGTTGTTCTCTATTGTATTTTCATTTTAAATTGCCATTAAAGATGACATATATGTTGTCTGTGTTGGATTTTATCAAGTAAATTTCCCCCCAAAATGCGACTTACACTCAGATGCGACTTATATATATATTTTTTTCCTCTTCATTGGACATTTTATGGCTGGTGTGACTTATACTCAGGTGCGACTTATAGTCCGCAAAATACGGTAAACACCCGCTTTTCACAACACAACGGTAGCTCAACAGCAACAACAAACAATAAGTATGGCTACAATGCAAACTATCTGAAATTCTCTACGGTCTAAATCTGCAGCTAACTTTTCCTCGCGAATAGGCTATTGTTTCAATTCGTTTGATTTATTAATTTATTTTTGACACACACAAAAAAAAGAAAAACCTACCAAAACTTTTTTTCCCTCCCCAACACCAGGGGGTGCTAGAGCACCCTCAGCACCCTACTTCCTGCGCCACTGTAACGACCGCATTCTGGCCTGTGCAACTTGACACACCGATCTCCCTGCCTACTATAGTGACTAATCCGACTAGAGATATGTGAACTTCACCCCCTAGTGGTGGTGGCCGTTACCGTGGTGATTAGACACCTCAATAGTAGCCCAGCCTCAGTCAATGAAAACAATAACGTTAGGCAAGGCAAGGCAAATTTATTTATATAGCACAATTCAACACAAGGCAATTCAAAGTGCTTTACATCACATGAAGATCATAAAAAGTTAGTTAACAAAAGAAAAAAAAAAACTTTCTACATATATATTTAATCCCTAGTCAAATATGCTATTGTTTAAATGTTTTTACGTTTCCCCCCCTCCCTAACAACCAGGGGGTGCTGCAGCACCCTAATCACCCCACTTCCTGCGCTACTGTAACGACCGCATTCTGGCCTGTGCCTCTAGACACACTAATCTGCTTGCCTACTCTACTGACTAATCAGAGTAGAGATATGTAAATGTCACCCTCTAATGGTGGCGGCCATTACTGTGGTGTTTACACACCTCAGTAGCAGCCCAGCGTCAGTCAATGAAAACATTAACATTAGTTAACAAAAAAAAAAACTTTGCACATATTTATTTAATCCCCAGTCAAATATGCTATTGTTTCAATGTTTTTAATTCACTCCCAGCCATTTTCACCGGTGCAACCCCCTTCGCTCCTGGCCCACTGAAAATTTTTGTTCTATTGGTATATAAAACATGGTACCCACCAAAAGAAAGATTAGACTCTCTTCTTTCAGCAGCAAAAAAAGTTAGTTCATATCTTTTTCCATTCTGTAGAAATCATCATTAGAAAATAGCTTAGATTGAGCAATTTTCCAATTTCTGGTGAAAAAAACAGAAGTTGAGCTTTTTGTGAAAGCATACATTTCATAACTTTGACTTTAGCACAGCGATTTTTTGCTTTAGTTACATCCCAAACATCTGAATAATGTTTTCTTTTTACAAAATAACATAAACAACAAGACAAATACCTGTAGAGCTTTTGATAGCAAAGTAACAATTTATTTACACATAACTAACTGAGAGATGACACTGTTGTGGCCACGACAGCCGGGTAAACTTTTCCCTCATCGCTGCCTGTCTCTGCTCGGCGAGCAGCACGGACTCAACGGCATCGTCGTTCTGCTCGGTCGTCCGCCGCCTGGCATCTTGGATGTCCATTCGGTCGTCTTCCGCCGGCGCCCCGGCCGTGCGGCCATTCCATTGAATCATGTTGCGGGCCTTACCAAATGCGCTTCTGCCCTCCAGTGGCCAGTTTTATTGCTTTAAAATGGATTTTCAGCGTTGTGCTTTGGAGCTAAGTTGAATCAGAACCCAGGGATGTCTCTTCTGAAAAAAAAAAAAAAAAACGTAAAAGACATATAAATACGTCTTTGGGACACGGAAACAATTAAAACTAGAACGTATTTATACGTTTTTGGGAGCTAATGAGTTAATTGATTTATTAAAAAAAAAAAAAAAAAAGAATATGCCAAAACACGTTTTTTTTCCCTCCCTAACACCAGGGGGTGCTGCAGCACCCTCACCACCCCACTACTCGCGCCACTGTAAGGACCGCATTCTGGCCTGTGCCTCTTGACAGACCAATCTGCTTGCCTACTCTACTGACTAATCAGAGTAGAGATATGTGAATGTCACCTTCTAATGGTGGCGGCCATTACTGGGGTGTTTACACATCTCAGTAGCAGTCCAGCATCAGTCAATGAAAACAGTAATGTTCAATTTACTTCCCAGGACTTGGACTTTATTTAATTCACCTACTCTTTCTGACTGTGTATCATATTGCCTCTGCAAAGCCCTTTGAGACAACCTTGTTGTGATATAGGGCTATACAAATAAAATTGAATTGAATTGAACTTCAACATAGTTACGTGATCCTGGTGCCACTAGCCATACCAAATGGGAATCAGGTAAAAAAAAAAAAAAAAAAATTCCATGCAATGAATGTGGGATTCAATACTTGTTTTGACAATGAAAAAACACTGATCAAAGTTGTCTGATTAAAAGCACTAAATTGACCTTTATCACATGACCAATACATTTAGTAGATTGGTAAGAAAGTGTTGAATAGGATCCTTTCTTAAGTCAATGTCTGTTTTGTTGTTTAAATCCAAAGGGGAACATGTGTGACGACTGGAGTGCCGTGTGTTGCTGTTACTCCCTAGCCGTGTGTCAGATGGTATGAGAGATGAAGCGGCGCACTGTGACTCGGACGTATCAAGTGTCCACTGCGCTGGCGTGTTCTTAAATGGAGCCACCGCCAGACCTGACCCCTGAATGTCTCACGCAAGCAAACTCTCAGCAGTTTTGCTTCAGATTGTCTGAAGGAAGCCTAAATTGGCATCTTTATTTAGCTTAGCAAAAATGTTGTCTTTATCAAAGATGCTAATGTTCACCTGATTACTGTCAATCATCATGATTGTTTGATACATCTCATGCATGGAGCTCCACTTTTACACCCTTGGCTAGACAGCCAAATAATGAATGTACTGAATTATTAAAGAAATGTCTCCTTCAGTTTCAAATGAAAATTGTACAGTATTTAACATAATGAGTCAATATCGCTATTAGGAGACATCCCAGTTTCTTCCAACAAATCAGTTTCCATTGAACATTATTTTCATCGAGAAAAATGAACAACACTGAGATTGAAATGTTTCAACCTTGCATGAATGCATGAATTATCTATGTAATGTAACACATTTCTGCCCACCTCTGTGTACGTACTTGCCAATGACGGCCATGTACAGTGAGGAGCAGAAGTATTTGCACCCCTTGTGATTGGGAGGGTTGTGGGAGGGGATCATGCTCTGCTGCAGTATTTCACATCACATATTGGAGTTCATGTTTCCCTCAATGGAATGTAACTCTCCAACACCTGCAGCACTCATGCAGCCCCAGACCATGACATTACCACCACCATGCTTGAATGTAGGCATGACAGACTTGCCTTTGTACTCCTCACCTGGTCGCCGCCACACATGCTCGAGACCATCGGAACCAAACAAATTCATCTTCGTCTCATCAGAAGGTAGGTCATGGTTTCAATAATCCATGTGCTTTGTTGACATGTCTTCAGCAAACTGTTTGCAGGCTTTCTTGTGTACAATCTTCAGAAGAGGCTTCTTCCTGGGGTGACAGCCGTGCACACCAATTTGATGTAGAGTGCGGCTTATGGTCTGAGCACTAACAGGCTGAGCCCCCCACCTCTTCAATCTCTGCAGCAATGCAGACAGCACTCCTGTGACGATCTTTCAAAGAAAGCATTCAGATGTGACGCTCAGCACGTGCGCTCAGCTTCTTTGGACGACCAACCTGAGGACTGTTCTGAGTGGACCCTGCTCTTTTAAAACGCTGGATGATTTTAGCTATTGTGCTGCAGCTCAGGGTGTTGGCAATCTTTTTGTAGCCTTAGCCACTTTAATGTAATTTAATGTAGCGCAACAATACGTCTTTGAAGATCCTCACAGAGTTCTTTGTCATGTGGTGCCATGTTGGAACTTTTAGTGACCAGTACGAGAGAGTGTGAGAGCTGCACTACAAATTTGAACACACCTGCTCCCTATGCACACCTGGATCTAGTATCACTAACGAGTCACATGACATTTTGGAGGGAAAGTGACAAGCAGTACTCAATTTGGACATTTAGGGATGTTGTTTCTAAGTGGTGTACTCACTTTTGTTGCCAGGGGTTTAGATATTAACGGCTATATTTTGAGTTATTTTGAGGGGAAAATAGATTAACTCTATGATATAAGCTGCACACAGAATACTTTTCATGGTGTCAAAGTGTCATTTTGTCAGTGTTGTCCCATGAAATGATATACTTAACAATCTGCAGAAATGCGAGGGGTGTACTCACTTTTGTGATACACTGTATATATACCGTATTGGCCTGAATATAAGACGGCCCTGATTATAAGACGACCCCCTCTTTTTCAAGACTCAAGTTTGAAAAAAGACTTTTTGAACACCAAATTAATTTTTATACAGAAAATAATTACAGTACTTCCGGGGGAAAAAATGATTATAACAATATATTTGAGAGAAAAAGCATGTTATTTTGCCTCATTCAAATCTTAATATCTGAACATTTAAATATGTAAACTAAAGTGCAATGACATCCTTAAACGAATGGCTTCTGGTTTTGGAAATGTAAATAAACCAATCTATTGTGATTAAAACAACAAAACTGCAATAACTGCATTAACCATCAAAGGGAAGTCTAACTGTAACTGTAGTTTTGAAACAAATCTGAATAAGGAAAACTGGTTAAACTTGAGAGTAGCTGAGATCTGTAATGACACAACATTGCTTCAAGGATATCTGGCGCCATCTAGTGTCGTGAATGGGTATAATGTCTAGACCGCGAATATAAGACGACCCCCTCTTTTTCAGTGTTATTTCAATGCAAAAAACACCGTTTTATATTCGGGCCAATACAGTACTTTGAAATCTTTGTGCGTAGTACCACCAAAACAAAATATTTATTGTTAATTTTTTCCAATTGGGTTCACCGGCTTTACATTCGACACTGTGACATCATTTGAATATGTGCGACTCGAAAGACTTTTGAAAGATTGGAAATCTGACTTTCGCCGTATTACTCTGAATGAGCTGCCAGGTAGTCAGCCATCTTGACTAGATTGTAATAAATGGCATGTTTGCCCTTTGAGCAGCCATCTGCTTTGTGTATAATGATGTTTTCACACCCTCACGGCGAACGCTCGCTGGCTGGCATTTCAAATTGCGGTAAAGCGTGGCAATCAGGACGAATAACATGATTGACCGCCTGTAGGATGGTGAAAAGGGAGTAAAGACGTAACAGCAAGAATGAAAACTCAATTCATTACCAACAAACTGGCAGTGGATAATCAACGCCAGGCAAAATGAATTGCATGTCTATAGCAGGCACGTGCAGGAGGGGGCGGAGGGTGCTTGAGCAGCTGCCCCTTTGCCCCTACATGCCCAAAGTGCCCCTTTTGACTGGGCTTTTTTTTCTTTTTGGTGCGTATGTGCGTGCTGGCCGACTGTGCTGACACGCCACCCAGTACTTCACTTGAACACCGAAAACACTTTTTTAAAAAAATGTCGTCTGTGTGCCGCTAAGCTGCTGCATAACCCCTCCCCACCCTGCACATTTTCCCTCTTTGACCTGGGTGTGTGGTGAGGAGCAGTGGCGGACTTGGCAGTTTTGGGCCCTAAGGCGAACATATCCAGGCGCCCTCTTCATGGGTCAGGCGTTAAAAAGGTGAGAAGGGTGTGGAGGAAATATGTTCTGGTACACTAGGGCTGTCCAAAACGACAAATTTTCTCCTGATTAGTCAGCCGACTAGTTTTACGATTAATTGACTAATCTAATAATTTTCTTTTTTTTTTTTTTTTTTTACTGAAATTTTTGTTGACGCTTATTAATTCACAAAACTATTTTGGAACACTTAAATTCTTTATTAAAGTACAAATAATCATGTAAATAACAATAATTGATCACAAATAAACAATGAGGTTAAAGCTGATAGCATTTACTAGTGCAAAAGAATGGAAAGTAAACAGATTCATAACACTGACTTTGCCTTTCCAACATTATTCAAAACAATTCTTAAAAAAATTCTAGCAATATTATTATAGTATACTACTATATATAATAGAAGCAGAATAATTATAATAATAATTCATTGCCAATCATATTTGTCATGAAGAGTGTCATTTGAAAGCTATTCTTAGTGTAGAACCTGTATTTGTATAGTATTTACTCAACATATTATCATATTAATTCTGAAGTATGTGGGATTAACTCCAGAAATCATTATTTATATGATGAACATGGCGTGCTTTTGCTGTTTACCGGCTGTTGAGTGTTATTGTATGACTAATTGGAACTGTACTACATTGTTTCGCCACAGGGTGTGCTGTCGTGTATTTTATGTTCGGTGTGAAGAAGAAGAAGAAAGTTAAACGAGGCATTAGCGGCCTGTTCTCAACTTCTCCCTCACTGCACTTTGGCTCTCATGGAGAGCACGTTCGCTCATTTGTTCGAAATAAATGATAGCTGACGTACAAAGTAGCAAGTGAGCTGTAAAAATAGCGAGCTTAGTGGCGTGACAACTGCGGGAGAGCTAAGTGAAGCTAACGAACAGCTAAGCGGAGCTAAGCGATGCTAAACGGCGCTAAATGAAGCTAAGCGACTGATACTCAGTCCGTCGTCGTGGAACAGTCCATTGTAGTGCGTGGGTATAAATGCAGCATTCAAATGGCTTTCTTTTTTGTTTTGTTATTTGTTTGTTTGGTATACTGACATAATTATACATGACGAATAGTTGGGGGTGCGTCTGGCTCCGGTGGCCCAAGCCGTTGCTTATTGAGGCAAGGGCAGCTGGTTGGGGGCCCCCTACTGGTTGGGGGCCTAAGGCAGTCATCGACTTCCCCTGAATAGTAGATTCGCCTATGGTGAGGAGCCCGAGGACATGTGGTGGTTGGAAACAGTGTTACCCTTATAAACCACCAAAATTCTCACACCGGGTTTATAGGGGGGATTAAAAAAAATAATAATAATACGTAATTTTCTCTTATATAGTTTTCTACTTTAATAAATAATTACCCCGCCCCATGGCTATTTCGACCCGTGTGTCTCTACTCTCTATAGGCAACCATATTTGTCTGTTCTCTTCACAACGTTATCTAGAAAGGCACACATCTTAGGGTTAAATTCTCATTTTCATCTCAATTTAATATTTGCAATTCGTCCCTTTTATTTCATTTTCTGTGATTCCGATGTTTGTATGCATGCTAATGTTATAATTTGGTAAATCAATTTCGATGTATTTTTTTGGCAAAATTTATTTTTATTATGTAGACATGCTTCGTAAGGAAAGGTTGAGGGATAAAAAAAGGCTCAAGGCAGTGAATCCCTCATCAGCTGGGTGAAGAGCACTATAGGTAAGAATAACACAGTTTGCAAGGATATTCAGGTATAAAATCCAACAGTTATAAACACAATTACAAAGTTATTTTATAACATTTTATGTAATCATTCAGGCTGTCAAACGATTAAATTTTTTAATTGAGTTAATCACAGCTTAAAAATTAATTATGGTAATTGCAATTCAAACCATCTATAAAATATGCCATATTTTTCTGTAAATTATTGTTGGAATGGAAAGATAAAACACAAGACGGATATATACATTTGACATACTGTACATAAGTACTGTATTTGTTTATTATAACAATAAATCAACAAGATGGCATTAACACTATTAACATTCTGTTAAAGCGATCCATGGATGTAGTTCTGAAAAGATAAATGTTAGTACAAGTTATAGAAATTTTATATTAAAATCCCTCAATGTTTTCGTTTTAATAAAATTCGTTAAATTTTCAAACAAAATATAAACTAGTAGCTCGCCATTGTTCAGCACCACCAATTCATGGTGCTGAAACCCATAAAATCAGTCGCACCCAAGCGCCAGCAGAGGGCGACAAAACACCAAAAAACGCCAGTAACAAGTGGAAATGACACTTTGCTGTCATTTTAATCTGTATGAGCGGGGCATGTGCGTTACATGCGTCAAACATTTTAACGTGATTAATTGAAAAAAATTAATTACCGCCCGTTAACGCGATAATTTTGACAGCCCTAGTAATTGTTAATTATTTGGTGCTAGATGTGTCAAATTTGGATAATAATAAAGCAATAGTTTTGGAAAAAACTGCTGATGGTGGCTTAGTGAACATCTGATGTGGTTTGTTCTCAGACGAAAAATAAGTTGAGGAAGGAAGTTTTGATATAGAGGTTGAAGGAATAGGCAAAGACTGACTGAGTCATAGCCAGAAAGTGCTGATGACAGCGTTGATTTCTATTCGCTGTCCCCCCCTCCCAATTAAAGTCTGTCAGTCACAACCAATTATGCTGTAAAGCTGGTTAAACTTGAAGTTATGTTGTTGTAAGTAGAGATGTCTCGATCGATCGGGGCCGATCACGTCATTTTCAAAGTATCGTAATCGGCAAAAAAATATCGGACATGCCTTTTTTAAAACATATATATTTTAATTAAATCGTTGTCTAATTGTATTTAACGTTACAGACATAATATGTTACACTCATCCAGAGTCTTTAGTTTAGGCTTAAGGTAGGGTTATCAAATTTATCCAGTTAACGGCGGTAAATAGTTTTTAAAAGAATTTATCACGTTAAAATATTTAGCGCAATTAACGCATGCGCTGCATGACCCACTCACGCATTGTCGCATTCAATCTGTAAAGGCTCCGTTTCACCTATATATAGAACTAAAAGGTGGCGTAAAATGAGTAGAGTGAATTTTGGCAGCCTTTGGAGCCTTTTTTTAAAATAAAAACCCTTACAATCCCTCTCCCTACGATAAGAAATATCGTGGGAAGCAATGTGGGGAAGAAAGGTACTAATTGATCTTTTTTCTTAACATCCTATGTTATTTCCCAACGCAGAGAAGATATATCAATTGGTACCACTACGCACAGTCATGGTTGCACTTCCCATCATGCATTTGGGCAGAACAGTTCAATGGCTACAGTATCATTTACTGAAAGCTCAACAAATACACTAGATGGCAATATTTAGTCACAATATACAAAGTCACATTTATCTTTTAAGAATTACAAGTCTTTCTATCAGTGGATCCCTCTCACAGAAAGAATGTTAATAATGTAAATGCCATATTGAGGATTTATTGTCATAATAAACAAATACAGTACTTATGTACTGTATGTTGAATGTATATATTCGTCCGAGTTTTATTCATTTTTTTCTTAATGCATTGCCAAAATGTATATGATCGGGAAAAATTATCGGGAATGATTGGAATTGAATCGGGAGCACAAAAAAAAAAAGCAATCGGATCGGGAAATATCGGGATCGGCAAATACTCAAACTAAAACGATCGGGATCGGATCCGGAGCAAAACAACATGATCGGAACAACCCTAGTTGTAAGGTCTATTAAATTCTTATTCATGAGCCCTTTTTGATCTATGAGCACCTGCCCGTCCATTGGTCTCTGCACGTTCCTAGTCTATAGCCGTCAATGGCACTGAAGTTTTTACTTTGGAAAAATATGAACATTTTAATACCATCTGCAGTGGCTCTGCAGTTGCCATCTTTGCGCCAAGCTGCAACACTTCCTCGTTTATCTCTTTGTCATGTACGAGAGGGATTACATTTAATGTGTCAGCTGACCTTTGGCGTTCAAGACAAAAAATCAAAAAAGCTCCGACCTGCAAAATCCATAAAGCATTACAATGTGGCGCCTGCAAAGCTTATGAGGCTCCTATCTCTAGATGTGCAGTAAAAAATTACAGATAATAGGATTTTTTTAATGACATTCTGATTAAAATCAGACAAAGCTGCTGATGGTTAACATACAGTATTTTATATTTTCATTTTAACTAGAAAATGCAATGGTAGCTTTGCTTTAGCAGGTGAATCCCTCTTGGTCACCTCCTGTTGATTTGGGAACATTTCTGGATCACTTCCTGGTTATATAAGGTCACTTCCTGTAATTTCGGGACATTTTAGGGTCACTTCCTGTTGATATTTTGATGTACATGGTCATCAGTGGCATCGGTTTCCAAATGTGTCAATGGAATCCAAGTTCATTGGATTGGATACATTGTGATTTTGCAAGTTCGCCCACCTTGAAATTTCAGATCTCTACCTATTTTCTATCATAAATGCATTTCCACTCATAGAGACATAATCTAAAAAAAATCAGAAATCTTTTTAATAATTTATTTGTAATTTGCTGGGGTTCATACGTAAGTATTTGGACCCTGAGAATCGGCAATAATTATGACACTCAAAGAGTTGTCCAGTCTACCTGACAAGCAGTACTCAATTTCGACATTTAGGGATGTAGTTTCTAAGGGGTTTACTCACTTTTGTTGCCAAGGGTATAGATATTAATGGCTATATTTTGAGTTATTTTGAGGGGAAAATAAATGAACTCTATTATATAAGAGTGTTGTCCCATGAAAAGATAAATATCTGCCGAAATGCGAGGGTTGTACTCAATTTTGTGTTACACTGTAAGTTGGTTTTGTCCTTCTAGACCAGGGGTGGGCAAATTATTCCACAAAGGGCCGCAGTGGGTGTGGGTTTTTGTTGCAACCCATTAAGAGGACACCTTTTCACCAATCTGCTGTTTTACAAGTGCAATCAGTCGATTGCAGTCAGGTGCTTCGCATTTCTGCTGAAACCGCATTGGTTAAACTATCTGTGCTGGGTCAGTTGGAACAAAGACCAGGACCCACTGCGGCCCTCGAGGACCGGTTTGCCCACCCGTGTTCTAGACGCTACAACATGTGCTTGTCTGTCTATGTTCATTCGAAATTGTTGCGAATCTTAATTTTGGACTGAATCTTTTGAATTTTACAGACAAAAACATTTTGAGTAATTGTCAACTAAAACTAGATGAAATTCGCATGAAATTTCGTCATCTAAAAGTAGACGACCCATATTGAAATGATTAAAATATGACTAAGACTAATAAATATCCTCAAATAATAAGACTAAAATAAAAAAGGGCTGCCAAATACAAAACTGCTGACAACAAATCTAAACAAAATGGGGGATTTTAGGTCATTTTGGGTTATGATAACAAGCTCCTTCTTTATGAATTTAGCATAAGCGGATTTTAAGGGGGGGCCAGGGGGGCCAGGCCCCCTCTGGTGGCCAAGAAGTGTCATTGCATGAAATTGACTTTCCTCTCTCTGTCTCTCTCTCTCTCTCTCTCTCTCTCTCTCTCTCTCTCTCTCTATGTATATATATATAATAGTTGTAAAGCAATAAAACTGCAACAAAAATGAATGAAATGAACAAATTTAAAAAACATTTTTTTTATAATGGGTCAATGTCACTTTTCGAACAGATCATGTAAATGGCACCTTAGATGGTCATTTGCTTTGCATATAATAATAAAAAATAAAAAAAAATTAGGGGAGGGCAATTTCATTTTTCAAATGATTTTTTTCTTTGATTGAAAATACTTTTTTTCTTCTTCTATTGAAGCAACTTTTTTTTGGGATTGAATGATTTGGACACAAATGTCCTACCCATAAATGGCCCAAACACAAAAAGAATCGATTCAATCAAAGAAACTTTTTCAATGAAAAATTAAGTATTTAAGTGCAAATTTTTCAATCTCACATATTTTTTCGCATTCAAAAATGTTTTCTATGATTGAAATTTTTCTTTTTTTTGATTGAAGTGATTTTTCTTTTTGAAAATATATATTTTTTGAAGCAACTTATTTTTTGATTGAATCATAAACACAAAAAAGCCCTAGCCAAAATGTGGCCCAAACACATATCAACATTACTTCAATCAAAAAAGTTGCTTCAATCATATATATTTTGATTGAAGCAACTTTTTTTTGGATTGAATAATAAAGACACAAATCTATCTCCATATGGCTCCGCCCAGCGGATACAATTTTTTTGAGTGGGGTAACTACATTGACACGACACCGGCAGGCGTGCCATATTCAATGGATGACGATCTTGGTGAAAAGTATTGCCTAAGCAGCCTGATTTAGAATTCCCCTCAAGAATGGTGGGAAACAAAAAAGTCTCATTGTCAACTTATTATTATAAATATTCTTGTAAGTTAATTTTATTGCTGACACTGCGTTTCGGGGTCATCAACATGTTGTGCCCCCCCCTGCCCCAAAAGTCAAACTCCGCCTATGGAATTTAGAGGATTTATCAGGTTCAGGATCCAGTCTGAGCTGTGCCGTGCAGTCCAGGAACATATTTTGAGTACTGCCATCTGCCCTACTGTGGCCTGAATCGATGCCTTCTGAACCACCAGGGGGCAGTCTTGCTAAAGATGTGACTGCTGTTTTGTAATCATCATAAGGGTTGAAGTGAAGCTGCCCATAGGGGAAAGTAGTCTTGTGTGCTGATCTGAAATCAGATCTGGATTCCCACAGCGGCAGAAGAGGTCAAGATTTGAAGCATCTGAAGTCAGCAGGCAGGCCCATAAAATGTGTGAGATCATATTACATCCTGCACTTTCAGCAACAAAACACACAAATGCATTGGCTCGAGCATATAGAAAACAGCCCTTTGGGGAAATGTGCGCATCTGAGTAATTTAGGCTGTGTATCTCGGTGATGCCATTGCATTTCCACCACTCGCAAAAAGATGAAATCAAAACACTCGCTCTAGGGGGAACACATCAGGCCTCGAGTCGCACACCCACCACTTCTATGGAAAGATGATGAGGTGACAAAGACTGGAGTTTTATGTATACAAAGCTAAAGTGCCACTCTTATCTCCTAGTGCATTCATGTTAAAAAGTAGAGTTGTTGGCTGATAAAAGCATTTTAAAATGATATTGGATAATATTGAATTTCGGTTTTGGGCCAGTATGCATGTTGTCTTTAAAGTGAATGTAGAAGGGGTGTGAGAACCACAAGGCACTTTAAGATACGATTTGCGATACAAGCATTACGAGAACGATTTTCTCACAATATCGCGATAACGCGATTATCGATATATTGGTCAGAAAATTGATATATTCTACTGTACAACTTTTAAAAATGAAAAACAAGATGTTTCAAAATAGAAAAAAAAAACAAACTGTTTATTCAGTCATTTATTTAACAGTGACACATTTTCTGTGCAACATTGCTGTAAATATGAATCTACTGCAATTTTTTTACCTTCACATACTGTACCGTGGTATGAAAAAGTATCTGAACCTTTTGGAATTTCTCACATTTCTGCATAAACTCACCATCAAATGCGATCTGATGTTTGTCAAAATCACACAGATGAAAAAACCGTGTCTGCTTTAACTAAAACCAACCAAACATTTATAGGTCCTCATATTTTAATGAAGAAGGGGAAAAATAAGTAAGTGAATCCTCTGCCTAAGGAGACTAAAAGAGCAATTGAAACCAATTTTGACCAAACAATTTAAGTCAGGTGTTTGCCCTATCACTGATGAGTGGCTTAAAGCTGCCATGCCCACTATAAAACACACACCTGGTAAGAACTGTCTTGATGAAAAGCATTGTCTGATGTGCATCGCGGCTCGGTCAGAAGAGCTATCTGAAGACCTGCGATCCAGGATTGTTGATTTGTATAAAGCTGGGAAAGGATACAAAACCATCTCTATAAGTCTGGATGTTCATCAATCGACAGCCAAAGAAGTTGTCTACTTATGGAGAGAGTTTGGCACTGTTGCTTCTCTCCCTAGTAGTGGCCGTCCACCAAAGATGACGCCAAGAGTTCAGCGCAGAATACTCAAAAAGGTAAAAAAGAACCTTAGGGTGTCTACTAAAGACCTACAGAAATCACTGGCACTGTCCAATATCTCTGTGCACACATTAACTATATGTAAAACTATGGCCATAATGGTATTCCTGGGAGGACTCCATGGAGAAAGCCACTGCTGTCTAAAAAAAAAACAACAAAAAAAAAACATTGTCGCTTGTTTAATGTTTGCAAAAAGGCACTTGGACACTCCACAGAAGTTTTGGCAAAATATTTTGTGGACTGATGAAACCAAAGTTGAATTGTTTGGGAGTAACACACAATATCATATGTGGAGGAAAAATGGAACAGCTCAAAAACATCGACACCTCATCCCCACCGTGAAGCATGTTGGAGGGAGCATCATGATTCGGGGCTGTTTTGCTACTCAGGGCCTGGACAACTTGCAATCATTAATAGAAGAATTAATTCAACATTTTATCAGGATGTTTTGCAAAAAAACCTGAGGCCGTCTGTCAGACAGTTGGACCTAAAAAAAAAAAGGATGGATGCTACAACAAGACCTGATCCAAAACACAGAAGTAAATCAACTTCAAAATGGTTTCAGACGAACAAAATGCACGTTCCGGAGTGGCCATTTCCAGACTTGAACCAGTGGCGCCTCCAGAAATTTTTCATAGGGGGGGCCAGATGGGGCCACTTAAAATCTTGGGGTGGCACACCAAAGCTAAAAGCCATAATTTCAGGTTTTCATTATATTATTGCAGTAAAAAGGTCAGGGGAAAACTATCAGAAAGACTTAAGGACAGTTAAGGATATACTTTGGTGTCTTGTGTAATATTTGATGTTACTAATGATTTAATGTGCATAGTTCATAACTGTCCAGTCATCATTTTGAGTTCCACAACAATTCTGTTTTATTGTGTTATGTATATATTAGGCATAAGGTGTACATTTAACAAAACAAAATAATTACTTGGGAAAAGCAGGTGCTGGCAGATACAAATAAAAGCAAGTACAACAATGTAACTATATACTGGCAAGCGGGGTGGCCAATAAATTTATATATTGGTGGCGCCACTGACTTGAACCCCATTGAGATGCTGTGGCATGACCTAAAGACAGTGATTCATGCCAGACATCCCAGAAATCTGACTGAACTACAGCAGTTTTGGAGAGAAGAATGGGCCAAGAATAGTCCTGATTGATGTGCCAGACTGATATGCAGCTACAGGAAGCGTCTGGTTGAAGTTATTGCTGCCAAGGGGGGGCACAAAATATTAAATGTGATGGTTCACTTACTTATTTCCCCCCCTTCTGTCGTTGTTTGCATACTATCCTCATTGAAATAGGAAAACCTGTAAATGTTTGGGTGGTTTTAGTTAAAGCAGACACTGTTTTTTCATCTGTGTGATTTTGACAAAGATCAGATCACATTTGATTGTGATTTTATGCAAAAATTAGGCCTGTCAAAATTATCGCGTTTAATTAATTTTTTTCATTAATCACGTTAAAATTTTTGGACGCAATTAACGCACATGACCCGCTCAAACAGATTAAAATGAATGCAGTGTCATGTCCACTTGTTACTTGTTTTTTTTGTCTCCCTCTGCTGGCGCTTGGGTGCGACTGATTTTATGCACCATGAGCATTGTGTAATTATTGACATCAACAATGGCGAGCTACTAGTTTATTTTTTGATTGAAAATTTTGCAAATTTTATTAAAACGAAAACATTAAGAGGGGTTTTAATATAAAATTTCTATAACTTGTATTAATATTTGTCTTTTACGAACTATAAAGCTTTCTATCCATGGATCGCTTTAACAGAATGTTAATGTTAATGCCATCTTGTTGATTTATTGTTATAATAAACAAATACAGTACTTATGTACAGTATGTTGAATGTATATATCTTTCTTGTGTCTTATCTTTCCATTCCAACAATAATTTACAGAAAAATATGGTATATTTTATAGATGGTTTCAATTGCCATTAATTACGATTAATTAATTTTTAAGCTGTGATTAACTCGATTAAAATTTTTAATCGTTTGACAGCCCTAGCAAAAATGTGACAAATTCCAAAAGGTACAAATACGAATACGGATCACACCCAGGCTCTTTTCATATTTGTTGCGCCACTGTGTCAAACCTATATTTATATTGGATGTGCTGTCTGGTGTTTTTTCCACTCAAAGTTGTGTCGGAATACTGAGTCACTTAGCTCCGAAATACCGAAATTTGTAACTTTGATGACCGCTGTGACACACTATTCAGGAGAGTGTATAGGAACTATGCAGAATTGTATTATTTGTGCGTAGCAATTGGTGACACTGAGATGGAACTGAGTAGAGGAGAAAAAGGTTTGATCAAAAAGCTTTTTCGCATCAAGGACATCACACACCGCTAGATTATTATAGATTTAATTTTTGGTGGTGGAAGCACTTGCACTACTTAATAGATTCACTTTTTTTTAGTAAAATTTCTCAACTTCAATGGGACTACGAAGGTGTCGTGATGCATTCAGGGATGTTTTGTGTTACTATTCCAACTAGAATGCCAACCAAAGTCGAACTGTTACTGCGAGGTGACGTTTGTGTGTTCATTTGTTTGTTAATTTTAAAATTTCTGTTTAAAAAAAATGCTGCTCATTTGCTAATTAGCAGGAAAATTAATTTGCTGTATGAGTAAAGTGAATTATGAGCTTGTTCATGCCATTAAAGTTAGTACTGTATAATCCAGTCTTGTTTTCAGAGCTTTCTTTTTCGCTTTCAAATTGGATTTGAAATGTTTGTCCGCTCAAAGCTAAATGCTAACTAATGTGTCTTCTATCTGCAGGCAAGCTGGAGCCATATTGCGGAAGGAGGAAAACCAGAGGGGGAGAAAGAGACTGCTTTGAAGGTGTCATTTCAGCTCCTTTCATGTGATGGCTTCAAAGTGAATGTTTAGGCTCATTCTACAAGGACTATTTGTTATTCTGTTGCACAGCGTCGTCTTTGGTGGCCCGTGATGCCGACGGGTTCCTGGTGCATTACTGGAGGCCTGCCGTTAACAATTTATGTGCCATTGCTGTCATAACACAGTCATAAGACCGTCATAAGTATGACATGACAGTCATGAGCATTAATTAACGCTTATGACAGTTGTCATTAAGCGTCATTAGGCAAATTATTTGACTTCTCAGGATATGAGGCAAGGCAAAAATTCAGTGTATGTGGTACTCGTAGCTCCCAGAGTTTACTGAACTTAACATACTTATAGCTGCTTTGCCATTAGCTATTGCCTACAGTGGTATGAAAAAGTATCTGAACCTTTTGAAATTTCTCACATTTCTGTATAAAATCACCATCAAATGAGAGCTGATCTTTGTCAAAATCACACAGATGAAAATGGCTGCTTTATTTCAAATTTTTAAATTTATTTATTCGTTTTTTTTTTAACCTGTCCTGTTCAGCTGTTTGACACAGAGAATGGAAGTCTAAGTGCCCGGATATTCTGAGCAGTTTTAATGTTTTATATTGAGAGTCTGACATACTCCCATTGTGATCAACATACCTCGTTTATTATGACAAAGCAGCGAACAGGAAGGATTTATGGGGGAACAGAAGAAAAGAAACACAGGAGAAGAAAGAAAAACACAAACTAAAACAAGAAATACATTGAACATCTAGACCAATTACTAATATGTTGGTGCTATCGTATAAGCTGAATGAAAGGGGTAGAGCAGGGGTCGCGTTAACCGAATATTTTCTGTCGTTGACCGATTTTTTAAAACGGTGACGGAAAAAACTGAAGTCCATCCGTCATTTTGACAGGTTGCAATTCACACCCCAGACCACAGGGTGGCGAGTGAGCATATTAATTAGCTATTGTCTCCCTTGATGCATGACGTCGTTGGCCTTACTCTGAAAAATGTCAAGGCAACTGAGTGTCCCAAGTTTCTTCAAAAAGCCCCAAAACGACGATGGCGTTGATAAAAGAGGTGAAAAAACAGGGACTGCACAAGTGGGCACACAATTCAAGTCCATGCGCACCAGGAGGAAGGTGTGAGACTACGTTCAGGCCACAGCAGGTGAACTGTTAATTTCATTGTTCCATATGCTACATATGGTAGGCTACCTACCTACTGGGGCCACAGTCAGCTGTTTTTGTCACTGCGGAGAAAAAGTTACATATTCATCTGCTTGATGTGTGATGGCACTGTGGGGATTCTCTGTTAAGCTTGTTCGGACAGAATATTAATTTAAAATGAATGAAAACTAAATACTATTGAATATGTTGAAGCGGTATGCAATGTTAAGAGTCTTGTTAGCTCGAATTGCTGTGTCCAGCCGCTGTAGCTCTGCTGCTCTCTGTGAACTCTCTATTCAAGCCGGAACGCGCGCGGCTCTTAAGTGTCTCTGTCACATGACGCTAACGCGCTCGGCCAAATGGACACACAAGTACGGAAGGTGAATTATGCCAAACAAAGGGTCACCACAATGTCATTATCATCATTTTAAAAATTTAAGTGACGGGTAAAAATAGATTATGACCGGATTTTTATGACCCTGTCAGTCAAAATGACAGACAACGAAAAAGTCCAGCGCAACCTCTGGGGTAGAGTGTACACAAATCAGCTCTGTGATCTAGAACCCAGTAAATGTGTGAATCCCTTGTGAGTGTAAGCCCGTTGGCGACCAACCCTATGCCGCCCCATCGCCAATCCTGGCACCGGGACCCCCCACCCGAGCGCGCCCCTATCACATCCAGCCGCACGCGAGCCTCACCAGGCGCGCGACAGCCACGCAGATGAGCGGAGACGCCACGCGAGCCCCAACCCAGGGCCACGGCCTCCACCCAGCCAGCCCTGAGAGGGAGGGCGGGGGGGGTCAAGTGTAGCCCATCCCTCCTCCCGCAGCCCAGCAAAGGAGCCATCGCCCCCCCCCCCCCCCCCCCCGCCGGGATCCAGGGTGGTCCCCTGGGCCACCCGCGCACCCATCAACCAGGCTTCATGGATGGCAAGAGGGGACGCAGACGCACCACCAACCCCACGCCTACCGCCTTCCATTAATGATTGCAAGTTGTCCAGGCCCTGAGGCAGCAAAACAATCCCAAATCTTGATGCTCCCTCCACCATGCTTCACGGTGGGGATGAGGTGTTGATGTTGATGAGCTGTTCCATTTTTCATCCACACATGACATTGTGTGTTACTCCCAAACAATTCAACTTTGGTTTCATCAGTTCACAAAATATTTTGCCAAAACTTCTGTGGAGTGTCCAAGTGCCTTTTTGCGAACATTAAACGAGCAACAATGTTTTTTTTTTTTTTTAGACGGCAGTGAGTTCCTCTCTGGAGTCCTCCCATGAAAACCATACTTGGCCATAGTTTTACACAGTGTTGTTTTCGTCAACGATCACGACAATGAAAATATTTAATCAACGAACACTTTTTTCATGACGAGACGATAACGAGATAAAAACGTGTCTTGGGAGACTATAACATAACGAGATGAATGCCAGTTTTCATCTGACGAGACGAGAACGAGACGAAAATGTCCAATAGTTTCTGTCAGATGTTCACAATGTGTGACATTTTATTTGTAGTTAGCCTGCATCGTAGCAATTGTGTTGTTTTGTCACTCGTTTGACGTGCTGCGCCCCTAAACCCCCACTCCAAATGCGTCAGTGACCTCTGCTCTCAAGGCTTGTAACGTTGTAAGACTTGTTTTCTGATCTTCGCCAGAGAGAATATGCAATGTTACTTTAGCCTTTGTTCATTTCACATTATTGCACATGATTCTTTGTTCTCATAATTGTTTGTTTGGCCCTTACTGACGCATTTTGATGAAAGAGTACCTACACAAATGGCAGGATCAGGTGAGTATCTGCGAATAGTGTATATTTGAGCATTAGGTCATACTAAACAAAATCTCAACAAGGCAACATATACACACGCGGGTTATATGGAACGGCTGACAAGGACATTTAATGTGGTGTGACATATTGCAAATAGCCCGCAGGTGTAGTTTTTCACACTTAACAGTGATGACAAGGTGAAAGAGCATTCGTGCAGTGGGAGAGTCTGCAATTAAGACCAGCATTGGAAAATTCTATATTTTTATGAGGGAAAAATAACCCACTGAACATATACAGTGGTACCTCGACATACAGTGTATCACAAAAGTGAGTACACCCTTCGCATTCCTGCAGATATTTAAGTATATCATTTCATGGGACAACACTGACAAAATGAGACACAATGAAAAGTAGTCTGTGTGCAGCTTATATAATAGAGTTGATTTATTTTCCCCACAAAATAACTCAAAATATAACCATTAATATGGAAACCCCTGGCAACAAAAGTGAGTACACCCCTTAGAAACTGCATCCCTAAATGTCCAAATTGAGTACTGCTTGTTAAAATAACTCGGTAACACTTTATAATAACTATCCGTTTTACTAGTTAATAGATCATTAGTAAACTGTTGATAAATGATTTATCGTTGATATGTGAAGTATTTGTTAACAGTTTGTTAAGCATTTACAGGGTGTTCCAATATGGTTGACTCAACTCTAAATTCCCATGCTAGTTGATGGATCTTAATAAAACTATATACACATTTTATGTTGAAGGTCAAACGTTTTATAGGTTAAATATACAAAGAAAAGCACAAATATTTGTTGGTTCTATGGCAGATTTTCATAAATGTGCAACATGAGCGCTGCCTGCAAAATGCCTTTTCTTTTGAAGTGAACGGCATTTCTTAACCTGAAAAGATGGAAATGGCAAACGTTACACACAAAAACTTGAAACGTTTCTACAAAACTGTGTTTCAGGTTAAGAACACCCTGTAAATGCTTAACAAATGTTAACTAATACTTCACAAATCAACAATAAATCTAGTAAAACGGATAGTTATTATAAAGTGTTACCAATAACTCAAAATATAGCCATTAATATTTATACTTCTGGCAACAAAAGTGAGTCCACCCCTTAGAAACTACATCCCTAAATGTCCAAATTGAGTACTGCTTGTCATTTTCCCTCCAAAATGTCATGTGACTCGTTAGTGTTACTAGGTCTACTAACTCTATTATATAAGCTGCAGACAGACTACTTTCCGTTGTGTCAAAGTGTCATTTTGTCAGTGTTGTCCCATGAAAGGATGTACTTAAATATCTGCAGTTTACTAATGATCTATTAACTAGTAAAACGGATAGTTATTATAAAGTGTTACCGAGTTATTTTAACAAGCAGTACTCAATTTGGACATTTAGGGATGCAGTTTCTAAGGGGTGTACTCACTTTTGTTGCCAGGGGTTTCCATATTAATGGTTATATTTTGAGTTATTTTGTGGGGAAAATAAATCAACTCTATTATATAAGCTGCACACAGACTACTTTTCATTGTGTCAAAGTCTCATTTTGTCAGTGTTGTCCCATGAAATGATATACTTAAATATCTGCAGAAATGCGAGGGGTGTACTCACTTTTGTGATACACTGTACGATCCTTTTGACATCCGACGTAAAATTTGACTCGTCATTTGTCGAGGTATGACGACATGCTCGAAATGCGATTTACGACAGCGTCTCGCAAGACGGACGCGTGACAGATTTTTTTGTGAGAGAAATCAATTGTATGGGGTGGACAGGTGTCTTTATGCAGCTATCAACCTCAAATCAGTGTTCAAATACTTATTTGCAGCTGTATCACATAAATAAATTGTTAAAATATCATGCATTGTGATTATGGATGTTTCTTTTTAGATTATCTCTCTCACAATAGACGATGAAAATTTCAGACTCCGACATGATTTCTAAGTTGGAGAATTTGCAAAATAGTAGGGTGTTTAAATACGTATTTTCTTCACTGTTAACATTTTTAAATTAAAAAAAATAATTTTTTTTTTATAAATTGAAAAAAAAATCCGCAATGGGATTTAGGGTACAAAATTTGAAGTGCGAAATAGCGAGGCATCACTGTACACTGCTTTGATAAGTGTGTAAAATGTGTAGGTGGCACACGGAAATGATAGCAAGAGAGTGCAAGAAGTGATGATGAAAAGTCCTCGGGAATTATTTTTCCATCCCCCGCTGTGGCCGTCCTTGCCGCGTTCCCTATCTTCTCTGTATTGCGGTGGTGGTTGTTCATGTGCTGGAACTCTGATTAATAACTCAATGGAAGTCAACTTGGCTTGATCTGATTGGCCAGCCATTGTTAAGTAAGCAGAATCACACGTCGTACTTAATGAGGCATAGCTAGACAGGAGTCAGTCGCTTGAAATGTATGTTCATTCAACATAATGATTGAGCTCTACGTCAGTTCACAAATGGACAAATAAACAAATCACTTGTTAAAAATTATGAATTAGTTCAAAAGTGCAACTCCTTAGCATTCAGAAACACTAAAAGAAATGAATAAAAAACATTTTGGTTGTCAGTAAAAGGTTACTTTTATAAAGCAAGTGCAGGGAAATATATATGGAATCACTCCATTCTGAGGAAAAATATGGAATCATTAGAAACAAACAAAGAAATAATAATCAAAACACATCTCTAGTATTTAGTAGCACCACCTCTGGCTTTTATGACAGTTTGCAGTCTCTGAGGCATGGACTTGATGAGTACTCTTCATCAATTTGGTGCCAACTCTCTTTGATTGCAGTTGCCAAATCATCCTTGCGGGTAGGAGCCTTGTTGTGGACCATTTTTTTTTCAATTTCCACTACAGGTATAATATATATATATAATAATAAGTTGAAAATGAGCAGTTTCCCCATCATTCTTGAGGGGAATTTTGAATCAGGCTGCTTAGGACAGTTATACTATTCGCCAAGATTGTCATCCATTTAATATATTACGCCCGCCGGTGTCATGCCAATGTAGTTACCCCAGTCAAAAATTTTATCCCCTGGGCAGAGCCATATGGAAGTAGATTTGTGTGTTTGTTATTCGATCAAAAAATGTGTTTGAATGCAAAAATCAATTTGAAACCAAAAAAAAAAAATGCATTTGAAAGCTATTTTTCTTGGAATTTTCTTTTAGATTGAAGTCGTTTTTTTTTTTTTTTTGATTGAAGCAGCTTTTTTGATTGTAGTTTTGCGTTTGGGCCACATTTGGGCTAGGACATTTGTGTCTTTATTATTCAATGAAAAAATAAGTTGCTTCAAACAAAAAATATAATATATTTTCAAACCAAAAATCACTTCAATCAAAAAAAGAAAAAAATAATCATTGAAAAAATGCTTTTGAATACGAAAAAATATTTGACACTCAAATATTTGCATTTGAACACTTAAATTTTTTAATTTAAAAAGTTTTCTTTGATTTTAGCAATCCTTTTTGTGTTTGGGCCGTATTATGGGTAGGACATATGTGTCTAAATCAGTCAACCCCCCCCAAAAATGGCTTCATTTAAAAAAAAAAAAAAAAAAAAATATATATATATATATTATATAAAGAAAAAAAAATCATTTGAAAATAAAATTGCCCTCCTCTAATTTTTTAAAAAAAAAATTATATGCAAAGCAAATGACCATCTAAGGTGCCAGTCACATGATCTGTTCCAAAAATAATATTGACCCATTATAAAAATATCTTTTTTTTGTTCATTTCATTCATTTTTGTTGTTTGCTTTATTGCGTTCCAACTTTTAAATATATAGGAAAGTCAATTACATGCAATGACACTTTTCAGCCAAAAGGGGGGGCCTGGTCCCCTGGGCCCCCTTTAAACTCCGCTTATGTGTCCAATGCAGATTCTTGACTCTTGACAAGGTGATGATGCTGGAACTTTTGTTTGGTGCTGTTCCAGTGAGATTTACAAAATGACTGCCTGAAGAAAACATCAAAATTCCATCAGTCCTTAATGATATGGGGCTGCATGTCAGGCTAAGGCACCTGGGAGATGGCTGTGGTTAAATCTTCACTAAATGCTGAAGTTTACATTGAAATTTTAGACAGCTGTCTTATCCCTTCAATTGAAAATATGTTTGTCATTTTCCAAGATGACAATGCATCATGCCACAGAGCTAAAACTGTAAAAGCATTCCTTGGAGAAAGACTCACCCAGTCAATGTCATGGCCTTTAAATAGCCCAGATTTCAACCCTATTGAAAACCTGTGGTGGAAATTGAAAAAAATGGTCCACAACAAGGCTCAGACCTGCAAGGATGATCTGGAAACTGAAATCAAAGAGAGTTGGCACCAAATTCATGAAGAATACGCTCAAGTCCATGCCTCAGACTGCGAGTTGTCATAAAAGAAAGTGGTGCTACTAAATACTAGAGATGTGTTTTGATTGTTATTTCTTTGTTTGTTTCTCATGATTCCATATTTTTGTCCTCAGAATGGAGTGAGTCCATATATATTTCCCTGCACTTGCTCTATAAAAGTAACATTTACTCTACCTACCACCAAAATGTTTTTAATTCATTTCTTTTAGTGTTTCTGAATGCTAAAGAGTTGCACTTTTGAACTAATTCATTATTTTTTCAAGCTTGTTCTATATGATAAAATGTCTGAGTGAGTGCTCGTCCGAGACTGGCGATTCCATACTTTTTGCTAGGGGTTGCAGCGAAACCAATACTGGAGCTCATGTATAACCACCCAGGTCGGATCTCTTCAAACAAAGTATGTGGAGTGTGAGCAATTCTTAGAAATCTAAAAATAAACAAGAAACCAGCAGCCTTGTCTTCCTACAAAAGCGAACACAGGCTGTGATTATGTGAGCGTGTCCAATCTAGTGAGCGAGGCTCTTCAGAAGATGAAGTGTCACTCAAAGGCGGACAAAAACAATAGAGCGCAATGAGGTGTTGAGTGATCTGATTGGTGGAGGTGGACTTCTGAGACGAAATCTTAAAGTATTTTAGTTTTGAACTATGTGTGCAATGTCAGTACATACATCCACTGTTCTGTTTGTCGAGCAGTCTTCCCGGTGATAAACATGTCCATCCGTCTGTCCTTTAATCCAGAGGTGTTACATGCTGGGGGTTGAATCCAGCCCACGGGGATGTTCTGCCTGACAGTAGCTCATTCATACTGTACATACAAAGTCACATGCTTTTATTTGACACTGGTGCCGTAAAACCATAGATTTGTGTGATCAAGTGTGAACTCAAAAGTTACCTTCGTATATTCGATCCTTCCAAGTCGAAATGGATTGGACAGTGGTATGAAAAAGTATGTGAACCTTTTGGAATTTCTCCCATTTCTGCATAAAATCACCATCAAATGTAATCTGATCTTTGTCAAAACCACACAGATGGAAAAACAGTCTGCTTTCATATTTTAATGAGGATAGTATACAAACAAAGCAGATAGCATACAAACAATGACAGAAGGGGGAAAATAGGTAAGTCAACCCTCTGCTTAAGGAGACTTAAAGAGCAATTGAAACCAATTTTTACCAAACAATTTTAGTCTGGTGCTTGCCCTATCACTGATGAGTGACTTAAAGCTGCTCTACCCACTATAAAACACACACCTGGTAAGAATTGTCTTGATGAGAAGCATTGTCTGATGTGCTTCATGGCTCGGTCAAAAGAGCTGCCTGAAGATAGGCGATCAAGGAGTGCTGATTTGTATAAAGCTGGGAAAAGATACAAAACCATCTCTAAAAGTCTGTATGTTCATCAATCGACAGTCAGAGAAGTTGTCTACAAATGCAGAGAGTTTGGCATTGTTTCTTTTCTCCCAAGGAGTGGCTGTCCGCCAAAGATGACACCAAGAGCTCAGCGCAGAATACTCAGAGAGGTAAAAAAAAGAATGCTAGCGTGTCTGCTAAAGACTTACAGAAATCACTGGCACAGTCCAATATCTCTGTGCACACATGAGCTATATGTTAAACTACGGCCAAGAATGGTGTTCATAAGAGGACTCCACAGAGGATGCGACTGCTGTCTAAAAAAAAACATTGTTCCTCGTTTAATGTTCACAAAAAGGCACTTGGATACGCCACAGAAGTTTTGGGAAAATATTTTGTGGACTGATGAAACCACAGCGTCATGTTTTGAGGAAAAATGGAACAGCTCACCAACATCAACGCCTCATCCCCACCGTGAAGCATGGTGGAGGGAGCATCATGCTTTGGGGCTGTTTTGCTACCTCAGGGCCTGGACAACTTGCAATCATTAATGGAAGAACGACTTCAAAAGTTTATCAGGATGTTTTGCTGGAAAACCTGAGGCCGTCTGTCAGACAGTTGAAGCTAAAAAGAGGCTGGATGCTGCAACAAGACAATGATCCAAAACACAAAAGTAAATCAACTTCATAATGGTTTCAGAAGAACAAAATACACATTCTGGAGTGGCCAAGTCAAAGTCCAGACTTGAACCCCATTGAGATTCTGTTGCATGACGTAAAGACAGCGATTCATGCCAGACATCCCAGGAATCTGACTCAACTACAGCAGTTTTGTAGAGAAGAAGAAAGGCCAAGATTCGTCCTGATGGATGTGCCAGACTGATCTGCAGCTACAGGGAGCGTCTGGTTGAAGTTATTGCTGTCGAAGGGGGTCAGTGTTGTTAATAACAGCATTAGAATATAACTGTGTTACTAACGGCATTATTTTCTTCAGTAGTGAGTAATCTAATTAATTAATTTTCTCATCTTGGCAACGCCGTTACCGTTACTGAGGCGGGAAAGGCGTGCGTTAATATGCGTTATGATTAATCGTAATTAATCGCAATTCAAACCATCTATAAAATATGCCATATTTTTCTGTAAATTATTGTTGGAATGGAATAATAAGACACAAAACGGATATATACATTCAACATACTGTACATAAGTACTGTATTTGTTTATTATAACAATAAATCAACAAGATGGCATTAACATTAACATTCTGTTAAAGTGATCCATGGATAAAAAGACTTGTAGTTCTTAAAGGATAAATGTTCGTACAAGTTATAGAAATTTTATATTAAAACCCCTCTTAATGTTTTCGTTTTAATAAAATGTGTAAAATTTTCAAACAAAAAATAAACTAGTAGCTCGCCATTGTTGATGTCAATAATTACACAATGCTCGTTGTGCTTAAACCCATAAATTCAGTCGCACCAAAGCGCCAGCAGAGGGAGACAAAAAACCCAAGTAACAAATGGACATGTCACTGTGCTGTCATTTTAATCTGTTTGAGCGGGGCATGTGCGTTAATTGCGTCAAATATTTTAACGTGATTAATTTAAAAAATTAATTATAGCCTGTTAACGCGAAAATTTTGACAGCCCTAATAACGGGTTGAAATTATTTTTTGAACAGATCATGTGACTAACACTTTAGAGACTGCTTCAAAACTTAATTTTATTGCTGACACTGCGTTTCGGGGTCATCAAAATGTCTTGTCCCCCCACAAAAGTCAAACTCCGCCTATGGTCGAGCGCCGTCAATGGGAGCCAGTGAGTTAATTTGGCCAGTAAAAAACTAGTCCGACCTACATGAGATCTAAGTGCCATAAATGTGGCCCACGGACCAAAATGAGTTGGACACCCCTACCTTAATCCATTCATTCATCATGTAGTTAATCTGCCCATCCATTTCTTTCCATGTATCCTTTTGATTTGTCCTGTTTTTCCTCTTGCCATCCATCTCATGATCTCCTTGTTTATCTAGCTGTCTAAATACTGTATATCTAAGCCCGGGATTTATGAACCCACCTCAATCAATCCATCACTCTGCCTATTGTCCATCTGTCCAGTCATCCTCGGATATGTACGGCCATCTGTCAGTGGATCCGTTCATCTAATTATCAAGCTCCGTGTTGGTCCACCTATTCATCTGCATGTCTACCTATCCATCTAACCGCTAGCCAATCTGTCTATTTCTCGATCTCATGGCATCCGTATTTTGAACATCTACCCAAGTCGCCGAATACGGTTCCTTTTCCAATAAGGAGTGGTCACACATAAATGGCCCTGCTATCCAGGACCAATTTCTGAATTTATGGCACACTACATGCTTCTAACAGGGTCCTATTTTATTTGAACCCTGCCAAAAAAAGTGATACAATGGTCAGACAAAATCCCTGAAAAGAATCCTAAGAAAAGACAAATATCTTTAAAACAGACAAATGACAGCGCAGAAAGCGGGATAAAGCCTCAAGTAAAGAAATGGCCGTGTAGGGTGTAAAAAAAGTGAGAAGCCATCAAATTGGGGGACTGGGAAGACTCCCAGTGAATCAAATGGAGTGTAAAAGAAATGAGATGGGAAGAATACGCCGCAGCTCCGATCCCACGTGACAGACTGGTGGGCAAGTGAAGCGAGTTATTTAAAGCTCTTGACGTGTTCTCATTGTTGCCAACAACAACGCAGAGCTCAGACCTCAATAGCTACAAAAGAAGGATTTGAGGGGGGAAAAATTATTTAAATAGTACTAAAAAAAAAAAAAAAAGAATTGAAAAAAAAAAAAAAAACGCCATCAGTTGTCAAAACAAAAAAATATAAATAAAATTAGTAAAAAAAACAATTTAAAACAGATTAAAACAAATTCTAATACATTTTTTTTTTTTTTTTTAAAAAGAAGAAAGACTTCAAATTCATTTAAGTTTGGCTTCAGTGTTTATTTTGCTGTGGGAATTTTACTTAGGTAGTTCCGCTTTACTTTCTATGCTATGCTTACGTCGGCTCGTTTTTTTTTCTTTTTCAGCCTTCGACACTCAAGCCATCTCTCTAACTGAACATTTTTATGTTCTTCCACAGCTTTGCCAGTGAATTTGGCACCTGAGGCATCATTTTCGGAGAGAATTGGTAGGTTTAGCTCTGTAAAAATCTCCTTCGTACACGATTTCCATTCATTTCTGTTTTTTTTTTTTTTTAAGCCTGTCCTGTTCAGCTGTTGGACACGGAGAATGGAAGTCAAAGTGCCCGGATAGTCTGAACAGTTTTAATGTTTCACATTGAGAGTCTGACATACTCCCTTTGTGATCATTCAACATACCTCATTTATTATGACAAAACAGCAAACAGGAAGGGGTTATGGGAGAACAGAAGAAAAGAAACACAAGAGAAGAAACACAAACAACTACAAGAAATACATTGAACGCCTAACTACACTAATTACTAACATGTTGGTACTATCGTCAGCTAAATGTATTTCCGTTTGACACCATGTGGGGGGCCTGTTGACCAGGGAAAGAGGGGGAAGAAGGTGGGGGAGTCTATAAGGTAAGTGATAGAAAGGGGTAGAGTGTACACAAATCATCTCTGTGATTAAGAACCCAGTAATCGTGTGAATCCCTAGTGAGTATAAGCCCGTTGGTGACCGACCCTACGCCGCCCCGTCACCAATCCCGGCACTGGGACCCCCCTCCCAAGCGCGCCCAATAACATCCAGCCGCACGTGGGCCCCACTGGGCACGCAGCAGCCACGCAGACGAGCGCCCCCCACCCAGCCAGCCCGGGGAGGGAGGTCGGGCCCTGGGGGGGTGGGGCAGCGCAGCCCATTCCTCCTCCGCAGCCCAGCAAAGGAGCCCCCCCCCCCGGAATCCAGGGTGGTCCCCCGGGCCACCCGCACGCCCATCTACCGGCCCTCGGGGATGGCAAGAGGGGACGCACCACCAATCCCACGCCCATCCCCAACCCCGTCCGCCCACCCTGGCCACGAACCGCCGCCGCAGCCTCCCAGCCGACACGGCATGCCACGGGGCCCCCAGTGGCCCACCAAGCCCAGGGCAGGGCAGGGCAGGGTCCCCCGCCGTAGCAGGCAACATCCAGCCGATACACCGCCGCCCAGCCAGCGATCTGTGGCGGAGCACAGGGCGGATACCCAGTTAGAGAAGAGAGGGGAAGGCGGAGGCAGGAGAAGGCCGAGGAGCCGCCGTGGGGCGACGCGAGACCGGAGCCCCGACCTCCCTCCACTCCCAGGCAGAGATGAGGCCACGCCTCGGGAGCCATGCCATAGAAAAAAAGTGTGGGACCCGCCTACCACCCTATTACTGTGGCTGCCAGATTCCCGGCTGGCCCATGTATTTCCTATTAGGGACAAACGTTGGCGTGTCCCCCCTTAGCAGCAATAGCTAATGTCATGAATATAAATGAGCGGAAGTGACGTGCAGTACACCATTAGAACACAGATAAACTAAAATAATGGAAATGCAAATGTAAAATTAATAATATTAAATTCCATCATATTATTCAATTAAAATATGTACTCAATTATCTATTGGGTTACATAATAGTGAAGTCTATGGCCAAACAATAAAAAAACTGCGGCTTATAGTCCGAAAAATACGATAACTACCACAGCACATACTCTGTGACCCTCGCTGGCTGTGAATGAGTAAAGCTAATAACTTTCGAATTTGTCCACTGTAGTGATTGCTGTTCCTGAAAGGGTTAAAGCTATTGCTCACTAAGCAACACTGCTCAACTCTCGTGCAATCAGTTTTTATGAGTGAGAGAGTATGAGAGCCTTGAAAAAAACAATGAAATAGAGAAGTTACAGCATTGTGTGCAGGAATTAGACAGCTCCCTGAAGGTCTAGTTTAACAATGAGTTTGATGCTTGTGTGATTATTGTCTGCTGTATTTGTTGATAGAAATGGGCTGAAGTTCAAATTTCCCAAAGTGGTTGTTTCAACGTTGACGGAACAATCATTGAAAAATAAAGCTTTCTAGGGAGGAAAATCAGATTTTGGCTTTGTTTTCAAAAGCCCGGCTCATAAATATCACAAATTTTAGCTTGTGCAAGAGGCTTTTTCTGGGTGATGGTGTAATTTATCAGTCCCTGGTACGCGGAACCTTATCTCAAGGATAACGTTGAAATAAGAATCCGGGCTGCACTAGAATGTACAATGTTTTCCAAACAGAAGTTATTTTGAACACTGAAGTCTCTTTTTTATTTATTTATTTTTGTAATCCGTGTGAAAAATCATTGCTTCATATAACTCTAGAAGATCAATCTTTTCCGATTTGCTCCAATTTTCTGTTGCACTCGTTCTCATTGCGAGTCCCGTCTTTACCTGAAATTATTATCTCAAGCGCCCCATTTACTGCAAAATGGACCTAAAAGGATGCCATTTTTTTGTGCTACGTTAGTGCTAGTTGTTGGGACATGAAGGAATCCGACCTTTTAGCCAGATTGTCGGAATCACGCCTGCCGAACCCCTAAACCCGTGCTGGCGCAGCTCCAATGATCCGGGCCGGCGAAACCCGACAACCCGGCCAAAAGACCAAACCCCGCGCGTTCACCTTAGTCTTAACCCCTTGTACTGACTCCATTTTGAAAGCTGGAAAAAGACTTCGAAACACAAGTTGACAAATAATTCAGGTCAAGAGCGATCAAATGGCAAGGCAAAACAGCAACAGACGCAAGTGAGGAGGCAGACTGGTTCCAGGGTCGCCATATCACAAGTCAACAAAAGATTCCCGAAAAAAAACAACGATTATTAAACATTCATTTTCAATGCTCTCCCAGGGCGGGCTGTGGGCAGTAAGAAGGGTGTGTTTGGGTCTTCTTCTGTTGCAGATTTGGGCGGTCAAGTTCTTGTGTCACCGTTGCTGGGTCATGGTGAATGAGGCAACTGAGGTGGGAGGTTCAGCACGCCTCACCATCTGAGAGGCGCTGGGCTATCAAACTTAGAGTTGTTTTTGTTATCGGGTGTTGTGGTAGTACAGTATGTCCCGCCATTTGTTCTGGACTGTCATGAAGAGCTGATTGCGGGATTCTGTGTTGCCGATGTGGGCTTGTAGATGTCTTGCTTATCACCTGGTAGTCAACATCAATCTTGCTCAGTCAGCTCCATGATGCACGCGTTGGCTTCCGTGGTCAGAAGGCGTCATGTATCTCTTATGCCCTATGTCAAATACAGTGCCCTCCATAATTATTGGCACCCCTGAAAAAGATGTGTTTTTTTAGCTTCTAATATTTTTTTTAATTCAAATAATATGGAACCTTATTGGAAAAAAAGAGAAAATCCAACCTTTAATACAAGTGCATTCATTCAGTGGGGAAAAAATCCCACATAAAGACAACATTATTTGACATCAAATAATGTGTGTCACAATTATTAGCACCCCTGGTGTTAATACTTTGTACAGACCCCTTTTGCCAACAAAACAAGGTCTGGGGACTGAGATGGCCATGGGAGGAGCTTGATTTTGTGTCTGGTGAACCATTTCTGTGTAGATTTGGCCATATGTTTAGGGTCATTGTATTACTGAAAGACCCAGTGACGACCCATCTTCAGCTTTCGGGCAGAGGGCAACAGATTTTGATTTAAAATGTGCTGGTATTTCAAAGCATTCATGATGCCATGCACCCTAACAAGGTTCCCAGGGCCTTTGGAAGCGAAACAGCCCCACAGCATCACTGACCCACCCCATACTTCACAGTGGGTATGAGGTGCTTTTCAGCATGCACATCTTTCGTGGCATGCCAGACCCACTTAGAGTGTTTGTTGCCAAAAAGCTCAATCTTGGTCTCACACAAAAATACACACGGTCCCAGGCTTCATCTGGGACCGTGTGCGTTGGTCAGATGAGACCAAGATTGAGCTTTTTGGCAACAAACACTCTAAGTGTTTTTATAGTTTTTTTGTTTTTTTTTCAAATAGGGGATATGAGGTTGCCATGGCAACCACTCAAGCGCTCCTTACAATTACAACGCAGTTTTTTGGAGAGCCATAAGATGAAGTGAAGAGCTCGACACGAGATTTTGTTGACACACACGAAAGACCGTCAGACACCCTTCAAAGCGCAGCTCGCTATCTTTGCCTTCGCTTTTGATTGACACACTAATTAAGAAGATGAGGTTGAAATGTTCCAGTTTAAAACATTGCAAGCCGTGGAACTGATTTCCTTTAAATAGCGGCCTAATCGAATCCGTGGCTACTGCGTCGTCATCATATTTTCCTCATTATTGTAAAGTAAGCTTGGATTTCTCTACGTGAACATGACAACTTATTATTTCCTCCACCAAGCGTGACAGATAATGTTTTGATTGTCGTTCAGTTTATGCATTAAAAATGCTTTAACATCATAACTCATTTTTGCTACAGGAGTTAAAAAGTCCAAAAATTTTTTTCTCGACGTGTCAAAAAAAGGCCAGTTTCTAGCAAATGTGGCTAACCAATCTGTCTAAAATTTCAAGATAACCACTTCCACTGATAAAAGGCCAGTCTAAATCCTGACTGTTGTATGCTTGTAGTATAAATCAGTAATGTTTAGTGAGTTCACGTCTAGTTTATCTTCCATTTTTCTTCATGTAACCTTCAGTTTGAGTGTGAGTGACATGATTTCTGACATTTGTACGGTCTTTCACATCAATCTGCACTTCATCACTCCTCTCCTGTCTTCCCGTGTTTGACATCGTAGTCTCATCCATCTCCGTTGCCGTTTTTCTCCGCGCTTCCATCTGTCTTTCCCCTCCCTCGTATTCCTCCTTCCTGTCACGAAAATGCCTGAAGGCAAAGCCGGCGATGGAACGTGAAGTTTGGTGCACGGGGAGGGCACTGGATAATCTAATGATAGCTACAAATGATTTTTAAGGAGTAAAATGTTGCATTTTTTCCCCAAACAAAAACTTTTCTACCTTATTAGCGGCCATCTTCCATAAATGCAGAGATTTTTTTAAGTGAATACAAAACAAGTGCAATGTGCTAATTCAAATTTTCAAATCGCCATTAACTTTCAGTTTGTGCGATGAATAATTAGCAAATAGGCACTTCAACATATTAATGTTTTCGTTTTATTAAAATTTTCTATCAAAAAATAAACTAGTAGCTCGCCATTGTCGATGTCAATAGTTACACCATGCTCACTCATTGTGCTGAAGCCCATAAAATCATTTGGACCCGAGCGCCAGCAGAGGGCGCCAAACACCAAAAAGCAAGTAACAAGCGGACATTACACTGCTGTCATTTTAATCTGTTTGAGCGGGGCATTTTGATAAAATTTGTAAAATTTTCAATCAAAAAATATACTAGTAGCTCGCCATTGTTGATGTCAGTAATTACACAATGCTCATGGTGCTGAAACCCATAAAATCAGTCGCACCCAAGCGCCAGCAGAGGGTGACAAAACACCAAAAAACACAAGTAACAAATGGAAATGACGCTGTGCTGTCATTTTAATCTGTTGGAGCAGGGCACGTGCGTTAAATGCGTCAAATATTTTAACGTGATTAATTAAAAATATTAATTACCGCCCGTTAACGCGATAATTTTGACAGCCCTGATTATATCATATGATATATGATATGATATTATATTATATTATATTTTGGGCTGTCAAGCGATTACAATTTTTAATCGAGTTAATCATAGCTTAAAAATTAATTAATCGTAATTAATCGCAATTCAAGCCATCTATAAAATATGCCATATTTTTCTGTAAATTATTGTTGGAAGGGAAAGATTAGACACAAGATGGATATACAGTGGGGAGAACAATTATTTGATACACTGCCAATGGGATAACCCATTGGCAGTGTATCTGTAATCTGTTGGATGTAAAAAAAAAATTAATTACCGCCCGTTAACGTGATAATTTTGACAGTCCTATATATTATATTAAATTTATATTATATTATATCATATAACATTATATATTCAATTCAATTATTATTATTTTTTAAAAATTTTATTTACTTTTGTTCTGTGAAGAATTCATAAAGGGTTATTTGATTGTGGCTTTCTGAAAAACAATACATTTTTACATTTAGGCACTCCTGCAATCGTCACACTTTTTCTGTTACAAACTGACCTGGCCCCTCATCAGAGAAGGAAAAAGTTATGTGGCCCTCACAGGAAAAAAGTTTGGGGACCCCTGTTTTATAGTGTTGTTCTGGTCTGAATTTGATGATTTTTGTGTCATTTTTTTGGCCAAATATGATCATGTAATAACTTATAGTACGTTATAATAACATAAAGTTGTGCGAGAAAAATAAATACACCATTCTTTTAAAAAGTCTGACATTGTCGGCAGTTATTCACAATGTTACTCATTACTTGAGTGTTTTTTTTCAACGCGTATTTTTCACTTGTACTTGATTAATTTGTTGATGACTACTTTTATTTTCACTTGAGTAATATTATTTTGAAGTAACGCTACTTTTACTTGAGTAACATATTGGCTACTCAACCCACCTTTGCATAAAAGTCCAAACTATTTTGACTAGGAATTGTCCATCAAGATGGATTTGGATGTCTATTGCTGTCGAGTGCACTGAAACATGAGCAGCCATCCGGTAGCCCTATTTGTCTACAAAAATACGGAAAAATACATGTTCCATTACATGCCACTTTTGAAATTCTGCCTTGTCTTTGAAGGGATATTCATTTCACTATGAATGTCTTAGTAGTACAACTGCACTGCAGCCTCTCTTTACTCTTGAGGATAGAACCAAAATAGCGCAAGGAGTGCTTTTTTTTTTTTTTTAGTCTTTACTCATGCACAGTGAAAAAGTACATCGAAAAAGCACAGTCAAGGAGTCAGAATGAGATACAAAGAAGAGAAGAAAGCATACGATGAGAAGCTAGAAATGTATGTAAACTTGATAAAAGAGAAATAATCATGTAGTGATTAACGTCTATAATACTTTCCCTTAAATTGGTCAATATTTTCAATGATTCCCGTCACGTTTTACCTGTGAGCAATCCAGAAGGACATTTGACATTTTGCAAGCACCACACACACGCAAGAATGCAAAAGTGCGCACACAAAAGCGATGCCCCCAAGAATACAAAATACATTGTGATGTCAAACGTGTGACGGCTTTTGTATCGAGGCGTAAACAAGGTGATGCGAGCGTGCACGCACCTGCTGATACGCACAACATGATGAATAGATGAAGCTCGTGTTAGGTGTTTGAATGGACACGTGGTGTGAAGCAAGGCTATAGATTTTCAGAGGGACAGTAGGGAGATAACACTACTAACTTTTAAGGATGCTCAAATTGTCCCCAGCAACCTTATATGCATTATACAGTGGTATGAAAAAGTATCTGAATCCTTTGGAATTTCTCAATCTGATCTGATCTTTGTCAAAATCACACAGATGAAAAAAAGAGTGTCTGCTTTAACTAAAACCACCGAAACATTTATCGGTTTTCATATTTTAATGAGGATAGCATGCAAACAATGACAGAAGGGGGAAAATAAGTAAGTGAACCTTCTGCCTAAGGAGACTTAAAGAGCAAGTGAAACCAATTTTTTACTAAACATTTTAAGTCAGGTGTGTGCCCAATCACTGATGAGTGGTTTAAAGCTGCCCTGCCTACTATAAAACACACACCTGGTAAGAAATGTCTTGATGTGCATCACTGTGATCAAGGATTGTTGATTTGTATAAAGCAAAAACCAATGTATGTAATGGACAAAACCATCTCTAAAAGTCATGTTCGTCAATTGACAGTCAGAGAAGTTGTCTACAAATGGTAAGAGTTTGGCACTGTTGCTTCTCTCCCAAGGAGTGGACGTCCACCAAGGATGACGCCAAGAGTTCAGCACAGAATACTCAGAGAGGTAAAAAAGAACCCTAGCGTGTCTGTCAAACGTGTGACGACTTTTGTATCGAGGCGTAAACAAGGTGATGCGAGCGTGCACGCGCCTGCTGATACGCACAACATGATGAATGAATGAAGCTCGTGTTAGGTGTTTGAATAGACACATAGTGTGAAGCAACGGTGTAGATTTTCAGAGGGACAGGAGGGAGATAACACTACTAAGTTTTAAGGATGCTCAAATTGTCCCCAGCACTCTTTTATGCATTATACAGTGGTATGAAAATGTATCTGAACCTTTTGGATTTCTCAATCTGATCTGATCTTTGTCAAAATCACACAGATGAAAAAAGAGTGTCCGCTTTAACTAAAACCACCCAAACATTTATAAGTTTTCATATTTTAATGAGGATAGTATGCAAACAACGAAAATGGGGGGAAATAAGTACATGAACCATCACATTTAATATTTTGTGAACCCCCCCCCCCCCCCCCCCCCGGCAGCAAAAACTTCAACCAGACGCTTCCTGTAGCTGCAGATCAGTCTTGCACATCGATCAGGACTAATCTTGGCCCATTCTTCTGTACGAAACTGCTGTAGTTCCGTCAGATTCCTGGGATGTCTGGCATGAATCTCTGTCTTTAGGTCATGCCACAGCATCTCAATGGGGTTCAAGTCTGGACTTTGACTTGGCCACTCCAGAATGTGTATTTTGTTCTTCTGAAATCATTCTGAAGTTGATTTGCTAATGTGTTTTGGATCATTGTCTTGTTGCAGCATCCATCCTCTTTTTAGCTTTAACTGTCTGACAGATGGCCTCAGGTTTTCCTGCAAAACATCCTGATAGACTTTTGAATTCATTCTTCCATTAATGATTGCAAGTTGTCCAGGCCCTGATGGAGCAAAACAGCCCCAAATCATGATGCTCCCTCCACCATGCTTCATGGTGGGGATTAGGGGTTGATGTTGGTGAGCTGTTCCATTTTTCTTCCACACATGACGTTGTGTGTTACTCCCAAACAATTCAACTTCGGTTTCATCAGTCCATAAAATATTTTGCCAAAACGTTTGTGGAGTGTCCAAGTGCCTTTTTAATAACATTAAACAAGCAACAATGTTTTTTCTCTAGTCAGCAGTGGCGTGGAGTCCGCTGGAGTTTGCTGAAGACATGTCAACAAAGCACATGGATTACTGGAACAATGTCCTATGGTCTGATGAGACGGGCGGGCTCTCTTGTGTACCGTCTTCAGAAGAGGCTTCCTCCTGGGGTGACAGCCATGCACACCAATTTGAATTTGAGTGCGGCTTATGGTTTGAGCACTAACAGGCTGACCCCACACCTCTTCAATCTCTGCTGCAATGCTGACAGCACTCCTGTGACGAGTCACATGACATTTTGGAGGGAAAATGACAAGCAGTACTCAATTTGGACATTTAGGGACGTACGTTTTTTCATCACAACTCACTTTTGTTGCTGGGGTTTAGATATTAATGGCTATACTTTGAGTTATTTTGAGGGGAAAATAAATTAACTGTATTATATAAGCTGCACACTGACTACTTTTCATTGTGTCAAAGTGTCATTTTATCAGTGTTTTCCCATGAAAAGATATACTTAAATATCTGCAGAAATTTGAGGGGTGTACTCACTTTTGTGATATACTGTATAGTAATGTCTGTATTGTGAGACGGTTACCTGGCTGAAGTCACTTTCGCCTTCTTCCTTAACCCGAGACTCCAGCCGGAAGTCACTCATTTTCATGGCACGGGATTAAAACAATTATTATAAATATACCGATCGCCCCTACACACATTCAAGCAGTCCATTTCATTCAGGAGCATAAACTACCACAAGTAATATGAAATAAACATGCCCATTTTTTGTGTCACAGGCACTTTAAAGAATAGTTTGAAATGTAAATGTAAATAAAAATATTAACAATGAAAATAACTTATATAAAGTAATGCATAAGTAATATAGATAATATGTACTGTACAATCATTCTCTCACTCTCATAATACAGTGGAGCAAATAAGTATTTAGTCAACCACCAATTGTGCAATTGTGCTCCTACTTGAAATGATTAGAGAAGCCTGTAATTGTCAACATGGGTAAACCTCAACGATGATCCACAGAATGTGGAACCCCCCCCCAGAAAATCACATTGTTTTATTTTTAAAGAATTTATTTCCAAATTAGAGTGGAAAATAAGTATTTGGTCACCTACAAACAAGCAAGATTTCTGGCTGTCAAAGAGGTCTAATTTCTTCTAACGAGGTCTAACGAGGCTCCACTCCTTACCTGTATTAATGCCACCTGTTTTAACTCATTAGCAGTATAAAAGACACCTGTCCACAAGCTCAGTCAGTCACATTCCAAACTCCACTATGGCCAAGCCCAAAGAGCTGTCGAAGGACACCAGAGACAAAATTGTAGACCAGCACCAGGCTGGGAAGACTGAATCTGCAATAGGTAAAATGCTTGGTGTAAAGAAATAAACTGTGGGAGCAATTATTAGAAAATGGAAGACATACAAGACCACTGATAATCTCCCTCAATCTGGGGCTCCATGCAAGATCTCACCCCGTGGCGTCAAATTGATAACAAGAACGGTGAGCAAAAATCCCAGAACTACACGGGGGCAACTAGTGAATGACCTACAGAGAGTTGGGACCAAAGTAACAAAGGCTACTATCGGTAACACAATGCGCCGCCAGGGATTCAAATCCTGCACTGCCAGACGTGTCCCCTTGCTGAAGCCAGTACACGTCCAGGCCTGTCTGCGGTTCACTAGAGAGCATTTGGATGATCCAGAAGACGACTGGGAGAATGTGTTATGGTCAGATGAAACCAAAATAGAACTTTTTGGTAGAAACATAGGTTCTTGTGTTTGGAGGAGAAAGAATACTCAATTGCATCCGAAGAACACCATGCCCACTGTGAAGCGTGGGGGTTGAAACATCATGCTTTGGGGCTGTTTTTCTGCAAAGGGACCAGGACGACAGATCTGTGTAAAGGAAAGAATGAATGGGGCCATGTATCGAGAGATTTTGAGTGGAAAATCTCCTTCCATCAGCAAGGGCATTGAAGATGAGACGTGGCTGGGTTTTTCAGCATGACAATGATCCCAAACACACAGCCAGGGCAATAAAAAGAGTGGCTTCGGAAGAAGCATTTCAAGGTCCTGGAGTGGCCTAGCCAGTCTCCAGATCTCAACCCCATAGAAAATCTGTGGAGGGAGTTGAAAGTCCGTGTTGCCCAACGACAGCCCCAAAACATCACTGCTCTAGAGGAGATCTGCATGGAGGAATGGGCCAAAACACCAGCAACAGTGTGTGAAAAGCTTGTGAAGAGTTACAGAAAACGTTTGGCCTCCGTTATTGCCAACAAAGGGTATATAACAAAGTATTGCGATGAACTTTTGGTATTGACCAAATACTTATTTTCCACCATGATTTGCAAATAAATTCTTTAAAAATCAAACAATGTGATTTTCTGTTTTTTTTTTCCACATTCTGTCTCTCATGGTTGAGGTTTACCCATGTTGACAATTACAGGCCTCTAATATTTTCAAGTGGGAGAACTTGCACAATTAATGTTTGACTAAATACTTATTTGCCCCACTGTATGTGTGCGTACATACATGTGTAGATTTAATAAAATGTACATACATTTTTTTTTTAGAACTCTTTGGACGTGAAAGTAGCAAGCAAGCACTGTATTGAATAATCCAAACAGGATTTCTTATAGATCGGATTAGATTGCATTTTATTGATCGCAGTGAGGAAATTGGATATACAGTAGCTTTTTTTGGATCACATTTGATATTGTATACATACAATAATATTGTGGCCACTGGCATATGTACAGCACTGACACCCGGCTCTATTGACAGGAACGTTGCATAACAATACCCCCCCCCCCCCCCCCATACACACACCCACACACAAACACGCATGCAGGCTTCTTTTCTAGCAGGCATCACTATTTGATGACAGCTTCTGGTTTCTTCACCCTTTGGTACACATGATCCAGTTGTGAATAATTTAACATGCTTACCAATAAAGGTGGGCCAAAGGTAGCTCATTGTTAAGCACAGGAGGCACGGTGAACACACACACACGAGAAAAATAAGGGCTCCATCCACCCACCTTCTTAGTCAAAGCTCCTCAGCGAGAATCTCATCGCCGCCGTGCTCGCTGCCTATCGCCGTCCGTCACAGAAAGCGATGCGGTGACTGCTTAATGCTGACGGTCTCACTTTACGGACTGACCCGCCTGCTCTCTGTGTCCCGTCAGCCATCATGGAGGAACCCCAGAGAAAAAAGAGTCAGCGACATGAAGGCACCAAGCCCAGGAAGGTGAGTTATCTGGGGAAAGATTGCCAAATGCTTCGTGTTGGGCTGTCAAAAGGTGAAAAAAATGAGTCGGAATCAATGGGCCTACAGTTGGCAATTGCTAAAGGTATCGTGGCCTTCAGGAGTAGCAGAAAATATTGAATAATTCATTTTAAATATTCATGTATTACAATGGCGGATGCTGGTATTTTAATGAGGTGGAGGGGCTGCTCGGTAGGGAAAGAAACTAGAGTGCCAGAAGTAAAGTCTCCAAACACAAGCTGCTGCAATACAAAAAACACCAGAAATAAACTAGATTTTTTGCTCGTCGTTTTGAAATAAGCAAGTGTCGCTCAAATGATTAGGGAAATTTCCAGTTCAACTTAGAACAACAAGGCAAGGCAAATTTATTTATATAGCACAATTCAACACAAGGCAATTCAAAGTGCTTTACATCACATGAAGATCATAAAAATCACATTTAAATCAATACAACGTAAAAACCAAGACAAAAGATCGCATTTAATCACAAATAGAAAAAAAAAAAAAAAAAAAAAACAGAACGAAAATTGAAAAATGCCGGATGTTAATATGACTAGATCACTGATTCGCTCATTTCGCTGTCAATCAAAAATCGATTCAGCCTCAGACAGGTCATACAATCATCATGCAGAGAACCAGAACGTCCGGGCCAGCCAAGCCCCGCCCACTACCCATAGACCCAGGGGCGGACTAGGTGGCCTGGGGTCATTGAAAGACCGGCCCAGTTCATGGACAGTGTTGGAGGCCCTCCACTACTAATATTCACTGAACTTAGCCAGAACATATTCAGAACTGGGGATTTACGGTTCCACAAAAATGTGAACTGTAATCTGATCCAAGTATGCATGTAGGAATTTTAATTCAAATTTTCTAAACTTTGGTACAGTAAAAATGCAGTTTTGAGTATGTGAGTAGTCAGAGAGGTCCACTATTAATAAGCACTGACCTTGGCCGGAACTTATCCAGAACTGGAGAGTTACAGTGCCACAAAAATGAAAACTGTTACCTCATCAAAGTATGCATGTAGGAATTTTAATTCACATTTTCTAAACTTTGATACAGTAAAAATGCAGTTTTGAGTATGTGAGTAGTCAGAGACGTCAAATACTAATATTCACCAACCTTGGCCAAAACTTATTCAAAATTCTGGATTTACAGTACCACAAAAAGGAGAACTGTAACCTGTCACCAGATCAAAGTCCTCATGTAGCACTTTTAATTCAAATTTGCTATATATGTGTACTGTAAAAATGCATAGTTTTGGGTATGGGAGTAGTCAGAGTTGTCCACTTCTAATACAGGATTCACCATCCTTGTCCAGAACTGGTAATTGACAGTTCCACAAAAAAGACAACTGTAACCTGATTAAAGTATTCATGTATGATGTTTATTTCTAATTTTCTAAACTTTGATACAGTAAAAATGCATAGTTTTGTGTATGTGAGTAGTCAGAGACTACTCAGCTACTCATATTCACCAACCTTGGCCAAATCCTGTTAAAAATTGTGGATTTACACAACCCAAAAAAAAAAAAAAAAAAAAAAAAAGAGAGAAATGTAACCTGATCAAAGTATGCAAATACGACGTTTAATTCAGATTTTCTAAACTTTGGTACAGTAAAAATGTAAAGTTTTGCAAATGTGAGTAGTCAGAGAGGTCTGATACTAATATTCAAGAACCTTGGCCAGAACTTATTCAAAATTGTGGATTTACAGTCCCACAGAAATGAGAACTGTAACCTGTAACCAGATGAAAGTCCTAATGGAGGAATTTTAATTCAAATTTGCTACATATTTATACAATAAAAACGCATAGTTTTGAGTATGGGAGTAGTCAGAGAGGTTCACTTCTCATACAGTATTCACCATCCTTGTCCAGAATTTATTAATGACTGGGGATTTACAGTTCCACAAAAAGGAGAACTGTAACCCGATCAAAGTATGCATGTAGGACGTTTAATTCAAAATTTCTAAACCTTGGTACAGTAAAAAGGCATAGTTTTGAGTATGTGAGTAGTCAGAGAGGTCCACTACTAATATTCACCAACCTTGGCCAAATCGTTTTCAAAATTGTGGATTTACAGTACCACGAAAATGAGAACTGTAACTTGATCAAAGTATGCAAATACGACGTTTAATTCAAATTTTCTAAACTTTGGTACGGTAAAAATGTATAGTTTTGCAAATGTGAGTAGTCAGAGAGGTCCGATACTAATATTGACGAACCTTGGCCAGAACTTATTCAAAATTGTTGATTTACAGTCCCACAGAAATGAGAACTGTAACCTGTAACCAGATGAAAGTCCTAATGGAGGAATTTTAATTCAAATTTGCTACATATTTATACAATAAAAATGCATAGTTTTAAGTATGGGAGTAGTCAGAGAGGTTAACTTCTCATACAGTATTCACCATCCTTGTCCAGAATTTATTAATGACTGGGGATTTACAGTTCCACAAAAAGGAGAACTGTAACCCGATCAAAGTATGCATGTAGGACGTTTAATTCAAAATTTCTAAACCTTGGTACAGTAAAAAGGCATAGTATTGAGTATGTGAATAGTCAGAGAGGCCCACTACTAATATTCACCAACCTTGGCCAAATCTTATTCAAAGTTGTGGATTTACAGTACCACAAAAATGACAACTGTAACTTGTAACCAGATCAAAGTCCTAATGTAGGAATTTTAATTCAAATTTGCTATAAAATTTGTCCAGAAAAATATAGTTTTGAGTATATGAGTAGTCAGAGAGGTCCACTAGTAATATGCATTGACCTTGGCCAGAACTTATCCAGAACTGGGGATTTACAGTTACACAAAAATGAGAACTGTAACTAGATTAAATTATGCATAGGACTTTAAATTCAAATTTTCTAAACTTTGGTATGGTAAAATGCATATTTTTAAGTATGTGAGTAGTCAGCAAGGTCGACTACTAATATTCACCAACCTTGGCTAGAACGTATCCAAAATTGGGGATTTACATTACCACAAAAATGAGAACTGTAAACTATAAGAAATCGAAGTCCTCATGTTTAATTCAAATTTGCTATATATTCGTTCAGTAAAAATGCATAGTTTCGAGTATGGGAGTAGTCAAAGAGGTCCACTTCTAATATTCATCATCTTTGTCCAGAACTTATTCAGAATTGTGGATTTACAGTCCCACAAAAATGAGAACTGTAACCTGATTAATGTTCACATGAAGGACGTAAATATAGTGGGGCAAATAAGTATTTAGTCAACCACTAATTGTGCAGGTTCTCCCACTTGAAAATATTAGAGAGGCCTATAATTGTCAACATGGGTAAACCTCAACCATGAGAGACAGAATGTGGAGAAAAACCTCCAGAAAATCACATTGTTTGATTTTTAAAGAATTTATTTGCAAATTATGGTGGAAAATAAGTATTTGGTCAATACCAAAAGCTCATCTCAATACTTTGTTATGTACCCTTTGTTGGCAATAACGGAGGCCAAACATTTTCTGTAACTCTTCACAAGCTTTTCACACACTGTTGCTGGTATTTTGACCCATTCCTCCATGCAGATCTCCTCTAGAGCAGTGATGTTTTGGGGCTGTCGTTGGGCAACATGGACTTTCAACTCCCTCCACAGATTTTCTATGGGGTTGAGATCAGGAGACTGGCTAGGCCACTCCAGGACCTTGAAATGCTTGTTACGAAGCCACTCCTTTGTTGCCCTGGCTGTGTGTCTGGGATCATTGTCATGCTGAAAGACCCAGCCACGTCTCATCTTCAATGCCCTCTTTGATGGACAATTTTCACCAAAATCTCTCGATACATGGCCCCATTCATTCTTTCCTTTACACAGATCAGTCGTCCTAGTCCCTTTGCAGAAAAACAGCCCCAACACATGATTTTTCCACCCCCATGCTTCACAGTAGGTATGGTGTTCTTCGGATGCAATTCAGTATTCTTTCTCCTCCAAACACGAGAACCTGTGTTTCTACCAAAAAGTTCTATTTTGGTTTCATCTGACCATAACACATTTTACCGGTCCTTTTCTGGATCATCCAAATGCTCTCTAGCGAACCGCAGACAGGCCTGGACGTGTACTTTTTTTCTCAGTGCAGGATTTGAGTCCATGGCGGTGCATTGTGTTTCTGATAGTAGCCTTTGTTAATGTGGTCCCAGCTCTCTGTAGGTCGTTCACTAGGTCCCCCCGTGTGGTTCTGGCATTTTTGCTCACCATTCATGTTATCATTTTGACGCCACGGGGTGAGATCTTGCATGGAGCCCCGGATCGAGGGAGATTATCAGTGGTCTTGTATGTCTTCCATTTACTAATAATTGCTCCCACGGTTGATTTCTTTACACCAAGCGTTTAACCTATTGCAGATTCAGTCTTCCCAGCCTGGTGCAGGTCTACAATATTGTCTCTGGTGTCCTTCGACAGCTCTTTGGTCTTGGCCGTAGTGGGAGTTTGGAGTGTGACTGACTGAGGTTGTGGACAGGTGTCTTTTATACCGATAATGAGTTAAAACAGGTGCCATAAATACAGGTAACGAGTGAAGCCTCGTTAGACCTCGTTAGAAGAAGTTAGACCTCTTTGACAGCCAGAAATCTTGCTTGTTCGTAGGTGACCAAATACTTGTTTCCCACTCTAATTTGGAAATGAATTCTTTAAAAATCAAACAATGTAATTTTCTGTTTTTTTTCCCCCACATTCTGTCTCTCATGGTTGAGGTTTACCCATGTTGACAATTACAGGCCTCTCTAATCTTTTCAAGTAGGAGAACTTGCACAATTGTTGGTTGACTAAATACTTATTTGCCCCACTATACATTGTATTAAATGTATTTTTTAGGACTAAAGCTCTGATGATGGTACAGTATTGGTACAAGAGATCTTTGAGGATCCACATTTCTCGTTATAATTTTACTCCCACTCTGTCTTGAAAGAGACGAGATGACAGCCTGCACACGTACGCTCCAGTTATAGATCAAACCTTTCCACTTTTACTGATCGTCTCCTCGACTACCGAGTAGTAGCGAGTAGCCCGACGGCTGGTAAAGTAAAAGCCCGCTCTGCTGGCGAATCGGCAGGTCAGGTTCAAACTGGCGTCGTCCTACAGCGGCCGGGTCCTGAAGCACGTGTACGAGGACGGACAGGAGCTGGACAGCCCCGAGGAGAAGTACCCTCACAGTTTCCTCCCGCACGGCAAGATACCGCCCAGCCACCTGGAGATGGAGCAGTTGTGCGGCTTTCAAGAGCCTCCGTCGGAGCAGCGGGGTAGGTTGTTATCGTTATGTGTTGCGCTTGCTCATGTAAAATGGATGGCCGCACTTACGGTAGCTTTGCATGGGAGGGCCTCTGTCGAGGATGCTGGAAGCCTCGCAGATCATTAAAGGCCGCTTTTATCCGAGCACCTCGAGCTGCAGGTTCGCATCAATTCAATCAGGCCAATTACCTTAATAGTCATGGAAATGTGGCTGCTTCATGATAATGAGGCATAAAATGGAGTACGCTCCAACTTTATTAGCTCATCCAAAGTCATACAGCGTTTGGAATTTGTGTTGTTGTTCCTCTCACATAATGCCAACAAAATACTTGGCATTGAAGTTGTGTTGTATTTTTCTTTGCCTCTATGCAACATTTATTATCTTGAAAATACATTATTTATAATCCTATTTTATTTCACATCTTCAATTTTCCATGAATTCATATTTTTATTTTTCGTTTTGGGACTTTCGAGAGCTTCGTTTATGTGTATTTTATTCATGATGTAACCAGAGATGGGTATTAACAAGTTACATTTACTGGAATAACTTTTGAAAAAATGTACTTCTTAGTGTTAGGCGTGGCCGTCAAAGCTGACCGAGTGGAATCATAGACAAAGGGCATTTTTCGTTGAAAATACTTGTGAATAAATGCTTAAATCCCTGAATTCTTTACAGATATGGACGCAAAACAGTCTCGATTCTTGGTTAAAAGCAAAAAAAAAAAAAAATAAATAAATAAAATTAAAAAAGTGCAGTTAGCATTTATTTTACGTAAATATGTCGAAGTACAATGCTAGTCTTTTAGTCAATGTAGCAGCCACCATATGTAAACTAGTTTTGCACCGATACCATTTTTTGGCCCCGATACCGATACTGATACTTGGCTTTGCAGTATCGGCCGATACCGATACCATACCGATACCACCCCGATTATATACATACAATTCCCCCCCCCAAAGAGCTACATAATTGGATGTGAAATCATTGCTATCAAGGCTTTGTCAGGCTGTTGCTTACCTTTGCAAAATAGGAAAAAGACTAGTACAAAGTATAATACTAGCCCAACAGTAAGAAAGTAAAAAGTTCATAATAATAAACTCTGAATGAACTGAGTAAACTTTTTTTAAACCTCTCAAAGGCCAAACAGTGCAACTTTCATGAAATTATTGTCACATTCTGCTGCTGGTTAGATTGTGTTTTGTTGCTGGGCTGTTAGTGGGGGCGTTCCTGACGTCACACCTGAATCCAATGCGGGCTCATCAACGCAGCATTTAAGCACGGGTGAGCTCAGAGAAGGCTGCCGAGATATTTGCTTTGCTGATCGCCATTTGACATCTCGCACTATAGTCTCGCTACATTTGCTTGTTGCGCCCCTGCATTGGGTTTTTTCTGGTAGTGTGCTGCACTCCTTTGTAACCTCTACCCTGTGCAGGTATTTGAGTGTTTTTATTTTGGCTTTCTGGCTCGCTGCCTATCGTCTTAGTTATTAAATCTTCGAGAGCTTTTCCGGTGAAAATTCTTGTGAATAAATGCTTAAATGCCTGAATTCTTTATAGAAATTGACCCCCAAGAGTCTCGATTCTTGGTTAAAAGCAAAAAATAAATAAATAAATAAAATAAATGTGCAGTTAGCATTTATTTTACGTAAATATGTCGAAGTACAATGCTAGTCTGTTAGTCAATGTTGTGGCCACCATATGTAAACAGAACTTTTCCGGTTAAAATTCTTGTGAATAAATGCTTGAATCCCTGAATTCTTTATAGAAATGGACCCCCAAGAATCTCGATTCTTGGTTAAAAGCAAAATAAATAAATAAATAAATAAATGTGCAGTTAGCATTTATTTTACGTAAATATGTCGACGAAGTCAATGTGGCGGCCGCCTAAACAGAGCTTTTCTGGTGAAAAGTCTTGTGAATAAATGCTTAAACCCCTGAATTCTTTATAGATATGGATGTAAAACAGTCTTGATTCTTGGTTAAAAGCAAAAAAATAAAAACGTGACCTTAGTTTTACGTAAATATGTCAAAGTAAGACGCTAGTCTGTTAGTCAATGTGGCGGCCGCCATATGTAAACAGAGCTTTTCCGTTGAAATTTCTTGTTAATAAATGCTTAAATCCCTGAATTCTTTATAGATATGGACGTAAAACAGTCTTGATTCTTGGTTAAAAGCAAAAAAATAAAAACGTGACCTTAGTTTTACGTAAATATGTCAAAGTAAAATGCTAGTCTGTTAGTCAATGTGGCGGCCGTCATATGTAAACAGAAATTTCTTGTGAATAAATGCTTAAATCCCTGAATTCTTTATAGGTATGGACGTAAAACAGTCTCGATTCTTGGTTAAAAGAAAAAAAAACCAAAAAAACCCCCCAACTTCAGTTAGCATTTATTTGACGTAAATATGTTGAAGAATGATGTCTGTTAGACAAAGTGGCAGCAGCCTTACAACAAAAAGCTTTTTACATTGAAAATTCGTGTGAAAAAAACGAAAAATATAATAATTACCTTGAATCCTCGAACAAATCACTCCTGAGACAATCCTTTCTGTTTGTATGCGGTGCAGCTTTCATACTTTTTCAACCTAAATCCGCCGTTGGATCGCTGCAAGTGTCTCTGCGACCGACTGCGAATAACTGAAGCGGATTGTGGGATGGCCCCCTACTTGAAGGCGTGGTGCAGTTAAAGTCAAATTTGACAAGTCTATATCATTATTTAGTCTATGCACAATACTGTATACTTTTACTTGAGTAGATTTGTGAACAAGCACTACTCTTACTCCACTGCTTTGGTCAACACTATAGTCGTTATTAAAGATGTCCCGATATGCCGATCGATTGGGTCCGATCACGTCATTTTCAAAGTATCGGAATCGGCAAAAAAATAGCGGACATGCCTTTTTTTAATATATATATATATATTTTAATTAAATTGTTTTCTAATTGTATTTAACGTTACAGACATAATATGTTACACTCATCCAGAGTCTTTAGTTTAGGCTTAAGGTAGGGTTATCAAATTTATCCCGTTAACGGCGGTAATTAATTAAAAAAAAATATTTTTTATCACGTTAAAATATTTAACGCATGAGCTGCACGACCCAGTCACGCATTGTCGCGTTCAATCTGTAATGGCGCCGTTTTACCTATATATAGAGCTAAAAGGCAGCGTAAAATGAGTAGTGTGAATTTTGGTTAGCCTTTAGAGCCTTTTTTAAATTGGCTAAAGCCTTACAATCCCTCTCCCTACGATTAGAAATGTCGCGGGAAGCAATGTGGGGAAGAAAGGTAGTAATTGATCTTTTTCTTAACACCCTATGTTATTCCCCAACGCAGAGAAGATATATAAATTGGTACCACTATGCACAGTCATGGTTGCACTTCCCATCATGCATTTGGGCAGAACAGTTAAATGGCTACAGTATCATTTACTGAAAGCTCAACAAATACACTAGATGGCAATATTTAGTCACAATATACAAAGTCACAAGTCTTTCTATCCGTAGACCCCTCTCACAGAAAGAATGTTAATAATGTAAATGCCATCTTGAGGATTTATTGTCATAATAAACAAATACAGTACTTATGTACTGTATGTTGAATGTATATATTCGTCCGAGTTTCATTCATTTTTTTCTTAATGCATTGCCAAAATGTATATGATCGGAAAAAATTATCGGGAATAATTGGAATTGAATCGGGAGCAAAAAAAAAAAAAGCAATCAGATCGGGAAATATCGGGCTCGGCAGATACTCAAACTAAAACGATCGGGATCGGATTGGGAGGAAAAAAACATGATCGGAACAACCCTAGTCGTTATATTTTTTGTCTTTATTCTACATATTGACTTTATTTTTGCCAGAGATGCCGACAGTAGCTGTCTCAGTTTCACCAATGAGACGTCGGAACAATAACAAAAACAATCCGATCTAACAATGTTTTCCTCCACTAGAGGCCACTCATGCTCTTTAGTCGGTTGGTTTTTTTATAGTGTTGTTCTGGTCTGAATTTGCTGATTTTTATGTAATCATTTTGGCCTAATACGGTCACGTAATATGTTATAGTAAAGTACAGTGCTGGCCAAAAGTATTGGCACCCCTGCAATTCTGTCAGATAATGCTCAATTTCTCCTAGAAAATGATTGCAATTACGAATGCTTTGGTAGTAATATCTTCATTTATTTTGCTTGCAATGAAAAAACACAAAAGAGAATGGAAAAAAAATTAAACCAAAAATGGGCGGGACAAAGTATGTGCACCCTTTAAAAAATCATGTGATGCTTCTCTAATTAAGGAAGAAAGGTAGTGCAGTATATGCATTAAAATAGAAGAGCCCGGCTGAGGGCAGTGGGACCGCTGCATATCTGCACTTTTGAGTACTATGCACTAAAAGGTTGATTGCTAATTGAAGACTGTAGACTAGAGGCATATGTTGCATTTGGGGACAAGGGCAGGGAAAGTGTGTTAGCGTGACGTGTTTTTGTTTGCCCAGGTGTCGAGCCTCCAACCGGGCTCATTGCCCAGAGAATCAACGTGTACAGAGGAATGGGAAGCTACAAGGCTGCTGCAGGCCCGACCGACCAAACAGATGGAGATACTAAAGTAAGCAATGGAAATCTGGGGCTCAGTAGTGACATGAATTGAAATGTGTTATGGTTTGATCGGCCCACTACAATGAGAAGCACTCACATGGTTTAGTTTCTTTTTTTTTCCTGATGGGAAAAGGAAGGCAACGATCTGGAAAGATGTGTTTGTTCGAATGGACACTTCGCTTTTTCAAATGATTAGCTGATAAAATGACTTGACAAGCATCAATCCCTAAAAACTTGAAGTTGGCATCTTAGCTGCTAGCTGGCCCTGTCAAATCCGTGTCTGCCTCTGTCCCCAACATGTTTGCTTTCTCTATCTATACAACTTATAACTACTATGCCAGCAATTATTTGCGAGTGTGCACACAGTATCAGAAGCATCTTCCTCTCCATTACATTTTCGGCACTACCACTCACGTGTTTAAGAAAGATCACCGGCGCAGATGTCTTTGAAGTCAATTCCACTGTTGTGCTCTCGTCTACAGTAGAGCCAACTTTACTGTTGTCTGATAGGGCCATATTTTATGTACATCTACAGTGGTATGAAAAAGTATCTGAAACTTTTGGAATTACTCACATTTCTTGATCTGATCTTTGTCAAAAGCACACAGATGAAAAAACAATGTCTGCGTTAACTAAAACACCCAAACATTTATAGGTTTTCATATTTTAATGAGGATATTATGCAAACAATGACAGAAGAGGGGAAAATAAGTAAGTGAACCATCACATTTAGTATTTTGTGGCCACACCTTTGGCAGGAATAACTTCAACCAGACGCTTCCTGTAGCTGCAGATCAGTTGGCACATCAATCAGGACTAATCTTCACTCATTCTTCTCTACAAAACTGCTGTAGTTTAGTCAGAATTCTGGGATGTCTGGCATGAATCGCTGACGTTCGGTCATGCCACAGCATCTCATTGGGGTTCAAGTCTGGACTTCGACTTGGCCACTCCAGAACGTGTATTTTGTTCTTCTGAAACCATTCTGAGGTTGATTTACTTCTTTGTTTTGGATCAATGTCTCGTTGCAGCATCCATCCTCTTTTTAGCTTCAACTGTCTGACAGATGGCCTCAGGATTCCCTGCAAAACATCCTGATAAACTTTTGAATTCATTCTTCCATTAATGATTGCAAGTTGTCCAGGCACTGAAGCAGCAAAACAGCCCCAAATTATGATGGTCCCTCCACTATGCTTCACAGTGGGGATGAGGTGTTGATGTTGGTGAGCTGTTCCATTTTTCCTCCACACATGACGTTGTGTGTTACTCCCAAATGATTCAACTTTGGTTTCATCAGTCCACAAAAGATTTTGCCAAAACTTCTGTGGGGTGTCCAAGTGCCTTTTTGCAAACATTAAACGAGCAACAATGTTTTTTTTTAGACAGCAGTGGCTTCCTCCGTGGAGTCCTCACATGAACATCACTCTTGGCCATAGTTTTACGTATAGTTGCTGTGTGCACATAGATATTGGATGTGCCAGTGATTTCTGTATGTCTTTAGCAGACACTGTAGGGTTCTTTTTTACATCCTTGAGTATTCTGCGCTGAACTCTTGGTATCATCTTTGGTGGACGGCCACTCCTTCGGAGAGAGCAACAGTGCCAAACTCTCTCCATTTGTAGACAACTTCTCTGACTGTTGCTTGATGAACATCCACACTTTTAGAGATGGTTTTGTATCCTTTCCAGCTTTAAACAAATCAAAAATCCTCGATCACAGGTCTTCAGACAGCTTTTACAGAGCCACGATGCACATCAGATAATGCTTCTCATCAAGACAATTCTTACCAGGTGTGTGTTTTATAGTGAGCAGGGCAGCTTTAAACCACTCATCAGTGATTGGGCACGCACCTGAGTTAAATTGTTTGGTAAAAATTGGTTTAAATTGCTCTCTAAGTCTCCTTAGGCAGAGGGTTCAGTTAGTTATTTCCCCCCTTCTTTCATTGTTTGCATGCTATCCTCATTAAAATACGAAAATCTATAAATGTGTGGGTGGTTTTAGTTAAAGCAGACACCGTTTTTTTCATCTGTGTGATTTTGACAAAGATCAGATCACATTTGATGGTGATTTTATGCAGAAATGTAAGAAATTCCAAAAGGTTCAGATACTTTTTCATACCACTATACCATATAAACCCATAGAATAGATTAAAACAGACACCCATTAACAAACATACCTGAAAAAGACGCTTAAGACAGCAAGGGACAAAAAACAGCAAGACTTTGAATACAAGATGGAACAAATCCCCATGCAATTCAAGTAACTTTAAATTGCAATAGGAAAAAATACCCAGCAAAACAATTAACAGGAAAGCTGACACTTTGGCAACGATATCACAGAGGCCTTCTGGCTTAGCGTCAGCTTCATCCGTCGCACAAAAAGCCACACGTCGTCTCAGACGCCACAATCTTATCACGTTTATCAGCGGAGGACAGAAATGTGGATTTTATACAGGGGTGGTATTTCATTTTAGGGCCATTTAAGGTTCACACACTTGGCTGCCCTCCTCTAGACTTCCATTTTTTTTTCCTGAAAGACAGACTCCACTGGAGCACAATGCTCCTTATCTGATTGTCATTTCACCATGTTGGAAAAATGCAAATTGCTACTGATATCTTCTCCCAAAGAGATAAAAAGACAGGTTTGCGTGATCAGTAAGAGAAAGTAATACAGGTAGTCCCTGGGTTACAACGTCCTCGTCTTACGTGATTTTGACTTTTTGACGCCGGTGTCTCATCCGCCATTGTGTCTCAGTCGTTTTTTTTTTTAGTTGAGTTAGCAGTACCTTATTGTACCTCACAGTATCTTACTTTTTACTTGATTAATATGACGTGTTCTGCCCTCACTAAACGTGAAGTTGGTCAGCTTGACAGACAGCAAACAAGGCAATTGTGGTTTTTAAAGCTTCTTACTTTTGACGATTTGTAAAGTTGTAACACACATATGTACATTGATGTTCAAAACGACACTCATTTTAACAATATAACATTCGACACAAAACAATTGGTGTTGAAACGTTCATCTTGTCTGATCAATATTTAAATTTAGTATATTAAATTAGCCTCATTTCCCTAACAAAAGTTAGTTAGCTTGAATGCTACGAATGCTAACGTATTTGCAATTCTCATAGCAAATCGCTCACATGTAACTCCCCAAACTGTAGCTCTAAATTTAATTACAAACATACACAAACACAACAGACACAAAACACAACATACACAACACACACAAACATAGTGTATATTAGCTGAAACAACTTACAGCCTTACAGTCCCTGTCAAAAGTCTTGTAGCATATCCATTTTGTTGAAATAATTGCTTATAACCTGACTTTTAATTATTCAATTGGTTTCAGAAATGGCTTATATGAAAGCTAAGGCACTCCCAAATGATGTTGAATGTACAAAAATATATTTGCATTATGCATTAATGAATGCATTAACTAATGCATTAACTCATGTTAATTAATATGTTAATACATGTTAGATAATCAATTATATTAATTATTGTAATGTTACTTAAACATTAGTTATTGTCTTAAAATGCTTTAACTAATGCATTAACTCATGTTAATTAATATATTAATAAATGTTAGATAAGGGATTAGATTAATTATTGTCATGTTACTTAAACATGAGTGACTGTCTAAAAATGCATTAACTAATGTTAATTAAGGGAACCTTATTGTAAAGTGTTACCAACAAAGAAACCGCGGCGCTGTCATAAATCGTCGTATTTCGAGCATGTCGTCAGATGTAGAAACAAATACCGAGTCAAATTTTATGTCGGGTGTCGAAAAGATCGTGTGTCGAAGAGATCGTATGTCGAAGTACCACTGTACTTTTGGATGGTTATTTTAAGATTTCGGGGTTCTTTATAGGGTTAATTCCGACTTATACGGAAATTCGAGTTACGTCGCTAGCGTAGGAACGTAACTCGTTCGTAACCTGGGGATTACTTGTATACGATAACTGTCCGTATAGTTTAAAATTATTTTTATTTTTTTTAACATACTCTTCTTATCAGAATGCAACAAAATCAGATGATTTCTCTTCCCGTTGCTGTTACTCTGTATTCATAAATATGAAATCTATATTTTACGCAAAGTCGTCGGTGTTGGACTTTGGAAAGATCATCATCTACACCAGCAAACTGCGCATCGTACGAGCACCCGCCAGGAAAAGCGAGGCATTGTGTTACGGTGCGGCGCCCCCTGTGGACGCGGAGGGACACCCGCAGGCCCGTGAGCGGGGCAGCAGGAGGCGAGCCAAGGCCGTCGCGACGCAGGAGGGAGAGCGGAAAGTGATGACACACACGCAGGTAACGATCCTTGACTTGAGGATTCTTGCAAAGCTTTTGTTAGCTCCATTTTTGTTTTTCACTCATTTCACATTCTGTATACTGTATTTCTCACTTTTTCTGTGTTCACCAAGCAATCTCATAACAAGCACAGTTAGGTATTTCGGATAGGGATATCCCGATCCGATCACGTGATCGGAAATTGGGCCGATTTTTCAGAGGATGGGAATTGGGTGACAAGGATCGGGTTTTTAATTTAAAAAATATATTTGTTTTTTCTGCTTCATGCTGGTACAGCCTCTCAACTCTCTCCTGCTAGCTAAGCAGTGCGACCAAACTTGTTTTTTTTTCTTGGTCACATGTGCAGCTGGTGTTTGGTACTTAAAGTTAACGAGATTCAAGTGTATCAATCATCGTTTAAATTGTTACACACCAGTCTGTGGCAATTCATTCAAGTAGTAGGCTGTTCTCGGCAGCATGAGCGTCAAAGCGTGACTGAATTTGAGTGGATTCACTCAATGAAGCATTTAATAAAGACAATTGTTTATCTATGCTATTCTTGTTTAAAAATAATTCACATTATGAAGGCGGCACGGAGGGACAATTGGCATGCTAGGACGGGCCCAGTGACTCGCGCTAGCTTAGCCACTCCGGAGGCCTGTGACTAATAAACAACTACTGTAATATTCGGACTATAAAAGGCTGCTTTTTTCCCTCATTTTGAATCCTGCGGCATATAAAGTCCAGTGCGCCTTATTTGTTGATTTATTTGGTTTAATAGGTACCGATTTATTTGACAGTGTCATTATCACAGTATCATAAGACCGTCATAATAATGACATGACACTGTCATGGGCATTACTGAATGCTTATGACAGATGACATTGAATAACATCAGTTATGAGCATTTATTAATGCTCATGACAGTGTAATGTCATAGTTATGATTGTCTTATGACAGTCTTATGGTGCCACTGTCAAGTGTTACCAAATACCGTAACTAGCAATTAATGAAATGACTGGAACAGTAACTGAAGAAATAATTAGCACAGAACATGAATTTTGATTGTTAATTACATCTGTAGTGCTGCAATGCATGCTAGGAGGCATGTTGGACGACAACAGTTTTGACATCAGGTGGCAGCAGAGGTTGACTGTCTCCCCCAAGGGAGCAGTGCTGGCCAAATGAATCTTCTTGAAGCAATGATGTGGCTGTACAATGAAGTGTTACAGGTTAACTCATTTGCTCCCAAAAACGTATGAATACATTCTATTTTTAATTGTTTCAGTGTCCCAAAGACGTATTTATACGTCTTTTACATTAAAAATTTTTTTTTTTTTTTTTACAAGAGACATCTCTGGATTCTAATTCAATTTAGCTCCAAAGCACAAAGCTGAAAATCCATTTTTAAGCAATAAAACTGGCCACTGGAGGGCAGTAGCGCATTTGGTAAGACCTGCAACCTGATTCAACGCCAACGAACGGCCAGGCTGCGCGGCCGGGGCGCCGGAGGAAGACGACCGAATGGAGAACAACCTAGAAGACGCTCGGGATGCCAGGCGCTGGACGACCGAGCAGAACGACCGGGACCACCAGTGCAGTGTACGATGCCGTTGAGTCCGTGCTGCTCGCCGAGCAAACCCCGCAGAGACTAAAAAAAATCCATGTTTATGAGACAGGTAGCGATGAGATAAAAGTTTAGGGGGCAAGTTTTTCCGGCCACAACAGCGTCATCGCTCAGTTAGTTATGTGTAAATAAATTGTTACTTTGCTATCAAAAGCTCTATTTGTCTTGTTGGATATGTTATTTTGTAAAAGGAAAACATTATTCAGATGTTTGGGATGTAACTAAAGCAAAAAATAGCTGAGTTAAAGTCAAAGTTATGTTTGAAATGTATGCACAAAAAGCTCATTTTTTTCATCAGGACTTGGAAAATCGCTCAAACTAAGCTTTTTTTAATGCTGATTTCTAAAGAATGGAAAAAGATATGATTGGTTACATGTTTATATAGCAATAGAACAGAATTTTCTGTGGGCCTTGCAAAATCAGTCAAAATCCAGTAAAACGGCCGGGAGCGAAGGGAGTTGAAAATGGCTGGGAGTGAATGAGTTGAATGAGAAACACTGAATTAAAAAGAAAAATGCTTACGTTAGCCCGATTGTTAGTTTGCACGTACCCATCTTTAGTTCCTCTGTTCTCATCTCCTTGAAGGATTACCCTTCTTCTTGCTTTAATCCTTTTTTCCCCCTCTCTCATCTTGCCACTCTCCCATTTTTCTTGCAAAAGAAAAGTTTACCGTCTGTTTGTTTTTTTTTTTCCTCAAGTTGCCAATTTTCTCTTCGTCTCGGCTGCGCAAAGTCCAGGAGTTAATCTTCTTTTGTGATTCCCCCATTCCTTTCTCCGAGACATTTTACATTTGTTGAGGCAATCTGGAGTTCCATTTTTCTGCAGTATACATTTATTTATATACACAGAACAGTCATGAAGCTTAGGGGCAAGTAAAACACAGAGTTAAAAGGGAAGGTTTTGCTTGGCTTGCAAAACATGTATGCCAGCTGAACATACAACTCGAGGTGAGGAACAGACACATAGGCATGGGCATACAGGTACAGTATTTAGTCAACCACCAATTGTGCAAGTTCTCCTACTTGAAAAGATTAGAGAGGCCTGTAATTGTCAACATGGGTAAAGCTCAACCATGAGAGACAGAATGTGGGGGAAAAAAAAAAAGAAAATCACATTTTTTGATTTTTAAAGAATTTATTTCCAAATTACAGTGGAAAATAAGTATTTGGTCACCTACAAACAAGCAAGATTTCTGGCTGTCAAAGAGATATAACTTCTTCTAACGAGGCTCCACTCGTTACCTGTATTTATGGCACCTGTTTTAACTCATTATCGGTATAAAAGACACCTGTCCACAACCTCCGTCAGTCACACTCAGAACTCCACTATGGCCGAGACCACAGAGCTGTCGAAGGACACCAGAAACAAAATTGTAGACCTGCACCAGGCTGGGAAGACTGAATCTGCAATAGGTAAAACGATTGGTGTAAAGATATCAACTGTGGGAGCAATCATTATAAAATGGAAGACATACAAGACCACTGATAGTCTCCCTCGATCTGGGGCTCCATGCAAAATTTCACCCTGTGGCGTCAAAATGATAACAAGAATGGTTCTGGGATTTTTGCTCACCGCACTGGGGGACCTAGTGAATGACCTACAGAGAGCTGGGACCACAGTAACAAAGGCTACTATCAGTAACACAATGCGCCGCCAGGGACTCAAATCCTGCACTGCCAGGCGTGTCCCCCTGCTGAAGAAAGTACACGTCCAGGCCCGTCTGCGGTTCGCTAGAGAGCATTTGGATGACCCAGAAGAGGACTGGGAGAATGTGTTATGTTCATATGAAACCAAAATAGAACTTCTTCTTGTGTTTGGAGGAGAAAGAATACTGAATTGCATCCGAAGAACACCATACCCACTGTGAAGCATGGGGGTGGAAACATCATGCTTTGGGGCTGTTTTTCTGCAAAGGTACCAGGACGACTGATCTGTGTAAAGAAAAGAATGAATGAGGCCATGTATTGAGAGATTTTGAGTGAAAATCTCCTTCCATCAGCAAGGGCATTGAAGATGAGACGTGGCTGTGTCTTTCGGCATGACAATGATCCCAAACACACAGCCAGGGCAACAAAGAAGTGGCTTTGTAAGAAGCATTTCAAGGTCCTGGAGTGGCCTAGCCAGTCTCTGGATCTCAACCCCATAGAAAATCTGTGGAGGGAGTTGAAAGTCCGTGTTGCCCAACGACAGCCCCAAAACATCACTGCTCTAGAGGAGATCTGCGTGGAGGAATGGGCCAAAATACCAGCAACAGTGTGTGAAAAGCTTGAGAAGACTTACAGAAAATGTTTGGCCTCTGTTATTGCCAACAAAGGGTACATAACAAAGTATTGAGATGAACTTTTGGTATTGACCAAATACTTATTTTCCACCATGATTTGCAAATATATTCTTTAAAAATCAAACAATGTGATTTTCTGTTTTTTTTTCCCACATTCTGTTTTTCATGGTTGAGGTTTACCCATGTTGACAATTACAGGCCTCTCTAATATTTTCAAGTGGGAGAACTTGCACAATTAGTGGTTGACTAAATAGTTATTTGCCCCACTGTACATATGAATGGTTACTGTCTGTCAGACAGCGACTTGCTAATTCAAAAGCACTTGGGTCATTTTGGCCACCTCTGGGTTTTTTCTGGAGGAGAGTCCAAATCGGCCATTGCTTGGGAATATTAGGGGTATTTGTCTTGAGAAAGGCCGAGTCGGCCTCTGTTGGGTTTTCTAGTGTTAAGTCTAAGGCCATCATTGTAAATTTGAAGCTGTTGAAGCATTTTTTTTTCTTAAATTGCTGTTCATCATCTACATGCTTTAAAAAATATATATATCGACTTACAAATTCGCTTTTGAATTGGTCCACCTCTACGCTATATTTAATCAATGCTATTTTTTACTGTATATTGCCTAGTGCCTGTCTGCTCTTTTAGTCCAAAGCAACGAGGGACTGTGACTTGAACGTTACTGGTGTCCTACCACTTATCTCCGCATGCGTCTCGCCCCCTCTGTAGGAATGGAGCGACTGCCAACTCTGCGGCGGCTCGGGCTGCACGCCGTGCTCGCTGTGTCACGGCAGCAAGCTGTCCATGCTGGCCAACCGCTTCAATGAGTCCATCAGCGAGCTGCGTTGCCAGGCCTGCTACCCTCACGGTCTAGAGAGGTGCCAGGCCTGCGCCGGCAAGTCGCCATTTTCGCCCGCCGCTCGCGCTCGGCCCGAGGGGGAGCCAGCCAGCCAGTGAATGCGAGCGTGTTTCACACTCAAGTGTGTGTCCAGGCGCCACTATTGCTTAATCCCAAATGTTCATGGCGGGGTTTCAAGCGTAAACCATGGCTGAATTGGGGAATTACAACCATTCAGCATGCCCGTAAAAGAGAATTTTTAATGCGTGCAGTGTACATAATCTTCTCCCTTTTTTTTCAGGTCACATCATTTTGCATCTATCCGATCCTTGATTATATATAGTGCTGCAACGATTAATCGATTAACTCGACTATTCGATTAAAAAAATATTCGAATTAAATTTTGCTGCTTCGAGTATTCGTTTAATTAAAATGGCATTGTGATGGTTTGTTCTGAAAGTGTTTGCATTTAGTTTTATTGATTTGGATGGATACACTGCCCTCTGGTCTGCCTTATTTCACATGGCTGAATCCAGCTGCTCCCTGTTAAGACCAACATAAGTTTTTGTTTGAGCTTATGTTTTTTTAATGCATTCGTAATTTAGTTATAAAGGTATATTTATGTGTTTTTTTGTGGGAATATGTGTTTGAACTATTTGTTAAGAGCATTGTAAAAAAAAACAAAAAAAAAACGTTGGCATTTTATAGCATTTAAACTAGCGGACTTCTGCTATGAAAGTTAGCCAATTGTTTTTATGTACATACAGTGCCTTTCAAAAGTATTCGGCCCCCTTGAATCTTGCAACCTTTCGCCACATTTCAGGCTTCAAACATAAAGATATGAAATTTAATTTTTTTGTCAAGAATCAACAACAAGTGGGACACAATCGTGAAGTGGAACAACATTTATTGGATAATTTCAACTTTTTTAACAAATAAAAAACTGAAAAGTGGGGCGTGCAATATTATTCGGCCCCTTTACTTTCAGTGCAGCAAACTCACTCCAGAAGTTCAGTGAGGATCTCTGAATGATCCAATGTTGTCCTAAATGACCGATGATGATAAATAGAATCCACCTGTGTGTAATCAAGTCTCCGTATAAATGCACCTGCTCTGTGATAGTCTCAGGGTTCTGTTTAAAGTGCAGAGAGCATTATGAAAACCAAGGAACACACCGGGCAGGTCCGAGATACTGTTGTGGAGAAGTTTAAAGCCGGATTTGGATACAAAAAGATTTCCCAAGCTTTAAACATCTCAAGGAGCACTGTGCAAGCCATCATATTGAAATGGAAGGAGCATCAGACCACTGCAAATCTACCAAGACCCGGCCGTCTTTCCAAACTTTCTTCTAGAACAAGGAGAAAACTGATCAGAGATGCAGCCAAGAGGCCAATGATCACTCTGGATGAACTGCAGAGATCTACAGCTGAGGTGGGAGAGTCTGTCCATAGGACAACAATCAGTCATACACTGCACAAATCTGGCCTTTATGGAAGAGTGGCAAGAAGAAAGCCATTTCTCAAAGATATCCATAAAAAGTCTCGTTTAAAGTTTGCCACAAGCCACCTGGGAGACACACCAAACATGTGGAAGAAGCTGCTCTGGTCAGATGAAACCAAAATTGAACTTTTTGGCCACAATGCAAAACGATATGTTTGGCGTAAAAGCAACACAGCTCATCACCCTGAACACACCATCCCCACTGGGGGCCGAATACTTTTGCAAGGCACTGTATATCCTCATTTATTTTTTATACCGTTTGAGGCTCAGGTCAGGTATTTTTTATGTTCCTTATCCGATTACTCGATTATTCGAACTAACTAGTTCATCGATTAATCGACTAATCGATAGCTGCAGGCCTAATTATAGTAATGCAAAACATTAACAGTTGACCTTTAAAGGTGCACAATGTAAGAACTGTACTTTAATTATTGATGTAATGGCCATAATGTTTCAATAGACTAGAGCTGAAACGAGTACTCGAATAATTCGATTGACTCGATTTAAAAAATTGATCGAGGAATTTTCTCCGCCTGGAGGAATCATTTAAAAGTCTGAGAACCCTTAAATAAAAATGCAACAGATATGAACCATTATGGTATTGACACGCTATTTCAACGAATTGAAAAACCAGGTTAAAAATGATTGCCGCAGGAAATCTAGGCCATTATTGTCTCCGTAAGCGACGCCACACCACGTCAGCACCTTTCTACAATGCGATAGCGTCGTTCCCCTAGCGTCATGTCGGCGCGCACTCCACTTTTCCTTTCTCAAAATAATTTAGCCCGCACAATCTTCTATTCTATGCCCATCTGCTCTCTAAGCAGATAGCAGACGCTCCGAGCCGTGGGATATTTTGCGGAGGCCGCTGCTGAAATGGCGGTTCTAACACCCGTGAAGAGAGGCGATCGATCAAAGTCTGCGTTCGCACTGACCATATCCCCAAATGTTGCAGTAGCCCCAAGTCATGCCTGAGAAATCTCCCTCCTAGATCATTACAATCTCCCATCCAGAAAGCCATCTTTGGGCTCGGAGCTTATTTTAGATGGACTTTCAAAGAAAGTTACACAGCTGCACTCTTTCTGCTATTCCTGCTATTTATGCAGTAAGCTGAATTTTGCTGACTTTTGAAAAATGAACAGCAGCTCAAACTTGAGCAGGCGAGAGTCCTTTCTTAAACTCAAAAGAAGAGGAAAATGTTTCGTTAGGTCAAGGTCAGCCACACCAAAATGCATAGTTTACATTATAATTCACTCAACAATAATTTTTAGGGCTGTCAAAATTGTGTTAACGGGCGTTAATTAATTTTTAAAATTTATCACGTTAAAATATTTGATGCAATTAACGCACATGCCCCGCCCAGGCCATTTGGGGGCCCTAAGAAAAAAAATGCAAAGGGGCCCATATTTTTGGCCCATCATTTCGTCACAGTGTACTGTGAAACCCATACATGCAATCCAACCTATACGTCCATATTTTGACTTATTTGACTGACCTGACTTAAACCCCATTGAGAACTTGTGGACAATGCTGAAGAAACAAGTCCATGTCGGACAGCCATCAAATTTAACTGAACTGCACCAATTCTGTCAAGAGGAGTGGTCAAAGATTCAACCAGAAGCTTGCCAGAAGCTTGTGAATGGCTACCAAAAGCGCCTAATTGAAGTGAAAATGGCCAAGGGACATGTTACCAAATATTAGCGCTGCTGTATGTATATTTTTGACCCAGCAGAATTGATCACTTTTTTTCTGTTCACCCATAATAAAGTCATAAAAGAACCAAACGTCATGAATGCTTTTTTGTGACAAAGAAGTATCTGTTCTATCAGCGAAAAATCAGAGTTGTAGAAATAACTGGAAACTCAAGAGAGCCATGACATTATGTTCTTCACAAGTGTATGTAAACTTTTGACCACAACTGTATGTGTCCTCTGAAAAAGACAGTGTCCAAATCATGGCCAACAGAATGAGTTGGTAGGGTTCTTACTAGAAAGAATGACCTCTCACACATAGCAGAACACAGAGCCACAATATCCTCAGAAATTGGTCAGTGCCTCCACAAGGGCTTAGCACCGCTTTTTTACAAAAAAGATGCATGGGAGTTCTTCATCATTTGCCACGTTTACATGGAGCCAAATATTCCAATTACAATCGGAATATTTGTTCAAACCGAATAAATCTGTTCCATATAAACACCTCATTCGGAATGAACAGGCCCAAACCGAATGGAATTTCATTCTGTTTCACAAGGGTTGGAATATTCCTTTTCCCAAACCGATTAGAAGTAAAATTATATCATGTAAACAGGGAAGCGGAATGGTGTCTGGTTGCGTTCTTTCTGCACATGCTCCGTACTGACGTGGTGACGTCACTTGGTGACGTAAGTAACGTCACTTGCAACATGGCTTCCAAGCACACGCACAGCGCACCCACACAACTTTTTAAATGAACGGCGTGTCATTCTGAAGTTTTGTTTCCACTCGAAAAGTTAAAACGGCAGCTGATTTGACGATCGATCTCCATGTTTTGCAACGTGACGCTTTGTTTTGATTAATCTGCGCATGTCAGACGGCAGTTGTCAAACGTCCTTTCGGAATAAAGGCAGTCACATATAAACGCTGGATCGGAATAGATGAAGTGACATGTAAACAGCTGACGTGAAATTTCCATTCGGAATGATTTGAATCGGTATGAACAAAAGTCAGCATGTAAACGTGGCTATTGATGATAAAATACAAGGAAGGATAAAGTCTATTGCTGTTCTGTTGTTTTTTTATTTTTTTTTTCCCCAAAAAATGTTAATTGAATCATAAAGATATTTCAAGCATGAAATCATTCTTGTGTGGCCCTAAATATCGTACTAATTAATATACAAGTCTTCAATATTCTTTACCAAAATGGCATAAAACACATTGGCTGTAATATGGGTCATTTTTGACCCACTTATGGAAGAGTGTAGGGTCCAGTAACTTGTGCATCTAAGGGTTAAAAGCGAATACAGTAAATCATATAATGAATAAATACAAAAAATTAAACTGAACAGTCCAATCGAATAGAAATCCCCCGTATTGTAGAATAGGCTTCCTGTCCTTCAGGAATAGAGTGCACTTATAATACATAGAAACATCTAGCGAAGCGTGAAGCGTGTAGTCACGCTACAACTGAACCAAAATTTACAGCCAAGTGGAATTGTTGATTCAGCACTGTGAAACAAATACGACGGTGACAAATAAAATACAGCTGCTGACCAAGATGCTGCCGCGAAGACTCATGGGGTTGATTAATATTTGAAGGCCAAGTATAAAAGATAACACAAATAGCCTTTCTGTAACCATTTGATCATTTACCGATTTGATTTTTTTTTTTTTTTTAACAGCACACAAAATGTCTACTGTTAAAACACGAGCTACTTATATTCTAAATATTATAAAGAAATAAAGTACATTCGCCATAGGGATGTCATCAATTATGTAATGTGCTGACAATGCATATGTCAACAAATTAAGAAGTGTAGTCGCCTAATTAAGGAAGACGTAAAGTGAAAGTCCCGTTTGCCTGATCCTCGGTGAGATCTCATTTGTACTCAGGTCTTCCATTTACTGTGTCAACAGGAAGCTAATTATTGTTTACTTTGTCTTCTATTTCGGCGGGGACGCGAAAGCTTCCCGCGGGCGGGATGTCGCTGAAGGCGTCGGCGATGATGATGAGGTGGTGGGAGTTTAGGGAAGTCAGACAAAACCCACAGTGAAAGACTGCAAACGTGGTTGCGTGATCGTCATTGTCTACACTAATGAGAAATTAATTGCACCGCAGCTGCCCAGGTTGATTGTAGTACCGGAGGGCGATCGCAGGGGGCGACGTGTACCATCATTGAGGCATGGTGGGAGTTGGAAAAATAAATTTGAGTTTTATTATACTTGGAATGCATAAAACAGGACATTTTTAGCTGAATTTAATGACTTGAAGTCAAATTTGTTTGTTTAATTGAGTAGTTGAATTAGCCTTAAATTCCATTTGCGCATCAAGCCACTAAAAAACTAGTCGTCTGTTGAAAATACAGCTTTAAAAATCTTGATTTTAATCACCAGTCTGTTCCAACCGAATGGTGATGTCCCTGTCTAAGCCAAAGTAACTAGAGTGCGAGAAGTCAAGTCTCCAAACACAAGCCATAGACTTTTAAATGATATTGACGGGTCAGATTTGACCTTCACTGTGCCACGCCTTCAAGTAGGAAGCCATCCCACAATCCGCTTCAGTTATTCGCAGTCGGTCGCAGCGACACATGCAGCGATCCAACCTTTTTTTTTTTTTTTTTAAATTAAATGTACATTAGTTCCAAAATTGTTCAAAAATCCTCTCAGGCCAAACCAAACTACTATTTCAGTATCAAGTTAACATATAGCAGTAAACAAATATACAAAAATAACAGTAAATAAAAAACTCCAGTCCCCATTCTGTAACAGCAGCTTTAAACTACATTCAATTAATTTAATGTCGTGAATCAACTGTTAAAGTTGTTAAAATTGCTCCCGTTATTCCATAATTTCCCTTTTGTCTACTTTCGACATGTGAAAGTTTTAAAACTATTTTAAAGATAGATTCAAGTCAATATTTTACCGATTTAGGAGTATTTTAGATAAAAAGTTAATTAGGTTTGCTTGGAAGGTTCGCTACAACAGCCTTGCAGGGAAGTGTACTGCTTTAAGATGGCGGCCGTTTACTAACTTACTAGCTTTTTGTAGATGTGCTGCTCACGCTACCGAATCAATTGTGCATCTAGTCCTATATAAATGATATCTACCATTACATTATGTGGATGACATACTTTGTAGCAGCTTTTCGGCAGCAGTCAGGTATGTTGTTGTGTTTTTTTTTATCTCGTGGCATGAGTTGAGCTAGAGCCGTGAGTTGAGCATTGGCATTACCCGAGGGGCCGGGTAATGAGAAGCATGATATTTAGCTACTCTCGCTGCGTTCTTCCTCGTTGTGCCCCGAAGACCGCGCGGCGCGCTGAGTGTGTTGTACTTCCGCTTTACTTGGCATATTTCAATAATCGGAATTTGGATGTTTGTGAATCGTTCTCGAATCTTCCACGGCCGAATCGCGAATAATCTAAGAATCGGAAATTTTGCACACCTCTACAAGTCAGCACTGACGAATTCCACTAGGGTGGGGGAATGCCTCGCTCAATTATTAAAATCAAGTTTCTCGCATTATTCGAAGAATTGTTTCAGGTCTAGATTGATGATTTTGTGCACTTGTCCTTGGGAAACGCAGTCTTTCTTTAGCAACACACTACCGCTTTTGTCCACCGGCGTCGCTAAAATTGACCAAAACTGAAAAGTCACAAAGTGTTCCTGCAATCTTCAAGAATGTATTGTTGTTGTTGTGTGATATGGATTTTCATGCTGCCATAGTTCAGTTTTAATGTTCAAAGTGTAAATTATATCACACTTTTTGTGAATAAAATCTTGTTTTTGACAGAGCGTGAGACCTACTGCAACCTTATCTAAATGTTTTTCATAACGTTAAATAACATTTTGCTGTCAAGGTATTATGTTGCACTTGCTGTAAAAGTTCATGAACCATGTTCAAACGACATGGAAGAGTTTTATCTTTTTCCAAGGCCTTGAAAACACTGATGCAAATGGTTTTGAAGTGGAAAACTTATGAATACACAGAAGTTTCTTGGACTGAAAAAACGATGTGGCTATTTAAATGACTTAACAGACACACTAGTGTAGACTCGCTTGTCTGCCTCTTCTTCATCCCAGCTTGGCTAAAGGTCAGCAGCGTATGGTGATTAAAAATGTATGCATATGCCGCATTTGCAAGGCTAGTAGAAATACTTGTGCATGCTTCACAATGACCCACGCGAGTGAACTTTCAAGCGACGTGCCGGGAATGACAGTATTTGTTTCGCCTGCGTCTGATGAGATTGAATGAAGCAGTAAAACCATCTGATGAATGTTTGCTCGCCCCGAGCGTCTTCCGGCCTGGTATTAATTTGGTTGTTTTTGTTATTTCATCAGCGACGTAGGGTACCATGAATGCAGAAATACAATGGCCATGTGTGAAGCCCCTGGAGCCACGTGGCGGACCACCTACCCCCCAAAATGCCTGTCACCCTGGCGCGCGCGAGGTCAGCTTGGGGATCTTTGATTAAATTGGGGTATTTTGCTAGATGAGGCCAGCAATGGTGTGAGAAGCATTTGCGCCCTCTGAAGGCACGTGTCATGCTTAATTTGGATTTCACAGTAAAATGGCCGCAGGGAGGAGCACCAGTGCACTGACGGATGGGAGAAGCAATGTGATCATAAGCAGGGTGAAACTCAACCATGACTGTAGAAAAACAGAGTCAGGATTTACAAAATTAAAGGTTTACAACATAATACAGAAAACGTGTTTTAAAGGGATCCTCGATCCTAAAGACATGTAGGCTCTAATGAACCACAATTGTTCTCTTGTACTAAAATGTGTTGTTAGGAACACATAAAATGTTAAATCAATGGCAATACAGTGGGCAAATGAGTATTTAGTCAACCACCAATTGTGCAAGTTCTCCTACTTGAAAAGATTAGAGAGGCCTGTATTTGTCAACATGGGTAAACCTCAACCATGAGAGACAGAATGTGGAGAAAAAAATAGAAAATCACATTGTTTGATTTTTAAAGAATTTATTTCCAAATTATAGTGGAAAATAAGTATTTGGTCAATACCAAAAGTTCAGCTCAATACTTTGTTATGTACCCTTTGTTGGCAATAACGGAGGCCAAACGTTTTCTGTAGTCTAAAGCACGTCTTCAATGCTGAAGCTCAACCGAAGGCACCCCGTTAACTCTGAGAGCGGAGGAGCGATACTCGAGACAAGGTAAAATTAAGTTAACGTAGCAGCGCTAGTAAATAAGATGAACGTTACTGTACCTTGCTAACGTAACGTTAGCCCTGCGGAGGGCTAGGTTTCTATTAATTATGACTACTGTCGATGCGTGGCTAATGCGTCTTTCATCCAGACTTTTAATTTGTAAAAACAGAGCGCTGTAGAGTGATAGGAAAATGTCGTGATCGGACCCGATCGCCGATCGATCGGGACATCTTTACATTCTAGTACGCTTTTGATAAGCTGCCGCTCGAGGGGTGCGATGTCAAACATTTGTGAATATTCACTTTTTGTAGGAAAGCTCAATCCCTCCCCCCTAAAGAATAGAGAAGCAACACTGCATGTTCTATTCATAGAACTGTTGTGTCTGTTTGTAGGTCAGGGCGCGTGATGGTTAATGTCTATCTGCTGCCAATACTGCAAAGCTTGGGTTCGAATTACAAATTGCTTTGCATGCACGGAAAGTTGGCGACTCCATCCATCATGGAACCAGGTGTGTGAAATCAATTAGTCTAATTAGGGAGGTTGTTTACTGAAATTCATGTGGTGCACTGCCCGCTTTACATTGTTTTTTTCCCTCTAGGGTACAACACTGAGAAGGGGACTGTGCAAAGCTGCATAATTTGTCTTTCTAAATGTTGAATGTGGCCCAAGAGAGAGAGAGAGAGATGGGCCAAGCTAAAACATAGAATTGTCATAGTATGTGATTATTGTCTTAGTTTGATGCAGAGGTTAGCGGGTAGAGTAGCCAAATATTTGACTCAAATAAGAGTAACGTTACTTCCAAAAAACTGACTGAAGTAAAAAAGTATTTGCTTAAAAGAGTACTCAAGTACTGAGTAATTGCTTAAAATGTCAGCATTTAAAAAAAATAATGGTATTTTTTTTTCTCAGCACATCATCTATATTAACTTTTATTATATTGCACTATTGCATGACCATATAAGGCCAAATTAATCGACAAAAATCTTTGAATTCCGACTAGCAAAATCCAGAGAAATGAAACATCACCTGTCCAAAGCACATGAGTGGTCACTAGTAGAGAAAATATATATTTTATAGTTCTATGCAGAGGTAGGTAGAGTATAGGGATGTCCTGATCGCATATTTTTGCACCTGAGTCTGAGTTAACTGATTTTGGGAATCAAATTTTGAGTTCCGATACGATATCGAAAAAAGCATTTTTTTGAACAGACGTTCCAAGCATGTTATGGTACTGTACTTTTTTTTGGGAGTGTCGTGACCACCCCCCGCGAAAATCCACAAGTGGAGGCTTAGTTTATTTACATAACTAGAAACTGCAATTTGTGGAGAAATTACTCTGCGTCTTTGCTGTGTGGAGATACAGATATTAGCCCCACCCAGGTTGGTTTGGGGACATGTCGGGGGAAATATCAGGTCATACTGTATATAGTCATTTGGGGTCATTTGGGGGGCGTGTTCTGGTCATATCAGGTCATTTGGGTACATTTGGGGGGCGTGGTTTGGTCATATCAGGTCTATTGGGGACATTTGGGGGGGCGTGTCCTGGTCATATCAGGTCATTTTGGGACATTTGGGGGTGTGCCGTGGTCATATCAGGTCATTTGGGGACATTTGGGGGTGTGCCGTGGTCATATCAGGTCATTTGGGGACATTTGGTGGGGTGTCCTGGTCATATCAGCTCATTTGGGGAAATTTGGGGGGCGTGTCTTGGTCATATCAGTCCATTTGGGGACATTTGGTGGGCGTGTCCTGGTCATATCAGGTCATTTGGGGACATTTGGGGGTGGTTGCCTGGTCATATCAGGTCTTTTGGAGAAATTTAGTGGGCGTGTCCTGCTCATGTCAGGTCAGTTGGGGACATTTGGGGGCGTGTCCTGTCATAACATGTCATTTAGGTACATTTGGGGGGCGTGGTTTGGTCATATCAGGTCTATTGGGGACATTTTGGGGGCGTGTCCTGGTCATATCAGGTTATTTGGGGACATTTTGGGGGCGTGTCCTGGTCATATCAGGTCATTTGGGGATATTTGGTGGGCGTGTCCTGGTCATATCAGGTCATTTGGGGACATTTGGTGGGCGTGTCCTGGCCATATCAGGTCATTTGGGGAAATTTGGGGGTCGTGTCCTGGTCATTTGGGGACATTTGGGGGGCGTGTCCTGGTCATATCAGGTCAGATGGGGACATTTGGGGACACGTCCTATTAATATCTGGTCATTTCTTGTTGATTTGGGGACATTTGTTTTTTTGCCACCAAGAATGGGCTATTTTTGGCGTTCATTCCCGGTGACTGCCAAAATTCACTCTAATCATTTTACGCTGCCTTTTAGCTCTATATAAAGGTAAAACGGCACCATTATAGATTGAACGCAACATTGCGTGAGTGGGCCGTGCAGCGCATGCGTTAATTACATTAAATATTTTAACGTGATTAATTTAAAAAACATTCATTACCGCCAGTAACGCGATACATTTGATAGCCCTACTTTAAGCCAAAACTAAAGACTCTGGTTGAGTGTAAGACATTTTGTCTGTAACATTAAATACAATTAGAAAACGATTTAATTAAAAAATATATATATTAAAAAAAAGCATGTCCGATATTTTTTTGCCGATTCCGATACTTTGAAAATGACGTGATCGGACACGATCGATCGGGACATCTTTACTTGTATCCTTAGAGTTAGAAATGCAACACGTGTAAATTGTGTACGCAATGTTTTTAAATGGCGCTGTATTTACAGTTATGCACTTTTTTTTTCAATGCGGCCCACCCTAGGAAAAAGACTGGACATCCTCAGTGTACGCGCGTGTGTATTGCAAAGAGTCAAGAGATGAACGTTCCGCTTCAGCTGGCAGACATGGTGTGGGCCGAGCGGGAGAGCGCATTTACTTTCATTCTTGCCGTCTTTCTCCATTTCTCGGATCAGCGTATATCGACCTAGCTCTCCCTCGCTTTCATCTAGTCGGTGTTAGAAAAAAAATATATAAAGGGGCCGAAACCATACAAAGAACCAAAGAAAAAAAATATTTGTTGATGGGGGAAATATAAGTCCATCTATTTTCTTGCTAAGTATTCATGAAATGTCGGACAGTACAATTCGAAAAGTAGCAATTTTCATATCACTGACTCGGTGACGTTACTAATGCGAGTAGTTTATTTACTGGAGACCAATTCTGGGTGTTGTCATCTGATGTCAGATGGGATTAACTCATGAGTTAGTTCATGCCCAGCCATGATATATTATCGGTTCAAATTGCTCACACGTTGGCAAAGGCGTAGGTTTGGTCTCAATGTTGGTAGGGACGATATCACAGCATAACTTGCATGTACACTTTTTGCTGGGGCCGGGACATTAATACGACCAAACAAATTGGGTGAACGAGGTTCAGGGCTACATTTCTCACGAATATGAACCTAATTAATTGATAGGCAAAAACATTTATGCAAAATAAAATTTTTTGAACAGACGTTCCAAGCATGCTACTGTACGATACTTTTTTTTTTTGGAATGTTGTGACCGCCCCCCGCGAAAATCCACAAGTAGAGGTTTAGTTTATTTACATAACTAGAAACTGCAATTTGTGGAGAAATTACTCTGGGTCTTTGCTGTGTGGAGATACAGATCTTAGCCCGGACCAGGTTGGTTTGGGGACATGTCGGGGACAATATCAGGTCACTTGCTGTTGATTTGGGGACATTTCGGGGACATGTGCAGGTCATATCAAGTCATTTGGGGTCATTTGGGGGGCGTGTTCTGGTCATATCAGGTCATTTGGGGACATATGGGGCGGCGTGTCCTGGTCATATCAGGTTATTTTGGGACATTTGGGGGTGTGTCCTGGTCATATCAGGTCATTTTGGGACATTTGGGGGCGTGTCCTGGTCATATCAGGTTATTTTGGGACATTTGGGGGACGTGTCCTGGTCATATCCGGTCCTTTGGGGACATTTGGTGGGCGTGTCCTGCTCATGTCACGTCAGTTGGGGACATTTGGGGGCGTGTCCTGGTCATATCAGGTTATTTTGGGACATTTGGGGGTGTGTCCTGGTCATATCAGGTCATTTTGGGACATTTGGGGGTGTGCCCTGGTCATATCAGCTCATTTGGGGACATTTGGGGGGCGTGTCCTGGTCATATCAGGTTATTTGGGGACATTTGGTGGGCATGTCCTGGTCATATCAGGTCCTTTGGGGACATTTGGTGGGCGTGACCTGCTCATGTCAGGTCAGTTGGGGACATTTGGGGGCGTGTCCTGGTCATATCAGATCAATTGGGGACATTTGGGGGGCGTGTCCTCGTCATGTCAGGTCATTTGGGGACATTTGGTGGGTAAGTCCTGGTCATATCAGGTCATTTGCGGACATTTGGGGGCGTGTCCTGGTCATATCAGCTCATCTTAGGACATTTGTGGGGGCGTCATCTTCGTCATAGGCAAAATCATTAATGCAAAATAAATTTGTATTGACATATACTAACTTTTATATGTATTGGTTCAGGTGATACATCGTTCGATTCAAACCGTTGTTTTCAAAAACAACTAAAGAAACATTTTGAAAACTTCCAAAATAAATGTCTGGATTTTATTAGAAAAATTTAAATTGCAATATTTGAACATAACTTAAATTGTATTAACATAGACTATAAATACAAACGTGATAATCTCTCAACTATCCAGTAATTAAAAAACAGTAGAACAGTTAACAGTAGAAAACACATACAGGGCGACACTTGTCTAAGCAGCTTCCTGCTCGAGTTTCGCAGGTTAGCAAATTCACTGTTTAATGTTATGCTAACTCTGATGCAGGTCGGACTTTCAGTAGCAAAATTTGTGGTGTGTTCCCCACCTCCAAAACATTGACGTCTTTTTACATTACCCACATTGGCTGACCCGGCCGAAAAAAAACTTCTAATATCCCTCCTCTTCGAAGGCGATGGAAGAGGCAGCATGTTGTCGACATGTTGTATAAATCATCAACCAATCAAACGTGCGTTTGAGGGAAAAAAATTGGACTGGCACATTCAGCATGTGAAAATGGGTAAATATAAGTCTGAACATAATGAAAATAATTCACTTAATAATGGTAGGGTCAATTCTATCCTTACAACACATGGGAAGACAATCCTAAATTACCTATATAACTGATCTCACTATTTAATGCAAATAAGGTTGCTAACAAGTTGGCGGGGACGATTTGAGCATCCTAAAAAGTTGGTAGTGTTATGTCCCTACCCTCCCTATGCAGACCTACGCCCTTGCACGTTGGGCACGCCGATCATTGAAAGTAATACTTGAAAGCAGGAGCATGTGAATGACGGCCATTTAACAATTTGGAAATGTGTGTCAGGACAGCAGAGGAGCCGTGATTCCAGTCGTTCTTTTGAGGAGAAGGGTAATGAATGGGCCTGTCGCGCTAGCCGCTCATTTGAGTCCACTAATGGATGGTATGATTAACAAAGAGGTTGGAAGCACAATTAATCTTTGAGCAGTACAGAAAGACCTCAAACCTCTTAACTAACTACTGTGTGAGCATTAAAACACTGCGGATTACACAAGAGCATAAATTACCCAGAAATCCTCTCTTTCCGAGAAAGTCTTTTGATTAATTACAGGTTTTTACTATTCAAAGGCAGAATATTCTTAATTACTGTTGGTGAAAGTGTTAGAACTTTTTGCTATCTGCATCAAAGACACTTCAATCCAATACTTGGTAGTTGCAAGCCTGAGTTAAAATGTTGATTTTTAGTCATTGCTCTTGTACAACGTAGTGTTTAATTAACTTTTTCTTTAATGAATTTGTTTAAGCTTTTTTTTCCACTCTCACGAAACATTAGCTGGTTTATCTGTAGGCTCAAAATCGAATGAATGTTAGACAACTAAATATCATAAAAATTGCAAACGAAGATATCTCGAGCATACAAATTACGGCTCTGGGTTGTGAGCGGTAAGAATGAACCATGATAAAAAATTTTTTTTATTGCACTGAAAATGACGAATTTGGTTGTCTTATTGAACACATACAGTGGTATGAAAAAGTATCTGAACCTTTTGGAATTTCTCACATTTCTTCATAAAATCACCATCAAATGTGATCTGATCTTTGTCAAAATCACACAGATTAAAAAACAGTGTCTGCTTTAACTAAAACCACCCGAACATTTATAGTTTTTCATATTTTAATGAGGATAGTATGCAAATAATGACAAAAAGGGGAAGAATAAATAAGTGAACCATCACATTTAATATTTTGTGCCCCCCCCTTTGGCAGCAATAACTTCAACCAGACACTTCCTTTAGCTGCAGATCAGTCTGGCACATCGATCAGGACGTATCTGGACCTATTCCTCTGTACAAAACTGCTGTAATTCAGTCAGAATCCTAGGATGTCTGGCATGAATCGCTGTCTTTAGGTCATGCCACAGTATCTCAATGGGGTTTAAGTCTGTACATTGACTTGCCCACTCCAGAACGTGTATTTTGTTCTTCTGAAACCATTCTGAAGTTGACTTACTTCTGTGTTTTGGATCATTGTCTTTTTGCAGCATCCATCCTCTTTTTAGCTTCAACTGTCTGACAGATGGCCTCAGGTTGTCCTGCAAAACATCCTGATAAACTTTTGAATTCATTCTTCAATTAATGATTGCAAGTTGTCCAGGCCCTGAGGCAGGAAAACAGCTCCAAATCATGATGATCCCTCCACCATGCTTCATCTTGGGGATGAGGTATTGATGTTGGTGAGCTGTTCCATTTTTCCTCCACACATTGTGTGTTACTCCCAAACAATTCAACTTTGGTTTCACCAGTCCACAAAATATTTTGCCAAAACTTCTATGGAGTGTCCAAGTGCCTTTTTGCGAATTTTAAACGAGCCACAATGTTTTTTTTGTTTTTTTTTTTAGAGGGCAGTGGCTTCATCCGTGGAGTCCTCCCATGAACACCATCATTGGCCATTGTTTTGCATATAGTTGATGTATTCACAGAGATACTGGACTGTGCCAGTGATTTCTGCAAGTCTTTAGCAGACACTCTAGGGTTCTTTTTTACCTCTCTGAGTATTCTGCGCTGAACTCTTGGCGTCATCTTTGGTGGACGGCCACTCTTTGGGAAAGAAGCAACAGTGCCAAATTCTCTCCATTTGTAGACAACGTCTCTGACTGTCGATTGATGAAAATCCAGACTTTTAGAGATAGATTTATATCCTTTCTCAGCATCATACAAATCAACAATCCTTGATCGCAGGTCTTCAGACAGCTCTTTTGACCGAGCCATGATGCACATCAGACAATGCTTCTCGTCAAGACAATTCTTACCAGGTGTGTGTTTTACAGTGGGAATGGCAACTTTAAACCACTCGTCAGTGATTGGGCAAACACCTGACTTAAAATGTTTGGTCAAAATTGGTTTCAATTGCTCTTAAAGTCTCATTAGGCAGGGGTTTCACTTATTTATTTTTCCCCTTCTGTCATTGTTTGCATGCTATCCTCATTAAAATATGAAAACCTATAAATGTTTGGGTGGTTTTAGTTAAATCAGACACAGTATTTTCATCCGGGGCCGGATGTATGGGGGGGCCGGGGTGGGCACGGACCACCCAGACGTGAGTCGTGCCCACCCAATAGAAATGTCGGGAATATCTATTATAGCTTCACACTGGATATAGAGAACGCACGGAGAGTTGGTCTCACCTAGTTTTTATTGCACGATTAACGGTTACCGTTGGCCGCAACCACGCTGTTGTGAATTCCCTGCTGTGAGGGCTGGACAGCTAACTGCCTCGCTTTGGGACAACTGTGTTGTTGCACATGCGCAGAGTATTCTAAAAAGACCGCAGTTGAGGAAAAAAAGTTCGTCCTCGGCCGATAAGTAAGTTATAATGTTCTCCACGTATACTGCAATCATATATGTGATGCTTGTGCTTGTATCAGTACTCTTTATTATTGTTTGTAGTTCGTAGCACGTTAGCTCCGCTCGTAGCATCCCATTGCTAACGTAGCATTCTATTGCTAACGTAGCGCCTAGAGCGTGATAATATATGTACAAGTTGCACTGTATTGGATCGCTAAGGGTACATCCGAAATTAATCCCATTCAATGTTCAGATTTGAGATCGCTGTCCATTGTGATGGTAGTTTTCTGATTCATTGAGCTACCGAGTGCTTAGCTTGCAGCTATAGCAGCCCTCTTGTTTGTGGGAATTGCCATTTATTATCGATGGTTCATTGCCTGTCCAATGTGGACATCTAGTGGTCATTTTTTGGATAACGCCTAGTTCAGTTTAGGCTGGAATTCATTCAATTCATTTTATTGTGAATTGTACATGTTATTTCACTATAATACGTTTATTGATGTTTTTCTTTATTTCTTTTTGATACACAAACCACACATTTTCAAATTAATGTCCAAATGCATTCAAACTGCTCAAAGGAATGAAAAAACTGTAATTTAATTTCATCAAACCAACTGAAGTTGCTGCATCTTCTCTGACCGGAGGATTAGGTCAATTATATTCAGCTGGCAATATTGTCAGCGACCCCCAAATTCTCACACACATCGAACAAGCAATCACCAAAACAAGCTGTTTTTCCAACCTCGTTTGTTATCCGCGCTCTTCCTCTCACTCCTCCAGACACATTCTCGCAGTCGGACATCCGGGCATTAATGATCTCACCAGCCACAACAAAGCGTCGCCATATTGATATGGGGGCAAAAACACGAGTCACGAGCAGTTGCTCTGTCGTGCATTGTAGTACAAACGCGTTGAACTTTTGTCTTATTTACGGTCTTTATTTTTCCCGTCGGAATGACTAAAAGTTGCCGTGTTGCGGGTTGTAACACAAGGAAGAGTTTAGAGCCGCATTTGAAGTTCTCATTCTTCCTCGTGAGAAAAAAAGGACAAGCAAATGGCTGAAAGCAATCAATCGAGGAACAGTAAAAGAAGACTGTTCTGTGGACCATTCTCGCCAGTGGGAACCTAAATCCAGGCACAATTACATTTGCAGCCAACATTTTATTACTGGTGAGTAAACTTTAATCGATTTTTTTATTTTTTGCCCCAATTAGCTGCTAGGATTCAATAGACTAGGCAGTGGTTATTATTACCGTAACCGACGACTTGCAAACCGTTATTTTTTTTCTGCCGTGATCTGCTCTGATCGGTCAATTGGTATATTATTGGCCTGGTGGGAATTGGTTATTTTGCCGTGACGTGTTCACGGCTAAATACAGTAATGCTTGGAGGGGAATTACCGGTTACGGCAGAAATAATCACTCCGTGTATACTACCAGTTTTCTTAGTTCCACACAGTACATATTCCACGTAAGTGATGAAGGTCAACTTACTGGGTGACTTAATGAGGTAGTTGTAGATGTTTCCAAACTCCACTGCAGGCAATTCCTTTGGATTGTTTACCCAGCTATCAACTGCGACTTTGTATGGGCAGATTTGCAGGCCAATACACGCTTATTTTAAGTTGTATCGCCTCCTCGCGTCTATCGGCAGTGACTTGTGATAATAATAAGTCATGTTTAAGACGTTTTTATGAAAAAAAGACGCAAAACACGGCTGAAATATATGAATTTCAGACGTTTGTCTACGGATGTTTACCTGTGTGTGCCCCCATCTCAAAATGGCGACACTTTGCTATGCGAGATGACATCATCGTGACATTACGCCGACCGCGAGAATAAGTAGATAGATGAATGAAAAAAAAAAACAAATAAACCCCCCAAAAATTAATGCAGCCTCAACGTGACACAAGCCAGTGTCCTACTTGTGCCAGTCCCAAGCCCGGAGAAATACAGAGGGTAAAAAAAAAAGCCTGCATTGGGGGTGCCCCCTCAAGATTTCTTAGTGCCCACTCTGGTGGGTAATCCTAGATCCGGGCCTGTTTTCATCAGTGTGATTTTGACAAAGATCAGATCACATTTGATTATGATTTTATGCAGAAATGTGAGAAATTCCAAAAGATCAGACAATTTTTTTATACCACTGTACATTGTATATATATATTTTTTTAATATTAAAAAAGCAAATTCTCTCAAATTGGATATGTATACTTCTCATTTAGCTCAAATTGTCACTATTGACACTATCCATTTGGTCTACTGTCTGAGCAGAAGTAATGGCAGCCAAGGTCTGCCCAAGCCAGGACAGATGCTGAAGCAGCAGATGGTAAAAATATTGAAATGTGCTGATAAACAAAATAACCGTTTTGTTTTTAGTGCATTTTGCTGATGTTGACGTGACCTAGCTGGCTGGTGGGTGCAGGCACAATCAACATGAGATGAACTCCAGAAACATCATTATCTGTGACATTTCATACAAGTTTTGCACAAAATAATATGGAAAACATGACAACGTTCATACACATTCACCTGCTTTGCATGTTTATTTTTGTGTTCTGAGCCTTTGTCAAGCTTTTTCTTTGTCACTGGCAATTATTTGGGCTATGAGAACTTTGTGAGTTGACCAAATTACTTAACAAGCAGCAGAATGTGACAACATTCATTGTCCCCCTCACCCCGCCAAGTCAAAATGGACTGGACGTCTAGTGCGGTCGATGGCAGCCAACGAGTGCTCAGTGAGTGTAAAGAAAAAAACATGAAAAAAACAATCATCATTCATGCATTAAAGGGTTAAAAAGACAAATAATTGGACATAAAGCATGAAGAAACACATATAGACCGACTATATATGAGTGTTCATTCAATAAATAATTCGATAAAATTTTTCAGTATAAGGACTTTAAATACAGGCTAATCGTCTGTTATCTTGCCATTGTTGATTTTTGAATAGCTTGCGCGCTGGGGTAAATATCAGTTCAATTGAATCAGTTAACATAAACATCTTTGATGTAAAAGATGTTCTAGAATGTATAATGTAAACGTGTAGAACATGCAAAGTAACATCAGTTACTTTGCTGAGTAAGTAATTTCTCTTACAATGAGGTAACTGAATTACTTCTACTAAAAAATGAGTAACTTGGACCTAATTACTTTTTAAAGTAAGATTAACAACACTGTACAGTACATACAACCTTCATAATTGTTAGGACTATTAGGATATTCAGTCATTGTTTAAATATGTTTAAAGCAGGGGTGCCCAATCCCGGTCCTCGAGAGCCCCTATCCAGGTGGTTTTCCGTGTCTCCCTCCTTTAACACACCTCAATCAAATGATCAGCTCATCAGCAAGCTCTGCAGCAGCCTGATAACGATCCTGATTAGTTGTTTCAGGTGTGTTAGAGGAGGGCGACATGGAAAACAAGCTGGATGGGGTCTCTCGAGGACCGGGATTGGGCACCCTTGGTTTAGAGCAACTGTTCAGGGCTGGTCCTTTCCCGTTCTTACAACACAAATTGAGTCTGTTACTGTTTTCCTCAAAGGTTTCACATATTTTCTTCTAAGAACTTCAGACACAATGACCACAATTCATGCTCCATGCCCCTGATTAAGTCCTTCTAAACCAGGGGTGCTCAAGTCCAGTCCTCGAGAGCCCCTATCCAGCTTGTTTTCCCATTTCTCCCTCCTCCAACACACCTGACTCAAATAATCAGGATCATTATCAGGCTCCCGCAGAGCTTGCTGATTAGCTGATCATTTGATTCAGGTGTGTTCAAGGAGGGAGACATGGAAAACAAGCTGGATAGGGGCTCTCGAGGACCGGACTTGGGCACCTCTGTTCTAAACTATAGACTCAATTCCTGCTTTACACTAAAATTGCAGTTCTAAAACGCTTTTATATTTTCAGTTTTTTTTTTTTTTCTGTCAAAACGATGTACACATTTGGACCATTTTTTTCTGTCGTTGTGTGTGGAGTATAGGAGAAGTGAGTTTAGAAAAATGTGTAAAACTTATAAAAAATGTAATTAAATAAATGTAGATTGACTTGAACTGACACAAACTATCACATGAATAGTTCGACCGGGGTGTGTTCCCCTCCGTTTGGGCCTAATACCAACACAATGTATGTCTAGTGGTTGCATTTATATATGAATTGTTGCTGTTTGTCGGACAACGACTTTCTAATTCATAAGCACTTGGGTCCTTTTGACCACCTCTGGGGTTTTTTCGGTGGAGAGGCCAAATCGGCTATTGCTTGGAAATATAAGGAGAATTTGTCTCAGGAAAGGCTGAGTCGCCCTCTGCTGGGTTTTTTCGAGTGATGTCTAGTGATTTGGCTTCCTGCTGTACGCTGCAAACATTTTCAGACACAGTAAACAGACTGGTCTTTCCTCGTCTCTCACCGTATTAAAAGTCAAATCCAAACGCTACATACGCTTTTTCATATTTCATCGTCTTAGCTCTAAATATCTGCGGTGCTCTTTGCTGTGTGCTCTTGTTTGGTTCAAATATACTGCGTACACTTCCAACTAGGGTTGTTCCGATCATGTTTTTTTGCTCCCGATCCGATCCCGATCGTTTTAGTTTGAGTATCTGCCGATCCCGATATTTCCCGATCCGCTTTTTTTTTTGCTCCCGATTCAATTCCAATCATTCCCGATAATTTTTCCCGATCATATACATTTTGGCAATCCATTAAGAAAAAAATGAATAAAACTCGGACGAATATATACATTCAACATACAGTACATAAGTACTGTATTTGTTTATTATGACAATAAATCTTCAAGATGGCATTTACATTATTAACATTCTTTCTGTGAGAAGGATCCACGGATAGAAAGACTTGTAACTCTTTAAATGATAAATGTGACTTTGTATATTGTGACTAAATAGTGCCATCTAGTGTATTTGTTGAGCTTTCAGTAAATGATACTGCTGCCATTTAACTTCTGCCCAAATGCATGATGGGAAGTGCAACTATGACTGTGCGTCGTGGTACCAATTGATATATCTTCTCTGCGTTGGGAAATAACATAGGGTGTTAAGATAAAGATCAACTACTACCTTTCTTCCCCACTTTGCTTCCCACTATATTACTAGTGGTTGAGAGAAGGATTGTAAGGCTTTAGCCAATTAAAAAAAGGCTTCAAAGGCTGCCAAAACTCTCTGTACTCATTTGACGTTGCCTTTTAACTCTATGAATATGTAAAATGGGGCCATTATAGATTGAACGCAAAAATGCGTGAGTGGGTGGTGCAGCGCATGCGTTAATTGCGTTAAATATTTAAATATTATTACAGCCGTTAACTCGATAAATTTGATAGCCCTACTTTAAGCCAAAACTACAGACTCTGGATGAGTGTAAGACATTTTGTCTGTAACGTTACATACAATTAGAAAACGATTTAATTAAAAAAAAAATAAAAAAAATAAAAAAAAGGCATGTCTGATATTTTTTTGCCGATTCCGATACTTTGAAAATGACGTGATCGGACCTGATCGATCGGGATGCCGATCGATCGGGACACCTCTACTTCCAACCATTGAGTGGATGTGCAATTACACTTTATTCTAGTACAGCAAAAAAGTATGTTACTTGACGTCACATGCGCCATCCCCGTCATCGTTTTGCGCCCCACTATATGGGAAGTACTGCAAAAAAGGAACGCACTCTCTATACTCTGCAGCTTACTGTGTCTGCTGTGAAACTCTTCCTTTTGTAAATCTTTATTTTGATGTCAAAACATTCGGCCTGAACGGATTCATGGCATTTCTGCTAAATCAAAGAGAAATGATGAATTGAGATAGGAGTCATTTTAGCAAAGAGCACGGCCACTGTACAAATCAAGCTGAACAAATACAGCTGCTTTCATCCCATCAAGCTGAATGCTAATTTGTTGTGCCTTTGTGAAGCTCGGCGCTCTTCAAAACACTCCTTTGCCGGATCTCATTAGATTGTGAACTAAAGTGTTTTCGTGGAGTATTTGCACAAAACTAACAGCTAACCCTGAGCAAATCTTGTCTCGTCTTTGTGCTCCACATATGACAGCACGAGCACGTAAATCGAATTGTTCAACTTTTGCATACAGGCAGAGATCTTTTGCATATCTGTCAAATGTATTTATACAGCGAATTAGAGCACGGGCGAGGTGGCGTCCCAGCCAAACACATGCATGCATAATAGCCTCTTTTTCTCTTTACCTCACTGCGTCACTGTCTTTCATCGCATTTGCACTCCAAGCCGTTCCCTGCGACTGTTTTGGAAATGTTTGTTAATACGGCTGCTCTGCCCTGGCACGATTTAAGAACTACGACGAGGAATATGTCACTCGGCGCCTGTGAAAAGGGCAGCAATGGGAGTAATTATGTTTAGCGAGAATCGTGACGTGTTGTTCGGTGGGCGAATAATTCTGAGGGCTAAAACTATTTGTCTGGAGTTTTTCACGCTGTGAAAAGTTTGGTGCTCTCTTTGGGTTATTACTGTATTTGTTAACTTTCTGTGTGCTAGGACGAGACTGTGTATATTTTGAATGTATTTTTGCGAAGAGCAGCTGTGGGTGTTTGTTTAAAGACGTTTTGTCGTTTGTAAAACTGGAAATGCATCATAAACCAGATGTTTATCTTCAAAGCAGGGGTGGTCTATGGGATTGGAGTGGCCTGGGAGTCAATAGCCACGTTTACATGCTGACTTTTATTCATACCGATTCAAATCATTCCGAATGGAAATTTCACATCAGCTGTTTACATGTCACTTCATCTATTCCGATCCAGCGTTTACATGTGTCTGCCTTTATTCCGAAAGGCCGTTTGACAACTGCCGTCTGACATGCGCAGATTAATCAAAACAAAGCGTCACGTTGCAAAACATGGAGATCGATCGTCAGATCAGCTGCTGTTTTAACTTTTCGAGTGGAAACAAAACCAGAATGACACGCCGTTCATTTAAGAAGTTGTGTGGGTGCGCTGTGCGTGTGCTTGGAAGCCATGTTGCAAGTGACGTTACTTACGTCACCAAGTGACGTCACCATGTCAGTACTGAGCATGTGCAGAAAGAACGCAACCAGACACCATTCCGCTTCCCTGTTTACATGATATAATTTTACTTCTAATCGGTTTGGGAAAAGGAATATTCCACCCCTGTGAATCGGAATGAAATTCCATTCGGTTTGGGCCTGTTCATTCCGAATGAGGTGTTTATATGGAACACATTTATTCGGTTTGAACAAATATTCCGATTGTAATTGGAATATTTGGCTCCATGTAAACGTGGCAATTGAGGACCAGCCACTTCATGGACGGCAACACAAGTACCTGTACTTGTGCCTTGATGAAAAAAATAAAAACAGTATTTGATGTTGTTTTGGACAAATATCATATAACAAACAATAAACTGAGCCATTAATTAGCCTAGAGTAAAAAAAAAAATACAACAGTGTATTGATTTTAATGCAAACAGGTCATTGATACAATAAACCATAACATGAGTAAACCATTGGAGAACTGTAACCCTGATGAAAGTACACATGTAGTACTTTTAATTCCAAATGTTCGAAAATATTGGTTGGGTAAAAATTAAGCTTGAGAACGATAAACTGATACGACCGGATATCCAGTTTTACAGGTGAGAGATACAACTGTATCGATAGTAAACTTACCATTCGACAGTAATTAGCCATTAAATATTCAATGAACCGATAGTAGAGATAGAATTCGGCTATCGCGAGCACAAGAATCGGCTTCTAATGCCTAGTTCAATGCATTGCTTAATAGGATAATAACTTAGCTTTTACTTCACATGCTGCGCTTATGTCATTCGCCACACAGCGCACTTAGATTGAGACCGCACGCATATAATATGGACAAGCACCACTCACAGTCGTGGTTGCCTCAACTTCCCATGCATTTCGGCAGAACCGCTACTAGTCGCCGTCATTACCCGATCGTCACGGGCGTGTCATAACAACGCGAGAGCTAACAAAACCACTATAGCGCACGCTCCATAGTGTTTTCCTCACAGTTCACAGCCCAAAACGAAACTAATAGTGGCAACGAAGCAACATGCTAAAACAGGGGTGGGCTAACTATTCCACAAAGGGCCGCAGTGGGTGCGGGTTTTTGTTGCAACCCATTAAGACGACACCTTTTCACCAATCTGCTGTTTTACACATGCAATCAGTCGATTGCAGTCAGGTGCTTCTCATTTCTGCTGAAACCTCATTGGTTAAACTATCTGTGCTGGGTCAGTTGGAACAAAGACCAGGACCCACTGCGGCCCTCGAGGACCGGTTTGCCCACCCCTGTGCTAAAACAATGGACAGTGTGAGCACCGACGGCAGCGACGTGCAGCGATTGATTTTCAACGCACCTATGAAAACAAAAGTCGGACGTTGAAATGATGAAGGCAGCCAGATCTGTTCGCATGGGACAGAGCGAGTGCGAAGTGTGGAGCGGTACAGAGATCGTGAGTTTTAAACTCTGAAAAATAACCCACTACAATGGTGGAAAGGGCAGCACGAAACGCAGTCTACTTAAACATGAAGATGTGGATTAGTTGATCTTCCTCAAGAAAAAAAATCTGCCCTACAAAAAAGATATGGACAGTGATGAGGAATAAAAATGTGGAAGCACAGGCATAAGTGAATGACTTTGCTGTGTATAAAGTTAAAGTAATGATTATTGACCTGTCTGTCTAAAATGCCATGTTTTTATTCCCCCAATTATACCAGTGGTAAAGCATAATTATTTATTTACGACAACATTGCAGGTTTAATTCTTTTTGTTTCTAGAGCTGCTGCATATAATTAATATTTTTTGTCTGTAAGATGTTTACGTTGAAAGTTTGCACTTAAATGACTTACGTCTTGTGTTCAAAACACCAGGAAATACAGTCATTGAATTACCGCACTTTATTGTTGTCTGTCACTGGAGTTTTATTTTATTATTAATCCCATCCAACAAAATGACGGTCATATAGTAAGCCTTATTTTTTTTTTCCATAAAGAAATAAAACATAACATTGATATGAAGATTTGTTGTTTAATTTTGCTATTAGAAATGTGTTTTTTTTTTATATGTTTAAAATACTGTACGAATACACACAACAAATGTTTACTATCGTATCGTTTTCACTCTGTATTGAACCGTATCGTTCTTAAACTGTCTCGAATCGTATTGAATCGTTCGGCCTTAAAAATGTATCGCTTTTGAATCGAATCGTAACCTGTGTATCGAGATACATATCGAATCGGCTTCATGCCAGAGATTCCCAACCCTAGTGAAAATTCACAGTTTTGAGTTTGTGAGTAGTCAGAGAGTTCCACTACTAATATTTAAGTACGCAGGCTCCTGACTATAAGGTTTTAGTAGCTTCTTAAGGAGACCTGACTCACACATAATCTTGGCTCAGCACTATATGATGTACACTTTTTAAATATGAATGTGTGTGTGTGAATAAATTGAATTTACCAACCTTGGCCAAAATTTGTTCAGAGTTGTGGATTTACAGTACCACAAAAATGAGAACTGTAACCTGATCAAAGCATACATGAAGGATTTTTACCGTATTGGCCTGAGTATAAGACGGCCCTGATTATAAGACGACCCCCTCTTTTTCAAGACTCAAGTTTGAAAAAAAGACTTTTTGAACACCAAATTAATTTTTATACAGAAAATAATTACAGTACATCCGAAAAAAATGATTATAACAATATATTTGAGAGAAAAAGCATGTTATTTTGCCTCATTCAAATCTTAATATCTGAACATTTAAATATGTAAACTAAAGTACAATCACATTCGTAAATGGGCATCTCGATCGATCGGGTCCGATCATGTCATTTTCAAAGTATCGGAATCGGCAAAAAAATATCGGCCATGCCTTTTATTAATAAATATATAATTTTTAATTAAATCGTTTTCTAATTGTATTTAACGTTACAGACATAATATGTTACACTTATCCAGCGTCTTTAGTTAAGGCTTAATGTAGGGTTATCAAATTTATCCCAATAACGGTGGTAATTACTTTTTAAAAAAATGTATCACGTTAAAATATTTAACGCAATTAATGCATGCGCTGCACGACCCACTCACGTATTGTCGCGCTCCATCTGTAATGGCGCTGTTTTGCCTATATAAAGAGCTAAAAGGCAGCATAAAATGAGTAGAGTGAATTTTGGCAGCCTTTGGAACCGTATTTTAATTGGCTAAAGCCTTACAATCCCTCTCCCTACGATTAGAAATATCATGGGAAGCAATGTGGGGAAGCAAGGTAGCAATTGATCTTTTTCTTAACACCTTATGTTATTTCCCTACGCAGAGAAGATATATCAATTGGTACAGTAGCACTACGCACAGTCATGGTTCCACTTCCCATCATGCATTTGGGCAGAACAGATGGCTACAGTATCATTTACTGAAAGCTCAACAAATACACTAGATGGCAATATTTAGTCACAATATACAAAGTCACAAGTCTTCTCTATCCGTGGATCCCTCTCACAGAAAGAATGTTAATAATGTAAATGCCATCTTGAGGATTTGTTGTCATAATAAACAAATACAGTACTTATGTACTGTATGTTGAATGTATATATTTGTCCGAGTTTTATTCATTTTTTTCTTAATGCATTGCCAAAATGTATATGATCGGGAAAAATTATCGGGAATGATTGGAATTGAATCAGGAGCAAAAAAAAAAAGCAATCGGATCGGGAAATATCGGGATCGACAGATACTCAAACTAAAACGATCGGGATCGGATCGGGAGCAAAAAAACATGATCGGAACAACCCTAGTTATAAGAGAGTTTTAAAATTTCAAGTGGGCGCCACTGAGCCATTTAGTTCAATTTTTTCGCAGCATTGCAAAATAATCGAAATTTACGCGAAGCCGCACGTATTTGCAAATTTTGGTGCGTTTTCGGGCATCTTCAGGCCTCCAAATTGGCCATTTTCATTTGCCGAGAAGAAGAAATAACAATAAGAATCCTTTGCATTACAATAGGGCTCTCGCACACTTGGTGCTCGGGTTCTAATTATCTCTGGATCATAATAAATATCTTACAAGGTCATTTGCTGTTGATTTTTAGCCACTTCCTGTTGATTTTGGGGATTTTACGGGTCACTCCCTGTTGATTTCTGGTTAGCGAACAGGAATGGAAGCAGAAATCCCCCAAAATGAATAAGCAGTGACGCAAACTCAACAAGAAGTGACCTGTAAATGCCCTAAAACGAAGAGAAAGTGACCTGTAAATACCCCGAAAATCGCAGACTGGCTTCTAATGCTCTGGTTTTGCCCCTTCTAGTCTAAACAGATAAGGCGTTCAACAATTTGGCCAATTGTTATGAAAAGCGTACTGGAACAAAAATCTCATTGTGGCTAGAAGAGGCAGTCAGACGGATGTGTGTTGACAGGCAAATCAACTAAACCAGTAGAAGGGATGAACGTGCATTTGAGTGTGTGTTTCAGAAGTATATCACGCAATTAGGTCATTCCCAATAATTGGCTGCCAGACGTTCTCATTAAATTTCAAGTGTGAGGCCTTTGATGAGCCTACAGACCAAATGAAAATGTCTCACTGAGTCCACACACATGCAGACACTAGTGATAGGAGTCATAGTTTCCATTTTGTTGCATTGCTATTGACTTAAATTCTCCGATATTTGACCGTGTTTCCCAAAAAATGGAATAAATACAACATTTGTGTGTCTAACATGACTTTTGGAATATAGTGAATCTGATGAAAAGCATGCTGGCAGCTGTCTTACTGAACGTCGTGTCTGTGTTAATGCTTGTTTTGATTATACACACCCTCAAGATAGAACACACTATGACCTTGGTGGTGATATGCTGGGTGAATCATAGGAAATCTCGGCTGAAGTGAACGAAAACAAACCGCGGGTAATTACTAGAGCATTACTGGATATTTACTAGAACTGTAGAAATTACCTAAAATAAAGAAAGATTATTTGTGAGGATTATGTGAAAAATTACACTGTTCAAAACGGACACTTTAATAATGCAACGTAGATCTCTAGAGTTGTTCGATTATTAGCAATAGTAGCCAATAATATCTGCCAATAATATGCCTTCAAAATTAAAGTAGAAGCCTTCTGCCTTTGTACAAGGGCTGGTCACAGTTTAGCACAGCAGTCATGCTTATTGACCATTAGATGTCTCCAAACTAGAGCTGAAACGAGTACTCGAGCAACTCGAGTAACTCGAGTTTAAAAACTGTTCCGAGTAATTTTATTCACCTCGAGTAATCGTTTATTTTGACAGCTCTAAGCATCACGTTTTGCTAGGACTACTTTTAATGCGGGACAGCGCGCTGTCACGTGCGGAGAGGAAGAGGAAGAAAAAAAAAAAACTTACCGCAGCCGACAGCCGCCACAAACGACGCCGACGTTGCTAAATACTAGCCCGCACAATGCTACATTGGTAACAGGCAGCGTCTGGTGCGTCTCATAGAGATCACATGTATGTTGAACTAGATGCGAAATGACAGACTCGGCCGCGTCTGGGCAGCGTTTGTAAACAGCCGCCATCTTAAAGCAGTACAGCGCTAAGCGCTAATAAAGAGCGCTAAGCGCTAATAAATAAGATTAACGTCACTGTCGCTACTAGCTCACGGAACGTTAGCCCTGCGGAGGGCTAGGTTTCAATTAATTAAGACCACTGTCGATGCGTGGCTAACGTGTCTTACATACAGGCTTTAACATAACATAGCATTGTGGAGTGATGAGGGTGTAAAATAAAAACTTAATCATGCTAACTATCAATTTTATCTCAGTAGTCATTGCTGGATAAAACACCAAGTAGCACTGGTCCCTAATGTGCTCCAATACAGCCTGTATCATACATTTATTTTGAACACAGCAAAAACTCAAAATCCTATCAGGACTTACAGTTTAGACTAACTTAAAACTTAACTAGAACTTAAAAATAGCTTGACACAAAGAGAAATTCAATTGAAACACGTGGGGAAAAAATCCTAACTTTTAAGTGATGTGTGTTATCAAGCGTAATGGCATTTTTAGGTAAGATATATATATATATATATATATTAATAAGATCTAAAAGTTTTTTGAGTGAAAGCAGTGAATTAGTCTTTTTTTTTTTTTAATTCTAGTTACATCTGAGATGCAATTGTTGGCTGTTTTCAACAATATACATCGAAAATAAAGACATTGATTGACTGAAAATGGTTCAAGATTACATGAAATGTCTTGTTTTCTCATGTATATGTATAATTGCGCTTCACCTAAAAATATATTTGTTTTATCCGATTACTCGATTAATCGATAGAATTTTCAGTCGATTACTCGATTACTAAAATATTCGATGGCTGCAGCCCTACTCCAAACTAAGGCTTGGTTCCTACCGCAGGTCTTAATGCACAGTTCAAATTTTTTTCTCATATCTGTTTTTTTGGCTTGCCCGTTCAGACTGCCTTTGTCCATTGAGCCCGTTCACATTCATTCATTCGTTCATTCATTCATATTTTGATTTCCTTTATAGGGAAAGAAGGGGGGGTCTATAAGATAAGTGATTGGGAGGGGTGGAGTTTACATAAATCAGCTCTGTGATCTAAAAACCAGTTATCGTGTGAATCCCTTGTGAGTGTAAGCCCGTTGGCAACCGACCCTACGCTGGCCTATCACCAATCCCGGCACAGAGGCCCCCCACCCGAGCGCGCCCAATCACACCCAGCCGCGCGTGAGCCCCATCAAAAATGCGACAGCCACGCAGATGAGTGGAGACACCGCGCGGGCGCCACCTCAGGGCCACGGCCCCCACCCAGCCAGCCCGGGGGGAGGGCGAGCCAGCGCAGCCCATCCCTCCTCTCGCAGCCCAACAAAGGGGCCATCGTCACCCCCAAGGATCCAGGGTGGTACTTCGGGCCACCCGCGCACCCACCAACCGGCCTTCAGGGATGGGAAGAGGGGACGCACCACCAACCCCTTATACACAGTATGTTTAATATCCGTATGGTATTTTTTGGAGTTGGACAATATTGGGATTAGGGGTGTGACAAAATATCGAAATGCTGATATATCATGTTACTTTGTACCCCAAAAATGTTATCTTTATGCTCCTGGCAAAAATTGATATATCGTTTTTTTTTTTTTTTTTTTTTGAATAAGGAACGAACAAGTGTCTAACAAAATTATCCACAGTAATAGTATCTGGGTTAACTCTATGGCTGCCATTGACGCCAAATCCGTTCAAACTGGGAGGGGCCAGAAACCAGAGCATTTGCAGCCAGTCTTTCCGATTTTTGAGGTGTTTACTACTCACTTTTTGTTCATTTTAGGGCATTTACAGGTCACTTCCAGTTGAGTTTGAGTCGCTACATATTCATTTGGGGAGATTCCCGAGTCACTTTCTGTTCTGTCAACCAAAATCAACAAGAAGTAACCCATATATGCCCCAAAATCAAATGGAAGAGACCCATAAATGCAAGTGATCTGAAATACCCCCAAATTAAACTCATTGCGTACAATCTGTTTGGCGTAGGATGGATGGCAGTGAATAAATGAATGTAAGTGATAAACTTAATAGCAGAAGGATGAAAATAGATTGTTTTTCTGTTTATTAGCTGTTTTGTAGAATATAGTACAATTATTTCCTGACCAGTGTATTAATCATCGTTGTATCGGCATCTCGTGTTATCGTGAGCTTTGTATTGCATATCGTATCGTATCGTGAGGTACCAAGAGGTTATCACTAGAGATGCCCCGATCGATCGGGTCCGATCACGTCATTTTCAAAGTATCGGAATCGGCAAAAAAATATCGGCCATGCCTTTTTTTAATATATATTTTTTAATTAAATCGATTTCTAATTGTATTTAACGTTACATACATAATGTTACACTCATCCAAAGTCTTTAGTTTAGGCTTAAGGTAGGGTTATCAAATTTATCCCGATAACGGCGGTAATTAATTTTTTAAAAAATGTGTCACGTTAAATTATTTAACGCAATTAATGCATGCGCTGCACGATTCACTCACGCATTGTCGCGCTCAATCTGTAATGACGCCGTTTTATCTATATAGAGAGATAAAAGGCAGCGTAAAATGAGTAGAGTGAATTATAGCAGACTTTGAGCCTTTTTTTTATTGGCTCAAGCTTACAATCCCTCTTCCCATGATTAGAAATATCATGGGAAGCAATGTAGGGAAGCAAGATAGCAATTGATCTTTTTCTTAACACCTTATGTTATTTCCCAATGCAGAGAAGATATATCAATTGGTAGCACTACGCACAGTCATGGTTCCACTTCCCATCATGCATTGGGGCATGGCTACAGTATCATTTACTGAAAGCTCAAGAAATACACTAGATGGCAATATTTAGTCACAATATACAAAGTCACATTTATCCTTTAAGAATTACAAGTCTTTCTATCCGTGCATCCCTCTCACAGAAAGAATGTTAATAATGTAAATGCCATCTTGAGGATTTATTGTCATAATAAACAAATACAGTACTTATGTACTGTATGTTGAATGTATATATTCGTCCGAGTTTTATTCATTTTTTTCATAATGCATTGCCAAAATGTATATGATCGGGAAAAATTATCGGGAATGATTGGAATTGAATCGGGAGCAAAAAAAAAAGCAATCTAATCGGGAAATATCGGGATCGGCAGATACTCAAACTAAAACGATCGGGAGCAAAAAAACATGATCGGAACAACCCTAGTTATCACCCCTAATTGGGATATCGGATATCTGTTAAAAAGTCTTTATCGGAAAATTCTACAGATTTCCATGGAGTAAATGTTCAAAACTCCTTATTTTATTGTAAATTTCTTCAATACAAGTACTGTGGCGTCCATTAACCTCCACGCGCTCATTCCTTAATATCTGGAAATGCTCTTTATGACTTGATGGATGAGTTCTCTGGAGAAAAAAATGTTGTATGTTTGAATAAAGCTATCTAAAAACAAAAGCCAATAAGAGACTTATCAGCTTGCCCTCTTATGTTGACAGCCTGCTTGGGTCTCCGTGGAGTGATAAGATGTTTCCTTTAATTTTGTTATCTTTCTACATTAATTGCAGAACTTTGATTCCATGGTCTTTATCCAAAACAAGAACCGTACACATAAAACTGCCCCAGCGACTCGATGAAAATGGAGTGTACACCCTTAACGCATTGAAAACGCCAGAAAAGCCACGCAGATAAGACTCCAATTAGGTAGTAAAATAAAAGTAGATGCTGGATGTTTGTGTCAATGTCTGCACAATAGCGTACTGCACGTAACACGTCACCTTTGCTCATTAATATTCATGACGTTAGCATGGGGGGGGGGGGGGGGGGGTCAAGCTTGCGTTTGTCCCTCATGCTAGATGCATGTACAGTGCCTTGCAAAAGTATTCGGCCCCCTTGAACCTTGCAACCTTTCGCCACATTTCAGGCTTCAAACTTAAAGATATAAAATTATATTTTTTTGTCAAGAATCAACAACAAATGGGACACAATCGTGACGTGGAACAAAATTTATTGGATAATTTAAACTTTTTTAACAAATAAAAAACTGAAAAGTGGGGCGTGCAATATTATTCGGCCCCCTTGCGTTAATGCTTTGTAGCGCCACCTTTTGCTCCAATTACAGCTGCAAGTCGCTTGGGGTATGTTTCTATCAGTTTTGCACATCTAGAGACTGACATTCTTGCCCATTCTTCCTTGCAAAACAGCTCGAGCTCAGTGAGGTTGGATGGAGAGTGTTTGTGAACAGCAGTCTTCAGCTCTTTCCACAGATTCTCCATTGGATTCAGGTCTGGACTTTGACTTGGCCATTCTAACGCCTGGATATGTTTATTTTTGAACCATTCCATTGTAGATTTGGCTTTATGTTTTGGATCATTGTCCTGTTGGAAGATAAATCTCCGTCCCAGTCTCAGGTCTTGTGCAGATACCAACAGGTTTTCTTCCAGAATGTTCCTGTATTTGGCTGCATCCATCTTCCCGTCAATTTTAACCATCTTCCCTGTCCCTGCTGAAGAAAAGCAGGCCCAAACCATGATGCTGGCACCACCAAGTTTGACAGTGGGGATGGTGTGTTCAGGGTGATGAGCTGTGTTGCTTTTACGCCAAACATATCGTTTTGCATTGTGGCCAAAAAGTTCAATTTTGGTTTCATCTGACCAGAGCACCTTCTTCCACATGTGTGGTGTGTCTCCCAGGTGGCTTGTGGCAAACTTCAAACGAGACTTTTTATGGACATCTTTGAGAAATGGCTTTCTTCTTGCCACTCTTCCATAAAGGCCAGATTTGTGCAGTGTACGACTGATTGTTGTCCTATGGACAGACTCTCCCACCTCAGCTGTAGATCTCTGCAGTTCATCCAGAGTGATCATGGGCCTCTTGGCTGCATCTCTGATCAGTTTTCTCCTTGTTTGAGAAGAAAGTTTGGAAGGACGGTCGGGTCTTGGTAGATTTGCAGTGGTCTGATGCTCCTTCCATTTCAATATGATGGCTTGCACAGTGCTCCTTGAGATGTTTAAAGCTGGGGAAATCTTTTTGTATCCAAATCCGGCTTTAAACTTCTCCACAACAGTATCTCGGACCTGCCTGGTGTGTTCCTTGGTTTTCATAATGCTCTCTGCACTTTAAACAGAACCCTGAGACTATCACAGAGCAGGTGCATTTATACAGAGACTTGATTACACACAGGTGGATTCTATTTATCATCATCGGTCATTTAGGACAACATTGGATCATTCAGAGATCCTCACTGAACTTCTGGAGTGAGTTTGCTGCACTGAAAGTAAAGGGGCTGAATAATATTGCACGTCCCACTTTTCAGTTTTTTATTTGTTAAAAAAGTTTAAATTATCCAATAAATGTTGTTCCACTTCACGATTGTGTCCCACTTGTTGTTGATTCTTGACAAAAAAATTAAATTTCATATCTTTATGTTTGAAGCCTGAAATGTGGCGAAAGGTTGCAAGATTCAAGGGGGCCGAATACTTTTGCAAGGCACTGTAAATAGTGTGCGAACGAGATGTTTACTGAGCTAAACCTACCAATTCTGTCCGAAAATGATGTCCCTGGTGCCAAATTCATGTGGAAGAAGATACAAATGTTCAGTTAAAGATATGGCTTGAGTGTCCAGGGCTGAAAAAGACGGGAAAAAGAGCCGAACTGATCCAGAGGTAGCATTTTCATCGACACCTTTTTTCTTGTGTGCATTGCCTTACGCCACTGACAATGACATTCTCCTGTTTCAACAAGCAATCATTTACCGCCATATGCCCGGTCTTTCTTATATATTATATCATCTGGTTGTCTTACGTCTCTGATCGTTCTTAGGGGTAATTTATATTGCTATTTTTGTGTAGCGATCGCAAATGCTACTCAGTGACAGCCAGCGGACACTTTTAATTTTTTCATTAATAACAAATCTTTATTCTAGAATTTATTTACACTTTCCCCTTACTTTTTACAACAGAAAATGTAACAACATTTGCAGTCAGATACTATTTTAATTTTTTTTCAGGTCATTCATTTTCAGACAGAAGCAGCACGGCAAATTACCATGCTAAAAATAAGTAAAAATATCAAAATGGCTTACTTCTGTGAGGCAGGCTGTGGCAGTCAATGGAATCACATCTTCATCTGTAGGACAATGGCCCCCAACAAAATGTTTACTGCATATGAAGGTGAATGGCTTCACCATGCTGGCATTAAACTGGTCTTTTGGACGTCTGCACAAGTTGATCCATTGTTCGCATTTTTTCATCAGAGTTTTTGGCTTCGGGAAACGTATGAAGAAAACATCCTTCATATGACGTAATGTCTAGAGTGGTTTCTACAAGTTCCATAGCAGCAGTGTTAACTCGGCATGTTCTTTTTTGAAAGATTACCGGCAGAAGCAGTACTAACATGGTTTGTACGCGAGGACGCTTCTATGTTGACCCCCTTCCGGTTTACGATGGTGACATCACGTAGCCTTGCGGTCTAAAAATAGCATACGTACGCTATTCATGGCAAATACAATAAACATATTTATTGCTAATGATTTAGGTCCAGGTGCAGCTTTGTAAAACATTTTCTTTGCTCACCTGTTGCTTGGCAGATTTTGCAGGGCGCCATCTTTGTGCCCCAAGGTTAGAGATATTTTAAACACTTAAACACTATATTCCAACTCCATATGACCTTTCTGTTTGACCCTCCTCTTGCCCATCCACACCATCGTTACACCCGCAATTTGGGTCCCCTAAAAGCCTGGGGCCCCCCCAGCACCCATCTAAGCTCCACCCCTAGACTAAATGTATATAGCTTAAGTGAATATTGCTTTTTTGCTCCTTAATCGACTTTTTTTCCTTCACTATTCATTTAACATTGTAATAAACCTAGTTTAATACTGTATTAAGTGTAAAATAATATTATATATATTAGGGCTGTCAAACGATTAAAATTTTCTATCAAGTTAATCACAGCTTAAAAATTAATTAATCGTAATTAATCACCATTAATCGCAATTCAAACCATGTATAAAATATTTTTCTGTAAATTATTGTTGGAATGGAAAGATAAGACAAAAGACGGATATATACATTCAACATACTGTACATAAGTACTGTATTTGTTTATTATAACAATAAATCAACAAGATGGCATTAACATTATTAACATTCTGTTAAAGCGATCCATGGATAGAAAGACTTGTAGTTCTTAAAAGATAAATGTGAGTACAAGTTATAGATATTTTATATTAAAATCTCTCTTAATGTTTTTGTTTTAATAAAATTTGTAAAAATTTCAATCAAAAAATAAACTAATAGCTTGCCATTGTTGATGTCAATAATTACACAATTCTCTTGGTGCTTAAACCCATAAAATCAGTCGCACCAAAGCGCCAGCAGAGGGAGACAAAAAACACACAAGTAACAAGTGGCCATGACACTGCTGTCATTTTAATCTGTTTGAACGAGGCATGTGCATTAATTGCGTCAAATATTTTAACATGATTAATCAAAAAAATTAATTACTGCCCGTTAACGCGATAATTTGACAGCCTTAATATATATCAAAGATGGGTTTTATTCCAGTGCATAACAATTCCTGAAGCAAGGGGGGAAAAAATCATTTCAAGAATATTTTGCTCTATACAATTGCATGCAATTCATCGCATTCACTATATGTGATTGTGTGTAACAATAATGTAATTAAATGAAAAAGCCTTGGAGAACAATTCACCCCTCGGATTGTTCTAACATCATTGGGCGCCTAACAAGACAAAGAAGGATCAATCTGCTTTCCTTCTTTGTCAATGAAGACAAGTACGCTGTTTATAAATAAAGCGCCTGCACTGTGGTGAGCGGACTCTCCTCTGGGAGTCCATCCAGCAACAATCAATAGTTCCTAAGCAGAAGCCACACGTGCAACAGTTTGCTACGAGAGTGCACGGATACACACGAATACACACCAGGTCCCTCCCTAGCGAGTTTATAAGATACAGCCTCACTTGCTGGTACTGTTGCTGTCATTCCCAACTTACAAATGCATGAATGTTAGCAATAGCAATAAAGTAATTTCGTAATTGACATTGAATAGGTGTCAGTGTCATAGGCAGAGTTTGACTTTTGGGGCGTATTTATTTATAATAATAAATTGACAATGACTGTTTTTTTGTTTCCCATCATTTTTGAGGGGAATTCTAAATCAGGCTGCTTGGGCAATATTTTTCGCCAAGATCGTGATCCATTGAATATGGTACACCCGCAGGTGTCGTGCCAATGTAGTTACCCCAGTCAAAAATTGTATCCCCTGGGCGGAGCCATGCGTCTTTATTATTCAATAAAAAAAAAAAAAGTTGCTTCAATCAAAATATATATTTTCAATCCCAAAAAAACGTTTCTTCGATAAAAAAAAAAGTTGCTTCAATCAAAATATGTATTTTCAATTAAAAAAATTTGCTTCTATAAAAAAAAAAAAAACTGTTTGAATGCAAAAATAAATTTGAAACTCAAAAAAATGCATGTGAAAGCTTTTTTTTTTTTTTTTTTTTTTTTTGATGTATTTTTTTTTTTTTTTTGTTAGGAGTGTGTTAGGAGGTGTTTTTTGATTGAAGTAATATTGATTTGTGTTTGGGCCACATTTTGACTAGGACGTTTTTGTCTTTATTATTCAATCAAAAAATAAGTTGCTTCAAAAAAAAAAAAAAAAAATTAAAAAAAAAAAATCAGAAAAAGAAAAAAAAATATTTGTGATTGAAAAGTTTGCATTTGAACACTTAATTTTTCATTGAAGAAGTTTTTCTTAAATTGAAGCAATCCTTTTTTTGTTTGGACCATATTATGGGTAGGACATTTGTGTCTAAAACATTCAATCCCCCAAAAAGTTGCTTCAAAAAAAAAAAAAAAAAAAAAAAAAAAAAAACAGAAAAAGAAAAGAAAAAATATTTGAGATTGAAAAGTTTGCGTTTGAACACTTAAATTTTTCATTGAAAAAGTTTTTCTTAAATTGAAGCAATACTTTTTGTGTTTGGACCATATTATGGGTAGGACATTTGTGTCTAAATCATTCAATCCCCCAAAAAGTTGCCTCAATCAAAAAAACCTATTTTCAATCAAAGAAAAAAACATTTGAAAAATAAAATTGCCCTTCCCTAATTTTTTTTTTTGGGTGAAAATTATATGCAAAGCAAATGACCGTCTAAGGTGCTAGTCACATGATCTGTTCAAAAAATAATTTTGACCCACTATAAAAATATATTTTTTTGTTCATTTCATTCATTCTTGTTGCAGTTTTATTGCTTTACAACTTATATATCTATAGGAAAGTCAATTTCATGCAGTGACACATTTCGCCCCCCCTTAAAATCCGCTTATGGTCAGTGTACAATTTTTTAAAAATTAAGCCTTCTACTAGGCCATCAGTTTTCTACTTCTTTGGCATTTCACTCTTTCTTTGTTCACTGCTCCCCTACCGACATTGCAAAAAAAAAAGTTTTTCCTGTGCTATTCAGCACCAGTTTTATGGTCACTAAAAGATGCCAGTCGTATATTAGCAAAGTTCTCCGTATTTTTGCTTATTTACAAAAAATACCACATAAAGTGATTGTTATAGGAAATTCTGACCTGAATGAGTGGACTTATTTACCCCCCATTTACACCTACTTTCTTCCCTGTGTTGTGTTATGGCATGACAATAAATAGCCATTTACGCTCGACCTGCGCTGATGATTTCACACATTTTCCTAAGACCTCATCTCACGTTTGAGCGCCACATCTTTCACTCTCTCGTCCGTTACGTTCCGCTTCGTATCGTAGGAAGATTACACCTGCATCGTCTTGACCTATTTCAACCTGAGAGAGAGAATACGCCCTCTTCCCCTTCATTTGTCACCTACGTCCAGTGAAAATGGCACTAAATATATCGACAATCTCCTCCGGAAGCAAGCTACCGGGCCCCCTTAGCAGGGGCGTCACCACACTTAATACTAGGGCTGCAGCTATCGAATATTTTAGTAATCGAGTAATCGACTGAAAATTCTATCGATTAATCGAGTAATCGGATAAAATATATACCGTAATTTTCGGACTATAAGCCGCTACTTTTTTCCTTCACTTTAAATCCTGCGGCTTATAGTCCAATGAGGCTTATTTGTTGATTTATTTGGGTTATTAGGTAACACTTTATTTGACAGCGGCACCATAAGACCGTCATAATTGTGACATGACACTATCATGGGAATTACTGAATGCTTATGACAGATGTCATTAGGTGTCATCCGGTAAATTATGTCACTAACTTTGTTTATGCCTAGCTCGGGTCTTTTACATCCATCCAAAAGTGAACTAATTTGCCGGATAACACGAAATGACTGTCATAAGCATTCATGATTGCTCATGACAATGTCATGTCGTAATTATAATTGTCTAATAACAGTCTTATCGCGCCACTGTCAAATAATGTATTGCCAAATACCATAAGTAGCAATTAATGAAACAACTGGAATAGTAACTGAAGAAATAATTAGCACATAACAGGAATTTTGATTGTTATTTACATCTGTAGTGCTGCAACGCATGCTAGGAGGCATGTTGGATGACAACAGTGTTGACAGCAGGTGGCAGCAGAGGTTGACTGTCTACCCCAAGGGAGCAGTAATGGCCAAATGAAGCTTCTTGAAGCAATCAAGCTTTGAACCAATTGGCTGCATGGTGGTTCATTTGGTGTTTTGACAGTCGTATGTAGAGGTGTGCAAAATTTCCGATTCTTAGATTATTCGTGATTCGGCCGTGAAAGATTCGAGAACGATTCACAAACATCCAAATTCCAATTATTGAAATATGCTAAGTAAAGCGGAAGTACAACACTCTCAGCGCGCCGCGCGGTCAATGAGGAACGAAGAGAGAGTAGCTAAACGTCATGCTTCTCATTACCCGGCCCCTCGGGAAATGCCACTGCTCAACTCACGGCTCTAGCTCAACTCATGCCACGAGATAAAAAAACACAACAACATACCTGACTGCTGCCGAAAAGCTGCTACAAAGTACATCCACATAATGTTACGGTAGATATCATTGATATAGGACCAGATGCAATATAGATTAGGTAGCGTTAGCAGCACACCTACAAAAAGCTAGATGCGGGCGTTAGTAAACGGCCGCCATCTTAGAGCAGTACACTTCCCTGCAAGGCTGTTGTAGCGAACCTTCCAAGCAAACCTAATTAACTTTTTATCTAAAATACTCCTAAATCGGTAAAATATTGACTTGACTCTATCTTTAAAATAGTTTTAAAACGTTCACATGTCGAAAGTAGACAAAAGGGAAATTATGGAATAACGGGAGCAATTTTAACAACTTGAATGGTTGATTCACAACATTAAATTAATTGAATGTAGTTTAAGGCTGCTGATACAGAATGGGGACTGGAGTTTTTTTATTTCCTGTTATTTTTGTACATTTTATTTACTGCTATATGTTAACTTCATACTGAAATAGTATTTTTGAACAATTTTGGAACTAATGTACAAAACATTTATTTAAAAAAAAAAAAAAAAAAAAAAAAGGAGGGGGGTGCATCAATAATCGTTTTATAATCGAATCGGAGCCTCTGAATCGTAATCGTAATCGAATTGTTAGGTGCCCAAAGATTCCCAGCTCTAGTCGTATGATGCCACTGTCAAATAAAGTGTTACCAGTTAATATCTTTTGGTGCAAATATCCCATAATATAGTGAGGACAGCTGCGGCTTATAGTCCAGTGCGGCTTATCTATGAACAAATGTCGTTTTTGTGTCAAATTTGGTGGGTGGCGGCTTATAGTCAGGTGCGCCTTATAGTGCGAAAATTATGGTATATATTTTTTTTAGGTAAAGAGCAATTATAAATATACATGAGAAAACAAAGACATTTCATCTAATGTTGAACCATTTTCAGTCAATCAGTGTCTTTATTTTCAATGTACATTGTTGAAAGCAGCAAACAATTGCATCTCAGATGTGACTAGAAAAAAAAAATTCACTGCTTTCACTCAAAAAACTTCTAGATCTTATTAAAAAAAAACATATTTATTACCTAAAAATATAATTACGCTTGATAACACACATCACTTGAAAGCTATGTGTTTTTCCCACGTGGTTCAATTTAATTTCCATTTATGTCAAGCTATTTTGAAGTTCTAATTAAGTTTTAAGTTAGTCTAAACTGTAAGTACTGATAGGATTTTGAGTTTTTGCAGTGTTCAAAATAAATGTATGATACCAGCTGTATTGGAGCACATTAGGGACCAGTGCTACTTGGTGTTTTATTCAGCAATGACTACTGAGCTAAAACTGACAGTTAGCTTTATTATGTTTTAATTTAACACCCTCATCACTCTACAGCAGGGGTCGCGTTAACCGAATATTTTCCGTCGTTGACCGATTTTTTAAAACACTGACGGAAAAAACTGAAGTCCATCCGTCATTTTGACAGGTTGCAATTCACACCCCAGCCAACAGGGTGGCGAGTGAGCATATTAATTAGCTATTGTCTCTCTTGATGCATGACGTCGTTGGCCTTAAGGTGGTAACACACCAGCAACGTGAACGTCGTGTCAACGATTCCGCCGCGATAACGCACCAGTGACGCTCGGCGTCAATTTCCATAGGACGCGTTTCACCAGCAGCGCGTCTGTGAAGCAGCTCGATCGGTTCACGCGAGGATTGCAAGATCGCGCGAGAATAGCGGGTATTTAAAGGTAATAAAACAACAACACTTTGCCTTTCAGAACCCGCGTATTGGCCAGCTTTCTTTTTGAAAGAAAGAAGAAAAAAGAAGTCATGTGCTAAAGCAAAAAGCAATCCCAATGACAAAGATTTTAACATGTATTTTACAAATTAAATGCCTCAATAATTTTTTTTCTTATGAACATTTTTCTAAGCTTTATTGATGTTTTTTTTCTCAAGTTAAAGCACCACGCAGAAATTAATAAATTTAATTGTGTAGCAGGATGTTTGTATTATTCGTATTAATATAATATAATATAATATTATATAATATAATATATATATATATATAATATAAATAATATAATTAATTTATTCTATTTATATAGTAAGTTACGATTGCATATTATTTTGAAAATCGACCGGATTCACCGTATTTTTACACGAGTGACTTCCGGCCTGCCTGATCCTACCTTGTAGTACTGACGCAGGGGGGCCGCGTCTCGCGTCAAATAACAAACTCTGCTGTTCTTTTCGCGCGCGACGCGTGGAGCGCTTCTAGGACGCGTCATAAGTACATTAGTACTGTATTTGTTTATTATGACAATAAATCCTCAAGATGGCATTCACATTATTAACATTCTCTCTGTGAGAGGGATCCACGGGTAGAAAGACTTGTGACTTTGTATATTGTGACTAAATATTGCCATCTAGTGTATTTGTTGAGCTTTCAGTAAATGATACTGTAGCCATGCCCAAATGCATGATGGGAAGTGGAACCATGACTGTGCGTAGTGCTACCAATTGATATATCTTCTCTGCGTTGGGAAATAACATAAGGTGTGAAGAAAAAGATAAATTGCTACCTAGCTTCCCCACATTGCTTCCCATGATATTTCTAATCGTAGGGAGAGGGATTGTAAGGCTTTAGCCAATTAAAAAAAGGCTCCAAAGGCTGCCAAAATTCACTCTACTCATTTTCTACTGCCTTTTATCTCTCTATATAGGTAAAACGGCGCCATTACAGATTGAGCGTGACAATGCGTGAGTGGGTCGTGCAGTGCATGCATTAATTGCGTTAAATATTTTAACGTGATACATTTTTTAAAAAATCAATTACCGCCGTTATCAGGATAAATTTGATAACCCTACCTTAAGCCTAAACTAAAGACTCTGGATGAGTGTAACATATTAGAAATACAATACAATTAGAAAACGATTTAATTAAAAAAAATACATATATTAAAAAAAGGCATGGCCGATATTTTTTTGCCGATTCCGATACTTTGAAAATGACGTGAACGGACCGATCGATCGGCATCTCTAATTGTAATAGCCACGGATGGGGGGGAAGAAGGACCATCAATGACAGCGAACCATAATCATTGAGTGCTGAGCTTTCGAATAATATCGAAAATGCAAGAAATGTCTATTTGAAGACAATCAAAAGGAGACAATCCATGATTCATGTGGCAGCAGGTGTTGTTGAACAGGGCGCGTTTAAAATTCGGACCCGTTAATGACTGAGGGATTGCCACCGGTGCTCCCTTAATGTTCAGCAGGCCTGTGGACCATTAACAGGACATCAATCTTTATTCCGTTGGACCCTTGGGAATGCAGAGCGATAACAATATTGGAAAATGAACAGTTTGGTGATGATGGTACTTCACTATATGTCTGTGCAAAATGAGAAAATTGCAAGTGATGGACTGCTCATCTAAAAAATAAATAAATAAACAAATATTTGAAAAGTTTTGTGTAATGACTGAGAGAACTAAACAAGTGTGATAAATGGAAAGGGGTATGAAGCTAATGAATACACAGTTAGGAAGAAAACCAATCAATTCCCCAGTTTAGTAGTCTTTCTTTTAATTTGTGGGAGGTGATGTGCACAACTGTGCGAGAAAATTAAAACTTTGGCTCTTTAGTCTTATTTCTGAAACAAAATACAATTCAAGGGGTAATTTTGTAGGTTGTATAGGTGACTTAAGTTGGGGAAAATGTGACATTTTGTGCAAATCTATCATGTACTTTTGTAAGTTACTGATAAGTACAATAAAAATTCGAGTTGTCCAATGTTATCAGATAACTGATAATATCGGCCGATAAGAGCATATTAAAATAAGATCGGAAAATATTGACATTGGTTTTTCATTATTAGCATCCCCTTATTGGCACTTTGAACTTGCACTTGATCCCCAAAAACTGATGTTTGCATTATTTTTTGATTTCAACAATATAGCGGTGCAAAACAGGCACTTTCCCCATGACTTCAAGTTGTTCTCTTGTTTTTCACAATTTTGATTTGTAAAACCTTGAAGTTGTTCCATTTATCATTATTAAAGCATCGGTATCGGTTTGATATTGGATTTTTGGAGTTGGACAATATCGGGATATCAATTATCAGTTAAAAAGTCATTATCAGACAACACTAATAAAAAGAGCTGAGAAGCATGCCTGTTCTCCTCACAATTTAATTGTTACAATTAAACAATATATTAAGAAAGGAAAAAAAAAACAGTGAAACATAACAAATATGATCCACTAGTGGCAGGATCAATTGTTTTAATCTTTATTGGAAGGGTAAATTATTCTAAAATTGAGTCATTTGACAGGAGCAAAGTTCAGAATAATTTTCAATAGTAAAATTAAATTCAAAGTAGAGATTATGTTATTTACCTTGCTTAAGTAGACATGTCTTTGGGTTAAAACGAAACATGAAGACATGTGAAAATCCCTTTATGAGCATGTTTACTTGGAAATGAATGAGTAAAAATATCTGCATGTCACTGACAGAATTTGTGAGGCTCTTTAAAAAGGGATTTTTGTAACTCTACAGTCTGCGGAGTATATCTATAAAGCAATTCTAAGAATAAATATTATTACCATTGAGCTCAAGTCGAGATTTATTCCAACACTTTTCCTTTGTGACCTTTTCTGCCCTCGCTCATAAAAACATCCATTCGTCTCACTCGCTGCACGTTTGCGGGAAGGCATTTGTCTTTTCCTGAATGAGCGTCAAGCCTTATTCTAACGACAATGCCAATGTAGCGCAGAGCAATGAGTGGCAGTGGAATTCAGCTCACATGTAGCCAGTAGCTGATGCCGTGCATGTAAGCATTCTGGACTTTCAGTCAACATGAGTTGGTTGCTTCGAAATGCCTTTGAGAAGTTTGAAGGACAAAAATATAGACTCACCGCCCTATAGTTGAATGCCAATAGATGAGTCCAGTTTATCCAAACATTGGAGTTGTCTGATAATATCGGCTGATAAAAGCCTATAAAACAATATCGGAAAATATCAGTATTGGTTTTGTGCCAGTACATACAGTGGGGCAAATAAGTATTTCATCAACCACCAATTGTGCAAGTTCTCCTACTTTAAAAGATTAGAGGCCTGTAATTGTCAACATGGGTAAACCTCAACCATGAGAGACAGAATGTGGACCAAAAATTAAACAGAAAATCACATTGCTTGATTTTTAAAGAATTTATTTCCATATTAGAGTGGAAAATAAGTATTTGGTCACCTACAAACAAGCAAGATTTCTGGCTGTCAAAGAGGTCTAACTTCTAACCAGGTCTAACGAGGCTCCACTCATTTCCTGTATTAATGGCACCTGTTTTAACTCATTATCGGTATAAAACACACCTGTCCACAATCTCAGTCAGTCACACTCCAAACTCCACGATGGCCAAGACCAAAGAGCTGTCGAAGGACACCAGAGACAAAATTGTAGACCTGCACCAGGCTGGGAAGACTGAATCTACAATAGGTAAAATGCTTGGTGTAAAGAAATCAACTGTTGGAGCAATTATTAGAAAATAGAAGACATACAAGACCACTGATAAACTCCCTCGATCTGGGGCTCCATGCAAGATCTCACCCCGTGGCGTCAAAATTATAACAAGAACGGTGAGCAAAAATCCCAGAACCACACGGAGGGACCTAATGAATGACCTACAGAGAGCTGGGACCACAGTAACAAAGGCTACTATCAGTAACACAATGCGCCACCAGGGACTCAAATCCTGCACTGTCAGACGTTTCCCCCTGCTGAAGAAAGTACACGTCCAGGCCCGTCTGCGGTTCGCTAGAGAGCATTCGGATGATCCAGAAGAAGACTGGGAGAATGTGTTATGGTCAGATGAAACCAAAATAGAACTTTTTGGTAGAAAGACAAGTTCTCGTGTTTGGAGGAGAAAGAACACTGAATTGCATCCGAAGAACACCATAACCACTGTGAAGCATGGGGGTGCAAACATCATGGTTTGGGGCTGTTTTCTGCAACGTGACCAGGACAACTGATCTGTGTAAAGGAAAGAATGAATGGGGCCATGTATCGAGAGATTTTGAGTGAAAATCTCCTTCCATCAGCAAGGGCATTGAAGATAAATGTGGCTGGGTCTTTCAGCATGACAATGATCCCAAACACACAGCCAGGGCAACAAAGGAGTGGCTTCGTAAAAGCATTTCAAGGTCCTGGAGTGGCCTAGCCAGTCTCCAGATCTCAACCCCATAGAAAATCAGTGAAGGGAGTTGAAAGTCCGTGTTGCCCAATGACAGCCCAAAGTATTGAGATGAACTTTTGGTACTGGCCAAATACTTATTTTCCACCATGATTTGCAAATAAATTCTTTAAAAATCAAACCATGTGATTTTCTGTCCCCCCCCCCCCCACACACACACACATTCTGTCTCTCATGGTTGAGGTTTACCCATGTTGACAATTACAGGCCTCTGTAATATTTTCAAGAGGGAGAACTTGCACAATTAGTGGTTAACTAAATATTTATTTGACCCACTACACTGCTGGCCAAAAGTATTGGCACCCTCAGCCTAATACTTGGTAGCACAACCTTTGGATGAAATAACTGAGAACAACAGTTTCCGGTATCCATCAATGAGTTTCTTACAATGCTCTGCTGGAACTTTAGACCATTCTTCTTTGGCAACTGCTTCAGGGCTCTGAGATTTGAAGGGTGCCTTCTCCAAACTGTCATTTTCAGATCTCTCCACAGGTCTTCAATGGGATTCAGGTCTGGGCTCATTGCTGGCCACTTTAGAAGTCTCCAGTGCTTTCTCTCAAATCAGTGCTTTTTGAAGTATGTTTTGGCTTTGTCCTACTGGAAGACCCATGACCTCTGAGGCAGACCCAACTTTCTCTCACTGGGCCGTACATTAAGCTGCAAAATTTGTTGGTAGTTTTCAGACTTCATAATGCCATGCACACGGTCAAGCAGTCCAGTGCCAGAGGTAGCAAAGCAACCCCAAAACATTGGGGAACCGCCGCCATTTTTGACTGTGGGAACCTAATTCTTTTCTTTGAAGGCCTTGTTTTTTCCCCCTTTAAATTTTATGTTAATGCCTTTTCCAAAAAAGCTCTACTTTTGTCTTATCTGACTAGAGAACTGTTAGGTTTTGTGTTGGTTCCCTCCTAGTGTGTCCTTGTAATTGCCATTGATTTCACCTGGTGTACCGCTCCTTGTGTATCCTCCAATCTGCGTCCACCTGTGTCACCCATCTGTTCCTCATTGTCTCGTTACCCTTTGTCTGCGTGTGTATATAAGCTCCCAGTTTCTTTTCAGTCCTTGTTGCGTCATTGTCAATGTCTATGTCTATGCGAACTTCAATTTCAAGTTTTGTCAACGCCCTCGTGTACCAGTCCCTCTGTTTAAGTAAGTTTTGGTTTGAAAATTGCCTTTTTGATCCCTAGTCCTTTTGTTTGTACTTTGTGATTTTGTTAGTTATTATTAAAACGTTTTTTGAGTTCACCACCACCTGATTTGCTGCTTTTGTTTCCCTGCATTTGGGTCCACACACAACCTGTCTGCCCACGTATTCCTGACAGAGAACATTCTTTGAAAACATTTTTGGCTTTCTCAGGTAAGTTTAGGCAAACTCCAGCCTGGATTTTTTTATGTCTCTGGGTCAGAAGTGGGGTCTTCGTGGTTATCCTACCATAGAGTCCCTTTTCATTCAGATGCCGACGGATAGTACGGGTCGACACTGTTGTACCCTTGGACTGCAGGACAGCTTGAACTTGTTTGGATGTTGATGTAAGGGAGGTACCTGTTTTGGTTTTAGGTCGCTAGCAGCTTTGGTTTAGAAAATATTTGAATTTAGTTTTTGAAAATATGCCCCCTACGAATTAGCCCCGAGCCCCGTGTCCTGTCAACTAATAGTGAAATCTATGGCCAGTATGTACTATATGCTTGGTTATAAATTAACGTACAAGCATGCAGGTCTATCACCGTTTATCACAATAAGTGGCACTGAAACATTCACAATAAAAACTTTGAAGAAACCAGGATCCACTGCTCCATTTTCAACATTTTCACTATCTCTCTCTTGTATAATGTCATAGGCAATACGCTAAACAAATCAAGCAGCCTTCTTTGAATTCCCCGCAGCTTGGTGTCAGTCTCAAAGGGCACAACTGTCCAAATAGCAAAAGGGATTGTCGAGCTTTACAAACAAACAAGCAGCTGGAGATGGCCGCGAACCAACCAACATAAGTCGTGTACTGCACGCTAAACAGTCGCTGTGTGCACGTTGATTTAGGCTCAATAGGGCTGTTGTGACGGCAAGACTGAATCCCCGAGGTACGTCCCGTTAATGACTCCGGTTCAAAAGCGGCAATGCTTTCATGTCTCCTCTGATTTGTCGGCTTGTCTCCGAGCGAGAGAGGACTTTTGAAAATGAAAGTTGTATCCTGTTTGTGACCCAGGATCAAATGTCCTTTTGTGTCATCTGTACTTGCAAAGATTCTTCAAAGTCACACGGTTGGGATTTGACAACCGCAACTAGTACTGTAACAATGAGCAATGCGTCACAAAGTTTGACCTGTGAACTGCTGCTCAGCCAAGAGTGCCCAGATAACAAAATATAACTGGAGGGGACATGGGCCAGATGTACTGCAAATTTCGTAAAACGGATCTGCCCCAGTGGCTTTTGGAACAATGGCCCAAACTCAGTCGGGAGTCACTTGCCGGATCAGCAACCAGCAACATTACATTACACTACATTAATGTATGGCCCGGATATGGCACACATGTTACCCAATCTGGGCCAGATTTGTATCAAAACCGTTTTCAGTATTAAATTTGGGGTCCATTTTGCGATAAATCATACTGTGATGTATTTATATTTAAAATGAAATTGGTCTATTGAAAGCAAGAATGATAACTCTTCTTTTTAATGCCCTTTATTAATGCTAACATATTAATGTATCATAATATTACAGCATTGTTTAAAAAAAAAAAAAAAAAAAAAAAAAAAAAACATTTTAATTGGAACAAGCGACTCCACATAAGATTAACCATTTTTAGACTGTTAACAACATATTGTCTATGTTAAAGTTCTGGGGTAATGAGGAACCTAATTGCAGAGACGGAGGCAAACTTGCAGTGGTAACAAGAGTTTATTGACAATGAGAGTGAAGGAATTCGGCCCCCCGGCCATGCCGCCGGAATAGCGACAGCCAAACTCGCTGGCGCCGGTCCAGCAAGTCGGCCGGTGAGGCCAAATCCCGCGCATTCACTCCAGCGTTACCCCTTTGTAATGACTCCATTTTAAATTGCTTAAAGAAGGCTCACTGAAAACAGGACAATTTATTCGTCGAAAATGGTCAAAAAACAAGGCAAAACAGACGACAGAGAGGCAATGTTAGATCCAAGATCCGCAAAACAAGATACATCTGAATGTCCCCGAGAAGCGACCGTCGTTCGCTAAAAGTTTAGTCTTTTGAAAGCTGCGGTTGAGTGGGCCGGGCGGAAGGCGTGTCTGGGTGTTGTCTTGGGATCATCCCTCCGTGGCACGTTTGGGCGGTCAAGTTCGTGCATCATCCTTCGTGGCTGGAACGTGGTTGCCTCAGCAACTGAGGCATGTCTTGACGTCTAAGACACCACGCTATCAAGTTGTTGTCTTGGTAGGGCGGGAGCGTCCTGACCCCACCGGAGAACTGATGACATTTTTTCTTCACTTATCAGGCGAGGGCTGATAAGCTAGTCCACTTTACTGTGTCAAAAGGCATGGAGTAAGTCTGCCTAAACTATGGTTAAATGCTTTACTATAATGAATGGGTTAGACTAATGCAAACAGTTATATGGTGTGTGCGAGAAAGGTAACTATTCCCTTCAAGAGGGAGTGGCAGATAGTGTCTGAATAATCAGGTGGGCAGTTTGGTGATAAAACAGGTAAACATGCAGGCAGGCAAGCAGTGCAGGATGTAGGAGAAAAAAATTACAAGATTCTTTGTCAGCTTAAAGCTGGAGTCACAAACTTGTGTAGTTGAGTTGTTGATCTGGCGATGTTGTGAGGCCAAGGACCAGTTTAAGTAAGCTGCTGACGATGATAAGTGGCACCTGGTCCCAGACTCACCCATCTGTCCAATCCTGTCATCAAGACAGTGATACACAAACACAAGGAGGAGGATCGAGGCTCAAGGGGCAGGGCCCTAATAGTACTCAAACATAGAAATATTGACAACAATACAGAGTAAATGCTTTCTCCCTCCATATGTTGCTCTGCAACAAATTTTGAATTACTTAACTTGGAGACATGGCAGATCACTTGAATACACTAGCCATTTTATTAACGCTGGATCTACTAACTTGTTTAACAGTCAAGCAATGACTTCAAAACGCGATTATGACTTTGAATAAAGCACTAACTGGAAGAATTTGCTGTCCACCAAGATGCTGTGTTCTGAGTCCTGCGTGTTCTCCTGCTTAGTGTCGCACCGCGGATTCCCGCCTTTAGGGTGCACGCTTTTGTGATGTCACACGTCGACCGTTAAATTTCAGATTTTGAGCACGTCCGGCCTACACAATCCGCTCCGGAAGAGTGCGTAACCTATCATTTGGACTGTCATATTGATGATCCCGGCCACATTTGGCGCACTGACGTTCAGCAGGTGTGATTGCAATGTGAATCTGGCGAGTTGACGCCAGATTAATTCACCAGCTATCAGGTTTGTGACTGTTCAGACTACAAAAGAGCAATCCAATTTCAATCTGGATGGGCTAAAAATAAGATTTTGGCATCCAATCTGAACAAGATTGAGCAATGGAAAACTCCACAGACAGCTCATGAAATCCATATTTGAACATAAACAGTGGAGTCACACATCTAGACTGACAATGTAGCATATTTCAGTGAATCTATACAGTACATTTCACTGCCATTCGCTAACCACATGAAATAGAAGAACAATAAATGAAACAAGCTGTGGATGTTCACGGACCCAATCGCAAACAAACTGCACTTATGTAATGGTTGAAAATGTCTATGTTAAATGATTCTGACAGACACAGTAACAGTTTTTACAGCATTCAAAGCAGATAGAATGAGAGCCTGAAGATTGGGGAATTGTGGCAAAATCTTGTAAAGTTGTATATTCCACCCGCTAGCAGGTCACAAATTGGCTATTAAAACTACTTACCAGGATGAACACATTTTTCGAGCTCTAAAAATATTTTTTGGGGTTGAAGAAGCATACAAAGCATGAAAGTAGAAATTTGTTTTATCCAGCCAGCACACACCAACAAAAACATTACCACCCTGGCAGAGGTAATAAAGATTGAAGGATAAAGCTTGACAACAAGAAGGCGAGAAAGAAGGGGATTCTAATGGATTTCTCCGTCTTCACGAAGTACGTCACACGTGTTGCTTCTGCGCCAGCAAAAATCTATCGGCTCGATCATCCATCATCAACTGCAGACCTTCCGATTGATTCTCCTGTGGCTGGTGGTCCAATTACAGGTGTACTATGGCAATTTGAGTTTTTTTTTTGTGTGAGCTCAAGCAAGTACTTGTGACTGGAAAGCCACTGTAACAGTAGAACTGATTGAATACACTGTATACACTGTTTATATATCTACAGTACACACACACACATATATATATATATATACACACACACACACAGTGGGGCAAATAAGTATTTAGTCAACCACCAATTCTGCAAGTTCTCCTACTTGAAAAGATTAGAGAGGCCTGTAATTGTCAACATGGGTAAACCTCAACCATGAGAGACAGAATGTGAAAAAACCCCCCAGAAAATCACATTGTTTGATTTTTAAAAAATTTATTTCCAAATTAGAGTGGAAAATACAGTGCCTTGCAAAAGTATTCGGCCCCCTTGAATCTTGCAACCTTTCGCCACATTTCAGGCTTCAAACATAAAGATATGAAATTAAATTTTTTTGTCAAGAATTAACAACAAGTGGGACACAATCGTGAAGTGGAACAACATTTATTGGATAATTTAAACTTTTTTAACAAATAAAAAACTGAAAAGTGGGGCGTGCAATATTATTCGGCCCCTTTACTTTCAGTGCAGCAAACTCACTCCAGAGGTTCAGTGAGGATCTCTGAATGATCCAATGTTGTCCTAAATGACCGATGATGATAAATAGAATCCACCTGTGTGTAATCAAGTCTCCGTATAAATGCACCTGCTCTGTGATAGTCTCAGGGTTCTGTTTAAAGGGCAGAGAGCATTATGAAAACCAAGGAACACACCAGGCAGGTCCGAGATACTGTTGTGGAGAAGTTTAAAGCTGGATTTGGATACAAAAAGATTTCCCAAGCTTTAAACATCTCAAGGAGCACTGTGCAAGCCATCATATTGAAATGGAAGGAGCATCAGACCACTGCAAATCTACCAAGACCCGGCCGTCCTTCCAAACTTTCTTCTCAAACAAGGAGAAAACTGATCAGAGATGCAGCCAAGAGGCCCATGATCACTCTGGATGAACTGCAGAGATCTACAGCTGAGGTGGGAGAGTCTGTCCATAGGACAACAATCAGTCGTACACTGCACAAATCTGGCCTTTATGGAAGAGTGGCAAGAAGAAAGCCATTTCTCAAAGATATCCATAAAAAGTCTCGTTTAAAGTTTGCCACAAGCCACCTGGGAAACACACCAAACATGTGGAAGAAGGTGCTCTGGTCAAATGAAACCAAAATTGAACTTTATGTCCACAATGCAAAATGATATGTTTGGCGTAAAAGCAACACAGCTCATCACCCTGAACACACCATCCCCACTGTCAAACTTGGTGGTGGCAGCATCATGGTTTGGGCCTGCTTTTCTTCAGCAGGGACAGGGAAGATGGTTAAAATTGACGGGAAGATGGATGCAGCCAAATACTGGAACATTCTGGAAGAAAACTTATTGGTATCTGCACAAGACCTGAGACTGGGACGGAGATTTATCTTCCAACAGGACAATGATCCAAAACATAAAGCCAAATCTACAATGGAATGGTTCAAAAATAAACGTATCCAGGTGTTAGAATGGCCAAGTCAAAGTCCAGACCTGAATCCAATCGAGAATCTGTGGAAAGAGCTGAAGACTGCTGTTCACAAACACTCTCCATCCAACCTCACTGAGCTCGAACTGTTTTGCAAGGAAGAATGGGCAAGAATGTCAGTCTCTCGATGTGCAAAACTGATAGAAACATACCCCAAGCGACTTGCAGCTGTAATTGGAGCAAAAGGTGGCGCTACAAAGTATTAACGCAAGGAGGCCGAATAATATTGCACGCCCCACTTTTCAGTTTTTTATTTGTTAAAAAACTTTAAATTATCCAATAAATTTTGTTCCACTTCACGATTGTGTCCCACTTGATGTTGATTCTTGAAAAAAAATGAAAATTTTATATCTTTATGTTTGAAGCCTGAAATGTGGCGAAAGGTTGCAAGGTTCAAGGGGGCCGAATACTTTTGCAAGGCACTGTAATTATTTGGTCACCTACAAACAAGCAAGATTTCTGGCTGTCAAAGATGTCTAACTTCTTCTAACAAGGTCTAACGAAGCTCCACTCGTTACCTGTATTAATGGCACCTGTTTTAACTCATTATGGGTATAAAACACACCTGTCCACAATCTCAGTCAGTCACACTCCAAACTCCACTATGGCCAAAACCAAAGAGCTGTCGAAGGACACCAGAGACAAAATTGTAGACCTGCACCAGGCTGGGAAGACTGAATCGGCAATAGATAAAACGCTTGGTGTAAAGAAATCAACTGTGGGAGCAATTATTAGAAAATGGAAGACATATAAGACCACTGATAATCTCCTTTGATCTGGGGCTCCATGCAAGATCTCACCTCGTGGCGTCAAACTGAAGCGTCATAACAAGAACGGTGAGCAAAAATCCCAGAACCACACAGGGGGACCTAGTGAATGACCTACAAAGAGCTGGGACCACAGTAACAAAAGCTACTATCAATGCGCCGCCAGGGACTCAAATCCTGCACTGCCAGACGTGTCCCCCTGCTGAAGAAAGTACACGTCCAGGCCCGTCTGCGGTTCGCTAGAGAGCATTTGGATGATCCAGAAGAGGACTGGGAGGATGTGTTATGGTCAGATGAAACCAAAATAGAACTTTTTGGTAGAAACACAGGTTCTCGTGTTTGGAGGAGACAGAATACTGTATTGCATCCGAAGAACACCATACCCACTGTGAAGCATGGGGGTGGAAACATCATGCTTTGGGGCTGTTTCTCTGCAAAGGGACCAGGACGACTGAGCTGTGTAAAGGAAAGAATGAATGAGGCCATGTATCGAGAGATTTTGAGTGAAAATCTCCTTCCATCAGCAAGGGCATTGAAGATGAGACGTGGCTGGGTCTTTCAGCATGACAATGATCCCAAACACACAGCCAGGGCAACAAAGGAGTGGCTTCGTAAGAAGCATTTCAAGGTCCTGGAGTGGCCTAGCCAGTCTCCAGATCTCAACCCCATAGAAAATCTGTGGAGGGAGTTGAAAGTCCGTGTTGCCCAACGACAGCCCCAAAACATCACTGCTCTAGAGGAGATTTGCATGGAGGAATGGGCCAAAATATCAGCAACAGTGTGTGAAAAGCTTGTGAAGAGTTACAGAAAACGTTTGGCCTCCGTTATTGCCAACAAAGGGGACATAACAAAGTACTGAGATGAACTTTTGGTATTGACCAAATACTTATTTTCCTCCATGAATTGCAAATAAATTATTTAAAAATCAAACAATGTGATTTTCTGTTTTTTTCCCCACATTCTGTCTCTCATGGTTGAGGTTTAACCATGTTGACAATTACAGGCCTCTCTAATATTTTCAAGTAAATACTGTACTTATTTGGCCCACTGTAATCCTAAACACCCTTCTTCCTGCCCACAGCCCACCCCGCGAGAGCCTTCAAAAAGACTGAATGTTTAAGTAATCCTTGTCATTTTTCCCGGGAAAGGTTTGTTGATATGGTGACCTCCTGATTAAATACTTATTTGCCCCACTGTAGATATCCATGACTTTTTTACAGACGCCCATTTTTTTATTGTGACGTAATTTGTTTAAAAGTTTAAAATATGCAAGTGAAAAATTTTTTAAAGTGTGTTTTTTTTTTTTTTTTTAAACTAAATATTAGACATCAATTAATGATTCTAAGCTAAAAATGACAGACTTTTCTTATAATAAATACGATTACTTACCTTCTTTTTATTGCTAATTTGAAACAAAAGCGGTTGCGCGACGTCTGTAAACGGGGGTTTCCAGCGTAAAACGGACAAATTGAAAATAGTTCGGGGGCTTATTGCGCCATGAATCTGTTATGGCAGCATATAGACATATTGTTCTATCAAACACAACTGTTCTTTTGGCTTAAAATACAGCAGTTTGTTTTAAAGAGGGGTGCAAGAGCAGAAACTGCTTTTTCAGCCTTGTCTATATTTTCCGCCATATACATGTAAATTATCAGTATCAGGATAATTTATGTGTAAATATAAATTAACAGTCTTTGTTAGCTGTTTTCGAAGTGTTGTGCTTGACGCTACGTTCACTTCAATCTTGTGCATCTCCTGGGGTTTAGCTTCCACTGTTCTTAAAGTGATCCTCTGATTTAAATACATGCAGGCTCTAATAAACCACAATTGTTCTCTTGTACTAAAATATGTTGTTAGAAACACATAAAATGTTAAATCAATGGCAATATTTTATAATATTTAGTCCATATTTTGACCGTTAGTTGGCGCTATGGTTTGCCGGCTCGCAGTGATGACATCATTGGGATCTTTCCAAATGTGTAGCGTGTTCAACAATTGCTTATTGCTGCCTAAACTTGCGAAGTAAAATGCCACGATGTGCTGCTTTTGGATGCAATTTCCAGTCAAATGGAAAAAAGGGGAGTGAAGTGAGTGGTCAAGGTGGAATTATTATTTTTAGTGAATAAATGTGCACAAGTGGAAGCTTCTCCCCCTTTTAGGTCCCTCTATGCATGTATCCTACCCACCACGCGTTACAACTGGCGCCCGAACATTTTTCCTGGATCCTCAGTCAAGTAAGGGTCCCATCGCGTCTGCAATAATGGTTTTGGATCTGTCTATTTATTTTTATTCGTCGGTCCCACAGCGGCTTTTCGGATCAGTCTATTTTGTGGAATCGACGGCCTAATCACGGCTGCGATATTGCCATGGGATCGGTCTAATTCCTGGATCTTCGAGTGAGTAAAAAACGCGAATTTGGATTAGTATTGCTATCTTTTTTGTTGACTATTCTTGGTGTGAGTTTTCCCCAAATCATACTAAATAATTGAAGCACTATGGCACGCTACAGTGACGAGTGACTCTGACGTGGACCTTACAACAATGTTGGAGTTCGTCAGGGAACGCGTGTTTGCGTACTGCTGAGCTCCCGAGTGAAGAGTGGTCAAGGTGGAAATATTATTTTTTGTGAATAAATGTGCATAAGTGGAAGCTTCTCCCCTTTCTGGTACTTTTATACACGTATCCTAGCTGCCACGCGTTACTATGTACAAGACCTGGATTACACAAGGTGTGCTCTTTGGCCTGTACTGTATGTAAAGCACACGACAGCTCTGGATGCTAACAATCTACATAATTATATTGGGAAAACGTTTGAAAATGCAATATGCTTACCTTGAATATCTGCTAATAAAACCGGAGTTCCCGAATCCCAACAGCATGCACTCTCGCTCCCAACCTGAGTTCCCAACAGGACTCTCTCGCATCACCAGTTTTGCCCAACTTTTGTCTTATCAGATATTTGCTGCACGCATTTTTCCCTGAAGCTTGTCTTGTGAACGACCGACAGTGCTGTCCTGCTCTTCACTTTTCAGATCTGGTTCAAATAGGAAGGGTAGAACTGAAGACATGTTGGGAAAGCTAACGAGTGACAAGCTGGAATTATGGCATTCGGGTCCAGTGACGTCATGCACTGCGACGTAACAAGAATGGTGACCTATCTCTTTATTAAAATTTATTAAAACAAAAACATTAAGAGGGGTTTTAATATCAAATTATTATAACTCATACTAACATTTATGTTTTAAGAATTACTTGTTTTAAAAATAGAGGGTCCCCTTTAAAACCTTGTAACGACCCTCTTACAGACAAACGTAAATTCAAACAAATCCTTCTGAAAGCCACTAGTTTTCTGGCACTGGAATCATGGTTTGGATTCCTTCGATTAACTTGTTTGAAATCTAGAAACAACACTTAGACAAGTGAAGAGAGAAAACATTGTTATTTATTCTGTAATGTTTCACCAACCAACTTGATCTTGCCACATTTTACTGCTAGCTTGCTGCCTCCTGAATTACATCCATTATGGATGAGCCACACAATTTAAACCTCATGCCAGCTTGGAGTCCTGTCGAAGGAAGAGGGCTACCCTTCAGACTTTTTGAATGCCAGGGTGAATAAAAATGATTTACTTGTGTGTATTCGCCCGCAAGTTAGCATTGGATTAGCAGGAAGTTTTTGTAGGTTGAAAGATGAATGCACATTAAAAGATGTTCTAAATTGAAACAGTACTTCATATGTAGTTTATTAGGGCAGTTAAAATTCTGTTAACCAATGACTGTCATGTCATTTTGAGAGTCGCTGCACTCCGCTTGGCTTGGTTATTTTTGTCTGGAGGGGAAGAGGACTCGCCAAGTAAGCGCCTAAAAGCAGCTAATTAGCGCTAAAATGAATGCCCAGTGGGAAGTGAGCTGAGGTTGGGTCCCATCTGGCCCCTGCTTGGCACAGATAACAACTGCAAGAAGCCGCTGCATGCACTCTGTACAAAAATATGTATGACCTATGCATACGTCTGCACCGCATATTTTAATCCCTCTTTGAGAATGCCAACCATCATCTTGGGAAAGTGGAATTTGTGCAACCTAATCACCGAATCGCTGAGATGACTGCAGCCTGTAAAGCAAAAGGCGAGCTTTTCACGGTGGGCGTGTGAACGTGGATGGTGCGAAAGCGAGTGCGTTTCTGCCAGTAGGCACTTGAATTTTTTTACGAACAGATGGCCGCTGCCGGTGTGTCGTTAATCCACCGATCTGGAGGCCGCGAAAACGGTTAATTACGTCTTACCTTGTTGCCAAACATTGACTGCACTTTTAAGTGAGTCAGTGAGACTTGGCAGGGATTCTTTCAAGTAAAAATAAAATGTCATAGGCAGCAAGTAGAACACAAGAGTGTGTTCGGTGGCAACATCTTCAAATATTCTGTTTCTGAGGCATATTTAACCCATTCTTTTTGATAAAACTTCAATGATCTTTTTCCATGAGTTATATTGACATAGGCCTAGACTGCAAGGATATTTCCCATGATGCTCCTCTTTTCTTCCCTTGTTGTTTCCAATTACCGCAACTCTGTCATAGACACTCCTGTCTGCTGTGCACTAGTATTTTTGCCCAAAAGGATGTGTACTTTTGTGGATTGTCTTTTTAGTGTTATTTTTTAAGGGAATAGTATCCTTTCCCATATTTACTGTTTGAATTGCTCTAACACACCCAATATGACATAAATAGCATTTAAATCATAGTTTCAGAAAGCAAGTAGAATATATTTGGTGTTATGAGTAGTTGGAATTGGAGTGATTAGACGGTGGCGGGTCCTGGTGCTGGGATTGGTGGTGTGGCAGCGTAGGGTCGGTTGCCAACAGGCTTACACTCGCATGGGATTCACACGATTACTGGGTTATAGATCACAGTGCTGATTGGTGTACACTCTACCCCAGGGGTCCCCAACCTTTTTGCACCACGGACCAGTGTGATTTGAGTCTTTTTTTCACGGACCGGTGTCCTGTCAAGTTTTGCACCCGTATAAAATTTTGCTCCCAAAGCTTTTGTGGCCGTGAAAAAAGCCCTCTCTTATATTCAGTTGGACTCTCAATGTTATCCAATGGTGCTAAAAAACTATTTACATCATAAACATACATGTGCAACACGGAAATGGCATAAATTAATGCTTAACGACACGGCAAAGTCGTTAAGTGAGAGGGCTATGTACATTTGTTGTGTGCACCTAACATGGCAAACGTAAGTTAATATTTCTTTCTTTAAAGTTTGTAGTGTGTACTTTGGAATCGCTGCATTCGCGGTCCTTTTTAACGTTACGCGCATGCCAACTTTGTCAGAACACCGGCAATGTGCGGCAGAAAAATACAGCAAATATAAAATAGCATTTGTTTTTAGCCCCATCGTGTTAAGTGCAGGGAAAAAATACAACTCTCCCGCTGAATCAGTGGGAGGGCTGAGTTTGTTTCGTTGAGACGAGATGGTCCCGAGATGGGAGAGTGAGAGAAGCTAGCATCACAAATACACAATGTTGGAAATTGTAGCACAGTTTTCAGCTCGCTCCTAGCGATGTCGGGATATTCCGAAACGACTTCAATCCAGAACTTCGGTAGAGTTGTTGTCTGAAATGTACGTTTAAGTCGCCGTGATTTGCGATCTCTACAAGCTGATATTCCTGTTCCACAGACATGCTCGAATCACTCGATTTATTCACATACGGGTCACGAATTCACTCCTTCGCAGTTCGTTGGTCTTTAGTGATTGGGAAGTAGCATAAATTTTGTTTTCTTCGAGGTTGTAGGCACATCTTCTGGCTTGTCAGGTTCCCTTTTCCCCGTAAAAAGTCTGTCCAAAGACGTCTGTTATTCAGTCACTCCTGTGTGGGGGGCTAATTATTTCCGGGAAGAAATGTGATTGGCGACGACCTACGTCATACGTTATTATTGAATCCACGCGCGCATAGATATACAAAACGAGATTTAGTGCTAACAGCCCAATCAATGCATTTCTATGACGACCTCCTATCCTGTAGTTGTATATCTAGAGTAGACAGGGATATTGGTGTGTTAAGCGGCACAGCCCAAAGTCAATTGGCCAGAATGCAGTCGTTAATAAATTATTTATTATTTCTGCGCGGCCCGGTACCAACTGCGCCACGGACCGGTACCGGTCCGCGGCCTGGTCGTTGGGTACCCCTGCTCTACCCCTCCCAATCACACTTATAGTTCTCCCCTCCCCCCTCCCCTTCTTTCCCTGGTCAAAAGCCCCCCCCCCCCCCCCCCCCCCCGCATGGTGTCAACTGGAAATACATCTAGCTGATGATAACACCAACATATTACCGTATTGGCCCGAATATAAGACGGTGTTTTTTGCATTGAAATAACACTGAAAAAGAGGGGGTCGTCTTATATTCGCGGTCTAGATATTATACCCATTCACGACGCTAGATGGCGCCAGATATAATTGAAGCGATGTTCTGTCATGACAGATCTCAGCTACTCTCCCCATTGACGACGCTAGATGGCGCCAGATATCATTGAAGCGATGTTCTGTCATGACAGATCTCAGCTACTCTTTTTAGTTTAACCAGTTTGCATTATTTTATTGCAAGTTTTTTGTCAGGGAAAACGCGGGCAGGCAGGTGGTGTGGACCCAATTGCAGGGAAACAAAAAGCAGCAAGGCAGGTGGCGGTGAACTCAAAACACGTTTTAACAACAACTAACCAAAAGCACAAAGTACAACCAAAAGGACTGGGAATCAAAAAGGCAATGTTCAAACCAAAACTTACTTAAACAGAGGGACTGGTACACGAGGGCTTGGACAGGACTTGAAAGTGACGTTGACATAGACAATGACGCAACAAGGAGTGAAAAGAAACTGGGAGCTTATATACACACACACAGACAAGGGGTAACGACACAACGAGGAACAGGTGAGCACAGGAGGATGCAGGTTGGAGGATACACTAGGAGGCACAACAGGTGAAATCAATGGGCAATCACAGGGACAAGTCACGCTAGGAGAAAACCAACACAAACTCTAACAGTTTTTCCTTATTCAGATTTGTTTCAAGGCTACAGTTACAGTTAGACTTCAAAAATGCCCTACTCATAATATGGCCCAAACACAAAAAGGATTGCGTCAATCAATGAAAACTTTTTCAATAAAAAATTAAGTGTTCAAATTTTTCAATTTCAAGTATTTTTTCACATTCAAAAACTTTTTCCATGATTTAAAATTTTCTTGTTTGATTGAAGTGATTTTTTATTTTGAAAATATGTATATATTTTTGAAGCAAATTATTTTTTGATTGAATAATAAAGACAAAATTGTCCTCGCCAAAATATGGCCCAAACACAAATCAACATGACTTCAATCAAAAAAGTTGCTTCAATCAAAAAAAAAAAAAACCTTTTTTTTTTTAGTTTCAAATTTTTTTTTTTTTTTGCATTCAGACACTTTTTTTTTTTTAATTAATTTGTTTGATTGAAGCGACTTTTTTTTGGTTGAAAAAATATATTTTTATTGAAGCAACTTTTGATTGAATTATGAAAACACAAATCTACCTCCATATGGCTCCGCCCAGGGGATACAATTCTTGACTGAGGTAACTACATTGGCACGACACGGGCGGGCGTACCGTCTTCAATGGATGACGATCTTGGCGAAAAGTATTGCCTAAGCAGCCTGATTTAGACTTCCCCTCAAGAATGATGGGAAACAAAAAAAAAACTCATTGTCAACTTATTATTATAAATATTCTTGTAAATTAATTTTATTGCTGACAGTGCGTTTCAGGGTCATCAGCATGTTGTGCCCCCCCGCCCCAAAAGTCAAACTCCGCCCATGCTTGATCGATGTATTGAGCATCTCGATAAAATGTGAATTTATACCAGAAATAAGATAAAACATCATGACCTCTGAACAAGTACCATACAGCACCGCAGTGCATAATGGATCATTCCACCAAATTAGAAATAAGTCCATTAGAGGAAAATGCATTAAAAACTATTTTGTATGCATGTGCGCCGACAAACAAGACAAGCGAGCGGGTCAAAAAACCTTCTCCAAATCTAGCCGTCCTGTCTGAACCTAAGCAGACAAATTAATTGGCATCAAGCAGTGCCCACCATCTTCATTAGGACTCATCTGAGGTTCCTTTTAAGAAGCTGAGCACGGCGAGACAAAATGAGCAGAATGAGGTCAGGAGGTGTCTGCTTCAAGTCGCCCCCGGGAGTAGTTTTCTTTCATTTCTTCCACTTTTATGGTTGCAAATGTTGCGGTGCATATCATTTGGTCTCTTTGCCAGGAGAGATTCATGGAACAAACAGAAAGCATGCAAACGAAATGACCTAAAAAGTTTTGTAACTCCATTAGTTTCAGCAAGGCATTTAACTCTTTGGCTGGCATTTACGGTGACAGAAGATCTGCCAGAGTGCTCATATTGAGTGGGTTGTGAGAACACGATGAGTTGATTAGACCCCCTATCAACCACAGGGCCATCTCAACATCTGCCTCACCATGTGTGGTTCGGATAACCTCCTCACACTTCCTCTTCCAGGGTTAGAAATAAAGCTAATTGATATGGCCTCAGAGTTCAAATTCTCCACTGTGGTTGCATTTATTTTGAGTACTGCTAATAAAGAGCCAAAAATGAGAGAATGGAAACATTTTGAAACGTATTCTTTCATCTTCAGTACAGCATTTTGAAACAGTAAATTGAAATATGAGTTTTTATTTATTTATTTTTTAAAGATTTGTCAGATAATGACAAATAAAAGATGTAAAAGATGTGGAGCCGGAACGGTGCTTTGATCCCGAAAATTTGACGGCAACTGTCAAAACCCCATGTTAAAAAAAAACTGCCAGGCTGCCACAAACGCATCCCATCTCCACGAAGAAAGCAATCTACTAACATCAGATTTACATACACAATTGTTAACAGCAAGCATAATTAAAAGCAACACTTGGCAACTTTTCAGTTTTGGTCGATTTTAGCGACGCCGGTGGACAAAAGCGGTAATGTTTTGCCTTAAAGTGCCTATGACAGCAAAAAGCATGTTTTTTTTTCATATTTTCCGCTGTATTTTATGCTGCTGAATGAAATGGACCGCTTGGATGTGTGTGGAAGTGATCGCTGCGGTGGGGAAAATAAGGATTTGGTCAACCACCAATTGTTCTCCTACGTGAAAAGATTAGAGAGGCATGTAATTGTCAACATGGGTAAACCTCAACCATGAGAGAAAGAATGTGGAAAAAAACAGAAAATCACATTGTTGGATTTTTAAAGAATTTATTTCCACATTAGAGTGGAAAATAAGTATTTTCTGGCTGTCAAAGAGGTCTAACTTCTTCTAATGAGGTCTAACGAGGCTCCAGTCGTTACCTGTATTAATGGCACCTGTTTTAACTCATTATCGGTATAAAAGACACCTGTCGACAACCTCAGTCAGTCACACTCCAAACTCCACTATGGCCAAGACCAAAGAGCTGTCGAAGGACACCAGAGAGAAAATTGTAGACCTGCACCAGGCTGGAAGACTGAATCTGCTATAGGTAAAACGCTTGGTGTAAAGAAATCAACTGTGGGAGCAATTATGAGAAAATGGAAGAAATACAAGACCACTCATAATCTCCCTCGGTGTGGGGCTCCATGCAAGATCTCACCCCGTGGCGTCAAAATGATAACAAGAATGGTGAGCAAAAATCCCAGAACCACACGGGGGGACCTAGTGGATGACCTACAGAGAGCTGGGACCACAGTAACAAAGGTTACTATCAATAACACAATGCGCCGCCAGGGACTCAAATCCTGCACTTTCAGACGTGTCCCCCTGCTGAAGCCAGTACACGTCCAGGTCAGTCTGCGGTTCGCAAGAGAGCATTTGGATGATCAAGAAGAGGACTGGGAGAATGTGTTATGGTCAGATGAAACCAAAATAGAACTTTTTGGTAGAAACACAGGTTCTCGTGTTTGGAGGAGAAAGAATACTGAATTGTATCCGAAGAACACCATACCCACTGTGAAGCATGGGGGCGGAAACATCATGCTTTTGGGGCTGTTTTTCTGCAAAGGGACCAGGACGACTGATCTGTGTAAAGGAAAGAATAAATGGGGCCACGTATCGAGAGATTTTGAGTGAAAATCTCCTTCCATCAGCAAGGGCATTGAAGATGAGGCGTGGCTGGGTCTTTCAGCATGACAATGATCCCAAACACACAGCCAGGGCAACAAAGGAGTGGCTTCGTAAGAAGAATTTCAAGGTCCTGGAGTGGCTTAGCCAGTCTCCAGATCTCAACCCCATAGAAAATCTGTGGAGGGAGTTGAAAGTCCGTGTTGCCCAACGACAGCCCCAAAACATCACTGCTCTAGAGGAGATCTGCATGGTGGAAGGGGCCAAAATACCAGCAACAGTGTGTGAAAAGCTTGTGAAGAGTTACAGAAAACGTTTTGACTCGGTTATTGCCAACATATAAAAGTATTGAGATGAACTTTTGGTATTGACCAAATACTTATTTTCCACCATGATTTGCAAATAAATTCTTTAAAAATCAAACAATGTGATTTTGTTTTCCCTCTCCCTGGTGCAGAATTCTTTTTTCTGCAGCGTGATGCGAAAAATAAACGAATTAATCCGCAAAATCAGCTCAATCCTTAGTCCTTCTCATACAACAGTACGGCTGGACAGTGAAGAGGACTCCTTCTACCTACACGTCACAGCGCCCTATTCCTCAACTCGAGACTGTAGCTGGAAGTTACTCATTTTCATGGCGCGGGATTAAAAAAACTAAATAAATATAGCGATCGCTTCCACACACATCCAAGCGGTCCATTTCATTTCATCAATTCATGATGTTTCCACCCCTATGCTTCACAGTGGGTATGGTGTTCTTCAGATACAATTTAGTATTTTTTCTCCTCCAAACACCAGAACCTGTGTTTCTACCAAAAACTTCTACTTTGGTTTCATCTGACCATAACACATTCTCCCAGTCCTCTTCTGGATCATCCAAATGCTCTCTAGCGAACCGCAGACAGGCCTGGACGTGTACTGGCTTCAGCAGCGGGACACGTCTGGCAGTGCAGGATTGTGTGCAGTGTTACTGATAGTAGCCTTTGTTACTGTGGTCCCAGCTCTCTGTAGGTCATTCACTAGGTCCCCCCGTGTGGTTCTGGGATTTGCTCACCGTTCTTGTTATCATTTTAACGCCACGGGGTGAGATCTTGCATGGAGCCCCAGATCGAGGGAGATTATCAGCGGTCTTGTATGTCTTCCATTTTTCTAATGATTGCTCCCACAGTTGATTTCTTTACACCAAGCGTTTTACCTATTGCAGATTCAGTCTTCCCAGCCTGGTGCAGGGCTACAATTTTGTCTCTGGTGTCCTTCGACAGCTCTTTGGTCTTGCCCATTGTGGAGTTTGGAGTGTGACTGACTGAGGTTGTGGACAGGTGTCTTTTATACCGATAATGAGTTAAAACAGGTGCCATTAATACTGGTAACGAGTGGAGCCTCGTTAGACCTCTTTGACAGGCAGAAATCTTTTTTGTTTGTAGGTGACCAAATACTTATTTTCCACTCAAATTTGCAGATAAATTATTTAAAATTCAAACAACGTGATTTTCTGTTTTTTTTCCCACATTCTGTCTCTCATGGTTGAGGTTTAGTAATGTTGACAATTACAGGCTTCTCTAATCTTTTCAAATAGAAGAGCTTGCACAATTGATGGTTGACTAAATATTTATTTGCCCCACTGTATATCAATAAATAGTAAAATGTACTATATTGGATACATGATTATCCACTTGTACCTGTGACAGCTGACAGGAGTCTACAGTCGATCATTGGACCTCATCTCCCTCAAGGTAAACATTTATTTTCTTTTGCCCCACCTCCTGAAAATGTATTGGTGATGTTTCTAATTCATGTAGCGCTACCTGACTGTGCTCTCCCCGAGGACATCTCGCCTTCCCTCTTTTATTGATATTTATAGTGTGACGCCGTGTGGGGTGCAGGGCTCTGTGACAGCTCACTCTCCAGAGCAAGTTTGCCGGCGCACACAAAGCAATAATGTATTTGTCACCCGCTGCCAAATGTCATACATACCACCGTTCGTCTTTTTTTTGTTGTTTTGCTTCCGTTTTGTTTTCGTAGCAAATGCGCGGCCTACTTTCGCTGCGGAAACACAATGCAGGTACATTATCGTGGAAATAATTGCTGCTGTGTTTTCCATCATTAGTATTCGGGCGAGTGCATGTATGAACGTTTGAAATGATGTCGCGCAAAATAAGGTGCATTCAAGCAGAACTACTTCAATTCAAGAGGGGCTGCTACGATAAAACTCAGCAAAATCTTGCTTTTACTACAGCCAGCGATGAAGCCCTATTTCATTTATATTTATTTAACTTGACATTTTGACCTTCAGTCTAATGAGATTGAAACTAAAAACTCGAGCACATTTTTCAGTTGTTTTTGACATTTTGTTTGTGTGCTCAATTCCATGTCCAACTATTATACTACATGATGATAGTGTTAAAGGTACTATACTGCAACATCGACAAGGAAGTCGCTAGTTTCTTTAGGTTTTTAACATGAAAAAGAAAGTATTCCGTACTTCTCTCGCGCTCTCATCAGTCACACGTAGGGATGTGAATTGATACAATTTTCACGATTCCGATTCCATTATCGATATTGCTTAACAATTCAATTCTTTATCGATTCTAATTTGGGGAAAAAGAAGAACAAACGTTTTGATTGGCATCAAGTTTGTTTAATCAGATCACAACCTTACAAACTCAAAACGAGGTCAAAAGAGGCCCAAAGTCTCAATGTTAACTGTGGAAATAAGTGGCAAATACACAAGAATGTGTAACATTTTACTGAAACATTTTTCTAATAGAAATAAAAATAAAAAAAAGGTAAATATTGACATATACAGTAGGTAGTTTTTCTGCCAATATGTGTTAAAGCAGGGGTCCCCAAACTTTTTCCTGTGGGGGCCACATAACTTTTCCCTTCTCTGATGAGGGGCCGGGGTCACTTTGTAACGGGAAAAAGTGTGACGATTGCAGGAGTGCCTAAATGTAAAAATGTATTGTTTTTCAGAAAGCCATAATCAAATAACCCTTTTTGGATTCTTCACGGAACAAAAGTAAATAAAATAATAATATATTATATAATAATAATAATAATAATAAATAATAACTGAAAAAGAGGTTTAATTTGACTGGGGATCCCTCTGTGGGTTTGTTGTATAAAGTCGGCGACGCTATGGAGTTGTGACTCCGATCAGAGAACCAACAGGGGACGTTCAGGATTCATTTGTTTCCTTTAAAGGGTATGTAGCGGCAAAGGGGGTGTGAGACATCAATAGAACCGTTATGTGCCAAGATAACAAATATTGATAAAGTTAACAAAAAAATCAATCACATTAATGAGCAATTATCGAAAATAGATCGATAATGACGAACATTTCCGAAAGTGTTCCGGAAATAGCCGAATGGGGCGGGGACGTCACGACAAGTGAATGAAAGTCGAGGCGGAGCCAGGTGCCATTGTTTTTTATCGACGAGAGAGTAGCGTTCGGGTTTGTTTGACCAAAACATCACTAGAATGGTTCAAAACTGCTGTGCTATGTGGTGTACAAATAGCTATTTATCGGAATATAGTATCCATGAGTTCCTGAACGCGAAAAAAAAAGCTGGACTATCAGACAATGGGTAAAGTTCGTCCGTGCAAAGAGGGCTGGACACAGCTTCCAGCACGGTTTTCTATGGTGCGCATTTTCCACCTGAAAGCTTCTCGAACTATGGACAAGTGAAATCGGGTTTTGCTAAAAGATTGCTGCTCAAAGGAGATGCGGTGCAGACCATACACGCGCAGCCACCTAAATGTCCCGAGATATCAAGAAAGAGGACGATGACTGGCAAAGGACGCTAAGGCTAACCGAAGGAGGGGAGCATCCAAGCTCGAAATGGCCAGAGTGAGTACTCTTTTATAATAAAAAAATGTCACGCATTGGATACAGGACTGGACACATGTATAAATTATCGTTCGTAAAATATATAGAACAAATCCTCTGATCCCATTCATATTTGTGTCTGTTGGCAGAGCGAAAAGCTATGATAGCGCAATAAATGATAATTATTCTATGCATTCCTTTATTTTGCAGTCACGGTGTATCAGCTTCACAAAAAGAAATGCAAAACAAATCATTGGTGTTTCCCACACGATCTGCTGCCGATGTTTCATCAGTGTCATTGCTCCCCTCAATGACCGTTTCATTACGCTGCATTGGCGTTGGTTTGGGCTCAAATTGGTAACCTAAAACACCGATTAAAGCTTCGTAACTCTCCTCGTCACCATTAGATGAACATTCGTTACGTCCTTCTACGTCGGATTCGTCGCTGAAACTAGAAACGAAATTGTCTGCCATCATCGCCGCCATTCAGTATTAAAGCACTGAGCCTTTTTCTTGTTGAAGAAACACCCCTCACTGTCAATTCTGAATTCTCTTTTATGGACAACGAGGGGTGTTTCTTCATGAGGGATCATGGAATATGTGCAGGACGAACACAATGCATCGGTATAAACAGCTCAAAACACCCCTAATTCTCCCCTCACTAGAAGGAATTATATTGATGCAGACAGGCGCTGCCCCCCTAGTGGCCGGTGGCACTCTCTTCACTTGTCGTGACGTCACGCACACAATCTGCCAGATCTCGGGCGCCGGTCGTTTTAGCTTGACAATCGAGCCAAATTTCTCTCATTTTCTTGTGTGTAATTACACGAAGTGGCATGATATGAATACAAAAGGCATGCGCTTATGGATAAATGATGGAATATTAACATTTTCCCAGGGCATGACATACCCTTTAATGATGATGAAAGGAGTATGAGATTTATTTTGTTGTGTTGTGGTTTCTGTGAATACAAGATAACCATATAACATGTCAGTAATATAGTATATAGGGCTGCAGCTATCGAATATTTTAGTAATCGAGTAATCGACTGAAAATTCTATCGATTAATCGAGTAATCAGATGAAACATATTTTTTTTTAGGTAAAGAGCAATTATACATATACAGTATGATGTGGTGGTGCGTCTGCTGAGACTTTGTCTGTCTTAGCTCCTTTGTGGCCACAACTGAGAAGAACCTTAGCAACGATCACTCTGCATTTGGTGTCACTGGGGTGTTCGCGAGTGCCATCTATCTCAACTAAATCTGTGACATCTTGGATAGATTAAGTAGGAGACTATTTATACAGAGTTGGCCGAGAGCAGCCCATTCTCACGGTGGCATGCTGCATTAGCCTCTAACAATAGTTGAAAAGTGGATTTGCCGGGGCAGAACGATGAGGGACTTCCTCTGTAATGACTCCAAATGGAGTCAGAACCGTGACAATGACGGCACATCAGCTGCCCGATCATTCACGTGGAGATCACAAGGTTGACTCTCGGTGGAATATTTCACTAATAATGATAAGAAAAAACGGCCCGTCAAATTCAAGCGAGACGTTCGCTACCGTTACTTTAGGCCAGTGTTTTTCAACCGGTGTGCCATATATATATTTACAGTCGGGAGAACAAGTATTTGATACACAGTCAATGGGAAAGCCCATTGGTAGTGTATAAAATACTTGTTCTCCCCACTGTATATACACTCATTTGCCACTTTATTAGGTACACTATGCTAGTAACGGGTTGGACCCACTTTTGCCTTCAGAACTGCCTCAATTCTTCATGGCACTTCAGAACTGCCTCAATTCTTCGTGGCATAGATTGAACAAGGTATATGTAACATATATATATATGTATGTATGTGTGTATATATATATGTATATATATATAATATATATGTATATATATATCTATGTATATATATGTACAATGCCTTGCAAAAGTATTCGGCCCCCTTGAACCTTGCAACCTTTCGCCACATTTCAGGCTTCAAACATAAAGATATAAAATTTTAATTTTTTGTCAAGAATCAACAACAAGTGGGACACAATCGTGAAGTGGAACAAAATTTATTGGATAATTTAAACTTTTTAACAAATAAAAAACTGAAAAGTGGGGTGTGCAATATTATTCGGCCCCCTTGCGTTAATACTTTGTAGCGCCACCTTTTGCTCCAATTACAGCTGCAAGTCGCTTGGGGTATGTTTCTATCAGTTTTGCACATCGAGAGACTGACATTCTTGCCCATTCTTCCTTGCAAAACAGCTCGAGCTCAGTGAGGTTGGATGGAGAGTGTTTGTGAACAGCAGTCTTCGGCTCTTTCCACAGATTCTCGATTGGATTCAGGTCTGGACTTTGACTTGGCCATTCTAACAGCTGGATATGTTTATTTTTGAACCATTCCATTGTAGATTTGGCTTTATGTTTTGGATCATTGTCCTATTGGAAGATAAATCTCCGTCCCAGTCTCAGGTCTTGTGCAGATACCAACAGGTTTTCTCCCAGAATGTGCCTGTATTTGGCTACATCCATCTTCCCGTCAATTTTAACCAACTTCCCTGTCCCTGCTGAAGAAAAGCAGGCCCAAACCATGATGCTGCCAACACCATGTTTGACAGTGGGGATGGTGTGTTCAGGGTGATGAGCTGTGTTGCTTTTACGCCAAACATATCGTTTTGCATTGTGGCCAAAAAGTTCAATTTTGGTTTCATCCGACCTGAGCACCTTCTTCCACATGTTTGGTGTGTCTCCCAGGTGGCTTGTGGCAAACTTTAAACGAGACTTTTTATGGATATCTTTGAGAAATGGCTTTCTTCTAGCCACTCTTCCATAAAGGCCAGATTTGTGCAGTGTACGACTGATTGTTGTCCTATGGACAGACTCTCCCACCTCAGCTGTAGATCTCTGCAGTTCATCCAGAGTGATCATGGGCCTCTTGGCTGCATCTCTGATTAGTTTTCTCCTTGTTTGAGAAGAAAGTTTGGAAGGACGGCCGGGTCTTGGTAGATTTGCAGTGGTCTGATGCTCCTTCCATTTCAATATGATGGCTTGCACAGTGCTCCTTGAGATGTTTAAAGCTTGGGAAATCTTTTTGTATCCAAATCCGGCTTTAAACTTCTCCACAACAGTATCTCGGACCTGCCTGGTGTGTTCCTTGGTTTTCATAATGCTCTCTGCACTTTAAACAGAACCCTGAGACTATCACAGAGCAGGTGCATTTATACGGAGACTTGATTAGGTGGATTCTATTTATCATCATCGGTCATTTAGGACAACATTGGATCATTCAGAGATCCTCACTGAACTTCTGGAGTGAGTTTGCTGCACTGAAAGTAAAGGGGCCGAATAATATTGCACGCCCCACTTTTCAGTTTTTTATTTGTTAAAAAAGTTTAAATTATCCAATAAATGTCGTTCCACTTCACGATTGTGTCCCACTTGTTGTTGATTCTTGACAAAAAAATTAAATTTCATATCTTTATGTTTGAAGCCTGAAATGTGGCGAAAGGTTGCAAGATTCAAGGGGGCCGAATACTTTTGCAAGGCACTGTATATATATGTATATGTATATATATGTATATATATATGTGTATATATATATATATATGTATATGTATATATATATGTATATATATATATATACAGTGCCCTCCATAATTATTGGCACCCCTGAAAGAGATGTGTTTTTTAGCTTCTAATATATATATTTTTTTATTCAAATAATATGGGACCTTAATGGAAAAAAAGAGAAAAATCCGACCTTCAATACAAGTGCATTCATTCAGTGAGGAAAAAATCCCACATAAAGAAAAAAATATTTGACATCAAATAATGTGTGTCACAATTATTAGCACCCCTGGTGTTAATACTTTGTACAACCCCCTTTTGCCAACAAAACAAGGTCTGGGGACTGAGATGGCCATGGGAGGAGCTTGATTTTGTGTCTGGTGAACCATTTCTGTGTAGGTTTGGCCATATGTTTGAGTCATTGTCTTGCTGAAAGACCCAGTGATGACCCATCTTCAGCTTTTGGGCAGAGGGCAACAGATTTTGATTTAAAATGTCCTGGTATTTCAAAGCATTCATGATGTCATGCACCCTAACAAGGTTCCCAGGGCCTTTGGAAGCGAAACAGCCCCACAACATCACTGACCCACCCCCATACTTCACAGTGGGTATGAGGTGCTTTTCAGCATGCGCATTTTTCGTGGCACGCCAGAGCCACTTGGAGTGTTTGTTGCCAAAAAACTCAATCTTGGTCTCATCTGACCAAAGCACACGGTCCCAGTTGAAGCCTGGGACCGTGTGTATTTTTGTGTGAGACCAAGATTGAGCTTATTTTATTGTTTATTATTTTCCATTGTTGCCACAATAAATTGAGAAATTCATCACCGACTCCTCTCCTTTCGATTTCACCATTCGGGGCTATTACAATATTTTTTTTTACGTCATAGGGCGTTGCAGTAGGACGGAAGAAAGGAGTAGGTAGAAAGTTCTCGGTCCTGTGCAGATGAGCGAAGTATTGCATGTGACGCGTTCAAAAGCTGCTCGGATTTCTAGCCATCAACGACCTTGCTGTCCGTGACAATGTGGACCCTAGCACGTCTGCTGCACATCATTTGTTTAGACTCGTCATGTGTCGATATACTCGAAAGTGTCTTTTCTATTTTATCCAAATGTGACGATCCTCCCCGTTTTTTATTCCAACACATTGTTGAGATCAGCAAGGGGGCTAATGGCTAAAAATCCGAGCAGTTCTTGAAGGTGATACGAGCAGCGGTCCATGGTACCAAGCAAGCTTAAACGTCATCTCCAAACGAAACACCCGTCGCTTCAAAACAAGTCGATGGACTATTTTGTTCGCCTTCGTGAAAACACAGAGAAACAGGCAACTTTATTGATAAAAACTACGAAGGTAAATGAGAAAGGAGTCAAAGCCAGTTACCTTGTTGCTAAATCCAAAAAGTCCCACACCGTGACAGACATTAATAAATACTACCTGCCTGCAAAGCCAGTGTCTGCAAGATGCTCGGCCCTGATGGAGTTAAAGACATTGCTCAAGTCCCCCTGTCTGATAATTCTGGGCTTTTTCAAGCCTAAATGCTATTAAAAAAAAAAAAAAAAGTTAAAACAGAGGAAGACTGAGAGGTATTGAAGAATAAGGATATTGACTTTGTGTTCATCTAAACAGGCTCAAGTTTCACACTGAGTACCGTAAGTACACATACTGAGAAATTATTTTATAATGAAATATACCGTACAGAAAATAATTTTGGAACATTTTTAGTTTGTGGTGTGCCGCGAGATTTTTTCCAATGTAAAAACTTGCCGTGATTCAAAAAAGGTTGAAAAACACTGCTTTAGCCTTCGCGTCTAATCGTTAAATAGATAAATTGTGATTCTGCTCCGATGCGTTTAACCTCTCCTTTCAAATGAAGCGATTTAATAGGACGGATTCAAGCAAAGAACGCTTGCACAGTATGCGAGTAGCCGTTTCGTCCAATTCGTCCTATTGCACATTATCGTCGCCTTGGGTGGTTTTGCCACAACCAAATGTGTGTTCCTGCGTTTCCTGCGTGCTTCCTTTTGTTTAATCGCCGAATGGCTTCAACATAATTGGACCTACTGGAGCCTCATTCTGTGAGGAGTGCTAATTTACATCCACGTTAATATTACACTAGTGGAGAACTGTTCAGTAAAGGACCCTGGAGCAAAAAAAGGAACTCTGAAAATCGAGTATTTTGAGAAACATTTTCTGTCAAACTGTCATTATTTGTTATACTTCGTTTTAGTCAGTAAAATAAGTCTACTCCTACCAGTGCTGTTTTTGGTAGCCCTTTTAATTTTTTGTCTTGGTGAAAAAATTACCTATTAATCCTAATCACATTTAGTCATCGTTGGCCTTTGTCTAGTTTTACTTGACAATTACTAAAAAAAAAAAAAAATGTTTTTATCTGTAAAATTCAAAAGGTTTCCTCCAAAAAAAAAATAAATAAATACTGTATTGGCCTGAATATAAGGCAGCCCTGATTATAAGATGACCCCCTTTTTTTCCCAAGACTCAAGTTTGCAAAAAGACTTTTTGAACACCAAATCATTTTTTTTTTTTTTTTACAGAAAATAATTACAGTACATTTGAAACAAATGATTATAACAATATATTTGAGAGAAAAAGCATGTTATTTTGCCTCATTCAAATCTTAATATCTGAACATTTAAATATGCAAACTAAAGTGCAATCATATTTGTAAATGAATGGCTTCTGGTTTTTGAAATGTAAAAAAAAAAAACAATCTATTGTGATAAAACAACAAAATTGCAATAACTGCATTAACCATCTAAGTGAAGTCTAACTGTAGCCGTAGTCTTGAAACAAATCTGAGTAAGGAAAAACATTGCAATAAGATAATGCAAACTGGTTAAACTTGAGAGTAGCTGAGATCTGTCATGACAGAACATCGCTTCAATGATATCTGGCACCATCTAGCGTCGTGAATGGGTATAACATCTAGACCGCGACTATAAGACGACCCCCACCTTTTCAGTTTCATTTCATTGCAAAAAACACCGTCTTATATTCGGGCCAATACGGTAAATAAAGGTTTCCTACAATTCAACAGTCCCCCAAAACCGTACAAAGCCACACCCCTCTAGTGGCATGGCGGTGAATTACAGAGCAACGCATTCCCATGACGCAGAATCTCGGATGGACAATGTCGGCGTAGGGTCTACGCTGTTCATCCGCTGTCACCAGAACGCAGAAGCATAAATCCGCCTTAAGTGTGGCTAACCCGACCCAAACTTGTCACCGCTGACGAGTTCGTTTGGGAGCGGGCGGGGCGTAACGCCAGCGAGTGAAAAATGAGCCCGTGTGTATTCTTGAGTATCTTTTTATCTTGGTAGCCTCTCTTTTTCTTTCTTCCTTGGACAAAACTTTTGGTCTCTTTTTTTGCTCTGCCATCTTTGCAGAATTTGCACGATAGCGTTTATATCGACTTTATAACGAATGGGGAAAGAGGGAAGTGACGTATGCCGTAAACTAGTCGGCACATTTGTAGTTTTTTGTGTGGCAGGGTTCCTGCCACCCTCCTCAAAGTTAATTAGTGCCGGTGAAAGCGATACAGACCTCCTCAAGGTATAAAAGAGGTGTCATTCAACTAGCTGTCAGTCGATATATCATCACAAATGTTATGAAAATATTTTATGAAGGTTGAAAAGTTACCTTGTGTTGCTTTAAGACGACACTTTTGACGTTAAATGGTAATTGCTGACGTGAATGCAATGCTAATGTTACAAGTTACATTTAGTGTGAAATGACCACTCAGCACAGACCTTTAAAGGCTAACACAACATTGCATATTCTCTGTTGCCAAGACAAGAAAAAAAATCTTACCGTGTGTTTCAAAATAACCAAGCCTGCAACGCCCTGCACTCCGGCGCAGCCTGCTGGCTGGACGCCGGAGTGTCGGCTGGGTGTCGTTTGCTCTGGTGGGGAGCCCTGCCCTGCTCTGGGCTTGGTGGGCCGTTGGAGGTCCCATGATGTGCCGTGCCAGCTGGGGGGCTGTGGCTCTTGGGCTGGGTGGGCGGGTGGTGGTGGGCGCCGGGGTTGGTGCTGCGTCCCCTTTCCCCATCCCTGAAGGCTGTTTGATGAGGGTGCAGGTGGCCCGGGTAACCACCCTGGATCCCTGGGGGGTGATGATGGCCCCTTTGCTGGGCTGCGGGAGGAGGGATGGGTTACGCTGGCCCCACCCCCCCTCGACCCCACTCCCCCCCGGGTTGGCTGGGGGGGGGCTTGGCCCTGGGGTTGTGCCCGCGCGGCATCTCCGCTCGTCTGCGTGCCTATCGCATGTTCGGTGGGATTCGCGGACGGCTGGATGTGAATGGCCGCGCTCAGATGGAGGTCCTCTGTGGGTAGTGTAGGGTGGGTTGCCAGTGGGCTCACACTCACAAGGGATTCACATGATTACTGGGTTCTAGACGAAGGGAATAGTTACCTTTCTTGCACACACCATATAATTGTTTGCATTAGTCTAATACATTCGTTATAGTAAAGCATTTAACCATAGTGCAGGCAGACTTCACTCCATGCCCTTTGACACAGTAAAGGGGACCAACTTATCAGCCCTTGCCTGATAAGGTAAGGAGAAGATGTCAACAACTCTTCGATGGGGTCAGAACGATCCCGCTCTGCCGGGACAACGTGTCGGTAGCGCTGCGCCTTGAACGTCAAGACATGCGTCGGTAGCCGTGGCAACCATGAAAGGTGACGCACGAACTTGACTGCCCAAATAAGCCACAGAAGGAGTATCCCAAGAAAACACCCAGGCACGCCTTTGGCCCGGCCCACTCCACCGCAGCTTTCAAAGGACTGAACATTTAGATAAAAACTGTCGCTTCTCGTGGACATTTCTACGTAGCTGTTGTTTTGCCGACCCTGGATCCAGCATTGTCTCTCTGTCGTCTGTTTTGCCTTGTTTTTGACCATTGTCGACGAATAGATTGTCAACCTGTTTTCGGTGAGCCTTCTTCAAACTTTTGGAACATGGAATCAGTACAAAGGGTTAATACCGGAGTGAACAGGTGGAATTTTGGCCCTTCCGGCCAACTTGCGGGAGCGGTGCCAGCGGAACACCCATTTCGTTCGGCTGTCGCTGTGGGGGCCGATTTCCTGCAGCACAGACCGCTGAAGGCTAAAGCAACATTGCATATTCTCTGTTGCCAAGACACGAAAACAAATCTTACCGTGTGTTTCAAAATAAGCACGCCTGCAACGCCCTGCGCTCCGGCGCGGGTTGCAGGCTAGACGCCGGTGTGTCGGCTGGGTGTCGTTTGCTCTGGTGGGGAGCCCTGCCCTGCTCTGGACTTGGTGGGCCGTTGGGGGTCCCGTGATATGCCGTGCCAGCTGGGGGCTGCACCTGTGACTCGTGGGCCGGGTGAGTGGATGGGGGTGGGGGCAGGCGTGGGTGCATCCCTTCTCCCCATCCCTGAAGGCCGGTTGATGGGGGCATGGGTGGCCCGGGGAACCACCCTGGATCCCTGGGGGGTGATGATGGCCCCTTTGCTGGGCTGCGGGGAGGAGGGATGGGATACGCTGGCCCCTGGGGTGGCGCCCCCAGACGTCGCCGCTCGTCTGCATGGCTATCGCATGTTCGGTGGGATTCGCGCACGGCTGGATGTGAATGGGCGTGCTCGGGTGGAGGTCCTCGGCAGAATAGGGTCGGTTGCCACCGGGCTCACACTCACAAGGGATTCACACGATTACTGGGTTTGAGATCACAGGTCTGATTTGTGTACACTCCACCCCTCCCAATCACTTATCTTCTAGACCCCACCCCCCCTTTTCCTGGTTAACAGGCCCCCCACATGGTTTCAACCGGAAATACATCTTGCTGACGATAACACCAACATATTCATAGTTAGTGTAGGCGTTCAAGTATTGTTGCTGTTGTTTCTTCCTTCTCTCCTTCTTTTCTTCTGTTCCCCCATAACCCCTTCCTGTTATGTTGAATGATCACAATGGGAATAAGTCATACTCCAATGTGAAACATTAAAACTGTTCAGATCAATGCAGGCTGACGTACTCAACATGCAATGTGAAAATGGAATGCATTGTGAACATATAACCAGGGGGTGAAAGCGGCTAGAATTTCTTGCCGGAACTCCCCGACATGAAGGTCGCCACGGACCCAGATTTTTCTCTTTTTTTTATCGGTGTGAAACCTCCTCATACCACTGAAATGCAGAGAAAACTGCTTTTGGCACAGTTATACCTACAACACATACACCTTAAAAATAACTGGTTTACAGATGCATTATCGTCATTGACGAAAACAACAGTGACTCCTACTGTTTTTTGTTTTTTTTTACTTGCCCTGAAATTGAGTACTTGTCAAAACTATAAGACACCACATGATTGATTACCTGATTATGTTGCAAATTTCCAAAGTATGTTTGTCCTCTATAATCCCTCCACAGATCATGAGTTACTTAAAATTGACCACAATCCAGTGTGATGTTTATTCTTGAGTCGGTGTCACCCGGTGCGCGGTAAATTAATTACCGTGTTTGTAATGAGGAATGACCTCCATTAACCTACCGGTGTTACGTAAATACTCAAATCCTTGCCAGGCTGACACTTTAACATGTTCAAAACATTTCCTCTGTAAACAAATAGCGATGCAGTAATCGTGGGTAAAATGTAGCTAATTATGGCCTATAGCAGGCCATATGAGCATGAGCCGGGATAATCACTTAATAGCTTTTTGGAGCCCACATACGAGAATAATTATGCCATACAAGGTCATTGAAAAGTACTGATAGAATGTTTCCTCCCTAGTTGAGTTCTTTGTTTATCAGCAGTGAAAGATACATAATATGCTGCCAGAAGCAAAAAATAGATGGCCTACTTTTGGGGAGAGTGTGAATATTGTTTCATCACGCTTATCGTTAACAGTTGAGAAAATCATCAAATGTATCATCATCAGCCCTGCCTAGTCAAAACGGATTGGACGTCTATCGCTGTCAATGACAGAGTGAGTTAATAGCATAGAAAATAGATGGATGAACCACTCTAATTGTTACACTGCACGTGTTGCTCCACTATTTTTGTTCAAATGTATCTTTTTGTGAGCTGCTTGTTTGGACAGATTGGGTAAACTCATTTTCTGCCGTTGACGGTGATAGCCGTTAAAGGAACCTGTGTTTTATATCTGTTAACTCATTAATCCTCGAGGGTCCATGCATGTTCTTTCTAGTAAAAGAACTCCAATAACGATGACATGTTCAAAGCCAAGCATTTATGTATTGCCCTATGTTCCTGACAGAGGAGTCTAAGCAACATGTTGGGTCAGAGAGCTACTCCTGTCCTAGCCCTAAACAAGATCAAGATCGGTCTGACTTGCAAGCGGTATTATCGATGTTAGAAACTGCGGATAGACTTGAGTTCTTGTGATTGTTTCAGTGTCCATTAATCAAATCCCTACGCTGTCCTCCGACCTGATGAATGGTGACTTTTGCTCTCTTCTCCTCCTCAGGCCTTTCCAAAGAAACTGTTCGAGGTTGTTGATTTTGCCGCCTTTCGCTCTTCCGGTAGACAATTGCACAAGTCACTATGATCCGAGTCGAGTCGAGTCACAAGTTATGTCGAGTCAAAGGGCCATGATGTTCCGTGAGGGCATGGCAAGAGCGTCCAAAGCGAACAAGTGGATCACTAGCCGGTGGGAACCAATCTACGATGAAGTTTTTTGAGTCAGCATGTCGAGTCTCGGGTCATTGCCTCATGAGTCAAGTCTCAAGTCATTGCCTCATGAGTGGAGTCTTGAGTCATTGCCTCATGAGTCGAGTCTCGAGTCATTGCCTCAGGATTTTGAGTCGCGTCTCTAGTCATTGCCGCATGAGTCGAGTCTCGAGTCATTGCCTCACGAGTCGAGTATCGAGTCATCGCCTCACGATTTTGAGTCGCTTCTCGAGTCATTGCCTCACGAGTCGAGTATCAAGTCATTGCCTCATGAATCGAGTTGTCTCGAGTCATTGCCTCACGATTTTGAGTCGCGTCTCTAGTCATTGCATCATGAGTCGAGTCTCAAGTCATTGCCTTATGAGTGGAGTCTCGAGTCATTGCCTCATGAGTCGAGTCTCGAGTCATTGCCTCACGATTTTGAGTCGCGTCTCTAGTCATTGCCTCACGAGTCGAGTATCGAGTCATTGCCTCACGATTTTGAGTCGCTTCTCGAGACAATGCCTCACAAGTCGAGTATCAAGTCCTTGCCTCACGAGTCTTCGGTCATTGCCTCATGAATCGAGTTTTCTCGAGTCATTGCCTCATGAGTCGAGTCGACTCTCGAGTCATTGCCTTACAAGTCAAGCCTCAAGTCACTGCCACACGAGTCGAGTCGCATCTCGAGTCATTGCCTTATGAGTCAAGTCTCGAGTCATTGCCTTATGAGTAGAATCTCGAGTCTCGATTAATTGCCTCATGAGTCTCGAGTGATTGCCTCATGAGTCAAGTCTCAAGTCATTGCCTCATGAATGGAGTCTCGAGTCATTGCCTCATGAATGGAGTCTCGAGTCATTGCCTCATGAGTCGAGTCTCGAGTCATTGCCTCATGATTTTGAGCTGCGTCTCGAGTCATTGCCTCACGAGTCAAGTATCATGTCACTGCCACACGATTTTGTGTCGCGTCTCGAGTCATTGCTTCATGAGTCGAGTCTTGAGTCACTGCCTCACGAGTCGAGTCTTCGGTCATTGCCTCACCAGTCGAGTTGAGTCTCGAGTCATTGCCTCATGGGTCGAGTCTTAAAGCATTGCCTCATGAGTCGAGTGTCAAGGCATTGCCTCACGCGTCGAGTCTCGAGACATTGACTCACGAGTCCATTTTCTAGTCATTGCCACATGAGTCAAGTCACGAACTATTGCCTCACAAGTTGAGTCTCGAGTCATTGCCTCACGAGTCGAGTCCTGAGTCATTGCCTCACGAGTCGACTTGAGTCTCGAGTCATTGCCTCATCAGTAGAGTCTTGAGTCATTGCCTCATGAGTCGAGTCTCTAGTTATTACCTCACGAGTCGAGTCTCAAGTCATTGCCTCACGAGTCTCGAGTCATTGCCTCATAAGTTTAGTCTCGAGTCATTTCCTCATGAGTCGAGTCGAGACGTGTCTCGAGTCGTTGCCTCACGAGTCGTGTCGAGTTGTTGCCACACGAGTCAAGTCGAGTCTTAGACACTCCAAGCTCAAGCAGAGTCGAGTTGTGAGTCATCAAATTTGTGACTCAAGTCGGAGTCCCTGTGACTCAAATCCAATTGTCTACCTTCTGGTATTCATCATTGGTTTAAAGTGGTATCTTAAAAAGCCCCCCCCCCCCCCCCCGCTTAAAGGAAGTCTCAACTCTAATAGCAGATTCATGTTATTGTTATGTTACTTTTATATGTTAATACCCGTTAGTAAATGAAGAGAGTGCCACCGGCCACTAGAGGGCTGCGCCTCTCTGCGTCAATATAATTCCTTCTAGTGAGGGGAGAATTAGTGGTGTTTTGAGCTGTTTATGCTGTTGCATTGGTTCGTCCTGCTCTGCACATATTCCTGTAGGTTTGTTTCCTTTTTGTGCCAACTACTTGTGTCTTGCTGTATTTGAAGTTATATATGTATAGAAATCCATATGTTATCATTTATGTAATTTCTTGTTATTTCTTTCATTTAGTTAATTTAGCAAGCTATGGCTAAGTAGCTGTGCTCTTGTTCTTTAGGGTTCCCTCATCGTTGTCAATAATAGAGAATCCTGAATGGACAGTGAGGGGTGTTTCCTCAGTAAATGTTAATTCCCTCTACCGTCCATTTCATTTTGGCTGTGAGGGCTTGCAGCCATAATTCGCTCTCCCGATTAAAATCGAATGAACGTTTATCGCTGTCAATGGCACTAAAGGAGTTCAAATAAAATGTTTGCGCTACTAATCGCTCACATGCCCAGTGGCTTTTTTGTTGCTAGGAGCCCTTCTGTGACTTGCCCACACAGTAAGTTGGCACGCTCGCTGTGCCTCTATTGTGTGACTGCCATCACGCAGCAAGTAACGTTTGGCTCGTTTGGCTACACGGCGAGATAAAGCATTAAATGTTCTTCTAATCATGTGAATGCAATAGTGGCTCCTGGACAACTGCAGAGGCTTTTGGATCATCCTCCCATTGTGTGCCGAGCATTTGTTCCACACAATGCCTGGCATTCAGCGGCGCTTGCCGTGGCTTTCCCGGCCGGCCAGGGGCGACAATAGCAATGCGCGTGCTGAGCGCGATTGCATCACGTTTGCGATGCCGGCAAATAGATCAGGTTATCGGATTTGGAGGGATGCTGACAAGCGATGCTAGCTACGTGTGTTATCGCCGCTGTTGTTCGGGTTTGTCAAAAGATTTGATCACTAGTTTTAAAATGCGAAAATATATATGGTTCGGCAGATTTTTTGCCTGTTGGGGAAAACGCGGGCAGGTGGTGTGGACCCAAATGCAAGGAAACAAAAGGCAGCCAGGGAGGTGGTGGTGATCTCAAAAAACGTTTTAATAATAACTAATAAAACACAAAGTACAACCAAAAGTACTGGGGATCAAAAAGGCAAGGTTCCAACAAAACTTACTTTACCGGAGGGTTTAGAACACGAGGGCTTGGACAGGAGCTTGACTTTGACACAGACAATGACGCAACAAGGAGTGAAAAGAAACCAGGAGCTTATATACACACATGCAGACAAGGGGTAACGAGACAACGAGGAACAGCTGGGTAATACAGGAGGATGCACTAGGAGCAGGCACACCAGGTGAAATGAATGGCTAATCACAGGGACAAGTCACACTAGGAAAAAAACAAAACAAAACCTTGCATTGCCAAAATGAAGGAACAAAAGAATAAAAAATATAGTCACTTTGCGAACATAATTGAAATAGGTCGACTCCCATATAATCACAGTGTATTACCTGAAAATTTATCCATTTCAATGTTTTTTTTTTTTTGGGGGGGGGGGGGGGTGTAATTCTGTAATTCATTGCGCTTCTAAGGGAAAAATTACATGGCGACTGTGCGACACGGAGACGCAATGACTGTGTTCCAGAGTGGCCTCGCGTGCATATGGTGTCGGCGAAGACGGAAGGCGAAGATGAAAAATTCTGAATCCTGCCTCCAAATTGGAAGAATTCGATTACGGGGGATTGAGGGGGGCTTGCTCCGGATGCATATCAAAGGCTCCCGCGGCGCAAGACCGTGCCGATAACGTCCGCACTCATACACGTCACATTGGGAGTGCGCAGCGATGCTACTAAACATTAAAAACAGCAAATATAGCGGAATATCGGCTTTAATTTACTGTTTTAACCCTTTAACACCGAACGTGTCGGCAGCGGCGCTTTGCCTAACAAGTTGAATAAATATTATTATATTATCAAGCTTCAAAACGGTTGGTCGAGCGTGTTTGGTTGTCAATGGGACATCAACATGACAAATTTTGAAAAAATGTTGAAAAAAAAAATTGGGATTTTTTTGGTCGTTTTAAGTCCAAAATGTGGATTATAATTGGTCAGTAAAGAAAACAACAGTTTGGACATGAAGTTCAAGGTGTCCTGAAAAAAGGGACCCAACTTGGCCATTGTAAACATTTTTTTCTTTGAAATATAAAAGCAACATCAAATGCATGCAAAAAGGGTTAATATGTTCAAATTAAATATGTTGAATATTTCCATTTTTGTGCCTTTTTGAACAAATGAAAAATGCCATTGCTTCGAGTGAGCGGGCATATTTTTTTCCGGTCCGAGGAGCTTTGGTGGGGTCAAAGTGCATCATTTGCTGTCGCCTTGTAAATCTGCACTGCCCCCTAGGGCCTGGCATGAATACTACAGTGGGGCAAATAAGTATTTAGTCAACCACCAAAGTTCTCCTACTTGAAAAGGTTAGAGAGGCCTGTAATTGTCAACATGGGTAAGCCTCAACCATGAGGGACAGAATGTGGAAAAAAAAACAGAATGTCAACTTGTTTGATTTTTAAAGAATTTATTTCCAAATTAGAGTGGAAAATAAGTATTTAGTAACCTACAAACAAGCAATTTTTCTGGCTGTCAAAGAGGTCCAACTTCTTCTAACGAGGTCTAACGAGGCTCCACTCGTTACCTGTATTAATGGCAACTGTTTTAACTCATCATCGGAATAAAAGAAACCTGTCCACAACCACAGTCAGTCACACTCCAAACTCAAGACCAAAGAGCTGTCGAAGGACACCAGGGACAAAACTGTAGACCCTCACCAGGCTGGGAAGACTGAATCTGCAATAGGTAAAACGCTTGGTGTAAAGAAATCAACTGTGGGAGCAATTATTAGAAAATGGAAGACATACAAGACCACTGATAATCTCGCTCGATCTGGGGCTCTATGCAAGATCTCACCCCGTGGTGTCAAAATGATAACAGGAACGGTGAGCAAAAATCCCAGAACCATATGGGGGGACCTAGTGAATGACCTACAGAGAGCTGGGACCACAGTAACAAAGGATACTATCAGTAACACAATGTGCCGCCAGGGACTCAAATCCTGCACTGCCAGACGTGTCCCCCTGCTGAAGAAAGCACACGTCCAGGCCCATCTGCGGTTCGCTAGAGAGCATTTGGATGATCCAGAAGGGGACTGGGAGAATGTGTTGTGGTCAGATGAAACCAAAATAGAACTTTTTGGTTGAAACGCAGGTTCTGGTGTTTGGAGGAGAAAGAATACTAAATTGCATCCGAAGAACACCATACCCACTGTGAAGCATGGGGGTGGAAACCTCATGCTTTGGGGCTTTTTTTCTGCAAAGGGACCAGGATGACTGATCTGTGTAAAGGAAAGAATGAATGGGGCCATGTATCGAGAGATTTTGAGTGAAAATCTCCTTCCATTACTAAGGGCATTGAAGATGAGACGTGGCTGGGTCTTTCAGCATGACAATGATCCCAAACACACAGCCAGGGCAACAAAGGAGTGGCTTCGTAAGAAGCATTTCAAGGTCCTGGAGTGGCCTAGCCAGTCTCCAGATCTCAACCCCATAGAAAATCTGTGGAGGGAGTTGAAAGTCCGTGTTGCCCTGCGACAGCCCCAAAACATCACTGCTCTTGAGATCTGCATGGAGGAATGGGCCAAAATACCAGCAACAGTGTGTGAAAAGCTTGTGAAGTGTTACAGAAAACGTTTGGCCTCCGTTATTGCCAACAAAGGGTACATAACAAAGTATTGAAATGAACTTTTGGTATTGACCGGATACTTATTTTCCACCATGATTTGCAGATAAGTTCTTTAAAAATCAAACAATGTGTTTTTAATTTTTTTTTTCCGCATTCTGTCTCTCATGGTGGATGTTTACCCATGTTGACAATTACAGGCCTCTCTAATATTTTCAAGTGGGAGAACTTGCACAATTAGTGGTTGACTAAATACTTATTTGCCCCACTGTACATCGTTTTCATGCGGAATTGCGACATTGTTCGAATGGAGACGTGCCCATATAAATGTAAATTTGAAATTTTTCGTATTCTCGGAGAGTCACCATATAAACGGCCCCTAATTTTTAAATCTTATCTCTATATTTTGTCATTCATGATTTGCATTCTAGCATTTCTAGCATCTTCCATTCCTTTTCCTCACCTCCCACCCTCGTTCAGTACTCCACTCTTTCACACCTCTTTTTCACACTTGCATCCACGCGCCTCCCTCCCACCGTGACTCGTTTTTTTTTTTTTTTATCCCTGTTTTGATCGCCGGCTGCAGTCGAGCTCGCTAGGCAGTCTGTGTCGCCTCATGTTGATGACGGCTAATCCCTCTGAAGCTATTTTTAAGTTGCTCCTTTTTCTTTGCACAGTGAGTGAAGCACCCACACACATTGTGACATGAAACATTTATTCTTTCATCAAGTACACTCATTGGGACTCTGAAATGAGTGTAATTAAGTCTATGGCTGAACAGAAATGGCAGCTTTCCTTCCATATGTTTGCCACCAATTATGAATCAATTGAATTTGTGAAGGTGGAAGTATGGGTATTTTCGTCTTGATGCCGTTGCCAGTCACGGATAAAAGAATTTGCAAGTTAGCCTATTGTTGTAAACATTAGCATTATATGGCATTTAAGCTAGCAGACTTTTGCTATGCAAGTTAGCCAATTGTTCTAAACATTTGCATTATTTAGTGTAAGATAAGCTTGTTTTTGGGTGCCAAATATATTGCTCTCCCACAGCTATTATACGTGCACTCCCAAGCTATTATGAAGAATACAGTTTTAGCCAATGATCATGTGCTTACCGGTGATTGATCACAACCTGCTGATAAGTAGATACACACACATATGTTGATTCATCACACAACGTCTCAGTACTTTTCCACCAAGCTACAGTATTTTGAGTGCAAAATGTGGGTTCAAAACAAAGATATCTTGCCTGCTCAGGTAATTCAATCAGGAAGGTTTAATCAGGAAGTGTGACTGTTCAATCACTGACTAGAATAAGGAATTTGCCCGACCGAACCTGCCACGTTGGACAACAGTGTTGTAACTGTATTCTGCTCATCAATAGTCCTCAATAAAAGGCGCAACCCCAGGGAGGGGGCTGAGAGAGACTCACTGACTTTGCGAGTAAGCTTACAGCACTGTCAACTCTCTCCCTGGTGGCCGCCAGTGAAAACTTATCTCCGTTTCTGGTCTGATCCTTCCCCCGTCCTTCTCTAGGTCTTTAATTAATTACAAAAGTGAGTTTAGACCTAACATTTAGCATTTAAGCTAGCAGACTTTTGCTATGCAAGTTAGCCAATTGCAACAATGCAATAATTGGCTAATTTGCATAGCAAAAATCCGCTAGATTAAATGCTATATAATGCTAATGTTTACCAGATAGTTTCTGGTGTGCACTAGAAACAATCTGGTGCGCTTGAGAAACAATCTGGTGTACACCAGATTAGTTAAATTTATTTTATTTCTGTTGAAGTCCATTTAAGGGCTCCGAAGGTGTGCGCTAAAACGCAGTCTTCTTTATGGCAAAACAGTACCGCTTTTGTCCACTGGCTACATTTACTAACAGACTAGCATTGTACTTCGACATATTTACGTAAAATAAATGCTAACTGCACGTTTTTTTTTGCTTTTAACCAAGAATCGAGACTGTTTTCAAACATATCTATAAAAATTCAGGGATTTAAGCATTTATCCATCCATCCATCCATCCATCCATCCATCCATCCATCCATCCATCCATCCATCCATCCATCCATCCATCCATCCATCCATCCATCCATCCATCCATCCATCCATCCATCCATCCATCCATCCATCCATCCATCTTCCGCTTGCTTCGGGGGTTCACAAGAATTTTCCTTGGAAAAGTGTTTACATATGGCGGCCCCCTCACTGAAAATCAGACTAGCGTCGTACTATGACATATTTATGTAAAATAAATGCTAACTGCACACTTTTTTTTGCTTTAAACCAAGAATCAAGACTGTTTTACGTCCATATCTACATAGAGTTCGGGGATTTAATCATTTATTCGGAAGAATTTTCACCAGAAAAGCTCTGTTTAAATATGGCGGCCGCTTCATTGAGTAACAGACTAGCATCGTACTTCGACACATTTACGTAAAATAAATGCAAACTGCAAGTTTTTTTTTTTTTTTTGCTTTTTAACCAAGAATGGAGACTGTTTTACATGCATATCCATATAGAATTCAGGGATTTCAGCATTTATTCACAAGAATTTTCATCGGAAAAGCTCTGTTTACATAAGGCGGACGCTAGCTACATTTACTAACAGACTAGCATTGTACTTGGACATATTTACGTAAAATAAATGCTAACTGCACGTTTTTTTGCTTTTAACCAAGAGTCGAGACTGTTTCACGTCCATATCTATAAAGAATTCAGGGATTTAAGCATTTATTCACAAGATTTTTCAACAAAAAAAGATTTTTGTCTGTGATTCCACTCGGTCAACTTTGACGGCCTCGCCAACAATGCAGGCCAACTATTTATCAGCCCTGCATCCCGTGTCACGTCAATACATTATGAAGTCTATGATACAAGTTAAATTTATAGCAAAGTTGATTGAAAGTTCATATAATTAAAAAAAAATACCGTATTTTCAGACTATAAGTCGCAGTTTTTTTTCATAGTTTGGCTGGGTGTGCGACTTATACTCTGGAGCGACTTATATGTGAAATTATTAACACATTATTATATCATTTCACATGCTATTTTGGTGTTTTGGAGTGACACTGATGGTTTGGTAAAGTTGTTAGCATGTTCTTTAGTTATCTGAATAACTCTTTATAGCTATGTTACGTTAACATACCGGCCACGTTCGCATTTCGTTGATCATGCATCATTTAACATTATCATACTGTACACTTATTCAGCATGTTGTTCTCTATTGTATCTTAATTTTAAATTGCCTTTCAACATGACATATTTGGTCTATGTGTTGGATTTTATCAAATAAACCCCCCCCCCCCCCCCCCCCCCAAATGCGACTTATACTCCAGTGTGATGTTTTATTCCTCTTTGTTGGGCATTTTATGGCTGGTGCGACTTATAGTCCGAAAAAAAAAAAAAACGGTAATTGAGAAGTTAAGAAATTAATATAAACAATGCAATTTTTTTTACCCTGCCTAAGGTGGAAAAGCGCTATATAAGTATAACACCATTTACCATTTACCATATTACAAGAATTGGAATCGAGAAGCGTTTGGAACTGGAACCGTTCAAATTCAAACGATGCCCAACCCTATGTAGACGTACCACTGTAATTCTACGACATCCGTGCCAACAGCGAGCGAGCGTCTACATATGTTCCAGCAGTCACACAAAAAAAAAAAAACAACTCTTGGTCACTGTACAGGCTGTCTCTGTTTATTAGAAGTACTTATACCATTTTTAAGTGACTATTATATTCTCTGTTGTGTTTTTAAAGGCAGATGGGGACATCACCAACATTCACTTTCATATCTTGAGGTACATTTAGGGATTAAAACAATAAAAAAAAATAAAAAAAAAATCACACTGCTCATTTAGAGCAGCAGTTCAGTTCCATTTTATCTTGCGATGAAAGAACATAATCACTCCCTTCCAGAGTTGGATAATTGTATACATCTGTAGAGGAACATTAGACACAATCAACATATTTGTGCTTTTCTTTTTTGTTATGTTAAATAGTTCTTCACAACAACAGACTCATCTGTCATAATTTTTGAATACCGACATGCTCACAACAATTCAGAACCATTTTTTGTGTGTGTGTTTGTGCGTGTATTAGAACAAACATACAACACGCACACAACACCGCGCCCTTTAGTTTCAAACAGTATGAGCCGATAATGTGATTTTTCTCTTAAAGTTTACATCAGACTCAAAGGCAGGAGAGAATTCGCACTCGGGCAAAACTTCACGTACACCACTGACAAACACTTTTTCAATCCTCACACGTCACTTCATACAATGTGAGGTCTAGTCACAAATTAGTGGATTTTTGTCTGCGGAAAATGTGATGTTAGCATGGAAGTGATTAGGATTGAAATGAGTGGAAAACAGTGCATCATACTGGCCTCACCGGTGGCTAAATTGTGGTACATCTTGCAAAATAGATGTAAAAGTTGTGCTTTCCTTGTGCTATGGCTTCAAAAAACCTTGGGGAGGTATTTACCATCAGCATGTTCAATTACTAATAAACAGCCTCGGGCGGATCGATACAAAAATATGGATACCGAAATGATAAATGTCCTCTAGTTCCAAGACGTATTATCCATATTTGCTAATGAATCTCTTATGGAAGTATGTAACTCTCAATGGAGGTGGTAATTTTACATTATTATATTACAGTTACATAATTAATGCCTATTGACCGATTCAACCTTTGGATTTGCATGGTACAGCGTGCCAGTCTCCCCTTTAAAAACATTTAGTTGTGTGTTTTTAATAAAGAAAATGGCGCTATTTTGTATTGCATAATGGAGTTAATCGCTTCAGGCCCGCATGTTTTCTGCTAAGCATTAAAAAAAAAAAAAAATACCGATTTTTACTCTACTCAAACTTTTTACTTTTTAATGAGAAATGAGCACTTTACGTTGCCGTTTTTGAAGTTGCGTTTGGTCAGCCGTTTTCAAAGATCCAAAATTAGCCAAGAGGGCGTGCCAAACCTTATGATTTGATTTCAATGGGTAAAGTTTCATCCAATCGTCTCCCAGAAGTGGCAATAGCAACTAAATTCAGAGTATTTATTGGTTTAGAGACGCAAATGTGTTATGTCCTTCAGCAGCATGCTTAGGTCTGAAGGGGTTAAATTTGAGGAATTTGATTTTTGGTGATTATGTAATTTAAATGGTGTTTGGGAAATACAGTCCCTGACAAAAGTCTTGTCACTTATCCATTTTGAAGAAACAGTTGCTAATAACCTGACTTTTAATTAAGTTTGGTGGTGGCAAAATCATGGTCTGGGGTTACATCCAGTATGTGGGTGTGCGAGAGATCTGCAGGGTGGAAGGCAACATAAATAGTCTGAAATATCAACAAATCTTAGCTGCCTCTTACATTTCTAACCATAAAAAGGGACAAATTCTGCAGCAGGATGGTGCTTCATCGCATACTTCAATCTCTACCTCAAAGTTCCTCAAGGCAAAGAAGATCAAGATCCTCCAGGACTGACCAGCCCAGTCACCAGACATGAACAGGATGAAAGAGGAAGCATGGAAGACGAAACCCAAGTATGTTGATGAACTCTGGGAGGCATGCAAGACTGCTTTCTTTGATGTTCCTGATGACTTCATCAATAAATTGTATGACTCCTTGCCGAACCGCATGGATGCAGTCCTTCAAGCCCGTGGAAGTCATACAAAACATTAAATTTGGATCTCACAGCACCACTACTTAATTCACTTATGTTATGTAACATAATTTTGTATTTGAAGTACATTTTTTGTTCAATTTTCACACTACTTTTGGTAGGGGACAAAACTTTTGTCTTGCCAAAATTTGAACTTTATGTCTTGATTAAAAAAACAAATATACTTTAGTACATTCAACATCATTTGGGAGGGTCTTAGGTTTCATATGAGCCATTTCTGATACCAATTGAATAATTAAAAGTCAGGTTATTAGCAATTGTTTCTACAAAATGGAACTACTTGCCACATACAGTACAGTAGATGCTACAGTCTTCACCAACTTGTCTTCTTCTAACAGCCTTTGTTTCATGATTAGTTGACAACAAACTCAGTCAGGGTTACATTTAACAGCTTGAATCCTCTTTTTAATAATTGTTCACTATCTTCCAAACCGCTGCTTGCTGGGAAGTGAAATGAGATTGTTTTATCACCAACGCACAATGCTCAAATCTACATTTTTCCTCACCCCCAAACCCCCAAAATATGTCCCAACACTGGCTCATACACTGAAAAAAACTTAAAGGGACTATATGGAGTTTGTCACTGAAGGGAAGTGGTATTTTTGCTAACATGCTAACCAATGTTGTCCGACAACCAGCTAAACACGTGTTTTGGGAGAGATGGATGCCAGTTTTCGTCTGACGAGACCAAAATGCTGTTCACAATGTGCGACATTTATATGTGTAGTTGGCCTGTATCTAGCAGAGTCTTGTTGTGTCACTCATGTGACGCACTAACTACGTCAGGGGGCTGAAGGCGGGTTCATCGTTGGCGCAGGGGTGTAAGGCGGGGTTATTGTGCAGGTAAAAGACGCGTAAGTTCATACAGAATCCAACCCTTGAGTAGAATGGAAGAGTTGTTCTTGAATTTTAATGCAAGAAATACAAACACTGGCTAAATATTTGGACACACACGACGAGCTTCTCCATCATTTTTGTAGGCTTCGTTGCATTACTGGTATTGACGTACGGATGTATTCTGGTGACGCGTGACGTAGCCCCAATTTGGATCCTTTGGACATGGAAAGCCAACTGGTGTTTGGGAAGCACGCAAAATGAACCAACAAACCACGAGCACTGAACTAGCCAAAATTTGCAATACATCTCTGGCCCAAGTCCACTCAGTTATATTTTGCTATCTGGTAATTTGGACTACATCTGGCCCAGATTCAGAAAGATGTGTGCCATATAGGGGCCATACAATAATGTCGTGTCTGCTACTTTGGACCAGTTCTGGCCCCATACTGTTTGCTGATCCGGCAAGTGAATACAGTCCCTGACAAAAGTCTTGTTGCTTATCCATTTTGTAGAAACAATTGCTAATAAACTGACTTTTGATTATTCAATTGGTTTCAGAAATGACTCATATGAAAGCTAAGACCCTCCCAAATGATGTTGAATGTACAAAAATATATCTGTTTCACTGAAAAAAGATTTATCATTTAATGAAGGCATAAAGGTCAAATTTTGGCAGGACAAAAGTTTTGTCGCCTAGAGAAAGTAGTGTGAAAATTGAACAAAAAATGTACTTCAAATACAAAAATATGTTATATAACATAAGCGAATTAAATAGTGGCGCTGTGAGATCCAAATTTAATATTGTGTATGACTTCTATGGGCTTGAAGGACTGCATCCATGCGGTTCGGCAAGGATTCATACAATTTGTTGATGAAGTCATCAGGAACATCACAGAAAGCAGTCTTGCATGCCTCTCAGAGTTCATCAACATTGTTGACAATTACAGGCCTCTCTGATATTTTCAAGTGGGAGAACTTGCACAATTAGTGGTTGGCTAAATACTTATTTGCTCCACTGTATATTGTCCCTTTAAAGAAATAAATGGTATGGCTCATCATATTTGATGGTCAAAATCCTTAGAGATCTCACCTCTTTTGCAGGAATTTTACCTATCTGTGCTGGTGACATACTTATTTCTTCATTATTTGTTACTTAGGAAGATGATGCAATAACTACACATATTGGTTTATGTCTACTTTTTAAGGGGAGTGACATTGACAATGCAGGATTATTCCATTTTCCTCCATTTGTTTTGGACTCATGGTGTAGAATTGGGTTTCTACTTGCAGCCCTAAACTTAATTAAATGGTACTAAAGTGCCTGGAGTCAATAAGAAGAGTAGAAGGTTACAAACGCCACGCACTCTGATTTGTTGTTTACTTGAACACCGGATGGTCCCTAAGCATTGTCATTGGAAGCCATTTGTCATAGATTGGGCAGTTTTCGCCAGGAGACACAAATGGCCTTTCGTTAACCTTCGTCGCAACACAACCTAATTCCTGTAAAATTACTTTTTGTGTGAGCTCCTTTCTACATAATAAGTCTGTATACTATTCAAACTCTGGGCGTAGCATAGAAAATGGATGGAGTATTGGACACAGCATTGTATGTTATGATTAATGTTACATTGTCTGTCTACACTTGTTGTTCCACAGTTTGTGGTCAAATCCATCAATTCGTAAGCTGTCAGTTTGCATTGTCTGTACGCAGTTAACCATAGGCGGAGTTTGACAGTTTTGGAGGGTGGGGGGGGCAAAACATGCCGATGACCCCGAAATGCAGTGTCAGCAATAAGATGACCTTTTATGCTAACTGATGCATGCTTACTGTTTGTGTGGATTGCTATTAGCAGCCATTTATACACGCAAATTTGGATTGCTGTTATTGGGGATGAGACTGATTTAATTTAATTTTTATTTATGTTTCATTTTGCAAGTGTTGATTTCATGCGCAGCTAAATAAAGTCAGCAAAGCACACGAACGTCTGACATCATCATTTTGGAGGTTAGCTCGCTGTCTAGCTAGGACTTAGCTCCAACGTCATGGCAAGGACAGTACAATGACTTATAATTAGGGCTGTCAAACGATTAAAATTTTTAATCGAGTTAATCACAGCTTAAAAATTAATTAATCGTAATTAACCGCAATTAATCGCAATTCAAACCATCTCTAAAATATGCCATATTTTTCTGTAAATTATTGTTGGAATGGAAAGATAAGACAAGACGGATATATACATTCAACATACTGTGCATAAGTACTGTATTTGTTTATTATAACAATAAATCCACAAGACGGCATTAACATTAACATTCTTTCTGTGAAAGGGATCCACGGATAGAAAGACTTGTAATTCTTAAAGGATAAATGTGAGTTTGTATATTGTGACTAAATATTGCCATCTAGTGTATTTGTTGAGCTAAACTTAATGTTTGAATAGAGTATTACCGTAATTTCCTGAATATAACGCACACTTTTTCCCCCCAAAATCAACTTGTAAAATCATGGTGCGCCTTATAAACGGGTACATGGATGGAGACAGAAATATATATATATATATATATATATATATATATATATATATATATATATATATATATATATATATAAATAAACCGATTTTTTTTAATTGACACGGCCACGTTGGGTTGAAGAAACGTATGGGGCGACCCGTTGCCAACCATTACGGTACGTGACGTCACCATTTTGTTTTGGTAATACTTCACTCTGATTTCGTCTGTGTTAAAATCTGCTTTTTTCACTCTTCATAAAGCACAGAATTTAGTTTCTTGAACTCATTTGAGTCGACGTTTATTGCAGCTCCGCAACTCGGACCATAACAAACGTAAGTACACACACTTCCTGTGTCCGTCAACTATATCGGTCCTTCGGGAAACTCAAACCTAAATAACAATAGTTCCTGTTGTTACTGTCGTGTTGACAGCGATGAGCTCTCACGGATTTCCGACTTACGTTCTCACTTTCATTTTACCGTATCAATCCATGGAAGAAACATATTAATTCATCATGATGAAACGGGCAAGTTATACAGCAGCCTTTAAAAGAAAAGTCACATCTATTTTGTTTTCTCCTAGATTCTGGTAAATTGGAAAAGTTGTGAAATCATATTATTACTGTAAATATTGTCAGTTTATGGTAATGTTTTGAACTCCCAATGTGCTATGCTTATGCTGTGTTTCACCAGTCAGTAAAATGACATTTCTGTATCTGTACACGAGCTCTGTTTTCTTGTATTCTTCTATTTATTGGTGCTAAAATTAGGGTGCGCATTATAAACGGGTACAATAATTTTCCTTAGATTTTACAAGTAAATTTGGGGTGCGCATTATACACGGGTGCGCCTTATATTCGGGAAATTACGGTTTTTTCCATAACTATTTTGATTAGGAATGCCAGATCTCTTTGCATTGAGCGCTTTTCTTTTTGTGAACATTATTCTATTTTTGAGAGATAGGAATATTATTTTTGTTGTGCTTTCACTAAATGATACTGTAGCGACTTAAAAGTTCTTAACTGCCCAAATGCATGATGGGAATTTGAGCAACCATGAGTCACAGTGGTTGCTGCAAATGGTATATCTTCTCTGTGTTGAGTACAATACATGGTGTTAAGAAAAAGATCATCTCCAGGTATTCTTCCTCATGTTGCTTGCCACAATAGTTATAACAGTTGTGGAAGAGAGGCCACCGCTTATTCCATTAAATAGCGCAGCCCCAATAAATATCTGCGTTACCAATTCGCCCTTATTGGTAATTGGCGGTGCTATGGACCGGCGATTCACGTTGGATCGATGTCGTCGGCTGGCTCGGTTCGTTCAATTTCCTCCTGAGGAAGACGGCGGCCTTCATATAAACACCGAGAGGCATTGGATGGCTTTTTGTGGGTACTTTTGTTAACTAAACATAAGCATGTGGGGGACGCAGCACTTGAGCCTGCGCTAACTGCGCACTTTCTCTACTCTCTCGCTCCCTCTCTCGCTCAACCACTTTCTTCCTCACTGCTCAATCTGACAATGCCGGTCACATTGAAAATAACAGCGGAGCCCGCCACACCTGCGTCCACTCCACTTGCTTGTCTCTGCCCTTAGCTCTCAATATACTTCAAACAGCGGCATTGTAGTCTGTTTGCGGCAATGCTTGAGTGGGTCGTTCCGCGCATGCGTTAAATGCGTTAAATATTTTAACGTGATTCATTAAAAAAATTAATTACCGCCCATTAACGCGTGAATTTTGACAGCCCTACGTATAATACATGTTTTTGGATAGTTTTTTTTTTTTTTTTTTTAAATTTGTGGGGTATTTAGGCGTACATAAAGTGTTAATTCCGGCTATCGCGGAAATTCGGGTTGCGTCGTAGGAACGGAACTCGTTCGTAACCCGGGAACTACCTGTATAGCAAAGGCAATGACAGTTTTCGGCCACTTGGGGAGCGCACTGCCCCGCCTGCCTCCCCTCAAAGTACTAAGCGTATGCATTTAACTCATTCTCTGCCATTGACGGTGATAGTATGATAAACGTGTATATGTTGTCTATCTACCTACTTACGCTGCTTTCATAAGATGAAAATGTAGAAAAAATAAGAATTTGTTCAGAATCAAAACTGGTCTTATTACTCTTAGATAGAAAAATAAATATTCTAAGACATTTTGAGCAGTTTCAATTCCACAGCGTGGACCTTTTTTGTTTTATTTTGAAGAAATAAGTAGTTTTGCCCTTGCTTCATAGTAAACTTTGTAGTTTACAAGCTCTGAACACCAGAGTTAATTATGATTTGCTATAATGGATGAAAGTGCTTTTTAAAGCAACATGGAAGAAATGGTTTCAGAGAAATATTTAGACTGGCACTCTTGCAAATAAATTTTTATGTGTGATAAATTAAATAATGCATTTTTTGCCACCCAGCTCTGGAAACAATCTTAATGGGTATTTTCATTTTAAAATTTTGCAGGACGTATTAGTACGGCGGCGGAAGCATCAAGGAAAAAACGAGAGAAATCTTTAAAGGAAAACATGTGGAATACTCGTCGATAGTGCTTCATTCATAATAGTCAACATGAAGCGGATATCAGCGCTGTTATCGGAGGACTTTGTCAATAACTATTGATCATCTTGTCAACAGTTGGGGCAGTTGTGGGTATGTTTTTCGAACAACTGCACCTGCGTATGTTTAAATATTACGTGTTTTAAATTATTTCCCCCCCATTTTTATATATATTTAACAGGTAATAAACACGAGTAACATCACAGGAAATGTTTGTGTGGGTAGGTGCTTGCGCGCTCCATCAGGACTTTTATTGCGCCCGTGTATTTCTCTATGATTTGACCATCAAAATCTTCACTTTATTGCCCATCTCGGAAATTGCTCTGCAGGAGCCGAAGCAATTCACGGCGCTGCAATTCACTCGGGGGTGCGCCTTCGCAATACAACTGATATTAGAACAGGAAAATTAATTTCAGCTGTTGACGAAAACGTAACATTTCCCGCCTCTGAAGTGCGCAAAATAAAAAAAAGGAAGTTGCGGAAACTCTGTCATGAGATTTTAAGAGCTCCCGACGTACTAGATAGGTAGACCCTGAAGTCACTGCTAAGTGTGAACGCATACATCTGGGGGGAATCGTTTTATGGCGAAGCACCATTTCGAGGGTCGATCGGTGCCTAAGAAAATATGGGTCATGCAAATTTGATAGTTTTCATTTGTTTGTTTTGCATTCAAAGCCTGTAAGTGTTTTTCATATAATTAACTTAATTACTACTGCACTACTTCGCTAGTATAGGTCAGCTACAGGCTAAAGCGCTTACAAATTTGTGTTACGTGGCAACTAAGTTACGTGGCAAGATGTCAAATAAAAAAGTGATCAAATGTATACTTTGGTGTGTACTATAAGGTGACCATATTTTGATTTCCAAAAAAGAGGACACTCGGCCCGGCCTAAAGATACTTGAATTTTGCTCGAAGTCCACTCAAAGATGCCTATATCACTTTAATATATTTAAAGTGTGCCCCTTAGTCTGGATGGAAAAATGCAGTTTGAAAAAATAAATAAATAATGACTTAAAAAAAAAAATATATATATATATATATATATACATATAAAATGCAGACCCATAGAAATGTAGTCCAGTCAATCCACATACATACAGTAGGCTATGTGCCAACTAAACATTTTTATAAATTACTATCACGACAATTGTCCTTGACAAATTGTTATTCCCATTTAATTGATATTCTCATTCAATGTTCTAGATTGCACACAAACAAAAACCGAAATAAACTGACAAACTATTCAGCCAGCATGTTTCCAAATGTAGCAGTTCAAAACTACGTTTCCCATAATGCCTAGCGCCGTTTAACTTACTGATAGCTAGCTGAGGCAAAAATCAAACTTTGCTATAAAAGTTTACAATCATCGGCAGCGCAACGATGCGACACCAAACGGGATTTTACAGTCAAAGCTCCGACAGAAGTCAACAGTTGCCATTATATACGTATTTATCGCAAAAAACTTAACAACTGGGCAGTGGTTGTGGCCAAGTCGTCAACCTAGTAGATGGTGGTAATGCCTCATGATAGGGGTAAACTGCCAACAAAAACAAGAAGAAGTACTCCTTCCCTCCCTACTACTAGGAGCCATGTCATCGCAGGCGGGCGCTGCCACCCAGCGGCCGGAGGGATTCTCTTCAAATTGGTCCCGTGAAAAATCATAAAAACCTGACATTTTTATGAATTTATAAAACCCGCCCGGACCACAAGGATACTACGTGAAAGTAGGACTTGTCCGGGCAAAAGAGGACGTTTGGTCACCCTAGTGTACTAGTCAATGACTGAATATGCGCTACGACGCGCTCAATTTTTGTTCAGAATCACGATGTAGCTTAATTTTCATTCATTGGCTACAGTGGTATGCAAAAAAATATCTGAAACTTTTGGATTTTTTTCTCACATTTCTGCATAAAATCACCATCAAATGTTATCTGATCTTTGTCAAAATCACACAAATGAAAAAACTGTGTCTGCTTGAACTAAAACCACCCAAACATTTGTAGGTTTTCATATTTTAATGAGGATAGTGTGCAAACAATGACAGAAGGGGGGAAAATTAGTAAGTGAATCATCACATTTAATTTTTGCCCCACCCGCCCCTTTGGCAGCAATAACTTCAACCAGATTCTTCTCGTAGCTGCAGATCAGTCTGGTACATCGATTAGGACTAATCTTGGCCCAATCTTCTCAACAAAACTGCTGTAGTTCAGTCAGATTCCTGGGATGTTGGCATGAACTGCTGTCTTTAGGTAATGCCACAGCATCTCAATGGGGTTCAAGTCATCGAGAATGTGTATGTTGCTCTTCTGAAATTATTCTGAAGTTGATTTACTTCTGTGTTTTGGATCATTGTGTTGTCACAGCATCTATCCTCTTTTTAGCATCAACTGTCTTACGGCCGGCCTCAGGTTTTCCTGCAAAACATCCTGATAAAGTTTTGAAATCAATCTTCCATTAATGATTGCAAGTTGTCCAGGCCCTGAGGCAGCAAAACAGCCCAAAATCATGATGCTCCCTCCACCATGCTTCAAGGTGGGGATGAGGTGTGATGAGGTACTGAGCTGTTCCATTTTTCCTCCATACATGACGTTGTGTGATACACTCTAGGGTTCTTTTTAGTGCTGCAACGATTAATTGATTAACTCGAGTATTCGATTAGAAAAAAAGATTCAAATTAAATGTGGCTGCTTCGAGTATTCGTTAAATTAAAGTGGCGTTGTAATGGTTTGTTTTGAAAGTGTTTGCATTTAGTTTTATTGATTTGGGTGAATACACGGCCCTCTAGTCTACCTCCTTTCACTTGGCTGAATCCATCTGCTCCCTGTTATGACCAAGATAAGCTAAGTTTTTGTTTGAGCTCATGTATTTTTTAATGGATTCGTAATTTAGTTTATTGGTATATTTAGCCATTTTTGTGGCAATATGTGTCTGAACCATTCGTTAAGAGCATTGTAAAAAAAAGTTAGCATTTTATAGCATTTAAGATAGCGGATTTTTGCTATGCAAGTTAGCCAACTGTTCTTGTCGTACATAGATCCTCTTATATCTACTTTTTGAGGCTCAAGTATTTTAATTTTTTATGGTTCTTATCCGATTACTCGATTATTCGATTCTAAATAGTTAAACGATTAATCGACTACTAAAATCATTAATTCTGCGCTGAACTCTTAGCGTCATCTTTGGTGGACGGCCACTCCTTGGGAGAGAAGCAACAGTGCCAAACTCTCTCCATCTGTAGACAACTTCTCTGACTGTCGGCGATCAGCTGATCCATTTTTCCCCCACACATGATGTTGTGTCTTACTCCCAAACGATTGAACTTTGGTTTCATCAGTCCACAAAATATTTTGCCAAAACTTCTGTGGCGTGTCCAAGTGCCTCTTTGCGAACAAATAAATGAGCCACAATGGTTTTTTAGACAGCAGCGGCTTCCTCCGTGGAGTCCTCCCATGAACACCATTCTTGGCCATAGCTTTACATATAGTTGCTGTGTGCAGATTGAGATATTGGACTGTGCCAGTTATTTCTGTAAGTCTTTAGCAGACACTCTAGGGTTCTTTTTTTTTTAACTCTTGGCGTCATCTTTGGTGGACGGCCACTCATTGGGAGAGAAGCAACAGTACTAAACTCTTTCCAATTGTAGACAACTTCTCTGGCTGTCGATTGATGAACATCAAGACTATTAGAGATGGTTTTGTATCCTTTCGTTGCTTTATACAAATCAACAATCCTTGATCGCAGGTCTTCAGACAGCTCTTTTGACCGAGCCATGGTGCACATCAGACAATGCTTCTCATCAAGACATTTGTTACCAGGTGTGTGTTTTATAGTGGGCAGGGCAGCTTTAAACCACTCATCAGTGATTTGGCACAAACCTGACTTAAATAGTTTGGTAAAAATTAGGTTTCAATTAGAGTTGTTCCGATCATGTTTTTTTGCTCCCGATCCGATCGTTTTAGTTTGAGTATCTGCCGATCCCGATATTTCCCGATCCGATTGCTTTTTTTTTTTTTTTTGCTCCCGATTCAATTCCAATCATTCCCGATAATTTTTCCTGATCATATACATTTTGGCAATGATTTAAGAAAAAATGAATAAAACTTGGACGAATATATATATTCAGCATACATTACATAAGTACTGTATTTGTTTATTATGACAATAAATCCTCAAGATGACATTTACATTATTAACATTCTTTCTGTGAGAGGGATCCACGGATAGAAAGACTTGTAATTCTTAAAGGATAAATGTGACTTTGTATATTGTGACGAAATATTGCCATCTAGTGTATTTGTTGAGCTTTCAGTGAATGATACTGTAGCCATTTAACTTCTGCCCAAATGGATGATGGGAAGTGCAACCATGACTGTGCGCAGTGGTACCAATTGATATATCTTCTCTGCGTTGGGAAATAATATAGGGTGTTAAGACAAAGATCAATTACTACCTTTCTTCCCCACATTGCTTCCCACGATATTTCTAATTGTAGGGAGAGGGATCGTAAGGCTTTAGCCAATTAAAAAAAGGCTCCAAAGGCTGCCAAAATTCACTCTACTCATTTTATGCTGCCTTTTAGCACTATATATAGGTAAAACGGCGCCAATGCGTGAGTGGGCCGTGCAGAGCATGCGCTATTTGCGTTAAATATTTTAACGTGATAAATTTTTTAAAAAACTAGTTACCGCCGTTAACGGGATAAATTTGATAACCCTACCTTAAGCCTAAACTAAAGACTCTGGATGAGTGTAACATATTATGTCTGTAACATTAAATACAATTAGAAAACGATTTAATAATTTTTTTTTTTTTAAATTAGAAAAAGGCATGTCCGATATTTTTTTGCCGATTCCGATACTTTGAAAATGACGTGATCGGACTCGATCGATCGGGACGTCTCTAGTTTCAATTGCTATTTAAGTCTCCTTAGGCAGAGGGTTCACTTATTTTTTTCCCCCTTCTGTCATTGTTTGCATGCTATGCTCATTAAAATATGAAAAACAATATTATATATATATTGGTATTAGTTAAAGCAGACACTGTATTTTCATCTGTGTGATTTTGACAAAGATAAAATCACATTTGATGGTGATTTTATGCAGAAATGTGAGAAATTCCAAAAGGTTCAGATACTTTTTCATACCACTGTAAGGCCAGGTGTCACACTGAGTGAGTAATAATTCTTTAAAAAATATGTTTTTCTTTGTGTTTGTTTGATTCCTAGTCCATATACGACTTTATAATGCTAATATAGTCTACAAAAATGATTTAGATTTTTTTGCTAGTGGTGTGCCTTGGGATTTTTTTCATGAGAAAAGTGTGCCGTGGTTTAAAAAAAAGGTTGAAAAACATTGATTTACTTGAACTGGGAGGGCTGGCAGCGATCGAATATACAGTTTGTTTCAATGATGCACTTTTTCAGAAAATGACAGTTGCCTTTTTTCCACAATTACATTTTCAGTGGTTTCAGGGAAACAATTGCTTTTTGTGAAATGATGAGTTTGCGCTTCCCCCATTTCACCATTACGGATCCTTTTCTCGGTTCATCTATCTCCTGGCTCGCTCTTAAAATATTCAGAGCTGTGAATCATTGAGAGATAACAGCACATACTCGGATTGGGCGGGGAACTAAACACACACACATACTACATACGTTACGTCAATAAGAGAACAGTCTGCTTTTGTATGCTTCTTTTAAGCTTGGGTGTCGCTGTTCAACCCACGGGCATAATGGTGAATGATTGACTTGAATAATCTTTGTCGCAAAAGTCTCGCTGAAAAAAAGGTGTAAACAGATCCGAAGCCTCGGCGGCAAGTCGGCCGCGTGCTCAGAGGCGATACTTTCTCAACAAGTCCGCCTGCCACATGTACTTGCGCTCAGGAAACCTCTCGGGAATCTTGATTTTCCGAAAGTCCTGAATGCACCTATCTAGTTCTTCCTCCACCGTCAGCTTCTCTTTGGGCGGCCTTTTCTTGCACGTGTTGGAGTCGCGGGAACCGGAGGTGAGGGTACGCAGCAGGTCGCTTTTCCGCCGTTGTTCCGACTGCTGGAGCCTGGCGACCGGGCCCTTTTTCAGAGGCCTGTCCAGAGTTTGGACGTTCACGTGGGGGTGCGGCTGGCGGCTGACCGGCCCGCAGATGACAGTCCCCTGCGGAGAGCCGGCCTCGGACTGGCTCTCCGAGCTGGAGGTGGAGAGCTCGTTGAAGGAGGTGCCGCTCTCGCCCTCTCCGTCGCCTTTGTGGTTCTTGCAGCAGCAGTCGCAGGGAGGAGAAGACCAACGTGATGTGCCACCTGCAAAAAATACACAACAACACATTAAAAACTTGCAAATAAAGTCTTTCACTTTTCGCCTACTTGGGCTCGCTATCCTCTGTGAGTGTGTGTCACTTTGACACTAGAATTACCAAGGGTGGATCAGTTGATACAAATCCCTTTTGTAACCAGAGAAGGATCATCTGATCCTAATCGGCTTATCTTTTGTGAGCACTATGGTCCTCATAAGTCATTTCTAGGGTTGTTCCAATCACATTTTTTTGCTCCTGATCCGATCCCGATCGTTTTAGTTTGAGTATCTGCCGATCCCGATATTTGCCGATCCGATTGCTTTTTTTTTTTTTTTGCTCCCGATTCAATTCCAATCATTCCCGATAATTTTTCCCGATCATATACATTTACGCAGTGCATTAAGAAAAAAAAGAATAAAACTCGTACGAATATATACATTCAACATACAGTACATAAGTACTGTATTTGTTCATTATGACAATAAATCCTCAAGATGGCATTTACATTATTAACATTCTTTCTGTGAGAGGGATCCACGGATAGAAAGACTTGTGTCAACACCAAAAGTTCATCTCAATACTTTGTTATGTACAATTTTTTGTAAATAACGGAGGCCAAACGTTGTCTGTAACTCTTCACAAGCTTTTTACGCATTGTTGCTGGTATTTCGGCCCATTCCTCCATGCAGATCTCCTCTAGAGCAGTGATGTTTTGGAGCTGTCGATGGGCAACACGGACTTTCAACTCCCTCCTCACCCCGTGGCGTCAAAATGATAACAAGAATGGTGAGCAAAAATCCCAGAACCACACGGGGGAACCTAGTGAATGGCCTACAGAGAACTGGGACCACCGTAACAAAGGCTACTATCAGTAACACAATGCCCCGCCAGGGACTCAAATCCTGCACTGCCAGACGTGTCCCCCTGCTGAAGAAAGTACACGTCCAGGCCCCACTGTGGTCCGCTAGAGAGCATTTGGATGATCCAGAAGAGGACTGGGAGGCTGTTTATGGTCAGATGAAACCAAAATAGAACTTTTTGGTAGAAACACAGGTTCTCGTGTTTGGAGGAGAAAGAATACTTAATTGCATCCTAAGAACACCATACCTACTGTGAAGCATGGGGGTGGAAACATCATTCTTTGGGGCATTTTTTCTGCAAAGGGACCAGGACGACTGATCTGTGTAAAGGAAAGAATGAATGGGGCCATGTATCGAGAGATTTTGAGTGAAAATCTCCCTCCATCAGCAAGGGCATTGAAGATGAGACGTGGCTGGGTCTTTCAGCATGACAATGATCCCAAACACACAGCCAGGGCAACAAAGGAGTGGCTTCGTAAGAAGTATTTCAAGATCCTGGAGTGGCCTAGCCAGTCTCCAGATCATAACCACATAGAAAATCTGTGGAGGGAGTTGAAAGTCCGTGTTGCCCAACGACAGCTGCCCTCTTGAGGAGCTCTGCATGGAGGAATGGGCCAAAATACCAGCAACAGTGTGTGAAACGCTTGTGAAGAGTTACAGAAAACGTTTGGTCTCCGTTATTGCCAACAAAGGGTACATGACAAAGTAGTGAGATGAGCTTTTGGTATTGACCAAATACTTATTTTCCACCATGATTTGCAAATAAATTATTTAAAAATCAAACAATGTGATTTTCTGTTTTTCTTCCCCCACATTTTGTCTCTCATGGTTGAGGTTTACCCATGTTGACAATTACAGGCCTCTCTAATATTTTTAAGTGGGAGAACTTGCACAATTAGTGGTTGACTCAATACTTTTTTGCCCCACTGCATGTTGAATGAAAACAATGGTAGTATGTCTTACTCCAATGTGAAACATGAACACTTTTCAGACCAACCGGACACTCAGATTTCCATTGTCTGTGTAAAACAGCTGAACAGGACAGGCTAAAAAAAAAAAAAAAAAAAAGTAGTAATGCCGAGACACCAAGGAAACTAACTTTAATCAGATTACTAGGTTCGGAAAAATGAACGCGTTAGATCGCTCGTCACTGAAAGAAAGTAGTCAGATTACAATAACCCGTTACTTAATATGTGTTACTTAGTACCTACTGTACAAGAGTGTGGTGGTTTATGTTGGTCAATATCTTGTTCACCGGCCTAATCTTGCTTGTACTCATGTTGCTGCCTCTAGTGCTCATGTACGGTATAGTTGCACAGGGCTTATCGATTGCACCGGAGGCATGAAAACAAAACTACCATTTCACAATCAGAAAAAAAACAAAAGTAATGTGTAACGCAGACGACAATTTGAAAAGTAGTGGAGTAAAAAGTATAGATACCGTCTGTAAAATGTTGTGAAGTAAAAGTGCCACTTCATATTTGTACTCAAGTAAAGTACATTTACACTAAAATGTTCGCTAAATTCCAACGCTGGCGATAAGCGTCTGAGCCATTCTAGCTAGTCTCTCACTGTTATACGGTAAAATGAAAAGCAGACTGCAGGAGAAAGCCAATAGGAAGAATCCATCCTCTTAAAAATACAATAAAAAGTAAGTCAGGGCATGGTCTCAAACTAAGTAATCCAAGATTGCAGACAACTGGCTTTCTTCCAGTTTAATCATAGAGCGAAGCTGGCTGACTAGCTTGTATTGTTGAGAAAATTACAATCATGCATCCATGCCGTCAATGGAAATAGACGTCAAACAACAGGCAGTAAATGTACTGGCAGACACCAGAGGCTAAAGTGCTTTATGGAGCAGTGTACTGTTCATATAGTACAAGTGGCAGCAATTTAAACATTCCAGTCGCTAGCACTTTACCAAAAAAATGCCAGCTTTGACATTATGGTTTGTCTTGTAGCTATGCTAATCCCAGATCGCCTTACTTTAACATACTGACAAAGCAGCTTGGTCATTTTGTTGTCGGGGTGGTTTTGCAAACTTTTTGTCTTTTATCTTCAGCATTATTATTATATACCACACAAAACAATGTTTATCATGTATATTCATTAGCTTGGCTGCTCTTTGTATTTGTCAAATTAATGTAGGAAGAAAGAGAATTATTAATGAATGAACCACTAAGGGCTACATTCTCCCATGTGCTGATGTCAAAAAAAGGCGCACGACTACACACACTTATTTGGCTGAACGATCTCTTCCGCATACTTAAGTCTGGCATGTACAGTGTATCATAAAAGTGAGTACACCCCTCGCATTTCTGCAAATATTTAAGTTTATCTTTTCATGGGCCAACACTGACAAAATGACACTTTCACACGATAAAAAGTAGTCTGTGTGCAGCTTATATAATAGAGTTCATTTGTTTTTCCCTCAAAATAACTCAAAATATAGCCATTAACTCATTCACTCCCAGCCATTTTCACCGGAGCAAGGCCAATCGCTCCCGGCCGTTTTACTGGATTTTGACTGATTTTGCAAGGCCCACAGAAAATTCTGTTCTATTGCTATATAAACATGGAACCCACCAAAAGAAAGATTAGACTCTCTTCTTTAACCGGAAAAAAGTTAGTTCATATCTTTTTCCATTCTTTAGAAATCAGCATTAGAAAATAGCTTAGTTTGAGCAATTTTCCAATTTCTGATAAAAAAAAAACGGAGAAAATGAGCTTTTTGTAAACGCATACATTTCAAACATAACTTTGACTTTAACACAGCTATTTTTGCATTATTTACATCCCAAACATCTGAATAATGTTTTCCTTTTACAAAATATCATAAAGAACAAGACAAATAGAGCTTTTGATCGCAAAGTAACAATTTATTTACACATTACTACTGAGAGATGACGCTGGTGTCGCCGAGATGACGCCGTTGTCGCCGCGTCAGCCGTGTAAACTTTTCCCTCATCTTTGTCTGTCACACAAAGATGGATTGTTTTTTAGTCTCTGCTGGGTCTGCTTGGCGAGCCCGCTGCACGGTGGTCCCAGTCGTTTTGCTCGGTCGTCCAGCGCCTGGCATTACAGGCGTCCTTTCGGTTGCTTTGTTCCACCAGCGCTCCAACCGTGCCGCCCGGCCCTTCATTGCTGTTGAATCGGGTTGCGGGTCTTACAAAATTCGATACTGCTGTCCAGTGGCCAGTTTTATTGCTTTAAAATGAGTTTGGAGCTTTGTTTTTGGTTTCTCAGATAGAGCGGAAGCTATAGATCAGGGGTCCCCAAACTTTTTCCTGTGAGGGCCACATAACTTTTCCCTTTTCTGATGAGGGTCCGGGGTCAGTTTGTAACAGAAAAGGTGTGACGATTGCAGGTGTGCCAAAATGTAAAGATTTATTGTTTTTCAGAAAGCCACAATCAATTAACCCTTTCTGGATTCTTCACGGAACAAAAGTAAATAAAATAATATTATAATATAATAATAAAAAAATAATAACACTATTAATTAAATAGATAATAACCAAATAACCCTCTCTGGGTTCTTCACAGAAAAAAGCCAGAAAATAAATAACACTATTAAAAAAAAATAATAATAAATAAATATATATATATATATATATATAATTTTTTTTTTTTTCCAATTTTTTTTTTGTTCAGGGGGCCGGACCAAATGTGGAGGCGGGCCGTAGTTTGGGGACCCCTGCTATTGATGCTTTTTGTAAAAAAAAAAAAAAAAAAAAAAAAAAACGCAAAAGACGCATAAATACGTTTTGGGGACAATGAAGCATTTAAAAATAGAACGTACTTATACATTTTTGGGAGCAATTGAGTTAATATCTAAACCCCTGGCAACAAAAGTGAGTACGCCGCATGGGAACTACATACATCCCTAAATGTCCAAATTGAGTACTGCTTGTCATTCTCCCTCCAAAATGTCATGTGACTCGTTACAGGAGTGCTGTCAGCATTGCTGCAGAGATTGAAGAGGTGTGGGGGTCATTCCCACCACCATGCTTGACTGTAGGCATGACACACTTATCTTTGTACACCTCACCTGGTTGCCGCCACACATGCTTGAGACCAACGGAACCAAACAAATTAATCTTCGTCTCATCAGACCATAGGACACGGTTCCAGTAATCCATGTGCTTTGTTGACATGTCTTCAGCAAACTGTTTGCGGGCTTTTTTGTATACGTCTTCAGAAGAGGTTTCCTCCTGGGGTGACAGCCATGCACACCAATTTAATGTAGAATACGGCATATTGTCTGAGCACTAACAGGCTGACCCCCCACCTCTTCAATCTCTGCAGCAATGCTAACAGCACTCCTGTAACGAGTTACATGACATTTTGGAGGGAAAATGACAAGCAGCATTCAATTTGGACATTTAGGGATGTATGTAGTTTCTATGAGGTGTACTCACTTTTGTTGCCAGGAGTTTTGATATTAATGGCTATATTTTGATTTATTTTAAGGGGAAAATAAATTAACTCTATTATATAAGCTGCACACAGGCTACTTTTCATTGTGTCAAAGTGTTATTTTGTCAGTGTTATCCCATGAAAAGATATAAATATCTGCAGAAATGCGAGGGGTGTATTCACTTTTGTGATACACTGTATTAAGCCTGAACGATATATCGTTTAAACATCGCCATCGCGATGTGCGTGTGCGCGATAGTCCCATCGCAAGCACGTGCGATAGTTTTTATTTTTTTTAATCCACATACGCCTTGCTTTCTGCTCTGCGCACAGCCTCACACCCTCCGTCTCCCAGCTCTTTGTTCCTCACAGTCACTGCAGCACTTGCTTATTAAAGTTAACGACGCTCATTGTCTTTGATCTTGCCAAAGAAGCGGACTTCAAAGCGGAGCTATGTGTCAATCACCGTTTAACTTGTTAAACAGTTTCTGCAAGGAAGCGCGCTGGAATGAACGTGTGTGTGTGTAGAGACGTTGGAGACATATAAAATAAATGCCGGAAGTGATGATGAGGAATTTCTACATGTCACTCCAAGAGTCACAGCTAAGGTAGATAAACAAAAGCATTTACTAAAGCCAAGCATTTTTCTACTACTTTATTATATTACTTTATTCTTGTTCAAAAATGATTTGGTTGGACAGTTATGTTTAAAATTGATCATAATTATGACATTTGAAGTACGTAAAACCATTTATTACATTTTAAAATTACTTTGGGGGAAAAAGTGAGAAAAAAAACACGTCTTATATGTATCTCTTTCCAATGCTAAATCTGAATAAATACATTGAGCACAAAAAAAAAACAAAAAAAAAACAAATTGGGTGGGGGTGCGCTACTTCGCGGTTTTTCACTTATCGCGGCGGGTTCAGGTCCCCATTAACCGCGAAACACTGTACACTGTGGTGATGGTGAGTCATCCAAAGTCTTTCCAAACAGCTATTCAAGTCATCTAGTGAAAATTTCTTTAAAAAAAAAATAAAATAAAATTTTAATATCGCAATATAATATCGCTTTATATCGCAAACCCCCCAAAAATTGCAACAATAGTTTTTTCCAATATCGTTCAGGCCTACACTGTATGCACTTTTTTGTAACATGAAGTACATTTTGTGTGGCGCAACCACATCATTTGGGTTTTTCCCCAACAAAATTATTTTTTTAAAAGCTGAATCATTTACTTTCAAAATGTAATCCGGCAACTCATTTACTCAACGAGATCTTTAATGCTGTTCGGGAAACTCATGCGCACACTTTAAATCAGCTGAGAGACTGTTTACAGGGCTTGAGAGGTGCTGCTGTTTTGATTAAAAAACTGAGTTGACAGGTAAAAACAAAAAAACAAAAACGTAACGCCGAGAAGCAAGTACGTGGTGCGTGATCAAGTACTGGGTGAAAGCAAAATCCCATATGAGGGGTTCTTCAAACCCTCTGGTTTATGAGACAAAAACAGTTGAAGATCGTTTCTTGCCTAGCAAAAAAAAAAAAAAAAAAAGGCCCGGAAACGGCCATTTATTTTTCATATCAACCTCCTGCATAATTAAAAAGGGTATCTGTTGCTGGTGAACTACTGTTTCGTGAAATGGCGGATCAAAACCCAACAGCCCCCCTCATCTGATACAATACCAACTACACAAGCTTTTCATGTGTCTGCTCAGTTCAAATGGTTTTTTTCATATACTGACATGGATTCTGCCAGTGAGGCTATAAAGTCTGCTTTACAATAAACATTACACACATACAGTCCTTGGCAAAAGTCTTGTCGCTTATCCATTTTGTAGAAACAATTGCTAATAACCTGACTTTTACTTATTCAATTGGTTTCAGAAATGGCTCATATGAAAGCTAAGACCCTCCCAAATGATATTGAATGTACAAACATATATTTGTTTCACTGAAAAAAGATTTATCATTTCATGAAGACATAAAGGTCCAATTTTGGCAAGACAAAAGTTTTGTCGCCTACAGAAAGTAGTGTGAAAATTGAACAAAAAATGTACAAAAATATGTTACAAAACATAAGCGAATTAAGTTGTGGTGCTGTGAGATCCAAATTTAATACTTTGTATGACTTCCATGGGCTTGAAGGTCTGCATCCATGCGGTTCGGCAAGGATTCATACAATTTATCGATAAAGTCATCAGGAACATCAAAGGAAGCAGTCTTGCATGCCTCCCAGAGTTCATCAACATTCTTGGGTTTTGTCTTCCATGCTTCCTCTTTCATCCTCAATGATGTTCATGACTAGTGACTGGGCTTGCCAGTCCTGGAGGATCTTGATCTTCTTTGCCTTGAGGCACTTTGAGGTAGAGGTTGAAGTATGCGATGGAGCACCATCCCGCTGCAGAATTTGTACCTTTTTATGGTTAGGAATGCAGCTAAGATTTGTTGATATTTCCGACTATTTATGTTGCCTTCCACCCTGCACATCTCTCGCACACCCCCATACTGGATTTAACCCCAGACCATGATTTTGCCACCACCAAACTTCACTGTTTTCTGAGTGAATCTCGGATCTATGTGGGCTCCAGTAGGTCTCCTGCAATATTTGCGGCGACTGTGGTGTAATTCAATGGAAGATTCATCTGAAAAATCCACCTTTTGCCACTTTTCCAGCGTCCATCCTTTTGACAGGCTGTGGGCCTTGGCAAATGCCACACGGTGTTTTTAATTGTCTTTTGTTTAATGCTGGTTTCTGGGCACTGATTCGACCATGGAAGCCATTTCTAGACAGTGTTCTGGTTGACACAGGGACTTCAGGTGACCAGGTCTCGTGGAGCTCTGCTGCAGTGGAAAAAGATCAAGATCCTCCAGGACTGGCCAGCCCAGTCACCAGACATGAACATCATTGAGCATGTCTGGGGTAGGATGAAAGAGGAAGCATGGAAGACGAAACCCAAGAACGTTGATGAACTCTGGGAGGCATGCAAGACTGCTTTCTTTGATGTGCCTGATGACTTCATCAATAAATTGTATGAATCCTTGCCGAACCGCATGGATGCAGTCCTTCAAGCCCATGGAAGTCATACAAAATATTAAATTTGGATCTCACAGCTCCACTACTTAATTCGCTGATGTTATGTAACATATTTTTGAATTTGAAGTACATTTTTTGCTCAACTTTCACTCTGCTTTCTGTAGGCGACAAAACTTTTGTCTTGCCAAAATTGGACCTTTATGTCTCATTAAATGACTGTAAGTACTGTATTTGTTTATTATAACAATAAATCAACAAGATGGCATTAATATTATTAACATTCTCTTAAAGCGATCCATGGATAGAAAGACTTGTAGTTCTCAAAAGATAAATGTTAGTACAAGTTATAGAAATGTTATATTAAAACCCCTCTTAATGTTTTCGTTTTATTCAAATTTGTAAAATTTTCAATCAAAAAATAAACTAGTAGCTCGCCATTGTTGATGTCAATAATTACACCATGCTCACTCATTGTGCTTAAACCCATAAAACCATTTGGACCCAATCGCCAGCAGAGGGCGCCAAACACCAAAAAACAAGCGGACATTACATTGCTGTCATTTTAATCTGTTTGAGCAGGGCATGTGTGTTAATTGCGTCAAATATTTTAACGTGATTAATTTTAAAAAATAATTACCGCCCGTTAACGCGATAATTTTGACAGCCCTAGTCCATATAAAACATGTTTTTCATTTTTTTCCCTTAAGTATAAAATATGTATACAGTGGGGAGAACAAGTATTTGATACACTCACAATGGGAAAACCCATTGGCAGTGTATCAAATACTTGTTCTCCCCACTGTATATATATATATATATATATATGTATATATTTAAATTAAAGCTGTCCCGATCGATCGGGTCCGATCATGTCATTTTCAAAGTATTGGAATTTGCAAAAACATATCGGACATGCCTTTTTTTTAATATAAATACAGCATATTTTTTATTTAACTCGTTTTCTAATTGTATTAAACGTTACAGACAAAATGTCTTACACTAATCCAGAGTAGTTTTAGCTTAAAGTAGGGCTATCAAATTTATTGCGTTAGCGTCGGTTAATGTTTTTTTTTAAAGTAATCACATTAAATAATTAACGCATGCGCTGGACGACCCACTCACGCATTGTCGCGTTCAATCTATAAAGACGCCGTTTTACCTATAGATAGCGCTAGAAGGCAGCGTATAATGAGTAGAGATGAACTTTGACAGCCATTGGAGCCATTTTTTGTGGCTAAACCCTTACAATACCTCTCTCAGCAAAAATAACGTGGGAGGCAATGTGGGGAAGAAAGGTAGTAGTTGATCATTTTCTTACCACCCTATGTTCTTTCCCAATGCAGAGAAGATATATCAATTGGTGCCCCTACACACAGTCATGATTGCACTTCCCATCATGCATTTGGGCAGAAGTTAAATGGCTGCAGTATCATTTACTGAAAGCTCAACAAATACACTAGATGGCAATATTTAGTCACAATATACAAAGTCAAATTTATCCTTTAAGAATTACAAGTCTTTCTATCCGTGGATTCCTCTCACAGAAAGAATGTTAATAATGTAAATGCCATCTTGAGGATTTATTGTCATAATAAACAAATACAGTACTTATGTACTGTATGTTGAATGTATATATTTGTCCGAGTTTTATTCATTTTTTTCTTAATGCATTCCCAAAATGTATATGATCGGGAAAAATTATCGGGAATGATTGGAATTGAAACGGGAGCAAAAAAAAGCAATCGGATCGGGAAATATCGGGATCGGCAGATACTCAAACTAAAACGATCGGGATCGGATTGGGAGCAAAAAAAAACATGATCGGAACAACCCTAATTTAAATGGTTTTTAAACACTTCAAATTAAATAATAATGATACGTTTTAAACATGTTACTGTCCCACGAAAGTATTTTTAAACATGTAATAGAAAAATGCTTGTCTTCATTAAATGCTTCATTTAGTGAGTCCACTCAAATCCGGTCAAGCTGCTCACTTACACACAATGAGTTGCCACAGCAACTGTTTAACAAATTAAATGATGATTGACGTACGTGGTGCGTTGAAGTTTCTGCTTCCAAGCGTCTCTGGCAAGATCAAACCTTAATTAAAGTGCATGTGACACGAAAAAGCATGTTTATTTCATAATACACGCTGTATTTTATACTCCTGAATGATATGGACCGCTTGGATGTGTGTGGAAGCGATTGCTATATTTATTTAGTTTTTTGAATCCCGCGCCATGAAAATGAGTGACTTCCGGCTTCGGTCTTGCATTGAGGAGGAGGGAGCTGTGACGTGTACGGGAGAAGGCGTCCTCTTCACTATACAGCGTACTGTTGTGTATGAGGACGAAGGATTCAGCTGATTTTGCGGATTAGTACGTTTATTTTTCGCATCACACCAGCCAAACAGCTGCAGAAAAATCATTCTGTATGAGGGAGAGGCGTACACGCCTTTTGGGAGTTTCAAAAGGTTCCCATTCACCGTGGATATTGGCCAAAACAAGCCCGACTACTGTGGGACCATTGGACTTACGAGGAAGTGAGTAAACATCTTGTTTAGTATTATGTCAAATATTAATACAGCTATTACAAAGTAAACACTACAAACTTTCTTTAAATAAAGGACTACTTACGTTTGATCATTGATAGGCATGTAAAAAGCTCTCCTCGTGCACATTAGCAGCACGTTAGCTGCACCACAACTGCAGCCACCCTCCTCCAGGGAACGAACTGTAAATTGCTCTCCGCCGGGCGGTTTGCCGATCCGCGAAGACAATCGACAACCCAGTCATCATGTCAAATAATCCAGGCTAGTTATGTGTGATTTTCCGCTTCGAAGACTTTGAAACATCACTCGTTTTGGGTTAGCATGTCGGCTAGCTGTCACGCCTTTTGGTTTGATTACATTCTCCGAAGTCGGGGAAGGGAAATGACATATGTCCAATTTGGGTGTCATAAAATATCGTTCGGGAGGTGCGACAGTAAAGGTGAAGTCGACAGTTTTGACCATTATGGAGTAATTTTACCCTGTCGTCCTGAATAAATGCATTTTTATGATTTCATATTCCATTTAGCACAAGACTGTTATTTGTCATGGCCATGCCATTTATTTAGCAATTGGGGAAAATACTTGGATAAAAAGAATATCCTGTAAAAATATTGACGTAAAGAGAAACAATGACATTTTGCAGCTCTCCTCGTCGCGTTTTCCTCGTTTTGAATAGTTCCCCCTCGACGGGCTGACTGGTCCTTCTCAAGCCATTTATATAGCTATTGGGGGAAAAAAATACTTGGATATAAAGAATATCCTGTAAAAATATTGGAGTAGAGAGACTGAAACAATGACATTTTGCGGCTCTCTTCGTTGCGTTTTCCTCGTTCTGAATAATTCCGCCTCAATGGGCTGAATAGTAAAACCGATGAGCCCAGTCTCCCACTGACGTCATCCACCTGTTGGGGACGCTAAAGCCCTATAATGGTAGGCGTGGCTAACCTGTAGATTAAAAGACTAATTTCTCGTCATCTGCGCTTTGCTAAATTGTTGTATATAATCGAATCGTCTCAAAATATGATTCAAATTCACATAATAATGCCATTTAAGACTTTTTTTCTCCTTTCGTATGCTCTTTAATGTCTGTCAATAATAGTTTTAGTAAGGTCATTTTTATCCATACAGGCATGCTGGAATGTAGTGGAAGTGGAAGATCCCTCTTACGGATGAAAGGACACAATTTCCCCTAAAGACACCAGAAGACAGTGCAAACACTTTCTCCTTCCAATTTCTTACTTTCCATGTTAATTAAACAGCACCAATCAGTGTCACATCAAATACGATTTAAACCAGCAGCACTCGCTTGCTTTAATTACGACTGACACTTACAAACAACCGGCGAGTATATTTCACCGTTTGAGGCGCGCACAATAAAAAAATCATCAGTCCATAGGTAAACAGTGCATTCATCATGCATACTATGGCAAAGTATCATTAGCTTGTTGAAGCCAACATGAGTTCATTATGTCATCGTTGGGTGAAAAAGAGGCCCCGCGCTTCCGCGCCGCAGCCTAGTAATTGGGATTTTGAAAAATGGCCCCGGACTCCTGTGAATTGTTAAAACTGCCAGAAGCCAATTTGCTTGTCCGGCCCAAATTAATAGGATGGGATATGCCAACCCTGGCTAACAAACTTGACGAACAATGTTCTGATTAAGCCTCAGCGCGGCATAATTACACTCACCTCTCTTGGACTTTTTACGTTGACCGCGCGACGCGGCGCGAATTATAAAAAGGACATACGACTCGCGGGGATGTGCTCATTTTATGTTTTGGATTTCCCATCAAAGCTTTAGTGGAGTCCTGACAAATTGACTGGAAATAAATTCGATTCAAGACATTTGCAGGGGCATTAAATCCAATCAGCGCTAACTTAGATATATTCAATAAAAACGGGTTGCTTCATTGGTGTAATTAGGCTGCGGAAAAGGATGCATCATCAGTATGCCGCGTTGATTCATCATTCATAACACATCACTTTAGTGGTAAAAACAATTTACACTGCTAATTGAAGTGAATGTGTGTAAGCTTTCTCATTGCTATTTCCACTGTACATTCATAATGCCTGGCTAATTGAAGTGCAAATTAGGTTACAGTGTTTGCTTTAAATGATCGAACTTTTGCGCTCTGAGTTTTAAATATTTTTATTGCACCCACAAGTTATCTGGTACATTGATAAATCATTAAAAGACTTGGGCAAAGTTTTGCTTCTCACCACACATTCTCAATGCTTTAAATTTGTTTAGCTCAAGAGGGAAATTAAGTCCACTTATAGAAAAGAGAATATGTCAACCACAATTACCGTAATTTTCGCATTATAAGCTGCACCCCACAAATTTGACACAAAAACGGCATTTTTCTATAGATAAGTCGCACAGGACTACAGTCCCTGACAAAAGTCTTGTTGCTTATCCATTTTGCAGAAACAATTGCCAATAACTTAAATAAATATATAAATAACACTTTTGAGAAAAAAAAAAAATTCAAAATGCTCTCTGGTATTGTTCAGGGGGCCGGACCAAATGTGGAGGCGGGCCGTAGTTTGGGGACCCCTGTGTTAAAGTGTATTATTTACAATTATATTGAAATGCATGCCTTTTAGTTTTTATGGTGCTTTCACGCTCAAGTGGGGGCGCCCTTTCGCTTCCTCACGCAAAGAAGAACGCGGTCACGTGAAGAAGAGCGCGCTTACACGCTAAGTAGAAGTGCCGCATCCAGGCGAGTGAGCGAGTTAGTGAGAGAGGGACACACTGCCACCCGCCTACGTTCTTTGTTAATGTTTGTAAAATATCTACAGAGGCAACGCCTGTATCATCTTTTGTGTTGTTGTTGTGTGTTTCCACTCGCGATCGAACACTTAAATCAGTTGTGTAGTGGTTTGAACCATGTGCTAATGCTAGCGAACGCATGCTAACCGTTTGTTATTACTGTATTAGCAGCTAATCATCGCTGTTTTACGTTGATGCAAACCTGTTTGTTATTGGGTACGAAATTGATTTGTTTCATTTCTATTTTTAGTTTCACTCTTCAAGTGATGGTTGAATAAAGTCAGCAAATTATACCAACATCTTCTGCATCGTCATTTTGGGAGTTTAGCTAGCTGTATAGCCAGAAATGAGCCTTAGCGTCTCGGTGAGGACAGTACAGTCGTATTCCCTCCCGATGCAGTTATCTCCACCTTGCAATGACTGCAAGTCGCTTTGTTGTAATTTTTCCTCGTAAAGCGAAGACACACTTTTGAGCGTTTGAACCTACGTGCTGTCATTTTTATGTTTACGGCTGCAATGCTCGTGCTAAACCATCGTAACCTTTCATTTTCACCCTCTTTCCTGGTGAAGTGTAGCATAACTTTGGAGTGAGTGGTTCTTGGCGCCATGCTAGTTTGATGCGTCTGGACAACAAGACACGTCACGACGCAATATGCGTCTTTAGGAAACGTTAAAGGGATCGTTAAGGCTTTTTCATTTTGATGTCGAGGCCTCGAAAAACTAGGAACCATTTCGGAATTGGAATCGGATTTCGATTCCCAACCCTACTTAAGGAACAAAAAATCCAAAACATGTTTCATATGGACAGTCCCTGACTAAAGTCTTGTCGCTTATCCATTTTGTAGAAACGATTGCTTATAACCTGACTTTTAATTATGCAATTGGTTTCAGACATGGCTCATATGAAAGTTAAGACCCTCCCAAATTATGTTGAATGTACTAAAATATATTTGTTTCACTGAAAAAAGATTTATCATTTAGGGAGGATAAAGTATGTGGATCCTTTTGAAATAAAGCAAAACTAGGTAATTCTTCAACCTTTATAAAATATTTTCCACACTAGGTTAGCCACACTAAGCCACACGGTTGCTAACCATCATATGCTATTGTTTAGCCACAACTGGATTCATCACCTTATTACTATTCATCCTTCACACAGCCGCTGGAAACAGAAATTTCATTTAATCGATCTGCAGGCGACCGGGAGATCATGATTTTACGACACTGTGCGGGTGTGCGCTGGTCCTCATGGGAAACGCAGTCTTCCTTAAGGCAAAACACTACCGCTTTTGTCCACCGGCGTCGCTAGGACTGACCAAAACTGAAAAGTTACCTAGTACAGTCCGTGACAAAAGTCTTGTCACTTATTCATTTTGTAGAAACGATTGCTAATAACTTGACTTTTAATTATTCAGTTGGTTTCAGAAATGGCTCATATGAAAGCTAAGACCCTCCCAAATGATGTTGAATGTACAAAAATATATTGGTTTCACTGAAAAAAGATTTATCATTGAATGAAGACATAAAGGTCAAATTTTGGCAAGACAAAAAGTTTTGAGAGACAGCGAGAACCAAAAGTGGTATTTGCCATGCGGCAAAAATGTTTTTGCCATGTGGCAATTTTTTTTGCCATGTGGCAAAAACATTTTGCCATGTGGCAAAAACCACTTTTTGTTTTCGGCCCTGCTGAAAGTTTTGTCGCCTACAGAAAGTAGAGTGAAAAGTGAACAAAAAATGTACTTCAAATACGAAAATATGTTAGATAACATAAGCGAATTAAGTCGTGGTGCTGTGAGATCCAAATTTAATACTTTATATGACTTCCATGGGCTTGAACGACTGCATTCATGCAGTTCGGCAAGGATTCATACAATTTATTGATGAAGTCATCGGGAACATCAAAGAAAGCACTCTTGCATGCCTCCCAGAGTTCATCAACATTCTTGGGTTTCGTCTTCCATGCTTCCTCTTTCATCCTGTTCATGTCTGGTGACTGGGCTGGCCAGTCCTGGAGGATCTTGATCTTCTTTGCCTTGAGGAACTTTGAGGTATAGATTGAAGTATGCGATGGAGCACCATCCGGCTGCAGAATTTGTCCCTTTTTATGGTTAGGAATGTAAGAGGCAGCAATGATTTGTTGATATTTCGGACTATTAATGCTGCCTTCCACCCTGCAGATCTCTCGCACACCCCCAAACTGAATGTAACCCCAGTTGTTGGAATTGCGCTAGCGTGGTTCTGGCGGTTTGGTTTGAGTGATTCCAGCAAGCTGGCTAAAAGGTCAAATTCCAACCCACCATAACGGTTTCTCAGTTAACTCTATGGCTGCCATTAACAACACTCGACGCCCAATCCATTAAGACTGGGAAGGGCAAATGAACGTTCTCAGATCATTCGCAGTCAGTCTTTCTGATTTTCGGGGCATTTACAGACGAACTAGATGAAGGAAAACACATTTTGAAATGACTAAAATACTACTAAGGGGTAGTTTACATGGCGACTCTGCGACACAAACACGCAATGACTGAGTAGCGGAATGGCCTCGCGTGCATATGGTGTCGGCGAAGACGAAAAATTCTGAATCCTTCCTCCAAAGTGGAAGAATTCGATTGCGGGGGTTTGAGGGAGGCTTGCGCCGCATGCATATCAAAGGCTCCCGCGGCGCGAGACCGCGCCGATAACGTCCGCACTCGTACACATCACATTGGCCGTGCGCAGCAGTGCTACTAAACATTAAAAACAGTAAATATGGCGGAATGTCGGCTTTAATTTACTGTTTTAATAAATATTTTTAAATTAAATATGTTGAATGTTTCCATTTTTGTGCCTTTTTGGACAAAAGAAAAATTCCATTGCTTCGAGTGGGTGGGCATATTTTTTTCCGGGCTAAGGAGTTTGGTGGGGTCAAAGTGCATCATTCGCTGTCGCCTTGTAAATCTGCACTGCCCCATAGGGCCTGGCAGGAATACTACATCGTTTTCATGCAGAATTGCGACATTATTCGAATGGAGACGGGCCCATATAAATGCAATTTGAAATTTTTCGTATTCTCGGAGAGTCATCATGTAAACGGCCCCTAAAACTAATAAGTATTATCATCCAAAAGACTAAGGTGAAAATTAAAAGGGCTGACAAAAACAACAATGGTTGCCGAGATGCATTTGACAATGTTGTGGCATTAGCAATGCGATGACAGTGACTTGAGTTTGGTTTCTTTCTCGTAAAGAGCTGCCTCTCAGTCTGTTTGTTATGACTGTTATGGTGCTGTAGCACCTGCCAGAGGGCAACAGAGGTAAAAACTGGGGTGTGTACGTTATAGTCTTTTATGAGGTTTCTAGACATACAGTGGGGCAAATAAGTATTTAGTCAACCAGTAATTGTGCAAGTTCTCCCACTTGAAAATATTAAAGAGGCCTGTAATTGTCAACATGGGTAAACCTCAACCATGAGAGACAGAAAGTGGGAAAAAAAATCCAGAAAATCACATTGTTTGATTTTTAAAGAATTTATTTGCAAATCATGGTGGAAAATAAGTATTTGGTCAATACCAAAAGTTCATCTCAATACTTTGTTATGTGCCCTTTGTTGGCAATAACGGAGGCCAAATGTTTTCTGTAACTCTTCACAAGCTTTTCACACACTGTTGCTGGTATTTTGACCCATTCCTCCATGCAGATCTCCTCTAGAGCAGTGATGTTTTGGGGCTGTCGTTTTCAGGTTTTCTATGGGGTTAAGATCTGGAGACTGGCTAGGCCACTCCAGGACCTTGAAATGCTTCTTAGGAAGACACCCTTTGTTGCCCTGGCTGTGTGTTTGGGATCATTGTCATGCTGAAAGCCCCAGCCACGTCTCTTCTTCAATGCCCTTGCTGATGGAAGGAGATTTTCACTCAAAATCTCTCGATACATGGCCCCATTCATTCTTTCCTTTACACAGATCAGTCGTCCTGGTCCCTTTGCAGAAAAACAGCCCCGAAGCATGACGTTTCCACCCCCACGCTTCACAGTGGGTATGGTGCAATTCAGTATTCTTTCTCCTCCAAACACCAGAACCTGTGTTTCTACCAAAAAGTTTTATTTTGGTTTCATCTGACCATAACACATTCTCCCAGTCCTCTTTTGGATCATCCAAGTGCTCTCTACCGAACCGCAGATGGGCCTGGACGTGTACTTTCTTCAGCAGGGGGACACGTCTAGCAGTGCAGTATTTGAGTCCCTGGCGGCGCATTGTGTTACTCATAGTAGCCTTTGTTACTGTGGTCCCAGCTCTCTGTAGGTCATTCACTAGGTCCCCCCGTGTGGTACTGGGATTTTTGCTCAGCGTTCTTGTTATCATTTTGACGCCACGGGGTGAGAAGGGAGTTGAAAGTCCGTGTTGCCCAACGACAGCCCCAAAACATCACTGCTCTAGAGGAGATCTGCATGGAGGTATGGGCCAAAATACCAGCAACAGTGTGTAAAAAGCTCGTGAAGAGTTACAGAAAACGTTTGGCCTCTGTTATTGCCAACAAAGGGTCCATAACAAAGTATTGAGATGAACTTTTGGTATTGACCAAATACTTATTTTCCACCATGATTTGCAAATAAATTCTTTAAAAATCAAACAATGTGATTTTCTGGATTTGACAATTACAGGCCTTTCTAATCTTTTCAAGTGGGAGAACTTGCACACTTAGTGCTTGACTAAATACTTATTTGCCCCACTGTAGATAAATGCTAATATTTAAGACATAAACATATTACGCAGAGTATCAATTTGTCATCAGAAATGGCAAACTGTATGTGTGTACAGCAGCTGAGTCATGTGACCACGTTTTCTTGTCAGTGTGAAGTCTAATGACTGTCAAATGTTATCACGCACAAACTGCCAATGCTTCCTGACAGCTGCCCTGATGTATTGATCACGGCAGTAAAATCCGCCATGTGCATTCCATCTTGTCCACAACTGCCACAATAAAATGCAATCTGCGCATCATCAACCCTTTTTTTTATAGGGAGAAGAATCTATCATCCACTTATAAGTTTTACTCAAACAACTCGAGAGATTGTAAATGGCTTCGCATAAGCAGAGGGAAATTAAATGTTGCCCCTCTCAGTCCAAATGAGTTAAATTCGTCCAACCCATGTTAGACCTTATTATTTTTGCCCAAATAAGTTAACTCACCGGCTGCCGTTGAAGGTGCTAGATGTGTTAAAATGGTTTGGTTAATGTAAAGGCAGTTCCTTTTTGAAGCTCTGGTTAATGCCAGCCAATGAGTTTAAAAATGGTTTATTTATGAGTCATGCAAATATACTATCACACACGTTTCTTCATTCCATCCCTCTCCTTTAAGGCTAGTATTGATCGGCCGGGTGCATCAGTGGACGATTGGCTTCCTGATTGATTTCTGTCATGCAGCCTCGCTCTGTTCACAGGAGATAAATGATGCCGCAACACCAAAAAGCAAATAAATCCTCTGCCCATCTATAACCCCGGTTGAGAATCCATTTTCTGTCCGCCTCTCATCATTCTTGTCGTCACTCTTCGCATTGTCTTCCCGGAGCGTTTGTCAGGCTTTATCGGCGTTGTGTTTCGGATCAAGTTTATGTTCCCTTTTGGGGCTTGTTACCATCATTAGTGTTGTAGACACAAAAGTCAGGCAGAGCAAAGTTGTTGTCAGGGGTTTTCGCTCTTGCTAGACATCGAATCCCTCCAGATCCGGGCTTTGGACCCAGAGCCGTATTTCATTTGAGGGCTTGGGAGGCTGCAAACATTCACAATTTCCATCAAAGTTTCTTTTTTGCTACTTTTATCCTTACCAGTTCAAACTGAGCCTGTCTATCTCTCTTATGTGTCATATTCAGCTACTTAGATACGGAGAATCTGAGTTTGCTGATGGTCTGAACATTTTTTTTTTTTTTTTTTTAAACCTGTCCTGTTCAGCTGTTTGACACGGAGAATGGAAGTCTAAGTGTCCGGTTGGTCTGAACAGTTTTAATTAGAGATGTCCGATCGATCGGGTCCAATCACGTCATTTTCAAAGTATCGGAATCGGCAAAAAATATCGGACATGCCTTTTTTTTAAAAAATATATTTTTTTAAATTAAATCATTTTCTAATTGTATTTAACGTTACAGACATAATGTGTTACACTCTTCCAGAGTCCTTAGTTTAAGCTTAAGGTATGGTTATCAAAATTATCGCGTTAACGGCGAGAATTGATATTTTTTACATTTATCATATTACAATATTTAACGCAATTAACGCATGCGCTGCACGACCCACTCACGCATTGTCGCGTTCAATCTATAATGGCGCCGGTTTACCCATACAGTATATAGTGCTAAAAGGCAGCGTATAATGAGTAGAATGAACTTTGGCAGCCTTTGGAGCCTTTTTTTAAATAGCTAAAGCCTTACAATCCCTCTCCCAACGATTAGAATAATCGTGGGAAGCAATGTGGGGAAGAAAGGTAGTAGTTGACCTTTTTCTTAACACCCTATGGTATTTCCCAACGCAGAGAAGATATATCAATTGGTACCACGACGCACAGTCATGGTTGCACTTCCCATCATGCATTTGGGCAGAAGTTAAATGGCTACAGTATCATTTACTGAAAGCTCAACAAATACACTAGATGGCAATATTTAGTCACAATATACAAAGTCACATTTATCCTTTAAGAATTAAAAGTCTTTCTATCCGTGGATCCCTCTCACAGAAATAATTAATAATGTAAATGCCATTTTGAGGATTTATTGTCATAATAAACAAATACAGTACTTATGTACCCTATGTTGAATGTATATATTCGTCCGAGTTTTAGTCATTTTTTTCTTAATGCATTTCCAAAATTTATATGATCGGGAAAAATTATCGGGAATGATTGGAATTGAATCAGGAGCAAAAAAAAAACAAAAAAAACCCAAACAATTGGATCGGGAAATATCGGGATCGGCAGATACTCAAACTAAAACGATCGGATCGGGAGCAAAAAAAAAAACATGATCGGAACAACCCTAGTTTTAATGTTTCACATTGAGAGTGTGACATACTCCCATTGTGATCATTCAACATACAGTACCTCGTTTGTTATGACAAAGCAGCGAACAGGAAGGGGTTATGGGGGAACAGAAGAAAAGAAACACAGGAGACGAAAGAAAAGAAACACAAACAACAACAAAAAAATACAATGAACGCCTACACCATTAACATGTTAGTGCTATCGTCAGCTAGATGTATTTCTGGTTGACACCATGTGGGGGGCCTGTTGACCAGGGAAAGAAGCGGACGGGGTGGGGAAGTCTATAAGCTAAGTGAATGAAAGGGGTAAAGTGTACACAAATCAGCTCTGTGATCTAGAACCCAATAACCGTGTGAATCCCTTGTGAGTGTAAGCCCGTTGGCGACCGACGCTACGCCGCCCTATCACTAATCCCTGCACCGGGACCCCCCCCCCACCTGAGCGCACCCAATCACATCCAGCCGAAGCGAGCCCCACCAAGCACGCGACAGCCACGCAGGTGCCAACCCAGGGCCATGGCCCCCAAACCAGCCAGCCCGAAGAGGGAGGGTGGGGGGCAGAGCAGCCCATCCTTCCTCCCGCAGCATAGTACAAGAGTCTGAACAGTTTTAATATGCCACATGGGAGATTGATATCTCTATTGATATCATCAGATATATCTATTATATCTATTGATATAGATTGGTATGGTGTTGGGGTCAAAATTTATCCGTTTTCAATTTTAGTACATAAAAATCAATGGTACATGGTTGGCTGAACGATATATCGTTTAAACATGTGCAAGCGCAATAGTCCCATTGCAAAGGACGTGCGATATATATATTTTTTTCACCCCCCCAAACTTCGTGCGCTCGCACAGCCTCCCTCCCTTTCCCAGCTCTTTGTTCCTTAGTCACTGTGGCACTCACTTATTAAAGTTAACCATGTTGACAGATGGCTGTCTTTAATCTTGCCAGAGAATCCGACTTCACATGCGCCTCATACGTTAATCATCGTTTAACTTGTTAAATAGTTGCTGCTCAAGGAAGTGCGCTGGAGTGAATGCGTGTGTGTCGAGACGTTCAAGGCAGCCGGACATGTTATGTCGTGGCAATAAACACTAGATGTGATCTTGAGGAGTTTGTAATTTCCACATGTCACTCCAGGAATTGCAGCCAAGGTAGGTAAACAGAAGCATTTAATAAAGCCAAGCATCTTTCTACTACAGTACTTTATTCTTGTTTAAAATGATCCGGTGGGACAGTAATGTTTAACACTGATCATAATTTTTACATTTGAAGTGCATAAAAACCATTTATTAAAATATTTAATCATATGTAGTATAGATACACTTGTTTGAATCATACTTCGGGGAAAAAAAAGTGCTTTCAATACAGCGACCCCCCCCAAAAAAAAAAATAAAAATAAAAAAACATTTTTTTGGGTGGAGGGGGTGGTTGCGCTACTTTTCGATTTTTCACTTATCGCGGCGGGTTCTGGTCCCAACTAACCGGGAAAAACGAGGGATCGCTGTACACTCTGGTCACAGTGAATCATCCAAAGTCTTTCCAAACACCTATTCAAGTCATCTAGTGAAAATTTCTTAAATACAATATATATATATATATATATATTTTTTTTTTTTTAAATATCGCAACATACTTAATATAATCAATCGGGGAATAGTATATTTTTTTTGTATTTACTGTTTGACTGTTTGTATTACTCTAACAAACAAGCAGAATATGTTTGACATAGTGCATAAGAGATACATGACGCCTTCTGACCATGGAAGCCCAACGCGTGCGTCATGCAAGATTGACGCTGACTTCCAGGTGATAGGCAAGACATCAACAAGCCCACGTCTGCAACACTAAATCCCGCAATCAGCTCTTCAGGACAGTCCAGAACAAATGGCGGGACATCCTGTACTACCACAACACCCGATAACAAAAACAACTCTAAGTTTGATAGCTCGGCGCCTCTCAGACGGAGAGGTGCGCTGAACCTCCCACCTCAGTTGCCTTATTAACCATGACCCAGCAACGGTGACACACGAACTTAACCGCCCAAATCTGCAACAGGAGAAATCCAAACCACACCTCTCTTCCTGCCCATGGCCCGCCCCGCGAGACTAAATGTTTAACTAATCGTTGTCATTCTTTCTCGGGAACCTTTTGTTGACTTGTGAAATGGTGACCCATGATCGAGCGTGCCTCCTCGCCTAGGTCTGTTGCTGTTTCGCCTTGTGGTTTGATCACTGCTGACCTGAATAAATTGTCAACTCGTGTTTTAAAGCCTTTTTCCAGCTTTGAAAATGGAGTCAGTACAAGGGGTTAAGACTAAGGTGAACGCGCGGAGTTTGGCCGGGTTGTAGCAATTTTTCCGGCCCGGGTCGTTGGAGCTGCTGCTGGCGTAATTCCGGCAATCTGGCTAAAAGGTCGGATTCCTTCAACCTGTACGTGTTGATGAAAAAAAAAAACAAGATTCATTGATTGGTTGGTTAGACTGAATTGGCGATGTATCGATCCAGATCTACACATTCTACCACGACACCCCATGTGTTAACAGGCTTTTCAGAGGCCCATTCCAAAGTGTCAGCAGCATAAAGTTGCCATCAATTGATGGACACGAAAAATTGATTTGTTTATCATTAAAAATTTGGTGGATTGGTTGAATCATCAACTAAATCAAATCGAAGCATATGACGCACCATTTTTGACTCCAGCTACAAAAAACAAAAGTGTTCTGTGTATCAACTATGTAGCTTCATCTTCTAGCCTGAAGGTTACAGTTACCTGTCTTCTGTTTTCCTGCACCATCCCCAAAATAAAACTCTCTTTTCTGTCTGCACGTCATTGCCTAGATTAGACAGCGGGAGTTAAATCAGGGGGCTGTAAAGTACAAACTTCAATCCTCAATGGATAAAAAATGTAAGCCACAAGCTGTCTGCATAAACCTCATTGTCAATACCACATAAGCCCGGGATCATTCACACTATGTCAACTGTGTGTCGAAATCAGATGAGTGGAAATTTTTAGAGGAGAGCTAGCAAAAAGATGAAAATTGTCTTCGGGTGAGTTCCCTGTTTTTAATATTCCTAACACCCACTGGGCTATGTTTACAAAAATTGTCGTTTTCAGCCAAAGTGGGTCAAATGACCTGAGCTGATAAGGCATTCACACATTTTTCTTGAACCTTCAAACATACGTCACAATAATATGCTTGAACTCAGTGCCCATTTGGGGTCCTCCCATCGCAGACTACACGGAAATGAGTGTTTTATGACAGAGCTAGTGTCCAGTGTTAAGTCTCCGATCAGCTAGCTGCAGGGCTGCCCCCTCCCAGCACAATACCGACCCAACCGGAGTATATAAAAATGCATAGGAGAAAATTAAACCACGAAAACTGAACTGCGCAGTATCCCAGGTCACAGAGGTGCGTGATCAGTTTTTTTTCATGACATTTCCGCCTCTCAAAACTGTCGTCACTTTCAGGACTGTTATGCACAAGCACTCCTGGTTGCGCTTTCCACTTCCAGGAAATATACGCAGTGCCATACCGTATGTTTCTATTTGTTATTTTCCAAGTAGTGAGTGCGCAACTGAGCATCGGTTGTAATATCCCAAGTAACGATGTCAGGCTTTCGTTTTTGTTATCAAAAGATTTATTTCAATCACAACTCGGCGACTGCTCGTGAAAGCCTAGTGTACCCTTAGTCCCTTCACTCTAGCTCCTGCGTGATGCGTTCACGAAAAAAACTGATCACAAAACGGAGTTCCCAACCCCTGGTCAAGAAGGTGTAGTAATTTCAAAATTTCCCGCCAGCGGGTAACGAGCCGCCTGACGTATACAGAGCTTTTCTGGTGAAAATTCTTGTAAATAAATGTTTAAATCCCCAAATTTTTCATCGATATGGATGTAAAACAGTCTCGGTTCTTGGTTAAAAGCAAATAAACCGTGCAGTTAGCGTTTATTTTACGTAAATATGTCGAAGTACAATGCTACTCTGTTAGCGAATTAAGCTAGCGGCGGCCTGATGTAAACAGAGCTTTTCTGGTGAAAATTCCTGTGAATAAATGCTTAAATCCCCAAATTGTTCATAGATATGGACGTACAACAGTCTTTATTCTTGGTTAAAAGCAAAAAAAACATGCCGTTAGTGTTTTATTTTACGTAAATATGTCGAAGTACAATGCTACTCTGTTAGTGAATGAAGCTAGTGGCCACCTGATGTAAACAGAGCTTTTCCGGTGAGAATTCTTGTGAATAAATGCTTAAATCCCTGAATTCTTCATAGATATGGGCATAAAACTTAGTTAAAAGCAAAGAAAACGTGCAGTTAGCGTTTATTTTACGTAATTACAGTGAACTATGACGCCAATGCAGTAGCTGATTTCTCCCATTGATTTTTTTCACAATGTTTAAAAATGCAAAAATGGTACGAAAAAAATAGTAATTACCTTGAATCCTCGAACAAATCACACCTGAGACAATCCTTCCTGTTTGTATGTGGAACAGCTTTCCAAGCTTAAATCCGGCTTGGACTTGAGCATGCGCTGTCTTCGAATGACAATTACTAAATGAAGCTCAGCCCCCCCTATGGTAAGACGTGACGCAAAGAATGACGAAGTGTCAGGTCTATAGTTTTGAAGTCTATGGCACCCAGTGTTGTCAGTAACGCGTTAGTTAGTAACGCGTTACTGTAATCGGATTACTTTTTTCAGTAACGAGTAATCTAACACGTTCATTTTTCTACACCAGTAATCTGATTAAATTAAGTTATTTTCCTTTGTGTCTCTGCGTTACTATTTTTTCATTGCCTCATAATGTATGTAGAATGAAGACTATATTAGTCACGTACGAAGAGCATTTTGAATAGAAAATGCTAAAATAAAAGATTCCCGGTACGTCTTTCCATGACAACCTCTCAGCTACTTCCTGGTTTGGTCTCACGTTACATGTGTTGTGGGACTGAGAAAGGCGTGGGCCCGGCGGGTGGACATTCGAGCCGAGTGTTGAGACGTTGCGAGGGAATGTTGATCTGTGGATATCGATGAATGAAGGTGAGTATTTTTCCTTCATTCTGGAGGATATCAGCAAAAGATTGGACCCCTTACATGCGTGGCAGTTTCGTAGCAATGCCGTAGCAACGAGGGGCAGTCATCGCTCCAAGTTGGCAAGCTTTGTTTACATCAGAGGTCACGGAACCGCGGACCTCGGTCCGGTTCTGGACCCCCAAGCCGTCTGGACCGGATCTCAAGCTGTCGCGACTAATACACGTTGCAACAACAAAAATCCTTTTTGCCAAACGGAGGTGGGCAACAAACAAAAATCTCAGCGGTGATGCGCGTGAGCCAGCCAATGGGAGTGAAGCATTTTAAAGTTATTTTTAGAACAGCATGTCTCAGGGGCAGTTTACATAGCGACTCTGCAACACAAAGACGCAATGACTGAGTAGCGGAATGGCCTCGCGTGCATATGGTGTCGGCGAAGACAGAAGGCGAAAACGAAAAATTCTGAATCCTGCCTCCAAAGTGGAAGAATCCGATTGTCGGGAATTGAGGGGGGCTTCCTCGGCATGCATATTAAAGGCTACCGCGGCGCGAGACTGCAACGTTAACGTCAGCACTCCCACACGTCACATTGGGCGTGCGCAGCGGTGCTGCTAAACATTAAAAACAGCAAATATGGCGGAATGTCGGCTTTAATTTACTGTTTTAATAATATTTTTAAAATAAATGTTGAATGTTTAAATTTTTGGGCCTTTTTGAACAAAACAAAAATGCCATTGCTTCGAGTGGGAGGGCATATTTTTTTCCGGGCTGAGGGACGTCAAAGTGCATCATTCTCTGTCGCCCTGTAAATCTGCACTGCCCCCTAGGGCCTGGCATGAATACATTGCGACATTGTTCAAATGGAGACGCAAATGCAAATTTTTCGTATTCTCGGAGAGTCAACATGTAAACGGCCCCTCACACTCGCTTTCCAGACTCCGCGGAGTGACAGCCAATGAAGTTGGAGGAAGAGGCGAAAAAGGTACGGCAAATGGCGTGCACAAAACTACGCAAGATTGATGCAGAAAACAGAGTGTTTAAGGAGGAGTGGACCAACACATTTTTGTTCATTTTACCTGGCGGCAGCACAAGACCGCTATGGCTCATCTGTTCAGAGACGGTAGCGCTTGTAAAGGGCAGCAATTTGAAAAGGCACAATGAGACGAAGTACGCAGCTTTTTCGCAAAGTTTCCCTATGAACTCTGCCATCCGTTCTCAAAAAAATAGCGGAATTAAGGGCTCAATATGATCGCACCTCAATGCTCATGGTTCATTCATTCACTGCACAGCAACGCGCAAATGAATGCTCCCTCAGAATAGCGTGGATATTGGGTCAAAGCAAAAAGTCTTTCAGTGACGCACTGATTTTTAAAGATTGTATGAGTGCAGTTGCTGAAACTTTGCTTCATGGAAAGCAAAAAGAAGAGGTCTGTCAAAAAAATAAAGCAAGTCCCCCTGTCAGCATCCACAATTAAAAAAAAAAAAAAGTCTTGAACATGCTCTTATGTTGCTATTTAATGATTCAATTAAAGCACGTTTTAGTTTTATGCACCTTTTATATATTATTTACAATTTTGAATGTTGTAATTATCAGCATGGCCACGTAAAGATATGTTTGCATTTTTTGGAAAAAAAAAAAGCATTAAAAATATTTCCGGACCCGAGATTGTTGTAATTTTTAAATTTCCGACCCAGAGGATTTTTAATTCATGACCCCTGGTTTACATCATATGCGTGTTGCACATTTATGCCGTGAGGTGATGTGTTCGTTTAGCATCTGTGGGATGTGTTGTAAGTCCGATTGAGTGTAAACTGCTTAGTTGCCGCCACGTTTTGTGGCCAAATTGACCGCGTGTGTGAGAGGAGTACTTCCGGGTTGTGCACGCGCATCCGTGCCCTCCGCCACCTTTGTGTTTGTTGCACGGTACAATCCACTCCTGTGTTGTTGATGATTGTGCAGTCAGTTTGCATTGTTTTACATTGGCACTGATATGCTGTTAACCATAACCAGAAATTCAGAAGTTTTGACATTAGGCTTAATCTTAGAGTTAAATTCCAAGCAGTTTGTCAGATATTTGTTAGTTTCAGGGTTCCGGAGTGGCTAAGCTAGCGCGAGTCAACGGTGCTTATGTGAAAAATTCTTGATATTCCCCTTTAAATTCAGTCATCGGAATTACATGTGATGACATTTTTCTGTTGTCATTCTTATGTTGAGGCGGCAAAGGGAGAAAAATAGGTAAAAAATAACTGATAGATTACTTTTAAAGTAACTTAGTTACTTTGATAATGAAATAATCAGTAAAGTTAAGTAAAGATTACTTTTTTGAGGAGTAATCGGTAATTTAATGACTTTTTCAAGTAATCTGTGACAACACGGATGGCACGACACTCTAAGTTGAAGAGGCACAGTTTTTTTTGCCCCAGGTCTTAATAGTGTTAATTTGAAATATATTATGTATTGGTTATCCTTAAGTACGTAATACAGATACTGCCTTACCTAATTTTAAATTGTCAATGATCAACCAGCTTCCAAACAGAAAGTCAATTCCTCTTGTTGTTTTGAGGCGCAAGAGAACATCACTTTGCCATCATAGGTTAAATACATCAACAGAGCACTAATGTGTTTACCCTTACAAGGGCACGGGCCACTTGTTTAAAGGGAGGTTAACAGATTGAAAATGAAAGTTGGCAGTGACTTAGCCTGTTGGCCAAGGGCACCAAAACACAACAGACGCATCGCCTTTGTCTTGTCTCCGAGCTGTCGATGGTCAGATATCGATTCCCTGTTCTGGAAATGAGGTCTGGACAAAGATGTCTGCTGTCCAATAAAAAATTCTGGACATGACCGGTGTGATTGATGGTTTGGAGATATCTACGCGAGGGTGGCGTAATTGATATTAAGAATGAGGCATTTATCCACCCCTCCCAGCGCTCCTTCCTCTAGCGACCGTATAATTATGTGGTCGGGAGACAGCGTGAAATGATGTGTTTAACAGTTGAGAGGCTAAAAGCTGCCACGTTTGATGTGTTGTGCCACTACTTAATGAGTTTGCACTCCTCCACTAAGGAAGTTTCCATGGGTGTGTTTCATCTCATTTTTAGTCATCGTTTTTAATTGACCTTCTCTTTAAGGATGCTCGGGGCATGGTAGTCACTGGTTAGCTGTTTTTAAAGTCATTTGTATTTCTATTACAAACTGATCATTAACTAGTCATTAAGAATTTTTTTAGCTGCAATTCATTTGCACTTGTTATATGTCTCAATTAGAGACTGTGTCGTTTTTGGTAGCCCTTTTAATTTGCGTCTTATTAATTGCTTTGCATTTTGAGTGCTTTAGGGGAAATATAGCCGATTGTGTTAAAAATGAATATAAAATGGCGTGAAATTGATCGAAGGCCCTTGAATAGAGTGGTATGAAAAAGTATCTGAACCTTTTGGAATTTCTCACATTATGCATAAAATCACCATCAAATGTGATCTGATCTTTGTCAAAATCACACAGACGAAAAAACTGTCTGATTTAACTAAAATCACCCAAAGATTTATAGGTTTTCATATTTTAATGAGGATAGTATGCAAACAATGATTGAAGGGGGAGCAATAAGTAAGTGAACCATCACATTTAATATAACCCCCCTCCTCCCTGGCAGCAATAACGTCAACCAGACGCTTCCTGTAGCTGCAGATCATTCTGGCACATCGATCAGGAATAATCTTGGCCCATTTTTCTCTACAAAACTGCTGTAGTTCAGTCAGATTCCTGGGATGCCTGGCATGATTCGCTGTCTTTAGGTCATACCACAGCATCTCAATGGGGTTCAAGTCTGGATTTTGACTTGGCCATTCGAGAACGTGCATTTTGTTCTTCTGAAACCGTTCTGAAGTTGATTTACTTCTGTGTTTTGGATCATTGTCTTGTTGCAGCATCCATCCTCTTTTTAGCTTCAACTGTCTGACAGATGTCCTCGGGTTTTCCTGGAAAACATCCTGATAGCATTTTGAATTCATTCTTCCATTAATGATTGCAAGTTGTCCAGGCCCCGCGGCAGCAAAACAGCCCCAAATCATGATGCTCCCTCCACCATGCTTCACGGTGGGGATGAGGTGTCGATGTTGGTGAGCTGCTCCATTTTTCTTCACACTTGACGTTGTGTGTTACTCCCAAACAATTCAACTTTGGTTTCATCAGTCCACAAAATATTTTGCCAAAACTTCTGTGGAGTGTCCAAGTGCCTTTTTGGGAACATTAAACGAGCAACAATGGGTTTTTTTTAGACAGCAGTGGCTTCCTCCATGGAGTCCTCCTATGAACACCATTGTTGGCCATAGTTTTACATAGAGTTGATATGTGTACAGGGATCTTGGAATGTGCCAGTGATTTCTCTAAGTCTTTATCAGACACTTTATGGCCCTTTTTTTACCTCTCTGAGTATTCTGTGCTGAACTCTAAAGTAATCTTTGGTGGACGGCCACTCCTTGAGTGAGAAGCAAGTGTCAAACGCTCTCCATTTGTAGAGAACTTCTCTGACTGTCAACTGATGAACATCCAGACTTTTAGAGATGGTTTTGTATCCTATCGTATCCTAAAACGACAAGACTCCATCATCGTAAAATCAAAACCGCGTAAATTGTGTGCGTCATAACCCGGTGACTACCTGTAATCCCAAATAGAAATTGGTATCTTGTTAGCACCCTCCATTTACCAGAAAGTGCCCCTTGACAGATAATCTTTCACAAATGGCTTTTCTTAATGGTTCCGTCTTGAGGTCATTCTAGTTCACATTTGGACATTAAAACTGTTGAGCTATATAGTAAATACAGTGGTACCTTGACATATGATCGCAAAGATTTACGATCTTTTGACATCCAACGTAAAATTTGACTTGCCATTTATCTCCACATATAGCACATACAACCACACTAGACCACACGGTTGCTAACTGTCATATGCTATTGTTTAGCCACAACTGGCTAGGTCCTGGAACTTAATTAAATTCATATGTAGGGCTACCACTGTAACTGTGTCAGGTTCTTGATGTTATGACGTTGTGTGTTACTCCCAAACAATTCAACTTTGGTTTCATCAGTCCACAAAGTATTTTGGCAAAACCTCCGTGGAGTGTCCAAGTGTCTTTTGTGAACATGAAACAAGCAACAATGTTATTATTATTTTTTTTTTTTTAAACAGCAGTGACCTCCTCTGTGGAGTCCTCCCACAAACACCATTCTTGGCCATAGTTTTACATATAGTCGATGTGTGCACAGAGATATTGGACTGTGCCAGTGATTTCTGTAAGTCTTTAGCAGACAGTCTTGGGTTCTTTTTACCTCTTGAAGGAATCTGACTTTTTAGCCAGATTGCCAGAATCACGCCAGCCGAACCGCCGGACCTGCGATGGCGCAGCGCCAACGACCTGGGCCGGCGAAATCCCGAAAACACGGCCAAAAGGCCAAACTGCGCGTTCACCTTAGTCTTAACCCCTTGTACTGACTCCATTTTGAAAGCTGGGAAAAGGCTTCAAAACACCAGTTGACAATTTATTCTGAGTCGACAGCAATCATACAGCACTAAGGGACCCAGGCAAGGATTCAGGGTCACCATATCACAAGTCAACAAAAGATTCCAGAGGAAAGTGACAACGATTAGTTCAGCATTCAGTGTTTTAAAGGCTATGGTGAGGCGGGCCGTGGTCTGGAAGAGGGGTGTTTTTGGCTGTTGTTTAGGATAATCTTCTATCAAAGTTTGGGCTGTTTAGTTCATGCGTCACAGTTGCTGAGTCACCGTTACTGGGGCAACCGCAGGGGGAGATTTTGTCCGCCTCAGCGTCAAAGAGGCGCTTGGAGTCTTATCAGTCGTGTTATCAGTTGGATATCGGGCGTTATCCAGTGTTCCTTGTGTTGGGACAGGACGTCCCACCATTTGTTCAGGACTGTCCTGAAGAGCTGAGTGTGGGATTTGGTGTTGCAGACGTGGGCTTTTAGATTTCTTGCCTATTACCTGGCTGTCAGCATCCATCTTGCTCAGTCAACTGCATGACGCACACATTGGGCTTCCATGGTCAGAAGGCGTCAAATATCTCTTATGCCCTATGTCAAGTATATTCTGCTTGTTTTTTTCTTAAACCATGATATAAATGCTATTTATTTTATATTGGGTGTGTTAGAGGAATACAAACAGTCAAACAATAAATAGGAGAAAAGATGCTATTCCCTGATTGATTATATTAAGTGTTTTAGAGAAATAAATACAGTCAAATAGTAAATACGAGAAAAGAAACTATTCCTTCACTCTCTGAGTATTCTGCGCTGAACTCTTGGCATCATCTTTGGTGGATGGCCACTCCTTGGGAGAGAAGCAACAGTGTCAAACTCTCTCCATTTGTAGACAACTTCTCTGACTGTGGATTGATGGACATCCAGACTTTTAGAGATGGTTTTGTATCCTTTCCCAGCTTTATACAAATCAACAATCCTTGATCGCAGGTCCTCAGAAAGCTGTTTTGACAGAGCCATGATACACATCAGACAATGCTTCCAATCAGGACAGTTACCAGGTGTGTGTTTTATAGTGGGCAGGGCAGCTTTAAACCAATTATCAGTGATTGGGCACAAACCTGACTTAAATTACTTGGTAAAAATTGGTTTCAATTGCCCTTTAAGTCTCCTAAGGCAGAGGGTTCACTTACAAATTTCCCCTCTTCTGTCATTTGTTTGCATGCTATCCTCATTAAAATAATGAAAACCTATAATTTTTTGGGTGGTTTTAGTTAAAGCAGACACTGTTTTTTCATCTGTGTGATTTTGACAAAGATCAGATCACATTTTAAGGTAATTTTATGCAGAAATGTGAGAAATTCCAAAAGGTTCAGATACTTTTTCATACCACTGTATAACCAGAATTGAACTGAATTGAACTCCCCTATTGAGTATAATCTATACTGGCATCCTACCAAAACTCCCAATGAATCCACTACTTTATTTTTCTATGAAATGAAAAGTGAGGCACCCGGAGACTACACGGCTATCGAGTAAAAAGACAGAATGATTGAATGAGTGATAAAGAGAACACGTCAGGGCACGAGTAAATGTAACGGCGAGATAAGACCGCATTGATCGGACACCTTTCAACACCGACATCATCTGATGCCTCCGCTTGTCATGAAATCATTTCATCAGCCCACCCATCGCCCACTCTGCCTCCCTGCCCCCGCTCATGTTTGTTTTTCAAAGAGTGTCTGATAGAGTCTAGGAAGATTACACACAGCATTTGTCGTCTTGGTAGAGCTGCATCCATTTTCTGGGACCAAGGTGCCATGCATCAGGTGCATTTCACCGGGGAAATCAGCAGCAGAACCCTGAATTGGAACATCCGTGAAGCTGCCTTGGACCCCTTCATGAAGTGCAGGGGCAATGTTTCTGCCAACATGATGCATAACCTTGTTAATATATAGTTGAAATTGAAAAAAAATCTATTCTCTCATTGCTGTGTTCATTAGGAAGGTATCAGACACCAAAGCAGACAGCGCGTAGGAGTTGTCTAAAGTCTTTATTTTAAACAAAAAGGTGCTGAAGCAACTGACAAGTAGATACTGTATGTTTTGTGTTTCACACACGCACACAAAACATTATTTTGGTAAGAAAAAAGTACAAAATTAGACACGCAAAATAAAAATGCTGCAGATGATGTGATTTACGATCAAGTAATAGACCAAACTCCATTTCAAGTGACCACTTAATTACATCTTTTAGTCATCGCAATTCACTTTTTCATGGAATAATTGACGCACATGCTGCCTCGGGACTCATTTAAAGTAAATTAAAGTGGTACGAGATGGGCGTCTTAATGAGCTGAACAAGGTATTTCCCGTCGTCAAGCTCTTCAGGGATTCTGATGTGACTCGAGTAGCTTTCAAGACATGATGAATCCAGTCACTAATGTGAAAGAATGAAATGCGCAGTTGCGGATGACATTTAGCAATCAGGTAGCATCTGTGCTTGATTTTTAAATCATAAGGTGCCGGAACGCAAAGTACAATTGAGAGCGCAGGGATGACGAGACAGGCACAGGTCCCGGAACATATGCAGAAAATGGTGCTGAAAACCCACTTGCCTTGCTGTGGCACTTACAAACCTCAATTTCAGATAGTATCCATGGTATGTATAAATGTTATGACAACAATTTAAAATTATTTAGGCTATACTCTGCACTGCAATTGCCCTCATAACCACAGGTGGAACTTACAGTAACGTACAGTCTAACCTGTTAAAGATTTTTTTTAAAAATCTGAGATGACAATAATTAACACAAACCCCCCCATTAACCTCTGTAATAGTAATCAAAGGCTGCTATACCAAATATTGATATTAATTTTCTCAGGTGTTCAAATACTTATTTGCAGGAGTATAATACATAAAAATTGTTTTTTAAAAAAAAAATCATACGTCTCTAACCAGTGCTTAATTTGTAAATCATAAGGTGTCGGAACGCAAAGTACATATGGAAGCCCAGAGATGACAAGACAGGCACAGGTCCCGGAAAATAAGCAGAAAATGGTGCTGAAAACAACACGCAAATGCCCACTTGCCATGCTGTGGGACTTACAAGCCTCAATTTCAGATAATATCCATGGTATAGTTGTTATGACAACGATTTACAATTATTTATGCTATATTCTGCAAAGCAATTGCCCACATAACCACCGGTAGGACTTACAGTAACGTAAAGTCTAACCTGTTAAAGATTTTTTTTTTTTTTAATCAGAGATTACAATAATTAACACAAACCCCCCGTTAACCTCTGTAATTGTAATCAAAAGCGGCAGTACCAAATATTAACATTAATTTTCTCAGGTGTTCAAATACGTATTTGCAGGAGTATAATACAAATAAATTGTTTTTTTTAAAAAAATCATGTCTCTCACCAGTGCTTAATTTGTAAATCATAAGGTGCGGGAACACAAAGTCCATATGACAGCGCAGGGATGACGAGACGGGCACAGGTCCTGGAACATACGCAGAAAATGGTGCTGAAAACAACACGCAAATGCCCACTTGCCATGCTGTGGGACTTAAAAACCTCAATTTCAGATAATATCCATGGTATAAATGTTATGACAAGGATTTACAATTATTTAGGCTATACTCTGCACAGCAATTGCCCACATAACCACAGGTGGAACTTACAGTAACGTACAGTCTAACCTGTTAAAGATTTTTTTAAAAAAATAAGAGATTACAATAATTGACACAAACCCCCCAGTTAACCTCTGTAATTGTAATCAAAGGCTGCTGTACCAAATATTGATATTAATTTTCTCAGGTGTTCAAATACTTATTTGCAGGAGTATAATACAAAAAAAATTGCATAGCAATTGCCCACATAACCACAGGTGGGACTTACAGTAATGTACAGTATTTTTATTTTTTATTTTTATTTTTTTACAATATATAACACAAACCCATTATTATATAAATCTGTCGTAAGCATTCAGTAATGCCAATGATAGTTTCATGTCATGATTATGACGGTTTTATAACGCCGCTGTCAAATAAAGTCTTACCTGTTAACCCAAATAAATCAACAAATAAGTCGCACTGGACTACAGTGGGGAGAACAAGTATTTGATACACTGCCAATGGGTTTTCCCATTTCCTATTCCCATTTTCCATAAGCTGCAGGATTCAAAACGAAGGAAAAAAAGTAGCAGCTTATAGTCTGAAAATTACAGTAATTGATAAAAAATAATAGAGTTGTCTTATATTATCGGGTAGCTGATAATATTGTCCGATTAAAGCATTTAAAAACGATATAGAATAATATCGACATCAGTTTTTCATGATCAGACTGGGCCAATATGCATGTTGCCTTCAAAGTTAATGTTATATATACAGTAATGTATATTTAAACTACACTATCTAATTTACAATAAGTATTGTTAAGGATTAAGAAATCTAATTCCGAACTAAGGGTCTAGGCCAGGGGTGTCCAAACTTTTTGCAAAGGGGGCCAGATTTGGTCTGGTAAAAATGTGGGGGGCCGACCTTGGCTGACGTCTTTTACAAAGAAGAATATATTTCAGCAAATTTTAGCATTCCATTCTGCGTGTCATTTGCTTTATTTATTTTTTTAATTAATAATTTCAACAATCTCGCAAGTAGCCTTTGTGGCGCTCTCTTTCGACTCTCGAGCTCTTGCAAAATACTGTAAAATACTGTGAAATTTAATCAGCTTCAAGTTGCTTCAATTTCTAGCTGCGTATCTTCCCTGTAATCTTGTCATACATGTCAGCGTGTCTTGTTTGGTACTATGGCCTCACATTGAACTTTTTAAAAACAGCGACTGTCTCTTTGCAAATGAGGCAGACACAGTTGTTGCGTATTTTAGTAAAGAAATAGTCCAATTTCCACTTATCCTTGAAGTGTTGGCCGTAGCAGTCAACTTTTTTTTGTTGATTGTCGCCATTTTAGAAAATTGGAAGTAAAGGGTAACACGGGGTAATGTTGCTTAGAGTGCTGCTGCCTTTTAGTGGATAAATGAGGAGCAGCATTTAGTGTGTAAACTACTTCATATGACCAATTTATAAAGTGTGTGCGGGCCAGACATGATTGATTTTACGACAGAGGCTGGGGGCCGGATGAAATTTGACCACGGGCCGCATTTGGCCCCCGGGCCGTACTTTGGACATGGGTTTGGACTCGGGTTAACCCTTTAAGATCCGGGCCTATTTTATCTGATTTTGCAAGCATTTGATGTTTCCTTTATATTTCATAGAAAACTGTTCACAATGGTCTGGTTGGGTCCCTTTTTTCAGGACACCATAACCTTCATGTCCAAACTGTTTTCTTCACTGACCAATTATGATCAACATTTTGGACCCAAAAAGACAAAAAAAAATCCCCCAATTTTTTGTCAAAATTTGTGGTCCTATTGACAACCAAACATGCTCGTGATTGGTCCGCTTCATCGAAGAGGTCCGCAAGTACAACAACCTCTAAAATGTCTCGTCATGACATTATAAAGATTGCCAAATGCTATTTGGCAAATTGCAAGCAATTCGTGGAAGGAGGTCAGCGATTGCATAAAAAAAATGGAAGAACCTCCGAGACAAGTATGTGTATGTTCGGAAGCGAATGGCCACACGAAGTGGTGACCCACCTGGCAAAAAACTGCCAGGTTTTTAACACTTTATATCGTATTTTTGGTTGGTGCACTTTATCATTTATTGTGTACATATGTTTGCTGTGAGTCTGTGACTTATTTACATTTTACACTTAAATTATATGAAGAATAAAGCACAGGTTTGGTGTCAAAGGAGTTGTTTTGACGTTAAATGTTCAACAACACAGTTCACTCACTTGATACATTATCACTGATTGAGAGTGCATTGGTGCTTTTATGATAATGTGTTAACCATCAAGGCTTCCAACGCAGCTTGGGAAGTTCCATAGCCGCCAGAAATCTGCTATGGCTGCCCACTGGTTGGTTGTAGAACACGTCAAAGAAATCGGAGAAAACGCTGGACAACGCAGCTTGCTGGCTTCCACCCGATGCTAGAATTCGTAATGCGACTGCCAGTCTCTGTGCGGCATCAACAGTCAGACAGACCACGTCCGCAACCGTCTTTTGCTTCCCCTGCGCCTCAACATTTGTATGATCAACATTTCTTGTTTAATGTTGATAAGCTAAAGATCCAGATTCAAAGGTTCAATCTCCGTTGCCATTGTTGTCTAAGCTGAAGAAAACTCAAGGAATTCGACACAAGTCCCTCAAAACCGCACAAACACAACGCAACACCCGTCTTGTGGCTTGGCGGCGAATTACAGAGCGACGCGTTCCCTTGGGGCATAACTTCGAATGCTCGTTGACGACGTAGGGCTTACGCCCTCGCTACTCCATCACCGCAACGCAGAAGCAAAACTTGGGCTTTAGAACAAATGATAATTGATTGAGAACAAAATGGAGAGCCACTATCAGAGAATCAGTCTGGAGGTGATAAGGATGCAAAAGATGACAGAAAGCTGATTATTTGGTAATGAAAGTTGACTCTCTGAAAGAATCCCATTGTCAACATACCATCGCGGTCACAGCAGTCATCGGGACACCTTCGCTATCCTTAAAGCTTAATCACAATCTGGCGGCGGTGTTGTCTGCGCCAAGCAGATGAGTGTTAGGAAAAGGACGGAGATAGCGGTTGGCCGGCACTCTGCTGGGGAGTGATAATGGCAGCGTGGTTGTTTGCCCATTACTCCGTGTTTGTTTGCGTTCACTGCAGATAAGTCATCAGTCGCAACTGTGCAGTGAGCTGCCTTTGTGCGGCTCTCTGACTATGCAGTGACTGCAGACGACTGATGAATCAGCACGCGGAAGGCATCGGTCATAAGGCTGGGGGTGAATCACCTTGTTGAGTTTAGCTTCATTCAGAATATCATCATTTTTTTAATCAGAGTTGTGGGTTAGTCAGCAAAACTAAAGTATGTACAGTGGGGCAAATAAGTATTTAGTCAACCACCAGTTGTGCAAGTTCTCCAACTTGAAAAGATTAGAGAGGCCTGTAATTGTCAACAAGGGTAAGGCTAAGATCCAGGGTTACTCCAGGTCAAAACCACACAGATGTAAAAACAGTGCCTGCTTCAACTAAAACCACCCAAACATTCATATTTTAATGAGGATAGTATGCAAACAAAGACAATAGGGGGGAAAATAGGTAAATCAACCCTATGCCTAAGGAAACTTTAAGAGCAATTGAAACCAATTTTTACCAAACAATTTAAGTCAGGTGTGTGCCCAATCACTGTTGCGTGGTTTAAATCTGCCCTGCCCACTATAAAACACATACCTGGTAAAAATGATCTTGATGAGAAGCATTGTCTGATGTGCATCATGGCTCGGTCTAAAGAGCTCTCCCAAGGAGTGGCTGTCCACCAAAGATGATGCCAAGAGTTCAGCGCAGAATACTCAGAGAGGTAAAAAAGAACTCTAGAGTGTCTGCTAAAGACTTACAGAACACTGGCACAGTCCAAAATCTCTGTGCACACATCAACTATATGTAAAACTATGGCCAAGAATGGTGTTCATGGGAGGACTCCGTGGAGGAAGCCACTGCTGTCTAAAAAAAAAAAATATTGTTGGTCATTTAAACGTTCGCAGAAAGGTGCTTGGACACTCCACAAATGTTTTGGCAAAATATTTTATGGACTGATTAAACCAAATTTGAATTGTTTGGGAGCAACACACATTATGTGTGGAGGAAAAATGGAACAGCTCACCAACATAAACACCTCATCCCCACCGTGAAGCATGGTGGAGGGAGCATAATGATTTAGGGCTGTTTTGCTAGCTCAGGGCCTGGAGAACTTAAAAGTTTAAAAAGTTTATCAGGATGTTTTGCAGGAAAACCTGAGGCCGTCTGTCAGACAGTTGAAGCTAAAAAGAGGATGGATGCTGCAACAAGACAATGATCCAAAACACAGAAGTAAATCAACTTGAGAAGGGTTTCAGTAGAACAAAATACACGTTCTGGAGTGGCCAAGTCCATTGAGATGCTGTGGCATAACCTAAAGACAACGATTCATGCCAGACAGCCCAGGAATTTGACTGAACTACAGCAGTTTTGTAGAGAAGAATGGGCCAAGACTAGTCCTGATCGATGTGCCAGACTGATTTGCAGCTACAGGAAGCGTCTGGTTGAATTTATTGCTCCCAAAGTGGGGGGCACAATATAATAAATGTGATGGTTTACTTACTTATTTCTCCCCTTCTGTCATTGTTTGCATACTATCCTCATTGAAATATGAAAACTTATAAATGTTTAGGGGTGCACGATAACCATTTTTTGAAACCGATACCGATATCGATAACTTCCTGCTCCTCAAAGCCGATACCGATATCGATAACCGATAACAAATATATAATTTTTTAAATGTATAACCTGAGTTTTTGAACACCTGGAGGTTTAACCCCCCAAAAATTGCGGTGGATTCAACATAGATTTGCCTTTGATCTCATCAGTTCATAATGACATGAACAAAACAGCGCGTTTCACTTCTGCACTGCCCGACAGCCAGCTAAGAATGAATGCACTTCCATAAACCACAAAGCTTGGTCTTGTCTTGCTTTTATAGGAAGACGCTCATCTTAATATTGTGAAAGTACAACAGAAAAATACACATATTCAGTACTCAATATACAACAAACTGCACAATACACTTATATACACAACTATTATATGAATAGCATAGCACACTAGCTTGAGCTACTAAAGCATTGGCTGGCTTCTATAACACAACTTATGAAGTTCTGTACATATGACCCTTCACCACAGAAGTAAACATATTTTGCACATCCATATGTAATAGTAAACATAAAATACTTACATATATTTCCGAGTCGGAAACGTAACAGAAAGCATTCATGACTGTTAATGCTACCGCTAGACACCGCAACGTGTAAGTGACTGAACCAAACTACTGCAACAAAAAATAGTTGCATTGAATTATTCTGACCAGCAGTTGGGAGCAATGCCCCACAAATGGTCAGCAGATTTCCCGTACTAGAGTGTAAACTGAAAAGCCAGAACAGTACATATTATCGGTCCTATTATAAATGTTATTGGATTTATCGGGATGTATACCTGTTAAGTTGTAGAAATTGCAAATAGGGAGATTTCTGTTTGCCAACCCCGATGACGCGCGCGCGCGCGACAATCGCTAAGACAAAATGCAACCATTTTTTTTCAAGTTCATTTTGGTCACAACACTTGTGTAAAAATTAACTACACTGTCAAAGAACCTCTTTTTGGTGGCATCAGAGATAGTCTTCAACTTGCTCCATGTATTGTCTGGCATCATGTGATACTGCTATGTTGCCTGTGTCATGCCAGTTCTCCTTGTTCCTGTAATCAACATCTAGGATATCCTCAGCTTTCCTGATCACATCCATTTGCACAAATTTGGACATCAGCTTCCTCAGCAGCCTCTTCATCTCATCAACCATCACTCCAATTAGGGTTTCGTCAGACTAAATCAACAAGATTAAAAACATTAATTACATCATTTAGAAAATTAATCATATTTGTTTTTAAAAGTATCTTTGTCATGGCAGTTTTTAAATTGAATTGTAACCTAGAATTGAAACTTTATATTTTTTGTTTCAGCACAGTAATAATGATATAATGTAATAAAGTGTATAGTATACACTTTAGCTTTAGCATAATAGCGAATCTAAATGATTAAACTTCAAGTAATTAATGATATGCTTTCTCACTTAAATTCATATATTGTGGGGGTAGGACCGCAGTGGTTTAATATTCCATTATGTTTGATCCACGAAAACACAGAGTAAAGCAGCGACTTCTTCCTCGTCATCGTTCTCCCATCATTAGCTCTAACGCTATTAGCATTAGGCTAGTTAGCTATCGCTGGCAGGTAAGACTTACGGCAATTACGTTGACGAACGTCGTTTTTCCCGAATACTGGAGGCCGACCAGGGTCAGCTCCATCTCTTCCTTCCAAAATAAAGACTTGAACCAGTCTAAAAGCCGGTTTATTAGTGCCAGCATCTTGGGAAGTCGGTGGTGCTTCGCCTCTTCCCTCCCTGTCAGATGATTGGTTGGGCTTTTCCAGCTCTGAAGGGGAGGGAGGGCAGGGAAGTCGGAGACGGCCAGGCTATTCGTTGTTGGTCACTTTCCGAATCGGGCCGAATGGTATCGTTACAAAACGGTGACAAACAAAAACGTTAAAAAAAAAAAAAAAATTGACATTATTGGAAAATCGGGAGATTTGGCTTTCTAATCGTGAGGCGTGAGCATTGGGGTCAAAATCGGGAGTCTCCCGACCAAATCGTGAAACTTAACAGGTCTGGGGATGACGTCATAATTCCTCTTATCGGACCGATAATTATCGGACCAATAATTATCGTGCACCAGTATAAATCTTTGAGTGGTTTTAGTTAAAGCAGACACTGTTTTTTCATCTGTATGACTTTTGACAAAGGTCAGATCACATTTGATGGTGATTTCATGCAGAAATGTGAGAAATTCTAAAAGGTTCATTTACTTTTTCATACCACAGTAACATGAATCAAAATAGCGCATCCATCAATTTTCTATGCTATTAACAGTGTTGTCACTGTAATCTGATTACTTTCGTTCAGTAACGAGTAATCTTTTACGCGTTCATTTTTCGAAGCCAGTAATCTGATTAAAGTTTGTTTCCTTAGTGTCTGTGCGTTACTATTTTGTTTTTTCCTCATGATGTATGTAGAATAAAGAATACTGTAGTCATGTACGAAGAGAATCTGAATAGAAAATATTGCTCTTGAGTTTGGCAGTGACATCGGGTGTCACGTTTTCTCATCGTGGGAAAAAAAACGGGTCACGTGTATGACCATGCTATGAGCGCTGTTGGCGGCCAACAAACAACTGGCTACCTCACAGGATGCTAACAGTGGAAGACGTAGGAGAAGAACCACAAACGGCTGCATTTGCTTATTGGACATACAGCCATGACTTCACATTTCTCTCCGATAAAGATGACCAAAAATATCTCCGCGCGTCGCAAACTTTGCGCTGGCTCAAAAGGGCAGTCGACCGCTAATAACTCTACATCTAATTCAACGAACCACTTGGAATTACAGCACAACGCGACAAAAATCAAAACAAATCCATCAGGTAACGAGACAGCCAGCACTTTTACAGTTTGTAACCAGCCTTTACGTACATTTTATACTTATAGTTTGTAACCATAGGCGAAGTGTGACTTTGTGTGTGTGTGTGGGGGGGGGGGGGGGCGGACAGAAGAGCGAGTTAAAAGTTTGGACACGCCTCATCATTTGTGCTTTTTATATATTTTCACTACTATTGTAAATTCTCACTGAAAATATCAAAACTATGAATGAACATGAGGAATTATGTACTTGAAAACAGGGTTTACATTCTACATTCTTCAAAGTATCCACCCTTGAGGTGTCTCCAAACTTTTGGCCTATACTGCATGCATTATGAAATACTTTGTAGGATTCTTGTTCATTTCATTTGTTTTTGTTGTTTGTTTTATTGCTTTACAACTTTTATAGACAGCATTTTAACGGCTAGGTCTTTATTTTAAAGGGGAGTTCAGAATTTTTGACATTAGGCTTAATCTTGGAGTTAGCGGGGGTTTAATTAGTCGAGTTGTTTTGAACAAATTCTGTGCAGTTTGTCAGTTATTTGTTAGTTTCAGGGCTCCGGAGTGGCAGAGCTAGCGCAAGTCAATGGTGGTTGAAATCAACTCCATCGACTAAATAAACCCCTGCTAACTCGAAGATAAAGCCCAATCTGAAAAATTCAATCACATGCGATGACATTTTTCTGTTGAGGCAGCAAAGGGAGAAAAATTGGGAAAAGTAACTGACAAATTACTTTTGAAGTAACTTAGTTACTTTGATAATAGAGTAATCAGTAAAGTAACCAGATTACTTTTTTGAGGAGTAATCAGTAATCAGTAATTAAATTACTTTTTCTGTGTAATCTGTGACAACACTGGCTATAGACCCTACCCACGTGACGTCACACCTCCTTCCTCCTGACTGGTGCCGCCCAATTGTCCGTCAACACATCATGTTTCCCTGTTACGGCTACGTACATTCCTCCTATTTACGACGTGTTTTTCTGCTCGTTAACATTAATAATCAAAATGGTGAAGGCGTGTGTGGCGGTCGATTGCAATAACAGAGAAGATAGACGGAGAAGACGGAGAGACTTGAAGTTCTACCGGATTCCGAGAGACCCGGAGAGAAGAGAGCGAGATGGGCTGCTGCAATTCGACGAGAAAACTGGGCTCCAAACGATTACCACAGATTATGTAGTAGTCATTTTATATCTGGTAAGATGCATTTAATATATATTTAGAGGGTTTTGGGCTGACAACCACAATTAAGATCATTGCTAGGCTAATCGCCGACAACATACACGTATGTATGTAGTGAGAGTGCTATCGCTAAACCACATAAACATTAAAAGCCCTAACTCCATTGACAAACGACATGAAATACATTAGACTTGACAGTGGATGTTAGCAATAACAAGAGATTTTGAATTGAAAATTTCGTAACTCACCTTTCCAAGCACAAGATAGATTCCTGCCGAATTTTCGTGGACGAGGACCTGTTTCACCCAACCAGCAACGAAGTATTTATAAGCCTCCAAGCTCTTAAAGTTTTTCAAACTTTCGTGAGAATAGGCTGATTTTGTGTGGACAAGATAGTTGTACAGTTCAGGGTAGCTAGCAGATGTCAGGCAAATACGGCGGAGACAGCGGGTCGAAAAACATCGATTTAGGCATCAAATATGGATCTGGCGAATGGATAAACTGAAGCTTTTCCATATAACGCCTTTTATGCAACGCATCAAGTGAGTTTACGGCATCCGAAAGCACCGGGTCTTCCATGAAATGCATTATAAATTGCTCGATCAATTGAGACCATTGATAATACAGACACAAAATGACGGACAAGTGGGCGGAGCCATACAGCGAGCACGTGATTTTGTGACATCGGTGGGTAGGGTCTATTAACTCATTGGCTGCCAATAACGGCGATGGATGTCCAATGCATTTGAACTGGGAGGGTGGGGAGTGATCATTCCATCAAACGCATCGATGTCCATCACCATCAGTAACAGCCGATGAGTTAAGATCCGACTGTCGTTTAATAAGACACAAAACAGACTGAAGATTGAACATAAAATAGAATGCGAAACAAATGAGCTGTCTTAGCCAGATGATGAATTAGATCTCTAACTGATAAAGCCTTGATTAACAATCAGCACCATTAAATGTGAAAAGTTTTTAAGTGCCTCCATCGACGTCTGCAGACATAATAGAAGTAATACTAAACAGCACATTCACTTCTAGCGTATTTGTGAAAATGGGTGCAGCGGTTAATTGGACATTTTCATTCATCTCAACTATTCACAACTCTGGCATGCTTGAGAAACTCTTTAATACGAGCTCCAGTATTTTATATTCATTTTCCCATTGTCATGCCCCCCACAGTCTAACCTCCCCCCAAACTCCTCCATCAGTATTCCTATTTCTTATGCTTCTTACGAACATGAAAGGGGAAGAGCAGTAGTTTCACATTTACCGTGTACCACGGTCTCAAAGGATAAGCCCCGGCAGAATCCTCCCCTATAAGCATGCCGACAATGGTTAGCGCCCTGCTGCTTCAAACAAAATACAGGCGCACAGTGCAAACTCAAGCATAGCAGGAATAAAGAAGTAAATCAAATGGACTGAGGCGAGAAAGAGAAAAGGGACGGTGACTGCTGCAAATTCAGACAGTCAAGACTGGATTGGAAAATTCCAAAGTGAAATATTTTTGTTTTTGAAAGACCATACAAGATTCAGTCGGCCTCCGCTAAGGATTTCATGGAAACAAAATTGACATTTCAATATCTTAGGGGGTATACAAATCATTGAAATAATAGTGAATCATAAGATGCCTTCATAGACTTCATAATGATATTGATTAGGGTGACCATATTTTGATTTCTAAAAAAGAGGACACTCAGCCCGGCCTCAAGATACTTGAATTTTACTCGAAGTTCACTCAAAGATGCCTATATCACTTTAATATATTTAACGTGTGCCCCCTCACTCTGGATGGAAAAATGGAGTTTGAAAAAAAAAAAAAAAGACTTAAAAAAAAATATATATATATATATAATATATATATAATGCAGACCCATAGAAATGTAGTCCAGTCAATACACATACACACAGTAGGCTATGTGCCAATTAAACATTTTTATAAATTACTATCACGACAATTGTCCTTGACAAATTGTTATTCCCATTCAATTGATGTTCTCATTCAATGTTCTAGATTGCACACAAACAAAAACCGAAATAAACTGACAAACTATTCAATCAGCATGTTTCCAAACGTAGCAGTTCAAAACTACGTTTCCCATAATGCCTAGCACGGTTTCGCTTACTGATAGCTAGCTGAGGCAAAAATCAAACTTTGCTGTAAAAGTTTACAATCATCGGCAGTGCGCCGATGCGACACCAAACGGTATTTTACAGTCAAAGCTCAGACAGAAGTCAACAGTTGCCATTATATACGTATTTATCATAAAAAAAAACCAAACTTCAGGCATTGTGGCCAAATCGTCAACCCAGTAGATGGCGGTAATGCCTCATGATGGGGTAAACTGCCAACAAAAACAAGAAGAACTACTACTTCCCTCCATTCTCGTAGGAGCCAAGTCAACTGCTGCCACCCAGCGGTCGGAGGGATTCTCTTCAAATTGGTCAAAAAATCCCACATAAAGAAAAAAATTATTTGACATCAAATAATGTGTTTCACAATTATTAGCACCCCTGGTGTTAATACTTTGTACAACCCCCTTTTGCCCACAAAACAAGGTCTGGGGACTGAGATGGCCATGGGAGGAGCTTCATTTTGTGTCTGGTGAACCATTTCTGTGTAGATTTGGCCGTATGTTTAGGGTCATTGTCTTGCTGAAAGACCCAGTGATGACCCATCTTCAACTTTCGGGCAGAGGGCAACAGATTTAGATTTAAAATGTCCTGGTATTTCAAAGCATTCATGATGCCATGCACCCTAACAAGGTTCCCAGGGCCTTTGGAAGCGAAACAGCCCCACAGCATCACTGACCCACCCCCATACTTCACAGTGGGTATGAGGTGCATTTCAGCATGCGCATCTTTCGTGTCATGCCAGACCCACTTAGAGTGTTTGTTGCCAAAAAGCTCAATCTTGGTCTCATCTGACCAACTGGGACCGTGTGCTAAAAAATATGATAATTACCTTGAATCCTTGACCAAATCACTCTTGAGACGCTCCTGCAGTAAAACCTTCGTCCTATTTCCACCTAAATCCAGCATTAGAATGCAGTGTGTGTTTTGGTTTATCACAGTGAATAGTGAAAGCCACCTCAACGCTCTATGGGTCGGCGCAAAGTCTGTGGGAGTTGTCTTGTCAACTGATGGGGAAGTCTATGGATCATCACACACTAAATGTTACTTGTAGCGTTAGCATAACATTTGCGTTAGCATTAGCATTTCACGTGGTGAGTAGAGTGACCACTTCCATAAGGTCAAAATGGAGGAATACATCAAACTTGCAGTGTATTTTGATAAACAATAAAGTTTTGCATGGTTTATAGATCATAGTTGTGTGACTAAAATGTAAAAAAATTACCAATTAAATGTCAATTTTTTTGGACAATTCATTCAGTTTACAGTTCAGTGTTTTCAAATTGCAATGTGTCCAAGAATAAATCTTTATTTTGAAAGTGTTCTGCCAAAATATCCTACACGGCCCACATCAGTTAAAAGCAGCGAGTACTTATTATTTTCGTTTTTATTGAGTAATTATTCTTGTTTTTTGTAACCTTTCCATTGCCTCGAAATACTTTTAGCGTGTTTTCCTTTAATGGCCTTTAAGCAGAGTGTTTATCTGCTGACCAAAATAGTCACGTAGTATATTTAACCAATTTTTATGTAATTACGCTGTCTCTTTGGAGCCATTCTGTCGGTAAACTTGTTAAAATGATTGCCAGATTACAAGGAAAACATCCAAAAAGTGCGAGACAACTCCGAAGGGAATCCATGTCAGTAAACATTGTCTGACGGCAGGGAGAGCGGACATGTGGCAGTTCAAAGGTGGCAAAGCCTTGAAGGCAACAGCTTTCATAGCCGGAGCAGTGGAAGATGTGGAGTAGTTATGGGCGGCTTCCCGTGGGCCTCATTAGGGACTTTGCATGATGGGATGGATAAAGGAAATGAGCCACAGCTACACGCAACACAATCACTCAGTACATATGTTCTACTTTACGCCTGTATCCATACATGCTGTGAAAGTGCCTCAGAACATGTTTCAGCGCCGATAGAGTTGTGATGTGTGACAGCGGGCATCAAGAAGATGGATGAAGTGAGTAAAGCGGAATGTCCAAAATTGTAAGGTTTCAAAAGTTGATCAAAATCAAACACGATTAGAAAACAGCTAATTTTGGCTCATTTCATGTTATTGAATACAGTTGAGCCATAGACTTCATAATGATATTGACAGGTCAGATTCGACTTTCACTGCGCCACGCCTTCAAGTAGGGGGCCATCCAACAATCCGCTTCAGTTATTCGCAGTCGGTTGCAGCGACACATGCAGCAATCCAACGCCGGATTTATGTTGAAAAAGTACGAAAGCTGTACTGCAAACAAACAGGAAGGATTTTCTCAGGAGTGATTTGTGCGAGGTAATTATTATATTTTTCGTTTTATCACAAGAATTTTCAACGTAAAAAGGTCTTTGTTGTAAGGCTGCCGCCACATGTCTAACACACTAGCATCATTCTTTGATATATTTACGTAAAATACTGTAAATGCTAACTCTGTTTTTTTGTTGTTGCTTTTAACCAAGAATCGAGACTGTTTTATGTCCATATCTACAAAGAATTCAGGGCTTTAAGCATTTATTCATAATAATTTTCACCGGAAAGCTCTGTTTAAATAAGGTGGCCTCCACATTGACTAACAGATTAGCATCGTACTTTGACATATTTACCTAAAATAAATGCTAACTGCGCGTTTTTGTTGTTGTTGCTTTTTACTAAAAATCGACAGTGTCTTTCGTCCATAACTATAAAGAATTCTGGGATTTAAGTATTGATTCACAAGAATTTTCAACGAAAAAAAGCTCTTTGTTTTGTGACGGCCGCCATGTTGAATTAAGCAATACTGTAACTTTAGCTTGAAATATTTACGTAAAATGAATGCTAACTGCCCTGTTTTTCACTTTTAACCAAGAATCGAGAGTGTTTTACGTCCATATCTACAAATAATTCACGGAATTAAACATTTATTCAGAATAATTTTAACCGGAAAAGCTCTGTTTACACAAAGCGGCCGCCACATCGACTAACAAACTAGCATCGTACTTGGACATGTTTATGTAAAATAAATGGGGACTTTTTTTTTTTTGCTTTTAACCAAGAATTGAGACGTAACACATTAAGATGTGTTACGTCCATATCTACAAAGAATTCAGGGATTTAAGCATTTATTCATAAAAATTTTCACCGGAAAACTCTGTACTTCGACATATTTACATAAAATAAATGCTAACTGCACTTTTTTTTTTTTTTTTTGCTTTTAACCAAGAATCGAGACTTTTTTACGTCCATATCTATAAAGAATTCAGGGATTTAATTATTAATTCACAAGAATTTTCATCGGAAAAAGCTCTTTGTTTTGTGACAAGCCACCATGTTGGAATAAACAATACTGTAACTTTAGCTTGAAATATTCACGTAAAATGAATGATAACTGCCCGTTTTTTGTTTGTTTGTTATTTTAACCAATAATCTAGAATGTTTTACGTTCACATCTATAGAAATTCCGTGATTTAAGCATTTATTTGCAAGAATTTTCAACTTAAAAAGCTTTTTGTTTCGTGCCGGCCGCCATATCTGATTAAGCAATACCGTAAATTTGCCTTGAAATATTTACGTAAAATGAACGATAACTGCCCGTTTTTTTGCTTTTAACCAATAATCTAGACTGTTTTACGCTCATATTTATAGAAATTCCGCAATTTAAGCATTTATTTGCAAGAAGTCTCTACTTAAAAAGCTATGTTTTGTGATGGCCGCAATGTTGGATTTTGTATCTGTACACAATAGCGTAATTCAACCTAAATAAGTTGTGATTGTACATAGAAAAAATGCAAATTTTGCTTTTGTTGACCAAAATTAAGATGAAAATTAAGACGGCCACACCAACAATGCGGGCCCCCTATTAATTGGCCCCACGCCCATTGTCCCGTCAACAATTATGTCTATGGTTGAGCTGAGATAGAAATATTTTAAATCATGAGCAACGTTAAGGAATGAATTAAACGAGTTCCTCGAGGCAAAACTTTACTGTAGATGCGTTTTAAAATGTTTGCAGAAAAAAAATCCAAGGCTTATAGGCTAGGTGTTTCATGCAAAATGTTGTGACGAACGACTTGACACATCGAGCAAAATTGAAACTATTAACTTTCTCTTTTGCGACTTTCCAAGCAGTATTTGCAGACTTTGTCATCAAGTTCATGCAGCTTGTGGGGAAAATAAACTCTTGTTGGTAGATAAGAGCTGATTTGATGTCATCATCAATCATCATTTTCCCTTCTTTTTGCAGCAAACTTTCAGAGCCCCATATGGCTCAGGCACACATCCCATTATGTGATGTATGCTTATTTGATTACAGGCCACCTCTCACGCATCCATATTTTTACCATGCAAGAGCAGCCACTTATGAATGATGCAGCCAGAGAACTAAATGTCACCATTTTCCTACATTGTGTGGGTGCCTCAATAGCAAGTAATATAAATACATAAAGACACTGAGAAAGTGAAGGTATGTAATTGTGGAGCCATGTGTGCTATCAGGAGATGTTTTGAGGATTATGTTATGGGCAGGGGCGCAACTACCCATTCTTGTTAGGGTATGTGAAAAGAAAATGTCAAAACTGAAGGAAGGAAAAAGCTTCAAAAACCACAATTGCTAGTGGTGTTAACAATAAGCGATGCGGCGATGCATCCCGATGCTGGGCATGGACGATTCGATTCGGGCAACAAGCCGAATCGATTCAGCGCATTTTAAAATATATAAGTACGTTCAAAAATCTTCCCTGCGCAATTCCGGTGATGCAATGGATTTGGTTTCTCCATTTGTATTATTATTGTCATGTTTCATTTTTTACACACTGCATAACTCTGGTCAAGTTTCCCACCAACCTCATAGAAGCCAAAAGGTCTCCAGATGTCAGCTTTCAATGTCTTTGGTGCATCAAGAATCTTTCTTGCTCCCTCTTTCTCCGCTTCAGCCATTGTTATGTTATGTCCTATCTGTTAGAGGTTAGATCTTGTGCCTGAGTTCGGGCCCAAAATGTTAAGCATTTACGTTCGGGTCGGGCCGCCCTGCGCCAGACTAATAAATAATAAAATAAAAAAAATAAATAAATAAATAAAAAATTTTTTTAAAAAGGGATAAAACCGAGAGCAGGCTCTCTGTATTGTGCATTTGCTTGTGCACTCACATGAAGCAGTGGCGCCGCCCACTTTTTCTTCTTCTCCTCCGCTGTGGCGCTTGCGATTCGTTGCGAAAGACACTTTTATTTATGCACACAAAGGCAACACAAATGTGATCCTTTTGAATCCTCTCCTCTGTGTGTCTGCAAACTCGTTTTTTTAAATTATTTTTTTTATATTAAACTTTCCCAGCGTTATTTCGTTGTGTAAATGATTTTATAATGATCACAAAAATATGTAGACTATTTAAACATTCAGAAAACTTGCGTTTTTTTTCTGCCAACTGAGAATTCGTAACGAAAGACACTTTTTTTATGCACACAAAGGCAACACAAATGTGATCCTTTTGAATCCTCTCCGCTGTGTGTCTGCAAACTTGTTTTTTTTTTTATATTAAACTTTCCCAGCGTTTTTTCGTTGTGTAAATGATTTTATAATGATCACAAAAATATGTAGACTATTTAAACATTAAGAAAACTTGCGTTTTTTTTCTGCCAACTGAGAATTCGTAACGAAAGACACTTTTTTATGCACACAAAGGCAACACAAATGTGATCCTTTTGAATCTTCTCCTCTGTGTGTCTGCAAAATCGCATGTTTTTTTTTTTAATATTAAACTTTCCCAGCGTTATTTCGTTGTGCAAATGCTTCTGTAATGATCACAAAAATATGTAGACTATTTAAACATTAAGAAACATGCGTTTTTTCTGCCATCTCGAAGAAATGAAAATAAATTGCTGCTGCTGCGTTTTTTTTTTTTTTTTTCGCGTCACTCCAAGCCGGGTCGGGCTTCAATACCAGCGGGCCGTGTCGGGTCGGGCTGGATTTTTTAGGCCCCATCTAACATCTACTATCTCTCTGCTCTCTCAATTGCAAAAAAAAAGATATTTCCTCATGTTGAAACAGATTGTTATGGCTGCTAAAATGCTGCTGCACTTCATTTTAATTCATTATTTTTTATTGTTATGTGGTAGTTACTGATTGTATTTCTAAGTTGATTGCACATATATAGTGGGCTAGGCCTACATTTTACTTTTGTTCTACATTGCAATTTAGTTGGATGTTTTGTTTGCAACTGAACTGATCCCTGGATTGATATTGCGATAAAGATGCTGCTGCACTACAATATTTTCTTTGTCGCTTTCTTTAATATTTACTTGAATATTTTTATCGATGGGTTGTTGTGACTGTTATTACTGATTTTGCACAGGAGTTCAGATGTTGCACTGTGTGAAAGGCTACTACTGTGTGTAAAAAAAAAAAAGAGAAAGCCCTGGTCTCATTCAAAGCACCAATTAAATGCTGTGATCTGTTTTTTTTTTTTTTTAAATATATATCTAAAAGTATTTTCATTTGACTTCAACCAGGAGTGACACAAGAGCCAATAAAAAGTTGTTTAATGTCTGACCGCTTGTGTTGCCCCATGATTCACGAAAAATATGCTTTGCTTTAGAATTTTAATGCAAGGCATCGCGATGCCTTGCCGAATCGAACCGAATCGAATCGTGACCCTCTGAATCGAATCAAATCGAATCGTAATCGAATCGAATCGTGAGGGCAGTACCGATGCACACCTCTAACAATTGCCTTGTTTTCCGTCAGTCAAGCTGAATAACTTCACATTTAGTGAAGACAGAACACGTCAAGTTCACAAAGATAAAAATAAGATACTGTGTGGTACAATAGGTACTGTTTATGTAGCTTAAAAAAAACGACTTGAAACAATGGTGGACAAGACTCCGGCGTCATAAAGTCGAATTCGCGTAAGTCGAGTCCGTCGTAACCCGCGGACTACCTGTATAGTAAAATATTGTAGAATGATTTCCTAAACCATGTAAGGCAACACATGGAAATGCATTCACAGATATTTCTAGACGTTCGCTGAAAAGTCCTGCAATCATCTACGAGAGCACACGGGTTGATAAGAGGGTTAGCGGAATACACCTGGCAGCTGTAAAACGTGTAGACATGCAAATCCATTTTTAATGCCATTTTCCCAAAAAGATTACACAGACAGCAGCAACCTTACGCTGACCCTTTTTCTGAAAGATTCCCTTTCTAAGCTCCTCTACTTGTTTCTTTGCCATTATGTTTCGCAGGGACTCGTTTCATTAAAGTTTGTCAAATCTGGCCTAGGCATCGTGGCAGTGGCGGATGCTGGTCTTTCAATGAGTGGAAGCTCAAAGTGTGCCCATCTGTGAGTGCTTTGTGACAGTGGAGGGGTTCAGCGGCACCCGCTGGTCCTTACGGAAAGAAACTAGAGTGCCAGAAGTAGGGGTGTGACAAAATATCAAAATGAGGGGCTAGGGTTGTTCCGATCATGTTTTTTTGCTACCGATCCGATCCCGATTGTTTTAGTTTGAGTATCTGCCGATCCCGATATTTCCCGATCCGATTGCTTTTTTTTTTTTTGCTCCCGATTCAATTCCAATCATTCCCGATAATTTGTCCCGATCATATACATTTTGGCAACGCATTAAGAAAAAAAATGAATAAAACTCGGACGAATATATACATTTAACATACAGTACATAAGTACTGTATTTGTTTATTATGACAATAAATCCTCAAGATGGCATTTACACTAGAGATGCACGATAATATCGGTCACCGATAATTATCGGCCGATAATGGCAATTATGACGTCACACAGATAATCACGATAAAACAAAATTCAACCGATAATGCAATCCGATAATTATATACTTGATTTAGCCTCCAAATGTGCGCAATCAACAGTTTTGTCCAATTCTGCTAGTTTTAAGGAGGTGTTTTTGCAGTGTAGTAATGTGATATATGTTAAGAATGGCTTACTTTTAAAGGCATTTTTGTGCAACTTGGGTGTTTACTCTCTAAGTAATTGTTGCCAAAAGCGTACCATTACACAATGTCATTGCCATTGTTTAGATGTTGGAATTTACTACTTGTTCACATTTAGGATAGGGGATACCCAGGACTTGAACTGTATCTATTCATTTTTGTTGCTTCATTTCTGTAAAGCCCTTTGAGACGTTGTTGTGATTTAGGGCTATACAAATAAAATTGAATTGAATTGATGTGGGAAAAAAGAGCACCAAATTACATTTTTGCACAGTAACATTTGATCTTTGTATACTTTAAAATTTTACATACATATTTGAATAGAATTATCGGCGTGACATTATCGGTTATCGGGTGGAAGGGGCAGGAAATTATCGGTTATCGATATCGGTTGAAAAATGTATTATCGTGCATCACAAATTTACACTATAACATTCTTTCTGTGAGAGGGATATTGTGACTAAATATTGCCATCTAGTGTATTTGTTGAGCTTTCAGTAAATGATAAATGATGGCCATCCCAAATGCATGACGGGAAGTGGAACCATGACTGTGCGTAGTGCTACCAATTGATATATCTTCACTGCGTTGGGAAATAACACAAGGTGTCAAGAAAAAGATTAATTGCTACCTTGCTTCCCCACATTGCTTCCCATGATATTTCTATTCGTAGGAAGAGGGATTGTAAGGCTTTAGCCAATTAAAAAAAGGCTCCAAAGGCTGCCAAAATTCACTCTACCCATCTTACGTTGCCTTTTATCTCTCTATATAGGTAAAACGGCGCCATTACAGATGGAATGCGACAATGCGTGAGTGGGCCGTGCAACGCATGCATTAATTGTGTTAAATAGCTTAACGTGATACATTTTTTAAAAAATTAATTACCGCCGTTATCAGGATGAATTTGATAACCCTACCTTAAGCCTATACTAAAGACTCTGGATGAGTGTAACATATTATGTCTGTAACGTTAAATACAATTAGAAAACGATTTAATTAAAAAAATATATATATATATTAAAAACAGGCACGGCCGATATTTTTTTGCCGATTCCGATACTTTGAAAATGACGTGATTGGACCCGATCGATCGGCATCAACATCTCTGTTAGGGGCGTGACAAAACATCGAAATGGTGATGTATCGTGATACTTAGTATCTCAAAAGGTTATCAAAATGTTCCTGCCGAAGAATCGAGATATCGTTTCTGGGATCTGGGCTATTAGCAGGCCATGACATTGACTGGATGAGTCTTTCTCCAAGGAATGCTTTAACAGTTTTAGCTCTGTGGCATGCATTGTCATCTTGGAAAATGACATTTTCAATTGAAGAGATAAGCAAGCTGTCTAAAATTTTAATGTAAACTTGTGCATTTATTGAAGAATTAACCACAGCCATCTCCCCAGTGCCTTTGCCTGACATGCAGCCCCATATCATCAAGGACTGAGGGAATTTTGATGTCTTCTTCAGGCAATCATCTTTGTAAATCTCACTGGAACGGCACCAAACAAAAGTTCCAGCATCATCACCTTGTTCCAGTGGGACGTTAAATGGCCCCAAATTACCTAATTGCCTGGCATTGACTGCCACTGGTTTGAAGTGGGACGGATAGCAGCGAATGAACGAATTTCAATCACTGCCACCCTCCCAGTTCAAATGGATTGGACGTCTACTAGTGATAAACTCATTCCAATTCACACTAGAAGCTTGTTTTTCTGTTAATTAGTTGTTTGTAGAATATCCTAGAATGATTTCCCGACCAATGTATCGATAATCGTTGTATCGCCATATCGTCAGATCATTGTTATCGTGAGCTTTGTATCGCAAATCGTATTGTTTCGTGAGGTACCAAGGGGTTCCCACTCTTAATCAAAATGATATACATGATACATCGTGATACTTTGTATCCCAAAACGTTATAGATATGCTCCTGCTATGCACTGTTATATTGTTATTGCTAAATTAGCTATGGGGGATGGGCAATGGTACGGTCACTTTCCATGCTACTCCTATTTGGTGGGACATTTGACTGTATTGTATTCTATTTTGATTCTGTAACCATTATGTATTGGGAGTGATGGCACTGAAGAACTTTCTATGGCTCTTTGGACGTTTACGATTAGACTTAGACTTCATGGTTGGTTGTGTTGGATAACTCGGAGTGAAACGTTTTTGTTTTTTTAGTTTGGGGAGGGCTTGTTCTGTATTTTTGCAAAACCAATAATAAGAAATTTGAAAGAAATAAAACAAGAAATAAATTGAATGCCTTCACTAACTATGAATATGTTTGTGCTATCGTCAGCTGGATGTATTTCCGGTTGACTCAATGTGGGGGGCCTGTTGACCGGGGAAATAAAGGGGGGGGGGGTCTATAAGATAAGTGATTGGGAGGGGTGGAGTGTACACAAATTAGCTCTGTGATATAGAAACCAGTAATAATGTGAATCCCTTGTGCGTGTAAGCCCGTTGGCAACCGAACTTCGCCGCCCCATTGCTGATCCCGAGGCGCCCCATCCGAGCACGGCCAATCACATCCAGCCGCGCGCGAGCCCCACCAAATACGCGACAGCCACACAGACAAGCGGGGACGCCCCGCGGGCGCCACCCCAGGGCCACGACCCCCATCCAGCCAGCCCTGGGAGGGCGGGCGTTTGGTGGTGGTGGTGGTGGGGGGGTTTGGGGGCCAGAACAACCCATCCCTCCTCCTGCAGCCCAGTAAAGAGACCATCGTCATCCCCACCCCCCGGATCCAGGGTGGTCCCCCGGGCCACCCGCGACCCCATCAACCAGCCTTCAGGGATGAAAGAGGGGACACTCTTGTAAAGATACTTTCCCAGTCCGTTTGTTATGACTGTTATGGCCCTGGGTAGAAGAGGTGAAAGCTGGGGTGTTTATAGACTATTATAATGCTCCTTGCCCTTACTAGACACACAGTTGGGCAAAAAAATATTTAGTCAACCACTAATTGTGCAAGTTCTCCCACTTGAAAATATTAGAGAAGCCTGTAATTGTCAAGAAGGGTAAACCTCAACCATGACAGACAGAATGTGGGGAAAAATCACATTGTTTGATTTTTAAAGAATTTATTTGCAGATCATGGTGGAAAATAAGTATTTGGTCAATACCAAATGTTAATCTCAATACTTTGTTATGTACCCTTTGTTGGCAATAACGGAGGCCAAACGTTTTCTGTAACTCTTCACAAGCTTTTCACACATTGTTGCTGGTATTTTGGCCCATTCCTTCATGCAGATCTCCTCTAGAGCAGTGATGTTTTGGGGCTGTCGTTGGGCAACACGGACTTTCAACTCCCTCCACATATTTTCTATGGGGTTGAGATCTTGAGACTGGCTAGGCCACTCCATGACTTTGAAATGCTTCTTACGAAGCCACTCCTTTGTTGCCCTGGCTGTGTGTTTGGGATCATTGTCATGCTGAAAGACCCAGCCACGTCTCATCTTCAATGCCCTTGCTGATAGAAGGAGATTTTCACTCCAAATCTCTCCCATTCATTCTTTCCTTTACACAGATCAGTCGTCGTGGTCCTTCGCAGAAAAACAGCCCCAAAACATGATGTTTCCACTCCCATGCTTCACAGTGGGTATGGTGTTCTTTGGATGCAATTCAGTGTTCTTTCCCCTCCAAACACGGGAACCTGTGTTTCTACCAAAAAGTTCTATTTTGGTTTCATTTAACCATAACACCTTCTCCCCGTCCTCTTCTGGACCATCCAAATGCTCTCTAGCGAACCGCAAACGGGCCTGGACGTGTACTTTCTTCAGCAGGGTGACACGTCTGGCAGTGCAGGATTTGAGTCACTGGCGGCGCATTGTGTTACTGATAGTAGCCTTTTTTACTGTGGTCCCAGCTCTCTGTAGGTCATTCACTAGGTCCCCCCGTCTGGTTCTGGGATTTTTGCTCACCGTTCTTGCTATCATTTTGACGCCACGGGGTGAGATCTTGCATGGAGCCCCAGATCGAGGGAGATAATCAGTGGTCTTGTATGTCTTCCATTTTTCTAATAATTGCTCCCACAGTTGATTTCTTTACACCAAGCATTTTACCTATTGCAGATTCAGTCTTCCAGCCTGGTGCAGGTCTACAATTTTGTCTCTGGTGGGACTGACTTGTGGACGGGTGTCTTTAATACCGATAATGAGTTAAAACAGGTGCCATTAATACAGGTAACGAGTGGAGCTTCGTTAGACCTCGTTAGAAGAAGTTAGACCTCTTCGACAGCCAGAAATCTTGCTTGTTTGTAGGTGACCAAATGCTTATTTTCCACTCTAATTTGGAAATAAACTCTTCAAAAATCAAACAATGTGATTTTCTGTTTTTTTCCACATTCTGTCGCTCATGGTTGAGGTTTACCCATGTTGACAATTCCAGGCCTCTCTAAAATTTTCAAGTGGGAGAACTTGCACAATTGGTGGTTGACTAAATACTTATTTGCCCCACTGTAAATACATGCTATTGTTTACGACATAAACATGTTACTCATATCAATGTGTCATCACAGATACCAATCTATTGTTTGTATGTGTGCAATTGCCGCTGCATTGTGGACAATTTTAATAAATAAAGCCGCGTTCATTCCGTTTACATGCTTCCCGTCATGTTACAGAGGAAAACAAGGCAATTGTTTGCGGTGGCGTTGGCATGAACGCCTGAAGGCTTTCACATGCCAGATGCCACCTCCCTTTGGGACACACGACTGAGAAATTTCCCTCAGTCCTCCCTTGTCTTTCTTTTTCTTCTCCATTCCCGCCCTAATTATTAACCATATGTTGTTTTTCATGTCGGATTCCCAATGTTTCGGGTCCTCGCGGGCCTTAATCCCAAACGCAATTCTTCCTCACGCTCAACGCGTGCAGCTGTCTGAGTGAGATAGACCTGCTCGCTAATCTTCTATTTGCTAGGTAGTGTATGCCATTACCTTAGCGGCCATTGGCTGGAATCAATAATAAGCGTAATGATAAACTGTCCGCCCCGCAGTTTCTGTCTCCATAATGTCGTCCTCCTGTTCTAAATCCACTGTATCCAAGGTAACTCTCATCAAGTTGCACTGCGGCGTTGAAATAATTTGTCTTGAGTATTTCCCAGTTGCTCTTTCCACTGTGGAGGAGCTATGTCAAATGTTTCTCCACGCTCCATCTGCTTAAAGGAAATCGATATAAACTAGTTTCCCGATCAATTTTGCACTGAGAATGGTGAATTCAAAGTGGCAATGAGTAAGATTAAGAAACATATTTTGCCACGTGCGCCCCACTGGCTTTTGAATAAAATTGTTCATGTATGTGGAAAAATAAAGTAGACCCCTTCGGGCCACCTCTGGAAAATTTGAATGTGACACAAAAGCAGAAAATGACTACGCTTGCTGTGGAGAATGATTACGTAGGGTTTGAAAATCCCATTCCATGCCCGCAGTAAGTGGTCTAGGCAGATTATTCTCCCTAAGCAGAGTTGCGAAAATGGTAAAAAATCAGTGATTGGAGCTCGGGCGAGAACTTCATAAAGCGGCGTCTCGCTTCGGCAAATAACAGTAAATAACAAAATAAGATGATGGATGCCCTCTTGCAGGGCATCAAAATGAATGCACACGTAGAGGGAATGAGAAGTGCAAAGGCAACATTTGAAAGAAGTTACATGATATTTGTGCATGTGTAGAATAAGGCGGAAAACCCAGACAAGACTGATAAAGCAGTTTCTGCTCTTGCACCCCTCTTTAAAGAGCATACGACAGGAGAAAAAAACGTCTTAAATAGCATTATTATGTGAATTAGAATCATATTTTGAGACGATTCGACAAGGGGTGCAACGGTTCAGTTAGCCCACGGTTCGGTTTAAACCTCGGTTTTGGGATCACGGTTCGGTTTCGGTTTGCGTTTTGCTTTTTTTTTTTTTTTTAACTGCCTTTATTTTGCTTTTTAAAAAATGAAATAAACACTTAAAATGTAAACATTTTCGACTGTTACAATGCCTCTTAGCTCTTTGGCTAGTGTAGCGACTGACTACCGAAATACACACACAGTAGTAAAAACGTTACTTGGCAAAGTAACTGGTGATACCTTTCATTATTTTTTTTTTCAATAAAAAAAACAAAAAACAAAAAAAAAAACATAGTAACCTTTTCTATGTTTGGAGGTCATTTAATGTTGTGAATCAACCATTAAAGTTGATCAAATTGCTCCCGTTTTTGCATTAGTTCCATTCTGTCTACTTTCGACGTGAAAATTTTAAAACTGTTTCATCCTTTAAAGATAGACTCAAGTCAAGATTTTGCCGATTTAGGAGTATTTTAGATAAAAAGTTGCTTAGGTTCGCTCGGAAGGTTTACTACAACAGAGCCTTTCTGAGAAGTTTACTGCTCTAAAATGGCGGCTGTTTACTAGCGCGACTGAGTCTGTCATTTCGCATGTAGTTCTATATGCATGAGATATCTAGGCGTAGATTGTATTCTGTTGGCTACAGTCAGGAAATATTGGAGCCACCTAGCCTAGCATCGCGTTTGCTACAGCGTCTCAACAAACACTCTTCCCTCTCAGTGTCTGACTTGTTCTCACGTCATTCAACCAACGCATTAACGAACATTGTCTCGTTGCAGAAACGGTGACCAAAAAAAAAAAAAAAAATGGAATGCACGAAAAACGTGCAGATTTTGAACGTAACGTACGGCGTACACATTTAAAAATCAGAGCTCACTTGTACAAATTACGACGAGACCGTACAACTTGACAGGTATGAATTATAGTGGACCGTCACAGTTAGGTAGTAGCACTCTGTAGCACGGGACGTCCAACAATCAGTGGTCAGGGCGAAACTATGTGCTTTAGCGAAATCATCTTCGATGGCTTTGCGTGCCATTTCATAAATGTCGGGGATTACGTTGTTGGAGAAATATGTCCGCGAGGGAACAATGGAACGCGGGTCAAGCGTTGCAAACAAATTAACGAAGTCCGTCGTGTGTTTTCACTGGTGTCATCTTCGGGGTTGTCCTGCCCTGAGAAAGTGATATCTGTGGGTGATGCAGGCTGAGGTGCCGGAGTCATGTTATAAAAGTGTTGCCATTAGCATGGGGAACAAGCGCCGAGCAATGCTTGCAATTAAAAAAAAAAAATTTTCTCTCCCTCCGCATTGTAGTAGTCCACAGGGAAACCAAAATGTTGCCACACCGCAGATTTCAAAGAAGCCGGTGCTTCCTCAAAATTCGGTCTCTCCACTGCTCGCCATAGCGATTTCATTCTTGTTTCACTTTAACTTCGCTCGTAAGCGAGAGAGCGTTCGGAATACATTAATTGCAAAACCGAAAAGGCGCGGTTCATAAAGGCGTATTGAACCGTACAGGGTGAACCGAACGGTTCGGCTTTGAACCGCAAACCGTTGCACCGCTAGATTCGACTATATACAAAAATTTAGCAAAGCGCAGATGACGAGAAATTAGTCTTTTAATCTGTCGGTTAGCCACGCCTACCATTATAGGGCTCTAGCGTCCCCAACAGGTGGATGACGTCAGCGGGTGACTGGGCTCATCGGTTTTACTATTCAGCCCATTGAGGGGGAATTATTCACAACGAGGAAAACGCGATGAAGAGAGCCGCAAAATGTCATTGTTTCAGTCTCTCTACTCCAATATTTTTACAGGATATTCTTCTTATCCAAGTATTTTTCCCCAATAGCTAAATAAATGGCTTGAGAAGGACCAGTCAGCCCGTCGAGGGGAACTATTCACAACGAGGAAAACGCGACGAAGAGAGCTGCAAAATGTCATTGTTTCTGTCTCTTTACTTCAATATTTTTACAGGATATTCTTTTTCCCCAACTGCTAAAGAAATGGCATGGTCATGACAAATAACAGTCTTGTGCTAAATGGAATATGAAATAATAAAAATGCACTTATTCAGGACGACATGGCAAAATGACTCCATAATGGTCAAAACTGTCGACTTCACCTTTACTGTCGCACCTCCCGAACGATATTTTATGACACCTAAATCGGACATATGTCATTTCCCTTCCCCGGCTTCGGAGAATGTAAAAAAACCAAGAGGCGTGACAGCTAGCCAACATGCTAACCCGAACCGAGTGATGTTTCAAAGTCTTCGAAGCGGAAAATCACACATAACTAGCCCGGATTATTTGACATGACGACTGGGTTGTTGATTGTCTTCGCGGATCGGCAAACCGCCCGGCGGAGAGCAATTTACAGTTCATTCTCCGGAGCAAGGCGGCTGCGGTTGTTGTGCAGCTAACGTGGAGCTAATGTGCATGAGGAGAGCTTTTTATATGCCTATCAATGATCAAACGTAAGTAGTCCTTTATTTAAAGAAAGTTTGTAGTGTTTACTTTGTAATCGCTGTATTCGTATTTGACATAATACAAAACAAGATGTTTACTCACTTCCTCCTAAGTCCAATGGTCCCACAGTAAATATCCACGGTGAATAGGAACCTTTTGAAACTCCAAAAACGCGCATACGCCTCTCCCTCATACAGAATGATTTTTCTGCAGCCGTTTGGCTGGCGTGATGCGAAAAATAAACGTATTAATCCGCAAAATCAGCTCAATCCTTCGTCCTCATACACAACAGTACGCTGTATGGTGAAGAGGGCGTCTTCTACCGTACACGTCACAGCACCCTCCTCCTCAATGCAAGACCGAAGCCGGAAGTCACTCATTTTCATGGCGCGGGATTCAAAAAACTAAATAAATATAGCGATCGCTTCCACACACATCCAAGCGGTCCGTATCATTCAGAAGCATAAAATACCGCGTGTATCATGAAATAAACATGCATTTTCGTGTCACATGCACTTTAAAATAAACTGTTGTATTTTAAGCCAAAAGAACTGTTGTGTTTGATAGAACAATATGTCTACATGCTGCTATAGCAGAGTCATGTCGCATTAAGCCCTCAAACCATTTTTAATTTGTCCGTTTTACCCTGAAAACCCCCATTTACAGACATAGAGCAACCGCTTTTGTGAGTCTTGCACCCATTTTCCAAATCCAACAGGAAATCGGGTGTTTTGGATCGAATGTGAAATTTTTATCGATTTATAGTACAGTTTACATTTGGAGGCCTGAACATGCAGGAAAACTCACCAAATTTTGCACATACATGTGGCTTTGCGTAAATTTTGATAATCTTGGAACCTTACGAAAAAACGTAACAAAATGGCTCAGTGGCGCCCCCTTGAAGTTTCCAAAAAGGCCTCTCCATTTAGGTTTTTTTCAGCGTAGAGTGATGCAATGCGGGCAGTCGATACGTTGTGCAAAACTGCTCCAAAAAGTCTCTTGCATGCATGTTCCAAACCCAACAAGAAATAGGATATTTTGGATTCATTCATTCATTCATTTACCATGCCGCTTTTCCTCACGAGGGTCGCGGAGGTGCTGGAGCCTATCCCAGCTAACGTGAAATTTTTATCGATTTACAGGGTTCACATTTGAGACCTTGGCGCCGAGGGAATTAGTTGGATCATCCTCAAAATTGGCGAGACTGTTCATGAGGCATATGAAATCTTAAGTTATCAAAATGGTGTTTTTTCATTCACGGGCCTGACCTGGGCGGGGTGCCAAAGTTGGCCATCAGGAGCTGTGAATGCTTATCTTTCAGTGTCATTGACGGCGCTCGGCATCCAATCCATTTGGACTGGGCGGGGCGAATGGACAAATTTGCCTCTCCCAGTCCAAATGGATTAGACATCGAGCGCTGTCAATGGAAGCCAGTATTTGGCCAAAAACAAACTAGTCTAGCCTACATGAGCTGTAATTGCCATAAATGTGGCCCGCAAACCAAAATGACTTTAGACACCCCTTTCACAGTGTATTTTTTTTTCCCAAATTCACGGTTGCATGTGTGCAGGGAGCTTTTATCAGTATAAAAGCGAGGTAAACAGGTGAGAATTGGCGTGCTCACGCAGGCAAGGTTTCCAGGTCGTGCAGGCTGATGGATAAAATGGCCTGCAGAGGACGTGAGTCCTGTGACATTGATGGACGCTGTGATATTGCCTCACTCATCTTTCCTCCCACTCACTCACTCTCACACACGATCACACACCTCCAGCTTTCTCACTCCGACTCATTCTTTTCGTCTCTATCTGGTTTGTCCTACATTCATATTCCACTTCTACTCGACTGTACGGGTGTGACAATATAACGAAATGGTAATGTGTCACGATACTTTGTATCCCAAAAGGTTATCTGTAAGCTCCTGCCAAGACTCAATATATTGTTTTAAATAGGTGTCGCTGTTAGAAGGGTTGCTACCAAAATCTTCCACTAGTGTGTGTGCTAGCTCATTGGCTGCCATTGACAGCGCTAGGCATCCAATCCATTTTGACCGTCAATGGCACTGAAACAAAGCATTCACGGTCAGTCTTCCCAGTTTTAGGGGCATTTATAGGTCACTTCATGCTTATTTCATGGCATTTACAGTGGGGCAAATAAGTATTTAGTCAACCACTAATTGTGGAAGTTCTCCCACTTGAAAATATTAGCGAGGCCTGTAATTGTCAACATGGGTAAACCTCAACCACGAGAGACAGAATGTGGAAAAAAAAAACAGAAAATCACATTGTTTGATTTTTAAAGAATTTATTTGCAAATCATGGTGGGAAATTAGTATTTGGTCAATACCAAAAGTTCATCTCAATACTTTGTTATGTACCCTTTGTTTGCAATAACGAAGGCCAAACGTTTTCTGTATCTCTTCACAAGCTTTTCACACACTCTTGCTGGTATTTTTGCCCAGTCCTCCATGCAGATCTTCTCTAGAGCAGTGATGTTTTGGGGCTGTCGTTGGGCAACACGGACTTTCAACTCCCTCTACAGATTTTCTATGGGGTTGAGATCTGGAGACTGGCTAGGCCACTCCAGGACCTTGAAATGCTTCTTACGAAGCCACTCCTTTGTTACCCTGGCTGTGTGTTTGGGATCATTGTCATGCTGAAAGACCCAGCCACGTTTCATCTTCAATGCCCTTGCTGATGGAAGGAGATTTTCACTCAAAATCTCTCGATACATGACCCCATTCATTCTTTCCTTTACACGGATCAGTCGACCTGGTCCCTTTGCAGAAAAACAGCCCCTAAGCATGATATTTCCACCCCCATGCTTTACAGTGGGTATGGTGTTCTTCGGATGCAATTCAGTATTCTTTCTCCTCCAAACACCAGAACCTGTGTTTCTATCAAAAAGTTCTATTTTGGTTTCATTGGACCAAAACATATTCTCCTAGTCCTCTTCTGGATCATCCAAATGCTATCTAGCGAACCGCAGACAGGCCTGGACGTGTACTTTCTTCAGCAAGGGGACACGTCTGGCGGTGCATAATTTGAGTCCCTGGCAGCGCATTGTGCTACTGAAAGTAGCCTTTGTTTCTGTGGTCCCAGCTCTCTGTAGGTCATTCACTAGGTCCCCCCGTCTGGTTCTGGGATTTTTGCTCACCGTTCTTGTTATCATTTTGACGCCACAGTGTGAGATCTTGCATGGACCCCCAGATCAAGGGAGATTATCAGTGGTCTTGTATGACTTCCATTTTCTAATAATTGCTCCCACAGTTGATTTCTTTACAGCAAGCGTTTTACCTTTTGCAGATTCAGTCTTCCCAGCCTGGTGCAGGTCTACAATTTTGTCTCTGGTGTCCTACGACGGCTCTTTAGTCTTGGCCATAGTAGAGTTTGGAGTGTGACTGACTGAGGTTGTGAACAGGTGTCTTTTATACCGATAATGAGTTAAAACAGGTGCCATTAATACAGCTAACGAGTGAAGCCTCGTTAGAAGAAGTTAGACCTCTTTAACAGCCAGAAATCTTGCTTGTTTGTAGGTGACCAAATACTTATTTTCCACTCTAATTTGGAAATAAATTCTTTAAAAATCAAACAATGTGATTTTCTGTTTGTTTTTTTTCCACGTTCTGTCTCTCATGGTTGAGGTTTACCCATGTTGACAATAACCGGCCTCTCTGATCTTTTCAAGTAAGAGAACATGCACAATTTTTGGTTGACTAAATACTTATTTGCCCCACTGTATGTACATGTGATTTCCTGTTGATTTAGAGTCCCTTGCTATTGACTTGGGGACATTCCCAGGTCACTTTCTGTTAAGTCACCCAAAATCAACAGGAATTTATTCATAAATGGCCCAAAATCTATAGGAATTGACTAAAAATATATTGTAGAATAATTTCCGGACTTATGTATCAATAGTTTTTCTATAGACATATCGTGAGATAATCGTTAGCCCCGTATCGCAAATCGTATCATATGGTGACATAACTTATAGGTTTCCACCCTTACTCATGTGGTTTCACTCTTTCCAAACTTCTGCACTGTCATACAATTTTATAATCCGTATTGGCCCGAATATAAGACGGTGTTTTTTTGCATTGAAATAAGACTGAAAAAGAGGGGGTCGTCTTATATTCGCGGTCTAGACATAATACCCATTCACAACGTTAGATGGCGCCAAATATCCTTGAAGCGATGTTCTGTCATGACAGACCTCAGCTACTGTCAAGTTTAACCAGTTTGCGTTATTTTATTTCAATGTTTTTCCTTATTCAGGTTTTGTTTCAAGACTACAGTTACAGTTAGACTTCACTTTGATGGTTAATGCAGTTATTGCAATGTTGTTGTTTTATCACAATAGATTGGTTTATTTCAAAAACCATAAGCCATTCTTTTACGAATGTGATTGCACTTTAGTTTACATATTTCAATGTTCAGATATTAAGATTTGAATGAGGCAAAATAACATGCTTTTTCTCTCAAATATATTGTTATAATCATTAGTTTCGGATGTACTGTAATTATTTTCTGGATAAAAAGTAATTTGGTGTTCAAAAAGTCTTTTTTCAAACTTGAAAAAAAAAAAAAAAATGTTGGTTTTGTTACTAGGGGGCGCTACACACATTTACGCATATTTTGATTTTTTGATTATTATTTTTTTTTACATTTTATCAAAGTTTTCAGCAGTGTTCACCTGGCTGTTGAGTTTTGAAGCATTCTGAGGGGGTCAAAGTAGGGTTCAAAGCGTCGGCGGGACAAAGAATGACTGCTAGGGGGCGCTACATAGTGTATTTGGAATTCGTCTTTACACGGTTTCAAAGATTGCACCTGTCTTGACCTGCCTTTAAAGCATTCTAAGGGGGTCAAATTGAGCTCAAAGGGGCTGCGGAACTAAGAATTCCTATAATAAAAATAATAAATATAATACAACTGAGGAACCACAATAGGTTACCTAAAAAAAAACATTGTCACCTGCATGTCCATACTGTTCAGTTATGGATGTGTTCTGAGTCAAATAAAATCTAATCAACTTTTATTTCTTTAGACCAAAACAAAACAACAGTTATCTCAAGGAGAAAACAAAGCATGTTTTAAGGTGCAGTAGCCCTACGCTGGATTTTGACCTACTTGAGCAATGTAGCTTTTTTTAAATTGTTTTTTTTTTAAATTATTTATTTATGTATTTATTTGTCTACCCCCCCAGGTAAGACTAATGCCCACCCAAACCTGGCATCCTGGTAACACCACTGTCCATAAATGCCTCAAAATCTTCAGGAATGGTAAATGATCAATAATATATTGTTGAATAATTTCCTGATTTATGTATCGATAATTTTTGTATCGACATATAGTAAGATAATCGTTAGCCCTGTATCGCAAATCGTATCATATCGTGACCTTTGTATAGGTTTCCAACCCCTACTCATGTTATTTCACTCTTTTCAAACTTCTGCACCGTCGTACAATTTTATATACGTTTTTTTAAATCCCTCTTTCCCCTTCCAACACTGCTGATGCTGCAGTCCGCGTGTCCTTGTTTACTCGTACTGAACCGATCGGAGCACACACAAAATTCTCTGGTCATTCCAAAGATAAACAGATATGGGGGACTCTTTAAATAAACCTGATTTACAGAAGTAAATTTGAAATATATGTTTTGCACTTGATGCATCTCTTAACTAGATGGAGATAGAAGTCTAATCCACTTAAACTGCGAGGTATGGCAGTGAATGATAACATTTCAGTGCCGTGACGGTGATGAACGTCCAAGCTATATAAACTGGGAGAAGTGGCAGCAATCATTCAAGTGGTTTTGAATTTTTTAGCTGATTTTCCACTGAGGTACAATTGGCTTAAAATACATTGCTTGAAATTACCTGATGCCGACGAGGGCTTCCAAATAAAATTGTGTCAGCTGTGCGTGAAACCCTCAAAGATAATTAAGTTATTATAGTAATTTGCCAATGACCGAATAGGGCCACATTAAAAAAGCAGCTGGAGTGACTCATTCAATGATACGCGCCCTTTTTGGTAATTGGCAATTTTTACTTACTTTCAAATACAACCCGTTCCAAACTTCTTTTGAGACCAAAGCAGCAACAGACAACAGTGATCGGATTGGAGTCTCCATGTCCAAATACCGTATTTTTCGGACTACAAGTCGCACCTGAGTATAAGCCGCGCAAGCCATAAAATGCCCAACGAAGAGAAAAAAAACTATGTAAGTCGCACCGGAGTATAAATCGCATTTTTGGGGTAAATTTACTTGATAAAATCCAACAAATATGTCATCTTGAAAGGCAATTTAATATAAAAATTAGGGGTGTCAAACGATTAAAAATTTTAATCGAGTTAATTACAGCTTAAAAATTAATCGTAATTCAAACCATCCATAAAATATGCCATATTTTTCTGTAAATTATTGTTGGAATGGAAAGATAAGACACAAGATGGATATATACATTCAACATATGGTACATAAGTACTGTATTTCTTTATTATAGCAATAAATCAACAAAATGGCATTACCATTATTAACACTCTGTGAAAGCGATCCATGGATAGAAAGACTTGTAGTTCTTAAAAGATAAATTTTAGTACAAGTTATAGAAATTTTATATTAAAACCCCTCTTCATGTTTTCGTTTTAATAAAATTTGTAAAATTTTCAGTCAAAACATAAACTAGTAGCCCGCCATTGTTGATGTCAATAATTACTTACACAATGCTCATGGGAGCTGAAGCCTATAAAATCAGTCGCACCCAAGCGCAAGCAGAGGGCGGCAAAACTCCGAAAAACACAACAAGTACACCTTTCACTATGCTGTCATTTTAATCTGTTTGAGCGGGGCATTTGTGCGTTAATTGCGTCAAATATTTTAACGGGATTAATTAAATTATTATTATTATTCAGTTTTTCTTTGTTTGGATCAATTATTTATCATCGAACATATCGGAGAAAATGCGACAGTAACATAAAAAATACAATTAAGCGATAGTTATGAGGTAGATATCTGTGACTTTTTTACAGACACCATTTTTTTCATTGTGATGTCATTTGTTTAAAAGCTTAAAATATGCGAGTGAATAATTTTTTTTAAGTCTTTTTTTTTTTTCAAACGAAATATTGGACATCAATTAATGATTCTAAGCTAAAATGACAGACATTTTGAATAATAAATATCATTACTTCCCTTCTTTTTATGGGTGGGTTGAAACAAAAGTGGTTGCGCGACATCTGTAAATGGGGTTTTCCAGGGTAAGACGGACAAAGTAAAAATAGTTCAGGTGCTTAATGCGCCATGAATCTGCTATGGCAGCATATAGACATATTGTTCGATCAAACACAACAGTTCTTATGGCTTAAGATACAGCAGTTTATTTTAAAGAGGAGTGTAAGAGCAGAAACTGCTTTTTCAGTCTTGTCTGTGTTTTCCGCCCAATCCATCCATCCATCCATCCATCCATCCATCCATCCATCCATCCATCCATCCATCCATCCATCCATCCATCCATCCATCCATCCATCCATCCATCCATCCATCCATCCATCCATCCATCAATCATCTGACAGGGCAGCAGCTTTATCAGGCAAGCCCAGACTTCCCTCTCCCCAGCCGATTCAACTAGCTCCTCCAGCGGGATCCCAGGCATTCCCAAGCCAGCAGAGAGACGTAGGGGCAGTTTTCATGGTGACTCTGCGACACAAAGACGCAATGACTGAGTAGCGGAATGGCCTCGTGTGCGTATGGTGTCGGCGAAGACAAAAAATTCTGAATCCTGCCTCCAAAGTGGAAGAATTCGATTGCGGGGGATTGAGGGGGGCTTGCTCCGCATGCATATCAAAGGCTCCCGCGACACAAGACCGCGCCGATAACGTCGGCACTCGTACACGTCACATTGGGCGTGCGCAGCGGTGCTACTAAACATTAAAAACAGCAAATATGGCGGAATGTCGGCTTTAATTTACTGTTTTAATTATATTTCTAAATTAAATATGTTGAATGTTTCCATTTTTGTGCCTTTTTGAACAAAAGAAAAATGCCATTGCTTCGAGTGGGCGAGCATATTTTTTTCCGGGCTGAGGAGCTTGGTGGGGTCAAAGTGCATCATTCGCTGTCGCCTTGTAAATCTGCACTGCCCCCTAAGGCCTGGCATGAATACTACATCGTTTTCATGTGGAATTGCGACATTGTTCGAATGGAGAAGGGCCCATATAAATGCAAATTTGAAATTTTTCGTATTCCTCAAGAGTCACCATGTAAACGGCCCCATAGTTTCTCCAGCATGTCCTGGATTATCCCCGGGGCCACCTGCCGGCAGGACATGCCCGGAACTCCTCTCCAGGGAGGAGTCCAGGAGTCATCCAACCCAGATGCCCGAGCCACCTTAGCTGGCTCCTCTCAACGTGGAGAAGTAGCGGCTCAACCCTGAGGCCCTCCCAGATGACCGAGTTTCTCACCCTATCTCTAAGGGAGAGAGAGTCCGGACACCCTGCATAGGAAACTCATTTCGGCCGATTGTATCCGGGATCTTGTTCTTTCGGTCACGACCCACAGGTCATGACCATAGGTGAGGGTAGGAACATAAATTGACTGGTAAATCGAAAGCTTTGCCTTTTAGCTCAGCTCCTTCTTCATCGCAACAGACCAGTGCAGTCTGCATCATTGAAGACGCTGCTCCGATCCGCCTGTTGATCTACAGCTCCCTCCTGACCTCACTCGAGAACAAGACACCATTGTACTTGAACTCCTCTACTTGGGGCAGGATCTCATCCCCAACCTGGAGAGGGCATGCCACCTTTTTCCGACTGAGGACCATGGTCTCTGATTTGAAGGTGTTGATCTTCATCCCAACTGCTTCAAACTCGGCTGCAAACCGCCCCAGTGAGAGTTGGAGTTCATGGCTTGATGAAGCCAACAGAACCAAATCATGCAATGCTGCGATCACCAAACCGGACCCCCTCAATAGCCACGTTTACATGCTGACTTTTATTCATACCGATTCAAATCATTCCGAATGGAAATTTCACATCAGCTGTTTACATGTCACTTCATCTATTCCGATCCAGCGTTTACATGTGACTGCCTTTATTCCGAAAGGACGTTTGACAACTGCCGTCTGACATGCGCAGATTAATCAAAACAAAGCGTCACGTTGCAAAACATGGAGATCGATCGTCAGATCAGCTGCTGTTTTAACTTTTCGAGTGGAAACAAAACTTCAGAATGATACGCCGTTCATTTAAAAAGTTGTGTGGGTGCGCTGTGCGTGTGCTTGGAAGCCATGTTGCAAGTGACGTTACTTACGTCACCAAGTGACGTCACCACGTCAGTACGGAGCATGCGCAGAAAGAACGCAACCAGACACCATTCCGCTTCCCTGTTTACATGATATAATTTTACTTCTAATCGGTTTGGGAAAAGGAATATTCCACCCCTGTGAATCGGAATGAAATTCCATTCGGTTTGGGCCTGTTCATTCCGAATGAGGTGTTTATATGGAACACATTTATTCGGTTTGAACAAATATTCCGATTGTAATTGGAATATTTGGCTCCATGTAAACGTGGCAAATGCTTTGGCTGCACCTAGTAATTCTGTCCATAAATGTTATGAACAAAAACGGTGATTAAGAGCCCAACCCTCACTGGGAACGAATTACTGCTGGCAAAGCGGACCAAACTCTGACATCAGTCGTACAGGGACCGAACAGCCCTTCATTTGAATATGCTTGTTCAAATTAACGGAATCTGGTTGATAGTTTACCTTTAATTCATCATGGCAAGCATGTGTCAACCTTCTACTGAGCAAACCCATATCTTGTTCCACCGAGCAGAGGACAAGCAATGCAGCAATTTAAAAGAATTAGCCGTTTTGGTCTCTCAGATCAAGTTGTAGGATTGTTGTAGGATTATTTGAGTGACAGTTCCCAGTGATAAATTCTGTTCAATAAGTACATTTATGATTTAAGACAAAATGTGCCCAATGCTAGTACGCATTTTAATGCTGGGTTTAAGGTTATTAAAAAAAAAAAAAAAAAAAAAAGTGCCGGCAAATCCAAGAAATGTTCTGAAACGCTTCTTCACTTGGCAGAGTCTTGTGCTGCTCTGTGTTTAGACGGCATATTAAAATATGGCCGATGGTGTCCCAAAATGTTCTTACGCGCTAATCCTGTTGTCTGCCTTCCCTATTCTGCCTAATTATTAACCCACACTTTTTTTCCTAAAACCACAACTCTCTTGGCAGACAGGGATGTCCAAATCTATAATTCATAACGGTCTTGAATAATGAATGCGCACTCTCGTTTCTCCTCTCACGTAGCCAAAATGAGGCACCAAAATATTAGGAACACATCTCCATACTGGTACACGACAGTGGCCATACTGTTTAAAACAAAAGATACACAATTCGATGTCCACAGATTGCAGTTGCATCGAACATTTGGTGCGCTTATGCATTAATTTGGCTCATTTTTAGTGCCCGTTTCTTGTCAATGTCCACCGAGCAGCCCAGTGTGTGGCCTGCAGTTGAATGGAGTTTTGTCACCACGATGAAACGTAGTCTGCTCTCTGACGTTCTGTGTCCTGACCTGCATCTCTTTGACAAGCCGTTTTCCTGTCATTAGTCTCTTTTCCGCAGTCTCTCTCGCTCCCTCCACGAATTGTTTTCTGAGTAGAAAAAATGAGATGCAATAATTTGAAGGCATACATTGGTGGGCTGTTTAATTCCAGCACCAGAGATGGAGTGAGTGCGTATGATGCAGGTGTGTCCACGTGAAGCTCATTCAAAGCTAAACAATCACAAGCACCCTTCAACACACTCTCCAATCCTCTCGTGTGCTTAGCTGAAGAACTCGAGCGAAGAGAATGCTGCTTCTGCCGAGGACAGATTTAGGTAGATGACAACATGCAGGTGTAAATCCAAACGTATTCAACTTGAACTGTCAATATGGGCCAAGATTGAAAGCTCTGCCAACACAATGAAAGAGCCCTGAGTCCTCGGGGGATGACGGTGGCCCTTTTGCTGGAGCTGCGACGGGAGGGGTATGTCACCCCCATCCGATCAGGGCTGGGGCGTTGCAAGGGTCCCTGGTTGGGCCCCCGTGCAGCATTTCAATTTTTCAGCAGGACTATCACACGTCCGAGTGGGTTCACGCATGACTGGGTGCAATTAGACACACTCAGGAACAGAGACTGTCGGTGCCAGGATTAGCGATCAGGTAGCATAGAATAAAATGTCAACATATCCACACATACAGTTGTTTTAAACATTATTGTGTTCCCCAACTCACATTGCTGAATTCTGCGTACTGTAGAGTTAGTTATGGTGTGCTGCAAGGATCGGTCCTCGGGCCCATCTTGTTTACGCTAGAGCCTAGTTCGGGCCTAAAAAATCCAGCCCGACCCGACACGGCCCGCTGGTATTGAGGCCCGACCCGGCCCGAGCTCGATCACTTAACTAGATTTGCAGGCCCGAGCCCGAAAAACCCGATTTTTTTTTTTTTTTTTTTTTTTTTTTTGAGTGACGCGGAAAAAACGCAGCAGCAGCAATTTATTTTCATTTCTTCGAGTTGGCAGAAAAAAAACGCAAATTTTCTTAATGTTTAAATAATCTACATATTTTTTTTAGAATTATCAAAGCATTCACACAACGAAATAACGCTGGGAAAGTTTGTTAAACATATTTCTGAGTGTGTGGGATATTGTTCTCACATGGACGCGCCTCTCTGACAAGGAGAGGGAACAGGAGAGGGGGGGCGCCTCGGCCGTGCGCGAACGGTAGAGGGGGAGGACAAGAAGGAAAAGCGGCCGGCGCCACGGCGTTCGTGCACACGCACAAGCAAAAGCGCAATACAGAGAGACTGCTCTCCATTTTTTTTTTTTTTTTTTTTGAGTGACGCGGAAAAAACGCAGCAGCAGCAATTTATTTTCATTTCTTCGAGTTGGCAGAAAAAAAACGCAAGTTTTCTTAATGTTTAAATAATCTACATATTTTTTTTAGAATTATCAAAGCATTCACACAACGAAATAACGCTGGGAAAGTTTGTTAAACATATTTCTGAGTGTGTGGGATATTGTTCTCACATGGACGCGCTTCTCTGACAAGGAGAGGGAACAGGAGAGGGGGGCGCCTCGGCCGTGCGCAAACGGTAGAGAGGGAGGACAAGAAGGATAAGCGGCCGGCGCCACGGCGTTCGTGCACACGCACAAGCAAAAGCGCAATACAGAGTGCTTGCTCTCCATTTTTTTTTTTTTTTTTTTTTTTAAATAATTTATTAGTCCGGCATGGCGGCCCGACCCGACCTGACCCGAACGTGAATGCTTAAATTGTGGGCCCGACCCGACCCGAATGTCGGGTCGGGTCGGGTCGGGTTCGGGTTCGGGCACAAAATCTAACCTCGAGTTTACGCTGTATATCAGGGGTCATGAATTAAAAATCTTCTGGGTCCAAAATTAAAAAATTACAAAAATCTCGGGTCTGGAAATAATTTTAATGCTTTTTTTCCCCCCAAAAGATACAAACGTATTTTTACGTGGCCATGCTGAAAATTACAACAAAAAATGTAAATAAAATATAAAAGGTGCATAAAACTAAAAAAGTGCTTTAATTGAATCATTAAATAGCGACATCAGAGCATGTTCAAGACTTTTTTTTTTTTTTTTATATTGTAGATGCTGACCGGGGGATTTGCTTTATTTTTTGACAGACCTCTTCTTTTTGCTTTCAATCAAGAAAGTTTCAGCAACTACACTCATACAATCTTTGACAATCGGTGCGTCACTGAAAGACTTTTTGTTTTGACCCAATATCCACGCTATTCTGAGAGAGAATTCATTTGCGCGTTGCTGTGCAGTGAATAAATGAACCATGAGCCTTGAGGTGCGATCATATTGAGCCCTTAATTCCGCTATTTTTTGAGAACAGATGGCAGAGTTCATAGGGAAACTGCAAAATAAGCTGCGTGCTTCGTCTCATAGTGCCTTTTCAAATTGCTGCTTTTTACAAGCGCTACCGTCTCTGAATGAGTCTCAGATGAGGCATAGCGGTCTTGTGCTGCCGCCAGGTAAAATGAACAAAATGTGTTGGTCCACTCCTCCTTAAACACGTTGTTTTCTACATCAATTTTGCGTAGTTTTGAGCACGCCATTTGCCGTACCTTTTCGCCTCTTCCTCCAACTTCATTCAGCTAAGTTTTTGGCTGTCACTCCGCGGAGTCTGGAAAGCGAGTGTGAGACATGCTGTTCTCAAAATAACTTTCAAATGCTTCACTCCCCTTGGCTGGCGTCACCGCTAAGGTTTTTGTTTGTTGCCCGCCTTCACTCTGCAAACCCAGGGAAAAAAATGATTTTTGTTGTTGCAACGTGTATTAGTCCAGACAGCTTGAGATCCGGTCCAGACGGCTTGGGGGTCCAGAACCGGACCGAGGTCCGCAGTTCCGTGACCTCTGCTGTATATGCTTCCTCTAAGTAATATCATCAGAAAACATAGCATTAACTTTCATTGTTACGCTGACGACACACAACTGTATTTATCAATTAAACCTGAGCAGATCAGGCAAGTGGACAAACTAAGCACCTTCGTCCGAGATATAAATACCTGGACGAGCACTAACTATCTTCTACTTAACCCTGAAAAGTCAGAAGTCCTTATGATAGGCCCCAAAAGTGTGAGAGACTCTTTAGCTTCCCAGATAGTCACTCTGGACAATGTAAGTGTTGCCTCCAGTAATGACGATTACGATGTTTTTCTGTGGAAAATTCCCAAGTTGAGCTGTAATAAGTTTCACTTCTGTTTCACAGTAAGCATACAGTTTTGAGCTATTCTGAACTAACCAATCATCGCGTACCACATACCCACTGTTATGACATGTTTCTGACCATGTGACTTTGTAAATAAAACGGTTGCGCGGGCTCCAGAAGGTGGGGGGGGGACTTTTGCGATGCTAAACTTCACATCTTCTGAACTTCGTGCATACCTTAAATCTTGAACGAGACTCGAGTGATTCCTGACTGCAAGTGATTTCATCCCTAATTAGGTGGGAGGCTCCTCTCCTTGTGACTGTCATTAGAGTAGAATACTGTGTGTGTTTCATTTCCTGACAGCAGGAATACCTTGGTCTTTGTGATTCTTGACCATTTACCATGACAGCCCATTGACATTAAATTGGCACCCACGTGTGTCGATGCCATTGACAGCCATGTACGTCCAAATTTCCCGTTCATTTTCAATGGCAGAAAAACCTGTGTGGTTGTGATTTTCGACCAAAAACATACTATTACAGCCCATTGATATTCAACTGGCGCCCAAGTACCGTAATTTTCAGACTATAAGCCGCTACTTTTTTCCTTTATTTTGAATCCTGCGGCTTATAGTCCAGTGCGGCTTATTTGTTGATTTATTTGGGTTAATAGGTAACACTTTATTTGACAGCTGTGTCATAAGACTGTCATAACACCGTCATAATTATGACATGACACTATCATGGGTTTTTCTGAATGTTTAGTTCATTAAGTGTCATCCGGCTAATTATGTCAGTAACTCCATTTATGTCCGGCTTGGATCTTTTACATCCATTCAAAAGTGAGATAATTTGCCGGATAATACTAAATGACACCTGTTATAAGCATTCATTAATGCTCATGACTATGTTATGTCATTAATATGATTGTCTAATACCAGTCTTATGGCGGCACTGTCAAATGAAGTGTTACCAAATACCATGAAACAAATGGAACACTAACTGAAGAAATAATTAGAAGAGAACATGAATTTTGATTGTTATTTACATTTGTAGCACTGCAAAGCATGCTAAGAGGCATGTTGGACAACAACTAAGTTGACAACAGCAGGTGACAGCAGAGGTTGACTGTTTCCCCCAAGGGAGCAGTGATGGCCAAATGAAGCTTCTTGAAGCAATGAAACTTTGCAGCCAATTGGTTCAATGCTTCATGGTGGTTCATTTGGTCTTATAACAGTCGTATGATGCTGCAGACAAATAAAGTGTTACCGGTTAATATCATTTGGTGTAAATATCCCATAATACAGTGTGGACAGGTGCAGCTTATAGTACAATTCGGCTTATCTATGAACAAATTCCGTTTTCGTGCAAATTTGGTCAGTGGCGGCTTAAAGTCAGGTGCGCCCTATAGTGCGAAAATTATGGTAAGTCAATGTCCCAGAAATATCCCCAAATCAACACAAAGTGACACGATAGAGCTGCATCTATCACAGCAAAGCCACATTGTAATTTCTCCAAAAATTGAAGTTTCTAGTTAAAAATAAAATAGCCCAAAACAGTCTAGTATAATAACCTCGTGTAGTAGGTGGTAGGGCGACAACCCTAACACAATAATGAACTCGCTCTCTATGTCCTGGTTCAACTACCAACTATAATGTGAACACTAAATGTCTCAATTAGACATCCCTTTAATGACACTTAAGGTTCCAAATGGCAACTTTATATTTTTTGCACTCTCATTATGACCGCCCTAACTGCGACTCAACAAATGTTCCAGCAATCAGCCATGTTACCTTTGAACCCGCTAAATGCTCATAGGCCTTCTGATTTGCATAAATGGTTTGCACAAACACTTGTAACCTAAATAATTGATGGCTAAACCACCGAGGCTTTCAATGGAAGCAATTTGTTATATATTAAAATGAATAATATATGTGAGATTGCGGCTAGACGTGCTGACTTTAGATGTTTGTGCAGCGAGGGGGGACCAAAGGTGGAATATTCAAAGTGCGTACTGACTTTTTAAAAACAAAGTGGACAAACAACCTCATAACCTTCACACTTCGCACCTTTCCGCCTCCTCCTATATTATTTCCAATTACGGCGATAAACCTATGAATCATCCGCTTCTCCGCACAAAACTTTATAAATCATGTGAAACTGCCCTGCTTATGTTAGTCGCCAAAGGAGGGTGAATAATTTATGCTTCGTTCCCTGAGGACCTGGATGATAAGTGGGTTTTTTTTTTTACTCAGTGGAGTGAAAACTTAAACATACCACAGAGAAAAGTATTGTTAACAAGACTTTCACATTGAAATCAATACAAAACAATCACCAAACAAAAACATTAATGGTCTAAAATCCTACAAAATAAAAGTATGATTTGTTATGAATGAGGAGGTTGTAATTATGCCAAATAGCCACTGTTGAAATGATAGCGCTCAATCCTTAGAGAGTAAGCAAGGGGCTATTTATGCTAGTTATGCTAGTATCTGAGTGTCCTCCCGATACGATACAAGGCTCATGCATAGATTTCATAATAATGTATTGACGTGACAAATTCCCCATTCACTGCGTCACGCCTTCCCGAAGGGGGCTGTCTCACACTCTGCTTCATTTATTAGCAGTCGGTCACATGCAGCGATCTAACGCCGGATTTAGGTTGAAAAAGATGAAAGCTGTACTGCATACAAACAGGAAAGATTGTCTATAGCAGGGGGTCTCCAACTTTTTTTGCACCATGGACCGGTGTGATTTGGGTCTTTTTTTCACGGACCGGTGTTATGTCAAATTTTGCACCCTTATAAAATTTTGCTCCCAAAGCTTTTGTGGCGGTGAAAAAAGCCCTCTTTTATATTTAGTTGGACTGTCAATGTTATCCAACGGTGCTAAAAACTATTTACATCATAAACATACATGTGCAACACAAAAAAATGGCGTAAATTATTGCTTAACAACACGGCGAAGTCGTTAAGTGAGAGAGCTGCGTGCAGTTGTTGTGTGCAGCTAACATGGCAAATGTAAGTTAATATTCCTTTCTTTAAAGACAGTTTGTGGTGTGTACTTTGGAATCGCTGCATTCGCGGTCGTTTTTAACGCTACGCGCATGCCAAATTTGTCAGAATACCGGCTATGTGCGGCAGAAAAATACAGCAAATATAAAATAACATTTGTTTTTAGCCCCGTCGTGTTAAGTGCAGGGAAAATACAACTCACCCGCTGAATCAGTGGGAGGCCTGAGCTTGTTTCGTTGTGACGAGATGGTCCCGAAATGGGGGAGTGAGAGAAGCCCGCTTCACAATGATACGATGTTGGAAATTGTAGCACAGTTTTCAGTGCTCTCCTAGCGATGTCATGATATTCCGAAATGACTTTAATCCAGAACCTCGGTAGCGTTGTTGAATCACTCGGTTTATTCACATACGGGTCACGAATCCACTCCTTTGCAGTTCGTGGGTCTTTAGTGATTGGGAAGTAGCGTAGATTTAGTTTTCTTCGAGGTTGTAGGCTCATCTTCTGCCTCGTCAGGTTCCCTTTTCCTCATATAAAATCTGTCCAAAGACGTCTGTTTTTCAGTCATTCTAGTGTGGGGGCTAATTATTTCCGGGAACAAATGTGATGGGCGACGACCTACGTCATACGTTATTATCTAGGCCAAGCGCACATAGATATACAAAACAAGATATACTGCTAACAGTCCAATCAATGCATTTCTTTGACGACCTCCTATCCTGTAGTTGTATATCTAGAGTACACAGGGATATTGGTGTATTAAGCGGCACAGGCCAAAGTCAATCGGCCAGAATGCAGTTGTTAATAAATTATTTATTATTTCTGCGCGGCCCGGTACCAAATGCGCCACGGACAGATACTGGTCAGCGGCCCCGTTGTTGCAGACCCCTGGTCTATGGAGTGATTTGTTTGAGGATTCAAGGTATTTATTATATTTTTCGTACCATGCTTGCATTATGAAAAAATCAATGGGAGAAATTAGTCGCTACGGCATTGGCATTATACTTCGCAATATTTATATTAGCAAATAACTGCTAACTGCCAGTTTTTTTTGCTTTTAACCAAGAATCGAGAATGTTTTACGTCCATATCTATAAAGAATTCAGGGATCTAAGCATTTATTCACAAGAATTTTCAAAGCAAAAAGCTTTGTTTCACTACGGGGGCTACCACAGTGACTTAATGACTAGCAGCACTTCGACATATTTACATTAAATAAATGCTAACTGCCCATTTTTTTTTAGGGTTTTTTTTTTTTTTTTTTGCTTTTTACCAAGAATCAAGACTTTTACGTCCATAAATAGAAAGAATTCAGGGATTTAAGCATTTATTCGCATGAATTTTCAACGGAAAAAGCTCTTTGTTTACATTTGGCGGCCGCTAATTTGCTTACTGACTGACATCATAGTTCGGCAATATTTACGTAAAATAAATGCTAACTGCACGTTTGTTTGTTTTTTTGCTTTTAACCAAACTCGAGACTGTTTTACATCCATATCTATAAAGAATTCAGAGATTTAAGCATTTATTCACAAGAATTTTCAACGGAAAAAGCTCTTTGTTTACATTTGGCGGCCGTTAATTTGCTTACTGACTAGCATCATAGTTTGCAATATTTACGTATTATAAATGCTAACTGCAATTTTTATTTATTTATTTTATTTTCATCAAGAATCGAGACTGTTTTACATATGCCAGCCGCTAATTTGCTTACTGACTGGCATCATAGTTTGCAATATTTACGTAAAATAAATGCAAACTGCATGTTTGTTTTTTGTTTTTAACCAAACTCGAGACTGTTTTACATCCATATCTATTAAGAATTCAGGGATTTAAGCATTTATTCACAATAATTTTCAACGGAAAAAGCTCTTAGTTTACATTTGGCGGCCGCTAATTTGCGTACTGACTGGCATCATAGTTCGCAATATTTACGTAAAATAAATGCTAACTGCACGTTTGTTTTTTGCTTTTACCCAAACTCGAGACTGTTTTACATCCATATCTATAAAGAATTCACGGATGTAAGCATTTATTCACAAGAATTTTCAACAGAAAAAGCTCTTTGTTTACATTTGGTGGCTTATAGTCCAGCGCGGCTTATCCATGAGCAAATGCCGTTTTCGTGTCAAATTTGGTGGGTGATGGCTTATAGTTAGGTGCGCCTTATAGTCCGAAAATTACGCAAAGTTACTGCAATAGGGCGACCCCAGACAGAATAGAATCCAAGATGTCTGTCATCAGTCCGAAATCCCTACATGGGAGTTTGCTAGTTCTCTGTCATCAAGCACCTGTCTTAGCCCACCTCCAAAATCTTTCCAAAAATTCATTCAGTGCTAAAATGACAAACGTTTTGAGCACTTGTCTTTGGATGTGTTTCATGTACTTAGAAAAAAAAAATCATGAAAATGACTAAACGGTCTTTCGATGTAAAAACGCGTATGGTCAAACATTAAAGTTTTATGGTTCGCTCAGCAATGGAATGAGGCAGCTATAGAGTGCACATGCAATATTAACAGATGGCAATAAGTAAAGAGATCTGCTGGGATGTTGAACAGTGTAAAATTTTGCATTTTTAAAGGCTCTTTTGCGCTAGAGAGCAGAAGATGGATTTATAAACACACGCAGTGAATGATCACGATTCTTTGCCCTTGTCGGATATAGACGTCCAATCCATTTTGACTGTCACCGTTAATGGGAGCTACTGAGTTAAAGAGGAAAAAATCTATTAGCAGCATATCTTGATTTAGACTGGAAATGTAATTAGCTTAGGGAAAACATAGGAAGTGAAATGAATTAAACTGAAATTTTGCAGATGTCTGTCAAATTTGCAGCGGGGCCGAGAACAAAAGTGGTATTTGGTATGTGGCAAAATTGATTTTGCCATGTGGCACTTTTTTTGGTATGTGGCAAAAGGGATTTTGGCATGTGCCATTTTTTTTTTGGGGGGGGGGGGTTGCATGTGGCAAAATGGATTTAGGTGTTTGGCATTTTTGCAGGACATGCACGTCCATGCAATTGATGGTTATGCACATCCAAATTTCTATAAATCAGAAGAGGGTAGAAGAAATTCAGCTTGCCAAAGATGATCTTTTTGGGGGTTGAAAATATATAAAAGTGGCCACAGGAGACACAGCGAGAACCAAAAGTGATATTTGATATGTGGCAAAATTGATTTTGCAATGTGGCTTTTTTTTTTTTTTTTTTGGTATGGGGCAAATTGATTTTGCCACTTAGCGTTTTTTTGGTATGTGGCAAAATGGATTTTAGCATGTGGCATTTTTTTGGCATATGGCAAAATTGATTTCGCCATGTGGCATTTTTTTGGTATGTGGCAAAATGGATTTTAATATGTGGCATTTTTTTTGCCATGTGGCAAAATTGATTTTGCCATGTGGCACTTTTTTTGGTATGCGGCAAAATGGATTTTGGCATATGCCATTTTTTTGGGGAAGTGGCAAAATGGATTTTGGTATCTGGCATTTTTGCAGGACATGCACGTCCATGCCGTTGATGGTTATGCACGTCCAAATTTTCTATTCATTTTAAATGGCAGTAAAACGTGTGGCTATGACTTTTGACCATACACTTACCATTAAAGCGCATTGACATTCAACTGGCACCCAAGTAAGGAAATGCCATTGACGGCTATGCATGTCCAAATTTTCCATTCATTTTGAATGGCAGAGAAACAAAAACAATTTTGCCAAATGCCCCAAAAATGCGACATGCCAAAATCAATTTGCCACATACCAAAAAAAATAAAAATAAATGCTACATGGCAAAATCAATTTTGCCACATGCCAAATACCACTTTTCATTCTCGCTGTCTCTCCTGTGGCCATTTTTGGCAAACAGAATTTCTTCTACCCTCTTTGGATTTATAGAAAATTTGGACGTGCATAGCGGCCAATTGCATGGACGTGCATGTCCTGCAAAAATGCCAGATACCTAAATCCATTTTGCCGCATGCGAAAAAAAAAATGCCACAAAAATGCCAGATACCTAAATCCATTTTGCCTCATGCATTAAAAAAAAAAAAAAAGCCACATCTCCCCCAAAAATGGCACATGCCAAAATCCATTTTGCCACATGCCCAAAAAAAAAAGCCACAGAGCAAAATCAATTTTTCCATATGCCCAAATAAAATGCTACATGGCAAAATTGATTTTGCCACATACCATTGACATTCAACTGGCACCCAAGTAAGGCTACGCCATTGAAGGCTATGCACGTCCAAATTTTCCATTCATTTTAAATGGCAGAAAAACGAAACCAATTTTGCCAAATGCCCAAGCACCCAAGTAAGGCTACACCATTGAAGGCTATGCACGTCCAAATTTTCCATTCATTTTAAATGGCAGAAAAACAAAACCAATTTTGCCAGATGCCCAAAAAAATGCGACATGCCAAAATCAATTTGCCACATACCAAAGAAATGCCACATGGCAAAATAAATTTTGCCACATACCAAATACCACTTTTCATTCTCGCTGTCTCTCCTGCTGCCATTTTTGGCAAGCAGAATTTCTTTTAACGTCTTCGGATTTTATAGAAAATTTGGACGTGCATGTCCTGCAAAAATGCCAGATTTTTTTGCCACATGAAAAAAAAAAAAAAAAAAAAAAAAAAAAAAAAGCCACACCCCCTCCCAAAAATGGTACATGCCAAAATCCATTTTGCCACATACCAAAAAAATGCCACATGGCAAAATCCATTTTGACATTCAACTGGCACCCAAGTAAGGCTGTGCCATTGACGTCTATGCACGTCCAAAATTTCAATTCATTTTAAATGGCAGAAAAACAAAACCAATTTTGCCACATGCCCAAAAAATGAGACATGCCGACATCAATTTGCCATATACCCCAAAAAATGCCACATGGCAAAATCAATTTGCCACATACCAAAAAAAAAAAAAGCTACATGGCAAAATCAATTTTGCTACATACCAAATACCACTTTTCATTCTCACTGTCTCTCCTGTGGCCACTTTTATATCTTTTCAACCCCAAAAAAGATCATTTTTGGCAAGCAGAATTTCTTCTAGCCTCTTCAGATTTATATACTCTATGAAAAAAAAATTGAGCGAAAACTTCCCCAGAACTTGACATCCAGGAAATGTTTATGCCAGCAGAGAAAACTTTCAAATTAGCATAGCAAAGATGTCAGTCAATGAGCCTTGTGATGGCGCAGCTCCATTGGAGTGTTGTCATGCTCTCTGTGATTTTATTTTATTTTTTTAAGGCATGGTGACTGCGGCGTCTCCGTGACAACAGATCGCCTGTGGGAAGAGCTGTGGCTTTGAGGCCTCGCTTGTCACCTGTCTACAAGCACACTGAAATGGAAGTGAAGAATATGGATGAAGGTTTGGGATGAGTAACGGTGGGACAATTCTGAGCGAGCTCATAGCCACACATATACAGGTAACTGCAGAAATGATCATTCTGATTCGTTTTTTACGCCAATCCAGGCTCCAAAAAGCCCCAGAAATAGCATTCCACTTAAATTATGCATCACGGACGGAAATAAATGGCATCGAGGCAATTCTTCGACTGGCGCCAAATCAATTAAGACTAAAAATGTGACGCGTGAATTCATTTAATAGTGAAATATTTAAGCTTGAACTCATTATACAGTGTTTAAATGGAGAGTGATATTGAGTAGCAAGTATTACAGAGTGAGATTTAAACTATTAAGGATATGGGAAAAGCACAAAAAAAAAAAAAAAAAAAAAAAACCAACAACTACAAAATGACATGAGTGGTGTATCGGGTCACTTCCTGCTTATTTTGGAGCATTTCGGGTTTTATTTCCTGTTGATATTGGATCAGTTGCTATTGATATGGGGGGATTTCGGGGTTACTTCCTGTTGATTTGGGTGGCATTTTTTTGATGTCAGGCCACTTGGGTAGGAAATCAATAGAAGTGAATAGAAGTTTTTTTGCCATTGAAATGAATAGCAAATAGGGCAACTGGAAATGAAAAGAAAATTTTTGCCATTAGAAATGAATGGGTATGTTTCTGGCAAATTTTGGCCCAACCAGTGGAGTGGAAAGTGGAGTGTTGAGGGTGCTGCAGCACCCCTGGTGTTGAGAAGAGAAAAAAGTGTTTTGTAGATTATTTTTTGTTTTTGTTGAAAATTTAAAAAAAAAAAAAAAAAAATTAAAACATTGAAACAATAGTGTATTTAACATTGAGGATTAAATATACAGGTAGTCCCGGGATACGAAGTACTCAATTTACACGATTTTGACTTCACGACGAGTCACACCCGCCGTTTTGTCTCCAGTCCATTTTTTTTTTCGAATAAACAGTACCTTATTGTACCTCACACTAGTTTATTTTTTACTTCACGTTATTAATACCACTTGTTCTGTCCTCACTAAATGTGAAGTTGTTCAGCTTCACAGACAAACAATTGTGCTTTTGGAAGCTTTTCACTTCCTTCACGGTTGACAATTTGTAAATCTGTATCACACATATGTACACTTACGTTAAAACCACAAGCATTTTAACAATAAAACACAAAACAATTGGTGTTCAAACGTCCATCTAGTCTGATCAAAATGTAAAATTAGTAGATTAAATTAGCCTAATTTGCTTCACAAAAGTACGCTATCTTAAATGCTATGAATGCTAATGTACTTACAATTCTCATAGCAAATCGCGCACACATAATTTCACAAACTGTAACTCTAAACATAATTACAAATGCATACACAAACATATATTAGCTGAAACAACTTTCAGCCTTATGTGGGCCAAACCAGAGCGCAGCAGTCCTTGTCTAGCTACGTCAGACAAGTCTGCTCCTCAGTCAATACAAGGGGAGAGTTCAGCCAAACACAACGCTGCCCCTAGTAGGGCAGTGTATCCGCCATCATTAAACAAAATACAATACGGTATATTGTAAAGAGCCCGTTTTAATAAAATACTTGACACAAAACAATTTGTGTTTACATGTCCATCTCATCTGATTAATATGTAAAATTAGTAGATTAAATTAGCCTAATTAGCTTTACAAAAATCCGCTAGTTTAAATGCTACGAATGCTAACGTATTCACAATTCTCATAGCAAATCGCTCAAACGTAACTCCACAAACTGTAGCTTTAAATGTAATTACAAATGCATACACAAACATATATTAGCTGAAACAACTTACAGTCTTATGTGGGCCAAACCAGAGCGCAGCTATTTATCCATGAGAGACGTCTGAGTCCTTCTGGATGGAAGCATTATTGAACGACAGTCCAGCCAGACCCATCGTTGCCACCAGAGGACATCATCAAAGAAACTCATTCACTCCCAGCCATCTTCACCGGAACAACCCCTTCGCTCCCGGCTGTTTTACTGGATTTTGACTGATTTTGCAAGTCCCACAGAAAATTATTTTCTATTGCTATTTAAACATGGAACCCACCAAAAGAAAGATTAGACTCTCTTCTTTCAGCAGGAAAAAAGGTTAGTTCATATGTTTTTCCATTCTTAAGAAATCAGCATTAGAAAATAGCTTAGTTTCAGCAATTTTTCAATTTCTGATGAAAAAACGGAGAAATTGAGCTTTTTTGTAAAAGCATACATTTCAAACATAACTTTGACTTTAACACAGCTATTTTTTTGCTTTTGTGACATCCCAAACATCTGAATAATGTTTTTCTTCTACAAAATAACAAACAACAAGACAAATAGAGCTTTAGATAGCAAAGTAACAATTTATTTACACATAACTAAACTATTGAACTGAGAGATGACGCTGGGGTGGCCGCGACAGCCGGGGTAAACTATTCCCTCATCACCGCCTGTCTCAACAAAATAAATTTTTTTAATCCTTCTTTTGTAGTGACCGCTACCTCATAACAGAATTCACCTAGGTAACTTGTGTGGGGCATGTTGTGTTCCTGGGGGGAACTAATTTAGCCGCGCACATTTCCGCCTGAGTCACGAGACACTAGAGAGTCACGAGAGACACGAACGGCCGAACACGGCAACGTGAACTCAACAACATCATCCACTACACTTTGACGATTGTGTTTTCTTTCCAAAACCATCCTCCAGAGTCGTTTGCCTAGCGTTTTACATTGTTCTCCACATTTTTCTCACGCTTCTACTTCTTCCAACTTCCGTTTCCTGACTATTTCTCTTCACTTCCTTTCATGGTCCAATATGGGTTCTTACCAAATGCGCTACTGCCCTCCAGTGGCCAGTTGTATTGCTTTAAAATGGATTTTGAGCATTGTGCTTTGGAGCGAAGTTTCATCAGAAACTAGAGATGTCTCTTGTGGAAAAAAACGTAAAAGACGTATAAATACGTATATACGAAACAATTAAAAATAGAATGTATAGGTTTTTGGGAGCAAATGAGTTAAAGGGTTAATTCTTACTTATGCAGAAATTCGGTTTACGTCACCAGCATAAGAACGAAACTTGTTTGTAAACCGGGGACTTACCTATATAGGTTGACTAAGGTTATTTTTTTTTTGTTAATAACATGGTCACCACCTGTCACCTAGCTTGATAACGGGTCACGTTGATAAGGCGCTAAAAGCTAACTGTTAGGAAACGCCTCAGTGGGAATATATTGCTTTTTGTTACAAAAGAAATGTCAAAATTACAGTATGGCTGGTACTTGCAGCTCCCAGAGTTTAAAGAACGGAACATACTTATAGCCGCCCTGTCATTGGCTATTGCCCAGCATTCCTGGCATCCAATTGGCTGTATGTATGTTTCATGTGTGTAAATTTGCGGGGTGGGGGCAACTTCATGGAGGTCTGTATAGATGGTCATAAAGCACATTTAAAGTAAAGTGTATAAAGGGTCGTCCTGTTTTTTTTTAACTTCCGGGTCATCCTCTTGCCGTTGTGTTGCGTGATTTTGCTGCTGTGCTGTGAGCCGTTTGCTGTTGTGCTACGAGCTATTTGCTGTCGTGTTGTGGCGGTTGGGATTCGCGCTTTTGCCAATTTGCAATCGCGGTTCAGGAATTGGGGATCGTGTTGTGGCAGTTTGCATTCGTGCTGCGAGCCATTTGCTGTCCTGTTGTGACAACTGGGGTTCGTGCTTTTGCCAATTTGCAATAGCGCTTTAGGAATTTGGGATCGTGTTGTGGCAGTTAGCATTCGTGCTTTTTTCTTCTGCAAAGCGTTTGTAATTTGGGTTCGTGCTTTTTTCTATTTGCAAAGTGTTTGGACTTTGCATTTCGCCTGACACCTCTCGGCCACCATAGGTACCACTGTATCATAGATGGTAGCTTTTGCATTACATGCAAAGCTCCCATCAATAATAGGTATATTATGTTGTCTTGGCTATAGTTACAGTAAATAATTACAGTTTTAGCACCTTTAATTCACCTTTATTTGATGATAGTATGAGGATGATGAAAATACTGCGTAATTAGTTTGAAGTCTCCTCACATCAGTCTTACTGCCCTTGAAAGAGCAGGAGTTGCGACCTTGTGTGGGTAGATGCTGATATTAATACATGTCACTGAAGGTCTTTAAATGCAGCAAGTGAACTGGCATCTGTGCAAAACAGCCAAAAAGAAAGCAAAAAGATGCTTAGCAGGATGATACTACCAAGACCGAAAATGACACGTGGCTCAGCGTGGAGGGAAGGATCGACCTTGGATGACAGTTTCCTCGCTTATCTTTCTTTTCTCCTGCTGATCATCAGTATTCACTGCAGCTGAAAACAAACCCCGTGATAAATGTGTGCCTGCGTCTTGACTACAATACAAAGAAAATAATTTGTACTATTACCCAGGTTGTCATGCAATTTCTGCATTGCAAGGCCGACACAATATAGGAGAATGATCGAGTTGAAAAAAAAATATTGATTGGTACAAATTTCTTTTTTATGGTGCATGTTGTAAAGAAATCAACAGAATGACTGTAAATGCCAAGCTTTGAAATGCCAGAGTCTAATTTATTTTTGTGCTTTGTACTGTACAGCAGCGTTGTTTTTGGCTACCCTTTTAATTTTCGTCCTAGTCTTTTGGACCAAAATACTTATTATTCTTAGTCATATTTTAATTATTTCAAAATGTATTCGTCTTCGTCTAGTTTTAGTCAACGAAAACACAGACAAATTTCATCTAGTTTTAGTCGACAATTCTTAAAATGTTTTCGTCTGTAAACCATAAACAAATGTTTTAGTCCATGAATGAATAAATAAAATGTTTACAGCCATTTCAAATGAACATTGACAGAAGAGCACATAATTATACAATTACACAAGGACATCAATATCTTAAGCGGAAAAAGGGGTTCAGATTTTAAAGAGACTGGTGAAGAAAGCCAAATATAGCAATGATGATCCTTACAGTTCTTTATTGAGTTACAGATCAGCACCACTGGAGTGTGGAGCGTGCCCTGCTGAGTTACTCATTGGCAGGGCCGGCCCAGCCTATACGCAGACTATGCAGCTGCTTAGGGCCCCTGACCACTAGGGGGGCCCCCAATCTGGCAATTGTTTAATTTATATTCTATTTTATTTACTACAGTTTGCTTTATTTGACTTTTGTGAGTTTTGATACTTGATTACAAGCTTAAAAAAAATAAAAGTTCTACCTTAACTTCTTTCTTTCCTCTTTTAAAAAAAGGTTTGGCGCTATCTACTATAAGTACTGACAATTATTTGGGGTGACAAGTTTGAAGTATGCAGTGCAACAAAATCTGATTAAACTACAAAATATGGACGTATGGGTTGGATTGCATGTATGGGTTTCACAGTACACTGTGACGAAATGATGGGCCAAAAATATGGGCCCCTTTGCATTATTTTGCTTAGGGCCCCCAAATGGCCTGGGCCGGCCCTGCTCATAGGTCGTAAATTACGCACCACACTTCCACAAATACCAAATGTGCGTGAAAACAAAAACTGGACTGACAAGAAGAAAAGGCTCAAACACAGACAGAAAATGGCATATGATAAAACTAGACACTTGGAACCTCTCTTCGTGAATGACGATGTAAGGATCGAAGGACCGGATTGTTGGGACAGAAAAGCTACCCTCATTGTTGGGACAGAGGATGGACACAGATTGAGAAGAAATACCTTTTATAGACGCTTGGAACCTCTCTTCGCGAATGACAATGTAAGGCTCGAAGGACCGGATTGTTGGGACAGAAAAGCTACCTTCATTGTTGAGACAGAGGATGGACACAGATTGAGAAGAAATACCTGTTATAGGCTCATACGGCTACAGAGAGTAATTCTAAGGAGGCTGGAGCTGAAAAACTTAAAAGTCTAGACGGCATAGTTTGAAAGGTTAGGTTGAAAACCAGTGAAACTACTTTTGACAAAGGTAAACCACTGACGAGACTAATATACCTGGACAGACCTATACACATAGTTGTAAGTTTACTTGAGACTGACACACAAACGAAATCAGACTCAAAGTCAAACAAAGACTCTTTTTAGAAAATCACATTGAATAACAATGAGTGATTTTGGTGGGAGTGTAACGGTCATTCAAATGGTTCTTGCATTAAAATAAAGTTGTGCTGCAACGATTAATCGATTAACTTGAGTATTCGATGACAAAAATAATATTCGAATTAAATTTTGTTGCTTCGAGTATTCGTTTAATTAAAGTGGCGTTTTAATGGTTTATTTTGAAAGTGTTTGCAATTAGTTTTATTGATGACGGTGGATACACTGCCCTCTTGTCTGCCTCTTTTCACATGGCTGAATTCAACTGCTCTCTGTTAAGACCAACATAAGCTAAGTTTTTTTTTGAGCTAATGTTTTTTTAATGCATTCTTAATTTAGTTTATAGGTGTATTTAGCTGTTTTTTTGTGGGAATATGTCTGAAGCTTTTGTTAAGAGCATTGTTAAAAAAAAAACAAAAAAAAACTTAAGCATTTTATAGCATTTAAGCTAGAGGACTTTTTCTATGTAAATTGGCCAGTTGTTCTTTTGTTGTACATAGATCCTTTTGTTGTACATAGATCCTCATTTAAAAAAAAAAAAATACAGTTTGAGGCTCAGCTCAAGTATTTTAATTTTTCATGTTCCTTATCCGTTTACTCGATTATTTGAGCTAAGTAGTCCATCGATTAATCGACTACTAAAATATTCGATAGCTGCAGCCCTAAAATAAAGTTTTAGTAATTTGTTTGCTAAAATACAAATACAGTATTTCATTGAAAAGTTGTCTAATTCATATTAAGAAGTATTTGTTTGTAAATATTTCACACAGTAATTGTTTTTTTTGCCCACTATTACCGTGAGAATTGCGTAGTGTATGATTAACATTCTTTGCAATTAATTAAACTCATCTGGACGCCACGAACTGTATGTAAAAACTTTTCCTAGAGTTTAAGAAGACACTCACAGTCATGCGCTAAATGCTAATGCTAACACGAACGCTATGCGAACCCGCACGCTATAGGTTAAATTAGTGTGTGATGATCACTCAGCACAGACCTATAAAGGCTAAAGCAAAATGGCATAGGCGAGATAAGAAAACAAAACTTATGCGTGCTAACTATACATACAATATGAAAATATCACACAATGTGAACTTATGACTGAAATTATGGCTAATTTTCATCTCGTTCTCATCTCGTCAGACGACAACTGATATTAATCTCGTTATGTTTTAGTTTCCCAAGACACGTTTTTAGCTCGTTATCGCAACGTCATCGTCATGAAAAAATTGCTTGTTGACGAAAACAACACTGCTGTACAGTATATGAGTGTGTATCGATTTGTGAGAATAATAAATAGGAGTTAGTGATCTGTACTTTTAAGCTAAACGTGTGTGTGTTTTTTTTTTTTTTTTTTTTTTTTTTTTTTTAAATAGTTATTAAAGCATAATATGGGAATATATTGACGAAATAATGACTGAAAATCACTAACGATGGTCTTTTTCAGGCTATAAATTGCAGTTTTTCTTCATAGTTTGGCCAAGGGTGCGATTTATATTCTGAAGCGACTTACATGTGAAATTATTCAAAAGATGACCTAACTAAAACGACATGCTAGTTCTACGTTACGGCTCTGACGAGATCCAGAGGGACAATTTGCTCTTTAATATTGCAAGCAGAAGAACGGGCTTACATTCACTTCCACAAATGATGACAAATACTGTCTGGTCATTAACTCAAATATCATGTGCAGTCACAGTGTCAGAACAAAACTGAAATGATCACATAAAAAACAAACTAAATAGCATAACTAGCATGTAGTAAAACAACTGGAAAAGAAAGTGAAGAAATAATTAGCCATAGACTTCATAGGGCCGATTCATAGGGGGCCTATCTCCGTCAAAGCTGACCGAGTGGAAACACAGACACAGAGCTTTTTACGTTGAAAATTCTTGTGAATAAATGCTTAAATTCCTGAAGTCCTGTGCTGCCAGTCTTGAAGCCACTGTGGCGCCGCCTTATCACCACAAAGACCTTTTCATGTTGAAATTGTAGTGAATAAATGCTTAAATTCCTGAAGTCTTTATAGATATGGACGTAAAACAGTCTCGATTCTTGGTTAAAAGCAAAAAAAAAACAAAAAAAAAACGGGCAGTTAGCATTTATTTTACGTAAATACTGTATGTCGAATGTGCTGCTAGTCTTTAAGCCACTGCGGCGCCGCCTTACCACCACAAAGAACTTTTTATGTTGAAATTGTTGTGAATAAATGCTTAAATCTGAATTCTTTATAGATATGGACGTAAAATTGTCTCAATTCTTGGTTAAAAGCAGAAAAACAGGCAGTTAGCATTTATTTTGCGTAAATATGTCGAATGTGATGCTAGCCTTTAAGCCACCGTGGCGCCGCCTTACCACCACAAAGAGCTATTTATGTTGAAATTGTTGTGAATAAATGCTTAAATCCCTGAATTCTTTATAGATGTGGACGTAAAACAGTCTGGATTTTTGGTTAAAAAAAAAAAAAAAAGGGCAGTTAGCATTTATTTTACGTAAATATTGCAAACTATGATGCTAGTCAGTAAGCAAATTAGTGGTCGCCATATCTAAACAAAGAGCTTTTTCCGTTGAAAATTCCTTTAAATAAATGCTTAGGTCCCTGAATTCTTTATAGATGTGGACGTAAAACAGTCTCGATTCTTGGTTAAAAGCAAAAATCCGGGCAGTTAGCATTTATTTTGCGTAAACATTGCAAAGTATAACACCAATGCTGAGTCAGCCTGTTGTTCTATTCCATTATTATTGTAGTGACACTTTGGGGTGGCTGGTTTTGTTTGGTTTTGTTTTTAAATTTTATTTTTACCTATGTGAAGTTGGCCCCCCATCAGACGCAAATTTATATAAAAAATTATGTTGATCGTTTGTGCTATTTAATGCGGGACAACGCGCTGATGTCACGTGCGTAGAGGAAGAAGCAATAAAAAAAATAATAAAACCTTTCTGGAGCCGACAGCCACTACAAACTAGTATGCCGACGTTGCTAAAAACTAGCCCGCATGATGCTACGGTGGTAGCAGATAGCATCTGATGCGTCTAATAGATATCACATGTACTGTATGTTATGTTACTAGATGCGAAATGACAGAGTCAGCGGTGTTGGTAAACAGCCGCCAACTTAAAGCAGTACACTTCTCAGCGCTAATAAATACGATTAACGTTACTCTCACTCGCTCACGTAACGTTAGCCCTGCGGAGGGCTAGGTTTGTATTAATTATGACCACTGTCGATGCGTGGCTAACGTGTCTTACATACAGGCTTTATTTAATCTGTGAAAACGTAGCGCTGTAGAGTGATGAGGGTGTAAAATGACAAAATGCTAACGCTAACTGTCAATTTTAGCTCAGTAGTCATTGCTGGATAAAACACCAAGTAGCACTGGTCCCTAATGTGCTCCAATACAGCAGGTATCATACTGTAACGTTGACAAAGAGTCACCCACTTCGTTAGGTTGCAATTATTTATTTTTTGGGAACTTGTGGAACAACAACAGGAAAGCACGTCTCTAGCTTTCCCGCACCTCCCTCACCCCCGCACGTCACGCGGTGCATTCAGGAACGCTGTAATCTTGTCATACGTATCAGCGTGTCTTGTTTGCTAATATCGCCTCACATTGAACTCTTTAAAAACAGCGACTGTCTTTTTGCAAATGAGGCAGATGCAGTTGTTGTGTATTTTAGTGAAGAAATAGTCCAATTTCCACCTCTCCTTGAAGCGTCGGCCGTCGCAATCAACTTTTTTTTTAGTTGATTATCGCCATTTTAGAAAATTGAGAGTAAAGGGTCACATGGGGTAATGTTGCTTAGAGTGCTGCTGCCTTTTAGTGGGTAAATGAGGAGCAGCATTTAGTGTGTAAGCTACTTCATATGCTGGTAGCAGTACTGCTGACCAATTTATTAAGTCTGTGTGCGGGCCAGACTTGATTGATTTTATGACAGGGGCTGGGGGCCGGATGAAATTTGACCACGGGCCCCGGACTTTGGACATGTTTGGTTTAGCTAACTTAAAACTTAACTAGAACTTAAAAATGGCTTGACACAAATGGAAATTCAATTGAAACACGTGGAAAAAACACCTAACTTTTAAGTGATGTGTGTTATCAAGCGTAATGGCATTTTTAGGTAAGAAATAATATATTTTTTATAAGATCTATAAGTTTTTGGAGTGAAAGCAGTGAATTGGCCTTTTTATTCTAGTCACATCTGAGAGGCAATTGTTGGCTGTTTTCAACAATGTATATTGTAAATAAAGACATTGATTGACTGAAAATGGTTCAATATTAGATTAAATGTCTTGTTTTGTCATGTATGTTTAAAATTGCTCTTTACCTAAAAAAATGTTTTATCCGATTAGTCGATTAATCGATAGGATTTTCAGTCGATTACTCGATTACTGAAATATTCGATAGCTGCAGCCCGAGTGTGTTTGAAATATTTAACCTTGCTTTTACCTTGACAATGCATTGAAAACCCATTAACTGACAAAGCAGCATTAACACTAGCCTAGGGTGACCATATTTTGACTTCCAAAAAAGAGGCCTCGAGATACTAGAATTTTACTCGAAGTTCACTCAAAGATGCCTATATCACTTTAATATATTTAAAGTGTGCCTCTTCCGTCTGGACAGAAAAATTCTGTTTTATTTAAAAAAAACAAACAAACAAACAAAAAAACATAGTATATATTATATATTATAAGTATAAGTAAAAAACTTATTAGTTTTTTACTCGACAGGCTTTATTCTTACTAAAAAATAATCAGAAAATAATAATAATAATGACAAAAAAATATGCAGACCCGTGGAAATATAGTACAGACACACAGTAGGCTTGTGCCACATAAACATTTTTATAAATAACACTATCTGGGTCTTTGAAAAATACACAGATAATTACTATCACGACAATTGTCGTTAAGAAATTGTTATTCTCACTCAATTTTTATTCTCATTCAATTTTCTAGATTGCACGCAAACAATAACCAAAATAAACTGACAAACTATTCAACCAGCATGTTTCCAAACGCAGCAGTTCAAAACTACGTTTCCCATAATGCCTAGCGCGGCTTAGCTCACTGATAGCTACCCTATTAGCGAGCACCGGGAGACGAGGCAAAATCAAACTTTGCTATATAAGTTTACAATCATCGGTAGCGCAACGATTTGACACCAAACGGGATTTTACAGACCACGCCAGTACAAAGCTCCAACAGAAGTCATCAGTCGCCATTATATACATATTTATCGTAAAAAAAAAAAAAAAAAAAAAAAAAACAACAACGGGGCAGGCGCTTCTCTTAGATTATAATACTAACATTCAACCAAATACACGAACGCAGAACAATTAATAAAAGACTAATTGAACATACTGCATCTCTTTGTACCCATATGTTCTATAATATATAACAGAAGACACATGAGCAACATTAACAGAAAATAAATTTACAGAAAGGTGCACTATAAACGTCTCTTAAAAGTACTCCTTATTGAAGTCTGTAACTGCCTGTTCTCTTGCCTAACCGTCAACCCAGTAGATGGCGGTAATGCCCCATAATACAAGGGGTAAACTGTACTCCTTCTCCTGCCCCTACTAGTAGGAGCCACGACAACACAGGCAAGCGCTGCCCCCTAGCGGCCGGAGGGATTCTCTTCAAATTGGTCGCGTGAAAAATAATAAAAACCGGACATTTTCATGAATTTATAAAACCCGGTCGGATGACGAGGACACGACGTGAAAGCTGGACATGTCCGGGCAAAAGAGGACGTTTGGTCCCCCTACACTAGCCTTCACGACTAAAGCCTTTTATCAGAATACAGACACTGGATAAATTACATGTGAAGACATTGAAAAAGTCATTTCTTCACTGGTCATTGATTCATGTCAAGTACTCGGTGTGTACAGGTTCGGGTTTCGTTGCGCGTGTCAGTCGACTCGATAGATTTCTTGGACAGTCTTCATATGACTGAGTAAACCTTCCAGCATTATCATGTCTCCCCTGAGTCATTTACTCTTGCTCTCTACTCGCTCCACAAACCTGGCCTGAATTCTCCAATCTCTGATCTAGCGCACCTGCATTTCAACAGCTGGTGCCACATTGTGAGGTGCGAGGGAGGGAGGGGATCTTTCGAGAGCTGATTCCTCTTCAAACAGTACACCGTCCTACCTCCCTATATTCCCGTTTGATGATCTTCCATTGACTGCACAGTGAAGGTTATTTTAAGAGGCACTTCTTGTTTACCATGCTCCCTATTAGCGATAAGCCTAACTAGAAGTCCATTCAAGCAGCTGACAACACAAAGCCCGATATATCCGTGTTCATGTAGTCGGAACGATGCTCCCACGTAATTGGCTAGCCGGGTTAATAAATAGGGAACTTGGCTAAATAGAGGAAAAATAAAAATTATTCACTTTAAAAGGCTTCTTCTGCATCTGTGTGACTATGTAGCAATTAGTGTCACAGGCTGAGGTAGATTAAAAAGCCAGAAAATTCTCTCAGTGGTTCAAGGATATCTGAATCGATTACAAAAGCACATTGAATTTTTTTTTTTCAACTTTTTTAATTAACTGGAGCCATTGATGACAGACCATCCAATGCAAAGTGTCGGCAAAACGTTGTACTGCAATACTAATGACATCGCAAGCACAAAAGCAGCCTGTTTCACATGAAAACTCAAGTTGACAACCACTTCACTATTTATATAACTTATCTAACTAGGACATCAAGAACCTGACACAGCTAAAGTGGTAGCCCAACATATGAATATAATTACAATGGGGCAAATAAGTATTTAGTCAACCACTAATTGTGCAAGTTCTCCCACTTGGAAATATTAGAGAGGCCTGTAATTGTCAACATGGGTAAACCTCAACCATGAGAGACAGAATGTGGAAAAAAAAAAAACAACAGAAAATCACATTGTTTGATTTTTAAAGAATTTTGAAATCATGTTGGAAAATAAGTATTTGGTCAATGCCAAAAGTTCATCTCAATACTTTGTTATGTACTCTTTGTTGGCAATAACGGAGGCCAAACGTTTTCTCTAACTCTTCACAAGCTTTTCATAGTCTTTTGCTGGTATTTTGGCCCATTCCTCCATGCAGATCTCCTCTAGAGCAGTGTTTTGGGGCTGTCGTTGGGAAACACGGACTTTCAACTCCCTCCACAGATTTTCTATGGGGTTGAGATCCGGAGACTGGCTAGGCCACTCCAGGACCTTGAAATGCTTCTTACGAAGCCAATCCTTTGTTGCCCTGGCTGTGTGTTTGGGATCATTGTCAAGCTGAAAGACCCAGCCACGAAAATTTTAAAATTGTAATTAATTTCTTTTTAAGCTGTGATTAACTCAATTAAAAATTTTAATCGAGTTAATTACAGCTTTAAAATGAATTAATCGTAATTAATCGCAATTAATCGCAATTCAAACCATCTATAAAATATGCCATATTTTTTCTGTAAGTTATTGTTGGAATGGAAAGATAAGACACAAGATGGATATATACATTCAGCACACGGTACAGAAGGACTATTTGTTTATTATAACAATAAATCAACAGGATGGCATTAACATTATTAACATTCTGTTAAAGCGATCCATGGATAGAAAGACTTGTAGTTCTTAAAAGAAAAATGTTAGTACAAGTTATAGAAATTTTATATTAAAACCCCTCATAATGTTTTCGTTTTAATAAAATTTGTAAAATTTTCAATCAAAAAATAAACTAGTAGCCCGCCATTGTTGATGTCAATAATTACTTACACAATGCTCATGGGTGCTGAAGCCTATATATCAGTATATATCGCCCAAGCGCCAGCAGAGGGTGGCAAAACTCCATAAAACACAGTTAACAAGTGAGCGTTTCACTGTACCGTCATTTTACTGTGTCTGAGCGGGGCATCTGCGTCAATTGGTTCAAATATTTTAACGTGATTAGTTAAAAAAATTAACTAACGCCCGTTAACGCGATAATTTTGACAGCCCTAATATTTATAAATAAATTTTAAAAAACCAAATACATTTAAAATTGTTTTAAAAATAATAATTTACGCCCCTGCTGCTGAAAAAAATCCTAGCAAGTGTACACACACTCATACCCACAGTCTCTCACTTAAGAATTTTCACTCGATCACAAATCTACGGTTTCACGGCACCAATGTCAAAATAAAAGCTTGAGATATGTACAGTATGAATAAGCTACAACCTCGCGGGCCGGACCGGACCGGACCCCACATTTGACACCACTGCTCTACAAAAACCTGAGCTGACAGTGAATGAGTTGAAAAAAAAAGTTATTTACACTGGCCTGTTTAGGTGAAGTCATTTATAACCAATCACCAGCTAAATTTCTGGCAATTTTATTGAGTAAACCTCCTGGAAAAAGCATTCTCTTCTTCCTCCTGCAGTCAGACTGATAGAGAGCTCTGATCCCAGACGTTAGAGGATGTGATCACCCCAATCCTTCATCGTGGTGCCTCTCCCAATCATCTTCGACATGTTTCACCATCACTCCTCCAGCATAAAAACACAATCACATCCCACCCATCTCCTTTCATTCCCGTCCAGCCTTCTCACTTGCCGACGCAACCCCGGTGTCGCCCGATTGTGCTCTGGCCTTTTAGCGGGTTGGCGAAGTGATGGATTTACTTTCATCACACCTCGCGACTTCGCCTCCGGCTATGAAATGCGACGCCGTACAGTCAACGCGTGGCATTTTGCAACTAGCGCCCCAACCACTTCCCTCCTGTCATCGGTCTGTAGATGACCTTTCAACTCTAGGTCTCTAGCATCTTATTTAACTTTTCTGAGGTGACGCACGAGAAGGGAGGACAGGGGCGGTTTGAAATGAAAAAATATGAGATCAACTTTATTTGCAAGGGTAATTTCACACTGGGGCTTCTCATCACTCTTAGCACATTGTTTAAATAATGATGATGAATACAACAGTATTAGGTACAAGGGCAGCAAGCATGATGAATCCCAGGTAATGATGGCTTTAAATTAAAGCTAGAAACCTCTGACGAATAGGGTTAAATTAGGTTATTAACATGTTTTCATTGTCTCATGAGAGATGGAAAGGAAGGGAAACTGCTCTGTGTGAATGAGAGGATTACAATTTGTCGCCTGTAAGTCATTGGCTCACACAGCCAATCTATTTGAACTAGGTAGTGTTGGTTTCCTTAACGATGGCGACCACTAAAATATTTCGTCATTGAACACTTTTTTCATGACGATGACGAGACGATAACGAGCTAAAAATGTGTTTTGCGAGACTAAAACAGAGACGGATGCCAGTTTCGTCACATGTTCACTATGTGTGACATTTTATGTGTAGTTAGCGTGCATCTTGGCAGGGTCCGTCTCATCACTCTCCTTCTGCAAGGGCCGAGAACAAAAAGTGGTGTTTGCCATGTGGCAAAATGTATTTTGCAATGTGGCATTTTTTTTTTGCCTTGTGGCAAAATGAATTTTGCCATGTGGCAAAATTGATTTCGCCATGTGGCATTTATTTTCCATGTGGAAAAATGGATTTTGCAATGTGGCATTTTTTTGCCATGTGGCAAAATTCATTTTGCCGGGCAGCCTTTTTTTCGCCATGTGGCAAAAAGTTTGCCATGAGCCATTTTTTTTGCCATGTGCCATTTTTTTGCGATGTTGCAAAGTGGATTTTGCCATGTGGCATTTTTTTATCCATGTGGCATTTTTTTTTTTTTTTTTGCCATGTGGCAAAATGGATTTTGTCGTGTGGCATTTTTTTTGCCATGTGGCAAAATTGATTTTGCAATGTGGCATTTTTTTTTGCCAAGCGGCAAAATGAATTTGCCATGTGGCAAAATTCATTTTGCCATGTGGCATTTATTTGCCATGTGGCAAAATGGATTTTGCCGTGTGGCATTTTTTTGCCATTAGCCATTTTTTTTCCATGTGCCATTTTTTGCCATGTTGCAAAGTGGATTTTGCCATGTGGCATTTTATTTATCCATGTGGCATTTTTTTTGCCATGTGGCAAAATGGATTTTGCCGTGTGGCATTTTTTTGCCATGTGTCATTTTTTTGCCATGTGTCAAAATTGATTTTGCCATGTGTCATTTATTTGCCATGTGGCAAAATTGATTTTGCCATGTGCCATTTTTTTGCCATGTGGCAAAATTGATGTTGCCATGTGCCATTTTTTTTGCCATGTGGCAAAATTGATTTTGCCGTGTAGCATTTTTTGCCACTTGACATTTTTTTTGCCATGTGGCGAAACTGATTTTGCCGTGCGGCATTTTTTTTTTTTTTCGATGTTGCTGTCTTTTTGAAAATAAGTGTACACGTGTGAGTTACAGCTTTACAAATTGCTAAAAGTGAAGGAGGTAAAAAGCTTCAAAAAGCACAATTGCCTTTTTGCAGTATGTATGAGGACAGAGCACGTCATATTAACAACGTAAAGTAAAAAATAAGATACTGTAAAGTACAATAAGGTACTGTTTACGCGACAAAAAAAAAAAAAATATATATATATATATATATATATATAAAACGACTCGAGACAAAATGGCGGACAAGATTCCTGCGTCGTGAAGTTGAAATCACATTAGTCGAGTACGTCGTAACGCGCGGAATACCTGTACATGTTTATTTGACCAAGGAGGCGGAGCTCTGCTCCAGGGTGGCGGAGCTCAACTCCGATGTGGGAGAGACGGCCCACTTTAGCCCCTGCTTCCAAGTTGATGTGATCATGAAATTTGATTAGCTAAAATTAGTACCAGCATTGATGAAATGTTGGACGAGCTCTTCCTGGAAATAGTTTTTTCCCCCCCCTCCACTATTACAAATCAGAAATATTAAATTATGTGTTTTTTTCAATTCATCAAACAGGCTTCTTTCCACTGACATTTCCTTTAAAAGTCCAAATTTCTCAAATTTCAAGTCCTCGCATTCAGGCCGGCTCGCAGATCTGCGACCCGGTGTCATATTTGCTGAGTATGTAGCCCGGACGACTTCGGGGCCGATGTCTAATTCGTGCGCATTCAATAGCAATCTGATCAGAGCTCTAAATTGCTTTTTTCCGCTCAGCCTCTTAGCTCTTTCGCGGTCGCCTATCTTTGCTCCTTTCACCGCCACGCTCTCTATCTGAGCTTTATAATTACGCGTCGGCTCTCAGTCTCTCCGACTTTCCTCTCCCATTCCTCATGTGCCTACAACAATATATAGGATGACAATTCACTTTGTTTTACCCCTTTAAAATTCCATTTTTGAGACTTTCCACTTTTGCTTTCATTCCATTCCATTAGGGTGAGTTCATTCTCCAGTTTTTACCCTACTAATGCTGTCACGACATGATGCAATGCAGTGTAATGTGGATTACATGGATATAATAGATCAGGGGTCGAGAACCTTTTAGACAGAGAAGCGAAAAAACTTTATTTAACACTTTGGCTGCCATTGACGGTGATAGACATCCAATCTTGTGAAAATGGATTGGACTTCCTGTCCAGTCAAAATGGATTGGATGCCTACTGCCTTTAATTGATGTTAGAAATACAGCACATACTCTGAATGCTATACTCTATTTAAGGGGTGTCACTCATTTTTCGTGGGCAATTAGATCTCATGTGGGCCAGAGTCGTTTATTTTTGGCCATGCCACTGGCAGCCAAATTTTCCATTCATATTAAATGGCAGAAAATTGTGTGGCTGTGATTTTTGACCATACACTTAGCATTACAAGGCATTGACATTCAACTGGCACCCAAACAAGGCCATGCCATTGACGGCTATGAACGTCCAAATTTTCAATTCATTTTAAATAGTAGAAAAACGTGTGGCTGTGATTTTTTGACTATACACTTACCATTAGAGCACAGTGACATTCAACAGACACCGAAGTAAGGCTATGCCATTGACGGCTATTCACGTCTAAATTTTCCATTCATTTTAAACCAATCTACATTTTGCCACATACCAACAAATGCGACATGGCAAAATACATTTTGTCAAATGGCAAAAAAATGCCACATGGCAAAATTGATTTTGCCACATGGCAAAAAAAATGCCGCATTGTAAAATCAATTTTGCCACAAAGCAAGAAAAAATGCCACATTGCAAAATCAATTTTGCCACAAGGCAAGAAAAAATGCCACATTGCAAAATCAATTTTTCCACAAGGCAAAAAAATGCCACATGGCAAAATCCGTTTGTCACATGGCAAAAAAATACCACATAGCAAAATCAATTTTGCCACACAGCAAAAAATTACCACATGGCAAAATCAATTTTACCACATGGCAAATTCAATTTTACCACATGGCAAATTCAATTTTGCTACTTGTCAAAAAAAAAAAAAAAAAAAAAAAAATGCGACTTGGCAAAATCCATTTTGCCTCATGGCGAAATCAATTTTGCCACAAGGCAAAAAAAAAAAATGCCACATTGCAAAATCAATTTTGCCACATGGCAAAATCTATTTTGCTACTTGTAAAAAAAAAATGCCATTTGGAAAAATCCATTTTGCCTCATGTCGAAATCAATTTTGCCACACGGCAAAAAAATGCCACATGGCAAAATCCGTTTGTCACATGGCAAAAAAATGCCACATGGCAAAATCAATTTTGCCACACGGCAAAAAATTACCACATGGCAAAATCAATTTTACCACATGGCAAATTCAATTTTGCCACATGGCAAAATCTATTTTGCTACTTGTAAAAAAAAAAATGCCATTTGGAAAAATCCATTTTGCCTCATGTCGAAATCAATTTTGCCACAAGGCAAAAAAAATGCCACATTGCAAAATCAATTTTGCCACATGGCAAAATCAATTTTGCCGCACGGCAAAAAAATGCCACATGGCAAAATCAATTTTGCCACACGGCAAAAAAAAACCACATGGCAAAGTCAATTTTACCACATGGCAAATTCAATTTTACCACATGGCAAATTCAATTTTGCTACTTGTCAAAAAAAAAAAAAAAAAGTGACTTGGCAAAATCAATTTTGCCACAAGGCAAAAAAACAAAAAAATGCCACATTGCAAAATCAATTTTGCCACAAGGCCAAAAAAATGCCACATGGCAAAATCCGTTTGTCACATGGCAAAAAAATGCCACATGGCAAAATCAATTTTGCCACACGGCAAAAAATTACCACATGGCAAAATCAATTTTACCACATGGCAAATTCAATTTTGCCACATGGCAAAATCTATTTTGCTACTTGTCAAAAAAAAAAAAACGCCACTTGGAAAAATCTATTTTGCCTCATGTCGAAATCAATTTTGCCACAAGGCAAAAAAAATGCCACATTGCAAAATCAATTTTGCCACATGACAAGTACCTTTTTTGGTTCTCGTTGTCTCTCAACACAACAGCCACATTAGAACCTGATCCGTTACTTTATTACAATATTATTATTACTATTATTATATTATTATTCCGATTTCTATTCATCATTGTATTTGTTTTACCCTGTGTAATTGCTATTTAAAATAGTACCAGCAGCATTTATTATTGATTTAGTGTAGGTTTTCGGACTATGGAGCGAAGTAATGGAATTATAATGTATTCTTATGGGAAAATCCTGCTCGATGTGCGATCATTTCGACTCACAAACAAGGTCCTGGAACGAATTAATTTCATATTTTGAGGTACCACTGTACTTAAATACATTGAGCAGCCGTCTTTCACTTGAAGGTCATTTATACTAGATGTTGTCTGTCCCTTTTAAGTTTTCGGTTGGGTATTTAGTGACTATGTACATGTCATTATTTTTGCATGGTTTGATTATTAGAACAACGAGCATTCATTTTCAGACGCTTACTAACAGGGTACAGAAGTTGCAAAAACAAAACAAAACAGATATTTGGGTCGTTCGTTGGAATTCTGTGCAATTACTTCTCTGGATGCAGTAAGAAATTAACACGCTTGTGTGGGCTTCTCAGATGAGAATGCTGCTGGGGGAGATTATTGGGGATTATATTAATGAGGTTTGCCTATTTGTAATGCTTGTGTATAAGAGCAGATAAGATGCTTGTTGTGGAGTATGAGGTTCATTGTTATCAATATTAGAAAGCGAGTCAAGTACAATGTACTATTCAAAGGACGACAAATGTAAAGCATTGTGGTTACTTATCACAAAAAGCATTGTGCATGATAGAAACTGAACCAACGCTCAGGGTAAACAAAGAATACAATACATGAAAAATCCTCACACCCCCACGCCCGTCGGGGACACGTGAGCAATTGGAACTGGATTGAGGAAGTCATGCCAGTACTGTATACCCAATTTGAAGGAAAACAGGTACCTCCTGCTGCCAGAAATATATACCCATGAATCTCTTTGGGGTGGGACCTTGAAGACATGCGAGAGATTTGGTATCTCACCATGTGGAGCTGAGTTATCATAATTAGATGTTTTATGGAACCTCATCAAACTTCACTGCCATGCTGTGCCCACACACAATGAGAAAAACACATTTTTCACAATTTAATGCCACCTATCTCGTATAGCCTTCCATCCATTTTCTATACTGCTTATATCCTACTCAGGGTTGCAGGGAACTAGAGCCTATCCCAGCAGTCTTAACTCTTTGGCTGCCATTGATGGCTATAGCATAAACTTCATAATGATATCGACGGGTCAGATTCGACCTTCGCTGCGCCATCCCACAATCCGCTTCAGTTATTTGCAGTCAGTCGCAGCGACACACGCAGCGATCCAACACCGGATTTATGTTGAAAAACTACGAAAGCTGTACCGCATACAAACAGGAAGGATTGTCTCAGGAGGGATTCGAGGATTCAAGGTAATTATTATATTTTTCGTTTTTACAGAAGAATTTTCAATGTAAAAAGCTCTCTGTTGTAAGGCTGCCGTCACATTGTCTAACAAACTCGCATCATTCTTTAAAATATTTATGCAAAATGAATGCTAACTGCACGTTTTTTTTTTGTTTTTTTGTTGTTGCTTTTAACCAAAGATCGAGATTGTTTTACGTCCATATCTATATAGAAGTCAGGGATTTAAGCATTTATTCACAAGAATTTTCCCCGGAAAAGCTCTGTTTACATATGGTGCCCGCCACATTGACTAATAGACTAGCATTGTATTTCGACATATTTACGTAAAATAAATGCTAACTGCGTGTTTCTTTTTGCTTATAACCAAGAATCGAGACTGTTTTACGTGTTTTACGTCCATATCCATAAAGAATTCAGGGATTTAAGTATTTATTCACAAGAATTTTCACCGGAAAAGCTCTGTTTACATATGGCGGCCGCTCAATGACTCAGAGACTAGCATCGTACTTCGACATATTTACATAACATAAATGCTAACTGCGCGTTTCTTTTTGCTTTTAACCAAGAATCGAGACTGTTTTGTGTCCATATCTATATAAAATTCAGGGATTTAAGCATTTATTCACAAGAATTTTCACTGGAAAAGCTCTGTTTACATATGGCGGCCGCCACATTGACTGATAGACTAGCATCGTATTTCGACATACAGTATTTACGTAAAATAAACATTTTCCATCATACCGTCCCTACGGTATTAGCTATTTTTATGTCCAGAAAGCGAAGAAATCCTTCGCTTGCAGCAGCAGGGCTCAACCCTCCCCCACCGGTTGCGCATTGTCAGTGAGTCAGCTGTGCTACACGATGGCTGGAGGAAGTGAAACTTTTACCACCATCGAAAAAAACAATCGCTGGTCTGCGAATACTTCGGCTATAGAAAAGTTATAGACGGCCATGGCTTAGAGGAGGAGGGCCAACCGACATATTTGCGGAGGGTGGCTGCCAAAGAGGAAATATCTCCAATATGATTTTGTATTTATATAAAATTAAAGGTTAGTAAACACTAGGGTTGTTCCAATCATGTTTTTTTGCTCCCGATCCGATCCCGATCGTTTTAGTTTGAGTATCTGCCGGTCCCGATATTTCCCGATCCGATTGCTTTTTTTTGCTCCCGATTAAATTCCAATCATTCCCGATAATTTTTCACGATCATATACATTTTGGCAATGCATTAAGAAAAAAATGAATAAAACTCGGACGAATATATACATTCAACATACAGTACATAAGTACTGTATTTGTTTATTATGACAATAAATCCTTAAAATGGCATTTACATTATTAACATTCTTTCTGTGAGAGGAATCCATGGATAGAAAGACTTGTGACTTTGTATATTGTGACTAAATATTGCCATCTAGTGTATTTGTTGAGCTTTCAGTAAATGATAGTCTAGCCATGCCCAAATGCAGGATGAGAAGTGGAACCATGACTGTGCGTAGTGCTACCAATTGATATATCTTCTCTGCGTTGGGAAATAACACAAGGTGTTAAGAAAAAGATAACTGCTACCTTGCTTCCCCACATTGCTTCCCATGATGTTTCTAATCGAAGGGAGAGGGATTGTAAGGCTTTAGCCAATTAAAAAACGGCTCCAAAGGCTGCCAAAATTCACTGTACTCATTTTGCGCTGCATTTTATCTCTCTAAATAGGTAAAACGGCGCCATTACAGATTGAGCGCGACAACGCGTGAGTGGATCGTGCAACGCATGCATTAATTGCATTAAATAGCTTAACGTGATACATTAAAAAAAAAAAATTAATTACCGCCGTTATCGGGATAAATTTGATAACCCTACCTTAACCCTAAACTAAAGACTCTGGACAGGTGTAACTTATTCTGTCTGTAACGTTAAATACAATTAGAAACTGATTTAATTAAAAAAGTATACTGGTATATTAAAAAAAGGCATGGCCGATATTTTTTTGCCGATTCCGATACTTTGAAAATGACGTTATCGGACCCGATCGATCAGGACATCTCTAGTAAACACTGTCATGATTTTGACAAATATCAGATCACATTGGATGGTGATTTTATGCAGAAATGTGAGAAATTCCAAAAAGTACTTTTTCATACCGCTGTATACGTATGTGTTTCTACAGAACAATTGTGGCTTATAAGGGCCTACAAGCCTTTAAATCCAAGGTTCCCTTTAAGAAAAATAAACTGATTAAGACATTAGAAATTTGCAGTTTAAGATTAATAATGATAATTAAAAACAAAACATAAACAATGTAACGGGCTCCAATTCACAATTTCTAAAATGCTTATCCAAAATGACTGGATATTTTTCACAAACTGCAACTGCAATGCCTTGAAGGAAGTCGCCTCTTTTCGGTTTGATGTGAAAAGAAAAACAAATTTCCCACACGTTAGCCCTTTTAATATTATTCGAACAATTCATCAATTGTTGAAATGTCTTTGTACTTGCTTCTAAAAGGCTCAAATGACCCGCCAGGTAAGCTGCATGGCGCAATCTTTACAATGCATTTGACAGTTTGCAAATGTGTTTTCATGTGGATAAGTCAACTGAAAACAATTTGAATTGACGTGTATGAAAAAACTCTATTTTAAAAAACAAAAATGGAGAAGTAAACTAAGCTTACAAGAGATGCTCTTAATATTTCACTTGCAGTGAAGCATATATATGTGTGAGTGGTTAGGGAAGCTGGTAAACTGGGGCGGTTGCTGTCATAACTGTCACACAAAACCCAGTAGTAGTAACTTTCTAGTTTAATGCCAGACCGGTCATGTCAAAGTGCATTACACCTGAGTTTGCCGCTTGTCCTTTAAGGGGAATTACTCTAAGTCACCTTGCATCTGTTGGGGCCAGCTTCGCTTTATGCCATTGTCTTGTCTGGGTTGATTTAGTGCAGACACTGACAACATCAAGAAGGGCTGTCAGCGGAGAACGCATAATGTGCACCCCTGTCAATCCCTGAAAAGCTCCAGGCCCTTATAAATCACGAGTCAGCCCGGCAACTCAGCACTAACTTTTCGCTGGGAGTCCAACAATTTATTCCAATTAGAATTGAAGCTGCAAATAATGATGAGCAAAAAAAATGCCACTGTTAAAAATGTGTGAAAAATTAAAACCCCGTATAAAGGTTGGACATCACTCTTACTGATTGGTTTGAGACCGAGTGTAATCACCTTCCTCACCTCTAGTAATTTTTAGAACTTTAATTAAGACAAGTCTATTTGGTCTCTTCTGTCCTCAATAGTACTGGAACTTCATCTGCACATATGATGAAATCCACCCGTTAATTACCGTATTGGCCTGAATATAAGACGGCCCTGATTATAAGACGACCCCCTCTTTTTCAAGAGTCAAGTTTGAAAAAAGACTTTTTGAACACCAAATTAATTTTTATACAGAAAATATTTAAAGTACATCTGAAACAAATGATTATAACAATATATTTGAGAGAAAAAGCATGTTTTTTGCCTCTTTCAAATCTTAATATCTGAACATTTAAATATGTAAACTAGGGTTGTTCCGATCATGTTTTTTTGCTCCCGAGCCGAACCCGGTCGTTTTAGTTTGAGTATCTGCCAATCCGGATATTTCCCGATCTGATTGTTTTTTCTGGCTCCCGATTCAATTCCAATCATTCCCGATAATTTTTCCCGATCATATACATTTTGGCAATGCATTAAGAAAAAAATGAATAAAACTCGGACGAATATATACATTCGACATACAGTACATAAGTACTGTATTTGTTTATTATGACAATAAATCCTCAAGATGGCATTTACATTATTAACATTCTTTCTGTGAGAGGGATCCACGGATAGAAAGACTTGTAATTCTTATAGGATAAATGTGACTTTGTATATTGTGACTAAATATTGCCATCTAGTGTATTTGTTGAGCTTTCAGTAAGTTATACAGTAGCCATGCCCAAATGCATGATGGGAAGTGCAACCATGACTGTGCTTTGTGCTAACAATTGATATATCTTCTCTGCATTGGGAAATAAGATAGGTTGTTAAGAAAAAGATCAATTACCACCTTGCTTCCCCACATTGCTTCCCACGATATTTCTAATTGTTGGGAGAGGGATTGTAAGGCTTTAGCCATTTAAAACAAGGCTCCAAATGCTGCCAAAATTCATTCTACTCATTTTAGGCGGCCTTTTAGCTCTCTATATAGGTAAAACGGCGCTATTACAGATTGAGCACGACAATGCGTGAGTGGGTCGTGCAGCGCATTCATTATTTTAATGTGATACATTTTTAAAAAAATTAATTACCGCCATTATTGGGATAAATTTGATAACCCTACCTTAAGCCTAAACTAAAGACTCTGGGTAAGTGTAAAATATTATGTCTGTAACGTTAAATACAATTAGAAAACAATTTAATTAAAAAATATATATATGTTAAAAAAAGGCATGTCCGATATTCATTTGCCAATTCCGATACTTTGAAAATGACGTGATAGGACACTAAACTAAACTAAAGTGCAATCACATTTGTAAAGGAATGGCTTCTGGTTTTTGAAATGTAAATAAACTAATCTATTGTGATAAAACAACAAAATTGCAATAACTGCATTAACCATCAAATCGAAGTCTAACTGTAACTGTAGTCTTGAAACAAATCTGAATAAGGAAAAACATTGACATAAAAAAATGCAAACTGGTTAAACTAAAAAGAGTAGCTGAGATCTGTCATGACAGAACATCGCTTCAATGATATAAAAAAAACCACCGTCTTATATTTGGGCCAATATGGTATTAACTTATTCACTCCCAGCCATTTTCACCGGAGCAACCCCCTTCGCTCCCAGCCGTTTAAATGGATTTTGACTGATTTTGCAAGGCCCACAGAAATTTCTGTCCTAGTAGGCGCGCCTGCCCAGTTGTTAAGAGGTTTTTTTTGCGATAAATACGTATATAATGGCAACCGTTGACTTCTGTTGGAGCTTTGTACTGGCGTGATCTGTAAAATCCCGTTTGGTGTCAAATCGTTGCGCTACCGATGATTGTAAACTTAAACAGCAAGGTTTCATTTTGCCTCGTCTCCCGGCACTCACTAATAGGGTAGCTATCAGTGCGCTAAGCCGCGCTAGGCATAATGGGAAACGTAGTTTTGAACTGCTGCGTTTGGAAACATGCTGGTTGAATAGTTTGTCGGTTTATTTTGGTTATTGTTTGCGTGCAATCTAGAACATGGAATGAAATTAAAAATTGAGTGGGAATAACAATTTCTCAACGAAAATTGTCGTGATAGTGATTTATAAAAATGTTTATGTGGCACAAGCCTACTGTGTGTCTGAACTATATTTCCACGGGTCTGCATTTTTTGTTGTTGTCATTATTTTTTGGGGTTTTTTTTGTTTTTGTTTGTTTGTTTGTTTGATTGATTATTTTTTAGTAAGAATAAAGCCTGTCGAGTAAAAAACTTATTTCCATATAGTATGTCATAAATATTATATAGCTTTTTTTTTTTTTTCTAAAAAAATAGAATTTTTCTGTCCAGACGGAGGAGGCACACTTTAAATATATTAAAGTGATATAGGCATCTTTGAGTGAACTTCGAGTAAAATTCAAGTATCTCGAGGCCGGGCCGAGTGTCCTCTTTTTTGGAAATCAAAATATGGTCACCGAAACATTGTTGTAAGGTCCACGTCAGAGTCACTGTCGTCATTGTAGCGTGCCATAGTGCTTTAATTATTTAGTATGATTTGGGGAAAACTCCCATGAAGAATAGTCAACAAAAAAGATAGCAATAGTAATCCAAATCCGCATTTTTTACTTACTCGAAGATCCAGGAATTAGACCGATCCCATGGCAATGTCGCAGCCGCGATCAGGCCGTCGAGTCCACAAAATAGACTGATCTGAAAAGCCGCTGTGGGACCGACGAATCAAAAAAAAAAAATGGACGGATCCGAAACCAACATTGCAGACGCGGTGGGACCGTCGGATCCAGAAAATAGACGGATCCCTTACTTGACTGAGGTTCCAGGAAAAATGTTCGGGCGCCAGTTGTAACGCATGGTGGGTAGGATACGTGCATACAGGGACCAAAAAGGGGGAGAAGCTTCCACTTATGCACATTTATTCACTAAAATTAATAATTCCACCTTGACCACTCGCACCCAAAAGCAGCACATCGTGGCATTTTACTTCGCGAGTTTAGGCAGCAATAAGCAATTGTTGAACACGCTACACATTTGGAAAGATCCCAATGACGTCATCACTGCGAGCCTGCAAACCATGGCGCCAACTAACGGTCAAAATATGTACTAAATATTATAAAATATTGCCATTGATTTAACATCTTATGTGTTTCTAACAACATATTTTAGTACAAGAGAACAATTGTGGTTTATTAGAGCCTACATGTATTTAAGTTCGAGGATCACGTTTAACTAATATATTCTTTGTCATTGCTGTTACGAATCTTTTCCATGCCACAAAACCAGCTTTGATAGCCGCCGGAACCGTCTGCTCCCTGCTAGAATTCTTCAATTCATGTGTGCGTGTCAGCAAACTTTATAGCCCACCATATAAAAGACGTACGGTGATACATGGGCTTCATCTCGAGCGCTGGGACTTGAATTCAAATGCAAAAAGAGATAAGCAGAAGCGTCACATCGCTGTTAGAGAGACTTGTTTATGTATTTTAATTATATCTAGTTGTTCTTGGTTGGGGCGAATCCTCTCTAAGGAGCAGTGAGGCTGTTATCCCTTCATTTATCTAGGAAATTAATTCTAATGTTGCTCCTGTTTGGAGTCTCCAGTCACCTCGGGGGACTTCTCCGGCACTGTCGCGTCAAGCGAGCCGCTTCATCGACGTAATTATAGGCTGTTGTTTGCTCAAGGGCACGTCGAGTGCGCACGCAGCTCCACTGCTCACCTTCAGGCTGCACCACTGGCTCACATGGCGTGAATGCAAATATGGCAGCAGAATAGCAACCGCTGCGAATCCCATTAGAAACTTTTGTCGAGTTGTTTTTTTCTTTTCCACCCGAGTCTTGCTTTTCTATTTGGACAATTTGATTTCATTATTGTAACGTTTGGCCTTTACTAAAACAGTTTTTTTTTTTTTTTAATATAACCCCAGACCATGATTTTGCCACCACCAAACTTCACTGTTGTGTGGCAAAAGGTGGATTTTTCAGATGAATCTTCCATTGAATTACACCACAGTCGCTGCAAATATTGCAGGAGACCTACAGGAGCCCGCATGGATCCGAGATTCACTCAGAAAACAGTGAGATTTGGTGGTGGAAAAATAATGGTCTGGGGTTACATCCAGTATGGGGGTGTGCGAGAGGTCTGCAAGGTGGAAGGCAACAAAAATAGTCTGAAATATCAACAAATCTTAGCTGCCTCTTACATTCCTAACCATAAAAAGGGACAAATTCAGCAGCAGGATGGTGCTTCATCGCATACTTCAATCTCTACCTCAAAGTTCCTCTAGGCAAAGAAGATCAAGATCCTCCAGGACTGGCCAGCCCAGTCACCAGACATGAACAGGATGAAAGAGGAAGCATGGAAGACGAAACCCAAGAATGTTGATGATCTCTGGGAGGTATGCAAGTCTACTTTATTTGATGTTCCTGATGACTTCATCAAATTGTATGAAACCGAACCGCATGGATGCAGTCCTTCAAGCCCATGGAAGTCATACAAAATATTAAATTTGGATCTCACAGCACCACTACTTAATTCACTTATGTTATGTAACATATTTTTGTATTTCAAGTACATTTTTTGTTCAATTTTCACACTACTTTCTGTAGGCGACAAAACTTTTCTTGCCAAAATTTGACCTTATGTATTCATTAAATGATCAATCTTTTTTCAGTGAAACAAATATATTTTTGAACAATGAACATAATTTGGGAGGGTCTTAGCTTTCATATGAGCCATTTCTGAAACCAATTGAATAATTAAAAGTCAGGTAATTAGCAATTGTTTCTACAAAATGGATAAGCGACAAGACTTTTGTTAGGTACTGTAGTACAACCCCTGGCAAAAAGTATGGAATCACCAGTCTCGGACGAGCACTTACTCAGACATTTCATCATGTAGAACAAACTCAGATAAAAAGCTTGAAAAAAATAATGAATTGGTTCAACAGTGCAACTCATTAGCATTCAGGAACACTAAAAGAAATGAATAAAAAACATTGTGGTGGTCAGTAAATGTTACTTTTATAGGGCAAGTGCAGCACAACACTGGAACATCACCAAACAAAAGAGTCAAGAATCTGCATTGGATAAGGTGTTTAAGTTGAGTTATATTAAAAAAAATTATTAATCGGGATTTTATAAGGGAACGAGTTAGAATTTTTTGATGCCGCTGCTCATGGAGACTCATATACAGTGCCCTCGATAATTATTGGCACCCCTGAAAAATATGTTTTTTAGCTTCTAATATTTATTTTTTATTCAAATTATATGGGACCTTAATGGAAAAAAGAGAAATCCAACCTTCAATACAAGTGCATTCATTCAGTGGGGAAAAAATCCCACATAAAGAAAAAATTATTTGACATCAATAGTGTGTGTCACAATTATTAGCACCCCTGGTGTTAATACTTTGTACAACCCCCTTTTGCCAACAAAACAAGGTCTGGGGACTGAGATGGCCATGGAAGGATCTTGATTTTGTGTCTGGTGAACCATTTCTGTGTAGATTTGGCCATATGTTTAGGGTCATTGTCTTGCTGAAAGACCCAGTAACGACCCATCTTCAGCTTTCGGGCAGAGGGCAACAGATTTTGATTAAAAATGTCCCCCTATACTTCACAAAGGGTATGAGGTGCTTTTCAGCATGCGCATCTTTCGTGGCACGCCAGACCCACTTAGAGTGTTTGTTGCCAAAAAGGCTCAAACTTGGTCTCACACAAAAATACAAGCCTGGGACCGTGTGCTTTGGTCAGATGAGACCAAGCAGTGCATTATATGACAGAATGGATGCCAGACGGCGGACGACCGAGCAGAACAACCGGTAGGACGCCCGGGATGCCAGGCGCTGGACGACCGAGCAGAACGACCGGGACCACTAGTGCAGCGGATGATGCCTTTGAGTCCGTGCTGCTCAAGAGCAGAGCCCGCAGAGACTTAAAAAAAATTCATCTTTATGAGACAGGCGGCGATGAGGGAAAAGCTTAACCGACTGTCGCGGCCGGAACAGCGTCATCTTTCAGTTAGTTATGTGTAAATAAGTTGCTACTTTGCTGTCAAAAGCTCTATTTGTCTTGTTGTTTATCTTATTTTGTAAAAGGAGAACATTATTCAGATGTTTGGGATGTAACTAAAGAAAAAAATAGCTGTGTTCAAGTCAAAGTTATGTTTGAAATGTATGTTTTCACAAAAAGCTGAATTTCTCCGTTTTTACAGCTATTGTCTCATGCTGATTTCTAAAGAATGGAAAAAGATATGAACTAGGGCTGTCAAACGAGTTAATTACAGCTTAAAAATTCAGCTTAAAAAACCATCTCTAAAATATGCCATATTTTTCTGTAAATTATTGTTGGAATGGAAAGATAAGACACAAGACGGATATATACATACAACATACTGAACATAAGTACTGTATTTTTTCATTATAACAATAAATTCACAATGGCATTTTTACCATTCTTTCTGTTAAAGTGATCCACGGATAGAAAGACTTGTAGTTCTTAAAAGATAAATGTTATAGTTACAAGTTATAGTAATTTTATATTAAAACCCCTCTTCATGTTTTCGTTTTAATAACATTTGTAAAATTTTCAATCAAAAGTAGAGTTAATATAATAAGAATAAAAATAACAATAATAACAATAGAGTGACCAAAGTCTGAGTAAGTTTTATGTGTATTTTGCATAGCTATTTTGATTGGGAATGCCAGTTCACTTTGCATTGTTGTTTAACTGTGTGAGAATAGGGCCTCATTACTACAGACTGAAGTGCTTTTCTTTTTGTGAACATTATTTATTTTTATTTTTTTTTAAGAGATAGGAATATTATTTTTGTTGTGCTTTCACTAAATGATACTTATGTTTGTTGTGAAGGAGTTGCCGAAGCTTATGCCAATAAACGGCGCGGTCCAAAGAACGCCTGTGTCCACTCGCCTTTATAACATATATATCTCTGTACATATCTTACCCAAAATACAACAAGAGACACATAATTGCCACTAAAAGAAAGAAAACTTACAGAAATATGCGTGAAGCACATATAGCATAATGCAACAGCATAAATGTCTCACAACTACTAATTCTCCCACTATTAGAAGGAATAACATTAGTATGGCACGGGGCTGCCCCCAAGTGGCCGGTGGCATTCTCTTCACTCTTAATGTCCATAAACGGCGTCATTATAATCTGTTTGAGGCAATGCGTGAGCGGGTCATTCAGTGCATGCGTTAATTGCATCAAATATTTTAACATGATTAATTTAAAGAATTAATTAACACCCGTTAACGCTATAATTTTGACAGCCCTAATATGAACTTTTTTTTCCTGCTTAAAGAAGAGTCTAATCATTCTTTTGGTGGGTTCCATGTTTATATAGCAATAGAACAGAATTTTCTGTGGGCCTTGCAAAATCAGCCAAAATCCAGTAAAACGGCCGGGAACGAAGGGCCTTGCTCCGGTGTAAATGGCTGGGAGTGAATGAGTTAATGTTTAGACTGCAGGTAAATTTTTAAAAATATGTTACATTGAAATCTGATAAATAAATCAGGGAGAAACAGTTAATTTGCATTAGACGCATTGATTCAGATTTTCAAATTATATAACAGTCCGCTTGGGCGAATTTTTCGTCATTTATCGTTATCGAGGTAAATCTGCTCAATTTACCGTGATATGTATTTTAGGCCATATTGCCCAGCCCTACTACGCACCTCCGAATACTAATTCACACTTGCTGAACAGTCGAGCGTTGACAGTTTCCGCAAAAAAGGACATAAAGCAAGTACACACACAGCGTTTAAATCGCTAAACGATGTAAACTAGAACTTGTTGTGAAAATGCTGTAACGGCAAGACGATAAACACTAGATGCCCTTTTTGTCTTTAATAAAATAAAAGGCACCGTAAGAGGTGAAAAGCATCCAGCGAGCTTGTACGCCCTCAGAGTTTAATGGACCCCGCAATGGAGCTCAGTCAGGTCGAGGCGATTGTCCACTTTATGGAGCGTGCGCCGCATCCCTGCTCTTTGCTGAGCCAGCACTTCCATCAGCTAGTTTGGCGATAGACGTAAAAAAGCAAAACTTTGCATTTAACAGGCAAATGAACAGTCAAGGTCGGTGACGTTTTGGTGACTGGAGAAAAAAGTCACATGAAGAAGTCGCCGCTGTGCTGTCTGCAGAAATGCTTATAAGTTAAAAAGATGCTGACGCAAAAACCTTGATGGGGGAATTATGTCAACTCGATTTTTGCACGTGTAATTTGATGGTCAAAGCAACCAACAGTCGGCAATCTTTTAATAAGATCTTCCTTTTTTTTCCCATATCCACAAATGATTAAGGATGGCAGTAATACATTAGGAATTGGGTTGCGTTTGCATAATTCTTCACAGATTAATTGTGTCTTGCTACAATGGAGTGCAATGCTGTGAAATCTGTGATAATTTGCTGTCAGCTATGAGAAGTTGAGTTAGCCTACATCCACACAATGTCACAGCTCCTCTTAGCAGTGTTATTTAGATCATTACGACACCATCTTTGAAACAGGAACTCAGAAAATTTGAGAGACAGCGAGAACCAAAAGTGGTATTTGCCATGTGGCAAAAATGTTTTTGCCATGTGGCAAAATGTTTTTGCCATGTGGCATTTTTTTGCCATGTGGCAAAATGTTTTTGCCATGTGGCATTTTTTTTGCCATGTGGCATTTTTTTTGCCACGTGGCAAAATGTTTTTGCCATGTGGCATTTTTTGGCCATGTGGCAAAATTTTTTTGCAATGCGGCAAAATGTTTTTGCCATGTGGCATTTTTTTTTTGCCATGTGGCAAAATGTTTTTGCTATGTGGCGAAATGATTTTGCCATGTGGCAAAATGTTTTTGCCATGTGGCAAATATTTTTTTGCCATGTGGCAAATATTTTTTGCCATGTGGCAAAATGTTATATATATATATATATATACAGTGCCTTGCAAAAGTATTCGGCCCCCTTGAATCTTGCAACCTTTCGCCACATTTCAGGCTTCAAACATAAAGATATGAAATGTAATTTTTTTGTCAAGAATCAACAACAAGTGGGACACAATCGTGAAGTGGAACAACATTTATTGGATAATTTAAACTTTTTTAACAAATAAAAAACTGAAAAGTGGGGCGTGCAATATTATTCGGCCCCTTTACTTTCAGTGCAGCAAACTCACTCCAGAAGTTCAGTGAGGATCTCTGAATGATCCAGTGTCGTCCTAAATGACCGATGATGATAAATAGAATCCACCTGTGTGTAATCAAGTCTCCGTATAAATGCACCTGCTCTGTGATAGTCTCAGGGTTCTGTTTAAAGTGCAGAGAGCATTATGAAAACCAAGGAATACACCAGGCAGGTCCGAGATACTGTTGTGGAGAAGTTTAAAGCCGGATTTGGATACAAAAAGATTTCCCAAGCTTTAAACATCTCAAGGAGCACTGTGCAAGCCATCATATTGAAATGGAAGGAGCATCAGACCACTGCAAATCTACCAAGACCCGGCCGTCCTTCCAAACTTTCTTCTCAAATAAGGAGAAAACCGATCAGAGATGCAGCCAAGAGGCCCATGATCACTCTGGATGAACTGCAGAGATCTACAGCTGAGGTGGGAGAGTCTGTCCATAGGACAACAATCAGTCGTACACTGCACAAATCTGGCCTTTATGGAAGAGTGGCAAGAAGAAAGCCATTTCTCAAAGATATCCATAAAAAGTCTTGTTTAAAGTTTGCCACAAGCCACCTGGGAGACACACCAAACATGTGGAAGAAGGTGCTCTGGTCAAATGAAACCAAAATTGAACTTTTTGGCCACAATGCAAAACGATATGTTTGGCGTAAAAGCAACACAGCTCATCACCCTGAACACACCATCCCCACTGTCAAACATGGTGGGGGCAGCATCATGGTTTGGGCCCGCTTTTCTTCAGCAGGGACAGGGAAGATGGTTAAAATTGACGGGAAGATGGATGCAGCCAAATACAGGAACATTCTGGAAGAAAACCTGTTGGTATCTGCACAAGACCTGAGACTGGGATGGAGATTTATCTTCCAACAGGACAATGATCCAAAACATAAAGCCAAATCTACAATGGAATGGTTCAGAAATAAACGTATCCAGGTGTTAGAATGGCCAAGTCAAAGTCCAGACCTGAATCCAATCGAGAATCTGTGGAAAGAGCTGATGACTGCTGTTCACAAACACTCTCCATCCAACTTCACTGAGCTCGAGCTGTTTTGCAAGGAAGAATGGGCAAGAATGTCAGTCTCTCGATGTGCAAAACTGATAGAAACATACCCCAAGCGACTTGCAGCTGTAATTGGAGCAAAAGGTGGCGCTACAAAGTATTAACGCAAGGGGGCCGAATAATATTGCACGCCCCACTTTTCAGTTTTTTATTTGTTACAAAAGTTTAAATTATCCAATAAATTTTGTTCCACTTCACGATTGTGTCCCACTTGTTGTTGATTCTTGACAAAAAATTAAAATTTTATATCTTTATGTTTGAAGCCTGAAATGTGGCGAAAGGTTGCAAGGTTCAAGGGGGCCGAATACTTTTGCAAGGCACTGTATATACACACATATATATATACAGTGGGGAGAACAAGTATTTGATGCACTGCCAATGGGTTTTGCCATTGACACTGTATCAAATACTTGTTCTCCCCACTGTATATATATATATATATATATATATATATATATATATATATTATATTTCCAATGCTAAAACTGAATAAATACATTGCACACAAAAAAAAAGTAGGGGCAATACTTTGCAGTTTTTCACTTATCGCGACAGGGACTGGCAAGGGCGTAGGTTTGGGCTCAACATTGGTAGGGACGAAATAACAGCATAACCTACATGTAGAATTTTTGCTGGGGACGGGACATTAATAAAACCAAACAGATTGGTTGAACGGGGGCTACATTTCTCACGAATATGAACCTAATTAATTGATAGGCTAAATGATTAATGCCAAATAAATCTGTATTGACTTTCAAGTGTATTGGTTCAGGTGATACACCGATCAATTCAAACCTGTGTTTTCAAAAACTACTAAAGAAACTTTTTTTTTTTTTTAATTCCAGAATAAATGTCTGGATTTTATTAGCAAATTTAAATTGCAATATTTAAACATAAATTATATTATTAACATATATTTGTTAATAATCTCAACTATCCAGGAATGCAAAAGATAAACACTTGTGTTAAGACCACTCAACATTGTCTAAATAAATTTAATATAACTGCAAAAAAATTCTTAGTCAGGGAATAAAAATAAAAGTTTAATAAAAGTCTAATTAACGTCTCTCTAAGCAGCTCCCTATTCAAGTTTGCAGGTTAGCAAACTTAGACAGTTTAATGTTCTGCTAACTCCGATGTCAGACTTTCAATAGCAAAATTAGTGGTGTGTTCCCCACCTACACAACATTGATGTCTTTTTACATACAGTGGCTGCTGCTGCTGGTCGAATAAAACTTTGAAGGGGGCAGAGGAGGCGGCATTGTTGTATTTCTTTCAGGGCTGTGAGTGCTTTTGTTGATGAGGTCAAGTCATCAGCCAATCAAATGTGCGTTTGAGGGGAAAAAATGGACTGGCAAGTCAAAAGATGTAAATGTACTGTAAGTCTGAACATAATGAAAATAATTCACTTCATAATGGTAGGATCAGTTCTATCCTTACGACATATGGGAAGACATTCTAAATTACCCGTATAACTGAAGTCATTATCAATGCAAATAAGGTTACTTAAAAGTTGACAGGGACAATTTAAGCATCCTGAAAAGTTGGTAGTGTTATGTCCCTACCGTCCCTATGCAAACCTACGCCCTTGGGTCCTGGTCCCCATTAATCGTGAAAAACAAGGGATCAATGTATTGCATTTGAATGGGTGATTTATAAGGATATATCTTCACTATATTAATGGTTGAATTGGTTAAAAAAAATTGCATATCGGCAATCATTTATAAGACAATATACAGTATCGCCGACCAACATTTGTTACTGCGACAGGCCTACTACACACTGAAGCTTTTTACAGTATATTTTTGTGTCCTACTGTTAAGATAATGTAAAAGAAAGCTCCACATGTCACATTGCAATTTTAAGCAGGGATCATGGGAGTGGGATGTCAGCTGGGCATCGCCTCTGAAGATATTCTGGGCATATCTGACTGACTTGAAACCTTAGGGGCCGTGCAGGTGCATCCAGAAGGGATCACAAATCCCACTTTGGAAATTTTTTCATGTGCCCCCATGGGGAGATTCGGAGGCCATGGGAGTGACGAAGGCTGTCCAGATGCTATAATTTGCCTCTACCTCGTTTTACACATTGAGAATTAGAGAGCATTCTCCACACTTCTGCCAAGTCAAAGGCGAAATGACCCTGGCAAGTTCAGGGGTCACGTTTTAATGAACTCTACAAAGCAGTCTGATTTTCTCTTTGTGAAAAAGACCTACTTTGCCATGTAAATTACACGACTGCTTTTAGACAAGAGCAAGAGAGGCTATCAGATGGAGACAAGACGGAAACCAATGAAAAGAGAGGAGAACATTGCATTTCTGGAATGGGAATTTATTACTTCTTTTGATCATTGTGGATGCACATTTAATTTCTGATTTTCTTTTAAATTCCTCAGAGAATAATTCATGGATCTTACGGGCAAAATTTTGAGGAACCCAGCAGGAGTTCGGCATCTATGAAGGTAGAATTGGGGCTGATCCAAATGTTCTTTGGCAAAGGTTTGCATTCTCCTGGGTATCGTGCTACATTTATAACGATTTTGTAATAAATGGCGCAAAATGCAAGCATTTTCACGACACTAAAATGACTACACTAAAGGGTGTAACGGTACATGTATTTGTATTGAACCGTTTCGGTACGTGGTGCTCGGTTCGAAACGGAGGCGTACCGAACTAATTTCTGACGTAATGTAAACCTTACTTTTCGAGGCTGTGAGTCGATCGGGTTACAGTTTCTTTGTGTAGATTATATTTACTCCGTCTTCTCTACTATAATGAGGACCCACACGGTAGGACAGTATAACCAAGAAACGTCAACGGCACGACAACGTGGCCACCGCGAGAACGCAGTGAAACGCGGCCGTTAAAGTCAGTCAGCCAATGCACACCAGTCGCAGTGCACACGCGAAAAGAAGGGCAGAGTTTATTATTTGACGCGAGACGCGACCCTCCTGCGTCAATACAGCTAGGATCGGGCAGACCGGAAGTCACTTGTGTAAGAATATGGTGGATCCGGTCGATTTTCAAACTAATATGCAATTGTAACCCACTTTTTGAGTCCATCAGATCTCTTGAGTGGTAGATCGGGTCACAGTTGACTTGTCTTTGTTGATTAACTGCTGTCTTCTCTGCTATAATAATAACCAACACGACCCCCTGTTCAATACAAAAACCCTCCTACCACAACAAAACAAGTAGGAGCTAATATTCACATAGGAACTAAAGTTATACAACATACAGTGCCCTCCATAATTATTGGCACCCCTGAAAATGATGTGTTTTTTAAGCTTCTAATATATATATATATTTTTGATTCAAATAATATGGGACCTTAATGGAAAAAATGAGAAAAATCCAACCTTCAATACAAGTGCATTCATTCAGTGGGGAAAAAATTCCACATAAAGAAAAAAATATTCGACCTCAAATAATGTGTGTCACAATTATTAGCACCCCTGGTGTTAATACTTTGTACAACCCGCTTTTGCCAACAAAACAAGGTCTGGGGACTGAGATGGCCATGGGAGGAGCTTGATTTTGTGTCTGGCGAACCATTTCTGTGTAGATTTGGCCATATGTTTAGGGTCATTGTCTTGCTGAAAGACCCAGTGACGACCCATCTTCAGCTTTTGGGCAGAGGGCAACAGATTTTGATTTAAAATGTCCTGGTATTTCAAAGCATTCATGATGCCATGCACCCTAACAAGGTTCCCAGGGCCTTTGGAAGCAAAATAGCCCCACAGCATCACTGACCCACCCCCATACTTCACAGTGGGTATGAGGTGATTTTCAGCATGCGCATCTTTTGTGGCACGCCAGACCCACTTAGAGTGTTTGTTGCCAAAAAAGCTCAATCTTGGTCTCACCTGACCAAAGCACACAGTCCCTGTTGAAGCCTGGGACCGTGTGTATTTTGTGTGCCAATAATTATGGAGGACACTGTAAAATATTCAATATAAATGAACACTACATCACATTTGGAAAATATAAGCACATAATAAAATAAATAATAGCCCATTTAAACACAATAAATTGAAATGAGCTAAAACACCTGTTATTAAATAATAAGAATAATACACAGATCCTGCTTAAAAATTAAATTCATTAATTTCTGTGTGGCGCTTTAAAATATTCAATATAAATGAACACTACATCACATTTGTAAAATATAAGCACATAATAAAATAAATAACAGCCCATTTAAACACAATAAATTGAAATGCGCTAAAACACCTGTAATTAAATAATAAGAATAATACACAGATCCTGCTTAAAAATTGAATTCATTAATTTCTGTGTTGCGCTTTAACTTGAGAAAATCCACCAATAAAGCTTTTGAAAACCTTTCATAAGGAAAAAAAAAAGATTCATTGAGGCATTTCATTTGTAAAATACATGTTAATATCTTTGTCATTGGGATTGCTTTTCTCTTTAGCACAGGACTTCTTTTTTCTTCTTTCTTTCGGAAAGAACGCTGACCAATACACGGGTTCTGAAAGGCAAATTTTGGTAGGATTATCTTTAAATACCCGCTACTTTTTGAGCAGAATTCTAGCTACAACTATAACACATTTATATTTTGCATTTTGTTTTCTTACTGTACCGAAAATGAACCGAACCGTGACCTCAAAAGCGAGGTACGTACCGAACCGAGAATTTTGTGTACCGTTACAACCCTAACTACGCTGTACTGAAAATACTATATGATGACATTTAGGGCATATCATTTCCATTTCCAAGGTCAATAATGGGATTTATTTTATGAGGCATAACCAAACTGGTTTTTCACTCGTGTCTTTTCGGCAACGGTGCCTACTCAGGCAACCGATCTCACTTAAACGTGGTTCACATCCTTGCTCTGCTCTTTTGGGAGCGCCATATGTACACTCGGTTAGGCTGCGTATTTATCTTATGTATGTTTAATAGAGCAGCAGTACAGCCCCCATTGCTCAAAGCTGGGAAAATTGAAGAGCAAGAAAAAGACATTGTTCCCAGGAAAGAAGAGGTTGGAAAAGAAGGCCCACCAGTAACAACAACACAAATACAGAACATTGAAAGAAAATAGGAGGGCAGAAACACAGCAGCTCTTGCCTGAGGGGGTGGGCAAATGGGCAGATAGAGAGGATGGACCAAAATAGACAGAGGCCTCGAGCGGTGGAAATAGCATAGTGCACTCTTGCTTGTTGTTGAAAGGGAGACAAAGCGAAGTGGGGAGAGTCATAGATGTCAGTTCATAAGTGGCAAAGCTGAAAGGTATATAACAACCAGTGGTCAGGGCGGGTTAATAAAAAGGAACTCTGGTAGTCAGTGGTGACCTTCGTATAGCAGGATCTTTTGTGATGTCATTCTTTACATTTCTCGTGCGGCATCATGGTAGCGTGTGACAAGAAAACTGTATTTTACTTATAGAAGGTTGTTTGGTACCAGAGGCAATAGTGTACTGCACGAATGCTATTTCTAGACCGTGACGTCACCATTGTAACGCGGAAGTGGGACATTATCGACACGCCCTCGCATGAAAACCATGTTATTTCTGCTTGTTTTCTCCAGTGATCTTTCAAAAAAGAACATGCCGATCAAACGCTGCTGCTATGGAACTTTTAGAAACAAGTCTAGACATTACGACATATGAAGGATGTTTTCTTCATACGTTTCCCGAAGAGGAAAAAATGCAAACAATGGATCAACTCGCGCGGACGTCCAAAAGACCAGTTTAACGCCAGCAAGATGAAGCCATTCACATTTCAACAAGCAAACTATATATCAATTGCAGTGGCGATTAATTGATCAAATATATAATATTAATTATCTCCACATCAAACATGCAGTCTTGCAAGACCTTCCTTCGAAATAGTGCTGCAGCTATCAATTATTCGAGTCATCGATTAGTTCAGACATGTCCAAAGTCCAGCCCGGGGGCCAAATGCGGCCCATGGTCAAATTTCATCCGGCCCCCAGCCTCTGTCATAAAATCAATAACATCTGGCCCGCACACAGACTTAATAAATTGGTCAGCAGTACTGCAAACAGATTATGAAGTAGCTTACACACAAAAAGCTGCTCCTCATTTACCCACTAAAAGGCAGCAGCACTTTAACCCTTTATTGCCAAATGTATCACATTTGATACACCTAAAATTGTATGATTTTCAGACTAATTTAGAATTTCGACATTTCTTTTTGGGAAAAAAAAAATGATGGATGCAAGTCAACACATGCATCTGCAGGTTCCATAAGAAAAAAACATGATTTAGCATGGGTTATAGATATTAGAGCGCTTATTACACATATTCATTTTGACTTTTCTTTTCACAAATTTGAAAAAAAAGGTTTCATTAGGACCTTATTTTTCAAATTTTGGGATTCTCTGATAATTGCTTCATGTTGCAGGTATCTAAGGGCTAAGCAACATTACTCCGTGTGACCCTCTACTTCCAATTTTCTAAAATGGCGACAATCAACAAAAGAAAGTTGACTGTGACGGCCAACGCTTCAAGGATAGGTGGAAATTGGACTATTTCTTCACTAAAATACGCAACAACTGTGTCTTGCCTCATTTGCAAAGAGACAGTCGCTGTTTTTAAAGATTTCAATGTGAGGCAATATTACCAAACAATACACGCTGACATGTACGACAAGATTACAGGGAAAATACGCGAGAAATTGAAGCAACTTGAAGCTAGTTTAATTTCACAGCAGTAGTATTTCGCAAGAGCCCGAGAGTCGAAAGAGAACGCCACAAAGGCTAGTTGCGAGATTGTTGAAATTATTCATTAAAAAAAAAAAATAATAAAGCAAATGTGACACACTGAATGGCTTGCTAAATTTTGCTTCAATATATTGTTCTACGTAAAGGACGTCAGCCAAGGTCGGCCCCCCACATTTTCACCACTCCAAATCTGGCCCCCTTTGCAAAAAGTTTGGACACCCCTGGATTAGTTTGTTCGAATAATCGAGCAATCGGATGACAAACATTGAATGCGTTGCAGAATTAATTTTACGAGATGTAAAACAAAGAAAGAAGTGTTTATGCCTGCAATAACATTTATTTTGGCTTGCTAAGATTACACTTTCAAAAGGGTATTAAATGTGAAAAGAAAAGAAAATACCTGAGTGTTTCTTCAGAATTTCACTTTCATGTCGCAAGAGCAATAAATGCATTCAAAACTAAAATACCTGAGCTTAGCCTCAAACAGTATAAAAAAATAAATAAATGAGGATCTGAGTACAACGAAAAACAATTGGTTTCCGCTAACTTATATGCTATAAAATGCTTAACAGGGAGCAGCTAGATTCAGCCATGTTAGACGAGCTATTCATTTGTTCATTTTCCATGCCGCTTATCTTCACGAGAGTCAGGGAAGTGCTGGAGCCTATCCAAACTAACTACGGGCAGTAGGCAGGTTACACCCTGAATAGCGTACCGCACGCATGCTATTTTTAGACCGTGAGGTCGCCATCGTAACATGGAAGTGGGACATAATCGACGCAAACCATGTTATTTCTGCTTGTTTTCTCCAGTAATCTTTTTTTTTTTTTTTAAAAAGAACATGCTGATCAAACACTGCTGCTATGGAACTTGTAGAAATGACCCTAGACATTACGAAACATGAAGGATGTTTTCTTCATATGTTTCCCGAAGCCAAAAAAGCAGAAAAAATGTGAACAATGGATCAACTCGTGCTGACATCCAAAAGACAAGTTTAACGCCAGCAAGGTGAAGCCATTCACCATCATATGCAGTAAACATTTTGTTGGGGGGCCATGGTCCTACAGAGGACGAAAAGGTAAGCCATTTTGATATGTTTACTCATTTCTTTTAGCGTGGAGTTTTGCCGTGCTGCTTCCGTCTGACAATGAATGACCTGGAAAAAAATTAAAATGGTATCTGACTGCCACTGTTTTTACATTTTCTGTTGTAAAAAAAAAAACAAATCTAGTAAGGGGAAGTGTAAATAAATTATAGAATTGAGATTTGGTATTAATGAAAAAAAATAAAAGCGTTCGTTGGCTGTCATTGAGTAGCATTTGCGATCGCTACACAAAAATAGCAATGGAAATTACCCCCAAGTACGGTCAGAGATGTAAGACAACCAGAAGATATAATATATAAGAAAGACAGGGCATATGGTGGTGAAGGATAGATTGTTGAAACGGGAAAATGTCATAGTAATTGGCGTACGGCAATGCACACAAGAAAAAGGTGTCGGTAAAAAAGCTTCCTCTGGATCAAGTTGGCTCTTTTTCCCCTTCTTTTTCAGCCCTCGACATTCAAGCCATCTCTTTAACTGAACATTTATATGTGAATTTGGCACCAGGGACATCATTTTTGTCCAAAAAGTGTCATTGCATGTAATTGACTTTCCTATATACATAAATATATATATAAAAATTATATGCAAAGCAAATGACCGACAAAAGTGCTCGAAAAATAATTTTGACCCATTTTAAAAATATATATTTTTGTTCATTTCATTAATTTTTGTTGCAGTTTTATTGCTTTTCAACTTATATATATATATATAATATATATTTTTGTTCATTTCATTAATTTTTGTTGCAGTTTTATTGCTTTTCAACATATATATATATATATATATATATAAGTTTTATTGCTTTTCAACATATATATATATATATATATATAAGTTGAAAAGCAATAAAACTGCAACAAAAATTAATGAAATGAACAAAAATATATATTTTTAAAATGGGTCAAAATTATTTTTCGAGCACTTTTGTCGGTCATTTGCTTTGCATATAATTTTTTTTAAAAATTGAAAAAACAAAAAAAAATTTAATGATTTTTTTGTTTGACCGAAAAAAAAAAAAAAAAAAAAAAAAAAATATATATATATATATATATATATATATATATATATATATATTTTTTTTTTTTTTTTTTTTTTTTAATTGAAGCAACTTTTTGGGGGGATTAAATGATTTAGACACAAATGTCTTAATCATAATATGGCCCAAACACAAAAATGATTGCTTCAATCTAAGAAAACTTTTTCAATGAAAAATTAAGTGGTAAATTAATTTTTCAATCACAAATATTTTTTTGCATTCAGCAACTTTTTCTATGATTGAAATTTCTCTTTTTTTTGATTTAAGTGATTTTCTTTTTTAAAATCTATATTTTTTTAAGTAACTTATTTTTTGACTGAACAATAAAAACAAAAATGTCCTAGCAAAATGTGGCCCAAAAACAAATCAACGTTACTTCAATCAAAAAAACTTTAAAAAAAAAATAAAAATAAATAAAAATTAAAAAATACATAATTTAAAAAGAAAAGAAAAATAGCTTTCAGATGCATTTTTTTAAATTAGTTTTTTGAGTTTCAAATTTATTTTTGCATTCAAACACATTTTTTTTTTTTTTTTTTTTTAATTGAAGCGACATTTTTTGGGGGGTGAATAATAAAGACACAAAGCATACCTCCATATGGCTCCGCCCAGGGGATACAATTTTTGACTGGGGTAACTACATTGGCACGACACCAGCAGGCGTACCATATTCAATGGATGAGGATCTTGGCGAAAAGTATTGCCTAAGCAGCCTGATTTAGAATTCCCCTCAAGAATGATGGGAAACAAAAAAACGCTCATTGTCAACTTATTATAAATATTCTTGTAAGTTAATTTTATTGCTGACACTGGGTTTTGGGGTCATCAACATGTTGTGTCCCCCCCTGCCCCAAAAGTCAAACTCCGCCTATGATTTTTGGACAGAATTGGTAGGTTTAGCTCAGTAAACATCTCGTTCGTACTCTATTTACATTTGGGACAAACGCAAGCTTGACCCGCCTAGCAACAGTTGCTAACGTCATGAATATGAAATCAAAATCAAGGGTACAAAAGCAATACTGTATTGTGCCACTAAAGGCACAATGATCGACAATTTTCCTCCACATGAGAGCATTTGAAGGAGGCAGGAAAGTTTCATGATATATTCCACTTCACGTGTTGAGATGGAAGGAACTTTAAAGCCCTGATTTACAACTGATTGGGCCAACCTAAAGTGGTCTTAAATCATCGACAATCTGTCTCTGACAGCCGCTATCCCACGCCCCGGCAAATGAGATATTCCGAATCGGCCATGTAACTTGTGATCCATTCTTTATGGGAGAGAGAGAGGAAGCTCTCAGTAGAGATGCTCCACACATCAAATGCTCCGCAAGAAACATAAAAGACTGCCCCCCCTCCTAAAAATTCAAACGCTCTGGCAGAAGCAAATATGGAACAGGAAGGTGAGACCTACAAAGCAAAGCATGAAATAACATTCTCGTAGAAAAACGCCCACTCGTAGGTTGTTATCCAAAACACATTATCACGTTGCAACAGAGCCAAAATTGAGCGTGTTTGTGCGAGCGCGCGTTCATTTATGTTGTTCAACTTGTATGCACATCATCTTTCCATTTCATCTTGTGAATGTTGATTCGTTTCAGAGTGCGCCAAATGCATTTCGTCAAGTGCTGTGCACTGAGTTCGTGTGTGGCGAAGAGACAGGAACATCATTGGATTGCAAATAGTTATTACTCCGCATATGTGATAAATGAGATTGTATATTATGTTATGGCGTTGAAGATTTGAATGATTGACAATATTTATGATCTATTTAGGAAAAGCCCTAGCTCACCCGTAACCTTAACAATGTCAATAATGATAGAAAACAAATGATACATGACATCGCAATACATTTGACTTTCAAACATTTAAAGTATGGCAATTTCAGTCTTCCGCTGTTTTTTTTTTTTTTTCCAGCAGTAAACTCGTGATTTATTAGAGATGTCGATCGGGTCCGATCACGTCATTTTCAAAGTATCGGAATCGGCAACAAAATATCGGCCATGCCTTTTCTTAATATATATATATATGTATATTAAATCGTTTTCTAACTGTATTTAACGTTACAGACATAATATGTTACACTCATCCAGAGTCTTTAGTTTAGGTTTAAGGTAGGGTTATCATTAATATCCCGAAAACGGCGGCATTTACTTGATTGAAAACTAAGTCACGTTAAAGTGATTAACACAATTAATATTTGTGCAGTATAACCCTTTCATTTGTTGTCACACCGTTTTATATACAACGAGAGTTAATATTCATCAATAATTAAGTAAAGAGAATTACACCATTCTATGAAAATGTCCGTCAATTCATTATATCTTGCTATAATACCGCCTATGACGTGACAGCCAGTAAAATGGCATTAAGTCACTATCTTTACACATAATGTTATTTGTCAAAGCAAAGATGGTATATCCATTGTTAGCATGACTCACAGTCATGGTCATACTTCCCATCATGGTTCCACTTTCCCATCATGCCTTGGGGCATGCTGCAGTATCTGAACTGAAAGCTCAACAAATACACTAGATGGCAGTATTTAGTCACAATACACAAAGTCCCAAGTCTTTCTATCCGTGGATCCTTCTCACAGAAAGAACGTTAATAATGTAAATGCCATCTTGAGGATTTATTGTCATAATAAACAAATACAGTACTTATGTACTGTATGTTGAATGTATATATTCGTCCGAGTTTTATTCATTTTTTTCTTAATGCATTGCCAAAATGTATATGATCGGGAAAAATTATCGGGAATGATCGGAATTGAATCAGGAGCCAAAAAAAGCAATCGGATCGGGAAATATCGGGATCGGCAGATACTCAAACTAAAACGATCGGGATCGGATCGGGAGCAAAAAAACATGATCGGAACAACCCTATGATTTATGGTTTAAAAAAAAAAAAAAACAACAGCAACAACAACAACAACAAGCAGAACATTATTTTTTCATAATGTGGAATGCATAGGCGGACTTTTGGGGCAGGGGGGCACAACATGTTGATAATCCCGAAATGCAGTGTCAGCAATAAAATTCACTTGCAAGAATATTTATAATAATAAGTTGAAAATTAGCATTTTTGTTTTTCATCATTCTCGAGGGGAATTCTAAATCAGGCTGCTTAGGACAGCTATACTTTTTGCCAAGATCATCATCCATTGAATATGGTACGCCCCGCCGCTGTCGTGCCAATGAAGTTACCCCTGTCGAAAATTGTATCCCCTGGGCGGAGCCACTGCGCTGCACTGATTTTCTTGATTTCCGTGTTTTGGTGATTTAGTTATCTACGAGTTTTTAAAACATGCGTCATATAATGTAACATACTTACTGAACTTAGAAAAAAGGCAATGTTTTACTGTTTTACTCGTAGGATGACCTATAACTGTTATTACTGTAATTCAAGTCCTGTATGGAGTTTCTCCAGTTTAATAAACGTCGATAATAATAAGATAAAGATAGATAATAATCTTTTCAAGTAGGGGAACTTGCCCAATTGGTGGTTGACTAAATACTTATTTTCCCCACTGTATAACACCATTTACCATGCAGGCTTGGAGGCATGTTGGACAAAAACAGTTGGCAGCAGAGGTTGACTGTCTCCCCCAAGGGAGCAGTGCTGGCCAAATGAAGATTCTTGAAGCAATGAAGCTTTGCAGCCATTTGGTTCAAAGCTTCATGGTGGTTAATTTGGTTTTATGACAGTCTTATGATACCGCTGTCAAATAAAGTGTTACCGGTTCATATCTTTTAGTGTAAATATCCCATTATACAATGAGGGCAGCTGCGGCTCATAGTCCAGTGCAACTTATCTATGAACAAATGCCGTTTTTGTGTCATATTTGGTGGGTGGCGGCTTATGGTCAGGTACGTTTAAGTCCTATGCCAGCAGAACAACCAAAACAGCCCAGTTTCGAATGATTCGATGCCCTGAGAATTAAATGATAGCCGTGAAATGCAGCAGGCTGAATCTGGCCTTGGGTTTGACACTTCTAGGCTTCTGCAACAATAAAAAATTAATAAAACAACACTTCTCTGACAAGTTCAAATCAAATCTCCCCATAATAATCTTGTGCTACACCTCTTGTATTGAATTGTGCATTCATGTTTTGTCAAGGGAAATGAAAATGCATCAGAGGTGAGATGGAGAAGGGTGACAGACGGTTCCTGTTATCGAGTGAAATGACAAAAGTGTGACCCGAGCAAGGCTAGTGTCCTTTCAATGCCCCAATCACACTTTCCAAAACATGTACAATCCACACGTCCACACAATAGGCCATAATCCTGATGTATGGCAATTGCTCTTCAAGGTCGTTATATTATGAGACATTTCCATTATCCCATTGATCCCTCTGCGATGCGCAAAAGAGAAAACCCTGATAATTAACGGGGAGTGTTGCGTCCAAATGTCAGCCTGGATAGAATTTAATTGGTCGAATGGATTCCTGAGTTGATGGATGCTGATAATTCATTTGCCTGCTGGCAAACAACAAACCGGCACATGCATGCATGCAAAAAAATATCAGATCTACGCAATCTCCTTGGACACATGAAGTTCAGCAACCCCATCAAAGCTTTGACTGAGTTCATCTCAGATACAACTGTCCCGTCTCATCCAATGTGTTTCTTTGCGCATGGGTGTGTTTCACGCCATTGGCTCCCAATTTGCAAGCCATCACCCTTCAGCGGGGTTGCGAGTGTCGCTTCTCTTCCCAGCAAATCATCCTCTATTTGTATTATACAGCAAGCATGTGTGCGTGTAAGCAGCTCATTACGTTTGCAAACAAGCAGCAACGCCCTGCGCGAAGCGCGTTAGCCGTTCACGCAATCCTCAGCGAGGGAGACTCAATAATTCATTACGCGGCGAATAACAAACAACCGCCAAGGCAAGACGGTGGCGGATAGTCGTCAACATCGGCGACAAATCATCGTCCCGAGGCGACAGAAGACACTCGCCCCGCTGTAAAACTCTTCAAGATGAAATGATTACATTCAACATGAGGACGCAGTCTCGTTTCGAAGTCTTACAGAGTTGTTATACTTTGCACTAATATCTTGTGCGCTCCATAAAGATCTGGAGGCCTTGACGCGCTACTGAATGGAATTCATATTTGTGGCGAGTTCACAAACTCACGCGTGGGTTTTGGTCAGGTACCAAAGAAAAACGTACGTTAAGTTTAAAGTGCGTACGACAGGATAAAAAAGGTCTTAAATAGCATTAATATGTGAATTAGAATCATATTTTGAGACGATTCGACTACCGTACTGGCCCGAATATAAGACGGTGTTTTTTTGCATTGAAAAAAGACTGAAAAAGTGGGGGTCGTCTTATGTTCGCGGTTTAGACATTATACCCATTCACGACGCTAGATGGCGCCAGATATTATTGAAGCGAATGCTGAACTTGAGGAATAATGTTCAGTCATGACAGATCTCAGCTACTCTCAAGTTTAACCAGTTTGCAATGTTTTTCCTTATTCAGATTTGTTTCAAAACTACAGTTACAGTTAGACCTTACTTTGATGGTTATTGCAGTTATTGAAATTTTGTTGTTTTATCACAATATATTGGTATATTTACATTTCAAAAACCAGAAGCCATTCATTTACGAATGTGATTGCACTTTAGTTTACATATTTAAATGTTCAGATATTAAGATTTGAATAAGGCAATGTACTGTAATTATTTTCTGTATAAAAATTAATTTGGTGTTCAAAAAGTCTTTTTTCTAACTTGAGTCTTGAAAAAGAGGGGGTCGTCTTATAATCAGGGCCGTCTTATATCCGGGCCAATACGGTATATACAACAATTTGGCAAAGTGCAGTAGACGAGAAATTAGTCTTTTAATCCGCCGTTTAGCCACGCCTACCATTATAGGGCTCTAGCGTCCCCAACAGGAGGATGACGTCAGCAGGGTCATGGTTTCATCCGACTTACAATTCAACCCGTTGAGAGGGAATTATTCAGAACGAGGAAAATGTGACGAAGAGAGCCGCAAAATGTCATTGTTTTAGTCTGTCTATTCCAATATTTTTACAGGATATTCTTTTATCGAAGTATTTTCCCCAATTGCTAAATAAATTGTATAGGCACTGCCAGGGATTTTGGGCCCCATGAAAAGATACAGTGCCCTCCATAATTATTGGCACCCCTGAAAAAGATGTGTTTTTTAGCTTCTATTTTTTTTTTTTTTTTCCCAAAATAATATGGGACCTTAATAGAAAAAAAAAAGAAAAATCCAACCTTCATTACAAGTGTATTCACTCAGTGGGGAAAAATCCCACATAAAGAAAAAAATATTTGACATCAAATAATGTGTGTCACAATTATTAGCACCCCTGGTGTTAATACTTTGTACGACCCCCTTTTGCCAACAAAACAAGATCTGGGGACTGAGATGGCCATGGGAGGAGCTTGATTTTGTGTCTGGTGAACCATTTCTGTGTAGATTTGGCCATATGTTTAGGGTCATTGTCTTGCTGAAAGACCCAGTGACGACCCATCTTCAGCTTTCGGGCAGAGGGCAACACATTTTGATTTAAAATGTCATGGTATTTCAAAGAATTCATAATGCCATGCACCCTGACAAGGTTCCCAGGGCCTTTGGAAGCGAAACAGCCCCACAGCATCACTGACCCACCCCCATACTTCACAGTGGGTATGAGGCTTGCACGCCTTTCCCTGGTGCAGCTACAAAAGCCTGCAGCAGTTTGGCTGGCGTGATGCGGAAAATAAATGATTTAATCCGCAAAATCGGCTGATTCAATACATAAAGCAATGCTGTATTGTGAGACGTCACATTCGCATTTGTCCTAAACCCGGGACTGAAGCCGGAAGTCACTAATTTTCATGGCGCGGGATTCAAAAATTGAATATATAAAACGATCGCTTCCACACGCATCCAAGCGGTCCATTTCATTCAGGAGCATAAAACACCGCGTGAAATATGAAATAAACATGCTTTTTTTTTGTCATACGCACTTTATTAAAGGACTAAATTGTCATTACGAGTGAATTTGAGCATTGATAACTGTCTTGCGACTGGCTGGCGACCAATTTAAAACATACCCTGCCTGCTGAGATAGGTTCCAGCTTACCCAACAGCCTGGTGGACAGCAAACACTTTGACTCATTCAGCCTTTAAATCTCTTTCGATCGCTCCAGTTGAAATCTCAGTTAAACAGATAAAGGCTTTTAGACTTGAGTTGCAGCTCTGTGTGCTCTGCTGTGTATATCACTGACCTGGGTTAAGACTCAATCCATATATACTGCATCCAAATTATTATTATATTTGTCTTTTCTTTCCTCAGTGAGACGATTTAGCCACTCATTTTCTATGTTATATCCAGAGGTGAGTAGTAACGCGTTACATTTATTTGAGTAACTTTTTGAGAAAACTATGAACGGTACACAAGGAAGCCCGCCCGTCTCATCAGACCATAGGACATGGTTCCAGTAATCCATGTGCTTTGTTGACTGTTTTCGGGCTTTCTTGTGTATGGTCTTCAGAAGAGGCTTCTTCCTGGGGTGACAGCCATGCACACCAATTTAATGTAGAGTGCGGCGTATGGTCTGAGCACTAACAGGCTGACCCCCCACCTCTTCAATCTCTGCAGCAATGCTGACAGCACTCCTGTAACGAGTCACATGACATTTTGGAGGAAAAATGACAAGCAGTACTCAATTTGGACATTTAGGGAAGTATGTTTTTTCATAGGGGTGTACTCACTTTTTTGCCAGGGGTTTAGATATTAATGGCTATATTTTTAGTTATTTTGAGGGGAATATAAATGAACTCTATTATATAAGTTGCACACAGACTACTTTTCATTGTGTCAAAGTGTCACTTTGTCAGTGTTGTCCCATGAAAAGATATACTTAAATATCTGCAGAAATGTGAGGGGTGTACTCACTTTTGTGATACACTATATGTAAAACTATGGCCAAGAATGGTGTTCATTGGAGGACTCCACGGAGGAAGCCACTGCATTCTGGGAAAAAAAAAAACATCGTTGCTCGTTTAACGTTCGCAAAAAGGCACTTGGACACTCCACAGAAGTTTTGGCAAAATATTTTATGGACAGATGAATCAAAGTTGAATTGTTTGGGAGTAACACACAATGTCATGTGTGTAGGAAAAATGGAACAGCTCACCAACATCAACACCTCATCGCCACCATGAAGCACGGTGGAGTGAGCATCATGATTTGGGGCTGTTTTGCTCGCTCAGGGCCTGGAGAACTTGCAATCATTAATAGAAGAATGAATTCAAAAGTTTATCAGGAAAACCTGGGGCCGTCTGTTGGACAGTTGAAGCTAAAAAGAGGATGGATGCTGCAACAAGACAATGATCCAAAACATATAAGTAAATCAACTTCAGAATGGTTTCAGAAGAACAAAATACACGTTCTGGAGTGGCCAAGTCAAAGCCCAGACTTGAACCCTATTGACATGCCGTGGCATGACCGAAAGACAGCGATTCACGTCAGACATCCCAGGAATCTGACTGAACTACAGCAGTTTTGTAGAGAAGAATGGGCCAAGATTAGTCTGATCGATGTGCCAGACTGATCTGCAGCTACAGGAAGTGTCTAGTTGAAGTTATTGCTGCCGGGGGGGGCACAAAATAATAAATGTGATGGTTCACTGACTTATTTTTCCCCATTCTGTTATTGTTTGCATACTATCCTCATTAAAATCTATAAACCTATAAATTATGGCTGTCAAAAATATTGCGTTAACGGACGGTAATTTTTTAAATCATGTTAAAATATTTGAAGCTCAAACAGATTAAAATGACAGTACAGTATAATGTCCGCTTGTTTTTTGGTGTTTGGCGCCCTCTGATGGCGCTTGGGTCCAACTGATTTTATGGGTTAGTACCATGAGTGAGCATGGTGTAATTATTGACATCACCAATGGCGAGCTACTAGTTTATTTTTTGATTGAAAATTTTACAAATTTTAATAAAACGAAAACATTAAGAAGGGTTTTAATATAAAATTTCTATAACTTGTACCAACATTTATCTTTTAAGAACTACACGTCTTTCAATCCATGGATCGCTTTAAGAGAATGTTAATAATGTTAATGCCATCTTGTTGATTTATGGTTATAATAAACAAATACAGTACTTTTGTACTGTATATTGAATGTATATATCCGTCTTGTGTCTTATCTTTCCATTCCAACGATAATTTACAAAAAAACATGACATATTTTATAGATGGTTTGAATTGTGATTAATTACGATTAATTAATTTTTAAGCAGTAATTAACTCGATTAAAAATTTTAATTGTTTGACAGCCCTACTATAAATGTTTGGGTGGTTTTAGTTAAAGCAGACACTGTTTTTTCATCTATGTGATTTTGACAATGATCAGATCACATTTGATAGTGATTTTATACAGAAACGTGAGAAATTCCAAAAGGTTCAGAAACTTTTTCATACCACTGTATTTAGGTCAAACCAGAGCGCAGCTATCCTTTATCCATGTGAGACATCTGAGTCCTCCTTTATGGAAGCAATATTGAACCACAGTCTAGCCAGACCCGCCACCATTAAACAAAATTAGGGCTGTCAAACGGTTAAAATTTTTAATCGAGTTAATTACAGCTTAAAAATTAATTAATCGTAATTAATCGCAATTAATCGCAATTCAAACCATCTATAAAATATGCCATATTTTTCTGTAAATTATTGTTGGAATGGAAAGATAAGACACAAGATGGATATATACAGTACATTCAACATACGGTACATAAGGACTGTATTTGTTTATTATAACAACAAATCAACAAGATGGCACTAACATTATTAACATTGTGTTAAAGCGATCCATGGATAGAAAGACTTGTAGTTCTTAAAAGAAAAATGTTAGTACAAGTTATAGAAATTTTATATTAAAACCCCTCTTACTGTTTCCGTTTTAATAAAATTTGTAAAATGTTCAATCAAAAAATAAACTAGTAGCCCGCCCTTGTTGATGTCAATAATTACTTACACAATGCTCATGGGTGCTGAAGCCTATAAAATCAGTCGCACCCAAGCGCCAGCAGAGGGCGGCAAAACTCCATAAAACACAATTAACAAGTGAGCGTTTCTCTGTACTCTGAGCGGGGCATCTGCGTTAATTGCGTCAAATATTTTAACGTGATTAATTAAAAAAATTAATTAACGCCCGTTAATGCGATAATTTTGACAAGCCCTAAACATAATACAATACTTTTTGGATAGTTATTTTGAATTTTTAAAGGGTTCATTCCGGCTTACGCGGAAATTCGGGTTACGTCGCAAGCGTAGGAACGGAAGTGGTTCATAACCCGGGGACTACCTCTACTGATGTAGATGAAACACAAACACGACTTTTACTTTACTTCTTTAGTCATCTTTGTTTGAAAGTTTCAATTTTCGGGAAAGGTGCTAAGTTGCTGTCCTACTCCGTATATCCATGAAACAAATACATTAAAAGTGATTGCTAGCGCTCCCAATAAGAGAAAAAGCCATTATATAATTCCTTGAGCGTCAAGATGACTGGTTCCAGCCATTTCCTTTGGAGATAATTTCCCTTGGAGTTAATTTCCTCTGGAGTTGCCACATTAGTGCCCCTCGGTTTGTTAAGGGATATAAAGACTTGCAAATGAAACGCCGCTGATATGCTCATGCACCGCGAAGCTATAACACGCCGTGGATTGAAAGCGCGGCCATATGTCGTGTCAAGCTGTGGGACGTTCCTGCGTGAGTGACAATGCGGGATTCTAATGAGGTATATTTGAGATGTGATCAAACCAGGTGGTGGGGGGGTCATCTTTAAAGTTCTGTTACTAATGGACTGAAGACTGACCAGCTGTTTCAAAGTTTGGCTCTTTCAAAGTTTTTAAAGCACCCGTGGGATTGGATTGTATACGTCGGCTCGATACTTAGCCTACAATCTAAGCAAAGACGTTGATGGTTATGTTCCACTACCACATGTTTCTTTCTTCCTTCTCAATCGTTTCTCTTTAATGCAGCGGTGGCCCATGAGGGTATTTAAACCAAGCCGCCGTGCAATTCCGCAAACAAATACTACCTCAGAGGAACTGCTACAGAAATCTCCCAAAACACTGAACCCATATATGCTTGCAATAGATCTTGAAGAGCATTTGTTCAATTGATTTTTAGAAATCTTGTATGGCCCGCAAAGGACAGGTTATAGAAAAGGGATGTTTTGGACATGTTTTGCTCGCAATGTTTCCTAAACTTGATAAACATGAAAGGGAACCTCAGACTTAAAGGCTTGTAGGCTGTTATAATCCACAGTTGTTCTCTTCTACTGAAATATGTTATTAGAAACGCATAAAATATTGCCATTGATTTAAAAATCTATCATATTTAGTACACGTTATAACCTACGGAGGGAGCCATATTTCATGTGCGCAATGGTGGTTGGACTGGACTGGGAGAATAGCTGTGCTAGCTAGCAACGTTGTGCCTGCATCCAATTCCAGCTCACCAGCAGTGTCTTTAAACAGATCTTAGGTGGCTTGCCGAGATATTGACTTGCTGCCATTTGACATCACATCACCCCATGTTCTTAGTATTTAGTACTTAGTATCTTAGTCTTTCTATTCCTCTTGTGCTTATCTCCATTGCCGATTTCAATTATTATTAGTAGTAGTAGCTTTTGTTTTATTTTTATTTATTTATTTTTATTCTGTGATTAAATGCGATCTTTTGTCTTGGTTTTCACGTTATGTTGATTTAAATGTGATTTTTATGATCTTCATGTGATGTAAAGCACTTTGAATTGCCTTGTGTTGAATTGTGCTATATAAATAAATTTGCCTTGCCTTGCCTATGCTAATTATCTTACGAATGGAGTATATAAGGAAAGTGCTTTGCTGATGAAAGTACGGATACTTCTGCTTTTCTGTGATCGCCCAGACTAGAGAACTATCAGCCAGATATCTGTAACTGTTGATTGCTTTATCTCTGGAATCAATATACTCGGATCAAATTGCAACTCACGGTCTGTGACACTTTTATTTAGATTAGCATTCAATTATTAGTATACCTCGCTTCTGAGTAACGAACACGATTAAAGTTAGGACAGAGGAGTAATCCAGTGTCTTCACCCTTAATAGGGTCCCGGACCCTCAGAGTAGGTATTTTAAACCTAACACTCACCAGCAGTGTCTTCAAACCGATCTTAGGTGGCTTGCCAAGATATTGACTTGCTGCCATTTGACAGTTTGTATATCCCTTCATTGGTAGTTGTATCATTGGCTCCTTTTTTTTCATTTGTCTGCCTCTACCGCAGTTTTCTCTCTTGTTTTCGAGTCCTCAGCTGTCACTAGACGAACACTACCGGTGTTCTGCAATTCCTTCTACACAGCGAGTCGTCCAACACATACGCATATCAGTTAAAAGCGATGAGTACTTACTATTTGTGTTTTTATTGAGTCTTTTAATACCTTTTCATTGCCTCAAAATACTTTTTGCATGTGTTTCCCTCTCATATTTTAGGCATTGATTTGTTATGGTACCTTTTAAGCAGATTGTTGATTTGTTGACAACATTAGTCACGTAGCGTATTTAAACAACCCTCATTTTATATTACTACGTTAAAGGCATCTTTCGTACGTTCTGCCTGTATCTAAACAAAAACAAGGTTAAAGCGTAAGGTAGTACTTTGGGTGTCAATTTCGCCTCTTGTTGGATGTTTCGCTAGTGTAGCACATTTTGGCAAAACACCAGTTTTGTCCTACTCCCGTCTTTCCTGTTTATTTTGCTTTTACTGCTCATTTTGTGAAATATCGACAGTGCTGTCATACTCATTAATGTTCCTCTCGGTTTCAAATTGAAAGGGCTGAACAGAGACCTGTTTATGTCGCTAGAGTCAAACTCTGGAAGCCAGGCAGCGTAGCCAAGTGACGTCACCGGCCTGCGATGTCAGCAACAATAACGACCTACTAGTTAAACTAATTTGACAAGTTGTATAAAAACAAAAACATCAAGAGGGGTTTTAATATCAAAATTACTTTTAATTAATACTAACGTTTATCGTTAGTCTATCTGTGGTCGCCTTTAAACAAAAAGTGCCCTATTTTTCTAGCAATGCTTCCTAAACCTGATAAACATAAAATAAAAAGTGCATTGAGAGCTTGCCTCTTAAAAATAGCCTCAAAATAAACAAATCCAATGAGCATATGCAGCCCAGCAGATGAACACCGAGTCAACAACGCTCCATATATAATTTGGTGCTTCCATCCGGACCAGAGGATCAAATTTAAAAGGCTCATTAGAAAAATTTTCGCCCCTAGCTCTGCCGTCATATTACTGCCAGTTGGAGCACACATGTACCTGACTATTAAGGCTAATAAATGCTACGTATGTTAAGGCCAATTTTGCAGTCTCATAAAGATTGTAAATTAAAACTGTGATGTGTACTTTGCACTTCGAAATCTAAGCTATGGACAATAATAAGAAGCACAGCGTATGAAATATTGATACTGCTGCTACCTGATTAATACAAGGAACGATAAATGTACTGTACATTTGTATCAATCTTGATATTTCTATAAATATTTTTTAGAGTTCGACCAATATGGCAATACCAATATCTAAAATTATTTTCGCGTGCCGGCGCGGGATCCGAGCCCCAATCTCTCCCACCCCTGCAACTGGCAGCCCAGGCGAAGAGAAGACCACGCCCCATTAGCCACGCCATAGTGAAATTGTGTTTCTTATCTAAAACTATTTTCTATTCATTTTCTTTTGCTGATTTTGATGACAGTGCTATGAAATGAGGGCGGAATTTGTCTATTATAAGCATGAACACCTTTGATTCTTTAGCGGCAATTAGCAGGCTTCTTTCCATTCCCTTTAACATGGAGGACCTATGAAAATGGCACCTGGAGACTACCCCACTCTTAGCACTTCCAGTGTAACAAACACACTTTTTAAATGACTTGTGTTGTATATCATCAGCCATCCATCATCAGCAATATAACAATTATCGCTCTATACATTAGAGAAACAGTGCAACTAAATATTCAGAGAGATTGAGACAGTTGTTCTTTCTCAATGCTGTAATGTCAGACAATTCTCAGCAACAAATCCCCAGCAAAAAAAAGAAGTGCTATGATATCTTCCCAATTCTGTCAAATCGTGCACAATTTAATCACATCAGACAACCATACTGAGTAGTTACCAAACACTAAAACATAATGAGCCGGACATGAAGCTGGAGAGATAAGTTTATAGTGTAAAAAAAAAAAAAAAAAACTAAGAGTAAAGACGGGTGAGTTGTAGTGCTGATATGCACCAAGGTGTAGAAGGGAGCAAAGTCCAATATTGCATTGTATGCGGATGAGAGGTGGTGTCGTAACCTTCCCCCTCAATTCAGAGATGCTGTCTGTGCTTTGACAAAACATTCTCGTTTACACCTCTGAAACCATCTAACCCTCCACCTGACTGAATAATGATGAGTGACTGCTCATTTTTGAAATTTAATTGACTTGTACGATTTGACAAAATGTTAGGAAGACATCAAAACTAGGGGTGTCAAAATTATCGCGTTAATGGGCGGTAATTAATTTTTTAAATTAATCACGTTAAAATATTTGACAACCAGTTCAGGGTGTCCCCTGCCTACTGCCCGTAGTTAGCTGGGATAGGCTCCAGCACCTCCGCGACCCTCGTGAGGAAAAAGTGGCATGGAAAATGAATGAATGAATGAATGAATATTTGACGCAATTAACGCACATGCCCCGCTCAAACAGATTAAAATGACAGAACAGTGTCATGGCCACTTATTACTTGTGTTTTTTGTCTCCCTCTGCTGGCGCTTTGGTGCGACTGATTTTATGGTGAGCATTGTGTAATTATTGACATCAACAATGGCGAGCTACTAGTTTATTTTTTGATTGAAAATTTTACAAATTTAAATAAAACTAAAACATTGAGAGGGGTTTTAAAATAAAATTTCTATAACTTGTACTAACATTTATCTTTTAAGAACTAGAAGTCTTTCTATCCATGGATCGCTTTAACAGAATGTTAATGTTAATGCCATTGTGTTGATTTATTGTTATAATAAACAAATACAGCACTTATGTACCGTATGTTGAATGTATATATCCGTCTTGTGTCTTATCTTTCCATTCCAACAATAATTTACAGAAAAATATGGCATATTTTATAGATGGTTTGAATTGAGATCAATTACGATTAATTAATTTTTAAGCTGTGATTAACTCCATTAAAAATTTTAATCGTTTGACAGCCCTAATCAAAACACTTTTTTACTTCTATTTTTTTTTGCTGAGGATTCACTGAGAAACAGTGTCCGACATTAAAACACCACAAAGGAACAACTGTCTCAATCACTCTCTGTCTGAAAAATTAGCTACACTGTAAAACATTATAAAAAGGAGCTGCAGTACTGCAGCTTTTGGAATATGTAAAAAAGGTTGTCCACCCGATTGCCTGCCTGAGCGGTCCACTGTCCAACAAAGCCAAGGCAGCCCTGCCCTTCAAACACTCAAGATGCTAATCGGAGCAATTCAACCCTGTGGTTTTGCGAGTGAGAACGGGAATGAGTAATGAGGACCTCAATGCTCACAAAAGATGTGCTGATTAGGGTCAGATGACCCTTCTCTGGTGACAAAAGTGATGTGTATCGACTGATCCACCCTTGGTAGTTCAATATTTAGAGTGAAGAGGTTGGACGTCTATCGCCGTCGCTAGCACATGAATACTTATATAGTATGTATTAAAGATACATGATAATATCGGCTGCCGATAATTATCGGCCGATAATGGCAATTATGACGTCACACAGATAATACAGATAATAAAAAAATCAACCGATAATGCAATCCGATAATTACAGTATATACTTGATTTAGCCTCCAAATGTGCGCAACCAAGCAGTTTTCTCCACTTCTTCACTGCCGCCTGCTCAACCCCTCCCCTCTCTGAAGCCCCTGTGGGAGGAGGGGTTTAGGAGTACGGCGTCATAGAGGAGGTGGTGTTACACATCAGTGTTGAGGCGCTCTCACTAGCGTGCGTTGCTTTTCCCGTGTGTGAAATGAAATAAACGACGCTCTCGCCATCTACAAAACAGTTCCTCAAGGCCTAAAGAAAGCGTCCTCATTGAACACCACTAGCACTAACCCAGCAGCCATTTAAAACTGCATCAAAATGATTTTTGGAACGAATATGCTGCTGCTAGCACGAATGCTAAAGCTATTGTTAACAAATAAACTATAAAGGAAGCTACGGGGCTTGTGACGATACAGAGACGCTGCGGTCCTCCCGGAGTCGGGGTGTTTGGGAATGCAGCCCAAAGCGAGTGGTAAACTCCCATCTATGGCTAAACACCTCACGAGATCGATAGTTGACAAGTAGCTGTCTTCCGACGGAGCCCGCCGGTCCGGCAGGCCGCCGCCTCGCCCTAGGCGGGTAGAGCATGAGAGCAGAGCCATGCACCGAATGCGCCGCAGCGAGCCGGCCGGGCGGATATACGGTACGAACTTTTGCTGCCGCCGCCACTCCGGTTCAAGACAGAGGCCTGGCGCGGGTGCTAATTTGGCAGCCGGGCGGACTGAAGGAAATTCCCGAAATGACCCGATAGCCAAACCCCTGGATGAAAAAATAATGCAGTTTATACGACCACGATTCTTCGTGAAAGACATGTCGATCACATCAGTTTTACCACGGACATTTACACAGGTGATCAATGTTCCCTCTAAGCTGCGCGCGTGCGCAATCGCGCACTGCTGGCACCTACTCTGCGCACAAGAAATTCTATGCTGCGCACACAAAAAAAATCAACAGAAACGTATTAATTGCGTTGTAACTCGGTGAGTGACAGGTGTCCAAGCAAATGATACGATAAGGTTCACTTCCGCTACGCAGTCAATCATAGCATTGAGATTGCTCGTGTATTGCCCAGCCTACACGCGCGGTGTAGGTTAGCAAACTGACAACAGGGCGTGAGTGCGGCGAAGTTCAGAGACGCAAAGGCCAACCCCTTATCATGGCGAAACGAACGGGCAGCGACACATCCACTCACCAAGCCAAAGTAAAAAAGAAATGCGATTCATATAAGATGGAGTGGCTGTCGGAGCATGTGCAAATAGACGAACAAGCGGTGAAACTGTGTGATATTTGCCACGAAGTCAAAGTACCAAGTAAGTTTTCTGAGGGAAAAATGCGGACTGAATGGAGAAAAGTTGGACTACCTCAAGTGTCATATTCAGCAGAAAAGTCATTTGAAAGCTGTTGAAAATTACGAAGACTCAAGATGGGACAGGCGATTGGTACATTATTGTGGGAGAATGCAAAAAGACCGACAGAAGAGAAACGAGCTGTCCTACAAAACTAAATCTGACCCAGAGCAAGTTGAAGTTCTCATTGACGATATTTTACTTGCCATCGAAATGAATGCGTCAATGGTGTCAGTTCAACAAATCCAAAATCACATGGCAAAGTATGCAAGTATACCAGAAAGCTGGCGAAGTAAAAACTATGCCTTTGAATTTGTAAACTCAATAAATGAGATAGTGGAGAATGAGACGATGAGATGTGCAGTGTTAAAAATGCACCCTGGCATACACCGATGGTAGATGAGAGCACTGACATATCAGTACACCAAATTCTAGTCCTATATATTAAGATGTGAAAAATAAGGTTCAATTGAAGTCAGATTGGTGTGTATTCTAGTGACATTTATAAAGATATTTTAATTATGGATATTAATCATTAAATGCTCTTAATACTAGATAATTTACTTGCAGTAGAAATGCTAATAGGCGTGATACTGGTGTGTGGCCAGTTGTATGTTCTCAGTTTGTTGTTTATGAGTCATGTAATGTTAGCATACCGTACACTTATTCAGCCTGTTGTTCTCTATTGTATTTTTATTCTAAATTGCCTTTCAAAATGACATGTCTGTTCTTGGTGGTGGATTATACCAAATAAATTTCCCCAAAAAATGCGACTTATACGCCGATGCGACATGTTTTTTTTTTTTTAATTGCGCATTTTTTGGCTGGTGCGACTTATATTCCAAAAAATACGGTACACATCTAATGTTGCTCACCGTGGGCCGCAGTGTGCTCAGGGAGCAGGTGTGTTTGCTCAGACACATAAAAAAATTAGAGGGAACATTGCAGGTGATGTCAACAAACCATGTTTATCATGACGGCACAGTGGTTAGTTGATAATTGTAACATGCACCAAACTACACAAAATAGTCATCCAGTCAGTAATGCATTCAGTACGCTTTAAATTTATGACGTCTTAATCAGATCATTCTTCTTAAATCTAGTCAAATAATTTTCCCCATCTTGTTTGAGTGTTGAAGACTAGTTGAATGCGCCAGATTATTCCACTTACTTGAACTAAATATTGCAATTTGTTCTTATTAAGCCCAAACATCTAAAAAAAATAAGGTCATTTTTCACCTAAATCATGAAAAAATTGCTTTCAAATAATGTTTTGAACCATACATATTCTTGAATAAAGAACATTTCTGACAAGTTTTCTTTTTTTTTTTTTTTTTTTTTTAGGATTATGTATAATAATTTATTGCTTAAAATAAGGCTGTTAATCTTATTTTCAGCTGGCCATTTTTCTTCAAGAAATCTGAGTGAAATATCCTTGAAGTGTTGGCAGTTAATTTAACTTATTTCCAATAGATTTACACTGAAAACAAGGGACTTTAACTAGTCTTAAGGAGCTGTGTTTTTGCTGTGTAGTAATGTTATACTTTAGGAATGGCATACTTTTAAAGCCATTTTTGTGCAACTTATGTATTTACTCTGTAAGTAATTGTTGCCAAAAGTTTACCATTACACAATGTCAGACAATCTGTCTTTATTTAGATGTTGGAATTTACTACTACTACTACTACTACTTGTTCACATTTGATGTTGAAAAAAAAAGAGCAATATTATTTTTGCACAGCAATATTTTCTCTTGTGTATACTTTAAAATTTTACATAAATCTTTAATAAAATTATCGGCTTGACATTATCGGTTATCGGTTGGAACGAGGAGGAAATTATCGGTTATCGGTATCGGCTGAAAAATGCATTATCGTGCATCACTAGTATGTATACATCTCATTTGAATATCTTCACTTGGAGTAACAAGGATTCGTTCGACCGGAATGAAGAGGCTGCACAAGTCGCAGTCATTACAGCAGCGCTCCACACATGAACGCCTCAGCATCTCTTTGGTCCCCGACAGGCGGAGTAAAGCGCCCACCTTAGAGAGAATACAGACTCAACAGTCAAAAGATTAGGAGAAAACGGACTGATGGATGGCGAGCACGGGAGCGAGTCATTCGTGGCTTGAGGGGGAAAGCTTGTTGTTGACTCTCGCAAGCCTCCCCTCCCCTCCAGATCTCTGCGGCTGCACGTATCCTCCAGGGTGCGAGGATTATGGGAATCTACACTACCTAGCTACACTAAGCTTCCAGGGGAGAAGGTCAAGAGGAGCCAAGACAAAAACAATCTTTTCTCCTTATGACCTACTTGGCCTGTAGCGGGGTTTTTTCCCAACACCGACGGCCATGGCTGACTTTCCTGAAGCTGCAGCTTCACATGCCACTGCAGCGACCTTGCATGCAGAAATCAATGAAAATATCGATAGAAATGCAGGATCATTTTAGAAGTCGTGTAATGTCATCTATTTGGAGCACCTGAAAAACTATTAAGTTCTTTATTTCCTTCAGTCTTGTTGCAGTTATTCTCTACTGCTTTTCCTTTAATTGCTTGTGTGAGTACAAATTTCATTTGGTCACACTTGCACGACGGCATGTTTTTTAACGCTCCCTCTCACGCGACCTCACTATATGACCTAATTGGCTGTCATTGATGGTGATAGACAAAACAAATTTGCTTTCGGCCATTCTATTTATTATAATCCATCCCTCTATTACATCCATTATTGTATCCCACCGGGAAACCCCAGAGAGACACATGGACATGATAGCATCCTAAAAATTAATGTTCAGAACACCGGTCACAGTTTTATAGTGATCAAATTCAAATTTCGTACACGTACAACCTGATCTCAACATGAGTCGGAAGTGCATTTTCTGTATGCAATTTTAATGAATTGCTTTTCTTGTGGATACACTGATGTTAAAAAGACAGCTTACATTTTACTTGACCTTATGATATACAAGTAAATGGACACTGTTGTTTTGTTGAGCAAAACATGTTGGAGTACATTGAAAAATAGGCAACTGAATCACAATAGAATGATTCAAAATAAGTAATAAATAATAGTAATAAACTGTAGTCTCATCAATGATTCGACGAATTCCAGTCAAACACAGAGCTTACCTAATAGCAGTGGTGGATGAAGTACTCACTTTTTTATTTGAGTAAAAGTACAGATACAGGGGCAAAAACAAGTACCTTATATTCCACACTATAGGAGCACCTAAAAGCCTTCAATTCAATTTTCTCAAAAGCCGATAGTGCGCCTTATAATCCGATGATATGGCTGGCCTGGACTGGGAGAATAGCATTGCTTGCTAGCAAGTGAAGCTAATATGACGAAGAGGTTAGTGTCAGGAAAACCGGGCAGGCAGGTGGTGTGGACCCAAATGCAGGGAAACAAAAGGCAGCAAGGCAGGTGGCGGTGAACTCAAAAAATGTTTTAATAATAACTAACAAAAGCACAAAGTATAACCAAAAGTACTGGGGATCAAAAATGCACGGTTCAAACAAAACTTACTTTATCGGAGGGACTAATACACGAGGGCTTCGACATCGACATTGACATAGACAATGACGCAACAAGGAGTGAAAAGAAACTGGGAGCTTGTATACACACACACAGACAAGGGGTAACGACACAACGAGGAACAGGTGAGCACAGGAGGATGCAGGTTGGAGGATACACTAGGAGGTACAACAGGTGAAATCAATGGGCAATCACAGGGACAAGTCACACTAGGAGAAAACCAACACAAAACCTAACAGTCAGAAGGTCAGATTGGTTTGTTACAGAGATGTGGGATGAGTTCTCAATCGTTGTACCTGCATCCAATTCCAGCTCATCAACAGTGTCTTCAACAATCGATCCTAGGCGGCTTGCCAAAGTATTGGCTTGCTGCCATTTGACGGTTTGTATATCCCTTTGTTGTTAGTTGCATCACTGTCATGTTTTTTTTTCATTTGTCTGACTCTCACCATGATTTTTCTTCATTAAAAAAAAAAAAAAAATTTATTGATCCCTACCTACTGTCGCGGACCCTTGTTGTGTCTCCCTTTTCTCGATCGCGTGATCTTTTGTGTGTTCAATCAACCCTTTTACGCGATCCCTATGTTATTTTTGTCTGCTTACTGTCTGGAGTGAGCCATGTTTTTTAATTCCGCAATCAAGCCAGCAGCACTTTCTTTTCAGTTGCGTTTCCCTTTCAGGTTTTACCCCACAGACAACGCATGTGGGTTGCGATTGCATTATAAGGAAAATCCTGACTTTAATGGCACGCGGAAGGATAGTCTCTTGGTCTACGCGCTCGTCCATCACATGGGAAATGCGGGTTTGAGTACCGCTGGAGGCTTTGATTTAATTGCTTTTGCTGCTCGTTTTGTGAAATATCGACAGTGCTGTTCTGCTCATCACTTTTCCGCTCAGGTTCAAATTTGAAGGGCAGAACCGACGACATGGTTATGTGGCTAACGAGTGACACTGAGGAAGTACGGCAGTGCTGCCCAGTGACGTCACCGCTCAGACTATAAGGTGCATACCCCCACCTACTGTACAAGAGTGTGCAGCACCCATCTGAAGGCCATCTTGTTCACCAGCCTAATTTTGCTTGTACTTGTGTTGCTACATCTAGTGTTCAATGTCGGTATAGTTGCACGGGGCTTATCGATTGCAAACGGAGGCATGAAAACTAAACTATGAATTCACAATGAGAGAAAAAACATACAAACAAAAGTAATGTTTAACGCAGGCGACATCTGAGAAGTATTGAAGTAAAAAGTATAGATTCGTGCAGCAAAATGTACCACTTCATATTTCTACTCAAGTACAGATACACAAAAATGTACTTACCGTAATTTCCCGAATATAACGCGCACTTTTTCCCCCAAAATCAACTTGTAAAATAATGGTGTGCATTATAAACGGGTACATGGATGGAGACAGAAATATATATATATATAAACCGATTTTTTTTTAATTGACACCGCCACGTTGTGTTGAAGAAACGTATGCGGCGATCCGTTGCCAACCATTACAATACGTGACGTCACCATTTTGTTTCGGTAATACTTCACTCTTATCGGCCGAATGATTTCGTCTGTGTTAAATTCAGCTTTTTTCACTCTTCATAAAGCACAGAATTTAGTTTCTTGAACTCATTTGAGTCAACGTTTATTGCAGCTCCGCAACTCGGACCATAACAAACGTAACAACACAGACTTCCTGTGTGTGTCCGTCAACTATATCTGTCCCTCTGGAAACTCAAACCCAAATAACAATGGTTCCTATTGTAACTGTCGTGTCGACAGCGATGAGGTCTCTCGGATTTCCGACTCACGTTCTCACATTCATTTTACCGTATCAATCCATGGAAGAAACACTTATTCATCATGATGAAACGAGCAAGTTATACAGCAGCCTTTAAAAGAAAAGTCAAATCTGTTTTGTTTTCTCCTAGATTCTGGTAAGTTGGAGAAGTTGTCAAATCATATTATTACCGTAAATATTGTCAGTTTATGGTAATGATTTGAATAGGGCTGCAGCTATCGATTATTTTAGTAGTCGATTAATCGATGAACTTGTTAGTTCGAATAATCGAGTAATTGGATAAAGAACATGAGAAATTAAAATACCTAAGCTGAGCCTCAAACGGTATAAAAACAAAAAAAACAAAAAATGAGAACATCAAAAGAACAGTTGGCTAAGAAACATAGCAAGAGTCCGCTAGCTTAAATGCTATAAAATGCTAACTTTTTTTTTTTTTTTTTTTTTTTTAACAATGCTCTTAACAAATGGTTCAGACACAATCCCACAAAAAATGGCAAATATGCCTGTAAATTAAATTATGAATGCATTAAAAACATCAGCTCAAACACAAACTTAGCTTACGTTGGTCTTAACAGGGAGCAGTTGGATTCAGCCATATGAAATGAGGCAGACCAAAGGGCAGTGTATCCACCCTAATCAATAAAACAAAATGCAAACACTTTTAAAATAAACCATTACAACACCACTTTAATTAAACGAATACTCGAAGCACTAAAATTTAATTCGAATATTTTTTTCTAATCGAATACCCGAGTTAATCGATTAATCGTTGCAGCACTAGTTTTGAACTACCAATATGCTATGCTTGTCCTGTGTTTCACCATTCAGTAAAATGACATTTCTGTATCTGTACACAAGCTCTATTTTCTTGTATTCTTCCATTTATTGGTGCTAAAATTAGGGTGCGCGTTATAAACGGGTACAATAATTTTCCCTAGATTTCACAAGTAAATTTGGGGTGCGCATTACACACGGGTGCCCCTTATATTCGGGAAATTACGGTAAGTAATATACCGAAGTACTTTTTCTTCATTACACTCCACCAATGCATAAATAAAGGAAGAATGTGGCATTGTATTTATAATCCAACGGCTCTATTAATACATAAGATCTATTTTGAACCCTAATGAAGGTTAGTTAACAAATACTGTATGGTTCCTCGCCCTGTCAAGCACTACAATGTTGTGTTTGTAAAACATAGATTAACAGCACAAGGAGTCGTAGTGCTGTGAGGATAATTGGTCGCGCTTGTATATTATTTTTATGTTAGAAAATACAGAAACAAGAGCTTCGCTAAAATCGGACTTGTGCGTGTATCATCGAAACCCATAAATTTGCGATTTAGCAGCAATATGGTAGGAGGACACTGATCAAGGAACTTCCTAGTCATTTCTTGTAAGGGGAAGCGTCCAAAACTGGAATCGTGTGATCTCCCCTTGGCCCCAGTGGCTGACAACATTAGCAGTGGCGGTCCCACGCTGCAGGCCTGTAGCAAGTGATTAGCTGAGTAGCAGACAGGCCGTGACAGCTCTGAGGAAAGTCTTGATAGGTACAGCTGCTAACCTGGCCTCATCTCAGTGGGGGTGTTTAACACTTCACAGCACAACTCTACATTATTCAGGCTACGAGGCAGAGCGGAGGAACATCGCTCTTCTCACTAAAGCTGCTCTTGCGCTGGCTACAGGTTCTATAGTCTGAATTGACTTCAGAATGCAAATTAAATTAGACTACCAGCGTCAACATAGAGCAGCCCTTTTAATTTTTCTCTTGGGCTTTCAGACAAAAATACTTATTTTAGTCATTTCAAAATGTGTTCATTTCAGAATGTGTTCGTCTTCGTCTAGTTTTAGACGACGAAATCTCATACACATTTTGTCTAATCTTAGTTGCCATTTACACAAAATGTTTTCGTCTGTAAAATTGAAGTTTTAGTCCAAAGAAAATAAAGGTTTCCAACAATTTCGAATAAACATAGACTAGGGTGACCAAACGTCCTCTTTTGCCCGGACAAGTCCTACTTTCACGTAGTATCCTCGTGGTCTGGGCGGGTTTTATAAATTCATAAAAATTTCCGGTTTTTATGATTTTTCACGAGACCAATTTGAAGAGAATCCCTCCGGCCGCTGGGTGGCAGCGCCTGCCTGTGACATGACTCCTAGTAGTAGGGAGGGAAGGAGTAGTTCTTGGTTTTGTTGGCAGTTTACCCCTATCATGAGGCATTACCGCCATCTACTGGGTTGACAATTTGGCCACAACTCCTAAAGTTTTTTACGATAAATACTATATAATGGCAACTGATGACTTCTGTCGGAGCTTTGACTGTAAAATCCCGTTTGGTGTCGCATCGTTGCGCTGCCGATGATTGTAAACTTTTATAGCAAAGTTTGATTTTTGCCTCAGCTAGCTATCAGTAAGTTAAACGGCGCTATGCATTATGGGAAACGTAGTTTTGAACTGCTGCGTTTGGAATGGTAAATGGTGTTATACTTATATAGCGCTTTTCCACCACATGCTGGTTGAATAGTTTGTCAGTTTATTTCGGTTTTTGTTTGTGTGCAATCTAGAACATTGAATGAGAATATCAATTGAATGGGAATAACAATTTGTCAAGGACAATTGTCGTTATAGTAATTGATAAAAATGTTTAGTTGGCACATAGCCTACTGTGTGTATGTGTACTGACTGGACTATATTTCATATGGGTCTGCGTGATATATATATATTTTTTTATTTTATTTTATTTTTTTAAGTCATTAATTTTTTTCAAACTGCATTTTTCTATCCAGAGTGAGGGGACACACTTTAAATATATTTAAGCGATATGGGCATCTTTGAGTGAACTTCGAGTAAAATTCAAGTATCTTGAGGCCGGGCTGAGTGTCCTCTTTTTTGGAAATCAAAATATGGTCACCCTAACATAGACAGACGAGCACATATTGGTGCGTCTACAAGGACAATGCCAACTTGGTGATGATAATACACACTCAGCAGGAAAACAGTTGTCATTTTCAGTTAAATACACCTGGAAGCCACGAACTGTATGTAAAAATTAAAAAAATAAAAAATAAAAAAAAGTCCAAACGTTTAACCCTGGGAATGCTGGGATTCTTTTGCTTTTCTTAGTCTAGCCAGAAGTTGCAATCAATCAGTATTTCTGAGTAATTGCTCATTTTACCAAACAACACAGCTGGGCCCATAGCTAAATGCCATTTCGCCAACTGGCTGTCCTCTAGACTTACTGACCAGAAAAGCCAAGAAGCTTTGCTTTAGACTAGCCAGTGTTTTAAGAAAACACTTGCCATTCTGAAGCTAATGCTAACGCTAACGCTAGCTTACATCTAGCATCTGATGATCACTCAGCTTAGACCTTTGAAAGCTAAAGCATAAAGCATTGCATATTCTTTCGTGCAGTGATAAAAAAAAACAAATCTTACCATGTTTCCAAACAATCAAGATGGAGCGCAGCCTAGCTTTGACACATCCTGAACTCCGGTGAGGAGAGTGTGTGACAGGTGCAGCACATCTTCACGAGTGACATGATTTTAGCTCGTCTCGTCATCGTCATGAAAAAATTATTCGTCGACGAAATATTTTCGTTATCGTGATGGTTGACAAAAAACAACACTGCAGCAGGAAAAGCAGTACATTACTTTCAACTGAACCCACCTAGAAGCCACAAACGGCATGTAAAAAAAATTTGTCAGAGTTTAAAGCAACACTAGGTAACTTTATAACCTTTCTAAAATATTTTCATAACATTTGTGATATATCGACTGACAACTAGTTGAATGACACCTCTTTTATACAGTGTATCACAAAAGTGAGTACACCCCTCGCATTTCTGCAGATATTTAAGTATATCTTATCATGGGACAACACTGACAAAATGACACTTTGACACAATAAAAGTAGTCTGTGTGCAGCTTATATAATAGAGTTCATTTATTTCTCCCCTCATAATATAGCCATTAATATCATAAACTTCTGGCCACAAAAGTGAGTACACCGCATGGGAACCACGTACATCCCTAAATGTCCAAATTGAGTACTGCTTGTCATTTTCCCTCCAAAATGTCATGTCACTCGTTACAGGAGTGCTGTCAGCATTGCTGCGGAGATTGAAGAGGTGGGGGGTCAGCCTGTTAGTACTCAGACCATACGCCGTACTCTACATCAAATTGGTGTGCATGGCTGTCACCCCAGGAGGAAGCCTCTTCTGAAGACGGTACACAAGAAAGCCCGCAAACAGATTGCTGAAGCCCTGTGAGAACTTCATTTAATTTCAAAAAACGTCGAGAAGTTGAGACTTTGATATAAACTATGCAATTTTTGGACCCTGCATTTTTTTCTTGGGACTCTGCCTCTTAAAAAAGCGGAATCTGGAATCGTTCAGAACCGGAATCGAAACGTGGAATCGGAACCGGAAACGTTAATTTTCACACGATGCCCAACCCTAATCTTGAGGGGGTTTATATCGCTTTCACCAGCACTAATTAACTTTGAGGAAGGTACCAGGTACTTACCATTTACCATTTACTTTCCACTTTCTCCATTCATAATAAAGACGAAAGTCCATACAAGCTTTTTCGCGCGAATTCTGCAAAGATGGCAGAGCAACAAAAGAGACAAAAAGTTTTGTCTGAGGAGGAAAAAGAAAGGGGGGCTACCAAGATACTCAGGAATAAACATTGGCCCTGCGTTCATTCACTGGCGTGACCCCCACCTGTCCCCCCGCTCCTTGCAGGAGTTAGCCTCACTAAGCCACATGGTTGCTAACCATCATATGCTATTGTTTCGCCAAAACTGGAATCATTACCTTATTGCTATTCATTCTTGACACAGCCACTTGAAACAGAAATGTTGTTTAATCCATCTGCAGGCGACAAGGAAATCACAATTTCACGACACTGTGCGGGTGTGCGCTGTTTCTCATGGGAAATGCTGTCTTCCTTATGGCAAAACGCTACTGCTGTTGTCCACCGGCGTCGCTAAAATCGACCAAAACTGAAAAGTTTCCTAGTGTTGCCTTAAGAGGATGCTCGTCACGCTAAAGTTGATGCTAATGCTAACACGAATGCTATGCTAACGACACCAGTTACATTTAGAGTGTGTTAATAATTCAGCAAAGACCCTTAAAGGCTAAAGCAACATTGCATATTCTCTCTTGCCAAGATAAGAAACTAAATCTTACCATGTGTTTTCAAACAAGCAAGATGGAGTGACAGGACCCAAAACTGCTACGATGCAAGTTGACGTACCCCAAGTACAATGTGAAAATGTCATGCATTGTGAACACATAACAGAAACTGTCGCATTTTCGTCTCGTTGTCGTCTCGTCAGACCAAAACCACGTTTTTAGCTCATCATCCTCACGAAAAAAATAGTTTTTCGGCAATATAGCTTCATTATCGTCATTGTTGATGCAACCAATAATGCTTAAATGTCTCGAAAATTCACTTTTTTTCCTAGTTTCAACAAAAGGTATTTACTATGCTTTTCTAAGACTTATTCATCTTGTGGACCAGTAATGCCTGCATCTCACATATCAAGCAGACTAAAAATCTTTCTGGCAGCTGAGGGAACGTTTTGTTGTTGGTATCCTCTGGTTCAGCCCTGTCAGGCCCCGCGGTGAACACGGGTGAAGCGTCTGTCAGTCGAGATGATAAATTATAAGTCATAGAGGCCATGCGACACATTGATGAATACGCCTGTCTGCCCTCTAGGGGTTGAGCGGCATTTGGAACAGTCACAAACATTTTGAGAGTGGAAGCAGATAACTAACAAAAGTGGATTGACAAAGATAATAGACCTAAAAGGTGTAAAAATTTGAGGCAAAGGCAATTGCTAGACATGCCTGTTACTGACATCGAAAGAACACACATGAAGACGTACAAGCACGCTGAGAAAAACATGAATATGAAGCAGACGGGTTCCAAAAGAGAGCAGCCAAGCGTCTAAAAGCAGAACGCAGTATCTCGCTGCATACTGAGATATGGCTTGAGGAGTGGGGTGCTGGATTTATTAATTTTTTTAGGTATGACTGACAGGAACCAAATGGGAAAGCATGGAAACAAGACTGAAAGAGCACAAGTCATTATGGTAGCAGCTAAAGGACAGCTCAAGGGGTTCTAACCAGCAACCGCTGTCCTACAGTACTAGTCATTAATGGCAACGGAAAATATTTGGTATTCAAATGTCGATTTTATCGAGACTATATTTAAATGTCTGAACATAAACGATAAAATTAGCGTCATTTGACGTGCCAGATGCAAAAATAATGTCTAGCCTTTTTGATCTGCAAAACAGTTTTTCTATGAATATGAAAGAGGAGCACCACTTCATCACATTTGCTAAAAGTAGCAGAAACGTCCCCTTGCCGTGAAATCCGAAATGACTTGCGGCACCAAGATGGAATAGAAATGTGAAATTTGCATAGCTGCTGCCGAAAACCGCTAAGTGTTTTTAGCATGGTGTTGTCAGGTTTGGGGCCACAGTGGTTGTTTACAAACAACATGCATCTTGTGTTGGTAGCTGTTCTTTGTTTTCTTTGCCTAACTTTCTTAGTAAAGCTTAGTAGGTTTTAGACATGTGCCGGTATGAGATTCTGACGGTATGATAACGGTCACGGTTTCACGGTCTAAAAAATTTTGAGATGTCTGGGTAAAAAAAACAAACTTTTTTTCCATTAAACAGGATTTTTATTTTTCAAAACAACATATTAGCAAACTGGAACATAAGCATAATGAAATGTTCTAGATAAAATTTAAATAAAATCAGTCCTTCAGGTGAGCCTAAACCAGGGGTCTACAAGTCCGGTCCTCGAGAGCCGCTATCCAGCTTGTTTTCCATGTCTCCCTCCTTTAACACATCTGAATCAAATGATAAGCTCATCAGCAAGCTCTACAGGAGCCTGATAACGATTCCTTTTATTAGATTCAGGTGTGTTAAAGAAGGCAGACATGAAAAATGAGCAGGATAGCGGCTCTTGAGGAACGGACTTGCAGACTCCTTGCCTAAACCCTCAGCCATAGCTCAACATTATTATCATCAGAACAAAAATAATTGAATTATTGTTGAAGTTCCGTAATTGTTTTACCACTGCTAGACACGCTAGAGTTAACCCTTTAACACCGAACGTGTCGGCGGCGACAAAATTACGCATTTCATCTTTGAAGCCTTCTCAACGCTGTACCGTATTGGCCCGAATATAAGACGGTGTTTTTTGCATTGAAATAAGACCGAAATAGTGGGAGTCGTCTTATATACGGGGTCTTGACATTATACCCATTCACGACGCTAGATGGCGCCAGATATCATTGACGCGAATGCTGAACTTGAGGAGTAATGTTCTGTCATGACAGATCTCAGCTACTCTTAAGTTTAAGCAGTTTGCATTATTTTATTGCAAATGTTTTTCCTTATTCAGATTTGTTTCAAGACTACAGTTACAGTTAGACCTCACTTTGATGGTTAATGCACTTATTACAATTTTGTTGTTTTATCACAATAGATTGGTTTATTTACATTTCAAAACCCAGAAACCATTCATTTACGAATGTGATTGCACTTTAGTTTACATATTTAAATGTTCAGATATTAAGATTTGAATGAGACAAAATAACATGCTTTTCCTCTCAAATATATTGTTATAATCATTTGTTTCCGATGTACTGTAATTATTTTCTGTATAAAAATTAATTTGGTGTTCAAAAAGTCTTATTTCAAACTTGAGTCTTGAAAAAGAGGGGGTCCTTTTATAATCAGGGCCGTCTTATATTTGGGCCAATACGGTAGTTTAAGCCTTTTATTGTTTTAATATTGATGATTTTGGCAAAAAAGTCAAGAAAAACCAAAAATCCCTATCTCAAAAAAATTAGCATATTTCATCCGACCAATACAAAAAAGTGTTTTGTAATACAAAAAAAGTCAACCTTCAATGAATTATATCAGCTATGCACTCAATACTTGGTCGGGAATCCTTTTGCAGAAATGACGAGAGGAGTCTGGCTGCAGCCCGCCTCTCTCAGTACCCTGCGCCGCTCTTCTCAGTACCCATCCCGCAGACAGGAAATGACGCAATACCGCTGCTCTCAGTCCCCTCAGACCGGAAATGTCGTCAACCCTTGCGACGAAAACAAGTTACGTTATTTCACCTCTCGCGAAGAAAACACGGTAAGTGGCCGCACTGAAAAAAAGTTTTTAAAAGCGTATGCATGTTTAAAAATGTTAAATTGTTAAACAACACTTGCGGTGAAAATATGAAGTGTTTATTCTGAGTTGAAAAGACCGTACTTATATCTAGTATTCTTAATGTAATTTAAATAATGTCTTCCTTTGCTAACTGCATATGACTTTGCTCTACTTATATTGTTTAATACGTACTGATGAATTCAGCAGCGAATTGGCTAATGCTGCTAATAATTTTACTTTTTTTTCACAATGAACAGTCTTCTTTGTGTAGTTTTCATTATATTGAACTCTTATTTTTCATTATGTACATGCCTGCAATTCGCAGCTCGCTGTTTTTGTTGTTGTATGGTATTGTTGTTTTGCCTTCATTTGTTTTGTCTGGTCCTTTGTAGTTTGAATGTTGTCACATGATCCAAATAGGACAAGGTTGTAATTTTTTCTTCATATTGTTACTCTGCTTAGCTATATATTTTTTCATCATTATTATTATTTTTTTTTACTAGCTCCTTGATCACCACCCCATTGGGAAGAAACTAAATCACGACCCCCAAATGGTAGTCTTCCCATGCAGATACAGGGATGTCACACAGATCCAAATGGAGGTAAGTAGCATAAGTAGTAATGTACTTTAGATTTTGGACTGTGCTGAACACTTTTTTTTGATAGACATCGAACACTGTAAAACCCACTGTGCAGACAGGACCAATGGTGACAATATAAGACCATGCCGAGCTTCATGGACGGTTCAAACTCATCCTGCCCAGGAACGGCTGGTATGTTTTTATGTCTGAGACAAATGTTGTGCTCAGTGGAAATCTGGATAGGCTTATTATTCCTTATATTAGTTAACAATTGATTATTTACTCTTTGTTTATTTAACCAATCAACATTCTCAATAGCTTATGCAAATCTTGAATATAAAGAGGCCAGAAATGGTGTTGATTGTCTAAAAAAAGAAAGTTTGATTGACACGTGCTGACTTTTGGAACGTTGGCCTGAACAATGAAATGGAATCAACTGTGAATTTTTAGGATTTAGTTTCTCTAAAGAACATAATGTCACTTGTACAATTAAGTAAAATGTAACTTTTTGTGTTTGTTTTTTTGCAGATATGAAATGCATATTTATAACTTGTCTAACAAGTAGCTCATTCAAAGGTATAAAAATGTATTTTTTGGCGTGTGTAGGGTATTATTTTAACTATGTAGCCTACAGAATGCTTGTATGGGCTCATGTTGGTGTCTGCGTACGTTTGTATTTATATAACATATGTCCGTGGGTATAGATTATGTATTTTTCAGGGAAGGACCATATTTGTGGCTGACCCCTATGTTGTTGCAACATGGTGAAAGCCTACAGGATGTGACCCACACATGCATTTGCCTGTAAGGCTGATTAGTAACAACTACAACTTGGAGGATTGGTTCATTTTCAAAGAACAGTCAAATCATAACAAATTAAATGATCCAAATTCCAATTATTTGTGGGAAGAAAAACAGATCCAATCATCAGATCAGAGAACTATTGTTATCTCCAATGAAATTCAGTATCCATTCATATTGGCATGGCGTTTCCATGATGATCCAGAATAGCCTTGTTTGGTTTTGAAGGTATGTTCCAGTCGATCCTTTTATGTTGCCCCTTCAATTAAAGCAGAATTGCACTCCAGATGATTCATCCATTCATTTGAAGCAAAATTCTAAAATGCCACTCTAAAATTACGAATGTTTTGTTTCAAGGGCATTGGCCCGGTCTCAACATTGGTAGGGACGAATATAAAGCAAATAAGGTTGCTCAAAAGTTGGTGGGGACAACTTTAGCATCCTGAAAAGTTGGTCGTGTTATGTCCCTACCGTCCCTATGCAAACCTACGCCATTGTTTTGTTTGCATGAATCATTTAAACCTGACTGGTTGGTGTTCTTATGCATGGAAACACGTTTGTAATTGTTTAACTACTGTATTTAATATAAACCTATATTTTCAATTGCAGAAAACGTTTACAGTCAATCAACAGGGGAACATGGAAAGAGAGGATTGGAAGTGAAATAGAGGTATTTGGAAAAGTGTGTATATTCATTGATTCAAAACTTGAAGGAAGTGACTCGGTTAAATTCTTACGTTATGGTTTTCCGGGACAGCCATAGGGGAAGGACTGTGGCATCTTCATGTTGATGGTAGGTGAGTTTAACTGTCCAATTTTGTCTTCTGTGATATTTGTATTCATTTATCCATTTGTAGTATGCTCTTTGCACTGTTCTGGATGCTCTCTTTGAGTTTAACCATTGTAAAATGAAGTTCACCTAATCATTCAAATTGGGCTACAAAATATCCTTGTCGTTATTCTTTATTTACAGTTGTTTTTAATTTTGTTAGACTGATATGCCAACTCTGAGGAAGTGGTAGTGTATATTGCTAGCGGACAATTTCAAACTTGGGTGCATGGTAAGTCTTTGAAACTGTTGATATGGCATTCATAGGAAAGTAGGTGCACAGCACCTTAATTCTTTGTTGGAAAATGTGGAATACTTATTTTTGTATTTTTTCAACTTATGTGAGCCACAGGAAAGAGTTTGCCCTATGGACAGATGAGGCAAAAGCATTACTGCAGGGTTAAGTGCCACCAGTCTATCAGTTACAGAGGTGAAATTTGAATATAATTGCTGAGGTCAGCTTTTAAAGACTTTTTAGTGTCCATTACTCTGACGCACTTTTGAACATGCCCCCCTTTATTCACTGATTTATTTTTAGGAAGAGGTGCAACCACAGCTCCTTCAAGTTAGTGGTGGCCCACTCCAAAAAGATATGGCGGGAAAAAATGGTAAGATTGTTTATATACCTAGTTTAATGCAATGCCTGAAAAGAAAAATCAAGTATAAAATTAACAAAGCATCATTTTTATTTTACTTATGTAATATTCAAATAGCTCTTTTCTTTCTCTTTTCCAATGAACAGTTTTGCTAAAAGGATTGTGCAAGACAGCACAAAAGCCTCGGACAGGGCTGGGGGTGTGGAATCAATGCAGTAGGAGTTCCCAAGTATCCTGCAGATGGAAGAGGATGAGCACGAACTACAATGTCTTGGAGCCATTCAAGTTCTGTTTCAACCATCTGGAAGATGGATTTACCTTTTTTGAGGAGATTGTTGACTAAAGAAAATATCTGGTGTTCTCTCAATAATAATAAAAAATAATAAAACTAAAAAAATAAAGTTTACCACATTAGAACTGGTTGTATTGAGTTCATTTTTCTACACTTATAAATTAGTTGTTTTTTTTTTCTTTTATCCCAGATGTTAGTTGTAGGTAGTTTTAATTACCTGTGATGAAGGCGGGAGTGCTTGCCGAAAAATGTCAGGTAATTAAAACAACCTACAACTATTGTCTGGGATAAAAGAAAAAAACAACTAACACATGACAACTATTTTGTCATTTCTGTTTGAAATAAAGGTGCCTTTCCTGGAGCAGAAAGTTTAATATAGTTTCTGAATTAGTTAATTAGGATCTTCACCCACATGAATGAATTTAAGTAGCAAAATGAAAGACAAAATTGGTTTGGTTGCAACATTGAGAGAATATTACGTTTTTGATACATTAAATTGTAATGAAGCTATATTAATGTGTCCGTTCATGAAAATGTAAGGATGACAGCAATTTCTAATAATTCTCAATTGGAGTATATTTTACAATTGACAAACTAAAGTACACACTGTGATAGGTCACAGGCGATCTTTCAGTCACTAATTAAACCTTTATTGCAATAGTGTGTATTTTAATTTTGATGTACTGTAACCGTGTTTTTCATTTTGGTAAAATCAGCAGGCTTTGACAAACTGACCGCGCTTAAAGAGTTAATCTCCCGATTTCACCAAATCAATTTAAGGAGCATGGAAATAAATTATTATTTAAATAATAATGAGTGATGCTGAAACCGAAAATAAAAGACGTGCGAAAAGAAAAGTAAACTAGTATTTACGTTCGAATGGACGCTAACTATTACGATAAAACCGGAAGCTCGGAACTCGAGCGCTACTTCATGTTGTCATTTCCGGTCTGAGAGCTGCGATATTGCGTCACTTCCTGTCTGCGGGATGGGTACTGAGAAGAGCGGCGCAGGGTACTGAGAGAGGCGGGCTGCAGCCAGACTCTCTTGGAAATGACTGCTTCAATGCGTCGCGGCATGGAGGCTATCAGCCTGTGGCACTGCTGAGGTGTTATGGAGGCCCAGGATGCTTCGATGGCGGCCTTAAGCTCATCCACAGTGTTGGGTCTGGTGTCTCTCAACTTCCTCTTCACAATATCCCACAGATTCTCTATGGGGTTCAGGTCAAGAGAGTTGGCAGGCCAATTGAGCACAGTAATGCCATGGTCAGTAAACCATTTTTCATTGATTTTGGCACTGTAAACAGGTGCCAGGTCGTGCTGAAAAATGAAATCTTCATCTCCATAAAGCTTTTCAGCAAATGGAAGCATGAAGTGCTCCAAAATCTCCTGATAGCTAGCTGCATTGACCCTGCCCTTGATAAAACAGAGTAGATAAACACCAGCAGCTGACATGGCACCCCAGACCATAACTGACTGTGGGTACTTGACACTGGACTTCAGGCATTTTGGCATTTCCTTCTCCCCAGTCTTCCTCCAAACTCTGGCACCTTGATTTCCGAATGACATGCAAAATTTGCTTTCATCTGAAAAAAGTACTTTGGACCGCTGAGCAACAGTCCAGTGCTGCTTCTCTGTAGCCCAGGTCAGGCGCTTCTGCCGCTGTTTCAGGTTCAAAAGTGGCTTGACCTGGGGAATTAGGCACCTGTAGCCTATTTCCAGCACACGCCTGTGCATGGTGGCTGTGGATGTTTCTACTCCAGACTCGGTCCACTGTTTCTGCAGGTCCCCCAAGGTCTGGAATCGGCCCTTCTCCACAATCTTTCTCAGGGTGCGGTCAGGTCTTCTGGTTGTGCAGCGTTTCCTGCCACACTTTTTCCTTTCCTGCCTTGATACAGCACTCTGGGAACAGCCTATTCGCTCAGAAATTTATTTCTGTGTCTTAGCCTCTTGCTTGAGGGTGTCAATGATGGCCTTCTGGACAGCAGACAGGTCGGCAGTCTTGCTCATGATTGCGGTTTTGAGTGATGAACCAGGCTGGGAGTTTTTAAAAGCCTCAGGAATCTTTCGCAGGGGTTGAGTTAATTCATTGATTCAGATGATTAGGCTAGTAGCTTCTTTAGAGTACCTTTTCATGATATGCTAATTTTCTGAGATAGGGATTTTTGGTTTTTCTTGACTTTTTTGCAAAAATCATCAATATCAAAACAATAAAAGGCTCGAACTACTTCAGTTGTGTGTAATGAATCTAAAATGTATGAAGTGTAATGTTTATCAGTACTTTACAGAAAGTAATGAACTTTATCGACATATGCTATTATTAACAATTTATTAACAATATGCTATTTTTTTAGAAGGACTAGTAATGGCAAACTGGAACAAAAGTATAATGAAATATTCTATATAAATTTTAAATAAATTCAGTCCTTCAGGTGAGCCTAAACCAGGGGTCTGCAAGTCCGATCCTGGAGACCCGCTATGCAGCTAGTTTTCCATGTCTCCCTCCTTTAACACACCTGAATCAAATGATAAATTCATCAGCAAGCTCTACAGGAGCCTGATAACTATCCTGATTATGTGATTTAGAAAGTTAGCGTTTTATAGCAATCAAGCTAGCGGAAGTTCCGGAAGTTAGCGGAACTTGCTACGCAAGTTAGCCAATTGCTCTTTTGTTGTACTCAGATCCTCATCTGGTTATTATTATTATTTTTTTTAATATCATTTGAGGCTAAGATCGGGTGTTTTAATTGAACTTTAAATGCATTTATTGCTCTTGAGAAATGAAAGCGCAATTCTGCATATAGTTTGAATAAACACTCAGGAATCTCATTTTGTATTTGCATTTAATGGTCTTTTAAAAGTGTAATCTTAGCAAACCAAAATATGAACACTTCTTTCTTCGTTTTACATCTCTTAAAATTGATTCTGCAACGCACTAAATCGTCATTATCCGATTCCTCGATTATTCGAACTAACTGATCGATCACTTAAAAAATTAAGTTAATTAAGTTAATTAAGTTAAATTAATTGTCACTTTTAAGAGAAAAAAATTGTTAACTGGGGTTAATTGTACACTCATTTGACTAATGTGGGACGTGAATCGCTTAATACTCGCTAATAACTTTGAAAATTGTGTACTAAGAATTTATGGAATTGTTTATATGATCAATAAATCCCATTACGGACTAATTAACAGAATGCTTCGAACCTCCCTACAAAAGCATTACACACCTGACATCTTCATGAGAGTTGAGAAATAAAGCGCATCATAAATGATCTCCCGGGGGGGATCAACGGATGTGGATTATTGTGTCACATCATTAAGTCTTACAGGCCGGTTAAGGTTGCGGCACTCGTTTCACGGTCAGTTGTCTTAGTCCTCTGCCAAAAGATGGAAGGATGCCAACAAAAGATTGAAAGCCAGCCGGAGTTGCCAGAAATCCAAAAGAAGCCCACTAATATAAATGTGAGGAGGGGGGGGGTCGCGAACTGTGATCCTACATATTTTACACGTACACAGGAAAAATAAGTATTGGGTGAAAATAAGTAGGAATTGGTGACTGCGGTCAAGCCAGCGGACGTTCGTATTCCCGTGGTCAAATGACCAAACACAGACAAGACTGAAAAAGCAGTTTCTGCTCTAACACTCTTTAAAATAAACTGCTGTATTTTAAGCCAAAAGAACAGTTGTGTTTGATAGAACAATATGTCTATATGCTGCCATAGCAGATTCATGGGGCATTAAGCCCCCAAACTATTTTTAATTTGTCCGTTTTACCCTGGAAACTCCCATTTACAGACGTCGCGCAACCGCTTTTGTTTCAACCCAGCCATAAAAAGAAGGTATGTTATTTATTATTCAAAACGTCTGTCATTTTTAGCAATCAATCCATCCATCCATCATCTTCCGCCTACTCCGGGGTCGGGTCGCGGGGACAGCAGCTTTAACAGGGAAGCCCAGACTTCCCTCTACCCAGCCACTTCAACCAGCTCCTCCAGTGGGATCTCAAGGCGTTCCCAGGCCAGCCGAGAGACATAGTCTCTCCAGCGTATCCTGGGTCGTCCCCGGGGCCTCCCGCTGGTGGACATGCCCGGAACACCTCTCCTGGGAGGCGTCCAGGAGGCATCCGAAACAGATGCCCGAGCCACCTCCACTGGCTCCTCTCAACGCGGAGGTGTAGCGGCTCAACGCCGAGTCCCTCCCGGATGACCGAGCTCCTCACCCTATCTCTAAGGGAGAGCACGGACACCCTGCGAAGGAAACTCATCTCGGCCGCTTGTATCCACGATCTTGTTCTTTCGGTCACGACCCACAGCTTGTGACCATAGGTGAGGGTAGGAATGTAGATCAACTGGTAAATCGAGAGCTTTGCCTTTCGACTCAGCTCCTTCTTCACCACTACGGACCGGTGCAGCGTCCGCATTACTGCAGACGCTGCACCGATCCGCCTGTCGATCTCTTGCTCCCTCCTACCCTCACTCGTGAACAAGACCCCAAGATTCTTGAACTCCTCCACTTGGGGCAGGATCTCATCCCCGACCCGGAGAGGGCACTCCACCCTTTTCCAACTGAGGACCATGGTCTCGGATTTGGAGGTGCTGATCTTCATCCCAACCGCATCACACTCGGCCACGAACCATTCCAGTGAGAGTTGGAGGTCACGGCTTGTTGAAGCCAACAGCACCACATCATCTGCAAAAAGCAGAGATTCAATGCTGAGGTCACCAAACCGGACCCCCTCAACGCTTCGGCTGCACCTAGAAATTCTGTCCATAAAAGTTATGAACAGAATCGGTGACAAAGGGCAGCCTTGGCGGAGTCCAACCCTCACTGGGAACGAATTCGACTTACTGCTGGCAATGCGGACCAAACTCTGACACTGGTCGTACAAGGACCGAACAGCCCGTACCAAGGGGCTCGGTACCCCATACTCCCGGAGCACCCCCCACAGGACTCCCCGAGGCACACGGTCGAACGCCTTCTCCAGATCCACAAAACACATGTAGACTGATTGGGCAAACTCCCCTGCACCCTTGAGGACCCTGCAGAGGGTGTAGAGCTGGTCCACTGTTCCACGGCCGGGACGAAAACCACACTGCTCCTCCTGAATCCGAGATTCGACTTCCCGACGGACCCTCCTCTCCAGCACCCCTGAATAGACTTTACCGGGGAGGCTGAGGAGTGTGATCCCTCTATAATTGGAACACACCCTCCGGTCCCCCTTCTTAAAAAGGGGAACCACCACCCCTGTCTGCCAATCCAGAGGCATTGTCCCCGATGTCCACGCGATGTTGTAGAGGTGTGTCAGCCACGACAGCCCCACAACATCCAGAGCCTTTAGAAACTCCGGGCGGATCTCATCAACCCTCGGGGCCTTGCCACCGAGGAGCTTTCCAACCACCTCAGTGACTTCAACCCCAGAAATCGGAGAGCCCACCTCGGAGTCCCCAGACTCTGCTTCCTCAAAGGAAGGGTGTACTGCTTTCCTCTTCTCGGACGCCGGTTCATTTTTTGCCTAGAATCTTTAATTGATGTCTAATATTTCATTTTAAAAAAAGATGACTTTAGAAAATTATTCCCTCGCATTTAAACTACGTCACAATGGGGGGGAAAATGGTGTCTGTAAATAAGTCATGGATATCTACCTCATAATAACTATCGCTTAATTGTTTTTTTTTTGTTATTGTCGAATTTCCCCCGATGATAAATAATTGATCCAAACAAATCTCCCCCCACCCCGGAAAATTAAGATTTTAATCTTTCCAATGATCTATCACACATGCATATAGGACAATATTGAAATCTGGCCACATTGGTGGTCTCAGAGCGGAACTTCAAGTCACCTTAGTGTTTTCCACCATATACACACACTCTGTTTGGCTCTCATAGAGTCACATTTTAAAATATGTTTAGTGTTTTGGCTCTCTCGGTCAAAAAGGTTCCTGACCCCTGGTTTGGGGGGAGGGGGGGGGGGCACATTCAGGAAGTGAAAAGGGATACATCTAAGTCTGAACATAATGAAGATCATTCACTTAATAATGGCAGGGTCTTTCTATCCTTACAACATATGGGAAGACAATCTAAATTACTTACAGTATATGACTGAACTCTTTATATAATGCAAATAAGGTTGCTTAAAAGTTGATGGGGAGAATTTGAGGATCCTGAAAAGTTGGTAGTGTTATGTCCCTACAGTCCCTATGCAAATCTACCCACTTTAACTGAGTAAATGTGAAGTGTTAGTAACACTTCACATTTACTTTTACTGTTACTACCCACCTATGCCCAGGAACAACCACCCTATATGGACCAAACTTATTTTGGGGCCTATCTGATCAGATATAACTGAACTCAGCAGGAAAATCAGATCAATGTGAATATGAAACAACCTATTTTGGATTAAAAAGCACAAATGGACCAAAAGATTGTCTTGCACAGAAACAGTTACTGTTCAGCCAAACTGACAATTACCATAAAAGCAAATGCATGTCACCTGTGTAACATATTAGGAGGAGCTTTTTAGAAGACTTACGGTAAAAGACGTATTCGGTGTAACTGGACCAGAACTTGTCCTCCGTGTGCTGGCTGACGAACGAGGCGGTAACGGACGAGTTGCACGCAACCATGTGGAAGCCGCACTCGGACAGCATGTCGAAGGCCCTCTCCAGGTGCCGGAACTTGAGATAGAAGCGAGACGTGTAGCGTTCCGGGGTCCGGTTCGGGTCCCGGCTCTCGTTCAGGGTCTCCCCGAAGACCTCTTTAGCCAGGGCCACTCGGCCGCAAATCAGAATGCGGGGCACCCGGCGGAACTTGGCGTCGCTTTGAGCCTCGCGCGCCACGGTGCATGACCCCCGATAACCCACCGTGACGAAGCCGCTCTTCCTGTCCGCCGGGACGAGCGACGGAGGCGGGCAGTGGCGCGTCTCGCTTCCCTGGGAGCCGTCCTCATAGTCGCTGTGGAACAAGTCGTCCGGGCTTTGCTTGGCGTCGTCCGGGCTGAGAAGCTTCACCAAGTCGGGTAGCTGGAAGTACTCCGCTTCCTTCCGGAGTCGTCCTTTCTCCGGGAAGTGGTCCGGGAGGACCACCTGCTTGTCCCGCAAGTAGTCCAATACGTAGCGAAAGAGGAAACCGTCGCGGTCGATGAAGTAGCGACCTTTCGGGTCTCGGGCTAAGTCGTTGGAGGCGTCCTTTTTGGAGAACAATTTAGCAAGGAGGGAACTCGGGCTACTCACCAACGTGCAGTAGCGCGTGTAGTACACTTGGCCGCCCACGTTGAGCTCCAGGACGTCGGGGAGACTGTTCTGAACCGATGCCTGCTCTTTCAGGTTAGTCCTGCAGTTCCCGCTCAGCGCCATTGTGCCTCCTCACTTTATATTATAATTTGCTCTTGTATAGTTTAAATACGAAAAACACACTAACAAGTGGGAAAAAGTTACATGAAAATGCTCCAGTCATCGATCCATATCTGATTTAGGGACGAGGGGCATTTACATATGCCTTAAATAGAGCATATTAAAATGGTTCCGTGGTCGCCATCCCAATAAAGAACAAAAATAAGAATCCAGTTGCATTAAAAAGAAAAAAAAATACTACACATAAAACAGTATGGTGTAGATCCCAATGCAAAGAAAAGTCTTCATAAAACTCCAAACAGGAATCCAAAATATTCTGGATAAAAGATGAGGAGGCAAAACTAATCAATATCTCTACATCAGTCTTCTTTGATAGAGAAATCTAATTGTACATAATTTAAAAAATAATCTGGTTTTAGAGAGGAAAGCAAGCCAGCGTGCTTCTGCCAGAGAACTGTCCGTGGTTCTGAACCAGCCCCAATCTGTACTCCCACCGCCCCTCTCTCACAGAGCAGGTTGGTGTCTTCACTCCCCTCAAGGTTGTGTGTGTGTGTGTGTGTGTGTATATCACCCCCACTATGGGACCATTCGCTGTAGAAATAAAAAATATAGTTTTCCTTTTATGTCTATGCCTATAATAGCCTAATCATTTTACTACCCACACACAAAAAAGCTGCAGAAAGCAGAATTTGAATAAATGGAAAAAGAAGCGGTGTTTCCTCTTTCGTAAAAGTGAGCAACAGCGCCACCCCCTGTATGTAATTGGCATTATTTCATCCATTCGATGGTGCTAAAAGCTGTTAGGATGCATTAGTTTATTAATAGTAGCTCTAGGCTTCATTTAATTGCATTTAATTTCAATGCTCGTTGAAGTCAGTTGCACACAGCAGGTGAAACCTGTACACGTGTGCAATAAAATCAAATCTAAATGTAATGTAATACATAATGTACTCTACGTTTAGAATTATATTCATCTCAATGAGTTACAGCATTGTGGACGTTTCATTGGAAAAGTGATGCTTATTATATTGCTTCGTGACACAAAAATGTTTTTTTATATGGCTGTCCAGATCGCATACAGTGTATCACAAAAGTGAGTAGACCCCTCGCATTTCTGCAGATTTTTAAGTATATCTTTTCATGGGACAACACTGACAAAATGACACTTTGACACAATGAAAAGTAGTCTGTATGCAGCTTATATAATAGAGTTCATTTATTTTCCCCTCAAAATAACTCAAAATATAGCCATTAATATCTAAACCCCTGGCAACAAAAGTGAGTACACACCTTAGAAACTACGTACATCCCTAAATGTCCAATTGAGTACTGCTTGTCATTTTCCCTCCAAAATATCATGTAACTCGTTACAGGAGTGCTGTCAGCATTGCTGCAGAGATTGAAGAGGTGCGGGGGTCATTCCCAGCACCATGCTTGACTGTAGGCATGACACACTTATCTTTGTACTCCTCACCTGGTCGCCGCCACACATGCTTGAGACCAACGGAACCAAACAAATTAATCTTCGTCTCTAGACCATAGGACATGGTTCCAGTAATCCATGTGCTTTGTTGACATGTCTTCAGCAAACAGTTTGCGGGCTTTCTCGTGTACCGTCTTCAGAAGAGGCTTCCTCCTGGGGTGACAGCCATGCACACCAATTTGATGTAGAGTACGGCGTATGGTCTGAGCACTAACAGGCTGAAACCCCCTTCTCTTCAATCCCGACAGCACTCCTGTAACGTGTCACATGACATTTCCGAGGGAAGATGACAAGAAGTACTCAATTTGGACATTTAGGGATGTACGTAGTTCCCATGTGGTGTACTCACTTTTGCTGCCAGGTGTTTAGATATTAATGGCTATATTTTGAGTTAATTGAGGGGGACATAAATTAACTCTATAATATAAGCTGCACGCAGACTACTTTTCATTGTGTCAAAGTGTCATTTTATCAGTGTTGTCCCATGAAAAGACATTAAAGATGTCCTGATCGGATGCCGATCGATCGGGTCCGATCACGTCATTTTCAAAGTATCGGAATCGGCATAAAAATATTGGACATGCATTTTTTTAATATATATATAATTTTTATTTTAAATCATTTTCTAATTGTATTTAACGTTACAGACAAAATGTCTTACACTCATTCAGAGTAGTTTTGGCTTAAAGTAGGGCTATCAAATTTAGTGCGTTAACGGCAGTAATTACTTTTTTTAAATTAATCACGTTAAGTAATTAACGCATGCGCTGCACGACCCACTCACGCATTGTCGCGTTCAATCTATGAAGACGGCATTTTACCTATAGATAGCGCTAAAAGGCAGCGAATAATGAGTAGAGAGAATTTTGACTGCCTTTGGAGCCATTTTTTTATGTGGCTAAAGCCTTACAATACCTCTCTCAGCAATTAAATATAACGTGGGAATGTGGGGAAGAAAGGTAGTAGTTGATCATTTTCTTAACACCCCATGTTCTTTCCCAACGCATAGTAGATATATCAATTGGTAGCCCTACGCACAGTCATGGTTGCACTTCCCATCATGCATTTGGGCAGAAGTTAAATGGCTGCAGTATCATTTACTGAAAGCTCAACAAATACACTAGATGGCAACATTTAGTCACAATATACAAAGTCACATTTATCCTTTAAGAATTACAAGTCTTTCTATCCGTGGATCCCTCTCACAAAAAGAATGTTAATAATATAAATGCCATCTTGAAGATTTATTGTCATAATAAACAAATACAGTACTTATGTACTGTATGTTGAATGTATGTATTCGTCTGAGTTTTATTCATTTTTTTCTTAATGCATTGTCGAAATGTGTACGATCGGGAAAAATTATCGGGAATGATTGGAATTGAATCGGGAGCAAAAAAAGCAATCGGATCGGGAAATATCGGGATCGGCAGATACTCAAACTAAAACGATCGGGATTGGGTCGGGAGCAAAAAAAACCATGATCAGAACAGCTCTAACCGTTACACCCTTACTATCCATATTAAAATATGAAAACCTAAATATGTTTGGGTGCTATTAGTTAAAGCAGGCCGTTTTTTTCATCTGTGTGATTTTGACAAAGATCAGATCACATTTGATGGTGATTTTATGCAGAAATGTGAGAAATTCCAAAAGGTTCAGATACTTTTTCATACTACTGTAGCAGAAGGAAAAACAGATGATTGGATTGATGAAGTGGTTCCAGCTGTGAAGGCCCTCTGTGATCACACAGGTGGAAACTACTCTAAGGGAAACATACAGGTGAAGCACAACAAAAACCAGTATAAAGTAATAAGAAAACAAACACATACCTGATCAAAAGCAGAAATTACACCCAATCCATATTCAATTAATCCATACAATCCATCCATTGTATCGCAAAATCGTATTGTATCCTGAGGTCCCGCCCCTACTGTACATGCAAGGTAGCGCACGGACAAGCGCGATTAGGCCGTCTCAAGTGGCCATCTCTCAGTGCTGATCTCCCCTGACAGAAACATTGACATTATAGGGCTAAAAAATAGAGCAAAAGCAAACAATAGAAAGAAAAGGGGGATGAGGAGGTGCTTGAGCTGCCTGGGACCTGAGCAGTCACCCAGAAGTAGGCCACGTCAGTAGCTTCATCATAAATACATGGAGCCTCAGCACTGCACTGCACTGCACTTATTGCTATTTAAAGAGCACACCACAAACCAGCCGTTAAACCTGTTCAGGGCGACACCGTTTCTGCCAACTCGGCTTGTGCTCCCTTAAAATGCATTTGCTTTTTGCATTTCGGACTAGAGGCCATTAAAAGCAACAGTAAACCTGCAATTAAGTCATTGGCTGACATTGTCGGTGATATGATTACTCCCAGCCATTCCAATTTGAATGGATTGGATCCCTGTCAATGGCAGTGAATGAATTAAGCATTTTGTTCAGTTTGTCGTTCTAACATTTCAATATTTTTTTAATACAAATACAACTTAACCACTTGGCAAGTTTGCGCACTTTAGTAAGAGACATTATTATTACTTCTGTTTAAAAATGTAGAACTTCATCTACCCCTATACCAAATGAAAGTCTGTTGTATGCTTCTTCCATTCTGCTGATCTTCTTCTTCGTTGCACTTTATTTTGGAATAAGTGTTGCAAAAAAAAAGTAAAAAGCAAAAGGCACAAACACATTAGTCAGTTTGCGATCACAGAATTTTTTTCAGACTATTTTGGAGTGGAGGTTCTCCACCTGAATGACTCCATTTTCCACTGAGTGACGGTGCCAGCAACTTTTAATACACAAATATAGTTTAACCAGTGGTGAATGAATTTTTTAAACCTTTCCTGTTCAGCTGTTTGAAACTGAGAATGGAAGTCTAAGTGCCCGGTTGGTCTGAACAGTTTTAATGTTTCACATTGAGAGTATGACATACTCCCACTGTGATCATTCAACATACAGTGCTGCTCAAAAGTTTGTGAACCCCCTCAACATTTTGGAATTTTCTATTATTTCAACCTGATTTCCTAATCAATCAATTCAGTAGTTTTTTTTTTGTTTTTTTAACAGTTGTGTTGTCGAGACTAAATTAAAAAGAGTTTTCATCAACTGATGTAGGTGCAAAATTGAACTGTTTGGTCACAACCAAAACCGCCATGTCTGGCGAAAAGTCAACACTGCATACCACCAAAAGAACCTTCTCCCAACAGTGAAGCATGGAGGTGGGAATGTCAAGATCTGGGCTTGCTTTTCATCCTCAGGACCTGGACAACTCCACATAGTCCAGGGAATCATGAATTCTGAGGAATATTGTCAAATCCTAGAACATAACCTGACGCCATCTGTTTTGAAGTTAAAGCTTGGCAGAAGGTGGATCATGCAACATGATAATGATCCAAAGCATTCCAGCAATACAACCAAGGAATGGCTGAAAAAGAAGAAGATTCGTGTTCTGGACTGGCCCAGTCAAAGTCCTGACCTAAATCCCATTGAAATGCTGTGGCGGGACCTGAAGCGAGCAGTTCATGCCAGACGCCCATCAAACCTCTCTCAACTGACTGCGTTCTGCAAGGAAGAATGGGCAAAAATCCCCCAAAGTAGATGTGAGAGGCTGATTAGTCACTACAGAAACCGTTTGGTTGAGGTAATCTCTGCAAAAGGAGGCGCAATATCCTATTAACTGAAGGGGTTCACATACTTTTGCACACATGATATCTGAGTTTTTCTTAAATCAACCACTTTTGTTAAATAAAGAATGACAATATAACTATTTCTTTTGTTTCAGTCCATTATTTGGAATGTCAGTATTGTGGATTTGGGTATAACTTAACATTTAATAAGGTTATTTTAGTTTTTTTTACAAAAAATCTGACCATCGCTGTGGGGTTCACAAACTTTCGAGCAGCACTGTACCTCGTTTATTATGACAAAGCAGCGAACAGGAAGGGGTTATGGGGGAACAGAAGGAAAGGAACACAAGAAAAGAAAGAAAAGAAACACAACAACAAGAAATACATCGTACGTATACACTAACTGCTAATATGTTGGTGCTATCGTCAGCTAGATGTATTTCCGGTTGACACCCTGTGGGGGACCTGTTGACCAGGGAAAGAGGGGGACGGGGGTGGGGGAGTCTATAAGCTAAGTGATTGAAAAGGGTAGAATGTACACAAATCAGCTCTGTGATCTAGAACCCAGTAATCGTGTGAATCCCTTGTGAGTGTAAGCCCGTTGGCGACCGACCCTACGGCCCATCGCCAATCCCGGCACAAGGACCCCCACCCGAGCGCGCCCAAGTCTTTTTTTTCCAGATAAGGATACAGATACACGGGCTAGAAAATTACTTGGAGGGATCCACCGATAGAAAGACTTGTAGTTCTTAAAAGATAAACATTATTATTATTATTTAAAATAATTTGATATTGAAACCCCTCTTGATGTTTTTATTTCTTACAATTTGTAAAATTTGTTTAACTATTAGGTTGCCATTGTTGTTGACGTGGCGTCACATGGTTACGCTGCCGGACTTCCAGAGTATGACTCTCGCGACATAGACATTTTGTCTGTTCAACCCTTTCAATTTAAACCCAAGAGGAACATTAATGAGCATGACAGCAGGAGCAAAAGTAAAATGAACAGGAAAGACGGGCTGAGACAAGAGTAGGGGGGATAAAAACGGTGTTCTGCCAAAATGTGCTACGCCGGCGAAACGCCCTAAAAGAGGCAAATTTGATGTGAAATAATGGTGGTTAAATATGCTTCATGACTAATGTGGTCAACAGATCAACAATCTGCTTTAAAGCTACCACGATACAATGCTTGAAAGTATGAGAGGGAAACACATGCAAAAAGTATTTTGGGGCAATGAAAAGGTAATAAAAGCTTTTAACCGATGAGCGCATGTGTTGGATGTCTCATTGCCTAGAAGGAATTGCAGTAACGCGCTAGTATTCATACAGTGGCAGTGAGGAGCTACATCATCACCCCAAGCGTCGATTGCGCGCGTAAAACATGGCGCCCTCCATGGGTCAAAACAAGTACTAAATATTATAGATTTTTAAATCAATGTCAATATTATGTGTTTCTAATAACATATTTTAGTAAAAGAGAACAAGTAAAACTTCGAGTATCTAAGAAAAAAAAAATACTCTAATAAAATTACAAAGGAGCTTGCTTTAAAATTTACAAGTAAAAAGTAAAAGTATTTTCTGCAGATGTAAACATGTTATGTATCTATCTATCTTTGAAGGCACGCTGCTACCACAGTTTTTTTTCTGTTTGTTTTGTTTTTATCAATATGCTGTTCACCGGCCTAATCTTGTTTGCTCTCGTGCTGCCTCTAGTGCTCAATTACGGTATAGTTATATGGAGCTTATCGCAAATGCATGAAAACAAAACGATCAACAAAAGTAACAAAAGTAACATGTAACAAAGGCGACAATTTGAAAAATGATGGAGTAAAAAGTACAGATACATGCTGTAAAATGTAGTGAGGTAAAAGTAAAAAGTACCACTTCATATTTGTGGCCAAGTAAAGTACAGATACACAAAAAATGTACTTGAGTACAGTAACGAGATACTTTTTTAGGGCTGCAGCTATCGAATATTTTAGTAGTCAATTAATCGATGGAGTAGTTAGTTCGAATAATCGAGTAATCGGATAAGGAACATGAAAAATTAAAATACCTGAACTGAGCCTCAAACGGTATAATTAAAAATAAATAAATAAATTTTAAAAATGAGGATCTATGTACAACAAAAGAACAATTGGCTAATTTACATCAGGGCTGCAGCTATCGAATATTTTAGTAATCGAGTATTCGACTGAAAATTCTATCGATTAATCGAGTAATCGGATAAAACATTTTTTTTAGGTAAGAAGCAATTATAAATATACACGAGAAAACAAGATATTTCATCTAATATTGAACCATTTTCAGTCAATCATTGTCTTTATTTTCGATGTACATTGTTGTAAACAGCCAACAATTGCCTTTCAGAAGTGACCAAAAAACAAACAGAACAAAAAAAAAAAACTTTTTTGCTGTTTTCACTCAAAAACTTCTAGATTTTATTTTAAAAAAAACGTATTTCATACCTCAAAATTTCATTTCGCTTGGTAACACACGTGGACTGCAGCTATCGATTATTTTAGTAGTCGATTAATCGATGAACTAGTTAGTTCGAGTAATTGAGTAATCCGATAAACATGAAAAAAATTAAAATACCTGAGCTGGGCCTCAAACGGAGAAAAAAACGAAATAAAAAAATAAGGATCTACATATGTACAACAAAAGTCCAATAGCTTAAATGCTATAAAATACCACTTTTTTTTTTTTTTTTTTTTTTTTTTACAATGCTCTTAACAAATGGTTCAGACACATATTCCCACAAAAACTGGCTAAATTTACCTTTAAACTAAATTACAAATTCATTAAAAAAACATTAGCTCAAAAAAACCCAAAACTAGCTTATGTTGGTCTTAACAGGGAGCAGCTGGATTTGGCCATGTAAGACGAGGCAGACTCTTTCAAAAACAAACCATTACAACGCCACTTTAATTAAACGAATACTCGAAGCAGCAAAATTTAATTCGAATCTTTTTTCCTAATCGAATACTCGAGTTAATCGATTAATCGTTGCAGCACTAATTTACATAGAAAAGGTCCACTAGCTTAAATGCTATAAAATGCTAAAGTTTTTTTTTTTTACAAGGCTATTAACAAATGGTTCAGACACAAATTCCCACAATAAACGGCTAAATATACCTATAAACCAAATTATGAATGCATTAAAAAACATTAGCTCAAACAAAAACTTAGCTTACGTTGGTCTTAACAGGGAGCGGTTGGATTCAGCCGTGTAAAAAGAGGCAGACCAGAGGGCAGTGTATCCACTCTAATCAATAAAACTAAATGCAAACACTTTCAAAATAAACTTACAACGCCACTTTAATTAAACGAATACTCGAAGCAACAAAATTGAATTCGAATATTTTTTTCTAATCGAATACTCGAGTTAATCGATTAATCGTTGCAGAACTATACTTTTTACTTCGTTACATTCCACCACTGAGTAAACCCTGTAGCTCGAAGAAAGACCCTTCTGTGCGATGCAGTGCGCGCTTTACACCAAGTTATTTTACATCATTGTCATGACAAATACATGCAGTGAAATATTTACTCTGGAAAGCTACACATGTATTATTCAGCCATTATTTCAAGCAAGATGCAAATCTCCAATGGTAAGCCACTTTACACACTTGACAAGGATGTCGACTTTCCTTACACACATCGAGTTTGCGCGCCGTCATTTGCTGAGGCGCAGATGGAAAAAGACTAATAGTTCTTTCTTTGTGGCCGGTGATTAAAATGAAAAGCATACTGTAGTTCTCAAGGTTTATCTCTCGAGACACTTAGACTGAGTGATGTCGTGGAGTGGAAGTGGAGAAATTCAATTGACTCAGATGAGTGAGGGTCTGTATTCACAAAACAACTTTGTAAAGACGCCTCAGCAATCCGCTTTTAATACTGACATCCATCATAAATGCACTGCAAATGTTACTTGTGAGCTGTAAAATGACTTGCGACATGTTTACCCTCTGAAGTTTGTTGCTGTGTCAGTCAAACGACACCCATTTTATCTAACTATAAACGATAAAGTGTAGTAAAAATAAGCTAAGACTTCTGACAGCGAGGAACGTCCAATCCGTTATGCTTAGAAAATGATGGCAGCGATTTTGACTGTTACAAGGCCCTTCCAGTCAATATATTCTTTTTTGCTAACTACTACACATAATCAATGAATGGTCTGGCAACCAACGAGTCAACAATATATTTAGGGCCCGAGCACCAACTGGAGCGAGAGGCCCATTGTAATTTTTCATGGCAAATGAAAATGGCCAATTTGGAGTCCTTAACATGCTCAAAAATTCACCAAAATTTGCACATACTTGGCGTGAATTTCAATCATTTTGCAACCTTGCAAAAAAACTAGGGCTGTCAAACGATTAAAATTTTTAATCGAGTTAATCACAGCTTAAAAATTAATTAATCGTAATATATAACAATTCAAACCATCTATAAAATATGCCATATTTTTCTGTAAATTATTGTTGGAATGGAAAGATAAGGCACAAGACGGATATATATTCAACGTACGGTACATACAGTAAGTACTGTATTTGTTTCTTATAACAATAAATCAACAAGATGGCATTAACATTATTAACATTCTCTTAAAGCGATCCATGGATAGAAAGACTTGTAGTTCTTAAAAGCTAGATGTTAGTACAAGTAATAGAAATTTTATATTAAAACTAGGGCTGTCAAACGATTAAAATTTTTAATCGAGTTAATTACAGCTTTAAAATTAATCAATCGTAATTAATCGTAATTAATCGCAATTCAAACCATCTATAAAATATGCCATATTTTTCTGTAAATTATATATATATATATTCTGTAAAATAAATTGTTGGAATGGAAAGATAAGACACAAGATGGATATATACATTCAACATACGGTACATAAGGACTGTAGTGGGCATTTCACTCTACTGTCATTTAAATCTGTCTATGCTGTCCTCACTCCGAAGCGTCTACTTTTTCCAAAGCTAGACAGCTAGTGAACGACGCCTTAATAATTAGACTTCTTCCTTTTTCATCTGATTTATTAATAAAATGGCCTCAAACCATTGTCCTCTTTAGACCGTCGTAAAACTACAAAATAAAAGTACACAAGCATTGCATTAGCAACAACGTTAGCTTAGCACGCTATACAGGTTCACTAAACATAAACAAAAAGTGTCTCATACAAAAAATAGAACATTTCGCTTACTAACATAATATGTACATTCTTTACAACAACCATACTTACGGACAAATCTTGTCCAAGGATCATATAAGCACAACATTATCAGCCCGAGACGTCGTGCAGCCATAATGAACTGACAAGAAAACAATAAACCATGTCGCAAAGTGACCACAAGAGTTCGCTGTTGGACAGCACAAAAAGCCTTGCTGTAAAACTTACCAAAAAGCAGAAGACTTTCTGAGCGGGACTATTGCGTTAATTGCGTCAAATATTTTAATGCGATTAATTTAAAAAAATTAATTACCGCGCGTTAACGCGATAATTTTGACAGCCCTAATTAAAACCCCTCTTAATGTTTTCGTATTATTAAAATTTGTAAAATTTTTAATCAAAAAATAAACTAGTAGCTCGCCATTGTTGATGTCAATAATTACACCATGCTCACTCATTGTGCTTAAACCCATAAAATCATTTGGACCCAAGCGCCAGCAGAGGGCGCCAAACACCAAAAAACAAGTAACAAGCGGACATTACACTGCTGTCATTTTAATCTGTTTGAGCGGGGCATGTGTGTTAAGTGCATCAAATATTTTAACGTGATTAATTTAAAAAATTAATTAACGCCCATTAACGCAATAATTTTGACAGCCCTAAAAAAAAACATAACAAAATGGCTCAGTTGCGCCCCCTGAAGTTTTCAAAAAGGCCTCTGCTATTAGGTTTTTTCAACATAGAGTGTTGAAATTTTGGGGAATCTATACCTTGTGCAAAACTGCTCCAAAAAGTCTCTTGCACCCATAGTTCAAACCCAAAAGGAAATCGGGTATTTTGGATTGAATGTGAAATTTACATCGAGTTACAGGTAGCATATCTGAGACATTGGCACCTAGGGAGTTAGTTGGATCCTCCTCAAAATTTGTGAGACTGTTCATGAGACATATTGTGAGAGATTTTAAGTTATCAAAATGATGAGTTTGGCACCAAGGGAGTTAGTTGGATCCTCCTCAAAATCAGTGAGACTGTTCATGAGACATATTGTAAGAGATCTTAAGTTATCAAAATGATGAGTTTTCATTCACGGGCCTGACCTGGGCGGGGTGCCAAAGTCAGCCATATTTTTTGGCAACAGGCCAAATTCAGTAAATGACAAATAACTCCCTGATACAAGGTTCAGTCTTTTTCATATCTGGCATGTTTGAGAGGTATCCCAGCCTGAACACGACTGCATTGAAATATTACCCATTAGGCCTGGTGTAAAGCGCTTTGGGCATTGTAACAATGTAGATAAATGCGCTATATAGGTTCTCTTCATTTACCATTTTTACTAAACAGGCTCCTCCTCCAACGAAATAAAATCAGTTGACCTCAAACCTGCATCAGGGAAGCCTTAAGATATGTGTTCAGGTGCTTGATGAAAAATTTTAAGGTTTCATTGAAGCATAAGGGTCCAGACAGGAAAGTGAAAAATACCATCGCCATTTTGTCTCGCCACAATTATGAACAGTCGGAACTTGGCAGACATACAACATATCTGCGCGAAATGTCCAGTCCTGAAAAGTCCTGTGGGGGTCATTTGCATCAACCCTACAGCGCCAACTGGTGGCCACAGAAAGTCAGTCATTTTACTTATACAGGTCCAGTTCTTTTCAGATTGGTCTTTGTAGTTACAAGACCTTTTGTAATACTCAATTTTAAGGCCCATGTCCACATGTCTCTGTCTGTTGCTGTGACGATCCTTTTTTTGCCATTAAAAGGAAGTAGATGTCTTCAGGGACTTAGGCAGCTTACAGAGCCGCAAAATTTGGCACACTTGATTAAAATGGCCCAATTATAAGTTTCATTTTGGTTTTGAATAAGGATATGGCTGCACATCTCAGTAGCGCCTCATTTTTGTAGGACCCTCTTCAAGAGGGGTTTTTTTCTCCTAGTAAATGTAAATGTAAATCTAGTAAATGTATTTCTAATCCCAAAAAAGAGGGGAGTTTCAAGCATGTTAGGTTCTCATGAGATGATGAGAGGGGGACAATCTGTCACCAACCTGACCTGCGTGGCGTCAGAGTTGCACCAAAATGCGAGGGGCCCGTTTAGTCCTGCTTGGTATTGTGGTTTGAAATAGCTCACAACTGCACTAAAGTAATCAAAAATCAATAGTTCACACCCAATTGTATACAGCCTTCTAACATGGTTGAAAAGCATTGATAATATCCGCCATGTATTTTCATATCCTGTCACTTATTTTTTCATGGGAATACAATCATCTGTGCACTCGTCACTCAGTCAGTGCCTGATTCAATTTGCAGCATGTGGGTCTCAGGAAGCAGTTGGCCAGGATGAAGTAGTGGGTGTCATGGAAGCATTGGGATGGAGGAGGTGGTGTAGAATTTAACAGATTCACACTGAGGAGGAACAAGTCTCAAGTGTTCATTTCATGAAGGAATGTAGATGAGACATTACTTTTCTGTCTCATGCACGTCAAATTATCTAGCGTTAAATAGTATACCATCTACAGTAAGTATTGTTCATTTGGCAGCACTGGTTAGGATGAAGTCAGTGCTTTGTGACCTGCATTTAAAAGCACTTTTAATTACAAGATTGGTAACACTTTATTTTAAAGTGGCGTCATAAGCCCGTCATATGACTGTCACAATTATGACATGACACTGTCATGAGCATTAATGAATGCTTATGACTGATGTCATTAAGTTAGGGTGACCAAACGTCCTCTTTTACCCGGACATGTCCACTTTTTATATCCTGTCCGGGTTGTCCGGCGGGGTTTTATAAATTCATGAAAATGGCCGGTTTTCGTTATTTATTCACGGGACCAATAAGCGTGTGTTGTAATTGACTGACGCTTTGCACAGAATACCACGGTACTGTGCTGCCTGTGACGTGTTCCCAGACTTGTTAAGACTTTTATTTTGATCAATACTTATATATATAATCAAATGCTCATGTACCCAAAAGAGTAATTACCATATTTTTCTGACTATAAGTCGCAGTTTTTTTCATAGTTTGGCTGGGGGTGCGACTTATACTCAGGAGCGACTTATGTGTCAAATTATGGTATTTTGGTGTTTTGGAGTGACACTGATGGTTTGTTAAAATTGTTAGCATGTTCTTTATGCTATAGTTATCTGAATAACTCTTAATAGCTATGGCCACGTTTACATTCTGCCTTTGGCAATGTGTGTTCAATTGTATTATTGACTTTTTTATATTGAAATGCATGCTTTTAGTTTGTGGCGCTTTCACGCCCACGTAGGGGTGCACTCACACTTGTTTACGTGAAGAAGAGCGCTCACACGTCAGAAGAAGACTGACAGCTACGCATCTCTGAGTGAGTGGGCGAATTAGCAAGAGAGAAACACGGCTGCGAACTTACGTTCATTGTTTATGCTTGTAAAATACCTCTACAGAGGCAACGCCTGTGTGTATCATCTTTTCTGTTGTTGTTGTGTGTTTTCCACCCGCGATCGGACACGTAGAGCCAGTTGTGTGGTTGTTCAAATGATGTGCTAATGCTAGCGAACACATGGTAACCATTTGTGCCATTACTGTATAGCACCTAATTGTTATTTACGTTGATGCAAACCTGTTTGGTATCGAGGACGAAATTGATTCAGCAAATTATATGGACGTCCAGCATCGTCATTTGGGAGTTTAGCTCGCTGTATAGCCAGGACCGAGCCGTAGCATCCTGGTGAGGACTATATTCGCATTTCGTTGTTCATGCACTGCACACTGTACACTTATTCAGCATGTTGTTCTCTATTGTATTTTTATTAAAGATGTCCCGATCGATCGGGTCCGATCACGTCATTTTCAAAGTATCGGAATAGGCAAAAAAATATCGGACATGCCTTTTTTTAATATGTATATACATATATATATATTTTAATTAAATCGTTTTCTAATTGTATTTAACGTTACAGACAAAATGTCTTACACTCATCCAGAGTCTTTAGTTCTGGCTTAAAGTAGGGCTATCAAATTTATCGCGTTAACGGCGTTAATTAATTTTTTTTAAATTAATCATGTTAAAATATTCAACGCAATTAACGCATGCGCTGCACAACCCACTCACGCATTGTCGCGTTCAATCTATAATTGCGCCGTTATACTTATATATAGAGCTAAAAGGCAGCGTAAAATGAGTAGAGTGAATATTGGCAGTCTTTGGAGCCTCTATTTAATTGGCTAAAGCCTTAAAATCCCTCTCTAGACAATTAGAAATATCGTAGGAAGCAATGTGGGGAAGAAAGGTAGTAGCTGATCTTTTTCTTAACACCCTATGTTATTTCCCAACGCAGAGAAGATATATCAATTGGTGCCACTACGCACAGTCATGGTTGCACTTCCCATCATGCATTTGGGCAGAACAGTTAAATGGCTACAGTATCATTTACTGAAAGCTCAACAAGTACACTAGATGGCAATATTTAGTCACAATATACAAAGTCACATTTATCCTTTAAGAATTACAAGTCTTTCTATCCGGGGATCCCTCTCACAGAAACAATGTTAATAATGTAAATGCCATCTTGAGGATTTATTGTCATAATAAACAAATACAGTACTTATGTACTGTATGTTGAATGTATATATTCGTCCGAGTTTTATTCATTTTTTTCTTAATGCATTGCCAAAATGTATATGATCGGGAAAAATTATCGGGAATGATTGGAATTGAATCGGGAGCAACAAAAAAAAAAAATGCAATCGGATCGGGATATATCGGGTCTCGGCAGATACTCAGACTAAAACGATCGGGATCGGATCGGGAGCAAAAAAACATGATCGGAACAACCCTAATTTTTATATTAAATTGCCTTTCAAGATGACATATCTGGTCTACGTGTTGGATTTTATCAAGTAAATTTCCCCCCAAAATGCGATTTATACTCCGGTGCGGCTAATATATGTTTTTTTTTTTTTTCTCTTCATTGGGCATTACATGGCTGGTGCGACTTATACTCAGGTGTGACTTGTAGTCCGAAAAATACGGTAAGTCAAAAGTACCTTTATTCTACTTTGGATACAAAGGAGAAGAAGGAGGCACACTTAGAATATATTAAAGTGATATAGGCATCTTTGAGTGAACTTCGAGTAAAATTCAGGTATCTCGAGGCCGGACCGAGTGTCCTCCATTTTGGAAATCAAAATATGATCACCCTAATTTAGTGTCACTGAGGGTGCGAATTAGCGAGGGATCACTATATATCATGGGTAGCCAACTCCGGTCCTCGAGGGCCCCTATCCAGCTTGTTTTCCATGCCTCTCTCCTTTAAAACACCTGAATCAAATGATCAGCTCATTAGTAAGTTCTGCAGGAGCCTGATAACGGATCCTGATTGTTTGAGTCAGGTGTGTTGGAGGAGGGAGACATGGAAAACAAGCTGGATAGGGGCCCTCGAGGACCGGAGTTGGCTACCCCTGCTGTACAGTATATCATTTCACATGTTATTTTCATGCTGTACTTATCTGAATAACTCTTTAATAGCTATGTTACGTTAACATATCAGGCAGGTTCTCAGTTCGTTATGCGTCATGTAACGTTAGCATACCATACACTTTTTCAGCCTGTTGTTCTCGATTGTATTTGTATTTCAAATTACCTTTCATGATGATATGTCTGTTCTTGGTGTTGGATTTTATCAAATAAATTTCACCCCAAAATGTGATTTAGTTGCAACTTATATTTGTTTTTTATCCTCTTCATGCACATTTTTTAGCTGGTGCAACTTATAGTCTGAAAAATACGTTTGGTTTTTTTTTTTGTAAAGTTGGAAAACACCAAAACAATAAGAATTTAATGGGGCTCAAATTCTTCTTCATGGCACTGCATTGGCTTTTTATCTGTACTTTGAATTGCACCTCACCCATTTATTGCTGGACTTGCAGTGATTATTAAATTCACTGACTTGATCCTCCTCACTCCCTCGCAGGCCTACAGCATATTGGCAATACAAGCCTGGCAGGATAGTGGAAATACCGTAAAGGGATGTTGACCCTGTTGATTTGGCAAAACAAGCTGGTGGGATTGTTGCTAAGCAGCAATGCTCTATGGTTCCGTAGGGGAAAGGCCACGTGGGAACACTGGAAAACCAACTACGTGGTCATGTTGCTTCTTTTGCTGCTGTGCTTCTCCAGAAAATACAACCTGTACTCTATTCCATTATAGTAGGTAGTCAAACACAATTTTGTAAGAGTCAACAGAAGAGCTATTTCATTTCATGAAACATTTTAATCTCATTATAGCATTAGATTTTATTCAGGTATATTGGCACACGGTCATAACATTGAAACTTGTACTATTATTAACTCAATCACTCCCAGCCATTTTCACTGGTGCAACCCCCTTCGTTCCCGGCCGTTTTAGTGGATTTTGACTAATTTTGCAAGGCCACAGAAAATTCTGTTCTATTGCTATGTAAACATGGAACCCACCAAAAGAAAGATTAGTTAGTTCATATATTTTTCCATTCTTTAGAAATCAGCATTAGAAAGTAGCTTAGTTTGAGCAATTTTCCAATTTCTAATGAAAAAACAGAGAAATTGAGCTTTATGTAAAAGCATACATTTCAAACATAACTTTGACTTTAACACAGCTATTTTTTGCTTTTGTGACATCCCAAACATCTGAATAATGTTTTCCTTCTACAAATAACATAAGCAACAAGACAAATAGAGCTTTTGATAGCAAAGTAACAATTTATTATCACATAACTAAACTATTGAACTGAGAGATGAGACTGTTGTGGCCGCGATAGCCAGGGTAAACTTTTCCCTCATCGCCGCCTCTCATCAAGATGGATTTACTGAGTCTTTCTTTTGTGGTGACCACTGCCTCGTGGCGCAGTTCGCCTGGTGAACTTGTGTGGGGCATGTTGTGTTTCTGGGGGGAACTGGTTTGCCCGTGCGCGTTTCCGGCTGAGTCGCGGGACACTGGAGGGTGCAGGGGACGCGAGCGGCCGAGCACGGTGGTGTGGGCTCTGCTCGGCGAGCACCACGGACTCAACAGCATCGTCCGCTGCACTGGTGGTCCCGGTTGTTCTGCCCGGTCGTCCAACGCCTGGCATCCTGGGCATTCTCCCGGTTGTTCTGCTCGGTCATCCGCCGCCTGGCATCCTGGACATCCATTCAGTCGTCTACCGCCGGCGCCCTGGCCATGCGGCCCGGCCGTTCGTTCCGTTGAATCAGGTTGCGGGTCTTACCAAATGCACTACTGCCCTCCAGTGGCCAGTTTTATTGCTTTAAAATTGATTTTCAGTGCTTTAGAGCTTAGTTGCATGAGAACCTTGAGATGTCCCTTGTGAAAAAAACGTAAAAGACGTGTAAATACGTCTTTGGGACACTGAAACAATTAAAAATAGAACGTATTTATACGTTTTTGGGAGCAAATGAGTGAATATTAGTGATGGGGTGGCAAGAGAGGGTAGCCAATACTTCACGATGATATAATGCATCATCGATTCTTTGGACAATGACATGATATTCTGCGACGATTCGATTCAAAGACTTTCGAATTATTTAAAATAAAATTACGAAGACATTTAACACAATCGAAGTTTTCAATCACACCGGCACACCGCGGGCCATGAGGGTCCCGTGGTGTTCCCTGTCGGATGGGGGGCTGCGGTGGTGGTTGGTGGAACGGGTGGTGGGGGGGCAGGCGTGGGGGCCGGTGACGCGTCCCCTCATCCCTTCCCTGAAGGCTGGTTAATGGGGGCGCAGATCATTATGGCACTTTTTAGATGCTTATTTTTTAAGTTGAATTGTGCTATATAAATAAATTTGCCTTGCCTTGCCTTGCCTTGTAAAATTTTACAAATGTTATTAAAAAGAAAACATTAAGAAGGGTTTTACTAACCAATTATTATAACTCGTACTAACATTTATCTTTGAAGAAATACATGTCTTTTTATCCGTGGTACCCTTTAACAGTTTATTTTTCCGTTCCAATAGCGCCTTATTCAACATGACGTGGTAGCAAGCAATGTGTCAGGTTGTGTTATTAACAACAACAAAAATTTTCAACATATATATTTAATCTCCAAAATTCAATCAATATTTTTTCAATATGTTTTACTTATTTAGTTTTAAAAAAGGAATCTACAAGCCTTTTTTCTCCCCAACACCAGGGGGTGCTGCAGCACCCCACTTCCCGCACCACTGCATATGGCGAAAAACACAGACAACAGTGAAAAAAGCAGTTTCTGCTCTTGCGCTCCACTTTAAAAGAAACTGCTGTATTTTAAGACAAAACAACTGTTGTGTTTGATAGAACCATATGTCTATATGCTGCCATAGCAGATTCATTGCACATTAAGCCCCCAAACTATTTTTCATTTGTCCGTTTTACCCTGAAATCCTCGTTTACAGACGTCGCGCAACCGCTTTTGTTTCAACGCAGCCATAAAACGAAGGTAATTAACTATATTTATTATTCAAAATGTCTGTCGTTTAGAGCTTAGAATCATTGACTGATGTCTCATATTTATTTTAAGAAAAAAAAAAACCAAAAAAACCCGACTTGTGTCCAGGGTGAAACGGACAAATTAAATATAGTTCGGGGGCTTAATGCGCCATGGATCTGCTATGGCAGCATATAGACATATTGTTCTATTAAACACAACAGTTGTTTTTTCTTAACATACAGCAGTTTCTTTTGAAGAGGAGTTCAAGAGCAGAAACTGCTTTTTCAGTCTTGTCTGTGTTTTCCGCCATATGTCAAATTGACTAGAGCTTGACTGGGTTGCAGTTACCACCCCATTCCACCTTGGAGGATCCGCCCCTGTTCTTTCATCATAATATGAGTAAAATCATTAAAAGTGTGATTGAAAATTCAGAGCTTCTCACAGGGAAAATTTCCTCGAATTTGGAGAAGCCGTGGAGCGCGATATCGAGGGACTTTGATGCGATGCATCTTGACAGTACATAATTAAAGGTGCTCTGGGTCTCCATTTACCGCTGCCATTTGTGATCTCATCACTAAAAAAAGCTATCCTTACTTTTTCAAAGCTTGCAGCGAGTTTTAATACACACATTTCTTTCAGTCTTGAATGTTGTTTTCTTATCATCTCCCAATCATGCGAAGTAAAACATGGCCTACGTTGAAATTCATGCCTGAATGCAGGCTCTTCCCTCCGGAATGGATTCTTTTGTGAATTCTCTTATGGCTTTGTTGAGAAAGTTAAATAATCCGAGATTGCACTGGTGCCTCAAGACACTCGAGTGGGGAGTGAAAGGAAGATGCGACCGTCGCTTCTTTTCGCTGCCGCCTTGTGAAAGGAAGGTAACGAGGTCAAAGCTGTTCTCAAAGGACTTGTCATGATTCATTCCAGTAAAGCCACGGTGAGCCTGGAATAAATAGTGTCCTACAATGCAAATAGGAGACAAAGTGACAAATTCTTATGTGCTAAACACGCATGAGAAAAAAATCTAATGGAAAAAAAATATATATTGTAGTTTTTTTTTTTTGATGACATTGCTATTTTCTTGTTTGAAATAAAAGAATTCCATGTCCACGGTCATAAATCAAAACTGAATTCACAATTCTATTGCCGTATACCTAACTCATTCACTCCCAGCCATTTTCAACAGTGCAATCCCCTTCGCTCCCGGCCGTTTTACTGGATTTTGACTGATTTTGCAAGGCCCACAGAAAATTCTGTTCTATCGCTATTGAAACATGAAACCCATCAAAAGAAAGATTAGACTCTTCTTTCAGCAGGAAAAAAAAGTAAGTTCGTATCTTTTTCCATTCTTTAGAAATCAGCATTAGAAAATAGCTTGAGCAAATTTCCAATTTCTGATGAAAAAACGGAGAAATTGAGCTTTTTGTGAAAGCATACATTTCAAACATAACTTTTACTTTTAAAACAGCTATTTTATGCTTTAGTTACATCCCAAACATCTGAATAATGTTTTCCTTCTACAAAATAACATAAACAACAAGACAAATAGAGCTATTGATAGCAAAGTAACAATTTATTTACACATAACTAACTGAGAGATGACGCCGTTGTGGCCACGACAGACGGTTAAACTTTTCCCTCATCGCCGCCTGTCTCATAAGGATGGATTTTTTTTTTTGTCTTCGCGGGGTCTGCTCGGCGAGCAGCACGGACTCAATGGCATCGTCCGCTGTACTGGTGGTCCCGGTCGTTCTGCTCGGTCGTCCAGCGCCTGGCATCCCGGGCGTCCTCTAGGTTGTTCTCCATTCGGTTGTCTTCCGCCGGCGCCCCAGCCTTGCGGCCCGGCCGTTCGTTGCCGTTGAATCGGGTTGTGGGTCTTAGCAAATGCGCTACTGCCATCCAGTGGCCAGTTTTATTGCTTTAAAATGGATTTTCAGCTTTGTGCTTTGGTGCTAAATTGAATCAGAATCCAGAGATGTCTCTTGTAAAAAAAAGAAAAACGTAAAAGAGTATAAATTAGGGCTGTCAAACGATTACAAAATTGAGTTAATCACAGCTTAAAAATTAATTAATCGTAATTAATCGCAGTTCAAACCATCTCTAAAATATGCTATATTTTCTGTAAATTATTGTTGGAATGGAAAGATAAGACACAACAAGGACATAAACATTCAACATACTGTACATAAGTACTGTATTCGTTTATTATAACAATAAATCCACAATTTGGATTATTACAACATTATTAACATTCTTTCTGTTAAAGGGATCCACGGAAAGAAAGACGTGTAGTTCTTAAAAGATACATTTGAGTACAAGTTATAGTAATTTTATATTTTTTTGAGAGATAGGAATTAGGAATTATTTTTGTTGTGCTGTCACTAAATGATACTTCAGCGACTTTACTGCTCTGCCCAAATGCATGATGGGAAGTTGGGCACCCGTGACTGTCAGTGGTGACTGCAAATGTCATACTGTATGATTTGTGTTGTGTTAAATTAGGCGTGTTAAAAAAAAAGATCATCTCCTGCTCCACCCAAATGCATGATGGGAAGATGGGCAACCATGACTGTCAGTGGTGGCTGCAAATGCTATACAGTATGTTCTGCGCTGTGTTCAAGTAAGCGTGTTAAGAAAAAGATTCTTGTTCCGCACAAATGCATAATGGAAAGTTGAGCAACCATGACTGTTAGTAGTGGCTACCAAAGCTGAAGCCAATAAGAGGTGTGGTCCAGTTAATGCCTGTGTCCACTCGCATTTCTCTGCCTTTTCGCTCTCAGTGTGCTAAAACGGCATCATTGTAAACTGTTTGAGGCAACGCATGAAGGGGTCATTCCGTCCATGCGTTAATTAAGTTTTTGGGAGCAAATGAGCTAATGTAGTGGCCATTGGATAGTTCTGCGAAGCTTTGATATGGTACAGTAAATGCTGCTCATTAGCGATCCTTTATGCAAGCTAATTGGCCGTGGAATGATTGTTGAGGCAAAAATCAATACCAATCGATCAGCAAAATTGTAATTTAAAGATGTTGATCCTTCACTATAGAAACGCCATCAATGCCAATCTCTGAGATGGCGATATGGAACCGTCATCGACTTTCCTTTCAACGATGTGCCTGATAACAAATGAGTGCGGCATTAAATCACTGAGACAAAACTAATGGTGGTCCGAAGAGCCAGTGAGCTGTTTTGCATACAGGGGCAAACATTTGCCTTTATTTGTACACAACACATGAAAACATGAATGGGGTTCTTTCCAATTATTGTGCACACAGGTAACATCTATGCTTTCCTTATTATAGTTCACCTGATAGGATAACTTCTGTTGAGTCAGCCATTCCTTTGTCCTTGGCCATGTGGCCCCCATGTAGTCGATGTATTCTATTCTATGTTCTACATTGTTTTCCTGTCCCTTAATAATTATTATTATTATTATAACTCGTCTAACATGACTGAATCCAGCTGCTCCCCGTTAAGACCAACATAAGGTATGTTTTTGTTTGAGTTAATAGCTTAGTTTATGCATTCATTGTTTAGTTTAGACGTATATTTACAGTGGTATTAAAAAGTATGTGAACCTTTTAGAATTTCTCACATTTCTGCATGAACTCACCATTAAATGTGATTTGATCTTTGTCAAAATCACACAGATGAAAAAAGTCTGCTTTAACAAAAAACACCCAAACATTTATAGGTTTTCATAATTTGATGAGGGTATCATGCAAACAATCACAGAAGGGGGAAAATAACTAAGTGAACCCTCTGCCTTAGGAGACTGAAAGAGCAATTGAAAGCAATTTTTACCAAACAATTTAAAGTGCGTGCCCAATCACTGATGAATGGTTTAAAGTAAAAAGTAAGTAAAAATATTAAATGTGATGGTTCATCTACTAATTTTCTACCCTTCTGTCATTGTTTGAATACTATCCTCATTAAGATGTGAAAACCTATAAGTGTTTGGGTGGTTTTAGTTAAAGCAGACACTGTTTTTTCATCTGTGTGATTTTGATAAAGATCAAATCACATTTGATGGTGATTTGATGCAGAAATGTGAGAAATTCCAAAAGATTCAGATACTTTTTCATACCACTGTAGTAGTATTTTTGTGGGAATATGTGTTTGAATTATTTGGAGAAAAAAAACCTAGCATTTTATAGCATTTAAGTTAGCGGACTTTTACTATGCAAGTTAGCCAATTGTCTTTCGTTGTACTCAGATCCTCATTTATTCATTTATTTATACTTTTTGAGGCTAAGCTCAGGTATTTTAGTTTTGAATGTATTTATTGCTATTGTGAAATGAATGTGCAGTTCTGTATAGTTTGAAGGAACACTCAGGTATTTTATTTTGTATTCGCATTAAATACTCTTTTGAAAGTGCAATCATAGCAAGCCAAAATAAATGTTATTGCAGGCATAAACACTTGTTTCTTTGTTTTCCAGCTCGTAAAATTAATTCTGCAACACATTCAATGTTTGTCATCTGATTACTCGATTATTCGAACTAACTAATCGATGACTTAAATAATCGATAGCTGCAGCCCTATTTCGGAGGAAGGTGTTGCAATACTGCATGTTTTATGTTGACAGAGTTATTAGGTTTATTATACTGTACATTTGCTCAAGTTAAGCGCCGCTGCATTTCATATATAGTTTGCTTGGCAGCCCATCCCTCCTCCCGCAGCCCAGCAAAGGAGCCATCATCACCCCCCCCCCCCCCCCCCCCGGGATCCAGGGTGGTCCCCCGGGCCACCGCGCACCCATAAACTGGCCTGCAGGGATGGCAAGAAGGGACGCACCACCAACATGTGTCTACATGTGTTTTGTAGATTTGGAAAAGGCGTTTGACCGAGTCCCTCGGAGAGTCCTGTGGGGGGTGCTTCGGGAGTACGGTGTACCGATCCCCTTGGTAAGGGCTTTTCGGTCCCTGTACAACCAGTGAGGGTTGGACTCCGCCAAAGTTGCCCTTTGTCACCGATCCTGTTCATAATTGTGATGGACAGAATCGCTAGGTGCAGCCGCAGCATTGAGGGGGTCCTGTTTGGTGGCCTTAGCGTTGCATCTCTGCTTTTTGCAGATGATGTGGTGCTGTTGGCCTAATCAAGCTGTGACCTCAAACTGTCCCTGGAACAGTTCGCAGCTGAGTGTGAAGTGGTTGGGACGAACATCAGCACCTCCAAATCTGAGACCATAGTCCTCAGTTGGAAAAGGGTGATGTGCCCTTTCCCGGTCGGGGATGAGATCCTGCCACAAGTGGAGGAGTTCAAGTATCTTGGGGTTTGTTCACGAGGGAGGGTAGGAAGTAGAAGGAGATCGAAAAGCTGATTGGTGCAGTGTCTGCAGTGATGAGTTGTCAGGGACGCGGGGCAGGCAGGTGGTGTGGACCCAAATGCAGGGAAACAAAAAGCAGCAAGGCAGGTGGTGGTGAACTCAAAAAACGTTTTAATAATAACAAACAAAAACACAAAGTACAACCAAAAGTACTGGGGATCAAAAAGGCAAGGTTCAAACAAAACTTACTTTATCGGAAGGACTAATACACGAGGGCTTGGACAGGATTTCGACATCGACAATGACGCAACAAAGAGTGAAAAGAAACTCGGAGCTGATATACATACACAGACAAGGGGTAACGACACAACGAGGAACAGGTGAGCACAGGAGGATGCAGATTGGAGGATACACTAGGAGCAGGCACAACAGTTGAAATCAATGGGCAATCACAGGGACAAGTCACACTAGGAGAAAACCAACACAAAACCTAACATGAGTACTCTGCACTGGTCCGTAGTGGTGAAAAAGAAGCTGGGCCAAAAGGCGAAGCTCTTGATTTACGTTCCTACCCTCACCTATGGTCATGAGCTGTGGGTCGTGACCGAAAGAACAAAATCCCGGATACAAGCAGCTGAGATGAGTTTCCTCCGCAGGGTGGGCGGCCTATCCCTGAGGGATGGGGTGAGAAGCTTGGTCATCCGGGAGGGACTCTGTGTCGGGCCGCTACTCCTCCGTGTTGACAGGAGCTAGTTGAGGTGGCTCGGGCATCTGGTTTGGGTGGCTCATGGACACATCCCCGGAGAGGTGTTCCGGCCATGTCCCACCGGCGGGATACCCCGGGGATGACCCAGAATACGCTGGAGAGACTGTCTCTCGGCAGGCCTGGGAATGCCTCGGGATCCCGCCGGAGGAGCTGGTTCAAGGGGCTAGGGAGAGGGAAGTCTGAGCTTCCCTGCTAAAGCTGCTGCCCCCGCTACCCGGCCCCAGATTAAGCGATAGGTAATGGATGGATGGATGGATGGATGGATGTTGCTAAAATAGCGATCTGTTTATATATACATGTTCTAATTACACTTACATGCACACACATAGACAAGTTCACGGGGTGTCGCCAGCTTGCTTCCCCATTTCCATCCCTAATAAAAAGAAAGAGCACGTGAGCTTTAGAACGATCTTGGAAACTGTACTGTGTAGTCTAGTATTACATTGTATAGTTCTCCCCCGTTCTCCTAGTTTCACAAAAAGTTGAGTGCCTTCTCTCCTTATTTTGTGTCAGATTGATAAACGTCATCCTAAGGATTTGACGTCCACTTTTATAATCTGTCGATAATCTAATTTATAATCTGTTTTCCTCCACATTTGGCATTATCACATCTAAGGATAGTGGAGGGGAGCATCCTAGGGTGGGCATGCTTTGTCACTTCAGGGCCTGGACAGCATGCTACCATTACCGGAAAGTTTCATTCAAATGTTTGTCAAGAGATTTTGCAGAAGAACTCGAGTCCATGACCCATCTTCAACCTGGTCGCAATGCTTCAAAATGGCCTCAAGAGATCTAGTCACACCAGAAATCCCAGGAATTTTGCATATATATTTAGTCATCTACGGCAACCAAAAACATCACTTTTGAGAGCTTTGCAACCCATTATTTGTCCATATTGGACTGGAATAAAATGCTTTTGCATGATGGCATTTAGCAAGAAGCGTTTTATGATCTCAGGTGGGTGGGTGGGTGTTTGACTATTTTTAGGTGCTGCTTGGTTGCCCGGTGAGCAGAGCCCAGTTGGTACCAGATGATGCCTCCTAATTTATAAGCTGTTTAACGGCGGTATGAAAGGGCGACAGAGAATGTAATTAGATGATTGTAAATGTTTTCAATAAATATGAACAGCCATGTCTGCTGCTCTTTGTGTCCTTGCTCATGAATACACTCTTGGAGTTTATACACAAGCTGCAAAAGATCTGTATTTAACATAAAACAGTTTGATTCGTCACTACTGGATTCTGGGTAGGTGGAAAGAGAGAAAGCTTTATTAAGGATACATACAGGATGAGGATGGAAATGAGGGCTTGCTGCAATAAAAGAAATTCAATATTTAAATCCATTCATGCAGTCAGCGGCGGCGGGATTACAGCAGCGATGCCACAAAAGAAGGCAATTATGAGTGCGTGTGCTGCCCTAAATTCAATTACCCTCTGCAGCTTTTTTCAATTTTGTTTTCATTAAGTATATTAAGAAGATGTAAAGTATGCTTCTCAAGTGAAGAGATGATTAAAAGTGTGGGAGAAAAAAGATGAAGGGCATAAAATCCCACACACGCCACTATGGCAGTCTTGTCATACTTGATATCCAGTTATATTTTTTTAAAAATCATCAATTTAAAAAATAATTCTAAATGATTTTTTTTATCTCAACTCTATATAATTATAGAGCAAAAGTATTAATAATATGATACTTATGTGTATTCATCACATCACTCCACTCTAACTGTTTGTAATACAGTATAACAACTAGTGCTGCAACGATTAATCGATTCACTCGAGTATTCGATGAGGAAAAAAAGATTCAAATTAAATTTGCCACGTTGTCGCGCCGTTGACATTTCTGGGTTATGCTGTCCTACCGTGTTGGTCCTTATTGTAGAGAAGATGGAGTTAATATAATCTACACAAAGAAACTGTAAACCGAACGACTCACAGCCTCGAAAAGTAAGGGGTACATTACGTCAGAAACTCGTTCGGTACCCATTCGTTCCGAACCGAGCACCACGTACCGAAACGGTTCAATACAAATACATTGCTTCAATCAAAGAAAACAGTTTGAATGAAAAATAAAGTGTTCAAAGGCAAATTTCTGAGTCTCAAATATTTTTTCACATTCAAACCTTTTTTTCTATAGTTGATTTTTTTTTGTTTGTTTGAAGTGATTTTTCTTTTGAAAATATATATTTTTTTGTTTGAAGCAACTTTTTTTTTTGATTGTATAATAAAGACACAAATGTCCTAACCAAAATGTGGTCCAAACGCAAAATTGCATGACTTCAATCAAAAATTTTGTTTCAATTAAAAAAAAAAAAAAAAAAAAAAAAACCTGATTAAAAAAAAAAATCAATCAAAGAAAAAGTTTTCAAATATATTTTTTTGAGTTTCAAATTTATTTTGGCGTTCATACACTTTTTTTTTTAAATTTTTGATTGAAGTGTCTTTTTCTTCGATTGAAAGTATATTTTTTTATTGAAGCAACTTTTTATTTGATTGAAGCAACTTTTTTTTTGGATTGAATAAAGACACAAATCTACCTCCATAAAAATGCCCCAAAACCAATCGGAAGTGACACCAAATCAACAGGAAGCAGCCCGGAAATCAATCGCGGAGATTAGTCGAAATATGTCATTGCATGTACGGTAATTGACTTTCCTATACAGTGTATATGAATTTAAAATTAAGACTTTGCCGGTAAAATGTTGTCTATAAAAGTTGTAAAGAAAGAAAACAAACAACAACAGTGAGTAAAACAAATTAATTTTTTTTTTTTTTTCCCCGAACAGATCATGTGACTAGCACCTTAGTCATTTGCTCTACTTAGCCAAAAATACCTGAGGACAGAAGAGGCAAGATAGATAATGACGTAATTTTTATCAAACCTAAGCTTTCAAAAGCAACAACAACTTCTGAGCGAGGACCAAGGATTGAAGATGTGGACCATGAAACGCCGGAGAGCACCGCCAAAATGGTGAGTGGCGTTTCAGTTTCCCCCAGTAAAGATGATAATTGTACAACAGAACCAACACTGGGCGTACCATATTTAATGGACACCGATCTTGGCCAAAAGCATAGCTATCCTAAGCTTGCCTGGTACACCAGACTCAACGCTGTTCCAGCTATTGAGTCTGGCCACCATTCAGCAGATACAATTTCCAGGGCGGAGCAAGCCACAGCAAACAGATACCGGAGTGGACCAATCAGCGACGGGCAGACGTGACGTTAGTAAAACGACGAGGGCAGGACGAGGGACTTGCGCGCAGAAGTAAACATACGAGGAGAGCGGAGTTTATTCAACATGGCTAGCGCGAGACAGACTGTTGTGAATGTGTTTTTGGTAATTATAAACTGATTTTACCGTGGATTGGAACATATTCTCGGCTCTCCTGTTCACCATCTGTGTTGTTGTGAAGACGACTTCCGACGTGCAAGAGTGACGTTGCTCGTTAAGAACACGTCACGCAAATAAACAAATCTGATTTGTCGATGGCTTTTGTACCTGCTCGAGAGGCCGTTAATGGGCTGGTTCCCAGATTTTTCTCTCAGTGTTTGAAAAATACAGGAAGAACAGTCTGGCCGTGCCAGGCAAGTCCTAAGCAGCTTGATTAAGAATTTGGAAATTGGATATCTACGATTAACGCAAAAGTTGGCGTCCACTTCTCCACTAGGTAGGACGAGCACGTTCACACATTCATGCCCCCCGCTACCCCTCCCCCCCCACCACCACCACCACCACACACACACACGCACACAGCTGGGATACCTGTTTTTACGAGCATGGGCTAAGCTACTAACCGAGCATATATCTTGTACAGTAAATTTTATTGCTGACATTGCATTTCAGGGTTATCCACATGTTTTGCTGGCCCTGCCTCAAAAGTCAAACTCTGCCTATGCCCAGAATGCCTGAAAAATCAACAAGAAGTGACACAGAAGAAATTTGACGATCCACACGGGGTCTGGTTTATTCTCCTCGCACCCGGGCTCTGTTCACATTTGTTCCGCCACTGATACGACGCGCGTTCTCAGTGCGGTATGGCTTCCATTATTTCCCATGCTGTGTCATTCTAAGTAAAGCGCATCATCACGTGTAATCATCAATGAGCCGGGACATTCCAGCGGTGTATGGTAGTGGTGCTGTCTTGCGCAAGAAGTGTGATTGATCATCTCCCCTTGCTTGCATGTGACAAAAAAATAACTTTGCTCTTGCCGTAAGCTCAGCGTGTCATCTATTCCCTCATCTATCTCTGTGTTACTATAGTTACCGTTTGATGGCACTATGTTGTTGGGTCCGAGAGACCTACAGTCAGAAAATGTACTAACCACAAAAAGTTAGTGGCATTCAGCTGTTGGATGAAATGTTAGGATGAACATTAAATGCGCAATAAACTTTACAAGCTGCATTCTCTAAACTCTTTATTGCATATATCCTACTGCTCAATATTTTAGTACTTTCTCCACAACTTCCTTTTAAGAAAAATAAGTTCTGAGGAATAAACATCAAGATTCACAACAGTTGAACTTTGCTGCCTTTCTATGATTCTTTCTGTCTCTTGGTACTTCAGATTTGACCTGCTGATGATATTTTAAACTCAATGTCCAACAGAAGTGCTCATAAACATGAATTATTATTGTCATTGTTACTTATGTTTTGTTCTTTATAATCTTTGGGCTATTATTTTAATGGCTTTCAATGCAGTGATCCCTCGCTATATCGCACTTCAAACTTCGTGCCCTCAGTGCATCGCAGATTTTTTTCAATTAGAAAAAATAAATAAATACAGTATTTTATTTAAAATGTTGAGACATATGCATGTACACATATACAAACCATTGTTTTATGTCTCATTTATATCATAATTATTGCATTTGCAGTGCTTAAAAACTATTTCTTAAAATATACATTAAAGGTTGTTTTATTATACTTTGGGGAAAAAACCATGTCATATATGTATCTCGTTCAAATGCTGTTAAATCTGAATAAATACCAAAAAACATAATGTATTTATTTACCGGTATCTATTTTTTTAATGGAAATTAGCTCTGCCTCTATGAAGGTAGATTTGTGTCTTTATTAATCAATCCCCAAAAAATGTTGCTTCAATTAAAAAAAAAAAAAAAAAGTTGCCCTAATCAAAATATTTATTTTCAATTAAAAAAAAGTCACTTCAACCCAGAAAAAAAAGTGTTTGAATGCAAAAATACATTTGGGATTAAAAAAAAAAAAAATCAATAAAAAAAATTAATAACATAAAATAATATTTTCAAATATATATATTATTTTTAGGGGAGGGCAAATTTTTGGGCAAAAGATTTTTTTTTTTTAAATTTAAGCAACATATTTTGGGATTGAATAATTTAGACACAAATGTCCTGCCCATAATATGGCCCAAACACAAAAAAAGATTACTTCAATCAAAGAAAACCTTTTCAATGAAAAATTAAGTGTTCAAATGCAAATTTTTGAGTCTAAAATATTTTTTTCACACTCAAAAACTTTCTACGGTTCCATTTTTTTTTGATTGAAGTGATTTTTCTTTTGAATTATTATTATTTTTTTGTTGTTGTTGAGCAATTTATTTTTTCATCCAATAATAAATACACAAATATCCTCGCCAAAATGTGGTTCAAATGCAAAACAAAATTACTTCAATCAAAAAAAGTTGTCTCAATAAAAGATAAAAAAAAACCACTTCAATCAAAAAAAAAAAAAAATTCAATCAAAGGAAAAAAAGTTCAAATGCTTTTTTTTTTTTAATCTCAAATTTATTTTTACACTCAAACACTTTTTTCTTTTGATTGAAAAATAAAGACACAAATCTACCTCCATACACCTCTACTTTTTTGCGGGGCCAGATGTATGGGGGGGCTCACCCAGACGTGAGTCGTGCCCACCCAATCAAAATGTCGGGAATATCTATTGTAGCGTCGCACTGTATATAGAAAACGCACGGAGAGTTGGTCTCACCTACTTTGTTATTGCAGGATTAACGGTTACTGCTGGCCGCAACCACGCCGAACAAGCAATCACCAAAACAAGCTGTTTTTCCAACCTCGTTTGTTATCCGCGCTCTTCCTCTCTCTCCTCCAGACACATTCTCGCAGTCGGACATCCGGGCATTAATGACGTCACCAGCCACATCAAAGCGTCGCCATATTGAAACGGGGAGAAAACACGAGTCACAAGCAGTTGCTATGTTGTGCATCGTAGTACAAACACGTTGAACTTTTGTCTTATTTGCGGTGTTTTTTTCTGTCGGAATGACTAAAAGTTGCCGTGTTGCGGGTTGTAACACAAAGAAGTGTTCGGAGTCGCATTTGAAGTTCTTCATTCTTCCTTGTGAGAAGAAAAGGACAAGCAAATGGCTGAAAGCAATCAATCAAGGAACAGTAAAAGAAGATGGTTCCGTGGACCATTCTCGCCAGTGGGAACCTAAATCCAGGCACATTTACGTTTGCAGCCGACATTTTATTACTGGTGAGTAAACTTTAATTGATTTTTTGCCCCAATTAGCTGCTAGGATTCAATAGACTAGGCAGTGGTTATATTACCGTAACCGACAACTCGCAGAGCGTTATTTTTCTTTTGCCGTGAACTGCTCTGATCGATCAATCGGTATATTATTGGCCTGGTAGGAATTGGTTATTTTGCCGTGACGTGTTTACGGCTAAATAACGCTTGGAGGTGAATTACCGGTTACGGCAGAAATAATCACTCCGTGTATACTACCAGTTTTCTTAGTTCCACACAGTACATATTCCACGCAATTTATACAGGTCAACTTACTGGGTGACTTTATGAGGTAGTTGTAGATGTTTCCGAACTCCACTGCAGGCAATTCCTTTAGATCGTTTATCCAGCTATTAGCTGCGACTTTGTATGGGCAGATTTGCAGGCCAATACGCGTTAATTTTAAGTCGTATCGCCTCCTCGCGTCTTTCGGCAGTGACTCGTGATAATAATAAGTCATGTTTTGTCTACGGAAGTTTACCTGCGCGTGCCCCCATCTCAAAATGGCGACACGTTGCTATGCGAGATGACGTCATCGTGACATCACGCCGACTGCGAGAATAAGTAGAAAAAACAAGTAGTAAAAAACAAACCCCCAAAAAATTAATGCAGCCTCAACGGGACACAAGCCAGTTTCCTACTTGCACCGGTGCCAAGCCCGGAGAGGGTAAAAAAAAAAAGCCTGCATTGGGGGTGTCCCCTCAAGTTTTCTTAGTGCCCACTCTGGTGGGTAAAATTAGATCCGGGCCTGACGCCTCTACTTTTTTGTTTTTTTTTTGCTTTAACCATTAACCGCAAAAAAACGATTGATCACTGCTTACAAATCAGAAGCCGAGTAAATATGTGATTCCTTATTTCCCCTCTGTGGGTCGCTACAGTTTGAGCAAATGAGTAGAAGGCTTCCGGTCTGTGACGTGTGTTAGCCAACTCGGAAAATAGTCCTTCCCTCCTGACACGTAGCAGCCGTAGCTGAGTAGATTGTCAAACTCCGAGGGTAGGTGTTTATTTATGGACTCTGTGATTAATAACTTTTGCTGTTTAAACAGGAACATAAGGTCACTATGACGGTTAACACCAAAAAAGTCCTGCTTATCGTACTATTGCAGCGTACTTAAAGCTAAAGCCCTGCTAGCTATGTTAACTGGTCGAACTCTCATGCCCATTTTAATGTTTTGTTTACATCTGGCAGTAATTGAGAAGGTCGTGCAATGTGCATTAATAGTAATAATAGAGACACTTTTGCAGTTTGGCTTAAAGACAAGTCAACGAGTTGTTTTTCCCATTAATTATATTCTCATGAATGCAGCTTTTTAAGACTAGCAGCATTTCCAAATACTTAGGGAAGACAAATTTTTCATTACACAGGATAATCAGTTAGGATTTCTCAAATACAAATGCTTTACTGTGTTTTATTTCTTTTGACAGTAAGAGATGTCTGGGTTTGACAACTTCAACACAGAGTTCTACCAGTCGAGCTACAGTGTAGATGACCAGAATCAAGCTGGCTATGGATACAGCAATGAAAATCAGTATAACAAGTATGTGACAAACAGTAGGAGTGAACTGTTTCTCTGTTGTCGCCCATCGTTGTTTGAAGCTACTTTTGTTGTTGTTAAGCAGGGGTGGCAACTATGTCTGTCGCGATAACAAATTTTAGTGTGCAATAATTTCTCCCATAAATTATCGCGGTATGTGATATTATTGCGCCCCTCCCAATTTTTTTCAAACCAATTTACATTAACACAGTGAGAATACAGTGTATATTATTAGCTCAAGGACACTCATTTAAACGCGATATTTTCTCTTAAAAAATATTGTTAAGAAATCACAACTACACAACTAATATTAATAACCGCACAGAAGCACAGAATAAATAATGTGTTTTTCAAGAAAAAATAAATAAAATTGCACTTAATAACTTAAGTATTTAGGCAAATGAAAACTTTTCCCCTCATAGCTTCTGCTATGGTGTTCCATAGGGATGCAACGATACAGTTAAGTCACGGTTGGGTACGATTTTCGATACGGGGGACACGATTTTCGATTCGATTCAATACATTTAATGCTCTGGGGGGGGGGGTATTTTTTGTTCCGGTTTTTTTTTTTTTTTTTTTTTTTTTTTTTTTTTTTTTTTTTTTTTTTTTTTTTTTGCTAACGAGCAAAAATTAAATTGAGAACAATCATTACTGTTTGTAAAGTGAGGCGGGGCACACTGTTGATTGCTACAGCTCTCTTAGCAGTTTTTGCCAGAAATTGCAACTTTTTTTTTTTTTTTTTACAAAATCCTTTTTAAGTTAAAAATTCTTGAAGCCTTAAATCACGCAGTTTCTATAGAAATTAACGTAAAACAGTCCAGATGCTTGGTTAAAAGCAAAAAACGGGCAGTTATCGTTCATTTTACGTAAATATTTCAAGCTAAAGTTACTCTAATTTTATCCATTGATTCCTCCCCCAAAACGTTACAAAGTGCATGCGTGGTGCTATATAATGTAATAATTACTTTGAATCCTCGACCAAATAACTCTTAAGACACTCCTGCCTGCTTGCATGCAGTAAAACCTCCGTCCTATTTAATCCGGCGTTAGAACGCAGAGTGTTTCACGGTGAAAGCCAACTCAACGTTCTGCCAGTGTCGGCCCCCTACGGGAAGGCGTGGCGCAATGTCTGTGGGAGCTCTCTTGTCAACTGATGGTTGAGTCTATGCTTTAACAAACAAACTACAGCTGCCCTGGTGAGTAAGAAAAGCGGCTGGAGGGAGGGTGAGAGGCTGTACGTGATCGAATCAGGACATCTCAAAAAAAAATATTTCTTTTTAATTGAAAAAGGTCATAAAGTTTGAAGTGCGAATTAGCGAATCACCCTTTTGACATATTGTCACACCCCTATTGTTAAGTCTTCCCATTGTTTGTTCCACAGCCAATACGGTCAATATGACTACTCGCAGCAAATGGGCTACCCCTCTCCAGGAATGATGCCGCACCAGCAGCCATACACGGGGCAAATCTTCCAGCCCACGCAGACCTACACTCCATCCTCGTCGCAGTCCATGTACGGCAGCAGTTTTGATGATGAGCCGCCGCTACTGGAAGGTAGCTACAAAGCGGGAAGCCGTAAACCTCCGTGGGAGCGTTTTTACATTGTGCTTTTTGGCTCTAGAATTAGGAATCAACTTTGACCACATCTGGCAGAAAACTCTGACGGTCTTACATCCTCTAAAGGTGGCAGACGGCAGTATCATGAACGAGACGGATCTAGCCGGCCCGATGGTCTTCTGCTTGGCCTTTGGCGCAACGCTTCTCTTGGTAAATCGCTACATAAGCAAGAGGGTTGCATGGGCTTTTATTTTGTTTCGCACTAGTGATGTCCCAAGCAGATACTCAGTATCTGTATCTGCGCCCGATACGGCTATTTTTGTATCAGTAAAATGTAGTATAGGAAGGTATCTGATTTAGTCACAAGATGGGATCCGATCCAGCACAGCAGGGGTCGGGAACCTATGGCTCGCGAGCCAGATCTGGCTCTTTTGACTTCTGCATCTGGCTCGCAGACAAATCTTTAATTATTAAAAAAAAAATTCTTACACTACCCCTAGCAAAAAGTATGAAATCACCAGTCTCGGACGAGCACTCACTCAGTCATTTTATCATGTAGAACAAACTCAGATAAAAAGCGTGAAAAAAATAATGAATTAGTTCAAAAGTGCAACTCTTTAGCATTCAGAAACACTAAAAGAAATGAATAAAAAACACTGTGGTGGTCAGTAAATGTTACTTTTATGAAGCATGTGCAGGGAAATATATATGGAATCACTCCATTCTGAGGAAAAAAAAATGGAATCATGAGAAACAAAGAAATAACCATCAAAACACATCTTTAGTATTTACCGTAATTTTTGCACTATAAGGCGCACCTGATTATAGGCCGCCACCCACCAAATGTGACAGGAAAACAGCATTTGTTCACAGATAAGCCGCACTGGACTATAAGCCGCAGCTGTCCTCACTGTATTATGGGATATTTACACCAAAGATAATAACCGGTAACACTTCATTAGATAGCGGCATCATACGATGGTCAGAAGACCAAATGAACCACCATGAAGCTTTGAACCAATTGTTTGCAAAGCTTCATTGCTTCAAGAAGCTTCATTTGACTATCTCTGCTCCCTTGGGGGAGACAGTCAATCTTTTATGCCACCTGCTGTCAACACAGTTGTTGTCCAACTTACCTCCTAGCATGCATTGCAGCGCAACAGATGTAAATAACACTCAAAATACGTTCTTAAATGTTCTATACTAATTATTTTTCAGTTAATGTTCCTGTTCTTTAATTAATTGCTAGTTACGGTATTTGGTAACACTTTATTTGACAGTGGCGCCATAAGACTGTCATTAGACAATTAGACATAATTATGACATGACACTGTCATGAGCATTAACAAATGCTTATAACCGTTATCATTTCGTTTTATTCGGCAAATTATCTCCATTTGAATGGATTTAAAAGATCCAAGCTGGACATAAATGGACTTAATAATAATAATAATACATCAAAGTATATAGCGCTTTTTTGGACACTCAAAGACGCTTTACATAACATAACACATAGAATTAAGAGATGGGAAAAAAAGTTGATAACATAATTTGCTGGATGACACTTAATGACATCTGTCATAAGCATTCAGTAATGCCCATGATCGTCTCATGTCATAACTATGACGGTGTTATGACAGTCTTATGACGCCGCTGTCAAATAAAGTGTTACCAAATACCATAACAAGCAATTAATGAAACTGGAACAGTAAATGCATAAATAATTAGCACAGAACATGAATTTTGATTGTTACTTACATCTGTAGTGCTGCAATGCATGCTAGGAGGCTTGTGTTGCCAATTAACCCAAATAAATCAACAAATAAGCCGCACTGGACTATACGCCGCAGGATTCAAAATGAACGAAAAAAGTAGCGGCTTATAGTCCGGAAATTACGGTAGTTGCACCACCTCTGGCTTTTATGGCAGCTTGCAGTCTCTGAGGCATGGACATGATGAGTATTCTTCATCATTTGGTTCCATCTCTCTTTGATTGCAGTTGCCAGATCATCCTTGCAGGTCGGAGCCTTGCTGTGGACCATTTTCACCACATGTTTTGAATAGGGTTGAGATCTGGGCTATTTCCAGGCCATGGCATTGACTGGATGAGTCTTTCTCCAAGGAATGCTTTAACAGTTTAACTCTGTGGCATGATGCATAGTCATCTTGGAAAATGACATTTTCAATTGAAGGGTTAAGAAAGGTGTCTAAATTTTCAATATAAACTTGTACATTTATTGAAGATTTAACCAAATCTCACTGGAACAGCACCAAACCAAAGTTCCAGCATCATCACCTTGTCCAATGCAGATTCTTGACTCTTGACACCTTGTCCAATGCAGATTCTTGACTCTTGACGAGGTGATGATGCTGGAACTTTGGTTTGGTGCTGTTCCAGTGAGATTTACAAAGATGGCTTTTGAGAAGATGGCAAAAAGAAAAAAAGGCGAGGAGTGTCGTACTTTTCAGCAGGACGTACTGTAAATGTGACACCTTTTTTCTCTGGCTTTGGATGAGTCAACAGACAAGCTATTTATTGCAGTTCAGCGTGATTGCAAGGTTTTGTCTATGAAAGAGACAACAAATGGGGAGGATTTATTCAAGTCATTCACTGCGTTCGGTAAAGAAAAAAAGTCTAGCGATGGATAAACTTGTTTCGGTGTGCACTGATGGTGCTCCGTGCATAAGTATCCAAGTATTAAGCAGACTACAAAGCCATCAGCAAAACCATGCATCACCAGAAGTCGCATTAATGGTAAGAAATACTTATCGTTGATTACCAACAGCATAACTACTGTATTGGCCTGAATATAAGACGGCCCTGATTATAAGACGACCCCCTCTTTTTCAAGACTCAAGTTTGAAAAAAGACTTTTTGAACACCAAATTAATTTTTATACAGAAAATAATTACAGTACATCCGAAACAAATGATTATAACAATATATTTGAGAGAAAAAGCATGTTACTTTGCCTCATTCAAGTCTTAATATCTGAAAATTTACATATGTAAACTAAAGTGCAATCACATTCGTAAATGAATGGCTTCTGGTTTTTGAGATGTAAATAAACCACTCTATTGTGATAAAACAACAAAATTGCAATAACTGCATTAACCATCAAAGTGAAGTCTAACTGTAACTGTAGTCTTGAAACAAATCTGAATCAGGAAAAACATTACAATAAAATAATGCAAACTGGTTAAACTTGAGAGTAGCTGAGATCTGTCATGACAGAACATCGCTTCAATGATATCTGGCGCCATCTAGCGTCGTTAATGGGTATAATGTCTAGACCCCGAATATAAGACGACCCACACTTTTTCAGTCTTACTTCAATGCAAAAAACACCGTCTTATATTCGGGCCAATACGGTATGTTGTTAAAAAGAATTCAATAAATGTATAACCAGAGTTTTTGAACACCTGGAGGTTTAAAAAAACAAAACAAAAAACTAGTGGTGGATTCAACAGATTTGCCTTTGATCTCACCAGATTTTTCATAATGACATGAACAAAACAGTGCGTTTCACTTCTGCACTGCCCAACAGCCAGCTAAAAATGAATGCACTTCCATTAACCACAAGACTTGGTCTTTTCTTGCTTTTATGGGAAAGTACAACAGAAAAATACACGTATTCAATACTCAATATACAACAAACTGCACAATACACTTACCGTAATTTTCGGACTATTATGCGCTACTTTTTTCCTTCATTTTGAATCCTGCGGCTTATAGTCCAGTGAGGCATATTAATTGATTTATTTGGGTTAATAGGTAACACTTTACATCGGCGTCATAAGACCGTCATAATTTTGGCATGACATTATCATGGTCATTACTGAACGCTTATGACAAATGTCATTAAGTGTCATCTGGCAAACTATGTCATTAACTCCATTTATGTCCAGCTCGCATCTTTTACATCCATTCAAAAGTGAGATAATTTGCCGGATAAAATTAAATGACATAAGTTATAAGCATTCATTAATAATCATGGCAGTATCATGTCATAATTATGATTGTCTAATAACAGTGTTATGGCGCCACTGTCAAATAAAGTGTTACCAAATACCGTAACTGGCAATTAATGAAACAACTGGAACAGTTGTAACACTGCAATGCATGCTAGGAGTCATGTTGGACAACAGCAGTGTTGAAAGCAGGTGGAAGAAGAGGTTGACTGTGGAGGTTGATGGCTAAATGAAGCTTCTTGAAGCAATGACGCTTTGCAGCCAGTTGGTTCAAAGCTTCATTGATGGTTCATTTGGTCTTATGACAGTCGTATGATGCCGCTGTCAGATAAAGTGTTACTGGTTAATATCTTTTGGTATGAATATCCCATAATACAGTGAGGATGACTGCGGCTTATAGACCAGTGCGGCTTATCTGTGAACAAATGTCGTTTTCGTGTCAAATTTGGTGGGTGGCAGCTTATAGTCAGGTGCGCCTTATATTGCAAAAATTACGGTATATACACAACTATTATATGTATAGCATAGCACACTAGCTTGAGCTACTAAAGCATTGGCTGGCTTCTATAACACAACAACTTAATAAGTTCTGTACATATGACCCTTCACCACAGAAGTGAAAATATGGTGCACATCCATATGTTATAGTAAACATAAAATACTTACATATTTCCGAGGCAGAAACGTAACAGAAAGCATTCACGATTGTCAATGCGACCGCTAGACACCGCAATGTGTATGTGAATGAGCTTGTAATGTGAACAAAACTACTTTGACAAAAAATAGATGCAACAAATTATTCTGACCAGCAGGTGGAAGCAATGCCCCGCAAATGATCAACTGCTTTCCTATACTAGTGTGTAAAGTCACTGTAAACTGTAAAGCCAGCACAATACATATTATCGGTCCTATTAATAATGTTATTGGATTTATCGGGATGAATGTCATAATTCCTATAATCGAACCGATAATTATCGGACCAATAATTATCGTTCACCAGTAATTTAGTTAAAAATGGATGAGCCATTTTTGACTCGAGGCTAAGTTTGGAATTTCTCAAATATTTGTTCCCTGACTCCATTTGCAGGCAGGTAAAATCCAGTTTGGCTACGTCTACGGCATCAGTGCAATCGGCTGCTTGGGCATGTACTGCCTGCTCAACCTCATGAGCATGACGGGCGTGTCGTTCGGCTGCGTGGCCAGCGTTTTGGGATACTGCCTCCTTCCCATGATCGTCCTGTCCAGCTTCGGAGTCCTGTTCTCATTACAGTGAGTGTGCTTTATCATGAATTTGAAGACAGGAGAGCATCATCTCACACCGGTCGTCCTCTCCTTTCCAGGGGCTTGATGGGAATCATCCTCACGGCAGCCATTATCGGCTGGTGCAGTTTATCGGCATCAAAGATCTTCATCTCAGCGTTGGCCATGGACGGGCAGCAGCTGCTGGTGGCCTACCCGTGCGCGCTGCTCTACGGCGTCTTTGCACTCATATCCGTCTTCTAGAGAGCGCATTTCATCCAGGTTTGGAACAACGGCTCCCGGCTAATTGTGATTAAATGTCGTCATTACCTAGTTGCACCAATTAGATGTGCAGGAGTTTACAGTGCAACCAAGATTTTTTTTTCTTTTTCATTTCACCATCCGCTAACTGTCACCACACCCCAATGGGACAATCTACAGTTGGGAGTGTGGGTTATTTTTCCCCCTCGTTGAGATGGAGACATGAGAACAATGCAGAAGGGTGAGACTCGGTTTAGGGACCTGCCACTGGATTTGTAATCTGCAAAATCAGAAGGCCGAAATATTAGCCAGCAGGAGGCGCCACATCTCAGAGTTCTCATTGCTGCAATGTACGGACACCTGACTTCCACAGCATCAGCATTCTTCACGAGAGTGGAGGATCATATTTTGGAATTTCGCCAAGAGACAAATTCATACAAACGCTTACCTAAATTTCCTCAATTGATATCTAAAGACATGCCTCTCAAAGATCTAATTTCGTTCTTTGTTTGTCTTTCATTGCACAATTTTATATGCTTCAATGTGCCACGTTTCACTCATGTCGAAGGGGTCTTTCGAGATGTACATTCATGAGCGAGTGGTGTACCAAGAATAAAAGAAAAGTGATGGAGCTGGTTTGGTATGTGTTGTGATACAAAAGTAGTTTATAGAGATGGACACCATAGACTTCATAATGGTATTGACGGGACACAATCCCCAGACACTGCGACACGCCTTCAAGTAGGGGGCCGTCCCACAGTCGGTTGAAGTCGGCCGCAGTTTTCTCAATCACATGCAGCGATCCAACACTGGATTTGGGTTTAAAAAGTACGAAAGCTGTACCACATGCAAACAGGACGGATTGTCTCAGGAGTGATTTGTTCGAGGATTCAAGGTAATTATTATATTTTTTGTAACATGCATGCATTTTGAAACATGAAAAAAATCAATGGGAGGAATTTACCGCTACGGCATTGGCATCGTAATTCGCAATATTTACGTAAAATAAATGCTAACAGCCCGTTTACATGCTTTTAACCAAGAATCGAAACTGTTTTACGTCCATATCTATAAAGAATTCAGGGATTTAAGTAGGGCTGCAGCTATCCATTATTTTAGTAGTCGATTAATCGATTAACAATTTAGTTTGAATTATCGAGTAATCGGATAAGGACCATAAAAAATGAGCTGAGCTTGAGTTGGCTAACTTACATAGCAAAAGTCCGCTAGCTTAAATGCTATAAAATGCTAACTTTTTTACAATGCTCTTAACGAATGGTTCAGACACATATTCCCACAAAAAATGGCTAAATATACCAATAAACTAAATTACGAAATCATTAAAAAAACATTAGCTCAAACAAAAACTTAGCTTATGTCGGTCTTAACAGGGAGCAGATGGATTCAGCCATGTGAAATGAGGTAGATTAGAGGGCAGTGTATCCACCTAAATCAATCAAACTAAATGCAAACACTTTCAAAACAAACCATTACACCGCCACTTTAATTAAACGAATACTCAAAGCAGACAAATTTAATTCAAATCTTTTTTTTCTAATCAAATACTCGAGTTAATCGATTAATCGTTGCAGCCCTAGATTTAAGCATTTATTCACAAGAATTTTCAACGTAAAAAGCTCTTTGTGGTGATAACAGCACCACAGCGGCTTAAAGATTAGCTTTCAATTTACGTAAATATGTCGAAAGTGCTGCTAACTGCTGTTTTTTTGCTTTTAACCAAGAATCGAGACTGTTTTATGTCCATATCTATAAAGAATTCAGGGATTTAAGCATTTATTCACAAGAATTTTCAACATAAAAAGCTCTTTGTGTTTCCACTCAGTCAGCTTTGACAGCGATATGCCCCCTTTTAATCGGCCCCGTGTCCCGTCAATCTATTATGTGGACCCTTGCACGTTATATTAATACATCACAGATTTGAATAACTACATATGCGGGTAGTAACCTCATGGTACCTCTCGATACGGTACGATTTCCGATACAAAGCTTACAATAACGATGACCTCACAATATGGCCATACAACGATTGTCGATACATTGTTCAGGAAATCATTCTAAGATGTTCTACAAAACTAATAAACAGAAAAACAAGCCATCTTATACTTCTGCTGTAAGTTTCACTAGTAAATGTCCAATCAATGAAGGGTGGCACCGAATGAACCCCTCCCACTTCAAACAGGCCCCTCCCACTTTATGGCCGTCAGCGGCAGCCAGTGCCAGGCGACGAGGTGATTTTGTGCCAATATCTTGATTTTCAGTCACTATAATAATAATCAGGGAATAATACCTATTCTTGTATTTACTGTTTGACTGTATTACTCTTACATACATAATATGACATAAATAGCATATCATAGTTTAAGGAAAACAAGCAGAAAAGACTTGAAATAGGGCGTAAGAGATACATGACGCCTCCTGACCATGGAAGCCCAACGCGTGCGTCGTGCAGCTGACGGAGCAAGATTGACGCTGACTACCAAGTGATAGGCAAGACATCTACAAGCTAGGGCTGGGCGATATGGCCTTAAGTACGTATCACGATAAATTGAGCAGATTTACCTCGATAACGATAAATGACGATAAATTCGCCCAAGCAAACTTTTATATTGTTTGAAAATTTGAATCAATGCATGGAATACAAGTTAAGTTTCTCATTAAATTTATTTACCAGCTTTCAATTTAACAATTGCACATGCAGTCTAAACATTAAGTATTTAAAAAAATCTTGTAAACAATAAGAATTCTTGTGTGAACATTTATAACAGCTTGTATGACTTGAAAAATATCATCACTTGAATTTCATTAAATTCATTCCGCATTGTTATACACTAGATAGTGGCATACGTTTAGATATTTAGAATAGATACAAATACGACACATCCACCCGCCCCCCAGAAATTGTACTTAATTAAAAAATAAAATGTTTCACAAACCTTTCCTTTCTTGTATTCGGCTCAATTATTTACATCTTATGGTTTTGGAAATCCTTACAGTATGCAATAAATAATATTCCTGTTCCCAAGCACTGTGCTTACTGTACTGTAATTTTTACAAAAAATAAAGAATACATAGTTACTCCCAGTCATCTAGGACGTTAGCTGCGTTAGCTCCAGCCACCATCCTCCGGGGAACGAACTGTAAATTGCTCTCCGCCGGGCGGTTTGCCGATCCGCTAAGACATTCGATAACCGGGTCGTCATGTCAAATAATCCAGGATAGCTATGTGTGATTTTCCGCTTTGAAGACTTTGAAACATCACTCGGTTCGGGTTAGCATGTCAGCTAGCTGTCACGCCTTCTGGTTTGTTTACATTCTCCGAAGCCGGGGAAGGGAAATGACATATGTCCGATTTAGGTGTCATAAAATATCGTTCGGGAGGTGCGACAGTAAAGGTGAAGTCGACAGTTTTGACCATTATGGAGTATTTTGCCATGTCCTGAATAAATGCATTTTTATTATTTCATATTCCATTCAGCACAAGACTGTTATTTGTCATGACCATGCCATTTATTTAGCAATTGGGGAAAATACTTGGATAAAAAGAGTATCCTGTAAAAATATTGAAGTAAAAGAGACAGAAACAATGACATTTTGCCGCTCTCTTCGTCGCGTTTTCCTCGTTGTGAATAGAACCTACCCACCTACGTCATAAAACCACGTGCTCGCTGTATGGTTCCGCCCACTTGTCCGTCATTTTGTCTCTGTATTAGCATTGGTTTCAATTGATCGAGGAATTTAAAATGCATTTCATGGAAGACCCGGTGCTTTCTGATGCCGTAAACTCACTGGATGTGTTGCATAAAAGGCGTTATGTGGAAAAGCTTCGTTCTATACAGTCGCCAGATCCATATTTGATGCCTAAATCGATGATTTTTGACCGGCTGCCTTCGCCGTCTCTGCCTGACCCTGATATTTACAACTATCTTGTCCACACAAAATCAGCCTATTCTCACGAAAGTTTGAAAAACTTTAAGAGCTTGGAGGCTTATAAATGCTACGTTGCTGGTTGGGTGAAACAGGTCCTCATACACGAAAATTCGGCAGGAATCTTGTGCTCGGAAGGTGAGTTACGAAATTTTCAATTCAAAATCTTTTGTTCTTGCTAACATCCACTGTCAAGTCTAATGTATTTCGTGTCGTTTGTCAATGGAGTTAAGGCTTTTAATGTTTATATGGTTTAGCGATAGCACTCTCACTACATACATACGTGTACGTTGTCGGCGATTAGCCTAGCAATGATCTTAATTATGGTTGTCAGCCCAAAACCCTCTAAATATATGTTAAATGCGTCTTACCAGATATAAAATGACTACTACATAATCTGTGGTAATCGTTTGGAGCCCAGTTTTCTCGTCGAATTGCAGCAGCCCATTTCGCTCTCCTCTTTGGATCCCTCGGAATACGGTAAAACTTCAAGTCTCTCCTTCCATCTTCTCTGTTAGTGCAACCAACAGCCACACACGCCTTCACCATTTTGATTATTAATGTTAAGGAGCAGAAAAACACGCCGTAAATAGGAGGAATGTACGTAGCCGTAACAGGTTAACACTATGTTTTGACAGTCAATTGGGCGGTACCATTCAGGAGAGCGGAGTTGTGACGTCACGTGGGTAGGGTCTATAGTTCCCCCTCAACGGGCTGACTGGTCCTTCTCAAGCCATTTATATAGCTATTGGGGAAAAATACTTGGGTAAAAAGAATATCCTGTAAAAATATTGGAGTAGAGAGACTGAAACAATGACATTTTGCGGCTTTCTTCGTCGCGTTTTCCTCGTTCTGAATAATTTCCCCTCAATGGGCTGAATAGTAAAATCGATGAGCCAAGTCTACCGCTGACGTCATCCACCTGTTGGGGACGCTAAAGCCCTATAATGGTAGGCGTGGCTAACCGGCAGATTAAAAGACTAATTTCTCGTCATCTGTGCTTTGCTAAATTGTTGTGTATAGTCGAATCGTCTCAAAATATGATTTTAATTCACATAATAATGACATTTTAGACTTTTTTTCTCGTGTCATAAGCTCTTTAAAGAGGTCAACTTTCATTGTGTAAATCACACTTAATGACGACAGGATCTCCTGGTTGAAATAGACGACATCCACTTAATTCTACTGAAGATATGTAATGCTGAGTGGCAATTTGTCAACTTTTCTTTTAAAAAGAAACGTGCACTGTTTATCCAGTAGATGGGGCTCTTGCAGTGTGTCAAACAGTGATTCAATTTAGGGCAATTGTCTTAAAAGTGGTTCATTGTTTCAGAAAGCCTCGGTTTTTCCATCCCTATCTGGAACCCGTCAAGAGTTTACTTAATGTCGGGTGAAAGTTTGGCGAAGCTAACTTAAGCCCGACTTCATCCCGTTTACTTGTAGCGTTAGCCTCTAGCGTTAGCAGCTAGCGTTAGCCTACCGGGCTTCTGTTTGATTGGCTTCCTGAAAACCATGTGACTCCAAACGTAAGCACACTGTCTGCTTTCTTAAAGGGGAATGCACATAGCCGAACAACACAGAGTCAAAGTGGGATGAAAAGACTATATTTTCTTCTTTTATTAAATTACCGAATTTACTGACATGGCCAAAATTACGTCGGTCATCGTGAAGAATTTCGGTAACGGTAAATTTTCGGTTTACCGCCCTGCTCTACTACAAGCCCACGTCTGCAACACCAAATCCCGCAATCAGCTCTTCAGGACAGTCCAGAACAAATGGCGGGAAGTCCTGTACTACCACAACACCCGATAACAAAAATACCTCTAAGTTTGATAGCTCGGCGCCTCTCAGACGGTGAAGCGCGCCGAACCTCCCACCTCAGTTGCCTCATTAACTATGACCACAACGGCGACACACAAACTTAACCGCCCAAATTTACAACAGAAGAAATCCCAAACACACCCTTCTTCCTGCCCACGGGCCGCCCAGCGAAAGCCTTCAAAAAGACGATGTTTCACTAATCGTTGTCATTTTTTCTCGGGACCCTTTTGTTGAGTTGTGATATGGTCACCCTGGAACGAGTCTGCCTCCTCGCCTGGTTCTGTTGCCATCTCGCCTTGCCGTTTGATCGCTGCCGACCTGAATAAATTGTCAACTTGTGTTTCGAAGCCTTTTTCCAGCTTTCAAAATGGAGTCAGTACAAGGGGTTAAGACTAAGGTGAACACACGGAGTTTGGCCTTTTGGCTGGGTTGTCTGGATTTCACCGGACTGGGTTGTTGTAGCTGGTTCGGCTGGCGTGATTCCAGCAATCTAGCTAAAAGGTCATATTTCTTCAACAATGGTATTTTTTTTCAAAGCATAAAATTATCTTTATGAACTGTTAATAAACCATTACATAACCACATTAAGCCAAAGAAATACAAAAAAAGCATTGAATTCCGACGAGAGGGGGAAAAAAACGACAGAAATGAAGCATTATCCGTCCAAAGAGCAGGAGTGCCCTCTAGTGGAAGAAATCGATCCTAGATGAATAGTGATTATTTCCTTCATAGTTGCTATTATGAAATCAAGAGGATCATATCTCTGGTTTTCCATGGTAAATCAGTACCAAATATGTATATGATACACAGTATAATAATATATAATAAACGGGAGAGGGGATAAAATCTGCGCTTTTGAGTCATGTTGAGGGCAGCGCTCCATGTCAAATACTTCGGCGCATTAAAGACGTCACGTGATTGAACAGGCTGGCATGATCATAAAACGGCCAGCTTGCGTCTAATTGGTATAATGGAGTCATGTGATTTGTGTTGTGACGTCTCATTGGTGAAATTGGTAGAACTACTCTTGGCTTGCATAAAAAAAAAAAAAAAAATCTAATATGTAGAATAAAGAGGAAAAATGTAACAACTCTTGTGTAGCCCAAAGTAGCGGAGTAATCGTAGCGTTTTTTTTTTCTTAACAAATCCCAAGTAAAAGTAAAAAGTATGGCTGAGTAAAACTACTTTTAGGAGTATGTTTTTCTCAAAAAGTTACTCAAGTAAATGTAACGTTGTACATGTAACGCATTACTACCTGTAAATGCCCTAAAACGAACAGAAAGTGACGTGTAGACATGAGTTAAAACTTGTCAATGGCTATGAACGCAATTTGATGGTTGTCCACGTGTCCTATGATTTAGAGGAGCTCCACTACACTAAGACACCGCAAGATGGCAGAGTTGCGTAACAAAAGCTATCTTTTGAACTGGTGAGTACAAAAGTTTCCTTTCTTATTTGCGTGTAAATCATGTTACCCAGAACATCTATGAAATGTGTTGAGTCATTATGTTAGCAAAATTATGTAAATATTAGCCGAGATATAAACAGCTCCAAGCGCAGTAAATGCAAATAAAAAATTGCACAGCAGTTTTGAAATAAAATACATACTTGAGCGTCACAGTAAACAATTTTCAGTGTTCCCCATCATCTTTTCTTGCAGTTTGTTTGAAGGCAAACACAGTGTCTTTAGCTGGAAAATGAAGAGTTGAATTCCTTCTATAGATAATACTACCTCTATCTGGCAGGCCCGAGCCAAGCCTAAATGTCCTGGGCAAGAACCACCAGTCAAGAAGGCCGAGCGGCGATTAACACACTTGCTTTTCGGCAAAGGCTTCCCAAATTGAAATAAGTCATTTGAAAAAAAGACAATGTCTTAACTGTTCACTCGAGGATGCACAGCAATTTTGATGTGCCATTAAATTGGATTGCGACCATTAAAAATGTATCTCATGCCGAAGTCATGAGTTTATCATAATTGTAGCTTTGTTCAGGAGAGTACATACTTGTAGGAGACATTGCATTGGGTTCTTCTAATGCAGGGGTTCTTCAACGTTTTCCCCCTGCAAAGCCACCAGAATCGCAGGTTATCCCACTCACCTTTCTTCAGACTGCGGCCATCTTGTCAAAAAAAGTAGCAGTCTTAAAGACAGTTATGGTGACTTCCTGGTGGAAGAAACTTACTTCAGACCATATATTCAGCTCATGCACTTACCAAACTTTGAAGTACCTCTGACACCATTAAAAATCTTAAAAAGCATTATTATGTGAATTCAAATCATATTTTGAGATGTTTCGACAATATAAAACAAATTGGCAATGCGCAGATGACGAGAAATGAGTCTATCTGCCGTTTAGCTACTCCTGTTATTATAGCCATCTGGTTGAGTAACGAATTCAGCCCAATGGAGGAGGAAGATTCAGAATGAGGAAAATAGGAAAAGACAGCAGCAAAATGTCATCATTGTTTTATCTCGCTAAATATTTTACAGGATATTCTTTTTATTTAAGTATTTTCCCCTAATTGCTGAATAAATTTTATGGTCATGACAAATAAGTGAAAATGCATTTATTCAGTACGACAGGGCTATATTACTGCACAGCGCTGCTGAATCAATCTAACTTTTGGGAATGATAAGAACTATACACAAGGGGAATAAGTCAAACCTTAAAAACAAAACTAAGTGTACCCAAAACAAAGGAGGGAAAAACAAACAAAAAAAGAAACCCAATGCTAATGCAAACAAGGCTCAACTAAACATCTGTCACAAGGGCAGATAATCATTTGGCTCTGTAAGCCCTTGTACAGACAGCTAACTCTGACTGTTGATAAGAAGTATTGTGCCAAATCTGTAAAGACATGGAACTGGTCAAATGGTCACAGAGTACCCTGGACAAGATCTTCTCCACAATGCGACCAGAACCTGCACTACTCCCATGTCCGGGACACACTTTTAAGCCTGGATTTATGGAGGACAGCTGGGGAAAATGGCAGCTGCTGTGTCTGACCACACTCGAAGTTGAGGACATCGAGGATGTGTACCTGTTCATAATGCTGCTGCCTGTGATTCTTTGCAAGGGCTCGGAGCCCACTTGATTCATCGGATCATCGTGAAAGTGCTGGAAAGCCAAAGGAGATCAGTTGAATTGACCCCTATTGCCTTGAGCGCTAACGCTGGAGTGCACGCCAGCCTCAACAAGGCCTGTGATGATATACGGTGCCCTCCATAATTATTGGCACCCCTGAAAAAGATGTGGTTTTTAGCTTCAAGTTTTTTTTTTTTTTTTAATTCAAATAATATGGGACCTTAATTAATTCAAATAATATGGGACCTTAATGGAAAAAAGAGAAAAATCCGACCTTCAATACAAGTGCATTCATTCAGTGAGGAAAAAATCCAACCAAAAGAAAAAATTATTTGACATTATATAATGTGTGTCACAATTATTAGCACCTCTGGTGTTAATACTTTGTACAACCCCCTTTTGCCAACAAAACAAGGTCTGGGGACTGAGATGGCCATGGGAGGAGCTTGATTTTGTGTCTGGTGAACCATTTCTGTGTAGACTTGGCCATATGTTTAGGGTCATTGTTTTGCTGAAAGACCCAGTGACGACCCATCTTCAGCTTTCGGGCAGAGGGCGACAGATTTTGATTTAAAATGTCCTGGTATTTCAAAGCATTCATGATGCCATGCACCCTAACAAGGTTCCCAGGGCCTTTGGAAGCGAAACAGCCCCACAGCATCACTGACCTACCCCCATACTTCACAGTGGGTATGAGGTGCTTTTCAGCATACGCACCTTTCGTGGCACGCCAGACACACTTAGAGTGTTTGTTGCCAAAAAGCTCAATCTTACAGTTCATTATTTTCAATTAATTGTACCCACAAAATGTATGTAAAAAGTTTACTGAGCGTTTAACATGACGCTCGCCACGCTAAATACTAATGCCAGCGAGAACACGAATGCTATGCTAACGGTCCGAGCCGCCTAGCATGGCGTTTCCGCGTCAAACACCCAAATTGTAGTAACGCGGGCCTTCACATCCTCAGTAACGGTAACGGCGTTGCAAAGATAGGAAAAGTGATTAAATAAATTACTAATTTCTGACAAAAAACCTGTTAGTAACGCCGTTACACTCTAATGCCGTTATTAAAAACACTGATCATCACCATTTGGCGTTATCCTTGTTGACGCTACAATATGTGTTCGTATGTCAATGTTCATTCGAAATAATTGGAAACCTTTATTTATTTCTGTGGTAATTTTTTATCAAGTTTTGCAGACAAAACTTTTTTTTAGTCAACATCAACTAAAACTAGACAAAATTAGTCTTGAGTTTTCGTCATCAAAAACCAGACAAAGACGAACACATTTCGAGATGACTAAAATATTAGTCTTTTGGACGATAATACTTATAAGTCGAAGACGAAAATTAAAAAGGGCTGCCAAAGACAACACTGCCTCCAGGGTTGGAGCACCAATGCCAAGGCAAAGGGCATTAATCAGAAAATAATTAAATAAAATATTTAAAAATAAATAGATAAATAATGAATTATTTGCATTTGAGTTTTTGTTTTTCCGGCCAAATGTTTCCAATATTCAGCTTTCAGTTTTGGCCAAGAACTTTGCTTTCAGTACATCCCTACATTTTATTATTTAATTTGACATAACTCACCCAGCCTACCCCCCGCCCCCCCAACCCAAGCCCTCACCACGACCACCACCATCTCCACTACACACACCCACACACACCATACAATCATCCACGACCACCCCACACCTCAAACGATCCACTTGGGGGGTCCTGTTTATGCTCATCGCACCCGGGCCTTCTTCACATTTGTTCCGCAACCGATACCAAACATGTATCTATATAAAGAGTAGTCGCACTTCTTCTTGAGAACTACAATGCTGGCCAAAGGTATTGGCACCCTTACAATTCTGTCAGATAATGCTAAATTTCTCCCAGAAAATGATGGCAATTACAAATGCTTTGGTAGTATTATATGTTTCTTTATTTTGCTTGCAATGAAAAAACAAAACGGAATGGAAACAAAAAATTAAATCATTATCATTTTTCACAAAACTCCAAAAATGGGCCAGTCAAAAGTATTGGCACTCTTTGAAAAATCGTGATGCTTCTCTAATTTGTGTGATTAACAGTACCTGTTACTTACCTGTGGCACAACAGGTGGTGGCAATAACTGAATCACACTTGCAGCCAGTTAAAATGGATTAAAGTTGACTCAACCTCTGTCCTGTGTCCTTGTGTGTACCACATTGAGCATGAAGAAAAGAAAGAAGACCAAAGAACTGTCTGAGGACTTGAGAAGCAAAATGTGAGGAAGCATGGGCAATATCAAGGCTACAAGTCCATCTCCAAAGACCTGAATGTTCCTGTGTCTACCGTGCGCAGTGCCATCAATAATTGTAAAGCCCATGGCAATGTGGACGGAAAGAAAAAATTGACGAGTGATTTCAATGAAAGATTGTGTGGTTGGTGGATAAAGACCCTCAACTAATACCCAAACAAGTTCAAGCTGTCCTGCAGTCTGTGGTTACAACAGTGTCGACCCCTAATATCTGTCGGCGTCTGAATAAAAAGGGATTCTATGGTAGGATTCCCGGGAAGACCCCACTTCTGACCCAGAGATAAAGAAAAGCCAGGCTGGAGTTTGCCAAAACTTACCTGAGAACGCCAAAAATGTTTTGGAAGAATGTTCTCTGGTCAGATGAGACAAAAGTAGAGCTTTTTGGCATCAACATAGAGTTTAAAGGGGAAAAAAACGAGGCTTTCAAAGAACACCGTCCCTATAGTCAAACGTGGTGGATGTTCCCTGATGTTTTGGGGTTGCTCTGCTGCCTCTGGCACTTGACTGCTTGACCGTGTGCATGGCATTATGAAGTCTGATGGCTACCAACAATTTTTGCGGCATATTGTAGGGCCCAGTGTGAGAAAGCTGGGTCTCCCTCAGAGGTCATGGGTCTTCAAGAAGGACAATGACCCAAAAAGCACTAGAAAGTGGTTTGAGAGAAAGCACGAGAGACTTCTAAAGTAGCCATCAATCAGTGCAGACCTGAATCCCATAGAACACCTGCGGAAAGATCTGAAAATGGCAGTTTAGAGAAGGCACCCTTCAAATCTCAGAGACCTGGAGCAGTTGGCCAAAGAAGAATGGTCTCAAATTCAAGCAGAGCATTGTAAGAAACTCATTGATGGATACCAGAAGCAGTTGTTCACAGTTATTTTGTCTAAAGGTTGTGCTACCAAGTATTAGGCTGAGGGTGCCGATACTTTTGTCTGGTCCATTCTTGGAGTTTTGCGTAAAATGATAAAGATTTTTTTTTTCATTTGTGTTTTTTCATTGCAAGCAAAATAAATGAAGATATTACTGCCAAAGCATTTGTAACTGCAATCATTTTCTGGGAGAAATTGAGCATGATCTGAGAGAATTGCAGGGGTGCCAATAATTTTGGCCAGCACTGTATTTACAGTGGGGCAAATAAGTATTTAGTCAACCACTAATTGTGCAAGTTCTCCCACTTGAAAATATTAGAGAGGCCTGTAATTGTCAACATGGGTAAACCTCAACAATGAGAGACAGAATGTGGGGGAAAAAAACAGAAAATCACATTATTTGATTTTTAAATAATTTATTTGCAAATCGTGGTGGAAAACCAAAAGCTCATCTCAATACTTTGTTATATACCCTTTGCTGTCAATAACGGAGGCCAAGCGTTTTCTGTAACTCTTCACAAGCTTTTCACACACTGTTGCTGGTATGTTGGCCCATTCCTCCATGCAGATCTCTCTAGAGCAGTGATGTTTTGGGGCTGCCGTTGGGCAACACGGACTTCCAACTCCCTCCACAGATTTTCTATGGGGTTGAGATCTGGAGACTGGCTAGGCCACTCCAAGAGCAGTGATGTTTTGGGGCTGCCGTTGGGCAACACGGACTTCCAACTCCCTCCACAGATTTTCTATGGGGTTGAGATCTGGAGACTGGCTAGGCCACTCCAGGACCTTGAAATGCTTCTTACGAAGCCACTCCTGTGTTGCCCTGGCTTTGTGTTTGGGATCCTTGTCATGCTGAAAGACCCAGCCACGTCTCCTCTTCAATGCCCTTGCTGATAGAAGGAGATTTTCACTCAAAATCTCTCAGTGCATGGCCTCACTCATTCTTTCCTTTACACAAATCAGTCGTCCTGGTCCCTTTGCAGAAAAATAACCCCAAAGCATGATGTTTCCACCTCCATGCTTCACAGTGGGTATGGTGTTCTTTGGGTGCAATTTTAGTATTCTTTCTCCTCCAACCACGAGAACCTGTGTTTCTCCCAAAAAGTTCTATTGTGGTTACATCTGACCATAACACATTCTCCCAGTTCTCTTCTGGATCATCTAAATGCTCTCTAGCGAACCGCAGCCGGGCCTGGACGTGTACTTTTTTCAGCAGGGGGACACGTCTGGCAGTGCAGGATTTGAATCCCTGGCGGCGCATTGTGTTACTGATAGTAGCCTTTGTTACTGTGGTCCCAGCTCTCTGTAGGTCATTCACTAGGTCCCCCCATGTGGTTCTGGGATTTTTGCTCACCGTTCTTGTTATCATTTTGACGCCACGGGGTGAGATCTTGCATGGAGCCCCAGATCGAGTGAGATGATCAGTGGTCTTGTATGTCTTCCATTTTCTAATAATTGCTCCCACAGTTGATTTCTTTACACCAAGCATTTTACCTATTGCAGATTCAGTGTTCCCAGCCTGGTGCAGGTCTACAATTTTGTCTCTGGTGTCCTTCAACAGCTCTTTGGTCTTGGCCATAGTGGAGTTTGGAGTGTGACTGACTGAGATTGTGGACAGGTGTCTTTTATACCGATAATGAGTTAAAACAGATGCCAATAATACAGGTAACGAGTGGAGCCTCGTTAGACCTCATTAGAAGAAGTTAGACCTCTTTGACAGCCAGTTACTTGTTGTTTGTAGATGACCAAATACTTATTTTCCACTCTCATTTGGAAATAAATTATTTAAAAATCAAACAATGTGATTTTCTGTTGTTTTTTTTCACATTCTGTCTCTCATGGTTGAGGTTTACCCATGTTGACAATTACAGGCCTCTTTAATCTTTTCAAGTAGGAGAACTTGCACAATTGGTGGTTGACTAAATACTTATTTGCCCCACTGTATTTTAGCCAAAACAGTTATTTTTAAACAGAAAAAAAATGTTTAGTTATTTTCATTTCATCACTCCTGGTTTGAGAAAGTTTTTTTTTTTTTAATCATAATTATTATTATTATTTATTTATACGGCGCAGCCAGGCCAGGTTAGACCATCAGGAAATGTCCTGAATCTCCTATTTATCTTAAAAGAAATTACCATGTGAAACTCTGTCTGACCTCTTTTGGAAAGACGTTCACAAGTTTAGCAATAGTTGTGAAAGGTTCTTGTGTTTGCAGACTCGACAGCAGGAACAGCTGGCCGAGAATTTGAGGGAACAGATGTTAGCGCCCAACTCGAAAAGCTTCACATTAGTGCATTATCATGGCCGGGGCTGCAGATAAGCTGACAAGTGCAAATGTGACAATTGATATTCAACACAAAGCAGCGCCGCCTTTTTAATGCAGCCACAAAGCCAACAGCACATGAATATTCACAGTCCTGGCAACACAAGCACTGAGTGTGATTTGGCTGTGCACCTGATTAACCTAATTGTCACCATCATCACACTACACTACATTGTGGACTCTTCTAACATTTGATCCAGGACTCAATGAACAAAGGCAAACAAGGCATGGGACAATTAACAGAGTGTGCGTGCATAAATGCGTGTACTACAAGCATAAATTATTCCATCGGCTGTATGCATTTACTGTAGTCGAGCGCATCCAGCACGCCTGCGGTCTCATGACATCAAATACAAGGCTTGTAGCAAAAAATTCTGTAAAGATAAAAATCATGTCCACTTTCGTTGATGCGTTCAAGGCTGAGCTAAAATGAGATTAACTTATTATTGTGGCGTATCCTTCGAAAGGGAATTTATTAAGATATCTTAAACCGCTCGATGAAAAAGACATTTCCACCCTACTCTGCACGAGTAGCGATGCAATGCAGTTTGTTTATATTCATTCAGTATTATTATTATTTCTAAACCCTGTAGTATATAATAAATGCACTGTTCTTTGTTTCTCTTGTTATGCTTCACTGCAGAAGCGATCCTTGTGCAGTTCCCAATACCCTTGGAGGTTTATACAGTATCTGTGGTTGCACTCGTGCGACGACATCTACATCATGTTAATGGTTCATTCAAACATCCCTGACCGCCACTTCAAGGCAAAATTTTCAGAGCACGTGTCGTACTTTGCTGCCCTAAGCCAGATGCTTTGACATACAAGATTATTAAGATTTTTACTTTATGCAAAAGAACAGGAGAAAATCTGAGGTGGGTAGAAATGCGTTACATTTACTTGAGTAACTTTTTGTGAAAAATGTACTTCCAAGCAAGGGCGTAGGTTTGGTCTCAACATTGGTAGGGACGATATAACATTAATCAGACCAAACAGATTATTGAACAGGGTTCAGGGCTACATTTCTCAGGAATATGAACCCAATTAATTGATAGGCTAAATGATCAATACATAATAAATCTGTATTGCCTTATACTAAATTTCGTGCGTATTGGTTCTGGTGACACAACATTCCATTCAAACCTTTGTTATCAAAAACTACTAAAGAAACATTTTGAAGTGCAAGTCCCTTTATTTAAAAAACGGGGAGATATCCAAGAATGGGTCCACTTCCCTGGAGCACCCCTAGACTCAAATTAAAGTATTGTAATATAAAGTAGAGCTGAAACGAGTACTCGAGCAACTCGAGTAACTCGAGTTTAAAAACAAAAAAAAAACTGAAAAGTGGGGCGTGCAATATTATTCGGCCCCTTTACTTTCAGTGCAGCAAACTCACTCCAGACGTTCAGTGAGGATCTCTGAATGATCCATTGTTGTCCTAAATGACCGATGATGATAAATAGAATCCACCTGTGTGTAATCAAGTCTCCGTATAAATGCACCTGCTCTGTGATCGTCTCAGGGTTCTGTTTAAAGTGCAGAGAGCATTATCAAAACCAAGGAACACACCAGGCAGGTCCGAGATACTGTTGTGGAGAAGTTTAAAGCCGGATTTGGATACAAAAAGATTTCCCAAGCTTTAAACATCTCAAGGAGCACTGTGCAAGCCATCATATTGAAATGGAAGGAGCATCAGACCACTACAAATCTACCAAGACCCGGCCGTCCTTCTAAACTTTTTTCTCAAACAAGGAGAAAACTGATCAGAGATGCAGCCAAGAGGCCCATGATCACTCTGGATGAACTGCAGAGATCTACAGCTGAGGTGGGAGAGTCTGTCCATAGGACAACAATCAGTCGAACACTGCACAAATCTGGCCTTTATGGAAGAGTGGCAAGAAGAAAGCCATTTCTCAAAGATATCCATAAAAAGTCTCATTTAAAGTTTGCCACAAGCCACCTGGGAGACACACTAAACATGTGGAAGAAGGTGCTCTGGTCAGATGAAACCAAAATTGAACTTTTTGGCCACAATGCAAAACAATATGTTTGGCGTAAAAGCAACACAGCTCATCACCCTGAACACACCATCCCCACTGTCAAACATGGTCGTGGCAGCATCATGGTTTGGGCCCGCTTTTCTTCAGCAGGGACAGGGAAGATGGTTAAAATTGACGGGAAGATGGATGCAGCCAAATACAGGAACATTCTGGAAGAAAACCTGTTGGTATCTGCACAAGACCTGAGACTGGGACGGAGACTTATCTTCTAACAGGACAATGATCGAAAACATAAAGCCAAATCTACAGTGGAATGGTTCAAAAATAAACGTATCCAGGTGTTAGAATGGCCAAGTCAAAGTCCAGACCTGAATCCAATCGAGAATCTGTGGAAAGAGCTGAAGACTGCTGTTCACAAACACTCTCCATCCAACCTCACTGAGCTCGAGCTGTTTTGCAAGGAAGAATGGGCAAGAATGTCAGTCTCTCGATGTGCAAAACTGATAGAAACATACCCCAAGCGACTTGCGGCTGTAACTGGAGCAAAAGGTGGCGCTACAAAGTATTAACGCAAGGGGGCCGAATAATATTGCACGCCCCACTTTTCAGTTTTTTATTTGTTAAAAAAGTTTAAATTATCCAATAAATTTTGTTCCACTTCACGATTGTGTCCCACTTGTTGTTGATTCTTGACAAAAAATTAAAATTTTATATCTTTATGTTTGAAGCCTGAAATGTGGCGAAAGGTTGCAAGGTTCAAGGGGGCCGAATACTTTTGCAAGGCACTGTAGTTGATGTGTTTAGGGTTCTTTTTTACCTCTCTGAGAATTCTGTGCTGAATTTTTGGTGTCATCTTTAGTGGATGGCCACTCTCTTGGGAGAAAAGCAACAGTGCCAAACTTTCTCCATTTGTAGACAACTTCTCCGACTGTCGATTGATGAGCATCCAAACTTTTAGAGATGGTTTTGTATCCTTTTCTAGCTTTATACAAATCATCAATCCTTGATCGCAGGTCTTCAGACAGGTCTTTTGACCTAGCCATGATGCACATCAGACAATGCTTCCCATCAAGACAATTCTCACCCGGTGTGTGTTTTATAGTAGGCAAGGCAGTTTTAAATCCATCAGTGATTGGGCACACATCAGACTTCAAATGTTTGATAAAAATTGGTTTCAATTGCTCTTTAAGTCTTAAGTCTTTTAAGCCAAAGATGATCCTAAGAGTTCAGTGCGGACCACACAGAGAGGTCAAAACAGAACCCAAGAGTGTGTGCAAAAGACTTATAGAAATCATCTGCACAGTCCAATATCTAACGTCATGTGTGGAGGAAAATGGAACAGCTCATCAACATCAAAACCTCATCCTCACCGTGAGGGCTGGTGGAGGGAGCATCATTATTTGGGGCTGTTTTGCTTCATCAGGGCCTGGAAAACTTGCAATCATTAATGGAAGAATGAATTTAAAAGTTTATCAGGATGTTTTGCAGGGAAACCTGAGGCCGTCTGTCAGACAGTTGAAACTAAAAGAGGATGGATGCTGCAACAAGACAATAATTCAAAACACAGAAGTAAATCAGCTTCAGAATGGTTTCAGAAGAACAAAATACACGTTCTGGAGTGGCCAAGTCAAAGTCCAGACTTGAACCACATTGAAATGCTGTGGCATGACCCAAAGACAGTGATCCAGGCCAGACATCCCAGGAATCTGACTGAACTACTTCTAACTTCTGCTTGCAGTGCTGTCAATTTTATTGCTTTTTCTCCAGTTTTCACAGTTTTAAATCAAATTGAGCAGTCAATACCCGTTTTGTCTTTAAACCACCGTAAAAAATGTGGCTGAATCAGTTTCACCAATGAGATGTTGCAACAATAATCACATGACTCGATTATACCAATCAGACTCAAGCTTGCCATTCTATTATCACGCAGCCCTGTTCAATCACATGGCGTCTTTAATGCAACTCAAAAAAATTCAGAATTTGACATAGAGCACTGCCGTCAACATGACTCAAAAGCGTAGATGTTAACCTCTCTTCTAATATTTATTCGGCACCGATTGACCACGGAAAACCGGAATTATCATCCTTTTTATTTCCTAACAGCAACTATTCACTATTCAACTATTCAAAGTGGGACCTGTTTTCTCCACTAGAGGGCACTCCTGCTCTTTGGACAAGTGGTTCTTAACCTAGGTTCGATTGAACCCCTGAGTTTCGGTGAAGGTAAAGAAAGGCAGAGGCCTATTTTCATACACTGAATAAATCAAGGCAAAATGGCTATTTAGACCAGGTTTTGGATTGGTTTGTTCCTAATTTTCAGGCTTAATCCATTTCTTTCAGTCAATTTCGATCTGGTGGGAGGAGGAACTTGTTTGCTCAGTGGAAGGTTGACTCACTGTGTATGAGGGAATACAGCAGACGAATCGGCAACGTAGTCTCAAATTTTGACCTGTTTCTAAAACATGCTGCTGTCAAAATGAGAAGAATTTTGAACGGAAATTCGCTAAGTTATTAGCTTGCTAGCTTAGATACTGTATATCGATTTTAGATTTAAAAAGATATATATACAGTATATACTTGATTATCTATTTCCAAAGTTTTCGGTGAATCCATCTGTGAAACTAGCAAGGTTAAGAACCACTGTTCTAAATTAATGAGGGCTATTCATTGGTGGCTCTGATGTTGATATGCCATAGGCTATAATACAGTATGTTTTGTGAATTAGTGAAAAATTCAATCATTTCCCACTGGTGGTGTATTGACACAATCTTCCTGAGCACATAATTTAGATAGTAGTCACTATGAACACTTGGAAGCGCGGCGCTGGTAAATTGGATTGCACATCTTTCATAATAATGGTGTCCAGCTTGGAGTAAGCGACGGAACATTGTTCCTGGCTGCATCCTAATGGCACATTTAAACCACCACTGCTTTAATGAGTGCAAATTGACACGTCTAATTGGCTTTTCTAGATAAACAAACGGCTGATTAGAGCATTAATTAGCCTGTTAATGAAGCTGTCTGCCCAATGTCATAGCTGATAACAGAAAAGGACAGATTAAAATTTCACAGTTCACACTATTGAGGAAATGTCTGCTTTTCACCGGGGTTTATTTTGAAAAGGTGTCCATTTCATCGTATCTGTTTTACTTTTTCACTGTTGGCAAGCTTGAAACCACGTTAACTTTACCAAATATACTTACTAAAGACTCAGCTGCGGTCTTATGACAGTCTTACGTTGCCAATGACAAAGTGTTACCGAATATGCGTACCTCTCTCTCTAACTTGTTTAATTACTCTTTTTGTGACAGTGGTGTCATTAGACTGTCATAATTATGACATGACACTGTCATGAGCATTTTTGAATGCTTATGACGTATGTCATTAAATGTCATCTGGCAAATTTTGTCACTAACTCCATTTATGTCCAGTCCTGATCCTTTGCATCCATTCAAAAGGGACATAATTCCCCAAATGAAATTTATTGACATCTGTCATAAGCATTCATCAATCCTCATGACAGTGACATGTCATGATTATCCCTTTAATGCCAGCAATATGAAGCAATTATCTGAGAATCCCAAAATTTGACAAATAAGGTCCTAATGAAACCTTTTCTTCAAATTTGTAAAAAGAAAAGTCAAAATAAATATGTGCAATAAGCGCTCAGATATCTATAACCCTTGCTATATCCTGTTTGCTTTTTTTCATGGAACCTGCAGATGCATGTGTTGACTTGCATCCATCATTTTTTTTTCCAAAAAGAAATGTCAAAACTCTGAATTAGTCTCAAAATCATGAAATTTTAGGTGTGTTAAATGTGATACATACGGCAATATAGGGTTATGACAGTCTTATGACAGTGTTATGACGCCAATTACAGTGTTACCAAAAATATGTGGAAGTCTCTAACATGTTTATTACTCTTTTTGTGACAGTGATGTCATAGGACAGTCATAAGACCGTCATGATTATGAAATGACAGTTATTCAAATTAATGAATGCTTATGACAGATGTCATTAAGTGTCATCTGTCAAATTTTATCATTGACTCTATTTATGTCCAGTCCGCATCTTTTACATCCATTCGAAAGTGATGTAACTCGATGTTACTTGTAAGTGACACTGGTGTCACTTGATTTTACACTGGTGTCATAAGACTGTCATAATTATCACATGACACTGTCATGAGCATCAATAAATGCTTATGACAGATGTAATCTAGAATCATCTGGCAAATTTTGTCATTAACTCAGTTTATGTCCAGTCCGAATCTTTTTCATCCATTCAAAAGTGACATAATTAGCCGAATGACACTTATTGACATCTGTCATAAGCATTGATTAATGATCATGACAATCACATGTCATAATTACCACGGTCTTATGAAAGTTTTATGATGCCAATGTCACAAAACGAGTAATAAACAAATCAGAGAGAGATGTGCGGATCATCCGTAACACTTTATTTTACATTGGTGTAAAAAGACTGTCATAAGACTGTCATAATTATCACATGACACTGTCATGAGCATTAATAAATGCTTATGACAGATCTCATCTAGAATCATCTGGCAAATTTTGTCATTAACTCAGTTTATGTCTTTTTTATCCATTCAAAAGTGACATAATTAGACGAGTGACACGTAATGACATCTGTCATAAGCATTGATTAATGATCATGACGATCACATGTCATAATTACCACGGTCTTAAGACAGTCTTATGACATCAATGTCAAATAAAGTGTTATCAAATATGCGTATCTCTATCTCTAAATTTTTCAGTTACTCTTTTTTTGACAGTGGCGTCATAAAACTGTCATAAGACCGACATGATTATGACATGACATTGTCATGAGCATTTGGGAATGCTTATAACAGATGTCATTAATTGTCATGTGGCAAATTTTGTCACCAACTCAATTTATGTCCAGATTGCATCTTTTACATCCATTCAAAAGTGACATAATTCACCACATGACACCTAAGGACATCTGTCATAAGCATTCATTAATGCTCATGACAGTGACTTGCCGTAATTATGGCGGTATTATGACATTCTTACGACGCCACTGTCACAAAAAGAGTAATAAACAAGTTATAAGATATGCATTTTCGATAACACTTTATCTAACATTGGTGTCATAAAGACTGTCATGATTATGACATGACACTGTCATGAATGCTTATGACATGACACTGTCATTAATGCTTATGACAGATGTCATTAAGTGTCATCCGGCAAATGTTGTCATTAACTCCATTTATGTCCAATCCGCATCTTTTACATCCATTCAAAAGTGATATAATTGTCATCCGGCAAATTTTGTCATTAACTCCATTTATGTCCAGTCCGCATCTTTTACATCCATTCAAAAGTGATATAATTTGCTAAATGACACCTAATGACATCTGTCATAAGCATTCATTAATGTTCATGACAGCAAAATGTCATAATTCTTATGAGTCTTATGACAGTCTTATGACACCAATGTCAAATAAAATGTTACCGAATATGCGTACCTCTCTCTCTAACTTGTTTGTTTCTCTTTTTTTGTGACAGTTTGCTTCTTTTGTCAATTTATTTTCCATGTTTCTCAGACACAAAACATGTCAATGGAAAATGTCAAATACAAGTTTTCTCCAGACACAGCAAATTGAGTTTGAAAGAGTTATTCACAGTCACCTAATTGAATAACCAGTCTTGCATGCAAAGAATATGTTTCAACTAATTCTTGAAGTCTCATGTGGAGCTCTGTGAAATATCAAAATCCACATCCAAAAATTCAGTTTTTCCACTTGGGTTTGTAATTTGCTATTCATGTGATTCTCACACATTCCTTGCTGGATAATAACATACAGAATATGAGATGTTCACATTTACAGAATGTATTGCCTTCACATTATAATTCATCGATATTGTGAATCTAAAACTTGTATGACCATCCGTTTGTGAGTTCCCCAGGCCCGGTTTCATTGAAACAGCTGTTTTGTTCATCATTTTATTCAAGTAAATGCTGCTATAGTGCCGTCATTTGAATTTGGAATCTGCGCTGGAAAGTGACAAAGTTTAAATCCCGACTTGTGCGTGTTTGCGTCAAACACTTAACACAAGACGAGTCAACCCTGGAAGGTTGCACGAACTCAGCTTGTGTCCATGACAACCGCCTCCAGCTGGCACTTCAGCGTCCAGGTAAATACCACTCGTTTCAATAAGCTTATTTAAAAAAAAATTTTTTTTTAATCATAAAAACATATCAGCAGTAAGTCAAGTGGGAGTATAAGAAATGTAGACAATCTTAAATTCTATATAATGCTAATGTTTGCAACAATTGGCTGACTTGCATAGCAAAAGTCCGCCAGCTTAAATGCTACATAATGGTAATGTTTACAACAATAGCGTACTGCACGAATGCTATTTTTAGACCGTGACGTTGCCATCGTAACGCGGAAGTGGGACATTATAGACACGCCCTTGCATACAAACCATGTTATTTTTGCTTGTTTTCTCCGGTAATCTTTCAAAAAAGAACATGGTGATCAAACACTGCTGCTGTGGAACTTGTAGCAACGACTATAGACATTACGACATATAAAGGATGTTTTCTTCATACGTTTCCAGAAACCAAAAACTGTGGAAAAATGTGAAGAATGGACCAACTTGCGTGGACGTCCAAAAGACCAGTTTAACGCCAACAAGGTGAAGCCATTCACATTTCATATGCTGTAAAAAAAATTTGTTGGGGTCCAATGGTCCTACAGAGGACAAAGAGGTAAGCCACTTTTATATTTTTACTTATTTTTTAGCGTGGCATTTTGCCCTGCTGCTTCTGTCTGACAATGAATGACCTGAAAAAAATTAAAATGGTATCTGATTGCCACTATTGTTATCTTTTCTGTTGTTTTAAAAAAAACAACTTTAGTAAGGGGCAAGTGTAAATAAATTATAGAATCAAGATGTTATTAATGAAAAAATTAAAAGTGTTTGTCGGCTGTCACTGAGTAGCATTTGCGATCACTACACAAAAATGGTATCAAAATGTAAATTACTCCCAAGGACGGTCAGAGACGTAAGACAACCAGAGGATATAATATATAAAAAAGACAGGGCATATGGTAGTAAAGGATAGATTGTTGAAACAGGAAAATGTCATTGTCAGTGGCGTAAGGCAAAGCTAACTCTGGATCAGATCGCCTCTTTTTCAGCCCTCGACACTCAAGCCATCTCTTTAACTGAACATTTGTAAGTTCTTCCACATCTTTACCATTGAATTTGGCACCAGGGACATCATTTTAGGACAGAATTGGTAGGTTTAGCTCAGTAAGCATCACGTTCGTACACTATTTCCTTTCATTTACTATTAGGGAGAAACAGGAGGTTGTCCCGCCTAGCCACAATTGCTAACGTCATGAATATTAATGAGCAAAAGTGACGTGTTGCTTGCGGTGCGCCATTGGCTAACTTGCATAGCAAAAGCCCGCTAGCATAAATACTATATAATGCTAATGTATACAACAATTGGCTAACTTGCATAGCAAAAGTCCGTCAGCTTAAATGCTATATAATGCTAATGTTTGCAACAACTGGCTAACTTGCATAGCAAAAGTCCGCCAGTTTAAATGCTATATAATGCTAATATTTACAACAAATGGCTAACTTGCAAAGCAAAAGTCCGCCATATTAAATGCTATATAATGCTAATGTTTTCAACGGTTGGCTAACTTGCATAGCAAAAGTCCGCCAGCTTAAATGTTAGATAATGCTAATGTTTACAACAATTGGCTAACTTGCATAGCAAAAGTCCGGCAGCTTAAACGCTATATAATGCTAAAGTTTACAACAATTGGCTAACATGCATTGCAAAAGTCTGCAAGGTTAAATGCTATATAATGCTAATGTTTGCAACAAACGGCTAACTTGCATTGCAAAAGTCCGCGACATTAAATGCTATATAATGCTAATGTTAACCAGAAACTATCTGGTGCACACTAGATTGCTTAAATTTATTTTATTTTATATTTATTTTTGTCGATGTATCTTTAGGGGCTCTGTAGCTGTGTTGGTTGTTGTAACATTATTAAAAATGGACAAACTACTGAGATCTTTTCTGAAGAGATCTGCTGAAATCTGTTTACTGTTGTGTAGAACTGTACGTCGCTCTACTGACAGCTGTTTATATATTAGCCATGCGAGGTACACATTTTGGGAATCTTGCTTTGACTGCGTAAAAATACTGTCGTACTGAACATGGAGGTAAATACATGCCAAACATTTAATCCGCCTCGGAAAATCAAATGATGTCAAGTTTTGTGTGCTGTACCTTTAACACATTAAATATAATGGCAGGCCTTGAACGAGCAGATGTTGGGAGAGGGATCAATTACTAGTGACTTTACCGCAATATAATTGAGCAAAAGCCACAACAGGAAAACGCTTCTAACTCGTTGCAACTTTTTCCCTAACCCTAAAAGCGGCATGTGTCATGTGTATAACAGACGTATTTATTTTTAACGATGCAACTGAGTGTTATTTGTGCTGTGAATTTGTCACATTATAGAAACACAATCTGTAACAGTAATGCAGAGGAATGAAATGCTAGATTTTTAAATAGCTCTTCCGATTTAAGGCGCATAAAAAACAAAAAACGAGCTGTTTTACTTTTGTGTGTGTGTGTACTTAATTTGTTGAAAAATAAAGATTTTTTTGGTGCGCGAAAACGTCACCCTGCCCTTCTGGAAACACAAGGGTGACAGGCATAACCCTGCTCTCCATCCCTGGCAAGGTTTTCACCAGAATCTTGCTTTAGTCGTGCCCTTCCAGCGATCAGGAGCCGCCGCCGTCCCCAGCAGGCTGGCTTTATGCCCAATCGCTCCACGGTTGACCACGTCTCTGTCGTCCATCTGTGGATAGAAAAGGCCTGTGAATTCCGCCATCTGTACATCAGATTCATCTATCTAAAGGCTGTGTTTGACACCGTATACCATTCCTCACTATGAAAAATCCTCTAAGCCCTCGGAGCGCCACCCAAGATCATCATTCCGACTGGTTTAACATCCCTAGTGGCGTTCACCAGGACTGCGTAGCTGCTCCTGACCTTTTTAACTGCATCATCGACCATCTGATGTCCAGGGTCTGCCAGCACATCCCCGGAGTGTCCTTTGGCAACTACCACCAGACTGACCTGGAGTATGCCGATGACAATATCCTGCTCAGCAGGGCCGGCCCAGGCCATTTGGGGGCCCTAAGCAAAATAATGCAAAGCAGCCCATATTTTTGGCCCACCATTTCAATTTTATTGCTGTCACTGCGTTTCGGGGTCACCAACATGTTGTGTCCCCCCTCCCCCAAAAGTCAAACCCCGCCTATGACCAGATCCACCTCCTATTCGTATCGGTAGTGATATCAGAGAGCCAGTCAATGACTTTGTGTATCTGAGGTCCATGGTGACAGATAACGCGGAGCTAAAACGAGAGATTATTCGCGGACGAGCCCTGGCAGCATCCGTCCTGCAGTCTATCTGGAAACCACTCTCAAGACGACGCTTAACAACTCCGCCATACTCTCCATCCTGCTTTATGGCTCAGAAACATGGCCTCTGAACCAAACTCTCGCCGCAAGAGTCGATGGCTTTGATAGCAAGGCTCTCAGAACCAGTGCTTAATTTGTAAATCATAAGGTGCCGGAACGCAAAGTACATATGACAGCGCAAGGATGACGAGACGGGCACAGGTCCCGGAACATACGCAGAAAATGGTGCTGAAAACAACACGCAAATGCCCACTTACCATGCTGTGAGACTTGCAAGCCTCAATCCACGGTATAAATGTTATGAAAGCAACAATTATTTAGGCTATACTTTGCACAGCACGGGTAATTGCTCAAACCCGAATTTCCCGTAAGGGTACTGGGCTGTTGCTCCGGCTGTTGGTGGTCCACCTGGCTGACTGCTGGCGCTGTAGCCGGCCCCCACTCCGGGTGGCGCGGAATCACCTGACCATCTGCTGCCACGGTAGCAGCCTCCTGCCCCGGCTTGGCTGGCTGTCCGTGAACTTGGTTAGCTGCTGCGGCGCTAGCCTCCTGCTGCACCCGGTCCTGCCTGTTAGCATGTTCGCTGCATCTGCCCTCATAGCCGGTTGTTGCTTTCCTGACTTGTTTTGAACCATCATCCTTATTTTTTTTTTTAAAAGACAGTAAATGCAACTTGTCTTTTTGGCATGTTGAAATACCGTTTGGTCTTGGCGGCTTGCTCTCCAGATGCCATAAATTTCCAGTTTCTTAATTTTTTTTTTTTTTTTTAATGTCAGGGGCGTGATTTGTTGGTCCAGCTTTTCACTGCATCAACAAATATCCGACTCTTTCAAACGCATTCAATCTTTATAAACAACATGCAATCATGGGATTTGTTCTGTAAATTAATTTATGCATATTGTTATTTCATTTTATCCTGTAATGTCCGTAACTATGCACGGTCCCTTTAAGAGACGCTGGAACTGGAGAGCTGTGAGGTAGTAGGAAGCGAGAGGGAGACGGGCGAGAAGCAAAAGCTAGGTCGAATGTGGCGGTAGTCCGCTGTTATTTTGTTTATGGTTTTCTTACTGTTACCACAATAAAGTGGAGAAAGCCCTCAACAACTCCTCTCCTTCCTCCCATTCGGGGCTATTACATTATACATTTTTTAAAAACGTTTTTATAATAATATTATTTTCTATACACGAGAGGTGCCGGATCTGCCCAAATAAGTCCCGGAACACAGAGAGGCCAAAATCAAGAGGTGCCGGATCTTGTTCCGGCAGGATCCGGCACAAATTAACCCCTGCTCAGAACACCTCGAGAACATCAGTTGGCACCAGCGACTTTTCAATAAAGTGCCTAGAGCCAGCCCCGAGCATTTTCCTCGGTCGCAAAACGCCACACCCGTTGGTTCGGCCCTGTCCTTCGTCTGCCTCCTGACCATCCGACAGGAGCCATCCTCCAGTTTGACCCAAAGGCCCCAGGCTGAAGACGACCACGTGGGAAGCCCCGCACCCGATGGATCCATGTCATCGAGGGCGACTGCCAACAACATGAAGTTACCGTGGAGGATGCAGAGCAGCTAGCACAAGATCGCCAGCACTGGAAAAAATTAGTTTTCATTTGGTCAGCTTGACGCACAGGGACAAGACGCCATGACCCTAGCCGGAGCACTAATGATGAACGAATGCGCTTAAATGTCAAGGATTTATGGAGTCTTATCAACAATGAAAAGGATAATTTGAAGCTCTGCTATGATATTTTTAAGACTATACTAACATTTCAGAAAATAACAATCATTAAATACTCAGTATGCCATGCAGTTCATGTCACACATGCATGGGATTGAAGCGTCAGTCGACATATTGTAAACTCGAAGCAGCTCAGGTTTTTGTGAGATTGTAGTAATACCAGGGGCACAATTTAGGGGGGTGCCAGAGGTGTGGCGGCACCTGGGCCCAGGTTTTTCATCAGAAATTGGAAAATTGCTCAAACTAAGCTATTTTCTAATGCTGATTTTTAAAGAATGGAAAAAGATATGAACTATTTTTTGTTTACTTCTGAAAGAGGAGAGTGTAATCTTTCTTTTGGTGGGTTCCCTGTTTATATAGCAATAGAACAGAATTTTCTGTGGGCCTTGCAAAATCAGTCAAAATCCAGTAAATCGGCCGGGAGCATAGGGGGTTGCACCGGTGAAAATGGCTGGGAGTGAATGAGTCAAGTGTTAAATGATCTCTAATACCCCCTCCCTATTCTTGCTCAAATGGTTCCTGCTTGCAGAAAATTATCTCACTGGACCCTGACCCACCGGACGTTCACCTTGGGGGGCCTGTTTTTACTAAACGCACCGGGCCCTGTTCACATTTGTTCCGCCACTGATTGATACTATAGAAAGCACTTAAAAGCATGCAGTGTTCTAGGCTTGTGAGTGGGATGGCTGGTTTTATTTATGAATGTTTGTGAGGTGGTTCTGTAAAACCCTTCTTAGCTGTAATGGATTATATTTCTCTGACAGCTATTGAATCCAAAGGTCAGCGGTGTTGCTGGATTTCTAAAGGTTAGCGATGTGTTTTCCCTATTTGGCCGACGCAGATACATGTGAAACATACATATATTTTTCTATGTCCAGGAAACCTTCCTTTTAGAGTTTAGCTCGTAGCTATTTCCGATGCCTATTGTCTCGTCTCAGCCGCCTCTCAGGAAGAACGAGACCAAAGGGTGTGTACTGTCGTAGCTATGGTACCTTTACAAAAATACTTACTTCCTTTTCTGTATTTCCTTCTTGGATGATATTCTTCATACCTTTGCTTTGTTGTCACCCCCACGCGGAACGTTGAAGCATTGTTTAAAAAAACTCGCCCTTTTAAGTACACTTTTGTCCTGTAAAAGCTAGGGATGGTTATGTAATGCAATTCCCATGAGAGCACAACCAACAGTTACTTTGCTCTGTCTATCTTAACAACAAACCAGTACTGCATTGGCTACCATTGACAGCAATAGACGTTGAAATCAAGAAGATAGGTTTGGTCTCAACATTGGTAGGGACAAAAACCAGGATAAACCTATGCAAACCTACGCCTTTGGTCCAATCATTTTGTCCAATCATTTTGAAATGAGTTAATAAAAAGGTGGTGTGATGTAGAATGGAATTATTTATATCTACCGTAATTTTTGGACTATAAGACGCAGCTGTCCTCACTGGGGAGTCCTGTGGTGGGTGCTCCAGAAGTACGGGGTACCGAGCCCCTTGCTAAGGGCTGTTCGGTCCCTGTACGACCGGTGTTCAAGTTTGGTCCGCCCTGCCGGAAGTCAAATTCGTTCCCAGTGAGGGTTGGACTCCGCCAAGGCTTCCCATTGTCACCGATTCTGTTCATAATTTTCATGGACAGAATTTCTAGGCGCGGCCAAAGCGTTGAAGGTATCCGCTTTGGTGACCTCAGCATTGCATCTCTGCTTTTTGCAGATGATGTGGTGTTGTTGGCTTCATCAAGCCGTGACCTCCAACTCTCACTGGAACGGTTCGCAGTCGAGTGTGAAACGGTTGGGATGAAGATCAGCTCCTCCAAATCGGAGACCATGGTCCTCAGTCAGAAAAGGGTGGAGTCAAGTACCATATTTTTCGGACTACAAGTCGCACCTGAGTATACAGTGCCCTCCATAATTATTGGCACCCCTGGTTAAGATGTGTTTTTTAGCTTCTAATAATTTTTTAAAATTCAAATAATATGGGACCTTAATGGAAAAAAAGAGAAAAATCCGACCTTCAATACAAGTGCATTCATTCAGTGAGGAAAAAATCCCACATAAAGAAAAAAATATTTGACATCAAATAATGTGTGTCACAATTATTAGCACCTCTGGTGTTAATACTTTGTACAACCCTCTTTTGCCAACAAAACAAGGTCTGGGGACTGAGATGACCATGGGAGGAGCTTGATTTTGTGTCTGGTGAACCATTTCTGTGTAGATTTGGCCATATGTTTAGGGTCATTGTCTTGCTGAAAGACCCAGTGACGACCCATCTTCAGCTTTCGGGCAGAGGGCAACAGATTTTGATTTAAAATGTCCTGGTATTTCAAAGCATTCATGATGCCATGCACCCTAACAAGGTTGCCAGGGCCTTTGGAAGCGAAACAGCATCACTGACCCAACCCCATACTTCACAGTGGGTATGAGGTGCTTTTCAGCATGCACATCTTTCGTGGCACGCCAGACCCACTTAGAGTGTTTGTTGCCAAAAAGCTCAATCTTGGTCTCATCTGAGCAAAGCACACGGTCCCAGTTGAAGCCCGTGTGCAACAGACCCTGTTGAAGCCTGGGACCGTGTGCTTTGGTCAGATGAGACCAAGATTGAGCTTTTTGGCAACAAACACTCTAAGTGGGTCTGGCGTGCCACGAAAGATGTGCATGCTGAAAAGCACCTCATACCCACTGTGAAGTATGGGGCTGGGTCAGTGATGCTGTGGGGCTGTTTCGCTTCCAAAGACCCTGGGAACCTTGTTAGGGTGCATGGCATCATGAATGCTTTGAGATACCAGGACATTTTAAATCAAAATCGGTTGCCCTCTGCCCGAAAGCTGAAGATGGGTCGTCATTGGGTCTTTCAGCAAGACAATGACCCTAAAAATATGGCCAAATCTACACAGAAATGGTTCACCAGACACAAAATCAAGCTTGTGAAACATTATAGGAGAAGATTAGGTGCTGTTTTGTTGGCAAAAGGGGCTTGTATAAAGTATTAACACCAGGGGTGCTAATAATTGTGATACACATTATTTGATGTCAGATAATTATTTCTTTATGTGGGATTTTTTTCCCACTGAATAAATGCAATTGTATTGAAGGTTGGATTTTTCTCTTTTTTTCCATTAAGGTCCCATATTATTTGAATTTAAAAACAAATATTAGAAGCTAAAAAACACGTCTTTACCAGGGGTGCCAATAATTATGGAGGGCACTGTAAGTCGCACCAGCCATAAAATGCCCAACAAAGAGAAAAAAAACATATATAAGTCGCACCGGAGTATAAGTCGCATTTTGGGTACATTTACTTGATAAAATCCAACACATAGAACAGATATGTCATCTTGAAAGGCAATTTAATATAAAAATACAATAGAGAACAACATGCTGAATAAGTGTCCAGTGTATGAACAACGAAATGCGAATATACTGTCCTCCCCTGGACGCTACGGCTCGGTCCTGGCTATACAGCGAGCTAAACTCCCAAATGACAATGCTGGACGTCCGTATAATTTGCTGAATCAATTTCGTCCTCGATACTAAACAGGTTCGCATCAACGTAAATAAATGATAATTAGGTGCTTTTACAGCAATGACACAAACAGTTAACATGCGTTCGGTAGCATCAGCACATCGTTCAAACAACCACACAACTGGCTCCAAGTGTCCGATCGCAGGTGGAAAACACACAACAACATAAGAAAAGATGATACACACAGGCGTTGCCTCTGTAGAGATATTTTACAAGCATAAACAATGAACGTAGGTTCGCAAACATGTTTCTCTCTCGCTAACTCGCCCACTCACGGTCACTCAGCGCTGCGTAGCTGTCCGTCTTCTTCTGGCATGTGAGCGCTTTTCTTCACGTAAAAAAATGTGAGTGCGCCCCCATGTGGGCATGAAGGTGCCACAAACTAAAAGCATGCATTTCAATATAAAAAAGTCAATAATACAATTGAACACACATTGCCAGAGGCAGAACGCGAACATGGCCATAGCTATTAAGAGTTATTCAGATAACTATAGCGTAAAGAACATGCTAACAAGTTTACCAAACCATCAGTGTCACTCCAAAACACCAAAATAACATGTGAAATGATATCATAATTAGGGTTGTTCGGATCATGTTTTTTTTTTTTCGCTCCCGATCCGATCCCGATCGTTTTAGTTTGAGTATCTGCCGATCCCGATATTTCTCGATCCGATTGCTTTTTTTTTTTGCTCCCGATTCAATTCCAATCATTCCCGATAATTTTTCCCGATCATATACATTTTGGCAATGCATTAAGGAAAAAAATGAATAAAACTCGGATGAATATATACATTCAACATACAGTACATAAGTACTGTATTTGTTTATTATGACAATAAATCCTCAAGCTGGCATTTACATTATTAACATTCTTTCTGTGAGAGGGATCCACGGATAGAAAGACTTGTGACTTTGTATATTGTGACTAAATATTGCCATCTAGTGAATTTGTTGAGCTTTCAGTAAATGATACTGTAGCCATGCCCAAATGCATGATGGGAAGTGGAACCATGACTGTGCTTAGTGCTACCAATTGCTATATCTTCTCTGCGTTGGGAAATAACATAAGGTGTTAAGAAAAAAATCAATTGCTACCTTGCCTCCCCACATTGCTTCCCATGATATTTCTAATCGTCGGGAGAGGGATTGTAAGGCTTTAGCCTATTAAAATAGGCTCCAAAGGCTGCCAAAATTCACTCTACTCATTTTAAGCTGCCTTTAAGCTCTCTATATGGGTAAAACGGCACCATGACAGATTGAGCACGACAATGCGTGAGTGGGTCGTGCAGCGCATGCATTAATCGCGTTAAATATTTTAACATGATACATTTTTTAAAAAATTAATTACCACCGTTATCGGGATAAATTTGATAACCCTACCTAAAGCCTAAACTAAAGACTCTGGACAAGTGTAACATATTATGTTTATAACGTTAAATACAATCAGAAAACGATTTAATTAAAAAATATATATATATTAAAAAAAGGCATGGCCGATATTTTTTTGCCGATTACGATACTTTGAAAATGACGTGATCGGACCCGATGCCGATCGATCGGGACATCTCTAATCATAATGTGTTAATAATTTCACACATAAGTCGCTCCTGAGTATAAGTCGCACCCCCAGCCAAACTATGAAAAAAACTGCAACTTATAGTCCGAAAAATACGGTAGTCAGTTTGGTATCGGGGTCATTTGACGCCCTTCTGGTCTTTATTCATAGCCAAAAAAAACACCGGGACTTCCAGTGATAAGCCACGGGTTTCAAAGTGATGGGAAAAAATTAGCAGTTAATAGTCCGAAAATTCCGGTATGTCTCTATTTTATACAAAAATATGAATAAAAACATTTTGAATTGTATAGTATATTTGCATATTGGCCAGGTGTAAGAAGCACCTCCATTAATTTCTGCCGCGTCATTGGCGAATTTGAGCAGGTGTAGCTAATGGTTCTTTGGTGAAAATCCAAGCAGACTAAATAGTTGAAGCCGACGTTAGGGAGCATGTGGCGTTACGCAAGCACCCACTAATCTATCCCCGGTTGTACGTGCACGCCGTCCTGTGTCCTATTGGTAAATAGAATCATCCGCCATCGGTTGGCGAGAGAAAAACTCACTGTGTTCCCTTCGATGTTTTGAGAACAATGTGGTTTTCTCAGGCCCTAGGGAGTTCCGGCTGGTCTCCGGCTACGCTTACCTTTTTAATGAAACATCTGCATGCGCAGGACTCACTCTCTGCTCCTTCTAATCAAATCACTCGCATGGAGGTCCACACCGAACAAGCCAACCCGATCTGTGACTACCATTTCCTTTTCTTCAACCGTGTGCCTCAAGCTTTTTGGGGCTGCAGTTCAACCTAAGCAGATAGATTTCCTAACTTGGATTATTGTACTTTTCGCTAATGTTCTCCCGATGCATCCGCCTGTCCATTCATTGAAATCTGCATCAGCTTTTTGCACACTCAGAGCCATGTTTTTCAAACAACTGGATTGAATTTGATGGTGTTGTTTTCGTCGACGACGATAACGAAAATATTTCGACAATGAACTTTGGTCCGTGACGATAACGAGCTGAAAACGTGTTTTGGGAGACTAAAATATGACAAAACAAATGCCAGTTTCCATCACATGTTTACGGAGAGAAATTAAACCAATCTGGTTGCACACTAGATCGGAAACATTAAAACCGGACTGTTTCTCGTACGCACCGGATTAGCATTAGATAGCATTTAAGATACTGGACTTTGCTCAGATTTGAACTCCAAATACACGTGCCAAGTGTATTTTGTAAAGATGCCGATCGATCAGGTCCGATCACGTCATTTTCAAAGTATCGGAATCGGCAAAAAAAAAATCGGACATGCCTTTTTTTTAATATATATATATATTTTATTTAAATCGTTTTCTAATTGTATTTAACGTTACAGACAAAATGTCTTACACTCATCCAGGGTAGTTTTGACTTAAAGTAGGGCTATCAAATTTATTGCTTTAACGGCGGTAATTAAAAATTTTTAATTAATCACGTTAAGTAATTAACGCATACGCTGCACGACCCACTCACGCATTGTCGGGTTCAATCTATAAAGACGCCGTTTTACCAATAGATAGCGCTTAAAGGCAGCGTATAATGAGTAGAGAGAATTTTGACAGCCTTTGGAGCCATTTTTTATGTGGCTAAAGTCATACAATACTTCTCTCAACAATTAAAAATACGAGGGAGGCAATGTGGGGAAGAAAGGTAGTAGTTGATCATTTTCTTATCACCTTATGTTCTTTCCCAACGCAGAGAAGATATATCAATTGGTGCCCCTACGCACAGTCATGGTTGCACTTCCCATTACGCATTTGGGGAGAAGTTAAATGGCTGCAGTATCATTTACAGAAAGCTCAACAAATACACTAGATGGCAATATTTAGTCACAATATACAAAGTCACATTTATCCTTTAAGAATTACAAGTCTTTCTATCCGTGGATCCCTCTCACAGAAAGAATGTTAATAATGTAAATGCCATCTTGAGGATTTATTGTCATAATAAATAAATACAGTACTTATGTACTGTATGTTGAATGTATATATTCGAGTTTTATTCTTTTTTTTTTTAATGCATTGCCAAAATGTATATAATCTGGAAAAAATAATCGGGAATGATTGGAATTGAATCGGGAGAGGAAAAAAAATCAATCGGATCGGGAAATATCGGGATCGGCAAATACTCAAACTAAAACGATCGGGATCGGATCGGGAGCAAAAAAACATGATTGGAACAACCCTCGTATTTTTTGTTAATTCCAACAGTTAACACTAACCTTGTTCAATCCTGGTTGCTAGTCGATTCGTTCTCAGGTTCAAATGCCGTTTGCAGTTCGCCGATGGAGGATGTCCGTGTCCTGTTTCTCGGAGGTAGTAAAGCTCCGGGCGGTGCGCATCTGTCAGACGTCGTCGACCATCCACCGGAGAAGGGCATTGGCATCCGGCTCGAAGGACCAAGTTACAAATGTCAGTAGAGGTGCACGATAATTATCGGTCCGACAATTATCGGTCCGATAATAGGAATTATGACATCATCCCAATAACTCCAATAACATTATATATTATCGGGCCTATTAATAATATTTTTGGCACGGTGTCGGATTGTGAGCGTTTGGTTCCACTCCTGTTTTGCCAGTATGCAAAGTTTTGTTAGTGTTCTACAGGCTGTATTTTTCCTTCAATGAGTTATAAACCTTACTGTGGCAATTAGCAAATTTAGCATTTTACAGTGTTATGTCTACAAGTTCTTGAGATGCATTTTGGTTATTGATAGGCTTGCTGTTCTATAATTGCCACGTTAAGAAAGTTGTTTCATGGACCAAGACGACAAAAGTCTCCTCTCCTGTCGCACCAAATGTTTTATCTGCTGACAAAGCACAATACATGTTGGGTTTATGTTTTTTTTAAGATCAGTTCTCATTGTTCAGGGGAACAAGTCGTCAATGATATTGACTGATTGATTGTGATTGACTCAAGTTATATTTATTTGAAGAAATTAATATGGCCACTTTTTTGAAGTCAAAACTGTTCATGTCTTTGATTTGTTCATTATAATAATGTTCATGTCATCATGAAATTTCTGGTTTGGTCAAAGGCAAATCTATGCTAAATCAACCACTAGATTTTTGACCTACAGATGTTTAAAAACTCAGGTAAATATACATTGAAAAATTATAGACATATTATCGGTTATCGTATCGGTATCGGCCTTGGGGGAGCAAGAAGTTATCGGTATCAAAAAATGGATATCATGTACCCCTAAATGTCAGGGAAGCTCAAATTTGAACTCCAAGACAAGTGTTACCTCGATTAGAGAAATGAATACGACCCAAACCATGGATTGCATTGCTTCGAAGGCTTTATGAACAAGAGCTCTCGGGTACAAAATGATGTGACCCAGCCAGGAGCTGTGATCACCCAGAAGTACAAAGAAGTACAGTAGAGGCTGGACATTTATACTGTTGAAAGGGTAGTGCCAAAACGAAACTCATAATCTCACAAACCTGGGTATTTTTCCATACAAGAACATCTTTGAGCTGAGACCTTGAACACCGGCTCTGGCTAGAACGATGCTAAGAAACCACAGTCCTCCCTTGTATTCATTCAGGGCATATTGAAAAACACAGGAACATAACAGTCCATATTTCGGCATATTGTGATCCAGTCCACAATCGTCAAGGCCATTGGAAGGCACACTCAAACAGATTAATATAACAATGACGCTCTATGCTACAATGTTCTCATGCAAGCATAACAAAAGCATACAAAATATAATGTATAATGGTTGTTTTAAACATGAATAAAATTCTCTCACAGACTTTTGCTATAAGTCAACCAATTGCTGCAACTGGCTAACTTGGATAGCAAAAGTCCGCTAGCCTAAATACTACGGTATATAATGCTAATATTTACAACAATGATCTATGATTATTTAATTTATAGTTCTAACTTGTCTTTCAAGTGTCAATTAGCTAATTTGTGTGAACAAATAAACCAGGAAATATTAAGAAATTACTACAAGTGAGAAAAAAAGTTTTTTTTTTTTTTTTTTTTAACATATCCACTAGCTCAGTAGCTAACAGGCTAAACAACTACACTGTGTTGAAAACTATATGTCTCTGCTATGAATTTGACTTGAATTTGGACTCAATTTTTCCATTATCGGGAAAATTCAATGTGTAGACGAACAATTGTTGTGTTGTTGCAATTGGCTAACTTGTATAGCAAAAGTCCACTAGCTTAAATGCTACATAATGCTAATGTTTACAACATTGGCTAACTTGCAAAGCAAAAGTTCACTTTCTTAAATGCTATATAATGCTAATGTTTACCAAATTGTTTCTAATGCGCAGCAGAAATTATCTGTTGCACTCCAGATTGTTTCTCCTGCGCAAGTTAACTAATTGTTGCATTGTTGCAATTGGCATAGCATTAGCATAGAATTGCAAAAGGCCACTGGCTGAAATGCTATATAATGCTAATGTTGACCAGATAGTTTCTGGTGCGCATGATAAACAATCTGGTGCGATCGCTTAAGTTTACCGTATTGACCTGAATATAAGACGGTGTTTTTTGCATTGAAAGAAGACTGAAAAAGAGGGGGTTAGTCTTATATTCACGGTCTAGACATTATACCTATTCACGACGCTAGAGTGCGCCAGATATCATTGAAGCGATGTTCTGTCATGACAGATCTCAGCTACTCTCAAGTTTAACCAGTTTGCATTATTTTATTGCAATGTTTTTCCTTATTCAGATTTGTTTCAAGACTACAGTTACAGTTAGACTCACTTTGATGGTTAATGCAGTTATTGCAATTTTGTTGTTTTATCACAATAGATTGGTTTATTTACATTTCAAAAACCAGAAGCCATTCATTTACGAATGTGATTGCACTTTAGTTTACATATTTAAATTTTCAGATATTAAGATTTGAATGAGGCAAAATAACATTTTTTTTTCTCTGAAATATATTGTAATATAATCATTTGTTTCGGATGCACTGTAATTATTTTCTGTATAAAAATTAATATGGTGTTCAGAAAGTCTTTTTTCAAACTTGAGTCTTGAAAAAGAGGGGGTCGTCTTATATTCGGGCCAATACTGTATTTTATTTCTGTCAATGTCCCTTTAGGGGCTCCATACATGTTCACGATGTGTTATGTTTTAAGTGTAGTTAGCCTGCATCGTAGCAGTGTCTGGTTGTGTCACTTGTAACGTGCTGCCGCCTCCAGCCGACTTACTAGTGTCATCTCCACTCACTCCAGCTTGCACACACGGTAAGATGTTTTCTTATCTTTTCCAGAGAGAATATACAATGTTGCTTTAGTCTTCAAAGGTCTGTGCTGACTGATCACCACACACAAACTGTAACTTGTAGCATTAGCATAGCATTCGCGTTCATGTCAGCATTAGGCTAATGCTAACAGCGCGCGTCCTCTTGAACTCGGACTTTTTTTTACATGGAGTTCGTGGCCCTGGCACGGGAAACGGTGTGCTGCAGCACCTCCTGCTGTCGGGGAGAGGGGAAACACGTGTTTTGGTAGATTGATTTTTTTTGTAATTGTTGTAAAAAAAACATAAATGAATAAAACATACTGAAACAATAGAGTATTTAATTAATTCGAGTTCGAAAATAAAGATGATTATGATGATAGTTCTATATCTACCTTTGGTGTATTCAAATATGTAAGACATACTAGCATTGTAACCATATTATTGTTTCTTGTTGCTGTTGAGTTGTGGGCGTGCAGGGCGATGTTGGATATTTGTGTCCAATGTATTTTTGGTGTTGTGAAAAGGGAGTGTTAAATTGAGGCTTATTTGACCTTTCAGTTTTCAAATGAACCCGCTGTCAAATAAAGTGTTTGCCTCATCTTTTTAGTTGCTTACCGGTTGCTCTTTCCCCTTAATTTAAAACGACATACTTTAACAACTCCTGCATATACTTTTCCATCCGGTATACGCACCTTGTCCACCAGGAGGTAGTAAAATACGTGTCTATGTGAAGAAGGTTGTCACTACTGCTCAGTAAGCTGCAGTAATATTTACAATTTTGTTTTTTATTTTTACAAAAGTATGAAGAATAAGGATGTGAATATTGTTATATTGTCTCTTAATGTGAATGTATTCATTCTCACATAGGCAACCCTAAAACTAGTTGTCCATGTCCTCCCATGAAACTGATTCCATATCCTGTAGGATTTTATATAACTCACTATGACCCACTCATTGTGCCCATGGAAAACAATCATGTTACTCTTATAAGATATGTGGGAGTAAAACAGCAGATTTGGTCTCATTGTCATCTCTGCTGAGTGGTATCATAAGGATTCGATTGAGGCTTCAAGTCACCAGACTCTGAATGCACTTTAACCACAAGCCGCATTACAGCAGGAAGAGGTTGGGACAATTCTACTGTATATACCAATACAAGTGATTGATGCCCTGTGGACAGTTTAATTACATCCATCCACAAGATTGTGTTGTACCGCACGTGTCAGGTTATATTTGGGCATTTTCCCGAAGCGCGCATTTCTATGTGGGAGTTAACGGAGGTACAGGTTGTCTCTTTCAGGGTTGTTTTTCCTCAATGTAAAATATTTCATGTCGGATCTCCGCGTGACACTGAGCCAGGGACTTTCAAGTCATGTTAAGGTGAAGCTGGGGCCTCCAGCAGAGGTAATACCAAAGCTATGACCTGAACTTGACTTGAAGCCAAAATTGGGAGCATGCGCTATCAGCAGAGGTTGGTGGAGTAGGCCCAAAAATTTAGAGTAGCATTACTTGTAAATATTATTACTCAAGTAGAAGTTAAAGTAGTCATCCAGAAATTAACTCAGATACAAGTAAAAATATTTGGTGAAACGGGTACTCAGGTAAATAGTAACATTGTGAGTAACTGCTTAGGATGTTTTTTTTTTTGTTTGTTTTTTTTTGTAAATATTTTTTTTTCCTAGCACAAAGTTATCTATCTGTTATTATCAAACTGTACTATAACGTATTACATAACCAAATTAAGCCAAAGAAATACAAATAAATCATTGAATTCCGGCGAGGAAAAAAAAAAAAAATACAAAAATGAAGCATTATTCATCCACAGAGCATGAGAGCCCTCTAGTGGAGAAAACAAATTTCTTATTATGAAACTAAAAGGATCATATTGCGCTTGCGAGTCATCTTAGCTGCAGCGCTCTATGTCAAATACTTCATTTTTTGCGGTGATTTGACGCCAAAGTTGACTCAACCTCTGTCCTGTGTCCTTGTGCGCAAGGGTGTAGGTTTGGGCTCAACATTGGTAGGGACGATAAAATTGCATAACATGCATGTACACCTTTTGCTGGGGACGGGACATTAATAACACCAAACAGATTGATTCGGGGCTGCATTTCTCACGAATATAAAACTAATTAATTGATAGGCTAACTGATCATTGCAAAATAAATCTGTATTGAGTTATACCAGTGCTTCTCAAATATTTTCTGTTACGCCCCTCATAGGAAGACACGATGCGCTCATGCGCTCTTCCTCATGGGAAACGCAGTGTTCAAAAACTTACCGCTTTTGTCCATGAGCTTGCTAAAATCGACCCAAGCTGAAAAGTTACCAAGTGTTGCTTTAATTCCACATAAACAAAACAAAAATGAAAATTGGGTAGAAGGGGGTAAACCTTGATTCACTACATTTCTAAGCAGCTTCCAGCTCGAGTTTTGCAGGCTAGCAAATTCACACAGTTTAATGTTATGCAAACTCTGATGCAGGTTGTGGCAAAATTTCAGTCGCAAAATTAGTGGTTTGTTCCCCACCTCCATAACATTGACGAATTTTTACATTACTCAATTTCAAGCCATCAGTCAATCAAACGAGTTTTCTGGACTAGCACATTCAGCAGTGAAAAAGGGGTAAATATAAGTCTGAACATAATGAAAAAATAAAATCACTTAATAATGGTAGGGTCAATTGTATCCTTACAACATATGGGAAGACATTTTAAATTACCTATATAACTGAACTCATTATAAAATGCAAATCAGGTTGCTTAAAAGTTGGTGGGGACAATTTGAGTATCCTAAAAAGTTGCTAGTGTTATGTCCCTACCGTCCCTAGGCAAACTTACGCCCTTGCTTGTGCATACCACAATGAGCATGGAGAAAAGAAAGAAGACCAATCATAGGCGGAGTTTGACTTTTTGGGCGGGGGGGCACAACATGTTGATGACCCCAAAACGCAGTGTCAGCAATAAAATTAACTTACAAGAATATTTAAAATAATAAGTTGACAATTAGCGTTTTTTGTTTCCCATCATTCTTGAAGGGAATTCTAAATCAAGCTGCCTAGGTAATACTTTTCACCGAGATCGTCATCCATTGAATTTGGTACGCCCGCCGGTGTCGTGCCAATGTAGTTACCTCAGTCAAAAATTGTATCCCCTGTGCGGAGCCATTTGAAGGTAGATTTGTGTCTTTATTATTCATTCAAATAAAATTTGCTTAAAAAAAAAAGTTGCTTCAATCAAAATATATATTTTCAATCCAAAAAAAGTCGCTTCAATAAAAAAAAGTGTTTAAATGCAAAAATAAATTTGAAACTCCAAACACAAAAAAAAAATGCATGTGAAAGCTATTTTTCTTTGATTTTTTTTTTTTTTTTTCTTTTTCTTTTTTTGATTGAAGCAACTTTTTGATTGAAGTAATGTTGATTTGTGTTTGGACCATATTTTGGCTTGGACATTTTTCTATTTATTATTCAATCAAAAAATAAGTTGCTTAAAAAAAATAGATTTTCAAAAAGAAAAATCACTTCAATAAAAAAAAAAAAAGAAAAATTTCAATCATAGAAAAAAGTTTTTGAATGCGAAAAAATATTTGGGATTGAAAAATTGCCATCTGGACACTTAATTTTTCATTGAAAAGTTTTCTTTGATTGAAGCAATCCTTTTTGTGTTTGGGCCATTTTATGATTAGGACATTTGTGTCTAAATGATTTAATCCCCCAAAAAGTTATAATATATTTTCAATTAAAGAAAAAAATAATTATAAAATATATTTTTTCTCTCTAATATATATATATATATATATATATATATATATATGTATATATATATATATATATATATATATATATATATATATATATATTAATTATATTCAAAGCAAATGACTGTCTAAGATGCTCAAAAGATAATTTCGACCCATCATAAAAAATTTTTTTGTTCATTCTATTCATTTTTGTTGCAGTATATGTATAGGAATGTCAATAACATGCAATGACACTTTTCTGGTGGCCTTAAACATGTGTTATCTACATGACATGGTTAGTGCTGAATGGGATTGATAACAGATTCGTTATATAATCTGCCAAATGATTCCATGGTATAGAAATACTCCCTACACTTGTCGCTGCGACAGTGCAGTAAAACTGCGTGTGCTAAATCTGTTGGCCCTCTGGGGGCCCCTGGGCAATTGCCTGGTTTGCCTAATGGGACGCGACGCCTCTGCTACCATGCAAGTATTAGGCTGAGGGTGCCAATACTTTTGTCTGGCCAGTTATGGAGTTTTGTGTAAAATTATAATGATTTTTTTCATTCTCTTTTGTGTTTATTCATTGCAAGCAAAATAAATGAAGATATTACTGCCAAAATATTTGTAATTGCAATCATTTTCTGGTAGAAATTGAGCATTATCTGCCAGAATATCAGGGGTGTCAATACTTTTGGCCAGCACTGTAAAATTACACCTCTTGTAATTCATGTGTTCCTATTTAATGTTAAAGGGAGATGAGGACAGTTGATTCTAATCACCTCACATTCAATATCCTTTTTGTTGACAAAACTGGTTCCATAACCCTTTTTAAGTACGCGCACCCTCCCATGACCCTCTCAGCAACCCGGCGGTATTTTAACAAGCGGGCCACGTTGAATGATTTAAAGCGGTACACCTGAAAAGTCATTTCAAGAAGAAGGCCTTGCATATAGCACATGTTTGGCAGGGAGCGACGAGGAGCGAGGGCACGTTTTGACAGATTCCTCAGCAGTATGCAGCTGGGAGGAAAGGGGCGTTCACCGGTTAGTGTCAAACAAACTGCGTTAGTCATTTCCCGTAGCGTCACCGTAACAACAAGGAAGCTTTTTAACCAAAATAAAAGCGCTTCTTTAAAAAAGCGTTAGCTTAACTCAACAGAAACTTGCAGTTTGCTATCGTTATAATGTATACGGTTTATGAGTCCGTTTACATGATGTTTAAACACCATTTTAATGTGAAAAACGACGACACTTCCGGGGTTTGCTTTTACTTCGACAGCACTCAAACGGAACCGCTTTTTTCTCGCTTACGCTAACTTGATGCCTATCGACTAACTGTCCGCCCTGCCTACCCAGAGTTCGCAGTAGAATGCGGCCGCTCTTTACACTCGCTCGCTCTTATATAACTTTAACGTGCGCGTCGAACTCGGCCGGCACTTTCCACGGGCTGACACTTTCCCACTTTTAGAGGATCCGTCGAACTCGCCTGTGGATTTCTTTCCGTGTTTTCGTCCTCTACGATTCTTAAAAGGAGAAAAAGTGGAGCGAGTTTTTCTCCGGATCGTCTCCTCCTCGACCTTGTTTATTTAGTTTAGTTAGAGAATAGTTGCTGCCGAGCGCTGGGATATATACTTGTTGACAAGCGCTTTTTCTTATTATTATTAATATTTTTTTTACCGTGTCATCTGTACGTCATGCCTCATTTTCCATATCTCATCGGGGCTGACTTTGCGTCACTCCTAGTTGTCTCCTACTGAGTTTTGACAGGACATGACCTAAACGGAGGTCTGCATCCCTCTCCATTCAACAGGTAAGCGTCACTCTCTAAAATTGAAGTTGCCATTATTTTTTTTAAAAAAAACTGTCTTTGAAAGCGTCAAATTGGTGCCATATTTAATGTTGAATAAATGGGCTGCAAAGCGTGTGAACGGTCCAGTGGAGTCAGGCAGCCAACAGGTTGCACAAATGTTGCATGACAATGCGATGTAAGCGTGGAAAACCCGATAGTTCCTATTTAAACATGCCAATGTGTGACGTATTCATGCAAAAAATGCCTTGGAACAGAAACAAGGCTGTTCCTTGCCACAATAATAAGTGCAACTAATATCTATGCAACCATTTTACATGGCGTGTTTTGCTCATTTGGATCAGATGACTTCCGGCGAGATGCAGGGTACACCCTGGACTGCTCCAACATATATAATATATACATTTTTAATCGTTATTTTGACTAAACGAAATTCTAAGCTATTAAATTGCGAATAAAAAGACAATTTTAAATGAATACGACCATAGGCGGAGTTTGACTTTTGGGGCGGGGGGGGGGGGGGGGGGGGGGGGGCATCACATGTTGATGACCTCGAAACGCAGTGTCAGCTACAAAATTAACTTACAAGAATATTTATAATAATAAGTTGACAAAGAGCGTTTTTTTGTTTCCCATCATTCTTGAGGGGAATTCTAAATCAGGCTGCTTAGGCAATACTTTTTGCCAAGATCGTCATAAGGAGTGGGAACCTCTCTGTACCTCGCAATACGATACGATTTGTGATACAAAGCTCACGATAACGATGATCTGACGATATGGCGATACAACGATTATCGATACATTGGTCAGGAAATCATTCTAGGATATTCTACAAAAAAACTAATAAACATAAAAAACAAGCTTCTGCTGTGAATTAAAATGAGTTTATCACTAGTAGACGTCCAATCCATTTGAACTGGGAGGGTGGCAGCGAATGAACATTCGTTCATTCGCTGCCAGCCCTCCCATTTCAAATGGATTGAACGTCTATGGCCGTCAGTGGCAGCCAATGCCAGGCAAAGAGGTAATTTTGGGCTATTTAAGGTCATTTACCTGTTGATTTTCAGTTACTTCCTGTTGATTTTTGGGGTATTTTATGGGTATTTCTTGTTTATTTTGTGTTACAGAACAGGGAATCGGCCAAATAAATATGCAGTGACTCAAACTGAACTGAAAACTACCTGTAAATGCCATAAAATGAACAGCAAGTGGCCTGTAAATGCCCTGAATTTTGGACAGAATGACTGAATGCTCTGGTTTCGAATGATTGAACGTTCCCAGTCTAAACGGATTGGGCGTCGAGCACCGTCAATGCAGCCTTAGCGTTAACTGAGACACTATTATGGGGGAAGATTTTGGTTGCAACATGTTGGTTCCTTTTTATTTTATTTTATTTTTGACATTGACACATTTTATAACGATATCTCGTTTCTTGGCAATATCGATAACCTATTTGGGATACAAAATATCAGGATTTATAACCATTTCGATATTTTGTCACACCCCTAATTGTCATCCATTGAATATGGTATGCCCGCCGGTGTTGTGCCAATGTAGTTACCCCAGTCTAAAATTGCATCCCCTGGGCGAAGCCATATGAAGGTAGATTTGTGTCTATGTTATTCAATAATTAAAAAAAAGTTGCTTAGCAAAAAAAAAAAAAAAAGTTGCTTCAATCAAAATATATATTATCAACCAAAAATATAAGTCACTTCAATCAAAAAAATGTGTTTGAATGCAAAAATAAATTTGAAACTAAAAAAAATTGCATGTGAAAGCTATTTTTCTTTGATTGATTTTTTTTTTTTTTTTTTAATTGAAGGTGTCTTTTTTTGATTGAAGTAATGTTATTTGTGGTTGGGCCACATTTTGGCTGGGACATTTTTGTCTTTATTATTCAATAATTAAAAAAAAAAAATGCTTCAGCAAAAAAAAAAAAAAGAAGAAAAAAAGTTGCTTCAATCAAAATATATATTTTCACCCAAAAATATAAGTCGCTTCAATCAAAAAAATGTGTTTGAATGCAAAAATAAAATTGAAACTAAAAAAAAATGCACGTGAAAGCTATTTTTCTTTGATTGATTTTTTTTTTTTTTTTTTTTGATTGAAGGCGGCTTTTTTGATTGAAGTAATGTTGATTTGTGTTTGGGCCACATTTTGGCTAGGACATTTTTGTCTTCATTATTCAATCAAAAAATAAATTGCTTAAAAAAATATATATTTTCAAAAAGAAAAATCATTTCAACCCAAAAAAAGGAAAACTTCAATCATGGGAAAGGTTTTTGAATGCTAAAAAATATTTGAGATTGAAAAACTTGCATTTGAACACTTAATTTTTCATTGAAAAAGTTTTCTTTGATTGAAACAATCCTTTTTGTGTTTGCGCCCTATTATGGGTAGGAAATTTGTGTCTAAATCATTTTATCCCCAAAAAAGTTGCTTCAATAAAAAAAATATATTTTCAATCAGAGAAAGAAATCATTTGAAAAATAAAATTGCCCTCCCCTATTTGTTTTTAATTATATGCAAAGCAAATGACCGTCTAAGCTGCTAGTCACATGATCTGTTCGAAAAATAATTTTGACCCATTATACATTTTTTTTTTGTTGTTCATTCATTTTTGTCGAAGTTTTATTGCTTTACAACTTTTTTATATATGAAAGTCAATTACACGCATTGACACTTTTCGGCCACCACGGAGGGCCTTGCCCCCCCCCTTAAAATCCGCTTATGAATACTACCAGAAATACAGTCTTATATGGCGCCCATCAACACTTCAAAGTTTACAAATAATAAATAAATAGCATTAAAAACGAGCAGCATACTTAAAAATGTCATTTTGAAATAAATGAATATGGTGAAAAAACACTCAGGTGAACTGAAGTTCCGCTCTGAGACCCCCAATTTGGCCAAATTTCAAAATTGTCGAATATGCATGTGTGATAAATCATTGGAAAGCTTAAAATCTCAATTTTCTGGGGGAAGAAAAAATTTGAACAGAAAGGCATTTAAAAAAAAAAAATAAACAGCAAAACCATAATTGGAGGTGAGAGCACTCGAGAGCATAATTAAAGACACCATGGTTTTAACGAGATATTTAGGGCTGCAGCTATCGATTATTTTAGTAGCTGATTAATCGATGAACTATTTAGTTCGAATAATAGAGTATTCGGATAAGGAACATAAAAAATGCAAATACCTGAGCTGAGCCTCAAACAGTATAAAAAAAATGAATAAATGTTGTTCAAATAATCGAGTATTCGGATAAGGAACATAAAAAATGCAAATACCTGAGCTGAGCCTCGAACGGTATTAAAAAAATAAATAATTAAATGAGGGTCTATATACAACAAAACAACAATTGGCTAACTTACATAGTAAAAGTCAGCTAGCTTAAATGCTATAAAATGCTTTTTTAAAATCCTTTTTTTTTTTTTACACAATGCTCTTAACAAATGGTTACTACCCGGGTGACGTCACATTCGCATTTGTCCCAAACCCGAGACTGGAGCCGGAAATCACTCATTTTCATGGCGCGGGATTCAAAAATTGAATATATAAAATGATCGCTTCCACACACATCCAAGCGGTCCAGTTCATTCAGGAGCATAAAACACAAACACCACGTGAAATATGAAATAAACATGATTTTTAGTGTCATACGCACTTTAATGTTATGCCAACTCTGATGCAGGTCGGACTTTCGGTAGCAATATTAGTGATGTGTTCCCCACCTCCACAGCATTGACGTCTTTTTACATTACTTACAGTGGCTGCTGCTGGTGGAGAAAAACTTGTAATATCTGTCATCTTCGAAGGGGCCTTAGGAGGTGGCATGTTGTATTTCTGTCCGGCCTGTGAATGCGTGCGTGTGTGTGTGTGTGTGTGTGTGGGGTGGGGGGTGGTGTGGGGTCAAGTCATCAGCCAATCAAACATGCGTTTAAGGGAAAAACATTCAGCAAGTGAAAAGGGGTCAATGTAAGTCTGAACATAATGAAAGTATTGTAATTCACTTAACAATATTCTATCCTTACAACATATCTTATATACCTGAAGTCATTATATAATGCAAATTAGGTTACTTAAAAGTTGGTGGGGACAATTTGAGCATCCTGAAAAGTTGCTAGTGTTACGTCCCTACCGTCCCTATGCAAACCTACGCCCTTGCTACAGAGAATGATTATAGTTTTCCTCTTTATTTAAGCTAATTTTAAGAAAAATTGATTTTTTTTTTTTTTTTTACAGTTTTCTTTAAAAAATGTATGCCAAAACAACCTAAGTTCAAAATGATCATAAATCAATAACAGAATATTTACTATTAACTACGGATGTCCCGATTGCATATTTTTGCACCCGAGTCTGAGTCACCTGATTTTGAGAATTCCGATCCCATACCGGAAAAAAATATACATATATTTTTTGTGGTTTTTATTTGAACAAAAATTCCAAACAGTTTTTTAAAGTACTTCCTCTTCCGCTTTTTCCAGGAGTGTTGCAGACTGCAAAATGTATGCAACGGGCTTGTTTGTTTGATATTCTGATAATCAAATGACTTGACACGTAAGCACACTGGTAATACTTTCATAAAGGGGAATGAACATAGCTGAATAACAAATAGTCATAGTGGGCTGAAAAGACCTAATTTTTTCGTTTCATTAAAAAAATGACTTTAACGACATGGTCAAATATACGTGGGTCATCGTGAACCATTTCGGTAACGGTAAATTTTCGGTAAACCGCCCAGCTGTACTCTACGTACAATATGAAAATATCACATATTGTGAACATACAGTAGGGCAAATAAGTATTTAGTCAACCACGAATTGTGCAAGTTCTCCCACTTGAAAATGTTAGAGAGGCCTGTAATTGTCAACCTCAACCATGAGAGACAGAATGTGGAAAAAAAAAACAGAAAATCACATTGTTTGATTTTTAAAGAATTTATTTGCAAATCATGGTGGAACATAAGTATTTGGTCAATACCAAAAGTTCATCTCAATACGTTTTTTATATACCCTTTGTTGGCAATAACAGAAGCCAAACGTTTTCTGTAACTCTTCACAAGCTTTTCACACACTGTTGCTGGTATTTTGGCCCATTCCTCCTTGCAGATCTCCTCTAGAGCAGTGATGTTTTGGTTTGGGGCTGTCGTTGGGCAAGACGGACTTTCAACTCCCTCCACAGATTTTCTATGGGGTTGAGATCTGGAGACTAGCTAGGCCACTCCAGCACCTTGAAATGCTTCTTACGAAGCCACTCCTTTGTTGCCCTGGCTGTGTGTTTGGGATCATTGTCGTGCTGAAAGACCCAGCCACGTCTCATCTTCAATGCCCTTGCTGATGGAAGGAGATTTTCACTCAAAATCTCTCGATACATGGCCCCATTCATTCTTTCCTTTGCGCGGATCAGTTGTCCTGGTCCCTTTGCAGAAAACAGCCCCAAAGCATGATGTTTCCACCCCCCATGCTTCACAGTGGGTATAGTGTTTTTCGGATGCAATTCAGTATTCTTTCTCCTCCAAACACAAGAACCTGTGTTTCTACCAAAATGTTCTATTATGGTTTCATCTGACCATAACACATTCTCCCAGTCCTCTTCTGGATCATCCAAATGCTCTCTAGCTAACCGCAGCCTGGACGTGTACTTTCTTCAGCAGGGGGACACGTCTGGCAGTGCAGGATTTGAGTCCCTGGTGGCGCATTGTGTTACTGATAGTAGCCTTTGTTGGTCCCAGCTCTCTGCAGGTCATTTACTAGGTCCCCCGTGTGGTTGTGGGATTTTTGCTCACCGTTCTTGTTATCATTTTGACGCCACGGGGTGAGATCTTGCATGGAGCCCCAGATCGAGGGAGATTATCAGTGGTCTTGTGTGTTTTCCATTTTCTCATAATTGCTCCCACAGTTGATTTCTTTACACCAAGCGTTTTACCTATTGCAGATTCAGTCTTCTCAGCCTGGTGCAGGTCTACAATTTTGTCTCTGGTGTCCTTCGACAGCTCTTTGGTCTTGGCCATAGTTGAGTTTGGAGTGTGACTGACAGAGGTTGTGGACAGGTGTCTTTTATACCGATAAGGAGTTCAAACAGGTGCCATTAATACAGGTAACGAGTGGAAACTCGTTAGACCTCTTTAGAAGAAGTTAGACCTCTTTGACAGCCAGAAATCTTGCTTGTTTGTAGGTGACCAAATACTTATTTTCCACTCTAATTTGGAAATAAATTCTTTAAAAATCAAGCAATGTGATTTTCTGTTATTTTTCCACATTCTGTCTCTTATAGTTGAGGTTTACCCATGTTGACAATTACAGACCAATCTAATCTTTTCAAGTAGGAGAACTTGCACAATTGGTGGTTGACTAAATACCTATTTGCCCCACTGTATGACAGAAACGACGTCGCATTTTCATCTAGAGGAAACTGTTATTTTCCACTCTTCCAAGCCATGTTTTTAGCTCATCGTCGTCACGTCATCGTCATGAAAAAATTGCGGCAGTATCGACTTCAATGACACAAACGTCTACATTTTTGGAATCGAACCATTACAATTCAAACGATAAGCATTTTAAACATTGCACAAATAATTGTGCTCTGTAAACATTGCAGCCGTCTAGTACTGCGTTGCGTCATACTGGGAGGTGCTCCTAATATTTTGATTACACTACTAAGCTACATGACGGATCAAAGACTATTAGGGAGATTTTGTGCCTTGTATCGTGTGAAGATTTTGTAAAGCATACGCTACACTGAATGCAATCTAAGGCACGTGGGCCGTAAATAACCCGTGAGGGAATTTGATCCGGCCAACGAATACAAGAAGCCTCAAAGATTTAACCAACAAAAAGTGTGATAGTCATAACTTGAAAGCAGAAATTCAATAGAAAGGTTTATTAGAGAAGCCCGTCTCGCCTCGCTTGGCACATTTGAACGTCACAGCAAGAGAAAACAGGAGGAAGTGCAATAAACTGCTCCTTTTAACACGTGACACGTATTCAAAGTTGGTCCAATGATACTTTGCGTGTCTCCAAGTATTTGCTGTCATACTGACAGGCAGCCTCCAGCTACAGCAATACATACTAGGGTTAGCCAACAGTATTTTTGTTGTCCCCGACTTGAATCTGAATTCAGTCTTCATGCAACATTGTTGAAATGTACTTATTCTCTGTGAAATGTGGAGCTTTTTACTGAACCAGAGCTGATTTACCATCACAGAAAACCCTGACCAATCTTATAAAAAATGGCAGCTTGTTTCCTCTTACCTTATGCCACCTAATGGAAAAGCATTCATATATCCGAACACCAAACATTGCTAGTAAAGACGATTAAGGAAAACAATTCTGACTTTTTAAGTGAAATTGGACAACCACTAAAACATATACCGTATTTTTCAGACTAAGTTGCACCAATGTTTCCGCCAATTTTCCATGTGTCTTAGCAGACACACAATCTCCCTGAGCACTCTGAGGACCACTGTGAGTAACATCAGATGTGTACACTATGGCCACATACCAGTATCTCGCCTGTTCAAAACCTTGGATCATAGCATGTTATATGGCTTATTAATAGAAAGAACTTAAAGCAGCAATTTTCATTAGTTTACTTGGAATTTAATTGATTTGTCCCACTTAAAATGAAAAAGACAAAAATCTCGTTGTTTGTGAGATGTGTACTATGTTATACCTGAAGAGACCTGCTTTGGCCTGTGTAAGGTCCAGTTGTGACATGGGTGGGTCATAGACTTCCGTATCAGTTGACGGGGCACGGGGCCGATCCATAGGGGGCCTATTTTTGAAAAACGTAAAATTCAAATGTTTTCAAAACCAAAGCTGCTAGCGACTGAAAACCAAAACAGGCGCCTCCCTTAGGCATACAGTGGCGCAAATAAGTATTTAGTCAACCACCAGTTGTGCAAGTTCTCCTACTTGAAAAGATTACAGAGGCCTGTAATTGTCAACATGGGTAAACTTTCAACCATGAGTGACAGAATGTGGAGGAAAAAAAAAAAAACAGAAAATCACATTGTTTGATTTTTAAAGGATTTTAAATTAGAGTGAAAAATAAGTATTTGGTCACCTACAAACAAGCAAGATTTCTGGCTGTCAAAGAGGTCTAACTTCTTCTAACGAGGGCTAATGAGGCTCCACTCGTTACCTGTATTAATGGCACCTGTTTTAACTCATTATCGATATAAAAGACCCCTGTCCACAATCTCAGTCAGTCACACTCCAAACTCCACTATGGCCAAGACCAAAGAGCTGCCGAGGGACACCAGAGACAAATCAACTGTGGGAGCAATTATTAGAAAATGGAAGACATACAAGACCACTGATAATCTCCCTCGATCTGGGGCTCCATGCAAGATCTCACCCCGTGGCGTCAAAATGATAACAAGAACAGTGAGCAAAAATCCCAGAACCACACGGGGGGACCTAGTGAATGACCTACAGAGAGCTGGGACCACAGTCCACAAAGGCTACGATCAGTAACACATTGCGCCACCAGGGACTCAAATCCTGCACGGCCAGACGTGTCCCCCTGCTGAAGAAACTACACGTCCAGGCCCGTCTGCGGTTCGCTTCTTGGGTGAAAGCAAAAAACCGGGCAGTTATCATTCATGTTAAATAAATATTTCAAGCTCCCGTTGAAAATTCTTGTGAATTAATAATTAAATCCCCGAATTCTTTATCGCTATGGACGTAAAACAATCTCAATTCTTGGTTAAAAGCAAAAAAAAAAAAAAAAAACGTGCAGTTAGCATTTATTTCTACGTAAGTATGTCCAAGTGCGATGCTAGTCTGTCAGTCAATGTGGCGGCCGCCATATGTGAACGGAGCTTTTCTGGTGAAAATTCTCGTGAATAAATGCTTAAATCCCTGAATTCTTTATAGATATGGGCTTAAAATGGTCTTAATTCTTGGTTAAAAGCAAAAAAAAAAAAAACACGGGCAGGTAGCATTTATTTTACGTAAATATTGCGCAGTATAATGCCAATGCTGTAGCGGCTAATTTCTCCCACTGATTTTTTTCACGTTTCAAAATGCATGCATGGTACGAAGAATATAATAATTACCTTGAACAAATCACTCCTGAGAAAATCCTTCCTGTTTGTATGCGGTACAGCTTTCGTACTTTTTCAACAGAAATCTGGTGTTAGATCGCTGCATGTGTGTTTGTGAATAGCTCCTCTTGATGTGTGCGCCCCCCTACTTGAAGGCGAGATGCAGTGCATGACCGATCTGACCCGCCAATACCATTATGGAGTCTATGTTTATGGCTGCCATTGACGGTGCTCGACGCCCAATCCATTAAGACTGGGAAGTGCGAAAGTATGTCCGCTCATTCGAAACCAGAGCATTTGCAGACTGTCTTTCTGATGTTTGGGGCATTTGCAGGTCACTTTCTGTTCATTAGGGTGTTTACAGGTATCTTCATATTGAGTTTGAGTCATTGCCTATTCATTCCTGGGTCACTTCCTGTTCTGTAACCCAAAATCAACGTGTAGTGACCCGTAAAATGCCCCAAAATCAACAGGATGTGACTGAAAATCAACAGGTGATGACCTGAAATGGCACAAAAAGGACCTCGTTGCCTGCCATTAGCTGCCACTGACAGCCATAGAAGTGAGCCAAAGAACATGCTAACAAGCAGCAACGATGTAAAAATGTGTTAATAATTTCACACATACTATAAGTCGCTCTAGTGTATAAGTCTTACCCCCGGCCAAACTATGAAAAAAAAAAAAAACCTGTGATTTAAAGTCCAAAGAAAACGGTACATGTTACATCTGCAGTGGTTTCAGCCACATACTAGTAAATATTGAGAGACGGCGAGAACCAAAAGTGGTATTTCCCATGTGGAAAAATTGATTTTGCCATGTGGCATTTTTTCTGCCATGTGGCACGTTTGACATGTGGCATTTTTTGGCCAAGTGGCAAAATTGATTTTGCCATGTGGCATTTTTTTGCCATGTGGGAAAATGGGATTTTCCCCATGTGGCATTTTATTTATTTTTTTGCCATGTGGCATTTTTTCAGCCATGTGGCAAAATTGATTTTGCCATGTGGCATTCTTTTGGCATGTGGCATTTTTTTCGCATGTGGCAAAATGGATTTTGGGATGTGGCTTTTTTTTTTTTTGCCATGTGGCAAATGGATTTTGCCATGTGGCATTTTTTTTTTGCCATGTGGCAAATGGATTTTGCCATGTGGCATTTTTTTTGCTATGTGGCAAAATGATTTTTTTTTTGTCATGTGGTAAAATGGATTTTGCCGTGTGGCATTTTTTTGCCACGTGGCAAATTGATTTTGCTATGTGGAATTTTTTTTGCCATGTGGCAAATGGATTTTGCCATGTGGCATTTTTTTTTGCTATGTGGCAAATTGGATTTTGCCACGTGGCATTTTTTCTTTGCCATGAGGCTTTTTTTTTGCCATGTGGCGAAATGGATTTTGTCACGTGGCATATATTCTTTGCCATGTGGCGTTTTTTTTTTTTTTTTGCCATGTGGCAAAATGGATTTTGTCCATGTGACTTTTTTTTTTTTTTGCCATGTGGCAAAATGGATTTTGTCCCTGTGACATTTTTTTTCCATGTGGCATTTGTTCAGCATGTGGCAAAATTGATTTTGCCATGTGGCATTTTTTTTTTGCCATGTGGCAAAATTGATTTTGCCATGTGGCATTTTTATTGATTTATTTTTTTTGCCATGAGGCAAAATGGTTTGATTTTGGTTTTTGCCATTTTTTTGGGGGGGTGGGGGGTGGGGGGGTATATGGCAGTTTTGCAGGCCATGAACGTCCATGCCATTGACGGCCATGCACGTCCAAATTTTCCATTCATTTTAAAAGACAGAAAAATATGTCTGGCTGAGATTTTTGGCCGTACACTTACCATCACAGCGCATTGACATTCAACGAACACCCAAGTCAGGCTATGCCATTGACGGCTACGCATATCCAAATTTTCCATTCATTTTAAATGGCAGTAAAACTTGTGTGGCTGTGATTTTTGGCCATCCACTTACCATTACAGCGCATTGACATTCAACGAACACCCAAGTCAGGCTATGCCATTGACGGCTATGCTTGTCCAAATTTTAAATGGCAGAAAAACGTGTGTGGCTGTGAATTTTGACCATGTATGGAAAATGCAAAACTGCCATATAGCATCCAAAAGTGCCACATGGCAAAATCCATTTTGCCACATACCAAAAAAAAAAAAAAAAAAAAAAACATCCACATGTCAAAATCCATTTTGCCACATGGCAAAAAATGCCACGTGACAAAATCAATTTTGCCACATGGCAAAAAAATAAAATGCCACATTGCAAAATCAATTTTGCCACATGGCAAAAAAAATTTGGAAAAAAAAAAAAAAAAATTCTGCCACATGGCAAAAAAAATGCCACATGGCAAAAAAATGCCACATGGCAAAATCCATTTTGCCACATGGCAAAAAAAATGCCACATCCCAAAATCCATTTTGCCACATGGCAAAAAAAATGCCACATGGCAAAATCCATTTTGCCACATGGCAAAAAAAAATGCCACATCCCAAAATCCATTTTGCCACATGGCAAAAAAAATTTTGAAAAAAAAAAAAAAAAATTCTGCCACATGGCAAAAAAAATGCCACATGGCAAAAAAATGCCACATGGCAAAATCCATTTTGCCACATGGCAAAAAAAATGCCACATCCCAAAATCCATTTTGCCACATGGCAAAAAAAATGCCACATGGCAAAATCCATTTTGCCACATGGCAAAAAAAAATGCCACATCCCAAAATCCATTTTGCCACTTGGCAAAAAAAATGCCTAATTCCAAAATCCATTTTGCCATACGGCAAATACCACTTTTGGTTCTCGGCCCTGCTCTAATTATTTCAGAAATGATTTGTCTTAGCGTGCAGTTGTGCATTTTTCCTGGGTGTGTTAAATGACCCTCATAGGTTAACAGGGGTGTGCTCCCTTCAAAAGAACTTTCCGATATTGCTCGTGCCAAAGTTGTCTGTCTGTTGGTCTTTTTTTGTGTTTTCAAATTAGGTCACGTTGTCGTGCGTCTTTAACAAGGCCGCAATGTTGTTCCAGCGTGGGCAGGAGCAGGAAATGGCCTCTTTAATGCTATTGACATTTCTTTAATGCAAGGCACGTGGAGTTGAGTCCTTGCATACATAGTTAGTGCTCATTTAAACATAAGCACTCTTATTCTGACAATTTTTCAAATGAATGATTTCATTATGAATAATTGAATCCACTATAAGTTTATTATGGCCGCGCAGTATCTTCTAACGCTTCTCTCTGGTTCTCTCTCTATGTGTCGGGAACGACTCTTGTTGCCGTGTTAAGATAACGAAATGGATCGGGGAGGCTCGACGTATAACAGTCATCGAGACGACTGCATGACATTCGTGGAGTTGGGATCCGGAGTATGCAGAGAGGCATCTGACGCCGCCGGTTCCCTGCTCGGCGCTATCCACCCGACCGCCGCGGCCCCAAACAGGGGAGGAACCAAAGACCAGCTGGAGTCCGGAATTCTACTGGACCCCCACCGGCAGCGTCAGGTCTCATTCGAAGGGTCGGACACAAACGGTCAGAAGATGATCAGACTCGAAAAAGATGGCGGGGTGTTTAACATGGAGGAAGACTTGGCACTACTGAGCCAGAGTATTGCCGACCCGGAAAACGTCGCCACGTCCGTCATCAACGCCTCCGTTTTGGGAAACCTTCCTCTGCATGACCTTTTCCCCCAGGACATCAAACAGGAAGGAGACTTCTTCCTGGACAAAGAACTGGGATGTCACAGCGGACTTCCCTCCGCAACGTCTTATGATTTGACAGGCGGCGGCGATCGTTTGCTCGAAGAAAGCGATCTTTGGAAAAACCTGGACCTTCCCGGATCCTTACCGGAGATAAGCGAATTTGAGTTGAATTCGGAGGTAGCTAACCTTGATTTCATCCTGCACGAAGGCCGGAGACCGGCGGGAGACTTACCGAAAGTGACCCAAGTGCCCGTGGGCAACGGCGGCGACTGTCACAACGCTAACAACTTGAGCCAGCAGCATCCCGCTTTGCTCCAACATCATCATCCTCACCTGCAGCACCAGCTTCAATACCAACATCAGCAGCCGGGCTCTCTTCTCTCCAGCGTCACTGTCAAGGAGGAGAACCCCGACCATTCTTTCACCCACATTCTCACTCCCGGTGTGGTCAAAGAAGAGAATCCGGAACCCGCGTTCTGCCAGTCGCGTTGTGTCCAGGGAGGCCTGCCCCCTGTTCATTTAGGAGCTGCGATGTCTGCTTCTATGGGCATGGACGCGGTTCCCAGCTACCGATGCAGATCCGGCGCACTGGGCCAGCAAGATCAGAAGCCCTTTGTCATGCATGCTAATCCACCCTCATTGGGCGAAAGCAGCATGCGAGGGGACGGGTATCGAGATGCCGTCATGATTAAAAGGGGCGGCGACGGTCTCCCCAACGCTGCGATGTTGACGCCATACCCTCTGAGCTTCTCCAGGTAGGTGACATTTTGCAGTTATTTTTACTGTGTTCCACAACATAAGACACTAAACCAGACATGTCCAAAATCCGGCCCGGGGGCCAAATGCGGCCGGTGGACAAATTTCATCCGGCCCCCAGCCTCTGTCATAAAATCAATAACGTCCGGCCCACACACAGACTTAATACGAAAGAATATATTTTATTCATGCTTATAAAACAGAATTATCAACTGCTGTGAAGCTATATGCTTGCAGGTAAGACTTTTTTGTGGGACTAGTTTCTGTGGACTCTTATCTAATGTTCACTCCCTTTCGTCCCAGCTACAGCTAAGTTCCCAAGGTCTGTGGAAAATTCCCAAGTCGAGCTGTAATAAGTTTCACTTCTGTTTCACAGTAAGCATCCAGTTTTGAGGAACACCAAATAAGGAGAAGCAGTCAGAGCTGGCTCACTCTGAACTAACCAATTATCACGCACCACATACCCACCTGTTATGACATGTTTCTGACCATGTGACTTTGTAAATAAAAAGGCTGCGCGCGCTTCAACAGGTGGGAAGACTTTAGCGAGGCCTAGCTTCGTATCTGCCGAAACCCCGTGTGCACGTTAAAACCTTGAGACTCGAGTGGTTTCTGACTGCAAATGGTTTTATCCCCGATGAGGTGGGAGGTTTTTCCTCCTTGTGACTGTCATTTGAATAGAATACTCTGGGAGTTTTATTTCCTGACACTTAATAAATTGGTCAGTGGTACTGCTACCAGCATATGAAGTAGCTTACACACTAAATGCTGCTTCTCATTTACCCACTAAAAGGCAGCAGCACTCTAAGCAACATTACCCCGTGTGACCCTTTACTCCCAATTTTCTAAAATGGCGACAATCAACAAAAAAAAAGAAAGTTGACTGAGACGGCCGACGCTTCAAGGATAGGTGGAAATTGGACTATTTCTTCTCTAAAATACGCAACAACTGTGTCTGCCTCGTTTGCTGGTTTTAAAGAGTTCAATGTGAGGCGATATTACCAAACAAGACACGCTGACATGTACGACAAGATTACAGGGAAGATACGTTGCAATAAATTGAAGCTAGTTTAATTTCACAGCAGCAGTATTTCGCAAACGGCTGAGATTTGAGTATGCCACAAAGTCTAGTTGCGAGATTGTTGAAATTATTAATTTAAAAAAATTATAAAGCAAATGTGCCACACAGAATGGCTTGCTAAAATTTGCTTAAATATATTGGTCTACGTAAAGGACGTCAGCCAAGGTCGGCCCCCACATTTTTACCACGCCAAATCTGGCCCCCTTTGCAAAAAGTTTGGACACCCCTGCACTAAACGGACGGGGAAAAATAAAACAGCACTAGAAAACTGCAATTTCTGGAGAAATTGCGATGGGCGCTTTGCTGTGGTAGGTCCAGACCAAAGACCCGCCCAGTTGATTTTGGGGCATTTTGGAATCACTTCCTGTTAATTTGGAGGTGCTAATTATTTCTTCAGTTACTGTTCCAGTTGTTTCATTAACTCATTCACTCCCAGCTATTTTCACCGGTGCAGCCCCCTTCGCTCCTGGCCGTTTTACTGGATTTTGACTGATTTTGCAAGGCCCACAGAAAATTCTGTTCTATTGCTATATCAACATAGAACCCACCGAAAGAAAGATTAGACTCTCTTCTTTCAGCAGGAAAAAAAGTTAGTTAATATCTTTTTTCATTCTTTAGAAATCACCATTAGAAAATAGCTTAGTTTGAGCAATTTTCCAATTTCTGATGAAAAAACAGAGATTGAGCTTTTTGTAAAAGCATACATTTCAAACATAACTTTGACTTTAGCACAGCTATTTTTTGCTTTTGTGACATCCCAAACATGTGAATAATGTTTTCCTTCTACAAAATAACATAAACAACAAGACAAATAGAGCTTTTGATAGCAAAGTAACAAAAACCAAATTACGAATGCATAGGAAAAATGATGACCTCAAACAAAAATTTATCTTATGTTGGTCTTAACAGGGAGCAGCTGGATTCAACCATGTTAAATGAGTTTTGTCATACTCACTGTTGCCAGTAGAGGGCAGTGTATCCACCCAACTCAATAAAACCAAATGCAAACACTTTCAAAACAAACCATGACAACGTCACTCTAATTAAATGAACACTTGAAGCAGCCAATTTGATTCGAAGATTTTTTTTCTAATCGTATTACTCAAATTAATCGATTAATTGCTGCAGCGCTACTTTTAATTATGTTTTTTTTTTTTTTTTTTTCTCTCGCTACGTTTTTTTTTTTTTTTTTTAGTTTCTGGAATCTGCCTGGAGACAGCGGGTCGAAATTAGCTTATGGCTATAATCCGGTGAGGCGTGTTTATATGCGTGAGTCCCATGTATTGTGCACTAACATGCGCAATACAAAAAAACGTAAAAATAATAATAAACCAAGTGACCCTTAGCATCAAGTCATTGATCTTTTTCTTTTTTTAATCCATCTGGGGCCGAGGCGAGTCAAGTGAGCCATAATGCGAGGCTCATAGGTGTTGGCTAGCTTTGTAAACAAGTGGATCAAGGAGCAGAGTTCTCTTGTTTGTGATCACGCCGCTGTCAGTTTAATTTTTCTTGGCCCCGTTTCGCACTTTGACATCTTCTTCTTTATCTCTCTGTCTATTAAAAAAAAAAAAAAAAAAAAAAACTACATAGTGTTGCGTCTGTGTCTTTCAACCGAGAGGTCAACAAGTTTCTTGGCTTCAATTCAGGTCAAAATTACAGCTTTTTAACCACAGTATAGATGGGATAGTGCAGTGAATCCACATGTCTCTGTGTATATGTACATATCGACATTGACACGTGGAATGAGCCGCTTTGGCATGATATTGCTGTTGTTTGTTATGCCCTCCTTTGCTATAGTGATTGTCCTCATTTGGGTTGTGGGTTGGAGCCAATCCCAGCCGATTTGGAGCAAGAGGCAGTTTACATCCTGAACTGGTAGCCAGCCAGTCACAATATATAAAAGCTGTACAGTCTAAACAATATAAGCAGTGATTCATAAAGTGTATTTGCAGTAGCATAAACCTTTTTCTGTTTTGATGGAAAAAAACAAACAACAAACAAACAGTACATTAGATTCATAGTTCACAACTTCGGTAGCACTTTACTTGACAGTGGCGTCACAAGACTGTCATAGGACTGTCGTAATTATGACATGACGGTCAGGAGCATTAATGAATGCTTATGACTAGGGATGTCCCGAACGCATATTTTTGCACCCGAGTCCGAGTCACCTGATTTGGAGACTCTGCCAATACCAAGTCTCGATCCGATACCGTTTTTTTTTTTTTTTTTTTTTTAACAAAAGTTCCAAACATGTTACTGTCTTACTACGCCGTTGTCATAATGTGAATTATTTTTAATCCTTTACACGCTGAGCATTTTTTGTGAAATTAGGGGCTGATTTTTCTATGAGTATTTATGAACTAAAAGAAGAAAAAAAACAGTTCAAACATGCCTTGTTGCACATCTTTTTATTCCTAAATCATCAAAGGATTATGTCATGTACTTTTTTCCAAGATTTATACATTTTTGAAAGAGAATTAACCAGCTAAACACTTTCAAATTTCACACACATTGCGTGATTACTGATAAACTATAAATCTCGGTAAGGTTTTGACAACTGATTATAAACATTTAACATCTTAGCTTTAATTTGACATATTGTACATTGGTGTTGAGCAAAACCTTTTTGACAATAAACAATAGACATTATTGTCACTAGAAACTCGAAAGGTCATATCAGGTCAATTGGGGACATTTAGGGGACATGTCTTGGTCATATCAGGTCATTTGGGGACATTTAGGGGACTTGTCCTGGTCATATCAGGTCATTTGGGGACATTTAGGGGACGTGTCATGGTCATATCAGGTCATTTGGGGACATTTGGGGGCCGTGTCCTGGTCATATCAGGTAATTTGGGGACATTTGGGGGCTGTGCCCTGGTCATATCAGGTCATTTGGGGACATTTTGGGGCCGTGTCCTGGTCATATCAGGTCATTTGGGGACATTTGGGGGCCGTGCCCTGGTCATATCAGGTCATTTGGGAACATTTGGGAGCCGTGCCCTGGTCATATCAGGTCATTTGGGAACATTTAGGGGACGTGTCCTGGTCATATCATGTCATTTGGGGGCTGTGTCCTGGTCATATCAGGTCATTTGGGGACATTTGGGGGGCGTGTCCTGCTCATATCATGTCATTTGGGGACATTTGGGGGGCGTATCCTGGTCATATCAGGTCATTTGGGGACATTTGGGGGACACTTCCTATTGATATCTGGTCTTTTCCTGTTGATTTGGGGACATTTGATTTTCTGCCATCAAAAATGAATGGGAAATTTGGACGTCCATGGCCATCAATGCGATCGACATCCATATGCGTCAATGGAGTCCAAGTACATTGGCATCAATAGAATTGATAAACAAGGCCGTCAATGGCATCTGTCTAATGGGAAATTTGGACGTCCATGGCCGTCACTGGCATCGACTTCCATATGCGTCAATGGAATCGAGGACATTTGGGGGACACGTCCTATTGATATCTGTTCATTTCCTGTTGATTTGGGGACTTTTTTTTTTGCCATTGAAAATGAATGGGAAATTTGGACGTCCAAGGCCGTCAATGGCATCAACTTACATATGCGTCAATGGAATCCAAGTACATTGGCATCAATAGAATTGACGTACATGGCCGTCAATTGCATCTGTCTAAATTGGCCTCAATGCCATGTCAATGGCATCAACTAACATAGGAGGTCTGCACTGTAGCAGTGTCTGGTTGTGTCACTTGTGACGTCCTACCCCCCCTCCCTGACTCAGCCAGTCTTCTCCAGTCACCATGCAGGCTTGCACGCACGGTAAGATTTTTTTTTTTTTGGGCCGGAGAATATGCAGTGTTGCTTTAGCCTTTAAAGGTCTGTGCTGAGTAATCATCACACACTAAATGTAACTTGTAGCGTTAGCATAGCATTCAAAATTAGTTTTACGTTTTAATCAACGAAAACTAGACAAAGACACATTTTGAGATGACTAAAATATGACTAAGACTAATAAGTATTGTCATTCAAAACACTAAGATGAAAATTAAAAGGGCTGCCAAAAACAACACTGCTTGCAGGGCTCTCCCTTTAAACTCAAAGCCAACATTGACAGGGGCATTTGATATTCCAAAGGTCTTGTTCAGTGTTTGGCCTTTTGCTTCATTCCTCCAGAAAGTATTGAACTCAATATTCTCTCAGTTTCTCCAAATTAGGTATTGCTGGACAGATAGTTTATTTGCATACCTATGTTTATGCTTCAGACTTTTTTTTTTTTAAACTGTACGTGAAACTGAAGCTGAAGTTCTTTTCATCAGCCAAGATTTTTCCTTTCCTTTTTTTCCACCTCTGGCAGGTCTAACAAGCCAAATATATCCTCTCAGTCTACTCCCAGTCTGTTGTGTGTGCTGTGAGAAACTGAATCGCTTCCAAGACATAATTAATTTTTTTAGGGGAAAAAAATCTGATTGCTAAAAACAGAAAGATCGACTACAGGTAGTCCATGTTCGACTTACGCAATTTCGACTTAACACGCCAGAGTCTCATCCGCCATTTTGTCGCCAGTCTTTTTTTTTTGTTGTTTAGTCGCACAAACAGTTCCTTTGTACCTCACAGTATCTTATTTTTTACTTTACTTTATTAACATGACTTGTTCTGTCCTCTCTAAGCGTGAAGTTGTTCAGCTTGACAGACAGCAAACAAAGCAATTGTGCTTTTTGAAGCTTTTTACTTCCTTCGCTTCTAACAAGTTATAAAGCTGTAGCAAACATATTTACACGTCTGTTCAAAACAAAACGCATTTTACCAATAAAACACTCAACACAAAACCATTGGTGATCAATATGTAAATTTAGTAGATTAAATTAGCCAGAACTCCTTCAAAAACGTCCGCTAGCATCTATGCTACAAATGCTTACGTATTTACAATTCTCATAGTAAATCACTCACATGTAACTCCACAAACTGTAGCTCTAAACTTAATTACAAATGCTTACACTAGAGATGTCCCGATCCGATATTTGGATCGGATCGACGCCGATATGGGCAAAAAAAAGCGCATCGGATCGGAACATGGAAAAATTCTGATCCAGACTTCCGATCCAGTTTTTTCTTAAAGTCCGGTCCGTGTTTTCCAGCGCACCGATTTACATAATCCATTCCAGTTTTTGCTTCGGTTTCCCTAAAATCCGGTCCGCATTTTACGACACACCTTCAACACACTACACTCATGTTACCGTCTCCCAATTTACCGAGAGACTTTATCGTTAAAAATGTCAGCTGTGTGGGATCATTTCACCTTAAAGGACGACAAAGACGAAGAGGCAGAGTGCAACATATGCCACAATAAAGTCAAGCGTAGTGGTAAAGCTGTAAGAAGTTTTAATACAACCAACCTAATCAAGCATTTAGTGAAATACCACCACAAACAATATGAGGAGTATGTTAAGAAAGCCGAAGACAAAAAGAAAGGTCCTACACAACTAACACTGGGATAATATATATCATATGTATATAGAACTAGATGCAAACGACTAGACTGCGTTAGCATGCGTTAGTAAACAGCCGCCATCTTAAAGCAGAAGACTTCCCTAGTAGTCTGTTGTGAACCTTCCAAGCGAACCTAATTAACTTTTTATCTAAAATACTCCTTAATCGGCAAAATCTTGACTTGAATCTATCTTCAAAAGTTTTGAAACTTTCACATGTCGAAAGTAGACAGAAGGGAAATTATGGAATAACGGGAGCAATTTTAACAACTTTAACAGTTGATTCGCAAAATTAAATGAATTGAATGTAGTTTAAAGCTGCTGATACAGAATGAGGGACTTGAGTATTTTATTTACTGTTTTAAAATGTTAACTTGATACTGAAATAGTCGTTTATTTAAACCTGAGAGGCTTTTTATACAATTATTGTAACTAATGCACGGAACATTAAAAGCATCTAATAGCTCGGGGGGTTTGTGGGATTTTCCACTGAGGTTGTTGGTGTGTTTTGCTATTTTAAGACAGTTTACAATATTATTTGCACGTTTTACTGACTATGCCATTTCTGTTTGTTATTTATAATGTTTTGTGTTTGTCACTGAATAAACAGGTCAGTTTCTTGTTACCAACCGTTGTGTGTTATTCAAACTCACCTAATTCAGCTGTCTAGTTGCTATCAAGAGTACTAAAACCTTTTTCAACCTGAGTCTGACAACTAAGTAAGGAGGCTAAATAACATTAAACTTTAATACATGCTCAGATAGGTCTGTATCGGTATCGGTCGGTATCGGATTGGAAGTGCAAAACAATATCGGTATCGGATCGGAAGTGCAAAAACCTGGATCGGGACATCCCTAGCTTACACAAATATATATTAGCTGAAACAACTTACAGCCTTATGTGGGCCAAACCAGAGCGCAGCTATCTTTTATCCATGTGAGACTTCTGACTGCTTCTGTATGGAAGCATAATTGAATAACAGTCCTGCCAGATCCAACGCTGCCACCAGAGAGCAGTGTATTCGCCACTATTAAACAAAATACAATTATTTTGGACTTTTTGGATAGTTATCTTGAAAGTCAAAGGGTTAAAGACGATTGACGTGGCAGCGTAGGAATGGAACTCCTTCGTAACCCGTGGACTACCTGTATTACAATATACATGTGGCGGAAAACACTCAGGTGACTTGAAGTTTCGCTCTGAGACCCCCAATTTGGCCAAATTTCAAAATTGTCTGATATGCATGTGTGATACATCATTGGAAAGCTTAAAATTTCGATTTTCTGGGGGGAAAAAATTTTGAACAGAAGGGCATTTAAAAAAAATAATAATAATATTAATTTTTTAAACACAGCGAAATCCTAACTGGTGGTGAGAGCATGAGAGAGCACAATTAAAGACGCCATGACTTTGACGAGATTTTATCGCGTACTTACCTCTTTTTTATCCAAAAATTCCATGTAGCATGTATCACAGAGTGTGACGACACAGCTGTGAATGGCCACAGCCGGATTTTGTGAGGATTTTATGAGGATTTTATGGGTGAAACATGGTCATATAACAAGGGTTGCGATGCAGAAATCGCAGACATCGAGGAGTGGTTCTAGATTTTCTTTTTCATGTATTTACCCTTTAAAAGTTTTTTTTTTTGTTTGGTTTTTTTTTTTTGTTTCTTTGTTTGGGTTTGATTATCATCTAAAATATTGGGGAAAATGCGACGTAAAAAAAAATTATAAAATTAAGTAGTGATGCAAGGATTAATCAATTAACTCGGGTATTCGATTAGAAAAAATATTCGAATTAAAAATTTTGTTGCTTCGAGTATTCGTTTAATTAAAGTGGCGTTGTAATGGGACATTTTGAAAGTGTTTGCATTATTGATTAGGGTGGTTACACTGCACTCTGGTCTGCCTCTTTTCACATGGCTGAATCCAACTGCTCCCTGTTAAGACCAACGTAAGCGAAGTTTTTGTTTGAGCTAAAAAATTTTTAATGCATTCATGATTTAGTTTATAGGTATATTTAGCCGTTTTTGTGGGAATACATGTCTGAACCATTTGTTAAGAGCATTGTAAAAAAAAAAAAAAAAAAAAAAACTTTTGCATTTTATAGCATTTAAGCTAGCAGACTTTTTCAATGTAAGTTAGCCAAATGTTCTTTTGTTGTACATAGATCCTCATTTAAAAAAAAAAAAATTATACCGTTTGAGGCTCAGCTCAGGTATTTTCAATTGTCATGATCCGTATCCAATTACGCGATTATTCGAACTAACTAGTCCATTGATTAATTGACTACTAAAATATTATATACCTGCAGCCCTAAAATTAAGCGATAATCATGAGGTAAATATCCTTGACTTATTTACAGACACCATTTTTTTTCCATTGTGAAGTAATTTGTTAAAAAGTTCCAAATATGCGAGTGAATAATTTTTTAAAGTCGTTTTTTTTTTTTTTTTTTTTAAACTAAAATATTAGACGTCAATGAATGATTCTAAGCTAAAAATGACAGACATTTCAAAGAATAAATATAATTACTTACCTTCTTTTTATGGCTGTGTTGAAACAAAAGCAGTTGCGCGACGTCTGTAAACGGGGGTTTCTAGGGTAAAACGGACAAATTAAAAATAGTTTGGGGGCTAAATGTGCCATTAATCTGCAATGGCAGCATATAGACATATTGTTCCATCAGACACATTTCTTTTGACTTAAAATACACCACTTTATGTTAAAAGGGGAGTACAAGAGCAGAAACTGCATTTTCAGCCTTGTCTGTGTTTTCCGCCATATACTGTATATTGCAAGAGCCAGCACTCAGGACTCTGAAGGCTCTTGTCAGATTACATGGAAACACATAGAAACTGAAATGAAAGGTTAAATCCACTGTTATCTATCAATGAGCATGATAGAGGAAAGAACGTGAATTCCTTTTTGAGGATTAGTCAGTGTTTCCTGAAAACACTCTGATGTGTTGCAACAAGTTATTCGGATGAGTGCATCAAGTGCATGTAATTTCCTGACTCCAGCCTGATTTTGCACATTATTAGAGATACCTTTATTGTCAAAACCTACTGCTAGAATCGCCATTACGTATTAGGAAAAGTATCACAATTCCACTAAATGTGAAAACAATTGTGTAACACCTATGAAGTGATTAGAGTCAAATTAAATAACTATGGACTAGTGCTAGGTTCGACTACTGAAGCGCTAATTGTATAAACCAAATAAATGACACAGACATATAATGGTTTTGAACTGCCTGCCAATTTTTTTTAATATATAAACAATACACACAATGAACATACAGTTAACATAAAATTGAAAAAAATAAATAAATAAATACATTTCAGAAAAGGAATTTCCTTATTGAATAAGGGTTTCGGGTTAGGGTTTCGTTTGGTTGGTGAAGGAACAAAACCAGGCGATCCGCACGTGACCCACTGGCGGACTTCCTTCGCCGCCTTACTGGAGCGTTGGCTCCCCGCTCATTTGTCACGGTAAGCGATTTTCATTGCTAAGGAACACCTGGTTGTTCTGTAACGGTAGCGCGGGGATTCTGGGATTGACAAACTCAATCTAGCGTCATCGTTACCCTTGTTATGCTTGTTTTTGATACTTGTTGCTTACTCTTGTGGGATTGTAATCAATAAATCTCATTTATTCTGCATTTTCTAATAAATAAACATCGTCTATTGAGCAAAAGTGTGCTGGTTGCTGACTCACCGCGAACCCGGAAATTTCGGAAAACAACTACGATACTCGATTATTCAAACTAATTGACAGATTAATCTAGTGCTGCAACGATTACTCGATTAACTCGAGTATTCGATTAGAGAAAAATATTCAAATTAAATTTTGTTGCTTCGAGTATTCGTTTAATTTAAGTGGAGTTGTGGTTTATTTTGAAAGTGTTTGCATTTTGTTGTATTGATTAGGGTGGATACACTACACTCTGGTCTGCCTCATTTCACATGGCTGAATCCAACTGCTCCCTGTTCAGACCAACGTAAGCTAAGTTTTTGTTTGAGCTCATGTTTTGAAATGCATTTGTAAATTAGTTTATAGGTATATTTAGCTGTTTTTTTTTTTTGTGGGAATATGTGTCTGAACCATTTCTTAGGAGCATTGTAAAAAAAAACATTAGCATTTTATAGCATTTTGCAATGCAAGTTAGCCAATCGTTGTTTTGTTGTACATAGATCCTTATTTTTTTTTTTATACCGTTCAGGCTCAGCTCAGGTATTTTAATTTTTCATGTTCCTAATCCGATTACTCCATTATTCGAACTACCTAGTTCATCGATTAATCGATTACTAAAATAATCGATCGCTGCAGCCCTGGAATAATCGATTACCTAATTAATCGATAGCTGAAGCCCTAAACGCAAACATCACATATAAATCGCTAAGTGCGAGTCAGCAGATTCTATTTAAGTTGTAAGGTCAGGGCCGGCCTAAGCCATTTGGGGGTCCTAAGCAAAATAATGCAAAAGGGGCCCATATTTTTGGCCCGCCATTTCGTCACAGTGTACTGTGAAACCCATACATGCAATCCAACACATACGTCCATATTTTGCATAATAATCAGATTTTGTTGCACTGCATACTTCAAACTTCTCACCCCAAATGATTGTCAGTACTTACAGTAGATAGCGCCAAACCTTTTTATAAAAGAGGAAAGAAAGAAGATAAGGAAGAACTTTTATTTTTTTAAGCTTGTAATCAAGTATCAAAACTCACAAAAGTCAAATAAAGCAAACTGTAGTGAACAAAAAAAAAATTAAACAATTGCCAGATTGGGGGCCCCCCAAGTGCTCAGGGGTCCTAAGCAGCTGCATAGTCTGCGTATAGGCTGGGCCGGCCCTGTGTAAGGTGGCACTTTCTAAATAAGAACCTGTTAACCCCGTTTCACAAATTTTTAGTTTCTTTCAATTAATTCAAACGTTTTTGGCAAATAACGCATGAATCTCAACGACAAAGTTCATGCACATGAAGGGGGAGGGGGTGTTTAAATGGGCACAGATCCAATTTACAGTTCTTTGACCTTTCTACTGAGTGTCGTTTATCTTAGTCAATTATTCCTAACCACTCTTTATTTAATTTTTAAAGCATGTGTGAATGGTAACAGGGTGAAAGTGGATATGTTTGTTATTAACCAGAAATGTCATGAGTAAACCTGGTTCCTTTGACATATTTAGCTTGCATAAAACTGCCGGCGTGCGTCCGTCACCAGACAAGCGCCGAGGACCTTGCGCCACGGCTCGGTCAATAATTAAACCTGGCCAAGGTTGCGGTCTGTGGGCAGGCGAACGTTTATCCCCTAAGAGGCTGCTGAATCTTGCGCCTTATGTAACCGCGACAAGCAATGACAGCTGGTTTGAAGCAAGTGGGGAGCAACAACTTGATAATGGCCCATATCCTGTTGGTCAAGAAAGGGGCTAATGAGATTTCAGTGCGGGTCGAGGCTTTGCCAAGCTTCCAGGTGACCTACTTTTGCTTCTGTGTTGACTGTATGTGCTGCAATATGAAGCGTCACACTCCAACTGACAAGTCAAGTTTGCACTACTGCTTATCAATGCTGAGATCACAGTTACAAGTTTGTAGCAGGCGAGCAAGGCATCTGGTCGGGCCGCTGACAAACATTTTCAGGAATCCTTTGCAAGCCCTCAAGTGCTCTTTGTGCTTGATAAACATTTAAGTAGGGTACAGTGAACCCCTGATTGGCAGGATTTACATTTTGTCTTACTTTCACTCATTTTCTTTACAAGAGTACTAGCGAACATTTTGTTCCTTGTGTGCGTCTTGATGTCCTTCCACTGCAATAAAACCTTATTTTTTGGATAATAAATCGCACCAGCACAAAAATGCACAATGAAGAGGGAAAAAAAAAAATCGCTCTGAGTATAAGTTGCAATTTGGGGGGAAATTTATGAGATAAAAATCAACACCAAGAACAGACACGTCATCTTGAAAGGCAATTTAAATTGAAATCAGAATAGAAAAAAAAAACAGGCTCAATAAGTATGCTAACGTTTCGTGACGCATAAAAAAAAAAAAAAAAACTGAGAACGTGCCTGGTATGTTAACATAAAATAGCTATTAAGGGTTATTCAGCTAGCTATAGCATAAAGAACATGCTAACAAGTTCACCAAATCTTGCAGCTTATAATATGATTTTCTTTTCGGTGCCATTTTGTTTAGCCCTTTTCAGTTTTTTTTTTTTTTTTTTTTTTTTTTTTTTAGGGCTGAAGCTATTTATTATTCAAGATATCAATTAATTAGTTCAAGTAATCGGATAACAAACATTAAATGCTTGGCAGGATCATTTTATGAGATGTAAAACAAAGAAGTTTATGGTTGCAATCAGAGATGTCCCGATCGATCGGGATGGCATCGATCGGGTCCGATCACGTCATTTTCAAAGCAGCGGAATCGGCAAAAAAATATCGGACATGCCTTTTTTTAATATATATATATATATATATTTTTTTTTAAATTAAATCGTTTTCTAATTGTATTTAACGTTACAGACATAATATGTTACACTCATCCAGAGTCTTTAGATTAGGCTTAAGGTAGGGTTATCAAATTTATCATGTTAAAATATTTAACGCACTTAACGCATGCGCTGCACGACCCACTCACGCATTGTCGCGTTCAATCTGTAATGGCGCCGTTTTACCTTTATATAGAGCTAAAAGGCAGCGTAAAATGAGTAGAGTGAATTTTGGCAGCCTTTGGAGCCTTTTTTTAATCGGCTAAAGCCTTACAATCCCTCTACCTTCAATTAGAAATATCGTGGGAAGCAATGTGGGGAAGAAAGGCAGTAATTGATCTTTTTCTTAACACCCTATGTTCCAACGCAGAGAAGATATATCAATTGGTACCACTACGCACAGTCATGGTTGCGCTTCCCATCATGCATTTGGGCAGAAGTTAAATGGCTACAGTATAATTTACTGAAAGCTCAACAAATACACTAGATGGCAATATTTAGTCACAATATACAAAGTCACATTTATCTTTTAAGAATTACAAGTCTTGCTATCCGTGGACCCCTCTCCCAGAAAGAATGTTAATAATGTAAATGCAGTCTTGAGGATTTATTGTCATAATAAACAAATACAGTACTTATGTACTGTATGTTGAATGTATATATTCGTCCGAGTTTTATTCATTTTTTTCTTAATGCATTGCCAAAATGTATATGATCGGGAAAAAATATCGGGAATGACTGGAATTGAATCGGGAGCCAAAAAAAAAAGCAATCGGATTGGGAAATATCGGGATCGGCAGATACTCAAACTAAAACGATCGGGATCGGATCGGGAGCAAAAAAACAGGATCGGAACAACCCTAGTTGCAATGACATTAATTTTGACCTGCATATCCATTGGCACCAGGATTGCACAAAAGAGCAATAAATGCGAATATAAAATAAAATACCTGTCGTTTTTTTTTTAAATCTATAGAATTGCACTTTCCTTTCACAAGAGCAATAAATACCTTTAAAAATAAATTAAAATAGCCGAGCGTAAACGGTAAAATTGTATGGAAAAAAAATAAATGAGGATCTATGTACAAAAATATGTTTTAGTGATTTTTAATTTTTCCATATTTTGATTTTTTTTTTTTTTTTTGTAAAGCTGTAACACAAAAGACACATATTTCGACAATAAAACACTTACCGCCAAACATTTAAAGTTGAAATGTCTAATTATTCGAACTGATAGGTTAATTTGATCTACTTAATTTACATAACTTGCAAAGCAAGAGTCCACTAGCTTAAAGGCTATAAAATGCTAACTTTTTAATTTTTAAAAAAAATTCTCTTGACAAGTTGTTCAAAGACAATACCGCCAAAAACTAACAAACATATTAGCTCAAACAAAAACTTACTTAGACCTGATGTTGTCCTTAACAAGGAGCAGCTGCTCTTCAGCCAGACAAGAGTTATGTCATATTTACAGTTGCCATCCGAGGGCAGTGGATCCTCACAATCAATAAAGCTAAATACCGTGCAACATTTTCAAAACAAACCATTGCAATGCCACTGTAATTGAAGATTAATCGAAGCAGCAAAATTAACTCGAAGCATTTTTCTAATCAAATTACTCGATTTAATCGATTGTTTCAGCACTAGTTGTTTTATTTGTATTCATATGTTACCGTCAATGTTGAAACACAAGCCGTGAGCGCCCTCTTGCGGTTTAGTGTGAAAATAACCTTTTAAATGATTTGGGATGCCCCCGATCTGATCATGTGATCGGAAATAGAGCGGATTGCACCATTTTTCACAGTGTCGAAATCGGGTGAAAAGGATTTTTCATTAAAACAATAGTGATTAAGGGCTAAAAAGTAACAAAATAATCCTGAAATTCAATGGCATTGCCAAAAAAAAAAAAAAAAAATATATATATATATATATATATATATATATATATATATATGGCGGAAAACACAAACAAGGCTGAAAAAGCCGTTTCTCTTCTTGCACCCCTCTTTAAAATAAACTGCTGTATTTCAAGCCAAAAGAACTGTTGTGTTCGATAGAATAGTACGTCTATATGCTGCCATAGCAGATTCATGGCGCAATAAGCCCTCAAACTATTTTTAATTTGTCCGTTTTACCCTGGAAACCCCTGTTTACAGACGTCGTGCAACCAAACGTAATCGTATTTATTATTCAAAATGTCTGTCATTGTTAGATTAGAAGCATTAATTGATGTCTAATCTTTAGTTAAAAAAAAAAAAGACTTTAAAAACTATTCACATGCATATTTTAAACTTTTAAACAAATGACGTCACAATGGAAAAATTGCTATCATCAAACGCTAATAAATCGGCGGCTGCGTGACGTTATCACTCAAAATTAATATATTTTTTTACAGCACAAACAAGCAAGAACGTAGCACAAACGATTGACACAATTTTTAGCCATTTTCAATCAAATGGAGGGGCTGGTTGACCTCAGATTGACCTATAACAGAATTGTAAATATCTTAAAACCGATAGCAGCACAAACAAAACTTTTTACAGCACAAACATAGCATAAACGAATGGCATAATTTTGAGTCCTTTTTGCAATAAATGGGGGGGGGGGGTGAATGACGTCATCACTTGAAATTTATCTCAAAACCGATAGCACAAACAAAAATTTTTGTAGCACAAACGACTGACACCATTTTTAGACATAGTTAATCAAAATGGGGGGGCTGTTTGACCTCAGATTGACCGATAAAAGAATTGTTGACATCTCGAAAATGATAGAAGCACAAACTAGCACAAATGTAGCGTAGACAAATGGCACCATTTCGGGTCCATTTTCCAATAAATGGGGGGCTGTGTGACGTCATTGCCTGAAATTAATATCTCATTATTTAAAAAATGATAGCAGCACAAACATTAGCATTAAAAATTGACACCATTTTTTTGCCATTTCTAATCAAAATGGGGGGCCGGTTGACCTCAGATTGACATATAGAAGAATTGTAAATATGTTAAAAGCGATAGCGGCACAAATAAAACTTTAACAGCACAATTAAGCACAAACGTAGCATAAACAAATAGCACAATTTCAGGTCCATTTTCCAATAAATAGGACTGTGTAATGTCATCACTTAAAATTAATTTCGCAAAAAACGATCTCAAAAACAATTTTTTTAACAGCACGTACCAGCACGAACGTAACACAAACGATTGACACAATTTTTCAATTCATGGGGGGCTGTGTGACGTCATCGCTTGAAATTAATATCTCATTATCTAAAAAAATAATAGCAGCACAAACATTTTTTTACAGCACATACCAGCACAAAGGAAGCATTAACAATTGACACTTGACAATTGACATTTTTTTTGCCATTTTCAATCAAATGGAGGGGGTGGTTGACCTCAGATTGACCTATAATAGAATTGTAAATATCTTAAAATCAATAGCAGCACAAACAAAACTTTTTACAGCACAAACATTGCATAAACGAATGACATCATTTTGAGCCCTTTTTGCAATAAATGGGGGGGCTGCGTGACGTCATCACTCGAAATTTATCTAAAAACCGAGAGCACAAACAAAAATTTTTAAGCACAAACGATTGACACCATTTTTACCCATTGTTAATAAAAATGGGTGGCTGGTTGACCTCAGATTGACCGATACAAGATTTGTAAACATCCTAAAATCGATAGCACAAACGTTTTTTTTTTTACAGCACAAACGTAGCACAAACGCATGGCATTCATTTCGGGTCCATTTTGTAATAAATGGGGGGCTGCGTGGTGTCATCACTCGAAATTAATATCTAGATATCTCGAAAACGATAGCAGCACAAACTAAACACTTTACAGCACAAACCAGCATAAACGTAGGCACCATTTTTAGACATTTTTAATCAAAATGGGGGGCTGGTTGACCTCAGATTGACCTATCAAATGGTGGTTAATATCTAAAAAAAAATGATAACAGCACAAACGAATGACATACCTCTGATAGAGGGCCAACTTCACAAAGGTCAATTTCACACATCAGTCGCACCACAGGCCAAACTATGGGGAAAAAAACTGCGACATATAGTCCAAAAAATACTGTATTGTAAAGAATGAGAGACTGAGCGTGGGACAGATGCGTCCTGCGGGCTATAATTTTCCCAGTTTTATTTATAAACACTGTTTACATAAAAACGGAAGCACAAAGGAGTGCGCTCCTTGGCTGCCAGCCAAAGAGGAACTTTTCGTAACATCCTTTTAAAACAGGAGTATAGAAAATTGCGAGACAACATGATTTGATTAGAAGAGTCCCAATCATAATTCGAAATCAAAAGAATTTTAAAAACACTAAAGTCAAATGCTCTTTGTCTTCACACAGACTCTTATGACGCGTAATAAAACACACCAATTGCCTCTTTTATTTTCTGCGACTGACCTTGCATTGACTGAAGGCTAAGTCATTTAATCTGCCACTTTGCTGACCCACTTTTCAGCCCGTCATGAGGTCATTATTGAGAATAGCAAGCCCCCATGTCTGCGCCTTGTCTATTTTCATCATGGCTACCGCTTAAGCTAGCCTACTATTTTTAAACTCGCTCCAGTTAGGGAGCAAAAAACGTTTAACACAATTTACAGATTATCCATGAGCTATTGTATGTTTGTCACATACACTGCTGGCCTGAAGTATTGGCACCTCTGCAATTCTGTCAAAGAATCCTCAATTTCTCCTAGAAAATGATTGCAATTACAAATGTTTTGTTAGTAATATCTACATTTATTTTGCTTGCAATGAAAAAACACATGAGAATAAATTTTTAAAAAATTAAATCATGATCATTTCACTAGGGCTGCAGCTATCGAATATTTTAGTAGTCGATTAATCGATGGACTAGTTAGTTCGAATAATCGAGTAATCGGATAAGGAAGATAAAAAATTAAAATACCTCAGCTGAACCTCAAACAATATAAATTTATTTTTAAAAATGAGGATCTATGTAAAATAAAAGAACAATTGGATAACGTTCATAGAAAAAGTCCACTAGCTTAAATGCTATAAAATGCAGTTTTTTGTTTTTTTTTTTACAATGCTCTAAACAAATGGTTCAGACACAAATTCCCATTAAAAAACGGCTAAATTTACCAATAAATTAAATTATTAATGCATTAAAAAAACATTAGCTCAAACAAAAACTTAGCTTACGTTGGTCTTAACAGGGAGCAGTTGGATTCAGCCATGTGAAGAGAGGCAGACCAGACGGCAGTGTATCCACCCTAATCAACAAAAGGAAATGCAAACACTTTCAAAATAAACCATTACAACGCCACTTTAATTAAACGAATACTCGAGGCAACAACATTTAATTTGAATATTTTTTTCAAATCGAATACTCGAGTTAATCGATTAATCGTTGCAGCACTACATTTTACACAAAACTTCAAAAATTGGCCGCACAAAAGTACTGGCACCCTTTTAAAAAAATCATTATTTTGCTTGCAATTAAAAACCTATAAATTAAAGATTTAAATCATTATAATTTTACACAAAACTCCAAAAATGGGCCAGACAAAAGTATTGGCACCCTTTGAAAAATCATGTGATGCTTCTCTAATCTGTGTAATTAACAGCACCTGTTACTTACCTGTGTCACATAACAGGTGGTGGCAATAACTAAATCACACTTGCAGCCAGTTAAAATGGATTAAAGTTGACTCAACCTCTGTCCTGTGTTCTTGTGTGTACCACATTGAGCATGGAGAAAAGAAGACCAAAGAACTGTCTGAGGACTTGAAAAGCAAAATTGTGAGGAAGCATGGGCAATCTCAAGGCGACAAGTCCATCTCCAAAGACCTGAATGGTCCTGTGTCTACCGTGCGCAGTGTCATCACTAAGTGTAAAGCCCATGGCACTGTGGCTAACCCCCCTAGATGTGGACGGATAAGAAAAATTGACGAGAGATTTCTATGAAAGATTGTGCAGATGGTGGATAAAGAACCTTGACTAACATCCAAACAAGTGCATGCTGTCCCACAGTCCGAGGGTAGAACAGTGTCAACCCATACTATCCGTCGGTGTCTTAATGATAGGGATTCCATCGTAGGGTACCCAGAAAGACCCCACTTCTGACTCAGGGACATAAAAAAAGCCAGGCTGGAGTTTGCCAAAACTTACCTGAGAAAGCCAAAAACATTTTGGAAGAATGTTCATTGTTCTGATGAGTCAAAGAGCTTTTTGGGTAAAGGCATCAACATAGAGTTTACAGGAAAAAAAAACAAGGCCTTCAAAGGAAAGAAAACGGTCACACAGTCAAACTTGGCAGAGGTTCCTTGATGTTTTAGGGTTGCTTTGCTGCCTCTGGCACTGGACTGCATAACTGTGTTCATGGCATTATGAGGTCTGAAGACTACCAACAAATTTTGCAGCATAATGTAGGGCCCAGTGTGAGAAAGCTGGGTCTCCCTCAGAGGTCATGGGTCTTCCAGCAGGACAATGACCCAAAACACACTTCAAAAAAGCACTACAAAATGTTTTGAGATGGACACTTCTAAAGTGGCCAGCAATGAGTCCAGACCTGAATTCAATAGAACACCTGTGGAGAGATCTGAAATGGCAGTTTGGAGAAGGCACCCTTCAAATCCCAGAGACCTGGAGCCATTGGCCAAAGAAGAATAATCTAAAATTCCAGCAGAGCATTGTAAGAAACTCATTGATGGATACTGGAAGTGGTTGTTCGCAGTTATTTTGTCTAAAGGTTTTCTATCAAGTATTAGGCTGAGGGTGCCAATACTCTTGTCTGCCTCATTTTTGGAGTTTTGTGCAAAAAGATAATGATTTAATGTGTTTTTCATTTTCTTTTGTGTTTTTGTTATTGCAAGCAAAATAAATGAAGATATTACTACCAAAGCATTTGTAAATGCAATCATTTTCTGGGAGAAATTGAGCATTATCTGATCGAATTGCAGGGGTGCCAATACTTTTGGCCAGCAGTGTATGTTATTTCAGACTTTACGTGAAAAATATGTTTGATAAATAAGTTGAGTTGATTATTTAGGGTTTTGCTTACGGAAATCTTCGAAATAAACACTTAGCTGTAAGTTAACCCTTTAACACCGAACGTGTCGGATGCGACACATTTACGCATATGTTCTTTGAAGCCTCGTAACGCTGTAATTTCGTCACCCACGTGCCACTGGTTGGTCTCATTTGAAAGTACGGAAGTTGATGTCCACACCAGTTTTTATTTGAAGTCAATCGACCAAGTAAAACGGGAGATAATGTCATTTGAGTTTATTGCACTAATAAATATGCATTTAAACGCTGCATGGACCATGTGTCTATCTCCATATTTCCATCATTTCTTGACCTTTTTTCAAAACCGAAAGCAGCACAAAAGACTACATATCCCAAGAGCCGTTGTGATTTCAAGAATGACGAACCTAATGTGAACATTTTTAATAAAAAATTGACAAGCAAGGCGCCAACTAAGGAAAAGGAGACACGCAAAGCAAGCAACGGCCGGTTGGATTGAGCGAGCGACTTTGAAACGTGCAGAATGAATCGAAAACTAAATTTAGCGCAAGCTAATGCATTATTTCATTAACTCAAGGAATAGGATGAGCTGTATTTGTCATTGTTTTCCTCGGATTAGTCGGCGTCTCGGCGAGTAGATGTAACAGCAGCGCGCAAACGGCAGAAGATTATTCAATCATTTTTTCTATTGCATGTTTATCCTAACAAGTGAAATAAATATTATCAAGCTTCAAAACGGTTGGTCGAGCATGTCTGGTTGTCAGTGGGACATGGACATTACAAATTTTGAAAAAAGATTTTGGGATTTTTTTAGGGCTGCAGCTATCGAATATTTTAGTAATCGACTGAAAATTCTATCGATTAATCGAGTAATCGGATAAAACAAATATATTTTTAGGTGAAGAGCAATTATAAATATACATGAGAAAACAAGACATTTCATCTAATCTTGAACCATTTTCAGTCAATCAATGTCTTTATTTTCGATGTATATTGTTGAAAACAGCCAACAATTGCATCTCAGATGTAACTAGAAAAAAAAAAGACTAATTCACTGCTTTCACTCAAAATCTTAGTAATATATATATGTATGTATATATATATATATATATGTATAAATGCCGTTACGCTTGATAACACAAATGACTTAAAAGTTAGGATTTTTGCCACGTGTTTCAATTGAATTTCTATTTGTGTCAAGCCATTTTTAAGTTCTAGTTAAGTTTTAAGTTAGTCTAAACTGTAAGTACTGATAGGATTTTTGAGTTTTTGCAGTGTTAAAAATAAATGTATGATACAGGCTGTATTGTAGCACATTAGGGACCAGTGCTACTTGGTGTTTTATCCAGCAATGACTACTCAGCTAAAATTGATAGTTAGCATTATTGAGTTTTTATTTTACACCCACATCACTCCACAACGCTATGTTATGTTAAAGCCTGTATGCGTGAGCTAGTGATAGTAACATTAATCTTATTTGTTAGCGTTTAGCGCTCTTTATTAGCGCTTAGCGCTCTACTGCTTTAAGATGGCGGCTGTTTACTAACGCTGCCCAGACGCGGCCGAGTCTATCATTTCGCATCTAGTTCGATTTACATGTGATCTCTATGAGACTCATTTCATCAGACGCTTAGCCTGGCTCTGCCAGACTATTCTCCCTGTATTTTTCAAACACTGAGAGAAATAGTCTGGGAACCATCCCATTAACGGCCTTTTCGAGCAGATACAAAATCAATCGACAAATCAGATTCGTTTATTTGCGTGACGTGTTCTTCACGAGCAACGTCACTCTTGCGCGTCGAAAGTCGTCTCTTCAGCAACACAGATGGTGAACGGCAGAGCCGAGAATATGTTCCAATCCACGGTAAAATCAGTTTTAAATGACCAAAAACACATCGACACGAGTCATTGACAACAGTCTGTCTCGCGCTAGCCGTGTCGAATAAACTCCGCTCTCTTCGTATGTTTACTTCCGCGCGCAAGTCCCTCGTTCTGCCGTCGCCATTTTACTAACGTCACGTCTGCCCGTCGCTGATTGGTCCACTCCGCTGTCTGTTTGCTGTGGCTTGCTCCGCCCTGGAAATTGTTTCCGTGGGAATGGTGGCCAGACTCAATAGCTGGAACAGCGTTGAGTCTGGTGTACCAGGCTATCAGACGCTACCTGATATCAAAGTAGCATCATGCGGGCTAATATTTAGCAACGTTGGCGTCGTTTGGAGCGGCTGTCAGCTGATGTAAGTTTTTTTTTTTTTTTTTGCTTCTTCCTCTTTGCATGTGACATCAGCGCGTTGTCCCGCATTAAAAGTAGTCCGAGCAAAACGTGATGCTTAGAGCTGTCAAAATAAACGATTACTCGAGGTGAATAACATTACTCGGATCAGTTTTTAAACTCGAGTTACTCGAGTTGCTCGAGTATTCGTTTCAGCTCTAGATTTTTTTGTCTTTTGGAGTCCAAAATGTGGATTAAAATTGGTCAGTGAAGAAAAACAACAGTTTGGACATGAAGTTCAAGGTGTCCTGGAAAAAGGGACCCAACTTGGCCATTGTGAACAGTTTTTTCTTTGAAATGTAAAGGCAAAATCAAAGGCATGCAAATTCGGCCAAAATAGGATTTGGTGTTAAAGGGTTAAAACAAAGCAAAAAATGACGATATGAATGCATCACTTTTACTTTCTGTCAAAGCTGCAGAACAGGTTCACCCATTTCCAAAGATAAGTAACCCGCTTTACACCGCAGCTCCCGCACGTACTTTTCAGTTAATCTTGTGTCACTTAATGTGATGAGGAGAATGATAAAACGAAACAAGGTTGCTCTGAAGTGGGACAGAGGCAACTCTGAAATGAACTATGTCAGTGTGGATTCAGGGTGGGAACCTCTGGGTAGTTCACAATACGATATGCGATACGAAGCTCACGATAACGATTGTCTGACGATATGGCGATACGATTATCGATACATGGGTCATTCTAGGAAACAGGTAGTCCCCAGGTTACAAAGGAGTTGGCAACATAACCCAAATTTCCGCGTAAATCGGAATTTGCCCCTATAAAAAATAACTATCCAAAAAGTTCAAAAGTATTTTGTTTAATGTTGGAGGATACACTGGCCTCCGGTGGCAGCATTTGGTGTGGCTGGACTGTTCCTGCTTCTATGGCTTAGTAGGAGACTCGTCTGAACATGGATAAGATAAGACTTTATATCAACAAGAAGTGACTGGTATTCAACTGGCTGTGTAGCCGAAATGTCCTCAAATCAACAGGAAGTGACCTGTATTCAATAGGACGTGTCCCAAAATGTCCCCAAAGCAACAGGAAGTGACCTGATATCAACAGGACGTGTCCCCGAAATGTCCCCAAATCAACAGTAAGTGACCTGATATCAATAGGACATATCACCGAAATGTCCCCATATCAACAGAAAGTGACCGGATATCAACAGGACGTGTCCCCAAAATGTCCACAAATCAACAGGAAGTGATCTGTATTCAACAGGACGTGTCCCCGAAGTGTCCCTATATCAATAGGAAGGGACCTTGTATCAACAGGACTTGTCCCCAAATGTCCCAAAATAAATAGGAAGTGACCTGATATCAACAGGTTGTGTCCCCGAAATGTCCCCCAATCAACAGGAAGCAACCTTGTATCAACAGGACGTGTCCCCGGAATGTCCCCATATCAACAGCGCGTGTCCCCGAAATGTCCGCATATAAAAAGGAAGTGACCTGATATCAACAGGACGTGTCCCCGAAATGTCCCCAAATCAACAAGTGACTGGATATCAACAGGACGTGTCCCCAAAATGTCCCCATATAAACAAAAAGTGACCTGTATTCAACAGGACATGTCACTAAAATGTCCCCAAATCAACAGGAAGTGACCTCGTATCAACAGGACGTGTCCCTGAAATGTCCCCATATCAACAGGAAGTGACCTGTATTGAACAGGACTTGTCCCCATATGTCCCCAAATCAATAGGTAGTGACCTGATACCAACAGGTCGTGTCCCCGAAATGTCCCCAAATCAACAGGAAGTGACCTGATATCAACATGTCCTGTACCCGAAATGTCCCCATATCAACCGGGAGTGACCTGATATTAACCGGACATGTCCTTGAAATGTCCCCAAATAAACAGGAAGTGACCTGTCTTAAACAGGACGTATCCCCTAAGTGTCCCCATATCAACAGGAAGTGACCTCTTATCAACAGGACATTCCCCCAAAATGTCCCCATATCAACAGGAAGTGACCTGTATTCAACAGGACCTGTCCCCAAAACGCCCAAAATCAACAAGAAGTGACCTGATATAAACAGGATATGTCCCGAAACGTCCCCAAATCAACAGGTAGGGACCTTGTATCAACAGGACGTGTCCCCGAAATGTCCCCAAATCAACAAGAAGTTACCTGATATCAACAGGACGTGTCCCCGAAATGTCCCCAAAACGCCCAAAATCAACAAGAAGTGACCTGATATAAACAGGATATGTCCCGAAACGTCCCCAAATCAACAGGTAGGGACCTCGTATCAACAGGACATGTCCCCGAAATGTCCCCAAATCAACAAGAACTTACCTGTATTCAACAGGACATGTCCCAGAAATGTCCCCAAATCAAGAGGAAGTGACCTGGTATTTAACAGGACGTGTCCCCGAAATGTCCCCAAATCAAGAGGAAGTGACCTCGTATCAACAGGACGTGTCCACAAAATCAAAAGGAAGTGAACAGCGTACTTTTGTTTCATCATACGGGACGATTCCGTTTTTCAAGGGAATTTTGGCAACCCTAGTTGTTGTAAAGTTGATATGTCATTTCATTCCAGCTGAGCACAGTAACAGTCTTTCATTCCTTTCGTGAGGACATAATGTTCATCGCATTTTTACTGCAATAATGCAATATTCAAATCATAATTACGGCGCGTATTTGCATGAAAAGCACGTTTAGATCAAAGATGCTTGTGCTAAAGCATGCCCCTACGCTTAACGGATGGTGACTCATATCTGCATGTGGTGCGCTAGACAAGAGGTATGTATTTACTGTCGGTGTGCCGGCACGCCAATGAATACTGTACGTTTTTTTTTTTTAACACCAGAGTTGCCTTAAATTCAAATTAGTACGCAGGGTGAAACATGGCACCGTCTATCACCTATAACTAACAATTAATGCAGTGAGAAAGTCATAATTAAAACATGTTTATGAAATATACATAGGCCATAAAAGAGCATGCCTTGAGAAGCTTCAGGTTTGGCGTGAAGGGTGGGAACCTCTGGGTACCTCGCGATACAGTTTGTGATACAAGGCTTAAGATAACGATGATCTCGATACATGGGTCGGGAAATGATTCGACAAAATTTTTACTATACAAGTAATAAACAGAAAAACAAGTTATTTTCATCCGTCTGCTGTGAATTGAATTAAGTTTGACTTTTAATTTGTACAAAAAGGACTTCGACAGAAATGAATTAAATTTAAGCGAGTGTGACCATATTTTGATTTCCAAAAAAGAGGACACTCAGCCCGGCCTCAAGATACTTGAATTTTACTCGAAGTTCACTCAAAGATGTCTATATCACTTTAATATATTTAAAGTGTGCCCCCTCACTCTGGATGGGAAAATGCAGTTTGAAAATAAAAAAAATAAATAACAATGACTAAAATCTAATATATATATATATATATATATATATATATATATATATATATATATATATATATATATATATATATATATATATATATAATATATATATATATATATTCAATACACATACACACAGTAGGCTATGTGCTAACTAAATATTTTTATAAATTACTATCACGACAATTGTCCTTGACAAATTGTTATTCCCATTCAATTGATATTCTCATTCAATGTTCTAGATTGCACACAAACAATAACCGAAGTAAACTGACAAACTATTCAACCAGCATGTTTCCAAACGTAGCAGTTCAAAACTACATTTCCCATAATGCCTAGCATGGTTTAGCTTACTGATAGCTAGCTGAGGCAAAAATCAAACTTTGCTAGAAAAGTTTACAATAATTGCCAGCGCAACGATGCGACACCAAATGGGATTTTACAGTCAAAGCTCCGACAGAAGTCAACAGTTGCCATTATTTACGTATTTATCGTTAAAAACTTAACAACTGGGCAAGCGTTGTGGCCAAAATGTCAACCCAGTAGATGGCGGTAATGCCTCATGATAGGGGTAAACTGCCAACAAAAACAAGAAGAACTACTGTAATTTCCCGAATATAAGGCGCACCCGTGTATAATGCGCACCCCAAATTTACTTGTAAAATCTAGGGGAAATTATTGTACCCGTTTATAATGCGCACCCTAATTTTAGAAGAAAACAGAGCTTGTGTACAGATACAGAGATGTCATTTTACTGACTGGTGAAACACAGCACAAGCATAGCACATTGGTAGTTCAAAACATTACCGTAAACTGACAATATTTACGGTAATAATATGATTTGACAACTTCTCCAACTTACCAGAATCTAGGAGAAAACAAAACAGATGTGACTTTTCTTTTAAAGGCTGCTGTATAACTTGCTCGTTTCCTCATGATGAATAAATGTTTCTTCCATGGATTGATACGGTAAAATGAAAGTGAGAACGTAAGTCGGAAATCCGTGAGAGCTCATAGCTGTCAACTCGACAGTAACAAAAGGAACTATTGTTATTTGGGTTTGAGTTTCCCGAGGGACCGATATAGTTGACGGACATAGGAAGTGTGTGTCCTTACATTTGTTATAGTCCGAATTGCGGAGCTGCAATAAACGTCGACTCAAATGAGTTTAAGAAACTAAATTCTGTGCTTTATGAAGAATGAAAAAAGCAGAATTTAACACAGAGAAATCATTCGGCCGATTAGAATGAAGTATTACCGAAACAAAACGGTGACGTCACGTACCGTAATGGTCGGCAACGGGTCGCCGCATACGTTTCTTCAACACAACGTGGCCGTGTCAATGAAAAAAAATCGGTTTATATATATATGTAATACATATATATTTCTGTCTCCATCCATGTACCCGTTTATAATGCGCACCATGAGTTTACAAGTTGATTTGGGGGAAAAAAAGTGCGCGTTATATTCGGGAAATTACGGTACTCCTTCCCTCCCTTCTAGTAGGAGCCATGTCAACTGCTGCCACCCAGCGGCCGGAGGGATTCTCTTCAAAATGGTCCCGTGAAAAATCATAAAAACCGGACATTTTTATGATTTCATAAAACCCGCCCGGACGACGAGGATACTACGTAAAAGTAGGACTTGTCCGGGCAAAAGAGGACGTTTGGTCACCCTAATTTAAGCAATCTGGTGCGCACCAGAAACTACCAGTTAACATTAGCATTATATAGCATTTAAGCTAGGGAACTTTTGCTATGTTAGTTAGCCAATTGTTGTAAATATTGGCATTATTTCGCATTGAAGCCAGTGGGCTTTTGCTATGCAAGTTAGCCAATTGTTGTAAACATTAGCATTATATAGCATTTAAGCTAGCGGACTTTTGCTATGCAAGTTAGCCAGTTGTTTTTAACATTTGCAATTGCACAAAAAGGACAGAAATAAAATAAATTTAAGCTGGTGCGCACCAGAAACTACCTGTTAACATTAGCATGATATAGCATTTAAGCTAGCGAACAATTTTTTTTATGATAGTTAGCCAATTGTTGTAAACATTGGCATTATATGGCATTTAAGCTAGCGAACATTTGCTTTGCAAGTTAGCCAATTATTGTAAACATTAGCATTATATAGCATTTAAGCTAACCGACTTTTGCTATGCAAGTTAGCCAATTGTCGTAAACATTAGCATTATATAGCATTCAAGCCAGTGGGCTTTTCCAACGCAAGTTAGCCAATATTTGTTAACATTAGCATTTGTACAAAAAGGACAGAAATAAGATATATTTAATCAAATTGGCGCGCACCCGAAAGTACCTGTTAACATTAGCATTATTTAGCATTTAAGCTAACGGACTTTTGCTTTGTAAGTTAGCCAATCGCTGTAAACATTAGTATTATATAGCATTTAAGCCACCAGACTTTTGCTATACAAGTCAGCCAATTTTTGTAAACATTAGCATTATATATCATTTAAGCCAGCAGTTTTTCGAGAAAATATGCTTTCTCCACTAGAGGGCACTTATGCTCTTTGGATGAATAATGCTTCATTTCTGCAGATTTTTTTGTTTTACCAGAATTCAATGATTTTTAAAATTTTTTATTTTGTATTTCTTTAGCGTAATATGGTTAGTTTTCTGCAAAATGATAATGATTTATTTTTTATCATTCCCTTTTTTTTTATTGCAAGCAAAATACATGAAGATATTACTACCAAAGCATTTGTAATTGCAATCATTTTGTGGGAGAAATTGAGCATTATGAGACTTGCACAATTCCCACCTGAGAGAATTGCCGCGGTGCCAATACTTGAGGCCAGCAGTGTAAATGCCCCGAAAATAGGGAAAACCTGGCTGCGAATGTTCTGGCTCCTCTAGTCTAAAAGGATTGGGCATCTAGCACCATCAATGGTAGCCATTTAGTTTACAAAAACACTATTCTATTGGAGGATTTTTGTAGCAACAAACAGTGAGACCTTTTTAAAAGGATATATCGATTCATGGCAGGAACATATCGATAAACTTTTAGGATACGAAATATCACGAGATATTACCCTAATTTTCGGACTATAAGCCGCTACTTTTTTCCCTCATTTTGAATCCTGCGGCTTACAGTCCAGTGGGGCTTATTTGATGATTTATTTTGGTTAATAGGTAACACTTTGTTTGACAGCGGCATCATAAGACTGTCATAAGAACGTCATAATTATGACATGACACGACACTATCATGGGCATTACTGAATTATGACAGATGTCAAAATGTGTAATGTGGCATATTATGTCACTAACTCCATTTATGTCCAGCTCAGATCTTTTACGTCCATTCAAAAGTGAGATCATTTGCTGGATGACACTAACCGACATCTATTACAAGCATTCAATAATACCTATGACAGTGTCATGTAATAATTAATGACAGTATTATGACACCACCATCCAAGAAAATGTTACCAAATACCATAACTAGCAATTAATGAAACAACTGGAACAGTAAATGAAGAAGTAATTAGGACAGAACATGAATTTTGATTGTTTTTACATCTGTAGCGCCGCAATGCATGCTAGGAGGAATGTTGGAAGACAACAGTGTTGACAGCAGGTGGCAGCAGAGGTTGACTGTCTCCCCCAAGGGAGCAGTGATGGCCAAATGAAGATTTTTAAAACAATAAGGCTTTGCACCAAATTGGTTCAAAGCTTAATGGTTCATTTGGTTTCATGACAGTCTTGTGATGCAATTGTCAAATGAAGTGTTACCAGTTAATATCTTTTGGTGTAAATATCCCATAATACAATTAGGACAACTGCGGCTTACAGTCCAGTGCGGCTTATCTATGAACAAATGCCGTTTTCATGTCAAATTTGGTGGCTGGCGGCTTATAGTCAGGTGCGCCTTATAGTCCAGAAATTACGGTACTATTTCGATATTTTGTCACACCCCTATTTACCCTGTCGTGTCGTGTGTCATGACTCAAGTGGAAGAAAATGAACCAATTAAGGTAAACTGCTGGTTTTTGCAACAAACTATGGTGTGAGCAACCATTTGAAGTTGACTGTGGTGACCCAAACCGACCGCATTTTGTGGTGTACACTCAACTTCCAAGGCCCGTTCTGTATCAGTTTCAATTGTCTGACACAGAAGCCATATCTACTTCCTTTCCGCTTCCTTTATCGCACTCTGGCCGACAGCCCAGCACTGCTTTGTGTTGTTTGACTTGACGACTGACAGCCAGCGTGCATGGGTTAGTTTACATCCCTTCACTGATGAGTGACCACAAAAGAGCTCCCCCATATGGCTCCTGTACCTTATATCTCTGTTTTACTATGAAAGGTTATGTCATTGAAACAGCTGGGATTTTCAAGCAATATCTCTATCCACTTAAAGGGATCCTCAGACTGAAAGATTTGTAGGCTCTAATAAGCCACAATTGTTCTCTCTTACTTAAATATGTTATTAGAAGCACATATATTATTGCCATTGATTTAAAAATCTATAATATTTAGTACATATTTTGACCTACGAAGGGCACCATGTTTTACGCGCGCAATGAATAGCTGTGCTAGCTAGAAAGCGAAGCTAGCATGACGACTGGAATGATTTCATCACACTCTGCTGCAGGTCAGATTGTTACAGTGATGTGGGATGAGTTCCCAACATCGTACCTGCATCCAATTCCAGCTCGTGTCTTTAAACCGATCCTAGGCGGCTTGCCGAGATATTGACTTGCTGCCATATGACAGTTTTTATGGGGTAGTTGGGGTGTAAAAAATGTCTGCATAGGCTTCAAATAAAAATATTTTTAAATAAATGATGTAGAAAAGAAATAAATACATTTTAATTAATGTATAAAAGCACTAAATGCACAGTTGAATTAAAGTTAACAGTAGAAATCAAATACATGAGGACGCTTCTCTCTAAGCAGCTTTTTACTCGAGTTTTACAGGTTAGCAAATTCACAGTTTAATGTTATGCTAACTCTGATGCAAGTAGATTGGAATGAAAAAATATCTGAACTTTTGGAATTTCTCACATTTCTGCATTAGATCACCATCAAATGTGATCTGATTTGTGTCAAAATCACACAGATGTAAAAAAATGTTTTCTTTAAATAAACCATCCAAACATTTATAGGTTTTCATATTTTAATAAGGACAGCATGCAAACAGTGACTGAAGGGGGAAAAATAAGTAAGTGAACCCTCTGCCTAAGGAGACCCTAGAGAGCAATTGGAACCAATTTTTACCAAACATTTTAAGTCAGGTGTGTGCCTAATCACTGATGAGTGGTTTAAAGGTGTCCTGTCCACTATAAAACACACACCTGGTAAGAAATGTCTTGATGAGAAGCATTGTGCATCATGGCTCAGTCAAAAGAGCTGTCTGAAGACATGCGATCAAGGATTGTTGATTTGTATAAAACTGGGAAAGAATACAAAACCATCTCTAAAAGTGGATGTTCATCAATCGATAGTCAGAGAAGTTGTTTACAAATAAAGGGAGTTTGGCATTGTTGCTTCTCTCCCAAGGATTGGCGGTCCACCAAAGATGATACCATGAGTTCAGCGCACAATACTCAGAGAGGTAAAAAAGAACGCTAGAGTGTCTGCTAAAGACTTACAGAAATCACTGGTACAGTCCAATACCTCTGTGCGCACATCAACTGTATGTAAAACAATGGCCAAGAATGGTGTTCATGGGAGGACTCCACGGAGGAAGCCACTGCTCTCTAAAAAAAACATTGTTGCTCGTTTAATGTTCGCTAAAAGGTACTTGAACACTCCACAGAAGTTTTGGCAAAATATTTTGAGGACTGATGAAACCAAAGTTGAATTGTTTGGGAGTAACACACAACGTCATGTGTGGAGAAAAAATGGAACAGCTCACCAACATCAACACCTCATCCCCACCGTGTAGCATGGTGGAGGGAGCATCGTGATTTGGGCTGTTTTGCTACCTCAGGGCCTGGACAACTTGCACTCAGTAATGTAAGAATGAATTCAAAAGTTTATCAGGATGTTTTGCAGGAAAACCCGAGGCCGTCTGTCCGACAGTTGAAGCTAAAAAGAGGATGGATGCTGCAACAAGACAATGATCCAAAGCAGAGAAATAAATTAATTTCGGAATGGTTTCAGAAGAACAAAATACATGTTCTGGAGTGGACAATTCAAAGATGTTTACTCACTTCCTCGTAAGTCCAATGGTCCCACAGTAGTAAGGGCTTGTTTTCCACGGTGAATGGGAACCTTTTGAAACTCCAAAAAGGTGCACACGCCTCTCCCTCATAAAGTAAGATTTTTCTGCAGCCGTTTGGCTGGCGTGATGCGAAAAATAAACGTATTAATCCGCAAAATCAGCTGAATCCTTAGTCCTCCTACACAACAGTACCGCTGTTTAGTGAAGAGGACTCCTTCACCCGTACACGTCACAGAGCCCTCCTCCTCAATGCAAGACCGAAGCCGGAAGTCACTCCTTTTCATGGCGCGGGATTCAAAAAAACTAAATATAGCGATCGCTTCCACACACATCCAAGCGGTCCATATCATTCAGGAGTATAAAATACCTCGCGTAATATGAAATAAACATGCTTTTTTGTGTCACATGCACTTTAAAGTGGCTGCTGCTGGCCCAAAAAAAACTTCTAATATCCTTTTTCTTCGAATGGGGCAGCATGTTGTTGACAAGAATCTGTCAGGGCTGTGTCTGAGTGGCGGGGCGAGGGGGGGGGGGGTCAAATCATCAGCTAATCATGTGTGTTTGAGGTGGAAAAAATGGACCGTCACACACACATTCAGCAAGTAAAAGGGATAAATGTAAGTCTGTACATAATGAAAATAATTCACTTACTAATGGTAGGGTCTATTCTTTCCTTACAACATATAGGAAATGACCTATATAACTGAAGTCATTATATAATGCAAATAAGGTTGCTTCAACGTTGGTGGGGACTATTTAAGCATCCTGAAAAGTTGAGAGTGTTATGTCCCCACCGTCCCTATGCTTTGGTAGTGACATTTAAAAATGTCTGTGTTGCCTACTTCTGGGAAATATCGGTCATTATTTAACCTTTTCTCCGTTATTACACAGGGAAAATTTTGAATTCTTGGTCTTGTAACTTTCACAAACAAGCTTCTTTCTGCTAAGATCTACTTGAACAAGGTCTTGTCTTGCGCTTTAAGAAGCCGGCTCCCTATAGACTGCAGTGAGTATAGAGTCAGATCGATAAAGCAAAAGAGGCTGTCAGGCATTTATCATTCCGCAGTTAATTAATCGTATGAAGAGTACGTGAAAATATCTTCAGCTGTCATGATACATGCCGTACTAAGAATTGCCGTCGTAGTTGCTAAGAATTTCTCTCTGATCTTGAATATACTTCTATCGCCTCAGGCTGATGTCAGGAATCCTAGAAGCACATGAGACATATTGGATTAAAGGGATTCAACCATGTTGAGTTATTTTACAAGCATGAGGATTTCATGTTGGTTCTCTCGTCGATGTTTCGTCGCTGTCATTCCGGGACTAGCGGCTCTTATTTCTGTAGACCGTGTCCGTGGGGCGTAAAGCACCATTCAAAGTCTATTGTGTATCGGGTGTACTCATGAGTCATCTAAATTATTTATATTTACAATAATGTCTGAAACATGGATTAGACACACTATTAACATTCTTGTGAGGTACAAGGAACTTGGATATGCCTGTTTTTTTGTTGTTTTTTTTTTGTTAAGAGAAAAATTTATATAGAAATATAGGACTAAATTAGTGCTGCAACGATTTATCGATTAACTAGAGTAATTCGATTAGAAAAAAAGCTTCGAATCAAATTTTGCTGCTTTGAATATTCGTTTAATTAAAGTGGTGTTGTAATGGTTGGTTTTGAACGTTTTTGCATTTTGTTTTATTGAATTGGGTCGATACACTGCCCGCTAGTGACAACGGTGAATATGACACAACTCATTGAACATGGCTGAATCCAGCTGCTCCCTGTTAATACCAACATAAGCTTAAGTTTTTGTTTGAGCTAATGGTTTTGTATGCATTCGTAATTTAGTCTATAGGTATATTTTCCATTTTTGTGGGAATATGTGTTAGAACGATTTGTTAAGGACATTGTCAACAAACTTTAGCATTTCATAGCATTTAAGCTAGCGGACGTTTGTTCCTTCGTTTTACTTAGATCGTCATATATTAATTTTATTTTATAGCGTTTAGGGCTAAGCTCACGTATTTAAAATGATTTTTTTTTTAAATGAAAATGCAATTCTGCAGTTTGAAGAACCACTCGGGAATTTTGTTTTGTATTCGCATCTAATGCTCTTTAGAAAGTAAAACAACGGCTTGCTAAAATATCACATCTCCTAAAATTTATTCTGCAAGACATTAAATGTTCCTAATCTGATTACTCGGTTAGTCGAACTGGCTAGTTGATAGATTAATCGACAATTAAAATAATCGATAGCTGCTTAGATAGACTAAATATCAAATTTTATAAACATTCGTAAATATTAAATGTAGGGTTGCAGCTATCGGTTATTTACATAATCGATTAATCCATTGATTGATTAGTTCGATTAATTGAGTAATCGGATAACAAACATTACATGTTGAGCAGAATAATTTTTATAAGATATAAAACAAAGACGTTTATGCTTACAGTTACATTAATTTTGACCTGCAAAAGAACATAAAATGCAAATACTGTACGTAATAAAATACCTGAATGTTTCTTCAGACTCTGTAGAATTGCACTTTCATTTCACAAAAGCAATAAATGCCTTTAAAAATTAATTAGAATAGCCGAGCATGGACGGTAAAACTGTATTTAAAAAAAATAAAATAAAAAATCTAGGGATCTAAGTACAAAAAAATCGTTTGAATGATTTTTAATTTTATCACATTTTGATTTTTTTGTAAGCTGTAACTAAAAAGACACACTTTTCAACAAGAAAACATTTTCCACAAAACATTTGGAGTTTAAATGTCTAATTAGTCAAACTGATAGGTTAATTTATCTACAATTCTAAACTAACCTAGCCTGCAAAGCAAAAGTCCGCTAGCTTAAATGCTATAAAATGCTAATGTTTAAAACAATTGGCTAACTTTCGTAGAAAAAGTCCGCTAGCTTAAATTCTATATAATGGTAATGTTTACAACAATTGGCAATCTTGAATCCCAAAAGTCCGCTAGCTTGAATGCTATATAATGCTAAGGTTTTATATCTCATACCAAGTTGTTCAAACACAATTCTGCCAAAAACTGCTAAATATTAGGGCTGTCAAAATTATCGCGTTAACGGGGGGTAATAAATTTTTTAATTAATCACGTGAAAATATTTGACGCGTTTAACGCACATGCCCCGCTCAAACAGATTAAAATGACAGCACAGTGTAATGTCCACTTGTTTTTTGGTGTTTTGTCGCCCTCTGCTGGCGCTTGGGTGTGACTGATTTTATGGGTTTCAGCACCATGAGCATTGTGTAATTATTGACATCAACAATGGCGAGCTACTAGTTTATTTTTTGATTGAAAATTTTATAAATTTTATCAAAATGAAAACATTAATGAGGGGTTTTAGTATATAATTTCTATAAGTTGTACTAACATTTATCTTTTAAGAACTACAAGTCTTTCTATCCCTGGATCGTTTTAAGAGAATGTTAATAATGTTAATGCCATCTTGTTGATTTATTGTAATAATAAACAAATACAGTACTTATGTACAGTATGTTGAAGGTATATATCCGTCTTGTGTCTTGTCTTTCCATTCCAACAATAATTTACAGAAAATATGGATGGTTTGAATTGCGATTAATTACGATTAATCAATTTTTAAGCTGTAATTAACTCGATTAAACATTTTAATCGTTTGACAGCCCTACTAAATATACCTCTAAGCTAAATTATGAATGCATGAACAAACATATTAGCGCAAACAAAAACTTACCGTAATTTTGGGACTATAAAGCGCACCTAATTAATAAGCTGCCACCCAACAAATTTGACACGAAAACGGCATTTGTTCATAGATAAGCCACACTGGACTATAGGCCGCAGCTGTCCTCACTGTATTATGGGATATTTGCTCCAAAAGATGAAAACTGGTAACACTTTATTTTGACAGCGGCATCATAAAATGTCATAAGACCAAATGAACCACCATGAAACTCATTTCATTGCTTCAAGAAGCTTCATTTGGCCATCACTGCTCCCTTGGAGGAGACAGCCAACCTCTGCTGCCCCCTTCCTGTCAACACTGTTGTTGTCCAACATGCCTCCTAGCATGCATTGCATCGTTACAGAAGTAAATAACAATCAAAGTTCATGTTCTATGCTTATTTTTTCCCCTCAGTTATTGTTCCATTTGTTTCATAGTTATTGTATTTGGTAACACTTTATTTGACAGTGGTGCCTTAAGGCTGTCATAAGACCAGCATAATTATGACGTGACACTGCCTTGAGCATTCATTAATACTTATGACAGATGATGTTTTGTGTCATCGGGCAAATTTTCTCACTTTTGAATGGATGTAAAAGATCCGAGCTGGACATAATTGGAGTTAGTGACATAATTGACACTTAATGACATCTGTCATAAGCATTCATTAATGCCCATGACAATGTCATGTCATAATTATGACCGTCTTATGACAGTCTTATGACGTAGCTGTCAAATAAAGTGCTACTTATTAACCCAAATGAATCAACATATAAGACGCACTGGATTATAAATCGCAGGATTCAAAATGACAGGAAAAAAGTAGCTGTTTATAGTCCGAAAATTACAGTAAGCCTTATGTTGCCCTTAACAGGGAGCAGCTGCTCTTCAGCCAGACAAGAGTTATGTCATATTCACAGGCAGTGCCACTGTAATTAAACGGTTAATCGAAGCAGCAACATTGAATTCGAAGCATTTTCGAATCGAATTGACTCGATTTAATCGATTAAGCGTTGCAGCACTAATTAAATCGGAAACTGGGAATTGAATTGCGATATAATAGTAGATCTAATCTTTTCTGAAATTATAATTTGAGAAATGTTACTTGAAAAAGTTGAGTTTTGAAAAAAATAAATAAATAAATACCCGAACTGGCTTTAATGTTAGACGCGAAATGCCTGCAGTCCTGTTGTGAAGGTGTATGTGCCATTTTATTGAGGTCAGTAAAAACAATGGCTGACAACCTAAGAATATAAAATGTGGATTCTATTAAAGATAAGAGTTAAGAAGGCAGGAAAAGCTAATTGGGCCAATACAGCTAGGTCAAAGTCCGTGTGTATACTGTATTATAGTCCCACGTCATTTGTGTGTTTACTGCAATAAAACCTGAACTTACTATTGTACTTTTCCATCACCCCGCCAATCTTTTTTTTTTTTTCTTCAAACCACCACTTCCTCTGTGGCAAATGTTGTCATTTCTTGCCATCTTGTGCAAGGTTCAGCTTTGTTTATGTTCTCTCTTATTCTGCCCGTCATGTTATTCTTTGACTACTGCGGATAAAAAAAAAAGAATGCCACGACTAGCTTACCAGCTCCCTTTTTAGGACAAATTCATTTGCCAATGACCTGCATGTCTGTACAGTATGACATTTTTGTTGTTGTGTTAAGCTTACTCGTTTATCAAGCTGGTGCTGATTCATGGAAATGTCGTCAATGTTAGACTGCCCAAAAAAAAAAAAAAAAAATTAAAACTAAATAACTAAAAATAAAACGTATACAGTGGGGCAAATAAGTATTTAGTCAACCACTAATTGTGCTCCCACTTGAAAATATTAGAGAGGCCTGTAATTGTCAACATGGGTAAACCTCAACCATGAGAGACAGAATGTGGGGGAAAAAAAAAAAAAACAGAAAATCACATTGTTTGATTTTTAAAGAATTTATTTGCAAATCATGGTGGAAAAGAATAATTTGGTCAATACCAAAAGTTCATCTCAATACTTTGTTATGTACCCTTTGTTGGCAATAACGGAGGCCAAACGTTTTCTGTAACTCTTCACAAACTTTTCACACACTGTTGCTGGTATTTTACTGCAATAAATGTCGACTCAAATGAGTTCAAGAAACTAAATTCTGTGCTTTATGAAGAGTGAAAAAAGCAGAATTTAACACAGACGAAATCATTCGACCAATCAGAGTGAAGTATTACCGTGTAGCGAGTTCTAACAGAATTCACCGGCGGAACTTATGTTGGCATGTTGTATAGTTCCTGGGGGGAGGTATTTTGTTGAGGGAACAGCCGGAAAGATATATTCCGCGGGTTGTATGTAAGACAGACATTGCTACCGTATTTTGTTACAGCCTAAATGTCAATAAAACAACGTGGATTAGCTGCGTTGTTTAATACTCCGCCTGCGAGTCCTTCCACAGCTCGCCACGACCGAAACAAAATGGGGACGTCACGTACCCTAATGGTCGGCAACGGATCGCCGCATACGTTTATTCAACACAACATGGCCGTGTCAACAACAACAAAAAAAATCGGTCTTTTTATATGTATTTATAATATATTAAATTTTTGTCTCCATCCCTGTACCCGTTTATAATGCGCACCATGATTGTACAAGTTGATTTTGGGGGAAAAAAAGTGTGCGTTATATTCGGGAAATTACGGTAAGCACTGAACGTATAGCATTAGCTTAAAGTGCATGTGACACGAAAAAGCATGTTTATTTCATAATACACGCGGTATTTTATGCTCCTGAATGATATGGACCGCTTGGATGTGTGTGGAAGCGATCACTATATTTATTTAGTTTTTTGAATCCCGCACCATGAAAATGAGTGACTTCCGGCTTCGGTCTTGCATTGAGGAGGAGGGCGCTGTGACGTGCACGGGTGAAGGCGTCCTCTTCACTAAACAGCCGTACTGTTGTGTATGAGGACTAAGGATTCAGCTGATTTTGCAGATTAATAAGTTTATTTTTCGCATCACGCCAGCCAAACAGCTGCAGACAAATCTTGCTTTACGAGGGAGAGGCGTGTGCGCCTTTTTGGAGTTTCAAAAGGTTCCCATTCACCGTGGATATTGGCCAAGCCCTCCTACTGTGGGACCATTGGACTTACGAGGAAGTGAGTAAACATCTTGTTTTGTATTATGTCAAATACGAATACAGTGATTACAAAGTAAACACTACAAACTTTCTTTAAAGGACTACTTACGTTTGATCATTGATAGGCATGTAAAAAGCTGTCCTCATTAGAGCTGGGAATCTTTGGGCACCTAACGATTCGATTACGATTACGATTCAGATGCTCCGATTCGATTCTAAAACGATTATTGATGCACCCCCTCCTTTTTTTTTTTTCAATGTTTTGTACATTAGTTCCAAAATTGTTCAAAAATACTCTCAGGCTAAACCAAACTACTATTTCAGTATCAAGTTAACATATAGCAGTAAACAAATATACAAAAATAACAGTAAATAAAAAACTCCAGTCCCCATTCTGTATCAGCAGCTTTAAACTACATTCAATTAATTTAAAGTTGTGAATCAACCGTTAAAGTTGTTAAAATTGCTACCGTTAATCCATAATTTCCCTTTTGTCTACTTTCGACATGTGAAAGTTTTAAAACTATTTTAAAGATAGATTCAAGTCAATATTTTACCGATTTAGGAGTATTTTAGATAAAAAGTTAATTAGGTTTGCTTGGAAGGTTCGCTACAACAGCCTTGCAGGGAAGTGGACTGCTTTAAGATGGCGGCCGTTTACTACGCCCGCATCTAGCTTTTTGTAAATGCGCTGCTAACGCTACCGCTACCATAGTGCATCTAGTCCTATATAAATGATATCTACCGTAACATTATGTGGATGACGTACTTTTGTAGCAGCTTTTCAGCAGAAGTCAGGTATGTTGTTGTGTTTTTTTATCTCGTGGCATGAGTTGAGCTAGAGCCGTGAGTTGAGCATTGGCATTACCCGAGGGGCCGGGTAATGAGAAGCATGATGTTTAGCTACTCTCGTTCCGTTGCTCAATGACTGCGCGGCGCGCTGAGTGTGTTGTACTTCCGCTTTACTTGGCATATTTCAATAATCGGAATTTGGATGTTTGTGAATCGTTCTCGAATCTTCCACGGCCGAATCGCGAATAATCTAAGAATCTGAAATTTTTCACACCTCTAGTCCTCATGCACATTAGCTGCACGTTAGCTGCACAACAACTGCAGCCACCCTCCTCTGGGGAACGAACTGTAAATTGCTCTCCGCCGGGCGGTTTGCCGATCCGCGAAGACAATCGACAAGCCAGTTGTCATGTCAAATAATCTGGGCTAGTTATGGGTGATTTTCCGCTTCGAAGACTTTGAAACATCACTCGGTTCGGGTTAGCATGTCGGCTAGCTGTCACGCCTCTTGGTTTGTTTACATTCTCCGAAGCCGGGGAAGGGAAATGACATAAGTCCGATTTAGGTGTCACAAAATATCGTTCGGGAGGTGTGACAGTAAAGGTGAAGTCGACAGTTTTGACCATTATGGAGTAATTTTGCCATGTCCTCCTGAATAAGTGCATTTTTATTATTTCATATTCCATTTAGCACAAGACTGTTATTTGTCATGGCCAGGCCATTTATTTAGCAATTGGGGAAAATACTTGGATAAAAAGAATATCCTGTAAAAATATTGAAGTAAAGAGACAGAAATAATGACATTTTGCAGCTCTCTTCGTCGCGTTTTCCTCGTTGTGAATACTTCCCCCTCGACGGGCTGACTGGTCCTTCTCAAGCCATTTATTTAGCTATTGGGGAAAAATACTTGGATAAAAAGAATATCCTGTAAAAATATTGGAGTAGAGAGACTGAAACAATGACATTTTGCGGCTCTCTTCGTAGCGTTTTCCTCGTTCTGAATAATTCCCCCTCAATGGGCTGAATAGTAAAACCGATAAGCCCAATCTCCCGCTGATGTCATCCACCTGTTGGGGATGCTAAAGCCCTATAACGGTAGGCGTGGCTAACCGGCAGATTAAAAGACTAATTTTTCATCTGCGCTTTGCTAAATTGTTGTATACAGTCGAATCGTCTCAAAATATGATTCTAATTCACATGCTATTTAAGACTTTTTTTTTCTCCCTTCGTATGTTCTTTAATACATATAGCATTAGCAAACGTAGCATTGTTCAAACAGAAGTGAGCCCTCTACAATTACCTTGTGTACAAATTGTGCTCTGCAAATAAATTTGCTTGGAGTCGGAAGTTATGTTATTACTTTATTCGTCCACTACCAAGGGAAATTCACTACATGGCAAGTTCACCACAAGGGAAATTCATTCAGTATGATTTGAACAGCCTTGACTGACTCACGATGCGCAAAAAGAAAGCGGACACAATGCTTCAGGATGCAGAATGTTGGAAAGAATCAACAAAATATAAAACATCAAAGATCCTCTTCTGTGAGTCACTTTTTCGAGCGAGCATTGTGTCTAACATGACGGATGTCATACCCGCGGCACCAAAAACTCCCCTTGTATCATTTTGATTTGCTGCTTCTATTGTTTGATCTTGCATTTAGCCACCGCTTGCTTGTATTAAAGAATCACAGCGGTTGATTAACCGTTCTCAGCTGAACTGTCACCTTCCTTCTTTCTGCACGAAAGCAAACTTGTTAGTCACGATGTGTTTTTTTTTATTCCCATGACTTTCTATTACACAGTAATATGAATATGCTTGTTTCATTTGTGATAAATCGAAAGCAATTTGCCTGTGAAAATGAAGTGTTGGGTGTTTGTGGTGGATGTGTATGTCTCATGATTGTGGCTCAGCACTACATAAGAAAAACAATTTAAAAAAACAATTATCCAAATGTGGGAAGATACAGTCCCTGACAAAAGTCTTGTCGCTTATCCATTTTGTAGAAACAATTGCTAATAACCTGACTTTTAATTATTCTATGGTTTCAGAAATGGCTCATATGAATTTTAAGACCCTCCCAAATGATGTTCAATGTACAAAAATATATTTGTTTCACAGAAAAAAGATCATTTAATGAAGACATAAAGATCAAATTTTGGCAAGACAAATTTTTGGTCGCCTACAAATAGTAGTGTGAAAATTGAACAAAAAATGTACTTCAAATACAAAAATATCTTACATAACATAAGCGAATTAAGTAGTGGTGCTGTGAGATCCAAATGTAATATTTTGTATGACTTCCATGGGCTTCGGCAAGGATTCATACTATTTATTGATGAAGTCATCAGGAACATCAAAGAAAGCAGTCTTGCATGCCTCCCAGAGTTCATCAACGTTCTTGGGTTTCGTCTTCCATGCTTCCACATTCATCCTAACCCAGACATGCTCAATAATGTTCACGTCTGGTGACTGGGCTGGTCAGTCCTATAGGATCTTGATCTTCTTTGCCTTGAGGAACTTTGAGGTAGAGATTGACGTATGCGATGGAGCACCATGCTGCTGCAGAATTTGTCCCTATTTATGGTTAGGAATGCAAGTGGCAGCTAAGATTTGTTGATATTTCAGACTATTCATGTCTCAGGAAGCAGACAATTAAAAAACCGTGTGGCATTTGCCAAGGCCCACAGCCTGTCAAAAGGACGGACGCTGGAAAAGTGGCAAAAGGTGGATTTTTCAGATGAATCTTCCATTGAATTACACCACAGTCGCCGTAAATATTGCAGGAGACCTCCTGGAGCCCGCATAAATCCGAGATTCACTCAGAAAACAGTGAAGTTTGGTGGTGGCAAAAGCATGGTCTGGGGTTACATCCAGTTTGGGGGTGTGCGAGAGATCTGCAGGGTGGAAGGCAACATAAATAGTCTGAAATATCAACAAATCTTAGCTGCCTCTTACATTCCTAACCAAAAAAAGGGACAAATTCTGCAGCTGGATGGTGCTCCATCGCATACTTCAATCTCTACCTCAGAGTTCCTCAAGGCAAAGAAGATCAAGATCCTCCAGGACTGGCCAGCCCAGTCACCACACATGAACATCATTGAGCAGGCTTTCCGATCGGTGAAGACAATCAACCCCTCCGCTGTCTGTGACACGAGTCGGAATAGTTTTGTGTGATTTTTTTGTTTTCGAAAGGTGAGGATAAGACTTGGAAGAGCTGCTCGGTTCGGGTTAGCATGTCACCTAGCTCTCCAACTCCTGTCTTGTTTACGCTGTTTCCTCCATATCCTTCGGCAGGGAAATGACAAAAGCCGGACTAACTCCGGTGGCATCAAATACCGCTCGGGAGGTTTAAGACGTCGTCAGTTTTTACCATTATGCAGTAATTTAGCCCTGTCGTACTGAATAAAGCACATGACTGTTATTTGTCGTGACCATACAATTTATTTAGCAATTGGGTAAAAATACTTAAATAAATAGGATATCCTGCAAAAATATTGGAGTATAGAGATAAAAACAATAATGACATTTTGCTGTTTTCCTCGTTCTGAATCTTCCCCATTGAGCAGGATTCTAAATCATCTGAAATTGTTACTCTTCCAACATCATCACCCAGATAGAGGCGGTAGAGCATTATAATGACAGGCGGGGCTAAACTCCAGATTAAAAGACTCGTTTCTCTTCATCTGTGCTTTGCCAAATTGTTGTATATAGTCGAATCACATAATAACGCTATTTAAGATTTTTTTTTATGGTGTTACAGGCACTTTAAGGAGTACTGTGTTTCTCATGAGGACCAATGCACACCCGCACAGTGTCATAAAATCATGATCTCAGTTAACTCATTTGCTCCCAAAAACATATAAATACATTCTATTTTTGTTTGTTTGAGACACTTTTATTTATACGTCTTTTACGTTTTTGTTTTTTTTTACAAGAGAAATCTCTGGGGTCTGATTCAATATAGCTCCAAAGCACAAAGCTGAAAATCCATTTTAAAGCAATAAAACTGGCCACTGGATGGCAGTAGCGCATTTGGTAAGACCCGCAACCCGATTCAACGGCAACGAACAGCCATGGCACCGGCAGAAGACGACCGAATGGGGAACAACAGATAGGACGCCCGGGATGCCAGGCGCTGGACGACCGAGGAGAACGACCGGGACCACCAGTGCAGCGGACGATGCCGTTGAGTCCGTGCTGCTCACCGAGCAGACCCCGCAGAGACTCAATTTACTTTACTTTATTTATCAACTCTATTTGTCTTGTTGTTTATGTTATTTTGTTAAAGGAAAACATTATTCATATGTTTAGGATGTAACTTAGGCAAAAAATAGCTGTGTTAAATTTATGTTTGAAATGTATGCTTTCACAAAAAGCTCAATTTCTCTGTTTTTTCATCAGAAATAGGAAAATTGCTCAAACTAAGCTATTTTCTAATGTTGATGTCTATTGAATGGAAAAAGATATGAACTTACTTTTTTTCTGCTGAAAGAAGAGAATCTAATCTTTATTTTTGTGGGTTCCATGTTTATATGGCAATAGAACAGAATTTTCTGTGGGCCTTGCAAAATCAGTCAAAATCCAGTAAAACGGCCGGGAGCGAAGGGCCTTCCTCCGGTGAAAATGGCTGGGAGTGAATGAGTTAAACTCACAGCACAAGGATGAAAATAACTTGTTTTTCCTGTTTAATAGTTCTTTTGGAGAATATCCTACAATGTTTGCCTGACAATTGTTGCATCGCCATTTTGTCGCCATTTATCGTTTTCATGAGCCTTGTATGGCAAATCGTATCGTATCGTGATGAATGACTTAAAAAAAGCATAAATGGATAAATATTCTCTGGCTTACATTCTCATCGTGCGAAGTGCCACAGCCTCGCTGAGTCACGCTGTTCCCTCAGCACTGTTGCTATGGAGCCGAACTCCAGGGTCAGTTAGCATTCTTGGATAAAGTGAGCATCAGGCAGTGTGAGATGGAAGATTGACAAATAGCGTCTGCAGTAGTTTCCAAACAGCTTTGTGGATGTTATTTATTCTCAGTAGGTAAGACCTTGTCAGGACGTGTTCAGTGCTTTGACACATTGGAAAATCTGAAGTGGAATTCATCATTTTTATACTATAGTATCTGAAAAAGCTTCTTAAAGCTTGCATGAAGTACAATATAGAAGAGGAGCAATATAAGCTTGACTATTAGGATCAAGTTATTATGGCTGTAGTCGTTCACGAGCCTGACTTCAGGGATCAGTTCCCACTTAATGATGGTGTAAATGTCAATGTTAATGCTTGTCTGCCTATATGTGACACATCATTGACATGCAACCAGTTCAGCTTTTGCATGAATAGAAAATGGATGGATTAATGTTGCTGTACAGTTGTGTTCAAAATGTGTGCTGCAACTGCCTTCTTCAAGTACCACTAGAGATTTTCAATGGGATTGAAGTCTGGTGATTGTAATGACCACTTCAGAATCTGCCAGCACTTCTTTTGCAACCAAGACGTGGAGGATGTTGAGATATGATTAGAATCATTGTCCTATTGGAAGGTCCAACCATAGACTTCATAATTATATTGACGGGTCACTTTCCCCATACACTGTATCATGCCTTCAAGTAGGGGGCCGGTCGCAGTTATTCTCAAAACACATGCAGCGATCCAACGCTGGATTTAGGTTGAAAATAAGTTTTTCAGTGATATTGATTGACATTAGGGCTGCAGCTATCGATTATTTTAGTAGTCAATTAATCGATGAACTAGTCAGTTCGAATAATCGGGTAATCGGATAAGGAATATGAAAAAATACCTTAGCTGAGCCGCAAACGTTATTAAAAAAATAAATAAATACAGATCTAAGTACAACAAAAGAACAATTGGCTAACTTGGCAAAAGTCCGCTACCTTAAATGCCATAAAATGCTTTTTTGTTGTTGTTGTTGTTGTTGTTTTTTTTTTTTGTTTTAATACAGATCTCCTAAAAAATGGTTCAGACACATAATCCCACAAAAAAGGGTTAAAAATCCATATAAACTAAATTACAAATGCATTAAAAACCATGAGCTCAAACAAAAACTTACTTTGGTCTGAACAGGAGCAGTTGGATTCAGCCATGTGGAATGAGGCAGACCAGAGGGTAGTTTATCCACCCTAATCAATAAAACAAAATGCAAACACTTTCAAAATAAACCATTACAACGCCACTTTAATTAAACGATTACTCAAAGCAACAAAATTTAATTTGAATATTTTTTTTCTAATCGAATACTCAAACTAATCGTTGCAGCACTAATTCACTAATTGACATTCATCAATATCACTGCAACCCGCAAGCAGCATGTGACGTACAGTGGGGCAAATAAGTATTTAGTCAACCACTAATTGTGCAAGTTCTCCCACTTGAAAATATTAGAGGCCTGTAAGTGTCAACATGGATAAACCTCAACCATAAGAGAAAGAATGGGGGGGGGGGGGGGGTTCAGAAAATCACATTGTTTGATTTTTGAAGAATTTATTTGCAAATCATGGTGGAAAATAAATATTTGGTCAGAACTAAAAGTTCATCTCAATACTTTGTCATGTATCCTGTTGGCAATAACAGAGGCCAAACGTTTTCTGTAACTCTTCACAAGCTTTTCACACACTGTTGCTTGTATATTTGCCCATTCCTTCATGCAGATCTCCTCTAGAGCAGTGATGTTTTGGGGCTGTCATTGGGCAACACGGACTTTCAACTCCCTCCACAGATTTTCTATGGGGTTGAGATCTGGAGACTAGGCCACTCCAGGACCTTGAAATGCTTCTTACAAACCCACTCCTTTGTTGCCCTGGCTGTGTGTTTGGGATCATTGTCATGCTGAAAGATCTTCAATGCCCTTGCGGATGGAAGGAGATTTTCACTCACATTCTCTTGACACATGGCCCCATGCATTCTTTCCTTTACACAGATCAGTCACACAGAACCCGTGTTTCTACCAAAAAGTTCTATTTTGGTTTCATCTGACCATAACACATTCTCCCAGTCCTCTTCTGGATCGTCCAAATGCTCTCTAGCGAACCGCAGACGGCCCTGGACGTGTACTAGCTTCACCAGGGGGACACGTCTGGCCGTGCAGGATTTGAGTCCCTGGCGGCGCATTGTGTTACTGATAGTAGCCTTTGTCACTGCAGCCCCAGCTCTCTGTAGGTCATTCACTAGGTCCCCCCGTGTGGTTCTGGGATTTTTGCTCATCGTTTTTGTTATCATTTCGACGCCACGGGGTGAGATCTTGCATGAAGCCCCAGATGGAGGGAGATTATCAGTGGTCTTGTATGTCTTCCATTTTCTAATAATTGCTCCCACAGTTGATTTCTTTACACCAAGCGTTTTACCTATCGCAGATTCAGTCTTCCCAGCCTGGTGCAGGTCTACAATTTTGTCTCTGGTGTCCTTCGACAGCCCTTTGTTCTTGGCCATAGTGGAGTTTGGAGTGTGATTGACTGAGGTTGTGGACAGGTGTCTTTTAAACCGATAATGAGTTAAAACAGGTGCTATAGACCCTACCCACCGACGTCACAAAATCACGTGATCGCTGTATTGTTCCGCCCCATTGTCCGTCATTTTGTGTCTGTATTATCAATGGTCTCAATTGATCGAGCAATTTATAATGCATTTCATGGAAGACCCGGTGCTTTCGGATGCCGTAAACTCACTGGATGCGTTGCATAAAAGGCGTTATGTGGAAAAGCTTCAGTTTATCCATTCGCCAGGTCCATATTTGATGTTTTTCGACCCGCTGTCTTCGCCGTCTTTGCCTGACATCTGCTAGCTACCCTGATATTTACAACTATCTTGTCCACACAAAATCAGCCTATTCTCACGAAAGTTTGAAAAACTTTAAGAGCTTGGAGGCTTCTAAATACTTCGTTGCTGGTTGGGTGAAACAGGTCCTCGTCCACGAAAATTCGGCAGGAATCTATCTTGTGCTTGGAAAGGTGAGTTACGAAATTTTCAATTCAAAATCTTTTGTTCTTGCTAACATCCACTGTCAAGTCTAATGTATTTCATGTCATTTGTCAATGGAGCTAGGGCTTTTAATGTTTATATGGTTTAGCGATAGCACTCTCACTACATACATACGTGTATGTTGTCGACGATTAGCCTAGCAATGATCTTAATTGTGGTTGTCAGCCCAAAACCCTCTAAATATATATTAAATGCATCTTACCAGATATAAAATGACTACTACATAATCTGTGGTAATCGTTTGGAGCCCAGTTTTCTCGTCGAATTGCAGCAGCCCATCTCGCTCTCCTCACCGGGTCTCTCGGAATCCGGTAGAACTTCAAGTCTCTCCGTCTATCTTCTCTGTTATTGCAACCGACCGCCACACATGCCTTCACCAATTTGATTATTAATGTTAACGAGCAGAAAAACACGCCGTAAATAGGAGGAATTTACGTAGCCGTAACAGGTAAACACGATGTGTTGACGGACAATTGGGCGGCACCAGTCAGGAGGGCGGAGTTGTGACGTCACGTGGGTAGGGTCTATTAATACAGGTAACGAGTGGAGCCTTGTTAGACCTCGTTAGAAGAAGTTAGACCTCTTTGACAGCCAGAAATCTTGCTTGTTTGTAGGTGCCCAAATACTTATTTTCCACTCTAATTTGGAAATAAATTCTTTAAAAATCAAACAATGTGATTTTCATTTTTTCCCCCCACATTCTGTCTCTCATGGTTGAGGTTTACCCATGTTGACAATTACAGGCCTCTCTAATCTTTTCAAGTAGGAGAACTTGCACAATTGGTGGTTGACTAAATACTTATTTGCCCCACTGTATTTCATCCTTCTACTGTGAAGGTCACTATACAGTAGATATCCAATCTATTTTGACCATTTGATCATTTTATTCTTCATCCTAGCAGGACATTATGCTTCTGACCACTGTTGTTCAACTGTTAATACAATTATGAAGTCTATCGTCTGGTCTTTTCAAAAAGCACTAGCAAACGGGGAAACCTGGTCATTATTTCCGTTCGGACATCCCAATTGTGTTCAACGCTGACGTGAAACGTAAATATACCTCATTTGAAAAAAACCTTCGCTACAATAAAATGAACAAAGACATGAGTCAATAAAACATGGGTTCATTGGACTTTTAAATATATTGACAGAACATTGAGGACTTATCAAGTTAAATCATTAAAGTCGTTGGTGGCTGTACAAACTTGGATGTTGAACAATTTCAATATTTGATGTTTCAGTCAGTGAAAAAAAATAATTATACAGTACGTCTTGACTAATTGGTTCCGTCACCAAACTCATGACTCAGTTATTTTAAAACCAATCAATTTTCCGCGTTGAAATGAAGTGAAATGCCATTATTCCATTCCTACTGTTCCTACGGAATAGTCGGTAATGAAAAAAAATCATGCCTTCTCTCTTCTCGAGTGCAGTGAGTCAAATATCATTGCGGGTGCCCTCACTGTCCTTCCCTTACAAGCTCCTAGCTAGGCTCTGTTTACTGTTGACTCTTGCTAATGGGCTGATAATAATAATAATAATCTCAGGTGAAAGTAAAGTTGGAGAAGGTACAGGTGTCTTTAGTCCTCACAGACTCTACATTTGATTCACATGGCTTTGTTGCTATAAATTATTGTATTATAAGAACTGGGGAGATATGCAGCTAATGGTTTTGTTTACCTTCATTGGATATCTACCGTGGATGATGCTGTTTTTCCTCCGGTGACTCTGAAGTTAATTTACTCCCAACATGCTTTCCGGGCTTGTTGTTTTCCTATCTCAATAAAAGTGGAAGCTGCAAACACGGTCACCTCTCTGTCAGATGTGTTTGGAACATTATTCCTTCTCCTGTTTTCATTTATATATTTTAGTAAGTAATTCTTGAAAGCAGTGTTGTTTTTGTCAACGATGACGATGACGAAAATATTTCATCGACGAACAATTTTTTCATGCCGATAAAGAGCTAAAAACATGTTTTGGGAGACTAAAACATAACGAGAAAAGTGCCAATTTTCGTCTGACGAGATGAGAACGAGACGAAAATGTGTGATAGCTTGCGTCACATGTTCACAATGTGTGACATTTTATGTGTAGTTGGTCTGCATTGTAGCAGTGTCTGGTTGTGTCACTCATGTGACGTGCTGCCCCCCCCCCCACCCCAATTCTTTAGTGTCCTCTCCTCTCGTGGCTTGCACACACGGTAAGATTTGCGTTCTTATCTTGCCCAGAGAGAAAATGCAATGTTGCTTTAGCCTTTAAAGGTCTGTAATGAGTTATCATCGCACAGTAAATGTAACTTGTAGCATTAGCATAGCATTAACATTAGCATAAAACTAGTGCTAATGGTGTCCTGTTAAACTTTCAGACAACTTTAATTACATACAGTTCGTGTTGTCCAGGTAGGTATAATGAATTGAAAATAATGTACTGTTTTCCTGCTGTGGGTTTATTATCACCAAGTTAGCGTTTTCCTAGTAGACGCTACAATATGCGCTCGTCTGTCAATGTTCATTCGAAATAGGTGGAAACGTTTATTTATTTTTGGAGTAAAACATTTTTAATTTTACAAATGAAAACATTTTTAGTAAATGTCAACTACAACTAGACAAGATTAGTCTTGGGTTTTCGTCAACAAAAACTGGACAAAGACAAACACATTTTAGATGACTAAAATATGATGAACGCTAATAAGTATTATCATCCAAAAGACTAAGACGAAATTTAAAAGGGCTGCCAAATGCAACGCTTGGAAGAATATTCAGTGTAGAGGAGACCGATATACGGCGGGGCAAATAAGTATGTAGTCAATCACTAATTGTGCAAGTTCTCCCACTTGAAAATATTGGAGAGGCCTATAATTGTCAACATGGGTAAACCTCAACCATGCGAGACAGAATGTGAAAAAAAAACCCAGAAAATCACATTGTTTGATTTTTAAAGAATTTATTTGCAAATCATGGTGAAAAATAAGTATTTGGTCAATACCAAAAGTTCATCTCAATACTTTGTTACAGTATGTACCCTTTATTGGCAATAACAGAGGCCAAACATTTTCTGTAACTCTTTCACAAGCTTTTCACACACTGTTGCTGTTATTTTGGCCTGTTCCTCCATGCAGATCTCCTCTAGTGATGTTTTGGGGCTGTCGTTGGGCAACACGGACGTTCAACTCCCTCCACTGATTTTCAATGGGGTTGAGATCTGGAGACTGGCTAGGCCACTCCAGGACCTTGAAATGCTTCTTACGAAGCCACTCCTTTGTTGCCCTGGCTGTGTGTTTCGGACCATTGTCATGCTGAAAGACCCAGCCACGTCTCATCTTCAATGCCCTTGCTGATGGAAGGAGATTTTCACTCAAAATCTCTCGATACATGGCCCCATTCATTCTTTCCTTTACAAAGATCAGTTGTCCTGGTCCATTTACAGAAGAACAGCCCCAAAGCATGATGTTTCCACCCGCATGCTTCACAGTGGGTATGGTGTTCTACGGATACAATTCAGTATTCTTTCTCCTCCAAACACGAGAACCTGTGTTTCTACCAAAAAGTTCTATTTTGGTTTCGTCTGAGCATTACACATTCTCCCAGTCCTCTTCGGGATCATCCAAATGATCTCTAGCGAATCGCAAACGGGCCTGGACGTGTACTTTCTTCAGCAGGGGGACATGTCTGGCAGTGCAGGATTTGAGTCCCTGGCGGCGCATTGTGTTACTGATAGTAGCCTTTGTTATTGTGGTCCCAGCTCTCTGTAAGTCATTTACTAGGTCCCCCCGTGTGGTTCTGGGATTTTTGCTCACCGTTCTTGTTATCATTTTGACGCCACAGGGTGAGATCTTGCATGGAGCCCTACATCGAGGGAGATTATCAGTGGTCATGTACAGTATATCTTCCATTTTCTAATAATTGGTCCCACAATTGATTTATTTACACCAAGCGTTTTACCTATTGCAGATTCAGTCTTCCCAACTTGGTGCAGGTCTACACTTTTGTCTCTAGTGTCATTCGACAGCTCTTTGGTCTCGGCCATAGTGGAGTTTGGAGTGTGACTGACTTAGGTTGTGGACTGGTGTCTTTTATACCGATAATGAGTTAAAACAGGTGCCATTAATACAGGTAACGAGTGGAGCCTAGTTAGACCTCGTTAGAAGAAGTTGGACCTCTTTGACAGCCAGAAATCTTGCTTGATTGTAGGTGACCGAATACTTATTTTCCACTCTAATTTGGAAATAAATTATTTAAAAATCAAACAATGTGATTTTCTGTTTTTGTTTTCCACATTCTTTTACCCATGTTGACAATTACAGGCCTCTCAAATCTTTTCAAGTAGGAGAACTTGCACAATTGGTGGTTGACTAAATACTTATTTGGTCCACTGTATATCCCGATGACAGTTATCTAATCTTTAAATCATATAAAGTCCAAATGTTAGAGTGCTAATGTCCCTCTTGATTAGTAATTAATGTCACATTAGTAAATATGTCTGGTGGCCAGAATGACAGCGAAACGAGAAACATGCGCTTCATTGTTCAAAACTTGTCCATGTTCTTTTCAAGCATGACCACTTGTTAAATGGAGCCAATCACATCAGCGATTGTCCATTATAAGCGGTCTCATGCCCGAGCGCACGTTTTTCTCTTGACCCAACACAGTGGATCACGTTGCATTGCTACTGAATAAATTGTTGTGCAACTGTTTATTTTGGCACATTTGGACTTTTGGCGCAAAAAAAAAAAAAAAAAGGAGCTCATACTTGGTTTCCAGCCGGTGATGACATACCCGCGCTAGATTTTACTTCCTGGTCCTCGGTCTCAAGCAACCTTGCTGTTAGGGGCGGAGCTTAGGGGGCGGGCCCCTCTTGGGGTCTGCTTTGCGGGCGTAAAGGGGGTGTGGTTGTGCAAGGGGAGGGTCAAACGGAAAGATAAAATAGAGCTGGAATACAGGTAGTCCCAGGGTTATGACTAGGAGTGGGAACCTCTTGGTACCTCACGATAACGATGATCTGGCGATATGGCGATACAACGATTACCGATGCATTGGTCAGGAAATCATTCTAGGATATTCTACAGACAACTAATAAACAGAAAAACAAGATTTTACTGTCAATTGGAATGAGTTTATCACTAGTAGACGTCCAATCCACTTGAACTGGGAGGGTGGCAGCGAATGAACATTCGTTCATTCGCTGCCATCCCTCCCACTTCAAACGGATTGAACGTCTATGGCCGGTAGTGGCAGCCAATTAGGTAATTTCGGGCCATTTAAGGTCATTTACCTTTGGATTTTCAGTTACTTCCTTTTGATTTTGGGGTATTTTATGGGCCTCTTCCTGTTTGTTTTTGAGTTACAGAACAGGAAATTACCTGGGAATCATCCAAATGAATAGGCAGTGACTCAACCTCAACAGAAAATGGCCTGTAAATGCCCTAAAATGAACAGCAAGTGACCTGTAAATGCCTTGAAAATCAAACAGAATGACTGTGAATGCTCTGGTTTCGAATGAACGAACGTTCCCAGACTAAATGGATTGGGCGTCGAGCACCGTCAATGCAGCCTTAGAGTTAACTGAGACACTATTATGGTGGAAGATTTTAGTAGCAACTTGTTGGTTCATTTTTATTTATTTATTTTTTGACATTGACACCTTTTCAAAATGATATTTCGATTCTTGGCAGGAGCATATCGATAACATTTTGGGATACAAAGTATCACGATAGATCACCATTTTCGATATTTTGTCACACCCCAAGTTATGACGTACTCGACTTACGCGAGATCAACTTTAAGACGCGGAGTCTCATCAACCATTTTGTCTCCGGTCGTTTTTTCTTCTTTTCATAAACAGTACCTTGTTGTACCTCACAGTATCTTACTTTTTTACTTTAATAATATGACGCGATCTGTCCTCAATAAATGTGAAGTTCTTCAGATCTACAGACATCAAACAATTGTGCCTTATGAAGTTTTTTACTTCCTCCAGTTTTGACAATTCTTAAAGCTGTAACACACATATGTACACTTATGTTCAAAACGACACACATTTTAACAATAGAATAGCCCTTTATTGTCATTATACAGTTGTACAATGAAATTATACTGAATTATACTGCAGGACAGGTAAAAATCTCGTAAGTGGCTTGAAAAAATAAAAGTATATAAAATCGAAAGAAATATAAAATATGTATGAGGTAGTCCTATTTTCAGGCAGTGCAAATAATTGAAGTGAAGTAGCAGCAATTGACAGTGAAGGCATTGAATATTGCACATTAATATTGCACGTAAATAAGTATTGCACATAGAATGCGTAAATAGAAGTTAAGTACAGCAATTGACAGTGAAGGCATTGAATATTGGGCAAGTCAAAATCTCGAAAGTGGCTTGCAAGAATAAAAGTATAAAATCTGTATGAGGTAGTCCTATGTTCAGGCAGTGCAAATAATTGAAGTAGCAGCAGTTGACAGTAAAGGCATTGAATATTGCACATTAATATTGCACGTAAATAAGTATTGCACATAGAATGTGTAAATAGAAGTTAAGTACTGCAATTGACAGTGAAGGCAATGAATATTGCACAAGTAAAAATCTGGAAAGTGGCTTGCAAAATAAAAGTATAAAATCTAAATAAATATGAAATATGTATGAGGTAGTCCTATGTTCAGGCAGTGCAAATAATTGAAGTAAGGTAGCAGCAGTTGGCAGTAAAGGCATTGAATATTGCACATTAATATTGCACATAAATAAGTATTGCACATAGAATGTGTAAATGGAAGTTAAGTATAGCAATTGACAGTTAAGGCATTGACTATTGCACAAGTAAAAATATCGTAAGTGGCTTGCAAGAATAAAAGTATAAAATCTAAATATAAAATATGTATGAGGTAGTCCTGTGTTCAGGCAGTGCAAATAAATGAAGTGAAGAAGCAGCAGTTGACTGTGAAGGCATTGAATATTGCACATTAATATTGCACGTAAATAAGTATTGCACATAGAATGTGTAAATGGAAGTTAAGTACAGCAATTGACAGTGAAGGCATTGAATGTTGCACAAGTAAAAATCTGGAAAGTGGCTTGCAAGAATAAAAGTATAAAATCTAAATAAATATGAAATTTGTATGAGGTAGTCCTATGTTCAGGCAGTGCAAATAATTGAAGTGAAATAGCAGCAGTTGACAGTGAAGGCATTGAGTATTGCACATTAATATTGCACGTAAATAAGTATTGCACATAGAATGTGTAAATGGAAGTTAAGTACAGCAATTGACAGTGAAGGTATTCAATATTGCACAGGTAAAAATCTCGAAAGTGGCTTGCAAGAATAAAAGTATAAAATCTAAATAAATATGAAATATGTATGAGGTAGTCCTATGTTCAGGCAGTGTAAATAATTGTTTGCACATTAATATTGCATGTAAATAAGTATTGCGCATAGAATGTGTGAAGAGAAGTTAAAGGGTATGACAACACCAGGGGAAATGCTAATATTCCATCATTTATCCATCAACGCATGCCTTTTGAATTCATATCATGCCACTTCGTGTAATTACACACATCGCAACACCAAGAAAATGATAGAAATTAGGTTGATTTTCAAGCTAAAAGGACCCGCCCCCGAGATGCCGGAAATCTAGCATATTGTGTGCGTGACGTCACTATATGGAAACAACCGGCTCAGTGCTTAGTACTGAATGGCGGCGATGATGGCGGACAATTTTGTTTCTATTTGCATCGACGAATCCGACGTAACGAACATTCTTCTAATGGTGACGAGGAGAGTTATGAACCTTTCTTTGGTGTTTTGGGTTATCAGTTTGAGCCCAAACGAAAGCCAATGCAGCCCAATCAAACTGATGAAACACCGGCGGCAACAGAATCACCGAATGGTTTGTTTTGCATTTCTTTTTGTGAAGCTGATACACCGTGACCGCAAAATAATGTAATGTATAGAATAATTATCATTTATAGTGCTATCATAGGTTTTCGCTCTGCCAACAGACACAAATATGAAAGGGATTTGAGGATTTGTTCTATATATTTTACGAGCGATAATTTATACACGTGTCCAGTCCTATATCCAATGCGTGATATGTTTTTATTATAAAAGAGTACTCACTCTGGCCATTTCGAGCTTGGCTGCTCCGCTCCTTTGGTTAGCCTGGGGTGGTCTCATCAGAGCCAGTCGTCCTCTTTCACCGGGCACCGCATGTGCTTTCAGCAGCAATTTCTTAGCAAAATCTGATTTCATTTGCCCATAGTTCGTATAGCTTTCAGGTGTAAAATGCGCACCACACAAAACCGTGCCGGAGGCTGGGTCTGCAAAATTAGCCCTCTTAGCACTGACGAACTTTACTCATTGTCTGCGTAGTCCAGCTCTTTTTCTCGCGTTCGGGAACTCATGGGTACTACATTGCGACAAATGGCTATTTGTAAACCACATAGCATGACAGGTTTGAACCATTTTAGCGATTTTTTGATAAAACACGTACGCAACTCTTTCGTCAATAAACAACGATGGCACCTGCCTCGACCTTTTGTTTCCTTGTTATGACGTCTCCGCCCCATTCGGCTGTTTCCGCAACACTTTCGGAAATGTTCGTCATTTTCGATCTATTTTCGATAATTGCTCATTAATGTGATTGATTTTTTTGTTAACTTTATCAATATTTGTTATCTTGGCACATAACTGTTCTATTGATGTCTCACACCCCCTTTGCGTTTTCATACCCTTTAAGTAGCAGAAGTTGACAGTGAGGCATTGAATATTGCACTTCGTAAGTATTGCACATAGTATATTGCATGTAAATGAATACTGGACATTGGGTGTTCAGGGTGGAGATGGCTTCAGCAAAGAAACTGTTCCTCAGTCTGTTTGTTCTTGCGTTTTAAAACACCTATAGCGTCTCCCAGAGGGGAGCAGTTCAAACAGCTGGGAACCAGGATGTGAGCTTTCCTTGAGGATGTTTAAAGCTCTGCTGAGGCATCGAGAGGAGTAGATGTCCATCATGGAGGGGAGAGGACAGCCAATGATCCTCTGCCCCGTCTTGACTGTCCTCTGAAGCCTCTCCCTGTCTGAAGCAGTGCAGCTCCCGTACCAGGTGGAAATGCAGTATGTTAGCAGGGTCTCAATGGATGAGTGGTAGAAGGCCAGCAGCAGCTTCCTATCCAGCTTGTTCTTCCGAAGGACTCACCAGAAGTTCAGACGCTGCTGAGCTTTCTTTATGATAGCGTTATGTTTGCTGTCCATGAGAAGTCATCTGGACAGGAACATAACACGTGACCCAAAACAATTGGTGTTCAAATGTCCATCTAGCCTGATAAATATATAAATTTAGCAGATTAAACTAATTTGCAAAACAAAAGTCTGCTTGCTTAAATGCTACGAGTGCTAACGTATTTTCAATTCTCATAGCAAATCGCTCACATATAACCCCACAAACTGTAGCAGTAAACTTAATTACAAACACATACACAAACATATACCGTATTGGCCCAAATATAGGAAGGTGTTTTTTTTTTGCATTGAAATGAGACTGAAAAAGTGGGGGTCATCTTATATTTGCATCTAGACATTATACCCATTCACGATGCTAGATGGCACCAGATATCATTGAAGCGATGTTCTGTCATGATAGATCTCAGCAACTCTCAAGTTTATCCAGTTTGCATTATTTTATTGTAATGTTTTTCCTTACTCAGATTTGTTTCAAGACTACAGTTACAGTTAGACTTCACTTTGATGGTTAATGCAGTTATTGCAATTTTGTTTTATCACAATAGATTGGTTCATTTACATTTCAAAAACCAGAAGCCATTCATTTACGAATGTGATATTACATATTTAAATGTTCAGATATTAACATTTGAATGAGGCAAAATAACATGCGTTTTCTCTCAAATATATTGTTATAATCATTTGTTTCAGATGTACTGTAATTATTTTTGTATCAAAATTAATTTGGTTTTCAAAAAGTCTTTTTTTCAAACTTGAGTCTTGATAAAGAGGGGGTCGTCTTATAATCAGGGCCGTCTTATATTCGGGCCAATACGGTATTAGCTGAAAGACCTTACAGCCTTATGTTGGCCAAACCAGTGCGCAGCTATCCTTTATCCATGTCAGACAAAAGTCTTCTCCTGAGGTCATAAAGCGACAGTCCAGCCAGACACAATGCTGCCAGCAGAGGGCAGTGTATCCTCCATCATGAAACAACGTACAATACTTTTGGAATTTTTGGATAGTTGTTTTGGGGTACTTTAAGGGTTAATTGATTTGAATTTTTGATTGATTTACGCGGAAACTCGGTTTACGGCACGAGCGTAGGAATGGAACTCGTTTGTAACCTGGGGACTACCTGTATAGTGCTTTAAATGTTAAAATATCTCTTCATTCCTCTCTGCTCGGCTGGTTGTCTGTAGGGGCCTGTAGAAAATTTTCCACTTGCACTGCCCCCGCCCCACACATCGGACAATCGTTTTGAAGGGGTGCGAAAGTGTGGCGGAGCCCACGTATTACAAGGACCCCCACCCGCCTGACGTTCACCTCTTTATGTTCAACGCACCCGAGCCCTGTTCACATTTGTTCCAACCCTGCTTGTTCATATTACATTACTTTTATCAGTCATTCAAAATATAAAGAATTAATTACACTACATTGAATGGACAGTGTCAAACCAAAATGAGTAATCCGCTCTTTTTTTTTTTTTTTGTCTCTGTTTTATATAATTAAAATCCCTAATGTGATGTCCAGTTACTGTGCTTTATGTTAATTTATGTGCAGACAGTAATGGTGGGAGGATGTTAATGCGCCTGTCCATTAGTCAGCCTTTGCCAGGACTGTTCAACTGCTGACGTTTGTCTCGATACACCCACTCGCTTGTATGCGGGTTTTGTTTTACACCCTCACAAACAGTTACAGTAATTTAGCACAGTCTCACTTGCAGTATACCGGTCTGCCTCATCTAAACTTCCATACGACCTGCATGTGTTTTCATGTCTTGCTGTTATAATGACAACCTACATTTGATGGTCCTCACTCATTCGTTGAAAGATTATAAAGCAATGCATCTCGGAGCTCCCTTGCATTTGCAATCCGCTTTGGTTGCTGAGCGTCGCATGACAGGTAGTTATGCATGGCTTACATGAATTTGTGTCTCTGCGTTTTTATACACATCGCCACCTTCCTGAAGGAAGACCCAGACGAACTGACAACAAACGAGCCGTCCACCCTTCTACTTCACACTGGAATGTGGAGTTTAGAGTACCCCAACTTATCATAAAGTGCAGTTTGGTAACAATAGCTAGGTTGTTAAGCCTGCCCTGTGATATGGTGGACCGTAGGTAGTTTTTTTTTTTTTTTTTTAAATTTTGATTTTACTGAAGGCTCACTCTTCTCCAGCTAGTCACTGGCAAATACAAGAAAATGCGTGGCACTTGAGTGCGTCAGAGTGGGGTCAAACCATTCTCTGCTAAGCCGGGAGTGGAGGAGGGTTGTGCAAAAAATAAAAAGGAAAAAATATACAGTATATTTGAAATATTTAATATGTTAAGGTTTTTCAGTATATATCTAGTAGAACATAATATTTAATAAGACAATGATTTCAATAATAAAAGAAATATGTTAATGTAAAATAACTTATTCAGGGGGCCCTACGGTCCTGAGGCTCGGGACAACATACCCGGTTGCCGCCCTCTGTCGACGGGCTTGACGACTAGCATGATTTTTTTCACATTCTGCTGCTGGTCATGTTGTTTTGTTATAGAGCTGTGGGATGAGTTCCCAACGTTGTACCGGCATCCAGTTCCAGCTCATCAGCAGTGTCTTTAAACCGATCCTGGGCGGCTTGCCGAGATATTGACTTGCTGCCATCTGACATTTTGTATTCTTGACCCCTTCATTGCGAGTTGCATCCTTTCCTTGTTTTTTTTCATTTGTCTGCCGCCCTGCTTTTTGAAATCATCTACCATGTGCAGGTATTTAAGTCCATTATTTGCTTTGTTTTTATCCCGCCTAGTGTCACGGACCCTTTTTTTTGTCTCCCTTTCCGTGATCGCGTGTTTTTTGTGTGTGTTAAATAAACCCTTGCACGTAATCCCTCAGCTATTGTCTGCTTTGTGGTCAAGCCTCGCTTCCGCATTCGCGGACCGTTTGTTGTTTTTTTTAGCTACTGATTGCAGCTAATAGATCGATAAACAGTCTGAAAAATGGCGGTTTACAGTCCAGTGCAGTTTGTCTATTTATTTGGCTTAATAGGTAACACTTTATTTGATAGCAGCGTCATAAGACTGTCATAAGACCGTCATAATTATGACATGACACTATCATGGGCATTACTAAATGCTTATGACAGATGTAATTAAGTGTCTTCTGGCAAATTATGCCACCAACTCCATTTATATCCAGTTTGGATCTTTTACATCCATTCAAAAGTGAGATAATTTGACACGAAATAACATCTGTTATATGCATGCATTCATTAATGCTCATGACAGTGTCATGTCATAATTATGATTGTGTTATGACAGTCTTATGGCGCCGTTGTCAAATAAACCAAATACCATAACTAGCAATTAATGAAACAACCGGAACAGCAACTGAAGAAATGATTAGCAAAGAACATGAATTTTGATTGTTATTTACATCTGTTGTGCTGCAATGCATGCTTGGAGGCATGTTGGACAGCAGAGTTGACAGCAGATGGCAACAGAGGTTGACTGGAGCAGTGATGGCCAAATTAAGCATCTTGAAGCAATGAAGCTTTGCAGCCAATTGGTTCAAAGCGTCACAGTGGTTCATTTGGTCTTATGACAGTCTTATGATGCCGCTGTCAAAACAAATGTTACCGGTTAATATCTTGGCGTAAATATCCCATAATACAGTGAGGACAGCTGTGACTTATAGTCTAGTGCAACTTATCTATCAACAAATGCCGTTTTCGTGTCAAAAAAATTTGGCGGCTTCTAGTCAGGCGCGCTTTATATTTAAAAAAAATATTAAGATGTTTTTTTTTTGGTTTCTTTTTGGTCCAATATGGCTCTTTCAAAATTTTGTGTTGTCGACTCCCGATATAGGTTATGTGCGAGTGTGCGCAGGGCTAAGTGAGAACTGAATGAAAGCTAATTTGGACACCAGGGGAAATGGATGCTGTGCACCTCAGGCATTGGCCATCCATCTGATTTAAAGACACAAAGTGTCAGCAGCAAATTGGATCTGCAGGGAGTAAGTGAAGGTTCCCGGCTACACACATGTACGCACATGCATACACTCACAACTACAAGTGTCAGAGGAAATTACCCAACATGTGCAATTATGTTTGTATCTATTAATGTTCATACATAAGTAAATAAAAATATTTACAGCTTTATATTTGCTGGTTATACAGACTCTAAAAACATATTCAATCAATTCCTCTAAATGAAGTGGAAAATCTCTTTCTGATGCATTACACAATTACAAAGGAGGTTAAATTGAACTAATGTAGGATTTCATTGAGTTATTGTACGGTCTGCTTCGGTCGTCTGCCATCATGTTGTCCGGTTTTCTATAGCACTTTTCTTTTCAGAAGCAGAAGCCTGATGTGCTTCATTGACGAGGCCGTGTGAAGTACCTGTCAAAGATCAGCAGTAGACGTTGTGCTCTCTCGTCAAATGATTCCATTCTATTTTGGACATGGTCACAAGAATGTCATTAAGATAAAAAGTCTTACTGTTGCTTGTTGTTACAGAGCCCCTAAAGGGATGTCGACAGCAATAAAATTTAAGAAATTTGATATCAATCACTATCTGGTAAACATGAGCATTATATTGCTTTTGCATAGCAAAAGTCCGCTAGCTTAATGCTATATAATGCTAATTTTTACAACAATTGTCTTACTTGCATAGCAAAAGTCCGCTAGCTTAAATGCTATGTAATACTAATTTTGTTACAATAGCGTACCACAAACAACGCGTCACTTTTGCTCATTAATATTCATGACGTTAACAATTGTGGCTAGGCGGGTCAACCTCTCATTTCTCTCCAATAGTAAATGAATAGAAATAGTGTACACACAAGATGGTTACAAAGCTAAGCCTACCATTTCTGTTCCAAATTCACTGGTAAAGATGTGGAAGAACATAAAAATGTTCAGTTAAAGAGATGGCTTGCGTGTCGAGGGCTGAAAAAGAGCCGACCTGATCCAGAGTTAGCTTTTTTATCAACACCTTTTTCTTGTGTGCATTGCCTTAGGCCACTTACAATGACATTTTCCTGTTTCAACAATCTATTCTTTACCACCATATGCCCTGTCTTTCTTATATATAATATCCTCTGGTTGTCTTACGTCTCTGACCGTTCTTGGGGCAATTTACATTGCTATTTTTGTGTAGCGATCGCAAATGCTACTCAGTGACAGCTAACAAACACTTTTAATTTTTTCATTAATAACAAATCTTAATTGTATAATTTATTTACACTTCCTCCTTACTAAAGCTGTTTTTTTACAACAGAAAAGGTAACAGTGGCAGTCAGATACCATTTTGAATTTTTTTCAGGTCATTCATTGTCAGACAGAAGCAGCATGGCAAAACGCCACGCTAAAAAAAATGTAAAAAAAATTTATCAAAATGGCTTACCTCTTCATCCTCTGAAGGACCATGGCCCCCAACAAAATGTTTACTGCATATGAAATGTGAATGGCTTCCCCTTGCTGGCTGCGCAAGCTGATCCATTTTACAGTTTTTGGTTTCGGGAAACGTATGAAGAAAACATCCTTCATATGTCGTAATGTCTAGAGTCGTTTCTACAACTTCCATAGCAAGAGTGTTTGATCGGCATGCTCTTTTTTGAAAATATACTGGTGAAAATAAGCAGAAATAACATGGTTTGTATGCGACAACGTGTCATTAATGTCCCACTTCCACGTTACGATGGCGACGTCACGGTCTAAAAATAGCATTCGTGCGGTACGCTATTGGCTCACTTGCATAGCAAACGTCTGCTAGCTTCATCCAAAGAGCATAAGTGCCCTCTAGTGGAGAAAGCATATTATCCCTAAAAACCGCTAGCTTAAATGCTATATAATGCTAATGTTTACAACAATTGGCTGACTTGCAAAGCAAAAGCCCGCTGGCTTAAATGCTATATAATGCTAATGTTTACAGCGATTGGCTAACTTACAAAGCAAAAGTCCGCTAGCTTAAATGCTCTATAATGCTGAAGTTTACAACAATTGACTAACTTGCATAACCAAAGTCCGCTAGCTTAAATGCTAAATAATGCTAATTTTTACAACAGTTGGCTCACTTGCATAACAAAAGTCCGCTAGCTTAACTGCTATATAATGCTAATTTTTACAACAATTGGCTAACTTGCATCGCAAAAGTCCGCTAGCTTAAATGCTATATAATGCTAATGTTTACAGCGATTGGCTAACTCACAAAGCAAAAGTCCGCTAGCCTAAATGCTATATAATGCTAAAGTTTGCAACAATTGACTAACTTGCATAGCCAAAGTCTGCTAGCTTAAATGCTATATAATGCTAATTTTTACAACAATTGGCTCACTTGCATAGCAAATGTCTACTAGCTTGAGTCCAATATAATGCAAATGTTTACCAAATAGTTTCTGGTGCGCACTAGAAACAATCTGGTGCGCACCAGATTGCTTAAATTTCTTTATTTCTGTCGATGTCCCTTTAGGGGCTACGTATGTTGTTGATGAAATACTCAAATTTAACTCCAGTCAACTAGTTCGACCTTGTAGTTTTAATCTTTAGGCTATATCTTTGTTGTGTTCCTTTTTCAAACTCTTACTGCATAATTGTCAGTCAATATCAGATGATTTTCACGACTTCACTGGAACACTATAAACTGAGATATTGGGTTATTGCTTCGTGGTGTTCTCTCGCATTTCAAAACGCTGAATGTTTTTGCAGCTGTCTGTTATTTACCCAATGGGATAGAGAATTTTTTCAAGTTCAAATATATTAGACGTCAATTGCCGTAAATGGCAGTCAATGAGTAAATAACAACAATGGGATTCACAGGCCCACAAAAGTCTTGACATCAGTTGATGTAAACCACCAAAGGAAAATGGAGAAAAGTAACAAGATTGTTGAAGACCCTGATTCAATTTAATGGTTCCTGGATTAAACGTGGCTGTATTAAAGTGAACATCATAGCTCAAATAAAAGAAAACCACTCACCTGACGTAAATAGAAACATTGAATGATATCGACCTTGGAAGGCATACTTCGAAAATCAAGGACTTTTTCCCTTTTTATTGCTCTTAGCCATATTGAGAGACAAGCCCTGAACTAAAACTGAACTAGACGATGCAAAAATTGATCTCAGAAAATTTTGGAGGCCCCACTTATGCTCAACTGTATTGTTATGAATTGAAGCGAAAACATCACGTTGTAAGTTGCAAGAAAGACGCCATACCCGACTACTCTCCTGGAAATTAGTTTTAGGACCCTGCACTCTTTGTAACAGTTTAGTCATGCTTTGTTGCGTCACTCGTGCGGGCCTTGGCCTGCCTGTTAGGTGGGTGGTGATGCATCATTCTACCTTGCAGCTCTTGTGTAACTATGCAGAATCTTTTTAGACACTGTTTGGTCCATTTTAAACAGACCAGAGTTATTTTTCTCAGATAGTCCACTTCATTTTATTAATGCGAACACGCAATCGAATTCTAGTTCGGACCAGACAAACGAACTCTGGTCTGCTAAAAATCGTGGGTCTCGGTCCGCTTTAAACGCACCCTGCTTCGCTGGTGAATGCAAGCGGACCAGAGTGCACTTATGCTACATTACGTGCCGCGTCACACCACACTCCCTCCGCGCCGAGGGAGGTATTTCCTCTTCTTAATTTGTCCAATCAATGAGTATGCCTTTTGTCCACGTGATGCTAATCGGAAAGTTCGGTTGGCGCAGTGTAAATACTGAACCTTTTCAACAACCTTTTCATTTCCAAGTGTAGCTCTCTGTTACACGAAATTTCCGGATTTGAGGTGAGTCCGTAACAGGCACACTTTTGCAAAATAGACAGTGTTTATTTATGACAATTGCAGAATTAATCATATTTATTGATTACAATCCCACATAAAAGCAAGCAATACAGACATCAAATCAAGCATAACACGTGATAACAATAACGCTAGATCCAGATTGTCACTTTTAAATCCCCGCGCTACCGTCTAAGCACAAATATTCCTCTAAGAATAAAAAGAACTCCTACCGTGACAAAAAGGTGGAGACCCAGACGCCCCGATCAGAGTCAGAAAAGGAACAAAACCGAGCGATCCGTACGTTATCCTTCGGCAGACTCTGACGGGGTGTTGATTTCTTTACGCCAAGCGTTTTACCTATTGCAGATTCAGTCGTCCCAGCCTGGTGCATGTCTACAATTTTGTCTCTGGTGTCTTTCGACAGCTCTTTCGTCTTGGCCATAGTGAAGTTCGGAGTGTGACTGACTGAGGTTGTGGACAGGTGTCTTTTATAGCGATAATGAGTTAAAACAGGTGCCATTAATACAGGTAACGAGTGGAGCCTCGTTAGACCTCGTTAGAAGAAGTTAGACCTCTTTGACAGCCAGAAATCTTGCTTGTTTGTAGGTGACCAAATAATTATTTTCTGCTGTAATTTGGAAATAAATTCTTTAAAAATCAAACAATGTGATTGTCTGGTTTGTTTTTTTCCACATTCTGTCTCTCATGGTTGAGGTTTACCCATGTTGACAATTACAGGCCTCTCTAATCTTTTCAAGTAGGAGAACTTGCACAGTTGGTGGTTAACTAAATACTTATTTGCCCCACTGTCAATCTCTTCAGGGTTACCGCGCAAACCGTCTTTGGACGCGGATGTCCTTACAGTGGTTAATATGAGCCAGTGTTACTATGAACTGTATTGTTTCTTTAATGAGCCTACACGCATGTTATAAGCGAAACACTAGCATGGGTGAGTGCTCCCGAAGAATTTGGAAGGTGTCGCATCAAAAGAGGACAAAAGGAGAAACGTCTGATGACGATGGAAGTGACAGCGTTGGTACTTGGATGAGAGGAATGTCGGGTCGTCGGGGATGTCATGTATGGTGGGGAGCTTGACAAGATAGGAGGAGGCGAAGATCATACGATCACATGATGGCCCACTGAAACAAGGGAAGCTTTATGCCGATGGCCCTCCTCTCTCAACTGTCGCATCTACAGACTACTGTATATACGAGCACGCACGCATAGAAAACAAGCGAGCCGAGTGTGCTTGTCTCCGGGTAGGTGAGTTGGATAATCCCATGAATCGCCTGACCTCCTACATATACTTCGCCGCCGATTGGATGAGAGTCTATGCACTAAAAGAAGGAGTGGGAGGAGGGAGCACTAATATTATTATGTAACCTTGGCAGATGGGATGAGGGGAGGGCGCCGGTGGAGATCGCAGAGACTGTTGTGATACACAAAGAGGAAGTGAGAGGGGCTCAAGGCAGGAAGATCTTAGAAAGGAGGAGGAAAGTACAGTAAAAGTATGAAATGTGTTTTCAAGCTGCTTACAAAGCACATCGGTAAACAGTCATAATGAATTGAGGAAACGTGACAATCACTTTCACTTCCTGTCATATATCCTGAATACAGTGTCTTGCAAAAGTATTCGGCCCCCTTGAATCTTGCAACCTTTCGCCACATTTCAGGCTTCAAACATAAAGATATGAAATTTAATTTTTTTGTCAAGAATCAACAACAAGTGGGACACAATCGTGAAGTGGAACAACATTTATTGGATAATTTAAACTTTTTTAACAAATAAAAAACTGAAAAGTGGGGCGTGCAATATTATTCGGCCCCTTTACTTTCAGTGCAGCAAACTCACTCCAGAAGTTCAGTGAGGATCTCTGAATGATCCAATGTTGTCCTAAATGACCGATGATGATAAATAGAATCCAAATGTGTGTAATCAAGTCTCCGTATAAATGCACCTGCTCTGTGATAGTCTCAGGGTTCTGTTTCAAGTGCAGAGAGCATTATGAAAACCAAGGAACACACCAGGCAGGTCCGAAATACTGTTGTGGAGAAGTTTAAAGCCGGATTTGGATACAAAAAGATTTCCCAAGCTTTAAACATCTCAAGGAGCACTGTGCAAGCCATCATATTGAAATGGAAGGAGCATCAGACCACTGCAAATCTACCAAGACCCGGCCGTCCTTCCAAACTTTCTTCTCAAACAAGGAGAAAACTGATCAGAGATGAAGCCAAGAGGCCCATGATCACTCTGGATGAACTGCAAAGATCTACAGCTGAGGTGGGAGAGTCTGTCCATAGGACAACAATCAGTCGTGCACTGCACAAACCTGGCCTTTATGGAAGAGTGGCAAGAAGAAAGCCATTTCTCAAAGATATCCATAAAAAGTCTCGTTTAAAGTTTGCCACAAGCCACCTGGGAGACACACCAAACATGTGGAAGAAGGTGCTCTGGTCAGATGAAACCAAAATTGAACTTTTTGGCCACAATGCAAAACGATATGTTTGGCGTAAAAGCAACACAGCTCATCACCCTGAACACATCATCCCCACTGTCAAACATGGTGGTGGCAGCATCATGGTTTGGGCCTGCTTTTCTTCAGCAGGGACAGGGAAGATGGTTAAAATTGACGGGAAGATGGATGCAGCCAAATACAGGAACATTCTGGAAGAAAACCTGTTGGTATCTGCACAAGACCTGAGACTGGGACGGAGATTTATCTTCCAACAGGACAATGATCCAAAACATAAAGCCAAATCTACAATGGAATAGTTGAAAAATAAACGTATCCAGGTGTTGGAATGGCCAAGTCAAAGTCCAGACCTGAATCCAATGGAGAATCTGTGGAAAGAGCTGAAGACTGCTGTTCACAAACACTCTCCATCCAACCTCACTGAGCTCGAGCTGTTTTGCAAGGAAGAATGGGCAAGAATGTCAGTCTCTCGATGTGCAAAACTGATAGAAACATACCCCAAGCGACTTGCGGCTGTAATTGGAGCAAAAGGTGGCGCTACAAAGTATTAACGCAAGGCGGCCGAATAATATTGCACGCCCCACTTTTCAGTTTTTTATTTGTTAAAAAAAGTTTAAATTATCCAATAAATGTTGTTCCACTTCACGATTGTGTCCCACTTGTTGTTGATTCTTGACAAAAAATTAAAATTTTATATCTTTATGTTTGAAGCCTGAAATGTGGCGAAAGGTTGCAAGGTTCAAGGGGGCCGAATACTTTTGCAAGGCACTGTAGTTGTGTATATAAGTGTATTGTGCAGTTTGTTGTATATTGAGTATTGAATATGTGTATTTTTCTGTTGTACTTCACAATATTAAGACGAGTGTCTTCCCATAAAAGCAAGAAAAGACCAAGCCTTGTGGTTTTTGGAACTGCATTCATTCTTAGCTGGCTGTCGGGCAGTGCAGAAGTGAAACGCACTGTTTTGTTCATGTCATTATGAAAAATCTGATGAGATCAATGGGAAATCTATGTTGAGTCCACCACTATTTTTTTTTAAACCTCCAGGTGTTCAAAAACTCAGGTTATACATTTAAAAATTTAAATATTTATTATCGGTTATCGATATCGGTAACAGATAATGCTCAAATTTTCCCAGAAAATGATTGCAATTACAAATGCTTTGGTAGTAATATCTTCATTTATTTTGCTTTCAATGAAAAAACACAAAAGAGAATGATTTTTTTTTTTTTTAAATCACTGTCATTTTACACAGAACTCCAAAAATGGGCCGAAAAAAGTATTGGCACCCTCAGCCTAATACTTGGTAGCACAACCATTAGACAGAATAACTGCGAACAACCGCTTTCGGTATCCATCAGTGAGTTTCTTACAATGCTCTGCTGGAATTTTAGAGCATTCTTCTTTGGGAGATTTGAAGGGTGACTTCTCCAAACTGCCATTTTCTGATCTCTCCACAAGTGTTCGATGGGATTCAGGTCTGGACTCATTACTGGCCACTTTAGAAGTCTCCAGTGCTTTCTCTCAAACCATTTCTAGTGCTTTTTTTAACTGTGTTTTGGGTCATTGTCCTGCCCATGACCCATGACCTCTGAGGGAGACCCATCTTTCTCACACTGGGCCCTACATTATGCTGCAAAATTTGTTGGTAGTCTTCAGACTTCATAATGCCATGCACACGGTCAAGCAGTCCAGTGCCAGATGCAGCAAAGCAACCCCAAAACATCATGGAATCTCCGCCATGTTTGATTGTGGGGACCGTGGTCTTTTCTTTGAAGGCTTCGTTTTATTTCCCGTAAACTCTTTATTGATGCAAAACGTTTTTAGTAAGTTTTGGCAAACTCCAGCCTGGCATTTTTATGTCTCTGGGTCAGAAGTGGGGTCTTCCTGGGTATCCTACTATAGAGTCCCTTTCAATCCAGACGCCGACGGATAGTACGGGTTGACACTGTTGTACCTTCGGACTGCAGGACAGCTTGAACTTGTTTGGATGTTAGTCGAGGTTCTTTATCCACCATCCGCACAATCTTTCGTTGAATTCTCTCGTCAATTTTTCTTTTCCGTTCACATCTAGGGAGGTTAGCCACAGCGCCATGGGCTTTACACTTATTGATGACACTGCGCACGGTACGCGGCAACATTCAGGTCTTTGGAGATGGACTTATAGCCTTGAGAGTGCCCATGTTTCCTCACAGTTTTGCTTCTCAAGTCCTCAGACGTTTCTTTGGTCTTGTTTCTTTTCTCCATGCTCAATGTGGTACACACAAGGACACAGAACAGAGGTTGAGTCAACTTTAATCCATTTTAACTGGCTGCAAGTGTGATTCAGTTATTGCCACCATCTGTTATGTGCCACAGATAAGTAACATTTGTTGTTAATTACACCAATTAGAGAAGCATCACATGATTTTTCAAACTTGTCCGGCCCATTTTTGGAGTTTTGTGTAAAATGATAATGATTTAATTTTAATTTTTTTTCATTGCAAGCAAAATAAATGAATATATTATTACCAAAGCATTTGTAATTGCAATCATTTTCTGGGAGAAATTGAGCATTATCTGACAGAATTGCAGGGGTGCCAATACTTTCAGCCAGCACTGTAGGAAGAATCATCACCAAAATACAGTTAACACAACAGTTTTTTTTTTTTAGCTTTTATTTCTGTTCTAGTTATTCAGGTTGCTCAGCAACATCTCTGTTCTGAGGACATGGGACCTGTTGACGCAGCTTGTTTGTGATGGGATGTATATAAATGACAAAAATAGCATGGAAAAGCCATTATCCCATAATTTGAGGTAGTATCACCACAATTACAGCGTAACTGCCAAGATGGGGGTGTCAACTGAGTGGAGTTCTGTACTGAACAATTCTTCCACTCTGTTGTGTTGAATACAATGGTGCCGTCCCACAACTATTTGATGCATGCCATTAGTAACTGGCGCCGACGCATCAGTGTATAATCGCGCAGTTGGGACAGTATCCCGCCCACGCAAGGTTCTGTGCGAAAATCAAAGGCGGCCTCCAATTGCGTCACGAAACATTCAAAGATATGAGCGTGCAAAGCCGTAACAAATGTGTGGAAAAAATTGGCAAGATGTCCTCAAACGCATCGATTTAGAAGGATAGCAGAGTGAATGTGGAAGCACGGTGGTCTAGTGGTTAGCATGTGTGACTCAGATTTGAGTTCTTGGTTTAAATCTTGACTCAGTCTTTCCTATCTTTCACATTTCATCAACATATCCGTTGGAATTGCTGATGATTGGAACTTCTCCATGAGTACCAATGTGTGAATGAATGAGCCGGAACAGTTGAATGACACCTCTGTGAAGTTGGCCCCCTATCAGACGCAAATTTATATAAAAATGATTTCAATCGTTTGTGCTTGTTTGTGCTGTAAAAAGATTCGTTTGTGCTGCTATCGTCAAGATATTTACAATTCTTTTGTGGGTCAATATCTAAAAAACGATAGCAGCACAAACCTAGCACAAACGAATGACATAATTTTTCTATAAATTTGCATCTGATGGGGGGGCAACTTTATGGATGTTCAAAAGACACAAGTAGTCAATGAATGAGTACATTTTACATTTTTACATTTTACATTACATTTGTTTTCTTCTACGTTTATGCTAGTTGTTGAGACGCCCCTCCTTTATTTAGAGCGTTGGATACAGAAAAGCTGTGAATGACGTCATCACTCGAAATTAATATTTGGCTATCTATAAATTAGGGCTGTCAAAATTATCGCGTTAACGGGCGGTACTTAATTTTTTAAAATTAATCACGTTAAAATATTTGACGCAATTAATGCACATGCCCCGCTCAAACAGACTAAAATGACAGTACAGTGTAATGTCCGCTTGTTACTTGTTTTTTGGTGTTTGGCGCCCTCTGCTGGTGCTTTGGTCCAACTGATTTTATGGGTTAGTACCTTAATTGAGCATGGTGTAATTATTGACATCAACAATGGCGAGCTACAAGTTTATTTTTTGATTGAAAATTTTACAAATTTTAATAAAACGAAAACATTAAGAGGGGTTTTAATATAAAATTTCTATAACTTGTACTAACATTTATCTTTTAAGAACTACAAGTCTTTCTATCCATGGATCGCTTTAAGAGAATGTTAATAATCTTAATGCCATCTTGTTGATATATTAATGTATATATCCGTCTTGTGTCTTATCTTTCCATTCCAACAGTAATTTACAGAAAAATATGGCATATTTCATTGATGGTTTGAATTGCGATTAATTACGATTAATTAATTTTTAAGCTGTAATTAACGCGATTAAAAATTTGCCCTACTATAAATTGATAGCAGCACAAACGAAAATTTTTACAGCATAAACCAGCACAAACGTAGCACAAACGGTTGGCACTATTTTTAGCCCTTTTTAACCAAAATGGGGGGCTGGTTGACCTCAGATTGTCTTGTAAAAGAATTTTTAATATCTCAAAAATGATAGCAGCACAAACGAGCACAATTTTAGCACAAATGAATGACATAATTTTTCTATAAATTTGCATCTGATGGGGTCAATGAATGAGTACATTTTACATTTTACATTACATTTGTTTCTACTACGTTTATGCTAGTTGTTCAGACGCCCCTCTTTTATTGAGAGAGTTGGATACAGAAAAGCTGTGAGTGACGTCATCACTCGAAACTAATATTTGGGTATCTATAAATTAGGGCTGTCAAAATTATCGCGTTAACGGGCGGTAATTAATTTTTTTAATTAATCACGTTAAAATATTTGACGCAATTAACGCACATGCCCCGCTCAAACAGACTAAAATGACAGTACAGTGTACTGTGAGCATGGTGTAATTATTGACATAAACAATGGTGAGCTATTAGTTTATTTTTTTGATTGAAAATTTTACAAATTTTAATAAAACGAAAACATTAAGAGGGGTTTTAATATAAAATTTCTATACCTTGTACTAACATTTATCTTTTAAGAACTACAAGTCTTTCTATCCATGGATCGCTTTAAGAGAATGTTAATAATGTTAATGCCTTCTTGTTGACATATTTTTATAATAAACAAATACAGAACTTATGTACCGTATGTTGAATGTATATATCCGTCTTGTATCTTATATTTCCATTCCAACAATAATTTACAGAAAAATATGGCATATTTTATAGATGGTTTGAATTGCGATTAATTACCATTAATTAATTTTTAAGCTGTAATTAACTCGATTAAAAATTTCAATCGTTTTGCCCTAATATTTTTATGTTCATTTCATTCATTTTTGTTGCAGTTTTATTGCTTTAAAACTTTTTTATATAAATAGTATAGGAAAGTCAATTTCATGCAATAACACTTTTCGGCCAACAGGGGGGCCTGGCCCCCCGGCACCTCCTTAAAATCCGCTTATGCAAGTTAGCAACATACACAAAAGTATTTACAGCACAAATGTAGCACAAATAAATTACATAATTTTCTATAAATTTGCATCTGATGGGGGGCCGACTTCACAGACGTTCAAAAGACACAAGTAGTCAATGAATGAGCACATTTTTTGGGACCCCTTGTATCTTCCATCCCGTTCAAAGTTATGGTGAGCCGCGCTTAGCTAACTTCTGACACAGTCTTCGCTGGACTGTACCAGTCACTTGCAGGTCAGTAGTGTGCAGTGTTAGAAAAACAATTCTATTAATACAAGACTAGTCAGATGTGTGCTGGATCCACACAATACAACACTCTGTTCCTGTTTGTATCCAATTTGCTTTTCAAGTACAGAAATAAATAGACGATTGTTCTATATTTGGGTTAACTTGACATGCTTTTGCACCTCGGTTATGTAATGGTCAAGCTCCTCGTTGCAGTCCAGGAATGAGTTTCCTGTTCACCACAGCCAGGCCACGTTTACACTGTCTTCAATAGCAGTTGCATATTGTCAAATTCCTGCCGTCTGATTCGTCCTTCGCTTCTGACTCCGTGTACTTAGAGAGGTTAACCGCCTACGTCAACAGCGCCGTCTTCCGAGTGCTGGATAGTGTCACTTTAGGCTGCGTATAAGTGTGAGCGCTATGTATATGAATAATGAAATGAGATTATCAGCGGGGAAAACCAGTCTATTACGCATGTAAATCATTATCAAACTTTGCAATGTACAGAACATTCACATTAGAGTTAGGAAATGACTTTCATACTCTACATAACAAGGAACTGTTTGATGTCGACATGATACATGCCTTGAACTTGAAATACTTTCACCATATCTTGGCACTGTTCCCATGTTGTCAAAGCGCTATGTCAATACATTTGACTCCAGTTGAGTATGCTGATTTTGCTACATTAAATGTATTCAAAGTGCTATGACGCAAAAGATGTTTTTGTGCTTTTTTTTCGTACATAGCTAAAGCTGGATTTACAGCTAGTTCTAAGGAAACCCTAACCATCACAAGCAGTTAATGTTCATGAACAGGCAACATAAGGTTTTGCTTGTTTGAGTTCATATGAAAGTTATACTGTGACTTCTAATACAACTACGGAAGGTTTGTTTTACAGGTTTTACTCGTTTGTTCCAATAAAAGTTTTTTTGTTATAGAGGTGAAAGTCAACTCTTAATGGAGCTCAATTTCTTTGACACATCATTACCCAATTTTAAAGTTGAAATCATCAATCTTACCACCGTGACGTTGGCCCCCTATCAAATGTCAGATGTCAATTCTATGTGCTGCCTGCTATCGTTAATAAGATAATAACATTTTTTTATAAGTCAATCTGAGGTCAACCAGTCCCCATTTTGATGAAAAATGGCTAAAAATTGTGTCAATTGTTTATTCTTTGTTTGTGCTGCTATCGTTTTATCGGGCATAATGTACTGACGGGGCGTGCGGCCGATAAATAGGGGGCCTGCATTGTTGGCGAAGCCGTCAAAGCTGACCAAGTGGAATCACAAACAAAGAGCTTTTTTCGTTGAAAATTCTCGTGAATAAATGCTTAAATCCCTGAGTTCTTTATACCTGTAGATATGGATGTAAAACCGTCTCGATCCTTGGTTAAAAGCAAAAAAATGTGCAGTTAGCATTTATTTTACATAAATATTGCGAACTTGATGATGCCAATGCAGTAGCGACTAATTTCTCCCACTGATTTTTTTCACAACATTTCAAAATGCATTCATGGTACGAAAAATATAATAATTACCTTGAATCCTCAAACAAATCACTCCTGAAACAATCCTTCATGTTTGTATACGGTACAGCTTTCGTACTTTTTCAACCTAAACCCGGTGGGTGTGTGTGTGAATAGCTCCTCTTAATGTGGGCGGCCCCCTACTTGAATGCGAGGTGTAGTGCATGACCAATCTGAGCCGTCAATACATTATGAGGTCTATGACAAGTGTTATTAACATATTTGATGAGGGTTGCTTTGATATCTCAAAAACAATAGCAGCACAAACAAAAAAAAATTCAGCACAAACGAATGATGGAGGCCCAACTTTACGGAGCTATCAATCATCCAAATTTGAACAGGCTCAGTAGTGAACTTCCTTGCTGTGTCTAAGTTCAAGTTAAATAGTTGAATTGTTATCCATCAAAACATTTTTTTTTGTGGGACACAAGTCACTTTTTGGTTATAATGATTATCAGAAAATTTCGCCTGCCCTGGAACAGGCAAGAAACATTTCCCCCAATTAATCAGTCATTTATGCATAGTTACTTTGTCTGAACCTTGTATGCACAGAACCAATCATTTAGTGTAAAAGTACATTTTGTATTTCACCCATGATTTATGTGAAACAACCTAGATATTCCAGACATCATTCCACTTATTTCACATGATTTTGTCATTTCATGGTCCTGCACATGAGCATGTTTTTGGAAGTGTTTTGCTCAAATAAGGCTTTTGACTATGGAGGACCAAATGAGCCGGAATGAAATATCTTTCAATAAATACTTAAATGTTTTCATCTTGATAGTTTTACCGTTTGGCAGAGACTAGAACAACATAAGGAACGACACAACAGTCGACATTAATATACTATTCATGTTTATCTTAATGTAGCATGGCTCCTAGCAACAACTCAGTCACAAATCTACAAGCCTGTCTCGAATATGGTCACGCGCGTCTGATTTCTATACTTCCACGCAACATATTAGATTAATTTTTTCGCTTTCTGTCTGCTGTCTAGCTCATCACCCAGAACGGGAGCAGATTCTAACAGTTCCGTAGTGCCGGCTCCATCCAAACTCAACGGGCAGAGCAACAAAGTGTGTTTGGTGTGTTCGGACGAGGCCTCCGGATGCCACTACGGGGTGGTGACGTGCGGCAGCTGCAAGGTTTTCTTCAAGAGGGCTGTGGAAGGTTAGTCTTGCACTCAGAACAGCACATTCGTTGCCTCGTTTCCACCGAGCGCTAGGGTCGAGTCGCAGACAGCACATTTTTTATTCGAAATCAAAATCTAACATATACAGTATTGGCCTGAATATAAGACGGTGTTTTTTGCATTGAAATAGGACTGAAAAAGTGGGAGTCGTCTTATATTCGCGGCCTAGACATTATACCCATTCATGACGCTAGATGGCGCCAGATATCATTGAAGCGAATGCTGAACTAGAGGAGTAATGTTCTGTCATGACAGATCTCAGCTACTCTCAAGTTTAACCAGTTTGCAGTATTTCATTGCAATGTTTTTCCTTATTCAGATTTGTTTCAAGATATGAAAATAAATCTTACAATGTATTTGAAAACAAGCAAGATGGAGCGCAGCCTAGCTAGATCCTGCACTGCAAATTTATAAAATCTTAATCAGATTACTTTTCGCAAATCTGGATGAATATTTTCTCCATCTTGTTTTGAGTGTTAAAGACTTCATATTAGGGGTGCACGATATCAGTTTTTTGAAACCGATACCAATATCGATAATTTCCTGCTCCTCAAGGCCGATACTATATATATATATTTTAGGGGTGTCAAACGATTAAAAATTTTAATTGAGTTAATTACAGCTTAAAAATGAATTAATCGTAATTAATCGCAGTTAATCGCAATTCAAACCATCTATAAAATATGCCATATTTTTCTGTAAATTAATGTTGGAATGGAAAGATAAGACACAATATGGATATATACATTCAACATACTGTACATACCGTATTTTTCGGACTACAAGTCGCACCTGAGTATAAGTCGCACCAGCCATAAAATGCCCAACAAAGAGAAAAAAAACATATATAAGTCGCACCGGAGTATAAGTCGCATTTTTGGGGGAAATTTACTTGATAAAATCCAACATATAGAACGGATATATCATCTTGAAAGGCAATTTAATATAAAAATACAACAGAGAACAACATGCTGAATAAATGTGCAGTGTACAGTGCATGAACAACGAAATGAGAATATACTGTCCTTACCAGGACGCTACGGCTCAGTCCCTGCTATACAGCGAACTCCCAAATGACGATGCTGGACGTCCGTATAATGTGCTGAATCAATTTGGTGCTTGATACCAAACAGGTTCGCATCAACGTAAAGAAATGATAATTAGGTGCTCTTAGAGCAATGACATTAAACGGTTAGCATGCGTTTGCTAGCATTAGCAAATCGTTCAAACAACCACACAACTGGCTCTAAGTGTCCGATCGCGAGTGGAAAACACACAACAACAACAGAAAAGATGATACACACAGGCTTTGCCTCTGTAGAGATATTTTGAAAGCATAAACAATGAACGTCGGTTCGCAGCCATGTCTCTCTCTCGCTAACTCGCCCACTCACTCACACCTACGTATCTGTCCGTCTTCTTCTGGCGTGTGAGTGCTCTTTTTCACGTAAACAAGTGCGAGTGCGCCCCCACGTGGGCGTGAAAGCGCCACAAACTAAAAGCATGCATTTCAATATAAAAAAAGTCAATAATACAATTGAACACACATTGCAAAAGGCTGAACGCGAACGTGGCCATAGCTATTGAGTTATTCAGATAACTATAGCATAAAGAACATGCTAAAAAGTTTACCAGACCATCAGTGTCACTCCAAAACACCACAATAACATGTGAAATGATAACATAATGTGTTAATAATTTCACACATAAGTCGCTCCAGAGTATAAGTCGCACCCCCAGCCAAAATATGAAAAAAAACGCGACTTATAGTCCGAAAAATACGGTAAGTACTGTATTTGTTTATTATAACAATAAATCAACAAGATGGCATTACCATTATTAACATTCTGTTAAAGCGATCCATGGATAGAAAGACTTGTAGTTCTTAAAAGATAATGTTAGAACAAGTTATAGAAATTTGATATTAAAACCCCTCTTAATGTTTTTGTTTTAATAAACTTTGTAAAATTTGCAATCAAAAAATAAACTAGTAGCCCACCATTGTTGATGTCAATAATTACTTACACAATGCTCATGGGTGCTGAAGCCTATAAAATCAGTCGCACCCAAGCGCCAACAGAGGGCGACAAAACTCCGTAAAACACAACAAGTACACATTTCACTGTGCTGTCATTTTAATCTGTTTGAGTGGGGCATTCGTGCGTTAATTGCGTCAAATATTTTAACGTGATTAACTAAAAAATTAATTACCGCCCGTTAACGCGATAATTTTGACAGCCCTAATATATATATATATATATATATATATATATATATTTTTTTTTTTTTTTTTTTTTTCAGTGTATATTCACATGGGTTTTTGAGCACGTGTAGGCCAAAAATACATGTGGTGGATTCAGCATAGACTTGCCTTTTACCTAACAGAATTTTCATGATGACATGAACATTACTATAATGAACAAAAACAAAGACAAAAAGAGTTTTAACTTCATATAAAGTGCCCCTGTTTATTTTTTCAAATAAATAAAATTTGAGTCAATCACAATCAGTTAGTCAATATAATTAACGATGTGTTTCGCTGAGCAATAAGCACTAAACTGAAACAAACATAAACTCAACAGGTATTGTGCTTTGTCAGCGGATAAAACATTTGGTGCAAAAGGAGAGGAGACTTTGTGGTCTTGGTCCATGAAATAACTCAAACGCACACATCCCAATCCACCGACACCGTGCCAAAAATATATATTATCGGGCCTATTAATAATGTTATTGGATTTATTGTGATGACTTCATAATTCCTATTATCGGACCGATAATTATCGTGCACCTCTACAACAAAACTTTTTACGGCACAAACAAGCACAAACGATTGACATCATTTTAATAGAAATTTGCGTCTTATGGGAGCTAACTTCACAGAGGTCTTACCACTTGGTGGAAATGTGGCTTCCAATGTAAAGTTTGGATTTCGGGCTTTTTCGCAGGCTACTGTTCTTTAGCCTCTGCTGGTTGTGACCTAAGTGGGGCCCTAAGTCTCCATCAAGCAGTTCCTTCTCCACCCCTGACTGCACAAACACTACATACCTTTGCTGTGGCCTCTTAACTCTAGTTCTGACCTTTTTGCATGACTAAACGTTTTCTTTATGTTTTCCTTCCCGAAACTCAGCAGTATTTTGGATTGTTTGTGTGATGTACCGTAACGGCAATTTAAAATGAAGGGTGGGACATTTTTAATTTCCATACAAATGTTACAATCTGTTATCTTTTTTTGTTTGTTTCCTCCACCCCACCCCTCCTCAAACAACACAACTGCCCTCTCCATTTTCCGGTCGTTTTCTCAATGGCGAAGGATGGAGAGCACGACAAAAGAGTGATGGTAAATAAATGCAACTTTTAATAAAAATGCTAATCATTCTGGTGGTGAGCATGATGTAATGCTCACTGATGATTTGTCGCTATGTTCAGTATTCTTGCTTGCAAACGCGCTCAGCTACTTCTTTTGGCGTTGCATGAAATAATTGATTCAGCCTTTTTCTAATGGAGTGTCTGTTTTAACAAATTTGAGCACAATGATTTTTTGCGTTTTGTTATGACAAATCTTTTAATCCACAAATCAATTACTAGCCTATCTGCAATGTACCTAATCTGTGGGGGAAATACAGTGCCCTCCATAATTATTGGCACCCCTGAAAAAGATGTGTTTTTTAGCTTCTAATATATTTTTTTATTCAAATAATATGGGACCTTAATGGAAAAAAAGAGAAAAATCCAACCTTCAATACAAGTGCATTCATTCAGTGGGGAAAAAATCACACATAAAGAAAAAAATTATTTGACATCAAATAATGTGTGTCACAATCATTAGCACCCCTGGTGTTAATACTTTGTACAACCCCCTTTTGCCAACAAAACAAGGTCTGGGGACTGAGATGGCCATGGGAGGAACTTGATTTTGTGTCTGGTGAACCATTTCTGTGTAGATTTGGCCATATGTTTAGGGTCATTGTCTTGCTGAAAGACCCAGTGACGACCCATCTTCAGCTTTCGGGCAGAGGGCAACGGATTTTGATTTAAAATGTCCTGGTATTTCAAAGCATTCATGATCTGACCAAAGCACACGGTCCCAGTTGAAGCCTGGGACCGTGTGTATTTTTGTGTGAGACCAAGATTGAGCTTTTTGGCATCAAACACTCTAAGTGGGTCTGGCGTGCCACGAAAGATGCGCATGCTGAAAAGCACCTCATACCCACTGTGAAGTATGGGGGTGGGTCAGTGATGCTGTGGGGCTGTTTCGCTTCCAAAGGCCCTGGGAAGCTTGTTAGGGTGCATGGCATCATGAATGCTTTGAAACAGTCTTTCTATCTATCCGTGGATCACTTTAACAGAAAGAATGCTAATAATGCCATTTGTGGATTTATTGTTACAATAAACAAATACAGTACTGATGTACAGTATGTTGTATGTATATATCCGTCGTGTCTCTTATCTTTCCATTCCAACAATAATTTACAGAAAAATATGGCATATTTTAGAGATGGTTTGAATTGCGATTAATAGCGATTAATTACGATTAATTAATTTTTAAGCTGTAATTAACTCGATTAAAAATTTTAATCGTTTGACAGCCGTAATATATATATATATATACACATAAGTTTATTCTTACATTTTAGGGGAAAAAGTGAAAAAACATGCCTTATATGTATGTGCTTCCAATGCTAAATCTGAATAAATACATTGAACACAAACATTTTTTTGGGGTGGGGGGCTTACTTCCAAGTTTTTCACTTATCGCGGCGGTTTCTGGTCCCCGATAACCGCGAAAAACGAGGGATCAGTGAATGAAGGTCACTTGTTGTTGAATTTCTCACTTCCAATAACAAAAGGGAGTGACCGACCCAGTAATGCCCCAAAATCAGTGCCTGAAAATTAACAACAAATAACCTGAAATGCGGCAAAACGAAACTCATCGGTCACCATTGACATAGCTACCCTCGCAGTTCAAATAAATTGGATGTCGACTCGCGATAAAAACATTGTAATTTACAGCTGGATTGATTTCCTGACCCATGTGCCAACAATTATTGTGAGATCATCATCATCATCATCCTTGTATCGCAAATCGTATCGTGAGGTAGCCAGAGGTTCCTACCCCTATTACTGATCCTGTTATCAACCACGTCAGCATTGAACTCAAACTCACACGAGGCTGAGATGTACTCATATAACAGCTCTAACCTACTGTAGTGTACGTTCACGATTGTGCAGTTTGCTAAAGGGACTCAGGTTCTGCTAATCCTTACGCTGTACTGTACATACAAACTCGATTTAAAATGCGATATTCATCTAAAAGCTGTTGAAGCCGGCTCCTGTTTATATAATCTGAAATTGACCGCAACCTTTGCCCCCTCTCAAGGCAAATCCATTCAAGAGCATTAATGATAATGATGAAAAGAGAAGCCGCCTGCGTGACATTTAAAAATTTGCTGCCTCCTCTTTGAACAGCTTGAATTGTTCTGCTGCATTGTATGCAAGACTTTACCCTTTAAATGATCGTGATTATCATTGACTCACTGAAGGATTATGCAACTAGTTTGCTCTCTAAAGAGCAGTGACATGGGAAGTTGCGCTTTTTCCGCTCATAATTCCTGTAGGCCAAATGATTATTCTCATAATGGCAATGAAAGAATATTTCAGAACATAGATGAATAAATAAATATCCTAGCCAAAATGTTTAGTTTAGTGTCTTCCTCCCTCATCCCAAAGGGGTTTGGAACTGTAGAAAAATGTTCGTACTGTAAGTGAGAATGTGACTAGAGTTGTCCGATAACGACTTTTTAACTGATAAACAATATCTTCCAATCATATCGAACCGACACTGATATATGCAGTCGTGCACTTAAACTGTTATTGCTAATTGTATTGTGATGCCCTACTGGATGCTTTAATAATGATAAATGTAACAACGTCAAGGTTTTCCCCCCAAAAATAAACATTTTGTGCAAAATAAGTGAACAACTTCAGCTGAAGTTATCGATAGGGTTGTTCCGATCATGCTTTTTTGCTCCTGATCCAATCCCAATCATTTTAGTTTGAGTATCTGCCGATCCCGATATTTCCCGATCCGATTGCTTTTTTTTTTGCTCCCGATTCAATTCCAATCATTCCCGATTATTTTTTCCGATCATATACATTTTGGCAATGCATTAGGAAAAAAATGAATAAAACTCAGACGAATATACTGTATACATTCAACATACAGTACATAAGTACTGTATTTGTTTATTATGACAATAAATCCTCAAGATGGCATTTACATTATTAACATTGTTTCTGTGAGCGGGATCCACGGATAGAAAGACTTGTGACTTTGTATATTGTGATTAAATATTGCCATCTAGTGTATTTGTTGAGCTTTCAGTAAATGATACTGTAGCCATGCCCAAATGCATGATGGGTAGTGGAACCATGACTCTGCATAGTGCTACCAATTGATATATCTTCTCTGCGTTGGGAAATAACATAAAGTGTTAAGTAAAAGATCAGTTGCTACCTTGCTTCCCCACATTGCTTCCCATGACATTTCTAATCGTAGGGAGAGGGATTGTTAGGCTTTAGCCAATTAAAAAAAAGCCTCCAAAGGCTGCCAAAATTCACTCTGCTCATTTTACGCTGCCTTTTATCTCTCTATATAGGTAAAACAGCGCCATTACAGATTAAGCGCGACAACGCGTGAGTGGGTCGTGCAGCGCATGCATTAATTGCGTTAAATATTTTAACGTGATACATTTTTTAAAAAATTAATTACTGGCGTTATCGGGATAAATTTGATAACCCTATCTTAAGCCTAAACTAAAGACTCCGGATGAGTGTAACATATTATGTCTGTAACGTTAAATACAATTAGAAAACGATTTAATTAAAAAAAAAAAAAAATGTATATTAAAAAAAGGCATGGCCGATATTTTTCTGCCGATTCCGATACTTTGAAAATGACGTGACATCCCGATCGATCGGGACATCTCTAGTTAGCGAAAATAAATGTCCCATATAAGTAATATAAATTGAAATGAGCTAAAATGTCCATCATTAAATAAATGAAACCGTTCACAGTTAAATCACTAGGGGGCGACCAAAGCGTTACAAATACAACCAGGCGTTTGTAGGACATGCCAATGCAAAAACAATTCCCAAAATGCATTTTGCTGGGTTTTTGCGCAGATTTTTGTATTTTATTACTTTTCTTAGTGACTATTCCTTTCTGGTAAGGCAGTAGTTATACAGTGAGGAAAATAAGTATTTGAACACTTCGCGATGTTGCGAGTTCTCCCACTTAAAAATTTTCACGGTAGGTGGTTGTCCACAGTAAGAGACAATCTAAAAAACAAAATTCCAAAAATCACAGTGTATTTTTTGAACAATTCTTTAGTATTATACCAAGGGCGTAGGTTTGGTCTCAATATTGGTAGGGATGACATAACAGCATAACCTGCATGCACACTTATTGCTGGGGACGGGACATTAATAAGACCAAACAGATTAGGTGAACGGGGGTCAGGGATAGATTTCTCACGAATAGGAACCTAAGTAATTGATAGGCGAAATGATCAATGCAAAATCTGAACCGACTTGTACTAACTTTCATATGTATTAGTTCAAGTGATACATCGTTCGATTCAAACCTTTGTTTTAAAAAACTACTAAAAAAAAAAAAAAAAAAACCCATTATGAAAACTTCTAGAATAAATGTGTGGATTTTTGTTGTTGTTGTTTAGCAAATTTAAATTGCAATATTTGAACATTATATTAACATACACAATAATCACTTTACTATCCAGGAATGCAAAAATTAACAATTGTCTTAAGACCACTCAACATTGTCTGTCTAAATAAAAAAATTAAATACAACTGAAAAATCGTCTTAGTTAGGGAATACCAAAAATAAATAAAAATGGAACCTTCCTTCAGGTAAAACGCTACTGCTTTTGTCCATAAAAACAACCAAACTCAACAAAAAAAATGAAAGCTCCTTTCGGCTGCTTTAAGGCGACATAAATAAAACAAAAATAAATATTGGGACAAAGGGGACACTTCTCTCTAAGCAGCTTCCTACTCGAGTTTTGCAGGTTAGCAAATTCACACAGTTTAATGTTATGCTAACTCTGATGCCGGTCGGGCTTTCAGTCGCAAAATTAGTGGTGTGTTCCCCACCTCCACAACATTGACGTCTTTTTACATGACTTACAGTGGTTGCTGCTGGGTGTCATGTCATCAGCCAATCAAACGTGTGTTTGAGGGGAAAAAATGGACTGGCACATTCAGCAAGTGAAAAGGAGGAGGATGTTAGTCTGAAAATAATGACGTAATTCACTTAATAATGGTAGGGTCAATTCTGTGCTTACAACATGTGGAAAGACAATCTAAATTACCTATATAACTGAAGTTAGTACAAATAAGGTTGCTTAAAAGTTGGTGGGGACAATTTGAGCATCCTGAAAAGTTGGTAGTGTTATTTCCCTATTGTCCCTATGCAAACCTACGCCCTTGTATTATACTGCTGCAAATAAGTATTTGAACACCTGTCTATTAGCGAGAATTATGAGCCTCAAAGACCTGTTAGTCGCCTTTAAAAAGTGGAGTGGAGGTGGACTTTTTACGTCTGACTTTTTGACCTGTTTGATGTGATTAGCTTCATATAAACACCTGTCCACCCCATACAATCAGAAAGTCTCCAATTCCTAACGTTTTCAATACCAAAAAGCTGTCCAAAGACAGAAATGTAGACCTCTACAAGGCTGGAAATAGTTACGGGGCAATTGCCAGGCAGCTTGGTGATATAAGTTCCACCGTTGGAGCAATTATTAGAAAATGGAAGAAGCTAAACATGACTGTCAATCAACCTCGGACTGGCGCTCCATGCAAGATCTACCTCGTAGGGTGTTACTGATTTTAAGAATTGTGTTGAATCAGCCATTAACTACAAAGGACGAGCTGGTCACTGACAGCTGGGACCACCATTTCCAAGGTTGCTGTTGGTAATACACTAACACAGGTTCCCCTGCTTAAACCAGCACATGTCAAGGCCTGTTTTAAGTTTCCCAATGACCATTTGGATGATCCAGAATAGTCATGGGAGAAAGTCATTTGGTCATATGAGATCAGAATGAAACTTTTTGGTCTTAATTCCACTCAGAGTGTTTGGAGGAAGAAGAATGATGAGTTCCATCCCAAGAACACCATCCCTACTGTGAAGCATCGAGCCGGTAGCATCATGCTTTGGGTTTTTTTTTTCTGGGACTTGACGACTCCACTGTATTAGGGAGAGGAGGACCAGGGCCGTGTATGGGAGATTTTAATGAAAAACCTCCTTCCCTCAGTTAGAGCATTGAAAATGGGGTCGTGACTGGGTCTTCCGACATGACAATGGCCTGAAGTAGACAGCCAGAATTGGCAAGGAGAGGCTTCTTAAAAAGCATATCAAGGTTCTATCTCAAGACCTGAACCCAATAGAAAGTCTTCGGAGGAAGCGCAAACTCAGTTTCTCTGTGACAGCCCAGAAACCTGACTGATCTTGAAAAGATCTGTGTGGAGCAGTGGTGCAAAATCCTTGCTGCAGTCTGTGCAAACCTGCTGAAAAGTTAGAGCAAACATTTGACCTCTGTAATTGTGAACAAAGGCTACCATACCAAATGTTTACATTGATTTTCTCAATTATTAAAAACACTTATTTGCAGCAGTGTAATACAAATAAATTGTTTAAAAATCCTACACTTTGATTTCTGGATTTCTTTCAAGATTGACTCTCACAGTGGACAAGCACCTACCATGAAAATTTAAAACCTGTCCATCATTTCCAAGGGGAAGAACTTCCAGATTTCGCAGGATGTTCAAATACTTATTTTCCTCACTGTATAACTACTGCATTACCAGAAAGAAATAGTCACTAAGAAAAGTAATAAAATACAAAAATCTGTGCAAAAACCCAGAAAAATACATCTTCGGAATTGTCCTTGCATTGGCATGTCCTATGATTGCCTGCCTGTATTTGTAACACTTTGGTCGCCCCCTAGTGATTTAATTATTTATAGGGGACGTTTATTTACAACAACTTCAGTTGAAGTTGTTCTCTTATTTTTCTTATTTTTAAATAATTATTTTCCTCACTGTATCGATCGATATTATCGGACAACTCCAAATGTAACCGTTGAGGTGTGCACTGTAAATCACTAATGACCAGTCCAGAGTATAGTTTTTTTTGTTTGTTTGTTGTTGCTCTAATTCAACTGAAGGCTGTACTAATCTAATGAGACAAATACTATGGAGTAGCCAATCAAACATATTATTTCGTTTTTCCGAACAAATTTATACATTTTATTTGTTTTAATAATAAAAATAATAATACATTTTATTTCTAGAGCGCTTTTCAAGCCACAGAAAGACTCTTCACAAGAGAGATGGAATCACAGTACGATCAAAACAATCATAAAAAAAAAAACGGCTGTCAAACAATTAAAATTTTTAATCGAGTTAATCACAGCTTAAAAATTAATTAATCGTAATTAATCATCTATATAATGTGCCATATATTTCGTTAATTATTGTTGGAATGGAAAAATAAGACACAAGACGGATATATACATTCAACATACTGTACATAAGTACTGTATTTGTTTATTATAACAATAAATCAACAAGATGGCATTAACATTATTAACATTCTGTTCAAGCGATCCATGGATAGAAAGACTTGTAGTTCTTGAAAGATAAATGTTAGTACAAGTTATAGAAATTTTATATTGAAACCCCTCTTAATGTTTTCGTTTTCATAAAATTTGTAAAATTTTCAAACAATTGTTGATGTCAATAATTACACAATGCTCATGGTGCTGAAACCCATAAAATCAGTCGCACCCAAGCGCCAGCAGAGGGCGACAAAACGCCCCCCAAAAAAACAACAAGAAGTGGATATGACACTGTGCTGTCATTTTAATCTGTTTGAGCGGGGTATGTGCGTTAAATGCGTCAAATATTTTAACGTGATTAATTTAAGAAATTAATTACCGCTTGTTAATGCGATAATTTTGACAGCCCTAAAAAAAAAAAAAAAAAAAAAAAAAAAAAGATATTAAAAGATAAAAGATTAAAAGCACAATAAAGAGGAGCAAAGATATAACAGAGCTAGGGGTCATGGTGGGTAAGAAAGAGTGAACAGGTGTGTTTGGAATCTGGATTTGAAAAGTGAAAGGGTAGATATACTGTGAAGATCAGGGGGTAGGGAGTTCCAGAGCTGGGGACTAAACTAACTGACTAAAAGCTCTGGAACCAAAGGTGGAGAGGCGGACACGGGGGACGGAAAGGGGGAGGATCGTGGAAGAGCGAAGTGGACGGGTTGGATTGTTTAAACAAGAGCAGATTGCAAAGGTAGGGAGGGGCCAAGCCATGGAGTGTTTTGAAGGTGATGATGAGGATCTTGTAATTGATTCTTTGTTTGACGGGAAGCCAGTGAAGTTGACGGAGGATGGGGGTGATGTGGTGTGTGGCGGGGGTCCGAGTGATGAGGCATGCTGCCAAGTTCTGGAGGAGCTGCAGTTTTTGGAGGGACTTGTTAGGGTGACCAAAGAGCAGTGAGTTGCAGTAATCGAGCCGGGAGGTTATTAGACTACAGACCAGGGTGGAAGCGGTATGGCGGGTGAGAGAAGGTAGGAGACGAGAAATGTTGCGAAGGTGGAAATAGGCTGATCTGGTGATGCTGTTGATATGTGACCGGAAGGAGAGCGTGGTGTCGAGGATGACAGCCAGACTCTTAACCAGAGTAGAAGGAGAGATCTGTACATTGTTTATGGTAATAGAAAGAGGCGTGCGAAATTTCCGATTCTTAGATTATTCGCGATTCGGCTGTGGAAGATTCGAGTACGATTCACAAATAACCAAATTCCGATTATTGAAGTATACCAGGTAAAGCAGAAGTAAAACACAGTCAGCGCGTTCTTTGGGACGCAATGAGGAACGGACCGAGAGTAAATATCATGCTCAACTCATGCCGCTAGATAAAAAAAGAACAATCATAACTGACTGCGGCTGACAGCCGCTACAAACAACGCCCAGTTGCTAGTTGTTACAAACATACGGCTACAGTAGATATCATATATGTAGAACTAGATGCAAAATGACAGATGACGTCGGTGTTAGAACTTGTATTACTGAACAGAGATGCGAAATGACAGACTTTCCGGTGTAAGTAAACAGCCGCCATCTTAAAGCAGTAGACCTCTCTAGAAGGCTCTGTTGTAGCGAACCCAATAAACTTTTTATCTAAAATACTCCTAAATCGGCAGAATCTTGTCTTGAATCTATCTTTGAATGATGAAATAGTTTTAAAACTTTGACAAAAGTAGACAGAAGGGAAATTATGGAATAACGGGAGCCATTTTAACAACTGTAACTGTTGATTCACAACATTAAATTAATTGAATGTCGTTTAAAGATACAGAATGGGGACTGGAGTTTTTTTATTTACTGTTATTTTTGTATTTTTGTTTACTGTTATATGTTAACTTGATACTGAAATAGTAGTTTGGTTTAGCCTGAGAGGATTTTTAAACAATTTTGGAACTAATGTACAAAACATTAAAAAAGGAGGGGGGTACATCAATAATCGCTTTATAATTGAATCTGAGCCTCTGAATTGTAATTGTAATCGAATCGTTAGGTGCCCAAAGATTCCCAGCTCTAGTAATAGAGAACTTATGGACATGAGAGAGCATTGTGGTGGCTCCAACTAGGAGGACTTCTGATTTTGAGCTGTTGAGTAGGAGGAAGTTAGAGGGGAACCAAGAGTTAATGTCATCCAAGCAGAGGGTGAGGGAGGAAGGTGGGAGGGAGGCGGTTGGTTTTGAGGAGATGTAGAGCTGGGTGTCATCCACGTAACAGTGGAAGTGAAGGTTGTGTTTGCGGAAGATGGAACCGAGGGGGAGAATGTAAATGATGAAGAGGAGCGGCCCCAGTACAGAGCCCTGGGGTACGCCAGCGCAGACAGGGAGGGAATTGGATTTATGGGGGCCGAATTTGACAAATTATGTGCGGTCGGACAGGTAGGAAGTGAACCAGGAAAGGGGTGTGTAATGTAATAGAGAACCTATTGACATGAGAGAGCATTGCAGTGGTTCCAACTAGGAGGACTACAGATTTTGAGCTGTTGAGTAGGAGGAAGTTAGAAGAGAACCAAGAGTTAATGTCATCTAAGCAAAGGGTGAGGGAGGAAGGTGGGAGGGAGGCGGTTGGTTTTGAGGAGATGTAGAGCTGGGTGTCATCCACGTAACAGTGGAAGTGAATGTTGTGTTTGCGGAAGATTGAACCGAGGGGGAGAATGTAAATGATAAAGAGGAGCGGCCCCAGTACAGAACCCTGGGGGACGCCAGCAGAGACGGAGGGAATTGGATTTATCGGGGCCAAATTTGACAAATTGTGTGTGATCGGACAGGTAGGAAGTGAACCAGGAAAGGGGTGTGAGTGTGATACCAAGGGCGGAGAGTCGGTCGAGAAGGATTGTGTGGGAAATGGTGTCGAAGGCTGCAGTGAGATCGAGGAGGACAAGGATTGATAATAAACCAGAGTCGGATGCTATGAGGAGGTTGTTTCTAATTTTAAGTAAGGCTGTTTCAGTGCTATGGAGGGGGCGGAAACCGGGTTGAAACTGCTCGTAAATGTCATTGGTAATTAGGTGGTTATGGAGTCAGGATGCAACGGGTTTTTCAAGAATTTTGGAAATAAAAGGTAGGTTGGAGATGGGGTGGAGATCATTGAAATTGGTGCGATCCAGTTTGGGTTTTTTCAGAATGGGTGTGATGGAAGCAGTTTTGAGAGATGGAGGAACCGTAATGCACGCAACCAGTTTTTAGCGATCTCAGACAGATGGCCAATTCTGTATTTTATTTACTGTAAATCAAGTTACGTGCAAAGCTGTTTGAAGGCACTTTTTAAACATCAATCCTCATACTTAACAATGTTTTGCTGCAAATTATTACAACTCTTGTAAACGTGGGAAGAGTCTGTGTGTTGTGACAACAGTTTTAAAGGAACACGAGTAAAATGTAGGGTTTATTTTTTTTCAAAATGAGAGTCATGTACAGACTAGAAGCTGTCAGTACTGTATGCTAGATGTTTCTGAACATTACCTGCTGCATTCAGACATAGCGTGAGACGGTAATATACAGGACTTGTGATTAGCTCGCAAGTCAGCAGACTGTGTTTACAGTTAAAACGCACTTCTATGTCTGAAAGATATAGTACAGTTAAAAAAAAATCATGTTGAAAATTTATCAAAATTGGATGATTTGATTTGAAAAAACATTTTTACAGACTTAATTTACTTGTTAAAATGAACCCCTCGTAGACTTTTGCTTACTTGTTATTGTCCATTAATAACAATGTCTATCTTTGTGTATGTTTTATTGAACAGGCCAACACAACTACCTGTGTGCGGGAAGAAACGACTGCATCATCGATAAGATCCGCAGGAAAAACTGTCCCGCCTGTCGCTTCCGCAAATGCCTTCAGGCTGGGATGAATTTGGAAGGTAAACTTTTGTTTTATGAGAGTGTGTCTACGGTCATCCATCAACTGTGAAATTAAATGAGCAAAGCTTTTAGGAGCTATTTCCTAAAATGCTTCTGTGGGGAAGTCGTTCTAATATTGGCTCTGGTGTGTTCATCATGTATTCTTTAGTTTATCCAATGAATGGTTGCCAAAGAGTTAAAAGAGAATTCTTATTTTGTAACCAAAAAATAGGTAACACCTTATTTGAACGTTCTCTTACTTGAAAAGATTAGAGAGGCCTGTAATTTTCAACATGGGTAAACCTCAACCATGAGAGGTTTAACTTCTTCTAACAAGGTCTAACGAGGCTCCCTCCACTCGTTACCTGTATTACTGGCACCTGTTTTAACTCATTATCGGTATAAAATACACCTGTCCACAATCTCAGTCAGTCACACTCCAAACTCCACTTTGGCCAAGACCAAAGAGCTGTCGAAGGACACCAAAGACAAAATCGTAGACCTACACCAGGCTGGGAAGACTGAATCTGCAATAGGTAAAACGCTTGGTGTAAAGAAATCAAGGTAGGCTGTAGGAGCAATTTGAAAATAGAAGACATACTGATAATCTCCCTCAATCTGGGGCGCCATGTAAGATCTCACCCCGTGGCGACAAAATGATAACAAAAACGGTGAGCAAAAATCCCAGAACCACACGGGGGACCTAGTGAATGACTATCAGTAACACAATGCGCCACCAAGGACTCCCCCTGCTGAAGAAAGTACGTCCAGGCCCGTCTGCGGTTCGCTAGAGAGCATTTGGATGATCCGGAAGAGGACTGAGAGAATGGGTTATGGTCAGATGAAACCAAAATAGAACTTTTTGGTAGAAACACAGCTTCTCGTGTTTGGAGGAGAAAGAATACTGAATTGCATCCGAAGAACACCATACCCACTGTGAAGCATGGGGGTGGAAACATCATGCTTTGGGGCTTTTTTTCTGCAAAGGGACCAGGACGACTGATCTGTGTAAAGGAAAGAATGAATGGGGCCATGTATCGAGAGATTTTGAGTGAAAATCTCCTTCCATCAGCAAGGGCATTGAAGATGAGACGTGGCTGGGTCTTTCAGCATGACAATGATCCCAAACACACAGCCAGGGTGACAAAGGAGTGGCTACGTAAGAAGCATTTCAAGGTCCTGGAGTGGCCTAGCCAGTCTCCAGATCTCAACCCCATAGAAAATCTGTGGAGGGAGTTAAAAGTCCGTGTTGCCCAATGACAGTCCCAAAACATCACTGCTCTAGAGGAGATCTGCATGGAGGAATGGGCCAAAATATGAGCAACAATGTGTGAAAAGCTTGTGAAGAGTTACAGAAAACATTTGGCCTCCTTTATTGCCAACAAAGGGTACATAACAAAGTATTGAGATGAACTTTTGGTTTTGACCAAATACTTATTTTCCACCATGATTTGCAAATAAATTCTTCAAAAATGAAACAATGTGATTTTCTGTTTTTTTCCCACATTCTGTCTCTCATGGTTGAGGTTTACCCATGTTGACAATTACAGGCCTCTCTAATATTTTCAAGTGGGAGAACTTGCACAATTAGTGGTTGACTAAATACTTATTTGCCCCACAGTGATAATGTCTCTGTTTACTTTATGGCTGCCATCTCTGGCCCTAGACGCCCAATCATTTTAAACTGGGAGGGGCCGGAAACCAGAGCATTTGCAGCCAGTTCCAATTTTGGGGGAATTTACAGGTCACTTTTTGTTCATTTTGGCGCATTTACAGGTCACTTCCTGTTGAGTTTGAGTCACTGCATATTCTTTTGGTGAGATTTCCTATTCTGTAACCAAAAATCATCAGGAAGTGACCCATAAATGCCCCAAATTCAACAGAAAGTGACTGAAAATCAACAGCAAATGACCTGAAGTGCCCCCAAATTAAACTCATTGCTTGCCATTGATTACCATAGACGTCCATTTGGTTTAGCGTGGAATGAATGGCAGCGAATGAGCAAATGTTCATTCGGAAAACCACTAATTTTGCTGCTGAAAGTCCACTCGGCATCAGCGTTAGCATAACATTAAACTATGTGAATTTGTCCGAATTCAAATGGGCTGGACGTCTACTAATGATAAACGTACAGCAAAAGGATGAAAATAGCTTGTTTTTCTATTTATTCGTTGTTTTGTAAAATAATTTCCTTACCACTGTATTGATAATCATTGTATCGCCATACCGTGAGCTTTGTATCGCAAATCGTAACGTATGGTGAGATACCGAGAGGTTCCCATCCCTATTTCGTATATATCAAAATGACCGGAATTCTCACACGACGCTTTCTGTCTCTCGTTTGACACCCCAAAAATAACTATTCGCCCCAAAACGTGAATTTCAAAACACTACTTGTCCTACAATATTGGGCCATACCACATCATTTATACATCAAAAAAAAATTGGGTGCCTATGGGGACAAAAGTTTAATACAGTTTTTAGCTAATTTTGTACGATTCGGTCAAAATTAGCCAAAAACATACCCAATTATTTCTAACAGCCAAACTTTCCCATTGATTTCCAATTGCCATTTTCGACCACCATTTATTTCAATAGCACAAAAACTTATTATACGTAATACGTATTATTTTTCTAAACCAAGTGACTCAATATCAACATGAAGTTACCCCTAAATGCCTACAAATCAACAGAAAGTAACCCAATGGGAAAAGAAAGTAACCCTGAAATACCCCCATATCAACAGGACATGACCCATAATGAGATTCCTCAAAATCAACAGAAAATGACCCGATATATCAACCATCACTGCAAAGCTACCATTGCAATTTCTCCAGAAATTGCTGTTTCTCATGACACCATCATGAGCATTCATGAATGCTGATGACAGATGTCATTAAGTGTCATCTGGCAAATGATGTCACTTTTGAATAGATGTAAAAAATGAAGACCGGACATAAATAGTGTGAGTGACATAATTCACTGGATGACGCTTATTGGCATCTGCCATGCCATAATTATTACGGTCTTATGACAGTCTTATGAACCCACTGTCAAGTAGTGTTTCCAAAAATTAACTTAAATAATAGAATAGATCTACCATTATTGAGTGAATTATTTCATTATTATTATTATTATTATTATTATTTCAGTTCAGACTTAAATTTATCCCTTTTCACGTGCTGGTCCATTTTTTCACGTTTGATTGACTGATGAGAAAAGAGTCTCGAATCTTGGTTGAAAGCAAAAACAAACAAAAAAAAATATGGACCTAAAACAAGTCTCGATTCTTGGTTAAAAGCTAAAAAACCGTGTAGTTAGCGTTCATTTTACGTAAATATATCGAAGTATACTGCTAGTCTGGTAGTGAATGTAGCTTATCAGTCACCTGATGTAAACAGAGCTTTTCCGGTGAAAATTCTTGTGAATAAATGCTCAAATCCCCAAATTCTTTATAGATATGGACCTAAAACAGTCTCCATTCTCGGTTAAAAGCCAAAAAATGTGCAGTTAGCATTTATTTTATGTAAATATGTCGAAGTACAATGCCAGTCTGTGAGTGAATGTAGCTAGGAGCCGCCTGATGTAAATGGAGATTTTCCGGTTAAAATTCATGTGAATAACTGCTTAAATTCCCAAATTTTTAATAGATATGGACGTAAAACAGTCTCTATTCTTGGTTAAAAGCAAAAAAAAAAAACGTGCAGTTGGTGTTAATTTCACGTAAATATGTAGAAGTACAATGCTAGTCTGTTAGTGAATGTAGCTAGCAGCCGCCTAATGTAAACAGAGATTTTCCGGTGAAATTTCTTTTGAATAAATGCTTACCGGTAAATCCCCGAATTCTTTCTAGATATGGATGTAAAACAGTCTCGATTCTTTGCTAAAAGCAAAACAAAAACAAAAAACAAAAAAAACAACGTGTGGTTAGCGTTTATTTTACGTAAATATGTCGAAGTACAATGCTAGACTGTTAGTGAATGTAGCTAGCGGCCGCCTGATGTAAACGGATGTTTTCCGGTGAAAATTCTTGTCAATAACTGCTTAAATCCCCAAATTTTTTATACATATGGATGTAAAACAGTCTCGATTCTTGGTTAAAAGCAGAAAAAAAAAAAACCAAAACCAAAAATAAAAACGTGTGACGTGTGGTTAGCGTTCATTTTGCGTAAATATGTCGAAGTACAATGCTAGTCTGTTAGTGAACGTAGCTAGCAGCCGCCTGATGTAAGCGGAGATTTTCCGGTGAAAATTCTTGTGAATAAATGCTTAAATCCCCAAATTTTTAATAGATATGGATGTAAAACAGTCTCTATTCTTGGTTACAAGCAAAAAAAACGTGCTGTTAGTGTTAATTTCACGTAAATATGTCGAAGTACAATGCTCGTCTGTTAGTGAATGTAGCAAGGGGCCACCTGATGTAAACAGAACTTTTCCGGTGAAAATTCTGGTGAACAAATGCTTAAATCCCCAAATTTTTAAATAGATACGGACGTAAAACAGTCTGTATACTTGGTTAAAAGCTAAAAAACCGTGCAGTTAGCGTTTATTTTACGTAAATATTTCGAAGTACAATGCTAGTCTGTTAGTGAATGTAGCTAGCGGCAGCCTGATGTAAACAGAGCTTTTCCGGTGAAAATTCATGTGAATAAATGCTTAAATCCCCAAATTCTTTATAGATATGGACCTAAAACAGTCTCGATTCTTGGTTAAAAGCCAAAGAAAAATGTGTAGTTAACGTTCATTTTACGTAAATATGTCAAAGTACAATGCTAGTCTGTTAGTGAATGTAGCTAGGGGCCGCCTGATGTAAATGGAGATTTTCCGGTTAAAATTCTTGTGAATAAATGCTTAAATCCCCAAATTCTTTATAGATATGGACCTAAAACAGTCTTGATTCTTGGTTAAAAGCAAACAAACCGTGCAGTTAGCGTTTATTTTACGTAAATATTGCGAAGTACAATGCTAGTCTGTTAGGGAATGTAGCTAGCGGCCGCCTGATGTAAACAGAGCTTTTCAGATCAAAATTCTTGTGAATAAATGCTTAAATCCCCGAATTCTTTATAGATATGGACCTAAAACAAGTCTCGATTCTTGGTTAAAAGCAAAAAAACCGTGCAGTTAGTGTTAATTTCACGTAAATATGCAGAAGTACAATGCTAGTCTGTTAATGAATGTAGCTAGCAGCCGCCTGATGTAAACGGAGATTTTCCGGTGAAAATTCTTGTGAATAAATGCTTAAATCCCCGAATTCTTTATAGATATGGACGTACAATAAAACAGTCTCGATCGAAATCATATTCCCATAGGGATATCTAAGGGGTGATAATAAATGTGGCATAATTATTGTTTCTTGGGATATTTTGGAACTTTTTTATTTTGTGAAAATATTACACAATGTAGCTCCAGGGAAGGAGCTGTGTTGAATTCCCCATACCTCCGAGACTGTTGTACAAACACATTTTTCACTTTGGTAACATGAACTGGTGAACCTCAACCTACTATTCAAGGGTGTTAACAAACCTCCTCTTTTAAAGCGGCGGTAATAAGACCCAGCTGAATAAAAAATAACTGAGAGAGAAGACTGCTGGTGTATGCGGACGCTAAATATAAAGCGACTAGCTGCGGCCGGTGAATTAGTTGAGCACAAAGACCTGAATCAGAGCCAGACTGCCTCTGTTCAAATGTCACCATCCACTCAAGAATCAAAAGGTTGGAGGAGTGCTTTTTTCCATGCAAAAAAAAAAATTGATTTCTTAGGCATTTGCCCTTAAGAGAGAAAATGTTGAGTTCGGTTTTTCAAGTCTTAATTTTGGGTTTGGACTCCCTTCAATTGATGCCTCAGTTGGTGTGATTGGGAGTAGTCACTATTTTGCATAACTTTCACCAGTTCATTTTTGGATTATAAAATGGGCTCTGCTGAACATCTTCTCAAGTGCCGTGTCAACTAGTTGTAAACACATGGTTAAGGCGCCATTAAGCCGCCAAAATAACAAAAGCACACCCTTCGCCTCACCCATGAAAGATCACCTATTTAACGGGAAGTGGAGCGATAATTATGGTGACAACTGAGGATGTTGACTGATTGGTATGTAGGTTTAAGGTGTATCAAGTTTCAGTCCTGGTGTCGCCAAAGGTTAACTGACTTGTGTCCATGTCTTTTTCCTTCTTCTTGCCCCCATGATTTATTCTAAAATCTTTGTGTTTTTAGCTAAGTACTTTTAAGTTGAGGCAGGACAAGCAATTCCTTCCCGCAAATCTGTCATGTGAGTCACCTGACAGTCCATAAGGACTTATAAGGTCTTGGACAGACTGGCAGCCATGGTGTCCATGTGTTGATTTTGATTGTTATACTGTCTAGATCTAAATCTAAATCTACATTGGGGCAAATAAGTATTTAGTCAACCACTAATTGTGCAAGTTCTCCCACTTGAAAATATTAGAGAGACCTGTAATTGTCAACATGGTTAAACCTCAACCATGAGAGACAGAATGTGGAAAAAAACTAGAAAATCACATTGTTTGATTTTTAAAGAATTTATTTGCAAATCATGGTGGAAAATAAGTATTTGGTCAATACCAAAGGTTCATCTCAATACTGTGTTATGTACCCTTTGTTGGCAATAACGGAGGCCAAACGTTTTCTGTAACTCTTCACAAGCTTTTCACACACTATTGCTGGTATTTTGGCCCATTCCTCCATGCAGATCTCCTCTAGAGCAGTGATGTTTTGGGGCTGTCGTTGTCAACACGGACTTTCAACTCCCTCCACAGATTTTCTATGGGGTTGGGACCTGGAGACTGGCTAGGCCACTCCAGGACCTTGAAATGCTTCTTACGAAGCCACTCCTTTGTTGCCCTGGCTGTGTGTTTGGGATCATTGTTGTTGAGTTAATTATCGAGGGTTGATTGAATATTTGCTTGATTGATTGAATATTTGCTTGTGCTCATATATACCTGATACATACATAATACATATTGCCATATTGTTTATTTGATATAACCAGTAAATGATTATTGCTTGCTATACTAGGCTGTTTAAGTTAATGTTTAAGTGTTACACAGTGTTAAAGAGTGTCGGGGTGACAACTGCCTTGCTTCATGGCCGCAACATTGCGTAACTAGACCTTCTAGGACATCTTCAGCATCTTACGTCTGGACTTTCGTCTAGACTTTCGAGGACAATCTTCCATTTGAGGACATCTTCCATGGCCGCAGCGTTGCATAACTGAAGTGTCTGGGTCATTCTGACCACTTTACCTAAGTGCCCTTGCTTACACACGTGTATTTAGTTAGTTCCACCTACATGCTCACACATAGCCAACCAAAATCACATGGGTGTCTCCAGCTTGCTTTCCCCCTCCCTTTAGGGCGGCACCCTTCTGTGTTTGGACAAACCCCTAATAAAAAGAGCAAGGAGGTTTTTTTCCTTAGATCAATTTTGGTGACAATACAGCGTAATCTAGCATTTCTCTGTCTAGTCCCTACTTGCTCTCCTTGGCCAAGAAAACTGAGTGTCTTCTCTCCTTATTTTTGGGTAATTTTACAAATGTCTGGCTAGGCCACTCCAGGACCTTGAAATGCTTCTTACGAAGCCACTCCTTTGTTGCTCTGGCTGTGTGTTTGGGATCATTGTCATGCTGAAACACCCAGCCACGTCTCATCTTCAATGCCCTTGCTGATGGAAGGAAATTTTCACTCAAAATCTCTCGATACATGGCCCCATTCATTCTTTCCTTTACACAGATCAGTCGTCCTAGTCCCTTTGCAGAAAAACAGCCCCAAAGCATGATGTTTCCACCCCCATGCTTCACAGTGGGTATGGTGCAATTCAGTATTCTTTGTCCTCCAAACAAGAGAACCTGTGTTTCTACCAAAAAGTTCTATTTTGGTTTCGTCTGACCATTACACATTCTCCCAGTCCTCTTCGGGATCATCCAAATGCTCTCTAGCGAACCGCAGACGGGCCTGGACGTGTACTTTCTTCAGCAGGGGGACATGTCTGGCAGTGCAGGATTTGAGTCCCTGGCGGCGCATTGTGTTACTGATAGTAGCCTTTGTTATTGTGGTCCCAGCTCTCTGTAAGTCATTTACTAGGTCCCCTCGTGTGGTTCTGGGATTTTTGCTCACCGTTCTTGTTATCATTTTGACGCCACAGGGTGAGATCTTGCATGGAGCCCTACATCGAGGGAGATTATCAGTGGTCATGTGGAGGGAGGGAGTTGAAAGTCGGTGTTGCCAAACAACAGCCCCAAAATATCACTGCTCTAGAGGAGATCTGCCTGGAGGAATGGGCCAAAAATACCAGCAACAGTGTGTGAAAAGCTTGTGAAGAGTTACAGAAAATGTTTGGCCTCCGTTATTGCCAACGAAGGGTACATAACAAAGTATTGAGATGAACTTTTGGTATAGACCAAATACTTATTTTCCACCATGATTTGCAAATAAATTCTTTAAAAATGTGATTTTCTGGGGTTTTTTCCACATTCTGTCCCTCATGGTTGAGGGTTACCCATGTTGACAATTACAGGCCTCTCTAATATTTTCAAGTGGGAGAACTTGCACAATTAGTGGTTGACTAAATACTTATTTGCCCCACTGTACTTAATTAGTGACGAGAAAGTAAAAATAAAGAAATAAATGGTGATATTGACTCGTGTGCCATAATTCTTTTGCCTGTTTGTGCCACCAGCAAGGAAAAACAAGAAGCTAGACAAGGCACGACAACGGCACAACAGGGTACCGGTGCAGCCCGTCGCAGCAATGCCAATGGCGGTCATCCCTGCCTGCGTCCCCCAGCTGGTGCCCGCCATGCTGTCGGTTCTCCAGGCCATCGAACCCGAGATCATCTACTCGGGCTATGATAGCACCATGCCCGACACGTCGTCGCGTCTCATGAGCACGCTTAACAAGCTTGGCGGGCAGCAGGTCATCTCAGCCGTCAAGTGGGCAAAATCGCTGCCAGGTAATCAGAAGTCATTTACATATTTTTCCCTTCTGCTGAGAAAATGTCTTATCAGTTATCCTTTTAGAAAACAAACCTTTAGGTAGGGCTGCAACGATTAATCGATTAATCTAGAGCAGTGTTGTAATGGTTTGTTTTGAACGTGTTCGCATTTAGTTTTATTGGTTTGGGTGGATACACTGCCTTCTAGTGGCAACAGTGAATATGATGTAACTCATTTAACATGGCTAAATCTTGGTGCTCCCTGTTAAGACCAACATAAGGTTAGCTTTAGTTCGAGCTAATATGTGTTTTTTTGTGCATTCGTAATTAGGTTTATAGATATATTTAGCTGATTTAGCTGTTTTTGTGGAAATATGTGTTTGAACGATTTGTTGAGAACATTGTTAAAAAAAAAAAAGGTAGCATTTTATAGCATTTAGGCTAGCGGACTTTTGCTATGCAAATTAGCCAATTGTTCTCTGATTGTACTTAGATCCTCATTTATTTCATCATTTTTATACCGAGGCTATTTTATTTTATTTTGAGGCTAAGATCAGGTATTTTATTTTGAAATTAAAGTGCAATTCTGCATAATTTGAAGAAGCACTCTCGAATTTTATTTTGTATTTGCATTTGATGATCTGAGCAAGCCTTTGTCTTACATCTCCTAAAATTTATTATGCAAGCATTAAATATTCCTAATCTGATGACTCGATTATTTGAACTTTAATCGACGACTAAAATAATCGATAGCTGCAGCCCTACTTTTAAGAACTAATATTTTTTCCATTCATTTTGCTGTTTCCCCCTTAAATCTATGTTTTTTATTTACACTGCTGGCCAAAATTATTGGCACCCCTGCAATTCTGTCAGATAATGCACAATTTCTCCCAGAAAATGATTGCAATTACAAATGCTTTGGTAGTAATGTCTTCATTTATTTTGATTGTCATGAAAACTCACAAAAGAATGAATAAGAAATCATTATCATTTTACACAAAACTCAAAAAATGTGCCGACAAAAGTATTGGCACCCTCGGCCTAATACTTGGTAGCGCAACCTTTAGACTAAATAACTGAGAACAACCGCTTCCAGTATGCATCAATGAGTTTCTTACAATGCTCTGCTGTAATTTTAGACCATTCTTCTTTTGCCAAATGCTCCAGGTCTCTGAGGTTTGAAGGGTGCATTTTTCCAGATCTCTCCACAGGTGTTCTATGGGATTTAGGTCTGGACTCATTGCTGTCCACTTTTAGAAGTCTTCAGTGCTTCCTCTCAAACTATTTTCTAGTGCTTTTAGAAGTGTGTTTTGGGTCATTGTCCTGCTGGAAGACCCATAACCTTATGCTGCAGAATTTATTGGTAGTCTTCAGACTTCATAATGCCAAGCACACGGTCAAGCAGTCCAGTGCCAGAGGCAGTAAAGCAACCCCAAAACATAGGGAACCTCCGCCATGTTTGACTGCGGGGACCGTATTCTTTTCTTTGAAGGCCTCGCTTTTTTCCTGTAAACTCTATGTTGATGTCTTTTCCCAAAAAGCTCTACTTTTGTCTCATCTGACCAGAGAACATTCTTCCAAAATGTTTTTGGCTTTCTCAGGTAAGTTTTGGCAACCTCCAGCCTGGCTTTTTTATGTTTCTAGGTCAGAAGTTGGGTCTTTCTGGGTATTCTACCATAGAGTCCCTTTACATTCAGACGCCAATGGATAGTACGGGTTGACACTGTTGTACCCTCGAACTGTAGGACAGTTTGAACTTGTTTGTGTTAGGTTTTGTGTTGGTTCTCTCCTAGTGTGTTCCTGTGATTGCCCATTGATTTCACCTGTTGTGCTTGCTTCTCCCTTCTGTGTCACCCACCTGTTCCCCGTTGTCTTGTTACCCCTTGTCTGTGTGTGTATATAAGCTCCCAGTTTCTTTTCATTCTTTGTTATGTCATTGTGAATGACCATGTGCACGTCCGGATCTGTTCACGTCAGTTTTCTCCAAGCCCTCGAGCTCCCCTCAGTAAGTTTTTGATACCATGCCTTTTATTAGTAACCTGAGTTTTGTTTGCTACTGTGTTTTTTTTGGGATCACCTCAGTTTTGGTTTGTACGTTGTTTTTCTGTCGGCTTTGATTAAATTTGCTCCGTCTTTTTGCCTCACTTCCATTTACCTGCACTTGGGTCCACACACCACCTGCCTGCCCGCATTCCTGAAAGTTTGGATGTTAGTTGAGGTTCTTTATCCACCATCCGCACAATCTTTCGTTGATTTCTCTTGTCAATTTTTCTTTTCCGTCCACATCTAGGGAGGTTAGCCACAGTGCCGTGGGTTTTACACTTACTGATGACACTGCGCACGGTAGACACAGGAACATTCAGTTCATTGGAGTTGGACTTGTAGCCTTGAGATTGCCCAAGCTTCCTCACAATGTTGCTTCTCAAGTCCTCAGACAGTTCTTTGGTCTTCTTTCTTTTCTCCATGCCCAATCTGGTACACACAAGGACACAGGACAGAGGTTGAGTCAACTTTAATCCATTTTAACTGGCTGCAAGTGTGATTTAGTTATTGCCACCACCTGTTATGTGCCACAGGTAAGTTACAGGTGCTGTTAATTACACAAATTAGAGAAGCGTCACATGATTTTTCAAAGGGTGCCAATACTTTGTCCGACCCATTTTTGGAGTTTTGTGTAAAAGGATTTCTTTTTTTCCCATTCTCTTTTGTGTTTTTTCATTGCAGTCAAAATAAATGAACATATTACTACCAAAGCATTTTTAATTGCAATCATTTTCTGGGAAAAATTGAGCATTGTCTGACATTGTCTGACAGAATTGCAGGGGTGCCAATACTTTTGGCAAGCAGTGTAAACAAAACAAGCTAAAAGTGCACTGTAGTTCTTTGGGTTTCATATTCGCCTCCCTCTTGTAGACGTTTCACCGGTGTAGCACATTTTGGCAGAACACCGGTTTTGTCCCTACTTTCTTCTCGTTTCATCTCGTCTTTCCTGTTCATTTTGCTTTTGCTGCTTATTTTGTGAAATATTGACAGTGCGGTCATGCTCATTAATGTTCCTATCGGGTTGAAATTAAAAGGGCTGAACAGATGACGTGTTTATGTCATACTCTGAAAGCCCGGCAGCGGAACCCAGTGACGTCCCCGCCCTGCGACGTCAACAACAATGGCGACCTACTAGTTAAACTAATTTTACAAATTGTATAAAAAGGAAAACATCAAGAGGGGTTTTAATATCAAATTTCAACTCAATGATAAATTGTCTTTTTAGAACTACAAGGCTTTCTATCCGTGATTCCCTTTAAGAAGTAATATTTCTTCCATTCATTTTGCTGTTTTCCCCTTAAATATGTTATTTATTGATATTATTAAATAATTGGTATGGCCATTTGTTGTGATTAACGAGACATTCAAGAAGAATTTAAAAAAGAAAATTAAGATACAATACATAGTTTATAATTTAATTATATCAAAAAAAAACAAATACAATTTGAATCCTAATTTTTAAATATTCGCAATATTTTCCAGTTGAGGCGTGTCTTAACCTGAAAATTTTGTATGTAGAGACGTTCTTAAGTAGAGGTACAACTGTATATAGAATCGTGGTGTCAGTAACCCGCCAATAGGAGTGTCGCGTCGCCGTATCGAACGCACCAATAGGAGCGTCGCGCTGAAACATCACCGTGACGCTGACAGTAGTCTTCGTGACGCTACAATACGATTCTGTTGAATTTTTTTTTATGCTCTTGCATAGATTTTCTTCTGCGCCGAGTCTGTTCAAGCAGTGCGCGCAGCTTAGAGGGAACATTGATTGGAACTGAAATCTGATCGTTCCCCGGCAGCCAGAATGTTGTTCGAGCCACCGTGAGTCATGAGGTTGACAATAATAACCACGAGAAAAGAAGGGCAGACTTACAGCCAGCAGGCAAAAAAATGACAAGAAGCTATGGCCAATTGGAAGTGTTGCTACGCCTTGATCATGAGAAAGCAGCCACATGACCTACTAATCACTCCAAGTATTCTCTTGAGGATTTGCGTCCTTTGATTGCTTATACTGCCCCACAGTTCACATTTCTTTCACATTGAAAAAGTCCCAATGAAAACAGTAACCTGAGCTTTTTTTCATCTTAAGGCTTCCTCGTTTTCGGCGCAACCCTTGAAGTCCAGTTTGGCAGTTTTGTTAAACTCCAAGCACAATAATAATCATGGTGTTAAATGACTCTTAGCTATGAAATCAGTTTAAAGGCAGACTTTTTATTGGCTCTCACGCAAAGTCAAATTTTGTCTCCTAGGTTTCCGTAATCTGCACCTGGACGACCAGATGACGCTGCTGCAATGCTCGTGGCTCTTCCTAATGTCCTTCAGTTTGGGTTGGAGGTCATACAAGCAGTGCAACGGGAACATGCTCTGCTTTGCGCCTGACCTCGTCATCAACCAGTGTGTATTCTAATATTATTAATGACAATGACGGGCTCATAAGTAGATTTGTTTTTAAATTTCTCTTCATTTTTTCCCCAAACTTAACAAAGATGAGCTAATTTGGTTCATTTTATTCAGGAAAACACAACATTAACATCAACACTTTATCCATACGGAGCCCCTAAAGGGACATCGACTGAAATAACATAAATTTAAGCAAGAATCTGGCAAACGTTAGCATTATATACGATTTAAGCTAGCGGAGTTTTGCTATGCAAGTTAGCCAATTTTTGTAAAGATTAGCATTGTATAAAATTTAAGCTAGCGGACTTTTGTTATTCAAGTTAGCCAATTGTTGTAAACATTAGCATTATATAGCATTTAAGCTAGCGGACTTTTGCAATGCAAGTTAACCAATTGTTGTAAACATTACCATTATATAACATTTAAGCTAGTGGAAATTTGCTGTGCAAGTTAGCCATTTTTTGGTAAACATTAGCATTATATACAATTTAAGCTCGCAGACTTTTGCTATGGAAGTTAGCCAATTGTTGTAAACATTACCATTATATAGCATTTAAGCTAGCGGACCTATGGTATTCAAGTTAGCCAATTGTTGTAAACATTAGCATTATATAAAGTTTAAGCTAGCAGACTTTTGCTATGCAAGTTAGCCAAATGTTGTAAACATTAGCATTATATAGCATTTAAGCTAGCGGACTTTTGCTATGCAAGTTAGCTAACTGTTGTAAACATTAGCATTATAAAACATTTAAGCTAGCGGACTTTTGCTATGCAAGTTAGCCAACTGTTGTAAACATTAGCATTATAAAACATTTAAGCTAGCGGACTTTTGTTATGCAAGTTAGCCAATTTTTTGTAAACATTAGCATTATATACCATTTAAGCTTGCATACTTTTGCTATGGAAGTTAACCAATTGTTGTAAACATTACCATTATATAACATTTAAGCTAGTGGAAATTTGCTGTGCAAGTTAGCTATTTTTTGGTAAACATTAGCATTATATACCATTTAAGCTCGCAGACTTTTGCTATGGAAGTTAGCCAATTGGTGTAAACATTAGCATTATATAGCATTTAAGCTAGCGGACCTTTGGTATTCAAGTTAGCCAATTGTTGTAAACATCAGCATTATATAAAGTTTAAGCTAGCAGACTTTTGCTATGCAAGTTAGCCAATTGTTGTAAACATTAGCATTATATAGCATTTAAGCTAGCGGACTTTTGCTATGCAAGTTAGCTAACTGTTGTAAACATTATCATTATATACCATTTAAGCTAGCGGAGTTTTGCTACGCAAGTTAGCCAATTGTTGTAAACATTAGCATTATATAGCACTTGAGCTAGTGGACTTTTGCTGTGCGAGTTAGCCAACTATTGTAAACATTAGCATTATATAGCAATTAAGATGGTGGACTTTTGCAATATAAGTTGGCTAATTGTTGTACATATTAAAATTATATAGCATTTAAGCCAGCAGGTGTTTGCTATGCAAATTAGCCAATTGCAACTTGCATAGCAAAAGTCAGCTAGCTAAAATGCTATCTAATGCTATCTGGTGCGCACCAGAAACAATCTGGTGTGCACAAGATTTTTTCTGTCGATTTCCCTTTAGGGGCTCCGTTGATCCACCCATTAATCGATTAATATGCCAATAATTTATGGGGACAGATACCAGCCTATAATAGTCCAGTCTTAGCTCATGATTCATCCGTCTTTTTTAGAGAACGCATGAAGCTTCCCTACATGGCGGGGCAGTGTGAGCAGATGCTGAAGATCTGCACGGAATTTGTGCGTCTGGAGGTGTCCTACGATGAATACCTGTGCATGAAAGTGCTGCTGCTGCTCAGCACAGGTACCAACTCCTTGAGCTTACGTTTGCTATTATTGAGGCCCTTAGATGAACACCCATCAGGGCTTCAGTTTTGATATCAACCAGTACAGTGGAATATCTACTTACGAAATTATTTGAACAAGAAAAACTTACCTTCCGTTGGTCATAACAAGGAGCAGCTGGATTCAGCCATGTTAAATGAGCCAATTGTAGCCATAGCATTCATAGCAGAGGTTCTAAATTAACAAACTAAATACAAACACTTTCAAAACAAACCATTACAACGCCACTCTAAACGAATATTCAAAGCAGCAAAATTTGATTCAAAGCTTCTTTCTAACTGAATTACTCGAGTTAATCGATTAATCGTTGCAGTAGCTTTCTTATCGCCGACGGCCAATGAGTTAACAACATTTTTGTGACTCAACAATTCTCTATTTTCAACCAGCATTTATTAAAAAATGACAAAAGCAGCAACAGACGTTTCCCCTTTGTTCGGTTCTTTTCTCTCTTCACGGCATTAATAATGCATTGAAAAAGCGTCATGCAAAAAGGCTGACTCGTATTTGGTCTCCTCAGGAGTTACGGAAACTGTTTTAGCTATATTCCCTGTGTGCCCTTACATAATCTCCAGGCGCAAGTCGGCAAATCATTTTCTGTGTATGTTTTATATTGCGTCCTCGCATTTAAGCAGCACCATAACTGCCTTTTGTGCATATCATGTGAGGGCTGAAAGGTTTTTGTTGACTGCCATCATCCTCGTATAATCGAGACCTTCTTTTTTTCAGTTAAAATTACCCAATGATAAAGTGCTTTAGAAAGTGTTGTGAAGCAAAAATCACTTTCTGGTATGATTTGTTGATGTCGTGCATTCTGCTGATTTGAATTTTTTGGCGTGTCAGTGCCTAAAGATGGTCTAAAGAGCCAGGCGGTGTTCGACGAGATCCGGATGATGTACATCAAGGAGTTGGGCAAAGCAATTGTCAAGCGAGATGAGAACACCAGCCAGAACTGGCAGCGCTTCTACCAGCTGACTAAGCTACTGGACTCCATGCAAGGGGTGAGAACACACTAAAGCTGTGCGATATCATACCATCATCGGTATATTTTTTTGATGTGATTTGAATTTTTAAATATGGCGGTAATTGCAGTGATATGACGACGTCAGATGTTACGGAAAACATTAGATACAACAATTTCAAAAGACGAGAGGGGCAACAATAATTCCGCACTGCACTCTATTGGCAAATTACGAACCTACAGAAGGCTGCCCAAATTAATTAGACCTGATACAAAAAACATTTATTCAGATTTAACAGCATTGGAAAGAGATACATAAAGAAATGTTAAAAACAGACAAACAAACAAAAAACCTTATAAGTATATTTTATTATATGGTTTTTAAGCACTGGAAATGTAATAATTATGATAGACTAAATGAAATATGGCGGAAAACACAGACAAGACTGAAAAAACAGTTTCTGCTCTTGCACTCCTCTTTAAAAGAAGCTGCTGTATTTTAAGACAAAAGAACTTGTGTTTGATAGAACAATATGTCTATATGCTGCCATAGCAGATTCATGGTGCATTAAGGCCCCGAACTATTTTTAATTTGTCCGTTTTACCCTGAAAACCCCTGTTTACAGACATCGGGCAACCGCTTTTGTTTCAACCCAGCCATAAAACGAAGGTAATTAATTATATTTATAATACAACATTTCTGTCGTTTTTAGCTTAGAATCATTAACTGATATGTCATATTTCGTTTAAAAATTTTTAAAAATAAACTACTTTAAAAAAATTATTCACTCGCATATTTCAAACTAGGGCTGTCAAAATTATCGCGTTAACGAGTGGTAATTAATTTTTTGAATTAATCACGTTAAAATATTTGACGCAATTAACGCACATGCCCCGCTCAAACAGATTAAAATGACAGCACAGTGCAATGTCCACTTGTTACTTGTGTTTTTTGGAGTTTTGCGCCCTCTGCTGGCGCGTGGGTGCGACTGATTTTATGGGCTTCAGCACCCATGAGCATTGTGTAATTATTGACATCAACAATGGCGGGCTACTAGTTTAGTTTTTGATTGAAAATTTTACAAATTTTATTAAAACGTAAACATTAAGAGGGGTTTAATATAAAATTTCTATAACTTGTACTAACATTTATCTTTTAAGAACTACAAGTCTTTCTATCCATGGATCGCTTTAACAGAATGCAATAAGGCCATCTTGTTGAGTTATTGTTATAGTAAACAAATACAGTATTTATGTACCGTATGTTGAATGTATATATCCATCTTGTGTCTTATCTTTCCATTCCAACAATAATTTACAGAAAAATATGGCATATTTTATAGATGGTTTGAATTGCGATTAATTACGATTAATTAATTTTTAAGCTGTAATTAACTCGATTAAAAATGTTTAATTGTTTGACAGCCCTATTTTAAACAAATTATGTCACAATGAAATAAAATGGCGTCTGTAAAAAAGTCGCGGATAATTTACCTTATAACTAGGGTTGTTCTGATCATGTTTTTTTTTGCTCCCGATCCGATCCCGATCGTTTTAGTTTGAGTATCTGCCGATCCCGATCCGATTGCTTTTTTTTGCTCCCGATTCAATTCCAATCATTCCCGATAATTTTTCCCGATCATATACATTTTGGCAATGCATTAAGAAAAAAATGAATAAAACTCGGACAAATATATACATTCAACATGCAGTACATAAGTACTGTATTTGTTTATTATGACAATAAATCCTCAAGATGGCATTTACATATTTAACATTCTTTCTGTGAGAGGGATCCACGGATAGAAAGACTTGTGACTTTGTATATTGTGACTAAATATTGCCATCTAGTGTATTTGTTGAGCTTTCAGTAAATGATACTGTAGCCATGGCCAAATGCATGATGGGAAGTGGAACCATGACTGTGCGTAGTGCTACCAATTGATATATCTTCTCTGCGTTGGGAAATAACATAAGGTGTTAAGAAAAAGATCAATCGCTACCTTGCTTCCCATGATATTTCTAATCATAAGGAGAGGGATTGTAAGGCTTTAGCCAATTAAAAAAAAGGCTCCAATGGCTGCCAAAATACACTCTACTCATTTTACGCTGCCTTTTATCTCTCTATATAGGTAAGACGGCGACATTACAGATTGAGCGCGACAATGCGTGGGTGGGTCGTGCAGCGCATGCATTAATTGCGTTAAATATTTTAACGTGATACATTTTTAAAAAAATTAATTACCGCCATTATCGTGATAAATTTGATAACCCAACCTTAAGCTTAAACTAAAGACTCTGGATGAGTGTAACATATTATGTTTGTAACGTTAAATACAATTAAAAAATGATTTAATTAAAAAATATATATACAGTATATTAAAAAAAGTCATGGCCGATATTTTTTTGCCGATTCCGATACTTTGAAAATGGCGTGATCGGACCCGATTGATCGGCATCCCGATCGATCGGGACATCTCTATTTATAACTATCGCTTGATTGTATTTTTTTGTTACTGTCGCATTTTCTCCGATATGTTAGATGATAAATAATCGATCCAAACAAAGAAAAATTGAAAAAAAAAAGCATTTAAAAGGGTAAATATATGCAAAAGAAAATCTCGAACACTCCTTGATGACTGCGATTTCTGCATCGCCACCCTTGTTATATGACCATGTTTCACCCATAAAATCCAGCAGTGGCCATTCACAGCTGTGTCTTGACACTCAGTGATACATGCTACATGGAGTTTTTGGATTGAAACAAGGTATGTACGCGATGATATCTCGTTAAAGTCATGGCGTCTGTAATTCTGCTCTCGCGTGCTCTCACCTCCAGATAGGGTTTTGCTGTTTAAAAAACTTTTTTTTTTTGGAATGCTCTTCTGTTCAAAATTGTTATTTCCCCAGAAAATTGACATTTTAAGCTTTCCAATTATGTATCACACATGCATGTCGGACGATTTTGAAATTTGGCCAAATTAGGGGTCTCAGAGCAGAACTTCAAGTCACCTGAGTGTTTTCCACCATATATTAATCGGGCTCCACGGATCGATAGATAGTGGCCCATGCTACATAGCTATCAAGATTCAAGAGGATCGGTTCATGAATGATGGAGTAGGACTTCAAAGTTAGTGTCCACAAGAAGAAGAACAACAACCTGGTTGGCGGCTTGACAGGCCTTCAGCCCGTAAATAAGGGCGCATAGTTCATAGTGCGCCTCTTGAAGCATGCACATAAGGGGTGGAGCTTGGTAGAGTGCTGGGGGTGCAGCTGAGGTCCGTGTGGGTGAGGGGAGAGGCTAAAAATCCTGCATGATGATGCGTGTAGATATAAAAGCGGGTATAAACAGGCTTATAAATCATAGATCACATAAAATTCATCACTAGCACCCAGCGATAGACGTCCGATCGATTTTGAATGGAGAGGGTTGGCACTGATAGTGAACATTCAATCAATGGCACTGATTAACAAATGATTATTTGTTAATGTTTGCCAATTGTTGTAAAAATGTTGTATCCCTATACGATTTTTGTCACATAATAGTATGATATTCTCCCATTGTGATTATTCATTGTGTTTTGTTTATTAGGAGAATGCAGCGAGCAGGAAGGGGTTATATAGGGGGACAGAAAGGACAATAGAAAAGGAGAGAGACAGAAGAGAAGAACAAACAGCAACAACGAGAAGTACATTCTACGGCTACGCTAACTATGAATATAACAGAGCTATCTTTAGCTAATTGTATTTCCAGTTCACACCATGTTGGAGGCCTGATGACCAAGGAGAAAAAAAGGGGTGGGGGGGCGGAGTCAGAAAGAGATGTGATTAGGTTGGGTGGAGTGTACCCAAATCGGCAATGTGAGGTGTAGAACCCAGTATTATGTGAATCCAGTGTGGATATGCTGACATCCTATTCTATGCTGCCTGATCGCTAATCCTGGCATCTACTTGAGTGTGTCTAATTCAGGTGTGGGCAAACCAGTCCTCAAGGGCCGTAGTGGGTCCTGGTCTTTGTTCCAATGGATTCAGCACAGACAGTTTAACCAATGAGGTTTCTGCTGAAACAAAAAGCACCTGACTGCGATCAACTGATTGCGCATGCAAGACACCAGATTGGTGAAAAGGTTTCCTCTTGATGGGTTGGAAGAGAAACCCGCAGCCACAGTGGCCCTTTGCCCAGTCGTGCGTGAATCCTGTGATAGTCCTATAGGCAAGAGGAAATGCTGCGAGGGGGCCGCCCCGGGGTCACGGCCCCTCCCTCATCAATCAGGGGGTTTGAGCCAGCACAGCCCGTCCCTCCTCTTGCAGCTCCAGCAAGGGTGCTGCCGTCATCCCACCGGGATCCAGGGTGGTCCCCTGGACCATCTGCGCCCCCATTAACCGGCCTTCAGGGAATGGATGAGGCGATGCTTGCCTGGCACAGCCAGACTGTTCTCCCTTTATTTTTCAAACACTGAGAGAATAGTCTGGGACCCAGCCCATTAACGGCCTCTCGAGCAAGTACAAAATCAATCGTCAAATCAGATTCGTTTATTTGCGTGACGCGTTCTTATCGAGCAACGTCACTCTTCCGTGTCGGAAGTCGTCTCCACAACAGCACAGATGGCAAACAGGAGAGCTGAGAATATGTTCCAATCCACGGTAAAATCAGTTTCAAATGACCAAAAACACATCGACACAAGTCATTGACAACAGTCTGTCTCGCGCTAGCCATGTTGAATAAACTCCGCTCTACTTGTATGTTTACTTCCGTGCGCAAGTCCTTCATCCCGCCCGTCGCTGATTGGTACACTCCGCTGTCTGTTTGCTGTGGCTTGCTCCGCCCTGGAAATTTTATCCGCTTAATGGTGGCCAGACTCAATAGCTGGAACAGCGGTGAGTCTGGAGTACCAGGCTAAGGGGATGCACCACCGTCTCCCTCGTCCGCCCTCACCACCGCCCACTCACCCGGCAAACCACCCACCGTCGCAACCCCGAACCGACAAGGCACACCGCGGGACCCCCACGGCTCGCTAGGCCCGGGGCAGAACAGGGTCCCAACCCGTGGGTCGATACCCCACCGTCTCAAAGAGGATACCCGGGCAGAAAAGAGAGGGGAACGCGATGAAGGAAAGCGCAGAGAAGCCGCTGCGGGGCTGCTCGAGACCAGAACCTCGAACCCCCCACCCGGAACCAGCAGCCCAGATAAAAATGAGGCCACGCCCCGGGAGCCACACCATAGAGAAAAAGTGTGGGACATACCTACCGCCCTATTATTGTGTCTGTCAGGTCCCCGACTGGCAGCCATTACCCAGCACCGTGATGGGATTGTGTGTGTGTGGGGGTGGGGGGGGCGTGGGTAGTGCAGTGTATGCATTAAAATAGGGGACCCCGGCTAACCCCTAGCCGAAGTCCCCCGCGTGGAGTGTAATGTATGCGGTGTGTTAAAAGAGGTGCGAGAATGGCGGGGCTTGCGTGGGGGAGATAACTGTCATATCAAACCCCCCCCTTCTCCCCCAACCGGTCCTAGCTGCCCCCCATCCATGGGTTTTTATTTATGTGGCAACGACAACGGTATGGAATATCAAGTCCTTTTTTAGAGCATCAACATCGAGTTGAAAATTTTAGTATCGTGACAACAGTAATGCAAATGCTAGCCAATGGGTTAATCAAGCACAACATTCAACCTTGGGGTGTGCCATCTTAGGCACCCCACAATTCAATTCGATTACGATTCAGGGTGCTACGATTTGATTATTGAGTTATCCTAATGAATCAATAGGAACGATGGAAACAAGCCCAAACAACAAAAAGCTGGCTTTAAGCTGCTTTTTTATTTTTTACAAGAAAGTGCAAAAACATTAACCATTTTAAAGACAGTACTTATTTCTCTCAACAATACAATTTACACAGGTGGAATGGATTCCACATTTTCTAGAAACAAAGTGTCTTTAGAAATAGGACTTTTTTTAACCAGTATACTTTGTTTTCACAGATTTCTGTACTATTTCGCATGCTTGTAGTGTTACCGCTGTACTTGATCATGGTTTTACACGTTCTGTAGGGTTGTTCCGATCATGTTTTTTTGCTCCCGATCGTTTTAGTTTGAGTGTCTGCCGATCCCATTATTTCCCGATCCGATTGCTTTTTTTGCTCCCGATTCAATTCCAATCATTCCCGATAATTTTTCCCGATCATATACATTAAGAAAAAAATGAATAAAACTCGGACGAATATATACATTCAACATACAGTACATAAGTACTGTATTTGTTTATTATGACAATAAATCCTCATGATGGCATTTACATATTTATCATTCTTTCTGTGAGAGGGATCCACGGATAGAAAGACTTGTGACTTTGTATATTGTGACTAAATATTGCCATCTAGTGTATTTGTTGAGCTTTCAGTAAATGATACTGTAGCCATGGCCAAATGCATGATGGGAAGTGGAACCATGACTGTGCGTAGTGCTACCAATTGATATATCTTGTCTTCGTTGGGAGATAACATAAGGTGTTAAGAAAAAATCAATTGCGACTTTGCTTCCCCACATTGCTTCCCATATTTCTAATCGTAGGGAGAGGGATTGTAAGGCTTTAGCCAATTAAAAAAAGGCTCCAAAGGCTGTCAAAATTCACCATACTCATTTTAAGCTGCCTTTTATCTCTTTATATATGTAAAACGGCGCCATTACAGATTGAGTGCGACAATGCGCGAGTGGGTCGCGCAGCGCATGCGTTAATTGCGTTAAATATTTTAACGTGATACATTCATTCATTTATTTTCCATGCCGCTTTTTCCTCACGAGGGTCGCGGAGGTGCTGGGGCCTATCCCAGCTGACAACGGGCAGTAGGCAGGGGACAGCCTGAACTGGTTGCCAGCCAATCGCAGGGCACAAGGAGACATACAACCATTCACGCACACACACTCATACACAGACAATTTAGAGTGTTCAATCAGCCTACCATGCATGTTTTTGGAATGTGGGAGTAAACCGGAGTAAACCCACGCAGGCATGGGGAGAACATGCAAACTCCACACAGGAAGGCCGAAGCCCGGGATTGAACCCTTGATCTCAGAACTGTTAGGCAGATGTGCTAACCACTCAGCCATCGTGCCTCCTAACGTGATACATTTTTTAAAAAATTAATTACCGCCGTTATCGGGATAAATTTGATAACTCTACCTTAAAGCCAAAACTAAAGACTGGATGAGTGTAACATATTATATCTGTAATATATATATATATATATATATACTGTATATGTATATTAAAAAAAGGCTTGGCCGATATTTTTTTGCTGATTCCGATACTTTGAAAATGATGTGATCCGACCCGATTGATCCCGATCGATCGGGACATCTCTAATTGTTGTACGTAAAGAACCTCAGCCAAGGTCGGCCCCCCCACATTTTTACCACACCAAATCTGGCCCACTTTGCAAAAAGTTTGGACACCCCTGGCCTATGGTTATGAATCGTAATAGAATTGTCACGTGTCGAATCGCGATGCGTGGAACTCCCTTAATTCAACCACTTTTTTCATCATTTCACATCACTGCTGTAAAGATTGAGTAGCATGTCTTTTTTTTTTCCCAGATGGTGGAGGATCTACTTCAGATTTGCTTCTACACGTTCATGAATAAAAGGCTGAGCGTGGAGTTCCCCGAGATGCTGGCGGAGATCATCACCAATCAGATACCAAAAGTCAAAGACGGCAGTGTCAAGCAGCTACTTTTTCATCAGAAGTGAGCGTCATCGGGCTTCGTCATACCTTCAAATTCCTTTAACTTCAAAGCCACAGCTTCGCTCAGGTTCGACAAGCGTCTGTCAGTTGGGTTCTCAGAGTCGATATTTTTGGACCCCTCCTCGTCCGAAGCTATAAAACGTCCACGTCCTGACCACGCTCTCTAACCCATCCGCCGCCGAGTTGCAGAATGTAAAATGTCAACTACGTCAGGAAAAAAAAAATGCTTTCAGCTTGTAACTGCAAACTGCTTTTAGCTTGTAACAAGTGGCAAAACACAGTGACTGAAAAAAAAAAATCTATATTTCTCTATATATTTTTTCTCTCTCGCTTTTAAGTCCGTTCACGTGTGCGTGACAAGGGAAACCAGTGCCTTTGAGCTCCTAAAGCTCTTCAAAGCTATTATTTTTTTTCTTTTCACGGTTAGAAAACAAAATGCGTTCAATTTTTCCCTTTGTGTAAACATTCTTGACCGAGTAAGGCCTCTCTGAAAAGATAAAACGTATCGGCGGTATCGGAAAAGGTAGTTGTGTTAACAAAGAGAAACGCAACAATAACATTGAAGATATACTTTTAAGTGAAGAACTATTAATATGATGAGACGTTAAGAATTATTGACATTAGGCATAATTTTCAAGCGGGGGTTTAATTAGTCGGTGCAGTTTGTTAGTTATTTGTTAGTTGCAGGAGTGGCTAAGCTAGCGCGACTCAATGGTGCTTGCTAGCATGTCAATAAAAAACAATGAGAATCACCGATGACCAGGGGTGAAAGGGGGTAGAATTTCTTGCCGGAACTTCCCGATGTGAAAGTCGCCATGGAGCCAGAAATTGTATTTGTTTATTTATTTTTTCTTTGGTGTTTTTATTTTTTTGGAGGGAGGGGTCAAACCTCTTAAACTACTGAAATGCTAAGAAAACTGCTTTAGCAGTTATTTCTATAACAGATACAAAAACTGATTTTCATTCAAAATTGCATTTTTCAAGGATTTGCAAAACAAAAGCAATAACCCCTACCTCCATCTCCTAATTTTTATTTTCCCTCATTTCCTCACATACTTAATTCCAAATCTCAATTTTAACTACCATAATTTTCTGCAGGGAACAGGCTGTCTAGGCAAGCGACGTCACATCGTTTTTTCACCGCTGATTTTTTTGGTGGGAGCGAAAGGGACTCTCAATCCCCCAAATCAATCTCCGTGACAGACTTTAATGTTAACTCGTTAACTACGACATGGCTTAGCTGTTCCGAAGCCTGCAACTTGTGAAACCAACTCCACCGACTAATTAAACCCTCGCTAACTCGGAAATTAAGCCTAAAGTCAAAAATTCTGAACTTCCCCTTTAAGGGGGATACATTTTATGTCAAAAATGTATCTTTCATTTTAAGTATGAGACATAATTTTACAAGGACTAAGGAAATATTCCCTAATCATGTTGCGATAATTAAAAGTAAATGAGAAAAAGCAGAACACAAGCTTATTTTTTTAAGTTATTTCCAATTTTGTTTTTGAAAATACAGATTCATATTCCTAAAAAGTATATTTAATATAACTGTAAACCAATCTAATACTGCGTAACACTGCTGTTGAAGACAAAGCTAATTAAAAACTGCACTTTTTTTTTTTTTTTGCATCAAAACGAAAAGATTATTTTATTATCAGAGGAAATACGTTTAGAAACAATGTAAGCGTTTTTGTGATATGACAAAAAATATTGTAATTTTAAATATTTGTAAATATTACTTGACGTACCTAAGCACCTTCATGTGGAAGACGTTTGATAGGAAAGTCTTTGTTTTGTTTTTTTAAATTTACAAAGTGATTGAAATGATGATTTATTGCTGCAATGTTACAGCTTTGTTCAGGTTCTTTGAAGAAAAAATTTTTGGTTCTAACCAAATTTTTTTTGCCGTGATGCTCAAATAACCATCATTCTATCGTTATGAAAACTGATCATTTCATTGCTAGCCGCATAACTAATGTTAAATAATCTCCATTTAATGAACCTTTCAATCACTCACGAAGCTCAATTGTTGAAACAAAAGGAAGAAAGCGATATACTGTGGGGCAAATAAGTATTTAGTCAACCACCAATTGTGCAAGTTCTCCTACTTGAAAAGATTTGAGAGGCCTGTAATTGTCAACATGGGTAAACCTCAACCATGAGAGACAGAATGTGGAAAAAAAATAAAATAAAAAAACATTGTTTGATTTTTAAAGAATTTATTTCCAAATTAAAGTGGAAAATAAATATTTGGTCACCAGCAAACAAGCAAGATTTCTGGCTGTCAAAGAGGTCTGACGAGGCTCCACTCGTTACCTGTATTAATGGCACCTGTTTTAACTCATTATCAGTATAAAAGACACCTGTCCACAACCTCAGTCAGTCACACTCCAAACTCTACTATGGCCAAGACACAAGAGCTGTCGAAGGACACCAGAGACAAAATTGTAGACCTGCACCAGGCAATAGGTAAAACGCTTGGTGTAAAGAAATCAACTATGGCAATTATTAGAAAACGGAAGACATACAAGACCACTGATTATCTCCCTCGATCTGGGGCTCCAAGCAAGATCTCACCCCGTGGCGTCAAAATGATAACCAGAACGGTGAGCAAAAATCCCAGAACCCCACGGGGGGACCTAGTGAATGACCTACAGAGAGCTGAGACCACAGTAACAAAGCCGCCGCTAAGGACTCAAATCCTGCACTGCCAGACGTGTCCCCCTGCTGAAGAAAGTACACGTCCAGGCCCGTCTGCGGTTCGCTAGAGAGCATTTGGATGATCCAGAAGAGGACGGGGAGAATGTGTTATGGTCAGATGAAACCAAAATAGAACTTTTTGGTAGGGTTGTTCCGATCATGTTTTTTTGCTCCCGATCCGATCCCGATCGTTTTAGTTTGAGTATCTGCTGATCCCGATATTTCCCGATCCGATTGCTTTTTTTTGCTCCCGATTCAATTCCAATCTTTCCCGATAAGTTTTCCCGATCATATACATTTTGGCAATGCATTAAGAAAAAAATGAATAAAACTCGGACGAATATAAACATTCAACATACAGTACATAAGTACTGTATTTGTTTATTATGACAATAAATCCTCAAGATGGCATTTACATTATTAACATTCTTTCTGTCAGAGGGATCCACGGATGGAAAGACTTGTGACTTTGTATATTGTGACTAAATATTGCCATCTAGTGTAGTTGTTGAGCTTTCAGTAAATGATACTGCAGGCATTCAACCCAAATGTATGATGGGAAGTGGAACCATGAATGTGCGTAGTGCCACCAATTGATATATCTTCTCTGCGTTCGGAAATAACAAAGTGTTAAGTAAAAGATCATTTGCTACCTTGCTTCCCCACATTGCTTCTCATGATATTTCTAATCGTAGGGAGAGGGATTGTAAGGCTTTAGCCAATTTAAAAACGGCTCCAAAGGCTGCCAAAATTCACTCTACTCATTTTACGCTGCCTATTGTCTGTCAATATAGGTAAAACGGCGCCATTACAGATTGAGCGTGACAATGTGTGATAATTGCGTTAAATATTTTAATGTGATACATTTATTAAAAAATTAACGCCGTTATCGGGATAAATTTGATAACCCTACCTTAACCCTAAACTAAAGACTCTGGATGAGTGTAACATATTATGTCTGTAACGTTAAATACAATTAGAAAACGATTTAATTAAAAAATATATACATATTTTAAAAAAAGGCATGGCCGATATTTTTTTGCCGATTCCGATACTTTGAAAATGACGTGATCGGACCTGATCGATCGGGATGCCGATCGATCGGGACATCTCTACTTTTTGGTAGAAACACAGGTTCTGGTGTTTGGAGGAGAAAGAATACTGAATTGCATCCAAAGAACACCATACCCACTGTGAAGCATGGGGGTGGAAACATCATGCTTTGGAGCTTTTTTTCTGCAAAGGGGCCTGGACGACTGATCTGTGTAAAGGAAAGAATGAATAGGGCCATGTATCGAGAGATTTTGAGTGAAAATCTCGTTCCATCAGCAAGGGCATTTAAGATGAGACGTGGCTGGGTCTTTCAGCATGATGATGATCCTAAGCACACAGCCAGGGCAACAAAGGAGTGGCTTTGTAAGAAGCATTTCGAGGTCCTGGAGTGGCCTAGCCAGTCTCCAGATCTCAACCCCGTAGAAAATCAGTGGAGGGAGTTGAAAGTCTGTGTTGCCCAACGACAGCCCCAAAACATCACTGCTCTAGAGGAGATCTGCATGGAGGAATGGGCCAAAATACCAGCAACAGTGTGTGAAAAGCTTGCGAAGAGTTACAGAAAATGTTTGGCCTCGTTATTGCCAACAAAGGGTACATAACAAAGTATTGAGATGAACTTTTGGTATTGACCAAATACTTATTTTCCACCATGATTTGCAAATAAATTCTTTAAAAATCAAACAATATGATTTTCTTTTTTTTTTTTTTCCTCATTCTGTCTGTCATGGTTGAGGTTTACCCATGTTGACAATTACAGGCCTCTCTAATATTTTCAAGTGGGAGAACTTGCACAATTAGTGGCTGACTTAATACTTATTTGCCCCACTGTATTGATATACTACATGAAACAATGTTTTTTTTCCCTTTTGTAAACCGTAAAAAAAAATGTTCCCTTTAAGGTGTATCCTCTGCTACCTTCTTTTCAAATGAGTTATTTTGGGGGAAAAAAAATCAATAAAAGCTCAGGCTCAGTCACTGGTGCCAAAAGTCACAGGAGGTTCTAACACGATGGCTTGTATTGCTTTTGAATTTTTTGTGTGCGAATGTATCGTGCGGTGCGACGCTCCAATTGTGACAGTTTGCTTCAGGGTTACCCATACATGAGATTATCACCTTGTAAACCAGCTTCAACGTGATGATTATTAACTTCATGCAGGTAACATTACAGTAAATATGGTAGCTTTTTGGGGAATGGGTTTTGAAATGTCTTTTTACTACTCGCATAGACGCTTTGTACATCCAGGAATACATACAGTAGGCTATATATAGTACTTGGTACACGCACATATACAGTATATATACGCATGCATACTCGGTACTTTCGCATTCTGTAAAAGAGTATACAAAACGAGTGCCTGTCAACCATCAATGGTTTCTTGCTCACGACATGGAGCCATTTCTTTCTAATGTTTGTCTCTGAATGGCAGTTAACATTGCCGGTAATGGGGTTGCCATGGCGACCGGTCATCCGTGCGCTACTGAGGGCTAACAGCGCAGCGGGCCTTAGGCGCACAGGTTCAAACACGCATATACACACAAATAGTGGTGCTTAGCGTATGACGTGGCGCAGTGTCACAAAAACCAGCCTGGATGTAATAATCAATAAATGTACGCAGGGGGTGCCAATGTGCTCGTTGCGATGCTAACAGCTTTTTTTGTGCGGAATGGCTTTCATTTTTTTTTTTTTTTAAAGCTGTATACCACATTATTTTAAATAGGGGTAATTTACATGACGTCATACTCTCTTCCGGGTTTCCGATAGGAGTATGAATTGACTTTATCAGGATCTGCAAGGAAAAAACATTCATTTTCGAAAGGTATAATGATGATGTCTTGCTAATAGGGCTGTCAAACAATTAAAATTTTTAATTGAGGAAATTACAGCTTAAAAATTAATTAATCGCAATTCAAACCATCTATAAAATATGCCATATTTTTCTGTAAATTATTGTTGGAATGGAACAATAAGACACAAGATGGATATATACATTCAACATACGGTACATAAGGACTGTATTTGTTTATTATAACAATAAATCAACAAGATGGCATTAACATTATTAACATTCTGTTAAAGCGATCCATGGATAGAGGGACTTGTAGTTCTTAAAAGAAAAATGTTAGCACAAGTTATAGAAATTTTATATTAAAACCCCTCCTAATGTTTTCGTTTTAATACATTTGTAAAATTTTCAATCAAAAAATCAACTAGTAGCCCGCCATTGTTGATGTCAATAATTACTTACACAATGCTCATGGGTGCTGAAGCCCATAAAATCAGTCGCACCCAAGCGCCAGCAGAGGGCGGCAAAACTCTATAAAACACAACAAGTGAGCGTTTCACTGTACTGTCATTTAAATCTGTCTGAGCGGGGCATCTGCGTTAATTGCGTCAAATATTTTAACGTGATTAATTTAAAAAAATAATAAACACCCGTTAACGCGATAATTTTGACAGCCCTAATTATATATATATATATATATATATATACCGTATTGGCCCGAATATAAGACGACCCTGATTAATAGACGACCCCCTCTTTTTTAAGACTCAAGTTTGAAAAGACTTTTTGAACACCAAATTAATATTTATATAGAAAATAATTACAGTACATCCGAAACAAATGATTATAACAATATATTTAAGAGAAAAAGCATGTTATTTTGCCTCATTCAAATCTTAACATCTGAACATTTAAATATGTAAACTAAAGCGCAATCACATTCGTAAATGAATGGCTTCTGGTTTTTGAAATGTAAATAAACCAATCTATTGTGATAAAACAAAATTGCAATAACTGCATTAACCATCAAAGTGAAGTCTTAACTGTAACTTTAGTCTTGAAACAAATCTGAGTAAGTAAAAACATTGCAATGAAATAATGCAAACTGGTTAAACTTGAGAGTAGCTGAGATCTGTCATGACAGAACATCGCTTCAATGATATATGGCGCCATCTAGTGTCATTAATGGGTATAACGTCTAGACCGCGAATATTAGACGACCCCCTCTTTTTCAGTCTAATTTCAATGCAAAAAACACCGTCTTATATTCGGGCACTAATAATGCTAGCAACAAAAGGTCGACCGATATGGGATTTTCAAATGCCGATACCGATATCTAAAAATATTTTCATCCGATTGCCGATATCGAAAGCAGATTTTTTAAGCCGATATACTTTTTTTTTTTTTTTTTTTTTTTTAAGCACGTAGATTATGAAAGGCAGTTAAAAAAAAATCAACAGATTCAAAACTACAATGAAGACCTGAGACCTAAACGATTATTTCAGTCTAGTGCAGTGGTTCTTAACCTGGGTTCGGTGAGTCAGTCTAAGGGGTTCGGCGAAGGATAAGAATACACAGGACCCCATTTTCATGCTCCGACTAAAGGCAAAGTGTCATTTTAGACTAGGTTTTGGACTGGTTTCCCCCCAATTTACAGGCTTTATTCAATTTTTTCAACTGCGATTCCTCTAGCTAATGGGGAGATAAACTGGTTTGCTCAGTGGAAGATTGACACATGCAATGGTAGAAGTATAACAGACCTACAGGCAGTGTAGACTGCACAGATGAATTAAAAAAAAAATTGCATCATTTTATACCATAAAAATAGTATTTGATGTAAAGATTCAACAATGAGAATGAATACATGAAAACAAAAAAGGAAGAGTGTGAAATGAACTGAATTTCATTTTCATTGTCCAACGTGAAAAATCAACCACTAAAGGCAAAATTATTTGTCATAAATTTAAAAATATTTGAATGGGAATTTTGTTAGATAATAGCTATATCAGCTATATAAAAAAAAACTAAACTAAACAAAAAAACCCCTCTATTATTAAATTCCGAAGGGTTCGGTGACTATACATGTGAAACTTTGATACCTTTAGCGAGGTTAAGAACCACTGGGCTAGTACTACCAAACCAATGACTCAGGCACTCAGCAAGAACAGTACATTGTTTTCAAATAATTAAACCCACCAGGACGTCACGACGAGATAAACAAGTGAGGGTTTAAGAGGATGCTCGTCACGCTAAGGCTAATGCTAACGCTACGAGTTATATAACATTAACTTGTACCTTTCGAATTTAAATGACATTTGTTGGATATGGAGCAGTGCCCACTCAGAAATACTGAAGATACAATGGTATGAAAAAGTTTTTGAACCTTTTGGAATTTCTCACATTTCTGCATAAAATCACCATCAAATGTGATCTGATCCTTTTCAAAACCACACAGATGAAATAACAGTGTCTGCTTTAACTAAAACCACCCAAACATTTATAGGTTTCCATATTTTAATGAGGATTGTATGCAAATAATGACAGAAGGGGGTAAAAATATGTAAGTGAACCATCACATTTAATATTTTGCCCCCCCCTTTGTCAGTAATAACTTCAACCAGACGCTTTCTGTAGCTGCAGATCAGTCTGGCACATCGATCAGGACTAATCTTGGCCCATTCTTGTCTACAAAACTGTTGTAGTTCAGTCAGATTCCTGGAATGTCTGGCATGAATCGCTGTCTTTAGGTCATGCCACAGCATCTCAATGGGTCTGGAGTCTGGACTTTGACTTGGCCACTACAGAACGTGTATTTTGTTCTTCTGAAACCACTCTGAAGTTCTGTGTTTTGGATCATTGTCTTGTTGCAGCATCCATCATCGTTTTAGCTTCAATTGACGGTCTCAGGTTTTTCTGCAAAACATCGTGATGAACTTTTGAATTCATTCTTCCATTAATGATTGCAAGTTGTCCAGGCCCTGAGGAAGCAAAACAGCCCCAAATCATGATGCTCCCTCCCATTTTTCCTCCACACATGATGTTGTGTGCTACTCCCAAACAAATAAACTTTGGTTTCATCAGTCCATAAAATATTTTTGCCAAAACTTCTGTGGAGTGTCCAAGTGCCTTTTTGTGAACATTAAACGAGCAACAATGTGTTTTTTTTCAGACAGCAGTGGCTTCCTCTGTAATGTCCTCCCATGAACATAATTCTTGGCCATAGTTTTACATATAGTTGATGTGTGCACAGAAATATTGGAATGTGCCAGTGATTTCTCTAAGTCTTTAGCAGACACTCTAGGGTTCTTTTTTTACTTCTCTGAGTATTCTGCGCTGAAATCTTGGCATCATCTTTGGTGGACAGCCAAACTCTCTAGACAACTTCTCTGACTGTCGATTAATGAACATCCAGACTTTTAGAGATGTTATTGTATCCTTTCCCAGCTTTATACAAATCAACAATCCTTGATCGCAGGTCTTCAGACAGCCCTTTTGACTGAGCCATGAAGCACATCAGACAATGCTTCTCATCAACACTATTCTTACCAGGTGTGTGTTTTATAGTGGACAGGGCAGGTTTAAGCCACTCATCAGTGATTGGGCATACACCGGACGTAAATTGTTTGGTAAAAATTGGTTTCAATTGCTCTTTAAGTCTCCTTAAACAGCGGGTTCACTTACTTATTTTTTCCTCCTTCTGTCATTGTTTGCATGCTATCCTCATCAAAATATGAAAACCTATAAATGTTTAGGTGGTTTTAGGTAAAGCAGACACTATTTTTACATCTGTATTATTTTGACAAAGATCAGATCACATTTGATGGTGATTTTATGCAAAAATGTGAGAAATTCCAAAAGGTACAGATACTTTTTAATACCACTGTACACTCCTATCGCTAACCCAGAAGTAATCCGAAAGTTGATTGACATCACTGTGAATAAGGCTAATTACTGTCTCCAAAGAAGCAGTTATATGAATTTCTCTTTTCCCATCAAGAAAAACAAGACCTTTCAGATGTCATAGACCGTCGGTTTTCAATTCTGTCGCTAACCGGAACAGCAGCACCTAAACCGCTTCTAGGTCCGCCTCGAAAAGGGTCTAGTGCACTTTATATTCACCCTGAAAATGTAACTGAAGCCCAATTTGCCAAAGTACTCATTCCATAAATGCCCCACACAGCCTGTTTGCAGAAATGCACTAAACTTAAAGATGTATACATATCATACGGAACCTCTAAAGGGACATTGACAGAAATGAAATAAATTTAAACTGTCTGGTGCGCACAAGAAACAATTTGGTAAACATTAGCATTATATAGCATTGGAGATGATACAGGAAGCTCAGGTGGTTGTGTGTCAATTTGTTTTTCAACTCCAGCATCCTTAGATTGACTCTCTGTAGCCGTATGAGCCTTCAACAGGCTCCTCCTATTCGCTCTCAATCTGTGTCCATCCTCTGTCTCAACAATGAAAGATCTTGGACTAATTTCACTGAGCACAGTAGCTTTTCTATCCCAACAAGTCGGTCCTTCGAGCCTGACATTGTCATTCACGGAGAGGTTCCAAGCGTCTAGTTGTTTTATCATATGCCATTTTCTGTCTGTTTGAGCCTTTTTTGAGCTTCAATTCAAAAGAGCAATTGGCTAACACACATAGCAAAAGTCCGCTAGCTTAAATGCTAGATAGTGCTATTGTTTCTAGTGCGCACCAGATTGTTTCTAGTGTCCACCAGTTTGTTTAAATTTATTTTACTTCTGTCAATGTCCCTTTAGAGGCTCTGTAATATCAAGTCATATTCGCAAAATGGGGGAACGGTGAGCCATAACGGAAATCCAAATCAGGAAATTCAAACTATTTCTGCTCAATCGGAAATCATTTGTGTCATTGTGTAGTCATGGTGCGAAAACGTGGCATTGTTCGGAATATTTTGAATGTGTCCGTCTAGTGAAATCGGTGTCAAAAAGAAAAAAAATGCTACGGGTTATTGGATTAAAGGCAGTGGTTAGGTAAGATTTTGCGACCAAAGTGGAGGAAATGGCAATTAAAACAAAACAAAACAAAAAAAAAAACATTGATGTGTAGTGACATTTTAAGTAGCAAATTATTTTAATAAAGAAGGCATCTTTTTCAATAAACGTCCCAGTATTGGATTTTGTCACTATTGATGTCAGGACATGCTGGTCACTTGAAGAAAAACTAAACAAAACAAAAAAATAATCCCAAAAATGTAAAAGAAGAAAAAAAAAAGGAATTTAAATCACATGTAAATGGACCGGAGCTGGTCAAAACTGCACTACCGCTTGATAAGAGTCTATTTTGTATAAAGTATCATCTTAAAACGTTTTAAGGGCAGAGCAAATTTCGCTGGTTGTGTATGGCTTTGTTTGTATTTCAGTTCAATGTAATAAATACAAACACATTGTACAATGTTTGTCTGGGTGGGAGGGGTGGTCATGAGAGTTATAAAAAACAAAAAAGTTTCTGATATGAATTGTGTATCATTTCACACTCTGTAGTAAGTGTCGATATTTTCGCCTCTTTGATTCAATGTTGAATTACATGTTGTTATTTGGTTGACTCGCGGGAAATGATTTGACTTCAGACCGATTATACAATAAAGTCAATTGTTTTTCCAACTTGATTGTTCTCCAGTCACTGACTAGAAATGGGCCTAAATGGATGGAGTTTACTTTTTGGAAGTAAATACTTCTACTACAATATTTCCCGGATATGTTGTACTGTATATCGAATTTCATATACCGTAATTTTTCCCACTATAAGCCACACCTGAATATAAGCCGCCACCCACCAAATTTAATACGAAAACGGCATTTGTTCATTAATAAATCGCACTGGATTATACACTGCAGCTGTCCTTACTGTATTATCGGATATCTACACCAAAAGAGATTTCCAGATAACACTTTATTTGACGGGGGCATCATAAGACTGTCATAAGACCAGTTAGTTGTATTGAATTAATTTTACACTTATAGATTAGTTGTTTTGTTTTTTTTATCACAGACAATTGTTTTAGGTAGGGTTGTTCCGATCATTTATTTTCTGCTCCCGATCCGATCCCGATCGTTTTAGAGTATCTGCCGATCCCGATATTTCCCGATCCGATTGCTTTTTTTTTTGCTCCCGATTCAATTCCAATCATTCCCGATAATTTTTCCCGATCATATACATTTTGGCAATGCATTAAGAAAAAAATGAATAAAACTCGGACGAATATATACATTCAACATACAGTACATAAGTACTTTATTTGTTTATTATGACAATAAATCCTCAAGATGGCATATACATTATTAACATTCTGTCTGTGAAAGGGCTTGTAATTCATAAAGGATAACTGTGACTTTGTATATTGTGATTAAATACTGCCATCTAGTGTATTTGTTGAGCTTTCAGTAAATGATACTGTAGCCATGGCCAAATGCATGATGGGAGGTGGAACCATGACTGTGCGTAGTGCTACCATTTGATATATCTTCTCTGCGTTGGGAAATAAGGTGTTATGATAAAGTTCATTTGCTACCTTGCTTCCCCACATTGCTTCCCATGATATTTCTAATCGTAGAGAGACGGATTGTAAGGCTTTAGCCAATTAAAAAAAGTCTCCACAGGCTGCCAAAATTCACTCAACTCATTTTACGCTGCCTTTTATCTCTCTATATAGGTAAAACGGCACCACTTCAGATTGAGCGCGACTATGCGTGAGTGGGTCGTGCAACGCATGCATTAATTGCGTTAAATATTTTAACGTGATACATTTTTTAAATAATTAATTACTGCTGTTATCGGGATAAATTTGACAACCCTACCTTAAGCCTAAACTAAAGACTCCGGATGAGTGTAACATATCATGTCTGTAACGTTAAATACAATTAGAAAACGATTTAATTAAAAAATATATATTAAAAAAAGGCATGGCTGATATTTTTTTGCCGATTCCGATACTTTGAAAATGACAAGATCAGACCCGATCGATCGGCATCATCTCTAGTTTTGGGTTGTTCAAATCACCTGACATGTTTCAGCGAACATGTCCGCCTTCATCAGAGAGTCGTAAGACCAAATGAACCACCATGAAGCTTTGAACCAATTGGCTGCAAAGCCTCATTGCTTCAAGAAGCAATGTCAGTCAACCTCTGCTGCCACCTACTGTCCACTGTTGTCCAACATGCCTCCTTGCATGCATTGCAGCGCTACAGATGTAAATATCAAAATTCATGTTCGACACTAATTATTTCTTCAGTTACTGTTCCAGTTGTTTCATTAGTTGCTAGTTATGGTATTTGGTAAAACTTTAATTTTATTATTTATAATTATTTTATTCGTAGTGGCGTCATAAGACCATCATGATTATGATATGACACTACCATGAGCATTAGTGAATGCTTATAGCACGTCATTTACTGTTATACAGCAAATTATTTCACTTTTGAATGGATGTAAAAGATCCGAGCTAGACAGAAAGGGAGTTAATGACAATTTACCGGATGACAACTCATTTGCTCCCAAGAACATATAAATACGTTCTATTTTTAATTGTTTCAGTGTCCCAAAGACGTATTTATATGTCTTTTACGTTTTTTTTTTTTTTACAAGAGAGATCTCTGTGTTCTGATTTAATTTAGCTCCAAAAATCCATGAAAATTGCTGAAAATCCATTTTAAAGCAATAAAACTAGCCACTGGAGGGCAGTAGCTCATTTAATAAGACCTGCAACACAATTCAACGGCAACAAATGGCCGGGGCGCCGGCGGAAGACGACCGAATGGCGTCCAGGATGCCAGGCGGTGGACAACCGAGCAGAACAACCGGGACCACCAGTGCAGATGACGATGCCTTTGAGTCCGTGCTGCTCACCAAGCAGACCCCGCACAGACTCAAAAAAATCAATCTTTATGAGACAGGCGGCGATGAGGTAAAAGTTTACCCGGCTGTCACGGCCACAACAGCGTCATCTCTCAGTAAGTTATGTGTAAATACATTTTTACTTTGCTATCAAAAGCTCTATTTGTCTTGTTGTTTATGTTATTTTCTAAAAGGAAAACGTTATTCAGATATTTGGGATGTCACTAAAGCAAAAATAGCTGTGTTAAAGTCAAAGTTATGTTTGAAATGTATGCTTTCACCAAAGCTCAATTTCTCTGTTTTTTCACCAGAAATTGGAAAATTGCTCAAGCTAAGCTATTTTCTAATGCTGATTTCTAAAGAATGGAAAAATATATGAACTTACTTTTATTTCCTGCTGACAGAGAAGAGTCTAATCTTTCTTTTGGTGGGTTCCAAAACACTTCAAACAGAAACCTTGCTAATAGGCTGCTGTGACATAATTACTCAACACAAGTGTTTACTTCACGTTTTCAGTTTCTTTTTCCCCAGAGCATTTTTTAATACATGCACGCACACTTGCCACCCCCCCCCCCCCCCACACACACACACACACATACACCAGTTTCCGGTAAATTTTCGGTATACTACCCAGCTCTACCACAAACTGCATGTAAAATGTTTTCCAATAGTTTTCTAAGAACTCACTTAACCGAAAAATCCCGCTAAATACTAATGCTAACGTGAACGCTATGCTAATGCTAAAAGTTTAGTGTGGATGATCAGTGCAGACCTTTAAATGCTAATGCAAAATTGCACATTCTCTCTGGCCAAAATAAGAAAATAAATCTTACCGTGTACTAGGGCTGGGCGATATGGCCTTAAGTACGTATCACGATAAATTGAGCAGATTTACCTCGATAACGATGAATGACGATAAATTCGCCCAAGCGGTCTGTTATATAATTTGAAAATTTGAATCAATGCATGGAATACAAATTAACAGTTTCTCGTTAAATTGAAAGCTGGAAAATAAATTTAACAATTGCACATGCAGTCTAATTATTAAGTATTAAAAACAATCTTGTAAACAATAGGAATTCTAGTGTGAACATTGATAACAACTTGTATGACTTGAAAAATGTACAACATTATCAATATGACGACTGTGCAAACATGTCATTCTAACACAAATGACTTGCAGCTTTAACAGTACACTTCAGACAACTTATTGGTAATGGCTGCTGTGACATAATTATTCAACACATGTTTACGTCAAGGTTTCAGGTTTTTTTTTCCAGAACATTTTTTAATACATGCACCCCCCCACACAGACACAACCAAATTAAAGCTGTATTGCTCTGATGCCAATGAAACATTTAAGATTTTATGATGGCAGAATAAAGCAAACACATACAGAAAAATAGCTGTGGCCATTAAACCGTCATATTATATATAGGCTTTACTGTTGGATTATACTTTATGCTGAGTGCTTTACCATCATGAAAGCTTTCGGAGAAATCACGCAGAGATACCAAATAACACGACATAATGATTGCTACATGAAGTCCGTGCCCAGTCCACTCATTAATTTCAGCCGTTTCAACAAAGTTAGAGCCGCTATCCGACTCCATCACGTTCATTTGTACCGTTATCCGCTAGCGTTAGCCTGTCGCTTAGCTACCAGAAGAAAGCACTGAAAGCATCCTCTCCTGAAATCGTGAGAACCAGGAGGACAGGGGGTGAAAGCCCGTCTGGAACCCGCCAAGAGTTTACTTAATGTCGGGTGAAAGTTTGGCGAAGCTAACTTAAGCCTGACTCCATCCAGTTTAATTGTAGCGTTAGCCGCTAGCGTTAGCCTACCGGGCTTCTGTTTGTTTGGCTTCCTGAAAACCACATGACCCCATACGTAAGCACACTGTCTGCTTTCTTAAAGGGGAATGAACATAGCCGAACAGCACAGAGTCAAAGCGGGATGAATAGACTATTTTTTCTTGTTTTATTAAATTACCGAATTTACCGACATGGTCAAAATTACGTCGGTCAGCGTGAAGAATTTCGGTAACGGTAAATTTTCGTTTTACGGCCCTGCTCTACCGTGTACGCAAGCCTTGATGCTGGAGAGGACACTACACTGGTGAGTGACACTGCTACGATGCAGGCTAACTACACATACAATGTCATGAATCTGCGGCGCATTCTTGTCTCGTCAGACGAAAACTGGCATTCGTCCAGTTATGCTCGTCTCCCAAAACATGTTTTTAGCTCATTATCATATCATCATTGTTGAAGAAAACAACACTGGTGTCAAGTCATAATTAGGGAGGATTTTATGACAGTTTATGACAATTTAATGACTACAACTGTATCTACTCAAGCACTTGAAAACATTGACAAAATATTTTATCGTCAACGTTGATGAAAACACTGGAGTCATAATTATGATGGTTTTATGACCGTTATGACAGATTTATGACCGTTTATGACAATTTTATGACTATGACTGTCAAATAAAATGTTACCAAATCTTCATTTCTCAAGCTACTCAAACTACCTCATCACCAAAAAAGTTCATCAGAAAAACCAGAAAAGCTTTTTTTGTTGTTGCAAACATTTATCTTTAATTCCACCATCAATGATACAGGGAAAATAAAAGTCAGAAGATAAAGAAATCAAGTTAGTATGCTAAAAATACAAATGTAAAAACAAAGTCATACTTAAAAAAATATCGAATGTATAAGCATATATTTACAATGAATAAAACAGCTCATTTCAGATTAAAAGAAAGTCTTATAAATAAAAGTAGTCTCATTTCACATTGATGTTTTCTTTTGAAACTCCCGAGTTCTTGTTAGCACAAGACTTCGGATGCACTTGGAGAGCAAATCTCAGCTTCATACGCGGGACGGTTAAATGTGTTTTGGAGAGGAACAAAACACAATCAAATTAAACTCACTAAATATTAGATATAGTGTAGGATTTTTTTCCCCTCAAATTTCAATCAATTTATGTTTGTGTTTATTCACGCAATGCCTGATTTATATCTGATAGGCTAGGTTCATACTGCAGGTCTTAATGCACAAATCCAATTTTTTTCATGTTTTTCCGACTCGAGTGAGAGATTAACTTCACGATCTGAACGGGACAGGTCGCATAAAAGTGGACCGATCTAGTTCACTTTCGTATGTGGTTAAAATCCGATCTGGACCACCATCTTTCCGGAATGTGGCTGCGGTCTGAACTGTCAAGTCTCCTAAATCGGAATTCATGCAGCAACTAGAAACTGCAATTTCTAGAGAAATTACTCTGGGTCTTTGCTGTGTGGAGATACAGATCTTAGCTCTGCCCAGGTTGGTTTGGGGACATTTCGGGGACAATATCAGGTCGCTTCCTGTTGATTTGGGGACAGTTGGGAGACGCATCCTGGTCATATCAGGTCATATGGGGACATTTGGAGGCGTGGTTTGGTCATATCAGGTCATATGGGGACATTTGGAGGCGTGGTTTGGTCATATCAGGTCATTTGGGGACATTTGGGGAGCGTGTCCTAGTCATATCAGGTCATATGGGGACATTTGGGGGCGGGTCCTAGTCATATCAGGTCATTTGGGGGCGTGGCCTGGTCATATTAGGTCATTTGGGGACATTTAGGGGGCGTGGTTTGGTCATATCAGGTCATTTGGGGACATTTGTGGGGCGTGTCCTAGTCATATCAGGTCAATTGGTGACATTTGGGGGGGGGTGTCCTGGTCATATCAGGTCATTTGGGGACATTTGGGGGGCTTGTCCTAGTCATATCTAGTAATTTCCTGTTGATTTGGGGACATTTGTTTTTTGCATTTGAAAATGAATGAGTAATTTGGACGTCTATGGCCATCAATGGCATCGACTTACAGTTCGTCAATGGAATCCAAGTACATTGGCATCAATAGAATTGACAAACATGGCCGTCAATGGCATTAAACAAAGTAAATTCCATTGAAAATGAATGGGAAATTTGGATGTCCATGGCCGTCAATGGCATCAATTTCCATATGCGTCAATGGAATCTGGGACATTTGGGGGACACGTCCTATTGATATCTGGTCATTTCCTGTTGATTTGGGGACATTAATTTTTTTGCCATTGAAAATGAATGGGAAATTTGGACGTCCATGGCCGTCAATGGCATCGACTTACACATATGTCAATGGAATCCAAGTACATTGGCATCAATAGATTCAACATACATGGCCTTCAATGGCATAAATGCACTGTAAATTCCATTGGAAATAAATGGGAAATTTGAACCAAGGTTGCATCCCATTAAAAATGAATGGGAAAGTGACTAATGTGCTCCAATACAGCAGGTATCATAGGTTTATCTTGAAAACATGGAAAATTCAAAATCCTATCAGGACTTCAAATTTACTGAAACTTAAAACTTAATTAGAACTTAAAAATAGCTTGACACTAATGGAAATTCAATTTTAAACACATGTGAAGACACCTAACTTTTGACATTTTTAGGTAAGAGATGAGATTTTTTTAAAAATAAGATCTTAAGTTTTTTGAGTGAAAGCAGTGAATTTGTTGTTCTTTTTTTCTAGTAACATCTGAGATGCAACTGTTGGATTTTTTTTCCAACAATGTACATCTAAAAGACACTAATTGTCTAAAAATGGTTCAACATTAGGTGAAATGTCTTGTTTTCTCATGTATGTTTATAATTGCTCAAAATGTTGGTAACACTTTACAATAAGGGTCCCTTAATAAACATTAGTTAATGCCTTTTTAGACAATAAGTAATGTTTAAGTAAAATGACAATGATTCATTTAATCCCTTATCTAACATTAGTATATTAATTAACATGAGTTAATGCATTAGTTAATGCATTTTAAGACAATAACTAATGTTGAAGTAACATTACAATAATTCATATAATCCCTTATTTAACATTTAGTAATATATTAGTTCACATTAGTTGATGCATTAGTTAATGCATAACCAGACAGTAACTAATAAATTGGTAAAATTAAAAATATATATAGGCTGATATAGGGTTAGGGTTTGTTAACTTAAGCATTTATAATTTCTTAGTTAAGGGACACGTGTGCTACACTTTACAAGAAGGGCCCAAAAAGCATTCAGTAATGGTTAATAAAGGTATAAAAGTTAAGGGGTGTGGGGGACTTAAGCAATTATAATTTCTTAGTTTAGGGACACATGTGCTACACTTTAGAATAAGGGTCCAAAAAACATTCAGTAAATAATACCATACTTAAGCTTTGGTTATAATATATACAGTATAATACATTACTTAATATTAATTCGCGTATACATTAGTGCATTAATAAATAGTAGGGCTGTCAAAATTATCGCGTTAACGGGCGGTAATTAATTTTTTAAAAGTCATCACGTTAAAATATTTGACGCAATTAACGCACATGCCCCGTTCAAACAGATTAAAATAACAGCAGTGTAATGTCCGTTTGTTACTTGTTTTTTGGTGTTTGGCGCCCTCTGCTGGCGCATGTGTCCAAATTATTTTATGGGTTTGGGGAGTGAGCATGGTGTAATTATTGACATCAACAATGGCGAGCAACTAGTTTATTTTTTGATTGAAAATTTTACAAATTTTAATAAAACGAAAACATTAAGAGGAGTTTTAATTAGGGCTGTCAAAATTATCGCGTTAACGGGCGGTAATTTAATCACGTTAAAATATTTGACGCAATTAACGCACATGTCCCGCCCAGACAGTATTCTGCCTTTTGGTAAGTTTTACAGCAAGGCTTTTTGTGCTGTCTTACGGCGAACTCTTGTGGTCGCTTTGCGACATGGTTTATTGTTTTCTTGCCAGTTCAATATGGCTGCACGACATCTCGGGCTGACGCCTACGTTGTAATGTTGTGCTTATATGATCCTTGGACAAGATTTGTCCGTAAGTATGGTTGTTTGTAAAGAATGTGCATATTATGTTAGTAAGCGAAATGTTATATTTTTTGTGTGAGACGCTTTTTGTTTGTGTTTAGTGAACCTGTATAGCGTGCTAAGCTAACGTTGTTGCTAATCCAATGCTTGTGTACTTTTTTTTGTAGTTTTATGACAGTCTAAAGAGGACAATGGTTTGAGGCCATTTTATTAATAAATCAGATGAAAAAGGAAGAAATCTGATTATTAAAGTGTCGTTCACTAGCTGTCTAGCTTTGCAAAAAGTAGACGCTTCGGAGTGAGGACAGCATAGACAGATTTAAATGACAGTAGAGTGAAATGCCCACGACAGTCCTTATGTACCGTATGTTGAATGTATATATCCATCTTGTGTCTTATCTTTCCATTCCAACAATTTACTTTACAGAATATATACTGTATATAATTTACAGAAAAATATGGCATATTTTATAGATGGTTTGAATTGCGATTAATTACGATTAATTAATTTTTAAGCTGTAATTAACTCGATTAAAAATTTTAATCGTTTGACAGCCCTAGTTTTAATATAAAATTTCTTTAACTTGTACTAACATTTATCTTTTAAGAACTACAAGTCTTTCTATCCATGGATGGCTTTAAGAGAATGTTAATAATGTTAATGCCATCTTGTTGATTTATTGTTATAATAAACAAATAGTCCTTATGTACCGTATGTTGAATGTATATATCCATCTTGTGTCTTATCTTTCCATTCCAACAATAATTTACAGAAAAATATGGCATATTTTATAGCTGGTTTGAATTGCGATTAATTACGATTAATTAATTTTTAAGCTGTAATTAACTCGATTAAAGATTTTAATCGTTTGACAGCCCTAATAAATAGTTATTAATGTATACTGGTACTAGTAAGTGATTATGTTATTTTAAAATGAGAAACATTGCTCTGTGAGTCCTTGGGTGCTGCTAACATAACTAATGCGTTAAGTCATGTTAATTAATACCTGTATATCAATAAATGTTAGATAAGCAATTATATTAATTATTGTAATGTTACTTAAACATTAGTTATTGTCTAAAAATGCATTAACTAATGTTAATTAAGGGACCCTTATTGTAAAGTTTTACCAAAATATTTTATCTAATTACTCGATTAATCGATGGGATTTTCGGTAGAACACTCTATTATTAAAATATTCGATAGCTGCAGCCCTAGTCGTTTGTGTCCTCTTTTTGCAAATCAAAATATGAGCACCCTAGAATGACGTAGAGCCAGTATGTGCAGTCATTTGTTTCTGCTTCTGTGCATGTGGGTCAGTTTGCTCGGTGCATCTCAAACTGAATTAGTGTGCATCCGTAATACTTCACCGGGCTCAATGGACAAAAGCAGTCTGACCGGGATGTCAAAAAATGGATATGACGAAAAATCAGCATTGTGCATTGAGACCTGCAGTATGAACGTAACCATATTTAACAATAAAATGGTTTTAGTTCAAACTAGCTTGTGGTATTGGAAAAATTACGTAGAAAATCCTACAATTCAGATCATTAAAACAGAAAATTGGCAGGTTGGCATTGAAATAATCCCCTGAGTTTCAATACAAACAGGCGCGCATGGTTTTTCAAGCGTCAAAAAATTGCGCCAGGCCCTGAACCCTAAAAAGTCGAGCTCATCATCTTCGTCCACGGCTGAGCGCTTGTTCGAAATTGCTTAGAAGAGGGGAACGTGGACTGACCTGGGGATGAACTTTCTGCCCAGGGGCTTTCTACCACCTCCATCATTCCAACATTAGCCATTTTCAGGAATTATCAATTGAAAAATGCTCTTGACATCATTGGCAGGGCAATCTGCACTCAAATCCAAGACGGCATATCACTCTTTTTAAAATTTGAAGTCAGCAACTGTTGGAAGATCTCGAAAAGAAGTCAGTGCAAAAGAAGACAAAGGGGGAAATTACAAGCTTAAAAAATCTCAGTTCATTTTTTTCACACGCATGCATTCCAGGCTCATTAGCAAATCACCTTCACAAGGACTCGGGAAGCCATCCAAAGTAATCCAATAACAGCTGGAACCGCCGTGGCTCCTTCCAGTGCAAGCCGGGGATCTCGCCAAATTCTGCGCACGCGTCACATCCGCTCTGTTAGCTTAAAAAAGTGAATTTCCACGCATGTATACGGTCAGTCATGGTCCCCCGCCTCCCTGAAATCGCAGTCCAGTTTGGTCAAGTCCGACTCCAGTGTTGTCCTCAAGTTCACGTTGTGCGCTATAGAAATTCCACATAGTTCTGAGGAATGAGTCCTATTCGACCATCCAACGTTCCTTCCAGCCAGCCCGGCTCTCTGGAAGCATGAACTACACAAGACGGTACAAAAAGCAAATAAATACATTCATTTACTAGCCTGCAGTAAAACTCGCTGGAAACTTTCAACTCCGACACCACCTTAGAAACATAAGACCAGTGAATGTGTGCCATTAGCTAAGAAGTGTAATAATGTGACTCACCGTTGTCAAAGATTGTGCCAGCTATGAAGGACAACTCGGATTCGTGCTCCGCTTTGCATGCGTACAGCGCCCGAGCTCTCTTGCCAGAAATGCTGCACACAAAGACAGATAGCGTGAGCGTTAGATACCGACCTCTGATTGTCATTTACTTTTTGTTATTCATTAGGTCTAATTAATCTAAATGGTTGACCTCTAGAGTAATTGCTATGCATACCTGGTATTTCATTCATACTACAGCACGGTTTGCTTTACTTTGTTGCAGTCCGACTTGTTTGACGTCACGCCAGCACTATTTTTTGTTAATTTCGAGCGTTACTTTCACGTTGGGCAGTGGGGGTGAATGCCGGTTAACATATCAAGATGGCAGAGAAAGTGTAAACTGTGCAGGCTCGGTGATGCCCCTGTTAGCTAGCTATTAGCTCGCTAGCTTACTGAGCAGCGTTCATTCTAATAGCTGCCATCTTCCTTGTTGAATTGCCCAAGATTTGGACCTTATCTCCCTCGGTATTATTGTGGAGCCATTGAGGTATGTTTTAGTATACAAATACATCTTTATTGATTTACTTTATAGCAATATTGAACGTTTTTGTCATTATCCATCCAATTAATATAATGTACAATTCATGTCCATATAACGTTATTTAAAGGGTTCATTCCGAGTGTTAATAGTTTGACGGAGACAAATTGATGTCAGTTCTAAGAAGAACTATGGTATCCATCCATCCATCCATCCATCCATCCATCCATCCATCCATCCATCCATCCATCCATCCATCCATCCATCCATCCATCCATCCATCCATCCATCCATCCATCCATCCATCCATCCATCCATCCATCCATCCATCCATCCATCCATCCATCCATCCATCCATCCATCCATCCAGAGTATGAGGTACAATTCATGTCCATTTAAACTTAAAGGGTTAATCCCGATTTACGCAGAAATTCAGGTTACGTCCGTCACCAGCGTAGGAACGGAACTCGTTTGTAACCCGGAGACTAACTGCATATACAATTCTTTTATAGGTCAATCTGAGGTCAACCAGCCGTCCATTTTGAGTAAAAATGGCAAAAAATTGTGTCAATCGTTCATGCTTCGTTTGTGCTGTAAAAAATTTCGTTCGTGCTGCTATCGTTTTATAGATATTGAGATATTAATTTTGAGTGATGACGTCAATCACAGCCCCTCCGTCGCGACTGGCAGCCAAAATCAAGATTTTTAGCCAGTCCAGATTGAAAATGGATTGCTTTTTTGTAGTCTGAACAGTCATAAAGCACATAAATCCAAGATGCTTCTCAGTCTGAACAGCTCTGATGGGTTTTGACTGTCTGTGATGTCACTATGCTGGATGACGCCATCGTTACCACAGCAACCTGTCAGGTGTGTCAATAACGTGGCCCAGCCTGAACAGGCCCAGACATTATTTGGACACTTGCTAAAAGTAGTGTGAACAGTCACTCCTAAAAATCAGATTAGAGGAGGAATCTTGATGGAATCTGATATGCCTGCCTGCTTACCACAGAGCGACCCAGAGGTTCCCACCACTAATGTCCATACCAACTGAGAAAATCTTAGCCAATCAAATGTGACTATCCCAAATTACCCGTCCTTCCTCATTTCATCATTAATACCTATGCATTTATACTAGGTGTTGACTTTCCCTTTAAACTACTTGAAAAATGTTATGTTGTATCAGCTGCTGCTTGTTTGACAAAATGCTTCAGATCTTGACTTTATATTTTCCTGGCCTGGAGTACTTTAAACAGCCACTGGCAACTACTGTAAGCCGTTTCCCAGGCAACCGTAGAGACAGGAGCATAGAGGTAAACATGACAACCAACCTGATTGGGGACGAGTCGCTGGAGGCCGAAGAAACGGGCTGCGGACTGGACGGCGCCGAGAACATGGGCCAAGATGGAGAACGTGGGGAGTTTGGACTGGAGGATAATGCACTAAAGGATCATGGTAAATGCACACGCTTCAGTTACCAATGTTTATTCTTCATAGTAATACAAACAGAGTGGTATCTTAAATCAGTATTTTTCAACTACTGTGTGAAATCATTCACTTTCACCTAATTGATGTTAATGTTTATCAACAATGAATCCGTAAATGTGCTGTTGTTGAATGTGTGCTGTCCAATGGTCGGTAATGATGCAATACTCTTCCATATCAGTAGTTGTCATTAGATAATTACTTTGTTTAGTGATGCGTAAGAGATAAGAGTGGCATTGGAGCAAGCAGCTAGCTAGCAAAACTTTAACGGTGATGTCAGGGGCGCGGGAAGTGGGGTGCTGAGGGTGCTGCAGCACCCCCTGGTGTTAGGGAGAAAAAAAGTTGTAGTTTATTGGGGGAAGTCAAAGTATTATATTGTACATAAATGTGTAGGGTAACTGTATAATTATAATCTCAAGTTGCATGTTCCACACACTACAGTATGTTATTCAGAGTTCTTACCAAACTGGGATGGTGCCTCGGCTTTTGGGGTTCAACCTAAAAAGAAAAAAATGTTCTTATATAAAAGTACAACAGAATAGGTGATGACCAAACTCATTACAGTACTTTTTTCTCTATATAAATCACGAAATCTGTTAACACATAACCTGTCATTGGATAATTGCTGCAATTTAACTTTTAAGCCATTTAAAACTTTTGACATTCAATCGAACAAGAACTATTGTGTGAAAGTGCTTAGTTCATTTAGTGTATGCAATTGCACTGTTATTTTAACTGGCATGTAACAATGGGCTCTAATGGTGGTCATTTTACTCTTTGAGAAAGTATGTTAAAAGCTGCATAAAATGTAATACTGAGATCGACCAATATACTGGATGGCCAATATGTGGACTTTTTTCAATGATCAATGATGAAGAATTTTGATCAGGCTATGTGGGCAACTGTGGCCGCCGCTAACTGATGGTAGGACCACGGAAGGATCCTGCAGCCGGCTGCTTCAGGGAGATTCAAGCTTGTCTACGGGTCCCCTAAAGGGACATCGACAGAAATAAAGTAACAGTAAGCAATTTGGTACGCACCAGAAACTATCTGGTAAACATTACCGTAATATAGCATTTAAGCTCGCAGACCTTTGCTATGCAAGTTAGCCAGTTATTGCATTGTTGCAATGGCTAACTTGCATAGCAACAGTCCGCTAGCTTAAATACTTTATATTGCTAACATTTACAACAATTGGCTAACTTGCATAGCAAAAGTCCGCTGGCAACGATTGGCTAACTTGCATAGCAAACGTCAGCTAGCCTAAATGCTATACAATGCTAATGTTTAAAACAATTAGCCAACTTGCATAGCAAAAGTCTGCTAACTTAAATGCTATATAATGCTAATGTTAACAACAATTGGCTAACTTGCATGGAAAAGTCCGCTGGCAACAATTGGCTAACTTGCATAGCAAACGTCCGCTAGCCTAAATGCTATATATTTCTAATGTTTAAAACAATTAGCTAACTTGCATAGCAAAAGTCTGCTAGCTTAAATGCTATACAATGCTAATGTTAACAACAATTGGCTAAGTTATAGCAAAAGTCAGCTAGCCTAAATGCTATATAATGCTAATGTTTACAACAATTGGCTAACTTTCATAGTAAAAGTCCGCTAGCTTAAATGCTATATCATGCTAATGTTTACAACAATTGGCTAACTTGCATGGCAAGAGTCCGCTAGCTTAAATGCCATATATTGCTAACATTTACAACAATTGGTTAACTTGCATAGCAGAAGTTTGCTAGCTTAAATACTATATAATGCTAACCTTTACAACAATTGGCTAACTTGCATAGCAAATGTCCGCTAGCCTAAATGCTTTATAATGCTAATGTTTAAAACAATTAGGAAACTTGCATAGCACATGTCTGCTATCTTAAATGCTATATAATGCTAATGTTAACAATTGGCTAACTTGCATAGCAAGAGTCCGCTAGCTTAAATGCTATGTAATGCTAATGTTTGCAACAATTGGCTAACTTGCATAGCGAAAGTCCGCTAACTTAACTGCTATATAATGCTAATGTTTACAACAATTGGCTAACTTGCATAGCAAGCGTCGACTAGCTTAAATGCTATATATTGCTAATGTTTACAACAATTGGCTAACTTGCATAGCAAAAGTCCAAATAATGCTAATGTTTACAACAATTGGCTGACTTGCATAGCAAGAGTCCGCTAGCTAAAATGCAATATAATGCTAATGTTTACAACAATTGGCTAACTTGCATAGCGAAAGTCTGCTAGCTCAAATGCTATATAATGCTAATGTTTACCAGATAGTTTCTGGTGTGCACTAGAAACAATCTGGTGTGCACCAGGTTGCTTGAATTTATTTTATTTCTTTTGATGTCTCTTTAGGGGCTCTGTAGTTTAAAAAAAAAAAAAAAAAATATATATATATATATATATATATATATATATATATATATATATATATTTTTTTTTTTTTTTTTTTTTTTTCTTTTATCTTGCATGTGAGAATATGCAGTATTGCTTTAGCCTTTTAAGGTGTTTACTGAATGATCCTTACACTCAAAATATAACTCGGAGCGTTAGCGTAACATTCATGTTAGCATTAGCTTTAGCATGGTGAGCTCAAACTCTCACTCTCACTAGTTTACATCTCGTCGTGACGTCCTAGTGGGTTTAATTTTCTGAAAATTATGTAATGTTCTTGCTGAGTCTGGATAATCAAAAAAAGAAGTGTGTGCTGCGTTTGTTTGGGAGCAATTGACCGAATTAATGCTTTAAGTTGCACGCCATCATTGTAAATTTGAAGCTGTTAAAGCATTATGCTTTTCATCATCTACGTGCTTTAAAAACAGTATATCAGTCTCAAATATCGGCTGACAAAATCGGCTTTGGATTTCGGTTATCGGCTGATGATTTTAAAAAAAAAAATTTTTTTTATGTATCGGCATCGGCTATTAAAAATCTTATATCGGTCGACCTCTACATAATACACAGTACGTTGAATGAGTGAAAGTTTTCAAGCAGAACCTGGGAAAGCATTGCGTCCATATATCATCTTCAAAACACATTCCTTTCCTCAGCCACGCAGCTTTAGTCTTTCTTTTTGGCGGCTCAAGATATCCGATCCGGCTTTATGCTATAATCAAATCTTTTATTTCATACTCTTAAGGGGGGAAGCGTCTGGAATAATCATAAACATTATAGAAGCTGGATGTTTTATTTCAGGGCTTGATATTTTTTGACAAAAGTTGCCCTCCATACGCTGACAAGCCATCAATCAACAGAACACACCCACACAAACTTCCATCAAGTGTTTACCTCATTTAACTTGCGCTGTATTTGCTGACAGGGGGATGAGAGCATTTTGTATGGGAGCAATGAAAACATACTTTAAGAAAGATGCCAGAGTAGCTCTGGCCGCCACAGAGGTATTTTTCATATATTCCATCCAGACATCCGTCTAACCGTAAAGCCGATTCCAAGCTGACTTTGAGCCGCCGGCTGAGTACAAACTCGAGTGGTCAAGTGGTAAACATTAGCATTAGATAGCATTTAAGCTAGCGGACTTTGCTATGCAAGTTAGCCAATTGTTGCATTGCTGCAATTGGCTAATGTTTCCAGCAATTGCCTAACTTGAATAGTAAACGTCAGCTAGATTAAATTCTATATAATGCTAATGTTTACCAGCTAGTTTATGGTGCGCACCAGGTTGCTTAAATTTATTTAATTTCTTTCGATGTCCCTTTAGTGGCTAGGTAGGTTCCTTTTTATTGTTTTTTGTTTGAGCTTCACATGCTTTTCTTACAAGTTCCATTTAAAACAGATTTAACACTTTATACTGTACATTTTAAATTAGGGTTGTAAAATTATCGCGTTAACGGGCGGTAATTAATTTTTGAAATTAATCACGTTAAAATATTTGACGCATTTAACGCACATGCCCTGTTCAAACAGATTAAAAACAGCACAGTGTCATGTCCACTTGGTACTTGTGTTTTTTTGGTATTTTGTCACCCTCTGCTGGCGCTTGGGTGTGACTGATTTTATGGGTTTCAGCACCATGAGCATTGTGTAATTATTGACATCAACAATGGCGAGCTACTAATTTATTTTTTGATTGAAAATTTTACAAATTTTATAAAAACGAAAACATTAAGAGGGGTTTTAATATAAAAAATTCTATAACTTGCACTAACATTTATCTTTTAAGAACTACAAGTCTTTCTATCCATGGATCGCTTTAACAGAATGTTAATGCCATCTTGTTGATTTATTGTTATAATAAACAAATACAATACTTATGTACAGTATGTTGAATGTATATATCCGTCTTATCTTTCCATTTCAACAATAATTTACAGAACAATATGGCATATTTTATAGATGGTTTGAATTGCGATTAATTAATTTTTAAGCTGTGATTAACTCGATTGAAAATTTTAATCGTTTGACAGCCCGATTTTAAATATATGTATATATATTAATATTTTTTTCCACACAGGATGTATGTGCTACTGCACCTATTCTGTTTTCACACCAATTGAGCTTGTTTTTTCAGACATAAAAAATGACATTTATAACATTTCCGTTGGTCTATTTTCACCTCTCTTTGTTCTTCTCAAATGCCAAACACAAGAGAGAAACATGACAAGACAACACCGTCAGCACGGAAACATAAACATTCAATAACAGCCCCTTCCAGTTCAAGTGGATTTAGCGCTGTTCATTTCTCTATTTTTCGGACTTGAATTGCTGCAGTGATCGATTATTTAAGTATTTGATTAATTTATCAATAAATTTGAATAATTGAGTCATTGGATTAGAAGTATTTAATGTGTTGCAGAATAAATTTTAGAAAATGTACTGAGATTGTACTTTCAAAAGAGCATTAAATTCAATTACAGGGAGTGGGCTGTTGCCTTGTATGACTTGAGAGGCAGACTCCGAAGTCTGACATGGCTAAAGGATAGCTGCACGCTGGTTCGGCCCACATAAGGCTGTAAGTTGTTTCAGCTAATATATGTTTGTGTATGCATTTGTAATTAAGTTTAGAGCTACAGTTTGTGAAGTTACGTGTGAGCAATTTGCTGTGAGAATAGCGTACCGCACGAATGTTATTTTTAGACCGTGACGTCTCATCGAAAAGCAGAAGTGGGACGTTATAGACCCGCCCTCGCATAGAAACATTATATTTCTGCTACTTTTCGCTGGTAATCTTTCAAAAACAAACATTCCGATCAAACACTGCTGCTGTGGAAATTGTAGCACAACTGGAACTTGACTCTAGACATTACGACAAACGAAGAACATTTTCTTCATACATTTCCCGAAACCAAAAACTCAGAAGAAAAAATGTGAAGAATAGATCAACTTGTGTGGAAGTCCAAAAGACAGGTTTAACGCCAGCAAGGTGAAGCCATTCACCTTAATATGCAGTGAACATTTTGTTGGGGGTCATGGTCCTACAGAGCACGAAGAGGTAAGCCAATTTGATATTTTTTACAGTGCCCTCCATAATTATTGGCACCCCTGAAAAAGATGTGTTTTTTAGCTTCTAATATATATATTTTTTAATTCAAATAATATGGGACCTTAATGGAAAAAAAAGAAAAATCCAACCTTCAATACAGGTGCATTCATTCAGTGGGGGAAAAAATCCCACATAAAGAAAAAATTATTTGACATCAAATAATGTGTGTCACAATTATTAGCACCCCTGGTGTTAATACCTTGTACAACCCCCTTTTGCCAACAAAACAAGGTCTGGGGACTGAGATGGCCATGGGAGGATGTCAAGTTCAAAAATAGACCCTTAGGTAAACATTTGTACAATTACCCAAAAATAAGGAGAGAAGACACTCAGTTTTCTTGGCCAAGGAGAGCAAGGAGGGACTAGAGAGAGAAATGCTAGATTACGCTGTATAGTCACCAAAATGGATCTAAAGAAAAACCCTCCTTGCTCTTTTTATTAGGGGTTTGTCCTAACACAGAAGGGTGCCGCCCTAAAGGGAGGGGGAAAGCAAGCTGGAGACACCCATGTGATTTTGGTTGGCTATGAATGAGCATGTAGGTGGAACTAACTAAATACACGTGTGTAAGCAAGGGCACTTAGGTAAAGTGGTCAAAATGACCCAGACACTTCAGTTATGCAATGCTGCAGCCATGGAAGATGTCCTCGAATGGAAGATTGTCCTCGAAAGTCTAGACGTAAGATGCTGAAGATGTCCTTGAAGGTCTAGTTACGCAATGTTGCGGCTATGAAGCAAGGCAGTTGTCATCCCGACCCTTTTAAACACTTTGTAACACTTAAACATTATACCTAGTATAGCAAGCAATAATCATTTACTGGTTATACCAAATAAGAAAAAATATGGCAATATGTATTATGTATGTATTAGGTATATATGCGCACAAGCAAATATTCAATCAACCCTCGATAATTAACTCAACAGAGGAGCTTGATTTTGTGTCCGGTGAACCATTTGTGTGTAGATTTGGCCATATGTTTAGGGTCATTGTCTTGCTGAAAGACCCAGTGACGACCCATCTTCAGCTTTCGGGCAGAGGGCAACAGATTTTGATATGAAATGTCCTGGTATTTCAAGCATTCATGATGCCATGCACCCTAACAAGGTTCCCAGGGCCTTTGGAAGCGAAACAAAAAAGCTCAATCTTGGTCTCACACAAAAATATACACGGTCCCGGGACCATGTGTATTTTTGTGGGGGTGGATCAGTGATGCTGTGGGGCTGTTTCGCTTCCAAAGGCCCTGGGAACCTTGTTAGGGTGCATGGCATTATGAATGCTTTAAAGTACCCTCTGCCCGAAAGCTGAGGATGGGTCGTCACTGGGTCTTTCAGCAAGACAATGACCCTAAACATATGGCCAAATCTACACAGAAATGGTTCACCAGACACAAAATGAAGCTCCTCCCATGGCCATCTCAGTCCCCAGACCTTGTTTTGTTGGCAAAAGGGGGTTGTACAAAGTATTAACACCAGGGGTGCTAATAATAGTGACACACATTATTTGATGTCAAATAATTATTTATGTGGGATTTTTTTACCCACTGAATAAATGCACTTGTATTGAAGGTTGGATTTTTCTCTTTTTCCATTAAGGTCCCATATTATTTGAATTAAAAAAAAAAATTATTAGAAGCTAAAAAACACGTCTTAACCAGGGGTGCCAATAATTATGGAGGGCACTGTATACCACTAAACTAAATTGCGCAATGCATAAACAATCATATTGAATCAAACAAAAACTTACAACCTTATGTCGGTCTTAACAGGGAGCAGCTGGATCCTGTCATGTTAGATGAGTTACGTCATATTAACTGTTGCCACTAGAGGGCAGTGTATCCACCCAAATCAATAAAACTAAATGCAAACACTTTCAAAACAAACCATTACAAAGCCACTCTAAATAAACGAATCCTCAAATCAGCAAAATTTAATTCAAAGTTTTTTTTCTAATCAAATTGCTCGAGTTAATCATTGCAGTATTAAACTTGAATTGATATTGTGGCACTCACAGCGACATAGGACGAATGTGCCGCGTTTCGTGCTCTCCGTCGTTGCTGGTCAGGCTGTGTCTGGGCGTCAGACCTTGGCTTCCGCCGCTACTGCTGCTGCTACTACTGCTGCTGTTGCAGTTGGCCGAGGACAACACTGCCTGCTGTTGCTCGCCCATTCCGGGGTTAATGACGCTGTTCCTCTTCTCACCTGCAACGAGCAATAAACGTGAGACGTGATCATTCAAAAGAAAGTGGGTTACATGATACCTATTTTCATTGTTGATTGCTTAAAGTTCTTGTTGACTCAAAAATTGTCCACAAATGGAAACCAGAAGACGTGAGAAATGAAGCAAGCGTAATTGGTCTCACCCTTGAGAGAATGTGTTGGCGTCTGGAAGAGTGTGAGAGGCCTCTCAATGCAAGATGGAACTTTGCTCTCACTGCTTCTTCTCCTGGATTGGTTGACCTGAGAGTTGGTTAAGCCTCCAACGGAGTTTGGTGGGTCCTTGAATATCTAAATCCAAAAGTCCACAACATCCAGATCAGTGTTGTCACTAACGCGTTACAAAGTAATGCGTTATTGTAATCTGATTACTTTCTTTCAGTAACAAGCAATCTAACGTGTTCATTTTTCCAAACCAGTAATCTGATTAAAATTAGTTTCCTTAGTGTCAGTGTGTTACGATTTTGTAATTGCCTAATAATGTATGTAGAATGAAGAATATTGTAGTGATATACGTAGAGTATTTTGAATAGAAAATGTTCGTTTCCAGGGTAACCGCTCATAGTTACTTCTTGTTTCCAGCGATAGGTTGGTGCCGCTACATGCATGACAGTTTCGTAGTTTGCCGTTGAATCGGCGAGCATTGTTTACATCATATTTGTTTTGCACATCGTTTAGCATCTTTGGGATGTGTTGTAAGTCAGGGTATAAAGTGCTTAGTTGTCGGCATGTTTTGTGGCCAAATTGACTGCGTGTGCATACGGTAAGGGTGTGACAAAATATCAAAATGGTGATATATCGAGATACTTTGTATCCCAAAAGGTTATCGAGATATCGTTTTAAAAAGGTGTCAATATCTAAAAAAATAAATAAAAAGGAACCAACAACTTGCTACCAAAATCTTCCACCATAATAGTGTCTCAGGTAACTAAGGCTGCCATTAATGGTGCTCAACGCCCAATCCATTTAGACTGGGAACGTTCGTTCATTCGAAATAGGGCTGCAGCTATCCATTATTTTAGTAGTCGATTAATTGATGAACTATTTAGTTCATATATTCGAGTAATCGGATAAGGAACATAAAAAAAATTACCTGAACTGGATCTATGTACAACAAAAGAACAATTGGCTAACTTACATAGCAAAAGTCCACTAGCTTAAATGCTGTAAAATGCTAACGCTGTTTTACAATGCTCTTAACAAATGGCTCAGACACATATTCCCACAAAAAATGGCTAAATATATACCTTTAAACTAAATTACGAATGCATTCAAAAAATCATTAGCGCAAAGAAAAACTTAGCTTATGTTGGTCTTAACAGGGAGCAGATGGATTCAGCCATGTGAAATGAGGTAGACTAGAGGGCTGTGTATCCACCCAAATCAAAAATAAATGCAAACACTTTCAAAACAAACCATTACAACGCCACTTTAATTAAACGAATACTCGAAGCAGCAAAATGTAATTTGAATCTTTTTTTCTAATCAAATACTCAAGTTAATCGATTAATTGTTGCAACACTAATTCGAAACCAGAGCATTCGCAATCATTCTGTCCGATTTTCGGGGCATTTACAGGTCACTTGCTGTTCATTTACAGGTTATTTCCTGAGGAGTTTGAATCACTGCCTAATCATTTGGGTGATTCCCAGGTCACTTCCTGTTCTGTAACACAAAATAAACAGGAAATGACCCATAAAATACCCCCAAATCAACAGGAAATAACTGGATTGGACGTCTACTAGAGATAAACTCATTCCAATTCACAGCAGAAACTTGTTTTTCTGTTTCTTAGTTGTTGTAGAAAATCCTAGAATGATTTCCTGACCAATGTATCGATAATCGTTGTATCACCATATCGTCAGATCATCGTTATTGTGAGCTTTGAATCGCAAATCGTATTGTATCGTGAGGTAACAAGAGGTTCCCACTCCTAGCGTACAGCGTACTTCCGGGTTGTGCGCGTGCATTCGCGCCTGCCCCCATCGTTGTGTTTAATGCACAATTCATTTTTGTGTTGTTGATTATTGTGCAGTAAATTTGCAGTGTTTTACATTGGCACTGGTATGCTGCTAACCCTAACCCGAAATTCAGAATTATTGACATTAGGCTTAATCTTTGAGTTAGCGGGGGTTTAATTAGTCGGTGGAGTTTATTTCAACAAATTTCATCAGTTATTTGTTGGTTTCAGGGCTCCGGAGTAGCCCTAAAATGTCAGAAAGGTTCCCACTACGTGTTTGTTTCCATGGTAACTGCTCATAGTTCTTCCTGTTTTGGTCTCGAGTCACACGTATGTTGAGAATGACGTGTGCCAGCGCAGGTGCATATTCGAGCCGAGTACAGTCACCTGTTGAGATGTGCGAGTGAATGTTGATCTGTGTGCTTCCATGAAAGAACGTGAGTATTTTTCCTTCATTCTGGAGGGCTCCAGCGATACGTTGGAATCGGTACATGCGCGGCAGTTTCGTAGCTGCCGTTGCAATGTCGGGTAGTCGTCGCCCCGCTCGTCTTCGCAAAGTCGGCGACCATTTTTTTACATCATATTCGTGTAGCACATTTATTCCGTGAAGTGGCGTGTTTGTTTAGCATCTTTGAGATGTGTTGTAAGTCCGATTGAGTGTAAAGTGCTTAGTTGCCGCCAAATTGACCGTGTGTTTGGATGGCATACTTCCGGGTTGTGTGCTCGCATCCGCACCCGCCCCAACCTTTGTGCTTATTGAAATGTGCAATTCAATTGTGTGTTGCTGATTATTGTGCAGTCAATTTTCATTGTTTTATATTGGCACATATATGCTGTTAAGCCTAAACCCTAACCCGAAATTCAGAATTTTTGACATTAGGCTTAATTTTTGAGTTCGCAGGGTTTAATTAGTCGGTGGAGTTGATTTCAAGAAATTTCAACAACAAAGTTCGTCAGTTATTTGTTAGTTTCAGGGCTCCCGAGAGGCTAAAGTAGCGCGAGTCAATGGTGGTTGAAATGAACTCAAATGACAAATTAAACCCTTGCTAACTCGAAGATTAAGCCTTATGTGAAAAATTATGATCTTCACCTTTGAATTATTTTATCGGAAACTCAATTACATGCATAGACATTTTTCTGTTGTCATTCTTATTTTGAGGCAGCAAAAGGAGAAAAATTGGTAAAAAGTAACTGATAAATTACTTTTAAAGTAACTTAGTTACTTTGATAATAAAGTACCGTATTGGCCCGAATATAAGACAGTGTTTTTTGCATTGAAATAAGACTGAAAAAGTGGGAGTCGTCTTATATTCGCGGTCTAGACATTATAGCCATTCACGACGCTAGATGGCGCCAGATATCATTGAAGCGATGTTCTGTCATGACAGATCTCAGCTACTCTGAAGTTTAACCAGTTTGCATTATTTTATTGCAATGTTTTTCCTTAATCAGATTTGTTTCAAGACTACAGTTACAGTAAGACCTCACTTCGATAGTTAATGCAGTTATTGCAATTTTGTTGTTTTATCACAACAGATTGCTTTATTTATAGAGGTGTACGAAATTTCCGATTCTTAGATTATTCGCGATTCGGCTGTGGAAGATTCGAGAACGATTCACAAACATCCAAATTCCGATTCTGACATGTCAAATAAAGCGTAAGTAAAACACACTCCGCGCGCCGCGCGGTCTTTGGGACGCAATGAGGAACGGAGCGAGAGTAGCTAAACATCATGCTTGTCATTACCTGGCCCCTCGTGTAATGCCAATGCTCAACTCACGGCTCTAGCTCAACTCATGCCGCGAGATAAAAAAACAGCAGCATACCGGACTGCTGCCGACAGCTGCTACAAAGTACGTCCACATAATGGTACGGTAGATATCATATTTATATAGGACTAGATGCAATATAGACTGGGTGGCGTTAGCAGAACATGTACAAAAAGTTAGAAGCGGGCGTTAGTGAACAGCCACCATCTTAAAGCAGTAGACTTCCCTGCTAGGCTGTTGTAGCGAACCTTCCAAGCGAACCTAATTAACTTTTTATCTAAAATACTCCTAAATCGGTAAAATTTTGACTTGAATCTATCATTAAAATAGTTTTAAAACTTTCACATGTCGAAAGTAGACAAAGGGGAAATTATGGAATAACGGGAGCAATTTTAACAACTTTAACGGTTGATTCACAACATTAAATGAATTTATTGAATGTAGTTTAAAGCTGCTGATACAGAATGGGGATTTAAGTATATTATTTTTTATTTTTAACTGTTAACTTGATACTGAAATAGTCGTTTATTAAAGCCTGCGAGGCTTTTTTTTTTTTTTTTTTTTTTGCAGTTTTTGTAACTAATGTACAAAACATTAAAAGCAGCTAATAGCAGGGGGGGATTTGTCATCAATAATCGATTTATAATCGAATCGTAGCCTCTGAATCGTAATCGAATCGTTAAGTGCCCAAAGATTCCCACCTCTATTTATTTACATTTCAAAAACCATTCATTTACGAATGTGATTGCACTTTAATTTACATATTTAAATGTTCAAATATTAAGATTTGAATAATGCAAAATAAGATGCTTTTTCTCTCAAATATATTGTTATGGTCATTTGTTTCGGATGTACTGTAATTATTTTCTGTATAAAAGTTTAATTTGGCGTTCAAAAAGTTTTTTTCAAAATGGAGTCTTGAAAAATAGGGGGTCGTCTTATAATCAGGGCCGTCTTATATTCGGGCCAATACGGTAATCAGTAAAGTAACAAGATTACTTTTTTTTAGGCGTAATCAGTAATTAAAGGACTTTTTCCTAATCTGTGACATCACTGATCCAGATATGCAGTCCATCTAAAGCCGTTGCCTCGCAATCGCCCATTTTGGGTGGACTGTCAAATGCATTATTATCGCTTCTGATTATTCTTCCTATTGTGACCATACAATAATTAGGCGCTTGGGTTTTTTCTTCAATGAACTACCTTTCATCGCATGTACGCCGCACATACAGGTGTGTGTGTTTGTGTGTGTCCTTCAGCAGACAAACAATATGCGTAAGCACAGCAACGTCTCGTTTTCCATTTGTTTTTGTGCTGTTACCATGGCAGCACCAGAAAGCAGCCCAGCTAAAGAGGCGATTGAGTGGAAAGAGTAAGTACCATAAAATAACGCACACTTAAGCACATTAGGCATTGAGCTTTAGCCAAACCAGAAATTCTGCCTCTGCGTGACGTGTCGTTTTCACATATTTGTACAGCTTTTTGGGAGGATTTTTACTCTAGACACTCAAACTACAGTTTTTACCTCCGCAGGTTGGCGAAAGCAATGGAAGCGGAGATTATGTAATCGCTTACGTATCCGTCTACCTTTTTCTGTTTGTTTGAGTTCAAGATAATCCCTTTATTTGATCTTGACTTATCATTTCGAACAGGGGTCCCCAAACTTTTTCCTGTGAGGGCCACATAACTTTTCCCTTCTCTGATGAAGAGAAGGTCAGTTTTCAACAAAAAAAAGTCTGACGATTGCAGGAGTGCCTAAATGTAAAAATGTATTGTTTTTCAGAAAGCCATAATCAAATAACCCTTGCTGGATTCTTCACGGAACAAAAGTAAATTAAATTAAAAAAATATAGGGCTGTTAAAATTATCGCGTTAACGGACAGTAATTAATTTTTAAAATTAATTACGTTAAAATATTTGACGCATTTAACGCTCATGCCCCGTTCAAACAGATTAAAATGACAGCACAGTGTCATGTCCATTTGTTACTTGTGTTTTTTGTGTTTTGTCGCTCTCTGCTGGCGCTTGGGTGCGACTGATTTTATGGGTTTCAGCACCATGAGCATTTTATTTAATTGTAATTATTGACATCAACAACGACGAGCTACTAGTTTATTTTTTGTGTGAAAATTTTACAAATTTTATTAAAACGAAAAAATTCAGAGGGGTTTTAATATAAAATTTCTATAACTTGTACTAACATTTATCTTTAAGAGCTACAAGTCTTTGTATCCATGGATCGCTTTAACAGAATGTTAATCATGTTAATGCCATCTTGTTGATTTATTTTATAATAAACAGCATTTATGTACAGTATGTTGAATGTATATATCCGTCTTGTGTCTTACCTTTCCATTCCAACAATAATTTACAGAAAAATATGGCATATTTTATAGATGGCTTGAATTGCGATTAATTACGATTAAATAATTTTTAAGCTGTAATCAACTCGATTAAAATTTTTTAATCGTTTGACAACCCTAAATAAATATAATATAATATAATATAATATAATATAATATAATATAATATAATATAATATTATAACACTATTAATCAAATAATTAATAACCAAATAACCCTCTCTGGGTTCTTCACAGAAAAAGCCAAAAAATAAATGCCAAGTAAAAAAAAAAAAAAATGTTCAGGGGTCGGACCAAATGTGGAGGTGGGCTGTGGTTTGGGGACCCCTGATTTAGAATATGAAATAGAATTAAATCTTGGGGTAATGAGGTCAAAAATGATCTCTGCAAGCACTTCCCCATTCCAGTGGATTGGACATCTATCAGCGTCAATTGCGCAGAAAACATGCTAGCGATCTACCGACGCCCATGGTACCCAATAGGCATGTACCGGTTACCGGTTTCAAGGTTTACCGTGGTATGAAAATGTCGTGGTTTCAAAACCACAAAAAAATTCTGTCATACCGTAGTACAGTTTTAGCTATTTTTCATGTCCCAAAAATGCTGAAAGAAATCTGTGGCTTGGAGCGGCAGTGCTCACCCCTCCCCCTCCAGTTTTTTCTCTGTCCTGTGTCTGTCGGTGACACTGTCGCTGTGTTTAGACTAGACACAATGGTGAGCTCCCCCCACCCCCTTAAAAAAGACAACATAAAAAAATAAAAAAAAAAAAACAGATGGCTGCGGCTTAGAGGAGGAAGGACAGCAGGACCTCTAACATGATTTCATATTTACAGTGGGGCAAATAAGTATTTAGTCAACCACTAATTGTGCAAGTTCTCCAATTTGAAAATATTAGAAAGGCCTTCTAATTGTCAACATGGGTAAGCCTCAACCATCAGAGACAATGTGAAAAAAAAACCCAGAAAATCACATTGTTTGGTTTTTAAATAATTTATTTGCAAATCATGGTGGAAAATAAGTATTTGGTCAATACCAAAAGTTAATCTCAATACTTTGTTATGTACCCTTTGTTGGCAATAACGGAGGCCAAGCGTTTTCTGTAACTCATCGCAAGCTTTTCACACACTGTTGCTGGTATTTTGGCCCATTCCTCCATGCAGATCTCCTCTAGAGCAGTGATGTTTTGGGGCTGCCGTTGGGCAACATGGACTTTCAACTCCCTTCACAGATTTTCTATGGGGTTGAGATCTGGAGACTGGCTAGACCACTCCAGGACCTTGAAATGCTTCTTACGAAGCCACTCCTTTGTTGCCCTGGCTGTGTGTTTGGGATCATTATCATGCTGAAAGATCCACTCATGTCTCATCTTCAATGCCCTTGCTGATGGAAGATTTTCACTCAAAATCTCTCGATACATGGACCCATTCATTCTTTCCTTTACATAGATCAGTCGTCGTGGTACCTCTGCAGAAAAACAGCCCCAAAGCATGATGTTTCCACCCGCACGCTTCACAGTGGGTATGGTGTTCTTCGGATACAATTCAGTATTCATTCTCCTCCAAACACGAGAACCTGTGTTTCTACCAAAAAGTTCTCTTTTGGTTTCATCTGACCATAAAACATTCATCCAAATGGTCTCTAGCGAACCTTGGACGGGCCTGGACGTGTACTGGCACCAGCAGGGGGGCACGTCTGGCCGTGCAGGATTTCAGTCCCTGGCGGCGCATTGTGTTACTGATAGTAGCCTTTGTTACTGTGGTCCCAGCTCTCTGTAGGTCATTCACTAGGTCCCCCCGGGTGGTTCTGGGATTTTTGCTCACCGTTCTTGTTATCATTTTCACACCACGGGGTGAGATCTTGCATGGAGCCCCTGATCAAGGGAGATTATCAGTGGTCTTGTATGTCTTCCATTTTCTACTAATTGCTCCCACAGTTGATTTCTTTACACCAAGCGTTTTATCCATTGCAGATTCAGTCTTCCCAGCCTGTTGCAGGTCTACAATTTTGTCTCTGGTGTCCTTCGACAGCTCTTTGGTCTTGGCCATAGTGGAGTTTGGAGTGTGACTGACTGAGCTTGTGGACAGGTGTCTTTTATACCGATAATGGGTTAAAACAGGTGCCATTAATACAGGTAACGAGTGGAGCCTTGTTAAACCTCGTTAGAAGAAGTTAGACCTCTTTGACAGCCAGAAATGTTGCTTGTTTGTAGGTGACCAAATACTTATTTTCCACTCTAATTTGGAAATACATTCTTTAAAAATCAAATAATGAGATTTTCTGTTTTTTTCCCCCACATTCTGTCTCACATGATTGAGGTTTACCCATGTTGACAATTACAGGCCTCTCCAATCTTTTCAAATAGGAGAACTTGCACAATTGGTGGTTGACTAAAGACTTATTTGCCCCACTGTACGTGACCATCAGCCGTCACTTTACACAAAATTTAAAGTAAGTAAACGCTGTCATGAATGTTTCCCACCAGCTATGAGTTAACTCCAGCGTGTTTAGTGTGTCTAGCGATGGTAAAACAAATACTATAACGTAAGCTTGTTAACAAGGCAGATAACGTTGCTAGGTAGCACGCCACGACAGCTAACTAGTTTCCTTGCTACCATTAGCGTACTTTTGTAAAACCTTCTGCCATTGTCAATATATGTTCAAAATAACATTTTCATAATACAGCCTGTGGTGTTTTTTCTCTTTCTGTGTCGAGAGTTGGTCTGTCTGTGTTTGTATAATATGTAAATAATGATACGAGTCATACACACGAGCCATGTCGCTAGGTCTCGCTCTCCATTCAGCTAATTAATATTAATAGCAGAAGTGGTATGTGTTTGACATAGAACCAATTTGATCATACAGTATATTAAGTCCATTCTTTTTGTTGTTGTTATTATTCTAATGTTGAGCAACTTGAGCTGTTACTGAGGGTTTAGTCTACAAGTTCTATTTATTGCAATTTTATTTAAAACATTTCATTTATTTATTTATTTTAACTAGGGCTGTCAAAATTATCGCGTTAACGGGCAGTAATTAATTTTTTAAATTAATCACGTTAAAATATTTGACGCAATTAACGCACATGCCCTGCTCAAACATTAAAATGACAGCACAGTGAAATGTGTACTTATTGTGTTTTTCGGAGTTTTGTCGCCCTCTGCTGGCTCTTGGGTGCGACTGATTTTATAGGCTTCAGCGCCCATGAGCATTGTTTAAGTAATTATTGGCATCAACAATGGCGGGCTACTAGTTTATTTTTTTGATTGAAAATTTTACAAATTTTATTAAAACAAAAACATTAAGAGGGGTTCTAATATAAAATTTCTATAACTTGTACTAACATTTATCTTTGAAGAACTACAAGTCTTTCTATCCATGGATCGCTTTAACAGAATGTTAATAATGGTAATGCCATCTTGTTGATTTATTGTTATAATAAACAAATACAGTACTTATGTACCGTATGTAGCATGTATATATCCATCTTGTGTCTCATCTTTCCATTCCAACAATAATTTACAGAAAAATATGGCATATTTTATAGATGGTTTGAATTGCGATTAATTAATTTTTAAGCTGTAATTAACTCTATTAAAAATTTTAATCGTTTGACACCCCTAATTTTAACATTACTAGTATATTCACGTTGATGTTCTAATTTGCAGATATGTTGTGGGAAAAAAAAAAAAAAACCTGTTCAATGGAATTTTTTTCTTTTTTTTTCCCTATACATCTCAAAATAACACTTTTAGAGCTATAACTGAAATACTGTGATACCATGAAACCGCAGTATTTTTGCTTATGGTTATCAAAACCTCATACTGGTACATGCCTAGTAGCCAATGAATTAACGTACACATAAATTTGACATACCCTCTCATGGTGCTCAATGAGGATTTCCACAACAATGTTCTGGAATTTGATGTCCATGATGGCCGCCACCGTCTCTTCCTGTGGGCGGAGTAAAGTTGGCCCAAACACCACGCCCAAATTGGCCACAGTCATTAGATTCTGCTGGTGGTGACTGGCCACGCTGTTGTCAGGGAGGAGAAATACTGTTACATGAACTAGTAGAAAAAAATAACTTCTAGAACAAATAATGTCCTTATAGAAGTGAAATTCACAAAGTAGTCCCTTGTTTTCTTGTTGCCTTGTGAATTTTCCACAGCTATTGCAATATAATCATGATGCTATTTTTTTTCTTTCACCTTAAAAGACTGAAACTTTGACGGCAATTAGAGTGCAGTCATAAAGACATGGATTATCAACAAAAGAGTCCAAACAAATATGGTGTGGAAGGGGAAACTTTATGATCATTCATAATTGAATGAAAAAAACATGATTTTATATTTATTTAATATATGAAATTTCAGTCTGGAAAAAGTCAGACTTACAGAGCCCCTACAGAGACATCGACAGAAATATATTTAAAGGGATCCACGGACAGAAAGACTTGTACTTCTTAAAAGATAAATGTTAGTACAAGTTATTATAATTTGATATTGAAACCCCTCTTGATGTTTTCGTTTTTATACAATTTGTAAAATTATTTTAACTAGTAGGTCGCCATTGTTGTTGACGTCGCAGGGTGGTGACGTCACAGTGCCACACTGCAAGAATTCCACTTGTCACTCTTTAAAGAAAAAAAATGTCACTCTTTAATTATGTAAGGTAGGTAATACGCCACAAGGTGTCAATGCCGATTTTTACATTAACTAAAAACGGCAATTTCTGGAGAAACTACTCTGGGTCTTTGCTGTATGGAGATACAGATCTTAGCCCTGCCCAGGTTGGTTTTGGGACATTTCGGGGACAATTTCAGGTCACTTCCTGTTAATCTGGAAAATTTGGGGGGGCGTGGCCTGGTCATATCAGGCCATTTGGGGACATCTGGGGGCGTGGCCTAGTTATATGAGGTCAGTTCGGGACATTTGGGGGGCGTGCCCTTTTCATATCAGGTCATTTGGGCACGTGGCCTGGCCATATCAGGTCATTTGGGGGCGTGGTCTGGTCATATCAGGTTTTTTGGGGACATTTGGGTGGCTGACCGATTGATATCTAGTCATTTCCTGTTGATTTGGGAACATTTTCTTTTTTTGCTATTGAGAATTAATGGGAAAAAATTTGGACGTCCATCGCCGTCAATGGCATCGACTTACGTAGGCGTCAATGAAATCCAAGTACATTGGCATCAATAGAATGGACAAACATGCCTGTCAATAGCATTAAACAAAGTAAATGTAATTGGAAATGAATGGGAAATTTGGACGTCCATGGCCGTCAAAGGCAGCGCCCTCCATAAGCGTCAATGGAATCGAATCGGTGACATTTGGGGGAAACGTTCTATTGATATCAGGTCATTTCCTTTTGATTTGTGGACATTGGATTTTTTGCCATTGAAAATGAATGGGAAAAAATTTGGATGTCCATGGCCGTCAATGGCATCGACATCCATATGCCAAGTACATTGGCATCAATAGAAATGACAAATGGCCGTCAATGGCATCTGTCTAAATTGGCCTCAATGCAACGTTAATGCCATTGGAAACGAATGACAAATTTGGACGTCCATGGCTGTCAATGGTATCGACTTACATATGCCTCAATGGAACCAGACATACATTGGTATCAATAGATCCGACATACATGGCTGTCAATGGCATCAATGCAATGTAAATTTCATTGGAAATTCAATTGAAAGTGAATTGGGAAATTTGAACGTTGCATCCCATTTAAAATGAATGGGGGGGGGAAAACAACAACAGAATAACACTATCTGGGTCTTTTTTCAAAGACCCGGATAGTTAGGGATCAAGCCAATGAGTGCGTTTTTTTTTTTCCAGTGACTGACGCTGTAGTTTCTTTCATCCACAGTGGGAGAGAGAAAGAAGAGTGGACACAGGCATTCAGATTTGTAGCTCGGACCGCGCCGTTTATTGGCATAAGCTTCGGCAACTCTCTCACAACACACATAAGTATCATATAGTGAAAATACTACAAAACTAATACTCATATCTCTCAAAAAATGTCACCCAGAAGAAAAGTAATTCAAGCTTTGTTACTGAGGCCATATTCTCACACAGTTAACGCAACAATGCAAAGAGAACTGGCATGCACAATCAAAATAGATGCACAAAATACACATAAAACTTTCTCAGACTTTGGTCAAACTATATTTAAACAATTTAGCAACTCATTTAGCTCAACAAATACACAGGATGGCAATATTTAGTCAAAATACACAAACTAGGATGCTGGGAGCCATTTTCAGTAGTCTTGTGAAGACAACACTCAAATGAACGTGAATCACAATAGACCCAGTTAAAAAAAAAAAAATAGGGAGCTACGGTGTCAGTCGAGGGACAAAACGCACTCATTGGCTTGATGTCTTATTAATGTAAAACTCGCCATTGACACATTGTGGTGTATTTAAATCACTACCTTACATAGTTAGAGTGACTGTGAAGTACCGCAGCGTTGTCCTGTGATGTCACCGCCCTGCGATGTCAACAACAATGGCGAGCTACTAGTTTATTTTTTGATTTAAAATTGTACAAAATTTATTAAAACAAAAACATTAAGATGGAGTTTAATATCAAATTATTATTACTCGTACTAACATTTATCTTTTAAGAACTACATGTCTTTTTATCCAACTTCAATCTAGTGCGCACCAGAAACTCTGGTAAACATTAGCATTATATAGCATTGCTATGCAAGTTAGCCAATTGTTGTAAACATTAGCATTATATAGGATTGCTATGCAAGTTAGCCAATTGCTGTAAACATTAGCTTTATATAGCATTTAAGCTAGCGGATTTTTGCTATGCAAGTTAGCCAATTGCAACAATTGACTAATTTGCTTAACAAAAGTCCGCTAACTTAAATGCTATATAAAGCTAATATTTACCAGATAGTTTCTGGAGCGCATTACAAACAATCTGGTGCACACCAGAGCGCACCAGAAACGATCAACTTTAGCATTGTATAGCATTGCTTTTCAAGTTAGCGAATTGTTGTCAACATTAGCATTATATAGCGTTTAAGCTAGCAGACTTTTGCTATGCAAGTTAATAAATTGTTGTAAACATTAGCATTATATAGCATTTAAGCTAGCGGACTTTTGCTATTCAAGTTAGTCAACTGTTGCAAACATTAGCATTATATAGAATTTACGCTAGCGGACTTTGGATATGCAAGTTAGCCAATTACTACAACTCAACAATTCGCTAACTTGAATAGCAAAAGTCCACTAGCTTGAATGCTATATAATGCTAATATTTACCAGATTGTTTGTAGTGCACACCAGAAACTATCTGCTGTGCACCAGATTGCTTAAATTTATTTTATTTCTGTCGAAGTCCCTTTAGGGGCTACGTACAGACTTCATATCGCAGTAGCTTTTTAAACCATGTGCGTTCAATTTAATGCCCTTGTGATCTGTGCTGAGAAGAAAATTGGAAAGTACAAACATCACATAGGCATAATTTAATAATATAAAACCATAATCATGAGTAGAATTCACCTTCCGGCGCTTTGCATAATGTCTAACATTCCATTTGATGCATGGTACTTCATGACTATGCTGCAGAAGTAAACTACTGTACATAAAACAGAGTGTCACCGCTCATAAGTATTGTATAAATCATGATCATTGAAGAGTTATTGGGTGTGCTGTCATAGTAGCAGATTGCGGTGAACTTGACTAACACACAACTCATATCTTTGACATTACGCACTGCCTTGCATCAACACAAAATACACTCAACTCAAAATGTTACACCAGGAGGCAAAATTTGCATCTTGAAGTGATACAAAATCGTCAAAGGAAACTCAACCAGCATCACAGCACCAAAGCTGGCCACATCACAAGCATTTGAAATGCCCTGGAGGAGACATAAATGAATTTGTGCACTGAGAAGGAACAGATGTCGAATTGGCAGACAGAGAAAAATAACTTTAAAGGCAGAGGCATTTTGAAAAATGTAAAGAAAGTCGATAAAACACGTATTAGTGATGGCACGAGTTTAATCTATTATTTCTAATGAAAAAATTAATCACTTCCAAGAATATCTCCATCAATGGCAGCAAAAGCTAATCGATTAAAATCGATTAATAAATTAGTTGCCAGCTAACTAGATGATCGATTTTTGCCGGCAGCTATGAGCAGTCCCATTTGGGTCCTTGTTTGAGGGTAATGTGAGGCTGCGCGCATGTGCCGGTGATTACAGCAAGGAGAGAGAGTTCACTGCTGCTGCTGGGTTGCTGAATCAATAATATTCCGAAGTGTCGAAGTGTCTTTTCGTGTTGTTAGATCCAGTGTGCCTCCGTCAGAGGTTGGTAAATGAAGCCAATTGTATTGTTTGTATTCTTTGTTGATGAGACGTGACTACTTAGCACAAAGCGCTAAGCTAGTTAGCGGTTATGCTAATTAGTGTCTTAAGTGTTGTATTGTGTTTTGGAGAAGCATATTAGCACTAGTTATTGTTAGTAAAGTTGTCTCATTTCTTTTTATAAAAAAACAAAACAAAACAAAACAAAAAAAGCACACATAAACCCATTCATATAACAGCTTAGAGTCAACACAAACTCAAACTGTCAAGTGACATACAAGAGAGTGTGCTTTGAAATTGGATTTGGATTGTATTTATGAACAACTGTCATTATAGTCTGTTTCCTCCTTATTCGGAGACTTATTCATTGACACAATTTATATTATTTTTGATGGAAATAGTCATCCACTTTGTCTTCATTGTTACTTACGACATGCCTAAAACAACTTCAAGTTAAATTGTGAAGGTAATCGAAAAAAGTGACATTTATCCGATGAATCGATTGAAAAAAAATATCGTTAGTTGCAGCTAGACATGCCAATTACCGCTTTCAAGGTATACCAAGGTATGAAAACCTCACGGTTTCAAAACCGCAAACATTTTCTGTCATACCTTTGCTACACTGGAAAAAAATGATACTACTAAAATGAGTAAAAAAATACTTAGCAATTTTTGTCTAGGTAAGAGTTCTTAAAATTAAGACCTCCATTCAGGATTAATGAGATCTTGAAACTAGCAATATTTTACTAGTTCAACGAGATCTTGAAACTAGTTATACTTTACTAGTTCATCCTGAATGGATGTCTTATTTTAAGAATTCTTACCAACACAAAAATTGCTTGTTCCATTTGCAGAATTTTCTTACTTGTTTATAAGCAAATCTTATCTTATTTCAAATAGTTTTTAAGGTATTAGGTATTTTTTATGTCCCAAAAATGCAGGGAGAAATCCCTTGTTTGAGGGTGCAAGGCTAGACACTCCCTCACCAGTTGTTGCTCAGTGTCAGTGAGTCAGCTGTGCTACACAATGGCTGGAGGAGGTGAAACTCCTGAACTTTTCCCGAAAAGAACTAAATCACTGGTATGGGAATACTTCGGCTACAGAAAAGTTACAGACGGCCGAGGCTTAGTGGAGGAGGGCACCCGACATGTAAAACATGTTTACGGAGGCAATACCTCCAATATTTCGCATTTATCCAATATTAATGGTTAGCAAACACTGTCATGAACGTTTCCCACCAGCTACAAGAGTTAACTCCAGCATGTTTAGTGTGTCTAGTGATGGTAGAACATGTGTTTTTTTCTCTCTGCCAACTGTCTGTTGAGAAAGTGTGTATAATGTAAACATGATACGAGTCATACACACGTGCTTTTTATGGAAAGTAATTCAATTATTTTGGTTCTCATGGTAATAATGTTGAGCTGTGGCTGTGGGTTTATGCTAAAGGACAGCAATTATTTTAATTTTATTTAGAATATTTCAGTTATTTTTTCCTATTTTCTAATTTAACATAACATTGTACTTATGGTCCAATTTTCTAAACCATTTTTTAACCCAGATATCTCAAAGTAACACATTTTAGAGCTGTAACTGCAATACCGTGAAACCGTGATATTTTGGCTTAAGTTTCTCATACCATCAGAATCTCATACCGGCACAGTTGCAGCCCGAATGGCAGCCAAGCTTTAGCGCGACTAATGTGACAGAGAAATCAAGTCTGTGGTGTTAAATTTGTTCCTTTTTTCTTGTATTTTTTTCAAGTTCCACCTACTTGGAGAGATGTTTCATGAGCAGCTCCAACATCTGCCGGTTCTTCTCAGGCAGTCGGTGCACCAGACTATGGATCTCTGTCACCCTTGCTTCGGGATTGTCTAACTCTGAAAAGCATAAGGCATCAATTAGTAGGGGGAATAAAAACAGAATACTGACATTTGGAACACCAGTTGACACGTGGAGCAAACTGATTATTACAGTATTATGTGATATCACGAAAATGTGTATAGTTTAATTGACGTGTCTTTTACAACCCCTAGCAAAAAGTATGGAATCACCAGTCTTGGACGACACTAAAAGAAATGAATAAAAACATTGTGGTGGTCAGTAAATGTTAGTTTTAGAGAGCAAGTGCAGGGAAATATACATGGGGTCACTCCATTCTGAGGACAAAAATATGGAATCATGAGAAACAAACAAAGAAATAACAATCAAAACACATCTCTAGTATTTAGTAGCACCACCTCTGGCTTTTATGACAGCTTGCAGTCTCTGAGGCATGGACTTGATGAGTATTCTTCATCAATTTGGTGCAAACTCTCTTTAATTGCAGTTGCCAGATCATCCTTGCAGGTCAGAGCCTTGATGTGGACCTTTTTTTTTCTTTTTTCTCAATGTCCACCACAGGTTTTCAATAGGGTTGATATCTGGGCTATTTGCAGCCTATGACATTGACTGGATGAGTCTTTCTCCAAGGAAAGCTTTAACAGTTTTAGCTTTGTGGCATGATGCATTGTCATCTTAGAAAATGAAAAACATTTTCAATTGAAAGGATAAGAAAGCTAAAATTTCAATGTAAACTTGTGCGTTGATTGAAGATTTAACCACAGCCATCTCCCTGGTGCCTTTGCCTGACATGCAGCCCCATATCATCAAGGACTGAGGGGATTTTTATGTTTTTTTCAGGCAGTCATCTTTGTAATTCTCACTGGAACAGCACCAAACAAAAGATTCTTGACTCTTGACAAGGTGATGATGCTGAACTTTTGTTTGGTGCTGTTCCAGTGAGACTTACAAAGATGATTGCCTGAAGAAAACATTAAAATTCCCTCAATCCTTGATGATAAGGTGTTGCATGTCAGGCAAAGGCACTGTGGTTAAATCTTCAATAAATGCTCAAGTTTACATTGAAATTTTAGACAGCTTTCTTATCCCTTCAATTGAAAATATGTTTGTCATTTTCAAAGATGACAATGCACCATGCCCCAGAGCTAAAACTGTTAAAGCATTCCTAGGAGAAAGACTCATCCAGTCAATGTCACTGCCTGCAAATAGCCCAGATCTCAACCCTATTGGAAACCTGTGGTGGAAATTGAAAAAAATGGTCCACAGCAAGGCTCCGACCTGCAAGGATGATCTGGCAACTGGAATTAAAGAGAGTCGGCACCAAATTGATGTAGAATACTCATCAAGTCCATCCCTCAGAGACTGCAAGCTGTCATAAAAGCCAGAGGTGGTGCTACTAAATACTAGAAATGTGTTTTGATGGTTATTTCTTTGTTTGTTTCTCATGATTCCATATTTTTTCCTCAGAATGGAGTGATTCCATATATATTTCCCTGCATTTGCTCTATAAAAGTAACATTTACTGACCACCACAATGTTTTTTACTAATTTCTTTTAGTGTTTCTGAATGCTAAAAAGTTGCACTTTTGAACAAATTCATTATTTTTTCACGTTTTTTTATCTGAGTTTGTCCTACATGATAAAATGTCCGAGTGAGTGGTCGTCCAAGACTGGTGATTCTATAATTTTTGCTAGGGGTTGTACTAGCACTCAAGTACACAAACATATTTGAAATGAGGGGTTAACAGAACTCGCTGAATAATGTCAACATCAAAACTACAGCGAAATGAATTTCTGTTCAAAGATTTTCTCTTCACCTCTGTGTTACTGTTTTTTCACATGACCTATTTATTCCTAACTGGTTTTCCAGAGCTTAGATCAACAGCAGCAAAGTTCCAAAGCCATATTAAGGAAGTCGTAAAAGTGCTAAGAAGTCGGGTGAGCCGCCCTTCATTTTGGGCTTCGTCTCTTCAGCTGGAATGAGGTAAAAATCCCCAGTGTGAATGTTTTTAACATGCTCAAGGACAAGGAGGAGATGCAGAGAGCAGACAAGTCTTGAAGACAAGTCAGTTGTTTCACTAAAGCACAACTTTGCAGTAAAGTTGATTCAAAAGCGGAGTCGCGTGTTCATAACAAGCAATCAACGCGAGTACCGGCGGTAATGTATTTTTGCCTTTCGTATCCTGAAATCTTTCATAAAAAGAGGCAATATTTCCCATTAAGTGTGTCTTAACCTGAAAAATCTGTATTCTAGAGACGTTCCCAAGTAGAGGTACTGTTGCAGTTTTCAAGTACTGTATTTTTCGGACTACAAGGCACCCACCAAATTTGACACGAAAACAGCATTTGTTCATAGATAAGCTGCACCGGACTATAAGCCGCAGCTGTCCTCACTGTATTATGGGATATTTACACCTAAAATATCAATCGGTAACACTTTATTTGACAGTGGCTTCTTAACACTGTCATAAACCATATAAGCCACCATGAAGCTTTGAACCAATTGACTGTAGGGCTGCAGCTATCGATTATTTTAGTAGTCGATTAATCGATGAACTAGTTAGTCCGAATAATCGAGTAATCGGATAAGGAACATGAAAAATCAAAATAACTGAGCTGAGCCTCAGATAGTACAAAAAAAAAAAAAAAAAAAATAGGGATTTACCAGTATGTACAACAAAAGAACAGTTGGCTAACTTACAGTGCAAAAGTCCGCTAGTTTAAATGATATAAAATTATAACTTTTTTTTTTACAATGCTCTTAACAAAAAGGTCAAACACATATTTCCACAAAAAATGGCTAAATTTATCTATAAATGAAATTATGAATGCATTAAAAACATTAGCTCAAACAAAAACTTAGCTTATGTTGGTCTTAACAGGGAGCAGTTGGATTCAGCCATGTGAAATCAGGCAGACCAGAGGGCAGTGTAGCCACCCTAATCAATAAAACTAAATGCAAACACTTTCAAAATAAACTATTACGCCACTTTAATTAAACAAATACTCGAAGCAATAACATTTTATTCGAATATTTTTTCTCATCAAATACTCGAGTTAATCGATTAATCGTTGCAGCACTAATTGACTGTAAAGCTTCATTGCTTCAAGAAGCTTCATTTGGCCATTACTGCTCCCTTGGGGGAGACAGTCAATCTCTGCTGCTACCTGCTGTCAACACTGTTGTCGTCCAAGATGCCTCCTAGCATGCATTGCAGCGCTACAGGTGTAAATAATAGGGCTGTCAAACGATTAATATTTTTAATCGAGTTAATCACAGCTTAAAAATTAATTAATAGTAATTAATCACAATTCAAACGATCGCTAAAATATGCCATATTTTTCTGTAAATTATTGTTGGAATGGAAAGATAAGACACAAGACTGACATAAACATTCAACATACTTCCCATAAGTACTGTATTTGTTTATATTAACAATAAATCCACAAAATGGCATTAACATTATTAACATTCTGTTAAAGGGATCCACCGATAGAAAGACTTGTAGTTCTTAAAAGATAAATTTGAGTACAAGTTATAGTAATTTTATATCAAAACCCCCCTTAATGTTTTTGTTTTAATAAAATTTGTAAAAATTTTCTATCAAAAAGTCACATCGGGCTCCCTGACGTTCTTCCACAGTGTCTTTAACTACGTAAGATAGGTGTCAATGGTGAGTTTTAAATTAATTAGAGATCTAGCCAAGGCAAAGTTTTATGTGTATTTTGCATAGCTATTTTGATTGGGAATGCCAGCTCTCTTTGCATTGAGCGCGTTTCTTTTTGTGAACATTTTTTTTTTTTTTTGAGAGATAGGAATGTTATTTTTGTTGTGCGTTCACTAAATGATACTGTAGCGACTTAACTGTTCCACCCAAATGCATGATGGGAAGTTGGGCAACCATGACTGTCAGTGGTGGCTGCAAATGGTATACAGTATGTTCTGTGTTGTGTTCAGTTAGGCGTATTAAGAAAAAGAACGTCTTCTGCTCCGCCCAAATGCATGATGGAAAATTGGGCAACCATGACGGTCAGTGGTAGCTGCAAATGGTATATGTTCTGCGTTGTGTTCATTTAGGCATGTAAAGAATTAGATCGTATCCTGCTCTGCCCGAATGCATGATGGGAAATTGGGTAACCATGACTGTCAGTAGTGGCTGCAAATGGCATACAAAATGTTCTCCCTTGTGTTCAGTTAAGCGTGTTATGAAAAAGATCTGTCTCTTGCTCCGCCCAAATGCATGATGGGAAGTTGGGCAACGATGACTGTTAGTAGTGGCTGCCAAAGATTAGGCCAATCAAATGCGCGGTCCAATGAACGCGTGTGTCCACTCGCATTTCTCTGCCTTTTCGCTCTCAATGTGCTAAAACGCCTTCATTGTAAACTGTTTGAGGTAATGCATGAAAGGGTCATTCCGTGCATGCGTTAATTGTGTCAAATATTTTAACGTGATTAATTTAAAAGATTAATTACCGCCCGTTTACACAATAAATTTGACAGCCCTAGTAAATAATAAAAATGTATGTTCTGTTCTTCAGTTACTGTACTTGTTGTTTCATTGATTGCTAGTTATGGTATCTGCTAACACTTTATTTGACAGTGGCGCATTAAGAATGTCATAAGACCATCCAAGCAGGACATTCAGTAAATGGAGTTAGTGACACAATTTGCCGGGTGACACTTAATAACATCTGTTATGTGCATTCAGTAATGCCCATGATAGTGTCATGTCATAATTATGACAGTCTTATGGCAGTTTTATGACACCGCTGTCAAATAAAGTGTTACCTATGAACCCAAATAAATCAGCAAATAAGCCGCACTGGACTATAAACCGCAGGATTCAAAATGAGGGAAAAAAGTAGCGGCTTATAGTCTGAAAATTACGGTTTCTTCATCCACAACAACGTTTTCCCCACAGTAGCAGTTTTGCCTTTCGTGCACAAAGACTCATTGTTGTGGTTGTTGTTGTCGTTGGCAAGGAATGAAACATTTGTTTGTAGTACTTGCCGTTTTGCAAACACTGTTAAGTGAATGTAAATGTATTTATGTAGTATGTCACATTGAGGGCAATGCTAGTTAATAATTAAGCATGTTATGTAAAAAAAAGGGTTTCATGGTGAAAGAAGTACATACATTCACTACATATATTTAGCAAATGAAGCATTTGCAAGCTTTTTTTTTTTTTTTTTTTTAAATAAATTATTCATGTGTGGGCTTCAACTTATGGTATATTATAAATTATTGGGCATGTTTTCTGCACTGGTAAATGGATTTATGTGGAAAAAAAAATACCAAGATATAGTGATCTATATTGTTCTTTATCCTTCTGCTTTATCCTTCTGCTTTTTTTATCACTAGTACATGTGCAATTTGTTGGAACTGGGAGGGTGGCAAGGAATGATTATTCATTCATTCGCTGCTATCCCTCCCACTTCTAATGGATTGGACGTCTATGGCGGTCAGTGGTGAAGGAGATAGTATCTTTTCTCGTCAGCACGGTCTAACTGTTTGCATTATTCTAACACACTTAATATAATCGATCAGGGAATAGTATCATTTCTCGGATTTACTGTTTGACTGTTTGTATTACTCTAACACACCCAATATAAAATAAATAGCACTTATACCGTAGTTTAAGGAAAACAAGCAGAATATAGGGCATAAGAGATACATGACACCTTCTTATCATGGAAGCCCAACGTGTGCGTCATGCAAATGACTGAACAAGATTGACGTCGACAAGCCCAAGTCTGCACCACCAACTCAATCAGTTCTCCCGAACAGTCCAAAACAAACGGCGGGACGCCCTGTCCCAACATAAGGAAAACTGGTCAGATTCCTTCAGTGGCAACCAATGAGTTTCATTTTGGGGCATTTCAGGTCATTTGCTGTTGATTTTCAGTCACTTTCCTACTGATTTTGGGCTATTTCTGGGTGACTTTCATGTTTACTTTGGGGCATTTATGGGTCACTTCCTGTTCTGTAACCCAAAATCAACAGGAATCTCCCCAAATTAATATGCAGTGACTCCAATTCAACAGGAAGTGACCTGTAAATGCCCGAAAATGAACAGAATGTGGCTTGTAAATGCTCTGAAAATCAGATGCTCCGGTTTCAAACGAATGAATGTTCTTTCGCCCATCCCAGTCTAAATAGATTGGGCGTCTAGTGCCGTCAATGGCTGTCGTTAAGCCAACGGATACACTATTCTAGTGGAAGATTTTGGTAGCAACCTGTTGGTTCCTTTTTTTTCGTAAACTGTGACACCTTTTTAAAACGATTAATGCTGCAACGATTCATCGAGTAACTTGAGTAATTTGATCAGAAAAAATCTTAGAATCAAATTTTGCTGCTTCGAGAATTTGTTTAATTAATGTAATGTTGTAATGATTTTTTTCAAAAGTGTTGCATTTAGTTTTATGGATTTGGTTGGATACACTGCCCTCTAGTGGCAACAGTGAATATGCCATAACAAGTCTAACATGGCTGAATCTAGCTGCTCCCTGTTAAGACCAACATAAGGTGTTTTTTGTTTGAGCTAATATGTTTGTTTACACATTTGTCATTTAGTTTATAAGTATTTTTAGCAATGTTTTGTGGAAATTTGTGTTTGAACGATTTGCTAAGAGCATTGTTTGAAAAAAAAACGTTAGCATTTTAAAGCATTTGAGCCAATAGACTTTTGCTTTGCAAGTTAGCCAATTGTTCTTTTGTCTTTCTTAGATACTCATTGACTTTTTTTATATCGTTTGAGTCTCAGGTATTTTAATTTATTTTTAAATGCATTTATTGCTCTTCTGAAATGAAAGCGCAATTCGGCAAAGTTTGAAGAAACACTCAGGTATTTTATTTTGTATTCGCACTTAATGCTCTTTTGAAAGTTAGCAAGCAAAAAAAAAAAAAAAAATCGAACAGAATTCTAGCTTTGTATAGGCTAATGTTCCTATTGTTGAAAGCAAAAAGGTGTGTAATAAACAACTAGCACATTCATATTTTGCGTTTTGTTTTCTTGCTGTAGCGAAAATGAACCGAACCGTGACCTAAAAACCGAGGTATGTACCGCACCGAGATTTTTGTGTACCGTTACACCCCTAGTCATGACAGAACATCGCTTCAATGATATTTGGCGCCATCTAGCGTCGTGAATGGGTATAACGTCTAGACCGCGAATATAAGACGACCCCCACTTTTTCAGTCTTATTTCAATGCAAAAAAACACTGTCTTATATTCGGCCCAATACGGTAATTGATAGATTAATCAATTGTCTAAATAATCGATAGCTGCAGCCCTAAAAACGATATCTCAGTTCTTGGTAGGAATATATTGATAACCTTTTGGAATACAAAATATCACAATATATTACCATTTTGATATTTTCTCACACCCCTAATGAAAAGTACTGTCACTTAAAAGGGATTCAACTGGCTCAGTGACAGAAAATCTACAGTGTTCATGAATAATATGAAACTTAATAAAAGAATAGCCGATTTGTAAGATGTTTTTAATGTATTTACGCTCTGGCTGGCAGTCCAATCCATTTCAGTTGACCCTTGGATACGTTCCAGAGGCAGAAAATACAACAATAGGCCCGAAACGGTAAACAATGGATGAAAGCTGTAGCAGGAAGGGGGCAGCATGTCGGAACAAAATTTCAGCCAGACATTCTTAAAAAACCGAAACGAATATCATTGATGGACTACAGGAGAAATCTATTTTCTATAAACATCCGTCCTCTGTAGAGATGTGGATGTGCTGTCGTCTCGTAGCAGACTTTGAGCAAGTGGTTGCCAGTCTATTAACAAGGCATATGGAGACAGAAAATCATTCCCATTCACATTTACAGCTTTGAATAATTTAAGAGTATGCATGGGAGGAAGTCAGAGCACTGAGTGGAGGACAGACAAACTCAATTCAGTAGTCCAGATTCTAACTGTGCTTTTTTTTTTGATTGCGTATTAGATATAGGTCTTTTTTACTCTAGGCAAAGGATATGACGCGAGTAAACAAACCCTCAAGAAAGGGTTTTGCACAGATATGAAAAGTTAAGGGGGGGTGATGCGAGCACTGTCTCATGTAGTGTTGCACCGATACCATTTTTTGGCCCCCATACCGATACCTGGCTGTGCAGTATCGGCCGATACCGATACCATACCGATACCACCCCGTTTTATATATATATATATATATATATATGTACAGTATATTAGGGCTGTCAAACGATTAAAATTTTTAATCGAGTTAATTACAGCTTAAAAATTAATTAATCGTAATTAATCGCAATTAATCACAATTCAAACCATCTCTAAAATATGCCATATTTTTATGTAAATTATTGTTGGAATGGAAAGATAAGACACACTACTGATATATACATACAACATACTGTACATCAGTACTGTATTTGTTTATTGTAACAATAAATCCACAAATGGCATTATTAACATTCTTTCTGTTACAGTGATCCACGGATAGAAAGACTTGTAGTTCTTAAACGATAAATGTTATTGTTACAAGTTATAGTAATTTTATATTAAAACCCCTCTTCATGTTTTCGTTTTAATAAAATTTGTAAAATTTTCAATCAGAAGTAGAATTAATATAGTAATAAGAAGAATAAAAATAACAATAATAAAAATAGAGTGAAAAGTTTTACGTGTATTTTGCATAGCTATTTTGATATGGAATGCCAGTTCATTTTGCATTGTTGTTTAACTGTGTGTCAGAATAGGGCCTCAATACTATAGACTGAAGTGCTTTTCTTTTTGTGAACATTTTTTTTTTTTTGGAGAGAGATAGGAATATTATTTTTGTTGTGCTTTCACTAAACGATACTTATGTTTGTTGTGAAGGAGTTGCCGAAGCTTATGCCAATAAACGGCGCGGTCCAAAGAACGCCTGTGTCCACTCGCCTTTACTGTATAACATATACAGTGGGGATACTTGTTCTCCCCACTGTATCTGTACATATCTTACCCAAATACAACAAGAGACACATAATTGCCACTAAAAGAAAGAAAACTTACCGAAATATGTGTGGAGCACAAATAGCAATTTGCATTGCATTGTGAATACAGCATAAACGTCTCACAACTACTAATTCTCCCACGTTTAGAAGAAATAACATAAGTATGGAACGGCGCTGCCCCCAAGCGGCCGGTGTCACTCTTAATGTCCATAAACGGCCTCATTGCAATCTGTTTGAGGCAATATGCGAGCGGGTCATTCATTGCATGCGTTAATTGCGTCAAATATTTTAACGTGATTAATTTTAAAAAATTAATTAACGCCCGTTAACGCTATAATTTTGACAGCCCTATTTATGTGTGTGTATATATATATATATATATATATATATATATATATATATTATATATATATTAATATTATATTTTTTTTCCCCCAAAGAGCTACATAATTGGATTTGAAATCATTCTATCAATGCTTTGTCAGGCTGTTGCTTGCCTTTACAAAATAGGAAAAAGACTAGTACAAAGTGAATAGTCTACTAAACACTAGAAGACAATAGTTGAATAAACCTTTGGCTCTCAAAGGCCAAAATAGTGCTACATTTGTGAAATAATAAAACATGTATAATGCTAGCCCAACAGTAAGAAAGTAAAAATAAATTCATAATAATAAACTCTGAATGAACTGAATAAACTTTTTTAAACCTCTCAATGGCCAAACAGTGTAACTTTCATGAAATTATTGTCACATTCTGCTGCTGGTTAGACTGTGTTTTGTTGCTGGGCTGGTCGTGGGGGCGTTCCTGACGTCGCACCTGAATCCAATGCAGGCTCATCAGCGCAGGTGGTCTTAAAGATATTTGCCTTGCTGATTGCCATTTGACATCTCACACTAGAGTCTCGCTACATTTGCTTGTTATGCCCCTGCATTGGTTTTTTTTCTGTTAGTGTGCTGCTCTCGTTTGTAACCTCTACCATGTGCAGGTGTTTTTATTTTGGCTTTTTGGCTCGCTGTCTATCGTCTTAGTTAACCTTCAAGTTTGTAGTATTGAGCTCCGTCGACCTGCTGTCACGGGGTCCTTTTGTTATTTCTTCTATCCCGCGATCGCGTGTTATTTTTTTGTTTGCAATCATTAAACCCTTGTACGTATCCCCCGCTTGTTGTCTGCATCGAGTTCCAACTTTGTTTCCGCATTTGCGGACGCTAACAATTATAAGTAATAATAATTGACCACAGCATCCCGTCTCTCTATTAGCCTCCTTTTTTTTGGGAGGGGAGAGTCCCTTATTTATATTTCTGAAAGGTGGCAACCCTACTTTGGAAACAGTTCCCAAATTACTGCGGCATTTCTTTCAGTAAAACACAATAAAAGTAAAGTAGACATAGTGAACTGACCAGAGATTGTTGCTCCGATCCAGCGCCCTTCCTCTAGATAGCAGTCCTGCTCTTGCAGGCTCGAACTCGTTGTGTTCGTTCACATTTTGTCTTCAAATGCTTTATCAGGTTCGAGGTATTGAAGTTGGCCGATTTAACTCCAAATCTGGAAACTTTCAGGCCGCAAATCTTGCATGCAGCCATTGATTTTAATCGACGGGATTTCTATTTTGAAATACTTCCCGACCGCCGCCATTTCTCCTGGTTTCTCCATATGAAAAAGCGGCCTTGTCATTGGTTAGGAGTGGCTATTGGCCCGCTCTTATTGGTCTGGAGCAGGCCAATAGCGATAGCTACTTGGTGTTCACATGTCATCACACAACACAGAGACGGAGTGTAGTGAGCGCCAGGAGGAAAAAAAGGCTGCTGTCAAATGTTATAATAATGGACCGGTAAATGGTATCGGCGCCGTCTTTGTTGGTACTCACCGATACCGATACCAACATTTCGGGCTGGATCGGCGCCCCCTGCCGATACTAGTATCGGTGCATCTTTAGTTATCACATGCAGTGCCACAAAATCCATCTAGCAACAAAGCCATCTTGTAAGCACAAATCTGAGGACATTGTCTCCCGCCAACAATGCCAGGCTTATCAACAAGCGAATTGTGTACCGCACGTATCATGTCACCTTTTCCCATTAATGTTCATGAAGCTAGCAACTGTTGCTAGGGGGGTCAAACTCGCTCGTGTCACACATGCTAGACGCATGTAAACAGTGTAGGAACGAGATGTCTACTGAGCAAAAGTGCTGGCCAAAAGTAATGGCGCCCCCTGCAATTCTGTCAGTTATTGCTCAATTTCTCCCAGAAAATGATTGCAATTACAAATGCTTTGGTAGTAATATCTTAAATTTAAAAAAAAAGGGGAAAAAATTTAAATCATTATCATTTTACACAAAACTCCAGAAATGGGCCGGACAAAAGAATTGGCACCCTCAGCCTAATACTTGGTAGCACAACCTTTAGACCAGTGGTTCTTAACCTAAATCTAGGCAAAGTGGCTTTTAAGATCAGGTTTTGGACTGGTTTGCTCCCAATTTATAGGCTTAATCCATTTATTTTAACTGCTAGTCCTTCATCTGATTGAAGGAGGAACTGGTTTGCTCAGTGGAAGGTTGACTCGTACTTGGTATGAGGGAATACAACAGACCAATGGTCAGCGTGGTCTCAAATTTTACGTGTTTATAAATTAGCTATCAAAATGAGAAGAATTTTGAATGGGAATTTGCTAAATTATGAGCTTGCTAGCTTAGATATATTGCTTTTGAATTGAAAAATTCCCTTGTTATCTAATTCCGAAGGGTTCGATGAATCCACATGTGAAACCTGTGGGGTTCGGTATCTTTAACAAGGTTAAGAACCACTGCTTTAGACAAAATAACTGCGAAAGACCGCTTCCGGTATCCATCAATGAGTTTCTTACAATGCTCTGCTGGAATTTTAGACCATTCTTCTTTGTCCAACTGATACAGGTTTCTGAGATTTGAAGGGTGCCTTCTCCAAACTGCCATTTTCTGATATCTCCACAGGTGTTCTGTGGGATTCCGGTCTGGACTCATTGCTGGCCACTTTATAAGTCTTCAGTGCTTCCTCTCAAACTATTTTCTAGTGGTTTTAGAAGTGTGTTTTAGGTCATTGTCCTGCTGGAAGACCCATGAGCTCTGAGGGAGACCAATTTTTCCTCACACTGGGCCCTACATTATGCTGCAAATATTGTTGGTAGTCTTCAGACTTCATAATGCCATGCACACGGTCAAGCAGTCCAGTGCCAGAGATAGCAAAACAACCCCAAAACATCAGGGAACCGCCGCCATGTTCGACAGTGGGGACTGTTTTCTTTTCTTTGAAGGCCTCGTTTTTTTTTCCTGTAAACTATGTTGATGCCTTTTCCCAAAAAGCTCTACTTTTGTCTCATTTCACCAGAGAAAATTCTTCCAAAACATTTTTGGCTTTCTCAGGTAGGTTTTGGCATACTCCAGTCTGGCTTTTTTATGTCTCTGTGTCAGAAGTTGGCTCTTCCTGGGTATCATACCTTAGAGTCCCTTTTCATTCAGACGCTGACGGATAGTACGGATTGACACTATTGTACCCTTGGACTGCAGGACAGCTTGTTTGGATGTTAGTCGAAGTTCTTTATCCACCATCCGCCCAATCTTTCGTTGAAATCTCTCGTCAATTTTTCTTTTCCGTCCACATTTAGGGAGGTTAGCCACAGTGCCATGGGCTTTAAACTTATTGATGACACTGCCTTGAGATTGCGCATGCTTCCTCACATTTTGGCTTCTCAAGTCGTAAAACAGTTCTTTGGTCTTGTTTCTTTCCACCATGCTCAATGTGGTACACAGAAGGACACAGGGCAAAGGTTGAGTCAACTTTAATCCATTTTAACTGACTGCAAGTATGATTAAGTTATTGCCACCACCTGTTATGTGCCACAGGTAAGTAACCGGAGCTGTTAATTACACAAATTAAAGAAGCATCATATTTTTCAAAGGGTGCCAATTAGAGATGTCCCGATCGATCGATCGGAGATCGGGTCCGATCACGTCATTTTCAAAGTATCGGAATCGGCAAAAAAATATCGGCCATGCCTTTTTTAAAATATATATATATTTTTTTAATTAAATCGTTTTCTAATTGTATTTAACGTTACGGAAATAATATGTTACACTCATCCTGAGTCTTTAGTTTAGGCTTAAGGTAGGGTTATCAAAGTTATCCCGATAACGGCGGTAATGAGTTTTTAAAAAAATGTATCACGTTTAACGCAATTAATGCATGCGTTGCACGACCCACTCATGCACTGTCGCGCTCAATCTGTAATGGCGCCATTTTACCTATATAGATAGATAAAAGGTAGCGTAAAATGAGTAGAGTGAATTTTGGCAGCCTTTGGAGCCTTTTTTTAAATTGGCTAAAGCCTTACATTCCCTCTCCTTACGATTAGAAATATCATGGGAAGCAATGTGCGGAAGCAAGGTAGCAATTGTTTTTTTTCTTAACACCTTATTTTATTTCCCAACGCAGAGAAGATATATCAATCGGTAGCACTACGCACAGTCATGGTTCCACTTCCCATCATGCATTGGGGCATGGCTACAGTATCATTTACTGAAAGCTAAAAAAATACACTAGATGGCAATATTTAGTCACAATATACAAAGTCAAAAGTCTTTCTATCCGTGGATCCCTCTCACAGAAAGAATGTTAATAATGTAAATGAATCGGGAGCAAAAAAAAAAAAAAAAAAAAAGCAATTGGATCGGGAAATATCGGCAGATACTCAAATTAAAACGATCGGATCGGGAGCAAAAAAACATGATCGGAACAACCCTAGAGCCAATACTTTTGTCCGGCCCGTTTTTGGAGTTTTGTGTAAAATGATAATGATTGCACCCCCCCCCCCCCCCCATTCTCTTGTGTGTTTTTTCATTGCAAGCAAAATAAATGAAGATATTACTGCCAAAGCATTTGTAATTGCAATCATTTTCTGGGAGAAATTGAGCATTATCTGATTGAATTGCTAGGGTGCCAATACTTTTGGCCAACAGTGTAGGACTTAGCTCCAACATATTGGAGAAGGACAGTACAATGACATATAATATGGGGTTTTGGATTGTTATTTTGATATTTAGAGGGGTATTTAAGGGTACATAAAGGGTTAATTCCGATTTACGCGGAAATTTGCGTTAAGTTGCCAGCTTAGGAACGAAACCCGTTCGTAACCCAGGGACTACCTGTACTTTCTGTTCCTGATTAGTGTTGTGTTAATAATGTCTCAGAGAGACAAATATTTTCTCTCATGGTACTTGTTATAAAATGCTTGAAAACAGCTAGTCCATATGTTGTACTTCTTAGATATCCAGGTGGTATGCATTCCTCCCCCTTGCTCTACATCATATCCATCTGCTTCTGTCTATGACGGCCATTTAAAGACAGTTGAGCATAGCAGATTTGAAACCAGATCAGGAATAAGAAGCCAGATGCGGGCCTTCGGGTTGGGCTGGAACAAATTGAGAACAGAGGAGGAGCCAAGCGGGGAGTTCAATTCAGGACGCTGTCCTTGAATTACCTTGCTTGCCTTGTTAAAGAAAACATCTTAAAACATTGGCGTGAAAACAACGTCGTAAACGCCGCCGATTTGTACTTAGGAATTTTCACACAAAGTCATGCAAATGAGCGCAGACGCCTAAATGAAAACAGATGCTTTCAATGGAAAGAGAAGACCTTTAGGTTGTTATAAAATGCTATATTTTCTAGTTCTTTGGATCGGTACAAAGTCTTAAAAGCATGAGGATTGGCATTGTTTCACAAAAAATGCACGTCAGCACTTTTTTTCCCACTTTTTCGCCACCGGGTTGTTTGCTGGTGGCCTGTCATTTCCTGGACTTCCTTTTTGCAGCAGCTCCGTTTTGGAGAGGCTTCACCGCACACAGGAAAACAGTTCAGCAACAAAGCGATCGTTGTTAACAAACGTAACATTAACTGTTTTTAGTATATGGCGGAAAACACAGACAAGACTGAAAAAGCAGTTTCTGCTCTTGCACTCCTCTTTAAAAGAAACTGCTGTTTTTAAGCCAAAACAACTATTTTGTTTGATCGAACAATATGTCTATATGCTGCCATAGCAGATTTGTGGCACATTAAGCCCCCGAACTATTTTTAATTTGTCCGTTTTACCCTGAAAACCCCCGTTTACAGACATCGCGCAACCGCTTTTATTTTCACCCAGCCATAAAACGAAGATAATTAATATATTTATTATTCAAAATGTCTGTCATTTTTAGCTTTGAAACATTAATTGATGTGTAATATTTCGTTTAAAAAAAAAAAAAAAAAAAAAAAAAAAACGACAAAAAAAAAATTATTCACTCGCATACTTTAAACTAAACCAGGGGTCCCCATACTTTTTCCTGTGAGGGCTACATAACTTTTTCCTTCTCTGATGAGGGGCCGGGGTCTTTTTGTAACAGAAAAAGTGTGACGATTGCAGGAATGCCTAAATGTAAAAATGTATTGTTTTTTAGAAAGCCACAATCAAATAACCCTTTCTGGATTCTTCATTCAATAAAATAAAAAATAATATAATATAATGAATAGTAATACCACTATTAATGAAATAGATAATAACCAAATAACCCTCTCTGGGTTCCTCACAGAAAAAAAGCCAGGGAATAAATAACACAATTGGAAAAAAAAAAAAAAAAAAAAAAAAAAAAAAAAAAATTGTTCAGGGGGCCGGACCAAATGTGGAGGCAGGCCGTATCTGGCCCGCGGGCCATAGTTTGGGGACCCCTGTTTTAAACAAATGACGTCACAATTTAAAAAATGGCGTCTGTAAAAAAGTCACGGATATCTACCTCATAAGTATCGCTTAATTGTATTTTTAAAGTTTAAAGGGGTAAATATTAGGGCTGTCATACCATTAAAATTTTTAATCGAGTTAATTACAGCTTAAAAATTAATTATTCGTAATTAATCTAATTTCAAACCATCTATAAAATATGCCATATTTTTCTGTAAATTATTGTTGGAATGGAAAGATGTGACACAAGATGGATATATACATTCAACATACGGTACACAAGGACTATTTGTTTATTATAACAATAAAACAAGATGGCATTAACATTATTAACATTCTGTTAAAGCGATCCATGGATAGAAAGACTTGTAGTTCTTAAAAGAAAAATGTTAGTACAAGTTAGAGAAATTTTATATTAAAACCCCTCTTAATGTTTTCTTTTAATAAAATTTGTAAAATTTTCAATCAAAAAATAAACTAGTAGCCCGCCATTGTTGATGTCAATAATTACTTACACAATGCTCATGGATGCTGAAGCCTATAAAATCAGTCGCACCCAAGCGCCAGCAGAGGGCGGCAAAACTCCATAAAACACAACAAGTGAGCGTTTCACTGTGTACTGTCATTTAAATCTCTCTGAGAGGGGCATCTGCATTAATTGTGTCAAATATTTTAATGTGATTAATTTAAAAAATTAATTAACGCCCGTTAACGCGATAATTTTGACAGCCCTAGTAAATATATGAAAAAGAAAATCTCGATCACTCCTTGATGTCTGCGATTTCTGCATCGCGACCCTTGTTATATTGCCATATTTCACCCATAAAATCTAAAAAAAAAAATCCAGCTGTGGGCATTCAGATTCAGATTCAGAATATTTATTGTCACACAACTGTGTCATACATGCTACATGGAGTTTTTGGATCGAAACAAGGTAAGTACGCGATAATATCTCGTTAAAGTCATGGCGTCTGTAATTCTGCTCTCGCATGCTCTTGCCTACAGATAGGGTTTTGCCGTTTAAAAAAGTCTTTTTAAAAAAATGCCCCCCTGTTCAAAATTTTTCTTCCCCCAGACAATTGAGATTTTAAGCTTTCCAATGATGTAATGATGTATCACACATGCATTTCGGACAATTTTCAAAGTTGGCCAAATTGGTGGTCTCAGAGCGGAACTTCAAGTCACCTGAGTGTTTTCCGCCATATCCTAAAAAGTGGGGCTATTAATTGATGTGAAAGCTTGTCTTTATTTTAGAAAAATGATAAAACTGCCATTTCTCTGCATCTATTCCCCTTTAATGTTCCGGATGTGTGTTTTATTAGGTGATCTCATTGTAGATCAAACAACCGTGAGAGACAGAACTTCACATAGCAACCTGCAGGGGTGAAAGGATGAATACTCACTTGCTGCTTTGATGAAGCTCCTCTGATACTGATATGTCATGAGAGGTGCAGGAAGCACCCTAAACGAAGGAAAAAAAAGACCACAAGGAAAATGTCAGCTCAAGAGATTAAGCTTGTCAAATATGTGCAGATGATATTAGTGCGCACAGTGACTTGTACTGTCCTTCTAAAAAAATTAGCATATTGAGATAAAGTTCATTATTTTCTGTATTCTACTGATAAACATTAGACTTTCATATATTTCAGATTCATTAAACACAACTGAAGTAGTTCAAGCCTTTTATCGTTTTAATATTGATGAGTTTGGCAAAAAAAGTCAAGAAAAAACAAAAATCCCTATCTAAAAAAATTAGCATATTTCATACGACCGATACAAAAAAAGTGTTTTTTAATACAAAAAAAGTCAACCTTCAATTAATTATATCATCTATGCACTCAATACTTGGTCGGGAACACTTTTCCAGAAATGACTGCTTCAATGCGACGTGGCATGTAGGCAATCAGCCTGTGGCACTGCTGAGGTGTTATGGACGCTTCAATAGCGGCCTTAAGCTCATCCACAGTGTTAGGTCTTGTGTCTTTCAACTTCCTCTTCACAATATCCCACAGATTCTCTATGGGGTTCAGGTCAGGAGAGTTGGCAGGTCAATTGAGCACAGTAATGCCATGGTCAGTAAACCATTTACCAGTGGTTTTGGCACTGTGAGCAGGTGCCAGGTCGTGCTAAAAAATGAAATCTTCATCTCCATAAAGCTTTTCTGCAGATGGGACAATGAAGTGCTCCAAAATCTCCTGATAGCTACTTGCCCTTGATAAAACACAGTAGACCAACACCAGCATCTGACATGGCACCCCAGACCATCACTGACTGTGGGTACTTGACACTGGACTTCAGGCATTTTGGCATTTCCTTCTCCCCAATCTTCCTCCAAACTCTGGTACCTTGATTTCCGAATGACATGCAAAATTTGCTTTCAACTGAAAAAAGTACTTTGGACCACTAAGCAACAGTCCAGTGCTGCTTCTCTGTAGCCCAGGTCAGGCGGTTCTGCCGCTGTTTCAGGTTCAAAAGTGGCTTGACCTGGGGAATGTGGCACCTGTAGCCCATTTCCAGCACACGCCCGTGCACGGTGGCTCTGGATGTTTCTATTCCAGACTCGGTCCACTGTTTCTGCAGGTCCCTCAAGGTCTGGAATCGGCCATTCTCCAAAATCTTTCTCAGGGTGCGGTCACCTCTTCTGGTTGTGCAGCGTTTCCTGCCACATGTCTTCCTTCCCACTGAGGTGCCTTGATACAGCACTCTGGGAACAGCCCATTCACTCAGAAATTTCTTTGTTTCAAAGCCTCTTGCTTGAGGGTGTCAATGATGGCCTTCTGGACAGCAGTCAGCAGTCTTGCCCATGATTGCGGTTTAGAGTAATGAACCTGGCTGGGAGTTTTTAAAAGCCTCAGGAATCTTTCGCAGGGGTTTTGAGTTAATTCGTTGATTCAGACGATTAGGTTAGTAGCTTCTTTAGAGTACCTTTTCATGATATGCTAATTTTTTGAGATAGGGATTTTTGGTTTTCTTGATTTTTTTGCGAAAATCATCAATATTAAAACAATAAAAGGCTTGAACTAGTTCAGTTGTGTGTAATGAATCTAAAATACATGAAAGTCTACTGTTTATCAGTACATTACAGAGACTAATTAACTTTATCACAATATAGTAATTTTTTTTTAGAAATATATTTAAAAAAAAGGATCCAGGAAGCCATGTTTCTGCACAATTGCAGCTTTATGAAGAAAAACAAAAGTTTACATAAAAAATTTTTTTTAAAATCGCAGGTCCTTTGATAGGACTATTGTGCATGCGCACATTGCAATGGCGATGTTCAAACGATACATTGCGCAGGCCTAGTTCAAAGTGAAGTTGGGACTACATCAGGGATCAGCTCTGAGCCCCTTCTTGTTCACTATTGTAATGGACAGGATGACAGACAAGGCTGCTCCTTACCTTCACAGTAGCCCCTCCACCCCGCCCCCGCTGCTGTTGCGTGCTCAGACATCAACGGTTTAGTGCGCGCGACAAGGTAGCACAATTCGATGAGCAGCTTATTTCGGTGAACCCCACAAAAGTAAAGACAGAAGACGGAGAAGACTACAAAGTAAGTAGATAAGTCAGAAAGAATACCTTTGTAAAAGAAGAAGGGGAAGTATGCGCCATCGTAACATGTGCTTTTTAAGAGCTAAATTGTGCTGTTACACAACTGTTAGAGCAGCTTTTTGACGTGGTTTCGACTAGTGTAACTGAGTTACGTAGCTAAGCTAACGCTAGCTGCTGCTGGTCAATTTTCAGACGATGAAGAGAAAGTCGACAGACGTTGCTTCTTATTTTAAGAAAATTAGAACAGCAGGAGAGAAAGAAACGACAGGGAAGCAACAGAGGCTTAGTGAGGAGGAGAAATTGTGCAAATGGGCACTTGCGTTACGTGTGAGCACTGCATCATGTGAGCGCAGTTTTTCTAAACTCAAGTTAATCAAAAATGCCTTGAGAAGTACCATGACTGATGAGCGTTTAAGCAATTTGGGGGTGCTACTCTAAGTGTTGAATCACGAAGGGCTAGGGCCATAAATCTTGATGACTTTGTGGATGCGTTTGCCAAAACACATAGCAACAGGCGAATAAAACTGTTCTGAAGCATACTGATAGCCTGGTCATCAAAATCAAAGAATATTGATCCCGTTAGGCAAACTCTTAATTTTTGTTCAGTTTATTTGTTCAGACAATTCGGTAATTATCTTTGCATTACATTGAACAACAATATGAGTGTATGTTGCACATTCGGTATAGCCTGGTAATCTGTTGATCACTGTTGGGAAGTACTTTTTATGTTTTGTTCATTCAGTAATAATTATTTTTGTGTCACATGAACATTGTGTTGGGAAATATCCAGTTAAAATATGATTGCCTCTGTACTTGCTTTTTTGTATCTGCCCACACCTGCTTTTCCCCAGTGATTATTTTGTTTTGTTAAATGTACACCTTATGCCTAATATATACATAACACAATAAAACAGAATTGTTGTGGAACTCAAAATGTCGACTGGACAGTTATGGCCTATGCACATTAAATCATGAGTAACATCAAGTATTACACAATACACCAAAGTATATCAGTAGCCGTGTCTTTAAGGCTTTCTGATAGTTTTCCCCTGAGCTTTTTACTGCAATAAAATAATGAAAACCTGAAATTATGGCTTTTAGTTTTGGTGTGCCATCCCAAGATTTTAAGTGGCCCCATCTGGCCACCCCTATGAAAAATTTCTGAAGACGCCACTGATGACAGACGAGGTTAGAAAGGAATCTCAATGGACTATGATGTTTGCAGATGACATTGTGAGAGCAGGGAAGAGGTAGAGGAGAAACCAGAGGTGTGGAGGTCTGCCCTGGAAAGGAAGGGAATGAGGGTTATCCGTAGCAAAACAGAGTATTGGTGTGTAAATAAAAGGGACCCGAGCGGAAAAGTGAGGCTACAGGGAGAAGAAACCAAGAAGGTGGAAGAGTTTAGTAATTAGGCTCAACAGTCCAGAACAATGGAGAGTGTGGAAAAGAAGTGAGGAAGCGTGTGCAGGCAGGCTGGAACGGGTGGAGAAAAGTGTCAGGTGTGATGTGTGATAGAAGAGTTTCAGCTAAAATGAAAGGAAAGCTTTATTAAACTGTGGTGAGACCAGCAATGTTGTTTGGTCATGAGACAGCGCCACTAAGGAAAAGACAGTGGTGTCGTCGAAGACGGAAGGCAAAGACAAAAAATTCTGAATCCTGCCTCCAAAGTGGAAAAATTCGATTGTGGGGGATTGAGGGGGGCTTACTCCACATGCATATCAAAGGCCCCCGCGGCACGACACCGCGCCGATAACGTCAGCACTCGTATACGTCACATTGGGCATGCGCAGCGGTGCTACTAAACATTAAAAACAACAAATATGGCGGAAAGTCGGCTTTAATTTCCTGTTTTAATAATATTTTTAAATCAAATATGTTGAATGTTTCCATTTTTGTGCCTTTTTGAAGAAAAGAAAAACGCCATCGCTTCGAGTGGGCGGGCATATTTTTTTCCGGGCTGAGGAACTTTGGTGGGGTCAAAGTGCATCATTCGCTGTCGCCTTGTAAATCTGCACTGCCCCCTGGGCCTGGCATGAATACTACATCGTTTTCATGCAGAATTGCGACATTGTTTGAATGGAGACGGGCCCATATAAATGCAAATTTGAAATTTTTCATATTCTCGGAGAGTCACCATGTAAATGGCCCCTGAGGAACAAACGGGAGGTGGACCCGCCTAGCCACAATTGCTAACGTCATGAATATTAATGAGGAAAAGTGACGTGTTGCTTGTGGTATGCCATTAGAGCCTATCAAAACTGTTTATTTGATCCAAAAAGACTGTCATCAAGTGCACGCTAGCAAATTTGAAGCAAAATTATTCATTGTCAATCAGATTTTTCATAATGTATGGGGCGTCATTTGTAAAGCAGCACATGCTGGAAATTATGACAACATTTTCTCACATTTAGCGCCACACGGTGCTTAAAATGGTGAGACATTAAAAAAAAAAAAAAATTTTTTTTTTTGCACATTTACAACATTATTTAGCAACCGCAAAAATCTGGTGGAGCAGCTCAGACTGTCTGTTTACGTTGCTTAAAAATGAATAAAACCTACTTAACGGTGGCAGTCTGCTCTTGGACATGAGTCATTGTGATAATAACAATATAGAGGTAAAATACATATTTAGGAGAAACTATTTAATGGGATTTTGTGTGCCCCAGCTTTTATTTTGTTACTTCTGGTCTCCAGTCATGTGAATTTGCATATTAAGCTAAATATTTAGTTCCAACCAGATTTAGCATATAGGTTATAGGATATAAATTTAAGATTTAAATTAAATATTTAGTTCTGGATTTAAACATTCAGGTCCAAAAGTTCTTATTTAAAAATGAATATTTAAGTTGCTAAATAATGTCGTAAATGTGCAAAAAAAAAAAAAAAAAAAAAAAAAAGACTAAAAATTTCACACCATTTTAAACACTGTGTGGCGCTAAATGCGGGAAAATGTTGTCGGCGCCCCATACATAATGGGTGTCATTTTAAAGCTATTCTTCTGAAGTATGTGGGATTAACTCCAGAAATCTTTATTTACATGTCAACCACAATTTTGCATTTTGGAGAAGACTGCCAATGTTTTATAGTAGGCTAAAGTGATAAGTACATTGTCTTACAATGTTTACTATAGATGAGTTTCCTTATTTTGTATGTCTGAACTTTGTTTCTACAGTGTGTTGATGACCAATAAACATCTGTGAAAGGAACTGGAGTCTCATATGCAATCAACACACAAACACGCACGCACAAATGTATGCACGCACGCGGCGATAAATCGCAGCCAGGAAAAGTACCGCCCTCATTTTTATTTACCGTGTCTTATTGCATTTCGCGACAGACTTATCCTGAGCATTTAAAAAACAATGATAAGACTCTGCAGCATTTGAACGCTTATTTCAACATACCTTAGATAATGTTTGATTGCACTAGTGATGGTCTTAATTTCCCACTCCGAGCTTTCCAGCTCTACATCAGCGCATGTCTTGGGATCTGGAAACAAACAAAAAAAAAACATCACATCCAACATGTTAACATTATGGCTGTCAAACGATTAAATTTTTTAATTGAGTTAATCGCAGCTTCAAAATTAATTAATCCTAATTAATCGCAATTCAAACCAACTTGAAAATATGCCATATTTTTCAGTAAATTATTGTTGGAATGGAAAGATAAGACACAAGATGGATATATACATTCAACATATGGCACATAAGTACTGTATTTAAGTACTGTACTTGTTTATTATAACAATAAATCCACAAGATGGCATTAACATTATTAACATTCTTTCTGTTAAAGGGATCCACGGATAGAAAGACTTGTAGTTCTTAAAAGATAAATGTTAGTACAAGTTATAGTAATTTTATATTAAAACCCCTCTTAATGTTTTCCTTTTAATAAAATTAGTAAAACTTTCAATAAAAAAATAAACTAGTAGGTCGCCATTGGCACATGGGCACCCTGCCATTCTTCCACAGTGTCTTTAACTACGTAAGGTAGTGATTGAAATACACCACATGGTGTCAATGGAGAGTTTTAAATTAATTAGAGCTCTAGCCAATGAGTGCATTTTGCCCCTCGACTGACGTCGTACTTTCCAGGTTCATTGTACCTTACGTTCATTTGAGTGCTGGCTTCACAACGTATAAGACCTCTGACAGTTATTATATTGTGACTGAATATTGCCATCCAGTGTATTTGTTGAGCTAAACGAAATGTGAATAGAGTTTGACCAAAATCTGAATAAGTTTTATGTGTATTTTGCATAGCTATTTTGATTGGGAATGCCAGTTCACTTTGCATTGTTGTTTAACTGTGTGAGAATACGGCCTCAATACAGACTGAAGCGCTTTTCTTTTTGCGAACATTATTTTTTTTTTGAGAGATAGGAATATTATTGTTGTTGCGCTTTCACTAAATGATACTTATGTTTGTTGTGAAATAGTTGCTGAAGCTTATGCCGATAAATGGCGTGGTCCAATGAACGCCTGTGTCCACTCGCCTTTCTATGCCTCTTATTATGTGCAAAAAACGCTGTCATTGTAATCTGTTTGAGTCAATGCATGAGTGGGTCATTCCGCGCATGCGTTAAATGCATCAAATATTTTAACGTGATTAATTAAAAAATTTATTACCGTCCGTTAACGCGATAATTTTGACAGGACTAATTTGCATGATTAAAATCCTTACTGTTCTATCCTCCAACATACTTTTTACTATTGAGCTGTGTTGAATTGATGGTAGGGTTGTTCCGATCATGATTTTTTGCTCCCGATCCGATCCAGATCGTTTTAGTTTGAGTATCTGCCGATCCCGATATTTCCCGATCCGAATGCCTTTTTTTTTTGCTCCCGATTCAATTCCAATCATTCCCGATAATTTTTCCCAAACATTTACATTTTGGCAATGCATTAAGAAAAAAAATGAATAAAACTCGGACAAATATATACATTCAACATACAGTACATAAGTACTGTATTTGTTTATTATGACAATAAATCCTCAAGATGGCATTTACATGATTAACATTCTTTCTGTGAGAGGGATCCACGGATAGAAAGACTTGTGACTTTGTATATTGTGACTAAACATTGCCATCTAGTGTATTTGTTGAGCTTTCAGTAAATGATACTGGAGCCATGTCCAAATGCATGATGGGAAGTGGAACCATGACTGTGCGCAGTGCTACCAATTGATATATCTTCTCTGCGTTGGGAAATAACATAAGGTGTTAAGAAAAAGATCAATTGCTACCTTGCTTCCCCACATTGCTTCCCATGATATTTCTAATTGTAGGGAGAGGGATTGTAAGGCTTTAGCCAATTAAAAAAGGCTCCAAAGGCAGCCAAAATTCACTCTACCCATTTAATGCTGCCTTTTATCTCTCTATATAGGTAAAACGGCGCCATTACAGATTGAGCGCGACAATGGGTGAGTGGGTCGTGCAACGCATGCATTAATTGCGTTAAATATTTTAACGTGATACATTTTTAAAGAAATTAATTACCACCGTTATCGGGATAAATTTGATAACCCTACCTTAAGTCTAAACTAAAGACTCTGGATGAGTGTAACATATTATGTCGGTAACGTTAAATACAATTAGAAAACGATTTAATCAAAAAATATAAATAAAAATATAAATAAATGATAATAAATAATATATATTCCGATACTTTGAAAATGATGTGATCGGACCGCGGACATCTCTAGTTAATGCGTCAAATATTTTAACGTGATTAGTTAAAAAATTAATTACTGTCCGTTAACAGGATAAAGTTGACAGGACTAGTTAAAATCATTACTGTTCTATCTTCCAAACGACTTTTTACTATTGAGCTGTGTTGAATTGATGGGGTTATTTGAAGGTATGCTTGTTAAAAAAAAAATTTAAAAAAAAACAAAAAAAAAAAAAAAAAAAAAAAACAATGTGGTTTCGTCTAGTAGTACTTTTGCGCTCACCCATAGCAAGGCTCAATAGTTTCTGCACTCGAGAGCTGACACCGACGATTCTATACAAGCCTTGCTCATCAATACCTGCAAAGACGTCCAAAAACAACAACAGTATATCATTGGCCTGTCTAGGTTTCAGTGCATTGCAGCAAAAGTTCAGTTGTGTCACTTGAAAAATACATATTTGAGCATTAATCAATGTTGGCATTGTGTCTGAAGTGACTTCATGCATGTGTATGTGCACGTGCAAAAGAGATATTGCACTCTATATAGCAACTCTACCTCGGGTCTCGACTGCATAAATGAATTTTTTCATCACGTTGAACCCGATCACATCCAGCTGGGCCACTGATAGAGAGAGACAGGAAAGAACATTACAATTAGTGAAAAAAACAATTAACCAGTCTAATTAAATATTGGCCCAGCAATCTACAGAGAAAAACAGGCTGCATTTGCTAGCTACTGTAGTAAAGGCGCATCTTTTAAAAATCCTGCCTTTAAACCAAGGGCGTAGGTTTGGTCTCAACTAGGGTTGTTCCGATCATGTTTTTTTGCTCCCGATCCGATCCCGATCGTTTTAGTTTGAGTATCTGCCGATCCCGATATTTCCCGATCCGATTGCTTTTTTTTTTTGCTCCCGATTCAATTCCAATCATTCCTGATAATTTTTCCCGATCATATACATTTTGGCAATGCATTAAGGAAAAAAATGAATAAAACTCAGACGAATATATACATTCAACATACAGTACATAAGTACTGTATTTGTTTATTATGACAATAAATCCTCAAGATGGCATTTACATTGTTAACATTCTTTCTGTGAGAGGGATGCATGGATAGAAAGACTTGTGACTTTGTATATTGTGACTAAATATTGCCATGTAGTGTATTTGTTGAGCTTTCAGTAAATGATACTGTAGCCATGCCCAAATGCATGATGGGTGGATGTAACACGCCTTTAGCAACCATGACTGTGCGTAGTGCTACCAATTGATATCTTCTCTACATTGGGAAATAACATAGGGTGTTAAGAAAAAGATCAATCGCTACCTTGCTTCCCCACATTGTTTCCCACAATATTTATAATTGTAGGGAGAGGGATTGTAAGGCTTTAGCCACTTAAAAAAAGGCTCCTAAGGCTGCCAAAATTCACTCTACTCATTTTACGCTGCCTTTTAGCTCTCTCTATAGGTAAAACGGCGCCATTACAGATTGAGCGCGACAATGCGTGAGTGGGTCGTGCAGCGCATGCATTAATTGCATTAAATATTATAACGTGATACATTTTTAAAAAAATTAAATTTGATAACCCTACCTTAAGCCTAAACTAAAGACTCTGGATGAGTGTAACATATTATGTCTGTAACGTTAAATACAATTAGAAAACAATTAAAAAATATATATATACTGCATATATTAAAAAAAGGCATGTCCGATACTTTTTTGCCGATTCCGACATCACTGGTCTCAACATTGGTAGAGACGATAACCTGCATGTACACTTTTTGCTGGGGACGGGACATTAATAACACCAAACAGATTGGGCACATTTCTCAAAAATAGCTGGCTACTACATAAAAATGAAAAAAGTTAAAATTATTTTCACCGGGAGAAAGTCATTTTTCAAAATGCTTGCTTCATATAAAGGAAATTTTACAGTGGTTGTGTTTTTTGTGGGGTGTGGGGTGTGGTGGGGGGCTTAAAAAATGTGTATAGGCTACTAAAATAAATTTTTAAAATGATGTAGAAAATACATTTGAATTAATGAATAAATGCACAAATGCACAGTCGAATTAAAGTTGACAGTAAAAAAACATACAGGAAGACACCTCTCGAAGCAGCTTTCTACTCTAGTTTTACAGGTTAGCAAGTTCACATAGTTAATGTTTTGCTAACTGATGCAGGTTGGACTTTCAGTAGCAAAATTAGTGGTGTGTTCCCCACCTCCACAACATTGACAGCTTTTTACATTACAGTAGCTGCTGCTGCTTGCCGGAAAAAAAAAGAAAGATCTAATATCCCTCCTCTTCAAAGGGGGCAGAGGAGGCGTCATAATGACATGTATTTCTGTTGGGATTGTGTGAATGTGGGGGTTGTAGTCATCAGCCAATCAAACGTGCATTAGAGGTAAAAAATGGAGCGGCACATTCCGCAAGTGAAAATGGGTAAGTCTGAACATAATGAAAGTAATTTACTTAATAATGGTAGGGTCAATTGTATCCTAACAACACAAGGGAAGACAATCTAAATGACCTTTATAGCTGAACTCATTGGATAATGCAAATAAGGTTGCTTAAAAGTTGCTAGTGTTATGTCCCTACCGTCCCTAGGCAAACCTACGCCCTTGCTTTAAACGCATAACAATGCAATGAAGACAATTGGATGGTCCAACGAGTGTTATATACTGTGAATTTTAAGTGTATTGTGTGAACTACTGGGTATTTTTCATCACTATATACAGTGGGGCAAATAAGTATTTAGTCAACCACCAATTGTGCAAGTTCTCCTACTTGAAAAGATTAGAGAGGCCTGTAATTTTCAACATGGGTAAATCTCAACCATGACAGACAGAACGTGAAGAAAAAAAAACAGAAAATCACATTGCTTGATTTTTAAAGAATTTATTTCCGAATTAGAGTGGAAAATAAGTATTTGGTCACTTACAAACAAGCAAGATTTCTGGCTGTCAAAGAGGTCCAACTTCTTCTAACGAGGTCTAACGACGCCCCACCTGTATTAATGGCACCTATTTTAACTCATTATCGGTGTAAAAGACACCTGTCCACAAGCTCAGTCAGTCACACTCCAAACTCCACTATGGCCAAGACCAAAGAGCTGTCGAAGGATACCAGAGACAAAATTGTAGACCTGCACCAGGCTGGGAAGACTGAATCTGCAATAGGTAAAACGCTTGGTGTAAAGAAATCAACTGTGGTAGCAACTATTCGAAAATGGAAGACATACAACACCACTGATAATCTCCCTCGATCTGGGGCTCCATGCAAGATCTCACCCCGTGGCGTCAAAATGATAACAAGAACGGTGAGCAGAAATCCCAGAACCACACGGGGGGACCTAGTGAATGACCTACAGAGAGCTGGGACCATAGTAACAAAGGCTACTATCAGTAACACAATGCGCCGCCAGGGACTCAAATCCTGCACTGCCAGACGTGTCCCTCTGCCGAAGAAAGTACACGTCCAGGCCCGTCTGCGGTTCGCTAGAGAGCGTTTGGATGATCCAGAAGAGGACGGGGAGAATGTGTTATGGTCAGATGAAACCAAAATAGAACTTTTTGGTAGAAACACAGGTTCTCGTGTTTGGAGGAGAAAGAATACTGAATAGCATCCGAAGAACACCATACCCACTGTTAAGCATGGGGGTGGAAACATCATGCTTTGGGGCTGTGTTTCTGCAAGGGGATCAGGACGACTGATCCGTGTAAAGGAAAGAATGAATGGGGCCATGTATCGAGAGATTTTGAGTGAAAATCTCCTTCCATCAGCTAGGGCATTGAAGATGAGACGTGGCTGGGTCTTTCAGCATGAGAATGATCCCAAACACACAGCCAGGGCAACAAAGAAGTGGCTTCATAATAAGCATTTCAAGGTCCTGGGGTGTCCTAGCTAGTCTCCAGATCTCAACCCCATAGAAAATCTGTGGAGGGAGTTGAAAGTCCGTGTTGCACAACGACATCCCCAAAACATCACTGCTCTAGAGGAGATCTGCATGGAGGAATGGGCCAAAATACCAGCAACAGTGTGTGAAAAGCTTGTGAAGAGTTACAGAAAACATTTGGCCTCCGTTATTGCCAACAAAAGGTACATAACAAAATATTGAGATGAACTTTTGGTATTGACCAAATACTTATTTTCCACCATGATTTGCAAATTAATTCTTTAAAAATCAAACAATGTGATTTTTCCCCCCACATTCCGTCTCTCATGGTTGAGGTTTACCTATGTTGACAATTACAGGCCTCGCTAATATTTTCGAGTGGGATAACTTGCACAATTAGTGGTTGACTAAATACTTATTTGCCCCACTGTAGAACACAACACACTTTAGCAAGAAACCTAAATGCAGTGTTTCGTACAATTCTGAGAACATTTGTCTTTGAATTAATTTCATACCAAAAAAATAATGACTTACAGCCTTCTGTCTGGTTGTCCTTGTTGAGATTGTACACCTAAAGATGGAACATATATTGAAGAAAAAAATGTACCAGTGCAGTCCATTAGTTTTTTTTTTCATTTTACTTCTGAAGCTTTTGATTTGTACTCCGAAACTGCAACTACAGTATGCTAATTATATAAAAGAAGAGTTCCCAATGCACTCTATTCATGATATGCTTCATAATGCTTCATGAACATGAAATGTCAGGTAATAACAAGTGAACTTCTTAACTTCAGTTGCCATAGAAACTCATTGGATGCCATTGACAGCCTCAAATCCATTTGAACAGGGAGGACAAATGGCAACGGATCATGTTTCAGTGCCATTGACGACGATAGACGTCCAATCCTTTTGGAATGGGACAAACAGTGGTATGAAAAAGTATCTCAACCTTTTGGAATTTCTCACATTTCTGCATAAAATCACCATCAAATGTGATCTGATCTTTGTCAAAATCACACAGATGTAAAAACTAGGGCTGTCAAACGATTAAAATTTTTAATCGAGTTAATTACAGCTTAAAAATTAATCGTAATTCAAACCATCTATAAAATATGACATTTTACTGTAAATTATTGTTGGAATGGAAAGATAAGACACAAGGTGGATATATACATTCAACATACGGTACATATAGATAGAAAGACTTGTAGTTCTTAAAAGATAAATGTTAGTACAAGTTATAGAAATTTTACATTAAAATCCCTCTTAATGTTTTCGTTTTAATAAAATTTTTAAAATTTTCAATCAAAAAATAAACTAGTAGCCCGCCATTGTTGATGTCAATAATTACACAATTCTCATGGGTGCTTAAGCCCATAAAATCAGTCGCACCCGAGCGCCAGCAGAGGGCGACAAAACTCCAGAAAACACAAGTAACAAGTTGGCATTGCACTGTGCTGTCATTTTAATCTGTTTGAGCGGGGCATGTGCGTTAATTTCGTCAAATATTTTAACGTGATTAATTTTAAAAAAATAATTATCGCCCTTTAACGCGATAATTTTGACAGCCCTAGTAAAAACAGTGTCGACTTTAACTAAACACCCCCCCCCCCCCAACATTTATAGGTTTTCATATTTTAATGAGGATAGCATGCAAACAGTGACAAAAGGGTGAAAATAAGTAAGTGAACCTACTGCCTAAGGCAACTTTAAGAGCAATTTAAACCCCTTTTTTACCTAACAATTTAAGTCAGGTGTGTGCCCAATCACTGTTGAGTGGTTTAAAGCTGCCTTGCCCGCTATAAAAACACACACCCGGTAAGAATTGTCTTGATGAGAAGCATTTTCTGATGAGCATCATGGCCCGGTCAAAAGAGCTGTCTGAAGACCTGCGTTGAAGGATTGTTAATTTTTATAAAGCTGGAAAAGGATACAAAACCATCTCTAAAAGTCTGGATGTTCGTCAATCGACAGTCAGAGAAGTTGTCTACAAATGGAGAGTTTGGCACTGTTGCTTCTCTCCCAAGGAGTGGCCGTCTACCAAAGATGACGCCAAGAATTCAGCGCAGAATACTCAGGGAGGTAAAAAAGAACCCTCGAGTGTCTGCTAAAGACTTACAGAAATCACTGGGACAAATCCAATATCTATGTGCACACATCAACTGTATGTAAAACTATGACCAAGAATGGTGTTCATGGGAGGACTCCACCGAGGAAGCCACTGCCGTCCAAAACAAAAAAAACAAAAAAAGTGTTGCTCGTTTAATGTTCGCAAAAAAGCACTTGTTGTGGCAAAATATTTTGTGGACTGATGAAACCATAGTTGAATTGTTTGGGAGTAACACACAACGTCATGTGTGGAGGAAAAATGGAACAGCTCACTGACATCAACACCTCATCCCCACCGTGAAGCATGGTGGTGGGAGCATTATGATTCGGGGCTGTTTTGCTGCCTCAGGGCTTGGACAACTTGAAATCATTAATTGAAGAATGAATTTAAAAGTTTATCAGGATGTTTTGCAGGAAAACTTGAGGCTGTCTGTCAGACAGTGGAAGCTAAAAAGAGGATGGATGCTGAAACAAGACAATGACCCAAAACACAGAAGTAAATCAACTTCAGATGTTCTGGAGTGGCTAAGTCAAAGTCCAGACTTGAGCCCCATTGAGATGCTGTGGCATGAATAAAAGAGCGATTCATGCCAGACATCCCAGGAATCTGACTGAGCTACAGCAGTTTTGTCAAGAAGAATGGGCCAAGGTTAGTCCTGATCGATGTGCCAGACTGATCCGTAGCTACAGGAAGCGTCTGGTTGAAGCTATTGCTGCCAAGGGGGGGCCACAAAATATTAAATGTGATGGTTCACTTACTTATTTTTCCCCTTCTGTCATTGTTTGCATACTATCCTCACTAAAATATGAAAAGCTATAAATGATGATGGTTTTAGTTAAAGCAGACACTGTTTTTTCATCTGTGTGATTTTGACAAAGCTCAAACCACATTTGATGGTGGTTTTATGCAGAAATGTGAGAAAATTCCAAGAGTTTCAGATACTTTCATACCACTGTATCTATTTATAAGCCAAATATCTAGCCAAATATCTATCTTGCCTCCTCAGGTGTAGTTTTGGCTAAGCAAAGCAGGTCACATGATCTGTTTGAATGAATAATTTTGACCCATTATGAAATACTTTGCATGATTCTTGTTCATTTCATTCATTTTTGTCGTTTGTTTTATTGCTTTACAACTTTTATAGATAGCACTTAACCGGCTTAATCTTGATTATAAAGGGGAAGTTCAGAATTTTTGATATTCGGCTTAATCTTCAAGTCAGTTAGTGGACTTGATTTGAACAAATTCCGTGCAGTTTGTCAGTTCTTTGTTAGTTTCAGGACTTCGGAGTGGCTAAGCTAGCGCGAGTCAATGGTGCCTCTTTAGCAAAAAACGATATGAACAGATCTAACATAATCAAATAAATTCAAAATGCAGACCATTGTTCAAAATACCCGTGCGGCCAAAACAATGTCACACCAAACTGCCGTAATTCATTTCATTCTGCGGGACTATTTTTTTTAGATGCGTAAACCACAATAGAGAAGAGAAGAATGCTTCAGCCAATCCTTTTCATTCCCACAAAAAATCTGCCATGAAAAAAACGATGTGACTCTGCCCTGCTTGCCTATACAGCCTGTTCCCTGCATAGCTGATGGATTACAAATGTTGCTGTTCATACTGCAATAATTATTAACATGAAATGTTAAGTTTGAATAATTCTAAAATCTCTCTATAAAACATAGCCAACACTATTGATTGCATGGGTCATCGGTGATTCTCATGCGTGCATTTGTTGTTTCTTATTGGTATGTTTAGCATGCAACATTGACCCACACTAGCTTAGATACTTTGGAGCCTTGAAACTAACAAATAACTAAGAAACTGCACGGAATTTGTTGAAATCAACTCCACCAACTAATTAAATCCCCAATAACTAAGTCAATTACATTTTTATTCCAACATGGGGGGTACTGCCCCCCCCGGCCAATATGCGGATTTGAAGGGGGGGCCTGGCCCCCCCGGTGGTCGAAAAGTGTCACTGCATGTAATTGACTTTCCTATATATATCAGTTGTAAAGCAATAAAATTGCTACAAAAATGAATGAAATGAACAAAACAAAAAACTTTTTTATAATGGGTCAAAATTATTTTTCGAACGGATCATGTGACTAGCACCTTAGACGGTCATTTGCTTTAAAAATTGAAGCAACTTTTTTGGAGATAGAATGATTTAGACACAAATGTCCTACCCATAATATGGCCCAAACACAAAAAGGATTGCTTCGAAAACTTTTTCAATGAAAAATTAAGTGTTCAAATGCAAATTTTTCAATCTCCAATATTTTTTCGCATTCAACAACTTTTTTTCCGATTGAAATTTTTCTTTTTTTTTGATTGAAGTGATTTTTCTTTTTGAAAATATATTTTTTATGAAGCAACTTCTTTTTTTGATTGAATAAAAAAAGACAAAAATGTCCTAGCCAAAATGTCACCCAAACACAAATCAACATTACTTCAATCAAAACAGTTGCTTCAATCCAATAAAACAAAAAACAAAAAAGAATCAATCAAAGAAAAATTGCTTTCACATGTTTTTTTTTTTTTTTAGTTTTTGGAGTTTCAAATTTAGTTTTGCATTCAAACACATTTATTTATTTTTTTCTGATTGAAGTGACTTTTTTTTTGGGGGGGGGGGGGTGAAAATATATATTTTGACTGAAGCAACTTCTTTTTGATTGAATAATAAAGACACAAATCTACCTCCATATGGCTCCACCAAGGGGATACAATTTTTGACTGGGGTAACTACATTGGCACGACACCGGCGGGCGCAACATATTCAATGGATGACGATCTTGGCGAAAAGTATTGCCTAAGCAGCCTGATTTAGAATTCCCCTCAAGAATGATGGGAAACAAAAACGCTCATTGTCAACATATTATTGTAAATATTTTTGTAAGTTAATTTTATAGCTGACCCTGCGTTTCGGGGTCATCGACATGTTGTGTCCCCCCTGCCCCCATAAATCAAACTCCACCTATGCCCTGTCCCCTTAAATATCATTCCATCTTTGCCTGCCCTCTTTGTCCAAATGCCAGTGAGTCAATTCATGTTCCATAACAAAGTTATTAACGACTGAGGAGTGTTCTTGCACTTGAGTCAATAAACTCTAATAAAAATTTGACTCCATAATATCCTGAACCTCCAGGACTACTCCATCATGTCGTGGCGTAATGGTAACCGTGACAACGTACCGGCTCTCTCCCGTCCATGGCCTCCATCCACAACCTCCTATCTTCCTCTGACAAAGCCTGCATGGTGATCATTCCTGGCCTGCATGCACAAAAGTAATTTTAAAAAATTGACAAATGACTGAAAGTCGCTTATAAATTTCTCATGCTCGCACGGCATGTTTAAACTTTGAGTAATTGCGCACTCTTGTGTACAATGGTGTTACTGCAGTTTCACTTGTTTAAAATGCATTTAGTGTAGCGCTGACCTGTCCACAGCTTCCACATCAAAACAAAATCTTTTTTCGATGGAGTCAGTCTTTCTCCTTGTGCAGGACTTGAGGATGAAGCTCTCCTCTTCACCCTGGAAGACAACAAGCAAAACGTTACATTTGAAAGAAAACAATTGGGTCAATGGCGGCCAGTTGGAAGAGTCTTTTTGTTTTGGCTCTAGCACACTCATCAGGATAGCAGTGGTATAGAAATACTGTAGTTATTTTACAACTAAAGCGGGGACATCTGGGTACCTCACCATTCGGTACGATTTGCGATACAAGGCTCACGATAACGATCTCACACTAGTGCGATACAACAATTGGGTCAGGAAATCATTTTAGCTCTGAATTGAAATGAATTACTGTAATTTTGTAACTAAGGGGCACAGAGGCGTAGCAAGGGTCCCCGGGGGCCCCAGGCAATAAGCAACATGGGGCCCTTCTGAGTCATGTGACACACATACATACTCGCGCAGTATGATGAACACAAAGGTGGTGGTGGTGGTGGTGGTGGTGGGGGGGGTTGCGAGTGCGCGCTGCGTGCACGTGCGGTCATTTTGGTCATAAAAGTGGCGAAAACTAAGCACTTTACACTGACTCATATGGATGTACTTACATTTGTTCATGGACGCACACATTTTAACAGGTGGCCGTCCTCTGCTCGAAATACGCACCTTACGCCTATTTTCGCTCCCAGAATACGCAGTGCTTGTGACGTAGGACAATAACAGGACTGGTTGCTATGGGAACGTACGCATACCCAAGGAACCTTGCTGAAAGGAGTAGTAAAATGCTAATAAAATCGTTTAGGATTATTTTAGATGCATATATGTTATATTTTTCTTATAGAGTATTCAACGAGGAATATGATAGACCCATTAATAGACTTTTTAAGTTCTTTAAGTAGTCACATGAATAATCAGGTGGCCTGTGAAAATCGACGTAAAACATCTCGGCAAGGACTTTCCAGAGAGTACTAGGTGAGTCACTCTTTAAACAATAATGTAGTATTAATCGCTGATTGGACTCTCTTACACACGTATGATCTACGAGATTGGGATTGGGATTGATAACAGGATTGTTAGATAATCTGCCAAATGATTCCATGGTATTGAAACACTCCCTACACTTGTCGTTGCGACAGTGCAGTAAAACTGCGTGTGCTAAATGTGTTGACTCTCTAGGGGCCCCTGCTGGCTGGGGGCCCTAGGCAATTGCCTGGTTTGCCTAATGGGACGCAGCGCCTCTGGGCGCACCTGACTATTAGCCGCCACCCAACAAACTTGACACGAAAACGGCATTTGTTCACAGATAAGCCGCATGGAACTATAAGCTGCAGCTGTCCTCATTGTATTATGGGCTTTTTCCCCCCAAAAGATATTAAGCGGTAACACCTTATTTGACAGCGGCATCAAAAGACTGTCATAAGACCAAATGAACCACCATGAAGCTTCATTCATTCCTTCAAGAAGGGTAATTTGGCCATCAACGCTCCCTTGGGAGAGACAGTCAACCTCTACTGCCACCTGCTGTCAACACTGTTATCATCCAATTTGCCTCCTAGCATGTACTGCAGCACTACAGATGTAAATAACAATCAAAATTCATGTTCTGTGCGAATTATTTCTTCAGTTACTGTTCCAGTTGTTTTATTAATTGCTAGTTATGGTATTTGGTAACATTTTATTTCACAGTGGCGCCATAAGACTGTCATAAGACAATCATAATTATGATATGACACTGTCATGAGCATTTATGAATTGTTACAACAGATGTCTTTTAGTGTCATCCCGCAAATGAGCTCATTTTTCAATGGATGTAAAAGGTATTAGCTGGACATAAATGGAGTTAGTTACATAATTTGCCGGATCACATTCGAATGACATCTGTCATAAGAATTCAGTAATGCCCATGAAAGTGTCATAATCGTGACGGTCTTATTAGAGATGTCCAGATCTGATCATGTGATCGGAAATCGGGCCGAACACCCCATTTTTCAAAGGATCGAGTTTTATGTTTTTCTGCTTGCTCTACATGCTCGTACAGCCTCTTACCCTCCCTCCTGCTAAGCAGTGCGACCAAACTGTTTTTCTTGGTCACCAGTGCAGCTGGCGTTTGGTACTTAAAAAGTTAACGATGATTGACAGGTTTGTAGCTTCGATCTGGACAGACTCCTCGGTAGCTCTACGATCAAAAGCACAGATGTGTTAATCATCGTTAACTTCTTTCTATCGGCAGATTCTCAAAATCAGGTGACTCAGGTGCAAAAATATGCGATCGGGACATCCCTAGTTTTCATATTATACAGTTTAATCCAGGAAGCCATGTCGCTACACAATTGCTGCTTTTATGAAGAAAAAAAACTTAAATTTACAGTTTACAAAAAAAAAAAATAATAATCTCACGTCCTGCGATGCATACGCACATTGCGATGTTTAAACAATATGTTGTGCAGTAGTAGTTTTACTAAGCCATACTTTTTATTTGAGGATATTTGTGAAGAAAAAAACGCTACTCTTAATCCGCTACTTTGGGCTACACAAGAGTCATTACATTTTCGTTCTTCATTCTACATGGTTGATTTTTTTTTTTTTTTTGCCAGTGATGCCAAGAGTAGCTCTACCAATGTCACCAATTTCACAACAATAATCACATGACTCCATTATACCAATCAGACGCAAGCTTGCCGTTCTGTTCATGCACGTAGCGTCTTTAAAGCACCGTAAAAAATGAAGTATTCGACAAAGAGCGTCCTCAACACGACTTGAAAGCGTGGATTTTAACCTCTCTCCCAGGTTTTATTTGGCGCCGATTGACCTCGGAAAACCAGAGTTATGATCCTTTTGATTTCATAATATTATTTACAGAAGAACTAGTTACTATACGAACTTGGAACTATTTTCTTCAGGAGAGGGCACTCGTGCTCTTTGGACAAATAATGCTTCATTTCTGTTTTTTCCTCTCACCAGAATTCAGGGATTTTATTTTTTGTATTCATTTGGTTTTGTAATGGGTTATTGTACAGTATCATAATAACAGCAATTCATATATAGATAACTTTGTGCTGATAAAAAGAAAAAGGTTAAAAAAAATAAAAATCAAACATCGTAAACAGTTACGCACAATGTTACTCATTACTTGAGTATTCTTTTCACCAAATACTTTTTAATTGTACTTGAGTGTTTTTTTTTTTTTTTTGGATGACTACTTTAACTTTGAGTAATATTATTTTGAAGAAACACTACTCTTACATGAGTAAAATTTTTGGCTACTAGCAACTACTAAGCTAGCAAAGCACCATTGACTATGTGTCATTTAGAGACTATCTTGGGGAACGTGGGATGTGTTTGTTTGAAATTGCCATATTGTAGATGAATGTTTTTATACACATGTATTGCAAGAAACTAACAAGACTTGGGAACCTTATCTAACACTTTAGTACAGTACAGTCAATGTGTTTTTATCGTTCATATGCTATGAGGGCGTGTGTGTGTGTGTGGAAATTCCCCGGTCCTTTTATGTTTCCTGTGTTGTGTTATGGTATTCACATGTCAGCAAGAGGATGATGGACAATGTTTTCCTCACTCGATCTCTATTTAGGGCAGTCATTAAAATACAGCACATTGAAGTATAGTATTATAACGCAACATAAATAGTGTACCGCAAATGGCTAAATGTATTCCGAGCGCATGACATTTTCTTATATATAGTTTTGTATTCATTATGCATTTTCATTGATAGAGCTGGGAATTTTATGCCTTGCTGTTGTGAATTATTTTTGTTTATTTTCTTGTTAAGTTTGTTTCAAAATTACAATGACCATCAATACAACAGGCTGGAAGTAACAAGTGTCGAAGTGTTAAATCAAATATCCCAGCAGCAACTCAATTGCTACTAATAATGGTTTAACCTGTTTTCTTTGCTACTTGTACAAAATGAGAATGTAGTTATTTCCTATCAAATCAGGCCCGAACTTGTATCATCCGAGGCTCATCCGGTGCGTAGGCGTAAACAGAGACGAGGTTGGCAGTCACGCTACTTGCGCATATACAGTACTTCTTTCGTTCTGTGGAGATATCTTTTTTATATTTTTTATATATATATATATTTTTTTCTGCAGATATGACCGCCCACGACCAAGACACCACACGGAATGAGTCAGAACTTGACAAAACTGCAGTGGGCTCTAATTCAGTGGTTTTACTCACAGTTTTGCCTCCTGATTTGGGATCAAACAGGACCATCGTGACCCGTTTGGGCTCCCTGTGGTACGTACAGTAGTACTTCACCCAGGTAGACACAAAGGAGCCTGAAAGGAACAGAGTAAATAAACTAAGCATCATCCATCCGAGTCGTTCAGTGAACATAATCAATCTTAGAAAAATTGCATTATCGCCTGATTTCCCAGTTTACACGACACCAATGAAACCTCAAAAATTGGAAACAATTCATTATGTTGTAATCACAGCATGAAAAGTGAATATTCGGTATGTACAGTGGGGCAAATAAGTATTTAGTCAACCACCAATTGTGCAAGTTAGAGAGGCCTGTAATTGTCAACATGGGTAAATCCCAACCATGAGTGAGAGAATATGGATAAAAAACAGAAAATCACATTGTTTGATTTTTAAAGAATTTGTATGCAAATCATGGTGGAAAATAAATATTTGGTCAATAACAAAAGTTCATCTCACTACTTTGTTATGTACCCTTTGTTGGCAATAACGGAGGCCAAATGTTTTCTGTAACTCTTCACAAGCTTTTCACACACTGGTATTTTGGCCCATTCCTCCATGCAGATCTCCTCTCGAGCAGTGATGTTTTGGGACTGTCGTTGGGCAACACGGACTTTCAACTCCCTCCACAGATTTTCTATGGGGTTGAGTCTGGAGACTCCAGGACCTTGAAATGCTTCTTACGAAGCCACTCCTTTGTTGCCCTGGCTGTGTGTTTGGGATCATTGTCATGCTGAAAGACCCAGCCACGTCTAATCTTCAAATGATTTTCACTCAAAATCTCTCGATACATGACCCCATTCATTAATTTCCTGTCACACAGATCAGTCGTCCTGGTCCCTTTGCAGAAAAACAGCCCCAAAGCATGATGTTTCCACCCCCATGCTTCACAGTGGGTATGGTGTTCCTCAGATGTAGTTCAGTATTCTTTCTCCTCCAAACACGAGAACCTGTGTTTCTACCAAAAAGTTCTATTTTGGTTTCATCTCACAATAACACATTCTCCCAGTCCTCTTCTGGATCATCCAAACGCTCTCTAGCGAACCGCAGACGGGCCTGGACGTGTATTGGCTTCAGCGGGGGGACACGTCTGGCAGTGCAAGATTTGAGTCCCTGGCGGTGCATTGTGTTACTGATAGTAGCCTTTGTTACTAGGGTCCCAGCTTTCTGTAGGTCATTCACTAGGTCCCCCCGTGTGGTTGTGGGATTTTTGCTCACCGTTCTCGTGATCATTTTGACGACACGGGGTGAGATCTTGCATGGAGCCCCAGATCGAGGGAGATTATCAGTGGTCTTGTATGTCTTCCATTTTCTAATAATTGCTCCACAGTTGATTTCTTTACACCAAGCGTTTTACCTATTGCAGATTCAGTCTCCCCAGCCTGGTGCAGGTCTACAATTTTGTCTCTGGTGTCCTTCGACAGCTCTTTGGTCTTGGCCATAGTGGAGTTTGGAGTGTGACTGACTTAGGTTGTAGACAGGTGTCTTTTATACCGATAATGAGTTAAAACAGGTGCCATTGATACAGGTAACGAGTGGAGCCACGTTAGACCTCGTTAGAAGAAGTTAGACCTCTTTGACAGCCAGAAATCTTGCTTCTTTGTCGGTGACCAAATACTTATTTTCCACTCTAATTCTGAAATAAATTCTTTTAAAATCAAACAATGAGATTTTCCGTTTTTTTTTTTCACATTTTGTCTCTCATGGTTGAGGTTTACTCATGTTGACAATTACAGGCCTCTCTAATCTTTTCAAGTAAGAGAACTTGTACAATTGGTGGTTGACTAAACACTTATTTACCCCACTGTATTTATATATATTTTTAGTACATACGTTTCTCCTGCACATAGAGGTATCCTTCCATTGTGTGCTGGCTAATACTCTTGTGTTCATGTGGATTCTCCTTCATCTTCCTCATTAGACTCTCCACCTCCGACCTTGTGCTCTCGAAACGATTCCGCGTCTGCGCGCAAAATGAGTTCACTGGAGTAATTGAAACTCGGGTTATGCAAACTTTTACAGTTCCATATCTAACAAAGCATTATTCTACATGGTATATAACTAGGGCTGCAGCTATCAATTATTTTAGTAGTCGATTAATCGATGAACTAAAATACCTGAGCTGAGCCTCAAATGGTATAAAAAAAATGGTATAAAATAAATAAATAAATAAATGAGGATCTATGTACAGCAAAACAACAATTGGCTAACTTACATACCAAAAGTCCGCTAGCTTAAATGCTATAATAAAAAAAAAAAAAAAAAATTAACAATGCTCTTAACAAATGTTTAAGACGCATATTCCTACAATAAAACAGCTCAATATACTAATAAACTAAATTAAGAAGGCATTAAAAAAAACATTAGCTCAAACAAAAACTTATGTTGGTCTTAACAGGGAGCAGCTGGATTCAGCCATGTGAAATGAGGCAAACCAGAGGCCAGTATATCCACTCAAATCAAAACTAAATGCAATTACTTTCAAAATAAACCATTACAACGCCATTTTAATTAAACAAATACTCGAAGAAGGTAAATTTAATCCGAATCTTTTTTTCTAATCGAATACTCGAGTTCATCGATTAATCGTTGAAGCGCTATATATCACATTAAAAAGCATTTTCAAAAAGTGAAAGGTGAAAACAAGCCCCATTTCTTTTTTTTTTTTTTTTTAGAAAATTGTAGAACAACCGGTAACACTATTTGAGAGTAGCATCAGAAGACTTTCATAAGACCGTCATAATTGCAGTGGTATGAAAAAAAGTATCTGAACTTTTTGGAAGTTCTCACATTTCTGCAGAAAATCACCATCAAATGTGATCTTTGTCAAAATCACACAGATGAAAAAAACTGTCTGCTTTAACTAAAACCACCACAACATTTATAGGTTTTCATATTTTGATAAGGATAGTATGCAAACAATAACAGAAGGGAGAAAAATAAGTAAGTAAACCATCAAATTTAGTACTTTGTGGCGCCCCCTTAGGCAGCAATAACTTCAACCAGACGCTTCCTGTAGCTGCAGATCAGTCTGGCACATCGATCATGACTAATCTTGGCCCATTCTTCTCTACGAAACTGCTGTAGTTCACTAAGATTCCTGAGATGTCTGGCATGAATCGCTGTCTTTCGGTCATGCCACAGCATCTCAATGGGGTTCAAATCTGGACTTTGACTTGGCCACTCCAGAAGGTGTATTTTGTTCTTCTAGACCAGGGGTGGGCAAACTATTCCACAAAGGGCCGCAGCGGCTGCGGGTTTTTGTTGCAACCCATTAAGAGCACACATTTTCACCAATCTGCTGTTTTATAAGTGCAATCAGTCGATTGCAGTCAGGTGCTTTGCATTTCTGCTGAAACCTCATTGGTCATACTATCTGTGCTGGGTCAGGTGGAACAAAGACCAGGACCCACTGCGGCCCTCGAGGACCCGTTTGCCCACCCCTGTTCTAGACCATATTGAAGTTGATTTACTTTTGTGTTTTGGATCATTGACTTGTTGCAGCTTCCATCCTCTTTTTAGCTTCAACTGTCTGACAGACGGCCTCAGGTTTTCCTGCAAAACATCCTGATAAACCTTTGAATTCATTCTTCTATCAATGATTGCAAGTTGCCCAGGCTCTGAGGCAGCAAAACGGCCCCGAATCATGATCCATTTTTCCTCCACACATGACGTTGTGTGTAACTCCCAAACAATTCGACTTTGGTTTCATCAGTCCACAAAATATTTTGCCAAAACTTCTGTGGAGTGTAGAAGTGCCTTTCTGCGAACCTTAAACAAACAACAATGTGTTTTTTTTAGACAGCAGTTGCTTCCTCCGTGGAGTCCTCTCATTAACACCATTCTTCGCCATAGTTTTAGACATACAGTGTATCACAAAAGTGAGTACACCCCTCGCATTTCTGCAGATATTTAAGTATATCTTTTCATGGGACAACACTGACAAAATGACACTTTGACACAATGAAAAGTAGTCCGTGTGCAGCTTATATAATAGAGGAAGATAGAGAATGTATTTTTCCCTCAAAATAACTAAAAATATAGCCATTAATATCTAAACCCCTGGCAACAAAAGTGAGTACACCGCATGGGAACTACGTACATCCCTAAATGTCCAAATTGAGTACTGCTTGTCATTTTCCCTCCAAAATGGCATGTGACTTTTGTTACAGGAGTGCTGTCAGCATTGCTGCAGAGACTGAAGAGGTGGGGGGTCAGCCTGTTAGTGCTCAGACCATACGCCATACATCAAATTGGTGTGCATTAGGGATGGGCGGATCGATACCAAAATATCGATATTTCGATCCAGCGCATTGAGTTTTAGGTATCGATCCCCAAGCAAAAGTATCGATATTTGGAATTGATGTATTATATTTTCTTTGTCTATTTTTTGGGTATATTTTTGTGCACACTTTTTGTACTACTTTTCCCTCAGGCTCACACAAATTGGGAATTATTATTTTCCTGTCCAAACTCAAAAATACAAAATACATATTTTATCTTATTCCACAAAAAAATCAGGTGCAGGGATTTTAATAAAAGGTAAGTGAATGGTTTGTTAAATATTTAGAGATTTAAACTATCCTGCTGCAGACTTCAAGATTCTCTAGTAAACTTACTGACCTAATGCTTTACTTGACCTTATTATTATTTCTTATTCATTTATTATTATTTCTTGTTAATTTATGTTTAGTATTTATTTTGTTTAATATTTTATTTAATTTTCTGTGAAATATATTTTTCCATATTGTTTTGTTTCAAACAATTAATTGCTTGATTTCTTATGTTTTGTTGCTATTTATTTTTATTTTGTCAAAGGTCTGTTTCAATTATTTCAAAATCTGTTTGAAAATTGTGTTAGTAGAATAAAATTCAAAAACGGCAAGTGACTTGTTCATTGGATTTGTTTTTAATGATCAACCATTAGAGGGCGGTAACATGCTACTATTAATTCGTTCTTTAATTAGATAAAAAATATTTAACTTGGGTAGATTCAAATTTGATCAAATACAACGTGTAGCAGGAAAATGTTCTGTGCATATGAATTTAAGTGTCATGGTTAAAGAGTGAGACTGACTTATCAGATTTTGTTGATAATGGATTGGTTTGTGAGTTTGTAGGGAAACTGCTTTGCTAGTTATTAAAAGCAGCAGTTTTTTCATTGCAATGCATATTTGACACAAAGAGACTTAATAGTTTTTGAGTGCTTGCTGTAGTTGTACATTAGATATCAAAAGAATGGCTGAGAACTCTGCAGGGTTGTGTGTATATATAATACATATAAAATATGAACTTCCGGTATCGATATCGGATCGGGATCGCAATATTTCGCCTTGGTATTACTTGGTATCGGATCGAATCCAAAATCACTGGTATCGCCCATCCCTAGTGTGCATTGCTGTCACCCCAGGAGGAAGCCTCTTCTGAAGATGGTACACAAGAAACCCTGCAAACAGTTTGCTGAAGACATGTCAACAAAGCGCATGGATTACTGGAACCATGCCCTATGGTCTGATGAGACGAAGATTAATTTGTTTGGTTCCAATAGTCTCAAGCATGTGTGGCGGCGACCAGGTAAGGAGTACAAAGATAAGTGTGCCATGCCTACAGTCAACTCCCCCCACCACCTCTTCACAATCTCTGCAGCAATGCTAACAGCACTCCTGTAACGAGTCACATGACATTTTGGAGGGAAAATGACAAGCAATACTCAATTTGGACATTTTGGGATGTACGTAGTTTCTAAGGGGTATATTCACTTTTGTTGCCAGGGGTTTAGCTATTAATGGCTATATTTTGAGTTATTTTGAGGGGAAAATAAATTAACACTCGCATACAAGCTGCACACAAACTACTTTTCATTGTGTCAAAGTGTCATTTTGTCAGTGTTGTCCCATGAAAAGATATAATTAAATATCTGCAGAAATGCGATGGGTGTACTCACTTTTGTGATACATTGTAGTTGATGTGTGCACATAGATATTGGACTGTTTTTAGCAGACACTCTAGGGTTCTTTTTTACCTCTCTGAGTATTCTGCGCTGAACTCTCAGCCTCATCTTTGGTGGACGTCCACTCCTTGGGACAGAAGCAACAGTGCCAAACTCTCACCATTTGTAGACAACTTCTCTGACTGCAGATTGATGAACATCCAAACTTTTAAGAGATGGTTTTGTATCCTCTCCCAGCTTTATACAAATCAACAATCCTTGATCGCCGGTCTTCAGACAGCTGTTTTGACCGAGTCATGATGCACATCTACAATGGTTCTCATTAAGACAATTCTTACCAGGTGTGTGTTTTATAGTGGGTAGTGCAGCTTTAAACCAATCATCAGTGATTGGGGTACACACCTGACTTAAAATGTTTGGTAAAAAAAATTGTTTCAATTGCTCTTTATGTCTCCTTAGGCACAGAGTTCACTTACTTATATTTTCCCTCCTATCCTCACACGAAAACCTATAAATGTTTGGGTGGTTTTAGTTAAAGCAGACACTGTATTTTCATCTGTGTGATTTTGACAAAGATCAGATCACACCTGATTTTATGCAGAAATGTGATAAATCCCAAAATGGTCAGATACTTTTTCATACCACTGTATATCATCATAAAAGAAACACTACATAGCGTCCATGCATTTTGTGATAACAATTCCCCAAATTTTGACTTTGTTTTTCTGAACGAGTGCCCTTACATTTTGTATGCTGATGGTGAGATCTGTTTTGAAATGGTTAAAGTCCTTTGCCAGTTCGTAACCGTGGTGATAGTAGGTGAAGAGGCCCTGGAGGAAGGCCAGCAGCTAAGGAAGCAAACAAAGTTAAGAGGAGTTTCTGTTGATTAATGAACAATTTGAAAAGTAGTCTTACAGGCTCCACAAAGTCAAACATCTTCCTCTCTTGGACCTCCTGCACTTTGAAGACATACTCCAGAGAAACCTCATAGAAATGTTGCCGCACGTTATCTACCTGGTTGTCCGCCTGCAACGAATGACAACGAGCCTTAGGAGACGTAGACTTGAATTTTCAATATCGTATTTACTTACCTCATGCAGATGCGACTCTTTCTTCTTTGCCGAAAGACTGAGGTGCTTCTCTAATACTGCGCAGTACTTCTCCGTTTCTTTGTCGTACTTTTTCTTCGCTTCCTGGGACAACAAAATAAATACGCCGAGATGGTGATGAACAAATTAAACACAAATCCAACAATTTCCTGATATGCCTCAGGCCTGTTAAGTCTCGGAAGGTTAGAATTCATGCAAAACTCCCAAACTTAACTGAGCGATACTCATTTAATGCGGTGTTTATTACTTTAATCAATGAGTTTATGCCAGTAAGACTATCATTTTGAAAGTGCAGGTATGGCTTACGTCGTGGGAAGTGAAGGTTAAGCAGACAAATGATTTTGCGCTGCAGAGGAAAAGCGTCATGTGAATTTGAACCGGCTGTGATGTGATTTACTAACTCGTGCTCCTCTGGGGAACACAGCTGTCTGTTGAATAATAGCATGTTTCATGAATTCGGCCGTCATTAAGTAACAGATGGATGATAAAGTGCAGCGAAAGACACTGGACTCAAGACCAGCATGCCGTACATGTGCTGCTGTCTGTTAAGGTTTAAAATATTTCTTATTAGGAAAGAACATCCGTCTGTTTAGACAACGTTCTTTCGGATTTTCCCAACCAGATTTAACAACAAGTATAAAGTAGTTCTGCTGCGATAATCGATTAACTCGAGTAATTCGATGAGGAAAAAAGCTTTGAATCAAATTTTGCTGCTTCAAAGGATTCGTTTAAAGGTTTGTTTTGAAAGCGTTCCATTTAGTTTTCATAATTAAGGTGGATACACTACCCTCTAGTGGCAACAGCTGATATGACATAACTCATCTAATTTGGCTTAATCCTGCTGCTCTCTCAGGTCAACCTAAAGTTGTAAATTTTTGTTTGAGTTAAAATGTTTGTTTATAGATCTGTAATTTAGTTTATTTAGCAGATTTTTGTATGAATATGTGTTAAAACTATTTCTTAAGAGCATTGTAAAAAAAAAAAAAAAAAGTTCGCATTTTGTAGCATTTAAAGTGCATGTGACACGAAAAAGCATGTTTATTTCATAATACACGCGGTATTTTATGCTCCTGACTGATATGGACCGCTTGGATGTGTGTGGAAGCGATCGCTATATTTATTTAGTTTTTTTAAATCCCGCGCCATGAAAATGAGTGACTTCCGGCTTCGGTCTTGCATTGAGGAGGAGGGCGCTGTGACGTGTACGGGAGAAGGACTCCTCTTCACTATACAGCCTACTGCTGTGTATGAGGACTAAGGATTCATCTGATTTTTCGGATTAATACGTTTATTTTTCGCATCACGCCAGCCAAACGGCTGCAGAAAAATCTTGCTGTATGAGGGAGAGGCGTGTGCGCCTTTTTGGAGTTTCAAAAGGTTCCCATTCACCGGGGATATTGGCCAAAACAAGCCCTACTACTGTGGGACCATTGGACTTACGAGGAAGTGAGTAAACATCTTGTTTTGTATTATGTCAAATACGAATACAGTGATTACAAAGTAAACACTACAAACTTTCTTTAATTAAAGGACTACTTACGTTTGATCATTGATAGGCATGTAAAAAGCTCTCCTCATGCACATTAGCTGCACGTTAGCTGCACAGCTCCGGGGAACGAGCTGTAAATTGCTCTACGCCGGGCGGTTTGCCGATCCGCGAAGACAATCGACGACCCAGTCGTCATGTCAAATAATCTGGGCTAGTTATGTGTGATTTTCCACTTCGAAGACTTTGAAACATCACTCGGTTCGGGTTAGCATGTCGGCTAGCTGTCACGCCTCTTGGTTTGTTTATATTCTCCGAAGCCGGGGAAGGGAAATGACATATGTCCGATTTAGGTGTCATAAAATATTTTTCGGGAGGTGCGACAGTAAAGGTGAAGTCGACAGTTTTGACCATTATGGAGTAATTTTGCCATGTCGTCCTGAATAAGTGCATTTTTATTATTTCATATTCCGTTTAGCACAAGACTGTTATTTGTCATGACCATGCCATTTATTTAGCAGTTGGGGAAAATACTTGGATAAAAAGAATATCCTGTAAAAATATTGAAGTAAAGAGACAGAAACAATGGCATTTTTGCAGATCTCTTCGTCGCGTTTTCCTAGTTCTGAATAATTCCCCCTCAATGGGCTGTATAGTAAAACCGATGAGCCCAGTCTCCCGCTGACGTCATCCACCTGTTGGGGACGCTTGAGCCCTATAATGGTAGGCGTGGCTAACCGGCAGATTAAATAACTAATTTCTCGTCATCTGCGCTATGCTATATTGTTGTATATAGTCGAATCATCTCAAAATATGATTCTAATTCACATAATAATGCCATTTAAGACTTTTTTTCTCCTGTCGTATGCGCTTTAATCCTGCTGCTCGCTAAGGTCAACATAAGGTTGTAAATTTTTGTTTGAGCTAAAATGTTTGTTTATGCATCTGTAATTTAGTTTATTTAGCAGATTTTTGTAAGAATATGTGTTAGAACGATTTCTTAAGCGCATTGTAACGAAACAAAAAAAAAGTTAGCATTTTGTAGCATTTAAGCAAGTAGACTTTGCTGTGTTAGTTAGCCAATTGTTCTTTTGGTGTACTTCAATCCTCATTTATTATTATATTTTTTTGTCTGATTCTAAACTCAGGTTTAGATTTATTTCAAAATACATGTATTGCTGTTGTGCAGCGTTGTTTGTGGTTGTGGCAGCCGCTACTTTTTTCCTTTATTTTCATTCCAGCGGCTTATAGTCCAGTGCGGCTTATTTGGTTAATAAGCAACGCATCCCTCCTATCATGCATTGTATTCTGTGCTAATTATTTATTCAGTTACTGTTCCATTTGTTTCATTAATTGCTTGTTATAGTATTTGGTAATACTTTATTTGACAGCAGCGTGGTAAGACATGAGACAGTCATAATTATGATATGACACTATCATGGGCATTACTGAATGCTTATGACAGATGTCATTGAGTGTCATAAGGCAAATTATGTTACTAACTCCATTTATGTCCAGCTCGGATCTTTTTACATCCATTCAAAAGTGAGATAATTTGCCGGATGACACAAAATGGTATCTGTCATAAGCATTTGTTCATGCTCATGGCAGTGTCATGTCATAATAATGATGTTCTTATGATAGTCTTTTAGCACAACTGTCAAATAAAGTGTTACCAAATACCATAACTAGCAATTAATGACACAACTGGAACAGTAACTGAAGAAATAATTAGCACAAAACATGAATTTTGATTCTTATTTACATATGTAGCTCTGCAATGCATGCTAGGAGGCATATTGGACAACAACAGTGCTGACAGCAGGTGGCAGCAGAGGTTGACTGTCTCCCCCAAGGGAGCAGTGATGGCCAAATGAAGCTTCTTGAAGCAATGAAGCTTTCCAGCCAATTGGTTCAAAGCTTCATGGTGGTTCATTTGGTCTTCTGACAGTCTTATGATGCCGCTGTCAAATAAAGTGTTACCGGTTAATATCTTTTGGTATCTATGAACAAGCGCCGTTTTGGTGTCACATTTGGTGGGTGGCGGCTTATAGTCAGGTGTGCCTTATAGTGCGAAAACTACGGTATTACTCATATTTTAGTCATCTCAAAATGTGTTTGTCTTTGTCTAGTCTTTGTTTGCAAAAACTCAAAACTAATTTCGTCTTGTTTTAGTCGACGTTCGTTAAAAATGTATTCGTCTGTAAAAGTTTAAAAAAAAAAATGTTCTCCAAAAATCGATAAATAAATGAATAAAGGTTTCCAACTGTTTCGAAAGAATATCAACAGACAAACACATATTGTAGCATCTACAAGGACGCCAACTTGGTGATTATACACACTCACTAGGAAAACAATATATTGTTCTCAATTAATTATACCCACCTATACAAACCACTGTATGTAAAAATAAGTTGTCCGAGAGTTTCGAGAACACGCGCCGTTAGCATTAGCTTAATGTTAACGCGAACGCAATGCTAACGCTACGAGTTACATTTTGTGAGTGATGATCACTCAGCAATAATATTATATAATATATAAAACAATAATATTAGTGTCTTATAGTGAAAATGAATATACTTCATAGTTAATACTCCCTTCTGCTTTGTTTTTATGACAACTACGGATTTATTAGATTAACATTGGTACTTGACCTACAAAGTTTCAGAACCTCTGCCCTAAATCATTGATGGATAAAACTTTCCACACAGCTAAATTTTAACGTCTTAATCAGATTATTTTTCATAAATCTACTCAAATAATTTTCTCCATCTTGTTTTGAGTGTTAAAGACTAGTTAACAGATTAAAGTGTCAGATTATTCCACTTACTTTAGGTAAATATTACTAATTGTTCTTATTAAACCCGCACATTAAAAAAAAAAAAAAAAAAGTCATTTTTCATCTCAATCAAGAATAATTTGCTTTCAAATAATGTTTTGAAGAATATCTACTCGTGAATTGGGAACATTTCTGACATTTCAAAGCTTTTTTTTTTTAAAGATTTTATTTATACTACTTTATTGCTTAAATTAAGTCTGTTAAACTTATTTTCAGGTAGCTATTTTTATTATTTCAAGCTATCTAAGTTAGTAAAAATGGACTTGAAGCACTGTCAGATAATTTCACTTATTTTCTAGTAGATTAACACTGAAAACAAGGGACTTTAACTAGTTTTAAGGAGTTGTGTTTTTGCAGAGCAGCGGTGAACTAAATTAGAAGTACTTCCTAAACTCGCCAGCAGAGGGCAACGTACTCCAAAATTTGCATATTCCTGAAATATGATCGAGTAGACGTTTGACAAAAATCAAGTGAGGGTTAACAAAAAGACATTTAGAACAGTAATCAATTTTTAACCCAATTTAGTACAGGAATGGCTATAAACCTTAAAACCAGACAAATTTGGCGCCTTGCCTATAATCCACCAGAATTAGTTGTTTTTGTTTTTTAAATTAGAGTCATGCTTTTAACAACTATCTTAAAAAATGCCCAGTGTAGCTTTTATCAACTGATGTGCTTCCAGCTCAATACCGAATGGGGGAAACCTTAGGCCAGGGCAAGGTGAGAGGCATGTGCCAGGCAAAGATGTCATGCCTTTTAGGGCTAAACTGGGATTAGCGCTCACGGTGGCCTCACCGCCGAGATTACATGCGATGGCTCCTTAATCTGACCACAACGTTGCAATCAAACCGTGACCTGCTGTCAAGGGAGAGATGTGTTCAGCCATATATCTGAGGACCCCCTGTGGTGACTCTTCTGGGTCACATGGTTAATGAACCTTCAAGAGGGGGGTTATCAAATATGACATACTACATTTCTATTATATTTTATTTTACTTGTCTAGTTACTTGAAGGGTTCTACAGAGGGCCTAATTAACCAGCCTCTGGAAATGTCTGTGGAAATTACGTCAAATGTTCAGAAAGGGGGATACTAAGATGTATATACACAATGATATGATGCCACCAGGCAACCCTCATAATTTAATTAATTTGCATTTCAAATGTGTGTTACAGGCGTGGTTAAAAACTAGGAACACTATATATGCAGTTGCATGAACTTTAGGAGAGGTAATACATGAATGCTTGTACAGATGGAGGACTAAATGCCTTGCCTGATATATATATATATATATATATATATATATATATATATATATATATATATATATATACATTTTTTTTTTTTTTTTTTTTTTAATTATTAAATTTATTAGGATCATGGAAGCTTCCACTCAGGGAAAATATATACATAAAGTATATCCTGTATATATATAATATAGTAAAAATATACAGTACTGTGCAAAAGTTTTAGGCAGGTGTCCTGCCTAAAACTTTTGCACAGTACTGTGTATATATATATATATATTAAACTTGAGAACGATAAACCGATACGACCGGATATCCGGTTTTACATGTGAGCGATACAGATGTATCAATCGTAAAGTTACCATCCGACAGTAATTAGCCATTAAATATTCAATGAACCGATAGTAGAGATAGAATACGGCTATCGCAAGCACAAGAATCGGCTGCTAATGCCTACTTCAATGCATTGCTTAATATGATAATAATTTAGCTTTTACTTCACATGCTGCGCTTGTGTCATTCACCACAGCGCACTTGGCTCGAGACCGCACGCACGATATAATACGGACAAGCCATACTCACAGTCGTGGTTGCCTCAACTTCCCATGCATTTCGGCAGAACCGCTACTAGTCGCCGTCATTACCCGATCGTCACAGGCGTGTCATAACAACGCGAGAGCTAACGAAACCACTGTAACGCATGCTCCATAGCATTTTCTTCACAGCCCAAAGCGAAACTAGTAGTGGCAACGAAGCAACATGCTAAAACAATGGACAGTGTGATCACCGACGATTGATTTTCAACGCACCCAGGAAAACAAAAGTCGGACTTTGAAGTGATGAAGGCAGCCACATCTGTTCGCATGGGACAGAGCTTGTGTGACGTGTGGAGCGGTACAGAAATTGTGAGTTTTTAACCCTGAAAAATAACCCACTACAATGATGGAAAGGCCGGCATATTGTTTCCACAAAACGCAGTCTACTTAAACATGAGCATGCGGATTAGTTGATCTTCCTCAAGAAAAATCTGCCCTTCAAAAAAGATATGGACAGTGATGAGGAATAAAAAATGAGGAAGCACAGGCATAAGTGAATGACTTTGCTGTGTATTAGGTTAAAGTAATGATTATTGACCTGTCTGTCTAAAATGCCATGTTTTTATTCCCCCAATTATAACAGTCGTAAAGCATAATTTATTTACGATAACACTAGCAGGTTTAATTCTTTTTTTTTCTAGAGCTGCTGCATATAATTAATATTGTAAGATGTTTACGTTGAAAGTTTGCACTTAAATTACTTACCTCTTGTGTTAAAAACACCAGGAAATACAGTAATTGAATTACTGCACTTTATTGTTGTCTGTTTCACTGGAGTTTTATTTTATTATCAATCCCATCCAACAAAATGACAGTCATATAGTAAGCCTCTGTTTTTTCATAAAAAAATAAAACATAACATTGTTATGAAATTTTGTTGCTTAATTTAGTCTTTTTTTTTATATGTTTAAAATACTGTACGAACACACACAACAAATGTTTACTATCGTATCGTTTTCACTCTGTATCGAACCGTATCGCTCTTACACTGTATCGAATCGTATCGAATTGTATCGAATCGCTCGGTTTTAAAAATGTATCGTTTTTTAATCGAATCGTAACCTGTGTATCTAGATACATATCGAATTGGCTTCATGCCAGACATTCCCAACCCTAATATATATATATATATTAGGGCTGTCAAAATTAACGCGTTAACACGCGGTAATTAATTTTTTAAATTAATCACGTTAAAATATTTGACGCAATTAACGCACATGTCCCGCTCAGACAGTATTCTGCCTTTTGGTAAGTTTTACAGCAAGGCTTTTTGTGCTGTCTAACAGCGAACTCTTGTGGTTGCTTTGCGACATGGTTTGTTTTCTTGACAGTTCAATATGGCTGCACGACATCTCTGTTGTGCTTATATGATCCTTGGACAAGATTTGTCCGTAAGTATGGTTGTTGTAAAGAATGTACATATTATGTTAATAAGCGAAATGTTATATTTTTTGTATGAGACGCTTTTTGTTTATGTTTAGTTAACCTGTATAGCATGCTAAGCTAACGTTGTTGCTAATGCAATGCTTGTGTACTTTTTTTTTTGTAGTTTTAGGACAGTCTAAAGAGGACAATGGTTTGAGGCCATTTTATTAATAAATCAGATGAAAAAGGAAGAAGTCTGATTATTAAGGCGTCGTTCACTAGCTGTATAGCTTTGGAAAAAGTAGACGCTTTGGAGTGAGGACAGCATAGACAGATTTAAATGACAGTAGAGTGAAATGCCCACTACAGTCCTTATGTACCGTATGTTGAATGTATATATCCATCTTGTGTCTTATCTTTCCATTCCAACAATTTATTTTACAGAATATATATATAATTCACAGAAAAATATGGCATATTTTATAGATGGTTTGAATTGCGATTAATTGCGATTAATTACCCATTAATTAATTTTTAAGCTGTAATTAACTCGATTAAAAAATTTAATCGTTTGACAGCCCTAATATACATATATATATATATACAGTATATATACACATACATACATACACACACACACACACACACATATATATATATATACACACATATACTATGTATACATATATATTAGGGCTGTCAAAATTATCGCGTTAAAGGGCGTTAATTAATTTTTCTAATTAATCACGTTAAAATATTTGACGCAATTAACGCAGATGCCCAGCTCAGACAGATTTAAATGACGGTACAGTGAAACGCTCACTTGTTAATTGTGTTTTATGGAGTTTTGCCACCCTCTGCTGGAGCTTGGGTGCGACTGATTTTATAGGCTTCAGCACCCATGAGCATTGTGTAAGTAATTATGGACATCAACAATGGCGGGCTACTAGTTTATTTTTTGATTGAAAATTTTACAAATTTTATTCAAACGAAATTAAGAGGGGTTTTAATATAAAATTTTTATAACTTGTACTAACATTTTTATTTTAAGAATTACAAGTCTTTCTATCCATAGATGGCTTTAACAGAATGTTAATAATGTTAATGCCATCTTGTTGATTTATTGTTATAATAAACAAATACAGTCCTTATGTACCGTATAATTGCGATTAATTACGATTAATTAATTTTTAAGCTGTAATTAACTCGGTTAAAAATTTTAATCGTTTGACAGCCCTAATATATATATATATATATATATATATATATATATATTATATATGGTGGAAAACACAGACAAGGCTGAAAAAGCAGTTTCTGCTCTTGCGCCCCTCTTTAAAATAAACTGCTCTATTTTAAGGCAAAAGAACAGTTGTGTTTGATAGAACAATATGTCTATATGCTGCCATAGCAGATTCATGGCACAGTCAACCGTCGAATTATATAAATTTGTCCGTTTTACCCGTTTTACAGACGTCGCGCAACCGCTTTTGTTCCAGCACAGGCATAATAAGAACGTAAGTAGTTATATTTATTATTCGAAATGTCTGTCATTTTTAGCTAACAATCATTAATTGATGTCTAATATTTCCTAAAAAAAACAAAAAACAAAAAAAAAAAAACAACAAAAAAAACCCCCACAAAAAAACGACTTTAAAAAATGATTCATACTGTGTAAAATTGTGTACATTTTGGCTTTTCTCTTCAGCTTCTTTGTGTTTTTCAAATGCAAATCCAAAAAATAAACACATTCATAATGAAAAACATTTGTAATTGCTTTAATGTCTGTGAGACACTGTATTTTACTGGAAAAATTCCAGGATGCAGTCAGTTCGCATGAGTGTTCTTGGTGACAAAGGCCTGATAAGCCTACCTTAGCTGCACTGATCTGCTCTTTCCTGAACCTCTCCAGAGGCATAATGAGCACATCGTTGGCGTTCTCAATCTGAGGACATACACACCGAATCATACACAAATTGATAAACACACATCAGCTACAAGTGTTGCAGACTACATAATTATAATAACGGCAGACGATTTACCATCCGTGTCCTCTCATCCTCCAGGTTTTGTAGAACAGCTGCAAATTCCTGAAGAGACTTGGCTGGGGAGGTAAATTGTGGAGAATTAGAGAACACGCAGGAGGTAGCGAGGATTAAAGGTGTTCAATTTCTACCCGTGAACCTTGAACGGATTCCATCGAAAGCCATAAACCAGCTGAGAAACTCAAGTTTGTTGCCGCGATTGGCTTTTAAAGTTGAATCCAAGTCGAGAGCATCAGAACTTTGGAATGCATTAAAATAAATACAACTTTTAGTAAAACTCTTTCCTAGTCCTGCTTAGTGTACTCACTCAATCAATCACATGGTAAGATATACTTGTTTGGAACGGCAGGATTTTGAAAGGCCTTTTATGTGGGTTTTTAACTTGGAAGAAACAGCGTTTTCCATTTTGTTTTTCCTCTAGACCTTCTTGGGAGTCGGAATGATGTTGAACTACATTAAATTCTGTGAAAACTCATTTTTTCAGCAGTATGTTCAAGGGCCCACTATATAGTGGAAAAAAGTCTAAAGCCAGATTCATGTAATGTGAAAAACAAAGAATGATAAGAGAAATAATCAGAAATACAATGAGGCAAATAAGTATTTAGTCAACCACTAATTGTGCAAATTCTCCCACTTGAAAAGATTAGAGAGGCCTGTAATTGTCAACATGGGTAAACCTCAACCATGAGAGACAGAAAATGGGGGGAAAAAACCTAGAAAATCACATTGTTTGATTTTTAAAGAATTTATTTGCAAGTCATGGTGGAAAATAAGTATTTTGTCAATACCAAAAGTTCATCTCAATACTTTGTTATGTACACTTTGTTGGCAATAACCGAGGCCAAACATTTTCTGTAACTCTTCACAAGCTTTTCACAAACTGTTGCTGGTATTTTGGCCCATTCCTCCATGCAGATCTCCTTTAGAGCAGTGATGTTTTGGTGCTGTCGTTGGGCAACACGGACTTTCAACTCCCTCGATAGATTTTCTATGGGGTTGAGATCTGGAGACTGGCTAGGCCACTCCAGGACCTTGAAATGCTTCTTAAAAAGCCACTCCTTTGTTGCCCTGGCTGTGTGTTTGGGATCATTGTCATGCTGAAAGACCCAGCCACGTCTCATCTTCAATGCCCTTGCTGATGGAAGGAAATTTTCACTCAAAATCTCTCGATACATGGCCCCATTCATTATTTCCTGTTACACAGATCAGTCGTCCTGGTCCCTTTGCAGAAAAACAGCCCCACAGCATGATGTTTCCACCCCCATGCTTCACAGTGGGTATGGTGCTCTTCGGATGCAATTCAGTATTCTTTCTCCTCCAAACACGAGAACCTGTGTTTCTACAAAAAAGTTGTTTTTTTGGTTTCATCTGACCATAACACATTCTCCCAGTCCTCTTCTGGATCATCCAAATGCTCTCTAGTGAACCGCAGACGAGCCTGGACGTGTACTTTCTTCAGCAGGGGACACGTCTGGCAGTGCAGGATTTGAGTCCCTGGCAGTGCATTTTGTTACTGATACTAGCCTTTGTTACTGTGGTCCCAGCTCTCTGTAGGTCATTCACTAAGTCCCCCCGTGTGGTTCTGGGATTTTTGCTCACCGTTCTTGGTTTCATTTTGACGCCACGGGGTGAGATCATGCATGGAGCCCCATTCGAGGGAAATTATCAGTGGTCTTGTATGTCTTCCATTTTCTAATAATTGCTCTCACAGCTGATTTCTTTACACCAAGCGTTTTACCTAGGGTTGTTCCGATCATGTTTTTTTTGCTTCCGATCCGATCCTGATCGTTTTAGTTTGAGTATCTGCCGATCCCGATATTTCCCGATCCGATTGCTGTTTTTTCTCCCGAGTCAATTCCAATCATTCCCGAAAATTTTTCCCGATCATATACATTTTGGCAATGCATTAAGAAAAAAATGAATAAAACTCGGACGAATATATACATTCAACGTACAGTACATAAGTACTGTATTTGTTTATTATGACAATAAATTCTCAAGATGGCATTTACATTATTAACATTCTTTCTGTGAGAGGGATTCATGGCTAGAAAGACTTGTGACTTTGTATATTGTGACTAGATATTGCCATCTAGTGTATTTGTTGAGCTTTCAGTAAATGATACTGAAGGCCATGCCCAAATGCATGATGGGAAGTGGAACCATGACTGTGCGTAGTGCTACCAATTTATATATGTTCTCTGCGTTGGGAAATAACATTAGGTGTTAAGAAAAAGATCAATTGCTACCTTGCTTCCCCACATTGCTTCCCATGATATTTCTAATCGATGGGAGAGGGATTGTAAGGCTTTAGCTAATTAAAATAAGGCTCCAAAGGCTGCCAAAATTCACTCTACTCATTTTACGCTGCCTTTTAGCTCTCTATATAAGCAAAACGGCGCGATTACAGATGGAGCGCGACAATGCGTGAGTGGATCGTGCAGCGCATGCATTAATTGCGTTAAATATTTTAACGTGATACATTTTTAAAAAAACTAATTACTGACGTTCTTGGGATAAATTTGATAACCCTACCTTTAGCCAAAACTAAAGACTCTGGATAAGTGTAACATATTATGTACCGTTAAATACAATTAGAAAACGATTCAATTTAAAAAAATATATATATATTAAAAAAAGGCATGGCCAATATTTTTTTGCCGATTCCGATACTTTGAAAATGATCGATCGGCATCCCGATCGATCTGGACATCTCTAGTTTTACCTATTGCAGATTCAGTCTTCCCAGCCAGGTGCAGGTCTCCAATTTTGTCTCTGGTGTCCTTCGGCAGCTCTTTGGTCTTGGCCATAGTGGGAGTTTGGAGTGTTACTGACTGAGGTTGTGGACGGGTGTCTTTTATACCGATAATGAGTTAAAACAGGTGCCATTAATACAGGTAACGAGTTGAGCCTTGTTAGACCTCGTTAGAAGTTAGACCTCTTTGACAGCCAGAAATCTTGCTTGTTTGTAGGTGACCAAATACTTATTTTCCACTCTAATTTGGAAAGAAATTCTTTAAAAATCAAACAATGTGATTTTCTGTTTTTTTTTCCCACATTCTGTCTCTCATGGTTGATGTTTACCCATGTTGACAATTACAGGCCTCTCTAATCTTTTCAAATAGGAGAACTTTGCAGAATTGGTGGTTGACTAAATACTTACTTGCCCCACTGCATATAGCTGCTAATTGGACAGGGGTGTGTAGACTTTATATCAACTGTGCATGTGATAATATCATAAACACTACATGTAGGCGAGCAAGCTGTTCATGCAAGATAACTGGAGATGGTCAAACAACAACGGTGGGTGGGTTGCGCACACACAGAGAAAAGGGTGTGGTGACTGTTGCTTACATGTTTCCACAGACACCAAAGAGGCCTTGGTGAGTTCATGGAACGACTAATGATGCAATTGAGAATAGAAAACAATAGGAAGAATGACTTTCATGTCAGGCTTGGGTCCGACTTCGCATGCTTCTCCATATGCTTTATTTGTGTTTATGATTGTGGAGCATATAGCGTGCACTCGTTGACTGTTTGCATGTCTTACACTTTAACTTTCATGGCGTCATATGACCGAGCACTGGAGAGACAGACTATAATGACACTTGTAACAACAGGCTCTTGTACAGTTTGTCTGCTGTTAGTCACATGACCAACAGGCTCCACATTGACTGACCACACTGTTCACAAAGACCCCCATTAGTAGAATGACTGCACGATGGTAAATCTGATATTATCTAAAATTTATATCATTCATTGGCCAAAACTAAGGCTGTCAAACGATTAAAATTTTTAATCGAGTTAATCACAGCTTAAAAATTAATTAATCGTAATTAATCGCAATTCAAACCATCTCTAAAATATGCCATATTTTTCTGTAAATTATTGTTGGAATGGAAAGACACAAGACGGACATGAACATTCAACGTACTGTACATAAGTACTGTATTTGTTTAGTATAACAATAAATCCACAAGATGGCATTAACATGATTAACATTCTGTTAAAGGGATCCACGGATAGGAAGACTTGTAGTTCTTAAAAGATAAATTTGAGTACAAGTTATAAGTAAGTACAATAGTAATTTTATATTAAATCCCCTCTCAAAATTTTCGTTTTCAGCCACATCGCTTTTCTTTTTGAGAACATTATTTTTTGGAGAGATAGGAATATTATTTTTGTTGTGCTTTCACTAAATGATACTGTAGCGACTTAACTGTTCCGCCCAAATGAATTATGGGAAGTTGGGCAACCATGACTGTCAGTAGTGGTTGCAAATAATATGCAGTATGTTCTGCTGACCATAACACATTCTCCCAGTCCTCTTCTGGATCATCCAAATGCTCTCTTACGAACCGCAGACGGGCCTGAACGTGTACTAGCTTCAGCAGGGGGACACGTCTGCCATTGCAGGATTTGAGTCCCTGGCGGCGCATTGTGTTACTGATATTAGCCTTTGTTACTGTGGTCCCAGCTCTCTGAAGGTCATTCACTAGGTCCCCCCGTGTGGTTTTGGGATTTTTGCTCACCGTTCTTGTTATCATTTTGACGCCACAAGATGAGATCTTTCATGGAGCCCCAGATCGAGGGACATTATCAGTGGTCTTCCATTTTCTAATAATTGCTCCCATAGTTGATTTCTTTACACCAAGCAAAGAGTGAAGAGTTACAGAAAATGTTTGGCCTCCGTTATTGCCAACAAAGGGTACATAACAAAGTATTGAGATGAACGTTTGGTACTGACCAAATACTTATTTTCCACCATGATTTGCAAATAAATTCTTTAAAAATCAAACAATGTGATTTTCAGTTTTTTTTTTTCCCACATTCTGTCTCTCATGGTTAAGGTTTACCCATGTTGACAATTACAGGCCTCTCTAAACTTTTCAAGAAGGAGAACTTGCACAATTGGTGGTTGACTGATTACTTATTTGCCCCACTGTATGTATAATGTTAAGTTAAAATAAATAAAAAAAAACATATATATATCGAAATAATAACTGAAACACTCTAAATAAAATAAATGCAGTCCTTAAGGTGAGCCTAAATCCACAGCCACAGCTCAACATTATTAGCATCAGAACAAAAATTATTAAATTATTTTCCATAAAAAGCACGTGTGTATGACTCGTATCAAGTTTACATTATACACACATTCTTTCTCAACACATACAATTGCCAGAGAAAATGTTTTACCACCACTAGACACACTGAACACGCTGTGGTTAACTCTCATAGCTGGGGGGAAACATTCATGACAGTGTTTCTTTACTAACCATTCATTTTGTATAAATGTGAAATCATAGTGGAGGTATTGCCTCCTCGGCGGCCACCCTCCGCCAACATATTTTAAATGTTGGTTGGCCCTCCTCCTCTAAACCGCTGCCATCTGTAACGTTTCTGTAGCCGAAGTATTCCTATACCAGCAATTTCGTTTTCTTCGATGGGGGAAAAAGTTCAGGAGTTTCACCTCCACCAGCCACCATGTAGCACAGCTGACTCTCTGACACTGAGCAACAACCGGTGGGGGAAGGTTGAGCCTTACAGCTGCAAGCGAGGGATTTCTCCCTGCATTTTTAGGACATAAAAAACAGCTAATACCACAGGGACAGAATTTTTTTGCGGTTTTGAAACCATGATATTTTCAAACCACGGTATACCTTGAAAACGATAATCGGCACATGTATAGTTGAAACCAAACCTACGGCCTTGGAACAAATAGTAATATTTGCTTAAAAGTTGAATAATCTGATGCATTAATCTGTTAACTAGTATTTACCACTGAAAACAAGATGGAGATAATTACTTGACTCAATTTAAGGAAAATAATCTAATTAAGACGTTATAAATTTGCGATGTACGTGTCAAGTGTTGTCTTCGGCAAGCTCACCTATGCATATCTCATCATCCGTCTCAGCATCCCCGATACACTGGAATTTAAAGTCGTTAAGAGAGTCGGCGAATTTCCTCTTGGCTGTGGACAGACCTGAGACAACAGAGAATGACAGAAAAAGGAGTTAGATCAACAGTGCTCCGTCTCTTTGGCTGCCATTAGCAGCACCGGATGGTCAAGCCTTACTGACTGGGAGGGTTGGCAGCATGTCACCTTCAAAAACCTTCATAAAAATAGGCTAAATCTTGCTAACAACTGTGATGAATACCTCCTTTGGGGATGTATGGAAACAAATCCTCTTCTATACATAATTCCAGATGACTTGGCCAACAGCTATAAAGAAAACATTATATTTTTCTCATTTAAAGCCTACAATAAAACAACAGCGGGGAGCACGGGTGATATTTTATGGACTTCATCAAAATAAAAATAAAAGTGCAGATCATTCTGGGAGTTGTCCGTCAGTAACACTCATGTTAAGTGTGTCAGCTCTTACGAACTTGAGCAAAAATTCCATTCAAGTGGTTTTAGGCAAGACACGGCCTATTTTGAATTTAGTTTCCCCTCTACGAAAGTCAGGACGAGGTCACTTTTCCTGCATGACAGGAACGAACATAAATTATGAAATCCCTCCAAGTCAGGATGCTTGAGTGTTAAAATGCCACTTGATCCCAGGCAGGAATTTAAAATAAACATTTTTCCATATTCAAACACTATAATAATGCCTGCTTCAAAGCAAATGTGTACAAGTCATCCATGTGTTACTAATGAGTAAACTATGAGTGAGTCATCAACTCAGTGAATGCACAGATGACAATCCGGGTGTTGGGTTTCCAAACGACAGCAAAACTCTCACTTGTTAATAATTCATGGGATATTTATCACCAGCTGCTGTTATGGTCAAAATGTATTTCCCAGCAGGTTAACGGGTATTATCGCTAACAGCCGCTTGTTATATTGCACAACGTGAACAACAGCAGCACAATCTAATGAGATACAGTTAATGTTTGCTAGCAACATATATACTGGTCCTTCTAAAAAAAAAAATAGCATATCGTGATAAAATTCATTATTTTCTGTAATGTACTGATAAACATTAGACTTTCATATATTTTAGATTCATTACACACAACTGAAGTAGTCCAACCCTTTTATTGTTTTAATATTGATGATTTTGGCAAAAAAGTCAAGAAAAAAAACAAAATCCCTATCTCAAAAAATTTGCATATTTAATCCGACCGATACAAAAAAGTGTTTTTTAATACAAAAAACGTCAACCTTCAATTAATTATATCAGCTATGCACTCAATACTTGGTCGGGAATCCTTTTGCAGAAATAACTGCTTCAATGCGCCGTGGCATGGAGGCAATACGCCTGTGGCACTGCTGAGGTGTTAGGGATGCTTCGATAGTGGCCTTAAGCTCATCCACGGTCTTGGGTCTGGTATCTCTCAACTTCCTCTTCACAATATCCCAGATTCTCTATGGGGTTCAGGTCAGGAGAGTTGGCAGACCAATTGAGCACAGTAATGTTATAGTCAGTAAACCATTTACCAGTGGTTTGTGAGCAGGTGCCAGGTCGTGCTGAAAAATGAAATCTTCATCTCCATAAAGCTTTTCAGCAGATGGAAGCATGAAGTGCTCCAAAATCTCCTGATAACTAGCTGCATTGACCCTGCCCTTGATAAAACACTGTAGATCAACACCAGCAGCTGACATGGCACCCCAGACCATCACTGACTGTGGGTACTGGCATTTTGGCATTTCCTTCTCTCCAGTCTTCCTCCAAACTCTGGCACCTTGATTTCCGAATGACATGCAAAATTTGCTTTCATCTGAAAAAAGTACTTTGGACCACTGAGCAACAGTCCACTACTGCTTCTCTGTAGCCCAGGTCAGGCGCTTCTGCCGCTGTTTCATGTTCAAAAGTGGCTTGACCTGGGGAATGCGGCACCTGTAGCCCATTTCCAGCACATGCCTGTGCACGGTGGCTCTGGATGTTTCTACTCCAGACTCGGTCCACTGTTTCTGCAGGTCCACCAAGGTCTGGAATCGACCCTTCTCCACAATCTTTCTCAGGGTGCGGTCACCTCTTCTGTTTGTGCAGCGTTTCCTGCCACACTTCCTTCCCACTGAGGTGCCTTGATACAGCACTCTGGGAACAGCCTATTCGCTCAGAAATTTCTTTCTGTGTCTTAGCCTCTTGCTTGAGGGTGTCAATGATGGCTTTCTGGAGAGGTCGGCAGTCTTACCCATGATAGCGGTTTTGAGTAATGAACCAGGCTGGGAGTTTTTAAAAGCCTCAGGAATCTTTCACATGGGTTTTGAGTGAATTCGTTGATTCAGATGATTAGGTTAGTAGCTTCTTTAGAGTACATTTTCATGATATGCTAATTTTTTTGTGATAGGGATTTTTGTTTTTTCTTGACTTTTTTTGCCAGAATCATCAATATTAAAACAATAAAAGGCTTGAACTACTTCAGTTGTGTGTAATGAATCTAAAATATATGAAAGTCTAATGTTTATCAGTACATTACAGAAAATAATGAACTTATCACAATATGCTAATTTTTTGAGAAGGACTTAGTATTTGATATTATGAACAGTTGGACTTGGAATGATTAAAACTTGCAGCGCCAAGACAACGGGCAGATAAGGACAGAAGGATACAGGACACCTGACCACGGAAGCCCACCCGCGCGTCATGCAGCTGACTGAGCAAGATTGACGCTGACAAGCAGGTGATAGGCAAGACATCTACACGCCTACGTCCGCACCACCAAATCCCGCAATCAGCTCGTCCAGAACAAATGGCGGGTCATCTTGTCTTGCCACAAGGAACATAAGATACAGAGGAACCCGTGACCGAGAAGTGAACACCCAACACTCACGTGGCGCTGAGGATGGCAAAATCCTTAACTATCGTTGCCCTGACAACAGTAACGCCCGAATCCTCTTGTCCAATCCACAAACAGACAATAATCCTAAACAATGCCCAAACACATCCTTCTTCCGGACCACAGCCCGCCTCACCAGAGACTTTAAAAGACTGAATGTTTAACTAATCGTTGTCCTTTTTCTCGGGAATCTTTCGTTGACTTGTGATATGGTGTCCCTGGATCTAGTGTGCCTCGTCGCCTGGGTCTGTCCGTGCTGTATGATCGCTGTCGACCTGAATGAATTGTCAACTTGTTTTTCGAAGCCTTTTTCCAGCTTTCAGAATGGAGTCAGTACAAGGGGTTAAGACTAAAGTGAACGCGTGGAGTTTGGCCTTTTGGCCGGGTTGTTGAAGTTCCGCCAGCCTGGGCCGTTGGAATTGCCCTGGCGCGGTTCCGGCGGTTCGGTTGGCGTGATTCCGGCAATCTGGCTGTAAGGTCAGATTCCTTCACTCGCCATGCTAAAGCTGATGCTAACGAGAATTCTATGGTAATGCTTCAAGTTACATTTAGAGTGTAAGGTTTACTCTGTAAACAACTTAAAAGGCTCAGGCAATATTGCATATTCTCCCATGCAAGATCTTTTTTTTTTTTTTTTTTTTTTTTAATAAACAAAACAGGCAAACTTGAAGCTTCCTGTAGCAACCTGCCTTTAAGCTGCAGCAGGGTCCTTCCATGGTCAGTTAGCGGCGGCCACAGTTGCCCACACAGCCTGATCAAAATCAATTTCTATCAGCGTATTTATATTGTTAATGGGCCAATCGCAGATGTTGGAAAAAGTCCATATATCGGCCCGATATATCGGCTGGCCGATGGATCAGTCAACCTCTATTTCACGTCATTTCCTGTTGATTTTCGGTCACTTGCTTTTCCATTTGGGCCATTTACGGGTCACTTTTCACTACCGAAAAGGAAGTGACTCAAGAACATCCCTAATTGAATAGGGGAGGGGTGAATATAAATCTACAGAAAGTAACCTGACTGTAAAAGGTTGTGAATGCTCCGGTTTCAGTGCCGTTGACGGCACTAGACCTCGAATACAGTCAAAATGAATTGGATGGCAAGCGCCGTGAATGGCAGCCAGTGAGCTAACATAGACACTATTGTCATGGATGATTTTGGTAGCAAACTGTTGTTCCCTTTTTTTTGGACACCTTTCTAAAACGATACTTTGGGCTACAAAGTATCGCGATATATCACCTTTACAATATATGTTCACTCCCCTAATTTCAGGTAAGAACGTTTTGGGTGGCCTCATGCAGAGATCGGCTCTAGCTAATGCATTTCTAAACACGCAATGCATCTTCTTTCTCCACTCCCCCAACTAACTGCTAGCTTTCTTATTTTTGGCCAATATCTCAGAACTGCTTCATCTTCTGCTTCCTGTCAGTGACAGCTCCTCTCAGATCCATGAGAGCAAAGTGTGCCTTTTTTCCTTCCTTAGCCAGAAGTTGCATTCTCAAAGAGAACAGTAGCCATGAGAAAAAGAATAAAAATATAAATCATTCTTAGATAATATACTTCAAGAACTTGCAAAAAATACATGCAAGCGTCAAGATATTGTTAAAAAATGCTAATTTAACTGCGCCAATGAATCTTTGTGAAAGCAAGATTTTGGATCCACTTCCTCTATAAAACAGAATTTGTTGTTCAATATTTTAATCTAGAGCATCAGCAAGTTCATCTCCATTTGTTACCACTTAAGAATCAGCTGTGAATTACGACTTTGTTTTGCTCTGCGGCCTGATTGCATCACTCGCCGCTGATGGAAAAACAGTGTGCACTTGTTATTGTGGCTGACGACGGTTGACATGCCGTATCTTGATATCCAAAACCAATTACTACTGCATGTAAATGCAAATATATCTCATTTGTCATAGCACTGCGAGGCTTCTTGTTTTGAGTTTGACAGTTTTTTTAAAATGAAATTAAAAAAATACCCAGATTTTTCATGTTATATTTTTAAAAAGTCTAGATAATCACAATCCTGTGTAGGTCTGCAGCTATCGATTATTTTAGTAGTCAATTAATCTATCAACTAGTAAATTCGAATAATCGAGTAATCGGATTAAATAAATAATTGAATAATAAATAAATAAACAAACGAGGATCCAAGTAGAACAAAAGAACAATTGGCTAACTTGAATAGCAAAAGTCCGCTAGCTTAAATGCTATAAAATGCTTTTTTTTTTTTTTTTAACTATGATCTTAACATATCGTTCAAACATTTATTACCACAAAAAACGGCTAAATATACCAATAAACTAAATTACAAATGCTTGAAAATAACATACCGTATTGGCCCGAATATAAGACAGCCCTGATTATAAGACGACCCCCTCTTTTTCAAGAATCAAGTTTAAAAAGACATTTTGAACACCAAATTAATTTTTATACAGAAAATAATTACAGTACATCTGAAACAAATGATTATAACAATATATTTGAGAGAAAAAGCATGTTATTTTGCCTCATTCAAATCTTAATATCTGAACATTTAAATATGTAAACAAAAGTGCAATCACATTCGTAAATCAATGGCTTCTGGTTTTTGAAATGTAAATAAACCAATCTCTTGTGATAAAACAACAAAATTGCTATAACTGCATTAACCATCAAAGTCTAACTGTAACTGTAGTTTTGAAACAAATCTGAATAAGGAAAAACATTACAATCAAATAATGAGAGTAGCTGAGATCTATCATGACAGAACATCGTTTCAATGATATCTGTCGCCATCTAGCGTCGTGAATGGGTATACTGTCTAGACAGCAAATATAAGACGACCCCCACTTTTTCAGTCTTATTTCAATGCAAAAAAACACCGTCTTATATTAGGGCCAACACGGTAAAGGGGGATCGAAGTACAACAAAAGAACAATTGGCCAACTTGCATTGCAAAAGTCTGCTAGCTTAAATACTATATAAATGCTGGGGTTTTTTTTTTTTACAATGCTCTTAACAAGTCGTTCAAACACATATTCCCGCAAAAAACGGCTAAATATACTTTTAAACTACATTTAAAAAAAAACAAAAACAAATAAACAATACCTAAAATCGTATTTAATCAACTTGCGTTGGTCTTAATAGGGAGCAGCAGGATTCAGCCATGTTAAATGAGTTGTGTCATATTCACTGTTGCCACTAGAGGGCAGTGTATCCACCTAAATCAATAAAACTAAATGAAAACACTTTCAAAACAAACCATTACAATGCCACTCTAACTGATGGAAACACTCGAAGCAGCAAAATTTGATTTGATGCTTTTTTTCTAATCGAATTACTCAAGTTACTCGATTAATCGTTGCAGCACTAATCCTGTGGCTGGTCTTTCCATGAGGGGAAGCACAAATTTTGTACGCCTGTGAGTGCTCTGTGACATTGGAGGGGCTGCACGGTAGGGAAAGAGACTGGAGTGCCAGAAGTCAAGTCTCCAAACACAAGCAGCTACAATTAAAGTAACCCCAGAAATAAGCTTGATTATTTCGCTACTCGTGTTAAACAAAGCAAGTGTCGTTAGGATGATTATGAAAGTCTCCGGTTCAAATCAAACGGAATGAAAATTAAAAAATGCCTCCAGAGTAAAAAAAAACACCACAGGCTGTATGATGAAAATGTTATTTTGAACAGATGTTTACAATGGCGGAAGACTTTACAAAGTAGGCTAATGGTAGAGAGGAAACTAGGTAGTTGTCTTCCCGTGCTAACTAGCCCCATTATCTGCCTCGTTAACAAGCTTATGTTAGTTTTACCATCGCTAGACACACTAAACACACTGCAGGGAACTCTCGTATATGGTGGGAAACGTTCATGACACCGTTTTACTGACCTTAAATTTTGTAAAAGGTGACGGATGATGGTCACGTAAATGTGAAATCATGTTGGAGGTGTTGCTTCCCCTGGCAACCACCCTCTGCAAGTATGTCGGCAGCCGAAGTACTCCCATACTAGCGACTTTGAGCTCAGGTGTAGTGTCACCGACAGACACAGGACAGAGCAATAACCGGAGGGGGAGCAGTGCAGCTAAAGCCACTGATTTCCATACTACTATTTACATACTGTACCAATGTATGATGGAAAATTTTCGTTTTGAAACTGTGACCTATTCATAAGCCGTGAAACCGATCACCAGCACATGCCTATTAGAAAGCTAACTCTGAACAAAAGGTGAGCGCGTTGTAGCGCATATTTAACAATGACATGTACACACAACCGTATACAGTGGTATGAAAAAGTATCTGAACATTTTGGAATTTCTCACATTCTTGCATAAAATCACCATTAAATGTGATCTGATCTTTGTCAAAATCACACAGATGTAAAAAAAGAGTCTGCTTTGACTAAAACAACCCAAACATTTATAGACTTAAAGAACAACTGAAACCAATTTATCCCAAATAATTTAAGTCAGGTGTGCTCCCAATCAAAACCCTAACCTAATACAAAACCATCTCTAAAAGTCATGTTGATTGATGTTTATCAATCGACAGTCAGAGAAGTTGTCTACAAATGGAGAGTTTGGCACTGTTGCTTCTCTCCCAAGGAGGGGCCGTCCACCAAAGATGACGCCAAGAGTTCGGCGCAGAATACTCAGAGAGGTAAAAAAGAACCCTAGCGTGTCTGCTTAAGACTTACAGAAATCACCAGCACAGTCCAATTTCTCTATCTCTTCAACTATATGTAAACCAATGGTGACTCCACGGAGGAAGCCACTGATGTCTGAAAAAAAATATTGTTTCTCGTTTAATGTTGGCAAAAAGGCACTTGGACACTCCACAGAATTTTGGGAAAAATATTTTGTGGACGGATGAAAACAACGTTGAATTGTTTGGGGGTAATACACAACGTCATGTGTAGACGAAAAATGGAACAGCTCACCAACATCAACACCTCATCCCCGCCGTGAAGGAGCTTGGCGGGAGGATCATGATTTAGGGCTGTTTTGCTACCTCAGGGCTTGGACAACTTGCAATCATTAATGGAAGAATGAATTCAAAAGTTCATCAGGATGTTTTGCAGGAAAACCTGAGGCCGTCTGTCAAGACAGTTGAAGCTAAAACGAGGATGGATGCTGCAACAAGACAATGATCCAAAACACAGAAGTAAATCAACTTCAGAATGGTTTCAGAAGAACCAAGTACATGTTCTGGAGTGGTCAAGTCAAAGTCCAGACTTGAACCCCATTGAGATGCTGTGGCATGACCTAACGACAGCGATTCATGCCAGACAGCCTAAGAATCTGACTGAACTACAGCAGTTTTGTAGAGAAGAATGGGCCAAGATGAGGACTAATCTGCTGGTACAGGATGCCTCTGGTTGAAGTTATTGCTGTCAAAGGGGGGCACAAAATATTAAACGTGATGGTTCACTTACTTATTTTCCCCCTTTCTTTCATTGTTTGCATACGATCCTCATTAAAATTTGAAAAAATGTTATAAATGCCATGTTTGGGTTGTTTTAGTTAGAGAAGACACTGTTTTTTCATCAGTGTGCTTTTGACAAAGATCAGATCATATTTGATGGTGATTTTATGCAGAAATTCCAAAAGATTCAGATACTTTTTCATTCCAATGTACATTTGATCACTTATTTTTTGACATATTGGGGTAAGCTCAGCTTCCCTTGCAGTCTTAGAGCAATCACCTCTTCAACTAAGATACGTGAAGGACATTTGAGTGAATGAATGACATGTACAGAAAGCTCTAGTGTAAGCTACACAAAAGGAACTGTGTCAATACAGTTGTGTAGAAATACTGTACAATGTGCTTTAACAGTTAGTCAAAAGAATGAGGCTTGTGTGAGATCAACAGGATGTCGAGCTGTGACTCCAACTTTGGACCGTCTTTGTCTCATCAGCACGTGAATGAATAGACAGTCTTTTTTTCCACATGGAGTGGCACAGACCCTCACTCTTACAGCTTATTGTAAAAAGAACATTAAAAATGAAATCATACAGTGGGAACAACCACCCCTGCTTTGGACTTTAGAAGCGCTCGCTTAACATCCATGTGAAATTTTATTTCAAAGCCTTATGTGTGTGCCTGGACTCTTATTTGGCGTTAGGGGCGGCTCAGATGTACGTCAAAGATTTTATGTGTATTTCCTGTGAAAGTATCGCAATTGCCCGTTGCGTCCATAATATGACATCTTCTTCCTCCCAACCTTTCAACAAGCCTCATGGCAATCTGCTAGCAAACAGGAAACACGTGATAAAGAGCATCCTTAAATGATGTGATCATTTTGAACTGGTATTATAGAACCTCTGGTTACGTCACGATACGAGTTGCAATACAAGGCTCACAAATTATTAGGCATGTGCCGGTATGATATTCTGACGGTATGATAACCTAAATTAAGCCAAAATATTACGATTTCACGGACCACCTGCTGTTTTTTTTTTTTTTTTTTTTCAAACAGTCGCACCTTTTTAAAACGATATATCGATTCTTGGGGGCAGGGCTGTCAACACACTTGCAGAGGCCCGGGAACAAAAGACCATTACAGGGCGCCCCCACCCGACCCCTGCAACGACAACCAGTGTTGTTAATCTTACTTTAAAAAAGTAATTAATTACAGTTACAAATTACTTCTCCCAAAAAGTAATTGTGTTAGTAACTCAGTTACCTGAATGTAAGCGTAATTAGTTACTTGGCAAAGTAACTAGTGATAATTTTCATGTTTTTTCTTTCTCCCCCAAAAAATAAATAAATAAATAAATAAAAACAGGTCACATAATGTGAAGTTTAAAGGGTTTTTGGGACAATTGGCCCAATTCTTTACCCTAAACTTAACTACACATAGGGATATTGTGGATATTGCGATAACGAGATAGTAACATTTCGCTATGCTGTGAATCAACCGTTAAAGTTGTTAAAATTGCTCCCGTTATTGCATTAGTTCCCTTCTGTCTATTCGATAGTGTAAGTTTTAAAACTGTTTCATCATTTAAAGTTAGATTTAAGTTAAGTTATGCCGTTTTAGGAGCATTTTAGATAAAAAGTTACTTAGGTTTGCTAGGAAGGTTCTCTACAACAGAACCTTCCTGAGAAGTCTACCGCTTTAAGATGGCGGCTATTTACTAACGCATCTAGTTCTTTTTTGTACTTATTGCTAATGCCGCCGTGTCTGTCATTTGCATCTAGTTCTGTATATACAGTATGTGATATCTACCGAAGCATCATGTGGGCGTAGTTTGTAGGCTATCGGCTACAGTCAGGTTTATTGCCGCCACTTAGCATAGTAGCATCGCGTTTGCAACGGCATCACACTCCCTTGCCTCCTCCCCACTCCTGCTCTGCTCTCTCGTCTCCGTGAGTCCGTCTTTTTCAGACTTTTATCGCGTCAGTCAACCAACATCGCAACGCAGAGTAACGCACGCCTTTCCCACCTCAGTAACGGTAACAGCGTTGCCAAGATGAGAAAAGTAATTAATCAGATTACTCACTACTGAAGAATATACGCCGTTATTAACAACACTGACGACAACATATGCAGTACTTTTAACGCTGACTGTAAATTTTCTAATTATTTGAGATGGACAGTTAAATTTAACAGACCGTTCGGTGATGTGATACAATATAAAGAAACAATGTCCATCTATTATCCCATGTAGGCTACAATACAATACAACTGAGAGTGCTATGCCTGCCTCCTAAGCAAAAAAACTGTATAACCAAACATCCTGTGCCTGCCCCTTCCATATCCCCGGGATTATCAAGCCCTAAAACAGTGACGCGCCTCGATTTTTTGACAGCAAAGTCATTCATAACATCAGTGAAATTCAGTTTTTGAGAAAGCTCACGCTCAATTGAGAGCATGGCTAGGTTGTTAACAGGTTCGTTTGTACTGTTTCGGTGATGGATTCGTATTAGCGTTTGCTCTAATACACAGTGGGTTGTAAACCCAAAATCCAGCCGCCAGACCCGAGTCTGTTCAGCGCACCTGCTCCCCACAGACTAACTAGTATTGGTCCGAATATAAGACGGCCCTGATTATAAGACGACCCCCTCTTTTACAAGACTCAAGTTTGAAAAAAAGACTTTTTGAACACACATATTAATTTTTATACAGAAAATAATTACAGTACATCCGAAACAAATGACTATAAAAATTTGTTTGAGAGAAAAAGCATGTTATTTTGCCTCATTCAAATCTTAATATCTGAACATTTAAATATGTAAACAAAAGCGCAATCACATTCGTAAATCAATGGCTTCTGGTTTTTGAAATGTAAATAAACCAATCTATTGTGATAAAACAACAAAATTGCAATAACTGCATTAACCATCAAAGTCTAACTGTAACTGTAGTCTTGAAACAAATCTGAATAAGGAAAAACATTACAATCAAATAATGAGAGTAGCTGAGATCTATCATGACAGAACATCGTTTCAATGATATCTGTCGCCATCTACCGTCGTGAATGGGTATACTGTCTGGACAGCGAATATAAGACGACCCCCTCTTTTTCAGGCTTATTTCAATGCAAAAAACACCGTCTTATATTCGGGCCAATACGGTATATTCCTGATCTCCCATCACCTTCTCTCTCCTCGGCTCAACGCGAGCAGCATGTCCTCTAACACCGCAGCTCAATAGGCTACAAGCGGCCGGTGACAGACTCGAATCGGGCTTCGGTCACGGTGACCGCGAATGTAAACCATTCAGTGTTAGCGGCTGTTGTTCACTTACTGACATCAACGTTCACAGCCAACTCTAGCCCTAATTCTCTGGCTTCTTGTCCCCCTTTTATTAACTTCATCTTTTTTTTTTTGTCATTCACCTCTATGATCTTTAGGGATGGGAATTGATATGATTTTTACGATTCCGATTCCATTATCGATATTGCTTAACGATTCGATTCTTTATCGATTCTCTTATCGATTCTAATTTGGGGAAAAAGAAGAACAAACGTTTTGATTGGCATCGAGTTTGTTTAATCAGAAGTCACAACCTTACAAACACACAACGAGGTCAAAAGAGACCCAAAGCCTCAATATTAACTGTGGCAATAGGTGACAAATGCACAAGAATTGGTAACATTTTACTGAAACATTTTTCTAATAGAAATAAAAAATATTGGTATACAGTGCCTTGCAAAAGTATTCGGCCCCCTTGAATCTTGCAACCTTTCGCCACATTTCAGGCTTCAAACATAAAGATATGAAATTTTAATTTTTTTGTCAAGAATCAACAACAAGTGGGACACAATCGTGAAGTGGAACAACATTTATTGGATAATTTAAACTTTTTTAACAAATAAAAAACTGAAAAGTGGGGCGTGCAATATTATTTGGCCCCTTTACTTTCAGTGCAGCAAACACACTCCAGAAGTTCAGTGAGGATCTCTGAATCATCCAATGTTGTCCTAAATGACCGATGATGATAAATAGAATCCACCTGTGTGTAATCAAGTCTCCGTGTAAATGCACCTGCTCTGTGATCGTCTCAGGGTTCTGTTTAAAGTGCAGAGAGCATTATGAAAACCAAGGAACACACGAGGCAGGTCCGAGATACTGTTGTGGAGAAGTTTAAAGCTGGATTTGGATACAAAAAGATTTCCCAAGCTTTAAACATCTCAAGGAGCACTGTTCAAGCCATCATATTGAAATGGAAGGAGCATCAGACCACTGCAAATCTACCAAGACCCGGCCGTCCTTCCAAACTTTCTTCTCAAACAAGGAGAAAACTGATCAGAGATGCAGCCAAGAGGCCCATGATCACTCTGGATTAACTGCAGAGATCTACAGCTGAAGTGGGAGAGTCTGTCCATAGGACAACAATCAGTCGTACACTGCACAAATCTGGCCTTTATGGAAGAGTGGCAAGAAGAAAGCCATTTCTCAAAGATATTCATAAAAAGTCTCGTTTAAAGTTTGCCACAAGCCACCTGGGAGACACACCAAACATGTGGAAGAAGGTGCTCTGGTCAGATGAAACCAAAATTGAACTTTTTGGCCACAATGCAAAACGATATGTTTGGCGTAAAAGCAACACAGCTCATCACCCTGAACACACCGTCCCCACTGTCAAACATGGTGGTGGCAGCATCATGGTTTGGGCCTGCTTTTCTTCAGCAGGGACAGGGAAGATGGTTAAAATTGACGGGAAGATGGATGCAGCCAAATACAGGAACATTCCGGAGAAAACCTGTTGGTATCTGCACAAGACCTGAGACTGGGACGGAGATTTATCTTCCAACAGGACAATGATCCAAAACATAAAGCCAAATCTACAATGGAATGGTTCAAAAATAAACGTATCCAGGTGTTAGAATGGCCAAGTCAAAGTCCAGACCTGAATCCAATCGAGAATCTGTGGAAAGAGCTGAAGACTGCTGTTCACAAACACTCTCCATCCAACCTCACTGAGCTCGAGCTGTTTTGCAAGGAAGAATGGGCAAGAATGTCAGTCTCTCGATGTGCAAAACTGATAGAAACATACCCCAAGCGACTTACAGCTGTAATTGGAGCAAAAGGTGGCGCTACAAAGTATTAACGCAAGGGGGCCGAATAATATTGCACGCCCCACTTTTCAGTTTTTTATTTGTTAAAAAAAGTTTCAATTATCCATTAAATTTTGTTCCACTTCATGATTGTGTCCCACTTGTTGTTGATTCTTGACAAAAAACTAAAATTTTGTATCTTTATGTTTGAAGCCTGAAATGTGGCGAAAGGTTGCAAGGTTCAAGGGGGCCGAATACTTTTGCAAGGCACTGTATATTGGCATATAGGTCGTTGTTCTGCCGTTGGCAATATGTGTAAAAGCAGGGGTCCCCAAACTTTTTCCTGTGAGGGCCACATAACTTTTAACTGATGAGGGGCCGGGTCAGTTTGAACAGAACACAGAAAAAGTGTGACGATTGCAGGAGTGCCGAAATGTTAAAAAAATTATTGTTTTTCAGAAAGCCGCAATCAAATAACCCTTTCTGGATTCTTCATGGAACAAAAGTAAATAAAATAAAAGTAATAATATAATAATAATAATAATAAGTAATAATAACACTATTAATCAAATAGATAATCACCAAATAACCCTCTCTGAGTTCTTCACAGAAAAAGGCAAGAAAATAATAACACTATTGAGAAAAAAAAAAAAAAAAAAAATTCAAAATGCTCACTGGTATTGTTCAGGGGCCAGACCAAATGTGGGGGCGGGCCATATTCGGCCCGCGGGCCGTAGTTTGGGGACCCCTGTCAAGTGGGGGCGCCCTTGCGCTTCCTCACACGAAGAAGAACGCGCTCACGTGAAGAGCGCGCTTACACGCGAAGAAGAAATGCCGCATCCAGTTGTGTAATGGTTTGAACGATGTGCTAATGCTAGCGAACGCATGCTAACGGTTTTGTTATCACTATTAGCAGCTAATCATCGCTGATTTACGTTGATGCAAACCTGTTTGTCATTGGGGACGAAATTGATTTGTTTCATTTCTATTTTTAGTCTCACTCTTCAAGGTGATGGTTGAATAAAGTCAGCAAATTATACCAACGTCTTCTGTATCCTCATTTGGGAGTTTAGCTAGCTGTATAGCCAGGACTAAGCCTTAGCGTCTCGGTGAGGACAGTGCAGTCGTATTCCCTCCCGATGCAGTTATCTCCACCTTGCAAGACTTCAAGTCGTTTTGTTGTAGTTTTTCCTCGTGAAGTGAAGACACACTTTCGAGCGTTTGAACCTACGTGCTGTCATTGTTATGTTTACGGCTGCAATGCTCGTGCTAAACCATCGTAACCTTTCATTTTCACCCTCTTTCCAGGTGAAGTGTAGCCAAACTTTGGAGCGGGTGGTTCTTGGCGCCATGCTAGTTTGATGCGTCTGGACAACAAGACACGTCACGACGCAATATGCGTCTTAAGGAATCGTTAAAGCGATCGTTCAGGCTTTTTCATTGTGATGTCGAGGCCTCAAAACACAAGGAACCGGTTCGGAATTGGAATCGGATTTCGATTCCCACCCCTAATGATCTTCATCTCTTTCTTTTCTGAGCACCCGATTTATGACGACTTGCCATGTTTAGAGTGAAAACAATTGCCACGTTTATATGGAGCCAAATATTCCAATTACAATCGGAATATTTGTTCAAACCGAATAAATGTGTTCCATATAAACACCTCATTTGGAATGAACAGGCCCAAACCGAATGGAATTTCATTCCGATTCACAGGGGTGGAATATTCCTTTTCCCAAACCGATTAGAAGTAAAATTATATCATGTAAACAGGGAAGCGGAATGATGTCTGGTTGCGTTCTTTCTGCACATGCTCCGTACTGACGTGGTGACGTCACTTTGTGACGTAAGTAACGTCACTTGCAACATGGCTTCCAAGCACAGCGCACCGAATTGGAGTCCGGCGGTAAGATTGTATTTAATTCAAACTTTAAAAGAATTGAATATAATTGCTCGCTTAGACGGGCGTAAAACGAGGAACAGTGAACTATTTAAAAAAGTTCACGAGAGGTTACACGAAGCCGGAATAGACCGGAGCGTTGACCAGATTAGAAACCGGTGGAAAACCGGCTACTACAAGGCAAAAGAGCAAAACAGCAGAAGCGGATACGACCCCACAAACACAACAAGTGGGTTAAAGTTAAAACAGCAGCACTCCGACGATCGATCTCCATGTTTTGCAACGTGACGCTTTGTTTTGATTAATCTGCGCATGTCAGACGGCAGTTGTCAAACGTCCTTTCGGAATAAAGGCAGTCACATGTAAACGCTGGATCAGAATAGATGAAGTGACATGTAAACAGCTGATCTGAAATTTCCATTCGGAATGATTTGAATCAGTATGAATAAAAGTCAGCATGTAAACGTGGCTAATGACAGATTTTAATTTCCAGTTTCAGGGCACATATGTAGTGTAGCCTGAACGGGGTCAAACTATTCTCTGCTAAGACAGAGGGGTGGAGAGTGGGGTTTTGTGCAAAAAAAAGAAAAATGTATATTTGAAATATTTAATATGTTAACGTTTTTAAGTATATATCGAATAGAACATAATATTTAATCAGACAATGATTTCGATTAAAAAAATATATATATATGTGAATGTAAAGTAAAATAAACTGGGCCTGCAAGCAGGACTGAACGGGCCCTCGCATTTTGGCGCAACTTTTTAGTTTTTAAAAGCCTCAGGAATCCTTCACAGTTGTTTTGAGTTAATTCGTTGATTCAGATGATTTGGTTAGTAGTTTCTTTAGAGTACCTTTTCATGATATGCTAATTTTTTGAGAAAGGGATTTTTGTTTTTTGTTGACTTTGCCAAAATCATCAATATTAAAACAATAAAAGGCTTGAACTACTTCAGTTGTGTGTAATGAATCTAAAATATATGAAAGTCTAATGTTTATCAGTACATTACAGAAAATAATTAACTTTATCACAATATGCTAATTTTTTTTAGAAGGACAAGTATCACCTTTTCGATATATGGTTACACGCCTAGTATGTACTGTGTAAAAAGATAAGCCAGTTTTACGCAATGACCAACCATTATTTTTTTCCCTGTTGTCGTCGCTTACAATCTGTTTATGTATAACTGTGATTGTTTCAGTCACCATCTTCCAAAAATGCGGTTCTGAAACAAACCAATGTTCCAGATGTTGCTGTAAACAACATTAGAGTAGATGTTCCGGCGACGGTTCTGCTGACAAATTACGTCTTATTTTCTTGCTGTGTTCGCATACGTAACTAAATATGTGCGGTTTGTGCCGATGACATATTTACTGCGTGAGTCGTCAGTTGAGACTTTGGAAGGTGATGAAATAACTAACTTTTCTCGCTAGTTTCTTTCACTCTCTGAGCTTCTAAAGTGATCTCATGGCAGCTTGAGCCTAGAAGGTGTTGACTACTGATAGGATAAGGTTGCTCTCGAGGCATAGCTATTCATTCAAGTGGACACGCTATTCCATCAAGTCGGCCACATGTGTAACACCTGCTTCGCCGTCGTACATCACAGACCGAAAAGACGTCATGCTTTCACGCGCTCAGCGGTGCGCCGTTAACCTTTAAACATTCACCCACTATGATATTTTAAAGGAAATATTTGCGAGAGATTTCGTTGTTCTCCAGCTGTGTTTCTGGATCAAATAGCAGCCCTGAAATATTTATTTTGTAATGAAATCTGCATTGCCACGACACAATTGGTCCCAGCCGCAAACCCAGCAATGTGGCTGAACCAGACACTGCTGTTTAGTGGCAACAGTGAATATGAAATAACGTTTAACATGGCTAAATCCAGGTGCTCCCTGTTAAGACCACCATAAGTTAAGTTTTTGTTTGAGTTCAGTTTTTATTATGCATTTGTAATTTAGTTTGTAAGTATATTTAGCAGTTTTTTTGTGGGAATATGTGTTTGAACGATTTGTTAAGAGCATTGTTAAAAAAAAAAAAAAAAAAGTTAGCATTTAAGCTAGCGGACGTTTGGTATGCAAGTTAGCCAGTTGTACTTTTGTTGTACTTCCTGTTGATTTTGGGACATTTTATAGGTCAATTCCTGTTGCGCCATCAATGGCAGCTATAGAGTTAACTGAGACACTAATATAATGGGAGATTTTGGTTTAAACTTGTTGGTTCCCTTTTTTTTTTTTTTTTTAAACATTGACACTTTTTTAAAACGATATCCTGATTCTTGGCATTAGCATATCAAAAACCTTTTGGGATGCAAAGTATCACAATATATCACCATTTCGATAGTTTGTCACACCCCTAGTTGCTTCAAAAATCTTCCATTAGAATACTAATTCGTCGACAGATTAATCCCTTACTTAAATAATCGCTAGCTGCAGATCTAATCACGAGATCATTGTCATCGTGAGGTACCCAGACGTGCCCACCCCTAGTACACATCCTTTTTTTCTTAAAGCTCTGGGTGCCATTGAGGGCGATAACTGTCCAATCTATTTCAACTAAGACAGGGGCCGGACACCTTTAACACTCAAACAGCCATTTTTGACCCAGTTTCCACAGAAAATACATCACTGGAGCCGCACATACATATAGACATTTGAAATTATTGCATCAGCACAATTTTATATATACGTACCGTAATTATTTGACAGCAGCATCATAAGACTGTCATAAGACCGTCATAATTATGACATGACACTATCATAGGCATTACTGAATGAATGCTTAAGTCATTAAGTGTCATGAGGCAAATTAGGTCACTAACTCCATTTATGTCCAGTTTGGATCTTTTACATCAATTCAAAAGTGAGATAATTTGCCGGATAACACTAAATGACATCTGTTCTAAGCATTCATTAATGCTCATGATAGTGTCAAGTCATAATCATGATTGTCTAATGATAGTCTTATGGCGCCACTGTAAAAAAAAGGTGTTACCAAATACTATAACTAGCAATTAATGAAACAACTGGAAAGGTAACTGAAGAAATAATTAGCACAGAACATGAATTTTGATTGTTATTTACATCTGCAGTGCTGCAATGCATGCTAGGAGGCATGATGGACAACAACAGTGTTGACAGCAGGTGGCGGCAGAAGTTGACTGTCTCCCCCAAGGGAGCAGTGATGGCCAAATGAAGCTTCTTGAAGCAATGAAGCTTTGCCACCACTTGGTTCAAAGCTTCATGGTGGTTCATTTGGTCTTATGACAGTCTTATGATGCCGCTGTCAAATAAAGAGTTATCGGTTAATATCTTTAGGTGTAAATATCCCATAATACAGTGAGGACTGCTGCGGCTTATAGTCCATTGCGGCTTGTCTATGAATAGATGCAGCTTCCGTGCCAAATTTGGTGGGTGGCGGCTTATAGTCAGGTGCGCCTTATCACTAGAAAACCCAGCAGAGGCCGACTTGGCCTTTCCCAAGACAAACACTCTTACTATTCCCTAGCAATGGCCGATTTGGCCTCTCCTCCGTGACTCATGTGATAGTTTGTGTCAGTTCAAGTCAAACTACATTTATTTAATTACATTTATTTATGAAGTTTGACACTTTTTACACATTTTTTAATTCACTTCTCCTACACTCCACACATAACGACAGAAAGAATGGCCCAAATGTGTACATTGTTTTGAAGAAGAAGAAAAGGCGTTTTAGAACTGCAATTTGAGTGTAAAGCAGGAATTGTGTCTATAGTTTAGAAGGACTGAATCAGGGGCATAGAGTATGGATTGTGGTCATTGTGTCTGAAGTGGTTGCATTTCTATATGAACGGCTGTTGTCTGTCCAACAACGACCTGCCAATTCAAAAGCACTTGGGTCATTTTTGCCACCTCTGGGTTTTCCGGGGAAGAGGCCATATCGGCCATTGTTTGGGACTAGTAGGTGTACTAGAATTCTCTGGGACTTCTAGTGTTATAGTGCGAAAATTGCAGTATATCTAGATATATATGTACTCTGTGTTGCATATTTTACTCCATGTGGGTACACCTTCTGAGCGGTAACCCTGACTTTACATAGTTGGTGAATGAGTGAACTATGTGAGGTCCTGATTCCTATTCAAAAAGTGTACCCACAAGTCTTTGCTCTTGTGAATGGTGCAAAGACTTAGTGGCACAGTACACTTTCCGTATGGTAACTGTAACTTTACATAGTTGGTGAATTCATACGTGAGAGTTCTGTTAACAAACACACAAAACAGTTAGCCTGTTCTGATCTGCCAAGTAACAGGATGTTTAACTTCTTCGCAAGCACCAGAACCATTTATTCAATATAATGCTGAGCCACATCAGGGGCTACAAAGCGCCGCATGCAGCTCCAGAGCCACGGGTTGCAGACCCCTGGACTAAGAGGAGTTGGCAGTTATTACTCCCTGCTAGGCCCTTTCAATCAAAATGGATTGGACGTCTATTGCCGTCAATGGCACTGAATTATGATCAAACATTCCACCCCCTCAAAAAAAAAGACATAACAATGTTGTGAAAACTTTTTTCACTAGTGTTGGGTTAGTGGCAATACGTGCATGGGGGAGTATTGACAGTGGACACGCACGCACAGAAAAAGAGAAAAGGAGCAGAGAACGGAGCACAAAAATAGCCCGCATTTGGATTCACTTACTGTATAATGCAAACAGAGGCCAACACATGACACAGCACGCCAGTTGACAAAGCAAATCTAGCGCGCGCTCACTGGAAACGATCCTTTTGTCTGTCTCAGCAGATGGTTTTCATCATTTTGTGTCGGGTCAATGTGCTAATAGAGGGGACTAGTTGACGTTGATTCATTGATATTCCGCCTTTGCAGATTATTTATTAGGAGTGGAAACCTCTGGGTAGCTCAAAATACAATTTGCGATACAAGGCTCACGATAACAATTATACAACAGTTATCGATACATGGGAAAAAAAAAAAAAAAGATTTTATCTTTATGCTCTGAGTTTTATCACTAGTAGGCGTCCAATCCATTTGAACTGGAAAGGTGGCCGGCCGTCCCTCCCACTTCACGATTTGTTAACCCTTAGCTGCATAAGTGGGTCAAAAATGACCCGGTGAGGTTGTTTTCTTGAAATATCTTCGGACTGAAAAATTGTTATCAATTCATATTCCAGGTATTCCTCAAAAAACATGTTTTTGATATCATGCCATTCAAATTTTTGATGAACTTTTTGAACATTTGAAGTAGGGCTGTCAAAATTATCGCATTAACGGGCGGTAATTAATTTTTTAAATTAATCACGTTAAAATATTTGATGCAATTAACGCACATGTCCCACTCAGACAGATTTAAATGACAGTAGAGTGAAATGCCCACTTGTTAATTGTGTTTTATGGAGTTTTGTCGCCCTCTGCTGGCGCTTGGGTGCGACTGATTTTACAGGCTTCAGCACCCATGAGCATTGTGTAAGTAATAATTGACATCAATAATGGCGGGCTACTAGTTTATTTTTTGATTGAAAATTTTACAAATTTTATTAAAACGAAAACATTAAGAGGGGTTTTAATATAACATTTCTATAACTTGAACTAACATTTATCTTTTAAGAACTACTAGTCTTTCTATCCATGGATCGCTTTAACAGAATGTTAATAATGTTAATGCCATCTTGTTGATTTATTGTTATAATAAACAAATACAGTCCTTATGTACCGTATGTTGAATGTATATATCCATCTTGTGTCTTATCTTTCCATTCCAACAATTTATTTTACAGAATATATATATAATTTACAGAAAAATATGGCTTTTATAGATGGTTTGAATTGCGATTAATTGCGATTAATTACGATTAATTAATTATTAAGCTGTAATTAATTCGATTAAAATTTTTAATCATTTGACAGCCCTAATCTGAAGAAATTATCATTTTTGTATTACTACGCTAAGCTTCCACAAGTGGGTCAAAAATGACCCACATGCATTTTCTATGGAATCCAATGGGAATCTTTCATTCTTATTAACTTTGGCTGTCAGGAATAAATTTACTGTGGACCAAACAGACTAGGTATGCAAAAAGTGACATCCCTTAAGAAAATTATTTTACACAGCAAGACCTGATATGTGTACTGTAAGTATTATGTCCATATAGTATTTTGTGTGTCTTTCATGACTCTATATTATTATTTATCAACAAATTAAGCTACTTCATAACTAGCTAGCTAACTAAGGCTAGGTTCATACCGCAGGTCCTAATGCACAATTCCGATTTTTTTTGTCATATCTGTTTTTTTGGCGTGCCCGTTCAGACTGCCTTTGTCCATTGAGCCTGTTCAAGTATCACACATGCACTCTAATTCGCAGTCCGAGATGCGCTGACCAAACTGGCCCCCATGCGCAGGAGCATTGGAGCAGAGAGAAAACCAAGCATTCTCAGACTTATCATCAACCCATTTAATTTCTTTATGACTGTTGTCAAACCCGCTCCTTCCCCAAAATCCGCGTTCAAGCTACGCAATAATGCACAGCTGCACTGTTAGCGTAGCGCCCCGTCTCTCGCGCTCTTTGCTGACGTTAATTGCTGTATGAATTCCAATTTGGGGGACTTGACAGTTCAGACCGGAGCCACATTCTGGAAAAATGTGGCCCAGATGGTATTTTAACCACATACGAAAATGACCTGGATTGAATTTGAAATGGTCCACTTTTATGCAACTTTTCCTGTTCAGTCGAGTCAGAAAAACATGAAAAAAATCGGATTCGTGCATTAAGACCTGCAGTATGAACCTAGCCTAAGTTAGCTAACATTACTGTATATACTGTATATAGTGTGTGTGTGGTGGGGGGGTGTATTTATTTATACAGCTAAATATTGATCTATTAAATCACTACTCTTATGTTTCCTTATCCAAAATGTCATAGCTGCTAGATTTACAGCTGAAATGGTCCTACAGATGTTGGATGATGCAGAGGCAGTGACGGGGTTGGACTCAAGTGTCAGAAATTTCTGTTGATGAGGACCCAGACTATTGTCCAGGTGGCAGTGGCAGTTGTCCACCTGGAAATCCAACTAAACAGGATCAATCTGACTCATAATATTCCACTTTTGTGTCCTCTGAAAAAGAAAGTTTCCAAACCCTAAACATATGGCCAAATCTACACAGAAATGGTTCACCAAACACAAAATCAAGCTCCTCCCATGGCCATCTCAGTCCCCAGACCTTGCTTTGTTGGCAAAAGGGGGTTGTACAAAGTATTAACACCAGGGGTGCTAATAATTGTGACACACATTATTTGATGTCAAATATTTTTTTTCTTTATGTGGGATTTTTTCCCCACTGAATGAATGCACTTGTATTGAAGGTTGGATTTTTCTCTTTTTTTCCATTAAGGTCCCATATTATTTGAATTTTTAAAAAAATTATTAGAAGCTAAAAAACACATCTTAACCAGGGGTGCTAATAATTATGGAGGGCACTGTACATCAAGAAAAATTTGCTTTCAAATAACGTTTTGAACTATCTTGAATTAAGAACATTTATACATTAACATCAACAAATATTTATTGCTGCAAATAAATCTCGTGATCGAAACGTGGAATCGGAATCGTTCAATTTCAAGCAATGCGCAATCCTACGTATAATTAATACACGTAATCGGGCTGAATCTTTCCGTCAAAATCAGCAAATGCCGGACTATCAGATGAATGAAATATTATCTTGATCATCTGAGACGTAAACTTCATGATTTTGACTTGAAACTGAACAAAACCCAATTAGAAAGCGGTGAAGCTCACGCTATTGGTGGACTAAAAGACAAGCCTGTATGTTTGCGTTGAATGTTTCTTTCAAACCTACAGCCATTCATCAGAATGAAAATGACAAAATCAACCAAATTTGACAAATGAGTTTGATCTACTGTGTAAAAACATACAAACACACACTTACAGTTTTCATGTGTAGGCCACAAACACAAGCCCCAGAAAAAAGACATCCAAGGAAATTCACTTCAATTTATAGTGTTATTTTTCATCGCGCCGCACTTCTTCGCTTGCCCTAAAGTGAATGAATGGCAGTGAGGGCCCAACACACACCAACTGAACAATGAACATATAAAACCAGGGGAACAATAGTCGCCCGTAAAGTCTACTGATAGAATGAACTGTGAATGCCACTGTGAATAGGGGGCAACAATTGTTGGAAAAAACAGGCAGGAACAAGAGAAAGGGAGTCATGCAAGAAGCTGAGCAGAGAAACAACCCAGAAAGGCACCAAAAATGTCACATGTGGATTTACGGCTCTTGCTCCAGTGAGGGTTTTATGGTTTCTCCAATGTAAAAATGTAGGCCAAGCTGAATTCAAGAGTCTCTGCATTTGTTGGGGAATTACAGTGAAATCTAAAGGTTGAAGCAACTCTGTTCCAAGTTGCATTTTTACCCACGATGTCATCAGGGTTCCACTTTGCTACTTGAAACTAATTTAATTAGGGTTGTTCCAATCATGTTTTTTTCCTCCCGATCCGATCCCGATCGTTTTAGTTTGAGTATCTGCCGATCCCGATATTTCCCCATCCGATAGCTTTTTTTTTTTTTTTTTTGCTCCCGATTCAATTCCAATCATTTCCGATAATTTTTCCCGATCATATACATTTTGGCAATGCATTAAGAAAAAAATGAATAAAACTTGGATGAATATATACATTCAACATACAGTACATAAGTACTGTATTTGTTTATTATGACAATAAATCCTCAAGATGGCATTTACATTATTAACATTCTTAAAGGATAAATGTGACTTTGTAAATTGTGACTAAATATTGCCATCCAGTGTATTTGTTGAGCTTTCAGTAAATGATACTTTAGCCATTTAACTGTTCTGCCCAAATGCATAATGGGAAGTGCAACCATGACTGTGCGTAGTGGTACCAATTGATATATCTTCTCTGCTTTGGGAAATAACATAGGGTGTTAAGTAAAAGATCAATTACTACCTTTCTTCCCCACATTGCTTCCCATGATAATTCTGATCGTAGGGAGAGGGATTGTAAGGCTTTAGTCAATTAAAAAAAGGCTCCAAAGGCTGCCAAAATTCACTCTACTCATTTTACGCTGCCTTTTAGCTCTGTGTATAGGTAAAACTGTGCCATAACAGATTGAATGCGACAATGCGTGAGTGGGTCGTGCAGCGCATGCGTTAATAGCGTTAAATATTTTAACGTGATAAATTTAAAAAAAAAAACAATAATTACTGCTGTTAGCGGGATACATTTGATAACCCTACCTTAAGCCTAAACAAAAGACTCTGGATGAGTGTAACATATTATGTCTGTAACGTTAAATACAATTAGAAAACGATTTAATAAAAAAAAATATATATATTAAAAAAAGGCATGTCCGATATTTTTTTGCCGATTCTGATACTTTGAAAATGACGTGATCGGACACGATCGATCGCTGCAGATACTTTCACACAAACTGTAAGCGTTAAACAACCACAGTAGCAGGTGACTGTGCGCCGGATCCGGCGTCAGCTCGCCAGATCCACACAGCAATCACATCTGCTGAACGCCAGATGCGGCAGGGATCAGCAATCTGACAGCCCAAATGATAGGTTACGCACTGTTCCCGGGCGGACCGTGCAGACCGGGCACGCAAAAAATCTGAAATTTAAGGGTTGACATGTGACATCACAACAACACGCACCCTGAAGGCAGGCGTCCGCTTTGACATTAAGCAGGATAACAAGCAGGATTCAGGACACGTCATCTCGGCGTACGGAAATTTTTATGGTAAGTGCTTTATTCAAAGTCATAATCACGTTTTGAAGTCACTGATTGACTGTTAAACAAGCTATTCAATCGAGCGTCAATAAAATGGCCAGTGTAAGTGATCTACAATGTCTGTCAAAATTTGTTGCACAGCAACATATCGAGGGAGAAAGCATTTACTATCTGTTGCTGGAAATGTTTCAATATTTGAATACTGTTACGGCCCTTCCCCCCCTGAGCCCCGCTCCTCCTCGTGTTTGTGTATGTGTGTCACTGCCTTGATTGCACAGGTGGGTGAGCCTGGGAACAGGTGCCACTGATCATCATCAGTAGATTACTTAAACCGGTCTTTGGCTTCACATCATCGCCAGATCAACAACTCAACTATGTGACTTTCAGCTAGCAAAGAATCCTGTTATCCTGATACTGAGCTCATTTTTGTTTTTTTACCCTAGCTCTTGTACTGCTTGCCTGTCAGAAGGCCTGCCTGCCCGTTCACCTGTTCTATCACCAAACTGCCCAGCGGATTCCATCTGCCACTCTCTCCCATCATCAATGAACTCTTGTTTAGTGCTGCAACGATTAACTTACTAACTCGAGTATTCAATTAGAAAAAAAAGATTCGAATTGAATTTTGCTGCTTCGAGTGTTTAATTAAAAGGGCGTTGTAATGGTTAATTTTGAAAGTGTTTGTATTTAGTTTTATTGATTTAGGTGGATACACTACCCTCCAGTCTGCCTCATTTAAAATGGCGGAATCCAGCTGCTCCATGTTAAGACCAACATAAGCCAAGTTTTTCCTTGAGCTAATGTTTTTTAAATGCATTCGTTATTTAGTTTAAAGGTATATTTAGCTGTTTTTTTTTTTTTTGTAGGAATATGTGTCTGAACCCTTTCTTAAGAGTGTTGTAAAAAACAAAAACAAAAAAAGTTAGCATTTTATAGCATTTACGCTAGCGGACTTTTGCTATGTAAGTTAGCCGATTGTTCTTTTGTTGTACATACAGTAGATCCTTGTTTATTTTTTTATACCGTTTTGAAGCTCAGCTCAGGTATTTTAGTTTTTCATGTTCCTTATCCGATTACTCGACTCATCGATTAATCGACTACTAAAATAATCAATAGCTGCAGCCCTACTCTTGTTACCACTGCCAGTTTTCCTCGGTCTCTCCGCTTAGGTCCACCATTAATACAGAACTTACAATATAATAATATGTTGTTTACAGTCTAAAAATGGGTCATCTTTAATGTGGAGTTGCTTGTTCCAATTAAAATATTTTGTGAAAAAACAATGTTGTATTGTTATGGTGCATTAATATGTTAGCATTAATAAATGGCATGAAAAAAAGTGTCATTATTGCTTTTAACTCATTTGCTCCCGAAAACGTATAAATACGTTCTATTTTCAATTGCTTCAGCGTCCCAAAAACGTATTTATAAGTCTTTTTTTTTTTTTTTTTTTTTTTTTTTTTTTTTGACAATCGGCATCTATAGGTTACCATGAATCTAACCAGTACAGCGTAGTTGCCGCCGTGCTCGCCGCTCGCGTCCCCCGCACCCTCCAGTGTCCTGCACAGAAAGGCGCACGGCCAAACCAGTTCCCCCCCAGGAACAAGTTCCCCAGGCGAACGAGGCAGTGGTCACCACAAAAAAAGACAAAAAAAAAAAGACTAAAAAAAAAAATCCATATTTACGAGTCAGGCGGCAATGAGGGAAAAGGTTAACCCGCTGTCGCGGCCACCAAGCGTCATCTCTCAGTTAGTTATGTGTAAATAAATAGTTACTGTTGTTTATGTTATTTTGTCAGATGTTTGGGATGTAACTAAACCAAAAAATAGCTGTGTTAAAGTCAAAGTTATGTTTGAAATGTATGCATTTACAAAAAGCTAATTTTCTCCGTTTTTTCATCAGAAATTGGAAAATTGCTGAAACTAAGCTATTTTCTAATGCTGATTTCTAAAGAATTGAAAAATAACGAAAAAGAATGGAATATATGGAAAAAAACGTACTTGTTTTTCTGCTGAAAGAACAGAGTGTAATCTTTTTTTTTTTTGGGTGGGTTCCATGTTTATATAGCAATACAACAGAATTTTCTGTTGGCCTTGCAAAATCAGTCAAAATCCAGTAAAACGGCCGGGAGAGAAGGGCCTTGCTCCGGTGAAAATGGCTGGGAGTGAATGAGTTTTAATAGACAAATTTAATTCGGAATATAAACACATTACAGTATGATAAATTGAACAAAATGGACCCCAAATTTAATACTGAAAACGGTTTTCATACAAATCTGGCCCAGATTGAGTAATGTGTGCCATATCCGGGCCATACATTAATGTCACGTCTGCTACTTTAGACCAGTTCTGGCCCAAAACTAGTTGCTGACCGGGCAAGTGAATCCCTCATGAGTATGGCTCATAGTTCAAAAAGACACTAGGGCGGATCAGTTTTACAAAATTGGGCAAAAATTTGCTGTACATCTGGCCCGTGTCCGCTCCAGTTATATTTTATCTGGCGCACTGACGTTTAGCGGGCGTTATTGCTATGTGGATCTGGCAAGCTGACGCCGGATCAGGCGCACAGTCACCTGCTATCAGGGTTTAGACTATCAGATTGATGATCCCCACTGCATCTGGCGCACTGACTTTCAGCGGACGTGATTTCTATGTGGATCTGGTGAGCTGACGCCGGATCCGACGCAGTTACCTGCTATCGGGGTTGTTTAGTGCCTAAACTCAAACTATCTAAACTAAGGTTTAAAGTGACATTCTAAAACTGTTGTACATGTGTAGAAACACAACTGTAATGAGTGTTAACTGAATTAAGCACGTGGAGATTAGCTATGCTGGGTGTAGAAAAGGAAGAAAACACTGTACATCATTGAGGCTTTTAGATTCTCTCTCTTGTCCCGGGCCAAATAACTTTGGTATCCTAGCAACAGGCACAAAGAGGCCGGACAATTAAAGTAGAAAGCTGTGTTCCTCCGCTTCATTTGTTTTCTTTCAATATCTCTTATTCCTTAATTCTTTCATGTCAACTTCCCTCTTTTGAGATATTTTTTTAATCACTGGCATTTCTCGGTTTCTATTTTTTCCCGTACTCATCAGCACACCCCCGCTGCTCCCTATCCTCATTTATTCTCCGGAGCCCCCTTTGACCTCGCGCTCCCGCCCTCATTTTGGAATTTTCTGCCACGCCTGCTGCTGACACAGCCAGCACAGACAACAAGGGACGTTTTTTCCTTTTTCCCCCCTCATCTCTTTTTGGGTGAAACGGCCCTTCCGATCGCCAGCCATCTCTGGAAAAATCCACAGAAGGAATGTGGGATGAGCTCACTTGCCCTACAAGTTGACAACCTTGTAATTTAGAGGAAATCACCCAGATTTCACCAGGATTTTTCTTAGCGAATATAGCTTTCACGCTTCCACTCGGGTCACGGTGCGGACATCTTCTGCTAAAAATGAGCTATAAAAAGACCATTCTGTGTAATTATCCTCGTCAAAAAAGTTATGTTTTCATTCTTGTTTGTTAGTCAACAGAATAACGCAAAACCTGCTCCAATGGGGTGTGAATTTAGGGGCCGTTTACATGGTGACTCTCCGAGAATACGAAACATTTCAAATTTGCATTTACATGGGCCCGTCTCCATTCGAAAAATGTCGCAATTCCGCATGAAAACGATGTAGTATCCATGCCAAGCCCTAGGGGGCAGCGCAGATTTACAAGGCGACAGCGAATGATGCACTTTGACCCCACCAAGCTCCTCAACCCGGAAAAAAATAGGCCCGCCCACTCGAAACAATGGGATTTTTCTTTTGTTCAAAAAGGCACGAAAATTGGAAACATTCAACATATTTAATTTAAAAATATTATTAAAAAAGTAAATTAAAGCCGACATTCCGCCATATTTGCTGTTTTTAGTGTTTAGTAGCACCGCTGCGCACACCCAATGTGACGTGTACGAGTGCTGACGTTATCGGCGCGGTCTCGCGCCGCGGGAGCCTTTGATATGCATGCGGAGCAAGCCCCTCTAAATCCCTCCACAATCGAATTCTTCCACTTTGGAGGCAGGATTCAAATTTTTTCGTCTTCGCCTTCTGTCTTTGCCGACACCATATGCACGCGAGGCCATTCCGCTACTCAGTCACTGCGTCTTTGTGTCGCATAGTCGCCTCGTAAACTGCCCCTTAAATCAGGGCTGGGCAAACTATTCCACAAAGGGCCGCAGTGGGTGCGGGTTTTTGTTCAAACCCATTAAGAGGACATCTTTTCACCAATCTGGTGCTTTCCAAGTCCAATCAGTTGATTGCAGTCAGGTGCTTCTTGTTTCTGCTGAAACCTCATTGGTTAAACTGCCTGTGCTGGATCGGTTTTAACAAAGACCAGGACCCACTGCGGCCCTCGAGGTTTGCCCACCCCTGCCTTAGATGAAAACTGTTTAAAAATAGATTAATAAAGAAGATCAAAACAATTATCAGGGTTCATATGGGTCCTTACACAACGCAAAAACTCCAGTAAACAACATCTAATCACACTAAAAATAAGACAAAAATACCTAAACAAGTCAAATTTGAGCAATAAATATTGTCTTTTTAGACTGTACATTAGTTCTGCAAAGATTAATCGATTCGGTCGAGTAAGTTCCGAATTCAGTTTTGGTGCTTCAATTATTCGTTTAATTAGAGTGGATTTGGAATGGTTTCTTTTGGAAGTGTTGCATTTGTTTTTATTGGTTTGGGGAGGATGATACATCTAGGCTGAATCCAGCTGCTCCCTCTTCAGGCAAACATAAGGCTTTAAAGTGCCTGCGACAGCATTAAAAAAAATCTTAAATAGCATTATTATGGGAATTAGAATCATATTTTGAGACGATTCGACTAATATTTACAACAATTTGGCAAAGAGCAGATGATGACAAATTAGTCTTTTAATCTACCAGTCATTGTAGCACTATAGCGTCCCCAGCTGGAGGATGACGTCGACAGGGTCACGATTTCAGCTGATTTCAGAACGATGAAAATATGACACAGAGCAGCAAAATATAATCATTTTTTTAATCTCTCTACTTCAATATCTTTATAGGATATTCTTTTTAGCCAAGTATTTTTTCCCCAATTGCTAAATAAATGGTATGGTCATGACAAATAAGAGTCTTGTGCTAAATGGAATATCAAATATCAAAAATGCATTTATTTAGTACGACAGGGCAAAATGACTGCATAATGGTCAAAATTGTTGACTTCTTGCACCTGCCGAACGGTATTTTATGCCACGGAGTTAGTCCAGCTTTTGTCATTTCCCTGCCCCGGCTTTGGAGATGGAGGAAAGAGTGTAAACAAAGCAGGAGGCGTGACAGCTAGCCGACATGTTAACCTGAACCAAGCTGCGTTTTCAAGTCTTATTCACGCCTTTCGAAAACGAAAAAGCACACCAACTACCCCGGATCATGTCACACAGCGGCAGGGTTGACAGTCTTCACTGACAACTTGCGGCGAGCAAGTTACAGCTCATCATTCCTCTGCAGTGGTCTATTGCCGGGCACACGAAGAGGGGGCTGGAAGTCTGGACGACATGGCGAACCGCAAACGAGAGCGGGTGGCTTCACGAGCATTAGCAGAGTATAGCGTTCTTTCGGCGGGCACACGAGGAGGACAGAGGGGGATGTGCGACAAGCCGCTGGTCGTCAGGCAAATGGCCTTCTCGGTGGACAATCAGCCACAAAATGCAAGCCACTTCCTTATTAAAACGTGTGCCACGATCCAAGTATTTGACATAATACAAAACACTAACAGTGTATCACAAAAGTGAGTACACCTCTCGCATTTCTGCAGATATTTAAGTATATCTTTTCGTGGGACAACAACACTGACAAAATGACACTTTGACACAATGAAAAGTAGTCTGTGTGCAGCTTATATAATAGAGTTCATTTATTTTCCCCTCAAGATAACTCAAAATATAGCCATTAAAATCTAAACCCCTGGCAACAAAAGTGAGTACGGGAACTTTTAGAAACCCAAAAAGGCTCACACGCCTCTTCCTGGTGCAGCAACAAAAACCTGCAGCACATTTGGCTGGAACGAATTAATGCGCAAAATCAGCTGAATCCGCAGTCCATCTGCATGCTATAAAGCAATGCTGTATTGTGAGATGCTGACCCGGGTGATCTCACATTAGTATTCCTCCTCAATCCAGGAAGTCACTCATTTTCATGGCGCAGGATTAAAAAAATTTAACATATAAATCGATCGCTTCCACACAGGGCCAGGCCATTTGGGGGCCCTAAGCAAAGTAATGCAAAGGGGCCCATATTTTTGGCCCACCATTTCGTCACATTGTACTGTGAAACCCATACAGGCAATCCAACCCATATGTCCATATTTTTTATATTAATCAGATTTTGTTGCACTGCATACTTCAAACTTCTCACCCCAAATGATTGTCAGTACTTACAGTAGATAGCGCCAAACCTTTTTCTAAAAGAGGAAAGAAAGAAGTTAAGGAAGAACTTTTATTTTTTTAAGCTTATAATCAAGTATCAAAACTCACAAAAGTCAAATAAAGCAAACTGTAGTAAACAAAATAGAATATCAATTAAACAATTGCCAGATTGGGGGCCCCCTAGTGGTCAGGGGCCCTAAGCAGCTGCATAGTCTGCGTATATGCTGGGCCGGCCCTGCCTCCACACACACATCCAAGCGGTCCATTTCATTCAGGAGCATAAAATACCAAGTGAAATATTGAACAAAAACATGTGTTTTGCTGTCATAGGCACTTTAAGTTTTTGTTTGAGCTAATATGTTTGTTTATGCATTTGTAATTTAGTTTAGAAACATATTTAGACTTTATATGGCGTGTGGATGCAAAATTTGAAAAATATGCGATCACCTAAATGTGCTATTCTGTCTACTATGTCTATTTTGATGTCTCTATTCTAAATGGGTATTTCCTTGTATACCTTAAATTCTCTACACGACAAAAACATGCCGGTAAGATTCAAACGTTAGCATTTAGTAAAAACATCCTATAAAGGGTGTTCATCCCACCCATATGTGCATGTTCAGAATCAGGCTAGCCTGAGCGGAGTCGTGATGGCGAAAGAAGAGAGTGAGAGGATGGAAACCACAATAACCAGATTAGAGCCAGTTTCCAAAATAGCCTCCGTCCACTTCCTCCCCGTCGCCCAACATAAGCCTGAACTGTGTCCCAGACAACACGCGCAAAAATACAGCAAAAGGCCTAAAATGACTGGTGGCAACATTCTGCTTCAAGGTTAGCAGTGCTAGCAGTGCTAGTGAGTGGCGCAACTGGCAGTGAGCAGTTCACCAGCTCGTATTTGAGCCTTTGAGATGAATGTAACTGGTTAATATAATGTAGTTACAGTATCTGAAACGTTCTTCCTGCTAAAGGACATGACATGTTCGCGTCTCTAAACCAAAAAGGAATGGCATCACAGACCTTTCACTCCACTTGTTTTTCACTTTATCCAACTGATGAAAAACAGCCCATGAGTCGATCTCAATATTTCAAAAAGTATTTTTCGGACTATAAGTTGCAGTTTTTTTCATAGTTTGGCTGGGGGTGCGACTTAGACTCAGGAGCGACTTATGCGTAAATTATTAACACATTATGATATCATTTCACGTGTTATTTTGGTGTTTTGGAGTGACACTGATGGTTTGGTAAACTTATTAGCATATTCTTTATGCTATAGTTATCTGAATAACTCTTAATAGCTATTGCCACGTTCACGTTCTGCCTTTGGCAATGTGTGTTCAATTGTATTATTGACTTTTTCATATTGAAATTCATGCTTTTAGTTTGTGGCGCTTTCACGCCCAAGTGGTGGCGCACTCGCACTTGTTTACGCGAAGAAGAGCGCTCACACGCCAGAAGAAGACGGACAGCTATTCAGCGTCTCAGAATGAGTAGGCGAGAAAGAAAGACATGGCTGCGAACCTACATTCATTGTTTATGCTTGTAAAACATCTCTTAGAGAGGCAACGCCTGGGTGTATCCTTTTTTCTGTAGTTTTTGTGTGTTTTCCATCCACGATCGGACACATAGAGCCAGTTGTGTGGTTGTTTGAACGATGTGCTAATGCTAGCGAACGCATGCTAACTGTTTGTGTCATTGCTGTAATAGCACCTCATTATCATTTATTTACGTTGATGCAAACCTGTTTGGTACCGTGGACGAAATTGATTCAGCAAATTATTCGGACGTCCATCATAGTCATTTGGAAGTTTAGTTCGCTGTTTAGCCAGGACCGAGCCGTAGTGCCCTGGCGAGGACAGTATATTCACATTTCGTTGTTCATGCATCATACATCAAAACATCATACTGTATGTTTATTCATCATGTCTATTGTATTTTTATATTAAATTACATTTCAAGATGACATATCTGTTCTATGTGTTGGATTTCATCAAGTAAATTTCCCCCCAAAATGCGACTTATACTCCGGTGCGACTTATATATGTTTTTTTTCCCCTTTGTTGGGCATTTTATGGCTGGTGCGACCTATACTCAGGTACGACTTATAGTCTCAAAGACTAAAAAATTAAATCTTCTACTTGATGGCTGACAACACTATTTTATTTTTTTACAAAGTGTCTCACTAATCTTCAAACCTGCCTGGTTATATCACTCATGTGACATGCTGCGACCTCACAACTCACCCACTAGTCTAGTGTCCTCTCCAGTCTCCCCATTGCTTGTTTTGAGATAGACACGGTAAGATTTGTCTTCTAATCTCGGTAAGAGAGAATATGCAATATTGTTTTAGGCTTCAAAGGTCTGTGCTGAGTGCTAAATGTAACCAATGTAGCATCAACATTAGGCTATTGCTAACAACGAGCATCCTCCTAAACTGACGGACAACTTTTTTTACATACAATTTGTAGCGTCCAGGCGGGTATTACTAATTGAAAATATTGTAGCCTACTGTTTTCTTGCTGAGTGTGTATTATCATGTGATTGATTTGTAGACGCCACAATATGTGCTCGTCTGTTAATGGTCATTGGAAACCTTTTCTTATATTTGGAGTGAAATTTTCGAGTTTTACAACAAAAATATTGAGTTAACTTAGAGTTAAACTACGGTAGACGAAATTAGTCTGAGTTTTCGTCAACAAAAACTAGACAAACACATTTTGAAATGACTAAAATATGACTAAGACTAATGAGTATTATCGTCCAAAAGATGAAAACTAAGACCAAAATTAAAACGTCTGCCAAAAACAACACTGTTAAGTAGAGGCGTGTGAAATTTCCGATTCTTAGATTATTCGCGATTTGGCCGTGGAAGATTCGAGAACGATTCACAAACATCCAAATTCTGATTATTGAATTATACCAGGTAAAGCGGAAGTAAAACACAATAGGCACAGTCTTTGGGACGCAATGAGGAACGGACCGAGAGTAAATATCATGTTCAACTCATGCCGCTAGATGAAAAAACAATCATACCTGAATGCGGCCGACAGCCGCTACAAACAACGCCCAGTTGCTAGTTGCTACAAACATACGGCTACAGTAGATATCATATACATGTAGAACTAGATGCAAAATGACAAACGACGGCGGTGTTAGAACATGTATTATTGAACAGAGATGCGAAATGACAGACTTGCCGGCGTTAGTAAACAGCCGCCATCTTAAAGCAGTAGACTTCTCTAGAAGGCTCTTTTGTAGCGAACCAAATTAACTTTTTATCTAACATACTCCTAAATCGGCAAATTCTTGTCTTGAATCTATCTTTAAATGATGAAACAGTTTTAAAACTTTGACATGTCAAAAGTAGACAGAAGGGAAATTATGGAATAACGGGAGCAATTTTAACAACTGTAACGGTTGATTAACAACATTAAATTAATTGAATGTAGTTTAAAGCTGCTGATACAGAATGGGGACTGGAGTATTTTATTTACTGTTATTTTTAGGGGTGCACGATATCCATTTTTTGAAACCGATACCGATATCGATAACTTCCTGCTCCTCAAGGCCGATACCGATACGATAACCGATAATATACTGTATATATATATAATTTTTCAATGTATATCCACCTGAGTTTTTGAACACCTGTAGGTAAAAAATACTAGGGGTTGATTCAGCATAGATTTGCCTTTGACCGCACCAGAATCTTGATGACATGAAATTATTATAATGAAAAAAAAAAAACAAAGACAAGAACAGTTTTGACTTCAAATAAAGTGTTCATATTAATTTTTTCAAATAAATATAATTTGAGTCAATCAGAATCAATCAGTCAATATCATTGACGATGTTTTCCCCTAAACAATGAGCACTGATCTAAAAGAAACATAAACCCAACAGGTATTGTGCTCTGTCAAAAACATTTGGTGCAACTGGAGAGGAGACTTTTATCGTCTTGGTCCATGAAACAACTTTCTTAACCTGGCAATTATAGAACAGCAGGCCTACCAATAACCAAAAGGCCTCTCAAGAACATGTAAACATAACACTGTAAAATGCAAACATTTGCTAATTGCCATAGTAAGGTTTATAACTCAGTGAAGGAAAAATACGGCCTCTAGAACAGTAACAAAACTTTGCATACTAACAAAACAGGAGTGGAAACAAACACACACATCCCAAACCGACACCGTGCATCGGATTTATTGGGATGACGTCATAATTCCTATTATCGGACCGATAATTATCGGATCGATAATCATCGTGCACCTCTAGTTATTTTTGTATATTTGTTTACTGTTATATGTTAACTTGATACTGAAATAGTAGTTTGGTTTAGCCTGAGAGGATTTTTGAACAATTTTGGAACTAATTTGCAAAACATTAAAAAAAACAGAAAAAAAAAAGCAGGGGGGTGCATCAATAATCGTTTTATAATCGAATCGGAGCCTCTGAATCATAATCGAATCGTTAGGTGCCCAAAGATTCCTAGCTCTACTCTTAAGTTCATATGACAATTTATGGCCACATTATCCTAGCGTCCACCTGTGAGCACATTAAAAAAAAAAAAAAAAACACACACAATAAAAGCATGAAATATCACCAACCAAAAAATTGCAATTTGTTCTGGTGTTTGAGTAGAGTAAAAATCAGCTAAGATTTTTTTTTTTTTGCCCAGCAGAAAAAAATGCAGGTCTTCAGTAGGCATGTGCCAGTTACCGGTTTCAAGGTTTACCGTGGTATGAAAAGGTCACGGTTTCAAAACCACAACAATTTTCCGTCATACCGAAGTACGGTATTTGCTATTTTACAAGTCTATGCAATGCAGCCAGAAGTGTCTTGGAGCGGCAGCGCTCACCCCTCCCTCTCCGGTTGTTGATGTGTGTGTGCCAGTGACGCTATTCTGCTAAACACCAAAAAAGAAACACTCCAAACAAAAGGCGTACTTTTCTTGAATTTATGGAGGTCTCAAATCATGGTAACTGAAATATACAAAATGAACACTTTAAAAACGTTGTACAATAGTATTTTACACGTGTGAGTAGCTTCATTAGCACAAACAAAACAAAATGTGAGGTCATCCGTGAAAAAGTTCGCCAAAAACAAAACACGCATTTTCCTTTCAAATTCAAAACACAAATTGACTAAAAACTTACAAAGACGAATGTTAGCCTAGTCTTAGCTGGGAAAGCAACTTCGTCGAGGTTATAAATCTCACGGCCACTGAGAAACAAGCTTGAATGAAGGAAAAGGCAAAACATCGCTAATTGCAACAGATGATCTTGCCCTAAGCACAAATGTACGCTCGCTGGACAAGGGGAGGTCTTACTCCCAGTGTTTTTAGATTAAACCTTTACACAACAACATTCACATTTGAACTAACTTATCCATTTTTAACTTATTAACTTATGAATTCTGCGTCTTTTTAACACAAAGGCATGACATGTAGACTAGAGTTGACACAGTAGCTGAAAATGGCAAAACTTCACTTGAGTGTTTGCCCCTTCAAAAAAAAAAAAAAAAAAAAAAAAAAAGTACAGTCAATATTTTTCCATTTTTATTTAGATGTCTTTTTACTTTTTTATAGCAATTAATTTAGTTCTTGTGCCAATCTTGAGCAACCTGAGCTGTGGCTGTGGGTAGTCTATAAGTTCTATTTATTTAAATTTTATTTAAAATATTTTTGTGTTTATTTATTTATTTTAACATAATATTCATGTTCCAATTTGCAAATATTTTCTGAAAAATAAAAAAATCCCGGAAAAAAAGTTTTTTTTTTTCATCCATACCTCTCAAAATAACACATTTTGGAGCTATAATTGCAATACAGTGAAACCGTAAAACCGCGGTATTTTTGCTCACGGTTATCGTACCGTCAAAATCTCATACCTGCACATGCCTAGTCTTAAGAGGTTAAACTAACTTTTGCCACATACAGCTGGCAAACATTGTTTAGAAGTCCTTTTAAAGTGCTTTTTGAGTGGCTGTGTTGGGTTTAGACTTGTTTGATGGATTATGCTTGAGATGCCAAGTATCAACAACAATTCCTCTTGGCAAACTCGGATGAAATGCTACTGAACCGCCTGCCAGCGGGCAGATGCCCCGAATGCCAGTGAAGACTGAAGACCGTGACCGGTTCAATAGCAGTCTCTAACAGTCTTGGCTTAGTCTTCGCCTTATTTCATTGCTTATCCCTCCCTCTGTGACACATGTAGAGTCAATGGAAGACAAAACGAGACATTTTTGCAGCTCGGCCAACCTAACCGCTGCAGTAGAAAGGAATGTGACATCCTGTACTCGTTTGTCTTTAAATAGCTCAATACGACGACACGTCAAGTGATGAGCACTGTCGGCGAAATAAAAAAAACTAAAGCGAATGAAACCTAATGTGAAGAGTTGTTTGAAATTTCGGTCCAAGTGATGACAGCCGTGATGTTTCCATGACAACTGTCTGCGAACCCCACACACGTGTACTGTATATACAAAACATGAGCTACGGCAGTGCAGATTTTTTTTCTTTCTTTCCTGCTCACTTTCTTTGTCCTTGGGAAGTATAAAACGGGAAGTCCTAAAACTAGAACAGGATGAGGAAGTAAATCCCATATCCAGACGTCCATGCTCCCGACATGAGGACAGAATGGGAGCATAGTTGAAACAATGCACTGGAAATAACAGTTCAAAAGCTGTAGACGATTAATTGGCAAACATTAAGATTTATGTGTACTGTAAACTGCATTCAAATACCGTGTTACCTTGACTTATGAGTTTAATTTGTCAGGAAAGAAGTTTGTAACTTGGGTTTAAATCGTTTTGTGTGAAGGTTACATGCTTTTCCCACGGATTCTTGCACATTAGGTTCATTAAAGACCTTAAATTGTCCTTTGGTGTGAAAAGTATGTGGGTGGTTGTTTGCCTATATGGGCTTCGCGACTGACCGGCGACCAGTCCAGTATGTTCCCCTACTATAGCTCGCATGCAACGCTAATGAGTTCAAGCGCTATAGAAAATGGATGGACAGTTTGCAGTTGAGTCGAAATACACTCAACGAGACTGAAAGCTGGTTCTAATATTTTGACTCGAGAGGTATTTGATGCCTTTATATTGTGCAGGTGGTGAGCGTAATATGTACTGTGGCTGCAGATGATTTGTCAAAGGTGTCTGCCATATTCCCAGAAATCCAGCTTCAAATGGAATCTGGGATAGAAGGGGTTTCTTATAACGAGAGGTAGACCGAGATATCGGTCCGATACAGGTAGACCCCGGTTTACGAACGAGTTCCGTTCCTGCGCAGGCGATGTAACCCGGATTTCCACGTGAGTCTGAATTAACCCTTTAAATACCTCAAAAAATCCTCTAAATTACAGTGCTTGCCAAAAGTATTGGCACTCCTGTTTCTGTCAGAAAATGCTCAATTTCTCCCAGAAAATAACTGCAATGGCGTACCGCAAGCAACACGTCACTTCCGCTCATTAATATTCATGACATTAGCTACTGTTGCTAAGAAGGGACAAGCCACCGTTTGTCCCTAATAGGAAATGAATGGAAATTGTGTACGAAGGAGATGTTTACAGAGCTAAATCTACCAATTCTCTTCGAAAATGATGTACCTGGTGCCAAATTCACTGGCAAAGATGTGGAAGAACATAAAAATGTTCAGTTAAAGAGATGGCTTGAGTGTCGAAGGCTGAAAAAGACGAAAAAAACGAGCCGACCTAAGGATAGCCTTAGCTTTTTTATCGACGCGACTGACAATGACATTCTCCTGTTTCAACAAGCTATCCTTTACCATCAGCCATGTCTTTCTTATATATCCTCTGGTTGTCCTACGTCTCTGACCGTTCTTGGGGGTAATTAAGTTAGCTTTGAGTAGCGGTCGCTAATGCTACTCAGTGACAACCAACGAACACTTTAATTTTTTCATTGATAACAAATCTTAATTCTATAATTTATTTACACTTCCTGCTTACTAAAGTTTTTTATATATATATATATACATATAAACATATATATTAGGGCTGCGGCTATCGAATATTTTAGTAATCGAGTAATCGACTGAAAATTCTATCGATTAATCGAGTAATCGGAAAAAACAAATATATTTTTAGGTGAAGAGCAATTATAAATATACATGAGAAAACAAGACATTTCATCTAATCTTGAACCATTTTCAGTCAATCAATGTCTTTATTTTCTATGTATATTGTTGAAAACAGCCAACAATTGCATCTCCGATGTAACTAGAATAAAAAAAAAAGACTAATTCACTGCTTTCACTCAAAAAACATTTAGATCTTATTAATATATATGTATACATATATATATATCACCTAAAAATGCCTTTACGCTTGATAACACACATCACTTAAAAGTTAGGATTTTTTCCCCGCGTGTTTCAATTTAATTTCTATTTGTGTCAAAGCCATTTTTAAGTTCTAGTTTTCTAGTTAAGTTTTAAGTTAGTCTAAACTGTAAGTCCTGATAGGATTTTGAGTTTTTGCAGTGTTCAAAATAAATGTATGATACAGGTTGTATTGGAGCACATTAGGGAGGGTTTTATCCAGCAATGACTACTGAGCTAAAATTGATAGTTAGCATTATTGAGTTTTTATTTTACACCCTCATCACTCCACAACGCTATGTTATCTTAAAGCCTGTATGTAAGACACGTTAGCCACGCATCGAAAGTGGTCATAATTAATAGAAACCCAGCCCTCCGCAGGGCTAACTTTACGTGACCCGGTGGCACTAACGTTAATCTTATTTATTAACGCTTAGCGCGCTTTATTAGCGCTTAGCGCTCTACTGCTTTAAGATGGCGGCTGTTTACTAACGCTGCCCAGACACGGCCGAGTCTGTCATTTTGCATCTAGTTCAACATACAAGTGATCTCTATGAGACTCATCAGACGCTACCTGCTACCAACTAGCATCGTGCGGGCTAGTATTTAGCTACGTCGGCGTTGTTTGTAGCGGCTGTCGGCTGCAGTAAGTTTTTTTTTTTTTTTTTTTTGCGTCTTCCTCTACGCACGTGACATTAGCGCGTTGTCCCGCATTAAAAGTAGTCCAAGCAAAACGTGATGCTTAGAGCTGTCAAAATAAATGATTACTCGAGGTGAATAAAATTACTCGGATCAGTTTTTAAACTCGAGTTACTCGAGTTGCTCGAGAATTTGTTTCAGCTCTAATATATATAGCAGTCAGATACCATTGTAATTCTTTTTTAGGTTCCTGAATTATCAGACAGAAGCAGTACGGCACAACATTATGCTAAAAGAATAGGTTAAAAATATAAAAATGGCTTACCTCTTTGTCCTCTGAAAGACCATGCAAACCCAACAAAATGTTTACTGCCTAAGAAGTGTGAATGGATTCACCGAGCTGGTGTTAAAGTCCGCGAAAGTTGATTCGGTCTTCACATTTTTTCCTCCCGAGTTTCTGGTTTCCGGAAACGTATGAAAAAAACATCCTTCATGTGTCGTAATGTCTAGAGTCGTTTCTACAAGTTCCAAAAAAGCAATGCGTGATCGGCATGTTTGTTTTTGAAAGATTACCGGCGAAAAGTAGCACAAATTACGTTAAGTCTATGCGAGGGCGGGTCTATAATGTACCACTTCGGCTTTACTTCCGCTTTACGATGCGACGTCACGCTCTAAAAATAGCGTGCGTGCGGTACGCCATTACAAATGCTTTGGTAGTAATTAAAGATGCACGATAATATCGGTTACCGATAAGTATCGGCCGATAATGGCAATTGTGACGTCACACAGATAATCCAGATTTTTAAAAAATTCAACCGATAATCCATTCCGATTATTATATACTGGATTTAGTCTCCAAATGTGTGCAATCGATGCAGTTTTGTCCAATTCTGCATCGCCGCCTTCACCCCTCACCCCTCTGAAGCCCATCACATGAGTGATGTCACATGAAATGCTTGATATCATGGCGGCTTCGTCACAAGTGTGCGATTACTTTTCCGTGCGTGGCACAGAAGTTCCACGAGGCGGAAAGACCGCGTCCTCAATCAACACCACAAACCTTTTCAGCCATTTAAAGCTGCATCACGATGATTTGTGAAAGAAATACAAGGCTACCACTAGCGCAAAGGCTAAAGCTAATAGTAAACAAATTGAAAGCATACTACGGGGTTTGTGACGATCGGTAACGCTTCATCTCCGGTTCAACTCATTAAGCACCTAAATCAAGAAAAAAATGCTTTCAAATAATGTTTTGAACCATTTCTATTCTGTATAAAGAACATTTCTGACAAACACGTTTTTTAAGGATTAAATATAATAATCTATTGCTTAAAATAAGGCTGTTAAGATTATTTTCAGATAGCTATTTTTCTAATTTCAAGAAATCTGAGTGAAATTTACTTGAGACACTGGCAGATGATTTCACATATTTCCAATAGATTTACACCTAAAACATTTTGAGGGAATTTTAACTAGTTTTAAGGAGGTGTGTTTTTGCATTGTAGTTACGATATATATGTTAGGAATGACTTAGTTTTAAAGGCATTTTCGTGCAACTTAGGTATTTACTCAGTAAGTAATCGCTGCCAAAAGTTTACCATTCCACAATGTCAGACAATGTCATTGTTTAGATGTTGGAATTCACTACTTCTTCACATTTGATGTGGAAAAAAACAGCAATAAATTCTATGTTTGCACAGTAATATTTGCTCTTGTGTATACTTTAAATTTTTACGTATATCTTTTAATTGAATTATCGGCTTGACATTATCGGTTATCGGCTGGAACGAGGAGGCAATTATCGGTATCGGTTGAAAAATGTATTATCGTGCATCACTAGTAGCAATATCTTCATTTATCTTGCTTGCAATGAAAAAAAACCATAAGAGAATGGAAAATAAATTAAATCATCATTTTACACAAAACTCCAAAAATAAACAGTATTGGCACCCTTTGAAAAATCATGTGATGCTTCTCTAATTTGTGTAATTAACAGCACAAATTAGTGTTGCCAATAACTAAATCACACTTGCAGCCAGTTAAAATGGATTAAAGTTAATTCAACCTCTGTCCTGTGTCCTTGTGTGTACCACATTAAGCATAGAGGAAAGAAAGAAGACCAAAGAACTGTCTGAGGACTTGAGAAGCAAAATTTTGAGGAAGCATGGGCAATCTCAAGGCTACAAGTCCATCTCCAAAGACCTGAATGTTCCTGTATCTACCGTGCGCAGTGTCCTTAATAAGTGTAAATCCCATAGCACTATGGCTAATCTCCCCAGATGTGGACGGAAAGGAAAAATTGATGAGAGATTTCAACAAAAGATTGTGTGGATGGTGGATTAAGAACCCCGACTAATATCCAAACAAGCTGTCCTGCAGTCCGAGGGTACAACAGTGTCAACCCGTACTATCCGTCGGCGTCTGAATGAAAAAGGACTCTATGGTAGGATACCCAGGAAGACCCCACTTCTGACCCAGAGACATAAAAAGCCAGGCAGGAGTTTGCCAAAACTTACTCGAGAAAGCCAAAAAACGTTTTGCAAGAATGGTTTCTGGTCAGATAAGACAAAAGTAGAGCTTTTGGGGAAAAGGCATCAACATAGAGTTTACAGGACAAAAAAACGAGTCCTTTAAAGAAAACAACACAGTCCCCACAGTCAAACATTTCCTGATGTTTTGGGGTTGCTTCGCGACGTCTGGCACTGGACTGCTTGACGGTGTGCATGGCATTATGAAGTTGAAAAACTACCAACAAACTTTACAGCATAATGTAGGGCCCAATGTGAGAAAGCTGGGTCTCCCTCAGAGGGCATGGGTCTTCCAGCAGGACAATGACCCAAAACACACTTGAGCACTAGAAAATGATTTGAGAGAAAGCACTGGATTTAGTCCAGACCTGAATTCCATAGGACACCTATGGAGAGAGCTGAAAATGGCAGTTTGGAGAAGGCACCCTTCAAATCTCAGAGACCTGGAGCAGTTGGCCAAAGAAGAATGGTCTGAAATTCCAGCGGTATTAGGAATTTCATAATAATTCCAGTATTAGGTTGAGGGTGCCAATACTTTTGTCTGGCCCATTTTTGGAGTTTTGTGTAAAATGATGATTATTTTCTTTTTTTTTCTTTTTTGGGGTCCAATGCAAATTCTTGACTTTTGACACCTTGTCCAATGCAAATTTTGACTCTTGACAAGGTGATGATGCTGGAACTTTGGTTTGGTGCTGTTCCAGTGAGATTTACAAAGATGACTGCCTTAAGAAAACATCAAAATTCCCTCAGTCCTTGATGATATGGGGCTGCGTGTCAGGCAAAGGCACTGGGGAGATGGCTATGGTTAAATCTTCAATAAATGCACAAGTTTACATTGAAATTTTAGACAGCTTTCTTATCCCTTCAATTGAAAATATGTTTGTCATTTTCCAAGATGACAATGCATCATGCCACAGAACTAAAACTGTTAAAGCGTTCCTTGAAGAAAGACTCATCCACTCAATGTCATGGCCTGCAAATAGCCCAATTCTCAACCCTATTGAAAACCTGTGGTGGAAAATGAAAAAAATGGTTTGGTCATTTGAAAATCTCTTACCAGTCAACCTCTACATTTGACTTTTGTCTCCAATGTTAAAAATGTATCAACTGCGCATTTTGGGCAAATTAACCTCATCTGGAAGGCCTTGTACCAGTAAAATCATGTGCTGACTTATTCTATTTAACACCGTTATATTTGATACCGCGAGCAGTTTATTTCTCACATGCTAGCATGAATCGAACAAACGCTCCAACCTGCAGAACTATGCAGGTACGTTCATTACAGCTAGCGTGTGTTCACGCTAATGTGAACACTCATGCATGAGAGCAAGCTGTCTGTGACACCTGCTTTCGCTCGGAGCAAAGCGTGTTAAAGAAAAACGATTGAGAAGGAACCGACACCACAGATTATGTCATTTTAAATGGTTGATGGACTTACACTTGTATAGCGCATTTCCATCAGCAAGTCACTCAAAGCGCTTATTTCAAAGGTGATATGTGAATGTTTGTTTGTCTGCGGCCAGAAGAGTCTGCTGGGATTGTCTCCAGCTCACCCAACCTTAATAAAGTTAGGCGCTATAGAAAATGGAAGGATGAATATATCAAACTGCATCTTCAGTAATAAAAAGCAATAAAAGTGACTTCTATTTTAATGCTGCAACGATTGAATTGAGTAATTAGATTAGGGGAAAAAAAAGCTTCGAATTAAATTTTACTACTTCGAGAATTCGTTTAATTACAGTGACGTTGTAACTGTTTTGAAAGTGTTGCAATTAGTTTTATTGATTTTCGTGGACACACTGCCCTCTAGTGGCAACAGTGAATATGTCATAACTCGTCTAACAAGGCTGAATCCAGCTGCTCCCAGTTAAGACCAACATAAAGTATGTTTGTGTTTGAGCTAATAGGTTTATTTATGAAATCGTTATTTAGTTTAGAAGTATATTTAGCAGTTTTTTGTTGGAATATGTGTTTGAACGATTTTTTAAGAGCATTGTAAAAAAATGTATCATCATCAAAACTGGGAATTAATGTGAAATGAGATTTTAACTAATTGTCATTAGCTATTGTTTAGCCACAACTGGATTCATTACCTAATTACTTGGGTTGTAACGGTACAGAAAAATCTCGGTTCGGTACGTGCCTCGGTTTTGAGGTAACGGTTCGGTTCATTTTCGGTACAGTAAGAAAACAAAATGCAAAATATAAATGTGCTAGTTGTTTATTACACACTTTTGTGCTTTCAGCAATAGCAACATTAGCCTATACAAAGCTAGAATTCTGCTCAAAAAGTAGCAGGTATTTAAAGATAAGAATTCAACAACAATTTGGAAAATGAAAATATGAAGAATGAAAAAATATGAAAAAATGAAAATAAAGACACTGACTGAAAATGGTTCAATATTAGATGAAATGTCTTGTTTTCTCATGTATATTTATAATTGCTCTTTACCTAAAAAATATTTGTTTTATCCGATTACTCGATTAATCGATAGGATTTTCAGTCGATTACTCGATTACTAAAATATTCGTTAGCTGCAGCCCTAAATCGATTACTGCAGCCCTATTCTAATTAACTGTCAAATGAATCCAATGCACAGCAAAAATACGGCATTCAACGGTATTGTCAAGCCTCTTCTACTGTTTAGCTTTTTATCTATAGATGATCATAGCGGTCCAGCGGCTTTTGAAAGCAAGGGTAAAAGGATCGTAATTCTTTGTCCCAATGGGAAACTCAAAGCTGCCCTGAAGGCACCATCACACGCTTTGTTAGTATCCAACCGCACTATTATTGTGCAAGAACGTTCTGCAGTACAATTAGCTTGTCCATATTATCCTAACAGGTGAGCAGGGGCCTGACAAACACGCAAAAAAGAAAAACATGATCACACACGTTTGATCCAAATGCACGTGGGCCTATTATTGTGCAAGAACATTCTGAAGTACGGCCTATTTGTCTTGTTAGCTTGTCAGTATTATGCTAACAGTTGAACTGGAGCATGGCAAACACACCGAAAAGGCAGGTGAGTTGCAGTGTTGCTTGTTTTTGTTGTTGTCGGCTTCTAGAAACGGTCTAATAGAGAATTACTTCATCACAGTCATGCAGAAATTAGCTAATAGAGACCAACATGTGATGGTCTGTTGAGCGACAGCAAAAGGCCTAGTCAGACAAATCAATCTTCCAGTACATCACTGCTGTTTTTCCGTCACAATTTACAAATGTATTAACTTTTTGGTCAGGAACGACTTTGAACAAGTGTCTTATGAGCTTTTGTTAAAAAAAAAAAGTCTGGCTTTGTTTACACTAGAGATGCATGATAATATCAGTCACCGATAATGGCAATTATGACTTCACACGGATAATCCAGATAAAACTAAATTCAACCGATAATGCAATCCGATAATTATATACTTGATTTAGCCTCCAAATGTGCACAATCAACAGTTTAGTCCAATTCTGCTAGTTTTAAGGAGGTGTTTTTGCAGTGTAGTAATGTGATATATGTTAGGAATGGCTTACTTTTAAAGGCATTTTTGTGCAACTTGGGTGTTTACGCTCTAAGTAATTGTTGCCAAAAGCTTACCATTACACAATGTCATTGCCATTGTTTAGTTGTTGGAATTTACTACTTGTTCACATTTGATGTGGGAAAAAATAGCACTAAATTACATTTTTGCACAGTAACATTTGATCTTTGTATACTTTAAAATTTTACATACATATTTGAATGGAATCATAGGCGTGACATTATCGGTTATCGGGTAGAAGGGGCAGGTAATTATCGGTTATCGATATCGGTTGAAAAATGTATTATTGTGCATCACTAGTTTACACCAAACATCTCAAGTAGGGAAGTGACACAAGAAAAAGGAAAAGTATTGTAATGCTAAAAACCATTTGAGTATTCGCAGTCAATAATCGTATTTCAGCCTCTCCCAGGAGAAATAGATTGGACTTTCGACATCATTGGCAGCCAATGAATTAATTTAATATGAATAAATAGAGAAAAGCCCTGCCCCCCTCCTCATTAGCAAGCCAGACACCAGTAATGTAGCCAGACCCCCACACTTCACAGAGATGAAGCCCCTGCACTCCAAGCAGATTACCCCATTAAAGCCTAGCTGTGGCTGGCTTTGTACCCGGATGGCCACCCCCCTAACTCATGACATGAACCCGTGCAGCGTGTGTGTGCAGAGGATGCCCACCAAATGTGCGGGGGTGTGATAAAACAGTGTGGTAAAATGGGGATTAAATATTCTTAGCGGCGTTATTTTAAGAGCGAGTTGGGATAAAACGGAACGGGATCCGTGCGTGCGCACGAATACACAATGTTTTCTCCATGCCAGTGGGTTATGGTTTGTTTGGGTTGGCCTCTGGCAGCAGTGGCTGCGGGTCTTCCCTTTAAGCCCACTTTTGAGCGTTTATAGTACTTTAAATAATGTAGATGACTTATGCTTAGTGTCACTGATGAATAAAAACATGTCTAGCCGCACGTTTATTTTCAGAATTACAGGTAGTGCTCAGGGTTACGACTAGTGCTGCAACGATTAATCAATTTACTCGAGTAATTCATTTAGAAAAAATGCTTCGAGTTAAATTTTGCTGCTTCAAATATTCGCTTAATTGGAGTGACCATAGACTTCATAATTATATTGACTGGACACGGGGTCGATTAATAGGGGGGCTGCATTGTTGGCGTGACCGTCAAAGCTGACCGAGTGGAATCACAGACAGAGCTTTTTTCGTTGAAAATCTGGTGAATAAATGCTTCCCTGAATTCTTTATAGACATGGACGTAAAACAGTCTCAATTCTTGGTTAAAAGCAACAAAACAAAAAACCCAAAAAAACGTGCTAGTCTGTTAGTGAATGTAGCTAGTGGCCACCTTATGTAAACAGAGTTTTCCTGTGAAATTTTTTTTAGAAAAAATGCTTAAATCCCCGAATTCTTCATAGATATGGCCGTAAAAGTCTCGATTTTTGGTAAAAGTAAAAAAAAAATGTTAAAAACGCGGAGTTAGCATTTGTTTTACATAAATATGTCAAAGTATGATGCTAGTCTGTTAGTCAACGTAGCGGCTGCCTTATGTAAACAAAGCTTTTCCGTTGAAGATTCTTGATAATAAATGCTTAAATCCCTAAATTCTTTATACTGTAGATAGGGACGTAAAACAGTCGCGATTCTTGGTGAAAAGCAAAACAAAAACAAAACAAAAAACGTGCAGTTAGCATTCATTTTACGTAAATATGTCGAAGTACAATGCTAGTCTGTTAGTGAATGTAGCTTGCGGCCGCCTTATGTAAACAGCTTTTCTGGTGAAAATTCTTGTAAATAAATTCCTAAATCCCTGAATTCTTTATAGATATGGATGTAAAACAGTTTCGATTCTTGGTTAAAAGCAAAAAAAACGTGCAGCTAGCATTTTTTTTACATACATACGTCGAAGTACAATGCTAGTCCATGTGGCGGCCGCCTTATGTAAACAGCTTTTCCGGTGAAAATTCTTGTGAATAAATGCTTAAATCCCTGAATTTTTTATAAATGGACGTAAAACAGTCTCGATTTTTTGTTGAAAGAGCAAGAAACCGGGCAGTTAGCATTTATTATACGTAAACATGTCAAAGAGATGCTAGTCTGTCAAACAATGTGGCGGCAGCCTCACAACAAAGAGCTTTTAACATTGAAAATTGTTGTGAAAAAACAGAAAATATAATAATAACCTTGAATCCTCGAACAAATCACTCCTGAGACAATCCTTCCTGTTAGTATGCGGTAGAGCCTTTGTACTTTTTCAACATAAATCCACCGTTAGATCGCTGCATGTGTCGCTGCAACAGACTGCAAAGAACTGAAACGGATTGTGGGATGGCCCCCTACTTGAAGGCGTGGCACAGCGAAGGTCAAATTTGACCCGTCAATATCATTATGAAGTCTATAGTCGTATTAAAAAAAGAAAGATATAATAAGTCAAAATACTTTAAGTGTGGACACACATCTCATTTCAATACACAAGCAATCGTCCCTGATACATAGTTTTCCATTAAATTGAACTGAATTGATAGTGATGTTATGCACTACCACTACAAAAAGGAAAGAGACTGAAAACGGGGGTGCGGATTGAGTCTCTTCAAGGCCACTTTGAGCGAACACAAAGAAAAGCTTACTCAGCATTCTTTTTTGACATGTTTTAAGTATCCTAGCAGACAGAGCCTTGATGGAGCACTCAGAGGGATGACGACAGTGTTTTCGCACGACTCTTGGGTAAAATTTGGATGGTCTTTCTTCAAGCGGCTGCACGCTAAGCAACCTTTAGTGGTGCGGATTTGACAGCAATCAGTTGTAAAAACATTGGTGGTAATTGTTGAACATTTAAGTCTAAAGTACAGTTCACAAATTAGAGTTTGGTGTCTAGCCAAAAGACACTTCGACAGTGATTAGCTGTAGCCAAGCTAACAGCAGCACCACGGTCATCCTGCCTGTGGTAGGTAGTAACTAGGGGCAAGAACCTCTGGGTAGCTCAAGATACAAAGCTTACGATAACAATTATCTCACAATATGGCGATACAACATATACCGTAATTTTCAAACCTGACTATAAGCCACCACCCACCAAATTTGACACGAAAACGATATTTTTTCATAGATAAGCCACAGCTGTCCTCACTGTATTATAGGATATTTACACCAAAAGATATTAACAGGTAACACTTTATTTGACAGCGGCATCATACGACTGTCATAAGGCCAAATGAACCACCATTGCTTCAAGAAGCTTCATTTGGCCATCACTGCTCCCTTGGGGGAGACAGTCAACCTTCTACTGCCATCTGCTGTCAACACTCTTGTTGTCCAACAAGCCTCCTAGCATGCTTTGCAGCGCTACAGATGTAAATAACAATCAAAATTCATGTTCTGTGCTACCGTAATTTCCCTAATGTAACGTGCAGTTTTTTCCCCCAAAATCAACTTGTAAAATCATGGTGCGCATTATAAACGGGTACATGGATGGAGACAGAAATATATATATTTGGGCTGTCAAAATTATCGCGTTAACGCGCGGTAATTAATTTTTTTAATTAATCACGTTAAAATATTTGACGCAATTAACGCACATGTTCCGCTCAGAAAGTATTCTGCCTTTTGGTAAGTTTTACAGCAAGGCTTTTTATGCTGTACAACAGCGAACTCTTGTGGTCGCTTTGCGACATGGTTTATTGTTTTCTTACCAGTTCATTATGGCTGCACGACGTCTCGGGCTGATAATGTTGTGCTTATATGATCCTTGGACAAGATTTGTCCGTAAGTATGGTTGTTGTAAAGAATGTACATATTATGTTAGTAAGCGAAATGTTATATTTTTTGTATGAGACGCTTTTTGTTTATGTTTAGTGAACCTGGATAGCGTGCTAAGCTAACGTTGTTGCTAATGCAATGCTTGTGTACTTTTATTTTGTAGTTTTACGACGGTCTAAAGAGGACAATGGTTTGAGGCCATTTTATTAATAAATCAGATGAAAAAGGAAGAAGAATTATTAAGGCGTCGTTCACTAGCTGTCTAGCTTTGGAAAAAGTAGACGCTTCGGAGTGAGGACAGCACAGACAGATTTAAATGACAGTAGAGTGAAATGCCCACTACAGTCCTTATGTACCGTATGTTGAATGTATTTATCCATCTTGTGTCTTATCTTTCCATTCCAACAATTTATTTTACAGAATATATATATAATTTACAGAAAAATATGGCATATTTTATAGACCGTTTGAATTGCGATTAATTGCGATTAATTACGATTAATTAATTTTTAAGCTGTAATTAACTCGATTAAAAATTTTAATCGTTTGACAGCCCTTATATATATATATATATATATATATATATATATTAACCGATTTTTTTTTTTTTTTTTATTGACACGGCCACGTTGTGTTGAAGAAACGTATGCGGCGACCCGTTGCCGACCATTACGGTACATGACGTCACCATTTTGTTTCGGTAATACACTCTAATCGGCCGAATGATTTCATGTGTGTTAAATTTTGCTTTTTTCACTCTTCATAAAGCACAGAATTTAGTTTCTTGAACTCATTTGAGTCAACGTTTATTGCAGCTCCGCAACTCGGACCATAACAAACGTAAACACACAGACTTCCTGTGTCCGTCAACTATATCTGTCCCTCGGGAAACTCAAACCCAAATAACAATAGTTCCTACTGTTACTGTCATGTTGACAGCGATGAGCTTTCACGGATTTCCGACTTACGTGCTCACTTTCATTTTACCGTATCAATCCATGGAAGAAACATTTATTCATCATGATGAAATGAGCAAGTTATACAGCAGCCTTTAAAAGAAAAGTCACATCTGTTTTGTTTTCTCCTAGATTCTGGTAAGTTGGAGAAGTTGTCAAATCATATTATTACTGTAAATATTGTCAGTTTATGGTAATGTTTTGAACTACCGATGTGCTATGCTTGTGCTGTGTTTCACCAGTCAGTAAAATGACATTTCTGTATCTGTACACGAGCTGTTTTCTTGTATTCTTCTATTTATTGGTGCTAAAATTAGGGTGCGCGTTATAAACCGGTACAATAATTTTCCCTAGATTTTACAAGTAAATTTGGGGTGTACATTATACACGGATGTGCCTTATATTCGGGAAATTACGGTAATCATTTCTTCTGTTACTGTTCCAGTTGGTTCATTAATTGCTAGTTATGGTATTTGGTTACACTTTATTGGACAGTGGCGCCATAAGACTATCATAATTATGACATGACAATGCCATGAGCATTAATGGACGCTTATGATTGATGACATTTTGTGTCATTCAGCAAATTATGAATTTTGAATGGATGTAAATCATCCAAGCTGGACATAAATGGAGTTAGAGACATATTTTGCTGGATGGCACTTAATGAAATCTGTCATAAGCATTCAGTAATGCCCGTGATAGTGTCATGTCACAGTTATGACAGTGTTATGACGCCGCTGTCAAATAAAGTGTTCCCTAAGCCGCAGCTGTCCCCACTGTACAGATAACACTTTATTTGACAGCGGCATCATACGACTGTCATAAGGCCAAATGAACCACCATGAAGCTTTGCAGCCAAATGGTTCATTGCTTCAAGAAGCTTCATTTGGCCATCACTGCTCCCTTGAGGGAGGCAATAACCCTCTGCTGCCACCTGATGTCAACGCTGTTGTTGTCCAACATGCCTCCTAACATGCATTGCGGCGCGACAGATGTAAATAACAATCAAAATTCATGTTATATGCTAAATATTTCTTTAGTTATTGTTCCAGTCTTTTCATTAATTGCTAGTTATTATGGGTGTAACGGTACACAAAAATCTCGGTTCGGTACGTACCTCGGTTTTGAGGTCACGGTTCGGTTCATTTTCGGTAAAGTAAGAAAACAAAATGCAAAATATAAATGAGCTAGTTGTTTATTACACACCTTTGCTTTCAACAATAGGAACATTAGATTATACAAAGCTAGAATTCTGCTCAAAAAGTAGCCGGTATTTAAAGACAATCCAAAAACAATTTGCCTTTCAGACCCTGCGTATTGGTCAGCTTTCTTTCTGAAAGAAAGAAGAAAAAAGAAGTCCTGTGCTAAAGAGAAAAGCAATCCCAATGACAAAGATTTTAACATGTATTTTACAGATGAAATGCCTCAATGAATCTTTTTTTTTTCTTATGAACAGTTTTCAAAAGCTTTATTGGTGGATTTTCTCAAATTAAAGCGCCACACAGAAATTAATAAATTTAATTGTGTAAGCAGGATCTGTGTATTATTCTTATAATTTAATTACAGGTGTTTTAGCTCATTTCATTTCATTTAAATGGGCTATTATCTATTTTATTATGTGTTTATATTTTACAAATGTGTTGTAGTATTCATTTATGTTGTATATTTTATGTTGTATAACTTTAGTTCCTGTGTGAATATTAGTTCCTACTTGTTTTGTAGGAGGGTTTTGTATTGAACACGGGGCCGTGTTGGTCATTATGATAGCAGAGAAGACAGCAGTAAATCAACAAAGACAAGTCAACTGTGCCCCGATCTACCACTCAAGAGATCTATGGACTCAAAAAGTAGATTACGATTGCATATTAGTTTGAAAATCGACCGGATCCACCGTATTTTTACACGAGTGACTTCCGGTCTGCCCGATCCTAGCTAGTAGTATTGACGCAGGAGGGCCGTGTCTCGCGTCAAATAATAAACTCTGCCATTCTTTTCGCGTGCGTCGCGTTGAGCCGCTTCTGGGACGCATAACACGCGGCCGCACTGCGACTGGTGTGCATTGGCTGATTGACTTTAAATCCCGCGTTTCACTGCGTTCTCGCGGCGGCCACGTTGTCGCACCGTTGACGTTTCTGGGTTATACTGTCGTACCGTGTTGGTCCTCATTATAGTAGAGAAGACGGAGTAAATATAATCTACACAAAGAAACTGTAACCCGATCGACTCACAGCCTCGAAAAGTAAGGGTTACATTACATCAGAAACTCGTTCGGTACGCCTCCGTTCCGAACCGAGCACCACGTACCGAAACGCTTCAATACAAGTACATGTACCGTTACACCCTTACTAGTTATGTTATTTTGTAACACTTAATTTGACAGTGGCACCATAAGACTATGATTACAGACTCATAATTATGACATGACACTGCCATGAGCATTAATGAATGCTTATAACAGATGTCAGTTAGCGTTATCCGGCAAATTATCTTACTTTTGAAGAGATGTAAAAGATCTGAGCTGGACATAAATGGAGTCAGTGACATAATTCATAATGTTATGAATGGCCATAATTAACCCAAATAAATCGACAAATAAACCGCACTGGACTATAAGCCGCAGGATTCAAAATGAAGGAAAAAAAGTAGCTGCTTATAGGCTGAAAATTACGGTACGTATAAATGCCCTCAAAACAGGGAAGACTGGCTGCGAATGCGCTGTTTCAGTGTCATTAACGATCCACAGCCACCCAGTGATTTGCAGAGCATTACCTTATTTTTTCCCAGTTTGAGTGACACTCAAATGAGCAGGATTAAAAGTATTTTTTTCTCTGGCATGTTCACTGTTACCACCTGAGACGTGTGAGCCTCAAGTTCCCACACGGATCTGAGACAGGTCCAGGACCATGACAGCCTGGAGCTTGTAAAACCGGCTCCTCTCCGTTTACTTTTGAAAGCTTTGATGTGGGATGCAGATGATTATTCTAAATTTAACATGCGTCTACATGTGCGTCTGGGAACATGCGCGCCATTGTTTTATTTCTGCTAAGCCTCACCTGTGGAGCACCTTGTACACATGGGAATAGTGCAGCAAGTCTGGGCAGTCTGTTCTAAATAAACCTGAGGTTTTTTTTTTTTTTTTTTTTTTTAATTGCTTTTCCCTTTTTAGATGCTTTCAAATGCGAGCCACACCTTTTCACTACTGAGAGCTTCGAGTTCATCATCGCACACTCGTCTTGAATGTGCGCCTGCGAGGCTGAGAGGCAAATGGAGACCTCAGGCCACAGATTCCCTTTTAAGAGGTTCAGAGGGTGAAATAAATCACCACTGGCTTCCTCTGCTTTGTTTTTTTCCCCTCTGATGGCCACCGCGCTATCACGTCAGTATAGTCTGGGAGACAGTTCTCACAACAATTAAGGAGGATTAGACAAGTGATGCACTATAATTACATGAATTTTGTACGAAGGTTAGCGCGAGATTAATTTTGGAAGATTCTTTCATTTTTCTTGATTGGGTTCTACAAAGAAAATACCTGGCCGTTGGTTTCACTATTCTTCAGTCTGCAAGAGAACTCCAGCTTGGGAAAAAGATTTATTTCCCAGGTGCACCTTATCGTGCGAAAATTATGGTACTTATAATAGGCACTTTAACGCACAACCAGACTGAATTAATACAAATTTCTTTATTGTATTATATATTATAAATGGAAAAAGGTAGAGCTTGGGAATCTTTGGGCACCTAACGATTCGATTACGATTACGATTCAGAGGCTCCGATTCGATTATAAAACGATTATTGATGCACCTCCCTCCTTTTTTTTTTTTTTTTTTTTTTAATGTTTTGTACATTAGTTCCAAAATTGTTCAAAAATCCTTTCAGGCTAAACCAAACTACTATTTGAGTATCCAATTAGCATATAACAGTAAACAAATATACAAAAATAACAGTAAATAAAATACTCCAGTCCCCATTCTGTATCAGCAGCTTTAAACTACATTCAATTAATTTAATGTTGTGAATCAACTGTTACAGTTGTTAAAATTGCTCCCGTTATCCATAATTTCCCTTCTGTCTACTTTTGTCAAAGTTTTAAAACTATTTCATCATTTAAAGATAGATTCAAGACAAGATTCTGCCGATTTAGGAGTATTTTAGAGAAAAAGTTAATTAGGTTCGCTACAACAGCCTTCTAGAGAAGTCTCTGCTTTAGTACTGCTTTAAGATGGCGGCTGTTTACTAACGCCGGAAAGTCTGTCATTTCGCATCTCGGTTCAATAATAGATGTTCTAACACCGCCTTCGTCTGTCAATTTGCATCTAGTCCTACGTATATGTGATATCTACTGTAGCCCTATGTTTGTAGCAACTGGGCGTTGTTTGTAGCGGCTGTCGGCCGCAGTCAGGTATGATTGTTTTTTTTTTTATCTAGCGGCATGAGTTGAGCATGATATTTACTCTCGGTCCGTTCCTCATTGAGTCCCAAAGACGGCGCTGACTGTGTTTTACTTCCGTTTTACCTGGTATAATTAAAAAATTGGAATTTGGATGTTTGTGAATCGTTCTCCAATCTTCCATGGCCGAATCGCAAATAATCTAAGGATCGTAAATTTCGCAGGCCTCTAGAAAATAGGCCTGCAAGCAGGACTGAAGGGGCCCTCGCAGTTTGGCGCAACTCGGACAGCACGCAGTTCAGGGTGGTGGCAGATCGTCTCATGAGAAACTAACATGAGCTCGAAACTCACCTCTCTTTTTTTTTTTTTTTTTTTTAAGAATAGAATAGCCCTTTATTGTCATTATACGGTTGTAAAATAAAATTGTGGAGCATCTCCCTTTACAGTGCAGGACAAGTAAAAAAATCTTGAAGGTGGCTTGCAAGATTAAAAGTATAAAATCTAAATAAATATAAAATTATGTATGAGGTAGTCTTATGTTCAGGCAGCGCAAATAATTGAAGTAGCAGCAGTTGACAGTCAAGGCATTGAATATTGCACAAGGAAAAATCTTGAAAGTGGCTTGCAAGAATAAAAGTATAAAATCTAAATAAATATAAAACATGTATGAGGTAGTCCTATGTACAGGCAGTGCAAATAATTGAAGTGAAGTAGCAGCAGTTGACAGTGAAGTCATTCACTGCAGATTAATATTGCACGTAAATACGTATTGCACATAGAATAGATTTTGTAGATATTTTTGTGTGGAACCTCTTTTATGTTGTGGGAATGGCTGACAGAGATGGTTTTGTATATCCTGAGATGAAAATACATTCAGACACCTAGGTGAAAAAACCCCAATTGAAGATGGTCCTACAAAAAAGGAGGGGCTACTGAGCTGTGCTGCCACACCCTTATTCAAAAGCAAAATGAATCTTCTAATTGGGCCAATTCGATTTGATTTCAACTGTATTATTTTTCCATATTTTTATTAGGATAATAACATGTATTCTTTAGTTCATATTTTCCATAATACATTCTCATGCAAGTTTTGTGTGAATTTACTATTTTGATTTCCTGAAAATGAATTAAAAGGCCATTTTTTTCTGTTATATAATATGAGTTAATTATATATTTCTAAATAATAATTTTGTCATTATGTTAATTTTATTGTTGGTATTCAAGTAGCAAAAATACGTGAAACTAGCAGACATGAACAAAAATAATAAAGTCAGTGTACCGACTGATTCTGAGCAGAAATGAAATGAATAAAAGAAAAAAAGAGTTCACATTTTATTTGACTGTGGGTTCATAAGACATGTCATAACTAAGCCTGCAAGCAGGACTGAACGGGCCCTTGAATTTTGGCGCAACTTGGACGTCACGCAACTCGGACGGCACGCAGCTCAGGGTGGTGGCAGATCGTCCCCCTATCATTATCTCATGAGAAACAAACATGTGTACGAAAACGTCTTTTGTGTTCTGGGCATGGCTGACAAAGATGTTTTTGCATATCCTGAGATGACAAATAGTCACACACCTAGGTGAAGAAAAACTGTTGAACGGGGTCCTACAAAAAAGGAGTTAATACCTGGCTGTGCAGCCACGCCCTTAATTCAAAATCAAAATAAATCTACTAATTGGGCCAATTCGACCAAGTGCGCCACATTTTGTGGCTCACAAGCTGCCTAAGTCCCTGAAAAAACGTACTTCCTTTTAATGGCGGACAAAGGGCAACAGACAGAGACATGTGGACATGGGCCTTAAAATATAGTATTACAAAAATACTTGTAACTACAATGAACAAACTGAAAAGTACTTGACATGTATAAGTAAAATGAGTGACTTTTTGTTCCCACTAGTTGGCGCTGCAGAGTTAATGCAAATGACCCCTACAGAACCCTTCAGGGTATGACTCTCACCAAGCACAGGACGTTTGGCACAGATATGTTGTATGTCTGCCAAGTTATGACTGTTCAAAATTTGTGGTGAGACAAAATGGCGATGGTCATTTTCACTTTCCTATTTGGACCCCTCCGCTTTAACGAAACCTCAATATTTATCATCAGAAACCTGAATACATGTCTTAAAGCTCCCCTGATGTGGGTTTGAGGGCAATTGATTTTTTTCCCTGGGAGGAGGAGCCTGTCTAGTAAAAAAAAAAAAAAAATGTGTTTCCTGTTCCCAGCAGGGTCCGCCTGGCCTAATGGGTAATATTTCAATGCAGTCGTGTTCAGGCTGGGATACCTCACTTACATGCCAGATATTTAAAAGATTGAACCTTGTTTCAGGCAGTTATTTGTAATTTACTTGAATTTGGCATGTTGCCAAAAAAATGGCCAACTTTGACACCCCGCCCAGGACAGGCCCGTGAATGAAAATTCACCATTTTGATAACTTGAGATCTCATATGTCTCATGAACAGCCTTACCAATTTTGAGGAGGATCCAACTAACTCACTAGGTGCCAATGTCTCAGATATGCACCCTGTAACTCGATATAAATTTCACACTGGATCCACTTGGTGCTCAAATTAAAGCTTTGGTCAGCTTCCAAATTGTTCAAACCACTGTGTTTTTTTAATGACTTTTGGGGCTTTTTGGGTTGAAACCACAAGCAAATTGAAAGCATAAATAGACTAAAGAGGTAAGTAGAATAGGGAGGGAAACGATATGTACATATAATCATTTTCCCAGGTTTGCCAGACCTTTCCTGTCAACTGACTTGTGGTAAACGTTCATATTGAAACAGCTGAAAATGTGAACTCGCGATTTCACGATATAACTCACTAGCTACCTGTCGTATAAGTTGATTTTTACACAGGAAGTAAAAGTGCAACTGCATAATTTTCATGACCAATCAGAAGCGAGCAGCCACCCAGCAGTGCAGCGCTGAATTGAAAGGCAATCATCCTCCGGGCTAAGTCACACAATTACACTTTATTTCACCCCTGTGGAAATATTTCTTCAGCCAATCCGTGTGCCCAGGCATTTCTGAGTCATTTTTAAGCGGTTGCTGTGGTAACAAGGCCGGCGTGAGTAGCCGTGTGCGCTGAAACGAGAACACATGCGAGTAATACTGAGTCACTGTCATCACGGCGTGTAACTCAATGAGTCCACATGATGAAATATTTAAGGCAAAGTATGACTTGGGAAAAGAGTGCAAAATGTGCTGTGAATTGGAATGAGTTTATCACTTGTAGCCGTCCAATCCATTTGAAGTGGGAGGGTGGCAGCGAATGAACATTCGTTCATTCGCTGCCATCCCTCCCACTTCAAACGATTGGACGTCTATGGCGGTCAATGGCAGGGAATACCAGGTAATGAGTTAATTTAAATGAATACCACCAAACGAATAGGAAGTGACTCAAAATCAACAGGACAAAACATGTACAGCGGGGCAAATAAGTATTTAGTCGACCACTAATTGTGCAAGTTCTCCCACTTGAAAATATTAGAGAGGCCTGTAATTGTCAACATGGGTAAACCTCAACCATGAGAGACAGAATGTGAAAAAAAAAAAAAAACAGAAAATCACATTGTTTGATTTTTAAAGAATTTATTTGCAAATCGTGGTGGAAAATAAGTATTTGGTCAATTCCAAAAGTTCATCTCAATACTTTGTTACGTACCTTTTGTTGGCTATAATGGAGGCCAAACGTTTTCTGTAACTCTTCACAAGCTTTTCAAACACGGTTGCTTGTATTTTGGCCCATTCCTCAATGCAGATGTCCTCTAGAGCAGTGATGTTTTGGGGCTGTTGTTGGGCAACACGGACTTTCAACTCCCTCCACAGATTTTCTATGGGGTTGAGATCTGGAGACTGGCTAGGCCACTCCAGGACCTTGAAATGCTTCTTAAAAAGCCACTCCTTTGTTGCCCTGGCTGTGTGTTTGGGATCATTGTCATGCTGAAAGACCCAGCCACGTCTCATCTTCAATGCCCTTGCTGTTGGAAGGAAATTTTCACTCAAAATCTCTCGATACGTGGCCCCATCATTCTTTCCTTTACACAGATCAGTCGTCCTGGTCCCTTTGCAGAAAAACAGCCCCAAAGCATGATGTTTCCACCTCCATGCTTCACAGTGGGTATGGTGTTCTTCGGATGCAATTGAGTATCCTTTCTCCTCTAAACACGAGAACCTGTGTTTCTACCAAAAATTTCTATTTTGGTTTCATCCTGCCATAACACATTCTCCCAGTCCTCTTCTGAATCATCCAAATGCTCTCTTGCGAACCACAGGCGAGCCTGGACATGTACTGGCTTCAGCAGGGGGACACGTCTGGCAGTGCAGGATTTGAGTCCCTTGCGGCGCACTGTGTTACTGATAGTAGCCTTTGTTACTATGGTCCGAGCTCTCTGTAGGTCATTCACTAGGTCCTTCTGTGTGGTTCTGGGTTTTTTGCTCACCGTTCTTGTTATCATTTTGACGCCACGGGGTGAGATCTTGCATGGAGCCCCAGATCGAGGGAGAATATCAGCGGTCTTGTATGTCTTCCATTTTCTAATAATTGCTCCCACAGTTGATTTCTTTACACCAAGCGTTTTACCTATTACAGATTCAGTCTTACCAGCCTGGTGCAGGTCTACAATTTTGTCTCTGGTGTCCTTCGACAGCTCTTTGGTCTTGGCCATCGTGGAGTTTGGAGTGTGACTGACTGAGCTTGTGGACAGGTGTCTTTTACACCGATAATGAGTTAAAAGCATGTGCTATTAATACAGGAAACGAGTGGAGCCTCGTTAGACCTCGTTAGAAGAAGTTAAACCTCTTTGACAGCCAGAAATCTTGCTTGTTTGTAGGTGACCAAATACTTATTTTCCACTCTAATTAGGAAATAAATTCTTTAAAAATCAAACAATGTGATTTTCTGGGGGTTTTTTTCCACATTCTGTCTCTCATGGTTGAGGTTTACCCAGGTTGACAATTACAGGCCTCTCTAATCTTTTCAAGTAGGAGAACTTGCACCATTGGTGGTGGTTGACTAAATACTTATTTGCCCCACTATATAAGCTAATGTAGGGACAAATATTGACAACCGCGTTCACATTTTGAAATACTTTCCAAATCAAAGACGCCACACCCATTCATGCTAGGAATTTGCCATTCTGATCCACTTCTTGTATTTACAGTACGTGTGTGTGCACAATTGCAAAGCAACAATAGCACCAGGGCAGAGCTCAGTCATGCCCTATTTTCCTTCTCCTGCAGAGTACGTCACAGCTTGAGGAAGACCCCCAACCCCCACTGTGCTCCATTGCAATGACACACATTATACAGAATACGCACATACCTATGAAAAATGATGCTCCTCCCACGGGAGACAAAATATCTTCAGAACTTACTTCAAACGGAATATTCATATTTCACATCTTGCTGCATTCACAGAAAAGCACACCCCCTCCACAACCTAGATTCCATACTCCAAAGGCTAAAACTAAAATAATAAGGCCATGGTGTTCTATTTTCTCTTTTTCCATCTGGCACATACTACCGAGGAGGACCTTTGAAAATACAGTCGGACTCCCTACATCCACCATAATTGACAATTAGTTATGGTGCAGTGTGCGTGGGTGTGTGCCAGGCCGTCATCTATCAACCCGGTTGACAGTCGCGCGACACAACCGCTGCTATTAGCTTCCATATAACTCATCGACAGCACGGTGGGTGGCTCCGGAAAAACAATGGCGTAATGTAAAGGGGGCAGATGACAGGAGGGCAAAAGGGCGCAGTAGAAAAGAATTCCCATTCTGCACTGAGTCATTCACACGCAAGCGCTAATGTTAAAGGCTCGGTTTTGAAGTCAGAGTAGAGGGCAAAAAGGCAAGGCCATTATCAAGACAGTGCTAATGGTCGGATGCAGGGCTGTTTTCAAGCAACCACAGGTTTCATGCACAAGCCGCAAAAATACATGAATGTAGACACGCCGCGTACTGTAATTGAGGCTGTCAAAACTGACTGTAGTCATTATAGAGCCTGGTGTACAGTACAGTGGTACCTCTACATACGAAGTTAAACCATTCCAGGACCTTGTTTGTAAGTCGAAATGGTCGTATGTTGAGCAGGATTTTCCCTGTAATTGTCAACATGGCTAAACCTCAACCATGACAGACAGAATGTGGAAAAAAAAACAACAGAAAATCACATTGTTTGATTTTTAAAGAATTTATATGCAAATCATGGTGGAAAATAAGTATTTGGTCAATACCAAAAGTTCATCTCAATACTTTATTATGTACCCTTTGTTGGCAATAGCGGAGGCCAAACGTTTTCTGTAACTCTTCACAAGCTTTTCACACACTGTTGCTGGTATTTAAGCCCATTCCTCCACGCAGATCTCCTCTAGAGCAATGATGTTTTGGGGCTGTCATTGGGCAACACGGACGTTCAACTACCTCGACAGATTTTCTATGGGGTTGAGATCTGGAGACTGGCTAGGCCACTCCAAGACCTTGAAATGCTTCTTACGAAGCCACTCCTTTGTTGCCCTGGCTGTGTGTTTGGGATCATTGTCATGTTGAAAGACCCAGCCACGTCTCATCTTCAATGCCCTTGCTGATGGAAGGAGATTTTTACTCAAACTCTCTCGATACATGGCCCCATTCATTCTTTTCTTTACACAGATCAGTCGTCCTGGTCCTTTTGCAGAAAATCAGCCACAAAGCATGATGTTTCCACTCCCATGCTTCACAGTGGGTATAGTGTTCTTCGGATGCAATTGAGTATTTTTTCTTCTCCAAACACGAGAACCTGTGTTTCTACCAAAAAGTTCTATTTTGATTTCATCTGACAATAACACATTCTCCCAGTCCTATTCTGAATTATCCAAATGCTCTCTAGCGCACCACAGACGAGCCTGGACGTGTACTGGCTTCAGCAGGGGGACACGTCTGGCAGTGCAGGATTTGAGTCCCTGGCGGCGCATTGTGTTACTGATGGTAGCCTTTGTTACTGTGGTCCCAGTTCTCTGTAGGTCATTCACTAGGTCCCCCCGTGTGGTTCTGGGATTTTTGCTCACTGTTCTTGTTATCATTTTGACGACACGGGGTGAAATCATGCATGAAGCCCCAGATCAAGGGAGATTATCAGTGGTCTTGTATGTCTTCCATTTTCTAATAATTGCTCACACAGTTGATGTCTTTACACCAAGCGTTTTACCTATTGCCGAGTCAGTCTTCCCAGCCTGGTGCAGGTCCACAATTTTGTCTCTGGTGTCCTCTTTGGTCTTGGTCATAGTGGAGTTTGGAGTGTGACTGACTGAGGTTGTGGACAGGTGTCTTTTATACCGATAATGAGTTAAAACAGGTACCATTAATACAGGTAACGAGTGGAGCCTCGTTCGACCACGTTAGAAGTTAGACCTCTTTGGCAGCCAGAAATCCTGCTTGTTTGTAGGTGACCAAAAACTTATTTTCCACCATGATTTGGAAATAAATTCTTTAAAAATCAAACAATGAGATTTTCTGTTTTTTTTTCCACATTCTGTCCCTAATGGTTGAGGTTTACCCATGTTGACAATTACAGGCCTCTCTAATCTTTTCAAGTAGGAGAACTTGCACAATTGGTGGTTGACTAAATACTGATTTGCCCCACTGTATATCTTGAGGGGGTGTGTATCACTTTCACCAGCACTAATTAACTTTGAGAAGGATGGCAGGAACCCTGCCACACAAAATTAAAACTACAAATGTGGTGACTGCTTAACGGCATACGTCACTTACCCCTTTACCCATTCATTATAAAGACGGAAGTCAATGCTAACACGAGACATGTGTCGATTACCAGTTTCCGCAAAAATTTTCCGTCCTACCGTCCCTAAGGTATTAGCTATTTTATATGTCCCAAAAATGCATAGAGAAATCCCTCACTTGCAGCTGTAAGGCTCAACCCTGCCCCACCGGTTTTTGCTCAGTGTCAGTGAGTCAGCTGTGCTACACGATGGCTGGAGGAGGTGAAACTCCTGAACTTTTGCCCCCATCCAAGAAAACAAAATCGCTGGTATGGGAATACTTCGGCTACAGAAAAGTTCCAGACAAGCGCGGCTTAGAGGAGGAGGGCCAACCAACATGTAAAACATGTTTGTGGAGGGCGGCTGCCAAGGAGGCAATACCTCCAATATGATTTCGCATTTATACAAAACGTTAGTAAATACTGTCATGAATGCGTCCCACCAGCTGCAAGTGTTAACTCTAGCGTGTTTACTGTGTCTAGCGGTGATAAAACATGTGTTTTTTTTGTTCTCTCTAGAAAGTGTCGGTGTTGAGAAAGAGAGTGTGTATAATATAAACATGATAAGAGTCAAACGCACGTGTTTTTTATGGAAAATAATTCAATTATTTTTGTTCTGACGGTAATAATGTTGAGCTGTGGGTGTGGGTTTAGGCTCACCTAAAGGACTGCCTTTATTTAAATTTTATTTAGAATATTTTGTTGTTTTTTTTGTTGGATTTTAACTTTACATTATACATATGTTCCAATTTGCTAATATGTTTTGAAAAATAAAAATCCTGTTCAATGGAAGAAAGTTTTTAATTTTTTTTAAACCCAGATATCTAAAAGTACCATGTTTAAGAGCTGCAATTGCAATGATATTTTGGTTTAAGGTTATCATCCCGTCAGATTATCATACCGGCACGTGCCTGCTAACGCTTTTGCGCGAATTCTGCAAAGATGGCAGAGCAACAAAAGAGACCAAAAGTTTTTTTCTGAGCAGCAAAAAGAAAGGGCAGCTAGCAGGATATACAGAATAAACATTGGCCCAGCTTTCACCCACTCGCGTGACCAACCCACCCCAACCGAAATAGTCAGCGCTGACTAATTTTAGCCACACGCTTGCTAACTGTCATATACTATTGTTGAGCCACAACTGGATTCATTACCTTATTGCTTTTCATCCTTCACACAGCTGCTGCAAACTGAAATGTTGTCTAATCCATCTGCAGGCGACCATCATGAGTTTACGACACTATGCGGGTGTGCGCTGGTCCTAATGGGAAACGCAGTCTTCGTTAAGGTAAAACACGACCGCTTTTGTTCACCGGCGTCGCTAAAATCTACTCAAACTGAAAGTTACCAAGTGTTGCTTTAAATAAAACAAACTATCAAAAATAATAAATATTAATAACAACAACAAAAAATGATGTATAACGTGTCATTAAAAACCTAGATAAGAATAGAATATGCAATAGGTAAGAAACCCAACGCCATTTTTGTTTTCTGCTGATCAAAAGTGTTGATTTGATCCAAAATGACTGTCATTTTGTCCTTCAAAGTGTACACGTTAGCAAATATGAAGCCAAATTATTCATTGCCAATCATTTTTTCTTTTTCAAGCTATCCTAGTGTACCATCTAAAGCAACTCCAGACATCCGTATTTACATGTTGAACACGTTATTTTGAAATATTCACCGGAAGTATGTTAGCTAAGCTGCTAACTGTAAGCTTTACACACGGTTAAAAAAGTGTTCTTGTCAGTAATAGATTTTTTTTTCCCGCACTGTTTGCAAATGCTGTAAACCAGCAAGTTTTCATGTTTGAAGTGTCACCTTTTAACCGCAAGTTTGCGTTTTGGAGAAGACTGCCAATGTTTTATAGCAGGCTAAATTAGTTAGTACACTGTCTTTTTTTCCATTAGCCTCAGTGTAGCAATGCTAACGTTTTACAATGTTTAATGTAAATGTGTTTCCTTATTTTTTTTTTATGTCTGAACTTTAGTTCTATGGTGTGTTGATGACCAATTACAATGTTATGCAGAGGTGTGCTTATAATAATTTTATAGATAAATAATAGTATTTACATTGGCGGCAGAAATTTGAGGGGGTGCGAAACATTAACTTAGAAAAAAATGGAGAAGCACTGCTTTACAGCGAATTCAAGGCGTTGTCATATCACCTCATGGCAGTGCCGTGCACCCACACACACATTTAGAGCTCAAGAGTTCATAAGGAATGCACTATAGCCATATTTACAACATGTGTGCATGAACGTGCAGAGAATTACAAACTCGCGTGCTTTCCAAACTGTACTCAAACCAAGCACATTCTCAGATTTCCCGACAACACAATGGACTGGGAAGGAAATCTTCCACCCAATTGTTGTGCAATTTGCCTCCTTCATTTTCCTGAAATTGGAAACAATCATTTAATAAATCAGCAATAGCTAAAGCTACAATGTAATCAAGTGGAGGGAAACTGTACATGAAACTGCTGAAGAGCGGCAGCACCCTGCGAGAACAGCACAGAAAAGCCACAATGGTCATTCATTTTCATTTTCCAGATCTCACAATGAGCAGAAATAGAAGGATATGCATCGTCAACTGAAAGAGATGACACAGTTTAAAAAGAAAAAACGGCTGCTGACACATAGTGGAAAGTCCAAGCTTGTATTTTTGAATGGAGTGACATTCTGCTTTCACTACGTCCGATGTAAAAGAGGCTATGGACAGATATCACCTCACCCAATCGTCCCTTTATCGACAAGTAAACATGGAAATCCACTTCCATTAGCTATTAGCAGTTCATTTACAAGATGAGCTTGGTTGTAGCTCGCTCTGTTATTGACATCCAGCCAGCATGGAAGCCTTTTTACACCCTCCCGCACATACCAGCACTCAGCAGTGTGTGATACACAGAGCAAAGCACTCCCAATGTCTCCAATCTCCAGTGTTGGCTAATGAGAATCAAGGCGTTGACAGCTTGGGGAGATATTCACATTCTTACACCTTAAACATGAGAGCAAGTGCACTTGAACAAGAGGGCTAATGTGAGACTCCCACGCTCACATTAGGACAGTTTCAGCAAATACAATGCGGTTCCTTGCAAAAATGACAAACAATTGCATAAATTAACTACACTAAAATGAAAGGGAAAGTAAGAGCACAACATGGACCCGTGTAAGGTGTATGGCGTAAGGCAAACTTGAGTCAAATTTGTGACTCGAGTCGACTCGAGTCACAAATTTGATGACTCGCAATTCTACTCAGACTTGAGAAAAAAGACTCGGACTTGACTCGCTTGAGCTGGGAGGCTCAAGCTACACTCGAGTGGGCTGGGGAACAATGGTGAAGGAATTGAGTAACCAGTAACTCGACTCAACAACCTTTTGACTTTACACAACTCATCTTTACAACCTTTTGACTTGACTCAACATGATCTCGGATCTCCACTCGACTCAACTTGACATAACCTGAAGACTCACCTCGACATAACCTCGAGACCCGACTCGGCATAACCTCGAGACCCGACTCGGCATAACCTCGTGACTCGACTTAACAGAACCTCGTGACCCGATGCGACTTTACTCGACATAACCTCGTGACCCGACTCGACCTGACTCAACATAACCTCGTGACCTGACTCTAGTCAACATGATCTCGTGACCCGACTCGGCATAACTTCGTGACACGACTCGACAAACTCGTGATCCGACGCAACTTGACTTGACATGACCTCGTGACCTGACTCGACATAACCTTGTGATTCAACTCAAGTCGACATAACCTCTTGACCCGACTCAACAGAACCTCGTGACCCGACCCGACTCAACATAACCTCGTGACCTGACTCAACTCGACATAACCTTGTGACCAGACTTGACACAACTTCGTGACCCGACTCAGCAGAACCTCATGACCCGATGCAACTTGACTCGACATAACCTCGTGACACGACTCGACCTGACTCAACATAAACCTCGTGACCCGACTCGACCTGACTCAACATAACCTCGTGAACCGACTCGACATGACTCGACAGAACATCGTGAGCCGACTCGACAGAACCTTGTGACCCGACTCAGCAGAACCTCATGACCCGACGCAACTTGACTCGACATAACCTCGTGACACGACTCGACCTCACTCAACATAAACCTCGCGACCCGACTTGACCTGACTCAACATAATCTCGTGACCCGACTCGACATAACCCCATGACCTGACTCGAAATGACTCGACATGACCCGACATAAATATCCTGACCCGACTCGACAGAACCTCGTGTCCCGATTCGACATAACCTCATGAACCGACTCGATATAACCTGTGACCCGACTGACATGACTCATCATAAATTCGTGACCCAACTCAACACAACCTTGCGACTCGACTCGACCTGACTCGACATAACCTTGTGACCCGACTCGACCTGACTCAACATAACCTTGACCTGACTCAACTCGACATAACCTCGTGACCCGACTCAACATAACCTCATGACTCGACAGAACCTTGTGAGCTGACTGGACAATCTCGTGACGCGACTCGACATGACTCATCATAAATTCGTGACCTAACTCAACACAACCTTGCGACTCGACTCGACCTGACTCGACATAACCTCGTGACCCGACTCGACCTGACTCAACATAACCTTGACCTGACTCAACTCGACATAACCTCGTGACCCGACTCAACATAAACTCATGACTCGACAGAAGCTTGTGAGCTGACTGGACAATCTCGTGACCCGACTCGACACACAGTGGGGAGAAGAAGTATTTGATAACCTCGTGACCCGACTCAACTCGACATAACCCCGTGACCTGACTCGAAATGACTCGACATGACCCGATATAAATATCCTGACCCGACTTGACAGAACCTCGTGTAACGATTCGACATAACCTCATGAACCGACTCGATATAACCTCTTGACCAGACTCGACATGACTCGACATAAATTCGTGACCCGACTCGACATAACCTTGTGACCCGACTCAACATAACCTTGTGACTCGACTCGACCTGACTCGACATAACCTTGTGACCCGACTCCACCTGACTCAACATAACCTCGTGCTCCGACTCAACTCGACATAACCTCGTGACCCGACTTGACATAACCTCATGACACGACTCGACATAACCTCATGACCCAACTCGACATGACTCGACATAATCTCGTGACTCGACTCCACATGACTCGACATAACCTCGTGACTCGACTCGACGTAACCTCGTGACTCGACGTAACCTCGTGACTCGACTCGACATAACCTCGTGACTTGACTCGACCTTCCCACAACAGGTAAGACTCAGGACTTGCGACTCGGATCATTGTGACTCGTGTAATTGTCTGGCGTGAGGTTCCCCTGGCTGGAAAGTTCATTTTATGTCATTGTATTTTTTTAAATCTGTTTATGGACTGTCAAATACTGCTTCTGACAAACTAATTTTCCTCAGCAAGAATCATATTGGCTGAGTGTCAGAAGTGTAGTTAATATGGACATTCACAAAAAAAAAAAAAAAGTTGTGTACACTGCAATGTGCTGTCATTCAACTTACTTTTGAGCGCCAGAATGAGCGCTTTGCCGTCCTTGATGAGCTCCTTTATGAACTTGCTGGTCTTGTCCAGCTCCAGCTCATGGGACTTGAGTCTCTCCCTGAACTGCGGACTATCCAGGTAACAGTCACTAAACTCCAAGGCAGGCAGTCCCATCTTCGCCCCCTGCCTGCACACACAAGCTGCTGGGATGGCTACAAAAAAAGCTCCGAGGAGGACACCCGGAGGAACCAAAGGATCCCTGACGTGGACTGCTATAGTGGCTATTAAGGAGATGCAAAAATCCGATTACAATACAGTACATGTAAACAACGTGTGAGATGTTATCCACTGTATATGCAATGTTATCCAAAAGGGAAGCATTACCTGCATAACCTTGCGTTGTCTCCTGCAAAACCTCAGTTCAAGCGTTTTCTTGAGTAGGGCACCAGCGCAACATGCGAAAAGTTCTCAGAATAAATCCAATGTGGCAATATAGCGTCCAGATGCTTATGAAAACCGGTGCTGCATTCCTGTCGACCGAGTCATGCCGGAGCGGACAGTCCTACGGGGGAGATGATGAGGGCGGGAGGCAGGCTGCCAATACAATAAGCGACTGAAAGCCGTAGAAATGTGGACTACTCGCAGAAGGGCTTCGCTTCGACAGCTCGCGGTCAACCTACCGCCACACAGATAATCTTTTGACTGACGTCTCTCTTGTCCAATCGGGTAGGTTTAAAGGTCTAAGAGGGCGGACGTTATTCCTGCTAAGGTATATCTAAACGAAGAAGCTCACTCTGGTATTTATCTCTGTCCGCAGGCTTGCTAGCAAAATGCAATACGGTACCCCTCCAGCAAAGTGTTTTGATTATTTGTCAGAAAGTAAGGTTTTTAGCCGCATTTTCTCCTAAATCTCCCTGTTATCCCGTTTGTTGTTATATTATCGTCAACAAAAACGTTCACATAACATGTACTGTTATTATTACACCTTCTTATCAGAGGCAATCTTTGCCCACTGTTGTACGATTCACTTGTTTCGGAGGGGAGGGTGACGTCATGACAGCCAGGGCGAATAAACGTCATCAATAGTCAGTAAAAGGCTTTAGCAGCTCTTTGCCGTCATCTGCTGGCAACAAGGCGGACCTACGTTTATTTTCATTTGATGGGTAATCTTTGAGTGTAGGTATTTAGAAAGCCTTACGTTTGCACGAATATACGACAAAGGAAAAGGGGAAAAAAGAAAAAGAACATTTTCAAATATCGAGTCAACTTTATTGCTAAGTGTGCACATACAGTCCCTGACAAAAGTCTTGTCGCTTATCCATTTTGTAGAAACAATTGCTAACAACCTGACTTTTCATTATTCAATTGGTTTCAGAAATGGCTCATATGAAAGCTAAGACCCTCCCAAATGAAGTTGAATGAACAAAAATATATTTGTTTCACTGAAAAAAGATTTATCATTTAATGAAGACATAAAGGTCAAATTTTGGCAAGACAAAAGTTTTGTCGCCTACAGAAAGTAGTGTGAAAATTGAACAAAAAATGGACTTCAAATACAAAAATATGTTACATAACATAAGCGAATTAAGCAGTGGTGCTGTGAGATCCAAATTTAATATTTTGGATGACTTCCATGGGCTTGAAGGACTGCATCCATGCGGTTCGGCAAGGATTCATACAATTTTTTGATGAAGTCATCAGGAACATCAGAAGAAAGCAGTCTTGCATGCCTCCCAGAGTTCATCAACATTCTTGGGTTTCGTCTTCCACACTTCCTCTTTCATCCTACCCCAGACATGCTTAATGATGTTCATGTCTGGTGACTGGGCTGGCCAGTCCTGAAGGATCTTGATTGAAGTATGCGATAGAGCACCATCCTGCTGCAGAATTTGTCCCTTTTTATGGTTAGGAATGTAACAGGCAGCTAAGATTTGTTGATATTTCAGACTAATTATGTTGCCTTCCATCCTGCAGATCTCTCGCACACCCCCACACTGGATGTAACCCCAGACCATGATTTTGTCAACACCAAACTTCACTTTTTTCTGAGTGAATCTCGGATCCATGCAGGCTCCAGCAGGTCTCCTGCATTATTTGCGGCTACTGTGGTGTAATTCAATGGAAGATTCATCTGAAAAATCCACCTTTTGCGACTTTTCCAGCCTCCATCCTTTTGACAGGCTGTGGGCCTTGGCAAATGCCACACATTTTTTTAATTGTCTGCACACTGAAAGAAAAATAGTCTGCAATATCAACAAATCTTTGCTGTCTTCTACATTCCTAACCTTAAAAAGCGACAATTCTGCAGCGGGATGGTGCTTCATCTCATACTACAATCTCTACCTCAAAGTTCCTCAAGGCAAAGAAGATCAAGATCCTCCAGGACTTGCCAGCCCAGTCACCAGACTAGAAAAGGATGAAAGAGCAAGCATGGAAGATGAAACCCAAGAATGTTGATGAACTCTGGGAGGCATGCAAGACTGCTTTCTTTGATGTTCCTGATGACTTCATCAATAAATTGTATGAATCCTTGCCGACGCCCATGGAAGTCATCCAAAATATTAAATTTGGATCTCACAGCACCACTACTTAATTCGCTTATGTAACATATTTTTGTATTTGAAGTACATTTTTTGTTCAAATTTCACACTACTTTCTGTAGTCGACAAAACTTTTGTCTTGCCAAAATTTGACCTTTATGTCTTCATTAATTGATAAATCTTTTTTTCAGTGAAACAAATATATTTTTATACATTTGACATCATTTGGGAGGGTCTTAGCTTTCATATGAGCCATTTCTGAAACCAATTGAGTCATTAAAAGGCAGGTTATTAGCAATTGTTTCTTCAAAATGGATAAGCGACAAGACTTTTGTCAGGGACTGTATACACTCGAATGTTACATTTAGAGAAAATACCTTTACTTATTTTTAAAGCAAGTGCTTTATACTTTTGAGGTTTTTTTTTTCATATACGCTGTACTTATGTTTTTGCGCCTGTATCTGTACTTTTACGTAAGTGGGGAAAAAAATGAGTACACCACCGCAGTACACTATGTCTTTTGTTTAACCTTTGTAGTACTGCAACTTCACAATAAAAGCATTCAAAAGTTTAAATTTAATAAAGTGAATCAAATGGGAATAGGGTATTTACTCTGCATGTTGCTTGATTGACACTGTACCCTCCCCTAAATGTTCTCTATGCGTCTCTTAAATGTTAGCATCGCTGTACTCCTGATGAAAGCATTACGTGTGAAACAAAAATGACCAGTACGTAAATAATAACTCAATTTTTCCAGCATCTTGATATGTGATTATCATGAGATGTATTTCACACAGAATCGCATCCTCCTACACTGATAGCTTGATGTTGATAAGATCTTTCTTCTCTGAATGAACCCAAAACTGCGGTATTAAAGGCATTGGAGTTGTGTAAGAAAATGTCGTCAACCTCCTCGTGTGTATGACGTCGACTGCTTTGCTCACTGGTGGCCTGAAGAATGAGTCAACAGTCGGTCCGAGGGGACACCTGAGCCACATTATTGCTTTTTCAGTGATAATTACAGTCTTGACATTGGGGCTGGTAGGATGAACCCTGCCTGGTAAAGCAGTGGGAAAGTGTGACATTTTGATTTTGTTTGCCTGATTCATGTATCATTTATTTAATTGTCATTCAGAAATGATTATGGATTGGATTTCCTCAAGATGACTTGTCGAAAATGGAACAATCCCAATCTTTCTGTCAAACCCAACTTCGCCAGCAAGAACAGGGTTCAATTAGGAAGGTACCTTATTGGCCCGAATATAGGACGGCCCTGATAATAAGATGACCCCCTCTTTTTCCAGACTCACGTTTGAAAAAAAGACTTTTTGAACACCAAATTAATTTTCATACAGAAAATAATTACAGCACATCTGAAACAAATGTATTTGAGAGAAAAAGCATGTTATTTTGCCTCATTCAAATCTTAATATCTGAACATTTAAATATGTCAACTAAAGTGCAATCACATTCGTAAATGAATGGCTTCTGGTTTTTGAAATGTAAATAAACCAATCTATTGTGATAAAACAACAAAATTGCAATAACTGCATTAACCATCAAAGTGAAGTCTAACTATAGTCTTGAAACAAATCTGAATAAGGGAAAACATTGCAATAAAATAATGCAAACTGGTTAAACTTGAGAGTAGCTGAGATCTGTCATGACAGAACATTGCTTCAATGATATCTGGCGCCATCTAGCGTCGAATATAATGTCTAGACCGCAAATATAAGACGAACCCCACTTTTTCAGTCTTATTTTAATGCAAAAAACACAGTCTTATATTCGGGCCGATACGGTAGTTGTATACAGAATTTTGAAAAAATTTACGGTCCCCCGGAAATTTGCCAAAAACTTGCCCGTTCATTTTTAATGGGAAATGTCCCATTCACTTTCGAGGGGATTGCCAATAGAATTTACATTGCATCGTTGCCATTGACGGCCATGCATGTCAAATCTATCGATGCTAATGTACTTGGATTCCATTGACGCATCTGTGAGTCGATGCCATTGACGGCCATGGACGTCTAAATTTTTTCCCACTCATTTTCAATGGGGGAAAAAAAGAATGTCCCCAAATCAACAGGAAATGACCAGACATATATATAGGACGTGTCGCCCAATTGTCCCCGAATCCATTGACGCTTATGGAGGGTGCTGCCATTGACGTCCAAATTTTTTCCCATTCATTTTCGAAGGATAAAAATGCTATTGACGCCCATGGACGTCTAAATTTTTTCCCATTCATTTTCAATGGGTTAAAAAAATGTCCCCAAATCAACAGATAATGATCAGATATCAATAAGACGTGTCCCCCAAATGTCCCCGAATCCATTGACACTTATGGAGGGAGCTGCCATTGGCATCCATGGACGTCCAAACTTCCCATTCATTTCCAATGGCATTTAATCATGTTTTTTTGTTCTATTGATGCTAATGTACTTGGATTCCATTGACGCCTATGTAAGTCGATACCAATGACGTCCATGGACTCCCCAAATTTTTCTCATTCATTTTCAAAGGCAAAAAACAAAAACAAAAATTCCCCAGATCAACAGGAAATGACCAGATATCAATACAATGTGTCCCACAAATGACCCCGATTCCATTGACGCTTATGGAGGGTGCTGCCATTGACGTTCATGGACGTCCAAATTTTTTCCCCATTCATTTTCAATGGCAGAAAAAAAAAATGTCCCCAAATCAACAGGAAGTGACCTGGTATTGTCCCCGAAATGTCCCCAAGTCAACCTGGGCGGGGTTAAGATCTGTATCACCACAGAGCAAAGACCCGGAGTAATTTCACTACATATCAAATCGAAAGTAAGGGCCTACTTACGTCATTGAAAAACCAAGGTTGTATTCTCCTAGGCTAAAAAGCTGTCGTCGCTGAAATGTTTAAAACAAAGAAACGATCGAGCAGCCGGGGAGAAGTTCTTCCGCTTGATTCTCACAAAAGATGTCCAAATCCTTGCAGAAGAAGGTTTTTTGGGCCACTCTGAGTTTCGAGGCTTTAGGTGACCAATTCATCGCTACACATCGAGATGCCGTATGCTTTCGTATTGGAGTGTTGGTGAGGTCTTCGGGAATTGACGTCATCAGGTTGCGGCCGGGAGCGAAACGCATCCCTTGTTGCCAAGGTGTTGCTATGGCAGAAACTCAAAAACTACGCGGTCAAATCAAAAAAGATCTTAGTAATGTGAGTTTTGAGACAGCAAATGATGCATTCAATACAATTTAAACGGTAAAACGCTCATGAATTGAAATCTTCACTTGTCTTTTAATTAATCGGCCGATTAATTGATTATAGAAATAATCGTTACTTGCTTATGACAGATGTCATTAAGTGTCATTCAGCAAATTTTGTCACTCACTCCATTTATGGCCGGTCCGCATCTTTTACATCCATTCAAAAGTGACATCATTTGTCGGATGACACTTAATGACATCTGCCATAAGCATTTATTAACGCTCATGCTAGCGTCATGTCATAATTATGACAATCTTGTCACAGTTTGATGACGCCACTGTCAGATAAAGTGTTACCGAAAAAAGTGTTTTTTCATACTCGAGTCGTCTTTTACCCACATCTCCCACACAGCCAAGTGAACTCTTGACACATGTTGTCATTATTTCCGAGTAGCTTTATTCTGAGCATGCTATTGAGCAAATAAATACCGAACCACTGACAGTGACTATCTATGTGTATTCTGTTATGTACATTTTTCTACACATACTGTAATTCCAGTTTTTGCGCACTCATGCATCATCTTTTTATTTGTTTATGTCATCACATATGGCCAATTTACGAATTTCGTACGAAAGTTACATCAGCGCCATCTGGGGGAAAAAAAGACCTGAATGAAACATTTCCGGTGCTCAGATATCAAAAGGAGCTGTTCTGACCCAACTTCCCGTCTGTGTAAAACACTCTCAAGGTGACATGAACGGAGAAGGCAGCGCTTTTGGTTCACATCACGAGTCTCGACATCTTGGGAGGATGCCTGAAGGAGACCTGATAAGGTTCTCAAATGATTTCCTGGAAAAGTACTTTAAGTTTCAGCCTCTCACCAAGCTTTACTGCCGCAACGGAGGCTACCATCTGAGGATCATGCCTGATGGAAGCATCAGTGGTAGCTTGGATGAGAATGACCCTCATGGTAAGCTAATTTTGTTTTAATATCAAACACTGCTTCTAAATTTTTTTTAAAAAAGGGAACAATGCTTCAATTATTGTCATAATTGTTTTTACTGTGTGTGCCACAGTTATACTGAGACGGTGGGCGAAAGAGACAAGTGTGGTCGTTGTGAAAAGTGAGCACACGGAAAGATTCCTGGCTATGAACGATGAAGGTTGCCTCTATGGTTCAGTAAGTACCATTGAGCATATTTGTAAATTTTTAAAAATACAGTGGAGCCTCCAAGCCAACACTCAAAAAATATGAAACATGGTATTTATGAAAGAAATTTCAAGTAGTTTCACACAACTGCTTCAAGTGACTATTAAGTTATGTAGTTAAATGAAAAATGCCTAAATGATTTAAGCAAGACTTAAAGGGATCCTTGATCTTAGAGACATGTAATTCTTAAAAGATAAACGTTAGTATGAGTTTTATGAGGGGCCGTACAAGACATTTTTCATTCTGGCCCTCTCATACACATACATTCTCCTTTCACATACATATATATTCGCTCTCACACACATATATTCTCCTCTCATATTTATATATTTTCAATCTCACTCTCATACATTTTAACTTTCACATTCGCACATTTTCACTCTCACATTCAATACATTTTTACTTTCACATTCAATACATTTTTACTTTCACATTCATTCATTTTCACTCTCATATATTGTATTTTCACTCTGAGATTCATACATTTATACTTTCATGTTCATTCATTTTCACTCTCATATTCATATATTTTCACTCTCATATTCATTCATTTTTACTCTTTCATTTTCACGCTGTGTGTGTGTGTGTGTGTGTGTGTGTGTGTGTGTGTGTGTAGAAAAAAATATGTAAATGAGAGAAGAATATATCGGTATAAGAGTGAATATATATCTGTGTTATATATGAATATATGTACGTAAGAGGAGAATATATGTACGTGAGAGGAGAAAGTATATATGCGAGTGGAAAATGTATGAATGTGAGAGTGAAAATGTAAGAGTTTGAGAGTGAATATATATAGTGGGGAGAACAAGTATTTGGTACAATGGGTTTTCCCATTGACTGTGTATCAAATACTTGTTCTCCCCACTGTATGTATGTGAGAGGAGAATATATGTGTGTAAGAGTGAATATACAGTGGGGGGAACAAGTATTTGATACACTGCCAATGGGAAAACCCATTGGCAGTGTATTTAATACTTGTTTTCCCCACTGTATATGTATGTGAGAGGAGTATGTATGTGTGTGGGAGGGCTAGAATGAAAAATGTCTTGTACGGCCCCTCATATGAGTTAAAATAATTTGATATTATTAATATGTGACGTCATCGCCGTGCAACGTCAACAACAATGGCGAGCTACTGGTTTATTTTTTTTTTTAATTTTAAATTTAGCAAATATTATTACAACGAAAACATTGAGGGGTTTTACTATCAAATTATTGTAACTTGTACTAACACTTATCTTTTAAGGACTAGGTCTTTCTATCCAAAGTACTCTTTAACACTGCTAGTGCTAAAACAACACCCAAATCAACGCTGATCAACTCATTTACAAAAAATGAACTCCACAGAATTTGATGTGTAAGGCATCCTAAGAGGGACAAAACTCATGCAATTTGTACAATCGCATTACGTATACATTAAGCAATGGTTTTTATAAGTGTTTTAATTGTCTCTCTTATATGATATATACACCAATGGATTCAGTAATTTGTAAATACACAAAGATAATATGTTTGTACAATGAAAAATGCCCATTTAAAATGTTAATTATATTTAGTTTAATCACGTTATGTATGTATTAAGCAATACTTTTTAATAAGTGTTTTAATTGACTCTCTGACATTATTAATACAACAATGGATTTAGTCATTGTAAAAAAAAACACAAAGCTAATGTGTATTGTTGGAGGCAGTCTTTCAAGTCCTCTGCGTGTTCGTTTTCAATTCAGGTGAGATGGCTAGACTGGATTGTTAAATGAAGACTGGAGGCAAAAGATCAATAATGCACAGTTTTAATTTCAGAAATTTCTGGGTGCACTTAGCTACAAGACAGACTGTATAGAAAATGCACACTACACAGATTGCTCGGCCTTCCTTATATAGGGTACAGATAAGGAGGTGTGTCTTAGAACATTTGGTGATTAACTCATCTTACAAACCTTGCAAAATAGGTCATGAGCCTTGTTGCGTTAGCAGTTAAAAGTCCATGATCGTCTGAGGCAAAACTAACTATCAGCAGTTTCAGTGGAAAAACAACTGGTCAAGCTTGCGAACATATCAGAAGATCGCATTAGCCGAGAAGCATATTGATTTCAATATATACAGTAAAATAGTGCGTGTGCATTTTTTTCCCCACAAAAATAATCTGGTGCGCACTAAAAACTATCTGGTAAACATTGTTGCAATTGGCTGACTTGCATGTCAAAAGACCGCTAGCGTAAATGCTATATATTGCTAATGTTTACAGCAACTGGCAAACTTGCATAGCAAAAGTTGGCTATCTTAAATGCTATATAATGCTAATGTTTACCAGATAGTTTCTGGTGTGCACTGGAAAGAATCTGATGTGCACCAGATTGCTTACATTTATTTTATTTATTTCTGTTGATGTATGTCAGACTTGTCACATGAAACTATTACCTCCGTAAGACATTCAATTCAAGTGAAGTGTTCTCATGGATAAGCGGGCTCCTCCCTTTGCATTGCAGGAGGCACTCAACGATGATTGCTTCTTTGTGGAGAGCCTGGAGGACAACAAGTACAACACGTATCAATCCAAGAAGCACAATTGGTATGTTGGGCTGAAGAAGAATGGAGAGCCCAAATCAGGCCGCGAGGCGAAGTTGTCTCAGAATGCAGTCTTCTTCGTGCCAAGGCCAGCCGAAACAAGTGCGGCTGCCTTTGAAGAAGCTTAACCATTGTATCGCATTGACTTTTCTCTTTACCATTAAAACAGCAAATAAAGCATCATCTTAACTGAATTTAGAATGTGAAAGATCCTACATGAGGTCTGCATTAACAGGCTAGTTTATTGTCATTGTATTAACATCATGCTAACTGTGGCACTAGCTTTTTCATTGACATAATTCGCTAAGTGAGACATAATATTGCAATGATATTCTACAGTCCCTGACAAAAGTCTTATCGCTTATCCATTTTGTAGAAACAATTGCTAATAACCTGACTTTCATTTATTCAGTAGGTTTCAGAAATGGCTCATACAAAAGCTAAGACACCTCCCAAATGATGTTGAATGTACAAAAATATATTTGTTTCACTGAAAAAAGATTTATCATTTAATGAAGACATAAAAGGCAAATTTTGGCAAGACAAAAGTTTTGTTGCCTACAGAAAGTCGTGTGAAAATTGAACAAAAAATGTACTTCAAATACAAAAATATGTTACATAACATAAGCGAATTACCGTATTGGCCCGAATATAAGACGACCCTGATTATAAGACGACCCCCTCTTTTTCAAGACTCAAGTTTGAAAAAAACTTTTTGAACCCCAAATTATTTTTTATACACAAAATAATTACAGTACATCCGAAACAAATGATTATAACAATATATTTGACAGAAAAAGCATGTTATTTTGCCTCATTCAAATCTTAACATCTGAACATTTAAATATGTAAACTTAAGTGGAATCACATTTGTAAATGAATGACTTCGGGTTTTTGAAATGTAAATAAACAAATCTATTGTGATGAAACAACAAAATTGCAATAACTGCATTAACCATCAAAGTGAAATCTAACTGTAATTGTAGTCTTGAAACAAATCTGAATAAGGAAAACCCAAAAAAGTAATGCCAACTGGTTAAACTTGAGATATCTGAGATGTCATGACAGAAAATCACTTCAATGATATCTGGCGCCATCTAGCGTCGTGAATGGGTAAAATGTCTAGACCGCTGAGGTCATGACAGAACATCGCTTTATTGATATCTGGCGCCATCTAGCGTCGTGAATGGGTATAACGTCTAGAACGCGATTATAAGACGACCCAGCTTCTTCAATCTGATTTCAATGCAAAAAACACCGTCTTATATTCGGGCCAATACGGTAAGTAGTGGTGGTGTGAGATCCAAATTTAATATTTTGTTTGACTTTCACGGGTTTCGACAAGGATTCATACAATTTATTGATGAAGTCATCAGGAACATCAAAGAAAGCAGTCTTGCATGCCTCCTAGAGTTCATCAACATTCTTGGGTTTCGTCTTCCATGCTTCCTCTTTCATCCAGTTCATGTCTGGTGACTGGTTGGAGGATCTTGATCTTCTTTGCCTTGAGGAACTTTGAGGTAGAGACTGAAGTATGCGATGGAGCACCATCCTGCTGCAGAATTTGTCCCTTTTTATGGTTAGGAATGTAAGAGGCAGCTAAGATTTGTTGATATTTCACACGATTTATGTTGCCTTCAACCCTGCAGATCTCTCACACACCCCCATTCTGGATGTAACCCCAGACCATGATTTTGCCACCACCAACTTTCAGTGTTTTCTGAGTGAATCTTGGATCCATCCGGGCTCTAGTAGGTCTCCTGCAATATTCCAAAATCCATCTTTTGCCACAAAACAGTGGCAAAAGGTGGATTTTTCAGATGAATCTTCCATTGAATTCCACCACAGTTGCAACAAATATTGGATATTGGAGCCCGCATGGATCCGAGATTCAATCAGAAAACAGTGAAGTTTGGAAGGCAAAGAAGATCAAGATCCTCCAGGACTGTCCAGCCCAGTCACCAGACATGAACAGGATGAAAGAGGAAGCATGGAAGACGAAACCCAAGTATGTTGATGAACTCTGGGAGGTATGCAAGACTGCTTTCTTTGATGTTACTGATGACTTCATCAATACATTGTATGAATCCTTGCCGAAGCCCATAGAGGTCATACAAAATATTCAATTTGTATCTCACGGCACCACGACTTAATTATGTAACATACTTTTGTATTTGAAGTACATTTTTTGTTCAATTTTCACACTACTTTCTGCAGGCGCCAAAACTTTTGTCGTGCCAAAATTTGGCCTTTATGTCTTCATTAAATGATAATCCTTTTTTCAGTGAAACAAATATATTTTTTGTACATTCAACGTCATTTGGGAGGGTCTAAGCTTTCATGTGAGACATTTCTGAAACCAACTGAATCATTAAGAGTCAGGTTATTAGCAATTGTTTCTACAAAATGGATAAGTGACAAGACTTGTCAGGGACTGTCTTATATTCGGGCCGATATGGTATTTTAAGGAACAAAAGTGAGGACTTCATCCACGACTGAACAGACCTCACGTCTCGTCAAGTTAGAGCGTTTCTTTTCCTTGCAATTTTTTTTTTTTGGCCACAAGAGAGCAGCATTGCTTTAAAATCAATTGCGATCACTTAGCGTGGACCCATCTTTTGAGAGAAGAGAGGATCTTTCACTAAACTATACTGTACTTGGAATAGCTTATAGGTTTTCAAGTACTGTATTACTTTGCTGTAGTAAACAAATTCTAATCTATTCATTATGGTAATCAACACATATGGAAGCTAGTTTAAAATGTGAATATCTGGGGTTGGGAGGAATTTTTGTGTGGATTTAATACAGCTCAAATGACTTCCTCTCAGGACAAAAACAAGTCTGGTTCTGATGTTAAAATCAAGTCTAATGTAAAGTCAGAGCAGATGACAACAGTTCAGACAAAGACAATAACCTCGCTTCACCCCTGATTTAAAAGAAATTGTCCATTTTTTCCCCTCTCAATGTGCACTTAATCTGGAGCAGCTGAAAGTGAACAAGGCCCACTTAAATATCTCAGATGTTGCTCTTCCTGGAAAAGTATGAAAGCATTTTAAATAGGAGGGGAGAAAAAACTTTGTTTTTTTTTAAATGAGCAGGCCAACTAAAAGTCTTTTATAAATGTCTTATCACATAAAAAAGTGCTGCGTTCGTTGGTTTGGTAGCACTAGACCAGTGATTCTTAACCTTGCTAAAGGTACCGAACTCTACGAGTTTCTAATGGGCATTCACAGAACCCGTCGTAATTTAATAATGAAGCTTTTTTTTTTTTCTCTTCAAATTCACAACCGATATAGCTATCGTAGCAAGCAAATTCGTACTGAAATGTATTCAAATTTCAAATTTACAACAAATAAATTGGGTTTTTCCAGTTACCGCAATTTCCACACTATAAGGCGCACCCAACTATAAGCCGCCACCCACCAAATTTGGCACGAAAACGGCATTTGTTCATTGGACTGGACTAAAAGCCGCAGCTGTCCCCACTGTTTGATGGGATATTTATACCAAAAGATATTAACCGGTAACAATTTGACAGCAGCATCATAAGACTGTCATAAGACAAAATTAACCACCATTATTGTTTCAAGAAGCTTAATTTACTACTGAATGCTTATGACAGACGTCATTAAGTGTCACCCAGCAAATTATGTCACTAACTCCATTTGTATCCAGCTCGTATCTTCCATCCATTCAAAAGTGAGATAATTTGCTGGATAACACTTAATGACATCAGTTATAAGCATTCATTAATTATCATGACAGTGTCATGTCATAATTAGGATTGTCTAATGACATTCTTATGGCGCCACTGTCAAATAAAGTGTTGCCAAAATACCATAAATAGCAATTAATGAAACAACTGGAACACTAACTGAAGCAAGAATTGGCACGGAACATAAATTAACAATTGAGCTTTTTGTAAAAGCATACATTTCAAACATAACTTTGACTTTCACACAGCTATTTTTTGCTTTTGTGACATCCCAAACATCTGAATAATGTTTTCCTTCTACAAAATAACATAAACAACAAGACAAACAGAGCTTTTGATAGCAAAGTAACAATTTATTTACACATAACTAAACTATTGAACTGAGAGATGACCCTGTTGTGCGCGTTTATGGCTGAGTCACGGACACTAGAGCAGGGGTCACCTAACAACGGCCCCCCCGAACAATTTTTTTTTTTTTTCCCCCCAATAGTGTCATTTATTTCCTGGCTTTTTTCTGTGACGAACCCAGAGAGTGTTATTTGGTTATTATCTATTTAATTGATAGTGTTATTATTATTTATTACTATATCATATTAATATTATATTATATATTAGAATTTTTATTTTATGTACTTTTGTTCCGTGAATAATTCAGAAAAGGGCATTTGATTGTGGCTTTCTGAAAAACAATAATTTTTTACTAGGGCTGTCAAAATTATTAATTATATTATATATCATTATATTAATTAATTTTTGAATTAATCACTTTAAAATATTTGACGCAATTAACGCACATGCCCGGCTCAAACAGATTAAAATGACAGCACAGTGCAATGTCAACTTGCCATTTGTGTTTTTTGGACTTTTGTTGCCCTCTGCTGGCGCTTGGGTGCGACTGATTTTATGGGTTTAAGCATTGTGTAATTATTGACATCAACAATGGCGGGCTACTAGTTTATTTTTTGATTGAAAATTTTACAAATTTTATGAAAACAAAAACCTTAAGAGGGGTTTTTATATAAAATTTCTATAGTTTGTACGAACATTTTTTTAAGAACTACAAGTCTTTCTATCCATGGATCGCTTTGACAGAATGTTAATAATGTTAATGCCATCTTGTTGATTTATTGTTATAATAAACAAATACAGTACTTATGTACCGTATGTTGAATGTATATATCCATCTTGTGTCTTATATTTCCATTCCAACAATAATTTACAGAAAAATATGGCATATTTTAGAAATGGTTTGAATTGCGATTAATTACGATTAATTAATTTTTAAGCTGTAATTAACTTGATTCAAAATTTTAATTGTTTGACAGCCCTAATTTTTACATTTAGGCACTCCTGCAATCGTCACACCTTTTCTGTTACAAACTGACCCCGGCCCTCCATTAGAGAAGGGAAAAGTTATGTGACCCTCACGGGAAAAAGTTTGGGGACCCCTGCACTAGAGAGACACAAGCGGCCGAACACGGTGAAGCGAACTCTACTCAACAAGCAACACAGACTCAACAACCTCATCCGCTACACTGGTGATCCCGATCGTTCTGCTTGGTCGTCCAACGCCTGGCATCCCGGACGTCGTCCCGATTGTTCTGCTCGGTCGTCCGCCGCCTGGCGTCCCGGACGTCCTCCAGGTCGTCCTTCTCGGACTTCCCACACCTGGCGTTCTGGACATCCTCCTGGTCGTCCGTTCGGTCGTCTTCCACCGGCGCCTCGACCAAGCCGCCCGACCGTTCGTTCCGTTTAAATCGGGTTACGTCTGGCTTCCTGCGTGGGTGGATTCTGGGGGCGACCTGTGTGGTGACCGCTGCCTCATGGCAGAGTTCACCTGGGGAGCTTGTGTGGGGCATGTTGTGTTCCAGGGGGGTAACTGGTTTGGCCGTGCGCGTTTCCGGCTGGATCGTTCTCCACATTTTTCTCACGCTTCTTGCTTCTTCCGACTTCCGTTTCCTGACATATGACTTCTTACCAAATGCGCTACTGCCCTCCAGTGGCCAGTTTAATTGCTTTAAAATGAATTTTGACCATTGTGCTTTGGAGCGAAGTTGCATCAGAACCTAGAGATGTCTCTTGTGAAAAAAAACGTAAAAGACGTATACAGTGGGGAGAACAAGTATTTGATACACTGCCGATTTTGCTGGTTTTGCCACTTGCAAAGCATGTAGAGGTCTATAATTTGTGTCATAAATTCTCTTCAACTGTGAGTGACGGAATCTAATCCAAAAAAAACAGAAAATCACGTTGTATGATTTTTAAATAATAAATTTGCATTTAATTGCATGAAATAAGTATTTGATACATCACAAAAATCAAACTTAATATTTGGTACAGAAACCTTTGTTTGCTGCTACAGACACCAAATGTTTCCTGTAGTCCTTGACAAGGTTTGCACACACTGCAGCAGGGATTTTGTCCCACTCCTCCATGCAGATCTTCTCCAGAGCCTTCAGGTTTCGGGGCTGCTGCCGGGCGACACGGACTTTCAGCTCCCTCCATAGATTTTCTATCGGGTTCAGATCTGGTGACTGGCTAGGCCACTCCAGGACCTTAAGATGCTTCTTACGGAGCCACTCTTTAGTTGCCTTGGCTGTGTGCTTTGGGTCGTTGACATGCTGGAAGACCCAGCCATGACCCATCTTCAGGGCTCTCACTGAAGGAAGGAGGTTGTCAGCCAATATCTGGTGATACATAGCCCCAACCATCCTCCCTTCAATACGGTGCAGTCGTCCTGTACCCTTGGCAGAGAAGCAGCCCCAAAAAATGATGTTTCCTCCTCCATGTTTCACGGTTAGTATGGTGTTCTTGGGGTTGTACTCATCCCTCTTTTTCCTCCAAACACGACGAGCCGAGTTTAAACCAAAAAGTTCCATTTTGGTCTCATCCGACCACATGACCTTCTCCCATTGCTCCTCTGGATCATCCAGATGGTCAGTGGCAAACTTCAGATGTGTCTGGACACGCACTGGCTTCAGCAGCGGGACCTTGCGTGCGCTGTAGGATTTTAATCCATGATGGCGTAATGTGTTTCCGATGGTTTTCTTCCAGACTGTGGTTCCAGCTCTCTTCAGGTCATTGACCAGGTCCTGCCGTGTAGTTCTGGGCTGATCCCTCACCTTCCTCATGATCAGTGATGCCCCACAAGGTGAGATCTTGCATGGAGCCCCAGAACGAGGCAGATTGACCGTCAACTTGAACTTCTTCCATTTTCTAATAATCGCTCCAACAGTTGTTACCTTCTCACCAAGCTGCTTGCTTATTTTCCTGTAGCCCATCCCAGCCTTGTGCAGATCTATTATTTTATCCCTGATGTCCTTACAGAGCTCTTTGGTCTTGGCCATTGTGGAGAGGTTGGAGTTTGTTTGTTTGAGCATGTGAACAGGTGTCTTTTATACAGGTAACAAGTTCAAACAGGTGCAGTTACAGGAGGGGTTCTTAAAAAAGGAACTATGAGCCGAAATATTTACTAGTTGGTGATGTATCAAATACAGTGCCTTGCAAAAGTATTCGGCCCCCTTGAATCTTGCAACCTTTCGCCACATTTCAGGCTTCAAACATCAAGATATGAAATTTAATTTTTTTGTCAAGAATCAACAACAAGTGGGACACAATCGTGAAGTGGAACAACATTTATTGGATAATTTAAACTTTTTTAACAAATAAAAAACTGAAAAGTGGGGCGTGCAATATTATTCGGCCCCTTTACTTTCAGTGCAGCAAACTCACTCCAGAAGTTCAGTGAGGATCTCTGAATGGTCCAATGTTGTCCTAAATGACCGATGATGATAAATAGAATCCACCTGTCTGTAATCAAGTCTCCGTATAAATGCACCTGCTCTGTGATAGTCTCAGGGTTCTGTTTAAAGTGCAGAGAGCATTATGAAAACCAAGGAACACACCAGGCAGGTCCGAGATACTGTTGTGGAGAAGTTTAAAGCCGGATTTGGATACAAAAAGATTTCCCAAGCTTTAAACATCTCAAGGAGCACTGTGCAAGCCATCATATTGAAATGGAAGGAGCATCAGACCACTGCAAATCTACCAAGACCCGGCCGTCCTTCCAAACTTTCTTCTCAAACAAGGAGAAAACTGATCAGAGATGCAGCCAAGAGGCCCATGATCACTCTGGATGAACTGCAGAGATCTACAGCTGCGGTGGGAGAGTCTGTCCATAGGACAACAATCAGTTGTACACTGCACAAATCTGGCCTTTATGGAAGAGTGGCAAGAAGAAAGCCATTTCTCAAAGATATCCATAAAAAGTCTCGTTTAAAGTTTGCCACAAGCCACCTGGGAGACACACCAAACATGTGGAAGAAGGTGCTCTGGTCAGATGAAACCAAAATTGAACTTTTTGGCCACAATGCAAAACGATATGTTTGGCGTAAAAGCAACACAGCTCATCACCCTGAACACACCATCCCCACTGTCAAACATGGTGGTGGCAGCATCATGGTTTGGGCCTGCTTTTCTTCAGCAGGGACAGGGAAGATGGTTAAAATTGACGGGAAGATGGATGCAGCCAAATACAGGAACATTCTGGAAGAAAACCAGTTGGTATCTGCACAAGACCTGAGACTGGGACGGAGATTTATCTTCCAACAGGACAATGATCCAAAACATAAAGCCAAATCTACAATGGAATGGTTAAAAAATAAACGTATCCAGGTGTTAGAATGGCCAAGTCAAAGTCCAGACCTGAATCCAATCGAGAATCTGTGGAAAGAGCTGAAGACTGCTGTTCACAAACACTCTCCATCCAACCTCACTGAGCTTGAGCTGTTTTGCAAGGAAGAATGGGCAAGAATGTCAGTCTCTCGATGTGCAAAACTGATAGAAACATACCCCAAGCGACTTGCAGCTGTAATTGGAGCAAAATGTGGCGCTACAAAGTATTAACGCAAGGGGGCCGAATAATATTGCACGCCCCACTTTTCAGTTTTTTATTTGTTAAAAAAGTTTAATTAATCCAATAAATTTTGTTCCACTTCACGATTGTGTCCCACTTGTTGTTGATTCTTGACAAAAAATTAAAATTTTATATCTTTATGTTTGAAGCCTGAAATGTGGCGAAAGGTTGCAAGGTTCAAGGGGGCCGAATACTTTTGCAAGGCACTGTACTTATTTCATGCAGTTACATACAAGTTTATTTTTTTTAAATTATACAATGTGATTTTCTGGATTTTTGTATTAGATTCCGTCCCTCACAGTTGAAGAGAACTTATGATACAAATTACAGACCTCTACATGGCTTGCAAGTGGGAAAAACAGCAAAATCGGCAGTGTATCAAATACTTGTTCTCCCCACAGTAAATACGTTTTTGGGACACTGAAACAATTAAAAACAGAACATATTTACTGTATTGGCCCGAATATAAGACGGTGTTTTTTTGCATTGAAATAAGACTGAAAAAGTGGGGGTCGTCTTATATTCGGGGTATATGTGGGAGGGATGGCAGCGAATGAACGTTCGTTCATTCGCTGCCACCCTCCCAATTCAAATGGATTGGACGTCTACTAGTGATAAACTCATTCCAATTCACAGCAGAAGCTTGTTTTTCTGTTTATTAGTTTTTTTGTACAATATCCTAGAATGATTTCCTGACCAATGTATCGATAATTGTTATATCGCTATATCGTCAGATCATCGTTATCGTGAGCTTTGTATCGCAAATCGTATCGTATCGTGAGGTACCAAGAGGTTCCCACTCCTAGACACGCACCCTTTTATTCCACCCATGGTAGAATTTTACTCATGCAAAGAAGTCGAAATGCCCACAACTAGAGGAAGACAAGATTGTATTCACACAAGCCCTCCCTCAGCGCACACGCATGTGTACGTGCATGCGCACACACGCACACACGCACACAGAAAGTGTTGGTTGGCAATTGGCCTATGGGTCTGCGCGGGGCAGGAAGGGAATCATAGACTGTAAACTGAACAAGGGCCGGCTTCCTCTGGGAGTCCCGTAGCCTGACAGCAGCCAAGATACGCACACACACACACATCGGCTCATCTGTTACTTCTCTCTCTTTTCTCATCTAGTCTTTCTTTATTCAGGATTCCTCATGAAAAGAAGGAAAAAGCAGGTCCAACCAGGGCCGGGTGTATGGGGGGGCCAGGGTGGGCACAGCCCACCCAGACGTGAGTCGTGCCCACACAATCAAAATGTCGGGAATATCTATTGTAGCGTCACACTGGATATAGAGAACGCACGGAGAGTTGGTCTCACCAACTTTTTTATTGCGGGATTAACGGTTACTGTTGGCCGCAACCACGCCGAACAGGCAATCGCCAAAACAAGCGGTTCGTTATCCGCGTGCTTCCTCTCGCTCCTCCAGATACATTTTCGCAGTCAGACATCCAGGCATTAATGACGTCACCGGCCACAACAAAGCGTCGCCATATTGAAATGGGGGCAAAACACGAGTCACAAGCAGTTGCTCTGTCGTGCATTGTAGTACAAACGCGTTGAACTTTTGTCTTATTTGCGTTTTTTTTTTTTATATTCCATCAGAATGAGTAAAAGTTGCCGTGTTGCAGGTTGTAACACAAGGAAGAGTTCGGAGACGATTTGATTGATTTATTTTTTTTGGCCCCAATTAGCTGCTAGGATTCAATAGACTAGGCAGTGGTTATTATTACCGTAACGGACAACTTGCAAAGCGTTTTCTTTTGCCGTGAACTGCTCTGATCGGTCAATCGGTATATTATTGGCCTGGTGGGAAGTGGTTATTTTGCCGTGACGCGTTCACGGCTAAATAACGCTTGGAGGTGAATTACTGGTTACGGCAGAAATAAGCACTCCGTATATACTACCAGTTTTCTTAGTTCCACACAGTACACATTCCACGTAATTGATAAAGGTCAACTTACTGGGTGACTTGATGAGGTAGTTGTATATGTTTCCGAACTCCACTGCAGGCCATTCCTTTGGATTGTTTATCCAGCTATCAGCTGCGACTTTGTATGGGCAGATTTGCAGGCCAATACACACTGATTTTAAGTCGTATCGCCTCCTCGCGTCTGTCGGCAGTGACTCGTGATAATAATCTCATGTTTAAGACGTTTTTATGAAAAAAATATGTATATGAATTTCAGACAACGTTTGTCTACAGATGTTTACCTGTGCGTGCCACCCTCTCAAAATGGCGACACGTTGCTATGCGAGATGACGTCATCGTGACACCACGGTGACTGTGAGAATAAGTAATTAGATGAATTGAAAAAAAAACAACCAAAAATAACAAAAACAAATAAAACCCCAAAAAATTAATGCAGCCCCAACGGGACACAAGCCAGTGTCCTACTTGCGCTGGTCCCAAGCCCGGAGAAATGCAAAGGGTAAAAAAAAATCCTGCATTGGGGGGTGCCCCCTTAAGATTTCTTAGTGCCCACTCTGGTGAGTAAACCTAGATCCGGGCCTGGGTCCAACTATAATACATAGACCTAAATCTGGAGTTTTATTGGGGCAGAATATTCCAATTTCTTAAGTTTTGCCTCCGAGTGGAAGCAAACAACATTGCTTTCGAAACTCTGAGGTCTCGCGAGCAATGCATTGTGGGATTTTACGAGAGCCCGATGACTGGAACTGACTTTAGGCCGCCACTGTCATGAAATGGAGGTATAAAGCATTCGAGTTGAGGCTTGGCTCAACCTAGCATAACAAAGCTAACGCGGCCAAAATCAACGGAAAGCAGATTTCAGCCTCCATTGTCTTCCCATTTAATGATAAAGAACAACTTTATGAGGCCTTTGCTACTGCTGAAGATAGGAATGCGATTTGGTCAGTTACCTAACAACCTCAAGTTTGATCAAACTCCATATGAATGTTCCAGTACAAGTAAACAAACAACAATGAGCTTGTAAACAAGCCTACTGAGACCAAGGAGAGATTAGCATGCGTGCTCACGGTTATATCAGAACAAGACAAAATGTCTGAACGTTGGTGGAGAATACATTTGTTGGTCCAGTTTTAGAATAACTTCAGAGGGAAAAAATGTGAACCATTGTTTTAGCGATTATGGGAGAAAACAATAACCATTTGGTTCTTTAACATCCTGGAAATTATTTAGTGTTTTTATTTTTGTGTTCCGTCCATTTCGTTTGCCTTTTCACATTATATTTGGAGTGATCATTTGTGAAACCGTTATTGCCGAGGGGAGTTTGAACGCACCTCAGTTGATGTTTGCACTTTAAAAAAAATATATATTAAAAATTAGGGCTGTCAAAATTATCGCGTTAACGAGCGATAATTAATTTTTTAAATTAATCCCTTTAAAATATTTGACGCAACTAACGCACAAATACCCCGCTCAAACTGATTAAAATGAGAGCACAGTGAAAGGTGTACTTTTGTGTTTTTCAGAATATGCCGCCCTCTGCTGGCGCTTGGGTGCGACTGATTTTATAGGCTTCAGCACCCATGAGCATTGTTTAAGTAATTATTGACATCAACAATGGCGGGCTACTAGTTTAATTTTTGATTGAAAATTTTACAAATTTTATGAAAACGAAAACATGAAGAGGGGTTTTGATATAAAATTTCTATAACTTGTACTAACATTAATCCTTTAAGAACTACAAGTCTTTCTATCCATGGATCGCTTTAACAGAATGTTAATAATGGTAATGCCATCTTGTTGATTTATTGTTATAATAAAGAAATACAGTACTTATGTACCGTATGTTGAATGTATATATCCATATTGTGTCTTATCTTTCCATTCCAACAATAATTTACAGAAAAATATGGCAAATTTTATAGATGGTTTGAATTGCGATTAATTGGGATTAATTACGATTAATTAATTTTTAAGCCGTAATTAACTCGATAAAAAAATTTAATCGTTTGACAGCCCTATTAAAAATACATTGCCATTGTATTGTCGGGTCAGCCACTGCGCAACGCCTTCAAGTAGGGGGCTGTCCAACAGTCCGTTTCAGTTATTCGCAGTCAACACATGCAGGGATGCAACGCTGGATTTAGGATGAAAAATTACGAAAGCTGTACCGCATACAAACAGGAAGGATTGTCACAGCAGTGATTTGTTCGTGAATTCAAGGTAATTATTATATTTTTCGTACCATGTATGCATTTTGAAACGTTGTGAAAAAAAAAAAAAAGCCAATGATAGAAATTAGCAGCTAAAGCATTGGCATTATACTTCACGATATTTATGTACAATAACTGCTAACTGCACGTTTTTTTGTTTTGTTTTAACCAAGAATCGATGAATATCAATAAAGAATTCAGAGGTTTAAGCATTTATTCACAAGAATTTTTAACGGAAAAAGCTTTTTGTTTACATATAGAGGCCGCTAATTTCCTTACTGACTAGCCTCATAGTTCAGAATATTTACTTAAATGCTACCTGCACGTTTTTTTTTTTTGCTTTTAACCAAGGATCAAGACTGTTTTACGTCCATATCTATAAAGAATTCAGGGATTTAAGCATTATTCACAATAATTTTCAACGGAAAAAGCATTTTGTTTACTTTACATATGGCGGTCGCTAATTTCCTTACTGACTAGCCTCAAAGGTCACAATATTTACCTAAAATATATGCTAACTGCACATTTTTTTTGCTTTTATCCAAAGATCAAGACTGTTTTACATCCATATCTATAAAGAATTAAGGGATTTAAGCATTATTAACAAGAATTTTCAACAGAAAAGCTCTTTGTTTACATTTGGCGGGCGCTAATTTCCTTACTGACTAGCCTCATAGTTCCCAATATTTATATGAAATAAATGCCACCTGCATGTTTATTTTTGCTTTTAACCAAGAATCGAGACTGTTTTACGTCCATATCTATAAAGAATTCAGGGATTTAAGTATCTATTCACAAGAATTTTCAACGGAAAAAGCTCTATGTCTGTGTTTCTGTTCGGTCAGCTTTGACGGAGATAGGCTCCCTTTGAATCGGCCCCACGCCCCGTCAATATATTATGAAGTCGATGACTCAAATATGCATCGAATTCAGGTTTGAGTAAAATTATAACAATTACTGTATTAATTAAAAAAAATATCTATATAAATATATATCTATATATATATATAAATATATAAATAATAATAATTATCAAAAGGTGACGGTTATCAGGCCGGCCAATTGGCCGGCTGGCTCGACCAATGAGGTGTCCCCTATTTCTATATTTGGGGAGTTGGCAACCCTAATGCCATGTAACATTGTTAGTAAATGCACAAAATAGAATGAAACTCCTCGAAAGAATGATGGGACAAAAGTACAGGTGTTCCCCAGGTTACGAACGAGTTCCGTTTCTACACTGGCGACGTAACCCGAATTTCTGCATAAATCGGAATTAACCCTTTAGAAATTTTTAAATAACTACCAAAAAAGTCAAAAAGTATTGTATTTTGTTTATGATGGAGGATACACTGCCCTCTGGTGGCAGCGTTGGGTCTGGCTGGACTGTCGCCTTATGACAGAGGAGCCGACTCAGATGTTTGACATGGATAAAGGATAGCTGTGCTCTGTTTTGGCCCACGTAAAGCTGTAAGTTGTTTTAGCTGATGTTTGTGTATGCATTTGCGATTTAGTTTAGAGCAACAGTTTATGGAGTTATGTGTGCGCGATTTGCTATGAAAATTGTAAATACGTTACCATAAAATATACCAATCATTTTGTGTCAAGTGTTTTATTGTTTCGACTTTACGACGCCGGCTTGTCCGTCCGTCATTTTGTTCCAGTCTTTTTTTTTTTTTTTTTTTTTTTGTCGCATAAACAGTACCTTATTGTTTTTACTTTACTTTGTTAATATGACGGGTTTTGTCCTTACTAAACGTGAAGTTGTTCAGCTTGACAGACATCAAACAAGGCAATTGTGCTTTTTGAAACTTTTTAGTTCCTTTACTTTTGACTATTTGTAAAGCTGTAACATACATATATATGTACACTTACAGTGGGGAGAACAAGTATTTGATACACTGCCAATGGGTTTTCCCATTGGCAGTGTATCAAATACTTGTTCTCTTGGCGCTTGTGACATCAAGACCAGCGTCGGTCACTGTGGCAACCACATCCCATCCACGCACGAACCTAAACAGCCCGAAACCGGCCAGAGAGGGATGATCCCAAAGCAACGCCTGGACACACCTTCGGCCGGCCCACGGACAGATTTTGCTGCTCGGAAACATGTAGCCTTGTTTTGGTTCCAGAATTGTCCCTCCGTCGTCTGTTTTTGCCTTGTTTTTGACCATTGTCGACGAATAAATTGTCAACCTGCTTTCGGCGAGTCTTTTACAAACTTGGAACATGGAGTCAGTACAAAGGGTTAATATCAGAGATGAACGCGCGAAGTTCTGCCTTCCCAGTTGGCGCGCGTGGAGGCAGCATCGGCAGAGCGGCACTTTGTTCAGCTGTCGCTGTTTTCGTGCGGCTTGTCTGGGGAGGCGAATTTCAACAATCTTTAAATGTTCAGATATTGAGAATCGAATGAGGCAAAATAACATTTTTTCAAACTTGAGTCTTGAAAAAGAGGGGGTCGTCTTATAATCAGGGCCGTCTTATATTTGGGCAAATACGGTAGTTTAATAGTTATATTGTAATATAGAGTACATATATGTATATAGTCGTTATTGCTGTAGTAGATGAACTAGTATTACTAAACAGTGTTAACTAATTGGCTGCCATTGTCGAGGATGGACGTCCAATTCTTATGGACTGGAAAGGCTAGCAGCGAGCTTCTCCCAGTTCAAATGGATTGGACGTCCATTGCTGTCAATGGTATGTTTTTATATTTACAGTGTATACAGTACTGTATAGTAGATTACTGTACGTCAAAATGTTTGGGTGTTGCAGTTTATATGTCATGTAAAAAAACGACAGACGAGTCATGCTGTCAAACCCAATTTAGCCTGTGTTGAGCCCACTTTTGGAGCGGATATGATGCAAATATTCTCTTTCCATGGAACAAGCCCTATTTTGGCCCGCGTGTGCGTAAGCAAAGCCACAACGCCCCCTTTCCCCCCCGCGTCTCCTTTCTGGGAAAGAGATGTCCGAGTTAAAGCCCTTATCGCTTCCTCTTCCCTTTCCTGTCATTGACAACATGAAAAGCTAAAGGAAACATAGATCACTAAACAGGGCTATTTAAGGCAAATAACTCTCATTCCACTGCTCCCAGATGGGCCGCAACTGTTTGACTGTGGCCCTGACCATGTCACTGCTCCCACCTTTTTTTATAGCCTGTCCCCGCTTCACTTCCTGACTCTTTTTAGGCCACATCCTCGTGCGTGTGTGTTGACTAGAGGAGCAGCTATAATAGTCGAGAGGAATTTCTAATGCAAACTCTTTCAAGTGCTCCATTGTCTTGAGGTGAGGAAATGATACAAGAGGTACAGTGCATTTTCTCAAATAGTGGCGCCTGAGAATAATTGCCTCGCCCCTAAATGGACTACTCCTATTTTAATGACTTCAGACAATAGAGTTAATGATGAAACATTGATGGCAAGAAAAACAATAGCACCTAAAAAGGCTGACGAATTCTAGTGTTGTAGTTTGCGAATGAGTTTGCATTTATACCCAGTTGCTAACCAATTACATCTTTCGTGCATAGGCGAAGTTTAACTTTTGTGAGAGGAGGGCAAGACATGCTGATGACCACGAAACGCAGTGTCAGCAATAAAATTAACTTACAATATACGTATATATTTATACTAGGGCTGTCAAAATTGTCGCGTTAACGCGCGGTAATTATTTTTTTTAATTAATCACGTTAAAATATTTGACGCAATTAACGCACATGTCCCGCTCAGACAGTATTCTGCCCTTTGGTAAGTTTTACAGCAAGGTTTTTTGTACTGTCTAACAGCGAACTCTTGTGGTCGTTTTGCGACATGGTTTATTGCTTTCTTGCCAGTTCAATATGGCTGCACGACGTCTCGGGCTGACGCCTACGTTGTAATGTTGTGCTTATATGATCCTTGGACAAGATTTGTCCGTAAGTATGGTTGTTGTTAAGAATGTACATATTATGTCAGTAAGCGAAATGTTATATTTTTTGTATGAGATGGTTTTTGTTTATGTTTAGTGAACCTGTATAGCGTGCTAAGCTAACATTGTTGCTAATGCAATGCTTGTGTACTTTTTTTTGTAGTTTCACTACGGTCTAAAGAGGACAGTGGTTTGAGGCCATTTTATTAATAAATCAGATGAAAAAGGAAGAAGTCTGATTATTAAGGCTTCGTTCACTAGCTGTCTAGCTTTGGAAAAAGTAGACGCTTCGGAGTGAGGACAGCATAGACAGATTTAAATGACAGTAGAGTGAAATGCCCACTACAGTCCTTATGTACTGTATGTTGAATGTATATATCCATCTTGTGTCTTATCTTTCCATTCCAACAAATTATTTTACAGAATATATATATAATTTACAGAAAAATATGGCATATTTTATAGATGGTTTGAATTGCGATTAATTACGATTAATTAATTTTTAAGCTGTAATTAACTCGATTAAAAATTTTAATCGTTTGACAGCCCTAATTTATATATATATAAGGCAGAAAACACGGACAAGCCTGAAAAAGCCATTTCTGCTCTTGCACTCCTCCTGAAAATAAACTGCTGTATTTTAAGCCAAAAGAACTGTTGTGTTTGATAGAACAATATGTCTATATGCTAGCATAGCAGATTCATGGCGCATTAAGCCCCAAACTATTTTTAATTTGTCCGTTTTACCCTTGAAACTCCCGTTTACAGACGTCGTGCAACCGCTTTTGTTTCACCCCAGCCGTAAAACGAAGGTAATTACCGTATTTTTCGGACTATAAATCGCAGATTTTTTTCATAGATTGGCTGGGGGTGCGACTTATACTCTGGAGCAATTTATGTGTGAAATTATTAACACATTATTATATGATTTCACATGTTATTTTGGTGTTTTGGTGTAAAACTGATGGTTTGGTAAACTTGTTAGCATGTTCTTTATGCTACAGTATCTGAATAACTCTTGATAGCTATGTTACATTAATATACCGGCCACGTTCACATTGTTGTTCATGCATCATGTAACATTATCATACTGTACACTTATTCAGCATGTTGTTCTCTATTGTATTTTTATTTTAAATTGCCTTTCAAAATGACATACAGTGGGTCAAATAAGTATTTAGTCAACCACTAATTGTGCAAATTCTCCCACTTGAAAATATTAGAGATGCCTGTAATTGTCAACATGGGTAAACCTCAACCATGAGCGACAGAATGTGGGGAAAAAAAAACAGAAAATCACATTGTTTGATTTTTAAAGAATTTATTTGCAAATGATGGTGGAAAATAAGTATTTGGTCATACCAAAAGTTCATCTCAATACTTTGTTATGTACCCTTTGTTGGCAATAACGGAGGCAAAACGTTTTCTGTTACTCTTCACAAGCTTTTCACACACTGTTGCTGGTATTTTGGCCCATTCCTCCATGCAGATTTCCTCTAGAGCAGTGATGTTTTGTGGCTGTCGTTGGGCAACACGGACTTTCAACTCCCTCCACAGATTTTCCATGGGGTTGAGATCTGGAGACTGGCTAGGCCACTCCAGGACCTTAAAATGCTTCTTACGAAGCCACTCCTTTTTTGCCCTGGCTGTGTGTTTGGGATCATTGTCATGCTGAAAGACCCAGCCACGTCTCATCTTCAATGCCCTCTTTGATGGACAATTTTCACCAAAATCTCTTTATACGTGGCCCCATTCATTCTTTCCTTTACACAGATCAGTCATCCTGGTCCACTTGCAGAAAAACAGCCCGTAAGCATGATGTTTCCACCCCCATGCTTCACAGAGGATATGGTGCAATTCAGTATTCTTTTTCCTCCAAACACGAGAACCTGTGTTTCTACCAAAAAGTTCTATTATGGTTTCATCTGACCATAACACATTCTCCCAGTCCTCTTCTTGATCATCCAAATGCTCTCTAGCGAACCGCAGACGGGCCTGGACATTTACTTTCTTCAGCAGGGGGACACGTCTGGCAGTGCAGGATTTGAGTCCCTGGCGGCGCATTGTGTTACTGGTAGTAGCCTTTGTTACTTTGGTCCCAGCTCTCTGTAGGACATTCTCTAGGTCCCCCGTGTGGTTCTGGGATTTTTGCTCCCCGTTCTTGTTATAATTTTGACGCCACGAGGTGAGGAGGGAGTTGAAAGTCCGTGTTGCCCAACAACAGCCCCATAACATCACTGCTCTAGAGGAGATTTGCATGGAGGAATGGGCCAAAATACCAGCAACAGTGCGTGAAAAGCTTGTGAATAGTTAAAGAGAACGTTTGGCCTCAGTTATTGCCAACAAAGGGTACATAACAAAGTATTGAGATGAACTATTGGTATTGACCAAACACTTATTTTCCACCATGATTTGCAAATAAATTCTTTAAAAATCAAACAATGTGATTTTCTTTTTTTTTTTTCCACATTCTGTCTCTCATGGCTGAGGTTTACCCATGTTAACAATTACAGGCCTCTCTAATATTTTCAAGTGGGAGAATTTGCACAATTAGTGGTTGACTAAATACTTATTTGCCCCATTGTATCTGATCTATTATGTTGGATTTTATCAAGTAAATTTCCCCCCCAAATGCGACTTATACTCAGGTGCGACTTCTATGTTTTTTTCCTCTTCGTTGGGCATTTTATGGCTGGTGCGACTTATACTCAGGTGCGACGTATAGTCCGAAAAACACGGTAATTATATTTATTATTCAAAATGTCTTTTTTTTTTTTTTTGCGTATAATCATTAATTGATGTCTAATATTTCGTTTAAAAAATAAAAATAAAAAAATAAAAAACGTTAAAAAATGTTTTTCACTCGCATATTTTAAACTTTTAAACTAATGACGTCACTTTGAAAAAAATGGTGTCTGTAAAAAAGTCACAGATATATACCTCATAACTATCTTTTAACTGTATTTTTTTTTTGTTACTGTGGCATTTTCTCCGATATGGTAGATGGCAAAAACGTATTTATACGTCTTTTACGTTTTTTTTCCCACAACAGACATCTCTAGGTTCTGATGCAACTTTGCTCCAAAGCACAATGCTGAAAATGTATTTTAAAGCAATAAAACTGGCCACTGGAGTAGCGTAGCTGGTAAGACCCGCAACCCGATTCAACGGAACAAACGGCCAGGGCGCCGGCGGAAGACGACCGAATGGACGACCAGGAGGACGTCCAAGACGCCAGGCGCGGGAAGTCCGGGCAGAACAACCGGGACGCCAGGTGAGGAACGACAATGTGCGACGACCAGGAGGACATCCAGGATGCCAGGCGGCGGACGACCAAGCAGAACAACCGGGAGGACGCCCGGGATGCCAGACGCTGGACAACAGTGTTAGGTTTTGTGTTGTTTTTTTTCCTAGTGTGAATTGTCCCTGTGATTACCCATTGATTTCACCTGTTGTACCTGCTCTTAGTGAGTCCTCCTGTATTACCCAGCTGTTCCTCGTTGTCTCGTTACCCCTTGTCTGCATCTGTGTATATAAGCACCCAGTTTCTTTTCACGCCTTGTTGCGTCATTGTCAATGTCAGAGTCTCTGTCAACGTCAATATCTTCGTTCATGCCAGTGTCAATTCTAGCACGTTCCTACGTCACAGCCCTTGTGTTTCTCTGCCTCAGTAAGTTTTTGATACCCAGCCTTTCGTTAGTAATCTGCGTTTTGTTTGCTACTGTGTTTTTTGGGATCACCTCAGTTTTTGTTTGTACCTTGTTTTTTCTGTCGGCCTTAATTAAATCATTTTTGGACCGCCTTTTTTGCCTCGCTTCACTTTTCCTGCGTTTGGGTCCACACACATTTGCCTGCCCGCATTCCTGACAGACCGAGCAGAACGACTGGGACCACCAGCGCAGCGGACAATGGCGTTGAGTCCGTGCTGCTTGCCGAGCAGAGCCCGCGCCGCCGTGCTCGGCCGCTCACGTCCCCCGCGACCCTCCAGTGTCCCGCAACTCATCCAGAAACGCACACGGCCAAACCAGTTCCCCCCCAGGAACACAACATGCCACACACAAGTTCCCCAGGCGAACTCCGACAAGAGGCAATGGTCACCACAAAAGAAAGACTCAAAAAAATCCATCTTGATGAGACAGGCGGCGATGAGGGAAAAGTTTACCCTGGCTGTCGCAGCCACAACAGCGTCATCTCTCAGTTCAATAGTTTAGTTATGGGTAAACAAATTGTTACTTTGCTATCAAAAGCTCTATTTGTCTTGTTGTTTATGTTATTTTGTAGAAGGAAAACATTTTTCAGATGTTTGGGATGTCACAAAAGCCAAAAATAGCTGCGTTAAAGTTATGTTTGAAATGCATGCTTTTACAAAAAGCTCAATTTCTCAGTTTTTTCGTCAGAAATTGGAAATTGCTCAAACTAAGCTATTTTCTAATGCTGATTTCTAAAGAATGGAAAAAGATATGAAGTAATTTTTTTTCCTGCTGAAAGAAGAGAGTTTAAATCTTTCTTTTGGTGGGTTCCACGTTTATATAGCAATAGAACAGAATTTTCTGTGGGCCTTGCAAAATCAGTCAAAATCCAGTAAAACGGCCGGGAGCGAAGGGGGTTGCACTGGTGAAAATGGCTGGGAGTGAATGAGTTAAAGGTACAGTTATAAAGTCTAAAAAGGCAGTACATATGTAAGTGATTGAAAAAAAAAAGGGGGGGGGGGGTTGTCTATGTAAGATGTGGAAAAAACACAGAGTTATATCATCCGTCTGGTTGTTTTGAACTTCCGCCGAGTAACTCGCGGGCCTGGCCTCGCCGGGCAGACAAGTTTAAAACAACTGCTGTTTGACCCTTTCAAGTGGATCATCCATGCTGAACGCCACTCTATTCTTGTCGGAGAGGGACAGCTCCACATGCGTGGCGATGGCGCTTCAAAGTATCGCTGCGAGGCCGGGGACTGCAACGCCAGCATGCTTTTCTGTCTCATTTAGAAGAGAAGCGCTCGGGGCACACTCTCAATGTTATTTTACGGCTCGCTGCTGCCCCCGGGGGTGGGGGGGCGCGCGGGGCACAGGCGGGGTCTTACGTGGCCAACGGCACCAGGAAATCTGACCTCCCCTTTCTTTTTTAAGCAGGGGTTTAGTTATTTCAGACTCTGTATTCCAGCCACTTATTCCCTCCTACAAATTCAGTGTGTGTAATTTGACTAAAAATGAAGGCCGCAAAGTGCCCGCTCAAATAAAATAGCACGCTTGTAATATTACAAGGTTGCGCGAGACTCGCTAACTCGATGTTTTTCCTGTGATTGTTTGGGTTTTCTCTGGGTTAATTTATGCCGGATCCTGCCGGAACAAGATCCGGCACCTATTGATTTTGGACTCCTTGTGTTCCGGGACTTATTTGGGCAGATCCGGCACCTCTCGTATATAGAAAAAATAATAATATTAAAAACATTTTTTAAAAATGTATTGTAATAGCCCCGAGTGGGGCGAAAGAAGGAGAGGAGTCATTGATGGCTTTCTCCACTTTATGATGGCAACGATCAGAAAACAATAAACAAAATAACAGCGGACTGCCGTCACATTCGAACGCTAACTTTCTCGCCCGTATCTCCCTCGCTTCCTACTACCTCACTGCTCTCCGGTCCCAGCGTCTCTTAAAGGGACCGGGCATAGTTACGGACATTGCAGTACAAAATAAAATGATAATGTGCATAAATTAATTCACAGAACAAATTCCAAGAAGTGCATGTTGTTTATAAAAATTTAACGTCATTTGAAAGAGTTGGAGATTTGTTGATGCACTGAAAAGCTGGACCATCAAATCACGCCCCTGATGTTTAAAAAAAAAAAAAAAAATTGGGAAAAAATTTGCGGCACCTGGGCAAAATGCCAGTTGTATTTACCATCTTTCTTCAAACAGAAGGATGATGGTTCAAAACGAGTCGGAAAAGCAACAACCGGCGATGTGGGCAGCTGCAGCGGTCATGCTAACGGGCAGGACTGGGTGTTGTAGGAGGCTAGCGCCACAGCAGCTAGCCAGGTTAACGGACAGCCAGCCAAGCTGGGGCAGGAGGCTGCTACCGTGGTCAGGTTCAGCGCCACCTGGAGTGGGGGCCAGCTATAGCGCCAGCAGTCAGCCAGGTGGACCACCAACAGCCGGACCAACAAGCCAGTACCCTTATGGGAAATTTGGATTTGGGATGCACAATTTGTAAGGCGGTGGGAAGCCAGAAAAGACGGGAGGGGGGGGGGGGGGGGGGGGGGTTGTCTATGTCGTAGTTAACATTAACTCATTTACTCCCCAAAACGTGTAAATATGTTGTATTTTTAATTGTTTCAGTGTCGCAAAGACGTATTTATACGTCTTTTACGTTTGGTTTTTTTTTATTAAAAAAAAAAGACATCTGTGGGTCATGATTCTATTTAGCTCCAAAGCACAAAGCTGAAAATCGGCAATAAAACTGGCCACTGGAGGGCAGTAGCATATTTGGTAAGACCCGTAACCCGATTCAACGGCAACGAACGGCCAAGCCGCACAGCCGGCGGAAGATGACCTAATGGATGCCAGGCGGTCGACGACTGAGCAGAACAACCGGTAGGACGCCCGGGATGCCAGGCGCTGGACGACCGAGCAGAACGACCGGAACCACTAGTGCAGCAGACGATGCGTTTCGTCAAAAAATGTATCTTTAAATATGAGACAGACGGCGATGAGGGAAAAGTTTAACCAGCTGTCGCGGTCAGAACAGCGTCATCTTTCAGTTAGTTATGTGTAAATAAATTGTTACTTTGCTATCAAAAGCTCTATTTGTCTTGTTGTTTATCTTATTTTGTAAAAGGAAGACATTATTCAGATGTTTGGGATGTAACTAAAGCAAAAAATAGCTATGTATAAGTCAAAGTTACGTTTTTTCATCAGAAATTGGAAAATTGAAAGAAGAGAGTCTAATCTTTCTTTTGGGTTGGATAACGACACACTGAAGGGTCTCTCTACCTTACTCTATGAAATGAGGGGAAACCGACAGATTTATGATCATATTTAAGTTAATAATGGTAGGCATAGACATCATAATATTATGAAGTCTATATGACAGGTTATGTGATTATTAGGGCTGTCAAACGATTAAAATTTTTAATCGAGTTAATTCCAGTTTAAAAATTAATTCATCGTAATTAATCGCAATTCAAACCATCTATAAAATATGCCATATTTTTCTGTAAATAATTGTTGGAATGGAGAGATAAGACACAAGATGGATATATACATTCAACATACGGTACATAAGTGCTGTATTTGTTTATTATAACAATAAATCAACAAGATGGCATTAACATTATTAACATTCTGTTAAAGTGATCCATGGATAGAAAGACTTGTAGTTCTTAAAAGACAAATGTTAGTAAAAGTTATAGAAATGTTATATTAAAACCACTCTTAATGTTTTTGTTTTAATAAAATTTGTAAAATTTTCAATCAAAAAATAAACTAGTAGTTCGCCATTGTTGATGTCAATAATTACACAATTCTCATGGTACTGAAACCCACAAAATCAGTTGCACCCAAGCGCCAGCAGAGGGCGACAAAACTCCAAAAAAACACAAGCAACAAGTTGGCATTGCACTGTGCTGTCATTTTAATGTGCGTTAATTGCGTCAAATATTTTAACGTGATTAATTAACAAAATTAATTACCGCCCGTTAACACAATAATTTTGACAGCCCTAGTGATTATTGATTTAAACTAATATTCTGGTAACTATAGTGAATATATCAGCTGAAGCCCCCCTAAAACAGGCCTAATGACGCTACTGGTTACTAGCAAAAAAAAAAAAGTGGCTCTATCAATACTTAATCAATTCACATGAAAGCTGCTGATAATAAAATCCTAACCTCAATATTTAAATGATCGAGTGTAGAACAAGCTCCTCAAAAATTTAGATCAGAAACGGCTTTTCCTTAACGTGCCTGGCTTGAAAATGTATGCGCTTTAGTTGAGAGCGTGACAGACTTGTTTGCCAAGGCCCAAGAAAAGACTGGCAGTGTGGTTGCAGATGGTGGTGAGGAGCCCACATTACAAGTGTGTGTTCCTCACTTCTGGGAAGATGGATGCAAGTGCATAAATGGCTGAGGTTTGTTTGTGTATCTGCGGCATGAGGCTGCCCAACTTCCAACATTTCTCACCTTCTACCTATGAATAGATTCTACTGTATTTTGTACTAATAGACATGCTGAATAGTGCTTATCACTTGTATTTCTTCTGTTTTTGTTGTGTTTTCCAGCAAATGATGTCAATAACTCTATGTCCAGTCCGCATGTTTTACATCCATTCATAAGTGACATCATTTGCCAGAGCACACTTCATGACATTTGTCATAAACATTCATTAATGCTCATGACGGTGTCACATCATAATTAGTTATAAGTCAGTTTTATTGTCATCTTCTTCATATACACAGGTCATACAAAGAAAACAAAATTGTGTTTCTATCCTTACATCAAGTGGTGGAGGATTATTATTAGGCCTGAAAACCGAGTGGTGCTATAAAGTTATGAAAATGGTGAATTTTCATTTACCGGCCTGACCTGGGTGAAATGCCAAAGTCTGCTTTTTGGAGAAACACGCCAAATTCAGTAAATGACTAATATATCCCTGATCCAAAGTTAAGTCTTTTTCATATCTGACCTGTATGAGAGGTATCCCAGCCTGAACACGACTGCATTGACCCATTAGCCCTGGCGCAACCTGCTGGGAACAGGAAATGCCCTTTTTTACTAGACAGGCTCCTCCTCCAAGGGAAAAAAAATCAATTGATCTCAAACCCGCATCTGGTTGGACGTCCATACCTGTCATTAGCACTGAAACATGATCATTCATGCTGACTTAATCATTTTTTTCCCCATGTCTGCTGTTTTCATTTTTGCTCCTTTAATCCCATAAATGAAGTCAACATAATGACAAAAATGTTATTTAAGAAAAAAAAGATATAATGTACTTATATTATATGGCAGAAAAAAATGCTATTTTAACTCATTTTTAAGAAATAATAAATAGTAAATGTACACAAAACATGCTTGGAAATGAATGTATTATGAAAAATATAAACTAAAAAATACATTTCATTATCCTATAATTAACAAAAAGATACAAATATGAGAAATATTTATAATACGTATACTAATATAATGACTATAATACAGTTGAAAAAAAATGTAAAAATAAATTACAACAAAAAAAAAAGACACTTGAAATAAAATATAAATAAAAATAATAATAGTAAAAAAAAAAAATTTTTTTAAAGGCTGATGTATACATTTATTGACTTTATAAAATGAATGGGGAGGTCTTCATTTTGAAATATGGCAATCCGGTCAACTCATTGGCAGCCCTCCTAATTCGAATGGATTGGACGTCAATAACCGTCATTGGCACTGAAACATGATCATTCATGCTGACTTAATCATTTTTTCCCAGGTCTGCTGTTTTTTTGCTCCTTTAACCCTTTAACACCAAACGTGTCGGCAGCGACGCGTTTACGCATATCGTCTTTGAAGCTTCGTCATGCTGTAATCACGTCACCCACGTGCCGCTGGTTGGTTTCATTTAAAAGTGCGGAAGTTGATGTCCACACCAGTTTTTATTTGAAGTCAATAGACCAAGAAAAACGGGAGATAATGTCATTTGAGTTTGATAGTTTTATTGCACTCATAAATATGCATTCAAACGCTGCATGGACCAGGTATCTATCTCCATATTTCCATCATTTCTTGTCCTTTTTCAAAACTGAAAGCAGCACATAAGACTACATATCCCAAGAGCTGTTGTGATGTCAAGAAGGACGAACCGAATGTGATCATTTTTAATAAATTTCCGAACGAGGCGCCAACTAATGAAAGGGAGGCATGCGACGCAAGCAACGGCCGGTTGGTTTGAGCGAGCGACTTTGAAACGTGCAGAATGAATATAAAACTACATTTAGCGCAAGCTAATGCATTATTTCATTAACTCAAGGAGGAAGATGAGCCGTATTTGTCGTCTTTTTCTTTGCATGAGTCGGCGTCTCGGCGAATAGAAGTGACGGCAGCGCGCAAACGGCAAAAGAGTAGGCTGTGTGACGTTGTGTGTGACGCAGCTCCGTGACCTGTTCAAGCTTTATTGAGTGCGCAAAAAAAAAAAAAAAAAAAACTTTATTGGGTCGCATGCCTGCAAATTTTGAATTGAACTGAACTACTTGTCAATATTTTTTAAAATACTTTTTTTTCAATGTTATATATATTTTTTCTTTACTATAATATTTTCAATTTTCATGTAGATGTGTGTTCGAGAAGCTTGATTGCATGTAGGTATAAACTTTTGATAAGGTGATGGGTGCAACACCTAACTTCACAAAGAGATATCCTCCAAACCCTTTTTGTTTAGATGATATATATCATTTTTTTCTCACTATTTTGCACTGTATATAACCTGTTTTGACCATAGTATGTGTAAAGGCCAAAAACGCCCATGACCATACCTGCTGTTTGTGTTGAATTGTCAAACATAAAACTATTCAATCTTATTTTTTTCTATTGAATGTTTATCCTAACAAGTTGAATAAATATGATCAAGCTTCAAAACGGTTGGTCGAGCATGTTTGGTTGCCAGTGGGACGTCAACATTACAAATTTAAAAAAAAGATTTTGGGATTTTTTTCGTCTTTTTGGGTCCAAAATGTGGATTAAAATTGGTCAGTGAAGAAAACAACAGTTTGGACATGAAGTTCAAGGTGTCCTGAAAAAAGGGACCCAACTTGGCCATTGTAAACAATTTTTTCTTTGAAATATAAAGGCAAAATCAAATGCATGCAAATTCGGCCAAACTAGGTGTTAAAGGGTTAAGACTAGGGCTGTCAAACGATTAAAATTTTTAATCGAGTTAATTACAGCTTAAAAATTAATTAATCGTAATTAATCGCAATTAATCGCAATTCAAACCATCTCTAAAATATGCCATATTTTTATGTAAATTATTGTTGGAATGGAAAGATAAGACACATGACGGATATATACATACAACATACTGTACATCAGTACTGTATTTGTTTATTGTAACAATAAATCCACAAATGGCATTATTAACATTCTTTCTGTTAAAGTGATCCACGGGTAGAAAGACTTGTAGTTCTTAAACGATAAATGTTATAGTTACAAGTTATAGTAATTTTATATTAAAACCCCTCTTCATGTTTTCGTTTTAGTAAAATTTGTAAAATTTTCAATCAAAAGTAGAGCTAATATAATAAGAAGAATAAAAACAATAAAAATAGAGTGACCAAAGTTAAGTTTTACGTGTATTTTGCATAGCTATTTTGATATGGAATGCCAGTTCATTTTGCATTATTGTTTAACTGTGTGTCAGAATAGGGCCTCATTACTATAGACTGAAGTGCTTTTCTTTTTGTGAACATTATTTTTTGGGGGAGAGATAGGAATATTATTTTTGCTGTGCTTTCACTAAACGATACTTACAGTATCTGTACATATCTTACCCAAAAATACAACAAGAGACACATAATCGCCACTAAAAGAAAGAAAACTTACCGAAATATGTGTGGAGCACAAATAGCAATTTGCATTGCATTGTGAATACAGCATAAACGTCTCACAACTACTAATTCTCCCACGTTTAGAAGAAATAACATGAGTATGGAACGGCGCTGCCCCCAAGCGGCCGGTGGCATTCTCTTCACTCTTAATGTCCATAAACGGCCTCATTGTAATAATCTGTTTGAGGCAATATGCGAGATGGTCATTCACCCAAGCGCCAGCAGAGGGCGGCAAAACTCCATAACAACAAGTGAGCGTTTCAGTGTACTGTCATTTAAATCTGTCTGAGCGGGACATCTGCGTTAATTGCGTCAAATATTTTAACGTGATTAATTTAAAAAATTAATTAACGCCCGTTAACGAGATAATTTTGACAGCCCTATGAAAAATATAAACTAAAGAATACATTTTATTATCCTACAATTAACAGAAAGATAAAAATATGGGAAATATTAATATATATATTAATATAATTACTATAATACAGATGAAATAAAATATTTTTTTTTTAAAATAAATTAAAAAAAAAGGCTAATGTATAAATTTATTTACTTTATAATATGAATGGGGAGGTCTTCATTTTGAAATTTGGCACTCCGATCAACTCATTGGTAGCCCTCCTAATTCAAATAGTTGGACGTCCATAACAGTCATTGGCACTGAAACATGATCATTCACGCTGACTTTATCATTTTTTCCCCCATGTCTGCTGTTTTCATTTTTGCTCCTTTAATTCCAAAAATGAAGTCAACATAATGACAAAAATGTTATTTAAGAAAAAAAAGATATAATGCTCTCATATTATATGGCAGAAAAAATGCTATTTTAACTCATTTTTAAGAAATAATAAAAAATATAATAAATAGTAAATGTACACAACACATGCTTGGAAATGAATCTATTATGAAAAATATAAACTAAAGAATACATTTCATTATCCTACAATTTATAGAAAGATAAAAAAATATAGGAAATATATATATATATTAATGTAATTAATATAATGCAGTTGAAATGAAATATAAAAATAAAAAATAAATAAAAAGTAAAAAATAAAATTTAAAAAATTGAAATTTGGCAATCCGATCAACTCATTGGCAGCCCTCCTAATTCAAATATATTGGACGTCCATAACAGTCATTGGCAGTGAAACATGATCATTCACGCTGACGTCATCATTTTTTTCGCCCAATGTCTGCTGTTTTCATTTTTGCTCCTTTAATCCCAAAAATGAAGTCAACATAATGACAAAAATGTTATTTAGAAAAATTATATATAATGCACTCATATTATATAGCAGAAAATAATGCTATTTAACTCATTTTTAAGAAATAATAAATGTAAATGTACACAAAACATGCTTCGAAATGAATGTATTATGAAAAATATAAACTAAAGACTACTTTTCATTATCCTACAATTAATAAACAGATACAAATATGGGAAATATTCATATATAATATACATATTAATATAATTAATACAATACACTTTAAATAAAATATAAATAAAAATAATAATAGTAAAAAATATATATATATATTTACTTCATAATATGAATGGGGAGGTCTTCATTTTGAAACTTGGCAATATGATCAACTCATTGGCAGCCCTCCTAATTCAAATGGATTGGACATCCATAACAGTCATTGGCAGTGAAACATGATCATTCATGCCGACTTTTTCATTTTTTTCCCCCCAAAAATGAAGTCAACATAATGACAAAAATGTTATTTAGAAAAAATATATATAATGCACTCATATTATATAGCAGGAAAAAAAATGCTATTTTAACTTATTTTTAAGAAATAATAAATGGTAAATGTACAGAAAACATGCTTGGAAATGAATGTATTATGAAAAATATAAACTAAAGAATACATTTCATTATTGTACAATTAATAGATAAAAATATGGGAAATGAATATATAATATATACTGTATATTAATATAATTACCGTAATTTCCCGAATATAAGGCGCCCCCATGTATAATGCGCACCCCAAATTTACTTGTAAAATCTAGGGGAAATTATTGTACCCATTTATAACTCGCACCCTAATTTTAGCCAATAAATCGAAGAATACAAGAAAACAGAGCTTGTGTACAGATCCAGAAATGTAATTTTACTGACTGGTGAAACACAGCACAAGTATAGCATATTGGTTGTTCAAAACATTACCATAAACTGACAATATTTACGGTATTAATAAGATTTGACAACTTCTCTAACTTACCAGAATCTAGGAGAAAACAAAACAGATGTGACATTTCTTTTAAAGGCTGCTGTATAACTTGCTCGTTTCATCATGATGAATAAATGTTTCTTCCATGGATTGATACGGTAAAATGAAAGCGAGAACGTAAGTCGGAAACCCGAGAGCTCATCACTGTCGACACGACAGTAACAATAGGAACTATTGTTATTACCTTGGTCTTTCCAAGGGAAAGAACAAGGTAATGCTGTTCTGCAACTTTATCGTACTTATTTTTACCTTGGTCTTTCCAAGGGAAAGAACAAGGTTATGTTGTTGTACAACTTTATTGTACTTTTTATTACCTTGGTCTTTCTGAAGGAAAGAACAAGGTTATGTTGTTGTGCAACTTTATTACCTTGGTCTTTCCAAGGGAAAGAACAAGGTTATGTTGTTGTACAACTTTATTGTACTTTTTTTTATTTATTATTATTATAGGTCAATAATTGTTGACGTTTTTTTCGGCGCGCCGCACAGCCCGAACCGTACCTCCGATCGGTACCGTTCAAGTATCGGCACGACCGGAATTTTCGCGCGACGATGGGAATTTTTCAAACGGCCCCGAAAAATTTTCCGTTCGCCCGTAAACGGCAATTTTCCGAAAAAAAAAAAAACTTTAAAAATGTATCTAGTCCTACAATTTTTGACTAAATCACGTAATTTGGGTATCAAAAATTCCGGCATGGTGAGGGGCATAAAAGTTGTATACAGAATTTGGCAAAAATTTACGGTTCCCCGGAAATTTGCCAAAAACTTTCCTATTCATTTTGAATGGAAAAAAAACGCGCGCTTCACAGCCCGAACCGTTAGACCGATCGGCACCGTTCAAGTATCGGCACGACCGGAATTTTAGCGTGACACAGGAAACTTTACAAATGGCCCCGAAAATTTTTCCGTTCGTCCGTAAACGGCAATTTTCCGTGACAAAAAAAAAAGTTTCAAAATGTATCTAGTCCTACAATTTTTGACCAAATCACATAATTTGGGCATCAAAAATTCCGGGACGGTGAGGGGCATAAAAGTTGTATACAGAATTTGGAAAAAATTTACGGTTCCCCGGATATTTGCCAAAAACTATCCCATTCATTTCTAATGGGAAAAGTTCCCATTCACTTTCAATAGGATTTCCAATGGACTTTACATTGCATTGCCATTGACGGCCATGCATGTCGAATCTATTGATGCCAATGTTCTTGGATTCAATTGACTATATGGATGTCGATGCCATTGACGGCCATGGACGTCCAAAATTTTTCCCATTCATTTTCAATGGGGAAAAAACTACATTTCCCCAAATCAACAGAAAATGACCAGATATCAATAGGACGTGTCCCCCAAACGTCCCCAACTCCATTGACGCTTATAGGGGGTGCTGCCATTGACGTCCATGGACGTCCAAAATTTTTCCCATTCATTTTCAATGGGGAAAAAACTACATTTCCCCAAATCAACAGAAAATGACCAGATATCAATAGGACGTATACCCCAAACGTCCCCAACTCCATTGACGCTTATGGGGGGTGCTGCCATTGACGTCCATGGACGTCCAAAATTTTTCCCATTCATTTTCAATGGGATTTTTTTTTTTTTCCCCAAATCAACAGAAAATGACTAGATATCAAGAGGACGTGTCCCCCAAATGTCCCCGATTGCATTGCTGCTTATGGAGGGTGATGCCATTGACGTCCACGGACGTCGAAACTTCCCATTCATTTCCGATGGCATTTCTTCATGTTTGTTCATTCTATTGATGCCAATGTACTTGGATTCCATTGACGCTTATGTAAGTTGATACCATTGAAGTCCATGGACGTCCAAAATTTTTCCCATTCATTTTCAATGGGAAATTTTTTTTTTTTCCCTAAATCAACAGAAAATGACTAGATATCATTAGGACGTGTCCCCCAAATGTCCCCGATCGCATTGCCGCTTATGGAGGGTGATGCCATTGACGTCCATGGACGTCCAAACTTACCATTCATTTCCAATGTCATTTCTTCATGTTTGTTCATTCTATTGATTCCAATGTACTTGGATTCCATTGACGCTTATGTAAGTTGATACCATTGACGTCCATGGACGTCCCAAATTTTTCCCATTCATTTTCAATGGGAATTTCTTCTTTTTTCCCCAAATCAACAATAAATGACCAGATATCAATAGGACGTGTCCCCCAAACTTCCCCAATTCCTTTGACGCTTGTGAAGAGTGATGCCATTGACGTCCATGGACGTCCAAATTTCCCATTTATTTCTAATGGCATTTAATTATGTTTTTTCATTTTATTGATGCCAATGTACTTGGATTCCATTGACGCCTATGTAAGTTGATACCATTGACGTCCATGGACGTCCAAAATTTTTTCCATTCATTTTCAATGGGAATTTATGGGACGTCGGCGTCATCCGCACGTTGGACTTCGTCGACTGGACGTCGGCGTCATCCGCATGTTGGACGTCGGCGACGTTTGCTAGTTGGACGTCGTCACCGTCCGCTCATTGGACGTCGGCGCCGTCCGCTCGTTGGAAGTCGGCGCCGTCTTTATGTTGGATGTCGGCAGCGTCAGCACTTTGGACGTCGGAAGCGACAGCAATTAGGACGTCGGTGACGTCCGCTCTTTGGACATCGCCAAACTTTGGACGTCGGCGTCGTCCACTCTTTTGACATCGTCACCATCCGCTCGTTGGACGTAAGACGGCGCATTCTGCACTTTTGACGTTTGCTTGTTGAACGTCGTCATTGTCCCACGTTGGACGTCGGCACCGTCCGCTCGTTGGACGTCGGCACCGTCCGCTCGATGGACGTCGGCGACGTCCGCTCGTTGGACGTCGGCGCCGTCAGCACTTTGGACGTCGGTGACGTCCGCTCGTTGGACGGCGCATTCTGCACTTTGGACGTCGGTGACGTCCACTCGTTGGACGGCGCATTCTGCACTTTTGACGTTTGCTTGTTGAACGTCGTCACTGTTCCACGTGAGATGTCGGCACCGTCCTCTCGATGGACGTCGGCGTCATCTGCTCTTTTGACGTCTTGGACGTTGGTGACGTCCGCTCGTTGGACGTCGCCAAACTTTGGACGTCGGCGTCGTCCACTCTTTTGACATCGTCACCATCCGCTCGTTGGACGTAAGACGGCGCATTCTGCACTTTTGACGTTTGCTTGTTGAACGTCGTCATTGTCCCACGTTGGACGTCGGCACCGTCCGCTTGATGGACGTCGGCAGCGTCAGCACTTTGGACGTCGGTGATGTCCGCTCGTTGGACGTCGGCGCCGTCAGCAGTTTGGAAGTCGGTGATGTCCGCTCGTTGGACGGCGCATTCTGCACTTTGGACGTCGGTGACGTCCGCTCGTTAGACGGCACATTCTGCACTTTTGACGTTTGCTTGTTGAACGTCGTCACTGTTCCACGTGAGATGTCGGCACCGTGCGCTCGATGGATGTCGGCGTCATCTGCTCTTTTGAGGTCTTGGACGTCGGTGACGTCCGCTCGTTGGACATCGTATTCTGCACTTTTGACTTTTGCTTGTTGAACGTTGTCACTGTCCCACATGGGATGTCGGCGTCATCTGCTCTTTTGACGTCGATGACGTCGGCCTCTCACGCTAACTTTTGACGTCAGCGCCGTTTGCTCGTTGGACGTCGTCACCATCCGTCTGTTGATCGTCGGGGACGTCGGCGTCATCTGCTCTTTTGACGTCTTGGACGTCGGCGCGTTGGACATCGCATTCTGCACTTTTGACGTTTGCTTGTTGAATGTTGTCACTGTCCCACGTGGGAGGTCGGCATCATCTGCTCTTTTGACGTCGGTGACGTCCGCCTCTCACGCTAACTTTTGACGTCGGCGCCGTTTGCTCGTTGGACGTCGTCACCATCCGTTCGTTGATCGTCGGCGCCGTCCTCTCGATGGACGTTGGCGTCATCCGCTCTTTTGACGTCGGCGACGTCCAATCCACTCTGAGGTATACGCATAAAGTAGGTAACTGACCGGGGATCGAACCACCATCCTCTCGTACCAAGGTCAGCGATATCAACACTGAGCTATCCAGCTGCTAAATGCAGCGTTGTGTGATATGTATATAAAGTTATCATGTATGTGATACAGGCATTGACAAAAGCTAACTTGGTATTGACAGAGGTTCGATCCTGCGACCTCCCGCATCAAAGTCATTTTCAATTGGACGTGTCCCCCAAACTTCCCCAATTCCATTGACGCTTATGAAGGGTGCCGCCATTGACTTCCATGGACGTCCAAAATTTTTCCCATTCATTTTCAATGGGGAAAAAACAAAATTTCCCCAAATCAACAGAAAATGACCAGATATCAATAGGACGTGTCCCCCAAACTTCCCCAATTCCATTGACGCTTATGAAGGGTGCCGCCATTGACTTCCATGGACGTCCAAAATTTTTCCCATTCATTTTCAATGGGGAAAAAACTAAATTTCTCCAAATCAACAGAAAATGACCAGATATCAATAGGACGTATATCCCAAACGTCCCCAATTCCATTGACGCTTATGGGGGGTGCTGCCATTGACGTCCATGGACGTCCAAAATTTTACCCATTCATTTTCAATGGGAAATTTTTTTTTTTCCCCAAATCAACAGAAAATGACTAGATATCAATAGGACCTGTCCCCCAAATGTCCCCGATTGCATTGCTGCTTATGGAGGGTGATGCCATTGACGTCCACGGACGTCCAAACTTCCCATTAATTTCCAATGGCATTTCTTCATGTTTGTTCATTCTTTTGATGCCAATGTACTTGGATTCCATTGACGCTTATGGGGGGTGCTGCCATTGACGTCCATGGACGTCCAAAATTTTACCCATTCATTTTCAATGGGAAATTTTTTTTTTCCCCCAAATCAACAGAAAATGACTAGATATCAATAGGACGTGTCCCCCAAATGTCCCCAATCGCATTGCTGCTTATGGAGGGTGATGCCATTGACGTCCAGGGACGTCCAAACTTCCCATTTATTCCAATGGCATTTCTTCATGTTTGTTCATTCTATTGATGCCAATGTACTTAGATTCCATTGACGCTTATGTAAGTTGATACCATTGACGTCCATAGACGTCCAAAATTTTCCCCATTCATTTTCAATTGGAAATTTTTTTTTTTCCCCAAATCAACAGAAAATGACTAGATATCATTAGGACGTGTCCCCCAAATGTCCCCGATTGCATTGCCGCTTATGGGGGGTGATGCCATTGACGTCCATGGACGTCCAAACTTCCCATTCATTTCCAAAGGCATTTCTTCATGTTTGTTCATTCTATTGATGCCAATGTACTTGGATTCCATTCACGCTTATGTAAGTTGATACCATTGACGTCCATGGACGTCCAAAATTTTTCCCATTCATTTTCAATGGGATTTTTTTTTTTTTCCCCAAATCAACAGAAAATGACTAGATATCATTAGGACGTGTCCCCCAAATGTCCCCGATTGCATTGCCGCTTATGGAGGGTGATGCCATTGACGTTCATGGACGTCCAAACTTCCCATTCATTTCCAATGGCATTTCTTCATGTTTGTTCATTTTATTGATGCCAATGTACTTGGATTCCATTGACGCTTATGTAAGTTGATACCATTGACGTCCATGGACGTCCAAAAATTTTCCCATTCATTTTCAATGGGAATTTTTTTTTTTTTCCCAAATCAACAGAAAATGACTAGATATCATTAGGACGTGTCCCCCAAACTTCCCCGATTCCATTAACAATTATGAAAGGTACCGCCATTGACGTCCATGGACGTCCAATTCTCCCATTCATTACCTTGGTCTTTCCAAGGGAAAGAACAAGGTAATGCTGTTCTGCAACTTTATCGTACTTATTACCTTGGTCTTTCCAAAGGAAAGAACAAGGTTATGTTATTCTACAACTTTATTACCTTGGTCTTTCCAAAGGAAAGAACAAGGTTATGTTATTCTACAACTTTATTATTATTACCTTGGTCTTTCTGAAAGAAAGAACAAGGTTATGTTATTCTACAACTTTATTACCTTGGTCTTTCCTATGGAAAGAACAAGGTATTGTTATTCTGCAACTTTATTCGCCTTATTACCTTGGTCTTTCCAAAGGAAAGAACAAGGTTATGTTATTCTACAACTTTATTATTATTATTATTATTATTATTATTATTATTATTATGCAATGGTTTCTCCGCGTTTTTTCGGCGCGCCGCGCAGCCCGAACCGTACCACCGATCGGCACCGTTCAAGTATCGACACGACCGGAATTTTCGCGCGACGATGGGAATTTTCCAAACGACCCCGAAAATTTTTCCGTTCACCCGTAAACGGCGATTTTCCGATTTTTTAAAAAATTTTCAAAACGCTACTTGTCCTACAATTTTTGACCAAATCACATAATTTGGACATCAAAAATTCCGGGACGGCGGGGGGCACAAAGATTGTATACAGAATTTGGAAAAAATTTACGGTTCCCCGGATATTTGCCAAAAACTATCCCATTCATTTCTAATGGGAAAATTTCCCATTCATTTCAAAGGGATTCCAATGGAATTTACATTACATTGATGCCATTGACTGCCATGCATGTCGAATCTATTGATGCCAATGTACTTGGATTCAATTGACTATATGGATGTCGATGCCATTGACGGCCATGGACGTCCAAAATTTTTCCCATTCATTTTCAATGGGGAAAAAACTACATTTCCCCAAATCAACAGAAAATGACCAGATATCAATAGGACGTGTCCCCCAAACGTCCCCAACTCCATTGACGCTTATGGGGGGTGCTGCCATTGACATCCATGGACGTCCAAAAATTTTCCCATTCATTTTCAATGGGAAATTTTTTTTTTCCCCAAATCAACAGAAAATGACTAGATATCATTAGGACGTGTCCCCCAAATGTCCCCGATTGCATTGCCGCTTATGGAGGGTGCTGCCATTGTCGTCCATGGACGTCCAAAATTTTTCCCATTCATTTTCAATGGGGAAAAAACGAAATTTACCCAAATCAACAGAAAATGACCAGATATTAATAGGACGTATACCCCAAACGTCCCCAACTCCATTGACGTTTATGGGGGGTGCTGCCATTGACGTCCATGGACGTCTAAAAATTTTCCCATTCATTTTCAATGGGAAATTTTTTTTTTCCCCAAATCAACAGAAAATGACTAGATATCATTAGGACGTGTCCCCCAAATGTCCCCGATTGCATTGCCGCTTATGGAGGGTGATTCCATTGACGTCCATGGACGTCCAAACTTCCCATTCATTTCCAATGGCATTTTTTCATGTTTGTTCATTCTATTGATGCCAATGTACTTGGATTCCATTGACGCTTATGTAAGTTGATACCATTGACGTCCATGGACGTCCAAAATTTTTCCCATTCATTTTCAATGGGAATTTTTTTTTTTTCCCCAAATCAACAGAAAATGACTAGATATCAATAGGACGTGTCGCCCAAATGTCCCCGATTGCATTGCCTCTTATGGAAGGTGATGCCATTGACGTTCATGGACGTCCAAACTTCCCATTCATTTCCAATGGCATTTCTTCATGTTTGTTCATTCTATTGATGCCAATGTACTTGGATTCCATTGACGCTTATGTAAATTGATACCATTGACGTCCATGGACGTCCAAAATTTTTCCCATTCATTTTCAATGGGAATTTTTTTTTTCCCCCAAATCAACAGAAAATGACTAGATATCAATAGGACGTGTCGCCCAAATGTCCCCGATTGCATTGCCTCTTATGGAAGGTGATGCCATTGACGTTCATGGACGTCCAAACTTCCCATTCATTTCCAATGGCATTTCTTCATGTTTGTTCATTCTATTGATGCCAATGTACTTGGATTCCATTGACGCTTATGTAAATTGATACCATTGACGTCCATGGACGTCCAAAATTTTTCCCATTCATTTTCAATGGGAATTTTTTTTTTCCCCAAATCAACAGAATATGACTAGATATCATTAGGACGTGTCCCCCAAATGTCCCCGATTGGATTGCCGCTTATGGAGGGTGATGCCATTGACGTCCATGGACGTCCAAACTTCCCATTTATTTTCAATGGCATTTCTTCATGTTTGTTCATTCTATTGATGCCAATGTACTTGGATTCCATTGACGCTTATGTAAGTTGATACCATTGACGTCCATGGACGTCCAAAATTTTTCCCATTCATTTTCAATGGGAATTTTTTTTTTCCCCAAATCAACAGAAAATGACTAGATATCATTATGACGTGTCCCCCAAATGTCCCCGATTGCATTGCCGCTTATGGAGGGTGATGCCATTGACGTTCATGGACGTCCAAACTTCCCATTAAATCCCAATGGCATTTCTTCATGTTTGTTCATTCTATTGATGCCAATGTACTTGGATTCCATTGACGCCTATGTAAGTTGATACAATTGACGTCCATGGACGTCCAAAAATTTTCCCATTCATTTCCAATGGGAATTTTTTTTTTTTCCCCAAATCAACAGAAAATGACTAGATATCAATAGGACGTGTCCCCCAAATGTCCCCGATTGCATTGCCTCTTATGGAGGGTGATGCCATTGACGTCCACGGACGTCCAAACTTCCCATTCATTTCCAATGGCATTTCTTCATGTTTGTTCATTCTATTGATGCCAATGTACTTGGATTCCATTGACGCTTATGTAAATTGATACCATTGACGTCCATGGACGTCCAAAATTTTTCCCATTCATTTTCAATGGGAATTTTTTTTTTTCCCCAAATCAACAGAAAATGACTAGATATCATTAGGACGTGTCCCCCAAATGTCCCTGATTGGATTGCCGCTTATGGAGGGTGATGCCATTGACGGCCATGGACGTCCAATTCTCCCAATCTTTTCTAATGGCTTTTACTTTGTTTAGTGCCATTGACTGGCATTATGGTCCATTCTATTGATAGACCTGAGTGGGGCTAAGATTTGTATCTCCACAGAGGAAAGACCAAGGTGTAATTTCTCCCGAAATTGCAGTTTCTAGTTACCTTGGTCTTTCTGAAAGAAAGAACAAGGTATTGTTATTGTGCAACTTTATTGTTCTTATTATTATTATTATTATTACCTTGGTCTTTCCAAAGGAAAGAACAAGGTAATGATATTCTACAACTTTATTGTACTTATTATTATTCATCTTATTCTCCGCGTTTTTTTGAGCCAACGCACAGCCCAAACCGTAGCACCGATCGGCACCGTTGAAGTATCGGCACGACCGGAATTCTCGCGTGACGATGGGAATTTTTCAAACCGCCACGAAAAATTTTCCGTTCGCCCGTAAACGGCAATTTTCCGAAAAATAAAAAAAGTTTCAAAATGTATCTAGTCCTACAATTTTTGACCAAATCACATAATTTGGGCATCAAAAATTCCGGGACGGTGAGGGGCATAAAAGTTGTATACAGAATTTGGCAAAAATTTACGGTTCCCCGGAAATTTGCCAAAAACTTTCCTATTCATTTTGAATGGAAAAAAAACGCGCGCTTCACAGCCCGAACCGTTAGACCGATCGGCACCGTTCAAGTATCGGCACGACCGGAATTTTCGCGTGACACAGGAAACTTTACAAATGGCCCCGAAAATTTTTCCGTTCGTCCGTAAACGGCAATTTTCCGTGAAAAAAAAAAAAGTTTCAAAATGTATCTAGTCCTACAATTTTTGACCAAATCACATAATTTGGGCATCAAAAATTCCGGGACGGTGAGGGGCATAAAAGTTGTATACAGAATTTGGAAAAAAATTACGCTTCCTTGGAAATTTGCCAAAAACTATCCCATTCATTTCAAATGGGAAAAGTCCCATTCACTTCCAATGGGATTTCCAATGGAATTTACATTGCATTGATGCCATTGACGGCCATGCATGTCGAATCTACTGATGCCAATGTACTTGGATTCAATTGACTGTATGGATGTCGATGCCATTGACGGCCATGGACGTCCAAAATTTTTCCCATTCATTTTCAATGGGGAAAAAACACAATTACCCCAAATCAACAGAAAATGACCAGATATCAATAGGACGTGTCCCCCAAACTTCCCCAATTCCATTGACGCTTATGAAGGGTGCCGCCATTGACTTACATGGACGTCCAAAATTTTTCCTATTCATTTTCAATGGGGAAAAAACTACATTTTCTAAATCAACAGAAAATGACCAGATATCAATAGGACGTATACCCCAAACGTCCCCAACTCCATTGACGCTTATGGGGGGTGCTGCCATTGACGTCCATGGACGTCCAAAATTTTACCCATTCATTTTCAATGGGAAATTTTTTTTTCCCCCCAAATCAACAGAAAATGACTAGATATCAATAGGACGTGTCCCCCAAATGTCCCCAATTGCATTGCTGCTTATGGAGGGTGATGCCATTGACGTCCAGGGACGTCCAAACTTCCCATTCATTTCCAATGGCATTTCTTCATGTTTGTTCATTCTATTGATGCCAATGTACTTAGATTCCATTGACGCTTATGTAAGTTGATACCATTGACGTCCATAGACGTCCAAAATTTTTCCCATTCATTTTCAATGGGAAATTTTTTTTTTTCCCCAAATCAACAGAAAATGACTAGATATCATTAGGACGTGTCCCCCAAATGTCCCCGATTGCATTGCCTCTTATGGAGGGTGATGCCATTGACGGCCACGGACGTCCAAACTTCCCATTCATTTCCAATGGCATTTCTTCATGTTTGTTCATTCTATTGATGCCAATGTACTTGGATTCCATTGACGCTTATGTAAATTGATACCATTGACGTCCATGGACGTCCAAAATTTTTCCCATTCATTTTCAATGGGAATTTTTTTTTTTTCCCCAAATCAACAGAAAATGACTAGATATCATTAGGACGTGTCCCCCAAATGTCCCTGATTAAATTGCCGCTTATGGAGGGTGATGCCATTGACGGCCATGGACGTCCAATTCTCCCAATCTTTTCTAATGGCTTTTACTTTGTTTAGTGCCATTGACTGGCATTATGGTCCATTCTATTGATAGACCTGAGTGGGGCTAAGATTTGTATCTCCACAGAGGAAAGACCAAGGTGTAATTTTTTCTCCCGAAATTGCAGTTTCTAGTTATTCATCTTATTCTCCGCGTTTTTTTGAGCCAACGCACAGCCCAAACCGTAGCACCGATCGGCACCGTTCAAGTATCGGCACGACCGGATTTTTCGTGTGACGATGGGAATTTTTCAAACCGCCACGAAAAATTTTCCGTTCGCCCGTAAACGGCAATTTTCCGAAAAATTAAAAAAGTTTCAAAATGTATCTAGTCCTACAATTTTTGACCAAATCACATAATTTGGGCATCAAAAATTCCGGGACGGTGAGGGTCATAAAAGTTGTATACAGAATTTGGCAAAAATTTACGGTTCCCCGGAAATTTGCCAAAAACTTTCCTATTCATTTTGAATGGAAAAAAAACGCGCGCTTCACAGCCAGAACCGTTAGACCGATCGGCACCGTTCAAGTATCGGCACGACCGGAATTTTCGCGTGACACAGGAAACTTTACAAATGGCCCCGAAAATTTTTCCGTTCGTCCGTAAACGGCAATTTTCCGTGAAAAAAAAAAAAGTTTCAAAATGTATCTAGTCCTACAATTTTTGACCAAATCAAATAATTTGGGCATCAAAAATTCCGGGACGGTGAGGGGCATAAAAGTTGTATACAGAATTTGGAAAAAAATTACGCTTCCTCGGAAATTTGCCAAAAACTATCCCATTCATTTCGAATGGGAAAAGTCCCATTCACTTCCAATGGGATTTCCAATGGAATTTACATTGCATTGATGCCATTGACGGCCATGCATGTCGAATCTACTGATGCCAATGTACTTGGATTCAACTGACTATATAGATGTCGATGCCATTGACTGCCATGGACGTCCAAAAATTTTCCCATTCATTTTCAATGGGGAAAAAACAAAATTACCCCAAATCAACAGAAAATGACCAGATATCAATAGGACGTGTCCCCCAAACTTCCCCAATTCCATTGACGCTTATGAAGGGTGCCGCCATTGACTTACATGGACGTCCAAAATTTTTCCCATTCATTTTCAATGGGGAAAAAACAAAATTTCTCCAAATCAACAGAAAATGACCAGATATCAATAGGACGTATATCCCAAACGTCCCCAATTCCATTGACGCTTATGGGGGGTGCTGCCATTGACGTCCATGGACGTCCAAAATTTTACCCATTCATTTTCAATGGGAATTTTTTTTTTTTTCCCCAAATCAACAGAAAATGACTAGATATCAATAGGACGTGTCCCCCAAATATCCCCGATTGCATTGCTGCTTATGGAGGGTGATGCCATTGACGTCCAGGGACGTCCAAACTTCCCATTTATTCCAATGGCATTTCTTCATGTTTGTTCATTCTATTGATGCCAATGTACTTGGATTCCATTGACGCTTATGTAAGTTGATACCATTGACGTCCATGGACGTCCAAATTTTTCCCATTCATTTTCAATGGGAAATTTTTTTTTTTCCCCAAATCTACAGAAAATGACTAGACATCATTAGGACGTGTCCCCCAAATGTCCCCGATTGCATTGCTGCTTATGGAGGGTGATGCCATTGACGTTCATGGACGTCCAAACTTCCCATTCATTTCCAATGGCATTTCTTCATGTTTGTTCATTTTATTGATGCCAATGTACTTGGATTCCATTGACGCTTATGTAAGTTGATACCATTGACGTCCATGGACGTCCAAAATTTTTCCCATTCATTTTCAATGGGAATTTTTTTTTTTTCCCAAATCAACAGAAAATGACTAGATATCAATAGGACGTGTCCCCCAAACTTCCCCGATTCCATTAACAATTATGGAGGGTGCTGCCATTGACGGACATGGACGTCCAATTCTCCCAATCTTTTCTAATGGCTTTAACTATGTTTAGTGCCAATGACTGGCATTATGATCCATTCTATTGATAGACCTGAGTGGGGCTAAGATCTGTATCTCCACAGAGGAAAGACCAAGGTGTGTAATTTCTCCCGAAATTGCAGTTTCTAGTTATTATTATTATTCAATAATTCTCCGCGTTTTTTTGAGCCAACGCACAGCCCAAACCGTAGCACCGATCGGCACCGTTGAAGTATCGGCACGACCGGATTTTTCGCGTGACGATGGGAATTTTTCAAACCGCCACGAAAAATTTTCCGTTCGCCCGTAAACGGCAATTTTCCGAAAAATAAAAAAAGTTTCAAAATGTATCTAGTCCTACAATTTTTGACCAAATCACATAATTTGGGCATCAAAAATTCCGGGACGGTGAGGGGCATAAAAGTTGTATACAGAATTTGGCAAAAATTTACGGTTCCCCGGAAATTTGCCAAAAACTTTCCTATTCATTTTGAATGGAAAAAAAACGCGCGCTTCACAGCCCGAACCGTTAGACCGATCGGCACCGTTCAAGTATCGGCACGACCGGAATTTTCGCGTGACACAGGAAACTTTACAAATGGCCCCGAAAATTTTTCCGTTCGTCCGTAAACGGCAATTTTCCGTGAAAAAAAAAAAAGTTTCAAAATGTATCTAGTCCTACAATTTTTGACCAAATCACATAATTTGGGCATCAAAAATTCCGGGACGGTGAGGGGCATAAAAGTTGTATACAGAATTTGGAAAAAAATTACGCTTCCTCGGAAATTTGCCAAAAACTATCCCATTCATTTCGAATGGGAAAAGTCCCATTCACTTCCAGTGGGATTTCCAATGGAATTTACATTGCATTGATGCCATTGACGGCCATGCATGTCGAATCTACTGATGCCAATGTACTTGGATTCAATTGATTATATGGATGTCGATGCCATTGACTGCCATGGACGTCCAAAATTTTTCCCATTCATTTTCAATGGGGAAAAAACAAAATTACCCCAAATCAACAGAAAATGACCAGATATCAATAGGACGTGTCCCCCAAACTTCCCCAATTCCATTGACGCTTATGAAGGGTGCCGCCATTGACTTACATGGACGTCCAAAATTTTTCCCATTCATTTTCAATGGGGAAAAAACTAAATTTCTCCAAATCAACAGAAAATGACCAGATATCAATAGGACGTATATCCCAAACGTCCCCAATTCCATTGACGCTTATGGGGGGTGCTGCCATTGACGTCCATGGACGTCCAAAATTTTACCCATTCATTTTCAATGGGAATTTTTTTTTTTTCCCCAAATCAACAGAAAATGACTACATATCAATAGGACCTGTCCCCCAAATGTCCCCGATTGAATTGCTGCTTATGGAGGGTGATGCCATTGACGTCCAGGGACGTCCAAACTTCCCATTCATTTCCAATGGCATTTCTTCATGTTTGTTCATTCTTTTGATGCCAATGTACTTGGATTCCATTGACGCTTATGTAAGTTTATACCATTGACGTCCATGGACGTCCAAAATTTTTCCCATTCATTTTCAATGGGAATTTTTTTTTTTTCCCCAAATCAACAGAAAATGACTAGATATCAATAGGACGTTTCCCCCAAATGTGCCCGATTGCATTGCTGCTTATGGAGGGTGATGCCATTGACGTCCACGGACGTCCAAACTTCCCATTCATTTCCAATGGCATTTCTTCATGTTTGTTCATTCTATTGATGCCAATGTACTTGGATTCCATTGACGCTTATGTAAGTTGATACCATTGACGTCCATGGACGTCCAAAATTTTTCCCATTCATTTTCAATGGGAATTTTTTTTTTTTCCCCAAATCAACAGAAAATGACTAGATATCATTAGGACGTGTCCCCCAAATGTCCCCGATTGCATTGCCGCTTATGGGGGGTGATGCCATTGACGTCCATGGACGTCCAAACTTCCCATTAAATACCAATGGCATTTCTTCATGTTTGTTCATTCTTTTGATGCCAATGTACTTGGATTCCATTGACGCTTATGTAAGTTTATACCATTGACGTCCATGGACGTCCAAAATTTTTCCCATTCATTTTCAATGGGAATTTTTTTTTTTTCCCCAAATCAACAGAAAATGACTAGATATCAATAGGACGTTTCCCCCAAATGTGCCCGATTGCATTGCTGCTTATGGAGGGTGATGCCATTGACGTCCACGGACGTCCAAACTTCCCATTAATTTCCAATGGCATTTCTTCATGTTTGTTCATTCTATTGATGCCAATGTACTTGGATTCCATTGACGCTTATGTAAGTTGATACCATTGACGTCCATGGACGTCCAAAATTTTTCCCATTCATTTTCAATGGGAATTTTTTTTTTTTTCCCCAAATCAACAGAAAATGACTAGATATCATTAGGACGTGTCCCCCAAATGTCCCCGATTGCATTGCCGCTTATGGGGGGTGATGCCATTGACGTCCATGGACGTCCAAACTTCCCATTCATTTCCAAAGGCATTTCTTCATGTTTGTTCATTCTATTGATGCCAATGTACTTGGATTCCATTCACGCTTATGTAAGTTGATACCATTGACGTCCATGGACGTCCAAAATTTTTCCCATTCATTTTCAATGGGATTTTTTTTTTTTTCCCCAAATCAACAGAAAATGACTAGATATCATTAGGACGTGTCCCCCAAATGTCCCCGATTGCATTGCCGCTTATGGAGGGTGATGCCATTGACGTTCATGGACGTCCAAACTTCCCATTCATTTCCAATGGCATTTCTTCATGTTTGTTCATTTTATTGATGCCAATGTACTTGGATTCCATTGACGCTTATGTAAGTTGATACCATTGACGTCCATGGACGTCCAAAATTTTTCCCATTCATTTTCAATGGGAATTTTTTTTTTTTCCCAAATCAACAGAAAATGACTAGATATCAATAGGACGTGTCCCCCAAACTTCCCCAATTCCATTAACAATTATGGAGGGTGCTGCCATTGACGGACATGGACGTCCAATTCTCCCAATCTTTTCTAATGGCTTTAACTATGTTTAGTGCCAATGACTGGCATTATGATCCATTCTATTGATAGACCTGAGTGGGGCTAAGATCTGTATCTCCACAGAGGAAAGACCAAGGTGTGTAATTTCTCCCGAAATTGCAGTTTCTAGTTCTTTATTTATTATTATTCAATAATTGTTGACGTTTTTTTCGGCGCGCCGCGCAGCCCAAACCGTAACTCCGATCGGTACCGTTCAAGTATCGGCACGACCAGAATTTTCGCGCGACGATGGGAATTTTTCAAACGGCCCCGAAAAATTTTCCGTTCGCCCGTAAACGGCAATTTTCCGAAAAAAAAAAAAAGTTTAAAAATGTATCTAGTCCTACAATTTTTGACCAAATCACGTAATTTGGGTATCAAAAATTCCGGGACGGTGAGGGGCATAAAAGTTGTATACAGAATTTGGCAAAAATTTACGGTTCCCCGGAAATTTGCCAAAAACTTTCCTATTCATTTTGAATGGAAAAAAAACGCGCGCTTCACAGCCCGAACCGTTAGACCGATCGGCACCGTTCAAGTATCGGCACGACCGGAATTTTCATGTGACACAGGAAACTTTACAAATGGCCCCGAAAATTTTTCCGTTCGTCCGTAAACGGCAATTTTCCGTGAAAAAAAAAAACAGTTTCAAAATGTATCTAGTCCTACAATTTTTGACCAAATCACATAATTTGGGCATCAAAAATTCCGGGACGGTGAGGGGCATAAAAGTTGTATACAGAATTTTGAAAAAAATTACGCTTCCTCGGAAATTTGCCAAAAACTATCCCATTCATTTCGAATGGGAAAAGTTCCCATTCACTTCCAATGGGATTTCCAATGGAATTTACATTGCATTGATGCCATTGACGGCCATGCATGTCGAATCAACTGATGCCAATGTACTTGGATTCAATCGACTATATGGATGTCGATGCCATTGACTGCCATGGACGTCCAAAATTTTTCCCATTCATTTTCAATGGGGAAAAAACAAAATTACCCCAAATCAACAGAAAATGACCAGATATCAATAGGACGTGTCCCCCAAACTTCCCCAATTCCATTGACGATTATGAAGGGTGCCGCCATTGACTTACATGGACGTCCAAAATTTTTCCCATTCATTTTCAATGGGGAAAAAACTAAATTTCTCCAAATAAACAGAAAATGACCAGATATCAATAGGACGTATACCCCAGACGTCCCCAACTCCATTGACGCTTATGGGGGGTGCTGCCATTGACGTCCATGGACGTCCAAAATTTTACCCATTCATTTTCAATGGGATTTTTTTTTTTTTCCCCAAATCAACAGAAAATGACTAGATATCAGTAGGACGTGTCCCCCAAATGTCCCCGATTGCATTGCTGCTTATGGAGGGTGATGCCATTGACGTCCACGGACGTCCAAACTTCCCATTAATTTTCAATGGCGTTTCTTCATGTTTGTTCATTCTATTGATGCCAATGTACTTGGATTCCATTGACGCTTATGTAAGTTGATACCATTGACGTTCATGGACGTCCAAAATTTTTCCCATTCATTTTCAATGGGATTTTTTTTTTTCTCCCCCAAATCAACAGAAAATGACTAAATATCATTAGGACGTGTCCCCCAAATGTCCCCGATTGCATTGCCGCTTATGGAGGGTGATGCCATTGACATCCATGGACGTCCAAACTTCGCATTCATTTCCAATGTCATTTCTTAATGTTTGTTCATTCTATTGATGCCAGTATACTTGGATTCCATTGACGCTTATGTAAGTTGATACCATTGACGTCCATGGACGTCCAAAATTTTTCCCATTCATTTTCAATGGGAATTTTTTTTTTTCCCCAAATCAACAGAAAATGACTAGATATCAATAGGACGTTTCCCCCAAATGTGCCCCATTGCATTGCCGCTTATGGAGGGTGATGCCATTGACGTCCACGGACGTCCAAACTTCCCATTAATTTCCAATGGCATTTCTTCATGTTTGTTCATTCTATTGATGCCAATGTACTTGGATTCCATTGACGCTTATGTAAGTTGATACCATTGACGTCCATGGACGTCCAAAATTTTTCCCATTCATTTTCAATGGGAAATTTTTTTTTTTCCCCAAATCAACAGAAAATGACTAGATATCATTAGGACGTGTCCCCCAAACTTCCCCGATTCCATTAACAATTATGAAAGGTGCCGCCATTGACGTCCATGGACGTCCAATTCTCCCATTCATTTCTAACGGCTTTTACTTTGTTTTTTGCCAATGACTGGCATTATGATCCATTCTATTGATAGACCTGAGTGGGGCTAAGATCTGTATCTCCACAGAGGAAAGACCAAGGTGTGTAATTTCTCCCGAAATTGCAGTTTCTAGTTATTACCTTGGTCTTTCCAAAGGAAAGAACAAGGTTATGTTATTCTACAACTTTATTATTATTACCTTGGTCTTTCCTATGGAAAGAACAAGGTATTGTTATTCTACAACTTTATTCGCCTTATTACCTTGGTCTTTCCAAGGGAAAGAACAAGGTTATGTTGTTGTACAACTTTATTGTACTTTTTATTATTACCTTGGTCTTTCTGAAAGAAAGAACAAGGTTATGTTATTCTACAACTTTATTATTACCTTGGTCTTTCTGAAAGAAAGAACAAGGTTATGTTATTCTACAACTTTATTATTATTATTATTATTATTATTATTATTATGCAATGGTTTCTCCGCGTTTTTTCGGCGCGCCGCGCAGCCCGAACCATACCACCGATCGGCACCGTTCAAGTATCGACACGACCGGAATTTTCGCGCGACGATGGGAATTTTTCAAACGACCCCGAAAAATTTTTCGTTCGCCCGTAAACGGCGATTTTCCGATTTTTTAAAACTTTTTCAAAACGCTACTTGTCCTACAATTTTTGACCAAATCACATAATTTGGACATCAAAAATTCCGGGACGGTGGGAGGCATAAAGATTGTATACAGAATTTGGAAAAAATTTACGGTTCTCCGGATATTTGCCAAAAACTATCCCATTCATTTCCAATGGGAAAAGTTCCCATTCACTTTCAATAGTATTTCCAATGGACTTTACATTGCATTGATGCCATTGACGGCCATGCATGTCGAATCTATTGATGCCAATGTACTTGGATTCATTTGACTATATGGATGTCGATGCCATTGACGGCCATGGACGTCCAAAATTTTTCCCATTCATTTTTAATGGGGAAAAAACTACATTTCCCCAAATCAACAGAAAATGACCAGATATCAATAGGACGTGTCCCCCAAACGTCCCCAACTCCATTGACGCTTATAGGGGGTGCTGCCATTGACGTCCATGGACGTCCAAAATTTTTCCCATTCATTTTCAATGGGGAAAAAACTAAATTTCCCCAAATCAACAGAAAATGACCAGATATTAATAGGACGTATACCCCAAACGTCCCCAACTCCATTGACGCTTATGGGGGGTGCTGCCATTGACGTCCATGGGCGTCCAAAAATTTTCCCATTCATTTTCAATGGGAATTTTTTTTTTTCCCCAAATCAACAGAAAATGACTAGATATCATTAGGACGTGTCCCCCAAATGTCCCCGATTGCATTGCCGCTTATGGAGGGTGATTCCATTGACGTCCATGGACGTCCAAACTTCCCATTAAATCCCAATGGCATTTCTTCATGTTTGTTCATTCTATTGATGCCAATGTACTTGGATTCCATTGACGCTTATGTAAGTTGATACCATTGACGTCCATGGACGTCCAAAATTTTTCCCATTCATTTTCAATGGGAATTTTTTTTTTTTTCCCCAAATCAACAGAAAATGACTAGATATCAATAGGACGTGTCGCCCAAATGTCCCCGATTGCATTGCCTCTTATGGAAGGTGATGCCATTGACGTTCATGGACGTCCAAACTTCCCATTCATTTCCAATGGCATTTCTTCATGTTTGTTCATTCTATTGATGCCAATGTACTTGGATTCCATTGACGCTTATGTAAATTGATACCATTGACGTCCATGGACGTCCAAAATTTTTCCCATTCATTTTCAATGGGAATTTTTTTTTTTCCCCAAATCAACAGAAAATGACTAGATATCATTAGGACGTGTCCCCCAAATGTCCCCGATTGCATTGCCGCTTATGGAGGGTGATTCCATTGACGTCCATGGACGTCCAAACTTCCCATTAAATCCCAATGGCATTTCTTCATGTTTGTTCATTCTATTGATGCCAATGTACTTGGATTCCATTGACGCTTATGTAAGTTGATACCATTGACGTCCATGGACGTCCAAAATTTTTCCCATTCATTTTCAATGGGAATTTTTTTTTTTTCCCCAAATCAACAGAAAATGACTAGATATCAATAGGACGTGTCGCCCAAATGTCCCCGATTGCATTGCCTCTTATGGAAGGTGATGCCATTGACGTTCATGGACGTCCAAACTTCCCATTCATTTCCAATGGCATTTCTTCATGTTTGTTCATTCTATTGATGCCAATGTACTTGGATTCCATTGACGCTTATGTAAATTGATACCATTGACGTCCATGGACGTCCAAAATTTTTCCCATTCATTTTCAATGGGAATTTTTTTTTTTCCCCAAATCAACAGAAAATGACTAGATATCATTAGGACGTGTCCCCCAAATGTCCCCGATTGGATTGCCGCTTATGGAGGGTGATGCCATTGACGTTCATGGACGTCCAAACTTCCCATTAAATCCCAATGGCATTTCTTCATGTTTGTTCATTCTATTGATGCCAATGTACTTGGATTCCATTGACGCCTATGTAAGTTGATACCATTGACGTCCATGGACGTCCAAAAATTTTCCCATTCATTTTCAATGGGAATTTTTTTTTTTTCCCCAAATCAACAGAAAATGACTAGATATCAATAGGACGTGTCCCCCAAATGTCCCCGATTGCATTGCCTCTTATGGAGGGTGATGCCATTGACGTCCACGGACGTCCAAACTTCCCATTCATTTCCAATGGCATTTCTTCATGTTTGTACATTCTATTGATGCCAATGTACTTGGATTCCATTGACGCTTATGTAAATTGATACCATTGACGTCCATGGACGTCCAAAATTTTTCCCATTCATTTTCAATGGGAATTTTTTTTTTTCCCCAAATCAACAGAAAATGACTAGATATCATTAGGACGTGTCCCCCAAATGTCCCTGATTGGATTGCCGCTTATGGAGGGTGATGCCATTGACGGCCATGGACGTCCAAAATTTTTCCCATTCATTTTCAATAGGAATTTTTTTTTTCTTCCCAAAATCAAAAGAAAGTGACGAGATGTCAATAGGACGTGTCTCCCAAATGTCCCCGATTGCATTGCCGCTTATGGAGGGTGATGCCATTGACGTCCATGGACGTCCAAACTTCCCATTCATTTCCAATGGCATTTCTGTATGTTTGTTCATTCTATTGATGCCAATGCACTTGGATTCCATTGACGCTTATGTAAGTTGATACCATTGACGTCCATGGACGTCCAAAATTTTTCCCATTCATTTTCAATGGGAATTTTTTTTTTCTCCCCAAATCAACAGAAAATGACTTGATATCATTAGGACGTGTCCCCTAAATGTCCGCGATTGCATTGCCGCTTATGGAGGGTGATGCCATTGACGTGCATGGACGTCCAAACTTCCCATTCATTTCCAATGGCATTTCTTTATGTTTGTTCCTTCTATTGATGCCAATGTACTTGGATTCCATTGACGCTTATGTAAGTTGATACCATTGACGTCCATGGACGTCCAAAATTTTTCCAATTCATTTTCAATGGGAATTTTTTTTTTTTCCCCAAATCAACAGAAAATAACTAGATATCAATAGGACGTGTCCCCCAAATGTCCCCGATTGCATTGCCGCTTATGGAGGGTGATGCCATTGACGGCCATGGACGTCCAATTCTCCCAATCTTTTCTAATGGCTTTTACTTTGTTTAGTGCCATTGAATGGCATTATGGTCCATTCTATTGATAGACCTGAGTGGGGCTAAGATTTGTATCTCCACAGAGGAAAGACCAAGGTGTAATTTCTCCCGAAATTGCAGTTTCTAGTTATTATTATTATTATGCAATGGTTTCTCCGCGTTTTTTCGGCGCGCCGCGCAGCCCGAACCGTACCACCGATCGGCACCGTTCAAGTATCGACACGACCGGAATTTTCGCGCGACGATGGGAATTTTTCAAACGACCCCGAAAAATTTTTCGTTCGCCCGTAAACGGCAATTTTCCGATTTTTTACAACTTTTTCAAAACGCTACTTGTCCTACAATTTTTGACCAAATCACATAATTTGGACATCAAAAATTCCGGGACGGTGGGGGGCATAAAGATTGTATACAGAATTTGGAAAAAAGTTACGGTTTTCCGGATATTTGCCAAAAACTATCCCATTCATTTCCAATGGGAAAAGTTCCCATTCACTTTCAATAGTATTTCCAATGGACTTTACATTGCATTGATGCCATTGACGGCCATGCATGTCGAATCTATTGATGCCAATGTACTTGGATTCATTTGACTATATGGATGTCGATGCCATTGACGGCCATGGACGTCCAAAATTTTTCCCATTCATTTTCAATGGGGAAAAAACTACACTTCCCCAAATCAACAGAAAATGACCAGTTATCAATAGCACGTCTCCCCCAAACGTTCCGAACTCCATTGACGCTTATGGGGGGTGCTGCCATTGACGGCCATGGACGTCCAACATTTTTCCCATTCATTTTCAATGGGGAAAAAACTAAATTTCCCCAAATCATCAAAAAATGACCAGTTATCAATAGTACGTCTCCCCCAAACGTTCCGAACTCCATTGACGCTTATAGGGGGTGCTGCCATTGACGTCCATGGACGTCCAAAAATTTTCCCATTCATTTTCAATGGGGAAAAAACTAAATTTCCCCAAATCAACAGAAAATGACCAGATATTAATAGGACGTATACCCCAAACGTCCCCAATTCCATTTACGCTTATGGAGGGTGATGCCATTGACGTTCATGGACGTCCAAACTTCCCATTCATTTCCAATGGCATTTCTTCATGTTTGTTCATTCTATTGATGCCAATGTACTTGGATTCCATTGACGCCTATGTAAGTTGATACCATTGACGTCCATGGACGTCCAAAAATTTTCCCATTCATTTTCAATGGGAATTTTTTTTTTTTCCCCAAATCAACAGAAAATGACTAGATATCATTAGGACGTGTCCCCCAAATGTCCCCGATTGCATTGCCGCTTATGGAGGGTGATTCCATTGACGTCCATGGACGTCCAAACTTCCCATTAATTTCCAATGGCATTTCTTCATGTTTGTTCATTCTATTGATGCCAATGTACTTGGATTCCATTGACGCTTATGTAAGTTGATACCATTGACGTCCATGGACGTCCAAAATTTTTCCCATTCATTTTCAATGGGAATTTTTTTTTTCTCCCCCAAATCAACAGAAAATGACTAGATATCAATAGGACGTGTCGCCCAAATGTCCCCGATTGCATTGCCTCTTATGGAGGGTGATGCCATTGATGTTCATGGACGTCCAAACTTCCCATTCATTTCCAATGGCATTTCTTCATGTTTGTTCATTCTATTGATGCCAATGTACTTGGATTCCTTTGACGCTTATGTTAATTGATACCATTGACGTCCATGGACGTCCAAAATTTTTCCCATTCATTTTCAATGGGAATTTTTTTTTTTTCCCCAAATCAACAGAAAATGACTAGATATCATTAGGACGTGTCACCCAAATGTCCCCGATTGGATTGCCGCTTATGGAGGGTGATGCCATTGACGTCCATGGACGTCCAAACTTCCCATTCATTTCCAATGGCATTTCTTCATGTTTGTTCATTCTATTGATGCCAATGTACTTGGATTCCATTGACGCTTATGTAAGTTGATACCATTGACGTCCATGGACGTCCAAAATGTTTCCCATTCATTTTCAATGGGAATTTTTTTTTTTTCCCCAAATCAACAGAAAATGACTAGATATCATTAGGACGTGTCCCCCAAATGTCCCCGATTGCATTGCCGCTTATGGAGGGTGATGCCATTGACGTTCATGGACGTCCAAACTTCCCATTAAATCCCAATGGCATTTCTTCATGTTTGTTCATTCTATTGATGCCAATGTACTTGGTATCCATTGACGCTTATGTAAGTTGATACCATTGACGTCCATGGACGTCCAAAATTTTTCCCATTCATTTTCAATGGGAATTTTTTTTTTTCCCCAAATCAACAAAAAATGACCAGATATCAATAGGACGTGTCCCCCAAACTTCTCCAATTCCATTGACGCTTATGAAGGGTGCCGCCATTGACGGCCATGGACGTCCAATTCTCCCAATCTTTTCTAATAGCTTTTACTTTGTTTAGTGCCATTGACTGGCATTATGGTCCATTCTATTGATAGACCTGAGTGGGGCTAAGATTTGTATCTCCACAGAGGAAAGACCAAGGTGTAATTTCTCCCGAAATTGCAGTTTCTAGTTATTATTATTATTCATCTTATTCTCCGCGTTTTTTCGGCGCGCCGCACAGCCCGAACCGCTGCACCGATCGGCACCGTTCGGATATCGAAACGTCCGGAATTTTTGCGCGACGATGGCTTTTTTAAAAAGGGCCCCGAAAAATTTTCCGTTTTCCCGCAAACGGCAATTTTCCAGATTTTTTTTTTTTTTTCAAAATGTATCTAGTCCTACAATTTTTGACCAAATCACATAATTTGGGTATCAAAAATTCCGGGACGGTGAGGGGCATAAAAGTTGTATACAGAATTTGGTAAAAATTTACGGTTCCCCGGTAATTTGCCAAAAACTATCCCATTCATTTCTAATGGGAAAATTTCCCATTCATTTCAATGGGATTTCTATGGAATTTACATTGCATTGATGCCATTGACGGCCATGCATGTCGAATCTACTGATGCCAATGTACTTGGATTCTATTGACTATATGGATGTCGATGCCATTGACGGCCATGGACGTCCAAAATTTTTCCCATTCATTTTCAATGGGGAAAAAACAAAATTTCCCCAAATCAACAGAAAATGACCAGATATCAATAGGACGTGTCCCCCAAACTTCCCCAATTCCATTGACGCTTATGAAGGGTGCCGCCATTGACTTCCATGGACGTCCAAAATTTTCCCCATTCATTTTCAATGGGGAAAAAACTAAATTTCTCCAAATCAACAGAAAATGACCAGATATCAATAGGACGTATACCCCAAACGTCCCCAACTCCATTGACGCTTATGGAGGGTGCTGCCATTGACGTCCATGGACGTCCAAAATTTTTCCCATTCATTTTCAATGGGAATTTTTTTTTTTTCCCCAAATCAACAGAAAATGACTAGATATCAATAGGACGTGTCCCCCAAATGTCCCCGATTGCATTGCTGCTTATGGAGGGTCATGCCATTGACGTCCAGGGACGTCCAAACTTCCCATTCATTTCCAATGGCATTTCTTCATGTTTGTTCATTCTATTGATGCCAATGTACTTGGATTCCATTGACGCTTATGTAAGTTGATACCATTGACGTCCATGGACGTCCAAAATTTTTCCCATTCATTTTCAATGGGAATTTTTTTTTTTTCCCCAAATCAACAGAAAATGACTAGATATCAATAGGACGTGTCCCCCAAATGTCCCCGATTGCATTGCTGCTTATGGAGGGTGATGCCATTGACGTCCACGGACGTCCAAACTTCCCATTAATTCCAATGGCATTTCTTCATGTTTGTTCATTCTATTGATGCCAATGTACTTGGATTCCATTGACGCTTATGTAAGTTGAAACCATTGACGTCTATGGACGTCGAAAATTTTTCCCATTCATTTTCAATGGGAAATTTTTTTTCTTCTCCCAAATCAACAGAAAATGACTAAATATCAATAGGACGTGTCCCCCAAATGTCCCCGATTGTATTGCTGCTCATGGAGGGTGATGCCATTGACGTCCATGGACGTCCAATTCTCCCAATCATTTCTAATGGCTTTTACTTTGTTTAGTGCCATTGACTGGCATTATGGTCCATTCTATTAATAGACCTGAGTGGGGCTAAGATTTGTATCTCCACAGAGGAAAGACCAAGGTGTAATTTCTCCCGAAATTGCAGTTTCTAGTTACCTTGGTCTTTCCAAAGGAAAGAACAAGGTAATGATATTCTACAACTTTATTGTACTTATTATTACCTTGGTCTTTCCAAAGGAAAGAACAAGGTAATGATATTCTACAACTTTATTGTACTTATTATTACCTTGGTCTTTCCAAAGGAAAGAACAAGGTAATGATATTCTACAACTTTATTGTACTTATTATTCTTATTATATTTACCTTGGTCTTTCCAAGGGAAAGAACAAGGTTATGTTATTACCTTGGTCTTTCCAAGGGAAAGAACAAGGTTATGTTGTTGTACAACTTTATTGTACTTTTTATTATTTATTATTATTATTCAATAATTGTCGACGTTTTTTTCGGCGCGCCGCGCAGCCCGAACCGTAGTTCCGATCGGTACCGTTCAAGTATCGGCACGACCGGAATTTTCGCGCGACGATGGGAATTTTTCAAACGGCCCCGAAAAATTTTCCGTTCGCCCGTAAACGGCAATTTTCCGAAAAAAAAAAAAAGTTTCAAAATGTATCTAGTCCTACAATTTTTGACCAAATCACATAATTTGGGCATCAAAAATTCCGGGACGGTGAGGGGCATAAAAGTTGTATACAGAATTTGGCAAAAATTTACGGTTCCCCGGAAATTTGCCAAAAACTTTCCTATTCATTTTGAATGGAAAAAAAACGCGCGCTTCACAGCCCGAACCGTTAGACCGATCGGCACCGTTCAAGTATCGGCACGACCGGAATTTTCGCGTGACACAGGAAACTTTACAAATGGCCCCGAAAATTTTTCCGTTCGTCCGTAAACGGCAATTTTCCGTGAAAAAAAAAAAAGTTTCAAAATGTATCTAGTCCTACAATTTTTGACCAAATCACATAATTTGGGCATCAAAAATTCCGGGACGGTGAGGGGCATAAAAGTTGTATACAGAATTTGGAAAAAAATTACGCTTCCTCGGAAATTTGCCAAAAACTATCCCATTCATTTCGAATGGGAAAAGTCCCATTCACTTCCAATGGGATTTCCAATGGAATTTACATTGCATTGATGCCATTGACGGCCATGCATGTCGAATCTACTGATGCCAATGTACTTGGATTCAACTGACTATATAGATGTCGATGCCATTGACTGCCATGGACGTCCAAAATTTTTCCCATTCATTTTCAATGGGGAAAAAACTAAATTTCTCCAAATCAACAGAAAATGACCAGATATCAATAGGACGTATATCCCAAACGTCCCCAATTCCATTGACGCTTATGGGGGGTGCTGCCATTGACGTCCATGGACGTCCAAAATTTTACCCATTCATTTTCAATGGGAAATTTTTTTTTTTTCCCAAATCAACAGAAAATGACTAGATATCAATAGGACCTGTCCCCCAAATGTCCCCGATTGCATTGCTGCTTATGGAGGGTGATGCCATTGACGTCCAGGGACGTCCAAACTTCCCATTCATTTCCAATGGCATTTCTTCATGTTTGTTCATTCTTTTGATGCCAATGTACTTGGATTCCATTGACGGTTATGTAAGTTGATACCATTGACGTCCATGGACGTCCAAAATTTTTCCCATTCATTTTCAATGGGAATTTTTTTTTTTTCCCCAAATCAACAGAAAATGACTAGATATCATTAGGACGTGTCCCCCAAATGTCCCCGATTGCATTGCCGCTTATGGGGGGTGATGCCATTGACGTCCATGGACGTCCAAACTTCCCATTCATTTCCAAAGGCATTTCTTCATGTTTGTTCATTCTATTGATGCCAATGTACTTGGATTCCATTGACGCTTATGTAAGTTGATACCATTGACGTCCATGGACGTCCAAAATTTTTCCCATTCATTTTCAATGGGAATTTTTTTTTTTTCCCAAATCAACAGAAAATGACTAGATATCATTAGGACGTGTCCCCCAAATGTCCCCGATTGCATTGCCGCTTATGGAGGGTGATGCCATTGACGTTCATGGACGTCCAAACTTCCCATTCATTTCCAATGGCATTTCTTCATGTTTGTTCATTTTATTGATGCCAATGTACTTGGATTCCATTGACGCTTATGTAAGTTGATACCATTGACGTCCATGGACGTCCAAAATTTTTCCCATTCATTTTCAATGGGAATTTTTTTTTTTTCCCAAATCAACAGAAAATGACTAGATATCATTAGGACGTGTCCCCCAAACTTCCCCGATTCCATTAACAATTATGAAAGGTGCCGCCATTGACGTCCATGGACGTCCAATTCTCCCATTCATTTCTAACGGCTTTTACTTTGTTTTTTGCCAATGACTGGCATTATGATCCATTCTATTGATAGACCTGAGTGGGGCTAAGATCTGTATCTCCACAGAGGAAAGACCAAGGTGTGTAATTTCTCCCGAAATTGCAGTTTCTAGTTGTACAACTTTATTGTACTTCTTTCTTTCTTTCTTTTTACCTTGGTCTTTCCAAGGGAAAGAACAAGGTTATGTTGTTGTACAACTTTATTGTACTTTTTATTATTACCTTGGTCTTTCCAAGGGAAAGAACAAGGTTATGTTGTTGTACAACTTTATTGTACTTTTTATTCTTTATTTATTATTATTCAATAATTGTTGACGTTTTTTTCGGCGCGCCGCACAGCCCAAACCATAGCTCCGATCGGTACCGTTCAAGTATCGGCACGACCGGAATTTTCGCGCGACGATGGGAATTTTTCAAACGGCCCCGAAAAATTTTCCGTTCGCCCGTAAACGGCAATTTTCCGAAAAAAAAAAAAAGTTTAAAAATGTATCTAGTCCTACAATTTTTGACCAAATCACGTAATTTGGGTATCAAAAATTCCGGGACGGTGAGGGGCATAAAAGTTGTATACAGAATTTGGCAAAAATTTACGGTTCCCCGGAAATTTGCCAAAAACTTTCCTATTCATTTTGAATGGAAAAAAAATGCACGCTTCACAGCCCGAACCGTTAGACCGATCGGCACCGTTCAAGTATCGGCACGACCGGAATTTTCATGTGACACAGGAAACTTTACAGATGGCCCCGAAAAATTTTCCGTTCGTCCGTAAACGGCAATTTTCCGTGAAAAAAAAAAAAGTTTCAAAATGTATCTAGTCCTACAATTTTTGACCAAATCACACAATTTGGGCATCAAAAATTCCGGGAAGGTGAGGGGCATAAAAGTTGTATACAGAATTTGGAAAAAAATTACGCTTCCTCGGAAATTTGCCAAAAACTATCCCATTCATTTCGAATGGGAAAAGTCCCATTCACTTCCAATGGGATTTCCAATGGAATTTACATTGCATTGATGCCATTGACGGCCATGCATGTCGAATCTACTGATGCCAATGTACTTGGATTCAATTGACTATATGGATGTCGATGCCATTGACTGCCATGGACGTCCAAAATTTTTCCCATTCATTTTCAATGGGGAAAAAACTAAATTACCCCAAATCAACAGAAAATGACCAGATATCAATAGGACGTGTCCCCCAAACTTCCCCAATTCCATTGACGCTTATGAAGGGTGCCGCCATTGACTTACATGGACGTCCAAAATTTTTCCCATTCATTTTCAATGGGGAAAAAACTACATTTCTCCAAATCAACAGAAAATGACCAGATATCAATAGGACGTATATCCCAAACGTCCCCAATTCCATTGACGCTTATGGGGGGTGCTGCCATTGACGTCCATGGACGTCCAAAATTTTACCCATTCATTTTCAATGGGAATTTTTTTTTTTTCCCCAAATCAACAGAAAATGACTAGATATCAATAGGACCTGTCCCCCAAATGTCCCCGATTGCATTGCTGCTTATGGAGGGTGATGCCATTGACGTCCAGGGACGTCCAAACTTCCCATTCATTTCCAATGGCATTTCTTCATGTTTGTTCATTCTTTTGATGCCAATGTACTTGGATTCCATTGACGCTTATGTAAGTTGATACCATTGACGTCCATGGACGTCCAAAATTTTTCCCATTCATTTTCAATGGGAATTTTTTTTTTTTTTCCCCAAATCAACAGAAAATGACTAGATATCAATAGGACGTTTCCCCCAAATGTGCCCGATTGCATTGCTGCTTATGGAGGGTGATGCCATTGAGGTCCACGGACGTCCAAACTTCCCATTCATTTCCAATGGCATTTCTTCATGTTTGTTCATTCTATTGATGCCAATGTACTTGGATTCCATTGACGCTTATGTAAGTTGATACCATTGACGTCCATGGACGTCCAAAATTTTTTCCATTCATTTTCAATGGGAATTTTTTTTTTTCCCCCAAATCAACAGAAAATGACTAGATATCATTAGGACGTGTCCCCCAAATGTCCCCGATTGCATTGCCGCTTATGGGGGGTGATGCCATTGACGTCCATGGACGTCCAAACTTCCCATTCATTTCCAAAGGCATTTCTTCATGTTTGTTCATTCTATTGATGCCAATGTACTTGGATTCCATTGACGCTTATGTAAGTTGATACCATTGACGTCCATGGACGTCCAAAATTTTTCCCATTCATTTTCAATGGGAATTTTTTTTTTTTCCCCAAATCAACAAAAAAAGACCAGATATCAATAGGACGTGTCCCCCAAACTTCTCCAATTCCATTGACGCTTATGAAGGGCGCCGCCATTGACGGCCATGGACGTCCAAATTTCCCATTCATTTCTAATGGCATTTAATTATGTTTTTTCATTCTATTGATGCCAATGTACTTGGATTCCATTGACGCCTATGTAAGTTGATACCATTGACGTCCATGGACGTCCAAAATTTTTCCCATTCATTTTCAATGGGAATTTTTTTTTTTTCCCAAATCAACAGAAAATGACTAGATATCAATAGGACGTGTCCCCCAAACTTCCCCGATTCCATTAACAATTATGGAGGGTGCTGCCATTGACGGACATGGACGTCCAATTCTCCCAATCTTTTCTAATGGATTTAACTTTGTTTAGTGCCAATGACTGGCATTATGGTCCATTCTATTGATAGACCTGAGTGGGGCTAAGATTTGTATCTCCACAGAGGAAAGACCAAGGTGTGTAATTTCTCCCGAAATTGCAGTTTCTAGTTCTTCTTATTATTATAGTCGTTTTTTTCGGCGCGCCGCGCAGCCCAAACCGTAGCAATTTTTGACCAAATCACATAATTTGGGTATCAAAAATTCCGGGACGGTGAGGGGCATAAAAGTTGTATACAGAATTTGGCAAAAATTTACGGTTCCCCGGAAATTTGCCAAAAACTTTCCTATTCATTTTGAAAGGAAAAAAAACGCGCGCTTCACAGCCCGAACCGTTAGACCGATCGGCACCGTTCAAGTATCGGCACGACCGGAATTTTCGCGTGACACAGGAAACTTTACAAATGGCCCCGCAAATTTTTCCGTTCGTCCGTAAACGGCAATTTTCCGTGAAAAAAAAAAAAAGTTTCAAAATGTATCTAGTCCTACAATTTTTGACCAAATCAAATAATTTGGGCATCAAAAATTCCGGGACGGTGAGGGGCATAAAAGTTGTATACAGAATTTTGAAAAAAATTACGCTTCCTCGGAAATTTGCCAAAAACTATCCCATTCATTTCGAATGGGAAAAGTCCCATTCACTTCCAATGGGATTTCCAATGGAATTTACATTGCATTGATGCCATTGACGGCCATGCATGTCGAATCTACTGATGCCAATGTACTTGGATTCAATTGACTATATGGATGTCGATGCCATTGACTGCCATGGACGTCCAAAATTTTTCCCATTCATTTTCAATGGGGAAAAAACAAAATTACCCCAAATCAACAGAAAATGACCAGATATCAATAGGACGTGTCCCCCAAACTTCCCCAATTCCATTGACGCTTATGAAGGGTGCCGCCATTGACTTCCATGGACGTCCAAAATTTTTCCCATTCATTTTCAATGGGGAAAAAACTAAATTTCTCCAAATCAACAGAAAATGACCAGATATCAATAGGACGTATATCCCAAACGTCCCCAATTATATTGACGCTTATGGGGGGTGCTGCCATTCTTTTGATGCTAATGTACTTGGATTCCATTGACGCTTATGTAAGTTGATACCATTGACGTCCATGGACGTCCAAAATTTTTCCCATTCATTTTCAATGGGATTTTTTTTTTTTTTTCCCAAATCAACAGAAAATGACTAGATATCATTAGGACGTGTCCCCCAAATGTCCCCGATTGCATTGCCGCTTATGGAGGGTGATGCCATTGACGTTCATGGACGTCCAAACTTCCCATTCATTTCCAATAGCATTTCTTCATGTTTGTTCATTTTATTGATGCCAATGTACTTGGATTCCATTGACGCTTATGTAAGTTGATACCATTGACGTCCATGGACGTCCAAAATTTTTCCCATTCATTTTCAATGGGAAATTTTTTTTTTTTCCCAAATCAACAGAAAATGACTAGATATCATTAGGACGTGTCCCCCAAACTTCCCCGATTTCATTAACAATTATGAAAGGTGCCGCCATTGACGTCCACGGACGTCCAATTCTCCCATTCATTTCTAAGGGCTTTTACTTTGTTTTTTGCCAATGACTGGCATTATGATCCATTCTATTGATAGACCTGAGTGGGGCTAAGATCTGTATCTCCACAGAGGAAAGACCAAGGTGTGTAATTTCTCCCGAAATTGCAGTTTCTAGTTTGGGTTTGAGTTTCCCGAGGGACAGATATAGTTGACGGACACACACAGGAAGTCTGTGTTGTTACGTTTGTTATGGTCCGAGTTGCGGAGCAGCAATAAACGTTGACTCAAATGAGTTCAAGAAACTAAATTCTGTGCTTTATGAAGCGTGAAAAAAGCAGAATTTAACACAGACGAAATCATTCGGCCGATCAGAGTGAAGTTTTACCGAACAAAATGGTGACGTCACGTAGCGTAATGGTCTGCAACGGATCGCCGCATACTTTTCTTCAACACAAGGTGGCCGTGTCAAAAAAAAAAAAAATCAGTTTATATATATAATTTATATATGTAATATACATATATTTCTGTCTCCATCCATGTACCCGTTTATAATGCGCACCATGATTTTAAAAGTTGATTTTGGGGGAAAAAAGTGTGCGTTATTTTCGGGAAATTACGGTAATACAATACAATTGAAATAAAATATGAATAAAAATAATAAATAAATAAAAGTTAAAAAAAAAAAAAAAAGGCTGATGTATATATTTATTTACTTTATAATATGAATGGGGAGGTCTTCATTTTGAAATTTGGCAATCCGATCATCTCATTGGCAGCCCACCTAATTCAAATGATTTGGACGTCTATCACCGTCATTGGCACTGAAACAGTATCATTCATTGCCAGCGCTTCCAGTTCAAATAGACAAGAATTATTAGTTTTTTAACATTTTATATTGTTCATGATATAACAAATTCATTAAGGAGAATGGCTATCAAAATGACAAGAAAAATGACTCACTCTTCATCCCGTCTCAGACAAGTACATAAACACTTGCCACACACACGGACACGCGCGCACACACAGCCTGCCATGGCCAAGATGGCCAAGGCCCACAGTGTACAGTTACTCACATCCTCAGGAAACGGAGGTATGACATCACCTTATCATCTCCTGTGGGTCCGGAGGGTGGGGGTGCGAGCAGGTGGGGGTTGAGGAAGGGATGACAGACTGGAGAGCGGAAGAAAATAAAAAAGATAAAGCCAAGGAAAAGATAGGAGGCCAAAAAAAGGGCAGCGAGGAACAGATGACATCATAGGACAGCCATGTTGACTTCCTGTGACAAGCACACACACACACACACACATAGTCAGGCTGGTGCTGTCAGTCACATAACAACACACACTTGCTATGGCGTGCATTAAAAACAGACCTTCACTGCGGTGGGCGTTTTAATCCAGTTAGGCTTGCCCTCCAAAAGGAGGTCAGGTTGAGGAAATAAACGCTGCGCTGGCTTTTATTACTCACACATGACTGACACACACTTGTTATCGGGATTGACGGCGCACTCGCATCTTCACCAAGTCAAATCGCAGCTCTAATTGAAAGATAATCTAACTATGTTTGTTCAAGGAAGAAAAGCATTCTTGTATGATTACGTATTACGCTTTATTTAAAGTGTAAATTCATAACCGTGATATAACAATATGAATATGAATGAATGTATATGACAGATGTCATTAAGTGTCATTCAGTAATTTTAATTAAGTAGGTCCAGCTGCGTCAAGGTTGACGGGCAGGGAGCGTGGTTGACAGATGAACGCTTGATCTGATTGGTCGTTGAAAGCAAGGGAGAAGAGTTAGATATATTTAGAAGTAGATATATTAATCCTTTAAAGTCATATGGTTAAATTTTCGGTAGGATTATATAAATCTAAATATTTCAAGGTCTAGTTAAATGGCGGAAAACACAGACAAGACTGAAAAAGCAGTTTCTGCTCTTGCAACCCTCTATAAAATAAACTGCTGTATTTTAAACCAAAAGAATGATTTTGTTTGACAGAACAATATGTCTATATGCTGCCATAGCAGATTCATGGCCCGTTAAGCCCTCAAACTATTTTTAATTTTTCCCTTTTACCCTGGAAACCCCTGTTTACAGACGTTGCGCAACCGCTTTTGTTTCAACCCAGCCATAAAAAGAAGTAAATATATTTATTATTTAAAATGTCTGTCATTTTGAGCTTAGGATCATTAATCAATGTCCAATATTTCTTTAAAACAAACAAAAAAAATGCTTAAAAAAATTATGTACTCGCATATTTTAAACTTTTAAACAAATTTCGTCACAATGAGAAAAATGTTGCCTTTAAAAAAAATCCCGGATATCTACTTCAAAACTATCAATTGTATTTTTTTGTTGTTGTTGTTAGTGTCGCGTTTTCCCCGATATGTTACATGATAAGTAATCGAACCAAACAAATAAAAATTGAAAAAAAAAAATTAAAAGGGTAAATATGTAAAAAAGAAAATCTCGACCGCTCCTTGATGTCTGCGATTTCTGCATCGCAACCCTTGTTATATTACCATGTTTCACCCATAAAATCCCCCAGAAATGTGGCTCTGGCCATTCACAGCTGTGTCTTGACACTCGGTGATACTTGCCACATGGAGTTTTTGGATCGAAAAGAGGTAAGTATGCAAAAATATCCTGCTAAAATCGTGGCGTCTTTAATTCTGCTCTCGCGTGTTCTTGCCTCTAGTCAGGGTTTTGCTGTTAATTTTTTTTTTTTCCAAAATGCCCTCCTCACACAAAAATACACACGGTCCCAGGCTTCAACTGGGATCGTGCGCTTTGATCAGATGAGACCAAGATTGAGCTTTTTGGCAACAAACACTCTAGGTGGGTCTGGCGTGCCACGAAAGATGCGCATGCTGAAAAGCACCTCATACCCACTATGAAGTATGGGGGTGGGTCAGTGATGCTGTGGGGCTGTTTTGCTTCCAAAGGCCCTGGGAACCTTGTTAGGGTGCATGGCATCATGAATGCTTTGAAATACAAGGACATTTTAAATCAAAATCTGTTGCCCTCTGCCCGAAAGCTGAAGATGGGTCGTCACTGGGTCTTTCAGCAAGACAATGACCCTAAACATATGGCCAAATCTACACAGAAATGGTTCACCAGACACAAAATCAAGCTCCTCCCATGGCCATTTCAATCCCCAGACCTTGTTTTGTTGGAAAAAGGGGGTTGTACAAAGTATTAACACCAGGGGTGCTAATAATTGTGACACATTATTTGATGTCAAATATTTTTTTCTTTATGTGGAATCTTTTCCCCAGTGAATGAATGCACTTGTATTGAAGGTTGGATTTTTCTCTTTTTTTCCATTAAGGTCCCATATTATTTGAATTAAAAAAATATATTAGAAGCTAAAAAAAACACATCTTTTTCAGGGGTGCCAATAATTATGGAGGGCACTGTACAAAGGCATAGCAATGTATGGAAATCAATTAAAATCAATTTTAAAAAATGATTGGAGTTTGCAACTTCATACAAATGATTAACCATTAACAATACACTGTTAAATTTATTTACTGTCACTGTGATGAATACACATTTATTCAACTGACCTACCATGGAGTTGACTTATTCATACAGTAGTTGTCACAACCATAATATCACGCGATACGACCAAAAAAGGCTGTTCTAACTATAGCCTAACAAAAAGCTATACTTAACCCTTCGGCGACAATACAAATACCAAAAATAACCAGCATTAACGTCACTGACGGTTGGAAATAGAAATACAAATATGAGTTCACAGGAAAATTCATCGCCCGGAATGAATTGTGCACAGTTACTGGTTGCGGAAGATACAATGGTAGGAAATAATACATGTCTGAGTGTTGAGTCAGTTTATCCGACGGCCTGGGAACAAAAGACCATAAGTACTTGTGGTTTCAAGGTGAATGTGAGTTCATTGTAATATTGACAAATATTTTAACACGACTACAAGGACGCCGCTACGGAAGATAAACGGCTCATATTAGGATATTTGCTCATAGTCAAGGGCGTAGGTTTGCATAGGGACGGTAGGGACATAACACTACCAACATTTAAGGACGCTCAAATTGTCCCCACCAACTTTTAAGCAACCTTATTTGTAGAGATGTCCCGATCACCGATTGATCGGGTCCGATCACGTTATTTTCAAAGTATCGGAATCGGCAAAATAATATCGGACATGCCTATTTTTAATATATATATATATTTTTTTTTTTACAGTGCTGTATATTTTTATTATATTATGTATATACAGGATATACTGTATGTATATATTTTCCCCAAGTGGAAGCTTCCATGATCCTAATAAATTTAATAATTAAAAAAATATATATATACAGTACTGTGCCTAAAACGTTTGCACAGTACTGTGTATATATATATATATATATATATATGTTTTTTTTTTAAATTAAATTGTTTTCTAATTGTATTTAAGGTTACAGACATAATATGTTACACTCATCCAGAGTCTTTAGTTTAGGCTTAAGGCGATAATTACCGGCGGTAATTAATTATTTTTTAAAATTGATCACGTTAAAATATTTAACGCAATTAACGCATGTGCTGCACGACCCACTCACGCATTGTCGTGTTCAATCTGTAATGGCGCTGTTTTACCTATATATAGAGCTAAAAGGCAGCGTAAAATGAGTAGAGTGAATTTTGGCAGCCTTTGGAGCATTTTTTAATTAGCTAAAGCCTTACAATCCCTCTCCCTACGATTAGAAATATCTAGGAAGCAATGTGGGGATGAAAGGTAGTAATTGATCTTTTCCTTAACACCCTATGTTATTTCCCAACGCAGAGAAGATATATCAATTGGTACCACTACGCACAGTCATGGGTGCACTTCCCATCATGCATTTGGGCACAACAGTTCAATGGCTACAGTATCATTTACTGACAGCTCAACAAATACACTAGATGGCAATATTTAGTCACAATATACAAAGTCACATTTATCCTTTAAGAATTACAAGTCTTTCTATTCGTGGATCACTCTCACAGAAAGAATGTTAATAATGTTAATGCCATCTTGAGGATTTATTGTCATAATAAACAAATACAGTACTTATGTACTGTATGTTGAATGTATATATTCGTCCGAGTTTTATTCATTTTTTTCTTAATGCATTGCCAAAATGTATATGATCGGGAAAAATGATCGGGAATGACTGAAATTGAATCGGGAGCAAAAAAAAAAAAAAAAAAAGCAATCGGATCGGGAAATACCGGGATCGGCAGATACTCAAACTAAAACGATCGGATCGGGAGCAAAAAAACATGATCGGAACAACCCTACTTATTTGCATTATATAATGACTTTAGTTATATAGGTAATTTAGAATGTCTTCCCAAATGTTGTAAGGACAGCCATTATTAAGTTATTTGCATTATGTTCAGACTTAGATTTACATATTTTGACTTGCTGAATGTGCCAGTCCATTTTTTTCCCACAAACGTACGTTTGATTGGCTGATGACTTGACCCCCCACCCCAACACACGCACTCACAGCCCTCACAAAAATGCAACATGTCGACTACATGCCACCTCCTCCGCCCCTTTGAATTTTTTTTTCGACCACCAGCAGTAGCAGCCAATGTAAGTGTTAAAAAGACATCAATGTTGTGGAGGTGGGGGAACACAATACACAATACTAATTTTGCAACTAAAAGTCCTACCACAGAGTTAACAATAAACTGTGAATTTGCTAACCTGAAAAATACAAGTAGGAAGCTATGAACATTTATTAGACTTACTAAACTTTTTTTTTTTTTTTCAGTTATATTTAATTTCTTTATTTAGACACACAATTTTGAGTGGTCTTAAGACAAATGTTTATTTTTTGCATTGCTGGATAGTTAAGAGATGATTAACACGTGTATGTTAATATAATTTATGTTCAAATATTGCAATATAAATTTGCTAATAAAATCCAGACATTTATTCTGGACGTTTTCAAAATGTTTTAGAAATTTTTCAAAACAAAGGTCTAAATCGAACGGTTTATCCACTGCACCAATACACATTAAAGTATAAGTCAATACAGATTTATTTGCATTGATAATATAGCCTATCAATTAATTAGGTTCATATTCATGAGAAATGTAGCCCTGACCCCCGTTTACCCAATCTGTTTGGGTTTATTAATGTCCCGTCCCCAGCAAAAAGTGGACATGTAGGTTATGCTGTTATATCGTCCCTACCAACATTGAGACCAAACCTACGCCCTATCTCATAATTAACCTGTGTTGAAGAGTGATCACTGATCACGTGACTTACCTTTCTCACACACACTCACGCGTACAGTATGAAAAATTACACAGGACCAGGTAGACGAAATGTCTGCGCAGGAAGTGACGCGGAAAAGCCGAGTATAGTTAGTTCATATGGTAATAAAGCTGCGAAAGGAAGCCTGCTAAAATTCCCACACAAGTGTTGATGCATAGAAAACTTGCATCAAAGCTCACAATGCAAGTCACTGTAGGCTATAGGGGCACAGAAGAGGAAGGGACTGCGACATTTTCCACACTTAAACAATAGAAAGACAATGGGGTTTGCATCATGATTATTAAGTGAATGCCAAGAAAACGGTTTTAATATGAGTCTAAACAGTAGCTCATGCAGTGATAAGTAAAAGAAATCAATCTTATGAAGGAACACAAACAAGATAAATGCCACTCATGCCACATTGAAAGACTTGTGTGCCACAAGCCTGCATAGTACATATACAGTATATATACACAAACACAGCATATATATATACATAAATATATATACATATGAGATATATACACTGCAAAAACTCACCTCTTTAAAACCAATTAAATTCCCTTGTATCATGGTTTGAGTTTGTTTCTGTCCCTAGTCAGTCTTGTCCATGTGATTACCCATTGATTTCACCTGTTGTGGCCTGCTCCTTGTGTGTTGACCAATCAGCTGTCTCTTGTGTCACCCACCTGTTTCTCACTGTCTCGTTACCCCATGATGATATTCAAGTGCCCCATATGCTGTCAGTCTTTGTTGTGTCATGGTCTATCCCAAGGACTGTTTACAGTGAGGCAAATAAGTATTTAGTCAACCACCAATTGTGCAAGTTCTCCTACTTGAAAAGATTAGAGAAGCCTGTAATTATCAACATGGGTAAACTTTCAACCATGAGTGACAGAATGTGGAGGAAAAAAAAAAAAAACAGAAAATCACATTGTTTGATTTTTAAAGGATTTTAAATTAGAGTGAAAAATAAGTATTTGGTCACCTACAAACAAGCAAGATTTCTGGCTGTCAAAGACATCTAACTTTTCTAACGAGGTCTAACGAGGCTCCACTCGTTACTTGTATTAATGGCACCTGTTTTAACTCAATATTGGTATAAAAGACACCTGTCCACAACCTCGATCAGTAACACTCCAAACTCCACTATGGCCAAGACCAAAGGGCTGTCGAAGGACACTAGAGACAAAATTGTAGATCTGCACCAGGCTGGCAAGACTGAATCTGCAATAGGTAAAACGTTTGGTGTAAAGAAATCAACTGTAGGAGCAATTATTAGAAAATGGAAGACATACAAGACCACAGATAATCTCCCTCGATCTGGACCTGTGGCGTCAAAATGATAACAAGGACGGTGAGCAAAAATCCCAGAACCACACATGGGGACCTAGTGAATGACCTACAGAGAGCTGGGACCACAGTAAAAATGGCTACTATCAGTAACACAATGCGCCGCCAGGGACTCAAATCCTGCACTGCCAGACGTGTCCCCCTGCTGCAGCCAGTACACGTTCAGGCCTGTCTGCGGTTTGCTAGAGAGCATTTGGATGATACAGAAGAGGACTGGGAGAATGTGTTATGGTCAGATGAAACCAAAATAGAACTTTTTGGTAGAAACACAGGTTCTCGTGTTTGGAGGAGAGAGAATCCTGAATTGCATCCGAAGAACACCATACCCACTGTGAAGCATAGGGGTAGAAACCTCATGTTCTGGGGCTGTTTTTCTGCAAAGGGACCAGGACGAATGATCTGTGTAAAGGAAAGAATGAATGGGGCCATGTATCGAGAGATTTTAAGTGAAAATCTCCTTGCCAACAAAGGGTACATAACAAAGTATTGAGCTGAACTTTTGGTATTGACCAAATACTTATTTTCCACCATGATTTGCAAATAAATTCTTTAAAGATCAAACAATGTCATTTCTGGTTTTTTTTCCCCCACATTCTGTCACTCATGGTTGAGGTTTACCCAATTACAGGCCTCTCTAATATTTTCAAGTGGGAGAACTTGCACAATTAGTGGTTGACTAAATACTTATTTCCCCACTGTATCGTTCTTATTTCAAGAAATCTGAGTAAAATTTACTTGAAGCACTGTCAGATAATCTCACTTATTTGTAGTCGATTTACACTGAAAACAATGGAATTCAACTAGTTTTAAGGAGGTGTGTTTTTGCAGTGTACGTATGTACACTTACACGTATGATATGAAAGCGTGAGAAAATAATGTACAGTATTATTCATCCATTATTTTATATGTTATTTGTATAAATATTTTATTTAGTGCTGTCAAACAATTAAAATGTTTTAATTGAGTTAATTACAGCTTAAAAATTCATTAATCGTAATTAATCGCAATTCAATCCATCGATAAAATATGCCATATTTTTCTGTAAATTATTCTTGGAATGGAAAGATAAGACACGAGATGGATATATATACATTCAACATACGGTACATGAGGACTGTATTTGTTTATTATAACAATAAATCAACAAGATGGCATTTACATTATTAACATTCTGTTGGGGCGATCCATGGATATCAAGACTTCTTAAAAGTTCTTAAAAGATAAATGTTAGGACAAGTTATAGAAATTTTGTATTAAAACCCCTCTTAATCTTTTCGTTTTAATAAAGTTTGTAAAAATTTCAATCAAAAAAAAAAAAAACTAGTAGCCCGCCATTGTTGATGTCAATAATTACACAATGCTCATGGGTGCTGAAGCCTATAAAATCAGTCGCACCCAAGCACCAGCAGAGGGCGTCAAAACTCCATCAAACACAAATAACATGTGGGCATTTCAGTGTACTGTCATTTAAATCTGTCTGAGCGGGACATGTGCGTTAATTGCATCAAATATTTTAACGTGATTAATTACAAAAATTAATTACCGCCCGTTAACGCGTTAATTTTGACAGCCCTAATTTTATCTACATGTTTCAAACTATTTAACGTTTTAATGATAATATATGCGATACAATTTTTGTCATTGTATATGCACAAATAAAATGTTAAAAATGGGGTTGGGATGACAGTACTTCACAGTTTTTTTACTTTACATATTATATATATTGTGTATATACTGTATATATACTGTATATACACATATATAAGTATACACTATAAACTAGAGGTCACGGAACCGCGGACCTCGGTCCGGTTCCGGACCCCCAAGTCGCCTGGACCGGATCTCAAGCTGTCTGGACTAATACACGTTGCAACAACAAAAATCATTTTTTCTGCGGGTTTGCAGAGCGGAGGTGGGCAACAAACAAAAACCTTAGCGGTGACGCGCGTGAGCCAGCCAATGGGAGGAAGCATTTGAAAGTTATTTTTAGAACAGCATGTCTCACACTCGTTTTCAAGACTTCGCGGAGTGACAGCCAAAATCTGAGCCGAATGAAGTTGGAGGAAGAAGCGAAAAGGTAAGGCAAATGGCGTGCTGAAAACTACGCAAGATTGATGCAGAAAACAAAGTGTTTAAGGAGGAGTAGACCAACACATTTTTGTCCATTTTACCTGGCGAAAACACAAGACCGCTATGCCTCATCTGTTCAGAGACGGTGTTCTGCCAAAATCTGCTACATCGGCGAAACGATTAGTCGAATTTGACTGTTTGAAGTACTACCGTGCGCGCTTAACTTGTTTTGTTTGGATGCATACAGGCAGAACGTACTAAAAAATGCCTTAAGAAAATACTTAAATGCAGTTATACCAAATAAGGACGGTTTAAATACGCTATGTGACTAATGTGGTCAACTGCTTCAAAGCTAACACAAAAAACCACAATGGTTAAAAGTATGAGAGGGTAATACATGCAAAAAGTATTTTTCTGGCGATGAAAAGGTTCTAAAAAAACTGAATAAAAACAAAAATAGTGAGTACTCGCCGCTTCTAACCGATGTGTGCATGCGTGCGAATGCTTGCGCAAGCGCGCTGAGCGTTGTGAAGACGTTTTGCCGCGTAGTAAGGAATGGCCGAACAACGGAAGCGCTTGTAAAAAGCAGCCATTTGAAAAGGCACTATGAAACGAAGCACGCAGCTTTTTCGCAAAGTTTCCCGATGAACTCTACCATCCGTTCTCAAAAAATAGCGGAATTAAGGGCTCAATATGATCGCTTTATTATTTATTACTAATTTATTATTATTAAATATTAGTTATCACTTACTATAAATTAATTTTTTAAAATATTTTATTGACATTTTTGAGTGTTGTAATTATCAGCATGGCCACGTAAAGATACATTTGTATTTTTTGGAAAAAAAGAAGCATTAAAAATATTTCCGGACCCGAGATCGCTGTAATTTTTTAATTTCGGACCCAGAGGATTTTTAATTCATGACCCCTGCTATAGACTATATATAGTATATGTGTTATGTACACAATAAGTATAACAAGGTTGTATTTACATCCATCCAAGGTGAACCAGCACCACTCGCGAACCCTTTCAGAGGGAGACATAATCATATTTTCAGCGGATATATTGACTGAGACGTGTCATCCGCTCGGCATCACAATGTGGCATTGAGCTATAAATGGATCCCCCGGTCTATTTATAGCATCACTGAATTGGATGGTGGGCGGAAGGCGCTGTCACCCGACACCGACAAGGTTCCGACCTTCCCTCTTTCGCTCGCTCTCTCTACGGCCTTCACATGCATCCTAATAGGGGTTACCCTCAAAAGTGCTTGCGTCATATACATACAGTGCTGCCATATGTTCAATCCTGACTCAATGGCAGATGAAATCACTAATTGGAAAAAAATATTCAATGGAAGTGAGGACACACACAGACATCGGATATGCATTTATCTTTGTGTCCGTGTGAGAGAGAGTCTGTGCATTACTAAATATAGCCTTGTTTCCCTGGTAACACCTGAGGATCATACTAATAGTGTTAGTACATCATCCTCATAGGCATTTTGTGTCAAAAAAACACACAAAATTCCATGTGAATAAATGTGACATATTACATCCTATTTCTATTCTTGGCTTCTCATGGCCAACATGCGCGGAGGCGTTATTTGATCTTCTTTGATTAGCCAAAAACGAACAATCAGCTAGGTTTTTCTGTAATACCCACAAGTCACCCAGTTCAAGGGAGGGACAGTGCAAATGTGCAAAGTGTGCAGGGCAGTGTGATCATTTAAAAAAAAAAAAAAAAAGAAAAGAAAAACCCCTAAAAGGACTCATCAGGATTGACTCTATCAAAGATTAGTTTCCATGTGAACTTTGCTTGACTTTGAATAATGAAAAATCCAAGGGCAATGGTTTGTTCTCAACATTAGCAGGATAGAGGATAACCTTCATGTACACTCCCTAGTATCCAGGGATGTTTTGCTCAACTCTAACTACCTCCCCACAATGCAAACAATGATCCAAATGAGGGACGGCTAGCGTGACTTGGTTGTTCCTTGTGGAGGCTTGCCTGGCCGCAGTAGTTTTGCAGGTTAGCAAGTTCACACAGTTTAATGTTATGTTAACTCAGGTCCAGGGGTCGCGTTAACCGAATATTTTCCGTCGTTTTTTAAAACGGTGACGGAAAAAACTGAAGTCCGTCATTTTGACAGGTTGCAATTCACACCCCAGACCACAGGGTGGCGAGTGAGCATATTAATTAGCTATTGTCTCTCTTGATGCATGACGTCGTTGGCCTTAAGGCCGAGTTATACTTCCGCGTCAGACCTACGCCGTCAAGGAAGAATCGAGCTACGATACCTACGCCGTAGGCTTACGCGCGCCTCTCGAATTTTCTAACCTTCGCGTCACCTAGACGTGTATGACGTGACGAAAACGGACTGTGATTGGTCCGCTCAGACTGTTGTTTTCGGTTTACCGCGAAAACACCGCCGTTGTAGAATAGAATCAAACATTATTTTCTACACGCAAAAATGCACCAAGCCGACGGGAGTATCATCGAAGAGCAAGTCTCGTCAAGACATTATTATTGTGATTGCCAAATGGCAAGGTCGGCGATCGGAAAAAAAAAAATGGAAGAACCACCGAGACGTGGGTGTTCGGAATCGAGTGGCCACACGAAGCGGTGACCCAGTCGGCCAAAAACTGCCAACTTTTTATCACTTTATGTCGTATTTTTGGTTGGTGCACTTCATCATTTACTGTGTACATATGTTTCAAGTATATGAAGAATAAAGCACAGATTTGGTTTTGATCTTTAATTTTCAATAACAGACAGTTCACACACACAATACATCATCACTGATTGAGAGTGCCTTGGTGCTTTTTATGATAACCTTAAAATCAAGCCTCCCAACGCAGTTTGGGAAGTTCCCTAGACGCCAGAAATCTGCTATGGCTTCCCACTGGCTGGTTGTAGGACACGGCAAACAAATCAGGCTGGAGGGCTTTGCAGACCTTGAACGCAGTGCTCGACGCCAGTTTGAAGCTAGCCGCCACAGCTAGCTCTCTCCACCCGAGTCTAAAACTCTCTGTGCGGCATCAAAAGTCGGCCAGACCGCCTTGAAACAGTCTTCTGCGTCGCCTGCCCGTCAACATTTGTATGTTCAATATTTATTCAGTGTTGATGAGCAGAATATTTACTTTCAAGAGTTCCATCTTGCATTGTTTATTTTTTCTCCGACTAGCGGAAGTAAACAAGCATGCCCCAAAACCGTACAAACATAACGCCACATCCCTCTAGTGGCTTGGCGGTGAATTACAGAGCAACGCGTTCCCTCACCGCAGAACTATCGAATGGCGAATGACGCCGTAGTCGCTACGTCGTCACCGCAACGCGGGAGTATAACTCAGGCTTTACTCTGAAAAATGTCAAGGCAACTGAATGTCCGAAGTTTCTTCAAAAAGCCCCAAAACGACGACGGTGTTGATAAAAGAGGTGAAAAAAGAGGGACTGCACAAGCGGGCACGCAATTCAAGTCCATGCCCACCAGGAGGAAGGTGTGAAACTACGTTCAGGCCACAGCAGATGAACTGTTAATTTCATTGTTCCATATGTAGCCTAGCTACTGGGGCCACAGTCAGCTGTTTTTTGTCAGTGCGGAGAAAAAGTTACATATTCATCTGCTTGATGTGTGATGGCACGGTGTGGATTCTCTGTTAAGCTTGTTCGGACAGAATATTAATTTAAAATGAATGAAAACTAAATACTATTGAATATGTTGAAGCGGTATGCAATGTTAAGAGTCTTGTTAGCTCGAATTGCTGTGTCCAGCCGCTGTAGCTCTGCTGCTCTCTATTCAAGCCGGAACGCACGCGGCTCTTAAGTGTCTGTCACGTGACTGTGTCGTAGCCGGTAACATGCTCGGCCAAATGGACACACAAGTACGGAAGGTGAATTATGCCATACAAATGGTCACCATAATGTCATTATCATCATTTTAAAAATTTAAGTGACGGGTAAAAATAGATTATGACCGGATTTTTATGACCCTGTCAGTCAAAATGACAGACAACGAAAATTCTAGCGCAACCTCTGCTCAGGTCGGACTCTCAGTAGCAAAATTAGTGGTGTTTCCCCCACCTCCACAACGTTGATGTCTTTTTACATTAACTCATTCTCTCTCATCAATTTTCACCTGTGCAACCCCCTTTGCTCCTGACAGTTTTACTGGATTTTGACTGATTTTGCAAGGCCCACAGAAAATTCTGTTCTATTGCTGTATAAACATGGAACCTACCAAAATAAAGATTAGATTCTCTTGTTTCAGCAGGAAAAAAGTTAGTTCATACCTTTTTCCATTCTTTACAATTCAGCATTAGAAAATAGCTTTGAGCAATTTTCCAATTTCTGATGAAAAAACAGAAATTGAGCTTTTTGTAAACGCATACATTTCAAACATAACTTTGACTTTAACACAGCTATTTTTTGCTTTAGTGACATCCCAAACATCTGAAAAATGTTTTTCCTTCTACAAAATAAAATTAACAAAAAGACAAATAGAGCTTTTGGTAGCAATTTATTTATACATAACTAAACTATTAAACTGAGAGAGGACGCTGTTTTGGCCACAATAGCTGGGGGTAAACGTTTCCCTCATCGCCGCCTGTCTCATAAAGATGGATTTTTTTGAGTCTTTCTTTTGAGGTGACCACTGCCTCGTGGCGGAGTTCGCCTGGGGAACTTGTGTTCCTGGGGGGGAACTGGTTTGGCCGTGCGCATTTCCGGCTGAGTCACGGGACACTGGAGGGTGCGTGGGACGCGGCCAGCCGAGCATAGCGGCGCGGGCACGGCTCGGCGAGAAGCACAGACTCAACGGCATTGTCCGCTGCACTGGTGGTCCCGGTTGCTCTGCTCGGTTGTCCAGCGCCTGGCATCCTCCCGTTTGTTCTGCTCGGTCGTCCGACACCTGGCATCCTGGACGTCCATTCGGTCGTCTTCCGCCGGCGCCCAGCCTGTGCGGCCCGGCTGTTCGTTCCGTTGAATCGGGTCTTACCAAATGCACTACTGCCCTCCAGTGGCCAGTTTTATTTCTTTAAAATGGATTTTCGGCATTGTGCTTTGGAGCTAAGTTGAATCAGAACCTAGAGATGTATCTTGAAAAAAAAAAAAAAAAACGTAAAAGACGTATAAATACGTCTTTGAGACACCGAAACAATTAAAAATAGAACATATTTATACGTTTTTGGAAGCAAATGAGTTAATTACAGTGGCTGCTGCTGGCCGAAAAAATCTTCGAATGTCCCTCCTCTTCGAAGGGGGCAGAGGAGGCTGAATGTTGTTGACAGGAATCTGGCGGGGTTGTCGTGAGTGTGAGTCTGTGTGGGTCAAGTCATCAGCCAATCAAACGTGCATTTGAGGCTGAAAAAAAATGGACCGGCACATTCAGCACGTTAAAAGTGATAAATGTAAGTCTGTACATCATGAAAATAATTCACTTAATAATGGCAAGGTCTATTCTATCCTTACAACATATGGGAAGACATGCCTTTATAACAGAACTCATTATACAAGTCGCTTAAAAGTTGCTGGGGACAATTTGAGCATCCTGAAAAGTTGCTAGTGTTATGTCCCTTCCGTTTCTATGCATACCTACGCCCTTGGTAAAATCTGTAGTGTCCAACGCTGTTTTGCTCAACTCTAACTACCTCCACACATGTATTTCTGGAACACAGTTTTATGCCATGTGAAAACCAAAAGTTTTGATGGCTATTCATGTCAGAGGGTTGATGACAAACCTTGAAGCTTCTCTTATTCACAGGCTGAAACAAAGCTTTCAAAGTCTGTGCACTAGCAAAAAGTGAAACAAAAGGTTTACTACTTAGTGCCAAAATCGGTCATTTCCCCGTAAATCCCTTCAGCCCCTCCTGCAATTTCCCACAGAGGAGAAACAAAACGTGTTTTGTATATCTGTATAATTAACATAAGAAATTGTTTTGCTCTTATGGCAAGCAAGTTCGCGACTTTCACTCCTTGAAAAGCAACGCTCGACTGTATCCCAAGTTATTACCGTTTATGCTTTAAAGTACCAACGCAGACCTCCTTCATCTATTACGACTGGTCAGTATGTACATCTTGAGGAGGTGTGGCTGTTTTGGATAACGGCTAAAACGCTATTGTACAAAATGACACGACCATCAAAGGCTGGTTTTATGACTGCGACCTTCAAAAGAACAGTTTGATGTGTTCAAAGCATACAAACGCACCACAGGAGACAGAGAAAACGCTGCCTGCGAATGGAAAGTTCATTGCAAAGACAGCCAGAGATGACGCCTGAGAAAAAAAAAGCCTTCAAACAGCAATTGATATCGCCCATCAAAGAGCGAAGCCTAACCTGCATTACGTTCTGTCATTCTCGCAGCTCTAATGGATTCATCTCCATGCTCACATGCAGTTGATACTGGAAAAAAATGAAATCAATTTTAATCAATCAACAACAAAACAAAAGCACATTACTCACAGATGTTCATGTTCCTCAGATGAATAAGACAGCAGTACGGTACATCTCTCAGTATACATAAAATTGTATAGTTAAAGCAGTAGAAATTGCAACAACAGCTAAAACCTATTCACATTTTTGACCAAATGTCTAGATAAATGATAGCCCGTCAAAATATTACAGGAAGTGGAGTGATTGCACCTTATTTTACTTGAAATGAATAGAAATTACGATAATCATTCGGGAATCCCTCCGAAAACTATTTTTCATATTCTTTTTAATTAGGAACCATGCTTCTAAATCGTGTACTTTATACAAACAGTAATGTAATAATGTGTAAAATGTATTGTTAAATTACCTGTCTATACTGAGAGAGAGAGAGAGAGAGAGAGAGAGAGAGAGAGAGAGAGAGAGAGAGAGAGAGAGAGAGAGAGAGAGAGAGAGAAAGCGGTAGATAGGTAGGAAGATTACAACAACACAATGCAAGGAAAGATTCAAGCTAAAAAAAAACAATAATAGAGTTGGAGAGAGCGATAGACAGACGGGCGGGCGGACAGACAGACAGGCAGACAAAAAGAGACAGAGAAAGACCAAGACACAGACAGACAGAAAGAGACAGAAAGACACAGAGACAGACAGACAGACAGACAGACAGACAGACAGACAGACAGACAGACAGACAGACAGACAGAGAAAGAGACACACAGAGAGAGAATTGGATAGATAGACAGACAGATGGGCGGACGGACAGAGAGACAGACAGACAGAGACAGACAGAGAGACAGACAGACACAGAGAAAGAGAGAACGACAGAGAGACAGAGACAGACAGATAGAGACAGAGAGAGACAGACGCAGAGACAGACAAACAGACAGAAAGAGAGACAGACAGATAGAGAGTTAGAGAGAGCGATAGACAGACACAGACAGACAGACAGACAGAGACAGACGGACAGACAGAGAAAGACAGAGTGACAGAGCCAGAGAGAGAGAAAGACAGACAGAAAGACAGAGACAGACAGACAAAGAGAAAGACAGAGAGACAGACAGACAGACAGACAGACAAAGAGAAAGACAGAGAGACAACCAGACGGAGAGAGAGACACACAGCGAGAGAGTTAGAGCGATAGACAAACAGACACAGACAGACAAGCGGACAGAGAGACAGACAGAGAGAGAAAGACAGAGGGTCAGAGTCAGACAGACGGACAGAGAGACAGACAGACAGAGACAGACAGAGAGACAGACAGACAGACACAGAGAAAGAGAGAACGACAGAGAGACAGAGACAGACAGATAGAGACAGAGATAGAGAGACAAACAGACAGAGAGACAGACAGAGCGTTAGAGAGAGCGATAGACAGACACAGACAGACAGACGGACAGAGACAGACAGAGAGAGAGTGACAGAGAGACAGACGGACAGACAGAGAAAGACAGAGTGACAGAGCCAGAGAGAGAGAAAGACAGAGTGACAAACGAATATTAAGTGTAAAAATTAGGGCTGTAAAAATTAGGGCTGTCAAAATTATCGCGTTAACGGGCGGTAATTAATTTTTTAAATTAATCACGTTAAAATATTAGACGGAATTAACGCACATGTCCCGCTCAGACAGTATTCTGCCTTTTGGTAAGTTTTACAGCAAGGCTTTTTGTGCTGTCTAACAGTGAACTCTTGTGGTCGCCTTGCGACATGGTTTTCTTGCCAGTTCAATATGGCTGCACGACGTCTCGGGCTGACGCCTACATTGTAATGTTGTGCTTATATGATCCTTGGACAAGATTTGTCCGCAAGTATGGTTGTTGTAAAGAATGTACATATTATGTTAGTAAGCGAATTGTTATATTTTTTGTATGAGACGCTTTTTGTTTATGTTTAGTGAACCTGTATAGCGTGCTAAGCTAACGTCGTTGCTAATGCAATGCTTGTGTACTTTTTTTTGTAGATTTACGACGGTCTAAAGAGGACAATGGTTTGAGGCCATTTTATTAATAAATCAGATGAAAAAGGAAGAAGTCTGATTATTAAGGCGTCGTTCACTAGCTGTCTAGCTTTGGAAAAAGTAGACGCTTCGGAGTGAGGACAGCATTGACAGATTTAAATGACAGTAGAGTGAAATGCCCACTACAGTCCTTAAGTACCGTATGTTGAATGTATATATCCATCTTGTGTCTTATCTTTCCATTCCAACAATTTATTTTACAGAATATATATATATAATTTACAGAAAAATATGGCATATCTTATAGATGGTTTGAATTGCGATTAATTACGATTAATTAGTTTTTAAGCTGTAATTAACTCGATTAAAAATTTTAATCGTTTGACAGCCCTAGTAAAAATGTTTTCACCCTACCATGCTTTAATCATCTTACAGTTTTTTGTTGTTTTAATACAGCAGGTTATTTTACATTTCTCATATTTCCATTTTAAGAGCTGTAGCCTGAAACTGCACAAATAAGGAAGCAATGGACATTTGCTCCATTTTTTATGAGCGTGTAAAATGAGTACGGTGTTAATTAGAGGAGGTGGCGGTTGTGTGGGCGGTGTAGGTGTGTGGTGTTGGAGGTGGCAACCTTCCCCACACCTCACCCACTAATCCCCCTCATAACAAAGGCCTGTTTCTCTGCTCTGGTGGACACTGAAACTGCTCGACCCAAAAACCTGCTGTTTATAATGTCCCCACTCCTGCTTTTTCATGGTTCTGACTTGAGGAAAGAGACCGAGCTGGTGTGTGAAGGGGGTTCGAGTGCGCCGGAGAAACAGGCAAAAGAGGCCACAAAGGTGCTGTTTTGTCCAGCGGGAACAAGGGAGCTATTACACAAGACACGAGGGGAGCGAGAGAGGAAGGAAGGAAGGCAGGAAGGGAGGAAGGGCGCTTGAGGAAGGAGGAGGAGGAGAAGGCCCAGTAGGGGATTAGTTGGCTGGCCAGCTGCTCCCTCAGGGACTTAACATAAGAGACACTTTTATTCTGACAGGAAGACTTGACTCTCGAGAACCTGGAAAGAACAAGAGACTGGATTTGAAAAGAATAACATTTAGGGGGGAAGCTACAGTATCCCCAGAAAAATAAACACGAGTCTCAAATAGACACTTCCATTTTTCCACCAACTGAATAAACAAGTAATATGTGTAATTACCTCAGTCCACAGACACCGTTGTTCACACTCACTAGTACAGTACTTTAAAGTAAAAAAAGACGAAACTACAAACCGCATGTTTTAAGATTCTGTGCAATGTTGAATATGAACAAGATGTATTAGGAGAATATTTCCACATGTAGTCTGTCAATGTTTTGTAAAGATAGTAAGGGCGGACAGAACATCTGGACTTCAGGGGACACTCGAGATGCTAAAGACTCCCAAGATGCGCGCTTTTCTTTGAATTTTTTGCGATCAGAGAAAATGACTAAAATATCAGTTTACACCCATCATCCCACGCGCCGAATGTCTTATTTTTGTCAACTCAGTACAGCAGAAAAACATGCATTCACTGGTGAAAACATTTGATGGATATTTCAACTAAATCCAACACAAAAATTGACTTGCCTTTACACTAATAAAATCAGATTACAGTAATTTTTGGACAATGAGGCCCAACTGATTATATGCCGCCACCCACCAAATTTGAAACGAAAACGGCATGAAGGAATCTGACCTCTTAAACAGATTGCTGGAATCAAGCCAGCCGAACTGCCGGACCCATCCAACGACCCGAGCCGGCGAGAATCCTACAACCCAACCAAAAGGCCAAACTCCGCGCGTTCACCTTAAGGCCGAGTTATGCTTCCGCGTCAGACCTGCGCCATCAAGGAAGACCCGATTTACGACCCTCCGCTGTAGCCTGACGTGCACCTCCAGAATTTTGTGATTTCGCGTCACGTCGACGCATATGATGAAACATCGGCTGGGAAACATCGAATGGTTTGTTTTGCATTTCTTTTTGTGAAGCTGATACACCGTGACCGCAAAATAATGTAAAGTATAGAATAATTATCATTTATAGTGCTATCATAGGTTTTCACTCTGCCAACAGACACAAATATGAATGGGATTCGAGGATTTGTTCTGTATATTTTACGAGTCCTATATCCAATGCGTGATATGTTTTTATTATAAAAGAGTATTCACTCTGTCCATTTCGAGCTTGGCTGCTCCGCTCCTTTGGTTAGCCTGGGGTTGTCTCATCAGAGCCAGTCGTCCTCTTTCTTGATATCGCGGGACATTTAGGCGGCTGCGCGTGTATGGTGGGTGCTTTCATCAGCAATTTTTTAGCAAAACCTGATTTCATTTGTCCATAGTTCAAATAGCTTTCAGGTGTAAAATGCGCACCACACAAAACCGTGCCGGTGTTGTGCCGAAAAATAGCCGCCCCATGTGAAATGTCCCCCCTGACGGGAACGCTCATTTATAATGCTTTATTGAGGTGAAAACATCAAATGTTTTCATGGACGCATTACAGCAATGGATTTAGGACTGTAAAATCAGTTTTATATAAATAAATTAGACAAAATACCAGGACTTTATTTTGGTAACAAATCGTGGACTGGGCCACATAACCCATCTTTGAACAGAAATGTATTAGTCTACAGGTTTTCACGACCATATCTCGATGACAATCACACAGGTATGACATTTATTAGTTCAAGCAGAGTAAAATAATACATATGTTCACGGTACAAGAAAATCGTTTCCATGTCCATCCATTGGTAAGAAAAAGCTGTACGACTGACGTGTGGCCGCTCAATAATCAAACAAATAAATCAAATACACGCTCAATAAAGCGTTATAAATAAGCGTTCCCGTCAGTGGGGACATTTCACGCGGGGCGGCTATTTTTCTGCACAACACCGGAGGCTGGGTCTGCAAAATTAGCCCTCTTAGCAAAGACGAACTGCGTAGTCCAGCTCTTTTTCTCGCGTTCGGGAACTCATGGGTACTCCATTGCGACAAATGGCTATTTGTAGACCACATAGCATGACAGGTTTGAACCATTTTAGCGATTTTTTGATAAAACACAAACGCAACTCTCTCGTCGATAAACAACGATGGCACCTGCCTCGACCTTTTGTTTCCTTGTTATGACGTCTCCGCCCCATTCAGCTGTTTCCGGAATACTTTTGAAATGTTCGTAATTTTCGATCTATTTTCGATCTATTTTCGATAATTGCTCATAAATGCGATTTATTTTTTTTGTTAACTTTATTAATAATTGTTATCTTGCCACATCACGGTTCTATTGATATCTCACAGCCCCTTAGTGTTTTCATACCCTTTAAGGAAGTTTGTTTTTAGTTTAGCGTCCTTTCCTAGCATTAAGTTAAAAGGCTACATGCGTAACTCCCCTTGTTTGGCAGTAAACGTCAACTCGAAGTAGCAATAAGTATCCTTTTTTTTCTTTAACAATATGCTACTATGTTACAAATATATATTCATGTGACACGCAAAGCTGCAGGGATGTGCATAAGTGGCGGCTGACAGCCCACAGCCGCTGTAGCGCTTTCCCAAGAAGACAATAATGATATCTCCATCGCCGCACACTAGTATGTCATTCTGACAGAGCTCGCACGGCGCCGAAAAGCATCATGGAGGAATTCTCCACTTTTCTTTCCTTCCTGCCTTCCGTTCCCGTTTACCTCTCGGTCTTTTTCTCCATATGGCAGCCATTTGTCTGGAGGAGGTCTGTCAGACATAAATAATAGCTTATGAAAAAATACGAGAAGAACGGGTCCCCTCAGCCTCGCGGGGGGAGAGTGCAGTTCTTCCTGAGAGAAAGTGGAAGTTCCCAAGGGGCTTGGTGTCCTTCACTGGACGCAAAGTAAGATGGCTTGGGAAGAAGAGTTGAATGGTAAGAGGGATACTACAAAAATGCGCAATATTGCAGCACAGGTGTCTGAGGTTAAAGACCTTCGTGAAGTTGGCCCCCATCAGACGCAAATTTATATAAAAATGATGTCAATCGTTTGTGCTGCTATCGTTTTATAGATATTGAGACATTAATTTCAAGTAATGACTTCACTCGCAGCTTTTTCGTATCCAACTCCTGCGGCTGACGGAGCGTACCAACTCTCTCAATAACAGAGGGGTGTCCCAACAACTAGCGCAAACGTAGCACAAACAAATGGAACCACTTTTGGTCCATTTTACAGTAAATGAGGGGCTAGAGATTGTAATTTAGAGTGATGACGTGACTCGCAGTGATTGCTGCAATTGACGTCATCACTCGGAATTAATGTCTCAATATCTATAAAATGATAGTAGCGCAAACAAAAAATTTTACAGCACAAACTAGCACCAATGTAGACAAGTTTCTGAGGCACTTGCGCTTTACTTCCTGCTTTCTGCTCGGGACTTCTGTTTTCATGTTATTTAATGACAGCAATGGCACTAGAGTGGCCTCACTCACTAAAAACCCAGAAAAAAAAAACTGTATTTTTCGGACTACAGTGCCTTCCATAATTATTGGCACCCCTGAAAAAGATGTGTTTTTTAGCTTGTAATATATATTTTTTTAATTCAAATAATATGGGACCTTAATGGAAAAAAGAGAAAAATTCAACCTTCAATACAAGTGCATTCATTCAGTGGGGAAAAAAAATCACACATAAAGAAAAAATTATTTGACATCAAATAATGTGTGTCACAATTATTAGCACCCCTGGTGTTAATACTTTGTACAACCCCCTTCTGCCAACAAAACAAGGTCTGGGGACTGAGATGGCCATGGGAGGAGCTTGATTTTGTGTCTGGTGAACCATTTCTGTGTAGATTTGGCCATATGTTTAGGGTCATTGTTTTGCTGAAAGACCCAGTGACGACCCATCTTCAGCTTTCGGGCAGAGGGCAACAGATTTTGATTTAAAATGTCCTGGTATTTCAAAGCATTCATGATGCCATGCACCCTAACAAGGTTCCCAGGGCCTTTGGAAGCGAAACAGCCCCACAGCATCACTGACCCACTCCCATACTTCACAGTGGGTATGAGGTGCTTTTCATCATGCGCATCTTTCGTGGCACGCCAGACCCACTTAGAGTGTTTGTTGCCAAAAAGCTCAATCTTGGTCTCACACAAAAATACACCTGGGAACTGATTTGGCCGTGCGCGTTTCCGGCTGAGTCGCGGGACACTGGAGGGTCGCGGGGGACGCACGCGGGCTCTGCTCAGCCACCCTGCAGAGCCCGGATCGGACACTTAGAGCCAGTTGTGTGGTTGTTTGAACGATGTGCTAATGCTAGCGGACGCATGCTAACCTTTTGTGTCATTGCTGTAATAGCAGCTAATTATCATTTATTTACGTTGATGCGAATCTGTTTGGTATCGAGGACGAAATTGATTTGTATTACCGTATTGGCCCGAATATAAGACGGCCCTGATTATAAGACAACCTCCTCTTTTTCAAGACTCAAGTCTGAAAAAAGACTTTTGAACACCAAATTAATTTTTATACAGAAAATAATTACAGTACATCCGAAAAAAATGATTATAACAATATATTTGGGAGAAAAAGCATGTTATTTTGCCTCATTCAAATCTTAATATCTAAACATTTAAATATGTAAACTAAAGTGGGTTCACATTCGTAAATGAATGGCTTCTGGTTTTTGAAATGTAAATGAACCAATCTATTGTGATAAAACAACAAAATTGCGATAACTGCATTAACCATCAAAGTGAAGTCTAACTGTAACTGTAGTCTTGAAACAAATCTGAATAAGTAAAAACATTGCAGTAAAATAATGCAAACTAGTTGAGACTTGAAACTTGAGAGTAGCTGAAATCTGTCATGACAGAACATCGCTTGCTTCAATGATATCTGGCGCCATCTAGTGTCGTGAATGGGGAGAGTAGCTGAGATCTGTCATGACAGAACATCGCGTCAATGATATCTGGCGCCATCTAGCGTCGTGAATGGGTATAATGTCTAGACCGCGAATATAAGATGACCCCCTCTTTTTCAGTGTTATATCAATGCAAAAAAACACCGTCTTATATTCAGGCCAATACGGTATTTCTATTTTTAGTTTCACTCTTCAAATGATGGTGTCATAACGACGGCCAAAATAAAGTCAGCAAGTTATACGGACGTCCAGCATCGTCATTTGGGAGTTTAGCTCGCTGTTTAGCCAGGACAGAGCCGTAGCATCCTGATGAGGACGGTATATTTGTATTTCGTTGTTCATGCATCATGTAACATTATTATACTGTACACTTACTCAGCACGTTGTTCTCTATTGTATTTTTTATTAGGGCTGTCAAAATTATCGCGTTAATGGGCGGTAATTAATTTTTAAAAATTAATCACGTTAAGATATTTGACGCAATTAACGCACATGTCCCGCTCAGACAGATTTAAATGACAGTAGAGTGAAATGCCCACTTGTTAATTGTTTTATGGAGTTTTGCCACCTTCTGCTGGCGCTTGGGTGCAACTGATTTTGGTAACACTTTATAATAACTCTCCGTTTTACTAGTTAATAGATTATTAGTAAACTGTTGATAAATGATTTATTGTTGATTTGTGAAGTATTTGTTAACAGTTTGTTCTTAACCTGAAACACAGTTTGTGTAGAAACGTCAAGTTTTTGTGTGTAACGTTTGGCATTTCTATCTTTTCAGGTTAAGAAATGTCGTTCACTTCAAAAGAAAAGGCTTTTTGATAAGGCCTTTTGCAGGCAGCGCTCATGTTGCACATTTATGAAAATCTGCCATAGAACTAGGGCTGGGCGATATGGCCTTAAACATGTATCACGATAAATTGAGCAGATTTATCTCGATAACGATAAATGACGATAAATTCGCCCGAGCGGACTGTTATATAATTTGAAAATCTGAATCAATGCATGAAATACAGATTAACTATTTCTTGTTGATTTATTTACCAGCATTCAATTTGATATACTGTATTTAACAATTGTACATGCAGTCTAAACATTTAAGTTTATAAAAATGTATTGTAAGCAATAAGAATTCAAGTATGAACATTTATAACAGCGTGTATGACTTGAACAATGTACATTGTCAAAATCAATATGCCTGTGCAAACATGTAATTGTAACACAAATGACTTGCAGCTTGAACAGTACACTTCAAAAAGACAACTTATTGTTAATGGCTGCTGTGACATAATTATTAAATACAAGTGTTTACTTTATGGTTTAAGGGTTTTTTTCCCCCCAGTGCATTTTTTAATAAATGCACGCACAATAAAAATAGCTACGGCCATTTCTCGGTCATTATAAATTTTGCCGTTGGATTGTACTTTATGCTGAATGCTTTACCATCACAAAAGCTATCAGAGGAATCACACACAGACAGATACAAAATAACGCCACATAGTAATTGCTAGATGCAGTCCGTGCCCAATCCACTCATTAAGTTCAGCCGTTTCGACAAGGTTAGAGCAGCTATCCGACTCCATAACGTTCATTTGTAGCGTTAGCCGCTAGCTAGCGTTAGCCTGGCTACCAGTAGAAAGCACTGAAAGCACCATCTCCGGAAATCGTGAGAACAAAGGAGGACAGCGGGTGAAAGCCCGTCTGGATGCCACCAAGAGTCTACTAAATGTCGGTTGAAAGTTTGGTGAACCTCCCTTAAGCCACACTCCATCACGTTTTGCTTGTAGCGTTAGCTGCTAGCGTTAGCTTACCGGGCTTTTGTTTGATTGGCTTCCTGATGATCACGTGACTCCCTACGTAAGCACATTCACTGCTTTCTTAAAGGGGAATGAACATAGACGAACAACACAGAATCAAAGCGGGATGAAAAGACTATATTTTCTTGTTTTATTAATTTACCGAATTTACCGACATGGTCAAAATTACGTCGGTCATCGTTAAGAATTTCGGTGACGGTAAATTTTCGGTTTACCGCCCTGCTCTACATAGAACCAACAAATATTTGTAATTTTCTTTGTATATTTAATAGGGCTGTCAAAATTACCGCGTTAACGAGCGGTAATTAATTTTAAAAATAATTCCCGTTAAAATATTTGACGCAATTAACGCACAAATGCCCCGCTCAAACAGATTAAAATGACAGCACAGTGAAAGGTGTACTTGTTGTGTTTTTCGGAGTTTTGCCGCCCTCTGCTGGTGCTTGGGTATAGATGGTTTGAATTGCGATTAATTACGATTAATTAATTTTTAAGCTGTAATTAACTCGATTAAAAATTTTAATCGTTTGACAGCCCTAATTTTTATATTAAATTGCCTTTCAAGATGACATATCTGTTCTATGTGTTGGATTTTATCACGTAAATTTTCCCCGAAAATGCGACTTATACTCCGGTGCAACTTATACAGTTGTGGTCAAAAGTTTACATACACTTGTGAAGAACATAATGTCATGGCTCTCTTGAGTTTCCAGTTATTTCTACAACTCTGATTTTTCTCCGATAGAGTGATTGGAACAGATACTTCTTTGTCACAAAAAACATTCATGAAGTTTGGTTCTTTTATGACTTTATTATGGGTTAACAGAAAAAGTGATCAAATCTGCTGGGTCAAAAATATACATACAGCAACACGAATTTGCAATTTCTTGTGAGTGATTATTGACTTAAACAATCATTGACTTGAACAAGTCAGGAAAGTCACTTGGAGCCATTTCAAAGCAGCTGCAGGTCCCAAGAGCAACAGTGCAAACAATTGTTTGTAAGTATAACGTGCATGGCACTGTTTTGTCACTGCCACGATCAGGAAGAAAATGCAAGCTATCACCTGCTGCTGAGAGAAAATTGGTCAGGAGGGTGAAGATTCAACCGAGAATCACCAAAAAGCAGATCTGCCAAGAATTAGAAGCTGCTGGAACACAGGTGTCATTGTCCACAGTCAAGCGTGTTTTGCATCTCCATGGACTGAGAGGCTGCCGTGCAAGAAGGAAGCCCTTGCTCCAAAAGCGGCACCTTAAGGCTCGACTGAAGTTTGCTGCTGATCACATGGACAAAGATAAGACCTTCTGCAGGAAAGGTCTGTGGTCAGACGAAACAAAAATCGAGCTGTTTGGCCACAATGCCCAGCAATATGTTTGGAGGAGAAAAGGTGAGGCCTTTAACCCCAAGTACACCATGCCTACCGTCAAGCACGGTGGTGGTAGTATTATGCTGTGGGGCTGTTTTGCTGCCAATGGAACTGGTGCTTTACAGAGAGTAAATGGGATAATGAAGAAGGAGGATTACCTTCAAATTCTTCAAGATAACCTAACGTCATCAGCCGGAAGATTGGGTCTTGGGCGCAGTTGGGTGTTCCAACAGGACAATGACCCCAAACACACATCAAAAGTGGTAATGGAATGGCTAAATCAGGCTAGAATTAAGGTTTTCGAATGGCCTTCCCAAAACCCCATTGAGAACTTGTGGACAATGCTGAAGAAACAAGTCCATGTCAGAAAGCCATCAAATTTAACTGAACTGCACCAATTCTGTCAAGAGGAGTGGTCAAAGATTCAACCAGAAGCTTGTGGATGGCTACCAAAAGCGGCTAATTGAAGTGAAAATGGCCAAGGGACATGTTACCAAATATTAGCGCTGATGTATGTATATTTTTGACCCAGCAGATTTGATCACTTTTTTTCTGTTCACCCATAATAAAGTCATAAAAGAACCAAACTTCATGAATGTTTTTTGTGACAAAGAAGTATCTGTTCCAATCACTCTATCAGAGAAAAATCAGAGTTGTAGAAATAACTGGAAACTCAAGAGAGCCATGACATTACGTTCTTCACAAGTGTATGTAAACTTTTGACCACAACTGTATATGTTTTTTTCCTCTTCGTTGGGCATTTTATGGCTGGTGCGACTTATACTCAGGTGCGACTTATAGTCCGAAAAATACAGTAAGTATTTTCATCCAAAAGACATACAAAACTTAATAGGGCCGCCAAAAACAAACTGTTTGGCACTGTAATACAGTCATTCTTTGGATTAAACTTTCCCATCACTTTTTAGTGTCTTAGACATTGATGGCCCTGTTTTTGCTGTTCAATGAATGGCTGGGAAGGCAAAAAGAATCTTGGGAGAAATGACAGAGTAAAAAGTACAGAGAGGGATGAGTGCAAGGCAACAAAAAAATTGAAAAGGCATCTTCTCAAGTTTGTGCGCGCCGATTTTCATCTGAAACCAATTAGTTCCAAACAATACTTTTTCAAAACATCCTCGCTTTTCTTCCCCTGGTCCATCCATTCATGTGTCAAACTCTGCACATCTCTGCATGCTCCCGTGTGCACTGCATGCGAGCCCGTGTGTGCGTGCGCAGGCATCGTGATTAACATTCGCCCCAATTCGCTGAGGGACACGCATTCTAAGCCCTTCCTTCCTGCTCCGAGTGGAATTCTCATTAGCTGATAACTACTTTTCAAGAGACCGCTGCATTCCACTGCTGGATACCAGGGGCCTTGCTCGCAGGACCCCACAAAACACACACACAGGCATCAGAGCGCTGACAGGCAGCGATACAAATGGATTCAGATACACTTTGCGAAGCTTGTAAATGTGATTTGGATTTTTTTTTTCCTTTGACTTTAGGGAGTTTTGTAGTGCACCACTAAGCAGAACTAAAGTGTTTTGGTCAACGGGCCCAAAAAGTTATAAATGATGTCAAATCACGTATGGTAAAAGGTTTGTTTTAACTCATTGGCTGCCATTGACCCTGATTTTGACTGGGAGTGTTGAATAATCCCACTCCAAATGGATTGGATGTCCTTAGCAGCCAACGGCACTGAAACATGATCATTCACAGCCAAACCTTCCAGTTCAAATGGGTTGGATGCCCATCACTGTCAATGGCAGTAATGAGTTTCTATGGCAACTGAAGTGAAGAAGCCTGCTTGCTGTGTACGTGACAGTGTTGTTTTTGGCAGCCCTTTTAATTTTTGTCTTAATCTTTTGGACGAAAATAGTCTTATATTCATATTCCGGTCATTTCAAGGTGTTTTCGTCTTCGGCTAGTTTTAGTCGACGAACTTTCATACTAATTTTTACAAACTTTTAGTGGACAGTTATTCAAATTGTTTTCATCTATGAAATCCAAAGTTTCAGTCCAAAAATACTAGAAAATAAAGGGTTCCAACTAGGGCTGTCAAACGATTAAAATTTTTTATCGAGTTAATTACAGCTTAAAAATTAATTAATCGTAATTCATCGCAACTCAAACCATCTATAAAATATGCCATATTTTTTTGTAAATTATTGTTGGAATGGAAAGATAAGACACAAGATGGATATTTACATTCAACATACGGTACATAAGTACTGTATGTGTTTATTATAACAATAAATCAACAAGATGGCATTAACATTATTAACATTCTGTTAAAGCAGTCCATGGATAGAAGGACTTGTAGTTCTTAAAAGATAAATGTTAGTACAAGTTATAGAAATTCTATATTAAAACTCCTCGTAATGTTTTCGTTTTAATAAAATTTGTAAAATTTTCAATCAAAAAAATAAACTAGTAGCCCGCCATTGTTGATGTCAATATTTACACAATGCTCATGCGTGCTGAAGCCCATAAAATCAATCGCACCCAAGCGCCAGCAGAGAGCGACAAAACTCCCAAAAACACAAGTAACAAGTGGACATCGCACTTTGCTGTCATTTTAATCTGTTTGAGCGGGGCATGTGCGTTAATTGCGTCAAATATTTTAACGTGATTAATTTAAAAAATTAATTACCGCCCGTTAACGCTCATTGACAGCCCCCCCCGCCCTATTTTTTTTCCCTCGGATCTACGTGATTCAAAACGGCGATATTTTGCCGAAAGGTGGCATGTTTGCATGCCTGCTTTTGTTTTCATGTCTACATTCTCATTTTTTTGTCGCACCCTTGCATCACACACTATTTTCATGGCGTAAAATGACGCAAATGTTTTTTTTTTTTTATTATCTACGCAGTTCACGCTGCCTGTAGGTGCCTGTTATACTTCCTCATACTGAGTGCGAGTCAACCTTCCACCGAGCAAACTGATTTCCAGTGTTGTTAATAACGGCGTTACAATATAACAGCGTTACTAACTGCGTTATTTTTTTTCAGTAATGAGTAATCTAATTAATTACTTTTCTCATCTTGGCAACGCCGTTACCGTTACTGAGGCGGGAAAGGCGTGCGTAACTATGCGTTACTAAGTTGGTTGAATAAAAAAAAGTCTGAGAGAGACGGACTCACGGAGACGAGAGAGCAGAGCAGGAGTGGGGAGGATGCCGTTGCAAACTAGGTGGCTCCAATCCGTCTTTGTCAGTCACGTGCCCAAACTAACGGACACGCCTCCATGCGCCATTTTGAGTGTACCACGGATGTAAACAAACCAGAACAGGAGTAGCTCCGACGCCACATAACTGCTTCCAACTTCATCGCTGGATATAAAATAAACTCCCTCGTTTACCTGAGTGTAGCCATAGCCTACAAACTACGCCCACATGATACGGTAGATATCACATATTATAGAACTAGATGCATATGACAGACACGGCTGCATTGGCAACATGTTTTAAGGACTACATGCGTTAGTAAACAGCCGCCATCTTAAAGCAGTAGACCTCGCAGGAAGGCTCTGATATGGAGATCGTTCCTCGCGAACCTAAGTAACTTTTTTTAAATTTTATTTTAAAATGCTCCTAAATCGGCAAAATCTTGACTTAAATCTATCTTTAAATGATGAAAACTTAAAACTTACACATGTTGATTGTTAAAAGTCGACAGAAGGGAACCAATGCAATAATGGGAGCAATTTTAACAACTTTAACGGTTGATTCACAACTTTCAATGACTTCCACACACAGCAAAGGTTACTATCTAGTTATCGCAAGACCCTTGTGTCTAGTTAAGTGGAGGGTAAAGAATTGGGCTAGGGCCAATTGTCCCCAAAACCCTTTAAAATTCACATTGTGTGGCCTTTTTTTTTTTGAGAAAAAAACACATGAAAATTATCACTAGTTACTTTGCCAAGTAACTAATTACTCTTACATTCAGGTAACTGAGTTACTAACGCAATTACTTTTTGGGACAAGTGATTTGTAACTAATTAATTACTCTTTTTAAAGTAAAATTAACAACACTGCTGATTTCTATTAGAAAGAAATGGAGAAAAGCCTGTAAAATGTGGGCAAACCAGTCCAAAATCTGGTCTAAAACGCTACTTTGCCAAGTTTTGTCAGCGTAAAAAATAGGGCTCTGCGTTTCTTAACCTTCACCAAACTCCTGAGGCTTATTCACCAAACCCCTGAGGTTCAATCGAACCCCAGTTAAGAATCACTGGCACAGACCTTTAAAGGCTAAAGCAAGATTTCATATTCTCTCTTGCCAAGATAAGCAAACAAATCTTACCGTGTTTCCAAACAAGCAAGATGGAACGCTGCCTTGCTTGAGACACACTCTGTGAGGAGGGAGAGACGCAGCACTTCTCACGAGTGACACAGCCCAAACACTGCCACGATGCAAGCAGAAATACTCCACGTACAATATGAAAATGTCACACATTGTGAACATATGACAGAAACGATGTCGCATTTTTGTCTCGTAGTCGTCTCTTCAGACGAAAACTAGCATTCGTCTCGTTATGTTCTAGTCTCCCAAGCCACGTTTTTAGCTCCTCAACTTCACAAAAAAATTGTTCGCCGACGAAATATTTTCGTTTTCGTCATTGTGGACGAAAACAATACAGGTACGTTACTAGAGTTGTGCAATAATTTTTAACCGAGATCCATATATTGCCCAACTCCAAAAATCGGATACCGATATCAATCAGATACCAACATGGACTTAACATTCATTTTTTTTCGCTCGTTTATCGTTTATTTAATTTTTACACCATGAATTCAAATAGTCTGTCAGATAACAAATTCCAAATTTGGAGACATCTACTGGTCAATAAGCATAACTGCTGTGCTAAACTACAACAGCCGCCCTTGTACAAAGGCAGAAGGCTTCTGCATTCACTTTGAAGGCAACATGCATATTGACCCAAAACCGATAATGAAAAACCGATGTCGATATGAGCCGATATCATTTTAAAATGCTTAAATATCGGCCATCATTAACGGCTATATCGGACAACTTTATACGTGACATTTGTGGATGTTCCTCACTTTAACTTAGCATAGATGAATGAAGGGTCACTCTGTTCAAGATAGGTCTGGAGGGCTCAAATCTTATCTACTTTGACTGGATCATTGATATTTTCATGATAAATGGCAGTATTATTTTGCATTTTATTACCTTCTTGGAGGGGATAAATGCCCTTGTTGATCAAATCCCCTTCTTACCTATCCATGTTGCCTCTTTTTGGTGACTCATCTTCAGACTCAGCATAATTGACTGCTTCTACTCGCCTCCTAAGGACTGGGTGCTCTTCTACTGGTGTCCTACACCTTCTTCTACCCCTGCCTTTTCGTTGTGATGCCATTTTGTCAATATAACTGTGAGAAAATTTGATTATTCCAGCAGAGACATGATATGAAACTTCACGGAAGCAAGATGGCGGCCACTGACGTGAACTAGTTTTAGATATGACGTGACAGTGCGGCCATTTGGTGTTGAATGAAAGCGAGACTATTCGTCTATATGCTGGTAAAAAAATGACGCTGTTATAACTAGGGTTGGCCATCGTTTGAAATTGAACGATTCCAGTTCCGATTCCACATTTCGATTCCGGTTCCGAACGATTCTCAATTCTGATTCTTTTAATAGGCAGGGTCAAAGAAAAAAAAATGCAGCGTCAAAAAAAATGCATATTTATATTAAAGTCTTAACTTTTCGATGATTTTTTAAAAATTAAATTAACTTCTCACAGAGCTAATTCTAACTTGTATATAAATATCAGTCTTTAAACTCAAGCAATTTTTTTCCGCTCGGCGGTCAGGGCATCGAAACAAGGACTTGAAATGTAGAAATTCAAACATTTCCGGGAACATCAGAGTGTTAGAACCGATTCCCATCGATGCTCGATGCCCAACCCTAGTTATGACAAGTACAACAGATGGCCCAGAGAAATTAAGGGGACGGCGGCGTCCCTGCTTGTACAGCGCGGAGTGTATTGGGTTGATTTTTTTTCCCCGCCCCATCGGTATTTTTGAGGGTGGCAGCTGCCATCCCATGCCACCCTGGCGGATCCGCCCCTGGTGGTGGAACAGGAAGCTATGCGTATTCCCCGGCATTTTGTACATGTGCATCCACGGCTAACCTTTAATCCCTTGGAGACTGAGCCCTCTTCACTGCACAACATATAGCTAAAAAAAGGTTACGAGACTTGAGTTTCTTTGTTATGTCCAGCACACCTCATTGACTTTCCTCTGATGTTGAGCTTTGCATTGGAGCTGGATTAGACCTCAAGGCTTAAAAACACTGTTGAGAGTTAGGAAGAAGTGAAGCTATGTGAGAAGATGTCAAGGCTGACATGGGGTAAAGAACACACAGCAAGTGAAAGTGAGGTGAGATCTGGATGCATGCGTCCCCGGTGTACATGTGCAAAAAGGTGTCGGGTGAGAGATTAGTCAATGAATGAGCATCTGGGTCATATTCTTCTTCCTGTGCATGTGACAAGTCACCTCTGGGCCACACCATCTGCCTTTGCGCTCTCACTTATTTGCCTCCCTCCACAAGCTCTAAATTCTCCAACACGCTTCCCATCATGCTGCTGTGAATCAGGGGCGTCACTAGACAATACTGGGGCACAGCAGATTTTTTTTTTCTTCGCACTTTATGCATAATAAAAAGTCAGAAATAGCCGGAAAAAAACGATTTACGCGATTTCAACTTTACGACGCCCTCGTCTCGTCATTTTTTTAGTTTTAATGTTGACTTTTGTTTAGTGATGCATGATTTTATTTTGGCGCAGGAAGCAACTGCATTGGCATCATAGGTCGCAATACTTACGTAAAATGAATGCTAATTGCACGTTTTTTTTTCCTTTTAACCAGGAATCGACTCTGTTTTACGTCCATATCTATAAAGAATTTGGGGATTTAAGCATTTATTCACAAGAATTTTCACTGGAAAAGCTCCATTTACATCAGGCGGGCGCTAGCTACATTCACTAACAGAGTAGCATTGTACTTCAACATATTTACGTAAAATTAAGGCGAACCTCACGTTTTTTTACTTTTAACCAAGATTCAACAATGTTTTACATCCATGGCTGTAAAGAATTTGGGGATATAAGTGTTTATTCACAAGAATTTTCAACAGAAAACTCTGTTTATACAGTATCTGGCTGCCGCTAGCTACATTCTCTAAGACTTGCATTGTTCTTCGACATATTTGGGTAAAATAAATGCTAACTGCACAGGTTTTTTTTACTTTTAACCAAGAATTGAGACTATTTTACGTCCATATCTATAAATAATTTTGGGATTTAAGCATTTATTCACAAGAATTTTCACTGGAAAAGCTCTGTTTACATCAGGGGGGCGCTAGCTACATTCACTAACAGACTAGCATTGTACTTCAACATATTTACGTAAAATTAATGCTAACTGCACGTTTTTTTACTTTTAACCAAGAATCGACACTGTTTTACATCCATACCTGTAAAGAATTTGGGGATATAAGTGTTATTTCACAAGAATTTTCAACAGAAAAGCTCTGTTTATACAGTATCTGGCGGCCGCTAGCTATATTCACTAACAGACTAGCATTGTTCTTCGACATATTTGGGTAAAATAAATGGTAACTGCACAGGTTTTTTTGCTTTTAACCAAGAACTGAGACTATTTTACGTCCATATCTATAAAGAATTTGGGGATTTCAGCATTTATTCACAAGAATTTTCACCGGAAAAGGCCTGTTTACATCAGGCGGCCGCAAGCTACATTCACTAACAGAGTGGCATTGTACTTCGACATATTTACGTAAAATTGATGCTAACTGCACGTTTTTTTAACTTTTAACCAAGAATCGAGACTGTTTTACGTCCATATCGAAAAAAATTCGGGGATTTAAGCGTTTATTCACAAGAATTTTCAACAGAAAAGCTCTGTTTATACATGTTTATCCAGTATCAAGCGGCCGCTAGCTACATTCACTAACAGACTAGCATTGTTCTTCGACATATTTGGGTACAATAAATGGTAACTGCACAGTTTTTTTTTTTTTTGCTTTTAACCAAGAACTGAGACTATTTTACGTCCATATCTATAAAGAATTTGGGGATTTAAGCATTTTTTTCACAAGAATTTTCACTGGAAAAGGTCTGTTAACATAAGGCAGCTGCTAGCTACACTCACTAACAGACTACCAGTGACTTCGACATATTTACGTAAAATTAATGCTAACTGCACGGTTATGTTTTGCTTTTAACCAAGAATTGAGACCGCTTTACATCCATATCTAAAAAGAATTCGGGGATTTAAGCATTGATTCACAAGAATTTTCACCGGAAAAGCTCTGTTTACATCAGGCAGCCGCTAGCTACATTCACTAATAGACTAGCATTGTACTTCGACATATTTACATAAAATAAATGCTAACGGCATGTTTTTTATTTTGCCAGACCATTTTACGTCCATATCTATAAAGAATTCAGGGATTTAAGCATTTATTCACAAGAATATTCAGCGGAAAAGCTCTGTTTACATCAGGCGGCCGCTAAGCTACATTAGCTAACAGACAGGCATTGTGCTTCGACATATTTGCGTAAAATAAATGCTAACTGCACAGGGTTTTTTTTTTTGCTTGTAACCAAAAATCGAGACTATTTTGCATCCTTATTTATAAAGAATTCGGGGATTTAAGCATTTATTCACAAGAATGTTCACCGAAAAAGCTCTGTTTACATAAGGCGGCCGCTAACTAAATTCACTAACAGACTAGGATTGTATTTCCATATATTGCAAATGCTATATATAAACAAATGCTAACTGCAGGGTTTTTTTTTTTTTTTTTTTTTGCTTTTAACTGATAATCGAGACCGTTTTACGGCCATTTCTATAATGAATTTGGGGATTCAAGCATTTATTCACAAGAATTTTCGACGAAAAAAGCTGTCTGTGATTCCACTCGGTAAGCTTTGACGGCCTCGCCAACAATGCAGGCCCCCTATTTATCGGCCCCGCGCACCGTCAATACATCATTAAGTCTATGTCTGAGTGCTCTTGTATGGAAGCATTATTGAACGATAGTCCAGCAATTTTTGGATAGTTATTCCGAATTTTTAAAGGGTTAAGTCATTACTTGGAAATTCGGGTTATGTCGCCAGCGTAGGAACGGCACAATTAGGTACGGTTTTTGCGTCCAAATTTTTTTTTTTAAAAAGACTGGAGACAAATGGCAGACAATACTCTGGCGTCGTAAATTCAAAATCACCTAAGTCGAATACGTCGTAACCAGGGGACAACGTATATTTTTTTTAAAAAAATTTTATAATACTGGGACACGTGCCACAGTGAAATATGTCTGGCAACGACCATGCTGTGGTCACATGGAAATATGAATATTTTCACTAATAATATACAATCCGTGTCCTGCTGTTATAACGAAAACAAACCACAGGACTCTTCAATGTTCCCAGCCTGACTCCCAAAGAAAACCATCCGGATGCACTTAAGATGAATTAACAGCCTAAACAGTGTGGATTTTATTGACCATAACTGTCAGGTCTTCAGATGACAATTTTTATGGCGAGAACAAGTAGGAGCATCCGGAATCTTGTCCAATATGGACAATTTTAGGATTTACTTCAAAGTACATGCAGGCACTATGGCTTGGACGTCTATGGCCGTCAATGTCACTGAGACACACATCAATGTCAATTTATTGTAATTCAAAGTTTTGTGTCAAGGAGTAATGGGCCAGCGCTTCCACCCACTTAGGCCTCATTCAACGGACTTGTCTGGCTCCTTTCCCTCTGCAGGAACACTAGCTCTTAGCCTGTAAAATGATCACCGGACGACTGCTTGATTCACCTCTCGGTTTTGCTTTCCACTCATCTGCTCTGATGCTATTTTCACTTTCGCTGAAGCAGCTTCCGTCCCACCTCCTTCTGTCCTTTTTGCAAATGGATGCCATCCATCACTGATTTCACTTGCAATCTATCGAGTTTACAACATCTATTAAAACTATGAACAGTTGTTACCTCTACTTACAAAGTTAATTGGTCCTGGAATTAGAGCCGTAATCCGTTCCAAACCTCCAAAATTCAGACATAAATCTTTTATAATTCAAAAAATGCATTAAAACATGTAACAAATACGTTACAATTAGATTATATCACAATAAACACAAAATCGGAGTTGTGCATAACGTAAAAAAACAAGAATAGAGGAAAGAATAAAAGTTAATACACTCATGTAAAGCTGTCCGAACACATAGACTTCTAATCCCTGTTCAAACGGATTGGACGTCTACTAGTGAAACTCACAGCAGAAGGGTAAAAAAAGCTTGTTTTTCAGTTAATTACCGTAATTTTCGCACTATAAGGCACACCTGACTATAAGCCGCACCCTTCAAATTTGGCACGAAAACGGCATTTTTTCATAGATAAACCGAACTGGATTATAAACCGCAGCTGTCTTCACTGTATTATGGCATATTTAGCCCAAAATATACTAACCAGTAACACTTTATTTGACAACGGCATCATATGACTGTCATAAGACTAAATGAACCACCATGAAGCTTTGCAACCAATTGGTTCATTGTTTCAAGTAGCTTCATTTGGCCATCATTACTCCCTTGGGGGAGACAGTCAACTTCTGCTGCCACCTGCTGTCAACACTGTTTTCGTCCAACCTGCCTCCTAGCATGCATTGCAGCGTTTCAGATGTAAATAATAATCCAAATTCATGTTCTGTGCTATGTATTTCTTCAGTTACTGTTCCAGTTGTTTCATTAATTGCTAATTATGTTATTTGGTAACACTTTGACAATGGCGCCATCAGACTGTCATTAGACTAGGGCTGCAGCTATCGAATATTTTAGTAATCGAGTAATCGGATAAAACAAATATATTTTTAGGTGAAGAGCAATTATAAATATACATGAGAAAACAAGACATTTCATCTAATCTTGAACCATTTTCAGTCAATCAATGTCTTTATTTTCGATGTATATTGTTGAAAACAGCCAACAATTGCATCTCAGATGTAAGTAGAATTAAAAAAAAGACTAATTCACTGCTTTCACTCAAAAAACCTTTAGATCATATCTTACCTAAAAATGCCGTTACGCTTGATAACACACATCACTTAAAAGTTAGGATTTTTTTCCCACGTTTCAAATGAATTTCTATTTGAGTCAAGCCATTTTTAAGTTCTAGTTAAGTTTTAAGTTTGTCTAAACTGTAAGTCCTGATAGGATTTTGAGTTTTTGCAGTGTTCAAAATAAATGTATGATACAGGCTGTATTGGAGCACATTAGGGACCAGTGCTACTTGGTGGTTTATTCAGCAATGACTGCTGAGCTAAAATTGATAGTTAGCATTATTGAGTTTTTATTGTATGTATGACACGTTAGCCACGCATCGACAGTGGTCATAATTAATAGAAATCTAGCCCTCCGCAGGGCTAACGTTACGTGAGCTAATGACAGTAACGTTAATCTTATTTATTAGCGCTTAGCGCTATACTGCTTTAAGATGGCGGCTGTTTACTAACGCTGCCCAGACGCGGCCGAGTTTGTCATTTCGCATCTAGTTCAACATACATGTGATCTGTATGAGACTCATCAGACGCTACCTGCTACCAACGTAGCATCGTGCGGGCTCGTATTTAGCAAAGTCGGCGTCGTTTGTTGCAGCTGTCGGATACAGTAAGTCTTTTTTTTTTGTGCTTCTTCCTCTACGCACGTGACATCAGCGTGTTGTCCCGCATTAAAATTAGTCCGAGCAAAACGTGATGCTTAGAGCTGTCAAAATAAACGATTACTCGAGGTGAATAAAATTACTCGCATCAGTTTTTAAACTCGAGTTACTCGAGTTGCTCGAGTATTCGTTTCAGCTCGACATTAGACAATCATAATTATGACATCACACTGTAATGAACATTAATGAATGCTTATAACAGATGTCCTTTATTGTTATCCGGCAAATTATCTCACTTTTGAATGGGTGTAAAAGATCCAAGATGGACATAAATGGAGTTGGTGAAATAAATTGCCCGGTGACAGTTAATGACATCTGTTATAAGCATTAAGTAAGGCCCATGATTGTGTCATTCATAAATTTGACGGTCTTATGTGAGTGTCTTATGACACCACTGTCAAATCAAGTGTTACCTATTAACTCATTTGCTCCCAAAAACGTATAAATACGTTTATTTTTAATTGTTTTAGTGTCCCAATGATATATTTATACGTGTTTTACGCTTTGATTTAATTTTTGTTAAAAAGACATCTCTGAGTCGTGATTCAATTGAGCTCCAAAGCACAAAGCTGAAAATCCATTTTAAAGCAATAAAACTGGCTACTGGAGGGCAGTAGTGCATTTGGTAAGATCCGCAACCCGATTCAACGGCAACGAACGGCCAGGCCGCACGGCCGGGCGCCGGCGGAAGACGACCGAATGGATGGCAGGCGGCGGACGACCGAGCAGAACAACTGGTAGGACGCCTGGGATGCCAGGCGCTGGATGACCGAGCAGAACAACCGGGACCACTAGTGCAGCGGATGTTGCCTTTGACTCCGTGCTGCTCGCGAGCAGAGCCCGCAGAGACAAAAAAAAATTCATCTTTATGAGACAGTCGGCGACAAGGGAAAAATTTAACCAGCTGTCACGGCCAGAACAGGGTCATCTTTCAGTTAGTTATGTGTATATAAATTGTTACTTTGCTGTCAAAAGCTCTATTTGTTTTGTTGTTTATCTTATTTTGTAAAAGGAGAACATTATTAAGATGTTTGGGATGTAACTAAAGCAAAAAAATAGCTGTGTTTGAGTCAAAGTTATGTTTGAAATGTATGCATTTACAAAAAGCTCATTTTCTCAAAAAAAAAATTTTTCCATCAGAAATTGCTCAAACTAAGCTATTTTCTAATGCTGATTTCTAATGAATGGAAAAAGATATGAACTTTTTTTCTGCTGAAAGAAGAGAGTCCAATCTTTCTTTTGGTGGGTTCCATGTTTTTATGGCAAAAGAACAGAATTTTCTATGGGCCTTGCAAAATCAGTCAAAATCCAGTAAAACGGCTGGGAGCGAAGGGCCGTGCTCCGGTGAAAATGGCTGGGAGTGAATGAGTTAATCCAAATAAATCAACAAATAACCTGCACAGGACTGTAAGCCGCAGGATTCAAAATAAAGGAAAAAAGTAGCGGCTTATAGTCCGAAAATTACGCCCTAATTTTCGCACTATAAGGCGCACCTGAGCCCACCAAATTTGGCCCGAAAACGGCATTTGATCATAGATAAACTGCACTGGACTATAAGCCGCAGCTATCCTCACTGTTTTAAAAGATAGTAACCGGTCAAACTTAATTTGACAGTGGCATCATACGACTGTCATAAGACCAAATGAACCACCATGAACCAATTGGCTGCAAAGCTTCATTCCTTCAAGAAGCTTCATTTGGCCATCACTGCTCCCTAGGTGGAGACAGGCAACCTCTGCTGCCACCTGCTGTAAACACTGTTGTCATCCAACATGCCTCCTAGCATGCATTGCATTGTACAGATGTAAATTTTAATCAAAATTCATGTTCTGTGCTAATTATTTCTTCAGTTACTGTCCCAGTTGTTTCATCAAATGTTAGTTATGGTATTTGCTAACACTTTATTTGACAGTGGCGACATATGACTGTCATTAGACAATCATAAATATTGACATGACACTGTCCTGAGCATTAATGAATGCTTATAACAGATCATTTAGTGTTATCCGGCAAAGGATTTCACTTTTGAATGGTTGTAAAAATTCAAGCGGAAATAAATGAAGCTAGTGACATAATAGTTAATGACATAAGCATTCAGTAATGCTGATGATAGTATCATGTCATAATTATGACAGTCTTATGATGCCGCTGTCACATAAAGTGTTACCTATTAACTCAAATAAATCAACAAATAAGCCGCATTGGACTATAAGCCGCAGGATTCAAAATGAAGGAAAAAAGTAGCGGCTTATAGTCCGAAAATTACGGTAAGACTAATAAGGATTTTCATCCAAAAGACCAAAACTAAGAGAAAAATTAAAAGGGCTGCCAAAAACAACACTGATATGATGCCATATTATTACAGGTAATATGGTCAATTCAAATGTTTAACAGACTAGACTGGAAAAGAGACGAGAAAGAAGGATGAGGATACTTCCTAGAAGGGAAAGGTTTTCTCATCACCTTGGAGTTTGGCAGGATAGTAAGAAGTCAAAAAGGCAGTCTGACTCCAAGCCAATGTGTCAACGCTTTGTATTCTTTCGTTATGAACCCTCGCATCCCAGATCAAGTGTATTGAAAGAAAGCAGATGTTTGGAGCAAACTGGATTCATGGGTTCAACAGGTGGCCAGGGACATGCGTGTGCATTATTCACAGGGTGTGACACCACAACACAAGGACCAATAGTAAACATGTGTGGTGCTTTCCCAAAACAGTATATCTTGCTTTTAAAGTTTGAAGCAAACTCATCCAATAGCTCTGAAATGTCAGAACATCCCCATCGTTAGTGGCCAGTCGCGCTACTGAAAGGACACCGCGTGCTTTATCGCTTCGAAAGTTGCCAAACGCCTGAGAGGCAGCTCAGAACATCTGCCAACCTGACTCTGGCGACGGTAGAGAGGACATCTGAAGCTCTTCTGCTGAAGTCGTTAGCCAGCTTCTCGTTGCGCAGGGTCTGTCTTGTAGATGCCACGAGGGTTATGAGTTGAATTCAAATAATGAGGAACGGTTTCTTTTAATTCCTAGGTTCCATAAAAGTGTAAGTCTCCCTTAGCAATTTGGAGGTCCGTTGAAAAAGAGGGAGCCTGAACAATTCTCCCAAGAAAATGACAGAAATGGACATAAATTCCGAGTTAATACATAAATAATGGAAGGTGCACTTCCTTCCATAAACATCAGCTTGAGTGCTGGCTAAAGCCACAAACCCTTTTCCATAAAACATTTACCTAAGGGGATAAAAAGTCGAACTTCCTGCACGGCAGCCAGACGCATAAGCAGAGTTTAAGGGGGGTGCAGGGAGTCCAGGGGCAAGTAAGTATTTAGTCAACCACTAATTGTGCAAGTTCTCCCACTTGAAAATATTAGAGATGACTGTAATTGTCAACATGGGCAAACCTCAACATGAGAGACAGAATAAGGAGAAAAAAAACCAGAAAATTACATTGTTTTATTATTAAAGAAGTTATTTCCAAATTAGAGTGGAAAATAAGTATTTGGTCACCTGCAAACAAGCAAGATTTCAAAGAGGTCTAACTTCTTCTAACGAGGCTCCACTCGTCACCTGTATTAATGGCACCTGTTTTAACTCATTATCAGTATAAAAGACACCTGTCGGAAAATAAGTATTTGGTCAATACCAATAGTTCATCTCAATACTTTGTTATGTACCCTTTGTTGTCAATAACGAAGGCCAAACGTTTTCTGTAAATCTTCACAAGCTTTTCACACACTGTTGCTGGTATTTTGGCCCATTCCTCCATGCAGATGTCCTCTAGAGCAGTGATGTTTTGGGGCTGTCATTGGGCAACACGGACTTTCAACTCCCTCCACAGATTTTCAGGGTTTGAGATCTGGAGACTGGCTCGGCCACTCCAGGACCTTGTAATGCTTCTTACGTAGCCACTCCTTTGTTGCCCTGGCTGTGTGTTTGGGATCATTGTCATGCTGAAAGACCCAGCCATGTCTCATCTTCAATGCCCTTGCTGATGGAAGGAGATTTTCACTCAAAATCTCTCGATACGTGGCCCCATTCATTCTTTCCTTTACACAGATCAGTCATCCTGGTCCCTTTGCAGAAAAACAGCCCCAAAGCATGATGTTTCCACCCCCATGCTTCACAGTGGGTATGGTGCAATTCGGTGTTCTTTCTCCTCCAAACACGAGAACCTGTGTTTCTACCAAAAAGGTCTATTTTGGTTTCATCTGACCATAACACATTCTCCCAGTGCTCTTCTGGATCATCCAAATACTCTCTAGCGAACCGCAGACGGGCCTGGACGTGTACTGGCTTCAGCAGGGGGACACGTCTGGCAGTGCAGGATTTGAGTCCCTGGCGGTGCATTGTGTTACTGATAGGATAGTAGCCTTTGTTACTGTTGTCCCAGCTCTCTGTAGGTCATTCACTAGGTCCCTCCGTGTGGTTCTGGGATTTTTGCTCACCGTTCTTGTTATCATTTTGACGCCGCGGGGTGAGATCTTGCACGGAGCCCCAGATCGAGGGAGATTATCAGTGGTCTTGTATGTCTTCCATTTTCTAATAATTGCCCCCACAGTTGATTTCTTTACACCAAGCGTTTTACCTATTGCAGAGTCAGTCTTCCCAGCCTGGTGCAGGTCTACAATTTTGTCTCTGGTGTCCTTTGACAGCTCTTTGCTCTTGGCCATAGTGGAGTTTGGAGTGTGACTGACTGACATTGTGGACAGGTGTCTTTTATACCGATAATGAGTTAAAACAGGTGACATTAATACAGGTAACGAGTGGAGCCTCGTTAGACCTCATTAGAAGAAGATAGACCTCTTTGACAGCCAGAAATCTTGCTTGTTTGTAGGTGACTAAATACTTATTTTCCACTCTTATTTGGAAATAAATTCTTTAAAAATCAAACAATGTGATTTTCTGTTTTTTTTCCACATTCTGTGTCTCATGGTTGAGGGTTACCCATGTTGACAATTACAGGTCTCTCTAATCTTTTCAAGTAGGAGAACTTGCACAATTGGTGGTTGACTAAATACTTATTTGCCCCACTGTAATCGACTTTCCTATACATATACACACACATATATATATATATATATATATATATATATATATATATATATATATATATATATATATATATAAACCGGTCCTCGAGGGCCGCAGTGGGTCCTGGTCTTTGTTCCAACTGATCCAGCACAGAGCTTTTAACCAATGAGGTTGAAATGGTAACAAGAAGCACCTCACTGCAATCAACTGATTGCACTTATAACATACCAGATTGGTGAAAAGGTGTCCTCTTGATGGGTTGCAGCAAAAACCCGCACCCACAGCGGCCCTTTGTGGAATAGTTTTCCCACCATTGCCTTAGACCGTCATTTGCTTTGCATATTATTTAAAAAAAAATTTTTTTAAATTAGAGGAAGGCAATTTTATTTTTCAAATGATTTTTTTTTTCTTTGTTGGAAAATATTTTTGGGGATTTAATCAAGTTTTGGGGGGATTGAATGATTAAGATTCAAATGTCACACAAAAATGATTGCTAAAATCAAATTACTGATTTTTTTAAAAAAAAATAAGTAATTAAGTGTTCAAATGCAAATATCAATTTTCAAATCATTAGTATTAATATTCTTGTAAGTTAATTTTATTGCTGACACGGCGTTTTGGGGTCATCAACATGTTGTGCCCCCCCCCGCTCCAAAAGTCAAACTCTGCCTATGGCCAGACGGAATCCAAAGTTACAGGACTGTACTTCTTATTGTGAATGATTATGGAAAACAAGTCTGACAAATCAAGTATTTTCAAATAAATTGTGTCTGACCTATGAAAAGCAGCCAGATAAGAATGGTCTGACTTGGATTCTGAATAAGAATCCTGTGGTTTCTCATCACAGGTTACACTAACAATTACTGGCCTGGCATGCATACTACAGCGTTCTACACAAGCTTGGCAGGTTCATGCTAGCACAAACTTGGACACCAAAAAAAATTTTTTTTTTAATTGGAAAAGACTCCCTTTGCCTCTTCTTTAACAAATCGCTCCACAATGTTTTGTTTGCACCCATTCAGTGTTGTTTTCGTCAACGATGACAAGTTTTGTTTTTTTTATCTTGCCTATGCCGGGTTGCTTTATGAAAAGCTTCATTTGGCCATCACTGCTCCCCTGGGGGAGGCAGTCAACCTCTGCTGCCACCTGCTGTCAACACTGTTGTCATCCAACATGCCTCCTAGCATGCAATGCAGCGCTACGGATGTAAATAACAATCAAAATTCATGTTCTGTGCTAATTATGTCTTCAGTTACTATTCCAGTTGTTTCATTCATTGCTAGTTATGGTATTTGGTAACACTTTATTTGACAGTGGTGCCGTAAGACTGTCATAAGACCAAATGAACCACCATGGAGCCAATTGGTTCAAAGCTTCATTGCTTCAAGAAGCTTCATTTAGCCATCACTCCTCCCTTGAGGGAGACAGTAAACCTCTTCTGCCACCTGCTGTTAACACTGTTGTCATCCAACATGCCTCCTAGCATGCATTGCAGCGCTACAGATGTAAATAACAATCAAAATTCATGTTCTGTCCTAATTATGTCTTCAGTTACTATTCCATTTGTTTCATTAATTGCTAGTTATAGAATTTGGAAATACTTTATTTGACAGTGGTGCCGTAAGACTATCATAAGACCAACTGAACCACCATGAAGCCAATTGGTTCAAAGCTTCATTGATTAAAGAAGCTTCATTTGGCCACCGCTCCTCCCTTGAGGGAGACGGTAAACCTCTGCTGCCAACTTCTGTCAACACCGTTGTCATCCAACATGCTTCCTAGCATGCATTGCTGTGCTACAGATGTAAATAACAATCAAAATTCATGTTCTGTGCTAATTATGTCTTCAGTTACGATACCAGTTGTTTCATTAATTGCTAGTTATGGTATTTGGAAACATTTTATTTGACAGTGGCGCCATAAGACTGTCAAAAGACAATCATAATAATGATATCACACAGTCATGTGCATGAATGAATGCTTATAACAGATGTCATAAAGCAAATTAACTCACTTTTGAATGGATGTAAAATATCCGAGCTGGACATAAATGGAGTTAGTGACATAATTTGCCGGATGGACACTTAATGACATCTGTCATAAGTAGAGATATCGGGATGATCGATCGGGTCCGATCACGTCATTTTCAAAGTATCGGAATCGGCAAAAAAATATCGGACATGCCTGTTTTTAATATATGTGTATATTTTTTTAAATTAAATCGTTTTCTAATTGGATTTAACGTTTCAGACATAATATGTTACACTCATCCAGAGTCTTTAGTTTAGGCTTAAGGTAGGGTTATCAAATTTATCCCGTTAACGGATAATTGAATTTTTTAAAAAAGTCATCACGTTAAAATATTTAACGCAATTAACGCAAGCGCTGCACGACCCAGTCACGCATTGTCGCGTTCAATCTGTAATGGCGCCGTTTTACCTATATATAAAGCTAAAAGGCAGCGTAAAATGAGTGAATTTTGGCAGCCTTTGGAGCCTTTTTTTTTTTAATCGGCTAAAGCCTGACAATCCCTCTCCCTACGATTAGAAATATCGTGGGAAGCAATGTGGGGAAGAAAGGTAGTAATTGATCTTTTTCTTAACACCCTATGTTATTTCCCCCTAGCAGAGAAGATATATCAATTGTTACCACTACGCACAGTCATGGTTGCACTTCCCATCATGCATTTGGGCAGAACAGTTAAATGGCTACAGTATCATTTACTGAAAGCTCAACAAATACACGAGATGGCAATATTTAGTCACAATATACAAAGTCACATTAATCCTTTAAGAATTACAAGTCTTTCTATCCGTGGATCCCTCTCACAGAAAGAATGTTAATAATGTAAATGCCATCTTGAGGATTTATTGTCATAATAAACAAATACAGTACTTATGTACTGTATGTTGAATGTATATATTCGTCAGAGTTTTATTAATTTTTTTCTTAATGCATTGCCTAACCCTATGATCGGGAAAAATTATCGGGAATGATTGGAATTGAATCGGGAGCAAAAAAAAAAAAAAAGCAATCGGATCGGGAAATATCGGGATCAGCAGATACTCAAACTAAAACGATCGGGATCGGATCGGAGCAAAAAAAAAAAAAAACATGATCGGAACAACCCTAGTCATAAGTATTCAATAATGCTGATGACAGTGTCATGTTATCATTATGACGGTCTTGTAACAGTCTAATGACCCTGCTGTCAAATAAAGTGTTCCATATTAACCCAAATAAATCAACAAATAAGCCACACTGGACTATAGGCCGCAGGATTCAAAATGAGGGGGGAAATGTAGCAGTTTATAGTCCGAACATTACGATAGTCAAAAGGTGTCAGGAAATTAAATCAATGTAAAGTGCTTTGAATGTGATGTGGGAACTCATCTCTGTATGTCTGTCTTCTCAATATGGTCTCAGGGAATGTAAATCAACCTGTCCGAAATGATCACTGTGCAAACATCCTGTGTGCATGCTGTGACACCCTCATTCCTCATAACACACACGCACACAGATGAGCCATGATATGCTATGAACGACTGTAGTTGAGTGAAGTGAAAGATAACAACATACTACAGAACTTCCAAATTGGGACACTACCAGTTCCTGTTAGAAATGAAGTGTACAGCAACCATTTTCCCCTATTGAAAACAATACTACAGTGCCTTGCAAAAGTATTCGGCCCCCTTGAATCTTGCAACCTTTCGCCACATTTCAGGCTTCAAACATAAAGATATGAAATTTAATTTTTTTGTCAAGAATCAACAACAAGTGGGACACAATCGTGAAGTGGAACAACATTTATTGGATAATTTAAACTTTTTTAACAAATAAAAAACTGAAAAGTGGGGCGTGCAATATTATTCGGCCCCTTTACTTTCAGTGCAGCAAACTCACTCCAGAAATTCAGTGAGGATCTCTGAATGATCCAATGTTGTCCTAAATGACCGATGATGATAAATAGAATCCACCTGTGTGTAATCAAGTCTCCGTATAAATGCACCTGCTCTGTGATAGTCTCAGGGTTCTGTTTAAAGTGCAGAGAGCATTATGAAAACCAAGGAACACACCAGGCAGGTCCGAGATACTGTTGTGGAGAAGTTTAAAGCCTGATTTGGATACAAAAAGATTTCCTAAGCTTTAAACATCTCAAGGAGCACTGTGCAAGCCATCATATTGAAATGGGAAGAGCATCAGACCACTGCAAATCTACCAAGACCCGGCCGTCCTTCCAAACTTTCTTCTCAAACAAGGAGAAAACTGATCAGAGATGCAGCCAAGAGGCCCATGATCACTCTGGATGAACTGCAGAGATCTACAGCTGAGGTGGGAGAGTCTATCCATAGGACAACAATCAGTCGTACACTGCACAAATCTGGCCTTTATGGAAGAGTGGCAAGAAGAAAGCCATTTCTCAAAGATATCCATAAAAAGTCTCATTTAAAGTTTGCCACAAGCCACCTGGGATACACACCAAACATGTGGAAGAAGGTGCTCTGGTCAGATGAAACCAAAATTGAACTTTTTGGCCACAATGCAAAACGATATGTTTGGTGTAAAAGCAACACAGCTCATCACCCTGAACACACCATCCCCACTGTCAAACATGGTGGTGGCAGCATTATGGTTTGGGCCTGCTTTTCTTCAGCAGGGACAGGGAAGATGGTTAAAATTGACGGGAAGATGGATGCAGCCAAATACAGGAACATTCTGGAAGAAAACCTGTTGGTATCTGCACAAGACCTGAGACTGGGACGGAGATCTATCTTCCAACAGGACAATGATCCAAAACATTAAGCCAAATCTTATGGTTCAAAAATAAACGTATCCAGGTGTTAGAATGGCCAAGTCAAAGTCCAGACTTGAATCCAATCGAGAATCTGTGGAAAGAGCTGAAGACTGCTGTTCACAAACACTCTCCATCCAACCTCACTGAGCTCGAGCTGTTTTGCAAGGAAGAATGGGCAAGAATGTCAGTCTCTCGATGTGCAAAACTGATAGAAACATACCCCAAGCGACTTGCAGCTGTAATTGGAGCAAAAGGTGGCGCTACAAAGTATTAACGCAAGGGGGCCGAATAATATTGCACGCCCCACTTTTCAGTTTTTTATTTGTTAAAAAAGTTTAAATTGTCCAATAAATTTTGTTCCACTTCACGATTGTGTCTCACTTGTTGTTGATTCTTGGCAAAAAATTAAAATTTTATATCTTTATGTTTGAAGCCTGAAATGTGGCGAAAGGTTGCAAGGTTCAAGGGGGCCGAATACTTTTGCAAGGCACTGTAACCTCAATTTGGTTGCTGCTAATGTATGTTCATATGGAAATCAGACCAACTGCACTGTCATTTCAGGTTTGTATTTTGTTTTTTTGAACAAGGTGAGAAGCGTCCCATGCCAGCGTGGGCCTGTGAAAGTGTTGTCGATGGCTATAAATAACACAGAGACATCTGTGATAACAAGCTATTGAAATCATGCAGATGAGTGTTATGCAGAGTTACATGCAAGCTGCACATTGGCGAACTTGTCAGTGATTTGGGAGCTGCGTGATGGTTTCCAGACAGGACATCCTGTATACTTAATGACCATCTTTAAAGGGACCCTCAGACTTAAAGATATGTTATTAAAAACACATATTATTTCCACTGGTTTAAAAATCTATAATATTTAGCACGTTTTGACCAACGGAGAGCGCCATGTTTTACGCACGCAATGCACGTTCGGGGAGAAGACACGGTTGGGCTGGACAGGACGAAAAACTGTGCTAGCTAGCAAGCGAAGCTAATATGACGATTGGCATGATTTTGTCACATTCTGCTGCTGGTCAGATTTTTTTCTTACAGAGCTGTGGGATGAGTTCCTAACGTCGTACCTGCATCCAATTCCAGCTCATCAGCAATGTCTTTAACCGATCCTAGGCGACTTGCCGAGATATTGACTTGCTGTCATTTGACAGTTTGTTTTCTTGACCCCTTTGTTGCGAGTTGCATCTTTGCCTTGGTTTTTCTGTTCGTCTGCCTCTCACCGCGGTTTTGCCTCATTTAAATTTTTTTTTTTAAATTTTATTATTTTTATTTTTATATTATTTATATTATTTTATTATTATTTATTTTATTTCTTTTTGCATTCGCGTCTGAGGGTCCTCAGTTTGTTCCTCCAGCCTGCCTTCCATCTGTGTAGATGGTCGCGACTGATAGGGGGCGAGCCGGTCTCGGTAAAGGACAACGACCCAGTTTCACCTCAATAGTGGTTGGCATCCTACATCCCACTTTTGACACCAATTTAGCGCTTGTAAGAATTGGCAGCCCACTTTTCACTGTTTATTTTTCTCCGCACTCAATCATGATGTCAGTAACTCACCAGGAGCATCGCGTTGCCGCTTCAAACGCACCAATAGGGGGTCACCCTGACGCATTATTGCAGCGATTCCTAGTGACGCTACAATAGTTCTAGGAAGAATGTCATTTCCTTTAGTAATTTTAAAATGTATTATATTGTTTGGAGATACACAAGCACTGTGAATCCCATGCAAATTACCTATATAATGAAGGGAATAGAATCTTTTCTCGTATTTACCTCTTGACCGTTTGTATTACTCTAACACAATATAATCAATCAGAGAATAGCATTGTTTCTCGGATTTACTGTTTGACTGTTTGTACTATTCTAATACACCCAATATAGAATAAATAGCACTTACCCCATAGTTTAAAACAAGCAGAATATAGGGCATAATAGATACATCACGGAAGCCCAACGTGTGCGTCATGCAATTGACTGAGCAAGATTGACGCTGACGAGGCAAGACATCTACAAGCTTGCGTCTGCACTACCAAATCTCGCAATCAGTTGTCCCGTACAGTCCAGAACAAATGGCGGGACGTCCTGTTCAAACACAAGGAACACCTGAGAACGCCCGATATCCAAATGTTAACACGACTGATAAGACTCCAAGAGCCCCTTTGACGCTGAGGTGGTGAAATCCACAACCCTTGTTGCCCTGACAACAGTAACTCCTGAATCCTCCTGTCCAATCCACAGACAGACAATAATAACTGATAATAAATAATAAACAACGCCCAAGCACACCCTTCTTCTGACCACAGCCCGCCCTGCGAGAGCCTTCAAAAAGACTGAATGTTTAACTAATCTTTGTCATTTTTCTCTGGAACATTTTGTTGACTTGTGATATGTTGACCTTGGAACGAGTTTGGAACGTCTGTTTCGCCTCGCTGTTTGCTCGCTGTCGACCATGTCAACTTGAGCTTTGAAGCCTTTTTCCAGCTTTCAAAATGGAGTCAGTTCAAAGGGTTAACACTAGGGTTGTTCCGATCATGTTTTTTTGCTCCCGACCCGATCCCGATCGTTTTAGTTTGAGTATCTGCCGATCCCGATAATTCCCGATCCGATTGCTTTTTTTTCCCCTCCCGATTCAATTCCAATCATTCCCGATAATTTTTCCCGATCATATACATTTTGGCAATGAATTAAGAAAAAAATGAATAAAATTCAGACGAATATATACATTCAACATACAGTACATAAGTACTGTATTTGTATTTTGTATTTTATTGTATTTGTATTGTATTTATTATGACAATAAACCCTCAAGATGGCATTTACATTATTAACATTCTTTCTGTGAGAGGGATGCACGGATAGAAAGACTTGTAATTCTTAAAGGATAAATGTGACTTTGTATATTGTTACTAAATATTGCCATCTAGTGTATTTGTTGAGCTTTCAGTAAATGATACTGTAGCCATTTAACTGCCGTTTAACTGTAACCAATTGATATATCTTCTCTGTGTTGGGAAATACCATAGGGTGTTAAGAAAAAGATCAATTACTACCTTTCTTCCCCACATTGCTTCCCATGATATTTCTAATCGTAGGGAGAGGGGTTGTAAGGCTTTAGCCGATTAAAAAAAGGCTCCAAAGGCTGCCAAAATTCACTCTGCTCATTTTGCGCTGCCTTTTAGCTCTATATATAGGTGAAACGGCGCCATTACAGATTGAACACGACAATGCGTGAGTGGGTCGTGTAGCGTATGCGTTAATTGCGTTAAAATAACGTGATCAATTTTTTAAAAAATTAATTACCGCCGTTAGCGGGATAAATTTGATAACCCTCCCTTAAGCCTAAACTAAAGACTCTGGATGAGTGTAACATATTATGTCTGTAACGTTAAATACAATTACAAAACGATTTAATTAAAATATATATATATATATATATATATATATATATATATATATGCGTTAATACTTTGTAGCGCCACCTTTTGCTCCAATTACAGCTGCAAGTCGCTTGGGGTATGTTTCTATCAGTTTTGCACATCGAGAGACTGACATTCTTGCCCATTCTTCCTTGCAAAATGGCTCGAGCTCAGTGAGGTTGGATGGAGAGTGTTTGTGAACAGCAGTCTTCAGCTCTTTCCACAGATTCTTGATTGCATTCAGGTCTGGACTTTGACTTGGCCATTCTAACACCTGGATACGTTTATTTTTTTAACCATTCCATTGTAGATTTGGCTTTATGTTTTGGATCATTGTCCTGTTGGAAGATAAATCTCAGTCCCAGTCTCAGGTCTTGTGCAGATACCAACAGGTTTTCTTCCAGAATGTTCCTGTATTTGGCTGCATCCATCTTCCCGTCAATTTTAACCATCTTCCCTGTCCATGCTGAAGAAAATCAGGCCCAAACCATGATGCTGCCACCACCATGTTTGACAGTGGGGATGGTGTGTTCAGGGTGATGAGCTGTGTTGCTTTTACGCCAAACATATCATTTTGCATTGTGGCCAAAAAGTTCAATTTTGGTTTCATCTGACCAGAGCACCTTCTTCCACATGTTTGGTGTGTTTCCCAGGTGGCTTGTGGCAAACTTTAAATGAGAATTTTTATGGATATCTTTGAGAAATGGCTTTCTTCTTGCCACTCTTCCATAAAGGCCAGATTTGTGCAGTGTACGACTGATTGTTGTCCTATGGATAGACTCTCCCACCTCAGCTGTAGATCTCTGCAGTTCATCCAGAGTGATCATGGGCCTCTTGGCTGCATCTCTGATCAGTTTTCTCCTTGTTTGAGAACAAAAGTTTGGAAGGACGGCCGGGTCTTGGTAGATTTGCAGTGGTCTGATGCTCCTTCCATTTCAATATGATGGCTTGCACAGTGCTCCTTGAGATGTTTAAAGCTTGGGAAATCTTTTTGTATCCAAATCCGGCTTTAAACTTCTCCACAACAGTATCTCGGACCTGCCTGGTGTGTTCCTTGGTTTTCATAATGCTCTCTGCACTTTAAACAGAACCCTGAGACTATCACAGAGCAGGTGCATTTATACGGAGACTTGATTACACACAGGTGGATTCTATTTATCATCATCGGTCATTTAGGACAACACTGGATCATTCAGAGATCCTCACTGAACTTCTGGAGTGAGTTTGCTGCACTGAAAGTAAAGGGGCCGAATAATATTGCATGACCCACTTTTCAGTTTTTTTATGTGTTAAAAAAGTTTAAATTATCCAATAAATTTTGTTCCACTTCACGATTGTGTCCCACTTGTTGTTGATTCTTGACAAAAAAATTAAATTTCATATCTTTATGTTTGAAGCCTGAAATGTGGCGAAAGGTTGCAAGATTCAAGGGGGCCGAATACTTTTGCAAGGCACTGTACATTCAACATACAGTACATAAGTACTGTATTTGTTTATTATGACAATAAATCCTCAAGATGGCATTTACATTATTAACATTCTTTCTGTGAGAGGGATCCACGGATAGAAAGACTTGTAATTCTTAAAGGATAAATGTGACTTTGTATATTGTTACTAAATATTGCCATGTAGTGTATTTGTTGAGCTTTCAGTAAATGATACTGTAGCCATTTAACTGCCGTTTAACTGTAACCAATTGATATATCTTCTCTGTGTTGGGAAATAACATAGGGTGTTAAGAAAAAGATCAATTACTACCTTTCTTCCCCACATTGCTTCCCATGATATTTCTAATCGTAGGGAGAGGGATTGTAAGGCTTTAGCCGATTAAAAAAAGGCTCCAAAGGCTGCCAAAATTCACTCTGCTCATTTTACGCTGCCTTTTAGCTCTATATATAGGTAAAACGGTGCCATTACAGATTGAACGCGACAATGCGTGAGTGGGTCGTGCAGCGTATGCGTTAATTGCGTTAAAAATAACGTGATAAATTTTTTTTTTTAATTAATTACCGCCGTTAACGGGATAAATTTGATAACCCTCCCTTAAGCCTAAACTAAAGACTCTGGATGAGTGTAACATATTATGTCTGTAACGTTAAATACAATTAGAAAACGATTTAATTTTTAAAAAAAAAAAATATATATATATATATATATATTTTAAAAAGGTATGTCCGATATTTTTTTGCCGATTCCGATACTTTGAAAATGACGTGTTCGGACCCGATCGGATGCCGATCGATCGAGACATCTCTAGTTAACACTAGAGTAAATGCGCGGACTTTGGCCTTTTGGCCGGGTTTTTGGGTTTTCCACAGCCCGGGTCTTTTTTAGCTGCGCCAGCGCGGGTCCGGCGGTCCGACTGGCGTGATTCCGGCAATCTGGCTAAAAGGTCAGATTCCTTCCATATTTTTTTTTTTTGTGTGTGGAAATTTCAATAAAATATAGTTGAAATTAGATGCATACTACTTTTATAGACATTATATACTTTGAAAGACCGTTTATTGCTGTTGTTCTATTTCCTGTTTGGTGCGCGCTAAATGGCAGGGCTTGATCCGACCGCAGGTTGACGGACCAGAAAATAGGCTCAGGCAATTCCGGATCGGAGCAGAGTGGATCATGTGGACCACCTCGTATTGACTACAATACAAATTTATTTGTTGCGACTTTCAGAACGTAGCTGATCATAACGCGGCAGACCCATTGGGATTCCGGGGTAACCAGTAATGGCAAAAAGGTCAAACGTGAATTGCAATGGAAATCTTAGTGTGAAGTGACTCACCTCCGTCAGACTCAATGAGCCTCTCGACACTCTCGTCACCACACCCACACCATCTGTTAATGGTAAATACTCAATGCATTGTTCTTCAGCTTTAAAACAAACCAATAATGCATTCACCCACTATTTTCTTTTCTTTAAATCCCAAATTTCTTACACAAATAAACAGCACAACATATTTCTTGTCTTGCTGATGTCGATGAGAATGACGCAACACACAGTTGCAAGAAAAGGTGTGCAAAAAGTTTTGGAACTATGTGCATAACCAGGCCCTGAAGTAGCAAAGCAGTCCCCGATCGAAAAATAATTGCTTGTATGGTGTTCTTGTGTGACTTGAGATGGTTTGAGTGTACTGAAATAGTCAAGTGCTTTGATGGTTGCTGTCAAAGCGCAGTCAAGTCACGGGTCAGTGGGTCACATAGCAACAGGTTAGCAACAGGTTGCAGAAGGCCATGCTGGATTGGAGCGGGAGTGAGAGAGCTCCAAAGAAAAAGCAGTGTAGGAAAAAAAGACAAATGCTTATCGCTTGACCGACCTCGCGTCGGCGCCGCCATTTCGGCCTGTCGCCGCCTTGAGTGACACACATCAGGGTGGGAGTGACGGTGGGAGGGGGAAAGGAAGTAGGAGGTGTTGGGGAAAGTTGGAAACCTGCCTGGAGAGAAACAATACACGGAGGAACAACAAAGTCTTGCTGCATGCTATCGCAAGTAACTACTGAACTATGAAAAAATAGACTTTAAAATATAAATTAGATAATACATTTGAAACAAAATTGTCAACAAAATTGAAAATGCTGATACTACAGTTAGAGACAGAAAAAGCACAGTTTTCATGTGCCTTATGCCCATCAACATCACACCTTGACTCACAGCAAAGTGATACCAGAGAGACAGCAAAATTAGCTTTCTAATCAACACATGAACGCAAACATGTTAACCTCATTTGAGTTTTCGTCTCTTCATCACACCACAAAAGGCAACATTTCCTGTAGTCAAAATTGTGAACTGTCTTATGGTAGTAAAGGTGAAAAAAGTAAAATTAATAGGTGTATTGCTAGAAGCTGTATATTGACTTTTGGGACACATAAAGGCCTTGTTCAGACTGGCAACCAAAATCTGATTTTTAGCCCATCCAAATTGAAACTATGGATTTTTTGTAATCTGAACAGGCACAAAACACAGAAATCTGATTTTTGCTGGACGGATTGAAACCACATATGGAAAGCAGTGTTGTTTTTGGCAGTCCTTTTAATTTTCGTTTTAGTCTTTTGGACGAAAATACTTATTAGTCATATTTTAGTCATTTAAAAATGTGTTCGTCTCCGTTTAATTTTAGTCGACTATTACTTAAAATGTTTTAGTTGTAGTGTACAAGGACATCACCTTCTACCGGAGTCCGCTACTCAGTCATTGCGTCTTTGTGTCGCAGAATCGCCATGTAAACTGCCCCATCATCTACATGTCACTCCAAGAGTTACAGCTAAGGTAGATAAACAGAAGCATTTAATAAAGCCAAGCATTTTTCTACTACAGTACTTAAATCTTGTTCAAAAATGATTTGGTTGGACAGTTATGTTTAAAACTGATCATAATTATGACATTTGAAGTGCTTAAAAACCATTTATTTATATACATTTTTTAAATCACTTCGGGGGAAAAAGTGAGAAAAAAATCATGTTTTATATGTATCTCTTTCTAATGCTAAATCTGAATATATACATTGAGCAAAAAAAAAAACACACACACGAAAAAAAAAATTGGGGGGTGCGCTACTTCGCGGTTTTTCACTTATCGTGGCGGGTTCTGGTCCCCATTAACCGCAAAAAATGAGGGATCACTGTACACTGTGGTGATAGTGAGTCATCCAAAGTCTTTCCAAACAGCTATACAAGTCATGTAGTGAAAATTTCTTTAAAAAAGTGTATACCGGTATGTATTTTTCTTGATATCGCACTATAATATCGCAATATATCGCAAACCCCCAAAAAAATCGCAACAAAAGTTTTTTCCAATATCGCTCAGGCCTACTACCAAGCTTCTCTGGCAAGATCAATGCTATAAGCCTGTCAATCATTGTTAACTTTAAGTACCAAACACAAGCTGCAATGGACAGTTTGGCCGCACTGCTTAACAGGAGGGAGGGGGCGGCGCTGTACGAGCATGAAGCAGAAAATTATTGTAATTAAAAACCTGATCCTTTTCACCCGATTCCGATCCTCTGAAAAATGGCGCGATTTCCGATCACGTGATCAGATCGGGACATCCCTATCATCAGCCTTTGCACTGTCACCCGGCATTTAACCGGCTGCCTTCACACATTACGCTACCCGGTTAAGTCCCAGACATTATACTTGGACGCCACCCGGTTAGGGTCCAAGTCATCTCTGTGTCAGTCGACCCAGGAAATTGCTTTCACACTTAAGGTTTAAATACCAGGACTTAACCGGAGTTCAGCATATGTCTGAAAAGGGTTTATGCTGCCTGACACCTTCATTGCCACAGCAACCAGTCAGGTGTGTCAGTAATCTGGCCCAGTCTGAACAGGCCCGATCCAATTTGGACCCTTGTTCAAAATAATGTGAACAGTCAGCCCTCAAACTCAGATTTGAGGAGGAATCTGACTGGAATCGGATATGCCTGCAGTCTGAACGCAGCTTAAGTATCATGTCCTGTTCAATTATGAGGTGTCCAGTTGAATACAAGGTGGTTATCTAGCATCCTGAATTTTTGTGGTTTCAGTACACGCAGATTAGGGTTTGGACATCGTCAAAGAAAGGGCATATCGGATGAAGGGCACGGCATTAGGTGGGTGGCTCGGCCATTGTTAGGTGTTAGGCTACTGTTAGCAAGCAGTGGGGACCCTGGAGGCAAAGTGAGTGTGTGACTGACACTTGGATAGGGACGACCGGCAGGGGGTGGCGGCGGAATAATGGCGGCAGGATACGGGCGTAACTCATTGTGTGCACGCTACTACAGGCAATCGGTGGTGTTTTTTCAGGTGTCTATACACTTTCAATCAGTCAAGTTGCAGGCCCTGGAGGAAGAGGTGGCAGCTCATTAGCCTGATCAAAGCGCTAACATCCCCCTCTTTTTTAACATGGTCCCGCACAGACACGCACCACAACGTTCACCTGGAAAAGCCCAGGTTAATCTGCCTGATAGGCAAAATGCAGGATCGGCAATTAAAGAAAATGAAGATGTAATGAATGGCAAGCTTAAAAAGGGCAGGAGTCAAAGTCCATACTTGTCAGTTGAGGTTAGTTTTTTTTTTTTTTTTAACTTGAGTTGTCCCGATAGGGTTGCCAACAGCAGTGGCGCCACCAGGGGGTGGCCAGGGGTGGCCACGGCCACCCCTATAAATTGGTTGGCCACCCCACTGGCCACCCCGCTTGCCAGTATATCGTTAGATTTTTGGAGCATCAGTTATGCATTTCATCCCAAATGAATGCATTTATTTTGTTTTTTTTTTAAAGCAGGGCTGTCAAATTTACCGCGTTAACGGGTGGTAATGAATTTTTTTTAATGAACCACGTAAAAATATTTACAAGGATTCATTGGGGCCGTGCTTTTAATTGGCAAAAGCTTTGTCATCTCTCCCACATCAACTATAAATATTGTGGGAAGCGACGTAGGGAGGAATGACAGGACTTGATCTTTTTCTTAATCCCATGTAGTGTACCCAACGCAGAGAAGATATAGCATTTGCTGCTACCGCACACAGTCATGGTTACACCACTTTCCGTCATGCATTTGGGCAGAACAGTTAAGTCGCTAAGGTATCATTTACTAAAAGCTCAACAAATACACTAGATGGAAATATTTAGTCACAATATACAAACTCACATTTATCCTTTAAGAATTACAAGTCTTTCTATCCGTGGATCCCTTTCACAGAAAGAATGTTAATAATGTTAATGCCATCTTGTGGATTTATTGTTATAATAAACAAATACAGTACTTATGTACAGTATGTTGAATGTATATATATCTGTCTTGTTTTATCTTTCCATTCCAACAATAATTTACAGAAAAATATGGCACATTTTAGAGATTTGCGATTAATTACGATTAATTAATTTTTAAGCTGTGATTAACTCGATTAATAATTTTAATCGTTTTAATTATCGGGAATGATTGGAATTGAATCGGGAGCAAAAAAAAAGCAATCGGATCGGGAAATATCGGGATCGGCAGATACTCAAATTAAAACGATCGGGATCGGATCGGGAGCAAAAAACATGATCGGTACAACCCTACTGCATATATATGGTGGAAAACACAGAGAAGACTGAAAAAGCAGTTTCTGCTCTTGCACTCCTCTTTAAAATGAAGTGCTGTATTTTAAGCCAAAAAAAAAATGTTGTGTTTGAAAGAACAATATGTCTATATGCTGCCATAGCAGATTCATGGCACATTAAGCCCCCGAACTATTTTTAATTTGTCCATTATACCCTCAAAACCCCTGTTTACAGACATCGCGCAACCGCTTTTGTTTCAACCCAGCCATACATCTTAAGTAATTATATTTATTATTTCAAATGTCTGTCATTTTTAGCTTAGAATAATTAATTGATTTCTAATATTTCGTTAAAAAAAAAACACGAACTAAAAAAATTATTCACTCTTATATTTTAAACTTTTAAACAAATTACGTCACAATGAAAAAAATGGTGTCTGTAAAAAAGTCTTGGATATCTACCTCATAACTATCGCTTAATTGCATTTTTTTTTTTTTTTTGTTACTATTGCATTTTCTCTGATATGTTAGATAAATAATCGATCCAAACAAAGAAAAATTGAAAAACAACAATTAAAAGGCTAAATATATGAAAAAGAACATCTCGACCACTCCTTGATGTCTGCGATTTCTGCATCACGACCCTTGTTATATTACCATGTTTCACCCATAAAATCCCCCAAAAAATCCAGCTGTGGCCATTGACAGCTGTGTCTTGACACTCGGTGATACATGCTACATGGTGTTTTTGGACCAAAACAAGGTAAGTCCGCGATAATATCTCGTTAAAGTCATGGCATCTTTAATTCTGCTCTCGTGTGTTCTTGCCTCTAGTCATGGTTTTGCTGTTAATTATTTTTTATTTTTATTTTTTTTAATGCCCTCCTGTTCAAATTTTTTCTTCCCCCAGAAAATTGAGCTTTTAAGCTTTCCAATGATGTATCACACATGCATATCGGACAATTTTGAAATTTGGGGTCTCAGAACGGAACTTCAAGTCACCTGAGTGTTTTCCGCCATATACAGTATCTTAAAAACCGGATCGGGAGTATCCCTCTTTCAAACCATGATTAATCCGGGTAAGACAAATAACCAAACAACATCTTGTCCAATCACAATACAGCATTTGCTTCATGTTTGTTTTGGGAAACAAGAGCTACAGTGGTATGAAAAAGTATCTGAACCTTTTGGAAGTTCTCACATTTCTGCATAAAATCACCGTCAAATGTGATCTGATCTTTGTCAAAATCACACAGATGAAAAAACAGTCTGCTTCAACTAAAACCTCCCATACATTTATAGGTTTTCATATTTTAATGAGGATAGTATGTAAATAATGACAGAAGGGGGAAAAATAAGTAAGTGAACCATCACATTTAATAGTTTGTGTCCCCCCCCTTGGTAGCAATAACTAACACCAGACGCTTCCTGAAGCTGCAGATCAGTCTGGAATATCGATCAGGACTAAACATGGCCCATTCTTGTCTACAAAACTGCTGAAGGTCAGTCATATTCCTGGGATGTCTGGCATGAATCGCTGTCTTTGTTATGCCACAGCATCTCAATGGGGTTCAAGTCTGGACTTTGACTTGGCCACTCCAGAATGTGTATTTTGTTCTTCTGAAACCATTCTGAAGTTGATTTACTTCTGTGTTTCGGATCATTGTCTTGTTGCAGCATCCAGCCCCTTTTTGGCTTCAACTGTCTGACAGACAGCCTCATGTTTTCCTGCAAAATCTCCTGATAAACTTTTGAATTCATTCTTCCATTAATGATTGCAAGTTGGCCAGGCCCTGAGGTAACGAAACAGCCACAAATCATGATGCTTCCTCCACCATGCTTCACGGTGGGGATGAGGTGTTGATGTTGGTGAGCTGTTCCATTTTTCCTGCATACATGTTGTGTGTTACTCCCAAACAATTCAACTTTGGTTTTATCAGTCCACAAAATATTCTGCCAAAACTTCTGTGAAGTGCCTTTTTGCGAATATTAATCGAGCAACAATGTTTTTCTTAGACAGCAGTGGCTTCCTCCGTGGAGTCCTCCCATGAACACCATTTTTGGCCATAGTTTTACATATAGTTGATGTGTGCACATAGATATTGGACTGTGCCAGTGATTTCTGTAAGTCTTTAGCAAACACTTTTACTTCTCTGAGTATTCTGCGCTGAACTCTTGGCATCATCTTTGGTGGATGGCCACTCATTGGGAGAGAAGCAAAAGTGCCAAACTCTCTTGGTTGTCTCTCGACTGTCGATTGATGAACATCCAGACTTTTAGAGATGGTTTTGTATCCTTTCCCAGCTTTATACAAATCAACAATCCTTGATCGCAGGTCTTTAGACAGCTCTTTTGACCGAGCCATGATGCACATCAGACAATGCTTCTCATCAAGACAATTCTTGCCAGGTGTGTGTTTTATAGTGGGCAGGGCAGCTTTACACTACTCATCAGTGATTGGGCACACACCTGACTTAAATTGTTTGGTAAAAAATTGTTTCAATTGCTCTTTAAGTCTTTAAGTCTTAAGGGTTCACCTATTTATTTCCCCCCCCCTGTCATTGTTTGCATGCTAGCCTCATGAAAATATGAAAACCTATAAATGTTTGGGTGGTTTTAGTTAAAGCAGACACTGTATTTTCATCTGTGTGATTTTGACAAAAATCAGATGACATATGATGGTGATTTTATGCAGAAATGTGAGAAATTCCTCGAGGTTCAGATACTTTTTCATACCACTGTAGATATCATTAGGTCTAATTTTCACAAGTGCTTTTTAGTGATGAAGTGGAAGAAAACCAAACGTAATCTGAATACACAGTAATACAAACAAAAATAATCCCAATTCATCTCCAGAATCTGAAATTAATCATTCTCACTGAACATTCATGTAAAAATAGCTGTGAGTCATGTATTGTCTCCTCTTTGCATACTGAATCAGATCCTGATTCATATCCTGTAGTAGCCAGGCTTGTGTTGTTATATATATATATATTTTTTTTATTCTCATAGGGAAATTGGCCAGCTCATCATCGGTCACAACAAAAGAGGCGCTGAGTCATGAGAGTCACGTTTAAGCCACATCCTGACAAGTCACGAGGTCCTATTTTGATCAGCGTCACAGCAACGAGACAACGCACGTGTATTCAAACCCTACTTAGGTTACGTTTATTAGAGTAATTTTTGGACTACAAGCCGCTACTTTTTCCCCTCATTTTGAATCCTGCGGCTTAAAGTCCAGTGTGGCTTATTTGTTGATTTATTGGGTTAATAGGTAACACTATATTTGACAGAAGCGTCATAAGACCGCCATAACACCTTCCTAATTATGACATGACACTATCATCGGCATTAATGAATGTATATGACTGATGTCATTAAGTAAAATCCGGCAAATCATGTCACTAACTCCATTTATATCCTGCTCGAATCTTTTACATCCATTCAAAAGTGAGATAATTTGCCGGATGACATAAAATGATATCTGTCATAAGCATTTATTAAGGCCCATGGCAGTGTCGTGTCATAATTATGATGGTCTTATGACAGTCTTATGGCACTACTGTCAAATAAAGTGTTTACCAAATACCGTAACTAGCTATTAATGAAACAACTGGAACAGTAACTGAAGAAATAATTAGCACAAACATGAATTTTGATTGATATTTACTAGGGCTGTCAAAATTATTGCGTTAACGGGCGTTAATTAATTTTTTAAATTAATCACGTTAAAATATTTGACGCAATTAACGCAGATGCCCCGCTCAGACACATTTAAATGATGGTACAGTGAAACGCTCACTTGTTAATTGTGTTTTATGGAGTTTTGCCGCCCTCTGCTGGCGCTTGGGTGCGACTGATTTTATAGGCTTCAGCACCCATGAGCATTGTGTAAGTAATTATTGACATCAACAATGGTGGGCTACTAGTTTATTTTTGACTGAAAATTTTACAAATTTTATTAAAACGAAAACATTAAGAAGGGTTTTAATGTAAAATTTCTATAACTTGTACTAACATTTTTCTTTTAAGAACTACAAGTCCTTCTATCCATGGATCGCTTTAACAGAATGTTAATAATGTTAATGCCATCTTGTTGATTTATTGTTATAATAAACAAATACAGTCCTTATGTACCGTATGTTGAATGTATATATCCATCTTGTGTCTTATCTTTCCATTCCAACAATAATTTACAGAAAAATATGGCATATTTTATAGATGGTTTGAATTGCGATTAATTGTGATTAATTACGATTAATTTTTAAGCTGTAATTAACTCGATTAAAATTTTTAATCGTTTGACAGCCCTAATATTTACATCTGTAACACTTCAATGCATGCTAGGAGGCATGTTGGACAACAACAGCAGGTGGCAGCAGAGGTTGACTGTCTCCCTCAAGGAAGCAGTGATGGCCAAATGAAGCTTCTTGAAGCAATGAAACTTTGCAGCCAATTGGTTCTCAAGCTTCATGTTGGTTCATTTGGTCTAATGATGCCGCTTTCAAATAAAGTGTTCCTGGTTGATATATTTTGGTGTAAAAATCACATAATACAGTGAAGACAGCTGCGGTTTATAGTCCAATGTGGCTTATCTGTCTATGAACAAGTGCCGTTTTTGTGTCAAATTTGGTGGGTGGCGCCTTATAGTCAGGTGCGCCTTATAGTTCGAAAATTACGGTAGTTGTCTCGATTCACTGAAAGTAGCGAATGACTCTTTACAAAAAACCCAAAAGTTAAAAATCCAACTTGATCAAAATGGTAAAACTGATTTTGCTGCTTTTCCTCAACAATACTTTGCTATAGGTGTTTAAAAAAAAAACTACTAAGTATAGTTAGAATGTAACAATATTTCAAAAAGGTGATATGTCGCGATACTTTGTAACCCAAAAGTACGGTGGCCGAGAGGTGTCAGGCGAAATGCAAAGTCCAAACACTTTGCAAATAGAAAAAAGCACGAACCCAAATTACAAACGCTTTGCAAAAGAAAAGAGCACGAATGCAAACTGCCACAACACGATCCCCAATTCCTAAAGCGCGATTGCAAAGTGGCAAAAGCACGAACCCCAATTGCAACAACAAGACAGCAAATGGCTCGTAGCACGAATGCAAATTGTCACAACACAATCCCCAATTCCTGAAGTGCGATTGCAAATTGGCAAAAGCACGAATCCCAACTGCCACAACACGAGCGCAAATAGCTCATAGCACAACAGCAAATATACGGACCTCCATGAAATTGCCCCCACCCCGCAAATTTATATGAAAATGATGTTAATCGTTTGTGCTGCAACGGTTTTGTAGATACGGTATTTTATTGAGATATTAATTTCAAGTGGTGACGTCACTCGTAGCTTTTCCTCAGTTTAGCTCCCGCGGCTAATGGAGAGTACCAACTCTCTCAATAACAGAGGGTGTCCTAATAACTAGCATGATCATAACACATTTTGCAGTAAATGAGGGGCTTAGAGGGACGTCATCACTCGAAATCAATATCTCAAGCCCCCCAATTTACTGCTAAATTGACCCAAATTTGTGTTATGATCGTGCTTTGAACGGTAGTATATGTCTTGTGGGCAATTAAAGGACACTCCCTGTTCATTTTAGAGCAGTTAAAGGTTACTTCCCATTGATTTTGTCACTTCCTATTCATTTTGGGACATTCTTGAGTCACTTCCTTTTCAGTAACCCAAAATCAACCTGTCAATGCCCCAAAAGGAAAAATAATTTACCAAAAATCAACACAAAACGAGGTGAAATGCCCCAAAATGAACTCATTGCCTGACATTGTTTGCCACTTAAGGCCATAGACGTCCAATCCGTTCCATTTGTTCATTCGCTGCCATCCCTCCCACTTCCAATTGATTGGTCGTCTACTAGTGATAAACTCACAGCAGAAGATGAACAGCTTGTTTTTCAGTTTATTAGTTGTATCGTAGAATATCGTAGAATGATTCCCTGACCTATGTATCAATTAGTGCCGCAACGATTAATCGAGTAACTCGAGTATTCGATTAGGAAAAAAAAGATTCGAATTAAATTTTGCTGCTTCGAGTATTCGTTTAATTATTGTGGCGTTGTAATGGTTTATTTTGAAAGTGTTTGCATTCAGTTTTATTGATTTGAGTGGATACACTGCCATCTACTCTGCCTCATTTCACATGGCTGAATCCAGCTGCTCCATGTTAAAACCAACATAAGCTCAGTATTTCTTTGAGCTAATGTTTTTTTTTTTAATGCATTTCTAATTTAGTTTATGGGTATATTTAGCCGTTTTTTGTGGGAATATGTGTTTGAACCATTTGTTAAGAGCAATGTAGTAAAAAAAAAAAAAATGCGTTTTATAGCATTTAAGCTAGTGGACTTAAGCTATGTTAGTTAGCCAATTGTTCTTTTGTTGTAAAAATTAGCGTTTTATAGCATTTAAGCTAGTGGACTTTTGCTGTGTTAGCCAATTGTTCTTTTGTTGTACATAAATCCTTATTTATATATATATATATATATATATATATAAACATACATATATATATATATAATATTTTTTTATACCGTTTGAGGCATAGCTCAGGTATTTTAATTTTTCATGTTCCTTATCAGATTACTCGATTATTCGACAAACTAGTTCATCGATTAATCGACTACTAAAATAATCGATAGCTGCAGCCCTAATATCAATAATTGCTATGTTGGAATATTGTGAGATCGTTATCGTGAGCCTTGAATCGCAAATTGCATGATACTTTTTCTTTATTGTCGTAAATGGCTTACTTGAACCAGAAGCACTTGCTGTACAGCACACAACGGTCACATGGCCCCACGCAGCCTCAACCGCTTTAACACGGCTCTAATCCTCTTTTCATTGGAAAATGTCGTATTCGATGCCGATTTTTCCCCCCAGTTCACGGTCTGAGCGAGAAGTAGCCCCCCGGCCGTGTCGAAGAGAAGAAAGTCCACCTTTGAACTTTTCTTCAGAGGATTGACAGGACCCCGACTGCACTCCGACCTTTGCGGGGCAACCGATCGCTGAAGCATGACGTGCCACGAGGCCCGTTGCCTCACGGGCCCTCGGCGACGCCTGCATTCTGAGCATTCCAATTTTGTCGCAAACACACAACCAAATATCATCAATCCTAAACACACAATAAGGACATTTTTTGCTCTGAGCAGCTTTATTTGGCACATTGATGGGTTTTAATGTGTTTTGTGGCTTGTTGGTTGTACTATGCTATTTATGTACTTGTATGTATGACAAGCCTCAAACCAACGGTAATTTGTTTTCATTTTCCTTGTGCGGTTCTAGCTCCGAGTAGCAAATGGTGCTGTCTAACATCAGACTTTGTAGTAGTGACCCAGACAGAAGCAGACCTGGCTACACACTAATTACATGCCTTGAATTAAACAGATCAGCCAGGCGCTGAACAGTGGAAAACCTGAAACGAAACGCCATGTTATGTGTACGCCATGCATGATGCCGCAAGTTCTGTGCATGTTTAGGTTGGGGATAGGTTTATTATTAGGTTATTAATAGTAATAACTACGGTTGTTCCGATCATGTTTTTTTGCTCCCGATCCGATCGTTTTAGTTTGAGTATCTGCCGATCCCGATATTTCCCGATCCGATTGCTTTTTTTTTTGCTCCCGATTCAATTCCAATCATTCCCGATAATTTTTCCCGATCATATACATTTTGCCAATGCATTAAGAAAAAAATGAATAAAACTCGGCCGAATGTATACATTCAACATACAGTACATAAGTACTGTATTTGTTTATTATGACAAATCCTCAAGATGGCATTTACTTTATTAACATTCTTTCTGTGAGAGGGATCCACGGATAGAAAGACTTGTAATTCTTAAAGGATAAATGTGACTTTGTATATTGTGACTAAATATTGCCATCTAGTGTATTTGTTGAGCTTTCAGTAAATGATACTGTAGCCATTTAACTGTTCTGCCCAAATGCATGATGGGAAGTGCAACCATGACTGTGCGTAGTGGTACCAATTGATATATCTTCTCTGCGTTGGGAAATAACATAGGGTGTTAAGAAAAAGTTCGATTACTACCTATCTTCCCCACGTTGCGTCCCACGATATTTGTAATCGTTGGGAGAGGGATTGTAAAGCTTTAGCCAATTAAAAAAAGTCTCCAAAGGCTGCCAAAATTCACTCTACTCATTTTACGCTGCCTTTTAGCTCTATATATAGGTATAACGGCGCCATTAAAGACTGCACGCGACAATGCGTGAGTGGGTCGTGCAGCGCATGCGTTAATTGCGTTAAATATTTTAACGTGATAATTTTTTTTAAAATTAATTACCGCCGTTAACGCGATAAATTTGATAACCCTACTTTAAGCCTAAACTAAAGACTCTGGATGAGTGTAACACATTATGTCTGTAACTTTAAATACAATTAGAAAACGATTAAATTAGAATATACAGTATATATATATTTAAAAAAGGCATGTCTGATATTTTTTGTCAATTCCGATACTTTGAAAATGACGTGATCTTACCCGATCGATCGGGACATCTCTACTTGACACTTTCATGAGCACTAGTGAATGCTTATAAGAGATGCCATTTATTTTTATCCACCAAATGATCTCACTTTTGAATGGATGTAAAAAAATCCAAGCTGGACATAAATGGAATTAGTGACAAAATTTGCCGGATGACACTTAATGATATAAGCATTCATGATGTCAGATCATAGTTATGACAGTCTTATGACAATCTTATGATGCCACGTCAAATATAGTTTGACCAATAACCCAAATAAATCAACAAAAAAGCCGCAGAATTCAAAATTAAGGAAAAAAGTAGCGGCTTTTAGTCCAAAAATTATGGTAATAATGCAGCGAATCAGGTTCTAATGTCGCGGTTGTGTTTTGCATGCTGTTCCTGAACCAGTATTGTTTTTGGCAGCCCCTTTCATTTTCGTCCTAGTCTTTTGGACGATGATATTTATTAGTCATATTTTAGTCATCACAAAATGTGTCTCCGTCTAGTTTTTGTTGACAAAAACTCAAGACTAATTTTGTCGTTTTAGTCAATGTTTTCTAAAAATGTTTTCCTCTGCAAATTTTTTTTTAAAATTTACTCCAAAATATATATGAATAATAATCGGATTTTTGGAGTTGGACAATATTGGGATATCTGCTAAAAAGTAATTATCAGATAACTCTACTTTTAACCTAAAAATGAATAATGTATTTGATTTATTTATGTATTTCACAGTCATATCTTGAGTGACTATTTATTTGACTACGTTTAACGACTTCAAGTGCACAAAATGCTGTGTCGCACAGCCCAAAAGCCATTGGGTTCTTGTATTTTGATGGATGTGGGCACTCAGACCCTGGTCACACACCTCAACTAACTCCAGTGCACATAAACACACATCTGGAGCAGACGGGCTGCAAAGGAAGGAAGTCAATATTTGAGGAGTTATAGCTACCTAGCCTCCAAATATGTCTCTTTTACTGTGGGCCAACTAAAGACTACTACAGTTCTGCATTTAGCATAATTCCACTTTGTGCTCATGTCGGTTACAACTTGTCACAAAAAATAAGAAATAAACATGAAATACAAATTTTCACTCATGATCACTATTATCTTATTGGTAGGAACTTAACACTACCAACTGCTCAGATTCTCCCAAATTTTTAAGCAAACTTATTTGCATTATATAATGACTTCAGTAACAGTGGTATGAAAAAGTATCTAAACCTTTTGGAATTTCTCACATTTCTGCAAAAAATCACCATCAAAAGTGATCTGATCTTTGTCAAAATCACACAGATGAAATAAAAGAGTGTCTGATTTAACTAAAACCACCCAAACATTCTAGGTTTTCATATTTTAATGAGGATAGTATGCAAACAACGACAGAAAGGGGGTGTATAAGTAAGTGAACTATCACATTTAATATTTTGTGGCCCTGCCTTTGGCAGCAATAACTTCAACCAGACGCTTCCTGTAGCTGCAGATCAGTCTGGCACATCGATCAGGACCAGGGCCGGCCCTGGCCCTAAGCAAAATAATACCAAGGGGCCCATATTTTTGTAAAAATGTATTAAAATTGTAACCTTATATGCATCTTTCTTGATTTTTGATTCTTGATCTCTTAACTATATACACGACATTGCCAAGCATTACCTTGAATTTTACATTTGGGGAAATCCTCATCTTGTGAAGATGACGGCACTCCACCTCCAATTCCATACTGAGATACTTCTCAATAGCTCCTTTGAATCATCCAAAGTACAACATATGATTACGTGGAACAAAATTCAGCCCAGGAAAATATTCGTCAACAAAAATGTGTACTGTGGGCCCGGGCAGGGCCGGCCCAGGCCATTTGGGGACCCTAAGCAAAATAATGCAAAGGGGCCCATACTTTTGGCCCACCATTTCGTCACAGTGTACTGTGAAACCCATACATGCAATCCAACCCATACGTCCATATTTTGTATATTAATCACATTTTGTTGCACTGCATACTTCAAACTTCTCACCCCAAATGATTGTCAGTACTTACAGTAGATAGCGCCAAACCTTTTTCTAAAAGAGGAAAGAAAGAAATTAAGGAAGAACTTTTATTTTTTAAAGCTTGTAATCGAGTCTCAAAACTCACAAAAGTCAAATAAAGCAAACTGTAGTAAACGAAATAGAACACAAATTAAACAATTGCCAGATTGGGGGCACCCTGTTGGTCAGGGGCCCTAAGCAGCTGCATAGTCTGCGTATAGGCTGGGCCGGCCCTGATCAGGACTAATCTTGGCCCATTCTTCTCTACACAACTGCTGTAGTTCAGTCAGATTCCTGGGATGTCTGGCATAAATCACTGTCTTTAGGTCAGTGCTTCTCAATTATTTTCTGTTATGCCCCCCCTCCAGGAAGACGTAAATGTTCCGCGCTACCCCAACTCTCTGCCGCCACTGTAAATATACTGTAGTATTATTTGTATATAAAATTCTTATTATTATACACCTCTGCATAACATTGTGTTCTTTTTAATTTTAAAGAAAAACTAATATAGATCAACTTACAATAAAGTCTAAGAAAAAGACATCCGTACTGTAAAAATACACTCAAGATTCATTTTTTGACCGTTTGATACTGAAAAATAAAATCAATAAATAATAATAAACTAAAATTGATTAGCATATTAACTCACGAGGACAATATGCCAAACAGTTAGACCGAAAAAATTAAAAATTAATAGCACAAAAATGACAGTTTCATTGGACAGAGGAACAGTTTTTATTTTTGCTGCAGGCAGTATCAGCGCCTTTCCTATGGTATGGGGTTATTTTGCACTTAGCAACTTGGTATGCCACTTTACATGATGCTGACAGTGCTTGCTGGTTTACTGATGTAACACTGAAAATGATGTAATGCAGAAAATGAGGGTGGCACTGCCACCCACTGAGTGGGTGTGCAATTACACTTTATTCTAGTACAGCAAAAAGTATGTTCCCCAAAGTCACATGCGCCACCCCCAGCATCGCTCAGCGCCCCCCTGGGGGGGCCCGCCCCACTATTTGAGAAGTACTGATTTAGGTCATGCCACAGCATCTCAATGGGGTTCATGTCTGGACTTTGACTTGACCACTCTAAAACATGTATTTTGTTCTTCTGAAACCATTCTGAAGTTGATTGACTTCTGTGTTTTAGATCATTGTCTTGTTGCAACGTCCATCAACTTTTTAGCTTCAACTGTCTGAAAGACGGTTTCAGGTTTTCCTGCAAAACATCCTGAACCTATAAATGTTTGGGTGGTTTTAGTTAAATCACTCTTTTTTTCATCTGTGTGATTTTGACAAAGATCAGATCACATTTGATGGTGATTTTATACAGAAATGTGAGAAATTCCAAAAGGTTTAGATACTTTTTCATACCATTGTATAACAGACCTACAGACAGCGTGAACTACGCAGGTAATTTATATCTATATTTGCTTAATTTTACTCCATGAAAATAGTATGTGATGCAAGAATGGGAAAATAAAATGAGAATGTTGACATGAAAACAAAAAAAGGAACAGTTTAAAATGAAGTGTGGTTCATGTTAGGTCATGCCACAGTATCTCAATGGGGTTTAAGTCTGGACTTTGACTTGGCCACTCCAGAAGTGTTTTTTGTTCTTCTGAAACCATTCTGAAGTGGAGTTACTTCTGTGTTTTGGATCATTGCCCTGTTGCAGCATCCATCCTCTTTTTAGTTTCAACTGTCTGAAAGACGGCCTCAGGTTTTCCTGCAAAACATCCTGATAAACCTTAGAATTCCTTCTTCCATTCATGATTGCAAGTTGTCCAGGCCCTGAGAGAGCATAACAGCCCCAAATCATGATGCTTCCTCCACCATGCTTCATAGTGGGGATGAGGTGTTGATGTTGGTGAGCTGTTCCATTTTTCCTTCACACATGACGTTGTATGTTACTCCCAAACAATTCAACTTTGGTTTCATCAGTCCACAAAATACTTTGCCAAAACTTCTGTGGAGTGTCCAAGTGCCTTTTTGCAAACATTAAACGAGCAGCAGTGGTTTATTTAGACAGCAGTGGCTTCCTCCGTGGAGTCCTCCCATGAACACCCTTCTTGGGCATAGTTTTACATATAGTTGATGTGTGCACAGAACTATTGGACCGTGCCAGTGATTTCTGTAAGTCTTTAGCACACACTCTAGGGTTGTTTTTTTACCTCTCTGTGTATTCTGCGCTGAACTCTTGGCGTCATCTTTGGTGGACGGACACTCCTTGGGAGAGAAACCGTGCCAAACTATTTCTAGACAACTTCTCTGACTGTAGATTGATGAATATACATACTTTTAGAGATGGTTTTGTATCCTTTCCCAGCTTTATACAAAACAACAATCCTTGATCAGCTCTTTTGACCGAGCCGTGATGCACATCAGACTGCTTCTCATCAAGACATGTCTTACCAGGTGTGTGTTTTATAGTGGGCAGGGCAGCTTTAAACCACTCTTCAGTGATTGGTCACACACCTGACTTAAAATGTTTGGTAAAAATTGGTTCAATTGCTATTTATGTCTCCTGAGGCAGAGGGTTCACTTACTTATTTTTCCCCCTTCTGTCATTGTTTGCATGCTATCCTCATTAAAATAAGAAAAGCTATGAATTTTTGGGTGGTTTTTTGAGTTCGGAGAGCGGGCTCGCGTTGAGAGGGACGACGCTGGTGACATGAGCAGCCATGATATCCCCCTCCCTCGCTTCCTCTTCTTCCTTATGCGCCCCTTTCTCTCATCACGGTGGCTCAATCACGTGTAAAGCAAGAATAGTCATTGACTATAACGGGATTTAACACTATGTACTTCAAAGCATCTTATTTTTTCCTTAATTATATCAATATAACACGTTTTTGGATAGGTTATTTTGAGATTTAGAGGTACTTAAAGGGTTAATTCCGACTTGCGCAGAAATTCGGGTTATGTCGCTAGTGTAGGAACGGAACTCGTTAGTAACCCAGGGACTACCTGTATTATGTTTTTTTTTTTTTTTTTTTTTAATTGATCCTAAATCTAACAAATAAAGTGCAAACAGAACAGGCTCTAAAATCGAACCTTGCGGCACCCCACAAGATAGAAGTCCGCAAGGAGGAAAATTATCCAATCCTTACAGAGAATGTCCTATATTTTATCCATTTTCAACACAGCTTATCCTCATCAAGGTCGCGGGGTGCCGGAGCCTCTCCCAGCTGAATCGGTGAAATTGACCCTGGTTTTGTTTAGTCGATGGCTGGAACAGGAACTCATGGAGATAACGTTTTGGAGAGATGGTAAAACAGAACTGCTATTCCTTTTCAATGCAAATATTTACAGAAAGCAGGCTTGGCCAACTTGCAAACTCAGGGTCAGTAAATAACGTTTTTGTGTATTCGTGTGCATGAGCCTTTTTTTTTTAATTGAGACTTTTGTGTGGAATATGGTGTGCTTAAACTCAAAAAGACATTTCAAATGACTTTTTGGAGCACAGTTCACTGGATTTATCTGAAAGGGGAACAGTGGCTTGCCAGAAACACTGCGGAGAGTCTGTGAAACTGATAAGTTAAGAGACCAGAGCACAAAATAAAAGCAATAATCCTACCTAACAGAAAACTCGGAAAATAATTCTCACATTGTGAATTTCTTAACAGAAATTCAACTAATGAGTGTTTTTTTTTTTTTTTTTTTAAAACAAGTTGCTAAACAGGTAAAAAAGTCTAAGAGCTTCTGTCTTACCTTCCCTATTTTGTGTAGTCATTGACAAAACTGCAAGCTACAATAAAATGCTTTAATGATCGGCAGATGCGTATTGCAGAGTACTAAAGGGGAGGATGCTGATGACTTTAACCTGCCACAGGAAGCTTTTGATGTAAGCCGTGAACAGCCATTACACTTATTTGCATTGAAGGCACTGTCACCTAATGTGTACTCACAACAAGCACACAAACACACACCCAGGGGAAATTAACTCCTTTTGTTTTTAGAGCTTGACAAAGACCTAGATTAGTGAAATAAGTGAGAGACAAGTGATGAAATTGGAGAATAACTAAATTCATGTATTATACTCAGAGATGGGTAGTAACGCGTTACATTTACTCCGTTATATTTACCATAATTTTTGGACTATAAATCGTTACTTTTTCCCCTCATTTTGAATCCTGCGGCTTATTTGTTGATTTATTTGGGTTAATAGGTAACACTTTATTTGACGGCGGCATCATAAGACTGCCATAAGACCGTCATAATTATAAAATGACATTATCATGGGCATTAATGAATGGTTATGACTAGGGTTGTTCCGATCATGTTTTTTTGCTCCCGATCCGATCCCGATCGTTTTAGTTTGAGTATCTGCCGATCCCGATATTTCCCGATCTGATTGCTTTTTTTTTGCTCCCGATTCAATTCCAATCATTCCCGATAATTTTTCCCGATCATATACATTTTGTCAATGCATTAAGAAAAAAATGAATAAAACTCTGACAAATATATACATTCAACATACAGTACATAAGTACTGTTATGGCAATAAATCCTCAAGATGGCTTTTACATTATTAACATTCTTTCTGTGAGAGGGATCCACGGATAGACAGACTTGTAATTCTTAAAGGATAAATGTGACTTTGTATATTGTGACTAAATATTGCCATCTAGTGTATTTGTTGAGCTTGCAGTAAATGATACTGTAGCCATTTAACTTCTGCCCAAATGTATGATGGGAAGTGCAACCATGACTGTGCGTAGTGGTACCAATTTATATATCTTCTCTGCGTTGGGAAATAACATAGGGTGTTAAGAAAAAGATCAACTACTACCTTTCTTCCCCACATTGCTTACCACGATATTTCTAATTGGTGAGAGAGGGATTGTAAGGTTTTAGCCAATTAAAAAAAGGTTTCAAAGGCTGCCAAAATCCTCTCTAATCATTTTACCTTGCCTTTTTGCACTATGTATACGTAAAACGGTGCCATTATAGATTGAACGCTACAATGCGTGAGTGAGTAGTGCAGCGCATATGTTAAGATTTAATTAAATATATATATATATAAATATATATATATATATATATTAGAAAAAGCATGTCCGATATTTTTTTGCCGATTCCTATACTTTGAAAATGGCGTAATCGGACCCTTTAGTTATGACAGATATCATTAAGTGTCATCCGGCAAATTATGTCACGAACTACATTTATGTCCACCTCGGATCTTTTACATCCATTCAAAATAGAGATAATTTGCCGGATGACACAAAATGACATCCATCATATGAATTCATTAATGCTAATGGCATGGCATAAATGATGGTCTTATGACAGTCTTATGACACCACTGTCAAATAAAGTGTTACCAAATACCTTAACTAGCAACTAATGAAACAACTGGAACAGTAACTGAAGAAATAATTAAATAACTATAAACTGCAATTTCTGGAGAAATTACTCTGGGTCTTTGCGCTGTGGTGATACAGATCCTAACCCCGTCCAGGTTGGCTTGGGGACATTTCGGGGACAATATCAGGTCACTTCCTATTGATTTGGGGACATTTTTGTTTTTTGCCATTGAAAATGAATGGAAAAAGATTTGGATGTCCATGGACATCAATGGCAGCACCCTCCCTAAGCGTAAATGGAATCAGGGACATTTTTGGGGCACGTCGTATTGATATTGAAATTTTCGCGGGGTGTCACCAGCTTGCTTCCCCTATTCTCTATTAGGGCAAGAGACCCATCTGTTGCTAAGGCCATCCCTAATAATAATAAACTGGACAGGAGGTTTAGGTTTAGAACGATCTTGGAAACTGTATTGTGTTGTCTAGTATTGCATTGTATAGTTCTCTCCCTTTGCAAGTTACACAAATAGTTGAGTGCCTTCTCTTCTAATTTTGTGTAAGATTTATAAATGTCATCATCAGGATTTGTATTTGAACTTGACATTTTAATGGTCCTTCGAGCCGGATTGCAACATACCCGGAGTTCCCAGAGGCTGAGTCGACATCCATTCAAGTCCGTAAACAGCCTCGGTTTGTGCGGGTACTGCCTTCACCTCCGCATCTGGGGGCTGAGGGTTGAAGCTAAGCCAAAGGACTGAGGGCATCTCAATGTAAGAAATTCATGCACCCATATGTATGAATGATACAATTTGTGTAGCTGTTACTGTTATAATACTGATCCCCATCCCCTCATACATCACTTTATTACAAGACTGTTATTATTAGTGTGGTTAAAATTGGGAGGATTATATTGTTTTGTTTCCTCTGTTGGAATGAATCCCCAAAAACAAAACATCCATGTCATACAAAATATGTTCCAGGAGCAGATGGAGCTGTCCATTATGACCTCCAGACTTTCAGCAGTGGTGAGCAGATGTGGCCGGAAGGAAGGCTGGAAGTGGTGGAGCGGAGGGTGGGTGTCTTGGGATGGGAAGGGATGGAATTAAAGAGGGGTCCTGAGGGAGATGGAAGCCTTTCCCCCGTGCGTGCATTGTACGCCAACAAGACATCAACACTGAAACGAGCTCTCCGTGTCGAGTCATGTCGGACAAGCAGCTGCACTGTTCCAGTGGTGTCACGTTTACAGTGTACGCACTACATCTGCAAGTACACGTATGCGCAGTGGATATCATTCACTTCGTTAATAATAAATAAACCTTTATTATCCCAAATTTGCTGTTGTTTAGTACGAAAAAATATGATATAGACATAGTGGAAGGAATTGTGAACAGTTCCAAATGTCCTTCAGGTTTCTGTTGGAAAGCTAAATGCATAACACTAACAGACTACTAAATCTGAAACGTACATATTTAGTGTTTATAGTAGGTAGTAGTCGACCAATTTGGGATTTTCCTAGGCTGAGGCCGATATCTACAAAATTTTTTAGCCAATTGCCCATATCTGAAGCCGATATTTGAGGCCGGTATATTATTTTCTATTTAAAAAAAAAAAAAAAAAAACATTCGGAAAGGCAATTAAAAAAAATGCTTGGTGTAAAATAGGCCAACACCATAGCAACAACAGTGCCACCCATTGTAGTGGATGTGCAGTTGCACTTAAAAGTGCATGTGACATGACAAAAAAAAAAAACTTAACATTATTATTGGACTTAAAATGTAATTTTGAGACTATTCAACTATATAGAACAATTTGACGTTTAGCTCCTCCTGTCATTATAGTGCTCTGGCATCTCCATCTTGGTGATGTTGTCAGAGAATGAGCGATTTCAGCGGATTTAGCATTGAGCTCAATAGAGGGGGAAGCGTTTTTCAGCGATTCTGGTTCAAGGGTTGATTTTTTTAACAATATTGTCAATACAGAGAAGTACGTGACATACAGCCAAATACAGTATCACAAAATTGAATACATCCCTCGCATTTCTGCATATACTTAAGTATATCTTTTCATGGGACAACACTGACAAAATGACCCTTTGACACAATGAAAAGTAGTCTGTGTGCAGCTTATATAATAGAGTTAAGTTATTTTTCCCTCAAAATAACTCAAAATATAGCCATTAATATCCAAACCCCTGGCAACAAAAGTGAGTACACCGCATAGAAACTACGTACATCCCTAAATGTCCAAATTGAGTACTGCTGGTCATTTTCTTAACAAAATGTCATGTGACTCGTTACAAGAGTGCTGTCAGCATTGCTGCAGAGATTGAAGAGGTGGGGTGTCAGCCTCTTATTGCTCAGACCATACGACACACTCTACATCAAATTGGCGGCATGGCTGTCACCCCAGGAGGAAGCCTCTTCTGAAGACGGTACACAAGAAAGCCCGCCCGTCTAATCAGGCTAGAGGAGTTCCCAAAAAAAATCGATTATTACACTCATCGCGATTCGACACGTGACGATTCGATTACGATTCATAAAGGTTAAAAAACGATGTTTTTCCCTCATAACTTTATGGCAGCCGTTCGTAGCAGAACGAAATTCAAGACAGGTCTGCCGCCGGGCACCGTTAACAAACGCGCACACGTTATAATGGATGCTGCTGGGTACTGAGAGAGCAACAAAAGCGCAACCCAGTGGTCGAGCTTTTGTGTGCATGTTATTTTTTTAGAGCAAGAGGGGAAGAGAGATAGTTCGTTGCTTCTTGTCTTTTAGATGTCCAGCAGTAGTTTTAAGGCATTTCAATTGAAAAATGTCCTGAGTGTGTTGCTAAGACCCGTGTGCATCTAAAAGAAGTGAGTACACGAACCCTCTTGTACAGTTTAGCCTTTATTGTTGTTGATTTGAGATGTTAATAGATAGCGCGGAGCGCTAAGCTAATTAGCTAATCTGCTAACGTGTATTTCATATGCAGAATGTGTAAAACCACAGCGGTAACACTACAAACATGTCAATTAGTACAGAATTCTGAGAAAACAAAGTATATTGGTTAAAAGAAGTCTTATTTCTAAAGACACTTTGTTTCCAGAAAATGTGGAGTTCATTCCACCTGTGTAAATGTTATTGTATTGTTGAGAGAAATAAGTACTCCCTTTAAAATGGTTCATGTTTTTGCACTTTCTTGTGAAAAATAAATAAATAAAAAAAGCAGCTTAAGGACAGCTTTTTGTTGTATGGGCATGTTTCCATCGTTCCTGTTGAATCATTAGGATATTTTAAATAAATAATGGACTTAAATTTGTTTGGCTACTGTATTAAATAGTAATGTACGATGCATCGACAATCGTGATAAGCGCGATAATCTCAATAACCGCGATCATTGTCAATACCGCGATCATCGTTTAATAATCGGATCGTAGCACCTTGAATCGTAATCGAATCAAAAATGATTCTGTTAATCCATGTGCTTTGTTGACATGTCTTCAGCAAACTGTTTGCGGGCTTTAAGACTGTCATAAGACCATCATAATTATGGCATGACACTGTCATGAGCAATAATGAATGTTTATAACAGATGTCATTTATTGTTATCCGGCAAATCATTTCACTTTTGAATGGATGTAAAAGATCCAAGCTGGACATAAATGGAGTTAGTGACATAAGTTTCAGGATGACACTTAATGACATAAGCATTCAGTAATGGTAATGATAGTGTCGTGTCATAATTATGACGGTCTTATGACAGTTCGCTGCATGACGCCGCTGTCAAACAAAGTGTTACCTATACCAGTAGACCCTACTCACGTGACGTCACAGCCACGCCCCCGCGCCATGTTGTCCGTATACTCGTCATGTTAATGCATTAGCGCTTCGTAAATTCCTCCTATTATGGCGTGTTTTTCTGCTCGTTAACATTAATAATCAAAATGGTCAAGTCGTGTGTGGCGGTCGGTTGCAAAAACAGAGAAGATAGACGGAGAGACCTGAAGTTTTACCGTATTCCGAGAGACCCGGAGAGGAGAGCGAGATGGACTGCTGCAATTCGACGAGAAAACTGGGCTCCAAACGACTACCACAGATTATGTAGTAGTCATTTTATATCTGGTAAGATGCATTTAATATATATTTAGAGGGTTTTGGGCTGACAACCACAATTAAGATCATTGCTAGGCTAATCGCCGACAACATACACAATGAACTACCTGAAAATATAATAATTATAAGGGGATAATAAGACAGTTGTCATACAATTAATTTACAATTTCACTATTGAGGTCAAAAGCCAAAAAATAAATTCAACTAGGGACAATCTGGAGTAGTGCTATCGCACTTCATATTTATTACATATTATATATGTATGTAGTGAGAGTGCTATCGCTAAACCATATAAACATTAAAAGCCCTAGCTCCATTGACAAATGACATGAAATACATTAGACTTGACAGTGGATGTTAGCAAGAACAAAAGATTTTGAATTGAAAATTTCGTAACTCCCCTTCCCGAGCACAAGATAGATTCCTGCCGAATTTTCGTGGACGAGGACCTGTTTCACCCAACCAGCAACGAAGTATTTATAAGCCTCCAAGCTCTTAAAGTTTTTCAAACTTTCGTGAGAATAGGCTGATTTTGTGTGGACAAGATAGTTGTAAATATCAGTGTCAGGCAAAGACGGCGAAGACAGCGGGTCGAAAAACATCGATTTAGGCATCAAATATGGATCTGGCGAATGGATAAACTGAAGCTTTTCCACATAACGCCTTTTATGCAACGCATCCAATGAGTTTACGGCGTCAGATAACACCGGGGCTTTCATGAATTGCTCTATAACTTGCACAACTAATTGAAAACAATGAGAATAGGTCTAAAAAAATACGGACAATATGGCGGCCGGATACAGCGACACGTCATTTTGTGACGTAGGTGAGTAGGGTCTATTAACCTAAATAAATCAACAAATAAGCCGTACTGGACTATAAACCGCAGGATTCAAAATGAAGGAAAAAAGTAGCGGCTTATAGTCCGAAAATTACGGTACTTCATCCACCACTGGCCGGCCGATAAATCGGTCAATCTTTAGTTTGTGCTGACTTATTATATATAAAAACAAATGATGGGATGACAATATTCATTGCCTCATCATTTGAGTATATCTAACATTTTTAGCTCGAGTCACTCATTCCTTAGAAACAACTCAACAGGTCTTGGCTTTCCAATGGAAGTTAATGTCTTCCGTTCTGTCTATAAACATCCATGGAAGTCCTACATTGATCCATAAACAAATAACGCACTTCCTTTTTCTTGGCGTCTTTGTCCGACAAGCAATAATCCCAATTTAGAGGTGTTGTCGTTGCCAAGGTGATGTATGTAAACCCTTAATAAGGGCAACCTTTGCCTGGTCAAAAGCCCCAGTCTGAAGCAGGGAGTAGGGAAGGGGGGGGTTGGAGCAAACACACACACGCGCGCACAAACGCACACAGTAGGATGTGAAAGATAAAGGAAATTCACACTCATTTCCTGCGTGTGGTTTCGGTACAAATCAACAACATCCTGTCCTTTTGTCAATCCTGCCTGCCCTCATGCTGGTTTGCTCTCTCCCTACCAGCACAAGCACAACCCCCTCCCCTCTCCACACACACACATGCACACACATGCACACATGCTCGCAGCCATCTCCTCCTAACCCCTTTTTTGTAGGGTGTATTTTTTTCCAATTTAAACCCCAGTCATACACCTCAGGCTGTTACAAAGGAGGAAACATGTCTTTATTAGGGGTGGGAACCTCAGAAAATCACATTGTTTGATTTTTAAAGAATTTATTTGCAAATCATGGTGGAAAATAAGTATTTGGTCAATAGCAAAAGTTCATCTCAATACTTTGTTATGTACCCTTTGTTGGCAATAACGGAGGCCAAACGTTTTCTGTAACGTTTCACAAGATTTTAACACACTGTTGCTGGTATTTTGGCCCATTCCTCCATGCAGATCTCCTATAGAGCAATGATGTTTTGGGGCTGTCGTTGGGCAACACGAACTTTCAACTCCCTCCACAGATTTTCTATGGTGTTGAGATCTGGAGACTGGTTAGGCCACTCCAGGACCTTGAAATGCTTCCTACGAAGTCACTCCTTTGTTGCCCTGGCTGTGTGTTTGGAGCACCACTGCCATCAAATCGGGATAATTATTGTGTGTTTACAGAGAGCTGGGACCACAGTAAAAAAGGCTACTATCAGTAACACAATGCGCCGCCAGGGACTCAAATCCTGCACTGCCAGACATGTACCCATTCTGAAGAAAGTACACGTCCAGGCCCATCTGTGGTTTGCTAGAGAGCATTTGGATGGTCCAGAAGAGGACTGGGAGAATGCGTTATGGTCAGATGAAACCAAAATAGAACTTTTTGGTAGAAACACAGGTTCTCGTGTTTGGAGTAGAAAGAATACTGAATTGCATCCGAAGAACACCATACCCACTGTGAAGCATGGGGGTGGAAACCTCATGCTTTGGGGCTGTTTTTCTCCAAAAGGATCAGGACGACTGATCTGTGGAAAGGAAAGAATGAATGGGGCCATGTATCGAGAGATTTTGAGTGAAAATCTCCTTCCATCAGCAAGGGCATTGAAGATGAGACATGGCTGGGTCTTTCAGCATGACAATGATCCCAAACACACAGCCAGGGCAACAAAGGAGTCATTTCGTAAGAAGCATTTCAATGTCCTGGAGTGGCGTAGCCAGTCTCCAGATCTCAACCCCAAAGAAAATCTGTGGAGGGAGTTGAAAGTCCGTGTTGCCCAACGACAGCCCCAAAACATCACTGCTCTAGAGGAGATCTGCATGGAGGAATGGGCCAAAATACCAGCATCAGTGTGTGAAAAGCTTGTGAAGAGTTACAGAAAACGTTTGGCCTCCGTTATTGCCAACAAAGGGTACATAACAAAGTATTGAGATGAACTTTTGCTATTGACCAAATATTTATTTTCCACCATGATTTGCAAATAAATTCTTTAAAAATCAAACAATGTGATTTTCTGGTTTTTTTTCCACATTCTGTCTCTCATGGTTGAGGTTTACCCATGTTGACAATTACAGGCCTCTCTAATATTTTCAAGTGGGAGAACTTGCACGATTAGTGGTTGACTAAATACTTATTTGCCCCACTATACTTCAATCTATTTGCTTTCTATTTCTTTTGTGCTTTATCTCCATTGCTGATCTCAATTATTATCAGTAGTAGTAGTATGTTTTTTTCTATTCGTGATTAAATGTGATTTTTATGTCGAATTTTATTTCCTGGTTTGATTGTATTTGTTTTTACGTTCTATTGATTTAATGTGATTTTTATGATCTTCACGTGATGTAAAGCACTTTGAATTGCCTTGTGTTGAATTGTGCTATATAAATAAATTTGCCTTTGTCTTGCCTTCTGACCACATTAAAAACCAAAAAAAACGCCTTTTCCCTCTTTCGTCTCATTCACCATTCCTCCCCATTCACAAAAAAATCTGCCTCAACCCGGCGCATGCGTACCGCCACCCGGAATCCTCCCCATTCATAAAAATGTAACCTCCCGAGTCTCAGTCCCTCCCATTCACAAAAAAAAAAAAAAAAAAAAAAAAAACGAAGCATCTGCGCAGCACCCCTCCCCTCCTCCATCTCCTCTCCCCCCTAACCCTCCCATTCATAAAAACTCAGCCCACCCCTCCTCTCCTCCCCTTCTCCTTCCTTTTTTTCTCCTCTCGAGGAGGTTGCAACATCACATCCGAGAGCTGCGCGTCCACAACCGCAGTCGCCTTTTTACGCACCAATAAGCTCGGAGGAGAGCGTCCTCTCTCCCTCCTTACATTTTTTTAAAATCCTCGTCTCTTTTCCCCCCTCTCCACACTACTGGACTACACGCACTGCTACTGGAGCTATACTAGCGATTGGGAATAATAGACGTGTTGCGCAACGACGAGATGACATTTTACCCTGAAAGCACCGTAAGTACGCTTGCTTTAACGTGGATGTTTGAAATGGACTTTTTTGCGACGTGTTTGCACTTGGAGTCAATATTTAACCAGCGCCAAGCAAAAGTGAGGGCATAGGAAGGCGAACTTGTGACGTTTAAAGACCTCGGAGAAGACAACTGCATATGCCTGCATGGTTATTCTGCTATTAATCACCAAAATCAACCCGGTAAAATCTGGTTATAAATACGACATTTATTCTCTATATCTAAAATCGCCGTTTTATCACTTAACAGCATGTCAATCAGAAGAAAAAAACAATTATTTCCCCTCCGCATTTAGTCATTTTTGCGGAATTTTTGAAATTCAAATGCAAGCACGCGTCATATTCTCCCATCAAGATTAATTCGTGGTCATTTGCATACATCACGTGTCACAATACCCATATAAACACGCTTTTTTTTTAGTATATTGAGACACAGCGTCCGCCTCCGGTTTTTATGACTCAGTCCATTCACATATCGAAAAGAAGGGAGGGACGAGATGAGATGAGGGGGGTGCACGCACAAATACATGAAGCTCATGCACGCACAGTTCCGGTTCATAATGATCCCGATTTGATGGCAGCGGTGCAACAACAGATTTTTCCGAACAGGATTTTGCACATTTTTTTCCCAATGAGTCAAAATAAAAGCGCACATGCGCACGCTTTTGGTTCTATTCCATTTCTGGGCTGGAAATTGAGTGGAACGTACCAAGTATAATTCATATTGTTTTAATAGAATGGAATAAAACGTCAAGGAGAGAGAAGAAGAGAGAGAGAAAATCAGCATGACTGCAGCGCTTTGAGTCATGCTTGCAACAGTCAAGCGGCGTTCATTCACAAAAAAAAAAAAAAAATGGAACTGCAGCCCAGCTTGTTCAAAACGAAGGGACGTGGACTCGTTCATGACGGCGATAGACGTCCATTTTATTTGAATTGTGAGAGAGAGAATGTATGAGACGCTTATAGCCGTCAATGGTATGGACCAGTTCAAATATACAGGACATCTATAGTCATTAACCCTTACACAGTGGAAAACGTGAAGAGTAGAGTGATCCCTCGTTTTTCACGGTTAATGGGTAGGAAAAATTCACCACGATAAGTGAAAAACCGCGAAATAGCGACCCCCACCATTTTTTTTTTTTTTTGTCTTCAGTGTATTTATTCAGATTTAGCATTGAAAAGAGATACATATAAGACATGTTTTTTCACTTTATTTCCCAAAGTATAGTTTAAGAAAAAACTTGTGCATATAAATATTTCAATAGTTTTTAAGCACACGTGGAAATTAAGGCCCCCGGTGGCCGAAAATGTCATTGCATATAACTGACTTTCCCATACATGGATTTAAAATTAAGACTTTGCCGGTAAAATGTTTTCTATAAATGTTGTAAAGCAATAAAACAAACAACATACCGCGAAGTAGCGCCTCCTTCCACCATTTTTTTTTTTTTTTATGTTCAGTGTATTTATTGAGATTTAGCATTGGAAACAGATACATATAAAGCACTTTTTTTCCCCCACTTATTTTACCGAAGTATAATTAAGGAAAACTATATAAATGTTTAATGAATGGTTTTTAAACACTTCAACTGTAATAATTATGTTAAGTTTTAGACGTACATTCCATTTGAATTGTGGGAGTCTGGCAGGCTTTCTCAGGTCAAATTTATTAGACGCTTATAGCCGTCAATGGTAGGGACCAGTTCAAATAGACTGGACATCTATCGCCATCAACCCTTATACAGTGGAAAACGTGAAGAGTACAGTGATCCCTCGTATTTCGCGGTTAATGGGGAGCTGAATCCGCCGCGATAAGTGAAAAACCGCGAAGTAGCGCCCCCCCTCATTTTTTTTTTTTTTTTTTTGGTGCATTTATTTAGATTTAGCATTGGAAAGTGATACATAAAACACATTTTTTTCACTTTATTTTCCCCAAAGTATAATTTAAAAATAACTATATAAATATTTTAATTAATTTTTTTTTTTTTAGCAATTCAAATGTAAGAATTATGGTTTTAGTTTTTTTTTATTAAGTTTTAGACATCCATTCAATTTGAAATGTGAGAGCCTGGCAGGGTTTCTCAGTTCAAATGTATTACACACTTATAGTCGTCAATGGTATGGAAACATGAATATTTACAGTGGAAAATGTGAAGAGTACAGTGATCCCTCGTTTTTTGCAGTGGAAAAACTGCAAAAGCCCCCCCCCCCCCCACACAATTTTTTTTCTTCTGTTTTTTAGGTTCACTGTATTCATTCAGATTTAGCATTGGAAAGAGATACATATAGTACACGTATAAAGTATAATTTAAAAAATAATAATAATAATAATAAACTTATTTTATGTATATAAATATTTTAATGAATAGTATTTAAGATTACGCAGGGATTAAGCTCCCTGCCCCCCGGTGGCCGAAAATATCATTGCATATCACTGACTTTCCCATATATGAATGTAAAATTAAGACTTTGCCGGTAAAAGTGTCTCTAAATGTTGCAAAGCAATAAAATAAATAAAAGCAAAGCAATAAAACAAACAACATCTATGAATGAAATGGGCAAGCACTTCAAATGTAATAATTATGATCGGTTTTAGACGTCCATTCCATTTGAATTGCTAGAGCCTGGCAGGTTTTCTCAGTTCAAATGTATTAGACACTTATAGCCGTCAATGGTATGGAAACATGATTATTTACTGCCAGCTCCTCTCAGTTCAAATAAACTGGACATTTATCACGATAACCCTTACACAGTGGAAAACGTGAAGAGTACAGTGATGCCTCATTTTTCGCGGTTAATGGGGAGCTGAACCCACCGCGATAAGTGAAAAACTCTTTTTTTTAATTTTTTTATCTTCAGTGTATTTATTCAGATTTAGCATTATAAAGAGATACATACAAGACATTTTTTCACTTTTTTCCCCCCAAAGTATAATTAAAAAACAAAAACTTATGTATATAAATATTTTAATAAGTGGTATTTAAGCATACACGGAGATTAAGGTCCCCTGGTGGCCGAAAATGCCATTGCATTGTCATTGCACTTTCCCATATATGAATTTAAAATTAAGACTTTGTCGGTAAAATGTTGTCTATAGAAGAAGCAACCCCCCCTTTTTTTTTTTTTTTTTTTTTTACTAATGTTCAGTGTATTTATTCAAATTTAGCATTGGAAGGAAAGATATAATACATGTTTTTTTCACTTTATCCCCCCCCCAAAAAAAACATAAATATTTTAATAAATGGTTTTTAAGCAATTCAAATGTAATAACTATGATAAGTTTTAGATGTCCATTCAATTTGAAATGTGAGAGCCTGGCAGGTTTTCTCAGTTCAAATGTATTAGACGCTTATAGCCGTTGAAGGAGACAGTACCTTTTCTCGTATTTACCGATCGACTGTTTGTATTACTCTCACACAGTTAATAAAATCAATCAGGGAATAGCATCGTTTCTCGTATTTACTGTTTGTTTGTATTACTCTAACACACCCAATATAAAATAAATAGCACTTGTACCATAGTTTAAGGAAAACAAGCAGAATATATGGCATAAGAGATACATGACGCCTTCTTATCACGGAAACCCAATGTGTGCGTCATGCAACTGACTGAGCAAGACTGACGCTGACAAGCCCACGTCTGCACCAACAACTCTTGCAATCAGTTCTCCCTGACAGTCCAGAAAAAATGGCGGGACACCCTGTCCCAACACAAGGAACACCGGAAAATGCTTGTTATCCAACTGATACCACGACTGGCAAGACTCCAAGAGCCCCTTTGACGCTGAGGTAGCAAAATCCACAACCCTCGTTGCCCTAACAACAGTAACTCCCGAATCCTCCTGTCCAATCCACCGACAGACAATAATCTTAAACAACGCCCAAACACACCCTTCTTCCTGCCCACGGCCCGCACAGCGAGAGCTTTCAAAAGACAATGCTTTACTAAGCGTTGTCATTTTTTCTCGGGAACCTTTTGTTGACGTGCGATAGGGTGACCTTGCCTCCCCGCCGGAGTCTGTTTCTGTTTCGCCTTGCCGTTTGATCGCTGTCAACCTAAATAAATTGTCCATTTGTACTTCGAAGCCCTTTTCCAGCTTTCAAAATGGAGTCAGCACAAAGGCCTTTTGGCCAGGATGTCGTAGTCCCGCCAGCCCGGGTCGTTGGAGCTGCGCCAGCGCGGGTCCAGCGGTTCGGCTGGCGCAATTCCAGCAGTCTGGCTAAAAGGTCAGATTCCTTCAACGTCAATGGTATGGAAACATGATTATTTACTGCCAAATCCTCCCAGTTCAAATAGACTGGACATCTATCGCAACCCTTACACAGTGGAAGACGTGAAGAGTACAGTGATCCCTCGTTTTTCACGGTTAATTGGGGGCAGAAATCACAACAATAAGTGAAAAACCGCGAAATGGCGCCCCTCCTCCAATTTTATTTATTTATTTATTTATTTATCTATATATTTATTCTGTGTTCAGTGTTTTTATTCAGATTTAGCATTGGAAAGAGATACATATAAGACATGTTTTTTCATTTTATTTCCCAAAAATATTTTTTTTAAAAAAACTATGCATATATGCGTGGAGATTAAGGTCCCCTGTTGGCCAAAAATGTCATTGCATATAACTGACTTTCCCATATATCAATTTAAAATTAAGACTTTGCCGGTAAACTGTTTTCTATAAATGTTGTAAAGCAATAAAACAACATACACGAATGAAATGAACAAAAAAATATATTTTTATAATGGGTCAAAAATTATTTTTCAAACTGATCCTCTGATTAGCACATTAGAGACGGTCATTTGCTTTGCTTCGCCAAAAAAAAACAAAAAAACACCTGAGGACAGAAGAGGCAAGTTGGATATATGTTTTTTTTGTTTTGTTTTTTTTAAACCTAAGCTTTCAAAACTGACAACTACTGAGCGAGAAGTCCATGAAACGGCGGCGAGCACCACCAAAACTTTGATCCACTAAAGACGTTAACCCTCAAAAATGATTGGAAACAAAAAAAAAATGTGCATTTTCAACTTATTATTATACATGTTGCTTGCTGGAATATTCAGTCAAAAAGGATGCGGCGTCTGCTTCTCATCTAGGTAACACAGGAAAAACGCGCGCTCATACACGCACGCACACACAGCTGCAATGCCTGTGTGTACAAGCATGGGCTAAGCTACTATCCGAGCATATATATTGTAAAAAAAGTCAAACTATGTTTTTAAGCACTTCAAATGTAATAATTTTGAATGTTGATGTTGCTGTCCCACCAAATTATTTTTAAACAAGAATAAAGTAGAAAAATGCTTGTCTTTCATTGAGTGAGTCCACTCAAATCCTCTCAAACTGCTCACTTACATATAATGAGTTGCCACAGCAACTGTTTAACAAGTTAAACAATGATTGACGTATGCGGTACTTTGAAGTTTTGGCTTCCAAGCGTCTCTGGCAAGATTAAAGAAACTTTTAATTCACTATATTTTAAAGTAGATATCTGTACTTTTCACCTCACTACTTTTCAAATTGTCGCTAACGTTACACGTTACTTTTGTTTGTTTTCTTTTTTTTCTCATCGTGAATTGATAGTTTCGTTTTCATGCCTTCGGCGGAATCGTTAAGCCCCTTGCAACTATTCCGTAACTGAGCACTAGAGGCAGCAACACAAGTTCAAGCAAGATAAGGCAGGTGAACAAGATGTTGACCCAAAAAAAACACCACACATTTGTACAGTAGGTGGCGATATGCACCTGATAGTTGCTTGCTAATCTGCCATTAAGCTAAATTTTGGAGTTTTTGAGCTTGTTAAGCTTCTGTTTATAGTGCAATCAATTTTATTGCTTGTTTTTCTCCCGCACAGTTTTAAATAAAACTGAGCAGTTAATTAATTTTGTGGCTCTTTCTTTGAATATTGAGTCAGATCTCTGTTAGTATGCATATAAAAAAAATATGTATACGTGTATTACATTTTTGCACCGGGAGAAAATACTTTTACTTTTTACTTCTAAATTTTAAAGTGAGTACTTTTGTACTTTTACTTTAGTTTTTTCTTAGATACTTATACTTAACGCTTTATTGCCAAATGTATCACATTTGATACACCTAAAATTTCATGATTTTGAGAGTAATTCAGAATTTTGACATTTCTTTTTGAAAAAAAAAAATGATGAATGCAAGTCAACACATGCATCTGCAGGTTCCATGAGAAAAAAAAAACAGGATTTAGCTAGGGTTATAGATAGCTTATTACGCATATTATTTTGACATTTCTTTTAACAAATTTGAAAAAAATGTTTCATTAGGACCTTATTTTTCAAATTTTGGGAATTCTTTGATAATTGCTTCATGTTGCAGGTTTTTAAAGGTTAAGTATTTCTTTTTGCACCTGTATCTGTACTTTTACTTTAGTAAAAAAAAAAAATTTTTTTTTTTAAAAAGGTACATCCACCGCTTCCAGGTTGGATACGGCAAATATTTTTATAGACAGCCTATCTATATGTACTTATTATGTCAAAAAAGGTTCTGGAAGGATAGCGCAAGAAATTTATTTTGCCTCCCCCAACCCCTCCCAAAGCAATTTGGTTCCCCCGCCACTAGACAGCACCCTAGGCAGCCGCCTAGCTGGCCTATACCCAGGGCCACCCCTGATCATATTCATAATCCCCGTGAGACACACATGAAAAACGCCTTTCCATTTAGAAAAATTACCAAAAATCGCTATTGTTAGCATTACTTTGTATTTTTCATTTTCGGGTAATAAAATTGAAACTTGTTGATTTAAAGTGTTCTTTAAATTAAGGTTTATATGCCGAATGTGTAATATCCATCCACCAATGTCAGTTACATATTGTAAGAGTAACTGTTACTCAGCAAAGTAACTGAGGTTACATTTCATGTTCCACACGTTATTACCAGTGTTGTTTTCGTCAACGATGACTATAACGAAAATATTTCGTCGACGAACAATTTTTTTCATGACGATGACGAGACGATAACGAGCTAAAAACGTATCTTGGGAGACTAAAACTTAATGACAATAATGCCAGTTTTCGTCTGACGAGACGAGAGCGAGATGAAAATGCGCCATAGTTTTCGTCGCATGTTCACGATGTGTGCTACCCCCCCCCACTCACACACTAGTCTAGTGTCCTCTCCAGTCTCCCCATTGCTTGTTTTGAGACACACACGGTAAGATTTGTCTTCATATCTCGGCAACAGAGAATATGCAATGTTGTTTTGGCCTAATAAGGTCCGTGCTGTGTGCTAAATGTAACTCGTAGCATTAGCATAGAATTCACGTTCATGTTAGCAGTAGGCTATTGCTAACGGCGAGCTTCCTCCTAAACTCTCGGATGACTTTTTTACATACAGTTCGTGGCATCCGGGTGGGTATAACTAATTGAAAATAATGCAGCCTGCTGTTTTCCTGCTGATTGTGTATTATCACGTGATAGATTTGTAAATGCTACAATACTAGTATGTGCTCGTCTGTCAATGTTCATTGGAAACCGTATCAAACATAAATTGTTAAATATAAAAAAAAAAATAACCATATTTTTGAGTGAAACCTTTGAATTTTACAGACAAAAATATTGAGTTAACGTTGACTAAAACTAGACAAAATTACTCTGAGTTTTCGTCAACAAAAACTAGACGAAGACATACACATTTTGAAATGACTAAAATATGACTAAGACTAATAAGTATTATCGTCCAAAAGATAAATTTAAAGGGCTGCAAAAAATAACATTACTCGCCACGCTAAATGCTAATGAGAACGCGAACGCTACGCTAACGTTCCGAGCATCCTAGCCAATCATGATCACGTTCACAATGGCGTCACAAAATCCTTCCCTCCTCCCGCCTCTCACTCTGCTCTCTCCTAGGTGAAAAAAAAATCAGACAACTCGCGCTTCGTTCAAGCAAATTGTAGTAACGTGCCTCTTCACATCCTCAGTAACGGTAACTGTGTTCCAAAGATGGGAAAAGTGATGAATTAGATTACTTACAACTGAAAAAATAACCAGCGCCGTTATTAACAGACATACCACTGGTTGATATGAAATCAGAACAATCTGATTTGACACCTCGTCATTGGTAAAATCCATTTCTACTTGCTGAGGTCTGATTCGACAACAAACTAACCTGAAATCAAGTCTACCGCATCTTACAAATACGTTGTGAAGTAAGCCGAATCTAAATGATTCCATTATTGAATTCGTCTAAATTTTCCTGTCTTTCTTTGCAGTCGTGCTAAATGCTGCTTTAGAGTGACGAGTGCCAGGCAGCAGCCTCCACATGGAGTCCAGGGTTCCTCAGCACATCCCCAGAGTGTCCTCCTCCATCATATCTCAGCCTCTGTTGGACAACCGAGTGCCCTACGGCCGCCTGCAGCACCCTCTGACCATCTACCCGATCGATCAGATCAAGTCCTCGCACGTGGAGAACGACTACATCGACAGCCCAGCGGTCGTCTCCCAGCAGCCGTCGGGTCAGAAGGCAGCGAGCAGACGGATCAACTGGGCGGGTCCCAACCAAGACGGGTTCGTGGGGGCCAACCACAACAACCATCACAATCACCAGCAGCACCACCATCAGGGCCGGTGCGAGCCTCACCACGACGCTACCACCCACCCGTGGATCTCCTTCAGCGGGCGGCCCAGCTCCATCAGCAGCAGTAGCAGCACGTCGTCCGAACAGAGGCTGCTGGATCACGCTGCGCCGAACCCCACCGTGGATCACCATCCGAACCTGCACCTCCACCAGGGCCTCGTCAACACAGTTTCCGGTCAAAGTCCGGGATGCTTGACTTCTTCAGAACCGAAAGTCCTCACCACCTCTTCCTCCGTTTCCTCGTGCGCCTCCTCCACTAAATCGCTGGACCTCAAGTCTGGGAAACTGCCCACAGGGGGCCAACAGGGGTTGTCGCTTATTCCGTCAACCCCGGCCGAGAAGAAGCACCTCCTCCTCTGTGAACACTGCGGTAAGTGCAGATGCACCGACTGCACCCTTCCCCGGACCCTGCCCGCCTGTTGGGTCTGCAACCAGGAGTGCCTGTGCTCCGCTCAGAGCCTGGTGGACGCTGCCACCTGCATGTGCCTGGTCAAGGGGATCTTCTACCACTGCACCGAAGATGAGGACGACGAAGGCTCCTGCGCCGACAAGCCCTGTTCGTGCTCGCAGGCTAACTGCTGCGCGCGCTGGTCCTTCATGGCCGCCCTTTCCGTCGTCCTGCCTTGTCTGGTGTGCTACCTGCCGGCCACGGGCCTGGCTAAACTGGGACAGAAGTGTTACGACAACGTCAGCAGACCCGGCTGCCGCTGCAAGAACTCGCAAGGGGTGGTCTCGGTGTGTAAAAACGGAGCCGTAGAAGCGAAAGCGGGAACACTTGACAAGCAGCGGCAGGGGTCGTGATACTATATATCCTGTCTGGTCTCGGCCTTGCTTGAAAACATACTGGACGCCACCGCAGTACTTGTTCAGTCTCTAGGGACCCCTTAACCAATCCCATTAATCTGCTGGAAGTTGACTCATGTAAAACAAAAAGGTACTTAAATAGCTTCTTGACCTGTGTTTTGAAAGGCTGGATGATTAATCCAAGTGTTGGCCGGTAGGTAGAAAAGTTTAGGTGAGACACCACCCACCCACCCAGGAGCGCAGTAGGGTTGTTTTGCAACTGGAGGCACATTGTAACCTTGGGTAATTTTGTAACTAACCATAAGATGACATTGGGAAAATATTTACAGTATATACAAGTTAAAATAGAGACCTAGATATCTTTATACCTTTGCCCTGCCCTCAAAAGCACAGCCTAGTGTTTTGAGTACCGACAGTTAAAATATCGTGCGCTGGCTTGGTAATGCTGGCATTCCATTTGAAAATGTCCCTAAATGTGCAAGATAAAGCCAATTTTATTTTGTAAACCAGGCTGAGAACATCTAACAGAGGCTGAAGGTTAAAGCAGAATCAGTTTAGAGGTGGCTAACGCTAACCTGCCAATGTGTCATAGACCAACACCTTCTCAGGGACTGTCCTCTGCAGATGTAGAACATGTGCTACATTCGAGACCTCCTGGGAAATTCGAATTAAGCTATTTGATGATTAATTCTAAAAAAAATTCAGTCAAACCGACAATTAATTAGGGATGTCCCGATCGCATATTTCGGCACCCGAGTCACCTGATGTTGAGAATCTGCCGAGTCCTGATCCGATACCAACAAATACAAGTTCAAAACATGTTACTGTCCCACCGTACCGCCTTCGTAATGTGAATTATTTCCAAACAAGGATAATTAGCAAAATGCTTGTCTTGATCAAATGCTTCATTGAGTGAGTCCACTCACACTGCAGAGAACAGCCTCTCACTTACCACCGCACAGTTATGCAAGTTTAACGATGATTGACATATTTATGCCTTTGATCATAGCGCTTCTCTGGCAAGATCAAAGTTACAAACCTGTCAATCATCGTTAACTTGAAGTACCAAACGCAAGTTGGACAGTTTAGCCTCACTGCTTAACAGGAAGCAGGGAGGCTGTGGTGCTGTACGAGCATGAAGCAGAAAAACAAATGTATTTTTCCTAATTTTTCGGAAAAAATTGCGCGATCGGCCTGATTTACGATCACATGATCAGATCGGGACAGCCCTACAATTAATTGTAATAAAAAGTAGCTAACAACCACTTTATATGCAGAACAAGACATGTTATAACAGATCATTAAATATGATATCCGTGAAGTTGAGCTCAAAGTTGGAACCCCTGGACTTCAATGCACGTTCACAAAAGTCGTGAATCCAAAATGTCCGACTTTCCTGCTTTCTCTAATGATTGCTAATACAAAAGCTAAGAAAATTAACAGCTAGAAATATGTAACTGACAATTAATTAGGGATGTCCCGATCGCATATTTTGGTACCCGAGTCCGAGTCACCTGACTTTGAGAATCTGCCGATACCGAGTCCAGATCCGACACCAATAAAAAAGTTTGTAATTTTTTAACAAAAGTTCCATGCATGTTACTGTCCCACCGTGCCGCCTTCATAATGTGAATTATTTTTAAATAACGATAATGTAGTAAATTACTTGTCTTTTTCAAATGCAGAGAACAGCCTCTCGTTTACACAATAAGTTGCCATAGCAGACTTGTGCAAGTTTAGCGACGATTGACAGATTTTTGCCTTTGATCTTAGAGCCACAAAGCTTATCTGGCACGATCAAAGCTATAAACCAGTCAATCATCGTTAACTTTAAGTACCAAACGCAAGCCGGACAGTTTGGCCGCAGTGCTTAAGCAGGTGGTAGGGCAAGACGCTGTGGCGCTGTACGAGCATGAAGCAGAAAAACCTAAAAATTAAATTAAAAATCCGATCCTTTTCAATCGATTCCGATCCTCAGAAAAATGGCGCAACCGGCCCGATTTCCGATCACGTGATCAGATCGGGACATCCCTACAATTAATTATAATAAAGAGTAGCTAACATATTACAGCAAATCACTAAATACGATATCAGTGAAGTTGAGCTCAAAGTTGGAACCCCCGGACTTCAATGCACGTTCACAAAAGTCGTGAATCCAAAATGTTCGACGTTTTCTAATTTACAGGTAGTCCCCGGTTTACGACGGACCCAACTTACGCGATTTTGACTTTACGACGCTGATGTTCCGGCCGCCATTTTTTCTTGAGTCATTTTTTTCATTCGAGTAAAGGCTGAGTTAAGCTTCTGCGGCAGACCTACGCCGTCAAGGCAGACCCGATTTACGACCCTCAGCCGTAGCCTGACGTGCAGCTAAACAAAATTATGACTACGCGTCGCATTCAACGCGTAGTAACGTGACGCAAATGGACTCTGATTGGTCCGCCCAGACTATTGTGTCCGGTTCAGCACGAAATCACCACTATTTACAAACATTCTTGCGCTAACGACCACTTCCCCAACGGTCTTCTGCGTCACCTGTGCCTCTACATTTGTATGATCAACATTTTTTGTTCAATGTTAATGAGCTGAAGATCCACACTTAGTGTTCCATCTCCGTTGGCATTGTTGTGTAACCGGAATAAAACTAGAAGTCGACAAGGGTCCCCCAAAACCATACAAACACAACGCCACACCCCTCTAGTGGCTTGGCGGTGAATTACAGAGCAATGCGTTCCCTTGCCGCAGAACTATCGAATGCTCATTGACGCAGTCACTGCAACGCAGAAGCATAACTCAGGCTTAACAGTGTCGCGTCCGCCATTTTATCGTCAGTCGTGCAGTTTTCACTTATTTTTTAAATTTCATTAATACTTAAAATACACGTTTTTGGACAGTTTTTTTTTAAATCAAGAGGGCGTTTAGAGGTACTTAAAGGGTAATTCCGATTTACACGGAAATCCTCCAGCGCAGGAATGGAACTTGTTCGTAAACATGGGACTACCTGTATTGCTAATTAAAAGAATTAAGCTAACAAAATTAACAGATAGAAATGACTTTTCCATGTGAAGATTGCGCAATTGAAAGCATACTAAAAGATGCAAATTAAACACGCCACTTGCACAACCTTGATTTGCTTTCAGAGGTTGAAGCAAATCTCTTCGAACGTACTAAAGCACAGTATGAACGCCCTCAGCTGTTCTGAGCTATGTGCGCTACTTTTAGCGCGGCCCGAGTGTCTTCATCGTCAGTGCTGCATAGCGTTCTCTTTTAAAGTCTATTTTTGTGGCTTGCATGAGGACATTTTTGGGGCAAGCTTACGGTCGCATGTCATCACTGTCCGAGGTGTTCGCCGCAGTGGTTATGCACAAACGTCGGGGGTCAGAAGGGTGTTGACGACACCAATTTCTCCTCAAAAATTAAAAAAAAAAAAGAAGAAAAAAGCATGCTGCCCTTTAAAACTGAAGGACTTTTGTGTTTTTTGGGGCGTAAAGTCGGTCTTTGTTCCTCCATTTTCACGGTAGACTCCTTTGCTCACAGTTGTCTTGTTGCACAAAAACTGATTACACACTGTCCATCGAATGTATGTGGCAATATTAAAAAAAATAAATAAATAAAAAAAAAAGACATAAATCAGTTTAGGTAAAAGGTGCCAAAATCGAAGAAGAGAGGCAGAGCTCGTAGATGAGAAATCACAGACGATATATTTAGTAATAGAAGCTATGCAGGTAAACGAGTTATTTGCTGTAAATAGTTTCAGGATTTTTGTGTTCTTTAGTGAAGACAACTTTTAAATGTCCTTGAAAGGTTGCATGGTACACTATAACTATGACTAAGTACAAATTACAAAGAGAATATATTAGATATCTATTTTGAAGGGAAGGAAGATTTTAAAAAAGCTGTGTTTGATTGAGTGTGTGAGAGGAAGCACTTGAGTTTGAAAGAAGTGTCTCCTGCAATAAAAAATTGGATCGGAATTGGAAAAATTCTCGCTGTCGATGCCCTGCGTGGCTCATTAGCAGCTGAAGGCTAAGCTAACTCCCTCGCCTGTGGATTTGTGGAGTGCACAGAAGGGAACACAATCCACCCGTGTCTGGATCGACCCATTTTCTGCTGCCCACCCGCCCCCCTTTACGGTGGTGATTGACAAACACAGCTGCTGTGCGTACATTTGTGGCACGGCTCAAGGTTGTGTCGTCGCCGCCGCCTATTTAGCCCCGTCTTTCCCGATAGTCTGCCTTTTGAAATCTGCCCGGCTTAAAATGACAATTATTGGGTTGATTTTGTCCTCCGATGCTACACTGCCATCAAGTCGCTCACTTTTGGGCCAACGTTACTGACCATGCCTTTGCAACGGCAATGTTTGGGGGGGAAGCGAAGAAATCTTTGCTTTTTTTGTTTTGTTTTGTTTAGATATAACGGAAAGGAGGAAAAAAAAGCTCTCATATAAAAGTTTTCCCTTTATAGATATATTTATTTTGAAGTTCTATTTTATATAGTATTTATTTAGATGCCAACTTTCTGTTTGTGAAGAAAGCTTATGTTGAAATGGAATGTACATTGACAATGGAAATATATATTGTTAAATACACCAATCTACTGTGTGGCCTCTTTTGTCGATTGTTGTTCGTCACTTCAGACGTAAGCTAGCACGGTACGCGGCTTTGGTTTGCTAAAATATTATTTAAAATTTCAAACATAAGATTGTGCTTATGGGCTAGCCATGCAGCTACCTTAGGAAACTAGCATGCTATAAGATAAACAACGGCCCTGTAGCTATACACTGCAAAAACACACCTCCTTAAAAGTAAGTAAATTCCCTTGTTTTCAGTGTATATCTACTAAAAATAAGAGAAATGATCTCCCACTGCTTCAAGTAAATTTTACTCAGATTTCTTGAAATTAGAAAAGCAGCTAGCTGAAAATAAGATCAACACTTGTTTTAAGCAATAAATTAGTATATTTAATCCTTAAAAAAAGCTTTTTAACACATTATCTGAAAGCAAATTTTTCTTGCTTTAGGTGAAAAACTACTAATTTGTAGATGTGCATTAATAAAAACAAATAGTAATATTTATTTTAAAGTGTAATAATCTGACACAATAATCTGTTAACTAGTTTTTAACTCTCAAAGCAAGATCGAGAAAATTATTTGACTAGATTTAGGAAAAATTGATTCAGATGTTATAAATTTGCAGTGTATATGTTAAGAAACGAAATTTTAATTTTCAAACATAACATTCTGCTTATAGGCTAACAAGTCAGCTAGTTTAGGAAACTAGCATGCTATAACACAAACTAAGTACCTGTAGCTATACACTGCAAAAACACACCTCCATAAAATGAGTTAAATTCCCTTGTTTTCAGTGTAAATCTACTAGAAATAAGTGAAATTACCTCCCAGTGCTTCAAGTAAGTTTTACTCACATTTCTTGAAATTAGAAAAGTAGCTAGCTAAAGTTAAGCTTAACATACTTATTTTAAGCAATAAAGTAATAAATTGTTCCTAAATCAAGAATAGATATTGTTCAAAACATTATTTGACAGCCATTTTTCTTGATTTAGGTGAAAAATGACCAACTGTTAAATGTATGGTCTTAATAAGAACAAATAGTAATATTTACTTAAAGTATGTAGAATAATCTTACACTCTAATCCAGTGGTCCCAATAATCATCTGATTATTTGATTCAGGTGGACAAGGACATGGAAAACAAGCTGGATAGCGGTTCTCGAGGACCGCGTTTGCAGACCCCTGCTATCTGTTCACTAGTCTAAAACACTCAAAACAAGATGGAGAAAATTATTTGACTAGAGTTAAGAAATATAATCTGATTCAGACGTTATAAATTTGCAGTGTATATGTAAAGAAACAAAATTTTCAAACATAACATTGTGTTTATGGGTAGGGTTGCCACCTGTCCCTTAAAATAAGGAACAATCCGAAACTGGGAATTAAATGTTGCTTTCCGTATTGAACTAATACACAATACAAATGAATAGATACATTTCTATGCATTTTAGGAGTTTTTGGGATGTCCCTTTTTTTCTCTGCCTGTACAGCTTTGGGTGCGAGGGGGGGCGTCCCGTATTTCTCATTCCTGAAAGGTGGCAACCCTATTTATGGGCTAAACATGCAGCTAGCTTAGGAAACTAGCATGCTACAAAATAAACTAAGTAGCTGTAGCTATACACTGCAAAAACACACCTCCTTCAAACGAGTTAAATTTCCTTGTTTTCAGTGAAAATCTACAAGAAATAAGTGAAATTATCTCCCAGTGCTTCTTGTAAATTTACTCAGATTTCTTGAAATTAGAAAAGCAGCTAGCTGAAAATAAGCTTGACAGACTTATTTTAAGCAATAAATTAGTATATTTAGTCTTTTTTAAAAGTTTAACACATTTTTTAAAGCAATTTTTTCTTTATTTAGGTGAAAAAAGTACCGATTTGTAGATGTGGTTTAATAAAAACATAGTAATATTTATTTAAATTGTAATAATCTTACACATTAATCTGTTAATTACTTTTTAACTCTCAAAACAAGATGGTGAAAATATGACTAGATTTAAGAAATATAATCTGATTCAGACGTTATAAATGTGCAGTGTATATGTTAAGAAACAAAATATTAATTTTCAAGCATAATATTGTGCTTATGGGCTAACCATGCAGCTAGCTTATGAAACTAGCACGCTATAAGATAACTAAGTACTTGAAGCTATACACTGTAAACACACACCTTCTTAAAACAAGTTAAATTCCCCTTGTTTTCAGAGTAAATCTACGAGAAATAAGTGAAATTACCTCCCAGTGCTTCAAGTAAGTTTTACTTACATTTCTTGAAATTAGAAAAGCAGCTAGCTAAAGTTACGCTTAACACACATATTTTAAAAAATAAATTACTATATTTAAGCTTAAAAAAAGCTTTGAAATGTTAGAAATGTTCCTAAATCAAGAATAAATATTGTTCAAAACATTATTTGAAAGCTATTTTTCTTCATTTAGATGAAAAATGACCAACTATTAAATGTATGGGCTTAATGAGAACAAATAGTAATATTCATTTAAAGTGGAATAATTTTACACCTTAATCCAGGTCTGCAATAATCAGATGATTATTTGATTCAGGTGTGTTAAAGGAGGGAGACATGGAAAACAAGCAGTATATAGCGGTTCTCGAGGACCAGACTTGCAGACCCCAGCTATCTGTTAACTACTCTGAAACACTCAAAACTAGATAGTAAATAAAATGATCTGATTTAGAGGTTATAAATTTGCAGTGTATTTGTAAAGAAACGAAATTTTTAATTTTCAAACATAAACATTGTGCTTACGGGCTAACCATGTAGCTAGCTTAGGAAACTAGCATGCTATAAAATGGTAAATGGTGTTATATAGCGCTTTTCCACCTTACAAGGCGCTCAAATAAACTATTGAACTTTTGGTTTTATCAGTCCACAAAATATTTTGCCAAAACTTCTGTGGAGTATCCAAGTGCCTTTTTGCGAATATTAAACGAGCAACAATGTTTTTTGGGGACAGCAGTGGCTTCCTCTGTGGAGTCCTCCCATGAACACCATTCTTGGACATAGTTTTACGTGTAGTTGATGTGTGCACAGAGATATTGGGCTGTGCCAGTGATTTCTGTAAGTCTTTAGCAGACACTCTAGGGTTGTTTTTTACCTCTGAGTATTCTGTGTTGAATTCTTGGCGTCATCTTTGGTGGACAGTCACTCCTTGGGAGAGAAGCAACCGTGCCAAACTCTCTCTATTTGTAGACAACCTCTCTGACTGTCGATCGATGAACATCCAGACTTTTAGAGATGGTTTATAATCCTTTTCCAGCTTTATACAACTCAACAATCCTTGATCGCAGGTCTTTAGACAGCTCTTTTGACCGAGCCACAATGCTTCTCATCAAGACAATTCTTACCAGGTGTGTGTTTTATAGTGGGCAGGGCAGCAATAAACCACTCATCAGTGATTGGGCACACACCTGACTTAAAATGTTTGGCAAAAATTGGTTTCAATTGCTCTTTAACCCTAAATTGCCAAATGTATCACATTTGATACACCTAAAATTTCATGATTTTGAGACTAATTCAGAATTTTGACATTTCTTTTTGAAAAAAAAATGATGGATCCAAGTCAACACACACATCTGCAGGTTCCATGAAAAAAACAAACAGGATTTAGCAAGGGTTATATATATCCGAGTGCTTATTACACATATTCGACTTTTCTTTTTACAAATTTGAAAAAAGGTTTCATTACGACCTTATTTTTCAAATTTGGGATTCTCTGATGATTGCTTCATATTGCTGGCATTAAAGGGTTAAGTCTCCTTAGGCAGAGGGTTCACTTACTTATTTTTCCCCCTAACCCTAACCCTGTTTGCATGCTATCCTCATTAAGATATTAAAACCTACAAATGTTTGGGTGGTTTTAGTTAAAGCAGACACTGTTTTTTTCATCTGTGTGATTTTGACAAAGATCAGATCACATTTGATGGTGACTTTATGCAAAAATGTGAGAATTTCCAAAAGGTTCAGATACTTTTTCATACCACTGTATGTACATTAAAAAATGTGTTGCGGTCGACTGGTCGATCGTGATCGACGTAATTAGCACCCCTGGTTTAGCATATCAATTATTTTAGGTTCATATTTATGTGAAATGTAGCCCTGACCCCCATTCACCCAATCTGTTTGGTCTTATTAATGTACCACCCCAAGCAAAAAGTGCACATGCAGGTTATGCTGTTAAATCGTCCCTACCAATGTTGAGACCAAACCTACACCCTTGAAATACCAATTAGCAAGTGTTAGGGATTCCCAGAGCATGTAAAGGCAGCATTATTTCACGCTTTTTCATAGATTGTTAGGCTACAAATAGTATGGCAAAATAGCTCATTTAAATACGTCGTCTCTCAAAGGAACATTCGTGACTAGAAGGCAATCATTTCGACTGTTGTTCTTTGTTTTTGGTTTTACGGCACAGTCTTTAAAAGTTTTTTTGTTTTTTTACATCACCGCACGGACTTCCTGAGTCGCACACTTCCTGTGAATGGATCGCACTTTATAAAAACACAGGCGGGCCCACCAAGGCCAAATAAAGCGTTGACTGAATAGGGAGCATTACATAAGTCTGAGGGCAAAGTTGTCAAACTTCCTACAGACGCTGTCATGCAATATGTGTGTGCGTGCCGTGCCTAGTTCAAATGACAATTACGGTATACATTAGTTGGTGACAATCTGGATGTGTCACATTCTTTTCTTTAAGAGTGCTGCACGCTAACTTCTCAACTCTTTGACCCTCCTGTCCTGCACGTTCAGTGGCTTAACCCCTTCAAAGCACACTCACGCAAACGCCTCCGACATATGCTTCCTGAATGTTTACCTGAGCACACCTGGGAGGGACAAAGGAAGGGGCTTGAAGCAAGCAATAAGGACAGAAAAAGGAAGTCTCATACACACACACGTAAAAGAGGCCCTGCAGCCACAACTGTGCCTGCAACAGGTGAGCAAGCTGCCCGTTTAACTGTCGCCTCTGTCAACGTAACACACCTGCATCCTGACTTCCTTCACACCTAAGTTGTCACCTCCCCAACCCCCTTCCTTGCTAGCCTGCATACTTTTCAACACAGGAAGTTGCCAGTGTTTATTATCAACCGCAATCTAATGAGATACAATACAAATGCAGATTGTGGAACAGCTGGGACTGACTATTGAATAACATATATAACAATAACAATATGCTGATTTTAAGATATACTGGTCCTTCTCAAAAAATTAGCATATTGTGATTAAGTTCATTATTTTCTGTAATGTACTGATAAACATTAGACTTTCATACATTTTAGATTCATTACACACAACTGAAGTAGTTCAAGCCTTTTATTGTTTTAATTAGGGATGTCCCGATGCAGGTTTTTGCACTTCCGATCCGATACCGACATTGTTTTGCACTTCCGATCTGATACAGATACTGGCTGATACCGATACTGGCCTATCTGAGCATGTGTTAAAGTTTAAAGTTATTTAGCCTCCTTACTTAGTTGTCAGACTCATGTTGAAAAAGGTTTTACTACTCTTGATAACAACTAGCCAGCTGAATTAGGTGAGTTTGAATAACACACAACGGTTGGTAACAAGAAACTGACCTGTTTATTCAGTGACAAACACAAAACATTAGAAATAACAAACAGAAATGGCATAGTCAGTCAGTAAAACGTGCAAATAATATTGTAAACTGTCTTAAAAAAGCAAAACACACAAACAACCTCAGTGGAAAATCCCGCAAACCCACCAAGCTATTAGATGCTTTTAATGTTTCGTGCATTAGTTACAAAAATTTGAATAAAAAGCCTCTCAGATTTAAAAAAATGACTATTTCAGTATCAAGTTAACATTTTAAAACAGTAAATAAAATACTCAAGTCCCCATTCTGTATAAGCAGCTTTAAATTACATTCAATTCATTTAATTTTGCGAATCAACTGTTAAAGTTGTTAAAATTGCTCCCGTTATTCCGTTATTTCCCTTCTGTCTACTTTCGACATGTGAAAGTTTTAAAACTGTTTTGAAGATAGATTCAAGTCATGATTTTGCCGATTTAGGAGTATTTTAGATAAAAAGTTAATTAGGTTCGCTTGGAAGGTTCACAACAGCTACTAGGGAAGTCTCCTGCTTTAAGATGGCGGCTGTTTACTAACGCAACTAGTTTTCAATACTTCAATGTTGCCAACGCCGTCGAGTCTGTCATTTTGCATCTAGTTCTATATACAGTACATATGATACCTATTATCTACAGTAAAACGATGTTGACGTAGTTTGTAGCGGCTGTCAGCAGCAGTCAGGTATTCTTGTGTGTTTTCATCCAGCGGCATGAGTTGAGCTAAAGCCGTGAGTTGAGCATTGGCATTACCCGGGTCTATGACAAGCATGATGTTTACTCTCGGGACGCAATGCGGTCCGTTTCTTATTGCGTCCCGAAGACCGCGCTGTGTATTAGTTCCGCTTTACTTGACATATTTCAATAATCGGAATTTGGATGTTTGTGAATCGTTCTCAAATCTTCCACGACCGAATCGCTCAAGGATGTAATGACGGCTGGGCATGTTGAACCGTGGTTCTAAGTGTTGGATGGTGCGTCTTTAGTCACGAGAGATAATGGCTCGTCATCCAGAATGAATTCTTCGACTCTTGTTATTCCCTGGGCTTTGTGACTGTCGAGTGCCAGTTTGTCACACATAGCAAAAGTTTCTGCCAGTGTTAATTGCGTAGGACCTTTCTTTTTGTCTTCAGTTTTCTTAACATATTTCTTATATTGTTTGCGGTGGTATTTCGCTTAATGCTTGATTAGGTTGGTTGTATTAAAACTTCTTACAGCTTTACCACCACGCTTGACTTTATTGTGGCATATGTTGCACTCTGCCTCTTTGTCTTTGTCGTCCTTTAAGATGAAATGATCCCACACAGCTGACATTTTTAGCGATAAAGTCTCTCGGTAAATTGGGAGATGGTAATGTAAATGTAGTGTGTTGAAGGTGTGCCGTAAAATGCGGACCAGATTTTAGGGAAACCGAAGCAAAAACTGGAATGGATTATGTAAATCGGTGCGCTGGAAAACCCGGAAGAAAGAAAAAACTTGGTCACGGATATAATTTAGGTTGCACTGAGATGTTCTTGAAAATTAAGACCACGGTGAAAAAATTCCAGACTTACAACAGCTAATTTAATACTTTTAATACCTTTAATAATGGAAAACTAAATTCAATGCTTTTTTTAAAATACTTTTAATAATCCGCGGGTACCATGTTATACCTGTCCACACTTCGTTTAAGGTGCGTTTAAGGGCCTCCCCAATTCTGCAAGGTACGCCTGCATTTGCACAAACTAGCATGCGTGAAAAGGAGCGGTTTACCTCTGAAATGGAAACTCATTCCTAGCCCGCAGCAAATTTCGAAAATACTACACCTTCTAGACTGTCATTATTTTGTGATCACTGTTTTTTTCGTGATCGCAATTAATCGCATCACACAGGAGTGAAAGTGGAAGGGAGAGCACGCTCTGCTTTAACGAGCAGGCGCCGTGTTGTGATTGAAATAAATCGTTATAAAACAAGGGAAGCCTGACATCATTACTTGGGATGTTACAATTGATGCTCAGTTGCGCTCTCACCACTTGGAAAATAACAAATGGAAGCATATGGTGTGGCGCTGAGTATATTTCCTGGAAGCAGCAACCAGGACTGCTTGTGCATAAATGTGGCGATCCTGGAAGTGGCAACAGTTTTGACAGGCAGAAATGTCTGGGGGAAAAAAACTGATCGCGCGCCTCTTTGACTGGGGGTACCACGCAGGTCACTTTTCGCGGTTTAATTTTCCTGTACGCATTTTTATATACAGTACTCATGTTCGATCGGCATTGAGTTGGGAGGGGATTGGAGACACCTTGGGAGACAAGCTCTGTAAAAAACCCATCCTATTGGATTCGCCTGGAAAACTTAATAAATTAGTGCTGCATCGATTAATCGATTAACTCGAGTAATTCGATTAGAAAAAGATGCAAATCAAATTTTGCGTCTTCGAGTATTCGTTTAATTAGAGTGGTGTTGTAAAGTTTTGGTTTTTTTTTTTGAAAGTGTGTGCATTTAGATTTATTGATTTGGGTGGATAGTCATTTAACATGACTGAATCCAGCTGTTCCCTGTTAAGATCAACATAAGGTAAGTTTTTGCTTGAATTAATATGTTTGTTTTATGCATTCATAATTTAATTTACGGATATATTTAGCCATTTTTTGTGGGAATATGTGTTAGACCTATTTGTTAAGAGAATTGTAAAAAAACATCAATTTATCGCATTTAAGCTAGCGGATTTTTGCTATGCAAGTTATCCAATTGTTCTCTTGTTGTTCTTAGAGCCTCGTTTATTTATTTATTTATTATTATAGCGTTTGAGGCTAAACTGAGGTATTTTAACTGATTTTTAAAGGATTGACGAAACACTCGAGAATATTATTTTGTATTCTCATTTAATGTTATTTTAAAAGTGCAATCTTAGCAAACCTTTGTTTTACATCTCCTAAAATTTATTCTGTAACACATTAAATGTTCCTAATCTGATTACTCGATTTTCCGAACTAACTAGTTGATAGATTAATCAACTACTAAAATAATCGATAGCGGCAGCTGCATATGATAATTCCATTATTTCTTTTCCATGATTGACAGGTTAGGCTCTGCCTCCCCTGAACGCACGTCACTGCTACGTTTGCACAAGTTGTTGGGACACCCCTCTGTTATTGAGAGAGTTGGTACGCTACGTCAGCTGCGGGAGTTGGATACGGACAAGGTGCAAGTGAAGTCATCACTCAAAATTAATATCTATAAAACGATAGCAGCACAAACGAGCACAAACGTAGCACAAACGAACGGCAACATTTCGGGTCTATTTTGCAATAAATGGGGGGCTGCGTGACGTCACTCGAAATGAATGTCTCAATATCTATAAAATGATAGCAGCACAAACAAATAACTTTACAGCACATACCAGCACAAACGATGACACCATCTTTAGCCATTTTTAATCAAAATGGGGGGCTGGTTGACCTCAGATTGAGGTATAAAAGAATTGTTAATTTCTAAAAAAAAAAAAGGGGGGGGGGATTTTCAGCACAAACGAGCACAAACGTAGCACAAACGAATGATGTAATTTTTCTATAAATTTGCATCTTCACGAAGGTCTGTCATAAGCATTCATTAATGCTCATGACAGTGTCATGTCATAATTATGACGGTCTCATAACAGTCTTATGACACGACTGTCAAAGTGTTTCCCTCGTAACAAATGACAATTACATGAAAGACCTACTTCAAAACAAAACCTGAAATAATGCAACATTTAAAACTGATATGAAAACCTGCTGTCGTCATTGAACTGTATGTCGTGGAAGTGCTACATGCAATTTGTGGACACCTGTAGAATGCATGAAGGCTTTTTTTCCCCTCAGTATCTGCAAAACACCGACCTCTCCTAGCCACCGTTCTCCCCTCGGTGGAATTCAAAAGTAAAATGAATCCAAGTGTGACAGGACGGCTTTAGCTGCAGGAAAAACACACATTTCAACACTTACCGTGATCGGATGGCTGCCGGGACAGTCGGAGGAGAGCAGGGAGCAGCGGAGGTGCGGGTGTGCAGCTTTGGGAAATGTCAGTCAATAGGAGGTTAATTTATGTGTTGCTTTATTACGCAAGGAACTATGTTATGGGAGAATTGAAGCAAAGAAACGCACATGCTAAAAGGCTTACCTTGTTACTCTCTCGTATTATCTTCCACGAGTCTCCTCTAGTGTAATTACCTGGAAATGACCAAATTAAACAGACATTATCATTCCCAGTCAAAATGAATTGGAACTCTGTTGTCAGTCAATAACTTCAACCTCACAGTGTCAACTTTCCTGCAGTACCCAGGAACATCCTAATCAGTGTTGTTTTCGTCAACAACGACGATAACGAAAATATTTCATCAACAAACACTTTTTTCATGATGACAACGAGACGATAACGAGACTAAAATATAACGAGTCCAATGCCAGTTTTCGTCCGACGAGACGAGATCGAGACTAAATTCGCAATAGTTTCTATCACATGTTCACAATGTGTGATATTTTGTGTGTACAGTGATATGAAAAAGTATCACAACGTTTTGGAATTTCTCACATTTCTAAATAAAATTACCATCAAATGGGATCTGATCTTTGTCAAAATCATACAGATGAAAAAACTGTCTATTTTAACTATAACCAGCCAAACATTCATAGGTTTTCATATTTCAATGAGGATAGCAAACAATGACAGAAGGGGGAAAAATAATTAAGTGAACCCTCTGCCTAAGGAGACCTAAACAGCAATTGAAACCAATTTTTACAAAACATTTTAAGTCAGGTGTGTGCCCAATCACTGATGAGTGGTTTAAAGCTGCCCTGCCCACTATAACACACACACCTGGTAAGAAATGTCTTGATGAGAAGCATTGTCTGATGTGCATCATAGCTCGGTCAAAAGATATGTCTAAAGACCTGCGATAAAGGATTGTTGATTTGTATAAAGCTTGGAAAGGATACAACACCATCTCACATTTCTGCATAAAGACACCATCAAATGTGATCTGATCTTTGTCAAAATCACAAAGATGAAAAAACAGTGTCTGCTTTAACTAAAACCACACAAACATTTACAGGGTTTCATATTTTAATGAGGATAGCATGCAAACAATGACAGAAGGGGGAAAATATGTATTATAAATATTTTAAACTAATCACGTTAAAATATTTAATGCAATTAACGCATGCGCTGCACGACCCACTCACGCATTGTCACGTTCAATCTATAAAGGCGCCGTTTTACCCATATATAGAGCTAAAAGGCGGTGTAAAATGAGTAAAGTGAAATTAGGCATTCTTTGGAGCCTTTATTTAATTGGCTAAAGCCTTAAAATCCCTCTCTCAACAATTAAAAATATCGTGGGAAGCAATGCGGGGAAGAAGGGTAGTAGTTGATCTTTTTCTTAACACCACATGTTATTTCTCAATGCAGAGAAGATATATCAATTGGTGTCACTATGCACAGTCATGGTTGCACTTCCCATCATGCATTTGGGCAAAACAGTTAAATGGCTGCAGTATCATTTACTGAAAGCTCAACAAATACACTAGATGGCAATATTTAGTCACAATATACAAAGTCACAAGTCTTTCTATCCGTGGATCCCTCTCACAGAAAGAATGTTAATAATGCAAATGCCATCTTGAGGATTTATTGTCATAATAAACAAATAAAGTACTTATGTACTGTATGTTGAATGTATATATTCGTCCGAGTTGTATTCATTTTTTTCTTAATGCATTGCCAAAATGTATATGATCGGGAAAAATTATCGGGAATGATTGAAATTGAATCGGGAGCAAAAAAAAAAAAAAAAAAAGCAATCGGATCGGGAAATATCGGGATCGGCAGATACTCAAACTAAAACGATCGGGAGCAAAAAAACATGATCGGAACAACCCTATCATTTTTTATATAAATTTGAGTCTGATGAGGGGCCAGCTTCGGAGGTGTTGAGTTGAAAAAGATGAATACTGAAGAAGAAAGTCCCTGTAAAAAAAAATGGGCTACATGAAGCAACCCCCCAAGAAAAGCCTCCTGGGCCTGCTCGCTTCTTCCATGCAAGTCATGCAAGCGGTCAGCATGTCCGCCATGGAGTCAGTCACCCAGGCAGCAAACAAGCCAAGCGCTCGGCTTCTTTTCAGCGGGGCCACTGGCACGGGACCAAGTAATGCCACCAAACAAAGAGCTAGTGTCTTGCATCACTTCCCCTCCGAGAGGCCATCCAGGCCACAGCCTCTTATCACCAGGCACTGCCAGTCTGCAGCCAGGCCTCCAGCACAGTGGAGCCCTTCTCACACAATATGGCACCATTAGACCACTGGGCCCATGTAATACATCCTCGTGGCCCCAAAGAAGTACACTTTATCATTTGCATTGTCAGTGTCACATTAAGGAAAGTAAAAGGGAAGGTAATCAGCACTCAGGGGTGGGAGGCAAGACAACAATTATCGATACAATGGAAATGAAATATTCTGAAAAACCCACAAATAAACAGAAAACAAGCTATTTTCATCCTTCTACTGTGAGTTTATCGCTAGTAGACGTCCAATCCATTTAAAGTGGGAGGGTGGCAGCGAATGAAGGAATGTTCATTCGCTGCCATCCCTCCCACTTCAAACGGATTGGACGTCTATAGACCCTACTCACGTGACGTCACAGCCACGCCCCCGCGCCACGTTGTCCGTATACTCGTCATGTTAATGCATTAGCGCTTCGTAAATTCCTCCTATTATGGCGTGTTTTTCTACTCGTTAACATTAATAATCAAAATGGTGAAGTCGTGTGTGGCGGTCGGTTGTAAAAACAGAGAAGATAGACGGAGAGACTTGGAAGTTTTACCGTATTCTGAAAGACCCGAAGAGGAGACAGAGATTGACTGCTGCAATTCGACGAGAAAACTGGGCTCCAAACGACTACCACAGATTATGTAGTAGTCATTTTATATCTGGTAAGATGCATTTAATATATATTTTGAAGGTTTTGGGCTGACAACCACAATTAAGATCATTGCTAGGCTAATCGCCGACAACATACACTCAGACGTTGTGAATGAACTACCTGAAAATATATAATTATAAGGGGATAATCAGACAGTTGTCATACAATTAATTTACAATTTCACTATTGAGGTCAAAAGCCAAAAAATAAATTCAACTAGGGACAATCTGGAGTTCATATTTATGACATATTATATATGTATGTAGTGAGAGTGCTATCGCTAAACCATACAAACATTAAAAGCCCTAGCTCCATTGACAAATGACATGAAATACATTAGACTTGACAGTGGATGTTAGCAAGAACAAAAGATTTTGAATTGAAAATTTCGTAACTCACCTTCTGAGCACAAGATTCCTGCCGAATTTTTGTGTACGAGGACCTGTTTCACCCAACCAGCAGCGTAGCATTTATAAGCCTCCAAGCTCTTAAAGTTTTTAAAACTTTCGTGAGAATAGGCTGATTTTGTGTGGACAAGATAGTTATAAATATCAGGGTCAGGCAGAGACGGCGAAGGCAGCGGGTCAAAAAACATCGATTTAGGCATCAAATACGGATCTGGCGAATGGATAAACTGAAGCTTTTCCACGTAACGCCGTTTATGCAACGCATCCAATGAGTTTACGTCGTCAGATAACACCGGGGCTTCCATGAATTGCTCTATAACTTGCTCGACTAATTGAAAACAATGAGAATAGGTCTAAAAAATAGGTACAATATGGCGGCCGGAAACAGCGACACGCCCATTTTGTGACGTAGGTGAGTAGGGTCTATAGCTGCTAATGGCAAACAATGACTTCAATTTGGGGGCATTTCAGGTTATTTGCCATTCATTTTCAGTCACTTGCTGTTGATTATGGGGCATTTCTGGGTCACTTCCAGAGGCGGACATTGAGGGGGGCAGTGAGGGCAGTGCACCTCCGGTGGCCGAAAGACTTCATTGCATGTAATTGACTTTCCTATAAATGAATTTAAAGAGGAAGTTTAGAATTTTTGCCATAAGGCTTAAAATGCCTATGACAGCAAAAAGCATGTTTAGTTCATACAGTCCCTGACAAAAGTTTTGTCGCTTATCCATTTTGTAGAAACAATTGCTAATAACCTGACTTTTAATTATATAATTAGTTTCAGAAATGACTCAAATGAATGCTAAGACCCTCCCAAATGATGTTGAATGTACAAAAATGTATTTGTTTCACTGAAAAAAAGATTTATTTAATGAAGACATAAAGGTCAAATTTTGGCAAGACAAAAGTTTTGTCTCCGACAGAGAGTAGTGTGAAAATTGAACAAAAAATGTACTTCAAATACAAAAATATGTTAAATAACATAAGCGAATTAAGTAGTGGTGCTGTAAGATCCAAATTTAATATTTTGTATGACTTCCATGGGCTTCGGCAAGGATTCATACAATTTATTGATGAAGTCATCAGGAACATCAAAGAAAGCAGTCTTGCATGCCTCCCAGAATTCATCAACATTCTTGGGTTTCGTCTTCCATCCTTCCTCTTTCATTCTACCCCAGACATGCTCAATGATGTTCATGTCTGGTGACTGGGCTGGCCAGTCCTGGAGGATCTTGATTTCTTCTCCTTGAGGAACTTTGAGGTAGAGATTGAAGTATGCGATGGAGCACCATCCTGCTGCACCCTTTGCCCCTTTTATGGTTTGGAATGTAAGAAGCAGCTAAGATTTGTTGATATATCATACTATTTATGTTGCCTTCCACCCTGCAGATCTCTCGCACACCCCCATACTGGATGTAACCCCAGACCATGATTTTGCCACCACCAAACTTCACCGTTTTCTGAGTGAATCTTGGATCAATGTGGGCTCCAGTAGGTCTCCTGCAATATTTGCGGCGGCTGTGGTGTAACTCAATGGAAGATTCATCTGAAAAATCCACATTTTGCCACTTTTCCAGCGACCATCCTTTTGACAGGATGTGGGCCTTGGCAAATGCCACATGTTTTTTTGTCTTTTGTTCAATTTCTGGGCACTGATTCAACCATGGATGTCATTTCTAGACAGAGTTCGACAGACTGTTCTGGTTGACACAGGGACTCCAGGGGACCAGGTCTCGTGGAGCTCTGCTGCTGTGGAAAAAGATCAAGATCCTCCAGGACTGGGAGCCCAGTCACCAGACATGAACATTATTGAGCATTTCTGGGGTAGGATGAAAGAGGAAGTATGGAAGACGAAACCCAAGAATGTTGATGGACTCTGGGAGGCATGCAAGACTGCTTTCTTTGATGTTCCTGATGACTTCATCAATAAATTGTATGAATCCTTGCCGAATCCCGTGGAAGTCATACAAAATATTAAATTTGGATCTTACAGCACCACTACTTAATTCGCTTATGTTATGTAACATGTTTTTGTATTTGAAGTACATTTTTTGTTCAATTTTCACACTACTCTCTGTAGGAGACAAAACTTTTGTCTTGCCAAAATTTGACCTTTATGTCTTCATTGAATAAATCTTTTTTTCAGTGAAACAAATACATTTTTGTACATTCAACATCATTTGGGAGGGTCTTAGCTTTCATATGAGCCATTTCTGAAACCAGTTGAATAATTAAAAGTCAGGTTATTAGCAATTGTTTCTACTAAATGGATATGCGACAAGACTTTTGTCAGGGACTGTAGAGTTTACAGGGGGAAAAAACGGAGCCTTCAGAGAAAACAACACGGTCCCCACATGGTCCAAACATGGCAAAGGTTACCTGATGTTTTGGGATTGCTTTGCTGCCTCTGGCACTGGACTGCTTGACCGTGTGCATGGAATTATGAAGTCTGAAGACTACCAACAAATTTTGCAGCATAATATAGGGCCCAATGTGAGAAAGCTGGGTCTACCTCAGAGGTCATGGGTCTTCCAGCTGGAGAATGACCCAAAACACACTTCAAAAAGCGTTAGAAAATGGTTTGAGAGAAAGCACTGGAGACTTCTAAAGTGGCCAGCAATGACCCCGGACCTGAATCCCATAGAACACCTGTGGAGAGATCTGAAAATGGCAGTTTGAAGAAGGCACTCTTCAAATCTCAGAGACCTGAAGCAGTTAGCCAAAAAAGAATGGTCTAAAAATTCCAGCAGGGCATTGTAAAAAAAACTCAGTGATGGATACCAGAAGCAGTTGTTCGCAGCTATTTTGTCTAAAGGTTGTGCTACCAAGTATTAGACTGAGGGTGCCAGTTCTTTTGTCCAGCTCATTTTTGGGGAGTTTTGTGTAAAATGATAACCTCCTCTTGTTTCTTCATTCGATTTCATCTCTACAAATTGGACCTCCTGCTGCTAATACCCACCATCAGTCCTGGTGCATCTATAGCCTGTCCGTCCTGGGAGTGGATCTCTCCTGACTGTGGTTCTCCCCAAGGTTTCTCATTTCTCCCAAAAGGTTTTTGGAGTTTTTCCTTGCCGACATGGAGGGTCTAAGGATGGGGGATGAATGAAATTTGAATGAATGAAATTTTATTGTCATCATCATCGGTATCATTGACAATTACAAAATGTGATATGATTTAACCGAAAAAGAAGACAAAGGCGGACGGGATGAAGCATATACTTATCAGTTTCCCGTCCCCCATACAACTAAAGACGCACATTCAGACATGGTACATACATCAGATGGCCACAAAACTGTACAATAACACAATCAACAATCTGGATTGAGTAACTCAGTGTCCAGTCAAGCAGCTCGATTAATTTCAGGGAGTGCTTCAGGAGTTTAGAGTGCGTCTGTACACGGTGAAGGCTGAGCAGTGATGCCCAGGACTTGAACTTTATTAATTCATCTACTGTTTCTGAATGTGTATCATATTGCCTCTGCAAAGCCCTTTGACAGGGCCGGCCCAGGCCATTTGGGGGCCCTAAGCAAAATAATGCAAAGAGGCCCTATTTTTGGCCCACCATTTCATCACAGTGTACTGTGAAACCCATACATGCAATTCAACCCATACGTCCATATTTTGTATATCAATCAAGTTTTGTTGCACTGCATACTTCAAACTTCTCACCCCAAATGATTGTCAGTACTTACAGTAGATAGCTTTTTCTAAAGGAGGAAAGAAAGTTAAGGAAGAACTTTTATTTTTTTAACCTTGTAATTAGAGATGCACGATAATATCGGTCACTGATAATTATCGGCCGATAATGGCAATTATGACGTCACACAGATAATCCAGATAAAACGAAATTCAACCGATAATGCAATCCGATAATTATATACTTGATTTAGCCTCCAAATGTGCGCAATCAACAGTTTTGTCCAATTCTGTTACTTTTAAGGAGGTGTTTTTGCAGTGTAGTAATGTGATATGTTAGGAATGGCTTACTTTTAAAGGCATTTTTGTGTAACTTGGGTGTTTACTCTCTAAGTAATTGTTGCCAAAAGCTTACCATTACACAATGTCATTGCCATTGTTTAGATGTTGGAATTTACTACTTGTTCACATTTGATGTGGAAAAAAATAACACTAAATTACATTTTTGAACAGTAACATTTTATATTTGTATACTTTAAAATTTTACATACATATTTGAATAGAATTATCGGCGTGACATTATCGGTTATCGGGTGGAAGGGGCAGCAAATTATCGGTTATCGATATCGGTTGAAAAATGTATTATCGTGCATCACTACTTGTAATCAAGTATCAAAACTCACAAAGGTCAAATAAAGCAAACTGTAGTAAACAAACTAGAATATAAATTAAACAATTGCCAGATTGGGGGCCCCCTTGTGACCAGGGGCCCTAAGCAGCTGCAAAGTCTGCGTATAGGCTGGGCCGGGACTGCCCTTTGAGACAACCTTGTTGTGATATAGGGCTATGCAAATAAATTTGAATCGAAATTGAATTTTTTTGTTCTCTTTTGTGTTTCATCATTGCAAGCAAAATAAATGAAGATATTACAACCAAAGCATTTGTATTTGAAATCATTTTCATAGAGAAATTGAGCATTATCGGACAGAATTGCTAACTCATTTGACTAGGAGAGCCAAATTCAATCATTATCAGTAGCAATTTTACAATAGGAACAACTAAAACAACATAATTTATTGTGTTGTTTTACTGTCTGGCATCATTCTGTTATCTTTAGACTGTGGTCAAAGTTCTGCAAACTTTTTTTTTTTTTTGCATAAAACCTTGTTGTTTCCTTCCGTTCTACAGCGTTCTTGTTATTTTCCGATTGCAGCAGTTAAGCAGAGAAAGTCTGGAATCTTAATGGGCAGCTTTTGCTCAAGTCTTGATAAGTATTCCGCCAGTGTAGTTTGATACTTCCTTCCATGCCACAACCTCGCAGTGTGTGTGTGTTTGTATCATGGTTGCGTGTCTGTTTTCAACAGGCCCTTTGGCTGCCTAAGGGGGTGGACATGTGCAAGGAAACAGTTGCATTCCTTTAAGATCGTCCTCTCCAAGGGGAAAAAAACACATGCAGGAAAACTTACATGCACACACACACCTTTCCCTAAGTCGCATCTATTCAACACAAGCGACCACAAGAACTCGCAAACCTCTCCTCGCTCCCCCTAAAAGCTGAAATAACCAAACTTGGCTTCCGACCCCCTGAGCGGTGCCACGCCTACTTTGGCGACGGCGGCCCGCAGTGCATTCCTGCTGAGCGCATTGTCAAAGCCGAGCACTTCCTCTGGACACGGGCCAGCGCCGATACAATAACATTGCAAACATTCATCCCCTGGCTTCGTGAAAGACATTTCACACTAGAAAAGCACGCACACACGGATGCACTTACCGTACATACACAGGAAGAACTCTGTACAAACAAAAATGATAGAACTCTTATTGCAAAACACTGTTTGGATTCCCTTCCGTGCATCTGACTCACACTTGCTACAGCTGTGCAAAAATAACAAGATCCGGAACATTCTGCGTGACAAATGGGGAACCCTAAAATCGGAATTTCGGAAGGTCGGAAATGGACTTTCACACTTAGGAGATTAGCAGCTTTTAGCTTCTTGTATCATTGAAAAGAACCTAAATTGAATTAGGGCTGCAGCTATTGAATATTTTAGTGGTCGATTAATCGATAGACTAGTTAGTTCGAATAATCGAGTCATCGGATAAGAAACATGGAAATTTAAAATACCTGAGCTGAGCCTCAAACGGTTTTTTTTTTTTTAAATGAGGATCTATGTACAACAAAAGAACAATTGGCTAACTTACATAGAAAAAGTCCGCTAGCTTGAATGCTATAAAATGCTAAAGTTTTTTTTTTTTTTTATTTTTTTTTTTTTTACAATCCTCTTAACAAATGGTTCAGACACATATTCCCACAAAAAAAAAACAGCTAAATATACAGTTGAGCAAATAAGTATTTAGTCAACCACCAATTGTGCAAGTTCTCTACTTGAAAATATTAGCTTGTCAACATGGGTAAACCTCAACCATGAGAGACAGAATGTGGAGAAAAAAGAAAATTACATTGTTTTATTTTTAAAGATTTCCAAATTAGAATGGAAAATAAGTATTTGGTCATCTACAAACAAGCAAGATTTCTGGCTGTCAAAGAGGTCTAACATCTTCTAACGAGGTCTAACGAGGCTCCACTCGTTACCTGTATTAATGGCACCTGTTTTAACTCATTATCTGTATAAAAGACACCTGTCCACAAGCTCAGTCAGTCAAACGCCAAACTCCACAATGGCCAAGACTAAAGAGCTGTCATAGGACACCAGAGACAAAATTGTAGACCTGCACCAGGCTGGGAAGACTAAATCTGTAATAGGTAAAACGCTTGGTGTAAAGAAATCAACTGTGGGAGCATTATTAGAAAATGGAAGACATACAAGACCACTGATAATCTCCCTCGATTTGGGGCTCCATGCAAGATCTCACCCCGTGGTGTCAAAATGGAAAAAAAATCCCAGAACCACACAGGGGGACCTAGTGAATGACCTACAGAGAGCTGGGACCACAGTAACAAAGGCTACTATCAGTAACAATGCACCGCCAGGGACTCAAATCCTGCGCTGCCAGACGTGTCCCCCTGCTGAAGAAAATACATGTCCGGGCCCGTCTGCGGTTCGCGAGAGAGCATTTGGATGATCCAGAAGAGCACTGGGAGAATGTGTTATGGTCAGATGAAACCAAAGTAGAACTTTTTGGTAGAAACACAGGTTTGTGACTCGACTCGACTTGTCATAACCTCGTGACTCGACTCGATTTGTCATGACCTTGTGACTCGACTAGACTTGTCATGACCTCGTGACTCGACTAGACTTGTCATAATCTCGTGACTCGACTCGACATAACCCCGTGACTCGGCTCGACACGTCATAACCCCGTGACTCTGCTCGACTCGTCATAACCCCGTGACTCTGCTCGACTCGTCAGAACCCCGTGACTCTGCTCGACTCGTCAGAACCCCGTGACTCGACTCGTCAGAACCCCGTGACTCGACTCGTCAGAACCCCGTGACTCGACTCGTCAGAACCCCGTGACTCCACTCGACATAGCCCCGGGACTCCACTCGACATAGCCCCGTGACTCCACTCGACATAGCCCCGTGACTCCACTCGACATAGCCCCGTGACTCCACTCGACATAGCCCCGTGACTCCACTCGACATAGCCCCGTGACTCCACTCGACATAGCCCCGTGACTCCACTCGACATAACCTCGTGACTCCACTCGACATAACCTCGTGACTCCACTCGACATAACCTCGTGACTCCACTCGACATAACTTTGTAACTCGACTCGTTATAACCTCGTGACTCCACTCGACTCGACATAAACTCGTGACTCCACTCGACATAACCTCGTGATGGCACTCGACAACCTCGTGACTCAACTTGTCATAACCTCGTGATGCGAATTTTCATAACCTCGTGACTCGACTCGATTTGTCATGACCTCGTGACTCGACTAGACTTGTCATGACCTCGTGACTCGACTCGATTTGTCATAATCCCGTGACTCGGCTCGACCCGTCATAACCCCGTGACTCTGCTCGACTCGTCATAATCCCGTGACTCTGCTCGACTCGTCAGAATCCCGTGACTCTGCTCGACTCGACATAATCCCGTGACTCTGCTCGACTCGTCAGAACCCCGTGACTCGACTCGTCATAACCTCGTGACTCGACTCGTTATAACCTCGTGACCCGACTCGACATAACTTCGTGACTTGACTCGACTTGACTTACCCACAACAGGCAAGACTCGGGACTTATTATGACTCTGATCTCAGTGACTCGTGCAATTGTCTTTGATTGACCTTGGTTTTTTTCTGTTTGGCGGTGGACTCATTTTTAGCACATCTACTCACAGTCCAAGGGTCCTGGGTTTGAATCTTCATCCTTTATGTGTGGAGGATGCATGTTCTCTCCATTGTTGTGTTGTGTGGGTTTTCTTAGGGTGTTTCACCACGTCCTTTTTTTAAAGCCTCTTGAAAACTATTGACATATGATTTTCTTTAATAATAGAGCTGTAAGTGCTCATTCAAAGTAAAATAGGACAGCATCCTTGCTAAACAACTCTCTCCATGTCACAGTTTCCAGTTTTAAAGATAGACAGATGGTAGGAAGAAACAAATATATCAGTGTTACACATCCGACTGGAAACGCTTGATGGGAACGGATATGTACGCATGCCTAGACACTGTTTCATGGCGCTATAAACAACCCGCACACATGGCCCGAAACTAATACGGACGTTCACAGTCGCTCACGTATGAGAGCAGTGCCATGGCGGAGGGGCCGACCACATCTGCTGCCGTCCTCGGGCGTGCCAAGGTGCTATCAGCTTGACGTGGCTCGTGAAGGGGGTTGCTTTAGTCAATTTTCACATGCTCACATCTTCTTGGCTAGTATTGGAATACCCCAGCCCCCTCCTGTTAACATACATCTGTTTAGTCAATATCATGAGCAACAAGGAACATCGCCATGGCTACCCGCCGCGCGCACACACAACAACGTCGCCGTCTTTGACACAAGCGAGCCTATAGGCGAGGAGCGAGTACAGGTCAAGTCGCGTTTCCTCAGATACGTGGGAGCGTGTGTGTGTTAGCGTGTGCAGGTTTAGGGCATGTGCCACAGTGGTTCAATGTTTTCTTTTTAGCGCCGCTGCCACTGTCGGCTTCCCGCAGGCTGACCTTTTCTCTTCCTGTCAACTTCCTGTCATGTGACCTCAGTTCCCGAAGGTCACGTGTCGCTGCTAACTCACTGTAAACCCATAAAGCCTAAAGCAACATTGCATATTCTCTCTTGCCAAGATAAGAAAACAAATCTTAGTTTCCCAAAAAAAAAAAAAAAAAAAAAAAGAGCGCAGCCTAGCTTGAGATAAATCCTAAACTTTGGTGAGGAGAGTGAAGGAGTGCCGCAGCACATCTCCATGGGTGACACGACCCAAACGCTGCTACGATGCAAGCTGACATACTCCACGTACAGTACAATATGAAAATGTCACGCATTGTGAACATATGACAGAAACAATGTCGCATTTTTGTCTCGTTGTCGTCTCGTCAGACGAAAACTCCTTATGCTCTAGTCTCCCAAACCACGTTTTTAGCTAGTCATCATCACGTCATCGTCATGACAAAACTGTTCAGCGACGAAATATTTTCGTTATCGTCATTGTTGACGAAAACAACACTGTTTGTTATGTTAGAAAATGTTCTAGAAGCATAGCGTGAGAATTTTTTTTCCGGGATTTTTTTTTTCTCCAAAGCAATTTGGCACCCCCGCCAATATATGGCACCCGAGGATACCGCCTAGCTTGCCGATGCACAGGGCCAGCCCTGATTACAGTGGGGCAAATAAGTATTTAGTCAACCACTAATTGTGCAAGTTCTCCCACTTGAAAATATTAGAAAGGTCTGTCATTGTCAACATGGGTAAACCTCAACCATGAGAGACAGAATGTGGACAAAAAAAAAAACAGAAAATCACATTGTTTGATTTTTAAAGAATTTATTTCCAAATCATGGTGGAAAATAAGCATTTGGTCAATACCAAAAGTTCATCTCAATACTTTGTTATGTACCCTTTGTTGGCAATAACGGAGGCCAAACGTTTTCTGTAACTCTTCACAAGCTTTTCACACACTGTTGCTGGTATTTTGGCCCATTCCTCCATGCAGATCTCCTCTAGAGCAGTGACGTTTTGGGGCTGTCGTTGGGCAACACGGACTTTCAACTCCCTCCACAGATTTTCTATGGGGTTGAGATCTGGAGACCGGCTAGGCCACTCCAGGACATTCAATGCTTCTTACGAAGCAACTTCTTTATTGCCCTGGCTGCGTGTTTGGGATTATTGTGTTGCTGAAAGACCCAGCCACGTCTCATCTTCAATGCCCTTCCTGAAATTTTCACTCAAAATCTCTCGATACATGGCGATTCATTCTTTACACAGATCAGTCGTCCTGGTCCCTTTGCAGAAAAACAGCCCCAAAGCATGAGGTTTCCACCCCCATGCTTCACAGTGGATACGGTGTTCTTCGGATGCAATTAATTATTCTTTCTCCTCCAAACACGAGAACCTGTGTTTCTACCAAAAAGTTCTATTTTGGTTTCATCTGACCATAACACATTCTCCCAGTCCTCTTCTGGATCATCTAAATGCTCTCTATCGAACCGCAGACGGGCCTGGACGTGTACTTTCTTCAGCAGGGGGACACGTCTGGCAGTGCAGGATTTGAGTCCCTGGCGGCGCATTGTGTTACTGATAGTTGCCTTTGTTACTGTGGTCCCAGCTCTCTGTAGGTCATTCACTAGGTCCCCCCGTGTGGTTCTGGGATTTTTGCTCAACGTTCTTGTTATCATTTTGACGCCACGGGGTGAGATCTTGCATGGAGCCCCAGATCGAGGGAGATTATCAGTGGTCTTGTTTGTTTTCCATTTTCTAATAATTGCTCCCACAGTTGATTTCTTTACACCAAGTGTTATACCTATTGCAGATTCAGTTTTCCCAGCCTGGTGCAGGTCTACAATTTTGTCTCTGGTGTCCTTCGACAGCTCTTTGGTCTTGGCCATAGTGGAGTTTGGCGTTTGACTGACTGAGCTTGTGGACAGGTGTCCGATAATGAGTTAAAACAGGTGCCATTAATACAGGTAACGAGTGGAGCCTCGTTAGACCTCGTTTGAAGAAGCTAGAACTCTTTGACAGCCAGAAATCTTTCTAAATTCTAATTTGGAAATAAATTCTTTAAAATTCAAACAATGTAATTTTCTGGGTTTTTTTTACTTCCACATTCTGTCTCTCATGGTTGAAGTTTACCCATGTTGACAATTACAGGCCTCTCTAATCTTTTCAAGTGGAAGAACTTGCACAATTGTTGGTTGACTAAATACTTATTTGCCCCACTGTATATTCGCAATCCCTGTAAAACACACATTAAAAGGGTCTTTTCCATTTCGAAAAAATAGCTAAGTCGCTATTGTTAGCATTTCTTTGTATTTTTCATTTTCAGGTAATAAATCAAACTTCAAACGTGATTTAAAGTGTCCTTTCAATGTAGGTTTTTATGCTAAATGTGTAATATTCCAAAGAAGAAGACAGATGGATGCGAGGAAGCGAGAGAGAGAGTGAGGCACCTGCTCAGCGACCTCGCTCCAAACAAAGACCCCTCTGTCCGTCCGAGCACAATGACATGCCCGACTTCCTGTCTCTATTGGGACCAACAGAACACATTAGAGGCCCTGTTCGTTTTTTACTCAAATCCACATTCATATTCGGTCTTCGTGATTCAACCAAGTGACATCTTTTTCTTTGAGATGAGTCCCTTAGAATATAAGCATGGAATAAAATTAGAATGCAAAAAAAAAGAAAGAAGACACTTGTGTCCCTTTCCTTTTTCAGGCCTGATAAACATGAGACGCGCATCACCTTGGAAACGACACGGAGGAGTACTGCGGCTATCAAAAGGAGATCACATGAGATAAAAATAAATGGCTAAGAATGACATAAAAGCTTTTCGGATGCTTCTATTTGCGTGTTATTACCATTATTTTTAAGCTCGTTTATTGTTATTTTTCGTACAAATGAAATTGCCATTTAGGAGCTGGAAAACTTTACTTGGGGAAAGATAGGAAATCTCGATTCCTGATAGGACTTGACGTTTTGACTCAGCCACTTTTCAATCCCATTTTCCAATACTGTAAGACAAGGGTGTAGGTTTAGTCTCAACATTGGTAGGGACGCTATAACAGCATAACCTGCATATGGCGGAAAACACTGACAAGACTGAAAAAGCAGTTTCTGCTCTTGCACTCCTCTTTAAAATAAACTGCTGTATTTTAAGCCAAAAGAACTGTTGTGTTTGATAGAACAATATGTCTATATGCTGCAATAGCAGATTCATGGCGCATTAAACCCCCAAACTATTTTTAATATGTCCGTTTTACCCTGGAAACCCCCGTTTACAGACGTCGTGCAACCGCTTTTGTTTCAACCCAGCCATATAAAAAGTTGAGTAATTTTATCAATAAAAATGTCATTTTCTAGCTTACAATAATTAATTGAGGTCTAATATTTCGTTGGTAAAAAAAACTTTAAAAAACTATTCACATATTTTAAGTATGAAACAAATTACGTCAAAATGAAAAACTGGCCTCTGTAAAAATGTCACGGATATCTACCTCATACCAATCGCTTTACTGTATTTTTTTCGTTACTGTCGCATTTCGACTTTCAACTCCCTCCTCACCCCGTGGCGTCAAAATGATAATAACGGTGAGCAAAAATCCCAGAACCACACGGGGGGACCTAGTGAATGACCTACAGAAAGCTGGGACCACAGTAACAAAGGCTACTATCAGTTACACAATGCGCCACCAGGGAGTCAAATCCTGCACGGCCAGACGTGTCCCCCTGCTGAAGAAAGTATACGTCCAGGCCATAACACATTCTCCCAGTCCTCTTCTGGATCATCCAAATGCTCTCTCACGAACCGCAGACGGGCCTGGACATGTACTTTCTTCAGCACGGGGACACGTCTGGCAGTGCAAGATTTGAGTCCCTGGCGGCGCATTGTGTTACTGATAGTAGCCTTTGTTACTGTGGTCCCAACTCTCTGTAGGTCATTCACGAGGTCCCCCCCGTGTGGTTCTGGGATTTTTGCTCCCCGTTCTTGTTATCATTTTGACGCCACGGGGTGAGGAGGGAGTTGAAAGTCAGTGTTGCCAAACGACAGCCCCAAAACACCACTGCTCTAGAGGAGATCTGCATGGAGGAATGGGCCAAAATACCAGCAAAAGTGTGTGAAAAGCTTGTCAAGAGTTACAGAAAACGTTTGGCTTCCGTTATTGCCAACAAAGGCTACATAACAAAGTATTGAGATGAACTATTGATCGTGATAAATGTTAAATAATGTCTGGTTTGTACAAATGTTAATGTCTGGGTGGCAACTCAAAACTGGAAGCAAAACGGAGTGTACCCAAAACAATGGAAGGGTAAAAAACAAAACAAAAAAACAAAAAAAAAAACAAAGAAGACTCATAGCCAATGCAAACAGAACCCACAAGGACATATCATCTGTTGGCTGTAAATGCACAGACAATTGACTTCAAATTCTTTAAATTTGTAACGACATGGAACTGGTCGATTGGCCACTGTCCTGCCAGAACCTGGACAACGCGCCTGCCTGGAAAACACCTTAAAGTCTGGATATTGTGGAGGATAGCTGGGGTAGATGGCGGCCGCTGTGTCTGACTACACTCGAAGAGGAACGATATCGAGGATGTTTCCTTTTGGTGCGCTGCCAGCCTGATTGTGCCAGGTGGGACAGTGATCGCTGGGACGGTCCATCTGAAGGACCTAGCGACGCCAGTCCCCCAGGCCATGAGTCCACAACCGAAATGGCGATGCAACCTACTACGAAGCTGCGCAACTTTGAGATGAATGTTCGTCTGGAGTCAGCAAAGAACGAAAACTGAGACGAGGATTAAGTCAACAAAAGGAGGGTGGCGGACACGGCCTACCATCGGTCCTCAGCTATTCGCTATCTTCTGGATCGAATCACCTGAATAAACTAATCACTAAATTATGAACTAGTCTACTGGATATAATCAACATAACGAGCACATCGATCGACTATGGACTATTGGGAAAATGAACAATCAGAAGGGATGGTTATTATTTTAAAAAAAAAAAAAAAAAAACTTGTAATAATTACGAAATCTGAATGTCAAAAATTGATATTTGATATTTTCTGCATCCTTTATGGTATACTGGGGACGGGTTTCAATAAGCTTTGGCTTCTACCGTCAGCCCTTTTTCTTTTCGGGTTGAATTAATTGTAAACACATATAAATGCTGTATGTTTGTTTGGATTTCTCATGCCTGAAGGGAAAATAAATAAAAATAAATAAATGAACAAATTGACCAAATACATATATTCCACCATGATTTGCAAATAAATTCTTTAAAAATCAAACAATGTGATTTTCTGTTGTTTTTTTTCACATTCTGTCTCTCATGGTTGAGGTTTACCCATGTTGACAATTACTGGCCTCTCTTATTTTTTCAAGTGGGAGAACTTGCACAATTAGTGGTTGACTAAATACTTATTTGCCCCACTGTGTATATATATATATATATATATATATATATATAAGGTATATGTTTTATCCAATTACTCGATTAATTGTTGCAATTATCAGTAAAATACTCGATTACTAAAATATTTGATAGGTGCAGCCCAAAAAAAATGCCACCGAAACAAAAATAAGTCTGGTGACGCCAAATAATTTAACTTGAAAGGAATCGATTAACTATATGGTTTTCGGCAGGATGTCAATAACTAAGGAATTTATTTTATATCCCGTTGGCCACCAAATGGAAACAACGGTGGAACAGCATCAAAACGTGTGTTATGAAATCTTTTTCAATGTCGTTTTACAAGTTTGACTCCAAAATGTGTGCTAATTCCGTTGATATGATAATCATGTAACCCAGTAAGTAGAGTTTGGGGGATATGAGACGGTCGCGGGGAAGTGGGGGTCGTTTGAGTAATTTACACCAGGAAGTAATTATGTAAATTCTAAAGCTGGCTCTTCCAGTTTACAGGCGGCCCATAAACCAACTGTCATGTCTGGCTGGCAATAAATGTTATTTATTTCTTTGTTTATTAATGCCTCTTTTCCTACTCCCACTTTTTTCAAGCTTAAGAGAAAAAGTTATTGAAAAGTGCGCCAGCTGAGCACACATGATGAATGTTGAAGTCCAGGCTCCAAAGTTTAAGAAAGAATGCGTAAAAGTAGGGGGGCTATGTTAGTTATTTTTGTGAAAGTAAAAAAGCGCTTCATGTGGCTTTGTTACATGTGGTTTTATGCGTTTAGGAATGGAAGGGTTAGGTTTCAACACTGGGTATTAAGCGCCGTTAAAAGGCTGCAAAGAGTGAAATACTGCTGTGCTGTGTGTGGTAATCATTTGGGAAGATGGCGATGTTATGTGAGGGAAAAACAGCTGCTTCTATTGCATTATAGTGTTAAATTGTCTTATATTCAATTATTTTGTGTTTTGTCTTCAAAGTGTTTTAATGTATTGTACTGTTTTTCAGTGTGGTTGTTTTAAGTGTGCTCTGTATCTAAATTTGAGTTAAGAGGAAAGTTCTACACTGCAAATTGTTAACGTCTTAATCAGACTATTTTTCTTAAATCTAGTCCAATAGTTTTCTGTGTTAAAGACTTGTTAACAAATTAGGGCTGTCAAACGATTGAAATTTTTAACCGAGTTAATCACAGCTTAAAAATTAATTCATCGTAATTAATCGCAATTCAAACCATCTATAAAATATGCTTTATTTTTCTGTAAATTGTTGTTGGTATGGAAAGATAAGACGGATATATACATTCAACATACTGTACAGTACTGTATTTGTTTATTATAACAATAAATCAACAAGATGGCATTAACATTATTAACATTCTGTTAAAGCGATCCATGGATAGAAAGACTTGTAGTTCTTAAAAGATAAATGTTAGTACAAGTTATAGAAATTTTATATTAAAACTCCTCTTAATGTTTTCATTTTAATAAAATTTGTAAAATTTTCGATCAAAAAATAAACTAGTAGCTCACCATCGATGATGTCAATAATTACACAATGCTCATAGTGCTGCAACCCATAAAATCAGTCGCACCCAAGCGCCAGCAGAGGGCGACAAAACACCAAAAAAACCACAATTAACAAGTGGACATGACACTGTGCTGTCATTTTAATCTGTTTGAGCGGGGCATGTGCGTTAAATTCATCAAATATTTTAATGTGATCAATTTTTAAAATTAATTACCGCCCGTTAACGCGATAATTTTGACAGCCCTATAACAAATTAATGTATACGATTATTCCACTGTAAGTAAGCATTACTATTTCTTATTAAGCCCATACATCGACAAGAAAAAATTGCATTCAAATAATGTTTTGAGGGCGGCACGGTGGCTGAGTGGTTAGCACGTCTGCCTCACAGTTCTGAGATCAAGGGTTCAATCCCGGGCTTCGGCCTTCCTGTGTGGAGTTTGCATGTTCTCCCCGTGCCTGCGTGGGTTTCCTCCGGGAACTCCGGTTTCCTCCCACATCCCAAAAACATGCATGGTAGGCTGATTGAACACTCTAAATTGTCCATAGGTGTGAGTGTGTGCGTGAATGGTTGTGTGTCTCCTTGTGCCCTGCGATTGGCTGGCAACCAATTCAGGGTGTCCCCTGCCTACTGCCCGAAGTTAGCTGGGATAGGCTCCAGCACCTCCGCGACCCTCGTGAGGAATAAGCGGCATGGAAAATGAATGAATGAATGAATAATGTTTTGAACACTAACAGTAACATTGTGAGTAAATGCTTACATTGTCAGATTTCTTCTTTTTTTTTTTTCAATAATGGTATATTTTTTCAGCACTTTTTCTATTTCAACTCTTATTATTATGCTGTACTATTGTTGTTTATTGTTTATTGTCATCATCATCGGTATCATTGACAGTTACAAGATAGCATTGTGATAAGATTAATTAACCCGAAGAAAAGACAAGGGCTGACAGGAGAAGCCTGGGCTTAACTATAACCTATTACATGAAATTTAGAATGTTCAATCAGCCGACCGCGCACGTTTTTGGTATGTGGGAGGAAACTTCTTCTTATAAATTAATATTATGCATTTGCAGCAGGGTCTTGTTCGTCTTGTTGAAGAAGAACATTGTCTCATTATCTGAGTCTTTGAAAAAGACCAGATAGTGTTGTTCTGCAACTTCATTCTTCTTCTTAAACATCTTCTTTTCCGCGTTTTTTTCGGCGCGCCGCGCAGCCCGAATGATTTGGCCAATTGAGACTGTTCAGGTATCAAAACGACCGAAAAATTCGCACAACGCAGTTTTTTTTTTTTTTTTTTTTCAACGACCTCGAAAAATTTTTGTTCGCCCGTTAACGCAGGTTTTTAAAAAAAATTATTATTGAGTGATTGGTTTTTTTTTTTTTTTCCGCGCGTTTCTTCGGCGCGCCTCGCAGCCCGAACCGTTTGACCGATCGGCACCGTTCGGGTATCGAAACGTCCGGAATTTTCACACGGCGATGGCTTTTTTTAAACGGACCCGAAAAATTTTTCGTTTGTCCATGAACGGCAGTTTTTCCAAAAAATCCAAAATTTATCAAGTCCTAGAATGTTTGACATAATCACATAAGTTTGGCAGCAAAAATTCCGAGACGGTGAGGGGCATAAAAGTCGTGTCTAGAATTTGGAAAAAATGTACGGTTCCCACTGTACTTGTTTTCAGCAAAGGCATATAAAGAGGAAATATGTCCAATTGGGAATATGAGCACGGGTATTTAGGCATGTGCACACGCAGTGCAGATAGCCTGCGTGTTTATTTAGTTTGAGGTGACAGCAGGAAGGAAGGCAGGTTAACGAGCTGCCGGCTCCAGGCACATGGTGATTACGCAACCCTACTCAACACACACACACACACACACACACACACATACAAAGATAATGCACTCACCTGAGTGAGGAAACAGGAACCCTAGCAAAATATGCAGGGTTGTTTTAGGGCCCGTGCATTTCTAGGACTGCTTCAAATACAACTGACTGCGGTCACACCTAGTGGGTGGCAGGCAAGCTGGTTTGTCAGCGTAGTGTTCATTCAGAATATGTGTGCTATACTGTATCTCAAGCAAGGAAAAAGGCAAACAGACGTAGCGTTCCGGCCTTCAAAATCGGAATCATCCAAAAACGCGTTCTATTTAAGTTTTATGCCGCGGCAAGTAAGAGATCAGCGGTTGTGCTGCTAGAACTTGACTGATTTTATCAAGTTGAGCCAACATTATTTCCATGAATCCCTCATTTTTCGTAGTTTATAGGGGGAAAATAGAAGAGAGAGACACAAGAGGAGAAGAAATATTAAGCAATACAATGAACGCCAACATTACCTATGCATATAGTGGTGCTAACTTTAGCTAATTGTATTTCCCGTGCACACCATGTGGGGGGCCGAGGAGAAAAACGAGGGGGGGTGAGTCATAAAGAGATGTGTTTTAGGCGTTGGGAGCGCACACAAATCAACAATGTCAGGTGTAGAACCCAGTAATATGTGAATCACTTGTACAGTGTATCACAAAAGTGAATACACCCCTGGCATTTCTGCAGATATTTAAGTCTATCTTTTATTGGAACAACACTGACAAAATGACACTTTGACACAATGAAAAGTAGTCTGTGTGCAGCTCATATAATACAGTAGAGTTCATTCATTTTCCCCTCAAAATAACTCAAAATATAGCCATTAAAATCTAAATCCCTGGCAACAAAAGTGAATACAACCCTTAGAAACTACGTACATCCCTAAATGTCCAAATTGAGTACTGCTTGTTAGCGTTACGGTCCGCGAATGCGGAGAACAAGATTGGACCCAAACACAGACAACAGAAGGGAAGCGTTCGGGGATTTATTATTCACAATCAAAACAAACTCGCGAACGCGGAAAAGGGGACTAACAAAAGGATTCCGTGACATACAGGTCGACGGGGATCAAAAACGCGAAAACTGAGCAAAGGGCAGATAGCCAAAAAGACAAACAATAATACACTCGATACCTGCACAAGGTAGAGGATCACAAAGCTAATACGTCTGACGACCTAGATGACAAATACAGAGCGGCTCGAAAGCAGTATGTGCGAATGGCGACCAGCAAACTAATCTCTCGGCGCCGTTGTGTTGGTTCGCCACCGTTTATATATTAGTGTTGATTGGCTGGAACTCGCTGCCGGTGTGATGTCACGAATGCTCCCACAGCTGGCCCTGAAACAAACAAAATCTAACCAGCAGCGCATCATGACAGTTAGGCCGGAACGATATTGGAAAAAACTATTGCCGCGATTTTTTGAGGGGTTTGCGATATATTCCGATATTATATCGTGATATTAAAAAATTATAAATAAAAAAATATATAGCCTTTTTTTTTTTAAATAAATTTTTAATAGATGACTTGAATAGCTGTTTAGAAAGACTTTGGATGACTCACCATGACCACAGTGTACAGTATTCCATCGTTTTTTACGGTTAATAGGGATCAGAACCCGCCGCCATAAGTGGCCAAAATGTCATGTGACTCGTTACAGGAATGCTGTCAGCATTGCTGCAGGGATTGAAGAGGTGGGTGTCAGACTATTAGTGCTCAGACCATACGCCGCACTCTACATCAAATTGGTGTGCATCTCTGTCACCCCAGGAGGAAGCCTCTTCTGAAGAGTTTCTGGAGGGAGGGGATCATGCTCTGCTGCAGTGTTTCACAGTACATGTTGGAGTTCATGGGTTCCTCAATGGAATGTAACTCTCCAACAAATGCAGCACTCATGCAGCCCCAGACCATGACATTCCCACCACCATGTGTGTGCATGGCTGTCACCCCGAGAGGAAGCCTCTTCTGAAGACGGTACACAAGAAAGCCCGCAAACAGTTTGCTGAAGACATGTCAACAAACCACATGGATTACTGGAGCCATGTCCTATGAGATGGGCGGGCTTTCTTCTGTACCGTCTTTAGAAGAGGCTTCCACCTAGGATGACAACCATGCACACCAATTTGATGTAGAGTGCAGTGTATGGTCTGAGTGTACAAGCAGTACTCAATGTGGGTATTTATGGATGTACAGTGCTGCTCAAAAGTTTGTGAACCCCCTCAACATTTTGGAATTTTCTATTATTTCAATCTGATTTCCTAATCAATCAATTCAGTAGATTTTTTTTTTTTTTTTAACAGTTGTGTTGTCGAGACTAAATTAAAAAGAGTTTTCATCAACTGATGTAGGTGCAAAATTGAACTGTTTGGTCACAACCAAAACCGCCATGTCTGGCGAAAAGTCAACACTGCATACCACCAAAAGAACCTTCTCCCAACAGTGAAGCATGGAGGTGGGAATGTCAAGATCTGGGCTTGCTTTTCATCCTCAGGACCTGGACAACTCCACATAGTCCAGGGAATCATAAATTCTGAGGAATATTGTCAAATCCTAGAACATAACCTGACGCCATCTGTTTTGAAGTTAAAGCTTGGCAGAAGGTGGATCATGCAACATGATAATGATCCAAAGCATTCCAGCAATACAACCAAGGAATGGCTGAAAAAGAAGAAGATTCGTGTTCTGGACTGGCCCAGTCAAAGTCCTGACCTAAATCCCATTGAAATGCTGTGGCGGGACCTGAAGCGAGCAGTTCATGCCAGACGCCCATCAAACCTCTCTCAACTGACTGCGTTCTGCAAGGAAGAATGGGCAAAAATCCCCCAAAGTAGATGTGAGAGGCTGATTAGTCACTACAGAAACCGTTTGGTTGAGGTAATCTCTGCAAAAGGAGGCGCAATATCCTATTAACTGAAGGGGTTCACATACTTTTGCACACATGATATCTGAGTTTTTCTTAAATCAACCACTTTTGTTAAATAAAGAATGACAATATAACTATTTCTTTTGTTTCAGTCCATTATTTGGAATGTCAGTATTGTGGATTTGGGTATAACTTAACATTTAATAAGGTTATTTTAGTTTTTTTTACAAAAAATCTGACCATCGCTGTGGGGTTCACAAACTTTCGAGCAGCACTGTATTCTAAGGGGTGTACTCACTTTTGTTGCCAGGGCTTTAGATATTAATGGCTATATTTTGAGTTATTTTGAGGGGAAAATAGATTAACTCTAGTATATAAGCTGCACACAGACTACTTTTCATTGTCTCAAAGGGTCATTTTGTCAGTGTTGCCCCATGAAAAGATATAAATATCTGTAGAAATGCGAGGGGTGTACTCACTTTTGTGATACACTGTACATCTAGACATGTTGATTTCCTATTCTATGCTGCCTTATCGCTAATCCTGGCACCAACTTTCTTTCTAATTAAGTGTGTCTAATTGCGCCCAGTCATGCGTGAATCCCATCAGACATGTGATAGTCCTGCAGCCAAGTGGAAATGCTACGCGGGGGCCACCACAGGGCCACCGCTCCTCCCCAGCCAATCGGGGAGGTAAGCAGTGTTGTTAGTAACGGTGTTAGAATACTAACAGCATTATTTTTTTCAGTAGTGATTAATCTAATGAATTACTTTTCTCATTTTGGCAACGCCATTACCGTTACTGAGGCGGGAAAGGCGTACATTACTATGCGTTACTATGTTGGTTGAATGACGCGAGAAAAGTCTGAGAGAGACGGACTCATAGAGACGAAAGAGTGACGCCATTGCAAACGCGATGCTAGGTGGCTCCAATGATACCTGATTGTAGCCGATAGCCTACAAACTACGCCCACATGATGCTATGGTAGATATCACATATTATAGAACTAGATGCAAATGACAGACACGGCGCCATTAGCAACATGTATAAAGAACTAGATGCGTTAGTAAACAGCCGCCATCTTAAAGCAGTAGACTTCTCAGAAAGTCTCTGTTGTAGAGAACCTTCCTAGCGAACCTAAGTAACTTTTTATCTAACACGCTCCTAAGTCGGCAAAATCTTGACTTAAATCTATCTTTAAATGATGAAACAGTTTTAACTTAAACTTACACATGTCGAAAGTAGAAGGGAACTAATGCATTAACGGGAGCAATTTTAACAACTTTAACGGTTGATTCACAACATTAAATGGCAAACATAGCAACGGTTACTATCTAGTTATCGCAATATCCGCAATACCACTGTGTCTAGTTAAGTTTAGGGTAAATAATTGGACTAGAGCCAGTCCAAAAACCCTTTAAAATTCACATTGTGTGACCTGTTTTTTATCTCTTAAAAAATAAATAAATAAATAAATAAATAAAATTATCACCAGTTACTTTGCCAACTAACTAATTACTCTTACATTCAGGTAACTGAGTTACTAACGCAATTACCTTTTGGGAGAATTTGTAACTGTAATTAATTACTTTTTTTAAAGTAAGATTAACAACACTGAAAGTAAGCCAGCGCAGCCCATCCCTCTAATTCTAAATCAGGCTTTTCGCCAAGATTGTCATCCATTGAATTTGGTACGCCCGCCAGTGTCGTGCCAATGTAGTTACCCCGGTCAAAAACTGTATTAAAAAATTGTATCCCCTGCGCGGAGCCATATGGAGGTAAATTTGGGTCTTTATTTTTCAATCAAAACAAAGTTGCTTCAATTAAAAAAAAAAAAGTTGCTTCAAAATATATATTTTCAACCCAAAAAAATCGCTTCAATCAAAAAAAAAAAAACAAAGTGAATGCAAAAATAAATTTAAAACTCAAAAACATGCATGTGAATGCTACTTTTTTTTTTTTTTTTTTTTTTGATTGAAAAAACTTTTTAATTGAAGTAATATTGATTTGTATTTGGCCACATTTTGGCTAGAACATTTTTCTCTTTATTATTCAATCAAAAAAGAAGTTGCTTAAAAAAACATATAGATTTCCAAAAGAAAAATCACAAGAAAAGTTCCAATCATAAAAAAAGTTTTTGAAAGCGAAAAAATATTTGAGATTGAAAAATTTGCATTTGAACACTTAATTTTTCATTGAAAAAGTTTTATTTAAGCAATCCTTTTTGTGTTTGGGCCATATTATGATTAGGACTGTTGTGTCTAAATCATTCAATCCCCCAAAAAGTTGCTTCAATCAGAAAAAAAAAAAAAAAAAATTCAAAGAAAAAAAATCGCTTTTAAAAATATTTTTTTCTCATATATTAAATTATATGCAAAGCAAATGACTGTCTAAGGTGCTCCAAAAATAATTTCAACCAATTATAAAAATGTTTTTTTGTTCATTTCATTCATTTTTGCTGCAATTTTATTGCTTTACAACTTTGATATACAGTATATATACGAAAGTCAATTACATGCAGTGACACTTTTCGGCCACCAGGGCCGAAAAATTTCTCCCTTAAAATCCGCTTCTGATGAGGGGACATGCTACCTCCTCCCACCTGGCTTACCCTCCACCGCCACAACCCCGAACTGACACAGCCCACTTGGCCCGGAGCAGGACTGAATCACCACCCGCAGTGGGCGACATCCCGCCAAAACACCGGCACTCAGCCAGCGAGCCGTGCCGGTGCCCTAGGAGGATAACCGGTGTTCCGACAAATTTTGCAACCCATCAAAAATTGCTACCTTGCGGTTTTGCGCATGTGCGTAACGTTAAAAATGGCCGCGAATGCAGCGATTCCAAAGTAAACACTACAAACTTTCTTTAAAGAAAGGAATATTTACTTAAGTTTGATCATGTAAAGACATGTACAAAAGTTCTCAGACACATCCTACCGTGTTAGCTGCACACAGCAACTGCATGCCGCGCTCTCCCTGTTAACGACTTCGCCGTGTCGTTAAGTAGTAATTACCGCAATTTTCGTGTTGCACATGTATTTTTATGATGTATCTAGGGTTGTTCCGATCATGTTTTTTTGCTCCCGATCCAATCCCGATCGTTTTAGTTTGAGTATCTGCCGATCCCGATATTTCCCGATACGATTGCTTTTTTTTGCTCCCGATTCAATTCCAATCATTCCTGATCATTTTTTCTTATCATATACATTTTGGCAATGCATTAAGAAAAAAAAGAATAAAACTCGGACGAATATATACATTCAACATACAGTACATAAGTACTGTATTTGTTTATTATGACAATAAATCCTCAAGATGGCATTATTAACAATCTTTCTGTGAAAGGGATCCACGGATAGAAAGACTTGTGACTTTGTATATTGTGACTAAATATTGCCATCTAGTGTATTTATTGAGCTTTCAGTAAATGATACGGTAGCCATGCCCAAATGCATGATGGGAAGAGGAACCATGACTGTGCGTAGTGCTACCAATTGATATATCTTCTCTGCGTTGGGAAATAACATAAGGTGTTAAGAAAAAGATCAATTGCTACCTTGCTTCCCCACATTGCTTCCAATGATATTGCTAATCATAGGGAGAAGGATTGTAAGGCTTGAGCCAATTAAAAAAAAGGCTCCAAAGGCTGCCAAAATTCACTCTACTCATTTTACACTGCCTTTTATCTCTCTATATAGGTAAAACGGCACCATTACAGATGGAGCGCGACAATGCGTGAGTGGGTTGTGCAGCGCATGCATTAATTGCATTAAATATTTTAACGTGATACATTTTTTTAAAAATTAATTACCACTGTTATTGGGATAAAACTGATAACCCTACCTTAAGCCTAAACTAAAGTAACATATCATGTATGTTAAATACAATTAGAAAACGATTTAATTAAAAAATATATATATATTAAAAAAAGGCATGGCCGATATTTTTTTGCCGATTCCGATACTTTGAAAATGACGTGATCGGACCCGATCGGGACATCTCTAGATGTATCTAGTTTAGTTAGCACCTTTGGATAACATTGAGAGTCCAACTGAATGTAAAAGAGGACATTTTCAGCGCCACAAAAGCTTTGGGAGCAAAATTTTATAAGGGAGAAAATTTTGACAGAACACCGGCCAGAAAAGAGAGGGGAAGGCAGACGTAGAAGAGTGCTAAAAGGCCCTGGTGGGGCGGCGCAGGACCGGAGCCCTGACGCCCTCACTCCAAAGCCACGGGAACCATGCCATAGAGAAAAGTGTGCTACCCGACCACCGCCCTGTTAAAGTGGCTGCCAGGTCCCTGACTGGCAGCCATTTCCCAGTACCGTGATGGGATCATCTATGGAGGATAGTGCAATGTATGCATTAAAATAGAAGAGCCCGGCTGATAGCTGTGGGACCGCCTCATGGAAGTTCTTCCCAGTTCTTCCATATTTCCTTGCACTCAGCTTTTATCAAATATAATAGTTTCTGAATCTACGCTTCTTGACCCTTTGAGTTTAGTCAGAGTGATTGAGTTGAACACATGTGCACTATCACAGCTGCCAGGTGCACCATCAGCATTTGTGGTTTGCTCAGTCTTCCAGCATCTGATTAGGACGAAAGACCAATGCTGCCTTGTGTGCGTATACATGTGTATGTGTTCGTGGTGGTCAACCAAGCAGAAAAGACCTCCCACGTCACCTATTAACACGGTCTGACCTTTGACCTACCGTATGCCCCCCGCCTCCCATTGAGGGGCCGGACCGCAAGACTTGATGCGGCATTGTAGGTTTACAAAAATTCCCAAAATAGTTTAAACTGCCGGTTTTTAGAGTCCACGACCAGTGTTGGGCACGTTACTTTAAAAAAGTAACAAGTTACATTACTCACTACTTCTTCCAAAAAGTAACTTAGTTAGTAACTGAATTACTCTATAGTAAAAGTAACTAGTTACCAGGGAAAGTAACTATTTCCGTTACTTTAAAAAGAACTTGTTGTATGTCAAAGAATTTGAAATTTTCTGAGCAGTATTCGAGTCAGTGGAATAGAGAAGAACAGACAGGTAGTTAACTTGTTAGGTGCTTCAGCAAATTTGAATTGCTTACCACAGATGTCGACAAAAGCTTTGCCCCGGGACATAAATTACACATTACATGCAGGTTCTTTCCTTTAATTTCGACTAACTTGAAATAGTGTCTATATCTCCACCTCTTAAGGGACAATTTTTCTTCTGAATGCTCTGCCATCCCGACCCTGTGCGTCTGTTTTGCGTGTGTGTGTGTTTGCCGCACGCGCTGTTCTGGTTTGCTAGTGAAATCACCGGCTCTGATTGGCTTACCACGACACATGACTCTAACCCTCAGCCAATCACAATCACTTCCATCGCATCTCTCGAGGGGATGTATTCAGGTAGGCTCGTTTCCCGACAATTCACGTCACCTTCAAAGCGTCTGCCGTCCTCAAGATGGAAGCAGAATTATTGCTGGTTGACAGTGGGAGATGAGAACGAGGCTAGCATCAGGTGTAGCAAACAAAGAAACGTTACCAAACTTTGGAAAGCATTGTCTAATTGAATGAGCAGGGACAAACAGCTTGGAGTCAGAAGTACGTGCGCTATTCTCGAACCTGATTGCACCCCAAGTCTTGGATGACAAATCAACAGAGCAGAGAGTCGACTCGACACGGCTGGTAGTTTCTTCAGTTTATTCAGAGGAAGTAACGCACCGCTTTTGACCGTCAGTAACGGTAACGGCGTAAAAAGTAATTAGTTAGATTACCCCGTTACTGAAAAAATAACACCGTTAAGAAACGACGTTATTTATGACGGCGTTACTCCCAACACTGTCCACGACTAGCAAAAGATGCCGCAAGATGGTGACAAACCTATGTGTGGAGAGATGAACGAAACAGCGTCAAAGTCAAAGGTGTCAAATGTGAGTCCAGCGGGCCAGAAGTGGCCCACCACAGGGTCCAATTTGGCCCACGTTGTTGTTCTGCCTGACAGGCACGTTGACGATACGATTTGTGACGCAAAGCTCACGATGGCAATCTCGCAATATGGCGACATAACAATTATCGATACATGGGTAAAAATTGTAAGTAAAAATTGGTTTTAATTGCTCTTTAAGTGTCCTTAGGCAGAGGGTTCACTTACTTAGTTTTCCCCATTCTGTCAATGTTTGCATTGTATCCTCATTAAAATATAAAAACCTATGAATGTTTTGGCGGGTTTAGTCAACGCAGACGCCATTTTCATCTGTGTGATTTTGACAAAGATCAGATCACATTTGATGGTGATTTAATGCAGAAATGTGAGGAATTCCAAAATGTTCAAATACTTTTTCATATCACTGTAACAATTATTGATACATGGCTCAGGAATTCTGCAATATTTGACTAGTACTTGCACCCTCAGCACCCCACTTCTGGCGCCAATGAAATTGTACTTCTACTTGGGTAACTTTTTTCTAAGATACTTGTACTTAAGTATTTTTTGCCCCTGTATCTGAATTTGAAAAAGTGACTACTTCATCCACCACTGCTGACACACACTGCCACTTTCTGTGTGCGTCGATACGTTCCATTTACATACAATGGCACGTTCCAACAATTCCCTCTCCAAGCCGTTTTATGCACGTGTTCTCTTCTTTTGCTTTTTGTTTTCCCGCTGCACTCCTGTTTTTCATTTAGAGTACTGGAGCAACGGAGAGGAAGGAGGTGCGCAACGCTCTCAGTATTTATAGGTTGGCGTTCTGACCAAAATGATTGGTGTCCCACAGAATAACTTCCTCTGGCCTCACCGCTAAATAACAGGAAGTCTTCAATTGTACGCATTTATTAATCCAAACACATGCTTGTCAAAATAAGCTCTCGTGTACATCCACTTCGCATGTGTAGAGCCTTTTTAGGAATTTTTCCAGAGCCACAGAATAAATTAGAAGAACCTGCCTTTGACTATTGGTTGGAAAAAAATGTTTTTGCTGTTTACATGCACTGGCAAAATTCATTAAAATTATTTACTTAGACCAGGGGTGTCAAACTCATTTCGGTTCGCGGGCCACATTCAAGGCAATTTTATCTCGTGGGCCGGACCAGTTTATGTTTGACTCACTGGCTGCCATAGACGGCACTAGACGTCTAATCTATTTGGACTAGGAAGGGCAAATGATACAGTTGTGGCCAATTGGACGTCTATTGTCATCAGTGGAAGACAAAGAGTTAATTTTGGGTGACTTCCTTGTAATTTTAAGGTAGTTATGGGTCGCTTCCAGAGGTGGGTAGAGGCGTCAAAATTTTTACTCAAGTATTCATCCAAAAAAGTTACTCAAGTACAAGCAAAAAAGTATTTGGTGAAAACATATAGGCCTACTCAAGTAATGAGTAACATTGTGAGGAACAGTTTACAATGTTTGATTTTTTTTTTTTTTTTTTTTTAACCATGGCATGTTTTCAGCCTTAAAGTCATCTATATGAACTGTTATTATATTTTGAAGAAAAATAAAATTAAATTTATTTATATAGCCACCCACCAAATTTGGCACGAAAACGGCATTTGTTAGTATATAAGCCGCATTGGACGATAAGCTGCAGCTGTCCTCACTGTATTATGGGATATTTACACCAAAATATATTTACCCGTAACACTTTATTTGACAGTGGCAACATACAACTTTCATAAAACCAAACCATCATTGCTTCAAGAAGCTTCATTAGGCTATTACTGCTCCCTTGGGGGAGACAGTCAACCTCTGCTGCCACCTGCTGTCAACACTGTTGTTCAACATGCCTCCTAGCATATATTGCAGCGCTACTAAGGCTGAAGCTAGTGATTATTTTAGTAGTCGATTAATCGATGAACTAGTTAGTTCGAATAATCGATTAATCTGATATGGAACATGAAAAATAAAATACCTGAACTAAGCCTCAAACGGTACCAAAAAAATAAATAAATGAGGTTCCAAGTCCAACAAATGAACAATTGGCTAACATAGAAAAAGTCCGCTAGCTTAAATACTATAAAATGCTAACGTTTTTTTGTTTGCATTGCTCCTAACAAATGGTTCAGACACATATTCCTACAAAAAAACAGCTAAATATACCTATAAACTAAATTATGAATGCATTAAAAAACATTAGCTCAAACAAAAACTTATCTTACGTTGGTCTTAACAGGGAGCAGTTGGATTCAGCCATGTGAAATTAGGCAGACCAGAGGGCAGTGTATCCACCTAAATCAATAAAACTAAATGCAAACACTTTCAAAATAAACCATTACAACGCCACTTTACTTAAATACTCGAAGCAACAAAATTTAATTTGAATATTTTTTTCTAATTGAATACTCGAGTTGATCGATTAATCGTTGCAGCACTAAGCGCTACAGATGTAAATAATCGAAATTCATGTTCTGTGCTAATTATTTCTTCAGTTACTGTTCCAGTTGTTTCAGTAAATTCTATTTATGGTATTTGGTAACACTTTATTTGACAATGGTGCCATAAAACGGTCATTAGATGATCATAATTACGGTCATTAGATGATCATAATTATGACATGATCCTCTCATGGCATTAATGAGTGCTTATAACAGATGTCATTTAGTGTTGTCCGGCAAATTATGTCACTTTTGAATGGATGTAAAAGATCCAAACTAATTTAGTAATTTTCCAGATGACACTTAATGACATCTGTCATAAACATTCAGTAATGCCCATGATAGTGTCATGTCATAATAATGACGGTTGTATGACAGTCTTACGATGCCGTTATCAAATAAAGTGTTACCTATTAACCCAAATAAATCAACAAGTAAGCCGAATTGGACTATAAGCTGCAGGATTCATAATAAAGGAAAAAAGTAGCGGTTTATAGTCCAAAAATTATGGTAATGATAAAGACTATACATAACCACATTAAACCAAAGAAATACAAAAAAAATCATTGAATTTTGGCTAGAGGGGGGAAAAAATGAAGAAATGAAGCATCATTCGTCCAAAGAGCATGACTGCCCTCTAGTGGAGAAAATATATTCCCTAAAAGGATCATATCTCCAGTTTTCCGTGGTCAATCAGTGCCAAATAAAAACTGGGAGAAAGGTTAAAATCCGCGCTTTCGAGTCATTTTGACAGCAACGCTCTTTGTCAAATACTTAACATTTTTACGGTGCTTTGAAGATGCCACGTGATTGAACAGGCTGGGGTGATTATAGAATGGCAAGCTTGAGTCTGATTGGGATAATGGAGTCATGTGATTATTGTTGCGACGTCTCATTGGTGAAACTGGTAGGTTAACAGGAAAAATGTAACTGCTAGCGTAGTCTAAAGTAGCAGAGTAGGTGTAACGTTTCTTCTTCACAAATCTACTCAGGATAAAGTAAAAAATATGGCTAAGTAAAACTACTCTGAGAAGTATTTTTTTCCCAAAAAGTTACTCAAGTAAATGTAACTGAGTAAATGTAACCTATGGCTACTCCATGTACATTTTGGAGTATCTCAGTGCAGTGGCTCAGTAAGTGGTGTGCTGAGGGTCCTGCAGCACCCCCTGGTGTTGGGGGGGAGTGTTTTGGTAGAATTTTTTTTTTTTTTTGGTAAAAATAATGTTTTTAATTGATAGGTTGATTTGTACATTTCTACTGAATGTACAGTATGTACATAACTTACATAGCAAAAGCCCGCTAGCTTAAATGCTACAGTATAAAATGCTAACTTTTTTAAGATGGGGCATTGCAAGGCAAAGGCCCAGGAGGTAAAATTCCTTTTTTTTTTTTTTAATAATGTTCTTCGGTGCGCCACACAGCCCAAACCATTTGAAGAACCGTCACCGTTCGAATATGAAAATGACCAGAATTTTCGCGCGACGCAAGGAATTTTTCGAATGACCGTCCGAAATTTCCCTTCACCCGTACACGCGTTTTTTTGTTTTGTTTTGTTTTGTTTTTTAAACAATTTCTAAAATGTATCTCATTCTACAAATTTTGACCAAATCACATGTGAAAAATTCCAGGACAATAAGGGGCATAAAAGTGTATACAAAATTTGCCAACACTTACAGTTCCCCCATAAATTTTCCAAAACTGTCCCATTCATTTCCAATGGGATGCCATTGACAGCCATGTACGTCCAAATTTCCCATTCATTTTGAATGGCAAAAAAACCTGTATTGTTGTCATTTTTTACCAAAAATTTACCACTACAGCCCATTAACATTCAACTGGCGTGCAACTAAGTCGATGGCATTGACAGCCATGCAACAGGACGTGTCCCCGAAATGTCCCCAAATCAACTGGCTGGGTCTTAGATCTCTATCTACCACCACAAAACCCCATCGTAATTTCTCCAGAAATTGCAGTTTCTAGTTTTTTTTGTTTACAATTCTTATAACAAATTGTTTAAACACAATTCCCCCATAAACTGCTAAATATACCTCTAAACTAATTTACGATGCGTAAGCACTAATATTAGCGCAAACACAAACTTTCTTAAGCCTTATGTTGTCCTTAACAGTGAGCAGCTGCTCTTCAGCCAGACAGGAGTTGTTATATTCACAGTTGCCATCAGAGGGCAGTGGATGCTCCATCAATAAATCAAGTCAATAAAACCACTCAAATCCATTCTAATGCCCCTTTAATTAAACGATTAACCGAAGCAGCTAAACTGAATTCGAAGCATTTTTCTAATCAAATTACTCGATTTAATCGATTAATCGTTGCTACACAAAATGAAATTAAATCAGTTTCATCTTCAATAACAGCAATTCAAATTTGAGTTTAGAACCAGTTGTTGATACGGCAATAACAATCCACGCAAACGACTAGCATGTATCAGTTAGCGTCCGCACATCATCAAAAACAATCACAGTTGTTATACACATATTTCTGATTGATTGTTAATAATAATGGCTATCTTGCTTGTTTGTTTTGTGATATGTCCGGATCTGGGCAGTTCATTCAAGGATAATCTGTCCATTTTCCGTCATGTGTCAACTTTTCCCAGGACAGTTGCTTATCACTGTGCTCCACCGGAACCCGACCGAGGTAAACTACTCTTGTGTCAACAAGGTAGGTTCATCTATTATGGACTCCAATAATGTTTAATGTGTAGAGTTCATTTGTTGACCTAACCTGTAGTTCCGAAGACTTTCTTTTATTTTATTTTTCCACTGACCTCTTTTTTCAATCTTGCACTCTCTTCTTTCCTCTTCCTACGCTAAATGAGAACCAGACGTTCAGCAGACCTAATCAAGATGTCCCGAGCTTGAATGAGCCTTATTATGGGATGGGTAAACAGAGAGTTCCGATGTTGCCGAGGGGGCGGGGGGGGTAAAATCCCAGGACAAACCAGGCTTGATTGAGAGAAAAGATTACTGACTTTGCACAAGTTTTTAGTTGATGCAGGGCAATTGAACTTCTTGTTGGGTTGTGATATATTTTAAAACAATATTTTGATCATTTAATTCAGTGGTTGTAGTACAAATACCACTACTAGGAATGTCTTACTTTTGCACCAGCGTCACTTGATTTTGAGAATCTGCCGATTCCGATACAGAAATCACAGTACTTGTTCTGCCACTTCTGTATAAAACATATATACAGTCCCTGACAAAAGTCTTGTCGCTTATCCATTTTGTAGAAAATTGCTAATAACCTGACTTTTAATTATTGAATTGTTTTCAGAAATAGCTCATATGAAAGCTAAGACCCTCCCAAAAGATAGTGAATGTACAAAAATATATTTGTTTCACCGAAAAACGATTTATCATTTAATGATGACAAAAAGGTCAAATTTTGGCAAGACAAATGTTTTGTCGCCTACAGAAAGTATTGTGAAAGTGGAACAAAAAATGTACTTCCAAAAATATGTTACATAACATAAGCGAATTAAGTAGTGGTGCTATGAGATCCAAATTTAATATTTTGGATGACTTCCATGCCCGTCGGCAAGGATTCATACAATTTATTGATGAAAAAAATAAACTAGTAGCTCGCCATTGTTGATGTCAATAATTACACCATGCTCACTCATGGTACTAACCCGTAAAATCAGTTGGACCCAAGCGCCAGCAGAGGGTGCCAAACATCAAAAAACCATTAACAAGCGGGCATTACACTGTACTGTCATTTTAATCTGTTTGAGCAGGGCATGTGCGTTAATTGCGTCAAATATTTTAACCTGATTAATTTAAAAAATTAATTACTGCCTGTTAAATCGATAATTTTGACAGCCCTATCAGGAACATCAAAGGATGCCTCCCAGAGTTCATCAACATTCTTGGGTTTCGTCTTCCATGCTTCCTCTTTCATCCTGTTCATATCTGGTGACTGGGCTGGCCCGTCCTGGAGGATCTTGAGCTTCTTTGCCTTAAGAAACTTTGAGGTCGAGATTGAAGTATGCGATGGAGCACCATCCTGCTGCAGAATTTGTCCCTTTTATGGTTAGGAATGTAAGAGGCAGCCAAGATTTGTTGATATTTCAGACTATTTTTCTCTCCGGGTGCAGACAATTAAAAAAAAAACGGGTGGCATTTGCCAAGGACCACAGCCTGTCAAAAGGATGAATGCTGGAAAAGTGGCAAAAGGTGGATTTTTCAGATTAATCTTCAATTGAATTACACCACAGTCGCCACAAATATTGCAGGAGACCTACTGGAGCCCGCATGGATCCGAGATTCGCTCAGAAAACAGTAAAGTTTGGTGGTTACATCATTACCAAAATCATGGTCTAGGGCTACAGCCAGTATGGGGGTGTGCGAGAGATCTGCAGGGTGGAAGGCAACATAAATAGTCTGAAAAATCAACAAATCTTAGCTGCCTCTTACATCCCTAACCATAAAAAGGGACAAATTCTGCAGCAGGATGGTGCTCCATCGCATACTTCAATCTCTACCTCAAAGTTCCTCAGGGCAAAAAAGAAGATCAAGATCCTCCAGGACTGGCCAGCCCAGTCACCAGACATGAACAGGATGAAAGAGGAAGCATAGAAGACGAAACCCAAGAATGTTGATGAACTCTGGGAGGCATGCAAGACTGCTTTCTTTGATGTTCCTGATGACGTCATCAATAAATTGTATGAATCCTTGCCGAAGCCAATGGAAGTCATACAAAATATCAAATTTGGATCTCACAGCACCAGTACTTAATTCGCTTATGTTATGTAACATTTTTGTATTTGAAGTACATTTTATGTTCAATTTTCACACTACTTTCTTTAGGCGACAAAACTTTTGTCTTGCCAAAATTTTACCTTTATGTCTTCACTAAATGATAAATCTTTTTTCATTGAAACAAATATATTTTTGTACATTCGACATCATTTGGGAGGGTCTTAGCTTTCATATGAGCCATTTCTGAAACCAACTGAATAATTAAAAGTCAGGTTATTAGCAACTGTGTCTACAAAATGGATAAGTGACAAGACTTTTGTCGGGGACTGTACATATGTATGTTACAGCTTCAAAATAGTCAAAAGTGAAGGAAATAAAAAGCTTCAAAAAGCACAATTGCATTGTTTGCCATCTGTCAAGCTGAGCAACTTCACGTTTTGTGAGGACAGAACACGTTATATTAATAAAGTAAAAAATAAGGTACTGTGAGGTACGAAAAGGTATTGTTTATGCGACTTAAAAAAAAAAAAAAAAAAAAACAACCTGACAATTTTTTTTTTCGATTTATTCAATATTGCAAATTTATATTATTTTTATATTTGAAAAATATTGTAATACTGTATTAAAATTACTTTTGTGGATGGTATTGTTTTTTTTCTTTGACATATTTACACATTTTTTTCATTATTTTTTCCTTATTTGTATGATTTCAACAAAGAAAAAAAAAAACAAGAACGTTTTGTTAGAATATTCTCGTTTATCCTTATTTTACAAAAAATTAGGGCTGTCAAAATTATCGCGTTAACGGCCGGTAATTAATTTTTTAAATTAATCACGTTAAAATATTTGACGCAATTAACGCACATGTCCCGCTCAAACAGGTTTAAAATGACAGCACAGTGACATGTCCACTTGTTACTTGTGTTTTTTGTCTCCCTCTGCTGGCGCTTTGGTGCGACTGAATTTATGGGTTTATGCACAATGAGCATTGTGTAATTATTAGAGATGTCCCGATCGATCAGGTCCGATCACGTCATTTTCAAAGTATCGGAATCGGCAAAAAAATATCGGACATGCCTTTTTTATTTTTATTTTATTTTTTTTTTTTTTTATTAAATCATTTTCTAATTGTATTTAACGTTACAGACATAATATGTTACACTCATCCAGAGTCTTTAGTTTAGGCTTACGGTAGGGTTATCAAATTTATCCCGATAATGGCGGTAATTAATTTAAAAATGTATCACGTTAAAATATTTAACGCAATTAATGCATGAGCTGTACGACCCACTCACGCATTGTCGCGCTCAATCTGTAGTGGTGCCGTCTTACCTATATAGAGAGCTAAAAGGCAGCGTAAAATGAGTAGAGTGAATTTTGCCAGCCTTTGGAGCCTTTTATTAATTGGCTAAAGGCTTACAATCCCTCTCACTACGATTAGAAATATCGTGGGAAGCAATGTGGGGAAGCAAGGTAGCAATTGATCTTTTTTTAACACCCTATGTTATTTCCCAATGCAGAGAAGCTATATCAATTGGTAGCACTACGCACCGTCATGGTTGGACTTCCCATCATGCATTTGGGCATGGCTACAGTATCATTTACTGAAAGCTCAACAAATACACTAGATGGCAATATTTAGTCACAATATACAAAGTCACATTTATCCTTTAAGAATTACAAGTCTTTCTATTGGTGGATCCCTCTCACAGAAAGAATGTTAATAATGTAAATGCCATCTTGAGGATTTATTGTCATAATAAACAAATACAGTACTAATGTACTGTATGTTGAATGTATATATTCGTCCGAGTTTTATTCATTTTTTTCTTAATGCATTGCCAAAATGTGTATGATCGGGAAAAATTATCGGCAATGATTGGAATTGAATCTGGAGCAAAAAAAAAGCAATCAGATTGGGAAATATCGGGATCGGCAGATACCGAAACTAAAACGATCGGGATCGGATCGGGAGCAAAAAAAACATGATCGGAACAACCCTAGCAATTATTGACAACAATGGCGAACTACTAGTTTATTTTTTGATCGAAAAATTTACAAATTTTATTAAAACGAAAACATTAAGAGGGGTTTGAATATAAAATTTCATTTTTTGTTCATTTTTTTCAAAATCCTTTCAGAACTACAAGTCTTTCTATCCATGGATCGCTTCAACAGAATGTTAATGTTAACGCCATCTTGTTGATTTATTGTTATAATAAACAAATACAGTACTCATGTACAGTATGTTGAATGTATATATCCGTCTTGTGTCTTATCTTTCCATTCCAACAATAATTTACAGAAAAATATGCCATATTTTATAGATGGTTTGAATTGCGATTAATTACGATTAATTCATTTTTAAGCTATGATTAACTCGATTAAAAATTTTAATCGTTTGACATCCCTAAAAAAATAATACTAATTATTCCTAACATGAAAGCCATGTTGCTAATGCCCTTTGTACATTTTCATATTATATAATAGATGTGGGTGCCTAAAATAAAACAATAAATGGGGGAAAAAAAACAAGTTGGCCGCGTGACACAAATAAGGAGGAAAATGTGGCGTAACGTTCCCGCGGCGGTTTATCATTCCCAGCATATGCTTGGCCTTAGCGGAGCTCACAAACACACCCAGTCACAAATATATACAGTTACAGTCCAGAAAAATACAGAGATACTGGTGAGACCGCACATACTCCCACGATATTCATGCGGTGAAAGAGTGTGTAGCAAACTCTGCAACACACACACACAGCTTACATGAACTCCACTCATGAAAGTGATAAGAGACAAGAGTCAACAGCCCTGCAGATAACCTGCTGATAGCGTGTTCTCTCGCTTCCGCTGCCGTTTTTTGTTTACCTAATGATCCCGCGGATCTATGTACAACTGGGAAACATTGCTTGACATATGACTTGGGCAACTCGCGCCTAGTCATTATGTATTATTAATGTATTGTAAGCCGTTTGAGCTAATATGGCATGCTATCAACACGTCACTGGCTAGTAACAGGGTGGCCATTTTCACAACAACGAGAAGGAGGAAACATTGCGGCATTTAGTGAGGGAATAAAAATTGCAACATCCAACTCAAACGATAACATTCATTCATTTACCGTACTACTTAGCCTTACAAGGGTCAGGACGGTTCTTGTAGCCTATCACAAACATGATAAGAATGGTATTAATACTGTTATTCGAAGACGCGTTGTTCGTCACGAGATTAGATCAGACAAGATTATTTATCGATTATAAGACGTATCAGTATTAAACCTATGTAGGGCTGCAGCTATCGAATATTTTAGTAATGGAGTAATCGACTGAAAATTCTATCGATTAATCGGATAAAACTTTTTTTTTTTAGGTAAAGAGCAATTATAAGTAGGGTTGTTCCGAACATGTTTTTTTGCTCCTGATCCGATCCCGATTGTTTTAGTTTGAGTATCTGCCGATCCCAATATTTCCCAATCCGATTGCTTTTTTTTTTTTGCTCCCGATTCATCACTGCTCTAGATGTTTTGGGGCTGTCGTTGGGCAACACGGACTTTCAACTCCCTCTGCAGATTTTCTATGGGTTTGAGACCTGGAGACTGGCTACGCCACTCCAGGACCTTGAAATGCTTCTTACAAAGCCACTCCTTTGATGCCCTCTCTGTGTGTTTGGGATCTTTATGCTGAAAGACCCAGCTACGTCTCATTTTCAATGCCCTTGCTGATGGAAGATTTTCATTCAAAATCTCTTGATACATGGCCCCATTCATTCTTTCCTTTACACAGATCAGTCGTCCTGGTCCCTTTGCAGAAAAACAGCCCAAAGCATGGTGTTTCCACCCCCATGCTTCACAGTGGGTATGGTGTTCTTCGGATGCAATTCAGTATTCTTTCTCCTCCAAAAACGAGAACCTGTGTTTCTACCAAAAAGTTCTTTTTTGGTTTCATCTGACCATAACACATTCTCCCAGTCCTCTTCTGGATCATCCATATGCTCTCTAGCGAACCGCAGACGGACCTGGACATGTACTTTCTTCAGCAGGGGGACACGTCTGGCAGTGCAGGAGTTGAGTCCCTGGCGGCGCATTGTGTTACTGATAGTAGCCTTTGTTACTGTGGTCCCAGCTCTTTGTAGGTCATTCACTAGGTCCCTCTGTGTGGTTCTAGGATTTTTGTTCCCCGTTCTTGTTATCCTTTTGACGCCACGGGGTGAGGAGGGAGTTGAAAGTCGGTGTTGCCCAACGACAGCCCCAAAACATCACTACTCTAGAGGAGATCTGCATGGAGGAATGGGCCAAAATACCAGCAACAGTGTGTGAAAAGCTTGTGAAGAGTTACAGAAAACGTTTGGCCTCCGTTATTGCCAACAAAGGGTACATAACAAAGTATTAAGATGAACTTTTGGTATAGACCAAATACTTATTTTCCACCATGATTTGCAAACAAATTATTTAAAAATCAAACAATGTGATTTGCTGTTTTTTTTTTCTCCACATTCTGTCTCTCATGGTTAAGGTTTACCCATGTTGACAATTGCAGGCCACTCTAATATTTTCAAGTGTGAGAACTTGCACAATTAGTGGTTAACTAAATACTAATTTACCACACAGTACTGTATGTAGATATTTACGGTACTAGCTGCAACCTACGCCAGGACAGGACAAGAGCAAAGCAATAGGTCATTATGAAGGAAGGCCGGGAGTCTTAAAGCCATTATGCGCCCCTCAGAGAAAGGCAGTCGGCACAACATGGCTGACTGGAGCGCTTCAAAGCAGGAGCAGGAAGAGGAGGGGGCTAAGTCACTTCCACCCGCCTTGCATGTTCAAGGGGAAGCGGGGAGTTTACAGGGTGACGTGGGGGTCACAGGTCTGACCCGGAGGAGGATACACACAGGGGGCATTTGTGTGGACAGATTTGATTATGTTGGATTTGTTTTGATCGGATGTGTCAGTTTGTCCAAGCATAGCTGAACACGACACGTCCAAAGGCAACTCATTCAGGCGACATATTTCAAGATTGAAGCCTTTATCAATACAAGATTAAAAAAAATATTAGTTTATAAGATTGTACAAAGCTCTTTTACTTAAAGTGCGTACGACAGGGTAACAAAAAAAGTCTTGAATAGCATTATTATGTGAATTTGAATCGTATTTCGAGTAGGGCTGTCAAAATGATCGCGTTAACGGGCGGTAATTAATTTTTTAAATTAATCACGTTAAAATATTTGACACAATTAACGCACATGCCCCGCTCAAACAGATTAAAATGACAGCAGTGTAATGTCCGCTTGTTACTTACTTGTTTTTTGTTGTTTGCTGGCGCTTGGTTCCAAATGATTTTATGGGTTTGGGGAGTGAGCATGGTGTAATTATTGACATCAACAATGGCGGGCGAGCTAGTTTATTTTTTGATTGAAAATTTTACAAATTTTAATAAAACAAAAACATTAAGAGGGGTTTTAATATGAAATTTCTATAACTTGTACTAACATTTATCTTTTAAGAACAAGTTTTTCTATCCATGCCATGGATTGCTTTAAGAGAATGTTAATAATGTTAATGCCATCTTGTTGATTTATTGTTATAATAATCAAATACAGTACTTATGTACCGTATGTTGAATGTATATATCCGTCTTGTGTCTTATCTTTTCATTCCAACAATAATTTACAGAAAAATATGGCATATTTTAGAGATGGTTTGAATTGCGATTAATTACAATTAATTTTTAAGCTGTAATTAACTCGATTAAATTTTTTAATCGTTTGACAGCCCGAATTTCGAGACAATTTGACTATATACACAACAATTTGAACAATTTGGAAAAGCGCAGATGACGAGAAATTAGTTTTTTAATCCACCGTTTAGCCACTCCTACCATTATAGGGCTCTAGCGTCCCCAACGGGAGGATGACATCGGCAGGGTCACGGTTTCATCTGATTTAGAATTCAGCCCATTGAGGGGGAATTGTTCAGAACAAGGAAAATGTGACGAAGAGAGCCGCAAAATGATCATGATATCTGGCGCCATCTAGCGTCGTGAATGGGTATAATGTCTAGACCGCGAATATAAGACGACCCCCTCTTTTTCAGTCTTATTTCAATGCAAAAAACACCGTCTCATATTCGTGCCAATACGGTAGTTTTTTGTCTAATTTTCCAGACGAAAATATTTTGCGTAAACGTTATCTAAAATTAGACGAAGACACATTTTGAAATGACTAAAATATGACCGAGACTACTAAGTATTATCGTCCAAAAGACGAAAATTAAAATTACGAGGAAGTGACCCAAAATTAACTCTTGGGCTTCCGGTGACAACAATAGACGTCCAGTTAAGTTAAACTGAGAGGACTGTTTGTAAATGCTAATATTTCAGTGCTATTGCCGGCACTAGACGTCCAAATGGATTGGATGTCTAGTGCCGTTAATAGCAGCCAGTGAGCTAACATCAGGGGTGAAAGTGGTTAGAATTTCTTGCCGGAACTCCCCGAAGTGAAGGTTACCACGGAGCCAGAAATTTTATTTATTTATTTATTTGGGGGTGGGAGTCAAAACTACTGAAATGCAAAGAAAACTGTTTTGGTCAGTTATTTCTATAACACATACAAACACTGATTTTCATTCAAAAGTGTGTATTTTTTTTCAATGATTTGCAAAATAAAAGTTAACAAAAACAGCTATAACCCCAACCTCCATCTCCTAATTTCTATTTTCCCTCATTTCCTCTCATACTACATGCCAAATCTCAATTTTAACTACTTAAGATAGGTTGTATATTAAAGTTGAAGTTAATGTCAACATTTTCTTTTTTGATAATAAAGATATAAGTACCATACATTCAGAAAAAATAAGTTCAAATGACTAATATTATGCAGAGTGAATATATTTTGAAGACATTTACTTTTTTTACATCATAAGGAAATGAATAGCTAGCCTAACACAAATTAACAAATAGAAGTCCAAATTGCACATTGACAGCTAAGATGTTCTAAACCTCCCTATCAGAGCAAAAAAACTAAATATGATAAATAAGCCACCTTAGCTCTTTCCTTGCTCTTAAAGATTTGATCCATTTTTGGTTGCGTTGCCCTATTTTTTTTTTCAGTTTCAGAAAAATTGCACATCTGAACCAATCAGAGCTAACTATCTCTAGTGATCACATGTCAGTATGTCAGCCAATTGAACGGATAAATGAGTCCAGGCGTTTTGCTTTGCTGCGTGGATTCGTCAGACTCAGATAACTGCAGCAGCTGGGGAAACCTCCATGCCGTCCGTGGAATAAAATGAATAATAAATATCGGTGGAAACGGATTACCCTACACAGCACTTTATGATGCTTGTTGTTAACACTTGTGTATGTAAATTTGATGTTGGTAGATTGTTTTTTTCTTGGAGATGAAATGCATGTGTGGCAGCTTTGTATTTTTCTTTTTTTACATAGCGTTTTGACAGTTGCCGTCATATTTTCAGAATCAAAGCACCGTATACCGGAACAGCGTTCCTGCCCTGAATCTTATACCGGAACTGCGTTCTTGACCGTTCCAGCTCACTTTCAACCCTGGCTAACATATTTGACGAAAAATAAACTTGTAAATTCCCATGAATGTGTCCCGCGAACCAAATTGATTTTGACAACTTTTCCGACCTCAGTTGTGATCGTAGATGACCCTGCAATTTGAATAATCCATCTTTCTTCACCTTCCGATTGTTTTACACCGCTCACCACCTCCTACTCTTCCTCCTCATCCTTTCGCCAACACCTGTGCCCCTGCGGAGGAGGAAGAGGAGGAGTTCCGGGGAAGAGGAAGCCCCCGGGGGCAGCGAGGCATCTCGCAGATGGTTAGCAAATTACACCTTCATTACCTCTCGTCTACGCTTCCTCTGGTCAGCGCTTCACAATGACTCGCTGTTCCTGTCACATCCTCCAGTATGTTGGCCTACAGCAATTAAAAGTTGTTTGTTGGTTACTATCTGTACACACACTGCCTGATATAATCATGAGATAGCAAAACTGGAAATGTCATTGGCTTTTTAAGCATGTTCATAAATTTGTGTTTTATTCTGCACTGCAAAAACACACATCCTTGAAACTAGTTACATGACCGGGGAATTTTTGAGCTAAAATGTTTATAAATATTATTTTTGTGTAACGTCGGCGTGTAACCGGGCCAGTGGCGGGAGCATTCTGGTGGCCGTGACCGTTTTAAAAGAACATCCGGCCTCCGGGCAATTTATATTTTCAACCTCTGTAAATCTTAGTTGGACTATGCCAACAATGGAGTTGATTTGAACCTTTGAACTACAAACACAAACATACAGTGTATCACGAAAGTGTGTACACCCCTCGCATTTTTGTAGATATTTAGTATATCTTTTCATGGGACAACACAGACAAAATGACACTTCGACACAATGAAAAGTAGTCGGTGTGCAGCTAATATAATAGAGTTCATTAATTTTCCCCTCAAAATAACTCAAAATATAGCCATTAATATCTAAACCCCTGGCAACAAAGGTGAGTACACCCCTTAGAAACTACACCCCTAAATGTCCAAATTGAGTACTGCTTGTCATTTTCCCTCCAAAATGTCATGTGACTCGTTAGTAGAGGTGGGAATCTTTGGGCACCTAACGATTCAATTACAATTACGATTCAGAGGCTCCGATTCATTTATAAATCGACTATTGATGCATCATAAACCCCCCCGCTTTTTAATGTTTTTGTACACTAGTTCCAAAATTGTTCAAAAATCCTCCCAGGCTAAACAAACTACTATTTCAGTATCAAGTTAACCGTTAAAAACAGTAAATAAAATACTCAAGTCCCCATTATGTATCGGCAGCTTTAAACTACATTCAATTAATTTAATGCTGTGAATCAACCGTTAAAGTTGTTAAAATTCCTCCCGTTATTCCATAATTTCCCTTTTGTCTACTTTCGATGTGAAAGTTTTAAAACTGTTTCATCATTTAGAGATAGATTCAAGTCAAGATTTTGCCGTTTTTTTTTTTTTTTTTTTTAGATAAAAAGTAGAGATGCTGATCGATCGGGTCCGATCACGTCATTTTCAAAGTATCGGAATCGGCAAAAAAATATCGGCCATGCCTTTTTTTAATATATATACTGTATATTTTTTTAATGAAATCGTTTTCTAATTGTATTTAACGTTACAAACTAAACATATGGCCAAATCTACACAGAAATAGTTCACCAGACACAAAATCAGGCTCCTCCCATGGCCATCTCAGTCCCCAGACCTTGTTTTGTTGGCAAAAGGGGGGGTCGTACTAAGTATTAACACCAGGGGTGCTAATAATTGTGACACACATTATTTGTCAAATAATTTTTTCTTTATGTGGGATTTTTTCCCCACTGAGTGAATGCACTTGTATTGAAGATTGGATTTTTCTTTTTTTTTTTTCCATTAAGGTCCCATATTATTTGGAAAAAAAAAAAAAAACAGTGACGACCCATCTTCAACTTTCGGGCAGAGGGCAACAGATTTTGATTCAAAATGTCCTTGTATTTGAAAGCATTCATGATGCCATGCACCCTAACAAGGTTCCCAGGGCCTTTGGAAGCGAAAAAGCCCCACAGCATCACTGACCCACCCCCATACTTCACAGTGGGTATGAGGTGCTTTTTAGCATGCGCATCTTTCGTGGCACGCCAAACCCACTTTGAGTGTTTGTTGCCAAAAAGCTCAATCTTGGTCTCATCTGACCAAAGCACACGGTCCCAGTTGAGGCCTGGGACCGTGTGGATTTTTAAGTGAGACCAAGCTCCAATCTCAGTCCCCAGACCTTGTTTTGTTGGTAAAAGGGGGTTGTACAAAGTATTAACACCAGGGGTGCTAATAATTGTGACACACATTATTTGATGTCAAATATTTTTTTCTCTATGTGGGGTTTTTTTCCCCACTGAATAAATGCACTTGTATTGAAGGTTGGATTCTTCTCTTTTTTTCCATGAAGGTCCCATATCATTTGAATAAAAAAAAAAATATTAGAAGCTAAAAAACACATCTTAACCAGGGGTGCCAATAATTATGGAGGGCACTGTAGATGTTAAATAAAAGTGGTCGAAGAATGGACCCTTGAGGAACCCCACATGTGAATTTGGTCTGTTCTAGGGCTGCTATCGAATATTTTAGTCGATTAATCGAGTAATCAGATAAAGGACATGAAAAACAAATACCTGAGCTAAGTCTCAAACGCTATAATTTTTTCAAAAAAAATGATCTATTTACAACAAAAGATCAATTGGCTATCTTACATAGAAAAAGTCCGCTAGCTTAAATGCTATAAAATGCAAAAGTTTTTTTTTTTTTTACAATGCTCTTAACAAATGGTTCAAACACATATTCCCACAAAAAAAGGGCTTAATATACCGATAAACTAAATTATGAATGACATTAGCTCAAACAAAAACTTACGTTGGTCTTAACAGGGAGTAGTTGGATTCAGCCATGTGAAAAGAGGCAGACCAAAGGGCAGTTTATCCACCCTAATCAATAAAACTAGATGCAAACATTTTCAAAATAAACCATTACTGTCAGGGAAACGCGGGAAGGCAGGTAGTGTGGACCTAATTGCAGGGAAACAAAAAGCAGCAAGGCAGCTGGCGGTGAACTCAAACGTTTTAATAACAACTAACCAAAAGCACAAAGTACAACCAAAAGGACTGGTGATCAAAAAGGCAATGTTCAAACCAAAACTTACTTAATCAGAGGGACCGGTACAAGAGGGCTTGGACAAGACTTGAAATTGACATTGACACAGACATGACGTTGACAATGACGCAACAAGGAGTGACAAGAAATTGGGTGCTTATATACATACATGCAGGCAAGGGGTAACGAGACAACGAGGAATAGCTGGGTAACACAGTAGGATGCAGATTGCAGGATACACTAGGAGAAGGCACAACAGGTGAAATCAATGGGCAATCACAGAGACAAGTCACACTAGGAGAAAACCAACACAAAACCTAACAATTACACCACCACTTTAAACGAATACTCGAAGCAACAAAATTCGAATATTTTTTTCTAATCGAATACTCGAGTTAAACGATTAATCGTTGCAGCACTAGTCTGTTCTGAATGATGGTTTCAGTAATAGAAAATAATTGAGAAGCAAGCACTGACCTAGTGTAACGCAACATCGTGTTAAAGTAAACGAAAAGGAAAAACACACTTTTTTTATATCATTCATTGTATACGTTCGTTTTATTATCAAACAGGCTGAAATTAATTTCAACCAATATCATGATCTTATCCCTTTACAACTCTAGCCAAAGCGTAATTTCAAGTTTTCGATCCATCTTGATTGTATTTGAAGTTACATCCCGAAACGAGGTTCCTTCCCCCGAGAAAGAAAAGCATATTCAAACCATAACAAATCCACTAACGTACCTAACACATGTAAGATGTTTTGCCTTTGGATATACAGCACTAGCGGAAACGGAGACCGAGACACGTGGCGCAAATAAACTACACAATTGAACTCTTGACGGCTGTTAGCAAAGGTAATTACAATCTAAATAGTTTAAATACAAAGCAGAAATACGAGTTTATGATGTGCATTGGGCTCAGTGGAGCCAAGTGTTGAATATTTTCAGAAAATACTGTATTATGGAGAAATCATTACTTAGTAGTTTAGTTACCGTAATTTTCGGACTATAAGCCTCTACTTTTTTCCTTTATTTTGAACCCTGCGGCTTATAGTCAAGTGCGGCTTATTTGTTGATTTATTTCGGTTAATAGGTAACACTTTATTTGACGGCGGCGTCATAAGACGGTCATAAGTTCGTATAATTATGACATGGCACAATCATGGACATTACTGAATGCTTATGACAGATGTCATCAAGTGTCATCCGGCAAATTCAGTCACTAACTCCATTCATGTCCAGCTTGGATCTTTTACATCCATTCAAAAGTGAGATAATTTGCCGGATAACACTAAATGGCATCTGTTATAAGCGTTCATTAATGCTCGTGACAGTGTCATGTCATAATTATGATGGTCAAATGGCGTCACTGTCAAATAAAGTGTTACCAAATACCATAACTAGCAATTAATGAAACAACTGGAACAGTAACTGAAGACATAATTGGCACAGAACAAGAATTTTGATTGTTATTTACATCTGTAGCGCTGCAATGCATGCTAGGAGGCATGTTGGACAACAACAGTGTTGACAGCAGCTGGCATCAGACTTCGACTGTCTCCCCCAAGGGAGCAGTGATGGCCAAATGAAGCTTCTTGAAGCTTTACAGCCAAGTGATTCAAAGCTTCATGGTGGTTCATTTGGTTTTCTGACAGCCGTATGATGCCGCTGTCAAAGAAAGTGCTACTGGTTAATATCTTTTGGTGTATATATTCCATAATACAGTGAGGAAAGCTGCGGCAAATAGTCCAGTGCGGCTTGTGTATGTACAAATCCCGTTTTTGTGCCAAATTTGGTGGGGGGGCGGCTTATAGTCAGGTGCGCCTTATAGTGTGAAAATTACTGTACACACTTGATGGGAAGGCCGAGATGTACTATACAAGCTGTTAAAAAGACAATTTTCTATAATACATCCCCTTTAAAAGGTGACTTTTACAGTACCATAAACGTTCATAATGGCGAAGTCTATTATCTTTACTTCTGCGGTGTTTTGTCGTCGCCCGTACTGTAAGAGTAGACTGATCGGCAGTGACCGCCGACTGCCTCCCCGAGGCCTTTATCCTTGCAGCCCAGCGTGAAAGTGCACGCGAGGGCCCCAACGCAGCCATTACTCAGGCCAGGAAGGCATGGAATAATAATGAACGGCGCTCTCACGCATGAGCAAGCAAACCCCATCACCGCCACCATCAGGCAGTTTCCACGGCCATTTCCGTCATCAAAATGCATGTCCCTCTCACTTGAGCGGATCTGGTCGTTCTTGAGCAATCGCTTTCCCCTTCCCCCAGTGCTGCCGACTACAGTGGGATTGCTAAGGGGGATTCCGGTCTACAAATGGCAAGAAAAACCTACTAATTTTTATATTGGCCATTCCATGTTCTATTCACTAATAGGGTTGGGCATCGAGCATCGATGGGAACCGGTTGTAACATTTCGATGCTCCCGGAATCGTCCGAATTTTTAAATTTCGATTCCTTGTTTCAATGCCCTGACCGCCGAGTGGAAAAAAATTGCTCGAGTTCAAAGACTGATATAGGGCTGCAGCTATCGATTAATTTAGTAGTCGATTAATCTATCAACTAGTTAGTTCGAATAATCGAGTAATCGGATCATCCGAACATTTAATGCGTTGCAGAATAAACTTTAGGACATGTAAAACAAAGGCTTGCTACGATTGCACTTTCAAAAGAGCATTAAATGCGAATACAAAATAAAATTCCCTGTGTTTCTTCAAAATATTCAGAATTGTACTTTCATTTAAAAATGAATTTAAATACCCGAGTTTAGCGACAAACGGCATATAAAAATTAATAAATAAATGAGGATCAAAGTACAACAAAAGAATTGGCTAACTTACATAGCAAAAGTCCGCTAGCTTAAATGCTATAAAATGCCAGCGTTTTTTTTTTTTCCCATTCTTTTAAATTGTTCACATATTTCCACAAAAAGCGGCTAAATACACCGAGAAACTAAATTTTGAATGCTTTAAAAAACATATTAGTTCGACAAAAACTTACCTTATGTTGGTCTTGACGGGGAGCAGCTGAATTCAGCCATATTAAATGAGTTATTTCATATTCACTGTTGCCAACAGAGGACAGTGTATCCACCCAAATCAATAAAACTAAATGCAAGCACTTTCAAAACAATCTACTACAATGCCACTCTGATTAAACTAATACTCGAAGCAGCAAAATTTGGAGCCTTTTCAAAGCTTTTCTTTCTAATCAATTACTCGAGTTAATTGATTAATCGTTGCAGCACTAGACTGATATTTATATACAAGTTAAAATTAACCCTGTGAGAAGTTCATTTAATTAAAGAAAAACATTGAGAAGTTAAGCCTTTAATATACACTATGCAATTTTTTTTTTTAACCCTGCATTTTTTTTATTTTTATTTTTTTTACCCTGCCTCTTAAAAGAATCGGCATCGAGAATCGTTCGGAACCGGAATTGAAACGTGGAATCGGAATCAGAACTGGAACGGTTCAATTTCAAACGATGCCCAACCCTATTCACTAACCAGTAAGGGTGTAATGGTACATGTATTTGTATTGAACCGTTTCGGTACGTGGTGCTCGGTTCGGAACGGAGGCGTACCGGACAAGTTTCTGACTTACTTACTTACTTTTCAAGGCTGTGAGTCGATTGGGTTACAGTTTCTTTGTGTAGATTATATTTATTCCGTCTTCTTTACTATAATAAGGACCAACACGGTAGGACAGTATAACCCAGAAACGTCAGCGGCGCGACAACGTTGCCGCCGCGAGAACGCAGTGAAGCGCGGGTGTTAAAGTCAATCAGCACCAGTCGCAGTGCGGGCACGTGTTAGACGCGTCCCAGAAGCGGCTCAACATGACGCACGCGAAAAGAATGGCAGAGTTTATTATTTGATGCCAGACACGAACCTCCTGCGTCAATACTACTACCGGTAGCTAGAATCGGGCAGACCGGAAGTCACTCGTGTAAAAATACGGTGGATCCGGTCGATTTTCAAACTAATATGCAATCGTAACCCACTTTTTGAGTTCATCAGGGCACAGTTGACATGTCATTGTTGATTTACTGCTGTCTTCTCTGCTATAATAATAACCAACACGGCCCCGTGTTCAATACAAAACCCTCCTACCACAACAAAACAAGTAGGAACTAAAGTTAAGATACGGTAAATGGTGTTATACTTGTATAGCGCTTTTCCACCTTAAGGCGCTCAAAGCGCTTTACACTACATCGTCATCTACCTACTGGTGACGCAGCACCAGGAGCAATGTGGGCTTCAGTATCTTGCTCAAGGATACTTAGGCGAGTTCATCAGGGCACAGAATCAAACCCACAACCTCTGGGTTGGGGGACAACTACTCTACCACTGAGCCACGCCATCCCCAACATAAAATATACAATATAAATGAATAGTACCTCACATTTGTAAAATATAAACACATAATATACAGTATAATAGCCCATTTAAAACTTTGAAAAACATTAAGAGCAGCACTCTAAGCATCATTACCCCGTGTGATTTCTAAAATGGCGACAATCAAAACAAAACAAAAAGTTGACTGTGATGGCCGACGCTTCAAGGATAGGTGGATATTGGACTATTCCTTCAATAAAACACGCAACAACTGTGTCTGCCTCATTTGCAAAGAGACAGTTGCTGTTTTCAAGGAGTTCGATGTGACGCAATATTACCAAACAAGAGACGCTGACATGTACGACATTACAGGGAAGATACGCAGCGAGAAATTATAGCAACTTGAAGCTAGTTTCATTTCACAGCAGCAGTATTTCGCAAGAGCCCGAGTGTCGAAAGAGAACGCCACAAAGACTAGATTGTTGAAATTATGAATTTAAGAATAATGATAATAAAGCAAATGTGACACACAGAAGGGCTTGCTAAAATTTGTTTAAATATATTGTTCTATGTATATCAGCCAATTTTTACCACACCAAATCTGGCCCACTTTGCAAAAGGTTTGGACACACCTGTTTAACTGATGATCCGTAGACGAGGCCAGCTTCTTTCACTTGGTGCCAGCAAAATATTATTCAAAAAATAATGATGGTGGAAGAAATAAGCATCTTGAATTTGAAACTGTATGTTGTCGGCGATTAGCCTCGCAATGATCTTAATTGTGCTTGTCAGCCCAAAACCCTCTAAATATATATTAAATGCATCTTACCACATATAAAATGACTACTACATAATCTGTGGTAATCGTTTGGAGCCCAGTTTTCTCGTCAAATTGCAGCAGTCCATCTCGCTCTCCTCTCCGGGTCTCTCGGAATATGGTAGAACTTCAAGTCTCTCCGTCTATCTCTGTTATTGCAACCAACCGCCACAACCGCCTTCACCATTTTGATTATTAATGTTAACGAGCAGAAAAACACGCCATAATAGGAGGAATTTAAGTAGCGGTAATGCGTCAACACGACGAGTTGACGGACAATATGGCGCGGAGGCGTGGTTGTGACGTCATGTGAATAGGGTCTATACAGTTTGTTCTGCGTTGTGTTCAATTCGGCCTATTAAGCAAAAAGAACGTCTACTGCTCGGCCCAAATGCATGATGGGAAATTGGGCAACCATGACTGTTAGCGGTAGCTGCAAATGGTATACAGTATGTTCTGCGTTGTGTTCAATTAGGCCTGTTAAGCAAAAAGAACGTCACTTGCTCTGCCCAAATGCATGATGGGAAATTGGGCAACCGTGGCTGTTAGTATTGGCTGCCAAAGCTTAAGCCAATAAAAGGCGCGGTCTAATGAACACCTGTGTCAACTCGCATTTCTCTGCCTGTTCGCTGTTTGGGGCAACGTATGAACGTTGCCGTGCATGCGTTAATGGCGTCAAATATTTTAATATGGTTCATTAAAAAAATGAATTACCGCCCGTTAAGGCGATAAATTTGACAGCCCTAAAATAAATTGTTAAAAAAAAAAAATCATGCACTGTGTCCGTGACCGTCTCCCACAATGGACAAGAACCTACTATGAAAAATTCAATCCCGCCCATCATTTCTAAGTGGGAGAACTTGTAAAATCACAGGGTGTTCAAATATTTATTTTCCTAACTGTATACTGTACATCATAGTCTGTATTCGTTATATTTGCATTTTAGGAATACTGTATGATATTATGTTTTGGGGTACCCAAACCCATCCATGTGTACCTAATAAAATGTCCAAGACGAAAGATGGGACAAAGACCACCGTAGCGTGGACTGCAGCAGCGTCGGGAGCGACAATGAAGAGAGTAGAGCGAGAATGAGTCATACTCAAGCCCCTCCTTCGCCCACCCTCACCCCCCCGGCCCACGTAGCCGCGTTACGTCCGTCCTCGTTCATTCATTTGCGGCGCAGTCTCACGCCTACTTTTTGCTTCTACACACGGGCGCCCATTCAACTGCAGCTCCATTCACAAAAAAAATCTTGGTCATTCATAAAAAAGAATCATACTGGTGTTTAGAACACGCGTGCACGATGGAATACTTTTTTCCCTAATTTGATGGTCTGATGTGGCGTTCAGTGCCTGCCAAGGCCACCCACGTTGTAAGCCACTGAGACACTCCAAATGTGTGTGTCTGCGTATTTGTGTTTTTTATTCCCACTTCCTCCCTGAGTAGCTGCATCTTCATCTCACTGGTTAGCTCATCTCAAGACAGTTTGCTTCCCAGGCAGCTAATTATAGGCCACGGTTGTAGGGGGGCCGGATGTGACAGTGTCTGTGCATAAATCTGGCTGTTAAAGCCATATATGACATAGAACATTTTTATTCTTTTCCTTTATTTCACTTTTTTTTTTTTTTTTTTTTTGCATAATGTAACTGTCGGACGGAAGTGTTTCGTCACTCGCAAGTGTGTGTCCTCAGCCCCTCCCTCACTGTACTGCAGCTCTGACTCATACAAGGTGGAGGCAGAGACAACTGGGGTCTGATGATTGGCAATGAGAGTGCGCGCACACACTCCATCACATACATGTGTGCAACATACGTAAATCCGCAACATGTCACCTATATATGGATTGCGTTTCCTGTCGGAAGGCAAGAAGCAAACTGTCATTAATGTTAACATTCATACGTACAGTGGGGAGAACAAGTATTTGATACACTACCGATTTTGCTGGTTTTCCCACTTGCAAAGCATGTGGAGGTCTGTAATTTGTATCATAAGTTCGATTAAACTGTGAGGGACGGAATCTAATACAAAAAAACAGAAAATCACGTTGTATGATTTTTAAATAATAAATTTGCATTTAATTGCATGAAATAAGTATTTGATACATCACAAAAATCAAACTTAATATTTGGTACAGAAACCTTTGTTTGCTATAGACCCTACCCACCAACGTCACAAAATCACGTGCTCGATGTATGGTTCCGCCCCCTTGTCCGTCATTTTGTGTCTGTATTATCAATGGTCTGAATTGATCGAGCAATTTATAACGCATTTCATGGAAGACCCGGTGCTTTCGGATGCCGTAAACTCACTTGATGCGTTGCATAAAAGGCGTTATGTGGAAAAGCTTCAGTTTATCCATTCGCCAGATCCATATTTGATGCCTAAATCGATGTTTTTCGACCCGCTGTCTCCGCCGTATTTGCCTGACATCTGCTAGCTACACTGGTATGTACAACTATCTTGTCCACACAGAATAAGCCTATAGAGCCTACCCACGTACCACGTGCTCGCTGTATGGTTCCGCCCACTTGTCCGTCATTTTGACTCTGTATTAGCATTGTTTTCAATTGATGGCGGAATTTAAAATGCATTTCATGGAAGACCCGGTGCTTTCTGATGCCGCAAACTCACTGGATCTGTTGCATAAAAGGCGTTATGAGGAAAAGCTTCGTTCTATACAGTCGCCAGATCCATATTTGATGCCCAAATCGATGTTTTTCGACCCACTGTCTTCGCCCTGTCTGCCTGACATCTGCTACGCTGATATTTACAATTATCTTGTCCACACAAAATCAGCCTATTCCCACGAAAATTTGAAAAACTTCAAGAGCTTGGAGGCTTATAATACTTCGTTGCTGGTTGGGTGAAACAGGTCCTCGTTCGGCAGGAATCTATCTTGTGCTTGGAAAGGTAAGTTACGAAATTTTCAATTCAAAATCTTTTGTTATTGCTAACATCCACTGTCAAGTCTAATGTATTTCATGTCGTTTGTCAATGGAGTTAAGGCTTTTAATGTTTATATGGTTTAGCGATAGCACTCTCACGACATACATACGTGTATGTTGTCGGCGATTAGCCTAGCAATGATCTTAATTGTGGTTATTTGTCAGCCCCGTAGACGAGGCCAGTTTCTTTCACTTGGTACCAGCTAAATATTATTCAAAAAATAACGATGGTGGAAGAAAGGGAAGTCACAAACATCTTGAATTTGAAACTATGTCGTACTACGTCGTATGTTGTCGGCGATTAGCCTAGCAATGATCTTAATTGTGGTTGTCAGGCCAAAACCCTCTAAATATATATTAAATGCATCTTACTGGATATAAAATGACTACTACATAGTCTGTGGTGATTTTTTGGTGTCCAGTTTTCACGTCGAATTGCAGCCGTCCATTTCGCTCTCCTCTTTGGATCCCTCGGAATACGGTAAAACTTCAAGTCTCTCCTTCCATCTTCTCTGTTAGTGCAACCAACAGCCACACACGCCTTCACCATTTTGATTATTAATGTTAAGGAGCAGAAAAACACGCCGTAAATAGGAGAAATGTACGTAGCCGTAACAGGTTAACACTATGTTTTGACGGACAAGTGGGCGGAACCATACAGCGAGCACGTGGTACGTGGGTAGGCTCTATTCTCATGAAAGTTTGAAAAACTTTAAGAGCTTGGAGGCTTATAAATACTTCGTTGCTGGTTGGGTGAAAAAGGGTCCTCGTCCACGAAAATTCGGCAGGAATCTATCTTGTGCTTGGAAAGGTTACGAAATTTTCAATTCAAAATCTTTTGTTATTGCTAACATCCACTGTCAAGTCTAATGTATTTCATGTCGTTTGTCAATGGAGGCAGGGCTTTTAATGTTTATATGGTTTAGCGATAGCACTCTCACTACATACATACGTGTATGTTGTCGGCGATTAGCCTAGCAATGATCTTAATTGTGGTTGTCAGCCCAAAACCCTCTAAATATATATTAAATGCATCTTACCAGATATAAAATGACTACTACATAATCTGTGGTAATCGTTTGGAGCCCAGTTTTCTCGTCGAATTGCAGCAGCCCATCTCGCTCTCTTCTCTCCGGGTCTCTCGGAATCCGGTAGAACTTCGTCTCTCCGTCTTCTCCGTCTATCTTCTCTGTTATTGCAACCGACCGCCACACACGCCTTCACCATTTTGATTATTAATGTTAACGAGCAGAAAAACACGTCGTAAATAGGAGGAATGTACGTAGCCGTAACGGGTAAACATGATGTGTTGACGGACAATTGGGCGGCACCAGTCAGGAGGAAGGAGTTGTGACGTCACGTGGGTAGGGTCTATTGCAGATACCAAACGTTTCCTGTAGTCCTTGACCAGGTTTGCACCAGAGGTTGCGCTAGACTTTTTCGTTGTCTGTCATTTTGACAGTGTCATAAAAATCCGGTCATAATTTTTACCCGTTACTTCCATTTTTAAAATGATAATAATGACATATTCAATAGTATTTAGTTTTCATTCATTTTTTATTAATATTCTGTCCGAACAAGCTTAACAAGAGGCAAACAGACAGCGGAGTGCACCAATCAGCGACGGGCAGACGTGCCGTTAGCAAAGCGACGAGGGCAGGACGAGGGACTTGCGCGCGGAAGTAAACATACTGTCATGATCCGCTGCTGGTTAGATTTTGTTTGTTTCAGAGCCAGCTGTGGGAGCATTCGTGACGTCACACCGGCAGTGAGTTCCAGCTAATCAACACTAATATATAAACAGTGGTGAACCAACACAACGGTGCCGAGAGATTAGTTTGCTGGTCGCCATTCGCATATACTGCTTTCGAGCCGCTCTGTATTTGTCATCTATTTCGTCAGACGTCTTAGCTTTGTGATCCTCTACCTTGTGCAGGTATCGAATGTATATTTGTTTGTCTTTTTGGCTATCTGCCCTTTGCTCAGTTTTCACGTTTTTTGATCCCCGTCGGCCTGTATGTCACGGACCCCTTTTGTTAGTCCCCTTTTTCCGCGTTCGCGAGTTTGTTTTGATTGTGATTAATAAATCCCCGAACGCTTCCCCTCTGTTGTCTGTTTTTGGGTCCAATCTTGTTCTCCGCATTCGCGGACTGTAACACATACGAGGAGAACGGAGTTTATTCAACATGGCTAGCGCGAGACAGACTGTTGTCAATGTCTCGTGTCGATGTGTTTTAGCTCATTTAAAACTGAATTTACCGCGGATTGGAACATATTCTCGGCTCTCCCGCCATCCGTGTTGTCGTAGAGACGACTTTCGGCGCGCAAGAGTGACGTTGCTCGTGAAGAACACATCACGCAAATAAACAAATCTGATTTGTCGATTGATTTTGTACCTACTCGAGAGGCTGTGTCCCAGACTTTTCTCTCAGTGTTTGAAAAATACAGGGAGAACAGTATGGCCGTGCCAGGCAAACACTCAGTTGCCTTGACATTTTTCCGGGTAAGGCCAACGATGTCATGCATCAAGAGAGACAATAGCCAATTAATATGCTCACTCGCCACCCTGTGGTCTGGGGTGTGAATTGCAACCTGTCAAAATGACGGATGGACTTCAGTTTTTTCCGTCACCGTTTTAAAAAACTGGTCAACGACGGAAAATATTCGGTTAACGCGACCCCTGGTTTGCACACACTGCAGCAGGGATTTTGGCCCACTCCTCCATGCAGATCTTCTCCAGAGCCTTCAGGTTTCGGGGGTGCTGCCGGGCAACACGGACTTTCAGCTCCCTCTATAGATCTTCTATTGGGTTCAGATCTGGTGACTGGTTAGGCCACTCCAGGACCTTAAGATGCTTCTTACGGAGCCACTCTTTAGTTGCCTTGGCTGTGTGCTTTGGGTTGTTTCATGCTGGAAGACCCAGCCACGGCCCATCTTCAGGGCTCTCACTGAAGGAAGGAGGTTGTCAGCCAAGATCTGGCGATACATGGCCCCATCCATCCTCCCCTCAATACGGTGCAGTCGTCCTGTACCCTTGGCAGAGAAGCAGCCCCAAAAAATGATGTTTCCTCCTCCATGTTTCACAGTTGGGATGGTGTTCTTGGGGTTGTACTCATCCTTCTTTTTCCTCTAAACACAACGAGCCGAGTTTAGACCAAAAAGTTCAATTTTGGTCTCATCCGACCACATGACCTTCTCCCATTGCTCCTCTGGATCATCCAGATGGTCAGTGGCAAACTTCAGACGTGTCTGGACACGCACTGGCTTCAGCAGCGGGACCTTGCGTGCGCTGTAGGATATTAATCCATGACGGCGTAATGTGTTTCCGATGGTTTTCTTCAAGACTGTGGGTCCAGCTCTCTTCAAGTCATTGACCAGGTCCTGCCGTGTAGTTCTGGGCTGATCCCTCACCGTCCTCATGATCGGTGATGCCCCACGAGGTGAGATCTTGCATGGAGCCCCAGAACGAGGCAGATTGACCGTCAACTTGAACTTCTTCCATTTTCTAATAATCGCTCCAACAGTTGTTACCTTCTCACCAAGATGCTTGCTTATTTTCCTGTAGCCCATCCCAGCCTTGCGCAGGTCTATTATTTTATCCCTGATCAGCTCTTTGGTCTTGGCCATTGTGGAGAGGTTGGAGTTTGTTTGTTTGTTTGTTTGTTTGAGCATGTGAACCGGTGTCTTTTATACAGGTAACAAGTTCAAACAGGTGCAGTTACTTCCGGTAATGAGTGGAGAACAGGAGGGGTTCATATAAAAGAACTAAGAGCCGAAATATTTACTAGTTGGTAATGTATCAAATACTTATTTCATGCGGTTAAATACAAATTTATTATTTCTAAATTATACAATGTGATTTTCTGGATTTTTGTATTAGATTCCGTCCCTCACAGTTGAAGAGAATTTATGATACAAATTACAAACCTCTACATAGCTTGCAAGTGGGAAAACCAGCAAAATCGGCAGTGTATCAAATACTTGTTCTCCCCACTGTAAGTGTTCAAATTTGATCTCTGCGAAGTTGGCCCTCCATCAGAGTCGAAAAATATAGAAAAATTCGGTCATTCGTTTGTGCTGCAATCGTTTTTGAGATACAGGTAGTCCCAGGTTTCCGACTAGAGATGTCGTGAGATTCCCTCCTAACTATGGGACTACGGTGCAAAACAAGTTATCTGGTGAGATTCCCTCCTAACTATGAAACCCAAGGTCACAGAAGCAATTATACATCACAAAGGCATAATGTAATATTTTCCCCCATCGGCGATACAACGATTATCGATACATTGGACAGGAAATCATTCTCGGATATTCTACAAACAACCAATTAACAGAAAAACAAGCCTTTAGTGTGAATTAGAATTTGTTTATCACGAGTAGACGTCCAATCCATTTGAACTGGGAGGGTGGTAGCGAATGAACATTCGTTCATTCGCTGCCATCCCTCCCACTTCAAATGGATTGAACGTCTATGGCTGTCAGTAGCAGTCAATGCCAGGCAATTAGGTCATTTTGGGCCATTTAAAGGATATGAAAACGCAAAGGGGGTGTGAGACATCAATAGAACCGTTATGTGCCAAGATAACAAATATTGATAAACAAAAAAATCAATCACTTTAATGAGCAATTATCGAAAATAGATCGAAAATGACGAACGTTTCCGAAAGTGTTCCGGAAACAGCCGAATGGGGCGGAGACGTCATAACAAGGAAACAAAAGGTCGAGGCAGGCGTAAGCCTGTCGCAATATGCAATAATTCCATTTATCGCACGATAAATAAAAATGAAGGCAGTAATTTTTCCGCTGCGATTTATCGCCTCGCGTGCACGTGCGTGTGCGGCAGACGTGCTGTTAAAAGTTTGGATTCCTTGTTATCAGCTGCGCAAAATGCATCTTCGTTCCAGGTTCGGCAAAAAATCGCGCCGGAGCCAATCGTTCCCATTATATCCTATTGTTCAACGTGTACCGGCCGCGTCAGTGCTCCCGATTGACTGCGGACCATCTCCGGCGTGCCAGTGTTGTTGACGTGTGGGCGCTCCCGTCAGGGGTGAATTTCACGCGGGGCGGCTATTTTTCAGCACAACACCGGATATTTGAGTGGCAAATTAAGAGCGCTGTGCTTCAAACTCGTCCTTTTTATGAAAGTCGATTGTCATATGCTGGTGTTGTGCAGTAATGAGCAGACGTGACTTCTGTGGCGTTTGCTAACGTTTTTTTAATGCGCGCATACACTAGATATCATGAAATAGCAAACTAGATGTGCTACGTCCCATGCCATTGGCTACGTGAGCCCAGAGAGATTATGGGACACGTAGTCCATACACTACATCGATGAATTAAAAACCACCATAACTGAATGGAAGTTAAGAAGGCCAAATCAATCCATACTAGTGACTATAGATAATGCTGCAAATATTGTTAATTCAGTACGTGACACAGATGGATTCGGACCACAAATAGGATGTTTTGCTCATGTAGTAAACCTAGCTGCTAAGAGAGCTGTAGCAATCAACAGTGTGCCCCGCCTCACTTTACAAACAGTAAAGATTGTTCTCAGCACTAAATTTCTTCAGATCAGTAAGAAGTAAGCACATAGATATTATGCACTAAAATGCATGTTTGAATGATAGCAATTTAATTTTTGCTCGTTTGCAAAAAAAAAAAAAATAACAAAAAATAATTTTTTTTCAGTGCATTAAATGTATTGAATCAGATCGAAAATCGTGTCCCCCGTATCGAAAATCGTACCGAATCGTGACTTGATTGTATCGTTGCATCCCTATGGAACACCATTGCAGAAGCTATGAGAGGAAAAGTTTTCATTTGCCTAAATGCTTAAGTTATTAACTGCAATTTTTTTTCTTGAAAAACACATTTCATTTATTCTGTGTTTCTGTGCGGTATTAATATTGTTGTCTTTTACTTAAGAGGCATGGTCTATTGGTTTTATTTGGGATTTCTTTTCGCGTTTAAATGGGTGTACTTGATCTATTAATATATACTGTATTCTCACTGTGTTGTTGTAAATTGGTTTAGGAAAAAATTTGGGGGGGCGCAATAATATCACATATCGCAATAATTTATGAGATAAATTATCGCACACTAAAATTTGTTATCGCAACAGGCCTAGGCAGGTGCCATCGTTGTTTATCGACGAGAGTTGCGTTCGTGTTTTATCAAAAAATCGCTAAAATGGTTCAAACCTGTCATGCTATGTGGTTTACAAATAGCCATTTGTCGCAATGTAGTACCCATGAGGTCCCGAACGCGAGAAAAAGAGCTGGACTACGCAGACAATGAGTAAAGTTCGTCAGTGCGAAGAGGGCTAATTTTGCAATTTTACAGGGAAACGGGAACCTGACGAGCCAGAAGATGTGCCTACAACCTCAAAGAAAACAAAATGTATGCTACTTCCCAATCACTAAAGACCCACGAACTGCGAAGGAGTGAATTCGTGACCCGTATGTGAATAAATCGAGTGATTCGAGCATGTCTGTGGAACAGGAATATCAGCTTGTAGAGATCGCAAATCACGGCGACTTAAACATACATTTCAGACAACAACTCTACCGAAGTTCTGTATTAAAGTCATTTTGGAATATCCCGACATCGCTGGGAGCGCGCTGAAAACTGTGCTACAATTTCCAACATGCTAGCTTGATGCTAGCTTCTCTCACTCTCCCATCTCGTCTCAACGAAACAAACTCAGCCCCCCCACTGATTCAGCGGGTGAGTTGTATTTTTTTCCCTGCACTTAACACGACGGGGCTAAAAACAAATGCTATTTTATATTTGCTGTATTTTTCTGCCGCACATTGCCGGTGTTCTGACAAAGTTGGCATGCGCGTAACGTTAAAAAGGACCGCGAATGCAGCGATTCCGAAGTACACACTACAAACTTTCTTTAAAGAAAGGAATATTAACTTACGTTTGCCATGTTTGGCGCACACAACAACTGCACGTAGCCCTCTCACTTAACGACTTCGCCGTGTCGTTAAGCGTTAATTTACGCCATTTCCGTGTTGCGCATGTATGTTTGTGATGTAAATAGTTTTTTAGCACCATTGGATAACATTGAGAGTCCAACTGAATATAAAAGAGGGCATTTTTAACCGCCACAAAAGCTTTGGGAGCAAAATTTTATAAGGGGGCAAAATTTGACAGGACACCGGTCCGTGAAAAAAAGACCCAAATCACACCGGTCCGTGGTGCAAAAAAGGTTGGGAACCCCTGCTCTAATCCCATTCATATTTGTGTCGGTTGGCAGAGCGAAACCGATGATAGCATATGAAATGATAATTTTTCTATACATTACTTTATTTTGCAGTCACGGTGTATCAGCTTCACAAAAAGAAATGCAAAACAAACCATTCGGTGATTCTGTTCTCGCCGGTGTTTCATCAGTGTGATTGCTCCCCTCAATGATCCTTTCATTAGGCTGCATTGGCTTTCGTTTGGGCTCAAATTGATAACCCAAAACACCAAAGAAAGGTTCAGAACTCTCCTCGTCACCATTAGAAGAATGTTTGTTACGTCAGAGTCGTCGCTGCAAATAGAAACAAAATTGTCCGCCATCATCGCCGCCATTCAGTGCTAAGCACTGAGCGGGTTGTTTCCCTATAGTGACGTCACGCACACAGTATGCTAGATTTCCGGTTTCTCGGGGGCGGGTCCTTTTAGCTTGACAATCGACCTAATTTCTATCATTTTCTTGGTGTTGCGATGTGTGTAATTACACGAAGTGGCATGATATGAATTCAAAAGGCATGCGTTGATGGATAAATGATGGAATATTAGCATTTCCACAGGTGTTGTCATACCCTTTAAGGTCTCACTGGAACAGCACCAAACAAAAGTTCCATCATCATCACCTTGTCCAATGCAGATTCTTGACTCTTGACAAGGTGATGATGCTGGAACTTTTGTTTGGTGCCTTTCCAGTGAGATTTACAAAGATGATAGCCTGAAGAAGACATCAAAAAACGAGTTGCACTTTTCAACTAATTTATTATTTTTTTCAAGCTTTTTATCTTAGTTTGTTTTACATGACAAAATGTCTGAGTGAGTGCTCGTCCGAGACTGGTGATTGCATACTTTTTGCTAGGGGTTGTGTTATGGATTTTTGATTTTGATTTTGATTTTTTTTTTTAAACATTAACACCGTTTTAAAACGATATCTCGATTCTTGGCAGAAGCATATCAATAACCTTTTGGGATACAAAGTATCACGATATATCACCATTTCGATATGTTGTCACACCCTTATCTCACAGTATCATATTTTTTACTTTATTAATATGACGCGTTTTGTCCTCACTGAACATGAAGTTGTTCAGTTTTACAGATATCAAACAATTGTGCTTTTTGAAGCTTTTTACTTCCTTCACTTTTGACAATGTGTAAAGCTGTAACACACATGTGTACACTTATGTTCAAAACGACACGCATTTTAACAATAAAACATTTAACACAAAGCAATTGGTGTTCAAACATCCATCTATTTAAATTTAGTAGGTGAAATTCGCTAGAGATGTCCGATCACGTCATTTTCAAAGTATCGGAATCGGCAAAAAAATATCGGACATGCCTTTTTAAAAAAAAATTTTAATTAAATCGTTTTCTAATTGTATTTAACGTTACAGACATAATATGTTACACTCATCCAGAGTCTTTAGTTTAGGCTTAAGGTAGGGTTATCAAATTTATCCCGATAACGGCGGCAAGTAATTTTTTAAAAAATGTATCACGTTAAAATATTTAACGTAATTAATGCATGCACTGCACAACCCACTCACGCATTGTCGCGCTCAATCTGTAATGGCGCCGTTTTACCTATATAGAGAGATAAAAGGCAGCGTAAAATGAGTAGAGTGAATTCTGGCAGCCTTTGGAGCCTTTTTTTAATTGGCTAAAGCCTTAAAATCCCTCTCCCTACGATTAGAAACATCATGGGAAGCAATGTGGGGAAGCAAGGTAGCAATTGATCTTTTTCTTAACACCATATTGTATTTGCCAACGCAGAGAAGATATATCAATTGGTAGCACTACGCACAGTCATGGTTCCACTTGCCATCATGCATTTGGGCATGGCTACAGTATCATTTACTGAAAGCTCAACAAATACACTAGATGGCAATATTTAGTCACAATATACAAAGTCTTTCTGCCCGTGGATCCCTCTCACAGAAAGAATGTTAATAATGTAAATGCCATCTTGAGGATTTATTGTCATAATAAACAAATACAGTACTTATGTACTGTATGTTGAATATATATATTCGTCCGAGTTGTATTCATTTTTTTCTTAATGCATTGCCAAAATGTATATGATCGGGAAAAATTATCAGGAATGATTGGAATTGAATCGCAAAAAAAAAAAAAAAAAAGCAATCGGATAGGGAAATATCGGGATCGGCAGATACTCAAACTAAAACGATCGGATCGGGAGCAAAAAAACATGATCGGAACAACCCTAGTTACGACTAGACATGTGCCGATTACCGGTTTCAAGGTAGTGGTAGGAAATTTCAATGTTTCATAAACGGAAAAAATTTCCGTCGTACCATCCCTAAGGTATTAGCTAGGTATTTTACATCCCCCCCCCAAAATGCATGGAGAAATCCATAGGCGGAGTTAGACTTTTGGGGCGGGGGGGGGGGGGGGGGCACAATACAGTTATCATCACTTATCCATTTTGTAGAAACAATTGCTAATAACTTGACTTTTAATGGCTCATATGAAAGCTAAGACCCTCCCAAATGATGTTGAATGTACAAAAATATATTTGTTTCACTGAAAAAATATTTAACATTTAATGAAGACATAAAGGTCAAATTTTGGCAAGACAAAAGCTTTGTCGCCTACAGAAAGTGGTGTGAAAATTGAACAAAAAATGTACTTCAAATACAAAAATATTAATATATATATATATATATATATATATATATATAATGTGCGGTAATTAATTTTTTTAATTAATCACGTTAAAATATTTGACGCAATTAACGCACATGCCTCGCTCAAACAGACTGACAGTACAGTGTAATGTCCGCTTGTTACTTGTTTTTTTGGCACCCTCTGCTGGCGTTTGGGTCCAACTGATTTTATTGGTTAGTACCATGAGTGAGCATGGTGTAATTATTGACATCAACAATGGCGAGCTACTAGATTGAAAATTTTACAAATTTTAATAAAACGAAAACATTAAGAGGGGTTTTAATATAACATTTCTATAACTTGTACTAACATTTATCTTAGAACTACAAGTCTTTCTATCCATGGATCGCTTTAAGAGAATGTTAATAATGTTAATGCCATCTTGTTGATTTATTGTTATAATGAACAAATACTTTTGTACTTATGTACCGTATGTTGAATGTATATATCTCGTCTTGTGTCTTATCTTTCCATTCCAACAATAATTTACAGAAAAATATGGTATATTTCATGGATGATTTGATTTGCGATTGATTCCGATTAATTTTTAAGCTGTAATTAATTCGATTAAAAATTTTAATCGTTTGAAAGCCCTAAAAAATATGTTACATAACATAAGCGAATTAAGTAGTGGTCTTGTGAGATCCCAATTTAATATTTTGTATGACTTCCATGGGCTTGAAGGACTGCATCCATGCGGTTCGGCAAGGATTCATACAAGTCTTCAGGAACATCAAAGAAAGCAGTCTTGCATGCCTCCCAGAGTTCATCAACATTCTTAGGTTTCGTCTTCCATGCTTCCTCTTTCATCCTGTTCATGTCTGGTGACTGGACTGGCCAGTCCTGGAGGATCTTGATCTTCTTTGCCTTGAGGAACTTTGAGGTCGAGATTGAAGTGTGCGATGGAGCACCATCCTGCTGCAGAATTTGTCCCTTTTTTATGGTTAAGAATCTAAGCGGCAGCTAGGATTTGTTGATATTTCAGACTACTGTATTTATGTATTTATGATTTCATGCAGAAATATGAGAAATTCCAAAAGGTTCAGATTAAAGATGTCCCGATCAATCGGGATGCCGATCAATTGGGTCCGATCACGTCATTTTCAAAGTATCGGAATCGGCAAAAAAATATCGGACATGCCTTTTTTTTAATATATATATATATACATATATATATATATATTTTTTTTTTTTTTTTTTTTTTTTTTTAATTTAAATCGTTTTCTAATTGTATTTAACGTTACAGACAAAATGTCTTATACTCATCCATAGTAGTTTTAGCTTAAAGTAGGGCTATCAAATTTATTGCGTTAACGGCAGTAATTTTTTTGATTAATCACGTTAAATAAATAACGCATGCGCTGCACGACCCACTCGCGCATCGTCGCGTTTACTCCATAAAGACGCCGTTTCACCTATAGATAGCGCTAAAAGGCAGCGTATAATGAGTAGAGAATTTTGATAGCCTTTGGAGCCATTTTTTAAGTGGCTAAAGCCTTACAATACCTCTCTCAGCAATTATAAATAACGTGGGAGGCAATGTGGGGAAGAAAGATTATAGTTGATCAATTACTTAACACCCTATGTTCCTTCCCAACGCAGAGAAGATATATCAATTGGTGCCCCTACGCACAGTCATGGTTGCACTTCCCATCATGCATTTGGGCAGAAGTTAAATGGCTGCAGTATCATTTACTGAAAGCTCAACAAATACACTAGATGACAATATTTAGTCACAATATACATAGTAACATTTATCCTTTAAGAATTACAAGTCTTTCTATCCGTGGATCCCTCTCACAGAAAGAATGTTAATAATCTTGAGGATTTATTGTCATAATAAACAAATACAGTCCTTATGTACTGTATGTTGAATGTATGTATTCGTCCGAGTTTTATTCATTTTTTTCTTAATGCATTGCCAAAATGTATATGATCGGGAAAAATTATCGGAAATGATTGGAATTGAATCGGGAGCAAAAAAAAAAGCAATCGGATCGGGAAATATCGGGATCGGCAGATACTCAAACTAAAACGATCGGGATCGGATCGGGAGCAGACAAACATGATCGGAACAACCCTAGTTCAGATACTTTTTCATACCACTGTACTACTACTACTAGGCTACTACAAAGACAGTGTTTTATTTCATCTGCAGTGTTGCAAAGTTTTTGAATTGGAAAATAAAAACGGCCATGTATGATGATGCAAAAAGTTTTAATTTCCCAAGAAATAGTAATCGAAATCGGAAAATTGGTTTTGAGAGAAAATAATTGCGATTTTCTTGTTAGGCAAAATCCATGACCCAAATAACAACCATCTCTATAGAAAATGGATGGAACTCATGTGCCGGGAAAAAAATGACTTCCTACGATGAAGAGGTCACCTGTATTTCATCACTGATTGGGAAGGGAAAGAGAAAAAGAGAGCACAACCTCCTCCTCTTCCCTCCATCACACTCCCCCTCCCCTTCCTGACGGGATGAGTCACAGACGGGCCAGTTCCCTTGATGCACTGCAGAAGCGTCATGTGACGTCTCCGCCGCCGCCGCCGCCTCCTCCCGCGCATTCATTCATTCTTTCTCTCAACTTCCATTCAGAAAAAAAAGGTTCATTACAAAAAGTATACACATATACAAGCAAAACCTCGCATTGATAAATGACGGCTTTGCTTTAAACACGCTGTGGTTCAAGGTTTTATGGTTGCCATGGTTACAGCATGCCAGGAGACAAAATAAAAACAGGCAAGACTCTCAATGGTGCAGTTTGTTACATAATACACTCATCGGACATTTGATTACTCCGAAAACTAGAAGTGCAAACGCGAAAAATCCTGGGAGGGACTGTTCGGAAATGCAGCTTCCGTGACATTAATCAATCAATAGATATCAGTTAGAATCGCTATACTTGATTAGAACGCATCTTGCAGAGAGATGCCGATGATGGGATGTGATGTCATCATTCAGTGACATATGAGTTTGGGTTTCCTTGGCAACAACGTCACAGTTAAGCAGACAAAGTTGAGAGATATAGATGGTAGCAGGATAGTTGTGCAGGGAATTGGATCCTTTCCCGTAGTAACTGACTGTTTTACCCGAACACACCCAGTATAAATCAAATAGCATGTAAATCATAGTTTAGGAAGACAAGTAGAAAATCTTTGAGATTTGAATAGTTGGACTTGCAGTGATTGGAATTTGCAGTGTCATGACAACGGGCAGATAAGGGCATAATAACTACAGGATGCTTGCTGACTACGGAAGCCCAATGCGCGCGCGTCATGCAGCTGACTCGCAGTCACGACATCTACAAGCCCACATCTGGACCACCAAATCCCGCCATCAGCTCTCCTGGTAACCAACAATGACAGTCCAGAAAAATAAAAGGACATCTTCTCCTCACACAAGGAACATCTGATAACGGAGGAACCCGCGACTGAGAAGTTGACACTCAGCACTCACATGGCGCTCAGCTGGCAAAATCCACAATTCTCGTTGCCCTGACAACAGTAATCTGCCCAATCCACACGAGGAAGTGAGGAAACATCTTGTTTTGTATTATGTCAAATACGAATACAGCGATTACAAAGTAAACACTACAAACTTTCTTTAAATAAAGGACTACTTACGTTTGATCATTGATAGGCATGTAAAAAGCTGCCCTCATGCACATTAGCAGCACGTTAGCTGCACAACAACTGCAGCCACCCCCCTCCGGGGAACGAACTGTAAATTGCTCTCCGCCGGGCGGTTTGCCGATCCGTGAAGACAATCGACAACCCAGTCGTCATGTCAATAAATCCAGGCTAGTTATGTGTGATTATGTGCGCTTCGAAGACTTTGAAACATCACTCGGTTCGGGTTAGCATGTCGGCTAGCTGTCACGCTTTTTGGTTTGTTTACATTCTCCGAAGCCGGGGAAGGGAAATGACATATGTCCGATTTAGGTGTCATAAAATATCGTTCGGGAGGTGCGACAGTAAAGGTGAAGTCGACAGTTTTGACCATTACGGAGTAATTTTGCCCTGTAGTCCTGAATAAATGCATTTTTATAATATCATATTCCATTTAGCACAAGACTGTTATTTGTCATGACCATGCCATTTATTTAGCAATTGGGGAAAATACTTGGATAAAAAGAACATCCTGTAAAAACATTGAAGTAAAGAGACAGAAACAATGACATTTTGCCGCTCTCTTTGTCGCGTTTTCTTCGTTGTGAATAGTTCCCCCTCGACGGGCTGACTGGTCCTTCTCAAGCCATTTATATAGCTATTGGGGAAAAAAACTTGGATAAAAAGAATATTCTGTAAAAATATTGGAGTAGAGAGACTGAAACAATGACATTTTGCGGCTCTCTTCGTCGCGTTTTCCTCGTTCTGAATAATTCCCCCTCAATGGGCTGAATAGTAAAATCGATGAGCCCAGTCTCCCGCTGACGTCATCCACCTGTTGGGGACGCTAGAGCCCTATAATGGTAGGCGTGGCTAACCGGCAGATTAAAAAACTAATTTCTCGTCATCTGCGCTTTGCTAAATTGTTGTATATTGTCGAATCGTTTCAAAATATGATTGTAATTCACATAATAATGCCATTTAAGACTTTTTTTTCTCCTGTCGTATGCTCTTTAATGTCATGAATATTAAGGAGCGGAAGTGACGTGTTGCTTGCGGTACGCCATTGGTTCAAAGCTTTATGGTGGCTCATTTGGTCTTAGGACAGTCTTATGATGCCGCTGTCAAATAAAGTGTTAACGGTTAATATATTTTGGTGTAAATATCTCATAATACAGTGAAGTCAGCTGCGGCTAATTGTCCAGTGCGGCTTACAGTGCCTTGCAAAAGTATTCGGCCCCCTTGAATCTTGCAACCTTTCGCCACATTTCAGGCTTCAAACAAAGATATGAAATTTAATTTTTTTGTCAAGAATCAACAACAAGTGGGACACAATCGTGAAGTGGAACAACATTTATTGGATAATTTAAACTTTTTTAACAAATAAAAAACTGAAAAGTGGGGCGTGCAATATTATTCGGCCCCTTTACTTTCAGTGCAGCAAACTCACTCCAGAAGTTCAGTGAGTATCTCTGAATGATCCAATGTTGTCCTAAATGACCAATGATGATGAATAGAATCCACCTGTGTGTAATCAAGTCTCCGTATAAATGCACCTGTTCTGTGATAGTCTCAGGGTTCTGTTTAAAGTGCAGAGAGCATTATGAAAACCAAGGAACACACCAGGCAGGTCCGAGATACTGTTGTGGAGAAGTTTAAAGCCGGATTTGGATACAAAAAGATTTCCCAAGCTTTAAACATCTCAAGGAGCACTGTGCAAGCCATCATATTGAAATGGAAGGAGCATCAGACCACTGCAAATCTACCAAGACCCGGCCGTCCTTCCAAACTTTCTTCTCAAACAAGGAGAAAACTGATCAGAGATGCAGCCAAGAGGCCCATGATCACTCTGGATGAACTGCAGAGATCTACAGCTGAGGTGGGAGAGTCTGTCCATAGGACAACAATCAGTCGTACACTGCACAAATCTGGCCTTTATGGAAGAGTGGCAAGAAGAAAGCCATTTCTCAAAGATATCAATAAAAAGTCCCGTTTAAAGTTTGCCACAAGCCACCTGGGAGACACACCAAACATGTGGAAGAAGGTGCTCTGGTCAGATGAAACCAAAATTGAACTTTTTGGCCACAATGCAAAACGATATGTTTGGCGTAAAAGCAACACAGCTCATCACCCTGAACACACCATCCCCACTGTCAAACATGGTGGTGGCAGCATCATGGTTTGTGCCTGCTTTTCTTCAGCAGGGACAGGGAAGATGGTTAAAATTGACAGGAAGATGGATGCAGCCAAATACAGGAACATTCTGGAAGAAAACCTGTTGGTATCTGCACAAGACCTGAGACTGGGACGGAGATTTATCTTCCAACAGGACAATGATCCAAAACATAAAGCCAAATCTACAATGGAGTGGTTCAAAAATAAACGTATCCAGGTGTTAGAATGGCCAAGTCAAAGTCCAGACCTGAATCCAATGGAGAATCTGTGGAAAGAGCTGAAGACTGCTGTTCACAAACACTCTCCATCCAACCTCACTGAGCTCGAGCTGTTTTGCAAGGAAGAATGGGCAAGAATGTCAGTCTCTCGATGTGCAAAACTGATAGAAACATACCCCAAGCGACTTGCAGCTGTAATTGGAGCAAAAGGTGGCGCTACAAAGTATTAACGCAAGGGGGCCGGATAATATTGCACGCCCCACTTTTCAGTTTTTTATTTGTTAAAAAAGTTTAAATTATCCAATAAATGTTGTTCCACTTCACGAATGTGTCCCACTTGTTGTTGATTCCTGACAAAAAATTACAATTTTATATCTTAATGTTTGAAGCCTGAAATGTGGCGAAAGGTTGCAAGGTTCAAGGGGGCCGAATACTTTTGCAAGGCACTGTATCTATAAACAAATGCTGTTTTCGTGTCAAATTCGGTGGGTGGCGGCTTATAGTCAGGTGCGCCTTATAGTCCAGAAGTTACGGTACTTGAGTAATATTTTGAAGTGACGTTACGCTTACTTGAGTAAAATTTTGGGCTACTTTACCCACCTCCGAAACTACTACGATGCTTTAAAATGACTACAATAAACACTTCACAATGGTCTGTGGTGTATTGCACTGAGAGAGGTGTTTCAAAAATTTAAAAAATGTTCATACATCCAAAACCCCAGTTTTTTAATGCATGTACTGTAGAATACAAATGCATTAAAAAAATATGAAAAAACTGCTTGTGTACTTAACAGTTCACCCACTGAGTGCATAAAGGCAAAAAGCGTGCTTCTCATCCACGTTCCTTTTTTGTGAATGAACGGTGAGACGTTCAAATTCACCCTGAGACCAAGAGCTAAAAAGCTCAACGTACAGTGTGAATCACCACAACAAAGTGGTGGGGGCGTGTGGGAAGGGGGTCGGAGTGGGGGTGTTGGTGATGTCATTGATGATGGCGGGGGAGTCAGTCGTGAGTCACAAGGAGATGGTGGAGGAGATGCTGCATGGGGTATAAATATATATAAAATGGGAGCACATAGGAAGGTGCATAGCACACCTGTCATCATGTGGATGAGTCACCACAGCTTTAAACACAAAAAGCAGGTAGCACACGTGTGAACACAATTCACGCTTTTAAACATTCACTCCAATGAAGGGGAAGGGAGGATGGGGAAGATGACTCACTTGTCAATGATACATACACAAAGGACGGACATGTGATTCAGATGCATCCCGCGTCGCCCTTATTTTGGGGAAGCTCCGCTTTACAATGTGAAATATAACGATAACGCCGATCCCCAAATGATCTTTTTCATTTTTAAACGCGAAATATTTTTGCATTCGCTTTTGTGGGGACGAAAAGTTCATTGAAGAATTTCCATTCATGGGAAAGTGTGAATGAATATACAATATTTAGTTGTGCCCTGCGATTGGCTGGCGACAAGGTGCGCCCAAGTCATACAATAGTGTGGTCACTTGTTGCTAGGCAGATATCACAGAGATCAAGTGGAACTGCAGTGACACAATTGGCTCCTATAAGAGGACGTTTTTCCCGTTTATTTAAATTTTATTTTTAAATATCAGACAAAAATATCAATATGTGACGATACGTCCGTTTAAAAGCACAACAAAATGAATTTTGTCATTGTGAATACGACACATTAAAGGGTTGTAATTATTCTCAATCAAACGCCTTGTCGCTATTAAGCTTTATATTAGACACACAATCAAACATTGTGATTTAAAGGAAAATAAATGTAAAAGCAACATTTTTTACTTCTGCTCTTATCTGTGAACCCAGCAGCACCCACAACCATTATGTCCAAATGAGCTGCACTGAGATTTTATAGACAAGACTGCCCTCTGGTGGTTAAAACATACATATCAGCACCATGTAAATAAATAGGAGTTAAAACGAAAAGGGAAGGTCATTTATTTGAATAGATTTTGGTAAATTTACACTAAAAGAGAACAGACCTTTTAATGGGCCTTTTTACATATTACAGAAGAATTAACTCTTGGTCCGGTATTTTAGAACTCAGTAATTAATGCATTGACAGTCCAGGTATATGTAAATGAATAAATAAAAATATTCGGGGTGTCAAACGATTACAATTTTTAATCGAGTTAATTACAGCTTAAAAATTAATCGTAATTAATCGCAATTCAAGCCATCTATAAAATATGCCATATTTTTCTGTAAATTATTGTTGGAATGGAAAGATAAGACACAAGATGGAAATATACATTCAACATACAGTACATAAGTACTGTATTTATTATAACAAATCAACAAGATGGCATTAACATTATTAACATTCTGTTAAAGCGATCCATGGATAGAAAGACTTATAGTTCTTAAAAGATAAATTTTAGTAAAAGTTATAGAAATTTTATATTAAAAACCCTCTTCATGTTTTCGTTTTAATAAAATTTGTAAAATTTTCAATCAAAAAATAAACTAGTAGCCCGCCATTGTTGATGTCAATAATTACTTACACAGTGCTCATGGGTGCTGAAGCCTATAAAATCAGTTGCACCCAAGCGCCAGCAGAGGGTGACAAAACTCCGTAAAACACAACAAGTACACATTTCACTGTCCTGTCATTATAATCTGTTTGAGAGGGGCATTTGTGCGTTAATTGCGTCAAATATTTTAACGTGATTAATTTTAAAAATTAATTACCGCCCGTTAACGCGATAATTTTGACAGCCCTAAAAAATATATACACTGCTGGTCAAAGGTGTTGACACTAGGAGTGGGAACCTCTTGGTAGCTCACGATACGATACGATTTGCGATACAAAGCTCACGATAACGATCTGACGATATGGCGATACAACGATTATCGATATATTGGTCAGGAAATCATACTAGGACATTCTACAAACAACTAGTTAACAGAAAAACAAGCTTCTAGTGTGAATTGGAATGAGTTTATCACTAGTAGACGTCCAATCCATTTGAACGTCTATGGCCGTCAGTGGCAGTCAATGCCAGGCAACGAGGTCATTTTGGGCCATTTAAAGTCTCACTGGAACAGCACCAAACAAAAGTTCCAGCATCATCACCTTGTCCAATGCAGATTCTTGACTCTTGACACCTTGTCCAATGCAGATTCTTGACTCTTGACAAGGTGATGATGCTGGAACCTTTGTTTGGTGCCGTTCCAGTGAGATTTACAAAGATGATTGCCTGAAAAATACATCAAAATTCCCTCAGTCCTTGATTATATGGGGCTGTATGTCGCGCAAAGGCACTGGGGAGATGGCTGTGGTTAAATCTTCAATAAAAGCACAAGTTTACATTGAAATTTTAGACAGCTTTCTTATCCCTTCAATTGAAAATACAGAGCCCTCTATAATTATTGGCACCCCTGGTTAAGATGTGTTTTTTAGCTTCTAATAAATTTTTTATTCAAATAATATGGGACCTTAATGGAAAAAAAGAGAAAAATCCAACCTTCAATACAAGTGCATTTATTCAGTGGGGAAAAAATCCCACATAATGAAAAAATTATTTGACATCAAATAATGTGTGCCACAATTATTAGCACCCCTGGTGTTAATAGTATATAGCAGGGGTCATGAATTAAAAATCCTCTGGGTCCGAAATTAAAACATTACAACATACAATATTTTTAATGCCCCTTTTTTTTTTTTTAACAAAAAATACAAACGTATCTTTACGTGGCCGTGCTGATAATTACAACATTCAAAAATGTAAATAAAATATAAAAAATAAATTTATAGTAAGTAATAAATAATATTTAATAATAATTAATTAGTAATAAATAATAAAGCGATCATATTGAGTCCTTAATTCCGCTATTTTTTGAGAACGGATGGCAGAGTTCATAGGGAAATTTTGCGAAAAAGCTGCGTGCTTCGTCTCATCGTGCCTTTTCAAATTGCTGCTTTTTACAAGCGCTACCGTTGTTCGGCCATTCCTTACTACGCGGCGAAACGTCTACACAACGCTCAGCGCGCTTGCGCAAGCATCCGAACGCATGCGCACATCGGTCAGAAGCGGCAAGTACTCACTATTTTTGTTTTTATTTAGTTTTTTAGAACCTTTTCATTGCCTCAAAAATACTTTTTGCATGTATTACCCTCTCATACTTTTAACCATTGTGTTTTTATGTGTTAGCTTTGAAGCAGTTGACCACATTAGTCACGTAGCGTATTTAAACCGTCCTTATTTGGTATAACTGCATTTAAGTATTTTCTAAAGGCATTTTTAGTATGTTCTGCCTGTATGCATCCAAACAAAACAAGTTTAGCGCCCACAGTAGTACTTTGAGTGTCAAATTCGAGTAATGTAGCACGTTTCGCCGATGTAGCAGATTTTGGCAGAACACCGTCTCTGAACAGATGAGGCATGTGCTGCTGCCAGGTAAAATGAACAAAAATGTGTTGGTCTACTCCTCCTTAAACACTCTGTTTTCTGCATCAACCTTGCGTCGTTTTGAGCACGCCATTTGCCGTACCTTTTCGCCTTTTCTCCAACTTCACTTACTCCGCGGAGTCTGGAAAGCGAGTGTAAGACATGCTGTTCTAAAAATGACTTTCAAATGCTTCACTCCCATTGGCTGGCTCACGCGCGTCACCGCTAAGGTTTTTGTTTGTTGCCACCCTCCGCTCTGTAAACCCGCAGAAAAAAACCATTTTTGTTGTTGCAACGTGTATTAGTCCGGACAGATTGAGATCCGGTCCAGATGGCTTGGGGGTCCAGAACCGGACCGAGGTCCGCGGTTCCGTGACCTCTGCTATATAGTATAAGGTCTGGGGACTGAGATGGCCATGGGAGGAGCTTGATTTTGTGTCTGGTGAACCATTTCTGTGTAGATTTGGCCATACGTTTAGGGTCATTGTCTTGCTGAAAGACCCAGTGACGACCCATCTTCAGCTTTCGGGCAGAGGGCAACAGATTTTAATTTAAAATGTTCTGGTATTTCAAAGCATTCATGATGCCACGCACCCTAACAGGGTTCCCAGGGCCTTTGGAAACGAAACAGTCTAACACAAAAATACACACGGTCATAGGCTTCAACTGGGACCGTGTGCTTTGGTCAGATGAGACCAAGATTGAGCTTTTTGGAACCAAACACTCTAAGTGGGTCTGGCGTGCCACGAAAGATGCGCATGCTGAAAAGCACCTCATACCCACTGTGAAGTGTGGGGGTGGGTCAGTGCCTGAATCCCATAGAACACCTGTTGAGAGATCTGAAACGGCAGTTTGGAGAAGGTACCCTTCAAATCTCAGAGACCTGGAGCAGTTGGCCAAAGAAGAATGGTCTAAAATTCCAGCAGAGCATTGTAAGAAACTCAGTGATAGATAGTGGAAGCGGTTGTTCGCAGTTATTTTGTCGCAAGGTTGTGCTACCAAGTATTAGGCTGAGGGTAGCAATACGTTTGTCCGGCCCATTTTTGGAGTTTTGTGGTAAATTACAATTATTATGTATTTTTTCATTCTCTTTTGTGTTTTTTTATTGTAAGTAAAATAAATGAAGATATTACTACCAAAGTATTTGTAATTGCAATCATTTTCTGGGAGAAATTGAGCATTATCCGACAGAACTGCAGGGGTGCCAATACTTTTGGCCAGCAGTGTAGGTGTGTAATACAGGTAGTCACCGGGTTACGAACGACTTCCGTTCCTACACTGGAAACGTGAACCGAATTTCCACGTAAATCGGAATTAACCCTTTATGTACCCAAAAACCCGGGGTCAGTTTGGAACAGAAAAGGTGTAACAATTGCAGGACTGCCTAAATGTAAAAATGTATTGTTTTTCAGAAAGCCACAATCAAATAACCCTTTCTGGATTCTTCATGGAACAAAAATAAATAAAATAATAATAATATAACATATTGTTGAGGTAATTATCGAGGGCTGATTGATTGAATATTTGCTTGTGCTCATATATACCATACATAATACATATTGCCATATTTTTTTTATTGATATAACCAGTAAATGATTATTGCTTGCTATACTAGGTTGTAGTATAATGTTTAAGTGTTACAAAGAGTAAAGAGGGTCGGGATGACAACTGCCTTGCTTCATGGCCGCATCATTGCGTAACTAGACCTTCCGGGACATCTTCAGCACCTGGCGTCTGGACTTTCATCTAGACCTTCGAAGACAATTTTCCATTCGAGGACATCTTCCATGTCCGCAGCGATGCATAACTAAAGTGTCTGGGTCATTCTGACCATTTTTTACCTGTGCCTTTGCTTACACACGTGTATTTAGTTAGTTCCACCAACATGCTCACACATAGCCAACCAAAATCACACAGGTGTCTCCAGCTTGCTTTCCCCCTCCCTTCAGGGCGGCATCCTTCTGTGTTAGGACAAACCCCTAATTAAAAGAGCAAAGAGGTTTTTTTCCTTGGATCAATTTTGGAGACTATACAGCGTAATCTAGCATTTCTCTGTCTTAGTCCCTCTTTGCTCTCCTTGGCCAAGAAAACTGAGTGTCTTCTCTCCTTATTTTTGGGTAATTTTGCAAATGTCTACCTAAGGGTCTATTTTTTAACTTGACACATAATATAACATTATATAATAATAACACTATCAATTAAATAGATAATAACCAAATAACCCTCTCTTGGTTCTTCACAGAAAAAAGCCAGGAAATAAATAACACTATTGAAAAGAAAAAAATATATATATTTTTTTTTTGTCAGGACTAAATGTCGGCGGGCTGGATAACCCGGGGGCCGTAGTTTGGGGACCCCTGATCTAAGGGTTAATGATGGAGAATACACTGCCCTCTGGTGGCAGCGTTGGGTCTGGCTGGACTGTCGCTTGATGACTGAGGAGCAGACTCTCGTGGATAAAGGACAGCTGCGCTCTGGTTTGGCCCACTGTGACGGAGCAACTCCGTCACTTAAGGCCCAAGTACACGGCATGCGTGATCGTTGCGGTTCCGGTCCGGTTCAGTGTTGCCTGCGTGTCACGCAGTCCGTCAAAAACAGGCAAATCATACCGGCTGCTGCACGGCTGCGGTCCGCCAACTCCGTCCCCTCGTGAGCTCTCGCGTGATCGCGCGCGATAATGTGCCATTTAAATCAACGACAAACACACGGAGTCTGTAGTATGTACTCATTAGAGAAGCAGAGAGAGAGCACATTTTTTTCCTTGCATATTGATAATGTAACGTTTGCTAAGCGGAAGTTTGGCCGCGAAAACAACACACGAGCTTCAACGCCTTTTTCCTCTTTTTCTTTATGAACTTCCCGCCACCTCACCAATGCAAAAACAACAAATACAGTGGGGAGAACAAGTATTTGATACACTGACAATGGGAAAACCCATTGGCAGTGTATCAAATACTTGTTCTCCCCACTGTATTTACACTGACGCTATCTAGTCCACCAATCGGAGCGTCGCGCTGGTGCACCAGCACACCAATGACAGCCCCGCTTTGGTAAATAAATTAACCCACCGATGACAGCCCCGGCGACGCTACAATATTTTAGCTGTGTCTGTCTCTTAATTCCAGATTGACTGCATCATGTTGAGATCAGGGCTCCGTGTGTGGAGGGAAGGGGGGCTATTATGCCCTTGGTTGTGTCGGTGCGTTTATATCTTTGTGCACATTTAAAATTTATGGCACATAACATCTCATAGAGCTGTTATAAACAACTGATAAATAATCTGTCATATTTATAAAATGGATAGCGAATTATATTCGACACGAAGTAAAAAACAGCATACTTGGAATTGGTGTCTCAACACTGCAGATTCATGTGGCCAGCGCAAACTGTTGTTTTTTCTATGAAGAGTCAAGTGAAATGTAGGAAAGAAAGAGAAATGTCTTGAATAGACCACCAGGTCGAAACTTGTGGGTGTCTCTTTTTTCTCTTTCGTCTCTTTTTTCTCTTTCGTACTTTTCCCCCTCGACTCTGTATACAAACCGAGATTGTTTGTGCGCGGGGGCACGAGAATTTCTGCAGTGGAACCACTTCCAGATATGCTCTTTTTTTTTTTTTTTTTTCGCACGTCGTGTTTGATATCATTGCCAGAAAAACACACATAATAGGACACTTTGCAGTTTCGCTTTTAATGGTGTCCTTATAGTAACGATCTGCTGCATCATAAATGATTTTGTGGGTTTCCACCTCTATGATGAAGCGCTCATCATCCATCTTCGCTCGTGTTTAAAGCGTGATTAGGCACCTGGGTTGTTACGTCCAGGCCCAGCTCCGCCCATTTTGCCGGATGCGTGTCCGGCAAAAATAGAAAATAGCCTATACCATCCGGCGGGCATGCGGCACGCCGGAGGTGGTTCGCAGTCAAGCCGGAGCACTGACGCAGCCGGTATACGTTGAACAATAGGATATAATGGGAACGGATCGACTCCGGCGCTATTTTTTTACCGGAGTCGGACCGGAAACGCAACGATCACGCATGCGGTGTACTTGGGCCTTTAGAGCGTGCGCATGCACATGTGACACTTTTTTTTTTTTTTTTAATGTACTCACGCCGTTGATTGGACAATCGGGACACGTTTCACATCCTAATATTCGCTCACAATAGGTAGCGCAACTGGGGGTGCACGCCCGTCGCGCTACACGTTAAATAAATCCATTCCTCATACAATACATACGCTCCATTCATTCTGATCATGTAAGCACTTACCAACAAGGAGGACGTGAGGAGAGCCAAACAGGCGTGGGTGGTTTTGGGATCCTTAAATGGGAAAAGTTTGCGCGTAATTTGGGAGCAGGTGCGCTTGAGGGGAGGAGCTAAGAGGCATTTCTGCAAGTAGAGACAAGCGTGAGGTGGGTCCGTTCATGCCAGAGCAGAAAGGTAGTTTTGTTTGAGCATAGTCCAACTTTTGCTTGTTTTTATGTGTTTGAATGTCGCTGTTGGAATCCATTCATATTTTCTGTAAATCATATTTTTTTCTTTTTTTTTTCTTTTCTTTGATTTGGACTTTTTGCTAGATATATAGGGCGGAAAACACTCAGATGACTTGAAGTTCCGCTCTGAGACCACCAATTTGGTCAACTTTCAAAATTGTCCGATATGCATGTGTGATACATCATTGGAAAGCTTAAAATCTCAATATTCTGGGGGGGAAAAATTGGAACAGGAGGGCATTTAAAGAATAAATAAAAAATTTAAACAATATGAACAACCACAATGGGAGTATATAAAACTCCTGTGTGATACATTAAAACTAAGGGCACTGAGTAGCTGAACAGGACAGGTAAAAAAATAAAAAATGAAGTCAATGAAAGTGAATGATGGACAGGAAAACCAACCGTAACAAGGTTGTAAGCTTTTATTGTATCTTCAGGTATAATTAAAAAGACAACAACAGTACCTGTAAATTTTTGGTCTGCAAAGCCAAGGTGTCAAAGTAAGCTAAGTGTTTTTCTGGTACTTAAGGAGTACAGGGTAGGTGGTACCTATGTGCTTCTGGTTGTAGTGGTGGCAGACGATCTCCACGTCATAGAAACTGAACTGGACTTTAACCCGCTCGTTGGGCGAGCTGAGGAAACACAAAGTGTAGAGGGCAAACTCGAACTCGGGACTGACGCCGATGAAGATGCTGCCTTTGGGCTTGATGCCGTTTTTCCAACTGAACTGCAGGGCCAAGATGTGCTTGTTCTCGTCCGGCTAAGGGAGACACAAATATCTACCATATATGTCACAAACCACTAGCCAAAAGTGATAAAAATGCTGTATTGTAAATAGTAGAGTTGCCCATATATTATACGGTAGCCGATAATAACGGTGTTTAGGGCCAATATGCATGTTGCCTTCAAAGTGAATGTAGAAGCCTTCTGCCTCTGTACAAGGGTTGGTCACAGCTTAGCACAGCAGTTGTGCTTATTGACCATTAGATGTCTCCAAACTAAGATGCTTGGGATTTGTTGTGTAAACTGGCCATTTGCATTCATGGTGCAAAATAAAATGAACAATAAATGATGAAATATCTTGAATGATGTCTGAAAACACCAATCTGTATCAAAACACAACATTCTCTTTCAAATGTAAGCAATTTTTAGGCTAATGTGAGATAAACATTTCCAGCCAAGAGTACCTGCGGGGAGTTGGCGTTGACACTGTAGCCTTTGTAGTCAATGTGTCCCAGCTTCTCCTGCAGGTATAGCTGGATCCAATTGTGAAAGCCTATGACCGTCCGCCCTCCTCTCGTTTCTCCCACAAACACATGTTCGAAACCTGATGAATCCGGCCTGGAGGGAAAAAGGCGGGCAGGGAGCAGCCATTCAGTTCTGAGGTTTGAACCCTAACTTCTTGTGTGATGTTCTTCCCGGCTACTTTGGCGTCCGCTCATAGGCTTGGCACCAGACAGCACCCACCTGCTGGAGCCTCTCCTTGCATAGAGTTCAAACCAGATTCTGTAGAGCTGCTCTTTGAATTGCGTCTCATCTTGCGGGGATAGCTTCTTCTCCACTAGGTATTTATGAGCTATCTGTAACAAAAATTAGTATACCTTGGAATAGGAATAAAACTGCTAGCAAAAGGGGGCTAAACTATGGAGCCCCCCAGGTGCCAGAGTAGAAAAAATATTTTTCATAGCTAATCTGTGGGTACAGTTTACTGTACCCACAGAATACTAAACTGTACCCACAGTTTAGTAATATACCCACAGTTTACAAAACTTTACCTACGGTTTGCTAATCTGCACCCACAGATTACTAAACTGTACCTACGGTTTAGTAAATTGTTCCCACTGTTGAGTAATCTGTACCCACAGATTACTAAACTGTACCCACAGTTTTGTAATCTACCCACATTTTCCTAAACTGTACCTATAGTTTAGTAATCTACCCACATTTTACTAAACCATACGTACCGTTTGGTAATCTGTACCTACAGTTTACTAAACTGTACCCACAGTTTAGTAATCTACCCACAGTTTACTAAACTGTACCCACGGTTTAGTAATCTGTACCCACAGTTTACGAAACTGTACCTAGGGTTTAGTAATTTACCTAAAGTTTACTGAAGTGTACCTATGGTTTAGTAAATTGTACCCACAGTTTAGTCATCTGTACCCACAGTTTAGTAAACTGTACCCACGGTTTAGTTATCTGTAACCCCAGATTACTAAACTGTACCTGCGGTTTAGTTATCTACCCACATTTTACTAAACTGTACCTATGGTTTGGTAATCTGTACCCACAGTTTACAAAACTGTACCTAGGGTTTAGTAATCTACCCAAAGTTTACTGAAGTGTACCTATGGTTTTGTAAATTGTACCCACGGTTTAGTCATCTGTACCCATGGTTTAGTAAATTGTACCCACGGTTTAGTTATCTGTAACCCCAGATTACTAAACTGTACCAGCGGTTTAGTAATCTACCCACATTTTACTAAACTGTACCTACGGTTTGGTAATCTGTACCCACAGATTACTAAACTGTACCCAAAATTTAGCTATCTACCCAGATTTTACTAAACTGTACCCACGGTTTGGTTTTCTGTACCCACAGTTTACTAAACTGTACCCACGGTTTAGTAATCTGTACACACGCTTTACTAAACTCTACCCACAGTTTAGTAATCTACCTACATTTTACTAAACTGTACCCACGGTTTAGTATTTTGTACCCACAGATTACTAAACTGTACCTACAGTTTAGTCATCTGCACCCACAGTTTACTAAATGGTACCTACGGTTTAGTAATCTGTACCCACAGTTTACTAAATTGTACCCACGGTTTAGTAATCTGTACCCACAGTTTAGTCACCTATACCCACAGACAACTAAACTGTACCCACATTTTAGTAATTTGCACCCAAAGTTTACTAAACTGTACCTACGGTTTAGTAATCTGTGCCCACGGTTTAGCAATGACCCGGGAACAGTTGTCCTCAATTTGGTTAGCTGGGGACTCGAAATGACAGTACAGATTGCTAAACTGTGGGTACAGTTTGGTAAACTGTGGATACAGATTACCAAACTGTGGGTACAGATTAGCAATAAAAAATATTTTTTTCTACCTTGGCACCTGGAGGGTTCCATAGTAAACAAAGCTACTACAATTTAACTTCCCACAGCGTACCTTCATCGTGGGGGTCTTAACAATAGAATCCAGAAACTTGTGGTTCTCCGCCACCTCCTCAGGGGTAACAATTTCTGGCTCCCCAGTGTCACTCACATAGTTATCCAACAAGGAGATAAATGCTGCAATAACAGAAAACATACTGTATTGCGCAAATACAAAGATTCTGTGAAATTGAACCGCATGAACATTTGAGAGAGCAGAATTGAAGCTCCTCAAATCACGTCAACAGTTCCTCGGCACTGCAAAATGGTGGCAAAGGACTGCTTTCATTCAATGAAGTTAGTAAATTCATTTTGACGTAGTTCCTAAGCACCACGAAGACAGCAGATGATCACCCACCTAAAAATGTCTCCTTCTGGAAAATGTTTTCGTCGACAAATTTAAACAGAGGATATCCCGCCCCGTCGTTGTCATCGTCAATAATGGCCGTGTTGTCTCCGGCTTTGCCCTGAAATGAGTCAAGTGCCATTTATTTACACAGCCCTTAAATCTTGATTCTTTGAGAAGAACAGTGATGGTGACTTGTCACCTTAGCCCACTATTGTGACTTTGTTGCAATAGTTTGAGCTTGCCAGTTAGTGAGCCAACACTTTTTGTTAAGCACCTGATCTTCATTTCAAAACAGTTTATTTTTTTTTGTTTTTTGCTAAGTAGCAGTGTGTGCGCGCGAATGCGTGTTGCACCTGCAAAGATATTCTGTAGTCCGTTCCAGGTCGTAGTCTATTGACGTCATTATCCCACAGTTCCTGAACCATGGCCGACAGCTCTCTCTCGCTCTCAATCATGATTAGGCTGCTCGGGTCACGTCTTCAATTAACTGTAAATGGGCTGCAGTTTCTATCAAATATTTTGTGTTTTCCTATGCTTACAATTCGAAATGAGAAGTTGTCAACCTAAATGAAAAAAGACAAAAAGATTAGCGTTATTCAGAGATTCAAATGAATTTTATTATATTGTATATTATTATAATTTATTATATTGGCACAGCAAAAATGCAGTTTTTAGTACAGGATTAGTCAGAGAGGTCGACTACTAATATTTACCGACCTTGGCCACAATTTACTCAGAATTGTGGATTTACAGTACCACAAAAATGAGAACTGTAACCTGATCAAAGTATAAGCATTTTGGACTTTTCATTCATTTTTCTAAATATTTCTACAGCAAAATGCATAGTTTTGAGTACGGGAGTAGTCAGAGAGGTCTGCTACCAATATTCACCAACCTTGGCCAGAATTTATTCAGATTTCTGGATCTACAGTGCCACAAAAATGAGAACTGTAACCCATTACCAGATCAACATTTGCAAGTAGGATATTGAATTTGTTTTTCAAAATATTGGTCCAGCAATAATGCAGTTTTGAGTATGTGACCAGTCAGAGAGGTCCGCTACTAAAATTCACCAACCTTGGCCAGAACTTATTCAAAATCATAGATTTATAAGATTACAGTTCTCATTTTTTGGTACTGTAAAAGTATACATGTAGGACTTTTTTTTAATATTGTATATTAATGGTATTATACTTGTATAGCGCTTTTCCACCTTTCAAGGCGCTTTACACTACATTGCCATCTACCTACTACCTACGCAGCACCAGGAGCAATGTGGGGTTCAGTATCTTGCTCAAGGATACTTAGGCGAGTTCATCACGGCAGAGAATTGAACCCACAACCTCTGGGTTGGGGGACAACTACTCTACCACTGAGCCACGCCATCCCACATATATATACATGTATATTATTGTTATACAATGTAGTATGGGAGTTGTCAGAGAGGTCCACTACTAATATTTACCAAATTTGGCCAGAATTTATTTAGAATTGTGGATTTACAGTACCACAAAATGAGAAATGTAACCTGTAACCAGATCAAAACTCACACGTAGGGTATTTAATTCATTTTTTTAAATATTGGTCCAGTATAAATGCAGTTTTGAGTATGTGACCAGTCAGAAAGGTCCGCGACTAAAATTCACCAACCTTGGCCAGAACTTAATCAAACTGTAAACTGATCTAAACATACATGTAGGAAATTTATCATATTGTATATTATTATTACATTGGTCCAGTAAAAAAAAAAGCAATTTTCGGTATGTGAGCAGTCAGAGAAGTCCGCTACTAAAATTCACCAACCTTGGCCAGAACCCTTTCAAAATTGTGGATTTACGGTACAACAAAAATGAGAACTGTAAACCAATCAAAGTATACATGTAGGACTTTCATTATATTGTATATAATTATTATTAAACAGTAGAATATATTGGTACAGTTTGATCTATTCTCCAGTGGCATACTCGAATTATACTCTATGTTATGAAAATGTAATACCATGCTACTAAATTTGGCAACATCCTGATGAACATTTGAGCCCCATGGTTGTCCCCCCATGATGTCACACTGACCTTTTTTTCCCCCCGTTGGAGCCCTGTCCTGCTTCAGAGAGGCAGTTACACCTTGCTGATAGTCTTCAGATGTTGTTCACGGTTTCCTATCGTTGTGAGAGAATAAATATCTTTTGGAGCATAGTCACAGCCAGTCTGTGTGTGTGTGTGTGTGTGAGTTGATGGGAGGGCGGTATGACATGGGAGAGGGGGGCCATTTTAAAGGGTTGTCCCCTGTCAGCAACTCTAGCCAAAGCGGTAACAATGTTGTCGTCTCTTTTCAGTCTCAGGCTCCAACGTATGCTCTTTTGTTTCTTTAGTATTTTATTGTTGTGCCCAAACAGGTCACACAGCACCGCCACCTGGATTACAAGCCTAAATATGGGTCTTGCTGCAGGTGACAACTGGTAAGACGGACCCTTATCACAAGGCCGTAGGTTTGGTCTCAACATTGGTAGTGACGATATAACAGCAGAGACGAAAGTCACTGACAGCAGGGGATGCTAAGGATTTATTTTTTTTATTCTATCCAAAAACAGCCGTTTCGGTCCAAATTTGTCGCGCTCACGTGTTTTCTCAAGGACGGTGTACTCACAATTGAGTACACACGAATGCTGCATAGTTTGTGTATTACTACTAGGCTACTACAAAGACAGCAATTTATTTCACATACAGTGTGTGTTGGAGTTTTTGAATTGGAAATAAAAGCGCCTGTGTATTGTAATGCAATTCCCCACAACTAGACGGCTAATGACACAAAAACCACATTTGAAAACTAAAAGGTCCAGTAAGCCTCGGTTCAACACCCCATTTTCACAAATATCCCCGAAGTTATATACGCTATTGTTTCCAGTGTTGGGAGTAACGCCGTTATAAATAACGCTGTTACATAACGGCGTTATTTATTCAGTAACGGGGTAATCTAACTAATTACTTTTTCCGCCGTTACAACGCCGTTACCGTTACTGATGATCAAAAGCGGTGCGTTACTTACTCTGAATAAATTGAAGAAACTACTAGCCGTGTCGAGTCGACTCTCTGCTCTGTTGATTTGTCATCCAAGACTTGGGGTGCGTTCAGGTTCGAGAATAGCGCACGTACTTCTGACTCCAAGCTGTTTGTCCCTGCTCATTCAGTTAGACAATGCTTTCCAAAGTTTGCGTTTCTGTGTTTGCTACACCTGATGCTAGCCTCGTTCCCATCTCCCACTGTCAGCCAGCAATAATTCTGCTTCCATCTTGAGGACGGCAGGCGCTTTGAAGGTGACGTGAATTGTCGGGAAACGAGCCTACCTAAATGCGGCCCCTCGAGAGATGCGATGGAAGTGATTGTGATTGGCTGAGGGTTAGTCATGTGTCGTGGTAAGCCAATCAGAGCCGGTGATTTCACAAGCAAACCGGAACTGCGCGTGCGGCAAACACACATACGCAAAACAGATGCACAGGGTCGGGATGGCAGAGCATTCAGAAGAAAAATTGTCCTTTAAGAGGTGGAGATATAGACACTATTTCAAGTTTGTCGAAATTAAAGGAAAGAACCTGCATGTAATGTGTAATTTATGTCCCGGGGCAAAGCTTTTGTCGACATCTGTGGTAAGCAATTCAAATCTGCTGAAGCACCTAACAAGTTAAACTACCTGTCTGTTCTTCTCTATTCCACTGACTCGAATACTGCTCAGAAAATTTCAAATTCTTTGACATACAACAAGTTCTTTTTAAAGTAACGGAAATAGTTACTTTCCCTGGTAACTAGTTACTTTTACTATAGAGTAATTCAGTTACTATCTCAGTTACTTTTTGGAAGAAGTAGTGAGTAATGTAACTAGCTACTTTTTTAAAGTAACGTGCCCAACACTGATTGTTTCAATGTTTTATTTTTACTTCCCACCCCACAAAAAAAATAAACCAAAACACTTTTTTTCCCTCCCCAACACCAGGGGGTGCACTCAGACTAAATTATTGTAATGTAAAAGTAATTTGGGAAAAGATTAATGAAAAAATATATATATATCCAAAGACCGTTTTACAGTTGAGGAATACTAAACTACCCCAAGACTCGAACCAAAGTACTCTCATGAAATTATAATGTGTGATTTCATTTCACAATTTTTTTTTTTTCATGTCAGCTAATGTCAGTGACCCCCTGAAGTGGAACCATTCTTGTATAGCTCCCATTTTTTTTTTCTTTTTAATTAAATAAAGGGATTTGCTCTCTGAAGCTACTGCGTTGCATTACCGTAATGCACCTAATGCAAACAAAGATTCAAATGAGGGACGGCTAGCTTGACTTTGTTGTTCTTTGTGGAGGCAGGCCTGACCACAGCAGTTTTGCAGGTTAGCATGTTCAGACAGTATTGCGTATTAATTTATAACCCAGCATACATCCCATACAGATATTATTTTAAATGCTTTTATCGATTGATATTTTCTGGTAGCCGATATTATCAGACAACTCTAGTTATAATACCTGCTTAACACAACATTTGGGATTTTTCAAAGCGTTAATACATATTCGGTCAAGGACTGCTGCTGAATGCATGATCAACATGCCAGATGAGACATATTTTTATTTTGGTAGCATAATAAGTGGCCTCGTGATGACAGGAAATGCGATTTAAATTATAAGCAACATCTTGATCAGTAATATGAATTGTAACGGGGGGAAAAACCCTAAACATTATATTCAAGTAAAAATAGTTCAGAAAATGATTAATGATCCCAACTCTAAAACTCTCCTTTGGATAGTAGCTTTTGGCGACATATGCAACAAACAGTCCCGAATCCCATTTGAGTGAATACAAACTCTGCTGAAAACGGACTGACCCAATCAAACCTGAAATAAAGGATGATCAGTGATGTCTGTGAAAGGTCTGCATTCGAACGTACGGAGCCCCTAAAGGGACATTGACAGAAAAAAAAATACATTTAAGTAATATCTGGTAAACATTCGCATTATATAGCATTTAAGATATCGAACTTTTGCTATGCAAGTTAGCAGTGTTGTTAATCTTACTGAAAAAAAGTAATTAATTATAGTTACAAATTACTTCTCCCAAAAAGTAATTGCGTTAGTAACTCAATTACCTGAATGTAAGAGTAATTAGTTACTTGGCAAAGTAATTGGTGATAATTACTTTTTTTTTTTCCCTAAAAAAAAAAAAACACTGGCCACACTATGTGAAGTTTTTTGTGAAGGTTTTTGGTACAATTGGCCCGAGCCCAATTCTTTACCCTAATTTACCCTTTACCCTGAATCAACTGTTGAAAGTTGTTAAAATTGCTCCCATTATTGCATTTGTTCCCTTCTCTCTACTTTCGACATATGAAAGTTTTAAAACTGTTTCATCATTTAAAGATAGATTCAAGTCAAGATTTTGCCGATTTAGAAGTATTTTAGATAAAAAGTTACTTAGGTTCGCTAGGAAGGTTCTCTACAACAGAGCCATCCTAAAAAGTCTACTGCTTTAAGATGGCGGCTGTCTACTAACGCATTTAGTGCCATGCAGTGTTGTTAATTTTACTTTAAAAAAGTAATTAATTACAGTTACAAATTACTTCTCCCAAAAAGTAATTGCGTTAGTAACTCAGTTACCTGAATGTAAGAGTAATTAGTTACTTGGCAAAGTAACTAGTGATATTTTTTTTTTCTCAAAAAAAAAAAAAAAAAAAAAAAGGCACACAATGTGAAGCTTAAAGGGTTTGGGGGACAATTGGCCCAAGCCCAATTCTTTACCCTCCACTTAACTAGACACAAGGGTATTGCGATAACTAGCTAGTAACCTTTGCTATGTGTGGAAGTCATTTAAAGTTGTGAATCAATCGTTAAAGTTGTTAAAATTTTTCCCGTTATTGCATTAGTTCCCTTCTGTCTACTTTAAACATGTGTAAGTTTTAAAACTGTTTCATCATTTAAAGATAGATTTAAGTTAAGATTTTGCCGATTTAGGAGCATTTTAGATTTAAAAAAATTACTTAGGTTCGCTAGGAAGGATCTCTACATCAGGGCCTTCCTGAGAGGTCTACTGCTTTAAGATGGCGGCTGTTTACAAACGCATGTAGTCCTTAAAACATGTTGGCAATGCAGCAGTGTCTGTCACCTGCATCTATAATATGATATCTACCGTGTCATGTGGGCGTAGTTTGTCGGCTATGGCTGCAGTCAGGTATTATTGGAGCCATCTAGCATCGCGGTTGCAATGGCGTCTTCCCCACTCCTGCTCTGCTCTCGTCCCCGTGAGTCCGTTTCTCTCAGACTTTTTTTTATTTAACCAACTTAGTAACGCATAGTAACGCACGCCTTTCCCGCCTCAGTAAAGGTAACGGCGTTGCCAAGATGAGAAAAGTAATTAATTAGATTACTCATTACTGAAAAAAATAACGCCGTTAGTAACGCCGTTATATTGTAACGCCGTTATTAACAACACTGCAAGTTAGCCAATTGTTGTAAACATTAGCATTACATAGCTTTTAAGCTAGCGGATTTTTGCTATGCAATTTAGCCAATTGCATAGCAAAAGTCCGCTAGCTTGAATGCTATATAACGCAAATGTTTACCAGATAGATTCTGATGCACACCAGATTGCTTAAATGTATTTTTATTTCTGTCTATGTCCCTTTAGGGGCCCTGTAAGGACTCAGTCGACAATGATGCCACTTGTAATGTGCTCATTCTATCCTGTATATCTCCACATAACTGACTGACTTTCCCCATGTACAAAATACATGGCAAGTCAGTCTTGATGCCATTATATTTCCACTTATTAATATATTTTCCTGAAAAAAAAAAAACTGCCATCATGCAAGTGTCAAAAGTCCCCAAAAAGACAGCAGTGTCCAATAAAGTGCATTCAGTTCGGGGGCACCGCAAAGAACATCAGTCCTCTTCTTCTTCATCACTCCATAAGGCATCCTCATCATCCAGATCCACACCTTGGAAGAGCCTACAGCAGGTGGGGTGAGAGAAAAATGACATTTAAGAGTGCGTAATGAAAGAAAAAAGGTGTCTTGACATGAGGAGGAAGGAGTGACTCACTGTTTGTAGCAGGGCGAGTGTGGGTTGTTAAAGTGACTGTACGGGTTGGCTTTGTTGAGCAGGCCCAGGCACAACCAGCAGAAATAATGACGGCAAGAGGTGCACGTCATTTTGTTGCAGCCGTCCACTTTCTGCACACACACAATATTGGAATAATGTAAAGTTCAAAACTAAAGGAGTGATGTCTAATTACTTTTTAAAGTGCCTGTGACAGCCGAAAAAATCTTAAATAGCATTATTATGTGAATTAGAATCATATCATGAGATGATTCGACTATATACAACAATTTGGCAAAGTGCAGATGACGAGAAATTAGTCTTTTAATCTGATCGTTATAGCGCCCCAGCGTCACGATTTCACCTGATTTAGGTTTCAGCCCATTGAGAGGGAAGATTCAGAATGAGGAAAATGCGACAAAGAGAGCAGCAAAATGTCATTTTTTCAATCTTTCTACTTCAGTATTTTTAAAGGATATTCTTTTGATCGAAGTATTTTTCCCCAATTGGTCATGACAAATAACAGTCTTGTGCTAAATGGAATATGAAATATAAAAAATGCATTTCTTCAGCACAAGAGGGCAAAATTACTGCATAATGGTCAAAACTGTCGACTTTTTGCACCTCCCGAACGGTATTTTATAAAGATGTCCCGTATCAGAATCGACAAAAAAATATCGGACATGCCTTTTTTTAATATATTTATATTTTTTAATTAAATCGTTTTCTATTTGTATTTAACGTTACAGACAAAATGTGTTACACTCATCCAGAGTCTTTAGTTTTGGCTTAAGTAGGGCTATCAAATTTATTGCGTAAACGGCGGTAATTAATCTTTTAAAAATTAATCACGTAAAATTATTTAACGCATGCGCTGCACCCACTCCCGCATTGTCGCGTTCAATCTATTATGGCGCCGTTTTACTTACATATAGAGCTAAAAGATAACGTAAAATGAGTAGAGTGAATTTAGGCAGTTTTTGGAGCCTTTTTATAATTGGCTAAAGCTTTAATATCCCTCTCTCCACAATTAGAAACATCGTGGGAAGCAATGTAGGAAAGTAAGCTAGTAGTTGATCTTTTCCTTAACATCTATGTTATTTCCCAGCGCAGAGAAGATATATCAATTGGTGCCACTACGCACAGTCATGGTTGCACTTCCCATCATGCATTTGGGCAGAACAGTTAAATGGCTACAGTACCATTTACTGAAAGCTCAACAAATACACTAGATGGCAATATTTAGTCACAATATAAAAAGTCACATTTATCCTTTAAGAATTACAAGTCTTTCTATCTGTGGATCCCTCTCACACAAAGAATGTTAATAATGTAAATGCCATCTTGAGGATTTGTCATAATAAACAAATACAGTACTTATGTACTGTATGTTGAATGTATATATTCGTCCGAGTTTTATTCATTTTTTTCTTAATGTATTGCCAAAATGTATATGATCGGGAAAAATTATCGGGAATGATTGGAATTGAATCGGGAGCAATAAAAAGCAATCGGATCGGGAAATATCGGGATCGGCAGATACTCAAACTAAAACGATCGGGAGCAAAAAAACGTGATCGGAACAACCGTAGTATTTTATGCCATCGGAGTTAGTCTGGCTGTTGTCATTTCCCTGCCCCGGCTTCGGAGACGGAGGAAAGAGCGTATACAAAACAGGAGGCGTGACATGCTACCCCGAACCGAGCGGTGTTTTTTAAGTCTTATTTTCGCCTTTCAAAAACAAAAACAAAAATCACACAAAACAACCCTGATCATGTCACACGGCGGCGGGGTTGATTGTCTTCACCGATTGGCTAACCCCCTGGCGGCGAGCAAGTTACAGCTCATCATTCCCCTGCTGCGGGCAGGAGTGCTAGTTGCCGAGTAAGCAGCAAGAGAATGACTGCCGAGCGGCTGTTCAAATCTTTTTCGCCTTTCGAAAACGAAAAATAGCACAAAACTACCCCAACTCAAGTCACGCACGGCGGCGAGGGTGACAGCTTCACCGATCGGCCAGCCTCCGGCGGCGAGCAAGTTTCAGCTCATCGTTCCCCTGCTGCGGCATGACCAGCTGCCCGAGCCCAACCCGAGGATAGTGCTCTATTGCCGGGAACATGAAGAGAGCAGAGGGGGCTGGAAGTCTGGACGATATGGCGAACTGCAGACGAGAGTGGGGACCTGCACGAGCATAAGCCGAGCATGGCGCTCTCTTGCCGGGCACGCGAAAAGGACAGAGGGGGGGTGTGCGACAAGCTGCCGGTCGTTGGCCGAGTGGCCTTCTCAGTGGACAAGGAGTGTTGTCAGCCACAAAATGCCAGCCACCTCCATATTAAAACGTGTGCCATGATCCTAGTATTTGACATCATACAAAACACGTAGTTTACGCCTCTCCCTAGTGCAGCAACAAAAACCTGCAGCACATTTGGCCAGCATGATGCGAAAAATAGACAAAGTAATCCGCAAAACCAGCCACAGTCCATCTCCATGCTATAAAGCAGTGCTGTATTGTGAGATGCCGACCTGGGTGACGTCACATTCGCATTCATCCTCAATCCAGGAAGTCACTCATTTTCATGGCGCGGGATTTTTTAAAAATTGAATATATAAATTGATCGCTTCCAGACACATCCAAGCTGTCCATTTCATTCAGGAGCATAAAATACTATATGAAATATGAAATAAACATGCTTTTTGCTGTCATAGGCACTTTATTGTTTGCATACTAGTGGTTGGGTCTATGGCGCCCCATCAAGTGTAAAATATAGTAAGTAAATCTTCTTTTAAGGGGGCTGAAAGAAAAATAAAAAAACATGTTTGTGATCGCCCTGCCCACAAGATCCCGTGTGTTATACACTTTAACACTATATTACAGCTCCGCGCATCATTTTATCTTTTTGTTTGACCCTCCCCTTGCACAACCACGCCCACTTTAACAAGCCTTAGAGGATCGGGTGTGGCCTTACCCCCCTAAAGTACCACCTCTAGCTCATTTATCTACTGATGACGCAGCATCATGAGTAACATGGGGTTCAGTATCTTATTTAGATGAGGTCACCAGGGCGGAGAATCAAACCCACAACCTCTGGGTAGGGGAACGTCTGCTCTACCAACGAGCCACGCCGCCCCAAAATAGTGACGAAAGCACAGGATGTTGATGAGACTGGGAGGGGAAAGGGCATATATTTTAATTTTTTGTATTTTTTTTATGCTGTATAATGAGTTTAAAATGACATTTAACGCTTTGGCTGCCAGTGACAGCAATCATTCGATCATTGCCAGTCAAAATAAACAGGATGTCCATCGCTGTTAACTAGTGTTTTTAAAATACATTTTACTAACAACAACAACATATACTCTTTGAATGATATACTTTAAAAAAGTTAAATGCCGTATTACGGTAGTGTGTGGTATATATTTGCATCATGTAATCCATTGAATTCAGCACCCTGTGATGAACAGGACAATCACCCACCTGTATGTTTGTGCCACAGTAAGGACAGTTTTTGCAGTTTTCATTGAGCCAGTCTCTGCTGAAGGACTCTTCCACGGCTTTCTGGATCACTCTTTTGCCAAATCGCTGTTCCATAAACTTTTTGCCCTCGACAGTAGCCGACAGGTACTCATCTCGGAGGCTGCGTAATTCCTCTGTTTGAGAAGACGTGATCAATAAAATACAACATTTAGGGTTGGAAGAGAAAATGACTCAAATTGTTTCAGTGGAAGTACCAAAGTACGGTGTAACAAGACTAAATGCTCCTACGAAAACATAATCAATTCAACGTTACCTATGAAACACTGTAGTGCTGCAACAATTAATCGATTAACCCGTGTAATTCGATGCGAAAAAAAGCTTCGAATCAAATTTGCTGCTTCGAGGATTCGTTTAATTAGAGTGCCGTTGTAATGTTTTGTTTTGAACGTTATCTGTATTTAGTTTTATTGATTTGGGTGGATACACAGCCCTCTAGTGGCAACAGTGAATATGACAACTCATCTAACATGGCTGGATCCAGCTGCTTCCTGTTAAGACCAACATTAGGTTGTATGGTTTTTTTTTGGCTTGGCCTCAAACTGTATTAAAAAAAAATTACACAAATGAAGATGAAAGTACAACAAAAGAACAATTGGCAAACTTGCATAGCAAAAGTCAGCTAGCTTAAATGCTATAAAATGCCAACTTTTTTTTTAAATGCTCGTAACAAATCGTTCAAACAGATATTCCCACAAACTTCTAAACTAAGTAACGAATACATAAACAAACATATTAGCTCAAACAAAAACATACCTAATGTTGGTCTTAACCGGGAGCAGCGTTACTCAGCAATGTTAGAATACAGAGGTGTGCCATCTTAGGCACCCCACGATTCAATTCGATTACGATTCAGGGTGCTACGATTCGATTTTTTTTTACGATGATCACGGTATTGCACTTATCACGATTATCGATGCATCGTACATTACTGATTAATAAAGTAGCCAAACAAATTCATGTCCATTATTTATTTAAAATATCCTTATGATTTAACAGGAACGATGGAAACATGCCCATACAACAAAAAGCTGCCCTTAAGCTGCTTTTTTATTCATTTTTTACAAGAAAGTGCAAAAACATTAACCACTTTAAAGGGAGTACTTATTTCTGTCAACGATACAATAAAATTTACACTGGTGGAATGAATTCCACATTTTCTGGACACAAACAAAGTGTCTTTAGAAATAAGACTTCTTTTAACCAATATACTTTGTTTTCACAGTGTTATCTCCCTTGTGTAACTCCTGGAGTGACAGGTGGAAACCACAACTGCTCTTGATCACTTTTAACTTGTGGCATTTATTGCCGAGCACACACACACTCATTACAGCGCGCGCACTTTCTTCTCTACCTGCCCGCCCACGCGCCTGTCGGCTCCCAGGCAGCATTTGCAACAAAAGATTTTTGTAATGTTTCACATGTTTGTAGTGTTACCACTGTACTTAATCATGGTTTTAAACGTTCTGCATATAAAATACATATTAGCGAATTAGCTAATTAGCTTAGCGCTCGGCGCTAACTATTAACACCTCAAAACAACAACAATAAAGGCTAAACAGTACAAGAGGGTTCATGTAATCACCTCTTATAGACGCACACAGGTCTTAGCAACACACTCAGGACATTTTTCAATTGAAATGCCTTAAAACTACTGCCGGACATCTGAAAGACAAGGAGCAACGAACTATCTCTCTTCCCCTCTCGCTCTAAAAAAATAACTTGCGCACAAAAGCGCAACCGCCAGTGTTGTGCCGGTCGCGCTTCTGTCCCTGCCTGTCTCATACACAAATTTATTCTCGTCTTTTAAAGGAGTAAATTTCTCTCCCAGTAACCGGGACAACAATAACGTTGTGCGTGCGTGCGTCCGTTAACGGTGTCCGGGCGGCAGACGTATCTTGAATTTCGTACCGCTACGAGCGGCTGTCATAAAGTTATGAGGGAAAATCATCGTTTCTTAACCTTTATGAATTGTAATCGAATCGTCACTTATCGAATCACGATGCATGTAATCATGGACTTTTTTTAACTACTCTATTAGAATAGTGTATCCACCCAAATCAACAAAACTAGATGCAACACTTTCAAAACAAAAAATGACAACGTCACTCTAATTAGACAAATCCTCGACGCAACAAAATTGTATTCGATGCTTTTTTTCTAATCGAATTACTCGAGTTATACGATTAATTGTTGCAGCTCTAAAATAAAATGAAATTGTGTGCTAAAAAGGTACCTGTCAATCATGTTACCTGCAGGTATCTTACAGTGAGAGACCCCGTGGTAGCCCATCTTGCACAGCGTGCAAAAAGCATACTGGCAAACCGAGCAGATGCCCATGGTGGTGTCGGGCTCCACCATGACCGCCGTTCCGCAGGACTGGCGGGGGCAGTACACCACATCGGCCATGCCGTCCAGACTGTACTGGAGTAGCAGGCGGTCGTAGCGGGCGAACAGCTCCTCGTCTACCAGTTGCTTGACCTAGTCAGTATACAAAGTAGAAACATGGACTTGAAAAATTCAAAACCAACTTTACATCTCCCGATACAACAAGTATTGATATACAGTACATTAAGCAGTTTTTAGTGGGAATATGTGTTTGAACAATTTGTTAAGGGCATTTGAAAGAAAAAAAAAAATAAGCATTTTATAGCATTTAACCAAGCAGACTTCTATGCAAGTTAGCCAATTGTTTTTTTGTTGTACTTTGATCCTCATTTAAAAAAAAAAAAATAATAATAAAAATCACAGTTTGAGGCTAAGCTATGTACGAACTGTCCTAGGTATTTTAACTTATTTTTAAATGCATTTGTTGCTCTTGTGAAATGAAAGTGCAATTCTACATAGTGTGAGAAAACACTTGGGAATTTTATATTGTATTCACATTTAATTCTCTTTTGAAGGTGCAACTTATTGCAAGCCCTTGTTTTACATCTCCAAAAATGTATTCTGCAACTACTGGTGCACGATAATTATTGGTCCGTTAATTATCGGTCCGATAATAGGAATTATAATGTCATCCCGATAAATTCAATAATATTATTATTAGGACCGATAACATGTGCTGTGCTGGCTTTACAGTTTACACCAGGGGTCCCCAAACTTTTTCCTGTGAGGGCCACATAACTCTTCCCTTATCTGATGAGGGGCCGGGGTCAGTTTGTAACAGAAAAAGTGTGACGATTGCAGGAGTGCCTAAATGTAAAAATGTATCTTTTTTTCAGAAAGCCACAATCAAATAACCCTTTCTGGATTCTTCACAGAACAAAAGTAAATTAAATAAAAATAATATAATATAATATAGCATAATATAATATAATTAGGGCTGTCAAACGATTAAAATATTTTATCGAGTTAATTACAGCTTAAAAATTAATTAATCATAATCAAAATTCAAACCATCTATAATATATGCCATATTTTTCTGTAAATTATTGTTGGAATAGAAAAATAAGACACAAGATGGCTATATACATTCAACATACTTTAAATAAATACTGTATGTGTTTATTATAACAATAAATCCACAAGATGGCATTACCATTATTAACATTCTGTTAAAGCGATCCACGGATAGAAAGACTTGTAGTTCTTAAAAGATAATTGTTAGTACAAGTTATAGAATTGTTAAATTAAAACCCCTCTTAATGTTTTCATTTTAGTAAAATTTTAAATCAAAAAATAAACTAGTAGCCCGCCATTGTTGATGTCAATAATTACACAATGCTCATGGGTGCTGAAGCCCATAAAAGGGCGACAAAACTCCAAAAAACACAAGTAACAAGTGGACATTGCACTGTGCTGTCATTTTAATCTGTTTGAGCAGGGCATGTGTGTTAATTGCGTCAAATATTTTAACGTGATTCATTTAAAAAATTAATTACCACCCGTTAACGCGATAATTTTGACAGCCCTAAATAGAATTACTATAATAATAACACTATTAATTAAATAGATGATAACCAAATAACCCTCTCTGGGTTCTTCATGGAAAAAGCCAGGGAATAAATAACACAAGTATAAAAAAATTTTAAATTGTTCAGGGGGCTGGACCAAATGTGGAGGCGGTCCGGGGCCGTTATTTGGGGACCCCTGGTTTACACACTAGTATGGGAAATCAGCTGACCATTTGCGGGGCATTGCTGCCATCTGCTGGTCAGAATAATTCGCTGCATCTATTTTTTGTTACAGTAGTCTGGTTCATTCACTTACACATGGCGGTGTCTAGCGGTAGCATTGACAATTGTGAATGCTTTCTGTCACGTTTCCGCCTCGGAAATATATGTCTTAGTATTTTATGTTAACTATAAAATATGGATGTGCAATATATGTTTACTTCTGTGGTGAACGGTTATATGTACAGAACTTCATAAATTATGTTATAATCCTTTAACTCAAGCTAGTGTGCTATGCTATAAATATAATAGTTGTGTATATAAGTGTATTGTGCAGTTTGTTGTATATAGAGTATTGAATATGTGTATTTTTCTGTTGTAGTTTCACAATGTTAAGACGAGTGTCTTCCCATAAAAGCAAGAAAAGGCCTAGCCTTGTGGTTTATAGAAGTGCATTCATTGTTAGCTGGCTGTCGGGCAGTGCAGAAGTGAAATGCACTGTTTTGTTATTGTCATTATGAAAAATCTGGTGAGATCAAAGGCAAATCTATGTTGAATCCACCACTATTTTTTTGTTTGAAACCTCCAGGTGTTCAAAAACTCGGGTTGTACATTTAAGAAATTATATATTTATTATCGGTTATAGATATCGGCTTTGAGGAGCAGGAAGTTATCGATATCAGTGTCAAAAAATGGATATCGTGCACCCCTATCTGCAACACATTAAATGTCCCTAATCCGATTATTCGAACTAACTGGTTGATAGCTGCAGCAGCCCCAGATGGCAGCAAATTGCCTGGAACTTTTTTTCTTAAATCATAGGTGCCGACTGAAGCGGAAACTGGGGTGCTAAGCCTATCTTTCAGGGTGGCAGTTGCTACCCCAAGCCACCCTGGTGGATCCGCCCCTGGCAATATATCACCTTTTACATTTACTGACACACCCCTAGAACATACTGTATGGCAATGGGTGGTACCTGCATAGGCGTGGCTAAAGAGGAGCACTTGGGCTCCGGGCAATTAAGGCACCGGACGTTGCCATCCCTTATTTGGATCTGGAAGTATTCCGTCATGCAGGCTTTGCAGTAGACGTGCTGGCACTCCTTAAAGCAAAGACAGTCGGAGCCACGCTTTTCCGAAAAGCAAATGGCGCAGCAGAACTGAGTGCAGTTGAACACCTTCTGCCGCTGTTCTTCGTCAAAGTCCAGCAGATGAGGTAGGAGGTCGGTCCGCGTGTCAATAGAAACGATAGCCCGCGGGTCAAATGGGGCGGATGCCTGCTGGTCACACTTGTCCTTTTTCAGCACTCTTATGTTCTCTGAGGTTTCGCAAGGACTTGTAACAGCTGTGCAACATGGAGGAAAAGCTGAAAAACTCTTCTGACCTAGCGACTGATATTAGTATTACCTTTGGCGGCGTGATCAGCTTTCCTGCTGCGATCCCCGCTCTCCTTACTTTCATGCTTGGTGACAATGAGTGGAGACTGGATTCCCAGGAATTCCAAAACCTCCTCGCTGAGGAACTGAATCCACGTGAAGAGAACTACGCAGCCTCGGTTCTCCTCCCATAGTTCATCTAAGCGTCGGCAAAGATGGCTCATCTGACGAGGGTGATCAATAGCGGGACAAGTTACAGGTTGGGAGTGATAAATCATCCGTAGATCTTTAACGTGTAACAATGACAATAAAGTTTCCGTTCTAGTCATAGGTCACACCTGTCCTCTGGTCATCCATTTGGAGCTGATAGTGAAGCTTGGTGAATTTGCAGATGGATAGTCTTCAGGGAGCTCAAAGTTGAGAACCAAAGGAGGTAAGAAGCTGATATTATATTCGGTTTTCTTCTCTCCTGCAAAAGATTCACGATAACAGAACGCCTAACAACATTTGAGCCACTGAGAACTACAGTTGAGAGTGCTAACTCATTGTTTTAATAAAGAGTTAACCCTTAGATGCAGAAGTGGGTCAAAAATGACCCGGTGAGGTTGTTTTCTTAAAATATCTTCGGAATGAAAAATTGTTATCAATTCATATTCCAGGTATTCCTCAAAAATCATGTTTTTGATATAATCCCATTCAAATTTTCGATTAACTTTTTATACATTTGAAGAAATTGTCATTTTTGTATTACTATCCTAAGCTTCCACAAGTAGGTCAAAATGACCCACATGCATTTTCTATGGACTGGAATGGGGAATCTTTCATTCTTATCAACTTTGGCTGTCAGGAATAAATTTACCGTGGACCACACAGACTAGGTATGTAAAAAGTGACATCCCTTAAGGAGATTATTTTACACAGCAAGAGCTGATACGTGTACTGCAAGTATTATGTCCATACAGTATTTTGTGTGTGTGTCTTTCATGACTCTTTTTATTATTATTTATCAACAAATTAATCTACTTCATAAGTAGCTAGCTAATAAGGCTAGGTTCATACCGCAGGTCCTAATGCACAATTCCGATTTTTTGTCACATCTATTTTTTTGGCGTACCTGCTCAGACTGCCTTTGTCCATCGAGCCTGTTCAAGTATCACACATGCGCTCGAATTCGCAGTCCGAGATGCGCTAAGCAAACTGGCCCACACGCGCAGGAGCATTGGAGCAGAGAGAAAACAGAGCATTGTTGGGCTTATCCTCAACCCATTTTATTTCTTTATGACTGTTGTCAAGCCTGCTCCTTCCTCAAAAGTCGCCTTCAAGCTAGGCGCTAACGCTAATGCACAGCTGCACCGCTACCATAGCACCCGGTCTCTCTTGCTCTTTGCTGATGTTAATTGCTGCATGAAATCCAATTTGGGGGACTTGACAGTTCGGACCGCAGCAACATTCTGTAAAAATGTGGCCCAGATGGGATTTTAACCACATATGAAAGTGACCTTGATCGAATTTGAAATGGTCCAATTTCATGCGACCTTTCCTGTTCAGTCGAGTCGGAAAAGCACGAAAAAATCAGATTCGAACCTAGCCTAGATTAGCTAACATTACTGTATATAGTGTGTGTGTGTGTGTGTGTGTGTATATATGTGTGTGTGTATTTATTTATACAGCTACATATTGATCTATTGAAAACAGTAGTAGTTTCAATTTCAGTATTCAATAATATTTTTTTTTTTTTTTTGCTTTTCGCTGATCCGAAAAATGATCTGATCCGTGACTCTTGATCAGAGGAACGATCCGATCCGTGAGTTTTGTGATCCGTTGCACCCCTAGTTTACACATGTAATCCAATATTCAACACACGTAATCGACATTAACAGGAGAGAAACCAGAAAGGTGTATGGAACCACGTCTTAAAACTCCTTGCTGTAGTCTGATTTTCTGCCAAACTGTCAACCGTTGTTAGATGGTGGTAATTCCACATGAAACAAAGGGTAAAATGCCAACAAAAAACAAGAAGATGTACTCCTTCTCCCGCCCCTAATAGTCGGAGCCACATCAACGCAGGCAGGCGCTGCCTCCTTGCGGCGGGAGGGATTCTCTTCAAATTGGTCCCGGGAAAAATCATAAAAAGCGGACATTTTCATGGATTTATGAAACCCGGCCGGACCCTCCGGAGAGCACGTAATAAGAGGACATGTCCGGGCAAAAGAGGACGTTTGGTCACCCTAGTGTAGGGTCCAGTAACTTGTGCATCTAAGGGTTAATAAAGACAAAGGAGTCGACAAGATAAATGGCCTGGTGGCCCGGATTTTGTCACATTCTGCTGCTGGTCAGATTGTTTCGTTACAGAGCTGTGGGATGAGTTCCCGACGCTGTACCTGCATCCAATTGCAGCTCAACAACAGTGTCTTTAAGAATTACAGGTCTTTCTATCCGTGGTACCCTCTAATACCTTGGATGGATTGTCGAACTTTGACCAATGTTGGACTTAACATTTAGTGGCAGACGTAAGACTTTAAATCACCCTGTTGCAAAATAATTTAATAGATTAGCATTAGCCCACTTGATCTTAATCAGCGAATCGCCGCTGTGCTCCCCGGTACCTGTGACGACAGCTTTGAAACCGGGTGGAAGCTTTACGCAGAGCTGAATCTCTCCCCCCTGGGCTAAATCCGCTCGATGGAATTCCTCCTCATAGATACTTGCTAAGGCAAGCAACTCGTCCTCCTGGTCTGCCTTGTCCTGAGACATTTACATTCCTGGAAAAACAATATAACAATTAAAGAAGAAGAAAAAAGTAGTGGCCCGGTGAAGTCAAAATAGGAGGCGTGTGCGGAAATGTTACCAGCCTTTTAACTAGCACTCGAGCTAAGGAGCTAGCACTCGAGGAAGCTGACCTCAGCAAAAGCTTCCTTAACTTGTTAAAGTGTCTACATTGTGCCTTCCTTCGTGACAACTAGACTTAAAAGTACAACTGATGCTACGCGACAAGGATTTTTAAAATAATGAAAATACTTTTCTTACCTTAAAAGTGCCAAAAGCTATCGACGTGTGCACAGCACTGTACCGAACTGCCACAGCGTCCCCAGCAGGCCTGGAAGTGCTAACGCAGGTTACACAACAAATGGAAAATAAGGCTAACAATTTAGCAAACAAATCCAAGGGCTGCCCACTTCTCTCACTTTTTGATTATTTAATTATTTTGGGGTGGTTGAGAAACAAGGCGTTTAATCATTGTGGACAGAGGTGGGTAGTAACGCGTTACATTTACTTGAGTAACTTTTTGGAAAAAATGTACTTTTAAGAGTAGTTTTACTAAGCCATACTTTTTACTTTTACTTGAGTAGATTTGTGAAGAAATGTTACTCTTACTCTGCTACTTTAGGCACACTAGCCGTTACATTTTCCCTGTTTATTCTACAAATTAGCTACTAGTTTCACCAATCAGACGTCGCAACAATAATCACATGACTCCATTGTACCAATGAGACTCAAGCTTGCCGTTCCATGATCATGCCGGCCTGTTCAATAACGTGGTGTTTTTAAAGCACCGTAAAAATGTTAAGTATTTGACAATGAGCGCTGCAGTCAACATGACTCGAAAGCGTGGATTTTAACCTCTCTCCCAGTTTTCACCTGGCACAGATTGACCACAGAAAACTGGAGATATGATCCTTTTAATTTTACAATGGGGAATATATTTTTTCCACTAGAGGACACTCGTGCTCTTTGAACAAATGATGCTTCATGTCTTCATTTTTTTGTATTTTTCTCTCGAGCCAAAATTCAAAATTTTTTTTGTATTTCTTTGGCTTAATGTGGTTATGTAATAGGTTAAAGTCTTAATCATTAAATTTTGCTTTGTTTGAAAGCACTTTGAGGACCTCTCAGGTTTTCCTATGTACTTTTAACGCTTTGCAAGCGATGAGTGTCAATTTTGAAATTATTTGAGATGGACAGTTAAATTTAACAGACTGTAATGTGATGTGAAACAATATAAACAAACAATTTCTATCTATTGTCCCATGTAGGCTACAATACAATACAACTGAGAGCGCTATGCCTGCCTGGGTTTGCTATAATACACAGTGGGTTGTAAACCCAAGATATATCCAGCCACCGGACCAGAGTCTGTTCAGTCTCGCGCACCTGCTCCCCGACGACTCACATATATCCCTGAGTTACCATCACCTTCTCTCTCCTCGGCTCACGCGAGCAGCATGTCTTGTCATACCGCAGCACAATAGGCTACACACGGCCGGTGACAGACTCGAATTGGGCTTTGGTCAAGGTGATCGCGAACGGAAACGTTCAGTGTTAGCGGCTGTTGTTCACTTACCGACATCCCTGTCCACAGCCAACTCTGGCTCTAATCCTCTGCCTTCCTGTCCCCCTTTTAAAATGGTCATTTTTTTCTCATTCACCTCTATGATCTTCATTTCTTTTTATTTTCTTTTGTTTTCTGCGCACCCGATTTATGACGACTCGCCATGTTTAGAGTTTATAACAATGACAGATTTTAATTTCCTGCTTCAGGGCACGTACGTAGAGCCTTGAGTGTGCCAGAGCGGGGTCAAACCATTCTCTGCTAAGACAGAGGGGGGCAGGGGGTGGGACATTGTGTGAAAAAAGGAAAAAATTATACATTTGAAATACCGTATTGACCCGAATATAAGACCGTGTTTTTTGCATTGAAATGTGAAAAAGAGGGGGTCGTCTTATAATCGCGGTCTAGACATTATACCCATTCACGACGCTAGATGGCGCCAGATGTCATTGAAGCGATGTTCTGTCATGATAGATCTCAGCTCCTGTCCCCATTCACAACGCTAGATGGCGCCAGATATCATTGAAGCGATGTTCTTTCATGACATCTCAGCTTCTCTCAAGTTTAATAACCAGTTTGCAATTTTTTAATGCAATGTTTTTCCTTATTCAGATTTGTTTCAAGACTACAGTTACAGTTAGACTTCACTTTGATGGTTAATGCAGTTATTGCAATTTTGTTTTATCACAATAGATTAGTTTATTTACATTTCAAAAACCAGAAGCCATTCATTTACGAATGTTGAATGGAACAACATTTCTTTATTCAGTGTGCTTCTCAGCATATATGTCACAGAGACATCACAGAGATTCATTTTATACTGTAATACCACACCCGCAGGAAGTGCACACTATGGCAACAGCAGTGTGACATAAATATGTCAATCTCTTTACATATTTAAATGTTCAGATATTAGGTTTTGAATGAGGCAAAATAACATGCTTTTTCCCTCAAATATATTGTTATAATAATTTGTTTCGGATGTACTGTAATTATTTTCTGTATAAAAATGAATTTGGTGTTCAAAAAGTCTTTTTTCAAACTTGAGTCTTGAAAAAAAAAAAAAAGGGGTCATCCTATAATTAGGGCCATTTTATATTCGGGCCAATACGGTATTTAATATGTTAGTTTTTAAGTGTATATCGAGTATAACAATAATTAATCAGACTATGATTTAAATAAAAAATATGTGAATATGAAGTCAAATAAATTAAGGGTCACTCAAGGGCCCCTATGGTCCTGAGGCCCGGGACAACATACTCGGATGCCCCCTCCTGTCGAGGGGCTTGCGCAAACTCATTTGCACCATCGCTTCAGGTCAGCCATCTGCCTCCTTTAATGGCTTTTTGAGTCTTGTTGTACTTTTGTTCTATGTGTCGCATGTTATGGGAAAGCTTCGTCTCATTGTACTTTGTACAATGACAATAAAGGCTATTCTATTTTTATCCTCATGTGTGACCTTAGTCACTGCAGCACTTTTAGGGGAAAACGTCAGCAAAGTGATGTCAATGTGAACCGAGTTTTGAACTCCTAAAGCATGTTTAAGGAAATTCTTATTTGAAAAAAAATATATAGCCGTATACATATCCTATTAAAGTTTCTCTCATGGTAGATAAGCGTGAAAAGTGTGTTTTCAAGGTCATTACCCGACTTCAATTTAATCACGAATGTACAAAATGCAATTTTATTCTCCTTGAGGTTTATTTTTGCTTTTTGATGGCGTAGCAACAGCAGCAGCACCTGGTCGAACATTCCGTAGAAAAAACACGAACAGTGAAGGATCATATAACTAAGAAATGATAGCGAACAGACGAAATACTGCACGATAGCAAGGTATTGTCATTTAACTTTGAAATCTTTTGAATCTAGAAAAAAAAGTGACTTTTCAGTATACATTAAAAAAAAAAAAAAAAAAAATCCAAACAATCCAGGATTTTCAACTTGCCATTCTACCATGACCAAAATATACTGCAAACAGACAGTCTTCGTGTATCCCAGTGTGACTATTGTAAATGAACTAATTTGTACACATGAAGGAAAACAAGTACTGATAAAGGAACGCCGCCGGATCCTCACAAGTGCGAAGTATTCAGGGCAACTAAACGCAAAAAGTTAGTCAATGTCCATTTCGGGAGGCTTGTTCTCTGCCGTTTTCTGCTCGGTGCTCGTGGGCTGGATTTTTTCCGAGTCGGCTTGCTGGCTCTCTGTCGTACCCTCCTGCCCACTGGTGGGCCCGTTGTCAGTCTTCTCTTTTGGCGGGTCCACCTTGGGCTTTGGCTTTGACAGCACTGGGTTACATGCCGAGTAAAGCTCCTGTAAAGAAATAACAATGGTGCAACCAAAGGCAAAATTAATACCGTATTGGCCCGTATATAAGACGGTGTTTTTTACATTGAAATAAGACTGAAAAAGTGGGAGTCGTCTTATATTTGGGGTGTAGACATTATACCCATTCACGACGCTAGATATCATTGAAGCGAATGCTGAACTTGAAGAGTAATGTTCTGTTATGACAGATCTCAGCTACTCACAAGTTTAACCAGTTTGCATTATTTTATTGCAATGTTTTTCCTTATTCAGATTTGTTTCAAGACTACAGTGACAGTTAGACCTGTTGTTTTGTCACAATAGATTGGTTTATTTCCATTTCAAAAACCAGAATCCATTCATTTACAAATGTGAATGCACTTTAGTTTACATATTTAAATGTTCAGATATTAAGATTTGAATGAGGCAAAATAACATGCTTTTTTCTCAAATATATTGTTATAATCATTTGTTTCATATGTACTGTAACTATTTTCTGTATAAAAATTTGGTGTTCAAAAAGTCTTTTTTCAAACTTGAGTCTTGAAAAGAGGGGGTCGTCTTATAATCAGGGCCGTCTTATATTCAGGCCAATACGGTATCTTGCTTTTAGAGCTGAAACAATTACCGTAATTTTTGAAATATAAGCCGCCACCCACCAAATTTGACAGGAAAACGGCATTTGTTCATAGATAAGCCGCACTGGACTGTAAGCCGCAGCTGTCCTCACTGTATTATGGGATATTTACACCAACAGATACTAACTGGTAAAACTTTATTTGACAGCAGCATTTTAAAACTGTCTAAGACCAAAAGAATCACCATGAAGCTTTGAACCAATTGGCTGAAAAGCTTCATTGCTTCAAGAAGCTTCATTTGGCCATCACTGCTCCCTTGGGGGACACAGTCAACCTCTGCTGCCACCTGCTGTCAATACTGTTGTTGTCCAACATGCCTCCTAGCATGCATTGCAGCACTACAAATGTAAACAACAATCAAAATTCATGTTCTGTGCTAATTATTTCTTCAGTTATTGTTCCAGTAGTTTCATTAATTGCTCGTTACACTGGTAACACTTTACTTGACCGTGGCACCATAAGACTGTAATAAGACCATCATAATTATGACATGACACTGCCATGAGCATTAAGAAAAGAACTACAAACGTTCATTTTTTTAAAACTATGAACTTAGTTCAATATTTTGAATTTTGAACTATGAACTGAACAGTTCACTTTAACATTCGTGAACTGCAATTTGAACGTTTATGGGGACGGGATTTGATGAGCCCAGGCTTCTTCCATCAGCCCTAGTCTTTTTTTTCAGGTTAATCACATCGTAATGCTATCTTGTAACTGTCAATGATACCGATGATGATGACAATAAACAATCAAATCTTCATGTAGAAAATTTTCCTAACACTGTCTATCGCTGTAACGCATTATTCCACGATCTATGAAACACGTGGCCGTGACTTCCATACCTTGGACTTGGCCTGAATCTCTGCGACTTTGACTACTGGGTCCAGCGTGAGTTCCTGATTGTTTTGCAGGTTCATCTTGTTGTTCATCCACGCCATGGCGTCGTTCACCTGCTTCTCCACTCGGGTCACCTCCAGCTCATCCAAGTGTTCATATTGTTCCTCCTTTTTGGGAGACAACGGATTCCTTTTTGATGACACATTGAACTGACAAACTACCATAAGGTGGCATATAGATTTAGACACGTGACTGAACAGTGTACGTCAGGGTAAGCCTGTCGCGAAATGCAAGAACTCAATTTATCGCACAGTAAATAAAAATGAGGGCGGTAATTTTATCTCTGCTGCGATTTCTCTGCATACATTTGTGTTTGTGTGTGCTGCGTGCACTTGGCATACGTGCGTGTTGATTCCTTTCACAGATTATTGGTCATCAACACACGGCAGAATTAAGGTTGAGACATACAAAATACGAAAACACATCGATATTAAACACTGTAAAATGTTAGCACTGCTAAATTGAAGCTAACGGAATAAAAGACCATGTACTAACCACTTAAGCCTACAATAAAACATTGGCCGTCTTCGCCAAAATGCAAAAATGCGGTTAAAAAAAGCTTAAACATGAAAACTCGCAGCATTTGCAAACAATACGAAAAAAAAACTACGTCTGACACCACATGCATGGCGAAAGTAGAAATGCACTTTCTTTCTCTACTCAGTGTAAAGCTTGCTAGAGCTGGGAATCTTTGGGCACCTAACGATTCGATTACGATTCAGAGGCTCCGATTCGATTATAAAACGATTATTGATGCACCCCGCTCCTTTTTTTTTTTTTTTTTTTTTTTTTTAATTTGTTTTGTATATTAGGTCCAAAATTGTTCAAAAATCATCGCAGGCTAAACCAAACTACTATTTCAGTAAATAAAAAACTCCAGTCCCCATTCTATATCAGCAGCTTTAAACTACTTTCAATTAATTTAATGTTGTGAATCAACCGTTAAAGTTGTTAAAATTGCTCCTGTTACTCCATAATTTCTCTTTTGTCTACTTTCAACATGTGAAAGTTTTAAAACTATTTTAAAGATAGATTCAAGTCAATATTTTACCGATTTAGGAGTATTTTAGATAAAAAGTTAATTAGGTTCGCTTGGAAGGTTCGCAACAACAGCCTTGCAGGGAAGTGTACTGCTTTAAGATGGCGGCCGTTACTAACGCCCGCATCTAGTTTTTTGTAGATGTGCTGGTAACGATACCGAAGCTATAATGCATCTAGTCGTATGTAAATGATATCTACCGTAACATAATGTGGCTTGTAGCAGCTTTTCGGCAGCAGTCAGGTATGTTGTTGTTGTTTTTTTTTATCTCGTGGCATGAGTTGAGCTAGAGCCGTGAGTTGAGCATTGGCGTTACCCGAGGGGCCGGGTAATGAGAAGCATGATGTTTAGCTACTCTCGCTCCGTCCCTAATTGCGTACCGAAGACCGCGCGGCGCGCTGAGTGTGTCGTACTTCTGCTTTACTTGGCATATTTCAATAATCGGAATTTGGATGTTTGTGAATCGTTCTCGAATCTTCCACGGCCGAATCGCGAATAATCTAAGAATCGGAAATTTTGCACACCTCTAAAGCTTACGGTTAGTGGTTTAGCGAATGTACTTCCGGTGACAATTTCAAAATAAAAGCACGTCATGTTCAACATGTAAATATACCGTAATTTCCCGAATATAATGCGCACTTTTTTCCCCCCAAAATCAACTTGTAAAATCATGGTGCACATTATAAACGGGTACATGGATGGAGACAGAAATATATATATATTACATATATATATATAAACCGATTTTTTTTTTATTGACACGGCCACGTTGTGTTGAAGAAACGTATGCGGCGACCCGTTGCCGACCATTATGGTACGTGACGTCACCATTTTGTTTCGGTAATACTTCACTCTAATCGGCCGAATGATTTCGTCCGTGCTAAATTCTGCTTTTTTCACTCTTCATAAATCACATAATTTAGTTTATTGAACTTATTTGAGTCAACGTTTATTGCAGCTTCACAACTTGGACCATAACAAACGTAACAACAGACTTCCTGTCCGTCAACTATATCTGTCCCTAGGGAAACTCAAACCCAAATAACAATAGTTCCTATTGTTACTGTCGTGTTGAAAGCGATGAGCTCTCACGGATTTCCGACTTACGTTCACTTTCATTTTACCGTATCAATCCATGGAAGAAACATTTATTCGTCATGATGAAACGAGCAAGTTATACAGCAGCCTTTAAAAGAAAAGTCACATCTGTTTTGTTTTCTCCTGGATTCTCGTAAGTTGGAGAAGTTGTCAAATCATATTATTACCGTAAATATTGTCAGTTTATGGTAATGTTTTGAACTACCAATATGCTATGATTGGGCTGTGTTTCACCACTCAGTAAAATGACATTTCTGTATCTGTACATGAGCTGTTTTCTTGTATTTCTCTATTTATTGGTTCTAAAATTACGGTGCGCGTTATAAACGGGTACAATCATTTTCCGGTGCGCATTATACACTGGTGCGCCTTATATTCGGGAAATTACTGTAGATTTCTGGAGTTAATCTCGCATACTTTATATTTTACACTAAGAATAGCTTTGAAATGACACCCATTATGAAAAATCTGATTGGCAATGAATAATTTGGCTTCAAATTTGCTAACGTGCACTTTGGATCAAAACAAATTGAAAAAAATTGACAATAATATCGCGTGTCGGTAGGGATGTCCCGATCTGATCACGTGATCGGAAATCGGGCCGATAGCACCATTTTTCAGAAAATCGTAATCGGGTGATCCGGTTCTTAATTTAAAAAATATATTTGTTTTTCGGCTTCATGATCATACAGCGCCACAGCCTCTCACTCTCCCTCCTACTAAGCAGTGCGGCCAAAATGTCCATCTTGTGTTTGGTACTTAAAGTATTTGTAATTGTATTTTATTAGGATACCCATTGATGAACACATCCGCTACTCTTCCTGGGGTCCACACAAAACATAAAACAGACAATACATCAACATACTAATCCACATAAGCTTTATATAAAAGAAAAAGAAATTCTTATCTTGAAAATTTACACACTGAAACAGACATAATTCCACATACTAACAAAAAAATAGAAGATAGTGAGGAGGTAAATAGACAATATAGAAGGTAATATTATATAAGTAGACAACAACAAAGAGGATGTCTTTACAATTTGCATCAATGATCAAATACAGTTGACCCTAAAACACTGCTTTTTTTTTTTTTTTAATTAAATTTATTTTGAATTTTTGAAATTTGGTCTGTGAGGGCATTCCATTCAATCATTGCTCTACATAATACTGTACGTTGAGTTAGTTTTAATGATAGGTATAGTATAGTTACCTCTAGTAGCATGTCTGGTGGGGTATGCGTGCAGAGTTGAACTCTGAGTGTAATACTTAAACTGTCGTTAGTTAACGATGATTGACAGTTTTGTAGCTTTGATCTTGCCAGAGAAGCTTGGTAGCTCGATTTGATCCAAGGCACACATGCATCAACCATTGTTAAACATGCATAAGTGTGCTGTGGCAACTCACTGTGTAAGTGTACTCTGTATAGGCAGTCAAAATCGGGTGACTCGGACGCAAAAATATGTGATCGGGACATCCCTACATATCGACAATAATTTATGAGACAATATCGCCTACTAAAATTTGTAATTGCGACAGGCCTGTATTTGGGGTTCAATCTCAGCCTCGGACCATAATCATTAATTAAACATCATAAAATGTACGGTTCTGGTGGTCCAATTCTTTACTCAAAGCTGCCAAATATAGCCTAAAGTCACAGCATTTGCAACACCAAAAATATTTTTATAAGGTATCTCAGTTGTTTGCAACTATCCTGTTAATCGCGCTACTATTTGAACTGTTTTATCAGCATGTCTGAGCAGGATGTTACCTTTGCCTTGTACGCATTGATGATCTTCATGTACATTTGGATTTGCCTGCCCAGCTCCTCGAATGCCCTTGGCCGCTCCTCAGCTTCCATGGCTCTCTCAACAATAGGCTGCCCGATATTCTGTAGGCAAAATATGACTTCTAATGAAAATTGTCATTGCTTATCAAGTAACCTTGGTAACTAGGCAACAATCCCAGCTAATGACAAATACTATCAATCATAACCGTGACCGTTACCTTCAGTTCTGCCAGTTTGTCAATGTAAACTTGCTTCTGTTGGTCCTCGCCTTCATCATACAGCCAAGTCTCTGTTTCCTCCAGTTTTATTGCAAATGAATCACGATCCTGCACGTATTCATCAATCCGAAGCATAAATGTCAAGGCTGGAAACGCAATTCAAAACAGGTTTTCTTACCTTTTCTTTGACAAACTTTTCCAAGGTGCCATACAACTTGTCTCTCATGTCGTACACATACTCCTCCACATTGTTCTTAGAGTCATTTCTCTCCTTCTCAAGCTTATCTTGCATAATCATCTTCCCCTGAAGACACAAATGCCAAAAGACTTTACTAATGTTGAATGAAAATGTTGTATGAGAAGCATTGGCGGATGCTGGTCTTTTAATGAGGGTAAGCTCATAGTGCGAGTGCTTTGTGACGGTGGAGGGGCTCAGCGGCACCCGCTGCTCGGTTGGGAAAGAAATGAGAGTGCCAGAAGTCTCCAAATACAAGCAGCTACAATCGGGGAAAAAAAAACAAAAACAAAAGAAATAAGCTCGATTTTTCGCTAGTTGTTTTAAACATGGTGTCGCGAGGATGATTCCGAAAGTCTCCAGTTTAACTCAGAACAACGGAATGAAAATTGAAGAATGGCTCCTGTGGAAGTTATTACTAGAAAAATCACTGATTCACTCATTTTGTTGCCAGTGAAAATGGAATTTAGCCATTATCCAATTATAATGCTGAGAACCAGAGCGTCCAAGCCAGCCGAGCCCTGCCCACCCCCCATAGACCCCCTAGAAACACACGGCGTCCAATGGGCGGGATAAACCCAGCCTTTAACCAATGACTCGTCTCGTTTCACTTACTCAGACTTTGCCTTGGCTAGATCTCTAATTAATTTAAAATGAAGTTTATTAAAACGAAAACATAAAGAGGGGTTTAATATAAAATTTAAATTACTATAACTTGTACTCAAATTTATCTTTTAAGAACTACAAGTCTTTATCTCCGTGGACACATTTAACAGAAAGAATGTTAACAATGTTAATGCCATCTTGTGGATTTATTGTTATAATAAACAAATACAGTACTTATGTACAGTATGTTGAATGTTTATGTCCGTCTTGTGTCTTATCTTTCCATTCCAACAATAATTTACAGAAAAATATGGCATATTTTAGAGATGGTTTGAATTATGATTAATTACGATTAATTAATTTTTAAGCTGTGATTAACTCGGTTACAATTTTTAATCGTTTGACTTAGAGCAGGGCGGTAAACCGAAAATTTACCGTTACCGAAATTCTTCACGATGACCGACGTAATTTTGACCATGTCGGTAAATTCGGTAATTTAATAAAAGAAGAAAAAATAGTCTTTTCATCCCGCTTTGACTCTGTGTTGTTCGGCTATGTTCATTCCCCTTTAAGAAAGCAGACAGTGTGCTTATGTTTGGAGTCACATGGTTTTCAGGAAGCCAATCAAACAGAAGCCCGGTATGCTAACGCTAGCAGCTAACGCTAGCGGCTCACGCTACAAGTAAACGGGATGAAGTCGGGCTTAAGTTAGCTTCGCCAAACTTTCACCCGACATTAAGTAAACTCTTGACGGGTTCCAGATAGGGATGGAAAAACCGAGGCTTTCTGAAACAATGAACCACTTTTAAGACAATTGCCCTAAATTGAATCACTGTTTGACACACTGCAAGAGCCCCATCTACTGGATAAACAGTGCACGTTTCTTTTTAAAAGTAAAGTTGACAAATTGCCTCAGCATTACATATCTTCAATAGAATTAAGTGGATGTCGTCTATTTCAACCAGGAGATCGTGTCGTCATTAAGTGTGATTTACACAATTAAAGTTGACCTCTTTAAGCCTGTGCCATTGCTTTTGTCTGTGAAGATGTGTTCAAAGCAGTATTTGTAATACACGACAGTGCTAGTCTTGTAAGTGGCTCGTCCTAGATGACGGGGAGTAACTATGTATTGTTTATTTTTTGTAAAAATTACAGTACAGTAAGCACAGTGCTTGGGAACAGGAATATTATTTATTGCATACTGTAAGGATTTCCAAAATCATAAGATGTAAATAATTGAGCCGAATAAAAGAAAGGAAAGGTTTGTGAAACATTTTATTTTTTAATTAAGTATAATTTCTGGGGGGCGGGTGGATGTGTCGTATTTGTATCTATTCTAAATATCTAAACGTATGCCACTATCTAGTGTATAACAATGCGGAATGAATTTAATGAAATTCAAGTGATGATATTTTTCAAGTCATACAAGCTGTTATAAATGTTCACACAAGAATTCTTATTGTTTACAAGATTTTTTTTAATACTTAATGTTTAGACTGCATGTGCAATTGTTAAATTGAAAGCTGGTAAATAAATTTAACGAGAAACTGTTAATTTGTATTCCATGCATTGATTCAAATTTTCAAATTATATAACAGTTTGCTTGGGCGAATTTATTGTCATTTATCGTTATCGAGGTAAATCTGCTCAATTTATCGTGATACGTACTTAAGGCCATATCGCCCAGCCCTAGTTTGACTGCACTAAATTGATCATTTATTTTTTGTCGCTTACAGTCTAAGAACAATTACCTATGCATTGAGGGTACCCTGCGCAAAAGCAAAGTCAACAAAAATACCCTCTAAAATAGCCTCTACTTTCACTTTTCAGACATACTGTTGGTCTAGACATGTGCCGATTACTAGTTTCAAGGTACCGGTATACCGCGGTATGTAAACGTTACAAAACCACAAAAAAAATCTGTAATACTGCCCCTAAGGTATTAGCTATTTTTATGTCCCAAAATTCAGGGAGAAATCCCTCACTTGCAGGTGCAAGGCTCAACCCTCCACCACCGGTGGTTGCTCAGTGTCAGTGAGTCAACTGTGCTACACAATGGCTGGAGGAGGTGAAACTCCCCCCCCCATCAAAGAAAATGGGAATACTTCGGCTACAGAGAAGTTCCAGACGACCGCAGCTTAGAGGAGGAGGGCCAACCGACAACATGTTTGCGGAGGGTGGCTGCTGACGAGGCAATACCTCCAATATGATTTCGCGTTTATACAAAATTAAAAGTGAGTAAACACTATAATGAACGTTTCCCACCAGCTACGACAGTTAACTCTAGGGTGTTTCGTGTGTCTAGCGGTGGTTTTTCTCTTTGACAACTGTATTAAGAAAGAGAACGTATTATGGAAACATGATACAAGTCATACACAAGTGTTTTTAATGGAAAATTGAAATATTTTTGTTCTGATGGTAATAATGTTGAGCTGTGGCTGTGATTTACACTCACCTAAAGGAATGCATGTATTTTAATTTTATTTAGAATATTTCAGTTATTATTTTTTAATTTATTTCAACTTAACATACTTACGGTCTAATTTGCTAACATGTTTTGAAAAATAAAAATCCTGTGCACTGGATTTTTTTTAAACCCCAGATATCTCAAAGTAACCCATTTTTGAGCTGTAATTGCAATACTGTTATATTTTTGCTTAAGGTTATCTCACATACTGGCACATGCCTATTCAGCGCGACTTCCGCTTTCATTTTTCAGAGGTTCCACATGCATTACAATGTACTGGGGTAACATTTGCCGTTGTTGGTGGGGGGTAAAAAAGAAAGACCCAAAGTTGCCTGTAGTAAAACTACTTCGATTGCATGCTGGGCACGCCTGGTCCTTTTTAAAACATTACCTCATTCTCCACAAACGTATTTAGGACATCAGTAGACAGCTGCCAGTACAAATTGGTCTCAATGGGCAGATCCACCATCTTTGTTTTCACTTTGGGCTTCTTTGCTTGAGGCTCATTCTTCTTCTCTTGCTTACCATCCTCAGTCATCGTCTGAAAATCAGGAACAGCTATTTAAGCTCACACATAACGGCGTACTATGTATCCCAACGCTTGGATGCAGTATATGAATTTACATTCAGGATATATGACAGCATGCTTGTTAAGGCACTTGAGTGACATCAAAAGTGTGTTAGTCCATTTACGTGTCGGAAATTGCAATGACACCTTATTTCAGAAAGTTGAACAATTTGTTCTTTGATGCGGTAATAATCCACTGATAAATGGAAAGTCTATTTAATGCAAATGTAAGTTGCAATGAAGAACGAACACACTACAAATTAATGTTGTTCCAATACCAAAAGTTTGATTTCAAGACTATACCAGCACTACAATACAGGTAGTCCCCGAATTTCCTCGTAAGTTGTAGTTAACCCTTTAAGTACCCTTAAATCTCAAAATAACTATTCAAAAACATGTATTATTCATCATTGTACTGTAGAGCTGTCCCGACTAGTCGACATTGTCGACGTCATCGATGACGTAAATCCGTCGACGAGCGCAACATCCCGTCGACGGTTAATAAAGGGTTAAAAAAATATATGCGTGGAAAGTTCAGAATGTCGGACGCGCTCTGTATGCAAGCGGGGGAAAGCGGCACAAAGCCAAAAAAAGCGCATCAGAGTGTCCAAAACATTGACTTATTTCAAAGAAACAAAGGAAGGTACACTCTTTCTGTCCTGTCTCTTCAATGCCAAGCTTGGCTGCACGTCGGCCGTGAATAAACACCTCAAGCGCCGTCGCCCAGTTTGTAAGTCCAACTAACTAACTAACGACATGTTTTATTGAAGTTTCTAAGCCTGTCGCGCTATGCAATGAGTCCATTTATCGCACGGCAAATAAAAATGAGGGCGGTAATTTTCACGGCTGCCTTTTATCGCTGCGCACGTGCGTGCGTGCATACATTGGTGCGTGCGTGCTGATGGCTTGTGAGACTCCTTTCTCTTATCAACACGCTGTAGAATTAAAGTTCAGACATATAAAATAAGAAAAAACATCTATATTAAACATTGTAACGTTAGCATTGCTACACTGAGGTGAATGGGGGGAAAAAGGCAATCTACAGGTACTTTAGCCTGCTATGAAACATTGGCAGTCGTCTCGTGAAAGCAAACTTGCGGTTAAAAGGTGACACTTCAAACATGAAAAATCGCTGGTTAACAGCATTTGCAAACGAAAAAAATGACCAAAAAAATCTATTATTGACACATGCAATGACAAAAAGTGCTTTTTTTGCGGAGTGTAAAGCTGAAGTTAGCGGTTTAGCGAACGTACTTCCGGTTAGCGGTTTAGCGAACGTACTTCCGGTGAACATTTGAAATAAAAGCATGTCATGTTCGTCATATAAATAACGATTTCAGGAGTTAATCCCGCATACTTCAGAATTTAGATTCTACACTAAGAATACCTTTAAAATGACACCCTTTATGAAAAATCTGATTGGCAAAGAATAATTATTATAATAATTATAAAACTATTATATATAGTACTATACTATAATATTAAGGCTAGGTGTTTTTTTAAGAATTGTTTTGAATCATGTTGGAAAGGTGAAGTCAGTGTTCTGAATCTGTTTACATTCCATTGTTTTGCACTAGTTAATTCTACCAGCATTTGAACTTTATTTATTATATATTTATTATTGTTATTTACGTGTTTATTTGTACTTTAATAAATAATTTAAGTGTTCCAATATGTTTTTGTGAACTGATAAGCGTCAACAAAAATTTCATTGCTAAATTAGTAAAAAAAAAATTTTTTTTATTTTTAATAGATTAGTCGACTAATCGTAAAAATAGTCGGCTGACTAATCGGGAGAAAATTAGTCATTTGGGACAGCCCTATTGTACTGTTCCCGCCAAAACGTTGGAGCCAAGTCCTAGCTAGACAGCGAGCGAAGCTCCGAAATGACGATGTCAGACGTCCGTGTGGTTTGCTGACTTTATTCAGCTGCCTATGACAGCAACACTTATAGAATGAAACTAAAATACAAATGAAATCAAGGCAGTTTTATCTTTAATAACTGCAATTCAAATGTGTGTTTGTAACTAGCTGCTGATACAGCAATAACAATCCACACAAACGATTAGCATCTATCAGTTAGCGTCCGCACATCATGAAAAACAATCACATAAACTCGTCCCAAGTAAAACGCACAATAAACAGTAAAAAAAGTGTTTTATCCTGGGGTTTCCCCTGTGGATGCTTCACAAGCAACAAAAGTGAGCGCAGGCTTCCAGCTGAAATTGCTGCCCTCTCTCTGACTCGGCTGCGCGACTAGCTTCTTCGTGTGCGCGCGTGTGTGCTCTTCTTCGTGTGTTTATGCGCTCTTACTAGTGCTGCAACGAATAATCGATTAACTCGAGTATTCGATTAGAAAAAAATATTCGAATTAAATTTTGTTGCTTCGAGTATTCGTTTAATTAAAGTGGCTTTGTAATGGTTTATTATGAAAGTGTTTGCATTTAGTTTTATTGATGAGGGTGGATACACTGCCCTCTGGTCTGGCTCTTTACACATGGCTGAATCCAACTGCCACCTGTAAAGACCAACGTAAGCCAAGTTTTTGTTTGAGCTAATGTTTTTTAATGCATTCGTAATTTAGTATATAGGTATTTTTAGCCGTTTTTGGTGGGAATATGTGTCTGAACCATTTGTTCTGAGCATTGTAAAAAAAGTATTAGCATTTTATAGCATTAAAGCTAGCAGACTGTTTCTATGTAAGTTAGTTAATTGTTTTTTTGTCCATAGATCCTCATTTTTGAAAAAAAAAAAAAAATACAGTTTGAGGCTCAGCTAAGGTATTTTAATTTTTCATGTTCCTTATCCGATTACTCGATTATTCGAACTAAGTAGTCCATCGATTAATCGACTACTAAAATATTCGATAGCTGCAGCCCTAGCTCTTACTCACGTGTGGAAGTACGTACTGCTCGAAATAAAAGCATGCATCACAAAACAGAGGTCAATATTATATTTAAAAATAAAATGTACCAAAAAATAAAAAACGAGAGACAAAATGGCGGACGAGACTGGTGTCATAAGGTCGAAATCACTTCGTAACCCGGGCACTACCTGAACTGAAATTATACCTTCAAAAAAACAAAAATACGAAACAATCAAGATTTCATTTGCATGATTTAAAATAAGAATACGAGCGTTACGAGAATTACATTTGATTTGAAAATGATTTTTTTCACAGCTTGTTTACCTCCATCTCTTCTGTGTCACCTTTCTTGTCAACTCCGGGAACTGCTTTTTGATCTTCCTGGTCTATTTGCATTTTGCTCTAATGCAAAAACAAAAACAGATTCTGGTTTGCATCTATTATTTTTACCCATGATTACTATCAATATTTATCCTTAAAAACACATATAGGCCACGGAAAAAACACTCAAATGGAAAAACAGACAGTCCAGTGTGCTTTCTTGTGCAACTTGACGTCAATCTAATTAATATCACTTGAGAGCAAGTAGTAAGATGTATTTTTAAAAGTACATGGCCTAACGCATTGGTGATGAATACAATAGTTACACAAAAGGGATCTCCTTGTACCTGCTTGCTAAATTCCATCACAATGACAAAACAATGTTAAAGCGTGACCAGACACAGTGAAAGTAATCCCAACATGCACCCGTAGAAAGTCCGAATGGAGACGACACATACCTCCTCATCCTTTCCCGTCTGGTCGGTCTCCATTGGTTCCTCTCCATCTGTTGCTTTCAGCACCTCTATGAGGGAGGCACTCGACACGCTGAATACGCCGTGAATGTTGACACGAACTTTGACCTTCACCTTGGCACTCTCTCCAGATGACTGAGGGACCACGTTTTGGATCATGAACTGGCCTGTGGGTGGAATTTGTTAGCGCCAGGTTTCGTGGTGAAATGTAACTGAGTAAAAGTACTTTGTTACTGTACTTAAGTACATTTTTGTGGATCTGTACTTTAAGCGAGTACAAATATGAAGTGGTGCTTTTTTACTTCACTATATTTTACAGCACGTATCTGTACTTTTTACTCCACTTCTTTACAAATTGTCGCCTGAGCCTTCAATTGAGGCTCATACGGTATAAAAATAAATAAATGAGGATCTAACTACAACAAAATAACAACTGGCTAACTTGCAAAGCAAAAGTCCGCTAGCTTAAATGCTAGAAAATGCCAACTTTTTTTTAAGCATTGCTCTTAACAAATGGTTCAAACTAGGGTCCGATCACGTCATTTTCAAAGTATCGGAATCGGCAAAAAAATATCGGACATGCCTTTTTTTAATATATATTTTTTAATTAAATCGTTTTCTAATTGTATTTAACGTTACAGACATAATGTGTTACACTCTTCCAGAGTCTTTAGTTTAAGGTTAAGGTAGGGTTATCAAATTTATCGCATTAACGGCGAGAATTAATATTTTTTACATTTATCACGTTACAATATTTAACGCAATTGACGTATACGCTGCACGACCCACTCACGCAGTGTCGCGTCCATTCTATAATGGCACCGTTTTACCCATACAGTATATGGAACTAAAAGGCAGCGTAAAATGAGTCGAGTGAATTTTGGCAGCCTTTGGAGCCTTTTTTTTTTAAATGGCTTAAGCCTTACAATCCCTCTCCCAACGATTAGAATAATTGTGGAAAGCAATGTGGGGAAGAAAGGTAGTAGATGATCTTTTTCTTAACACCCTATGCTAAGATATATCAATTGGTACCACAACGCACAGTCATGGTTGCACTTCCCATCATGCATTTGGGCAGAAGTTAAATGGCTACAGTATCATTTACTGAAAGCTCAACAAATACACTAGATGGCAATATTTAGTCACAATATACAAAGTCACATTTGTCCTTTCAGAATTACAAGTCTTTCTATCCGTGGACCCTCTCACAGAAAGAATGTTAATAATGTAAATGCCATCTTGAGGATTTATTGTCATAATAAACAAATACAGTACTTATGTACTGTATGTTGAATGTATATATTCGTCCGAGTTTTATTCATTTTTTTCTTAATGCATTGCCAAATTGTATATGATGGGGAAAAATTATCGGGAATGATTGGAATTGAATCGGGAGCAAAAAAAAAAAAAAAAAGCAATCGGATCGGGAAATATCGGGATCGGCAGATACTCAAACTAAAACGATCGGATCGGGAGCAAAAAAAAAAAAACATGATCGGAACAACCCTAGTTCAAACACATATTCCCAATAAAAAAAGCTGCTAAATATACCTATAAACTAAATTACGAACGCATTAAAAAGCATTTGCTCAAAGAAAAACTTTTATTTCTTTTCTAAGCTTATGTTGGTCTTAACAGGGAGTTGCTGAATTCAGCCATTTGAAATGAGTTATGTCATATTCACTGTTGCCACTAGAGAGCAGTGTATCCACCCAAATCAATGAAACTAAACGCTTTCAAAACAAAGCATTACAATGCCACTTTAATTAAACGAATACTCGAAGCAGCAAAATTTGATTTGAATATTTTTTCTAATCAAATTACTCGAGTTAATCGAATAATCATTTCCGCACTAGTTTCATTATCATGCCTCCAGTGCAATCAATTAGCCTCATGCAACTATACCGTAAATGAGCTCTAGAGGCAGCAAAACGAGTACAAGATAGATTAGGCTGACGAACAAGATATTGACCAATAGAAATCCAGCAGTGAGAGCAGCGCGCCTTCAGTTAGGTGCTGCACACTCTTGTACAGTAGGTGGCAGTTAGCACCTGATAGTTGCTCGCAATCTGCCATTCAGCTTAATTTTGGAGTTTTTCAGCTTGTTAGTTAAGCTTCTGTTTACAGTGCAGTCCATTTTATTGCTTATTTTTTTCCAGCCTGCAGTTTTGAATACAACAAATACAGGTTCAAATGGTGTTATCACGCCTTTCCACTGTATCTTCACCTACCTACTGATGACGCAACGTAAGGTTCAGTATCTTGCTCAAGGATACTTAGGCGAGTTCATCGGAGGAAAAATCAAACCCACAACCACTGGGTTAGGGAACGACTACACTACCACTGAGCCACACCATCCCTATCATCCCCAAATCAATATTTCCAACCTTTTATTTAATGCTCATTGCAGAAGCTACGAATAAGAATATACTGTATGCCTGTATGCTCTATTTGTGTTAAGATATCAGCGGAAGTGGATTGCCTAAGGCTAGCAAATAATCAGAATGATGCGTGTGTGTGCGTGTGTGTGTGTGTGTGTGTGTGTGTGTGTGTGTGTGTGTGTGTGTGTGTGTGTGTGCGCGTGTGTGTGTGTGTGTGTGTGTGAAAATGTTCAAATAGGCAGCAGTACTGTTACCTATGGAGGTGCTGGGGTAGGACAGCTCCTTTGGATTGTTGTAGTACGCTTCGAGGAGAAAGGCCTCCTTCCGGTAAAAAGTCAACACTTTGGAGAAGGGAGCGGCGTGGTTTTTGGGGAAAACTTCACAATCGCTGTCAAAGGAAACGCAGGTCAAGATAATGTTATATAAGAAACTCATGTGGATATTTCATGCATGCCAATGAAGTCACGACATAGAAAAACCTGAACTCAGGAATTTTAAAAGTCAAAGAACTCAAATAAAAACCGTAACTTCATTTGAAGTTCTCTTGTTTTTTACAGAATATTTATTTGGAAAACATTGAAGTTGTTCTATTTTTCCAGGGCTGTCAAAATTATCGCGTTAACGGGCGGCAATTATTTTTTTTAATTAATCACGTTAAAATATTTGACGCAATTAACGCACATGCCCCGCTCAAACAGATTAAAATGACAGCACAGTGCAATGCCAACTTGTTGTGTTTTTGGGAGTTTTGTCGCCCCCTGCTGGCGCTTGGGTGCGACTGATCTTATGGGCTTAAGCACCCATAAGCTTTGTGTAATTATTGACATCAACAATGGCGGGCTACTGGTTTATTTTTAGACTGAAAATTTTACAAATTTTACTAAAACGAAAAAATTAGGAGGGGTTTTAATATAAAATTTCTATAACTTGTACTAACATTTATCTTTTAAGAACTACAAGTCTTTCTATCCATGGATCACTTTAACAAAATATTAATAATGTTAATGCCATCTTGTTGATTTATTGTTATAATAAACAAATACAGTACTTATGTACCGTATGTTGAATGTATATATCCATCTTGTGTCTTATCTTTCCATTCTAACAATAATTTACAGAAAAAATATGGCATATTTTATAGATGGTTTGAATTGCGATTAATTACGATTAATTAAATTTTAAGCTGTAATTAACTCGATTAAAAATTTTAATCGTTTGACAGCCCTACATTTATCATTATTAACGAACTTCAGACACTCCGCGCTGTGCAGTCGGGGACACCAGCGTCCCATGATTTCCATCATAATAATCCATTTTGATCACAATTATGTTGGAAATATGGCATCACAATGACAAGGCAGGGGTAGAAGAAGGTGTGGAACACCAGGAAAAGACCATCAAGTCACTATGAGGCAAGTACTAGCAGTAAATTTGATGATTTAGGAATAAAAATGGGCAACAAAGCATGTTTGAACTATATTTTTTAGTTTATAAACACTCATAGAATAATCAACCCCTAATTTAACAAAAAACGCTCAGAGGGTATCGGGTTAAAGCAATCAGTGGGGTATCACAATTACAATTAGCCATAATATGTTCAGTCTAGTGCTGCAACGATGAATCGATTAACTCGAGTAATTCGATTAGAAAAAAAAGGCTTTGAATCAAAATTTGCTGCTTTGAGTATTCGTTTAATTATTAGCGTTTTAACGGTTTTAAAAATGTTTGCATTTAGTTTTAATGACTTTGGTGGGTACACTGCCCCCTCGTGGCAACAGTAAATATGACATAACTAATTTAACATGGCTGAATTCAGCTGCTCCCCGTTAAGAGCAACATAAGGTATGTTTTTGTTTGGGCTGATTTGGTTTTAAATGCATTCGTAATTCAGTTTATAGGTACAGTATATGTATCCGTTTTTGTGGGAATATGTGTTTAAACGATTTGTCAAGAGAATTTTAAAGAAAAAAAAAAAACATGGCATTTTATCGCTTATAAGCTAGCGGGATTTTGCTATGCAAATTAGCCAATTTGAGGCTAGGCTCAGGTATTTTAACTTAGTTTTAATGAAAGTGCAATCCTGCATAGTTTGAAGAAACAGTTGGGCATTTTGTATTCGCATTTCATGCTCTTTTGAAAGTGCAATCTTAGCAAGCCTTTGTTCTACATCTCCTAAAATTGATTCTGCATCGCATTAAATGTTCCTAATCGGATTACTCGATTATTATTACTAGTTACTATTATTACTAGTAGTTGATAGATTAATCGACTACTAAAATAATCGATAGTTGTAGCCAGAGTTCAGTCCACAACCGCGTATATCGGTATCAGATTTTTGGAGTTTGAAGATATCAGGATATCGGTTCAAATGTCATAATTAGCCAACTCTAGTTCTTACCTCTGTCCTTCCTCTGCTGCGGAGTTCCATTTTAGAGAGATGGAGTAAGGGACAACATCTGTGATTGAGAACTCTCTGACTTTGAAGGCCGGAGACAAGATGGCACACTGTGTAGAGGAAAGCGGACATTTGCAAAATAAAACAAAAAAGTTTGATTGTTGTACTTGCTGTAAGAATAGAACCGCAACAACAGTACCTGCAGTGCACAACCTCTGACTACAGCCTCATCTGCATTCAGAGTAGTGCTCAGCTCTTTCCCGAAGAACTTGCTGATGCGTTCTTTAATGGCGGGAATTCTGGAGGCGCCGCCAACTATCTCCACTGCGTACACATCTTCTTTCCTCAACTCTGCAAACAGGAAGAAAATATAGCAAAATTGGAATTGAAGCCAAGATGCTGGACCTTTTGAGTCCGTCAAATATAGTCTTGAGAAGAAAAAGCTCAAATGTTAACAATGGGCATTCCAATGTGCATTAAAGTGAACCTCGGACTGAAAGACTTATAGGCTCTAATAAGCTACAATTGTTCTCTTTTACTAAATTTGTTATTAGAAACATTATTGCCATTCATTTAAAAATCTGTAATATTTAGTACAAATATTGACCGAAGGAGGGCGCATGTGGTTGGGTTGGGCTGGGAGAACAGCTGTGCTAGCTAGCAAGCGCGCTAGTATGACAACTTTTGTGACATTCTGCTGCTGGTAAGATTGTTTTGTTTCAGAGCTGTGGGATGAGTTCCCAATGTCGTACCTGCATCCAATTCCAGCTCATCAGCAGTGTCTTTAAACCGAGCCTAGGCGGCTTGCCCAGATATTGACTTGCAGCCATTTGAAAGTTTGTATATCCGTTCGTTGTTAGTTGTATCATTGCCTTGTTTATTTTTTTGTATGTCTGCCTCTCATCGCGGATTTCGATCGTTTTTTAATTTTTTAATTTTATTTTTATCCCGACCGACTCTCACAGACCGTTTTTGTGTCTCACTTTTTGCACTCGCATGTTTTTTCTGTGTTAAATAAACCGTTTTACGCAATCCCTATGTCATTGTTTTCTGCTTGCTGTCTGAAGTGAGCCGTGTTTTCTAACTCCGTGGGCAAGCCAGCCGCACTTTCTTTTCAGTTGCGTTTTCCTTTCAGGTTTTACTGCACAGAAACCTACAACGCATGTTGCTTTGCAATTGCTTTATAAGGAAAATCACAACTCCAACGTCACATGGAAATATAGACCTGTGGTCTTCGTGCTCGTCTGTCGCACAGGAAACGCGGATTCGAATCCCGCTGGAGTCCTTTCTTTAATTGCTTTTGCTGCTCGTTTTGGGAAATTTTGACAGTGCTGTCTTGCTCATCACTTTTCCGCTCGGATTCAAATTGGACGGGCAGAACCAACGACATGCTTATGTAGCTAAAGAGAGACACTGTGGTAGCCCGGCAGCGCCGCCCAGTGGTGTCAAAGCCCAGAGAGCATTGCGTCCTCAACAACAATGGCGACCTACTAGTTGAACTAATTTTATTAAAACGAAAATATTAAGATGGGTTTTAATGTTAAATTATGATGACTCATACTAACATTAAGAATTACATGTCATTCTGCCCCGATAAAAGTTGGGGTGAATAGAATACCGTATTTTTCGGACTATAAGTCGCAGTTTTTTATCCATAGTTTGGCTGGGGGTGCGACTTATGTGTGAAATTATTCACACACGATGACATCATTTCACATGTTATTTTGGTGTTTTGGAGTGACACTGATGGTTTGATATACTTGTTAGCATGTTCTTTATGCTATAGTTATCTGAATAATCTGAATTAATAGCTATGTTCCGTTACCGGCCATTTCGTTCTTCATGCATCATGTAACATTATCATACTGTCCACTTATTCAGCATGTTGTTCTCTATTGTATTTCTATTTTAAATTGCCTTTCAAGATGACATATCTGTTCTATGTGTTGGATTTTATCAAGTAAATTTCCCCCCAAAATGAGACTTATACTCCAGTGCGACTTATATATGTTTTTTTCCTCTTCGTTGGGCATTTTATGGCTGGTGCAACTTATACTCAGGTGCGACTTATAGTCCGAAAAATACGGTAGCGTCCTCGGTAATTCACTGGCTGCCATTGGCGGCCAAATTCATTTCAACTAGATCGGACGCCTACCGCTGTCAATGGTACTGATCCCAGAGTGTTCACAACCAGTCTTGTGGGCGTTACATTTTAGGGCGTTTACAAGTTAGTTCCTGTTAATTTTGAGTCACTTCCTATTCATTTGGGGACATTCTTCCTTTTCAGTAACACAAAATCAACAGGAAGTGATGTGAAATGACCCAAAATGAATTCCTTGCCAGGTATTGGCTGCCCCTGACAGCCGTAGACGTCCAATCTACATTCGTTTATTCGCTGCCATCTAGTGCTGCAACGATTAATCGATTAACTCGAGTATTCGATTAGGCAAAAAATATTCGAATTAAATTTTGTTGCGTCGTTTTCGTTTAAATAAAGTGGTGTTGCAATGGTTTATTTCGAAAGTGTTTGCATTTAGTTTTATTGATTAGGGTGGATACACTGCCCTCTGGTCTGCCTCTTTTCACTTGGCTGAATCCAACTGCTCCCCGTTAAGACCAACGAAAGCTAAGTTTTTGTTTGAGCTAATGTTTTTCAATGCATTCACAATTTAGTTTATAGGTGTATTTAGCCATCTTTTTGTGTGAATATGTGTCTGAACCTTTTGCATTTTTCTACTTTCTCGACTTTTTCTATGTAAGTTAGCCAATTGTTCTTTTGTTGTACGTAGATACTCATTTTAAAAAAATCATACCGTTTGAGGCTCAGCTCAGGTATTTTAATTTTTCATCTTCCTTAACTGATTACTCGATTATTCAAACTAACTAGTCCATCGATTAATCGACTACTAAAATATTCGATAGCTGCAGCCCTACTGCCATCCCTCCCACTTCAAATGGATTGGTCGTCAACCAGTGATAAACTCACAGCAGAAGTGTGCAAATCATATCGCGAGATACCCAGAGTTTCCCACTCCTAATTAAAAGGACATGTGCACACTCACTCGCTTGCTCCATGACGCTGCGCAAAGGGGCTTCCACTTTGGCTAGCAGACCTGCACACTGCTCCTCAAACTGACCTCTGCGGATACAAATAACAAAAGTAATCATAATAGCTGCTTCTGGTTAATTATATCCACTTCCGTATCTTACCTGTTGAGTTTACTGGACACGTCAATTACATTCATGAAACACTCAATGTTGAGAGGCAGATCGGAGGAGTTGGCGCTCATCAGTTTCTTAAGCTTCTCGCACTCCTGGTAGAGGCGCACTAGCGCGCGAGGCTTGGACCTGACATCCAGTTTGTACTTCTTAGCAAATTCCTCGCAGAAGTGTCTCACTAGGATGTCGTCAAAGTCCTTCCCACCAAGTTCAGAATCAAATGCTGTCGCCAGCACCTGGATGAATAAACGCTTAACATTGGCAACAAGGCATGGCTGCATGATGGTAAACTTCCGATATTTGAATGGTCACCTTAAGCTTTCCCGTGTTAAAGGCACAAACTGACACCTGGTAACCAGAGTGACCCACATCGACAAACACTACATTCCTTGGCTTCTCTTCTGGACCAGGCAGGTCTTGCTTATAGATTCCATAAGCCAGAGTCACTGCAATAAGAAGACGGCAATTGTCAAGTGTCTGCCATAGACTTCATAATTATATTGGCGGAACACATTCCACAGACTGTGCCACGCCTTCAAGTAGTATTGTCTCAGCAGCGATTTGTTCGATGATTCAAGGTAATTATTATATTTTTCGTGCCATGCATGCATTTTGAAACGTTGTGAGAAATTAGCCGCTACAGCATTGGCAATATACTTCGCAATATTTACGTAAAATAAATGATACCTGCACGGTTTTTTTGCTTTTAACCTAGAATCAAAGAATGTTTTACATCCATATCTATAAAAAAATCAGGGATTTAAGCATTTATTCACAAGAATTTTCAACAGGAAAAGCTCTTTGTTTACAAATGGCGGCTGCTATTTTCCTTTCTGACTAGCCTCATAGTTCGCAATATTTACATAAATGCTACCTGCACATATTTTTTGCTTTTAACAAAGAATCGAGACTGTTTTACGTCCATATCGCTGAAGAATTCAGGGATTTAAGCATTTACTCACAAGAATTTTCACCGGAAAAGCTTTGTTTACATATGATGGCCGCCACATTGCCGGAAAAGCTAACGTCATACTTAGACATATTTATGGAAAATAAATATTAACTGCACGTTTTTTTTTGTTCTAACCAAGAATCGAGACTGTTTTGTGTCCATACCTATAAAGAATTTAGGGATTTAAGCATTTATTCACAAGAATTTTCAACGGAAAAAGCTCTTTGTTCACATATGGCGGCCGCAAATTTCCCTTTTGACTAGCCTCATAGTTCGTAATATTTATGTAAAATAAAAGCTACTTGCACGTTTTTTTTCTTTTAACCAAGATTCGAGGCCATTTTACATCCATATCTATAAAAAAATCAGGGATTTAAGCATTTGTTTACTAGAATTTTCACCGGAAAAGCACTTTGTCTGTGATTCCACTCGGTCAGCCACGCCAACAATGCAGGCACCCTATTAATCGGCCCCAAGCCCCGTCAATATCATTATGAAGTCCATGTACCTCTAGTGACTAGAGTGTACTGTAGATGGAAAAGCATAAATAATGTTTTCAACATGTTAGTGAAACTATGCAGTCACACTATTGTGGCATATATGACTTTATGACTCATATTCAACAGCAAAAAAATAATAATAATCAAGAGTTCACTGCAGAATTGCAATAGATGAGAGCTTTTTTTTTGGGGGGGGGGGGGGGGGTAACTTAAATTGTGTTTCAAATTTTAGCTTGAAGGGTTGAGAGGCACTACTGTAAAAATAAATGGATCATAATATATGGTGGACAGCGTGTGCCCAAGTACCGGCTGTGGTCTCATTCATTAGTCGCAAACAGTTGAGGCCTGCAATCTGCGCAGCATTCATGACTGATCTTCTCTCCGTGTCGGTAAAATAACAGGGAACCTGTGGAGGGATACAAATGTAGTTTTAGCACAAAAATCTTAAGACTTCCAACACAGACTAATGTGTTGCTACTCTTCTACTTTAGGGAATATTAGTCCATCAAACTTAGTGCTCCAAGCTTTTAAAAGCCGTAAGGACAGCTGGCAACCAGTGCCGTTTTCATTAACGACGACAACGAAAATATTTCGTCAACGAACTTTAATGACGAGATGATAACGAGCTAAAAACGTGTTTTGGGAGACTAAAACATAACAAGACGCATGGCAGTTTTCGTCTGATGAGACGAAATGTGCTATAGTTTCTAGAGGTGTGCGAAATTTCCGATTCTTAGATTATTCGCGATTCGGCCGTGGAAGATTTGAGAACGATTCACAAACATCCAAATTCCGATTATTGAAATATGTCAAGTAAAGCGGAAGTAAACCCCACTCAGCGCGCTGCGCGGTCTTCGGGACGCAATGAGGAATGGAGCGAGAGTAGCTAAACATCATGCTTGTCATTACCCGGCCCCTTGGGTAATGACAATGCTCAACTCACGGCTCTAGCTCAACTCATGCCGCGAGATAAAAAAAAAAACAACAACATACCTGACTGCTGCGACAGCTGCTACAAAGTACGTCCACATAATGTTACGGTAGATATCATATTTATGTAGGACTAGATGCAATATAGACTCGGTGGCGTAAGCAGCACATCCACAGAAAGCTAGATGTGGGTGTTAGTAAACGGCCGCCATCTTAAAGCAGTAGACTTCCCTGCAAGGCTGTTGTAGCGAACCTTCCAAGCGAACCTAATTAACTTTTTTTCTAAAATACTCCTGAATCGGTAAAATATTGACTTGAATCTATCTTTAAAATAGTTTTAAAACTTTCACATGTCGAAAGTAGACAGAAGGGAAATTATGGAATAACGGGAGCAATTTTAACAACTTTAACGGTTGATTCACAACATTAAATTAACTGAATGCAATTTAAAGCTGCTGATACAGAATGGGGATTTGAGTATTGTTTTTAACTGTTAACTTGATACTGAAATAGTCGTTTATTTAAGCCTTTTTTTTTGTGTTTGTTTTTGGTTTTTACAGTTTTTGTAACTAATGTTAATGGAACTAAAACATTAAAAGCAGCTAATAGCGGGGGGAGGGGTGTCATCAATAACCGATTTATAATCGAATCATAGCCTCTGAAATGTAATCGAATTGTTATTTCCCACCTCTAATAGTTTCTAGGGGTGTAACAGTACACAAAAATCTCGGTTCGGGACGTACCTCGGTTTTGAGGTCACGGTTCGGTTCATTTTCGGTACAGTAAGAAAACAAAATGTAAAATATAAATGTGCTAGTTGTTTATTACACACCTTCCAACAATAGGAACATTAGCCTATACAAAGCTAGAATTCTGTTAAAAAATTAGCAGGTATTTAAAGATAATCCAACAACAATTTGCCTTTCAGACCCCGCATATTGGTCAGTTTTCTTTCTGAAAGAGGAAAAAAAGAAGTCCTGTGCTAAGGAGAAAAGCAATCCCAATGACAAAGATTTTAACATGTATTTTACAAATAAAATGCCTCAATGAATCTTTTTTTTCCTTATTTTTCACTAGCTTTATTGGTGGATTTTCTCAAGTTAAAGCGCCACACAAAAATTAATACATTTAATTGTGTAAGCAGGATCTGTGTATTATTCTTATTTAATTACAGGTGTTTTAGCTCATTTCATTTTATTTAAATGGGCTTTTATTATGTGTATATATTTTACAAATGTGATGTAGTATTCATTTATATTGTATATTTTAAGTTGTATAACTTTAGTTCCTATGTGTTCCTACTTGTTTTGTTGTGGTAGGAGGGTTTTGTATTGAACACGGGGCAGTGTTGGTTATTATTATAGCAGAGTAGACAGCAGTAAATAAACAAGGACAAGTCAACTGTGCCCCAATCTACCACTCAAGAGATCTGATGGACTTAAAAAGTGGGTTACGATTGCATATTAGTTTGAAAATCAACCGGATCCACCGTATTTTTACACGAGTGACTTCCGGTCTGCCCGATCCTAGCCACCGCAGGAGGGTCACGTCTCGCATCAAATAATAAAATTTGCCATTCTTTTCGCGTGCGTTGTGTTGAGCCGCTTCTGGGACACGTCTAACACGCGGCCGCACTGCGACTGGTGTGCATTGTCTGATTGACTTTAACGCCCACGTTTCACTGCGTTCTCGCGGCAGCCACGTTGTTGCCCCGTTGACGTTTCTGGGTTATACTGTCCTACCATGTTGGTCCTCATTATAGTAGAGAAGACGGAGTAAATATAATCTACACAAAGAAACTGTAACCCGATCGACTCACAGCCTCGAAAAGTAAGGGTTACATTACATCAGAAACTCGTTCGGTACGCCTCTGTTCCGAACCGAGCACCACGTACCGAAACGGTTCAATACAAATACATGTACCAGTACACCATTAGTAGTTTTCGTCACATGTTCACAATGTGTGACATTTTATGTGTAGTTAGCCTGCAACATATCCGGTTGTGTCACTCATGACGTGCTGCACCCCCACCACTTCCCGACTAACCAATGTGTCGACTCCAGTCTACGTGAAGGCTTGCAGACACGGTAAGATTTTTCTCGGCGATAAAGAATATTGAATGTTGCTTTACCATTTAAAGGTCTATGCTGAGAGCATCACACACTAAATGTAACTTGTAGCATTAGCATAGCCGTCGCATTACCAATGGGTTTATGCTAAAGGCGCGCCTCCTCTTAAACTCTCGGACAAATTTTTTTTTTTTTTTACATAAGTTCGTGGCGTCCACGTGGGTACTATCAATTGAAAATACTGGAATATGAGTGTGTATAATCACCAAGTTAGCGTTGTCCTTATAGAAGCTACAATGTGACCTCGTCTGTTAATGTTCATTTGAAATACAGTAGTAAGAAAGCTTATTTATTTATTTATTGAGTAAAAATGTTTAATTTTACAGATGAAAACATTTTTAGTGAACATCGACTAAAACTAGACAAGGAAAAACACATTTTGAGATGACTAAAATACAGTGTTGATAATCTTACTTTAAAAAAGTAACAAATTATAGTTACAAATTACTTCTCCCAAAAAGTAATTGTGTTAGAAACTCAGTTACCTGAATGTAAGAGTAATTACTTACTTGGTAAAGTAACTGGTGATAATTTTCATGTTTAGTAAAAAACTTTTTGGGTGAGCCCAATTCTTTACCCTAATTTACCCTTTACCCTGAATCAACCGTTAAAAGTTGTTAAAATTGCTCCCATTATTGCATTAGTTCCCTTCTGTCTTCTTTTGACATGTGGAAGTTTTAAAACTGTTTCATCATTTAAAGATAGATTAGATAGATTCAAGATTTTGCCGATTTAAGAGTATTTTAGATAAAAAGTTACTTAGGTTCGCTAGGAAGGTTCTCTACAACAGAGCCTTCCTAAGAAGTCTTACTGCTTTAAGATGGCGGCTGTTTACAAACGCATCTAGTTCCGATACTGTACATGTTGCTAACGCCCCCGTGTCTGTCATTTTGCATCTAGTTCTCTATATATGTGATATCTACCATATCATGTGGGCATATTTTGTAGGCTATCGGCTACAGTCAGGTATTATTGGAGCCACCTAGCAGCGCGTTTGTTCGGCGTCACTACTTTTTTGCCTCCTCCCCACTCCTGCTCTGTCGTCTCGGTGAGTCCGTCTCCCTCAAACTATTATGGCGTCATTCAACCAATATAGCAACGCATATTAACGCACGCCTTTCCATCCTCAGTAACGGTAACGGCGTTCCCAAGATGAGAAAAGCAATTATTTAGATTACTCACTAATGAAAAAAATTACGCCGTTAGTAACACCGTTATATTCTAACGCCTTTATTAACAACACTGCCAAAATATGACGAAAACTAATAAGTATTAGCCTCCAAAAGACTAGGAGTAAGACAAAAATTAAAAGAGCTGTTAAAAACAACACTGCTGGCAAAGCATTTACAAATATCAGAACCAGCTTGCTCAAACCATGAAAAAATAAGTGGCCATATCAAAACAATTTAACAAACAAAAGCTTTGAAGTCTGATAATTGCTTACAGAGATGACACAGTCGGCCACAGGTTTCTTCAGGTCGCTTTCAGCAGTCTCCTTTAGCTTGGTTAGCAGCATGGCTGCCACCTGCTCCACGCTGAACAACTTCTCCTCCTCCATGTACATCACCTAAGATTTAGGAAGACTTTCCATTATTATTCAAGATCACGACTGTCTGGTAAAAATCTTACTGTGTAATAATAATGCAAGATTAACTCATTGAGTACCTCAAGGTTTTCCTCCACTTTTTCAGCCTTACTTGTGACAGCACAAAGAAATATTTCTAATCATTTAAAGTGCCTATGACAGCAAAAAGCATGTTTCGCACGGTATTTTATGCTCCTGAATGAAATGGACCGCTTGGATGTGTGTGGAAGCGATCGATAATACTTATATGTTCAGTTTTTTGAATCCCGCCCCATGAAAATGAATTACTTCCCGTTTTGAGGAGGAATGCAATCGGCGAAGACAATCGACAACCCCACCGCCGTGTGAAATGATCCGGGGTAGTTTTGTGTGATTTTTCGCTACGAAAGCCAAGAATAAGGCTTTGAAACGCAGCTCGCTTCAGGTTAGCATGTCGGCTAGCTGTCACGCTTTCTGGTTTGTTTACGCTCTCTGAAGCCGGGGCAGGGAAATGACAAAAGCAGGATTAATTCTGGTGGCATAAAATATCGTTCGGGAGGTGCAAGAAGTCGATAGTTTAGACCATTATGGAGTAATTTTGCCATGTCGTACTGAACAAATGCATTTTGAATATTTCATATTCCATTCAGCACAAGACTGTTATTTGTCAAGACCGTGCCATTTATTTAGCAATTGGTGAAAAATATTTAAAAACATTATCCTGTAAAAATATTGGAATAGAGCAATTGAAACAATGACATTTTGCGGCTCTCTTTGTCGCATTTTCCTTGTTCTGGAACCCCCTCAACGGGCTGAATTCTCAATCTGATGAACTTGTGACCCTGCCGACGTCATCCTTCAGCTGGGGACGCTAGAGCGCTATAATGACAGGCAGGGTGAAACGGCAGATTAAAAGACTTAATTTCTCGTCATCTGCGCTTTGCCAAATTGTTGTATATAATCGAATCCTCTAAAAATATTATTCTAATTCACATAATAATGCTATTTAAGAATTTTTTTTTTTTGTGCTGTCGCAAGCACTTTAATATTTATCTAAAATTAGTATGGCGCTACACCCACTGTATGAAATTATTAATGCAGAACAAAACATCTTGGAAAAAAGACACTTGTTTTGTGGAAATGTTCACATATAGCACCGAACTACAACATGAGATATTATTTGAATTAGTGATGAATTAGTTGAATTGAATTAGTGATTAGTTATTTGAATTAGTGATGCACGATAATACATTTTTCAACCGACACCGATAATTTCCTCCTCGTTCCAACCGATAATCGATAATGTCAAGCTGATAATTCTATTAAAACATTTATGTACATTTTTTAAAGTAAACACAGGAGAAAATATTACTGGGCAAAAATATAATTTCTTATATTATTATTTATTATATCGGCGGTGCTGAACTGGACAAAATTTCTTCGGTTGCGCACATTTGGAGGCTTAATCAAGTATATAATAATCGGATTACATTATCGGTTGAATTTTTTAATATCTGGATTATCTGTGTGACGTCATAATTGCCATTATCGGCCGATAATTATCGGTAACCGATATTATCGTGCATCTTTAATTTGAATTTATATTTCACGGCCAGATATCACGGTACTTCTGTAATACTGTTATAACATGCAATCATAATATGATCGCTAAAAAAGCTTACAAACACATTTCACCTTTATACCAGTTAATCCAGAGTCCATCTGTGCCAGGTCGTACACCAAGTTGGACTTGGCCGACTGAACGTAGGGATCAGAGAACGCCCGTCCATGGAATCGCTTAAAACCCTGTACCGTGTTCTTACAGTTGGTCACCACCTAGACCCAAGGAGAGAGGAATGAACATGACATCATCGTGTATGTTATTACATTTGTCAGAAGGTGCGCTCACCTGGCTCTTGGCGGCTGCTCCTATGGATCGATTCCGTGGTCCAAATGAAACGAATGACCTGGGAACGTTCAAAAATACATTCCTGTGAGTGGACTTATAATCTATTCAATCGTCCGAGAGAAACATTTGTATTGTATTGTAATTGTAATTCATAACATATTACTATTATTATTATTATTATATTATTATTATTATATAACACATCAAATTTTACGTATTACAGTGACATTTAGGAAATTCTCCTGTAATAAAGCATTCTGAAGTTAAATTTTGCATAACTTGTGATTAATACATTTTTCAACTTTCAACATACAAGCTGACACGTCAATTTAGAACCTATTGTCAAATTTTAATTCATATTTCTAAATAATAAAGTTCAACTAAAAGTAATTTTAGCGTCAGTATAAATTATTCCGCGTATGGCAATGAAGAGTTTTGTGCAAAACTATATACGGTAAGTTATTTCCGTAGGTAATGCTAGAATTTTCCAACAAGCATGGCCTGCCTTCGTCACCTTGGTAGCGCGGTATGCATTAACCAAACACACCGGTTGGGCGGTGCTTGAGTCACCCAGGGACGTCAAGGCGTACGCAAAACCGTGCCGCCCGTTCGTGGTTGCCGGATAATTGAGTTCAACCACTTGGTGGTTACAGTTAATAAAACTATGATCTTGGCTAACAAACCTAGCTTGGGTGGCCACACACGGTGACTAAATGTACACGATAAAAGCTGAAAACTCTAAATAAGATTTATAAATATCAACGTTCATTCAAACCAATGCGGTTATTTGTATTGGGGGGAAAAAATCAAGTTTAGCTAATAGCAGCCAGTCTAGGGAAACGCTGCGTTCACGTGCGATATTCACGCAGTTATCAGTGACACAAACATAAAAATAAACAGGGTTTTCCTTGAGAACTGACACGAAAAGCAACTCAGTAAGAGTACTTACGGTGTGCATCTGTCGCTAAATTCATTCGCGACGGTCTCGATACCACCGGCTCGGGCTACAGCGACATAGCAGCTTTGAAAGCCCAAGTCAAATCCCACCACAGACATCTTCAGGCTGTGTCTTCAAACTTCACTTATGTCCTCTCGTACACCGGCAATTTATTACCAATACGGCACACGTATGGCTGTAAAATAGCGTGAAAGTCTCGAGAAGTAGTTTTAAGGCTGCCTAAGTTGGGCTAAGGTAACATGTAGTCATAATCCCCACCGTTGAGCGACCGGTGTCCCCGATCTGTGCGGTTCTGCCTGCCTGCAGTTCAATGTGGCCTAGTGAAATCTCGCCACTGGATATCGCGAGATCTTTCCAGAAACATTATTCTGGATCTTTCTAAAATGAGCCGAATTCTTGTTTGTTCTAAAAGTTTCTGGAATGACTTTCGAGATGTTTTTTTTTTTTTTTTCATTTTCATCCAGGTTTTGTCATCAAACTATTTTTTTGTTTCTTTTTTAATAATGTATGTTTAGTTTCTTTGATGTAAAGCACTTTTTTTCAGCTGGTTTCTTATTAACATGCTCTCGAAATTTATTTGAATTTTTTAACATTATTAGATGGGGCTTTAAAAGGCAAAGGCCCACATAGTAAAATCCTTCTTTTTTTTTTTTTTAATGGTGTTTCTTCGGTGCGTCGCACAGCCCAAATTGTTTGACGAACTGTCAGGGGCGCTGCCAGGGATTTTAGGCCTCATGAAAATATATCACTTTGGGCCCCACCACCAATGCCGGGGACACACACACATTTAGAGTATCAACTCTGTAATTTCCTGCATTCTGGTGAATCTTTACACACTAATTTGTGCATTTTCTGCATTAATTTAAGAAATGTACTCAAGGCCATCTTTTAAAATCTAAATATATTTTTATTAGAAATATTCTCAAAGCAAATACCGTAAAGAATGACTTTAAATAAATGTTTTGTTTGAATTTAACTATATTACAGTCAAGGGCGTAGGTTTGCATTGGGACGGTTTGGACAAAAAAACCTTTCAGGATGCTTAAATTGTCCCCACCAACTTTTAAACAACCTTATTTGCGTTATGTAATGACTTCGGTTATATAGGCTATTTATATTGTCTTCCCATATGTTTTAATTGTTGTAATTGACCGCACCATTTTTAAGTGAATTTGTTTTATTATGTTTAGATTTACGTGTACATCTTTTCACTTGCTGAATGTGCCTGCTGAATGTGCCGGTCCATTTTTTCCTCTTAAACACACATTTGATTGGCTGATGATTTAACCCTCTCTCACACACACACACACACACACACACACACACACACACACACACACACACACACACATTAGATATTAGCGATATGAGAAGTTTTTTTTCAGGCAGCAGCAGCCACTGTTAGAAATGTAAAAAGACATCATTGTTTTGGAAGTGGGGAACACACCATTAATGTTGGTACTGTAGGTGCAACCTGCATCAGTGTTAGCATAACATTAAACTGTGTGAACTTGCTAACCTGCAAAACTCAAGTAGGAAGCTGCTTCGAGAGAAGGACACTTCGAGAGAAGGACACTTCTCTCGAAGCAGCTTGCGCTGCCCCGTGGTGGCTCCTTGGCGTTCTCCCGCGTCCGCCTCCGCCTTCCCCTCTCTTCTCTGACTGGGTATCCCCCCTGTGCTCCGTCGCGGGTCACTGGTGTATCGGCTGGGTGTTGCCTGCTCCGGCGGGGGACCCTGCTCTGCCCTGGGCTTGGTGGGCCGCTGGGGGTCACGTGCCGTGCCGGTTGGGGGGCTGCGGCTGTGGCTCGTGGGCCGGGTGGGCGGACGGGGGTGGGGGTGGATGTGGGGTTGGTGGTGCGTCCCCTCTTGCCATCCCTGAGGGCCGGTTGATGGGTGCGCGGGTGGCCCGTGGGACCACCTTGGATCCCGGAGGGTGGGTGACGATGGCTCCCTTCGCCCCCACACCCTCCCTCCTCGAGCTGGCTGGGTGGAAGCTGGGGCCCTGGGTTGGCGCCCGCGTGGCGTCTCTGCTCGTCTGTGTGACTGTCGCGCGCCTGGTGGGGCTCGCGTGCGGCGGGATGTGATAGGGCGCACTCGGGTGCTGGGATTGGCGGTGGGGCGGGGTTGGGTCAGTCGCCAACGGGCTTACACTCACAAAGGATTCACATGAACACTGGGTTCTTGATCACAGAGCTGATTTGTGTACACTCTACCCCTTTCAATCAGTTAGCTGATAGACACCCCCACCCCCGTCCCTCTCTTTCACTGGTCAACAGGCCCCCACATGGTGTTAACCGGAAATACATCTAGCTAAAGATAAAAATAACATATTAGTGCTAGTCTAGACGTTCATTGTATTTCTTCTTGTAATTTGTGTTTTTCTTTCTTCTCTTGTGTTTTTTTTCTTCTGTCCCCCCATAACCCCTTCCTGTTCGCTGCTTTGTCATAATAAACGAGGTATTTTGAATGATCACAATGGGAGTATGTCAGACTCTCAATGTGAAACATTAAAACTGTTCAGACTATCCGGGCACTTAGACTTCCATTCTCTGTGTCAAACAGCTGAACAGGACAGGTTAAAAAAAAAATGGAATCATGTTGTCAAAATGTTTTGTTGCAATCAATATCTGCAATAAAAAAGAATGACATACAAAAAAAAAAAAAAGAAATGTAAAAAGACATCATTGTTTTGGAAGTGTGTTTGGACCATTAATGTTGCTACTGTTGGTCCAGCCTGCATCAGTGTTAGCATAACATTAAACTGTGTGAACTAGCTGCTTCGAGAGAAGTGTCCTTCTCTCTGTGTTTTCTACTGTTAACATTAAATAAACTGTGAGAAATGTAATAACCTCTGCTGGCAATTATGGAACTAGAAAAACGTTAGCAAGAAGCTGCTTAGAGAGAGGGGGGTGCTGCATTACCTCGTACGTAGCTCACACAACACAACAATCATAATAATGTACATTAAAAAAAAAAAAAAATAATAAAAAAAAGTATTTTGGGGGAGGGTGCCGTGAGCTACCCACACTAGCTTTGTGATTGACTGGTCGATTGTGATCAACGTCATGAGCACCCCTGATTTAGTATATCAATTAATTTGGTTCATATTCGTGAGAAATGTAGCCCTGACCCCCGTTCACCTCCATCCTGAGCAAAAAGTGTACATGCAGGTTATGCTGTAATATCATCCCTACCCATGTTGAGACCAAACCTACACCCTTGACTACAGTATACATTACAGTATACAACTGTTTTAGTATGAAGAGATTGCTAAGGATTTATTTGCCTGCTGTACTGATTAAGTTTAAGCTAAAAGTGGAGCAAACACTAGCTAGCAAACAATTACAGTATTTCATTATGGAGTAGGCTTAGCCTCATCTGGAAACTCGCGATCTCCACTATATGCTACAGCTCCGAAGCGAGATCCTTTGTTAACAAACTAAATTCAATTGATGACAAACTAAATTCTATAAATTCTTGACAAACTGGATTCAAGTCGATTTTAAAAAAGAAAATTTTCACACCAATTTTCAACATCTGTAGGATACCAAAAAATGCCGTCATTATTTGGAATTCATGTTTTTGAATAGGTGCATGTCGCTCATTGAGGCCGGGAAAATCCCGTATTTCTTACGGAGTGAGCTGGGACCTCGCTTCGGAGCTAAAATAACAGGTTAATTTTTAGCACCACGCTGACACAAGACACCGACCTTCCTTTGTGAAGTACTTTGTCACATCCTGTTGGCCTTTTCTACCCATCTCCTGTTTTGCTTTATTTTCTTTCCTCTTTTGAAAACCCGATTTTTGTTTTGAAAACATTTCTGCACTACCGCGCTCTGCGCACTTCGAGTCATTGACTGGTGTAAATGTGCACCGCTGCTCCGGGTCTGAACGAAGGAAGGGCAGACCAAACCATGTAATGAAAATACAGGGGTTTGGAGGGTGGCTGGTAATACATATGCTCTCTGGGTGTTTACTTTTTGCCCAAAACGAAACCCTTTGTTTTATTCCTATTAAAATTATAATGATAAATATTTAAATTTGCAAACGATTAACTAATGTTCAAATTTTCTTTGTGGGCCCCCATCTGGGCATGGGCCCTTAGAATCAGTCTCACCTACACGGCGCCCTTGCCTACTGTCACCATTCGAATAAAAAAATGACCTGAATTTTCACGCAACGCAAGGAATTTTTCAAATGCCCCCCCCAGAATTTTCCGTTTGCCCGTAAATGCGGGTTTTTTGAAAAGAAAAAAAATATATATCTAGTCCAGTGGTTCTTAACCTGGGTTCGATCGAACCCCAGAGGTTCGGTGAGTAATTCTAAGGGGTTTGGTGAAGGTTATGAATACACAGGACCCCATCTTCATATTCTGACTAAAGGCAAAGTGTCATTTTAGACAAGGTTTTGGACTAGTTTGCCCCCAATCTACAGACTTTATTTAATTTCTTTCAACTGCTAGCCCTCTAGCTAATGGGAGGAGAAACTGGTTTGCTCAGTGGAAGGTTGACACTTTGTATGGTAGAAGTATAACAGGCTTACCGGCAGCATAGACTGCACAGATAATTTTTTAAAAAATGCAAATTTTACACAATGAAAAATAGTATGTGTTGCAAAGATTTGGCAATAAAAAGAGTGAATACATGAAAATAAAAAAGGAACAGTGTGAAACGAACAGAGTTTCAATTTCATTGTCCAACGTGAAAAATCGACAGCAAAAGGCAAAATTATCTGTGGTAAATTTGAAAAAATACTTGAACCGGGATTTAGTTAGAAAATAGCTTTCTAGCTATGCCTTATCAGTTTTAAATTAGAAAAGAGAAAAATGCTTTATTAAATTCCGAAGGGTTCTGTGACTATAAATGTGAAACTCGTGGGGTTCGATACCTTTAGCAAGGTTAAGAACCGCTGATCTAGTCAGACAATTTTTCACCAAACCACACAATTTACACATAAAAAAATCCAGAACTGTATTTGCCAAAAATTGTCCCATTGATCTCTAACGGGATGCCATTGACAGCTATGCACGTCCAAATTTCCCATTTATTTTCAATGGCAGGAAAACATAGGTCCTTGTGATTTTTGACCATTTACAATGACAGCCCATTGACACTGAAATACAATAGAATAGCCCTTTTTTGTGATTAAACTGGCTCACAAGTAAGTCGATTGCCATTGACAGCCATGCACGTCACTACCATTGACGGCCATGTACGTCCAAATTTCCCATTTATTTTCAATGGCAGAAAAACCTGTGTGCTTGTGATTTATGACCAAAAACTTACCATTACAGCCCAATGACATGCCCAAATAAGTCGATGCCATTGACTTCCATGCAACAGGATGTGCCCCCGAAATGTTCCCAAATAAACAGGAAGTGACCTGATAGATCTGTATCTACCATAGCAAAGCCCCATCGTAATTTCTCTAGAAATTGCAGTTTCTAGATATTATCGATATCGTTATTATTATCATAATTATTATTAGTTGTAGTAGAGGTAGTAGTAGTAGTGTTATTAAGTGTCGCTTAAATGCTATTATTATATGAATGTGTATTATGATCATTATGTAGCAGCTACAAATACACATTTCAATAGTTTTGTTTAAGTTTTGAATGAAGTACTTTTCAGTTATGACAGAATGGTCCACCAAACCAAAAATGTAATTAAATACACGTACGTACATAGAAATACTTATGTAAATGCAGTAAGGCTAATACATACAACCCCAATTCAAATTATGTTGCGATAGTATGCCACACATACATAAAAACTAGAGTTTTTCAGGACCGATACCAATTATTAGTAGTTAGAGGTGCTGATAACCGATTTTTGGAGCCCATATTCATTTGCAGTAAAAGTGTAAAAATAGGCGATAAAAAAATTAATAATGCAAACACTGAACTTTATTGAAATACCAAAAGCATGTTTATTGAATCACACAAATAAAAATAATAGCTCCAAAAGTGCCTGAATTTCCTAGACTCCGAAACAAACAACTCTTATAAAGTTGAATAAAAAGTTAAATAAATAACTCTCTGGAAAAATGTGTTGTTCCAAAAACAAAAAAAGTTTTAAACATGTTACTGTCCCACCATGTCACTTTCAGAATGCGAATTATTTTTAAACAAGAATAATGTCGAAAAATGCTTGTATTTATTAAATGCTTCATTTAGTGAGTCCAGTAAAATCCGCTCACTGCTGAGAACAGCCGCGCAAACACACACAATGAGTTGCCACAGCAAACCAGTGTTTATTTACCAAGCTAAACGATGATTGACACATCTGACGTCTTTGAAGGGAGCGCTACCGAGCTTCTCTGGCAAGATCAAAGCTTCAACACCTTTCAATCATCGTTAACTTGAACAAGCAAAACTCACAGTGCACTGCTGACTAGTAAAGCAGCAGGAGGGAGAGTAAGACTGTACGAGTGTGAAGCAGAAAAACATATATTTTTTTAATTAAAAGCCTTTTCACCCTATTCCGATCTCCTGAAAAATGGCACGATTCTCATGTGCTTACTGATAAAAGATAAACTGCTTTAATATAAAACTAACGTTGACTAGTGGTGGATGAAGTACTTACTTTTTTTGTTGACGTAAAAGTACAGATACAGATGCAAAAAATTACTTAAGTACAAGAATCTAAAAAAAAGAATACTCAAGTAAAAGTACAGAAATACTTGCTTTAAAATCCACTTTACAAGTAAAAAGTAAAAGGATTTTCTCCCAATGCAATCATGTAATGCAGAGATCTGAGTCAATATTCAAAGAAAGAACCAGAAAATGCATTGACTGCTCAGTTTTATTTAAGAATGGAAAAAAAGCAATAAAATTGACTGCACTGTAAACAGAAGCTTAACAAATTGAAAAACTCCAAAGCTTAATGGCGGATTGCAAGCAACTATCAGGTACTTAACGCCACCTACTGTACAAGAGTGTGGTGTTTTTATTGGTCGATATCTTGTTCACCTGCCTAATCTTACTTGTACTCGTGTTGCTGCCTCTACTGCTTAGTTACGTTAAAGTTGTACGGGGCGTATTGATTACGCTGGAGGTATGAAAACGAAACTAGTAACGTGTAACGCAGACGACAAATTGAAAAGTAGTGGAGTAAAAAGTACAGATACCTGCTGTAAACTGTAGTGAAGTAAAAGTAAAAAGTGCTACTTCATATTTGTATTCAAGTAAAGTACAGATACACAAAAATTTTACAGCGTTATATTCCACCACCGACGGTGACATACTGCATGGCTCAAAAGAGTAACAGTGGGAATGAAGGCAGTTGAATGGTGGGAGGGTGATAAGATTTTACCAAATGTTCAACCTCAGCATCTGGTTGCGAAATGACTGAAGTCAGTACAAAACAGAAGGCAACGGTATGTATCAGTATGTATGTAGCTTCTCTGGCACATTACGTCTCATTTTGTCAAGAAAGTGAGAATTTCACCTGTTATCGTTCGGATAAATATGTGGAAAAAGTACACAGATAATATTTTTACAGAGGCGGAGTTTGACTTGTGGGGCTGGGGGGGCACAACATGTTGATGACCCCGAAACACAGTGTCAGCAATAAAATTAACTTACAAGAATATTTATAATAATAAGTTGACAATGAGCGTTTTTTGTTTCCTATCTTCGTCAAGATCGTCATCCATTGAATATGGTACGCCTGTCAGTGCGTGCCAATGTAGTTACCCCAGTCAAAAATTGTATCCCCTGGGTGGAGCCATATGGAGGTAGAGTTGTGTCTTTATTATTCAATCCAAAAAAAAAAAGTTGCTTCAATAAAAAAAAAAAAAAAAAAGTTGCTTCAATCAAAATATATATTTTCAATTTAAATAAAAGTCGCTTCAATCCAAAAAAATAAAATGTGTTTGAATGCAACAATAAATTTGAAACTCCCCCAAAAAATGCATGTGACAGCTATTTTTCCGTGATTGATTGTTTTGTTTTTTTATTTAAGCAACTTTTTTTTATTGAAGTAATGTTGATATGTGTTTGGGCCACATTTTGGCTAGGACGTTTTTGTCTTTATTATTCAATCCAAAAATAAGTTGTTTCACAAAAAATATATTTTCAAAAAGAAAAATCACATAAATCAAAAAATAAAAATTCAAATCATAGAAAATGTTTTCGAATGCAAAAAAACTATTTGAGATTGACAAATTTGCATTTGAACACTTAATTTTTTATTGAAAAAGTTTTCTTTGATTGAAGCAATCCTTTTTGTGTTTGGGCCATATTATGGGTAGGACATTTGTGTCTAAATCATTCAACCCCCCCCCACCCCCCCCCAAAAAAAGTTGCTTCAATCAAAAAAGATATTTTTAATCAAAGAAAAAAATCATTTGAAAAATAAAATTGCCCTCCCCTAATTTTTTGTTTTTTGCTAGTCACATGATCTGCTCAAAAATAATTTTGACCCATTATAAAAAAAAAAAAAAAAATTGTTCATTTCATTCATTTTTGTTGCAGTTTTATTGCTTTACAGCTTTTATACATATAGGAAAGTCAATTTCATGCAATTACTCTTTTCGGCCACCAGGGGGCCTGCCCCCCCTTAAAATCCGCTTATTTTTTATTTTTAGCTGTTAAAACACAAAAAGCCATTCGAACATGCGTGTGGCTTGCACGTAGCGTATTACTTAATATCTTTAGTACACAATATTCGCCAGAGAGGGCGCAACAAAACTTGGTTGTTAAAAGACGTGATGGCTTTCTTAACCAACGAGGAATAAAAGTAAAACTAAAGATGGCGACTCCCATGCACAGAATAATAGCTAGGCGACAAGCGTGAGTATTGTATCATTTACCGAATAAAACAAAACAAAAACAAAAAAAAAACAAATTTACACAATAAGTGACTATTTCGATGTTTTTTGGGATTACAGCTCATATTTTGTCGAGTTGGTTTGCGTACATGGCGAACGTTTCCGGCATCAAATTGAACTCAAACGCAACGCGATTCAAAATCGCATTTTTATACAGAAAACATGGTAATTTCTCCTGCGTTTATCAATAACAAAGTCTTTACACGTGATAAGGTTCAATTAAAGCGTACTGCACCAACATTTATTCAAACGTTATTAGCTGCCTAATAAAGATGACTGAAGCCAAGCCACTCTTGCAAATAAGCACTAATAAATATGTTCAGTCAAAAAATGTATAGATGGACTGCTCATAATTCATTGTCCTATTTTCCCCACTGTCCGTTACCTTTAGGGAGGCAAACAAACAGCAGGTGCGTTGCCAGAAGTGTTTGGAGATGGGCCACTGGACGTACGAATGCACGGGGAAGAGGAAATATGTGCACAGACCATCGAGGACGGTTGAGATGAAGAAAAAAATTAAGGACCTTGAGAATAAACAGTTGAGCATCACCGGGTAAGGCAATTGGACTGTCTTAACCACAGATTTAGGAACATGTTAATGAACTGACAAATGTCTTATTTCGCCTTACAGACCAGGACAACAAAGCACCAATGAGAAGAAAAATAAGAAGTAAGCTACCTTATTTAGCTGCACAAGAGAAACAAAATGTAAAAAAATAGGGATGTCCCGAGCGCATATTTTTGGGTCGGAGTCACCAGATTTTGAGAATCTGCCAAAACCGAGTCCTGATCCAAAACCAGATTTTTTTTTTTTTTTTTTTTTTTTTAAACAAAAGTTCCAAACATGTTACTGTCCAGCAGTGTTGTTTTTGGCAGCTCTTTTAATTTTCATCTATGTCTATTGGACAAAAATACTTATTAGTCATATTTTAGTCATCGCAAAATGTGCTCGTCTTCGTCTCGTTTTAGTCAACTAAAACTCAAACTATAAATTTCAAAAGTTTGAATCCACGAATAAATAAAAACAGTTCTTAACAATTTTGAATGAACATTGACAGACGAGCACATCATTTTAGAGTCTACAAGGACATCAACATCTTCATGACGATAATCCACACTCGGCAGGAAAACAGCACGTTATTTGAATGAATAAAACTCACCTGGATGCCACGAACTGGATGTAAAAAGTTTTCTAAGAGTTTAAGAAGACACTGACCGAGTCACTGTGCTAAAGGCTAATGCGTACGGAAATGCTACGCTAATGCTATGCTAACACTACAAGTTAGTTTAGTGTGTGATGATCACTCAGCACTAGAGCTGCAGCTACCGAATATTTTAGTACTCGAGTAATCGACTGAAAATTCTATCGATTAATCGAGTGATCGGATAAAAGAAATATATTTTTAGGTGAAGAGCAATTATAAATATACATGAGAAAATAAGACATTTAATCTAATGTTGAACCATTTTCAGTCAATCAATGTCTTTATAAAAAAAAAAAAAAAAAAGGACTAATTCACTGCTTTCACTCAAAAAACCTTTAGATCTTATTAAAAAAAAATAAAAATAAAAATGCCGTTATGCTTGATAACACACATCACTTAAAAGTTAGGATTTTTTCCCCACGTGTTTCAATTGAATTTCTATTTGTGTCAAGCCATTTTTAAGTGCTAGTTAAGTTTTAAGTTAGTCTAAACAGTAAGTCCTGATAGGATTTTGAGTTTTTCAGTGTTCAAAATAAATGTATGATACAGGCTGTATTGGAGCACATTAGGGACCAGTGCTACTTGGTGTTTTATCCAGCAATGACTACTGAGCTAAAATTGATAGTTAGCAATATTGAGTTTTTATTTTACACCCTCATCACTCCACAACGCTATGTTAAAGCCTGTATGTAAGACACGTTAGCCACGCATCGAAAGTGGTCATAATAGAAACCTAGCCCTCCGCAGGGCTAACGTTACGTGAGCTAGTGACAGTAACGTTAATCTTTATTTATTAACGCTCAGCGCTCTTTATTAGCGCTTAGCGCTCTACTGCTTTAAGATGGCGGCTGTTTACTAACGCTGCCCAGACGCGGCCGAGTCTGTCATTTCGCATCTGGTTCAACATACATGTGATCTCTATGACTCATCAGACGCTACCTGCTACCACCGTAGCATCGTGCAGGCTAGTATTTAGCAACGTCAGCGTCGTTTGTAGCGGCTGTCGGTTGCAGTAAGTTTTTTTTTTTTTGTTTTTTTTTTTTTTGCTTCTTCCTCTACGCACGTGACATCAGCGCGTTGTCCCGCATTAAAAGTAGTCCGAGCAAAACGTGATGCTTAGAGCTGTCAAAATAAACGATTAATCGAGGTGAATAAAATTACTCGGATCAGTTTTTAAACTCGAATTACTCGAATTGCTCAAGTATTCGTTTCGGCTCTACTCAGCACAGACCTTTAAAGGCTAAAGCAACATGGCAAAGGCAAGAAAAAAACAAAACAAAACTTACCAAGTAGTACCTGACACATGTTTCACAAACGGCGGGTTTCGGGGGGGAGGCGCTGCATGACACATGAGTAACATGACCAAACACTGCTGAAATGCATGCTAACTACACATATGACAAGAAAATATCACACATTGTAAAGTTATAATAGAAACGATGACAAATTTTCGTCTCGTCAGACGATGACTGGCATCCATCTCGTGATGTTTTCGTCTCCGAAGACACGTTTTTAGCTCGTCATCACAACAGCCTCCCATTTACACTGCTGGCCAAAAGTATTGGCACCCCTGCAATTCTGTCAAATAATGCTCAATTTGCAATTGCAAATGCTTTGGTAGTAATATCTTCATTTATGTTGCTTGCTTTGTAAAAACACAAAAGATAATGATATATATATATATTTTTTTTTAATCATTATAATTTTACACAAAACTCTAAAAATGGGCCGGACAAAAGTCTTGGCACCTTCAGCCTAATACTCTGTAGCACAACCTTTAGACAAAATAACTGCGAACAGCCGCTTCCGGTATCCATCAATGAGTTTCTTACAATGCTCTGCTGGAATTTGAGACCATTCTTCTTCGGCCAACTGCTCCATGTCTCTGAGATTAGAAGGGTGCCTTCTCCAAACTGCCATTTTCAGATCTCTCCACAGGTGTTCTATGGCAGGGGTCCCCATCCGCCGGGCCGTGGAAAGGTACCAGTCCGTGGCGCATTTGCTACTGGGCCGCACAGAAATAATATTTTATTAACGACTGCATTCTGGCCGAAATAACTTTGGCCTGTGGTCCTGCTCAACACATCAATATCCCTGTCTACTCTAGATATAATACTACAGTATAGATTAGAACGTCGTCATAGAAATTCATTGATTGGACTGCAAGCAGTACATCTTGTTTTGTATATAGAATATATCTATGTGCGCTTGTCCTCCATAATAACGTATGACTAAGCGCAGCACATTTGTTCCCCCACACTAGCGAAAATGACTGGAAAACAGACGTCTTTGGAGAGATTTTTTACGGCGAAAAAGGGCACCTGACGAGCCTATAACCTCGAAGACCCACGAACTGCGAAGGAGTGGATTTGTGACCCGTTTGTGAATAAACCAAGTGTTTCGAGCATGTGTGTGCAACATGAAGATCAGCTTGTAGAGATCGCAAATGACGGCGACCTTAAATGTACATTTGAGACAATTATTCCGGAATATCCTGACAGCGCTACGAGAACACTGAAAACCTTGCTACAATTTCCAACATCGCATCTTTGTGAAGCGGGCTTCTTAATTAATGCTAAACGACATGGCGAAGGTGTTAACGGTGAGCTAGCGGTGTGCAGCTAATATGGCAGGATGGGTCTGAGGTGAACTTTTGTCCATCCACGATCAAACTTAAGTTAATATTCCTTTCTTTAAAGAAAGTTTGTCGTGTTTACTTTGGAATCGCTGCATTTGCGGCCATTTTTAATGTTACGCGCATGTTTTTGATGCAGTTTTTGATGGGTTGCAAAATTTGTCAAAACACCGGTCCGTGAAAAAAAAGACCCAAATCACACCGGTCCGTGGTGCAAAAAAGGTTGGGGACCCCTGTTCTATGGGATTCAGGTCTGGACTCATTGCTGGCCAGTTTAGAAGTCTCCAGTGCTTTCTCTCAAACCATTTTCTAGTGCTTTTTGAAGTTTGTTTTGGGTTATTGTCCTGCTGGAGGACCCATGATCTCTGAGGGAGACCCAGCTTTCTCACACTGGGCCCTACATTAGGTTGCAAAATTTGTTGGTAGTCTTCAGACTTCATAATGCCATGCATACGGTCAAGCAGTCCAGTGCCAGAGGTAGCAAAGCAACCCCAAAACATCAGGGAACCTCTGCCATGTTTGACTGTGGGGACCATCTTCTTTTCTTTCAAGGTCTCGTTTTTTTCCCTGTAAACTATGTTGATGCGTTTTCCTAAAAAGCTCTACTTTAGTCTCATCTGACCAGAGAACATTCTTTCAAAACGTTTTTGGCTTTCTCAGGTAAGTTTTGGCAAACTCCAGCCTGGCGTTTGTATGTCTCTGGGTCAGAAGTGGGGTCTTTCTGGATATCCTACCATAGAGTCCCTTTTCCGGTACCGGTTAACACTGTTGTACCCTCCGACTGCAGGACAGCTTGAACTTGTTTGGATGTTAGTTGAGGTTCTTTATCCACCATCCGCACAATCTTTCGTTGAAATCTCTCGTCATTTTTTTTTCTCCATCCACATCTAGGGAGGTTAGCCCCAGTGCTGTGGGCTTTGAATTTATTGATGACACTTCGCAGGGTGGAAACAGGAACATTCAGGTCTTTGGAGATGGACTTGTAACCATGAAATTGCCCATGCTTCCTCACAATTTTGCTTCTCAAGTCCTCAGACAGTTCTTTGGTCTTCTTTCTTTTCTATATGCTCAATGTGGGACACACAAGGACAAGGACACAAGTACAGAGGTTGAGTCAACTTTAATCCATTTTTAATGGCTGCAAGTGTGATTTAGTTTTTTCCACCACCTGGTATGTGCCACAGATAAGTAACAGGTGTTGTTAATTACAGAAATGATTTTTTTAGAGGGTCCCAATACTTCTGTCCGGCCTATTTTTGGAGTTTTGTGTAAAATGATAATGATTTAATTTTTTTCCATTCTCTTTTGTGTGTTTTCATTGCAAGCAAAATAAATGAGGATATTACTACCAAAGCATTTGTAATTGCAATCATTTTTTTGGAAGAAATTGAGCAATATCTGCCAGAATTGAAGGGGTGTCAATACTTTTGGCCAGCACTGTATATTAAATTGTTTCATGAATGTTGTGCGAATGCGTTCTCAGGGCTGAAGAATCGAGCGGGAGCAGCAGCGATTCAGACATGTCCAGTGACTCATCCTCAGATAGCACCGACTCTTCCAGTTCATCTTCAGACGATGACACCAGCAGCGATGATGACAGCGCGTCGTCTTCCTCCTCCTCAACATCGTCATCTTCGGACAGCTCAGACTCTGGAAGCAATAGCGATTCAGATCAGGAACCTCCAAAAAAGAAGAAGAAGAAGAAATGAGCAGACAGCTTTAATGGTGTTCTGTATTTGTTAGTTTTTTTTAGCAGTTCAGTTTACTTTTCTGCATTTAGCCGTTGCTGATGAGATGGAAAACTGATTGTACAGATTTGATACAAATGTTCAATGAGCTGATTTTGGATTATAAATGTGATTGGTTTTCGGTCCTGCTCTCGGGTCTGCTGTTTGCGATATCCGAGCTGTGTAATGTTCTTCCTTTTGTATTCTATCTAGAGTAAATAGAGTGTATATTAGCCAGGTTTCATCTGTATATTTTACAACGTTGCCACTTATGGAAAATGTTAATATGCAAGCTGTCAAAGAACACAAAATAAAGAAGTGCACATGTTAAAATTGGATATATTGGTCTTCTGTACGGCTTACCTGCACAAGGGGTTGTGGGCAGAGGTGGGCAGGGCTGTCAATAGTCTTGTAGGGTTCCGGGAACAAGAGACCATTATAGGACCCACCCCTGCCACCGGCTTGTCACGACAACATACGCAGTACTTTTAACGCTTTACAAGCAATGACTGTAAATTTTCATATTTAATTTGTGATGGACAGTTAGATTTAACAGACTGTGATGTGACACAATATAAAGAAACAATTTCCATTTATTATCCCATGTAAGCTGCAATACAATACAACTGAGAGTGTCATGCCTTCCTGCTAAGCAACAAAACATCCTGTGCCTGCCCCCTCCACATCCCTAGGGTTATCAAGCCCTTAAACGCCTAGATCTTCATTTATAACATCAGTGAAATCCAATTTTTGAGAAAGCTCACGCTCAATGGAGAGCATGGCTAGGATGTTAACAGGTTCGTTTGTGCTGTTTCGGTGATGGATTCGTATTAGCGTTTGCTATAATACACAGTAGGTTGTAAACCCAAAAGAAATCCAGCCGCCGGACCAGAGTCTGTTCAGCCTCGCGCACCTGCTGCCCACAGACTAACATTATTTCCCTGATCTCCCATTACCTTCTCTCTCTGTCCGCGGCTGTTGTTCACATACCGACATCAGCGTCCACAGCCAAGGCTAGCCCTAATTCTCTGGCTTCATCATTTTTTCTCGTTCACCTCTAGGATCTTCATCCTTTTCTTTTCTGCACGCCCGATTTATGACGACTCGGCATGTTTAGAGTTCATAACAATGACAGATTTTAATTTCCTGCTTCAGGGCACGTACTGTACGTAGTGTAGCCTTGAGTGCACCAGAGCGGGGTCAAACCATTCTCTGCTAAGACAGAGTGTGTGTGTGCGCGCGTGTGTGTGTGTGTGTGCGGGGGGCATGTTGTGCAAAAAAAGGTATTTAATATGTTAATGTTTTTAAGTATATATCAAGTAGAACATATTTAATCAGACAATAATTTTAAAAAAATGTGAATGTAAAGTAAAATAAATTAAGGGTCATTCAGGGTCCCGGGACAACATACCCAGTTGCCCTCCCCTGTCGACGGGCTTGGACATAAACGGAGTTAAGCCCCCCCGGTGGCCAAAAAGTGTAATTGCATGTAATTGACTTTCCTATATGTATAAAAGTTGTAAAGCAAGAAAACAAACAACAAAAATGAATGAAATGAACAAAAAAAGATACTTTTATAATTGGTAAAAATTATTTTTCGAACAAATCATGTGACTAGCAACTTATACGGTCATTTGCTTTGCATATTATCAAAAAAAAAAAAAAAAATAGGGGAGGGATATTTTATTTTTCAAATGATTTTTTTCTTTGATTTAAAATATTTTTTTTTTTTATGATTGAAGCAACATTTTTGGGAATTGAATAATTTAGACACAAATGTCCTACCCATACGACAGCCTAAACACAAAAAGGATTGCTAAAATCAAAGAAAACTTTTTTAATGACAATTTATATATTCAAATGCAAATTTTTGAGTCAAATATTTTTTGCATTAAAAAACTTTTTTTTTCCATTATTTTTTTCTTCTTTTGATTGAAGTGTGTTTTCTTTTGAAAAAAAATATATTTTTGTATGAAGCAACTTATTTTTTGATTGAATAATAAAGACACAAATGTCCGAGCCAAAATGTGGCCCAAACACAAAACAACATTACTTCAATTAAAAAAGTTGCTTCAATCAAAAAAATAAATAAATAAAAAATTGACTTCAATCAAAAACATCAAATAAAAATAGCTTTCAAACAAATTTTTTTAAATTTCAAATTTATTTTTGCATTCAAACTTTTTTAAAATTGAAAATATATATTTTGATTGAACTTTTTTTTTTGATTGAAGCAACTTTTTTTTTTTTGATCGAATAATGAAAACACAAATCTACCTCCATATGACTCCGCCCTGGGGATACAATTTTTGACTGAGGTAACGACATTGGCACGGCACCAGTGGGCGTACCGTATTCAATGGATGACGATCTTGGCGAAAAGTATTGGTTAAGCAGCCTGATTTAGAATTCCCCTCAAGAATGATGAGAAACAAAAAAAACCCTCATTTTCAACTTATTATTATAAATATTCATGTAAGTTCATTCTATTGCTGACACTGCATTTCGGGGTCATCAACATGTTGTGCCCTCCCTACCCCAAAAGTCAAACTCTGCCTATGGCTTGGAGGCAGGTAGTAACAAGTTACATTTACTCTGTTCACTAACTTCTTGAGAAATATGTACTTAGTTTTGCCACGCACTTTTTACTTGAGTACATTTGTGAAGAAATATTACTCATACTCTGCTACTTTGGGCTACTAGAGTTGTTACATTTTTCCTCTTTCTACATAGTGATTTTATTTTTGCCAGACATGCTGACAGTGGCTGTCACCAATGAGACATCGCAACAATAACCACATGACTTTGTTACAACAATCAGAGGTAACAATGTTTTTTCTCCACGAGACGGCACTATTTGGACGGGTGATGTTTCATAGTGTTGTACTGGTCTGTATTCGATGAGTTTTGTGTCATCTATTTTTGCCTAATATAGTCATGTATTAGGTTATAGTACAGTATAATAATAAAAATTCATATAGATGAAAACCATTCTTTAAAAAAAATCTAGCATTGTAAGCAGTTACTCACAATGTTACTTATGACTTGAGTATTCTGTTCAACCATTTTTTTTGTGCTTGAGTAAATTTTCGGATGACTACTTTTACTTTTCCTTGAATAGTAGTATTTAGACGTAACTACTCGAGTAAAATTTTGGGCGACTCTTCCCACCTCTGGTTGTGGAGGTGCTGGAGACTATCCCAGCTAACTATCGGCAGGATTTGGGGTACATAGTGAACTGATTTCCAGTCAACAGGATTTTGGTATCGCTTTCTCTTAATATGCAGAATAAAGGAGTCAATTTCAATGTATCTAATTTAGTAGAATTACATTTTTCCTTTTTTTTTCGGTAAAAAAATATTTATGAAATGCTGCATCATATTAAACTATATATATATATATATATATATATATATATATACTTTTTTTTTTTTTTGATATTGTAAAACACATAACTGAGCTGCAATTTATCAAAAGGAAATTTGATTTCGTTAAATTTTAATTCAATTGAGTTTGTACAGAGATTTTGGTTGTTATGTATTTTTTTATTCCAAAAACTAACTCTAGGGGCGCTAAAGTCACAAAAATACGGTGGATAATACTAAATCCACTTAGAGAACAAGTTGAAGCAAACTGCAGGACAATCAGTCGATTATAAACAAACAAAACGCTGAAATTGTCATATTTATCACGATTAAAATGTGATTAAAATGATCCAGCAGGCATACATTTTCACATTTGGTTTAAATCAGTTTGCAAATTATGACGAATGACTCGAATGGACGATGGGACGTCATCACTTGAGGTATGGAAGTGAGCTTTATGTTACTGTGAAAATAGGAATTATCATAATCGATAAATAAATGGTCGACTTCCTCCTTTGCCGTCGCCTCTTGAATGGCGCTATTTCAACACATTCTCGTCGTCGTTGGTTCTAATTAGAATCAAATTATACTTTTTGATAAGTTGCTCAAAATATCCGAAGGCTGATGGGGTTTGTATTTTTGGATAAAACCTGCAAACGTTACTGTTTACATTGAAATCAACTTGTCTCGTGTGTTTTCATGACTTTGCTTAGAGTGGTGAAATATCCGATGTCAGCGAATGCAACGCAAGCTCGATGTCCTCCATGCATCCATTCCTGTCTATGGTACCTGCTGACTACTGAACTTAGCTAGTAGCCTTACCTTAGGAGGCACTTCTTCCCTGGAATAATAACATGAACGAACGTCCGACAAAATGTTTTTAGCGTGTTTTTTGCCCGATATGTGAGCCCTAGTTGAGGAGATGGGGGCCGTGTGTTGGGTTGTGCCGTCTTAGCTGTTACGGCGTTTTGCTGGGTCCATTTTGCTTGTAATTGGAAGTGGAAAAGACAAAGAAAAGAGCTTTCCAATAGCTAGAATGGTTTGGGCCTAAAAAGAAGACAAAAGGTAAGGTTGCCGAATGTCAGCAAACTGTGTGTTTTATTGTGTGACTGTTCGTAATGGCTGCGCGATGTTTGCGGCGAGTGTTAATACAATTAGCCGCGGAAATGTGAAATGTTTTGCGAGCTTGTTAGCTGTTAGCTTCGCTCCCCTCCCAACTACCAGCAAATAGGGTTAGCCAGCATTACGCTCAAGCCAATATGCAGGTATGTAGGTAGAGCATTAGCATCTGATGAACTGTATTCATATTCTCCAGGGGGGAAATATTGCATTTTTCCTCAATGTTATTTAAATTTGACCTGTCTTACGAGTGTTTTCCCCCGTTTTGTTCTTTTCCCCTTACCAGCAATAACTAATAATATTTAATTTTAATTTTGAATTTTCTCTTGAGGATTACAAATTAGTATGTAATACATAATGACAATCAAATGCTATTACCACCCCTGGTTAAAAAATAAAATTATGCATCTAAAACTTTATTTCCTTTACTTACTTGTTGTTTTTTAAAGAATGGTCTTTAATATTTTTACAAATCGCAAAAATAATGAACAATATGCATATACAGGGAAAGGGCGTAGGTTTGCAGAGGGACAAAACACTATGAACCTTTCAGGGTGCTCAAATTGTCCCCTACAACTTTTAAGCAACTTTATAGTGGCTTCAGTCATATAGGTCATTTAGATTGTCTTTCCATATGTTTTAATCGTTGTAATTGACCCTGCCATTGTTCGGTGAATTATTTTCATTATGTGCAGACTTTTTGTACCTCTTTTCACTTGTTAAATGTGCCAGTCCATTTTTTTCCCTCCCAAACACACATTTGATTGGCTGATGACTTACCCCCCCCCCCCCACACACACACACACACTCAGACATTAGATATTAGGGATAAGACATTTTTTTTCCAGCCAGCAGCAGCCACTGTAAGAATTGTAAAAATGAGGGCTGTCAAAATTATCGCGTTAACGGGCGGTAATCAATTTTTAAAATTAATCACATTAAAATATTTGACGCAACTAACGCACATGCCCCGCTCAAACAGATTAATATGACAGCACAGTGTCATGTCTAGGGCTGCAGCGATAGAATATTTTAGTTATCGAGTATTCGACTGAAAATTCTGTCGATTAACCGAGTAAACGGATAAAACGTTTTTTTTTTTTTTTTTTTTTTAAGGTAAAGAGCAATTATAAATATACAGTACTGTGCAAAAGTTTTAGGCAGGACACCTGCCTAAAACTTTTGCACAAGTACTGTATATTTTTATTATATTATGTATATACAGGACATACTGTATGTATATATTTTCCCCAAGTGGAAGCTTCCATGATCCTAATAAATTTAATAATTAAAAAAAATATATATACAGTACTGTGCAAAAGTTTTAGGCAGGTGTCCCGCCTAAAACTTTTGCACAGTACTGTACATGAGGAAAAAAAGACATTTAATCCGATATTGAACCATTTTCAGTCAATCAATGTCTTTATTTTCGATGTACATTGTTGAAAACAGCCAACAATTGCATCTCAGATATGACTAGAAAAAAAATTCCTTGCTTTCACTCAAAAACTTCTAGATCTTATTAAAAAAAACATATTTCTTACCTAAAAATGTAATTACGCTTGTGTTTGTGCTTGTGTGTGTTTTTCCCATGTGTTTCAATTTAATTTCCATTTGTGTCAAGCTATTTTTAAGTTCTAGTTAAGTTTTAAGTTAGTCTAAACTGTAAGTACGGATAGGATTTTGAGTTTTTGCAGTGTTCAAAATAAATGTATGATACATGATGTATTGGAGCACATTAGGGACCAGTGCTACTTGATGTTTTAGTCAGCAATGACTACTGAGCTAAAACTGACAGTTAGCTTTATTATGTTTTAATTTTACACCCTCATCACTCTACAGCGCTGTGTTTTTACAGATTAAATAAAGCCTGTATTTAAGACACGTTAGCCACGCATCGACAGTGGTCATAATCAATAGAAACCTAGCCCTCCGAAGGGCTAACGTTACGTCTACGTGAGCGAGTGAAAGTAACGTTATGTTGATTAGCGATGAGGAGTCTACTGCTTAAAGATGGCGGCTGTTTACTAACGCTGCCCAGACGCGGCTGAGTCTGTCATTTCGCATCGAATCCTAAATGCATGCGATATCTATGAGACGCGTCGGACACTACCTGCTACCGCACTAGCATCATGCAGGCGTAGTTTTTAGCAATGTCGGTGTAATTTGTAGCAGCTGTCGGCTGCAGTAAGTTATTATTATTATTTTTTAAATTGCTTCTTCCTCTACGCACGTGACGTCAGCACGTTGTCCAGCATTAAAAGTAGTCCAGGCAAAACGTGATGCTTAGAGCTGACAAAATTAAACGATTCCACGAGGTGAATAAAATTACTCGGATCAGTTTTTAAACTCGAGTTACTCGAGTTGCTCGAGTATTCGTTTCAGCTCTAGTCATGTCCACTTGTTACTTGTGTTTTTTTGTTGTTTTGTCGCCCTCTGCTGGTGCTTGGGTGCGACTGATTTTATGGGTTTCAGCACCATAAGCAATGTGTAATTACTGATATCGACAATGGCGAGCTACTAGTTTATTTTTTGATAGAAAATTTTACAAATTTTATTAAAACGAAAACATTAAGAGGGGTTTTAATTAGAGATACTGTATATTAAAAAAAAGGCATGTCCGATATTTTTTTGCCGATTCTGATACTTTGAAAATGACGTGATCGGACCCGATCGATCGCAAGTATATATATATATTTTTTTATTAAATCATTTTCTAATTGTATTTAACGTTACAGACATAATATGTTACACTCATCCAGAGTCTTTAGTTTAGGCTTAAGGTAGGGTTATCAAATTTATCCCATAAACGGCGGTAATTAATTTAAAAAAAAAATTATCACGTTAAAATATTTAACGCAATTAACGCATGCGTTGCACGACCCACTCACGCATTGTCGCGTTCAATCTGTAATGGCGCCATTTTACCTATATATATATATAGAGTTAAAAAGCAGCGTAAAATCAGTAGAGTCAATTTTGGCAGCCTTTGGAGCCTTTTTTTAATTGGCTAAAGCCTTTCAATCCCTCTCCCTACGATTAGAAATATCATGGGAAGCAATGTGGGGGAAAAAGGTGGTAATTGAGCTTTTTCTTAACACCCTATGTTATTTCCCAACGCAGAGAAGATATATCAATTGGTACCACTACGCACAGTCATGGGTGCACTTCCCATCATGCATTTGGGCACAACAGTTAAATGGCTATAGTATCATTTACTGAAAGCTCAACAAATACACTAGATAGCAATATTTAGTCACAATATACAAATTCACCTTTAAGAATCCTTTAAGAATTACAAGTCTTTCTATCCTTGGATCCCTCTCGAAGAAAAAATGTTAATAATGTAAATGCCATCTTGAGGATTTATTGTCATAATAAACGAATACAGTGTTGAATGTATATATTCGTCCGAGTTTTATTCATTTTTTTCTTAATGCATTGCCAAAATGTATTTGATCGGGAAAAAATATCGGGAATGATTGGAATTGAATCGGGAGGAGAAAAAAAAAAGTAATCGGATCGGGAAATATCGGGATCGGCAGATACTCAAACTAAAACAATTGGGATCGGATCGGGAGCAAAAAACATGATCGGAACAACCCTAGTTTTAATATAAAATTTCTATAACTTGTACTAACATTTATCTTTTAAGAGCTACAAGTCTTTCTATCCATGGATCGCTTTAACAAAATGTTAATGTTAATGCCATCTTGTTGATTTATTGTTATAATAAACAAATACAGTACTTATGTACAGTATGTTGAATGTATATATCTGTCGTGTGTCTTATCTTTCCGTTCCAACAATAATTTACAGAAAAATATGGCATATTTTATAGATGGTTTGAATTGTGATTAATTACGATTAATTTTTAAGCTGGAATTAACTTTTGATTAATTAATTAATTTTGATTAATTTGACAGCCCTACTATATACAGTGGGGAGAACAAGTATTTGATACACAGTCAATGGGAAAACCCATTGGCAGTGTATCAAATACTTGTTCTCCCCACTGTATATATATATATATGTATATATATATATATATGTATAATATATAAGACAAAAATTAAAAGGGCTGTTAAAATCAGTTTTTTTTTTTCGCAATAAGTATGCTGTGGATGAAATGATAACTTGTCTTAAAGGCGCGTCAACGGATACAATATCAAGTAGTACACACACGACAAGCAGAAACAAAGACGCTATCTTATTTATCTCAGTTGACACATCCTGGTAGGGTGTGTATGTTTGTGTTTGGGGGGGTTGGTCTTTGGCCGTGAACTCTATTTATGATGGGTAACTTAGTGAGGACTGGTTTGACAGGTGCTGTTTTGAATAACTTTGTCACGTTCTCAACTGCATTACAAGGGCTAAAGGACATTAACCTGCTGCATATAACTGGGAGAATATTCTATGATGTATTTAATATATTCTACAAAACGACCAATAAACAGGAAAAACAAGCTATTTTCATCCTGCGATGAGTTTATCCCTAGTAGACAGCGAACGCTGCCACCCTCCCACTTCAAACGGATTGGACGCCTATGGACGTCCATGGCAGACAGTGCTAGGCAATGAGTTCATTTTGGGGCATTTCAGGAAATTTCCTGTTGATTTTTGGTCACTTTCTGTTGATTTTGGGGAATTTACAAGTCACTTGAAGTTAATTTTGGGTTACTGAATAGGAAATGATTCAAGAATGTCCCCAAATGAATAGGAATTGACTCAAAATGAAGAGCAAGAAACCTTGTATGGACACATCATAATGTTTTGAAAATTCTTGTGAATAAATGCTTAAATCCTCCAATTCTTTATAGATATGGACGTAAAACAGTCTCGATTCTTGATTAAAGGCAAAAAAAGATTGTGCAGTTCGAATTTATTTTACGTAAATATGTTGAAGTACAATGCTAGTCTGTTAGTAAATGTAGCTAGCGGCCGCCTGAAGTAAACTGAGCTTTTACGGTAAAAATTCTTGTGAATAAATGCTTAAATCCCTGAATTCTTTATAGATATTGACGTAAAACAGTCTCGATTCTTGATTAAAGGCAAAAAAAGATTGTGCAGTTCGAATTTATTTTACGTAAATATGTTGAAGTACAATGCTAGTCTGTTAGTAAATGTAGCTAGCGGCCGCCTGAAGTATACAGAGCTTTTCCGTTGAAAATTCTTGTGAATAAATGCTTAAATCCCCGTATTTTTTATAGATATGGATGCAAAACAGTCTCGATTCTTGGTTAAAAACAAACAAAAAAAAACGTGCAGTTCGCAGTTATTTTAGGTAAATATGTCGAAGTTCAATGCTAGTCTGTTATTAAATGTAGCTAGCGGACTCCTTATGTAAACAGAGCTTTTCTGGTGAAAATTCTTGCGAATAAATGCTTAAATCCCCGAATTCTTTATAGAGCTAGACGTAGTACAGTCCCGATTCTTGGTTAAAAGCAAACAAAATGTGCACTTAGCATTTATTTTACGTAAATATGTCAAAATACAATGCTAACCAACATAAGCCAAGGTTTTGTTTGAGTTTTTTTTTTTTTTTAATGTTTTAATTTATAGGTATATTCAGCAGTTTTTTGTGAGAATATGTGTTTGAACTATTCAAAAAGTTAGCATTTTATAGCATTTAAGCTAGCGGACTTTTGCTTTGTAAGTTAGCCAATTGTTCTTTTGTTGTACTTAGATCCTCATTTATTTATTTTTTATTCCGTTTGAGGCTCAGCTCAGGTATTTTAATTTTTTCGGTTCCTTATCCGATTACTCAATTATTCAAGATAACTTCATCGATTAATCGACTACTAAAATAATCGACAGCTGCTGCCCTACACCCCTAGTCCATACTCGTAGAGCTTGTTTTCTGTCAGTTTATTCATAAAAGAAAAATGCGACTTCACCAGCGACTTCATTGGATATTATGTCACACGTTAACGCAAACGCGACGAAGAAGAAATGGCAGAGGATGAGAAAGTATGGATATTTATAGGCGCATTGGTAAGCCATATGTTTGTGTGGTTCTATCTTTAGCTAAGAGGAGATCCTCTCGGACTAACAACACTGGGAGAGATTGACAGTACTTATAGAGAGCGACCTCACGGTCCTGATATTCTTTTCCCTATTTGTGTACTTTTTGTGCAATTTGGGGGGGGGGGGGGGGTCATGCCCCATCCCCTTTTCCTTGAACAAAGGCAGTTTGGCAAAAAGCAAAAGCTTGAGTGACGCATGTTCTTTGGAAAGGTTTGCAAGATAATTGAGCCTTGTGTGTCATGTTCCACTAACATTCGTGTCACAATGTGCTGCTGGAATAATGTGTCGTTTGTGTCATCGTGGGGAGAAAGGCCTCTTGAAACTGGAGTGCAGCTGACATGATTTTACTCGTGGAAGCTTGTATGGTTATTGTTATATTATAAATGCTGGTTTTTGGATACAGATTACACTATAGATTTCAATGTGAGTTGTGTAATAGGCAATAATACTCTAGTTAGGGCTGCAACTCACGATTATTTTTAGGATCAACTCATCGGATGAATCTTTTTCAATTACCTTCACAATTTAACTTGGAAGTTGTCTTAGGCATTTTGTAAGTAACAATGAAGACAAAATGGATGACTATTTTATTCAAAGATAATATTGCATGAAAGCTTTCTGACTTAACTTTTGTCAGGGACTCTACAGTTTTGTCGCTTATCTATTTTGTAGAAACAATTGCTAATAACCTGACTTTTAATTATTTAATTGGTTTCAGAAATGGCTCATATGAAAGCTAAGACCCTCCCAAATGATGTTGAATGTACAAAAATATATTTGTCACACTAAAAAAATACTTATCATTTAATGAAGACATAAAGGTCAAATTTTGGCAAGACAAAGTTTTTTCGCCTACAGAAAATAGTGCGAAAATTGAACAAAAAATGTACTTCAAATACAAAAATGTTACATAACATAAGCGAGTTAGGTAGTGGTGCTTTGAGATCCAAATTTAATATTTTGTATGACTTCCATGGGCATTGGCAAGGATTCATACAATTCATTGATGAAGTCATCAGGAACATCAAAGAAAGCAGTCTCGCATGCCTCCCAGAGTTCATCAACATTCTTGGGTTTCGTCTTCCATGCTTCCTCTTTCATCCTACCCCAGACATGCTCAATGATGTTCATGTCTAGTGACTGGGCTGGCCAGTCCTGGAGGATCTTGATCTTTTTCCACTGCAGCAGAGCTCCACGAGACCTGGTCACCTGAAGTCCCTGTGTAAACCAGAACAGTCTGTCGAATTAAGTCTAGAAATTGCCTCCATTGTCGAATCAGTGCCCAGAAACCAGCATTAAACAAAAGACAATTAAAAAAACGTGGCATTTGCCAAGGCCTGTCAAAAGGATGGATGCTAGAAAAGTGGCAAAAGGTGGATTTTTCTGATGAATCTTGCATTGAATTACACCACAGTCGCCGCAAATGTTGCAGGAGACCTACCGGAGCCCGCATGAATCCGAGATTCACTCAGAAAACAGTGACGTTAGATGGTTACATCATGACCAAAATCATGGTCTGGGGTTACATCCAGTATGGGGGTGTGCGAGAGATCTGCAGGGTGGAAGGAGACATAAATAATCTGAAATATCAACAAATCTTAGCTGCCTCTTACATTCCTAACCATAAAAAGGGACACATTCTGCAGCTCCATCGCATACTTCAATCTCTACCTCAAAGTTCCCCAAGGCAAAGAAGTTCAAGATCCTCCAGGACTGGCCACCTGGGTAGGATGAAAGAGGAAGCATGGAAGACGAAACCCAAGAATGTTGATGAACTCTGGGAGGCGTGCAAGACTGCTTTCTTTAATGTTCCTGATGACTTCATCAATAAATTGCATGAATCCTTGCCGAACCGCATGGATGCAGTCCTTCAAGCCCATGGAAGTCATACAAAATATTAAATTTGGATCTCACAGCACCACCACTTAATTCGCTTATGTTATGTAACATATTTTTGTATTTGAAGTACATTTTTTGTTCAATTTTCACACTACTTTCTGAAGGCGACAAAACTTTTGTCTTGCCAAAATTTGACCTTTATGTCTCCATTAAATGATAAATCTTTTTACAGTATTTTTGTACATTCAACATCATTTTTGTAGGGTCATAAACAGGAAGTGACTCAGAAATGCCCCAAAAATTAAACTCATGGGTTGCCATTGACCACATAGACGTCCAATCCATTTGAAGTGGGAGGGTGGCAGTGAAAGAACATTGAACATTGTTCATTCGCTGCCACCCTCCCACTTCAAACTGGTTGGAAGCCTCCTCGTGATAAACTCACAGAAGGAGGATGAAAATTGCTTGTTCTTCTGTTTATTAGTTGTTTTATAGAATATCGTAGAACAGTGGTTCTTAACCCGGGTTTCATCAAACGCTAGTAGTTCAGTGAGTAAGTCTAAGGGGTTTGGCGAAGGTAAAGAAACACGGATCCCTATTGTCGTACGCTGATCAAATCTGGGCAAAGTGGCCTTTCTGACCGGGTTTTGTACTGGTTTGCTCCCGATTTACATGGTTAATCCATTTCTTTTAACTGCAAGTCCTCTGATCTGATGGGAGGAGGAACTGGTTTGCTCAGTGGAAGGTTGCCTCTCACTGGGTATGAGGGAATGCAACAAAACAATGGACAGGGTGGTGTTGAATTTTGACCTGTTTATAAAACATGCTGTCCAAATGAGAAGAATTTCGAAGAGGAATTTGCTAAACGATTAGCTTGTTAGCTTAGATATACTGGTTTTGAATCTGGAAAAAAAAAAAGCTTTATTATCTAGTTCCGAAGGGTTCGGTGAATCCAAATGGGAAACTTGTGGGGTTCGGTACCCTTCGCAAGGTTAAGAACCACTGCCCTAAAATGGTTTCCTTACCAATGTAAATTGTTGTATGCCCATTTCGTGAGATCGTTCTCGTGAGCCTTGTATCGCAAATTATATCGTGAGCTACCCAAAGGTTTCTACCCCAATTTTAGATTTCAACGTGAGTTGTGGAATATACAATAATACACTAGTATTTACTGCAATTTTCGCACTTTAATGCGCACCTGACTGTAAGCCGCAACCCACCAAATTCAGCACGAAAACAGCATTTCTTCATAGATAAGCCACACTGGATTATAAGCCTCACTGTATTATGGCATATTTACACCAAAAGACATTAACCGTTCACACTTTATTTGATAGCGGCATCATACGACTGTCCTAAGGCCAAATGAACCACCATGAAGCTTTGAACCAATGGCTGCAAAGATTCATTGCTTCAAGAAGCATTATTTGGCCATCACTGCTCCCTTTGGGGGAGACAGTCAACCTCAGCTGCCACATACTTTTAACACTGTTGTTATCCACTCGAGCTGGGAATCTTTGGGCACCTAACGATTCGATTACGATTACGATTCAGAGGCTCCGATTCGATTATAAAACGATTATTGATGCACACCCCTCCTTTTTAATTATTTATTTTTTTAAAATGTTTTGTACATCAGTTCCAAAATTGTTCAAAAATACTCTCAGGCTAAACCAAACTACTATTTCAGTATCAAGTTAACATATAGCAGTAAACAAATATACAAAAATAACATTAAATAAAAAACTCCAGTCCCCATTCTGTATCAGCAGCTTTAAACTACATTCAATTAATTTAATGTTGTGAATCAACCATTAAAGTTGTTAAAATTGCTCCCGTTATTCCATAATATCCCTTTTGTCAACTTTTAACATGTGAAAGTTTTAAAACTATTTTAAAGATATTCAAGTCAATATTTTACCGATTTAGGAGTATTTTAGATAAAAAGTTAATTAGGTTTGCTTGGAAGGTTCGCTACAACAGCCTTGCAGGGAAGTGTACTGCTTTAAGATGGAGGCCGTTTACTAACGCCGCATCTAGCTTTTTGTAGATGTGCTGCTAACGCTACCGAATATATATTGCATCTAGTCCTATATAAATGATATCTACCGTAACATTATGTGGATGTACTTTGTAGCAGCTTTTCGGCAGCAGTCAGGTATGTTGTTTTGTTTTTTTAATCTCGTGGCATGAGTTGAGCTAGAGCCGTGAGTTGAGCATTGGCATTACCCGAGGGGTCGGGTAATGTGAAGCATGATGTTGAGCTACTCTCGCTTCGTTCCTCATTGCGCCCCGAAGACCGCGCGGCGCGCTGAGTGTGTTGTACTTCCGCTTTACTTGGCATATTTCAATAATCGGAATTTGGATGTTTGTGAATCGTTCTCGAATCTTCCACGGCCGAATCGCGAATAATCTAAGAATTGGAAATTTTGCACACCTCTATTATCCACCATGCCTCCTAGCATGCATTGCAGTGCCACAGATGTAAATATCAAAATTCTTGTTCCGTGCTAATTGTTTCTTCAGTTACTGTTCCAGTTGTTAAATTGCTAGTTATTTGGTAACACTTTAGTTGACAGTGGAAACATAAGACTGTCATAAGACCATCATAACTATGACATGACACTACCATGAGCATTAATGAATGCTTATGATCAGCTAGGTTTAAGCAACGTATCTCAAAGTTGCTCTTGCCGCAGCTACATGTGGCCTTGCCCCCACTCCACCTAACAGCTGTTTATAAGAGGCAGGTCTGCAGCTATTGAACACTCACTCCTGTGGAATGCATGCAGTCAGCATTTCGCTTCAACATCGCCAGGGGTGATAACTACTTATCCAGGGACTTTGGTCGGATAATTCATAAAAGAAGCATATGGCGTGTTTTTGTTTCGGACATTGTCATTGTGTTCCTTTACATATATGCCGGTTTGTTTTGTGCACAATCCCACAAAACTGTCATTTAATGCGTTCTAGATTACATACTGTCTCCAGATTAAATGTTTTACATGAGTAATGTATGCTTCTTTCTGTATGGCTCTAAGTGGTGTATACTGTATAATTGATGTGCTCAAAATAACTGACCACTTAATCCAAGCATGACCTTTAAATAGAGAGAGGGGGGTAGCTGCGGAGATGGCCGAGAAAGAAGCTGCAGCAGTTTTCTGGTAGTGCGCAGACAATAGGTCGTGATGAGGTTCTCCATTTATTTTTAGTCTGTGCGCTTTACAGTAAGGGAATTGTCATTTTATGTGACCTTCTTCCACTTTTTACATTGCAGATTCTATCAAGGTCAGTAGCTGTATGTCATTAGGTAAGCCTAGGAAAACAGTGGCAGCTCTTATGAAGGTCCATAAATACATAACTTTTTCAATTTATTTTTATAACATCGGTCCTAGATAGTTGATTTTACCTTGAAAAGAAAGATCGTTTATTTCTCATTGTCAGTTAATGCACAATTTTATGTGTGTTGTAGTGTTGTAAGTAGGGGTGGGAACCTTTGAGTACCGTAATTTCCCGAATATAAGGCGCACTCGTGTATAGTGCGCACCCCAAATTTCCATGTAAAATCTAGGGGAAATTATTGTACCCGTTTATAACGCGCACCCAAATTTTAGCACCAATAAATAGAAGAATATAAGAAAACAGAGCTCGTGCACAGATACAGAAATGTCATTTTACTGACTGTTGAAACACAGCGCAAGCATAGCACATTGGTAGTTCAAAACATCACCATAAACTGACAATGTTTGCGGTAATGATATGATTTGACAACTTCTCCAACTTACCACAATCTAGGAGAAAACAAAGCAGACGTGACTTTTCTTTTAAAGGCTACTGTATAACTTGCTCGTTTCATCATGATGAATAAATGTTTCTTCCATGGATTGATCCGGTAAAATGAAGGTGAGAACGTAAGTCGGAAATCCGAGAGAGCTCATCGCTGTCGACACGACAGTAGCAATAGGAACTATTGTTATTTGGGTTTGAGTTTCCCGAGGGAGAGGTATAGTTGACGGACACACACAGGAAGTCTGTGTTGTTACGTTTGTTATGGTCCGAGTTGCGGAGATGCAATAAACGTTGACTCAAATGAGTTCAAGAAACTAAATTCTGTGCTTTATGAAGAGTGAAAAAAGTAGAATTTAACACAGATGAAATCATTCGGCCGATCAGAGTGAAGTATTACCGAAACACAATGGTGACGTCACGTACCGTAATGGTCGGCAACGGATCGCCGCAGACGTTTCTTGAACACAACGTGGCCGTGTCAATAAAAAAAAAAATAATCGATATATGTAAAATATATATTTCTGTCTCCATTAGGGCTGCAGCTATCGAATATTTTAGTAGTCGATTAATCGATGGACTAGTTAGTTCGAATAATCGAGTAATCGGATAAGAAACATGAAAAATTAAAATACCTGAGCTGAGCCTCAAATGGTATATATATTTTTCAATTGAGGATCTATGTACAACAAAAGAACAACTGGCTAACTTAGATACAAAAGTCTGCTTGCTTAAATGCTATAAAATGCTAAAATTTTATTTACAATGCTCTTAATGGTTCAGACACGTATTCCCACAAAAATTGGCTAAATATACCTATGAACTAAATTATGAATGCATTAAAAAGCATAAGCTCAAACAAAAACTTAGCTTATTTTGGTCTTAACAGGGAGAAGTTGGATTCAGCCCTGTGAAAAGAGGCAGACCAGAGGGCAGAGTATCCACCGTAATCAATAAAACTGAATGCAAACACTTTAAAAATAAACCATTACAACGCCACTTTAAGTAAACAAATACTCGAAGCAACAAAATTTAATTTGAATATTTTTTTCTAATCGAATACTCGAGTTAATCGATTAATCGTTGCAGCACTAGTCTCCATCCATGTATCCGTTTATAATGCGCATCATGATTTTACAAGTTCATTTTGGGGGAAAAAAGTGCGCGTTATGTTCGGGAAATTAGGGTATGTCACGATAAAATATGATTTGCAATATAAGGCTCATGATAACGATGATCTCTATCTATAATCTATAATAATTATCAATGCAGTGTATCACAAAAGTGAGTACACCCCTCGCATTTCTGCAGATATTTTGGTAAATCTTTTCATGGGACAACACTGACAAAATGACACTTTGACACAATGAAAAGTAGTCTGTGTGCAGCTTATATAATATAGTTAATTTATTTTCCCCTCAAAATAACTCAAAATATAGCCATTAATATCTAAACCCCTGGCAACGAAAGTGAGAACACCGCATGGGAACTACGTACATCCCTAAATGTCCAAATTGAGTACTGCTTGTCATTTTCCCTCCAAAATGTCATGTGACTCGTTACAGGAGTGCTGTCAGCATTGCTGCAGAGATTGAAGAGGTGGGGGGGGTCAGCCTGTTAGTGCTCAGACCATACGCCGCACTCTACATCAAATTGGTGTGCAAGGCTGTCACCCTTGGAGGAAGCCTCTTCCGAAGACGGTACACAAGAAAGCCCGCCCGTCTCATCAGACCATAGGACATGGTTCCATGTGCTTGGTTGACATATCTTCAGCAAACTGTTTGCGGGCTTTCTTGTGTACCGTCTTCAGAAACATAGCTCATTAATGTGCTTATGTTGGTCTTAACTGGGACCAGCTGGATTCAGATATGGGAAATGAGTTGTCATATTCAGTGTTGCCACGAGAGGGTGGTGTATCCACTCAAATCAGGAAAACTAAATGTAAACCCTTTCAAAACAAGCCATTACAACATCACTCTAATTAAATGAATACTCAAAACAGCAAAATTTGATTCGAAGCTGTTTTCTCATCGAATTTCCGTATTGGTCCGAATATGGCCCTGATTATAAGACGACCCCCTCTTTTTCAAGACTCAAGTTTGAAAAAAGACTTTTTGAACACCAAATTAATTTTTATACAAAAAGCAATTACAGTACATCCTAAACAAATGATTATAACAACATATTTGAGAGAATAAGCATTAGAGCTGGGAATCTTTGGGCACCTAACGATTCGATTACGATTACGATTCAGAGGCTCCGATTCGATTATAAAACGATTATTGATGCACCCCCCTCCTTTTTTTTTTTTTTTTTTTTTTTTTTTTTTTTTTAAATAAAGTTTTGTACATTAGTTCCAAAATTGTTCAAAAATACTCTCAGGCTAAACCAAACTACTATTTCAGTATCAAGTTAACATATAGCAGTAAACAAATATACAAAAATAACATTAAATAAAAAAACTCCAGTCCCCATTCTGTATCAGCAGCTTTAAACTACATTCAATTAATTTAATGTTGTGAATCAACCGTTAAAGTTGTTAAAATTGCTCCCGTTATTCCATAATTTCCCTTTTGTCTACTTTTGACATGTGAAAGTTTTAAAACTATTTTAAAGATAGATTCAAGTCAATATTTTACCGATTTAGGAGTATTTTAGATAAAAAGTTAATTAGGTTTGCTTGGAAGGTTCACTACAACAGCATTGCAGGGAAGTTTACTGCTTTAAGATGGCGGCCGTTTACTAACGCCCGCATCTAGCTTTTTGCAGATGTGCTGCTACCGCTACCGAGTCTATAAACCATCTAGTCCTATTTAAATGATATCTACTGTAACATTATGTAGCTTAGCTGTACTTGTAGCAGCTTTTCGGCAGCAGTCAGGTATGTTGTTGTGTTTTTTTATCTCGTGGCATGAGTTGAGCTAGAGCCGTGAGTTGAGCGTTGGCATTACCCGAGGGGCCGGTTAATGAGAAGCATAATGTTTAGCTACTCCCGCTCCGTTCCGTCCCGAAGACCGCGCGGCGCGCTGTGTTGTACTTCCGCTTTACTTGGCATATTTCAATAATCGGAATTTGGATGTTTGTGAATCGTTCTCGAATCTTCCACGGCCGAATCGCGAATAATCTAAGAATCGGAAATTTTGCACACCTCTAATAAGCATGTTATTTTGCCTCATGCAAATCTTAATATCTGAACATTTAAATATGTAAACCAGAGCTGAAACGAATACTCGAGCAGCTCGAGTAACTCGAGTTTAAAAACTGATCCGAATAATTTTATTCACCTCGAGTAATCGTTTGTTTTGACAGCTCTAAGCATCACGTTTTGCTCGGACTACTTTTAATGCGGGACAACGCGCTGATGTCGCGTGCGTAGAGGAAGAAGCAATTAAAAAAAAAAAAAAAAACTTACCGCAGCCGACAGCCGCTACAAACGACGCCGACGTTGCTAAATACTAGCCTGCACGGTGCTACGTTGATAGCAGGTAGCGTCTGATGAGTCTCATCGAGATCACATGTATGTTGAACTAGATGTGAAATGACAGACTCGGCCGCGTCTGGGCTGTGTTGGTAAACAGCCGCCATATTAAAGCAGTAGAGCGCTAAGCGCTAATAAAGAGCGCTAAGCGCTAATAAATAAGATTAACCTTACTGTCACTAGCTCACGCAACGTTAGCCCTGCGGAGGGCTAGGTTTCTACTAATTATGACCACTGTCGATGCATGGCTAACGTGTCTTACATACAGGCTTTAACATAACATAGCGTTGCGGAGTGATGAGGGTGTAAAATAAGAACTCAATAATGCTAACTATCAATTTTAGCTCAGTAGTCATTGCTGGATAAAACACCAAGTAGCACTGGTCCCTAATGTGCTCCAGCTACAGCATGTATCATACATTTATTTTGAACACTGCAAAAACTCAAAATCCTATCAGGACTTACAGTTTAGACTAACTTAAAACTTAACTAGAACTTAAAAATGGCTTGACACAAAGAGAAATTCAATTGAAGCACTTGGGAAAAAATCCTAACTTTTAAGTGATGTGTGTTATCAAGCGTAACGGCATTTTTAGGTAAGATATATATATATATATATATATTTTTTTTTAAAATAAGATCTAAAAGTTTTTTGAGTGAAAGCAGTGAATTGTTGGCTGTTTTCAACAATATACATAAAAAATAAAGACACTGATTGACTGAAAATGGTTCAAGATTAGATGAAATGTCTTGTTTTCTCATGTATATTTATAATTGCTCTTCACCTAAATATATTTGTTTTATCCGATTACTCGATTAATGGATAGAATTTTCGGTCGATTACTTGATTACTAAAATATTCTATAGCTGCAGCCCTAATGTAAACTAAAGTGCAATCACATTCGTGATGGCTTCTGGTTTTTGAAATGTAAATAAACCAATCTATTGTGAATCTTAATATCTGAACATTTAAATATGTAAACTAAAGTGCAATCACATTCGTAAATGAATGGCTTCTGGTTTTTGAAATGTAAATAAACCAATCTATTGTGATAAAACAGCAAAATTGCAATTACTGCATTAACATCAAAGTGAAGTCTAACTAACTGTAGTCTTGAAACAAATCTGAATAAGGAAAAACACTGCAATAATAATAATGCAAACTGGTTAAACTTGAGAGTAGCTGAGATTTGTCATGACAGAACATCGCTTCAATGATATCTGGTGCCATCTAGCGTCGTGAATGGATATAATGTCTAGACCGCAAATATAGGACGACCCCCACTTTTTCAGCCTGAGTTCAATGCACAAAACACTATCTTATTTTCGGGTCTATACGGTACTCGAGTTAATCGATTAATCGTTGCAGCACCAATTGTGACAGGCATTGATGACACACTCGGTCTCATCCCGCAATGGAGCTGATGAAAACGTCCATTTTTTAACAGAAAAGCAGGCTGTGTCTTTAAGAGGATGCGCTAAATGCTCATGTGTGCTGAGACGGGTATGTGTGCAGTGTGGAGGGAACTCGAAACCTCCTGTGTGCTCACGCTTTCTCAATGCGCATGCTCTCTCCAAAGCTCCAGCAGCCTTTCAAAATTAAATCATGGAGTCATAGGTATGTCTGTTAATAGCTGGCTTAGCGCCTTGCCCTATCCCGTGCCCTAAACTCAACTATTATTATTGCTGTGTACTGGATTGTGGGCCTCAATATTAAGAGGGGGTGAGCACATAGGTTTGGAGGTACCGCCACACTGCACGCGTACACTCTTGCGTATGCTAGGACACAGTTGGAGGGAGGGTGCTTGTTGACAAAAAGACAGGCACTGGTTGGCTTGCCTCACATGAGGGCGGGACATTATACGAAGGAGAGGCCTTGTGGTGTAAAATGACATGTCCTTCTATGGTACAAAACGGAATGTTCCATTTTAGGGTGTGAGGTGAGCTCCGAGACCTTCCTCGCTATGCCCTCCCTTTCCACTAAATGCTCTCACAGCTTATCAAATTGTTGTTAATTTTTTTTTTTTTTTTTTTTTTGGGGGGGGGGGGCAGATTTATAGCTCAAGTATAGCATTTTGCTGTCTCTTAATCTTACATGCATCGAAGAAGAATGCATGAAACTACAGCCTGCGGTGACTCATTAGCTTTAGATCATATAAAACAAAAAAGTCGCTTACTGTATTAAACTCGTTTTCATTGGTTGTTTCGATTTGCAGACATTCAGAACATTATTAGAAAGCACCAGCAAATGTACAAATTAGGGCTGTCAAATGATTAAAAATTTTCATCGAGTTAATCACAGCTTAAAAATTAATTAATCGTAATTAATTGCAATTCAAACCATCTCTAAAGTATGCCATATTTGTCTGTAAATTATTGTTGGAATGGAAAGATAAGACACAAGACGGATACATACATTCAACATACTGTACATAAGTACTGCATTTGTTTATTATAACAATAAATCCACAAAATGGCATTAACATTAACTAGGGGTGTGACAATATATCGAAATGGTGATATATCGTGATACTTTGTATCCCAAAAGGTTATCGATATGCTCCTGCCAAGAATCGAGATATAATCCTAAAAAGGTTTTATCAGGTAGGGAGGGAGTTTGGTGTCTTCTTCAGGCAATCATATTTGTAAATCTCACTGGAATGGCACCAAACAAAAGTTCCAGCATCATCACCTCGTCTAGAGGCAAGAATCTGCATCGGACAATGTGTCAAGAGTCAAGAATCTGCAATGGTGTGCACTGGAGGTGATGATGCTGAACTTTTGTTTGGTGCTGTTCCAGTGAGACCTTAAATGGCCTTAAATTACCTAATTGCCTGGCATTGACCGCCACTGACAGCCATAGACGTTCAATCCGTTTGAAGTGGGAGGGATGGCAGCGAATGAACGGGTGATATTCGCTGCCACCCTCCCAGTTCAAATGGATTGGACGTCTACTATGGATGAACTTGGTTCCAATTCACACTAGAAGCTTGTTTTTCTGTTAATTGGTTGTTTGCAGAATATCCTAGAATGATTTCCTGATCAATGTATCGATAATCGTTGTATCGCCATATCGTCAGATCATCGTTATCGTGAGCTTTGTATCGCAAATCGTATCGTATCGTGAGGTACCAAGAGGTTCCCACTCCTAACATTAACATTCTTTCTGTGAAAGGGATCCACGGATGGAAAAACTTGTAGTTGTTGAAAGATAAATATTAAAAGTTATAGTAATTTTATATTAAAACTAGGGCTGTCAAAATTATCGCGTTAACGGGCGGTAATTAATTTTTTGAATTAATCACGTTAAAATATTTGACGCAATTAACGCACATGCCCCGCTCAAACAGATTAAAAAGACAGCACAGTGCAATGCTCCCCCCCCCCGCGCGCTTTTAATGTTTTGTACATTAGTTTCCAAATTGTTCAAAATCCCTCTCAGGCAAAACCAAACTAATATTTCAGTATCATGCCAAAAGTTTAAAACTGTAAATAAAATACTCTTGTCACATTCTGTATCAGCAGCTTTAAACTTCATTCAATTAATTTAATGATGTGAATCAACCGTTAAAGTAGTTAAAATTCTTCCGTTATTCCATGATTTCCCTTTTGTCTACTTTCGACATGTCAAAGTTTTAAAATGTTTCATCATTTAAAGATGGTTTCAAGTTAAGATTTTGCTGATTTAGGAGTATTTTAGATAAAAAGTTAATTAGGTTCGTTACAACAGAGCCTTCTAGAGAAGTCTACTGCTTTAAGATGGCGGCTGTTAACAACGCGGCAACTACTAAACGGCAAGTCTGTCATTTTGCATCTAGTTCTTTTTACATGTTCTACCGGCGCCATTGTCTGTCATTTTGAATCTAGTTCTACATATATGTGATATTTACTATAGCCGTATGTGGCCGTATGTTTGGAGCAACTAGCAACTGGGCGTTGTTTGAAGCAGCTGTCGGCCGCAGTCAGGTATTGTTGTTTTTTTTTATCTAGGGGCATGAGTTGAACATGATATTTACTCTGGGTCCGTTCCTCATTGCGTCCCGAAGACTGCGCTGGTTGTGTCTTAGGTCTGCTTTATCTGGAATGATTCAATAATCGGAATTTGGATTTTTGTGAATCATTCTCGAATCTTCCACGGCCGAATCGCGAATAATCTCAGAATCGGAAATTTCGCACGCCTCTAATAGTAATATTAACTCGCATGCTCCCAAACACATATAAATACGTTCTAATTTTAATTATTTCAGTGTCCCAAAAACCTATTTTACGTCTTTTACGTTTTTTTTTTTTGTTTGTTTTTTTTACAAGAGACATCTCTAGGTTCTGATGCAACTTCGCTCCAAAGCACAACGCTCAGAATCCATTTTAAAGCAATAAAACTGGCCACTGGAGGGCAGTAGTGCATTTGGTAAGAACTCATATCGGACCATGAAAGGAAATGAATGAAGAGAATTAGTCAGGAAATGGAAGTTGGAAGAAGAAAGAAGCGTGAGAAAAATGTGGAGAACGATGTAAAACGCAAGGCACATGCCCCACACAAGTTCCTTTGGTGAATTCTGTTATGAGGTAGTGGTCACTACAAAAGAAAGATTCAAAAAAATATATCTTGTGAGACAGGTGACGATGAGGGAAAAATTTACCCCGTCTGCCGATACAACCGCGGCCACAACAGCGTCATCTCTCAGTTCAATAGTTTAGTCATGTTTAAAGAAATTGTTACTCTGCAATCAAAAGCTCTTTTTGTCTTGTTGTTTATGTTATTTGGTAGGGCTGCAGCTATCGATTATTTTAGTAGTCGATTAATCGATGAACTAGTTAGTTCGAATAATTGAGTAATCGGATAGGGAACATGAAAAATTAAAATACCTGGGATGAGCCTCAAACAGTATAAAAAAAAAAAACAAATAAATTAGGATCTATCAAAAGAACAATTGGCTAACTTACATAGCAAAAGTCAGCTAGCTTAAGTGCTATAAAATGCTAAAGTTTTTTTTACAATGCTCTTAAAAAATGGTTCAGACTCATATTCCCACTAAAAACGACTAAATATACCAAAAAACTAAATCACGAATGCATTAAAAAACATTAGCCCAAACAAAAACTTTGCTTACGTTGGTATTAACAGGGAGCAGTTGGATTCAGCCATGTGAAATGAGGCAGACCAGAGGACAGTGTATCCATTCTAATCAATAAAACTAACTGCAAACACTGTCAAAATAAATCATTACAATGCCACTTTAATTAAACGAATACTCGAAGCAACAAAATTTAATTCGAATATTTTTTTTTCATATCGAATACTCGAGTTCATCGATTAATCGTTCCAGCACTATTATTTTGTAGAATGAAAACATTATTCAGATGTTTGGGATGTCAAAAAAGCTGTGTTAAAGTCAAAGTTATGTTTGAAATGTTTGCTTTATAAAAAGCTCAATTTCTCTGTTTTTTCATCAGAAATTGGAAAATTGCTCAAACTAAGCTATTTTCTAATGCTGATTTCTAAACAATGGAAAATCGTTCTAATCGTTCTTTTGGTGGGTTCTATGTTTATATAGCAAAAGAACAGAATTTTCTGTGGGCCTTGCAAAATCAGTCAAAATCCAGTAAAACGGCCAGGAGCGAAGGGCCATGCTCTGGTGAAAATGGCTGGGAGTGAATGAGTTAAAGTACGATGCTTATAGCCAGTCAGCAAGCCTTGATCAAAGGTAATAAAATAATTCAGGCGCGTCAATACTTTTTTTTTTTTCCTCCCCCGAGCCATTTAAATGGATGAATATTAACAGAGTTATAAGAGTTGCATGCGTTCTTAAAAAGAAATGGGTGTGTTTTCCTCCAACGTCAAGATTAGTCACTACGCACCATAGCGCAAGCCTTAACCCTTTCAAGGATAGCGGTCACTACAATAAAAAATCATTTTAAAAAAATGTGTTCAAAAAAGCATTCAATCAAGACAAATTTTCTTGGTTTTGGGGAGACCTGTAGGCAATTTAAAATAAACCCAGCATTATAACATATTTGCCAATGTTTTGTAGCTTTAAGCCCTTTAACTCAACAATCTCCTCCTCTGCCTGCCTTGTTCTTCACACAAGCCTAGCCACAAAACACAGCACACGCACACACGGAAACAAAAAGCTTCGCCGGCTCCCGCAGCCTCACGTTGCATTCAAACACCCCCGCTGTTTGCCTTTGGTACGTTCCAAGACAAGCAGTCACCTCCCCTATCCCAAGTCAGATTTGTCTCCACTCTAAGGAAATACACCGTATCTCCAAAATGTGTAAAACTGTCACGTCAAAAGTTCTTTCTGGACAGCGTATACTGATGAAAATCAAGGACTGTTGAGTGACTTGTGAGGATGACAATTTTTTTTATTTATTTGAATTTTTTTGGGGCTGACAAGCCATGACAGAACTACTTGTGAATAGCCGGTAAACCTTCCTCCTTCCAATGTCTAAGTGCTTTGGGCCATGGCCTTTTACGCAGGGTAAGACACTTAACTTTTATTTGATCGTTTTACTTATTCCTCTCGTCGACTGGGAATATTTCAAATAACACTGTTAAAAAAATAGACTGTATCAAGTAAAGGATTTACATGATCATTTACTGTGACAGAAGCTTAAATGTTATATTCCATGTACTGATATGTTGTCATTAGTTGGTCATCCTTTTTTTTTTTGAATTGGGTTGTTTGTTCTTGATAAAGACATAGCCATGCTCATATGTTGTGCCTGCGACAGAAGAGCTGATTAATTTTGGAACGGAGCGAACTGGCTTTTCAGCTCACCAGACTTTGACCTTTTCAGCACACTGCAGGGCGATTACAGTAAAATGGAGCTGGCCACTTATGTAATGAATTCAACACACTAAATTGTGCTCATCTGCTCATTTTTATCCTTCTTTATCGACGGCCGATTCGCTAAATTTGTGATTGAAATAAACCGGTTATGTATAGAGGTGTGACAATGTGTCGAAAATGTGATTTATTGCAACACTTTGTAGGCTAAAAAGGTTATCGATATGTTCCAACATATAATCTATATATCGTTTTAAAATGGTGTCACTGTTTATTAGAGATTGGCCAATGGGGGGTTTTGAAATGCCGATACCGATATCTAAAAACTTTTACGGCCGATATCCAAAGCCAATTTTGTAAGCTGAAATTTGAGGCCAATCTACTTTTTTTTAATTAACGCACGTAGGTAGGGCTGCAGCTATCAATTATTTTAGTAGTTGATTAATCGATGAACTATTTAGTTCAAATAATCGAGTATTCGGATAAGGAACATAAAAAATGGAAATACCTGAGTCCAGCCCCTAACGTTATTAAAAAAAAAAAAAAAAAAAACAATAAATGAGGATCTTTGAACAACAAAAGAACAATTGGCTAACTTACATAACAAAAGTCAGCTAGTTTTATGCTATAAAATGTTAACAATGCTTTTAACTAATGGTTCAGGCACGTATTTCGACAAAAAACGGCTAAATATTCCTATAAACTAAATTACGATTGCATTAAAAAAATCTTAAGCTAAGTTTTTGTTTGTGCCATTGTTGGTCTTAACAGGGAGCTGCTGGATTCAGTCATGTGAAATGAGGCAGACTAGAAACAGTGTATCCACCCAAATCAATAACGCTAAATGCAAACACTTTCAAAACAAACCATTACAACACCACTTTAATTAAATTAATCCTCGAAGCAGCAAAATTAAATTTAAATCTTTTTTCCTAATGGAATACTCGAGTTAATGGTTGCAGCACTACACATAGATTATACGGCAATTTTTAAAAATGCTTCAACAGCTTCAAATTTACAATGATGACCTGAGACTTAAAGGATTGTTTGTGTAGTGCTACCAAACCAACTATGAATTGACCAGTACATTGTTATCACGAAAAGATGTAAACAAGCAAGAGTTTTAAGAGGATGTTCGCCATGCTAAAGAGAATGCTAACGCGAATGCTATGCTAACGCTACAAGTTATATTGAGAGTGCAAGGATAACTCATTAAACACCTGAAAAGGCTAAAGCAACATTGCATATTCGCTCATCCAATGATGCTAAGTTGCTGCAAACTACGCCCGCGTGATGCTAGGTTGTTACAAACTACGCCCTCATGATGCTACGGTGGTAGCGTCTAATGCGTCTCATAGACATCACATGTATATAGAACTGGATGCGAAATGACAGACTTGGCGGCTTTAGCACATGTACTTAAAAATAGAACTTGATGCGAAATGACACTCAGTGGCGTTAGTAAACCAGCAGCATCTTAAAGTAGTAGACTTTTCAGAAAGGCTCTGTTGTAGCCAACCTAAGGTGAGTAACTTTTTATCTAAAATACTCCTAAATCGGCAAAATCTCCACTTGAATCTATCTTTAAATGATGAAACAGTTTTAAAACTTTCACATGTCGAAAGGAGACAAAAGGGAAATAAATCAATACTGCAATCACAGAAGCAATTTTAACGGTTGATTTACAACATTAAATGACTTCCAAACATAGCAAAGGCAATGTAGTTATCGCAATACCCGTGTCTAGTTAAGTTTAGGGTAAAGAATTGGGCTCGGGGCTATTGTCCCAAAAACACTTTAAACTTCACATAGTCCAGTTACCAGATTCTTCGCGCCACTGTACCAACAGCAGGCGTGGTTTGGAGGGGCGTAGTTTGTATGAAGCGTAGTTTGTAGCGGCTGTCGCTTGGCTCTGGCTGTAGTCTCTGCCTGCAAGCTGCTGCGGGGTCCTTCTGGGGTCATACAGTCAGTCATCGGCGGTCACAGTTGCCCACACAGATGCCTGATAAAAGTCCTTTTTTTATTGGCTTTTTTTTTTCATTTGTTAATTAGACAATTTTTTTAAAAGTTGTGATTTTGGAAAAAAGTCCATACATCAGCCGGCCGATATATCAGTCGACCTCTACTGTTTATATAAAAAATGTGCCATCAATGTTAGGGGTGGGAACCTCTTGGTACCTCATGATACGATACGATTTGCGATACAAAGCTCACGATAACGATGATCTCACAATATAGCGATACAACGATTATCAATACATTGGTCAGGATATCATCATAGGATATTGTAGAAAACAACTAATAAACCTAAAGACAAGCTATCTTCATCCTTCTGCTGCGAGTTTATCACTAGTAGATAGAGGCGTGTGAAATTTCCCATTCTGAGATCAGTCGCGATTCGGCCGTGGAAGACTCGAGAATGATTCACAAACATCTAAATTCCGATTATTTAATTATGCCAGGTAAAGCGGAACTAAACTCCGGGACGCAATGAGGAACGCACCAAGAGTAAATATCATGTTCAACTCATGCCGCTAGATAAAAAAAACAATAATACCTGACTGCAGCCGACAGCCGCTACAAACAATGCCCAGTTGCTATTTGCTACAAATTACGGCCACATAATGCTACGGTAGATATCACATGTATATAGAACTAGAGGCGTGCGAAACTTCCGATTCTGAGATTATTCGCGATTCAGCCGTGGAAGATTCGAGAACGATTCACAAAATTCTAAATTACGATTATTGAATTATACCAAGTAAAGCAGAGCTAAAACACAGTCAGCGCAGTCTTCGGGACGCAATGAGGAACGGACCGAGAGTAAATATCATGTTCAACTCATGCCGCTAGATAAAAAAAAACAAAAAAAAAACAATAATACCTGACTGCGGCTGACAGCTGCTTCAAACAACGCCCAGTTGCTAGTTCTTACAAACATACGTTTGTAGAACTAGATGCAAAACTACAGACGACAACGCCGGTAGAACATGTAAAAAGAACTAGATGCAAAATTACAGACTTGCCCTTTAGTAGTTGCCGCGTTCTTAACAGCCGCCATCTTAAAGCAGTAGACTTCTAGAATGCTCGGTTGTAGCGAACCTAATTAACTTTTTATCTAAAGTACTCCTAAATCGGCAAAATCTTAACTTATCTTTAAATGATGAAGCAGTTTTAAAACTTTGACATGTTGAAAGTAGACAGAAGGGAAATTATCGAATAACAGGAGAATTTTAACAATTTTAACGGTTGATTCACATCATTAAATTAATTGAATGTAGTTTAAAGCTGCTGATACAGAATGAGACTTGAGTATTTTATTTACTGTTTTAAACCGTCAACATGATACTGAAATATTAGTTTGGTTTAGCCTCAGAGGATTTTTGAACAATTTTGAAATTATTGTACAAAACAAGCACGTGGGGGTGGGTGACATCAATAATCGATTTATAATCGAATCGGAGCCTCTGAATCGTAATCGGTTAGGTGCCAAAGGATTCCCACCTCTATATAGAACTACATGCGAAATGACACTCTGCGGCATTAGCACATGTATGGAGAACTAGACGCGAAATGACAGACTTGCTGGCGTTAGTAAACAGCCGCCATCTTAAAGCAGTAGACTTCTCTGGAAGGCTCTGTTGTCGCGAAACTAATGAACTTTTTATCTAAAATACTCCTAAATTGGCAAAATCTTGACTTGAATCTATCTATAAATGATGACACAGTTTTAAAACTTTCACATGTCAAAAGTAAACAGAAGGGATATTATGGAATATCTGGAGCAGTTTTAACAACTTGAACGGATGATTCACAACATTAAATTAACTGAATGTAATTTAAAGCTGCTGATACAGAATGGGGACTTGAGTATTTTATTTACTGTTTTGAACTGTTCTTTGATACTGAAATAGTAGTTTGTTTCAGCCTGAGAGGGTTTTTGTACAATTTTGGAACTGATGTATGAAATATTAAAAGCTGGGGGGGGGGGGGGGGGGGGTGCATCAATAATCGATTTATAATTGAATCATAGCCTCTGAATTGTAATCGAATCGTTAGGTGCCCCAAGATTCTCACCTCCACTAGTAGATGTCCAATCCATTTTAACCGGGAGGGTCACAGCGAATAAAGTTAATAAACCCCTCCCTCTTCAAGCGGGCCCCTCCCACTTCTATGGCCGTCAGTGGCAGCCAGTGGCAGGCAACGAGGTAATTTTGGGCCATTTCAGGACATTACCTGTTGATTTGCAGTCACTTTTTGTTGATTTTGGGAATTTTATGGGTCACTTCCCTTTTATATTGGGTCACATAACAAGAAGTGACCCGGGAATGAATAGGCAGTGACTCAAACTCAAAAGGAAATGACCTGTAAATGCCACGAAAATCGTAAAGCGCGACTGTGAATGATCTGGTTTCAAATGAACGTTTTGGTAGCAACTTCTTGGTTCCTTTTTTTTTTTTTTTAAACACTGACACCTTTTTTAAAACGTTATCTCGATTCTTGGCATGAGCATATCGATAACCTTTTGGGATGCAAAGTATCACAATCTATCACCATTCCGATATTTTGTCACACCCCTAATCAATGGCACTGAAACCAGAGCACTCACTTGCGGGCGTTTACAGGCTGCATCCTGTTCATTTTAAGGCCTTTAAAGCTTACTACCTGTCAATTTTGAGTCACTTTCGATTAATTTTGGGGACATTCTTGAGTAACCTCCTTTTCAGTAACCCAAAATCAACAGAAAGTGACCCGTAAAAGCCTCAAAACGAACTGAAAGTGGTGAAAAATCAAAGGGAAATGACGTGAAACGAACTCATTGCCTGCTACTGAAGGCCGTGGCCTTTGTCAAACGGATTGGGCGTCTACTCGTGATAAACTCACAGCAGAAAGATGGGGGGGGGGGGGGGGAGAGCTTGTTTTTCTGTTTATTATTTGTATCGTAGAATATCGTAGAATGATTTCCTAACCAATATATCTTGTTGTATCGCCATATCCTGAGATCATCGTTATGTATCGTTATGTATCATGAGGTACCCAGAGGTTCCCGCTCCTTGTTATGTATATCTGTCTGCAGCCCTGGGAATTTCCATGTCAGTATTCTGCTGTTAAATTGTCATGTAAATAAGCCTCCTAGTCATAGACAAATATTTTGCACGTGTTTACACACACAGAAATTCCCATCCACACCATCACAGAAATTACACAAGAAGAACTTCATATATTGTATGAATCTTGCAAATGAGGATATTTTAGTATTATGTCTCTAAAGTTGTAGCTAGTTAAGGTTGTCCGCCAAGTTGAGTTTTTGTTTCTTGTTCACGTAGAAACGACTAAGCTGTCACTCCTCCAGAAATGACTGGAACGATAGTGATATTGAAAGTCAAGTCATTTTGAAATGATAATTCATGGCGGGAAAGTCACGTTTGTAAAAAAAAAAAAGAAAAAAAAAAAAAGAAGGAATGACGCGTGCTTTCTTCGAGTTTATTAAAACTAATAGGATAATGACAATTTTAGAGCTGTCCCAAATGACTCATTTTTTTCCCGATCAGTCAGTTTTTTTGATTAGTCGACAAATCTAATCATTTAAAAAAAAAAAAAAATTTTTTTTAAACTAATTTAGCAATTAAATTTTTGTTGATGCTTGTTAAATCACATTAACTTTTTGGAACACTTAAATTCTTTATTAAAGTACAAATAAACACGTAAATAACTATAAAAAAATCACAAATAAACAATGACGTCAAATGCTGATAGCATTAACTCGTGCAAAAGAATGTAAACAGATTCAGAACACTGACTTCGCCTTTCCAACATGATCGAAACAATTCTGAAAACGAAAAATATCTAGCATTAATATTATAGTATACTACTATATATAATAGTATTGTAATAATTATTCATTGCCATTCAGATTTTTCATAAAGGGTGTCATTTTAAACCTATTCTTAGTGTAGAATCTGAATTCTGAAGTATGTGGGATTAACTCAGAAATCGTGATTTATATGACGAACATGACGTGCTTTTATTTTGAAATATTCACCGGAAGTACATTCGCTAAACCGCTAACCGTAAGCATTACACTATGCAAAAAAAAAAAAAAAAAAAAAAAAAGAAAGAAAGAAAAACACTTTTTGTTATTGCATGTGGTGGCAGTAATATATTTTTTCTTCATTTTTTCGTTTGAAAATGCTGTTAACCAGCAATTTTTCATGTTTGAAGTGTCACCTTTTAACCGCATGTTTGCGTTTTGGAGAAGACTTCCAATGTTTTATAGCAGGCTAAAGTAGGTTGTATTTTTTTCCCCATTAGCCTCAATTGGACATGTGCCGATTACTGGTTTCAAGGTATACTGTGGTATGAAAACGTCAGGGTTTCAAAACTGCAAAAAAAATTCTGTCATACCGTTCCTAAGGTATTTGTTATTTTTTTTGTCCCAAAAATGCATGGAGAAATGCTAACGTTTTTACCATTCTCATAGAAATCGCTCACACGAAACTCCACAAACTGTAGCTCTTAACTTAATTACAAAGGCATTCACGAACTTATATTAGCTGAAACAACCTACAGCCTTAATCTAGACATTTGCCGATTACCAGTTTCAAGGTACACCAGGGTATGAAAACGTCATGGTTTCAAAACCGCAAAAATGTTCTGTCATACGCTATGCTGCATGTCCGTAAGGTATTAGCTATTTTTATGTCCCAAAAAATGCAGGGAGAAACCCCTCGTTTGCAGCTGTAAGGCTCAACCCTCCTCCACCGGTTGTTGCTCAGTGTCAGTGAGTCAGCTGTGCTACACGATGACTTGAGGAGGTGAAACTCCTGAACTTTTTCCCCCATCGAAGAAAACAAAATTGCTGGTATGGAATACTTCGGCGACAGAAAAGTTACAGACGGCCGCGGCTTAGAGGATTAGGGCCAACCGTCATGTAAAACATGTTTGCAGAAGGTGGCCGCCGAGGAGGCAATACCTCCAATATGATTTTGCATTGACACAAAATTAAAGGTTAGCAAACACTGTCATGAACGTTTCCCACCAGCTACGAGAGTTAACTCCAGTGTGTTTAGTGTGTCTAGCGGAGGTAAAACGTGGTGTTTTTTCTCTCTGACAACTGTGTTGAGAATGTGTTTGGGTGACGGCGCTTTACGTGTTCATTCACGGCCGATGTGTAGCCAAGCTTGGCATTGAAGAGACAGGACACAACAGTGTACTCTCCTTTGTTTTATTGAAATAAATCAATGTTTTGGCCACTCTGGTGCGCTTTTTTGGCTTTGTGCCGCTTTCCCCGCTTGCTACCTACCATCCGACATTCTCAACTTTCTACACACATATTTTTTCAACCCTTAATTAACCGCCGACGGGATGTTGTGCTCATCGACGCATTTACGTCGTCGATGACGTCGACTATGTCGACTAGTCGGGACAGCGCTAGACCATTTCCAGAATTTCACAAGCTTGTTTCTAAGTTGACTTTGTCAAACATGTCCGATCTGGAACTACATTAACACAATGAGTTTGACTATTGCTTAACTTCTTTAACTGAGCATATAACCCAGAATCATAAGCAAAATCTGGTACCTCTCCTTTTTTATTCAACTCATACACACACGCACGTGCTAGGAAACATGACCCAAAAAGCCTTGAACAACAGTGACTAAATATTTCACAGTATCATAGAAACTACAGAATCAAATGCCAAGTCAATTTTAACTGATACTGATTGTCTTTAGTGGTGTCTGACGGGGCGTTACCTCTGTTAAACGAATAAAAAACAACAGAATGGCTAAATTAAGAGGCCCTAATGGAGCATTGTTTACTAAGGAATGTGAGCCTGGGGGCATTTGATGATGAAATGCTATGCTAACAGAGGCCCGTTCACACATTCAACTCAAACGTGACTTTGAAAGTCTGATTCACATTTACATGATGGAGCTTTACTTACCGCAGACTCAACGGTGGAGTTGTGAGCTACGCCAGCAGTCTTGATTGTTTGTTTAAAGCAGAACATGAGATCATGAGGCTCAGTTCTGTTGTTGCATATGTAGTAGTATACAGTATGGATAGTATAAGGCTTTCATCTCTTTTTTATAATGGCATTGGAGCTCAAAAATGTAACTTTCATCCTCTTTGCGCCGCCCTTTTTTCTGCCATGTGTTGTTTACGCAGCTTGACCTATCATGCAAAGAAATTAGTTTTATTCAGACTAGGGCTACAGCTATCGAATATTTTAGTAGTCGAATTAATCGATGGACTAGTTCGAATAATCGAGTAATCGGATAAGGAACATGAAAAATTAAAATACCTGAGCTGAGGCTGAAACGATTTAAAAACATTTTTTAAAAATGAGGATCTATGTACAACAAAACAACAATTGGCTTGCTTGCATAGAAAAAGTCTGCTAGCTTAAATGCTATAAAAAAGTTTTTTTCACAATGCTCTTAACAAATGGTTCAGAGACATATTCCCACAAAAAACTGCTAAATATACCAATAAACTAAATTATGAATGCATTAAAAAATTAGCTCAAACAAAAACTTCGCTTACTTTGGTCTTAACAGGGAGCAGTTGGATTCAACCATGTGAAAAGAGGCAGACCAGAGGGCAGTGGATCCACTCTAATCAATTAAACTAAATGCAGACACTTTCACAATAAACCATTAAAACGCCATTTTAATTAAAGGAATACTCGAACAAACAAAATTAATTTTTCTAATCGAATACTCGGGTTAATCGATTAATCGTTGCAGCACTAATTCAGACACTTTCTGTTGTTTCCAGTGAGTTTGTAATGCCAACATTTTATATGAAACTAAACCAAAATGTTTGGCCTAATCATCGTGGGTAACATCGTGTGCCTCATTTTGCTGTGTTAAAGTATCACCATGTGCTCTCTTTCAAATGAAACAAGTGCTGCCAATTCCCTCAAATTTAGAAGTATGCTCTGGGCAGCTGATATTTGTTTGTGATTGAAGGAGTGAATATAATAAGTTACTCATTAAAGCTGTATTTCAACTGAAAAGTTGCTTTCTATCAATCTTGAATTTAAAAGAATCAGAAATATGGGATGCTAAGTTGACAATGGAGTCCTGTTCTGAATACAACTTCAACGTAATCACGATTTGTACGTCAGTACAATGCATTCCATACGTACTAAGGGTGGGCGATATAGCCTCAAAATTAAAGTTGTCCAATAATTACTTTTTAACCGATATCCCGATATTGTCCAACTCCAAAAATTTAGTGCGGATGTCGAACTGATGCCGATATATGCGGCTGTGGACTTACCATATTATGGCTAATTCTAGACGATGTATTGTCAGTGATGCATTTTGCTGGGCGTTTGCAGATTTTTGTATTTCATTACTTTTCTTAGTGAGTATTTCTTATAAACCATTATATATAATTATAATTCATTGTTTTTCAATCATTTATTGTTCATTTCATTTTAGCACCATGAATGCAAATGGTCTGCTCACATAACAAATCCCAAGTATAACTGCTGTGCTAAGCTGTGACCAGCCCTTGTACAAAGGCAGAAGGCTTCTACATTCACTTTGAAGGGAACATGCACATTAGGGCTGCAGCCATCGATTTTTTTAGGTAGTTGATTATTCAAATGAACTAGTTAGTTCAAATATTCCAGTAATCGGATAAGGAACATAAAAAATTAAAACACCTGAGCTAAACCTCAATTGGTATGAAAAATAAATATATGAGCATCTCAGTACCACAAAGGAACAATTAGCTAACTTGCATAGCAAAAGTCCGCTAACTTTAATGTTATAAAATGCAAACTTTTTTTTTTAACATTACTCTTAACAAATGGTTCAAACACATATTCCCACAAAAAAAAACAGCTAAATATACCAATAAACTAAATTACGAATTTATTAAAAATACATTAGCTCAATCATAAACTTTGCTTATGTTGGTCTTAACAGGGAGCAGCTGGATTCAGCCATGACAGATGAGTTATGTCACATTTACTGTTGCCACTAGAGGGCAGTGTATCCAACCAAATCAATAAAACTAAATGGAAACACTTTCAAAACCTAAAATACTCAAAGCAGCAAAATTTAATTAAAATCTTTTTTCTAATCGATTAATCGTTGCAGCACTAATGCATATTAGCCCAAAACCAAAGGATGAAAAACCCAATTTAATTTAATAATCGATTTATAATCGAATCGTAAGGTGCCCAAAGATTCCCACCTCGAGTAATAAGGTAATGAATCCAGTTGTGGCTAAACAATAGCATTTAACGGTTAGCAGCCATGTGGCTTAGTGTGGCTAACCCCCTCCCACCCCACCAAGTCCAGTTGGGGCAGGGTGGGGGGCATGGGGTGTCATGCCAGCGGGTGAAAGCCAGGCCAATGTTTTTTCTTGCGTATCCTTTAATCCCTGGTAGCCTCCCTTTTTTTCCTCCTTTGACAAAACTTTTTGTCTTTTGTTGCTCTGCCATCCCTACAGAATTCGGGCAAAAATGCACCAATTTCTGTCTTTATCATGAAAGGGGGAAGTTATGTAAGCTGTAAAGCAGTCAGCAAATTTGTAGTTATTTTTGTGTGGCAGGGTTCCTGCCACCCTCCTCAAAGTTAATTAGTGCCGGTGAAAGCGCTCAAGAACCCCTCAAGGTTGTCAGTCGACATATCATCACAAATGTTATTAAAATTAGGGGTACACGATATCCATTTTTTTTTAAACCGATACCGATATCGATAACTTCCTGCTCCTCAAAGCCGATATCGATCACCGATAATGAATATATCTTTTTTAAAATGTATAACCTGAGTTTTTGAACACCTGGAGGTTTTAAAAAAAAAAAAAAAAAATAGTGGTGGATTCAACATAGATTTGCCTTTGATCTCACCAGATTTTTCATAATGACATGAACAAAACAGTGCGTTTCACTTCTGCACTGCCCGACAGCCAGATAAAAATGAATGCACTTCCATAAACCACAAGGCTTGGTCTTTTCTTGCTTTTATGGGAAGACACTCGTCTTAATAATGTAAGAGTACAACAGAAAAATACACATATTCAATACTCAATATACCACAAACTGCACAATACACTTCTATACACAACTATTATATGTATAGCATAGCACACTAGCTTGAGCTACGAAAGCATTTTCTGGCTTCTATAACACAACAACTTAGTAAGTTCTGTACATATGACCCTTCACCACAGAAGTAAACATATGGTGCACATCCATATGTTATAGTAAACATAAAATACTTAGACATATCTCCGAGGCGGAAACGTAATAGAAAGCATTCACGATTGTCAATGCGACCGCTAGACACCGCAATGTGTATGTGAATGAGCTTGTAATGTGAACAAAACTACTGTGACAAAAAATAGATGCAATGAATTATTCTGACCAGCAGGTGGGAGCAATGCCCCGCAAATAGTCAACTGCTTTCCTATACTAGTGTGTAAAGTCACTGTAAAATGTAAAGCCAGCACAATACATATTATCGGTCCTATTAATAATGTTATTGGATTTTTCGGGATGACAACATAATTCCTCTTATCGGACCGATAATTATCGTGCACCAATAATGAAAATATTTTATAAAGGTTGAAAAGTTACCTAGTTTTTCTTCAATTGCACACAATATTTTAGACATAATTGTTTTCCATTGCAATGTAAATAGAGCAAATCTAATACAATGAATAACTGACACAGTTTGAACTGGAAACAAAAATGGTCTACATGTTTTTTAACCTCAAAAGTGATGGATGACAACAGTGGTTTGTTGTTATTTGCATAACTGGGTCGCCAAAAGCCAAAACTAATTGGGTATGTCCAACACATCTTAGTGGCTATTGTAGGCTTTGTTGGCATGGTGATTTTTTTTTTTTGCAGACGGTAAATGTGTACTGATGAGCCTTAATGACTCATTTTGTGTGCCGCCGATGACGCGGAATACCCCATTAAAGTACTCAATTGTGAAATCAACAGCCTTCAGGGTAAACACACACGCAGTCAATATTTTTTCAAGTGGCGATTCATCTTGTTCATTTAAAAGCCTATTTAAATCTTTTAGGACACGCTAAGCGTTAGCTGGTCAGAGCTCCACTCTTGACTCATTTAAAATGGCTTCAAATCCATCTGCTTCGTGTCCTCATGAAAGCAACAATTCAAGTAATCCCGGTGTGGTGCGTTAATGGGAGGGCGGTCGCACTATCGCTCTGTCAACAGACGTCCAATCTTTGTTGCTCTTGGCTGCGTTCGAGCTGTTGAGAGTTAAAACCGAGAAGTGACACGCCTGACTTGATGTTGTGCTTGTCTTTTGTTTCACAGCTCTCTGTTGGATAAGCTAGTGGATGAACATTGTGTTTGTAACAGCTCCTTGACTTTTCTCAGCTGCGAATTGACACGTGCAAGCACTGCAAACACTGTTTTTCGTAAGCCCCCGCTTCCCTTCTGTTTGGATTACCCACACTGTGGTCAGAAGCTCGTGACATGTGGATATGTTTGTTGTCACTCCTGTCTATAACATTTCTTGGCAGCAAGTTTTTTTGATTTGGGTTTGTCAAAAGCAATTAGTTTCTGGCGGGATATGCTATATTGAAGTAAAACTGTGTGTTGGGCAGGAGTCAAATTATTACGACTTTTTTAATAGGAATCTTAACTGAGAAAGTTTGGGAAATAAGTTTGTGAAAGGCTGATGACAGCAACTGCCTTGCAAGTGCTTCGCACTAATGAGGGGTTGTCAAAAGTATCGAAAAGTATCAACTAGGCCTGAACGATATTGGAAAAAAACTATTGCTACGATTTTTTTGGGGTTCGCGATATATTGCGATATAAAAAAAAAAAAAAAAGTTTTTTTTTTAAAGAAATTTTTACTAGATGACTTGAATAGCTGTTTGGAAAGACCTTGGATGACTCATCATGACCACAGTGTACTATATTCCATCGTTTTTCACGGTTTATAGGGACCAGAACCCGCCGCAATAAGTGAAAAACCGCGAAGTCGCACATACCCCCCCCCCCCCCATTTGTGTGTGTGTGTGTGCTCAATGTATTTATTCAGATCTAGCACTGAAAAGAGATACATATAAGACATGTTTTCTCACTTTTTTCCCCCCAAAGTATGATTTAAAAAAGTTACACTGACACAAATTTCCCCCTCAAACGCAAGTTTGATTGGCAGTTGACTAAATTCCCTTGTTTTCAATCTACTAGAAATAAGTGAAATTATCTGCCAGTGCTTTAAGTAAATTTTACTCAGATTTCTTGAAATAAGATTATTTTCAGATAGCTATTTTTCAACTTATTTTAAGCAAAAAAAACTTTTTTTTTTTCGTCAGGAATGTTCTTAATTTAACAAGTGATAGTGTTCAAACATTGTTTGAAAGCATTTTCCCCCTTGATTTTGGTGAAAAATGACCAACCTTTAGATGTATGGGCTTAATAAGAACAAATGGCAATACTGACCTAAAGTCAATTGAATAATCTGACCCATTAATCTTAAAGATTTCCCGATTGATCGGGATGCCGATCGAGCGGGTCCGATCACGTCATTTTCAAAGTATCGGAATTGGCAAAAAAATATCGGACATGCCTTTTTTTAATATAGATATATTTTTTATTTAAATCGTTTTCTAATTGTATTTAACGTACAGACAAAATGTCTTACACTCATCCAGAGTAGTTTTGGCTTAAAGTATGGCTATCAAATTTTTTGCGTTAACGGCGGTAATTACTTTTTAAAAAATTAATCACGTTAAATAATTAACGCATGCGCTGCACGACCCACTCACGCATCGTCACATTCAATCTATAAAGACGCCGTCTTACCTATAGATAGCGCTAAAAGGCAGCGTATAATGAGTAGAGAGACTTTTGACAGCCTTTGGAGCCATTTTTTATGTGACTAAAGTTTTACAATACCTGTCTCAGCAATTATAAATAACGTGGGAGGCAATGTGGAGAAGAAATGTAGTAGTTGATCATTTTCTATGTTCTTTCCCAATGCAGAGAAGATATATCAATTGGTGCCCCTACGCACAGTCATGGTTGCACTTCCCATCGTGCTTTTGGGCAGAACAGTTAAATGGCTACAGTATCATTTACAGAAAGCTCAACAAATACACTAGATGGCAATATTTAGTCACAATATACAAAGTCACATTTATCCTTTCAGAATTACAAGTCTTTCTATCCGTGGATCCCTCTCACAGAAAGAATGTTAATAATGTAAATGCCGTCTTGAGGATTTATTGTCATAATAACAAATACAGTACTTATGTACTGTATGTTGAATGTATATATTCGTCCGAGTTTTATTAATTTTTTTCTTAATGCATTGCCAAAATGTATATGATCGGGAAAAATTATCGGGAATGATTGGAATTGAATCGGGAGCAAAAAAAGCAATCGGATCGGGAAATATCGGGATCGGCAGATACTCAAACTAAAACGATCGGGATCGGATCGGGAGCAAAAAAACATGATTGGAACAACCCTAATTAATCTGTTAGCTAATCTTTAAGACTAGTCTCTAAGTCTTTTAAGACTCAAAACAAGATGGAGAAAATTATTCAAATAGATTTCAGAAAAATCATCGTATTAAACGTTCTAAATTTGCAGTGTGGAAGTTGGTACGTCAAAACAGATTTATTTTTGCATTGATCATTTAGCCTATCAATTAATTAGGTTGAAATTGGTGGTGAGAAATGTAGCCCTGACCCCTGTTCACCCAATCTGTTGGGTCTTATTACGGTAATGTCCGTCCCCAGCAAAAGTGTACATGGAGGTTATGTTGTTTTATCATCCCTAACAATATTGAGACCAAAAATACGCCCTTGTAATGGATCCATTTAAAAGAGTAGGGGGAAATTCTAATTGCCGTGTAAAGAGATTTACTAGGTTTGTTGAGAAGGTGAATATTTTTTTGTTGTTGTTCGTGAACTACAGTTCCACACAAACGCACATTGAGGTACCAATTAGCTCAGCAAGGAGAAGTATAAGAGTCATTTTTCGAGTGTCCCAGAGCTCGCAAAACTTGGATAATAAGAGCGCATTTATCAAGGTTTCGTCAGCCGTGATTGCGTATATCCGTCCGCCGAAACAGCCTCGTAGCAGATATAATAAGTACGCCTGCCCCTCTGCTATTGAACGCGTTGTTGATATTAGCGCGGCGGCGGTCTCACTGCCTCTCGGCGTAATTTCATTCAAACTTGCCGTTCCGTCCAAGATGGCCGTCCACTGCTTACTTTCGCCGAAAAGTCAGATCAAAAATACTGTAATGCCCCGGATGGGGGGAAGAAGGAGAGGAGCCTGTATTGGCTTACCCACTTTATTGTGGCAACAATAATAAAGAAAAACAAAAACAAAATAACATCGGGCTTCCGTGAAATGTGACCGCTATCTCCTTCTCGCTTCCCTCTACGTCACAGCTCCTCCTCCGATCGTCTCTTGAGGGGGCCTCGCAGTTACGCACATTACAATAAACAATGAATAGGTTGCCGCCAGTTTGAAACGGCCTTAATTTTTTTTTTTTTTAATCTCTTTTGCACGGCGTGGCGGCTTTTATTTTGGTGTGGCGGTGCGCCACAATGATTAATTTGTAGGGGGAAACCCTGGATCAGAATACGCAACTGCACTGTGTATTAAAAAAATACTCATTTGTATAGCAACAGGAACAATCTTATTACTGGGTGTGGCAAAAATGCAAATGGAATGAATTCATTTCATGCTTCAAGCAACATGCTGAGTAACATTTTAACGGTCTTGTTTAAGTTGTGTCAACTACTGTTTAAACTCAGAGTGACAGAATCAGTCCCAAATATGCCTTGGGCAGTTTCATTGTTTACATTCTGTTCATATTACTATTTGATGACACCATATTGCACAGTTAAGAATAACATACTAGTGGCAATTTTCATTTTGGTTGCCAACAAGATTTATGGAGGTTTTAGTCTTAAATTCTGGATAATTACATGGCTTGTCATTTAGGATTATTTTGCAAAGCACACAGACTTGGAGATGCACTTTTTACTGTATTTTTCGGACTATAAGCCACAATTTTTTTTTTTTTTTTTTTTTTTTTTTTTTTTTGCTACGGCTTATTTATGGATTTTTTTTTTTTTGACAAGCGAGCTTCATATTTTCTTGTTAAAAATCATAAAATTGAATAATTAGACATTTTTTTCCAAATTTTGTCATGAAATAGCTCTCAGCAGCTACGCTTGCACCGATAAAGCTTGCCAGAAGCTCGTCGGAATTACTCAAAAACTCAGGATTTGTTAGATGTATATGGGTGTATCTGATACTGTATGCTGCTACAAATGATGCTAGTGTTGATTATCGGTTTTCAACTGGCACTCAGAGGACCTAATGGCCACAGTATGCCACAACAAAGCTGCTAAAAGGGTTAGCGCTAGCTATTAACCGTTTTTAAGAGGTTTAAAAGGCTAGGTAAATATCTTTGCAAATGTAGTGACCTGTTTTTTTTAAGTTTTAAAGTTTGTTTTTAAGCATTCAGACAACATGTGTTGGTGATGCTGATGCGTGTTTATCTGCTGCATAAATATATTTTTGATCAATAAAACATTTTAACATCGATGTAAATATCCAATGTTAAGATATGGAAACCTGCGGCTTATAGTCAGGTACGACATATGCTGTAATTTTCGGACTATAAGACGCTACTTTTTTCCTTTATTTTGAATGCTGCGGCTTTTTTGTTGATTTATTTGGGTCAATAGATATTAGATAACACTTTATTTGACAGCGGCATCAAAAGACTGTCATAAGACCGTCATAATTATGACATGACAATAACATATGCATTACTGAATGATTATGACAGATGTCATCAAGGGTCATCTAGCAAATTATGTGACTAACTCCATTTATGTCCAGCTTGGATCTTTTACATCCATTCAAAAGTGAGATAATTTGCCGGATAACCCGAAATGACATCTCTTATAACCATTCATTAATGCTCATGACAGTGTCATGTCATAATTATGATGGTCTTATGACAGTCTTATTTTGCCACTGTCAAATGAAATGATACAAAATACCATAACTAGCAATTAATGAAACAACTGGAACAGTAACTGAAGAAATAATTAGCACAGAACATGAATTTTGATTATTTACATATCTAGCGCTGCAGTGCATGCTAGGAGGCATGTTCGACGATAAGTGTTGACAGAAGGTGGCAACAGATGTTGACTGTCTCCCCCAAAGGAGCAGTGATGGCCAGCGTCTTGAAGCTGTGCAGCCAATTGGTTCAAAGCTTTATGGTGGTTTATTTGGTTTTATGACAGTCATATGATTCCGCTGTCAAATAAAGTGTGATTGGTTAATATTTTTTGGTGTAAATATGATATAATACAGTAAGTACAGCTGGGGCTTCTGGTCCAGTGCAGCTTATCTATGAACAAATGCTGTTTTTGTGCCAAATTTGAAGGGTGCGGCTTATAGTCAGGTGCGACTTATATTGCGAAAATTACGGTATGTGGATTTATTTCTAAAATATAGTCTTTTAAGGCTTATAATTAGGTGTGCTTTTCTCGTCCAGAAATAACGGTATTAGCTTGAGGACTTAATGAAAATGTTCATTGTTGCTCCCCAAGTACCCAACAATAGCTAACATTGATTTTACCATGTTACTGATAGTGTAATGGGCAGTGGTACATCTGGCTGACATCGATGCAGACAGCAGTCGATCAATCTTGGCAGTGTAAATGTGAGTACGAATGGTTGTGTCTGTGTGCCCTGCGACCGACTGGTCCGCATTTGTCCTCAAGTCAACTGCCCATGAGTGGTGTTTAAAATGGATGGATGGATGGAGTTTATCATTTTGCCTTGCAAAATGGCCTTTAGAAGTTTGTGATGCTCTACAAACTGGTGCTGCTGGGAATCGATTCGAGGGGCTTGTTTGCTGGTAGTGTAGGCTAAATTAATGTCTAGACTATCCTAAGCCTATTACAGACGACTTTCTCTAATTGCGATTCTCACTGCTTGCGTGCATGTAGCATTAGCCGACTGTCCTTTTTTTAGACTTTACCCTAATGAAAAGAGAACGGCTTTTTACTTAGAAATAGAGGCGTGCGAAATTTCCGATTCTTAGATTATTCGCGATTCGGCCGTGGAAGATTCGAGAACGATACACAAACATCCAAATTCCGATTATTGAATTATACCAGGTAAAGCAGAACTAAAACACAGTCAGCGCGGTCTTCAGGACGCAATGAGGAACGGACCGAGAGCAAATATCATGTTCAACTCATGCCGCTAGATAAAAAAACAAAAATACCTGACTGCGGCCGACAGCTGGTTCAAACAACGCGCAGTTGCTAGTTGCTACAAACATACGGCCACATATGGCTATAGTAGATATCACACATATGCAGAACTAGATGCTAAATGACAAATGACTGCGGTGTTAGAACATATAAAAAGAACTAGCTGCGAAACGACAGGCTTGCCGTTTAGTAGTTGCCGCGTTGTAAACAGCCGCCATCTTACAGCAGTAGACTTCTCTGGAAGGCTCTGTTGTAGCGAACCTAATTAACTTTTTATATGAAATACTCCTAAATCAGCAAAATCTTGACTTGAATCTATCTTTAAATATGAAACCGTTTTAAAACTTTGACATGTTGTAAGTAGATAGAAGGGAAATTATGGAGAAACGGGAGCAATTTTATCAACTTTAACGGTTGATTCACATCATTAAATTAATTGAATGTAGTTTAAAGCTGCTGATACAGAATGGAGACTTGAGTATTTTATTCAATGTTTTTAACTGTTAACTTGATACTTAAATATTAGTTTGGTTTAGCCTAATAGGATTTTTAAACTGATTTGGAACTAATGTACAAAACATTAAAAGGGAGGGCTTTGGATGACATCAATAACTGATTTATAATCGAATCGGGGCCTCTGAATCGTAATCGAATCGTTAGGTACCCAAAGATTCCCACGTCTACTTACAAACACGGTTATTTTTTATTATATACAGTGGTATGATAAAATATATGAACTTTTTGGAATTTCTTAACATGTCTGCATAAAATCACCATCAAATGTGATCTGATCTTTGTCAAAATCACACAAATGAAAAAACTGCTTTTACGAAAACCACCCAAACATTTATAGGTTTTTATATTTTAATGATATCCTACAAACAATGACAGAAGGGGGACAATAAGTAAGTGAACAGTTTTCGTAAGGAGGCTTACAGAACAATTGAAAACTATTTTTACCAAAAAATTTAAGTCAGCTGTATGCCCAATCACTGATGAGTGGTTTAAAGCTGCCCTGCCCACTAAAAAACACACACCTGGTAAGAATTGTCATGATGAGAAGCATTGTCTGATATGCATCATAGCTCGGTCAAGAGAGCTGTCTGAACCAAAGTTGAATTGTTTGGAGTAACACACAAGGTCATGTGTGGAAGAAAAATGGAACAGCCCACCATCATCAACACCTGATCCCCACCGTGAAGCATGGTGGAGGGACCATCATGATTTGGGGCTGTTTTGCGGCTTCAGGGCCTGGACAACTTGCAATCATTAATTGAAGAATGAATTTGAAAGTTTATCAGGATGTTTTGCAAGAAAACCCGAGGCCGTCTGTCAGACAGATGAAGCTAAAAAGAGGATGGATGCTGCAACAAGACATTGATACAAAACACAGAACTAAATCAACTTCAGAATGGGTTCAAGAGAACAAAATGCACCTTCTGGAGTGGCCAAGTCAAAGTCCAGACTTGAACCCCATTGAGATGCTGTGGCATGACCTACAGACCGATTCATGCCAGACATACCAGGAATCTGACTGAACTACATGGGTCCTGATTAGTCCTAATCGATGTGCCAGACTGATCTGCAGCTACAGGAAGCGTCTGGTTGAAATGATTGCTGCCAAAGGGGGGCCCACAAAATATTAAATGTGATGGTTCACTTGCTTATTTTTCCTCCCTTGTGTCATTGTTTGCATACTATTCTCATTAAAATAAGAAAACCTATAAATGTTTGGGTAGTTTTCGTGAAAGCAGACTGTTTTCAGATCTGTGTGATTTTGACAAAAATCAGATCGCATTTGATGATTTTATGCAAAAATGTGACAAATTCCAAAAGGTTCAGATACATTTTCATACCAGTGTATGCACTTGACTATAAACATCATGACACATTATGAAATGCACTGATTTGTCTTGTTTGTGCTTCCAGCAACATGAACCGTGAGGACCGAAATGTGCTCCGAATGAAAGAAAGAGAAAGGAGAAATCAAGAAATCCAGCAGGGAGGAGGAGAGGCGTTTACAGCAAATTCCCCCCTTTTCCCCGAACCTTATAAAGTGGTAAGATCATTTTATTAACTCCTCTTCTTTCAGTTCAGAAACATAACAGTCCTAAAATCTATTATAATTAATTTTCCCAAGCTGCTTAGAGGAAAAAAAGAAAGGATACATCAAATATTCTTTGATATCCATTATTTTACCGGCATGGTTGACAATAGTGATGCACGATAATACATTTTTCAACCGATATCGATAACCGATAATTTCCTGCCCCTTCCACCCGATAACCGATAATGTCACGCCGATAATTCTATTCAAACATGAATGTAAAATTTTAAAGTATACAAAGATCAAATGTCACTGTGCAAAAATGTAATTTAGTGCTGTTTTTTTCCACATTAAATGTGAATAAGTAGTAAATTCCTACAACTAAACAATGGCAATGACGTTGTGTAATGGTAAGCTTTTGGCAACAATTACTTAGAGAGTAAACACCCAAGTTGCACAAAAATGCCTTTTAAAGTAAGCCATTACTAACATATATCACATTACTACACTGCAAAAACACCTCCTTAAAACTAGCAGAATTGGACAAAACTGTTGATAGCGCACATTTGGAGGCTAAATCAAGTATATAATTATCGGATATCATTATCGGTTGAATTTCGTTTTATCTGGATTATCTGTGTGACGTCATAATTGCCATTATCGGCCGATAATGATCGGTGACCGATATTATCGTGCATCTCTAGTTGACAACGTCCTTTTAATCATTCTTTCATAATATGTACTAGGACTGCAGCTATTTATTATTTAAGTAATCTATTAATCTATCAATTTGTTAGCTCGAATAATCGAGTCAGTGGATTAGGAACATTTAATGCGTTGCAGAATACATTTTAGGAGATGTAAAACGAAGGCTTGCTAAGATTGGACTTTGAAAACGGCATTAAATGGGAATACAAAATATAATTCCCAAGTGTTTTTTCAAACCACGCAGACTTGCACAAGAGCCATTTTGACTGAAGGTTAGAGCTAGGCCGGTATTAGATTCTGACGGTATGATAACCTTAGCCAAAATATCACTTAATCACGGGATTGCAATTACAGCTCTAAAACGTGTTACTTTGAGATATCTGGGTTTAAAAAAAAAAAAAAAAAAAAAATTCCGTTGAACAGGCAATGTATTTTCCAAAACATATTAGCAAATTGGGACATAAGTATAATGTTAAGTTGAAATCAATTTTAAAAAAGTATTTATATATATATATATACATATATATTCTAAGTAAAATTAAAATAAATGCAGTCCTTTCGGTGGGCCTAAACCCACAGCCACAGCTTACCACTGTCTGCACACCAAAAAGCTGTTTGGGAGGCATGCACGGAGAAAACCTTTCCTCACTCACAATCATAAATGCAAACGTCTGGAGTTCGCCAAGCGGTGTTCGGGCTTCAACTGGGACCGTGTGCTTTGGTCAGATGAGACCAAGATTGAGCTTTAGGCAACAAACACTCTCAGTGGGTCTGGCGTGCCACGAAAGATGTGCATGCTGAAAAGCACCTCATACCCACTGTGAAGTATGGGGGTGGGTCAGTGATGCTGTGGGGCTGTTTCGCTTCCAAAGGCCCTGGGAACCTTGTTAGGGTGCATGGCATCATGAATGCTTTGAAATACCAGGACATTTTAAATCAAAATCTGTTGCCCTCTGCCCGAAAGCTGAAGATCACTGGGTCTTTCAGCAAGACAGTGACCCTAAACATATGGCCAAATCTACACAGAAATGGTTCACCAGACACAAAATCAAGCTCCTCCCATGGCCATCTCAGTCCCCAGACCTTGTTTTGTTGGCAAAAGGTGGTTGTACAAAGTGTTAACACCAGGGCTGCTACTAATTGTGACACACATTATTTGATGTCAAATATTTTTTTCTTTTATGTAGGGATTTTTTTCCCCACTGAATGAATGCACTTGTATTGAAGGTTGGATTTTTCACTTTTTTCCGTTAAGGTCCCATATTATTTGAATTAAAAAAAATATATATATTAGAAGCTAAAAAACACATCTTTTTCAGGGGTGCCAATTATTATGGAGGGTACTGTATATTCTTACCTAAAAATGCTGTTACACTTGATAACACACATCACTTCAAAGTTAGGTGTTTTTCCCACGTGTTTCAATTGAATTTCTATTTGTGTCAAGCTAAGTTCTAGTTAAGGTTTAAGTTAGTATAAACTGTAAGTCCTGATAGGATTTTGAGTTTTTGCAGTGTTCAAAATATATGTGTGATACAGGCTGTATTGGAGCACATTAGGGATCAGTGCTACTTGGTGTTTTATCCAGCAATGACTACTGAGCTAAAATTGATAGTTAGCGTCATTAAGTTTTTATTTTACACCCTCTCACTCCACAGCGCTGTTATGTTAAAGCCTGTATGTAAGACACTTTAGCCACGCATCGACAGTGGTCATAATTAAAAGAAACCTAGCCCTCCGCAGGGCTAACGTTACGGGAGCAAGTGACAGTAACATTAATCTTATTTATTAGCGCTTAGCGCATTTTATTTGCGCTTAGCGCTCTACTGCTTTAAGATGGCGGCTGTTTACTAACGCCGCTGACTCTGTCATTTCTCATCTAGTTCAACATACATGTGATCTCTATGAGACGCATCAGACGCTTCCTGCTACCACTGTAGCATCATGCGGGCTAGTTTTTAGCAACGCCGGCGTCATTTGTAGCGGCTGTCGGCTGCAGTAAGTTTAAAAAAAAATTTTTTTTTTAATTGCTTCTTCCTCTACGCACGTGACATCAGCGCGTTGTCCCTCATTAATAGTAGTCCGGGCAAAATTTGATGCTCAGAGCTTTCAAAATTAATCGATTACTCGAGGTGAATAAAATTACTCATATCAGTTTTCAAACTTGAGTTACTTGAGTTGCTCGAGTATTCGTTTCAGCTCTAGTTAAGACTAGTACATCATAACCCGGGGACTACCTGTATTCATATAATACCATTTAATCCAGGCTAGGGAATTTATATGAAGGATGCCTAGTACACGGGTATACACAAAACATTATTTTGACTTGACGCCCCAGGTTTGTTGAATTGGTGTAAGAGGGCAACACAACATATCCTCCCGTGACCTGCTCTTGTTTATCCACAAGCAAGCCATAGATGTAGGCCAGCCTGATCCAACCTGGGTCGTTCGACGCTAAAGAAGATTTGTGCTTCCCTTACTGATCTAATCTTTGCCACTCACTGGATTTGTGCGTAGCTAAGTAGCTTCCCTCCTCCCATGAGCTCGGGCAAGTTGTTCGGGCAACTGTGAGGAATGTGAAAGGCGGCCAGAGGTGAGTGACAGCTTAGTGTTGTAGCCGTGGAGAAAGTGAAAGGGAAAACATTGACATCTTTAGCCTTCATTTGTGAGACTGGAATGACATGTAGTATCCCGACTTAAGATGGAGGATTCGTTTTCTTTCTTTACTGTCTGTATCTCCCGTCTCCTGCTTGTCTGGGTCTTACGTAAGCTTTGCTGCATGACTTTTTTATTCTTCCCCCTGTCATGCTCCACTAAGTGGAAGTGTGCTGTGGTGCATTTAAAGACCATGTGTGCACACCACTGCCTATGAGGCCTTGGAGATTTACAACAGCAGATTGATGTGATAAATTCAAACTTGAAAGAGACTGTCAGTCTTTTTGGGTTAATAACCATCTTTTGTTTTGTTGTTGTTGTTATGGTTCTGGTATATCAAATTTATTGCATAATATTACAGTCGCCAATGGGGGGGGGGGGGGTGTATATTATTAAGCCAGTCACGATATGCAATAAGTCAGTTAACTCATTCACTCCCAGCCATTTTCACCGGAGCAACCCCCTTCGCTCCCGGCCGTTTTACTGGATTTTGACTGATTTTGCAAGGCCCAAAGAAAATTCTGCTCTATTGCTCTAATTTTTTATAAATGCGAAATCATGTTGGAGGTATTGCCTCCTCGGCAGCCACCCTCCCACAAGCATGTTTTACATGTTGATCGTCCCTCCTCCTCTAAGCCGCGCCCGTCTGGAACTTTTCTGTAGTCGAAGTATTCCCATACCAGTGATTTCGTTTTCTTTGATGAGGGGGGGGAGTTCAGGAGTTTCACCTCCTCCAGCCATTGTGTAGCACAGCTGACTCACTGACACTGAGCAACAACCGGTGGAGGAGGGTTGAGCCTTGCAGCTGCAAGTGAAGTATTTCTCCCTGCATTTTTGGGACATTAAAATTATCTAATACCGTAGAGAATGTATGACGGAAAATTTGTGCGGTTTTGAAACCTTGACATTTTCATACCATGGTATACCTTGAAACTGGTAATCGGCACATGTCTAGATTCGACTCGTCTGACATGGATAAAGGACAGCTGATCTCTGGTTATGCCCACATAAGGATGTAAGTTGTCTCAGCTCATATATGTTCGTCTTTGCATTTGGAATTAAGTTTAGAGCTACAGTTTGTGGAGTTATGTGTGAGCGATTTGCTACGAGAATTGTAAAAATGTTAGCATTCTTAACATTTAAGCTAGCAGACTTCTGTTAGTCATACCGTAGGGACGATATGATGGAAAATTTTTGCAATTTTGAAACCTTGACGTTTTCATACCACGGTATACCTCGAAACCGGTTATAGGCACAAGCTACCCAGAGGCAGCCGCTTCCCACCCTTAATCTTCAATAGCTAAACAAAACCAGTATTTTGATTGTATTATTTTGTCATTATATTGGTTTGCTCTGGACAAAGTAAAGCATGCGCAAGATTTTGTCAACGAGAATCTAACCATTTCTACCTGTGAACATCACCAATTTGTGCACAACTAAAAATACAAAATATACCCAATTTTTGAAGGTCAATAACCATTTGAAGTGCATTCCTGACAGTGTTAAGAGCACAGTTTGAAAAGGCTTACTCTTGAAATTATACAGTGTATGAGAGTTAACTATAAAGTCAATCTGGTCAATAATATTTTAAGCCATTGAACAATTGAAACGCTTCACTGAGTTTGTCAAATATCATTTGGCTTAAGTAAAACTTGTTGAAAATAATTCTTTAAGACCCCAAAGAAGTCCTAATGACTCCTTTCCCTAAGCCACGCTAGCAGGGGGTAGTGAAGTCAATGTTATGACCAAGCAAGCGATTTCCTGCCTCAATAGTAGCTTGTATTTCCTCTGTGTAAATCTGTCTAACAAAATTGTGGTCTGAGGCTGGATGTGAAACGGGATACTCCTCCTAAACGGCGACATGCTAGCTGTTAGCAGGTCGGCGGTAACCTTTGGCCACAGAGGAAGCTTTTACATCTGGCTTTGATCGATACGCTGGCATCTGTGTTCATGGACGAGCGGGGTTGCTCGCTCTGAACAACTCTTCTCTGACTGAAGTACACTTTATTATTCTGTTTTGCTTCACTTTATTACCGAGGGTTATTTTGTCATGTGGTTATTTATGATAACAATCTCTCACATCATGGGTGTCTTGCTGTTGCTGCCGCATGAGAAGGTTGTGAGGAAGTAGACCCAAAGCCTCTATGACTACATCAATCTGTCTTTGATCAAAATGCATAATCCAGTTTTGCTCCTGATTCGACTTTGGTAGAAAAGCCAAAACGTATTGCTTCCGAATACAGTACAGGTAACTTTATAATAAATTCAAAGTAGAAATGATAGAAAGCCAGTAACTGGTGAAAACAGATTTTTGTGTGTGTTTTTGTTTTTAATTTAATAATCATGAAAGTGAAATACAGTGGTACCTCTACATACGAATTCAATTCGTTCCAGGACCTGGTTTGTAAGTCGAAATGGTCGTATGTCGAGTGGGATTTCCCCTAAGAATACATTATAACTCGATTAATTTGTTCCACAACCTGAAAAATAAGGGTCGACCAATTATAGCTGGCCGATATATCGGGCAATATGACCCCCCCCCCAATATCGGCCCAAACAATTAAGCCGATAAAAAGGATTTTGATCAGGCAATGTGTGGGCAATAGACCCTACTCACCAACGTCACAGAATGACGTGTCGCTGTATCCGGCCGCCATATTGTCAGTCAGTGTTTATCCGTATTCTCAATGGTTTCAATTTGTCGTGCAATTTATAGTGCAATTCATGGAAGCCCCGGTGCTTTCAGACGCTGTAAACTCATTGGATGCGTTGCATAAAAGGCGTTATGTGGAAAAGCTTCAGTCTATCCGTTCGCCAGATCCATATTTGATGCCTAAATCGATATTTTTCGACCCGCTGTCTTCGCCCTCTCTGCCTGACATCTGCTACCCTGATATCTACAACTATCTTGTCCACACAAAATCAGCCTATTCTCACAAAAGTTTGAAAAACTTTAAGAGCAGCACTCTAAGCAACATTACCCCGTGTGACCCTTTACTTCCAATTTTCTAAAATGGCGACAATCAATAAAAAAAAAAAAAGTTGACTGCGATGGCCGACGCTTCAAGGATAGATGGATATTGGATTATTTCTTCAATAAAACACGCAACAACTGTGTCTGCCTCATTTGCAAAAAGACAGTCGCTGTTTTCAAAGAGTTCGATGTGACGCAATATTACTAAACAAGACACGCTGACATGTACGACAACATTACAGGGAAGATACGCAGCGAGAAATTATAGCAACTTGAAGCTAGTTTAATTTCACAGCAGCAGTATTTCGCAAGAGCCCGAGTGTCGAAAGAGAACGCCACAAAGACGAGATTGTTGAAATTATGAATTTTAAAAAATTATAAAGCCAATGTGACACACAGAAGGGCTTGCTAAAATTTGTTTAAATATATTCTATGTAAATCAGCCAAGGTAGCCCCCCGCATTTTTACCACACCAAATCTGGCCCCCTTTGCAAAAGGTTTGGACACACCTGTTTAACTTCTTTCACTTGGTACCAGCTAAATATTATTCAAAAAATAGTGATGGTGGAAGAAATAAGCATCTTGAATTTGAAACTGTATGTTGTCGGCGATTAGCCTCGCAACGATCTTAATTGTGGTTGTCAGCCCAAAACCCTCTAAATATATATTAAATGCATCTTACCAGATATAAAATGACTACTGCATAATCTGTGGTGATCGTTTGGTGCCCAGTTTTCTCGTCGAATTGCAGCAGTCCATCTCGCTCTCCTCTCCGGGTCTCTCGGAATGCGGTAGAACTTCAAGTCTCTCCGTCTATCTTCTCTGTTACTGCAACCAACCGCCACACACGCCTTCACCATTTTGATTATTAATGTTAACGAGCAGAAAAACACGCCATAATAGGAGGAATTTACGTAGCGGTAATGCGTAAACACGACGAGTAGACGGGCAATATGGCGCAGAGGCGTTGTTGTGACGTCATGTGAGTAGGGTCTATTTTGGCTACCACTGACTGACTGTAGGACCCCGGAGGGACCCTGCAGCAGCTGGAAAGTGGCTGCTACTGGAAGCTTCTGGCTTGCGTGTTTTGTAAATATTGTAAGATTTTTTTTTTTTTTAGGGGGCACGATATCCATTTTTTGAAACCGAAATCGATAACTTCTTGCTCCTCAAAACTGATAACCGATAATAAATATCATTTTTTAAATGTATATTCACCAGAGTTTTTGAACACCTGGAGGTTTTAAAAAAAAAAAAAAAATGTGGTGGATTCAACATAGATTTGCCTTTGACCTCACCAGATTTTTCATAATGACATGAACATTATTTGCCTGGCACGGCCAGACTGTTCTCCCTGAATTTTTCAAACACTGAGAGAAATAGTCTGGGAACCATCCCATTAACGGCCTCTCGAACAGGTACAAAATCAATCGACAAATCAGATTTGTTTATTTGCGTGACGTGTTCTGAACGAGCAACGTCACTCTTGCCCGTCGGAAGTCGTCTCCTCAACAACACAGATGGTGAACAGGGATCCGAGAATATGTTCCAATCCACGGTAAAATCAGTTTTAAATTACCAAAAACACATCGACACGAGTCATTGACAACAGTCCGTCTCGCGCTAGCCATGTTGAATAAACTCCGCTCTCCTCGTATGTTTACTTCCGCGCGCAAGTCCCTCGTCCTGCCCTCGTCGTTTTACTAATGTCACGTCTGCCCGTCGCTGATTGGTCCACTCCGCTGTCTGTTTGCTGTGACTTGCTCCGCCCTGGAAATTATATCCGCTGAATGCTAGCCAGACTCAATAGCTGGAACAGCGGTGAGTCTGGTGTACCAGGCAAGAACATTATTATAATGAACAAAACAAACACAAGAACAGTCTTGAATTCAAATAAAGTGCCAATATTTTTTCAAATAAATATTATTTGAGTCGTCTATGTCTGTATTAGGGCTGTCAAAATTATCGCGTTAACGAGCGGTAATTAATTTTTTAAATTAATCCCGTTAAAATATTTGATGCAATTAACGCACAAATGCCCCGCTCAAACTGATTAAAATGACAGTACAGTGAAAGGTGTACTTGTTGTGTTTTTCAGAGTTTTGCCGCCCTCTGCTGGCGCTTGGGTGCGACTGATTTTATAGGCTTCAGCACCCATTAGCATTGTGTAAGTAATTATTGACATCAACAATGGCGGGCTACTAGTTTATTTTTTGATTGAAATTTTTACAAATTTTATTAAAATGAAAACATGAAGAGGGGTTTTAATAGAAAATTTCTATAACTTGTACTAAAATTTATCTTTTAAGAACTACAAGTCTTTCTATTCATGGATCGCTTTAACAGAATGTTAATGTTATCTTGTTGATTTATTGTTATAATAAAGAAATACAGTACTTATGTACCGTATGTTGAATGTATGTATCCATCTTGTCTTATCTTTCCGTTCAGACAATAATTTACAGAAAAATATGGCATATTTTATGGATGGTTTGAATTGCGATTAATTGCGATTAATTACGATATATATATGTTTTTTTAATCATATTGGCTTCGATTATTGGCGTACAACATCAGCTTTGGGTATCGGTAATCAGCAACATTTTTTTTAGATAACGCCATTTGCAAATCCTTTGTCGGTTGACCTCTACCAAAAACCTATGCTAAATCCTTCATAAATACCGCTGGTACAATTACAAATAGCAATTGAACATAGCCAAACAAATACATTATAAATTCAAATCGGAATAATAATAATGTAACAAATCGGGTTCTAATGTGGCGATTGTGTTTTGCGTGCTTTTCCTGAACACACCGTGTGACTGACTTGAGAGAGAGGTGCGGTAGAGCGGGAAGTTTTGACTTTTTTTCATGTTGTTGTTAGCTTCAGCTGACAGTAGCCGTGTTGTGTTGCACAAGTTCTGTAACAAATGATTAAAATTCTGACGAAGCTGGCGACTTGCTTGCCAATGATACATTAATAATAATAAATAGGAAATAAAAAAGCGGATTTATTTTCACCTTAACTGATAGAGACTTGCGAACGAAGGTCGGAGGAAACCAGCCATATTGTCGAGGCATTTCACTCACACGCACACCGCACTCATATTTTTTTGATCATTTCCTTTTAATTTCAATGGTAAGCTTCACCTTTTTTCACAACCTGCATTAACCTTCTTGGGCAACATGTTGAATACTCTCACACGCCATGCATCAGACTTGCGGGAAAACAGTCAAATTTTACGTCAGATGTCGAAAGGATCATATGTCGATGATCTTTGTCAACATACCACTGTAGTCCAAAAACTACAACTGTAATTCAGTCACTGCCCAACAATAACACTTAAACAATAATCATGTAAAGAAAATATTTTTGCCTTTTTTGTTGTTGTTGTTGTTGCCAAAATCAGATGACCGTGCATAACATAGGTGTTGTTTTTTTGTTATCTGTAACTATCTGGCACTCTACTCTGGATCACTTTGAACACTCTGCATTCGTGAGCCATGGATACTTAAAAAAGTGATAAATCTCTTGAATAATAACTGGAAACTCTTGTTATGGTCTTCTATTTTTGGTAGTGTCTCCTGGTCCAACTGTTGCATTCAGGGAGGCATGATTTCCCACGGTGATATTTGAAGCCAAAACCCACACTAAGACAGGGGAATAGAAAAATTGGTTTGTCATTGTGCAATTTCCTTTTTAGGTTTTGGTATGCAATTACTTAATTCCACTTTTTAAAACGATGGCTCTCCATACTAAATGAGATTTTAAACATAACTACTAAAGGTGTGTGAAATTTCAGATTCTTAGATTATTCACGATTCAGCTGGTGAAGATTCGAGAATGATTCACAAACATCCATATTCCGATTATTTAAATATGCTAAGTAAAGCGGAACTAAAATGCAGTCAGCGCGGTCTTCAGGACGCAATGAGGAACGGACAGAGAGTAAACATCCACATTCCACAACTCATGCCGGTAGATAAAAAACCGCCGGCAGCTGCTACCAACAATGCGCTGTTGCTACAAACTAGGGCTGCAGCTATCGAATATTTTAGTAATCGAGTAATCGATGAAAATTCTATCGATTAAACGAGTAATCGGATAAAACATTTTTTTTTTTGTTTAGGTAAAGAGCAATTATAAATATACATGAGAAAAAAAAGACGTTTAATCCAATATTGAACCATTTTCAGTCAATCAATGTCTTTATTTTCGATGTACATAGTTGAAAACAGCCAACAATTGCATCTAAGATGTGACTAGAAAAAAAAATCACTGCTTTCACTCAAAACACTTCTTGATCTTATAAAAAAAAAAAAAAAACATATTTCTTACCTAAAAATGTAATTACGCTTGATAACACACATCACTTGAAAGCTACGTGTTTTTCCCACGTGTTTCAATTTGATTTCCACTTGTGTCAAGCTATTTTTAAGTTCTAGTTAAGTTTTAAGTTTGTCTAAACTGTAAGTACTGATAGGCTTTTGAGTTTTTGTAGTGTTCAAAATAAATGTATGATACCTGCTGTATTGGAGCACATTAGGGACCAGTGCTATTTGGTGTTTTATTCAGCAATGACTGCTGAGCTAAAACTGACAGTTAGCTATATTATGTTTTAATTTTACACCCTCATCACTCCACAGCGCTGTGCTTTTACAGATTAAATAAAGCCTGTATGTAAGACACGTTAGCCACGCATCGACAGTGGTCATAATCAATAGAAACCTAGCCCTCCGAAGGGCTAACGTTACGTGAGCAAGTGTCAGTAACGTTATATTTATTAGCGATGAGAAGTCTACTGCTTAAAGATGGCGGCTGTTGACTAACGCTGCCCAGACGCGGCCGAGTCTGTCATTTCGCATCTAGTCCTAAATGCATGCGATATCTATGAGACGCATCGGACACTACCTGCTACTAGCATCATGCGGGCGTAGTTTTTAGCAACGTCGGCGTACTTTGTAGCGGCTGTCGGCTGCAGTAAGTTTTTTTTTTTTTTTTAATTGCTTCTTCCTCTACGCACGTGACGTCAGCGTGTTGTCCCGCATTAAAAGTAGTCCGGGCAAAACGTGGTGCTGAGAGCTGGCAAAATTAAACGATTCCTCGAGGTGAATAAAATTACTCGGATCAGTTTTTAAAATCGAGTTGCTCGAGTATTCGTTTCAGCTCTACTACAAACTAGCGCCCACATAATTCTAAGGTTGATATCACATGTATATAGAACTAGATGCGCAATGACAAGACTCGCTGGTGTTCGTAAACAGCCGCCATCTTAAAGCAGTAGACTTCTCAAGAAGGCTCTGTTGTAGCAAACCTTTCGAGCGAACCTCATTAACTTTTTATCTAAAATACTCTTAAATCAGCAGTCTTGACTTGAATCTATCTTTACATGATGAAGCAGTTTTAAAACTTTCACATGTCGAAAGAAGGGAAATTATGGAATAACAGGAGCAATTTTAACAACTTTTACAGTTAATTCACAACATTAAATTAATTGAATGTAGTTTAAAGCTGATGATACAGAATGGGGACTTGAGTGTTCTATTTACTGTTTTGAACTGTCAACTTGGCACTGAAATAGTAGTTTATTTAAGCCTGAGAGGATTTTTGTACTATTTTTGTAACTAATGTACGAAACATAGGAGGTTGTGCGTCAATAATCGATTTATAATCAAATCGTAACCTCTGAATCTTAATTGAATCGTGAGGTGCCCCAAGATTCCCACCTCCAATAATTACCGTATTTTCCGCACTATAAGGCGCATCGGAATATAAAGTGCACCTTCAATGAATGGCCTATTTGAAAACTGTTTCATCATTAAAAGATGGATTCAAGTCAAGATTTTGCCGAATACTCTTCAAACATTTTTTTCTAATTGAACACTCGAGTTAATCGATTAATCGTTGCAGCACTAGTTTGAATGAAATGTCTCTTGTTTCTGAAGCTTCAAAAATGTCTTCATTTTTCCATAACAGACTAAAGGATGAACTTCCATACTAACTATATTCTGTCATCTTTTTGTTTTCTTCATCAACTGCCCGCTTGGTCCTTCCCCATTTCTCTGTCTCCTACACCAGTCCAGTAAAGAAGATAAACTGTCGAGCCGTATCCAGAGCATGCTGGGCAATTACGACGAGATGAAAGAACCGATTGGCGAGGCGCTTCCGAAGCTTAGCGCCAAACCCTCAAACAGCTCATCTTCCTCCGAGGAGAAATCTGGCACGCCTTTGTTTAGCGAGAATCAGCGAGGCGGCGGCAGTCAGAGCAGTAAGTGGACTCCCGTTGGCCCCGCGTCAGCTGCCTCCTCATCCCAGTCTCAGAAACGTTCCGGACCGCAAGGGGGTCACAGTAGCCAAAGGGGCAACAGCGGCGGCAGTAGCGGCAGCAGCAGTAGTAGCCAAAGACACAGTGAAAAGAAGTCGAGTAAACACAGCGGCGGTTCCGAGCACTCAAAGTTGCACACGTCGAGTCCGGCAAAGGGCTCTCTCGGTTCCTCCGGCCACTCTCGGAGCTCCTTAGCCGCCGAGCAGCATCACGGCAAGGAGCGCTACAGGTCCAAGTCCCCTCGAGACCGAGAGGCCAACTGGGATTCGCCCTCGCGGGTTCATACCTCCTTCCCCAGCGGACAGCACTCGAGTCAGGCCTTCCCCCCGTCGCTCATGTCCAAACCGGGCTCGATGCTCCAGAAACCCACGGCCTATGTCAGGCCTATGGACGGCCAGGAGACCGCGGAAGCTAAGAGCTCGCAAGCGGAAACCTACAGCGGACAGTCGCACAGCAGCACTATGGGGGAGATGAAGTCCAACGGCAAGGCCTCACTCACCAAACTCAAGATCCCCTCGCAGCCTGTAGAGGTAAGACTGCTACACAGCTTTTATTTCCCAAGAATTTACTCAATAACGTTTGGTTTTTCTTTTTAGGGTTCTGGAGATTCGAACTGTGTTGATGAGATTCTAAAGGTATGTCTATCCAAGTACAGTCTAGTGGATTTAAGAGACAAGTTTGCCAATGTATAGCTCATTTGCACATTTCCCCCTCTGTATGTACGTGTGTTTTCTTTCTGTCAGGAAATGACTCAGTCCTGGCCCCCTCCATTGACAGCAATCCACACCCCCTGCAAGACAGAGCCCTCCAAGTTTCCGTTCCCCACCAAGGTCAGCATTGCGCAGCAGCTGCCTTTTATTCAATGTGTCTCAATATAACTTTGATAGAGTTAAATCATTTTTATGCTTCGGGGCCTGTCTTGTTTCAAAAACACATGCACAGAAAACCTTTGGCTGTGTTTTAACAAACACATTCTAGTGCTGAAACTCGCAAGGTTGATACACTTACATACTAAGGCGTTGTTCAGATTCGGTCAAAATCTGATTTTTAGCCCATCCAGATTGAAACAGGTTTATTGGGTCTTTTGTATTCTGAACAATCACAAGGCACATCTACATGTCTGTCTGTCTGTTTCTGTCTGTCTGTCTCTGTCTCTCTCTGTCGCCGTCTGTCTCGGTCTGTCTGTCTGTCTGTCTGTCTCTCTGTCTGTCTGTCTCTCTGTCTGTCATTCTGTGTCTTTGTCTCTCTGTGTGTCTGTGTCTCTGTCTGTCTGTCTGTCTCTGTCTGTCTGTCTGTCTCTCTCTGTCTGTCTGTCTGTCTCTCTCCGTCTGTCTGTCTGTCTGTCTCTGTCTGTCTGTCTCTGTTTGTCTGTCTCCGTCTGTCTGTCTGTCTCTGTCTGTCTCCGTCTGTCTGTCCATCTATGTCTGTCTGTCTGTCTCTGTCCATCTTTCTATCTCTATCTACCGGCATATCTCTGTCTGTCCATCTCTATCTTTCTATTTCTATCCTTCTGTCTATCGCAATCTATCTACCTGTCTGTCTCTATCCGTCTGACTATCCATCTGTCTATCCATATCTATCCATCTGTATCTCTGTCTGTCTCAATCTGTATTTATCCCTATCGCTCCGTCTGTGTCTCTGTCTGTCCGTCCGTCTATCTGTATCTCTGTCTGTTTCTCTATATATGTATTCATCTGTCTCTGTCTGTCTCTCTATCTCCATGTCTGTCTGTCTCCCTAACTCTATCCTTCTATCGCTATCTAGTTTCTATCGCTATCTATCTATATATCTGTATCTCTCTATAGCTCTCTCTCTGTCTATCTATCTCTCTATCCATCTTTCTATGTTTATCTCTTTTTGTCTGTCCATCTATCCATCTATGTCTATCTCTCTGTCCTTCCATCTTTTTATCTCTATCTACCAGCATATCTCTCTATCTCTGTCCTTCTGTCTATCGCAATCTATCTATCCGTCTGTCTGTCGGTCTCTCTCTCTCTATATATATCTATGTATCCATCTGTCTATCTATATCCGTCTGTCTATCCATCTATCAATATCTATCTATCTATCAGTCTATCTTTGTCTGTCTCGATCTCTATCCTTATCGCTCTGTCTGTCTGTCTGTCTCTCTCTCTATCCTTCTGTATCTGTCTGTCTATCGCTCTCTCTCTGTCTCTGTCTCTCTTTCTCTCCCCATCTCTCTCTACATCCAAACAAGAACGATCTAAACATAAGAAAAACAAACAAAACGATTTAAACATTGGTCTCATGTGTGACATAGGAATGTAGTTTGTCGCAAGTGACGTTTCCACAGTTTAATCTTCGGTTATCAATGTCTACATGATGGCGCCACAAACGCAGAATTAGTACATCTTCACTTTGGATGGGGATTTCAAGAAGTTTTCAATGCCCAAAATGTGCGTGTGGATGATAGGCCAAACCGTAGAGAAAGTTCCTTCTTTTTGCCAAATACCCGGTTAAATGTAGACATGGCCTCGGACTACTGTCGGCGCCGCAGTGATGTGTCAGCATGACACTCCTATTGGTGCGTTTGATACGGCAATGCGACGCTCCCATTTGTGGGTTACTACACCACGATTGTATGTCGTGGTGAGGTGCTTGACCTGGGTTGGTGCGGAGAAAAAGAGTGAAACGTGAGATAGACTCCTGTGTTGATTTACTCAAGCAACATTCCGCTGCCAATTTTTGCAAGCGCAATGGAATTAATATCTAAATGATAGAACTAATATAATGTAGTTAGTTGGATCAACAAAATTGTTTTCTGTACTATTTTGCAACGTAACTCAATGTGCAACAGGTGTCTAGCCAATAATACCATACAGTTCACTTCAGTTATGCTACGCAGCCAGTCATAGCATTGACAGTGTTGCGCAGATGTGCTCTGCCCATACACGCCATGCTGGTTAGCTCGCTAACAACAGTGCTGCGGAGTTAAGAGACACAAATGCTAACCCCTCATCCTGATAAAATGAACAGGCAGAGATACTGCACTCATCAAGTCAAAGTAAAAAAAGAAATGCGGTTCTTTTAAGATGGAACAGCTGTCGAAGTATGTGCAAATAGAACAACAAGCGGAGAAACTGATATTCTTTCTTCTTTTAAAAATTTTTTTCTTCAAATATAAATAAGCCATGTACCGTATTGGCCCGAATATAAGACTGCCCTGATTTAAGACGACCCCCTCTTTTTCAAGACTCAAGTTTGAAAAAAGACTTTTTGAACACCAAATTAATTTTTATACGGTAAATAATTACAGTACATCTGAAGCAAATGGTTATAACAATATATTTGAGAGAAAAAGCATGTTATTTTGACTCATTCAAATCTTAATATCTGAATATTTAAATATGTAAACTAAAGTGCAATCCCATTCGTAAATGAATGGCTTCTGGTTTTTGAAATGTAAATAAACCAATCTATTGTGATAAAACAACAAAATTGTAATAACTGCATTAACCATCATAGTGAGGTTTAAATTTAACTGTAGTCTTGAAACAAATCTGAATAAGGAAAAACATTGCAATAAAATAATGCAAACTGGTTAAACTTGAGTGTAGCTGAGATCTGTCATGACAGAACATTACTCCTCAAGTTCAGCATTCGCTTCAATGATATCTGCCGCCATGTAGCGTCGTAAATGGGTGTAATGTCTAGACCCCGAATATAAGACGACCCCTACTTTTTCAGTCTTATTTCAATGCAAAAAAACACAGTCATATATTCAGGCCAATACAGTAACTTGCTGTGATCTAAAGTTTTGAACAGGCGTGATACAAGTGTGAGGCCACCGCGTACACATTTGATGTTGCTCACAGTGGTCCTCAGTGTGCTCAGGGAGCTTGTGTGTCTGCTCGATTACCTGACAAATTGGGGAACATTGACCAGGTTTGTCAATAATGTGGCCCAGTCTGAACAGTCCCAGATCTGATTTGGACACTTGATAAAAAATAGTGTGTATAGTCAGCCCTGAAAATCAGATTTGAGGAGTCTGAACGCACCCGAAATGGATCTTAGCAGGTTATACAGAATAATAAAGGATGAAGAAGTCAACAATAAGATCATTTAAAATAATAAAGCATTTTTTTTCTATCCACAGGATTCTCACACCTTCTCAAGTGCACAGAGTGAGTAATAAAATTTATTCAGGTTCACTTCTACTTTAAGCACAAATAAGAGAGGGCAAACATTCTTTGTCCCAATGCAATGATTTTGCATTCATCAAAACTGAAATATATGTATGTTCATATCCTCATACCTTCCTTATTGCTTTGCAGAGCGAGGCAGTACTTCCAAGAGCTCAAGCAGCCACCAGTCCAAAACTTGCGATGACCAGCCAACGTATGTACTTCAACTTTCGCCCTCCGCTCCGTTCTCATTTTGACCTACATGTGTATTCAGAGTGTACCCGAAGCTATTAAAACACATTGTTCTTTGAAATTAGTATGCTGGAAGATGACCTCAAACTCAGCAGCAGCGAGGACAGCGACGGAGAACAGGACTCTGCCAAGAATGCCTCTAGAAACACGTCGGCGAGGTTAGTCAGAGTGCCGGGAAGTCACTTTACACAAAATGAAATCTTGTGTTGCCGACAGGTTTTGTTATTTATCGAATGTGTATAATGTTCTTTTGACTTTTTTTTTTTAACCCCTTGGCAGCCATAACAGCGAAGGAGCCGAGCAGTCGAGAGACGACTCGAGCAGCCACAGCGGCTCTGAAAGCAGCTCGGGGTCAGACAGTGAGAGCGAAAGCAGCACGACTGACAGCGAGGCCAACGAGCCCCCTCGACCCGCTTCTCCCGAGGTAATGTCCAACTGTGTCCGAATGTCCAATAAGAAATCAAATGAGATTTTAGTTGCTTTTTCTTTGAACGACAAAAACCTAGCTTGTACAGAAGTCATAACGAGATATAGTCTTTCATTAACTGGTGCTAATGCAGTAGTAAAGTAGTAAGTACAGTAAATATTTGTTGAAAAACACTTCAAGTCATACATACAAGGTCTAGCGGTACACTGCGCATGGCTTCTTGTGGAGCATGAAAACAGATCCTTAGGCTGCTATGCAGTGTGTCATGTGAATCCTGTTGTACATCACAATGCCGTCTTGGAATGATATCAATTAGAGATATTGTAGATTAGAAGAATGGTATCATTGTGGGACGACCTTTTTTTCGCATTAGTATGCTTTAAGTGCGCATTACATATACCGTATTTTCTGCTTTATAAGACACATCGAATTATAAGGTACATCTTTAATGAATGGCCTATTTTGAAATTGTTTTCATATACAGGTCGTTCTCAAAAAATTAGCATATTGTGATAAAGTTCATCATTTTCTGTAATGTACTGATAAACATTACTTTCATATATTTTAAGATTCACTACACACAACTGAAGTAATTCAAGCCTTTTATTGTTTTAATATTGATGATTTTGGCAAAAAAGTCAAGAAAAGCCAAAAATCCCAATCTAAAAAAAAAGCATATCATGAACAGGTACTATAAAGAAGCTACTAACCTAATCATCTGAAAATCAACGAATTAACTCAAAACCCCCGCGAAAGATTCCTGAGGCTTCTAAAAACTCCCAGCCTGGTTCATTACTCAAAATCACAATCATGGGCAAGACTGCCGACCTGACTGCTGTCCAGAAGGCCATCATTGGCACCCTCAACAAGAGGCTAAAACACAGGAAGAAATTTCTGAGCGAATCTGCTGTTCCCAGAGTGCTGTATCAAGGCACCTCAGTGGGAAGTATGTGGGAATGAAAAACTGTGCACCCTGGGAAAGATTGTGGAGAAAGGCCGATTCCAGACCTTGGGGGACCTGCAGAAACAGTGGACTGAGTCTGGAGTAGAAAGATCCAGAGCCACCGTGCACAGGCGCGTGCTGGAAATGGGCTACAGGTGCCGCATTACCCAGGTCAAGCCACTTTTGAACAGTGTTGTTAATCTTACTGAAAAAAAGTAATTAATTATAGTTACAAATTACTTCTCCCAAAAAGTAATTGCGTTAGTAACTCAATTACCTGAATGTGAGAGTAATTAGTTACTTGGCAAAGTAATTGGTGATAATTACTTTCATTTTTTCCCTCAAAAAACAAAAAACACTGGCCACACTATGTGAAGTTTTTTGTGAAGGTTTTGGTACAATTGGCCCGAGCCCAATTCTTTACCCTAATTTACTTTTTACCCTGGATCAACTGTTAAAAGTTGTTAGAATTGCTCCCATTATTGCATTAGTTCCCTTCTCTCTACTTTCGACATATGAAAGTTTTAAAACTGTTTCATCATTTAAAGATAGATTCAAGTCAAGATTTTGCCGATTTAGAAGTATTTTATATAAAAAGTTACTTAGGTTCGCTAGGAAGGTTCTCTACAACAGAGCCGTCCTAAAAAGTCTACTGCTTCAAGATGGCGGCTGTCTACTAACGCATTTAGTGCAATGTCTGTCATTTTGCATCTAGTTATATCTATATACAGTACATGTGATATCTATCATGTCTACCATATCTACCATAACATGCGGGCGTAGTTTGTAGGCTATCGGCTACAACATGTATTATTGGAGCTACCTAGCATCGCGTCTGCTCGGCGTCACAACTTTCTTGCCTCTCCCCACTCCTGCTCTGCTCTGTCGTCTCGGTGAGTCCGTCTCCCTCAGACTTTTCAACCAGTATAGTAACGCATAGTAACGCATGCCTTTCCGTCCTCAGTAACGGTAACGGCGTTGCCAAGATGAGAAAAGTAATTAATTAGATTACCCACTACTGAAAAAAATAACGCCGTTAGTAACGCCGTTATATTGTAACGCCGTTATTAACAACACTGCTTTTGAACCTGAAACAGCGGCAGAAGTGCCTGATCTGGACTACAGAGAAGCAGCACTGGACTGTTGCTCAGTGGTCCAAAGTACTTTTTTCAGATGAAAACAAATTTTGCATGTCATTCGGAAATCAAGGTGCCAGAGTTTGGAGGAAGACTGGGGAGAAGGAAATGCCAAAATGCCAGTACCCACAGTCAATGATGGTCTGGGGTGCCATGTCAGCTGCTGTTGTTGGTCTACTGTTTTATCAAGGGCAGGGTCAGTGCAGCTAGCTATCAGGAGATTTTGGAGCACTTCATGCTTCCATCTGCTGAAAAGCTTTATGAAGTGCCAAAACCACTGGTAAATGGTTTACTGACCATGGCATTACTGTGCTCAATTGGCCCGCCAACTCTCCTGACCTGAACCCCATCGAGTATCTGTGGGATATTGTGAAGAGGAAGTTGAGCGGTACCAGACCCAAGCTTAAGGCCGCTATCGAAGCATCCTGGGCCTCCATAACACCTCAGCAGTGCCACAGGCTGATTGCCTCCATGCCACACCACATTGAAGCAGTCATTTCTGCAAAAGGATTACCGAACAAGTATTGAGTGCATAGCTGATATAGTTCATTGAAGGTTGACTTTTTTTCTATTAAAAAACACTTTTTTGTATTGGTCGGATTAAATATGCTAATTTTTTGAGATAGGGATTTTTGTATTTTCTTGACTTTTTTGCCAAAATAATCAATATTAAAACAATAAAAGGCTTGAACTACTTCAGTTGTGTGTAATGAATCTAAAATACAGTATATGAAAGTCTAATGTTTATCAGTACATTACAGAAAATAATGAACTTTATCACAGTATGCTAATTTTTTGAGAAGGACCTGTATATGAAAACAGTTTTAAAATAGGTCATTCATTGAAGGTGCGCCTTATACTCCAATGGGCATTGTGGTGCGGAAAATACGGTAAGTCGCACCTGAGTATAATTTGCAGGCCCAGCCAATCTATGAAATAAAATGCGACATATAGCCCGAAAAATGCAGTAGTGGTATTTTAATGATCTGATTCCCTATGACCTAGTTTTTATTTTCTGGTTTACCTATTTATTACAAAATGCCAATTGACAAGCAGTAAAAAGCCTGCCACTCATGCCGATGTATTCCTTCTGATAGCCTGAACAACCAATGGCCAACAAGTGGCAACTGGACAACTGGTTCAAGAAGGCAGCCCCGCCGTCGCCGCTGGACAACAACAATGTTCAAACCAAGACCAAAAAAGAGGGGAGAGACAACAGTTCGGGACGTGGCTACGGTAGCCAAGGAGGGGGATCGAAGGATTCCTCTGCGCCGGCCCAAAGCAGGGACCTTCGGGCGGTACAAAAGGGTGGCGAGAGTGGCCGCGGTCGCCAAAAATCTCCGGCCCAAAGTGAGAGCAGCACGGGGAACAGGAGGCCCGTGGGGAAGAAACAGCCGAAAAAGTCTGAAAAGCCTCCAGTGGTGGAGGAGCCCAAAGGAGGCCTTAGAGTGGAAAGCGAGCCAGCACCTGAAATCCCCCCGCATCGACCCAAAGCGGCCACCAAGGGCTCCCGTAAGCCCAGCATAAAAAAAGAACCCAAATCCTCTCCGCGGCCCAGCGCGGCCGCCGTGGACAAGCGGAAAGCCAAGACGAGCTCGAAATCGACCCGCGAGAAGTCTCGGGAGTTCGTCGACTCGGACTCCTCTTCGTCGGACTCTGAAGGAAACGACAGCATCCCTTCATCCTCGCAGACGCCGAAATACACAGAGAGCATCAGGACACCTGTCTGCGTGTTCTCCCCAATGGAGGAAAAGGAGCTGTTGTCGCCATTAAGTGACCCGGAGGAGCGCTACACCTCCAGGCAACCTCCGCAGGTTTTAATTGTCAAGATAGGTCAGTTCAAATGTATTCAAATGCATTAAAACATTGGGTATGTTTACATGGACAAAATATCTTCCATCCGATCAGCGTTCGGATTGAAAGTATGATAGGATGCACTGTGTTCATGGACCATAGACTTCATAATGTATTGATGGGACACTGGGCGCGGGGCCGATACATAGGGGGCCTGCATTGTTGGCGAGGCCGTCAAAGCTAACCGAGTGGAATCACAGACACAGCTTTTTTCGTTGAAAATTCTCGTGAATAAATGCTTAAATCCCCGAATTCTTTATAGATATGGACGTAAAACAGTCTCGATTCTTAATTAAAAGACAAAAAAAAAAAACTATGCCGTTGGCATTTATTTTGTGGAAATATGTAAAAAGTACAATGCTAGTCTGTTCGTGAATGTAGCCAGCGGCCGCCTTATGTGAACAGCTTTTCCGGTGAAAATTCTTGTGAATAAATGCTTAAATCCCCGAATTCTATATAGATATGGACGTAAAACAGTCTCAATTCTTGGTTAAAACCCCCCCCAAAAAAAACTATGCTGTTGGCATTTATTTTATGTAAATATGTAAAAGTACAATGCTAGTCTGTTACTGAATGTAGCTAGCGCCTGCCTTATGTAAACAGAGCTTTTCCGGTGAAAATTCTTGTGAATAAATGCTTAAATCCCTGAATTCTTTATAGATATGGACGTAAAACAGTCTCAATTCTTGGTTAAAAGCAACAACAACAAAAAAAACATGCTGGTAGCATTTATTGTACGTAAATATGTTGAAGTACAATGCTTGTCTGTTAGTGAATTTAGCTAGCGGCCGCCTTATGTAAACGGGTTTTCCGGTGAAAATTCTTGTTTATAAATGCTTAAATCCCTGAATTCTTTATAGATACAGTGGGGAGAACAAGTATTTGAAACACTGCCAATGGGTATCAAATACTTGTTCTCCCCACTGTATGGACATAAAGCGTCTCGAGTCTTGGTTAAAAGCAAACAAAACGTGCAGTTAGCTGTTATTTTACGTAAATATGTCAAAGTACAATGCTAGTCTGTTAGTGAATGTAGCTGGCGGCCGCCTTATGTAAACTTTTCTGGTGGAAATTCTTGTGAATAAATGCTTAAATCCCCGAATTCTTTATAGATATGGACGTAAAACGGTCTCCATTCTTGGTTAAAACCCCCCACCCCAAAAAAAACATGCCGTTAGCATTTATCCTACGTAAATATGTCGAAGCACAATGCTAGTCAATGAATGAATGTAGCTAGCGGCCGCCTTATGTAAACAGAGCTTTGCCGGTGAAAATTCTTGTAAATAAATGCTTAAATCCCTGAGTTGTATATAGATATGGACGTAAAGCAGTCTCCATTCTTGGTTAAAAGCCCCCAAAAAAACATGCTGTTAGCATTTATTGTACGTAAATATGTCGAAGCACAATGCTAGTCTATGAGTGAATGTAGTTAGCGGCCGCCTTATGTAAACAGAGCTTTTCCGGTGAAAATTCTTGTAAGTAAATGCTTAAATCTCCGATTTCTATATAGATATGGACGTAAAACAGTCTAATTTCTTGGATAAAAGCAAAAAGCATGCCATTAGCATTTATTTAATGTAAATATGTTGAAGTACAATGCAAGTCTGTTAGTGAATGTAGCTAGCGGCCACCTTATGTAAACTGAGCTTTTCCGGTGGAAATTCTTGTGAATAAATGCTTAAAATACTCGAATTCTTTATAAATATGGACGTAAAATAGTCTCAATTCTTGGTTAAAAGCCAAAAAAAAAACATGCTGTTAGCATTTATTGTACGTAAATATGTCGAAGCACAATGCCAGTCTATGAGTGAATGTAGCTAGCGGCCGCCTTATGTAAACAGAGCTTTTCCGGTGAAAATTCTTGTAAGTAAATGCTTAAATCTCCGAGTTCTATATAGGTATGGACGTAAAACAGTCTAAATTCTTGGATAAAAGCAAAAAGCATGCCATTAGCATTTATTTAATGTAAATATGTTGAAGTACAATGCTAGTCTGTTAGTGAATGTAGCTAGCGGCCACCTTATGTAAACTGAGCTTTTCCGGTGGAAATTCTTGTGAATAAATGCTTAAAATACTCGAATTCTTTATAAATATGGAAGTAAAATAGTCTCAATTATTGGTTAAAAGCAAAAAAAAAAAACAAAAAAAAAACATGCCGTTAGCATTTATTGTATGTAAATATGTCGAAATACAATGCTAGTCTGTTAGTGAATGTAGCTAGCGGCCGCCTTATGTAAACATAGCTTTTCCGGTGGAAGTTCTTGTGAATAAATGCTTAAATCCCCAAATTCTATATAGATATGGACGTAAAACAGTCTCGATTCTTGGTTAAAATACAATACAAAAAAAAAAGTGCAGTTAGCATTTATTTTATGTAAATATGTCGAAGTACAATGTTGGTCTGTTAGTTAATGTAGCTAGCAGCCGCCTGATGTAAACAGAGCTTTTCCGTGAAAATTATTGTGAATAAATGCTTAAATCTTTATTATATTTCACTAAATATTGTAAACTATAATGCCAATGCAGTAGGGGCTAATTTCTCCCATTGCTTTTTTTCCCACGTTTCAAAATGCATGCATGGTACGAAAAATAATATTATTACCTAAGATCCTCGAACAAATCACTCCTGAGACAATCCTTCCTGTTTGTATGCGATACAGCTTTTGTACTTTTTCAACAGAAATCCGGCGTTGCGTATGTGTGTTTGTGAATAGCTCCTCTTGATGTGGGCGACCCCCTACTTAAAGGCGAGGTGCAGTGCATGACCGATTAGACCCGTCAATACCGTTATGAAGTCTGTGCATGGACACTAAAAATACTGGCCCGATTAGGTCTTGCGTATTGATGCATCATAACGTCAGTCGGAACAAATTATTTCGACTTGTGGAGATTGATGCTGCTAAATGATGAAGACTTGAACCCTTTTAACGCCTGTGCCTATTTTGTCCGAATTTTCATACCTTTGATGTTGCCTTTATATTTCAGAGAAAAAAATGTTCACAATGGCCTGGTTGGAAAAAAAAGTCATTGGGACAACCCTAAAAGAACACTTAACCTATATAACTAGTAAACTACCATTATATTTTTGAATGTAAATGAAGCAAACTTTCCATTTACGATAGATCTCAGCTTGTTATCAAGGATCCCCGGGCGGCCGTACAAAGCGCCCCCCGAGATAAAAGTGGAGCGGGATGACTCCCAAGACAGAGACAGCAAAGAGTTCAGCAAGCAAAGCTCAGAGAAGAGCTCAAGCAAGGCCAAGAGGAAACACAAGGTTTGGGACTTTGTCAACTGTTGTACTGGGTTTTTGTCGCAGTGTTTGTCATGTCATCTAAAGCAATATCTGTTGTTAGAATGACGAGGACGGAGCCAAGCAAGACAGCAAGCGAAGCAAGCTGGAGGAAAAGTCCCAATCGCATCATAAAAGCAGCAGTAAAGAGTAAGTGTTTTTCATGGAGATTTCCTCCAGTACTTTAAAATACAGTGTATCACAAAAGTACGGTGGCCGAGAGGTGTCAGGCGAAATGCAAAGTCCAAACAGTTTACAAATAGAAAAAAAGCACGAACCCCAATTGCAAACGCTTTGCAAAAGAGAAAATCACGAATGCAAACTGCCACAACACGATCCCCAATTCGTGAAGCGCGATTGCAAATTGGCAAAAGCACAAACCCCAATTGCCACAACACCACAGGAAATGGCTCGCAGCACGGACCTCGGTAAAGTTGCAGCCCCCCCCCCAATCAGATGCAAATTTATATAAGAATTATGTTAATTGTTTGTGCTGCAACAGTTTTGCAGATACAGTATTATGCTTTTATTGAGATATTAGTTTTGAGTGGCGACGTCACTTGTAGCTTTCCTTAGCTAAGCTACCAGGGCTAATGGACCGTACCAACTCTCAATAACGGGTGTGTGCTAACAACTAGCACAAACAAATTCGGGTCCATTTTGCAGTAAATTGAGGGGCTTGAGATATTAATTTCGAGTGATGACGTCATTCGTTTGTGCTACGTTTTTGGCCATTGACAGCAAACAAAGCAATTGTGGTTTTTGAGGCTTTTTCCTTCCTTCACTTTTGACAATTTGTAACACACATATGATCAAAACAACACACATTTTAACAATAAAACACCGGACACAAAACAATTGTTCAAACGTCCACTTGTCTTATCAAAATGTAAATTTAGTAGATTTAATTAGACTAATTTGCCTAGTAAATATCCACTAGTTTAAATGCTATGAAGGCTGACGTAGTTACAATTTTATAACAAATCGCTCAGACATAACTCCCCAAACTGTAGCTCTAAACTTAATTACAAATGCATACACAAACATGTATTAGCTGAAACAACTTAAAACCTAATGTGGGACAAACAAGAGTGCAGCTGTCCTATATTCATGTCAGATGAGTCTGCTCCTCATTCATACAAGGTGACAGTCCATCCATACTCAACGCTGCCACCAGAGGGCAGTTTATCCTCCATCATTAAACAAAATAAAATACTTTTGGCACTTTTTGGATAATTTTTTTCTTTATAGAGTTCATTCTGATTTGTGGCCAGTGTAGAAACGGAACTCGTTCATAACCCTTTGGACTGCCTGTGCATTAGAATTCGTTCAATTCATTCCATAGGCCAAAAACCAACACTAAATCTTTAATAAATACTGTTGGTACAATTACAAATAGCCATTACACATGGCAAAAGAAATGCATTATAAATACAAATCGGAATAATAACAATAATGTATCGAATTGGGTAGGGCTCCAGCTCTCGAATATTTTAGTAATCGAGTGTTCAACTGAAAATTCTATCAGTTAATCGAGTAATCGGATAAAACATTTTTTAGGTAGAGAGCATTAATAAATATACATGTGAAAACAAGACATTTCATCTAATATTGAACAGTTTTCAGTCAATCATCTTTATTTGCGATGTAAATTGTTGAAACTAGGGCTGCAGCTATCGATTATTTTAGTTGTCAATTAATTAAAAACGGCTGAATATACCACTAATCTAAGTTACAAATGCATTTGAAAAAACATCAGCTCAAACAAAAACTTGGCTTATGTTGTTCTTAACATGGAGCAGCTGGATTCCACCATGAGAAATGAAGCAGACTAGAGGGCAGTGTGTCCACCCAAATCAATAAAACTAAATGCGAACACTTTCAAAATAAACCATTGCAACGCCACTTTAATTAAACGAATACTCGAAGCAGCAAAATTGAATTTGAATTTTTTTTCCCTAATCGAATACTCGAGTTAATCGCTTAATCGTCGCAGCACTAGAATCGGGTTATAAGGTGGCGGTTGTGTTTTGCATGCTGTTCCTGAACGCACCGTGTGACTAACAAGAGAGAGGTGCGGAAGACCTTTTACTTTCTCTTTTCATGTTGTTGGCATCGGCTATGGCGGACAGTAGCCGTTGTTGTGTTGTATTTTAAGCATGTCGAGACAAATGACGAGTCAAATTTTTCGTCGGTCGATTTCTAGCTCGTTATCCCAAAACATTTGACACAGGCATTTTGCATCCTATCAGGTCGAAGAGGTCGTTGGAGAAGAAAGAGGAGGCCGTGCCGTCTCCGTCCATGGCGGGCCTTCAGCGGACGCCGAAAGTCGAGCATCCGAGTCGAAAAAGGACGGTTAGCCAGTCCTCCACGTCTTTGTCCAGCGGGGCGGGTAGTGGCAAGGAGGGAGGCCACAGCACCAAGAGCACATCCAACTCCAAGCACAGAAAAGGCGAGGACAAGGGACGCAGCACTCGCGATGGCAAGGTAGGTCGAAGCATCATCCGGTGGAAATAACTTTTAAATGAACACTCACAACTTGAATCGCAAATTAAAAAGTTTATTTAAATTTACAATTTCCATACAACCTTCCTCCTCTGTACCTTCTAAATCCTTCAGTTCAAAAGTTAGGAGGTTGAAAGCCCTGAAACTTTTTTTTCTTCTCTCGCTTGCTGCCTCTTGCAGGAGAAAGCCTCAAAGGGATGTGATAACCAGCTGGCTGTGCCGCCGCTCTCCACCGACACTTCCAAGTCGCAAAGATCCAAGCTTCCGTTTGAGGACAGGTGAGATGCTTCATGCAGGGATGCTGAATCCTCAAAGGCAACAGATACTTTTTTTTTTTTGCATCAAGCTGTGTCTTGAAGGTCGTAATCACAAAGGGAAATGGTTATTGTATTTATTCAGTATTTGTTAACCCTTAGATGCACAAGTTACTGGATCCTACACTCTTCCATAAGTGGGTCAAAAATGACATATATTAGAACCAATGTGTTTTTATTAGGGTTCTTCCGATCATGTTTTTTTGCTTCCGATCCGATCGTTTTAGTTTGAGTATCTGCAGATCCCGATATTTCCCGATCCGATTCCAATCATTCCCGATAATTTTTCCCGATCATATACATTTTGGCAATGCATTAAGAAAAAAATGAATAAAACTCGGACGAATATATACATTCAACATACAGTACATAAGTACTGTATTTGTTTATTATGACAATAAATCCTCAAGATGGCATTTACATTATTAACATTCTTTCTGCGAGAGGAATCCACGGATAGAAAGACTTGTGACTTTGTATACTGTGACTAAATATTGCCATCTAATGTATTTGTTGAGCTTTCAGTAAATGATACTGTAGCCATGCCCAAATGCATGATGGGAAGTGGAACCAAGACTGTGCGTACTGGTACCAATTGATATAAATTCTCTGCGAAGTACTGTATTTGTTTATTATGACATGGCATTTACATTATTAACATTCTTTCTGTGAGAGGGATCCACGGATAGAAAGACTTGTAATTCTTATAGGATAAATGTGACTTTGTATACTGTGACTAAATATTGCCATCTAGTGTATTTGTTGAGCTTTCAGTAAATGATACTGTAGCCATTTAACTGTTCTGGCCAAATGCATGATGGGAAGTGCAACCATTACCAATTGTACCAATTGATATATCTTCTCTGCGTTGGGAAATAACTTAGGGTGTTAAGAAAAAGATCAATTACTACCTTTCTTCCCCACATTGCTTCCCACGATATTTCTAATCGTAGGGAGAGGGAGTGTCAGGCTTTAGCCAATTAAAAAAAGGCTCCAAAGGCTGCCAAAATTCATTCAACTCATTTTATGCTGCCTTTTAGCTCCATATATATAGGTAAAACGGCACCATTATAGATTGAACGCGACAATGCGTGAGTGGGTCGTGCAGCGCATGCGTTAATTGCATTAAATATTTTTAACGTGATAATTTTTAAAAAAAAATAATTACCGCCGTTAACGGGATAAATTTGATAACCCTACCTTAAGCCTAAAGACTCTGGATGAGTGTAACATATTATGTCTGTAATGTTAAATACAATTAGAAAACGATTTAATCCCCCCCCCCCCCCCAAATTTTTTTTTTATTTTTTATTTTTGCCGATTCCGATACTTTGAAAATGACGTGATCGGACCCGATCGACATCTCTAGTTTTTATGCCATTTTGGTGAAGAATAATCACTTGTATATTAATTCGTATTATATTTATGGCCACACAAGAATGATTTCATGCTTGAAATATCTTTGATTCAATTAACATTTTTTGAAAAAAAAACAACAGCAAAAGACTTTATCCTTCCTTGTATTTTATCATCAATGATGAAGACTTCACATGCATCTTTTTGGTGAGACAGCGGTGCTAAGCCCTTGTGGAGGCACTGACCGATTTCTGAGGATATTGTGGTTCTGTGTTCTGCCCTGGGTGGTAGGTAATTCTCTCTAGTAAGAGCCCTACCAACTCTTTCTGTTGGCCATGATTTGGACACTTTCTTCTCCAGAGGTCACATAAGTGGAATCTTATGAGTCAGATTGATCCTGTTCAGTTGGATTTGCAGGTGGACAACTGCCACTGCCACCTGAACAATAGTCTGGGTCCTCATCATTAGAAATTTTGGACACTTGAGTCCAACCCTGTCACTGCCTCGCCATCATCCAACATCTGTAGGACCATTTCAGCTGTAAATCTAGCAGCTATGACATTTTGGATAAGGAAACATAAGAGTAATGTTTTCAATAGATCAATATGTAGCTGTAAAAATAAATACACACACACTATATGTATACAATAATGTTAGCTAACTTAGGCGAGGTTCGAATCTGATTTTTTTTGTGTGTTTTTCCGACTCGACTGAACGGGAAAAGTTGCATAAAAGTGGACCATTTTAAATTCGATCAAGGTCACTTTCATATGTGGTTAAAATTGGAATTCATGCAGCAATTAACATCAGCAAAGAGCGAGAGAGACCGGGTGCTACAGTAGTGGTGCAGCTGTGCATTAGCGTTAGCGCCTAGCTTGAAGGTGGCTTTTGAGGAAGGAGCAGGCTTGACAACAGTCATAAAAAAATAAAATGGGTTTAGAATAAGCCTGACAATGGTCGGTTTTCTCTCTGCTCTAATGCTCCTGCGCATGGGGGCCAGTTTGCTCAGCGCATCTCAGACTGCGAATTAGAGCGCATGTGTGATACTTGAACAGGCTCAATGGACAAAGGCAGTCTGAACGGGTCCGCCCAAAAAATAGATATGACAAAAAATCGGAATTGTGCATTAGGACCTGCGGTATGAACCTAGCCTTAGTTAGCTAGCTAGTAATGAAGTAGATTAATTTGTTGATAAATAATGATCAAAAGATTCATGAAAGACACACACACACAAAATACTATATGGACATCATACTACTTACAGTACACGTTTCAGCTCTTGCTGTGTAAAATAATCTTCTTAAGGGATGTCACTTTTTACATACCTAGTCTGTGTGGTCCACAGTAAATTTATTCCTGACAGCCAAAGTTGATAAGAATGAAAGATTCCCATTGGATTCCATAGAAAATGCATGTGGGTCATTTTTGACCCACTTGTGGAAGCTTAGGGTAGTAATACAAAAATGACAATTTCTTTAAATGTATAAAAAAAAAAATCATCGAAAATTTGAATGGCATTATATCAAAAACATGTTTTTTGAGGAATACCTCGAATATGAATTGATAGCAATTTTTCATTCCGAAGATATTTTGAGAAAACAACCTCACCGGATCATTTTTGACCCACTTATGCATCTAAGGGTTAAGCAATGGAAGAAGGTTAATAAGCAAGTATCTTTCCAGTCATCAGGGTGCCAGGGGTCCTTAAAACTTCTTGAATTTAAAATCTGTATAATTAAGGTCTTGTTTTTTGTTTTAGGTTGCATTCAGCAGATCATTACTTACAAGAAGCAAAGAAACTTAAACACAATGCCGATGCACTGGTAAGACTTTAACACATCACAAAATACAAGAAAAATATGAGTAGCTGTTGCTCGGACCCAATCCAAGGAGCAGGTGCCGATGCGTGTCTGTTTTAGACCTTGTTTTATTCCATACCTCTTTAGCTGGACCGTTTTGAGAAGGCCATTTACTACCTGGATGCCGTGGTGTCGTTCATCGAGTGCGGCAACGCTCTCGAGAGGAGCGCTCAGGAGGCCAAGTCGCCTTTTCCTATGTATGCAGAAACAGTGGAGCTTATCAAGTAAGGCCTAAGCAAAGGTGTTTATGTTGACCTAATGTTCGCCCGTTAAGTTAATGTGTGTTTTGTCCATACACTCAGGTACACGATGAAGTTAAAAAGCTACATGGCCCCTGATGCGACTCCAGCAGACAAGCGGGTAGCCGTTCTTTGGTGAGTGGTAGCATACCTGTCAACCCGAGGCCGTTGGCAATCTTACAAATAGTGACGTATGCCCTTACAAATTGGTGGCTAATCTTACAGATAGCGTGCAATATGAAACAAAAGTAAAACTCAATTTTTTAAATAATATGAATTTATTGGTAACATTGTCACATATAAACTGGTGCAATCAAAGAAGAATCAATAACTTCAGCTACAGCATGATTACCTAAATTTAACAGTTACTTTTTTTTTGTAATTGTATGTAGCACTTTTGGCAATTTCTGTCCTGTCTTTTGATGGCTGCACTTCATGGCACTTGAGCTCGCAATTCAGTTTGACTTGAAGGTAGTTCATTAGTAGAGGCGTGCGTAATTTCCGATTCTTAGATTATTCGCGATTCGGCCGTGGAAGATTTGAGAACGATTCACAAATATCCAAATTCCGATTATTGAGTTATACAAGGTAAAGCAGAAGTAAAACACAGTCAGCGCGGTCTTTGGGACACAATGAGGAATGGACCGAGAGTAAATATCATGTTCCAGTCATGCTGCTAGATAAAAAAACAAACATACCTGCGTTGTAACAACGCCCAGTTGCTAGTTGCTACAAACATACGGCTACAGTAAATATCATATATATGTAGCACTAGATGCAAAATGGCAGACGACGTCTGTGTTTAAACATGTATTATTGAACAGAGATGAGAAATGACACTTTCCGGCATAAGTAAACAGCCGCCATCTTAAAGCAGTAGACCTCTCTTGAAGGCTCTGTTGTAGCGAACCTAATTAACTTTTTATCTAAAATGCTTCTAAATCGGCAGAATCTTGTCTTGAATCTATCTTTAAATGATTAAATAGTTTTAAAACTTTGACAAAAATAGACAGAAGGGAAATTATGGAATAACTGGAGTAATTTTAACAACTGTAACAGTTGATTCACAACATTAAATTAATTGAATGTTGTTTAAAGCTGCTGATACAGAATGGGGACTGGAGTTTTTTATTTACTGTTATTTTTGTATATTTGTTTACTGTTATATGTTAACTTGATACTGAAATAGTAATTTGGTTTAGTCTGGGAGGATTTTTGAACAATTTTGGAACTAATGTACAAAACATAAAAATAAAAAATAAAAATTTAAAAAGGAGGGGGGTGCATCAATAATAGTCTTATAATCGAATCAGAGCCTCTGAATCGTAATCGAATCGTTAGGTGCCCAAAGATTCCCAGCTCTATTCGTTAGTGTGTCCAATTATAAGTTAAAAAGGTCAATTGATAAAATTAACTTACCGATGCAATCTTTGAGTCAGGGAACATTTGTTTTGCAAATTTTGAGAGGTGATCAGCAATAGTTGCAGGCAAATTGTGTTCGGCAACACATTGGCAGAATGAAATCTCTGCCTTCGTCACTTTTCATTCTGCAGACTTAATCTTTATGACTAGTGTTGTTAATTTTACTTTTAAAAAGTAATTAATGACTCCCTTCGGATACTTTCTCAATTTAGGAAAAAAAATGGTGTAGTTGGTACTTGCCTTTTTAGCCCAGTGGCGTCGAATCATTTTTTTGTACCCTCAACAGTTGATAAAGCCTTTCATCTGTGGTCCAGCCTGGGTCTTACACATTTAAATGATCTTTTTGTGGATGATATTTTTGCCTCTTTCGCACAGTTAGTCCAAAGATTTATTATTCCTAATTCTCATCATTTTAGATATCTGCAACTTATAAGCTTTGTTAAGAGTATCATACCGCTTTTCCCAAATAAACCTCCTACAACAGTTTTAGATGATGTTATGTCTTTAGATCCGACAGAGAAAGGGGGAATTAAGCGCATTTTTAATCTAATTTCTCATTTGGTAGCTCCGTCCTTATCCAGACTCAAAGACCTGTGGGCTAGGGGTGGGCGATATGGCCTTAAACATGTATCACGATAAATGGAGCAGATTTATCTCGATAACGATAAATGACGATAAAGTCGTCCAAGCGGACTGTTATATAATTTGAAAATATGAATCAATGCATGAAATACAGATTAACAGTTTCTTGTTGATTTAGTTACCAGCATTCAATTTGATATATTTAACAAATGTACATGCAGTCTAGACATTAGGTTTATACAAATGAATTGTAAACAATAAGAATTCAAGTATGAGCATTTATAACAGAGTGTATGGCTTGAACAATGTACAGTGTCAAAATCGATATGCCTGTGCAAACATGTCATTGTAACACAAATGACTTGCAGCTCGAACAGTACACTTCAAAAAGACAATTTATTGTTAATGGCTGCTGTGACATAATTATTCAATACAAGTGTTTACTTTATGGTTTCAGGGTCCCCCCCCCCCCCCCAGTGCATTTTTTAATAAATGCACACATACATGAACCCCCAAACAGACAGACAGACAGACAGACATTAAAGCTATATTGATCTTCTGCAAATGAAACACTTAAGATTTTATGATGGCAATAATGACACAGAATTAAACACATACAGAAAAATAGCTGGGGCCATTTGTGCTTTATGCTGAATGCTTTACCATCACAAAAGCTATCAGAGAAATCACACACAGTCAGATACAAAATAACGCGACATAGTAATTGCTAGATGCAGTCCATGCCCAATCCACTCATTAAATTCAGCCGTTTTGACAAGGTTAGAGCCGCTATCCGACTCCATCACGTTCATTTGTAGCGTTAGCCGCTAGCGGCCGCTAGCGTTAGCGGCTAGCGTTAGCCTGTGGCCTGGCTACCGGTAGAAAGCACTGAAAGCACCATCTCCGGAAATTGTGAGAACAAGGGAGGACAGCTGGTGAAAGCCCGTCTGGATGCCACCAAGAGTCTATTAAATGTCGGGTGAAAGTTTGGCGAACCTCCCTTAAGCCACACTCCATCACGTTTTGCTTGTAGCATTAGCTGCTAGCGTTAGCTTACCGGGCTTCTGTTTGATTGGCTTCCTGATGATCACGTGACTCCCTACGTAAGTACATTCACTGCTTTCTTAAAGGGGAATGAGCATAGACGAACAACACAGAGTCAAAGCGGGATGAAAAGACTATTTTCTTGTTTTATTAATTTACCGAATTTACCGACATGGTCAAAATTACGTCGGTCATCGTGAAGAATTTCGGTGACGGTAAATTTTCGGTTTACCGCCCAGCTCTACTGTGGGCACGGGATCTTCAAATACCAATCGGAGAGGAACTGTGGTCTAAGGTTTTGGGCAGGGTACATAATTCATCTATGTGCGCTCGTCATGCTCTGATTCAATTTAAGGTAGTACATCGGGTACACTATTTTAAAGTAAGATTGTCCAGAATCTTTTCAGAAATCAGCCCTTTGTGTGATAGGTGTAAGCTGGTGGATGCAACACTGATCCATATGTTTTGGTTATGTCCGAGCTTAGAAGTATTTTGGAAGGGTATTTTCTAAGCCCTCTCCCTAGTGTTGGGGGTCGGAATCACTCCTGATCCTTTAACATCAATATTTGGAGTTTTACCGGAGGGTCTGCGGCTGCCTACTTGGGGGTGTAGGGTTATTGCATTTACCACCCTTCTGGCACGACGTTTGGTTCTTTTGAGGTGGAAGGAGGCTGCCCCACCCACAACATCGCATTGGATAAGGGATGTGCTGATGAACCTTAGGCTCGAGAAAATCAGATATATTCTTCGCGGTTCTGAAAAGAAATTTTACAGTACACGGGGACCTTTTCTTTCATTCTTTGATAACACCGCTACACAAGTACAGGAATGACATATGCACTGTTACTGTACATTGTTAATTTAGCTATGGGGGATGGGCAATAGTATGGTCGCTTTCCATGCTGCTCCTATTTGGACATTTGAACGTATTGCACTGTATTTTGATTCCGTAACTATTATGTATTGAGAGTGATGGCACGGAAGAACTTTCTATGGCTCTCTGGACATTTACGATTAGACTTGGACTTCATGGTTGGCTGTGTTTGATAACTTAGTGAAACATAAATTTTTTATTTATTTATTTTCAAGTTTGGGGAGGGGGGGTGTTCTGTATTTTTGTAAAACCAATAAAAAGAAATTTGAAAGAAAAAAGTAATTAATAAGTTATACAGCAACCCTAGTTCAATTCGCCAGCCGGAGCTGGGATTTAGTCAACAATCTCAGAACTGTGAGGCGGACGTGCTCACCACCCTCCTACTGTACTGGCCTCACAAAAAGTCAGATAACTAAATATTGACTTAATTTCACACTTAATGTGTGGGCATGAACTCCAGAGACCAAACTTCATAATACAAGTATTAAAATAAAAACTAAATTTTCCACATAAGAAGTGTTGTTTGTTCCTTGCTTTTTATTGTTCTTTTAACGCTAAACATTTACCTCTCTGTTCTTTCCAGCCTTCGGTGTCAATCTCTTCTCCACTTGCGGTTATTCAAGCTAAGGAAAGACAGTGCTCTTAAATACTCCAAAACACTTACAGAGCAATTAAAGGTACTTCTTGCCACGACAACTTGAACTCTAGCCACTTAAATCCCACAGGCTAGCATTTACAGTCAATCCACTCAATGTAGTTTCCTCTTATTGTGTGTAATGTTGTTCTCCCTCTGTTGACCAGAACTCTCTGAGTAACACCCAGGCTCCCTCTCCTGGAATGGGAAAGTAAGTCATCACCCTTCTAGGCAATTTAATTCAAGTAAAAAGCTTTTACAGTGAGCTTTATTTCCACTTGATGCATGCTTTTGCATTTTTCTTCTCTACAAACAGCAAGGCAGCGGGAATGCCTTCGCCAGTTTCCCCGAAGCTGTCGCCCGGCACGGCTGGCGGTTACACGTCAGTAAGCAGCAGCAGTAGCGCCGGCTCGTCCGTGACCATACCTCAGCGGATCCATCAGATGGCCGCCAGTTATGTGCAGGTCACCTCCAACTTCTTGTACGCTACCGAGGTGTGGGACCAGGCGGAGCAGCTGGCCAAGGAGCAGAAAGGCAAGCCATTAATCATTTCTTAAGGGGTCCGTACTGTTAAAGTGCATTTTCTCTTTTTTAAACAGTGGTTGTGAGCCTGCAAGATCTAGTAAATTCTAAATGATATGACAATCAGATCGCGAGACTAGACAATTGTTTGCCTTGACAAAGTGAAGCTCTGCTGTTAGCACCGCTTTTAATTCTGGTCTTAGTCTTTTGGATGATAATACTGATTAGTCTTAGTCATTTTTTAGTCATCTCAAAATGTGGTTGTGTTCGTCTGCTTTTTGTTGACGAAAACTCAAGACTTCTTCTCAAGACTCAATTCCATCTAATTTTAGTCGACGTTTGCTGAAAGAAAAGTTTGTCTGTAAAATAAAAAAACATTACTCCAAAATTTAAATTTTAACTATTTCGAATGAACATTGACATATGAGCACATATTGTAGCGTTTGTCTAGGACAATGCCAGTTTGGTGATAATACGCATTCAGCAGGAAAAAATTATTATCAATTAACTATACCCACCTGAACGCCACAAACGATGTTAAAAAAAAAAGGAAAAAAAAGTTGTCTGAGAGTTTAAGAGGACGCTTGCCGTTAGCATTAGCCTAATGCTAGCATTAGCCTAATGCTAACGCGAATGCTATCAGAGTTCCCGTGGGGTCTTAAAAAGTCTTAAAAGCATTAAATTTATAAATGGGGAAATAATACGTTAAAAAGTATTGAATTTTCATATCTGGGTCTTAAAATTTATGATATATCACTTCTCCATGTCTCATTTCTCCTCAAAAGTGTCATTTTGATTGACTTAACCTAAATAAATATATGGGGCAGAGGAGCCAATCATTGAGGATGCAACGCAAGCAGCGGTCAAAATCATCAATTGCAAGAACTGATGGACTGTGCTTAATTTCTAAATGATAAGGTGCAGGAACGCAAAGTACATATGACAGCACAGTGATGACGAGACAGGCAGGTCCCGGAACATACGCAGAAAATGGTGCTGAAAACAACACGCAAATGCCCTCTTGCCATGCTGTGGGACTTACAAACCTCAATTTTAGATAATATCCTTGGTATAAATGTTATTTCAATAATTTACAATTATTTAGGCTATACTCTGCACAGCACGGTCAATTGCCCACATAACCACAGGTGGGACTTACAGTACACAGTCAGCAATTCGTTTCTCAACAGGTATAACTTGTAAAACATAAAAATAAAATCTGAGATTACAATAAGGAACACAAACCCATACTTTTACGAGTGACTCGATGAAGTATGGCAGCGTGGCCATGTGACGTCACTGCCCTGCAACGTCAACAATGGCGAGCTACTAGTTTAGTTTTTGATTTCAAATTTTACAAATTTTCTTAAAACGAAAACATTAACTCATTTGCTCCGAAAAACATATAAATACGTTCTATTTTTAATTGTTTCAGTGTCTTTTACGTTTTTTTTTTTTTTTTGACAAGAGGCATCTCTAGGTTCTGTTGCACCTAATCCGCAATGCACAATGCTCAAAACTCATTTTAAAGCAATACAACTGGCCCCTGGAGGGCAGTAGCGCATTTTGTAAGAACTCATCTTAGGCCAAGAAAGGAAGTGAAGAAAAATAGTCAGGAAACGGAAGTTGGAGGGATCTTGTGAAAACGCGTGAGAATTTGAGAAAAATGTGGAGAACGATCAAAAAAAAAAAAGGCAAACGACACTAGAGGAGTGTTTTGAAAATGAAACCGTCGTCAAAGAAGGATTAAAAAAAAACTATTTTGATGAGACGGACTGTGACAGCCACAACAGCGTCAGGTTCCAAAGTAGGGCTGCAGCTATCGAATATTTTAGTAATTGAGTAATCGACTGAAAATTCTATCGATTAATCGAGTAATCGCATAAATATATTTTTGGGTGAAGAGCAATTATAAATATACATGAGAAAACAAGACATTTCATCTAATCTTGAACCATTTTCAGTCAATCAATGTCTTTATTTTCGATGTATATTGTTGAAAACCGCCAACAATTGCATCTCAGGTGTAACTAAAAAAAAAAAAAAGACTAATTCACTGCTTTCACTCAAAAAACCTTTAGATCTTATTTAAAAAAAAAAAAAAAGACATATATATACAGTGGGGAGAACAAGTATTTGATACACAGTCAATGGGAAAACCCATTGGCAGTGTGTGTGTATATATATATATATATATATATATATATATATATACACACACACACACACACACTGCCAATGGGTTTTCCCATATATATGTATGTATATATATATATATAATATATATATATATATATATACACACACACTGCCAATGGGTTTTCCCATTGACTGTGTATCAAATACTTGTTCTCCCCACTGTATACCTAAAAATGCCGTTACGCTTGATAACACACATCACTTAAATGTTAGGATTTTTTCCCCACGTGTTTCCATTGAATTTCTATTTGTGACAAGCCATTTTTAAGTTCTAGTTAGGTTTTAAGTTAGTCTAAACTGTAAGTCCTGGTAGGATTTTGAGTTTTTGCAGTGTTCAAAATAAATGTATGATACAGGCTGTATTGGAGCACATTAGGGACCAGTGCTACTTGGTGTTTTATTCAGCAATGACTACTGAGCTAAAATTGATAGTTAGCATTATTGAGTTTTTATTTTACACCCTCATCACTCCACATCGCTACGTTATGTTAAACCCTGTATGTAAGACACGTTAGCCAAGCATCGATAGTGGTCATAATTAAGAGAAACCTAGCCCTCCGCAGGGCTAACATTACTTTAAGCTTATTTATTAGCGCTTTGCGCTCTTTATTAGCGCTTAGCGCTCTACTGCTTTAAGATGGCGGCTGTTTTCTAATGCTGCCCAGACGCGGCTGAGTCTGTCATTTTGCATCTAGTTCAACATACATGTGATCTCTATGAGACTCATCAGACGCTACCTACCAACGTAGCATCGTGCGGGCTAGTATTTAGCAACGTCGGCGTCGTTTGTAGCGGCTGTTTTTTTCTCTTCTTCTTCTTCCTCTACGTGCGTCCCGCATTAAAAGTAGTCCGAGCAAAACGTGATGCTTAGAGCTGTCAAAATAAACGATTACTCGAGGTGAATAAAACTACTCGGATCAGTTTTTAAACTCGAGTTACTCGAGTTGCTCGAGTATTCGTTTCAGCTCTATTCCAAACGCATTCTGCAGCGCTCACGTTGCGTTACTGCTGATCCCGAGGTTGAAACCAACGATGAAGATGATGAAAAAAGTGAGACCGATCTTGATCTGGACTCATCACATGACTGGGAGCCACCTCATTCATCCGGGAGCAGCCGAGAGCCTTCCCCGGATGTTATGTTCAAGTAAATTGTTATGTGCGCAAACAGTTCAATAGTTTAGTTATGTGTAAATAAATTGTTACTTTGCGATCAAAAGCTCTATTTGTCTTGTTGTTTGTTATTTTGTAGAATGAAAACATTATTCAAATGTTTGGGATGTCACAAAAGCAAAAAATAGCTGTGTGAATATATAAAATTCAGGAGCATAAAATATGCGTGAAATATGAAAAAAACATGCGTTTCGGTGTCAAACACATTTTAATATCAAATTATTATACCTCGTTCTAACATTTATCTTTTAAGAACTACATGTCTTTCTATCCGTGGTACCCTTTAAAGTAGAAGCTTAACAACACTGCTCTTGATTACCGATTATCAAGTTGTAAGGATCATTTTTCCCAGAGCATGTGAAGGCAACATTGACCTGGACGTTTGGCATCAATATGCCAAGAGATGGCGCCAGAGTAACAGTTGTGTATTACACAGAATTTGTGATTGAAAGAGATAATTTTGCAAGTATTTGAGCAAATGACATGGTTTCAAACAAAATCAACACAGAAGTCAAATGTTCCTAGTTGTAACTTAAAGCTTTATCATAGCATGGTCTTATTCTTTCCTCTTTTTTCCTCAGACTTTTTCCTGGAGTTGGACAAAGTGATGGGTCCTCTCATCTTCAACACCAGCAGCATGACCGACCTGGTGCGTTACACTCGGCAGGGCCTGTACTGGTTGCGACTGGACGCCAAGCTAGTTCCCTAGCGAGGCTTTTTTTTTGCCCGACACCTCGTCCGTCCCTGTACGCTGCTCTCTCACACATAGCCACACCTCAGTGACACACACGGTCCACCTCTGGTCGCACGTGACGATGAACTTTTGAGGCATATCTCCGAGTGTGTGCGCACCTTTTTTAATTTTTTAAAAATCTGCACCAGCTTGCCAAAAGAAAATAGGAATCATTCTGGAGAGGAGCAACATTCTTCCACATGTCCACAAATAGATGAATCATGTTTATTTTTTTTTTACCTGAAGCACCAGGTGATTTATTTATTATTTATTCCCTGCGCTTCAGTTGAATTCCTATTTTTTTTTTTTTTTTTTTTTTTAGCTTTTGAATTGTTTCCCTCCCCACCAAAGTACCTCCCACAAAACACCAAAGGTGCTTTAAATTTTTCAAATGAAGGTTTTTCTCTTTATAGTTTTTCGTGCCTTCAATGTGAGCGACAGGAAAAAGTACTCCCCTTCTCACACTTTTTATAATTTTTCTATATTTTGAACCGCTTAGATATTTTCGGGGCGATGATGCTGCGTTTAGTGTTGTACGGCAAAAATGTTTTGAGCTTCCACGCGTCTGCTTCATTTAAAATGTTTGGGAGTACGCTCGTTAGATGGTAAATAAGGGCTATGGTGATGCAACAATTATCGATAACATAAAAACGATTTTCATTCCGTTGGGAATTGAGTTTAGCACTAGTAATGAACGTTCGTTCATTCGCTGCCACCCTCCCACTTCGAACGGATCGGACGTCTATGGCAGTCAATGGCAAGAAATTGCTGTGGCAATGAAGGCGTCATCCAGCAATAGAGTGGCATCAGACAGTCAAATCCGATCTGAGATGTTCATATCTGATATGAAACTACCAGAGGTGGGTAGTAACGTTACATAAAGTTTTTTGAGGAAAAAAAAGTCATTTTAACAGTAGTTTTACTAATCCATAATTTTTACTTGAGTAGATTTGTGAAGACCAAAGATTACTGCTACGCTTCTACTTTGGACTACACTAGAGTCTAGGGTTGTTCCGATCATGTTTTCTTGCTCTCGATCCGATCCCGATCGTGTTAGTTTGAGTATTTGCCGATCCCGATATTTCCCGATCCGATTGCTTTTTTTTTTGCTCCCGATTCAATTCCAATCATTCCCGATAATTTTTCCCAATCATATACATTTTGGCAATGCATTAAGAAAAAAATGAATAAAACTCGGACGAATATATACATTCAACATACAGTACATAAGTACTGTATTTGTTTATTATGACAATAAATCCTCAAAATGGCATTTACATTATTAACATTCTTTCTGTGAGAGGGATCCAAGGATAGACAGACTTGTGACTTTGTAGATTGTGGCTAAATATTGCCATCTAGTGTATTTGTTGAGCTTTCAGTAAATGATACTGCAGCCATTCAACCCAAATGCATGATGGGAAGTGGAACCATGACTGTGCGTAGTGCTACCAATTGATATATCTTCTCTGCGTTGGGGAATAATTTAAGGTGTTAAGAAAAAGATCAATTGCTACCTTCCCCACATTGCTTCCCATGATGTTTCTAATAGTAGGGAGAGGGATTGTAAGGCTTTAGCCAATTAAAAAAAGTCTCCAAAGGCTGCCAAAATTCACTCTACTCATTTTACGCTTCCTTTTATCTCTCTATATAGGTAAAACGGCGCCATTACAGATTGAGCGCGACAATGTGTGAGTTAGTCGTGCAGTGCATGCATTAATTGTGTTAAATATTTTAACGTGATACATTTTTACATTTTTAAAAAAATTAATTATTGCCGTTATCGGGATAAATTTGATAACCCTACCTTAAAGTGCTTGTGACACGAAAAAGCATGTTTATTTCATAATACACGCGGTATTTTATGCTCCTGAATGATATGGACCGCTTGGATGTGTGTGGAAGCGATCGCTATATTTATTTAGTTTTTTGAATCCCGCGCCAGGAAAATGAGTGACTTCCGGCTTCGGTCTCGCATTGAGGAGGAGGGCGCTGTGACGTGTACGGTAGAAGACGTCCTCTTCACGCTACAGTGTACTGTTGTGTATGAGGACGAAGGATTCAGCTGATTTTGCGGATTAATACTTTTATTTTTTCCATCACGCCAGCCAAACGGCTGCAGAAAAATCATTCTGTATGCGGGAGAGGCGTATGCGCCTTTTTGGAGTTTCAAAAGGTTCGCATTCACCGTGGATATTTACTGTGGGACCATTGGACTTACAAGGAAGTGAGTAAACATCTTGTTTTGTATTATGTCAAATACGAATACAGTGATTACAAAGTAAACACTATAAAATTCCTTTAAATAAAGGACTACTTACGTTTGATCATTGATAGGCATGTAAAAAGCTATCCTCACGCTCATTAGCAGTTAGCTGTTAGCACGTTAGCTACACAACAATTCCAGCCACCCTCCTCCAGGGAACGAACTGTAAATTGCTCTCCGCCGGGCGGTTTGCCGATCCGCAAAGAAACTCGACAACCGGGTCGTCATGTCAAATAATCCAGGCTAGTTATGTGTGATTTTCCACTTCGAAGACTTTGAAACATCCCTCGGTTCGGGTTAGCATGTCGGCTAGCTGTCACTCCTTCTGGTCTGTTTACATTCTCTGAAGCCGGGGAAGGGAAATGACATATGTCCGATTTAGGTGTCATAAAATATCGTTCGGCAGGTGTGACAGTAAAGGTAAAGTCGACTGTTTTGACCATTATGGAGTAATTTTGCCATGTCGTCTTGAATAAATGGATTTTTATTATTTTATATTCCATTTAGCACAAGTTATTTGTCATGACCATGCCATTTATTTAGCAATTGGGGAAAGTACTTGGGTAAAAAGAATATCCTGTAAAAATATTGAAGTAAAGAGACAGAAACAATGACATTTTGCCGCTCTCTTCGTCGCGTTTTCCTCATTGTGAATAGTTCCCCCTCGACGGGCTGACTGGTCCTTCTCAAGCCATTTATATAGCTATTGGGGAAAATACTTGGATAAAAAGAATATCCTGTAAAAATATTGGGAGTAGAGAGACTGAAACAATGACATTTTGCAGCTCTCTTCGTCTCGTTTTCCTCGTTCTGAACAATTCCCCCTCAATGGGCTGAATAGTAAAACCGATGAGCCTAGTCTACCGCTGACGTCATCCACCTGTTGGGGACGCTAAAGCCCTATAATTGTAGGCGTGGCTAACCGGCAGATTAAAAGACTAATTTCTCGTCATCTGTGCTTTGCTAAATTGTTGTATATGGTCGAATCGTCTCAAAATATGATTCTAATTCACATAATAATGCCATTTAAGACTTTTTTTCTGGTGTCGTATGCTCTTTAAGCCTAAACTAAAGACTCTGGATGAGTGTAACATATTATGTCTAACGTGAAATACAATTAGAAAACTATTTAATTAAAAAAAATATATATATATATATATTAAAAAAGGCATGGCCGTTATTTTTTTGCCGATTCCGATACTTTGAAAATGACGTGATCGGATCGGGACAGCTCTACGAGAGTCTGTACATTTTGACTCTTTATTCTACATAATGACTTTGTTTTTGCCTGAAATGCCGACTGAGGCTCTGCTAGTAATAATCACATGACTCCATTATACCAATCAGACATAACAATACAGTCGCATGACCAGATGGAGCCTTGCAGTCGGAAGTCATATATAATCACGCTGGCCTGTTCAATCACATGGCGTCTTTAAAGCGCTGTAAAAATTCAATTATTTGACCTAGTCAGCAGTACTCGAAAGCAAGGATTTGTTTGAAACTTTCTCCCAAGTTTTTAATTCAATTCATGGTAGGAAACTGTTTTTTTTTTTTTTTTTCACTAGCGGGCACATTTGCTCTCTGGACGGGCAATTTTTATTTGCTAGTTCCAATCTTATGGACCCCCCCCTAAAGGGACATCGACAGAAATAACATTAGTTTAAGTTTCTGCCGAGCACCAGAAGCAATCTGGTAAACATTAGCATTCTATAGCATGTAAGCTAGTAGACTTTTGCCGTGCAAGTTAGCCAATTGTTGCAATTGGCTAAGTTGCATCGCAAAATGCCAATTCTTTTATTGTTGCAGTTGGCTAACTTGCATCGCAAAAGCCCACTAGCTTAAATGCAATAGAATGCTAATGTTGACAACAATTGGCTAACGTGCATAGCAAAAGTCCGCTAGCTTAAATGCTATATAATGCTAATATTTACAACAATTGGCTAACTTGCATCGCAAAAGTCCGCTAGCTTAAATGCGATAAAATGCTAATATTTACAACAATTGGCTAACTTGCATCGGAAAAGTCAGCTAGCTTAAATGCTATAGAATGCTAATGTTTACAACAATTGGCTAACTTGCATCGCAAAAATCCGCTAGCTTAAATGCTATAGAATGCTCATGTTCACAACAATTGGCTAACTTGCATCGGAAAAGTCCACTAGCTTAAATGCTATAGAATGCTAATATTTACAACAACTGGCTAACTTGCATTGCAAAAGTCCGCTAGCTTAAATGGTACATAATTCTAATGTTAACTAGATAGTTTCTGGTGCGCACTAGTGCTTAAATTTTATTTCTGCCGATGTCCCTTTACCCTTTCTTGCCAAATGTATCACATTTGATACACCTAAAATTTCATGATTTTGAGACTAATTCAGAATTTTAAAATTTCTTTTTGGAAAAAATAAATGATGGATGCAAGTCAACACATTCATCAAAAGGTAACAGAAGCTTATTAACATATTCATTTTGACTTTTCGTTTTACAAATTTGAAAAAAAGGTTTCATTAAGACCTTCTTTTTTAAATTTTATGATTCTCTGACAATTGCTTCGTATTGCAGGCATTTAAGGGTTAGGGGCTCCGTAGAATCCAATGATTTTTGTTCTTTTTTTTTGGCCTAATACGGTCATATAATAGGTTATAGTACAGTATAAAAACGATGGTTCATATAGATGTTATGCTGCAAAAAAAAAATTTGTATGAAAAAATATCACACTGTAAGCAGTTACTCACAGTTACTCATTACTTGAATATACTCTTCACTGGATACTTTTTTTTCCACTTGTACTTGAGTACATTTTTTGGATGACGACTTTCACTTGAGTAATATTATTTTGAAGTAAAGCTACTCTTACTTGACTTAAAATTTTGGCTACTCTACCCACCTCTGGAAACTGTCTTGCAAAAAATCTCATTTCTGTACTTTGTGACAGTTCAGACGACAAAAGAGTCATTCAATTTCAATCTGGATGGTTTAAAAATCAGATTCCAGTCTGAATGCAAACATACTGACCGGAAAATTCCCCTGAAAATCGGAAAGACTGTCTGTGAACGCTCTGGGTTAATCGACGGTAAATGGATTGGGTGTCTAGCACCGTCAATGGCAGCAATTGAGTTAAGAGACACCATTCTAGTGGAAGATTTTAGTAGCAACTTGTTGGTTCCTTTCTTTTGTTTTTTTCAACAGAAAATATATTGATTCTTGGCAAGAGCATATCGATAACATTTTGGGATATAAAGTATCACGATATATCTCCATTTGCATATTTTATCACACCCCTACTATCAACTCCTCTATTAGAATGCCAGTATTTCCATTCTCATATAATCACAGAAAGCATCCGGTTGCATTTAAATGGCATCTAGGCATCACAGTAGCGCTTAATGCCGCTTGAGGCCAAGAAACTTCGCGCTCGGTCACATCAAATTATTGTTCTTCCGTAGCCACTGAAAAATATCCTTGAGAAAAGTCGTTTCCATACGGTGTTGTTTGCCCACAGTGTTAATATGAGTCATAACTAGGGAGTGTACACAAATATAATGCAGTTATTGACATTAGCGTTTATCAAAGGTGCGCCCAAGTGGGAAATGCATCAATAAAGAACACGTGCAGATTAGCAGTGGTGCATCAATAGCATAAAAAAGAGGATATATTTCACAGAGAGAGATTCTATTTATATATAGAGGCAAATTACTCCTTTACAAGTTCACCTATTTGTCATGTTTTCAGAAGCAGAAAACAATTGCAGTTGAGTTTGTCAATCAACTGTTATATAAATATGTTCTGTTGAGATTAGGAAGAATATATGGATGGTATATTGATTTGGTTAGTGCTACGTTGGTACGTACTTCGGCAGCAGGGGATGTCCCGATCACATATTTTTGGACCCGAGTGCGGGTCGCCTGATTTTGCCTGATCTGATACCTCGGGAATGTATTGGGGGGGCAAAAAAAACAATGTAAAATATTTCTACACTGCAGAGATGATCAATCTTGCTCGATGCTATTTTAGCATTAGCATCCCGCAACGGCTACATTTCGAATATTTTGTTGCTTTGTACCCCTTAAAATACAGAGGTAGTTTTGTAGACTGAAAATTCCGTAAGTAGACACGTGTTTTCAATTTAAATGGCCTGATCCAGTCCAAGCCCCCCAAAATTCAGATTATAAAGCATAAAAAATGCATAAAAACATGAAAAAAAATCATGTTACGATTAGGTTATTTCACAATAATAATAAGAGTTGTGCATAATGTAAAAACAACAAAAAATAGAGGAAAGAATAAACGTTAATACACTCACGGAAAGTTTCGGAACACCTCATTGCCAGAGGGGCGAATGAAGAAGACGCTGGGATACACAATTACACATACAGTAGAGGGCCCTCTTAGCCAACTGGATGCCAGGATGCTAGGCAATAGCCAGTGGCAATACAGCTATAAATATGTTACGTTATGTCTACTCTGGGAGTGTATTTTTGCCTCTCATATCCTGAAATTTCTTTTTTAACAAACCTGAAAATTCTGTATGTCGAGACATTATTAAGTAGAGGTACCTCTGTATAAAAAATTCTGGTAAGACTTTATTTGACTGTGGATTCCTAAGACTGTCATAAGACCATCGTGATTATGACATGACACTGTTATTATCATTAATGAATGCTTATGACAGATGTCATGAAGTGTCCTACGGCAAATTATGTCACTTTTGCATGGATGTGAAAGATGCGTGATGGACATAAATGTACTTAGTGACATAATTTGCCTGATGTCGCTTCATGACGTGTCATAAGCGTTCATTAATGCTCATGACAGTGTCATGTCATAATTATGGCAGTCTTATGAGCCCACTGTCAAATAAAGTATTACCAAAGACAATGTAAAATATTTCCACACTGCAAAGATGATCACTTTCTCAATGCTATTTTAGTGTTAGCTTCCCACGGCGGCTACATCTGCAATATTTTTTTGCTTTGTAGCCCTTAAAGTATTAAAAAAAAAAAATTATGGTAACACCTTGTTTGACAGTGGGTTTATAAGACTGTCATAATTATGACATGACACTGTCATGTGCATCTGGCATATTATGTCACTTTTGATTGGATGTGAAAGATGCGCGATGGACATACAGTAAATGTAGTTAGTGACATAATTTGCTTGATGGGACTATATGACATCTGTCATAAGTATTCATTAATGCTCATGACAGTGTCATGTCATCGACAGTGGGTTCATAAGACTGTCATAATTATGACATGACACTGTCATGTGCATCTGGCATATTATGTCACTTTTGAATGGATGTGAAAGATACGTGATGGACATACAGTAGATGTAGTTAGTGACATAATTTGCCTGATGTGACTTCATGACATCTGTTTAAAGCATTTACTAATGCACATGAAAGTGTCATGTCATCATGTTATAAACATGTTTATGACATGACACTGACATGTGCATCTGGCGTATTCTGTCACTTATGAATGGAGGTAAACGATGCGCGATAGACATAAATATAGTTAGTGACATAATTTGCCAGATGACACTTCATGACAACAGTCATAAGCACTCATTAATGCTCATGACAGTGTCATGTCATAGACAGTGGGTTCATAAGACGGTTATAATTATGACATGACACTGTCACGACCATCCAGCATATTATATCACTTTTGAATAGATGTGGAAGATGTGCGATGGACATGACCGTAGTGAATGACATAATTTGCCTTTTGACACTTCATGACATGTGTCATAAGCATTTATTTATGCTCATAACAATGTCATGTCATCGACAGTGTGTTCATAAGACTTGCATAATTATGACAGGACGCTGTCATGTGCATCTGGCGTATTCTGTCACTTTAGAATGGATGTAAAAGATGCGCTATGGACATAAATGTAGTTAGTGACATAATTTGCCGGATGACACTTCATGACATCTGTCATAAGCGTTCATTAATGCTCATGACAGTGTCATGTCATACAGTGGGTTCATAAGACTGTCATAATTATGACATAACACTGTCATGTGCTTTTGGCATATTATGTCACTTTTGAATGGATGTGAAAGATGCCCCACAGGCATCAATGTAGTCAGTGACATAATTTGCCGGATGACACTTCATGACGACTGTCATAAGCATTCATTAATGCTCTTGACAGTGTCATACCCTAATTATGACGGTCTTATGAGCCCAATGTCAAATAGTTTTACTTAAAACAATGGAAAATATTTCCACACTGCAGAGAGGATCGCGCTTTCTCAATGCTATTTTAGCATTTGCTTCCCGCAACAGCTACATCTGGAATATGTTGTTGCTTTGTAGCCCTTGAAATTTCGAAATAAATACGTTTTAATACCCCAATCTTCTTAACCTGGTTACGATCCTATGAAAATTTAGTCATCGTACGCGATTTCCGATCATGTGATCAGTTCAGGGACATCCCTATTCGGCAGTACGTTGTACCGTGAATTGTCCAAATGACAAATATTATTTTCATTTCACTGTATTTAGTCAGTTCAAGGTAGCCCACACCTCCAAACACTCATTGTCATCGCTCTTAAGGATTGGAAAAAGAAAAAAAAAATGATTTTTTTAAAACTATGCAGGATTTTTTTCTCGACTTAAAAAAACTTTTTTAATCTTAATATGGAGGCATGTGATTTTTTTTTTTTTTTTACTTTCAAAGAAACTTAAGTGTCCAATGTTTTTTGAGCAATTTAGTGTACTAGTTTTAGTACATGTTAATGTATATATTTTATAACAAAAAAAGAAAAACAAAAAAAACAGATGGTTTGTGCCATTCTGTAGCTTGAGCTGGAGGCCACTTTTTCTCATAGGAAAATCCTCTGAGTTTTTGTTTTTTAATCGCCATCAGGCCAGCCAATGTGTTCGTACACTGGTACCGGTTTGTAAGTACAAATGTATACATTGTTTAACCTTTTTTTAATTTATTTTTGCACCCCGTTTATTGTTTTTTTTTTTTTTTTTGCTTCCGACATTTGATGAAAAAAGGAAGATGTAAATGTATCGCGTGGGGTTGGGGGGGGGGGCGTGATTGTTCTTGATGAGATTTCATTGTAAGTAGTAATTAATATGAATGAATCCAGGGTATTTTTTTTAATAGGAAGATGTTCACACTTGCATGTTTCTATTTAAATGTATAAAGTGTACATAGGACATTTTCCTCTAAGGGTGAATTTTTACTATAGGAGGACATTTTTATCGCAATTGAATATCACTGTAAATATATTTGTGAGATACTTTTATGCACATCCCTTTTCTTCATCTTACCCTGACTTTTTGTAACTGTGGAGACGACGGCCACGTCTCTTAACAACGCTGGAGCGGTGGGGAACCTTTACTATATTCAAAAAATTTGGGGAGAATTATAGCAAGCAAAGAAATGTTTCTTAATTTACCTCCTGAGACCCTTCTTACTCATTTGAGGACATTAGATTTCTGCCTCTGAGGCCTGTTAAACTTTTTTTTTTTAAACCTTGGAGCACTTGGGCACCTTCAGGGACGTTGTCAGCACCCTCTTGTGGTGTCTACACTACTTTACACTGGGGCTGCAGCTATCGATTATTTAGGTAATTGATTGATCTATTAATGAGTTACTTCGAATAATCGAGTAATCGGATGACAAACATTTGATGCGTTGCAGAATAAATGTTAGGATATGTAAAACAAGTGTTTCTGCTTGCGATACACTTTCAATGTGAACAACAAAAGAAAATTCCTGAGTTTCTTCAAATTGTGCAAAATTGCTCAGTCATTTTACAAGAGCAATAAATGAATAAAAAAAAAAAAAAATTTAAAATACCTGAGCTTAGCCTCAAATTATATTAAAAAACATAAAAATAAATGAAGGTCTAAATACAACAAAAGAACAATTGGCTAACTTGCAAAAGTAAGTCTGCTAGCTTAAGTGCTATAGAATGTTCAAAACAAATTTTATACAATGCTCTTAAATTGTTCAAACACATATTTCCACAAAAAAACTGCAAAATATCTTGTAAACAGGAAACGAATGCAGAAACAAACATATTAGCTAACAACAACATACCTTATGTTGGCTTTAACAGGGAGGATCTGGATTCAGCCATATTATCTGTTGCCACTAGAGGGCAGTTTATCCACCCAAATCCATAAAACTAAATGCAACACTTTCAAAACAAACCATTACAACGTCACTCTAATTAAACGAATCCTTAAAGCAGCAAAATTTGATTGGAAGCTTTTTTTCTAATCGATTAATCGTTATAGCACTACTTCACACCTATTTAAACGAATAAAGAAGCGGCATCAAAATCTGCTCATGGCTTCACAAAAGTTACCTTTACAAGTTTTCTGAGCAAAAGTAGTATATTTATGTGAAATAACATCTGTAGCTTAACATGGCATAAAAACTGGACACTATTTCGTTAAACAGTAGTAAATCTTGTGTCCTCATTTGAGGACTTTGGGATTATTTAACAATTTTGTGGGGTACTTCGCTAATTCTGAAATTATTTAATTTCATTTCTAGTTCTCACTAGTTTTTCAAGTGTCAAATTTGTTATTAGTGTGATCAAATAATCAAGGGGAGCTTTAGAAATGTTTACATGTTAGAAAAATAGTTCTTTGACCTTATCGACTAGCTAATTAGCTGTACACAACACTGTATGCAAACCATGTTATTTAATTTGATTCATAGTTCTAATTAGTCTTTCAATTGTCAAATTTGTTATTTGTGTGATCAAATAAACTAGGAACGATTAAGAAATTTTGTTTTTGACCATATCCACTAGCTAATTAGCTAACAGGCAAAATAACTACACCAACTAATTAGCTAACCGGCTAAATAACTACACTGTCTCCAAACCATGTTATTTAATTTGATTCATAGCTCTAACTAGTCTTTCAAGTGTCAAATTTGTTATTTGTGTGATCAAATAAACTAGGAACGATTAAGAAATTATCTTTTATTTTTGACCATATCCACTAGCCAATCAGCTAACTGGCTAAATAACTACCCTGTAGGCAAACCATGTTATTTAATTTGATCTGTTGTACTAACTAGTTTTTCAAGTGTCAAATTTGTTATTTGTGTGATCAAATATACGAGGAACGATTAAGAAACTTTTATTTTTGACCATATCCGCTAACTAATTAGCTAACAGTCAAAATAACGACACCAAATAATTAGCTACAGGCTAAATAACTACACTGAATGCAAACCATATGTTATTTAATTTTATTTATAGTTCTAACTAGTCTTTCAAGTGTGAAATTAGTTATTTGTGTGATCAAATATACTAGGAACGATTAAGAAATTATCCTTTTGACCATATTCACTCGCTAATTAGCTAACAGGCGAAATAACTTCACTGTTTGCAAACCATATATTACTTAATTTGATTCATAGTTCTAACTAGTCTTTCAAGTGTCAAATTTGTTATTTGTGTGATCAAATATACAAGAAGGATTAAGAAATTATCCTTTTGACCATATTCACTAGCTAATTAGCTAACAGGCTAAACACAACAACTAACTAGCTAACAGGCTAAATAACTTCACTGTTTGCAAACCATATGTTATTTAATTTGATTCATAGTTCTAACTAGTCTTTCAAGTGTCAAATTTGTTGCTTCTGTGATCAAATAAACCAGGACTGATTAGGAAACTTTTATTTTTGATCATATGTACTAGCGAATTAGCTAACAGTCAAAATAACTACACCAAATAATTAGCTACAGGCTAAATAACTACACTGAATGCAAACCATATGTTATTTAATTTGATTTATAGTTCTAAATAGTCTTTCAAGTGTCAAATATGTTATTTGTGTAATCAAATAATCTACGAACGATTAAGAAATTTTATTTTTGACCATATCCACTTGCTAATTAGCTAACTGGCACAATAACTACACTGTATGCAAACCGTTATTTAATTTGATTTATACTTCTAACTAGTCTTTCAAGTGTCAAATGTTATTTTGTGTGATCAAATATACTAGGAACGATTAAGAAATTATCCTTTTGACTATATTCATGAGCTAATTCGCTAACAGGCTAAATAACTACACCAACTAACTAGCTACAGTACAGGCTAAATACCTACACTGAATGCAAACCATATGTTATTTAATTTGATTTATAGTTCTAAATAGTCTTTCAAGTGTCAAATGTGTTATTTGTGTCATCAAATAATCTACGAACGATTAAGAAATTTTATTTTTGACCATATCCACTTGCTAATTAGCTAACTGGCTAAATAACTACACCAACTAACTAGCAAAATAACTACACTGAATGCAAACCATGTTATTTAATTTGATTTATAGTTCTAACTAGTCTTTCAAGTGTCAAATTTGTTGCTTCTGTGATCAAATAAACCAGGACTAATTAAGAAACTATTATTTTTGACCATATCCACTAGCTAATTAGCTAAATGTCGGCACTATTTGCAAACAATATGCCTCTGCTTTGAATTTGATTTGAATTTGGACTCAATTTTGTCATTTTGCCATTACCGGGAAAATTTAATGTGTAGATCAACAGATGATCACATTTACTTTTACGTCCCACTAAAGCCAAATCCAGTTACAATAAAAAAAAAAAATTGGTGCTAATTTTTTTTATTTTTAAGAGAACTACCAATTATTTGAAGCTAACATTTTGTGTTTTCGATCATTCTGGTCCCGAGCAGCAAATATATATCATATTATGATAAACCCACTGTCCTCAAATGGGGACGTCGTTTATTACAAAAACGGCTAAAAGTTTTGTTATGAAATTTAGAAGGTCTTACTCATCGCAGATAGCAAAACCCAGGTCTCAGGAGGCTAGATTAAGGGACTATTTAGAATTGCACGACGGTCCAGGTTTCCTACTTTTCTCCAGTCTTTTTTGTGCTTACGTTTTCCCCTCTTCATCGACCAAGTAATCATTTAGTCTCTTGTATTTTGTCCCGTCATTGTCCGTCCCGCGTGGGCTGAGGATGTACAGTCTTGCGTCGATCCAAGAGTATTTCCTACCCTTTCTATGAACAATTGGTCACATGAGTCTTTATAAGGACAAAAAGATTTCTCAACAGCAGTTTCTACCGTCTCTTGTACACTTTTAAAAAGCCTCAAAGAGCAGCCTACAGTACACTATATACCATAGTCTAAATTGGCTTAGTTTTTCAAAGGAAATCGATGCTATTATAAGATGGATGCAATATGATTTCAAAGGTACTCGCGGAGTTTGAGCTTCAAACTTTAGGTCATGTAATTTAAAGAGCATTCTTGTGAAGTGAGTATTAATTGTGTGACTAATGAGAGTCTGTCCTGAATATTCTTTGTATTTTTGTCGTATTGAGAATAAAATATATATGAATATGTTTATGACTGGGGTGTTGTATTTATTTGAACACGATCACACATCATGAAGGAGTTATGTCGGGAAGTTATTACACAAACTAATGCAATGAAGCGTTTTGGAAGGTTTTAATATTTCAAGTCTGCATTCTAGTTATGAATTATTTAACCTATTTGTGTTGTTAATGTATGATTATCATTGGGGCGAACGTGGAACGCTGGAACATTTCAGAACGCCGTTCCAGTACAAAATTTGGGGGCAGAAAGGTGCTTTGATGCCGAAAATATGACGGCAACTGTCAAACCTCCATGTTAAAAAAAAAACTGTCATACTCTCGTCAGATTTACATACAGTGCTGGCCACAAGTATTGGCACCCTCAGCCTAATACTTGGTAGCACAATCTTTAGAGAAAATAACTGCGAACAACTGCTTCTGGTATCCATCAATGAGTTTCTTACAATGCTCTGCTGGAATTTTAGACCATTTTTTTTTGGCCATCTGCTCCAGGTCTCTGAGATTTTATGGGTGCCAGGTCTGGACTCATTGCTGGCCACTTTAGAAGTCCCAGTGCTTTCTCTCAAACCATCTTCTATTGCTTTTTGAAGTGTGTTTTGGGTTATTCTCCTGCTGGAAGATCCATGAACTCTGAGGGAGACCCAGCTTTCTCACACTGGGCCCTACATTATGCCGCAAAATTTGTTGGTAGTCTTCAGACTTTATAATGCCATGCACACGGTCAAGCAGTCCAATGCCAGAGGCAGCAAAGCAACCCCAAAACATTAGGGAACCTCTGCCATGTTTGACTGTGGGGACCGTGTTCTTTTCTTTGAAGACCTCCTGTAAACTACAGTGGGGCAAATAACTAATTAGTCAACCACCAATTGTGCAAGTTCTCCTACTTGATTAGAGAGGCCTGTAATTGTCAACATGGGTAAACCTCAACCATGAGAGACAGAATGTGGAAAAAAAAACTGAAAATCACATTGTTTGATTTTTAAAGAATTTATGTCCAAATTAGAGTGGAATGTAAATAATGCAGGACTGGCGTAGATTACAACATCACAGCACTTCGTAACAGGTACAGTACCCATGTGCGCAAACAACTGCCTGGCGAAGGATAGTTCCGATAACCACTGGAGAGGCTTGTAGTTATAGGAACAAGAACATTTCTTGGAACTGCGGATAGTTCCTACAGTCCGAAAGCAGCTATCACTGCGCACGGTAGACACAGGAACATTTGGGTCTTAGGAGATGTACTTGTAGCCTTGAGATTGCCCATGCGTCCTCACAATTTTGCTTCTCAAGTCCTCAGACAGTTCTTTGGTCTTCTTTCTTTTCTCCATGCCCATTGTGATACATACAAGGACACGGGACAGATGTTGAGTCAACTTTAATCCATTTCAACTGGCTGCAAGTGTGATTTCGTTATTGCCACTACCTGTTATGTGCCACGGGTAAGTAACAGGTGCTGTTAATTACACAAATTAGAGAAGCATCACATGATTTTTCAAAGGGTGCCAATACTTTTGTCCAGCCCATTTTTGTTTTTTTTGTGTAAAATGATAATGATGTATTTTTTGTGTTTTTCTTTGCAAGCAAAATAAATGAAGATATCACTACAAAAGCATTTGCAATTGCAATCATTTCCTGGGAGAAATTGAGCATTATCTGACAGAATTGCAGCGGTGCCAATACTTTTGGCCAGCACTGTAAGTGTAAAGCAGTAGCCTAAAGCACATGTTAAACCTGTTGTGTTCTATTGTGTGTTATAGGTGTTTAACTGCCAAAAGCAGTTTTCTTGGCATTTCTGTGGTTTTAGGATGTTTGAAAAATAAAAATAGATAAATTCTGACCTTTATGTCAGGGAGTTCCGGCAAGAAATTCTAGTCACTTGACTCCTAAATTTAATACCAATGCTTTTTAGTATGTTGATTATACTGTGACTGCCTGTAAAACTAGTGTGCATGAGCTCCCTCTAGTGCTTATATTTGTCCTGTACATTTTCAGCAAACGTTACTGGCAGAACAAGGAAGCTCGGTTCTGCTACAGCATTTTTTAAATATCAAATGAAAAAACAACCATACTTGCATTTAACAAAAAAAGTATTTTTGAAGTCCCTTACAATAGATAAAAATAATTTGTGGTTCTACAACCCCTAGCAAAAAATAGGGAATCACCAGACTCGGATGAGCACTCACGCAGACATTTTATCATGTAGGACAAACTCCGCCGATATAAAGCTTTAAAAAATAATGAATTCGTTGAGTCTTTCTCCAAGGAATGCTATAACATTTTTAGCTCTGTGGCATGATGCAAAACATAGAAGCATATTTTAAATTGAAGGGATAAGAAAGCTGTCTAAAATTTCAATGTAAACTTGTGCATTTATTGAAGCTTTAACCCCAGCCATCTCCCCAGTGTCAAGGACTGAGGGAATTTCGAAGTCTTCTTTAGGCAGTCATCGTTGTAAATCTCACTGGAACAGCACCAGACAAAAGTTCCAGTATCATCACCTTGTCAAGAATCTGCAATGGACCAAATTGATGAAGAATACTCATCAAGTCCATGCCTCAGAGACTGCAAGCTGTCATAAAAGCCAGAGGTGGTGCTACTAAATACTAGAGATGTGTTTTGATGGTTATTTCTTTGTTTGTTTCTCATGTTTCCATATTTTTTTCCTCAGAATGGAGTGATTCCATATATATTTCCCTCCACTTGCTCTATAAGATTAACATTTACTGACCACCACGATTTTTTAAATTAATTTGTTTTAGTGTTTCTGAATGCTAAAGAGTTGCACTTCGGAATAATACATTATTTTTTTCAAGCTTTTTATCGGAGTTTGTTCTACATGATAATATGTCTGAGTGAGTGCTCGTCCGAGACTGGTAATTCCATACTTTTTGCAAGGGGTTGTAATTATGATAGTCCAAACTGAGAGGCCTCATAGATAGCCGAAACAAAAGGCATGTAAGTTATTTACCTTGCTCTGCACAGAACCTCCTTTGGGAATGGTTAGGTAGTGTCACATTTCAATCTACATTGCACGACCCTGAAAAAATAACTGCAACACTAGCAGAATACATGGATTACAATCATATTCATAGAACTGAAAAGCTTATCGCCATAATTTAGCAAATATTTTGTGTCCCAATTATATTTAACGTGCTATGCCATCAGTGTGTGTGTGTGTTTTATTTATTTATTTATTTATTTTAATGGAACAATAAACATACATACAGACATAAATATAAACATATCAAACAACAGTAAGTCAGAAAAACCTGTTCACCTAAAAAAAATCTTTATCAACAATATTTCCTCTCACATAATAAGACACACAAAAATAAATTATACATTTAAAAAAATATACATATACCAAACAATTTCGCATAAGATTCTAGCACAGACTTGCATTTTGTATTCTGTATCATTTTAAGTGATGTGAAATACGATTCAATTTCAACCAAAAATAATTTAAAATTTGGATTTACGTTTTGAAATTTAGATTTATGAGTATATTTCCCCAATATTTAATATTGCGTATATATTTTTATCTTTGGATTCAAATACGGTAATAATTGTTTTTCCTTTCAATCCAACCTTTTGTCTAGTATGCAATAAAATAGTTTTGAAGGTTTTTCTTTTCTTTTTTTTTTTTCTTCCACCCTTTCTGAAGGATCAACATGCTGGCGTCATTAACTTCTGTTCCAAAACTCTCCAGCAGAGGAGAAAGTGATCGTTTCACTGGGCTTCTACTTTAGACCAATAGAATGACGCGTTCTTCACTTAAAGCCCGCCTTCCTCTCCCTCCGATTGGCCGGCGCCGCGTTCCATTATTCTTCATCCGCTTGTCCCCCTCCTCCATGGAACTAGGTAACTCCCGAGAGAAAGGGAAAAGCTTATTATTCCTTATCATTTGTCGTCGAGACTTGTAATCTACTTCAAGACGTTTTTATTTTCTTATAGTTTGAAGAAACTCCGTCGACGGAGGACGAGGGTTTACGAGGCTACAAGTACGAAGTCAGCACATAGCAGGTACGTGAAAGGGGCCGCAGGTGCGTTTACAGTCCTCAGTTTCGGTTGTCAACCTGTCAGCCTATTGCCTTTGTCGTGGAAAATATAACCCGCATGAAGTAAATATATCACTCGAAAATTGTTTTTCAAGCGATTTTTACTCTCAAAGTTTGTTTCGGGAGGTCGTTTCACGTTGTTTTCGAGTAAGCCTGATTTATATGACGACGGTTTTCTCTGAATGCAACACTTGTACATAGTTCCCACTCTTATTTTGATACACTGTAATATACTTTCTAAAACTCGAGGTTTACGATTAATTTATTGATGAACAATTTCAATAATATCCGATATTAATCAATAATCCTACTAGGATGAACATTGACTCATTTTTGTCCAAATCTTTTCAATAGATATGCTGTTATGAAAGTAATATGTTCCCATTAATTGCTAATAATGATTGGGAAAATAGTCATGCTGTACTTCAGTTTAGGGCTGCAGCTATCGATTATTATACTAGTCGATGAATTGATGAACTAGTTAGTTCGAATAATCGGATGAGGAACATGAAAAATTAAAATATCTGAGCTGAGCCTCAAACGGTATTTAAAAAAAAAAAGATCTATGTACAACAAAATAGAAATTGGCTAATTTACAAAACAAAAGTCCGCTAGCCTAAATGCTATAAAATGCTGACGTTTTTGTTTTTTTACAATGCTCTTAACAAATGGTTGAGACACATATTCCCACAAAAACAGCCAAATATACCTATAAATTAAATTACGAATGCATTAAAAAACATGAACTCAAACAAAAACTTAGCTTATGTTGGTCTTAACAGGGAGCAGTTGGATTCAGCCATGTGAAATAAGGCAGACCAGAGGGCAGTGTATCCACCCTAATCAATAAAACAATGCAAACACTTTCAAAATAAACCATGACAATGCCACTTTAATTAAACGAATACTCGAAGCAACAAAATTGAGTTCAAATCTTTTTTTCTCATCGAATACTCGAGTTAATCGATTAATCGTTGCAGCACTACTTCAGTTTCCCCTTTTTAATAACTATAACTAATTACCAATAAAGTATTTACAACTATTATCGATTTTCACCTTATAGAAAAGACATTGGCATTATTTCAGGTGAAAAATCTTGACTACTCCTTATACAAAACAAGTTTTTATGAAGCTTTTTCCTAAACCAGCATTAGCTAGCATCGACTTTCAGTAGAAATGAAACTGTTCGTTTTACTAATAATATGAATGCTAGGTCTGAAATGACGTCCCTTTTCTCAAAACTCCAAGGCTTTTAAAAAGTAGTCAGTATGGCCATGTTTGCAATACGGACTAAAACTTAAGGAAACTAAATTATCTAAATTCACAGCCTTGTTGTTGTGACAGTCAATGACAAGAAAAACTTTATACAGAGTTGTACTGACTTTGGCCACATAACATATTAGGTCAGGGACGGAAAGGACTCGCGCACTCTGTAAACAAAAACAGCGCAGCTCAGCTTCTGACTTGCAGACTAGGGCTGCAGCTATCGAATATTTTAGTAATTGAGAAATCGGCTGAAAATTCTATCGATTAATCGAGTAATCGGATATCATCATAAATCATATTTTTTTTTTAGGTAAAGAGCAATTATAAATTCACATGAGAAAACAAGACATTTCATCTAATTTTGAAACGTTTTCAGTCAATCAATGTCTTTATTTTTGATGTACATTGTTGAAAACAGCCAACAATTGCATCTCAGATGTACTCTCGGATCACAGAAGCACTGGCTCGCATTAGTCATTTCATATAGAATTTTTTTTAGGGAAGGGCAATTTTATTTTTGAAACTGATTTTTTCTTTGATTGAAAAGAGTTTTTTTGATTGAAGCAACTTTTTCTGGGATTGAATTAGGGCTGCAGCTATCGATTATTTTAGTAGTCGATTAATCGATGAACTAGTTAGTTCGAATAATCGAGTAATCGGATAAGGAACATGAAAAATTAAAATACCCGAGCTTAGCCTCAAACGTTATAAAAATAAAATAAAATAAGGATTTATGTACAACAAAAGAACAATTGGCTAATTTACACAGCAGCTTTACTTGGCATATTTCAATAATCGGAATTTGGATGTTTGTGAATCGTTCTCGAATCTTCCACGGCCGAATCGCGAATAATCTAAGAATCGGAAATTTTGCACACCTCTAATGGCATATATAATAATTACCTTGAATCCTTGAACAAATCACTCCCGAGACAATTTTTCCAGTTTGTATGCGGTACAGCTTTCGTACCTTTTCACCAGAAAACCGGCGTTAGATCGTTGCGTGCGTGTTTGTGAATAGCTTCTCTTGATGTGGGCGGCCCCCTACTTGAATGCGAGGCGCAGTGCATGACCGATCTGAGCCGTCAATATATTATGACGTCTATGTGAAAATCAACATCAAATGAGCTGAAATTCCCCAAAATTGAACTCATTGTTTGCCATTGACCTCCATAGACGTCCAATCCGTTTGAAGACGTCTACTAGTGATAAACTCACAGCAGAAGGCTGAAAATAGCTAGTTTTGCTGTTTATCAGTGTTTTTGTAGAATATCCTAGAATGATTTCCTGACAATTGTTGTATTGAGCAAATCGTATTGTCTTGTAAGGTACCCAGAGGTTAGTGTAGGTGTCATTTTTTTTCCCTTATAGGCACCTAATTGCACCCCTATTTCAAACAATACATAATACCTCTTGTTGTTAGCCAGCATTGTGCAGTAGTCCCTTAACTTCATCTTCTTGTTTCAAATGGTTCCGTGGGCCTGAATTATGCACTGGGGAGGCCTTTCAGCATAATGACGGTGGACTATGTTTTATTAAAGCTGCAACAAAAGGCACGTTGGGCCGTGAATGCCTCAGGAAAGCGGACACTAGTGTTTTGTCCCGGGACTGAAACGTAAGCGCTCATGCAGCGCATAGACAAGCACACTGAGCCTCAGTATTTGGTCCTCGCAGCAGGGCGCTCACGCCGTCCGTTGACCTGGTCCGACCTTGGCTCCGTACCATAGGGAACTCATACAGAGGCAGGTAGAAATTTGATAAGGCGTGCGTGGTTGTAGTCGCTGAATTAAATAAAAGTAGGGTTGCAGCTATCGATTATTTTGGTCGTCGATTAATGTATCAACTAGTTAGTTCGAATAATCGAGTAATTGATTAGGAACATTTCATGTGTTGAAGAATAAATTTTAGGAGGTGTAAAACAAAGGCTAGCTAAGTTTGCACTTTTAAAAGAGCATTCAATGCGAATACAAAATAAAAATTCCCGAGTGTTTCTTCAATCATTTAAAAATAGATTAAAATCATAGCCTCAAATAGCCTCAAACTGTATAAAAATAAATAAATAAACAGTGTTCGACAGAATAAACTAAACTACGGATGCATAAAAAACATATTAGCTCAAACAAAAACTTACCTTATATTGATCTTTACAGGGAGCAGCTGGATTCAGCCATATTCAATGAATTTGGTCATATAAAGTCTTATAGGTCATAAGAGAACAATTGGCTAACATGTATAGCAAAAGTCCGCTAGCTTAAATGTTATAAATTGATGTTGTTGTTTTTTTTTTGTTTTTTTTTTACAATGCTCTTAACAAATCGGTCGAACACATATTCCCACCCAAAAAACTTCTAAATATACTTATAAACTAAACTACCGATGCATAAAAAACCATATTAGCTCAAACAAAAACTTACCTCATATTGATCTTTACAGGGAGCAGCTGGATTCCGCCATGTTCAATGAATTAGGTCATATAAAGTCTTATCAGGCATAAGAGAACAATTGGCTAACATGCATAGCAAAAGTCCGCTAGCTTAAATGCTATAAATTGATCAAGTTTTTTTACAATGCTCTTAACAAATCTGTCGAACACATATTCCCACAAAAAAACGGCTCAATACCTATAAACTAAATTACGGACGCATAAAAAAACATACTTGCTCAAACAAAAACTTTAGCCATGTTAAGTGAGTAACCAACCATCATAATGCCACTGTAATTAAACATCTACTCGAAGCAGCAAAATTTGATTCAAAGCTTGTTTTCCGATTGAATTAATCGATTAATTGTTGCAGCACTAATGAGAAGTCTTCAGATTAGAACAAAGCCTTCTCAAAATGTGCAAAAATCTGTTTTAGATATCAAAACATAATGCAAAAGAAGTTTGGCGTCATCAAAACACACTAATTGCTTGAGTTGTGTCAACCCAAACAAACAAATAAAATGAAGAAAAATTATGAATCGCGCCAACTGCATTACTGTTTACTTCCGTGTATTCGCTGCTCTATTTGCTTGTACCTTTGCAGTATGACAGAGTTATCTAACCACCACACCTGAATGTTTATGATCGCCAATACAAGGTTGGCTAGCCTGCTAATTTCATACAGCCTGCTATGGGAGAATTTTATTCATGCTTAAAACACAACCATTATACATCATATTTTGTATGCTTTTGTTATGCTTGCATGAGAACGTTGTGGCATAGAGCGTCATTGTTAATCTGTTTGAGTGTGGCTTCTCATGGCCTTGACGATTGTAGACTGTATCACAATATGCCCAAATATGGACTGTTATGTTCGTATGTTTTTCAATATGCTCTGAATGAATACTAGGGAGGACTGTGGTTTCTTATAATCGTTCAAGCCGGGACCAGTGCTCAAGGTCTCAGCTCAAAGATGTTTTTGTATGGAAAAATACCCAGGTTTGTGAGATGATAAGTTTCGTTTCACGGTGGGCTTCGGCACCGCCCTTTCAACAGTATAAATGTCCAGCCTCTATTGTACTTCTTCGTACTTTCTGGATGATCACAGCTCCTGGCTGAGTCGCATCATTTTGTACCCGAGAGCTCTTGTTCATAAAGCTTTCGAAGCAAAGCAATCCATGGTTGGGGTCGTATTCATTTCTTTAATCGAGCTGTCGAGGTAACACTTGTCTTGGAGTTTAAATTTGAGCTTCCCTGACACCTGCTACTGCTCGTTACAAACCTATTGTAATGCCTACAAGTGATTAAGGTTAGACACAGTTGATGGTACATTTTCATACTTCATTGAACGAACTAAACACCAAATACAGTTGTGGTCAAAAGTTTACATACACTTGTGAAGAACATAATGTCATGGCTCTCTTAAGTTTCCAGTTATTTCTACAACTCTGATTTTTCTCCAATAGAGTGATTGGAACAGATACTTCTTTGTCACAAAAAACATTCATGAAGTTTGGTTCTTTTATGACTTTATTATGGGTTAACAGAAAAAGTGATCAAATCCGCTGGGTCAAAAATATACATACATGGATCTGAAAAAGCGAATCATTGACTTGAACAAGTCAGGAAAGTCACTTGGAGCCATTTCAAAGCAGCTGCACGTCCCAAGAGCAACAGTGCAAACAATTGTTTGCAAGTATAAAGTGCATGGCCATGTTTTGTCACTGCCACGATCAGGAAGAAAACGCAAGCTATCATCTGCTGCTGAGAGAAAATTGGTCAGGAGGGTGAAGATTCAACCAAGAATCACCAAAAAGCAGATCTGCCAAGAATTAGAAGCTGCTGGAACACAGGTGTCAGTGTCCACAGTCAAGCGTGTTTTGCATCTCCATGGACTGAGGGGCTGCCGTGCAAGAAGGAAGCCCTTGCTTCAAAAGCGGCACCTGAAGGCTCGACTGAAGTTTGCTGCTGATCACATGGACAAAGATAAGACCTTCTGGAGGAAAGTTCTGTGGTCAGACGAAACAAAAATCGAGCTTTTTGGCCACAATGCCCAGCAATATGTTTGGAGGAGAAAAGGTGAGGCCTTTAACCCCAAGTACACCATGCCTACCGTCAAGCACGGTGGTGGTAGTATTATGCTGTAGGGCTGTTTTGCTACCAATGGAACTGGTGCTTTACAGAGAGTAAATGGGATAAGGAAGAAGGAGGATTACCTTCAAATTCTTCAAGATAACCTAACGTCATCAGCCCAAAGATTGGGTCTTGGGCACAGTTGGGTGTTCCAACAGGACAATGACCCCAAACACACATCAAAAGTGGTAATGGAATGGCTAAATCAGGCTAGAATTAAGGTTTTCGAATGGCCTTCCCAAAGTCCTGACTTAAACCCCATTGAGAACTTGTGGACAATGCTGAAGAAACAAGTCCATGTCAGAAAGCCATCAAATTTAACTGAACTGCACCAATTCTGTCAAGAGGAGTGGTCAAAGATTCAACCAGAAGCTTGCCAGAAGCTTGTGGATGGCTACCAAAAGCGGCTAATTGAAGTGAAAATGGCCAAGGGACATGTTACCAAATATAAGCGCTGCTGTATGTATATTTTTGACCCAGCTGATTTGATCACTTTTTTCTGTTCACCCATAATAAAGTCATAAAAGAACCAAACTTCATGAATGTTTTTTGTGACAAAGAAGTATCTGTTCCAATCACTCTATCAGAGAAAAATCAGAGTTGTAGAAATAACTGGAAACTCAAGAGAGCCATGACTTTATGTTCTTCACAAGTGTATGTAAACTTTTGACCACAACTGTAAGATCATTTCTACACTACCCTTACACACTTGTCACTGATATTGCAGTTTAGAATGTGAGGTTTGTACCTCTGAGTGGATGGAAAAATCATACCTGTCACCCCACATGCATAATTGCATGGGTATTGGTGTGTGCGTGCTTTGTGTACTGTAAAATAGATGAAGAAAGGAAGCAGTGAACAAAACCTATGGCAACACAGGTAAAAGGGCGGGGACTATAGGACACAAAAGCAATCTGTCACACAGTAAATTTGCCTTGGGCGTTGACACTTGAATAGTGTCTGTTTTTCCACTTTTTGTCATCTTCAGACGCACAAAAAAGTTTCAATATTCACAAATTTAGGGCTGCAGCTATCGATTATTTTAGTAGTCGATTAATCAACAAACTAGTTAGTTCGAATAATCGAGTTATCTGATAAACATAAAAAAAATAAAAATACCTGAGCTGAGCCTCAAACGGTGTAAAAAAAGTAAGGGTCTATGTACAACTATAGAACAATTGGCTAACTTACATAGCAAAAGTCTGCGAGCTTAAATGCTATAAAATACTTTTTTTTTTTTTACAATGCTTTACAATTCCCTAAACAAATGGTTCAGACACATATTCCCACAAAAATAGCGGAAAAAATAACAAATGCATTAAAAAAAGCATTAGCTCAAACAAAAACCTAGCTTATGTTGGTTTTAACAGGGAGCAGCTGGATTTAGCCATGTAAAATGAGGCAGACTAGAGGGCAGTGTATCCAACCAAATCAGTAAAACTAAATGCAAACACTCTAAAAAACAAACCATTACAACGCCACTTTAAACGAATACTCGAAGCAGCAAAATTTAATCGAATCTTTTTTTCTAATCGAATACTCGAGTTGACCGATTAATTGTTGCAGCACTAAACAAATTATGCATAAGTAGTGCTGCAACGATTAATCGATTAAATCGAGTAATTCAATGAGAAAAAAGCTTCCAATTAAATTTTGTTGCTTCGAGGATTCGTTCTATTAGTGTCATTGTAATGGTTTGTTTTGAAAGTGTTTGCATTGAGTTTTAATGATTTGGGTGGATACACTGCCCTCTAGTGGCAACAGTGAATGACATAACTCATCGAACATGGCTGGATCCAGCTGCTCCCTGTTCAGACCAACATAATGGTTGTAAGTTTTTATTTGAGCTAATATGATTATTTATGAATTTTAACTTAGTTTCGAGGTATATTTAGCAGGGTTTTTTTTGTGGGAATATGTGTTTGAACGATTTGATAAGGGCATTGTGGATAAAAAAGAAAAAAAAAAGTTAGCATTTTATAGCATTTAAGCTAGCGGACTTTTGCCATGCTTTTGTGGTTTATTTTCCCCGATGCATTTTTTAATATACTCCAGTTTGCCTAGCACTGACTCAGGAGGGACACTTGACCTTAGCATGTGGCTAATGCTAACGTGAATGCTATGCTATGCTAACACTAGGAGTTACATTTAGTGCGTGATGATCACTCAGCACGTCTCGTTATTGTTCTCGAAAACAGGCACTCGTCTCTGATTTTTTAGTCTCCCCAAAAACATTTTTTAGCTCGTTAGCGCCTCGTCATTGGCATGAAAAAAGTGTTTGTTGAAATATTTCCGTTATCGTACGGAGCCCCTAAAGGGAAATTGACAGAAATAAAATAAATTTAAGCATTCTAGTGCACACCAGACACTATCTGGTCAACATTAGCATTATATCGCATTTAAGCTAGTGGACTTTTGCTATGCAAGTTAGCTAATTGTTGTAATTATTGGCATTATATAGCATTTAAGCGAGCAGACTTTTGCCATGCAAGTTATCCAATTGTTGCTTGCAGAATTTTGCTATGCAAGTTAGCTGATTGTTGTAATTATTAGCATTATATGGCAATTAAGCTAGCAGACTTTTGCCATGCAAGCTAGCCAATTGTTGTAAACATTAGCATTATATACCATTCAAGCTAGCAGACTTTTGCCATGCAAGTTAGCCAATTGTTGTAAACATTAGAATTATATAGCGTTTAAGTTAGCAGAATTTTGCTATGCAAGTTAGCCAATTGTTGTAAACATTAGCATTATATAGCATTTAAGCTAGCAGAATTTTGCTATGCAAGTTAGCCAATTGTTGTAAACATTAGCATTATATAGCATTTACGCTAGCAGAATTTTGCTATCCAAGTAAGCTAATTGCAACAATGGAACAATTGGCAAACTTGCATAGCCAAAGTCCGCTAGCGTAAATGCTATATAATGTTAATGTTAACCAGAATGTTACCAATGTTTCTGGTGTGCACTAGGAACAATCTGGTGCACACCAGATTGCTGAAATTTGTTTTATTTCTGTCGATGTCCCTTTAGGGGCTCAGTATTCTTGTCATCGTTGATGAAAAAAAACACTGACCCAAAGTTGTTTCTTTACCTATCAAAAAAAATGACACCCTGGGATAGGAAGGATGGTTTCATGGCTGGGGAGGTGAAAAATAGCTCCATTGTGACCGAAACATCACTTGGGTGAACTCTAGAGCTCGTAATTTGACCCGATGTAAGCTGCCAATTGCTTTCCACAGGCTCCATAGCCATTTTGTAATGTTCTAATCTAATCCTTACAAATGAATAATTAATTTTGCAACCTGCGAGGTCCGTTGTTTTCCAAGGTAAGCATTAAGATGTGCAAAAAAAAAGGCATGCATGTTAATTCAATTCAAGCACCCTTTGATACTGCTTGCGTTTGTTTTGACTCTTCATGTTTACATTCTTGGACCGACCTTTTAACATGCAGCTTCCCTACGCTGGGGAGGTGGAACTAACTGGTTTTGGCTCCGAGGGTTGCTTTTCAAGTTCAAGCCGGTTCTCCTTTAATTCTGCAGTCGTAATGATTTTTTTTTTTTTTTTTTTTTTTTAAATCTCAAAGTCCGATGACGAGTTGAAGGCCCGATGATTTTTGCACGTCGACTCAGCGCAATTAAATCATTATCAGTGAATAGTTGTCACATGAAAGTAAAAGTGCAATTTAAAGATAAAGCTGATGTAACCATTCTAAAAATGCAAACATTTTATAAGTTTAGGACTGCAACTAGCGATGAATCTATTGATGAGTTAGTTAATATAATACACTGCCTTCTAGTCTGCCTCATTTCACATGGCTGAATCCAGATGCTCCATGTTAAGACCAACATAAGTTTTTGTTTGAGCTGATGTTTTTTTTAATGCATTTCTAATTTATTTTATAGGTATATTTAGCCGCTTTTGTGGAAAGATGTGTTTGAACCATTTGTTAGGCGCATTAAAAAAAAAAAAAAAAGTTAGCATTTTGTAGCATTTAAGCAAGCGAACTTTTGCTATTAAGTTAGCAAATTGTTCTTTTGTTTTAATTGGATCCTCATTCATTTATTTTTCAAATTTATTTTATATTATATATTTATTAGGGCTAAAATTTTTAATCGAGTTAATCACAGCTTAAAAATTAATCGTAATTAATCGCAATTCAAACCATCTATAAAATATGCCATATTTTTCTGTAAATTATTGTTGGAATGGAAAGATAAGACACAAGACGGATATATAAATTCAACATACTGTACATAAGTACTGTATTTGTTTATTATAACAATAAATCAACAAGATGGCATTAACATTAACATTCTGTTAAAGCCAGACATGGATGAAAAAACTTGTAGTTCTTAAAAGATAATGTTAGTACAAGTTATAGAAATTTTATATTAAAACCCCGCTAAATGTTTTCATTTTGATAAAATTTGTAAAAAATTTCAATCAAAAAATAAACTAGTAGCTCGCCATTGTTGATGTCAATAATTACATTACATTATGGTGCTTAAACCCATAAATTCAGTCGCACCAAAGCGCCAGCAGAAGGAGACAAAAAACACGAGTAACAAGTGGACATGAAACTGTTCTGTCATTTTAATCTGTTTGAGCGGGGCATGTGCGTTAATTGCGTCAAATATTTTAACGTGATTAATTTAAAAAAATAATTACTGCCCGTTAACGCGATAATTTTGACAGCCCTAATATTTATTTATATTTATTCATACCGTTTTAGGCTAACCTCAGGTATTTTTTTTGTCTTAGCTAATGTTTTTTTCATGCATTTGTAATTTAGTTTATAGGTATCTTTAGCTGTTTTTTGTCGAAATATGTGTCCGAACCATTTGTTACAAGCATTATTAAAAAAAAAAAAAATGTTGGCGTTTTATAGTATTTAAGCTAACGAACTTTTGCTATGTAAGTTAGCCAATTGTTCTTTTATTGTACATAGATCCTCATTTAATTAATTTTTTTATACCATTTTAGGCTCAACTCAGGTATTTTAATTTTTCATGTTCCTTTTCCGATGAGTCGATTATTCGAACAATTAGTTAATCGATTAATCGACTACTAAAATAATCGATAGCTGCAGCCCTAATCGGATGACAAACATTCAACGCGTTGTAGAATAACTTTTAGGAGATGTAAAACAAAGAAACATGTGTTTATTCTTGCAATAACATTTAGTTTGACTTGCCAAGATTGTACTTTTAAAAGAGAATTAAATGCGAATACAAAATAAAATACCCGAGTGTTTGTTCAAACTATGCAGAATTGCACTTTCATTTCATAAGAGTGCAATGCATTCATAACTAAATTTGAATAATAAATCTAAAATGTTAAAAATACTGTGGCAAAACAATACTTGCGTTTTTTTTCTTTTCCAACTAAGTACTTGAAAGAGTAGATGATTCATTGGCCTGTTAATATTCACCTTACCGCTTGTAAAATGCTAAGTAGTATTGGAAGTTAATGTGCTTTTCTTATCGGGCTTGACGAGACGTCATTTCTGCCAACGTCGAAGTTTTAATAGCTTTTTTTTTTTTGTGTGTGGCAAACTTTGGTCGAAAGAACTAGGAATGAGAAGCCAGCACTTCCGTGAAAAGTCGGAGGGGAAAAACAGGCCTTTTTTAAAAACACTTTCAAAATCATTAAAATGTTATGAATTCCAATTCAACCAACCGTTAATGTATTTCAAAACAACCACAATGCGATTAAGCCATTATAGTAAAAGTCGAGCAAAGTCTAAGAAACACGGCAAGTCCAAATATTTCAATCTCAAACCTCATCTTGACATCACTCTTTTGGAAAAAGGCTATAAACCTGTCCAAGTGCATGACATCATTTTCGATAGTTTCCATAACGAGACGAAGGTGTGTAAGCCTGATTGACTAACAGGAAGTGTGAGCCACTTCCAAACACATCAAGTAGGTAAATATTTTTCTTCAGGGATTAATAAATGATCGGAGCAAGCTAAAAAATGACTTACTATGTTCTCATGACCTTCATGAAGCTATGCTTAAACAACCTCCCTCCCTATTATTTCACGTTCTATTCTTATGATTCCTGTTTTTCAGTAATTCCTGTTGATTATGTCTTGTAAAATCCTCATTAATTCTCATGAGAAAAGGCTCCCTGATTATGTCCAATAGGCTTTTAAGTGCTGCGTCAGTATGCTTTTCATATTAAGAGGCACATAAATCTCTTCTATTTTAATTAATCCAAACTCACACTATCGACAACCAGTTGGAAAATTCTAGATTCAGACAGCACTTAGTATTACAACAGTGTTTTTCAACCATTTCTGAGTCACGGCACGTTTTCACATTGGAAAAAAATGTCACACCACAATTCAAAAATGTCCAAAATTACTTTCTGTACAGGATATTTAATTATAAAATAATTTCTCAATATTTATAGTTACTCAGGGCGAAACTTGAGCCTGTTGAGATGAACACAAAGCTAATATCCTGGCAGGAATCTTCTTCAACAGCTCTCAGTCTCTCAGTTTTTATTTTTTTATTGCAGTTATGTTTGAAAAGCTCAGAAATATCAGACAGGGGGACTTTAGCAATGTCTTTAACCGCATTAGGGCTGAGCATCGTGCAGTGTGGGGCTTTTTCGAATCAGAAACAAGATACAGTGGTATGAAAAAGTATCTGAACCTTTTGGAATTTCTCACATTTCTGCATAAAATCACCATCAAATGTGATCTGATCTTCGATCAAAATCACACAGATGAAAAAACAGTGTTTGCTTTAACTAAAACCACCCAAACATTTATAGGTTTTCATATTTTAATGAGGATAGTATGCAAACAATGACAGAAGGGGGGAAAGAAGTAAGTGAACCGTCACATTTAATATTTTGTGGCACCCCTTTTGGCAGCAATAACTTCAACCAGACGCTTCCTGTAGCTGCAGATCAGTCTGGCACATCGATCAGGACTAATCTTGGCCCATTCTTCTCTACAAAACTGCTGCAGTTCAGTCAGATTCCTAGGATGTCTGGCATGATTTGGTCTTTAGGTCATGCCACAGCATCTCAATGGGGTTCAAGTCTGGAATTTGACTTTGCCACTCCAGAACGTGTATTTTGTTCTTCTGAAACCATTCTGAAGTTGATTTACTTCTGTGTTTTCGATCATTGTCTTGTTCCAGCATCCATCCTCTTTTTAGCTTCCACTGTAGACGGCCTCAGGTTTTCCTGCAAAACTTCCTGATATGAACTCTTGAATTCATTCTTCCATTAATAATTACAAGTTGTCCAGGCCCTGAGGCAGTAAACATCCCCAAATCACGATGCTCTCTCCACCATGCTTCACGGTGGTGATGAGGTGTTGATGTTGGTGAGCTTTTCCATTTTTCCTCCACACATGACGTTGTTTGTTACTCCCAAAAAATTCAACTTTGGTTTCATCAGTCCTCAAAATATTTTGCCAAAACTTCTGTGGCGTGTACAAGTGCCTTTTTGCGAACATTAAACGAGCAACATTGTTTTTTTTTAGACGGCAGTGGCTTCCTCAGTGGAGTCATTCCATGAACACCATTCTTGGCTGTGCCAGTGATTTCTGTACGTTTTTAGTAGACACTCTAGGGTTCTTTTTTTTTACCTCTCTGAGTAACCTGCGCTGAACAATTGGTGCCATCTTTGGTGGACGGCCACTCCTTGGGAGAGAAGCAACAGTGCCAATCTCTCGATTGATGAACATCCAGACTTTTAGAGATGGTTGTCTATCCTTTCCCAGCTTTATAAAAATTAACAATCCTTGATCGCAGGTCTTCAGACAGCTCTTGCCCGAGCCATGATGCACATCAAATAATGCTTGTCATCAAGACAATTCTTACCAAGTGTGTGTTTCATAGTGGGCAGGGCAGCTTTAAACCACTCATCAGTGATTGGGCACGCACCTGACTTAAATTTATTTCAATTGCTATTTAAGTCTCCTTGTTTCACTTACTTATTTTTCCCCCTTTTGTCATTGTTTGCATCATATCCTCTTTAAAATATGAAAACCTATAAAAGTTTGGGTGGTTTTAGTTAAAGCAGACACTGTTTTTACATCTGTGTGATTGTGACAAAGATCAGATCACATTTCATGGTGGTTGTATGCAGAAATGGGAGAAATTCCAAAAGGTTCAGACACTTTTTCATACCACTGTATAACAGACCTACAGACAACGTGAACTACGTAGGTAATTTATATTTGCTTCATTTTACTCCATGAAAATAGTATGTGATGTAGAGCTGAAACGAATACTCGAGCAACTCGAGTTTAAAAACTGATCTGAGTAAATGTATTCACCTCGAGGAATTGTTTAATTTTGCTAGCTCTAAGCATCACGTTTTGCCCGGACTACTTTTAATGCGGGACAACGCGCTGACGTCACGTGCGTAAAGGAAGACTCAATAAAACAAAAAAAAATTAAAAACTACGCCCGCATGATGCTAGTAGCAGGTAGTGTCTGATGCGTCTCATAGATATCGCATGCATTTAAGACTAGATGCAAAATGACAGACTCGGCCGCTTCTGGGCAGCGCTAGTAAACAGCCGCCATCTTTAAGCAGTAGACTTCTTATCGCTAATAAATATAACATTACTGTCATTCGCTCACGAAACGTTAGCCCTTCGGAGGGCTAGGTTTCTATTGATTATGACCACTGTCGATGCGTGGCTAACGTGTCTTACATACAGGCTTTATTTAATCTGTAAAAACACAGCGCTGTAGAGTGATGAGGGTGTAAAATTAAAACATAATAAAGCTAACTGTCAGTTTTAGCTCAGTAGTTATTGCTGAATAAAACACCAAGTAGCAGTGGTCCCTAATGAGCTCCAATACAGTGGGTATCATACATTTATTTTGAACACTGCAAAAACTCAAAATCCTATCAGTACTTACAGTTTAGACTAACTTATAACTTAAGTAGAATTTAAAAATAGCTTGACACAAATGGAAATTAAATTGAAACACGTGGGAAAAACACGTAGCTTTTAAGTGATGTGTGTTATCAAGCGTAATTACATTTTTGGGTTAGAAATGTTTTTTTTTCATAAGATCTAGAAGTTTTTTGAGTGAAAGCAGTGAATGTTTTTTTTCTAGTCACATCTTAGATGCAATTGTTGGCTGTTTTCAACAATGTACATCGAAAATAAAGACATTGATTGACTGAAAATGGTTAAATATTGGATTAAATGTCTTTTTTTCCTCATGTATATTTATAATTGCTCTTTACCTAAAAAAAAAAAATGTTTTATCCGATTACTCGATTAATCGGTAGAATTTTCAGTCGATTACTCGATTACTAAAATATTCTATAGCTGCAGCCCTAATGTGATGCAAGAATGCGACAATAAAATTAGAATGTCGACATGAAAAAAAAAAAAAAAAGGAACAGTGTAAAATGAAATGTGGTTCGTTTCATTTTCGAACGTGAAAATCAACAGCAAAAAGCAAAATTATTTGGAGTAAATTTGAAACCTGGAAGAAATTTGAACAGGAATTCACTTAGACGTTAGCTTGCTAGGTTTTGAGTTTGTTTAAAAATGGCTTTATTATGAAATTCCGAAGGGTTCAGTGAATGCACTTGTGAAACTCGTGGGGTTCAGTACCTTTAGCAAGGTCTAGATGATTCCTCCTCTCCATACCCGCAAACCCTCAGATGTGTCTATCATCCTGTTGTGGTTGTCTAACAGAAACCACACCTATACTTTTGTTCAGCGCTTTAGAACTGTCATTGCGATACATCGGTGTCATATGTCGGGCAGTAAGTTTGTGTATGTTTTGAACTTTACTATTTTTCCATTCCTTGGTTTGGTTCACGTTTTCTTATAGGAAATAAGATATAAACTGGTATTACCAGTTTAAAGGTGTATTTATCGCTAGCCAAGCATCTTTATTTTACTGCACAGATCATGTTTTAACCAAGTCATTGTTATTCTCATTCATTTGAACTGGAAGAGTTGACAGTCAATCATCATCTTTCAGTGCCGTTGTCTGCTGGTTGACTAAAAATCACCCAAAATATCCCGAATCCTGTCCAGTGATTGATGTTTCCGGGTCTTTTAATGTCGTAACTTCATTTGAGATGAAAGGACAGAGCAGCCCTTCCATCTTTTGTGCACTCGTGAAAGAGATGATGAGAGAAAGGCAATTGTGTGTCGGTCCATGCGGCATGTGCGTCTCGGGAGCCTCTCAGGTTGCGTGGAGCTTATGAAAAGGTGTTTTTGTATGATGGATGTGTCGCGTTATATAATATGAGTAATAAAACAGCCTGGTAAATGTCACACTCGTGTACAACCACATTGTGCATGTGATGGACTGGCAAATTATGAAGCAAATGTCTTCCCGTCACTGTTTTCCACCACTGTCACAGGTGCTAAAGTTCACAGTGCGTTGCTTATTTTCCTTGCTAAAGTTAATCTACGTCATTTGTTGGCGCATAAACTCAGTGTTGTTCATAACTGCGTTAGAATATAACGGCGTTACTAACGTTACAACTAATTAATTACTTGTCTCATCTTGGCAACGCCGTTAACGTTACTGAGGCGGGAAAGGCGTGCGTTACTAAGCTTTACTATGTTGGTTGACTAAGTATATTTATTAGGGCTGTCAAACGATTAAAATTTTTAATCGAGTTAATTACATCTTAAAAATTAATTAATCGTAATTAATCGCAATTCAAACCATCTATAAAATATGCCATATTTTTCTGTAAATTATATATATATTCGGTAAAATAAATTGTTGGAATGGAAAGATAAGACACAAGATGGATATATACATTCAACATACGGTACATAAGGACTGTAGTGGGCATTTCACTCTACTGTCATTTAAATCTGTCTATGCTGTCCTCACTCCGAAGCGTCTACTTTTTCCAAAGCTAGACAGCTAGTGAACGACGCCTTAATAATCAGACTTCTTCCTTTTTCATCTGATTTATTAGTAAAATAGCCTCAAACCATTGTCCTCTTTAGACCGTCGTAACACTACAAAAAAAAGTACACAAGCATTGCATTAGCAACAACGTTAGCTTAGCACGCTATACAGGTTCACTAAACATAAACAAAAAGCGTCTCATACAAAAAATATAACATTTCTCTTACTAACATAATATGTACATTCTTTACAACAACCATACTTACGGACAAATCTTGTCCAAGGATCATATAAGCACAACATTACAACGTAGGCGTCAGCCCGAGACGTCGTGCAGCCATATTGAAGTGGCAAGAAAAAAATAAACCATGTCGCAAAGCGACCACAAGAGTTCGCTGTTAAACTGTAAAACTTACCAAAAGGCAGAATACTGTCTGAGCGGGACATGTGCGTTAATTGCGTCAAATATTTTAACGTGATTAATTTAAAAAATTAATTACCGCGCGTTAACGCGATAATTTTGACAGCCCTAATATATATATATATATATATATATATATATATATATGTATATATCAGAGAAAAAAAATTTTTTTAATGATTTTTTTCTTTGATTGAAAATATTTTTTTTCTGATTGAAGCAACTTTTTTGGGGATTGAATGATTTAGAAACAAATGTTCTAATCATAAATTGGCCCAATTTCAATGAAAAATTAAGTGCTCAAATGCAAATTTTTCAATTGCAAATATTTTTTCGCATTCAAAAACTTTTTTCTACAATTGAATTTTTTCTTTTTTAGATTGAAGTGATTGTTCTTTTTGAAAATCTATATAATTTTTGAAGCAACTTATTTTTTGATTGAATAATAGAGAAAAATGTCCTCGCCAAAATGTGGCCCAAACACAAATCAACATTACTTCAATCAAAAAGTTGCTTCAATAAAAAAAAAAAAAAAAAACTTGACTTCAATCAAAAAAAAATATTTTTTTTTTCAAATTTTTTTCAAATTTATTTTTGCATTCAAACACCTTTTTTTTTTTTTTTTTAATTGAAGCGACTTTTTTTGGGGTTGGAAAATACATATTTTGATTGAAGCAACTTTTTTTTTTTTTTTTTTTTTTTGGATTGAATAATAAAGACACAAATCTACCTCCGTATGGCTCCGCCCAGGGGATACAATTTTTGACTGGGGTAACTACATTGGCACGACACCGGCTGGTGTACCAAATTCAATGGATGACGATCTTGGTGAAAAGTATTGCCTAAGCAGCCTGATTTAGAATTCCCCTCAAGAATGATGGGAAACAAAAAAAACGCTCATTGTCAACTTATTATTATAAATATTCTTGTAAGTTAATTTTATTGCTGACACTGCAAAAGTCAAACTCCGCCTATGCCCGTCCTCTTGCATTTTTATCAATAAGATGGCATGATCTTGACTTCACATTGTCCAACTTGAAAATTAGTTAAAAGTGTGTTAGTAACGCCAATCTGTTTAAGATGAATATGCAATGCTCTTTTTTTAACATCACTGTTTAAAATGTTGGCGAGCTCATGCACGTGTCACGCACCTGAATTTTTATTATTATTTTTTTGAACAGTCAAATTCACTCAAATTCAGTGATTCAATATCCAAATCGCTTCGTCATCTTCGCCGACTACGGCGGAACTTTGAGCATCACGTGCTGCCGAAATTCATCAATTTAAATCTTAGTTTGTAGAAGATCGCTGTTAAAAATCAGGTCAGATCCAGCATCCTATGTGGATGCCAAAGCACACAAAACCTTGACCTGCAATAACTCTCAGCCCACATCTGTTGACTTGAACACTGGCCACGTTGGGAGAAAGTCACGCTCTCTTCGTTTGCAATTCAAATACGTGTAACACGAAACTGACGGTTAACCCTCTTCTCATCGTACTCCCCGGGGCAGTGCCGTCCTTGAAATCTTTGAAATATTAGGTTACTCAAAAATCCAAAGGAAAGGATCAAAAGCCAGTCTGTTTTCACGTGATTCAAGATTGGAAGAGCGTAGGGCTGCATAATTTGGGGGAAAAAATGACATTGCGACTTTTTGCGGGTTAGCAATATACTGTATACCCTAATTTTCGCACTATAAGACGCACCTGACTATAAGCCGCCGCCCACCAAATTTGGCACGAAAACAGAATTTGTTCATAGATAGGCCGCACTGGACTATAAGCCACAGCGGTTTTCACTGTATTATGGGATATTTACACCAAAAGATATGAACCGGTAACACTTTATTTGACAGCGGCATCATACGAATTGTCATAAGACCAAATGAACCACCATGAAACTTTGAACCAATTGGCTGCAAAGCTTCAACGCTTCAAGAAACTTTATTTGGCCATCACTGCTGGGTTACATCCAGTATGGGGTGTGCGAGGGATCTGCAGGGTGGAAGGCAACATAAATAGTCTGAAATATCAACAAATCTTAGCTGCCTCTTACATTTCTAACCATAAAAAGGGACAAATTCTGCAGCAGGATGGTGCTCCATTGCATACTTCAATCTCTACCACAAAGTTCCTCAAGGCAAAGAAGATCAAGATCCTCCAGGACTGGCCAGCCCAGTCACGAGACATGGGTAGGATGAAAGAGGAAGCATGGAAGACGAAACCCAAGAATGTTGATGAACTCTAGGAGGCATGCAAGACTGCTTTCTTTGATGTCCCTGATGACTTCATCGATAAATTGTATGAATCCTTGCCGAACCGCTTGGATGCAGCCCTTCAAGCCCATGGAAGTCATACAAAATATTAAATTTGGATCTCACAGCACCACTACTTAATTCGCTGATGTTATGTAACACATTTTTGTATTTGAAGTACATTTTTTGTTCAATTTTCACACTACTTTCTGTAGGCGACAAAACTTCTGTCTTGCCAAAATTGGACCTTTATGTCTTCATTAATTGATAAATCTTTTTTCAGTGAAACAAATATATTTTTGGACATTTAACACCATTTGGGAGGGTCTTAGCTTTCATATGAGCCATTTCTGAAACCAATTGAATCATTAAAAGTCAGGTTATTAGCAATTGTTTCTACAAAATGGATAAGCGACAAGACTTATTTCAGGGACTATATATTAGATATTGTCATCTTGCAAGGGAGGCTAGCTAAACCGTCGCTTAGGGCGCCAAGTTACCCAGAGCTGGCCCTGATCCACACGTTGTCGATCAGGTGTCATAAAAAGACTGTTGGCAACTGATTATCTTGTCTGGGTACACAGAATTATAAACCAAACAGTACTTAAGTTATGTAAGAAACACCTAAGCTAACCATTTTTTTTTTTTTTGGATTGGTGGAAACTGCCACAAGCATGACATCTTTATTTGCTGTTCAGGTCAATTGTAAGTAACATTCCTAACCGCCAAATAATGCAAAGTGTCTCACCATCTTCTTATCAGCTGCACCGACCGGCTGTTTGCACAGGGAAATCGATTCTTCTTTTTATTGACTGTGTTACAGTATCCTTCCAGTAATAAAGATGCCTCTGTACAATTACCAGGTTACATAAGGAAGCGCTTCTTAACACGTGTCATTCCTCACCTGTGGTAGATGTGATGCTGCGTTCCAGTAGTGTTGTAATTATGGTAAATACAGTCAGAAGTTTTTTTTAAAATAAAATTTATCATCAACTTGCATGTTTTTTTTTAACACCAGCATAATAATGGAGTGTACACATTTATAAAAAAATCTTATTTTTTTAACCAAGTTTTGGTAAAAATGTTCAGTTACAAGTAAAGATGTCCCGATCGATCGGGTCCGATCACGTCATTTTCAAAGTATCGGAATCGGCAAAAAAAATATCGGACGTGCCTTTTTTTAATATATATATATTTTTTTTTTAAAATTAAATCGTTTTCTAATAGTTGTATTTAACGTTACAGACAAAATGTCTTACATTCATCCAGAGTCTTTAGTTTTGGTTTAATTGTTAAAATATTTAACGCAATTAACGCATGCGCTGCACGACCCACTCACGCATTGTCGCGTTCAATCTATAATGGCGCCGTTTTAGAATAGAATAGAATAGAATAGAATGCCTTTATTGTCATTACACAAAGTGTTATGAAATTCAAAGCTGCCCTATAGAGTGCACACATATTACCTATATATATAGAGCTAACAGGCAGCGTTTAATGAGTAGAGAGAATTTTGGCAGTCTTTGGTGCCTGTTTTTAATTGGCTAAAGCCTTAAAATCCCTGTCTCAACAAGTAGAAATATCGTGGGAAGCAATGTGGGAAAGAAAGGTGGTAGTTGATCTTTTTCTTAACACCAAATGTTATTTCCCCACGCAGAGAAGATATATCAATTGGTGCCACTACGCATGGTCATGGTTGCACTTCCCATCATGCATTTGGGCAAAACAGTTAAATGGCTACAGTATCATTTACTGAAAGCTCAACAAATACACTAGATGGCAATATTTAGTCACAATATACAAAGTCACATTTATCCTTTAAGAATTACAAGTCTTTCCATCCGTGGATCCCTCTCACAGAAAGAATCTTAATAATGTAAATGCCATCTTGAGGATTTATTGTCATAATAAACAAATACAGTACTTATGTACTGTATGTTGAATGTATATATTCGTCCGAGTTGTATTCATTTTTTTCTTAATGCATTGCCAAAATGTATATGATCAGGGAAAATTATCGGGAATGATAGGAATTGAATCGGGAGCAAAAAAAAAAAAAAGCAATCGGATCGGGAAATATCGGGATCGGCAGATACTCAAACTAAAACTATCGGATCGTGAGCAAAAAAACATGATCGGAACAACCCTAGTTAGAATAAAGCATTTTTATTCCAACCAGGCTTTTAATTCAAATAAATGTATCCATGTAAACGTACTACTCATTGTATACTTGCATAGACTGCAGTAGAATCATGGACAAAAATGTCATTGTTCTTTTCGCCCTATTAGAAATTGCTTGATGTTTTTGTTATTTTTTTCAATTAGCTGGCATGTTCCAACTATTGTACTCATGTCATCCTTCATGGTGTCACTGGGACATCACACTGGCGACTCGATTGGAATAAACCATGCACTGTTAGCCACGTCTCTGTGGTGAAGTCATCGACTGTGACTACTATCATAGCAGTAACACGCGGTGGGCTATCTACTGCATGACAGTGCCTGATGTCAGCTGCTTGCGACATAGTTCATTATATAACAGGACAGGGATGGTTTGTACAGCCTAGTGCAAGTTTGTTAGTGAGGGGTTTGTTACATGGTGTCGTGTTGCTGGAGAATCATTAGAATAGGCTTTAAACTTAAGTGGATCCTGAATACAGGGCATTATTATTATTATGTTTTTTTTTTTTTAAACGGCATGATGGGATTGTGTGTGACTTCTGCGGGGTTGCAGCTATCGATTATTCAAGTCATCAAAAAATGTATCAATTAGTCCAGCCATCCATTTTCTCCCGCTTATCAGAGGTCGGGTCGCGGGGACAGCAGCTTCAGCTGGGACTTCCCTCTCCCTAGCCACTTCATCCAGCTTTTCTTGGGGGATCCCAAGGCGTTCCCAGGTCAGCCGGGAGATATAGTCTCCCCAGTGTGTACTGGGTCGGCCCCGCAGCCTCCTCCCAGTGGGACGTGCCCGGAACACCTCATCAGATGCATGAGCCACCTCATCTGGCTCCTCTCGATGTGTGGGAGCAGTGGCTCTACTCCGAGCCCCTCCCGGATGGGAGAGCTCTTTATCTTACCTCAAAGGGAGAGCCTTGACACCCAGTGGAGGAAACTAATTTCGACCTCTTGCATCAGGGATATTGTTCTGCCGGTCCCGACCCACAACTCGTGACCACTGGTGAGGGTAGGAACGTAGATCAACCAGTAAATGGAGAGGTTTTCCTTTCGGCTCAGCTCCCTTTTCACCACGATGGACTGATGCAGAGTCTGCATCACTGCAGACTTGGCAGTGATCCGCCTGACGATTTCACGTTCTATTTTTTCCATTACTTGTCAACAAGACCCCAAGATACTTGAACTCCTCCACTTGTGGAAGGACCTCATCCCTGACCTAGATAAGGCATTCCACCTTGTCCCGACTGAGGACTATGATCTCGGATTTGGAGGTGCTGATTCGTATTCCGACAGCTCCACCCTTGGCTGCGAACCGTTCCAGTGAGAATTGAAGGTCACGGCTTGATGAAGCCAACAAGACTACATCATCTGCAAAAAAGGCCACCAACCCGGACCCCCTCAAATCCTCGACTGGGCCTAGATATTCTGTCCACAGAACTTATGAACAGAACCAGTGACACAGAGCAGCCTTTGCATAGTCCAACCTTCACTGGAAACGAATAAATGAGGATCGAAGTCCAACTGAAGAACTATTGGTTAACTTCCATCCGTCCATTATTTAATCCGGTCGGGTCGCAGCAGCCTTAGCAGGAAAGCCCAGACTTTCCTCTACCCAGCCACTACAGCCAGCTCCTCCAGCTGGATCCTAAGGTGTTCCCAGGCCACCCAAGAGACGTAGTCTCTCCAGCATGTCCTGGGTTGTCTCCGGGCCTCACGCTGGTTTGACATGCCCGTAACACCTGGCGTCCAAACCAGATGCCCAAGACACCTCAGTTGGCTCCTCTCAATGCAGAGGAGTACCGGCTCGACCCTGAGTCCCTCCCAGATGAACGATCTCCTCACGCTATCTCTAAGGGAGAGGCCGAATTCCATAATTTAGACCACCTGTATCCGGGATCTGGTTCTTTCGGTCACGACGCACAGTTTATGACCATAGGTGAGAGTAGGAACGTAGATCAACAGGTAAATCAAGAGCTTCGCCTTTTGGCTCAGCTCCTTCTTCACCACAATGAACCGGTGCAGAGTCCACTTCACTGCAGACGCTGACCATCAGTTGGAAAAGGGTGGCGTGCCGTCTGTGGGTCAGGGATGAGATCCTGCCCTAAGTGGAGGTGTTCAAGTATCTTGGGGTCTTGTTCACGAGTGAGGGGAGTAGAGAGCAGGAGATGGATTGGTTAACTTGCATTAGCAATTGTCCACTAGCTTAAATGCTATAAAATGCGAACTTTTTTTTTTTTTTTTTTTTTTTTTTTTTTACAATGATCTGTACAAATCATTCAAACACAAATTCATTCAAAAACAGCTAAATATAACTAAACTAAATTACGATTACATAAACAATCATATTAGCTCAAACAAAAACTTACAACTTTATGTTGGTCTTAACAGGGAGCAGCTGGATACAGCAGTTAGATGAGTGATGTCATATTCACTATTGCCACTAGAGGGCAGTGTATCCACCAAAATCAATACAACTAAATGCATACACTTTCAAAACAAAACAATTACAACACCACACTACAGTCCCTGACAAAAGTCTTGTCGTTTATCCATTTTGTCGAAACAATTGCTAATAACCTGACTTTTAGTTATTCAGTTGGTTTCAGAAATGGCTCATATGAAAGCTAAGACGCTCCCAAATGATGTTGAATGTACAAAAATATATTTCTTTCACTGAAAAAAAATTAATCATTTAATGAAGACATAATGGTCAAATTTTGGCAAGACAAAAGTTTTGTCGCCTACAGAATGTGTGAAAATTGAACAAAAAATGTACTTCAAATACAAAAATATATTGCATGACATAAGCGAATTAAGTAATGGTGCTGTGAGATCCAAATGTAATATTTTGTATGACTTCCGTGGGCTTCGGCAAGGATTCATACAATTTATTGATGAAGTCATCAGGAACATCAAAGAAAGCAGTCTTCCATGCCTCCCAGAGTTCATCAACATTCTTGGGTTTCGTCTTCCATGCTTCCTCCTTCATCCTACCCCAGATATGCTCAATGATGTTCATGTCTGGTGACTGGGCTGGTCAGTCCCAGAGGATCTTGATTAGGGCTGCAGCTATCGAATATTTTAGTAATCGACTGAAAATTCTATCGAGTAATCGGATAAAACATTTTTTTTTTTTTAGGTAAAGAGCAATTTTAAATATACATGAGAAAAAAAGACATTTAATCCAATATTGAACCATTTTCAGTCAATCGATGGCTTTATTTTCGATGTACAGGGTGACCCAAAAAAAAGTTTCCACTGCCATAATACAACTTAAATGCCATGTTTATTCATTTTAGAATTAGAATTTAATCACAAATTATACATTGTTGTAAAGAACATGTACAGTACACTCTATTTTTCAATGTGTCCTCCCTTAACGGAACGCTTGACAGGTCGTCTTTATGTAGGATGCTGTCATCTTTTCCCAAGATCTAACAATGGACCTCTCCAAGGCTGCCACAGAAGTTTGTGGCTTCTTACAGGCACTGTCCTCCACAGTTGCCCATATGCTATAATCCAGGGGATTGAGATCTGGACTCTGGGGTGGCCACATATCACCTTGTCAATTAACTTTTTGGTCCGCACAGATCGGCACTTCCAGAGCCAGGTTTTCGTGAGGCTGTTCCGGTATCTTTCAGCTTCTTTTTAACTTTGTAGACTGCACATCTGGATATTCTCAGATTTGCTGCAGTCTCAGTAGGTGTCACCCTGTACATTGTTGAAAACAGCTAACATTGCATCTCGGATGTGACTAGAAAAAAAAATTCACTGCTTTCACTCAAAAAACTTCTAGATCTTATTAAAAAAAAAAACAACAACATATTTCTTACCTAAAAATGTAATTGCGCTTGATAACACACATCACTTGAAAGCTATGTTTTCCCCACGTGTTTCAATTGAATTTCCATTTGTGTCAAGCTATTTTTAAGTTCTAGTTAAGTTTTAAGTTAGTCTAAACTAAGTACTTATAGGTAGTTTTTGCAGTGTTCACAATAAATGTATGGTACCTGCTGCATTGGAGCACATTAGGGACCAGTGCTACTTGGTGTTTTATTCAGCAATGACTACTGAGCTAAAACTGACAGTTAGCTTTATTATGTTTTAATTTTACACCCTCATCACTCTACAGCGCTGTGTTTTTACAGATTAAATAAAGCCTGTATTTAAGACACGTTAGCCACGCATCGACAGTGGTCATAATAAATAGAAACCTAGCCCTTTGAAGGGCTTACGTTACGTGCGCGAGTGACAGTAACATTATATTTATAGGCGCTGAGAGGTCTACTGCTTAAAGATGGCGGCTGTTTACTAACGCTGCCCAGACGCGGCTGAGTCTGTCATTTCGCATCTAGTTCGAAATGCATGTGATCTCTATGAGACGTATCGGACACTAACTGCTACCACACTAGCATCATGTGGGCGTAGTTTTTAGCAACATCTGCATAGTTTGTAGCGGCGGTCGGCTGCAGTAAGGTTTTTTTTCTTTTTTTTTTTCTTTTTTTTTTTTTTGCTTATTCCTCTACGCACGTGACGTCAGCGCATTGTCCCGCATTAAAAGTAGTCTGGGCAAAACGTGATGCTTAAAGCTGGCAAAATTAAACTATTCCTCGAGGTGAATAAAATTACTCGGATCAGTTTTTAAACTCGAGTTACTCAAGTTGCTCGAGTATTCGTTTCAGCTCTAATCTTGTTCTTCTTTGCCTTGAGGAACTTTGAGGTAGAGATTGAAGTATGCGATGGAGCACCATCCTGCTGCAGAATTTGTCCCTTTTTATGCTTAGGAATGTAAGAGGCAGCTAAGATTTGTTCATATTTCAGATTATTTATGTTGCCTTCCACCCTTCAGATCTCTCGCACACCCCCATACTGGATGTAACCCCAGACCATGATTTTGGTAATGATGTAACCACCAAACTTCACTGTTTTCTGAGTGAATCTCAGATCCTTGCGGGCTCCAGTAGGTCTCCTGCAATATTTGTGGTGATTGTGGTGTAATTCAATGGAAGATTCATTTGAAATATCCACCTTTTGCCACTTTTCCAGCGTCCATCCTTTTGACAGGCTATGGGCCTTGGCAAATGCCACACGGTTTTTTAATGGTCCACACCCTGAGAGATAAATAGCAGCTACTGTATGAATTGTAACCTTGGCTCTGCTATCAGAAATTATACTGTATGAACCCTTAAAAAAATGTGATGGGACATCCGCGCTGACAGCGCGTCCTCAGAGACTGAAGCAGAGTGAGACACAGGGGGGATTCAAGAACAATAGTGCTTGTTTTCTTCCTTTCACAGTAACATATTTCTGTAATGATGGAGACTTTTTCCACCTTTGAGCACTAAGTGGGTCACTCGCTGTTGTTTTTTTAGTCCTGCAGTGTTTGTCCCGAGCCTCCTGCTGGGTCTCCTCATCTTCTTTTTATCTTTTGTTTTTCTAACCTCTCACTACATTTATGCTTTCACACGTTCATCACCTCGCCTGTTTTTTTGTTCGCCGTCAATAATTGTTTTCTCCATTAGTGTTCTTCTAAACCATTTCCTGTACAAATGTACTAATATTAACCACGTCAAACAGGTAAGTCTTGACGTGGGGTGTGTCTTCAGTCACGTTTCATTACAAGAAATGGCTTCAGCCCAACTGGATGGATTGTGCGCTCGGAACTCGGAAGGGTGTTGGCTTTTTTGGCAGAAAGGCTGAAAATGTGTTGTTCTCCATTAGATTTTATTAACCGATACTCTATTGTGTAGTTATCTCAGATGAGGAAATGAAGGGATTAAGGAACAAATCCTTTAAATTGGTGAGGTAAGGTGTCATCCAGCATAAAGTGACGTGACGGACAGTCAAATTCCATTTGAGTTGTTCACACAGAGAAGCATCTAGTCCAAAACTGATATGAAGCGACTGTACCTCCAGCATGTGGTTTTAATCCGTCTAGCAAAAATCTGATTTCTGTGCTATGGGACTCTTCAGGCTACAAAAATGTCATCCAGTTTCAATCTGGATGAGCTAAAAAAATCAAGATTTTGCTTCCCAGTCTAAACAAGACCTACAGTGCTGGCCAAAAGTAGTGGCACCCCTGCAAATCTGTCAGAAAATGCTTAATTTCTCCCAGAAAATGATTGCAATTACAAATGCTTTGGTCGTAATATCTTCATTTATTTTGCTTGCAATGAAAAAAACACAAAAGAGAATGGGGGGAAAAAAATTAAATCTATTATTATTTTACACAAAACTCCAAAAATGGGTCGGACAAAAGTATTGGCACGCTCAGATAATACTCGTTAGCACAACATTTCGACAAAATAACTGCGAACAACCACTTACGGTATCCATCAATGAGTTTCTTACAATGCTCTGCTGGAATTTTAGACCATTTTTCTTAGGCCAACTGTTCCGGGTTTCTGAGATCGGAAGGGTGCCTTCTCCAAACTGCCATTTTCAGCTCTCTCCACGGGTGTTCTATGGGATTCAGGTCTGGACTCATTGCTGGCAACTTTAGAAGTCTCCAGTGCTTTCTCTCAAACCATTTTCTAGTTCTTTTCGAAGTGTGTTTTGGGTCATTGACAATGACCTCTGAGGGAGACCCAGCTTTCTCACACTGGGCCCAACATTATGCTGAAAAATTTGTTGGTAGTCTTCAGACTTCATAATGCCATGCACATGGTCAAGCAGTCCAGTGCCAGAGGCAGCAAAACAACCCCAAAACAACAGGGAAGCTACACCATGTTTGACTGTGGGGACCGTGTTTTCTTTGATGGCCTCGTATTTTTCCTTGTAAACTCTATGTTGATGCCTTTTCCCAAAAAGCTCTACTTTTGCCTCATCTGACCAGAGAACATTCTTCCAAAATGTTTTTTTTGCTTTATCAGGTAAGTTTTGGCAAACGCCAGCCTGGCTTTTTTATGTCTCTGGGTCAGAAGTGGGGTCTTACTGGCTATCCTTCCATAGTCCCTTTTCATTCAGATGCCAACGGATAGTACGGGTTGACACTGTTGTAACCAGGGATTACGGATTTCTCACACTGGGCCCTATATTATGCTGCAAAATTTGTTGGTAGTTTTCAGACTTTATAAGCCACGCACACGGTCAAGCAGTCCAGTGTCATTGGCAGCAAAACAACCCCAAAACATCAGGGAGCCTCCACCATGTTTGACTGTGGGGACCGCGTTCTTTTCTTTGATGGCCTCATATTTTTCCTTGTAAACTCTATGTTGATGCCTTTTCCCAAAAAGCTCTTTTGTCTCATCTGACCAAAGAACATTTTTGGCTTACTCAGGTAAGTTTTGGCAAACTCCAGCCTGGCTTTTTTATGTCTCTGGATCAGAAGTGGGGTCTTACTGGGTATCCTACCAGTCCCTTTTCATTCAGACGCTGACGAATAGTATGGGTTGACACTGTTGAACCACGGATTGCAGGACAGGACTTGTTTGGATGTTAGTTGAGGGTCTTTATCCACCATCCGCACAATCTTTCGTTGAAATCTCTCATCAGTTTTTCCTTTCCGTCCACATCCAGGGAGGTTAACCACAGTGCCATGGGCTTTACACTTATTGATGACACTGTGCACGGTAGACACAAGAACATTCAGGTCTTTGGAGATGGACTTGTAACCTTGAGTTTGCTAATGCTTCCTCACAATTCTGCTTCTCAAGTCCTCAGATGGTTGTTTTATCTTTCTTTTCTACATGCTAATTGTGGTACACACAAGGACACAGGACAGAGATTGAGTCAACTTTAATCCATTCTAACTGGCTACAAGTTTGACTTAGTTATTGCCACCACCTGTTATGGGCCACAGGTAAGTAACAGGTGCTGTTAATTACACAAATTAGAGAAGCATCACATGATTTTTCAAAGAGGCCCGTCCCATTTTTGGAGTGTTGTGTAAAATGATAATGATTTAATTGTTGTTTTCGATTCTCTTTTGTGTTTTTTCATCGCAAGCAAAATAAATGAAGATATTACTACCAAACCATTTGTAATTGCAATAATTTTCTTGGAAAATTTGAGCATTATCGGACAGAATTGCAGGGGTGACAATACTTTTGGCCAGCACTGTACAGTTCGTGGCGTCTAGGTAGGTTTAATTGAACATTTTGAGTAACTATAGACTAAAACGTGAAGAAATTTGTGTGAAATTTTGTCGACTAAAACTAGACGAAGATAAAAACATTTTGAAATGAAAAAAAAGGACTCAAGATTAATAAGAATTTTAAAACTAAGACAAGAATGAAAAGTGCTGCTGAAAACAACACTGGTTCACAGTGAGGTTAGTGCTTGCACACGTTTTGGTTTCCAAACTTGGGCTTTTTCTCGTGAGAAATTGTTTTGTTGTGTTCAGGAAGCATGGCACGTGAGTGCAAAATCTCACCTCATGCTCCTTTCTTTACCTCATGTATGTTGTATATCCACTTTTTCAGCCGTTCAGTGTGGGTTTAAAATGCCATTGTAAAAGTAGGTCAAGTATGAGTAAACATACATTTTAAAAAAATGGAGGACAATAACACAGCCTGAGTCATGACTCATAGGGCACTTTCACAGTTCACACTCGCACTGTTTGGTCTGTTTTAAATTGACCAGAGTTCTTTTTTTCAGATAGTCCTCTTCATTTTGTAAATGTGAACGCGCATCTGAACTCTAGTTAGGACCAAACAAACGAACTCTGGTCGGCTCAAAAATTGTGGGTCTGCTTTCAGTGCACCCTGCTTCGTTTGTGATTGCAACCGGAGTAGGGTGTGCTTTTGCTACTTTACGTGCAACGTCACTGCGTGGAGCTGTGATGCTCCAGGCTGTGACATCCTTGGAAGCAGACGTGCTGCGTACAAGCTATCCAAAATCAACAATGGCAAGAGGACAGACGATTAAACACGGGCAAAAGTTGCTGTGCTGCGCTAAGCAGTTGAATTTGATACACAGAATCAGGTTTTGATGTGGCGGTTGTGTTTTGCATGCTGTTCCTGGGTGAGAGAACAGTGGCCGAGACAGCCGGAGCCTCTCGGGGCGGCCGTTTCATCAGTCTCGCTCTCCTGGAAGTGGCAACAATTTGACAGTCCAAAAGTCATGACAGTGAGAGCGATTTTGCGCCTGTGTGAGTTGGGTCGCCACGTGGTTCCCTTTCGTGGTTTAATTGCAATTGATACACAAAATCGGGTTCTAATGTGGCGGTTGTGTTTTGCGTGCTTTTCCTGTGCGAGAGTGACAGTGGCCGAGACAGGCGGCGCCTGTCGGGGCGGCTGTTTTGTGAGTCTCGCTCTCCTGCAAATGGTGACAATTTGACAGTCCAAAAGGTCACAAAAGTGAGAGCGATGCTGCGCCTGTGCGACTTGGGGTACCACGCACTTCCCTTTTGTGGTTTAATTGCATTTGATACACAGAATCAGGTACTAATGTGGTGGTTGTGTTTTGTATGCTGTTCCTGTGTGAGAGTGGCAGTGGCCGAGACAGGCGGCTGTTTCGTGAGTCTCGCTCTCTTGGAAGTGGCGACAATTTGACGGTCCAAAAAGTCACAAAAGTGAAAGCGATGCTGCGCCTGTGCGACTTCGGGTACCACGCGGGTACCACGCGGTTCCCTTTCGTGGTTTTATTGCATTTAATGCACAAAATCGGGTTCTAATGTGGTTGTGTTTTGCGTGCTGTTCCTGTGTAAGAGTGACAGTGGCCAAGACAGGCAGGACCTATCGGGGCAGCCGTTTCGTGAGTCTCGCTCTCATGAACGTGGCGACAATTTGACAGTTCAAAAAAATCACGAAAGTGAGAGCGATTGTGCGCCTGTCTGAGTTGGGGTACCACACGGTTCCCTTTCGTGGTTTAACTGCATTTGAAGAACAGAATCAGATTCTAATGTGACGGTTGTGTTTTGCATGCTGTTCCTGTTTGAGAGTGACAGTGACTGGGACAGGTGGAGCCTCTCTGGGCGACTGTTTTGTGGGTCTCGCTCTCCTGGAAGTGGTGACAATTTGAAGTCCAAAAGTCATGAAAGTGAGAGCGATTGTGCGCCTGTGTGACTTGGGGTAACACGTGGTTCCCTTTCATGGTTTAATTTTCCTCAATGCATTTGTTATATACTCCAGTTCGCTCGGCATTGAATCAGTAGGGAGCAACCCCGCCCTGACAGAGCGGCGACTTGCTATGCTATGCTACATTACGTGCAGAGTCACAGCACCACACTGTGAAGCCCCACGCTCTCTCCCCTCCCAAAAGGGAGGTATTTCCTCTTCTATTCGTCCAATCAATGAGTGCGCCTTTCGTCCACGTAATGCTACTCAGAATGTTCGGTTGGCGCAGAGTGAATCCTGAACCTTTTCAACAAGTCATTTGCAAGCGCTGTTGCGAGGTTGCTCTCCTGGTCCTCTTGGTCTAATATGGTGGTTCTTAACCTTGCTAAGGGTCCCGAACCCCAGAAGTTTCACATGTGGATTCACCGAACCCTTCAGAATAGGATAATTTTTATTTTTTTCCAAATTAAAAACCAATATATCTAAGCTAGCAAGCTAATAATTAAAAAAATTCTCGTTCAAAATTCTTCTGATTTTGACAGTGTTTTATAAACAGGTCAAAATTTGAGACCATGCTACCCATTGGTCTGTTGTATTCCTTTATACTAAGTGCGAGTCAAGCTTCCACTGAGCAAACCAGTTAAACCCATTCCCATTAGATCGAGGACTAGTGTCCTATTGGGAGCAAACCAGTCCAAAACCTGGCCCTAAAAGCCACTTTGCCTAGGTTTAATCAGCATACGAACCCCTAACACTTACTCACCGAACCCCTGTGGTTCGATCGAACTCCGGTTAAGAACCACTGGTCTAATGTGAAAGCGCCCTTAATGACAGGGCGTGTAATAAAAAAAAAATATTCGTCTTTTGAGATTTTTGTTTTGGGGGTGCAGGCCTCCGGAGGTCACACGTCCACTCAGCCCCCTCAGCCACCCACCCTTCCTTGAATCTCCTCTTCCCTCCCTCCTGCCTTGGCCAGTCTCCATGTGCCGGGCTCAGGACCTTGGGAATGAATGGCGCCCGGGCTGCGCTCCGTCTTTGAAGCCAGCCAGGAATGCGAGGCCTCTTTTTTTTCTTCTTTCTCTCGCTCTGTGTTGTTCGCCACTAACGTGAAATATTCCCTCCGCTGCTCTCATTGTGCATGACGGAGCCGGACGTCATCGGGCGGCCAATCGCTGGCTCCCGCTAAGCAGCAGCAGGTCGCAAAGAGAGAGAGGGAGAGAGCGAAGTGGTGGGGGCTTGTCGAGAGAAGGCGCTCTACAAGTCTTTAATATCGTGCTCGTCTGGTTGCTTGGCGCCGGTGCTTCTTGGAAGAAACATGGCGTGAAAGCAGAGGGGATATTTTGGATTTTCAAAGGCCACATGGCATTTTTGGGCTTGAGCAAGAGTATCAGTCAAAGTTTGGGTAAGTTTTGTTTTGTTTGATGCCACCTGTGATCTTTCCAAGTGAGGCCTTGCATTCTCCTCGCAACTGTTGATGTCATTGTTGCAGTCTTGTGTCCTGTTGTAGTTTGTTTGCGTGTGACGGTATTTGTCTGTTTCTTCCTCACCCCCACTTCACTCCCCTTCTCTGTACATTGTGTCACTGCCTGTCCCCTCCATCACTTCCACTTGAGCGCTCCCCTGTTGGGGAGCCTCTCTCTCCTTGTATGTGTGCACTTGTGTCTATGTGTGTCCAGATTTGCAGATCAGGAAAGCCTTTATAAACACATTATCTTTTAATAATATACAGATTGTCCCCGGGTTACGAACGAGTTCCTTTCCCATGATGGCGACCTAACCCAAATTTCCGCATAAGTCAGAATTAACCCTTTAAGAACCCCTAAATACCCTCTAAATCTCAAAATAACTATCATACACATGTATTATACATCATATTAATAAAATAAACAAAATGAAATAGATTGATATTACTTCCCCCTGATAACACTGATCACCCCGTAGTTACCTGGGTCTTATATGTTGTCCGTCAACTTTATTTTTATTAAACATCTTATTCTCCGCATTTTTTCGTCCCGCCGCGCAGCCCGAACTATTTGACCGATCGGCACCGTTCGAGTATCAAAACGACCAACAAATTCGTGCGACGCAGGCTTTTTTTCGAACGGCGGCGAAAAATTTTCTGTTCACCCGTTAACACAGTTTTTTAAAAAAAATTATAATTGAGTGAATGGCACTTTTTTTGCGCGTTTCTTCGGCGCGGCGCGCAGCCCGAACCATTTGACCGATCGGCACCGTTCTAGTATCAAAACGTCCGGAATTTTCGGACAACGATGGCTTTTTTTCAACTGGACCCGGAAAAATTTCCGTTCAACCGTAAACGGCAATTTTTCGGAAAATTTCCTAAATGTATCTAGTTCTTCTTACAAATGACATTTATTTGTCACCATCAAACTATGAACACACAATTAGAAAATTAAATACAATAATGCTTCAAACGGTACCATGGGTAGAAAGACATGAAATTCCTAATTGCTACTGATGTTGACGACGCAATGCTCTCTGGATGGTGACGTCACTTAGTGGCATTGCCGGGCTACCACAGTGTCATTCTTTATCTACATAAACATGTCGTTGGTTCTGCCCGTCCAATTTGAACCCAAATAGAAAAGTGACGAGCAGGACATCACTGTTGATATTTGATGAAAACGAGCAGCAAAAACAATTAAATGAAGGTCTCCAGCGGGATTTAAACCCGCGTTTCCAGTGGGACAGACAAGCGCGTAGACCACCGGACTGTACTTCCGCGTGACGTTGGAGTCGTGATTTTCCTTATCAAGCAATCGCTACCCACATGCGTTGTCAGTTTCTGTGCGGTAGAACCTGAAAGGGAAACGCAACTGAAAATAAAGTGCGGCTGGCTTGACCACAGAATTTGAAAACGCGGCTCACTTCAGACAGCAAGCAGACAACAATAACATAGGGATTGCGTAAAAGGGTTTATTAATCACACAAAAAAACATGCCAGGGACACACAAAACGGGTCCATCAAAGTGGGTGTAAATATGGCGCACTCCGTAGGTCAAAAATGTACCAAATTTAGATTTTTAAATCAATGGCAATAATATATGTGTTTCTAATAACATAATTTGGTAAATGAGAACAATTGTGGCTTATTAGAGCCTACAAGTCTTTCAGTCCGAGCTTTCCTTTAAAGTAAATCAATAAGAGGCATATTTGCTTACACAAAAAAGAAAAATCTAATACTGACATCACATGCATAATGAAAATTGAAGACAAATGCACTTTTTTTTTTTCCCAACTGAGTGTAAAGTGTAGGTTAGCAGCTTAGCGAATGTACTTCAGGTGAACATTTCAAAATAAAAGCACATCATGGTCAACATGTAAATAAAGATTTGTGGGGTTAATCTCACATACTTCGCATTTTACACTAAGAATAGCTTTAAAATGAGACCCATTATGAAAAATCTGATTTGCAATGAATAATTTGTCTTCAAATTTACTAACTTGTGGACTTTGCAGGACAAGATGACATTTTGGATCTATCAACACTTTTGATGGGCTCTAATTGGCAGAGAACATAAAGGGTGGTGGGTTTCCCACCTGTTTCATATTCTGCACTTAGCTAGCTATATAATGACTCTTTATGCATTGTTTTTTTTTTTTTTTTTTTAATTTATTTATTATTTTTAATATATATATATTTTTTGAAGAATAACAATTTATTGCATTTGAATGGAGTTCATTAGTGGTTGAGTTGTTTAAAAGAAATTGACAATAATCGGCTATATTGTATGAGAAAATATACAGGTAGTCCCCGGGTTACAAACAAGTTTTGTTCCTAGGGTGGTGACGTAAACCGAATTTCTGAGTAAGTCGGAATTAACCCTTTAAGTGCCGGGAATAAAACTGTCCAAAAAGTCCAAAAGTATTTTGTTTAATTATGGAGGATACACTGCCCTCTGGTGGCAGCATTGGGTCGAGCTGGACTGTCGCCTTATGACTGAGGAGCAGACTCTCGTCTGACATGAATAAAGGACAGCTGTACTTTGGTTTGGTGCACATATGTATGTAAGTTGTTTCAGCTAATAAATGTGTGTGTTTGAATTTGTAAATAAATTTACAGCTCTAGTTTACGGAGTTACGTGTGATAGCGATTTGCTATGACAATTGTAAATATTCGTAGCATTTAAGGTAGTTGACGTTTGTTAGGCAAATTAGGCTAACTTAATCTACTAAATTTACATATTAATCAGACTAGATGGACGTTTGAACACCAATTGTTTTTTTGTCAAGTGTTTTATTGTTAAAATGCGTGTCATTTTGAACATACAGTGGGGAGAACAAGTATTTGATACACTACTGTTAGTGTACATAGGTGTGTTACAGCTTTACAAATTGTCAAAAGTGAAGGAAGTTAAAAGATGTAAAAAGCATAATAGTTTGACGTGTGTAAAGCTGAACAACTTCACGTTTAGTGAGGACAGAAATCATCATATTAATAAATTAAAAAATAAGATACTTTGAGGTACAATGAGGTACTGTTCATGCGACAAAAAAAAAAAAACCCAAAATGAATGGAGACAAAATGGTGGTCGAGACTCCAGTGTCATAAAGTTGAAATTGCGTAAGTCGAGTACGTCATAACTCAGGGACTACCTGTATCGCCTACTAAAATTTGTTCTCGCGTAAGGCCTACCCACGACCACATACATCGGTTTGATATCGGTATCGGATTTTTGGAGTTTGACAATTTCAGGAAATCGGTTATCAGTTAAAAGTCATTATCGGTCAACTCCAATTCTGGGGTTTAAAATTTGTAGAGTTAGACTGATGAGCACAGTTGTTTCCGATGGCATCATAGCTGCAGCCTGACATTAAAAAAAAAAGTGATGTTAAAGCAAATGGACTTGTTGGCTCGTCGTGGTTTTATTAGCAACATTGGCCTCTGAGTAAGATGACATCTTGATGACAGGCACAGGGGGTCATAAAAGAGAACCAGACACAACAGTTGCCAAGACTTTGGCATGGACCTGGTCATTAATTTGCAGTGGTATGTTTCTCAGCCATGGCTTTTACGCTTGTATCACAACAAAATACAATTTTACCTGACCCACTTTACATGATTTAGTGTTGTCCCCACTCAATTCCAAGGAAATAAATACAGGCGACAAGCATTCCAGGGCAACTGTGCTTTATAATGAGGTATTAGGTGTCACATGTTCTTCATGTGCGCTGTAATTTCATTGAATTCCAGAAATATTTTCACGTGTTTGCCGCAAAATGCTCGGCTGACCTCAAGGTCTAATTAGAGACCTGCTTGATCCAAGGTTGCAGGGATTCGTCCTTAAATACCGTAATTTTTGGACAATCAGCCACTACTTTTTTTTTTTTTTTTTTAATCCTGCAGTTTATTGTCCAGTGTGGTTTATTTGTTGATTTATTGAGTTAATAGGTAACACTTTATGTGACAGCGGCATCATAAGACTGCCATAAGACAATCAAAATTATGATATGACACTATTTTGGGCATTAATGAATGCATATGACACAAGTGTCATCCGGAAAATTATGTCAGCTTGGATCTATTACATCCATTTAAAAGTGAGATAATTTGCCGGATGACACAAAATGATATGTCATGATTAGGGTTGTTCCGATCGTTTTTTTGCTCCCGATCCGATCCCGATCGCTTTAGTTTGAGTATCTGCCGATCCCGATATTTCCCGATCCGATTGCTTTTGTTTTTTTTTTTTTGCTCCCGATTCAATCCAATCATTCCCGATAATTTTTCCCGATTATATACATTTTGGCAATGCATTAAGAAAAAAAAAGAATAAAACTCAGATGAATATATACATTCAACATACAGTACATAAGTACTGTATTTTGTTTATTATGACAATAAATCCTCAAGATGGCATTTACATTATTAAGAATCTTTCTGTGAGAGGGATCCACGGATAGAAAGACTTGTAATTCTTAAAGGATAAATGTGACTTTGTATATTGTGACTAAATATTGCCATCTAGTGTATTTGTTGAGGTTTCAGTAAATTATACTGTAGCCATTTAAATGTTCTGCCCAAACGAATGATGGGAAGTGCAACCATGACCGTGCGTAGTGGCACCAATTGATATATCTTCTCTGCATTGGGAAGTAACATAGGGTGTTAAGGAAAAGATCAACAACTATCGTTCTTCCCCACATTGCTTCCAACGATATTTCTAATTGTTGAGAGAGGGGTTTTAAGGCTTTAGCCAATAAAGAAGAGGCTCCAAAGACTGCCAAAATTCTCTCTACTCAATTTACACTGCCTGTTAGCTCTATATATAGATAAAACGACGCCATTATAGATTGAACGTGACAATGCGTGAGTGGGTCGCACAGCGCATGCGTTGATTGCATTAAATATTTTTACGTGATTAATTTAAAAAAAATTAATTACCACCGTTTACGCAATAAATTTGATAGCCTTACTTTAAGCCAAAACTAAAGACTCTGGATGAATGTAAGACATTGTGTCTGTAACGTTAAATACAATTAGAAAACGATTTAATTAATATATATATATATATATATATATATATTAAAAAAGGCATGTCCGATATTTTTTTGACGATTCCGATACTTTGAAAATGACGTGATCGGACCCGATCGATCAGTCATGATCATTCATTAATTCTCATGGCAGTGTCATGTCATAATTATGATGGTCTTATGACAATCTTATCATGCCACTGTCAAAGTTTTACCAAATACCTTAACTAGCAATTACTGAAACAACCATAACAGTAACTGAAGAAATAATTAGCACAGAACATGTATTTTGATTGTTATTACCATCTTGAGTGCTGCATTGCATGCTAGGAGGCATGTTGGATGACAACAGTGTTGACAGCAGGTGGCAGCAGAGGTTGACTATCTCCCTCAAGGGAGCAGGGATGGCCAAATGAAGCTTTGCAGCCAATTGGTTCAAAGCTTCATGGTGGTTCATTTGGTCTTATGACAGTCTTATGATGCCGCTGTCAAATAATGTGTTACCGGTTAGTATCCTTAGGTGTAGATATCCCATAATACATTAAAGACCGCTGCGGCTTATAGAATAGAATAGCCCTTTATTGTCATTATACAGTTGTACAATGAAATTGTGGAGCATCTCCCTTTACATTGCACGATAACTTAAAATCTCAAAGTGACTTGCAAGAATAAAGGTATAAAATGGAAATAAATAGGAATTTAAAATGTGTATGAGATAGTCCTATGTTCTGGCAGTCCAGTCCAAATAATCGAAGTGAAGTCGCAGCAGTTTGACAGTGAAGGCGTTGAATATTGCACGTTAATATTGGACGTGAGTAAGTATTGCTAAAAAAAACGGCATTAAATATGGTGATGAGTCATAGGCTTCACACACAAAAATACTTGTTTCTTATCCAAAGCATGTGCCAAATACATTTCAGGCTCACAGCTAGTCTGTGTTTTTGTTTTCTCCTGCAGGTACTTTTGAGCAGACAATTCGCCGAGGATTTGAATAAGCCAGAAGGAGGTGCGAAAATGACCTAATTTACGACCTGGACTCTGCACAACCAGGTGCAAATGTGTTGGTGGGACTTCCCCCAGTTGAAAGGCAGATAAATGCTCCTTCTTGACATCTTTCCCGTTATTCCATGGATTCCTACAGCTTCCACTTTGAGAGAATGAGCAACGTGGACCTGCATCCTCTGAGCCTGCCCGTCAATCGGCTCTCCCCGGCTAGGTCCAACAGCAGCATTGTCGAACAATTTGCCCACCACCAGCACGGCAAAGGAGACTCTGCCTACAGCTCCTTCTCTGGAGGGTCCAACGCTCCGGACTACCCGCCTTCACTTCACTTCCCAGACGACCTGCAGTCTAGTTCTTTCAGCCACTATGCTGACCTTAAGTATATAAAGTCCATGTATCATCCTACCCAGGGTTTGCAGGCTAACGCAAAGACCATGGACCAGTTATATCGTTCTATGGAGGTGATCTCGCAGAACTATCGCAATAGTACTTACAAGCAGAATGGAAATGCTAGTTTTTATAACAATGACAAAACAATGTCAAAGATGCCTCATAGGGGTCCATCCCAAGGGGATTACACTCCCATTGGTCCACACCCAATCCCATCACGACCAACTAATTTTACAGCTGCTAAAAACGTAGAAAACGGCAAGGGTCAGCACAATTCTGACACTCAACAGCTCAGATCCCAAACTAATCATCATCTAGGGAATGTCCCCCAAACCGGGATGGCTAAGCCAGAGACAGTCAACTCTGTCATCAGTCCCAAAATGTACTCGGATCACAGAGCGGTGCCAGCAGTGGAGGTTCAGCAACTCCCAAGCACTCACTCTCACTGTCCCTCTTATGAACAAAACACGGTCCCCGTGAACCACCCCAATCTTTTCATCCAGGACAACAAAGCTCCCTCTCAGCAGCAGAAGTCCATGAACTTCCCGAAACGATCACCTCCCAAAGGTACAAGCCAATCTGAACACTCTAAGTTATCAAGCGGGGGCAGAAGTACCAGTCAGGATCACAGTCATACCGATGGTGTCAGAAGCGAGTTCGACGATCTGCGCAATGGGTTGCATTCCGCTTACGATAGGAGCATTTCAGAGCCAGTCCGTGTTTCCAGTCCTTGGACCGCTGATCAGACAGGCTTTATCAACAGCAGCATCACGCATAAGGGTCAGTTCTACTTCGTCACAGGAATGTATAAGCAATCCGAAGCCAGAATGAGAAAACATTCTGCATCTGTGAGTGGGTCTGAAGCCGCAAGTGAATGCTCTACTTTGTCGGAGAGACCAAGAGAGAGAGAAAGATGTCACAGCACAATGGAAAATTTATTTATACCCATAAAACAAGTCCTGGATGAAAGAGGCAAGGACACCATCCCAAGAAGTTCAGATCAAGAGAATCACAAACCCGCTTCCCTTTCGACACGGTCCTCTCAGAGTTTGGATTCCTTTGAAGAAATTGACACCGAGAGTCGAGAGATTGGGCGCCATACCACAACCAATCCGATATTTTACTGCGGGCCTGAGAAAAACTCCCCACATTCGACTTTACAAACAAAGGATGTAACTTCACTGAACTTCAGTGAGCCATCTAAGCAGCTGAAGGGAAAAGAGCAATTAAAGAAGGGTATAAGACAGCCACTGACAGATGTAGCCAGTGATAGGATAAACAAAGAAACCACCCCTCTTCTCTACCATCTCACTGAAGCTAACAGAACAACATTTAAGTCAAAAATGGATGCTGAATTTGTTGTGACTGATAAAGAAACAACACGAAACGCAACTTGTGTTACTGATGTGTCTGTAAAGAACGGAAAACCTCCGCAAGGTGACACGACCAAGAACGACACAGGGGTAGTCGATACTCTTTCTTGTAACACCCTGGATGACTCCTATAAAAAGTACTACAAGGAGAAGTTAAAGGACGCCCAATCTAAAGTCCTGAAGGAGACATCATTTAAAAGAAGGGATCTGCAACTGGCATCAAGCCATCGCCCCAGGCCAAAACCTGAACTGAGATCACCGGTGATTCACTCGTTCTCCCCATCACAAGATTCTGAAACATCCACAGATACTATTACCCCGTCCGTTGTCTCTGAGGATACAGAGAGAGGGAGCATAGTGGAAGAGGTGAGGCAGAGTCCTAAGCAGATGAACACAATGACGGAAAGAGAAAATAGGGGCTCCGCAAATGTGGCCCAGCCTCAGGTGGCGTCTCGAATCGGGGGCCGAAAGCGATTGACTCCGGAGCAGAAAAAGATGTGCTACTCTGAACCTGAGAAGCTCAACCAGCTCGGTGGTGGCCCCAGCCACTCGGCTTGTCGCTCCTTTGGCAATGAAAGCGACAGCCTGTACGAAATGGACGGCGACTGGCAGGATCATTTGCAACCAAGAGAGCAGGGACTCGTAGCAGCGCGTAGAAAGTTGTTTGAGACGCGGGGTCGTGCCCAATCAGCCCCTAGCGCTTCAAGAACAAACTTGAAGCACCTGCAACACCAGGCGCTGGTGGAATACATGGAACGCAAAACGGGTCAGAAAGTTGCGGAACCGCAGCAACCAGGTCCTCAGGTACTAGTACCTCCCAGACAGAGACACTCTCTGGGAGAAAGACCATTTGACTGGGTTCCTAGGCCTTTATCTGCAAGTACCGAGGGCAATCCTCTAAAAAAGAAACTAAATAGACCCCAGTCTGCAGGACGCATCCTTGATTCCTCCACCAGCTCTGTCAGGTAGGCTTTGTGACAGATTGGAAACCATTTGAGTTCTTTTAGTCGTGTTAATTGAATGTTTTACAAAATAGGTACGCCCAGTTCTTCTCAGCACAACCTTCTCCAGGTCCACCTGCAGGTCAGTCAAACCAAACTAGATGGAAGGAAAGACAATATCGATCGCATGGCATGTATGCATCTATGGAGAGTCTCTTGGACCAACCTGAAGCACCAATTTTCAGGAACAGATCCACATCCACACCACATCCATTCCAGGTGGGCCAATAATTCCAGATTTGTTCAAAGATAATATATACAGTATATGTTTTGTTTGTAAGTGAGCAGCATGAGCGGATTTGAGTGGACTCACTCAATGAAGCATTTGATGAAAAACAAGCATGTTTTTATGTTATTGTTATTTAAAAATAATTTGGTGGACAGTAGCATGTTTAAAACTTATCATAATTATTACATTTGAAATGCTAAAAAACTATTTATGAATTATTTAATTATACTCTGGGGAAAAAGGTGAAAAAACATGTTTTGTATGTATCTCTTTCAAATGCTAAATCTGAATACATGCACTACTTTGCGGTTTTTCACATATTGCGGTGGGTTCTAGTCCCCATTAACCGCAAAAAAACAGGGTCCCTGTATCCAGAATTGCACTTTCACTTCACGAGAGCAATTTATGCTTTCAAAAATAAATTGAAATACCTGAGCTTAGCCTCAATCGGTATGAAAAAATGAATAAATGAGGACAGGAGTATAACAAAAGAACAATTAACTAACTTGCATAGCAAAATTCCACTAGCTTAAATGCTATAAAATGCGAACTTTTTTTTTTAAAAATATATATATAATGCTCTTAACAAATCATTTAAGCACATATTCCTTTCACAACAACAACAAAACAACTATGAAATATACCCCTGAACTAAATTACGAATGCAAAAATAATCATGTTACCTCATACTAAAACCTTTTATTGGTCTTAACAGGGAGCAGCAGGATCCAGCCATGTCAGATGAGTTATGTCATAATAATAATAATCGAGTAATCCGATTAGGAACATTTAATGCGTTGCAGAAAAAATTTTAGGAGATGTAAAACAAAGGCTTGCTAAGATTGCCCTTTCAAAAGAACAAAGAATGCGAATACAAAATAAAATTCCTGAGGGTTTCTTCAAACTATACAGACTTGCACTTTCATTCATAAATGAATTTAAATACCTGAGCTTAGCCTCAAACGGAATAAAAAAAAAATAAAATAAATGAAGATCTAAGTACAACAAAAAGAATTGCTAACTTGCATAGCCAAAGTCAGCTAGCTAAAATGCGATAAAATGTTAACGTTATTTTTACAATGCTCTTTACAAATCATTAAAACATGTATTCCCCCCCAAAACAGCTATATCTACCTATAAACTAAATTAGGAATGCATGAAAAACATATTAGCGCTAACAAAAACTTACCTTATGTTGGTCTTAACAGTGAGCGGCTGGATTCAGCCATGTTCAATGAGTTAGGTCATATTCACTTTTGCTACTAGAGGACAGTGAATCCACCCAAATCAATAAAACTAAATGCAAACCATTTCAAAAGAAACAATTGCCACGCCACTCTAATTAAATCCTCGAAGCAGCCAAATTTTATTCGAAGCTTTTTTCTAATCGAATTACTCGAGCATAGACTTCATAATGGTATTGACGGGACACGGGGCCGATTAATAGGGGGCCTATCTCCGTCAAAGCTGACCAAGTGGAAACACAGACAAAGAGCTTTTTACGTTGAAAATTATTGTGAATTATTGTGTAAATCCCTCAATTCTTTATAGATATGGATGTAAAACAGTCTCAATTCTTGGTTAAAAGCAAAAAAAAAAAAAAAAAAAAAAAAACGGGCCGTTAGCCTTTATTTTAAGTAGGGCTGTCAAAATTAGTGCGTTAACGGGCGTTAATTAATTTTTAAAATTAATCATGTTAAAATATTTGACGCAATTAAGGCACATGCCCCGCTCAAACAGATTAAAACGACAGCAGTGTCATGTCCACTTGTTACTTGTGTTTTTTGTCTCCCTCTGCTGGCGCTTTGGTGCGACTGATTTTTATGGGTTGACATCAACAATGGCGAGCTACTAGTTTACTTTTGATTGAAAATTTTACAAATTTTACTAAAACGAAAACATTCAGAGGGGTTTTAATATAATATTTATATAACTTATGTACAATATGTTGAATGTATATATCCGTCTTGTGTCTTATCTTTCCATTCCAACAATAATTTACAGAAAAATATGGCATATTTTATAGATGGTTTGAATTGTGATTAGTTACGATTAATTAATTTTTAAACTGTGATTAACTCGATTAAAAAATGTTAATCGTTTAACAGCCCTAATTTTAAGTAAATATGTCAAATGTGCTGCTCGTCTTTAAGTCACTGTGGCGCCGCTTTACCACAACAAAGAGCTTTTAACGTGAAATTCTTGTGAATAAATGCTTAAATCCCTGAATACTTTATCGATATGGACGTAAAACACTCTCGATTCTTGGTTAAAAGCAAAAAAATGGGCAGTATTATTTATTTTACATAAATATGTCGAAAGTGCTGCTCGTCTTTAAGTCACTATGGCGCCGCCTTACCACAACAAAGAGCTATTTACGTTTAAATTCTTGTGAATAAATTAGGGCTGTCAAAATTATCGCGTTAACGGGCGGTAATTAATTTTTTTAATAAACACGTTAAAATATTTGACGCATTTAGCGCACATGCCCTGCTCAAACAGATTAAATGACAGCACAGTGCCATGTCCACTTGTTACTTGTGTTTTTGGGTGTTTTGTCACCCTCTGGTGGCGCTTGGGTGCGACTGATTTCATGGGTTTCAGCACCATGAGCATTGTTTATTTATTGACATCAACAATGGCAAGCTACTAGTTTTATCTTTTGATTGAAAATTTTACAAATTTTATTCAAACGAAAACATTAAGAGAGGTTTTAATATAAAATTTCTATAACTTGTACTAACATTTATCTTTTAAGAGCTACAAGTCTTTCTATCCATGGATCGCTTTAACAGAATGTTAATAATGTTAATGCCTTCCAGTTGATTTATTGTTATAATAAACAAATACAGTACTTATGTACAGTATGTTGAATGTATATATCCGTCTTGTGTCTTATCTTTCCATTCCAACAATAATTTACAGAAAAATATGGCATATTTTATAGATGGTTTGAATTGCGATTAATTACGATTGATTTTTAAGCTGTGATTAACTCGATTTAAAATTTTAATCGTTTGACAGCCTTAGAATAAATGCTTAAATCTCTGAATTCTTTATAGGTATGGACATTAAACAGTCTCGATTCTTTGTTAAAAGAACCGGGCAGTTAGCATTTATTTTACGTAAATATTAAGAACTATGATGCTAATGCCGTAGCGGCTAATTTCTACCATTGATTTTTTTCACAACGTTTCAAAATAAATGCATGGTAGAGCTGAAACGAGTACTCGAGCAACTCGAGTAACTCCAGTTTAAAATCTGATCCGAGTAATTTTATTCACCTCGAGTAATCGTTTATTTTGACAGCTCTAAGCGTCACGTTTTGCTCGGACTACTTTTAATGCGGGACAACGCGCTGTCACGTGCGGAGAGGAAGAAGGAAAAAAAAAAACTTACTGCAGCCGACAGCCGCCACAAACGACGCCGACGTTGCTAAATATTAGCCCGCACGATGTTACGTTGGTACAGGTAGCGTCTGATGCGTCTCATAGAGATCACATGTATGTTGAACTAGATGCGAAATGACCGACTCGGCCGCGTTAGTAAACAGCCGCCATCTTAAAGCAGTAGAGCGCTAAGCGCTAATAAATAAGATTAACGTTACTGTCGCTACTAGCTCACGTAACGTTAGCCCTGCGGAGGGCTAGGTTTCAATTAATTATGACCACTGTCGATGCGTGGCTAACGTGTCTTACATACAGGCTTTAACATAACATAGCATTGTGGAGTGATGAGGGTGTAAAATAAAAACTTAATCATGCTAACTATCAATTTTAGCTCAGTAGTCATTGCTGGATAAAACACCAAGTAGCACTGGTCCCTAATGTGCTCCAATACAGCCTGTATCATACATTTATTTTGAACACTGCAAAAACTCAAAATCCAATCAGGACTTACAGTTTAGACTAACTTAAAACTTAACTAGAACTTAAAAATGGCTTGACACAAAGAGAAATTCAATTGAAACACGTGGGAAAAAATCCTAACTTTTAAGTGATGTGTGTTATCAAGCGTAACGGCATTTTTAGGTAAGATTTTTTTTTTTTTTTTATAAGATCTAAAAGTTTTTTGTGTGAAAGCAGTGAATTTGTCTTTTTTTTTTTTTAATTCTAGTTACATCTGAGATACAATTGTTGGCTGTTTTCAACAATATACATCGGAAATAAAGACATTGATTGACTGAAAATGGTTCAAGATTAGATGAAATGTCTTGTTTTCTCATGTATATTTATAATTGCTCTTCACCTAAAAATATATTTGTTTTATCCGATTACTCGATTAATCGATAGAATTTTCAGTCGATTACTAAAATATTCAATAGCTGCAGCCCTAATGCATGGTACGAAAAATATAATTACCTTGACTCCTCGAACACATCACTCCTGAGATGATCCTTTTTACTGTTTGTATGCGGTACAGCTTTCGTACTTTTATCCTAAATCCGGCGTTGACTCGCTGCATGTGTTGCTGCGACCGACTGCGAATAACTGAAGCAGATTGCGGGATTGGTCCCCTGCTTGAAGGCGTTGCGCAGTGGCTGGCCGAATTGACCCGTCAATACCATTTTGAAGTCTATGCCTCGAGTTAATCGATTAATCGTTGCAGCAATAATTGTGCTGAATAAAAGAAATGAACACAATGTTTTTGTCTTCCTCAGGCACTTGGAGTCAATAAAAATGTACCAGTTAATTCCACCGAAACCTGCAGGTATGGACCGTCGCTCCTGTAAATTAAGAACATTTTTATTGTTTCTAGGTCAAGGCAGTATTATTTGCAGACTGCCCATTCAACATTCCTTTCAAATTAATAATTCTAGGTTAAAACCACTAAGTAAGCCTGTTCCTATTGTCTAAATGAATTGCACTTTCACAACTCTTATTGCTTCATGTCATTTGTAGCGTCCAGAAGAGTATGAGCTCTACGCCAGACGCCCATCGTCAAATCCGTGTGGTCGCACAAAGGGGGAAGTCCATGGAAGAACTTGGGGCATCCAAGTTAACAAGGCTGTCCACTCTCAGTAAAAGTTCTGAGCAGCTGGATCAGGCGTGCCGAGAAGTGGGTAACAGTTCACTCTTTGCTGAAGTCAAAGAAGCTCAGGGGATGGAAAGAGGGTGGAAGAAGTATGCGTTAAATCTCGCGAAGAAAGAAACAGACATTTCTGACCTGAAGGGACCAGCACAATTCGATACAGAGAAAAAGTCCAATCTGAATCCAGCCTCTGATCCAGCGCCGGTAGATGGGGAGGAAATTGGACTTAAGCCAACGACAGGAAGAAGAAACTTGAGCGGATCCCACTCCCCGACTTCTTGCTGGTCCTCTAGGGGCAAAAGGAAATCTTCTGGATCTCGCAGTCCTCCCACAGATAAGTTCCTGTCTAGCAAACCTCCCTTGGAGGTATCTCATTGCCTTGGAGGCCAAGAGACCATTGAAAGGGAGGTCAGGTCTACCATGTTTTCCACTACGCAGATGAAACAACCATGTGAAAACAAAATGGACTCCAGGTGACTCCCTTTGCACTCTTATACCTTAACACATAACTTAAATCAGTAATTCTATCTATCTATTACTTTGCCAGAGTTAGCTAATGGTTTAACTCATTTCCTTCATATTCATCTTCACACTTCATCCTTGCAGGGGTGTCCACAGTTCTCCCGACCAGTCAGTGGTCGAAGCAAGCAAAGACGTCCAACCCCCTGCCCATGAAGTGTCCCTAAGCTGTGGCGTGACCACAGATCCGTCCTTGTGGATCTTTCCTTCAGAGGAGGATCAGCCCAAAGAGGACGTGAAGATGCCAAAATCTGATTTTAATGAGTCTTCCATCTCCTGTCAGAAAACTGAAGCCTCCGTGTCTACCGGCACATCCATTTCTGATGAGCAGGCTGCAGAGGAGAAAAAACCCAAACGGGTGGACAGTGATTCCAGAGATAATCAGGAGATCGAGGACAGTGGTATAACAGAGGTAGAAACTTCAAGTTCGGAGAATCCTGCCAAGAGGCCGTCATGGGAGGAGCTGGTTGAGGCCGTGGTCAAGGTAGACCAGTCACTTACCCCCGCGCTCTATCCGCTAACCAATCGTAAGACGGCGCTTATGTTGATGGAACAACTGCTATCTGAGGACACGCTGCTGATGGAGGAGCACTACAAGAAGAAACAGGAGCAGAAAGAAGCTGCAGAAAGGTCTGTAACCTGCAAAAAACGTTTTAGTCACATCTTTCTTTGTTTTTTGTTCTTTAGCAACCTGCAAAATCGTGCACACCTTAGTGCGCTTTCACAATAGCACTGTAGCAGAGTTCTTTTTCTCAGATCGTCCACTTCGTTTTGTAAATGTGAATGTGCACCCGAACTCTAGTCCGGACCAAACGAATGAACACTGGTCCGCTCAAAATCGTGGGTCTCGCTCCGCTTTAAGCGCACCCTGCCTTGTTCATGAATGCAACCAGAGCAGGGTGCGCTTTTGCTACTTTATGTGCAGCGTCACAGCGTGGAGCCGTAAAGCTCTAGGCCAGGGGTGTCAAACCGATTCCACAACGGGCCGTAGTGGGACCTGGTCTTTGTTGCAACAGATCCAGCACAGACAGTTCAACCAATAAGGTTTCTGCTAAAACAAGCAACACCTGACTGCAATCAACTGTAAGGCACTGTTTTCCGAAATTTCCGGGTTCGCAGTGAGTCAGCAACAGGCACACTTTTGCGAAATATACAATGTTCATTGATTAGAAAAATGACGAATAAATGAGATTTATTGATGACAATCCTACAAGAGCAAGCAAACAAACATCAAAATCAGCATAACAAGTGTCAACGATGACGCTAGATCTAGCTTGTCAATCCCAGAATCCCTGCGCTACCGTTACAGCACAACAAAATGTTCCATGGCAATGAAAAAAATGTTTACCGTGACAAATTAGCGGGGAGCCAACGCTCCGGTAAAGCGGCGAAGGAACAAAGCCGAGCGATCCGTACGTGATCCTCCAGCGAATTTCACGGGTCGCCCGGAAATGTCCGGTTCTTGTAGGAACGCGCCTCCTGGGGGCGAGGGTTGGCCGTCCCCGCCCCCACGCACCTTGCCCAATGACAAATATTAAAGCTACTTTTGGTTCAGCCCCTTGAAAAAGGGCTTCTCACATGGTCCTGGTAACAGATGTTCTGTCCCCGCGGTAAATATTATGGGTGCAAAACAAGTTATCTCGTGAGATTCCCTCCCAACTATGGAACCCAAACGCGTAAAAAACAATACTATTAGGGTTGTTCCGATCACGTTTTTTTGCTCCCGATCCGATCGTTTTAGTTTGAGTATCTGCCGATCCCGATATTTCCCGATCTGATTGCTTTTTTTTTTTTTTTTTGCTCCCGATTTGATTCCAATCATTCCCGATAATTTTTCCCGATCATATACATTTTGGCAATGCATTAAGAAAAAAAATGAATAAAACTCGGACGAATGCATACATTCAACATACAATACATAAGTACTGTATTTGTTTATTATGACAATAAATCCTCAAGATGGCATTTACATTATTAACATTCTTTCTGTGAGAGGGATCCACGGATAAAAAGACTTGTAATTCTTAAAGGATAGATGTGACTTTGTATATTGTGACTAAATATTGCCATCTAGTGTATTTGTTGAGCTTTCAGTAAATGATACGGTAGCCATTTAACTATTCTGCCCAAATGCATGATGGGAAGTGCAACCATGACTGTGCGTATTGGCACCAATTGATATATCTTCTCTGCGTTGGGAAATTACATAGGGTGTAAAGAAAAAGATCAACTACTACCTTTCTTCCGCACATTGTTTTCCCGCGATATTTCTAATTGTTGAGACAGGGGTTTTAAGGCTTTAGCCAATTAAAAAAAGGCTCCAAAGACTGCCAAAATTCACTTTACTCATTTTACGCTGCCTTTCAGCTTTATATGTAAGTAAATCAGCACCATTATAGACTGAATGCGACAATGCGTGAGTGGGTCGTGCAGCGCATGCGTTAATTGCGTTTAATATTTAACGTGATTAATTTTTTTAAAATTAATTACCGCCGTTGACGCGATAAATTTGATAGCCTTACTTTAAGCCAAAACTAAAGACTCTGGATGAATGTAAGACATTTTGACTGTAACGTTTAAATACAATTAGAAAATGATTTAATTGAAAAATATACTGTATATATATTTAAAAAAGGCATGTCCGATATTTTTTTTTTGCCGATTCCGATACTTTGAAAATGACGTGCTCGGACCCGATCGATCGGGACATATTTAAATACTATGGTGCAAAACAAGTTATCTCGTGAGATTCCCTCCTAACTGTGGAACCCAAGGTAAAAAACAATAACAAGTTGTTACAATCTTGGTCACAGAGGGAATCATACATCACAAAGGCATAATGTGCTAATGTTAAGGCATCACATATTTTCCCACATCAGGCACCAAATTGGTTAAAGGCTGTCCTCCTGATGGGTTTGAACTTTGAACAAAAACCTGCACCCACTGGAGCCCCTTGAGGACCGGTTTGACTGTGACTTGGGGTCCCTTTTGTGTTTTAATTTTCCCCGATGCATTTTGATATACTACAGTTTGCTCGGCATTGAGTAAGGAGGGAACAACCCCGCCACTGTTCTAGCGGCGAGTTGCTCTGCTGTGCTCTATCATGTTTTATTTATTTTTATTATTTATTTTTTTAACTCGCATGCATACAAACATCCGGTGCACTAAAGACAGTGTTAACCCTTTAAGGTCTGGGCCTATTTTGTCTGATTTTGCATGCCTTTGAAGTTGCCTTTATATTTCAAAGAAAGAATTGTTTACGATGGCCTGGTTTGGTCCCTTTTTTTGTGACACCTTGAACTTCATGTCCAAACTGTTGTTTCCGTCACTGACCAATTATAAATCATCATTTTGGGCCCAAAAAGACCAAAAATTCCACAATCGTTTTGTCAAAATTTTTAATTTTGATGTCCAATTGACAACCAAACATGCGTAACGAACCGTTTTGAAACTTTGTAATATTTATTCAACATGTTAGGATGAACATTCAACCAAAAAAATTTAGAATAAATAGTCTTATATTTGACAATTCAACATAAACAACAGGTATAGCATAGGCGTTTTTTGCCTTTATACATGCTCTAGTCAAAACAGGTTATATACAGCAGACCGAACAGTGAAAAAATATATACCATCTAACACAAAAAGTGTTTCTCTTTATGAGTTTAGGTATTGCGGCCCATCACCTGATGAAAACTATGTACACACAATCAAGCTTCTTGAACACACATTTATATACACAAATTGAGAAGACTGATTGTGGGAAAAAATGTATATATATATAACATTGGGGAGAAAAAAGTATTTTCAAAAACATTTACAATAAACAAGTTAATTTTTTTTCAGGCATGCCACTCCGAAAAGCAGTTTCGTCCTGGAATTCGAAACAGGGCGACATCACACAGCCCACACTTCCATGGGGTGTTGGTCCTCTTTCCACCCTTCCATTTTCATTTCACTTTACTTTCATTGTCACTATAAATGTACATGAAAAAAAGTCAGTATTTATGAAAATGATAAAGTATAAAATAAAAATATATACAGCAATAAATAATAATGGAAATCTATATGTATGACAATAGAAAGAATACCATAGCTGAATATGTGCTACATCCCTAATCTTCATATAGAAAGAAGATCACCACAATTATAAATTCCTGCCTTGGATACACACAGTTCACGTACGACTTTGATCTGATATGCACATTTTATTATTATATACACAAACACACACTTATATTGCATCAAAATTAACTTTGTCATGCAAAATCAAAAGAAACTTTCAAAAGAAACTTTTTCCAGCCTAAAAAAAAAAAAGTGAGTTTGCTTACCTCTGCTCGTCGATGGCGTCACCCACGTGTTCAAATACGTCACTATCTTCACTCGAGGACTCTTCCGAAGAAGACTATGATGACGAATTTGGACCATCCTCTTCCTCAAGTTGATCAAATAGCACAATTGCTTGCGCTAAATTTAGTTTTCCGTTCATTCTCAAAGTCACACAAAGTCGCTGCTCGATCCAAACGGCCGTCGGCTCGCCACCTCGCTGCTTCAGAACACTCCTCCCTCTCGTTCGGTGGAACCTCGCATGGCAGTTATATTTATTTAAAAAACGCATTTTGTGCTTCCACTGTGACTTCGAAAGGGTTCGTTTGATTTGTGGTTTTTTCATGGAGCTTCCGTTTTGAAAAAGGACAAGAAATGATGGAAATACAGACGCAAACAAATGATCCATGCAGCGTTTTAATGTTTTTTTGAGAGGACAATAAAACTATAAAACTTAAATGACAATATCTCACGTTTTAATTGGTCGATTGACTTCAAATAATAACGAGAGTAAACCGCAACTTCCGCACTTTAAAACGAGACCAGCCAACGGCATGTGGGTGACGTATTTAAAACGTGAGGGCGCTTCAAAGACTACGTGCGCTGAGGACGCGCCGGCGCGTCCTTCGACTCTCAAGGGTTAAAAAACAACAACTAGACTTTAACATTACGTGACGCATCAAAGCAACACGTTGTGACGATTGCATCTTTCGTCCACGTCTGGCTATTCGGAAAGTTCGTTTGGTGCAGTGTGAATGCTGAACCTTTTCAACAACTCGTTTGCATATGTTGGTGCGAGGCAGCGCCCTAAGTGAAGGTAACCCACTAATAGGGTCATTTTGATGGACTTGCTATCTAATGTTGTGTCTGGTGAACGTACAATCTACTAAGCTTGAGAACGATAAACTGATACGACCAGATATCTGGTTTTACAGTGCGAGATACAGCTGTATCGATAGTAAAGTTACCCTTCAACAGTAATGCGCCATTAAATATTCAATGAACCGATAGTAGAGATAGAATTCGGCTATCGCGAGCACAAGAATCGGCTTCTAATGCCTAGTTCAATGCATTGCTTAATGTGATGATAATTTAGCTTTTACTTCACATGCTGCGCTTGAGTCATTCACCACACAGTGCACTTAGATTGAGATCGCACGCATATAATGTGGACAAGCACCATTCACAGTTGTGGTTGCCTCAACTTCCCTTGCATTTCGGCAGAACAGCTACTAGTCGCCGTCATTACCCGATCGTCACAGGCGTGTCATAACAACGCGAGAGCTAACAAAACCACTGTAACGCACGCTCCGTAGCGTTTTCTTCATAGCCCAAAACGAAACTAGTAGTGGCAACGAAGTAACATGCTAAAACAATGGACAGTTTGAGCACCGACGCCAGTGACGTGCAGCGATGAATTTTCAACGCACCCAGGAAAACAAAAGTCGGACTTTGAAGTGATGAAGGCAGCCAGGTCTGTTCGCATGGGACAGAGCTAGTGTGAAGCGGTATAGAGATCGTGAGTTTTAACCCTGAAAAATAACCCACTACAATGGTGGAAAGGGCGGCATATTGTTTCCACGAAACGCAGTCTACTTAAACATGAACATGTGGATTAGTTGATCTTCCTCAAGAAAAATCTGCCCATCAAAAAAGATATGGACGGTGATGAGGAATAAAAAATGTGGAAGCACAGGCATAAGTGAATGACTTTGCTGTGTATAAGGTTAAAGTAATGATTATTGAGTTGTCTGTCTAAAATGCCATGTTTTTATTCCCCCAATTATACAAGTGGTAAAGCATAATTTATTATTTATTTATGATGACATTGCAGGTTTACATTTTTTTTTGTAGAGCTGCTGCATATTTAATTAATATTTTTTGTTTGGAAGATGTTTACGTTGAAAGTTTGCACTTAAATTACTTACCTCTTGTGTTCAAAACACCAGGAAATACAGTAATTGAATTTTGCGCTTTATTGTTGTCTGTCACTGGAGTTTTATCTTATTATCAATCCCTTCCAACAAAATGACGGTCATATAGTAAGCCTTATTATTTTTTTTTTCATTAAAAAAAAACAAAACAAAACATAACATAACATTGGTATGAAATTTTGTTGTTTAATTTTGCTATTAGAAATGTGGTCTTTTTTTATATGTTTAAAACACAACAAATGTTTACTATCATATCGTTTTCACTCTGTATCGAATCGTATCGAATCGCTCGGCCTTAAAAATATAGTTTTTTTTAATCGAATCGTAACCTGTGTATCTAGATACATATCGAATCGGCTTCATGCCAGAGATTCCCAACCCAACAATCTACACAGGTCTGGTAATGTAGAGGAAAACTGTACTCAAAAGACCAATTAATGAGAATTTCCAGTACTGTATAATGTTTCTGTATGAAACACAATAGTGTTTGGTTTTGCCCAAAGAAGCTGCCGTGTCACCTTGCGTTGCATCATAGCCTCCGACACACTCGTGTATCTGCTTACTGCTGGATGCGCACTAGGCTTTCTGCAAATGTAAGCAAAGAGAATGAGCGCTGATACAAGCAAAATTAAACTTGTATAGATCAGTGTTTTTCAACCTTTTCTGAGTCATGGTACGTTTTTAAATTGGAAAAAAATCTCGCGCCACACCACAAACTAAAAATGTTCCAAAACTACTTTCTGTACTGTATATTTAATTATAAAATAATTTCTCAGTGTTTACACTTACTCAATGAGAAACCTGAGCCTGTTTAGATGAACACGAAGGCGATATCCTGGCGGGAATCTTCTTAAAACAGCTCTCAGTCTCTCTCTGTTTTGATTTTATATTGCAGTTAGGCTTGAAAAGCTCAGAATTATCAGACAGAGGGACTGTAGCAATGTCTTAAAGAGCATACGACAGGAGAAAAAAAGTCTTAAATAGCATTATTATGTGAATTAGAATCATATTTTGAGACGATTCGACTATATACAACAATTTAGCAAAGCTCAGATGACAAGAAATTACTCTTTTAATCTGCCGGTTAGCCACGCCTACCATTATAGGGCTCTAACGTCCCCAACAGGTGGATGACATCAGCGGGAGACTGGGCTCATCGGTTTTACTATTCAGCCCATTGAGGGGGAATTATTCAGAACGAGATAAACGCGACGAAGAAAGCCGCAAAATGTAATTGTTTCAGTCTCTCTACTCCAATATTTTTACAGGATATTCTTTTTATCCAAGTATTTTTCCCCAATAGCTAAATAAATGGCTTGAGAAGGACCATTCAACCCATTGAGGTGTAATTATTCAGAATGAGGAAAATGCGACGAAGAGAGCTGCAAAATGTCATTTTTTCTGTCTCTTTAGTTCAATATTTTTACAGGATATTCTTTTTATCAAAGTATTTTTCCCCAATTGCTAAATAAATGGCATGGTCATGACAAATAACAGTCTTGTGCTAAATGGAATATGAAATAATAAAACTGCACTTATTCAGGACGACATGGCAAAATTACTCCATAATGGTCAAAACTGTCGACTTCACCTTTACTGTCGCACCTCCCAAACGATGTTTTATGACACCTAAATCGGACATATGTCATTTCCCTTCCCCGGCTTCGGAGAATGTAAACAAACCAAGAGGCGTGACAGCTAGCTGACATGCTAACCCGAACCGAGTGATGTTTCAAAGTCTTCAAGGCGGGAAATCACACATAACTAGCTCGGATTATTTGACATGACGACTGGGTTTTCGATTGTCTTTGCGGATCGGCAAACCGCCCGGCGGAGAGCAATTTACAGCTTGTTCCCCGGAGGAGGGCGGCTGCAGTTGTTGTGCAGCTAACGTGCAGCTAATGTGCATGAGGAGAGCTTTTTTCATGCCTATCAATGATCAAACGTAAGTAGTCCTTTATTTAAAGAAAGTTGGTAGTGTTTACTAGTGGTGTCAACAATAATCGATGCGGCGATGCATCCCGATGCGGGGCATGGACGATACGATTCGATGCGGGCAACAAGCCGAATCGATTCAGCGCAATTTAAAATATATAAGTACGTTCAAAAATGTTCCCTGCGCAATTCCGGTGATGCAACGGATTTGGTTTCCTCGTTTGTATTATTATTTTCATGTTTCATTTTTTACAAACGCATAACTCATAAGTTTCCCACCAACCTCGTAGAAGCCAAAATGTTTCCAGATGTCTGCTTTCAATGTCTTAGGTGCATCAATAATCTTTCTTGGTTGAACACGTTTATTTCGAATACTTAATACATAGGTACCGATAATCGGTGACAATAATGGAAAAAAAAAAAAAGAAAAAAAAAAATATGAGTATTCGAAAAGGAGTGAGAAGAAGTAAAAACTTATTTACTCCCACCCCTTGTCCTTAAGTCCTGACATATCAGTTCCATTCCTTACATTTAAATATATACATTCTTGCTCCCTCTTTCTCCGCTTCAGCCATTGTTATGTTATGTCCTATCTCTTAGAGGTTAGATCTTGTGCCCGACCCCGAATGGGTCAGGTCGGGCCCAAAATGTTAAGTATTCACGATCGGGTCGGGTCGGGCTGCCGCGCCTGACTAATACATTCTAGAAAGCAAGCTCTCTGTATTGTGCATTTGCTTGTGCACGCACATGAACGCAGTGGCGCCGCCCGCTTTTTCTTCTTCTCCTCCCGCTGTGGCGCTTGCGATTCATTACGAAAGACACTTTTATTTATGCACACAAAGGCAACACAAATGTGATCCTTTTGAATCTTCTCCTCTGTGTGTCTGCAAAACCGCACTTTAAAAAAAAATAATTTTTTTTTATATTAAACTTTCCCGGCATTATTTGGTTGTGTAAATGCTTTTATAATGATAATAAAAATATGTAGACTATTTAAACATTAAGAAAACTTTGCTTTGCTTTAGAATTTTAATGCATCCCAGGCTTTAATGCATCGCGATGCATTGCCGAATCGAACCGAATCGAATCGTGACCCTCTGAATTGAATCGAATTGGATCGAATCGAATCGTGGCCCTCCGAATCGTAATCGAATCGAATCGTGAGGGCAGTGCCGATGCACACCTCTAGTGTTTACTATGTAATCGCTGTATTCGTATTTGACATAATACAAAACAAGATGTTTACTCACTTCCTCCTAAGTCCTATGGTCCCACAGTAGTAGGGCTTGTTTTGGGCAATATCCACGTTGAATGGGAACCTTTTGAAACTCCAAAAAGGTGCACACACCACAGCAAGATTTTTCTGCAGCCGTTTGGCTGGCGTGATGCGAAAAATAAACATATTCATCCGCAAAATCGGCTGAATCCTTAGTCCTCATACACAACAGCACGGCTTTATAGTGAAGAGGACGCCTTCATCCGTACACATCACAGCGCCCTCCTCCTCAATGCAAGATCGAAGCCGGAAGTCACTCATTTTCATGGCGCGGGATTAAAAAAACTAAACAAATATAGCGATCGCTTCCACACACATCCAAGCGGTCCATATCATTCAGGAGCATAAAATACCGCGTGTATTATGAAATAAACATGCTTTTTTGTGTCACATGCACTTTAAACCACATCAGGGCCGAGCATCTAGCCGACAACGGCTTTGCAGGCAGGTAGTATTAATGTCCTTGCCACAGTGTTGGAGTTTTTGGATTTAGCAACAAGCTAACTGGCTTTGAGGGCTTTCTCATTTATCTTTGTTTTTTTTCTCAAAAAAGTTGCCTGTTTCTCTGTGTTTTCACAAGGGCGAACAAAATAGTCCATCGACTTGTTTTGAAGCGACGGGTGTTTCGTTTGGAGATGATGTTTAAGCTTGCTTGGCACCATGGCGCTAGCTGCTCGTGTCACGTTCAAGAATGGCTCGGATTTCTAGCCATCAACCACCTTGATAAGAGAAAGGAATGCACATTCAGTTCGGATGAAGTTAGTCTGACTTGTTTTTTTAATTTTTTTTATTTTACAGTTGTGAAACCAAGTCACCACCGTCACAGGACGGCTTGAAAGCTGCAAGCAGCACACACGATCCCGCTAGCAAGAAGGTAAATCAATTATAAAGTCAAAATTCACGTAAGACTGCTTTAGTGTCAAAAACTGTTGCAATCTTCTTGTTTTTTGGCATGGATAAAGCCAGCACAAGCTTGTTCTTGTCTTAATTCTCTCGCACTTGAACTCAGAGTATGCTGGTGTGCTACATCGAGGAGCATCTGGGCTCGCTGGAGGAGACGCGGGACGCCCTTCAAGTGGAGATCCAGGACAACGTGGCCCACGGCAAGGCTCTGGAGGCTCTGGTCCGCGAGCGTTGTCTGCCCCTGGAGCTGGAGAGGTACAACCTGTTCATCGGGGACCTGGAGAGGGTGGTCAACCTGCTTCTGTGCCTCTCCGCCCGGCTGGCCAGGGTGCAGAACGCCCTGAGCACTGTGGATGAGGAAACGGATGCTGAGGAGAAGGTTAGTGTTTATTAACGGTGGATAGTATGAATATATTATATTTGATCACGATAATTCAAACAGTACACCCTAAAAATAAAGTCAATAAAGATAGCAGAAGATATCAAGAAACTTGCACAGGGGCGTTCACAATGCTCATTCAGTGCAGTGAAAGTGTCATTGATGTTAGCTTTGCATGTAATGCAAATGCAACCATCTATGTTATGCCTTGTTTTTTTTCCATGGCGTTTCTTCAGCCCGCCACAGAGTTCAAACCGTTTGGCCCATCGACTCCGTTCAAATGCCAAAATGACAGAAATTCTCTTGCGACGCAGGAAATTTTTCGTATGACTCCCCCCAAAATTACTGTTTGCTCGATAAAAAAAAAACGTATCTAGTCTTACATTTTTTTCTCCAATTCACAGAAATAAAAAATTGCAGGACGGGGCATAAAAGCCGTTTAAGAATTTGCCCAAAAACTACGGTTCCCCCAGAATTCGCCAAAAATCTTCCCATTCGTTTCTAATGGCCAAAATTTCCCCTTCATTTTTTATTTTTCATCAAAAACTTACAATTACAGACCTTTGGCATTCAAGTAAGTCGATGCCATTGACAGCCATGTACGTCTGTGCCATTGACGGCCATGTATGTCAATTCTATTGATGCCAATGTACTTGGATTCCATTGACAGCCTTGTACGTCCATGCCAATGACTGCCATGTATGGCCTTGCCATTGACGGCCATTTATGTCGATTCTATTGATGCCAATGTACTTGAATTCCCTTGACGCATATGTAAGTCGATGCTATTGACAGCCATTCACGTCCATGCCTTTGACAGCCGTGTATGTCGATTCTACTGATTTCAATATACTTGGATTCCATTGACAGCCATGTACATCCATGCCAATGACACCAATGTACGTGAATGCCATTGAAGGCCATGTACGTCTTTGCCAATGACCCCCATGTAGTACGTGAATACCATTGACAGCCATGTACATTCATGCCAATGACACCAATATTCGGCCATGCCGTTGACAGCCATGTATGTCCTTGCCATTGACGGCCGTGTACGTCCATGCAATTGATGGCCATATACTGCATGTCGATTCTATTGATGCCAATGTACTTGGATTCCATTCACGCATATGTAAGTTGATGCCATTGACGGCCATACGCATCAAAATATCAACAGAAAATGACCCTGAAATGCCCCCAAATCAATAGGAATTGATCCTAAATGTCCCCAAATCAAAAGGAAGTAACCAGATATCAACAAGGAGTGACCCTGAAAGGTCCCCAAATCAACAGCAAGTGACTTGATATCAACAGGAAGTGACCTGAAATCAGCTGGACGTGACCCCAAGGGGTTTACCTGTGAAAGCAAAGCTACCATCGCAATTTCCCCAGAAATTGCATTTTCTACTCGTATATCGACTCACCGGCCACTTTATTAGGTACACCATGCTAGGAACGCGTTGGACCCCCTTTTGCCTTCAGAACTGCCTCGATTCTTCGTGGCATAGATTCAACAAGGTGCTGGAAGCATTCCTCAGAGAATTTGGTCGATATAGACCCTACTCACCAACGTCACAGAATGACGTGTCGCTGTATCCGGCCGCCATGTTGTCCGTCAGTGTTTATCCGTATTCTCAATGGTTTCAATTTGTCATGCAATTTATAGTGCAATTCATGGAAGCCCCGGTGCTTTCAGGCGCTGTAAACTCATTGGATGCGTTGCATAAAAGGCGTAATGTGGAAAAGCTTCAGTCTATCCATTCGCCAGATCCATATTTGATGCCTAAATCGATATTTTTCGACCCGCTGTCTTCGCCCTCTCTGCCTGACATCTGCTACCCTGATATCTACAACTATCTTGTCCACACAAAATCAGCCTATTCTCACGAAAGTTTGAAAAAAATTGAGCAGCACTCTAAGCAACATTACCCCGTGTGACCCTTTACTTCCAATTTTCTAAAATGGCGACAATCAATAAAAAAATTTTTTTTAAAGTTGACTGCGACGCGTCAAGGATAGGTGCATATTGGACTATTTCTTCAATAAAATACACTACTGTGTCTGCCTCATTTGCAAAGAGACAGTCGCGGAAGATACGCAACGAGAAATTAAAGCAACTTGAAGCTAATTTAATTTCACAGCAGCAGTATTTCGCAAGAGCCCGAGGGTCAAAAGAGAACGCCACAAAGGCGAGATTGTTGAAATTATGAATTTAAAAAAATAATAATAACGCAAATGTGACACACAGAAGGCCTTGCTAAAATGTCTTTAAATGTATTGTTCTACGTAAATCAGCCCAGGTAGCCCCCCACATTTTTACCACACCAAATCTGGCCCCCTTTGCAAAAAGTTTGGACACCCCTGTTTAACCGATGATCCGTAGACGAGGCCAGCTTCTTTCACTTGTTACCAGCTAAATATTATTCAAAAAATAAAGATGGTGGAACAAATAAGCATCTTGAATTTGGAACGGTATGTTGTCGGCGATTAGCCCAGCAATGATCTTAATTGTGGTTGTCAGCCCAAAACCCTCTAAATATATATTAAATGCATCTTACCAGATATAAAATGACTACTACATAATCTGTGGTAATCGTTTGGAGCCCAGTTTTCTCGTCGAGTTGCAGCAGTCCATCTCGCTCTCCTCTCCGGGTCTCTCGGAATACGGTAGAACTTCAAGTCTCTCCGTCTATCTTCTCTGTTATTGCAACTGACCGCCACACACGCCTTCACCATTTTGATGATTAATGTTAACGAGCAGAAAAACACGCCATGATGCGAATCTCCCGTTCCACCACATCCCAAAGATACTCTTTTGGATTGAGATCTGGTGACTGTGGAGGCCATTTGAGTAGAGTGAACTCATTGTCATGTTCAAGAAACCAGTCTGTGATGATTCCGGCTTTATGACATGGCGCATTATCCTGCTGAAAGTAGCCATCAGAAGTTGGGTACATTGTGGTCATAAAGGGATGGACATGGTCAGCAACAATACTCAGGTAGGCTGTGGCGTTCCAGCGATGCTCAATTGGTACCAAGGGGCCCAAAGAGTGCTCAGAAAATATTCCCCACACCATTACACCACCACCAGCCTGAACCGTTGATACAAGGCAGGATGGATCCATGGTTTCATGTTGTTGACGCCAAATTCTGACCCTACCATCCGAATGTTTCAGCAGAAATCAAGACTCATGAGACCAGGCAACGTTCTTCTAATCTTCTGTTGTCCAATTTCAATGAGCTTGTGCAAATTGTAGCCTCAGTTTCCTGTTCTTAGCTGAAAGGAGTGCGACCCGGCGTGTTCTTCTGCTGCTGTAGCCCATCTGCCTCAAAGTTCGGCGTACAGTGCGTTCAGAGATGCTCTTCTGCCTACCTTGGTTGTAACGGGTGGTTATTTGAGTCACTGTTGCCTTTCTATCAGCTCAAACCAGTCTGGCCATTCTCCTCTGGCATCAACAAGGCATTTCCGCCCACAGAACTGCCGCTCACTGGATATTTTTTCTTTTTCGGACCATTCTCTGTAAGCCCTAGAGATGGTTGTGCGTGAAAATCCCATTAGATCAGCAGTTTCTGAAATACTCAGACCAGCCCTTCTGGCACCAACAACCATGCCACGTTCAAAGTCACTCAAATCACCTTTCTTCCCCATACTGATGCTCGGTTTGAACTGCAGGAGATTGTCTTAAACCATGTCCACATGCACTGAGTTGCCGCCATGTGATTGGCTGATTAGAAATTAAGTGTTAACGAGCTGTTGAACAGGTGTACATAATAAAGTGGCCGGTGAGTGTAGATTTCTAACATTTAACTACATGTCATATCGTACACCTTTTAGAACAATACAATTGACAGCTGTCTTTCTATGAGCCCAATGTTGGTCTCCTTACAAGTCACATGACTTCTGCTTGTTGATACTGTCAACAAACCCGAAGCCTTTTCTTCCTGTTTGAAATATTAGCTACATGTGTTTTCTTTACCAAGGTCAGAATTAAAATGCCTTTTTTCCCAGCTGATCGAAGCGTCAGCAATGAAGTCAGCGTTTACATCTCTGCTCCCATGCCCCCTCCCGTTGTCTTCTTTCTGTCATGTTGACTTTGGAACAGCAAACATGCCTGCGAGGTGAAGAGTAGCTTTAGTTTCTCACCATGTGAAATGCTGAAAAATGCATAGTTCATGCTCTTCGTTTTAGCTAATGCTATTAAGTCGAATACTTCATGGGGCAAGACGATTACTCCCAAATGGGTCACAAGGTTAAAAATGGTGACACCAAGGTAATGTGAGTTCATCCTTTTAAGTTCCAGACTTCATTTCCACGAAAGCCAAAAGCTTCCCTGCCCATTGGGTTGAACACCTATTTTGTCAGACATTTCTCAATTCATGTGAAAACATTGCTAAGTGTTCTGAACGTGTTGACCTCCCTTCCGTACAGCAACCTTGTCGTTTCACACCGTTATCAGCGCCCCGGCGGCGACTGTTTACACTCGCTCACCGAAACTCTGGCAGCTCACTGGTTTCGATGACATTTGCACCAACCCTGCCCTCTGTTGACACAAGGCAACACTGCACCTCCCTTTCTAAAGATTCAACTTATCCCTGACTACACAGTGAATAGCAAATGACTCCGGTATAATGATTTTTTATCTGTAATACATGATAGTCTTAATTACAGTAGAAACTTGCCCTGCAAGCAGGACTCAACGGGCCCGAGGGCGAGCGTATTGATTCCTCCAATTTCTTTTCGGGGAACCTATCGATTTCTCCAATTTCTTTGCGGTGATTTTTTTTGGGGGATGCTAAATATATTTTGCCTACGCTTTGATATAATGTCAAAAAAGCAAGGGTCCTTTTCATTTGCCATGGAAAAAGAATAATACAAGGAAATAAGACATAACAACCACCTAATAATAAAAATAACAATAATTAAATTGGCCATTTTCATTTGCCATGAAGAAGCCCTAAGCCCAAAACCCTAACCCTAAACACCAAAAAACGTCCAACTGTGGTACCCCGCACAGGTCAGGCCCGTGAATGAAAACTCACCATTTTGATATGTGCAAATTTTGTTGAGTTTTTAAGCATGTTCAGAACTTCAAATTAGCCATTTTCATTTGCCCTGAAGAAGCCCTAACCCTAAACCCTAACCCTAATCCGCAAATAAGCCCAACTTTAGTACTCCACCCAGGCCAGGCCCGTGAATGAAAACTCACCATTTTGATAACTTAACATCTCATATGTCTCATGAAGAGTCTCACCAATTTTGAGGAGGATCCAACTAACTGCCTTGGTGCAATGGTCTCAAACGTACACCCTGGTTTTCGACAAAAATGGCATGTTTTTCAATATTCAATCCAAAATACCGATTTCCTGTTGGGTTTGGAATATGGGTGCAAGAGACTTTTTGAAGCATTTTTACACAAGGTATCGACTCCCCAAATTTCATCACTCTACGTTGAAAAAACCTAAATGGAGAGGCCTTTTTTAAAAATTCCAGGCGGCACCACTGAGCCATTTTTGGATATTTTTTCACAACGTTGCCAACTAACCCTAAACCCATGAAAAAAGAATAATACAAGGAAATAAGACATAACATCTAAACACCAAAAAAACGTCCAACTTTGGTACCCCACACAGGTCAGGCCCGTGAATGAAAACTCACCATTTTGATATGTGCAAATTTGGTTGAGTTTTTATGCATGTTCAGAACTTCAAATTGGCCATTTTCATCTGCCCTGAAGAAGTCCTAACCCTAAACCCTAACCCTAATCCGCAAATAAGCCCGACTTTAGTACTCCGCCCAGGTCAGGCCCGTGAATGAAAACTCACCATTTTGATAACTTAACATCTCATATGTCCCATGAAGAGTCTCACCAATTTTGAGGAGGATCCAACTAACAGCCTTGGTGCAATGGTCTCAAACGTGCACCCTGGTTTTGGACAAAAATGGCATGTTTTTCAATATTCAATCCAAAATACCCGATTTCCTGTTGGGTTTGGAATATGGGTGCAAGAGACTTTTTGAAGCATTTTTACCCAAGGTATCGACTCCCCAAATTTCATCGCTCTACGTTGAAAAAACCTAAATGGAGAGGCCTTTTTTAAAAATTCCAGGTGGCACCACTGAGCCATTTTTTGATATTTTTTCACAACGTTGCCAAATTATCGAAATTTTCGCAAATCCGCATGTTTGTGCAAATTTTGGTGAGTTTTTGAGCATGTTAAGACCTCCAAATGGGCAATTTTCATTTGCCATGAAAAAAGAATAATAATAATCCTTAGCATAACAATAGGGCCTTTGCGCCATGTTGGTGCTTGGGCCCTAATTACAGTAGAAATAAACAACCCTCCACACCTTCTTCTTGTGAACAGTGTGTAAAGTGTTTGTGGACTGATGAAACAAAAGTTCAATTGTTTGGGAGCAACACACAACGTCATGTGTGGAGGAAAAATGGAAAAGCTCACCAACATCAACATCTCATCCCCACCGTGAAGCATGGTGGAGGGAGCATCATGATTTGGGGTTGTTTTGCTGCCTCGGGGCCTGGATGGAAGAATGAATTCAAACGTTGATTAGGATGTTTCGCAGGAAAACTTGAGGCTGCCTGTCAGACAGTTGAAGCTAAAAAGAGGATGGATGCTGCAACAAAACAATGATCCAAAACACAGAAGTAAATCAACTTCAGAATGGTTTCAGAAGAACAAAGTACACGTTCTGGAGTGGCCAAGTCAAAGTCCAGACTTGAACCCCATTGAGATGCTGTAGCATGACCTAAAGACAGTGATTCATGCCAGACATCCCAGGAATCTATTCAATTCAATTCAATTTTATTTGTATAGCCCTCAATCACAACAGAAGTCTCAAAAGGCTTTACAGAGGCAATATGATACACAATTAGAAATGAAGCAACAAAGATGAATAGATACAGTTCAAGTCCTGGGTATCCCCTATCCTTAAGACCCTCCATGCCGGCAAGGAAAAACTCCAAAAACTCCAGAGTCAATTGGGAGAAAAATGAGAAACCTTGGGGAGTACCACAGTCAGGAGAGATCCACTCCCAGGACGGATAGACAGGAACCCCAGAACTGCTAATGGGAATTAGCAAGCGAAGTTATAGGCCGTAAAAATACAGTGGAGTAAAGGAGCAAGAAGAGGTCCCTCTAGTCAGATGAGACGGGGGTAGCAGCGAGGAAGTCTATCCAGCCAGGGGTCCGGACAGTCAGGAGGCTGCAGCTGAAAAATAGCCCCTCCCCAGAGGGGAGGGGGGAAAGGGGACACCGGGTGACTAGTGATGAAGAGACTAGACAACTAGATATTAACATTGGAAAATAGAAATAAAGTAAGACAAGTGGTAGGTAGAGTAAGAAAAGGAGATAGAACTCAGCGGCTGTACTTCCCCCAGCATTATAGCTTCTAGTGCAGCTTAGACTAAACTGTGAGTCTACTCCGACTTCAACTAGCCTAACCATAAGCTTTGTCGAATAGGAACGTTTTTAATCTAATCTTAAATGTGCAGGCTGTCTCGGCTTCTTTAATACTAGCTGGAAGCTGACTGAACTCTGGCAGTTTTGTAGAGAAGATTGGGCCAAGATTAGTCCCGACTAGCTACAGGAAGCGTCTGGTTGAAGTTATTGCTTTCAACGAGTGTGGGGGGGTGGCACAAAATATTAAATTGTGATGCTTCACTTTCTTACTTTTCTTATGTTCCGTCATTGTTTTCATACTATCCTTATTAAAATATGAAAACCTATTAATGTTTGGCTGGTTTTCTTTAAAGCAGACTCTTGTTTTTTCATCTGTGTGATTTTGACAAAGCTCAAATGACATTGATGGTGATTTAATGCAGAAATGTGAGAAATCCCAAAAGTTCAGATACTTTTCACTCGATTCTCTGTCGAATCATGTTGTCCTTGTGTGTTTTCTGTGCATGTTAGCAATCTCTGGACAGCCGTCACCGTTTGCTCTGCAAGCAACGAGAGGACGCCAAAGACCTTAAGGACAACCTGGACCGCCGGGAGAGCCTGGTGTCCACCTTCCTGTCACGACAGCTGAGCGCCGAGCAGGTGCGCGACTATCGGCGTTTCGTGCAGACCAAGGCCTCGCTGCTTATTCGCCGCAAGGACCTGGAGGAGAAGACCAGGCTCTGCGAGGAGCAGCTGGAGGCCCTCGCCAAAAGCCTCCGCTTCTGACATTTTGTTATAGGACGCACCGGTTAAAACTGGTTCTGTTCGCTTATGTTCAGCCCCCATGTGCCTTGACTTCACTGACTTGAGTTCAGTTACAGTTCGGTCTTTAGGGGGAGTCTGGGAGTCTCAGATTATGGATGGATGGCATCAAACTGAGAAAAATATCAACGACGTCATCAAAAATCATCTTAAACTGACCCCTACTGGCCATTCTGGAATATCCTCGGCTAGCAGAATGTGGCCAGGTCACGTTCGTCCACCCTTTACAGGAAAAAGTTGGACAAATCCCGGCTTTACCGGGTCGTGTAAAACGGAACCGTTGTTCTCTAAGCTTTAAGCGGCATAGGAGCGAGTCACGTGTAGCTCAAGGCACTAAAAACCAAAAGAGAGGTAACAAAAAAAGCACTTTGTAATAATTCAATGCACATTTCATTTGGAAATCAAACAGCCTTACTCCATCCATTTTTTGTCAATAAACAATATCACTGTTTGAATTTTAGTTTTAAAGGTACGGTAAATATTGTGCTAATGCGTTGGTAGCAACAACAACAACAAAATTCAAGTTGTATACAATGGTTTTAATGTTAAAAAAAAAAAAAAATTGTGGAAAGTGCAACCTCTAAAGTTGAACGTACAACAATCGATACAGGAAAAGTTTCGAGGATATTCTACAAAACAATTGCTGTGAATTGGAATGAGTTTGTCACGAATAGACGTCCAATCCGTTCATTCGCTGCCATCCCTCCCACTTCAAACGGATTGGACGTCTATGGCGGCCAGTGGCAGCCAATGCCATGATTTCAGGTCATTTGCCATTGATTTTCAGTCGCCTCCTGTTGATTTGGGGGCAATTTACAGGTCACTTCGTGTTCATTTTGGGTTACTAAAAAGGAAGTGATTCCAGAATTTGCACAAAATGAATTGAAAGTGGCTGAAAATCAATGGCAAATCCCAAAATTGCCCCCAAAATCAACATGAAGTGACTCCAAATCACCATGACGTAGCCTGTAAATGCTCTAAAATGAACAGGAAGTGACCCAGAGGTAGTGTTGCACCTTTACCATTTTTTGGCCCCGATACCGATACCACTTTGTTTGAAATTTATATATATAATATGGCGGAAAACAATCAGGTGACTTGAAGTTCCGCTCTGAGACCCCCAATTTGGCTAAATTTCCCAAAATTGTCCGATATGCATGTGTGATACATCACTGGAAAGCTTAAAATCTCAATTTTCTGGGGGAAGAAAAATTTTAAACAGGAGGGCATTTTTCAAAAAAAAAAAAACATGTAAACAGCAAAACCCTATCTGGAGGTGAGAGCACGCGAGAGCAGAATTACAGACGCCATGACGGTAACGAGATATCGCGTATTTACCTTGTTTCGATCCAAAATTCCATGTAGCATGTATCACAGAGTGTCGAGACACAGCTGTGAATGGCCACAGCTGGATTTTGGGGGGATTTTATGGGTGAAACATGGTAATATAACACGGGTTGCGATGCAGATATCGCAGGCTTCAAGGAGTGGTCGAGATTTTCTTTTTCATTTATTTACCCTTTTAAACGTTTTTTTTTTTCTTCCATTTTTCTTTGTTTGGATCGATTATCAGCTAACACCGGCCAGATGTGGCCCGCCTCCACATTTGGTCCAGCCCCCTGAACAATAGCATTTTGATTTTTTATTTTATTTTAATAGTGTTATTTATTTCCTGGCTTTTTTTCTGTGAATAACCCAGAAAGGGTTATTTGGTTATTATCTATTTAATTAATAGTAGAGATGTCCCGATCGGTCGGCGTCCCGATCACGTCCTTTTCAAAGTATCGGAATTGGCAAAAAAATATCGGCCATGCCTTTTATTAATGTATATGTATTTTAATTGTTTTCTTATTATATGTAATGTTACAGACATAATATATTACACTCATCCAGAATCTTTAGTTTAGGCTTAGCGTAGGGTTATCAAAAATATCTCAAAAACGGCGGCAATTAATTTATTAAAAAATGTGTCACGTCTAAATATTTGACGCTATTAAAATACACGTCGCACGATTCTCTCACTCATTGTCGCGCTCAATCTGTAATGACACCGTTTTACCTTTATAGAGAGATAAAAGGCAGCGCAACATGAGTAGAGAGAACTTTGGCAGCCTTTGAAGCCTTGCTTCAATTGACTAATTCCTCGCATCCCTCTTCCTATGATTAGAAAGATCATAGGAAGCAATGTGGGGAAGCAAGGTGTCAATAGATCTTTGTCTTTACACCTTAAGTTATTACCCAAAGCAGAGAAGATATATCAATTGGTAGCACTACACACAGTCGTGGTTCCACTTGCCATCATGCATTTGGGCATGGCTACAGTATCATTTACTGAAAGCTCAACAAATACACTAGATGGCAATATTTAGTCACAATATACAAAGTCACAAGTCTTTCTATCCGTGGATCCCTCTCACAGAAAGAATGTTAATAATGTAAATGCCATCTTGAGGATTTATTGTCATAATAAACAAATACAGTACTTATGTACTGTATGTTGAATATATATATTCGTCACAGTTTTATTCATTTTTTTTCTTAACGCATTGCCAAAATGTATATGATCGGGAAAAATTATCAAGAATGATTGGAATTGAATCGGGAGCAAAAAAAAGCAATCGGATCGGGAAATATCGGGATCGGCAGATACTCAAACTAAAACGATCGGATCGGGAGCAAAAAAACATGATCGGAACAACCCTAAAAATTACTTTAAAAAATTATTCACTCGCATATTTTAACTTTTAAACAAATGACGTCACAATGAAAAAATTAGCGTCTGTAAAAATGTAACGGATATCTACCTCACAATTATCGCTTAATTGTATTTTTTTCATTACTGTCGCATTTTCCCCAATATTTTAGATGATAATTAATCGATCCAAACAAAGAAAATTTAAAATAAAAAAGTTTAAAAGGGTAAATATATGAAAATCTCGACCACTCCTTGATGTCTGCGATTTCTGCATCGCGACCCTTGTTATATTACCGTGTTTCACCCATAAAATCCGGCTCTGGCCATTCACAGTTCTGTCTTGACACTCACAAAGTATCGCAGTATATCACCAATTCGATATATTGTCGCACCTCTATTATCGAGGCAATTTTTTGAGCAAACAAAGAGGTCGCGGTCTGCTGTCGAAAGTGATGGAGAAGCACTGCATTAATGAATGTTCAACTTTTTCAACTTCAGGGGTTGCGCTTACATCTGCCCTTGGATACTTGATACTTGAACTCAAGATAGACCTTTCACCTTTAGTTACTCACTGAAACATGTCGTTTTTAAGATTTTTTTTTTTTTTTTTTAATGTTTTAACTCCGGACTCCACAGATGTCGGAGACATGTTCAACATGTGTAGTGCGTTTGTGTGAATGTAGTAAGTTTTGCTGTGTTAGTTTTCTTTCCCCCCCAACAATACTCATGTCTATGTCACGAATGAATCCCAAGTGGTCCCTCAGGAAATAACCTGAAAACACACATCCGTCGTGTGCCGTGGACTATTTTGTATCATATATTTATGTTTTAATTCAAGGCTGTGGTTGAACCCACAAAATGGATTCCACTGCAACTTTGGCCCACAAACACTCTTCCTTTTTCTTCAATGAAACTTTGTTGTGACAGACGTTTTTTTCTCCCTCTTAGAGACATTTTAATGACACGACAAACATCCCCTAATGAGTGAAACGTGCCTGTTCGGAGTTGTAAATTCCAATTTGTTTGTTTTATTGTGAATAAATTATGAACACCCTCCTTTACATGGAACCGACGCTTTGCCGTATTTGGTGTTTGTGCGCCCTCTGCTGGAAGTTCAACTCACTGACAAAACTGCCAAACTTAATAAATTTTATACTTATTTTCTTTTTATTATTATTTAAAAATATATCCTAATAAGATAATTGGAGTTCATGTGAGGGAGCGAGTGTTGTGTACCTAATGAAGATTGAAGTAATTACCCGTGAAGGCAGTACTCACGAAGCCTAAACAAGTGACCTTTGTCTCACTAATTGCACACTAACAAGGCCAAGTGACGTCAAATGAACAAAAAGTGAAACAATGAAACAGGACGGCTTGAACAGAGAGCTGATTTTCTCAAATGTCATTTACTTTATTGCCATAACATTAACATTTACTGTCCAGCATCAGGAATGTTGCCTTTCACATCATACAAGAAAAACACATCTTGGTGTAAAGATAATCAGGCTTTAAAGCCTTTTTGATGGCATGACATGACATGTCTGTTTACAACGGTTTTGCACATTTTGTTTCCTCAAGAATAGGAGTAGAAAATAGTGTTAAACTTTAAGACATACTACAGATCCCCTACTACAGGGACATTGACAGAAATTAAATTTAAGCAATCTGGTCCAGAAACCATAATAGACACGCCTTCGCATACAAACCATTATACAGTGGGGCAAATAAGTATTTAGTCAACCACTAATTGTGCAAGTTCTCCCACTTGAAAATATTAGAGAGGCCTGTAATTGTCAACATGGGTAAACCTCAACCATGAGAGACAGAATGTGTGGGAAAAAAAACTGAAAATCACATTGTTTGATTTTTAAAGAATTTATTTGCAAATCATGGTGGAAAATAAGTGTTTGGTCAATACCAAAAGTTCATCTCAATACTTTTTTATGTACCCTTTGTTGGCAAAAACGGAGGCCAAACGTTTTTTGTAACTCTTCACAAGCTTTTCACACACTGTTGCTGGTATTTTGGCCCATTCCTCCATGCAGATCTCCTCTAGAGCAGTGATGTTTTGGGGCTGTCGTTGGGCAACACGGACTTTTAACTCCCTCCACAGATTTTCTATGGGGTTGAGATCTGGAGACTGGCTAGGCCACTCCAGGACCTTGAAATGCTTCTTACGAAGCCACTCCTTTGTTGCCCTGGCTGTGTGTTTGGGATCATTGTCATGCTAAAAGACCCAGCCACGTCTTATCTTCAATGCCCTTGCTGATGAATGGAGATTTTCACTCAAAATCTCTCGATACATGGCCCCATTCATTCTTTCCTTTACACAGATCAGTCGTCCTGGTCCCTTTGCAGAAAAACAGCTCCAAAGCATGATGTTTCCACCCCCATGCTTCACAGTGGGTATGGTGTTCTTCGGATGCAACTCCGTATTCTTTCTCCTCCAAACACGAGAACCTGTGTTTCTACCAAAAAGTTCCATTTTGGTTTCATCTGACCATAACACATTCTCAAGGTCCTCTTCTGGATCATCCAAATGCTCTCTAGCGAAGCGCAGACGGGCCTGGACGTGCACTTTCTTCAGCAGGGGGACACGTCTGGCAGTGCAGGATTTGAGTCCCTGGCGGCGCATTGTGTTATTGATAGTAGCCTTTGATACTGTGATACCAGCTCTCTGTAGGTCATCCACTAGGTCCCCCCGTGTGGTTCCGGGATTTTTTGCTCACTGTTCTTATCATTTTGACGCCACGGGGTGAGCCCCAGATCGAGGGAGTTTGTCTGTGGTCTTGTATGTCTTCCATTTTCTAATAATTTCTCCCACAGTTGATTTCTTTACACCAAGCATTTTACCTATTGCAGATTCAGTCTTCCCAGCCTAGTGCAGGTCTACAGTTTTGTCTCTGGTGTCCTTCGACAGCTCTTTGGTCTTGGCCATGGTGAAGTTTGGAGTGTGACTGACTGAGCTTGTGAACAGGTCTTTTATACCGATAATGAGTTAAAACAGGTGCCATTAAAACAGGTAACGAGTGGAGCCTCGTTAGACCTTGTTAGAAGACGTTAGACCTCATTGACAGCCACATCTTGCTTGTTTGTAAATGAACAAATACTAATTTTCCACTTTACATTGGAAATAAATTCTTTAAAAATCAAACAATGTGATTTTCTGTTTCTTTTTCCCCACATTCTGTCTCTCATGGTTGAGGTTTACCCCTGTTGACAATTACAGGCCTCTCTAATCTTTTCAAGTAGGAGAACTTGCACAATTGGTGGTTGACTAAATACTTATTTGCCCCACTGTACTTCTGCTAGTTTTCTCCGGTGATACTTCAAAAACGAACATGCCGATCAAGCACTGCTGATATGGAACTTGTAGAAACGACTCTAGACATTACGACATATGAAGGATGTTTTCTTCATACGTTTCCCGACACCACAAACTTGGGAGGAAAAAATGTGAAGAATCTTTAACTGAACATTTGTATGTTTGCACCAGGGACATCATTTTTGGACAGAATTGGTAAGTATAGCGCCGTAAACATCTTCTTCGTACACTATTTCCATTCATTTACTATTGGGGACAAACGGGAGCTTGCCCCCCCCCCCCTCTTAGCAATAGTAGCCAACATCATGAATATTAATGAGCGAAAGTGATGTGAAGCGTGCGGTACTCCATTGGCTAACTTGCATGGTAAAAGTACACTAGCTTAAATGCTATATGATGCTATCTTTTACAACAGTTGGCTAATTTGCATAGCAAAAGTCTGCTAGCTTAAATGCTATATAGTGATAATATTCACAACAGTAGGCTAACTTACATAGCAAAAGTCCGCTAGCTTAAATGCTATATAACGCTAATGTTTACAACAATTGGCTAACTTGCATAGCAAAAGTCAGCTGGCTTAAAACGATGCGATGTCACGGTCTAAAATAGCATTCGTGCAGTACGCTATTGTTGTTAACATTAGCATTGTATAACATTTAAGCTATAATCAATGTTGCCCGCTAAAAAAAAACAGGGTCATCGGTGATTCTTATACGGGCATATGTTGTTGTTTTTTTATTGGAATGCTAAGCAGATACCATTGACTCGTGCTAGCTTAGCCACTCCGGAGCCCTGAAACTAACAAATAACGTCCAAACTAGCTGTTAAAATGTTGTCTATAAAAGTTGTAAAGCAATAAAACAACAAAAACGAATGAAATGAACAAGAATCCGACAAAGTATTCCATAATGGGTGAAAATTATTTTTCAAACAGATCATGTGACTAGCATCTTAGAGACGATCCTTTGCTTAGCCAAAACTACACCTGAGGAGGCAAGGAGGATATTTACAATTCTTTTAAACCTAAGCTTTCAAAAGCTTTAACAATACCTGAGCTAGAACCGATGATTGAACTTCTTCATATTTGTCCACGTTTAACACTACGCAAAAGCATCTGAAGTGCGTCGTTGCCTGAACGCTGAATCGCGTCGTTGATCCTCGGGCTCTTCATCCAGAGACAAGAAGGCCGTCCTCGACTTGTGCTTCCTCCTTTGCGCCGACAGATGCGGCTGGAAGATGCGGCTTATGGAATTCTTTTTGGACAGTTCCGGCAAGATCTCGACCCCTTCTGGCCAGTTAGAAGATTGCTCAAATTTGGGCGCTCCCAGCATCTCCTTGACGCTCTGCGCCGTGTCCCGGTGTAGGTAATGGTACGCCCTCTTGCCACAGTTATCGCGGACCTTCACGTTGGCACCGTACTCACCCACTAGCATGGCTGCCACGTAGTCCTGCCGGTGCAGGGCGGCCACGTGCAAAGCCGTGTAGCCTCCGTTGCTCCGGGCGTTGACGTCCACGCCCGTGCCGGGTGTCTGCGACGCGTCCAGGATCTTCACCAGCATGTCGCTATTGCCGCACTTGGCCGCCCAATGCAGGGCGGTGAAGCCCGACATGAAGTCCCGCTTGCTGGCCAGATGACGGTCCTTCAGGAGGAGCCCGTAGACCTGGCTCCATTGGCCCGAGGCGCACTTGACCAACCACTCGTGCTCCGAATGCTCAAGCGGAACCGCCGAGGGGGTTCTGGACTCGTTGGACTCTTTAGAGGTCTTCACCTTGCTTCGGACGGAATCGAGTTTAAGGGGCTCGTCCGGGTCCACTTTTGGTTTGAACTCCACCTTGCTCGTGGGGGGCATCCTCAGAGGCAAGGCGTACGGTTTGGTAGCCCCCTCTACCTTCAATGGCTGCTTAATTCTCATATCAGAATATTTGCTCCTCTGCAACGCTAGCTCGAAAGGAGATAGATGTTCAGTGGATTCCTCTTCGGATCGACTCTTTGAGGGCTCCGCAGTCTTGAGTGGAAGTGTCACCAGCGAGCTGTCGTCTTCTTCCTTTGCAGTCCAACTTTTGGAATCCTTCTGCTGACCTTCCTCTTCCTGTCCAGAATGTTTCGATGCACTCGCAACGGTTTCAGGTGAATCGTGCTCCACATAACCTGTTTGAAGACAGTATTCTTGTTTCATTTCAACATAGCACCGTCCCAGCTCATTTTTTGTTCCTGTCCAGCAGGGGCCTCACTAGGTTTTTGGGATGTACAGTACTGTATATATACTGTATATACATATATATATATATATATATATATATATATATATATATATTAGGGCTGTCAAAATTATCGCGTTAACGGGCGTTAATTAATTTTTTTGATTAATCACGTTAAAATATTTGACGCAATTAACGCAGATGCCCCGCTCAGATACATTTAAATGACGGTACAGTGAAACGCTCACTTGTTAATTGTGTTTTATGGAGTTTTGCCGCCCTCTGCTGGCGCTTGGGTGCGACTGATTTTATAGGCTTCAGCACCCATGAGCATTGTGTAAGTAATTATTGACATCAACAATGGCAGGCTACTGGTTTATTTTTTGATTGAAAATTTTACAAATTTTATTAAAACGAAAACATTAAGAGGGGTTTTAATATAACATTTCTATAACTTGTACTAACATTTTTCTTCAGTCTTTCTATCCATGGATCGATTTAACAGAATGTTAATAATGTTAATGCCATCTTGTTGGTTTATTGTTATAATAAACAAATAGTCCATATGTACCGTATGTTGAATGTATATATCCATCTTGTGTCTTATCTTTCCATTCCAACAATAATTTACAGAAAAATATGGCATATTTTATAGATGGTTTGAATTGCGATTAATTACGATTAATTGATTTTTAAGCTGTAATTAACTCGATTAAAAATTTTAATCGTTTGACAGCCCTAATATATACACACACACACACACATATATATAATATATATACACAGTACTGTGCAAAAGTTTTAGGCAGGTGTCCTGCCTGAAACTTTTGCACAGTACTGTAAGTGAATGTAGCGTACAAGCAAAAAAACTTCACAAACGGCTAACAAAGACTGATAATGTGCACACACTACTAGTACCTTCACAATGCCTTTAAAGTGCATGTGAGACGAAAAAGCATGTTTATTTCATAATACACGCGGTATTTTATGCTCCTGAATGATATGGACCGCTTGGATGTGTGTGGAAGCGATCGCTATATTTATTTAGTTTTTTTTAATCCCGCGCCATGAAAATGAGCGACTTCCGGCTTCGGTCATGCCTTGAGGAGGAGGGCGCTGTGACATGTACAGATGAAGGCGTCCTCTTCACTATACAGCCGTACTGTTGTGTATGAGGACTAAGGATTCAGCTGATTTTGTGGACTGATACGTTTATTTTTTGCATCACGCCAGCCAAACGGCTGCAGAAAAATCTTACTGTATGAGGGACAGGCGTTTGCACCTTTTTGGATTTTCAAAAGGTTCCCATTTACCGTGGATATTGGCCATAACAAGCCCTACTACAGTGGGACCATTGGACTTATGAGGAAGTGAGTAAACATCTTGTTTTGTATTATGTCAAATACGAATGCAGCGATTACAAAGTAAACACTACAAACTTTCTTTAAATAAAGGACTACTTACGTTTGATCACTGATAGGCATGTAAAAAGCTCTCCTCATGCACATTAGCTGCACATTAGCTGCACAACAACTGCAGCCGCCCTCCTCCGGGGAACGAGCTGTACATTGCTCTCCGCTGGGCGGTCTGCCGATCCGCAAAGACAATCGACAACCCAGTTGTCATGTCGAATAATCCGGGCTAGTTATGTGTGATTTTCCGCTTCGAAGACTTTGAAACATCACTCGGTTCGGGTTAGTATGTCGGCTAGCTGTCACGCCTCTTGGTTTGTTTACATTCTCCGAAGCCGAGGAATGTAAACGACATATATCCGATTTAGGTGGCGTAAAATATTGTTTAGGAGGTGCGACAGTAAAGGTGAAGTCGACAGTTTTGACCATTATGGAGTAATTTTGCCATGTCGTCCTGAATAAGTGCATTTTTATTATTTCATATTCCAGTTAGCACAAGACTGTTATTTGTCATGACCATGCCATTTATTTAGCAATTGGGGAAAATACTTGGATAAAAAGAATATCCTGTAAAAATATTGAAGTAAAGAGACTGAAACAATGACATTTTGCGGTTCTCTTCATCACGTTTTCCTCGTTCTGAATAGTTCCCCCTCAACGGGCTGACTGGTCCTTCTCAAGCCATTTATTTAGCTATTGTGGAAAAATACTTGGATAAAAAGAATATCCTGTAAAAATATTGGAGTCGAGAGAATGAAACAATGACATTTTGCGGCTCTCTTGGTCGCGTTTTCCTCGTTCTGAATAATTCCCCCTCAATGGGCTGAATAGTAAAATCGATGAGCCCAGTCTCCCGCTGACGTCATCCACCTGTTGGGGACGCTAGAGCCCTATAATGGTAGGCGTGGCTAACCGGCAGATTAAAAAACTAATTTCTCGTCATCTGCGCTTTGCTAAATTGTTGTATATTGTCGAATCGTTTCAAAATATGATTGTAATTCACATAATAATGCTATTTAAGACTTTTTTTTTTTTCTCCTGTCGTATGCTCTTTAACGACGCCACTGCTGTCCAGCATCACTTTTGAGGTTCACAACAGTCCTGCTCACCTTCCTGCTCCAGTCCAGAAGAATTCCTTGAGTCCTTAAAGTTCTCAGGTGCTCCTTCCTGACCCTTCTTGTCTTTCTCTTCCCTCTCGGCACTGCTCAAAGTCCCGGACTGTCCATCTTGTTGTTTTCCAATAAGGTACGCTTTCTTAAGCAGTACGTACTGGACACCGTCATCGCCTCGTTTGACGTAAGCGACGCTGTTGACGAGGTTTTTGAAGAGTTCCCTGTTGCGAGCCCTCTCGTCGTGGTCGTGACACTCCAGCGCGCTTTGAAAGCGAGCCACAAGATTGGCTTTGCTCACTCGGCCGCCATCGGACTGAAGTACAGACACAACGCTTTCTTTGCTCAACATCTTTTTTTTTTTCCCCCTCAAAGGAAATAAAAGACAAAGCTTGCTCTCCTTTGGCGCTGTCAACGTCGTGCGCGCACCTTGACCGACTCCGCCCCCTCGTGCCTACCTGCTTCTTTCTATGACGTCAGCTAAACTTTTAACGCGAGTACTTTTTTTTCCATCCACATGACCACTTTATTTTTAATTATAAATAGCTTAATTGTTCGTTTTCTTTTGTTGTACTTTGTATTTTAAGAAATAAAAATGTCATACTCAAATGTATAAGGTAGCAATAGAATAATGGACTTTAGAACTACAAAAGGAATTTCGAATATAAGCAAGATTATGTACTTTTTTAACTTACATGTTTACAAACATTTGCATCAAAAAAAGCAATTGACAAAAATTGACAGATGTACAGGTAGTCCCCAGGTTACAAATGAGTTCTGTTCCTAGCCGGAAATGTAACCCAAATTTCTGCGTTAGTTGGAATTAACCCTTTAAATTCCCCCCCAAAACTATCCAAAAAGTCCAAAAATATTGTATTTTGTTTAGGGGTGCACGATATCCATTTTTTGAAACCGATACCGATAATGTCCTGCTCCTCAAAGCTGATACCGATAACCGATAATAAATATATATATTTTTTTAGGGCTGTCAAAATGATCGCGTTAACGGGCGGTAATTAATTTTTCAAATAAATCACGTTAAAATATTTGACGCAATTAACGCACATGTCCCACTCAGACAGGTTTAAATGACAGTAGAGTGAAATGCCCACATGTTAATTGTGTTTTATGGAGTTTTGCCGCCCTCTGCTGGCGCTTGGGTGTGACTGATTTTATAGGCTTCAACACCCATGAGCATTGTGTGATTATTGACATCAACAATGGCGGGCTACTAGTTAATTTTTTGATTGAAATCTTTACAAATTTTATTAAAACAAAAACATTAAGAGGGGTTTTAGTATAAAATTTCTATAACTTGTACTAACATTTATCTTTTAAGAACTACAAGTCTTTCTATCCTTGGCTCGCTTTAACAGAATGTTAATAATGGTAATGCCATCTTGTTGATTTATTGTTATAAACAAATACAGTCCCTATGTACCGTATGTTGAATGTATATATCCATCTTGTGTCTTATCTTTCTATTCCAACAATAATTTACAGAAAAATATGGCATATTTTATAGATGGTTTGAATTGCGATTAATTACGATTAATTAATTTTTAAGCTGTAATTAACTCGATTAAAAATTTTAATCGTTTGATAGCCCTAATTTTTTTTAAATGTATAACCTGAGTTTTTGAACACCTGGAGGTTGAAAAAAAAAAAAAAAAAAAAACTAGTTGTGGATTCAAAATAGATTTTCCTTTGATTTCACCAGATTTTTCATAATGACATAAACAAAACAGTGCATTTCACTTCTGCACCGCCCGACAGCCAGCTAAAAATGAATGCACTTCCCTAAACCACAAGGCTTGGTCTTTTCTTGCTTTTATGGGAAGACACTCGTCTTAATAATGTGAAAGTACAACAGAAAAATACACATATTCAATACTCAATATACAACAAACTGCACAATACACCTATATACACAACTATTATATGTATAGCATAGCACACTAGCTTGAGCTACTAAAGCATTGGCTGGCTTCAAAAACACAACAACTTATTAAGTTCTGTACATATGACCCTTTACCACAGAAGTAAACATATGGTGCACATTCATATGTTATAGTAAACATAAAATACTTACATATTTCCGAGGCGGAAACATAACAGAAAGCATTCACGATTGTCAATGCGACCGCTAGACACCGCAATGTGTATGTGAATGAGCTTGTAATGTGAACAAAACAAACTACTGTGACAAAAAATAGATGCAACAAATTATTCTGACCAGCAGGTGGGAGCAATGCCCCGCAAATGGTCAACTGCTTTCCTATACTCGTGTATAAAGTCAATGTAAACTGTAAACCAGCACAATACATATTATAGGTCCTATTAATAATGTTATTGGATTTATCGGGATGACGTCATAATTCCTTTTATCGGACCGGTAATTATCAGACCAATAATTATCGTGCACCAGTAATTTTGTTCAATGTTGGAGGATACGCTGCCCTCTGGTGGCAGTGTTGGGTCTGGCTGGACTGTCGCCTTGTATGACTAAGACGTCTGACAACAACAGGAAAAATAGCTTTTTGAAAATAAGCCTAAAAGACTATTTTTAAGCAAAAAATTATATACAGGTAGTCCCCGGGTTACAAACGAATTCCGTTCCTACACTGGCGACGTAACTCGAATTTCCGCATAAGTCGGAGTTAACCCTTTAACAATGCAAAATACTACCCAAAAAAGGATTGTATCTTGTTTTAATGATGGAGGATACACTGCCCACTGGTGGCAGCATTGGGTCTAGCTCAGGGGTCGCCAACCCAAAATGTTTAAAGAGCCCTATTGGAGCCACAAAAAAAAAAAAAAATGTCTGCAAAGAAACGAAAGCCTTATACAAAGCTTATAAGGCAACACATGCTGTATGTATCTATCTCAGCTATATTAGCCTACTATCAAAATGACTAAGTTGGCTACAAATACATAATGAGCCTTAATGATTACTGTATTTTCCGCACTAAAAGGCGCACTTGAAAACCTTAAATTTTCTCAAAAGCCGACAGTGTGGCTTATAATCCGATGTGCCTTATATATGGATCAATATTGGGTAATAATGGCATGACATTCCATTTAGCTTGGCTCCATCTTGTGGGTGCATAACACAATGCCGACCACTACTACTACTTCTACTACTGCACCTTATAATGCAGTGCGCCATATACATGAAAACGTTTTTAAAATAAGCTATTCATTGAAGATGAGCCTTATAGTGCAGAAAATACATTAAATGTTTATTTGGCCTGCAGTGCATCCTGTAGATAATGATGTACCATGTGACTACTCTGTTGTACAATGCCACCTGAAGTTTAACTTCATTACAATATTAATGAGTTAGAAGAATGTTTGTGTCATGTTTGTCCAACAAAAACCACAATAAAACTAAAAATATATTTCCCTCCTACATCTTTTTCCATTTTCAAACATTTTTGAAAAAGCTCCAGAGAGCCATTAAGGCAGCGCTAAAAAGCCGCATATGGCTCTAGAGCCGCAGGTTGCTGACCCCCAGTCTAGCTGGACTGTCACCTTGTATGACTGACAAGCAGACTCAGATGTCTGACATGGATAAAGGACAGCTGCGCTCTGGTTTGGCAACACCTAAGGCTGTAAGTCGTTTCAGCTAATATATGATTGTGTATGCATTTGTAATTAGGTTTAGAGTTACAGTTCGTGGAGTTCGGTGTGAGCGATTTGCTATGAGAATTGTAAATATGTTAGCATTTATAGCATTTAAGATAGGTGATTTTTCTGAGACAAATTAGGCTAATTTAATCGATTACATTTTGATCAGACTACATGGACGTTTGAATACCAATTGTTTTGTGTCAAGTGTTTTATTGTTAAAACGTGTGTCCTTTTGAACATAAGTGTATATGTCTGTTACAGCTTAACAAATTGTCAAAAGTGAAGTAAGTAAAAAGCTTCCAAAAGCACAATTGCCCTGTTTAATGTCTGTCAAGCTGAACAACTTCACGTTTAGTGAGGACAGAACAATGCTGTCATGAACATTATTGAATGCTTTTGACAGATGTCATTTAGTGTCATCTGGCAAATGATCTGACTTTTGTATGGATGTAAAAGATCCGAGCTTGACATAAATGGAGTCAGTGACAAAACTTGCTGGATGACACTTCATGACATCTGCCATAAGCATTCATTAATGCTCATGACAGTGTCATGTCATTATTATGACGGTCTTATTACAGTCTTATGATGCCGCTGTCAAATAAAGTGTTCCCTATAAACCCAAATAAATCAACAAATAAGCAGCACTGGACTATAACGAGGGAAAAAAAGGACCGGCTTATAGTCCGAAAATTACGGTGTGTATATTATATCATAGTGCTGCAACGATGAATCGATTAACACGCTAATTCGATTTCGAATCAAATTTGGCTGCTTCGTGGATTCGTTTAATTAGACTGGCGTTGTAATGGTTAGTTTTGAAAGTGTTTGCATTTAGTTTTATTGATTTGGGTGGATACACTGCCCTCTAGTGGCAACAATGAATCTAACATAACTCATATATCATGCCTGAATCCAGCTGCTCCTTGTTAAGACCAACATAAGTTTCTGTTTAGCTAATGTTTTTTTATGCATTCGCAATTTAGTTTATAGGGTATATCCAGCCGTTTTTGTGGGAATATATGTTTGAACGATTTGTTGAGAGCATTGTCAAAAAAAAATATATATATATTTTATAGCATTTCAGCTAGCAGACTTTTGCTATGCAAGGTAGCCAATTGCTCTCATGTTGTACTTAATCCTTTATTTATTTTTTATACCATTTGATGCTAAGCTCAGGTATTTTAATTTATTTTTAAATGGTTGGTATAGTATATATATATTTAGTAATTTCATGTTATTGCTGACACTGCGTTTCGGGGTTATCAACATGTTTCGACCCCACTCCCACAAAAGTCATACTCAAAAACATGTAAAAAATGATAAGGAAAATTTAACCAGAGACTTCACGGAATAAAAAAATCATATATTCTCATCAGTTTACTACTTTATAATATTGTAATTCAATGATAAATGATCTGATTGTGCTGTATTCGTGTGGCCTTATTGATCATTACCATCCAAATATAATCATTACAATGCAAACATAGCAGAAAACAGTAAACCGCCCTAAGCTGTTGTTCACACTGTATGTCCACTAGTATGACACACATATTTCTCCAGCTCGTGTCGTGACTTGCATCACGCAGCCTTGCCACATTCTTTTTGGACGAGAAGAGGGAAGTTCCAGACGAGTCGCCATGTTGGCAAATTCCAAAGATAAAGGCATACCGCAGGCAACATGTCACTTTTGCTTATTAATATTCATGACGTTAGCAATTGTTGCTATGTGGGTCAACCTCCCGTTTGTCCCTAATAGTAAATGCATGGAAATAGTGTACGAACGAGATGTTTACTGAGATAAACCTACCAATTCTGTCCGCAAATGATTTCCCGGGTGCCAAATTCACTGGCAAAGATTTGGAAGAACATACAAATGTTCAGTTAAAGAGAAGACTTGAGTGTCGAGGGCTGAAAAAGACGGGAAAAAGAGCCAACCTCATCCAGAGTTAGCATTTTTATCGACACCTTTTTCTTGTGTGCATTGCCATACGCCACTGACAATGATATTCTCCTGTCTCAACAATCTATCCTTTACCATCATATGCCCTGTCTTTCTTATACATTACATCCTCTGGTTGTCTTACGTCTCTGACCATTCTTGGGGGCAATCTACATTGTTTTTCCGAAACCAAAAACTCGGAGGAAAAAATGTGAAGAATGGATCAACTTGCGCGGACGTCCAAAAGACCAGTTTAACGCCAGCAAGGTGAAGCCATTCACATTTCATATGCGGTAAACATTTTGTTGGGGGCCACGGTCCTACAGAAGATGAAGAGGTAAGCCATTTTGATATTTTGACTTATTTTTTAGCGTGGCGGTTTGCCGTGCTGCTTCTGTCTGACAATGAATGACCTGAAAAAAATTAAAATGGTATCTATTTTTGTGTAGCGATCGTAAATGCTACTCAATGACAGCCAGCGAACTTTTAATTTTTTCATTAATAACAAATCATAATTCTATAATGTATTCACACCTCCCCCTTACTAAAGTTTTTTTTTTTTTTTTTCTACAACAGAAAAGGAAACAGTGGCAGTCAGATACCATTTTAATTTTTTACATCTGAGAAAACCATCACCCTGCCGTCTAGAGCAGGGGCCGCCAACCTTTTTTGCACCACGGACTGGTGTGATGTGGGTCTTTTTTTTCACGGACCGGTGTTCTGACAAATTTTGCAACCCATCAAAAATTGCAACCATGCGGTTCTGCGCATGCGCGTAATGTTAAAAATGGCCGCGAATGCAGCGATTCCAAAGTAAACACAACAAACTTTCTTTAAAGAAAGGAATATTAACTTACGTTTGATCATGGACGGACATGGAGAAAAGTTCTCCTCAGAGGCATCCTGCCATGTTAGCTGCACACAACAACTGCACACCGCTTTCTCACTGTTAATGACTTCGCCGTGTCGTTAAGCATTAATTAAGAAGCCCGCTTCACAAAGATACGATGTTGGAAATTGTAGCAAGGTTTTCAGTGCTGTTGTTGCGATGTCTGGATATTCCAGAATGACTTTAATCCAGAACCTCGGTGGAGTTGTTGTCTCAAATGTACGTTTAAGGTCGCCGTCATTTGCGATCTCTTCAGGCTGATCCTCCTGTTGCACAGACGTGCTCGAATCACTCGGTTTATTCACAAACGGGTCACGAATCCACTCCTTTGCAGTTCGTGGTTCTTCGAGGTTTTCGGCTTATCTTCTGGCTCGTCATGTGCCCTTTTTGCCGTAAAAAAATCTCTCCAAAGACGTCTGTTTTCCAGTCATCTTCACTCGTGTGGGGGAACAAATGTGCTGCGCCCGCAGCCTAGTCGCACGTTATTATCGAGGACAAGCGCACATAGATATATTGTATCTACAAAACAAGATGTACTGCTAGCAGTCCAATCAATGGATTTCTATGACAACACGCTAATCTATCCTGTAGTATTATATCTAAAGTAGACAGGGATATTGATGTGTTAAGCAGGGGCACAGCGTGCAGCGATTGATTTTCAACGCACCCCGGAAAACAAAAGTCGGACTTTGAAGTGATGAAGGCAGCCAGATCTGTTCGCATGGGACAGAGCTTGTGTGAAGTGTGGAACGGTACAGAGATCGTGAGTTTTTAACCCTGAAAAATAACCCACTACGGTGGTGGAAAGAGCGGCATATTGTTTACACGAAACGTAGTCTACTTAAACATGAACTTGTGGATTAGTTGATCTTCTTCAAGAAAAATCTGCCCTTCAAAAAAGATATGGACAGTGATGAAGAATAAAAAATGAGGAAGCACAGGCATAAGTGAATGACTTTGCTGTGTATAAGTTTAAAGTAATGATTATTGACCTGTCTGTCTAAAATGCCATGTTTTCATTCCCCCAATTATACCAGTCGTAAAGCATAATTTATTATTTATTTATGATAACACTAGCAGGTTTAATTCTTTTTTTTTTTCTAGAGCTGCTGCATATAATTAATATGTAAGATGTTTATGTTGAAAGTTTGCACTTAAATTACTTACCTCTTGTGTAATTGAATTACTGCACTTTATTGTTGTCTGTCACTGGAGTTTTATTTTATTATCAATCCCATCCAACAAAATGATGGTCATATAGTAAGTCTTTTTTTTTTCATAAAAAAAGAAAACATAACATTGGTATGAAATTTTGTTGTGTAATTTTGCTATATTAGAAATGTGGTCTTTTTTATATGTTTAAAATACAGCACAAACACACACAACAAATGTTTACTATTGTATCGTTTTCACTCTATCGAACCGTATCGTTCTCACACTGTATCGAATAGTATCGAATCGCTCGGCCTTAAAAATGTATCGTTTTTTTAATCGAATCGTAATCTGTGTATCTAGATACATATCGAATCGGCTTCATGCCAGAGATTGCCAACCCTACTTTATAGCTGAACTCATTGTATAATGCAAATAAGGTTGCTTAAAAGTCGGTGGGGACAATTTGAGCATCCTGAAAAGTTGCTAGTGTTATGTCCCTAGGCAAACCTACGCCCTTGGGTCATCAACATGTTGTGCCCTCCCCCGCCCCAAAAGTCAAACTCCGCCTATGATTAAAAGACTAATTTCTCGTCATCTGCGTTTTGCCAAATTGTTGTATATAGTCGAATCGTCTTAAACTATGATTATAATTCACATAATAATGCTATTTAAGATTTTTTTATCCTGTCGTACGCACTTTAAAGTGAATGGTGTTTGCTTATTGACGACACCGGAGTGACGTGGATGGTAGTGCTCTTGCCCCTCCCTCCTCCTGCTATTCTTCCTCCTTGTCAGCCTGTGTTGAAAATAACCCAACCCTTTTATTTATTATTATTTTTTTGTTGGTTCTAAATTAGTTGATTTTATGTGAATTGTTCACCCTATCTTTGTATACTGTATTTGGATTTGTTGTTAATAAAGTTTAAAAACAAAAAAAAAAACGAAAAAAAAAAAAACGTCTCCCCCTTTCGTCCCCACTTCTCTCTCTCTCTCTCTCTCAGCACGCCCAAACACGGCACATTCCGCACCATGGCTGCTACGGACGTGGACGTCTTTTCGGTGAGTGAACCTTATGTCACCGGCTCGGCGTCTTCTTTTCTTTGAAGCTCCTTAAAGAAAAAAATCAAAGGACAAAAACGGCGGCGATAGTGATTTACGGAGAGTATAAGCGTGTGTGACAAAGCCTCTCCCCCGCTTTAGGAGGCTCCAATGTGGGGTTAGTCTGCGGGGCTCAGCCCACTCGGTGGAAGTACACCGTAGAAGCAGGTTAAAACAAATAAATTTCGTCTCTGTGTCGTTTTTATTTCGCATGTCTGCCTCGCTTGATAATCGTTCTCTATGTGGGCGTTGTTTAAAAATATATACTGCATTGGAATTCATGAGAAATACGAGTTAGCTTTCAGGTAATGCTCCACTTTTGCATGTGCCTGCTTAGAAAGATGCCCCCACTCTGCTTGGCATGTCAACTTCTTGACTAAGGCCTGTCAGAAGGCATTTCATCATATTCCTTTGAGTCATTGTGCAAAATAAAAAAATAAATGTGAATAGTGTTGCTGCATGTCTCAGTGTGTCGTAAAAGGCAGGAATGTATATGCCAAAAAATCAGAAGGCATAAATCACCTGGTTTTGACAGTGCATGACAGATTGATTCTGGCCAGATTTTTGATCACGTGAAAGGATCGGGGATATCCTTAATTTAAAGGCATTTACAGGTAGGGATGTGACAAAATATCGAAATGGTGATATATCGTGATACTTTGTATCCCAAAAGGTTATCGAGATGCTCCTGCCAAGAATCGAGATATCGTTTTTAAAAGGTGGCAATGTCTAAAAAAAATAATCAAAAAGGAACCAACAAGTTGCTAACAAAATCTTCCACCATAATAGTGTCTCAGTTAACTCTTAGGCTGCATTGACGGTGCACGACGCCCAATCCATTTAGACTGGGAACGTTCGTTCATTTGAAACCAGAGCATTCAAAGTCATTCAGTCCGATTTTCTGGGCATTTACAGGTCACTTGCAGTTCATTTTAGGGCATTTACAGGTCATTTCCTGTTGAGTTTGAATCACTGCCAATTCATTTGGGTGATTCCCAGGTCACTTCCTGTTCTGTAACTCAAAGTAAAAAGGAAGTGACCCATAAAATACCCTAAAATCAACAGGGAGTAACTGAAAATCAACAGGTAAATGACCTTAAATGTCCCAAAATTACCTCATTGCCTGGCATTGGCTACCACTGACGGCCATAGACGTTCAATTCGTTTGAAGTGGGAGGGTTGGCAGCGAATGATTCGTTCATTCGCTGCCACCCTCCCAGTTCAAATGGATTGGACGTCTACTAGTGATAAACTCATTCCAATTCACAGCAGAAGCTTGTTTTTCTGTTTATTAGTTGTTTGTAGAATATCCGAGAATGATTTCCTGACCAATGTATCGATAATCGTTATATCGCCATATCGTCAGATCATCGCTATCATGAGCTTTGTATTGCAAATCGTATTGTATCGTGAAGTACCAAGAGGTTTCCACTCCTATTTACAGGTTACTTTCTGTTGATCTTGAGTCTCTTCCAATTCATTTTGGGTCCATTCTTGAGTCATTTTGTTTTGAGTAACACAAAATCAACAAGAAGTGACCTGTAAATGCGTCAAAATCAACAGGGAGTAACTGTAAATGCCCCAAAAGTCATTTGTGGGCATTTATAGGTTAGGTTAGGTTAGGTCAGGGGTGACCCTAGTGCAGTGGGAGCTCGAGTTGTCCTGGGACCAAAGGGTTAGTGGTTCGATTCCCGGCTATGACTGCCCATTTTTTAAGTGCCTTTGCGCAAGGCACTGAATGGCAATGGGTTGGCAATTTGCTTGTGAATTCCAATTTCCCTTGAATCTCCACCTATTTCGATGCATAAACTTCATAACCTATTGACATGACACGGGAAACGGGGCCGATTCGTAGGGAGCCTATTTTCAAATACTTTAAATTCAAATATTTACAAAACCAAAGATGCTACCGACCTAAAACCAAAACAGGCACCTACCTTAGCCATATATGAGTCTCCATGAGCAGCGGCATCAAAATATTCAAAGTGGTTCCCTTATAAAATCCTGATTAATTACTTTCTATATAAGTATAACACAACTTAAAATTGCTATGAAAGTCTCAGAGTTTACGCTAGATGCACAAAAATCACCAAATTCAGAGATAATCACCTATATTTCCAAGATCAGTAGCAATATTTAACATACATAAATTATACACATATATACATATATACACATTTATATTTTGTGGGAATATGTATTTGAACCATATTTTAAGAGCATTGTAAAAAAAAAAAAAAAAGTTAGCATTTTATAGCATTTAAGCTAGCGGACTTTTGCTATGTAAGTGAGCCTATTGTTCTTTTTTTGTACTTTGATCTTCTTTTATCTATTTTTTTTTTTTTTAATACCGTTTGAGGCTCAGCTCAGGTATTTAAATTTTTTATGTTCCTTATCCGATTACTTGATTTTTCGAATTTCGAATTATCTAATTCATTGATTATTTGACTAGATGTACAAAAATCACCAAATTCAGAGATAGTCACCTATATTTTCAAGATCAATAGCAATATTTAACATACATAAATTATATACATATATACACATATATATTTTGTGGGAATATGTATTTGAACCATATTTTAAGAGCTTTGTAAAAAAAAAAAAAAAAAGTTTGCATTTTATAGCATTTAAGCTAGCGGACTTTTGTTTTGTAAGTGAGCCTATTGTTCTTTTTTTGTACTTTGATCTTCTTTTATCTATTTTTTTTTTCATACCGTTTGAGGCTCAGCTCAGGTATTTAAATTTTTTATGTTCCTTATCCGATTTTTCAAATTTCGAATTATCTAATTCATTGATTATTTGACTACTAAAATAATTGATAGCTGCCCTAATTTCAGCCCCACTAAATATATTTCACTTTCACATCTTTATTGTTGTCATTTGGAACTATCATTATTATTAAATGTGTCCCCAATACCCCTTATTAATCCTTATTACTTACTAGGTTTTAATACATCCTTAAAATGTCGGCAGTAGGCAGTAGTGAGTTTTAAGGATAAAGGGATTAGGAGGAGGCTTTGGGCTACTCCTTATTTGTGCAACACATGTCTGTGGGAAAAAAAGGAACTGCTGCAGAGATTTTAGTCCACGCGTAGTACAGTACTACTGCTGACTGGGATTTTGGAGTATAAAATTGGGGCATTGATTATGGGGGGAAAAATGCTGAGAATGCAGAGCAGCGGGCCAGCGGTAGCGGCTGCACAGCCGGGGCCCGACTGACTTCCTGTCTCTTTTTGGGAACTAAGCGAGACCACATTGAACAAACCGACACCGCTGTTGTAAAGGGCACGTGGCTATTGATGGGCAACGTCAGTGGCACACGTGGAGCTTTGGCAGAATTTTGTAGGCCACACTAGGCGATCAATGTAGCCAATTACCCCTCAACTGATGTTTTCTCCCATTGATTCGGGCAGCGCACGGGCCAACGCGTTGCAGCTTATTTAAAGAAGCCCTCGAGTGATGTCGAAACACAAACATGTCAAGGTTGCAGAATATTGTGTGTAGAGTAATCAAATGAATCCGTGTTTTATGCAGACCTCCGGGATGTTGGCCGCCCAGCAGATGCAAATTTGTGTAGAAATGATGTCAATTGTTTGTGCTGTAAAAGTTTCATTTGTGCTGAAGATATTTACGATTATTTTATAGGTCAATCTGAGGTCAACCAGCCCCCCATTTTGATTAAAAATGGTGTCAATCGTTTATTCTTCGTTTGTACTGGTTTGTGCTGTAAAAAGTTTTGTTTGTGCTGCTATCGTTTTAGGGATATTGAGATATTCATTTTGAGTGATAACATCACGCAGCCTTTTATTTATTGCAAAATGGATCTGGAATGGTGCCATTTGTTTGTGCTACGTTTACGCTAGTTGTTGGGACACCCCTCTGTTATTGAGAGACTTGGTACGTTCCGTCAGCCGCATGGGTTACGGGAGAAGCTGGGAGAACACAAACAATACAACTAGCTTAATTTACTCACCTCTGATGGAGGCGCACTGGATCTAACAACGCACACGACTCAAGACAATCTTCGTAAATATTGTTTAATCAACAACTAAACCTGAGTGTAGCAGTGAACTCTCCTCCTCTCTTGCTTTAATCACTAGCGCATGTCCCGGGATTTAAACGGGTTGCCCTTGACTGGAATGAGCTGTAATACAGTGTTACCTCTACATACGAAGTTAATTCGTATCGAGGGTAAGAGACAGGGCGCGTGTGTATGACACGTATCATTATTTACACACTCCCTCTCTCAACACATAACGCCGCCAGAGAGAAAAAACACCACATGCTGTATTATGAAAAAGTTATTTTGAACAAATGTTTACAATGGCGGAAGACGTTACAAAAGTAGGCTAATAGTAGAGAGGAAAACTAGTTAGCTGTCTTCGCATGCTAACTAGCCACGTTATCTGCCTGATTAACAAGCTTACGTAATATTATTTGTTTTACCATCGCTACACTCCCTAAATACGCTATATTTAACTCTCGTAGCTGGTTGGAATCGTTCATGTCAGCGTTTACTTACCTCAAATTTTGTGTAACGTGATGGATGATGGTCACGTAAATGTGAAATCATGTTGGAGGTCCTGCTGTCCTTTCTCCTCGAATCCGCGGCCGTTTGTTTCTTTTCGGTAGCTGAATACTCCCATACTAGCGACTTTGTCTTTTTTTGAGGGGGGAAAGCTCAGGTATAGTGTGAGGGTGGGCGCTGCTGCTCCAAGCCACGGATTTCTTGCTGCATTTGTGGGACATAGAAAACAGGTAATTCTGTACTATGTTATGATGGAAATTTTGAGTGATTTTGAAACCGTAAGTTTTCATACCATGGGACATTGAAACCGGTAACCGACACATGCCTACTGGAGGGGCCCGTGAATAATTGTCCACGAGCACTCCCACCACCCCTGTTGGATGATCCACTCGGGAGGTCGCGTTTATGCTCATCGCACCCGGTCCCTGTTCACATTTGTTCCGCTACTGACCAGAAGCGCACGTTTTAAAAGTGTTTAAGTATTAGCTCAGTTATGGTTAGAACTTTGGTTTGATTGTACCAATTCTGCCATGTTTTGACTTGTGTTTAAGTTCACAAAGGTCTCGAACCAGCCACTCTCTCCCGTCCCCAAGCATACTTTGCCGCTGTTATATAAGAAAAAGCCCTACAACCTAGTCACCATGTAGGGTGCTAACTGACCCTGAAGACCATTGTCTCTCTCCCCTTTAGGCCTGCATGCAATCTGGAATTATCATCATGGACGTCTTAAGGGAAGTTACAGTGGAGTGTAGTCATGCCTTGCTCTTCTATAAAAGTTGTATTTATATGAAGATGAATTCACAGCCGCATTCAAGGACTTAATTATTTAACACTCTCTGGTCAGACGGCATGCACTGCATACAGGATGCAGTGTGTCAACAGTGATGTATTGCAGAGCTTATAGAGCGAACATGCCACAAGCGCCTCCAGGCGAGATTGTCAAAGTCAATGTTGTGCATAAGAATGACATCAGCAATGCCATTGCTATGTGAATGACTCAATAGTTATGTATAGTTGAGGTCAGAGGTTCTCAAAACTCATGAAGTAGACTTCATGTTGTCCAGGAAATTTTGGATTTAACAACTAGGACAATACAAAAATAAGTCTGGTTTTTGTCTACTAGGCTACATGTGTCTTGTGGACTTGGAGAAAACGTTCGACCGTGTCCCCAGGGGAGTTCTGTGGGGTGTTCGGTCCCTGTATGACTGGTGTCAGAGTTTGGTCCGTGTAGTCAGTTGTAAGTCTGATCCGTTTCAGTGAGGGTTGGACTCCGCCAAGGCTGCCCAATGTCACTGATTCTGTTCATAACTTTTATGGACAGAATATCTCGGCCCAGCTGAGGTGTGGAGGGGGTCCGGTTTGGTGGCCTAGGTGTTGCATCTTTGGTTTTTGCAGATAATGTAGTCTTGTTGGCTTATTCAAGCCGTGACCTTCAACTCTCACTGGAGCGGTTCTCTTAGCCGAGTGTAAAGCGGTCGGGATGAGAATCCGCTCCTCCAAATCCGAGACCATGGTCCTCAGTCGGGGAAAGGTGGAATGTCCTGTCAGGGTCAGGCGTGAAGTCCTTCCCCAAATGTGGGGGAGGTTCAGGTATCTCGGGGTCTTGTTCACGAGTGATGGAAAAACTTAACGGTAGATCAACAGGCAGATCGGCGCTGCGTCTGCAGTAATGCGGACTCTGTATCGGTCTGTCGTGGTGAAAAGGGAGACGTGTTTGTGAGTGTGGGATGGCCGCCTGTAGTAACACCTCTTAGTTCTTCCATCTGTTAATGTTGGGTTTGATCATCATCACGTGTTATATTCAACCTGGTGTGCTGTCTGGCCTTAGTCATTCCATTTACACACATTCGCCCAATACCTAAACTAAAACATTATGGATATACCAGAGGTTGCCCGAGACATTTTCGTTGTCTGTCATTTTGACTGACAGGGTCATAAAAATCCAGTCATAATCTATTTTTACCCGTCACTTAAATTTTTAAAATGATAGTGATGACATATTCACTAGTATTTAGTTTTCATTCATTTTTAATTAATATTGTAACGCTTGCTTGGCGGCGAAAAATTAGACACGGAAGTCGTGGTATTTTTCTCCCTCTTTTTACTCTGCTTACCACCAACAACACCAACAAAACAACAACTCCGCCCCCGAAGAAAAAGAGGCAACTATATAGACCGCAATCACCAACGTCACACAATGGTCTTAATTGTGGTTGTCAGCCCAAAATCTTCTAAATATATATTAAATGCATCTTACCAGATATAAAATGACTACTACATAGTCTGTGGTGATCGTTTGGTGCCCAGATTTTTTGTCGAATTACGGCAGTCCATCTCGCTCTCCTCTTCGGGTCTCTCAGAATACGGTAGAACTTCAAGTCTCTCCGTCTATCTTCTCTGTTACTGCAACCAACCGTCACACACGCCTTCACCATTTTGATTATTAATGTTAACGAGCAGAAAAACACGCCGTAATAGGAGGTATGTACTTAGCGGTAATGTGTAAACACGACAAGCTGACACACAATATGGCGGCTCCAGTCAGGGGGGCGGAGTTGTGACGTCATGTGATTGGGGTCTATACACAGGCGGCAATCTAGTCCACCAATTGGATGACGCGCTGGCACACCGGGTGCACCAATAAGAACCTCGCGTTGATGTGTCAATCACGGTGCCACCGCCAGACCCCGGTGACGCTACAATATTCTGACAGAATAGCCAACGACGTCATGCGTTAAGAGAGACAATAGCTAATTAATATGCTCACTCGCCACCCTGTGGTCTGGGGTGTGAATTGCAACCTGTCAAAATGACGGACGGACTTCAGTTTTTTCCGTCACCGTTTTAAAAAACCGGTCAACGACGGAAAATATTCGGTTAACGCGACCCCTGGGATATACAGTGAGGAGCAGAAGTATTTGCACCCCTTGTGATTTTGCAAGTTCACCCACTTAGAAAATAGGTAGAGGTCTGAAATTTCAATCATAGATGCATTTCCACTTATAGAGACATAATCTAAAAAAAAAAAAAAATCCGGAACTCCTATTGTACGATTTTTCGAATTTATTTGTAATTTACCGGAGTTCATAAGTATTTGTACCCCTGAGAAAATCAGTGCTATTTACATTTAGAGCAGAAGTCTTTGTCTGCAATTACAGTAGTTCTTCACCTCGATTTCACTTATGGAAACTGAGATTTTGGCCCATTCCTCCACAGTTTTGGCTCAAAATCTGACAATACATTTCACCATTCATCCTGTGCTTTGTACAGTGCAGTCGTCCTGTCCCCTTTGCCGAAAAGCAGCCCCAAAGCATTAAGTTCCCACCCCCATACTTCACAGTGGGGATGGTGTTTTTGGGATTGTACTCGTTCTCCTTTTTCCTCCACACACAACAAATAAAGTTTGCACCAAAAAGTTCTACTTTTGTCTCATCTGACCGCATGACCCCACTGCATCATTCAGATGGTCCCTGGCAAACTTCAGACGGGCCTTCACATGTACTGGCTTCAACAGGGGAACCTTCTAATTAATGCATGATTTTAAACCATTGCACCGTAGTGTTCTCCTGACGTTAGCCTTTGAAACTGTGCATCCAGCTCTCTTCGGTTCATTGACCAGCTCCTGTCATGTAGTTTTAGGCTGAGCCCTCATTTTTCTCATCATAAGTGATGCCTTAGAGGACATATTTTACATGGAGCCCCAGTCCGAGGTAGATTATCACTCATATTTAGGCTTTTCCATTTTCTTACAGTTGCTGCAACTGTTGATTTATTCCCACCAAGCTGCTTTCCAATTGTCCCATAGCCCTTTCCAGCTTTGTGGAGCTCAACAATTTTTTTTTTCTGGTGTCTTTCGAAAGTTCTCTGGTCTTGCCCATGGTAGCAGTTAGATTATGACTGACTGTGGGGTGCACAGGTGACAATAATGAGCTCAAACGGGTGGTGGGTGGGGGGTTACTCATGGAATCATTGTGGACTTTTTCTATGGTAGACTGACAACTCTTTTAGTGCCATAATTATTGCTGATTCTCAGGTGTACAAATACTTCTGAACCCAAGTAAATTACAAATAAATTATTGAAAAATCCTACAAAGTGTGTTCCAGATTTTTTTAGATGATGTCTGTATGAGTTGAAATGCATCTATGATTGAAATTTCAGACATCTACCTATTTTCTAAGTGGGCGAACTTGCAAAATCACAAGAGTTGCTAATACCCATACTCACTTATGTGGGCAGTTTTGCTTTTTTTTTTTTTTTTTTTTAAAACCACAAAAGTGCTTTACATTCAGTGCTGATTGAAATGAATAAAGACTATAAAATCCAGCTACAAGAAGCACACCTTATCAAATCTGGTTGTGCTTAGGCAATAAATGACATTTTGGTCTGAAGGGAGAACAAGACCATCGAACTCAACTGTCTTTTATTGCAGGTTATCTAACATCATTATCAAACCGCCGTGAAGTTGTTGCCCCTTCAGACGCAAATTTATAGAAAAATGATGTCATCCATTTGTGCTAGGTTTGTGCTGAAAATTTCATTGGTTTATCGTTCTGTTGTTGAGATATTAATTTCGAGTGATGACATGACAGGCAGCCTCCATTTACTGCAAAATTGACCCGAAGGGGTGCCATTTGTATACGCTACCTTTGAGCTAGTTGTGGGAACACCCCTCTGTTATTGAGAGAGTTGGTACACTTTGTCAGGAGAGAGTTGGTACGCTTTGTCAGCCATGATGGAGGTGCTGCGAATCACGAAATATTTTCATTATCATCGTTGATAAAAACAACACTGTTTCGTGGAATATCCTGGAATGATTTCCTGATAATTGTATCACCATATCGTGAGGTCTTTATTAGGGTTGAGCATCGTTTTAATTTGAACGATTCCAATTCTATGTTTGGATTCCGGTTACAAACGCTTCTCGATTCCTATTCTTTTAACAGGAAGGGTACAAAAAAAAGTGTAGTTAGTATTAGGGTTGTGCCGATCATGTTTTTTTGCTCCCGATCCGATCGTTTTAGTTTGAGTATCTGCCGATCCTGATATTTCCCGAGCTGATTGCTTTTTTTTGCTCCCGATTCAATTCCAATCATTCCCTATAATTTTTCCCGATCATATACATTTTGGCAATGCATTAAGAAAAAAATGAATAAAACTCGGACGAATATATACATTCAACATACAGTACATAAGTACTGTATTTGTTTATTATGACAATAAATCCTCAAGATGGCATTTACATTATTAACATTCTTTCTGTGAGAGGGATCCATGGATAGAAAGACTTGTGACTTTGTATATTGTGACTAAATATTGCCATCTAGTGTATTTGTTGAGCTTTCAGTAAATGATACTGTAGCTATGCCCAAATGCATGATGGGAAGTGGAACCATGAGTGTGCGTCGTGGTACCAATTCATATATCTACTCTGCATTGGGAAATAACATACGGTGTTAAGGAAAAAGATCAATTCTACCTTGCTTCCCCATATTGCTTCCCATGATATTTCTAATCATGGGAAGAAGGATTGTAAGGCTTTAGCCAATTAAAAAAAGGCTCAAAGGCTGCCATAATTCACTCTACTCATTTTACGCTGCCTTTTATCTCTCTATATAGGTAAAACGGCGCCATTACAGATTGAGCGCGACAATGCGTGAGTGGATCGTGCAGCGCATGCATTAATTGCGTTAAATATTTTAACGTGATACGTTTTTAAAAAATTTAATTACCGCCGTTATCGGGATAAATTTGATAACCCTACTTTAAGCCTAAACTAAAGACTCTGGATGAGTGTAACATATATGTATGTAACGTTAAATACAATTAGAAAACGATTTAATTAAAAAACATATATATATGTTAAAAAAAGGCATGTCCAATATTTTTTTGCCGATTCCGATACTTTGAAAATGGCGTGATAGGACCCGATCGAGTCTTAACTTCTCGATTATTTTTCAATTCTATGAACTTTCAATTAACGTAGCTCTGTGAGAAATTCATAGCAATTTTTAACTTGGTCGGTGATCAGGGCAATCTTAACTTGGAATATACAGTGCCTTGCAAAAGTATTCGGCCCCCTTGAATCTTGCAACCTTTCGCCACATTTCAGGCTTCAAACATTAAGATATGAAATTTAGTTTTTTGTCAAGAATCAACAACAAGTGGGACACAATCGTGAAGTGGAACAACATTTATTGGATAATTTAAACTTTTTTAACAAATAAAAAACTGAAAAGTGGGGCGTGCAAATTATTCGGCCCCTTTACTTTCAGTGCAGCAAACTCACTCCAGAAGTTCAGTGAGGATCTCTGAATGATCCAATGCTGTCCTAAATGACCGATGATGATAGATAGAATCCAAATGTGTGTAATCAAGTCTCCGTATAAATGCACCTGCTAAGTGCAGAGAGCATTATGAAAACCAAGGAACACACCAGGCAGGTCCGAGATACTGTTGTGGAGAAGTTTAAAGCCGGATTTGGATACAAAAAGATTTCCCAAGCTTTACACATCTCAAGGAGCACTGTGCAAGCCATCATATTGAAATGGAAGGAGCATCAGACCACTGCAAATCTACCAAGACCCGGCCGTCCTTCCAAACTTTCTTCTCAAACAAGGAGAAAACTGATCAGAGATGCAGCCAAGAGGCCTATGATCACTCTGGATGAACTGCAGAGATCTACAGCTGAGGTGGGAGAGTCTGTCCATAGGACAACAATCAGTCGTACACTGCACAAATCTGGCCTTTATGGAAGAGTGGCAAGAAGAAAGCCATTTCTCAAAGATATCCATAAAAAGTCTCGTTTAAAGTTTGCCACAAGCCACCTGGGAGACACACCAAACATGTGGAAGAAGGTGCTCTGGTCAGATGAAACCAAAATTGAACTTTTTGGCCACAATGCAAAACGATATGTTTGGCGTAAAAGCAACACAGCTCATCACCCTGAACACACCATCCCCACTGTCAAACATGGTGGTGGCAGCATCATGGTTTGGGCCTGCTTTTATTCAGCAGGGACAGGGAAGATGGTTAAAATTGACGGGAAGATGGATGCAGCCAAATACAGGAACATTCTGGAAGAAAACCTGTTGGTATCTGCACAAGACCTGAGACTGGGACGGAGATTTATCTTCCAACAGGACAATGATCCAAAACATAAAGCCAAATCTACAATGGAATGGTTCAAAAATAAACGTATCCAGGTGTTAGAATGGCCAAGTGAAAGTCCAGACCTGAATCCAATGGAGAATCTGTGGAAAGAGCTGAAGACTGCTGTTCACAAACACTCTCCATCCAACCTCACTGAGCAAGGAAGAATGGGCAAGAATGTCAGTCTCTCGATGTGCAAAACTGATAGAAACATACCCCAAGCGACTTGCAGCTGTAATTGGAGCAAAAGGTGGCGCTACAAAGTATTAACGCAAGGGGGCCGAATAATATTGCACGCCCCATTTTTCAGTTTTTTTATTTGTTAAAAAAGTTTAAATTATCCAATAAATTTTGTTCCACTTCACGATTGTGTCCCACTTGTTGTTGATTCTTGACAAAAAATTTAAAATTTTATATCTTTATGTTTGAAGCCTGAAATGTGGCGAAAGGTTGCAAGGTTCAAGGGGGCCGAATACTTTTGCAAGGCACTGTAAATACCATAATTTTCTGACTTTAAGGCATACCTGACTATAAGCTGCCACCCAACAAATTTGACACGAAAATAACATTTCTTCATAGATAAGCCGCACCGGACTATAAAGCCACAGCTGTCCTCATTGTATTATGGGATATTTACTAGGGGTGTGCCATCTTAGGCACCCCATGGTTCAATTCGATAACGATCCAGGGTGCTACGATTTGATTTTTTACAAGAAGGTGCAAAAACATTAACCATTTTAAAGGCAGTACTTATTCCTCTCAACAATACAATAAGATTTACACAAGTGGAATGAATTCCACATTTTCTGGAAACAAAGTGTTTTTAGAAATAAGGTTGCTTTTAACCAATATACTTTGTTTTCACAGATTCCTGTACTTTTTCGCATGTTTGTAGTGTTACCGCTGTACTTAATCATGGTTGTACTCGTTCTGCATATGAAATACACGTTAGCGAATTAGTTAATTAGCTTAGTGCTCGGCGCTAACTGTTAACATCTCAAAAACAACAACAATAAAGCCTAAATAGTACAAGAGGGTTTGTGTACTCACCTCTTATAGACGCACACAGGTCTTAGCAATACACTCAGCACATTTTTCAATTGACATGACTTGAAACTACTGCTGGACAATCGAAAGACAAGGAGCAACGAACTCTCTCTCTTCCCCTCTCGCTCTAGAAAATAACTTGCGCACAGAAACGCGACCGCCGGGTCCCTGCCTGTCTCATACACAAATTTATTTTCCAGTCTTTTGAAAAGTAGTAAATCTCTCGCTCAGTAACCGGCAGCATCCATCATGATGTGCGAGCGCTGGTTAAAGGTGTCCGGGCGGCAGACGTGTCTTGAATTTCGTTCCGCTACGAGCGGCTGTCATAAAGTTATTAGGGAAAATCATCGTTTTTGAACATTTATGAATCGTAATCGAATCGTCACATGTCGAATTGCAATGCATCTAATAATAGATTTTTTTGGCACTCCCTTAATATTTACACCAAATGATATTAACCGGTAACACTTTATTTGACATTGGCATCATAAAACTGTCATAAGACCAAATGAACCACCATGAAGTTTTGAACCAAATGGCTACAAAGCTTCATTGCTTCAAGAAGCTTCATTTGGCCGTCACTGCTCCCTTAGGGGAGACAGTCGATCTCTGCTGCCACCTCCTGTCAACACTGTTATGGTCCGACATGCCTCTTAGCATGCTTTGCAGCGCTACAGATGTAAATAACAATCAAAATTCATGTTCTGTGCTAATTATTTATTCAGTTACTGTTCCAGTTGTTTCATTAATTGATAGTTATGTTTACTTGGTAGCACTTTATTTGACAGTGGCATCATAAGACTGTCATAAGACCAAATGAACCACCATTCATTGCTTCAAGAAGCTTCATTTGGCCATCACTGCTCCCTTAGGCGATACAGTCAATCTCTGCTGCCACCTGCTGTCAACACTGTTGTTGTCCAGTATGCCTCATAGCATGCAATGCAGCACTACACATGTAAATAACAATTAAAATTCTTGTTCTGTGCTAATTATTTCTTCAGTTACTCATCCAGTTGTTTCACAACTCGCTTGCTCTGTTATTCTGTAACACTTTATTTGACAATGATGCATTGCAGCGCAACAGATGTAAATAACAATCAAAATTTATGTTCTGTGCTAATTATTTCTTCAGTTACTCATCCAGTTGTTTCACAAATGGCTAGCTCTGGTATTCTGTCACACTTTATTTGACAGTGATGCCATAAAACTGTCATAATACCATCACAATTATGTCATGACACTGCCATGAGCATTAATGAACGCTTATGACAGATGGTAGTCAGTTTGTGTTATCCGGCAAACTATCTCACTTTTGATTAGATGTAAAAGATCCGAGCTGGACATAAATGGAGTTAGTGACATCATTTTTCGGATGATACTTAATGACATCTGTCATCAGCATACATTAATGATAAGATAATTATCAAACGGTTATTAAATATTTGCTTTTACCAATGAAGGCTCATAATGAAGTTTTGATTGCTATAGTAAGATGTTCCATGATTGATTGCAGTAAGAGACATTTTTGGAATTGATAACTATAGACATGTTTAGCTCTTGATAATACTGCCTTGTCATTCTGACCAGTTTAAACCAGCCTAAGTTCCACAGGGCAACTTCAATACATTTAAGGAATCATATTGTTGCATTTTATTCCTTACCAAATGCTATTGCTTCCTGAAATTTGCTTTTATCAATTGCTGCCCGCAATGAAGAAATGCTTTTGCGTATTGGTGCCCGCAATGAAGAAATGCTTTGCTAGTTATTATTGTTCACAAAGAAAGAATGTTTTGTCTTGCCTGGTCAAGGTCAGAAGAGGCCGCTTTGCTTTGCTGAAATGTGCTGACACATATGTATATAATTCCACCTACATGCAAGCACATAGCCAAACAAAGACAAGAGGTATCACCAGCTTACTTCCTCTTTTTCCTTTTTAGGGCAAGTCTGTTGCTAGGGGCATCCCAAATAAAAAGCGAAGTGAAGGAGGGGCTAGTAATAACGATTGCGGAAGCTGTGTTTTGTAGTCCCTTGTTATAGCTTCCTCCTTTTCCTTGCAAGCTTTTCAACTAAATTGAGTGCCTTCTCTCCTTATTTTGGGTAATATTATTAATGTCTACCTAAGGAATCATATTTGAACTTGACAATTACCGTAATGCCCATGATAGTGTAATGTCACAATTATGACGGTCTTATGGCAGTCTTATGACACTGCTACCTAATAACGCAAATAGATAAACAAATAAGCCGCACTGGACTATAAGCCGAAGGTTTAAAAATGAGGGGGGAAAAGTAGCGGTTTATAATCCGAATATTACTATAATATGAAAATTCGAACGGTTCAGGGAGAATCGGAGTGTGAGTCCCGGATCCCAGTGATGCCCAATGCTAATCTTTATTGTGAGCGCCCCAGAAGTTCCCACCCCTAACATAGTGTGTAGTTTGAAAGTTACAGAATTTCCACTTTGTCAATACACTATTAAATTTTGTCTGAAAATATTTGTACTAAATCTTGAGGCGTTTAATTTTTGAGGTCAGGCTTTTGCTGAATTTGTCAGTAACAGTGAGGTTGAAGAAAACCTCTCTAGTGGCATCCTACCCGAGACACTAACCTAGATAGATAAGATGTATCATTCAAATATTTGATTTGGCACTTATTTTTTTCCTGTTCATCATTGAGGACAACTGGGAGATTTTCGCATTCAATCTTTTCCACATGCCTTTTTGGCTTCTGAACTGTGCAATCTCATCTTTCTAACCCATTCACGCCAATAAATCACTAGAAAACCACATTGTAGTGCATCCAGGGACTATTTTTCTGCTTAACTGACAATTCCATAGATTTGCGCTGTTTTTGTTATTATTATTTTTTATTTTTTTAACTGCTTTCAGTGCAGTTTTGACATGAGCAGTGAACAGTTTACTGGTGATTAGTGTTTTTGGATTTCCTTCAGTTCTGCGATAGTGTCTGTCAAGTCCCACGAAGATAAACATGTCTGGTTAAACAATTCCCCCCTTTTTATTTATTTTGTCTTTCCTGTGGGCCGCAGATGAGCGTGGGGGCGGGACAAAAGCGACGCGTGAGAATTGCCGAACAGGAAGGGAAGACGCTGGTGTCGTTTAACAGAGAAAAATATTTTGGTGTCATTCTTGTTATTCAACATACTGCTGTCCAATCAGTTGCATCTAATAACCATAGAATTTGGAGATGCATTCTTTGCTGTGGGGTGGCCTTGGTTCTGCGTGTAAGCCAAATGCTTGATAAACACCAGATATTTTTTAAAAAGGACTGCGATAAGAGGACCCTTGAATATATCTGCATGATGGTCTTTGACTGAGAAGCGTCTGCATGTGGTTTTGTCGTCGACGTTATCAGGTGGTGACCTCCCCTCGCACATGCTTGACTTATGTCTTGAGGGTCTCCAGAAAATTCTCTGATCCAACATCTGTTCTCGACACCTCATGCTGTTCCTGTTGCGGTCCGGTTGGGCTTTATTTTCCACCTCGCCAAGCAGACACATAAGACTGTTCTGGAGTAAGCGTTGGAAAAGAAATGCTAGTTATAGAATAGAATAGAATATAAAACGTTGGCATTTTATAGCATTTAAACTAGCGGACTTTTGCTACGTAAATTAGCCAAATGTTTTGTTGTACATATATCCTCATTTATTTTTTTATACCATTTGAGGCTCAGGTCAGGTATTTTAATTTTTTAATGTTCCTCATCCGATTACTAGAATATTCGAAAGAACTACTTCATCGATTAATCGACTACTAAAATAATCGATAGCTGCAGCCCTAGTCGTAAGTCTCGTAACCCTGGGACGACCTGTATCTATAAAATGATAGCAACACAAACGAAAACCTTTGCAGCACAAACGTAGCATAAACAAATGGCACCATTTCGGGTCCATTTTGCAATAAATGGTGGGTCTGCGTGATGTCATCACTCGAAATTAATATCTCAGTATCTCAAGAAAGGATAGCAGCATAAACAAAAAATTTTACAGCTCAAACGTAGCACAAACAATTGACACATTCTTCGTCAAAAACGGGGGCTGGTTGACCTCGGGTTGACCGATAAAAGAATTGTTAATATCTCAAAAAGGATAGCTGCACAAACAAATCTTTGAGCACAAACCTAGCACAAACGTATGACATAATTCTTGCATCTGATGTAGGGGTGCAGCTATCGATTATTTTAGTAGTCGATTAATCGATGAACTAGTTCGTTCGAATAATCGAGTAATCGGATAAGGAACATGAAAAATTAAAATACCAGAGCTGAGCCACAAACGGTATAAAAAGAAAAATAAGGATCTATGTACAACAAAAGAAAAATTGGCTAATTTACATCGCAAAAGTCCGCTAGCTTAAATGCTCTCAAATGCTAACGTTTTTTTTTTACAATGCTCCTAACAAATGGTTCAGACACGTATTCCCACAAAAAACGGCCTAATATACCTATAAACTAAATTATGAATGCATTAAAAAAAAACATGAGCTCAAACAAAAACTTAGCTTACGTTGGTCTGAACAGGGAGCAGTTGGATTCAGCCATGTGAAATGAGGCAGACCAGAATGAAGTGTGTCCACCCTAATCAATAAATCGAAATGCAAACACAAATAAACCATCACAACGCCACTTTAATTAAACGAATACTCGAAGCAACAAAATTTGATTCGATTACCGTAATTTTCGGACTATAAACCGCTACTTTTTTCCTCCATTTTTAATCCTACGGCTTATAGTCCAGTGCGGCCTATTTGTTGATTTATTTGGGTTAATAGGTAACACTTGATTTGACAGCGGTTTCATAACAGTGTCATAAGACCGTAATAATAATGACATGACTCTATCATGGGCGTTACTGAATGCTTATGTTATTAAGTGTCATCCAGCAAATTATGTCGCTAACACCATTTATGTCCCGCTTGGATCTTTTACATCCGTGCAAAAGTGAGATAATTTGCCAGTTAACACTAAGGCTACGTTCATACTACAGGTCTTAATGCACAAATCCGATTTTTTGTCATATCCGTTTTTTTGGCGTGCCCGTTCAGACTGACTTTGTCCATTGAGACCATTCAAGTATTACGCATGCGCACTAATTTGCAGTCCGACACACGCTGAGCAAGAAGAATCAAAACAAATGACCACACATGTTGGCTGTCATTCCAGGGATTATCATATATTTCTTGTTAAAAAGAGGATACAAATAACAGACATTTATTATCCACGTTTAGTTTAATTTTCAAAGTTTATATGGACTGATAGAACGCATACACGCACACACATAAGCCTTGACGTGTGTGCGTGAAATGACGTGGGTGCGTCAGTTTGCCCCGACTGGGCCATGTGTGCAATAATGAAATATTGCTCATTCGGCGCACAGAATTAAAATCGAAAATTGACAGGGTTATCCTTTTCTTCATTTTATTTTTTTATGACTGTGGTCAAGCCCGCTTCGTGCTTAAAAGTAGAGTTCAAGCTAGGCACTAATGCCTGCATCGCTGCCGTCCTTCGTGCCTCTTGCTGTTTGCTGACGTAATTAGTGCATGAATTCCGATTCCGGAGACTGGACAGTACAGACCGCTGTGACAGTCTGGAAAAATGTGGCCCAGATCGGATTTGAACCACATACGAAAGTGACCCAGATCGGATTTGAAATGGTCCAGTTCTATGCGACTTGTCACGTTCAGACCGTCAAGTTAATGCCTCACTCGAGTCGGAAAAACACGAAAAAATCGGATTCGTGCATTAAACCTGTAGTATGAACTAGAGCTGGGAATCTTTAGGCACCTAACGATTCGATTACGATTACGATTCAGAGGTTTCGATTCGATTATAAAACGATTATTGATGCACCCCCCTCCTTTTTTTTTTTTTTAATGTTTTGTACATTAGTTCCAAAATTGTTCAGAAATACTCTCAGGCTAAACCACACTACTATTTCAGTATCAAGTTAACATATAGCGGTAAACAAATATTAAAAAATAACATTAAATAAAAAACTCCAGTCCCCATTCTGTATCAGCAGTTTTAAACTACATTCAATTAATATAATGTTGTGAATCAACCGTTAAATTTGTTAAAATTGCTCCCGTTATTCCATAATTTCCCTTTTGTCTACTTTCGACATGTGAAAGTTTTAAAACTATTTTAAAGATAGATTCAAGTCAATATTTTACCGATTTAGGAGTATTTTAGATAAAAAGTTAATTTGGTTTGCTTGGAAGGTTCGCTACAACAGCCTTGCAGGGAAGTGTACTGCTTTAAGATGGCGGCCGTTTATAACGCCCGCATCTAGCTTTTTTTAGATGTACTGCTAACACTTCCAAATCTATAGTGCATCTAGTCCTATATAAATGATATCTACCGTAACATCATGTAGCTGTACTTTTAGCAGCTTTTCGGCAGCAGTCAGGTATGTCGTTGTGTTTTTTTTTTTTTACCTCGTTGCATGAGTTGAGCTAGAGCCGTGAGTTGAGCATTGGCATTACCCGAGGGGCCGGGTAATGGGAAGCATGACGTTTAGCTACTCTCGCTCCGTTCCTCCCGAAGACCGCGCGGCGCGGCGCGCTGAGTGTTGTGTACTTCTGCTTTACTTCGCATATTTCTATAATCAGAATTTGGATGTTTGTGAATCGTTCTCGAATCTTCCACGGCCGAATCGCGAATAATCTAAGAATCGGAAATTTTGCACACCTCTAGTATGAATGTAGCCTTAGTCTTATGACAGTCGTATGATGCCGCTGTCAAAAGAAGTGCTGTATCCCATAATACAATGAGGACAGCTGCCGCTTACAGTCCAGAGTGGCGTATCTATGAACAAATGCCATTTTCGTGCCAAATTTGGTGGGTAGCGGCTTATAATCAGGTGCCCCTTATAGTGCGAAAATTACGGTATTTTTTTTCCTAATCGAATACAGAGTTAATCGATTAATCGTAGCAGCACTAATCTGATGGGTGGCTAACTTCACGATGGTCCTTATCAAACCAAATCACATTGTTGTAATTCCTGGTCAACCACATGTGATAGAGGCTGCAACCATTGTCATAGCCCAGTCTGCTTTATGCTCTAATTCACTGGGAGTCACCTGCGGCCCCTCCCTTCAGCCATTTCCTGTTGTCCTAAACCATACATTGCCCTGAGAACTGTTGTTTCCTCAGGGATGGCTGTCCCTTGACCGTTCATTCCAATCTATCTTACTCTCATCAACATTTTTGTTACGTTTCACAACATTTCAGCATGTACCTAAACACAAATCGGCGTCCAGGGTTTATGATAAATGAGAGGCTCTGTCATGTAGGCGAAGGTCTACGATGCGGTCACGTCTCGCCGAGCTTAACGCTCAGGCTTCTGCTCGCTATGTGACATCATCCTTCAAGAATGCAGCCGTTCGGTGGCTCGGTCATGCGAATGGCCTGAAGCTCACAGTCGCTTTCATCTTGAGGGGCTGGGCTGCAGCTTGTTTGCTCGTTCTGCTCACTTGGTGACGATATTAGTTCTGCAACCATTAATTGATAAACTAGAGTAATTTGATTATAATAAAACTTCAAATCAAATAATGCTGCCTAATTTTGTTTAATTAGTGGTGTTGTAGTGGTTTTGAAAGCGCATTATTTTATTGACTTGGGTGGATACACTGCCCTTTAGTGGTAAAAGTGACTATGACATACAGTGGGGCAAATTAGTATTTAGTCAACCACCGATTGTGCAAGTTCTCCTACTTGAAAAGATTAGAGAGGCCTGTAATTGTCAACATGGGTAAACCTCAACCATGAGAGACAGAATTTGGAAAAAAAAAAAACACAGAAAATCACATTGTTTGATTTTTAAAGAATTTATTTCCAAATTAGAGTGGAAAATAAGTATTTGGTCACCTACAAACAAGCAAGATTTCTGGCTGTCAAAGTGGTCTAACTTCTTCTAACGAGGATCCACTCGTTACCTGTATTAATGGCCCCTTTTTTAACTCATTATCGGTATAAAAGACACCTGTCCACAATCTCAGTCAGTCACACTCCAAACTCCACTATGGCCAAGACCAACGAGCTGTCGAAGGACATCAGAGACAAAATTGTAGACCTGCACCAGGCTGGGAAGACTGAATCTGCAACAGGTAAAACGCTTGGTGTAAAGAAATCAACTGTGGGAGCAATTATTAGAAAACGGAAGACATACAAGACCACTGATAATCTCCCTCGATCTGGGGCTCCATACAAGACCTCACCCCGTGGCGTCAAAATGATAACAAGAACGGTGAGCAAAAATCCCAGAACCACACAGGGGGACCAAGTGAATGACCTAGAGAGCTGGGACCACAGTAACAAAGGCAACTATCAGTAACACAGTGCACCTCCAGGGACTCAAATCCTGGACTGCCAGACGTGTCCCCCTGCTGAAGAAAGTACACGTCCAGGCCCGTCTGCGGTTCACTAGAAAGCATTTGGATGATCCAGAAGAGGACCTTGAGCATGTGTTATGGTCAGATGAAACCAAAATAGAACTTTTTGGTAGAAACACAGGTTCTTATGTTTGGAGGAGAAAGAATATTGAATTGCATCCAAAGAACACCATACCCACTGTGAAGCATGGGGGTGGAAACATCATGCTTTGGGGCTGTTTTTCTGCAAAGGGACCAGGACGACTGATCTGTGTAAAGGAAAGAATGAATGGGGCCATGTATCGGGAGATTTTGAGTGAAAATCTCCTTCCATCAGCAAGGGCATTGAAGATGAGATGTGGCTGGGTCTTTCAGCATGACAATGATCCCAAAAACACAGCCAGGGCAACAAAGGAGTGGTTTCGTAAGAAGCATTTCAAGGTCCTGGAGTGGCCTAGCCAGTGTCCAGATCTCAACCCCATAGAAAATCTGTGGAGGTAGTTGAAAGTCCGTGTTGCCAAGCAACAGCCCCAAAACATCACTGCTCTAGAGGAGATCTGCATCGAGGAATGGGCCAAACTACCAGCAACAGTGTGTGAAAAGCTTGTGAAGAGTTACAGAAAACGTTTTGCCTCCATTATTGCCAACAAAGGGTACATAACAAAGTCGTGAGATGAACTTTTGGTATTGACCAAATACTTATTTTCCACCATGATTTGCAAATAAATTCTTTAAAAATCAAACAATGTGATTTTCTGTCCCATGTTTACCCATGTTGAGAATTACAGGCCTCTCTACTATTTTCAAGTGCACAATTGCACAATTAGAGGTTGACTATATACTTCTTTGCCCCAATATAACTCATTTAACATGGCTGGATCTAGCTGCTCCCTGTTAAGACCAACATAAGCAAAGTTTTTGTTTGAGCCAATATGATTGTTTATGCACTCGTAATTTGGTTTAGAGGTATATTTAGCAGTTTTTTTGTGGGAATATGTATTTGAATGATTTGTTAAGAGCATTGTAAAGAAAAGTTAGCATTTTATAGCATTTAAGCTAGCGTACTTTTGCAATGCAAGTTAGCCAATTTTTCATTTGTTATACTTTGATCCTCATTTATTCATTTTTTTGATACCGTTTCAGGATAAACTCAGGTATTTTGATTTAGTTTTAAATGCAATTTTTGCACTTGTGAAATAATAGTGCAATTTTGCTTAGTTTGAAAAAACACTTGGGGAATTTTATTTTGTATTCATTCTCATTTAATGCTCTTTTGAAAGCGTGATCTTAGCAAGCCTTTGATTTAAATCTCCTAAAATTGATTTGGCAACGCATTAAACGTTCCTAATCCAATGACTCGAATATTCAAGCCACCTGATAGATTAATCGATTAATTAAATAATCGATTGCTGCAGTCTTAGACAACATCATGTTTGTGTGTCACTCACTCAAAATCCATTATAAAAGATGCATTCAGAAGTCGTAAAAACATTCCCCACCCCTCTCAGTTTCTTATTTTTCCTTCATTTGTGTTTCTCGCAGAATGAAGAGAAGCGCAGCCTCAATCTCGGGGGCCATGTTGGATTCGACAGCCTCCCCGACCAACTGGTCAGCAAATCGGTCACACAGGGTTTTTGCTTTAACATCCTCTGCGTAGGTAAGTAACAAACTTGCAACTCAATTTTATTTACATTAAATAAATCGATTACAATATCTGAACCCGTTTTAGTCTGACTGGTGTTTATAAAAGTAATAGCAGTGTTTGAGACGTATTGATCCCTTGTTGGCAGCTATTGATCCTATCGCCCCGCATGCTTTGCATTACCTCACGTTACTTCCGATCGTCCTCAGGGGAGACGGGCATCGGAAAATCGACGCTAATGAACACGCTCTTTAATACCACGTTTGAGAATGAGGAAGCCAGCCATTACCAGAACGGCGTCTACCTCCGTCCGCGGACGTACGACCTGCAGGAGAGCAACGTTCACCTCAAACTCACCATCGTAGACACCGTCGGGTTCGGGGACCAGATCAACAAAGATGACAGGTGATGCTCTTGTAAACTTTGCCTTATCGTGCCACCGTAAAATACAGTATAATTTAACAGGAAAAATATATTTTGCTTCATATATGTGCATACAGTGGTATGAAAAAGTATCTGAACCTTTTGGAATTTCTCACATTTCTGCATAAAATCACCATCAAATGTGATCTGATCTTTGTCAAAATCACACAGATGAAAAAACAGTGTCTGCTTTAAGTAATATTTTAATGAAGATAGTACGCAAACAATGGCAGAAGGGGGAAAAATAAGTAAGTGAACCATCACATTTAATATTATGTGGCCTGTCCTTTGGCAGCAATAACTTGAACCAGACGCTTCCTGTAGCTGCAGATAGTCTGACTCATCGATCAGGAATAATCTTGGCCCATTCTTCTCTACAAAACTGCTGTAGTTCTGTCAGATTCCTGGGATGTCTGGCATGGATTGCGGTCTTTAGGTCATGCCACAGCATCTCAATGGGGTTCAAGTCAGGACTTTGACTTGGCTACTCCAGAATGTGTATTTTGTTCTTCTCAAGCCCTTATGAAGGTCTGTGTGTTAGATCATTGTCTTTTTGCAGCATCTATCTTCTTTTTAGCGTCAACTGTCTGACAGATGGCCTCATTTTTCCCTGCAAAAAATCCTGATAAACTTTTGAATTTATTCTTCCATTAATGATTGCAAGTTGTCCAGGCCCTGAGGTAGCAAAACAACCCCAAATCATGATATTTCCTCCACCCATGCTTCACGGTGGGGATGAGGTGTTGATGTTGGGGACATGTTCCATTTTTCCTCCACACATGACGTTGTGTGTTACTCCCAAACAATTCAACTTTGGTTTCATCAGTCCACAAAATATTTTGCCAAAACCTCTGTGGCGTGTCCAAGTGCCTTTTTGCGAATATTAAATGAGCAACAATGTTTTTTTAGACAGCAGTGGCTTCCTCTGTGGAGTCCTCCCATGAACACCATTCTTGGCCATAGTTTTACACACAGTTGATGTGTGCACAGAGATATTGGACTGTGCCAGTGATTCCTGTAAGTCTTTAGCAGACACTCTCGGGTTCTTTTTTACCTCTCTGAGTATTCTGCACTGAACTCTTGGTGGGTGGCCACTGCTTGAGAGAGAAGCAACAATGCCAAACTCTGTCCATTTGTAGACAACTTCTCTGACTGTCGATTGATGAACATCCAGACTTTTAGAGATGGTTTTGTAACCCTTCCCAGCTTTATACAAATCAACAATCCTTGATTGCAGGTCTTCAGACAGCTCTTTTGATGCACATCAGACAATGTTTCTCATCAAGACAGTTCTTACCAGGTGTGTGTATTATAGTGGGCAGGGCAGCTTTAAACCACTCATCAGTGATTGGGCACACACCTGATTTAAAATGTTTGGTAAAAATTGGTTTCAATTTCTCTTTAAGTCTGCTTAGGCAGAGGGTTCACTTACTTATTTTTTCCCCTTCTGTCATTGTCTGCATGCTATCCTTATTAAAATATGGAAACCTATAAATGTTTGGGTGGTTTTAGTTAAAGCAGACAGTTTTTTTCATCGGTGTGATTTTGACAAAGTTCAGATCACATTTGATGGTGATTTTATGCAGAAATGCGCGAAATTCCAAAAAGTTCATACTTTTTCATACCACTGTGTGTGCATATGTGCACTCTTTCAACAAGTATTTTGCTTGTGTTGTCGCCACGTTGGTTCCATGTTGTTCATTCAAATGAGAAAAGCAGACATAAGATCAGTGCATATTCCCGCACATTTTTCATTTCCCATCGGGGCTGAAAATAATACAAAGAAAGTGGTAGGGAGGAAGTCTTTACATTTCATTCTAGTAAGAGTTGGAACCTGACCAGCAAATAGCATTCGCACGCCCTTTGAGAGCGGCCTTCTCTGTAGGCCTCGTTAAAGTGGCCCGCTGAAGGCCAGACCTCGCAGCGTGCTGCAAATGCACGCTCAAAGGTCAGTAGCAGTGCATTCCACATAAGAAGATTCGAAATGTGTATGTAAAAATAACACTGCAGATGGTGTATTGAGTTGATTAACGGAATCAACTGTAGGTTTTAAAGAACTGTTCTCCAAGTGTGAACAAAGGTTTAGCTTTAGTTTTGGTTCAGCTCTTGTGATTTGATTGCATTTGGTATATGTGCCTAATTATACCGACTGCGGTCGCTGTTGTGGTCGTAAATCCCCTTGTGGCCCAGTGAGAGAAGCCTCAGAGGGTAAAACAACACAACGCGAGGCTCATGTAAGACTCCGCTGTTCAGCCTCAAGCTGGGATCTTGGCAAAGTACTGGATCACACAAACAAAACTAAGCTATTACCCTAGCGACAACAAGGGTGGGAACCTCTGGGTACCTCACGATATGGTAGGATTTGTGACACAAGGCGCACGATATTGTGATTGGGGCTGCAACTCACGGATTATTTTTTATAATCGAATAATCGGTTATAAAATAATAATAATAATATTAATAAAATAATAATCGAATAATCGGCCAATTATTGAAACGCAACGCGAGGCTCATGTAAGACTCCGCTGTTCAGCCTCAAGCTGGGATCTTGGCAAAGTGCTGGATCACACAAACAAAACCAAGCTATTACCCTAGCGACAACAAGGGTGGGAACCTCTGGGTACCTCACGATATGGTAGGATTTGTGACACAAGGCGCACGATATGGTGATTGGGGCTGCAACTCACGGATTATTTTTTATAATCGAATAATCGGCCAATTATTGAAACGATTAATCGGATAAATGTCACTTTTTTCAATTACCTTCACAGTTTAACTCGCGGCATGTTGTAATTAACAAAGAAGACAAAATCCAATTTCAAAGCATATTCTCTTGCATGACAATTTTTACAGTTTGAATGGGAGTTTGTGTTCAGACTAGGCTGTTATTTGAATGGGTTTTTGTGTGTGGTTTCTTAATAAAATGAAATTGACTATCAACTAGTGCTGCAATGATTAATCAATTAAATCGAGTAATTCGATCAGAAAATTGTTTTGAATTCAATTTTGCTGCTTCGATTAATCATTGCAATGGTTTGTTTGAAAGTGTTGCACGGTATTTAGTTCTATTGATTTGGGAGGATCCACTGCCCTCTGGTGGCAACTGTGAATATGACATAACTCTGGCTGAAGAGCAGCTACTCCCTGTTAAGGACAACATAAGGCTAAAGTAAGTTTTTGTTTGAGCTAATATGTTTGTTTATGCATTCGTAATTTAGTTTGAGGGAAAGTTAGCAGTTTTTGGCAGAATTGTGTTTGAACAATTTAAGAGAGTTGTTAAAAAAAAGTTAGTATTATATAGCATTTAAGCTAGCGGACTTTTGCCATGCAGCCTATGTAAATTTAGTAGATCAAATTAACTTATCAGTTCGACCAATTAGACATTTAAACTCCAAATATTTTGTGGTAAATGTTTTATTGTCGAAATGTGTCTTTTGTGTTACGGCTTTACAAAAAAATCAAAATGTGGAAAAATTAAAAATCATTAAAATATTTTTTTGTATTTAGATCCTTATATTTTTTTAATATAGTTTTCCCGTCTACGCTCGGCTATTTTAATTCATTTTTAGAGGCATTTATTGTTCTTGTAAAATGAAAGTGCAATTCTATAGAGTTTGAAGAAAACACTCAGGTATTTTATTTTCTATTGGCATTTAATGCTAGAGGTCAAAATTAATGTCATTGCAAGAATTATTGTCTTTGTTTTAAATCTCATAAAATCATTCTGCCAATCATTCTAACCCTAACCCGATTTCTCGATGAATCGAACTAATCAATCGATGGATTAATCGATTCCGTAAATAATCGATTGCTGCAGCTCTACTATCAACTTTACTATCTCGCAATAACTCAAGCGTGAATATGCTTCTCCAAAACACAAAACAAACGGATGCTTTGGACACTGATTAGCATAATCGCTAACTAGCGTAGCCCTCCGTGATAAGTACTAACGTCTCATTCCGTTGAGGCGTCTTCATGTACAAGCACATACCGTATGAGTGGACATGTTTCCGCCGATTACCGAAAACTGTTAAAATATTCTCTTCATCCTCTTGCACAGTTACAAACCCATCGTGGACTACATCGACACTCAGTTTGAAAACTACCTTCAAGAAGAGCTGAAGATCAAGCGCTCTCTGTTCAACTACCACGATACCAGGATCCACATCTGCTTGTACTTCATTGCACCAACTGGACACTCACTCAAGTCCTTGGACCTTGTAACCATGAAGAAACTAGATAGCAAGGTAAAGACCACGTTTACACGACGATGATCTTATGCAATAACACAAATTGATGTGACAGTACACGTAACACACATGTAGATAGAGTGATTTTAAAATCGGGCAACTTTGTTTCATGCGTTATATATTTTTAGAATGTTGAGAGTGTTTTTCAAAGTTTGGAACGAGTGGAGTGCACGGAAGTCAGCCGCCTTGCCACTCAGTCGGAATCAATTTACCAAAATGCTTGGATTACGTGGGCGCGTTAAATTTCGACTGGTCATTTGACCACAGGAACACGAACATCCGCTGACTTGTCTGCAGTTTTACAACCCTACTTATTTCTCCCAACACCGGCCCTTCGAATAAATCTCTGGTATCGCTGTATTAGGGCATGTTCCGGTTACCGGTTTCAAGGTTTACTGTGGTATGAAAACATCACGGTTTCAAAACCACAAGAATTTTCTGTCATACCGTAGCTCTTTTTTATGTCCAAAAAATGCAGCGAGAGATCCGTGGCTTGAGGTGGCAGCGCTCACCCCTCCTCCTCCGGTTATTGCTCTGTTCCGTGTCTGCCGGTGACTCTGATCCTGAGCTTTTCTCCCCTCAAAAACACAAAGTCGCTAGTATGGGAGTACTTCGCCTACCAAAAAGAAACAGACGGCCGCGGCTTAGAGGAGGAAGGACAGCCGAAATGCTTGCGGAGTGTGGTTGACAGGGGAAGCAACACCTCCAACATGACTTCATAGACCCTGAATTTTTTATAGATGTGGACGTAAAACAGTCTCGATTCTTGGTTAAAAGAAAAAAAAACCAAACAAACGGGCAGTTAGCATTTATTTTACGTAAATATGTCAAGTGCGCTGCTAGTCTTAAGTCACTGTGGCGCTGCCTTACCGCAACAAAGAGCTTTTTACGTTGAAATTCTTGGGAATAAATGCTTAAATCCCTGAATTCTTTATAGATATGGACGTAAAACAGTCTTTATTCTTGGTTAAAAGTAGAGATGTCCCGATCGATCGGGTCCGGTCACGTCATTTTCAAAGTATCGGAATCGGCAAAAAAATATCGGCCATGCCTTTTTTTAATATATATATATTTTTTAATTAAACCGTTTTCTAATTGTATTTAACGTTACTAACATTATATGTTACACTCATCCAGAGTCTTTAGTTTAGGCTTAAGGTAGGGTTATGACATTTATCCCGATAATGGCGGTAATTAATTTTTTAAAAAATGTATCACGTTAAAATATTTAACGCAAGTAATGCATGTGCTGGACGACCCACCCACGCATTGTCGCGCTCAATCTGTAATGGCGCCGTTTTACCTATATAGAGAGACAAAAGGCAGCGTAAAATGAGTCGAGTGAATTTTGGCAGCCTTTGGAGCCTTTTTTTAATTGGCTAAAGCCTTACAATCCCTCTCCCTACGATTAGAAATATCATGAGAAGCTATGTGGGGAAGCAAGATAGCAATTGATCTTTTTCTTAACACCTTATGTTATTTCCCAGCGCAGAGAAGATATATCAATTGGTAGCACTACGCACAGTCATGGTTTCACTTCCCATCATGCATTTGGGCATGGCTACAGTATCATTTACTGAAAGCTCAACAAATACACTAGATGGCAATATTTAGTCACAATATACAAAGTCACAAGTCTTTCTATCCGTGGATCCCTCTCACAGAAAGAATGTTAATAATGTAAATGCCATCTTGAGGATTTATTGTCATAATAAACAAATACAGTACTTACAGTGCTGCTCGAAAGTTTGTGAACCCCACAGCGATGGTCAGATTTTTTGTAAAAAAAAAACTAAAATAACCTTATTAAATGTTAAATTATACCCAAATCCACAATACTGACATTCCAAATAATGGACTGAAACAAAAGAAATAGTTATATTGTCATTCTTTATTTAACAAAAGTGGTTGATTTAAGAAAAACTCAGATATCATGTGTGCAAAAGTATGTGAACCCCTTCAGTTAATAGGATATTGCGCCTCCTTTTGCAGAGATTACCTCAACCAAACGGTTTCTGTAGTGACTAATCAGCCTCTCACATCTACTTTGGGGGATTTTTGCCCATTCTTCCTTGCAGAACGCAGTCAGTTGAGAGAGGTTTGATGGGCGTCTGGCATGAACTGCTCGCTTCAGGTCCCGCCACAGCATTTCAATGGGATTTAGGTCAGGACTTTGACTGGGCCAGTCCAGAACACGAATCTTCTTCTTTTTCAGCCATTCCTTGGTTGTATTGCTGGAATGCTTTGGATCATTATCATGTTGCATGATCCACCTTCTGCCAAGCTTTAACTTCAAAACAGATGGCGTCAGGTTATGTTCTAGGATTTGACAATATTCCTCAGAATTCATGATTCCCTGGACTATGTGGAGTTGTCCAGGTCCTGAGGATGAAAAGCAAGCCCAGATCTTGACATTCCCACCTCCATGTTTCACTGTTGGGAGAAGGTTCTTTTGGTGGTATGCAGTGTTGACTTTTCGCCAGACATGGCGGTTTTGGTTGTGACCAAACAGTTCAATTTTGCACCTACATCAGTTGATGAAAACTCTTTTTAATTTAGTCTCGACAACACAACTGTTAAAAAAACAAAAAAAAACTACTGAATTGATTGATTAGGAAATCAGGTTGAAATAATAGAAAATTCCAAAATGTTGAGGGGGTTCACAAACTTTTGAGCAGCACTGTATGTACTGTATGTTGAATGTATATATTCGTCCGAGTTTTATTCATTTTTTTTCTTAATGCATTGCCAAAATGTATATGATCGTGAAAAATTATCGGGAATGATTGGAATTGAATCGGGAGCAAAAAAAAGCAATCGGATCGGGAAATATCGGGATCGGCAGATACTCAAACTAAAACGACCGGGATCGGATCAGGAGCAAAAAAACATGATCGGAACAACCCTAGTAAAGAGACTTTATGGACATCCTGTATAATAATTACCTTGAATCCTCGAAAAAAATCACTCCTCAGACAATCCTTCCTGTTTGTATGCGGTACAGCTTTTGTACTTATTCAACCTAAATCTGGTGTTAGATCGCTGCGTGCTTGTGTTTGAGAATAATTCCTCTTAATGTGGGGAGGCCCCCTACTTGAAGGCGAGGCACAGTGGATGACGGATGTGACCCGTCAATATCATGATGAAGTTTACGCTTTACTGATTCGATGGCGCCGACAGGGGAGCATTTTCAAGATTCACACTCTCTAATCCACCTCAAAAAACCGTTGCCGTGTAAACGATAGGGCTCTCAGGAAAGGTTTTTGCGTTGTCAACCCCGTTGGCGTTGTCGTTCGGGTAAGCAGCCCCTTAGTCACTGTTGGCCCATTGTTAGCAAGTAATTGTATCAGTGTACTAGTAGTAAAATCCTGATGCCCTTTCACTGACAGTGGTGTGCATTTCATCCGCTTGAGCTCTTTGCCACGGTGTTGTTTTCACACTTTCAGTTGAAATGAATACAAGTCAAACTAGGTGGGGATGGTAACTTGTGAGCCAGCCCGCCGATTCTAAAAACAAATAAAAACCTCAGAGGAAGTTTTAAAACATTTGTTGACTCGTATTACTATATTTCATCATAAATGTAGTACGTCCCTCTGACTTTCTATAAGTACGTTTTATAGGAAAATGTCATTTTTTTTTGTGTGTGACTGACCCATTTCTACATTGTAAAAAGTTTATTTTGGCTTTAAGAGCTTCTGTAGCAGGAGAATTTTGGGATAGACTTGTTGGTGGAAGCCAACATGTTTCTTTTATTACAATGATGAATTTAAATCCATCTGTCTCTTGACCACCGCAGCCGCAGAGAATGCAGCACGGAAAAATTGAAGGAGGAGAAAAAAAAACTAGCGGAATTTCAAGGAACATTTTTCTGTTTTTCCACACAACTCTTAATGTTCACTGCTGGAAACTGATATACAGCACAGAATGGTTAGTTAAGCGCGTAGATATATAATCTAACGTTGATTTACACATTGTAAAGTGGCAGATTTATCCCTGTGTGTCTGGCGATGTAGCGCTAATAAATCCAGAACAAAGCAGATGGTCAGCTTGTGACCAAAACCTGCTGGCGCACTTAAACTATCAACGCTTGACTGCGCTGCTCTGCCAAATGGCTTCTGATGCTATTTAAAAACAGGGACTTAAACGCACCGCCAAATTTTGCTCTCAAAGGACTTTTTGCGAGAGAGCAAAAATGCAGTTTACACGATTTAAGATCTAATCTGATTTCTTTCTCTTTTTGTGGAATGCTTTTCAAACTAGTCAAGAGGGAATTAACAGTAATTCTGCACCTCTGTGAAGTTGGCCCCGCATCAGACGATCTTTTCTGCATATTTGTGCTGTAAAATGTTTTGTTTGTGCTATTGTTTTTGAGATAGTCTTTTTAAAGTGATCGTCTAACTTAAATACATGTAGGCTCTAATAAACCACAATTGTTCTCTTGTACTAAAATATGTTGTTAGAAACACATAAAATGTTAAATCAATGGCAATATTTTATAATATTTAGTCCATATTTTGACCGTTAGTTGGCGCCGTGGTTTGCGGGCTCGCAGTGATGACGTCATTGGCATCTTTTCAAATGTGTAGCGTGTTCAACAATTGCTTATTGCTGCCTAAACTTGCGAAGTAAAATGCCACGTGCTGCTTTTGGATGCAATTTCCAGTCAAATGTAAACAAGGGTAGTGAAGTGAGTGGTCAAGGTGGAATTATTATTTTTAGTGAATAAATGTGCATAAGTGGAAGCTTCTCCCCCTTTTTGGTCCCTGTACAGGGTGACCCAAAAAAAAAGTTTACACTCAGTTGACTGCTTGTTTAAAAGCCATTGAAACATATCTAAATAGGTTGTCATGCTTAAGTGATTCATTAAGGTCACTCAATGCAGCTGGTAATCTCTCGTCTCTACAATTCCTGTGCTTCATCTGAAAATGAAGAAAACTTTAGCTGTACCTGAATTGCTGCGTGCCGGTCTGACACCTACTGAGATTGCAGCAAATCTGAGAATATCCAGATGTGCAGTCTACAAAGTTAAAAAGAAGCTGAAAGATACTGGAACAGCCTCACGAAAACCTGGGTCTGGAAAACCCGATCTGTGCGGACCAAAAAGTTGATTGACAAGGTGATATGTGGCCACCCCAGAGTCCAGATCTCAATCCCCTGGATTATATCATATGGGCAACTGTGGAGGACAGTGCCTGTAAAAAGCCACAAACTTCTGTGGCAGCCTTGGAGAGGTCCATTGTTAGATCTTGGGAAAAGATGACAGCATCCTACATAAAGAAGACCTGTCAAGCGTTCCGCAGGTGCCTGGAGGCTGTTGTGACACTTAAGGGAGGACACATTGAAAAATAGAGGGTACTGTACATGTTCTTTACAATAATATTTAATTTGTGATTAAATTCTAATTCTAAGCTGAATAAACATGGCATTTAAGTTGTATTATGGCAGTGTAAACTTTTTTTTGGGTCACCCTGTATGCACGTATCCTACCCACCACGCGTTACAACTGGCGCCCGAACATTTTTCCTGGATATTCAATCAAGTAAGGGATCCGTCTATTTTCTGGATCCGACGGTCCCACCGCGTCTGTAATATTGGTTTCGGATCTGTCCATTTTTTTGATTCGTCAGTCCCATAGCGGCTTTTCTGATAAGTCTATTTTGTGGAATCGACGGCCTGATCGTGGCTGCGACAGAGCAATGGGATCGGTCTAATTCCTGAATTATCGAGTGAGTAAAAAACGCGTATTTGGATTACTATTGCTATCTTTTATGTTGACTATTCTTCGTGGGAGTTTTCCCCAAATCATACTAAATAATTAAAGCACTATGGCATGCTACAATGACGACAGTGACTCTGACAAGGACTTCACAACAATGTTGGAGTTCTTCAGGGAACGCGTGTTTGCGTACTGCTGAGCTCCCGAGTGAAGAGTGGTCAAGGTGGAAATATTATTTTTTGTGAATAAATGTGCATAGTGGAAGCTTCTCCCCTTTTTGGTACTTTTATACACGTATCCTAGCTACCACGCGTTACAATGTACAAGACATGGATTACACAAGGTGTGCTCTTTGGCCTGTACTGTAAGCACACGACAGCTCTGGATGCTAACAATCTACATAATTATATTGGGATAAGTTTGAAAACGCAATATGCTTACCTTGAATATCTGAGTTCCAAACTGCATACACTCTCGCTCCCAACCGGAGTTCCAAACAGCATACACTGATTACTCTTGCATCACTAGTTTTGCCCAACTTTTGTCTTATCAGGTATTTGCTGCACACATTTTTCCCTGAAACTCGTCTTGTGAACGACCGACAGTGCTGTCCTGCTCTTCACTTTTCAGATCTGGTTCAAATAGGAAGGGTAGAACTGATGACATGTTGGGAAAGCTAACGAGTGACACGCTGGAATTTCCGCAATGGGACCAGTGACGTCACGCACTGCGACGTAACAAGAATGGCGACCTATCACTTAAAATGATTTTACAAACTTTATTAAAACAAAAACATTAAGAGGGGTTTTAATATCAAATTATTATAACTCATACTAACATTTATCTTTTAAGAATTACTTGTCTTAAAAATAGAGGATCCCTTTAAAGGTCAATCTGAGGTCAACCAGCCCATTTTGATTGAAAATGGCTAAAAATACTGTCAATTGTTTGTGCTGTAAATTTTTTGTTTGTGCTGCAACAGTTTTGTAGATATTCTGCTTTTAATTTGTAGTGATGACGTCACTCACAGCCACACATTTACTGCACAATCGACCCGAAGTAGTGCTGTTCGTTTGTGCTACGTTTGTGCCAGTTTGTGCTGTAAAAATGTTTGTCTGTGCTGCTATAGTTTTATAGACATTGAGATATTAATTTTGAGTGATGACGTCAAAGGAGTCACGTCATCACTCGAAATTAATATGTTTTTGCAAAATGGGCCCGAAGGGGTGCCATTTGTTAGTAATTTGACAGAGTTGGTACGCTTCATCAGCCGCAACTCGCAATGAAAGTGTCAAGATTACAAACTGGCAAATGGCGGCAAGTCAATATCTCTGCAAGCCGCCTAGGATCGGTTTAAGACACTGCTGATGAGCTTGAACTGGATGCTGGTATAATGTCGGGAAGTCATCCCATAGCTCTGTAACAAAACAATCTGACCAGCAGCAGAATGTGACTAAATCATTTCAGTCGTCACACTAGCTTCGCCTGTATAAAGCAAAGCTATTTTCCCAGTCCAGCCCACGTCATCACCCCCAGCGTACATTGCGCGCGTAAAACATGTCACCCTCCGTGTAAAAAATACAACTTCTTAAAAAATAGTAAAGCCTAGAACCAGGTATGACTGCAAGCATTCCCCGGAGCTGGGCCTTCTCAGAACTCCTTCCTCCGTACACGTCACAGCGCCCTCTTTCTTAACTTGAGACTGTTGCCGGAAGTCACTCATTTTCATGGCGCGGGATTAAAAAAACTAAATAAAGATAGTAGGGCTGTCAAAATTATCGTGTTAACGGGCGGTAATTCATTTTTGTAATTAATCACGTTAAAATATTTGACACAATTAACGAACATGCCCCGCTCAAATAGATTAAAATGACAGTACAGCGTAATGTCCGCTTGTTACTTGTTTTTTGGTGTTTGGCGCCCTCTGCTGGTGCTTGGGTCCAACTGATTTTATGGGTTAGTACCATGAGTGAGCATGGTGTAATTATTGACATCAACAATGGCGAGCTACTTGTTTATTTTTTGATTGAAAATTTTCAAAATTTTAATAAAACGAAAACATTAACTCATTTGCTCCCAGAAACGCATAAAGACGTTCTATTTTTAAATGCTTAACTGTCCCACAAACGTATTTATACGTCTTTTGTGTTTTTTTGTACAAGAAGCATCTAGAGCTTCTGATCTATCGCCGAAACAAAAAACAAGCCTCAAAATCAATTTTAAAGCAATAAAACTGGCCACTGGAGGGCAGTAGCGCATTTGTTAAGACCGCAAAACCCAATTCAAACAGTACAACTTTATTAGGGAAGTTAGCAGAGCCCCTCCGCAGCTTGCTGCTCAGGTCCACCGCACGCTCGAGTGTCCTGCACGGAAACACGCACGGCCAAACCAGTTCCCCCCCAGGAACATAAGTTCCCCAGGCGAACGAGACAGTGGTCACCACAAAAAAAAGACAAAAAAAAAATCCATCTTTACGAGACAGTCGGCAATGAGGGAAAAGTTTAACCGCTGTCACAGCCATCAAACGTCATCTCTTAGTTAGGTAAGTGTGAATAAATTGTTACTTTGCTATCAAAAGCTCTATTTGGCTGGTTGTTCATGTTATTTTGTAAAAGGAAAACATTATTCAGATGTTTGGGATGTCACTGAAGCAAAAAATAGCCGTGTTAAAGTCAAAGTTATGTTTGAAATTTTTGCGTTTACAAAAAGCTCATTTTCTCAGTTTTTTCATCAGAAATTGGAAAATTGCTCAAACTAAGCTATTTTCTAATGCTGATTTCTAAAGAATGGAAAAAGATATGAACTTACTTTTTTTTCTGCTGAAAGAAGAGAGCCTAATCTTTCTTTTGGTGGGTTCCATGTTTATATAGCAATAGAACAGAATTTTTTGTGGGCCTTGCAAAATCAGTCAAAATCCAGTAAAATGGCCGGGAGTGAAGGGCCTTGCTCCGGTGAAAATGGCTGGGAGTGAATGAGTTAAGAGGGGTTTTGATACAAAATTTCTATAACTTGTACTAACATTTATCTTTTAAGAACTACAAGCTTTAAGCTCTCTGCCCATGGATCGCTTTAAGAGAATGTTAATAATGTTAATGCCATCTTGTTGATTTATTGTTATAATAAACAAATACAGTACTTATGTAGCTTATGTTGAATGTATATATCCGTCTTGTGTCTTTCCATTCCAACAATAAATTACAGAAAAATATGGCATATTTTATAGGTGGTTTGAATTGCGATTAATTACGATTAATTAATTTTTAAGCTGTAATTAACTTGATAAAAAATTGTAATCGTTTGACAGCCCTAAAATATAGCGATCGCTTCCACACACATCCAAGCGGTCCATTTCATTCAGGAGCATAAAATACCGCGTGTATTATGGAATAAACATGCTTTTTCGTATCACATGCACTTTAAAGTAACACCACTCTTGAGTACAATTTTTGGCTACTCTACCCACCTCTGTACAGTACTGTAACATGTTTGGAACTTTTGTTCAAATAAATTGGATCGGGACACAGTATCGGCAGATTCTCAAGAATAGGTGACTCGGACGCAGTAGGCGACCGGGACATTCCTACATTTTAATGTAGAGGTCAGTTATGTGCTTGAACGTGGAAGCAAAGCAGACACGGATCCGCTATCAAGCCAGGAAATGCTGTCACGAGAAGAACAGGGAAAGTGGGCCAGAAAAAGCTTTTCCCTCGTGATCTGTACAATTTGCTGTCAAAGCAAGACAATAGTGTTTTCCCTCTCATTAGCAGAGTATAAAACTGTACCTCCCTGACACACACACACATATGCTCTCTTTCTCTTGTAGACATAACCGAGTATGCTGCTTGGAGGCAGGAACACAGATAATCTTTTTGTTTTTCAATGAGCCTATTTTTGTTCCTAAATGACAGGGAATCTTTTCTAGGGAAATTTCTTAGTACACAGATTCTTTTTTTTCTGCTAACCTTTTCCCATTCCAACACTGGGCATTTTGAGTTATATTTTTTCTAATGATGTGAACATACAATGGGGCAAATAAGTATTTAGTCAACCACCAATTGTGCAAGTTTTACTTGAAAAGATTATAGAGGCCTGTAATTGTCAACATGGGTAAACCTCAACCATGAGAGACAGAGTGTGGAAAAAAAACAGAAAATCACATTTTTTTGATTTTTAAAGAATTTATTTCCAAATTAGAGTGGAAAATAAGTATTTGGTCACCTACAAACAAGCAAGATTTCTGGCTGTCAAAGTGGTCTAACTTCTTTTAACGAGGATACACTTGTTACCAGTATTAATGGCACCTGTTTTAACTCATTATCGGTATAAAAGACACCTGTCCACAAACTCAGTCAGTCACACTCCAAACTCCACTATGGCCAAGACCAAAGAGCTGTCGAAGGACACCAGAGACAAAATTGTAGACCTGCACCAGGCTGGGAAGACTGAATCTAAAATAGGTAAAATGCTTGGTGTAAAGAAATCAACTGTGGGAGCAATTATTAGAAAATGGAAGACATACAAGACCACTGATAATCTCCCTCGATCTGGGGCTCCGTGCAAGATCTCACCCCGTGGTGTCAAAATGATAACAAGAACGGTGAGCAAAAATCCCAGAACCACACGGGGGGGACCTAGAGAATGACCTACAGAGAGCTGGGACCAAAGTAACAAAGGCTACTATCAGTAACATAATGCACCGCCAGGGACTCAAATCCTGCACTGCCAGACGTGTCCCACTGCTGAAGAAAGTACACGTCCAGGCTCGCCTGCGGTTCGCTAGAGAGCATTTGGATGATCCAGAAGAGGACTGGGAGAATGTGTTATGGTCAGATGAAACCAAAATAGAACTTTTTGGTAGAAACACAGGTTCTCGTATTTGGAGGAGAAAGAATACAGAATTGCATCCGAAGAACACCATACCCACTGTGAAGCATGGGGGTGGAAACATCATGCTTTGGGGCTGTTTTTCTGCAAAAGGATCAGGACGACTGATCTGCGTAAAGGAAAGAATGAATTGGGCCATGTATCGAGAGGTTTTGAGTGAAACTCTCCTTCCATCAGCCAGGGCATTGAAGATGAGACGTGGCTGGGTCTTTTAGCATGACAATGATCCCAAACACACAGCCAGGGCAACAAAGGAGTGGCTTCGTAAGAAGCATTTCAAGGTCCTGGAGTGGCCTAGCCAGTCTACAGATCTCAACCCCGTAGAAAATCTGTGGAGGGAGTTGAAAGTCCGTGTTGCCCAACGACAGCCCCAAAACATCACTGCTCTAGAGGCGATCTGCATGGAGGAATGGGCTAAAATACCAGCAACAGTGTGTTAAAAGCTTGTGAAGAGTTACAGAAAACATTTGGCCATTGCCAACAAAGGGTACATAACAAAGTATTGAGATGAACTTTTGGTATTGACCAAATACTTATTTTCCACCATGATTTGCAAATAAATTCTTTAAAAACCTAACTGTGATTTTCAGTTTTTTTGTTTTTTTTTACCACATTGTCTTTCATGGTTGAGGTTTATCCATGTTGACAATTACAGGCCTCTAATATTTTCAAGTGGGAGAACTTGCACAATTAGTGGTTGACTAAATAATTATTTGGCTCACTGTACCTTAATCTGTCACTATTTTAACGCTATGTTATTTTTTATACTGTCATTGCTTAGCAAGAAATCATATTTGTTAAGGGTTTAAACCTGCTTCCATGCTGTAAATTAATAATCTGGGACGTTTTAAGCATAATGTGACTCTGTGAGTTTGCGGACTGTGGGAATCTTTGCTGTTCTCCCAGCGGGGAGATTTGAGGAGCATCTGATGTAGATTGGAGATGAAGCCCAGTTTGTTTTTATAATCAGGATTTGTTTACGTGTGTGTCGCGATGTCTGACTACGCTCGTGTACCGCACTTCACTGCACATTTGTTTGTGACCCTGTGACTAAAAGAAGTAAATTTATGTTCTTTGTAATACACTTAAAATAATTTGTCTTTGCATACTGTGTGGATGCATGCAAACGTCCTGTCAACTATGATAATCGTCTGGCATTTCTGCCACTTGTTTAAATTTTTTTGTTTGTTTTTCCTATCTGGCTGCTGCAATCCTAATTTTCTTTTTCTGCTCCTCAGGTCAGTATCATTCCCATCATCGCCAAAGCTGATACGATCTCCAAGAGCGAACTCCACAAATTCAAAATCAAAATTATGAGCGAGCTGGTGAGCAACGGCGTCCAAATCTACCAATTCCCGACAGACGACGAAGCCGTCAGCGAGATCAACTCGTCCATGAATGTGAGTGCTTGTGAATACGGACTCAAACGCACTCCCACAAGGGTTGTCAAAAGTATCAATACCGAAATGTTTTATCCGGATATGATATGCAAAAGTATCGATACTCAATTGTTTGTTTTTGCGCGACCGCGGAAATTTATTGTCATTCGGGAAATTTGAATTTCGTTCTGCTTCTGATGGTAATGGAGCATATTTTTTCATTTTCCTTGTTAAGTCATTGGCTCCCATTGACGGCGATAGACGTCCAATCCATTTTGACCAGTCAAAACGTCTATCGCTCTCAATGGTACTGAAAGATGAGCATTCACAGCCAGGGTGAGACCTAAAATATACAAGAAATGGCCTGGAATTAAAGCTAAATGAACAGAACGTGACCTTGTAATGCCCCGAAATCAAGAGGAAGTGACCTAAAATCAATGGGAGGTGACCTGCAGGATACACTGAGGAAAATAATTATTTGAACACCCTGCAATTTTGCTAGTTCTCCCACTTAGAAATGATGGGCGGTGTGACCGCACACGAGGTAGGCCTGGCCAGGAAGGGGCTTGGGATGCCAAGGTGTCCAACCAAACAGTTCTTTATTCAGAAAAACAGCGGGTTTCCCTAAAAGAAAAAGGCCAAAATGTGGCACAAGAAGTAACAAAGCAAACAATCAACTAAAATGTCTCAAAAATGGCAACTTAGCTCTGTTTTAATCAAAATACTAAAATGTCTAAAATAGGGTTGTCAAAATTATCGCGTTAACGGGCGGTAATTAATTTTTTAAATTAATCACGTTAAAATATTTGACGCAATTAACGCACAAATGCCCCGCTCAAACAGATTAAAATGACAGCACAGTGAAATGTGTACTTGTCTTTCGGAGTTTTGGCGCCCTCTGCTGGCGCTTGGGTGCGACTGATTTTATAGGCTTCAGCACCCATGAGCATTGTGTAAGTAATTATTGACATCAACAATGGCGGGCTACTGGTTTATTTTTTGATTGAAAATTTTACAGATTTTATTAAAACGAAAACATGAAGAGAGGTTTTAATATAAAATTTCTATAACTTGTACTAACATTTATCTTTTAAGAACTACAAGTCTTTCTATCCATGGATCGCTTTAACAGAATGTTAATAATGGGAATGCCATCTTGTTGATTTATTGTTATAATAAACAAATACAGTACTTATGTACCGTATGTTGAATGGATATATCCATCTTGTGTCTTATCTTTCTATTCCAACAATAATTTACAGAAAAATATGGAATATTTTATAGATGGTTTGAATTGCGATTAATTGCGATTAATTATGATTAATTAATTTTTAAGCTGTAATTAACTCGATTAAAAATTTTAATCGTTTGACACCCCTAGTCTAAAAATGGCAACTTAGGTCTGTTCTCATCAAAATACTTTCTTCCAAGTCAATCTCAATCTCCTTCCGCCTCCCCCTTCGCTTCATCTGGTCGTCTTTCATATTGTCCCTCAGGCCAGCTGCAATTAGGTGGCTTAAGCAGCCACACCTGGATGCGTTGTGTGGCATGCTGGGAAGTGTAGTCTTTGGGCTGGCGGCCAGTTTGACTGGATTCTTCAGCTCTGGAAAAGGAATGTAACGGCCCTCCACTACCTGTCCCCGCATGATATCACAGCGGGTTTGAAATTTTCATCGTAGGTGCTTGTCCACTGTGAGAAAAGATCTAAAAAAAAAATCCAGACATCACAGTGTATGATTTTTTAAACAATTTATTTGTGTTATACTGCTGCAAATAAGTATTTTAACTAGGGTTGTTCCGATCATGTTTTTTTGCTCCCGATCCGATCCCGATCGTTTTAGTTTGAGTATCTGCCTATCCCGATATTTCCCGATCCGATTGCTTTTTTTTGCTCCCGATTCAATTCCAATCATTCCCGATAATGTTTCCTGATCATATACATTTTGGCAATGCATTAAGAAAAAAATGAGTAAAACTCGGACGAATATATACAATTAACATACAGTACATAAGTACTGTATTTGTTTATTATGACAATAAATCCTCAAGATGGCATTTACATTATTAACATTCTTTCAGTGAGAGGGATCCATGGATAGAAAGACTGGTGACTTTGTATATTGTGACTAAATATTGCCATCTAGTGTTTTTCAGTAAATGATACTGAAGGCCATGCCCAAATGCATGATGGGAAGTGGAACCATGACTGTGCGTAGTGCTACCAATTGATATATCTTCTCTGCGTTGGGAAATAACATAAGGTGTTAAGAAAAAGATCAATTGCTACCTTGCTTCCCCACATTGCTTCCCATGATAGTTCTAATCGAATGGAGAGGTATTGTAAGGCTTTAGCCAATTAAAATAAGGCTCCAAAGGCTGCCAAAATTCACTCTACTCCTTATACGCTGCCTTTTAGCTCTCTATATAGGCAAGACGGCGCCATTACAGATGGAGCACGACAATGCGTGAGTGGGTCGTGCAGCGCATGCATTAATTGCGTTAAATATTTTAACGTGATATATTTTTTAAAAAAACTAATTACCGCCGTTATTGGGATAAGTTTGATAACCCTACCTTAAGCCTAAACTAAAGACTCTGGGTGAGTAACATGTCTGTGTTAGAAAACGATTTAATTAAAAAAAAAAAAAAAAAAATTTAAAAAAGGCATGGCCGATATTTTTTTGCCGATTAATATTAATTGCGAGTTATGGTATTTGGTAACACTTCATTTGATAGTGGCGCAATATGACTGTACTTAGACAATCATAATTATGACATGACACTGTCATGAGCATTTATGAATGCTTATAACAGATGTCATTTAGTGTTATCTGGCAAATTATTACACTTTTGAATAGATGTAAAAGAGCCAAGCTGGACATAAATTGAATTAGTGACATAATTTGCCAGATGACACTTAATGACATCTGTCATAAGCATTCAGTAATGCCCATGATTGTGTCATGTCGTAATTATGACAGTCTTATGACAGTGTTATGACGCTGCTGTCAAATAAAGTGTTACTTATTACACAAATTAATCAACAAATAAGCCGCACTGGCCTATAAGCCGCAGAATTCAAAATTTAGGAAAAAAGTAGCGGCTTATAGTCCAAAAACTACGGTAGATATGTTTATAATACAGTATATGTTTATAGGTTATATAATATTACTGACATGTTATATGGTTATCTCGTATTCACAGAAACCACAATACAACAAAATAAATCTCCTTTCATCCTCATTAAAGGAAACAAATAAATCCTGAACGTCCCCTGTTGATTCTCTGATCGGAGTCACAACTCCATAGCGTCGCTGGCTTGATACCACACACCCACAGAGGGATCCCCAGTCAAATTAACCATCTTTTTCAGTTATTATTATTACATAATATATTATTATTTTATTTACTTTTGTTCCGTGAATAATCCAAAAAGGGTTATTTGATTGTGGCTTTCTGAAAAACAATACATTTTTACATTTAGGCACTCCTGCAATCGTCATACTTTTTCTGTTACAAACTGACCCCGTGCATCAGATAAGGGAAAAGTTATGTGGCCCCCACAGGAAAAAGTTTGGGGACCCCTGTTCTAGCCACTAGATTCTAGCGGCTAGAAGGTCCGATTCCTTCAAATACAAATAAATTGTTTTAAAAAATCATACACTGTGATTTCTTGATTTTTTTCTTCTTCTTTAGATTGTCTCTGACAGTGGTTAAGCACCTACCACCATGAAAATTTCAAACCCGTCCATCATTTCTAAGTGAGACAACTTGCAAAATCGTTCAAATACTTATTTTCCTCACTCTACTAGTTTATTGCTTAAAATAAGTCTGTTAAGCTTATTTCCAGCAAGCTATTTTTCTTATTTCAAAAAATCCAAGTAAAATTTACTTGAAGCACTGGCAGATAAATCCACACATTTCTTGTACATTTACTCTGAAAACAAGGGAATTTAACTGGTTTTAAGGAGGGGTGTTTTTGCAGTGTACAGACATTTCAACTCATAGCAGATGGATAATTGGAAGCCATTTTTATATGGTTGGACGTCAGTCATTGTCAATGGCACAAAGAGTTCATTAAAAAATTCATATTTTTATCGAAAATGGTATCGAGTATTTTATTTTTTTTTTTTCTTTGAGTATTGATATCGAGTTGAAAATATGATCAACGTGACAACAGTAGCTCCCATTGAGAAAATATCTTTTTAAAAGTTTGAACTTGTGCAGTAAAAACACTTTTCACCATTCAGATCTTTCCAACGACGGCGCTTGTAAAATTCCCCCTTGGATAAATAAAGCTACGTTTTGGTTTGACATCTGGCTTATCCTCTAATACTTTCCCCAGCGGGTGACATCACTAACGTCTAATTCCACTAAACCAAACCAGGCATCTCGCGGGCGTCAACTCGCCACCTAATTTTTGGGGTTGTGCGTTGGGCACGGCAACCCAACACGGAATGGCAATAAGAAACTGTGTGTGTTGAATCACACAACGCTAAAATAGGCCTCTCCGCCCCCACTGAGCCACATGTTAAACAAGGAACAGAAGTGCGGTGCGGCTCACATGACCGCATGCTTGCACGTCTTTCTCATGTGGGCTCCATGAGAGATCTCAGCTGCTGTTAAACAGCCTCTGCATTGTTTCTTCTCCTTCTTAAACTACTGTATTCCTGCATATAACTGATGTATGTGAGAGATGTTTTTCATGGGTGGTCAGTGACACTGAAACTTCTTATGTGCTTCCGCAGGCCCATCTGCCTTTTGCTGTGGTGGGAAGCGTGGAAGAAGTTAAGGTTGGGAACAAAACGGTGAGGGCGAGGCAGTACCCCTGGGGCGTGGTGCAAGGTGAGTGGGTACCAGTGTTGTCACAGATTACTTGAAAAAGTCATTTAATTACTGAAAATGGATTACACCTCAAAAAAGACATGTAGTTACTTTTTAGTAAAGACCACCATTGACCCGTGCTAGCTTAGCCACTCCGGAGCCCTGAAACTAACAAATAACTGACAACCTGCTTGGAATTTATTGAAATCAACTCTACTGACTAATTAAACCCCTGCTAACTCAAGAATTAAGCCTAATGTCAAAAATGTGTAACTTCGAGTTAGGGTTTTGGGTCAACAGTTAGGCTGGGCGATATGGCCAAGTACGTATCACGGTAAATTGAGCAGATTTATCTCAATAACGATAAATGACGATAAATTCGCCCAAACGGACGGTTATATGATTTGAAAATCTGAATCAATGCGTTAAGTACAAATGAACTGTTTTTCGTTTGTTTACCAGATTTCAATTGAACATATTTAAACTAGGGCAGTCAAAATTATCACGTTAACAGGCGGTAATTAATTTTAAAAATTAATCACGTTAAAATATTTGACGCAATTAACGCACATGCCCCGCTCAAACAGGTTAAAATGACAGCACAGTCATGTCCACTTGTTACTTGTGTTTTGTCGCCCTCTCCTGGCGCTTGGGTGCGACTGATTCTATGGGTTTCAGCACGAGCATTGTGTAATTATTGACATCAACAATGGCGAGCTACTAGTTTATTTTTTGATTGAAAATTTTACAAATGTTATTAAAACAAAAACATTAAGAGGGGTTTTAATACAAAATTTCTATAACTTGTACTAACATTTATCTTTTAAGAACTACAAGTCTTTCTATCCATGGATCGCTTTAACAGAATGTTAATGTTAATGCCATCTTGTTGATTTATTGTTATAATAAACAAATACAGTACTTATGTACAGTATGTTGAATGTATATATCCGTCTTGTGTCTTATCTTTCCATTCCAACAATAATTTATTGAAAAATATGGCATATTTTATAGATGGTTTGAATTGCGTTTAATTACGATTAATTAATTTTTAAGCTGTGATTAACTCAATAAAATTTTTTAATCATTTGACAGCCCTAATTTAAACAATTGTACATGCAGTCTAAACATTAAGTACATCAAAATTTCTTGTAAACCATAAGAATTCAAGTATGAACATTTATAACAGCGTGTATGACTTAAACAATGTACAACATTCTAAAAATCAATACGACGACTGTGTAAACTATCATTGTAACACAAATGACTTACAGTTTGAACAAAGCACTTCAAACACAAGTTATTGTTAATGGCTGCTGGGACATAATTACTCAACACAAGTGTTTACTTCAAGGTTTCAGGTTTTTTTTTTTTTTTTTTTTTTTTTTAACAGAGCATTTTTTTAATAAATGCACCCCCTTTACAGACATACATACACACACATTAAAGCTATATTGTTCTTTTGCCAGTGAAATATTTAAAATTTTATGATGGCAGTAATGACACAGAATGAAGCAAGCACATACAAAAAAATAGCTGTGGCCATTAAACGGTCATATTATAGGCTTCACTGCTGCATTATAGTTTATGCTGGATGCTTTAACCTAATAAAAGATTTCAAAGAAAACACACACAGATATAAAATAACACGAAATATTCATTGCTAGATGCAGTCCATGCCCAATCCACTCATTAAGTTTAGCCGTTTTGACAAGGTTATAGCCGCTATCCGACTCACTCACATTCATTTTATAGCGTTAGCCGCTAGCGTTAAGCTGTGGCCTGGCTACCAGTAAAAAGCACCCTCTCCTGAAATCGTGAGAACCAGGCAGGAAAGCAGGTGAAAGCCCGTTTGGCGGCTGCCAAGAGTCTACTTAATGTTGGGTGAAAGTTTAGCAAAGCTCCCTTAAGCCCGACTCCATCACCTTTGCTTGTTGCTATAGCCGCTAGCGTTAGCTGCTAGCATAAGCCTACCGGACTTCTGTTTTAGTTCCTGATAACCACGTGACTTCAGACATAAGCACAATGACTGGTTTCTTAAATGGGAATGGACATAGCCGAACAACACAGAGTCAAAGCGGGATGAAAAGACTATATTTTCTTTTTTTTTTTTTTTTTTTTTTTATTTGCCGAATTTACCGACATTGTCAAAATTATGTCGGTCATCGTGAAGAATTTCTGTAACGTTAAATTTTCGGTAAACTGCCCGGCTCTAGTGAACAGCTATCAGTGCCAATGTGAAACAATGCAATTTGACTGCATAATAATCAACAACACACGAATGACACGCATTTTCATTAGAGTCATTACATAACGCAAATAAGGTTGCTTAAAGGTTGGTGGGGACAATTTGAGCATCCTGAAAAGTTGGTAGTGTTTTGTCCCTACCGTCCCTATGCAAACGTACGCCTTTGTGTTCTCGTCTCCCAAACCATGTTTTTAGCTTGTCATCGTCATGAAAAAAATTGAATTGAAATTGAAATGTGAAGGAGTCACATTTCTTGGGTAAACACTATAGTGACTTGGGAGGGAACCACTGGTGCCTTTTCACTCATATGTTATCAATACAGTACCAGCAAATACTAGTCTTTCTAAAAAAAATTAGCAAATTGTGATAAAGTTAATTATTTTCTGTAATGTACTGATAAACATTAGACTTTCATATATTTTCGATTCATTACACACAACTGAAGTAGTTCAAGCCTTTTATTGTTTTAATATTGATGATTTTGGCAAAAAAGTCAAGAAAAAACAAAAATCTCTTATCTCAAAAAATTAGCATATCATGAAAAGGTACTCGAAAGAAGCTACTAACCTAATCATCTGAATCAACGAATTAACTCAAAACCCCTGCGAAAGATTCCTGAGGCTTTTAAAAACTTCCAGCTTGGTTCATTACTCAAAACCGCAGTCATGGGCAAGACTGCCGACCTGACTGCTGTCCAGAAGGCCATCATTGGCACCCTCAATCAAGAGGCTAAGACACAGAAAGAAATTTCTGAGCGAATAGGCTGTTCCCAGAGTGCTGTATCAAGGCACCTCAGTGAGAAGGAAAAAGTGTGGCAGGAAACGCTGCACAACCAGAAGAGGTGACCGCACCCTGAGAAAGATTGTGGAGAAGGGCCGATTCCAGACCTGCAGAAACAGTGGACTGAGTCTGGAGTAGAAACATCCAGAGCCACCGTGCACAGGCGTGTGCTGGAAATGGGCTACAGGTGCTGCATTCCCTCGGTCAAACCACTTTTGAACCTGAAACAGCGGCAGAAGCGCCTGACCTGGACTACAGAGAAGCAGCACTGGACTGTTGCTCAGTGGTTCAAAGTACTTTTTATCAAATGAAAGCAAATTTTGCGTGTCATTCGGAAATCAAGGTGCCAGAGTTTGGAGGAAAACTGGGGAGAAGAATATGCCAAAATGCTTGAAGCCAGTGTCAAGTACCCACAGTCAGTGATGGTCTGGGGTGCCATGTCAGCTGCTGGTGTTGGTCTACTGTGTTTTATCAAGGGCGGGGTCAATGCAGCTAGCTATCAGGAGATTTTGGAGCACTTCATGCTTCCATCTGCTGAAAGGCTTTATGGAGATGAAGATTTCATTTTTCAGCATGACCTGGCACCTGCTCACAGCGCCAAAACCACTGGTAAATGGTTTACTGACCATGGCATTACTGTGCTCAATTGGCCTGCCAACTCTCCTGACCTGAACCCCATAGAGAATCTGTGGGATATTGTGAAGAAGAAGTTGGGAGACACCAGACCCAACACTGTGGATGAGCTTAAGGCTGCTATCGAAGCATCCATAACACCTCATCAGTGCCACAGGCTGATTGCCTCCATGCCACGCCGCATTGAAGCAGTCATTTCTGCAAAAGGATTCCCGACCAAGTATTGAGTGCATAGCTGATATAATTAATTGAAGGTTAACTTTTTTTCTATTAAAAAACAGTTTTGTATTGGTCGGATGAAATATGCTAATTTTTTGAGATAGGGATTTTCGGTTTTTCTTGACTTTTTTTGCCAAAATCGTCAATATTAAAACAATAAAAGGCTTGAACTTCTTCAGTTGTGTGTATTGAATCTAAGATATATGAAAGTCTAATGTTTATCAGTACATTACAAATAATAATGAACTTTATCACAATATGCTAATTTTTTTAGAAGGGCTATTCATTGGCATTTTACCGTTGTTAAATACTGTACATCAGTACTGTTTATAAAGTATTGCACAACAAGGACGTCAAGTCAAAAAAGAACTGCATGTGTGTACTTGTGATGGGAAATGCATTGCTTTTGGTGTAAAAGTGAAATATTATTAGCAGAGGACATTATCATTTGAAGGATATTTTTGCACAACGCCTACAGCTGTGACTTTGACTTCATGCTGAGTGACACACTCTCCACTTAGCAAGAGATGAGCAGCAGGGACATTTTGTGCAAATGCCATCATTCCTTTGCCCTCTTATCTGACAAGGCTGTGACGTTAAACATTCAAGTTTAATTATGTATTTCTAAAAGAGTATTTGCTCCTCTGCTATCCATCTATTCATATTTTTTGACCTCACACTTGGTTTCTCAATAAATTTCTCATTTGGTCATATAGACAAATAGACAGTGTTATACAATATTTTTGGGTAGCCGATAATATCGGCCGATAAAAGCATTTTCAAATGATATCGGATAATATCGACGAGAGGATGACAAAATGCGATTTTCAAAGGCCTACGCTGATACCAATGTTGTTTTCGTCAACGATGACTATAACAAACATATTTCATTTCAAACATATCTGGACGAGGTGAAACTCCTGAACTTTTTCCCCCATTGAAGAAAATTAAATTGTTAGTATGGGACTACTTCGGCTAAAGAAAAGTTACAGACGGCCGCGGCTTCGAGGAGGAGGGCTAACCGACATGTAAAACATGTTTGCGGAGGGTGGCTGCTGAGGAGGCAATACCTCAAATATGATTTCGCATTTATACAAAAGGTTAGTAAACACTGTCAAGAACATTTCCTACCAGCTACGAGAGTTAACTCCAGCGTGCGTAGTGTGTCTAGCGGTTGTAAAATATGTTGATTTTTTTTCTCTCCGGCAAGTGTCTGTGTTGAGAAAGAGTGTGTGTATATTGTTAACATGATATGAGCCATACACATGTGCTTTTTATGGAAAGTAAATCAATTATTTTTGTTCTGATGATAATATTGTTAAGGTGTGGCTGTGGGTGTACGCTCACCTAAAGGACTGCATTCATTTTAATTTTATTTAGAATATTTTAGTTATTTAAAAAAAAAAAAATTCTAACAATACTGTCCCTGACAAAAGTCTTGCCGCTTATCCATTTTGTAGAAACAATTGCTAATAACTTGACTTTTAATGATTCAATTGGTTTCAGAAATGGCTCATATGAAAGCTAAGACCCTCCCAAATGATGTTGAATGTACAAAAATATACTTGTTTCACTGAAAAAAGATTTATCATTTAATGAAGACAAAAAGGTCAAATTTTGGCAAGACAAAAGTTTTGTCGCCTACAGAAAGTATTGTGAAAATTGAACAAAAAAATGTACTTCAAATACAAAAATATGTTACATAACATAAGCGAATTAAGTCGTGGTGCTGTGAGATCCAAATTTAATATTTTGTATGACCTCCATGGGCTTGAAGGACTGCATCCATGCGGTTCGGCAAGGATCCATACAAGTCATCAGGAACATCAAAGAAAGCAGTCTTGCATGCCTCCCAGATTTCATCAACATTCTTGGGTTTCGTCTCCCATGCTTCCTCTTTCATCCTACCCCAGACATGCTCAATGATGTTCATGTCTGGTGACTGGGCTGGCCAGTCCTGGGGGATCTTGATCTTCTTTGCCTTGAGGAACTTTGAGGTACAGGTTGAAGTATGCGATGGAGCACCATCCTGCTGCAGAATTTGTCCCTTTTTATGGTTAGGAATGTAAGAGGCAACTAAGATTTGTTGATATTTAAGACTATTTATGTTGCCTTCCACCCTGCAAATCTCTTGCACACCCCCATACGGGATGTAACCCCAGACCATGATTTTGCCACCACCAAACTTCACTGTTTTCTGAGTGAATCTCGGATCCATCAGGGCTCCAGTAGGTCTCCTGCAATATTTGCGGCGACTGTGGTGTAACTCAATGGAAAATCCACCTTTTGCCATTTTTCCAGCGTTCATACTTTTGACAGGCTGTGGGCCTTGGCAAATGCCACATGGTTTTTTAATTGTCTGCATCCTGAGAGATCTGCAGGATAAAATATCAACAAATCTTAGCTGCCTCTTGCATTCCTAACCATAAAATGGGACATATTCTGCAGGAGGATGGTGCTCCATCACATACTTCAACCTCTACCTCAAAGTTCCTCAAGGCAAAGGAGATCAAGATCCTCCAGGACTGGTCAGTCCAGTCACCAGACATGAACAGGATGAAAGAGGAAGCATGGAAGACGAAACCCAAGAATGTTGATGAGGCATGCAAGACTGCTTTCTTTGATGTTCCTGATGACTTCATCAATACATTGTATGAATCCTTGCCGAACCGCATGGATGCAGTCCTTCAAACCAATGGAAGTCATACAAAATATTAAATTTGGATCTCACAGCACCACTACTTAATTCGCATATGTTATGTAACATATTTTTGTATTTGAAGTACATTTTTTGTTCAATTTTCACACTACCTTCTAAAGGCGAAAATTTGACCTTTATGTCATTCAGTAAAACAAATATATTTTTGTACATTCAACATCATTTGGGAGGGTCTTAAACCAATTGAATCATTAAAAGTCAGGTTATTAGCAATTGTTTCTACAAAATGGATAAGCGACAGGACTTTTGTCAGGGACTGTAGCTATGTTGTGGTTAGCTAATGTAGTTTGAAAAATAAAAACCCTGTTCAATGGGGGGGGGAAACTGGGGTATTTAACCCAGATACCTCAAAGTAACACATTTTAGAGCTGTAATTGCAATACCGTGAAACCTTGATATTTTTGCTTAAGGTTATCATACCGTCATAATCTCATACCGGCACATGCCTACTCAGCCCTCATATAACACACTTCATACATTGTATGAAGGCAAATGTCATATAGACACGTTATGCTAACCTCTGCCAGAAGCCATGAGAAATTTCTCCGCAGGACAGAAGGGAGGACTGTTGACTGGAGAACAGGCTGTGGGATTCTGTGTGTTTTCCTTTAAGAATGTTATCTCGGAGCTCCAGATGTTTTCTCAGCTATTTGTCGAGCCGTGCTTGAGTGTGTTGTATGCAAACGTGGAAACTATTAGGCACTTAGCTGCCACTTTCTCAGTTTATAACTGAACTGCGAGCGCAATCTCTTGCTCTTGTCTGTTTCTATTTGCATGCTTCTGTTTGCAGTTTGTGTGTGCGTGTGAGTCCGTGGTCAGCGTTAAATGAATGATACAAATGAAGAGTGCTCGGTAGCCCATGCGAATCCCCCGCGGAACGTATCATGTCTGTTTTTGAACTTCTTCAGCACGCCATGCGTCAGGACAAAGCGACCCTAACGACATCTTGGCCATTAAACTTAATCTAGTTGTGCTTGGCACAAGAGTGAGGACAAGTGGTTCATTGTGGTTTATTAAATTTTTCCCCATGCAGAAACGAAGCATCAGACTCTTTATTAGATTGGGCTTTGCAAAGGCAGAGTCCCAGATAGTAAAATTCGTAACAGTATATAGTAGATATAGTATATAGTAATGGTAGATTGTGTGTTTTTTTTGTTTTTTTTTCAAAATGTATCTGGTCCTACAATTTTTGACCAAATCACATAATTTACACATCAAAAATTCCAGGACAGTAAGGGAAGTTGTGTACAGAATTTGCCAAAAACATTTCTAATGGGATGCCACTGACAGCCATGTATGTCCAAATTTCCCATTCATTTTCAATAGCAGGAAAATATAGGTCCTTGTGATTTTTGACCATTTACCATGACAGCCCATTGACATTCAACTGGCGCCCAAGTAAGTCGATGCCATTGACACCCATGCAACAGGACGTGTCCCCGGAATGTCCCCGAATCAACAGCAGGTGACCTGTTATCTACAGGACGTGTCCCCGAAATGTCCCCAAATAAACAGGAAATGACCTGATATCAACAGGACGTGTCCCTGAAATGTCCCCAAATCAACAGCAGGTGACCTGTTATCAACAGGACGTGTCCCTGAAATGTCCCCAAATCAACAGGAAGTGTCCCCGAAATGTGCCTAACTAAGCAGGAAATAACCTGATATCAACAGAACATGTCCCCAAATTGTCCCCAGATAAACAGAAAATGACCTGATATCAACAGGATGTGTCCCAGAAATGTCCCCAAATTAACAGGAAGTGACCCGTTATCAACAGGACGTGTCCCTGAAATGTCCCCAAATCAACAGGAAATGTCCCCGAAATGTGCCTAAGCAGGAAATAACCTGATATCAACAGAACATGTCCCCAAATTGTCCCCAAATAAACAGAAAATGACCTGATATCAACAGGATGTGTCCCAGAAATGTCCCTAAATTAACAGGAAGTGACCCGACATCAACACGTGTCCCCAAAATGTCCTCAATACAGTAGGAAGTGACCTGACATGAACGGGAAATGTTCCCAAATCAACAGGATGTGATCTGATATCAATTGGACATGTCCCCAAATCAACAGGACGTGTCCCCCGAAATGTCCCCAAATAAACAGGAAATGAAGTGATATCAACAGGACGTGTCCCTGAAATGTCACCAAATCAACAGCAGGTAGCCTGTTATCAACAGGTCGTGAGCCCGAAATATCCCCAAATAAATTGGAAGTGACCTGACATCAACAGGAAATGTCCCAAAATCAACAGGAAGTGACCTGACATCAACTGGAAATGTTCCCAAATCAATAGGAAGTGACCTGACATCAACAGGACGTGTCCCCGAAATGTCCCCAAATCAACAGGAAGTGACCTGACAGCAACAGGAAATGTCCTCAAATCAACTGGAAGTGATCTGATATCAATTGGATGTGTCCCTGAAATGTCCCCAGATTAACAGGAAGTGACCTGACATCAACAGGACGTGTCCCCGAAATGTCCCCAAATAAACAGGAAATGAACTGATATCAACAGGACGTGTCCCTGAAATGTCCCCAAATCAACAGCAGGTGACCTGTTATCAACAGGCCGTGTGCCCGAAATATCCCCAAATAAATTGGAAGTGACCTCACATCAACAGGAAATGTCCCTGAAATCAACAGGAAGTGACCTGACATCAACAGGAAATGTCCCCGAAATGTCCCCAAATCAACAGGAAGTGACCTGACAGCAACAGGAAATGTCCCCAAATCAACAGGAAGTGATCTGATATCAATTGGACGTGTCCCTGAAATGTCTCCAGATCAATAGGAAGTGACCTGACATCAACAGGACGTGTCCCCGAAATGTCCCCAAATCAACAGGAAGTGACCTGACAGCAACAGGAAATGTCCTCAAATCAACTGGAAGTGATCTGATATCAATTGGATGTGTCCCTGAAATGTCCCCAGATTAACAGGAAGTGACCTGACATCAACAGTACGTGTCCCCGAAATGTCCCCAAATAAACAGGAAATGAACTGATATCAACAGGACGTGTCCCTGAAATGTCCCCAAATCAACAGCAGGTGACCTGTTATCAACAGGCCGTGTGCCCGAAATATCCCCAAATAAATTGGAAGTGACCTCACATCAACAGGAAATGTCCCTGAAATCAACAGGAAGTGACCTGACATCAACAGGAAATGTCCCCGAAATGTCCCCAAATCAACAGGAAGTGACCTGACAGCAACAGGAAATGTCCCCAAATCAACAGGAAGTGATCTGATATCAATTGGACGTGTCCCTGAAATGTCTCCAGATCAACAGGAAGTGACCTGACATCAACAGGACGTGTCCCTGAAATGTCCCCAGATCAATAGGAAGTGACCTGACATCAACAGGACGTGTCCCCGAATTGTCCCCAAATCAACAGGAAGTGACCTGACATCAACAGGACGTGTCCCCGAATTGTCCCCAAATCAACAGGAAGAGACATGACATCAACAGGACGTGTCCCCCAAAATGTCCCAAAATTAACTGGAAGAGACATGACATCAACAGGACGTGTCCCTGAAATGTCCCCAAATCAATTGGAAGTGACCTCACATCAACAGAAAATGTCCCTGAAATGTCCTACAATCAACCGGAAGTGACCTGATATCAACAGGATGTGTCCCCGAGATGTCCCCAAATTAACAGGAAGAGACCTGACACCAACAGGACGTGTCCCCGAAATGTCCCCAAATCAACAGTAAGTGACCTGACATCAACAGGACGTGTCCCTGAAATGTCCACAAATCAACAGCCAAAGCCAAAGCCCCATCGCAATTTCTCCAGAAATTGCAGTTTCTAGTTTTATTTGAAATAATGGACCTAATTGTTGTAATACTTAGGTTGCGAAGAGATAAATGTCATGTTATTTGTATTCTGTTCTCTGTGCGTGCACAACATGCGAGTCCGTACTGTTCAAACCACCGCCAGTTTCCTGTCATTATTTTGGAAAGGTCACGTACAGTCCCCTAAATTGCGTCTTCAACCGCTAAACACAGTAAATATGACATGACAGAGAAGCTCTTAGATAACATCACACTGATTGCATGACCCTTCTGCAAGTTATTTTGTTCTGCATGGCTCCATCATCAAGATTGCATTCTTACAAACCTGAGACTCCATCACTAAGATAACAAAAGAGAGTCTTTGTACTGTGCTTTCAGTCTGTCAGGCAGGAAGCACATCCTGTTCATCCTCTCACTGTCACTAAGTAAATAACAGAAATGTGGAAAGAAAAAAAATCCAAGCGTTTTTTTTTTTTAAACTGGAGCTTTGTCTGCAGTGCTTGATAGATTTATTATGAAGTAGAGAGGATGTTCGCGTTGGATTCCTGTCGGAGATGTTTTTACGATGATGTGTTTTTTTGTGAGATGTAAAGGAAGGGAAGGCTAAAGGGTGACAGATGGACTGTTGGAAAATTCAAGCTAGGAGTAAATAACTGGAAATGAGACCAGGGGTGATATTTCCATTTGTTGTGCAAAGGTGTCGATTCACAAATACTGTATAAACAAGGGCGGCGCTAAGTGGGGTGGTTGCCTGGTTTGCAGGTGTAAAGGTGCGTTTTTGGCTGAAGGGAGGGTCAAACAAAAAGGTTAGATGATGCGCGGAGCTGTTGAATAGTGTTGAAATCGATGGTTCTCAACCTTGCGAAAGGTACCGAACTTCAAAAGTTTCACAGGTGCATTCACCAAACCCTTCGGAATTTCATAATGAAGCTATTTTTTCACGAATTCAAAACTGAGCAAGTAACATCCAAGTGAATTTTTGTTCAAATTTCTTCCAGATTTCGAATTTACTACGAATAATTTTCCCTTTTGATGGAAACTCATTTCATTTCACACTGTTCCTTTTTTTTGTTTTCATGTCTACGTTCTCATTTTGTTGTCGCATTCTTGCATCACATTTTTATGGCTAAAAATGAAGCAAATGTTTTTTAATTATCTACGCAGTTCACATTGTCTGTACGTCTCATCACTTGTCCAATGCAGATTCTTGACTCTTGACATCTTGTCCAATGCAGATGCAAAGTGATGATTAGAGGCGTGCGAAATTTCCGATTCTTAGATTATTCGCGATTCGGCCGTGGAAGATTCGAGAACAATTCACAAACATCCAAATTCTGATTATTAAATAATACCAGGTGAAGCGGAAATAAAACACAGTCAGCGCGGTTTTCAGGACTCAACGAGGAACGGATCGAGAGTAAATATCATGTTCAACTCATGATGCTAGATTAAAAAAAAACAACAAAAAAAAACAATCGTACCTGACTGCGGCCGTCAGCTACAAACAGCGCCCAGTTGCTAGTTGCTACAAACATACGACAACATACGGCTATGGTAGATATCACATATATCTAGAACTTGATGTGAAATGACAGACTTTCCCACGCTAGTAATTAGGCGCCATCTTAAAGCAGTAGACTTCTCTAGAAGGCTCTGTTGTAGCGAACCTAATTACTTTTTATCTAAAAAAAAAAAACAAAAACAAACCCAAATCAGCAAAATCTTGACTTGAATCTATCTTTAAATGATGAGACAGTTTTAAAACTTTCACGTCGAAAGGAGACAGAAGGGAAATTATGGAATAACGGGAACAATTTTAACAACTTTAACGGATTATTTGCAACATTAAATTAATGTAGTTTAAAGCTGCCGATACAGAATGGGGACTTGAGTATTTTATTTACTGTTTTTAACGGTTAACTTGATACTGAAATTGTAGTTTGTTTAGCCTGAGAGGATTTTTGAACAATTTTGGAACTAGTGTACAAAAAATTAAAAGCGGGGGGTTGTGGTGCATCAATAATCGATTTATAATCGAATCAAAGCCTCTGAATCGTAATCATAATCGAATCGTTAGGTGCCCAAAGATTCCCACCTCTAGTGATGATACTGGAACTTTTGTTTGTTGCTGTTGCAGTGAGATTTACAAATATGACTGCCTGACGAAAACATCAAAATTCTCTCATTCCTTGATGCTTTGGGGCTGAATGCCAGGCAAAGGCACTGGGAAGATGGCTGTGATTAAATCTTCAATAAATGCACAAGTTTACATTGAAATTTTAGACGATTTTCTTATCCCTTCAATTGAAAATATGTTTGTAATTTTCCAAGATTATGATGCATCATGCCACAGAGCTAAAACTGTTAAAGCGTTCCTTGGAGAAAGACTCATCCAGTCAATGTCATGGCCTGCAAATAGCCCAGATCTCAACCCTATTGAAAACCTGTGGTGGAAATTGAAAAAAATGGTCCACAGCAAGGCTCCCCCCCCTGCAAGGATGATCTGGCAACTGCAATCAAAGAGAGTTGGCACCAAATTGATGAAGAATACTCATCAAGTCCATGCCTCAGAGACTGCAAGCTGTCATAAAAGCCAGAGGTGGTGCTACTAAATACTAGAGATGTGTTTTGATTCTTATTTCTTTGTTTGTTTCTCATGATTCCATATTTTTCCCCCTCAGAATAGAGTAATTACGTACATTTACAACATTTACTGACCACCACAATGTTTTTTATTCATTTTTTTTAGTGTTTCTGAATGCTAAAGAGTTGCACTTTTGAATGAATTCATTATTTTTTCAAGCTTTTTATCGGAGTTTGTTCTACATGATAAAATGTCTGAGTGAGTGCTCGTCCGATACTGGTGATTCCATACTTTTGCTAGTGGTTGTACAAACTCATTTTTAGAATGATATAATTCCATCTTTAGTGACATTAATGTAGTTCTCTGAAACAAACATAACAGTATCTTTATCATGCCAATGCAGTTTTTGGAAACCAACCGAAGTGCTCACATTTGCACACTTAAATTAATCTGAGACACTGCTTACGCACCAGTGCTGCTGTTATGGTTAGCAACAAAGTCTCTGAACTACTGTTGTCACGATGCTAAAATTTTCAACTTGATATCATAACGATAGAGAGAGAAACGCAATTATCGTTGTCTTTGTTTGACCTGTGCTAAGCCTGAACGATATATCATTTAAACATCGCCATCGTGATGTGCGCATGCGCAATAGTCCCATCGCAAGGACGTGCGATAGTTTTTTTTTTTCATCCCACAAACTTCATGTGCTCGCACAGCCTCCCTCCCTCCCTCTCCCAGCTCTATGTTCCTCAGTCACTGTGGCATTCACTTATTAAAGTTAACGATGTGTCTTTGATCTTGCCAGAGAAGCCGACTTCACATGCGCCTCATACGTCAATCATCGTTTAACTTGTTAAATAGTTGCTGCGCAAGGAAGCGCGCGCTGGAATGAACGTGTGTGTGTCCAGACGTTCAAGGCAGCTGGACATGTTATGTCGTGGCAATAAACGCTAGAAGTGATTTGAGGAGTTTGTAATTTCTGAATGTCACTCCAGAAGTCACAGCCAAGTTAGGTAAACAGGAGCATTGAATAAAGCCAAGCATTTTTCTACTACAATACTTTATTCTTGTTTAAAAATGATTGGTGGGACAGTAATGTTTAAAAATTATCATAATTATTACATTTGAAGTGCTTAAAAACAATTTATTGAAATATATAATAATATATATACATTTTTTAAAATCATACTTTCAGGAAAAAAAGTGAAAAAACATGTCTTATATTTATCTCTTTTCAATGCTAAATCTGAATAAACACAATGAACACACACACACACACACACACAAAAATGTTTTTTTCGGGGGTGCGCTACTTTGCAGTTTTTCACTTATCGCGGCGGGTCCTGGTCCCCACTAACAGCGAAAAACGAGGGATCACTGTAAACTGTGGTCACGGAGAATCATCCAAAGTCTTTCCAAACACCTATTCAAGTCATCTAGTGAAAATCTCTTTAGAAAAAAAAAAAATATATATTTTTTTAATATCACAATATAATATCGCAATATATCGCAACCCCCCCCCCCCCAAAATCGCAACAATTAGGGTTGTTCCGATCATGTTTTTTTGCTTCCGATCCGATCGTTTTAGTTTGAGTATCTGCCGATCCCGATATTTCCCGACCGATAGCTTTTTTTTTTGCTCCCGATTCAATTCCAATCATTCCTGATCATTTTTCTCGATCATAAACATTTTGGCAATGCATTAAGAAAAAAAATGAATAAAACTCGGACGAATATATACATTCAACAGACTGTACATAAGTACTGTATTTGTTTATTATGACAATAAATCCACAAGATGGCATTTACATGATTAACATTCTTTCTGTGAGAGGGATCCACGGATAGAAAGACTTGTGACTTTGTGTATTGTGATTAAATATTGCCATCCAGTGTATTTGTTGAGCTTTCAGTAAATGATAATGCGGCCATGCCCAAATGCATGATGGGAAGGGCACCCATGACTGTGTGTCGTGCTACCAGTTGATATATCTTATCTTGAAATAACTTAAGGTGTTCAGACAAAGATCAATTGCCACCTTGCTTCCCATGATATTTCTAATCATAGGGAGAGGGTTTGCAAGGCTTTAGCCAATTAAAATATGGCTCCAAAGGCTGGCAAAATTCACTCTACTCATTTGCGCTGCCTTTTAGCTCTCTATATAGGTAAAACGGCGCCATTACAGATTGAGCGCGACAATGCGTGAGTGGGTCGTGCAGCGCATGCATTAATTGCGTGAAATATTTTATCGTGATACATTTTTTAAAAAATTAATTACCGCCGTTATCGGGATAAATTTGATAACCCTACCTTAAGCCTAAACTAAAGACTCTGGATGAGTGTAACATATTATGTCTGTAACGCTAAATACAATTAGAAAACTATTTAATTAAAAAATATACTGTATATACAGTACATTAAAAAAAGGCATGTCCGATATTTTTTTGCCGATTCCAATACTTTGAAAATGATGTGATCGGACCCGATCGATCGGGACATCTCTAATTATTATATTATATTATATATTTTTTAAAAAATGTTATTTACTTTTGTTCCGTGAAGAGAAAGGGTTATTTGATTGTGGCTTTCTGAAAAACATTTTTTTTTTTTACATTTAGGCGCTCCTACAATCGTCACACTTTTTCTGTTAAAAACTGACCCCGGCCCCTCATCAGTGAAGGGAAAAGTTATGTGGCCCTCACAGGAAAAAGTTTTGGGACCCCTGCTTTAACACATATTGCCAAAGGCAGAACAACGACCTATATGCCAATATATACCAATATTTTTTTATTTCTATTAGAAAAATGTTTCGGTAAAATGTTATACATTCTTGTGCATTTGCCACTTATTGCCACAGCTAGCATTGAGGCTTTGGGCTGCTTTTGAACTCGTTGTGAGTTTGTAAGGTTGTGACTTCTGATTAAACAAGCTCGATGCCAATCAAAAGGTTTGTTCTTTTTCCCCAAATTAGAATTGATAAGAGAATCGACAAAGAATCGAATCGTTAAGCAATATCGATAATGGAATCGGAATCGTAAAAATCGTATCAATTCCCATCCCTAGATACAACATTTCTTTTTCGATAATAGGATACTTTTCAATAGTTTTGACAACCCCACTCTGAACTGATATGAAAGTTGTTTTAGGGATGCATGTTATTTGTCTCAAGAGTAAGACACATCCAGCAACTCACTGAGGCAAGGCATGGACTTCAGAGTACACACGGTCCAGTAATAAAACTGGAAACTTGTCGTGTCTTTCTTCCCAAGTGGAGAACGAGAGCCACTGCGACTTCGTCAAGCTGCGGGAGATGCTGATTCGAGTCAACATGGAGGATCTGAGGGAGCAGACGCACGCCCGACACTATGAGCTGTACAGACGCTGCAAGCTAGAGGAGATGGGCTTCAAAGACACTGACCCTGACAGCCAGCCCTTCAGGTACCGAGAGCAGAACGAGGGTATCACGCCAAATTCGCAACTGCCTTAGAATTTTGTCCTTCCTTCCCTTGCAGTCTTCAGGAAACTTATGAAGCCAAGAGAAAAGAGTTCTTGGGAGACCTGCAACGCAAAGAGGAAGAAATGCGACAAATGTTTGTCAACAAAGTCAAGGAAACGGAGGCAGAGCTAAAAGAGAAGGAGCGAGAGGTCAGTATCTCAGATGAAGAATGAAAGGTAGACACTATTCCAGTACTAATGAACCTCTGATTGGCTCGCAGCTGCATGACAAGTTTGAGCAGCTGAAGCGCATGCACCAGGAGGAGAAGAAGAAAGTGGAGGAGAAGCGGCGAGACCTGGAGGAGGAGATGAACGCCTTCAATAGGAAGAAGGTGGCCGCTGAGACGCTCTCGCTATCTCAGCCGCTCAAGAAAGACAAGGACAAGAAAAAGTAAGCACTCTTCCTCTCCTGTTTTTATAACACCACTCCTTTCTTCACGTCCGTGAAGTTGGCACCCCATCAGACTCAAATTTATTTATAAAATGATGTCCAAATGATGTGCTGCTATCGTTTTATAGATATTAAACGTGCAGATTACCGGTTATAAGGTGCACCGTATTAGCTATTTTATCATATTAGCTTATATTATTATATTAGCCACTTAACATTATACTTATGTTCAATTTGCTAATGATATGAAAACTAAGAATCCTGTTCAATGAAAAGAAGTTGCAATACCTTGATTCCGTGATATTTTGGCTTAAAGTTATCATACTGACAGAATCTCAAACAGGCACTGCCTAATAAATATTGAGATATTAATTTTGAGTGATGTCACGCAGTCCCTTCGTTGCGGCTGACTCAGCGTACTAATTCTCTCAATAACAGAGGGGTGTCCAACAACTGGCGTAAACGTAGCAGAAATGAATGGCACCCCTTCGCGTTTATTTTGCAGTAAACAGAGATCCTCTCTCAAAATTAATATCTCAAGCCCCCCATTTACTGCAAAATGGAACCGAAGGGGTGCCATTTTTTTCTGCTACATTTGCGCTAGTTGTTGGGACAGCTCTTTGTTGTTACGCTCGGTCAACCACGGGAGTTGGATCTGGAAAAACTGAGTGACGTCATCACTTGAAATTAATATCTACAAAATAGGGCTGTCAAAATTATCGCGTTAACAGGCGGTAATTATTTTTTTTATATTAATCATGTTAAAATATTTGACGCAATTAACGCACATGCCCCGCTCAAACAGATTAAAATGACAGTACTGTGTAATGCCCGCTTGTTACTTGTTTTTTGGTGTTTGGAGCCCTCTGCTGGCGCTTGGGTCCAACTGATTTTATGGGTTAGTACTAGGGTTGTTCCGATCATGTTTTTTTGTTCCTGATCCGATCCCGATCGTTTTAGTTTGAGTATCTGCCGATCCCGATATTTCCCGATCCGATTGCTTTTTTTTTGCTCCCGATTCAATTCCAATCATTCTTTCTGTGAGAGGGATCCACGGATAGAAAGACTTGCAATTCTTAAAGGACAAATGTGACTTTGTATATTGTGACTAAATATTGCCATCTAGTGGATTTTTATGAGCTTTCAGTCATTGATAATTCAGCCATTTAACTTCTGCCCAAATGCATGATGGGAAGTGCAACCATGACTGTGCGTAATGGTACCAATTGATATATCTTCTCAGCGTTGGGAAATAACAGGGTGTTAAGAAAAAGATCAACTACCACCGTTCTTTCCCACATTGTTCCTGACGATATTTCTAATTGTTGAGAGAGGGATTGTAAGGCTTTAACCAATTAAAAAAAGGCTTCAAAGGCTGACAAAATTCTTTCTACTCATTATACGTTGCCTTTTAACTCTATGTATACTTAAACGGTGCCATTATAGATTGAACGCGACAATGCGTGAGTGGGTAGTGCAGCGCATGCGTTAATTGCGTTAAATATTTAAATGTTATTACCGCCGTTAACGCGATAAATTTGATAGCTCTACTTTAAGCCAAAACTTAAAGACTGAATGAGTGTAAGACATTATGTCTGTAACGTTAAATACAATTAGAAAACGATTTAATTAAAAAAAATATATATAATTTAAAAAAAAAAGGCATGTCCGATATTTTTTTGCCGATTCCGATACTTTGAAAATGATGCCGATCAATCGGGACATCTCTAGTTAGTACCATGAGTGAGCATGGTGTAATTATTGACATCAACAATGGTGAGCTACTAGTTTATTTTATTGATTGAAAATTTTACAAATTTTAATAAAACGAAAACATTAAGAGGGGTTTTAATATAAAATTTCTATAACTTGTACTAACATTTATCTTTTAAAAACTACAAGTCTTTCTATCCATGGATCACTTTAAGAGAATGCTAATAATGTTAATGCCATCTTGTTGAATTATTGTCTTAATAAACAAATCCAGTACTTATGTACCGTATGTTGAATGTATATATCCGTCTTGTGTCTTAGCTTTCCATTCCAACAATCATTTACAGAAAAATATGGCATATTTTTTAGTTGGTTTGAATTGCGATTAATTACGATTAATTCATTTTTAAGCTGTAATTAACTCGATTAAAAATTGTAATCGTTTGTCAGCCCTACTATAAAACGATAGCAGCACAAGTGATTGTTTTTACAGCACAAATGCAGCATAAACGAATGGCGTCATTTCGGGTCCATGTTGAAATAAAAGGGTGGCTTTGTGACATCATCACTCAAAATTAATACCTCACAAACAAAGCATAAACGATTGACACCATTTTTAGCCGTTTTTAATCAAAATGGGGGGCTGGCTGACTCTATTGACCTATAAGAATTGTAAATAATTAAAAAACGATAGCAGCACAAACAAAACTTTTTACAGCACAAACAATTGACATCATTTTTATATAAATGTGCTTCTGTTGGGGGGGCAATTTCATGGAGGCATATTCATCTCATTCCTTTTTTTCACTTAAAAAAAAAAAAAACATTAGTATGAAACTTCACGCTGTAGAAGCCCTCAAAAAAATTCCCCCCAAAATTTTCTGATGCTAATACATCATGAAGCTAAAGCCTGATGCTAAAGCTTTGTTGTCCTTTGTACTCTACTCTGTATATGTGCATGTAGATGCGTAAACACATCCCAAAACATATTCACAATACTCCTAGCAAGCGTGAAGGGAAAACCTTTGCTGCGGTGACATTCCTGTCCTTTCGCACTCGCCTTTTTTTTCTTAATTGTTGAAGTGACTCGCTCAAACTTTGCCATGTGTAAAAATGCCTTTGTGCATGCGTGTCCAGCCCCTTATCATATGTCCACATACTAGACAGGATTTTCTTGTTTGAGATGATAATAATCGTGTGCCGCGTGAGGTACTGTTACTGCCACCAGCTGTAACTGTTCATTGGAGTAATAAAAAATAAAATCTGAGTAGAAAATATACCGTATTTTTCGGACTATGAGTAGTTTAACCTGGGGGGGCGGTTTAGCTGCAGTTAATCTATCGATTAGTTTGTTCGAATAATCCAGTAATCAGATGACAAACATTTAACTCATTTGCTCCCAAAAACGTAGGAATACCTCCTATTTTTAATTAAGTGTCCCAAAAACGTATTTATGCTAGGGCTGTCAAACGATTAAAATGTTAAATCGAGTTAATTACAGCTTAAAAATTAATTAATCGTAATTAATCGCAATTCAAACCATCTATAAAATATGCCATATTTTTCTGTAAATTATTGTTGGAATGGAAAGATAAGACACAAGACAGATATAAACATTCAACATACGGTACATAAGTACTGTATTTGTTTATTATAACAATAAATCAACAAGATGGCATTAACATTCTTTTAAAGCGATCCATGGACAGAAAGACTTGTTGTTCTTAAAAGATAAATGTTAGTACAAGTTATAGAAATTTTATATTAAAACCCCTCTTCATGTTTTCGTTTTATTAAAATTTGTAAAATTTTCAGTCAAAAAATAAACTAGTAGCTCGCCATTGTTGATGTCAATAATTACACCATGCTAACTCATGGTACTTCCCCATAAAATCAGTTGGACCCAAGCGCCAGCAGAGGGCGCCAAACACCAAAAAACAAGTAACAAGCGGACGTTACACTGTATTGTCATTTTAATCTGTTTGAGTGGGGCATGTGCGTTAATTGCGTCAAATATTTTAACGTGATTAATTAAAAAAAAAAATTACCGCCCGTTAACGCGATAATTTTGACAGCCCTAATTTATACGTCTTTTACGTTTTTTTTCACAAGAGCCATCTCTAGGTTCCGATGCAAGTTCGCTCCAAAGCACAACGCACAAATTCCATTTTAAAGCAATAAAACTGTTCCCTGGCACAGCCAGACTATTCTCCCTGTATTTTTCAAACACTGCGAGAAATAGTCCGGGACCCAGCCCATTAACGGCCTCTCGAGCAAGGTACAAAATCAACCGTCCAATCGGATTCGTTTATTTGCTTGACGTGTTCTTAACGAGTAACGTCACTCTTGCGCGCCGAAAGTCGTCGCTACAACAACACAGATGGCGAGCGGGAGAGCCGAGAATATGTTCCAATCCACGGTAAAACAAGTTTTAAATTACCAAAAAAACATCGAAACAAGTCATTGACAACAGACAACATGGCTCGCGCTAGCCATGTTAAATAAACTTCTCCATTCTCCGCTCACGCGAATTACTTGTCGCTTTAACAACGTCACGTCTGCCCGTCGCTGATTGGTCCACTCCGCTGTCTGTTTGCTGTGGCTTGCTCCGCCCTCGGAATTTGATCCGCCGGACGGTTGCTAGACCAGGCAAATAAAACTGGTCAATGGAGGGCAGTAGCGCATTTGGTAAGAACTCCTGTCGGACCATGAAAGGAAATGAATGAAGAGAAATAGTCAGGAAACGGAAGTTGGAAGAAGTGTGAGAAAAATGTGGAGAACGATGTAAAACAAGGCACATGCCCCACACAAGTTGCCTAGGTGAATTCTGTTATGAGGTAGTGGTCACTACAAAAGAAAGATTCAAAAAAATCTATCTTGATGAGACAGACAGGCAGTTATGAGGGAAAAATTGACCACATCTGCCGATACAGCCGCGGCCACAACAGCGTCATCTCTCAGTTCAATCAAAAGCTCTATTTGTCTTGTTGTTTATGTTATTTTGTAGAAGGAAAACATTATTCAGATGTTTGGGATGTCAAAAAAGCAAAAAATAGCTGTGTTGAAGTCAAAGTTCTGTTTGTAATGTATGCTTTTAAAAAAAAAACTCAATTTCTTTATCTTGTAGTGCTGCAACGATTAATCGATTAACTCGGGTATTCGATTAGAAAAAAAAATTCAAATTAAATTTTGTTGCCTCGGGTATTCGTTTAATTAAAGTGGCGTTGTAATTGTTTATTTTGAAAGTGTTTGCATTTAGTTTTATTGATTAGGGTGGATACACTGCCCTCTAAGAGGTCTGCCTCTTTTCACATGGCTGAATCCAACTGCTCCCTGTTAAAACCAACGTAAGCTAAGTTTTTGTTTGAGCTAATGTTTTTTTAATGCATTCATAATTTAGGTTATAGGTGTAATTAGCCATTTTTTTGTGGGAATATGTGTCTGAACCATTTTTTAGAGCATTGTAAAAAAAACTTTAGCATTTTATAGCATTTAAGCTAGTGGACTTTTTCTATGTAAGTTAGCAGATTGTTCTTTTGTTTAACATAGATCCTCATTTTAAAAAAAATTATACTGTTTGAGGCTCAGTTCAGGTATTTTAATTTTTCATGTTCCTTATCAGATTACTCAATTATTCGAACTAACTAGTCCATCGATTAATCGACTACTAAAATATTCGATAGCTGCAGCCCTAATATCTTTTCATCAGAAATTGGAAAATTGCTATTTTCCAATGCTTATATCGAAAGAATGGAAAAAGATATGAACTTACTTTTTTTCCTTATATAGCATATAGATTAGGGCTGTCAAAATTATCGCGTTAACGCGCGGTAATTAATTTTTTAAATTAATCACGTTAAAATATTTGACGCAATTAACGCACATGTCCCGCTCAGACAGTATTTTGCCTTTTGGTAAGTTTTACAGCAAGGCTTTTTGTGCTGCAGCACAACAGCGAACTCTTGTGGTCGCTTTGCGACATGGTTTATTTTTTTCTTGCCAGTTCATATGGCTGCACGACGTCTCGGGCTGAAGCCTACGTTGTAATGTTGTGCTTATATGATCCTTGGACAAGATTTGTCCGTAAGTATGGTTGTTGTAAAGAATGTACATATTATGTTAGTAAGCGAAATGTTCTATTTTTTGTATGAGACGCTTTTTGTTTATGTTTAGTGAACCTGGATAGCGTGCTAAGTTAACGTTGTTGCTAATGCAATGCTTGTGTACTTTTTTTTTTTGTAGTTTTATGACAGTCTAAAGAGGACAATGGTTTGAGGCTATTTTATTCATAAATCAGATGAAAAAGGAAGAAGTCTGATTATTAAGGCGTCGTTCACTAGCTGTATAGCTTTGGAAAAAGTAGACGCTTCGGAGTGAGGACAGCACAGACAGATTTAAATGACAGTAGAGTGAAATGCCCACTACAGTCCTTATGTACCGTATGTTGAATGTACAGTGGGGAGAACAAGTATTTGATACACTGCCAATGGATTTTCCCATTGGCAGTGTATCAAATACTTGTTCTCCCCACTGTATACTGGACTGTCTCAGAAAATTAGAATACACAATATTCTAATTTTTTGAGACAGTCCTGTATACAGGACTGTCTCAGGAAATTAGAATACACAATATTCTAATTTCCTGACTGTCTCAGGAAATTAGAATATTGTGTATTCTAATTTGCTGAGACAGTCCAGTATATCCATCTTGTGTCTTATCTTTCCATTCCAACAATTTATTTTACAGAATATATATAATTTACAGAAAAATATGGCATATTTTATAGATGGTTTGAATTGCGATTAATTGCGATTAATTACGATTAATTAATTTTTAAGCTGTAATTAACTCGATTAAAAATTTTAATCGTTTGACAGCCCTAATTGTTCTATTAAACACAACAGTTTTTTGGCTTAAATTACAGCAGTTTATTTTAAACAGGGGTGCAAGAGCAGAAACTGCTTTGTCAATCTTGTCTGTTTTCCGCCAAATACATTTTTTAAAATTAATGCTTTGGGGGAAAAAAGTGAAAAAACATGTCTTATACAGTTGTGGTCAAACGTTTACATACACTTGTGAAGAACATAATGTCATGGCTCTCTTGAGTTTCCAGTTATTTCTACAACTCTGATCTTTCTCCAATAGAGTGATTGGAACAGATACTTCTTTGTCACAAAAAACATTCATGACGTTTGGTTCTTTTATGACTTTATTATGGGTTAACAGAAAAAGTGATCAAATCTGCTGGGTCAAAAATATAACATACAGCAACCCAAATGAGCAATTTCTTGTGAGTGATTATTGACTTGAGCAATCATTGACTTGAACAAGTCAGGAAAGTCACTTGGAGCCATTTCAAAGCAGCTGCAGGTCCCAAGAGCAACAGTGCAAACAATTGTTTGTCAGTATAAAGTGCATGGCACTGTTTTGTCACTGCCACAATCAGGAAGAAAACGCAAGCTATCACCTGCTGCTGAGAGAAAATTGGTCAGGAGGGTGAAGATTCAACCGAGAATCGCCAAAAAGCAGATCTCCCAAGAATTAGAAGGTGTCAGTGTCCACAGTCAAGCGTGTTTTGCATCTCCATGGACTGAGAGGCTGCCGTGCAAGAAGGAAGCCCTTGCTCCAAAAGCGCCACCTTAAGGCTCGACTGAAGTTTGCTGCTGATCACATGGACAAAGATAAGACCTTCTGGAGGAAAGAACAAACATCGAGCTGTTTGGCCACAATGCCCAGCAATATGTTTGGAGGAGAAAAGGTGAGGCCTTTAACCCCAAGTACACCATGCCTACCGTCAAGCACGGTGGTGGTAGTATTATGCTGTGGGGCTGTTTTGCTGCCAGTGGAACTGGTGCTTTACAGAGAGTAAATGGGATAATGAAGAAGGAGGATTACCTTCAAATTCTTCAAGGTAACCTAAAGTCATCAGCCCGAAGATTGGGTCTTGGGCGCAGTTGGGTGTTCCAACAGGACAATGACCCCAAACACACATCAAAAGTGGTAATGGAATGGCTAAATCAGGCTAGAATTAAGGTTTTCGAATGGCCTTCCCAAAGTCCCATTGAGAACTTGTGGACAATGCTGAAGAAACAAGTCCATGTCAGAAAGCCATCAAATTTAACTGAACTGCACCAATTCTGTCAAGAGGAGTGGTCAAAGATTCAACCAGAAGCTTGCCAGAAGCTTGTGGATGGCTACCAAAAGCGCCTAATTGAAGTGAAAATGGCCAAGGGACATGTTACCAAATATTAGCGCTGCTGTATGTATATTTTTGACCCAGCAGATTTGATCACTTTTTTTCTGTTCACCCATAATAAAGTCATAAAAGAAGCAAACTTCATGAATGTTTTTTGTGACAAAGAAGTATCTGTTCCAATCACTCTATCAGAGAAAAATCAGAGTTGTAGAAATAACTGGAAACTCAAGAGAGCCATGACATTACGTTCTTCACGAGTGTATGTAAACTTTTGACCACAACTGTATATTTATCTCTCTATATATTTATCTCCCATGATATCCAATGCTAAATCTGAGTAACTACACTGAACACACACAAAAGAGGGATGCGCAATCGCGGCAGGTTCTGGTCCCCACTAACCGTGAAAAATGAGGGATCACTGTACATTTAGTTCTTGTTTTGGATAGCGATTTCGTCCGCGGGTGACTTGTGTAGACCTCGTATGCTAACACACGATGAGTTCACATTGACAGTAATTAAAAGTGATAGTGAGCTTGACATAAAGACGCATGCTCAGCTGGCTTTAGATCAGCATTTAATCTCAAGCAGTTAATAGCAGTTTGTGCCTCTGACATATGGTAGCATGTGGCTCCCTCTAGTGGGGTCCCGTTTTATCACAATCCTTTCAATGAAGTTCATTTTACTGACTTCCTTCATTCTCCTTATTTCTCCCCACAATTTCCTTTTAATTTACTGTTTTTTTCTTCTTCTTCATTTCCCCCCTTTCAGTTAATTTATGGCTGCCGTTACCCCTCCCAAAAACACCACCATGGATTTGCCCTCCATCACAACAACAACAACGACGACGACATCATTTCTCTTTGTGTTTTGACATTCCATCTTGACATAGTGCACACGGACCAATAGTGATGAAGCATGGAGAGAGCCTTCACTCTGACAACATTCAGCATCATTTATTCTGGATTCCCCCTTTTTATTATTATTTTTGGACACTTTACATGACTATTTTGTGATTTTATTTTGTCCACCCCACAACACACAGTAGAAATTCAAACGTACTCATGAACAGCTTGAGGCTGTTTGGTACTCCAGTGTAACTTACCATTGGGGCGTTTGTGCTTATAATTATTGTTCTTTTCGTATTGATTTAGTGTATGTGAATATTGTTAAAGCTTACTATGCAAAAGTATTGTGGGAGTATTGTAGACACGTGAAAACATGCACAGGTTTAGAAAACCTCAAAGTTTCAGCTTGCTGGAGAACGATAGCAGCTGTGTTTACTGTTGTTGGAAATAACTGCAACATGAACATTAAACTCCCTCCTACAGTCATGCAGCCGTCCAATAATGTTGTCTCGGTTAGCGTTGCATTTCCTCGGTTTGTCAAGGGCGAGAAAAAAACAAAAACAAAGAAAAAAATCCCACCATCTATAGAGGAAACGTGACGGGAGAAGATTATGGTTGGTTTACAATGCGTTTCATTTGGTATGCTGTCTGTTCCCACCACTTGCAGCTGGCTGTAAATAAACTAAAAATTGATTCGGAAGCTTACTGGATTTTTGATTAGTTGCACAAATTCAGGGTTTAATTTAGCTGTTATTTATTGAACCAAGAAAATAGGCCATTCAAATAATACATTTACACAACTGCTCTTTATTAAGATGATAAAGATTTTTAAATTAAAGTTTCAAAGACTAAGAAATCATTTTTTTGAACTGCAATCTTAAAGTGCGTACGACATGATTAAAAAAAGTCCTAAATAGCATTATTATGTGAATTAGAATATTTTGAGATGATTCGACTATAGACAGTGGGGCAAATAAGTACTTAGTCAACCACCAATTGTGCAAGTTCTCCTACTTGAAAAGATTAGAGAGGCCTGTAATTGTCAACATGGGTAAACCTCAACCATGAGAGACAGAATGTGGAAAAAAAACAAAATCACATTGTTTGATTTTTAAAGGAATTATTTCCAAATTAGAGTGAAAAATAAGTGTTTGCTCACCTAAAAACATGCAAGATTTCTGGCTGTCAAAGAGGTCAAACTTCTTCTAACGAGGTCTAACGAGGCTCCACTCATTACCTGTATTAATGGCACCTGTTTTAACTCATTATCAGTATAAAAGACACCTGTCCACAATCTCAGTCAGCCACACTCCAAACTCCACTATGGCAAAGACCAAAGAGCTTTCGAAGGACACCAGAGACAAAATTGTAGACCTGCCCCAGGCTGGGAAGACTGAATCTGCAATAGGTAAGGCGCTTGGTGTAAAGAAATCAACTGTGTGAGCAATTATTAGAAAATGGAAGACATACAAGACCACTGATAATCTCCCTCGATCTGGGGCTCCATGCAAGATCTCACCCCGTGGCGGAAAAATGATAACAAGAACGGTGAGCAAAAATCCCAGAACCGCACGGGGGGACTTAGTGAATGACCTACAGAGAGCTGGGACCACAGTAACAAAGGCTACTATCAGTAACACAATGTGCCGCCAGGGACTCAAATCTTGCACTGCAAGATGTGTCCCCCTGCTGAAGAAAGTACATGTCCAGGACCGTTTGCGGTTCGCTAGAGAGCATTTGGATGATCCAGAAGAGGACTGAGAGAATGTGTTATGGTCAGATGAAACCAAAATAGAACTTTTTGGTAGAAACACAGGTTCTCGTGTTTGGAGGAGAAAGAATACTGGATTGCATCCGAAGAACACCATACCCACTGTGAAGCATGGGGGTGGAAACATCATGCTTTGGGGCTGTTTTTCTGCAAAGGGACCAGGACGACTGATCTGTGTAAAGAAAAGAATGAATGGCGCCATGTATCGAGAGATTTTGATTGAAAATCTCCTTCCATCAGCAAGGGCATTGAAGATGAGACGTGGCTGGGTCTTTCAGCATGACAATGATCCCAAACACACGGCCAGCAAAAGAGTGGCTTCGTAAGAAGCATTTCAAGGTCCTGGAGTGGCCTAGCTAGTCTCCAGATCTCAACCCCATAGAAAATCTGTGGAGGGAGTTGAAAGTCTGAAAGTCCCCCTGCTATAGAGGAGATCTGCATGAAGGAATGGGCCAAAATACCAGCAACAGTGTGTGAAAAGCTTGTGAAGTTACAGAAAACGTTTGGCCTCTGTTATTGCCAACAAAGGGTGCATGACAAAGTATTGAAATTAACTTTTGGTATTGACCAAATACTTTTTTCCACCATTATTTGCAAAGAAATTATTTAAAACTCAAACAATGTGATTTTCTGTTTTTCCCCCCGCCACATTCTGTCTCTCATGGTTGAGGTTTATCCATGTTGACAATTACAGGCCTCTCTAATGATCAAGTGAGAGAACTTGCGCAATTAGTGGTTGACTGAATACTTATTTGCCCCACTCTACAACAATTTGGCAAAGGGCAGATGACGAGAAATTAATCTTTTAATCCTCCGTTTAGCCACGCCTACCATTATAGCGGACTTTTGCTAGCTTATGAGCCAAGCTAATAATGCTTTTGTGAGCTAATTAGTAATGCTAATGTTGACCAGATAGTTTCTGGTGCGTACCGGGTTGCTTGAATTTATCTTATTTCTGTCAATGTCCCTTTAGGGAGACGGAAACATTCATTTCATTCATTATTACTGAATGACCCTCGTACACACACACAAAAATCAACAATAGCAAAAATTTGACTTTTGACGTCATAGCTTTATTTGTGTGGTCCAGAAAAAACAAAGAATACATAGAGTAGCTGCCTGGGGGACATGAAAAAGAACACTCATGGCTAGTTTCATTTAACTGCGAGGACAGTAACACTTTAACATTCAAAGAACCAGAACAGAAAATGGAGATTTTTTTGTTTAAGTAACATAACAGTGCTTAAGAGCTTCCGAAAACTAAAACAGGACACTTCATTCCCATTAACAGCTTGATGAGTATAGCTGATTCTGCTCTGGTGCCAAAGAAAATCAACAATGCCGGTAGAATTCAAAAGAATGGCTTGCAGCATCAAGCTGTAAAAGTAAAGCTTTTTAAATTTTAAGTAGTAAATAATCAAAGTTAGGACTTAAATAAAAACGTTTTAAAAACATCTTCTGAAAAGTGCTCCCATGGTTAGGGGGGTTAGACCAGTGCACTTAATAAAGAAAATCAGGATTTTAAACTCCCAAAAGCATAAAAAAATAAGCTCGAAATAGCTCAAATCTCGAGTTTGCCTTAAAACAAAGCAACATCTTTCGTGGAAGACGCAAAAACAAGCGTCTCGGTTTGGAAAAAAAAAAAAAGAATGAAAATGAGAACTTTAATGGACCGCTTTTCAGTCAACCAACTGCTTATTGCATCAGTTTTCAAATGGAAGTGAACGACAGTAACTCAACGCAATATGGAATCAAAGTGTAAAACAGCTTCATTTAAAAAAAACAAATGAGGTTATTGCACGGTTTTGCACCTACGTACATCTAGAACTCGTTAACGTTGTACGAAATAATAGGAATTAAGTATGCTCGGCCGTAACGTAACTGGGCGGGTGCAGCGGAGGGCAGGGTGAGGCGCTCTCCTGCGGGGAATCCAACGGCGATCCGCTTTCGCCGCAGCTCTTTTCTTCGTCGTACAAATGCCTTAAACCGTCGTAATACTCATCCGAGTCCCCGAGCTGGTCCGCGGATCGCCCTTTGCTGATCCTCTTCCGGAGGTGACGCGCAGGGGTGCGGATGCGGGCGCTGTCAAAGATGTAGACGGCGTTGGCAGGCATGGAGAACTCCAGGCTGCGGAGATGCTCGTCCACCATCTCCTTGCAGTAGATGAACTTGACGCTGTCCACCTTGAGGACAAGTGCAGAATTCTATTAAATGAATTTCTTTAGAAAGCTATGTTTCCGCACCAGTCCAGTGTGAAGGTGACTATTATGTTGTCAACACAAAAATCTTTTTTTGTTGTTGTTGTTGAACATGTCATTTCATCCAGCATGTACCATCTCCTTCAGCTTATAAGTACAGAATATCAACATTGCAGGTAAAGTATCCTAACTTTCTTAACTCATTCACTGCCATTGACATAAAGGGTTTGACATTGAATGATCATGTTTCCATTACGGGTGTGACAAGGTGACATATCGAAAAGGTGATACCGTATTGGCCCGAATATAAGACTACCCTGATTATAAGACGACCCCCTCTTTTTCAAGACTGAAGTTAGAAAAAAAGACATTTTGAACACCAAATTTTTATACAGAAAATAATTACAGCACATCCGAAACAAATGATTATAACTAGGGTTGTCCGATCATGTTTTTTTTGCTCCTGATCCTTTTAGTTGGAGTATCTGCCGATCCCGATATTTCCCGATCCGATTGCTTTTTTTTCTCCTCCCGATTCAATTCCAATCATTCCCGATAATTTTTCCAGATCATATACATTTTGGCAATGCATTAAAACTCGGACGAATACATACATTCAACATACAGTACATAAGTACTGTTATGACAATAAATCCTCAAGATGGCATTTACATTATTCTTTCTGTGAGCGGGATCCACAGATTGAAAGACTTGTGACTTTGTATATTGTGACTAAATATTGCCATCTAGTGTATTTGTTGAGCTTTCAGTAAATGATACTGTAGCCATGCCAAATGCATGATGGGAAGTGGAACCATGACTGAGCGTAGTGCTACCAATTGATATATCTTCTCTGCGTTGGGAAATAACAGGGTGTTAAGGAAAAGATCAATTGATACCTTGCTTCCCCACATTGCTTCCCATGATATTTCTAATCGTAGGGAGAGGGATTGCAAGGCTTTAACCAATTAAAATAAGGTTCCAAAGGCTGCCAAAATTCACTCTACTCATTTTACGCTGCCTCTTATCTCTCTCTATATAGGTAAAACGGCGCCATTACAGATTGAGCGCGACAATACGTGAGTGGGTCGTGGAAAGCATGCATTAATTGCGTTAAATATTTTAACGTGATACATTTTTTAAAAAATTAATTACCGCCGTTATCGGGATAAATTTGATAACCCTACCTTAAGCCTAAACTAAAGACTCTGGATGAGTGTAACATATTATGTTTGTAACATTAAGTACAACTAGAAAACAATTTAATTAAAAAAAAAATATATATATATATATACAGTATATATTTAAAAAAAGGCATGGCCGATATTTTTTTGCCGATTCCAATACTTTGAAAATGACGTGATCGGACCCAATCGATTGCATCTCTAGTTCAAACTAAGTTGAATGCGCGGAGTTTGGCCTTTTGGCCGGGTTGTCGGAGTTCCATCACCTGGGTCGTTGGAATTGCGCTAGCGCGGTTCCGCTGTCGTGATTCCGGCAATCTGGCTAAAAGGTCAGATTCCTTCAGCGGTGAATGTAAAAACAAAACATTTTTGGAGCAACACTGGTTTGTCAAGCACCGTCAATGGCAGCCAATGAGTTACTTATCAGAAATAACTTTCGGAGAATGTTTTCACCGAGCAGTTCGCTACATTTTAGCTTCCTCAGCTAGTCACAACAGTGAATGATTCTGTATCAATGTCCAGCTAATGAGTTACTACCCTAATGTCCACCAAGTTTGATGTCTTTTCCGATGGATGTAATGTGTGTAGCTACTATCTAGTGTACAAAAGTGAATTTCTTGGTGAAAATGGTTCATGTTGACTCAGTTGGCAGGTTTGTTTTTCTTACTTGCGCTTTCTTCAGCAGATCTGTAAAAACAGAGAACCAATCGGGTGTGAGCGCCTCCAGCTCCAAGGTGATGATGGCCAAGGCTAATGTGGAACCCTTGAACTGCCAAAGCTGGTGGCAGGCCATACAGTGCTGCACCTGCCTGGTCCACAGCGCCACCTGGAAGCCCGGAGGTCTCTTCTGACGGCCCAAGGACGGGATGAGGTGAGGGTGGCCGGAAACCAGGAGAGCGTGGAACTGCGACCAGAGGCCGGACGTTAAGCGCATGATTTCATTGTTTGTCTGTCTGTTATCATATCCGGACCTTTCCCCGACATCATCGATGTTATCGGACCGGAAGAGCAATCATCGCTTCTTCACACCTTCAGTGTCATTCGCGCACTCGTTTGTATCGTATCGTATGTGCAGTGATTTTGTCGAAACCACCCCGAGTCAGGCCTAAAGGGTAGCAAAATGCGGGCGTTCCTAAATTCTGGACATTTGCTGGGCTCAAGGATTAAGGATAAGTGTCAAAAGCCATGTTCACCTTCTGCTCTCAAGTAGAACTATTCAAAGGGGTTATGACTGAAAATCTTTATTCTTTTGTTTGAAGTCTGCCTTGGCAAGATGGTCCAGAAGTCATAGCGCCGCATTGTTGTCAATCCGTGACAAAGATCCATAGATTTTATTAACAATGAGAGAAATTTAGAAAAAGATATTATCCAGTCTGAGTTCAGAGTATTTATTTAAAGATATTTATTTGAACAGTCTATAAAAAAGATGTCTTTATTTTTTATCATTATTTTTTTAATTGTTATATTGCGTCTCTTTATATTGAAGTCTTTGTAATATCTTAAAATAGTGTCGGGGTAATGTAATGCCTCTTTCCACTGTGCCACTTTGTTTGTTCTTAACATAAAAGTAATGGATGAGAGACCCAGTCCCGTCAATAATGACAATAACAAAAATATTTTGTTGACGAACAATTTTTTTCATGACGATGACGTACGAGCTAAAAACGGCTTGAAAGACTAGAACAAAACAAGACGATTATCAGTTTTCATCCGACGAGACGAAAATGCAACATACTAGTCCTTCTCGAAAAATGAGCATATTGCGATAAAGTTCATTATTTTCTGTAGTGTACTGATGAACATTAGACTAGGGCTGCAGCTATCGAATATTTTAGTAATCGAGTAATCGACTGAAAATTCTATCGATTAATCGAGTAATCGGATAAAACAAATAAATTTTTAGGTGAAGAGCAATTATAAATATACATGAGAAAACAAGACATTTCATCTAATCTTGAACCATTTTCAGTCAATGTCTTTATTTTCGATGTATATTGTTGAAAACAGCCAACAATTGCATCTCAGATGTAACTAGAATAAAAAAAAAGACTAATTCACTGCTTTCACTCAAAAAACCTTTAGACCTTATTAAAAAAAAATTTTTTTTTTTAAAACCTATAAATGCCTTTACGCTTGATAACACACATCACTTAAAAGTTTTTTCCCACGTGTTTCAATTGAATTTCTATTTGTGTCAAGCCATTTTTAAGTTCTAGTTAAGTTTTAAGTTAGTCTAAACTGTAACTCCTGATAGGATTTTGAGTTTTTGCAGTGTTCAAAATAAATGTATGATACAGGCTGTATTGGAGCACATTAGGGACCAGTGCTACTTGGTGTTTTATCCAGCAATGACTACTGAGCTAAAATTGATAGTTAGCATTATTGAGTTTTTATTTTACATCCTCATCACTCCACAACGCTATGTTATGTTAAAGCCTGTATGTAAGACACGTTTCGAAAGTGGTCATAATTAATAGAAACCTAGCCCTCCGCAGGACTAACGTTACGTGAGCTAGTCACAGTAACGTTAATCTTATTTATTAGCGCTTTAGCGCTCTACTGCTTTAAGATGGCGGCTATTTACTAACGCTGCCCAGACGCGGCCGAGTCTGTCAATGAGCATCTAATTTAACATACATGTGATCTCTATGAGACTCATCAGACGCTACCTGCTACCAATGAAGCATCGTGCGGGCTAGTATTTAGCAACGTCGGCGTCGTTTGTAGCGGCTGTCGGCTGCAGTAGTTTTTTTTTTTTTTTTTGCTTCTTCCTCTACGCACGTGACATCAGTGCGTTGTCCCGCATTAAAAGTAGTCCAAGCAAAACGTGATGCTTAGAGCTGTCAAAATAAATGATTACTCGAGGTGAATAAAATTACTCGGATCAGTTTTTAAACTCGAGTTACTCGAGTTGCTTGAGTATTCGTTTCAGCTCTACATTAGACTCATATATTTTAGATTCATTACACACAACTGAAGTAGTTCAGCCTTTAATTGTTGTAATATTGATGTTTTTTTTTTTTTTGATTGAAGTTATTTTTCTTTTTGAAAATATATATTTTTTTTGAAGCAACTTATTTTTGATTGAATTACAAAGACAAAAACATCCTAGCCAAAATGTGGCCCAAACACAGATTAACATTACTTCAATCTAAAAAAAACTTGACTCCAAACAAACAAACAAACAAAAAAAAATCAAAGAAAAATAGCTTTCACATGCATTATTTTGAGTTTCAAATTTATTTTTGCATTTTTTTGATTGAATAATAAAGACACAAATCTACCTCCATATGGCTCCGCCCAGGGGATACAATTTTTGACTGGGGTAACTACATTGGCACGACACCGGCGGGGGTAGCATATTCAATAGATGACGATCTTGGCTAAAAGTATTGCCTAAGCAGCCTGATTTCGAATTCCCTTCAAGAATGATCGTAAACAAAAAAACGGTCATTGTCAACTTATTATTATAAATTTTCTTGTAAGTTAATTTTATTGCTGACACTGCGTTTCGGGGTCATCAACATGTTGTTCCCCCCCGCCCCAAAAGTCAAATTCCGTCTATGGTAACAGGGTAGTCTCAAGTTAGTTTTTTTTTTTTTTTTTGGGGGGGGGGGGGGGGGGGGGGCGTTAGCTGTGTATCCTTGACCATCAAAAAATATAGCAAAGCGGTGCAGTGGAAAGGTGGCATTAGTTTAATCCAGGATAGGAAAAGAACGATTTCCTGGCACGGTTGTGGTTCTAACAACTACCCACCAGTGATCTGTTGATACATAATAGTGTGGAGAGAATGTAGGTTGACGAGATTAGCGACTCTTCAGGATGCACGTTGGCGAGATAAGACTAATCAGTTAAGGCGGGTAAATCTTGTTAAACAATCACCGTCTAATGTGACAGGATGTGTTAAAAAAAAAAACTCGTTAGGACCAAAAAAAAGTGAATGATCTTACAATGTGAATGAAATCGACGGGCGTGGAGGTGTACAAGTCCCAGTGCAGCTTGTCTAGAATGATCCGCTCCATCCGAACGATCTCCGCCGTCGAAAAGCTGCATCCGCTCTCCGCAACCAAGTCGCTGACGGAACCTTTGACCTGTTTTCCAAAGCGAGGCAAATAAATAAAAGGTGTTGTTTGGACGTAGCGCCAATGTGTGTGTGACTTTTTTCTTTTCGGGCTGCAGCTAACGATTATTTAAGTACCGTATTTTCACGACTATAGGGCGCAAAGTCAAAAAATGTCTTCAAAATGGACGGTGCGTCTATTAAGTGGACTGAGTACCACTGAGCAATTTTTGAATACGCAAGAGGTAAGAGAGAGCCGCTTGAGAACCTTAAAGGGAGAAGGTTGTGTGTGATAGGCGGCGTGCCCCCAGTAGCTGCAACATTTGAATGTGTGCGTTAGGCTAAACAACATTTGTTTGGTGAAGGACCCTCGAAAATGGAATCTACTGCGAAGAGACACACTTACGAAGCTATGTTCAAACCTGACGCTATCACCTCAGGAAAGTTACCTTGTTTGGTGGAGACCTAGCCCAGCTGTTCAGTTCGGATACAGAAGATGAGGACTTGTGGAGTGATTAAAATTGATGTGAGTACTTTATTAAATTCTTTCATAAAGTACAATTGAACAATTGAGTTTTGCTCCTGCTCCTGCAGCTCTTAAAAAAATATGCTAGCGTGCACGCTAGCATATGTTTTTCATGCGCCCAATAATGCTGTGCACCTTGTGTGCGTGGACAAAAATATCACCCAAAAATAAACCTGCGCCTTTTAATACAGTGCTCTATGGTTGCAAAAGTACGGTAATCTATTAATCTATTGATGAGTTAGTTCGAGTAATCGGATTACTAACATTTTATGCGCTGCTGAATAAATTTTAGATGTTAAACAAAGAAACAATTGTTCATGCTTGCAATAACATTTATTTTAGCTTGATAAGATTGATACTTGCTATGTGAATACAAAATAAAAAATACCTGAGCTGAGCCTCAAAATGTATTGAAAAAAAATGTAAATGTGGAACTTGGTGTAAGAAAACAACAATTGGCTAACGTCCGCTAGCTTAAATGCTATGAAATGCTAACATTTTTTTAAAAAACTGGGCTCTAAACAAATCGTTCAAACGCATATTCCCACCCAAAAAATAAACTGCTAAATATACCTCTAAACTAAATTACGAAAACAATAGCTCAAACTAAAACTTGATGTTGGTCTTAACGGGGAGCAGCTGGGTTCAGCAATGTTAGATGACTTATGTCAAATCAATAAAACAATGCAAAAACTTTCAAAACAAACCACAATAACGCCACTGTAATTCATCGAATCCTCGAAGCAGCAAAATTTGATTCTAAGCTTTTTTCTAAATGCGAATACAAATTCCCGATTATTGCTTCGAACAATACAGAATTGCATTGTCATTTCAAAATAAATTAAAACACCTGAAAAACATACTAGCTCAATACAAAACTGACCTTATGTTAGTCTTAACAGCGAGCAGCTGAATTCAACCATGTTAGATGAGTTATGTCATATTCACTGTTGCCACTAGAGGGCAGTGTATACCCCCAGATCAAAACTGAATGCAAACACTTTCAAAACAAACCATTACAACGCCACTCTTATTAAACGAACACTCAAAGCAGCAAAATCTGATTCAGAGCTTTTTTCTAATCAAATTACTCAATTTAATTGATGAATCGTTGCAGCACTGTCAAAATAAAAAACCTTCAGTACCTCGTCTTCCTCGTTAATCTTGGCTCCAAGGACCAGTGAGGTGAAAGCGATGCATTTCAGGTACTTTGGCTGCGCCTGTAAAAGCGTGAAAAGAATCTCACTTAATGTTGGTCTGGGAGTGAATACAAATAAGACTGACATCAGTACTTATAGTACTACAGCTATCGATAATGTAAGTAATCGATTAATCTATCAATGAGTTCGAATAATCGAGTACCGTAAGTTTCGCACTATGAAGCGCACCTGACTATAAGCCGCCACCCACCAAATGTGACACGAAAACTGCATTTCTTCATAAATAAGCCGCACTGGACTATAAGCCGCGGCTGTCCTAAATGTATTATGGGATATTTACACCAAAAGATATCAATTGGTAACACTTTATTTGACAGCGGCATCATACAACTGTCAGAAGACCAAATGAACCGCCATGAAGCTTTGAATCAATTGGCAGCAAAGCTTCATTCGGCCATCACTGCTCCCTTGGGGAGACAGTCAACCTCTGCTGCCACCTGCTGTCAACATTGTTGTTGTCCAACATGCCTCCTAGCATGTATAGCAGCGCTCCAGATGCAAACAACAATCAAAATTAAACTTATGTGCTAACTATTTATTCAGTTACTGTTCCAGTTGTTTCATTAATTGCTAGTTATGGTATTTAGTAACACTCACTGACAGTGGCGCAATAAGACGGTCATGAGACAATCGTAAATATGACATGACACTAGGAGTGGGAACCTCTTGGTACCTCACGATACGATACGATTTGCGATACAAAGCTCACGATAACGATCTGACGATACAACGATTATCGATATATTGGTCAGGAAATCATTCTAGGATATTCTACAAACAACTAGTTAACAGAAAAACAAGCTTCTAGTGTGAATTGGAATGAGTTTATCACTAGTAGACGTCCAATCCATTTGAACTAGGAGGGTGGCAGCGAATGAACATTCGTTCATTCGCTGCCATCCTTCCCACTTCAAACGGATTGAACGTCTATGGCTGTCAGTGGCAGTCAATGCCAGGCAATCAGGTAATTTTGGGCAATTTCAAATCTCACTGGAACAGCACCAAACAAAAGTTCCAGCATCATCGCCTTGTCCAATGTACATTTTTGACTCTTGACACCTTGTCCAATGCAGATTCTTGACAAGGTGATGATGCTGGAATTTTTGTTTGGTGCTGTTCCAGTGAGATTTACAGATAATTACAAGATGATTGCCTGAGGAAGACATCAAAATTCCCCTTAGTGCAGTGCTTCTCAATTATTTTCTGTCACGCCCCCCCAAGGAAGACGTAAATGTTTTGCGCCCCCCCCAAACTCTCTGCCGCCACTGTAAATAGTATCATTTGTCTATAAAATTACTATTATAAATACGCATCTGCCTAACGTTGTTTCCTTTTTTTCTAATAAAGAGAAAAAGTAACATAGATCAACTTATAATAAAGTATAACTTTATTAACATTGTTTTGTTTGTAACAGAGAAGACTTGACGTGCATCAATTTGCCTGAATTTAAAAAAAAAAAGTCACATCCAAACTGTAAAAAATACACTCAAGGTACATTTTTGACCATACAGAAAAATAAAACGTAATAAAATCAGTAAATAATACATTAAAATTGATTAGAAACATTCACTCATGAGGACAATATGCCAAAAAATTTGACCGAAAAAACAAAACTGAATAAAAGAAGAAAAAAAAAAAGAGTGTCCTTGGACAGGACAGCTTTTATTTTTGCGGCTCACAGTATTTACCTCCTTTGCAATGGTGTGGAGTTATTTTCCAATGAGCATGCTAACAATGCTCAGTGGATTACTGATATAACACTGACAAAGCAGGACGATTGTTGGCAATATTCGGCACGTTTTCACTGAAAAACAATCAAGCGGCTTATCAATGAGATTGGGGTCTAATGTCTTTAAGTGGCGTCTTAATTGATTTGGCTTCTGGCTGTCCGCTATAATTATTTTTAGACACAGTAAACAGTGGTCTTTCCTCATCACCCACTATATTAAAAGTCAAAGCTAAAAGGCAAACGGCTCGAAAAAAGCGCATTCTCGGTGGCCGAGGTAGAACCGTAGGTGAGGGCGGTCGTCGTGCCGATCCCAAGCCGAAAATGGCACTTCTCGGGCGGCGACGTGAGAACCGGACAAGACAGTGGGTCGCTGCGTGAGTGAGTCCGGTCGGAAAACGGCTTTCGAAAACGGCGGTGGCACACTGCTCATCATATCTGTTTTCTGTGTGTGCTGAGTGCTCTTCCTTAGTTCAAAAATACTGCGTGCACTCTGAAAATGAGAGCGCCACTACCACCTACTGAGTGGATGTGCAAGTACACTTTATTCCAGTACGGCAAAAAAACAAAAAATGCATGTTCCCCGAGGTCACATGCGCCCCCCCTGGCATCGCTCTGCGCCCCCCCAGGGGGGCGCGCCCCACTATTTGAGAAGTACTGCCTTCGTGCTTGATGATATGAGGCTGCATGTCAGGCAAAAGCACTGGAAAGATGGCTATGGTTAAATCTTCAATAAATGCACAAGTTTACATTACCTTTTTTAAACCATATCTCGATTCTTGGCAGGAGCATATCGATAACCTTTTGGGATACAAATTATCACGATATATCACCATTTCGATATTTTGTCACACCCCTACATGACACTGTCACGAGCATTAATGAATTCTTATAACATGTCATTTAGTGTTATCCCGCAAACTATCTCACTTTTGGATGGATGCAAAAGATCCCAGCTGGACATAAATGGAGTTGGTAACATAATTTGCCGGATGACACTTAATGACATCTGTCATAATCGTTCATTATTGCCTATGATAGTGTCATGTCATAATTATGACGGCCTTATAACGGTTTTATGACTCCGCTATCAAATAAAGTGGTTCCAAATACCATAACTAGCAATGAATGAAACAATTGGCACAGTAACTGAAGAACAGAACATGAATTTTGATTGTTTTCATCTGTAGCGCTGCAATGCATACTAGGAGGCATGTGTTGCCTATTAACCCAAATAAATCAACAAATAAGCCACACTGGACTGTAAGCCGCGGGTTTAGAAATGAAGGAAAAAAGTCGTGGCTTATAGTCCAAAAATGACGGTAATCGGATTAGGAACAGTTTGCGCGTTGCTGAATAAATTTTTGGAGATGTAAAAAGTAGGCTTGCTAAGATTGCACTTTCAACAAAGCATTAAATGTGATTACAAAATAAAATTCCTGAGTTTTTTTCATATTATGCAGAATTGCACTTTCATTTCACAAGAGCAATAAATGTATTTAAAAATATTTTAAAATACCCGAGCTTAGCCTCAAACAGTTTAAAAATAATAATAATAAATGAGGATCTATAGTATAACAAAGTAGTGCAACAAAGAAGTACAACAAAAGAACAATCGGCTCATTTGCATAGCAAAGGTTGCTAGCTTAAAAGCTATGAAATGCTAACTTTTTAAAAAAAATTTTTACAATGCGCTTAACAAGGCGTTCATACACATACTCCCACGAAAAGCTTCTAAATACATCTCAAAACTAAATTACGAATGCAAAAACAATCATGTTGCGCAAATCAAACAAACAACCTTATGTTGGTCTTAACAGTGAGCAACCATATTAGAAGAGTTATGTCATATTGACTGTTGCCATTAAAGTGCAGTGTATCCACCCTAATCAATAAAACTAAATGCAGACTTTCAAAATAAACCATTATAACGCCTAATTAAACGAAGCAAAATCTGCTTCGTAGCTTTTTTACTAATCTAATTACTCGACTTAATTCATTCATCGTTGTAGCACTAAAGACATACCTTGACGGTGGTGAGCATCCTGTTGAGGATGCACACACCCAACGCCAACGTCTCTGGACAGAAGTGCAAGCGTCTGTTCACGTCGCCCAGCCACACGATCATCTCTTGGTGTTGGCATGACGAGACGTCACCACTCTGAGGGGAATGTTTTGGAGATGCTTTCAAGTTCTGTCTGACATTGAAGTGTTACAGTCCAGGCGGGTGAAAAAACTGGCACCTGAACGCATTCACTTTTGAAGACCGGGGCCTTCCAGAGACGCGCCTCCCGCATCAGCGCCGTCTCCAGCAAGCCGAGCAGGCGGCGGTTCTCCACGATGCTTGGACCCTTCATGGCCAGTAGCGCACGGGCCACGTTGGAGTTGAGGCCCACGCACCTTGAAGAGGTTAAAAAAAAAAAAAACACTTGAAAGCACCACCGCACACCGAGGCCAAAAAAGCTTGTCAATCAACTCAAAAATGGTTTAACACAGGGGTCTGCAATTTGCGGCTCCAGAGCCGCATGTGGCTCTTTATGACTATGGCAGTTAACTTTTTTTTAGTGCAATTGATGATGCTAGACGCCCAATCATCCTTCCGCTGTGAGTTTCAATGAGTATATCAATAGTAGATGTCCAATCCATTTGAACTTGAAGGATGGCAATAGGCATGTGCCGGTTAGTGGTTTCAAGGTTTAAATGTCACGGTTTCAAAACCACAAAAAATTTCCATCATACCGTAGCATGGTATTAGCTATTTTCTATGTCTCATAAACGCAGCGAGAAATCCATGGCTTGAAGTGGAACGCTCACCCCTCCCCCTCCGGTTGTTGCTCTGTCCCGAAACTAAACCTGAGATCCCCCCCCCCTCAATAAAGACAAAGTCGCTAGTATGGGAGTACTTTGGCTACCGAAAAGAAACACTGCCGCGGCTTAGAGGAGGGCCGACGTGCAAGACATGCTTGCGGTGGATTGTTGCCAGGGGAGGCAGCACCTCCAACATGATTTCACATTTACGTGACCATCATCCATCACTTTACACAAAATTTAAGGTAAGTAAATGCTGTCGTGAACATTTCCCACTAGCAATGAGAGTTCATTCCAGGCACTGTACACAAAATTTAAGCTAAGTAAACACTGTCATGAACATTTCCCACCAGCTACGAGAGTTCACTCCAGTGTATTTAGTGTGCCTAGCGATGGTAAAACAAATACTATAACTTAAGCTTGTTAACGTGGCTAATTAGCATTCCAAGAGGGCTAATTAGTTTCAGTACAACATTTTCATAATACAGCGTGTGGTGTTTTTTCTCTCTGGCGACTTTCTGTGTTGAGAGAGTGTGTGTGTATAATGTGTAAATAATGATACGAGTCTTACACGTGCTCTGTCTCTTACTTACTCCTTTGCATAAAATCAATTTGATCATATATTGTTTAAGTCCAGTTCTATATTACCAAGGGTTCTTGTTCTAATGTTGAGCAACTTGAGCTGTGGCTGAGGGTTTAGTCTATAAGTTCTATTTATTTCAATTTAATTTAAAATATTTGTTATATATTTTTTGTTACTTTATTCATTTATTTTAACATTATATTCATGTTGATGTCCCAATTTGTAAATATGTTGTGGGGGAAAAAAATCCTATTCGATTCGATCAAAATCATATACCAGGACTATTTTTATTCGGAACCCAAATTAAATTAACTCATTTTCCTCTGTGCAGATGCATAACTTCCAGAGGTAGGTAGAGTAGCCAAATTTTTTTAGTCAAGTAAGGGTAACATTACTTTAAATATTAAGTAAATGTAGTCATCCAAAAAATGTACTCAAATACACGTAAGAAAAAGTATTTTGTGAAACGAATGCTCAAGTAATAAGTAGCATTGTGAGTAACTGCTTACGATGTTTTTTTTTTTTTTTTAAACAATGGTATTTTCTTTTCTCAGCACAAATTTATCAATATTAACGGTTTTATTATACTGTACTAAAACCTTACATCACCACAATAAGTTAAAGAAATACCCCTCCAAAAAAATAATTGAATTCCAGCGAGAGAAAAAAAGCTACAGAAATGAAGCAGCATTCATTCAAAGAGCATGAGTGCCCACTAGTGGAGAAAACATTTTCTATTATGAAATTAAAAGGATTATATCTAAATAAATAAATAAATAAATTAAAAAAATCTAATACAGTATGTAGAATAAAGAGGAAAAATGCAACGAAATGACGCCAAAAGTAGCAGAGTAAGATTAGCATTTCTTACTCGCAAACCTATTCGAGTAAAAGTAAAAAGTATGGCTTATTAAAACTATTCTTAGAAATCAGTTTTACTTTTAAAGTTTTAAAGTTACTCACATAAATGTAACGCGTTACTACCCACCTCTTATTCACTTCAACATACTTTTTTGACACCAATTATTCCTTTCTACGTTTTTGAGTAATCTTTCATGCTAATATAAAATTGACTTACCTGACGAATTTCCCAGCCCAAAAAAAAACAAAAAAAACCGCTAAATGTCAGAAATTGAGTTTACATTTTAACAATCTACATACTTGTTATATAAAAAAAATACTAAAAATGTATGGTAACGCAAAAAATTCAGATTAAAATAGTTCAATTCAAAAGTACTCTCAACGTACTGTACTGAGTTAGCATTTATCCTAGCAAGCTAGCAAGGATGCGTTGCTGTGCGATAGGAAAAGAGGAACTCAAGTGTATTATTATGAATCATACTTTTATAGCACTTTATTTGTTTGTGAACGTGTTTAAAAATAATTAAGGAAGTAAAACGGCGACGTCGCTCCAGGAAATTATTCGCAAAACAATTCAACACATTACTGGCACCCATCGAACACAATACTTATCATACATACTCATCATATCATGCATACTTATCAGATAAACAAAACAAAAACAAACAAAAAACCCCCCCAGAAAGTCATTTGTAGTGTGCACATAACTGTGTAAATTGTGAAAGGAACTACAGTAGACGGGAAAACAATCGAGGCGGAACGACGAGCCGCAGCTGTTGTGTAGTTATTTCAAGATTAGCATGCTATTTCCAACACAAATATAACCCATTCTTACCTCTTCTAGTTGAAATGCACAATACCTCTCCGATGGCGGGTTCATTTATAACTCTTTGGAAAATTAATCCATGCTGGCAAATTCAAAATCAAACCGAGATAGGACGCTTGAAAAAATAAAACTCATGCACAATACGTGGTGCGCAGCCACATGATATGCTTTATAATCAATTCGCTTGAGAAAGTAAAAGGAATCTATTGAAGAAGAGTGCTATTAAACGAAGCGCCCGTGGAAAAACAAGCGCAAAAACAAGACAGGATGCAGGAAAAAAATGCGAGCGATTGAGGGCAGGCTGTTTTGAACAATTGAACACCGCCCCCTTGCTTTACGTCACTGCAACAGAGAACTATGTTAGTGGGTCAAACATCCGGGAATTCTGCACAAAATGGGCGAATATGAACACTGAAAATGGAAGACTTGTTTTTTTACAACCCTATAAAGACGTGGTGTCCACATACGAAGACATCACAATTAAAATTTGGTATCCAAGTGTGGCCTCCATGACCCAAAATGTGATGTCCACATATTTTGACGCCAGGTTTCGATTATAATCAGTTGATTATTTATTTATTTATTTATTCAAAACAACGGGAGGTATGTCCAGTCCCGTCCTGTGATATGGTGTAATATTTTTTCCAAAAATTCGTTCAAGAAAACACTTCATGCAAAACATATTTCAATCTGTAACTAAAGGCGGGTAGCAAGAGCGTAGGTTTGCATAGGGACGGTAGGGACATAAACACTACCAATTTTTCAGGATGCTCAAATTGTCCCCACCAACCTTTAAGCAACCTTATATGCATCATATAATGAGTTCAGTTATACAGATAATTTAGATTATGTACATATGTTGTAAGGGTAGAATTGACCCTACCATTATTTAGTGAATTAATTTCATTATGTTCAAACTTACATTTAGCCCTTTTCACTTGCTGAAAGCGCACGTTTGATCAGCTAATGACTTGACCCACCCCCAACACACCCACAACATGCCACCTCCTCCGCCCCCCCGAAGAGGAGGGATATTAGAAGTTGTTGTTTTTTCCGCCAGCAGCAGCAGGAGCCACCACTGTAAGTAATGTAAAAAGACGTCAATGTAGTGGAGGTTGGGAACACACCACAAATTTTGCTATTGGAAGTCCGACCTGTATAAGAGTTAGTGTAACATTAAACGGTGTAAATTTGCTAACTTGCAAAACTCGAGTAGGAAGCTGCTTAGAGAGAAGTGTCCTTCTGTTAGTGTTTTCTACTGTTAACGTTAATTAAAGTGTGAGAAATGTAGTGAACTCTTCTGGAAACTAAAGAACTAGAAAAACGTGAGCAAGAAGCTGCTTAGAAAGAGACGGGTGCTGCATAACCTCATATGTTGCTCACACAACACAACATGCAAAAAACAATCATGATGAAAACTCACCATTTTGATAACTTAACATATCATATGTCTCATGAAGAGTCTAACCAATTTTGAGCAGGATCCAACTAACTGCCTTGGCGCAATGGTCTCAAACGTGCACGCTGGTTTTGACAAAAATTGCATGTTTTTCAACATTCAATGCAAAATACCCGATTTCCAGTTGGGTTTGCAATATGGGTGCAAGAGACTTTTTGAAGCATTTTTGCACAAGGTATCATCTCCTCAAATTTCATCGCTCTACGTTGAAAAAAACCTAAATGGAGAGGCCTTTTTTTTTTTTTTTAAATTCCAGGGGGCGCCACTGAGCCATTTTGTGACATTTTTTTTTAACGTTGCAAAATTATCGAAATTTTCGTGAAGCCGCGTGTTTGTGCAAATTTGGTGAGTTTTTGAGCATGTTAAGACCTCCAAATGGGCCATTTTCATTTGCCATGAAAAAGGAATAATAATAATCCTAAACCAAAAATTTTTACTCAAGGAAGAGTAGCGTTACTCTAAAATAATATTACTCAAGAAAAAGTGAAAGTAGTCGCCCCAAAAAAATGTACTGAAGTACAAGTAAAAAAGTATTTGGTGAAAAGAATACTCAAGTAATAAGTAACATCGTGAGTAACTGCTTATATTTTTGTTGGATTTAAAAACATTTTTTAAACAATGGTATTTTTTCTAAGCAAGTCATCTATATGGACTATTGTTAAAATGATACTGTACAATAACCCATTACATTGCAACATTAAGCCAAAGAAATACAAAAAAATGTAAAACAAATCATTGAATTCCGACGAGAGAGAAAAAAAAAAAACATAAATGAAGCATTATTCATCCAAAGAGCATGACTGCCCTCTGGTGGAGAAAATACTTCCGAGTTTGAATAGTGAAGAGTTCCTTCATAATTACCATTTTGAAATTAAAAGGATCATATCTCTGGTTTTCCGTGGTCAACTGGTGCCAAATAAAAACTGGGAGTAAAAGTAGTTGCCCAAAAAAGGTACTCAAGTTCAAGTAAAAAAGAATTTGGTGAAATGAATACTCAAGTAATAGGTAACATTGTGAGTAACTGCTTATATTTTTGTTGGAATTTTTTTTTTTTTAAACAATGGTATTTTTTCTCTGAGCACAAAGTTATCTATATGAACTATTGTTAAAATGATCCTGTACAATAACCCTTTCTATTACCACATTAAGCCAAAAAAAAAAAAAAATCATTGAATTCCGACGAGAGAAAATAAATTACATAAATGAAGCATTATTCGTCCAAAGAGCATGACTGCCCTCTGGTGGAGTAAATAGTTCTGAGTTTGAATAGTGAAGTTCCTTCAATATTACTATTTTGAAATTAAAAGGATCATATCTCCGGTTTTCCGGGGTCAACTGGTGCCAAATAAAAACTGGGAGAGAGGTTAAAATCTGTGCTTTTCCGTCATGTTGAGGGCAGCGCTTTATATTAAACACTTCATTTTTTACGGTGCTTTAAAGACACCACATGATTGAACAGTCTGTCATAAAAATAGAACGACAATAAAAACAAAAGTCACTGTTCAATTTTAGTAATCATGATGTAGCCGAAGATATTGATTGTTCTGTGATTGCACCAGGATATATGTGACAATATTACCAATAAATTCATATTATTTTAAAAATTGAGTTTTATTTTTGTTTCATATTGCACGCTATATAAAACATTGTAAGATTAGTCATCAATTTGTAAGGGCATATGTCACCATTTCTAAGATTGCCAACGGCCTGAGGTTAAAAGGTATGTGTGTGAGAGGCAGGAACTTATTTTGGTGTTGCAAAGGGTTAATGAGTATGTGTGGGTGGAGTGGGTGTGTCACTCTGTCACCATAAGCGGATTTTATGGGGGGACCAGCCCCCCCTGGTGGTCTAAAAGTGTCATTGCATGTAATTGACTTTCCTTTATACAGTATATATAAAAGTTGTAAAACAATAAAACTGCAACAAAAACGAAATTAACAAAAAAAAATATATTTTTATAATGGATCAAAAGTATTTTTCGACCAGATCATGTGACTAGCAACTTAGACGATCATTTTCTTTGCATATAATTAAAAAAAAAAAAAAAAAAAAAAATTAGGGGAGGGCAATTTTATTTTTCAAATAATTTTTGTCTTTGATTGAAAATGTTTTTTTTTTTTTTTTTGATTGAAGCAACTTTTTTTGGGATTAAATGATTCAGACACAAATGTCCTACTCATAATATGGCCCAAAAACAAAAAGGATTGCTTCAATCAAAGAATACTTTTTCAATGAAAAACTAAGTGTTCAAATTGTGTTTTTCAATCTCAAATATTTTTTCGCATTCAAAAACTTTTTCCATGATTGAAATTTTTCTTTTTTTGATTGATTTTTCTTTTTGAAAATATAAATTTTTTGATTGAATAATAAAGACAAAAATGTCCAAGCCAAAACGTGGACCAAACAGATATCTACATTACTTCAATCGAGAGAAAAAAAAAAAAAAAAAAGCAAAAAAAAAAATAGCTTTGACATGCATTTTTTTGAGTTTCAAATTTATTTTTGCATTCAAATATTTTTTTTTGATTGAAGCGACTTTTTTTGGTTGAAAATATGTATTTTGAGTGAAGCAACTTTTTTTTGATTGAATAATAAAGACAAAAATGTCCAAGCCAAAATGTGGCCCAAACACAAATCTACATTACTTCAATCAAAAAAAGTTGCTTCAATCAAAAAAAAAAAAAAAAAAACAAAGAATAAAAGCTTTCACATGCATTTTTTTGAGTTTCAAATTAATTTTTGCATTCAAACATTTTTTTTTTTTGATTGAAGCGACTTTTTTTGGTTGAAAATATATATTTTGATTGAAGCAACTTTTTTTTGGATTGAATAATAAAGACACAAATCTACCTCCATATGTCTCCGCCCATGGGATACAATTTTTGACTGGAGTAACTACTTTGGCACGACACCGGCGGGCGTACCATATTCAATGGATGACGATCTTGGCGAAAAGTATTGCCTATGCAGCCTGATTTTGAATTCCCCTCAAGATGGGAAACAAAAAACGCTCATTGTCAACTTATTATTATAAATATTCTTGTAAGTTAATTTAATTGCTGACACTCGGGGTCATCAACATGTTGTGCCCCCCCCGCCCGAAAAGTCAAACTCCGCCTATGTCTGTCACCTAATTAATATCACCTGTGACTACCTGGGAAGGTTTGATTGAGGTGGAAGGAGAGGAGCCAGGGTGCCAATTTTCTTTTGACCGCCAGTATTTCATCCGATTGTATTCGGTTGGCTCGAATTTGTACGCTTATATTTGATACGTTTATGTTTGATCCACTCGGTTTTGTATGTATTTAAGTTCTACACAACCACGGTGCACACCTTCGCAGACAAACGTGTGTTATCCGTTGTGCTCGAGCGGACGGGAGAGTGAAAAAACTAAACTAGAGTAGTGAGGTGAAGTTTATGATACTTGCAATCAATACAATAGCCAAATGAACGCCATCGGATGACAGTGCCAGCCTCACGCGAGTCTTCGTGGATGCAGCGTGTCTGACAGAGCCCCGCTCTCCCTTCTATGCGGGTAAGTGGACTCGCTCACACAATGATATGGATATTATATATATATATATATATATGGCAGAAAACACAGACAAGACTGAAAAAGCAGTTTCTGCTCTTGCACTCCTCTTTAAAAGAAACTGCTGTATTTTAAGCCAAAATAACTGTTGTTTGATAGAACAATATGTCGTCGCGCAACCGCTTTTGTGTCAACCCAGCCATAAAACGAAGGTAATTAATTATATTATTCATAATGTCGTTTTTAGCTTAGAATCATTAGTGTCTCATATTTCGTTTCAAACCCCCCCAAAAAAAACAACTTAAAAAAATTATTCATTCACATATTTTAAACTTTTAAGCAAATTACGTCACAATAGAAAAAAATGGCGTCTGTAAAAAGGTCATGGATATTTACCTCATAACTATCGCTTAATTGTATTATTTTTTTTTTGTTACTGTCGCATTTCCCCCGATATTTTAGATGATAAATGATCAAACAAACAAAAAATTGGGGGGGGCGTTTAAAGGGGTAAATACAGTATATGAAAAAGAAAATCTCAACCACTCCTTGATGCCTGCGATTTCTGCATCGCGACCCTTGTTATATTACCATGTTTCACCTGTAAAATTCCCCAAAAATCCAGCTGTGGCCATTCACAGCTGTGTCTTGACACTCAATGATACATGCTACATGGAGTTTTGGATCGAAACAAGGTAAGTACGTGATAATATCTTATTAAAGTCATCGCGTCTGTAATTCTGCTCTCGCGTGCTCTCACCTCCAGATAGGGTTTTGCTGTTTGAAAAAAAAAAAAAAAAAAAAAAAAAAAATATATATATATATATATATATATATATATATATATATATAAAGCCCTCCTGTTCAAAAATTTTCTTCCCCAGAAAATTAAGATTTTAAGCTTTTCAATGATTTATCACACATGCATATCGGACAATTTTTAAATTTGGCCAACTTGGCAAATTTGGCTCCCTTAACAGGGAGCAGCTGTATTCAGCAATGTTAGATGAGTTATAAATTAATAAAACTCAATGAAACACTTTCAAAACAAACCATTACAACGACACTCTAATTAAAGGCATCCTCAAAGCGGCAAAATTTGATTCTAAGCTTTTTCCTAAATGTGAAGGCAAATTCCCGAGTATTTCTTTAGATAATACAGAATTGCACTTTCATTTCAAAATAAATTTAGATAGCTGAGCTTAGCCTCTAACAGTGTTAAAAAAAAAGAATGAGGATCTAAGTACAACAAAAGAACAATTGGCTAATTAACATAGCAAACGCTCGCAAGCATAAATGCTATAAAATTAGGGTTGTTCTGATCATGTTTTTTTGCTCCCGATCGTTTTAGTTTGAGTATCTGCCGATCCCGATATTTCCCGATCCGATTGCTTCTTTTTTTGCTCCCGATTCAATTCCAATCATTCCCGATAATTTTTCCCGATCATATACATTTTGGCAATGCATTAAGAAAAAAATGAGTAAAACTTGGACAAATATATACATTCAACATACAGTACATAAGTACTGTATTTGTTTATTATGACAATAAATCAAGATGGCATTTACATTATTAACATTCTTTCTGTGAGAGGGATCCACGGATGGAAAGACTTGTAATTCTTAAAGGATGAATGTGACTTTGTATATTGTGACTAAATATTGCCATCTAGTGTATTTGTTGAGCTTTCAGTAAATGATATTGTAGCCATTTAACTGTTCTGCCCAAATGCATTATGGGAAGTGCAACCATGACTGTGCATAGTGGCACCAATTGATATTTTTTCCCTGCGTTGGAAAATAACATAGGGTATTAAGATAAAGATCAACTACTACCTCTCTTCCCCACATTGTTTCCCACGATAATTGTTGAGAGAGCGATTGTAAGGCTTTAGCCAGTTAAAAAAAGGCCCCAAAGACTGCCAAAATCCACTGTACTCATTTTACGCTGCCTTTTAGCTCTATATATAGGTAAAATGGCGCCATTATAGATTGAACGCGACATTGCGTGAGTGGGTCGTGCAGTGCATGTGTTAATTGTGTCAAATATTTTAACGTGATTAATTAAAAAAAAAAAATTACCGCCGTTAACGCGATAAATTTGATAGCCCTACTTTAGGCCAAAACTAAAGACATTGTGTCTGTACCATTATATACAATTAGAAAATGATTTAATTAAAATATATACAGTGCCTTGCAAAAGTATTCGGCCCCCTTGAATCTTGCAACCTTTCGCCACATTTCAGGCTTCAAACATAAAGATATGAAATTTTATTTTTTTTTATCAAGAATCAACAAGTGGGACACAATCGTGAAGTGGAACAATATTTATTGGATAATTTAAACTTTTTTAACAAATAAAAAACTGAAAAGTGGGGCGTGCAATATTATTCGGCCCCTTTACTTTCAGTGCAGCAAACTCACTCCAGAAGTTCAGTGAGGGTCTCTGAATGATCCAATGTTGTCCTAAATGACCGATGATGATAAATAGAATCCACCTGTGTGTAATCAAGTCTCCGTATAAATGCACCTGCTCTGTGATAGTCTCAGGGTTCTGTTTAAAGTGCAGAGAGCATTATGAAAACCAAGGAACACACCAGGCAGGTCCTAGATACTGTTGTGGAGAGGTTTAAAGCCGGATTTGGATACAAAAAGATTTCCCAAGCTGTAAACATCTCAAGGAGCAGTGTGCAAGCCATCATATTGAAATGGAAGGAGCATCAGACCACTGCAAATCTACCAAGACCCGGCCGTCCTTCCAAACTTTCTTCTCAAACAAGGAGAAAACTGATCAGAGATGCAGCCAAGAGGCCCATGATCACTCTGGATGAAGATGCAGAGATCTACAGCTGAGGTGGGAGAGTCTGTCCATAGGACAACAATCAGTCGTACAATGCACAAATCTGGCCTTTATGAAAGAGTGGCAAGAAGAAAGCCATTCCTCAAACATATCCATAAAAAGTCTCGTTTAAAGTTTGCCACAAGCCACCTGGGAGACACACCAAACATGTGGAAGAAGGTGCTCTGGTCAGATGAAACCAAAATTGAACTTTTTGGCCACAATGCAAAACGATATGTTTGGCGTAAAAGCAACACAGCTCATCACCCTGAACACACCATCCCCACTGTCAAACATGGTGGTGGCAGCATAATGGTTTGGGCCTGCCTTTCTTCAGCAGGGACAGGGAAGATGGTTAAAATTGACGGGAAGATGGATGCAGCCAAATACAGGAACATTCTGGAAGAAAACCTGTTGGTATCTGCACAAGACCTGAGACTGGGACGGAGATTTATCTTCCAACAGGACAATGATCCAAAACATAAAGCCAAATCTACAATGGAATGGTTCAGAAATAAACGTATCCAGGTGTTAGAATGGCCAAGTCAAAGTCCAGACCTGAATCCAATGGAGAATCTGTGGAAGCTGAAGACTGCTGTTCATAAACACTCTCCATCCAACCTCACTGAGCTCGAGCTGTTTTGCAAGGAAGAATGGGCAAGAATGTCAGTCTCTCGATGTGCAAAACTGATAGAAACATACCCCAAGCGACTTGCAGCTGTAATTGGAGCAAAAGGTGGCGCTACAAAGTATTAACGCAAGGGGGCCGAATAATATTGCACGCCCCACTTTTCAGTGTTTTATTTGTTAAAAAAGTTTAAATTATCCAATAAATTTTGTTCCACTTCACGATTGTGTCCCACTTGTTGTTGATTCTTGACAAAAAATTAAAATTTTATGTCTTTATGTTTGAAGCCTGAAATGTGGCGAAAGGTTGCAAGGTTCAAGGGGGCCGAGTACTTTTGCAAGGCACTGTATATGTGTATATATATATATATATATATATATATATATATATTAAAAAAGGGCATGTCCAATATTTTTTTGCCGATTCCGATACTTTGAAAACGACGTGATCGGACGATGCCGATCGATCGGGGCATCTTTATATAAAATGCTAACTTTTTTTTTTTAATACAATCGCCTTGAAAAGTCGTTCAAACACGTATTCCCACAATAAACAGCTAGATATACCCATAAACTAAACTACAAATGCATAAAAAAAACATTAGCTCTAACAAAAACTTTTATGTTGTTCTTAACTGGGAGCACCTGGACTTGGCCATGTTGGATGAGTTATGTCATATTCACTGTTGACACTAGTGGGCAGTATATCCACTAAAATCCAGAAAAATAAATGCAACGCTGTCGAAACAAACCCTTATAACGCCACTATAATTAAACAAATCCTCTAAGTAGCAAAATTTGATTGGAAGATTTTTTCTAATCAAATTACTCGAGTTAATTGATTAATTGTTGCAGCATTACTGCTCAGCACGTCATGTACAGCAGAGTAGAATCATTTCCGCAACAAAAGGTTTTTCCTTTGTTTCTGTCATTTGAGGTCGAAAAAGTTTGGAGACCCCTGTTTTAAGAATATGTACACAGACAGTTGACAACTTACTGAAACGGATGAAAACACTTACATGTAGTGAGTCTTAATGGTCCTCTGGCTTCAGCTTGCAGATCATAGACTGTATAAAGTAAAGAAAAAAAAAAAATAGACGACATGTGGCTCTTGACTTTCCAAAGTGTCAGTGGAAGCCCTTGTTGAGCTCCATTGTACACTCTGGTAACCAAAGAATGCTCCGGCACCAATCAATGTCAAAGCAACGCTGTGCTGTCAGGAGCACTCGGTGCACTCGGCTGAGCACATTATGGCTCCAAAGTCGCGTGTGAGCCGCCCGCTTTTGATCCCGCTCGGAGAAGCTGCACATGCTTTTCTTGTCCTCTTTTGTTGCTTAAACGTGTAAGTGACAGTGTGTGTTCAAAGTCTTCCCCGGTCTGCGACGTCATGGCTGTTCACATGGTGGATGACCATCAATGGATTATGCCTTTACAAGACCGATGGGAACCAGTGTCAGTGAAACATTTTTTTGTAAAAGATATGAGCTTCTTCCAAGGGCGTAGGTTGCTCTCAATATTGGTAGGGACGATAACCGTAACCCAAACAAAAAAAAATGGAGCCTTCCTTCAAGTAAAATACTGCTTTTGTCCACAAGCACAGCCAAACTCAACAAAAAACATGAAGGCTCCTTTGGGCTCCTTAACTCATTTGCTCCCAAAAACGTTAAATACCCTAATTTTCGCACTATAAGGCGCACCTGACTATCAGTGTTGTTAATCTTACTTTAAAAAAATAATTAATTAGTTACAAATTACTTCTCCCAAAAAGTAATTACGTTAGTAACTCAGTTACCTGAATGTAAAAGTAATTAGTTACTTGGCAAAGTAACTGGTGATAATTTTCTTTATTTTTTTTTCTCAAAAAAAAAAAAAAAAAAGTCTCACAATGCGAAGTTTAAAGGGTTTTTGGGACAATTGGCCCGAGCCCAATTCTTTACCCTAAACTTAACTAGACACTGGGGTATTGCAGGACTTGCGATAACTAGATAGTTACGTTTGCTATGTGTGGAAGTCATTTAATGTTCTGAATCAATCGTTAAAGTTGGTAAAATTGCTCCGGTTATTGCATTGCTGTCTACTTTCGACGTGTAAGTTTTAAAACCGTTTCATGATTCTAAGATAGATTTAAGTCGAGATTTTGCCGATTTAGGAGCATTTTAGATAAAAGGTTACTTAGGTTCCCTAGGAAGGTTCTCTACAACAGAGCTTTCCGAAGAGGTGTACTGCTTTAAGATGGTGGCTGTTTACTAACTAGTTCTTTAGATATGTTGCTACTGCCATATTGTCTGTCATTTGCATCTAGTTCTATAATATATGATTTCTACCGTAGCATGACGTGGGTGTAGCTTGTAGGCTATCGGCTACATTATTGGAGCTACCTAGCATCGCGTTTGCAACGGCGTCTTCCCCACTCCTGCTCTGCTCTCATCTCCGTGAGTCTGTCTATCTGACTTTTCTCGCATCCACCGGCATAGTAACGCACGCCTTGCCCGCCTCAGTAACGGTAACGGTGTTGCCAAGATGAGAAAAGTAATTAATTAGATTACTCACTGCTGAAAAAAATAACGCCGTTATTAACAACACTGCTGACTATAAGCCGCAGCCCACCAAATTTGGCACGAAAACGGCATTTGTTCATAAATAAGCCGTGCTGGACTATAAGCCGGAGCTGTCCTCACTGGATCATGGGATAGTTACACCAAAAGATATTAACCGGTAAAACTTTATTTGACAGCGGCTCATACGACTGACTGTCCTAAGACCAAATGAATCATCATTAAACTTTGAACCAATTACTGCAAAGCTGTATTGCTTCAAAAAGCTTCATTTGGCCATCACTGCTCCCTTGGGGGAGACAGTCAACCTCTGCTGCCATCTGTTGTCAACACTGTCGTCATCCAACATGCCTCTTAGCATGCATTGCAGCGCTACAGATGTGAATATCAATCAAAAATCATGTTCTGTGCTAAATATTTTTTCAGTTACTGTTCCAGTTGTTTTATCAATTGCTAGTTATGGTATGTGCTAACACTTTATTAGACAGTGGTGCCATAAGACTGTCATTACACATGAATAATTATGACATGTCTCTGTCCTGAGCATACACGAATGCTTATCACAGATGTCATTAAGTGTTATTCGGCAAATGATCTCACTTTTGAATGGATGCAAAAGATCCAAGATGGACAAAAATTGAGTTAGTGACATAATTTGCCAAATGACACTTAATGACATAAGCATTCAGTAATGTCCATGATAGTGTCATGTCATAATTTTGATTATCTTATGACAGTCTTATGACAACGTTGTCAAATAAAGTGTTACCTAAAAAAATCAACAAATAAGCCGCACTGGACTATAAACCACAGGTATCAAAATGAAGGAAAAAAGTAGCCGCTTATAGTCCGAAAATTACGATATATGATATGTTAAATATTGCTATTTATCCGGAAAATATAGGTGATTATCGCTGCATTTGGTGATTTTTTTTTTTTTGTGTGTGTGTGCATCTAGTGTAAAATTTGAGAATTTTATAGCCATTGTAAGTTTTGTTATACTTGTATAAGAAATAATTAATTGGGATTTTATTATGGAATGACTTTGAATTTTTTGACGCCGTTGCTCATACAGTGTTCATACAGTGGTATGAAAATCTCTTTTCTGCATTAAATCACCATCAAATGTTATTTGACCTTTGTCAAAATCACACAGATGAAAAAAACAGTCTGCTTTAACTAAAACCATTCACTTTAATAGGTTTTAATATTTTAATGAGGATAGCATGCAATTAATGACAGAAGAGGAATGATAAGTAAGTGAACCATCACATTTAATATTTTGTGGCCCCCCTCTTTGGCAGCAATAACTCCAACCAAACCATTCCTGTAACTGCGGACCAGTCTGGCACATGGATCAGGACTAATCGTGGCCTGTTCTTATCTACCAAAGTGCTTTAGTTCAGTCAGATTCCTGGGATGTCTGGCATGAATTTATGTATTTAGGTCATGCCACAGCATCTCAATGGGGTTCAAGTCCGGACTTTGACTTGGCCACTCCAGAATGTGAGAAATTCCAAAAGGTTCAGATACTTTTTCATACCACTGTATATGTCTAAGGGATGTTTTGGTTTAAGGTCACCAGCGGCTTTGGTTTTGAAAATATTTGAATTTTAAGTTTTTAAAAATCGGCCCCGAGCTCCATGTCCTGTCAACTGATAGTGAAGTCTGTGCCTTTGGTATGAGCGTTACCCTCACATTTTGTAATGGCTTTCTGAGTTTGCTGTAGTTCTTGACTTTTGTTTTTCATTCATTTTTTGGCTTTATTTCTATTTCCTGTTTTTTGTTTGTTTTTAGCAGTTTTGATGATGAAAATTGACTTTTTATGTATAATTTAGTGTTTTGGAGATTTTTTTTGTGCTGTAAAGCACTTTGAATTATCCAAGGGCGTAGGTTTGGTCTCAATATTGGTCGGGACAATATAACAGCATAACCTGCACATACACTTTTTGCTGGGGACGGGACATTAATAAGACCAAACATGGTGAACGGGGGTCAGAGCTACACTTCTCACCAATATGAACCTAATTAATTGATAGGCTAAATAATACAAAATAAATCTATTGACCTATACGAACTTTCACACTGCAAATTTATAACGTCTTAATCTGATTTTTTTGTTGTTAAATCTGGTCAAATATTTTCTCCCATCTTGTTTTGAGTGTTAAAGGCTAGTTAACAGATTAATGCGTCAGATTCTTTCTCTTTAAGTAAATATTACTTTTTATTCGTACTGAGCCCATACATCTAAAAGTTGGTCATTTTTCACCTCAGTCAAGAAAAAATTGCTTTCAAATGTTTTGAACACTATTCTTGCATTAAAAACATTTCTGACAAACAAGTTTTTCTTTTAAGATTAGATATACAAACTTTTTGTTTAAAATAAGTCTGTTAATCTTATTTTCAGCTAGCCTTTTTTCGTAAGGAATCTGAGTAAAATTGACTTGAAGCACTGTAGCAGATGCAAAATTAGTGGTGTGTTCCCCACCTTCACAATATTGACACCTTTTTACGTCTACATTCTAATATCCCTCATCTTCGAAGGGGGCGGGGGAGCCGGCGTTTTGTATTTCTGTCGGTCTGTGAATGTGTGTGTGTGTTTGGGGGGGGCGGGGTTTTGAAGTCATGAGCCAATCAAACATGCGTGTGAGGGGAAAAAAATGGACTGGCACATTCAGCGAGTGAAAAGGGGTCAATGTAAGTCTGAACATAATGAAAGTACTGTAATTCACTTAATAATTGTAGGATCATTTCTATCCTGAGAACATATAGGAAGACAATCTAAATGACCTATATAACTGAAGTCATACTGCAAATAAGATGGTGGGGATAATTTCAGCATCCTGAAAAGTCGGTAGTCGGTTGGAATGATCTTGTATTGAATTGCGCTATTCAAATAAATTGCCTTTGCATTGCCTTTTCTCTTGTATTGAATATATAAAATACTGTACTAGTATATTTAGGCTGTGTTACTAGTATGTCTACTGGTGGGACTGTCTGAAATGTCTACTTTTTTCCACTAGGGGGAGGCATAAGCCTGCTCATACACTGGTGTAATTTCTCACCCTGGCTGAAATTGTTATTAAAAAAACAGTATTATAATAATTTAAACTTGCTTCGACGTTTATATCATTTTTCCCTTTTATCATGTATACGTTTTTTTTTTTTTTTTTTTTTTTTTTGGCAATGTTATGGGAAGTCAGAGTAGCCACTGCCTGTCTAAAAATATTGGATGGTGGAGCAACTGAAGGATCCACGAGACAATTATTAGTGCAGTACTTTCCTCGATCAAAAGGGGGCAGTAAGACTACACGAAAGCTGAGCTGCGCTCACCATTTAGAAAGGGAGAACTGTTATATAATAATAAAGTAATCTGTGGAGCCGGGCAAAAAGTCACCAAGGAATTTGTGGAGGCTCAATATCTTTCAATTTCCATCTTACCCCAGCAATTCAAGCTTCTTTTATTTCAAAATGCATTCATATTCATTTTGCTCTGATGTGGATTTTTACTGTCAGTACCAACTCTGTAATTTGAAGGAATCAAATTTCAATAATGCATGTGTAATATTCTCTTTGCCGTGGATTCCCGTACAACTTCTCGGGTGTCAAGCGAGTGCTTAGAAAGCGCAATTCCTCTCCGGTCTTCTCAGGTGAACAATTTCAAGTGATCGGCATTGAGTTCAGACGTGAAAGTAATTCAAACAAAAGGTCCCACTGTGTCGTCATCATTGGCGTCAACTGTTCAGCGTTGTGCATTATGTGTTTTTAAAGACTATTCAATTGACTTAATTAGGAGGGAATACCGTTAAGGCCCTTGGTGGAAATTATTTTTCTAACCAAACATGAGCTCAAAACTGCTGTATTGTTAAACCATGTTAACATTAGGGGTCAGGGCCGTGCAGAGGCCGATGGGGGGCAGGTGCTCATAGATCAAAAGGGGCTCATGAACAAAAATTTAATACACTTTACAACAGGGGTCTCAAACCGATTCCACAAAGGGCCGCAGTGGGTCCTGGTCTTTGTTCCAACAGATCCAAAACAGACAGTTCAACCAATGAGGTTTCTGCTAAAGTAAGCAGCACCTGACTGCAATTAACTGATTACACTTGTTAGACTCCAGATTGGTGAAAAGGGATTGTTCTCGTTTGGTTGGAATGAAATCCAGTACCCACTGCGGCCCTTTGAGGACCGGTTTGAGACCCCTGCTTTACAACAACATAACTTCCAGTTTAACCAGCTTTACAGTATAATTGGTTGTGACTGTGACAGACTTTAACTTATTCACTCCCAACCATTTTCACCGGTGCAACCCCCTTCGCTCCTGGCCGTTTTACTGGATTTTGACTGATTTTGCAAGGCTCACAGAAAATTCTGTTCTATTGCTATATAAACATGGAACCCGCAAAAAGAACGATTAGACTCCCTTCTTTCAGCAGGAAAAAAAGTTAGTTCAAATCTTTTTCCAATCTTTAGAAATCAGCATTAGAAAATAGCTTAGTTTGAGCAATTTTCCAATTTCTGATGAAAAAAAAATGGAGAAATTGAGCTTTTTGTAAAAGCATACATTTCAAACATAACTTTGACTTTAACACAGCTATTTTTTGCTTTTGTGACATCCCAAACATCTGAATAATTTTTTCGTTCTACAAAATAACATAAACAACAAGACAAATAGAGCATTTGATAGCAAAGTAACAATTTATTTACACATAACTAAACTATTGAACTGAGAGATGATGCTGTTGTGGCTGTGACAGCTGGGGTAAACTTTTCCCTCGTTGCCACTGTCTCATCAAGATGGATTTTTTTTTTTTGTCTTTCTTTTGTGGTGGCCACTGCCTCGTGGCGGAGTTCGCCTGGGGATTTGTGTGGGGCATTTTGTGTTCCTGGGGGGGAACAGCCGTGCGCGTTTCCGGCTGAGTCGCGGGACACTGGAGGGTAGCAAAGCACGCAAGCCGCTGAGTACGGCGGCGCGGGCTCTGTTCGGCGAGCAGCACTGACTCAACGGCATCGTCCGCTGCACTGGTGATCCTGGTCGTTCTGCTTGGTCGTGCAGCGCCTGGCATCCCGGGCGTCTCCCGGTTGTTCTGGTCAGTCGTCCGCCGCCTGGCATCCTGGACGTCTTCCTGGTCGTCACACTAGGTCGTTCGTCGCCTGGTGTCCCAGTCGTCCTGTTTAGACTTCCTGCGCCTGGCGTCCTGGACGTCCTCCTGTTTATCCATTCGGTCGTGTTCCGCCGGCGCCCCGGCCGTGCGACCCGGCCATTCGTTCCGTTGAATCGGGTTGCGGGTCTTACCAAATGTGCTACTGCCCTCCAGTGGCCAGTTTTATTGCTTTAAAATGGATTTTCTGCATTGTGATTTGGAGCTAAGTTGAATCAGAACCTAGAGATGCTTCTTGTGGGAAAAAAATGTATAAATACGTCTTTGGGACACTGAAACAATTAAAAATAGAACGTATTTATACGTTTTTGGGAGCAAATGAGTTAACCATAGTTTAGGCAGACTTCACTCCATGCCCTTTGACACAGTAAAGGGGACCAACTTATCAGCCCTCGCCTGATAAGGTAAGGAGAAGACGTCAGCGACTCTTCTGTGGGGTCAGAAAACCCTCGCCCTACCAAGATAAGTTGATAGCTCGGCGCCTGAGACGTCAAGACATGCGTCAGTTGCCGTGGCAAGCGCAACCCAGCCACGAAAAATGACACATGAACTTGACCGCCCAAACTCCCCTTCACTGTTGAGCCGCTCCTTCATGGTTCTTGCTGAGGAAAGGCTTTCAGTTCAACATTTGACAGGTGGTGTCCCCTCAAATGATTCTTGCCACCACCTTCCTTGAAGAAAATTTGTCTTTTTACTTTAGAACAACGACGACAATTGTTCATCGGCTTCTCGCCAGTCCTTTCGATAAAGCTTTGGTAACCTGCCGTGAAAATGAACACAAAGGACATGTTGGCTGTGGGAGTGTGCAAAATCATTTTGTTTCTCAACACGTGGTTTGTTCGCAAGTGGTATTTTAGCGCATGTTCAAAGGTGACAATCATTCCTGAAGCACGTCTCTCCACCTAACGGATCCTCTTGATTTTAGTTCTGAGAACCACAATGCACGCTGATACAAAGGATGAACGTCATTTAGTTGAAGGCCATCATTTCTCCGCTATTGTGTTGGCATCCGTCCCGAATAACTTCTCTCTCCGTGTATTGTCTCCTGCAAGAAAAAAAAACAACAAATTCCACCCATTTGATTCCATTAAAGCCTTATTCAGGTCTGCAATCTTGTTCCTGACATCTTTTAAAAGAACTTTTAGTTCGGCCTATTCTGGTAAAGTGCTAGGAAAGTGATTTCTTGTGTTGAGGGCTTTCTATTCGGGGCCTGTGGATACAAAACGTAATTGCTGCCAGGAAAACTAAACAAAACACGGGGTTTGAGCCAATCGCGTGTCATAGATGACCTGGAGATGGTCCATTTCTTTGAATATCTACAAACAAACCAGCAGGAGATTTTATAATGACTGTCTACAACTGTATATTTATTGCAGTACTAGTTGGCGTTGCTGGGGTTTGTGTAACGTGAAGGCAATACAACCTAATTGCAGGTAAAATATACTTTCCTTAGAGATGCGGCTGTAAGTCAAAAGAGCCCATAAAGGAGTTAATATGCAGTCGCTTTTTCATCACTGTGTACAGTACTTTGGCAAGCGACGTGGAGAACAATAAGACAGTTTTTATGTATCACACTCTACCTTGTGCCCCATACACCGCAGGACTAGGCATGTGCCCGGATGAGATTTTGACAATATGATAACCTTAAGCAAAAATACCATGGTTTCACAGTACAACGGTATTGCAATTATAGCTGTAAAATGTGTTATTTTGAGATGTATGGGTTGGGGGGGAAAAAAAAAAAAAATTCCATTGAACAGGATTCCAAAAAAAAAATCACCAAATATAGTCTTTGACAAAAGTCTTGTTGCTTATCCATTTTGTAGAAACAATTGCTAATAACCTGACTTTTAATGATTCAATGACTCAATGATGTTGAATGTACAAAAATATATTTGATTCACTGAAGAAAGATTTACCATCGAGTGCTGAGTGTTCACTTCCCGGTCATGGGTTCCTCCGTAACTGATGTTCCTTGTGGCAATACAAGATGTCCCGCCATTTGTCCTGGACTGTCCAGAAGAGCTGATTGCTGGATTTAGTCATGCAAACGTAGGCTTGTACAGTCCCTGACAAAAGTCTTGTCAATTATCCATTTTGTATACACAATTGCTAATAACCTCACAATTAATTATTCAATTGGTTTCAGAAATTGGTCATATGAAAGCTAAGACCCTCCCAAATGATGTTGAATGTACAAAAATATATTTATTTCACTGAAAAAAAGATTTATCATTTAATGAAGCCATAAAGGTCAAAATTTGGCAAGACAAAAGTTTTGTCGCCAACAGAATGTGGTGTAAAAATTGAACAAAAAATCTACTTCAATTACAAAAATATTAGGGCTGTCGACGATTAAAAATTTTAATCGAATTAATTACAGCTTAAAAATTAATCGTAATTGATCGCAATTAATCGCAATTCAAACCATCTATAAAATATGCCATATTTTTCTGTAAATTATGGTGTGAATGGAAAGTTAAGACACAAGATGGATATATACATTCAAAATACAGTACATAAGGACTGTATTTGTTTATTATAACAATAAATCAAGATGGCATTAACATTATTAACATTCTGTTAAAGCGATCCATGGATAGAAAGACTTGTAGTTCTTAAAAGAAAAATATCAGTCCAAGTTATAGAATTTTTATATTAAAACCCCTCTTAATGTTTTCGTTTTAATATAATTTGTTAAATTTTCAATCAAAAAATAAACTAGTAGCCCGCCATTGTTGATGTCAATAATTACTTACACAATGCTCATGGGTGCTGAAAACCTATAAAATCAGTCGCACCCAAGCGCCAGCAGAGGGCGGCAAAACTCCATAAAACACAATTAACAAGCATTTCACTGTACTGTCATATAAATCTGTCTAAGCAGGGCATGTGCGTTAATTGGGTCAAATATTTTAACATGATTAATTAAAAAAATTAACGCCCGTTAACGCGATAATTTTGACAGCCCTAAAAAATATGTTTCATAATATAAGCGGATTGAGTAGTGGTGCAGTGAAATCCAAATTTAATATTTTCTATGACTTCCATGGCCTTGAAGGAATGCATCCATGCGGTTCGGCAAGGATTCATACAATTTATTGATGAAGTTATTAGGAACATCAAAGAAAGCAGTCTTGCATGCCTCCCAGAGTTCATCAACATTCTTGGGTTTCGTCTGCCATGCTTCCTCTTTCATCCTATTCATGTCTGGTGACTGGGCTTAGCCAGTCCTGGAGGATCTTGATCTTCTTTGCCTTGAGGAACTTTGAAGTAGAGATAGAAGTATGCGATGGAGCACCATCCTGCTGCAGAATTTGTCCCTTTTTATGGTTAGGAATGTAAGAGGCAGCTAAGATTTGTTGATATTTCAGACTATTCATGTTGCCTTCCACCCTGCAGAACTCGCGCACACCCCCATACTAGATATAACCCCAGACCATGATTTTGCCACTACCAAACTTCACTGTTTTGAGGCAAGAGGTGGATTTTTCAGATGAATCTTCCATTAAATTACACCACAGTCGCCGCAAATATTGCAGAACTACTGGAGCCCACATGGATCTGAGATTCACTCAGAAAACAGTGAAGTTTGGTGGTGGCAAAATCATGGTCTGGGGTTGCATCCTGTATGGGGTGTGCGAAAGAGCTGCAGGGTGGAAGGCAACATAAATAGTCTGAAATATCAACAAATCTTAACTGCCGCTTATGCCCCTTTCGCACTGAAACTAATGGGTCAACATGCGTTTTTTCCAAGCTGATGCAACCCACTAGCAATTGGCATTTGGCACCTTTCCCATCGACAAAAAAAAGCAGTGTTGTAAGGTTACGTCACGTTACCACGCTAAGATGCGCATTGAAAAGTGCGACCGAATTCATTCAGTTCAATGAAGTAAACAATGCAGAGCAACATGGAAGCCTCATTTCCGTTTGTGTTCCCTGTTTTCATGCTTTTTACTGCCCTCAAAATGGTCGAAATGCAGCAAAGGATCAACAGTCTGCTTGTGCTGAGGTAACGTAGGCGACGTAAATTTTGGTTTGATCGACGTATACGCATCGACATAACTACAGTTGCGGGGCGTGTTAAATGGGAGGCGACTAGCACGTTGTTATGACACATCACGTAAGAGCCTACGTCACCACGTAGATTAGGGTGTTGACTGTTGACCCGGGGTTTTGCTTTCACATTGCATGACGATCAGAGCCGAGGTGATTTTAACATGGGTCGCTTGGCGGGTTGATTGACACTGGTCCAGGCGGGTCGCTGCAACTTTCCCACTGCCACCAAAAGCCGATTTTTAGTGAGATGACATGGGTTTTTTTGGCCAGTGGGAGAGAGGTATTACATTCCTAACCGTAAAAAGGGACAAATTCTGTAGCAAGATGGTGCTCCATCGCATACTTCAATCTCTACTTCAAAGTTCCTCAAGGCAAAGAAGATCAAGATCCTCCAGGACTGGCCAGTCCAGTCACCAGACATGAACATCATTGAGCATGTCTTGGGTAGGATGAAAGAGGAAGCATGGACGAAGCAAGACGAAACCCAAGAATGTTGATAAACTCTGGGAGGCATGCAAGACTGCTTTCTTTGATGCTCCTGATGACTTCATCAATAAATTGTATGAATCCTTGCCGAACCGAATGGATGCAGTCCTTCAAACCCATGGAAGTCATACAAAATATTAAATTTAGATCTCCCAGCACCACTACTTAATTCGCTTATGTTATGCAACATATTTTTGTATTTGAAGTAGGGCTGTCAAAATTATTGCGTTAACGGGCAGTAATTTTTTAAATTAATCACGTTAAAATATTTGACGCAATTAACGCACATGCCCCGCTCAAACAGATTAAAATGACAGCACAGTGAAATGTCATCTTGTTAATTGTTTTTTGGTGTTTTGTCGCCCTCTGCTGGTGCTTGGGTGCGACTGATTTTATAGGCTTCAGCACCCATGAGCATTGTGGAAGTAATTATTGACATCAACAATGGCGGGCTACTAGTTTATTTTTTGATTGAATTTTTTACAAATTTTATTAAAACGAAACTAAGAGGGGTTTTAATATAAAATTTCTATAACTTGTACTAACATTTATTTTTTAAGAACTACAAGTCTTTCTATCCATGGATCGCTTTAACAGAATGTTAATAATGTTAATGCCATCTTGTTGATTTGTTATAATAAACAAATACAGTACTTATGTACCATATGTTGAATGTATATATCCATCTTGTCTTATCTTTCCATTCCAACAATAATTTACAGAAAAATATGGCATGTTTTATAGATGGTTTGAATTGCGATTAATTACGATTAATTAATTTTTGAGCTGTAATTAACTTGATTAAAAATCTTAATCGTTTGACACCCCTAATTTGAAGTACATTTTTTGTTCAATTTTCACACTTCTTTCTGTAGGCGACAAAACTTTTGTCTTGCCAAAATTTGACCTTTATGTCTTCATTAAATGATAAATCTTTTTTCAGTGAAAGAAATATATTTTTGTACATTCATCATCATTTGGGAGGGTATTAGCTTTCATATGAGCCATTTCTGAAACCAACTAAATAATTAAAAGTCAGGTTATTAGCAATTATTTCTACAAAATGGATAAGCGACAAGACTTTAGTCAGGGACTGTAGATGTCTTGTCTTTTACCTACTTGTCAGCGCCAATCTTGCTCAGACAGCGCCATGATGCACACGTTGGACTTCCGTGGTCAGAAGGCGTCCTGTATCTGTTCTGCCCGTTGTCTTGGCACTGCAAATTCTATACATTTCAAGTACAACTGTTCATAATATCAAACATATTCTGCTTGTTTTTCTCAAACTATGATATAAATGCTATTTATTTTATTGGGTGTGTTAAAGTAATACAGTCAAACGGTAAATACGAGAAAAGATACTATTCCCTTCACCACCAACTGATAAAAATGGACCTGCATGCCAATACGTGTGCTATCATTTGGCTGCAGAAATGCAAATTAACCAACAGCCCTCGCAGGGAGCCATGCTTGTGAAATATAGAAATTCATACGATATATATGCATTAAAATAAAGGAAGGCATGCATACCTTGGAGGTATGAAGCTGTGTCAGAGATACGAGCAGCCGGTTTGTTCAGAGCACTTTCTAATTAGACTTGGTGCTGCCACTATTGCTCCTCATCTCAATGCAAAGACCAACAACACCTGTCCTCCAGCCCGCGAGCGTTTTCTCCCTAATGAGCATTCGCACGCACACACAATTTCTACTTTTTCACCGTGAAGTAAGGACAGTTTTTTAACAGCTGTTGGATAACGCCTGCCTCCAGCACAGCGAGCATGACAACTCAGGAACACATGCAACAAAAAAAGCTAATTAATGTTTTGAAGTCGGTTTGTAGGACGCAATCGCGCACCACCATCAGCTTGTTTTTCGTCATTTGTATCTTTTTTGTGATATATGCTTTAAACACAAGAACCTCTTGGTAGCTCACGATACGATTTGTGATACAAGGCTCACGATAACGATTATCGATACATTGGTCAGGGAATCATTCTAAGATATTCTATGAAACTAATAAACAGATGTGACCTCGGGGAACAAGGCAACATAGTCTGAAATATCAACAAATCTTAGCTGTCTCTTACATTACTAACCATAAAAAGGGACAATTTCTACAACAAGATGGTGCTCCATTGCATACTTCAATCCCTACCTCAAAGTTCAAGGCAAAGAAGATCAAGATCCTCCAGGACTGGCCAGCCCAGTCACCAGACATTAACATCATTGAGCATGTCTGGTGTAGGATGAAAGAGGAAGCATGGAAGACGAAACCCAAGAATGTTGATGAACTCAAGACTGCTTTCTTTGATGTTCCTGATGACTTGTATGAATCCTTGCCAAACCGCATGGATGCAGTCCTTCAAGCCCATGGAAGTCATACAAAATAGTAAAATTTGGATCTCACAGCACCACTACTTTATTCGCTTATGTTATGTAACATTTTTGTATTTGAAGTACATTTTTTCAGTTTTCACACTACTTTCTGGAGGCGACAAAACTTTTGTATTGCCAAAATTTGACCTTTATGTCTTCATTAAATGATAAATCTTTTTTTTTCAGTGAAACAAATATATTTATGTACATTCAACGTCATTTGGGAGGGTCCTAGCTTTCATATGAGCCATTTCTGAAACCAATTGAATAATTAAAAGTCAGGTTATTAGCAATTGTTTCTACAAAATGGATAAGCGACAAGTCTTTGGTCAGGGACTGTAGATTTTTAAATCAATGGCAATATTTTACGCGTTTCTAATAACATTTTAGTAAGAGAACAACTGTGGCTTATTAGAAGCCAACAAGTGTTTAAGTCTGAGGTTCCCTTTAAATATGAACGTGTTCTTACTCTCGCCAACACACACCCTAATAGTAAAGACAAGACAACAAAGATTCAAACATGTTGGCTGTGCTCAGTCATTGTCCAACGTAAAACTAAAGTCTAAATTCCTTACCTGTATAGTCTCACAAGTATAACACAGCAAATATGTGTAGGATTATGTAAAGGCGGTCTCTTTGAGGAGCTTAGGAAGTCAACAGCTGCATTTCTTCCTCGGTTTTGTTGCTTTTTTTGCGAATTTGCCCGATTGCTTGCCTGCATTTTCAAAAACATGTATATTAACATTAAATGTCTTATGCATTACTGTTTAATGGCTCTGAAGCATGTGAATCATTTAAGAGGCACTGCCATCAAAGCCACGAAAACCCTTTGAATGGAGAGTAGCAATTGTGGAACGTGAAGATCGGAGGAAATCTTAGCGACTCTGAATTTGTACTGGCTATAGGGCACATTGTCAGTTTTGATAAGGGGGGAAAAATGTTCACAAGATTCACTGCTTTTGTCTCACATACTGCGTATTTATATAATATGTATGTATTTTTTAAAGTAATTAGCGTGTCACTGATTTGAAAATAATCTCTGCTGAATTTTTATCATTCAATCATTCATTTAAAAAAAAAGGGTGTTTTATGTTATCATTGGGGTTGTTCCGATCATGTTTTTTTGCTCCCGATCCGATCCCGATCCCGATATTTCCCGATCCGATTGCTATTTTTTTTTTTTTTTGTGCTCCCGATTCAATTCCAATCATTCCCGATAATTTTTCCCGATCATATACATTTTGGCAATGCATTAAGAAAAAAATGAATAAAACTCGGACGAATATATATACATTCAACATACAGTACATAAGTACTGTATTTGTTTATTATGACAATAAATCCTCAAGATGGCATTTACATTATTAACATTCTTTCTGTGAGAGGGATCCATGGATAGAAAGACTTGTAATTCTTAAAGGATAAATGTGACTTTGTATATTGTGACTAAATATTGCCATCTAGTGTATTTGTTAAGCTTTCAGTAAATGATACTGTAGCCATTTAACGGTTCTGCCCAAATGCATGATGGGAAGTGCAACCATGACTGTGCGTAGTGGCACCAATTGATACATCTTCTCTGCGTTGGGTAGTAACATAGGGTGTTAAGGAAAAGATTAACCACTACCGTTCTTCCCCACATTGCTTCCTGCGATATTTCTAATTGTTGAGAGAGGGATTTTAAGGCTTTAGCCAATTAAAAAGAGACTCCAAAGACGGCCAAAATTCTCTCTACTCATTTTACGCTGCCTGTTAACTCTATATATACTGTAGATAAAACGGCGCCATTATAGATAGAACGCGACAATGCGTGAGTGGGTCGTGCAGCGCATGCGTTACTTGCATTAAATATTTTAATGTGATTAATTAAAAAAAAAAAAAATTACCGCCGTTTACGCGATAAATTTGATAGCCCTACTTTAAGCCAAAACTAAAGACTCTGGATGAATGTAAGACATTTTGTCTGTAACGTTAAATACAATTAGAAAAGGATTTAATTAAAAAATTTTTTAAAAAGGCATGTCCGATATTTTTTTGCCGATTCCGATACTTTGAAAATGACGTGATCGGCGATCGATCGGGACATCTTTAGTTATCATGATATCTAATGCTTTTATTCCAAATTCTGACTTATATTTCTGAGTCATATTTCCCCCAAAGAAGCATTATGTACATTATAAGAGCCTCAAGAGGGATTAAAAAAAAACAATTTAGGGAATCAGTTATTCATGAACTCGGGCTAAGCGACATGCATCTGTACAGCTACATCGCCATCCGGCTTACATGAGTATGATGATTTATTCACTTGTCTGCAGTGTGCAAATACATTTACAGTAAATGTATGGGCTTTGCATTGCAGAGTGTGTTAAAGACTGGTTCAGGAGGTCAGAATGAATATTTCATAAACTTAGCATTGTTTAAAAGCAACAGTATTTTACCTAATTCCGATGCATTTTCAGCGTGACACTCTGTATTAAAACAAAAAAACCTTCGATTATTTCCTATAAGGTTTTTCCTCCCAATTCTTTTGTGGTCATAATGCTATTATTTGCTAATTGGGACTTTTTTAAAGTTTTGCCGGCTGTCCTCCTCACAGATCAATGTTGTTTTTGTTTTCTTTGATGCTGTTTTGAATATTGAGTCCTAATTAGGGGAACTTTACGACGCCAAAGTCTCGTTTTGTTTTTGTTTATAATGTTTTGTGTTTTGTGATGCTTGCTTTTCTCTTGGTGCGGGAAGTGTAGAGCAGGTAGTACTAATGGCATGCGAGTAAGAGCGCATGCACACACGAAGAACGTATTTGTGCACTCGAACAAGAGCGCACCCATGAGGAAGAGTGCATTTGTTACCACGAAATCGCGCAGCCGAGTGAGGGTGTAAAGCCTGCAAGCACGTTTTGTCATGGTTTGAGTTTGGTTCTGTGCCCTAGTGTGTCTTGTCCATGTGATTACCCATTGATTTTACCTGTTGTACCTGCTCCTTGTGCTTCCTCTCATGTCAACCACCTGTGCCTTATCGTCCCGTTACCCCTTGTCTGTGTTTAAAAGCTCTGTTTTTGTTGAGCCCTTGTTGAGACGGACATTGGTCATGTCGGCATCTAATCGTGACAGCTTGGCGACATGTTAACCTGAACAGAGCGGCTTTTCTCGCCTTTCGAAAATGAAAAATTACACAAAACTACCCCGACGTATGTCACACACGGTGGTGGGGTTGACTGTCCTCACTGATCGGCCACCCGAGCAAGTTTTGGCTCGTCGTTCTGCCACTGCTCGTCGCCGGAAATGACCGGCGAAAATAGCCCATTCTCTGTGCACAAACCGGCCGACGTCGGAGCGGGGGGCTGCTGGTGGCCAAGCCGAGGAAAGCGTATTCTCAGCGGGCACGCGCAGGGGACTGAGCGGGCTGGATCGGCCAGCCCCCGGAGGCAAGCAGGTTACGGCTCATCGTTCTGCTGCAGCCACAGCGGGCTGCTCGATTTTATTGAAACCCAAAAAGGCTCACGCCTCTCCTTGGTGCAGCAACAAAAGCCTGCAGCACATTGGGCTGGCGTGATGAAAAATAAACGAATCAATCCACAAAATCAGCTGAATCCGCAGATCTTCTGCATGCTACAGTTGTGGTCAAAAGTTTACATACACTTGTGAAGAACATAATGTTATGGCTCTCTTGAGTTTCCAGTTATTTCTACAACTCTGATTTTTCTCCGATAGTGATTGGAACAAATACTTCTTTGTCACAAAAAACATTCATGAAGTTAGGTTCTTTTATGACTTTATTATGGGTTAACAGAAAAAGTGATCAAATCTGCTGGGTCAAAAATATACATACATGGATCTGAAAAAGCGAATCATTGACTTGAACAAGTCAGGAAAGTCACTTGGAGCCATTTCAAAGCAGCTGCAGGTCCCAAGAGCAACAGTGCAAACAATTGTTTGTAAGTATAAAGTGCATGGCACTGTTTTGTCACTGCCACGATCAGGAAGAAAAGGCAAGCTATCACCTGCTGCTGAGAGAAAATTGGTCAGGAGGGTGAAGATTCAACCGAGAATCACCAAAAAGCAGATCTGCCAAGAATTAGAAGCTGCTGGAACACAGGTGTCAGTGTCCACAGTCAAGCGTGTTTTGCATCTCCATGGACTGAGAGGCTGCCGTGCAAGAAAGAAGCCCTTGCTCCAAAAGCGGCTAGACTGAAGTTTGCTGCTGATCACATGGACAAAGATAAGACCTTCTGGAGGAAAATTCTGTGGTCAGACAAAACAAAAATCGAGCTGTTTGGCCACAATGGCCAGCAATATGTTTGGAGGAGAAAAGGTGAGGCCTTTAACCCCAAGTACACCACGCCTACCGAATGAAGAAGGAGGATTACCTTCAAATTCTTCAAGATAACCTAACGTCATTAGCCTGAAGATTGGGTCTTGGGCACAGTTGGGTGTTCCAACAGGACAATGACCCCAAACACACATCAAAAGTGGTAATGGAATGGCTAAATCAGGCTAGAATTAAGGTTTTCGAACGGCCTTCCCAAAGTCCTGACTTAAACCCCATTGAGAACTTGTGGACAATGCTGAAGAAACAAGTCCATGTCAGAAAGCCATCAAATTTAACTGAACTGCACCAATTCTGTCAAGAGGAGTGGTCAAAGATTCAACCAGAAGCTTGTGGATGGCTACCAATCGCGCCTAATTGAAGTGAAAATGGCCAAGGGACATGTTACCAAATATTAGCGCTGCTGTATGTATATTTTTGACCCATCAGATTTGATCACTTTTTTTCTGTTCACCCATAATAAACAAAGAAGTATCTGTTCCAATCACTCTATCAGAGAAAAATCTGAGTTGTAGAAATAACTGGAAACTCAAGAGAGCCATGACATTGTTCTTCACTAGTGTATGTAAACTTTTGACCACAACTGTATATAGTAATGGCTGTATTGTGAGATGGTGAACCGATTAACGTCACATTTGCATTCCTCAATCCAGGTCACTCATTTTCATGGCGCAAGAGTCAAAAAATGGAATCAATCAACAATCAACAACCGACAACCCGGCCAAAAGGCCAAACTCTGCACGTTCACCTTAGTCTTAACCCCTTGTACTGACTCCATTTTGAAAGCTGAAAAAGGCTTCAAAACACAAGTTGACAATTTCTTCTGAGTTGACAGCCATCATGCAGCACAGAGGGACCCAGGCGAGGATTCAGGGTCACCATAACACAAGTGAACAAAATGTTCCCGTGAAAAAAACGACAATGCTTAAAGATTCGGCCTTTTGAAGGCTCTCGCAGGCTGTGGGCAGAAGGGTGTGTTTGGACGTTGTTTAGGATTATTGTCGGTTTGTGGATTGGACAGGAGGATTCGGGAGTTACTGTTGTCAGGACAATGATGGTTGTGGATTTTGCCACCTCAGCGTCAAAGGGGCTCTTGGAGTCTTATCAGTCATGTTATCAGTTGGATATCAGGCGTTCTCCAATGTTCCTTGTGTTGGGACAGGGCGTCCCGCCATTTGTTCTGGACTGTCCAGGAGAACTGATTGCATCAGCGTCAATCTTGCTCAGTCAGTTGCATGACGCACACTTTGGGCTTCTGTGATAAGGCGTCATGTATCTCTTTTGCCCTATATTCTGCTTGTTTTCCTTAAACTATGGTATAAGTTCTATCAATTTTATACTGGTTGTGTTGGAGCAATATAAACAGATACTATCCCCTTCATCCTCGAACAATTTCCTGACCCATGTTATGATAATTGTTATATCGCCATAATGTATCGCGAATCGTATTGAATCTTTAGGCACCCAGTTTCCCACCGGTAGTCCTAATATCTACTTTAATTCTATTTACACCATTTAAATCAAGTACTCACCTGCTGGCTTTTGGCTTTCACCGCGCGCTTATGTCATATTTATGAGTGTTTGGCAATATTGCAGTGACGGCAATTACCTGATGGAATGACGCTATAACTCACCTGGAGTCATTTAATTACAAAAGAAAACAATACCGGGTCTGAAAATATTGAAAGAAGCAAATGAAGAGCCACGGACTGACAGTTACATTTATTTGAATAGACAAACTGCCGCATTGGATGTGAAGTTCCCTTTGTAATTCGGTCACGCGTTGGACAAAGTAGGGACAAAAAACAACAAACTAGCAACCGCAGTCACTTTATATGCTAATAGTGTGTGCGGTGTTATTTATTCGGGCCCATACAAGGCTCATTTATTAGAGCCAATTAAAGGTAGAGGCGTGTTCAAGGGCACGGACACGTTGCCTAATGATGAGTAAAAGGTCTCTTTACTGTACAATATTTGAAAGAGTGAAGGTTGGGAAACACTTCTGTACAGTGCGCTGCCCACTCACTCTTGTTACGTAAATAATACAATACAAAGAAGACGCATTATACGCAATTACACGGTCTTGGCTTTAAGTGAGTCCTTGACAATGAAAACAAGCTGTGCCCAATAGCTATAAAGTGAGGAGTCATTGAGATGTATCGCAGCGTTTATTGCGTGTGCGGGCTTGACGGTCGACTGAGTAACACTCGGGGCGAAAGCGACGACGTTATCCGTGCGTTTACAGCATGGCCGACATGTTTATCGCGGCGAGTTAATATAGTGCGAAGTGGACGTCGGAATGCAGAGGGCACGCCGCCGCTCATTGGTGGCCCAGAGCACATCGCGGCCTGCAAGGTCGTGTTTAAAGTTGAAATGAAAAGGCTGCGCTTTTCCGAGCGGGGCGGTACCGATTTCAGTCGGAGCGGCAAGTTGTGCAATGCTTCAATGTCAAGCCTGCTTTTTGCAATCGGGGGGAAAAAAATATTGCCTTAGTGAAAGATAGAAGTTTGTGTCGGTGTTTACCTTCTGTCTCTCATACATCTTGCAGAACACGTAAACTTCTGTGGCTTTTATATCCTCCAGTAGGAAGGTTGTTGATGTGTTTTCTTAGTTTGAGTGTTGCAAGTAGTAATAAGCCAAAGTTGCTGGGTGGTCAAAGTGAAGACGGCTCATTTTTAGAGCAATGTTTTTAAAAGAGAGGAAGCCAATTTTTTGTTACGGCCATTTTTTTTTTTTTTTTTTTTTTTGGTAACACTTTATAAGAACTATCCGTTTTACTAGTTAATAGATAATTAGTAAACTGTTCATAAATGATTTATTGTTCATTTGTGAATTATTTAAGTTTCTGAAGCATTTACAGGGTGTTCTTAACCTGAAACACAGTTTGTGTAGAAAATTTTCAAGTTTTTGTGTGTAACGTTTGGCATTTCTATCTATTCAGGTTAAGAAATGTCGTATACTTAAAAAAAAAAAAGGCATTTTGATTAGGCATTTTGCAGGCAGTGCTTATGTTGCAGATTTATGAAAATCTGCCATAGAACCAACAAATATTTGTACTTTGTATATTTAACCAATAAAACTTATGACCTTCAACATAAAGTGTATATAGTTTAGGGCTGCAGCTATTGAATATTTTAGTAATCGAGTAATCGACTGAAAATTCTATCGATTAATCAAGTAATCGGATGAAACAAATATATTTTTAGGTGAAGAGCAATTATAAATATACATGAGAAAACAAGACATTTCATCTAATCTTGAACCATTTTCAGTCAATCAATGTCTATATTTTCGATGTATTTTGTTGAAAACAGCCAACAATTGCATCTCAGATGTAACTAGAATTAAAAAAAAAAAAGACTAATTCACTGCTTTCACTCAAAAAAACTTTTAGATCTTATTAAAAAAAAAAAAAAAAAATCTAAAAATGCCGTTACGCCTGATAACACACATCACTTAAAAGTTAGGATTTTTTCCCCACGTGTTTCAATTGGATTTCTCTTTGTGTCAAGCCATTTTTAAGTTCTAGTTAAGTTTTAAGTTAGTCTAAACTGTAAGAGTTTTTGCAGTGTTCAAAATAAATGTATGATACAAGCTGTATTGGAGCACATTAGGGACCAGTGCTACTTGGTGTTTTATCAAGAAATGACTACTGAGCTAAAATTGATACTTAGCATGATTAAGTTTTTATTTTACATCCTCATCACTCCACAATGCTATGTTATGTTAAAGCCTGTATGTAAGACACGTTAGCCACTCATCGACAGTGGTCATAATTAATTGAAACCTAGCCCTCCGCAGGGCTAACGTTACGTGAGCTAGTAGCGACAGTAACGTTAATCTTATTTATTAGCGCTTAGCGCGCTTTATTAGCGCTTAGCGCTCTACTGCTTTAAGATGGCGGCTGTTTACTAACGCTGCCCAGACGTGGCCGAGTCTGTCATTTCGCGTCTAGTTCAACGTACATGTGATTTCTATGAGAAGCATCAGACGCTACCTGTACCAACGTAGCATCGTGCGGGCTAGTATTTAGCAACGTCGGCGTCGTTTGTGGCGGCTGTCTGTCGGCTGCAGTAAGTTTTTTTTTTCCTTCTTCCTCTCCGCACGTGACAGCGCGTTGTCCCGCATTAAAAGTAGTCCGAGCAAAACGTGATGCTTAGAGCTGTCAAAATAAACGATTACTCGAGGCGAATAAAATTACTCGGATCAGTTTTTAAACTCGAGTTACTCGAGTTGCTCGAGTACTCGTTTCAGCTCTAATATAGTTATAAGAGCCATCAACTAGCATAGGCATTTAGAATGGGGTCAACCATATTGGAACACCCTGTAAATGCTTAACAAACTGTTAACAAATACTTTATCATTTATCAACAGTTTACTAATGATCTATTAACTAGTAAAACGGATAGTTATTATAAAGTGTTACCTTTTTTTTAATGGCAAATGAAAATGGACAATTTGGGGGCCTTACAGTGCCTATGACAGGGTAAAAAAAAGTCTTAAATAGCATTATGTGAATTAGAATCATATTTTGAAACGATTCGAGTATACAATTTGGCAAAGCGCAGATGATGAGCAATTAGTCTTTTAATCTGCCGTTTAGCCCCTCCCTGTCATTATAGCGCTCTAGCGCAGGGGTCCCAAACCTTTTTTGCACCACAGACCAGTGTGATTCATAAGCGGATTTTAAGGGGGGCAGGGGGGGCAGGCTCCCCCTGGTGGCCTAAAAGTGTCATTGCATGTAATTGGCATTCCTATATATATATATATATATATATATATACATATAAGTTGTAAAGCAATACAACTGTAAAATTATTTTTCGAACAAATCATGTGACTAGCACCCTAGACGGTCATTTGCTTTGCATAGAATTGGGGGGGAAAAAAAAAAAAAAAACACGGGAGGGCAATTTTATTTTTCAAATGATTTTTTTTCTTGGATTGAAAATATTTTTTTGATTGAAGCAACTTTTTGGGGATTGAATGATTTAGACATAAATGTCCTATCCATAATATGGCCCAAACACAAAAGGATTGCTTCAAAGAAAACTTTTTCGATGAAAAATTAAGTGTTCAAAGGCAAATTTTTTAATCTCAAATATTTTTTCGCATTCAAAAACTTTTTCTATGATTGAAATTTTTCTTTTTGAAAATATATTTTTTTGAAGCAACTTATTTTTTGATTGAATAATAAAGACAAAAATGTCCTTGCCAAAATGTGACCCAAATAAAAATCAACTTCAACCAAAAAAGTTGCTTCAATCAAAAAAAAAAAAAAAAAATCAAAGAAAAATATAGCTTTCACATGTATTTTTTTGTTTTTTGAGTTTCAATTTTTATTATTATTATTATTTTTTTAAGTGACTTTTTTTGGTTGAAAATGTATATTTTGATTGAAGCAACTTTTAAAAAAAAAATTGAAGCGACTTTTTTTTTTTTTTGATTGACTAAAGACACAAATCTACCTGGCTCTTCTATCATCTATAGGCTCCACCCAGGGGGTATAATTTTTGACTGGGGTAACTACATTGGCATGCCACTGGTGGGTGTACCATATTCAACGGATTACAACCTTGGCGAAAAGTATTGCCTGAACAGCCTGATTTAGAATTCCCCTCAAGAATGATGGGAAACAAAAAATGCTCTTTGTCAATTTATGATTAAAAAAGTAAGTTAATTTTATTGCTGACACTACGTTTCGGGGTCATCAACATGTTGTGCCCCCCCTGCCCCAAAAGTCAAACTCCGCCTATGGTGTGATTTGGATCTTTTTTTCACGGACCGGTGTTGTCAAATTTTGGACCCTTATAAAATTTTGCTCCCAAAGCGTTTGTGGCGGTGAGAAAAGCCCTCTTTTATATTCAGTTGGACTCTCAATATTATCCAATGGTGCTAAAAAAACTACATCATAAACATACATGTGCAACACGAAAATGGCGTAAATTAATGCTTAACGACACGGCAAAGTCGTTAAGTGAGACCTGCGTGAGGTTGTTGTGTGCAGCTAACATGGCAAACGTAAGTTAATATTCCTTTCTTTTAAGAAAGTTTGTAGTGTGTACTTTGGAATCGCTGCATTCGCGATCATTTTTAACGTTACGTGCACGCCAAATTTGTCAGAACACCGGCAATGTGCGGCAGAAAAATACAGCAAATATGAAATAACACAACGGTTCTAAAAACAAATGTTAAGTGCAGGGAAAATACAACTCACCCGCTGAATCAGTAGCTGAATCTCCCGAGAGTGAGAGAAGCCCGATTCACAAAGATACGATGTTGGAAATTGTAGCAGTTTTCAGTGCTCTCCTAGCGATGTCAGGATATTCCGAAATGACTTTAATCCAGAACCTCGATAGAGTTGTTGTCTCAAAGGTACGTTTAAGGTCGCCGTCATTTGCGATCTCTACAAGCTGATATTCCTGTTGCACAGACATGCTCGAATCACTCGGTTTATTCACATACGGGTCATGTTTTCTTCGAGGTTGTAGGCTCATCTTCTGGCTCGTCAGGTTCCCTTTTCCTCGTAAAAAAATCTGTCCAAAGACGTCTGTTTTTCAGTCATTCTAGTGTGGGGCTAATTATTTCCGGGAACCAATGTGATGGGCGAGGACCTACATTATTATCGAGGCCAAGCGCACATAGATATACAAAACAAGATGTACTGCCAACAGTCCAATCAATGCATTTCTATGACGACCTCCTATCCTGTAGTTGTATATCTGGAGTAGACAGGGATATTGGTGTGTTAAGCGGCACAGGCCAAAGTCAATCGGCCAGAATCCAGTCGTTAATAAATTATTTATTATTTCTGCGTGGCCCGGTACCAAATGCACCACAACAGGAGGATGATGTCAGCAGGGTCATGGTCATTCATCCGATTTAGAATTAAGCCCATTGAGGGGGAATTAGTCAGAATGAGGAAAATGCGCTGAAGAGAGTCGCAAAATGTCATTGTTTCAATCTCTCTACTCCAATAGTTTTACAGGATATTCTTTTTGTGTCAGTATTTTTCACCAATTGCTAAATAAACGGTATTGTCATGACAAATAAGTCTTGTGCTTAGGGTTGTTCCGATCATGTTTTTTTTGCTCCCGATCCGATCCGGATCGTTTTAGTTTGAGTATCTGCCGATCCCGATATTTCCCCGATCCGATTGCTTTTTTTTGCTCCCGATTCAATTCCAATCATTCCCGATAATTTTTCCCGATCATATACATTTTGGCAATGCATTAAGAAAAAAATGAATAAAACTCGGACGAATATATACATTCAACATACAGTACATAAGTACTGTATTTGTTATGACAATAAATCCTCAAGATGGGATTTACATTATTAACATTCTTTCTGTGAGAGGGATCCACGGATAGAAAGACTTATGACTTTGTATATTGTGACTAAATATTGCCATCTAGTGTATTTGTTGAGCTTTCAGTAAATGATACTGAAGGCCATGCCCAATGCATGATGGGAAGTGGAACCATGACAAGTGAAACCACGACTGTGCGAAGTGCTACCAATTGATATATCTTCTCTGCGATGGGATATAACTTAAGGTGTTAAAAAGATCAATTGATACCTTGCTTCCCCACATTTCTTCCCATGATATTTCTAATCGTAGGGAGAGGGATTGTAAGGCTTTAGCTAATCAAAAGGTTCCAAAGCCTGCCAAAATTCACTCTACTCAATTTACGCTGCCTTTTAGCTCTCTATATAGGCCAAACGGCACCGTTACAGATGGAGTGCGACAATGCGTGAGTGGGTTGTGCAGCGCATGCATTAATTGCATTAAATAATTTAACGTGATACATTTAAAAAAGAATAAATTACCGCCGTTATTGGGATAAATTTGATAACCCTACCTCAAGCCTATACTAAAGACTCTGGATAAGTATAACATATTATGTCTGTAACGTTAAATACAATTAGAAAACGATTTAATTACAAAAAAAAATAAAATAAAATAAAAAAAGGCATGGCCGATATTTTTTTGCCGATTCCGATACTTTGAAAATGACGTGCTTGGACCCGATCAATCGGCAGATCGGGACATCTCTACTTGTGCTTAATGGAATATAAAATATTAAAAATACGTTTTCAGTACGACATGGCAACATTACTTCATAATGGTCAAAACTGTCTACTTCATGCACTTTCCCCGAACGATATTTTATGATAAATTATTAGGGCTGTCAATTTTATCAACTGACAACAGCAAAATGGCTCAAACTAGTTCCCTTAGATTTTTCAAAAAGGCTTCTCCTATTAGGTTTTATCAACCTATATCGATGAAAATTGAGGAGTCGATACCTTGTGTTAAAACTGCACCAAAATGTCTCTTGGAACGATATCCCAAACCCAACAGGAAATCTTGTATTTTGGATTGAATGTTAAAATTTTGTCGATTTACAGGGTTCGGACTGGTTGATCCCTGTCAAAATGACCTTGTGCGATCACGTGACGTGTCACTACTGCTTTGTATTCCCAACAGCCACGTCAGTCAGTTTTAAAAGCGACCCCAAATAAAAGAAAACATCTGCAGCCTCTTGAATGGAGATCACATTTTGTCTCCTTCTGTCAATTGATTGGATTGAACATCAGTGTCTCCATGACGTGCATGCTGAGAGTATTTGTTGCTAGGTTACCAGGCCAGCTTATCCACATGAATATGCTGTGACTGTAGGAATGACAGAACCCCACCACAGCGCTGGCTGTCCATTTATGAAAAGTCAAACTGGGGTGTTGTAAATACCTTTCGTGCTGGCAAAGGTTTTTTCGTTGTTTCTTCTAGAAAGAAGCATGTACAGAACGAATACAAAACTACACGACATCCAACACAACAACTGCTGTCACACTTGCGCAAAACTTGAAGTTAACTTGCAAATGTATTTGAAATGTAATTATTACCCTACTTGGAACAGAGGATAAGCAGGGAGTGCGGCTTTAGATGAGTCCATTTCTCTACAGTGGATGCTTGATTCTAGCGTGATTAAAGCAACAATCTATCAAAGACTGAATCCCGAAAAGCAGTTTGTAACTTGTCAGCACCAAGTCATGCCTGATCAGCTTGGATGAAGGCACACATTCTTTCTGTACAACAGGAGGAAAATCTACTCCTAGGCGACATTTAAACAAATGAACATTCGTCAGCGGTGCAGTTAACTTTTAAATGATTAGTTTTAAACCCCTTGTTTAGAATGGTAAGTCTATTTGAGTGCAGATTTGCATCATTTCTTTTCAAGTTAAGCATTGCAGCAAGCACAATTTCCAGGCTCTAAACATTTCTTGCAGACATTTTTTACGTTCCGAACCTTTACTTACCGACCGCGTTGTTTCAAAATATATCACTTTTGATGGCATTTGCTAAAATGGCTGAGAACTACATACCGTACGTACAGTAGTAGCAATTTGTGGAGCTACAGTGTATCACAAAAGTGAGTACACCTCTCGCATTTCTGCAGATATTTACAGTGGGGCAAATAAATATTTAGTCAACCACTAATTGTGCAACTTCTCCCATTTGAAAATATCAGAGAGGCCTGTAATTGTCAAAATGGGTAAACCTCAACCATGAGAGACAGAATGTGGAAAAATCCCCCAGAAAATCACATTGTTTGATTTTTAAATAATTTATTTGCAAATCATGGTGGAAAATAAGTATTTGGTCAATACCAAAAGTTAATCTCAATACTTTTTTTATGTACCCTTTGTTGGCAATAACGGAGGCCAAACGTTTTCTGTAACTCTTCACAAGCTTTTCGCACACTGTTGCTGGTATTTTGGCCCATTCCTCCATGCAGATCTCCTCTAAACCAGTGATGTTTTGGGGCTGTTGTTGGGCAACACGGACTTTCAACTCCCTCCAGATTTTCTATGGGGTTGAGATCTGGAGACTGGCTAGGCCATTCCAGGACCTTGAAATGCTTCTTACGAAGCCACTTCTTTGATGCCCTGGCTGCGTGTTTGGGATCATTGTCATGCTGAAAGACCCACCCACGTCTCATCTTCAATGCCCTTGCTGATGGAAGGAGATTTTCACTCAAAATCTCTCGATACATGGCCCCATTCATTCTTTCCTTTACACAGATCAGTCGTCCTGGTCCCTTTGCAGAAAAACAGCCACAAAGCATGATGTTTCCACCCCCATGCTTCACAGTGGGTATGGTGTTCTTCGGATGCAATTCCGTATTCTTTCTCCTCCAAACACGAGAACCTGTGTTTCTACCAAAAAGTTCTATTTTGGTTTCATTTGACCATAAGACATTGTCCGTCCTCTTCTGGATCATCCAAATGCTCTCTAGCGAACCGCAGACGGGCCTGGACGTGTACTGGCTTCAGCAGGGGACACGTCTGGCAGTGCAGGATTTAAGTCCCTGGCGGCGCATTGTGTTACTGATAGTACCTTTACTGTGGTCCCAGCTCTCTGTGGGTCATTCACTAGGTCCCCCCGTGGGGTTCTGGGATTTTTGCTCACAGTTCTTATCATTTTGACACCACGGGGTGAGATCTTGCATGGAGCCCCAGATCGAGGGAGATTATCAGTGGTCTTGTATGTTTTCCATTTTCTAATAATTGCTTCCATAGTGGATTTCTTTGCACCAAGCGTTTTACCTATTGCAGATTGTCTTCCAAGCCTGGTGCAGGTCTACAATTTTATCTCTGGTGTCCTTCGACAGCGTTTGGTCTTGGCCGTAGTGGAGTTTGGAGTGTGACTGACTGAGGTTGTGGACAGGTGTCTTTTATACCGATGAGTTAAAACAGATGTCATTAATACAGGTAATGAGTGGAGCCTCGTTAGACCTCGTTAGAAGTCTAACGAGAAGAGGAAATCTTGCTTGCAAATACTTTTTTTCCACTCTAATTTGGAAATAAACTCTTTAAAAATCAATGTGATTTTCTGTTTTTTTTTTTTTTCCACATTCTGTCTTTCGTGGTTGAGGTTTACCAATGTTGACAATTACAGGCCTCTCTAATCTTTTCAAGTAGGAGAACTTGCACAATTGGTGTTTGACTAAATACTTATTTGCCCCACTTTAAGTGTGTAATGCCTACAGTCAAGCATGGTGGTGGGAATGACACACACACACACACACCTCTACAATCGCTGCAGCAATGCTGACAGCACTCCTGTAACGAGTCACATGCTATTTTGGAGGGAAAATGACAAGCAGTAGTCAAGTTGGACATTTAGGGATGTAGTTTCTAAGGGGTGTACTCACTTTTGTTGCCAGGGATTTAGATATTAATGGCTTTTTTTTTTTGTTATTTTGAGGGGAAAATAAAGTAACTCTTATTATATAAGATGCACACAGACTACTTTTCATTGTGTCAGTGTCATTTTGTCAGTGTTGTCCCATGAAAAGATATAGTTAAATATCAGCAGAAATGTGAGGTGTGTACTCACGTTTGTGATACACTGTAAGTGGGATTGAATGTGGGGATATCCTAATTTATTCCTCAACAGAAATTTAAGATTGCATTTTACAGAAAGTTTAAAACTTTTTTTGTTTTAATTTAGTTTTATTACTTGAATCTCTCAAGATTGTTAAAATTGGTATTCAATATTTATATGAGCAAATATATTGGAAAACACACAGGCTTCCATAGGGTGTCCTAATTTTTTCCCATGACTGTAGATTATATAGATTAGATATAGATATAGTTATATAGATTGATAGATTTTATTGACAGACTCGATATCCAAATCACAGCAACGCAACATGAGGAAAAGATTAAAAAAATAAATAAAAACAAAATAATAATCATGTTAAAAAGTGAACTAAAGTTACACACCACTGGGTCTCCTAGTTACCCACTTTTAGAAGGCACCTATACCATTGCTACCAGCAGCGTGTAGAACTGCTAGTTATTTTGAGGGGAAAATAAATGAACTCTATTACATAAGCTGCACACAGACTACTTTTCATTGTGTCAAAGTGTCATTTTGTCAGTGTTGTCCCATGAAAAGATATACTTAAATATCTGCAGAAATGCGAGGGGTGTACTCACTTTTGTGATACACTGTATACAGAAGCATTCAAATGTTTTTCAGGTACAGTGCCTTGCAAAAGTATTTGGCCCCCTTGAATCTTGCAACCTTTCGCCACATTTCAAGCTTCAAACATAAAGATAGGAAATTTAATTTTTTTGTCAAGAATCAACAAGTGGGACACAATCGTGAAGTGGAACAACATTTATTGGATAATTTAAACTTTTTCAACAAATAAAAAACTGAAAAGTGGGGCGTGCAATATTATTCGTCCCCTTTACTTTCAGTGCAGCAAACTCACTCCAGAAGTTCAGTGAGGATCTCTGAATGATCCAGTGTTGTCCTAAATGACCGATGATGATAAATAGAATCCACCTGTGTGTAATCAAGTCTCCGTATAAATGCACCTGCTCTGTGATAGTCTCAGGGTTCTGTTTAAAGTGCAGAGAGCATTATGAAAACCAAGGAACACACCAGGCAGGTCCGAGATACTGTTGTGGAGAAGTTTAAAGCCGGATTTGGATACAAAAAGATTTCCCAAGCTTTAAACATCTCAAGGAGCAGTGTGCAAGCCATCATATTGAAATGGAAGGAGCATCAGACCACTGCAAATCTACCAAGACCCGGCCGTCCTTCCAAACTTTCTTCTCAAACAAGGAGAAAACTGATCAGAGATGCAGCCAAGAGGCCCATGATCACTCTGGATGAACTGCAGAGATCTACAGCTGAGGTGGGAGAGTCTGTCCATAGGACAACAATCAGTCGTACACTGCACAAATCTGGCCTTTATGGAAGAGTGGCAAGAAGAAAGCCATTTCTCAAAGATATCCATAAAAAGTCTCGTTTAAAGTTTGCCACAAGCCACCTGGGAGACACGCCAAACATGTGGAAGAAGTTGCTCTGGTCAGATGAAACCAAAATTGAACTTTTTGGCCACAATGCAAAACGATATGTTTGGCGTAAAAGCAACACAGCTCATCACCCTGAACACACCATCCCCACTGTCAAACATGGTGGTGGCAGCATCATGGTTTGGGCCTGCTTTTCTTCAGCAGGGACAGGGAAGATGGTTAAAATTGACGGGAAGATGGATGCAGGAACATTCTGGAAGAAAACCTGTTGGTATCTGCACAAGACCTGAGACTGGGACGGAGATTTATCTTCCAACAGGACAATGATCCAAAACATAAAGCCAAATCTACAATGGTATGGTTAAAAAATAAACGTATCCAGGTGTTAGAATGGCCAAGTCAAAGTCCAGACCTGAATCCAATGGAGAATCTGTGGAAAGAGCTGAAGACTGCTGTTCACAAACACTCTCCATCCAACCTCACTGAGCTCGAGCTGTTTTGCAAGGAAGAATGGGCAAGAATGTCAGTCTCTCGATGTGCAAAACTGATAGAAACATACCCCAAGCGACTTGCAGCTGTAATTGGAGCAAAAGGTGGCGCTACAAAGTATTAACGCAAGGGGGCCGAATAATATTGCACGGCCCACTTTTCAGTTTTTTATTTGTTAAAAAAGTTTAAATTATCCAATAAATTTTGTTCCACTTCACGATTGTGTCCCATTTGTTGTTGATTCTTGACAAAAAATTAAAATTTTATATCTTTATGTTTGAAGCCTGAAATGTGGCGAAAGGTTGCATGGTTCAAGGGGGCCGAATACTTTTGCAAGGCACTGTACTTTTAATCTCAATCATACCAGGCAGCGCAGTGCTACTATTTGTCCCCGGATGCGTGAACTTCAAAACCCATCCTTATAAAAAAAATAAAAGAAACTCGATATTTTAGACACACTTCGCTAATCCCGGGTCTAATCGACCGGTAACGGCTCGTTGACCCGGCGCCGCTGACATTTTGGTCCGCATGGGGATCCGCTTTTAAAGTTGTTGACATTTGGTTCCTGTTTGTATGCTTGCCACGTTCCCTTAAAGTTAAACTGATGAGGATCTAAGTAGTTAAAAAAATGTCTGCCTTATCTCTTGCCAGTTGTGATATTGTTGTTTATTTATGTGTGTGTGCCAAGGGCTCAAGGCCAAGGCGGCAGCACGGATGGGAGGGCAGACTGGTTCGAGTCTGCGCGCCTGGAGGTTTCTCCCAAACACATCTGTCAAAACTGGCACACAAGCCAGCCTTATTAGCGAGAGAGCCTGCACTCTGCTGTATGGAGACCTCGGAGCATTCAAGGCTTTTTACATCTCACCATTTTCTCATGAGGCAAAAATAAACCACACGCACACACTCGTAAAGCAAAGCTATGACCGCTAAATGGTCCAAGAATTGAGCCGCAGCAATGTTTCTGGGCTTTTTGAAAAGACTTAGATTTTTGGGAATATATTGACGTGGAATCTTCAGAACTGAATTTGTTCAGCTAGTTTCTTCAATGTTACAAAATGTCAGCAAAACTGTTCAGCACCAGATTGACAGTGGCCTGCTGGGGGCCGGGGGCAATCTGCCCTGGGGGGTTGGGATGCCAGCCAGGCATGCTGCTCATTCATACTGTACATACAAAATCACATGCTTTTATTTTGACATTGTTTTTTTTTCCCTTTGGCGATGGAGTGCATGCACTATGGGGTGCCGTTTGTAAAGCAGCACATGCTGAAAATTACAACATTTTGTCTCATTTAGCGCCACACAGTGTTTAAAATGGTGTGAAATTTTTAGTCACTTTTTTTTTTTTTTTGCACGTTTACAACATTATCTAGCAACTGAAATATTTCTTTTTAAATAAGAAGTTTTGGACTTAATTGTTTAAATATTTAATTTAAATCTTAAATTTATATCCTATATCCTAAATGTTAAATCAGGAAACGGTCGGAATTAAATATTTAGCTCAATATGCAAATTCACATGACTGGAGACAGGAAGTAACAAAATAAAAGCTGTGGAGCAGCTCAGACTGTCTGTTTACGTTGCTTGAAAATGAATAAAACCTACTCAACGGTGGCAGTCTGCTCTTGGACATGAGTCATTGTGATATTAACAATATATTGGTAAAATACATATTTAGAGAGTATTTTGTGTGCTCCAGCTTTCATTTTGTTACTTCCGGTCTCCAGTCATGTGAATTTGCGTATTGAGCTAAATATTTAGTTCCAACCGTTTCCAGATTTCGCATTTAGGATATAGGATATAAATTTAAAATTTAAATTAAATTAGGGCTGTCAAAATTATCGCGTTAACGCGCGGTAATTAATTTTTTAAATTAATCACGTTAAACTATTTGAAGCAATTAACGCACATGTCCCGCTCAGAAAGTATTCTGCCTTTTGGTAAGTTTTACAGCAAGGCTTTTTGTGCTGTCCAACAGCGAACTCTTGTGGTCGCTTTGCGACATGGTTTATTATTTTCTTCTTTTCTTTCTTCATTATGGCTGCACGACGTCTCGGGCTGATAATGTTGTGCTTATATGATCCTTGGACAAGATTTGTCCGTAAGTATGGTTGTTGTAAAGAATGTACATATTATGTTAGTAAGCAAAATGTTATATTTTTTGTATGAGACGCTTTTTGTTTGTTTAGTGAACCTGTACAGCGTGCTAAGCTAACGTTGTTGCTAATGCAAAGCTTGTGTACTTTTATTTTGTAGTTTTACGACGGTCTAAAGAGGACAATGGTTTGAGGCCATTTTCTAATAAATTAGATGAAAAAGGAAGAAGTCTGATTATTAAGGCGTCGTTCACTAGCTGTCTAGCTTTGGAAAAAGTAGACGCTTCGGAGTGAGGACAACATAAACAGATTTAAATGACAGTAGAGTGAAATGCCCACTACAGTCCTTATGTACCGTATGTTGAATGTATATATCCATCTTGTGTCTTATCTTTCCATTCCAACAATTTATTTTACAGAATATATATATATATAATTTACAGAAAAATATGGCATATTTTATAGATGGTTTGAATTGCGATTGATTGTGATTAATTACGATTAAATAATTTTAAAGCTGTAATTAACTCGATTAAAGATTTTAATCATTTGACAGCCCAAAATTAAATATTTAGTTCTGGATTTAAACATTCAGGTCCAAAACTTCCTATTTAAAAATAAATATTTATGTTACTAAATGTTGTAAATGTGCAAAAAAAAAGTGACTAAAAATTTCACACCACATTTTAAACACTGTGTGGCACTAAATGTGAGAAAATGTTGTCGTAATTTTCAGAATGTGCTGCTTTACAAACAGCGCCCCATAATGCACTACTGCACTTGGCTCACTTTCATGTCTGCACTCACATTTGATGGATGTCTAGCACAGTCCATGGGAGGGATGGGAATTGATAAGATTTTTCCGATTCCATTTTCGATATTGCTTAACGATTCGATTCTTTATCGATTCTCTTATTGATTCTAATTTGGACTAATGGACTGTATGAGGTTCTGGGTTCAATATATTTTATGATTCATTCTCCTCGGGGTGTCTGTTAGAACACGAGGAGCGGAGAGTGTAGTTCGGGGTGTCCAAACTTTTTGCAAAGAGGGCCAGATTTGGTGTGGCAAAAATGTGGGGGGCCGACCTTGGCTAACATCCTTTACGTAGAACAATATATTTAGGCAAATATTAGTAAGCCATTCTGTGTGTCACATTTGCTTTATTATTATTTTTTAATTGATAATTTCAACAATCTTGCAACTAGCCTTTGTGGTGTTCTATTTAGACTTTCGGGCTCTTGTGAAATATTGCTGCTGTAAAGTTAAACTAGCTTCAAGTTGCTTCAATTCCTCGCTACGTATCTTCCCTGTAATCTTGTCGTACATGTCAGCGTGTCTTGTTTGGTAATATCGCCTCACATTGAACTCTTTAAAAACACCGACTGTCTCTTTGCAAGTAAGGCAGACACGGTTAATGCGTATTTTACTGAAGAAATAGTCCAATTTCCAACTATCCTTCAAGCGTCGGCCGTCGCAGTCAACTTTCTTTTTTTCTTGTTGATTGTTGCCATCTTAGAATATTGGGAGTAAAGGGTCACACGGGGTAATGTTGCTTAGAGTGCTGCCGCCTCTTAGTGGGTAAATGAGGAACAGCATTTAGTGTGTAAGCTGGTAGCAGAACTGCTGACCAATTTATTACGTCTATGTGCGGGCCAGACGTTATTGATTTTATGACAGAAGCTGGAGGCCGGATGAAATTTGACCATGGGCTGCATTTGGCCCCCGGGCCGGACTTTGGTCATGTCTGGTGTAGTTGGTCTTTGGCACTTTTAATCCAACATGGAAAAAGGCACAACTACTGTACTTTTTTTCCCCCCTTCTGTCATTGTTTGCATGCTATCCTCATTAAAATATGAAAACCTATAAGTGTTTGGATGGTTTTACTTAAAGCAGTTTTTTCATCTGTGTGATTTTGACAAAGGTCAGATCACATTTGATAGTGGTTTTATGCAGAAATGTGAGAAATTCCAAAAGGTTCAGATACTTTTTCATACCACTGTAGTAGGGCTGGGCGATATGGCCTTAAGTACGTATCGCGATAAATTAAGCAAATTTACCTCGATAACGATAAATGACAATAAATTAGCCGAAGCGGACTGTTATATAATTTGAAAATTTGAATCAATGCATGGAATACAAATTAAGTTTCTCGTTAAATTTATTTACCTAGCTTTCAATTTAACAATTGCACATGCAGTCTAAACATTAAATATTAAAAAAAATCTTGCAAACAATAAGAATTCTAGTGTGAACATTTATAACAGCTTGTATGACTTGAAAAATGTACAACATTATAAAAATCAATGACTGTGCAAACATGTCATTCTCACACAAATGACTTGCAGCTTTAACAGTACACTTCAGACAACTTATTGGTAATGGCTGCTGTGACATAATTATTCAACACAAGTGTTTACATCAAGGTTTCAGCCCCCCCCCCCCCCCCCCGAAATAATGAAATAATTACTACATACACCCCCCACACAGACACAACCAGATTAAAGCTGTATTGCTCTGATGCTAATGAAACATTTAAGGTTGTATGATGGCAGAATAAAGCAAACACATACAGAAAAATAGCTGTGGCCATTAAATTGTCATATTGTATATAGGCTTCACTGTTGGATTATACTTTATGCTGAGTGCTTTACCATCATGAAAGCTTTCAGAGAAATCACACAGATGCCAAATAACGTGACATGATGATTGGTACATGAAGTCCGTGCCCAGTCCACTCATTAATTTCAGCCGTTTTGACAAGGTTAGAGCCGCTATCAGACTTTCACGTTCATTTTTAGCCGCTAGCGTTAGCCTGTGGCTTGGCTACCAGAAGAAAGCATCCTCTCCTGATATCGTGAGAACCAGGGAGGACAGCGGGTGAAAGTCCGACTGGAACCTGCCAAGAGTTTACTTAATGTCGGGTGAAAGTTTGGCGAAGCTAACTTAAGCCCGACTCCATCCCGTTTACTTGTAGCGTTAGCCGCTAGCGTTAGCCTACCGGGCTTCTTTTTGTTTGGCTTCCTGAAAACCACGCGACTCCATACGTAAGCACACTGTCTGCTTTCTTAAAGGGGAATGAACATAGCCGAACAACACAGTCAAAGCGGGATGAAAAGACTATATTTTCTTGTTTTATTAAAATTACCGAATTTACCGACATGGTCAAAATTACGTCGGTCATCGTGAAGATTTTCGGTGACGGTAAATTTTCGGTTTACCACCCTGCTCTACACTGTAGGTTATAGTGCACTATAATAAGTTTATAAAGATAATTTTGTGCTGAGAAAAAAATACCAATGTTTAAAAAAACATACTCGCAATGTTACCCATTACTTAGCATTTTTTTCACCATGTACTTGAGTAAATTTTTTTTGGATGACTTTTACTTGAGTAATATTATTTTGAAGTAACGCTACTCTTACTTGAGTAAAATGTTTGGCTACTTTGCCCACCTCTGGATCTAACTGCCATGAATGCGGCCCCCGAACCAAAATAGGTTTGACATCTCAAACTGGAATATGAGCTGATTTTGTAAATATCGGAGACATGGAGTAAACGACAGTTATTGCACGCCTTTACGATGGCGAAGTTTCTCGAAAAATATTTAGCACAGAAGTGGCAGGGATTGTTGAGAAACAAAGTAAGCAAACGAAACGGCGAATTTCAAAATAGCTGGAAAAATAACGACTAGGTCATATCTTTTTAGATTGCTCCTGAAAGGAGACAAAGGTTGAATTTAGATTTAAACCTTTGAAGGTTTCTATAGCGAGTCTGTCTGTTGGTTGTTAAATCCTCATTTTATTAACACATCTACAGTATGTGTGAGATAAGACAGCTGCGATCCTTGTTGCACTTAATGTAAGAGTGTTGTGGGAGGTGTGCATTTTATTTCCCAAAATAATGTTCGGTGCTAATGAAGAATACTTTCAGGAAGAAAGATGGTTAAATAAGTGTACATTTGGAGGTGATTACACACACATACAGTAATTGGTGGAAGACAGCTGCCGCCAAGTAGAAATGAAGCCCGTGCCAACGTAATTCTCATGCTTTTGCCCGTAGGCGATCACGCCACACTTAGCAATTCTCCACCACTCTTGCAAGTCCAACTGTTTGGCAAATTAATTTCTTGTCCAAAGCTGTTTATTTACAAGTTGCGGGGCAGCCAATTGCATAAACATCAAATAGTCCCAAAAGAATGTTGTACGAATGACAATCACTTCAAGGTAGACAACACGTTTCTCCGATGCCGTTGTCAAGGTCTGCGATCAGATTGTTGATACGTTTCTCTTTCTCAGTTCCCCCCCGGCAACAAGTCGCGCACATTACAAGCCGTGTGATAAATCGGCGATGTTAAGGCTCCTGCTAGCACCATCAGTAAGCCTGAGGGTTGATGTGTTGCTGCATTTTCGATTGGGGAAAACACATTTTTCCCCGGCAAGATTCCATGTGTATTCCTTGGTCCGTTTTCGAGAGATGTGAGCACGCAACTTTCACAAGTTTTATAATTATCTACTGAAGGATTGCCTTATACTTGCAAAAGCATGCTCATGCTTAGCAGTTTAACGAGAACATTCACTTTTTATGTTTGCTTCCGGGTCCTCAACAGAAAGCTGCTACAATGGTCAGATGTATAATGCAGAGGTGATGGCTCTTAGAATGCAAGGGAAGCTCAGCTTCCCCTAAAATTTGAAAACATCTACTGTTTGTGTAATTGTCATTGACGAAATATGCGTTACAATGCGCTCAACTTTTGTTCAGAATTAGTCGTGAAAAAATTAGGACACCCCATTAAAAATTCAGTTCTTTATTAACTCATTTGCTCCCAAAAATGTATAAATACATTCTACTTTTAATTGTTTCAGTGTCCCAAAGACGTATTTATACGTCTTTTAGGTTGTTGTTTTTTTCACAAGGGACATCTCTAGGCTCTGATGCAACTTAGCTCCTAAGCACAGTGCTGAAAATTAGGGTTGTTCCGATTAGGGCTGCAGCTATCGAATATTTTAGTAGTCGATAAATCGATGGACTAGTTAGTTCGAATAATCGAGTAATCGGATAAGGAACATGAAAAATTAAAATACCTGAACTCAGCCTCAAACAGTATAAATAAAAAAAAAGAGGATCTATGTAAAACAAAAGAACAATCTGCTAACTTATAGAAAAAGTCTCCTAGCTTAAATGCTATAAGATGCTATTTTATTTTATTTTTTTAAATGCTCTGAAAATGGTTCAGACAAATATTCCCACAAAAATGGCTAATTACACCTATAAACTAAATTATGAATGCATTAAAAAAACATTAGCTCAAACAAAAACTTAGCTTACTTTGGTCTTAACAGGGAGCAGTTGGATTCAGCTATGTGAAAAGAGGCAGACCAGAGGGCAGTGTATCCACCCTAATCAATAAAATTAAATGCAAACACTTTCAAAATAAACCATTACAACGCCACTTTAATTAAACAAATACTCGAGGCAACAAAATTTAATTTGAATATTTTATTCTTATTGAATACTCGAGTTAATCGATTAATCGTTGTAGCACTAGTTCCGATCATGTTTTTTTTGCTCCCAATCTGATCCCGATCGTTTTAGTTTGAGTATCTGCCGATCCCGATATTTCCCGATCCGATTGCTTTTTGTTTTTTGCTCCCGATTCAATTCCAATCATTCCCGATAATTTTTCCCGATCATATACATTTTGGCAATGCATTAAGAAAAAAATAAAACTGGGACGAATATATACATTCGACATACAGTACATAAGTACTGTATTTGTTTATTATGACAATAAATCCTTAAGATGGCATTTACATTATTAACATTCTTTCTGTGAGAGGGATCAACGGATAGAAAGACTTGTGACTTTGTATATTGTGACTAAATATTGCCATCTAGTGTATTTGTTGAGCTTTTAGTAAATGATACTGCAGCCATTTAAATTCTGCCCAAATGCATGATGGGAAGTGCAACCATGACTGTGCATAAGGGCACCAATTGATATATCTTCTTTGCGTTGGGAAAGAACATAGGGTGTTAAGAAAATGATCAACTACTACCTTCCTTCCCCACATTGCCTCCCACGTTATTTTTATTTGCTGAGAGAGGTATTGTAAGGCTTTAGCCACATAAAAAATGGCTCCTAAGGTTTTCAAAACTCTCTATACTCATTATACGCTGCCTTTGAGCGCTATCTATAGGTAAAACGGTTTCTTTATAAATTGAACGCGGCAATGTGTGAGTGGGTCGTGCAGCGCATGCGTTACTTATTTAACGTGATTAATTTTAAAAAATTAGTTAACGCAATAAATTTGATAGCCCTACTTTAAGCCAAAACTACTCTGGATGAGTGTAAGAAATTTTGTCTGTAACGTTAAATACAGTTAGAAAACGATAAAAAAAAAAAAAAAATTATATATATATAAAAAAGGCATGTCCGATATTTTTTTGCCGATTCCGATACTTTGAAAATGACGTGATCAGACCCGATCGATCGGGACATCTTTACTGAAAATCCATTTTAAAGCAATAATACTGGCCACTGGAGGGTAGTAGTGCATTTGGTAAGACCCGCAACCCGATTCAACGGAACGAATGGCTGGGTCGCACGGCCGGGGCACCGGCGGAATACGACCGAATAGAGGACCAGGAGGACGTCCAGGACGCCAGGCGCAGGAAGTCCGAGTAGGATGACCGGGACGCCAGGCGGCGGACGACCGAGCAGAACAACCCGGAGGACGCCCGGGATGCCAGGCGTTGGACGGCCGAGCAGAACGACTGGGACCACCAGTGCAGCGAAGATGCCGTTGAGTCCGTGCTGCTCGCCGAGCAGAGCCCGCGCCGCCGTGCTCTGCTGCTCGCGTACCCCGCTACCCTTCAGTGTCCTGCGACTAAGCCGGAAAAGTGCACGGCCAGACCAGTTCCTCCCCCAGGAACACAAAATGCCCCACACAAATCCCCAGGCAAACTCTGCCACGAGGCAGTGGTCACCGCAAAAGAAACTCCAAAAAAAAAAATCCATCTTGATGAGACAGGCGGCGATTAGGGAAAAGTTTACCCCGGCTGTCGCGGCCACAACAGCGTCATCAGTTCAATAGTTTAGTAATGTGTAAATAAACTGTTACTTTGCTATCAAAAGCTCTATTTGTCTTATTGTTTGTTATTTTGTAGAACGAAACATTATTCAGATGTTTGGGATGTCACAAAAGCAAACCATGTTTATATAGCAATAAAACAGAATTGTCTGTGGGCCTTGCAAAATCTGTCAAAATCCAGTAAAACGGCCGGGAGCGAAGGGGGTTGCATGGGTGAAAATGGCAGGGAGTGAATGAGATAAGAAATCTTCACATATCAATGTCTGATCTTGTTTGTCTTTATCACTGGAAAAGAAAGTGATATAATTGCAGTTCAACAACAAAAAATAACATTGACTCATTAAACCAAACATATCATCAAAAATGCATATTCTGAGGAAAAACTTAAAACACCTTACCACGTAATAGCTAATGTTACCCCCTTTGGCTGAAATCACTTCAGAGAGACTCTTTTGTAGCCATTTACCAGTCTTTGACATTGGTCTGAAGAAAGTTTGCCCCTTGTCTTTGTCTTTGTGTGGCTTGAAAAGCGCTCTAGAAATAAAATGTATTATTATCATTAGGGTTGTTCCGATCATGTTTTTTTTCTCCCGATCCGATCCCGATCGTTTTAGTTTGAGTATCTGCCTATCCCGATATTTCCCGATCCGATTGCTTTTTTTTTCACTCCTGGTTCAATTCCAATCATTCCCGATAAATTTTCCCGATCATATACATTTTGGCAATGCATTAAGAAAAAAATGAATAAAACTCGGACGAATATTCAACATACAGTACATAAGTACTGTATTTATTATGACAATAAATCCTCAAGATGGCATTTACATTAACATTCTTTCTGTGAGAGGGATCCACAGATGGAAAGACTTGTGACTTTGTATATTGTGACTAAATATTGCCATCTAGTGTATTTGTTGAGCTTTCAGTAAATGATACTGAAGGCCATGCCCAATGCATGATGGGAAGTGGAACCATGACAAGTGAATCACGATTGTGCGTAGTGCTACCAATTCATATATCTTCTCTGCGATGAGATATAATTTAAGGTGTTAAGAAAAAGATTAATTGCTACCTTGCTTCCCCACATATCTTCCCGTGATATTTCTAATAGTAGGGAGAGGGATTGTAAGGCTTTAGCCAATTAAAGTAAGGTACTAAAGGCTGCCTAAATTCACTCTACTCATTTTACGCTGCCTTTTAGTTCTCTGTATTGGCTAAACGGCACCATTACAGATGGAGCGCGACATTGCGTGAGTGGGTTATGCAGCGCATGCATTAATTGCGTTAAATATTTTAATGTGATACATTTAAAAAAAAATTAAATACCACTGTTATTGGGATAAATTTGATAACCCTACCTTAAGCCTTAACTAAAGACTAAGTGTAACATATTATGTCTGTAACATTAAATACAATTAGAAAACGATTTAATTAAAAAAAAAAAAAAAATATATATATATATATATATATTAAAAAAAGGCATGGCCGACATTTTTTTGCCGATTCCGATACCTTGAAAATGACGTGATCGGACCCGATCGATCGGCATCCCGATTGATCGGGATATCTCTAATAATTATTTATTATTATGAACAGTCTCACCAATTTTGAGGAGGATCCAACTAACCCCCGAGTTTCCAATATCTCAGATATGCACCCTGTAACTCCATATAAACTTCACATTCAATCCAAAATACAGATTTCCTGTTGGGTTTGGATTATGGATGCAGATACTTTTTGAAGCAGTTTTGCACAAAGTATCGACTCCCCAAATTTCATCGCTTTACGTCGAAAAAACCTAATAGAAGCCTTTTTGAAAATTTCAGGGGGTAGCCATTGAGCCATTTTGTGACGTTTTTTTCCACAAGGTTGCAAAGTTTTTTAAATTTACGCCAAGCTGCATGTAGGTCTATATTTTGGTGAGTTTTCGAGCATGTGAAGGCCTCCAAATAGCCGAATAGCTAATGTTACCCCATTTGGCTGAAATCACTTCAGTGAGTCGCTTTTTGTAGCCATCTACCAGTCTTTGACATCGGTCTGATGAAAGTTTGCGCCTTGTCTTTGTCTGGCTTGAAAAGCGCTCTAGAAATAAAATGTATTATAATTATTATGAACAGTCTCACCAATTTTGAGGAGGATCCAACACACCCCCGAGTTGCCAATATCTCAGATATGCACCCTGTAACTCCATATAAACTTCACATTCAATCCAAAATACAGATTTCCTGTTGGGTTGGGGTTATGGGTGCAAGACACTTTTTGAAGCAGTTTTGCACAAAGTATCGACTCCCCAAATTTCATCGCTTTACGTCGAAAAAACCTAATAGAAGCCTTTTTGAAAATTTCAGGGGGTAGCCATTGAGCCATTTTGTGACGTTTTTTTCCACAAGGTTGCAAAGTTTTTTAAATTTACGCCAAGCTGCATGTAGGTCTATATTTTGGTGAGTTTTCGAGCATGTGAAGGCCTCCAAATAGCCGAATAGCTAATGTTACCCCATTTGGCTGAAATCACTTCAGTGAGTCGCTTTTTGTAGCCATCTACCAGTCTTTGACATCGGTCTGATGAAAGTTTGCGCCTTGTCTTTGTCTGGCTTGAAAAGCGCTCTAGAAATAAAATGTATTATAATTATTATGAACAGTCTCACCAATTTTGAGGAGGATCCAACCAACCCCCGAGTTGCCAATATCTCAGATATGCACCCTGTAACTCCATATAAACTTCACATTCAATCCAAAATACAGATTTCCTGTTGGGTTGGGGTTATGGGTGCAAGACACTTTTTGAAGCAGTTTTGCACAAAGTATCGACTCCCCAAATTTCATCGCTTTACGTCGAAAAAACCTAATAGGAGAGGCCTTTTTGAAAATTTCAGGGGGTAGCCACTGAGCCATTTTGTGACGTTTTTTCACAAGGTTGCAAAATTATCGAAATTTACGCCAAGCCGCATGTACTTTATGTCCATATTTTGGTGAGTTTTCGAGCATCTGAAGACCTCCAAATTGTCAATTTTCATGAAATATTATTATTAACAATCTTTTGCATTCTAATAGGGCTCTCGCACAAAATACAGATGGATCCTTTTACTTAGTCAGTGACTTTGCATCTTACATTCCCCTACCAATGACCAGTAGATGGAAGCAGAGTAGCATAGACTGAAAGGCCCATTTGGTAGATTTTTTTTTTTCCTTTCCTTTTCCTTTTCCATTTTTTTTTTTTTTTTTTCTCATGATGTGGCACTGAGGCGCTTCTCTGCCTTCTCTTTTCCTTTGAGAAGGGAGACTGGTCCTTTCAAGTCTTCATTCGGGCGCCCTTAAAAGCAGACTTAGTGCGTTGCTTACAGATGGGACCTTGCTTCAGTTTCCTTTCAACAGTGACAGACAAGCCACTCGGACACAGAGTAAGATTGCGCCGTTAGCTGAGGCATTGAGATGTTGAAGTCTGAGAAATGCAAAGAAAAACATCAGCACGACTTAAAGGACTCTTCACAAGTACCTCCTCCCCTCGAACTGGCTGTGATCCGACATTGAACCGGCGTTTGTAAAGCCGCCATTCTGATACGCGCTCTTTCACGTGCTGCATCACTCGCTCTAATTAATGCTCAGCTGCGTGAAGCCGGGGATTAGATCAGGCCAGGGAAATCAATGGCTTCACAGCTCAAAAAGTGGAAGGGGAGCAATATGGAAGTAATCAGGCTGGGTGAGGATCCGGAACGTAAGCCAAAATGTTTCAAGGTAGAGGGGTTCGGTCGCATGTGGAATGCAGGCAGAGTGTTTTGAAGGCAGGTATCTAACATAGCGTGAACCGGGAAGACTGCGCCTCGTCCGTGGGATCGTTTAGACCGTGACGTTCGCACAGAAGGCCCGATGGACGCTTTGAAGTCTTGGGAGTCTTTCGTGCAAAGACTGCAATCTCAGCTTGTTCTTCCTCTAGGTTTCCCCAAAGGACTCAAACCTTCGGAGAACCTGTGGGAAAGCTTTGCAGGTTCAACGCCGGTCTTCTCGCGCTCAGTGATACTGATGGATCATCAACATCACAGCTTGTTTTCTGCTATCAATACAGTAATTAAGATCCCTGATATCTTAATTCCATTTCCCCTGGCTTCTGTAAAACACGCACTTAGTCATCTCTGATTTGAAGGCGGATTTAAATGTAAATTCAATTGTCTGCGGAATTCTCGGGATAATTATTAGCTCGAGCATCAATGCGATAGTGTCCAGAAACGGTCCCCTGTGTTCAGAGCCATTAAAAGCTGCTGTGCTGTTTCAACCAACATAGATTGACCACTCTTCATTATACAGTTTTGAATATACTGTCGTGTAGCTTTTTGTCACTGCCACAATTCAGACTAGTATTCTCTCTAGGGGTGCAGCAATCAATTTTTTTTTCGTAGTTTTTTTTTTTAACCTGTCCTGCTCAGCTGTTTGACACGGAGAATGGAAATTTTAATGTTTCACATTGAGAGTCTGACATACTCCCTTTATGATCATTCAACATACCTCATTTATTATGACAAAACAGCGAACAGGAAGGGGTTATGGGGGAAAAGAAGAAAAGAAACACAACAGAAGAAAGAGAAGAAACACAACAAGAAATACATTGAACGCCTAACTACACTAACTACTAATATGTTGGTGCTATCGTCTGCTAAATGTATTTCCGGTTGACACCATGTGGGGGGGCCTGTTGACCAGGGAAAGAGGGGGAAGAAGGTGGGGGAGTCTATAAGCTAAGTGATAGAAAGGGGTAGAGTGTACACAAATCATCTGTGATTTAGAACCCAGTAATCGTGTGAATCCCTAGTGAGTGTAAGCCTGTTGGCGACCGACCCTACACCGCCCCGCCACCAATCCCGGCACCGGGAACCCCCGCTCGAGCGCGCCCAATAACATCCAGCTGCACGCGGGCCCCGCTGGGCACGAAGCAGCCACGCAGACGAGCGGAGACGCCACGCGAGCGCCGACACAGGGCCACGGCCCCCACCCAGCCAGCCCGGAGAGGGAGGACGGGGGGGCAGGGCAGCCCATCCCTCGTCCCACAGCCAAGCAAAGGAGCCCTCGCCCCCCCCCCCCCCCCAGCGCCCCCCCCGAATCCAGGGTGCTCTCCCGGGCCACCTGCGCGCCCATCTCCCGGCCCTCGGGGATGGCAAGAGGGGACGCACCACCAACCCCACGCCCGTCCCCAACCCTGTCCGCCCACCCGGGCCACGGCCCCCCAGCCGACACGGCACGTCAGGGGCCCCCAGCGATCCACCAAGCCCAGGGCAGGGCAGGGTCCCCCGCCGTAGCAGGCAACATCCAGCCGATACGCCGCCCAGCCAGCGATCTGCGGCGGAGCACAGGGCGGATACCCAGTTAGAGAAGAGAGGGGAAGGCAGAAGCAGGAGAACGCCGAGGAGCCGCCATGGGGCGACGCGAGACCGGAGCCCCGACCTCCCCCCACTCCTGCGGCCGGCAGCCGCGGCTGTAGTAGTTGATTAATCTATCAACTAGTTAGTTCGAATAATCAAGTACCGTAATTTTCGGACTACAGTCTCTGACAAGTCTTGTCGCTTACCCATTTCGTAGAAACAATTGCTAATAACCTGACTTTTAATTATTCAATTGGTTTCAGAAATGGCTTATATGAAAGCTAAGACCCTCCCAAATGATGTTGAGTGTACAAAAATGTTTGTTTCACTGAAAAAAGATTTATCATTTAAGACATAAAGGTCAAATTTTGGCAAGACAAAAGTTATGTCCCCTACAGGATGTAGTGTGAAAATTGAACAAAAATGTCATTCAAATACAAAAATGTTACATAGCATAAGTGAATTATGTAGTGGTGCTGTGAGATCCAAATTTAATATTTTGTATGACTTCCATGGGCTTGAAGGACTGCATCCGTGCGGTTCGGCAAGGATTCATACAATTTATTGATGAAGTCATCAGGAACATCAAAGAAAGCAGTCTAGCATGCCTCCCAGAGTTCATCAACATTCTTGGGTTTCGTCTTCCATGCTTCCTGTTTCATCCTGTTCATGTCTGGTGACTGGGGTGGCCAGTCCTGGAGGATCTTGAGCTTCTTTGCCTGGAGGAACTTTGTGGTAGAGATTGAAGTATGCGATGGAGCACCATCCTGCTGCAGAATTTGTCCCTTTTTATGGTCAGGAATGCAAGAGGGCAGCTAAGATTTGTTATTTCAGACTATTTAGCTAGTTGCCTAGTTTGTAACTGGATGCCTTCCACCCTGCAGATCTCTCGCACACCCCCATACTGGATGTAACCCCAGACCATGATTTTGCCACCACCAAACTTCACTGTTTTCTGAGTGAATCTCGGATCCATGCGGGCCCCGGCACGTCTCCTGCAATATTTGCGGCGACTGGTGTAATTCAATGGAAGAGTCACCTTTTGCCACAAAACAGTGAAGTTGTTTCCCTCTCATACCTTTAAGCATTGTGCTTTCTTGTGGTAGCTTTAAAGCATATTGATCTGTTGACCGCAATAGTCACGTAGCATATTTAAACGACCCTTGATATTACTACATTTAAGTATTTTCATAAGGCATCTTTAGTATGTTCTGTCTTTATGCATCTAAACAAAACAAGCTGAAAGTGCACGGTAATACTTTGGATGTCCCTACCTCGTCTCATCCTGTCTTTCCTCTTCATTTTGCTTTTGCTGCTCATTTCGTGACATATCGACAGTGCTGTCATGCGCACTAATGTTCCTCTGGTTCAAACTGAAAGGGATGAACACATGACATGTTGATTTCGCTCGTCATACTCTGGAAGCACGGCAGTGTAACCAGGGGCGCCATATAGGGGTGAAAAGTGATATTGATTCTAAGGGTCCATGCCCTGATTAGGCCCAACAAAGAAAATTAGAACATTAGGTCATCGTTTGCAAATTTAAATATTAATCATTATAGTTTTAACGGGACTAAAACAAAGGGTTTCTTTTTCTTGTTTTGTTTTTGGCAAAAAGTAAACGCCCAGAGAGCATATGTATTGCCAGCCACCCTCACCCCCGTATTTTCATTAAATGGTTTAGTCCACCCTTCTTCTATCAGACCGGGAGCAGCGGTGCACATTTACATCAGTCAATGACTCTGAGCGAGCGCTACTGCAGAAATCGGGTTATCAAAAGAGGAAAGAAAAGAAAGCAAAAACAGGACAGGGGTAGAAAAGGCCAACAGGATGTGACAAAGTACTTCCCAAAGGAATGTTGGTGTCTTGTGTCAGTGTAGTGCTGAAAATTAACCTGTTATCTTAGCCCACTCCAGCCCCATTTGGAACCTCGCGATGTCTATTGCAAAGCTCCGAAGCGAGGTCCCAGCTCACTCCGTAAGAAATACGGGGCGACATTCACCTATTCAAAAACATGAATTCCATATAGTGACAGCATTTTTTGGTATCCTACAGATGTTGAAAGTAGGTGTGGAAATTTTCTTTCTTAAAATCGTCTTAAATCCAGTTTGTCCAGAATTAATTGAATTTAGTTTGTCATCAATTGAATTTAGTTTGTTAACAAGGGACCTCGCTTCGGAGCTGTAGCCTATAGTGGAGATCGCGAGTTTCCAGTTGGGGCTTAGCCGACTCCATAATGAAATACTGTAATTATTTGCTTGCTAGTGTTTGCTCCAGTTTTAGCTTACATTTAATCAGTACAGAAGGCAAACCCTTAGCAAGCTCTTCATACTAAAACAGTTTTATACTGTATACTGTAATGTATACTGAAGTATAGTTAAAACTAGGGCTGTCAAACGATTAAAATTTTTAATAGTTAATTACAACTTAAAAATGAATCGTAATTAATCGCAGTTCTACCATCAATAAAACATGCCATATTTTTCTGTAAATTATTGTTGGAATGGAAAGATAAGACACAAGATGGATATATACAGTACATTCAACATACGGTACATAAGTACTGTATTTCTTTATTATAACAAATCAACAAGACCGCATTAACATTATTAACAGTCTGTTAAAGCGATCCATGGATAGAAAGACTTGTAGTTCTTAAAAGATAAATATTAGTACGAGTTATAATAATTTGATATTAAAACCCCTCTTCATGTTTTCGTTTTAAGAAAATTTGTAAAATTATTTTAAGTGATAGGTCACCATTCTTGTTACGTCGCAGTGCGTGACGTCACCGGGCCGAACTTCCAGCGTGTCACTCTTAGCTACCCCAACGTGTCGTCAGTTCTGCAGGACAGCACTGTCGGTCATTCATAAGACGAGCAGCAAAGTCAAAATGAGAACAGGAAATACAGTACCTTATAACAGAAGAATTGGGCAAAACTGGTGATGTACTCGCTGCAAGTGCGTCTCAATGATAACGGAGCAGAGAGTGTATGCTGTTGAGAACGGATTTGGTTGGCAGATGTTCAGGTAAGATATTGCGGTTTCAAACTTATCCCAGTATAATTATGTAGATTGTTAGTGTCCAGAGCTGTCGTATGCTTTACATACAGTACAAGCAAACAGTTTGACGGGAACAAATCCTGGAATCGAGTGTAATCCATGTCTTGTACATTGGAACGCGTGGTGGGTAGGATACGTGCATAAAAGTACCAAAAGGAGGAGAAGCTTCCACTTATGCACATTTATTTACACAAAAAATATTTTCACCTTGACCACTCGTCACTCGGGAGCTCAGCGGTACGCACACACGCGTTCCCAGACGAACTCCAACATAAAAGTAAGGTCCATGTCAGACTTCGTCGTCACTGTAGCGTGCCATAGTGCTTTAATTATTTGGTATGATTTGGGGAAAACTCCCATGAAGAATAGTCAACAAAAAAGATAGCAATACTAATCCAAATCAGTGTTTTTTCACTCACTCGAAGACAGGGACAGTCGGATCCAGAAATTAGACGGATCCCTTACTTGACTGAGGATCCAGGAAAAATGTTGGGGCGCCAGTTGTAACGTGTGGTAGGTAGGATACGAGCATACAGGGACCAAAAAGGGGAGAAGCTTCCACTTATGCACGTTTATTCACAAAAAATAATAATTCCACCTTGACCACGTGTTACCATTTGACTGGAAATTGCATCCAAAAGCAGCACATCGTGGCATTTTACTAAGCGAGTTAAGCCAGCAATACGCAATTGTTGAACACGCTACACATTTGGAAACATCCTATTTACGTCATCACTACGAGCCAGCAAAACATGGCGCCAACTATCAAATCAAAATATGTACTAAATATTAGAGGTGTGCGAAATTTCTGATTCTTAGATTATTCGCGATTCGGCCGTGGAAGATTCGAGAACGATTCACAAACATCCAAATTCCGATTATTGAAATATGTCAAGTAAAGCCAGGGCTGGCGCTAGCTATTTCGGTGCCCTAGGCATAAATGCTTTGTCGTGACCCCCCCCTTCCCCCCCGAAGCCCGCCATCCACCCCCCCAACGATAGAAATGAACAATATCTGAACATTTGTCAGTATTGCTTTATTTTACGAAATAACAGTTGTCAATGGTAATATTTCACAAACATTAACAAATGTTTCACAAACTGTCAAATCAAACAAAAACAAAAACGAAAAACAAAAATAATAGATAAATAATAATAATTAAGTCTTCATTAAAAAAAAAACTACCAATGGCACCAAATACTCAAATAAATAAAACTAAATAATTTAAAATAACCAAAGGTAGACTGACGAGAGAGCCGCACAGATTTTTTTTGTGTAAATAATGAGCCTATGTTACTTATATTTGTATTACTTGCATTTATCAGGCTTTACAAAGTTTTATTTTAAATACTATATATTGTTGATATTAGTACAATTACTATTTTTTAGGATTTTATACAAACTTGATTTTTTTTTTGGTGCCCCTTCAGGCAGTTGGTGCCCTACGCGCAGTGTTATGCGTATGCGGAGCTCCGTGTCTGAGTAAAGCGGAAGTAAAACACTCAGCCCGCCGCGCGGTCTTCGGGACGCAATGAGGAATGGAGCGAGAGTAGCTAAACATCATGCTTGTCATTGCCCTCGGGTAATGCCAATGCTCAACTCACGGCTCTAGCTCAACTCATGCCGCGAGATAAAAAAACAACAACATACCTGACTGATGCAGACAGCTGCTACAAAGTAGGTCCACATAATCTTACGGTAGATATCATATTTATATAGGATTAGATGCAAAATAGACTCAGTGGCGTTAGCAGCATATGTACAAAAAGCTAGATGCGGGCGTTAGTAAACGGCCGCCATCTTAAAGCAGTAGACTTCCCTGCAAGGCTGTTGTAGCGAACCTTCCAAGCGAAGCTAATTAACTTTTTATCTAAAATACTCCTAAATCGGTAAAATATTGAATGAATCTATCTATAAAATAGTTTTAAAACTTTCACATGTCGAAAGTAGACAAAAGGGAAATTATGGAATAGCGGGAGCAATTTTAACAACTTTAATGGTTGATTCACAACATTAAATTAATTGAATGTTTTTTGATTTTATTGATATGATTTATTTAAGCCTGCGAGGCTTTTTTTTTTTTCTTCTTTACAGTTTTTGTAAGTAATGTACAAAACATTAAAAGCAGCTAATAGCGGGGTGGGGGGGATCTCATCAATAATCAATTTATAATGGAATTGTAGCCTCTAATCGTAATCGAATCGTTAGGTGGCCAAAGATTCCCACCTCTACTAAATATGATAAAATATTGCAATTGATTCAACATTTTGTGTTTCTAACAACATATTTTAGTACAAGAGAACAATTGTGGTTTATTAGAGCCTACATGTATTTAAGGTAGAGGATCACTTTAACAAATTGTTCAAACATATTCCCACAAATATACCGACAAACTAAATTAACAACAAACCAAATTGCAACCCAATTAAAATCATGCTCTCATCCCTAAAATAATCCTGTTTTTAAATTTTGTCCTATGGGATTACCTTTTTCCAATACTTTTAACAGCATTATAATCTGGACCAGGAGATTTGCCACCTGAATTTTAGCCATCAGTACCCTCCAAAGTAATGAGTACAAATGCTCTTAAAAGTAAACAAACTCTGTCGGTTATTCCTGCGTGGCTGAATGAAGTCCGCCTCCCGGAGCCAAATATTCATTACTGCCAACTTCATTTTCCTGAAGACACCCCCGAGAGCGAACTCTGTATTGCTCTGCTTGCTAAGCACCATCTTGACACATTTTTTTTTTTTTTCATTGAACGCAATTCTGTGCATACAGCATGACCCCTCAGGGCACGAGTCTGAGGCAAAGTATCATGCCGGAACAACAACAAAGATTTGCATTAAAATTGCATAGTTGCATGCAAATGAAGCGTCTTTGTAAAGCAGGAAGTTGCTGTGGAAGACGAAAAGTTGAGTTCAGGTAGCTGGCAGTGAAAGAAAAGGGCTCCGGCAACAATGTTTACTAGAATAGTACAAGCCTCTAGAGCTTTTTATTTTTCCAAAATGGAGATGAGCTGAATGTGCAGATTACCCAGCACGAAAATACCTCAGATTTCCCATATCAGCAGCCGGCACAGCATTGCTTATGCCTTTTGATGTTGGGACGAGTGATTATTTTTTTCCGCAGTGTGATGTATTTGTACTCTCTGTGTAAACCAGTATCTCTGAGTCACGCCTAATATTGTAACTGCAATATTTATGGTGACACATAGTACTGTGACTCAAATTATTGCAACCATCTTGCTGGAATTTTGCTATTGCTATTCATTTATTCACGCAGCATCACAGTCCTTTAACAGTGTTGGGAATAACGCCGTTATAAATAACACCATTACATAACAGCGTTATTTTTTTTTCAATAAATGGGTAATCTAATTATTTTTTTCCGCCGTTACAACGCCATTACTGTTACTGACGGTCAAAAGCGGTGCGTTACTTAATGTAATTTCCCGAATATAAGGCACACCCGTGTATAACGCGCACCCCAAATTTACTTGTAAAATCTAGGGAAAATTATTGAACCCGTGTATAACGCGCACCGTAATTTTAGGACCAATAAATAAAAGAATAAAAGAAAACAGAGCTCGTGTACAGATACAGAAATGTCATTTTACTGACTGGTGAAACACAGCACAAGCATAGCACATTGGTAGTTCAAAACATTACCGTAAACTGACAATATGTACGGTAATAATATGATTTGACAACTTCTCCAACTTACCAGAATCCATGAGAAAACAAAACAGATGTGGCTTTTCTTTTAAAGGCTGCTGTATAATTTGCTCGTTTCATCATGATGAATAAATGTTTCTTCCATGGATTGATACAGTAAAATAAAAGTGAGGCTAATAGTCGGAAAACTGAAAGCGCGCATCGCTGTAGACTAACAAGAGGAACTATTGTTATTTGGGTTTGAGTTTCTCGAGGGACAGATATAGTTGACGGACACAGGAAGTCTGTGTTGTTACGTTTGTTATGGTCAGAGTTACAATAAACGTTGACTCAAATGAGTTCAAGAAACTAAAATCTGTGCTTTATTAAGAGTGGAAAAAAGCTGAATTTAACACAGCCAAAATCATTCGACCAATCAGAGTGGTATTACCGAAACAAGATGGTGACGTCATTGTACCGCAATGGTCGGCAACAGATCGCCGCATATGTTTTCTTCAACACAACATGGCCGTGTCAATAACAAAAATCTGTCTTTATATATATATATATATATAATATATATATATTTCTGTCTCCATCCATGTACCAGTGTATAATGCGCACCCATGATTTTACAAGTTGATTTTGGGGGAAAAAAAGTGCGCGTTATATTCGGGAAATTACGGTACTCTGAATAAATTGAAGAAACTACCAGCCGTAGCGAGTCTACTCTGCTCTGTTTATTTGTCATCCTAGACTTGGGCTGCGTTCAGGTTTGAGAATGGCGCACGTGTTTTGTTTTGTGCTTTTTCTTCGCAAAGATATACCACACAGGACGTGCTGGCACTCTGTTTCTTTAATAGCACATATAACTTCAACACAAATGTACGGCTCTCGGCAGGCTGTGTCTCCAACTCACTCCCGCATCATATGAGCAAAACAATATCGGCGCCGTGTGCACTTTAGGGTGCCTCGGATAATTCTGTATCAGAATATTACAGCACGTACTTCTTATGACTCCAGGCTGTTTGTCCCTGCTCGTTCAATTTGACAATGCTTTCCAAAGCTTGCTAACGTTTCTGTGTTTGCTACACCTGAATGCTAGCCTCGTTCACATCCCCCACTGTCAGCCAGCAAGAATGCTGCTTCCATCTTGAGGACGGCAGACGCTTTGAGAGTGACGGGAGGAGTAGGGGGACGAGGTTACCTGAATGCACCACCTGGATAGATGCGATGGAAGTGATTGTGATTGGCTGAGGGTTAGTCATGTGTCATGGTTAGCCAATCAGAGCCGGTGTTTTCACACACAAACCAGAACAGCGCGTGCGGCAAACACACACACACGCAAAACAGATGCAGAGGGATATGATGGCAGAGCATTGTTGATTGATTGTTATTTTATTATATTGTTTACTGTTAATTTTTGTTGCCCTTCAAGTGTAGGATAAATCTGTTGCTGGTGAGGTGCAATAAATATTACAAGGTTCTATAACACAACTACCTTTCTGTTCTCTATTAAACTGACTCGAATACTGCTCAGAAAATTTCAAATTCTTTGACATACAACAACTTCTTTTTAAAGTAACGGAAATAATTACTTTCCCTGGTAATTAGTTACTTTACCTATAGAGTAATTCAGTTACTAACTCAGTTACTTTTTGGAAGAAGTAGTAACTATAACTAATTACTTTTTTAAAGTAACGTGCCCAACAGTGTCCTTTAAACAGTGTGGCCGCTGCGCGTCTCCAGACTTTTGAGACTCTCACTAAAGAAATAACTGACTCTATTCAAAGAACCATTCCAGTAAAAACTATCAAATGCAGCACATTGAATCAAAATCCATGGATCACTAAGGGCATATTAAAATCTATTAAGCACAAAAATAAATTATATACAAAAATGTATAAACTAATTGTGATAATAAAAATGAATACGGCGGAAAACACCGACAACGCTGAAAAAGCAGTTTCTGCTCTTGCACTCCCATTTAAAAGAAACTGCAGTATTTTAAGCCTAAACAACCATTGTGTTTGATAGAACAATATGTCTTTATGCTGCCATAGCAGATTCATGGCGCATTAAGCCCCCGAACCATTCTTAATTGGTCCATTTTACCCTGAAAACCCCCGTTTACAGACGTTGCGCAACCGCTTTTATTTCAACCCAGCCATAAAACGAAGGTAATCAATTATATTAATCATTCAAAATGTCTGTCGTTTTTAGTTTAGAATCATTAACTGATGTCTCATATTTCGTTTAAGGAAAAAACAAATTATTCACTCACATATTTTAAACTTTTAAACAAATTATGTGACGATGAAAAAAATGGTGTCTGTAAAAAAGTCACTGATATCTACCTCATAACTCTTAATTGTATTTTTGTTGTTGTTGTTGTTACTGTCGCATTTTTCGTATGTTAGATGATGAATATTCGATCCAAACAAACAAACAAACAAACAAAAAACCGGAAGAAATGGTTTAAAAGGGTAACTATGTGAAAAAGAAAATCTCGACCACTCCTTGATGTCTGCGATTTCTGCATCGCGGCCCTTGTTATATTACGATGTTTCCCTCATTAAATCCCCCCCAAAAATCCAGCTGTGGCCATTCACAGCTGTCTTGACACTGTGATACATGCTACATTGAGTTTTCGGATCGAAACAAGGTAAGTATGCAATAATCTCATTAAAGTCGTGGCGTCTGTAATTCTGCTCTCGCGTGCTCTCACCTCTAGATAGGATTTTGCTGTTTAAATTTTTAATTTTTTTTTTTTTTTTTTTTAAATGCCCTCCTGTTCAAAATGTTTCTTCCCCCAGAAAATTGAGATTTTAAGCTGTCCAATGATGTATCACACATGCAAAAAGGACAATTTTGAAATTTGGCCAAATTGGGGTTCTCAGAGCGGAGCTTCAAGTCACCTGAGTGTTTACCACCATATAAATACTCACACATATCAGGAAAAATGTCTTGCTGACAAATTTAACGATTATTTTGTCTCTATTGGTTGCAGCATATCTAGTAAAATCAGTCAGCCTCAAAATGCCTCCTTTAGAGACTGTTTATCAGAAAAGTACATTTTCGCAAAATGTTAAGTAAATGTAACGGAATAAATATAACACGTTACTATCCACCTTTGCCGAGCAGCGGGTGCTGCTAAGCCCCTCCACCGTCAAAACGCACTCACAGGCGGACACACTTTGAGCTTCCCCTCATTGAAGGACCAGCATCCGCCCCTGATAAAATGAAAGCGGAAAAAGAACACAATGGCGCAATTCAATGAAGAGAAACTTGTCTCATTGATGCTCCACAACATTGTGAGGACAAAATGGCGCACACTCATTCCCCATAATCATCCAAGCGACACTTTTTGTTAAAAATGACTAGTTTCTATTTCTGGAGTTTTATTTCTGTTGGAGCTACAGTGGAATGAAAAAGTATCTGATCCTTTTGGAATTTCTCACGTATCTGCATAAAATCACCATCAATGATCTGGTCTTTGTCAAAATCACACAGATGAAAATAGTGTCTGCTTTAACTAAAATCACCCAAACATTTATAGGTTTGCATATTTTAATGAGGATAGCATGCAAACAATGACAGAATGGGGAGAAATAAGTAAGTGAGGCCTCTGCCTAAGGAGACTTGAGCATTTGAAACCAATTTTTACCAAAAATTTTAAGGCAGGTGTGTGCCCAATCACTGATAATTGGTTTAAAGCTGCCCTGCCCACTATAAAACATACACCGGGGAAAATAATGTCTTGATTGTCTTATGTGCATCATGGCTCGGTCAAAAGAGCTGTCTGAAGACCTGTGATCAAGGATTGTTGATGCGTATAAAGCTGTGAAAGGTTACAAAACCATCTCTAAAAGTCTGGGTGTTCATCAATCGGCAGTCAGAGAGGTTGTCCACTAATGGAGAGAGTTTGGACTGTTGCTTCTCTCCCAAAGAGTGGCCGTCCGCCAAAGATGATGCCAAGAGTTCAGCGCAGAATACTCAGAGAGGTAAAAAAGAACCCTACAGTATCTGCTAAAGACTTGCAGAAACCACTGGCACAGTCCACTATGTCTGTGCACACATCAAATATATGTTAAACTATGGCCAAGAATGGTGTTCATGGGAGGACTCCACGGAGGAAGCCACTGCTGTCTTAAAAAAACAAAACAAAAAAACATTGCTGCTCGTTTAATCTTCGTAAAAAGGGACTCTGACATTCCACAGAAGTTTTGGCAAAATATTTTGTAGACTGATGAAACCATAGTTGAATTGTTTGGGAGTAACCATCCTGTCCGTGAAGCAGGGCGGAGGGAGCATCATGATTTGGGGCTGTTTTGCTTCCTTAGGGCCTGGACGACTTGCAATCATTAATGGAAGAATGAATTGAAAAGTTTATCAGGATGTTTTGCAGGAAAGCCTGAGGCAGTCTGTCAGATAGTTGAAGCTAAAAAGAGGATGGATGCTGCAACAAGACAATGATCCAGAATACAGAAGTGAATCAACTTCAGAATGGTTTCAGAAGAACAAAATACAAGTTCTGGGGTGGCTAACTCAAAGTCCTGACATGAACCTCATTGAGATGCTGTGGCATGACATAAAGACAGCGATTCATGCCAGACATCCCAGGAATCTGACTGAACTACAGAAGTTTTGCCGAGAAGAATGGACCAAGATTAGTCCTGATCGATGTGCCAGACTGATCTGCAGCTACAGGAAGCGTCTGGTTCGTTATTGCTGCCAAAGGGGGCCCGCAAAATATTAAATGTGATGGTTCACTTACTTATTTTTCCCCACTTCTGTCATTGTTTGCATACTATTCTCATTCAAATATGAAAACCTATAAATGTTTGGGTGGTTTTAGGTAAAGCAGACTGTTTTTTTCATCTGTGTGATTTTGACAAAGATCAGATCACATTTGATGGTGATTTTATGCAGAAATGTGAGAAATTCCAAAAGGTTCACATACTTTTTCATACCTCTAATGTTCAGAGACTTGACTTCTGGCACTCTAGTTTCTTTCCCTACTGAGCAGCAGGTCACAAAGTACTCACAGGTGTACACACTTTGAGCTTCACCTCATTGACAGACCAGCATCGGTCACTGCTTGCAACATCTGTTTATTCCTGCCTAAATTGGAATAAAACGATACCTTTGTTTGGGTTTGTTTCTAAGCAGAAGAAAAAGCCAGCAGATCGTTTGGCTGAGAGTGCAATGTAAATCAACCATTCAGAAATATCACCCTCAAATTTGACAATGATTTGTGTAAGTATACTTGATTAGCTTAAATGCCTTCTATTAAAATGCATTTCCAATCCAAACGTGATGAATTTACCGATTTCATTTTATGATAGGTTAAATTACGCATCAGTGTATTAGCAGTTGCATAAATATTGCAATAAAGGCCATGTGCAAGTGCGGAATGCAAAAAAGATGGGAGCAGTTAAAAGAGAAGCTTTTAAACCAGGAAATGAAAAAAAAGTGATGCATGACAGGCTGTGAAAGAGTACCGAAAATGAAAATGGTGAGTTATGGAGATGCATATAAAAAGGCAACTCACTGAATGTAGTGGAGGATCATGCACAAGGGACAAGAATAAGAAAATCCTTTCCCGAAGTGTGAAATGCTGATACTTTTAGAAGGTTGACAAATTAAAATTGCGTGAATTCCTGGGAGAAATTGAAAAGAGTGATCATCGAAGTTCCGCTCTTACGTGTTCCAGTTAACAGGCTAGCAGTAGCATTTCCAACCAACATCATATTCACTGTTGAACATCACAAAACCTCTTGCCGTCCTCATGTTGAGTCGATTTCATTCATCCTATACAACACATCCTACACGTGGGTGCTCATGTTTTTTTTTTTCATTTATCCTAAGAACGAAACGGCACCACAAAAGGCTTTTGCCGTAGTATCTCTCGGAATCTGTCACCAGAAGCTGTTTAATCTCTTGGAATGGATCAATAGATCACATCCAGTGCGTCAGAGAGACAGTTTGACAAAGTGATTCAAGTGAGGCCTTTTGTGTTCAACACTGTGTGCTTTTGGTAACTCTTCCAGGAGTCGTTTGTATCGAAGTGAATTGCTTTTGCGACACAAAATGCTTGACTTTTGTAAGATGGTAGGTCAAGCTTCAAAATGAAAACTTATTAAAAACTTTTTGTGCATTTTTAAGTATTCCATTTTTGTGTGTGACATATTCGAGGGGTACATGTCAGTGACTGATGCTGGGGAAGCTTAAAGTGGAAGGTTTCACCTACAAATCAAAGATTGTGGCGCACCGCCACACCAAAATAAAAGCCGCCACGCCTTGCAAATGTTTTTTTTTAAAGGCCATTTCAAACTAGCGGCAGCCTAGTGTGGAGGGTTCAGCGGCAACCTATTCATTGTGTATTGTAATGTCCGCAACTATACAAGTCCCTCTAAAGCAGTGGTGTCCAAACTATTCCACATAGGGCCGCAGTGGGTGCTGGATTTCATTCCTACAAAACAAGATGAAATCTTTTCACCAAACTGGTGTCTCAAAGGTATAATCAGTTGATTGCAATCAGGTGCTGCTTGTTTTAGCAAAAACTTCATTGGTTAAACTGTCTGTGCTCGATTGGTAGGAACAAAAACCAGGACCCACAGCGGCCCTTGAGGACAGGTTTGGACACCCATGCTCTAAAGAGACGATCGGACTGGGGAGCTATGACATAGGGGGAAACGAGTAGGAAGAATGGGAGAACGTACGAGATAGCGAGAGATAGTGGTCGCATGTCGTGGCAGCCCGCTTTTCTTTATTATAGCTGCAACAATAAAGTGGGTAAGCCAATACGGACTCTTCTTCCCCCCCATCCGGGGCATTACAGTATTTTGGATCAGACTTATTCTTTTATCATTAATATTTTCTTAAAATCTTGCTTGTTTGGAAACACGGTAAGATTTGTTTGGTTATTTTTGCAATAGAGAATATGCAATGTTGCTTTACCCTTCAAAGGTCAGTGCTGAGTAAACATCAGACGCTAAATTGAACTCGTAGAGTTAGCGTAGCGTTAGCATTAGCTACAGAATGTCGAGCGTCCTCGAAACACTTGCCAGTCTACAACAGAGCCCAATGGCTTTTTATGGTCATGAAGTCTAGAGGATATTAAACGCTCGGACAATTTTACATACAGTTCGTGGATTCTAGGTAGGTTTAATTGATAATAATGTACTGCTTTTATTGCTGAGTGTATTATCATCACCAAGTTGACGTTATCCTTTTAGATGCTACTTGGGGTGTGACAAAATATTGAAATGGTGATAGATCTTTAATATTTTGCATCCCAAAAGGCTATCCATACTCTGATGCCAAGAATAGAGATCGTTTTCAAAAGGTGTCAATGTTTAAAAAACAAGGAACCAACAAGTTGCTACCAAAATCTTCCACCATAATAGTGTCTCCGTTAACTCTGACATGGCAGATCACTTGAATAAACTAGCCATGTTATTAAATCTCGATTGAATAACTTGTTTAGCAGTCAAGAAGTGACTTTAAAACTCAATTATGACTTTGAATAAAGCACTTACCATAAAAATTTCCGTACGCCCAGATGAAGTGTCCTGAATCCTGCATGTTCTCCTGTTTAGTGTCGCAGTGGATGCCCGCCTTCAGGGTGCGCGCTGTTGTGACGTCAGATTTTTAGCATGTCCGGTCTGACGGTCCGCCCTGGACCAGTGCGTAATCTATCATTTGGACTGTTAGATTGATGATCCCTGGCGCACTGAGGCGTTCAGCAGACATGATTGCTATGTGAACCTGGCGAGCTGATGCCGGATCCGGTGCACAGTCACCTGCTATCGGGTTTGGACTGTCAGGTTAATTATCCCCACCGCATCTGGCGCAATGACGTACAGCGGGCCTCATTGCTACGTGGATCTGGCGAGCTGGTGCTGGATCCGGCACACAGTCACCTGCTACTGGGGTATTGACGTCCAAAAGACTAAGACTATGACAAAAGTTAAAATGGTTGCCAAAAACAACACTGCCTTGCCGTGTTGGAGAAATCGCCACTCATAAATGTACACTAAACTAAGAATTGCAAATGATCACCACTCCGAGTAGACATTCTGTGATACGGATGATTTATCTGCTGTAGCTTTAATAAATGCCCAAAGGCACAAAGTCATTAAGATGGCGAAAAAGTGATAGAAAATGGCCAGCGTGTTATTACAGAATGTCGGGGCTTAACCTTCCCATCGACTTAGGGTGGCTTTCATACAGTTGTCACGGTCCAAATGAAGCGTCACATTAGTGCCTACCACAGGGGATTTGAAATACATTTCCTAAACTGAAATGAATGATTCCTCTTGCAAAAAAAAAAAAAAAAATTGTCCTGAGGCGAATGTTGGCATACTGTATTTTATGATTGCAAAGGTAGGTTGTCTCTTCAGCAGTCAGTGGGGAATAAAGTTGGACTCTATAAGACATCCCTCAAAGTCCTTGGAAAGTGCGTAGATTTTTAGTGGCTAAGTTGGTCACCCAAGATTTTCAAGTTGTGCAACATTGTAAGATACACAAATGTCTTGAAGGGGATGGTTACCTTTCTCGCAGACACCATATAACTGTTTGCATTAGTCCAACACATTCATTCTAGGAAAGCATTTCACCATAGTTTAGGCAGACTTCACTCCATGCACTTTGACGCAGTAAAGGGGACCAACTTATCAGCCCTCGCCTGATAAGGTAAGGAGAAGACATCAGCGACTCTTCGGTGGGGTCAGAACACTATCGCCCTACCAAGATAATACATTGATAGCTCGGCGCCTTAGACGTTAAGACATGCGTCAGTTGCCGTGGCAACCACGACCCAGCCACGAAAGATGACACACGAACTTGGCCGCCCAAACCTACCACAGAGGGATGATCCCAAGTAAACACCCAGGCACGCCTTCCGCCCGGCCCACTCTGCCGCAGCTTTCAAAAGACTGAACATTTAGCTAACAACTGTCGCTTCTCGGGGACATTTCGATGTAGCCGTTGTTTTGCTGACCCTGGATCCAGCATTGCCTCTCCGTCGTCTGTTTTGCCTTGCTTTTTGATCATTGCCAACGAATAAATTGTCAACCTGTTTTCGGTGAGCCTTCTTCAAACTTTTGGAACTTGGAGTCAGTGCAAAGGGTTAACACTAGAGCTGTCCCGACTAGTCGACATAGTCGACGTCATCGATGACGTAAATCCGTCGACGAGCACAACATCCCGTCGACGGTTAATGAAGGGTTAAAAAAATATATGCGTGGAAAGTTCAGAATGTCGGACGCTCTGTATGCAAGCGGGGAAAGCGGCACAAAGCCAAAAAAGTGCACCAGAGTGTCCAAAACATTGACTTATTTCAAAGAAACAAAGGAGGGTACACTCTTGTGTACTGTCTCTTCAATGCCAAGCTAGGCTGCACGTTGGCCGTGAATAAACACCTAAAGCGCCGTCACCCAGTTTGTAAGTCCATCTAACTAACTAACGACCATGTTTTATTGAAGTTGCAAGCCTGTCACGATATGCAATGAGTCCATTTATCGCATGGCAAATAAAAATTAGGGCGGTAATTTTCACGGCTACCTTTTATCGCTGCGCACGTGCGTGCATACATTGGTGCGTGCGGCCTGATGGCATATGAGACTCCAGTTCCTTTCGCTTATCAACACGCTGTAGAATTGAAGTTCAGACATACAAAATAAGAAAACACATCCATATTAAACACTGTAACGTTAGCACTGCTACACTGAGGTGAATAGGGGGAAAAAAGGCAACTTACTTTAGCCTGCTATAAAACATTGGCAGTCGTCTCGTGAAAGCAAACTTGCGGTTAAAAGGTGACACTTCAAACATGAAAAATCGATGGTTAACAGCATTTGCAAACGAAAAAAATGACCCAAAAAAAATCTATTACTGACACTACATGCAATGACAAAAAGTGCTTTTTTTGCGGAGTGTAAAGCTGAAGTTAGCGGTTTAGCGAACGTACTTCCGGTGAACATTTCAAAATAAAAGCATGTCATGCTCGTCATATAAATAGCGATTTCTGGAGTTATTCCACATACTTCATAATTCAGATTCTACACTAAGAATACCTTTAAAATGACACCCTTTATGAAAAATCTGATTGGCAATGAATAATTATTATAATTATTATAATACTATTATATATAGTACTATACTATAATATTAATGCTAGGTGTTTTTTAAGAATTGTTTTGAATCATATTGGAAAGGCAAAGTCAGTGTTCTGAATCTGTTTACATTCTATTCTTTTGCACTAGTTTATTCTATCAGCATCTGAACTCATTGTTTATTTTTTGATTTATTTACGTGTTTATTTGTACTTTAATAAATAATTTAAGTGTTCCAATATGGTTTTGTGAATTGATAAGCGTCAACAAAAATTTCATTGCTAAATTAGTAAACAAATTTTTTTTTTAATTGATTAGTCGACTAATCGTAAAAATAGTCTGCTGACTAGAAAATTAGTCGTTTGGGACAGCCCTAGTTAACACAGGAGTGAACATGCGGAGTTTGGCCCTCCCGGCCAACATGCTGGAGCTGTGCCAGTGTAACGCCTTCCTGTTCGGCTGTCGTTATTCCAGCGGCTTGGCTGGGAGGCCGAATTCCTTCAGTCATGACGATTTTTCCTCCTTCACTTTCTTTCACATCTGCTCCTCTGAAGTCTAGTTGATTAATTAAAACACTCAGAACTGAGGAAAGAACGTTTTGATTAGCGGTGAAGATAAAAAGCCAATTCGTCAACCGTCTCACGTTTCTTTTTCTGCTTGCTGTCTTTCACTCTCCGTTGGGTTTAAACTACTTAACCTGCTTTGTGACTGCTAAGCACAAGGTTCACACTTCAGCAGCACAGCATGTCCAGCTGTGTCAGTCAGTCATCAAGTTAATGAACTTTGCTGGAGAGCTCTCCAACGACGAATGTCAAATTGGATTTAAGCACTCTTATAAAATGGATCCACCATTACCATGGACAACCCGTCTTGTTTAGCGTGTACTAGGAGTGTGACAACATATCGCAATACTCTGTACTAGCCCAAACGGTTAGCGATATTTTCAGAATTCAGCTATCTAAATTTAATCAGCAGTCCTTACTTGCGTGGAAATTAGCCTTTGTACACAATTTTTCACAACATAGGACCTTTGTCTGGAACAATTCGGATATACAGAGGGGCAAATAAGAATTTAGTCAACAAATAATTGTGCAAGTTCTCCCACTTGAAAATATTAGAGAGGCCTGTAATTGCCAACATGGGTAAACCTCAACCATGAGACAAAATGTGGGAAAAAAACAACAACCAGAAAATCACATTGTTTGATTTTTAAAGAATTTATTTGCAAATCATGGTGGAAAATAAGTATTTGGTCAATACCAAAAGTTCATCTCAATACCTTATTTACCATTTGTTGGCAATAACTGAGGCCAAACGTTTTCTGAAACTCGTCACAAGTTTTACACACACTGTTGCTGGTATTTTGGCCCCATTCTTCCAAGCAAATCTCCTCTAGAGCAGTGATGTTCTGGGCTGTCGTTGGGCAACACGGACTTTCAACTCCCTCCTCACCCCGTGGCGTCAAAATGATAACAAGAACGGCGAGCAAAAATCCCGGAACCACACGGGGGGACCTAGTGAATGACCTACAGAGAGCTAGGACCACAGTAACAAAGGCTACTATCAGTAACACAATGCCCGCCAGGGACTCAAATCCTGCACTGCCAGACGTGTCCCCCTGCTGAAAAATGTACTCGTCCATGCCCGCCTGCAGTTCGCTAGAGGGCATTTGGATGATCCAGAAGAGGACTGGGAGAATGTGTTATGGTCAGATGAAACCAAAATAGAACTTTTTGGTAGAAACACAGGTTCTCGTGTTTGGAGGAAAAAGAATACTGAATTGCACCATACCCACTGTGAAGCATGGGGGTGGAAACATCATGATTTGGGGCTGTTTTTCTGCGAAGGGACCAGGATGACTGATCTGTGTAAAGGAAAGAATGAATGGGGCCATGTATCGAGAGATTTTGAGTGAAAATCTCCTTCCATCAGCAAGGGCATTGAAGATGAGACGTGGCTGGGTCTTTCAGCATGACAATGATCCCAAACACACAGCCAGGGCAACAAAAGAGTGGCTTCGCAAGAAGCATTTCAAGGTCCTGGAGTGGCCTAGCCAGTCTCCAGGTCTCAACCCCATAGAAAATCTGTGGAGGGAGTGGAAAGTCTGTGTTGCCCAAAGACAGCCCCAAAAGGGTCATTGACCTGCTGGAAGACCCATGACCTCTGAGGGAGACTCGACTTTCTCACATTGGGCCCTACATTATGGTGCAAAACTTGTTGGTTTCTTCAGCCTTCATAACACCATGCACACGGTCAAGCAGTCCAGTGCCAGAGGCAGAAAAGCAACCCCAAAACATTAGCCTGGTACTCCAGACTCACTGCTGTTCCAGCTATAGAGTCTGGGACTCAGCTCCTTATTGGCCTCTCGAGCCCGAACGAAATCGTCTGTGCAATCAGGTTCGTTTATTTGCGTGACGTGTTGTTAACGAGCAACGTCACTCGGAAGTCGTCTCCACAACAACACAGATAGCGAACGGGAGAGCTGAGAATGTTCCTATCCGCGGTAAATTTAGTTTTAAATGACCAAAACACATTGGGTTGCTAAAACCAACACTCTTGCGCTAGCCATGTTGGATAAACTTCTCTGTTCTCCTTGTATGTTTACATCCTCGCGCTAGTGTTTCTTGTCGCTTTACCAACGTCACGTCCGCCCGTCGCTGATTGGTCCACTCCACTGTCTGTTTGCTGTGGCTTGCTCCGCCCTGGGAATTTGATCCGCTGAACAGTCGCCAGACTCTATTGCTGGAACAGCGGTGAGTCTGGAGTTCCAGGCTAATGTTTTGGTTTGGTTGGTTTTGGGGTTGCTTTTTGGTTAGCCACATTCCCATGGGCTTTACACTAATTGATGACACTGCGCACGGTAGACACGGGAACATTCAGGTCTTTGGAGATGGACTTGTAGCCTTGAGATTGTCCATGCTTCCTCACAATGTCTTCTCAAGTCCTCAGACAGTTCTTTGAGCATGGAGAAAAGAAAGACCAATGTGGTATACACAAGGACACAGAACAGAGGTTGAGTCAACTTTAATCCATTTTAACTGACTGCAAGTGTGATTTAGTCATTGCCACCACCTGTTATGTGCCACAGGTAAGTAACGTGATGTTAATTACACAAATTAGAGAAGCATCACATGATTTTTTTAAAGGGTGTCAATTAGAGGTGGGAATCTTTGGGCACCTAATGATTCGATTACGATTTCAGAGGCTCCGATTCGATTATAAATCGATTATTGATGTACCAACCCCCCCCCCGCTTTAATTTTTTTGTACACTACTTCCAAAATTGTTCAAAAATTCTCTCAGGCTAAACAAACTACTATTTCAGTATCAAGTTAACAGTTAAAAACAGTAAATAAAATACTCAATTCCCCATTCTGCATCGGCAGCTTTAAACTACACTCAATTAATTTAATGTTGTGAATCAACCATTAAAGTTGTTAAAATTGCTCCCTTTATTCCATAATTTCCCTTCTGTCTACTTTCAACGTGAAAGTTTTAAAACTGTTTCATCATTTAAAGATTCAAGTCAAGATTTTGCCGATTTTTTTTTTTTAGATAAAAAGTAATTAGGTTCGCTACAACACAGCCTTTTAGAGAAGTCTACTGCTTTAAGATGGCGCCTGTTTGCTGGTGCGGGAAAGTCTGTCATTTCGCATCTAGTTTTTGGAATATGATCTAACAGGGCCGTCGTCTGTCATTTCACATCTAGTTCTACGTACAGTATATGTGATAACTACCATAGCCGTATGTTGTCGTATGTTTGTAGCAACTAGCAACTGGGCGCTGTTTGTAGCGGCTGACGGCCGCAGTCAGGTATTATTGTTTTTTATTTTATCTAGCAGCATGAGTTGAACATATTTACTCTCGGTCCGTTCCTCATTGCGTCCTGAAGACCACGCTGACTGTGTTTTATTTCCGCTTTACCCGGTATAATTCAGTAATCGGAATTTGGATGTTTGTGAATCGTTCTCGAATCTTCCACGGCCGAATCGCGAATAATCTAAGAATCGGAAATTTCGCACAGCTCTAGTGCCAATACCTTTGTCCGGCCCATTTTTGGAGTTTTGTGTAAAATGATAATGATTTTTTTCTCCCCATGCTTTTGTGTTTTTTCATTGCAAGCAAAATAAATGAACATTATGCTACCAAAGCATTTGTAATTGAAATCATTTTCTGAGAGAAATTGAGCATTATCTGACAGAATTGCAGGGGTGCCAATACTTTTGGTCAGCAGTGTATGTCCCTAGCATCCCTATGCAAACCTACGCCCTTGACGTCAGTACACTTTTTGACAAGATAACTTGCCAGTTTGTCTTGTCCAACAAAAGTTTAGCCTGAACGGCACCGTTGCTTCACCCTATCCTGTATAAAGATTGTACAAACACGTATGCATAAGAAGTCTTTACGCAACACGTTCCAAAAGTCCCAACAGGCACGTGCCGACGTGCGAACGCGCTATATCTGCATATTCCCACTTGCAAAGCATAGCCAAAGTCACGTGAATCGGCATGTGAGGCAGTCTGAGCAATGCAAACGCTCGGCTCTTGAAGTCGCAAGCTCGGCCTCCGCCGGGAGATGAATTTGAGTGTGCGCGAAAGGGAATTTTCAAGAGAGAAATGGCCCTGATTCACCTCGTTTTCACTGGGACCCCAATAACCCCTCTTCCACTTCCCCCTCCTTCAAACTGCTCTCTCATGCGCATTGCTCTGAGAGGGAACACGCTTGTCAGCCTACAAAAATAGACAGCCGTCCCTGGAGAACGTGTTGTAGCCGACAAGCTCCCGTTTACTTAAGTTTCTCATCTATCTACTCCGTGTTTTTTTTTTTTTTTTTTTGCTTCCCCATCCTCAAAAAAATCTCCCCACTCCCTTTTTAGAAATCTTTTTGACACAAAATGCATGGTGGTGTGATATGAAGGCATGCTTCAGACAGCCATTTCTGACCTGATATTTGCAGCAGTCACCCTTTATAACTATGTAGTTAGATTTAGATGTCATTGTGGTGACGTCTTTTAGCTTTGAATCGATAAAGTTTAGGTAAAAGGTCAAGCAGCATGTGCCTCATTAAAAAAATATTATATGGGACCTATTTTGAGTGTTTTTAATTGTATTTATGTATTATTCATTAAGATTAGAGTTGTCAGATGACTTTTTTACCGATATCCTGATATTGCCCAACTCAAAAAATCCGATACCGATATATGCGGTTGTGCACTTAACTTGTTATTGCTAATTGTATTGTGATGCCTCACTGGATGCTTTAATAATGATAAATGTAACAACTTCAAGGTTTTCTAAATAAACATTCTGTGAAAAAACAAGACAACCAAAGATATTGAAAAGTCCTATGTTGAAATGAGCCAAAATGTCCGCAATTAACTCATTCACTCCCAGCCATTTTCACCAGAGAAAGGCCCTACGCTCCCGGCCGTTTTACTGGATTTTGACTGATTTTGCAAGGCCCACAGAAAATTCAGTTCTATTGCTATATAAACACGGAACCCACCAAAAGAAAGATTAGACTCTATTCTTTCAGCAGGAAAACGTAATCTTTTTCATTCTTTAGAAATCAGCATTAGAAAATAGCTTAGTTTGAGCAATTTTCCAATTTATAATAAAAAACTGGGAAAATGAGCTTTTTGTAAACGCATACATTTCAAACATAACTTTGACTTTTTAACACAACTGTTTTTTGCCTTAGTTACATCCCAAACATCTGAATGTTTTCCTTTTACAAAATAACATAAACAACCAGACAAATAGAGCTTTTGATAGCAAAGTAACTATTTACACATAACTGAGAGATTACGTTTGGTGGCTGCGACAGCGGGTTAAACTTTTCCCCTCATCGCCGCCTGACTTGTAAAGATGGATTTTTTTAGTCTGTCTTTTGTGGTGACCACTTCCTCGTTCCCCTGGGGAACTTGTGTTCCTGGGCGGGAACTGGTTTGGCCGTGCGGGACACTGGAGGGTGCGGGGGACGCGAGCGGCGCGGGCTCTGCTCGGCGAGCAGCACTGACTCAACTACGCTGTACTGGTTGAATAGGGTTGGGGGTCTTACCAAATGCGCTACTGCCCTCCAGTGGCCAGTTTTATTGCTTTAAAATGGGTTTTGAGCTTTTGTGCATGCTATCTTAGATACATGGGAACCTATAGATGCCGATTGTCAAAAATAAACGAAAATACGTATAAATACGTTTTTGGGACACTGAAGCAATTAAAAATAGAACGGATTTATACGTTTTTTGGAGCAAATGAGTTCAATCATGGGTGTCCAAACCTGTCCTCAAGGGCCGCTGTGGGTCCTCGTTTTTGTTCCTACCAATAGAGCACAGACAGTTTAACCAATGAAGTTTGTGCTAAAACAAACAGCACCTGACTGCAATCAACTGATTACACTTGTGAGACACCAGATTGGTGAAAAGATGTCATCTTGTTTTGTAGGAATTAAATCCAGCACCCACTGCGGCCCTATGTGGAATAGTTTGGATGCCACTGAGTTAAGTTATAAAAGGAATCATTCACAATTAGCGATTTATAGCGACGCCGGTGGACAGAAGTGGTAGTGTTTTGCCTTAAGGAAGACTGCGTTTCCAACAGGACCAGCGCTGTTTCCTATGAGGATCAGCGCTCACCATTAAATCGTAAAATCATGATGGTCGCCTGCAGATGGATTAAACACTTCTGTTTCCAGCGGTTGTGTGAAGGATGAATAGTAATAAGGTAATGAATCCAGTTGTGGCTAAACCATAGCATATTACAGTTAGCAACCGTGTGACTTACTGTGGCTAATCCCCACCCTCTACCCACAATTGTCAGCGCTTACGAGTTCGCTTAAGGGGGCTGGGTGGTGTGGCGTCACGCCAGCGAGTGAAAGCCCGGCCAATGTTTATTATGTACATCCTGGTAGCCTCCCCTTTTTTCCTACCTCAGACAAAACTTTTTGTCTCTTATGTTGCTCTGCCATCTTTGCATCGTTTTCTGTCTTTATAATGAATGGGGAAAAAGGGTAGTGACGTATGCCGTAAAGCAGTCTGCACATTTGTAGTTTTTTTGTGAGCAGCAGGGTTCCGGCCACCCTCCTCAAAGTTGATTTTTGCCGGCGAAAGCGATACAAACCCTCTCAAGATGTAAAAGAGGTGTCATTCAACTAGTTGTCAGTCGACATATCACAAATGTTATGAAAATATTTTCTAATGGTTGAAAAGTTACCGAGTGTCGATTTATTAATGATAAATGTAACAACTTTAAGGTTTTCTGAAGAAACATTCTTTGAAAAATAAGTTAGAGAAAATGTCCTATATGACTAATATAAATTTGAAAGGAGCCAAAATTCGTAATTGAATAACAGGAATCATTCATAATTAAATCACATTTACAGCAGTTACCCCAAGAAACCACTAGGTGGCGGCCAAAGTATTACTAATACAGGGAGGCAATTAGGCATGTGCCGGTTACCGGTTTCACGGTTTACCGTGGTGTTAAAACGTTGCGGTTTCAAAACCACTAAAATTTTCCGTCAGACCGTAGTACGGTATTCGCCATTTTTCATGTGTCAAAAATGCAGCCAGAGGTGGCGTGGCGCGGCAGCGCTCACCCCCTCCCGTTTGTTTCTGTGTGTGAAAGTGACGCTATCAGCTAAACAGCAAGCAAACCCAAAAACAAATACTCCAATCATAAGTCGTTCTTTTCTTCAATTTATTGAGCTCTCAAATCGTGGTAAGTGTAATATACAAAATAAATACATTTAAAACGTACAATTGTATTTTTCCATGTGTGAGACGTGAGTAGCTTCAACAGATTAGCACCATGGAAAAGTTCGCTAAAAACAAAACACACATTTTCCTTTCAAATTCGATATACGCACTAACTAAAAGCTTACAAAGATGAATGTTAGCCTAGGCTTAGCTGGAAGAGCAACTTCGTCAAGTGTTACAGCCGCAGAGTGAGAAAACAAGCTTGATTTGCTTGAATGAAGGGGGGGAAAAGGCATAGCATCAAAGATCGTTAATTGACGAAAGATGATTTTGCCCTAAGCACAAATCCACGTTTGTTAGCTCAAGAAGAGGTCTCACTCCCAATGTTTTTTTTTTTTTAGATGAAACCTTTCCACAACAATATTTACATTTTAACTAACTTTTACATTTTTAACTAACTTATACTAACTTGTACATTTTTAACTAACTTATTAACTTATGAATTCTTTGTTCTTTTTAACACAAAGGCATGACCAGATTTGACACAGTGGCTGAAAATGGCAAAACTTCACTTGAGCTTGTCCACCCTCAAAAAAAAAAAAAAAAAAAAAAAAAAAAAGTCATGCAGTATACATTTTTAAAAATTTTATTCAGAAGTGTTTTTACTTTTTTACAGAAATTATTTTGTTCTTGCTGTAATCTTAAGCAACTTGAGCTGTGGCTGTGGGTATACTGGACTGTCTCAGGAAATTAGAATACACAATATTCTAATTTTTTGAGACAGTCCTGTGTATATATACAGGACTGTCTCAGGAAATTAGAATACACAATATTCTAATTTCCTGAGACAGTCAGGAAATTAGAATATTGTTAATTTCCTGAGACAGTCAGGAAATTAGAATATTGTGTATTCTAATTTCCTGAGACAGTCCTGTATATATACACAGGACTGTCTCAAAAAATTAGAATATTGTGTATTCTAATTTCCTGAGACAGTCCAGTAGTCTATTAGTTATATTTTAATTGTATTTAAAATGTTTTTTTTTAATTGATAATGTATTTATTTTAACAATATATTCATGTTCCAATTTGCAACTCTGTTCTGAAAAACAAAAAAAAATCCTGTTCAATGGAAAAAAGTTATTTTTTTTAAACCCATACATCTCAAAATAACACATTTTGTAGCTATAATTGCAATACCGTGATACCGTGAAACCGCGGTATTTTTGCTCACGGTTATCGTACCGTCAAAATCTCATACCGGCACATGCCTAGAGGCAATCATAGCAAGCAGTTTCAGCTGCGGCCTGCAGTACTTGCAGGGGTCGCGGTTGGCAGATGACAAATACTTGATCTAATTCACAGGTGTCAAACCGATTCCAGAAAGGGCCAAGTGGGTGCTGGATTTTGTTCCAACCGATACAACGCAAAGAGTTTAACCAATGAACTTCCTGCTGAAACAAGCAGCACCTGACAAAGTTTAACTGTTTACACATGTAAAAGATCTAATTGGTGAAAAGGTGTCCTCTTCATTGGTTGGAAAGCAAACCTGCACCCACTTGGCCCTTTCTGGAATGGTTTGACACCTGTGATCTAATTGGTCCTAGAAAACAGTGGGTGTGGTTTGCGGATGATGAACGCTTGATCTCATCAGTCATTCAAAGCAGGGGGCGTGGTTGCGGTTGATGGACGCTTGATCTGATAGGTTGTTGATAGCATGGGCTAAGAGCTCAAGTTGGTCAGAAGAGTTCACTCTTTAGGGAAGACAAGAAGCCATTCCTCCATTTAATTTAAGAACAAGATATCAATTTAAAGTCATCTAGTTAAATTTTTGATAGGATTATATAAATCATAATATTCCAAGGTGTAGTTAAGTTTAAGGCTAAAGAAATATATACTTTTTATATGGAAGACTAGTTTAGGGCTCAAACCCCTCGAGTTAAGATTAGAGTGACGCGTGGGTAATCAGGTTCTTAATTAAAAGGTGTTACATGTATATGGGCAAGTCCCCCATACTCTACATATCTATTCATTCCTATATATAACAGGATCATTGAAAGCAGTGGCCGTGGTTGGTGGATGATAAACGCTTGATCTGATTGGTCGCTGAAAGCAGAGGGTGTGGTTGGCTTCTACAGCGGGCTGCACCTGAACTCTTAATCACCGGACATGCCAATGCACTGACAATTCCCAAGATGCATTTTGCTTGGCTTTTTCACAGATTTTTTTTGTACTTCATTAGTTTTCTTAGCGACTATTTCTTTCTGGTAATACAGTAAAGAGTTTATAGTTCATTATTTTTCAATCATTTATTGTTCATTGAAGTTTTGCACCTGGAATGAAAATGGTCTGGTTTGGAGACATCGAATGGTCGATATGCATAACGGCTGTGCTAAGCTGTGACCAGCCCTTGAACAAAGGCAGAAGGCTTCTACATTCACTTTGAAGGCAACATGCATACTGGCCCAAAACCGATAATGAAAAACTGATATACTGGCCAATATCATTTCAAAATGCTTTTATCGACCACCTGAAATCTGTTAACTCTTATTAAGATCCCTGCGTTCAGTTAATTCTTTTTTTTAAAGAGTTTGTTCTTTGCATGTCTTGCTGCCCTTACTACAGTCATCCAGTTCCGTTGATGACAACCTTGTGTATTTACTGTACAGTCACTATAGAAAATGAAAGGATAGATTCCGCAGTGGTCAGGGGGAGTGGCACCTTCCAGTTGAGTTTCTTTTGTTTGTTCAGTCACCTGTGGCAGCATTGCACACTATATCTCAGCTCCTTAATCTGATTTGACTGCGTTCCTCCAGCCTCCACCGGCTGCCAACGGCCCTCAGAGTGATTCTGTTGTCAGGCACAGAGTAATGAAAACACATAAACTTCTCATTACCTGCCAGTGGGCCCGAGCAGCTGTAGTATATTTACACACACGAGCACACGTACGCACACACCAAGCTGGAGCGAGCGCATGGGGAGAAGGCTCCCAGATGCAGAGCGAGCCCTTCGAGGGCATCAACCACTGACGCTTGATCAGAGGCCTCGGTCTATGATGCAGACATACAAAGTAGCCTTTTTAGGTCTCTTGTCATGAACTCTGTTCATAGTGTTCTGTTTTCTTTGTCTCAAACTTACCAGAGATTATTAGGGTTTTTTGGTTCTAGAAGTGATGAGAAACCAGGATTTTCCCCCTAGGACAAGGGTCCCCAAAATACGGCCCGCCTCCACATTTGGTCCAGCCCCCTGAACTTTTTAAAAAATTTATTTCCTGGCTTTTTTCTGTGAAGAACCCAGAGAGGGTTATTTGGTTATTATCTATTCAATTAATAGTGTTATTATTATATTATGTTATATTTTGGGCTGTCAAATGGTTAAAATTTTTAATCGAGTTAATCACAGCTTAAAAATTGATCGTAATTAATCACAATTCAAATCATCTATAAAACATACATTTTTCTGTAAATTATTGTTGGAATGGAAAGATAAGACACAAGACGGATATATACATTCAACATACTGTACATAAGTACTGTATTTGTTTATTATAACCAGGGGTGCACATAAGTTGTGCACGGACGTAGACAAACGCGCTGGCCCTCAACGGCTTCCATACGCTTTTGCGTACCGATGGCTGACCACTGTATTTGCGGCGGACACGAGAAAATAACTTCTCAAAATGTCGAAGAGGCAGGCCACACTGAGTAATTACGTCCGTGTTCCCCCACCCCTGTCAAAAGACAGACAGACGACAGAGACGTCACTGGAGCTACCGAAAAAAAGGACTTTTGCTGAAAAGTGGCTACAGGAGGTACCGTGGCTAGAAGCAAATGATGCTCGCACGGAAATGCGGTACAAAATGTGCCGTGAGAATCCCAATGTCGCCGATAAGAGCAGCGCATTTTATGTAGGGTCAAAGAATTTCAGCCATCCAAACTTTGAAAAGCCCGAAAAAAACAGAGCATGTGGCAATTAAGCAAACTATCGATGTCAAACAGGACCCCAATCGCCCTATGGACAAGTGGCGGAATTGGACGGAATAAAGGTAATGAACAGCGACATGCACTGACAAACGTGTTTTTGCTCGCATTTTACAAAGCTAAACATGCCACGTTCAATGAGGTCTTACGAGGAGGACATCCCACTTTTAAAAAGGCTTGGAGTTAATGTGGGAGCCGCATAATGCCCTTTGTTTTGAATTGGTGCTTTTTATTTCTTTACATTTCACTTCAAAGTAATGGCAATTTTGTTGTGCCAGTTGATGTTAATCAAGCATTAATTGTTAATATAATTAATTAAAGTTAATTGGCTCTAAGTAAAGCTTGTCATAAATTTATCGCATCAGGCGGGTCGGCTCTCAAGCTCGATGAGGACCAAGTCACATCTCCAGGTCCTCCTCTGAGAACCTGGGCAAAAAAATTTATGTGCACCCCTGATTATAACAATAAATCAACAAGATGGCATTAACATGATTAACATTCTGTTAAAGCGATCCATGGATAGAAAGACTTGTAGTTCTTAAAAGATAAATGTTAGTACAAGTTATAGAAATGTTCTATTAAAACCCCTCTTAATGTTTTTGTTTTAATAAAATTTGTAAAATTTTGAAACAAAAAATTAACTAGTAGCTCGCCATTGTTGTCAATAATTACACAATGCTCATGGTTCTGAAAACCATAAAATCAGTCAGCAGAGGGTGACAAAACACCAAAAAAACACAAGTAACAAATGGACATGACACTGTGCTGTCATTTTAATCTGTTTGAGCGGGGCATGTGCGTTAAATGCGTCAAATATTTTAACGTGACTAATTTTAAAAATTAATTACGGCCAGTTAACCCGATAATTTTGACAGCCCTATATATTATTATTATTACTATTTTATTTTATTTACTTTTGTTCCGTGAAGAATTCAGGAAGGGTTATTTGATTGTGGCTTTCTGAAAAACAATACATTTTTACATTTAGGCACTCCTGCAATCGTCACTTTTTCTGTTACAAACTGACCCGGCCCCTCATCAGAGAAGGAAAAAGTTTGGGGATCCCTGCCCTAAGATGTCTCTTCCCACTGAAGATCAGAAATTGCCATTATTCGATCTATCCCCTCATCCCTTTGTGAAAAATTCTTTTCATGAACACACTCTTTGGCTGCCGATGATGATGATTGACGAATCACAGCGGCTCTAAAAATGACCACTTAGTACCTTTGGCATATGACCACTGACAACAGTCAAAGTTAGGAAACACGTCAACAACGTTCCTGCTGTTCTACCAGCTTTAATGTTATTTCATAAATAAGAAACTGGAAGAAAAAGCCCCGCGCCCACTGACGATATAACGTGCACACTTAAAGCTACACACACATAAAGCGGAAGCCTTAGGCGTGCTGAAGTCGAAATTACCCGGCTGTCATCAAGCAGTGATGGATGGTTCTTTCTCTCACGGCTGCTGTATATGATAGGCTGTTATTGGCCTCATTCAGACAGGTAAGACAGGCTGATACGGTCCAACACCGAGGTGCCAATTTTAGTCCTGTACAGAGCCACTGTGCACTTGCAATTACTTGGCATTCTCGCTACATCTATCTCAACGCGTCCATTTATGTCAAAGCAAGGACCCAACAGATTTTTACAGGATATCTCTGCTGAGATGACTGCGGAAGCTTAGGAAAAAGGTTAGATTGGTTGGTTTATCCTCCTTGTCGGTAAGCCATGCATTAAAAAACAAAAAACAAAAACAAGCACTTTTATGCAGATTGTTCTGCAGATTGGCTTTAAATTAGGTCACTGTTCTGGTGGAGAACACTTGAGATGCTTATATTTGAATGCCAGCTTCAACATATATCATTTGTTTAAATCGCCGATCTATCACTATTCGCTAGTTTTCTATCGCTAAATTCTGTTTTATTTTTAGTCAAATATCTTCCATGTTCTCAAATCTGTTGTCACCTCTATGACGACAATGCGCTGATTGGCTGAGTTCCCGGCCCTGCATGCTACTAGCTAGCGTGGACGGACCTCAGCAGTGTCGGCAACCTCAAACACGAGTCGCACCTGGCACTTTGCAGTCTGTTTGTACATGCTGTCGTCATACTGTGAGCAAACGTGATTTATTTCCTCGTGTTAACCGGGCACTGTTGCTGCATGCGGGCAACGTTCAAGATCACAACGTTAAACAACGTTCACTAAAGCCTGAGTTATACTCCCGCGTTGCGGTGACGGTGCAGCGACTACGGCGTCATTCGACGTTCGATAGTTCTGCGGTGAGGGAACGTGTTGCTCTGTAATTCACCGCCAAGCCACTAGAGGGGTGTGGCGTTATGTTTGTACGGTTTTGGGGCATGCTTGTTGACTTCCGCTAGTCGGAGAAAAAAATAAACAATGCAAGATGGAACTCTGAAAGTAAATACTCTGCTCATCAACACTGAATAAATATTGAACATACAAATGTTGAGGAGCAGGCGACGCAGAAGACTTTCGAGGCGGTCTGGCAGACTTTTGATGCCGCACAGAGCGTTTTAGACTCGGGTGGAGAGAGCTAGCTGTGGCGGCTAGCTTCAAACTGGCGTCGAGCACTGTGTTCAAGGTCTGCAAAGCCCTCCAACCCGATTTGTTTGCCGTGTCCTACAACCAGCCAGTGGGAAGCCATAGCAGATTTCTGGCGTCTACGGAACTTACCAAACTGCATTGGGAGCCTTGATTTTAACGTTATCATAAAAAGCACCGAGGCACTCTCAATCAGTGTTGATGTATTGTGTGTGAACTGTCTGTTATTGAAAATTAAAGATCAAAACAACTCTTTTGACACCAAATCTGTGCTTTATTCTTCATATACTTCAGTGCTTCTCAATTATTTTCTGTTACGCCCCCCCAAGGAAGACGTAAATGTTTCGCGCCCCCCCAACTCTCTGCCGCCACTGTAAATAGTATCATTTGTCTATAATATTACTATTATAAGTACGCCTCAGCCTAACATTGTGTCCTTTTTTTTCTATTAAAGAAAAAAAGTAACATAGATCAACTTATAATAAAGTATAATTTTATTAACATTGTTTTGCTTGTAACAGAAAAGACTTAACGCGCATCAATTTGCCTGAAATTTAAAAAAAAAAGTCACATCCAAAATGTAAAAATACACTCAAGGTATATATTTTTGACCATTTGAAAAATAAAATGTAATAAAATCAGTAAATAATAACAAATTCAAATTGATTAGAAACATTTACTCTTCAGGACAACATGCCAAAAAATTTGACCGAAAAAAAACTGAATAGAACGGCGGGGGGTCTTTGGACAGAAGGAAAGTTTTTATTTTTGCTGATTCACCACAGTGCTCACTGGTTTACTGATAGAACACTGACAAAGTGGGACGATTGTGACAATTGGCAATATTCGGCACGTTTTTGCTGAAAAACAATCAAGCGGCTTATCAATGAGATTGAGGTCTAATGTCTTTAAGTGGCGTCTTAACTGATTTGGCTTCAGACTCTCCGCTCTAATCATTTTTAGACTCAGTAAACAGTGGTCTTTCCTCATTTCCCACTATATTAAAAGTCAAAGCCAAAAGGCAAACGGCCCGAAAAAAGCGCATTCTCGGCGGCCGAGGGAGAACCGTAGGTCAGCGCGGTGGTCGTGACGATCCCAAGCCGAAAACGGCACTTCTCGGCTGGACACGTGAGAACCGGAGAAGACAGTGGGTCGCCACTGCCACCCACGGAGTGGATGTGCAAGTACACTTTATTCTAGTACGGCAAAAAAAAAAAAAAAAAGCATGTTTGCCAAGGTCACTCGCGCCACCCCTGGCATCGCTCTGCGCCCCCCACCATTTGAGAAGTACTGATATACTTGAAGTGTGACACGTAAATAAGTCAGACTCACAGCAAACATATGTACACAATAAATGATGAAGTGCACCAACCAAAAATACGACATAAAGTAATAAAAAGTTGGCAGTTTTTGGCCGACTGGGTCACCTCTTCGTGTGGCCACTCGATTCCGAACACACACGTCTTGGTGGTTCTTCCATTTTTTTTCTTTTTCAATCGCCGACCTTGCCATTTGGCAATCACAATGATGTCTTGACGAGACTTGCTCTTCGATGATACTCCCGTCAGCTAGGTCCATTTTTGTGTGTAGAAAATAATGTTTGATTCTATTCTACACTGGCGGCGATTTCGCGCTAAACCGGAAACAAGTCTGAGGGGACCAATCACAGTCCTTTTTTGCCACGTCATACGCGTCTACACGACGCGAAGGTTATAAAATTCGAGAGTCGCGCGCCAGGCTACGGCGCAGGGTCGTAACTCGGGTCTTCCTTGACGGCCCAGGTCTGACGCGGAAGTATAACTCGGCCTTAACACCACACATGCCACCAGTATAAGACCGAATCTAACAAAATGGCATGCTCAAAGTTGACCAAGAGAAGAAAAGAGAACAAAATCGCCATTTTAATGAGGAATGGAAAGACAAATATGTGTCCATTTTACCAACTGCAAGTACCAAACCTATGAGTTTAATATGCTTCAAAACAGTTGCTCTGATAAAAAGTGAAAATGTGAAAAGTCATTATTTTAAAGAGCACAGCTCTTTTGAAGAGAAATTTCCTAAATCAGAACAGACCCGGCGGCATGGGCGGGCATTAGGGGGCCGTGCCCGCCCTGAGGGACGGCTGTGCCCGCCCTAGCTCGATTAAACTGTACTGTGTAACTTTTTATTTTTATTTTTTAAATCTTCCACAAAAACACACACACACGGGGAGAATGAACCCTATATTCCAGTGTTTTTCAACCGATTGTGCCGCCGCAGCGAGAAATTATCCAATGTCGCTTTTTTTTAACATCGTCGGGCAAAGTTGCAGTAGGAAGGAAGGAATGTGGAAAAAGTTCTCGGTTGTGTGCAGATGAGTCGTGTTGCGTTCAAGGACTACTCGGATTTCTAGCCGTCAGCCACCTTGCTCTCCGTAACAATGTGGACCCCAGCACTTCTACTGTTCATTATTTGACTCGTCAAGTGTCGATATATACAAAAGTGTCCTTTCCATTTTATCCATATGTGACGACCGTTAATCCTCCCTCTTTGTTTTATTCCAACACATTATCGAGGACAGCTAGGTGAGAGATACCTAGAAATCCGAGCAGTTCTTGAACGCGACACGAGCGGCTATCTAGCGCCATGGCGCCATACAAGTTTAAACTCATCTCCAAATGGATTATTTTGTACGCCTTCGTGAAAACACAGAGAAATTGCCAACTTTTTTGAGGAAAACTACAAAGGTAAATAAGAACGCCCTGAAAGCCAGTTACTTTGTTGCTAAATCCCAAAAGTCCCAAACAGAGACGTTAATACTACCTGTCTGCAAAGCCATTGTCAGCGAGACGACCAGCCCTGATGTGCTTAAATGCATTGCTCAAGTCCCCTGTCTGATAGTTTTTCAAGCCTAATTGCTAAACGTTTCACACTGAGTAAGTATAAATACTGAGAAATTATTTTATAATTAAATATACTATACAGAAAGTAATTTTGGAACATTTTGGTGTGGTGTGCCGCGAAATTTTTTCAAACGCAAAAATGTCCCGTGACTCAGAAAAGGTTGAAAAACTCTGCTCTAGTCATCCTATCTTCATCTGTCGTCACAATCAGAGCAGCGAATGTAGGCAATTTCTAGCCAATCACAGATAAGGGGGGCGGGCTAAGTAGCCGGCCATTGTGTACTGCGATTGGATAGGGATTGCTCCGGTTACAGAAATGGCGATTGAGCGGCTCCTCCGTTGCTAATTCAAATTGGAATGGACATCCGTGTTTTTTTTTTTCAAAAAACTAAAGACGAACTAAAGCCATGACAAAGACGCGGCCGAAAGTCAACATGAAGGGATAGCGCTGCCACCTCCTGTAGTTTCACTTACTGACACTATCATCAGAAAATATAACGGGTAAAAACGCCACTGTTACGGCTAAATTTACATTGAAGAAGTGTGCCCCCCCCCCCCCCCCCAAAAAAATGTAATGCCCCCCCTGTAATTTCTTTCTGCAGCCGGGTCTGAATCAGAATTGAGAAGGCAAGAAATTAACAGGTTGAAGCAGTCATATCAAGAGTCAAGCAAAGTTATTTTTAAATCTGACACAACAGCAAATTGTAATGGAGTGCTCACTCAGTTGGTGTTGGCCAAACTTAAGTGTGTGACTGAAGTGATGGCAGCAATGTTCGAAGGAAAAGAAAAGGAGAAAATGACAACAAAAATCAAACATCTCACTCCCAGATTCATCAACCACAAGACTCACCGAAGTACTGGCTAATGATGCGAGTAAACAGCTTTGTGACCCCCAAATGCCATTTCTCTCATTGAACAGTGTTTTACAGTTAGTTACTGTCAATAATTATGTTTGCACCTTAATGATTGTCAAGGAAGTTCACTTTTGAACCCCAAGATAAGTATCAATCAATAGCTCAAATGAGCGGGGTCGCAAGGGCGGGTCGAGCCCGGCCCACGGGGAGGCCAGGGAGGGTCGAGCCCGGCCCACGGGGACGCCAGGGCGGGTCGAGCCCGGCCCACGGGGGAGGCCAGGGCGGGTCGAGCCCGGCCCACGGGGGAGGCCAGGGCGGGTCGAGCCCGGCCCACGGGGGAGGCCAGGGCGGGTCGAGCCCGGCCTACGGGGGAGGCCAGGGCGGGTCGAGCCCGGCCCACGGGGGAGGCCAGGGCGGGTCGAGCCCGGCCCACGGGGAGGCCAGGGCGAGCCAAGTTTTTTGAGTCTTTGAGTCTCGAACCCTCCCAGCTTAAGTGAGTCATCAAATTTGTGACTCGAGTTGACTCGAATCCGAGTGTCCTTGTGACTCAAGTTTAATTGCCTGGTTATCTGTCATCACTTTTCCATTTGTACAACTTGTCACCAGACAATAAAATACTCCAGACTGAACAAACAGCAACAAGTGCTTTCACCTTAATTGCTTCTAGACTCCAACAACTGAGTCCACAAAGTCAAACAAATACTAAACAATCAATAATCAATTACACAGGCCTGGGCGTCTTTAATTTTCAATCATCACTCTCGTCCTTCAGATGTTAACTCGGTTGGTCCGTTGAGCCTTTTATTCTTTGACTTCTGGCCATTGTGCAGCGCCAGTGGGACAGTTTGAAGTTAATTAACTTCAACAATCGTATTTTATCAGCAGTCACGTTGCGAAACGGGCCACTGGAACTTTCCCACCCCAGAATTCCTTTTGAATTTAAACCATCTGTCTTCAGGCTTAAAAGTAAATTGAAGTTCTCACTGGCACAATTCAACCCTACTAGGACTTCTCCTGTACTCTTTGAGTGCAACACTTTCAAACATTTAATCAACTGAGATCCTTCATGTTCCCAAAGATGGAGGAAAAAAAAGAATCCCCTCCACTTTTTAGGGAAGCAAAAACTTTCTAAAAATGTCTTGTGTTGTCAAGATATTAAAATGATGTGCTTGACATCCATTTATTTTTTTTTCCAAGCCTTCTGTGATCAACATCCCCAAATGACCTTTTTCCCCTCAACGTCACTGCGGATCTAATTCTATAAAGGTCCCAACGGGGGAGTGGTGAACAACCGTGGTGAAACTTTAATCACTCAGACAGGCATGCAGAGTCACAGGAGCAGAAATGTGATGAACTGTCCACTATGAGGGTAACTAAGATGGCGCCGGTGTATGTTGACGTGGCTTGCCGTCTCCCACTGTTTGTGTTTTTGTTGTTTTTGTCTTTTTTAATCTCGACCGTCAGTTCGGTTTTATTTATGATCGCCAAACGCTGTTAGATCTTCGCCCTGCTGCCAAGGATTTGGTGAAGGGCAACCACGAATGTTTTAAGACGTATCGGCCATTCCAACAGCCGGACTCGCTACCTGTCCACCTTTGCTGTACTTCCGCTCCCCTCCCTTGGTCTACACGCCGACGCCGCCGACGGGGAAAACGTGGCGGTCAGCTGGCGAGATTCAAGCTCTTTTTTGCTCGAACATTCGTGGCACGCCGGAGGAGAAGCGGAGCAGTGCCTGGCCTCTTTCTGCACCCGCGATCACTGGATTTGGTGGACGCCTGCCTGGTGTACGTCGCCGGCTCGGCCGGAGTGGCTCGCCACGGCACCTGTTCCCCGCGCCCCCGCTGGCGAGGTGCAAATCCCCACCATCTGCGGGCCCTGCCTCGTGCGCCCCGAGCAAGCCCCCCAACGGCCAGGTTCGCCCTTGTCAACGCGAGATCACTGAGCAACAAAACTTTCATTTTAAAGGATTTCTTTATATCGAACTCCCTGGATTTTTTATGTGTGACGGAGACATGGCTGAGCACCGGTGAGTACTCTTCTCTCGCCGAGCTGTTACCACCGGACTGCTGCTATTTTAACTCGCCGCGAGCTGAGGGTCGAAAAGGAGGTGGAGTAGCAGTTGTTTTTAAAGATTCTTTTAAAAGCCGGCCGATCAGCCTGCAAGCACCCTGCGTGACTTTTGAGCACTGCCTGTTCGAAATTGGTCGCTGGCACGCTGTACTGTGCGCTGTCATTTACCGACCACCCAAGTACAACAAGGATTTTTTAAGTGACTTTGCTGAATTCTTGGCTGAAATTTTACCAAAATATGATCGTGTCCTCATTCTTGGGGATTTTAACATTCATGTCTGTTGCCCTGATGAGCCAATCTCCGGCAGCTTCTTAAATGTTATTGACTCTTTTAATCTTGTCCAATCGGTGGTCGGACCTACCCATCAACTCGGCCACACGCTTGATTTGGTGCTATCACATGGGTTGTGTGTGTCCAATCTGAACATTCATGATGCAGTATTTTCAGACCACATGCCCATTGTATTTGACGTTCCTATTCGGCGGGAAGCTAAACTTTGCGCACCCCCAAAACGCTGTCGCACATTTCACTCCTCCTCTCCAGCTCTTTTCTCATCGACTTTTTTGGATATAAGCAACGATCTCCCTCATTCACCCGAGAGTTTAAATACTGACGAACTGGTTGCTTCTTTTAATACTGTTTGCTTACGAACATTGGACACGATCGCTCCCCTAAAAAATCGGCGCGTCAAACCAGCACCGGAGCCCTGGCTTAATGACGTCACTCGCGCCGCCAGACGAGAGTGCAGGAGAGCGGAGCGCTCTTGGAAAAAGGACAAGCTGCACGTTTCCTGGGAGATCCTAAAAGACTGCTTGGTGAAATATCAGAAGACTGTGAAAGCTGAGAAGCACAAGTACCTATCGGAAATTATTGCTAGTAGTAATAATCCCCGTGCTCTCTTCAAAACTATAAATTCTGTCCTCGATGCTCCAATTTCCCTAGATCCTGATGCATCAAATGAAAAATGTGACCGCTTTCTTCAATTCTTTATTGACAGAGTTGCTACAACTAGAGCCTCTATTTCACCATTTTGCAATGATCCCTCCGTTCCCATGCGCTGTTCATCTGTTTTCGCCCAGTTTGAGCAAGTTTCTTCTTCTTTTGTCGAAAACATTGTTAGTAATATAAAGCCCTCCGGTTCCCCCTCCGATGTAATTCCCCCTCGCTTATTTAAAGAGGTTTTTGACATCATTGCTCCACACGTCTTAAAAATTATTAACTGTAGTCTCCTTACTGGCACATTGCCATGTGACTTTAAGCATGCAGTAGTAGAACCTTTGTTGAAGAAGAGAGGCCTAGACTCCACCCTCTGTTCAAATTTTAGGCCCATTTCTCATCTTCCATACATCTCTAAAATACTAGAAAAGGTTATCTATAGTCAGCTGCTACCATTCCTTGAAGAAAACCAGATTTCGGAACCATTTCAGTCTGGTTTTAAATCCCTCCACAGCACTGAGTCGGCACTTTTAAGAGTATCAAATGATATACTTCTGGCAACAGACTCTGGCAAGTTTGTTGTTTTAGTTCTTTTGGATTTATCTGCAGCATTTGATACCGTAGACCATCAGATTTTAATTTCTCGTCTTGAACACAGTGTGGGTATTCAAGGTGTCGCTCTTGAATGGTTTAAGTCTTACCTAAATGAACGGAGTTTTTGTGTGAAAATGGGCAATTTCATGTCCAAAAAGGCATCGCTTCCACATGGGGTTCCCCAGGGATCTGTTCTCGGCCCTCTTTTATTTTCACTTTATTTATTGCCTCTTGGTTCTGTTTTTAGAAAACATGGTGTTTCATTTCATTTGTATGCTGATGACTGTCAGATCTATTTTCCATTGGCGCAGAATGGCACTTTCTGTCAACTTATTGAATGCCTCAACGATATAAAGTCGTGGCTCTCATGTAATTTTTTAAGTTTGAATGACAGTAAGTCTGAAGTCATGGTGTTCAAACCGAGTAGCCAGGCCTCCCTGAATGTTGACCTCGGTTCATTGTCTCCGTTTCTTAAGAATTATGTCAAAAATCTAGGGGTCCAATTTGATGCTGATTTTAAATTGGAGAAGCAGATTTCTTGTGTTGTTCGGGACTGTTTTTATCAGCTTCGCCAGATTGCTAAGGTGAAATCTATTGTTTCACGCTCTGATATGGAAAAATTGATTCATGCTTTTGTCACAACTCGGCTGGATTACGGTAATTCTTTGTATGCAGGTGTCGGTCAGGCGGCACTGGCCCGTCTGCAACTTGTACAAAACTCTGCTGCTCGACTCCTAACTAGAACCCGCAGGCGTGAACATATCACCCCAATTTTAGCATCTCTTCACTGGCTCCCGGTACATTACCGAATACATTTTAAGATATTATTATTTGTTTTTAAATGTTTGAATAATCTTGCGCCGCCATATTTGTCAGAACTGCTTCAGCCTTACAGTCCAACCAGAACCCTCAGATCAGCTGACCACCTGCTTCTAGTAGTCCCAAGATCAAGGCTGAAGCTTAGGGGTGACCGTGCATTTGCGGTGATGGCGCCCAGGCTGTGGAACCAATTACCACTTACTATTAGACAGGCCCCCTCACTTACGGATTTTAAATCACGTCTTAAAACATTTTATTTTTCGTCAGCTTTTAATGTGCAATGACAGTTTATGACCTCGTCTTTTATTTATTTTATTTTATGTGTTTGTTTTATCTTTCAAAGTTGACTTATTTTGCTGTGTTTTGCTATGTAAAGCACTTTGGTCTCCTTGGCGGATTTTTAAATGTGCTATACAAATAAAGTTGATTGATTGATTGATTGATTGATGATCAAAAGTTAGCAGACAATAACAGAATGAAAGTCACCCGAAGAATGAAAAATGAACAAAAGCACAGTGAAGGTCATCCAAAAATGTTCGGGTTAATACAGGATTTTTTTTTTTTAAATGGGGAATGAAAGTATGCTATTTTGTCCTGACAATGTTGAAGAGCTTCATTTAGACAAGTTTCTCTTCATTGAATTGCGCCAATGTGGTCTTTTTCTCCAGCTTTCTTTTATCAATGGCAGATGCTGGTCTTTCCTGTGATGGTGAAGGGGCTCTGCTGCACCCGCTGCTCGGTAGGGAAAGAAACCAGATTGCCAGAAGTCAGTTCTCCAAAAACATGCAGCTACAATAGAAAAAACACCTAAAATAGCTCGATTTTTCGCTAGTCGTTTCAACAAAGCAAGTGTCGCTAAGATGATTATGAAAGTCTCCGGTTCAACTCATAACAATGGAATGACACAAAAATCGAAAAGGGATTCAGCCTGAGATCATCCAATCATCATGCAGAGCGTCCGGGAGAGCCGAGCCCCGTCCACTACGGGTCTGACAAAAAATCGAAACGGTGATATATCGTGATACTTTGCATCCCAAAAGGTTATCGATATGCTCATGCCATGAATCGAGATATCATTTTAAAAAGGTGTCAGTTTTTTTTAAAAAAAGGAACTACAAGTTAGGTGACAAAAATCTTCCACCATTATAGTGTCTCCGTTAACTCAATGGCTGCCATTGGCAGCACTTGATGCCCAATCCATTAAGACTGGGAAGGGCGAACGAACGTTTGTTCGCTCAAAACCAGAGCTTTCACAGTCACTCTTTCCGATTTTCGGGGCATTAACAGGTCACTCCCTTTTGAGTTGGAGTCATTGCCTATTCATTCCCGGGTTACTTCCTGTTCTGTAACCCAAAATAAACAGGAAGCGACCCATGAATTGCCCCAAAATCAACAGGAGGTGACTGGAAAATCAATAGGTGATGACCTGAAATGGGCCAAAATTCGCTCGTTGCCTGGCATTGGCAACTGACTGATGTTGTGGATGGTGTGAAGTGGGAGGGGCCTGTTTGAAGAGGGAGGGGCTAATTCACCACCAGCCTCACAGTTCAAATGGATTGGACGTCAACCGAACCCGTTTCACACATACCTAAACACCGTTAAAATCCCGGAATTTAAACGGGTAGCCCTTACTGTATGTGTGAAAGCAATTTCCCGGGTTGACTGACACGGAGATGACGCGGACATTTACCAATTCGCATCTTATTATAGTGTCCAGGACCTTTCCGGGAAGTGGTATGTGTGAAACCAGGCATTAAATTCCCCGGTTACACCACAATGGCTGATGAAGTAAATATCATGGCGGGCCAATCGTCATTTCCTCTTTCTTCACAGTAAGACAAAAAGCGGTAAACAAACATCGCAATTACTGTATTGGCCCGAATATAAGACTGCCCTGATTATAAGACGACTCCCTCCTTTTCAAGACTCAAGTTTGAAAAAAAGACTTTTTGAACACCAAATTAATTTTTATACAGTAAATAATTACAGTACATCCGAAACAAATGATTATAACAATATATTTGAGAGAAAAAGCATGTTATTTTGCCTCATCCAAGTCTTAATATCTGAACATTTAAATATTAGGGGTGTCAAACGATTACAATTTTTAATAGTTAATTACGGTTTAAAAATTAATTAATCGTAATTCAAACCGTCTATAAAATATGCCATATTTTTTGGTAAATTATTGTTGGAATGGAAAGATAAGACACAAGATGGATATATACATTCAACATACGGTACATAAGTACTGTATTTGTTTATTATAACAATAAATCAACATTAACATTATTAATATTCTCTTAAAGCGATCCATGGATAGAAAGACTTGTAGTTCTTAAAAGATAAATGTTAGTACAAGTTATAGAAATTAAAACCCTTCTTTATGTTTTCGTTTTATTAAAATTTGTAAAATTTTCAATCAAAAAAATAAACTAGTAGCTCGCCATTGTTGATGTCAATAATTACACCATGCTCACTCATTGTGCTGAAACCCATAAACTCATTTGGACCCAAGCGCCAGCAGAGGGCGCCAAACACCAGAAAACAAGTAACAAGCGGACATTACACTGCTGTCATTTTAATCCGTTTGAGCGGGGCATGTGCGTTAATTGCGTCAAATATTTTGACGTGATTCATTTAAAAAAATTAATTACCGCCCGTTAACGTGATAATTTTGACAGCCCTATTAAACATGTAAACTAAAGTGCAATCACATTCGTAAGTGAATGGCTTCTGGTTTTTGAAATGTAAATAAACCTATTCATTGTGATAAAACAACAAAATTGCAATAACTGCGTTAACCATCAAAGTGAGGTCTAACTGGAATTGTAGTATAGAAACAAATCTGAATAAGGAAAAACATTGCAATAAAATAATGCAAACTGGTTAAACTTGAGAGTAGCTGAGATCTCTCATGACAGAACATCGCTTCAATGATATCTGGCGCTATCTAGCGTCGCGAATGGGTATAATTTCTAGACTGCGAATATAAGACGACCCCCACTTTTTCAGTCTTGTTTCAATGCAAAAAAACACTGTCTTATATTCGGGCTAATACAGTATCAACATGGCAAACTTGAAGTAGCAAAATTAAACAAAAAACATAATGAAATTGCTACAAGATCGTAGAGCCGAGAAAGAGCGTCCATCGTCCATCTTTGGAAATGTGTGGTTTATTTTGTTGCCGATGCCGACCAAAAATGACGTAATGTCCGGGTTATAAAATCGCGGCAGCCACTCTCACCGCACAGAGAGTGCCGAGTTTATGTAGAGTGCGGCGTATGGTCTGACCACTAACAGGCTGACCCCCCACCTCTTCAATCTCTGCAGCAATGCTGACAGCACTCCTGTAATGAGTCACATGACATTTTGGAGGAAAAATGACACGCAGTACTCAATTTGGACAATTTGCGATGTACTGTACGTAGTTTCTAAGGGGTGTAATCACTTTTGTTGCCAGGGGTTTAGATATTAATGGCTATAGTTTGAGTTATTTTGAGGGGAAAATAAATTAACTCTATTATATAAGCTGCACACAGACTACTTTTCATCGTGTCAAAGTGTCATTTTGTCAGTGTTGTCCCATGAAAAGATATAATTAAATATCTGCAGAAATGCGAGGGGTGTACTCACTTTTGTGATACACTGTACACACAACAGTATACATTTGATCTCTTACATTTTCACATTTTAGGGGAAGCTGAGCTTCCCTTTAGTGCTGCAACGGTTAATCGGTTAACTTGAGTAATTCGATTAGAAAAAAGTGTTTAGAGTGGCGTTGTAATGGTTTGTTATGAAAGTGTTTGCATTTAGTTTTTATTGATTTGGGTGGATACACTGCCCTCTGGTGGCAACCGTGAATATGACATAACCCAGTTAACATAGCTTAATCCAGCTGCTCCCTGTTAAGGCCAACATGAAGTTGTAAGTTTGTGTTTGTGCTAATATGCTTTTTTTATGCATTTGTAATTTAGTTCATAGGTATATTTAGCAGTTTTTTGTGGGAATGTGTTTGAACAATTTGTTAAGAGCATTGTTAAAAAAAAAAAAGTTATCATTTTATAGCATTTAAGCTAGCGAACGTTTGCTATGCAAGTTAGCCAATTTTCTCTTGTTGTACTTAGATGCTCATTTTATTTATTTTTTTACCGTCTGAAGCTATGCTTAGGTATTTTATTTTCAAATGAAAATGCAATCCTGCATAGGTTGAAGAAACACTCTGGAATTTTATTTTGTATTCGCATGTCATGCTCTTTTGAAAGTGCAATCTTAGCAAGCCTTTGGTTTAGATCTCCTAGAATTTATTCTAATTTATTAAATCTTCCTAATCTGATGACTCAATTATTCGAATTAACTAGCTGATAGATTAATCGACTACTCAAATAATCGATAGCTGCAGCTCTACTTCCCTTGCAGTCTTAGAGCAATCTCTGCATTTTATGTATGACAAAGCTTTGTTCAATTTAGAAACTCTAACCCTAACGCTCGTTTTCCCACTGTGAATCGACCTGTCCTTGTTTGAAGTACAGAACAGCGTATAGTGTGCATTGTAAATCTTTCTGGGACATGTCTCGTTAGAGGACATTTTGATAAGACAGTCCTGGCACCGGCCAAGTTTATAGCATCACTGTAATCCAAAGTCCGTGCACACAAAGCAACGACAGTGCACGTCCACGCCTCCCTCAGGGAGCGCCTCATTTAATTTATTCCTGCCCTTTAGTCTTTCGCTCTCCTACTTTCCTGATCATTACTTCTAATCAGCATATCAGCATCCCCCTTGGTGCCTTGCATTATCAAACTCTCTCCTTAACTTGCATCTTGGCAGCACTCCGGCTGTTTTTCCATCATCTTCTATCGTTAAAGTGGTGACGGGAAACAGGAGGTAATGTCCTTTCTTCAAGTTTGTCGTCTTCCTGGTAGGCTCCTTTCGCCTATCTCCACCTGTGCCCATGCCCATCACCATTTCATAATGATGTCTCACATGAGGGGACATTTTTATCAGATGCAGAGTTCCGATCACTAGTATCCTCCTAGCAAGGTTGCCCCGTTTTATTTTCTTCTCCCTCTTTTCCTCTTTTTTTAATGCCAAGACTGAAGCAGTTAGTATCTGCAAACTGCCCATCATTGATTATGACCTCAACCTAGACAAGTTTGAAATGTTTACCTCCCAGGATACTCGTGTTCTCGGCAAAGCGTTTACATCAAAACTGTCTTGACTTAAAAAGTGGAAGTATGACAGGAAACCAATGCTGCATGTACAAATTACCACTCATTTTTGTTGGCTGAATTGCAGACAGTTTGACTCGAGTCACAAATGACTCGCAACTTGACTCGGATGTGGAAGAAAATAAAGGCAGACTCGGACTTGACTCGCTTGAGCTGGGAGTGTCCAAGACTCGAGACTCGACAAGCTGACCATTGGCTGACATTGACCATAAGGTTTCTCTCAAAGATAAACTTGTTATTTCTGAGTGGGATCGACATCGCTTTGACTTGACACGGCTCATCTTTTCTACCTTGTCACTTGGCTCGACTCAACTTGTCGCGACATGACTTCGAGACCCGTCTTGACATGACTTCGAGACCCGTCTTGACATGACTTCGAGACCCGTCTTGACATGACTTCGAGACTCGTCTTGACATGACTTTGAGACTCGTCTTGACATGACTTCGAGACCCGTCTTGACATGACTTCGAGACCCGTCTTGACATGACTTCGAGACCCGTCTTGACATGACTTCGAGACCCGTCTTGCGTTGACTTCGGGACCCGTCTCGCGTTGACTTCGGGACCCGTCTCGCGTTGACTTGGAGACCCGTCTCGCGTTGACTTCGAGACTCGACTTGTCTTGCGTTGACTTCGAGACTCGACTTGTCTTGCGTTGACTTCGAGACTCGACTTGTCTTGCGTTGACTTCGAGACTCGACTCGTCTCGCGTTGACTTCGAGACTCGACTCGTCTCGCATTGACTTCGAGACTCGACTCGTCTCGCATTGACTTCGAGACTCGACTCGTCTCACTTTGACTTCGAGACCCGTCTCGACATGACTTCGAGACCCGTCTCGACATGACTTCGAGACTCGACCCGACATGACTTCGAGACTCGACCCGACATGACTTCGAGACTCGACCCGACATGACTTCGAGACTCGACGAGACTCGCATCGACTCCGGGACTCGACGAGACTCGCATCGACTCCGGGACTCGACGAGACTCGCATCGACTCCGGGACTCGACGAGACTCGCATCGACTCCGGGACTCGACGAGACGAGACTCGCCTCGACTCCGGGACTCGACGAGACTCCGGGACTCGACTCGACTCCGGGACTCGACTCGACTCGCCTCGGAGACTCGACTCGACTCGACTCCGAGACTCGCCTCGACTCGCCTCGACTTCGAGACTCGCCTCGACTCGCCTCGACTTCGAGACTCGCATCGACTCAGAGACTCGGCACGTCCCGCTTTGCCTTCGACGCTCGACTCGACACGACTTGCCTACAAAAGGTAAGAATCGAGACTTACTTGTGACTCGGATGATAGCAACTCATGCAATTGTCTGCTAAATTGAGCTATGAAACTATCTTCATTTCTACCACTGATATACAAAGAGATGGCTAAAATCCATTTATGCCATATTGCGTCCCTGTTTGTTTTTACTCCAAATATATACTTAAAATTCTAGCCCCTTGAGTTATTTGCTTAACCCAGTTGTTTCCAACATTCCTATACTCTAATTATGATCGCGCCTCCTAAATATCCCATGAGATTTCATTTTACTGTCGGTGCCAGTAATCAGTGAATTATTTAAAGCTTTTGCTCGGTGCGTAACATAACACAAACAGCACTGCCGAACGACTGTATGTCAATGTAATCATATAGAAATAATGTATGCAGGCTCATGCGTTGGTTTGTGGCAGCCCCGGAGCGTTCGTGCAATTGCGCGTGACTTTTTGAATATAAAACACTTGTTTGTTTATGTGAATTAGCAGCGCTGCTCATATAAAAAAGCTGTCATGGATGGAAAGCTATCTTTTCACCCAATTCGTATTCCCAATCCAACGGAGTTTACACCATGACCGGGTGTGCAGGAGTGTTAAGAAAATGCACTTTCATGGACGACACAATACGACAAGGCTGAAAAGAGAGGGAATTGTTTTTTTTCACTTTAAAACATGTTTTGGGTGCATTATGTGAAAATCACACATTGGCATTCAAGAGTTGTCATGAGTTATCTAGAAGTCTAGACCATTTTGCTGTGAAATCAATCTTATTTTGACTTTGGACCAAGTTGTTTTTTTTCCCCCGCACATCTGCGCGCACTCACATACACACACAAAAGGGAAGACAGGCAATGTTTGGTAAAGATGAGCTGGGGCAGAAGTATGTCACACCTCTGCATACAAAAGCAGCAGCAAATAGTAGCTGGCAAATGGTGTGATTAGACCGGTGTAGTTGTCGATCGGTAGGGGTGTGACAATAAATCGAAAAGTTGATATATCGCGATAGTTTATGGCCCAATAGTTTATCGATATGCTCCCACTAAAAGTCGATATATCATTTGAAAAAGGGGTCGTGTTTAAAAAAAACAAACAAACACTGGAAACCAACAGGTTGCTACCAAAATCTTCCATTAGAATAGTCGACATTAGCTCACTGGCTGCCAGGAAGTGACCGGCCCAACGTTTTGTGTAGTTTTTCACCAGGTTTGCACACACTGCAGGATGGATCTTGGCCCACTCCTCCCCAAAGCTTTTCTCTGGATGAGTCAGGTTTCTGGGCTGTCGCTGAGAAACACTGAGTTTGAGCACCCTCCAAAGGTTTTCTAATGGGTCTGGGGACTGGCTAGGCTATGCTAAAACCTTCTTATGAAGCCACTCCTTAGTTTTCCTGGTTGTGTGCTTAGGGTCATTGTCATGTTGGAAGACCCAGCCACATTCCATCTTCAATGCTCTGACTGAGGGAAGGAGATTGTTAACCAAAATCTCACAATACAGGGCCCCAGTCATCCTCTGTTTAATACAGCGTATGTGTCTTTTCCCATGTGCAGAAAAACACCCCCAAAGCATGATACTACCACCCCCATGCTTCACAGTAGGGATGGTGTTTTTGGGATAGTACTCATCATTCTTCTTCCTCCAAACACAGTTCGAGGAATTATGACCAAAAAGTTCTATTTTCGATTCATCTGACAACAAAATTTGCTCTCATGACGCCTTTGTACCATCCAAATGGTCATAGACAAACTCAAAACGGGCCTTGATTGGTGCTGGTTTTAGCAGGGGAACCTTCTGTGCTATGCATGATTTCAAACCATGACATCTTAGTCTATTACCAACAATAACCTTGGAAACGGTGATCCCAGATCTTTTCAGGTCATCGACCAACTCCTGTCATGGGATTCTGTGCTGATTATACACCTTTCTTAGGATCATTGAGATCCCACGTGGTGGTATCTTACATGGGGCTCCACTCCGATTGAGATTGACTGTAAGGTTAAGCTTATTCCATTTTCCAATGATTGCTCCAACAGTGGACATGTTTACACCAAGCTACTTGGCAATTGCTCCGTAGACCTTTCCAGCCTTTTGGAGGTGTAAAATTTTGTCTCTGGTGTCTTTGGACACCTCTTTGGTCTTGGCCATGTTACAAGTTTGAGTCTTACTGATCGTATGGGGTGGACAGGTGTCTTTATGCAGATAACGACCTCAAACAGGAGCTTCTTATTCATAGGATAATACATGGAGTGGAGGTGGACTTTTAATAGGTGGACTAACTGGTCTTTTAGGGTCAGAATTCTGATACACAGGTGTTCAAATACTTATTTGCAGCTATATCGTTCATTCGCTGCCACCCTCCCAGTTCAAATGGATTGGACGTCTACTAGTGATAAACTTATTCCAATTCACAGCAGAAGCTTGTTTTTCTGTTTATTAGTTGTTTGTAGATTATCCTGGAATGCTTTCCTGACCAATGTATTGATAATTGTTGTATCGCCAGATCGTCAGATCATCGTTATCGTGAGCTTTGTATCGCAAATCATATCGTATTGTGAGGTAACAAGAGGTTCCCACTCCTACTGGTACGTGCAATCTGGCACGGCCGGGAGACTTGCCCGAAACCTGAAATAACTGAGGCCGAGTCAACATCAGGACTCTTGGGAGTCACAATCGAGAAATAAGATCCCCAGTCCGCAACAGCCGATTCAGAGTCCTTCACGGATGATCGAGCTCCTCTAAGAATTCAGACGCATAGCAAGGGAAACTCATTATAGCTGCTTTTATCAGTGATCATGTTCTTCTGAACAAAAAACACGAGCTTGTGACTGTAGGTGAGCCCAAGGACATGCACTGACCAGAAAATGGCTTCAACTTTTGACTTTGCTCTTTCTTGGCGATCCATTTATAGCATCGAAAGTTTGGTTTTATTTGTACTTAATAGAAAGTGACCATAGTAGGCTACGTAAATGAATCTGGGGTGGAAACTCTTGTTAACAACAGGGTTTCCGCTTCAAATCGGTCAACTATTGTTTAATGTCGTCATGCCTAATTTAGTGGCAAATTAATCCGGAAAACGCAAATTACAGCCACAGTCAAAGCCACCCACACGGTGGCTTTGTCAACTCACAAGAACAAAGTCTGCATAATTTAAATGCTGACAAGTCGTTCACAATGGATGATTTAAACACGGGTGAGCGCTCATAGATGTGTAATTTCTTTTTTCCGCCTGCCTTTCCTCTTCTGCTGATTGTGTCTAATTCTGGCAGAAAGAGAAATGTGACGAAAGCTATACCTGGAACAGATTGGACATCTATGGCGGTCAATGGCAACCAATGAGTTTAATTTTGGGACATTTCCGGACAATTTGTTGTCGATTTTTCAATCACTTCTTGTAGATTTGGGGGCAGTTCTGAGTAAAGATGTCCGATCACGTCATTTTCAAAGTATCGGAATCGGCAAAAAAATATCGGACATGCCTTTTTTTAATATATATATATTTTTTATTTAAATCGCTTTCTAATTGTATTTAACGTTACAGACAAAATGTCTTACACTCATCCAGAATAGTTTTGGCTTAAAGTAGGACTATCAAATTTATTGCGTTAACGGCAATAATTTTAAAAAATTCATCACGTTAAGTAATTAACGCATGCGCCGCACGACCCACTCACGCATTGTCGCGTTCAATCTATCAAGACGCCGTTTTACCTATAGATAAAGGCAGCGTATAATGAGTAGAGAGAATTTTGACAGCCTTTGGAGCCATTTTTTATGTAACTAAAGACTTACAATACCTGTCTCGGCAATTAAAAATAACGTGGGAGGCAATGTGGGGAAGAAAGGTAGTAGTTGATAGTTTTCTTAACACGCTATGTTGTTTCCCAACGCAGAGAAGATATATCAATTGTTGCCCCTACGCACAGTCATGGTTGCACTTCCCATCATGCATTTGGGCAGATGTTAAATGGTTGCAGTATCATTTACTGAAAGCTCAACAAATACACTAGATCAGGGGTGGGCAAACCGGTCCTCGAGGGCCGCAGTGGGTCCTGGTCTTTGTTCCAACTGACCCAGCACAGATAGTATAACCAATGAGGTTTCAGCAGAAATGAGAAGCCCCTGACTGCAATCAACTGATTGCACTTCTTAAACAGCTGACTGGTGAAAATGTGTCGTCTTAATGGGTTGCAACAAAAACCCGCACCCACTGCGGCCCTTTGTGGAATAGTTTGCCCACCCTTGCACTAGATGGCAATATTTAGTCACAATATACCAAGTCACATTTATCCTTTAAGAATTACAAGTCTTTCTATCCGTGGATCCCTCTCACAGAAAGAATGTTAATAATGTAAATGCCATCTTGATTTATTGTCATAATAAACAAATACAGTACTTATGTACTGTATGTTGAATGTATATATTCGTTTTATTCATTTTTTTCTTAATGCATTGCCAAAATGTATATGATCGGGAAACATTATCGGGAATGATTGGAATTGAATCGGGAGCAAAAAAAAAAAAAAAAGCAATCGGATATGGAAATATCGGGATCGGATCGGGAGCAAAAAAACATGATCGGAACAACCCTAGTTCTGAGTCATTTTTGGGTCACTTGCTGTTGATTTTTGGCTAGAGAACAGGAAATGACCTTCACTTCTTGTCAATTTTGGGTTACGGAACAAAAAGTGACCCATGAATCTCTTTAAATGCATAGGCAGCAGTGTTGTTAATAACGGCGTTAGAATATAACGGCGTTACTAACGGCGTTATTTTCTTCAGTATTGAGTAATCTAATTAATTTTTTTCCTCTTGGCAACGCCGTTACCGTTACTGAGGCGGGAAAAGTCTGGAAAAAGACAGACTCGCGAAGATGAGAGAGCAGAGCAGAAGTGGGAGGAGGCAAGGGAGTGTGACGCCGTTCCAAACGCGATGCTACTATGCTAGGTGGCTCCAATAATACCTGACTAATAGCCGATAGCCTACAAACTACGCCCACATGATGCTTCGGTAGATATCATATATATACAGAACTAGATGCAAATGACAGACACTGCAACATTAGCAACATGTATGTATAATAAAGAACTAAATGTGTTAGTAAACAGCCGCCATCTTAAAGCAGTACACTTCTCAGGAAGTCTGTTGTAGAGAAAACTTCCTAGCGAACCTAAGTAACTTTTTATCTAAAATGCTCCTAAATCGGCAAAACTTAAATTTATCTTTAAACGATGAAACAGTTTTAAAACTTACACATGTCGAAAATAGACGGACGGGAAGTAATGCAATAACGAGAGCAATTTTAACAACTTTAACGGTTGATTCACAACATTGACCCCTTATTGCCAAATGTGTCACATTTGATACTTAGAATTTCATGATTTTGAGACTAATTCAGAATTTAGAAATCTTTCCTCATAAAAAAATAATGGATGCAAGTCAACTCGTGCATCTGCAGGTTCCATGAGAAAAAAACAGGATTTATTAAGGGTTATAGATATTAGATCACTTATTACACATATTATTATTATTATTATTTTTTACAAATTTGAAAAAAGGGTTTCATTAAGACCATATTTTTCAAAATTTGTGATTCTCTGACAATTGTTTCATATTGCAGGCATGCATTAGGGGTAAAAACTTCCACACATAGCAAAGGTTACAATTAGAGATGTCCCGATCGATCTGGATGCCGATCGATCGTGTCCGATCACGTCATTTTCAAAGTATCGGAATCGGCAAAAAAATATCGGCCATGCCTTTTTTAAATATATATATATATATATATATATATATATATAATGTATTTTTTAATTAAATCGTATTCTAATTGTATTTAATATTACAGACATAATATGTTACAATAATCCAGAGTCTTTAGTTTAGGTTTAAGGTAGGATTATCAAATTTATCCCGATATATGGCGGTAATTAATTTTTTAAAAAAATGTATCACGTTAAAATATTTAACGCAATTAATGCATGCACTGCACGACCCACCCACACATTGTCGCGCTCAATTTGTAATGATGTTCACCTGCTGCTAGGGTGGGTCATACAGAGGCGATTGTTTTTCAAACTCTTCTGAGTCACGACACATTTTTAAGTAGGAAAAAATGTTGGTGCACACCACAAACCAAAAATGTTCCAAAATTACTTCCTGCACTGTATATTTAATTATCCAATACCGTAATTTCCCGAATATACAGTGCCCTCAATAATGATTGGATTTATAATAATTATGTGTTTTTTAGCTTCTAATATTTTTTTTTCTAAATAATATGGGACCTTAATGGAAAAAAGAGAAAAATCCAACCTTCAATACAAGTGCATTTATTCAGTGGGGAAAAAAATCCCACATAAAGAAAAAATTATTTGACATCAAATAATGTGTGTCACAATTATTAGCACCCCTGGTGTTAATACTTTGTACAACCCCCTTTTGCAAACAAAACAGCACCTAATCTTCTCCTATAATGTTTCACAAGATGGGAAAAGACAGAGAGAGGGATCTTCAGCCATTCCTCTTTGCAGAATCTCTCTAAATCATCCAGAGACCTGTGTGCTCTCCTCTTCAGCTCACCCCACAGGTTTTCAATGGGGTTGAGGTCTGGGGACTGAGATGGCCATGGGAGGAGCTTGATTTTGTGTCTGGTGAACCATTTCGGTGTAGATTTGGCCATATGTTTAGGGTCATTGTCTTGCTGAAAGACCCAGTGACGACCCATCTTCAGCTTTCGGGCAGAGGGCAACAGATTTTGATTTTAAAATGTCCTGGTATTTCAAAGCATTCATGATGCCATGCACCCTAACAAGGTTCCCAGGGCCTTTGGAAGCGAAACAGCCCCACAGCATCATTGACCCACCACCATACTTCACAGTGGGTATGAGGTGCTTTTCAGCACCTGTAAGACATTTTGTCTGTAACATTAAATACAATTAGAAAGCGATTTCAATAAAAAAAATATATTAAAAAAGGCATGTCCGATATTTTTTTGCCGATTCCGATACTTTAAAAATGACGTGATCGGACCCGATCGGGATCTTTATTTGTAACCATAGACGGAGTGTGACTGTGTGTGTGTGTGTGTGTGTGTGGGGGGGGGGGGGGGGCGGCAAAAGAGCTAGTCAAAGTGAAAAATTTGGACACGCCTCATCATTCATGCTTTTTATATATTTTCACTGCTATTGTAAATTCTCGCTGAAAATATCAAAACAATGAATGAACATGAGGAATTATGTACTTGAAAACAGGTTTATATTCTACATTCTTCAAAGTATCCACCCTTGAGGTGTCTCCAAACTTTTGGCCTAATAATACTTTGTTGGATTCTTGTTCATTTCATTTGTTTTTGTTGTTTGTTTTATTGCTTTACAACTTTTATAGATAGCATTTTAACGGCTAGGTCTTTATTTTAAAGGGGGAGTTCAGAATTTTTGACATTAGGCTTAATCTTCGAGTTAGCGAGGTTTAATTAGTCGTTGGAGTTGTTTTGAACAAATTTCGTGCAGTTTGTCAGTTATTTGTTAGTTTCAGGGCTCCGCAGTGGCTGAGCTAGCGCAAGTCAATGGTGGTTGAAATGAACTCCATCGACTAACTAAACACCTGCTAACTCGAAGATAAAGCCTTATCTAAAAAATTCAATTACATGCGATGAAATTTTTCTGTTGAGGCAGCAAAGGGAGAAAAATTGGGAAAAGTAACTGACAAATTACTGACAAAAGTAATTGTTACTTTGATAATAATCAGTAAAGTAACTAGATTACTTTTTTGAGGAGTAATCAGTAATTAAATTACTTTTTCAAGTAATCTGTGACAACAATGTTCATCACCTGCCATCCTGAACGTCCCCCCGATCGTCCTGCTCTAACTTCCCACACCTGGCATCCTGGACATTCTCTTGATCATCTATTCGGTCGTCTTCCACCAGTGCCCCGGCCGTGCAACCCGACCGTTCATTCCGCGGGTTACGTGTCGTCTCCTCACTTCCTTTCATGGTCCAATGAGTTCTTACCAAATGCGCTACTGCCCTCCAGTGGCCAGTTTTATTGCGTTAAAAGGAGTTTTTAGCGTTGTGCTATGGAGCAAAGTTGCATCAGAACCTACAGATGTCTCTTGTGGAAAAAAAACGTAAAAGACATTTAGGGCTGCAGCTATCGAATATTTTAGTAATCGAGTAATCGACTGAAAATTCTATCGATTAATCGAGTAATCGGATGAAACAAATTGTTAGGTGAAGAGCAATTGTAAATATACATGAGAAAACAAGACATTTCATCTAATCTTGAACCATTTTCAGTCAATCAATGTCTTTATTTTCGATGTATATTGTTGAAAACAGCCAACAATTGGATCTCAGATGTAACTAGAATAAAAAAAAAAGACTAATTCACTGCTTTCACTCAAAAAACCTTTAGATCTTATTAAAAAAAAAAAAAATAAAAAATAAAAAACAATATATATATATATATATATATATATATATATATATATATATATATATATACCTAAAAATGCCATTACGCTTGATAACACACATCACTTAAAAGTTAGGATTTTTTCCCACGTGTTTCAATTGAATTTCTATTAGTGTCAAGCCATTTTTAAGTTTTAAGTTAGTCTAAACTGTAAGTCCTGATAGGATTTTTAAATTTTTGCAGTGTTCAAAATAAATGTATGATACAGGCTGTATTGGAGCACAATAGGAACCAGTGCTACTTGGTCTTTTATCCAGCAATGACTACTGAGCTAAAATTGATAGTTAGCATTATTGAGTTTTATTTTACACCCTCATCACTCCACAACGCTATGTTATGTTAAAGCCTGTATGCAAGACACGTTAGCCACGCATCGACAGTGGTCATAATTAATAGAAACCTAGCCCTCCGCAAGGCTAACGTTACTTAAGTTAGTGACATTCACGTTAATCTTTATTTATTAGCACTTAGCGCTCTTTATTAGCGCTAAGCGCTCTACTGCTTTAAGATGGCGGCTGTTTACTAACGCAGCCCAGACGCGGCCGAGTCTGTCATTGCGCATCTAGTTCAACATACATGTGATCTCTGAGACACATCAGACGCTACCTACCAGTGTAGCATCGTGTGGGCTAGTATTTAGCAACATCGGCGTCGTTTGTAGCGGCTGTCGGTTGCAGTGTTTTTTTTTTTTTTTTTTGCTTCTTCCTCTCAGCGCGTTGTCCCGCATTAAAAGTAGTCCGAGAAAAACGTGATGCTTAGAGCTGTCAAAATAAACGATTACTCGAGGTGAATAAAATTACTCGGATCGGTTTTTAAACTCGAGTCAAGCCGCACGGAAACAGCGACAGCTGAACAAAGTGCCGCTCTGCCGATGCTGCCTCCGCGCGCGCCAACCGGGAAGGCGGAACTTCGCGCGTTCACCTCTGATATTAACCCTTTGTACTGACTCCATGTTCCCAAAGTTTGAAAAAGACTCGCCGAAAGCAGGTTGACAATTTATTCGTCGACAATGGTCAAAAACAAGGCAAAAACAGACGACGGAGGGACAATTCTGGATCCAAAACAAGGCTACATGTTTCCGAGCAGCAAAATCTGTCTTATCTCAGTGTCCAGTGTTTTTTAAGTCCGTGGGCCGGCCGGAGGTGTGTCAAGGCGTTGCTTTGGGATCATCCCTCTGGCCGGTTTCGGGCTGTTTAGATTCGTGCGTGGTTGGGATGTGGTTGCCACAGCGACCGACGCTGGTCTTGACGTCACAAGCGCCTGCTATCAACTTTGCTATCCGGGCTGGCACCACATGTTTTAGGACAAAGCGCGCTGGTCTTTGTCCTTGTTCGTTTGTCAGGAGGACTGATTGCCAGAGTTTGGTGCAACAATCTTGCTCGTAGCGCACATGTTTTGGGCTTCTGTTTCTTTAAACTATGGTGTGCTATTTATTTTACGTTAGGTGTGTTAGAGTAGTGCAGTCCTACAGTGAATATGAGAAATGATACTATTCCCTGATTGATTATATTACGTGTGTTCGAGTAATGCAAACAGTTAGATGGTGCTTACGAGAAACGGTACCATTTTTCCTTTTCCCCCTCATGAGCGCCGATAAGGTGATTCACTTTACTGTGTTCAAGGCCACTGAGTGGAGTCTGCCTAAACTATAGTTAAATGAATGTGTTATACTAATGCAAACAATTATATGGTGTGTGCGAGAACGGTACCTTTTCCCTTTGACGTATAAATACGTTTTTGGGCCACTGAAACATTTAAATATAGAACATATTTACGTTTTTGGGAGCAAATGAGTTAAACAACGTCCAATTAAAAAGGAATACACATTATTTTTGACTGCATCAATGAGCACGAATTCCTTATAAATCCTGACAATGTTACTAAGCCTTAGCAGTTAGAGGAAAACTTAGTACAAACATTATAAATATAGACAGCACGAGTGTTTAATGCCAGCGTGTATAAAAATTTCACTCAGTTTGCCGGGTCAGACGTCGGTGAAACCTCCGAGTTTCTTGTTTTGCTTTTTTGTCTCTCCTCAGGAAACGTTCTCACCCTGTGTCACGCTGGCGTTCAAACAGCTGCCGCCGCTCTGATGAAATCATAATAAATACCGTGATTTACTCCGGTTACATCATTGAAAACAACAACCAAAAAAAGCAAAGTGAGAGCGAGAATTTGCAAAAGAGATGAGGCGGCAGTTTTCTTCCTTCTATCTAAAAGTTTGGACGTCACGCCAGACAAGGTGACCCTCCTGAGATACGGCTCAGTTTTTACGAGATGGACGGCTAGATATAAACAAAGCGGCGGTGTGACGCCAGAGTTAAAAAGCAAAAGCGTATCCGACCTCAGGAAAGCTGCGTTTAAGTTCAAAGGGCTAATGAATATAAATGAACGGATTGACAAAAATGAATCGCCGGCAGATTAGAGATCAGAGCCCTCGGTAATTGTCATTATGCATGCATTCGCCGCATCGAACAGATGAAAGTTATAAATCGATAGCGCGCATCAGCACTTTGGATGTTTTAAAGGCTAATAACCTGTCCTCCGTTCAGCTCTCTCCTTGGCTCAGGTGCATGGAGCATTAAGTTAACTCACTCTTTCAGAAAGGAACTTGCCTTTAGCCAGAATTGTTTTGAAAACTGATATGGTGATACAACAATTGTCATTGTAGGATATTCTACAAAACAGCTAATAAACAGAAAAACAAGCTGTTTTCATCAGTTGTGAATTGGAATGGGTTTATCACTAGTTGATGTCCGATCCGTTTGAACTGGGAGTAGTGGTGTAACGGTACACAAAAATCTCGGTTCGGTACGTACCTCAGTTTTGAGGTCACAGTTCAGTTCATTTTTGGTACAGTAAGAAAACAAAATGCAAAATATAAATAGGCTAGTTGTTTATTACAAACCTTTGTGCTTTCAACAATAGGAACATTAGCCTATACAAAGCTAGAATTCTGCTCAAAAAGTAGCGGGTATTTAAAGACAATCCAACAACAATTTGCCTTTCAGACCCTCGTATTGGTCAGCTGTCTTTCTGAAAGAAAGAAGAAAAAAGAAGTCCTGTGCTAAAGAGAAAAGCAATCCCAATGACAAATATTTTAACATGTATTTTACAAATGAAATGCCTCAATGAATCTTTTTTTTTTTTTTTCCCCCTTATGAACGGTTTTGAAAAGCTTTATTGGTGGATTTTCTCAAGTTAAAGCGCCACACAGAAATTAATAAATTTAATTGTGTAAGCAGGATCTGTGTATTAATCTTATTATTAATTACAGGTGTTTTAGCTCATTTCAATTTATTTTATTTAAATGGGCTATATATTTCATAATAATAATAAATAATAATAATACATTTTATTTAAAGGCGCCTTTCTGGCACTCAAGGACTCCGTACAATCATTTGAAAATATTAAAAGTGAGAAAATTAAAGTATATAACTAAGATTGTTCCGATCATGTTTTTTTGCTCCCGATCCGATCCCGATCGTTTTAGTTTGAGTATCTGCCGATCCTGATATTTCCCGATCCGATTGCTTTTTGCTCCCGATTCAATTCCAATCATTCCCGATAATTTTTCCTGATCATATACATTTTGGCAATGCATTCAGAAAAAAATGAATAAAACTCGGACGACTATATACATTCAACACAGTACTGTATTTGTTTATTATGAAAATAAATCCTCAAGATGGCATTTACATTATTAACATTCTTTCTGTGAGAGGGATCCACGGATAGAAAGACTTGTAATTCATAAAGGATAAATGTGACTTTGTATATTGTGACTAAATATTTCCATCTAGTGTATTTGTTGAGCTTTCAGTAAATGATACTGTAGCCATTTAACTGTTCTGGCCAAATGCATGATGGGAAGGGCAACCATGACTGTGCGTAGTGGTACCAATTGATATGTCTTCTCTGTGTTGGGGAATAACATAGGGTGTTAAGGAAAAGATCAATTACTACCTTTCTTCCCTACATTGCTTCCCACGATATTTCTAATCGTAAGGAGAGGGATTGTAAGGCTTTAGCCACTTAAAAAAAGGTTCCAAAGGCCGCCAAAATTCACTCTACTCATTTTATGCTGCCTTTTAGCTCTATATATAGGTAAATAGGTAAATAGGCGCCATTACAGATTGAACGCGACAATGCGTGAGTGGGTCGTGCAGCGCATGCGTTAATTGCGTTAAATATTTTAACGTGATAAATTTTTAAAAATAAATTTGATAACCCTACCTTAATCCTAAACTAAAGACTCTGGATGAGTGTAACATATTATATCTGTAACGTTAAATACAATTAGAAAAGGATTTAATTAAAAAATAGGCATGTCCGATATTTTTTTGCCGATTCCGAAACTTTGAAAATGACGTGATCGGGACATCTCTATATATAACGTATAAGGAAATTTAAAATACTAAAAGAGATATAGAGGCAGTTAAAAAGACCAGAACTAAGTGATTATTGTGTATAGGCTAGTCTAAACAGGTGAGTTTTTAGTTTTGTTCGAAAAACGGGGAGGGAATCTGGGTGCTAAGGTGAGCAGGGGGGACAGACAGTTGTATGGAGGAGGACGATCTAAGGGCACAGGAGGGAGTAGTAACATGAATGAAATTGGACAGGTATGGAGGGGAGAGGTTATGGATGGCCTTGAATGTGAGGAGGAGAACTTTGAACTGTATTCGAAAGTGGACCGGGAGCCAGTGAAGCTGTTATGTGTTTATATTTTACAGATGTGATGTAGTATTCATTTGTATTGTATATTTTATGTTGTATAACTTTAGTTCCTACGTGAATATTAGTTCCTACTTGTTTTGTTGTGGTAGGAGGGTTTTGTATTGAACAAGGAGCCGTGTTGGTTATTATTATAGCAGAGAAGACAGCAGTAAATCAATAAAGACAAGTCAACTGTGCCCCGATCCACCACTCAAGAGATCTGATGGACTCAAAAAGTGGGTTACGATTGCATATTAGTTTGAAAATTGACCGGATCCCCCATATTTTTACACGAGTGATTTCCGGTCTGCCCGAGTATTGACGCAGGAGAGTCGCGTCTCTGGTCAAATAATAAACTCTGCTGTTCTTTTAGCGTGCGTTGTGTTGAGCCGGTTCTGGGACGCATCTAACACGCGGCCGCACTGCGACTGGTGTGCATTGGCTGATTAACACCCGCGTTTCACTGCGTTCTAGCGGCGGCCACGTTGTCACGCCGTTGACGTTTCTGGGTTATACTGTCGTACCGTGTTGGTCCTCATTATAGTAGAGAAGACGGAGTAAATATAATCTACGCAAAGAAACTGTAACCCGATCGACTCACAGCCTCGAAAAGTAAGGGTTACATTACGTCAGAACCGAAAAGGTTCAATACAAATACATGTACCGTTACACCCTTAACTGGGAGGGTGGTCCTGCAAAATCAGCTGAATGCGCAGTCCATCTGCATGCTATAAAGCAATGCTGTATTGTGAGATGCTGACCCGGGTGACGTCACATTCACATTCCTCCTCAAAACAGGATCATCTGATCAAAGCACACGGTCCCAGTTGAAGCCTGGGACCGTGTGTATTTTTGTGTGAGACCAAGATTGAGCTTTTTGGCAACAAACACTCTAAGTGAGTCTGGCGTGCCACGAAAGACGCGCATGCTGAAAAGCACCTCATACACACTGTGAAGTATGGGGGTGGGTCAGTGATGCTGTGGGGCTGTTTCACTTCCAAAGGCCCTGGGAACCTTGTTATGGTGCATGGCAACATGAATGCTTTGAAATACCAGGACATTTTCAATCAAAATCTGTTGCCCTCTGCCCGAAAGCTGAAGATGGGTTGTCACTGGGTCTTGAGCAAGACAATGACCCTAAACATATGGCCAAATCTACACAGAAATGGTTCACCAGACACAAAATCAAGCTCCTCTCCATCTCAGTCCCCAGACCTTGTTTTGTTGGCAAAAGGGGGCTGTACAAAGTATTAACACCAGGGGTGCTAATAATTGTGACACACATTATTTGATGTCAAATAATTTTTTCTTTATGTGGGATTTTTTTCCCACTGAGTGAATGCACTTGTATTGAAGGTTGGATTTTTCTTTTTTTCCATTGGTCAAGGTGGGAATATATTTTTTTTGTGAATAAATGTGCATAAGTGGAAGCTTCTCCCCTTTCTGGTACTTTTATACACGTATCCTAGCTACCACGCGTTACAATGTACAAGACCTGGATTCCACAAGGTGTGCTCTTTGGCCTGTACTGTATGTAAAGCACACGACAGCTCTGGATGCTAACAGTCTATATAATTATATTGGGAAAACGTTTGAAAATGCAATATGCTTACCTTGAATATCTGCTAATAAAACCGGAGTTCCCGAATCCCAACAGCATGCACTCTCGCTCCCAACCGGACTCTCTCGCATCACCAGTTTTGCCCAACTTTTGTCTTATCAGGTATTTGCTGCACGCATTTTTCCCTGAAGCTCGTCTTGTGAACGACCGACAGTGCTGTCCTGCTCTTCACTTTTCAGATCTGGTTCAAATAGGAAGGGTAGAACTGACGACATGTTGGGAAAGCTAACGAGTGACAAGCTGGAATTTCAGCATTCGGGGCCAGTGACGTCACGCACTGCGACATAACAAGAATGGCGACCTATCACTTAAAATAATTTTACAAACTTTATTAAAACAAAAACATTAAGAGGGGTTTTAATATCAAATTATTATAACTCATACTAACATTTATCTTTTAAGAATTGTCTTAAAAATAGAGGATCCCTTTAAGTCTGAAGTTCCCTTTAAAGAAGCACCGAATATGCGTTTAACCTTTGTTTTCAGTTTTATGACACTTTTCCAAAGTTTTACATCAGCTGTCTAGTTGACTTCATATCACTTCTTGTGTCCCTTTTAGTCCCGAGTCCATTAAAGATTCCCTATGTTGTCACTGAGAAAAGTTAGTCAAAGTGAAGAGAAATAGGACAAGACAAAAACAGGACTCTGTGAGGAGAATCCAAGTGCACAGACACCTAAATGGGGCCAAGTCTCCAAAGAGACGTTTGCTCCCTGTCCCGACTGGCTGAGCGTTCCCCCATTCCTGAGCGTTGAAAGTATCAGCAGGCGATGACAGCCGACTCTGGTCCCCGGCTTCCAAATAAACCCTCTGTGGTCTGTTTACCTTTGCGGGGATTACAAGCCGCACTCGGATGCAGCTCATTTTGGCAAATCCTCCGCTGTGCGCTTGTCTCGCTTGTGCCCATAGAGAAGGAGAAACATTGTTTGTCTGTATTTCTGTCACCAGGGGCTTCCGTTCTACGTGTGAGGGCCCTTTCATCTGCAAGAGTGTCTAACTTGGCACGCAAAGTATCCCGTTCGTTTTAATAGCCGCTCGCTCGGTGATTGTCTTGGCAGCCGTATCAAACGGTGCGGGAGAGTTTTTGTTTTGTCGATTTAGGCCAGGGAAAATTGCTTTTCATTTTCTTTTCCATGTTATTTTTTTGTTTTTGTTCCCAAGAATAAATTGTTATGTGTTTGATTACCCAGTCAGTTGGAGTACATCAGCCTTGTAAGACTCCAATTTGCTAAACGATTATGATTTACTTTTTTTTTTGTATTTATGGTCGGAAAAAAAGATCCACGCTTCATTAGCAAGCATTTTGTAGACTGTTAACTAGGGTTGTTCCGATCATGTTTTTTTGCTCCCGATCCGATCGTTTTAGTTTGAGTATCTGCCGATCCCGATATTTCCCGATCTGATTGCTTTTTTTTTTTTTTGCTCCCGATTCTATTCCAGTCATTCCCGATAATTTTTCCCAATCATATACATTTTGGTAATGCATTAAGAAAAAAAATGAATAAAACTCGGACGAATATATGCATTCAACATACAGTACATAAGTACTATATTTGTTTATTATGACAATAAATCCTCAAGATGGCATTTACATTGTTAACATTCTTTCTGTGAGAGGGATCCACGGATAGAAAGACTTGTAATTCTTAAAGGATAATGTGACTTTGTATACTGTGACTAAATATTGCCATCTAGTGGATTTTTATGAGCTTTCAGTAAATGATACTGCAGCCATTTAACTTCTGCCCAAATGCATGATGATGCAGTGCAACCATGACTGTGCGTAATGGTACCAATTGATATATCTTCTCAGCGTTGGGAAATAAAATAGGGTGTTAAGAAAACGATCAACTACTACCTTTCTCTCCACATTGCTTCCCACGATATTTCTAATCGATGAGAGAGGGATTGTAAGGCTTTAGCCAATTTAAAAAAGGCTTCAAAGGCTGCAAAAATTCTCATTTTACGTTGCCTTTTAGCTCTATGATTACGTAATACAGTGGCATTATAGATTGAACGCGACAATGCGTGAGTGGGTAGTGCAGCGCATGCGTTAATTGCGTTAAATATTTTAATGTTATTACCGCCGTTGACTCGATAAATTTGACAGCCCCACTTTAAGCCAAAACTAAAGACTCTGGATGAGTGTAAGACATTTTGTCTGTAACGTTAAATACAATTAGAAAACGATTTAATTTAAAAAAAAAAAAAAAAAATATATATATATATATATATATTAAAAAAGGCTTGTCCGATATTTTTTTGCCGATTCCGATACTTTGAAAATGACGTGATCGGACGTGATCTTTAATTTTGAATGAGCATTGACAGACGAGCTTTAATTTTTACATATAAGAATGATTGGATTTCTTGGTAAAACAACTAAAACGCTGGCTGCCACAGCAATGAAATTAAACGGATGAAAAAGTCTACTTTTGATAGTACCTCTTACGGTTACTGATGCTAGCTTCTTGGGCAACAGCGAAATGGGAAATGTTCACTTTACAGACAAAACGACTACAGGTTGTCGCTCAGTGAAGTACTATCTATCAAATTCAGTAAAGTACCTTCTGATGCAATAGGGTGACTTGAACCTTCATTTAGAATCTACTTGGTGCTGCCTCGTCACACAGTGATCTTGCTAAAATCCAGCTTGGTAGCTAACACAATACAAGGGAAATGGAGTATACAGTATGCGATAATAGTATATGGCCTACTTAATAGTGGGACAAAGTGGTTTGTGGGAAGTGACAGCGTTCTTGTTGACCTCCCCACTGACTTACATTTTGAGTTGAAACGATAATGACTCTAATGTTCATAGTTGTTCCACATGCTGCTGAACCTATGCTCCCGACTATAGATTTTAAAATAATGCCATACTCAATTTCACACTTAATTGCCACCATTTGCAGAATTGTAGACATTAAAAGTGGGGTCATGGGCTTGTTAAAGGTTTACAAGCCCTGCTGTAGAGCCTCCGCTGAGAATACAAATGTGGAGTTATCGACCTTTGCTTTGATACTTGATCTTTTTTGCCATTCTTTTGTCTCGTGTCAATGACCCCAATGTTAACATTAGTGTATCTGATGTGGTAACCAAGTTGGGCAAGTAACAAAAGATGTCCCGATCGGATGCCGATCGATCGGGTCCGATCACGTCATTTTCAAAGTATCGGAATCAGCAAAAAAATATCGGACGTGCCTTTTTTTAATTAAATTGTTTTCTAATTGTATTTAACGTGACAGACAAAATGTCTTACACTCATCCAGAGTCTTTAGTTTTGGCTTAAAGTAGGGTTATCAAATTTATCGCGTTAACAGCGGACATTCATTTTTAAAAAATTAGTCACGTTAAAATATTTAACGCAATCAACGCATGCGCTGCACGACCCACTCACGCATTGTCGCGTTCAATCTATAATTGCGCCGTTTTACCTATAGATTGAGCTAAAAGGAAGTGTAAAATGAGTAGAGTGAATTTAGGCAGTCTTTGGAGGTTTTTTTTAAATTGGCTAAAGCCTTACTATCCCTCTCTCAACAATTAGAGATATCGTGGGAAGCAATGTGGAGAAGAAAAGTAGTAGTTGTTCTTTTTCTTAACACCCTATGTTATTTCCCAACACAGAGAACATATATCAATTGGTGCCACTACGCATAGTCATGGTTGCACTTCCTATCATGCATTTGGGCAGAACAGTTAAATGGCTACAGTATCATTTACTGAAAGCTCAACAAATACACTAGATGGCAATATTTAGTCACAATATACAAAGTCACATTTATCCTTTAAGAATTACAAGTTTTTCTATCCATGAATCCCTCTCACAGAAAGAATGTTAATAATGTAAATGCCATATTGAAGATTTATTGTCATTATAAACAAATACAGTACTTATGTACCCTATGTTGAATGTATATAGTCGTCCGAGTTTTATTATCTTTTTCTTAATGCATTGCCAAAATGTATTTGAAGATTTATTGTCATTATAAACAAATACAGTACTTATGTACCCTATGTTGAATGTATATAGTCGTCCGAGTTTTATTATCTTTGTCTTCATGCATTGCCAAAATGTATATGATCGGGAAAAATTATTGGGAATGATTGGAATTGAATCGGGAACAAAAAAAGCAATCGGATCGGGAAATATCGGGATTGGCAGATACTCAAACTAAAACGATCGAGATCGGATCGGGAGCAAAAAAACATGATCGGAACAACCCTACAAGTAACCAGTTCTATGATAAAGTATGGCAATCTTTTAATACGTTTATACTTCTGGCCTTTGATTTCTGCCAGTGAGCTTGTTGATTAAAAGTCAATGCTTTAGGTCCTTTGACTTCTATACTAAATAACATAAAATCTGCTTGTTCCGTGCATGGTTGATCCCATCTGACAGCGGGCGATATGCGGGTTACACCCTAGACAGATTGTAAATAACGTGATTGAGTATATTCTAAAGTGGTCATAAAGTTCAGGCTTTCTACAACCCTGTCAACTGTGCGCCCTAGACTATTAAACAACGTGGATAAAGTCGTGAGACGAAGTTGATATCTGAGTCAGCGTCCTTGTCTTTCCCCGAGTGTCGTTGACAGCACCACAGTTGTATACTCTTAGATTGTTTGCATGGCCACTGGAAGGTAGCCAAAGACAAAGTGTTTGACTGCCGCCAACTCTCCTATTAGGTTATTGTCTACTCCGAAGAGAACGAAGCAAAGTTAGATGGGCCCGAGAGCCCGAAGAGAATGACGGTTTAATCTGATTGGGCCTGGATTTTATTGACTTAGCTGACCCATCTCTTACCCAACCTCCTCCTGTTTCCATCTGTATTGTATTCCTGGCAATCGACCTCAGTACATAGTTACTTTGCTCTATACCAAAGTAGCTGGCAGCTTGTATAAGTGCTGTCTTCTCAGCTTTGCTTGGCACTTTTGTGTGTGTTGTAAATAGGATTATGACGCTGGTGACTGCGGGAAGGGAAGAACTCGAGTCATTGCTTGAGGATAGCATATGTCAAAAGGCTGTCGCTGAAAAAAAACATGTTGTTTCAATAGGCATTAAATTTGAAAATGTGTTTTGGAATGCTCCAAAGGGCGTGCTTGACCATGACCAAGGGGAAGGCCACATCCGTTTAGACTTCACAACGATGCAAATATTACCATATAATTGATGATGTCGAAATATATTGGTCTTTAGTGTACAATATTGTGCTGAACGGTATATGAATAATTTTGCAAAATTGACCATCTAAATCAGAAACAGGTACAGTGGGGTAAATAAGTATTTAGTCAACCACTAATTGTGCAAGTTCTCCCACTTGAAAATATTAGAGAGGCTTGTAATTGTCAACATTTACCAACCTCAACCATGAGAGACAGAATGTGGGGGAAAAAAATCATTGTTTGATTTTTAAAGAATTGATTTGCAAATCATGGTGGAAAATAGATATTTGGTCAATACCAAAAGTTCATCTCAGTACTTTGTTATGTACCCTTTGTTGGCAATAACTTTCTGTAACTTTTCACACACTGTTGCTGGTATTTTGGCCCATTCCTTCATGCAGATCTCCTCTAGAGCAGTGATGTTTTGGGGCTGTCGTTGGGCAACACGGACTTTCAACTCCCTCCACAGATTTTCTATGGGGTTGAGATCTAGAGACTGGCTAGGCCACTCCAGGACCTTGAAATGCTTCTTATGAAGCCACTCCTTTGTTGCCCTGGCTGTGTGTTTGGGATCATTGTCATGCTGAAAGACCCAGCCACGTCTCATCTTCAATGCCCTTGCCAATGTAAGGAGATTTTCACTCAAAATCTTTCGATACATGGCCCCATTCTTTCTTTCCTTTACACAGATCAGTCGTCCTGGTCCCTTTGCAGAAAATCGGCCCCAAAGCATTATGTTTCAACCCCCATGCTTAACCGTGGGTATGGTGTTCTTAGGATGCAATTCAGTATTCTTTCTCCTCCAAACACGAGAACCTGTGTTTCTACCAGAAAGTTCTATTTTTGTTTCATCCGACCATAACACATTCTCCCAGTCTTCTTCTGGATCATCCAAATGCTCTCTAGCAAACCGCAGACGGGCCTGGACATGTACTTTCTTCAGCAGGGGGACGCGTCTGGCAGTGCAGGGTTTGAGTCCCTGGCAGCACATTGTGTTACTGATAGTAGCTTTTTTTACTGTGGTCCCAGCTCTCTGTAGGTCATTCACTTGGTCCCCCCCCGTGTGCCCATGTCAGCGGCGGAGATACTGGAACGGACCATCGGCCGCTTTCTCCGCAGGTGGCTTGGGCTCCTTCGATCCCTCAGTAGCATCGCTCTGTATAGCCATTTCACCATGCTATAGCTCCCAATCAGTGGCCCTTCTTAGGAGTTTAGGGTTACACGTACCAGGGAGTTGATGATGTATCGGGACTCCGCCGACAAAAAAGTCGCAACAGCAGGAAGCGTGGTGAAAACTGGGAGGAAGCGGAAGACCTAGGAAGCCGTGGACAGAGCAGAGGCACGACTGCAGCATAACATCTTGTTGGGCAAGACTGCATTGGGCCGGGCAGGGCTTGGCAGCTACCCCAGGCCCCGTTACGACAAAGCCAGAGGAAATGAAGAACGTCAAATGGTACAGGATGTGACCAGAACAGAGGTGGAGGAGGATCGGCGGGTCGAGATGGTGGCTATGCATTAACCAGGCGACTGGAGAAGGTGGGAGCACACCAAAGAGCAAAAAAAATCAGCTGGCCAGACCTCTGGACGCTTGAACCCCAGCACATCAAGTTCCTCATCCGATCAGTGTAGGACGTTCTCCCAACCCCAACTAGCTCACAGTGCTGGGGCTTAGCAAACACTGCAGAATGCCAGCTGTGCCAGAACAGAGCCACCTTAGAGCACATCCTCAGCTGCTCAGCTGCCAAAGGCCTTAGGGGAAGGGCGGTACTGCTGGTGTCACGACCAAGTTCTCAGGTTCCTGGCAGATACACTTAGCACAGCGGTTACCAACTGCAGGTACCAGCACACTACCAAGCAGTCCATCCCCTTTGTTAGAGCTGAAGAAAAGGCGCAACATCAGCCAAGTACTTCTGGGAGCTTCTCACCACCACGCAGGACTGGAAACTCCGAGTCGACCTGGGTAGACCGCTAAAGTTCCCAGAGAACATCCTGGACACTTCACTCCGCCCAGACATGGTGCTAACATCAGAGTCGACAAAGCAAGTGGTCCTGGTTCAGCTTACTGTCCCCCGGGAAGGCAGACTGGAGGAGGCCAACGAACATAAGAGGGCCAAATATGCGTAGTTGGTGACAGAGTGCCCGGAGCAATGACTGGAAAGCCTTCTGCCAATCAGTTGAGGAGGGGTGTCGTGGTTTTGCTGGCCAGTCACTATCTTGAACCCTTAAACTCCTTGGAGTAAGAGGGCAGCCGTGCCGAAGAGTCATCAAATCAATCGCTGAGGCTGCAGAAAAAGATGGCTATGGATCCTGAGGGTGGATCCTTGGAGCCACTTGGACACAAGTCGAGGGCTGATCACCCCCGGCTGGGTCGCCAGAGCGAGGATGTTTGATGATCAAAGACCCGAAACACCCTATGACCTCCTGTTCATTACTGATGATGTGTCCAAGTAGCTTGTAGAGGTGTACTTAAGAACAGACGAATAGTCTTTCACTCAACACCAGATGGCAGCGCTGTCACATCATATTGAAAATGAGCTTTGGAAAAAAATCCAGTTGAAGTCCGCGTCAGTGGTCGCCATCTTGCATCCGCGAAGTTTCATGTCATGTCTCTGCTGGACAAATCGACAAAATGGCATCACAACGACAAGGTAGGGGTAGAAGAAGGTGTAGAACACCAGTAGAAGAGCAACCAGTCCTTAGGAGACGAGTAGAACTAGTGAATTATGCCCCAGAAAGAAGAAGAGGATTTGAACAACAATGGCATGGATCCCCTCCAAGGAGTTAATAAGCAGTGACAGTCTTAAACTTGAGTACGCACTTAGCTTGCATTTATCTTACTTGCACAATAATAAGTTGTGGATCACACAACTTGGCAGCTGGGGACTTTGTTGAACTGTCATTTGAAGGTTACACCTAGGAAATGAGAAAATGAGGTGCAATATGGAGAACTTGTAGAGGCCAAGCTACAGATTACTATGGCAGTAATGCTGTTCCAATTGAATATGAATTCATACCTTCAAGTCTTGAACAGAATATGAATTATTCCATCCTCGTCTGTTACCCCTTTGCTATGCTTCGTGGCAACAATATTGTCAGTGAATTCTTCACTTCATTGTATCTTCTTTTTCCCCAGTATTGATCTTCACAGAAATAATGAGCAGAGCGATAGGGCAGATGAATATATATATATATATTTTTCCCTTATAAAAGACGAAAAATTAAGTACGAACCTTAGGCTTTTTGCGATAATTATTTGTTGTAGGGGCTGTGTTACAAGTGACTCAAAATTATTAAGCAGGTCATGTGCAGTCATTGCTAATAAAATTCAGACTGAACATGCTGAGACTCAAGATGGTCAAATTAAAGGAAAATGTTTTTCCCCCTGTGATTCAATTAAAGCCTGCCTACTTTCCAGAATCTGTTTTAAGTTAATAACTACGCACGGACGGAGAGAGAACGAGATCTGCATTGCACATCTGTCTCTCTGCTCTCTGAGAATTTGTTTTTTAAGTGTAACTTTTCAAAAACAGATCTCCTGAACTGGACTGATTTTATCGCCATTAGACGTCCAATCCGTTTGAAGTGGGAGTTCAAACGGATTGGACGTCTATGGCCGTTAGTGACAGTCAATGCCAGGCAATGAGATCATTTTGGGGCATTTGACTTCATGTCCTGTATATTTTTTTCGGTCACTTCCTTTACCTTATGAGGCATTTACGGGTCACTTTCTGTTGATTTTGGGGCATTTACAGGTCGCTTCCTGTTGATTTTGGGTTACCGAGAAGGAAATGACTCAAGAATGTCCCTAAATGAATAGAAATCGTCTCAAAATAAACAGGTAGAAACCTGGAAATGCCAACAAGACTGGTTGTGAATGCTCTGGTTTCAGTGCCATTGACGGCGCTAGAGGTTCCATCCAGTCAAAATAAATTGGATATCTATGGCCGTCAGTGGCAGTCAATGGCAGTCAATGAGTCCATTTTGGGGCATTTCACATCATTGCCCGTTGATTTTTCGGTCACTTTCTTTTAGAGATGTCCCGATCGATGATCGATCGCGTCCGATCACGTCATTTTCAAAGTATCGGAATCGGCAAAAAAATATCGGATATGCCTTTTTTTTTATTAAATCGTTTTCTAATTGTATTTAACGTTACAGACATAATATGTTACACTCATCCAGAGTCTTTAGTTTAGGCTTAAGGTAGGGTTATCAAATTTATCACGTTAAAATATTTAACGCATGCACTGCACGACCCACTCACGCACTGTCGCGCTCAATCTGTAATGGCGCCGTTTTACCTATATATATTGCTAAGTGTAAAATGAGTAGAGTGATTTTTGGCAGCCTTTGGAGCCTTTTTTTAATTGGCTAAAACCTTGCAATCCCTCTCCCTACGTTTAGAAATATCGTGGGAAGCAATGTGGGGATGAAAGGTAGTAATCTTTTTCTTAACTCCCTGTTATTTCCCAACGCAGAGAAGATATATCAATTGGTACCACTACGCACAGTCATGGTTGCACTTCAATCATGCATTTGGGCAGAAGTTAAATGGCTACAGTATCATTTACTGAAAGCTCAACAAATACACTAGATGGCAATATTTAATCACAATATACAAAGTCACATTTATCCTTTAAGAATTACAAGTCTTTCTATCCGTGGACCCTCTCACAGGAAGAATGTTAATAATGTAAATGCCATCTTGAGGATTTATTGTCATAATAAACAAATACAGTACTTATGTACTGTATGTTGAATGTATATACCGTAATTTCCCGAATATAACGTGCACTTTTTTTCCCCAAAATCAACTTGTAAACTCATGGTGCGCATTATAAACGGGTACATGGATGGAGACAGAAATATATATGTATTACATATATATATAAACCGATTTTTTTTCATTGACACGGCCACGTTGTGTTGAAGAAACGTATGCGGTGACCCGTTGCCGACCATTACGGTACGTGACGTCACCATTTTGTTTCGGTAATACTTCACACTAATCGGCCGAATGATTTCGTCTGTGTTAAATTTTGCTTTTTTCACTCTTCATAAAGCACAGAATTTAGTTTCTTGAACTCATTTGAGTCGACGTTTATTGCAGCTCCACAATTCGGAGCATAGCAAATGTAAGGACACACACTTCCTGTGTCCGTCAACTATATCGGTCCCTCAGGAAACTCAAACCCAAATAACAATAGTTCAGTAGTTTTACCGTATCAATCCATGGAAGAAACATTTATTCATCATGAGGAAACGAGCAAGTTATACAGCAGCCTTTAAAAGAAAAGTCGCATCCGTTTTGTTTTCTCCTAGATTCTGGTAAGTTGGAGAAGTTGTCAAATCATATTATTACCGTAAATATTGTCAGTTTACGGTAATGTTTTGAACTACCAATGTGCTATGCTTGTGCTGTGTTTCACCAGTCAGTAAAATGACATCTCTGTATCTGTACACGAGCTCTGTTTTCTTGTATTCTTCTATTTATTGGTGCTAAAATTAGGGTGCGCGTTATAAACGGGTACAATAATTTTCCCCAAATTTTACAAGTAAATTTGGGGTGCGCATTATACACGGGTGCGCCTTATATTCGGGAAATTACGGTATTCGTCCGAGTGTTATTCATTTTTTTCTTAATGCATTGCCAAAATGTATATGATCGGGAAAAATTATCGGGAATGATTGGAATTGAAGCGGGAGCAAAAAAAAGCAATCGGATCGGGAAATATCGGGATCGGCAGATACTCAAACTAAAACGTTTGGGATCGGATCGGGAGCAAAAAAACATGATTGGAGCAACCCTACTCGTTATGCATTGTGTGTTTGTGTATGTGTGTTTTTTTAAAAATATTTATTTAAGAATAACAATTTATTGCATTTGAATAGGTGATTCATTAGGATTTATTGTCACTACATTAGTGGTTGAATCGGTTTGAAAAAATGACAACAAATATCTGCATATCGGCAATAATTTTGAGATAATATATCGCCTTCTAAAATTAGTTATCGCAGGCCTAAAATTATATCGATTCCTGGTGGGAGCATATCGATAACCTTTTGGTCTACAAAGTATCGTGATGTATCGCCTTTTCGATACATTGTCACATCCCCAGTTTTGAGAATAAATCCGTGCCAAGAGGAGAGATACAGATACAGGTAGATTGTCCGGATAACCTCATTTACTTTTGACAGAGGCTTCTTCCCAAAGTGTACAAAACTTTAGCGTTAAGTGTCAAAATTCCCCAACATTTCATGTTTTAGTGTCCTTCACTCCATCGAATTGTTTTTCAGCCCAAACTCAACAAATAATACATCAAAGATGCCCTTCTCGACAGCAGATTGTCATTGAACTGTGAGCAAAATGCCTGAATACAAAAGACATTGACAATGAAGTCAGAGGGGAACCATTTTGAGTTTAAATTGCTAAGTTTTGTTTTTATAGAGCAAGGTCTATTTGACTGGGTGTCTCTTTGATTCTGAAATAACCGTATTCCTTCAAATAAATGCTTTTCATAGCTTTAACCCTCCTGTTACGTCAATGGGTCATTGTGACCTGATTCAAATTTTAACGTATTGTTTAAAGTGAAATTGCTATTTGTGATGTTTTTTTTTTTTCCCCCTCATTTGGATGCATTTACTCATAGAGGTCAAATTGACCTATGTTTCTTCCTGTTGTATATAGTTTTTTTGTATTTGTGAAACATTTTAAAACATATTTTGCAGTCAAATTATTAGCGGGGTTATTTTATATTAGGATATTTACTCATACCATAATTTTCAGACTATAAGCTGCTACTTTTTTTCCCTTAATTTTGAATCCTGCGGCTTATAGTCCATTGCATCTTATTTGTTGATTTATTTGGGTTAATAGGTAACTTTATTTGACAGCGGCGTCATAAGACCGTCATAATTATGACATAACACTATCATGAGCATTACTTAATGCTTATGACAGATGTCATTAAGTGTCATCCAGGCAAATTATGTCACTAACTCCATTTATGTCCAGCTCGGATCTTTTACATTGTTTCAAAAGTGAGATAATTTGACGGACAACACTAAATAACATCTGTTATAAGCATTCATTAATGCTCATGACAGTGTCATGTCATAATTATGATTGTCTAACGACAGTTTTATGGCGCCACTGTCAAATAAAGTGTTACCAAATTCCATAACTAGCAATTAATGAAACAACTGGAACAGTAACTAAAAAAATAATTAGCACAGAAAATGAATTTTGATTATTTACATCTGTTGCGCATGCTAGGAGGCATGTGTGACTACAACAGTGTTGACAGCAGGTGGCAGCAGAGGTTGAATGTCTCCCCCAAGGGAGCAGTGATGGCCAAATGAAGCTTCTTGAAGCAATCATGGCGGTTCATTTGGTCTTATGACAGTCGTTTGATGCCCCTGTCAAATAAAGCGTTACCGGTTAATATCTTTTGGTGTAAATATCCCATAATACAGTGAGGAGAGCTGCAGGCTTATAGTCCAGTGCGACTTATTTGTGAACAAATGCTGTTTTTGTGTCAAATTTGGTGGGTTGTGGTTTATAGTCGGGTGCGTCTTATAGTGCAAAAATTACGGTAGATATCAAATTGACCTTCTTTTTAAGGCATTTTGGGGTGTTTTGTTGTAATGAAGGTTAATGGGACATGTTTACAACTAGATTAAAAGTTTTAAAAATTCAGTTTCTGACACATTTAATTCATTGCGAATTTTCATTCGCCCCTCTCAGTCAAAAATGGATCGGACGTCTATTGCCGTCAATGGCGGCCAATGAGCCTGAGCTTAATTTTGAATACAGGTAGTCCCCAGTTTATGAACTAGTTAACCCGAATTTCCGTGTAAATCGGAATTACCCCTTCAAAAATTCAAAATAACTATCCAAAAAGTCCAAAAGTATTTGGACATGTTTGTCGCTAGAGCTAGAGATGTCACCACACTGCGACGTCAACAACAACGGTAACCTACTAGTTAAACTAATTTTACAAATTGTATAAAAACGACGAGGGGTTTCAACATTAAATTATTTTAACTCATAATGACGTTTATCTTTTAACAGCTACAAGTCTTTCTATCCATGGATCCCTTTAAATTGCGTGTCGTTTTAAACAGACGTGTACATATTGAATGTGTTACAGCTTTACAATTGTCAAAAGTGAAGGAAGTAAAAAGCTTCAGGAAGCACAATTGCTTTATTTTCTGTCAAGCTGAACAGCTTCACGTTTAGTGAGGACAGAACACGTGATGTTAATAAAGTAAAAAATAACACACTGTGACGTACAATTAGGTACACTGTTTGTGCGACTAAAAATAAATAGACATAAACATAAACTTGTGTGAATCCAAATGTAGCAAAGATTTGCATCACCAGGCTCCACATACAGTACATTAAAAAGGTAGGCACTAAGCAACTAAAAGCAGTACAAATAAAACCATTTTAAAGATAAAGCATCAATCAGACGGAATTGTTAGTGTCTCCTCAAAGATGTACAGAAAAGGTTTTTCCTCAGTAATTGTAGTGGTTTAAAAAGATATATACAGTGGGGCAAATAAGTCTTTAGTCAACCACTAATTGTGCAAGTTCTCCCACTTGAAAATGTTAGTGAGGCCTGTAATTGTCAACATGGGTAAACCTCAACCATGAGAGACAGAATGTGGAGAAAAGAAAAAAAAAAAAGGAAAATCACATTGTTTGATTTTGAAAGAATTTATTTGCAAACCATGGTGGAAAATAAGTATTTGGTCAATACCAAAAGTTCATCCCAATATTTTGTTATGTACCCTTTGTTGGCAATAACGGAGGCCAAACGTTTTCTGTAACTCTTCACAAGCTTTTCACACACTGTTGCTGGTATTTTGGCCCATTCCTCCATGCAGATCTTCTCTAGAGCACTGATGTTTTGGGGGTGTCATTGGGCAACATGGACTTTCAACTCCCTCCACAGATTTTCTATGGGGTTGAGATCTGGAGACTGGCAAGGCCACTCCAGGACCTTGAAATGCTTCTTACGAAGCCACTCCTTTGTTGCCCTGGCTGTGTGTTTGGGATCGTTGTCATGCTGAGAGACCCAGCCACATCTCATCTTCAATGCCCTTGCTGATGGACGGAGATTTTCACTCAAAATCTCTCGATAAATGGCCCCATTCATTCTTTCCTTTATACAGATCAGTCATCCTGGTCCCTTTGCAGAAAAACAGCCCCAAAGGATGATGTTTCCACCCCCATGCTTCACAGTGGGTATGGTGTTCTTCGGATGCAATTTAGTATTATTTCTCCTCCAAACACGAGAACCTGTGTTTCTACCAAAAAGTTCTATTTTGGTTTCATCTGACCATTACACATTCTCCCAGTCTTCTTCTGGATCATCCAAATGCTCTCTACCGAACCGCAGACGGCCTGGACATGTACTTTCTTCAGCAGGGGGACACGTCTGGCAGTGCAGGATTTGAGTTCCTAGTGGCGCATTGTGTTACTGATAGTAGCCTTTGTTACTGTGGTCCCAGCTCTCTGTAGGTCATTCACTCGGTCCCCCCGTGTGGTCACCGTTCTTGTTATCACTTTGACGCCACGGGGTGAGATCTTGCCTTGAGCCCCAGATCGAGGGAGATTATCATTGGTCTTGTAAATCTTCCATTTGCTAATAATTGCTCCCACAGTTGATTTCTTTACACCAAGCGTTTTACCTATTGCAGATTCAGTCTTCCCAGCCTGGTGCAGGTCTACAATTTTGTCTCTGGTGTCCTTCGACAGCTCTTTGGTCTTGGCCATAGTGGAGTTGGGAGTGTGACTGACTGGCATTGTGGACAGGTGTCTTTTATACCGATAATGAGTTAAAAACAGGTGCCATTAAAACAGGTAACAAGTGGAGCCTTGTTAGACCTCGTTAGAAGTTAGACCTCTTTGACAGCCAGAAATCTTGCTTGATTGTAGATGACCAAATACTTATTTTCCACTCTAATTTTGAAACAAATCTTTAAAGATCAAACAATGTGATTTTTCTGTTTCTTTTTTTCCCCACAATCTGTCTCTCATGGTTCAGGTTTACCCATGTTGACAATTACAGGCCTCTCTAATCTTTTCAAGTAGGAGAACTTGCACAATTGGTGGTTGACTAAATACTTATTTGCCTCACTGTATAAAGCTGATGAGAAAACTCACAAGGTAGGTCGCAATGTTTCCCCAATGATCCATGGAGTTGACATTTTCAAAAACCTGTTGTGATTTTTAAAAAGCAACACTAACAGGGTTTGTGAGTTGGAGCGCTAGCAATCTCGTCCGTCCAGAACTTGTTTTGTGTGTGTGTGTGTGTGTGTGTGTATACTGTAACAGAAGGTCTCCAGGGTTTGCTCTAGTAATCTGATTCCCTTTGCATGTCAGTCAGCCTATACAGTAGTCCGTATAAAGCAGAAGGGCTGGAAAGAATAGCTCATCTAATTGCAACGTTTCTTGTGATGTGCGAGCAAGTCCGAGCGAGAATGATTCACAGGGCTTCATGAGTGATACTTAACATGCAGTGCTGCAGCAAATTGACTGGTTGCCTTAATCACTGTTGATGCACGCAGCATTCCGTCCCCACTACGCTGACTCATTTGACATTCTCATCGCTTCTCGCCACATCAGTCACAGCGATTAAGATGACAACGGATAACGACACATTCCGAGACGGCCTGGCAAAGCCGTGACAAAATTCCACATGTTTCAGAAGTATAGATGTAGTACGTACAGTGGGGCAAATAAGTACAGTGGTACCTCTACATACGATCACTTCGACACACGATCTTTTCGACATCCGACGTAAAATTTGAGCCGCCATTTGTTTCTACATCCGACGAGTTGCTCGAAATACGACGACATGACAGCACTGCAAACGAACGCACGGTGGATTTTCTTGTGTGAGAAATCAACACAGTTTTCAAAAAAAGTTGATACAGTTGGAGAAACAAGGAAAAAAGTGATGCTTACCTTTGAAATGAAGATGCAAGTTATAGAAAAATATGAGCTTGGTGTGCGCGTCCCTGAACTGGCACAACAATAGACCCTACTCACCTACGTCACAAAATGGGCGTGTCGCTGTTTCCTGCCGCCATATTGTACCTCTTTTTCATACCTATTCTCATTGATTTCTATTAGTCGAGCAAGTTATAGAGCAATTCATGGAAGCCCCGGTGTTATCTGACGCTGTAAACTCATTGGATCCGTTGCATAAAAGGCGTTACGTGGAAAAGCTTCAGTTTATCCATTCGCCAGATCCGTATTTGATGCCTAAATCGATGTTTTTCGACCCGCTGGCTTCGCCTGACATCTGATACCCACACAAAATCAGCCTATTCTCACGAAAGTTTGAAAAACTTTAAGAGCTTGGAGGCTTATAAATGCTACGTTGCTGGTTAGGTGAAACACGTCCTCGTACACGAAAGTTCGGCAGGAATCTTGTGCTCGGAAGGTGAGTTACGAAATTTTCAATTGAAAATCTTTTGTTCTTGCTAACATCCACTGTCAAGTCTACTGTATTTCATGTCATTTGTCAATGGAGCTAGGGCTTTTAATGTTTATATGGTTTAGCGATAGCACTAACTACATACATACGTGTATGTTGTCGGCGATTAGCCTAGCAATGATCTTAATTGTGGTTGTCAGCCCGAAACCCTCTAAATATATATTAAATGCATCTTACCAGATATAAAATGACTACTACATAATCTGTGGTAGTCGTTTGGAGCCCAGTTGTCTCGTCGAATTGCAGCAGTCAATCGCGGCCTCCTCTTCGTGTCTCTCGGAATACGGTAAAAATTCAAGTCTCTCCGTCTATCTTCTCTGTTTTTGCAACCGACCGCCACACACGACTTCACCATTTTGAGTATTAATGTTGACGAGCAGTAAAACGTGCAATAATAGGAAGAATTTACGAAGCGCTAATGCATTTCTATGGCGAGTATGCGGACATCATGGCGCGGGGGCGTGGCTGTGACGTCACGTGAGTAGGGTCTATACAGCTCCATGGTCCTCTTCCGACCACCGTTCGCCACTATTTATAAGTTAAGGTGACAATTATTATTGTGGTAACATTGCCAAGGAAATCGCCAGCTTCGTCACGTTTTTATCATTTATTTAAGAACTTATCCAACACAAAACGCCCATTGTCTTAAGCAGTTGACTGCTCTCAAGAAAACGAAAGTATTATCTCTACCGCACCGACCTATCTCACCGTGACGTCAGCTTCGCGGTGCGTTCAGGGACAGTAAAAAGTGTCCGCCATATTAGAATCCAATTCGTTACATTATTTACAGGAATAATTATTAATTATTCTTCTTATTATTATATTATTCTGACTTATTTATTTATAACTTATTTGTTTTTCTATGTTTAATTGCCATTTGTAACAGTGCCAGCAGTATTTATTAAGAATTTAGTGTATGTTTTTAGGATTTGGAACGAATTAATGGAATTATAATGTATTCCTATGGGAAAATCCTGCTCGACATACGACCATTTCGACTTACAAACAAGGTCCTGGAACGAATTAAATTCGTATGTAGAGGTACCACTGTATTTAGTCAACCACCAATTGTGCAAGTTCTCCGACTTGAAAAGATTAGAGAGGCCTGTAATTGTCAGCATGGGTAAACCTCAACCATGAGAGACGGAATGTGGAAGAAAAAAAACAGAAAATCACATTTAATTTTAAAGAATTTATTCCCAAACTAGAGTGGAAAATAAGTATTTGGTCACCTACAAAAAAAGCAAGATTTCTGGCTGTCAAAGAGGTCTAACTTCTTCTAACGAGGCTCCACTCTTTACCTGTATCAATTGCACCTGTTTTAACTCATTATCAGTTTAAAAGACACCTGTCCACAAATTCAGTCAGTCACACTCCAAACTCCACTATGGCCAAGACCAAAGAGCTGTCGAAGGACACCAGAGACAAAATTGTAGCCCTGCACCAGGCTGGGAAGACTGAATCTGCAATAGGTAAAACGCTTGGTGTGAAGAAATCAACTGTGGGAGGTTTTATTAGAAAATGGAAGACATACAAGACCACTGATCATCTCCCTCGAACTGGGGCTCCATGCAAGATCTCACCCCGTGGCATCAAAATGATAACAAGAACCGTGAGCAAAAATCCCAGAACCACACGGGGGGACCTAGTGAATGACCTACAGAGAGCTGGGACCACAGTAACAAAGGCTACGATCAGTAACACAATGCGCCGCCAGGGACTCAAATCCTGCACTGCCAGACGTGTCCCCCTGCCAGTGTTGTCACAGATTACTTGAAAAAGTAATTTAATTACTGATTCCTGATTACGCCTCAAAAAAAGTAATCTAGTTACTTTACAAGTAATCTATCAGTTACTTTTTACCCATTTTTCTCCCTTTGCCGCCTCAACATAAGAATGACAACAGAAAAATGTCATCACATGTAATTGACTTTCCGATGATTGAATTTAAAGGGGAATATGTGAATTTCGCGCTAGCTTAGCCACTCCGGAGCCCTGAAACTAACAAATATCTGACAAACTGCTTGGAATTTGTTGAAATCAACTCCACCGACCAATTAAACCCAGAATCTTATACTGGAACTGCGTTCTGGCCCTGAATCTTATACCGGAACTGCGTTCCTGACCGTTCTGGCCCACTTTCAACCCTGAGTGTGACTGATATGTGTTTTTTTCCTCTTCATTGCACATTTTTGGGCTGGTGCGACTTATACTCAGGTGCGACTTATAGTCCGAAAAATACGGTAATCTCAAACCAAACATTTTCCCATTTGCCTCATATTTTGTTACAAGAACAACTTTTTTAAATTTAGTGCCTCTGACTCATTCTTATTTGCAAGCCACATAATGATTTATCCTCTAGATAGCTTTTACAAAATGAAGTCTGATGTCTATCATAGTTTTTGTATTTGAAAATGGAAGAAGGTAATAATCATAATAATTGCAGCTAGCAGATGGACATTTGTCTGCTGCAGTAAAACTCTTTATCGCGTTAAGTGTGCATAATGATGGCGTGCGTGATCTTTAGCACCAAGTTTGAGTGAGGCATTAGTACGCTTGTCTTCATGTTTCCGTTGTGCTCATTGTGTTGTGATTTCTCAAACTGATTGGCTTGAAAATAAACTGTCGCATTTGATTAAAGTCGGTGTAAAAGTTGCGCTCCATTTGCATAGTTTGAAAAGTCCACTTTCCCTCCGTGCGGCAGTAAACCAAACTTTCCCCGAATGACTTGGCATAAAAAGAACTGCACCGACTAACAAGGTGCCTTTTCCCCTCGCACTCATAAATCTTCCTTGCGTTCCATGTATCCCCAAAATGTCATCTAATCCTATTGATTTTGTGCCCATTTTACTTGTATTACTTATCATACTTCTTCTTTGGCATTGGACCTTTTATAAACCTTTTGTTTTTCATTTGCTGTGGAGAAATCCAATGCTCCCCCTCCATAGCTCAACCTCTTCACCCCATTTTCCAAATGTAGTTGGCCTAAAGGGGGCAGTGTTGGTTCGTGTGTCATGTTGGACTTGTTTTAAAAATGCTTACAAATATTTTTCAGAAGCAACAGGGGCTGAGCTGTAGGAGAAAAGTTTAGAGAGGTATCATTTTGGAAAAGATGGAGGACTGTGGCAACATCGAAAAGCGGTAATTCGGGACAACGTCCAATCTATATTGAGTGGGAGGGTTGGCAGCCCCTCCCGGTCACGTTTAGATTGGACGTCTACTGTATCGTCGTCAATGACACTGAAAGGTGAACATACACTGCCAGTCCTAATAAGATAATTGGGCTTGTTATCATTTGTTGCGAGCATAGATGGATGAAAATGTTTTTTTTTTTTTTTTTTTTGTTAGTTATAAATATTTTAGTTTTATTTAACTACAAGGACTATTACTAGATTAAAAATACAACTGAGACAAGGATCTGTTTCACAAGGCTGACCTTGTCAGTTGGTGAAATGTCATCTGCGATGTTTGACGCCATTTACAGAGGCGGATCTAAAGTATTTATGGGGTGGAACAAATGCCATTTTCGTGTCAAATTTGGTGGGTGGCGGCTTATAGTCAGGTGCGCCTTATAGTCTGAAAATTAGGGTACTTACAGGGTGACCCAAAAAAAAGTTTACACTGCCATAATACAACTTAAATGCCATGTTTATTTAGCTTAGAATTAGAATTTAATCACAAATTATACATTATTGTAAAAGAATATGTACAGTACACTCTATTTTTCAATGTGTCCTCCCTTAAGTGTCACAACAGCCTCCAGGCGCCTGCGGAACGCTTGACAGGTCTTCTTTATGTAGGATGCTGTCATCTTTTCCCAAGATCTACCAATGGACCTCTCCAAGGCTGCCACAGAAGTTTGTGGCTTCTTACAGGCACTGTCCTCCACAGTTGCCCATATGCTATAATCCAGGGGATTGAGATCTGGGTGGCCACATATCACCTTGTCCATCAACTTTTTGGTCCGCACAGATCAGCACTTCCAGACCCAGGTTTTCGTGAGGCTGTTCCAGTATCTTTCAGCTTCTTTTTAACTTTGTAGACTGCACATCTGGATATTCTCAGATTTGCTGCAATCTCAGTAGGTGTCAGACCGGCACGCATCAATTCAGGTACAGCTAAAGTTTTCTTCATTTTCAGCAGAAGCACAGGAATTGTAGAGACGAGAGATTACCAGCTGCATTGAGTGACCTTAATGAATCACTTAAGCATGACAACCTATTTAGATATGTTACAATGGCTTTTAAACAAGCAGTCAACTGAGTGTAAACTTTTTTTGGGGACACCCTGTATATCTCCCTATATGTTCAATATAGGCTAAACGAACGGGAAAAAAAGTAACATTGCAACTGTTGGGGGTTTGTGATATATTGCTATATTCAGGGGTGCACATATTTGTTTTGCCCAGGTTCTCAGAGGAGGACCTGGAGATGTGACTTGGTCCTCATTGAGCTTGAGAGCCGACCCGCCTGATGGGATAAATTTATGACAAGCTTTACTTAGAGCCAATTAACTTTAATTAATTATATTAACAATTAATGCTTGATTAACATCCACTGGCACAACAAAATTGCCATTACTTTGAAGTGAAATGTAAAGAAATAAAAAGCACCAATTCAAAATAAAGGACATTATGCGGCTCCCACATTAACTCCAAGCCTTTTTAAAAGTGGGATGTCCTCCTCATAAGACCTCATTGAACGTGCGTGTTTAGCTTTGTAAAATGCGAGCAAAAACACGTTTGTCAGCGCATGTCGCTGTTCATTACCTTTATTCCGCCCTATTCCGCCACTTGTCCATAGGGAGAGTGGGGTCCTGTTTGACATCGATAGTTTGCTTAATTGCCACATGCTCTGTTTTTTTCGTTCTTTTCAAAGTTTGGATGGCTGAAATTCTTTGACCCTACATAAAATGCGCTGATCTTATCGGCGACATTGGGATTCTCACGGCACATTTTGTACCGCATTTCCGTGCGAGCAGCATTTGCTTCTAGCCACGGTACCTCCTGTAGCCACTTTTCAGCAAAAGTCCTTTTTTTCGGGAGCTCCGTTGACGTCTCTGTCGTCTGTCTGTCTTTTGACGGGGGTGGGGAAACACGGAAGTAATTACTCAGTGTGGCCTGCCTCTTCGACATTTTGAGAAGTTATTTTCTTGCGTCCCGTTTCACGTGTCCAAATACAGTGGTCAGCCATCGGTACGCAAAAGCGTATGGAAACTGTTGAGGGCCAGCGCGTTTGTCTACGTCCAGTACGCATGCCGACCACTTATGTGCACCCCTGGCTATATTAAAAGCTTGAAGATTTCACATGCCTTAATCGCACAGATGCGTGTTCATACATCATGTAGGCCTAGTTCAATATTATCGGTACGGTTTGGCTCTAGTTTCCCATCCACCTGAATTGCAAGCAGTGTTGAAAATTTACAGACATATGGTGGGATGATGGATTTTCCCCCTCCAATACAGTAAGTATGATAATTAAAACCTGATGATTTTTTTACATACTATTTTCATTTTGCATCTCTATTTTTATTATTACTGCATAGAATTCATTTAGTGCGACAGTCACACTGAAACAGAGTGGGTTGCTTTCTCTTCAGTCCCCCATCCCCACGCTCCTCTTCATCCTTCCCATCTCGTCACGGTCACTTCCCCTTTCTTGCGCCGTCGCTCCAGGTAGAATCGGACCTTGATCAAGTCAGTGTCATGCTGTGTACCTGATATCAAACCCTGCTCCTCAAAGTCGTCGCTTAACTCCAAACAAACGGAATGTCAGAGGGATTCTTTGATTGCTTTGTCTTTCCAAATAGGTCATTGGGGGGTGCGTAGACGGGGAAATTATTCAGAAGCTTGGAATAATTCAGTCACTTACACACTGCTCCTTGGAAGTTTTTCGAAGGGGGAGACGAAAGCTCAGCGACTACGCTAAGTAGCTCGCGAAGGCATACTTTGAAAACAGCCCACAAAGCTCTGACTTAATCTTATGTTTTGCACCCTGCAGCTGGCTAATGTTCCAATGCTGGACAAGATGAGTGACTCCCATTCTCAAGTTGTCGCTATTTTCAACTGACAAGCCATGAAAAATGGGTCAGAGTATGAAATGTGGTGAAAGAATATTAAAAAAATCGTGACTCACGCTCGTCTAAAGTGCCTGTAAGGCCTGACTAATGTCCCCGAACTCCGTATCAGTGTTTACATGATGCAGCAGATATCGTGAAAGCCTGTTAAATTAGGAGCCTGATCTCTAATGATGATATTTGTTGCCCCCCTCAAAACACCAATCAGGCTTTTGAGATACTTTAATCTCAACAGGGTGGAAGATGTTTGTTGATGGTGTTTGAGAATCAGATCTGACTAAAGCACTCTCGCAGACTCTTGATTAAAAAGGATTAGCTGCGTTTGGAGACACGCTAGCTTGAACATTTTGCTTTCCCCCGATGCTTTCGTTGGGATGTGCGCATCGTTTACCAGTTGAGCCGAAGAACTTCAGGCTAGGGATGAGCGTTGGTCTAAACTTTTTTTTCGATTGGAAAATCGAAAGTGAATTAAAGTTGTAGACAGCAATTTCATGTTGAGCCAAAAAGGTTCTGTCTACAATCCTTTCCTATGATTAAGACTCAGTTCGATAAAATGTAATCAGAGTCATAGATATTAGGCTAAATTGCTGCTTCGAACGTAAATCTCTAACTTTCTCTTTAATTTCAGAGATGGGTCAGTAATACTTTTGGGGGAGATTGTGTTTTTTTGTATTGTTTATTGTCATCATTATCATAGGTATCATTGACAGTTACAAGATAGCATTGTGATAAGATAAACCCGAAGAGAAGACAAGGGCTGATGGGAGAAGCCTGGGCTTATTAAATCCCGTCCCCATTAAACCAAAGGACGCACATCATTGCATGACAGAGTAGGCATCTCACATCATGGTACAAGTACAGTATTTTTTTCTACGCATGAATTTTCTTCCCTACAGTCATTGATTAGCCGTAGCACTGTCAGTCATCTGTTTGCTCATTGATATCGGTAAAGTTTGTCTGATTTGTTAAATCCAAACGTGAAGGTGTTGGCCGGCAGTGTTGTTAATTTTACTTTAAAAAAGTAATTAATTACAGTTACAAATTACTTCTCCCAAAAAGTAATTGCGTTAGTAACTCAGTTGCCTGAATGTAAGAGTAATTAGTTACTTGGCAAAGTAACTAGTGATAATTTTCATGTTTTATTTTTTTCTCAAAAACAAAACAAACAAAAAAAAAACCAGGCCACACAATGTGAAGTTTAAAGGGTTTTGGGGACAATTGGCCCCAGCCCAATTCTTTACCCTCCACTTAACTAGACACAAGGGTATTGGGATAACTAGATAGTAACCTTTGCTATGTGTGGAAGTCATTTAAAGTTGTGAATCAATCGTTAAAGTTGTTGAAGGGATCCACTATTTTTAAGACAAGTAATTCTTAAAAGATAAATGTTAGTATGAGTTATAATAATTTGATATTAAAACCCCTCTTAATGTTTCTATTTTAATAAAGTTTGTAAAATTATTTCAAGTGATAGCTCGCCATTCTTGTTACGTCGCACTGCGTGACGTCACCGGCCGAAATTCCAGCATGTCACTCGTTAGCTTTCCCAACATGTCGTCAGTTCTACCCTTCCTATTTGAACCAGATCTGAAAAGTGAAGAGCAGGACAGCATTGTCGGTCGTTCACAAGACGAGCTTCAGGGAAAAATGCGTGCAGCAAATACCTGATAAGACAAAAGTTGGGCAAAACTGGTGATGCGAGAGTGTATGCTGTTTGGAACTCCGGTTGGGAGCGAGAGTGTATGCTGTTTGGAACTCCGGTTTTATTAGCAGATATTTAAGGTAAGCATATTGCGTTTTCAAACTTATCCCAATATAATTATGTTGATTGCTAGCATCCAGAGCTGTTGTGTGCTTTACATACAGTACAGGCCAAAGAGCACACCTAGTGTAATCTAGGTCTTGTACATTGTAACGCATGGTAGCTAGGATACGTGCATAAAAGTACCAAAAGGAGGAGAAGCTTCCACTTATGCACATTTATTCACAAAAAATATTTCCACCTTGACCACTCTTCACTCGGGAGCTCAGCAGTACGCAAACACGTGTTCCCTGACGAACTCCAACATTGTTGAAAGGTCCAAGTCAGAGTCACTGTCGTCACAGTAGCGTGCCATAGTGGTTTAATTATTTAGTATGATTTGGGGAAAACTCCCACGAAGAATAGTCAACAAAAAAGATAGCAATACTAATCCAAATCCGCGTTTTTTACTCACTCGAAGATCCAGGAATTAGACCGATCCCATGACAATGTCGCAGCCGCGATCAGGCCGTCGATTCTACAAAATAGACTGATCCGACAAGCCACTGTGGGACCGACGAATCAAAAAACTGGACCGATCCGAAACCAATATTGCAGACGTGGTGGGACCGTCGGATCCAGAAAATAGACGGATCCCTTACTCGACTGAGGATCCAGGAAAAATGTTCGGGCGCCAGTTGTAACGCGTGGTCGGTAGGATACGTGCACACAAGGACCAAAAAGGGGAGAAGCTTCCACTTATGCACATTCATTCACAAAAAATAATAATTCCACCTTGACCACTCACTCCACTCCCCTTGTTTCCATTTGACTGGAAATTGCATCCAAAAGCAGTACATCGTGGCATTTAACTTCGTGAGTTTAGCTAGCAATAAGCAATTGTTGAACCTGCTACACATTCGGAAAGATCCCAATGATGTCATCACAGCGAGCACGCAAACCATGGCGCCAACTAACGGTCAAAATATGGTCTAAATATTATAAAATTTTGCTATTGATTTAACGTTTTATGTGTTTCTAACGACATATTTTAGTACAAGAGAACAATTGTGGTTTATTAGAGCCTACATGTATTTAAGTTAGAGGATCACTTTAAACTATGATGTCAATGCAATTTATTTTACATCAGGTGTCTTAGAGTGATAAAGTCAAAAGATACTAGAGAAGAGAAAAGATACTATTCTATGATCGATTATATTAAGTGTTTTAGATTAATACAAACAATGAAACGCTAAATATGAGATAAGATACTATTCTCTTCACTACAAATCGAGATGGCATGATAAATCTCACGAGTAAAAACCAGAAAATGTTGTGTATCATGGTGGTATACTCTCTTATTGGAGTACTGGCAAAGTCTTCGGGAAATGATGTCATCAGGGAATGGCCGTAGTTCCCTCGTTGCTAAGCTGTTGCTATGGCAGTAACTCAAAAACTATGTGGTCAATTAAAAAAAAAAAAAAAAAAAGGAAAATGTGAGTTTTGAGACGGCAAATGATGCATTCAATACAATTTAACCGAGTTAAATGCTCAGGAATTGCAGTCTTCACCTGCCCTTTAAAATGTTTTCCTCAAAATGGTCACCACTAGGGTTGTTCCAATCATGTTTTTTTGCTCCCGATCGTTTTAGTTTGAGTATCTGCCGATCCCGATATTTCCCGATCCGATTGCTTTTTTGGCTCCCGATTCAATTCCAATCATTCCCGATAATTTTTCCCAATCATATACATTTTGGCAATGCATTAAGAAAAAAATGAATAAAACTCGGACGAATATATACATTCAACATACAGTACATAAGTACTGTATTTGTTTATTATGACAATAAATCCTCAAGATGGCATTTACATTATTAACATTCTTTCTGTGAGAGGGATCCACGGATAGAAAGACTTGTGACTTTGTATATTGTGACTAAATATTGCCATCTAGTGTATTTGTTGAGCTTTCAGTAAATGGTACTGCAGCCATTCAACCCAAATGATTGATGGGAAGTGGAACCATGACTGTGCGTAGTGCTACCAATTGATATATCTTCTCTGCGTTGGGAACTAACATAAGGTGGTAAGAAAAAGATCAATTGCTACCTTGCTTCCCCACATTGCTTCCCATGATACTGCTAATCATAGGGAGAGGGATTGTAAGGCTTTAGCCAATTAAATAAAGGCTCCAAAGGCTGCCAAAACTCACTCTACTCATTTTACGCTGCCTTTTATCTCTCTATATAGGTAAAACGGCGCCATAACAGATTGAGCGCGACAATGCGTGAGTGGGTCGTGCAACGCATGCATTAAATATTTTAACGTGATACATTTAAAAAAAAGGTTTAATTACCGCCGTTATCGGGATAAATTTGATAATCCTACTTTAAGCCTAAACTGAAGACTCTGGATGAGCGTAAGATATTATGTCTGTAACGTTAAATACAATTAGAAAACGATTTAATCAAAAAAAAAAAAAAAAAAAATATATATATATATATATATATATATATATACAGTGATACCTCAGCTCACGAACGCTTAAGCTCACGAACTTTTCGCCTCAAGAACATTAAATTCGCGAGCATATAGTCTCTGCTGACGAACTAGTTTTCGGCGGACGAACCAATTCACGCGGTCGAAAAGCGCCACGAGAAGCTGACGCACGCTCACGGCGTCCCAGTTCGTCCCCTCACTTTCGTTGAGTGCGGACGTGGTTTGTGTTTGATAGACATTTTGGACCATATTGAGTGTACTTTTGCTATTATGGGACCGAAAAAGAGTTACCTACAGTCCTTATGGAAGGTGACTCCTGTTACCAATTCGCCCTCGACTGGTAATTGGCGGTGCTTTCAGCTTCCCACCGTAGTGAGAAGTGGACCGGCGAGTCACGTTGGCTCGTTGTCGTCGGTTGTCTTCGGTTCGCCCGATTTCCTCTCCAGAAAGGTGGCGGCGTGCATATAAACACCCAGAGGCGTCGGATGGCTTTTTGTGGGCACTTATATTAACAACCAAAAGCATGTGGGGGGCACAGCAGTGGAGTCTACGCTAACTGCGCACTTTGCCGGTAACACTCGCCTTCCAAACAGTAACTCCCTCCCTCCCTCCTCCTCCCACTCCATTCCATCAAGCCATCAACTACCATCACAAAGGTAAATAAAACGACTTTATTATACAGTACAGTTTATTTCTTTAATTATAATACAATAGCACATTTATTATACATAAAATAAGGTATATTTTTGTGTAGTTTTAAGGCTTATTTAGTAGAAAATTATGTTTTATGGGGACCTGGGAACGGATTATTCTCATTTTAATGGTTTCTTATGGGAAATAAATGTTCGGAAGACGAACTTTTCGCCTTACACACACTTTCTGGGAACCAATTATGTTCGTGAGCTGAGGTATCACTGTATATATTAAAAAAAGGCATGGCCGATATTTTTTTGCCGATTCCGATACTTTGAAAATGACGTGATCGGACCCGATCGATCGGGACATCTCTAGTCACCACCTAATTAAAGTACTTTGGACATCTATCGCAATCAATGGCAGGAAAGGAGTTGATAAATTTGGCATTCACGTAAACAAAATTCAATGTCTAATGACGTCCAACAGATTGAAATATTTTCTCCAGAGAGAGGGAAAGTAACTTTAAATAAGTCCCCTAGGAAGGCCGATGTGCGCTCTGCATTCGGGCAACTGTAATGAAGCCCATCACTTTTAATTTAGCTTCTGTGTGTCAGCTCTGAGATGGTGTAATTGGTTACATAATTAACACTTGCTCAAAAACAAACTGCCAATCCTCTATCGGTGTCTAGCAGGCGGATGTGCGCTGGGAGCTGCTGTAGCTGCTGGCTTTATGTGATTACTTGAGTTTTCGCGACCACGGGGTAGGAAGGAAGTGTGTCCACAGGTTATACTGCGGCTAACAGGTAAATGATGACATTGAGGGGTGGGGGAAAACTGCGAGAATGGAAAATAGAAGGTGCAAGCAGATGTAATGAAGTGCTGAGTGTGAGAGGGAGAACAAAGACAAGATGCTAGAGGTATTTGAGATGGGATTACAGCAAAGGAGAGAATTCCGAGATGTAATTGCTATGAAATGTTGAAAATAAATGTTGGAGTTAGAAAAGGTCAGATTTTAATAAGCCTCCTTTATGAGGCTTGACTTTTCAACCCAATGGCCCTTGTTCTCTGTCATTTTTCATTTTTATTGCCTGAATGTAGACCCTAGCCGCGCCTCTGTGGTTTATCTGAGCTGCCCAATGGTTCATTCTGGCAGTTACTGGACCCACATGCAGGCACAGACATTTTGGAAGTGGTGAGATAAGTGTTTATTGCCAGAGGGTCGGGCTTGTGGCGAGAGCTTGCTGGCTGACGTGCTAAGGCTAAAGACAGGCAAATAAATTGCAGGAGCATGACAGCCGGACTGCAGTGAAAAGTGCAAAGGAGGTGAACCAAAGGAGACTCCAGAGAAAATGGTCAATCAAAAGTACAAGACGCTTGGGTCTTGAGAATAGAAGTAAATAGAGTAGAGAAACTTGAGCGACGTTCAGACTGCAGGCATGATTCCAATCGGATTCCTCCTTAAATTTGATTTTTTTCAGGGCTGACTGTTTACACTGTTTTTAAACAAGTGTCCAAACCCAAGTGTGTAGGTTTGGTGTCAACATTGGTAGGGACTATATAGCAACATAAACTGCATGTAATTTTTTTTGCTGGGGACGGGACATTAATAAGACCAAACAGATGATTGAACTGGGGTCAGGCAGGGCTATATTTCTCACGAATAGGAACCTAATAGTTAGGGTTGTTCCGATCATGTTTTTTTGCTCCTGATCCGATCCCGATCGTTTTAGTTTGAGCATCTGCCGATCCCGATATTTCCCGATCCGATTTTTTTTTCTTCTCCCGATTCAATTCCAATCATTCCCCATAATTTTTCCCGATCAAATACATTTTGGCAATGCATTAGGAAAAAAATGAATAAAACTCGGACGAATATATACATTCAACATACAGTGCATAAGTACTGTATTTGTTTATTATGACAATAAATCCTCAAGATGGCATTTACATTATTAACATTCTTTCTGTGAGAGGGATCCACGGATAGAAAGACTTGTGACTTTGTATATTGTGACTAAATATTGCCACCTAGTGTATTTGTTGAGCTTTCAGTAAATGATACTGTAGCCATGCCCCAATGCATGATGGGAAGGGGAACCATGACTGTGCGTCGTGCAAGCAATTGATATATCTTCTCTGCGTTGGGAAATAAATTAAGGTGTTAAGACAAAGATCAATTGCCACCTTGCGTCCCCACATTGCTTCCTATGATATTTCTATTCATAGGGAGAGGGATTGCAAGGCTTTAGCCAATTAAAAAATGGCTCCTAAGGCTGCCAAAACTCACTCTACTCATTTTACGCTTCTTTTTATCTCTCTATATAGGTAAAACGGCGTCATTACAGATTGAGCGCGACAATGAGTGAGTGGGTCGTGCAGCGCATACATTAATTGCATTAAATATTTTAACGTGACACATTTTTAAATTATTTGCCGCCGTTATTGGGATATTTTTGATAACCCTACCTTAAGCCTAAACTAAAGACTCTGGATGAGTGTAACATATTATGTTTGTAACGTTAAATACAATTAGAAAACGATTTAATAAAAAAAAAATATATATATATATATATATATATATATACACTGTATATATATTTAAAAAAGGCATGGCCGATAATTTTTTGCCGATTCCGATACTTTGAAAATGACGTGATTGGACCCGATTACTAATAATTGATATGCCAAAAGATCAACTTTCACCTGTATCCAGGGGTGAAAGTGGCTAGAATTTCTTGCCGGAACTTCCCGACGTGAAGGTCGCCTCAGAGCCAGAAATTTTATTTATCTATTTTTTTTTTCTCTCTTTCATTTTTTTTATTTGGGCGGTGGGGGTCAAGACTCTTAATCTACTGAAATGCAAAAAAAAAAACAGTTTTAGCAGTTATTTCTATAACACATACAAAAACAGATTTTCATTCAAAATTGTATTTTTTCAATGATTTGCAAAATAAAAGTTGAACAGCTAAGATGTTCTGAACCTCCCCATCAGAGCAAATAAAACTACGGTAATTTTCCGAATATAAGGCGCACCCGTGTATAATACGCACCCCAAATTTACTTGTAAAATCTAGGGAAAATTATGCGCATGCGCAGAACGACCCACTCACGCATTGCCGAAAACAGACTACAATGGCACCGTTATGAGGCAGAGACAAGCGAGTGGCGTGGACACAGGCATTCATTGGGGCCGCGCTATTTATTGGCAAAAGCTTTGGCATCTCGTTCACAACAATTATATCTATTGTGGCGAGTGACCTGGGGTAGAATGACAGGAGATGATCTTTTTCTTAACACCCTGTATTGAACACAACGCAGAGAACATATACCATTTGCAGCCACCACTGACAGTCATGGTTGCTCAACTTCCCATCATGTATACGAGTAGAACAGTTAAGTCGCTACAGTATCATTTACTGAAAGCACAACAAAAATAATATTCCGATATCTCAAAAAAAAAAATTTCACAAAAAGAAAAGCACTCAATGAAAAGAGAACTGGCATTCCCAATCAAAAAAGCTATGCAAAATAATGCTCAGTTTGGTCAACCTCTATTCAAACATTTCGTTTAGCTCAACAAATACACTAGATAGCAATATTTAGTCACAATATACAAACTCACATTTATCATTAAAGAATTAAATGTCTTTCTATCCGTGGATCCCTTTAACAGAAAGAGTGTTAATAATGTTAATGCCATCTTGTGGATTTATTGTTCTAATAAGCAAATACAGTACTTATGTACAATATGTTGAATGTATATATCCGTCTTATCTTTCCATTCCAGCAATAATTTACAGAAAAATATGGCATATTTTCGAGATGGTTTGAATTGCGATTAATTACGATGAATTCATTTTTAAGCTGTGATTAACTCGATTAAAAATTTTAATCGTTTGACAGCCCCAGTTTTATTGTGTGTTATATTTATAACTGTGCGTGTGTGCCAAAAGCAGTTTTTGCATTTCGGTGGCTTTGAGGCTTAACCCTCCCCAAGAAAAAGAAAAAGGGGGCAGGGGAAGGGGCTCTGTGCCGAAGTTTGTCAGGGAGTTCCGGCAAGACATTCTAGCCACTTTCATCCCTGGAAAGCATACAGAGTGACCTTCAAGAAAGTGTTATTCAGTGTTGTTCCACCTCATTGAGAGGAGACAGATGAGGCACCTGTTTAAGATGCCCCTAGATATTTCCCTTGTGAGGTGTCACTGAGAGGAGGCCACAGGGGACACTCAGGACAAGCTGGAGACACTGTCACCTGACCACATAAACATCATTTAAGGGTTATGGTACTCCTTCTTGACATACAGTGGGGCAAATAAGTATTTAGTCAACCAGTAATTGTGCAAGTTCTCCCACTTGAAAATATTAGAGAGGCCTGTAATTGTCAACATGGGTAAACCTCAACCATGAGAGATAGAATGTGAAAAAAAAAAACACCCAGAAAATCACATTGTTTGATTTTTAAAGAATTTATTTGCAAATCATGGTGGAAAACAAGTAGAGCTGGGACTCTTTGGGCACCTAACGATTCGATTACGATTACGATTCAGAGGCTCCGATTCGATTATAAAACGATTATTGATGCACCCCCCTCCTTTTTTTTTTTTTTTTTTTTTTTTTTTTTTTAAATAAATGTTTTTTACATTAGTTCCAAAATTGTTCAAAAATCCTCTCAGGCGAAACCAAACTACGATTTCAGTAATATATAACAGTAGACAAATATACAAAAATAACAGTAAATAAAAAAACTCCAGTCCCCATTCTGTATCAGCAGCTTTAAACTACATTCAATTAACCCTTTAAGGTCTGGGCCTATTTTGTCTTATTTTGCATGCCTTTGAAGTTGCCTTTATATTTCAAAGAAAGAATTGTTTACGATGGCCTGGTTTGGTCCCTTTTTTTGTGACACCTTGAACTTCATGTCCAAACTGTTGTTTCCTTCACTGACCAATTATAAATCATCATTTTGGGCCCAAAAAGACCAAAAATTCCAAAATCGTTTTGTCAAAATTTTTAATATTGATGTCCAATTGACAACCAAACATGCGTAACGAACCGTTTTGAAACTTTGTAATATTTATTCAACATGTTAGGATGAACATTCAACCAAAAAAACTTAGAATAAATAGTCTTATATTTGACAATTCAACATAAACAACAGGTATAGCCATAGGCGTTTTTTGCCTTTATACATGCTCTAGTCAAAACAGGTTATATACAGCAGACCAAACAGTGAAGAACAGTGAAAAAATATACCATCTAACACAAAAAGTGTTTAGAGGCCATCTCTATATGAGTTTAGGTATTGCGGCCCATCACCTGATGAAAACTCTGTATACACAATCAAGCTTCTTGAACACACATTTATATACACAAATTGAGAAGACTGATTGTGGGGGAAAAAAAATATATAACATTGGGGGAAAAAAGTATTTTCAAAAATATTTACAATAAATAAGTTAAATTTTTTTCAGGCATGCCACTCCGAAAAGCAGTTTCGTCCTGGAATTAGACACAGGGCTACATCACACAGCCCACACTTCCATGGGGTGTCGGTCCTCTTTCCACCCTTCCATTTTCATTTCACTTTACTTTCATTGTCACTATAAATGTACATGAAAAAAAAGTCAGTATTTATGAAAATAATAAAGTATAAAATAAAAATATATACAGAAATAAATAATAATGGAAATCTATATGTATGACAATAGAAAGAATACCATAGCTGAATATGTGCTACATCCCTAATCTTCATATAGAAGGAAGACCACAAATTATACTTTGATCCGATATGCACATTTTATTATTATATACACAAACACACACTTATATTGCATCAAAATTAACTTTGTCTTGCAATATCAAAAGAAACTTTCAAAAGAAACTTTTTCAGCAGCATAAAAAAAAAAAAAAGTGGGTTGGCTTACCTCTGCTCGTCGATGGCGTCACCCACGTGTTCAAATCCGTCACTATCTTCACTCGAGGACTCTTCCGAAGACGATGATGACGAATTTGGACCATCCTCTTCCTCACGTTGATCAAAAAGCACAATTGCTTGCGCTAAATTTAGTTATCCGTTCATTCTCAAAGTCACACAAAGTCGCTCGCTCGCTCGCTTGATTCAAACGGCCGTCGGTCGCCACCTTGCTGCTTCAGAACACTCCTCCCTCTCGTTCGGTGGAACCTCGCACGGCAGTTATATTTATTAAAAAAAAAAAAAAAAAAAAAAAACACATGTTGTGCTTCCACTGTGACTTCGAAAGGGTTCGTTTGATTTGTGTTTTTTTCATGGAGCTTCCGTTTTGAAAAAGGACAAGAAATGATGGAAATATAGACATAAACAAATTATCCATGCAGCGTTTTAATGTTTTTTTGAGAGGACAATAAAACTATAAAACTTAAATGACAATATCTCACGTTTTAGTTGGTCGATTGACTTCAAATAACAACGAGAGTAAACCGCAACTTCCGCACTTTAAAACGAGACCAACCAACGGCATGTGGGTGACGTAAATAAAACGCGAGGGCACTTCAAAGACGACGTGCGCTGAGGACGCGCCGGCGCGTCCTTCGACTCTCAAGGGTTAAATTAATGTTGTGAATCAACTGTTACAGTTGTTAAAATTGCTCCCGTTATTCCATAATTTCCTTTCTGTCTACTTTTGTCAAAGTTTTAACACCATTTCATCATTTAAAGATAGATTCAAGACAAGATTCCGCCGATTTAGGAGTATTTTAGATAAAAAGTTAATTAGCTACAACAGAGCCTTCTAGAGCGGTCTACTGATTTAAGATGGCGGCTGTTTACTTACGCCGGAAAGTCTGTCATTTCGCATCTCTGTTCAATAATACATGGTCTAACACTGACGTCGTCTGTCATTTGCAACTAGTTCTACATATATATGATATCTACTGTAGCCGTATGTTTGTAGCAACTAGCAACTGGGCGTTCTTTGTAGCGGCTGTCAGCCGCAGTCAGATATGATTTTATCTAGCGGCATGATTTGAACATGATATTTACTCTCGGTCCTTTCCTCATTGCGTCCCAAAGACCGCGCTGACTCCGCTTTACCTGGTATAATTCAGTAATCGGAATTTGGATATTTGTGAATCGTTCCCATATCTTCCACGGCCGAATCGCGAATAATCTAAGAACCGGAAATTTTGCACGCCTCTAAAAACAAGTATTTGGTCAATACCAAACGTTCATCTCAATACTTTGTTATGCACCCTTTCTTGGCAATAACGGAGGCCAAACGTTTTCTGTAACTCTTCACAACCGGGCTGTCGTTGGGCGAGACGGACTTTCAACTCCCTCCACAGATTTTCTATGGGGTTGATATCTGGACACTGGCTAGGCCACTCCAGGACCTTGAAATGCTTCTTACGAAGCCACTCCTTGCCCTGGCTGTGTGTTTGGGATCATTGTCATGCTGAAAGACCCAGCCACGTCTCATCTTCAATGCCCTTGCTGATGGATGGAGATTTTCACTCAAAATCTCTCGATACATGGCCCCATTCATTCTTTCCTTTACACAGATTAGTCGTCCTGGTCCCTTTGCAGAAAAACAGCCCCAAAGCATGATGTTTCCACCCCCATGCTTCACAGTGGGTATAGTGTTCTTCGGATGGAATTCAGTATTCTTTCTCCTCCAAACACGAGAACCTGTGTTTCTACCAAAAAGTTCTATTTTGGTTTCATCTGACCATAACACATTCTCCCAGTCCTCTTCTGGATCATCCAAATGCTCTCTAGTGAACCGCAGACGGGCCTGGACGTGTACTGGCTTCAGCAGGGGGACACGTCTGGCAGTGCAGGATTTGAGTCCCTGGCGGCACATTGTGCTACTTATAGTAGCCTTTGTTACTGTGGTCCCAGCTCTCTGTAGGTCATTCACTAGGTCCCCTCGTGTGGTTCTGGGATTTTTGCTCACCGTTCTTGTTATTTTGACGCCACGGGGTGAGATCTTGCATGGAGCCCCAGATCGAGGGAGATTATCAGTGGTCTTGTATCTTCCATTTTCTAATAATTGCTCCCACAGTTGATTTCTTTACACCAATCGTTTTACCTATTGCAGATTCAGTCTTCCCATAGTGGCCATAGTGGAGTTTGGAGTGTGACTGACTGAGGTTGTGGACAGGTGTCTTTTATACCGATAATGAACTAAAACAGGTGACATTAATACAGGTAACGAGTGGACCCTCGTTACACCTCGTTAGAAGAAGTTAGACCTCTTTAACAGCCAGAAATCTTGCTTGATTGTAGGTGACCAAATACTTATTTTCCACTTTAATTTGGAAATAAATTCTTTAAAAATCAAACAATGTGATTTTCTGTCCCCCACACACACCCCCCCCCACACACACACACATTCTGTCTCTCATGGTTGAGGTTTACCCATGTTGACAATTACAGGCCTTTCCAATCTTTTCAAGTAGGAGAACTTGAACAATTAGTGGTTGACTAAATACTTATTTGCCCCACTGTAGCTAAAATATGATTTTGTGGATCCACTTTAAGGCATGGTTCGAAATAGAAAGACAATTCCATCCCATCCATAACAGCATCGAATGAATCTCAGCTCCCTCCTTATCCATATCTAACAATCATAACAGGACAAAACTGTCAGTGTCCTTGTAATGATGAAATTCATAGACAAGAAAAGGATGGCTAGAAGAAGAAGAGTTGATGAAACAGAGTGCAAGGTCTTCATTAAGCGCTACAGCAGCAACCTGCTCTTGCTCCACGGGGAGCCGGAGCTGGGGGACGGCCCGTGCTCTGATGCCACAGTGTGCCAGGGAAAAAAGGATTGCAGAATTCACTTTGAAGTTGATGAGTCACAGACTTGCAGCAGCGTCGGACAAACTTTTTTTCCACTATTACCGAGGGGAAGGAAAAGAACAGAACGAAAGGAGAACAATCAGTTGCCTCGTTGATTCTTTGCGAACAGGAAGCAGCCAATCAGAGTCCAATCAAATTCCCCTCTGTTAGGATAGGGGGGGAGAACTTACAGTACTCCACGAGAACAGACTGCAGGGATGCGTTTCATCATCATTTCATCAGCAGAGATTCAACACGGCAAGAAAGGGGGCAGATGTAGATGGTTCAAGGGAGTCGGGATGGAGAGAATGCTGGAAACATAGCGCGTTAAATACTCACTGACAGTTTCATCTTGTTTTGCAAGCACACCATGTTTTTATTAAACAGCAGTTCAAAAGGCATGTGTTCCTTTTTACTTTGATTTGAAGGAGTGGACAATATTATGCAATTATTAAAGAGACACTAAAGTTTTATTTTTTATTTTTTTTACATTATTTTTCAGAGAGAGAGAGAGAGAGAGAGAGAGAGAAAAAAAAGTCGATCAGGAACCAGGCGAGGAGGCAGAGTCCTGCCGGAAAGCAGGCCGAGCAAGGTGACTTTTAGCTGGCTAGACCAGTTTTTTTCAACCACTGGTGTGCAGTCGAAAATCATCCACTTTCACCTAGTTGATGTAAAAATGTTTTGGGGAAAATGAATCCGCAAATGCGCAAAATCTGGTGTCTGTGCTGTCCTATGGTCGGTCATCATGCAATACTCTTCCATATCATTAGGTGTCAATATGTAGCTAATTACTATATTTAGTGATGCATAAGAGGAAAAGAATCGACGGTGATGGGTGACGTTCAAGTGGTGGTTTGTCGTTCAAGACAAACGAGCAGTACAAGAAGCACAACAGAACACCACAAGTCAGCCATCACCGACCACTGCAAAAGGGAAAATCACATTATCACATTGCAAATGAACACTAAAGGACCCTTCAGGGTGCTGGGGCACATATGTTGTAAGTCTGCCAAGTTATGACTGTTCAAAATTTGTGACGAAACAAAATGTCGACTGTCATTTTCACTTTCCTCTGATCCCTCTGCTTCAAGAAACCACCTGAACACATGTCTTAAGCCTCCCCCAATGCAGGTTTGAGGGAAATTGATTTTTTTCCCTTGGAGGAGGAGTCTGTATAGTAAAAAAGGATGTCTTCTGTTCCCTGGAGGAGGGGCCATTCCTAATGGGTAATATTTCAATGCAATCATGTTCAGGCTGGGATAGCTCTCATACATGCCAGATATGAAAAAGGCACCCTGCCCAGGTCAGGCCTGCGAAAGAAAACTCACCATTTTCACTTAAGATCTTACATGTCTCATGAACAGTCTCACCATTTTGAGGAGGATCCAACTCACTGCCTGGGTGCCAATGTTTCTGATATGCACCCTGTAACTCGATATAGATTTCACATTCAATCCAAAATACCCGATTTCCTGGTGGGTTTGGAATGTGGGTGCAAGAGCAACCATGTCCCAGCCACGAAGGATGACGCACGAACCTAACACCTAAACACCCAGCCACACCTACGGCCTGGCCCGCTCCACCGCAGCTTTCAAAAAGACACTGAGATAACAAATGTTCGCTGCTCCGAAACATTTCTATGTAGCCTTGTTTTGGATCCAGCAGGGTCCGTCCGTCATCTGTTTTGCCTTGTTTTTTGACCATTGTCGACGAATAATTTGTCAACCTGTTTTCGGTGAGCTTTCTTCAAACTTTTGGAACATGGAGTCTGTACAAAGGGTTAACATGGGAGTGAACGCGCGGAATGTTGGCCCCCACCTGTTGGTTCGTTCGGCTGGCGGTGTTTCCGCGGCTTGGCGGGGGGGGGGGGGGGGGGGGGGATTCCTTCAAGAGCTAGTCCCATGTTCCACGGTCGGGACGAAAACCACACTGCTCCTCCTGAATCCAAGATTCGACTTCCCGGCGGACACTCTTCTCCAGCACCCCATAATAGATTTTAATACACAATTTTCATTTGCCCTGAAGAAAGAAAAAAAATCCTTTCTCTTAAAAACGTAATGTCGTCATGCCTCTCTAGTCCCAATGACTCCACCTACCGCTCTCTCCTTTCTATGCTGTCAGCTCTGGCATCAGATGATAAATGTCAGTGAAAAATCAAAAAGAACATTTAACATTGTTTCCCTCCCATACAGGTGCTGTGAAAAACCCTTTGGAAAAGGTTACTTGCTACAAAAAACTGTGAGGGGATATATCGTAAATGCTTCCTCTCTGACTGTTCGTCCTCATTAGTGACGGAAGAAGAGCAAGGCAGCTGCTGATATGCTGTTGTCTCTCCTGCCATGTTTAGGTGGGAAGCAGCATGTCATTAAGCGATCTGTAGGCGAGTGAGGTGGTCGAGTGGGCAAATTGTGTTTGAACTGAACTTCTTCAGACACCAACTCTTGATCTAAAGTCTCTCTGTTCTCCGTCATCATGCAGTGTTTCCCATGAGGACTTGAGTTACATGTGTGCTTTTTTTGGAGGCCACTTAGTGTCCTTCAGTTTAATCCCCAGAAAATTACTTTTTTGGGGCAGTTGGTTAAAGTTTTACACACTGTGCTGTTCGTGTAGAAGTCTGGAAGTACCGAGTCGATCATGGTTTGCACTCTAGCAATTCTGAAGACTCTGGGCAGAATAGATTGACATGTCAGCACATAGAGGCTGTCCGTGCGTCTCGGAGTGTTTAGCCCAGCAGAAAAGGCTTTGCTGTCCCCGACGGTCCACCGCGTCTACTAGGCACGTATTACATGCTGCAGTTGTACTCAATGTAAACACTGACAAAGAAAGAAGGAATCCATTCCATCCCCTCTTGTAAATACTTGCCCATGATTCCTAGTGTGAGTGAGCTCGAAAGTCAACAGGGGAAAGGCGTACGATAATATTGACTGTCAAGCATCTTTTTCTATCGGCTCCTTCCCCCCCATCCCCCACGACTCCCACCAGGGTGCCAAGCCTGCCGGCCGGGGGGGAAACATGGCGATGAATACAGTCGCTGTAGCAGCCTTCAAAATCCCGTTTGAGGGGCAGATTTTCTTCATGGCTTGCCAGAAAGAACGTCTTGAGAGTTGACTGCTTTAAATGGAGTGAGAAGTGGGTGTTCAGAGAACTGACGGGGACCTCCTGGGAGAGCGCGGCATTGATGGAAGTAGCCGCAGCCCAGGGAATGCGTGCACACACACTTTTGCATTAGTTCAATGTCAAGAGAAGATTAAGAGCCTTTGGCCACATGCGATTAAGAGAGGTTTTAGTTTATAGCTGCATGCTTCACTCTGACATGACTTTCTGTGATGGGGCCATATTCCAAGGCATTGCTGTTGAACACAAAATTTGCTTGTGTGAGTAGCATATTTTCGGACCAGTTATGCCATTTTCCATCTCTTGTGGTGCAGCGCAACCCCCCAAATTGAACGTCACACAAAAACCAACTTTTGATTCCAGATTATCATGCAGACAATTGGGCTGGAGTCATAGGGACTCGGACTGGAGTCGCAAATTTGAGGTTTCGCAACTAGGGTTGTTCCGATCATGTTTTTTTGCTCCCGATCCGATCCCGATCGTTTTAGTTTGAGTATCTGCCGATCCCGATATTTCCAGATCCGATTGCTTTTTTTTTTTTGCTCCCTATTCAATTGTAATCATTCCAGATAATTTTTCCCGATCATATACATTTTGGCAATGCATTAAGAAAAAAATGAATAAAACTCGGACGAATATATACATTCAATATACAGTATATAAGTACTGTATTTGTTTATTATGACAATAAATCCTCAAGATGGCATTTACATTATTACCATTCTTTCTGTGAGAGGGATCCACGGATAGAAAGACTTGTAATTCTTAAAGGACAAATGTGACTTTGTATATTGTGACTAAATATTGCCATCTAGTGTATTTGTTGAGCTTTCAGTAAATGATACTGTAGCCATTTAACTGTTCTGCCCAAATGCATGATGGGAAGTGCAACCATGACTGTGCGTAGTGGCACCAATTGATATATCTTCTCTGCGTTGGGAAGTGACATAGGGTATTAAGGAAAAGATCAACCACTACCATTCTTCCCCACATGGCTTCCCACGATATTTCTAATTGTTGAGAGAGGGATTTTAAGGCTTTAGCCAATTAAAAAGAGGCTCCAAAGACTCTACTCATTTTACGCTGCTTGTTAGCTCTATATATAGGTAAAACGGCGCCATTATAGATTGAACGCGACAATGCGTGAGTGGGTCGTGCAGCGCATGCGTTAATTGCATTAAATATTTTAATGTGATTAATTTTTATAAATTACTGCCGTTTACGCGAGAAATTTGATGGCCCTACTTTAAGCCAAAACGAAAGACTCTGGATGAAGGTAAGACATTTTGTCTGTAACGTTAAATACAATTAGAAATCGATTTAATTAAAAAACATATACAGTATATATTAAAAAAAGGCATGTCCGATAGTTTTTTGCCGATTCCGATACTTTGAAAAATGACGTGATCGGACCCGATCGACATCTTTACTCGCAACCAGTGTTGTTTTGGTCAATGATGACGATAACGAAAATATTTCGTCGATGAACATTTTTTTCATGACGTGATGATGACGAGCAAAAAACCTGACTTGGGAGACTTAAAACATAACAAGATGAATGCCAATTTTCGTCTGACAAAAACGAGATGAAAGACTGCTGTAGTTTCCCTAAGTTCGCAATGTGTGACATTTTCTTATACAGTGGGGAGAACAAGTATTTGATACACTGCCGATTTTGCTGGTTTTCCCACTTGCAAGCCATGTAGAGGTCTGTAATTTGTATCATAAGTTCTCTTCAACTGTGAGGGACGGAATCTAATACAAAAATCCAGAAAATCACATTGTATAATTTCTAAATAATAAATTTGTATTTGACTGCATGAAATAAGTATTTGATACATTACCAACTAGTAAATATTTCGGCCCTTAGTTCTTTTTTAAGAACCCCTCCTGTTCTCCACTCATTACCGAAGTAACTGCACCTGTTTGAACTTGTTACCTGTATAAAAGACACCTGTTCACATGCTCAAACAAACAAACTCCAACCTCTCCACAATGGCCAAGACCAAAGAGCTGTGTAAGGACATCAGGGATAAAATAATAGATCTGCACAAGGCTGGGATGGGCTACAGGAAAATAAGCAAGCAGCTTGGTGAAAAGGTCACAACTGTTGGAGCGATTATTAGAAAATGGAAGAAGTTCAAGTTGACGGTCAATCTGCCTCGTTATGGGGCTCCATGCAAGATCTCACCTCGTGGGGCATCACTGATCATGGGGAAGGTGAAGGATCAGCCCAGAACTACACGGCAGGACCTGGTCAATGACCTGAAGAGAGCTGGAACCACAGTCTCGAAGAAAACCATCGGAAATACATTGCGCCGTCATGGATTAAAATCCTACAGCGCACGCAAGGTCATGCTGCTGAAGCCAGTGCATGTCCAGACACGTCTGAAGTTTGCCACTGACCATCTGGATGATCCAGAGGAGCAATGGGATAAGGTCATGTCGTCGGATGAGACCAAAATTGAACTTTTTGGTCTAAACTCGGCTCGTCGTGTTTGAAGGAAAAAGAAGGATGAGTACAACCCCAAGAACACCATCCCAACCGTGAAACATGGAGGAGGAAACATCATTTTTTGGGGCTGCTTCTCTGCCAAGGGTACAGGACGACTGCACCGTATCGAGGGGAGGATGGATGGGGTTATGTATCACCAGATCTTGGCTGACAACCTCCTTCCTTCAGTGAGAGCCCTGAAGATGGGTCATGGCTGGGTCTTCCAGCATGACAACGACCCAATGCACACAGCCAAGGCAACTAAAGAGTGGCTCCGTAAGAAGCATCTTAAGGTCCTGGAGTGGCCTAGCCAGTCACCAGATCTGAACCCGATAGAAAATCTATTGAGGGAGCTGAAAGTCCGTGTTGCCCGGCAGCAGCCCCGAAACCTGAAGGCTCTGGAGAAGATCTGCATGGAGGAGTGGGCCAAAATCCCTGCTGCAGTGTGTGCAAACCTTGTCAAGGACTACAGGAAACGTTTGGTATCTGTAATAGCAGACAAAGTTTTCTGTACCAAATATTAAGTTCGATTTTTGTGATGTATCAAATACTTATTTCGTGCAATTAAATGCAAATTTATTATTTAAAAATCATACAACGTGATTTTATGTTTTTTTTTGTATTAGATTCCGTCCCTCACAGTTGAAGAGAACTTATGATACAAATTACAGACCTCTACATGCTTTGCAAGTGGGAAAACCAGCAAAATCGGCAGTGTATCAAATACTTGTTCTCCCCACTGGATATGTGTAGTTAGCATGCATCGTTGTAGTGTATGGTCGTGTCACTCATGTGACATGCTGCGCCATGCCCCGCCCCCCACACAGGCTCACTCACTGGTGTCTCTTCAGGCTCCAGACTTGCCTTTTGTGAAACATTTTCAGGTGGTACTTGGTAAGTTTTGTTTTCTTATATTGGCTAGATGTGCCATGTTGCTTTAGCCTTTAAAGGTCTGTGCTGAGTGATCATCACACACTCGACTCGAGTCGCCCACAACAGGTAAGACTCGGGACTTGTGACTCTGATCATAGTACCTGGTGCAATTTTCTGCTATTTGGTTAGTTTTTTCGTAGGGTGGTTTCTTAAAAGTCAAATTGGCACATATAACATCTATTTAATTAACATTTTTTCCCCTAACTGATTTCCAGTACAAACCTGCAGTGGCATTTGTTTTTATACTTCCCATGATGTGATTCTCCAAGCAGCAAGGTTTTTACTGCATTGACAAAAGCTCAGGAAGGTGGAATATGTTATGGGCAAAACTAATGAGAGAAAAAAAAATTGCTGAAAGGTGTGAATGTTATAACCTGAAGCCAAGAAATGTGCGCGCGCGCATCCGAAGTCCCTCGGCGCATTACATCAAGGCTAAAATCCTCGGTTACTAAAAACGCCGGGCGGGAGGTGATGGAGGCAAAATGTGCAGATAAGGTGAAACGCGATCGGCTGTAGAGCCTGTGGTAGGTTCTGCCCCGAGGCTAGTTTCTGTTCAGGGTGCTCCTCCAATAACTTTCACCATCAGCATTGGAACAATTTGCCCTGAGTAGCTGTCTCTTCCTCCACTCTCATGGGACCTCTGTGTAGGTGTGGGTCTTTGTATGTGTGTAACATCGTGAGTGTCTATTGGGCAAGAGCACAGAGACAATGTAATCCTGAGGCAAATTGTGCGTGCATGTGTGTGGGAAGCTTCTGCGTGTTATTTATTTGGCAGGTGTCAAATGTGTGAAAAGTTGTGGTCATAAATTTGCACACCAACCCTGCAAGGTAAACTGTATACCATATATAGGAACAATGGGGAAAAGTGTGATTCAATTTTCAGCCCCTTTTGGTACCTCAGAGCTAAAGAAAACTACAAATTCATGGACGTAGAAGACACTGTGTCCTAGTGGGCACCTTGTGGTTTATGTTACTGTAGTTTTATTTGGATTGTTAAAAGTTTTTTTGCAATCAGATTCTAATAAAACGATCAGTTGTAATCCAATAACTGATTGTCTATTGAGGAAGATTAAACCCAGGTGAACAAGTCATTGGTTCATCAGAACTAAAAGATAGTGAGATGTCAAGTATTGTTTTAAATGCATGTGTGCAATTTGTATTTTGCGATGTTTGATGCTGTGAAAAATGGAAATTGTTTCAAATCGTGAAAACTGTTTCCTAATTTCGAATGTGGTGTACGCTTAAAAAAATTTTTTTTTAATAGATTCGAAATGTATGCAACATTTTTAGGCACATTTTTATGGAGAACCAAATTTAAGTAAAGATATATTTAGATTAGGGCTTTCAAAACTATCGCGTTAACGGGCGGTAATTAATTTTTTAAATGAATCACGTTAAAATATTTGACGCAATTAAAGCACACGCCCCGCTCAAACAGATTAAAATGACAGCAGTGTAATGTCCGTTTGTTATGTTTTTTTATGTTTGGCGCCCTCTGCTGGCCAGGCATGAAAATCTCTCACCTTTCGGCGAAATTCGCCGTTTTGAAGTAAAAAATGGCAACCTACGTAAATTGCGTAGATCCGAGGAGAAATTCTTTTTGGGAGGAGGAGGGGGGGTCGGGAGGTTTTATTTAATTATTATTATTGTAACGAATTGAGTTATAATGTGGCGAAGGTGTTAGCATGTGTTCCTGAATGCACCGCATGACGTAGAGGGGTGAGGGAGGTGCGGGAGAGCGAGGGACGTGCCTTCCGTGTTTACGTTTGTTCTGGCGGGGGAGATATGTGCGTTGGCTGCGGCAGATAGCAGTCGTGTTGTTCAATAAGTTTCCACAAATAAAGAATTTCTATCTGATAAAACTGTTGACTATTATCAACGTTACATTATTATTATCATCATGTGATTAACTTAGTACGTAAACTGAGCACTTAAGAAATCGGTTCTTTAAAAAATGTCAAACTTGGACAGTCAGCAAATCCTTCTAGATGCTTCGCTGACGAGAACCAATCATCGGCCCAAGGTGCGTTCCATTATTCCAAACGCGCGCACTCCTTGCTGTACATGGAGTGCTCGGAGAGCCTTTGGGTGGCATTGCATAGCTGCGAAAACAAAAAGCAGGCCTTATCCACACCGGGTCAGACCAGAGCGCAGCATACACACTTGCCTGTATTTGCCAGCAGATTGAATTTGGTGAGTAATGGTTTCAATCGTTTTCACGTTTTGCGATATAAAAAAAGTTACTGCCATTCGTTGCAGCTTGCGTTGAACACTGCCAGAGCTAGCCAAATTTCCCATGAAAAAAAATAGCTCCCGTTAAATTGGCGTCAAGCTTGTGTATTTAGCGGTAATATAAACGAAGAAACACACTGTTGAGTCAAATTAAGCGGCATGCTCTCGGATGGAGGTGGCGCCTCACATCGCTCCCGTCGTCCGCCGGAGACGCGTTATTTTCGGCTTGGATTTGAGCTGACGGCCGGTGTCGGCACAACACCGGCCCGACGAGTGGTGGGAATGAGTCCTGCTTCTTAAAGCTTTTCAGAAATACAGGGATCCCTCGTTTTTCGCGGTTAATGGGGACCAGAACCCGCCGCAATAAGTGAAAACCGCGAAGTAGCCCCCCCCATTTTTTTGTGCGTGTTCAATGCATTTATTCAGATTTTACATTGGAAAAAAGATACATATATATATGACATGTTTTTTCACTTTTTTCACCAAAGTATCATTTTTAAATGGTTTTCAAGCACTTCAAAATGTAAGAATTATAATAAGTTTTAAACATGTTACTGCCCCACCGAATTATTTTTAAACAAGAATAAAGTAGTAAGAAAATGCTTGGCTTTATTAAATGCTTCATAGTGAGTCTACTCAAACCCTCTCAGGCTTTGGTAAACGGTGATTGACACGTGTGCAAAGTGTTTCTTTTTATATATATTTTTTGTTTGAAGCAACTTATTTGATTGAATAATAAAGACACAAATGTCCTAGCCAAAATGTGGCCCAAACGCAAAACAACATTACTTCAATGGAAAAATTTGTTTCAATCAAGTAAAATAGTTTTCAAATGCTTTTTTTGTCTCAAATTTATTTTTGCAATCAAAAACAATTTTTTTTAATTGAAGTGACTTTTTGGGGATTAAAAGTATATACTGTATTTTGATTGAAGCAACTTTGTTTTTGATAGAAGTAACTTTGTTTTTTGATTGAATAATAAAAACACGATTGAATAATCAAAACACAAATCTACCTCCATCGTTATTGAGAGAGAAAGAAATTAAGAAAGCTTTAAAACTAAAAGCCACCGGGGAGTCTGTTTTTTTGTTTTTTTTAATATTTATATTTCATTACATAGACATGCCTCATAGGGAAGGGAGATTGAGGGATAAAAAAAGGAGTTAGATGAGGCTGCTAAAGGCAGTGGATACCTCATCAGCTGGGTGAATAGCAGACCTGGTAAGAACAAGTTTGCAAGGATAGTCGGGTATTAAATACAATTATAAACACAATTACAATATTATGTTTCTATAAGATTTTATGTCATTGCTTTATTAATCATTAGGTGCTAGAGTTGTTAAGTATGGATAATAATGAAATAATAGTTTTAAGAAAACTGCTGTTGGTGGCTCAGTGACCATCTAATGTGGTTTGTTCTCAGATGAACAAGTTGAGGAAGGAAGTTTTGAGGTTGAGGGAAGAAAATAGGCAGACTGACTGAGTCAAAGCCAGAAAGTGTTGATGACAGTTTTGATTTCTATTCATTGTTGCCCCCTCCCAATTAAAGTATGTCACAGTCGCAGCCAATAATTATCTAAAGCTGGTTAAAATTGAAGTTATGTTGTTTTAAGGTGTATTAAGTACTTGTTCATGTGCTCCTTTTGATCTACGAGCACCCGCCTCTCCACCGGTCTCTGCACGGCCCTGCTGAAACACAGTGTGGGTCGACAGAGCTCAATATTTTGTTGGGGTGTACAGTGTACTGGAACATATTTCCTCCACACCCTTCTCACCTTTTTAACCCCTGACCCATTTTCATGCCTGGCTGGCGCTTGGGTCCAAATGATTTTATGGGTTTGGGGAGTGAGCATGGTGTAATTATTGACATCAACAATGGCGAGCTACTAGTTTTATTTTTTGATTGAAAATTTTACAAATTTTAATAAAATGAAAACATTAAAAGAGGTTTTAATATAGAATTTCTATAACTTGTACTAACATTTATCTTTTAAGAACTACAAGTCTTTCTATCCATGGATCGCTTTAAGAGAATGTTAATAATGTTAATGCCATCTTGCTGATTTATTGTTATAATAAACAAATACAGTACTTATGTACCGTATGTTGAATGTTTATGTCCGTCTTGTGTCTTATCTTTCCATTCCAACAATAATTTACAGAAAAATATGGCATATTTTATAGATGGCTTGAATTGCGATTAATTACAATTCATTTTAAAGCTGTAATTAACTCGATTAAAAATTTTAATCGTATGACAGCCCTAATTTAGATACGATGGTAACTCTACTTACGAACATCTCTACATACGGAATTTTTAGGTTATAACACGCCTCGATGGAAAATATTGCCTCTTGTTACGAAAGGCAAAAATACAGTATGAGCTGCTGGTTTACTGAACGTAACATACTTATCGCTGTTCCACCATTGGCTATTGCCTAGCATCTTCCTGGCCTCCAATTGGCCAAGTGAGACCTTTACTGTATGTGTACAGTCCCTGACAAAAGTCTTGTCGCTTATCCATTTTGTAGAAACAATTGCTAATAACCTAACTTTTAATTATTCAATTGCTTTTAGAAATGGCTCATGTGAAAGCTAGTACCCTCCCAAATGATGTTGAATGTACAAAAATATATTTGTTTCACTGAAAAAAGATTTATCATTTAATGAAGACATAAAGGTCAAATTTTGGCAAGACAAAAGTTTTGTCGCCTACAGAAAGTAGTGTGAGAATTGAACAAAAAATATGTTACATAACATAAGCCAATTAAGTAGTGGTGCTGTGAGATCCAAATTTAATATTTTGTATGACTTCCATGGGCTTGAAGGAATGCATCCATGCGGTTCGGCAAGGATTCATACAATTTATTGATGAAGTCATCAGGAACATTAAAGAAAGCAGTCTTGCATGCCTCCCAGAGTTCATCAACATTCTTGGGTTTCGTCTTCTATGCTTCCTCTTTCATCCTGCTCCAGACATGCTCAATGATGTTCATGTCTGGTGACTGGGCTGGCCAGTCCTGGAGGATCTTGATCTTCTTTGCCTTGAGGAACTTTGAGGTAGAGATTGAAGTATGCCATGGAGCACCATCGTAAATCGAATCATTTGAGTGCTGGCTTCCCAACGTACGAGACCTCTGATAGTTTGTATATTGTGACTAAATATTGCCATCCAGTGCATTTGTTACGCTGAACGAAATGTTTGAATAGAGTTTGACCAAAGTCTGAGTAAGTTTTATGTGAACTGTATTTTACATAGCTATTTTGATTGGGAATGTCAGTTCTCTTTGCATTGAGCGCTTTTCTTTTTGTGAACATTATTTTTTTTATTTTGAGAGATAGGAATATTATTTTTCTTGTGCTTTCACTAAATGATACTTATGTTTGTTGTAAAGGAGTTGCCGAAGCATATGCCAATAAACGGCCTCTGTCTTCTCGCCTTTTTCAGCCTCTTAGCTCTCAATGTGCAAAAAAAAACGGCGTCATTGTAACCTGTTTGAGGCAATGCATGAGCGGGTCATTCCGCGCATGCGTTAAATGCGTCAAATATTTTAACGTGATTAGAGCTGAAACGTATACTCGAGCAACTCGAGTAACTCGAGTTTAAAAACTGATCCGAGTAATTTTATTCACCTCGAGGAATCGTTTAATTTTGCCACCTCAAAGCATCACGTTTTGCCCGGACTACTTTTAATGTGGGACAACCCGCTGACGTCACGTGCGTGGAAGAAGCAATAAAATAATTAAAAAAAAAAAAACTTACTGCAGCGGACAGCCGCTACAAACTACGCCGACGTTGCTAAAAACTACGCCCGCATGATGCTAGTGTGGTTGCAGCTAATGTCCGAGGCGTCTCATAGATATCGCATGCATTTAGAACTAGATGCAAAATGACACTCGGCCGCGTCTGTGCAGCATTAGTAAACAGCCGCCATCTTTAAACAGTAGACCTCTCAGCGCTAATAAATATAACGTCACTGACACTCGCTCACGTAACGTTAGCCCTTCGGAGGGCTAGGTTTCCATTGATTATGACCACTGTCGATGCGTGGCTAACGTGTCTTACATACAGGCTTTATTTAATCTGTAAAAACACAGCGCTGTAGAGTGATGAGGGTGTAAAATTAAAACATAATAAAGCTAACTGTCAGTTTTAGCTCAGTAGTCATTGCTGAATAAAACAAGTAGCACTGGTCCCTAATGTGCTCCAATACAGCAGGTATCATACATTTATTTTGAACACTGCAAAAACTTAAAATCCTATCAGTACTTACAGTTTAAACTAACTTAAAACTGGAACTTAAAAATAGCTTGACACAAATGGAAATTGAATTGAAACACGTGGGAAAAACACATAGCTTTCAAGAGATGTTTTATCAGTTTTTAGGTAAGACATTTTTATTTTATTTTGATAAGATCTAGAAGTTTTTTGAGTGAAAGCAGTGAATTTTTTTTTCTAGTCACATCTGAGATGCAATTGTTGGCTGTTTTCAACAATGTACATCGAAAATAAATACCCCTTCCCCACTGGCCAAAAAACCCGTGTCAACCCGCTAACAATCGGCTTTTGGTGGCAGTGGGAAAGGTGCAGCGACCTGCTTCGACCCGTGTAAATCAACCCGCCAAGCGACCCACGTTAAAAATCACCTCGGCTCTGATCGTCATGCAGTGTGAAAGCAAAACCCCGGGTCAACAGTCAACACCCTAATCTACGTGGTGACGTAGGCTAGTACGTGATGCGTCATAACAAAAAACGTGCTCTAGCCCGGATCCACATACGGCGAACAGTCGGTGTAGCAGCGTTAGCAATAGCCATAACAGATGAAACAAATGCTCTTCTCCTCCTTCTGTGACCTACACGACTCCTTTCAATTTCAAACCGAAATCTACGTCGCCTACGTTGCCTCAGCACAAGCACAGTGTTGATCCTTTGCTGCATTTCGGCCATTTTGCGGGCAGTAAAAAGCATGAAAACAGAGAACACAAACGGAAAGGAGGCTTCCATGTTGCTTTGCATTGTTTACTTCCTTCAACTGAATGAATTCGGTCGCACTTGTCGAAGCGCATCTTAGCGTGGTGACGTCACGAACCTTACGCACGGCTGAGGAGGAGTGGGGGGTTAGACGGGTGAAAAAAAAAAAAGGGAAAAAAAGGCACGGCTTTTTTCGTCAATGGGAAAGGTGCCAAATGCCAATTGCTAGTGGGATGCATCGGCTTGGAAAAACTCGCGTTGACCAACTAGTTTCAGTGGGAAAGGGGCAAAATACATTGATTGACTGAAAATGGTTCAATATTGGATTAAATTTTTCTCATGTATATTTATAATTGCTCTTTACCTTAAAAAAAAAAAAAAAAAAAAAAAAAAAAAAGTTTTAGCCGATTACTCGATTAATCGATAGAATTTTCAGTCTATTACTCGATTACTAAAATATTCCATAGCTGCAGCCCTAAACGTGATTAATTAAAAAAAAAAAAAAAAAAAACGCCCGTTAACGCATTAAGTTTGACTGCACTATGTGTAACCCAAACTTTACATGCTGTAAGCCTTCAAGAATTGAGGACCCAAGATTCCCAGACTAGTCATTGTTCATTTGCTGCATGTAAAGGAAAAAGTCGATTTTCTCTTTTAGAAGGTTATTTTATTCTCTTAACGAACAGGAGGTGACAACACACAATTGAGTAACTAAAAGAAAGCCATAATCACCAAAGCTAAACACATGTATTAAGGAGAGGACGAATGTCCCGAGAGTCCCACGCAGGTGCCTCCAAGTAAATCTGCCCCGAACCTTTGAGATCATACAATTTAATAATTGTCGTTATAAAAATAGCGGGAAAAGATAAGGGAAGGGATATTGAACAGAAACTCACTGTTCATATCTATCAATAACCTTGAACAAAGGACGACTCCTTCTAAGGAAAATAGTATTTTTCCTCGGTGTCCTCAAAGTAGACAAAACACATTGCATTGGGGACAGTAAATGATTGTGTGACGATGTGAAATGAAAATTTATTTATTTATCTGAATAAAATCTGAATAAAAGGAAAAATATCTGTACACATGGCTGTGTTAAACATGCAAAGTGAATTACGGCATGTTGTTTTTAACACACACAGCCCTTAACAATTAACGCCAAAACACGCTACTAAACACAGATTAACCACTGTCACATTTGCATCAAGAAGATTCCGCTGCTATCTGAAATCCATAACTTTTCTCTCAGTTAATTATTGGGAGTACTAGGCACAAGCTTCTGCCATAATCCCCGTGTGTAATGACCAGATCGACTCGGCAATTTGGCTTTCTTCAAACTGCGGCGGCTCAGAGAAAGTCGGGCTTTTTATCCGCCGAGCTACGGCGGCCTTATCTGTTCTCTTAGACAATGAGAGAGAGGGAGGAGATCTAGAGGGTAAAATGAGTCGTGATGACAAGTGTATTGTCACGTAATGAAGCTTTTTATCAGTACTGTATATTGTGGTGTGTGAAGAATTCACTGATTTGTATAGAGCACGGCGATTTTTTTTTTTTTAAACCACATTTGACAGATGTTAAGATATTGAATAGTGGCTGTGCGTGTCCGTTTTGGGTAACTTGATTTTAAAATGAAAAGTAAACTAAAAACTGACATTGATCGAGTTACGTAGTTATCTATTGGACCTCTATTTGTAAATATTTGAGGTCAATAAATTTACCGCTTTCAGGCAGCAGCTTGAAGATGTTTTCCTTAACACTAGAAAACCCAACAGAGGCCGACTTAGCCTTTCCCAAGACAAACACTCCTAATTTTCCCTAGCAATGGCCGATTTGGCCTTTTCTCTGTGACTCGTGATAGTTTTTGTCAGTTCAAGTCAAGCTACATTTATTTAATTACATTTCTTTATGAGGTTTGACACTCTTTACACATTTTTTAATTCACTTCTCCTATACTCCACACATAGAGAAGAATGGCCCAAATGTGTACATTGTTTTGAAGAAGAAAAAAAAGCGTTCTCGAACTGCAATTTGAGTGTATAACAGGAATTGTGTCTATAGTTTAGATTAGAAGGACTGAATCAGGGGCATGGAGTATGGATTGTGGTCATTGTGTCTGAAGTTAATGTATGTCTAGTGGTTGCATTTCCATATGAACGGCTGTTGTCCATCCGAAAACGACTTGCTGATTCAAAAGCACTTGGGTCATTTTTGCCACCTCTGGGTTTTCCGGGGGAGAGGCCATATCGGCCATTGTTTGGGACTAGTAGGTGTACCAGAATTCTCTGGGACTTCTAGTGTTAAAGAGAATTATAATACTAAGGGGCTGTGAGATATCAATAGAACCGTTATGTGGAAAGATAACAAATATTAATAAAGTTAACAAAAAAATAAATCACATTCATGAGCAATTATCGAAAATAGATAGAAAATTACGAACATTTCCCGAAAGTAGCCCGGAAACAGCCGAATGGAGCTGTGACGTCGCAGCCAGGAAACAAAAGGTCGAGGCAGGTGCCATTGTTGTTTATCGACGAGAGAGTTGTGTTGGTGTTTTATCAAAAAATCGCTAAAATGGTTCAAACCTGTCGTGCTATGTGGTGTACAAATAGCCATTTGTCCCAATGTACTACCCATGAGTTCCCGAACGCGAGGAAAAGAGCTGGACTACGCAGACAATGGGTAAAGTTTGTCCGTGCAAAGAGGGCTAATTTTGCAGACCCAGCCTCCGGCACGGTTTTGTGTGGTGCGCATTTTACACCTGAAAGCTATTTGAACTATGGACAAATGAAATCGGGTTTTGCTAAGAAATTGCTGCTGAAAGCAGATACGGTGCCCACCATACACGTGCAGCCACCTAAATGTCCTGAGATATCAAAAAAGAGAATGACTGGCACTGATGAGACCACCCCACCACCCCAGGCAAAGCAAAGGAGGGAAGCAGCCAAGCTCGAAATGTCCAGAGTGAGTACTCTTTTAATAAAAAACATATCACGCACTGGATATAGGACTGGACACATGTATCAATTATCGCCCGTAAAAAATATACAACAAATCCTTTAATCCCATTCATATTTGTGTCTGTTGGCAGAGCGAAAAGCTATGATAGCACAATAAATGAAAATTATTCTATATATTACTTTATTTTGCGGTCACGGTGTATCAGCTTCACAAAAAGAAATGCAAAACAATCTAGAGCTGAAACGAATACTCGAGCAACTCGAGTAACTGGAGTTTAAAAACTGATCCGAGTAATTTTATTCACCTCGAGGAATTGTTTAATTTTGCCAGCTCTAAGCATCACGCTTTGCCCGGACTACTTTTAATGCGGGACAACGCGCTGACGTCACGTGCGTAGAGGGCGAGGCAATAACCCCCCCCCCCCCAAAAAAAAAAAACTTACCGCAGCCGACAGCCGCTACAAACTACGCCGACGTTGCTAAAAACTACGCCCGCATGATGCTAGTAGCAGGTAGTGTCCGATGCGTCTCATAGATATCGCATGCATTTAGGACTAGATGCGAAATGACACTCAGCCGCGTCTGGGCAGCGTTAGTAAACAGCCACCATCTTTAAGCAGTAGACTTCTCATCGCTAATAAATATAACGTTACTGTCACTCGCTCACGTACCGTTAGCCCTTCGGAGGGCTAGGTTTGTATTGATTATGACCACTGTCGATGCGTGGCTAACGTGTCTTACAAACAGGCTTTATTTAATCTGTAAAAACACAGCGCTGTAGAGTGATGAGTGTGTAAAATTAAAACATAATAAAGCTAATTGTCAGTTTTAGCTCAGTAGTCATTGCTGAATAAAACACCAAGTAGCACTGGTCCCTAATGTGCTCCAATACAGCAGGTATCATACATTTATTTTGAACACTGCAAAAACTCAAAATCCTATCACTACTTACAGTTTAAACTAACTTAAAACTAGAACTTAAAAATAGCTTGACACAAATGGAAATTAAATTGAAACACGTGGGAAAACCACGTAGCTTTCAAGTGATGTGTGTTATCAAGCGTAATTACATTTTTAGGTAAGAAATGTTTTTTTTTGTTTTTTTTTTTATAAGATCTAGAAGTTTTTTGAGTGAAAGCAGTGAATTTTTTATTCTAACATCTTAGATGCAATTGTTGGCGGTTTTCAACAATGTACATCGAAAATAAAGACATTGACTGAAAATGGTTGAATATTGGATTAAATGTCTTTTTTTCTCATTTATATTTATAATTGCTCTTTACCCCCCCAAAAATGTGTTATCCGATTACTCGATTAATCGATAGAATTTTCAGTCGATTACTCGATTACTAAAATATTCGATAGCTGCAGCCCTAAACAAACCTTTCGGTTTGTCCCACACACGATCTGTTGCCTGTGTTTCATCAGTGTGATTGCTCCCCTCAATGATCGTTTCATTAAGCTGCATTGGCTTTCGTTTGGGCTCAAATTGATAACCCAAAACACCAAAGAAAGGTTCATAACTCTCCTCGTCACCATTAAAAGAACGTTATGTTGGATTCGTCGCTACAACTAGAAACAAAATTGTCCGCCATCATCGCCGCCATTCAGTACTTTGTCAGGACCCTAGCACTGAGCCGGGTGTTTCCTAGTTGTGACGTCACGCACACAGTATGTTAGTTTCAGGGATCTCGGGCGCCGGTCGTTTTCGCTTGACAATCGATCCAAATTTCTATCATTTTCTTAGTGTTGTGATGTGTGTAATTACACGAAGTGGCATGATATGATTCCAAAAGGCATGCGTTTATGGATGAATAAATATTCTGAATCGGAATCTAAAACAATGGAATATTATCATTTCCCCAGGTGTATAAATACTCTTTAAATGGTAACCAGTGTTGTTTTCGTCAACGATGATGAAAATATTTTGTCGTCATGTGCACCTTCAAAAGAAAAAGAATGTGGTGGAAAACGTGCATAAACTCCAGCTTTGTCGGCTTAAACGTCCTAAAAAGACGCTGTACTCAAGCTCTATGACACACAAACACACTCTGAATTGGCTATGCTATATTGAAAAGATAGCTTAACTTTCTTATTTCGCGTTTTTCATACATAGTACAACACAAGACGAAGTCAAAGGTCATGTAGATAAAATAAATAGAAATACTCCCCATAAAAACATTCACAAATGTGAACACACTAATTACTATAAGTTGAAAAATACAGTTTACGAAAAGAAAAAAAAAAAAAAAAAAACGAACTTTGGTGAAAATCACTTCACAATTTTCACAAACCATTTTACACATCGGTTACACCAGCTTCATAATAAGGCTGCAACAACTAATCGATTAAATTATTAATATAATGGCCAACAAATTTATTGGAAGCTGTAATAAAATATTTATTAAATATTATTTTTGAAGGTATTCATCTCATTCGGTTGGAATGAAATCGAGCACCCACTGCGGCCCTATGTGGAAAATACGGATGTCCCGATCCAGGTTTTTGCACTTCCGATCCGATACCAATATTGTTTTGAACTTCCGATCCGATACCGATACTGGCCGATACTGATACCGGCCTATCTGAGCATGTATTAACGTTTAAAGTTATTTAGCCTCCTTACTTAGTAAATAATATTATAAACTGTCTTAAAAAAGAAAAACACACAACCAACCTCAGTGGAAAATCCCACAAACCCTCCAAGCTATTAGATGCTTTTAATGTTTCGTGCATTAGTTACAAAAAATGTCTAAGGTTTAAATAAACGACTATTTCAGTATCAAGTTAACATTTTAAAACTGTAAATAAAATACTGAAGTCCCCTTTCTGTAAGAGCAGTTTTAAACTATATTCATTTAATTTTGCGAATCAACTGTTAAAGTTGTTAAAATTGCTCCCGTTATTCCATAATTTCCCTTCTGTCTACTTTCGACATGTGAAAGTTTTAAAACTGTTTAAGATAGATTCAAGTCAAGATTTTGCCGATTGAGGAGTATTTTAGATAAAAAGTTAATTAGGTTCGCTTGGAAGGTTCACTACAACAGCCTACTAGGGAAGTCTTCTGCTTTAAGATGGCGGCTGTTTACTAACGCATCTAGTTTTCAATACTTCAATGTTGCTAACGCAGTCGAGTCTGTCGTTTTGCATCTAGCTCTATATACATATGATATCTATTATCTCCAGTAAAACGACTTTGATGTAGTTTGTAGCGGCTGTCAGCAGCAGTCAGGTATTCTTGTGTTTTTTTATCCAGTGGCATGAGTTGAGCTAAAGCCGTGAGTTGAGCATTGGCATTACCCGGGTCTATGACAAGCATGATGTTTACTCTCGGGACGCAATGAGAAACGGATCGCATTGCGTCCCGAAGACCGCGCTGTGTATTAGTTCCGCTTTACTTGACATATTTCAATAATCGGAATTTGGATGTTTGTGAATCGTTCTGGAATGTTCCACGGCTGAATCGCTCAAGGATGTAATGATGGCAGGGCATGTTGTACCGTGGTTCTAAGTGTTGGATGGTGCGTCTTTACTCACGAGAGATAATGGCTCGTCATCCAGAATGAATTCTTCGGCAATTACTCTTGTTATTCCCTGGGCTTTGGGACTGTCGAGTGCCAGTTTGTCATGCATAACAAAAGTTTCTGCCAGTGTAAGTTGCGTAGGACCTTTCTTTTTGTCTTCGGTTTTGTTAACATACTCCTCATATTGTTTGTGGTGGTATTTCGACAAATGCTTGATTAGGTTGGTTGTATTAAAACTTCTTACAGCTTTACCACCACGCTTGACTTTATTGTGGCATATGTTGCACTCTGCCTCTTTGTCTTTGTCGTCCTTTAAGGTGGAATGATCCCACACAGCTGACATTTTTACCGGTATATTGGGAGACGGTAATGTAGTGTGTTGAAGGTGTGCCGTAAAATGCGGACCGGATTTTAGGGAAACCGAAGCAAAAACTGGAATGGATTATGTAAATCGGTGCGCTGGAAAACCCGGACATGACTTTAAAAATAAAACTGGATCGGAAATCTGGATCGGAATTTTTCCGTGTCGGCCGATCCGATACCGATGCACATTTTTTTGCCCATATCGGCGTTCGATCCGATCCAAATATCGGATCGGGACATCTCTAGTGGAAAAGTTTGGACATCCCTGTTGTAGACTCTTAAAATTGCTGCCAAAAACAACACTGGTAGAAACACACAATTTAACCGAGACGGAAGCGTTATTTGTTTGAGGAAATACAAGTTTGTCTCCTCATGCTGATGACTTTATTCTGTCGAATAAATTGTCACTGCATGCAAATCTTAATGACATAGTATTTTTTTTTTCCTGACCATTTTCCAGCTCAACTCTATTTTTCCAGTGGCGTCTAGTTAAATATATCCTGCATAGAAATTGCCCTAGATGCAAAAAAGATTTGAGCAATCCATCCGGAACTTGTCTTCCTCAGAAGTTTCGGGTGCTGGCGCTATTCACGTCGGGTGAAATTAAGGGCACTTGACTCACAAAATGCAGCTGCTCGTCTGAAACGGCAATTCTCATGATGATCCATTTATTATTTATCTGTGCTGAGGTGGGGGGGGGGGGATAAGAAGACGCGAGGACAGAAAAGGAGGTCTATAGCTATTAAAAAATGACGCGGCGAGTCCAAAAAATCAGGCCTATGTACAAAGCAGTTGGAGACGGTTGCCAGAAGACTTTGCAAGAATTTGGCAAGAACTGCACTTCACTTTATTTTGCTTCAGGGCCAAGCAAAGTTATTTAAAAGTGAGTGATCATCAAAAATATGCAAGGGAGAGTGGACTGACTGTGAGAACAGTGAATGGTAAAATAAAGCTGAAGCATCAAATATACCGGAAACCTTGAAGAGAAGACATTTTCTGTTACATATCTTACTTACAAGTTACACCAATGTTTAAAAGTGGTTTTCTTTTAATCTGATTTAAATGTCGGGAAAAAAAAATCAATCACAATTGTAGTTTAACTTCAAAACTTCCCTTGTAACTTTTGTACGTTTGATTGACTGGCTGTACAGACAGGACGGCTCAGACTCAGAGCAGAAAAATATGAAACTGCAGGGATATAAAAACTAATGTTCAGACCCTCGGGCTTGGTTTTGTAAAAAAGTCTCACTCCAAACTCCACTATGGCCAAGACCAAAGCGCTGTCGAAGGACACCAGAGACAAAATTTGTAGACCTGCACCAGGCTGGGAAGACTGAATCTGCAATAGGTAAAACGCTTGGTGTAAAAAAATCAACTGTGGGAGCAATTATTAGAAAATGGAAGACATACAAGACCACTGACAATCTACCTCGATCTGGGGCTCCATGCAAGATCTCACCCCGTGGCGTCAAAATGATAACAAGAACGATGAGCAAAAATCCTAGAACCACACGAGGGGACCTAGTGAATGACCTACAGAGAGCTGGGACCACAGTAACAAAGGCTACTATTGCTAACACAATGCGCCACCAGGGAATCAAATCCTGCACTGCCAGACGTGTCCCCCTGCTGAAGAAAGTACGCGTCCAGGCCCTTCTGCGGTTCGCTAGAGAGCTTTTGGATGATCCAGAAGAGGACTGGGAGAATGTGTTATGGTCAGATGAAACCAAAACAGAACTTTTTGGTAGAAACACAGGTTCTTGTGTTTGGAGGAGAAAGAATACTGGATTGCATCCGAAGAACACTATACCCACTGTAAAGCATGGGGGTGGAAACATAATGCTTTGGGGCTGATTTTCTGCAAAGGGACCAGGACAACTGATCTGTGTAAAGCAAAGAATGAATGGGGCCATGTATCGAGAGATTTTGAGTGAAAATCTCCTTCCATCAGCAAGGGCATTGAAGATGAGATGTGGCTGGGTCTTTCAGCATGACAATGATCCCAAACACACAGCCAGGACAACAAAGGACTGGCTTCGTAAGAAGCATTTCAAGGTCCTGGAGTGGCCTAGCCAGTCTCCAGATCTCAACCCCATAGAAAATATGTGGAGGGAGTTGAAAGTCCGTGTTGCCCATTGACAGTCCCAAAACATCACTGCTCTAGAGGAGATCTGCATGGAGGAATGGGCCAAAATACCAGCAAAAGTGTGTGAAAAGCTTATGAAGAGTTACAGAAAACGTTTGGCCTCCGTTATTGCCAACAAAGGGTATATAACAAAGTATTGAGATGAACTTTTGGTATTGACCAAATACTTATTTTCCACCATGATTTGCAAATAAATTATTTAAAAATCAGACAATGTGATTTTCTGTTTTTTTCCCACATTCTGTCTCTCATGGTTGAGGTTTAACCATGTTGACATTTACAGGCCTCTCTAATATTTTCAAGTGGGAGACAAGTCCCCCAAAACCGTACAAACACAACGCCACACCCCTCTAGTGGCTTGGCGGTGGATTACAGAGCAACGCGTTCCTTTGCCGCAGAATTATAGACTATCGTCGCTACGCCGTAACCGCAACGCAGAAGCATAAGTCAGGCTTTAGGAGGGTGCTGGATGTGCGTTGAAACCTGGGCCGAGGCCTCTAGGGGGCTCGGTCTGCAGGCAATTAACGCGGTAATTTTGACAGCCGTAGTTGTTACTGTACTTAAGTACATTTTTGTGTATCTGTACTTTGCTTGGGTACAAATATGAAGTGGTACATTTTACTTCAATACATTTTCAGCTGGGTTACACCATTCTGTTGGATGTTTTCTTTTTCTCATTGTTAATTGACAGCACAATCGATAAGCCCCGTGCAACTATACCGTAATTTAGCACTAGAGGCAGCAACATGAGTACAAGCAAAATTAAGCAGGTGAACAAGATATTGACCAATTAAAAACCAACAGTGAGAGCAGCACGCCTTTAGATTGGTGCTGCACACTCTTGTACAGTAGGTGGGAGTATGCACCTAATAGTTGCTTGCAATCCGCCATTAAGCTAAATTTTGGAGTTTTTTGAGCTTGTTAAGCTTCTGTTTGCAGTGCAGTCAATTTTATTGCTTGTTTTTTTCCATTCCATTTGGCACAGTTTTAAATATTTACCAGAATAACCAGAATTTTTTGGTCCTTTTTTGAATATTGGCTCAGATAGATCACATTTTTGCACCTGGAGAAAATACTTATACCTTTTACATGTAGAGTAATTTTTACAGAAAGGACTTTTGTACGTTAATTATTACTTAAATACTTATACAAGTGCTCTCTATTTACCATTCTTACTTTTACCTAAGTAAAAAAAAAAATAATCATCCACTACTGCTAGACCAGAACAATAAGTGCACTTTCAGACCTCCACCAAGTCCCCGTAGACTTTTTCATAATGACCCCAAAAATGGCCACTTTTGAGCTGTAACGGAAGACCTGACATTTAACTCACACTGGCTTTTACACTGAACCCAATGATGCAGGATATTGCCCTGATTGTAACGGTGTGGGCTTCCAGACTGATGCACAGCAGCCCACACTTGAATAATTTGATGCGTGATGTTTTCAGTGCTTTAAAATACTTGTCAGATCGTGACAAGTGCTTTTAACAACAGGGAATACGAAGTGCATGTTAGCTGTTAAATTACAAATTGGATTGACGTCATGTAAAAATCTTTTGTCAGTTGGGAAAACCTTATATTACCGCAATTTTCGGACTATAAGCACCTACTTTTTCCCCTCATTTTAAATCCTGCGGCTTATAGTCCAGTGCTGCTTATTTGTTGATTTATTTGTGTTTATAAGTAACATTTTATTTGAAAGCGGCATCATAAGACTGTCATAATGTCTGTCAATCATAAATAAAGCAAAGCAATTCCTTGATATAAATGCACTTTGGATTTTATACTGCACTTTTGTACTCCCATACTTTTCATATTGTGTCGAAGTATGGGGGAACACTTACCAAAGTGCATTATATCCATTAGTTACATTACAGAAGCGAGCAATTCGGATTATACATAAAGTGGGTTTTTTAGATCACATTCATGACTTATTTACTCAATCAAAACTGTTAAAATTTAATCTTGTAAAATACAACACATCAATATTTTTATTTAAAGCATTTCATAAGTTATTACCCCTCAATTTACAATGTCTTTTTACAGTGCAAGAGCAATCTCATAATTTGAGAAGATTTGCCAACTTTTCACGACCAAAATTTCGTACTAATCTTAAAGGATTCTGCGTGTCTGTATGTGGGGTAAAACTCTGGAACAGTTTGGGATTACATTATAAGCAGTGTCAAAGTATCCAGAAATTCAAATTGCTGTATAAACATCAGGTCTGGTCACGATATACAGAAAGAGGTCTTTAAATGTCTTGGGTATATGTAGAACTATTACATGTTTTATGTATAATATTTAGTACATATGTAATAGTTACTCATATGTATTATTAGTTATGTGTATATATATATATATATATATATATTAGGGGTGTCAAAATTATCGCGTTAACGAGCGGTAATTTTTAAAATTAATCCCGTTAAAATATTTGACGCAATTAACGCACAAATGCCCCGCTCAAACAGAAAGGACAGCAAAAAGGACTGCAAAGTGAAAGGTGCACTTGTTGTGTTTTTCGGAGTTTTGCCGCCCTCTGCTGGCGCTTGGGTGCGACTGATTTTATAGGCTTCAGCAACCATGAGCATTGTGTAAGTAATTATTGACATCAACAATGGCGGGCAACTAGTTTATTTTTTGATTGAAAATTTTACAAATTTTATTAAAACGAAAACATGTAGAGGGGTTTTAATATAAAATTTCTATAACTTGTACTAGTTATCATCTTTTATTTTCTATAAATTATTATATATATTTTATTTATATATTTATATATTTTATTTAATATTTTTATTTATCTTTTAAGAACTACAAGTCTTTCTATCCATGGATCGCTTTAACAGAATGTTAATAATGGTAATGCCATCTTGTTGATTTATTGTTATAATAAACAAATACAGTACTTATGTACCGTATGTTGAATGTATATATCCATCTCAGTCTTATCTTTCCATTCCAACTATAATTTACAGAAAAATATGGCATATTTTATAGATGGTTTGAATTGTGATTAATTGCGATTAATTACGATTAATTTTTGAGCTGTAATTAATTCAATTAAAAAATTTAATCGTTTGACACCCCTAATATATATATATATATATATATATATATATATATGTTCCTATGATTACTGCAACTATTATTATTATTATTGATGTAATCATTATGATTAGTACAGCTGTTATGGGGAAGTGACTGCATTCCTATGGAATTGTTGGAGTGAAATGGGGGTGGGACACAAAAAAGCTCGGCTTCTTCCCACTCCTTTTCGAGCTACACGTGTATGTATTTTTTTTTGTTTTGTTACAATCATCATTACTGTTTTATTTTTATTTTATTTTTTTTTCCATACTTGTTGTTTTTTGTTGTTATTGCTTGAAATAAAAATTAATCAATCAATCAATTAGACCGTCAAAATTATGACATGGCACCGTCATAGGCATTAATGAATGTTTATGACAGATCTCTTAAGTGTCATCTTGCAAATTTTGTCTCTAACTCCATTTTTGTCCAGCTCGGATCCTTAACATTCATTCCAAAGTGAAATTATTAGCCAGATGACACAAAATAACATCTGCCATTAGCAATCATTGATGCTCATGACCAGGGGCGCTGGAAGTAACTCACAGCAGGGGGTGCTGTGGATCTTTTTTTTTCCCGTCCAAAAACATCCGTTTCGGTCCAAATTTGTCATGCTTGCGCGTTTTCCCCATACAAGTTGTGCACAGTGGCAGTACAAACCCATGCTGGATAGGTTACATACTACTACTAGGCTACTACAAAGACAGTGTTGTAGTTCACCTACAGTGTATTATACAGCAAATCTTTGCAGCTCGACTCCGCAATGACACACGAACACGTTTGCAAACTAAGAGAGACAAAAAGCCTCGATTTAACACCCCCTTTTCACAAGGGTTGAAATAAATTGCACGCGAAAATCCAACAGCGATCTGCACGGCGGCAGCTCAACAGCAACAACAAAATAATATATCATAATCATGGCTACAATGCAAGCATGTCTGACCTATTTGAAGACACTACCTCCTAGGGTGACAGCCATGCAAACCAATTTGATGCAGAATGCGGCGTATGGTCTGAGCACTAACAGTCTGACCCCCCCACCACTTCTTTTTTAAACCTGTCCTGTTCAGCTGTTTGACCCGGAGAATAGAAGTCTAAGTGCCCGGTTGGTCTGAACAGTTTTAATGTTTCACATTGTGAGTATGACATACTCCCATTGTGATCATTCAACATACCTCGTTTATTATGACAAAGCAGAGAACAGGAAGGGGTTATGGGGGAACAGAAGAAAAGAAACACAAGAGAGGAATGAAAAGAAACACAACAGCAAGAAATACATTGAATGTCTACATTAACTACTAATATGTTGGTGCTATCTTCAGCTAGATGTATTTCCGGTTGACACCATGTGGGTGGGGCCTGTTGACCAGGGAAAGAGCGGGATGGGGGTGGGGCAGTCTATAAGCTAAGTGATTGAAAGGGGTAGCGTGTACACAAATCAGCTCTGTGATCTAGAACCCAGGAATCGTGTGAATCCCTCGTGAGTGTAAGCCCGTTGGCGACTGACCCTACGCCGCCCCATCGCCAGTCCCGGCACCGACCCCCCACCTCTTCAATCTCTGCAGCAATGCTGACAGCACTCCTGTAACGAGTCACATGACATTTCGGAGGGAATATGACAAGTGGTACTCAATTTGGACATTTAGGGATGTACGTATTTACTATGGAGTGTATTCACTTTTGTTGCCATATAAACTGCACACAGACTACTTTTCATTTTGTAAAAAGTGTCATTTTGTCAGTGTTGTCCAATGAAAAGATATACTTAAATATCTGCAGAAATTTTGTGCTAAATTTGGTGGGTGGTGGCTTATATTATGTATGCCTTAAAGTCGGAAAATTACAGTATTTTTGATGATTACATTAATCTGTCCATTATCTTTTCTCATGTAAACGATGCCCATTCCTCATTAAAATCCAGGTTGCTGATAAACTGTCATTACTAGGTTGTACAACACAGTCATTAGATTCATTCGGTTGGCAATATCCTTTTTGGTCATAAACATGTAGGACCTTGCTGAGCGTCATTCCTGCCATTGGTGTTTGAAAAGAACTGAGCTGAAGTGAATGAGAAATAAAGAGATAAATCGCAGCATTTGCAACTTTTGCAAATCTTCTGGGAAGACAATCTCCAGCTGGTGAAGGGATCGCATTGTGTTTCATTTTTAGCAAGCACATTCTGCACCAGTCTTTTATGCAGCCTTCCTATTCTCATCTTCCAGCTCTCCTGTGATTTATTTCCCAATCCGCATGTCAGTCTTGTTTTTCTGTCACTCTTTGTCATTTACTGTATAAACTCTCTCTTCCCGGTTTATTTATTTTTAATTTATTTAGTTTAGACCTTCCTCCATCCAAACCAGCCTTCTGTGCGAATGGCTTTGCACTTGTCATGCATGCAAAGCACATTAAAATCTCCAATATCTGACCAAGCACCTGTCTAGCGCTGAGCTGCAGACACCATGTAGTCACCTTAGCCAGCCTTGTCGCCCACTTCCTATTCATAGGCTCAGTCGGAGTGAGCTCCAGGCTGTCACACTGAGAGGAAAAACTCCCCAAGGAGTAGATTGGAAAGCAAGTGCTCGTGCTGGTTGTTTGTACAGGTTGGAGCAAGAGGAACACTAACCGCAGTCAGAGTCCAATGAAGAACGTACAAAGTGAATTATATATAGTCGTGCAGTGTTGTTTTTGGCAGTCGTTTTAATTAGAGATGTCCCGATCCGATTTTTGGATCGGACACCGATATGGGCAAAAAATGCGTATCGGATCGGAACACGGGAAAAATTCCGATCCAGACTTCCGATCCAGTTTTTTTTAAAGTCCGTTCCGGGTTTTCCAGCGCACCGATTTACATAATCCATTCCAGTTTTTGCTTCGGTTTCCCTAAAATCCGGTCCGCATTTTACGGCACACCTTCAACACACTACATTTACATTACCGTCTCCCAATTTACCGAGAGACTTTATCGGTAAAAATGTCAGCTGTGTGGGATCATTTCACCTTAAAGGACGACAAAGACGAAGAGGCAGAGAGCAACATATGCCACAATAAATTCAAGCGTAGTGGTAAAGCTGTAAGAAGTTTTAATGCAACCAACCTAATCAAGCAACTATCACTGGCAGAAACTTTTGCTATGCGTGACAAACTGGCACTCGACAGTCCCAAAGCCCAGGGAATAACAAGAGTCATTGCCGAAGAATTCATTCTGGATGACGAGCCATTATCTCACGTGAGTAAAGACGCACCATCCAACACGCGATTCGGCCGCTGAAGATTCGAGAAACATCCAAATTCCGATGACTGAAATATGTCAAGTAAAGCGGAACTAATACACAGCGTGGTCTTCGGGACGCAATGCGGTGAGAAACTGACCGCATTGTGTCCCGAAAGTAAACATAACTTGTCTTAGACCAGGGTAATGCCAATGCTCAAGTCACGGCTTTAGCTCAACTCATGCCGCTGGATAAAAAACACAATAATACCTGACTTCTGCTGACAGCTGCAACAAACTACATCAACGTCGTTTTACTGGAGATAATAGACATCATATGTATATAGAACCAGATGCTACACGACAGACACGACTGCGTTAGCAACATTGAAGTATTGAAAACCAGATGCGTTACTAAACAGCCGCCATCTTAAAGCAGAAGACTTCCCTAGTAGGCTGTTGTGAACCTTCCAAGCGAACCTAATTAACTTTTTATATAAAATACTCCTTAATCGGCAAAATCTTGACTTGAATCTATCTTCAAAACAGTTTTAAAACTTTCACATGTCAAAAGTAGACAGAAGGGAAATTACGGAATAACGGGAGCAGTTTTAACAACTTTAACACTTGATTCGCAAAATTAAATGAATGTATTTTAAAGCTGCTGATACAGAATGGGGACTTGAGTATTTTATTTACTGTTTTAAAATGTTAACTTGATACTGAAATAGTCGTTTATTTAAACCTGAGAGGCTTTTTATACAATTTTTGTAACTAATGCGCAAAACATTAAATTAATCTAATAGCTTGGGGGATTTGGGGGATTTTCCGCTGAGGTTGTTGGTGTGTTTTGCTTTTTTAAGACAGTTTACAATATTATTTGCACATTTTACTGACTATGCCATTTCTGTTTGTTATTTATAATGTTTTGTGTTTGTCACTGAATAAACAGGTCAGTTTCTTGTTATTCAAACTCACCTAATTCAGCTAGCTAGTTGTTATCAAGGGTACTAAAACCTTTTTCAACATTAGTCTGACAACTAAGTAAGGAGGCTAAATAAACTTTAACACATGCTTGGATAGGTCGGTATCGGTATTGGTCGGTATCGGATCGGAAATGCAAAACAATATCGGTATCGGATCGGAAGTGCAAAAACCTGGATCGGGACATCCCTAGTTTTAATTTTTGTCTTTGTCTTTTGGACAAAAATACTTATTCGTAGAGGTGTGACAAAATATCGAAACGGTGATATATCGTGATACTTTGCATCCCAAAAGGTTATCGATCCGCTCATCCAACAAATCGAGATTTTAAAATATGTCAATGTTTGAAAAATAAAAAATGCAGGGATGCAAACTTGCCACCTTGCGGCGAAATTTCGCCGTTTTGAAATCAAAATGGGTCATTCTTCTGAATCACGTAGATCCAAGGAGAAAAAATGGGGCGGGGGGCGGTGGGGCTGGCCTGTCAACGAGCGAGTGAATCCGTTAACTTCAAAACCGTAGTCCATGCTCAAAACTACACTCTAGTTCAATGACCTAGACCTATCACCGCCACTCTCTTCTCATGACAACAAATGACTGACAATAGTGAGAGACTGGAGCACAGTTATCACCAATCAGCAATGAGGAGGCGGAACCCCTCCCCATCCCAGCTTCTCGCCGGGACAGTTGGAAATTGCGACAAGGTAAGGGATTAATGTCAAAAATTGTTAACTTTGAGCGATGGCCTATAATAGTCTTCATAAATCATTCAATCGTGTCGTTCGATCAATTCCTGCGCTTGTAATGGTGTCCATAACACAAGTATTCGCTTAATTTCTTAAAAACTGACTTCAGATAGTCCTCGATATTTCACCGCCTCGTAGAACGCAGTTACTCGAGGTAGCTCTAACTGCGGAGGGGCTAACTAGTCCCTTTCACACAGGGCTTTGCTAGTAAAGTTAGCGAACGTCAGTTGGGATCTGAATTGTCACCAGTTGGCGTTGTGACGAGTTATTTAAGGCCCCTTTGTATAGCGCTTGATAACAATAGAAAAATAATAAATCATGAGCAATGAGGTAACTAGAGTGATGAACTAGTGCCTTCCATACAAGTCATGTTCAGGGCTTTGTTAGTAAAGTTCTGAATGGTCAAACTGTTAAAAATGATGACTTACAAAGTATCAGTTAATAGTTTATCTTATTGGGATGTTATTCTGAAATTGCAACTACCTAATCCCTCGCTACTTTGCGCTTCAAACTTTGCGCCCTTAGTTGATCGTGGATTTTTTTTTCAATTAAGAAAAAAAAAATACAGACAAGCTGTCTTTAGTGGATCGCGTAGTCTCGCTCTCGCTCCCTCCCTCCCTCTCCTTGCTCTTTGTTCGTCAGGCAGTGCACTGGAGTTGCTTATTAAAGTTAACGATGATTGACAGATGTTTGGGTTCGACCTCGCCAGACACACGAACTTCAAAAGCGTCGCATGCGTCAATCATCGTTTAAGTTGTTAAACAGTTGCTGCGGCAACTTATTGTGTGTAAATTAGCAGTTTGAGTGGATTTGAGTGGACTCACTCAATGAAGCATTTAATAAAGACAAGCACTTGTCTACTTTATTCTTGTTTAAAAAGAATTCGGTGGGACAGTAACATGTTTAAAACTTACCATAATTATTACTTTTGAAGTGCTCAGAAACCATTTATTAAAATATATTTATATTTTAGTTTGGGGGAAAAAAGTGAAAATATATGTTTTATATGGATCTCTTGCCAATGCTAAATCAGAATAAATACAGTGAACACACGCAAAAAAAAAAAAACAAAAACAAAAAAACAATTGGTTTGATGCACTACTTCGCAGTTTTTCACTTATCACGGTGGGTTCTGGTCCCCATTAACCGCGAAAAATGAGGGATCACACTATGAAGGTTTATTGTGGATTCGTTACAAACCCTCCACACTGACAATCCATGTATTCACACAGTAGCATCCTAGGTTAAGATGGACACATTCTGAGCTGACGTTGCACAAGAGCAAAAAAACAAGATTTTTTTTTCTCTCTCAAAGATTGTTTATCCTGTGGTTTGGAGTGTTTTAAGTGGAGAATGAGTAGAGGCTGGCAAGCATAGTGTAGCTTTTAGACCTGTTCAATTTTAAAAATCGCTAAACCTTATGTGTGGCGTCAAGACTTCACATTTTTCTCTGGGGCTATCACAATGTTTTTTTAGGTTCTTCTCAAGAGCACTCGAAAAGCAGTAAACCACACCAGCTTGGACCATTTGTCCTTGAAGGTTGAAACAATGACCTGATTGAAATGCAGTGGCAGAGCCAGCGCTCTTTCACCGTGAAATCTTCCAAGGCAGAATTGAGAGTAAGCTGATCTAGGATGGATTATGTCAAGATAATGGAATCATTCTGATCGAAAATGGGAAAAGGACACTTTTAGCCACAAACGCGTCATCTTTCTCTGCTTTCCCAAATCTATCCCTCATTTTCTCTCGCCCAAATTTGCGCACTCTTCATCCTTTTTCTACCTCTGCACGCAACTTTTTTTCCGGGGCGAATATCTGATGTGACAGCGTGGAACGGAACCTGCATAGAAAGCAGCGGCCAATTAGGAAGGCTCTTTTTATGTTGGAGGCACTGTGCTGCCTCCAAAATAGGAGAAAGGTCCAAAGGCAAAAGCAAGATGCGTATTCTTCCATTTGCACTCTTCCATGCATGCAACAATAAAAACAGAAATTATATATTCCTGAAAATAGTGACCAGGGGGAGTGTATTTAATTAACTGCATACTCATTAAAAAGGGAAGGATATGAAACACATTAGCGTGCAGTATTAAGATTTATTGATATGCTTCTGCCAAGAATCGATATATCGTTTTAAATATACATATACAGTATAAATAGACTATATGTAGACATGTAGTTCTTAAAAGATAAATATTAGTGCGAGTGATAATAATTTATTACTATGGCTGTCAAACAATTAATATTTTTAATCGAGTTAATTACAGCTTAAAAATTAATTAATCGTAATTAATCGCAATTCAAACCATGTATAAAATATGCCATATTTTTCTGTAAATTATTGTTGGAATGGAAAGATAAGACACAAGATGGATATATACATACAACATATGGTACATAAGGACTGTATTTGTTTATTATAACAATAAATCAACAAGATGGCATTAACATTATTAACATTCTGTTAAAGCGATCCATGGATAAAGACTTGTAGTTCTTAAAAGAAAAATGTTAGTACAGGTTATAGAAATTTTATATTAAAACCCCTCTTAATGTTTTCGTTTTAATAAAATTTGTAAAATTTTCCATCAAAAAATAAACTAGTAGCCTGCCATTGCTGATGTCAATAATTACTTACACAATGCTTATGGGTGCTGAAGCCTATAAAATCAGTCGCACCCAAGCGCCAGCAGAGGGCGGCAAAACTCCATAAAACAAGTGAGCGTTTCACTGTACTGTCATTTAAATCTGTCTGAGCGGGGCATCTGCGTTAATTGCGTCAAATATTTTAAAGTGATTAATTAAAAAAAAATAACGCCCGTTAACGCGATAATTTTGACAGCCCTACTTATTACATATTAAAACCCCTCAATGTTTTCGTTTTAATAAAATTTGTAAAACTTTTTTAACTCTTAGATCACCATTGTTGTTGACATCGCAGGACGGTGACCTCACTTGTGTACGCTGCCGGACTTCCATAGTGTCACTCTTTAACTACATTAACATCTGATCGGTTCTGCCCTTCGAATCTGAACCCGAGTGGAATATTCATGAGAAGAACAGCAAAAGCAAAATGAGCAGGAAAGACAGGATGAGATGAGTAGCGTTCATGTGTCAAGTTCGCTAGTGACAGCACTCTGCTGCTCTAGTGACAAGAGCAGGACAGTGTTTGATGTCAAAAACTGTATGCAGATCTTCACGGTAAACTATTGTGTGATCCAACTTATTCCAATATTATTGTGGCGATAGTTAGCATCCAAAGCCAAGTGTGCTTTCCATATGATTAGGGTATACAGTGAAACACAGCAGTTTGATTATTTTTGCTGACAGCCCATAGTTTGACTCTACTGAGACGTCTCGTGGCGTCTAATGACGTCTTATTTTTTTCATGTAAAAGGGCTGTCTAGTTCGATCATCATCCTGCCGGTGTTCTCAGATCTATCAGATGTTGCTCCCGAGGCTTGCTTCTCGGTGAATAAGCGACACGAAAACAAATTAATGTATTAAACTTAGTTTGTTTGCTGGCTTTCTTGGCTTATTGGCATAAGCTTTGGCAACTCCTTCCCAACAAACATAAGTATCATATAGTGAAAATACAACAAAAGTAATATTCACATCTCTCATAAAATAATGTTCACAAATAGAAAAGTGCTTCAATCAGTATTAACGAGGCCCTATTCTCACACAGTTAAACAACAATGCAAAGAGAACTGGCATTCACCAATTTACAATCAAAATAGATATGCAAAATACACATAAAACTAACTCAGACTTTGGTCAAACTCTATTCAAACATTTTGCCAACTTGTTTAGCTCAACAAATACACTGGAATGCAATATTTAGTTACAATATACAAACTATGATGCTAGGAGCCATTATCAAGAGTCTTGTATGTTTTGAAGACAAGATACAAATGACAGGCACAATGGACCCGCAGTAAAAAGAAAACTACAGCCTCAGTCGAGGTACAAAACATTGGCTCGATCTCTAATTAATTTAAAACTCGCCGTTGACACCTTGTGGTGTAATCAAATCCCTGCCTAACATCGTTAGAGTGACACTGTGGAATTACGGCAGCATACCCATGTGATGTCACTGCCCTGCGACTTCAACAACACTGGCGAGGTACTACGGTAGTTCATTTTTTGGTTCTTTTTGGTTGTTTTTTTCTATTTACGTTTTCTCACAGCTCCCAGTTTACAGAACGCAACATACTTATACGTAGCTGCTCTGCCATTGGCTATTGCCTGGCATTAATGGCATCTAATTGGCTAGTATGTGTATCCCACGTCCTCTTCATTCACCCCTCGTTTTCCGACAGCTTTACATGAGTGCATTAACTTAAAAAAAAAAATTTTTTTTTTTTTTTTTACACATTTTGCAAAACTCTGATTTTATGTTTATTGTGCAATAACCTAATTGTAACATATTCGTTACATGTTTTGATGCACTTTTATGCATTATAAAAGATTTATGTCGGAATTTTGGGGGTCTTGGAACGGATTACGGCATTTACATGGGGAAAAAAAAAAAATCAAAATCAACATCAAACTTTTAAAGTTTTATGTAAAACTTTTATATAAATTGATATAAATTTTATGATAAAAGTACATTTATATCAATTTATTCCTGAAACCTCATCCAGCAATTAAGTAAAAGAAAGTGTGTGTGTGTGTGTGTGTGTGTGTGTATATATATATATATATATATATATATAAAATTCATGTTTGAAGAACATGTTGTTTTCATTATAACATTTTATCTTTTAGTGAAAACCCGCTTTAGTCCAACCCTGCTTAAATTCAAACGCTAAATACTCCGTGCTTTCTTTTTTGCAGTCAAAGCCAAAATAACCCCAAATTTCAGATTTATAAAAGGACTAATCTGAGCAAACGACTGGAAGCACTCCATCCGCCATTGCTGAGGTGTGCCGCCAGCAACACACAACCAACAGCAGCGAATGTTACTGTTTACATTGACTGACGCTGGGCTGCTATAGGTGTGTTAACACCCCAGTAATGGCGGCCATCAACTAGATGGCGACATAGACACATCTCTACTCTGATTAGTCTACTTTTGTTGTTACCTCAGCAGACTGCAAGGCAACGCTGCTGCGCGCAGCCAACTACAAGACGGCTGAAGAAGTGCAGCCATTGAATTGTTTATTTCCACCAAAAACACGTTTCAGGGTCGATACAGACAGATTTTGAATCGATACGAGAATTGCATGGCGTAATATTGCGAAATATGCCAAAATCAATTTTTCTCTAATACCCCTATTTTCCATATAGTTAGATAATTGCTATCGCTAGCATTCTATCGTAAATCGTATGGGGAATTACCTATAGGTTCCCACCTATTACAATTCATGCATGGTGCTAATGATAAATATGGCCTTGCACGTTAGACAACCTGACACCGTCCCCTAGTAGAAGGTGCTATTTTTATCTAGCAACAGCGTTCACATTGACAACACCAGCTATGAATTGAGGTTGTTGTTTTTTTCCTGATGAAGGAAAAAAAAGCTACAAGTGTAGGCGACAGTTATTTTTGTCCGGTGGAACATGCACCTGGTAACTAATTAGGTCACACGTGTATTATAGAGAAGGTCTAGAGGCTTATATGGCCGCCTCTAAAGAGGTGAGATGGATGAGACGCTCACGGGTAACGGCGTTGTCTCATAATCGGTAAACAAATTTGTGCTAAAGTTTCCGGATGGTGTTGGAAATTACTATCCTGGCAGATAAGTGTCAAGAGACCTCCACCACTGCTCTTTATCTCGACTAATTTGTCTTTATTGTAAGGCTTAATTTTCAACAAAGTTGGACAGAAACCCGCAGGCACTCCGCTGTTATTTTAGTTTCTAACATGTTCTATCATTGCTGCCATTACTGTTTCATTGCCACCCAAAACAACCAGAATGCTCATCTTTCTCCAAATCCAACAACACCGTCCGGGTAAATCTCCGAGGGCTTGTTTTTTTTAGCAGCTAACCAGCCAAGCAAAAAGCAAGAGGAGTCCTGAAGCTTGCACGACACCGGCACTAGCAGAGGAAAAGGCTAGAGGAGCCAGCTTGGAAAAGACAATAATTTAGAATGTGCCAGAATTACGCTTAGAGGTCTCCTTCCATCCTTAATTCCCCTGGGTGGAGGTGCACTTAGTCACTAAAGCTTTTCCGGCTGTGTATCATGGAGGCTTTGGATAGCATGGCCTTTCACTGTAAGAGAGACAGATTAAGATGTCTGTAGCTGAGTCTTCTCCGCCACTCTGAAAGCTCAGAGCACATTTTCCTGCACTTACTTTTTTCTTTTTGGTCTTAAAACCTCACAGGTAAAAGGAAGTGTTAGAAAGTGCTCACATTTTCTGTAGGGAATCATTTTAGCTAGCCCAAAATGGCTGTTTCAAACCAAAACAACTAACTTCCGGGTTAGTTTGTTTCTTCATGAAGAAAAAGTTGACGTTAACAGGCCTCCAGACTAACAGTTTTTATTAGGAGCGTACCTCAATAGCAGGTGACTGTGCGCCGGACAGTGTTGGGCACGTTACTTTAAAAAACGTAATGTTATAGTTATTCACTAGGGTTGTTCCGATCATGTTTTTTTGCTCCCCATCCAATCCCGATCGTTTTAGTTTGACTATCTGCCGATCCCGATATTTCCCGATCCGAATGCTTTTGTTTTTTTGCTCCCGATTCAATTCCAATCATTCCCGATAATTTTTCCCGATCATAAACATTTTGGCAATGCATTAAGAAAAAAATGAAGAAAACTCGGACGAATATATACATTCAACATACAGTACATAAGTACTGTATTTGTTTATTATGACAATAAATCCTCAAGATGGCATTTACACTTTTAACATTCTTTCTGTGAGAGGGATCCACGGATAGAAAGACTTGTAATTCTTCAAGGATAAATGTCACTTTGTATATTGTGACTTTGCCATCTAGTGTATTTGTTGAGCTTTCAGTAAATGATACTGTAGCCATTTAACTGTTCTGCCCAAATGCATGATGGGAAGTGCAACCATGACTGTGCGTAGTGGTACCAATTGATATATCTTCTCTGCGTTGAAAAATAACATAAGGTGTTAAGAAAAAGATCAATTACTACCTTTCTTCCCCACATTGCTTCCCATGATATTTCTAATCGTAGGGAGAGGGATTGTAAGGCTTTAGCCACTTAAAAAAAGGCTCCAAAGGCTGCCAAAATTCCCTCCACTCATTATACGCTGCCTTTTAGCTCTATATACAGGTAAAACGACGCCATTACAGATTGAACGCGACAATGCGTGAGTGGGTCGTGCAGCGCATGGGTTAATTGCGTTAAATATTTTAACGTAATAAATTTAAAAAAACATTCATTACCGCCGTTAACGGGATAAATTTGATAACCCTACCTCAAGCCTAAAATAAAGACTCTGGATGAGTGTAACATATTATGTCTGTAACGTTAAATACAATTAGAAAACGATTTAGTTAAAAAAAAAATATATATATATATTAAAAAAAGGCATGTCCGATATTTTTTGGCCGATTCCGATACTTTGAAAATGACGTGATCGGACACGATCGATCGGCGACATCTCCATTACTCACTACTTTTTCCAAAAAGTAACTGAGTTAGTAACTGAATTACTCCATGGTAAAGGTAACTAGTTACCAGGCAAAGTAACTATTTCTGTTACTTTGAAAAGAAGTTGTTGTATGTCAAAGAATTTGAAATTTTCTGAGCAGTATTTGAGTCAGTTGAATAGAGAACAGATAGGTAGTTGTGTTGTAGAACCTTGTAATATTTATTGCACCTCACCAGCAACAGATTTATCCTACACTTGAAGTGCAACAAAAATAAACAGTAAACAATATAATAAAATAACAATCAGCAGTAAACAATATAAAGTGAGTTTAATAAATTAAATCTAACTCTCACAACCTGAGACAACTGGTCAAGTAGACATAGCCTACTGTAATTCAAGTATTTTGACTTGAAATAGTGTTTATATCTCCACCTCGTAAAGGACAAATTTTCCTCTGAATGCTCTGCCATCATATCCCTCTGATTCTGTTTTGCGTGTGTGTGTTTGCCGCACGCTCTGTTCTGGTTTATGTGTGAAAACACCAGCTCTGATTGGCTTACCATGACACATGACTCTAACCCTCAGCCAATCATAATCACTTCTATCGCATCTATCCAGGTGGTGCATTCAGGTAGCCTCGTCCCCCTACTACTCCTGTCACCCTAAAAGTGTCTGCCGTCCTCAAGATGGAAGAGGCATTCTTGCTGGCTGACAGTGAGGAATGGGAACGAGGCTAGCATTCAGGTGTAGCAAACACAGAAACGTTAGCAAGCTTTGGAAAGCATTGTCAAATTGAATGAGCAGGGACAAACAGCCTGGAGTCATAAGAAGTACGTGCTGTAATATTCCGATACAGAATTATCCGAGGCACCTTAAAGTGCACACGGCGCCAATATTGTTTTGCTCACATGATGCAGGAGTGAGTTAGAGACACGTCCTGCCGTACGTTTGTGTTAATGTTGAAGTTATATGTGCTATTAAAGAAACAGAGTACCAGCACTTCCTGTGTGGTATATCTTTGCTAAGAAAAAGCACAAAACAAAACACGTGCACTATTCTCGAACCTGAACGCACCCCAATTCTTGAATGACACATAAACAGAGCAGAGTAGACTCGCTACGGCTGGTTGTTTCTTCAATTTATTCAGAGTAAGTAACGCACCGCTTTTGACAGTCTGTAACGGTAACGGCGGTAAAAATAATTAGATTACCCCGTGACTGAAAACATAACGCCGTTATGTTCGCTCACCAGATCGACATAGAAATCACGCCCGCTGAACGTCAGTACGCCAGATGCGGCGGGGATAATCAATCTGTCGGTCCAAACCCGATAGCAGGTGAAGGTGCACCGGATCCGGCATCAACTTGCCAGGTTCACATAGCAATCAAGTTTACTGAACGCCTCAGTGCACCATATGCGTCATCAGTCTGACAGTCCAAATGATAGGTTACGCTGTGGTCCAGGGCGGACCATGCAGACCGGACGCGCCAAAAATATGCAATTTAATGGACGTCACAACAGCGCGCACCCTGAAGGCGGGCATCCGCTGTGACTCTAAACAGGAGAACACACAAGATTCAGGACACATCTTGGCATGCGGAAATTTTTATTGTAAGTGCTTTATTCAAAGTCATAATTGCGTTTTGAAGTCACTTGGGCTAGGTTCATACCACAGGTCTTAATGCACAATTCGGATTTTTTGTCAAATTTTTTTGGCTTGCCCATTCAGACTGCATTTGTCCATTGAGCCCGTTCAAGTATCACGCATGTGCAGTAATTCGCAGTCCTGGGCGCGCTGAGCAACTGACCCGCATGCGCAGTAGCATAAAAAAAAAAAAAAAGACCAAACATGAGGCACATCCACAAAGAGCCTTCAAAAAGACAACGTTTAACTAATCGTTGTCATTTTTCTCGGGACACTTTTGTCGACTTGTGATATGGTGACCCTGCAACGAGTCTTCTTCCTTGTCTGGGTCTGTTGCTGTTTGATCGCTGTCGACCTGAATAAATTGTCAACTTGTGTTTCAAAGCCTTTTTCTAGCTTTTAAAATGGAGTCAGTAAAAGGAGTTAAGACTAAGGTGAATGCACAGAGTTTGGCCTTTTGGCTGAGTTGTTGGATTTTCGCCGGCCTGGGTCGTTGGAGCTGCGCCAGGCTCTCCCTTAGAGATAGGGTGAGAAGCACTGTCATCTGGGAGGGACTTATGGTTGAGCCACTACTCCGTTGAGAGGAGCAGGCTGAAGTGGCTCGGGGATCTGGTTCGGATGCCTCCCTGGGGAGGTGTTCTGGACCGGCGCGAGGCCCCGGACACAACCCAGGACACGCTGTAGAGACCATGTCTTTCAGCTGGCCTGGGAACGCCTTGGGATCCTGCCAGAGGAGCTGGTGGAAGTAGCTGGGGAACGGGAATTTCTCTGCTTCCCTGATATACATGAATTCAAATATATTCCGAGATTGAGTTCAAAATATTTCTTTAAAAATAAACATGAAAAACTAACGCACACTAACAAGAACTTCAACATGGGATAATCAAATAGTACACCTACAAATGATGATGTACGGTTACTAACTTGACAATCACTATGCCTAACTTTCACGAATACTAAACCCTAACATAACAAGTAATGGTGAATGAAAACAAGGCATTTCTGTTTAAATGTTATAAATTTTCCATTTTTGACTCATTCCCAATCTCGGCATCAACCCAGTGAGTCTGACGTCAACCAAAGTATCACTCGGCAAACACTTTCAGGTGAGCTTTTCCATTAGGTTCCGCTTAAATGACAGCACAATTGGCACAAAGAATCTGTCTCTAAAGGTGACGACGCAATGAGCAGGAGCAGTTTTTATAACTAACTTACTCCCCTGCCATAGGCGATTCTAAAAGGGAGCAGTAAGAAATAATCTTTCTAGTTTTCTAGACCTTTGGGGGGTTTTATGCTAAAATAGTTTTAAACGCTCCAAGGACTGCAGGTTGATGAATGCGCGCTCAGTAAATTGTCCATGAAGGACGAGAAAAGAGCAAGAGTGGAAAATGGGAACATGGAGTGAGGGAGCAAGCTCTGACAAGAGAATGGAAGAAATGTTGGAACATAAGCTCAAAGAGCACGGAAGTACACACGAGATGTTCCAGAAATGGGGGGGTGGGGGGTGAGTACTTCTTTTCGATTTGAGTGAGGAGTTTGTTTTCAGTAGGTGACATACTGTCATTTTCGGACTATAAGCCGCTACTTTTTTCCTTCATTTTAAATCATGCGGCTTATAGTCCAGTGCAGCTTATTTGTTGATTTATTTGGGTTAATAGGTAACACTTCATTTGACAGCGGCGTCATAAGACTGTCATAATTATGACATCACACTGTCATGGGCATGACTGAATGCTTGTGTGTTTAAGTGTCATCCAGCAAATTATGGCACTAACCCCATTTATGTCCAGCTTGGATCTTTTACATCCATTCAAAAGTGAAATAATTTGCCTGATAACACTAAATGACGTCTGTTATAAGCATTCATTAATGCTCATGACGGTTTCATGTCATAATTATGATTGTCTAATGACAGTCTTATGGCCCCACTGTCAAATAAAGTGTTACCAAATACTATAACTAGCAGTTAATGAAACAAGCGGAACAGTAACTGAAAAATAATTACCACAGAACATGAATTTTGATTGTTATTTACATCTATAGTGCTGCAATGCATGCTAGAAGGCATGGTGGACAACAACAGTGTTGACAGCAGATGGCAGCAGAGGTTGACTGTCTACCCCAAGGGAGCAGTGATGGCCATCTGAAGCGTCTTGAAGCAATAAAGCATTGCAGCCAATTGGTTCAAAGCTTCATGGTGGTTCATTTGGTCTTATGACACTCATATGATGCCACTGTCAAATAGTGTTACCGGTTACTATCTTTTGCTGTAAATATGCCATAATACACTGAGGACAGCTGCGGCTTATAGTCCAGTGCGGCTTATCGATGAAAAAATGCTGTTTTCGTGCCAAATTTGGTGGGTGGCGGCTTATAGTCAGGTTCGCCTTATATTGCGAAAATTATGGTAATTAAAAGCAAATTCAGGTTAGCTTTTAGACCAGTGGTGTCAAACATACGGCCCCCTGGGGTGGGGTTGGGGGAGGCGGACGCAATCCAGCCCGCAGGGTTGTTCTGCCAGACAGGCGTTGTACGTAGATTTGTGACTTTTAAGAACGTGCATTACTGCACTTGGCTCATTTTCATGTCCACAGTCACATTTATTCATTTGCCTCTCCCAGTCAAAATACATTGGACATCTAGCACCGTCAATGTTCCCTTCAATTCATCATGTGTCTGAGCAGTCACACAAGCTCCCTGCACACACTGCGGACCACTGTGAGCAACATCAGATGAGTACGCTGTGGCCCCACACCCGTATCACACCTGTTGAAAACCTTCGATCAGAGCAAGTTACATGGCTTATTAAAAGAATGAAGTTACAGCAGCAATTTTCATTTGTTTACTTTTGGTATAATTGGTTTGGCTCATTTAAAATGAAAAAACAAAAATCTCATTGTTCATGAGATGTGTACTATGTTTTATGTGAGAGTCCTGCTCTAATATAACTAAACAAAAGTCTTGTCACTTATTCATTTTGTAAAAACAATTGATAATAAACTGACTTTTAATTATTCAATTGGTTTCAGAAATGGCTCATGTGAAAGCTAAGACCCTCCAAAATGATGTTGAATGTACAAAAATATAGCTGATCTCTCGGGGTGCAGACAATTAAAAAAACGTGTGGCATTTGCCAAGGCCCAAAGCCTGTCATAAGGATGGACGCTGGACTAGTGTCAAAAGGTGGATTTTTCAGATGTATCTTCCATTGAATTACACCGCAGTCGCCGCAAATATTGCAGGAGACTTAATGGAGCCCGCATGGATCCGAGTTTCACTCAGAAAACAGTGAAGTTCAGTGGTGGCTAAATCATGGTCTGGATTTACATCCAGTATGAGGGTGTGCGAAAGATCTGCAGGGTGGAAGGCAACATAAATAGTCTGAAATATCAACAAATCTTAGCTGCCTCTGACATTCCTAACCATAAAAAGGGACAAAGTCTGCAGCAGGATGCTGCTCCATCACATACTTCAATCGCTACCTCAAAGTTCCTCAAGGCAAAGAAGATCAAGAACCTCTAGGACTGGCCAGTCCAGTCACCTGACATGAACAGGATGAAAGAGGAAGCATGGAAGACGAAACCCAAGAATGTTGATGAACTCTGGGAGGCATGCAAGACTGCTTTCTTTGATGTTCCTGATGACTTCATCAATAAATTGTATGAATCCTTGCCGAACCGCATGGATGCAGTCCTTCAAGCCCATGGTAGTCATACCAAATATTACATTTGGATCTCACAGGACCACTACTTAATTCGCTTATGTAACATATTTTTGTATTTGAAGTACATTTTTTTGTTCAATTTTCACACTACTTTCTGTAGGCGACAACACCTTTGTTCTGCCAAAATTTGACCTTTGTCTTCATTAAATGATAAATCTTTTTTCAGTGACACAAATATATATTTTTGTACATTCAACATCATTTGGGAGGGTCTAAGCTTTCATATGAACCATTTCTGAAACCAATTGAATAATTAAAAGTCAGGTTATTAGCAATTCTTTCTACAAAATGGATTAGAAAAAATATTGGAATTAAATTTTTCAAAAGCAGCAACACACAGTCAGTAACTCTCAAAGGCAGTTATTGTTATATATGTGGATCCAGTTCGGGTCACAAAAAGGTCACAAGTGTTTTTCTCCCTTCAGCATCTGATTCATGTCCCACCGGGGGAGGCCCCGGGGACGACCCAGGCCACGCTGGAGAGACCATGTCTCTCGGCTGGCGTGGGAATGCCTTGGGATCCCGCCGGAGGAGCTGGTTGAAGTGGTTGGGGAGAGGGAAATCTGGGCCTCCATGCTAAAGCTGCTGCCCCCGCGTCCCGACCCCGGTTAAAGCGGCAGATGATGGATGGATGGAGACTTCATGTGAATACGCATGCTCTGTACTTCAGTGCTACTGATGGCACTCCACAGCCAATCCATTTTGACTGGGGGGGTGAATGAACTTAATTGGCCCAAAATAAACTGGTCCGGCCAACTTGGGATCTAATTGTCATGAATGCAGCCCCTGAAACAAAATAAGTTTGACATCCTTGTAGTGCTGCAACGATTAATCGATTTAACTCGAGTATTCGATGAGAAAAAAAGATTCAAATTAAATTTTGCTGCTTCGAGTATTCGTTTATTTAAAGTGGCGTTGTAATGGTATATTTTGAAAGTGTTTGCATTGAGTTTTACTGATCTGGGTGGATATACTGCCCTCTAGTTGGCCTCATTTCACATGGCTAAATCACTGTTAAGACCAACATAAGCAAAGTTTTTGTTTGAGCTAATGTTTTATTTTAAATGCATTCGTAATGTAGTTGATTGGTCTATTCAGCCGTTTTTTGTGGGAATGTGTGCCTGAACCATTTAAGAGCATAGTAAAAAAAAAAAAAAAATTAAAGTTTGAGGGTCAGGTATTTTAATTTTTCATGTTCCTTATCCGATTACTCGATTATTCGAACTAACTAGTTCATCGATTAATCGACTACTAAAATAATCGATAGCTGCAGCCCTACATCCTTTTATTAGACCCTCTACAACAGGGGAGGGCAAACCGGTCCTCGAGGGCCGCAGTGGGTCCCGGTCTTTGTTCCAACTGACCCAGCACAGATAGAATAACCAATGAGGTTTCAGCAGAAATGAGAAGCACCTGACTGCAGTCAACTGATTGCATTTGTAAGACAGCAGATTGGTGAAAATGTGTCCTCTTAATGGGGTGCAACAAAAACCCACACCCACTGCGGCCCTTTGTGGAATAGTTTGCCCACTCCTGCTCTACAAGCTATTCTTTATGAACCACGTAATCACAAATTTAAAAATTACAAACTTCAGGATGCAACATTCCTGACACTCAGTCACTTATCATTTGTCATACAGTATATTACATGTCACTAGTCATTTAGTGGCAGTCCAACTATTTTATTCATCCCTATAAATACTTAGTGTAGGATAAAATCATTGGGTAATATCTTGTTTTATTCCAGCGTACACCCCCCAAAAAATACTAATGTTGTTATGTCCTTGCAAAGTTTATTTTATGTGAGCCTTGGTGACCTTAAAAATACATGTCAGAAAAACACTTGTTTTTTTTCTTTTGCATAACCTTGTTTGGACATGTACACACACAGAGGAGACCTGCTCACAATGCGTGTATGTAAACACATACTCGGGCAAATGCATTGTCACACAAACATGAGCTGATGGCTGCACGCAAGCGTCCACCTCCGGGGTCAGCGAGTGGTGATGGAAAGTCAGGTCAGGGGCGGCCTGAGGGGTGAATGAATGAGGCGGTGTTTTCCCCCTGTGGGTGGCTCAGAAGCAGCCTCCAGTTATTTTATTAGCTGCACACAAGCGCTACAGGGACGCTCACTTATCCACACGTGGATCCATACTCGCACTGAGATCCTTCACTGAAGCGCCTCCTCCACACACACAAACTCCTGCTTTCTTTATAGAAGACTCCCTGTTTGTTTCTTACAGAGCTATGCAAAGTACGGCTATTCTTCTATATCAACAAGGTTGATGGAGTTATTGCCATAAGGGCAGGGCTCCGGAGAGCGCAAATAAATGGTGCTTGCTAGGGAGGTTGGTGGTGCATCCCCTCTTCCCATCCCTGAAGGCCGGTTGATGGGGGCGTGGGTGACCCGGGGGCCCACCCTGGATCCCTGACTGGGTAGGGGCCGTGGCCCTGGGGTGGCGACTCTGCTCGTCTGCATGGCTATCGCATGTTTGATGGGACTCGCGCATGGCTGGATGTGAATGGGCGCGCCCAGGTGGAGGGCCTCGGTGCCGGGATTGGCGATGGGGCGGCATAGGTGGGTTGCCAGAGGGCTCACACTCACAAGGGATTCACACGATTACTGAGTTTTAGATTACAGGGCTGATTTGTGTACACTCCACCCCTCCCAAACACTTATCTTATAGACTCCCCCCCCTTCTTTCCCTGGTTAACAGGCCCCGCACATGGTGTCAACCGGAAATACATCTAGCTGACGATTGCACCAACATATTCATAGTTAGTGTAGGCATTGAATGTATTTCTTCTTGTTGGGTTTATTTTGTCTCTCTCCTTTTCTTCCGTTCCCCCATAACCCCTTCCTGTTCGCCGCTTTGTCTTAATAAACGAGGTATACTGAATGATCACAATGGGAGTATGTCATACTCCAATGTAGTGCTGCAACAATTCATCGATTAACTCGAGTATTAGATTAGAAAAAAAATATTCGAATTAAATTTTGTTGCTTCGAGTATTCGTTTAATTAAAGTGGCTTTGTAATGGTTTATTATGAAAGTGTTTGCATTTAGTTTTATTGATGAGGGTGGATACACTGCCCTCTGGTCTGCCTCTTTTCACATGGCTGAATCCAACTGCTCCCTGTTAAAACCAACGTAAGCTAAGCTTTTGTTTGAGCTAATGTTTTTTAATGCATTCGTAATTTAGTTTATAGGTATATTCAGTCGCTTTTTGTGGGAATGTGTGTCTGAACCATTTGTTAAGAGCATTGTAAAAAAAACTTAGCATTTTAAACATTTTATAGCGTTTAAACTAGCGGAGTATTTCTCTGCAAGTAAGCCAATTGTTTTGTTGTACATAGATCCTCATTAAAAAAAAAAAAAAAAAAATTTGAGGTTCAGCTGAGGTATTTTAATTTTTCATGTTCCTTCTCCGATGACTCGATTATTCGAACTAACTAGTCCATCGATTAATCGACTACTAAAATATTCGATAGCTGCAGCCCTACTCCAATGTGAAACATAAAACTGTTCAGACCAACCGGACACTTAGACTTCCATTCTCTGTGTCGAACAGCTGAACAGGACAGGTTTAAAGAAAAATAAAATGTCCGTGTCAGTCGACCCAGGAATTTGCTTTCAGACATAAGAGTTCCGTTTAAATCTCGGGATTTAAACAGAATTCAGCGTACAGTATGTCTAAAGTGGGCTTTACACAGCACACTTATGCAAGTTTAACAATGATTTAAACATTTGTTCCTTTGATCGTAGAGCTTCCAAGCTTCTCTGGCAAGATCAAAGCAACAAACCTGTCAATCATCGTTAACTATAAGTACCAAATGCAAGCTGGACAGTTTATCCGCAGTGCTTAGCAGGAGGGGAGGGGAGAGACTGTGCGAGCATGAAGCAGAAAAAGATTTTTTTTTTTTTTATTAAAGGCCTGATCCTCTTCACCCGATTTCGATCTTCTGAAAAAAAAAAGCGCGATCGTCCCGATCACGTGATCGGATCGGGACATCCCTAGATTTTTTGTTTTTGTTTCTTTTTCCCAAGCTAAGTAATAGCAAGGATTTTATTATGGAAAGTCTATTTTCTTTGTTTTTGTCTACAATTCTCATTATACAGTATCTTAGCGCTCTTGCATCATACTGTGCATTGTGTGTGTCTTCACCTTCGCCAAAATCCTTTGTCATTACTCACCCAGAGCTCAATGGAAACCAGGTTAAGTATCACTGCTCTAGTAAATGTGTTTGTTATTGTTGACAGTTTTCGTGCGGTCACCTTTGGGAACAGTGAGCTGGCTGTGAAGGTTGAAAAAGTTGGTTATTCTCAACTTTCTTTGTTGCCCCCCCTACCCCCCCAACCCCCACCCCCCCCAAAAATGGCATTGATAAAGCAGAAACATGAAGCAATACCTCAATAGTCTGCTATTTATGCCATCCAATCAGAACCTTTCACCAAGGCACAGGAAAACAAAAACATGAATTTGAGTTAAAAGGTAGACTGTATAATAAGATCTGTAGCACAGAAAAGGGATTTCACTTTTCCTAGCGTCACTTTTTTCTTTTCTAACAGTCCACATTAATCTCGCAAGTCTACCTAAGCGGATCCAACATAAGCCTGTGATTTCAAAAATAGTTCTTCCAAGTACTGACTTATCTGATGCCAGAGGCTGGAAGACCTCAGAAGCAGTAAGATCCACCTCCATCATCACCTCCTCTACACACCTTATCCTCCCATTGCAGACACTTTTCAAAAGAACCCAATACACCATCCAGATTTATCTTCATTTAGTGCCTTTTCATGCCAGGCGATGAGTGACCTACTTGCAAAGCATAACCTGGATGAAAGAGCTGCTCCCTGCTGTGGAGAAAAAGACATTTTACACGAGTCATGAAAATAGCGGGTGTTGTCTCAACTGCTTTTTTATGACTGGATGACACCCACCTTCAACTGAGGGAGGGGCTATCTCCCATAAATCGTTCACGCTGGAATCTTAATCAATATGAATTCCATTGAATATCAACAATACTTTAATAGCCTGTCATTGGCGACGCCTGATTGAATCATGACAATGAGCTCAATTGTCCACGCGTGACCATGACTAAGTGAATCAATAACTCATTCGGATAGAAACAGCCCCACAAGGAAATGACCTTCACTATCTCAAACATACCATTCAGTGAAAGTCGTTGACATCCTGATTGTTCTTATAGTTATTTGAAATTGCCCAGATAGCAAAATATAACTGGAGCGGACATGGACCAGATGTACTTCAAATTTCGGCCCATTTTCGTAAAACGGATCAGCCCCGGTGTCTTTTAGAACAATGGCGCAAACTTAGTAGGGAGTCACTTTCCGGATCAGCAACCAGTTTTGGGCCAGAAATGGTCCTAAATAAAAGACACTACAGTCCCTGACAAAAGTCTTATCGCTTATCCATTTTGTAGAAACAATTGCTAATAACCTGACTAGTGGTGTCAACAATAATCGATGCGGCAATGCATCCCGATGTGGGGCATGGACGATTCGATTCAGTACGGGCAACAAGCCGAATCGATTCAGCGCATTTTAAAATGTATAACAGGGTACCCGCGGGTTATTAAAAGTATTATAAAAGCATTGAATTTAGTTTTCCATTATTAAAGGTATTAAAAGTATTAAATAAGCTGTCGTAAGTCTGGAATTTTTTCACCCTGGTTTTAATTTTGAAGAACATCTCAATGCAATCTAAATTATATCCGTGACGAAGTTTTTTTTTTTTTTTTTTTAATCCATAACGAAGTTGACGCGTAGAATTTTTACGATGCACTGCACTACAAATCATAATGCACCTCGTGCGTGCGCGCTGTTAGCATCATTAGCGTCAACATCACAACAGCAGGCAATCGCACAGTCCTGTGTGCTAACGTAAGGAACTGCTCAGATGCCTTAGTTGTTATGTTCGACAAAAGCCTCAACAAGACAACCAAGTCCAAACAGTTGGACCAGCATGTGAGGTATTGGATCGGCGACCAAGTCACATCCAGATACTTTGGGTCGCAGTTTATGGGTCATGCGAAGGCAGTGGACCTGCTTAACATTTCAAAGTAAGTTGCCAGTTTCTCCAATTAAAATGTGTTCGATGCAATCATGTATTTCTGCATGGTTTGCCTTTCGAATGAACGTGAATTTCGTAGTTTTAACTCAAAAGTTAGCCATGTTCAATGGGGTTTTGGCAGGTGCACTAGCCTTAGCATGGATAAACCGGAGTCGTAGATCCACCATCACCCTCAGATACACAACACGGTTGACACTATTATTGGAACGAGTGCGGGGTAACATTGATCTGAATAACATGGCATGGTAATAGGCAAATTATAATGTAGGTGATAGTAAAACACCTCCTGGTATATTTAAATGTTTTTCTTGATTGAATAAGAGTATGGATTTTCTCTATCTGATTAAAAGAAATGTCTTCAATAGCTAACAAAGGATTAACATGTGTTTTGTATGCTTCTTGTAATGTGATTAGAAAAAAACAATTACCAAGGGAAATGGTCATGTGGAGCTTTTTTATTTTGTGGTTATTAATGGTAAACTACTGCCATTTAGTGGCTGTTTTTTAAACTTTCACTGCCAAGTGCAAGATTTTCCCAAGCACTTTACAGTTAAGGTGACCAACTTGACACTCACCAGTTAAGGTGACCAACTTGACAATCGCCAACCTACCACCTTGACCAGGTCCTCTTAAAAGGGAAACCTGTTGTATTGCAAATGTAATTTCTGAAGTTGCTTTACAAAAATAGTGTAAAATCCATTTTATCCTGGGGGAAAAAAAAATCTGAAAGGGCTTATATTTAAATGTGTTTTAATTGTATCTTTAGTAAATATGCATTGTTTTGTCAAACACACTTAGTAATTGAGGTTAAATTTGATGTTCAGTGCTTTACTTTTTTAATATGATTCAATATTATCTAAATAATGGGTGCGAGAAAAGTATTAATTTTAAGTTGAAATGGCATTTAAAAAGGTCTTAAAAGTCTTGAATTTAGATTTATCAATCCTGGGGGGACCCTGTATAAGTACGTTAACAAATCTTCCCTGCGCAATTCCGGTGATGCAACGGATTTGGTTTCCCCATTTGTATTACTATTCTCATGTTTCATTTTTTAACACACGCATAACTCTGGTCAAGTTTCCCACCAACCTCATAGAAGCCAAAATGTCTCCAGATGTCTGCTTTCAATGTCTTAGGTGCATCAATAATCTTTCTCGCTCCCTCTTTCTCCGCTTCAGCCATCGTTATGTTATGTCCTATCTCTTCGAGGTTCGATCTTGGGCCCAAAATGTTAAGCATTCACGTTAGGGTCGGGTCGGGCCGCCGCGCCGACTAATAAATTAAAAAAAAAAAAAAAAAAATGGGACAAAACCGAGAGCAGACTCTCTGTATTGTGCATTTGCTTGTGCACGCACATGAACGCCGTGGCGCCGCCCACTTTTTCTTTTTCTCCCCCCGCTGTGGTGCTTGCGATTCGTTACGAAAGACACTTTTATTTATGCACACAAAGGCAACACAAATGTGATCCTTTTGAATCTTCTCATCTGTGTGTCTGCAAAACCGCATGTTTTTTTTTTTTTTCTTTTAAAATATTAAACTTTCCCGGCGTTATTTCGTTGTGTAAATGCTTTTATAATGATCATAAAAATATGTAGACTATTTAAACATTAAGAAAACCTGCGTTTTTTTCTGCCAACTGAGAATTCGTTAAGAAGGACACTTTTATTTATGCACACAAAGGCAACAGAAATGTGATCCTTTTGAATCTTTTCCTCTGTGTGTCTGCAAAACCGTTTTTTTTGTGTTTTGTATATTAAACTTTCCCGGCGTTATTTTGTTGTGTAAATGATTTTATAATGATCATAAAAATATGTAGGCTATTTAAACATTAAGAAAACTTGTGTTTTTTCTGCCAACTCGAAGAAATGAAAATAAATTGCTGCTGCTGCGTTTTTTTCCCCGCGTCACTCCAACTAATTAAAAAAAAAAAGGTTTTTATATCCACGGTGAATGGGAACCTTTTGAAACTCCAAAAAGATGCACACGCCTCTCCCTCTTAAAGCAAGATTTTTCTGCAGCCGTTTGGCTGGCGTGATGAGAAAAATAAACGTATTAATCCTTAGTCCTCATACACAACAGTACGGCTGTATCGTGAAGAGGACGCCTTCGCTGGTACACGTCACAGCGCCTTCCTCCTCAATGACAGACCGAAGCCGGAAGTCACTCATTTTCATGGCGCGGGATTAAAAAAAAACTAAATAAATATAGCGATCGCTTCCACACACATCCAAGCGGTCCATATCATTCAGGAGCATAAAATACTGCGTGTATAATGAAATAAACATGCTTTTTTGTGTCACATGCACTTTAAGTTATTCAGATAACTGTAGCATAAAGAACATGCTAACAAGTTTACCAAACCATCAGTGTCACTCCAAAACACCAAAATAACATGTGACATGATATCATAATGTGTTAATAATTTCACACATAAGTCTCTCCTGAATATAAGTCGCACCCCCAGCCAAACTATGGAGAGAAAAAAAAAAAAAAAAAAAAAAAAAAAAAAAATGCGACTTATAGTCTGAAAAATACGGGAATAAAATTCAGCAAATCTCTCACATCTTGAGCTCTTTTGACAATCACGCAATCCAAATGTCAAAAGAACTTTGGGAGTAAAAAGAAAATTAAAATCTTTAGAAAAGCACAACACAGTACACGCCCATGCATATTTCTTCAAAATTATCATGTCAACAAACGCCCGAATTAAGAAATAAAGACCATTTTAATATGTATCTTAGTGTTAGTGTTTCGGGTCAACATTGCCCTCACAGTCTGTTAATCATTTGCTTTTAGGTCATGCCATTTTCCATACACGGTCAGATTCGAACTGATGTCGGGAGGCTGCGGGGAAGGAGCTGTACAATCAAATGAAAGCCAAGGAAAGGAAAAGCTGTAACTAGGTGAGACAAGACGAGCGCAGACGAGACGGCGCTGGGCCAAAAAAGACGAGACGTAAAAGGACAGTGCACGCGGACACGAAAAAGAAACGAGGGTGAGTCAGAGGTAGTTTTTTTTTTTTTTTTTTGTAACGTCAATTGATTTAAGGCAACTAGACTCCTTTTAGTTATTGACATAAAAAGTTTTACTTTTAACAAGAAACTGCAATTTCGGGAGAAATTACTTCTGGTCTTTGCCATGTGGAGATACAGATCTTAGCCCCAGCCTTGGTTGGTTTGATTCATAGCCGTCAATGGCATCCAAGTACATTGGCATCTATAGAATGGACAAACATGCCCGTCAATGGCATGAAACAGAGGAAATGCTATTGGAAATGAATGGAAAATTTGGACGTCCATTTGCGTCAATGGCAGCACCCTCTATAAGCGTCAATGGAAGCGGGGAAGTTTGGGGGACACGTCCTGTTGATATCTGGTCATTTTCTGTTGATTTGGGGAATTTTTTTTTTTTTTTTTCCCCCATTGAAAATGAATGGGAAAAATTTTGGACGTCCATGGCTGTCAATGGCATCGACTTACATAGGCGTCAATGGAAAGCAAGTACTTTGGCATCAATACAATAGAGAAACATACCCGTCAATGGCATTAAACAGAGGAAATGCTATTGGAAATGAATGGAAAATTTGGACGTCCATTTGCGTCAATGGCAGCACCCTCTATAAACGTCACTGGAAGCGGGGAAGTTTGGGGGACACGTCCTGTTGATATCTGGTCATTTTCTGTGTTGATTTGGGGAAATTTTGTTTTTTTCCCCATTGAAAATGAATGGGAAAAATTTTGGACGTCCATGGCTGTCAATGGCATCGACTTACATAGGCGTCAATGGAAAGCAAGTACATTGGCATCAATACAATAGAGAAACATACCCGTCAATGGCATTAAACAGAGGAAATGCCATTGGGAATGAATGGAAAATTTGGATGTCCATTTGCGTCAATGGCAGCACCCTCTATAAGTGTCAATGGAAGCGGGGAAGTTTGGGGGACACGTCCTGTTGATATCTGGTCATTTTCTGTGTTGATTTGGGGAAATTTTGTTTTTTTTCCCATTGAAAATGAATGGGAAACATTTTGGACATCCATGGCCGTCAATGGCATCGACATCCCTATAGTCAATTGAATCCAAGTCCATTAGCATCAATAGATTTGACATACATGGCCGTCAATGGCAACAACGCAATGTAGATTCTATTGGAAATCCCAATGAAAGTGAATGGGACATTTTCCATTAAAAATGAATGGGAAAGTTTTTGGCAAATTCCCGGGGAACCGTAAATGTTTTCTAAATTCTGTATACCATCTTTATGCCCCTCAATTTTTGATGTCCAAATTATGTGATTTGGTCAAAAATTGTAGGACAAGTAGCGTTTTGAATAAAATTTTAAAAATCGGAAAATCGGCGTTTACGTTAAAACGGAAAAATTTTCGGGGCCGTTTAACAAAAAGCCACAGTCACATGAAAATTCCAGACGTGTCGATACCTGAACGGTGCCGTTTGGTGCAGCGGCACGGGCTGTGCGGTGGGCCGAAAAAACGCGGAGAATACGTTGATTAATAAATAATAATAAAGTCGCAGAATAACATTATCTGGCTTTGCCAAAAAGGCAAAGACCAGATAATTAAAAATAAAGTCTTGGATAAGGAAGCGTTTAATAAACCTTAAGGATTCAAAGTGAAACTACTTCAACATACACAAAAACACAAAGTGCATCCCAGGTAAATGAGTTTGAATAAATTCTTAGCAACTCAATAATACAGTGGCGATCGTTTTCATTCCCTTGATGGGAACGTGTGTATTGCCAAAAAATGTAATTATAAAATGCCTTTTTAAAAAAGCCACTTTTTTTTGTTTCGTCTGGCTGTCTGCCACTGGGGTAATATAACTTATTGCTGAGTGCCGTGTAGGGAAATGCGCTTATATCAAGCAGATGGAGGAAAAGAAGAAAATTGAGTGAACCAAGAAAAAGTAAGAAATGATAATATTATATGGAAATGATTGGAAAAGCAGATACATTGTATCAGGCCCAGCACTGGAAAATTTAATTTTCTCATCGTAATCTAATGGCTGTCCTCAATTAGACACGGGACAGCTTGTCCACTTAAACATAACAAAGAAAACTGATTGTGAGAGTGAGATTGAATTAAAGCGACACTTGGTAACTAGACATTTTTAGGGGCCGTTTCCATGGTGACTCTCCGAGAATACGAAAAATTTCAAATTTGCATTTGCGTCTCCATTCGAACAATGTCGCAATTCCGCATGAAAACGATGTAGTATTCATGCCAGGCCCTAGGGGGCAGTGCAGATTTACAGGGCGACAGAGAATGATGCACTTTGACGCCACCAAGCTCCCTCAGCCCGGAAAAAAATATGCTCGCCCACTCGAAGTAATTGCATTTTTCTTTTGTTCAAAAAGGCACAAAAATGAAACATTCGACATATTTTAATTTAGAAATATTATTAAAACAGTAAATTAAAGCCGACATTTCGCCATATTTGCTGTTTTTAATGTTTAGTAGCACCACTGGGCACGCCCAATGTGACGTGCACGAGTGCTGACGTTAATGGGGCCGTTTCGCGCCGCGGGAGCCTTTGATATGCATGCCGAGGAAGCCCCCATCGATCCCCCGCAATCGGATTCTTCCACTTTGGAGGCAGGATTCAGAATTTTTCGTCTCCGCCGATACCATATGCACGCGAGGCAAGTCCAATACTCAATCATTGCGTCTTTGTCGCCATGTAAACTGCCCCTTAGTCTATTTTAGCAACGCCGGTGGACAAAAGCAGTAGCATTTTGCCCTAAAGCTGTAATGTGAAGTAAGGTTGGCCAACCATGTTTTTGAATAATATCGATGGCTAAACATTTATAAGCATATTTTCGTTTTTTTTTTTTTTAACGCAACCCTTCCAGATTCTTTGTTTAACCCATTGCAACGCCCTTGACAACGAAAATGCTTTTCTTCGGAAATCTTCGGAAATTACGTCACACCGGGAAGTGCGAGGGAAGTCCGCCATAGAACAGTATAGTTTGTTGCATTGCTTCTCAGTAAGATGCCACGGCTGTGTGTGGCGATGTTTTGTTCTCACTCAAACGAAAAGTTGTATGAGTGGCCAAAGAATAGCAGGGCACGTAAATGGACATCTTTCGTTCGCACGAAGCGAATTAATTTCACGCCATTATCGAGTAGTGTTCTCTGCTGCAAACACTTCGAAGATGCCTGCTTCCTTAACCGGTCTGCTTATGATCAAGGATTTGCCAAAAAGTAAGTGTGATTTTTGGATAGATGACTGATGACTTTGTCAAAGCAGAGCTGCCAACTGTTGTGGAATGTACAGTAGAAGCTAGCGACGTTAGCCGAAAGCCACCTCGTGGCAATAGTCGTCGCATAGTTGTTGTTGTGTTCGCTACTGTTACGTCCCAAGGACGGCTCGCGAAGGGCATAACATAAAACGAGCCACACAATTTCACAAGTGGCACAAAATTTACACAACAATCAAACTTGCAATGAATATGTACAAAATGTAGGTGAAGCGCGGCTTCAGGGTAAGCCCAGGCCAAAACAACAAACAAAAGGAATCTACATTGAACCCCACCCGCTAACTAAACCCTGATCATGAAAAAGAACGAAGAAAAGACAGCCACTAACCTAGCTTCGTACGCTAAAAAAACCCAGGAGAAAACGGGTTGAACAGAAATGGCGACTTACCCCTTCTTGCTTCAGTGCTCTTATTTACAGTGGTGAACAAAAACGATCCAATAACGAATAAACACAAAAGACCTCACCGAAAAAGCGGGAGTGTATCAGACTAGCGATCAAATTCAAACGAGCGTGAATGGCAAGCAAACAGCTGGCGAGGAGGACCGCGGCAGAATGCTGTTAAATGTGACCATTGACAGCTCAAGTCCCGCAGTGAATCATGGGAAATGTAGTCTCGGGACAACACTGAAGTGGTGCTTTGTAATCTGTTCGCTTGTGTGAAAAAACTACATTTCCTCACGCCATTAGACGCCACTTCCTGCCGATAGCCCCAGCTAGGAAGTAGTAGTAGCTGGTAGTACGAGGCGAGGCGGAGATGAGCGAGAAGCAAAACTTCGCGGTCGAATGTGGCGGCAGTCCGCTATTATTTTGTTTCCTTATTGTTGCCACAATAAAGTGGAGAAAGCCATCAACGACTCATCTCCTTCTTTCCCCCCAATGTTTTTATATTATTATTTTATATGCACGAGAGCTGCAGGATCTGCCAAAATGAACATGCAGTCTGATTATTATTTTTTTTAAACAATGTCATCAAATAGACAAAAACAAAAAATTATGTGCAAATGCCTGCATCTTCAAATAATGAAAATAACAACAGCCTATAGTTTACCAATCTTGTAATCTCGATGGGTCTTGTCTCCATTCCATGTCAGGTAGTCTAGGCACATTGTTTGCATCCTGATTAGCGTCTGGCTAATACATGTTAGGTCCAACATAAAATTCCAACCTCCTCTTCTTCCTCCAACTCTTCAAAAACTTGATCTCCTCCCTTGCGTTCGATCTATTGCTTATATCGCTGTTTGAATCATTGTTTGAAGGACTTTGTATGGCGGCCTTATGGAGCGCTGCCATCGCTGTTCTCGGTGTGACGTATCACTTCCGGGTTCATCCCCTTTCAGGCTCGAACTTCAGAAACGCGACTATTTTGTCAAATATACAACATATAAATTATTTTTATTCATGCTTTATTTGTTGCTTACAACACGATCAAAAAGTCTTAAATCGCATTATTATGTGAATTAGAATAATATTTTCAGACGATTCGACTATATACAACAATTTGGCAAAGCGCAGATGACGAGAATTTATAGTAGTCTTATAATCCGCCGTTTAGCCACGCCTACCATTATAGGGCTCTATCGTCCCCAAGAGGAGGATGACGCCAGCACGGTCATGAAGAGTGTCGCAAAATGTCATTGTTTCAGTCCCTCTACTCCAATATTGTGACAGGATATTCTTTTTATCCAAGTATTTTTCCCCAATTGCAAAATAAATGGTATGGTCATGACAGATAAGCCTTGTACTAAATGGAATATGAAATAATAAAAATGCATTTATTCAGTAAGACATGGCAAAATTACTCCATAATTGTCAAAACTGTAGACTTCACCTTTACTGTTGCACCTCCCGAATTATATTTTATGCCACCGTAGTTAGTCAGGCTTTTGTCATTTTCCTGCCCCGGCTTCGGAGAATGTAAACAAACCAAGAGGCTTGACAGCTAGCTGACATGCTAACCCGAACCAAGTGATGTTTCAAAGTCTATTCTTGCCTTTCGAAGCGAAAAATCACTCAAAACTACCTGTGCTCATGTCACACGGCGGCGGGGTTGTCGATCGTCTTCGCCGATCGGCAACCCGCCTGGCGGCGAGCAGGTTACAGCTCATTCCCCTGCTCGCTGGGGAAGCAGCTGGAGAGTACTGTACAGTACAAAGAGAGTACAAACCGGCCGGCGTCGGAGGACCGTGTAGCTGCCACATGGTCAACACGATGGCGTAAAATAATGCTTTATATACAGTGAAGACGTAAACAGAGAGCGGCGTGCAGTTGTTGTGCAGCTAACATGGCAGAATGTGTCTGAGGAGAACTTTTCTACATGTCTGTCCATGATCAAACGTAAGGAAATAGTCCTTTATTTAAAGAAAGTTTGTAGTGTTTACTTTGTAATGCCCGCCCATGGACACGCCCTGCCCACCCAAAGAAAACTGGATGTAGTACTAACGGCAGTCTGGGCACCGCGTATGGTATCCCATTCATATAGTACTGATGCCTTCTAAGTTTTAACCTTTGCGTTGTTACCTCCTCTTTCACCTTAAAAAAAAAAATGAAATGAAATGTTGGTTTTGTTCCTAGGGGGCGCTTCACACATTTACACATATTTAGATTTTTTTTGGTTTTGTTTTGTTTATATTTAATTAAAGTTTTCACCAGTGTTCACCTGGCTGTTGAGTTTGCCGAGTTTTGAAGCATTCTGAGGGGGTCAAAGTAGGGCACAAAGCGTCGGCGGGACAAAGAATGACTGCTAGGGGGCGCTACATGGTGTATTTGGAATTTGTCTTTACACAGTATCAAAGATTGCACCTGTCTTGACCTGCCTGCAGATTTTGGTGCATTTTGAAGCATTCTAAGGGGGTCAAATTGAGCTCAAAGGGGCTGCGGAACAAAGAATAACTATAATAATAATAATAAAACCAAGGAACCACAATAGGTTACCTAAAAAAAACATTGTCACCTGCATGTCCAAACTGTTAAGTTATGGATGTGTTCTAAGTCAAAATCAAATCAACTTTTATTTGTTTGGACCAAATCACAACAACAGTTATCTTTTTTTTTTTTTTTTTACTGTATTTTATTAATATGACGTATAATACATGTTTTTGGATAGTTACTTTAAGATTTAGGGGGTATTTAGGGGTACATAAAGGGTTCATTCTGACTTACGCGGAAATTCAGGTTACGTCACCGGCGTAGGAACGTAACTCGTTAGACTACTTGTCGTCGTCTTCTTCTTTAAAGTATAATATTGACAGTTCATACAAATAAAAAAAAATTACCATTAAAAAAAAAAAAAAAAAAAAAAAGGAAATCAAACATCATAAGCAATTACTCACAATGTTACTCATTACTAACTAATTTTTTAAATTGAACGTGAGTACATTTTTTGAATGACTACTTTTACTTGAGTAATATTATTTTGAAGTAACGCTACTCTTACATGAGTCAAATTTTTGGCCACTCTACCCACCCAACTATATGTGCATTCCTGGCTTAGACGACCCAAGAATGTCTTTACCAACGGAGTATTATCAGAAGGAACAATTTGGCTGTCTGTAAAATTGCTGCTGTGCGCACGAGGCATCAGCTGCTTCTCACCAGAATGGAGAAGCGCTCCAGAGGGTCATTTCCATCGGCTAGAAAATAAGCAGCTGCTCGCTTCATCTTGCATCCTTCCGAGCCATTTAGCTTTCCTGCTTCCTTAGTGGAGACGAGAATATCCGTCAGACACTTCCTCCCCCGTGGACATTTTTCTCAGTGAGCGCTTCCAGGAAGGTGATGAAGACACAGCACAATAACAACCTGACAACGCTTTTGAGTCTTGACTTTAAGTCCTCCATGTAACATTATATACAGTGGTATGAAGAAGTATCTGAACCTTTTGGAATTTCTCACATTTCTGTATAAAATCATCAAATGTGATCTGATCTTTGTCAAAAGCACACAGATGAAAAAACAGTCTGCTTGAATTAAAACCACCCAAACATTTATAGGTTTTCATATTTTAATGAGGGTAGTGTGCAAACAATGACAGATGGGGAAAAACAAATAAGTGACATTTAATATTTGTTTTTTTTTTTTTGTGTCCCCCCCTTTGGTAGCAATAACTTCAACCTGCAGATCAGTCTGACACATTGATCAGGACTAATCTTGGCCCATTCTGCTCGACAAAACTGGTGTAGCTCAGTCAGATTCCTGGGATGTCTGGCTTGAATCGCTGTGTTTAGGTCATGCCACAGCATCTCAATGGGGTTCAAGTCTAGACTTAGGCTTGGCCACTCCAGAACATGTATTTTGTTCTTCTGAAACCATTCTGTAATTGATTTGATTCTGTGTTTTGGATCAGTCTTGCATCCATCCTCTTTTTAGCTTCAACTGTCCGACAGACGGCCTCAGGTTTTCCTGTAAAATATCCTGATGAACTTTTGAATTCATTCCTCCATTAATGATTGCAAGTTGTCCAGGCCCTGAGGTAGCAAAACAGCCCCAAATCATGATGCTGGTGAGCTGTTCCAGTTTTCCTCCACACATGACGTTAGGTATTACTCCCAAACAATTCAACTTTGGTTTCATCAGTCCACAAAATATTTTGCCAAAACTTCTGTGGAGTGTCCAAGTCCTTTTTGTGAACATTAAACGAGCAACAATGTTTTTTTTTAGACAGCAGTGGCTTCCTCCGTGGAGTCCTCCCATGGACACGATTCTTGGCCGAAGTTTTACATGTAGTTGATATGTGCACAAAGATATTGGACTGTGCCAGTGATTTCTGTAAGTCTTTAGCAGACACTCTAGGGTTCTTTTTTAACCTCTCTGAGTATTCTGCGCTGAACTCTTGGAGTCATTTCTGGTGGATGGCCACTCCTTGGGAGAGAAGGAACAGCGCCAAACTCTCTCCATTTGTATACAACGTCTCTGACTGTCAATTGATGAACATCCTTTTAGAGATTGTTTTGTATCCTTTCCCAGCTTTATACAAATCAACAATCCTTGATCGCAGTTCGTCAGACAGCTTTTCTTTTTACTGAGCCATGATACACATCAGGCAATGCTTCTCATCAAGACAATTCTTACCAGGTGTGTGTTTTCTAGTGGGCAGGGCAATTTTAAACCACTCATCAGTGATTGGGCACACACCTGACTTAAATTGTTTGTTCAAAATTGGTTTCAATTGCTCTTTCAGTCTCCTTAGACCAGTGCTTCTCAATTATTTTCTGTTACGCCCCCCCAGGAAGATGTAAACGTTTCGTGCCCCCCACCCCACACAACTCTCTGCCGCCAGTGTAATTTGTATCATTTGCCTATAAATTATTAGTATAAGTATACCTCTGCATAATATTGTGTCCTTTTTAATATTAAAGAAAAAATATATAGCTCAACTTACAATAAAGTATAGAAAAGACAAAGTGCATCACTTTGCCTGAATTAAAAAAAAAAAAAAAAAGTCACATCCAATCTAAAAATACATTCACGCTACATTTTATGACCATCTAATAGTGAAAAATAAGTTTTAATAAAATCAATCAATACATACTAATAAATTCAAATAACCATTTAACCGTAAAAACAAAAAATAATCGAACAAAAACAACAGTGTCATTGGACAGTGGGACAGTTTTTATTTCTGCTATTTTGCACTGAGCAACTTGGTATGCCACCTTTTATGATGCTAACAGTGCTCACTGGTTTACTGATGTAACACTGCGAAACAGAGCGTGACGATTGTTGGCAATATTCGGCACGTCTTGGCTGAAAAAAAATCAAGTGGCTCATCAATGTGAGTGGGGTCCAATGTTTATAAGTGACATCTTATTTGATGTGGCTTCCTGTTGTCCGTTGCAGACATTTTTAGACACAGACTGGTCTTTTCTCCTCTCCCACTGTATTAAGAGTCAAAGCCAAACACTACATACGCTTAGTCATATTTCCTCGTCTTAGCTCGTAATATCTCCAGTGCTCTTTGCTGTTTTGTTCAAAAATACTGCGCACACTTTGAAAATAATACATTATTCAAGTATGGCAAAAAAGTATTTTCCCCGAGGTCACATGCGCCCCCCCTGGCATCGCTCTGTGCCCCCCTAGGGGGGCCCGCCCCACTATTTGAGAAGTACTGCCTTAGGCAAAGGGTTCACTTACTTATTTTTCCCCTTCTGTCATTGTTTGCATGCTATTCTCATTAAAATATGAAAACCAATATATGTTTAGGTGGTTTTAGTTAAAGCAGACACTGTTTTTACATCTGTGTGATTTTGACAAAGATCATATCACAATAGATGGTGATTTTATGCAGAAAAATTCCAAAAGGTTACGATATTTTTTCATATCATTGTATTGTTGCAGAATAGGTTTTTTTACATTCTTGAAATACTCCACATTGAAAATCTGAAATTATTCAATTTGGATTCTGAATTCAAATCGAGAGCACTTACCTTGAAAGACGACAAGACTCTCAGTGAAACTGTCAGCTGCGTTACTGGATAAACATGAAGTGCTGTCAACATTTTTCCTTTCTTCCTCCCGTCAATGTCCTTTCTGGCAGTATGAATCCTGCAGACTTGCCCAGCTACTTTTCCTGCTTCTCAACAGTCTAAATTGAACTCAGGATAACCTCTTAGAGTTTCATATTTGTGTGTTGATGATTGTGTAGCTATTCCTGTCATCATGTTGCCAAGAAGTACTTTATTTTTCTAATATTACAATATTTCTTCTGAATAAAAATTTACACTTCACAATTCTGACTTTTTAGCAAAAAATAGTTGACTTCACTCCTGTGGCTTTTAGCTATTGTAGATACATATATTTTTATTCACATTTTTAATTCATTGCTAGTATAGACAAGTTTCTGAGGTACTTCTGCTTTACTTCCGTCTTTATGCTCGCGACTTCCGTTTTACATTTTCTCCATCCAAAACAAAAGTGGAGCTGGAGTAACATTGCTCATCAAAATCACTTAAAAAAGACAATTCAGAAATACCGCATCAATCTGCCATCATCACGACAAGGGAGGACAACATGTTCATGAAGGCAGTTGTGGAACCAAGCTCGTACCACCACGAAGACCGGGTGTTTTTGTAGACATGTTGCCGTCGTGTTACGGAAGGTATGTTCTTCCTATCCATGCATTTTTATGTATCCGGTGCACAAAAAATACTAAAGCTAAAATCTTGCGCATGAAACGAATTGTTGCCTTCATCCGTGTTGCCCAACTACAGCCCCAAAAGATCACTGCTCTAAAGGAGATCTGCATGGAGGAATGGGCCAAAATACCAGCAACAGTGTGTGAAAAGCTTGTGAAGAGTTACAGAAAATGTTTGGCCTCCGTTATTGCCAACAAAGGGTACATAACAAAGTATTAAGATGAACTTTTGGTATTGACCAAATACTTATTTTCCACCAATACTTATTTTGGTGAAAAGGTGTCCTCTTCATTGGTTGGAAAGCAAACCTGCACCCACTAGGCCCTTTCTGGAATCGGTTTGACACCTGTGGTGTAAAGAAATCAACTGTGGGAGCAATAATTAGAAAATAGAAGACATACAAGACCACTGATAATCTCCCTTGATCTGGGGGTCCATCCAAGATCTCACCCCGTGGCGTCAAAATGATAACTAGAACGGTGAGCAAAAATCCCAGAACCACACAGGGGGACCTAGTGAATGACCTACAGAGAGCTGGGACCACAGTAACAAAGCCTACTATCAGTAACACAATGCGCCGCCAAGGACTCAAATCCTGCACTGCCAGACGTGTCCCCCTGCTGAAGAAAATACACGTCCAGGCCCGTCTGCGGTTCGCTAGAGAGCATTTGGTTGATCCAGAATTGGACTGGCAGAATGTGTTATGGTCAGATGAAACCAAATTAGAAGTTTTTGGTAGAAACACAGGTTCTCGTGTTTGGAGGAGAAAGAATACTGAATTGCATCTGAAGAACACCATACCCACTGTGAAGCATGGGTGTGGAAACATCATGCTTTGGGGCTGTTTTTCTGCAAAGGGACCAGGACGACTGATCTGTGCAAATGAAAGAATGAATGGGGCCATGTATCAAGAGATTTTGAGTGAAAATGTCCTTCCATCAGCAAGGGCATTGAAGACGAGACGTGACTGGGTCTTTCAGCATGACGATGATCCCAAACACATAGTCACGGCAACAAAGGAGTGGCTTCATAAGAAGCCTCTCAAGGTCCTGGAGTGGCCTAGCCAGTCTCCAGATCTCAACCCCATAGAAAATCTGCGGAGGGAGTTGAAAGTCCGTGTTGCCCAACGAAACACCCAAAACATCACTGCTCTAGAGGAGATCCGCATGGAGGAATGGGCCAAAACACCAGGAACAGTGTGTGAAAAGCTTGTGAAGAGTTACAGAAAACGTTTGGCTGCTATTGCCAACAAAGGGTACATAACAAAGTATTGAGATGAACTTTTGGTATTGAACAAATATTTATTTTCCACCATGATTTGCAAATAAATTCTTTAAAAATCAAACAATGTGATTTTCTGGTGTTTTTTTCACATTCTGTCTCTCATGGTTGAGGTTTAACCATGTTGACAATTACATGCCTCTCTAATATTTTCAAGTGGGAGAACTTGCGCAATTAGTGGCTGACTAAATACTTATTTGCCCCACTGTATATAGGCATTTCCAGGAGTTCACGCACTGGACAGAAAGTCTCGGAGTCTCATTTACGTCGTGCTGAATCCATTTTTGGAGGTTCCGTGGGCTCCTCTGGGTTGATTTAGCAGTTTTAACTTTGTTAACACACTGCTTACTTCGTGTTGTTCTGTCTAAACCGGATGTTCGGAGCAGAAATTATTAAAGATGGCGCCGTCCAATTTTTCACTCAAGAAACTTGTCTATATTACTGACATCTGTGAACTATTTAACTGGGAACTGAACAGTCATTGAAGCCAGAGGTGGGCTGGCCACCGGGTGTACTTGGCACTTCCCGGTGGGCCGACACACATTTTTGGGCCGGTGATGCTGTTTAATATTATTAATAAATTTTTAAAAAGTTTCTCGGCAATGGCACGCAGCTCATTTGTTGATCCAATTTTTGCTAGTTCAATGAAATATACCAGTACTCTGCCTCTGCACTATACCAAGCCTCGTTCGGAATTATTTTCACCGGGGATGAAAAAAAAACCTACTCCATTATGTTTCACGTTCCATCAAATATCACACCGAGTAAGTATAAATATTGAAAAATTATAATAGAATTAAATATACTTTTTACTTTATACATTTTTAGTTTGTGGTGTGCCGCAAGATTTTTTTCAATGTAAAAACGTGCCTTGACTCAGAAAAGGTAGAGAAACACTGCTCAAGGGGATTCATTCCTGGCTGGCCAGCTTTTGTTCTAGTTTAGCAAATATACCTTAGGTGATTATTGCTTTCTTTTTGTTCTTGAATTCTGTGTTGTCTTCTCCTCATCATTACGAGAATAAAAGAACCTGTAAGAAAGAAGTGGTCTACCTCTCCATTTTTGCCACGACTTTTTCTCTTCTTTCTCTTTAGCTTTGTTTTCTCCTCCATACAAAACCTTGTTTTGAATGCATTTTAATGCATTTAAGAAAGGTGCTAAAAACGTTAATGTCACTATTAAATCCCCGAATGGCAGACATGTGATCTGGCCCATTATTGACTTAACATACTCCCAGCCATCCTAGTGATGTATGGATGGAGTAATTGGATATGAAATTGTCTGAGGAGAGATTGAGAGCGCTTCGCTCTTCAGACGGACAATCCGCACTCACAAGGGCGCGCACTTTCCACTCGCGAACACACTCCCGCCGACTCTGCGCTAATGGAGACAATGTATTTTCTACTGGCACCGTCCAGACCAGGGAGATAATTGTGATGTATTAGCATGCCGTGACTGAGATTAGATTACCGACGACAGGTTATTGCTACGCTTCAGTTTGTGAGTGTGCAGGTGTTTGTGCGCCACTCCCGCACGTATCGACTCGATTTTATTTCAAATCGTGATTAATCTGGCGGCCCATTCGTATGTCACTCCTCCTTAATGAAGAAGTCTCATTGGTCTCTGGTCTTGGGTTATATTTATAAAAATGTATTTATAAAAACAAACCTTATTATAAACAACTTAAAAGGTGTATCCAATACAATAGAGTATATTAGATAGTAACTACACTGGGAATACATTGTCAACATGAGCACACGTTTACAACAAATTGAAGTTGTCAAGGACATGCTGGCGTTATAATCCACTATAGGGAGAGTTTACTACTTGTGACCTCTACCGCTCGACCAGCGACAGCATTCTGACATACTGCATCACAGTGTAATTCTCCCATTGCACTGAGGCTAAGCGATGAAAGAGGTTCTAGGGTGGTCAAGCCATCACATAGGATCAACGGCTGCTCCCTCCCCTTCCGAAAGACGTCCACGTGCCCCCGTAGCCTTAGAAGAGCTGAGTCAATCACAGGTGACAACAACCCACCCCGCCCACCACTTTGACCTGTTGCCCTCATGCAGGCACTACTGCTCAGTCAAAGCCAGAACAAAGAAGACTCAGAACTGTACTCATAACACCAAACAGTCATCCCATATTGCTGCTGTACACGCATTGCACATGTTCTTTACTTCTATTTACACTGCATCATTTAAATTTGCGCCCCAATTTTGTCATTCATTGACAAAGCTTTCCTATTCTATTCAACAATGAGATCTGGTTTTAAAGTTGAAGAAAAAACAAAATACCGTATTTTTTAGGGCTGTCAAAATTATCGCGTTAACGGGCGGTAATTGATTTTTTTCAATTAATCACGTTAAAATATTTGACGCAATTAACGCACATGCCCCGCTCAGACAGATTTAAATGACAGTACAGTGAAATGCCCACTTGTTGTTTTATGGAGTTTTGCCGCCCTCTGCTGGCTCTTGGGTGCGACTGATTTTATAGGCTTCAGCACCCATGAGCATTGTGTAAGTAATTATTGGCATCAACAATGGCGGGCTACTAGTTTTTTTGATTGAAATTTTTACAAATTTTATTAAAACAAAAACATTAAGAGGTTTTTTAATATAAAATTTCTATAACTTGTACTAACATTTATCTTTTGAGAACTACAAGCCTTTCTATCCATGGATCGCTTTAATAGAATATTAATAATGGTAATGCCGTCTTGTTGATTTATTGTTTTAATGAACAAATACAGTCCTTATGTACCGTATGTTGAATGTATGTATCCACCTTGTGTCTTTCCATTCCAACAATAATTTACAGAAAAATATGGCATATTTTATAGATGGTTTGAATTGCGATTAATTACGATTAATTAATTTTTAAGCTGTAATTAACTCAATTAAAAATTTTAATTGTTTGACAGCCCTAGTATTTTTCAGAATATAATTATCGCAGTGGCGGGCCGTGCATTTCACACCGGGGCCTTCAGTAGTGCTCCGTCTGAATCAAACCAACCCTCACTATCTATTTTAGGGCTTCTACTTCTACTGCAGGTACAGCCACGACACACATAAAACGCATTAAAAAATAACCAGATAAAACTGCATATTATTTAAGAAAAGAACAACATTTTACTCACCAAAAATCCAAATTATTTGTACACAAAGTTAGGCCTTTCGCGATAACAAATTTTAGTGTGCGATAATTTATCTCATAAATTGTTGCGATATGCGATATTATTGCCCCCCCCCCATTTAAAAAAAAAACCCAATTTACAATAATATAGTGAGAATACAGTATATATTAATAGATCAAGTACACCCATTTAAACGCGATAAATATTTACTCTTAAATTCAAAAATACTTTTTAAGAAATCACAACTAAAAACAATAGACCATGCCTCTTAAGTAAAAGACAACAATATTAGTACCGCACAGAAACACAGAATAAATAAAATGTGTTTTTCAAGAGAAAAAAAATAAAATTGCACTTAATAACTTAAGCATTTAGGCAAATGAAAACTCTTCCCCTCATAGCTTCTGCAATATTGTTCTACAGGGATGCAACGATACAGTCACGGTTCGGTACGATTTTCGATACGGGGGACACGATTTTTGATCCGATTCAATACATTGAATGCTCTGAAAAATATAACAATTGTATTTTTTGTTTCTTTTTTTGTTGTTTTTTTTTTTGCTAACGAGCACGGTCGAACACCTTCTCCAAATCCCCCCCCAAAAAACATGTAGTCCGGTTGGGCGAACCCCCATGTACCCTCAAGAACCCTGCCGAGGGTGTAGAGCTGGTCCACTGTTCCACGGCCGGGACGAAAACCACACTGTTCCTCCTGAATCCGACATTCAACATCCCGACGGACCCTCCTCTCCAGCACCCCAGAATAGACTTTACCTCCACCACCCTCTGGTCCCCATCTTTAAAGACAATTTAAAATAAAAATAGAATTGGGAACAACAGGCTGAATAAGTGTACGGTATGCTAATGTTACATGACTCATTAACAACAAATTGAGAACATGCCCGGTATGTTAACGTAATGTAACTGTTTGTGTTATTCAGTTAGATAAAGTATAAAGAACATGCTAACAAGGTTACCAAACCATCACTGTCACACATTGTTCAAACACACATGTTTGAACTTGTACCTCTAGCTGTGGCCACCTAGCTTTTAGCCCATGATTAGCTCTTTTCGTTTTCTTCATTTCAGTCAGAGTAACCTCCAAATTTCGCAAGTCTCAAGTTTCTTGCTAACTCCAAACTTTCTGCTGCTCGATTACCATTTTTGGCTACATATTTCACTAGCTGCATCTTGTAATCTGCTCAAAGAGATTCTTTTCGGTACCATTTTTTTTCAGCCCTTTTCAGTTGGTTTTATGTTTTTTAAGTTACCGCTAAGGCAAGGCAAGGCAAGGCAAGGCAAGGCAAATTTATTTATATAGCACAATTCAACACAAGGCAATTCAAAGTGCTTTACATCACATGAAGACCATAAAAAATCACATTTAAATCAACACAACGTAAAAACCAAGACAAATGATCGCATTTAATCACAGAATAAAAATAAATAAATAAAAATAAAACAAAAATAAAAATAAAGCAAAAACTACTACTACTACTAATCATTGAAATCAGCAATGGAGATTAGCACAAGAGGAATAGAAGGCAGGTAGGTTGAAATATATAGACAGTTATGGATATGCAGTGCCAAACAAAAGCGTTTTTAGCCCTGATTTAAAGGAGCTAACAGTTTGAGCATACTTCAGACGTTCGGGTAACTTGTTCCAGAGGTGAGGAGCATAATAACTAAATGCTGCCTCACCCTGCTTGGTTCTTGTTCTTGGAACATGCAGAAGACCCGTTCCAGACGACCTTAGGGGTCTAGATGTCTCATAGGAATCTAACAAGTCAAGCATGTATTTTGGTCCAAGGCCATTAAGTGTTTTGTAGACAAGCAGTAGTATTTTATAGTCTATCCTTTGACTCACTGGAAGCCAGTGTAGCGATTTCAGAACCGGTGTAATGTGGTCCAGCTTCCTTGTATTTGTGAGGACTCTGGCTGCAGCATTCTGTACTAGCTGCAGCTTCCTGACTGATTTTTTATCAAGACCTGTAAATATACTGTTGCAGTAGTCCAATCTGCTGAAAATGAATGCATGCATAAGTTTTTCCATGTCTTGTTGAGTCAGAAGCCCCTTAATTCTGGTTATATTTTTTAGGTGGTAATAAGCGGATTTAGTGACGGACTAATGTTGAAACACAGACCTTGAGCGCCCTCTTGCGGTCTATGTGAAACAAAGTCACTGTAGAGTATAAACCGCATGACCGGCCAACCGTCCGAAAAATACGGTTGATTAGCTCCTTACATAGACCACCAAACATCTGAACATTTTCTGAAAACTTTACTTTTGGAAAATGCTCAATCCTCTTCAGCGAGCTAAAATGCACTCATTGTGTGTGGACGAAGCACCGTGTGTTGTGTTTGTGGCCAGGATGGACTTTCTGCCCCTTGATTTCAGTAAAGGTCAGCCAGATATTTACAAGGAAACGTATAAACAATGGAATAAACCCAGCCCTTTTAAGTTTGAGAGCGACCTTTAGCGTATTTTACTGGAAATAGCTTGTCAACCCTTTTGACCGATGAGAAAAATTCCAACACAGTGCTGAAACCATTTGCATTGGATTATGCCAAGTGTGCGGTCATGCTGGATAACCAATGAGATGACATTTGTGTGGGACTCGGGACTAAAGTTAAGAAAAAAAGCAGTGTTTAGAATCACTGTCTTCAATTAATAATATTAGTTCGACTCAACCAATATTAAAATCATTGAGAATGGCAACTATACCACATTTTTGCATTCTTCATAAAGGAGATAGCTAACACATTTTTCAGCTTGAGATTTACTGATGCCCAGACATAAAATTAATACACCAGGGGTGTCCAAACTTTTTGCAAAGGGGGCCAGATTTGGCGTGGTAAAAATGTGGGGGGGATGTCAGCCAAGGTCGGCGACCTTGGCTGACATCCTTAACGTAGAACAATATATTTAAGCAAAATTTAGCAAGCCATTCAGTGTGTCACATTCGCTTTATTATTTTTTTAATGAATAATTTCAACAATCTCGCAACTAGCCTTTGCGGCGTTCTCTTTCGACTCTCGGGCTCTTGCCAAATACTACTGCTGTGAAATTAAACTAGTTTCAAGTTGCTTCAATTTCTCGCTGCGTATCTTCCCTGTAATCTTGTCATACATGTCAGCGTGTCTTGTTTGGTAATATCGCCTCACATTGAAATCTTTAAAAACAGCGACTGTCTCTTTGCAAATGAGCCAAGACACAGTTGTTGCGTATTTTAGTGAAAAAATAGTCCAATTTCCACCTATCCTTGAAGCGTCGGCCGTCACAGTCAACTTTCTTTTGTTGATTGTCGCCATTTTAGAAAATTGGAAGTAGAGGGTCAGACGGAGTAATGTTGCTTAGCCCTTAATACCTGCAACATGAAGCAATTATCAGAGAATCCTAAAATTTGAAAAATAATGTCCTAATGAAACCTTTTTTCAAATTTGTGAAAAGAAAAGTCAAAATGAATATCTGTAATAAGTGCCCTAATATCTGTAACCCATGCTAAATCATGTTTTTTTCTCATGGAACCTGCAGATACATGTGTTGACGTAACATCAATCATTTTTTTCCCCCCAAAAACAAATGTCAAAATTCTAAATTAGTCGGAAAATCATGAAATTTTATGTGTATCAAATGTGATACATTTGGCAATAAAGGGTTAAAGTGCTACTGCCTTTTAGTGGGTAAATGAGGAGCAGCATTTCGTGTGTAAGCTACTTCATATGCTAGTTGCAGTACTACTGACCAATTTATTAAGTCGGTGTGCGGGCCAGATGTTATTGTTTTTATGACATAGGCTGGGGGCCGGATGAAATTTGACCAAGGGCCGCATTTGGCCCCCGGGCCGGACTTTGGACATGTCTGTAATACACTCTCAACGAGTTAATTGCTTTATCTATTGATTTCTACAGCCAATTTGATGCAACTGGAAAGCTGAATTTTCTAATCAATTTCAGCCGCATTCAATAACCTCTTGTTTTTTCTGTTGTTTTATTGTTTGTCCTAGCAACATCTCTGCCGGTAGTCTTCATTTTGAGCATCAAAACATTTGGGAATTGGTTATCCTGTACTTTTCGGTCATACTTCCTTGAACATTTGTATCTGTAAAGTGGCTGATCCATTTTTGAAATATTACACCAGCTGTACAAAGCGGAGACCATTTTCCCTAGCAGCCATTTTTGCAATCTTGGATAAACACAGGTGTTGCTAATGAGGCTCCTCGGGGGTTTTATACCTAAATAGTACCACAGCATCATTATTGTCATTAGAAACGCATTACCCACCAATTTCCGTGAAACTAAAAGAAAAAAGGTCTATTGTACTTTGAAACCTAGTTCGGGATGCTCGGGTAACTGCCTCATAATTTAGTTCTGATGTAGCAATGAAAGGAGGAAGACTGGGCTTTGTGCATGGGAGCAAAACACTGATCCCGTTTGCACCTTCCATTTAGAGGCAAACTCAGCCATTCCTGTTTATGGTTTGATGAAAAAACTAGGGCTGTCAAACAATTAACATTTTTAATCGAGTTAATTACAGCTTAAAAATTAATTAATCGTAATTAATCGCAGTTCAAACCATCTATAAAATATGCCATATCTTTCCGTAAATTATTGTTGGAATGAAAAGATAAGACACAAGACGGATATATACATTCAACATACGGTACATAAGTACTGTATTTTTTATTATAACAATAAATCAACAAGATGGCATTAACATTATTAAAATTCTCTTAAAGCGATCCATGGATAGAAAAACTTGTAGTTCTTAAAAGATAAATGTTAGTACAAGTTATAGAAATTTTATGTTAAAACCCCTCTTAATGTTTTCGTTTTATTAAAATTTGTAAAATTTTCAATCAAAAAATAAACTAGCTCGCCATTGTTGACGTCATTACACCATGCTCACTCCCCAAACCCATAAAATCATTTGGACCTAAGTGCCAGCAGAGGGCGCCAAACAACAAAAAACAAGTAACAAGCGGACATTACACTGCTGTCATTTTAATCTGAACGGGGCATGTGTGTTAACCCTTTAAGGTCTGGGCCTATTTTGTCTGATTTTGCATGCCTTTGAAGTTGCCTTTATATTTCAAAGAAAGAATTGTTTACGATGGCCTGGTTTGGTCCCTTTTTTTGTGACACCTTGAACTTCATGTCCAAACTGTTGTTTCCTTCACTGACCAATTATAAATCATCATTTTGGGCCCAAAAAGACCAAAAATTCCAAAATCGTTTTGTCAAAATTTTTAATATTGATGTCCAATTGACAACCAAACATGCGTAACGAACCGTTTTGAAACTTTGCAATATTTATTCAACATGTTAGGATGAACATTCAACCCCAAAAATTTAGAATAAATAGTCTTATATTTGACAAATCAACATAAACAACAGGTATAGCCATAGGCGTTTTTTGCCTTTATACATGCTCTAGTCAAAACAGGTTATATACAGCAGACGAAACAGTGAAGAACAGTGAAAAAATATATACCATCTAACACAAAAAGTGTTTAGAGGCCATCTCTTTATGAGTTTAGGTATTGCGGCCCATCACCTGATGAAAACTATGTACACACAATCAAGCTTCTTGAACACACATTTATATACACAAATTGAGAAGACTGTGGGGAAAATATATATATATATATATATAACATTGGAGAAAAAAAAGTATTTTCAAAAATATTTACAATAAACAAGTTAAATTTTTTTCAGGGATGCCACTCCGAAAAGCAGTTTCGTCCTGGAATTAGACACAGGTCTACATCACACAGCTCACACTTCCATGGGGTGTCGGTCCTCTTTCCACCCTTCCATTTTCATTTCACTTTACTTTCATTGTCACTATAGATGTACATGAAAAAAGTCAGTATTTATGAAAATAATAAAGTATAAAATAAAAATATATACAGCAATAAATAATAATGGAAATCTATATGTATGACAATAGAAAGAATACCATAGCTGAATATGTGTTTCATCCCTAATCTTCATATAGAAAGAAGAACACCACAAATGATAAATTCCTGCCTGGGATACCCACAGTGCACGTATGACTTTGATCTGATATGCACATTTTATTATTATATACACAAACACACACTTATATTGCATCAAAATTAACTTTGTCTTGCAATATCAAAAGAAACTTTCAAAAGAAACTTTTTCAGCATAAAGAGTGAGTTGGTTTACCTCTGCTCGTCGATGGCGTCACCCACGTGTTCAAATCCGTCACTATCTTCACTCGAGGACTCTTCCGAAGAAGACGATGATGACGAATTTGGACCATCCTCTTCCTCAAGTTGATCAAAAAGCACAATTGCTTGCGCTAAATTTAGTTTTCCGTTCATTGTCAAAGTCACACAAAGTTGCTGCTCGATCCAAACGGCCGTCGCTCGCCACCTCGCTGCTTCAGAACACTCCTCCCTCTCGTTCGGTAGAACCTCGCACGGCAGTTATATTTATTAAAAAAAAAACACATTTTGTGCTTCCACTGTGACTTCAAAAGGGTTCGTTTGATTTGTGTTTTTTTTCATGGAGCTTCCGTTTTGAAAAAGGACAAGAAATGATGGAAATATAGACATAAACAAATGATCCATGCAGCGTTTTAATGTTTTTTTGAGAGGACAATAAAACTATAAAACTTAAATGACAATATCTCACGTTCTAGTTGGTCGATTGACTTCAAATAATGAGAGTAAACCACAACTTCCGCACTTTAAAACGAGACCAACCAACGGCATGTGGGTGACGTAATTAAAACGTAAGGGCGCTTCAAAGACGACGTGCGCTGAGGACGCACCGGCGCGTCCTTCGACTCTCAAGGGTTAATTGCCTCAAATATTTTAACGTGATTAATTTAAAAATTAATTACCGCCCGTTAACGCGATAATGTTGAAAGCCCTACTAATAACCTGACTTTTAATTATTCAGTTGGTTTCAGAAATGGTTCATATGTAAGCTAAGACCCTCCCAAATGATGTTGAATGTACAAAAATATATTTGTTTCACTGATAAAAGATTTATCATTTAATGAAGACATAAAGGTCAAATTTTGGCAAGACAAAAGTTTTGAAAGTAGTGTGAAAATTGAACAAAAGATGTACTTCAAATACAAAAATATGTTACATAACATAAGCGAATTAGGTGTGGTGCTGTGAGATCCAAATTTAATATTTTGTATGACTTCCATGGGCTTGAAGGACTACATCCATGCAGTACGGCAAGGATTCATACAATTTATTGATGAGGTCATCAGGAACATCAAAGAAAGCAGTCTTGCATGCCTCCCAGAGTTCATCAATATTATTGGCTTTCGTCTTCCATGCTTCCTTTTTCATCTTACCGCACACATGCTCAATGATTTTCATGTCTGGTAACTGGGCTGGCCAGTCCTGGAGGAAATTGATCTTTTTCCACTGCAGCAGAGCTCCACGAAACCTGAAGTCCCTGTGTCAACCAGAACAGTCAGTCAAATTCTGTATAGAAATGGCCTCCATGGTCCAATCAGTGCCAAGAAACCAGCATTAAACAAAAGACAATTAAAAAACTGTGTAGCATTTGCCAAGGCCCACAGCCTGTCAAAAGGATGGACGCTGGAAAAGTGGCAAAAGGTGGATTTTTCAGATGGGTTTTCCATTGAATTACATCACAGTCGCCGCAAATATTGCAGGAGACCTACTGGAGCCCGCATGGATCCGAGATTCACTCAGAAAACAGTGAATTTTGGTGGTGGCAAAATCATGGTCTGGGGTTACATCCAGTCTGGGGGTGTCCGAGAGATCTGCAGGGTGGAAGTCAACATAAATAGTCTAAAATATCAACAAATCATAGCTGCCTCTTATGTTCCTAACCATAACAAGGGACAAATTCTGCAGCAGGATGGTGCTCCATCGCATAGTTCAATCTCTACCTCAAAGTTCCTCAAGGCAAAGAAGATCAAGAGCCTCCACGACTGGCCAGCCCAGTCACCAGACATGAACATCATTGAGCATGTCTGGGGTAGGATGAAAGAAGCATGGAAGACGAAACCCAAGAATGTTGATGAACTCTGGGAGGCATGCAAGACTGCTTTCTTTGGTGTTCCTGATGACTTCATCAATAAATTGTATGAATCCTTGCCGGCAAGACTGCTTTCTTTGATGTTCCTGATGACTTCATCACTAAATTGTATGAATCCTTACCGAACCACATGGATGCAGTCCTCCAAGCCCATGGAAGTCATACAAAATATTAAATTTGGATCTCCCAGCATCACTACTTAATTCGCTTATATTATGTAACATGTTTTTGTATTTGAAGTACATTTTTTGTTCAATTTTCACACTACTTTCTGTAGGCGACAACATTTTTGTCTTGCCAAAATTTTACCTTTGTCTTCATTAAATGATAAATCTTTTTTCAGGGAAACAAATATATATTTTTGTACATTCAACATCATTTAGGAGGGTCTTAGCTTTCATATGAGTCATTTCTGAAACCAATTGAATAATTAAAAGTCAGGTTATTAGCAATTATTTCGACAAAATAGATACGCGACAAGACTTTTTTTCTTTTCTGTGCCATTTTGTTCAGCCCTTCTCATTTGTTTTTATCTACTTTTGTAAGTTACCGCCAATGTTAAAACAACTCAAAACTCTTTAAAAAAAAAAAAAAAAAAAGACTTATCGCCTGAAAAATACGGTTGATGAACCTCGGTTTAGATTTGAGGAAATTTCTTCAACAACCCTGCGAACGCTGCCACAGCAGGACTCAGTCAGCGATGACCTTCCGAACACCCCTCTGCAGTCATCTCATTGTCTTTGTCATTACTCCCACTAAATCCGCCTCCGCCTGCGTAGAAGTTATTCTCGTGATTTAAAGACATCCCCCGCGAAGAACACCAGCTTACTGTATATTTTGCCTTGGCTGTTTTCATCGCCATCAAATGTGCCAGCTCTTAAGTGTCTTAAGTCAAACATACTTAGCGTGTGGAAACAACAGATGGTAGAAAACTATGATCTGTTCTAATATGACAAACATTAGGTCTATTATGACAGTTCTTAAACGTTTAAGGATAAAGCAGCTTCTGAAGTGTTACTTTATTCCTGCTGATTCATTTTGCTTCCTTAATGTTGCTTTGTAGGTGTAATATATTTTAGAACAGAAGTATCTTATACAATTAGGAGCCCTTGAAAGCAAATACCTCATACCGTAGTAATTCCCCATAATGGTCTTTTTGAATAAAACCCCTAATTGTTGATTTAGTATCGTAATTTCCTTGACTCACTGGCGTCCGCACATGAAGACTGAGGTATCTTGTCCGATTTCCAGCTCCAAGGATGGCTCTCATTTTGATGAGAATTCGGCTGAAGCACTTTGTGTTTGGGGAGAAGTATCATTTAGATTTTAATAGCAGTTAGCTAATGAGTTATTGATCTTTGCAACAAACTCTTGTGCTGATACCAGACACATTTGTTTGAAGTAAAACTCTGCAAAGAATTATTCCATGAGCCTGCAAAGGAACCAAAATTGGTAAATGTTATCCATTAATTTGAAAAGTTCTCTTTTTCCTTTTTGTGTGGGCCTCTGAAATATAAATCAGGGTCCGTAACGAGCTTTGTTGAAATGATGTCAAATGAATTAAGTAAAATGAGGAAATGACATTTTAATAGGTGACTGAAGATGCTTTTCTTCTGCCCAAATTTACCTGAGGGAGGCAAGGCATAGGCAAGCTTGGTGGCTGCCTAGGGCGTCATCTCGTGGAGGGGGCGCCAAATTGCTTGGGGGTAAAATACTCATTGGAATTCACATGCTACAGTCCCTGACAAAAGTCTTGTCGCTTATCCATTTTGTAGAAACAATTGCTAATAACCTGACTTTTAATTATTCAATTGGTTTCAGAAATGGCACATATGAAAGCTAAGACCCTCCCAAATGATGAATGTACAAAAACATATTTGTTTCACTGAAAAAAGATTTATCATTTAATGAAGTGTAAGATAAGCTTGTTTTTGGGTGCCAAATATACAGTATTATGCCAGTTTGCTCTTCCACAGCTATTATACGCGCACTCCCAAGCTATTATGAAGAATACAGTTTTAGCCATCATCATGTGCTTAGAGGTGATTGTTCACATCCTGCTGATGAGTAGATACACACACATATATTGATTCATCACACAACGTCTCAGTACCTTTCCACCAAGCTACAGTACTATGAGTACAAATGTGTGTTTAAAACAATGTTATCTTGCCTGCTCAGGTAATTCAATCAGGAAGTTTTAATCAGGAAGTGTGACTGTTCAATCACTGACTAGAATAAGGAATTTGCCCGACCGAACCTGCCACGTTGGACAACGAGTGTTGTAGCTGTACTTTGCTCATCAACAAGCCCTCAATAAAAGCACCGAGCCCCAGGAAGAGAGTGAGAGAGAATTACTGACTTGCGAGCAGAGCGCAAAGCTCTGTCAAGTCCTCTCCCCCTGGCGGCCGCCGGTGGAAACATATCTCCGTACCTGGTCTGATCCTTCTCCCTCCCTTTCTGGGTCTTTAATTAATTACAAAAGTAAGTTTAGACCCAACATGAAGACATAAAGGTCAAATTTTGGCAAGACAAAAGTTTTGTCGCCTACAGAAAGTCGTGTGAAAATTCAACAAAAAAAAAAATGTACTTCAAATACAAAAATATGTTACATAACATAAGCGAATTAAGTAGTGGTGCTGTGAGATCCAAATTTAATATTTTGTATGACTTCCATGGGCTTGAAAGATTGCATCCATGCGGTTCGGCAAGGATTCATACAATTTATTGATGAAGTCATCAGGAACATCAAAGAAAGCAGTCTTGCATGCCTCCCAGAGTTCCATCACCATTCTTGGGTTTCGTCTTCCATGCTTCCTCTTTCATCCTGTTCATGTCTGGTGACTGAGCTGGCCAGCCCTGGAGGATCTTGATCTTTTCCATTCGGAACTTTGAGGTAGCGATTGAAGTATGCGATGGAGCACCATCCTGCTGCAGAATTTGTCCCTTTTACATGAACAGGATTAAAGAGGAAGCATGGAAGACAAAACCTATGCTAAAATGCTAGTGCAGTGCAGACCACTTAACTGACTCCGCCTTATGCATTTGATTGACAGCCCATGCTTCACTGTGCTGGAAAACGCCATTATGAAATAAAAAGGCCATTGTGGAAAAAGACAGTATTAAGGAAAAATGACTGAATAACTGTTATCTTGTAAAATCTAATTTTGCTGAAAAAATGCATTTTGAAATAAAAAGGCTATTGTGGAAAAAGGCATTATGAAATAAAATGAAAATACTTTGTGAAAAACTTTTTTTGTAAAATCTTTTTCATTATATTGCCTTATTTTGCAATTTAAGGGCCATTTTACACAATGGGTATTTATTTCAAAATATTGTTTTTATTCATTTAATGTTTACCCTTGTGGGGTTACATAGGAGTGCGCATCATCTCACTGTGTTAGCGGCTAGCACTATTGAAAAACGAATATCTCAGTTCTGTTTCTTTCAATACGACTTTAAAGATTTTTATTTTTGAAAAGGTCCAAGCCCTTTGGTACTTCTTTAAGAAAGTGATGAAAGGAGGCGGAGGAAAAACGGGCACTTTAAATGGGACTTTAATGTAAGGGGCGGAACCTTTTATACACTCGTCTCAGGTGACCCATAAATAGTAATGTATGTACACCTTTGAACTAGTGAAAATACAACATACACAATATTTATGTATATGCATATGTGCATATATATATATATATATATATATATATTTTTAAATATTTTTATATAATAGCCTCAATTCTTCGTGGCATAGATTCAGCAAGGTGCTGGAAGCATTCCTCAGAGAGTTTGGTCCATATTGACATGATGGCATCACACGGTGCAGATTTGTCGGCTGCACATCCATGATGCGAATCTCCCGTTCCACCACATCCCAAAAATCCTCTATTGGATTGAGATCTGGTGACTGTGGAGGCCATTTGAGTACAGTGAACTCATTGTCATGTTCAAGAAACCAGTCTGAGATGATTCCAGCTTTATGACATGGCGCATTATCCTGCTGAAAGTAGCCATCAGAAGTTGGGTACATTGTGGTCATAAAGGGATGGACATGGTCAGCAACAATACTCAGGTAGGATGTGGCGTTCCAACGATGCTCAATTGGTACCAAGGGGCCCAAAGAGTGCCAAGAAAATATTCCCTACACCATTACACCATCACCACCAGCCTGAACCGTTGATACAAGGCAGGATGGATCCATGTTTCATGTTATTGACGTCAAATTCTGACACTACCATCTGAATGTCGCAGCAGAAATCGAGACTCATCAGACCAGGCAACGTTTTTCCAATCTTCTATTGTCCAATTTCGATGAGCTTGTGCAAATTGTAGCCTCAGTTTCCTGTTCTTAGCTGAAAGGAGTGGCACCCGGCGTGGTCTTCTGCTGCTGTAGCCCATCTGCCTCAAAGTTCGTCGTACTGTGCGTTCAGAGATGCTCTTCTGCCTACCTTGGTTGTAACGGGTGGTTATATGAGTCACTGTTGCCTTTCTATCAGCTCGAACCAGTCTGGCCATTCTGCTCTGGCCTCTGGCATCAACAAGGCATTTCCACCCACAGAACTGCCGCTCACTGGATTATTTTTTCTTTTTCGGACCATTCTCTGTAAACCCTTGGGATGGTTGTGCGTGAAAATCCCAGTAGATCAGCAGTTTCTGAAATACTCAGACCAGCCCTTCTGGCACCAACAACCATGCCAAGTTCAAAGTCACTCAAATCACCTTTCTTCCCCATACTGATGCTCGGTTTGAACTGCAGGAGATTGTCTTAAACCATGTCTACATGCCTAAATGCACTGAGTTGCCGCCATGTGATTGGCTGATTAGAAATTAAGTGTTAACGAGCAGTTGGACAGGTGTACCTAATAAAGAGGCCGGTGAGTGTATATACTGTATGTGTGTAACATAGGCAAGGAAGTCGCTAGCTTTGTCAGGTTTTCAACCATTTATTACAGAACCTGCGCAACACAACACAGCTATTGTCCGCTGTAGCCAACAACAACATGAAAAAAGTTAAAATTTCCCACTCTTCCGCACCGCCCTCTCTCTCTTTCATCAGTCACATGGTGCGTTCAGGAACAGCATGCAAAACACAACTAACACAACTGCCACATTAGAACGCTTTTCAGATCACTATTACTATTATTATCATCATTCCGATTAGTATTTATAATTTTTTTTTTTTTTTTTTTGCTGCGTTTAATTGCGCTTTGTAATTGTACCAGCAGAATTTATTAAGGATTCGGTGTAGGTTTTAGGGCTGTGGCACGAATTAATTGAATTATAATGTATTCTTATGGGAAAATCCCACTTGACATATGACCATTTTGACTTATAAGTAAGGTTCTGGAACAGTTTTTAAAAAAAAATTATTTAGCGGTACCACTGTATATAAAATATATTTATACATTTTAAAACTTTAAAATATTTATACATTTTTGGGGGAAGGGTAGGCTAGCTAAACCTTCACCTAGGGCACCTAGGGAGGTAAGGACAAGAAAAAAAAAACCAAAGAATTTGCTCATAGTTTTGCAGTATGACTCAGATTTGAGTCAACATTTTAACAGCAACGGGTAGATTTTATGGTAGAGTTTGTGAATGTACCTGCATGACAACAACTCGCCGAAATGAGTAATTTCAGGTTGTTGTACGCTAATTTTATGTAGATTTTTAAATTTAGCAAATAAAATGAAACACAATTTGCCATTATTTTTGTGTTCTCTGGAAAAGGAAACCGTGTTGGACTTACTGCACACATTAATACGTTAAATTTCAGCATCTCTGGTTGATATGAGCCTTTTTTGCATTAAAACTTGTTGTTGTTGTATGTGACTCTTTTACTGGTAATATTGTATAGAGTTGTCCGTTATTATAATGATATTGGAGAATAGCGACATCGGTTTTTCATTATCGGTATTGGGCCAGTATGCATATGGCAGTGCCTTATTGCCACCTTGCACTTGATAAAACCGTGAAAAACAACTGATGTTTGCACTTTTTTGATTTTAACCCAAAAAAAATATAGTGGTGCAATATAGGCACTTTTCTCATACTTTCAGTTGAAATTGTTCTCTTATTTTCCACAGAATGTTTATTTGGAAGACCTTGAAGTTGTTACATTTATCATTATTAAAGCATCCAGTGGGACATCACAATGCAAATTTAGCCATAATATGTTAAGTCCACGACCGCATATATCGGCATCGGATTTTTGGAGTTGGCCAATATGGGGATACCGGTTATCAATTAAGAAGTCATTATCGGACAACTCTCACATGTTCTCTAGATGGACTTTTTAGGCATCTTTTTGAATTTTCGGCAGCCAAACAAAATGGCATTTTATTTCTGCTTTTAGTCTCAAGATTCCAAACAAATGTGTTACAAGTTATTCAAAAACAAAGGGCACGTTATTTTTCACATGTACAAACCTCACTGTTGCTCTGTGATAAATTCTGATCCTGTAGTAAAGGTCTTCATTTCCACTCAGCCTTGGGATGCTGCCATCTTGGCAAAAAAACACACACAGTTAATGAATTGAACTTGTGCGCCTTGTGTTCCAGCTGTCATAGTGTCTAATGTGTTTTTGCTATCATATCTGCAATCCCTAATTGAATTTAAAATAGATAAAGCCGTCATGAGACGGGGCAGTGAAAAGAAACAAGTGGAGATCTAGTCTTATTTACAGCTCAGCAGTGAGCAAAGTGAGTTGCTGTACTCCTTCAAACTCACAGCACACCAAATATTCATTATATTTCCCGAAGTGAATAAGACCTTTATATCATTTCCATATTTGTTAATGCATGCAATTTATTTTGCTCCAAGGCAGCTGTGCAACCAGCTGTTTGAAGGACTTCTGAGGTTTTCAGATGAAACGGAAAATGCCAACAAAGTTTTGACAGAACAGGTGGCGTTAGGATAGAACATAAAGCCAGGCTACTCTAGTGGAGCTGATGAAAGACGAAAGCCTTAGTCGCGTAGGAACACGGTAGCGCCTCGCTTCTAAATTACACAAAGCTTGAGCCAAAACTGTTCATTTCAGTCTGACGGCTAAACCTTGAAAACAGACGCCAACAAGAAGAGGAAATGGAGTCCCTGCTGAGTCCCACAAATTCTGCTGTCACCTAAACAATCGACAGCTATGGGGAAAGTTTTGCCGTCAGCACTAACTAAACACTAGAGGCAGCAACGAGTACAAGCAAGATTTGGCAGGTGAACAACATATTGACCAATGAAAACAGCAACACTCTTGTACAATACAATGGTATGAAAAAGTATCTGAACCTTTTAGAATTTCTCACATTTCTGCATAAAAACACCATCAGATCTGATCTGATCTTTGTCAAAATCACACAGATGAAAAAACAGTGTCGGCTTTAACTAAAGCCGCCCTAACGTTTATAGGTTTTTATTAGAGATGTCCCGATCGATCGGGTCCGATCACGTCATTTTCAAAGTATCGGAATCGACAAAAAAAATATCGGACATGCCTTTTTTAAATATATATATATAAATATATATATATATATTTTTTTAAATTAAATCGTTTTCTAATTGTATTTAACGTTACAGACATAATGTGTTACACTCTTCCAGAGTCTTTAGTTTAAGCTTAAGGTAGGGTTATCAAATTTATCGCGTTAACGGCGATAATTATTTTTTTACATTTATCACATTACAATATTTAACGCAATTAACGCATGCGCTGCACGACCCACTCACGCATTGTCGCGTTCAATCTATAATGGAGCCGTTTTACCCATACAGTATATAGAGCTAAAAGGCAGTGTATAATGAGTAGAGTGACTTTTGGCATCCTTTGGAGCCTTTTTTTTTTATGGCTAAAGCCTTACAATCCCTCTCCCAACGATTACAATAATCGTGCGAAGCAATGTGTGGAAGAAAGGTAGTAGTTGATCTTTTTCTTAACACCATATGTTATTTCCCAACGCAGAGAAGATATATCAATTGGTACCACGACGCACAGTCATGGTTGCACTTCCCATCATGCATTTGGGCAGAAGTTAAATAGCTACAGTATCATTTACTGAAAGCTCAACAAATACACTAGATGGCAATATTTAGTCACAATATACAAAGTCACATTTATCCCTTACGACTTACAAGTCTTTCTATCCGTGGATCCCTCTCACAGAAAGAATTTTAATGTAAATGCCATCTTGAGCATTTACTGTCATAATAAACAAATACAGTACCTATGTATTGTATGTTGAATGTATATATTCGTCCGAGTTTTATTTTTTTCTTAATGCATTGCCAAAATGTATATGATCGGGAAAAATTATCGGGAATGATTGGAATTGAATCGGGAGGGGAAAAAAAGCAATCGGATCGGGAAATATCGGGATCGCCAGATACTCAAACTAAAACGATCGTATCGGGAGCACAAAAACATGATCGGGACAACCCTAGTTTTTATATTTTAATGAGGATAGTATGCAAACAATGACAGAAGGGGGGTAAATAAGTACGTGAATCATCACATGTAATATTTTTTGCCCCCACTTTGGCAGCAATACCTTCAACCAGGCGCTTCCTGTAGCTGCAGATCAGCCTGGCACATCAATCAGGACTAATCTTGGCCCCTTCTTCTCTATAAAACTGCTGTAGTTCAGTCAGATACCTGGGATGTCTGGCATGAATCGCTGTCTTTAGGTCATGCCACAGCATCTCAATGGGTTTCAAGTCTGGACTTTGACATGGCCACTCCAGAACATGTATTTCGTTCTTCTGAAACCATTCTGAAGTTGATTTACTTCTGTGTTTTGGATCATTGTCTTGTTGCAGCATCCGTCCTCTTTTTAGCTTCAATTGTCTGACAGACAGCGTCAGATTTTCCAGCAAAACATCCTGATAAATCTACTTAAACTACATAAACTATTCTCATCATGAGTGATACCCCACGAGAAGAGATTTTACATGGAGCCCCAGTCCGAGGTAGATTATCAGTCATGTTTAGCCTTTTCCATTTTCTAACAATTGCTGTGACTGTTGATTTATACTCACCAAACTGTTTTCAAAATCTCCTATAACCTTTTCCAGCTTTGTGGAGCTTAACAATATTTTTTCTCTGGTGTCTTTCGAAAGCGCTCTGGGCATGCCCATGGTAGCTGTAGGATTATGACTGACTGTGGGATGCAAAAGTAACAATAATAATTAGCTCAAAGGGTGGTGGGTGGGTGGTTACTCATGGGTAAAGGTGGACTTTTTTTGTTTTTTTACGGTAGACTGACAATTGTTTGAGAATCATAATTTTTGCTGATTCTCAGGGGTACAAATACCTATGAACCCCAGTAAATTACAAATAAATTATTGAAAAATCACACAATGATTTCCTTTCTTGGATTATGTGTCTGAGTGGAAACGCAAATTTGAGACCCCTACCTATTTTCTAATTGGGTGAACTAGCAAAATCACAAGGGGTGCAAATACTTCTGTATTTATATATATTTTTTTGCATCAGGAGAAAATACTTTTCCTTTTTACTTGAAAATTCTAATGCAAATACCTTTGTACTTTTACTTACTATACTTATACTGAAAGCAACGCTTAGTAAGTTTTAAGTTTTGGTTGTTTTTAGCGACACCGGTGGACAAAAGCGGTAGTGTTTTGCCGTAAGGAACACTGCGTTTCCCATGAGGACCAGCGCACACCCGCACAGTGTTGGAAAATCAATCAATCAATCTCACGGTCACTTGCAGATAGATTAAACATGCCTTCTGTTTCCAGTGGCTGTCTGAAGGATGAATAGTAATAAGGTAATGAATACAGTCATGGCTAAAAACAATCGGTTGCTAACCCTAAGTCGGTTAGCAACCGTGTGGCTTCATTCAGATGCCGACGGATAGTACGGGTTGACACTGTTGTATCCTCGGACAGCTTGAACTTGTTTGGATATTAGTTGAGGTTCTTTGTCCACCAAATGCACAATCTCACGTTGAAATCTCTCGTCAATTTTTCTTTCCCGTCCATATCTAGGGAGGTTAGCCACAGTGCCATGGGCTTTACACTTATTGATGACACTGCGCACGGTAGACCCAGGAACATTCAGGTCTTTGGAGATGGACTTTTAGCCTTGAGATTGCCCATGCTTCCTCACAATTTTGCTTCCCAAGTCTTTAGATAGTTCTTTGGTCTTCTTTCTGTTCTCCATGCTCAATGTGGTAGACACAAGGACACAGGTTGAGTCAACTTCAATCCATTTTAACTGGCTGCAAGTGTGATATAGTTATTGCCACCACCTGTTATGTGCCACAGGTAAGTAACAGGTACTGTTAATTACACAAATTAGAGAAGCATCATATGATTTTTCAAAGGGTGCCAATACTTTTGTCCAGCCCATTTGAGTTTTGTGTAAAATGATTATTTTTTTTCCACATTCTCTTTTGTGGTTTTTCATTGCAAGCAAAATAAATGAAGGTATTACTACCAAAGCATTTGTAATTACAATCATTTTCTAGGGGAAATTGAGCATTATCTGACAGAATTGCAGGGGTGTCAATACTTTTGGCCAGCACTGTATACAGCAAAGCATTCAGCACATTTGTAGATTTTTTTGTTTGGCAGGCTTCCTACCACCCTCCTTAAAGTTAATTAATGCAGGTGAAAGCAATACAGACCCCCTCAAGATATTATCACAAATGTTATGAAAATATTTTGTTAGGGTTGAAAATTTACCTCGTGTTAGTTTAAGTATTTTTTGCACCTGTTACAGTACTTTAGTAGAAAAAAGGAGTACTTCATCCACCACTGCCACATACAGTGAAGCAAATAAGTATTCAGTCAACCACTAATTGTGCAAGTTCTCCCACTTGAAAAGATTAGAGAGGCCTGTAATTGTCAACATGGGTAAACCTCAACCATGAGAGACAGAATGTGGAAAAAACCCAGAAAAATCACATTGTTTGATTTTTAAAGAATTTTTTTGCAAATCATGGTGGAAAATAAGTATTTGGTCAATACCAAAAGTTCATCTCAATACTTTGTTATGTACCTTTTGTTGGCAATAATGGAGGCCAAACGTTTTCTGTAACTCTTCACAAGCTTTTCACACACTGTTACTGGTATTTTGGCCCATTCCTCCATGCGGATCTCCTCTAGAGCAGTGATGTTTTGGGGGTTTCGTTGGGCAACATGGACTTTCAACTCCCTCCACAGATTTTCTATGGGGTTGAGATCTGGAGACTGGCTAGGCCACTCCAGGACCTTGAGAGGCTTCTTACGAAGCCACTCCTTTGTTGCCGTGACTATGTGTTTGGGATCATCGTCATGCTGAAAGACCCAGCCACGTCTCGTCTTCAATGCCCTTGCTGATGGAAGGAGATTTTCACTCAAAATCTCTTGATACATGGCCCCAGTCATTCTTTTATTTGCACAGATCAGTCGTCCTGGTCCCTTTGCAGAAAAACAGCCCCAAAGCATGATGTTTCCACACCCATGCTTCACAGTGGGCATGGTGTTCTTCAGATGCAATTCAGTATTCTTTCTCCTCCAAACACGAGAACCTGTGTTTCTACCAAAAACTTCTAATTTGGTTTCATCTGACCATAACACATTCTGCCAGTCCAATTCTGGATCATCCAAATGCTTTCTAGCGAACCGTAGACGGGCCTGGACGTATACTTTCTTCAGCAGGGGGACAGGTCTGGCAGTGCAAGATTTTGAGTCCCTGGCGGCGCATTGTGTTACTGATAATAGCCTTTGTTACTGTGGTCCCAGCTCTCTGTAGGTCATTCAGTAGGTCCCCCCGTGTGGTTCTGGGATTTTTGCCCACCGTTCTTGTTATCATTTTGACGCCACGGAGTGAGATCTTGCATGGACCCCCAGATTGAGGGAGATTATCAGTGGTCTTGTATGTCTTCCATTTTCTAATAATTGCTCCCACAGTTGATTTCTTTACACCAAGCGTTTTACCTATTGCAGATTCAGTCTTCCCAGCCTGGTGCAGGTCTACAATTTTGTCTCTGGTGTCCTTCGACAGCTCTTTGGTCTTAGCCATAGTGGAGATTGGAGTGTGACTGACTGAGGTTGTGGACATGTGTCTTTTATACCGATTATGAGTTAAAACCGGTGCCGTTAATACAGGTAACGAGTGGAGCCTCGTTAAAGTCTCGTTAGAAGAAGTTAGACCTCTTTGACAGCCAGAAATCTTGCTTGTTTGTAGGAGACCAAATACTTATTTTCCACTCTAATTTGGAAATAAATTATTTAAAAATCAAACATTGTGATTTTTGCTTCCACATTCTCTCTCTCATGGTTGAGGTTTACCCATGTTGACAATTACAGGCCTCTCTAATCTTTTCAAGTAGGAGAACTTGCACAATTGGTGGTTGACTAAATACTTATTTGCCCCACTGTGTTAAAATGTGTTGGTTCCGCTCTGTCAATGTAAGAAAAAAGAAGTCAAAAAAATAACTTTGAATATGAAAAGTAAAAAAAAAAAAAAAAAAAAAGGAAATTAACCAAAGCAAATTGCTTATGACTGTTGGCAACATCATATCACAGAGCCACCACCGCAGTAGGGACAATGTCATTTTTAACAAAGGACTAGCAACACAGCAGGAAGCCTTATTTTGTCAGTAATTAGACTGACATAAGGCATTGAACCTGCATTTAAATAATTATCGCCAATGCAGAAGTTTGCTCGGAGCCCTCACAAAATGCAGCATTATTTTGAGAATATTTCCAAGTCGATGCCATTTCATTTACACTAAAAATGAAATAAAAGGTTGTTTTTCCTGCCTATTAGCTCCGCTTTTATGACAACGCTTTCCCTTGCTTTGCATCAAAAGGCCAATATGTCTGCTGAGGATATTTTTGTAGCAGTGCCATTAAGTCTCACACTCTTAAATGGGCGCAAGCTGGCTGGCGGTGGCAACTAAAGAAATAATTGCAATGCCATTACATCGTCCCCAGCAATTGCTGTTAATAAATCTCTGTTCAACACAATGCCCACTTTCCCTTCGGCCTCTGAGACTTCCTCTATTAAATCATTGATACCTCTGCTCTCTCATAAACAAGTTACCTCTTTGAATAAGTAATGGGCCCTAATTAGCCTATAGAACGTCCTTCAAGGATGCTCGGTCGGTGCCGGATGACTCACGAGTGGGGAATAGGAACAGGAAACACACGAGTGGTCTTTTTAGTATAAAAAATTCAACCGTTCATCTGGGGGACAGTAAAGGTTTGATTCCAATTAATTTCAAGTCACAACATTGTCTCCTACGTGTGCTGTATAATTTACCGCTCTGCTCTCTCTTTAGTTTTTTTTTTTTTTTAAGTGCACTAGAAAGCCATTTAATAAAGAAACTCTCCAAAGTTTGATGTCAAGTAATTATATAGGTCCACAAACACTGTGGGGAAATTATAAAGATGAAATCATCAGGTGGATTGGACTGCAGTTTTTTGAATTAATCCCCCATATGCACCTCCCAACAGAAAGGGAGAAATACAGCATATGGTAAGTGAGTAAACAAACTAATTCATCGTTTGATTCCACATGCTATCTCCAATTAGCAGCTCACAATGAAGTTTATCCATTGATCTATTGATCCGTCTGCAGCAGATATATCTATATATATGTAGGTTTGCATAGGGACAGTAGGGACATGACACGATTAACTTTTCAGGATGGTCAAATTGTCCCTACCAACTTTTAAGCAATCTTATTTGCATTGTACAGGTCCTTTTTAAAAAAAAGTAGCATATTGTCATTAAGTTCATTATTATCTGTAATGTACTGATAAACATTAGACTTTCATATATTTTTGATTCATTACACACAACTGAAGTACTTCAAGCATTTTATTGTTTTAATATTGATGATTGCTATCTCAAAAAATAAGCATATTTCATCCGACCAATACAAAAAAGTGTTTTTTAATGCAAAAAAAAAAAAAAAAATCAACCTTTAATTATATCAGCTTTGCACTCAGTACTTGGTCGGGAATCCTTTTGCAGAAATGACTGCTTCAATGCGACGTGGCATGGAGGCAATCAGCCTGTGGCACTGCTGAGATGTTATGGAGGCCCAGGATGCTTAGATAGCGGCCTTAAGCTTCTCCACAGTGTTGGGTCTGGTGTCTCTCAACTTCCTCATCACATTATCCCACAAAATCTCTATGGGTTTCAGGTCAGGAGAGTTGATGGCCAATTGATCACGGTAATGCCATGGTCAGTGAAACATTTACCAGTGGTTTACTTAATGCTGAAAAATGAAACCATCCATCCATCCATCCATCCATCCATCCATCCATCCATCCATCCATCCATCCATCCATCCATCCATCCATCCATCCATCCATCCATCCATCCATCCATCCATCCATCCATCCATCCATCCATCCATCCATCCATCCATCCATCCATCCATCCATCCATCCCTCCCTCGTACCGGTTGGATTGAGTGAGCGACTTTGAAACGTGCAGAATGAGTCTAAAACTAAATTTAGCGCAAGCTAATGCATTATTTCATTAACTCAAGGAAGAGGATGAGCTGTATTTGTCATTGTTTTCCTGGGATGAGTCGGCGTCTCGGCGAGTAGAAGTGACAGCAGCGCGCAAACGGCGAAAGAGTAGGCTGTGTGACGTTGTGTGTGATGCAACTCCTTGACCTGTTCACGCAGAAGTTTTATTGAGTGCGCAGGAAAAAAAAAATAAATAAAATAAAAAAAAAAAATATATATATATATATATATATATATATATATATATATATATATATATTGGGTCGTATGCCAGAAAAATTTGAATTGAACTGAACTACTTGTCAATATTTTCGAAAATACTTTTTTTTCAATGTTATATTTTTTTTTTCTTCACTATAATCTTTTCAATTTTTATAAAGATGAGTGTTCGAGAAGCTTGATTGCATGTACGTATATACTTTAGATATGTTGATGGGTATAATACCTAACTTCACAAAGAGATATCCTCCAAACCCTTTTTGTGTTAGATGATATATATTATTTTTCTCTCACTATTTTGCACTGTATATAACCTGTTTTGACCATAGTATGTGTAAAGGCCAAAAACGCCTATGACCATACTTTCTGTTTGTGTTGAATTGTCAAACATAAAACTATTCAATCTTATTTTTTTATATTGAATGTTTATCCGAACAAGTTGAATAAATATTATCAAGCTTCAAAACGGTTGGTCGAACATGTTTAGTTGTCAATGGGACATCAACATTACAAATTTTTTTGTCTTTTTGGAGAACCCAAGCTGTGTGTGGAGGAGTGTCCGACTATATCTAGTCGGAACTTCTCTGCCTCACACACCAGCTCAGGCTCCTTCCCTGCCAGAGAGGTGACATTCCATGTCCCAAGAGTTAGCTTCTGCAGCTGGGGGTCGGACTGCCAAGGCCCCCGCCTTTGGCTGCTGCCCAACTCCCTACGCATCCGACCTTTTTGGCCCCTCCCACAGGTGGTGAGCCCATGGGAGGGGGAACCCACGTTGCCTTTTCGGGCTGTGCCCGGCCGTGCCCCATGTGGACAGGCCCGGCCACCAGACGCTTGCCTTCGAGCCCCACCTCCAGGCCTGGGTCCAGAGGGGGGCCCCGGTAACCCGTATTTCACAAAAACAAAATGATAACAGAGCACAAAAACAAAGCAGGTGGTCAATGGAGATTAAAAATGTAATCATGGCCTGGTGAATTATTTAATCTATGTAATTATTATTACATTATCTCATAATGGAATTGCGGCTCTAAGGATTTTCTTCATAAAATTAACAATTTGACTCCAAATAAAAGCCCTGCTGTTCAGTCTCTAAATTATCATCTGATCTCATTCTCATATAACTTTTATCATTATAATTAAACTAAAATGTGTGGTGGATATTAATGTTTTATTTAGTAGAAAATGCATAAAGTGTTTCTTGCTTCCAAGTAAGAATGCTAAAAAAAGGTTTGGATGGCTTAAAATTTAGAAAAGACACCTACGGCTCCCATTTTGAGTGTTTGTAAACCCCATGTATGAAATCACTCTTGAACACATTATGAACAACTTTCATGCTGCTTATCCTTCCCTCCATAAAATATATATTTGCTCCATAACCAAAGGCGCGAATGTGGGTGTTTTACAAACGGAGCGAATTGCAGAGGGAGTAGCTAATGGACTGCGGTTAGGACTTAGGAATGTTGGTTTTAAGAAACTTACATTAGCACTCGGCAGCGTAAATGTTAAGAATTTACAAACAGGTTGCTCTTCCAGAAAAAGAAAAAAAACATGAAATTTAAATGAGCATGTTTTTATAGAAATACCATGTTAATCAGTGCAGACCCGGCGGCATGGGCGGGCATTAGGGGGCCGTGCCCGCCCTGAGGGACGGCTGTGCCCGCCCTAGCTCGATTAAACTGTACTGTGTAATTTTTTTTTTTTTTTTTAAATCATCCACAAAAACACACACACACACGGGGAGAATGAACCCTATATTCCAGTGTTTTTCAACCGATTGTGCCGCCGCAGCGAGAAATTATCCAATGTTTTTTATCCAATCTTTTTTTTTTAACATCGTCGGGCAAAGTTGCAGTAGGAAGGAAGGAATGTGGAAAAAGTTCTCGGTTGTGTGCAGATGAGTCGTGTTGCGTTCAAGAACTGCTCGGATTTCTAGCTGTCAGCCACCTTGCTCTCCGTAACAATGTGGACCCCAGCACTTCTACTGTTCATTATTTGACTCGTCAAGTGTCGATATATACAAAAGTGTCCTTTCCATTTTATCCATATGTGACGACCGTTAATCCTCCCTCTTTGTTTTATTCCAACACATTATCGAGGACAGCTAGGTGGGAGATACCTAGAAATCCGAGCAGTTCTTGAACGCGACACGAACGGCTATCTAGCGCCATGGCGCCATACAAGCTTAAACTCATCTCCATAATGAACCCCCGTCGCTTCAGAACAAGTCGATGGATTATTTTGTACGCCTTCGTGAAAACACAGAGAAATGGGCAACTTTTTTGAGGAAAACTACAAAGGTAAATAAGAACGCCCTGAAAGCCAGTTACTTTGTTGCTAAATCCCAAAAGTCCCAAACAGAGACGTTAATACTACCTGTCTGCAAAGCCATTGTCAGCGAGACGACCAGCCCTGATGTGGTTAAATGCATTGCTCAAGTCCCCTGTCTGATAGTTTTTCAAGCCTAATTGCTAAACGTTTCACACTGAGTAAGTATAAATACTGAGAAATTATTTCATAATTAAATATACTATACAGAAAGTAATTTTGGAACATTTTGGTGTGGTGTGCCGCGAGATTTTTTCCAACGTAAAAACGTCCCGTGACTCAGAAAAGGTTGAAAAACACTGCTCTAGTCATCCTATCTTGATCTGTCGTCACAATCAGAGCAGCGAATGTAGGCAATTTCTAGCCAATCACAGATAAGGGGGGCGGGCTGAGTAGCCGGCCATTGTGTACTGCGATTGGATAGGGATTGCTCTGGTTACAGAAATGGCGATTGAACGGCTCCTCCGTTGCTAATTCAAATTGGAATGGACATCCGTGTTTTTTTCAAGAAACTAAAGACGAACTCAAGCCATGACAAAGACGCGGCCGAAAGTCAACATGAAGGGATAGCGCTGCCACCTCCTGCAGTTTCACTGACTGACACTATCATCAGAAAATATAACGGGTAAAAACGCCACTGTTACGGCTAAATTTACATTGAAGAAGTGCCCCCCCCCCAAAAAAATGTAATGGCCCCCCCTGTAATTTCTTTCTGCAGCCGGGTCTGGATCAGTGGTGATTGCTCAAAGACTGCAAGGTATGCCCAGATTCCCCCAAAATATAAAAAATAAGTGATCAAATGTATACGATTGTGTGTACATGTCATTGACTACAATTGTGTTACAACGTGCTCAGCTTTTGTTCAGAATTAGCTTCTTATTGCTGGTTACTATGTGGCTTTTCATTCATCCGTGCTGCTTCACACTCACAGACCTTTAAACAGTGTGGATGCTGGTGCGTCTCCAAAGTTGATCGTTGAAGGGGTTAGTTACTTTTCTCGCAGACACCGTGTAACTGTTTACATTAGTCTAACACATTCATTATAGTAAACCATAAAGGAGACATTACTCCATGCCATTTGACACAGTAAAGTTGACCGACTTATCAGACCTTGCATGATAAGCGAAGGAAAGGATGTCACAATCTCTTCAGTGGGGTCAGAAAACCCTCGCCCGACCAAGACAACAAGTTGATAGCTAGGCGCCTTAGATGTCAAGACATGCCTCAGTTGCCATGGCAACCACATCCCAGCCACTAAAGATGACACACGAACTTGACTGCCCAAACCTGCCACAGAAGAATTATCCCAAGACAACACCCAGGCACGCCTTTAGCGCGGCCCACTCCACCGCCTTTCAAAAGACTGAACATTTAGCTAACAACTGTCGCTTCTACAAGATCCATAGTGCAGGAGACCTACTGCGGGCTCCTGTAGTGCAGGACACCTACTGGAGCCCGCATGGATCCAAGATTCACTCAGAAAACAGTGAAGTTTGGTGGTGGCAAAGTCATGGTCTGGGGGTTACATCCAGTATGGGGGTGTGCGAGAGATCTGCAGGGTGGAAGGCAACATAAATAATCTGAAATCTCAACAAATCTTAGCTGCTTCTTAGATTCCTAACCATAATAAGGGACAAATTCTGCAGCAGGATGGTGCTCCATCGCATGCTTCAATCTCTACCACAAAGTTCCACAAGGCAAAGAAGATCAAGATCCTCTAGGACTGGCCAGCCCAGTCACCAGACATGAACAGGACGAAAGAGGAAGCATGGAAGACGAAACTCAAGAATGTTGATGAACTCTGGGAGGCATGCAAGACTGCTTTCTTTGATGTTCCTGATGACTTCATGAATAAATTGTATGAATCCTTGCCGAACCGCATGGATGCAGTCTTTCAAGCCCATGGAAGTCATACAAGATATTAAATTTGGATCTCACAGCAACACTACTTAATTCGCTTATGTTATGTAACATATTTTTGTATTTGAAGTACATTTTTTGTTCAATTTTCACTTTCCGTAGGTGACAAAACTTTTGTCTTGCCAAAATTTGACCTTTATGTCATCATTAAATGATAAATCTTTTTTCAGTCAGACAAATATATTTTTGTACATTCAACATCAATTGCAAGGGTCTTAGCTTTCATATGAGCTATTTCTGAAACAAATTGAATGGATAAGTGACAAGACTTTTTTCAGGTACTGTACTACTGCGCCTTATAATGTGGTGCACCCTATACAGTGGGGCAAATAAGTATTTCGTCAACCACCAATTGTGCAAGTGCTCCTACTTGAAAAGATTAGAGAGGCCTGTAATTGTCAACTTGGGTAAACCTCAACCATGAGAGACAGAATGTGGAAAAAAAACAGAAAATCCAATTGTTTGATTTTTAAAGAATATATTTCCAAATTAGAGCGGAAAATAAGTATTTGGTCACCTACAAACAAGCAAGATTTCTGGCTGTCAAAGAGGTCTAACTTCTAACGAGGTCTAACGAGGCTCCACTCATTAACTGTATTAATGGCACCTGTTTTAACTCATTATCGGTATAAAAGACACCTGTCCACAACATCAGTCAGTCACACTCCAAACTCCACCATGGCCAAGACCAAAGAGCTGTCGAAGGACACCAGGGACAAAATTGTAGACCTGCACCAGGCGGGGAAGACTGAATCTGAATAGGTAAAATTCTTGCTGTAAAGAAATCAACTGTGGGAGCAATTATTAGAAAATGGAAGACATACAAGACCACTGATAATCTCCCTCGATCTGGGGCTCCATGCAAGATCTCACCCCGTGGCGTCAAAGTGATAAAAAGAACGGTGAGCGAAAATCCCAGAACCACGCGGGGGGACCTAGTGAATGACCTACAGAGCTGGGACCACAGTAACAAAGGCTACTATCAGTAACACAATGCGCGGCCAGAGACTCAAATCCGACGTGCCCCCCTGCTGAAGAAAGTACACGTCCTGGCCCATCTGCGGTTCGCTAGGGAGCATTTGGATGATTCAGAAGAGGACTGGGAGAATGTGTTATGGTCAGATGAAACCAAAATAGAACTTTTTGGTAGAAACACAGGTTCTCGTGTTTGGAGGAGAAAGAATACGGAATTGCATCCGAAGAGCACCATACCCACTGTGAAGCATGGGGGTGGAAACATCATGCTTTGGGGCTATTTTCTGCAAAGGGACCAAGACGACTGATCTGTGTAAAGGAAAGAATGAATAGGGCCATGTATCGAGAGATTTTGAGTGGAAAATCTCCTTCCATCAGCAAGAGCATTGAAGATGAGAGGTGGCTGAGTCTTTCAGCATGACAATGATCCCAAACGCACAGCCAGGGCAGCAAAGGAGTGGCTTCGTAAGAAGCATTTCAAGGTCAGGGAATGGCCTAGCCAGTCTCCAGATCTCAACCCCATCGAAAATCTGTGGAGGGAGTTGAAAGTCCGTGTTGCCCAACGACAGCCCCAAAACATCACTGCTCTAGAGGAGATCTGCATGGAGGAATGGGCCAAAATGCCAGCAACAGTGTGTGAAAAGCTTGTGAAGAGTTAAAGAAAACGTTTGGCCTCCGTTATTGCCAACAAAGGGTCCATAACAAAGTATTGAGATGAACTTTTGAATATTGACCAAATATTTATTTTCCACCATGATTTACAAATAAATTCTTTAAAAATCAAACAGTGTGATTTTCTGTTTTTTTTTTCTACATTCTCTCTCATGGTTGAGGTTTACCCATGTTGACAATTACAGGCCTCTCTAATTTTTTCAAGTGGGAGAACTTGCACAATTAGAGGTTGAGTAAATACTTATTTGCCCCACTGTATATGAAAACAACATATACTGCGAATAGGCCATTCACTGAAGGTGCGCCTTATACTCCGATGCGCACTATTAGACTTATCGGAGTATAAGTGAATTTATTATTCCCTATCAGGGTTCGCAGCAATTTTTGGCAAAATTATATAGTGTTTGAATCCTAGGGCATTTTGAGGAGAACAATGAGTTGTGTCTGATAATGGGTTTGACACATGTTTTTAAATACATACCCCCCCCCCCATATGTGGCACATTAAGATCCAAAACACGTCCCTCATTCATGCTGAACATCCACCTATGCTGCTGTTTGCCCCTCCCACAGGCACAATGCTCAAACACTGGGGACTCATTAACTCAGTGGCTGGCAAGAAGACAATCTCTCTATACACAACCCCGCTTGCCCTCTTTAGGGAAAACACAACACATGGACATGTCACTGAATCTGGCTGACACCAATAGGCTGCTAACAAGCTAATAAGCCTGTGATGGAACACGAGTAAGGTAACTAGTGAGAACAAAACATTTGACAAATACTGTGTTGAGAATAATGCGTGAATACATAGGCGGAGTTCGACTTTTGGGTAGGGGGGGCAGTGTCACCAATAAAATTATAAGAATATTTATAATAATAAGTTGACGATGTGCGTTTTTTGTTTCCTATCATTTTTGAGGGGAATTCTAAATCAGGCTGCTTAGGCAATACTTTTCGCCAAGATCGTCATCCATTGAATTCGGTACGCCCCCTGGTGTCGTGCCAATGTAGTTACCCCAGTCAAAAATTGTATCCCCTGGGCGGAGCCATATGGAGGTAGATTTGTGTCTTTATTATTCAATCCCCCAAAAATGTGTTCGAATGCAAAAATTGAAACTCATAAAAACGCCCAAAAAATGCATGAGAAAGCTATTTTTCTTTGATTCATTTTAATTTCTTTTTATTATTTTTTTATTTTGATTGAAGTAATGCTAATTTGTGTTTGGGCCACATTTTGGCTAGGATATCCCGGGCATCCTCCCGGTTGTTCTGCTTGGTCGTCCGCCGCCTGGATTCCTGGTTGTCCATTCAGTCGTCTTCCGCCGGCGTCCCAGCTGTGCGGCCCGGCCGGCCGTTCGTTCTGTTGAGTCGGGTTGGGGGTCTTACCAAATGCGCTACTGCCCTCCAGTGGCTAGTTTTATTGCTTTAAAATGGATTTTCAGCATTGTGCTTTGGAGCTAGGTTAAATCAGAACCTAGATGAGTTAAAAAGCAGCATCACTATTACTACTATTGCGTCGGAAGTTGTCTCCACAACAACACAGATGGCGAACGATAGTGTTGAAAATATCTTCCAATTCACGGTAAATTCAGTTTTAAATGACCAAGAACACATTGAGTCGCTAAAACCAACAGTTTTCCTCGCGCTAGCCATGTTGAATGAACCTCTCTGCTCTCCACTGTCCTCGTATGTTTATTTCGACACGCTAGAGTTTCTTGTCGCTTTACCAACGTCACGTCTGCCTGTCGCTGATTGGTCCACTCCGCTGTCTGTTTGCTGTAGCTTGCTCCGCCCTGGAAAATTGATCCGCGGAACGGTCGCCAGACTCTATCGCTGGAACAGCGGTGAGTCTGGTTCCAGGCAAGGTCGTAGGCTCCTCTTCTGGCTAGGCAGATGGCCTTCTCCCCATAAAAAAAAGCTGTTCAAAAACGTCGTCACCGTCAGCACGCAGTCAACAGCAGCTAACGTTACTTTTTACATTGACTGACGCTGCCACAGTGGGCTGTTATAGGTGTGCACACACTCCAGTAATGGCGGCCAAACACTAGAGGGTGACGTACACAAATCTCTACTCGGATTACTCAATAGAGTAGACAGGCATATTGATGTGTGTCATTGTGTGAAGAGACACAGGCCAGATTGCAGTCGTTGACAAATAATTGATTATTTCTCTGCGGCCCGGTAGCAAATGCGCCATGGACCGGTCCCCGGCACGGTAGTTGGGGATCACTGGACTAGAACATGATGAGACAAATGGCAGTTTTTGTCTGACGAGATGACAAACGAGATGAAAATCCCAACATCATTTCTGTCATATGTTTACAGTTCTTTACATTTTCATACTGTACGTCGAGTACGTCAGCTTGCATCGTAGCAGCGTTTGGGTTGTCTCACTCATGTGAGATGTGCTGCACCTCTCCCTCACGCTCCTCACCAGAGTTTAGGATGTGTTTCAAAATGGGCTGTGCTCACTCTTGCTTGTTTGGAAATACGGTAAGATTCGTTTTCTTATTTTGTCAAGAGAGAATATGCAATGTTACTTTAGCCTTTAAAGGTCTGTGCTAAGGTGATCATCAGACAGTAAATGTAACTCCTAGCATTAGTGTAGCATTCGCATTAGCATTAGCTTCAGAATGGCGAGCAGCCTCTTAGAACACTGGCCAGTCTAAAGCAGAGCCACAAGGCTTTTCTGGTCATTAAATCTCGAGGAGAGCCAGTTGGCCAGCTGTTGTGTTTGGTAAATGGGCAATTAGTGGGAAATACGGATTGCTAGGCTAGACTCTAAGAATAGCAAAAAAATATCCTAGACTTTCCAGTATTAAATGCTCGGACAACATTTTTTTTTCATATGCAGTTCGTGGCTTTCAGGTGGGTTAAATTGAAAATGATTACTGCTTTTCCTGCTTAGTTTGTATTATCATCACAGTTTGTGTTGTCCTTGTAGAGGCTACAATATGTTCTCGTCTTTCTACGTTCATTCGATTTTGTTGGAAAACTTTATTTTTGGACTAAACTTTATTTTACAGACGAAAAGTGAGTCGACAGAGTAAGTGTTGACTAAAACTAGACGACTTCAAATATGACTAATGAAGACTAATACGTATTATAAGACTAAAACAAAAATTAAAAGGGCTGCCAAAAGAACACTGGTGGGCATTTTTAATATCGGGATACATATAGGCGCAGCATATACATATACAGATGATGTTGAATACAAGTAGGATTACTTTGCCTTGGTGGAAGTCATGTGCTTTCATTTGTTGGAATCCCTGTCATTTGTTTGGCTTTGATCAGAAGCTAAATGACACCACTCAACCTTTTTCTCGGCGGACATTCTGTAAATCCATTGTATGCTGAACTAACCAGGCTTTTCCTTTAAATGGTTGTGACAATTCTTTCTCCAGTACCTTCTTAAGCCCTGTTGAAATGCTTATCTTGAGTTTGATTGTCATCGGACATTGTAATTGGTCCAAACAAAACAAAAAAAGCACACATCCCCAGAAGATTCAGGACCACAATGGGCTCAATACGTACCTGACAAGTTCCTTCAGTTGCACTGGGACTGGATCATGTATAGTGTGTGGAGAGCTTTACTTTGACTTTCTTTGAACACCATTTTTGTGTAGTGAATGTTTAATGGCTTACACCCTATCTGCTTCAGCTGATTTGCTTCGAGTGCCTGAAATGTGATTGGTTCTAGCAGTAGTCTTGTATAGTTGCATTTGAGTGGATTTATATCATATACTCTTCATTTCAACATCCTTACATGATGGATTTGCAAAATTTGAAGGTAGAAACTCAAGTGTTCCCCAGTTGTAGACACAGTGATCCTTCGTTTTCGCGGTTAATCGGAACCAGAACCCGCCGCGATAATTGAAAAACCACAAAGTACCGCATTGAAGGGAATAGGTACCGTAATCGCACACACCATATAGTTGTTTGCATTAGTCTAACACATTCATTCAACTATAGTTTAGGCAGACTTCACTCCATGCCCTTTTCTCGTAGGCAGTGTCTAACTGTTTTCATTACTTTAACACACGTATTATAATTAATCAACGAATAGTATCATTTTCATATTTACTGTAGGACTTTACTACTCTAACACACCTAATATAGAATAAATAGCACACCATAGTATAATGAAAAGAAGCTGAATAGATACACAACGCCATCTTATCACCGAAGCCCAACGTGTGCGTCACGCGTAAGATTGACGCACCAACTCTTGCAATCAGTTCTCCCAGCAAACTCCAAGGACAAAGCGCTTTGTCCTAAAACAAGTAGAGCCAGCCCGGATACCAAAGTTGATAGCGGGCGCCTGGGACATCAAGACAAACGTCGGTCGCTGTGGCAACCACGTCCCGTCCACGCACAAACCTAAACCGCCAAAACTGGCCAGAGAGGGATGATCCCAAAGTAACGCCCGGACACACCTTCGGCCAGCCCACTCCACTACGGACTTCAAAAACACTGGACACTGAGATAACAAACGTTATTCGCTGCGCGGAAGCTTTTCTATGTAGCCTTGTTTTGGATCGAGCATTGCTCCTCCGTCGTCTGTTTTTGCTTTGTTTTTTGAGCATTGTCGACGAATAAATTGTCAACCTGTTTTCGGTGAGCCTCCTTCAAACTTTTGGAACATGGAGTCAGTTGAAAAGGTTAACATCAGAGATGAACGCGCGGAATTCCGCCTTCCCGGTTGGCGCGCGCGGGGGCAGCATCGGCAGAGCACCACTTTGTTTGGCAGTCACTGTTTCCGTGCGCCTTGGCCGGGGGTGGGCGAATTCCAACAGCATCCACCCCAAAAACATTTTTTTTGTGTGTTCAGTGTATTTATTCAGATTTAGCTTTGGAAAGAGATACACATAAAACATATTTTTTCAATTTTATTTCCCAAAGTATGATTAACCCTTAGATGCACAAGTTACTGGACCCTACACTCTTCCATAAGTGGGTCAAAAACGACCCTTATTAGAACCAATGTGTTTTTATGCCATTTTGGTGAAGAATAATCACTTGTAGCCGTATAAATAAACACACACACACACACACACACTTTATGAATACAGTAATACAGTTAGCTAACCTAGGCTAGGTTCATACCGCAGGTCTTAATGTACGAATCCGATTTTTTCATGTTTTTCCGATTCGACTGAATGAGAAAAGTCACATAAAAGTGGACCATTTCAAATTCGATCCAGGTCACTTTCGTATGTGGTTAAAATCCTGTCCGGGCCACATTTTTCCAGAATGTGGCTGCGGTCCGAACTGTCAAGTCCCCCAAATTGGAATTCATGCAGCAATTACCATCAGCAAAGAGCGAGAGAGACAGGGCGCTACGGTAGCGGTGCAGCTGTGCATTAGCATTAGCGCTTAGCTTGAACCCGGCTTTTGGGGAAGGAGCGGGCTTGACAACAGTCCTAAAAAAATAAAATGGGTTGAGGATAAGCCTGACAATGCTCGGTTTTTTGTCTGCTCCAATGCTCCAGCACATGGGGGCCAGTTTGCTCAGCGCATCTCGGACTGCGAATTAGAGCGCATGTGTGATTGTTGAACAGGCTCAATGGACAAAGACAGTCTGAACAGGTACGCCAAAAATACACAGGACAAAAAAATCGGAATTGTGCATTAGGACCTGCGGTATGAACCTAGCCTTAGTTAGGTAGCTAGTTATGAAGTAGGTTATTTGTTGATAAATAATAATAAAAAAAAGTCATGAAAGACACGCACACAAAATACTATATGGACATAATACTTACAAAATAACAGCTGATACGTGAACTGTAAAATAATCTTCTTAAGGGATGCCACTTTTTACATACCTAGTCTGTTTGGTCTACGGTAAATTTATTCCCGACAGCCAAAGTTGATAAGAATGAAAGATTCCCATTGGATTCCATAGAAAATGCATGTGGGTCATTTTTGACCCACTTGTGGAGGCTTAGGGTAGTAATACAAAAATGACAATTTCTTCAAATGTATAAAAAGTTCATAAAAAATTTGAATGGCATTATATCAAAACATGTTTTTTGAGGAATACCTGGAATATGGATTGATAACAATTTTTGATTCCGAAGATATTTCAAGAAAACAACCTCACCGGGTCATTTTTGACCCAATTATGCATCCAAGGGTTGAAAAAAACAACATGTTTATATATTTTTTTTATTAAATGTTTTTTAAGCACTTGAAATGTAATAATTATGATAAGTTTTAAACATGTTACTGTCCCACGGAATCGTTTCGAAACAACAATAAAGTGGTAAAATGCTTGTCTTTATTAAATGCTTCATTGAGTGAGTCCACTCAAATCCACTCAAGCTGCTTACTTACACACAATGAGTTGCCACAGCAAATGTTTAACAAGCTAAACGATGATTGACGCATGCGGCGCTATGAAGCTTTGGCTTCCAAGCATTTGTGGCAAGATCAAACATTAAACGTCTGTCAATCATCGTTAACTTGAAACTCCAGTGCACTTCCTGATCAACAAAGAGCAGCAGAAAGAGTGAGACGACGTGATCGACTCGGGGTGGCTCATCTGTATTTATTTATTTATTTATTTTTAAATAGAAAAAGAAAATACGCGACGGACTGGGGGCACAAAGTTTGAAGCGCGAATTAGCGAGGGATCACGGTATAGCAGTTGATTCCATTTTAAGGTCCGTCCATGTCAACTCATCACTAAAAATGTAGTTCGTCAGTAAGTTAAAAAAAAACATCTTGCTGCTCACTGTTGACGCTTAGCTCGCTTGTAAAATGTGATAACTTGAATCAATATGACTTTTTTATGCAGGCAATTAACTTGCCAAATTTGAATTTAAAATCAGCTCTTATATGATTATACTTTTATTCCCTAGAGTTAATGTTTCAGTCTCATTTTGTCCCTCCCTTACCTTATGTATACAGCGATTCCCTTCTTATTTCAAACCAGTCAACCCCTACTAATAGGGTTTTGGAACATGGAAAATCCCAAATTTACAACAAAAGTGGGCCGTGAACAATCATGTGCCCTTATTTCAAGGCTCCAGAAAACAGCTGCACCGAAGCACTGGGCAGATGTGGCATGAGAGCCGAAGTGTGTGTGTGTTTGGGCATCTTAGCAGCAAGAACTCTTCAAGTTGCGAAGAGTGATGGGGGGCCAGCTAAGCTTGAGAATGTTAATCTTAAGTCTCTATCCAGTACAATTCTATGAGGGATTTATGTAAATTTAACTCGTATTGTTTCAAACTGCCCATTGTCACAAGGATCATATCTGAAAAGAGGCTGTTCTTAGACTTAGTTCAGACTGCAGGCATATCTAATTCCAATTGCATTCCTTCTCAAATCTTATTTTTAGCAAGTGTCCAAATCGATTATTTTCAGAATGGGCCACATTATTGACATGCCTGACAGCCCGACCTGCATCAGAGGTAGCATAACATTAAACCTTCTGAACTTGCTAACCTGTAAAACTCAAGTAGAAAGCTGCTTAGAGAGGTGTCTTCCTGTGCGTTTTCTACTGTTAACGTTAATCCAACTGTACATTTTGTGCATTTATTCATTAATATGTATATATGATATATATATATATATATATATACAAGGGCTGTCAAAATGATCGCGTTAACGAGCGGTAATTAATTTTTTAAATTAATCCCGTTAAAATATTTGACGCAATTAACGCACAAATGCCCTGCTCAAACAGATTAAAATGACAGCACAGTGAAAGCTGTACTTGTTGTGTTTTTGGGAGTTTTGCCACCCTCTGCTGGCGCTTGGGTGCGACTGATTTTATTGGCTTCAGCATCCATGAGCATTGTGTAAGTAATTATTGACATCAACAATGGCGGGCTACTAGTTTATTTTTTGATTGAAAATTTTACAAATTTTATTAAAACGAAAACATGAAGAGGGGTTTTAATATAAAATTTCTATAACTTGTACTAACATTTATCTTTTAAGAACTACAAGTCTTTCTATCCATGGATCGCTTTAACAGAATGTTAATAATGGAAATGCCATCTTGTTGATTTATTGTTATAATAAAGAAATATGGTACTTATGTACCGTATGTTGAATGTATACATCCATCTTGTGTCTTATCCTTCCATTTCAACAATAATTTACAGAAAAATATGGCATATTTTATAGAAGGTTTGAATTGTGATTAATTGTGATTAATTACGATTAATTTTTAAGCTGTAATTAACTCGATTAAAAATTTTAATCGTTTGACACCCCTAATATATACATGTTACAGTACAGTATAATAAGAAGTTTAAATAGACAACTTTGTGCTGAGAAAAAAAATAACATTGTTTAAAAAAATCGAACATCTTAAGCAGTTACAATGTTACTCATTACTTGTGTATTTTCACCAATTTTTTTTTTTTTTTTTTTTTTTTTTTTTTTACTTGAGTATACTTTTTGGATGACTACTTTTACTTGAGTAATATTATTTTGAAGTAACGCTACTCATACTTGAGTAAAATTTTGGGCTACTCTACCCACCTCTGTTTGTGGTGCCCTGACAAGCCCCCAAGATAGGAACAAAATAATAACCATCTGCTGCGCTATCCCATATTTTTAGGTTGGCCTTGCCTTAAAGTTCAATAATGCACCACAATCAGTTTCAAGGGTTACTTTGAAAAATGTTCCAAAAGTAAATTTCTATTCCATTAAAAAGTTTTAAAGAGCAAACGCAATTTGGACAAGGCCGCTGTTGAATAGATCTGAAAGATGCAGCTTAGATGAGACAAATGTATCTTTGTCAAGTGCTGGCAGACAAATGTCCTGAAATAGATTAGAGGCTAAAGGAACCCTGCTGATGTAATGATGACACGAAACGTCGGCTTTTTTTCATTTGGTTCCGCATAATGTGACACCTCACTGGATGCCAAGCAAAATTAATTGAAGGTTCTCGAATATAGTGCATCATATTACAAAGTTTTATTTTCATTTTTGAGCAATATTATTTAGTTGTGTGATGCCCTCAAAGTGTGATCACATTTGTGTGAGAAATTTCTAATTTTGTAATGCAGAAAAGGTATGAGTCCAATTTATGCAATGTATACTTTATATTCTCAAGTGAAGATGTTTGGAGTGGTCAATAGGTGGCACCATTGGACTACTGTTCAGAGCGAAATAACGGGGCTGTAGTCTTAATGACGCATGCGCGCAGCCATGTTCCCAATTCCTGATGGACAACGGCAAGCTGGCGTCATCATGCGCATCTTTAATGCATTTAACCTGTATTTTTCAGGTGAGTAAATGACACCAAACATCTCAGAGTTGTTAATGAGTTTATGATTTACGTTTTTGGCCAAAAATGATTTTGTTTACGCGCGTATTTACTTTATATTGAGCCATTGTCTTAGTGGAATGACGAGCTTAAAATGGCGCTCTTTTTCTTTGTGTAACAGTTTAACTGTGGGCATCGCATCCCCTCTGTATACCGGTATAACGTGTTTTGTAAATAATTACACTGTTTTCGTTTATGTATGATATCTTTTTTTTGTGGAATTTGAACCAAAAATACAAATGTAAATGTGTTTTTACCGGTTGCTGCTTGAATCTCTAAATGTTTCATTGACATGTACTAAAATTGCAGTTTGATGCTGTGTAATGAGCCAAAACGTATTTTGGGAATAAAGTGGCAGAAGTTAGAGTAACTGACCTTGTGTGTATTAGACTCATTGTATTTAGAAAAGCCAACAATTGCGTTGGAAAGTATGGACTTTAAATTGATTGTAATAATTAGAGGTGTGCGAAATTTCCGATTCTTAGATTATTCGCGATTCGGCCGTGGAAGGTTCGAGAACGATTCACAAACATCCAAATTCCGATTATTGAAATATGTCAAGTAAAGAGGAAGCAAAACACTCAGCGCGCTGCGCGGTCTTCGGGACGCAATAAGGAACAGAGCGAGAGTAGCTAAACATCATGCTTGTCATTACCCGGCCCCTCGGGTAATGCCAATGCTCAACTCACGGCGCTAGCTCAACTCATGCCGCGAAATAAAAAAAACAACAACATACCTGACTGCTGCCGACAGCTGCTACAAAGTACGTCCACATAATTTTATGGTAGATATCATATTCATATAGGACTAGATGCAATATCGACCTGGTGGTGATAGCAGTGCATGTACAGAAAGTTAGATGCGCACGTTAGTAAACGGCCGACATCTTACAGCAGTAGACTTCCCTGCAAGGCTGTTGTAGAGAATCTTCCAAGCGAACCTAATTAACTTTTGATCTAAAATACTCCTAAATCGGTAAAATATTGACTTGAATCTATCTTTAAAATAGTTTTAAAACTTTTACATGACGAAAGTAGACAAAAGGGAAATCATGGAATAACGGGATCAGTTTTAACAACTTTAACGGTTGATTCACATTAAATTACATTAAATGAATTGAATGTAGTTTAAAGCTGCTGATACAGAATGGGGATTTGAGTATATTATTTATGGTTTTTAACTGTTAACTTGATACTGAAATAGTCGTTTATTTAAGCCTGCAAGGCATTTGTATCTTTTTATTTATTTATTTATTTATTTTACAGTTTTTGTAACTACTGTACAAACATTAAAAGCAGCTAATAGCGAGGGGGGGGGTATCAATAATCGATTTATAATCGAATCGTAGCCTCTGAATCGTAATCAAATCGTTAGGTGCCCAAAGATTCCCACCTCTAGTAATAATAGAGTAACGTGTACTAATAGAGTAACATACTCACAACATACTAAATGAGACAGAGCGTACAGCATTTTTGAGTTGCTGAATTGTATAAATAAAGATTCCTGATGAACAACAGCAAGCTGGCGTCATCGTGCGCATCTTTAATGCATTTAACCTGTATTTTACAGGATTTATATAATTGTGAATGGTGCCAGATTCTGATGCCTGCAACAGTTGCTATTTGAAATTACTGGAAAGTATGCTAATTAGGGGCCAATAGATTCAGCAGCGGGGTGTGATTTACTGGTTTGACATAAAACCTGACAAGGTGAAACACAATTCTGACATCAGAGCCAACCGCGTTGATTAGGTGAAACCAGTCAAGCGAAATGTAATAAAAACCATTCAACAGGCTTTTGAATTGATCACATAGTTTTCATAGACGTGGTCTAATTTCCCCTAGACCTCTGATGTCTATCCTTTCGATTCTTAATCTACCCATGATAGGAAATGATGTTGTTCATTACCAAGATATCTACTCGCATATACTCTCATGCGCACCATTTCTTTGACATTATTGCCCTGGTATCCCCTCATAGAATTCTGGTCTGATGAAGCCATGTTTTACGGTTTATGGCTAAGCGAGGTCCTATGATGGGATGTCTATTTCTGCATATTTCTCGGTTTGCATGTCTTTGCTTCAGTAACTTCGTAATGGGGAAATTTCAAGTAGATGATGCACAACCCCATCGCGATGGGGGAAACTACAATTTCGTGTTCGTGTGGAAGGATTCGGCCATTTGGCGTATGCACGCAGTACTCTGAAATGTAGGTAACACTTTACAATAATGGTCCCTTAATTAACATTAAACATTAGCTATCGTCTAAAAATGTATTCAGTAACATTATAATAATTCATATAATCCCTTTGCTAATATTAAGTGATATACAGTGGTATAAAAAAGTATCTGAACCTTTTGGAATTTCTCACATTTCTGCATAAAATCACCTTTAAATTTGATCTGATCTTTGTCAAAATCACACGGATGAAAAAACAACGTCTGCTTCAACTAAAACCACCCAAACATTTATACGTTTTCATATTTTAATGAGGATAGCATGCAAACAATGACAGAAGCGGGGAAAATAAGTAAGTGAACCCCTTGCCTAAGGAGACTTAAAGAGAATTTGAAACCAATTTTTACCAAGCAATTTAAGTCAGGTGAGTGCCCAATCACTGATGAATGGTTTAAACCTGTCCTGCCCACTATAAAACACACACCTGGTAAGAATTGTCTGGATGAGAAGCATTGGCTGATGTGCATCATGGCTCGGTCAAATGAGCTGTCTGAAGACCTGCGATCAAGGATTGTTGATTTGTATAAAGCTGGGAAAGCATACATAACAATCTCTAAAAGTCTGGATGTTCAACAATCGACAGTCAGAGAAGTTGTCTACAAATAGAGAGAGTTTGGCATTGTTGCTTCTCTCCCAAGGAGTGGCCGTCCACCAAAGATGATGCCAAGAGTTCAGCGCAGAATACTCAGAGTGCGAAAACCAACCCATGAGTGTTTGCTAAAGGCTTACAGAAATCACTGGCACAGTCCAAAATCTATGTGCAAAGATCATCTATATGTAAAACTATGGCCAAGAATGGTGTTCATGCATGGGAGGACTCCACGGAGAAAGCCACTGCTGTTTAAAAAAAACAACACCATTGTTGCTTGTTTAATGTTCGCAAAAAGGCACTTGGACACTCCACAGAAATTCTGGCAAAATATTTTGTGGACTGATGAGACCAAAGTTGAATTGTTTGTAAGTTACAGGAAACATAATGTGTGGAGGAAAAATGGAACAGCTCGCCAACATCAACACCTCATCCCCACCGTGAAGCATGGTGGAGGGAGCATCATGATTTGGGGCTGTTTTGCTGCCTCGGGGCCTGGACAAGTTGCAGTCATTAAATAGAAGAATGAATTCAAAAGTTTATCAGGATGTTTTGCAGGAAAACATGAGGCCGTCTGTCAGACAGTTGAAGTTAAAAAGAGGATGGATGCTGCAACAAGACAATGATCCAAAACACAAGTAAATCAACTTTGGAATGGTTTCAGAAGAACAAAATAGATGTTCTGGAGTGACCAAGTCAAAGTCCAGACTTGAACCCCATTGAGATGCTGTGGCTTGACCTAAAGACATGCCATGCAAGACATCCCAGAAATCTGACTGAACCATAGCAATTTTGTAGAGAGGAATACGCCAAGATTAGTCCTGATCGATGTGCCAGACTGATCTGCAGCTACAGAAAGCGTCTGGTTAAAGTTATTGCTGACAAAGGGGGGGCACAAAATATTAAACGTGATGGTTCACTTACTTATTTTTCCCCCTTCTGTCATTGTTTGCATACTCTCCGCATTAAAATCTAAAAACCTATAAATGTTTGGGTGGTTTTAGTTAAAGCAGACACTGTTTTTATATCTGTGTGATTTTGACAAAGATCAGATCACATTTTATGGTGAGTTTATGCAGAAATGTGAGAAATCACAAAAGGTTCAGATACTTTTTCATACCTCTGTATGAATTAACATGAGTTAATGCAGTAACTAATGGTAAGTGCCACAGTGCATTTTTTTGCATGTAACTGCTAAAGTTAAGATGTCACCTCGAAAAATGTTTAATTGTTTTCAATAGAATATGTACTTTAGTTGTGATTGCTTCAACTTAACTCATTTGAATTACTATTGGTTCAGTTTATCTGCCACCCAGTGTTGTGGTCCACTTTACAACAAGGGTCCAAAAAGCATTCCGTAATGGTTAATTATAGTTAAGGGAAGCCACTTAAGCATTTATTATTTCTTAGTTAAGGGACACATGTGGTACACTTTAAAATAAAGGTCCAAACTGTATTCAGTAGTAGTTAAAGCAATTTTAGGTAACATTTGTGATGACATGTCGACTGACAACTATTTGAATAACACCTCTTTTATATCTTAAGGGGGTTTGATTCCCTTTCACTGGCACTAATTAACTTTTAGGCGGGTGGCAAGAACCCTGCCAAACAAAAAAACTACCAATGTGCTGACTGCTTTATGGCATACGTCACTTCCCCCCTTCATTATCAAGACAGAGGTCGATACTAGAGAATAAACATTGATCCGGCTTTCACTCGCTGGCATGACGCCCCCTGGTGTGGTGGGGTAATTAGCCACATGGTTGCTAATCGTCATATGCTATTGTTTAGCCACAGCTGGATTCATTACCTTATTACTATTCATCCTTCAGACAGCCGCTGGAAACAGAAATGTTGTTTAATCCATCTGCAGGCGACCAGAACATCATGATTATACAACACTGTGCGGGTGCACGGTGGTCCTCACGGGAAACGCAGCCTTTCTTAAGGCAAAATACTACCGCTTTTGGCCACTGGCGTCGCTAAAACTGAATTAGTGTTGCTTTAACTATGGCTAAGCAATACTTATGAAGCACCTGTACACATATTTTAACATTAATATTAGGTAACTAACGTTAAAAAATACCCTACTTAAAGTTCGGTTCACAGCACTTAATGACCCACACTGCAATGTTTCTCAATTTGGAAAAATATAGTCACTTACTCAGACCAGTATACATTAATAACTGTGTATTAATTCATAAACGTATATGGCAATTAATGTTATATATTGCATTATATTAATTTTTTTCAATGGTACTACACCATTAGTTTAGTTACTGTCTGGTTATGCATTACTAAAGTTAATGAAAATACTGTATTGGCCCGAATATAAGACGGCCCTGATTATAAGACGACCCCCTCTTTTTCAAGACTCGTTTGAAAAGAAAGACTTTTTGAACACCAAATTAATTTTTATACAGAAAATTACAGTACATCCGAAACAAATGATTATAACAATTTATTTGAGAGAAAAGGCACGTTATTTTGCCTCATTCAAATTTTAATATCTGAACATTTAAATATGTAAACTAAAGTGCAATCACAATCGTAAATGAATGGCTTCTGGTTTTTTAAATGTAAATAAACCAATATATTGTGATAAAACAACAAAATTGCAATAACTGCATTAACCATCAAAGTGAAGTCTAACTGTAACTGTAGTCTTGAAACAAATCTGAATAAGGAAAAACATTGCAATAAAATAATGCAAACTGATTAAACTTGAGTGTAGCTGAGATCCGTCATGACAGAACATCGCTCCAAAGATATCTGGCGCCATCTAGCGTCGTGAATGGGTATTATGTGTAGACCGCGAGTATAAGACGACCCCAACTTTTTCAGTCTTATTTCAATGCAAAAAACACAGTCTTATATTCTGGCCAATACGGTATTTTAAGGTTAATATTACGTAACTAACGTTAAAAAATACCCTACTTAAACTTAATTGACTTTGTGTCAATCGGAAACTGTCAGTCAGAACGAACCAAATTCACGTGTGGAGTCCCTCAGGGGTCAATTCTTGGACCACTCTTATTTAACATCTATATGCTTCCATTAGCTCAGATAATGGAACAGTATGACATCTCCTATCACGCCTATGCAGATGACACACAACTGTACATTTCTGTGTCCCCACATGATTATAGTCCCTTAGTCTCCCTGAGTAAATGCATTCATCAAATCAATGAATGGATGTGCCAGAATTTTCTCCAGTTAAATGTGGAGAAGACAGAGGTGATCATTTTTGGGCCAAAAAAGGAAAGGTCAAAGATAAGCAGCCAACTTAGCACAATGTCACTTACAGCTACAAATCAAGTCAGAAACCTGGGTGTAATTATTGAGTCAGACCTAAAATTTGATAGCCATCTAAAGTCCGTCACTAAATCAACTTATTACCACCTAAAAAATATAACCGGAATTAAGGGGCTTCTGACACAACAAGACGTGGAAAAACTTATGCATGCATTCATTTTCAGCAGATTGGACTATTGCAACGGTATATTTACAGGTCTTGATAAAAAAATCAGTCAGGAAGCTGCAGCTAGTACAGAATGCTGCAGCCAGAGTCCTCACAAATACAAGGAAGCTGGACCACATTACACCGGTTTTGAAATCGCTACACTGGCTTCCAGTGAGTCAAAGGATAGACTATAAAATACTACTGCTCGTCTACAAAACACTTAATGGCCTTGGACCAAAATACATGCTTGACTTGTTAGATTCCTATGAGACATCCAGACCCCTAAGGTCGTCTGGAACCGGTCTTCTGCATGTTCCAAGAACAAGAACCAAGCAGGGTGAGGCAGCATTTAGTTATTATGCTCCTCACCTCTGGAACAAGTTACCCGAACCTCTGAAGTATGCTCAAACTGTTAGCTCTTTTAAATCAGGGCTAAAAACGCTTTTGTTTAGCACTGCATATCCATAACTGTCTATATATTTCAATCTACCTGCTTTCTATTCCTCTTGTGCTTATCTCCATTGCTGATTTCAATTATTATTAGGAGTAGTAGTTTTTGTTTTATTTTTTATTTTCGTTTTATTTGTATTTATTTATTTTTATTCTGTGATTAAGTGCGATCTTTTGTCTTGGTTTTTACGTTGTATTGATTTAAATGTGATTTTTATGATCTTATGTGATGTAAAGCACTTTGAATTGCCTCGTGTTGAATTGTGCTATATAAATAAATTTGCCTTGCCTTGCCTTGCCTAAAGTTCGGTTCACAGCACTTAATGATCCACACTGCAATGTTTCCCGATTTGGAAAAATATATTCACTTACTCAGACCAGTATACATTAATAACCGTGTAGTAATTCATAAATGTATATGGTAATTAATGTTAGGCATTGCATTATATATATATTTTTTTTCAATGGTACTAAACCATTACTTACTGTCTGGTTATGCATTACTAAATGTAATAAATATATTAGTAAATGTTAGGGGATTATATTGTAGCTCCGTAGTATTTTTTGGCTCATGACACTTCTTGGTTCAGTTGAAGTGTGTTTGACTTTGGATCTAATGTAATTGCATTTTGTGCAGTCTTATCAGTCATTTAGCTTCAACCTGACTGCATCTTTGGAAAGGCTCACTATATTTGGCCTATATCGCTTTGGTCAGGGGCCCTGGCGATCAAACCTTTCTGAGGACGTATTGAGCTTCTTATTGATTTTTAACACTTCACTTCATCTTCATCCAACAACTTTGAGAGCTCAATGTTCCGAAATAGACAGAAATGCACATCCCTCAACGCTCACCCATTTTCTTCTTTTCTCCCGAACCTCAGTTCTTCCGAAAGCCACTCACGTGCACGCCACCCCTTAGATCCTGTGGCAAACATTAAGAGATTCTGTATGTTACTGACTTGATGGATGGAGTTGATCAAAGAGACAACACTGCAAGTAGAAAAAAAGGACCGTAACCATAGCATTGCTTTCTATTTTAAGCAAAGAATGTTATCTACTTCAGATTTCATTAAGTATCTCGAAATACCCGGAGTTGAACAACCCATGTTTGTTTACAGGATATCATGCTCCTTTCCGCTTGTTCAGATTTATTAAAACTGTCACAATTCTCTTGAAATAGATATCCACAATGTCAAAGTCAGTTATTTAAACATATGAGCAATTTATTGGGACTCAAAATTATTAGACTGACGTCAGACTGATTGTAAATTAAGACTGCAACTACTGAAAATTCCATCGATTAATCGAGTAATCGGATAAAACATTTTTTTTAGGTAAAGAGCAATTATAAATATACATGAGAAAACAAAAAAATTTAGAAATGAAAACAGCCAACAATTGTATCCCGTGTGACTAGAAAACAACAAATTCACTGCTTTCACTCAAAAAACTTAAGATCAAAAAAGATCTTATTTCTTACCTAAAAATGTCAATCATGCTTGCTAACACACATCACTTAAAAGTTAGGTGTTTTCCCCACGTGTTTCAATTGAATTTCCATTTCTGTCAAGCTATTTTTAAGTTCTAAAAAGGTTTTAGTTAGTTAGTTGTTGTAAACTGTAAATTGTAAATCCTGGTAGGACTTTGAGTTTTTGCAGTGTTCAAAATAAATGCTCTATGTATATGCATGGGCGAAGCTACTATCTGAGAATATATCTTGTAAGTTAATTTTATTGCTGACACTGCATTAGGGGCTCATCAATATTTTTGCCCGCAACCCCCCCCCCCCCCCCCCCCCCCCCACACACACACACACAAAAGTCGAACTCCGCCTACGGTCTCTAGGTGTGACTGTCCCTGTGGCTTATCGTCCAGTGCGGCTTATACAGTGGGGCAAATAAGTACTTAGTCAACCGCCAACTGTGCAAGTTCTCCTACTTGAAAAGATTAGAGAGGCCTGTAATTGTCAACATGGGTAAACCTCAACCATGAGAGACAGAATGTGGAAAAAACAAAACAAAATCACATTGTTTGATTTTTAAAGAATTTATTTGCAAATCATGGTGGAAAATAAGTATTTGGTCAATACCAAAAGTTCATCTCGATACTTTTTTATGTACCCTTTGTTGGCAATAACGGAGGCCAAACGTTTTCTGTAACTCTTCACAAGCTTTTCACACACTGTTGCTGGTATTTTGGCCCATTCCTCCATGCAGATCTCCTCTAGAGCAGTGATGTTTTGGGGCTGTCGTTGGGCAACACGGACTTTCAACTCCCTCCAGATTTTCTGTGGGGTTGAGATCTGGAGACTGGCTAGGCCACTCCAGGACCTTGAAATGCTTCTTACGAATCCACTCCTTTGTTGCCCTGGCTGTGTGGCTGGGATCATTATGATGCTGAAAGACCCAGCCATGTCTACTCTTCGATGGCAATGGCCTTGCTGATGAAAGGAGATTTTCACTCAAAATCTCTCGATACATGGCCCCATTCATTCTTTCCTTTACACAGATCAGTCATCCTGGTCCCTTTGCAGAAAAACAGCCCCAAAGCAGAATGTTTCCACCCCCATGCTTCACAGTGGGTATGGTGTTCTTCGGATGCAATTCAGTATTCTTTCTCATCCAAAAACGAGAACCTGTGTTTCTATCAAAAAGTTCTATTTTGGTTTCATCTGACCATAACTCATTCTCCCAGTCCTCTTCTGGATCATCCAAATGCTCTCTAGCGAATCGCAGACGGGCCTGGACATGTACTTTCTTCAGCAGGGGGACACGTCTGGCAGTGCACGATTTGAGTCCCTGGCTGTGCATTGTGTTACTGATTGTAGGCTTTGTTACTGTGGTCTCAGCTCTCTGTAGGTCATTCACTAGGTCCCCCTGTGTGTTTCTGGGATTTTTGCTCACCGTTATTGTTATAATTTTGACGCCACGGGGTGAGATCTTGCATGGAGCCCCAGATCGAGTTTTACCATTGCAGATTCAGTCTTCCCAGCCTGGAACAGGTCTACAATTTTGTCTCTAGTGTCCTTTGACAGCGCTTTGGTCTTGGCCATAGTGGAGTTTGGAGTGTGACTGACTGAGGTTGTGGACAGGTGTCTTTTATACCGGTAATGAGTTAAAACAGGTGCCACCTCGTTAGACCTCGTTAGAAGAAGTTGGACCTCTTTGACAGCCAGAAATCTTGCTTGTTTGTAGGTGACCAAATACTTATTTTCCACTCTAATTTGGAAATAAATTCTTTAAAAATCAAACAATATGATTTTCTGTTTTTTTTTTTTTACACATTCTGTCTCTCATGGTTGAGGTATACCCATGTTGACAATTACAGGACTGTCTAATCTTTTCAAGTAGGAGAACTTGCACAGTTGCCCCACTGTACATGAGCAAATTGTTTTCCTGTCAAATTTTGTAGGTGCAACTTATAGTTAGGTGCGGTTTATCTAAGGACAAATGCTGTTTTTTGTGTCAAATTTGTGAGGTGCGGTTTAAACTCAAGTGCGGCTTATTGTCCGAAAATTACTGTAATTCTGATTTACGCGGATATTCAGGTTACGTCGCCAGCGTAGGAACACAACTTGCTCATAACCTGGGGACTCCCTCTAATGTTCTTGTTCCTACCTGGAAATTGAAGTTTGTACTTTAAGCCTGTAAGGTTGAGCATATCTAGCCCCCCGAGCTTGATTTTGATCTTTGGAGAGGATGAAGTCGCTGAGAGCAAAATCCAGTAAATTTGTTCAGGCACGAATTTGAGGCTTGTGTCACCGCGGTCCTAAAATGAATGTTAGGGAGTTGTGCAGAGGTTTATAGCGATTGTAACGTGATCTGCCTTTCTGGTGGCACTCACTTCGTGATGTCACATTCTTTCTGGGGTTTCTCACCTTTGGCGTGTGCTGATTTCGATCAATTTGTGTAGGAGTGGGAACCTCTTGTTACCTCACGATACAATACGATTTGTGATACAAAGCTCACGATAAGGATGATCTGACAATATGGCAATACAATGATTATCGATACATTGGTCAGGAAATCATTGTTGGGTATTCTACATACAACTAATAAACAGAAAAACAAGCTTCTGCTGTGAATTGGAATGAGTTTATCACTGGTAGACGTTCAATCCATTTGAAGTGGGAGGGTGGCAGCCGCCATCCCTCCCACTTCAAACAGATTGAACGTCTGTGGCCGTCATTGGCAGCCAACGCCAGGCAATGAGGTAATTTTGGGCCATTTAAGGTCATTTACCTGTTGATTTTCAGTTACTTCCTGTTGATTTGGGGGTATTTTATTGGTTAACTTCCTGTTGATTTTGAGTTACAGAACAGGAAGTGACCTAGGAATCACCCAAATGATTAGGTAGTGACTCAAAATCAACAGGAAATGACCTGTAAATGAACAGCAAGTGACCTGTAAATACCCCGAAAACTCGGACGAATGACTGCGAATGCTCTAGTGTCGAATTAGTGCTGCAACGATTAATCGATTAACTCGAGTATTTGATTAGAAAAAAAGATTCAAATTAAATATTGCTGCTTTGAGGAGTCATTTATTTAAAGTGATGTTGTAATGAATTGTTTTGAAAGTGTTTGCATTTATTTTCATTGATTTGGGGGATACACGGCCCTCTAGTCAACCTAATTTCACATGAATGAATCCATCTACTTCCTGTCAAGACCAACATAAGCTAAGTTTTTGTTTTGAGCTAATGATTTTTTTGAATGCATTCGTATTTTAGTTCAAAGGTACATTTTTTGTGGGAATATGTCTCTGAGCCATTTGTTAAGAGCACTGTAAAAAGCGTTAGCATTTTATAGCATTTAGATAGCGGACTTTTGCTATGTAAGTTAGCCAATTGTTCTTTTGTTGTACAAAGATCTCTCTTTTTTTTATATATATATACCGTGTGAGGCTCAGTTCAGGGATTTTAATTTTTTATGTCCCTTATCCGATTACTCGATTATTCGAAATAAATAGTTCATCGATTAATCGGCTACTAAAATAATCGATAGCTGCAGCCCTATTTCGAATGAACGAACGTTCCCAATCTAAATGGATTGGGCGTTGAGCACCGTCAATGGCAGCATTAGAGTTACCTGAGACACTATTATGGTGGAAGATTTATCTATTTATTTTTTTAAACACTGACACCTTTTTAAAACGATATCTCGATTTTTGACAGGAGCATATCGATAACCTTTAGGGATACAAAGTGTAACGATATATCACCATTTCGATATTTTGTCACACCCCTAAATTTTTGTTATCGTAAACATTCCTATAGCAAAGAAGTGAGCATTTTTGTTTCATCAATGCCAAGGCTCTCAAAAACTAAATGTGAAGTAAAGTTGGCCAACCATGTTTTTGAATAATATCCAATGGCTAAACAATTATAAGCATATTTTCGTTTTTTTTTTAACACAACCCTTTCAGATTCTTTGTTTAACCCATAGCAACGCCCGTGACAACGAAAATGCTTTTCTTGGACAATCTTCGGAAATCTTCGGAATTGACGTCACACCGAGAACTGCGAGGGAAGTCCGCCATACACACAGTATTGTTGCATTGCTTCTCGGTAAGATGCCACAGTGGTGTGAGGCGATGTATTGTTCTCAATCTAAAGAAAAGTTGTATGAGTGGCTGAAGGATAGCAGGGCATGTAAATGGACATCTTTTGTTCGCACTAAGGGAATGAATTTCTCGTCATCATCGAGTAGTGTTCTCTGCTGCAAACACTTCGAAGATGGCTGCTTCCTCAACCGGTCTGCTTATGATCAAGGATTTGCCAAAAAGTAAGTGTGATTTTTGGATAGATGACTGATGACTTTGTCAAAGCAGAGCTGCCAACCGTTGTGGAATGAACAGTAGAAGCTAGCGACGTTAGCCGAAAGCTAACTCGTGGCAATCCCCGATCATAGTTGTTTTTGTGTTCGCTAGGTTAAGCGTGTTTAAATAGTGCGTCATCTACGATCTTGTCCGAAAGGGGGAATCCACTGTCAATCGGGAAAGGGCTGTGGATCTGCATATTAGCGGGTCGGCGTCACGGTAATTCACTGTCACGTTGCCGTAAGAGACACACACCGCCGGTGAGTTTGTGCACATTTATTTGTATTTGTATTATATATTTCCACCTTCATACTTCAAGCATTGCATTGCTTTTGGACGGTTCGAGGTTTCTTTCACGGTGATCGCATGAAAGCCTTCTAGTTTGTGTTTTACGAGAGCCGCTGACAGTTGACAGCTGACAACTAGCGTGTTGGTTTAGCGTAGCCATTGAGTCAATCTCGCAGGGAATCGGCGAGCGGCGCAGGTCACGCAGTGAATCATGGGAAATGTAGTCTCGGGACAACACTGAAGTGGTGCTTTGTAATCTGTTCGCTTGTGTGAAAAAACTACATGTCCTCACGCCATTAGACGCCACTTCTACAGGCTGTAGTTATCGCTCCGCACAGCCTGCCGAGAGCCCCAAGCTGTGTTCGTACTGTTAGCTCCATGTGTTAATAAAGAAACAAAGTTGTCAGCACGTCATGTGTTCGATACCTTTGTCAACAAAAAGCTCATAACAAGACACTGCACGATCCGTTTAAGAGATGCTGGGATTTACCAATCTTGTAATCTCGATGGGTCTTGTCTCCATTCCATGTCAGGTAGTCGAGGCGCATTGTTTGCATCCTGATTAGCGTCTGGCTAATACATGTTAGGTCCAACATAAAATTCCAACCTCCTCTTCTTCCTCCAACTCTTCAAAAACTTGGATCTCCTCCGTTGCGCTAGATTTATCGCTGTTTGAATCATTGTCTGAAGGGGGCTGCCATCGCTGTTTTCGGTGTGACGTATCACTTCCGGGTTCGTCCCCTTTCAGGCTTGAACTTCGGAAACGCGATAATTTTGTCAAATATACAACATGTAAATTATTTTTTCATGCTTTATTTGTTGGACAATGTTTAATTACTTTAATTGTGACCCTATTTGGCATGTTATGAAATTTTTTCTCATTTGGTCTTTAACATAATCATCGACTGAATTTCAAATCGATCACATTGAGAGGAAGTAACGCCACAATGAAGCCACAAGGTCAGTGATGGATATGGGGCGGCATCCATCATACTTGTGCTGTTCTCGCCAGTCTCGTACACCAAAGGGCGCTGCTATCAACAGAAGAGTATGTGAGCGCTTCGCTCTGTAGCGCCTTAATGCCGTATGCTTCACTGACACATTCATTCCGTAGTCAGAGGCATTTTTGCCTGCGAGGCCACAATCATTTTCTTCGCTTCTGTAGGACACTACGGGACTCGTATTTTTCCAATCTGTGCTTAAATAAGCGTGAAACATCACATCAACTGAGAATGGCTGGCAGTGGCTCGGATAGGATAGTGTCTGTCAAACCCCTCCCCCTTCCAGCTTCCTCTATAAGAAAACCTTGAAAATATTCTATTTTAAATGCTAGTTTTTCTGAAAGGCATGACAAATTCGAGAGTCGCAGAAGGATTGTGTTCACTCCTCGTTGTGCTACTTATAAGTTCTGGTCTGTTTAACATTTCGCCCCTCTCCCTGGATCTAATGAAGATGAGTGAATGGCTTTTTTCCCATCCAACCGCAAGTCTCATGCTGCATGTCAATGAAAACGCCTCATAATATTTATCTCTCCTTTCGCAACGTCAAGCTAAGTTGATGGGATGATCACGGGGCATGTAGCGTATCCAATGCATTTCTGAGCCACTCTAACCTTCACATTCTCGCTGCCTTGTTTATACAAATCAGAGAGTGCATATAGTCAGACATTATGATCTGTGCATTGCAAAATTGCATTGGATTGTAATGAGAACATTAAATTATTTCCTTAACTAGAATTGGTGGTGAATGTTCTTAGTCTGTTCAGTGAGGGATACATATGTTGTAATGACGGAAATATACTGTATACATAGGGGACATACACGCTTCCATCCATAATGTAACATGTTCTGTCCTCAGTAATAGTGAAGTTGTTCAGCTTTGCAGACATCAAACAAGGGAATTGTCCTTTTTGAAGCTTTTTACTTCACTTTTGACAATTTGTAAAACTTTAAAGGGTACCTTGGACAGGGTACCCCCAGGTTATTAAAAGTATTAAAAAAGCATTGAATTTAGTTTTCCATTATTAAAGGTATTAAAAGTATTAAATTAGTTGTTGCAAGTCTGGAATTTTTTCACTGTGGTGTTAATTTTGAAGAACATCTGAGTGCAACCTAAATTATATCCGTGATGAAGTTTTTTTTTTTTTTTTTTTTTTTTAATCCATAACGAAGATGACGCGTAGAATTTTTACGATGCACTGCACTACAAATCATAATGCACCTTGTGCGTGCGCGCTGTTAGCATCATTAGCATCAACATCACAACAGCAGGCAATCGCACAGTACTGTGTGCTAACGAAAGGAACTGCTCAGATGCCTTAGTTGTTATGTTCGACGAATGCCTCAACAAGACAACCAAGTCCAAACAGTTGGAGCAGCATGTGAGGTATTGGATCGGCGACCAAGTCGCATCCAAATACTTTGGGTCGCAGTTTATGGGTCATGCGAAGGCAGTGGACCTGCTTAACATTTCAAAGTAAGTTGCCAATTTCTCCAATTAAAATGTGTTCGATGCAATAATGTGTTTCGGCACGGTTTGCCTTTCGAATGAATGTGAATTTCGTAGTTTTAACTCAGGAGTTAGCCATATTCAATGGGGTGTTGGCAGGTGCACTAGCCTTAGCATGGATAAACCGGAGTCGTAGATCCACCATCACCCTCAGATACACAACACGGTTGACACTATTATTGGAACGAGTGCGGGGTAACGTTGATCTGAATAACATGGCATGGTAGTAGGGAAATTATAATTTAGGTGATAGTAAAACAACTCCTGGTATATTTAAATGTTTTTCTTGATTTAATAAGAGTATGGATTTTCTCTATCTGATTAAAAGAAATGTCTTCAATAGCTAACAAAGGATTAACATGTGTTTTGTATACTTCTTGTAATGTGATTAGAAAAAAAACAATTACCAAGGGAAATGGTCATGTGTAGCTTTTTTATTTTGTGGTAATTAATGGTAAACTACTGCCATTTAGTGGCTGTTTTTTAAACTTTCACTGCCAATTGCAAGAGTTTCCCAAGCACTTTACAGTTAAGGTGACCAACTTGACAATCACCAACCTACCACCTTGACTAGGTCCTCTTAAAAGGGAAAGCTGTTGCATTGCAAATGTAATTTCTGAAGTTGCTTTACAAAAATAGTGTAAAATCCATTTTATCCTGGGAAAAAAAAAATCTGAAAGACCTTATATTTAAATGTTTTAATTGTATCTTCAGTAAATGTGCATTCTTTTGTCAAACACACTTAGTAATTGAGGTTAAATTTGATGTTCAGTGCTTTATTTTTTTAATATGATTCATCATTATCTAAATAATGGGTGCGAGCAAAGTATTAATTTTCAGTTGAAATGGCATTAAAAAAGGCCTTAAAAGTCTTGAATTTAGATTTATCAATCCTGGGGGGGACCCTGATTTGAACAATAAAACACTCACAAGAAAAATTGGTGTTTAAACGTCCATTAAGTCTGACCAATATCTAAATTTAGTAGATTAACTTAGCCTGATTTGCCTAACAAAAGTCTGCTAGCTTAAATGCTACGAATGCTAATGTATCTACAATTCTCTTAGCAAATAGGTTCAACAAGGATGGTTATCGCTTTCTTGCTAACGCAGAGCATGAATTTTGTTCTAATGATGATCAGTTGCCATGACACAGCCCTGATATAGAAAGAAATGATGTAAATAGCAATGAAATGAATCATAAAATTAGCAATGAGTGGTTAAAATCAATTTCCTCTGTTTAATCATACGTGTGTTAACTCTCATCCTGATTAACCGCATGTGGAGGGTAATGAAATGCTTTAACGAGTAGCAACCTTTAAGCAGTAAATGATTTGTCGTAAACACCCCTAATGAATAGGTAATGCAGAGTAATGTTTTAATCTTCTGGCTTCGAGTGGACAAAGAGCAGCTGAATTCTCAAAGAAAGGAACAGCATTTTAAAGTTTTGTCACTTTATAGAGCATACAACAGGAGAAAAAAAGTCTTAAATAGCATTATTATGTGAATTAGAATCATATTTTGAGACGACTCAACTATATACAACAATTTAGCAAAGCGCAGATGACAAGAAATTAGTCTTTTAATCTGCCGGTTAGCCACACCTACCATTATAGGGCTCGAGCGTCCCCAACAGGTGGATGACGTCAGCGGGAGACTGGGCTCATCGGTTTTACTATTCAGCCCATTGAGGGGGAATTATTCAGAACGAGGAAAACGTGACGAAGAGAGCCGCAAAATGTCATTGTTTCAGTCACTCCAATATTTTTACAGGATATTCTTTTTATCCAAGTATTTTTCCCCAATAGCTAAATAAATGGCTTGAGAAGGACCAGTCAGCCCATCGAGGTGGAACTATTCGCAACGAGGAAAACGCGACGAAGAGAGCTGCAAAATGTAATTGTTTCTGTCTCTTCAATATTTTTACAGGATTTTCTTTATATCCAAGTATTTTCCCCAATTGCTAAATAAATGGCATGGTCATGACAAATAACAGCCTTGTGCTAAATGGAATATGAAATAATAAAAATGCACTTTTTCAGGATGACATGGCAAAATTACTCCATAATGGTCAAAACTGTCGACTTCACCTTTACTGTCGCACCTCCCGAACGATATTTTATGACACCTAAATCGGACATATGTCATTTCCCTTCCCCGGCTTCGGAGAATGTAAACAAAGCAAGAGGCGTGACAGCTAGCCGACATGCTAACCCGAACCGAGTGATGTTTCAAAGTCTCCAAAGCGGAAAATCACACATAACTAGCCCGGATTATTTGACATGACGACTGGGAAGTCGATTGTCTTCGCGGATTGGCAAACCGCCCGGCGGAGAGCAATTTACAGTTCGTTCCCCGGAGGAGGGCGGCTGCAGTTGTTGTGCAGCTAATGTGCATGAGGAGAGCTTTTTATATGCCTATCAATGATCAAACGTAAGTAGTCCTTTATTTAAAGAAAGTTTGTAGTGTTTACTTCGTAATCACTGTATTCGTATTTGACATAATACAAAACAAGATGTTTACTCACTTCGTCGTAAGTCCAGTGGTCCCACAGCCAATGTTCCCTCTAATTTTTCATGTGTCTGAGCAAACGCACAATCTCCCTGAGCACACTGCGGCCCACAATGAGCAACATCAGATGTGTACCGTATTTTTTGGACTATAAGTCGCACCAGCCAAAAAATGTGCAATGAAAAGATAAAAACATTTATGTCGCACCGGCGTATAAGTTGCATTTTTTAGGGAAATTTATTTGGTATAATCCACCACCAAGATTTTGAAAGGCAATTTAGAATAAAAACACAATAGAGAACAACAGGCTGAATAAGTGTACGGTATGCTAACATTACATGACTCATAAACAACGAACTGAGAACATGCCTGGTATGTCAATGTAACATAGCTATTTAGAGTTATTCAGATAGCAATAGCATAATGCTAACTAGCAACAAGGATATAATAATGCGTGAATAAGTTCACATATAAGTCGCTCCAGAGTACAATGTAAGAATAAAACTGCGATTTATAGTCCGAAAAATACGGTACATAGCGGCCACACACCAGTATCACGCCTTTTCACGCCTATTAGCATTTCTACTGCCCGTAAATTATCTAGTAGTAAAAGCATTTAATGATTAAAGGGTATGTAGTGCCCTGGGAAAATTTTAATATTCCATCATTCATCCATAAACGCATGCCTTTTGTATTCATATCATGCCACTTCGTGTAATTGCACACAAGAAAATGAGAGAAATTTGGCTCGATTGTCAAGCTAAAACGACCGGCGCCCGAGATCTGGCAGATTGTGTGCGTGACGTCACGACAAGTGAAGAGAGTGCCACCGGCCACTAGGGGGGCAGCGCCTGTCTGCATCAATAGAATTCCTTCTAGTGAGGGGAGAATTAGGGGTGTTTTGAGCTGTTTATGCTGATGCATTTTGTTCGTCCTGCACATATTCCAGGTTCCCTCATGAAGAAACACCCCTCGTTGTCAATAAAAGAGAATTCAGAATTTACAGTGAGGGGTGTTGCTTCAACAAGAAAAAGGCTCAGTGCTTTAATACTGAATGGCGGCGATGATGGCAGACAATTTCGTTTCTAGTTTCAGCGACGAATCCGACGTAGAAGGACGTAACGAATGTTCATCTAATGGTGACGAGGAGAGTTACGAAGCTTTAATCGGTGTTTTAGGTTACCAATTCGAGCCCAAACGAACGCCAATGTAGCGTAATGAAACGGTCATTGAGGGGAGCAATGACACTGATGAAACATCGGCAGCAGATCGTGTGGGAAACACCAATGATTTGTTTTGCATTTCTTTTTGTGAAGCTGATACACCGTGACTGCAAAATAAAGGAATGCATAGAATAATTATCATTTATTGCGCTATCATAGCTTTTCGCTCTGCCAACAGACAAAAATATGAATGGGATCAGAGGATTTGTTCTATATATTTTACGAACGATAATTTATACATGTGTCCAGTCCTGTATCCAATGCGTGACATTTTTTTATTATAAAAGAGTACTCACTCTGGCCATTTCGAGCTTGGCTGCTCCCCTCCTTTGCTTAGCTTTAGCCTCCTTTACCAGTCATCGTCCTCTTTCTTGATATCTCGGGACATTTAGGTGGCTGCGCCTGTATGGTCGGCACTGCATCTCCTTTGAGCAGCAATCTTTTAGCAAAACCCGATTTCTCTTGTCCATAGTTCGAGAAGCTTTCAGGTGGAAAATGCGCACCACAGAAAAGCGTGCCGGAGGCTGTGTCTAGAAAATTAGCCCTCTTTGCACGGACGAACTTTACCCATTGTCTGTGTAGTCCAGCTTTTTTTTTCGCGTTCAGGAACTCATGGATACTATATTCTGATAAATAACTATTTGTACACCACATAGCACAGCAGTTTTGAACCATTTTTGTGATGTTTTGGTCAAACAAACCCCAACGCTACTCTATTGTCGTTAAAAAACAATGGCACCTGGCTCCGCCTCGACTGTCAATCACTTGTCGTGACGTCTCCGCCCCATTCGGCTGTTTCCGGAACACTTTCGGAAATGTTCGTCATTTTTGATCTATTTTTGATAATTGCTCATTAATGTGATTGATTTTTTTGGTTAACTTTATCAATATTTGTTATCTTGGCACATAACGGTTCTATTGATGTCTCACACCCCGTTTGCCGCTACATATTCTTTAATATCCATAGTTAAAATATCTTAATAAAGGTCACTAGAATACACACCAATCTGACTGAAATTGTACCTTATTTTTCACGTCTTAATATATAGGACTTGCATTTGGTGTGATTGAGTTTACAAATTCAGAGGCATAGTTTTTACTTCGCTAGCTTTCTGGTATACTCACATACTTTGCCATGTGATTGCGGATTTGTTGAACTGACACCATTGACGCATTCATTTCGATGGCAAGTAAAATATTGTCAATGAGAACTTCAACTTGCTCTGGGTCAGATTTTATTTTGTGGGACAGCTCGTTTCTCTTCTGTCGGTCTTTTGCATTCTCCCGCAATAATGTACTAATCCCCAGTCGCATCTTGAGTCTTTGTAATTTTCAACAGCTTTCAAATGACTTTTCTGCTGAATATGACGCTTGAGGTAGTCCAACTTCCATTCAGTCCAGATTTTTCCCTCTGAAAACTCACTTGGTACTTTGGCTTCAGTTTCACCGCTTGTTCGTCTATTTGTACATGCTCCGACAGCCACTCCATCTTATATGAACCGCGTTTCTTTTTTACTTTGGCTTGGTGAGTGGAGGTGTCGCTGCCCGTTCGTTTCGCCATGATAAGGGGTTGGCCTTTGCGTCTCTCAACTTCGCCGCGCTCACGCACCATTGTCAGCTTGCTAACCTACGCCGCGCGTGTAGGCTGGGCAATACACAAGCAATGTCAATGCTATGATTGGCTGCGTAGCGGAAGTGAAACTTATCGTATCATTTCCTGGACACCTGTCACTCACCGAGTTACAACGCAATTAATACGTTTCTGTTGATTTTTGTTTTGTTTTGTGCGCAGCATTGAATTTCTTGTGCGCAGAGTTGGTGCCAGCAGTGCGCGATTGCGCACGCGCGCAGCTTAGAGGGAACATTGCCCACAGCAGTAGGGCTTGTTTTGGCCAATATCCATGTGAATGGGAACCTTATGAAACTCCAAAAAGGTGCATACGCCTCTCCCTCATAAAGCATGATTTTTCTGCAGCCCTTTGGCTGGCGTGATGCGAAAAATAAACGTATTAATCCGCAAAATCAGCTGACTCCTTAGTCCTCATACACAACAGTATGGCTGTTTAGTGAAGAGGACGCCTTCACTCGTACATGTCACAGCGCCCTCCTCCTCAATGCAAGACCAAAGCTGGAAGTCACTCATTTTCATGGCGCGGGATTCAAAAAACTAAATAAATATAGCGATCGCTTCCACACACATCCAAGCAGTTTATATCATTCAGGAGCATAAAATACCACGTGTATTATGAAATAAACATGCTTTTTCGTGTCACATGCACTTTAAGCTACTGATATGAATAGATTTTCTATTTAGTGGACGTAGGTTATTGAGACTGTTGTGCTTTTTTTTTTACATTGCCAAATTCAATTAAGACTTTTATGAGGAATGATTAGAATTTCTAAAAGTTACTGTAATGGTTTGTTTATACGTCGCCTGCAGCATGGTATTTTACAGTTCTCGGCAACAATTCTCACAGTCATAGTGCCTCAAGTCATGGAAAAAAATACACCCACTTTTTTCATTGACTTCTGTAACTACAACGTACAATGAGTCAACCTTGACAACGATGGAGTCACTATGCTGCGGATAAGCAGAAGGTCATCACATCCACCCTGACTCAGTGCATTGCTTTTATCCTGACAAAAAGGCATCCTTTAGGGAAGGGGCAAGAGCTGAATGATTGAGCAGGAATATTACCCTTGCTTGTCTTTTGGATCCTCACTCTTCGAGTTGAGGGTGCCTTCTGCACTTTTCAACTGTATCTTCTTATTTATTATTAAGACTGTCAGATGAATCTTTCATGTGCAGGAAATGAAAGAACACAGTGTAGGAGTACATGGAGGGAAGGTAGTGACAGAAAAGATGGCAATGGGGGCGGCAAAGGGCGGTGAATGAGATTTAAGGTGATGAACTAGATCAGAGAGGTACTTCAGTTATGTAACTACTACATACAGGTTAGTGGGCGTAAGGGTGGCCAAAGCTTTGTTTATGTGGATGTGTAAACTAATGGGGACATCAGAAAATGAACTGAACCGTTGTTTGGTTTAACCTCCTGAGACCTAAGCTTTTTTTGCTATGTGTTTTCAGCTAGTTGTGGACAAAAATTGCCTGTAGTTTGTAGGTACACTGTTATGAAAAAGTAACTGAACCTTTTGGAATTTCTCACATTTCTGCATAAAATTACTATCAAATGTGATCTAATCTTTGTCAAAACCACACAGATAAAAATACAGTGTCTGCTTTAACTAAAACCACAGGCAAACATGTATAGGTTTTCATATTTTATTGAGGATAGCATGCAAACAATGGCAGAACAGGGAAAAAATCAGTAAGTGAACCCTCTGCCTAAGGAGTCTTAAAGAGCAATTGAAACTAGGGCTGGGCGATATGGCCTTAAGCACGTATCGCGGTAAATTGAGCAGATTTACCTCGATAACGATAAATGACGATAAATTCGCCCAAGCGGACTGTTATATAATTTGAAAATCTGAATCAATGCATGAAATACAGATGAACCTTTTCTTGTTGATTTATTTACCAGCTTTCAATTTAATATGTTTAACAATCGGACATGCAGTCTAAACATTAAGTATACAAAAAATTATTGTAAACAATAAGAATTCAAGTATGAACATTTAGCAACAGCTTGTATGGCTTGAAGAATGTACATGGTCAAAATCAATATGCCTGTGCAAACATGTCATTGTAATACAAATGACTTACAGCTTGAACAGTACACTTCAAAAAGACAACTTATTGTTAATGGCTGCTGTGACATATTTACTTAACACAAGTGTTTACTTCAAGGTTTCAGTTTTTTTTTTCCCAAGTGCATTTTTTAATACATGCAAGCACACATGAACCCCCACACAGACACACACACATTAAAGCTGCATTGATCTAATGACACAGAATTAAGCACATACAGAAAAATAGCTGGGGCCATTAAACAGTCATATTAAAATTTTCACTGTTGGATTGTACTTTATGCTGAATGCTTTACTATCACAACAGCCATCAGAAATCACACATAGACAGAGATACACAATAACGTGACATACTAATTGCTAGATGCAGTCCGTGCCCAATCCACTCATTAATTTCAGCTGTTTCACCAAGGTTAGAGCCGCTATCCGACTCCATCACGTTTATTTGTAGCGTTAGCCGCTAGCGTTAGCCACTAGCGTTAGCCACTAGCGTTAGCCTGTGGCTTGGCTACTAGTAGAAAGCATTGAAAGCATCCTCTTTGGAAATCGTGAGAACAAGGGAGGACAGCGGGTGAAAGCCTGTCTGGATGCCGCCAAGAGTCTATTTAATGTCAGATGAAAGTTTGGCGAACCTCCCTTAAGCCACACTCCGTCACGTTTGCTTGTAGCGTTAGCCGCTAGCGTTAGCCACAGGGCTCTTGTTTGTTTGGCTTCCTGATAACCACGTGACTCCATACGTAAGCACACTTTCTGCTTTCTTAAAGGGGAATGAACATTGCCGAACAACACAGAATCAAAGCGGGGTGAAAAGACTATATTTTCTTGTTTTACTAAATTACCGAATTTACCGTCATGGTCAAAATTACGTCGGTCATCGTGAAGAATTTCGGTGCCGGTAAATTTTTGATTTACCGCCCTGCTCTAATTGAAACCAAGTTTACCAAACATTTTAAGTGAGGTGTGTGCCCAATCACTGATGAGTGGTATAAAGCTGCCCTGCCCACTGTTAAACAGTTATCAGTCATTTTACGTAAATATTTCAACCCAAAGTTAGGCTAATTTTTTCCATTCATTTCATTGTATTCACACCATTTCAAAGTGGAGCCAAAAATACAATAATTACCTTGAATCCTCGACCAAATCACTCTTGAGACACTCCTGCCTGCTTGTATGCACTAAAACTTTCGTCCTGTTTCCACTTCCACCTTAATCCGGCGTTAGAATGCGGTGTGCGTTTGAGTTCATCATAGTAAAAGCAACGAGAACACTCTGTCTGGCTTGGCCTTTTCTGGGAAGGGGTGGCGCAACGTCTGTAGGAGTTGTCCTATCAACTAATGGGGAAGTCTATGGTTTTGCTTTTCATGTTTTACTCAATAGTGTCAATTTTTAATATCATACCGAGCTACATAGTACATTTTTGTAACCTTTTCGAGGTTTCTTTGCTGAGCTACTGCAGGAGCCTTGATAAGATTTCGACGCCTTTTCTTCATTTAATTAGTTGTAAAGTAGTGTAGACACCACAAGAGGGTGCTGACAATATCCCTGAATGTGCCCAAGTTTTCAAAGGTATTTTTAAAAATGACATTTAATGGGTCTCAGGGCCAAAAATTGAATGTCCTCAAATGATTATACAGGCTCTGAGGAGGATATGAGACTCTAATGATGATAGTGAAACACCATTATGGGGGTTGGATACTTTATTTACTCAACTTCTTTAGGTTTACGTTACCTTGTTTGTGCCCGTCAGACCTCCTAACAACATAATGTATGTTATATTAACACCGGGAATGTTTCTCGAGTTTAATTCTTCCCTAATACAGTGTAGACCATGAACCAGTGCTAAAAGAACAAAAACGATCGTGATGAGGATGATTTTTATCTGCCTCCTTAGGGAGCTGAGGGGGCATTAAAAAGTAAGACAAAGCAGGAGACTGGAGACATTTAACTTTTGAAAAAGTGATAAAATAGGCCACTTGTGAAAAGATAGAGAACGGCTGTATTACTTTGCAAAAAGGACGATTGTATGCGAGATGAAAGTTGACCATGGTTACACCGCTGGGATCAGATGAACTATAAACCTGGCTATTAAACCCGAAGATTAATCTCTGTAAAGCAAGCTCCGGCAACAGATCAATACTGTCTGCTCTGTTTTTTCTAATTCATCATGAAATATGATAACATCGTGTCACAGCATGTGGCTGAGCAACAACTCTCAAACACACCACCGAGAGCTCAAGGAACACTGTGGGGGGGAACAACCACAAGGCCATACATCACACACACATCCCATAAAGTCAGTCTGTCCCTCCGTATTACTTCCTCAGAGGGATGCTGTGTGGAGAAGAGAAGGGGCGCTTCAAAAGAAACGAGCGAGAGCACCACTCAAAGCTCGCCACAAAACCCCTGGAGATGAACCATTAAACCATGATTTTCACGTATTTTTATATGCCATTATCAAGCATTGAGCATGTTTAGTCCTTTTGGAAACAGTCGTATTCTTACCTTATGCTTTAAATCGAAAAGGGACATCAATGAGTCTGTTTTGTTTTATATATTACTAAATATTATGAGTTATGTGTGATTAGTTGTCTCTTTCTGTACTTTGATTGACTTTTCAAAGTTCATGACATGAGCATAGAACTCCAAAATGTCTTGAAAGATGAAGTGTTGACACTGAAGCGGAACAACAATTAAGTAGTGTATCTCAAACCCTGATTGATAAATGATTACAGAAGTGCAGACAATTGCACGAGTCACTATGATCCCAGTCACAAGCAAGGCCTTTTTCATGGTTCTGCGTTCCGTTGACGACGGAGCGACAGCGTAGACCCTACAGTGGGGCAAATAAGAATTTAGTCAACCACAAATTGTGCAAGTTCTCCCACTTGAAAATATTAGAGAGGCCTGTAATTTTTAACATAGGTAAACCTCAACCATGAGAGACAGAATGTGGAAAAAAACCCAGAAAATCGAATTGTTTGATTGTTAAAGAATTTATTTGCAAATCATGGTGGAAAATAAGTATTTGGTCAATACCAAAAGTTCATTTCAATACTTTGTTATGCACCCTTTGTTGGCAATAACGGAGGCCAAACGTTTTCTGTAATTCTTCACAAGCTTTTCACACACTGTTGCTGGTATTTTGGCCCATTCCTCCATGCAGATCTCCTCTAGAGCAGTGATGTTTTGGGGCTGTCGTTGGGCAACGCGGACTTTCAACTCCCTCCACAGATTTTCTGTGGGGTGGAGAGCTGGAGACTGGCTAGCCCACTCCAGGACCTTGAAATTCTTCTTACGAAGCCACTCTTTGTTGCCCTGGCTGTGTGTATGGGATCATTGTCATGCTGAAAGACCCAGCTACGTCTCATCTTCAATGCCCTTGCTAATGGAAGGAAATTTTCACTCAAAATCTCTCGATACATGGACCCATTCATTCTTTCCTTTATACAGATCAGTCGTCCTGGTCCCTTTGCAGAAAAACAGCCCCAAAGCATGATGTTTCCACCCCCTGCTACACAGTGGGTATGGTGTTCTTCGGATCGAGTGATGACGTCAATCACAGCACCTCCGTCGCGGCTGACGAAGCGGACCAACTCTCTCAATATCAGAGGGGTGTCCAAATGACTAGCGCAAACGTAGCACAAACGAATGGCACAGCTTCAGGTCCATTTTGCAGTAAATGGGGGGCAGCGAGTCACGTCATCATTCAAAATTAATATCTCAAGCCCCCCATTTACTGCAAAATGGATCGAAAGGGGTGCCATTGGTTTGTGCTACATTTGCGCTAGTTGTAGGGACACCCCTCTGTTATTTTGTATTTTGTATTTGTATTTTTATTAGGATCCCCATTAGCTGATGAAAACATCAGCTACTCTTCCTGGGGTCCACACAAAACATAAAACAGACAAAATATCAACATACTAATCTATGGAGGACCCTTTCTGGGGGCCACACAAAACATAAAACAGACAAAACATTAACATACCAATCAACATAGGCTATACTGTATAAAAAGAGAAGAATTCTTATCTTGAAAAATTTACACACTAAAACAAACATAATTCAACATACTAACATAAAAACAGAGGAAAGTAAGGAGGTAATTACACAATATAAGAGGTAAAATATAAGTCAACAACAACAAAGAGGCATACATTACAAATTACATCAGTGATCAAATGCAGTTGACCCGAAAGTACTGCTTTATTTGCTTCTTGAAATTAGCTTTATTTTGAGTTTTTAAAATTTGGTCGGGGAGGGCATTCCATTCAATCATAGCTCTACATAGTATTGTACGTTGTTTTAAGTTAGTTTTTATGATAGGTATGGTATAGTTACCGCTAATAGCATGTCTGGTTGGGTATGAATGCAGAGTTGAGCTCAGAGTGTAATCCTTAAACAAACTGCCTGGTTTGCTCAATGTCATGGTGTTTTTCAGAAAAACAAGAAGAGATACTCGCAGCCTTGAATCCACTTTAAGCCAAGACAGTTTGTCATGCATATTGTCTGTGTTGGCTCTTTGGCTGCTTTTGAGCGCAAGCCTGGCTGCTCTGTTTTGTACTCGTTGGAGCCTCTGTAGGTTCGTCTTTGTTGTACCTGACCAGACCACCGAACAGTAGTCCAGGTGTGACAATACAAGGGTCTGCAAGACCTGTTTTGTCAACTGAGGTGTTAAAAAGGGTGAACATTTTTTTACTACTGATATATTCCTACCCATCTTTTGCACTAACAAATCAATGTGTGTTGACCATGATAAATTGCTGTCTAAAGTTATCCCTAGGAGCTTGGTTTCTTGTACCTGCTCTACAACCACATTGTTTAGTACAAGGTTTAACTGAGGTTTGGATCTTAATGAATGTTTCGTTCCAAAAATACTACTACTACTACTAATACTACTAATAATGTTATTGAGTTTGTCTAATCCATAAGTGAAGACAAAACGAACTCAATACAACTATAAAATAATAGTTAATATCTCAAAAAGGATAGCAGCACAAACACCAAAAAAATCTGCACAATCTAGCACAAACGAGTGACATAATTTTTCTATAAATTCTGAAGGGGGGGCCAAATTCACTGAGGTCACATCAGAAAGTGTCCGATTGCATCGATCTTTCTCAAATGTTTAAGGAAAATGCACTTACAGTCAATTACTCCTTTCCCTCCTCGAGTAAACCATTTAAATTAATGTTAAACAATCGGGCCGTTCATGTTCATCGGTTTTCCAATTGCTCTGAAAGCTACCAAGCAAACAAGTAAAACGCATTACTCAGCCAAATATCATTAAGCACCCCCTACATGAAGGTGACATTTGGCTGAGTCATAATTGATCTGGGCATGTTTTGTGAAAGATGGTAAACAGATGAACATCAAGAGAGCAGATGGAACATTTGCTAGTCTGACATTTAGTTGGAACACTGCCTCAGTCAGGTCTGTTTGTTTGCGTTCTTCAGTTTTCCATTAGCGTGTTTGAACAGAACTACTATGTGGAAGTGTTAGTGTGGGCAAAGCATCTTAAAGGGAACCTCTCAGACTTAAAGACTTGTAGGCTCTAATAAGCCACAATTATTCTCTTTTACTGAAATATGTTTTTAGAAAAACATAAAATATGGCCATTGATTTAAACATCATAAGCAAAGTTGAATTGTTTGGGAGTAACACACAACATGTGTGGAGGAAAAATGGAACAGCTCAACAACATCAACACCTCATCCTCACCGTGAAGCATGGTGGAGGCAGCATCATGATTTGGGGTGGTTTTGCTGCCTCAGGACCTGGACAACTTCAACCATTAATGGACAAATAAATTCTAAAGTTTATCAGGATATTTTGCAGGAAAGCCTGAGGCCATCTGTCAGACAGTTGAAGCTAAAAAGAGGATGGATGCTGCAAAAAGACAGTGATCAAAAACACGGAAGTAAATCAACTTCAGAATGATTTTAGAAGAACAAAATACACGTTCTGGAGTGGCAAATTAAAAGTCCAGACTTGAACCCCATTGAGATGCTGTGGCATGACCTAAAGACGGCGAATCATGCCAGACATCCCAGGAATCTGACTGAACTGCAGCAGTTTTGCAGAGGAGAATAAGCCAAGATTAGTCCTGATGGATGTGCTAGACTGATCTGCAGCCTCAGGCAGCGTCTGGTTGAAGTTATTGCTGCCAAATGGGTGGCCACAAAATATTAAATATGATGGTTCACTTAATTACTTTCCCCCTTCTGTCATTGTTTGCATACTGTCCCTTTTAAAATATGAACACCAATACATGTTTTGGTTGTTTTAGTTAAAACAGACACTGTTTTTCATCCGAGTGATTTTGACAAAGATAAGATCATATTTGATGGTGATTTTATGCATATGTGAGAAATTCCATAAGGTTCAGATACTTTTCCATACCAATGTAGTTTGTCACTGACACTAGACGAACACTACCGGTGTTCTGCAATTCTTTCCTACGCGGCGAGATGTCCAACATATGCGCACATCGGTAAAAAGCGGCGAGTCTTATATTAACTTTTCATTGCCTCAAAATACTTTTTGCATGTGTTTCCCTCTCATACTTTTAGGCATTGTGTTTTCTTGTGGCAACAACACTAGAAACAGAGGTGGCCAAAATGCAAATCATGGTGGAAAATAAGTATTTGATCAATACCAAAAGTTCATCTCAATACTTTATGTACCCTTTGTTGGCAATAACGGAGGCCAAACGTTTTCTGTACCTCTTCACAAACTTTTCACACACTGTTGCTGGTATTTTGGCCCATTCCTCCATGCAGATCTCCTCTAGAGCAGTGATGCTTTGGGGCTGTCGTTGGGCTACACGGACTTTCAACTCCCTCCACAGATTTTCTATGGGATTGAGATCTGGAGACTGGCTAGGCCACTCCAGAACCTTGAAATGCTTCTTATGAAGCCACTCCTTTGTTGCCCTGGCTGTGTGTTTGGGATCATTGTCATGCTGAAAGACCCAGCCACGTCTCATCTTCAATGCCCTTGCTGATGGAAGGAGGTTTTTACTCAAAATCTCTCGATACATGGCCCCATTCATTCTTTCCTTTACACAGATCAGTCGTCCTGGTCCCTTGGCAGAAAAACAGCCCCAAAGCATGATGTTTCCACCCCCATGCTTCACAGTGGGTATGGTGTTCTTCGGATGCAATTCAGTATTCTTTCTCTTCCAAACACAGACTGATCCTGTTCAGTTGGATTTCCAGGTGGACAACTGTCAGCTGTAAATCTAGCAGCTATGGCATTTTGGATAAGGAAACATAAGAGTACTGTTTTCAAGAGATCAATATGTAGCTGTATAAATTAAATACACACACACTATGTATGTATATACAGTAATGTTAGCTAAATTAGGCTAGGTTCATTCCCCAGCTCTTCATGCACAAATCCGATTTTTTCGTATTTTTCCGACTCGGCTGAACGGGAAAGGTTGCATAAAAGAGGACCATTTGAAATTCGATCCAGGTCACTTTCGTATGTGGTTAAAATCCCATCCGGGCCACATTTTTCCAGAATGTGGCTGCGGTCTGAACTGTCAAGTCCCCCAAATTGGAATTCATACAGCAATTAACGTCAGCAGAGAGCGAGAAAGACAGAGCGCTACGGTAGCGGTGCAGCTGTGCATTAGCGCCTAGCTTGAACGCGGATTTTGGGGAAGGAGCGGGCTTGACAAAAGTCATAAAAAAATAAAATGGGTTGATGATAAGGCTGAGAATGCTCGGTTTTCTCTCTGCTCCAATGCTCCTGCGCATGCGGGCCAGTTTGCTAAGCGAATTAGAGCGCATGTGTGATACTTGAACAGGCTCAAAGGACAAAGGCAGTCTGAACGGGCACGCCAAAAAAACCCCCAGATATGACAAAAAATCGGAATTGTGCATTAGGACCTGCGGTATGAACCTAGTCTTAGTTAGCTAGCTAGTTATGAAGTAGGTTAATTTGTTGATAAATAATAATAAAAAGAGTCATGAAAGACACACACACAAAATACTATATGGACATAATACTTACATATAAGCTCTTGCTGTGTAAAATAATCTTAAAGAGCATATGACACGAGAAAAAAAGTCTTAAATGGCATTATTATGTGAATTAGAATCATATTTTGAGACGATTCGACTATATACAACAATTTAGAAAAGCACAGATGACGAGAAATTAGTTTTTTAATCTGCCGGTTAGCCACGCCTACCATTATAGGGCTTTAGCGTCCCCAACAGGTGGATGACGTCAGCGGTAGACTGGGCTCATCGGTTTTACTATTCAGCCCATTGAGGGGGAATTATTCAGAACGAGGAAAACGCGACGAAGAGAGCCGCAAAATGTCATTGTTTCTGTCTCTTTACTTCAATATTTTTACAGGATATTCTTTTTATCCAAGTATTTTCCCCAATAGCTATATAAATGGCTTGAGAAGGACCAGTCAGCCCATTGAGGGGGAACTATTCACAACGAGGAAAACGCGACGAAGAGAGCGGCAAAATGTCATTGTTTCTGTCTCTTTACTTCAATATTTTTACAGGATATTCTTTTTATCCAAGTATTTTCCCCAATTGCTAAATAAATGGCATGTTCATGACAAATAACAGTCTTGTGCTGAATGGAATATGAAATAATAAAAATGCATTTATTCAGGACGACATGGCAAAATTACTCCATAATGGTCAAAAATGTCGACTTCACCTTTACTGTCGCACCTCCCGAACGATATTTTATGACACCTAAATCGGACAAATGTCATTTCCCTTCCCCGGCTTCGGAAAATGTAAACAAACCAGAAGCCGTGACAGCTAGCCGACATGCTAACCCGAACCGAGTGATGTTTCAAAGTCTTCGAAGCGGAAAATCACACATAACTATCCTGGATTATTTGACATGACGACCCGGTTGTCGATTGTCTTAGTGGATCGGCAAACCGCCCGGCGGAGAGCAATTTACAGTTCGTTCCCCGGAGGAGGGTGGCTGGATTTGTTGTGCAGCTAACGTGCTGCTGCTAATTAGCATTAGGAGAGCTTTTTACATGCCTATCAATGATCAAACGTAAGTAGTCCTTCATTTAAAGGAAGTTTGTAGTGTTTACTTTGTAATCGCTGTATTCGTATTTGACATAATACAAAACGAGATGTTTACTCACTTCCTCATAAGTCCAATGGTCCCACAGTAAATATCCACGGTGAATGGGAACCTTTTGAAACTCCAAAAAGGTGCATACGCCTCTCCCTCCTACAGAATGATTTTTCTGCAGCCGTTTGGCTGGTATGATGCGAAAAATAAACGTATTAATCCGCAAAATCAGCTGAATCCTTCGTCCTCATACACAACAGTACACTGTAGCGTGAAGAGGACGTCTTCTACCGTACACGTCACAGCGCCCTCCTCCTCAATGCAAGACCGAAGCCGGAAGTCACTCATTTTCATGGCGCGGGATTCAAAAAACTAAATAAAAATAGCGATCGTTTCCACACACATCCAAGCGGCCCATATCATTCAGGGGCATAAAATACCATGTGTATTATGAAATAAACATGCTTTTTCGTGTCACAGGCACTTTAAGGGATGTCACTTTTTACATACCTAGTCTGTGTAGTCCATGGTAAATTTATTCCTGACAGCCAGTTAATAAGAATGAAAGATTCCCATTGGATTCCATAAAAAATGCATGTGGGTCATTTTTGACCCACTTGTGGAAGCTTAGGGTAGTAATACACAAATGACAATTTCTTCAAATGTTCAAAAAGTTCATCAAAAATTTGAATGGCATTATATCAAAAACATGTTTTTTGAGGAATACCTGGAATATAAATTGATAACAATTTTTCAATCCGAAGATATTTCAAGAAAACAACCTGACCGGGTCATTTTTGACCCACTTATGCATCTAAAGGTTAATTACGATGAATTTTTAAGCTGTGGTTAACTCGATTAAAAATGTTAATCGTTTGACAGCCCTAGAAATTATATATATATATTATCGGTTATCGTAACGGTATCGACCTTAAGGAGCAGGAAGGTATCGATATCGGTTTCAAAAATTGGATACCGTGCACCCCTAGTTTAATCATTCATTAAATCAACACGTATGGATGGATGCATGTGTCTATCGGTATGGATGTACTGTATGTATAGTACTGCTTTAATGGGCAAGTCTCATTGAAGCGAGAGCCATGATGACAATTCTGCTGCTCCATTTATTCTTAATGCTCTTTCTGCTGTTAATCTGTGTGCTTTAGGGTTTATATCATTAAAACTGGGAGTGTGCTAAAAGGCCACTTGAACACCAAGTGCTCATTCCTTAGTCTTGAAAGTACATTATCCAAGACGAGCTGAGAAAGTGTCTATTTGCCTGACACATTCTGTATCTTTCTCTCGCGTTTCCTCCTGTCGCCCGACCTGCTTTCCACCTTGCTAATGGCGTATCGGCTTCCTGTAAACACGGTCTGCCCTGTAAGCGCCCAGACAAATAACAAGCTCATTTGAAGAGAGTGTGCAACTGACAGACAGCCATTTAAAAGGTGCCCATATTACAAGAGCCTGTCAACTAACTAGCCAGCCTTTTCCTCCTCTTTTAAAAATCATTTTCGCAATTTTCCTTTCGCTACGAGAAAAAAAAACTGACTAAATGAGATGTGACGTCCGCACTTGATCATATGAGGCTCCATCTCAATCTTAGCTCTTCTGGGCCCTGATGATGATATATGAGGCCACCATTCCTAATTGCAAGACTCGGTCTCGCCCAGTCATACAAGAAAACCATTTGCCGTGACGAATGAACTTCTCCCCATGCCAATGAGAATGAATGGCCGTTTTATCGCTGGATTCATCTCAATGGTCTGTGTTGTCCATTTGCTAGAGGAAAAAATCCACACTCCATGTGTCAGCCAATAGGAAGATGAGAGAACTGAAAAACTTTTTTCATCGCTCAACGTTCCTGTTTGTCCTTCGAGCTCTTTTAACTTGCGACATTGACGACAATAGGTTGTGCTTCCTTGAATTTTAAGCACCCCGAAAATTTTAAATGTGGCTCTGAGAAATATGCAGCCTAATGTGTAGGAAAAAGTTCAGTATACAGCATATGCAGAGGTGGGTAGTAAGACGTTACATTTACTCAGTTACATTTACTTGGGTAACTTTTTGAGAAAAATGTACTTCTAAGGCTAGGTTCATACCGCAGGTCAATGCACAAATACGATTTTTGAATGAATGAAATATTTATTGTCATCATCATCGGTAAGCCTGTCGCAATATGCAATACTTCCATTTATCGCACGGTAAATAAAAATGAAGGCGATAATTTTTCCACTGCGATTTATCGCCTCGCGTGCACGCGTGCGGCTGACGTGCTGTTAAACGTTCGGCTTCCTTGTCACCAACTACGCAAAATGCATTTTAGTTCTGTTTTTAGTTTAGTGCAGTTTAAGTTTAGTGCAGGTGGAGGAAAAAAAAAGAAAAGGTGATGCTTACCATTGAAATGAAGATGTGAATGATAGCAAAATATAAGCATGGTGTGTGCATCCATGAATTGGGTCGTAGAATGCCGATCTCGGCCGGCGGTCCCCCTCCGTTCGCCAGTCTTTATAAGTTAAGGTGATCGTTCTTATTGTAGTAACATCGCCTAAGAAATCGCCAGCTTCGTCAGGTTTCAAATCATTTATTCCATCAACTCGGCGAGTGCCCACTGCGGTTGACGCCAGGATCGAAACAGAAAGTAAAATAGCGCTCTCCTGCTCACCGTCCGCCCCGCGGTGCGTTCAGGTACAGCAAAAAAAGTCCGCCACATTAGAAGCCGATTCGTTACATTATTACAGGTACTGTACTGTATTATTGTTATTATTGCTATTATTATATTATTGTTATTCTGATTTTTATTCATATTTTATTTGTTTTGCTCTTTGTAATTGCTATTTGCAATAGTAACAGCAGTATTTATTAAGGATGTAGTGTGGGTTTTTGGGCTGTGGAACGAATTATTGGAATTATAATTTATTCTTATGGGAAAATCCTGCTCGACATACGACCATTTCGACTTACAAACAAGCCCCTGGAACGCATTAATTTCGTATGTAGAGGTACCACTGTATTACACATGGAACGCCATAGCACAAGCTATGAGGGGAAACGTTTTCATTTGCCTAGATGCTTAAATTATTAAGTGGAATTTTATTTTTCTTAAAAAACACGTTATTTCTTCTGTGTTTCTGTGCAGTATTAATATTGTTGTCTTTTACTTAAAATAGGCATGGTCTATTGTTTTTAGTTGTGATTTCCTAAAAAGTATTTTTGAATTTAAGAGTAAACATTTATTGTGTTTAAATGGGTGTACATGATCTATTTATACTGTACTCTCACAGTGTTATTGTATTTTATTATTTTTTTAATTGGGGGGGTGCAATAATATCGCATATCGCAGCAATTTATGAAATAAATTATCGCACACTAAAATTTGTTATCGCGACAGGCCTAATCATCGGTATCATTGACAATCAATTACAAAATGTGATATGATTTACCCGAAGGAAGAAAGAACCGAAGAAAAAGACAAAGGCAGACGGGAGGCAGCATATGCTTATCAGTTTACCGTCCCCCCATACAGCTAAAGACGCACAATCAGACATAGTACAGTTACATACATCACATGGCCACAAACTGTACAATAACACAATCAACAATCTGGGTTTACAATAACTCAGCGTCCAGTCAAGCAGTTCCATTGCGGTTGTTGATCACACAGCAGTCTTGTGCGCAAGATTAGTGGTCTGAGTTTCAGGGGGTACAAGGTTATGGCTTTGTCATTGTCCCTGACATTCTAGCATCTATTTTTTGTGGGAACATTTTGTTGTGGCTATGTGTGTGGCAAACGTTTTATGTGTTATCACAGCTGGTGTGGGTAGCGACTCAAAATGCTTTTCTTATAAGTCTCTTTAAAGGGTACATTCCTATGGTGTACATGGTGGCAACAATTGCCGCACACAAAGATAACTTTTTCATTTTTTTTTTTTTTTTTTTTTTGCGTACTCGTTCAGACTGCCTTTTTCCATTGAGCCCGTAAATTTAGTATGCATGCGCACCAACTCACAGTCCGACAAGCGCTGAGCAAACTGACCCGCATGCTGGCTCTATGTCATTCTAGGGCGATCATATTTTAATTTACAAGAAGAGGACGCAAATAACAGACATAAATAACGCCCTTTAGTCCTATATTCAAAGTTTATATGGATTGATGGAACGCATGCACGTATTGTGCGTGCAAGACATAGACACATATAGTCAGTTTGCCCCGACTCTCGGCCATGTAAGCAATGTTGAAATACTTCTCATTTGGCGCACAGAAAGAAAGTCGAGCATTCTCATGCTTATACCCTCCCCCAGGGTTTCCCTTACATACACGATATTGTGGCGGCATGCCACACTAAAATAAAAGCCGCCACGCCTTGCAAATGACATCTTTTTGTTTTTTTAAAATAAATTATTATTATTATTTTTATTTTTAAAATAGGGCTGTCAAACGATTAAAATTTTTAATCAAGTTAATTACCAGTGTTGTTAATCTTACTGAAAAAAAGTAATTAATTATAGTTGCAAATTACTTCTCCCAAAAAGTAATTGCGTTAGTAACTCAATTACCTGAATGTAAGAGTGTTAGGGCCTCTGCCCCTCCTTCCTAATTACAGGTCAGACGGGTGGAGTGGCCGCAGCTGTGAGCAGTTACAATCAGCCAGCTTTAAAAGCCCAGCGGACGCACCACCACGTCGCCAGATCAACTTGTCTTTCTTCTCAGTCAGTTGTATCCCGCACCCCTATTGTACACATTGATTTTGACTCTCGGCTCATGACCTCTTTGTCTCGCTTCCAGGACCTGATCAGCGCGCCCCTCGTCGGATACCTCAGCTTATCTTCTGACCCGCTCAAGCCGACAGCCGCCGACATCTCACGTTGGCTTCAACTTGCAACAACTCCTCCTTCCGTCTGAGTAATCATCGTGTGTTCAATAAACTTGTCATCTCCCCACTCACGTTCCCTGTTGTCTGCGTTGGGATCCCCCACCACTTCCGCGATCCTTAACAGTTTGATCTGGCCAAATGGATCCCGCAGACAACGCCAGCTTCCCGCCCGCATGGCTGGACGGACACCATCAAGCCATCCAGCACCTCTACGAAATGGTAACGAATATCGGGCACACACTCCAAACAGTGCAGGCACGGCTTACGCCGCTCCCTCAACCGGATCGCCCGGTCGAACCACGCACACGCCTGTCAAACTTTCCTCCCGCCACAGCCGATCTCCGCGAGCCTTTCGTTCCCGCCCCGGCTCCCTATAGCGGCGACCTCGGAACCTGCCGGGCATTTCTCGTGCAATGTAGCTTGGTATTTGAACAACAGCCGTCTACTTACCGGGATGAAAAGGCGAGAATAGCCTATCTGATAGGCTGCCTTCGTGGTGTAGCTTTGGAATGGGCTTCCTCTGTCTGGGAGCAGGATTCCCCCGTGTGTAATTCCTACGTCGAGTTCACCGAGGAAATGAAGAAAGTTTTCGACCACCCCGTTCGTGGCAAGGAAGCTGCTAAGCGACTCATGTCGGTACGCCAGGGAGCCCGGAGCGTCGCCGAGTTTGCCATTGAATTCCGAACACTGGCGGCTGAAAGCTGTTTTAATGACCAGGCTCTACAGGAAGTGTTTACGCGTGCTCTCAGCGAGTCTCTCAAAGACGAACTGGCCACACAAGATGATTCCCTCTCGCTGGATCGTTTGATCGAGCTGTCGATCAAATTGGACAATCGGATTCGGGAACGCCAGCGACAGCGTCGGGAGCCTCCTCACGCCCGTGTCTCTTCCCCTCAGCCGTTTCCGCCTCTCGGCCAGGCACCCAGCACTGCGTGTGTGCGCGCAGGCGCACCTCCTGCTGACAACCCGGAGCCCATGCAACTGGGCCGAACCAGACTAACACCTGGAGAACGTCAGCGAAGATTCAATAGCAGATTATGCATCTACTGTGGAACTGGGGGACATTTCCTTCGCGATTGCCCAATACGCCCGGAAAGACCAACTGACTCACCAGTAGTCGAGGGGCGACTCATGAGCCATATGAATAATATTCCCTCTCGCCGACTTCAACTCTCAGCTACCCTCTCCTGGAAGAGCCAGTCACGCACAGTCACCGCCTTGGTGGACTGTGGCTCAGATGAGAACTTCATCGATGGGGAACTGGTCCATCAATTGGGGCTTGTGACACACCTTCTCTCGGCTCCTTTACATACCACCGCTTTGGACGGCCGAGTCCTGTTCCAGGTGACTCATCAGACGGAAGCCATCAACCTCCTCACATCAGGTAATCACCAGGAGGTGAGCTCTTTCCTCATTTTCAAGAGCCCTCGAACCCCCCTCGTCCTTGGGCTGCCGTGGTTGAAGAGACACAATCCGTCCATTGACTGGTCCCACCCCAAAATAACCGCCTGGAGCCCGTATTGCCATGCACACTGTCTCAAATCCTCCCTGACGCCGTCCTGCCCTGTCTGGAAAGTTGAACAACCGGACCTCTCCGCGGTACCCGAGTGTTACCATGATCTCGGACAGGTCTTCAGTAAGGAGCACGCAGCTTCGCTCCCTCCACACCGCCCATACGACTGCGCTATCGACCTCCTACCAGGAGCAGCCCTCCCCAGGGGGCGCCTGTTTTCCATCTCTCAACCTGAGAGGGAGGCGATGGAACAGTACATCAAGGAATCCCTGGCAACGGGAGTTATACGGCCGTCCTCTTCTCCGGTGGGTGCGGGGTTCTTCTTCGTGCCGAAAAAAGATGGCGGCTTACGTCCCTGCATCGATTACCGATCCCTGAACGATATCACTGTAAAGAATAAATATCCTCTACCGCTCCTCGATTCCGCCTTTACCCCCCTCCAGGGGGCCACTGTATTCTCCAAACTCGATCTCCGCAGCGCCTACCATCTTGTCCGCATTCGAGAGGGGGATGAGTGGAAGACTGCGTTTAACACACCCCTAGGTCACTACGAATACCTAGTCATGCCATTTGGTCTCACTAACGCCCCCGCGATCTTCCAGAACCTTGTGAATGATGTTCTCGGTGACATGATCAATCAGTTTGTGGTAGTCTACCTAGATGACATCCTGGTCTACTCTAACACCCAACTCGATCACGAGCGTCATGTCCGCCAGGTGCTCCAGCGTCTACTCGAGAATAAACTCTTCGTAAAGGCAGAAAAATGCGAATTCCACGTCCCCGAAACCACCTTTCTCGGCTACATAATCGGCAAAGGCCAGTTACGCATGGACCCAGCTAAGGTCTCAGCGGTTCAGGATTGGCCTCTTCCCACAGACCGTAAACAGCTCCAGCGCTTCTTGGGCTTTGCAAATTACTACCGTCGGTTCATTCGTAACTACAGTCGGATTGCTGCTCCTCTCACTGCCCTCACTTCCACAGCCACACCATTCCGCTGGTCTCACTCTGCCAGTATGGCTTTTCATGAACTCAAGACCCGTTTCACCTCAGCTCCTGTGTTAGCCAATCCTGACCCAGCACTTCAATTCATAGTGGAAGTGGATGCCTCTGAGGTAGGAGTTGGTGCTGTGCTGTCCCAGCGCGGGGCCGACGGCAAGGTGCATCCTTGCGCCTTTTTCTCCCGTAGGCTGTCTCCCGCCGAACGTAATTACACCATTGGCGATAGGGAACTCCTTGCGGTGAAGCTGGCCCTGGAGGAATGGCGCCATCACCTGGAGGGGGCATCATTACCGTTTGTCGTACTCACTGATCATAAAAACCTAGAGTACCTAAAATCCGCCAAACGCCTCAACCCACGTCAAGCACGGTGGGCCTTGTATTTTTCCCGGTTCAATTTCACCTTGTCCTATATTCCAGGTTCCAAGAACACAAAACCAGACGCCCTGTCCCGGCAATTCCAAAAGAACCAGTCCCAAGAAGAACCTCCGACTATCCTCCCGCCAACCTGCTTCCTCGCCTCGGTCGAGTGGGAAATCGAGGCTAAAGTTAAAGAAGCGCACGGAGCACACCCAGACCCTCGTGAGGGGGACCAGCCAAACCTCTTTGTGCCTCCAGACCTTCGTTCACAGGTACTGGACTGGGCGCATTCTTCACGCTTGTTTTGTCATCCTGGCATTAGGAGAACACTGGCGGTGCTACGCCAGCGGTTTTGGTGGCCCACCATGGCAACGGACACCCGAGCGTTCGTCCTTGCATGCACTGTCTGCGCCCGTAGCAAGACGACAACCAGACCCAGCGCTGGACTCCTACGCCCATTACCCATCCCGAGCCGCCCTTGGTCGCACATCGCCCTGGACTTTGTAACCGGTCTCCCGTCGTCCAAAGGCAACACGGTAATCCTCACAGTGGTAGACAGGTTTTCCAAAGCAGCCCACTTCATTCCTCTCCGCAAGCTTCCTACCGCCTCAGAGACTGCTGACCTCCTCACACAAAACATCCTCCGTCTGCATGGCATTCCAGCAGATATAGTTTCAGACCGGGGACCGCAGTTCACCTCCCAGGTGTGGAAGGCCTTTTGCTCAGCATTGGGCATTGAGGTGAGTCTTTCCTCCGGTTATCACCCACAGTCAAATGGACAGTGCGAGCGCACCAACCAACAACTAGAAGCTGCCCTCCGATGCACCACGCAGGCCGATCCTGCCTCCTGGAGCGACCATTTGCCATGGATTGAGTACGCTCACAACTCCCTTCCGAACGCCTCATCCGGTATGTCCCCGTTCCTCTGCTCCCTTGGCTACCAGCCCCCGTTGTTCCCCACACAGGAACAGGACATCGCCGTGCCCTCGGTCCAGGCTCATGTCAACCGGTGCTCCCAGGTCTGGAACACGGCTCGCACTGCACTTCTACGTGCCTCACAGGATTCCTGCACCCAGTCTAACCGTCGCCGCACAGCAGCGCCAGTCTACACTGTGGGCCAGAAGGTTTGGCTCGCGTCAAAGTCTCTACCGGTGAAGTCGGGTACAGCTAAACTCACCCCCCGTTTTGTGGGCCCATATGAGATTGTTAAGGTGGTGAACCCGGCAGCCGTACGTCTCAGGCTCCCTCGGCATTTCCGCGTCCATCCCACATTCCACGTCTCCCAGGTCAAACCTGTTTCCTCGTGTCCTTTGTCCCCCCCCTGTTCCGCCCCCTCCTCCTCCTCTGTCGGTCGATGGGGGCCCTGCGTACCAAGTGAGGCGGCTGTTGGACGTCCGCCGCCGCGGCAGGGGGCTTCAGTACCTCGTGGACTGGGAGGGCTATGGTCCTGAGGAACGCTCCTGGGTCCCGTCCCGGTGGGTGCTGTCTCGGGCCCTCATCCGGGATTTCCACCGCGCCCATCCCGATGCTCTCCGTCGGTCGCCAGGTGGCGCCCGTGGGAGGGGGGGTCCTGTTAGGGCCTCTGCCCCTCCTTCCTAATTACAGGTCAGACGGGTGGAGTGGCCGCAGCTGTGAGCAGTTACAATCAGCCAGCTTTAAAAGCCCAGCGGACGCACCACCACGTCGCCAGATCAACTTGTCTTTCTTCTCAGTCAGTTGTATCCCGCACCCCTATTGTACACATTGATTTTGACTCTCGGCTCATGACCTCTTTGTCTCGCTTCCAGGACCTGATCAGCGCGCCCCTCGTCGGATACCTCAGCTTATCTTCTGACCCGCTCAAGCCGACAGCCGCCGACATCTCACGTTGGCTTCAACTTGCAACAACTCCTCCTTCCGTCTGAGTAATCATCGTGTGTTCAATAAACTTGTCATCTCCCCACTCACGTTCCCTGTTGTCTGCGTTGGGATCCCCCACCACTTCCGCGATCCTTAACAAAGAGTAATTAGTTACTTTGCAAAGTAATTGGTGATAATTACTTTTTTTTTTTCCCCTCAAAAAAAAAAAAATAAAACACTGGCCACACTATGTGATGTTTTTTGTGAAGGTTTTTGGTACAATTGGCCCGAGCCCAATTCTTTACCCTGGATCAACTGTTAAAAGTTGTTAGAATTGCTCCCATTATTGCATTAGTTCCCTTCTCTCTACTTTCGACATATGAAAGTTTTAAAACTGTTTCATCATTTAAAGATAGATTCAAGTCAAGATTTTGCTGATTTAGAAGTATTTTATATAAAAAGTTACTTAGGTTCGCTAGGAAGGTTCTCTACAACAGAGCCGTCCTAAAAAGTATACTGCTTCAAGATGGCGGCTGTCTACTAACGCATTTAGTGCAATGTCTGTCATTTTGCATCTAGTTATATCTATATACAGTACATGTGATATCTACCACGTCTACCATATCTACCATAACATGCGGGCGTAGTTTGTAGGCTATCGGCTACAACATGTATTATTGGAGCTACCTAGCATCGCGTCTGCTCGGCGTCACAACTTTCTTGCCTCTCCCCACTCCTGCTCTGCTCTGTCGTCTCGGTGAGTCCGTCTCCCTCAGACTTTTCGACCAGTATAGTAACGCATAATAACGCATGCCTTTCCGTCCTCAGTAACGGTAACGGCGTTTCCAAGATGAGAAAAGTAATTAATTAGATTACCCACTACTGAAAAAAATAACGCCGTTATATTGTAACGCCGTTATTAACAACACTGTTAATTACAGCTTAAAAATTAATTAATCGTAATCAATCGCAATTCAAACCATCTATAAAATATGCCATATTTTTCTGCAAATTATTGTTGGAATGGAAAGATAAGACACAAGACGGATATATACATTCAACATACGGTACATAAGTACTGGATTTGTTTATTAAGGCAATAATTCAACAAGATGGCATTAACATTATTAACATTCTCTTAAAGCAATCCATGGATAGAAAGAGTTGAAGTTTTTAAAGATAAACGTTAGTACAAGTTATAGAAATTTTATATTAAAACCCCTCTTAATGTTTTCGTTTTATTAGAATTTGTAAAATTTTCAATCAAAAAATAAACTAGTAGCTTGCCATTGTTGATGTCAATAATTACACCATGCTCACTCATTGTGCTGAAGCCCATAAAATCATTTGGACCCAAGCGCCAGCAGAGGGCGCCAAACACAAAAAGTAACAAGCGGACATTACACTGCTGTCATTTTAATCTGTTTGAGCGGGGCATGTGCGTTAATTGCGTCAAATATTTTAACGTGATTAATGTAAAAAATTAATTACCGCCTGTTAACGCAATAATTTTGACAGCCCTAAGAAAAATGTAAGGTCGTTTCAAACTAACAGCAGCCTAGTGCGAAGGGTTCAGCGGCAGCCTATTCATTGTGTATTGCAATGTCCGTAATTATGCGAGGCACCCTTAAAAGACGAGCTGTGACATAGAAGGAAGCGAGAAGGAGAATGGGCAAGCTAGCGAGAGATAGCGGTCGTACGTTGCGGCATCCCGCTGTTATTTTGTAATTGTTTATCTTTATTATTGCTACCACAATAAAGTGGGTGAGCCAATACAGACTTCTCTCCTTCTTCCCCATATCCGGGGCATTACAGTAGTTTGGATCGGACATTTCGGCGAAAATGAGCGAAACCAAATACTTATTTTCCAACATGATTTGCAAATAAATTCTTTATAAATCAAACAATGTGATTTTCTGTGTTTTTTTCCCACATTCTGTCTCTCATGGTTGAGGTTTACCCATGTTGACAATTACAGGCCTCTCTAATATTTTCAAGTGGGAGAACTTACTTAGTGGTTGACTAAATACTTATTTACCCCGCTGTATTAGGGCTAAATATATGGGAAAAAGAAGGTCTACGAGGGGGGTCTGCAACCCGCGGCTCTAGAGCCTTTAGCGCTGCCCTAGTGGGTCCCTGGAGCTTTTTCAAAGATTTTTGAGAAGAGAAAAAGATGGGGGATGGAAATATATATATAATATACATATACTTTTTAATATGGTTTCTGTAGGCGGACAAACATGACACAAACATTCTTTCAATTCATTAATATCGTAGTTAAGTTAAACTTCTGGTGGCATCGTACAACAGAGTAGTCAGATGGTGTGACAATCTCTATTGGATCAACTGCAGGGAAAATAAACATTTAATCTTGAAGGCTAATTATGTATTTGAAGCCAACTTAGTTATTTTGATAGTAGGCTAATATCGATACATACAGCCGGTGTTGCTTTCATTATAAGGCTTATACAAGGCAAATTTTTTTGCGGCTTCAGATATATTGTATCAGTTTGTCTTTTTTGGTCAAATACGGCTCTTTCAACATTTTGGGTTGCCGAACCCTTGGTCACTACGAGATGTATGTCGTACTATTGCTACGAGAAAAAAAGTATTATTACATACGTAGGGTAACGTAGCTGTAATCAGCTATGCATTTTACGTGCATGTACCGTAGCTGAGAGCTACAACATTAGCTTGAATGAAACATTTCAAATATAGCTTTGTTATGGTTCTTCTTGGGGGGCAAAAACATGGGGGGAAAAAAAATTGTCATGGCACGACATAGTGAGGCTATCTGACTCCGATGCAGCCCACCACTACAGCTTCAAAAAATCCTAGGGGAAACCCTGATTATGACTGTTGTCAAATCCGACTATTCCCTAAAACCGGAGTTGAAGCTAAGCGCCAACGCTAATGTACAGCTCCATCACTGCAATCCTCTGTGCCTTTCGCTCTTTAGTGACTTAATTGCTGCATGAATTCCGATTTGGGAGACTTGGCAGTTTAGACCGCAGCCACATTCTGTAAAAATGCGGCCCAGATCGTACAGTATGATAATAAAAGAGCACAACGTTATATAAATGCTGACTGATATAGATGCCGAGAAAAAAAAAAGTCATTGCTTGCAAAAAATATCAGACATTGTAAGCAGTTACTCATCATGTAACTCATTACTTGAGTATTCTTTTCACTAAATAGTTTTTTCCTTGTACTTGAGTCGATTTTTTGGATGACTACGTTTACTGTTAGATGAGCTATATTATTTCAAAGTAACGCTACTCTTACTTGAACTTTTGACTACTCAACCCACCTCTGAGCAGATGTTTATTGTCCATCGTTTTGACTACTCAACCCACCTCTGAGCAGATGTTTATGGTCCATCGTTTTGTGTTGTTTAATGAATATATTTGATGTCTACAGAAAAATTTGATTTTTGAAATTAAACTTCATGAAAATTACGGCAGCGGCAACTAATTGTAGTTGACCCCTATTGTACCGTCACCGACCATCTGTTTTGTAATGCTAATCCACAATTCTGTCACCTTTCCAAGTTCCTAGCAGCTTCCTTCTCAATGTCCTGAATTACTGCCCCGCAATTGGCTCATTTGAAGACTGCGTTTGATTGATGACTGCACAATGTTCCATACCCTTGTTTTGCCGGTGCCATTACAGTCTCTCCATCAACATTTGCACTTGTTCTAACAAGCAGTAAATCGTTATTTTATCGTTAGCTTTTTTCTATCAAAGGGCTATCTCACGTTTTATAAAGTCCTCAGAGGGCTATAACAGTATAATTAAATATATTGACAGTATATATATATATACGTACTGTATTTTTCGGACTACAAGCCACACCTAAGTATAAGTCGCATTTTGTGGGACATTTACTTGATAAAATCCAACACGTAGAACAGATCTGTCATCTTGAAAGGCAATTTAATATAAAAATACAATAGAGAACAACATGCTGAAACAGTGTACAGTGCATTAACAACAAAATGCGAATATACTGTCCTCACCAGGACGCTTCAGCTTGGTCCTGGCACTACAGCGAGCTAAACTCCCAAATGACGATGATTGACGTCCGTATGATTTAGTTGGAATGTATTTATTCAGATTTGCCGATTTGACAAAAAACAAAAATTACAGGGAGATCCATACAAGACTTCCCCCCCCAACAGAAAAAGACCCCCCACCAAAAAAACCTTTTCTCCACTGTCACAGGCATATACGTACTTAAAACAAATATTTTAAGACCATAAGCATATACAGTGCCTTGCAAAAGTATTCGGCCCCCTTGAACCTTGCAACCTTTCGCCACATTTCAGGCTTCAAACATAAAGATATAAAATTTTAATTTTTTGTCAAGAATCAACAACAAGTGGGACACAATCGTGAAGTGGAACAAAATTTATTGGATAATTTAAACTTTTTTAACAAATAAAAAACTGAAAAGTGGGGCGTGCAATATTATTCGGCCCCCATGCGTTAATACTTTGTAGCGCCACCTTTTGCTCCAATTACAGCTGCAAGTCGCTTAGGGTATGTTTCTATCAGTTTTGCACATCGAGAGACTGACATTCTTGCCCATTCTTCCTTGCATAACAGCTCGAGCTCAGTGAGGTTGGATGGAGAGTGTTTGTGAACAGCAGTCTTCAGCTCTTTCCACAGATTCTCGATTGGATTCAGGTCTGGACTTTGACTTGGCCATTCTAACACCTGGATACGTTTATTTTTGAACCATTCCATTGTAGATTTGGCTTTATGTTTTGAATCATTGTCCGGTTGGAAGATAAGTCTCCGTCCCAGTCTCAGGTCTTGTGCAGATACCAACAGGTTTTCTTCCAGAATGTTCCTGTATTTGGCTGCATCCATCTTCCCGTCAATTTTAACCATCTTCCCTGTCCCTGCTGAAGAAAAGCAGGCCCAAACCATGATGCTGCCACCACCATGTTTGACAGTGGGGATGGTGTGTTCAGGGTGATGAGCTGTGTTGCTTTTACGCCAAACATATCGTTTTGCATTGTGCCCAAAAAGTTCAATTTTGGTTTCATCTGACCAGAGCACCTTCTTCCACATGTTTGGTGTGTCTCCCAGGTGGCTTGTGGCAAACTTTAAACTAGACTTTTTATGGATATCTTTGAGAAATGGCTTTCTTCTTGCCACTCTTCCATAAAGGCCAGATTTGTGCAGTGTACGACTGATTGTTGTCCTATGGACAGACTCTCCCACCTCAGCTGTAGATCTCTGCAGTTCATCCAGAGTGATCATGGGCCTCTTGGCTGCATCTCTGATCATTTTTCTCCTTGTTTGAGAAGAAAGTTTGGAAGGACGGCCGGGTCTTGGTAGATTTGCAGTGGTCTGATGCTCCTTCCATTTCAATATGATGGCTTGCACAGTGCTCCTTGAGATGTTTAAAGCTTGGGAATTTTTTTTGTATCCAAATCCGGCTTTAAACTTCTCCACAACAGTATCTCGGACCTGCCTGGTGTGTTCCTTGGTTTTCATAATGCTCTCTGCACTTTAAACGGAACCCTGAGACTATCACAGAGCAGGTGCATTTATACGGAAACTTGATTACACACAGTTGGATTCTATTTATCATCATCGGTCATTTAGGACAACATTCGATCATTCAGAGATCCTCACTGAACTTCTGGAGTGAGTTTGCTGCACTGAAAGTAAAGGGGCCGAATAATATTGCACGCCCCACTTTTCAGTTTTTTATTTGTTAAAAAAGTTTAAATCATCCAATAAATGTTGTTCCACTTCACGATTGTGTCCCACTTGTTGTTGATTCTTGACAAAAAAATTAAATTTCATATCTTTATGTTTGAAGCCTGAAATGTGGCGAAAGGTTGCAAGATTCAAGGGGGCCGAATACTTTTGCAAGGCACTGTAACAGGATACTTATTGAGTCTGCCTTTATACTACAGTTTTCATTCCTCTATCAACGTACCTTAGAAAGACCCCCCATTCATTCATTCATTTTCCATGCCGCTTTTCCTACTAGATGAAATTTTTGTTCCGAGCCACTCATCACGCATCTGATTTTTTCAAGTCTCAGATGAAGTAACACATCTTTGATCCACTGTGATATTGTCGGTGGGGCTGCATGAGCTAATAATGTTGAATGAAATGTTTTTTGCTCCCGATCCGATCCCGATCGTTTTAGTTTGAGTATCTGCCGATCCCGATATTTCCCGATCCGATTGCTTTTTTTTGCTCCCGATTCAATTCCAATCATTCCCGATAAATTTTCCCGATCATATACATTTTGGCAGTGCATTAAGAAAAAAATGAATAAAACTCTGACGAATATATACATTCAACATACAGAACATAAGTACTGTATTTGTTTATTATGACAATAAATCCTCAAGATGGCATTTACATTATTAACATTCTTTCTGTGAGAGGGATCCACGGATAGAAAGACTTGTAATTCTTAAGGATAAATGTGACTTTGTGACTAAATATTGCCATCTAGTGTATTTGTTGAGCTTTCAGTAAATGATACTGTAGCCATTTAACTGTTCTGCCCAAATGCATGATGGGAAGTGCAACCATGACTGTGCGTAGTGGCACCAATTGATATATCTTCTCTGCGTTGGGAAATATCATAGGGTGTTAAGAAAAAGATCAACTACTATCATTCTTCCCCATCATCTGACCAAAGCACACGGTCCCAGTTGAAGCCTGGGACCATTTGTATTTTTGTGTGGGACTAAGATTGAGCTTTTTGGCAACAAACACTCTAAGTGGGTCTGGCGTGCCACGAAAGATGCGCATGCTGAAAAGCACCTCATACCTACTGTGAAGTATGGGGGTGGGTCAGTGATGCTGTGGGGCTGTTTTGCTTCCAAAGGCCCTGGGAACCTTGTTAGGGTGCATGGCATCATGAATGCTTTGAAATACCAGGACATTTTAAATCAAAATCTGTTGCCCTCTGCCCGAAAGCTGAAGATGGGTCGTCACTGGTTCTTTCAACAAGACAATGACCCTAAACATATGGCCAAATCTACACAGAAATGGTTCACCAGACACAAAATCAAGCTCCTCCCATAGCCATCTCAGTCACCAGAACTTCCTTTGTTGGCAAAAGGGGGTTGTACAAAGTATTAACACCAGGGGCGCTAATAATTGTGACACACATTATTTGATGTCAAATAATTTTTTCTTTACGTCGGATTTTTTCCCCACTGAATGAATGCACTTGTATTGAAGGTTGGATTTTTCTCTTTTTTTCCATTAAGGTCCCATATTATTTGAATTAAAAAAAAAATATTAGAAGCTAAAAAACACATCTTTTTAAATTGATGCCAATAATTATGGAGGGCACTGTAAGTCGCACCCCCAGCCAAACTATGAAAAAAACTGTGACTTATAGTCCGAAAAATACGGTACTCCAACGATGGAGATAACGGTACATCTGCTGATATTATTTGTTTTTAGAATTGTATGCTGTACTGTGTCAAATGCTCTCGTGTGCAGTACATTAGCCACCCCTTTCATTTACTCGTGCTGTAATTTTTGTCAGACGTTGACCAGCATGCACGCTATTAGGGCCTTATTAGTCTTTTGGATCTTTCTTTAAAAGCAGCGAGACTAATGGAAAACACAACATAGACATTTATCTACCTCGTTAACTTGCTATGGCTAATTTATTCAGAAGCTACTAAAAGCCCCACATACATATGATGAGCGCTAGGAGTCATTTGGGCTCATTTCCCTGACTGCCCCATGTAGTCACAGCTATGGCCTGTCAATTATATCAGCTTCTTTATGTAGTGTTAAAAAGGCAAAAAAAAAAAAAAAATACTACATCTCACTCACAAGCCTAATGAGAACAAGTGCTATAGAAAACATGAATGGTTTAATTCAAGAATAACTTGGTTTCGCATTATATTTTGTTGAAAGTGTTTTTTTCAATGCAATCCCTTGCTTCTCTCTATGCTGTTTTAATTGCCTGCTGTCTACTTCATACTTTTTCCCTGTGTCCCTGTCGGCCTGCTTTGTGTGTGCAATTTTCCCCTTCAGTTTTACGACTTAAGCATCTGCTGTACTGTATCTACCTCCGATTAATCCTCCACTAATGGAGAAGTGACCAAGAACATGAACAGGTGGAGTCTAGCTGTGACAGCAGGGGGCACTCTTCTGCCTTCGCAGCCATTTGTTGCTGCATATCTCCAGCCAGCATGGGTGTGCCTCCAGTATGCAGCGAGCACAATTCAGCATTGAATACAGTGTACATAGATGTACTGTATATTTGTGAATATATACTTTTATAGTCATTCGACTTTATTTATAGACAACTGCATGTGGGGTACTTAATAGTGTTGTTAATAATGGCGTTAGAGTATCACGGTGTTTCTAACGGTGCTATTTTTTTGTAGTGAGTAATGTAATTAATTACTTTTCCCCATCTTTGAAACGCCGTTACCGAAGATGTGAAGGGGTGCGTTAGTGCGTTACTACAATTTGGTTGAATGAAGCACAAGTTGTCTGATTTTGTCACACATTTGATTGCCTGCCTGCCCTGGAAAGTGGGGGTGATGACGGCGTTGCAGACGTGATGATGTTTGGCTAGGTGGCTCGGAGCGTTGGTATTTCGTTCGCGTTATCGCTAGCATTAGCATTTAGCATGGCAAGCGTCATCTTAAAGTTGAACTTTCAATTTATACTACTGGTGCACTATAATTAAAGATGTCATCCCGATCGATCGGGACCGATCACGTCATTTTCAAAGTATCGGAATCGGCAAAAAAATATTGGACATGCCTTTTTTTTTAATATATACAGGACTGTCTCAGGAAATTAGAATATTGTGATAAAGTTCTTTACTCTCTGTAATGCAATTAAAAAAACAAAAATGTCATACATTCTGGATTCATTACACATCAACTGAACTATTTCAAGCCTTTTATTATTTGAATATTGCTGATTTTGGCTTACAGCTTAAGAAACCTCAAAAATCCTATATCAAAAAATTAGAATACTTCCTCAGACCAAGTAAAAAAATAATTTTATAACAGCAAAACTAAATCAAACATTTGAAAATGTCCATTGATGCACTCAGTACTTGGTTGGGAATCCTTTTGCACGGATTACTGCATCAATCCGGCGTGGCATGGAGGCAATCAGCCTGTGGCATTGCTGAGGTGTTATTGATGCCCAGGATGCTTCGATAGCGGCCTTCAGCTCATTTGCATTTGTAGGTCTGGTGTCTTTCATCTTCTTCTTAACTATACCCCACAAATTCTCGATGGGGTTCAGGTCAGGGGAATTAGCAGGCCAATCAAGGACAGTGATGCCATGGTCAGTGCACCAGTTACTGGTGGTTTTGGCACTGTGGGCAGGTGCCAGATCATGCTGGAAAATGAAATCCTCATCACCATAGAGCTTTTCCGCAGATGGAAGCATGTAGTGCTCTAAAATCTCTTGGTACACAGTTGCATTTACTCTGGACTTGATGAAACACAGTGGACCAACACCAGCAGCTGACATGGCTCCCCAAACCATTGCTGACTGTGGGAACTTCACACTGGATTTCAAGCAACTTGGATTTTGCTCCTCTCCAGCCTTTCTCCAGACTCTGGCGCCTTGACTTCCAAATGAAATGCAAAACTTGCTTTCGTCTGAAAAGAGGACTTTGGACCACTCTGCAACTGTCCAGTGCTTCTTCTCCATAGCCCAAGTCAGATGCTTCTTCCGTTGTCTTGAGTTCAGAAGTGGCTTGACCATGGGAATACGGCTATTGTAGCCCATTTCCCGGACACGTCTGTGAACTGTGGCTTTTGATACCTGGACTCCAGCTTCAGCCCACTGTCTTTGAAGCTCCCCCAAATTCTGGAAGCGGCTCTTCTTCACAATTTTGTTAAGGCTGCGGTCATCTCTCTTGGTTGTGCAGCGTTTCCGGCCACATTTTTCCCTTCCAACAGACTTTTTGTGGATATGCTTTGAAACTGCACTCTTTGAACAGCCTGCTCTTTGAGAAATTTCTTTTTGTGTCTTACCCTCCTGATGGAGGGTATCAATGATGGTCCTCTGGACAGCAGTCAGATCAGCAGTCTTCCCCATACTTGTGATTTAGTTTACTGAACCAAGCTGAGTGTTTTTAAGGCTCAGGAAACCCTCGCAGGTGTTTCGAGTTAATTAGATGATTCAGGTGATTAGTTGAATAGCCTACTTGTATACTTTTTCATGATATTCTAATATTTTGAGATAGGATTTTTGAGTTTTCTTAAGCTGTAAGCCAAATTCAGCAATATTAAAATAATAAAAGGCTTGAAATAGTTCAGTTGATGTGTAATGAATCCAGAATGTATGACATTTTTGTTTTTTTAATTGCATTACAGAAAGTAAAGAACTTACAATATTCTAATTATCTGAGACAGTCCTGTATATGTATATATTTTTTATTGAAATTGTTTTCTAATTGTATTTAACATTACAGACAAAATGTCTTACACTCATCCAAAGTAGTTTTGGCTTAAAGTAGGGTTATCAAATTTATTGCGTTAACGGCGGTAATTAAATTTTTTAAAAATTAATCACGTTAAATAATTAACGCATGCGCTGCACGACCCACTCACGCATTCTCGCATTCAATCTATAAAGGCGCCGTTTTACCTATATAGAGAACTAAAAGGCAGCACATAATGAGTAGAGAGAATTTTGACAGCCTTTGGAGCCTTTTTTTATTTGGCTAAAGCCTTACAATCCCTCTCTCTGCAATTAAAATATCGTGGGAGGTAATGGGGGGAAGAAAGGTAGTAGTTGATCATTTTCTTAACACCCTATATTCTTTCCCAACGCAGAGAATATATATCAATTGGTGCCCCTACGCACAGTCATGGTTGCACTTCCCATCATGCATTTGGGCATAACAGTTAATTGGCTGCAGTATCATTTACTGAAAGCTCAACAAATGCTCTAGATGGCAATATTTAGTCACAATATACAAAGTCACATTTGTCCTTTAAGAATTACAAGTCTTTCTATCCGTTGATCCCTCTCACAGAAAGAATGTTAATAATGTAAATGCCATCTTGAGGATTTATTGTCATAATGAACAAATACAGTACTTATGTACTGTATGTTGAATGTATATATTCGTCCGAGTTGTATTCATTTTTTTCTTAATGCACTGCCAAAATGTATATGATCGGGAAAAATTATCGGGAATGATTGGAATTGAATCGGGAGCAAAAAAAAAGCAATCGGATCGGGAAATATCGGGATCGGCAGATACTCAAACTAAAACGATCGGGATTGGATCGGGAGCAAAAAAACATGATCAGAACAACCCTAACTATGATTATTGGTCCGATAATTATTGGTCCGATAATAGGAATTATGACTTCATCACGATGATTCCAATAACATTTATAATAGGCGCGATAATATGTACTGCTCTGGTTTTACATTTTACACACTATTATGGGAAATCAGTTGAACAATTGCGGGGCATTGCTCCCACCTGCTTGTCAGAATAATTCACTGCATCTATTTTTTGTCACAGTAGTTTGGTTCAATCACGTACACATTGCGGTGTCTAGCGGTAGCATTGACAGTCGTGAATGCTTTCTGTTACGTTTCCGCCTCGGAAATATCGTATTTTATGTTTACTATAACATATGGATGTGCAATGTATGTTTACTTCAGTGGTGAAGGGTCATATGTACAGAACTTCATAACTTGTGTTATAGAAGCCAGCCAATGCTTTCGTAGCTCAAGCTAGTGTGCTATGCTATACATATAATAGTTGTGTGTATAAGTGTATTTTGCAATATGTTGTATATTGAGTATTGAATATGTGTATTTATCTGTTGTACTTTCACAATATTTCCTTTAGCAATGAAAATCGCTTACCGTGACAAATGAGCAGGAGCCAACGCCCCGGTAAGGCGACGAAGGAACAAAGCCAGGCGATCCGTACGTTACCCGCTGGCGGACTTCCTTCGCCGCCTTACCGGAGTGTGTTGGCTCCCCGCTCATTTGTCACCGTAAGCGATTTTCATTGCTAAGGGACATTTCGTTTTCCGCTAACGGTAACGCGGGGATTCTGGGGTTGACAAACTCAAATCTAGTGTCAGCGTTGACATTTGTTGATACTTGTTTGCTTGCTCTTATGGGATCAATAAATCTCATTTAGTCTGTGTTTTCTAATCAATAAACATTGTCTATTTTGCAAAGGTGTGCCTGTTACTGATTCACCGCGAACCTGGAAATTTCGGGAAACATTAGTGGCGTCACGGACAGGATCCCCTGGCTTTGTTTCTTCACCGCTTTACTGGAGTGTTGCTGGCTTCCCACTCATTTGTCACGGTAAGCGATTTTCATTGCTAAAGGAACACCTGGTTGTGCTGTAATGGTTTCGCGGGGATTCTGGGATTGACAAACTCGATCTAGCGTCATCGTTACCATTGTTATGCTTGTTTTTGATACTTGTTTAAATCTCATTTATTCTGCATTTTCTAATCAGTAAACATTGTCTATTTTGCAAAAGTGTGCCTGTTACTGATTCACCGCGAACCTGGAAATTTCGGAAAACACCATATGGTAAGATGTTTATCGTGAGCTTTGCATCACAAATCGTATCGTTTCGTGAGGTACCAAGAGGTTCCCACCCCTAATTGTAACCGGTGATAAGAAGCTAATTCTGAACAAAGGTTGAGCACATTATAGCGCATATTTCCTCATTGACGTACACACAACAGTATGCATTAGATCACTTATTTTTTTACATTTTAGGGGAAGCTGAGCTTCCCTTGCAGTCGTAGAGCAATCAACTGCGCTGTGTGTGGCCCATGTTCACCAAAATCAGCAGAAAGGTCCTCAACATTTTGCTAAATTTTCATTCTTGGAAGCTCATACTGTTTGTGAGTGCACTTATTTGTGCATCTAACAAAGTCAGACCGTCAGACACTTGTTTAATTTCACACTTGACAAACAGAACTACTTGTAAAAGTTAATTCCTACTCCATTATAATTCCCCTTTTCAATTATTGCTTGTACATTTGCAAAATACAGGATAAAATCCAAATAAAATCTACGCCTAATGTCTAGTCATGTGCAATACGCATGAATAGCACACTTAAGCCACTTAAGTAGCTGCTCCTGGTGACTATTCACGTGTAAAGGTTCAATATATCCACTTAAATTTACATTTGGAAAGTAATGGGTGTTGGAACTGTTGCCTTTTAAACCCTCAGCTGCCAAGTTCCTCCACTGAGCTCTAATTTGTTCTCTTAAGTGACGGGTACATGACGTTTAACCACGCGGTCGAGGAGAAATCACGATCTGTCTGTCGCATTAAAATTGGAATCATGCCTAAGACTGTTTCAGGGTGACTGTTTGTTACTCCTCATTCAGGCGCTTTAGCCGAGTGAATCGGTTCAATTGTTTCCTGGCGGCGTTTGAACCTCCCAAATGTTATGTTATTACTTGGTGAAAAAACAGACCAATCTAGTAGTTGCTTGATCCTTCTCAAATTGGTGTTGTTCCAAATGTATTGTTTTCAGGCGAATAGCTTCAGATGGTTATTGTTAACTCACTGTGCACTCTGTTGTATCCAAATGTCAGTGTTTAAAGGTTAAACTTGAAAATTAAATAGTGAAACTCTCTCGTCAAATGCCCTTAAAGTCCAATTTTAGTTCATGTGCACTAGATGCTTTAAAAGTCAGAAGAAAACGTTTTCCTAAACGTCGTCATCAACTATTTTCGTATTGGGCATTTTTAAAAATGATTTGTAGCCCATGCGTTACGACAGCAAGCAGCACAGTCGAAACTGAGCATTATCTGACTGAATTGCAGGGGTGCCAATACTTTTGGCCAGCACTGTATGACGAAGACGATTGAGTATATTCGTCCGTAAGACGAAGACGAAGATTAAAAGGGCTTCGAAAAACAACACTGGCTCAAGGTTGAAATTGTGTTTAACCTTGGACTTTCCTTTCCAATACGAAGTGACTGTTAACCTGCACAACGCTTCGGTGATAATGCCTTTTTTTTTTTCTTAAGTCTGCCTTTATTGTTGCTAAGGCTTGCTTATCTCAGTCATTTGTTTAAGAACGAATTAGGCTCATCATTATAGGCTTTGTCCCATTTTATGACCTCATTATGCAGAAGGAGCCTTTAAAAACAGTGAGGGCAAGGTGTTCCCTGTCTATTATATTTTAATAAGTGTTGCCCCCTCCACCCCCAACCCCAATGTTTACACAAAAGGTAAGATAAACCTACAACATTATCCTTCTTATTTACATTTTGTTTTGTCAGACTCTTAACATTTCTCTTTCTTATACAAATAATCCAGACACGCTTGTCAGACTGATCATGGTTGATCATGTGGAAGAATATGTACAGTGGGGCAACTAAGTATTTAGTCAACCAGTAATTGTGCAAGTTCTCCCACTTGAAAATATTACAGAGGCCAAATTGTCAACATGGGTGAACCTCAACCAATTTACCAATGTGGGGAAAAAAACCCAGAAAATTACATTGTTTTATTTTTTAAAGAATTTATTTGCAAATCATGGTGGAAAATAAGTATTTGGTCAATACCAAAAGTTAATCTCAATACTTTGTTATGTACCCTTTGTTGGCAATAACTGAAGCCAAACTTTTTCTGTAACTCTTTACAAGCTTTTCACACACTGTTTCTGGTATTTTGGCCCATTCCTCCATGCAGACCTCCTCTAGAGCAGTGATGTTTTGGGGCTGTCGTTGGGCAACACCCTCCACAGATTTTCTATGGGGTTGAGATCTGGAGACTGGCTAGGCCACTCCAGGACCTTGAAATGCTTCTTACGAAGCCACTCCTTTGTTGCCCTGGCTGTGTGTTTGGGATCATTGTCATGCTGAAAGACCCAGCCACGTCTCATCTTCAATGCCCTTGCTGATGGAAGGAGATTTTCACTCAAAACCTCTCGATACATGGCCCCATTCATTCTTTCCTTTACACAGATCAGTCGTCCTGGTCCGTTTGCAGAAAAACAGCCCCAAAGCAAGATGTTTCCACCCCCATGCTTCACAGTGGGTATGGTGTTCTTCGGATGCAATTCAGTATTCTTTCTCCTCCAAACACGAGAACCTTTGTTTTTACCAAAATGTTCTATTTTGGTATCATCTGACCATAACACATTCTCCCAGTCCTCTTCTGGATCATCCAAATGCTCTCTAGCGAAACGTTGACGGGCCTGGATGTGTTCTGGCGTCAGCAGGGGGACACGTCTGGCAGTGCAGGATTTGAGTCCCTAGCGGAACATTGTGTTACTGATAGTAGCTTTGTTACTGTGGTCCCAGCTCTCTGTAGGTCATTCACTAGGTCCCGCCGTGTGGTTCTGGGATTTTTGCTCACCGTTCTTGTTATCATTTTGACGCCACGGGGTGAGATCTTGCATGGATCCCCAGATCGAGGGAGATTATCAGTGGTCTTGTATGTGTTCCATTTTCTAATAATTGCTCCCACAGTTGATTTCTTTACACCAAGTGTTTTACCTATTGTGGATTCAGTCTTCCCAGCCTGGTGTGGGTCTACAATTTTGTCTCTGGTGTCCTTCGACAGCTCTTTGGTCTTGGCCAAAGTGGAATTTGGTGTGTGACTGACTGAGGTTTTGGATAGTTGTCTTTTATACCGATAATGAGTTAAAACAGGTGCCATTAATACAGGTAACGAGTGGAGCCTCGTTAGACCTCGTTAGAAGAAGTTAGACCTCTTTGACAGCCAGAAATCTTTCTTGTTTGTAGGTCACCAAATACTTATTTTCCACCCTAATTTCGAAATAAATTCTTTAAAAATCAAAGAATATGATTTTCTGTTTATTTTCCACATTCTGTCTCTCATGGTTGAGGTACCCATGTTGACAATTACAGGCCTCTCTAATCTTTTCAAGTAGGAGAATTTACACAATTGGTGGTTGACTAAATACTTATTTGCCCCACTGTAAATGTGTTTGCCTATGATCAGCTCATTTTCCATACAAGTAAAGCTTTTTCCACTAGCGTTATAGTAAATAATGGTTCAAGATGGTTGCAGGAAGTATTCCGGAGAGACTTTGCTCCTTGTTGATTTGGTGGTCTCTCGAATTAGAGCGATGCCGATAACAGGCATCCATTCATCCGTCCTTTACCTATAACGCTTGTCCTCATTAGAACTTGACCCTGGACTGTTAGCAGTCATTTGCAGGCCTAGATTATACAGTCAAAGATGCAATTTATTTGAAGGCTTTAAATGGCAGAACATACTGCAGCATCTTTTCTTTACAAGGCTTGTTATCTATGGTATGTTGGATTGTCTTAATTGCATCCCCCCGGGAAGCCGATGGATTCATTTGGAATCCTCTAACCCTGTTAAATTGGAACACAATCCATATAAAACTGTGACCTGTGATATATCTTGTAATGAAAAGACTCACGTTTTTTTTACACATGAAGATGTGAAGTGATAAGTGATTCCCTGAGATTAGGAAGTAATGAAAATAGAAATAATCCATTCCAGGGTCAAATAAAAGTCCGAACGTTAAGTCTGAACTTTTAGGAAGCAATTAAGAATCATAGATAACAAATCTTACCTTGAAATTCTTTTTTCGGCTTAAATGAATAACTGAATGAATGAATAACTTTGAATGTAGGCGAAGGTGAAGACAATATGTTAACTTTTTTGTATCGTTAATCCAATGCTCCTTAAACTGAGATCTTGTAAAATAAGCTAATAGTAAGAGTGTACAGTGGTATGAAATACTATCTGAACCTTTTGGAATTTCTCACATTTCTGCATAAAATCACCATCAAATGCGATCTGATCTTTGTCAAAATCACACAGATGGGAAAACAGTGTCTGCTTTAGCTAAAACCACCCAATCATTTATAGGTTTTCATATTTTAATGAGGCTAGCATGCCAACAATGACAGAAGGGGGAAAAAAATAACTAATTGAACCCTCTGCCTAAGGAGACTTAAAGAACAATTGAAACCAGTTTTTACCAAACACTTTAAGTCAGGTGTGTGCCCAATCACTGATGAGTTGTCTAAAGCTGCCCTGCCCACAATAAAACACTCACCTGATAAGAATTTTCTGGATAAGAATCATTGTTTGATATGCATTATGGCTCGGTCAAAAGAGCTGTCTGAAGATCTGTGATCAAGGATTGTTGATTTGTTTAACCCTTTAAGGTCTGGGCCTATTTTGTCTGATTTTGCATGCCTTTGAAGTTGCCTTTATATTTCAAAGAAAGAATTGTTTACGATGGCCTGGTTTGGTCCCTTTTTTTGTGACACCTTGAACTTCATGTCCAAACTGTTGTTTCCTTCACTGACCAATTATAAATCATCATTTTGGGCCCAAAAAGACCAAAAATTCCAAAATCGTTTTGTCAAAATTTTTAATATTGATGTCCAATTGACAACCAAACATGCGTAACGAACCATTTTGAAACTTTATAATATTTATTCAACATGTTAGGATGAACATTCAACCAAAAAAAATTAGAATAAATAGTCTTATATTTGACAATTCAACATAAACAACAGGTATAGCCATAGGCGTTTTTTGCCTCTATACATGCTCTAGTCAAAACAGGTTATATACAGCAGACCGAACAGTGAAAAAATATAGACCATCTAACACAAAAAGTGTTTAGAGGCCATCTCTTTATGAGTTTAGGTATTGCAGCCCATCACCTGATGAAAACTATGTACACACAATCAAGCTTCTTGAACACACATTTATATACACAAATTGAGAAGACTGATTGTGGGAAAAAATATATATATATAACATTGGGAAAAAAAGTATTTTCAAAAATATTTACAATAAACAAGTTAAATTTTTTTCAGGCATGCCACTCCGAAAAGCAGTTTCGTCCTGGAATTAGACACAAGGCTACATCATACAGCCCACACTTCCATGGGGTGTCGGTCCTCGTTCCACCCTTCCATTTTCATTTCACTTTACTTTCATTGTCACTATAAATGTACATGAAAAAAAGTCAGTATTTATGAAAATAATAAAGTGAGGGCGCTTCAAATACGACGTGCGCTGAGGACGCGCCGGCGCGTCCTTCGACTCTCAAGGATTAAAGCTGTTAAAGGATACAAAACCATCTGTAAAAGTCTGGATGTTTATCAATTGATAGTCAGAGAAGGTGTCTACAAATGGAGAGAGTATGACACAGTTGCTTCTCTCCTAAAGAGTGGCCGTCCACGAAAGATGAAGACAAGAGTTCCGCGCAGAATACTCAGAGAGGTAAAAAAGAACCCTAGAGTGTCTGCTAAAGACTAACAGAAATCACTGGCACAGTCCAATATCTCTGTGCACACATCAACTATATGTAAAACTATGGCCGAGAATGGTTTTCATGCGACGACTCCACAGAGGAAGCTACTGCTGTCTAAAAAAAAAAAAAAACATTGTTGCTTGTTTAATGTTTGCAAAAAGGCACTAGGACACGCCACAAAGGTTTTGGCTAAATATGTTGTGGACTGATAAAACAAAGTTGACTTGTTTTGGAGTAACACACAACGTCATGTGTGGAGGAAAAATGGAACAGTTTACCAACATCAACACCTCATCCCCACCGTCAAGCATGGTGGAGGGAGCATCATGATTTGGGGCTGTTTGTTATCTCAAGGCCTGGACAACTTGCAATCATTATTGGAAGAATCAGGATGTTTTGCAGAAAAAACCTTAGGCCGTCTGTCAGACAGTTGAAGCTAAAAAGAGGATGGATGGTGAAACAAGACAATGATCCAAAACACAGAATTAAATCAACTTTAGAATGGTTTCAGAGGAACAAAAAACACGTTTGGCCAAGTTAAAGTCCAGACTTAAATCCCATTGAGATGCTGTGGCGTGAGCTAAAGACAGCAATTCATGCAAAACATCCCAGGAATCTGACTGAACTACAGCTGTTTTGTAGAGAACAATGGGCCAAGATTAGTCCTGATCGATGTGCCAGGCTGATCTGCAGCTACAGGAAGCGTCTGGTTGAAATTATTGCTGCCAAAGGGAGGGGGCACAAGATATTCAATGTGATGGTTCACTTACTTATTTTCTCCCCTTCTGCCATCGTTTGCATACTATCCTCAATAAAATCTGAAATGCAATAAATGTTTGGGTGGTTTTAGTTAAAGCAGAGTTTTTTCATCTGTGTGATTGACAAAGATCAGATCATATTTGATGGTGATTTTATGCAAATATGTGAGAAGTTCCAAAAGGTTCAGATACTTTTTCATACCACTGTATATCTGTCTTGTCCTTCTCCTTGAGGTCCTCGAGGGAAGTGAACTTGTCAGTGTCCATGAACTTGTCCTCCATCCTCCATCTTGCAACCCACAACCCAACACTTCTTTGCCATGGCGCTGCACTGAAAGTTAGCTTTTACGTGTTTTATTTTATGTAAGATAAACCAGTTTTTTTTTTTTTTTTTAATATGGGACACAGAAATGCCTGAAATACAATTTAGAGATACAAAATCCAACTTGGCGGCCGCCACAAAACAGCTTTTTAAGTTGACAATTCTTTTAAATAAATGTGTAAATCCTGGAATTTTTTTATTGATATGAACGTAAAACAGTCTAAATTTTTTGGTTAAAAGCAAAAAAAAAAAAAGGCAGTTATCATTCATTTTACGTAAATATTTCAAGCTATTGTGTAATCCAAGGTGGCAGCCGTAACAAAACAAAGAGTTTTTTAAATTGAAAATTCTTGTAAATAAATGCAGAAATACCAGATTTTTGTTTTGATAGATTTAAACGTAAAACAGTCTAAATTCTTGGTTAAAAGCAAAAAAAAAAAAAAAAACTGAGCAGTTATCATTCATTTTACGTAAATATTTCAAGCTATTATGCTATTGTGTAATCCAATGTGGCGCCTGTAACAAAACAAGCAGCTTTTTAAGTTGAAAATGCAGAAATACCTGATTTTTCTTTTTATACTAGTAGATATAAACAATGTTCTTTAAGTCTCCCTAGGCAGAGGGTTCAATTAGTTATTCTTCTCCCTTCTGTCATTGGTGGCATGCCATCCTCATTAAAATATGAAAACCTATAAATGTTTGAGTGGTTTTAGTTAAAGCAGACACTGTTTTTTCATCTGTGTGATTTTGACAAAGATCAGATCACATTTGATGGTGATTTTATGCAGAAATGTGAGAAATTCCAAAAAGTTCAGATACTTTTTCATCCCACTGTATAGTAGCCTAGTAGTAGTATGTAAACTATCCAGCATGCGTGTATACTGCCATTGTGCATGCCTTGTATGGGGAAAACACAGGAGCATGTCCAGTTTGTACCAAAATGGCTTTTTTTGGATGGGGAAAAACTAAAAAAGATCCTCAGCACCTCCTGCTGTGAGTGACTTCCCACGCCCCTGATTACTAACACATTTTGATTTGTATTTTATATATTTGAATCAGGATATGTTTATTTTGCACTTTAATAAGAGCTGCATTTTCGTTTCAGCCAATAGAACAAACTAACTGTCAAATGCTATGATTAACAAAGCCATTTTGTTTTTCCATGTTGTACCAAACCCGTACCGAACCATGACTTGTGTGTACCGTTACGCCCCTAGCTAATAGCGTTTTGTTTGACTTGTATTCCCTGGCAATTTATCTTATCCGAATTGTTTGACCTCAGTGTGTTTGGGATCAGTGGGTTCATTGTTCCCAAATAAATCATGCATGATAAACAGGTATTGGGTTGCAAAGTGACAAAATATAGAAGCTAAAATACAGACTAAAGCCTATAAATGTTACAAGTAAAAATCAAGCATTGTCACAACAGCCCCTTAAACTTAAACTACAGCTCAATTTAGATGAACACTGATTTGTCCTTTCAATCTAGCAATGTGTGACGTCTGTTGCTTAAGGAATAAAAGTGACTGATAGTGAAGGAAACATCCGTAATGCATTGTTAGTGTCTTACGATATGAGCATTCCACTATTGAGTTGTGCGTAAAAAGTGTCTTCCCTCACACCACTGTGAGGATATTTATGAGTGGTTTATCTTCTCAGCCAGCATTATTGAACAGATTAAATGTGATCAATGGTGTCTGCGTCTCTTTTTCCTTCTAAAATCATATCCGTTATACTCACTCAAATATGATAAGAGCTGTGTTTTTAAGGGCTGTTTCAACATTATTTGGTCCTGAGGTGGCATTATAGCAAAAATCCATCAGGAGAAAATGATGCATCCATCCATTAAATGCGCTGACTGATGGCTTTTCATTCAATTATGACGCATGGCTTTTTAGACCAAGTTTCTTAGCCACGAAAGTCGATATCATCCCTAGCATTAGTTTGGCTGCCTGCATCCTGCCTCTTCCATTTGCGCTTACACAATTATTGCATTGCATTAGATAACCAGCGAGCAATTAAAACAAAACTGAAGATGAACAAGGCGAAAGCAAAATTTTGTCATGACGCAAAACAAGGAAAAACATCTGTTTGAGCCTGAGGAAAAACAAGGCGAAGAAGCGTAAAAAAGCACTAAGGTCAGCAACAGTGAAATGGTGGATATTGTTCAGTTTGAACAAAAGATTTGCAAATTTGTGCTCTTTCACCAAATACTGAGATCCATGATGGAACAATGTTGCCATACTTCCATGGAACCAATATCGTCTCAGTGCAACTTATATCTTTTAGCATTATAACTTTTACTTTTAGCATTATCCTTAAGGATACCTTTTGTCGCCACAAGGGGGTGCAGAATACCCATTCCAGCATCAATAATCAACCTTTGATGCCAATGGAGAACCAGAACTACTTCACAATGCATTTTTGTGTAGGAAACGGCTGCCCTGTGTGGCCGCATATATTGCACATAGCAGAAATTGCACTGAGCAAAATGCAATGACAAAAAAAACAATAAAAACACCTCTGGTGCCGAGTCTTGGAAGTCAAATTGTTAAAGTGTAGAAATATGGTGTAGAACTATGAAAATTAAAAAAGTTTGAAGGTCAGGTAGCATCCTAGAACATAAAATGGTATGAAAAAGTATCTAAACTTTTTGGAATTTCTCACATTTCTGCATAAAATCATCATCAAATGTTATCTGATCTTTGTCAAAATCACACAGATGAAAAAAAACAGTGTCTGCTTTAACTAAAACCACCCAAACATTTATAGGTTTTCATATTTTAATGGTGATAGTAGGCAAACAATTACAGTGGAGGGAAAAATAAGTAAGTGAACCATCCCATTTAGTATTTTGTGGGCCACCACTTTGGCAGCAATAACTTGAACCAGATGCTTCCTGTAGCTGCAGATCAGTCTGGCACATTGATCAGGACTACTCTTGGCCCATTTTTCTCTACAAAACTTCTGTAGTTCAGTCAGATTCCTGGGATGTCTGGAATGGATAGCTGTCATGCCACAGGATCTCAATGGAGTTCAAGTCTGGACATTGACTTGGCCACTCCAGAACGTGTATTTCGTCTGAAACCATTTTGAAGTTGATTTAATTCTGTGTTTTGGATCATTGTCTAGTTGCAGCATCCATCCTCCTTTTAGCTTCAGCTGTCTGACAGGGCGTGGCGGTCGGAATGGACCGGTCGAGGCCGGAGACGAGGGCGACCGGCGTGGCGGTCGGAGTCGCCCGGCCGTGGACAAGGGCGACAGGCGAGACGAACCAAGTCGACCGGTCGTAGCAGGAGCGAGGGAAACGCCGAAACCGGAGCGACGCCATCGTTGTCCAAAGGCGGCGGACGAGGAGAGACGTCGGGGACGACGTTCGCTGGCCGATGTGCAACCTCGGAGACTTCCGGAGGCGCCGGCACAGCAGCAAGGCTAGCAGCGATGGCCAGCGGCGTAGGCTGAGGACTAACCTCGGAGACTCCCGGAGGCGCTGGAGCGAGGTCAGAGGCAGCGGCGTCCAGCGGCGCCGGGAGAGGTGCGACCTCGGAGACTTCCAAAGGCGCAGGTGCTGGAGCGACGTCAGCAGAGGCCAGAGACGCAGGCACAGGAATGACGTCGTGAGGAAGGCCAAGAGCAGGCTCAGTGTCGACGAGAAGACCAGGGCCGGACGGGACGCCGTCGAGAAAACCAGGGCCGGACGGGACGCCGTCGAGTAGGCCCGAGGCGGACGGGGCGTCGTCGAGTAGGCCCGAGGGTGACGGGGCGTTGTCGAGTAGGCCGTAGGCCGGCGCATCGGCGCCGAAGCCGAGAAAGCCAGGGACGGACGCAGCGGCGACGGTGGAGAGTGGCGCCGGAGCCGAGGCGAGCGAGAGCGGGGCTGGAGGCGAGACAGCAACGTCGGCGTCGGGAAGTGCCAGAGCAGAAGCGCGTGGCAGTGGCGTGGGTACCGGGACAGAAGCACGGCTGCGAGGAACCGGGGCGGAAGTGCCGCCATCTTTGGCGGGAACCTCGGGCAGCAGGGCTCTCGAGGCGGGCACCCTGGGCGCCTCTGAAGTCGATTTGTACGACGGTTCAAAAAGTCTGAGGAGGTGCGCCTTGAGCCCCGTGTACTTGCCGACTTTCGACGGATAAAACCACGAAGCGCTGTGCTCTAACCGCCGTTGAGTACCCGAGCGCAGCCACCACGTGGTAGAAGCGCATGGTGTCGTCGGAAACACCACGGAGGACGAACTGCTCCTCCGCGTTAGCGAACCACGCGGCCGCGGAAGACTCGGTAAACATTGCTAGCTCGAGAAAGCTAGAATCCGCCATTGCTCAAAAGTGTTCGAAAATGTCTCTGAGACTTCAGCGAGGCTCGTCGGGGTCACCAGTGAAGCGGTATGCTTTGCTAAGAGTCTTTATTGCTCACTGTTAACTTTCGTGCACCCTCTAATGAACCGGAACGTGGTAAATGGTGTTACACTTATATAGCGCTTTTCCACCTTTCAAGGCACTCAAAGCGCTTTACACTATCTCACCATCCACCTACTGGTGACGCAGCACCAGGAGCAACGTGGGGTTCAGTGTCTTGCTCAAGGACACTTAGACGTGTTCATCAGGGCGGAGAATCGAACCCACAACCTCTGGGTTGGGGGACAATTACTCTACCACTGAGCCACGTCACCCCACGTGCGCGGCTCTTTATAGTGTCTGTCACGTGACTGTGACGCAGCCTGTAACGCGCACGGCCAAATGGACACTCAAGTACGGTGGGTGAATTGTGCCAAACAAAGGGTCACCACACTCTCTCCATTTTCAGACAACTTCTCTGACTGTTGATTGATGAACATCCAGACTTTTAGAGATGGTTTTGTATCCTTTCCCAGCTTTATACAAATCAAAAATCCTTGATCGCAGGTCTACAGACAGCTCTTTTGACCGAGCCACGTTTAACCCAAGGGAAAAAACACTACATTATTTCAATAATTAGTTAATAAATAAATAGTTAAGATATAAATACAGAAGCATACAAATTAAGTAGTTATTAAAAAATAAATAAGTTCTAAAATGTTGTTCAAGAATGTTAAAATGTTGAATATAATCCATTTCCACTATGATGATGTCATATTGTTGACCAGTAATGTCTGTTAAGCAGTTTTTTTTTTTTTTTTTTCTCCTCAACTGTCATTCATCTCATATGAACCTGTTGATGGGCTATTTGTACGTGGCCTGATGTTTTATTCCAACGGGGAGAACGACAAGGGGGAGGGATTTTTCGGGAGAACGAGGCAAATGGACGAGCGAAGCAGACGAGCAGAGCTCACATGAATGAGGAAATACATCTGTCCTGGAAGTTTTTAGCGTCACACCACGATAAATGCGGAGTTTATCTTCACTGTGTAGACCCTAAAACCTAACGGAGGTAAATTAAAAGTAGCAGTGTAACCCATGTTGCTATTTTTTGCTAAAAGAAGAAGCTAACCGTTATTAGCGATTAGCGTGTGCTAACGTGCTAGCGCGAGTGAATATTTTATATCCTTGTAATTGTGTGTACAATTAGCCGTTTTTGAGCTCAAAAAGACTTCAAGTAGGCATTGAATATTTTACAATGGCTGAGTGTAGATATCTGTTTTGTCAAAGGACACGGTGTGAGTGCTCCTTGGACCTTTTTTCGTTATTTGGATAATTTGCTTGAGGACCACCGAGGGGAAAAACTGGCGTTGACGGCGTGTCAGGCTGGTGCGTCTTCTCAGCGTTCTCAACGGTCATCAGCCATCTTGTCATCCACCAAAGCCCCATCTGTCATCTTTTTTTCTTCTTTCAAACTTTTTCGTCGATCTCCCTCTCAAGAACATCTCACTGTGAGTACTGACACAGAAAGGGCACTTATTGTTTTTTTTTTTTTTTTTTTGCTGTTGAAGCGAAACAGTCACTTAGTTTATGACCTCAACGTTCACAAAGAAGTTTTTTTTCCTTTATACATGATTTGATTTCCTCTGTTTATATATGAGTGTGTGAAAAGTTTGAAGTATTTCTGTTGTGTGAGTTAAAAGAATATACACATTTTTATTTTAATGAAGGACTGAAATCTCATTATTATTATTATTATTATTTCTTAGTAGAGTTAAATATATACTAAATTCTACTAAGTGGAGGCACCAAACCATTTAAGTTGTTCTTTTCATACTTTATTCAAATTGTAGAAACGGCACCACTTACACTAAAAATTCGAACCCAGAGCCCACCCAGCGTGTCACGTGGGTAGGGGCTACACATTATGCACGTAAGAGAATGCTTCCAGGTGTGTCTTTTACGGTGGGCAGGGCCCTTTAAACCAATTATCAGTGAGTGGGCACATACCTGACTTAAATTGTTTGGTAAAAATTGGTTTCAATTGCTCTTTAAGTTTCCTTAGGCAGAGGGTTCACTTATTTTTCCACCTTCTGTCATTGTTTGCATGATGCTATCCTCATTAAAATATGAAAACCTACAAATGTTTGGGCGTGTTTAGTTAAAGCAGACACTGTATTTTCATCTGTGTGATTTTGACTAAGATCAGATTACGTTTGGTGGTGATTTTATGCAGAAATATGAGAAATTTCAAAAGGTTCGATACTTTTTCATACCACGGTAGGCCTATACATTTTTATGCAATTACAAATGTTTTTTTCATCACAACAGACCTCTTGTTTTTTCACGTGTATGCTCCTCTTCTTCTTCTTTCTAAAATGCGACCCAGAGGGCTTTTTTCATTTCATGACGTCGTCACCGTAACATGGCTCAATTGCGCAGGCTAATTACGTCGTCACTGTAACATCGCTTAACTCATTTGCTCCCAGAAACGTATAAAGACGTTCTATTTTTAAATGCTTAACTGTCCCACAAACATATTTATACGTCTTTTGCGTCTTTTTGTACAAGCATCTAGAGCTTCCGATCTATCGCCGAAACAAAAAACAAGCCTCAAAACCAATTTTAAAGCAATAAAACTGACCACTGGAGGGCAGTAGCGCATTTCTTAAGACCCCCACAACCCAATTCAAACAGTACAACTTTATTAGGGAAGTTAGCAGAGCCCCTCCGCAGCTTGCTGCTCAGGTCCACCGCACGCTCGAGTGTCCTGTCCTGCACGGAAACGCGCACGGCCAAACCAGTTCCCCCCAGGAACATAAGTTCTCCAGGCGAACGAGACAGTGGTCACCACAAAAAAAAGACTTAAAAAAAAATCCATCTTTACGAGACACTCGGCAATGAGGGAAAAGTTTAACCGCTGTCGCAGCCACCAAACGTCATCTCTCAGTTAGGTAAGTGTGAATAAATTGTTACTTTGCTATCAAAAGCTCTATTTGGCTGGTTGTTCATGTTATTTTGTAAAAGGAAAACATTATTCAGATGTTTGGGATGTCACTGAAGCAAAAAATAGCCGTGTTAAAGTCAAAGTTATATTTGAAATGTTTGCATTTACAAAAAGCTCAGTTTCTCCGTTTTTTCATCAGAAATTGGAAAATTGCTCAAACTAAGCTATTTTCTAATGCTGATTTCTAAAGAATGGAAAAAGATATGAACTTACTTTTTTTTCTGCTGAAAGAAGAGAGTCTAATCTTTCTTTTGGTGGGTTCCATGTTTATTTAGCAATAGAGCAGAATTTTTTGTGGGCCTTGCAAAATCAGTCAAAATCCAGTAAAATGGACGGGAGCAAAGGGCCTTGCTCCGGTGAAAACGGCTGGGAGTGAATGAGTTAATTGCGCAGGCTAAAATTAACATCTTCAGGTAGCTTGCTGGGGGGGGGGGGTGATTAGAGACTGTGGTGAAATTATTGCATCACTGGAAACAGTGAAACGGGCAGAAGTCGCATTAGAAAAATGATTTCATTATTATATATATAGACTTATTACTATATGTATTGTTGTTCTTTTGTTTTATTGTCTTGTATAATTTTTTGAATACTACTACCATTAAATATTATTTGAACATTTTTATTGACGCTCTTTTGCACGCTGCGACGCCTTTAGCATTTGCCTAGCTCGCCTTATGGACCGCACGGGTCTGCATCAACGTGTCCTCCCCTACAAAAGTCAGACTCCGCCTATGAACTGAGTGGCAGAGTTGTGTGATTATATAAGAGTCGCGTACTATTTAACACAACCAGTCCATAGGTGAATACATGTTGACGTCTTGGTACTTGACAAATGCTGAATTCCCATAATGTCAAGCAGCTTACACTTGTTCAACATTGCTTACCCATGTAACTCAAAGCTGCGCAATGCATCTGTCTTCCGTACATGACATTGGACATGCAGAAGATTTGCGGTGCCGCATACGCCGCGCTCACTCGATGAATTATTGATTGTGTTTGAGGTATGGAAAGCTACGTTGATGCCTCATAGTTGCTACACCGCATCCATCAAGCTCACCTTGATCCCGTTCAAGTGGAACAATCGTGTCCTTTTATTATTCCTGGAGTAAATTTAGACTTGATTGGAACCTGGCTGCAAATTAAGCGTCTTCATAAGAAAGTCTTATCGCCTGACTTGAATAAACATACCGGAGAGAGTCAGCTTGGGAGGGTATAATTGCAATGCCTTGTTAATCAAACAGCTCTCTGAATTCATAATTATGAAATATATTCTTTTTAAATAACACGCCAGCAGTTGTTTACAATGAAAAATCGAAAGGCAAAAGCCGAAGGAAGGGGTAATTAGCCGGGTTTAGATACGTACTGTATTTCGAATTGACTATTTTCAGACGGATAAGGTTGGAAATGGCATACATGCATCTTCAAAAGCTTGATAGCACACTCACCTTCTGGAGTTTTATTGTCGTTTTGAATGTGCACATCACCGGCAACACCTGCGGCCCTGATATGTGTGTATATGTGAGTTTGTGTGCATGCATAATAGAAAGTATGCGGCAGTGAAAAGATCACTCTTATCCTATGTGACAATCACATTCAAGTCCTTTTGGAAAATTGGGTGTTTCAATTTTCTTCAATGGAGCCCCCACGGCTCCACTCGGCTCCCGCGTGCCCCTTTGATCAAACGCGCACACACGCGCGCATCCTTTGATAGGCTGCCGGACAAACCATTGACCTTCCCTTTGCAATCTCTTAGCTCGATCAGTAGGCCATTCTTCCATGTAATGTTTACATCTCTGTGGGCCATTTGCTCCACAATAAGAGGGTGCCTGCATTCACTCCACAACCTCCACTGTGGTTGTTTTGACCGCTTTAGTTCAGGGGAAGGACATCTGAGCATTTCTTGTTGGTATTGGGGGAAATAAGGGGGGCCTGTCAGGGTCACAGCAACATATGGACATTGCAGTATAGTGGCCTGTCGAGGATAAATTTCAAAGATTGCTATCATTACAATTGCACTGTTAATGCAGATATATATATAAGGGGCTGGAATGAAGTGTAACAACTAAAGAATGATAATCAATTCATTGATCGTTTAAAGTGTGGTCGCTTGTGTGTAATTGGTTCTTGATGGATGCTATTGGAAAAAAGTGTAGGGAAAAATAAATGTCTTGGGCTGGATTTATGATACAAAGTTCACGTGACTAGGCATGTGCCGGTATGAGATTTTGACGGTACGATAACCGTGAGCAAAAATACCGCGGTTTCACGGTATCACGGTATTGCAATTATAGCTCCAAAATTTTTAAATGTATGGGTTTAAAAAAAAAAAAAAAAAAAAAAAAAAACTTTTTTCCATTGAACAGGTTTTTTTTCAGAACATATTTGCAAATTGGAACATGAATATAATGTGAAAATAAATAAATTAGCAAAAAAAAAAATATTTTTTATATAAAATTAAAATAAATAGAACCTAGACTATACCCACAGCCACAGCTCAAGTTGCTCAATATTAGAGCAAGAACAAAATAATTGCTATAAAAAAGTAAAAACACTTCTAAATAAAATTAAAAATATATACTGTATGACTTTTTTTTGAGGGGGAGAAGCTGAAGTTTCGCCATTTTCAGCCACTGTGTCAACTCTCTTCTTTATGATGTCATGCCTTTGTGTTTAAAAGAACAAATAATTCATAAGTTAATAAGTTAGTTAAAGATGTATAAGTTAGTTTTATAAGTTAGTTAAAATGTAAATATTGTTGAGGAAAGGTTTCGTCTAAAACAAGTGAGGAGTGAGACCTCCTTTCGCAATTAGCGATCTTTGACGCGATCCTTTTTTTTTTCTCCCTCCTTCCTTTAAGCTTGTTTCTCACTCAGCGGCTGTGAGACATAAAACGTCAACGAAGCTGCTCTCCCAGCTTAGCCTAGCCTAACATTCGTCTTTGTAAGTTTTAGTTAGTTTGTATACTGAATTTGAAAGGAAAATGTGTGTTTTGTTTTTGGCGACCTTTTTCACGGTGCTACTGCTATCCTGTTGAACCGACTCACATGTGGAAAAATACAATTGTATAACGTTTTAAATGTATTCATTTGTATATTTCACCACGATTTGAGAGCTCAATAAATTGAGGAAAATTACGCCTTGTGTTTGGAGGGTTTGCTGGCTGTTTAGCTGAATAGCGTCACTGACACTCACGGCAACAAACGGGAAGGGTGAGCGCTGCCGCACCAAGCCACTTCGGCTGCATTTTGGCACATGAAAAATAGCGGATACCGTACTAAGGTATGACGGAAAATTTTAGTGGTTTTGAAACCGCGACGTTTTCACACCACGGTAAACCGTGAAACCGGTAACCGGCACATGTCTACACGTGACATGTTTTTTTCTTCTCACAGTGAGGCTACGTCTACACTGGGATGGATAATGGCCTTAAACGTGTAATTATATAGATGATACAGCATGTCTGCTTCACTAATAGAGCTGAAACCAATACTCGAGTAACTCAAGTTTAAAAACTGATCCGAGTAATTTTATTCACCTCGAGGAATCGTTTAATTTTGCCAGCTCCGAGCATCACGTTTTGCCCGGACTACTTTTAATGCGGGACAACGCGCTGACGTCACGTGCGAAGAGGAAGAAGCAATTAAAAAAAAAAAATTTAAAAACTACGCCGGCGTTGCTAAAAACTATGCCCGCATGATACTAGTGTAGTAGCAGGTAGTGTCCAATGCGTCTCACAGATATCGCATGGATTTAGGACTAGATTCGAAATGACAGACTCTGCCGCGTCTGGGAAGCGTTAGTAAACAGCTGCCATCGAGGGCTAGGTTTCTATTGATTATGACCACTGTCGATGCGTGGCTAACGTGTCTTACATACAGGCTTATTTAATCTGTAAAAAAACAGCACTGTAGAGTGATTAGGGTGTAAAATTAAAACATAATAAAGCTAACTGTCAGTTTTAGCTCAGTGGTCATTGCTGAATAAAACACCAAGTAGCACTGGTCCCTAATGTGCTCCAATACAGCAGGTATCATACATTTATTTTGAACACTGCAAAAACTCAAAATCCTATCAGTACTTACAGTTTAGACTAACTTAAAACTTAATTAGAACTTAAAAATAGCTTGACACAAATGGAAATTCAATTGATACACGAGGAAAAACACGTAGCTTTCAAGTGATGTTTGTTATCAAGCGTAATTGCATTTTGAGGTCAGAATTTTTTTTTTTTTTTTTAAATAAGATCTAGATCTCTTTTTTTGAGTGAAAGCAGTGAATTTTTTTTTTCCAGTCACATCTGAGATGCAATTGTTAGCTGTTTTCAACAATGTACATCGAAAATAAAGACATTGATTGACTGAAAATGGTTCAATATTGGATTAAATGTCTTTTTTTCTCATGTATATTTATAATTGCTCTTTACCAAAAAAAAAAAAAAAGTTTTATCCGATTACTCGATTAATCGATAGAATTTTCAGTCGATTACTCGATTACTAAAATATTTGTTTGCTGCAGCCCAATTCACTAATGTACCTCTTCTCCATGTAAGTTCTTGCACGGAGTACAGTCCCTGACAAAAGTCTTGTCGCTTATCCATTTTTTAGAAACAATTTCTAATAACTAAAGATCGGGATGGATTGGGTCCGATCACGTCATTTTCAAAGTATCGGAATCGGCAAAAAAATATCAGACATGCCTTTTTCTACTAAATATATATATATATATATATATATTTTTTTTTTAAAAATTTAAATCGTTTTCTAATTGTATTTAATGTTACAAACAAAATGTCTTACACTCATCCAGAGTAGTTTTAGCTTAAAGTAGGGCTATCATATTTATTGCGTTAACGGCGGTAATTAATTTTTTTAAATTAATCACGTTAAATAACGCATGCGCTGCACGACCCACTCACGCATTGTCGCGTTCAATCTATAAAGACGCCGTTTTACCTATAGATAGCGCTACAAGGCAGCGTATAATGAGTAGAGAGAATTTTGACAGCCTTTGGAGCAATTTTTTATGTGGCTAAAGCCTTACAATACCTCTCTCAGCAATTAAAAATAACGTGGGAGGCAATGTGGGGAAGAAAGGTAGTAGTTGATCATTTTCTTAACACCCTATGTTCTTTCCCAACGCAGAGAAGATATATCAATTGGTGCACCTACGCACAGTCATGATTGCACTTCCCATCATGCATTTGGGCAGAAGTTAAATGGCTGCAGTATCATTTACTGAAAGCTCAACAAATACACGAGATGGCAATTTTTAGTCACAATATACAAAGTCACATTTATCCTTTAAGAATTGCAAGTCTTTCTATCCGTGGATCCCTCTCGCAGAAAGAATGTAAATGCCATCTTGAGGATTTATTGTCATAATAAACAAATACAGTACTTATGTACTGTATGTTGAATGTATATATTCGTCCAAGTTTTATTCATTTTTCTCTTAATGCATTGCCAAAATGTATATGATCGGGAAAATTTATCGGGAATGATTGGAATTGAATCGGGAGCACAAAAAAAAAAGCAATCGGATCGGGAAATATCGGGATCGGCAGATACTCAAACTAAAACGATCGGGATCGGATCGGGAGCAAAAAAACATGATCGGAACAACCCTAGTAATAACCTGACTTTTGATTATTTAATTGAATTCAGAAATGGCTCATATGAAAGCTAAGACCCTCCCAAATGATGTTGGATGCACAAAAATATATTTGTTTTCACTGAGAAAAGATTTATCATTTAATGAAGATATAAAGGTCAGGACTTAAGTAGTGGTGCTGTGAGATCCAAATTTAATATTTTGAATGACTTCCATGGGCTTGAAGGACTGCATCCATGCGGTTCGGCAGGGATTCATACAATTTATTGATGAAATCATCAGGAACATCAAAGAAAGCAGTCTTGCATGCCTCCCAGAGTTCAGGGTTTCGTCTTCCATGCTTCCCCTTTCATCCTCCCCCAGACATGCTCAATGATGTTCATGTCTGATGACTGGGATGGCCAGTTCTGGAGGATCTTGATCTTCTTTGCCTTGAGGAACTTTGAGGTAGAGATTGAAGTATGCGATGGAGCACCATCCTGCTGCAGAATTTGTCCCTTTTTATAGTTAGGAATGTAAGAGGCAGCTAAGATTTGTTGATATTTCAGACTATTTATGTTGCCTTCCACCCTGCGGATCTCTCGCAAACCCCCATTACTGGATGTAACCCCAGACCATGATTTTGCCACCACCAAACTTCACTGTTTTCTGAGTGAATCTTGGATCCATGCAGGCTCCAGTAGGTCTCCTGCAATATTTGTGGTGACTTTGGTGTAATTCAATGGAAAATTCGTATGAAAAATCCACCTTTCGCCACAAAACAGTGAAGTTTGGTGGTGGCAAAATCATGAACGTATTATAACCCTTTTCAAATCTTATGTAAACTTTCAATGAATGGAATTATTTTTGATGAAAAATAAGGCATATGAAGTTAAATACAAATATAAATGTGTGTGCTGTTAGTCTGTGTAGCAATGCAGTTTTTCATTCCCCTCTCCACCAAATAAACTTTTTTATTTCAGTTCAATTTCATTAAATGGGAAGCCTCTTTGAACATGGCTTGCTGAATTAAAATTTGCAAAGCTCCTAGCCTCTGACATGGATATGCTCTCGCTCTTAGTATATATATGTCTTTTCCCTTGCCACACACATGCTCTATGTTTGCGCATCTTCGGTTTCCGTGATGAATTCATGCATAGGCGTCGTCTCATGGGCACTGCTTTATTGCTTTTGGGTCAATAATGCACATCAATATTTTGGGCTGTCTGACTCAAGCACGCACCTCAGATGTCACTACTGAATGTGATTTCATTTGTTGGAAACTTTTATTGCTTGCTTATTAGATCAACTTTTATTATTACCTCCGCCAAGATGGCTCTCCATCAGTTTTGTGCGATTGCTGGAAAAGTTCTGGACAAGTTGCACAGATTCTATTATTCTCTCGACTAATCCCAACTGAAAATGTATTGCATCATCTTGGGCTTTGTTCACAGTAAAATAATAACTTGAGCAGTGTAAATATCCCGACCAGCCTGGTACGCACAAGCTGCTGAGCATTTAAGATGAGACAAAAATGTGAGGTTTTGAAGTTTGTTGTGAATTACGTCGGTGCCAGCATGTATAGCTGAGAAAAACAAAGTTTGTCATCATTGGAAATAATCCCACAGTCTGGTGCAGAACACTATCTTCGATAATGACAATGCTCGCTTCTAAAGAGTGGTTGTTTTGAAAATGACAAAGAAGAGAGTGACTGGGCTGTTTGTCCAAATTTAACAAATGCAACCAAGTTGGCTTGCTTGCGATTCACAAGCAAGCTACAAGCAATCTCCATGGTCCTTTTCCGACCACCGTTTGCCAGTCTTTATAAATTAAGGCGACAATTATTATTGTGGTTAGGGTTGTTCCGATCATGTTTTTATGCTCCTGATCCGATCCCGATCGTTTTAGTTTGAGTATCTGCCGATCCCGATATTTCCCGATCCGATTGCTTTTTTCGGCTCCCGATTCAATTCCGATCATTCCCGATAATTTTTCCCAATCATATACATTTTGGCATTGCATTAAGAAAAAAATGAATAAAACTCGGGCGAATATATACATTCAACATACAGTACATAAGTACTGTATTTGTTTATTATGACAATAAATCCTCAAGATGGCATTTACATTATTAACATTCTTTCTGTGAGAGGGATCCACGGATAGAAAGATTTGGGACTTTATGTATTGTGACTAAATACTGCCATCGAGTGTATTTGTTGAGCTTTCAGTTCAGATACTGCAGCATGCCCCAAGGCATGATGGGAAAGTGGAACCATGATGGGAAGTAAAACCATGACTGTGAGTCATGCTAACAATGGATATTCCATCTGTGCTTTGGGAAATAAGTTATGGCGTAAAGACAATGTTAATGCCACCTTGCTTCCCCATATTGCTTCCCATGACATCTCTACTTATAGGGAGAGAGATGGATTCAAAGGCTGTCAAAGTTCATTCTACTCAATTAATTCTGAATTTAATCTCTTAGTGAGAAAAATGGCGTCACAACAGATTGAGTGCGACAACGAGTGAAAGGGTTGTACAGTGCAAATATTAATAGCTATAAATACTTTAACGTGACTCATTTATCAATCAAGTAAATGCCGCCGTTTTCGGGATTATTATGATAATCCTACGCTAAACCTAAACTAATGACTCAGGATGAGTGAGACATATTATTTCTGTAAGGTTAAATACAATTGGAAAACGATTTAATTAAAATATATATATATATATTAAAAAAAGGCATGGCCGATATTTTTTTGCCGATTCCGATACTTTGAAAATGACGTGATCGGACCCGATTGATCGGTCCCGATCGATCGGGACATCTCTAATTGTGGTAACATCAGCAATGAAATCGCCAGTTTACTCAGGTTTAACTTATCCAACACAAAACGCCAACTCTGCCACAGTTGACTGTGTTCTCAAGAAAACATTGAAAGTGAAAGTAAGCCGAGAAGTGCGTTCAGGTACAGCAAAAAACGTCCGCGACATTAGAACCCGATTCGTTACATAATTACAGGTATTATTATTATTGTTATTATTAGATGATTCCAATTTTTATTTATAATTCATTTGTTTTGCTATGTGTAATCGCCATTTGTAATAGTACCAGCAGTATTTATCATGAATTTAGTGCAGGTTTTTGGGCTGTGGAACGGATTAATGGAATTGTAATGTATTCTTATGGGAAAATCCTGCTCGACATATGACCATTTCGACTTACAAACAAGGTCCTGGAACGAATTAACTTTGTATGTAGAGGTACCACTGTATATCGATTGCTTCCACACACATCCAAGCAGTCCATTTCATTCAGGAGCATAAAATACCGCATGTAATCTGAAATAAACATGCTTTCTGGTATCATATGCACTTAAAAAAAAAATACTACTCAAGTAAAAGTCATCCCAAAAATTTTAAAAAAGTAACTGATTTTTAAGGACAATGTTATATATTGTTTTTTCTACCCACATCATCTATATGAACTGTTAATATAATACGATACTATAACCGATTATATGGCCAAATTAGGCAAAAAAACAAAAAAATAAAACAAAAAATAAATGCAAACTAGAAAAATGAAACATCATCCATCCAAAGAGCAAGCGTGCTTTCTAGTGGAGAAAAAAAAAATCCTACAATGAATTGAAAACGTGTCTATCGGTGTCAATTAATCGCTGACAAAGAAAAACTGGGAGAAAGGTTCAAAGAAATCCGCGCTTTTCGGCACCACGTGATTGAACATGCCGGCGGGATCATATGACTTCCGACTGCAAACCTGTGTCTGGTCATTCGATTGTATTGATACTAGGGGTGTGACAAAATATGAAAATGGTGATATATTGTAAGATTGTGACAATATCTCGATACAGCGATATATCGCGATATTTTGTAACCCGATCGGTTATCGATATCGATGATATCGGGATTGGCGGTGAAGGTAAAGTGCGCACAAGTCGTCTAGAGAAGAAGAGAGGAAGCTCCAAGTGGGTTGAAAAACATAAAAAAGCTTTGTGAGAACGGTGGAGGAAAAAATTTGAAAAATATTGCTACAAATCACACATGGGGACACATTTTAGATTTTACACTAACAAGAAAGGAAGTAAGTATAAAAAATATAACCAGAATTAAGGGGTTTCTGACTCAACAAGACATGGAAAAACTTATGCATGCATTCATTTTCTGCAGATTGGACTATTGCAACGGTATATTTACGGGTCTTGATAAAAAATCAGTCAGGAAGCTGCAGCTAGTACAGAATGCTGCAGCCAGAGTCCTCACAAATACAAGGAAGCTGGACCACATTGCACCGGTTTTGAAATCGCTACACTGGCTTCCAGTGAGTCAAAGGAGAGACTATAAAATACTACTGCTCGTCTTCAAAACATTTATTGGCCTTGGACCAAAATACATGCTTGACTTGTTAGATTCCTATGAGACATAGACCCCTAAGGTCGTCTGGAACCGGTCTTCTGCATGCTCCAAGAACAATAACCAAGCAGGGTGAGGCAGCATTTAGTTATTATGCTCCTCACCTCTGGAACAAGTTACCTGAACGTCTGAAGTATGCTCAAACTGTTAGCTCTTTTAAATCAGGGCTAAAAACGCTTTTGTTTAGCACTGCATATCCATAACTGTCTATATATTTCAATCTACTTGCTTTCTTTTCCTCCTGTGCTTTATCTCCATTGCTGATTTCAATAATGTTATATTAGTAGTAGTTTTTGTTTTATTTTAATTTATTTATTTTTATTCTATTTGTGATTAAATGCGATCTTTATGTATAATTTTATTTCCGATTTTGATTGTCTTGGTTTTTACGTTGTATTGATTTAAATGTGATTTTTATGATCTTCATGTGATGTAAAGCACTTTGAATTGCCTTGTGTTGAATTGTGCTATATAAATAAATTTGCCGTGCCTTGCCTTGCCTAAGGTGAACAAGGACTTTGCTGTATGCAAGAATTGTCTAACAAAAATAAGGTTCACTGGGAGCTGGTGACGAAGTGCACACCGGATTTCTTCACTGCTTCGCTTTCATCACTTGAGGTAAAGTTTTGCAATGTAATTGGTTTTTCATTTACATGTATTATTTTGATGACATTTGGTGTTGAATGATATAAAATAAACCAGGACCCTAAACTGGATGAAAATGAATATCGAACAAGCCCAAATGAATTTACCGATTTATTTGATATTATTTGAGAACCACTTTCCATCTAGTTTACTACACAACAACTGTTATTACTGTCATTTTGATACAATAAGCTATAAAAATGGTTTGAATAGGTTCCAAGATATATAAAGTGATGTGCATGATAATATATGTAGCCTACATATTAAAAATAGGTAATTATTGCATTTTTAACTTCTATTCATTCAAAAAAAAAAAAAAAATCAGGATTTCAACTCAAAAGCTATGAAGTAGCTAATATTTTTTGTTTTATTTTGTTGTTTTTAAGGTGAGGAAGACTGTGACTGACCAAGTCGGACATCCCAAATGCTGAAGCAGATAGTGGAAGTGCTCAAATTCATATTCGAAGAAAAGACCCACCAGTTTTATCATTGCCCCACTCCAAGATCAACTGCTGACTGACACCTACAGCACTTTTTTTTTTTTTTTAAGATTTTAAACTTTAAAGAAATTAAGAGTGCCATTCATCATGATCTCTCCAAGAGATATCAGTGGTTGTGGTTTGTTTCCTCTATATGTACAGGTGCACAATTTGCAGTAGATTTATATTTTACAGCAATGTTGCACAGAAAAGTTTTCACTGTTTAATAAATGACTTAAACAGTATTTTTTCTATTTTGAAATATCTTTTTTTTTTTGTTTCAACAGTTGTACCGTGGAATATCATGTATCCAATTTCTGACCAATACATTAATAATCGCTGTATCGTGATATCGTGAGATAATCGTTATCGTGAGCCTTGGATCGCGAATTGTATCGTATCGCGAATTGTATCGTATCGTGAGATGCCCTGAGGTTCCCACTCCTAATATATCGTGATACCTTGTATCACAAAAGGTTATCGATATGATCCTGCCAAGAATCGAGATATCGTTTTAAAAAGGTGTCACTGTCTAGAAAAAAATAAATAAAAAGGAAACCAACAAGTTGCTACCAAAATCTTTCACCATAACAGTGTCTCAGATAACTCGTAAGGCTGCATTGACAGTGCACGACGCCGAATCAATTTAGACTGGGAACGTTCGTTGATTCGAAACCAGAGCATTCAGTCATTCTGTCCGATTTTCAGGGCATTTACAGGTCATTTCCTGTTGAGTTTGAGTCACTGTCTATTCATGTGGGTGATTCCCAGGTCACTTCCTGTTCTGTAATAAATAAACAGGAAGTGACCGGTAAAATACCCCAAAATCAACAGGAAGTAATGAAAATCAACAGGTAAATGACCTTAAATATCCCCAAATTACCTCATTGCCTGGCATTGGCTGCCACTGACGGCCATTTGTTCATTCGCTGCCATCCCTCCCACTTCAAACGGATTGAACGTCTACTAGTGATAAACTATCTAATTCACAGCAGAAGCTTGTTTCTCTGTTTATTAGTTGTTTGTAGAATATTCTAGAAGCATTTCCTGACCAATGTATAGATAATCGTTGTATCGCCATATCGTCAAATCATCGTTATCGTGAGCTTTGTATCGCAAATCGTATCGTGAGATACCAAGAGGTTCCCACTCCTAAGTCTGTTTGGTATAATGGGAGTCATGTGATTATTTTTGTGACATCTCATTGGTGAAACTGGGAGAGCCACTGTTGCCATCTCTGGGAAAAATAAAGTCAAATCTAATATGTAATGACTCCAACGTAGCCCAAAGTAGCAGAGCAAGAATAGCATTTCATCTTCACAAATCTACTCAAGTAACTAGTCTTAAAAGTACTTTGTCCCTCAAAAATGTACTCAAGTAAATGTAACAGAGTAACACTGGTGCTATCCCGCACCGACATTTTTGATTACTGTAGAATTCACAACGTGTCATGTCCAAACGACTCAAATACACGGATTTCCATGCTATATTATTCAAGAGACATGTAACTGCTGGTCTTCTTGCATAGACTTATGATAAGGCAGAAAATACGTTACGTTGAAGGGAAGAAGCCCAAATCCTGTAAAAGGATATAAAATAATGCTAGAAGACTCGACACAACTAATACGGTTGGCTTATATCCGTACTCAGTGGCCTTTAGATATTAATTACACTAGGCTGGGTTGTTAATTTGTTGCGACATAGAGCATGTGAAACATTAAAAGCGGTCAATTCATGCAAAATAACAACTGCCGTTGTTTACCAATTTACTGCAGTGTTTGCAGTGAAGAGAATGCAAATGAGCTTTTAATGATTTCCCTTCCAGCCACTACTTTCAAGGGTTACGGTGCCGCCACACCGCCCTATTTTACAAAATTTCTGTAATTACCTCATAAGCAAGCTTGTATGACTGATAGGATATCTTACTATTCTTGTAAATAAACACACTATGAGCGAAATATATACCCATGCTTGTGTTGTATTTCTAATAAATAAGATTTTGCTCTAGGAAAACATGTTTTTTTTTTCTCATTGTAAACCTTCAGTACAATTTTTTTAACCTTTAGAAAATAAAAACTTTATAAACTAATGAATATTTGTTTATATTCTGCGAATCATAATTTGATGCCGTATATTAAATTTAAAAGCCTGTTCGGAAGAAAAATGCCTCATGTAATCGAGTGTTTTTTTGGTCAACGACGACCACAACGAAAATATTTCGTTGACGAACAATTTGCCATGACGATGACGAGCTAATAACGTGTCACGGGAGACTAAAACATCATGAGACGAGAACGAGATGAAAATTCGCCGTAGTAGCCGTCACAAGTTCACCATGTGTGACATTTTCTTATTGTATGCGTAGTTAGCACGCGTCGTAGCAGTGTTTGGTCATGTCATGCTGCACCCTAAACGCTTACTCACCAATGTCCACTGTCTCCAGGCATCAGACTTTCTTTTTCTGACACACTTGTCAGTTGCTGCTTGGTAAGTTTTGTTTATCTTGGCTGATAAGCCATGTTGCTTTAGGCATTGAAGGTCTGTGCTGAGAGACCACATACTAAATGTAACTTGTAGCATAGTGTTTGCATTAGCATTTAGCGTCGACTCTTTGAAAACTTTTTACATATAGTTTGTGGCGTCTAGGTGAGTTTAATTAATTTAAAATGATGTACTGTTTCCCTGCTTTGTGTGTATTATCATAACAAAGATGGTGATGGTCCTTGTAGACCTTACAATTATGTGCTTGTCCGTCAATGTTCATTCAAAAATATTTATTTATGTATGTATTCTTGGACTAAAATGTTTGAAATTTACAGACGAAAACATTTTGAGTAATTGAGTTTTTAATTTTAATTTTAAATTAATTACTAATTTTGAGTTTTCGTTGACGAACCATACTTCACAGTTGGTATGAGGTGCTTTTCAGCATGCGCATCTTTCTTGGCACGCCAGACCCACTTAGAGTGTTTGTTGCCAAAAAGCTCAATCTTGGTCTCATCTGACCAAAGCACACGGTCCCAGGCTTCAACTAGGACCGTGTGCTTTGGTATGGGGGTGCGTATGGGGGTGGGTCAGTGAGGTGTGGGGCTGTCTCGCTTCCAAAGGCCCTGGGAACCTTGTTAGGGTGCATGGCATCATGAATGCTGTCAAATACCAGGACATTTTAAAGCAAAATCTGTTGCCCTCTGCCCGAAAGCTGAAGATGGGTCGTCACTGGGTCTTTCAGCAAGACAATGACCCTAAACATATGGCCAAATCTACACAGAAATGGTTCACCAGACACAAAATCAAGCTCCTCTCATGGCCATCTCAGTCCCCAGACCTTGTTTTGTTGGCAAAAGGGGGTTGTACAAAGTATTAACACCGAGGTAATGCTAATAATTGTGACACACATTATTTGATGTCAAATAATTATTTCTTTATGTGGGATTTTTTCCCCACTGAATAAATGCACTTGTATTGAAGGTTGGATTTTTCTCTTTTTTTCCATTGAGGTCCCATATTATTTGAATAAAAAAAAATATTAGAAGCTAAAAAACACATCTTAACCAGGGGTGCCAATAATTATGGAGGGCACTGCATTTCAATGCAAAAATATATGTGGATATGTGGAGGATGCCTGGGGAAAATGGAGGCCCGTATGCTTAACGTCTCTCCAGACTGAGGACGTCGAGGACCTCTTTATCTTTGGCTCTCTGATGGCACTCGCCCGGAGCGGATACAGCAGACGTGGGCCTCCATGATACCCCTGGCCATCCCTCCCTACACCAACTTGGAAATCAACCTATCCAATGAACCTACTCAAATTGACAATATTGCGAAATGCCATGGCAATCAATGACTTTTTGAAAGTTATATGAGTAAAAAAACGGACTACGCAACACGAACATGCTAGACTGCGTCCCGGGCTTTTGGGGTACGGGTATCGATAAGCATTTGCTTTTTTCCCGTCTTCCTTTGTCTGTCATCGTCTTTTTTCGGGCAAATTATTCCATATTCTGTGTCAATGTTTCTCCTTTCTGGCAAACTATCCCACACTCTGTAACTGTCAATGATACTGATGATGATGACAATAAATTCATTCATTCATTCATTCAAAAAACACCGTTTTATATTCGGGCCAATACGGTAGTAATGCACAGACACTAGGGAAACTAACTTAAATCAGATTACTGGTTTAGAAAAATTGACGCGTTAGATTACTCGTTCCAGAAAAAAGTAATCAGATTACACTGATGAAACTACTCCGACAAGTGCAATTAATCCAAAATAGTACTTAAGTCAATGAGTAAATGTACCTTGTTTCCTACCCATTTCTGGTTTGATCAAATTCTACACGACAGGGTAACTACTCAGGATAATCTTTTGTGACATCCAATAAACCAGCCCGTGCTGACTTTTATTGCAAGAGAGGAAGAATGCTCAAATTAGGTCCGATTATCCGTACGCCTGTATCCCTTTAATTGGAGCGAATTGTACACAGAATTGCTTTACACGCCTTATAAATGCCTCGTATCATCGGCAGTGTATTGACATGCACATCCGTTGTAGCTGCATCATGAAATCTTTGCGGGCGCCCCAATTAAAATCCCCTCTCGGCGCCGTATACTATTATTTTTATTAGGCGACGATTCAATGCGAAGCAGGGCAATAAGATGCATTTCTCTAATGACACGTGAGATGCATCTCATGATTTAAAGATTGAACTTTAAACAAAAAGCGCGTGAAATGAAAGTGTCTGCACGTTGGAAAAGACGACGAGGCGTAATGAACTGAAGACGCTCGCTTCAGGCTATCCGGAGACGAGAAAAGTTTAATTGAGGTTGAATTAGAGGGGGGAGTATTCCCTCACTCATAAAATTTGTCGGGCTAATAATCATAATGTTTGGCCTTGGGTCAAGGCCAATTTCCATCCGGAACTGGCAAAGTGAGAGTGACTCTGAGCACTGCTCAGTGCAAAGACAGGCCACGGACGGAGCACATAATTATGGTGCTTAACTTTTAATTATGTTCTTCCATATTGGATTTTATTGTCCAAACAAGACTGTTTTAAATCAATTTTGAAATGACTCGAGAGGTCATCTTAAGTGCTTATAGTTTTGCAGCACGTATTTTTAGCTAAATGTATTGTTTCGTTGCTGTTGTGAGCATTTTTTTTTTTTAATTCGCCCTGTTTCTCTTGAAAGCGGTCGAGCTGATCAGGGTTTTCTTTTGAAGTATGTTTATGTCCCGCGGGGTGAATAACTTGGTTGTGCTTACCGAACTGTGAATATATCAGTCGGGAGAAAGCAATGAATCAGCTTGTTTGCATTTAAATGAGCGCCTCGCACTAGCAACCGTTCCAAAAATAATAACACACGACTTTTTTAAAGAGTATTCCATCATGATTATGGGTATTCTTTAACCAGACTTCTACTTTGTCACTTTTCAAGATGCTGAAATGTGTTTATGACGCGCGAACGACACTCAGGATTTAGTCGACAAATCCCGTCGACTCTGCGGTAGTTAGCGCCAGAGACGTGTCGCCCGCTGACACTTTCTGATGAAACCAGAAAAGCATGAAATTGAAAATAAACCATTGGATAAATGGACCTGTCTCCAACCTGAGCAGTGCATAGGTGAGTCCTGTTTCAAAATAACCCAGGATATATGAAAAAGAGCTAATGGCCTCAGTCTAAATATTCAATAGAATGTCACTTGTTGGTCAATAGAAGACGCAGTGTTGCGTTTGTATAAAAGCATTTGCACAAAACAACAACCCATTAAATCAAAGTACAACCTTTTTCACATACTTCAGGATTTCATTAATTTTCTAGTATGTTAGGATGGTAATTTAACCCTTTAGCACCGAACGTGTCGGCAGCGACGCGTTTACGCATATCGTTTTTGAAGCTTCGTCACGCTGTAATTACGTCAACCACGTGCTGCTGGTTGGTCTCGTTTGAAAGTGCGGAAGTTGTTGTCCACACAGTTTTTATTTGAAGTCAATCGGCCAAGAAAAACGGGAGATAGAATCATTTGAGTTTTATAGTTTTATTGCACTCATAAATATATATACATTAAAACACTGCATGGACCATGTATCCATCTCCATATTTCCATCATTTCTTGTCCTTTTTCAAAACCGAAAGCAGCACAAAAGACTACATATCCCAAGAGCCGTTGTGATGTCAAGAAGGACGAACCGAATGTGATCATTTTTAATAGATGTCCGAGCGAGGCGCCTACTATTGAAAGGGAGGCATGCGAAGCAAGCAACGGCCGGTTGGTTTGAGCGAGCGACTTTGAAACGTGCAGAATGAATCTAAAACTGCATTTAGCGCAAGCTAATGCATTATATCATGAACTCAAGGAAGAAGATGAGCCATATTTGTCGTTGTTTTCTTGGGATGAGTCGGCGTCTCGGCGAGTAGAAGTGACAGCAGCGCGCAAAGCCGCAAACGGCGAAAGAGTAGGCTGTGTGACGTTGTGTGTGACGCAGCTCCGTGACATGTTCAAGAGGAAGCTTGAGTGCGCAAAAAAAACTTGATTGTGTCGCATGCCTGAAAAATTTGAATTGAACTGAACTACTTGTCAATATTTCTTAAAATACTTTTTTCCAAAGTTATATATATTTTTTCTTCACTATAATCTTTTCAATTTTTATGTAGATGTGTGTTCGAGAAGCTTGATTGCATGTACGTATATACTTTTGATAAGGTGATGGGTAAAACACATAACTTCACAAAGAGATGTCCTCCAAACCCTTTTTGTGTTAGATGATATATATAATTTTTTTCTCTCATATATAACCTGTTTTGACCATAGTATGTGTAAAGGCCAACAACGCCTATGACCATACCTGCTGTTTGTGTTGAATTGTCAAACATAAAACTATTCAATCTTATTTTTTTCTATTGAATGTTTATCCTAACAAGTTGAATAAATATTTTCAAGCTTCAAAACAGTTGGTCGAGCATGTTTGGTTGTCAATGGCACATCAACATTACAAATTTTGAAACAATATTTCGGGATTTTCTTTGTTGTCTTTTTGGGTCCAAAATGTGGATTATAATTGGTCAGTGAAGTAAACAACAGTTTAGACATGAAGTTCAAGGTGTCCTGAAAAAAGGGACCCAACTTGGCCATTGTAAACAATTTTTTCGTTGAAATATAAAGGCAACCTCAACTGCATGCAAATTCGGCCAAAATAGGCTTAGGTGTTAAAGGGTTAACAACACTGCAGGGTTGGTACAGGTCCTTGAAATCCTTGAAAATGCTTGGATTTTACTCTCGTGTTTTCAAGGTTTGAAAAATGCTTGAATTGTGCGTCAAGTCCTTGAGAAAACTTGTACGTGTTAGGCACACAATTAATTGTCCGACAATAACTTTTTAACTGATATGCCGATATTGTCCAACTTTAAAAAATTGATACCGATATGAAACGAATACCGATATACACTCACCGGCCACTTTATTATGTACACCTGTTCAACAGCTCGTTAACACTTAATTTCTAATCAGCCAATCACATGGCGGCAACTCAGTGCATGTGGACATGGTTTAAGACAATCTCCTGCAGTTCAAACCGAGCATCAGTATGGGGAAGAAAGGTGATTTGAGTGACTTTGAACGTGGCATGGTTGTTGGTGCCAGAAGGGCTGGTCTGAGTATTTCAGAAACTGCTGATCTACTGGGATTTTCACGCATAACCATCTCTAGGGTTTACAGAGAATGGTCCGAAAAAGGAAAAATATCCAGTGAGCGGCAGTTCTGTGGGCGGAAATGCCTTGTCGATGCCATAGGTCAGAGGAGAATGGCCAGACTGGTTCGAGCTGATAGAAAGGCAACAGTGACTCAAATAACCACCCGTTACAACCAAGGAAGGCAGAAGAGCATCTCTGAACGCACAGTACGTCGAACTTTGAAGCAGATGGGCTACAGCAGCAGAAGAACACGCCGGGTTCCACTCCTTTCAGCTAAGAACAGGAAACTGAGGCTACAATTTGCACAAGCTCATTGAAATTGGACAATAGAAGATTTGAAAAATGTTGCCTGGTCTGATGAGTCTCGATTTCTGCTGCGACATTTGGATGGTAGGGTCAGAATTTGGCGTCAACAACAGGAAACCATGGATCCATCCTGCCTTGTATCAACGGTTCAGGCTGGTGGTGGTGGTGTAATGGTGTGGGGAATATTTTCTTGGCACTCTTTGGGCCCCTTGGTACCAATTGAGCATCGTTGGAACGCCACAGCCTACCTGAGTATTGTTGCTGACCATGACCATCCCTTTATGACCACAATGTACCCAACTTCTGATGGCTACTTTCAGCAGGATAATGCGCCATGTCATGAAGCTGGAATCATCACAGACTAGTTTCTTGAACATGTCACTGAGTTCACTGTACTCAAATGGCCTCCACAATCACCAGATCTTAATCCAATAGAGCATCTTTGGGATGTGGTGGAACGGGAGATTCGCATCATGGACGTGCAGCCGACAAATCTGCACCAACTGTGTGATGCCATCATTTCAATATGGACCAAACTCTCTGAGGAATGCTTCCAGCACCTTGTTGAATCTATCCCACAAATAATTGAGGCAGTTCTGAAGGCAAAAGGGGGTCCAAACCGTTACTAGATTGGTGTGCCTCATAAAGTGGCTGGTGAGTGTCTTTGGTCGTGGACTTAACACATTATGGCTAATTATATTGTGATGGTCCACTTAATGCTTTAATAATGATAATGCTTAGACAACAAATCCCAAGCATCTTAGTATGGAGACATCTAATGGTCAATACCTCATTCACTTCCAGCCATTTTCACCGGAACAAGGCCCTTGGCTCCCAGCCGTTTTACTGGATTTTGACTGATTTTGCAAGGCCCACAGAAAATTCTGTTCTATTGCTATATAAACATGGAACCCACCAAAAGAAAGATTAGACTCTCTTCTTTCAACAGGAAAAAAAAAGTTAATCTTTTTCCATTCTTTAGAAACCAGCATTAGAAAATTGCTTAGTTTTAGCATTTTTCCAATTTCTGATGAAAAAAACGGAGAAATTGAGCTTTTTGTGAAAGCATACATTTCAAACATAACCTTTGACTTTAACACAGCTATTTTTTGCTTTAGTTACATCCCAAACATCTGAATAATGTTTTCCTTTTACAAAATAACAGAAACAACAAGACAAATATTCCCTCATCGCCGCCTGTCTCATGCAAATGGATTTTTTTTTTGTCTTTCTTTTGTGGTGATCACTGCCTCGTGGTAGAGTTTGCCTGGGGAACTTGTGTTCCAGGGGGGAAAGGAGGGGGGCTGGTTTGGCCGTGCGCATTTCCGGCGGACTCGCGGGAAACTAGAGGGTGCGGGGTACGTGAGCGGCCGAGCACGGCGGCGTGGGCTCTGCTCGGCGAGCAGCACGGACTCAACGGCTTGCATGGAGCCCCAGATCTAGGGAGATTATCAGTGGTCTTGTATGTCTTTCATTTTCTAATAATTTCTCCCACAGTTGATTTCTTTACACCAAGCATTTTACCTATTGTACATTCAGTCTTCCCAGCCTGGTGCAGGCCTACAATTTTGTCTCTGGTGTCCTTCGACATCTCTTTGGTCTTGGCCATAGTGGAGTTTGGAGTGTGACTGACTGAGATTGTGGACAGGTGTCTTTGATACCGATAATGAGTTAAAACAGATGCCATTAATATAGGTAACGAGTGGAGCCTTGTTAGACTTCTTTACAAGAAGTTAGACCTCTTTGACAGTCAGAAATCTTGCTTGTTCGTAGGTGACCAACTTATTTTCCACTGTAATTTGGAAATGAATTCTTTAAATATCAAACAATGTGATTTTCAGTTTTTTTCCCCCCACATTCTGTCTCTCATGGTTGAGGTTTACCCATGTTGACAATTACAGGCCTCTCTAATCTTTTCAAGTAGGAGAACTTGCACAATTGGTAATTGACTAAATACTTATTTGCCCCACTGTACGTGTGTATTTGCTGTGGTTTAGTACAATACTTTATCGTGCGACCAGTTCCTCTTTTTATCTTTTTTTTTTTTTTCGCGACCTCCACCTCTGCCAATCGCCGTTTAATCCAGCCGGAGCCACTTCGCTCGGTTTCGTCACCGCTAGGAATCGGTCTACTCACCTGGTTCTCGATCAACTCCCCTTGTTGCAGAAGAAAAATTAAAAATTAAAAATTTAAAAATTTAATTCAAAGAGTAGGAGAGTGTAGTAGACTTGTAAAGAGCTTTACTAGTTTTGGCGAGAATAAAAGTTTTGGTTATTGTTGTGAACTACAGTTCCACACAAACGTACATCAACATATTATTTAGCTTAACAATTGGAGGTGTGAGAGCCGTTTTTCAAGTGTCCCAAACTTCAAGAAAGTGCTTTTACAGTTGTGGTCAAAAGTTTACATACACTTGTGAAGAACATAATGTCATGGCTCTCTTGAGTTTCCAGTTATTTCTACAACTCTTGATTTTTCTCCGATAGAGTGATTGGAACAGATACTTCTTTGTCACAAAAAACATTCATGAAGTTTGGTTCTTTTATGATTTTATTACGGGTTAACAGAAAAAGTGATCAAATCTGCTGGGTCAAAAATATACATACATGGATCTGAAAAAGCGAATCATTGACTTGAACAAGTCAGGAAAGTCACTTGGAGCCATTTCAAAGCAGCTGCAGGTCATAAGAGCAACAGTGCAAACAATTGTTTGTAAGTATAAAGTGCATGGCGCTGTTTTGTCACTGCCACGATCAGGAAGAAAACGCAAGCTATCACCTGCTGCTGAGAGAAAATTGGTCAGGAGTGTGAAGATTCAACCGAGAATCACCAAAAAGCAGATCTGCCAAGAATTAGAAGCTGCTGGAACACAGGTGTCAGTGTCCACAGTCAAGCGTGTTTTGCATCTCCATGGACTGAGAGGCTGCCGTGCAAGAAGGAAGCCCTTGCTCCAAAAGCGGCACCTGAAGCCTCGACTGAAGTTTGCTGCTGATCACATGGACAAAGATAAGACCTTCTGGAGGAAAGTTCTGTGGTCAGACGAAACAAAAATCGAGCTGTTTGGCCACAATGCCCAGCAATATGTTTGGAGGAGAAAAGGTGAGGCCTTTAACCCCCCAAGTACACCATGCCTACCGTCAAGCACGGTGGTGGTAGTATTATGCTGTGGGGCTGTTTTGCTACCAATGGAACTGGTGCTTTACAGAGAGTACATGGGATAATGAAGAAGGAGGATTACCTTCAAATTCTTAAAGATAACCTAACGTCATCAGCCCGAAGATTGCGGCTTGGGTGCAGTTGGGTGTTCCAACAGGATAATGACCCCAAACACACATCAAAAGTGGTAATGGAATGGCTAAATCAGGCTAGAATTAAGGTTTTCGAATGACCTTCCCAAAGTCCTGACTTAAACCCCATTGACAACTTGTGGACAATGCTGAAGAAACAAGTCCATGTCAGAAAGCCATCAAATTTAACTGAACTGCACCAATTCTGTCAAGAGGAGTGGTCAAAGATTCAACCAGAAGCTTGCCAGAAGCTTGTGGATGGCTACCAAAAGCGCCTAATTGAAGTGAAAATGGCCAAGGGACATGTTACCAAATATTAGCGCTGCTGTATGTATATTTTTGACCCAGCAGATTTGATCACTTTTTTTTGGTCACCCATAATAAAGTCATAAAAGAACCAAACTTCATGAATGTTTTTTGTGACAAAGAAGAATCTGTTCCAATCACTCTATCAGAGAAAAATCAGAGTTGTAGAAATGTACTGGAAACTGGAAACTCAAGAGAGCCATGACATTATGTTCTTCACAAGTGTATGTAAACTTTTGACCACAACTGTATCTGCTACAGGACACGTTCAGAGTTTGCCACAAAATGCTCACTGCTGCCGAGAATGCACCGTCCCATTAAAGAAGTTGTACCTTTAATTCTGAATTTCCCATTTGTTTTAATGGTTTAAAAGGTGCTAGTAAAACCTGGAAATTGGTCTTGAAAGTCATTAAAAAGTGCTTGAATTTGGCAATGAAAAAGGTACTAGTGATACTAGTTTTAAGTAACATTTCAACATTTGGGGTTTGGTGTTCAGACAAGTTGCTTTTTTATTGGTGGCTTCTCTTTGTTATCATTTGTAGCTGTGGTAGTATCACACACATTAACAAAAAAGGCAAGAAAATCCTTTTCGATAATGAACACACACAAATGTTATTAGAATCAATTGCAGCAATAAGCAAATTGACGCTTTGTTTTGGATGAAGGTCATCTGCAATGGGCTCTTTTCGTCTCTTGAGACATGTAAATGATTTTTGTGCAAATAACATGCAAACAAGCCTCAAAGGACAAGCACAGGACACAGTAAACAAAGCTGGAGATAATTCAGCCGCTGTTGGGTCACGAAAAAAAAAATCTTCACATGAGCTTTATTTTCACCACAACGGTAATATTGTTTCCAAAAAGAACATTCTTAAGAGCTGAATTTCCTGTAATCAAAAGTAATTGAAGTCATTATTAGCTTCTTCCATTTTTTTCTTATTATAGATCAATCCTCTAAAGGTACAGTACTGAAAAACAAGCTCGTTTGTCTGCCATTAGGTTAAAAAAAAGGTAGAAGAATGGTTATCTGTATTCAAAGCGCCGAACGACCGATGGTCTGTTCAATTGTAAAAGGTCACGGGGACTCTAATGAGGTGCCTGCTGGGAAAATAACAAGGCCCTTATGCCTCGATAGATACCTCTTCATGTGACAGGAGGTCAGCCAGAGCATGATGGAAAAGCTTCAGCCTGCTGATGGTGACACTGTGGGCAATCACATTCTTTTCCATTGAGCACATTGTGCTCTGAGGTAGCATCCAGTAATATAAATGGTCATCTTAAGGCAATAGTCACAAGGTTGATTTGCTTCCATAATAAATTCACTTAGTTTGAGTATGGTTATATATAAAAACATAGATGTAAAATGTGTGCTTTAGAAACAGTGTTTCAGAGTGACGTATTTAGTGCTGCAACGATTAACCCGAGTATTCGATTACAAAAAAGGATTCGAATTAAATTTTGCTGCTTCGAGTATTCGTTTAAGTAAAGTGGCGTTGTCATGGTTTATTTTGAAAGCGTTTGCATTTAGTTTTATTGATTTGGATGGTTACACTGCCTTCTAGCCTGCCTCATTTCACATGGCTGAATCCAGCTGCTCAATGCTAAGACCAACATAAGCCAAGTTTTTGTTTGAGCTAATGTTTTTTTAATGCATTCGTAATTTAGTTTATATTTAGCCGTTTTTTATAGGAATATATGTCCGAACCATTTGTTAAGAGCATTGTAAAAAAAATAAAAACCTTAGCGTTTCATAGCATTTAAACTAGCAGACTTTTGCTATGTAAGTTAGCCATTGTTCTTTTGTTGAGATACTTATTTTTTTATACCGTTTGAGGGTCAGCTCAGGTATTTTAATTTTTCATGTTCCTTATGTGATTACTCGATTATTTGAACTAACTAGATCATCGATTAATCGACTACTAAAATCGATAGCTGCAGCCCTAGATGTATTCAGTGTTGTTAATAACGGCCTTATTTTTTTCAAAGAGTAATCTAATTACCGTAATTTTTGGACTATAAGGCGCACCTGACTATAAGCCGCCACCCACCAAATTTGACACTAAAACAGCATTTGTTCATAAATAAGCCGCACTAGAATATAAGCTGCAGCTGTCCTCACTGTATCATGGAGTATTTACACCAAGATATAACATAACCGGTAACACTTGGTTTGACGGGGCATCATAAGATCAAATGAACTCCATGAAGCTTTGAACCAACTGGCTGCAATACTTCATTGCTTCAAGAAGCTTCATTTGGCCATCACTGCTCCTTTGGGGGAAACAATCTCTGCTGCCACCTCCTGTCAACCTTCGAGCATGCAGTGCTACAGATATAAATTACAGTCAAAGGTCATGTTCTGTGCTAATTATTTCTTCAGTTACTGTTCTAGTTGTTTCATTATTTGCTAGTTATCAGACAGTGGCGCCATAAGACTGTCATAAGACCATCATAACTATGACATGACACTGCCATGGGCATTAATGAATGATGTGTCATCCGGCAAATTATCTCACTTTTAAATGAATGTAAAAGATGAGAGCTGGACATAAATGGAGATAGTGACATCATTTGCTGGATGACACTAAATGACAACCGTCATAAGTAGGGATGGGAATTTATGGGATTTTTACGATTCCGCTTCCATTATCGATATTGCTTAACGAGTCGATACTTTATCGATTCTAATTTGGGGGAAAAGAAGAACAAACATTTTGAATGGCATCGAGTTTTTTTAATCAGAAGTCACAACCTTACAAACTCACAACGAGGTCAAAAGAGGCCCAAAGCCTCAATATTAACTGTGGCAATAAGTGGCAAATGCACAAGAATGTGTAACATTTTACTGAAATATTTTTCTAATAGAAATAAAAAATATTGGTATATATTGGCATATAGGTCGTTGTTCTACCTTTGGCAATATGTGTTAAACTTGCAGGGGTCCCCAAACTTTTTCCTGTGAGGGCCACATAACTTTTTCCTTCTCTGATGAGGGGCCGGGGTCGGTTTGTAACAGAAAAAGTGTGACGATTGCAGGAGTGCCTAAGTGTAAAAAAAATATTGTTTTTCAGAAAGCCACAATCTAATAACCCTTTCTGGATTCTTCACGGAACAAAAGTAAATCAAATAAAAATGATAATGTAATATAATAATAATAAATAATAATAACACTATTAATCAAATAGATAATAACCAAACAACCCTCTCTGAGTTCTTCACAGAAAAAGGCCAGAAAATAAATAACATTATTGAGAAAAAAAAAAAAAAAAAATTCAAAATGCTCTCTGGTATTGTTCAGGGGGCCGGATCAAATGTGGAGGCGGGCCATATCCGGCCCGCAAGCCGTTGTTTGGGGACCCTTGTTAAAGGGTATGAAAACGCAAAGGGGGTGTGAGACATCAATAGAACCGTTATGTGCCAAGATAACAAATATTGATAAAGTTAACAAAAAAACCAATCACATTAATGAGCAATTATCGAAAATAGATCAAAAATGACGAACATTTCCGAAAGTGTTCCGGAAACAGCCGAATGGGGCGGAGACGTCATAACAAGGAAACAAAAGGTCGAGGCGGGTGCCATCGTTGTTTATCGACGAGAGCGTTGCGTTTGTGTTTTATCAAAAAAATCGCTAAAATGGTTCAAACCTGTCATGCTATGTGGTTTACAAATAGCCATTTGTCGCAATGTAGTACCAATGAGTTCCCGAACGCGAGAAAAAGAGCTGGACTACGCAGACAATGAGTAAAGTTCGTCCGTGCTAAGAAGGCTAATTTTGCAGACCCAGCCTCCGGCACGGTTTTGTGATTTTACACCTGAAAGCTATACGAACTATGGGCAAATGAAATCAGGTTTTGCTAAGAAATTGCTGCTGAAAGCAGATGAGGTGCCCGGTGAAAGAGGACGATGACTGGCTCTGATGAGACCACCTCACCACCCCAGGCAAAGCAAAGGAGGGAAATGGCCAGAGTCAGTACTCTTTTATAATAAAAAACATATCACGCATTGGATATAGGACTGGACACATGTATAGATTATCGCTGGTAAAATATATAGAACAAATCCTCTAATCCCATTCATATTTGTGTCTGTTGGCAGAGCGAAACCGATGATAGCATATTAAATGATAATTATTCTATACATTACTTTATTTCGCGGTCATGGTGTATCAGCTTCACAAAAACGATATGCAAAACAAACCATTCGGTGATTCTGTTGCCGCCGGTGTTTCATCAGTGTGATTGCTCCCCTCAATGATCCTTTCCATTAGGCTACATTGGCTTTCGTTTGGGCTCAAATTGATAACCCAAAACACCAAAGAAAGGTTCATAACTCTCCTCGTCACCATTAGAAGAATGTTCGTTACGTCTGATTCGTCGCTGCAAATAGAAACAAAATTGTCCGCCATCATCACCGCCATTCAGTACTAAGCACTGAGCCGGTTGTTTCCTTATAGGGACGTCACGCACACAATATGCTAGATTTCCGGCACCTCGGGTGCGGGTCGTTTTAGCTTGACAATCGACCTAATTTCTATCATTTTCTTGGTGTTGCCATGTGTGTAATTACACGAAGTGGCATATGAATTCAAAAGGCATGCGTTGACGGATAAATGATGGAATATTAGCATTTCCCCAGGTGTTGTCATACCCTTTAAAGTGTATTATTTACCAGTACAGTGGTACCTCTACATACGAAGTTAATCCGTTCCAGGACCTTGTTTGTAAGTCGAAATGGTCGTATGTCGAGCAGGATTTTCCCATAGGAATACATTATAATTCCATTAATTTGTTCCACAGCCCAAAAACCTTCACTAAATCCTTAAAAAATACTGCTGGTATTATTACAAATGGCAATTACACATAGCAAAACAAATAAATTATAAATCAAAATCGGAATAATAATAATTCCTGTATTAATGTAACGAATCGGGTTCTAATGTGGCGGACGTTTTTTGCTGACCCTGAACGCACCGCGGGGCTGACGTGCCAGAGACAGACCGGTGAGCTTGAGTTTCACTTTCACTTTGAATGTTTTCTTGAGAACACCGTCAATTGCGGCAGACAGAAGGTGTTTTTGTTTTGAATAAGTTGTGAAATAAATGATAAAAACGTGGCGAAGTTGGCGATTTCTCTGGAGATGTTACCACAATAAGAATTGTCAGCTTAACTTATAAAGACTGGCGAACGATGGTCGGAGGAGGACCGTGGAGATGTATTGTTGAGCCATTTCACGGATGCCCACCCTACGCTCATATTTTTCTGTCATTTGCATCTTCATTTAGAAGGTAAGCGTCAACTTTTTCCTTGTTTCACCACCTGTACCAACCTTTTCTGAAACCAGTGTTGATTTGTCACACAAGAAAATCCGCCGTGCATTCGTCTGCGGTGCTGCCATTGTCGTCGTATTTCGAGCATGTCGTCGGATGTAGAAACAAATGGCGAGTCAAATTTTACGTCGGATGTCGAAAAGTTCGTGTGTCGAAGCGATCGTATGTAGAGGTACCACTGTATTTTGAAATGCATGCCTTTTAGTTTTTATGGTGCTTTCACGCTCAAGTGGGGGCGTCCATGCGCCTCCTCGCGCGAAGAAGAACGTGCTCACGTGAAGAAGAGCGCGCTTACTCGCGAAGAAATGCCGCATCCAAGCGAGTTAGTAAGAGAGGGAAACACTGCTACGAGCCTACGTTCTTTGTTAATGTTAATATCTACAGAGGCAACGCCTGTATGTATCATCTTTTGTATTGTTGTTGTTGTTGTGTTTCCACTCGTGATCGGACACTTCAATCCAGTTTTGTAGTGGTTTGAACGATGTGCTAATGCTAGCGAACGAATGCTAACCATTTGTTATTACTGTTATTAGCAGCTAATCATCGCTGATTTACGTTGATGCAAACCTGTTTGTTATTGGGGACGAAATTGATTTGTTTCATTTCTATTTTTAGTTTCACTCTTCAAGTGATGGTTGAATAAAGTCAGCAAATTATACCAATGTCTTCTGTATCGTCATTTGGGAGTTTAGCTAGCTGTATAGCCAGGACTGAGCCTTGGCATCTCGGTGAGGACATTGTAGTCGCATGCCCTTCAGATGCAGTTATCGCCACCTTGCAATGACTGCAAGTCGCGTTGTTGTAATTTTTCCTCGTGAAGTGAAGACACACTTTCGAGCGTTTGAACCTACTTGCCGTCATTGTTATGTTTACGGCTGCAATGCTCGTGCTAAACCATCGTAACCTTTCATTTTCAACCTCTTTCCTGATGAAGTGTAGCCAAACTTTGGAGCGAGTGGTTCTTGGTGCCATGCTAGTTTGATGCGTCTGGACAACAAGACACGTCACGGTGCAATATACGTCTTTAGGAATTGTTAAAGGGATCGTTGAGGCTTTTTCATTGTGATGTTGAGGCCTCGAAACACTAGGAACCGGTTCTGAATTGGAATCGGACTTCGATTCCCATCCCTAGTCATAAGCATTTATTGATGCCCATAAGAGTGTCATTTCATAATTATGACGGTTTTTGGGCAGTCTTATGACGCCGCCGGCAAATTATGTGTTACCTATTAACCCAAATAAATGGACAAATAAGCCACACTGGACCATAACCCACATGATTCAAAATGATGCGGAAAAAAGTAGCGGCTTATAGTCCGAAAATTTTGGTAATTACTTTCCCCATCTTTGCAACGCCGTTACTGAGGATGTGAAGGGGTGTGTTACTTTAAATTGGTTGAATGAAGAGTCAGTTGTCGACAGTTGATTTTCTCTCACATATTTTGTTATAATCATTTGTTTCGGATGCACTGTAATTATTTTCTGTATAAAAATTAATTTGGTGTTTAAAAAGTCTTTTTTCAAACTTGAGTCTTGGAAAAAAAGGTGGTCGTCTTATAATCAGGGCCGTCTTATATTCGGGCCAATACGGTACTAAAGATCATCATACACCCAAAATTCGGTATTTGCTATATACAATTTTTTTGGTATTCAGCCTCAGTGTTCTCACTCAGTTTTCAGTTTCAGCCAAGAATTTTCATTCGGTGCAGTCCCAATAATTATAGTTTTAAAAAAAAAAATGTAATCCTTATGTGGATTTAAGCCATTTATTTTGAGTTGAAGTAAGGCATTTCAAATACATCAATATGAAAGGCACAACTTGAGGTCATTGAACATTAAGAGCGTTTCTAATTGGCTCCGTTTGATGAGGTTCACAGAGTACGGAGAGTGGGGTTAAAATATGCCCGTGCCCCCACTCATGCGGCAGCTGGACTCGTTGATAAACGATGGAGCAACTCCATCATTTGCGCGCAGCAACTAGCTTTTAATGAACTAATTACTATTGCACTTGGTCTATCATGCTTCTTAGTTTGAGCTTCCTCATTTATCCTATCCTATGATGACTTACCTATAGCACTATAAAAGGGCATATTACTTTACAGTCCCTGACAAAAGTCTTGTCGCTTATCCTTTTTGTAGAAACAATTGCTAATAACCTGACTTTTAATCATTCAATTGGTTTCAGAAATGGCTCATATGAAAGCTAAGACCCTCCCAAATGATGTTGAATGTACAAAAATATTTTTTTTTCACTGGAAAAAAAAGATTGATCATTTAATGAAGGCTTAAAGGTCAAATTTGGGCAAGACAAAAGTTTTGTCACCTCCAGAAAGTAGTGTTAAAATTGAACAAAAAAATGTAGTTCAAATACAAAAACATGTTACATAACACAAGCCAATTAAATAGTGGTGCTGTAAGATCCAAATGTAATATTTTGTATGACTTCCATGGGCTTCGGCAAGGATTCATACAATTTATTGTTGAAATCATCAGCAACATCAAAGAAAGCAGTTTTGCATGCCTCCCAGAGGTCATCAACATTCTTTGGTTTCGTCTTCCATGCTTCCTCTTTCATCCTACCCCAGACATGCTCAATGATGTTCATGTCTGGTGACTGGGCTGGCCAGTCCTGGACGATCTTGATCTTCTTTGCCTTGAGTAACTTTAAGGTAGAGATTGAAGTTTGCGATGGAGCACCATCCTGCTGCAGAATTTGTCCCTTTTTATGGTTAGGAATGTAAGAGGCAGCTAAAATTTGTTGATATTTATATCTTATATATATTAGTGCTGCAACAATGAATAGAGTATTCGATTAGAAAAAAATATTCGAATTAAAAATTTTGTTGCTTCGAGTATTCGTTTAATTGAAGTGGCATTGCAATATCTGCCTCATTTCACATCGCTTAATCCAGCTGCTGCCTGTTAAAACCAACGTAAGCTAAGTTTTTGTTTAAGCTAATGTTTTGTAATGCATTTGTAATTTAGTTTATAGGTATATTGCCTGAACCATTTGTTAACTCTTTCACTCGAAGCCATTTTCACCAGAGCAAGGCCCTTCGCTCCCGGCCGTTTTTTCTGGATTTTGACTGATTTTGCAAGGCCCACAGAAAATTCTGTTCTATTGCTATATAAACTTTGAACGCGCCAAAAGAAAGATTAGACTCTCTTCTTTCAGCAGAAAAAAAAGTAAGTTCGTATTTTTTTCCATTCTTTAGAAATCAGCATTAGAAAATAGCTTAGTTTGAGCAATTTTCCCATTTCTGATGAAAAAACGGAGAAAATGAGCTTTTTGTAAACGCATACATTTCAAACATAACTTTGACTTTAACAAAGCTATTTTTTGCATTAGTTACATCCCAAACATCTGAATAATGTTTTCCTTTTACAAAATACCATGAACAACCAGACAAATAGAGCTTTAGATAGCATAGTAACAATTTATTCACACACAACGACTGAGAGATGACGGTTTGTCGCTGAAATGACGCCGTTGTCGCCACGTAAGCTGTGTAAACTTTTCCCTCATCGTTGTCTGTCTCACAAAGATGGATTATTTTTGCATTTCTGCGGGGTCTGCTTGGCGAGCCGCTCCACGGGGGGTTTCACTCGTTTTGCACGATCGTCCAGCGCCTGGCGTCCCAGGTGTCCTCTTGTTGTTTTGTCCGGTCGGAGCGCCGCCTGGGCTCAATCCGCCAGCGCTCTGACAATGCTGGCCGGCCGTTCACTGCTGTTGAATCTGCTTGCCTGGTCTTCCAAAATGCGCTACTGCCCTCCAGTGGCCAGTTTTATTGCTTTAAAATTGGTTTGGAGCGTTGTTCTTTGTTTCTCAGATACAGCGGAAGTTATATATGCTTCTTATAAAAAAAAAAAAAAAAACGCAAAAGACGTATAAATACGTTTGTGGGACAGTTGAGCATTTAAAAATAGAACATATTTATACGGTTCTGGGAGCAAATGAGTTAAGAGCATTGTTTAAAAAAAAAAAGAAAAGTTAGCATTTTCTAGCATTTAAGCTAGCGGACTTCTGCTATGTAAATTAGCCAATTGTTCTTTTGTTGTACTTAGATCCTTATTTATGAATTTTTTGTACCGTTGGAGGCTCAGCTCAGGTATTTTAATTTTTTATGTTCCTTATCCGATTACTCGATTATTCGAACTAACTAGTTCATCGATTAATCGACTACTAAAATAATCGATAGCTGCAGAGCTATATATGTATATATATTAGGGCTGTCAAAATGATCGCGTTAACGGGCGGTAATTAATTTTTAAAATTAATCACGTCAAAATATTTGACGCAATTAACGCACATGGCCCGCTCAGATAAAAATGACAGAAGTATAATGTCCGCTTGTACTTGTTTTTTGTTATTTGGCGCCCTCTGCTGGCGCTTGGGTCCAAATGATTTTATGGGTTTGGGGAGTGAGCATGGTGTAATGACATCAACAATGGCGAGCTACTAGTTTATTTTTTGATTGAAAATTTTACAAATTTTAATAAAACGAAAACATTAAGAGTGGTTTTAATATAAAATTTTTCTAACTTGTACAACATTTATCCTTTAAGAACTACAAGTCTTTCAATTCATGGATCGCTTAAAGAGAATGTTAATAATGTTAATGCCATCTTGTTGATTTATGGTTATAATAAACAAATACAGTACTTATGTACCGTATGTTGAATGTATATATCCGTCTTGTGTCTTATCTTTTCATTCCAACAATAATTTACAGAAAAATATGGCATATTTTATAGATGGTTTGAATTGCGATTAATTACGATTAATTTTTTAAGTTGTAATTAACTCGATTAAAATTTTTAATCGTTTGACAGCCCTAATATATATATATAATATACAGTGTATAATATGCTGTATCCTTTTTACTGTAAAAAACTATAAATACTGCGAGGGCCATTTTTTCCCTTCATCTTTATTAAGAAAATAACTAGCCGTATGATTCACGATATGTTTCTGACATGAGTAAGTTACCATTTCTCACAAGAGGCATTTTAACTCGAGTCCCATTCAAATCAACGTGAGTCTCAGGCATTCATACAGGTTTGAAAGAGATAACACGCCGTATGACTTATCTTCCCCAGTGGGTACTTAACTCATTGTCAGAGAGCTGCAGTCCTTCTGACATTTGCAGCTTTTCATACAATAGGACACAATGGCGACTGTCACGTTTGTGCTCTTAGCCTGTATGTAACAGAAACCAGAACACGGACCTCGCAGTGGCACATGGGAACCAATACAAGCTAAAAGAGACAGTGCTGACTAAAGCGTGTGTGTGTTGGACGTGAAGCGCAAACGTGTCGTCCACCGTGCAGTTTGATTTCCTTCCGTCACGGTTGACAGACTCTGGGCGAGGGGATCCGTCTGTGTTGTCGACACGAGCGCACGTAGGATTTGATATTTGCTGACGCGCTGTCACACTGTCTCAATGAACCTTGCCTGTTGAAAAGAAGGTCTTTAAAGAGATGGCAAAAGCATTTGCTTCCGGTTGCGGTCTTTGGCGTGTGGATGCGTCACTGATAGGAAGCAAATGCACCTTTACAGCACAGGACAATGTGAGCCTTATCACCACTATTGTATGTCGGTGTCCATTCATTTTGCTTCTGCTTGCGATAAACTTGATCCCATTAGCGGCTGTTAGCAGGCAGCAAAAGAGACGATTAGGATTAAAACAACAACAGAGCCACTATTTAACTGGAAACTGTAATTTCTGGAGCAGTGTTGTCAGTAGCGCGTTAGTCAGTAACGCGTTACTGTAATCTGATTACCTTTTTCAGTAACGAGTAATCTAACGCGTTCATTTTTCTACACCAGTAATCTGATTAAAGTTAGTTTCCTTAGTGTCTTTGCGTTACTATTTTTTCACTGCCTCATAACGTATGTAAAATGAAGATTATTAGTAGTCATGTACTAAGAGCATTTTGAATAGAAAATGCTAAAATAATAGGTTCCCGGTACGTGTTTTTCCTTGACAACTTCTTAGCTATTTCCTGTTTTGGTCTCGTGTCACATGTGTTGTGGGACTGAAGGCGTGGGCCAGGCGGGTGGACATTGTAGTCGAGTGTTGACACGTTGCGAGGGAATGTTGATCTGTGGATATCCATTAATGAAGGTGAGTATTTTTCCTTCATTCTGGAGGGTATCAGCAAAAGGTTGGACTTCCTACATGCGCTTTGTAGCTTTGCTGTAGCAACGACGGGCAGTCATCGCTCCAAGTTGGCAAGCTTTGTTTACATCATATGCGTGTTGCACATTTATGCCGTGAGATGATGTGTTCGTTTAGCATCTGTGGGATGTGTTGTGAGTCCGATTGAGTGTAAATTGCTTAGTTGCCGCCACGTTTTGTGGCCAAATTGACCGCGTGTGTGTTGAGAGGACTACTTCCAGGTTGTCGACGCGCATCCGCGCCCACCGCCTTTGCAATTTTGTGCAGTCAGTTTGCATTGTTTTACATTGGCACTGATATGCTGTTAACCATAAGCCGAAATTCAGAAGTTTTGACATCAGGCTTAATCTTAGAGTTAGCGGGGTTTAATTGGTCGGTGGAGTTGAGTTCAACAAATTCCAAGCAGTTTGTCAGATATTTCTTAGTTTCAGGGCTCCGGAGTGGCTAAGCTAGCGCGAAATTCTGATACTCCCCTTTAAATTCAATCATCGGAAAGTCAATTACATGTGATGGCATTTTTCTGTTGTCATTCTTATGTTGAGGCGGCAAAGGGAGAAAAATGGGTAAAAAGTAACTGACAGATCACTTTTAAAGTAACTTAGTTACTTTGATAATGAAGTAATCAGTAAAGTAACTAGATTACTTTTTTGAGGCGTAATCAGGAATCAGTAATTAAATTACTTTTTCAAGTAATCTGTGACAACACTGTTCTGGAGAAATTGTAATGGGATCTTTGCTGTGGTAGGTACAGACCTAAGACTAGGGTTGCCAACTTTCCCTTGAAAAACGGAATCGTCCGATATTCAGAAACAAAAGTACGCGTCCCGTATTAACTCATTCACTCCCAGCCATTTTCACCGGTGCAACCCCCTTCGCTCCCGGCGTTTAACCCTTTAACACCGAACGTGTCGGCAGCGACGCGTTTACGCATGTCGTCTTTGAAGCTTCGTCATGCTGTAATTATGCCACCCACGTGCCGCTGGTTGGTCTCATTTGAAAGTGGAGACGTTGATGTCCACACCAGTTTTTATTTGAAGTCAATCGACCAAGAAAAACAAGAGATAATGTCATATGAGTTTTATAGTTTTATTGCACTCATAAATATGCATTCAAACGCTGCATGGACCATGTATCTATCTCCATATTTCCATCATTTCTTGTCCTTTTTCAAAACCGAAAGCAGCACAAAAGACTACATATCCCAAAAGCCGTTGTGATGGCAAGAAGGACGAACCGAATGTGGACATTTTTAATAAATTTCCGAGCGAGGCGCCAACTAAGGAAAAGGAGGCATGCGAAGCAAGCAACCGCCGGTTGGATTGAGCGAGCGACTTTGAAACGTGCAGAATGAATCTAAAACTACATTTAGCGCAAGCTAATGCATTATTTCATGAATTCAAGGAAGAAGATGAGCCGTATTTGTCGTTGTTTTCCTGGGATGAGTCGGCCCTGCTGCCAAGCCACCATCACAATGTCTCCAGAAATATCATTTTCTCATTCAAGAATGCTAGCGTTAAAAGTTTTTATTGCCGACGTCAATTAAAATCAAATTTCTGGTGAAACGATCCGAAATATGCCGGAATGCTTGGCTGATTTACAGAATAGCACATTTGATGATCTTTCAGTGCCGTCACAAGTTTGCAAACGTAAGCGCCAGGTTCAGATGAAGGCTCCTACTTTACTGGTGAAGTGGGTGTTAATTCACAGTTCATCTTGGGGTGACCTATTGAATTAATAGTGACTCATAATCTTTTAGGATTAGGAAGTCCTGGAACATCGGGTTTTGATGTTTTAATGCTGTCTTTATCTTTCTCGCTGACGGTCTCTGGATATTTTTTTCCCCTCAACATTCCCGTTTGCCCTGTAATTTCCATTTCTGAAGCATCAAAAGACAGTCACCTAGCCACATTTTAGGGTAGTACCATGTCTGTGAAGTCATGATACTCATATGAGCAAACTGGGTGTTGTTAAATCTAAAGAAGTCCTACAGAAGGGCTTACAGTCGACATATTTCACCATTAACAGTCGTTCTAATTTCTTTTTTTTTCTTTCTTTACTCATATATTATGCATGGCATGTTGATAATCTAACGATAATCTAATATATATGCAAATTCCCCACAGAGGCAATAAGAATGATGATTCCAGATGAATTATTAATCCATTTCTCTGCCCACCATAGTTAAAGTCAAAGTTGGGTGATTGCACTGAACTTTAAGAAGCAAAAAAACACCTTTGAATGCATTGAGAAAAATGGAATAATAATGAGTACGCATGGAAAGTATTACACTTTCTCATCTGAACATGAGCCTGGTGAACCGAGAGACTTGAAAGTTGCTTATATGGTTCGTAGAGAATGTTAATGTGCTCACAGAACTTGAAAATACGGAGGGAAATTGGAGCGTGACGCTGAAACCAGCAGAGGCACGGCTTTAAATACTGTCGAAAGACAACCAGTAGGACTTTTAAATGTGGAACAATGGGATGGAAAAAGGAAATCAGGGTGAAGTTTATATTTGTGCCAGTAAGTTGGATGTTTGTTGAAATTTTGGTGAAATTCCTCAAAAATTCACGGGATTACAAAAATTACAAAAATATATTAACTCATTTGCTCCCATAAACGTATAAATACATTCTATTTTTAATTGTTACAGCGTCCCAAAGATGTATTTAAACGTCTCTTACGTTTTTTTTTCATAAGAGACATCTCTGGGTTCTGATGCAACTTAGCTCCAAAGAACAATGCTGAAAATCCAAAGCAATAAAAGTGGCCACTGGAGGGCAGTAGCGCATTTGGTAAGACCCGCAACCTGATTCAACGGAATGAACGGCAAGGCCGCACGGCCAGGGCGCGAGCGGAAGACGACCGAATGGACGTCCAGGATGCCAGGCGGCGGACGACCGAACAAAACGACCAGGACCACCAGTGCAGCGGACAATCCCGTTGAGTCCATGTTGAGCCCGCGGCGCTGTGCTCGGCGGCTCGCGTCCCCCGCACCCACAAGTGTCCCAAGACTCAGCCGGAAACATGCACGGCCAAACCAGTTCCACCCCAGGAACACAAGCTCCCCAGGCAAACTCCACCACGAGGCAGTGGTCACCTCAAAAGAAAGACAAAAAAAAAAAATCCATCTTGATGAGACAGGCGGCGATGAGGGAAAAGTTTACCCCGGCTGTCGCGGCCACAACAGCGTCATCTCTCAGTTAGTTATGTGTAAATAAATTGTTACTTAGCTATCAAATGCTCTATTTGTCTTGTTGTTAATGTTATTTTGTAGAAGGAAAACATTATTCAGATGTTTGGCATGTCACAGTAGCAAAAAATAGCAGTGTTAAAGTCAAAGTTATGTTTGAAATGTATGCTTTTACAAAAAGCTCAGTTTCACAGTTTTATCATGTAGAAATGGGAAAATTGCTCAAACGAAGCTCTTTTCTGATCCTGATTTCTAAAGAATGGAAAAATATATTAACTAACTTTTTTCCTGCTGAAAGAAGAGAGTCTAATCTTTCTTTTGGTGGCTTCCATGTGTAGATACAGTAGCAATAGTACAGAATTTTCTGTGGGCTTTGCAAAATCAGTCCAAATCCAGCAAAACGGCCGGGAGCAAAGGGGTTTGCACCGGTGAAAATGGCTGGGAGTGAATGAGTTAAGATACAATTCCCTGATTGATTATATTAACTCATATTTACTGTTTGACTATTTGTTTTACTCTAACACACCCAATATAAAGTAAATAGCATTTATATCATAGTTTAAGAAAAACAAGCAGAATATATTTTATATTATGAACAGTTGGGATTGAAATGATAAGAATTTGCAGCGCCAAGACAACGGGCAGATAAGGGCAGAACAGATACAGGACGCCTTCTGACCACGGAAGTCCAATGTGCGCGTCATGTAGCTGACTGAGCAAAATTAACGCTGACAAGCAGGTGATAGGCAAGACATCTACAAGCTCACGTCTGCACCACCAAATCCCGCTATCAGCTCTTCTTATCAGTCTAGAACAAATGGCGGGATGTCTTGTCTTGCTACACGGAACATCTGATACGGAGGAGCCCGCAACCGAGAAGTGAACACTCAGCATTCACGTGGCACTGAGGATGGCAAAATCCTTAACTCTCGTTGCTCTGACAACAGTAACGCCGGAATTCACCTGTTCAATCGACAACAGAGAAAAATCCTAAACAACGTCCAAAGACACCCTTCATCCGGACCGCAGCCCGCCTCACCAGAGCCTTTTAAAGACTGAATGTTTAACTAATTGTCATTTTTCTCAGGAATCTTTTGTTGACTTGTGATATGGTGACCCTGAATCCAGTTTGCCTTCTCGCCTGAGACTTTCTGTGCTGTATGATTGCTGCCGACATGGAATAAATTGTGAACTTGTGTTTCAAGTAGGGTTGTTCCGATCATGTTTTTTTGCTCCTGATCCGATCGTTTTAGTTTGAGTGTTTAGTTTGAGTTTCCCGATCATATACATTTTGGCAATGCATTAAGAAAAAAAATGAATAACACTCGGACGAATATACAGTATACATTCAACATACAGCACATAAGTACTGTATTTGTTTATTATGACAATAAATCCTCAAGATGGCATTTACATTATTGACATTCGGATCCACGGATGGAAAGACTTCTTCTTCTTCTTTAATTCTTAAAGGATAAATGTGACTTTGTATATTGTGACTAAATATTGCCATCTAGTGTATTTGTTGAGCTTTCAGTAAATGACACTGTAGCCATTTAACTGTTCTGCCCAAATGCATGATGGGAAGTGCACCCATGACTGTGCGTAGTGGTACCAATTGATATATCTTCTCTGCGTTGGGAAATAACATAGGGTGTTAAGAAAATGATCAATTACTACCTTTCTTCCCCACATTGCTTCCCACGATGTTTCTAATCGTAGGGAGAGGGATTGTAAGGGTTTAACATATTTAAAAAAAAAAGGCTCCAAAGGCTGCCAAAATTCACTCCACTCATTCTACACTGCCTTTTAGTGCTATATGTAGGTAAAACGGCGCCATTACAGATTGCACGCGACAGTGCGTGAGTGGGCCGTGCAGCGCATGCATTAATTGTGTTAAATATTTTAACTCTATAATTAAAAAAATAATAATAATAATTACCGCCATTAACGGGATACATTTGATAACCCTACCTTAAGCCTAAACTAAAGACTCTGGATGAGTGTAACATATTATGTCTGTAACGTTAAATACAATTAGAAAATGATTTATTTAAAATATATATATATATATATATATATTAAAAAAAGGCATGTCCGATATTTTTTTTGCCGATTCCGGTACTTTGAAAATGACGTGATAGGACCCGATTGACATCTCTACTCATGAGTTAATGTTTCTAATCAATTTGAATTTGTTATCATTTACTGATTGTATTTTTCAGTATCAAATGATCAAAAATGTTCCTTGAGTGTATTTTTACAGTTTGGATGTGACTTTTTTTTTTTGTAAATTCAGGCAAATTGATGCGCGTTAAATCTTTTCTGTTACAAACCAAACAATGTTAATAAAGTTATACTTTATAAGTTGATCTCTGTAATTTTCTCTAATAGAAAAAGATACAATGTGAGGCAGAGGCGTACATATAATAGTAATATTATAGACAAATGATACTATTTACAGTGGCGGCAGAGTTTGGGGGGGGGGGCTCGAAACATTTACGTCTTCCTTGGGGGAGTGTAACAGAAAATAATTGAGAAGCACTGGGTTAAGACTAAGGTCAACACGTGGAGTTTGGCCTTTTTGCCGGGTTGTCAAAGTTCCACCGGCCCGGGTTGTTGGAAATGTGCTAGCGCCCTTCTGGCGGTTTGGCTGGCGAGACACGTTTTTAGCTAGTCATGGTCACGTCATCATCATGAACAAATTGTTCGTCATGGAAATTTTACACTCCAAACAGTTTGTTGCTATTGCGCAACTTTGGAAGTCTTTAGAGACAAATGGAATGGATTGGTTAGATTTAAAGCTTGGTGATATACGCCTGTTTTTTTTTGTTTTTTTTAAAGAAATTCATCCATCCAGCAAAATGAACACAACGGCTTGGCTCAATGGTAAAGTCATTTCGTGAAATGGTTTTCGTGTAGCTTCATATCAATAAACTGGGCAAGGGATTCCGACATTTCAATTTAATGTCACTTTGAAAGGCGTTCAATAAAATGCTGCATTTCCGCATGTATTGCTAATCCGCTGACAACAGGCAGTTTTAGAAATGATTATTTTGGTGAGTCCCCACCAGACGTTTGATTAATGACCAACTTCATCTCAATGTTGCCTCTTAATCACTTCTCAAAGCTTTTCAGTAAACCTTTTGCAGAAAATATGGAGCAAATTTGAAGTCGGGTCTAAAGGCCATTCCGATAGGCGCATCCCATTTTTCATCCTCCTGTCCTAATCTGAGCTAGCAGGTGCGCCACAAATAAACATCAGAAAATCCTCAGGGAAGGATCGTACTGGCGAGTTACACGTAACAACCTTGACAACCTTGCAACGCAGCATCGACGGGGCATAATGAAGCTTTCATTGCTTTTGAGTGACGCAATGATCTGTCTGAGTTATGACTGAATCAATATTATATTTCACTGAATGGCCTGACAACGTACATCCACATGACCTTGCCCCATTTATCCCATGAATTTTTATTTCGCTCCTTCATCTCTTTTTAACTTGGACTTGAATCATATTTTCAACATGACGTACATCGATTTTTCTGCTATCTTCAATAATAGTAAGGCCTGAACATTGGCGGGAAATCTACAGTATCCCTCATTATAGACTTCACTATCAGTTGACGGGACATGGGGCTCGAGGCCGATCCGTAGGAGGCCTATTTTTAAAAACTTAAAATTCAAATATTTTCAAAACCAAAGCTGCTAGCGACCTAAAACCAAAACAGTCACCTCCCTTGGGCATGTATGCGTCTCTATGAGCAGCGACATCAAAAAATTCGAAGTCATTCCCTAATAAAATCTTGATTTTAAAAAAAAAAAAATTATAACGAAATTTAAAATGGCTATAAATTTATCAAATTTTACGCTAGATGCACAAAAATCTCCAAATCCAAAGCCTATATTTTCAGGATCAGGAAGTTAATGCGCATAATAGCAACTTTTTTTTTTTCAACAGCTAATAAATCACTCAATTTTCACATCAGAAACTTAATACTTGAGGAAAGCATGTAGAATCATTTTAATTTTACTCAACAAAAGCAAAATTTGGCATTTTTCTATATATAATCACAACATACAGTGGGGCAAATAAGCATTTAGTCAACCACTAATTGTGCAAGTTCTCCCACTTGAAAATATTAGAGAGGCCTGTAACTGTCAAAATGGGTAAACCTCAACCATGAGAGAAAGAATGTGGGGGAACGGGGGAACCCCCCCCCCCCCCCAGATAATCACATTGTTTGATTTTTAAAGAATTTATTTGCAAATCATGGTGGAAAATAAATATTTGGTCAATACCAAAAGTTCATCTCAATACTTTGTTATGTACCCTTTGTGGCAATAACAGAGGCCAAACGTTTTCTGTAACTCTTTACAAGCTTTTCACACACTGTTGCTGGTATTTTGGCCCATTCCTTCATGCATATCTCCTCTAGAGCAGTGATGTTATGGGGCTATTGTTGGGTAACACGGACTTTCAACTCCCTCTACAGATTGTCTATGGGGTTGAGATCTGGAGACTGGCTAGGCCACTCCAGGACTTTGAAATGCTTCTTACGAAGCCAGTCCTTTGTTGCCCTGGCTGTGTGTTTGGGATCATTGTCATGCTGAAAGACCCAGCAACGTCTCATCTTCAATGCCCTTGCTGATGGAAGGAGATTTTCACTCAAAATCTCTCCATATATGGCCCAATTCATTCTTTCCTTTACACAGATCAGTCGTTCTGGTCCCTTTGCAGAAAAACAGCCCCAAAGCAAGATGTTTCCACCCCCATGCTTCACAGTGGGTATGGTGTTCTTTGGATGCAATTCAGTATTCTTTCTCCTCCAAACACGAGACCCTGTGTTTCTACCAAAAAGTTCTATTTTGGTTTCATCTGACTATAACACATTCTCCCAATCCTCTTCTGGATCATCCAAATGCTCTCTAGCGAACCACAGACGGGCCTGGACGTGTACTTTCTTCAGCAGGGGGACACGTCTGGCAGTGCAGGATTTGAGTCCCTGGCGGCGCATTGTGTTACTGATAGTAGCCTTTGTTACTGTGGTCCCAGCTCTCTGTAGGTCATTCACTAGGTTCCCCTGTGTGGTTCTGGGATTTTTGCTCACCGTTCTTGTTATCATTTTGACGCCACAGGGTGAGATCTTGCATGGAGCCCCAGATCGAGAGAGATTATCAGTGGTCTTGTATGGCTTCCAATTTTCTAATAATTGCTCCCTAAGTTGATTTCTTTACACTGAGCGTTTTATCTATTGCAGATTCAGTCTTCCCAGCCTAGTGCAGGTCTACAATTTTGTCTCTGGTGTCCTTCGACAGCTCTTTGGTCTTGGCCATGGAGTTTGGAGTGTGACTGACTGAATTTGTGGACAGGTGTCTTTTATACCGATAATGAGTTAAATCAGGTGCCATTAATACAGGTAACGAGTAGAGCCTCGTTAGAAGAAGTTAGACCTCTTTGACAGCCAGAAATCTTGTTTGTTTGTAGGTGACCAAATAATTATTTTCCACTCTAATTTGGAAATAAATCCTTTAAAAATCAAACAATGCGATCTTCTGTTTTTTTTCCACATTCTGTCTCTCATGGTTGAGGTTTACCCATGTTGACAATTACAGGCCTCTGTAATCTTTTCAAGTAGGAGAACTTGCACAATTGGTGGTTGACTAAATACTTTTTTTCCCACTGTATTTAGGTTGCATTCCGCTAATGTGTAGAGATCCAACAAAATCCAACATGGCGGTCGTCACAAAACAAAGATTTTCAAGTTGAAAATTCTTGTAAATAAATGCTTAAATCGCAAAGTTTGTACAGATAGGAACGTAAAAAAGTCTAGATTCTTGGTTAAAAGAAAAAAACGGGCAGTTATCGTTCATTTTACATAAATATTTCAAGCAAAAGTTATGGTGTTCGGTAATACAACATGGCGGCCGTCACGAAACAAAGAGCTTTTTAAGTTGAAAATTCTTCTAAATAAATCCATAAATCGCAGGATTTCTATAGATATGAACGTTAAACACTTGGTTAAAAGCAAAAAAACGGACGGTTATCATTCATTTTATGTGAATATTGCAAGCTAAAGTTAGAATAATTTTTTGCCATTCATTTCATTGTATTTTCACGTTTAAATAGTATTGGCACCCTTAGAAAAATCATGTGATGCTTCTCTAATTTGTGTAATTGACAGCACCAATTACTTGGCAAATACGTGGCAATAACTGAATCACACTTGCAGCCAGTTAAAATGGATTAAAGTTGACTCAAACTCTGTCCTGTGTCCTTATTAGCTACCCGATAATATTGGACAACTTAATCTATCATAATGAACATCAGTTAGGTCGTTGAATTACTGTTATCCATAAATGTAATATGGTCCCCTGCAAGACAGTAAAACTTGCAATGGCCATTGATAGGGAGAGATTGTCAACATCTGTCTGAAATTTCACCACACGTGAGTCCAAAATAACTTTGAAAGGATATAATGAGGTAGCTTGTCATAATTACATATCCCATGCCTTGCTAGTAAATCGAACTGATGAATTACGCAAAAAGGAAGTGGTTCAAAACACTTAATAATCACCGCCAAATTGCGCTACTCATTATTGTCTGATTGTCAGTCCTCATTAAGGTTCTTTTTTCTCCCCACCGGATGACACTTTAATAGCAAGCAAAGCAATCAAAAAAGTTGCCATAAGATAAATGTTACGCTGTTGCTTCAACATTCGGGATATAGAGTATTCTCTGGTCTTCTCACACGTTATCGAATTTTATTCATTTTTCATTGAACTGGAAGGGAGAAACAAACAAACATGTTTTAATATTTTTACAATGTTAAAATCTAGGTGTTCAGTTACAAATACACAAAGCCAATTTGCTCATTTCCCTGTGTTTGAAGGTTTTGTGATGTATGTGACAAATAATTTGGGTTATATTTTTAGTTTGGGAGGTCACCATCAATGACAACAGCGCATAATAGCTGTCAGCAGACAAGTAAAAAGCTAATAAGAATGATCGTAACCTGTGACCTTTTTTAAAAGATTGCATTTGAAGTTGTCAGGCTTGTCATCTTAAGAAAGAATAAATGACAAAAATTGACTATTGATCATTTGGATTAGTTTATTTCTCTGAGGAACGCTCTAAAAAGCAGCTCTTGTATTCTTAAATGAATTCTATTTTGTCAGAGGTAGTTTTGTTTTCGTCACCGATGACGATCAAACAATTTTTTCATGACAACATGACAGTGACGAGCTAAAAATGGGTCTTGGGGAGACTAATACAGATGGATGCCAATTTTCGTATGACGAGAACGAGAAGAAAATTCGTCAAAGTTTCCATCACAAGTTCACAATGTGTGACATTTTCTTATCCTAAGTGTAGTTAGCACACATCATGTCACTCATGTGACGTGCTGTTTTCCGAAATTTCCAGGTTCGCGGTGAATCAGTAACAGGCACACTTTTGCTCAACAGACAATGTTTATTGATTAGAAAATGCAGAATAAATGAGATTTATTGATAACAATCCCACAAGAGCAAGCAACAAGCATCAAAAACAAGCATAACAAGGGTAACGATGACGATAGAATCCCCACGCTACGTTACAGCACAACCAGGTGTTCCTTGGCAATGAAAATCGCTTACCGTGACAAATGAGTGGGAGCCAACACTACGGTTAGGCCACGAAGGAACAAAGCCAGGCAATCCGTACGTGACCCCCTGGAGGACTTCACAGGTCACCCGGCAATGTCCGGTCTTTGTAGGGACGCGCCCCGCGGAGACGGAGAGGCCAACCTCCGTCTCCGAGCGGCGTGGCCCTGCCCAGTGACAAACATTAAAGCTACTTTTGGTTCAGCCCCCTTGAAAAAGGGCTTTTCACATTGGACAAATGAGCTGTGCTGCAACAGATGCAACAAATGGTAAATATTATGGGTGCAAAACAAGTTATCTCGTGACATTCCCTTCTAGCTATGGGATCCAGGCGTGTAACTATGGGACCCAGGCGTGTCAAAACAAGTTATCTCGTGAGATTCACTACTCAAGCGTGTCTCCTAACTATGGAAACAAGGTGAAAAACAATAGAAGTTGTTCACAAACATAATAACAATAGAAGTTGTTACAATCTATGTCACAGAAACAATCATACATCACAAAAGCATAATGTAATATTTTCCCCCATCACGTGCTGTGCCGCCCTAAACACACGATTACTCACAGGCCGGTACAGTGTGTACGTCCACTCCAGGCTCCTTTTTTTTTTTTTTGGAACACATGTCAGGTGCTGCTTGGTAAGTTTTGTTTTCTTATCTTTGCTAGATATGTGTTGAGGTGGTTGAAGCTTAACGTTGCATTCGTAGGAATAATTGACGGAGAATAAGTTTTCTTTCAGCCAAAACTCGGCGTGTTTAATTTCCACCGACATGCGGATGCATCCATCTCTCATGCCGTCTTCACAGGCAATCCCACAAATCAAAGTAATCAAAGTCAAACAAAAATGACTTCTATATAAGTAGCAATTTAGACAATTAAGTCCCATCCTGCCATCTTGTGGCAAAAAGATAATATGTCAATAATAACACGCAATAGAAACATCATTTCCACATCAACTGAGGACACATTAATAAATACAAAAACTTTCTCTCAACACCCCCACTTGTTCTCATGTTGATGCCCTTTTTAACAAACAAATGAATGTTTACATTTCAAATTCCAAAAATAACGCTGTCCAACTTCTTCAATTTTAACTTTGTTACAGGTTTTGTCATTATATCAGCTATCGTGTCATCCGTTGGACAATACATCAATGTTAGTCTTCCCTGATTCACAGTATATCTAATAAAATAATATTTTGTGTCTACGTGCTTGCATCTCTGTCTGTTAACAGGATTTTTGACAAGAGCGATTTTCCCCTGGTTTTCATCGTGTACAGTTGTTTGAGTGTATCAGCTGCCCAGACAGCTTCACTTTATGCCTGTATACCAATTTCCACCGACATGCGGATACATCCACCTCTCATGCTGTCTTCACTGGCAATCCCACAAATCAAGTAATCAAAGTCAAACAAAAATTACTTCCATATAAGTAGCACTTCATTTCCACATCAACTGAGGACACATCCATAAATACAAAACATCTCTCAACACCCCCACTTGTTCTCATGTTGATGCCCTTTTTAACAAACAAATGAACGTTTACATTTCAAATTCCAAAAATAACACTGTCCAACTCCTTCAATTTTAACTTTGTTCCAGGTTTTTTCATTATATCAGCTATCATGTCATCTGTTGGACAATACGTCAATGTTACGTTTCCCTGATTAATTAATGTTGAATAAAATATTTTATGTCTACATGCTTGCATCTCTGTCTGTTAACAGGATTTTTGGCGAGAGCGATTGTCCCCTGGTTGTCATCGTGTACAATTGTTGGCGTGTACTGATAATGATCAGCGCTACCTAGTAGTTGTTCTAAATATAGGCATTCTTGTATGGTTGAAGCCAGTGCCATATATTCAGCTTCACAGGTAGATGGTGCGACTGTAGGTTTTTTTTTTTTTTTGTTTTCCAAGAAATTGGAGAACTATTCTTGCTCAAGAAAACACAATATCCTGAAGTACTGCACCTGTCGCTAGTATCAGCTGCCCAGTCAGCATCACTATATGCCTGTATACCAATTTCCACCGACATGCGGATACATCCATCTCCCATGCTGTCTTCACAGGTATTCCAACAAATCAAAGTCAAACAAAAATGACGTGCATTTAAGTACCACTTTAGAGAATTAAGTCCCATCCTGCCATCTTGTAGCAAAAACATATGTCAATAGGAACATGCAATAGGAACATTTCCACATCAACTGAGGGCACATCCATAAATACAAAACATTTCTCTCAACACCACCACTTGTTCTCATGTTGATGCCCTTTTTAACAAACAAGTGAATGTTTACATTTCAAATTCCAAAAATACCAGTCAAACTTCTTCAATTTCAACTTTGTTACAGGTTTTGCCATGATATCAGCTATCATGTCATCCGTTGGACAATACATCAATGTTACTCTTCCTTGATTCACAGTATATCTAACAAAATGATTATTTTATGTTTACGTGCTTGCATCTCTGTCTGTTAACAGGATTTTTGGCAAGAGCGATTGTCTCCTGGTTATCATCGTGTACAGTTGTTAGAGTGTATCAGCTGCCCAGACAGCATCACTATATGCCTGTATACCAATTTCCACCGACATGCGGATACATCCATCTCCCGTGCTGTCTTCACTGGCAATCCCACAAATCAAGTAATCAAAGTTAAACAAAAATGACGTGCATGTAAGTAGCACTTTAGAGAATTAAGTCCCATCCTGCCATCTTGTGGCGAAAAGATAATATGTCAATAATAACGTGCAATATTTCCACATCAACTGAGGACACATCCATAAATCCAAAACATTTCAACAATATGCCATGTTCATTTAGCCTTTAAAGGTATGTGCTGAGTGATCATCACACATTAAATATAGCTTTTAGCGTTAGCATTAGCTTTTAGCGCAGTGAGTGTCGTCTTAAACTCTTGGAAAACTATTTACATACAGTTCGTGGCGTCCAGGTGAGTTTAATTAACTGAAAATAATGTACTGTTTCCCTGCTGAGTGTGTATTATCACGAAGATGGGGATGTCCTCGTAGATGCTACAATAGCGTTCGCATTAGGCTAATGCTAACGGTGAACGTCCTCTTAAACTCTGGGACTCTGGCCAGACGCTTGCTTCTCTGCATGATGATTGGATGATGTCTGAGGCTGAATCGCTTTTTGATTGACAGCGAAATGATCGAATGAGTGTTCATCTGTCAATGTTCATTTGAAATTGTTGGAAACCTTTTTTTTTAATTTATTTATTCATGGACTTTTGCAGCTTTTTACAGACGAAAACATTTTGAGTAATTGTTGACTAAAACTAGATCAAGACGAACACATTTTGAAATAACTAAAATATGACTAATAAGTATTTTTATCGAAAAGACTAAGACGAAAATTAAAATGGCTGCCGAAAACAACATTAGTCAGAGGCTCTATAAAATACAATGTGCAATACTTTCAAGGTTTTTCAATTAGGGATGTCCTGATCACAAATTTTTGCACCGAGTCCGAGTCACCTGATTTTGAGAATCTGCCGATACCGAGTCCCGATCCTATACCGAAAAAAAAAAAAAAGTTCCAAACATGTTACAGTACTGTACTCTTTACAGTACTTATTGTTTTTCCGGAAGTGTTTTGAAATATTAAACGAATATATTTTTGTTTCTCTTGGCAATATGCCATTGTATTTCTGCATTTTAGCCTTTATAAAAATATACATCTGTTAAATTAAAAACCCAATCCTTTCCACCCGATTCCGGATCAGATCGGGGGGACATTCTTAATATCAAGTCTCAATCGTATCACGAATCTGTGAACTCCAGTTTGAATATAATATCAGCCATTTTTAGATAGAAGACTGCTATTACATCTGAGTGTGTAAATCCTCTGAAAGTGGCACCCAGTCATTTTTTCAGTGGTTTTCCGTGATTCTTTGTACTGTTCATCCCATCAAGTTATTTGCGTTGCCTTTACCTGACAATTTGACAGCCTCCTCCAGTTCATAATGTATGGAAAAGTTCAATGCCAGATTATCCTAGAAATCCACAGGAAGGAAATAAGCACCATATTACAGCACTCCCCAAAAAATGACACCTCTTTGAAAATCTGTATACCTCAGTAAACAAATGAGTGTAACATATTTTTTAATTCATTTCACTTCAGGCAGTTGCATTCATTTTTACATGTACAGTTCATCAGCTTTCAACTGGTTTACATTAAGTAACAAAACAAAAACAAACAAAAAATGCCCAAAAGGGAGTGGGACAAAGACAACTTATTAAATTCCACCCCAAATTTCCATTTATACTACAAATAATGCACATGATAAATATTTTCCTGCAACCTATTTTACACAACAAAGGTAAAGGAAGAACAATATGAGCAATGGTAAAACGTCTTGTACAGGGTCATTTTTTCTGTCAGCAAAAAAAGAAGAAAAAAAAAAAAAAAGTTGTAATTGGTGGTTTTTAACCTGTAGCAAAGAAAAAACACCCGTAGAACAAAAAAAATCACTTGTAAATGGGGAAAAAAAACACTTGTAGAGTTTTTTTTTTACATTGTTTTTTTCATGTTTATTTCACAACGCAAAATTTGGAAATACAAGTTGTTGTTTTTTTGTTTTACAAGTTAAAATTAGTCATTTTACAAGTATTTAAAAAAAATTTAAAACTAGGTTACGAGTATCTTTTTTGGCTCATAAAACTCGACAAGAATATGACAAAACTTGTGCACTTGTAATTGGTAATTTTTAACCCGTAGTGAAGAAAAAGACACCTGTAGAACAAAAAAAAAATACTTGCAAACAGAAAAAAACAACTTGTAGAACAATTTTGTTCCTTAGAGTTTTTTTCATGTTTTTTTTACCCCGCAAAATTTAGAAATACAAGTGTTTTTTTAATTAAAATTGGTTATTTTACAGGGATAATTTTCATTTTACAACCTCACTTCTTTTGGCACTATTCTAGCTCCATAGTTATCATCATGAAAAAAAGTGTTCATTGACGAAATATTTTCGTAATCTTCATCGTTGACGAAAACAACACTGATACAGAATTATTAATGTGTTATATTTGATCAGGTCGTGAAGTTTAAGCAGTGTTGTTTTGGGGGTAGGTGTTTCCCCACACTTACACACAGTATGTCGTAAATGGATCCGTATCTATTAAATACTATGCTATCGAGGGCATTATCCAGCAGACAAACTGTTTACAAATGATGTGTACATCTCTGTATTTCAAATGTAAAGAAAGGGAAAAAATAATAAAGTAATCTCCTGTATTTTGTTCATGAGAGTTTGGGCAATGCTAACACAGCAAACGTTATCCCTCTCATTCAAACTAATACACAGTAAGCAGTATAGATGTGAGGCAGGATGATCCATGACAGGGAATCTATGTTGTCTTTGCAGCAAATGTGCAGCTTAACACTCTATTTTGGCAACAATGTAATAACATCTCTTCTCTTTTCAGCAAATCCCATCCCGTTTTCTTTCATCCTCATCTTTGCGACGAAACCAATTAGTCAAAACCACATTATTGCCGCCTGACTGTCAGTTCTAAAAAAAAATATATGTGGGAAGACATCTTTTAAAAGATCAGTGCACCTGAAAGATGTGAATATTGGACTCATTAATCTACAGAAAAGCAGAAAACGCATGAAAGTTACTTCTTTGATGATGATAAGAGCTTGTAATTATTTACCCATCAAAAAAAGGGAATGGCACTTAATGAGATGTTTTGCTCCAGGAAAGCTTCTTACAAGCCAGGATGCCATTGAAAATGACAATCTGTTCTCAATTGCCCGTATAAATAAAAGTTAAATACAATTACGAGAAAAACCATCAGGTTTGTGAGGAGTTAGCGAAAAAGTGCAAGTAATTCAGCCCCGACTGAAAATGTTTATAATTGTATGTACTGTATTAGTAGTTTAAACACGAAAATCTTAAATGATTGAATAAAAAGTATTCACTATGAAATCATCAGTGTTATCACAGATTACTTGAAAAATTTATTTGACTACTGATTGTGCTTCAGAAAAAGTAAGAAAAGTTATTTTACTGATTATTTTATTATCAAAGTAACTAGATTACTTTATAAGTAATTTATCATTTATTGATTTTTTTTTTTTTTTTTTACCAATTTTTCTCCCTTTGCTGCCTCAACATAAGAATGACAACAGAAACATGCCATCGTATGTAATTGACTTTCAGATAATTGAATTTAAAGGGGAAGATCAGAATTTTTCACATAAGAGGTAATCTTGGAGTTAGCGGATTTTTAAATAGTCGATGGAGTTGATTTCAATCACCAATGACTCGCGCTAGCTTAGCCACTCCGGAGCCCTGAAACTAACACAGTAGTTCTTACCTGGGTTTGTAAGAAGCATTTTATGGTCCTGGAGTGGCCTAGCCAGTCTCCAGATCTCAACTCCATAGAAAATATTTGGAGGGAGTTGAAAATCCGTGTTGCCCAATGACTGCCCCAAAATATCACTGCTCTAGAGGAGATCTGCAGGGAGGAATGGGCCAAAATACCAGCAACAGTGTGTGAAAAGCTTGTGAAGAGTTACAGAAAACGTTTGGCCTCCGTTATTGCCAACAACGGGTACATAACAAAGTATTGAGATGAACTTTTGGTATTGACCAAATACTTATTTTCCACCATGATTTGCTAATACATTTTTTAAAAATCAAACAATGTGCTTTTCTTGTTTTTTTTTCCACATTCTGTCTCTCATGGTTGAGGTTTGCCCATGTTGACAATTACAGGCCTCTCTAATATTTTCAAGTGGGAGAACTTGCACAATTAGTGGTTGACTAAATACTTATTTGCCCCACTGTGTATTGTTATAATAATAATAATAATAATAAAAATTAATTTGGTGTTCAAAAAGTCTTTTTTCAAACTTGAGTCTTGAAAAAGAGGGGATCGTCTCATAATCAGGGCCGTCTTATATTCGGGCCAATACGGTACTTTATTTTCAATTAAGCCACCTAGAAACCACGGACTGTAAAAGAAAAAAATAATAAGTTATCCGAGTGTTTAAAGGGATCCTCTGTTTTTAAGACAAGTAATTCCTAAAAGATACATGTTAGTATGAGTTATAATAATTTGATATTACAACCCCTCAATGTTTTTGTTTTAATCAAGTTTGTAAAATTATTTTAAGTGATAGGTCGCCGTTCTTGTTACGTCGCAGTGCGTGACGTCACTGGTCCCGTTGCCGAAATTCTAGCGTGTCACTCGTTAGCTTTCTGAACATGTCGTCAGTTCTACCCTTCCTATTTGAACCAGATCTGAAAAGTGAAGAGCAGGACAGCACTGTCGGTCGTTCACAAGACAAGCTTCAGGGAAAAATGCGTGCAGCAAATACCTGATAAGACAAAAGTTGGGCAAAACTGTTGATGCGAGAGAGTCCTGTTGGGAAGTCCGGTTGGGAGCGAGAGTGTGTGCTGTCCGGTTTTATTAGCAGATATTCAAGGTAAGCATATTGCGTTTTCAAACTTATCTCAATATAATTATGTAGATTGTTAGCATCCAGAGCTGTCGTGTGCTTACAGTACAGGCCAAAGAGCACACCTTGTGTAATCCATGTCTTGTACATTGTAACGCATGGTAGCTAGGATACGTGTATAAAAGTACCAAAAAGGGGAGAAGCTTCCACTTATGCACATTTATTCACAAAAAAATAATATTCCAACCTTGACCACTCTTCACCCGGGAGCTCAGCAGTACGCAAACACGCGTTCCCTGATGAACTCCCAACATTGTTGTAAGGTCCACGTCAGTCACTGTCGTCACTGTAGCGTGCCATAGTGCTTTAATTATTTGGTATGATTTGGGGAAAACTCCCACGAAGAATAGTCAACAAAAAAGATAGCAATAGTAGTCCAAATCCGCGTTTTATACTCACTCGAAGATCCAGGAATTAGACCGATACCATGGCAATGTCGCAGCCGCGATTAGGCCGTCGATTCCACAAAATAGACTGATCCGAAAAGCCGTTGTGGGACCGACGAATCAAAAAAATGGACAGATCAAAAACCAATATTGCAGACGCGGTGGGACCGTCGGATCCAGAAAATAGACGGCTCCCTTACTTGACTGAGGATCCAGGAAAAAATGCTCGGGCGCTAGTTGTAACGCGTGGTGGATAGGATACGTGCATACAGGGATCAAAAAGGGGGAGAAGCTTCTACTTATGCACATTTATTTACTAAAAATAATAATTCCACCTTGACCACTCACTTCACTCCCCTTGTTTCCATTTGACTGGAAATTGCATCCAAAAGCAGCACATCGTGGCATTTTACCTTGCGAGTTTAGGCAGCAATAAGCAATTGTTAAACACGAAAGATGCCAATGACGTCATCACTGCGAGTCCGCAAACTATGGCGCCAACTAACGGTCAAAATATGGACTAAATATTATAAAATATTGCCATTGATTTAACATTTTATGTGTTTCTAACAACATATTTTAGTACAAGAGAACAATTGTGGTTTATTAGAGCCTACATGTATTTAAGTTAGAGGATCACTTTAAGAGGATGCTCGCCACAGTAACAGTAATGCTAATGCTAACGGGAATGCTAGTCTAACGCGACGGATTACATTTAGTGTCTGATGATCACTCAGCACAGACCTCGAAAGGCTAAAGCAACATTTCATATTCTCTCTTGCCAAGATAAGAAAACAAATCCTCCCATGTGTTTCCAAACAAGCAAGAATGAACGCAGCCAAACTTGGAACATTCCAAACTCCAGTGAGGAGAGTGAGGGAGAGGCACACGCAGCACATCTCACTAGTGACACGCAAACACAATTACAATGCAAGCTGACGTACTCTACGTACAATATGAAAATGTTACGCATTGCGAACATATGAGAGAAACTATGTTGAGAGAAACTATGTTGCATTTTCGTCTCGTTGTCGTCTCTTCAAACGAAAATTGGCATTCGTCTTATTATGTTAGTCTCCCAATCAGTGTTTTTTTTGGCGGCCTTTTCAATTTTCATCTTAGTCTTTTCGACAAAAATATTTATTAGTCTTAGTCATATTTCAGTTATTTCAAAATGTGTTCATCTTAGTATAGTTTTAGTCAATGAAAACTCATTTTTGTCTAGTTCTAGTCGACAATTCTCACATTGTTTTCGTCGATAAACTTCAAAAGATTTAGTCCATGAATAAATAAATAACTAGTTTCCCAAAATTTTGAATGAACATTGACAGACAACCACATAATTTTAGAGTCTACAAGCACATCAACATGTTCATGATGATACACACTCAGCAGGAAAACAGCACATTATCTGCAATTAATTAAACTCGCCTAGACGCCACGAACTGTACGTAAAAAGTTTTCCAAGAAGACACTCACCGAGTCACCGTGTTAAATACTAATGCTAACGCAAATGCTATGCTAACGCGAAGCTAATGCTACAAGTTAGTTTAGTAGAGGTGTGCATCGGCACTGCCCTCGCGATTCGATTCGATTACGATTCGGAGGGCCACGATTCGATTCGGCAATGCATCGCGATGCATTAAAGCCTGGGATGCATTAAAATTCTAAAGCAAAGCATATTTTTCGTGAATCATGAGGCAACACAAGCGGTCAGACATTAAACAACTTTTTATTGGCTCTTGTGTAACTCCTGGTTGAAGTCAAATGAAAATACTTTCAGATATATATATTTAAAAAAAAAAAAAAAAAAAAACAGATCACAGCATTTAATTAGTGCTTTGAATGAGACCAGGGCTTTCTCTTTTTTGCAACATCTGAACCCCTGTGCAAAATCAGTAATAAGTCACTATATTTTAGTCACAACGACCCATCAATAAAAATATTCAAGTAACTATTAAAGAAAACGACAAAGAAAATATTGTAGTGCAGCATCTTTATCGCAATATCAATCCAGGGATCAGTTCAGTTGCAAACAAAACATCAACTACATTTCAATGTCGAACAAAAGTAAAATGTAGGCCTAGCCTATGTGTGCAAGAGGTTAGATTGGGCCTAAAAAAATCCAGCCTGACCCGACACGGCCCGCTGGTATTGAAGCCCGACCCGGCCCGAGCTCGATCAATTAACTAGATTTGCAGGCCCAGCCCGAAAAATCAAAAAATTTTTTTATATTTATTTTTTTTGGGGGGGGGGGGTGACGCGGGGGGAAAAAAACGCAGCAGCAATTTATTTTCATTTCTTCGAGTTGGCAGAAAAAAACGCTAGTTTCCTTAATGTTTAAATAGTCTACATATTTTTATGATCATTATAAAAGCATTTACACAACCAAATAACGCTAAAAAAAAAAAAAAAAAAAACATGCGGTTTTGCAGACACACAGAGGAGAAGATTCAAAAGGATTACATTTGTGTTGCCTTTGCGTGCATAAATAAAAGTGTCTTTCGTAACTAATTCTCAGTTGGCAGAAAAAAACGCAAGTTGTCTTAATGTTTAAATAGTCTACATATTTTTATGATCATTATAAAAGCATTTACACAATGAAATAACGTTGGGAAAGTTTAATATAAAAAAAATAAAAATAAAAAAAAAACCATGCGGACCACGGCGTTCATGTGAGTGCACAAGCAAATGCACAATACAGAGAGCCTGCTCTCGGTTTTATCCTTTTTTTTTCTTCTTTTTTTTTTTTTTTTTTTTTTTTTTTTTATAAATAATTTATTAGTCCGGTGCGGCGGCCCGACCCGAACGTGAGGTTAACATTTTGGGCCCGACCCGAATTCGGGCACAAGATCTAACCTCTAAGAGATAGGACATAACATAACAATGGCTGAAGCGGAGAAAGATGGGGCGAGAAAGATTATTGATGCACCTAAGACATTGAAAGCAGACATCTGGGGACATTTTGGCTTCTACTAGGTTGGTGGGAAACTTGACCAGAGTTATGCGGTGTGTAAAAAATGAAACATGAGAATAATAATACAAATGGGGAAACCAAATCTGTTGCCGGAATTGAAGATTTTTTAACGTACTTATATATTTTTAAAATGCGCTGAATCGATTCGGCTTGTTGCCCGCATCCAATCGAATCGTCCATGCCCTGCATCGGGATGCATCGCCGCATCGATTATTGTTGACACCACTATAGTTTAGTGTGTGATGATCACTCAGCACAAAACTTTAAAGGCTAAAGCAACATAGCATAGCCGAGGTAAGAAAACAAAGCTTACCAAGCAGCACCTGACATGTTTCACAAAAGAAGCCTAAACTGGACACACGCTTGCTGGTGAGTAAGCCTGTGTCTTGGGCGGGGGGGTCGGAAGGAGGTGCAGCACGTCACATGAGTGACACGACCAAATAGATAAGATGCGTGCTAACTACACATACGAAAAGAAAGTATCACACATTGTGAACTTAAGACGGAAACTATGGCGAATTTTCATCTCGTTTTAAGTGACAAAATATTTTCGCTCTCGTCACCGTTGACGAAAACACTGCTCCCAAGCTATGTTTTTAGCCTGTCATCATAATGTCATTGCCATGAAAAAAATTGTTCATCGACAAAATATTTTGGTTATCGTCATTGTTGACGAAAACAACACTATTTGAAATGAAATGTATTTGCTTTACTTCCTAACCATTACTTTACTTTTAACCAGGGCTTTGGCGCCATTCTTAGGGTTGTTAAATCAGATAAAAAACGTTCGGCTCTTTCACCGAAAAATACACAAACATGAATTAATCTGCATAGTTGAATAGTCAATAGTTCATTCTCATTTTTTCTTGCATGAAAGCATCAAATATGACTTGTACGGCTTCCCACTTTTACTTTCATAGCCTCACTTGTTAACATGATCGTAACCTTGACAACCACCAGCAGCAATTCCCATTTCCTCCATGCTGTCAACTTTTTGGGGTCACCTCAGACTGATGAAGTGAAAAGAGGTGAAGAGACGGTTGCTCTTCGTCTGGCAGATGACGAGCGACGCTGCTGTCCTTCCCTAAGTGCGTCTGCACGTTTCAGGCCTTCCCTATTTGTTTTGCCACCTTTGTCTCCAACCATCTGGAAGACACGCTCTCTCGAGGCTTGCAACAGCACATCGATCAGCAGTGAGCAAGCGTTGCGGCACACTTTACTTACCCTGTTTGCTCAGATATTGGCAGTACGTTTAATACTTTGTAGATACCGTTTCGCAATTTTGAACAAACAAACAAAATTGACCCCATTTGAACATGTTGCTAAACACTACTGCAGCATTGGACTTTCACAGTTTTGTCTTTAACAAGAGGGATTTTAATTAGTAAGGTCATTTGCATTTATAGGCCTCCTTTTTCTTGCAATACAACTGCATAAATTCAAGCTATGTGTCATCCACAGAAGACTAGGAAACACTTCACTGAAATAGTCCTATCTTAGGCTACAAGTAATGAATTTTTGAATACTGACTGATCAATCAGTGACTTTTTTTTTTCCCGATGACGCACTGAATCTTAGTTTGTATATTAATTAGGGCTGTCAAATGATTAACATTTTTAATCGAGTTAATTACAGCTTAAAAATTAATCAATCGTAATTCAAACCATCTATAAAATATGCCATATTTTTCTGTAAATTATTGTTGGAATGAAAAGATAAGACACAAGACGGATATATGCATTCACCATACGGTACATAACTACTGTACTTGTTCATTTTAACAATAAATCAACAAGATGGCATTAATATTATTAATATTCTTTTAAAGTGATCCATGGATAGAAAAACTTGTAGTTCTTAAAAGATAAATGTTAGTACAAGTTATAGAAATTTTATATTAAAACCCCTCTTAATGTTTTCGTTTTATTAAAATTTGTAAAATTTTCAATCAAAAAAATGAAATGAAATGAAAAATTGTTGATGTCAATAATTATACCATGCTCACTCCCAAACCCATTAAATCATTTGGAGCTAAGCGCCAGCAGAGGGCGCCAAACAACAAAAAACAAGTAACACGTAACAAGCGGACATTACACTGCTGTCATTTTAATCTGTTTGAGCGGGGCATGTGCGTTAATTGCGTCAAATATTTTAACGTGATTAATTTAAAAAATTAATTACCGCCCGTTAACGCGATAATTTTGACAGCCCTAATATTAATATTATATAAAAAGTAGTTTCGGATGAGGGGAAGCTCAAAGTGTGTCCGCCTGTGAATGCTTTGTGACTGTGTAGGGGCTGCTCGGTAGGGAAAGAAACTAGAGTGCCAGAAGTCAAGTCTCCAAAAACAAGCAGCTCAATTTTTCGCCAGACGTTTTTAACAAAGCAAGTGTCGCTAGGATGATTATTAAATTCTCCGGTTCAACTCATCACAACGGAATAAAAATGGAAAAATGCCCTCCCGTGGATGTTAGTAACAAGATCACTGATTCGCTCATTTCTCTGTCAATCAAAAAGGGATTCAGCCTCAGTTGGATCATCCAATCATCATGCAGAAAAGCAAGCGTCCGAGCTAGACTCACAAAAGTTTAAGAAGATGGTCACCGTTAGCATTAGCCTAATGCGAATGCTATGCTAATGCTACGAGTTACATTTAGCATGTGATGATCACTCAGCACAGACCTTTTACCATTTTTGCTGAAAACGTACGGTTCCGCTCAGTGTTGTTTTTGACACCCCTTTTAATTTTCATCTTAGACTTTGTCTTTTGGACGATAATACTGATTAGTCTTAGTCATATTTTATATAATATAATATTATTACTATTTTATACTTATTATTATTATTCTATAGATATGTTTTTTATTTAATGCTAACAAGAACGCGACTCCTATGCTAACGCCACAAGTTACATTTAGTGTGTGATGATCACTCAGCACAGACCTTAATGGCTAAAGCAACATTGCATATTCTCTTTGGCTAAAATAAGAAAACAAATCTTACTGTGTGTGAAAGCCTGCATGGAGACTGGAGACGACACACTGGTGAGTCGGGGAGGGGGGTTGCGCAGCACGTCACATGAGTGACACAACCAGACACTGCTACAATGCAGGCTAACTTCACATTAAAATGTCATACATTGTGTATAAGTGGCGGAAACTATTGCACCTTTTTGTCGTGTTCGCATCTTGTTAGACGAAATCTGGCATCTCGTTATGTTTTAGTCTCCCAAAGTACGTTTTTATCTCGTTATTTTCTCGTCATTGTTATGAAAATAAGTGTTCGTTGACGAAATATTTTCGGTATCGTCATCGTTCCCGAAGAAAACACTGGGATTTGTCTATACATTTGATCACTTATTTTTTGACATTTTGAGGGAAGCTGAGCTTCCCTTGCAGTCTTAGAGAAATCGCTGCTGATGAATAGTATATTGGTGGTCAGGCTCCTCCAAGTTGCATGGGAGTTCGCCCAACCAATCTACATGTGTTTTGAGGATTTGGAGAAGGCGTTCGACCGTGTCCCTCAAGGAGTCCTGTACCGAGCCCCCTGGTAAGGGCTGTTCGGTCCCTGTACGAACGATTCCAGAGTTTGGTCCGCATTGCTGGGAGTAAGTTGCATTCGATCCCAGTGACGTATAAAGGTCTACATGTGTTTTGTGAACGTTTTGAGTCCTGTGGCAGGTGCTCCACGTATATGGGGTATCGGAATCCCTGATACGGGGGGTCTGGTCCTTGTATGACCAGTGTCAGAGTTCTGTCCCCTTGCCGGCAGTAAGTCGCATTCGTTCCCAGTGAGGGTTGGACTCCGCCAAGGTTGCTCTTTGTCACCGATGCTGTTCATAACTTTTATTGACAGAAATTCCAGGCACAGCTGAAGCGTTGGGGGAGTCCGCTTTGGTGGCCTCATCATTGCAGCTCTGCTTTTTGCAGATGATGTGGTGCTGTTGGTTTCATCAAGTTGTGACCTCCAACTCTCACTGAAGTGGTTCGCAGCCAAGTCTGAAGCGGTTGGGATTTAGATCAACACCTCCAAATCCAAGACCATAGTCCTTAGTTGTAAAAGGGTGACGTGCCCTCTCCAGGTTGGGAATGAGAGCATTCCCCAGGTTGAAGAGTTCAAGTACATTGGGGTCTTGCTCACGAGTTAGGGTAAGAGGGAGCGGTAGATGGACAGGCGGATAGGTGCAGTGTCTGCAGTGAAGTGGACGCTGTACCGGTGTGTTGTGGTGAAGGAGCTGAGCCAAAGGGCAAAGCTCTCGATTTACCAGTCGATCTACGTTCCTACCCTCACCTATGGTCATGAACTGTGGGTCTTGACCGAAAGAACAAAATCCCGGATACAAGCGGTCGAAATGAGTTTCCTCTGCAGGGTGTCCGGGCTCTCTCTTAAAGAAGCTTGGTCATCCGGGAGGGACTCAGAGTCGAGCCACTACTCCTGTACGTTGAGAGGAGCCAGCTGAGGTGGCTTGGGCATCTGGTTCGGATGCTTCCTAGACGCCTCCCTGGAGAGGTGTTCCGGGCATGTCCCACCGACAGGAGGCCCTGTGGATGACTCAGGACACACTGGACAGAGTGTATCTCTTAGCTGGTTTGCAATTGCCTTATTTTTACTAAAACAAAAGATAATCAGTCTTTATTTATAGAGACATGGTGCATATGTTTGAGATTAGCTTTTAGAGTGGTTGAAGTTGTGAATACTTCACAATATTGTATGTTTTCATGTTTATTGACTTATTTAAGTTTATTTCCACTCAATTGAATTTCAGTTGAGATAAATTGTTAAATACATAAAGGTAACCATATACCGTATTGGCCCGAATATAAGACAGTGTTTGCATTGAAATAAGACTGAAAAAGAGGAGGTCGTCTTATATTCGTGGTCTAGACATTATACCCATTCACGATGCTAGATGGCGCCAGATATCATTGACGCTATGTTCTGTCATGACAGATCTCAGCTACTCTCCCCATTCACGATGCTAGATGGCGCCAGATATCATTGAAACGATTTTCTGTCATGACAGATCTCCGCTACTCTCAAGTTTAACCAGTTTGCATTATTTTATTGCAATGTTTTTCCTTATTCAGATTTGTTTCAAGACTACAGTTACAGTTAGACTTCACTTTGATGGTTAATGCAGTTATTGCAATTTTGTTGTTTTATCACAATAGATTGGTTTATTTACATTTCAAAAACCAGAAGCCATTCATTTACGAATGTGATTGCACTTTAGTTTACATATTTAAATGTTCAGATATTAAGATTGAATGAGGCAAAATAACATGCTTTTTCTCGTGAATAACCTAATTTTCGCACTATAAGGTGCACCTGACTATAAACAGCAGCCCACCAAATTTGGCACGAAAATGGCATTTGTTCATAGATAAGCCGCGCTGGACTATAAGCTGCAGCTGTCCTCACTGTATCATGGGATATTTAAACCAAAAAATATTAACCGGTACAACCTTATTTGACAGCGGCATCATACGACCGACTGTCTTAAGACCAAATGAACCATCAATAAACTTTGAACCAATTAGTGCAAAGCTTTATTGCTTCAAGAAGCTTCATTTGGCCATCACTGCTCCCTTGGGGGAGACAGCCAACCTCTGCTGCCACCTGCTGTTGACTGTTGTCATCCAACATACCTCTTAGCATGCATTGCAGCGCTACAGATGTAAATAACAATCAAAAATCATATTTTGTGCTAAATATGTCTTCAGTTACTGTTCCAATTGTTTCATCAATTGCTAGTTATGGTATTTGCTAACACTTTATTTGACAGTGGTGCTATAAGACCGTCATTACACAATCATAATTATGACATGTCTCTGTCGCGTCATGGGGGAGTTGTCACGTAATTTCCTGTTTTATTTTGAAGGCTTCACCCTCTTCATAGTTGCGTACTTGCCCTTCCTCTTGTCATCTAATTACCTATTGTTTCCACCTGTTCCCAATTACCTTGTGTGTGTATATAATGCCCTAGTTCCCCTAGTTTTGTGCAGAAGTGTCTTTCTACCAAGGTCAGTCACGTCAGCCTCTCGCCATACCCTGTCATAGTGATACTGAATATTATCCTCCACTTGGAGCGCTTTGTGTTTGAGCCTTTTTTGATCTTAGCCATCTTGACTTTTTCATCCATTAGGAGTGTTTTTAGTTTTTGCCTTTCCTCCCTTTTGGAGTGCGTTTTTGTTTGAACTGTGGTTGCCCTGACTTATTCCTCCGTTGGAGAGCTTTTTGTTTGTATTTTTTCTCATCCCCGCATGTCAGCGGAAGAACCTCTGTTTTCAAAATAAAGTTTTTTGCCTGAACCGCCGCAACTGAGTCCGCCTCTTCGTCTCGGCCTGACACTGTCCTGAGCATTCATGAATGCTTATAACAGATGTCATTAAGTGTTATTCGGCAAACTTCTCACTTTTGAATGAATGCAAAAGATCCAAGATGAACAAAAATTGAGTTAGTGACATAATATGCCAAATGACACTTAATGGCATAAGCATTCAGTAATGTCCATGATAGTGTCATGTCATAATTTTGATGATCTTATGACAGTCAAATAAAGTGTTACCTAAAAAAATCAAATAAGCCGCACTAGACTATAAGCCACAAGTATCAAAATGAAGGAAACAAGTAGCGGCTTATAGTCTGAAAATTACGGTATATTGTTATAATCATTTGTTTCGGATGTACTGTAATTATTTTCTGTATAAAAATTAATTTGGTGTTCAAAAAGTATTTTTTTCAAACTTGAGTCTTGTAAAAGAGGGGGTCATCTCATAATCAGGGTCGTCTTATATTCGGGCCAATACGGTAATACAGAATTTTCTGGATGGCTTAAAACATGGCATTGATTGGAAATAGTTGTGTTCTTGGTGAGCTTGTTGGTGACTTGAGTGTTCCACTAATTGGCCCTCCTGTCTTGAGTCAGCGTTTCATTATACTGTAAGGTCTGTCTGGGTTTAAGGATTTGCAACACCAGCTGGCTTGTTACCCAAAATTGTAACTAATGGATGTCATCCTTTCCCCTGACAAAAGGCTTATTTTCACTCTCCTCACGATGGCGGGAGGAATCAGATGTAGCTTTGAGGTGGAGGGTCCCCTAAAAGCACAAGCAAGCTGTTAATGAACAGCGTCGGCAGTGAGGCGAGATGTGTTTTTGTTCGACTGCTTGCTTGTTTTGTCGGCGGATAGTCTAGAGGGATATGGAAGATGTGAGGTGTTTTGAAGTCGAGTCATTTATTTCGAGGCTGTCAGCTTCCTCTCCTCCCATTGCTCTTCCCCCTGTCCACTTTTTGTCTTAGGAGGCGAGCCTTGTCTCACAGCTCACCAACATTTAGTCTGCTGCTTGGAAAATTGCAGTAGTTTCTTGTATCAAATGAACTAGCGGATGATTTGAAAAGCAGTGTATTACTCTACTGCTTTATCTTGAAATGCAGAGGTTTTCCATGCCTTTTCTTACAGGTCTGGTTCTTCGTCAATAGGATTCATCCTTGCTACAGCTTTTCAAAATGTGTCGCTGCAGCTTGTGGTGAGAGCCAGCATGACATTGCATAGAATATTGAGAGTTTATTGTGTGAAGCATAGGATGTCAGACATTGAGCCTTACTCTTTAACCCCAAATAGATTTAGCCGGGCCTATTTTGCTGCTTGTCCCAGATTCATTTTTCCTTGCTCACAATAGAGGTAAAAATCAATTCATTTTGTCAGGCAGGAATTTCTTTTTCTCTTTTTCTTAAAGGAAACCATGGACTTAACAACTTGTAGGCTCTAGTAAGCCACAATTGTTCAGTTGACTAAAATATGTTATAAGTAAGACATACAGTGGGGTAAATAAGTATTTAGTCAACCACTAATTGTGCAACTTCTCCCACTTGAAAATATTAGAGAGGCCTGTCATTGTCAACATGGGTAAATCTCAACCATGAGAGACAGAATGTGGAAAAAAAACCCAGAAAATCACATTGTTTGATTTTTAAAGAATTTATTTGCAAATCATGGTGGAAAATAAGTATTTGGTCAACACCAAAAGTTCATCGCAATACTTCTCACCCCGTGGCGTCAAAATGATAACAAGAACGGTGTGCAAAAACCCAGAACCACACGGGGGGACCTTGTGAATGACCTACAGAGAGCTGGGACCACAGTAACAAAGGCTACTGTCAGTAACACAATGCGCCGCCAGGGACTCAAATCCTGCACTGCCAGACGTGTCCCCCTGCTGAAGAAAGTACACGTCCAGGCTCGTCTGCGGGTCGCTAGAGAGCATTTGGATGACCCAGAAGAGGACTGGGAGAATTTGCTATGGTCAGATGAAACCAAAATAGAACTTTTTGGTAAAAACGCAGGTTCTCGTGTTTGGAGGAAAATGAATACTGAATTGCACCATACCCACTGTGAAGCATGGGGGTGGAAACATCATGCTTTTGGGCTGTTTTTAGGGACCAGGACGACTGATCTGTGTAAAGGAAAGAATGAATGGGGCCATGTATTGAGAGATTTTGAGTGAAAATCTCCTTCCATCATCAAGGGCATTGAAGATGAGACGTGGCTGGGTCTTTCAGCATGACAATGATCCCAAAAACACAGCCAGGGCAACAAAGGAGTGGCTTCGTAAGAAGCATTTCAAAGTCCTGGAGTGGCCTAGCCAGTCTCCAGATCTCAACCCTATAGAAAATCTGTGGAGGGAGTTGAAAGTCCGTGTTGCCCAACGACAGCACCAAAACATCACTGCTCTAGAGGAGATCTGCATGGAGGAATGGGCCAAAATACCAGCAACAGTGTGTGAAAAGCTTGTGAAGAGTTAGAAAACGTTTGGCCTCCGTTATTGCCAACAAAGGGTACATAACAAAGTATTGAGATGAACTTTTGGTATTGACCAAATACTTACTTTCCACCATGATTTGTAAATAAATTCTTTAAAAATCAAACAATGTGCTTTTCTTTTTTTTTTTTTTTTTTTTTTTTTTTCTCCACATTCTGTCTTTACCCATGTTGACAATGACAGGCCTCTCTAATATTTTCAAGTGGGAGAACCTGCACAATTAGTGGTTGACTAAATACTTATTTGCCCCACTGTATATTAATGCCGCTGATTTAAAACTCTATAATACATGTTGTACATATTTTGACCTACGGAGGGCGCTATATTTTACACGCGCAATGCATCTGGGGGTGATGACGAGGTTGGGCTGGACTGGGAGAATAGCTGTGCTAGCAAGCAGTGGCATGAGTTCGCAATGGCGTACCTGCATCCAATTCCAGCCCATCAGCAGTGTCTTTAAACCGATCCTAGGCAGCTTGCCGAGATATTGACTAGCTGCCATTTGACAGTTTGTATACTTGACCCCTTTGTTGCGAGTTGCATCTTTGCCTTGATTTTCCGTTTGTCTGCCTCTCACCACGGTTTTCCTTTTTTTTCTTTTTGATCCGGACCTACTATCACGGACCTTTTGTGTGTCTCCCTTTTCGCGATCGTGTGTTTTTTTTGTGTTTTCAATTTTTCCGCAATTCCTCTGTTATTGTTGTCTGCTTGCTTCCACATTCGCGTAGCACTTTCAGCTTTGACCGCACAGAGACAGACAACGCATGTGGGTTGCGATTGCTATATAACGAAACTCATGACTCTGGCATCACAGAGTATAGTCCTGTGGTCTGTGCACTCGTCTGTCGCACGGGAAACGCGGGTTCGAAATCCCGCTGAAGACCTTCATTCAATTGCTTTCGCTGCTCGTTTTGTGAAATATCGACAGTGCTGTCCTGCTCATCATTTTTCCGCTCGGGTTCAAATTAGAAGGGCAGTACCGACAACATGTTCATGTACTGTAGCTAAAGAGTGACACTGTGGTAGCCCAGTGACGTCACCGCCCAGAGTGCATTGCGTCGTCAACAACAATGGTGACCTACTAGTTAAACTAATTTCATAAATTTTATTCAAATGAAAACATTAAGAGGAATTTTAATATCAAATTATTATAAGTCATACAAACATCTATCTTTTAAGAGTTGCATGTCTTTCTGTCCGTGGTACTCTTTAAGCTTTCAGCACTCAGCACTAGAAGTGTCCCTGGTAGTGGTGATAGTTGTTGAAAATGTTGATATCACTACAGTTTCTGATAATGACCTTTTAAGTGATTTTCCCAAATTTTCCAACTCCAAAAATTGGATACCGATATCAAACCGATACCCATATATGCGGTTGTAGACTTAACATATTATGGCTAATTGTTTTGTGGTGCCCCCACTGGCTGCTTTAATAATGATAAATATAACAACTTCAAGGTTTTCCAAATATATTAAACATTCTGTGAAAAATAAGAGAGTAACTTCAACTGAAGTTGCTGAAAATAATCGTCCCATAAATAATATAAATTGAAATGAGCCAAAATGTCCATAATCAACACTTGACGTGTAGGCGGACACACGTTTACGCATATCATTTTGGAAGCCTCGTCATGATGTAATTACTTCACCTACATGCAAGTGGTTGGTCTCATTTGCGAGTGAGGAAGTTTAGGTCCACGCCTGTTTTTACTTGCAGTCAATCAACCAAGTAAAATGGCAGATAATGTCATTTGAGTTTTATAGTTTTATTTCCCTCAAACAGTAAATAAACATTAAAACGCTGCATGGACCATGTGTTCATGTCAATATTTCCATCATGTCTTGTCCTTTTTCAAAACCATAAGCACCACGAAAAACCACATATCCCAGGAGCCATTGTGAGGTCACTAAGGACGGATGTAATGTGAACATTTTTAATAAAATCGCAGAGCAAGGCACCACCTAAGGAGAGGGAGGCGAAGTAGTGAGCGAAGGCCGGTTGGATTGAGTGAGCGACTTTGAAACCTGAGGAATAAATCGAAAACTAAATTTAGCGCATGCTAATGCATAATTTCATCAACTCGAAGAGGATTGGCCAGATTTGTTGTTGTTTTCTTTAGATGAATCTGCGTGTGAGAAGTGATAGCAGTGCACAAATGGCGGGAGAGTGGGCTGTGTGACGTAGCCCTGTGTCCTGTTCAAGGGGAAACTGAGTGGCATGCCAGAAAAATATTAACTGAACTAGTTTATTGTTAGTATTTTTGACCAGACCTTTTTTTTCAATGTTATATTTGATTTCACCAAAGCATTACAAATACAGGCAGGCAGTCATAGGACATGCCAATGCAGTGCTAATTCCCAAGATGCATTTTGCTGGGCTTTTGCACAGATTTTTGTATTTTATTACTTTTCTAGTTTTCTTTGTGACTATTTCTTTCTGGTAATGTAGTAGTTCTATGTTATGAGTTTTTAATTCATTATTTTCCAATCATTTATCGTTAATTAAATTTTTGCATCATGAATGGTCTGTTCACTTAACCAATCCCAAGGATCTTAGTTTGGAGACATCTAATGGTCAGTATTTATAACTGCTGTGTTAAGCCGTGACCAGCCTAGTACAACATTGACTTTGAAGGCAACAAAACCGATAATGAAAAATCTGATATCATTTCCTAACGCTTTTATTGGCCGATAATATCGACTACCCGAAAATATGAAACAACTATAATTATTGTTCTCTTTTCCCTTCCACAACGCAAAAGCCAAGATGTGGACAAGTCATAGGCAAATGAATGAAAGTCCAAAAATATTGGCTAGTGGCAATTTTTTTCCCCCCTTATATCCATTTGTTCCGTGAAGGACTCCACCTGGGCCATTGGTGGAATTAGAATCTATAATAGGCTGTCTCCTGGTAAAGTGCTGCTATCACAGGATGAAACATGTAATAGCATGTTAAAGTATAAATTACTCAAGTGAGGGCCCATTAGATTCCTATCAGGAAGCCCATTTCCATTAGTTCTAAGGTGCATTGATCGCATTCTGGCAAGTATGTTGAATCAGCGTTTCGACTGAGTCAGCAGCAGTGCGTGTGTCCCCACGTGTACAAGTGTATTTATTGGTGTGTGACTTTTGTCAGGCTGCTTTAGCTTAGATAAACTCTTAATTGGTAAATGGATTGCATTTTAAACGTGGGCCTCACATGGTATCTCTAGCAAAGACCCTGTAAGGATTGAGGATGGCTTGTTTCCCTTCTGCCTAAAGCAAATTACAAATACAAAGCGAAAAAGTTTTGATTTTCTGTGTTTCTCTCTTTCGAAAGGATGCATAAACACTGGTACCTCTACATAAAAAAAAAAAAAATGGTTCTGGAAGTAGTTTCTTAAACGGAAAATTCCGTAAATACAGACGCTTGTTCCATGTAAATGCCCTAATCTGTTCTAAGCCCTCTAAAATTCACACATAAATCTTTTACAAAGCATAAAAATGCATCAAAACACATAACAAATACATGTTGCAATTATATTACTGCACAATAAACTTAAAGTGAGAGTTCTTCATAATGTAGAAAAACAAAGAATAAAAATTGATACACCTACGTTCAGCCGTCGGAATACCTCATGGCCCAGAGGGGCGAATGAAGAGCACACTTGGATACACACATACACATGCAGTAGAGGTCCCTCTTAGCCAATTGGATGCCAGGAAGATGCTAGGCAATAGCCTAGGGCTGGGCGATATGGCCTTAAACATGTATCACGATAAATTGAGCAGATTTATCTCGATAACGATAAATGACGATAAATTCGCCCAAGCGGACTGTTATATAATTTGAAAATCTGAATCCATGCATGAAATACAGATTAACTATTTCTTGTTGATTTATTTACCAGCATTCAATTTGATATACTGTATTTAACAATTGTACATGCAGTCTAAACATTAAGTTTATAAAAATGTATTGTAAGCAATAAGAGTTCAAGTATGAACATTTATAACAGCGTGTATGACCTGAACAATGTACATTGTCAAAATCAATATGCCTGTGCAAACATGTCATTGTAACACAAATGACTTGCAGCTTGAACAGTACACTTCAAAAAGACAATTTATTGTGAATGGCTGCTGTGACATAATTATTAAATACAAGTGCTTACTTTATGGTTTAAGGGTTTTTTTCCCCCCCAGTGCATTTTTTAATAAATTCACGCACAATAAAAATAGCTGGGGCCATTTCTCGGTCATTATAAGTTTCGCCGTTGGATTGTACTTCATGCTGAATGCTTGACCATCACAAAAGCTATCAGAGGAATCACACACAGACAGATACAAAATAACGCCACATAGTAATTGCTAGATGCAGTCCGTGCCCAATCCACTCATTAAGTTCAGCCGTTTCGACAAGGTTAGAGCCGCTATCCGACTCCATAACGTTCATTTGTAGCGTTAGCCACTAGCTAGCTTTAGCCTGGCTACCAGTAGAAAGCACTGAAAGCACCATCTCCGGAAATCGTGAGAACAAAGGAGGACAGCGGGTGAAAGCCCGTCTGGATGCCACCAAGAGTCTACTAAATGTCGGTTGAAAGTTTGGTGTACCTCCCTTAAGCCACACTCCATCACGTTTTGCTTGTAGCGTTAGCTGCTAGCGTTAGCTTACCGGGCTTTTGTTTGATTGGCTTCCTGATGACTGATGACTCCCTACGTAAGCACATTCACTGCTTTCTTAAAGGGGAATGAACATAGACGAACAACACAGAATCAAAGCGCGATGAAAAGACTATTTTCTTGTTTTATTAATTTACCGAATTTACCGACATGGTCAAAATTGCGTCGGTCATCGTTAAGAATTTCGGTGACGGTAAATTTTCGGTTTACCGCCCTGCTCTACAATCGCCAATGGCAGAGCAGCTGTAATTATGTTACGTTTAGTAAGCCTTAGGAGCTGTGAGTAGCAGTCCACAGTGGCGGACTTGGCAATTTTGGGGCCTAAGGCGAACATATCCAGGGGCCCTCTTCGTGGGTCAGGGGTTAAACGGTGAGAAGGGTGTGGAAGAAATATGTTCTGGTACACTAGGGCTGTCCTAAACGACAAATTTTCTCCTGATTAGTCAGCCGACTAGTTTTACAATTAGTCCACTAATCTAATAATTTTCTTTTTTTTTACTAATTGAGCAATGAATTTTTTGTTGACGCTTATTAATACACAAAACCATTTTGGAACACTTAAATTCTTTAATAAAGTACAAATAATCATGCAAATAACAATAATTAATCACAAATAAACAACGAGGTTAAATGCTGATAGCATTTACTCGTGCAAAAGAATGGAAAGTAAACAGATTCAGAACACTGACTTTGCCTTTCCAACATTATTCTAAACAATTCTTTAAAAAAATTCTAGCATTATTATTATAGTATAATACTATATGTAAAAGTAGTATAATAATTATATTCATTGCCAATCATATTTGTCATAAAGAGTGTCATTTGAAAGCTATTCTTAGTGTAGAATCTGTATCCTGCAGTATTTACTCAACATAGTAATTCTGAAGTATGTGGGATTAACTCCAGAAATTGTTATTTTTATGACGAACATGACGTGCTTTTATTTTGAAATGTTCACCGGAGGTACGTTCGCTAAACCGCTAACTGAAAGCTTTACACTCCGTAAAAAACGTTCGTCATTGCTTGTGGTGTCACTAATAGATTTTAAAAAAAATTTGTTCGCAAATACTGTTAACCAGCTGTTGAGTGTTACTGTATGACTGATTGGAACTGTACTGCATTGTTTCGCAACAGGGTGTGCTGTCGTGTATTTTATGTTCGTTGTGAAGAAGAAGAAGAGAGTTAAAAGAGGCATTAGCGGCCTGTTCTCAACTTCTCCTTCACTGCACTTTGGCTCTCATGGAGAGCACGTTCGCTCATGTGTTTGCAATAAACAATAGCCGACGTGCAAAGTAGCAAGTAAGCTGTAAAAATAGCGAGCTTAGTGGCGTGAAAAACGCGGGAGAGCTAAGTGAACCTAACGAACAGCTAAGCGGAGCTAAGTGATGCTAAACGGAGCTAAGCTAAGCTAAACGGCGCTAAATGAAGCTAAGCGACTGATACTCAGTCCGTTGTTGTAGAACAGTCCATTGTAGCGCGTGTGTGTGGGGGAGAGATAATATAAATGCAGCATTCAAATGGCTTTCTTTTTTGTTTTGTTATTTCTTTGTCTGGTATGCTGACATAATTATACATGACGAATAGTTGGGGGTGCTGCTGGCTCCGGTGGCCCAAGCCCTTGCTCGTTGGGGCAAGGGCAGCTGGTTGGGGGCCCCCTACTGGTTGGGGGCCCAAGTCGATCGCCTACTTTGCCTGAATAGTAGATCCGCCTATGGAAGTCCATACTGTATTTTTGCCTTTCGTATCCTGAAATTTCTTTCGTAACAAGTGGTAATATTTTCCGATTGAGGTGTCTCGTAACCTGAAAATGTTGTATGTAGAGACGTTCATAAGTAGAGGTATCACTGTAGTAATTAGCGAGTGTTGTAATGCATGTTGCAATATTGTTTAGGAATGTCCCAGTCGCATAAGTTTGCAACCGAGGCCGAGTTACCTGATTTTGAGAATCTGCCGATACCGATTCCCGATCTGATACCGAAAAAAAGTTGTTTTTTTGTTTAAATTTGAACAAAAGTTCCAAAATGTTACAGTACTTTACTGTTTACAGTACTTCCTCTTTTTCTGGAAGTGTTACGGAACAAAAGTTCTAAACATGTTACTGTCCCTCTGTTCCACCTTCATAATGAGAATTATTTTTAAACAAGAATAACGTAGAAAAATGCTTAATTGCGTGAGTCTACTCAAATCCACTCACAATAAGTTGCCACAGCACACTTATGACTGGGCTGCAAATTTAATGATGATTGACACATGTGTGCCTTTGATCGTTGAGCTACCAAACTTCTCTTCAAGATCAAAGCAACAAACCTGTCAATCACTGCTAATTTAAAGTACCAAACACAAACTGCACTGGACAGTTTGGCCGCACAGTTTAGCAGGAGAAAGGGTGCGGCGCTGTACGAACATGAAGCAAAAAATCGTAAATATATATTGTTTTTACAATATAATCCACGGTGGGGCTTCAGCGAGGGGTGGTGGGATGTGCGGCTGGGAAGAACTTCCATGCGGCGGTCCCACTGCCCTCAGCTGGGCTCTCCTATTTTAATGTATACACTGCTATCCCTCCCCAAACAATCCCATCACAGTGCTGGGACCTGGAAGCCACAGTAATAGGGCAGTAGGTGGGTCCCACCCTTTTCTCCATGGAATGGCTCTGGGGGCGTGGCCTTCTCTTTGCCTGGGCTGCCGGTGACAGGGTGTAGCAGGTCAGGGCTCCGGTCCCGCACCGCACTGTGCTGGCTTCGCGGCACTCTCCTGCTTCCACCTTCCCCTCTCTTTTCTACCTGAGTATCCTCCTTCGGCCACGGCGTGGTCGCTGGCTGAATGCCAGTGGGTCGGCGGGGTGTCACCCACTCCGGGTGGGGATCCTGTCCTGCCCCAGGCCTAGTGGGCCGTGTTGGTGCCGCGGTGTGCCATGTCGGTTGGTGGGGTTGCGGGTGTGGTGGGTGTTGGCGCATCCCTTCCCTGAAGTCCGGTTAATGTGGACGCGGATAGTCCGGGGGACCGCCCTGGGTGGGTTGCGACAGCCTCCTTGCTGGAGGAAGAAGGGATGGGCTGCACTTGCTTCCCCCGATTGGCTATGTAGGGGCCGTGGCCATGGGGCAACCGCCACGTAACATTTCCACTTGTCTGTAGGACTATCACACGTCTGATGGGATTCAAGCATGACTGGGTGCAATTAGACACACTCAAGTAGGGAGAATGTCGGTGCCAAGATTAGCGATCAGGCCGCATAGAATAGGATGTCAACACATCAAGTGATTCACATATTACTGGGTTCTACACCTCATATTGCTGATTTGCATTCGCTCCACCCCGCCTAATCACATTTCTTTTTGACTACACCTTCCCCCTTTCTCCTTGCCCCCCCCCCCCCCCAACGGGGAATACAATTAGCTAACGATAGCACTTCCACATTCATAGGTAGTGGAGGCGATCAATGTATTTCTTGTTGTTGTTTGTTCTTCTCCTCTTCTGTCTCTCCTCGTCTATTTTCCTTTCTGTCCCCCCCATAACAACCATTTTTAAAATAATTTAACCTGATTCCGATCCTCTAAAAAAATGGTACGATCGGCCCGATATCCAATCACGTGATCGGATCGGGACATCCCTAATATTGTTACAAGCAGGCATTTTTTCATAACACTTAAAAGTGAAGCAAGATGCTTTTCTGACCATTTTTCAGCCATGTCAGACAGACCTGAAAGATATTTTGTCCTTTTACGCTGCGCCATGATTCATTCTAGGTGTCGGAGCCCACATTAAGAGTGTTTATATATATCTACATGCATGTCAGTAGACTGACTGCAGCCTGTGGCGAGAGCCAAATTAAGTCTCTTCACCTGTTTGTGGCCTTTGAGGAAGACTGTGTGTGTCACAGTCCTGAGGGCCGATGTCTCACTCACTTAAAGCCGAGGCAACAATCAGCAGTCCCAACATGGCCTGGTCAAACAGAAGAACAAGAACTTTTTAGTCTATTTATATACAGCATGTATTCATCATTGTTTGACAGGTGTATAGTGCTTTTTTTTTTTCAAAGAGGCTGTCATGTTGTTGGACCAAAACCTCTTTTACAAGTGCAATTTATCCAAGTAAGGCAGCAAAAGTAAGAATAATAACTTGTAAAAGCATTGTAACGGGGATAGAAAGGCAAATGTAAACAAAACGAAATACATATTTTTACAGCTGTAGAGAACAAGAGATACTCTGTCTTACCTTGACAAGCACACATTGCATACATGATAACCTTCATTAGTAACGCACACCCCCTGCAGATATATCGCTTTTTCGGTCGGCTTAAATTTCAAGCCGTGCAGGTGAAAATCACATTCATAAATATTCCATTATGTTTTTGAATGTTCCGATGATAAATGTTCCCGCACAATGGCTCGGGGGGACTGACGGGGAAAACAGACGTCTGGTGGGAACCCAACCTTTCTTATCAGTTTTTAAAAAGACTTCTGTTTCTTTAACACGCATCATGCTGCGTGAAGTGAGAGTATGGCTTGTTTGCTCTATTGTTTGAATAGCAAGTACTTTGTGGTATAATAAAAATATGATGGCTGAAATTAACGTGGGCATTTTTTAATATCAATACAATAATTGAAGCCTTAAACAGTGGTACTTTAACATATGAATTTACTTCGTTCTAGGACCTGGTTTGTAAGTTGAAATGGTCGTATGTCCAGCGGGATTTTCCCATAGGAATACATGATAATTCAATTAATTCATTCCACAGACCAAAAACCTACGCTACCACGTATAGAAAAACTTATAGTTCTTAAAAAATAAACGTTATTATGAGTTAAAATTAGGGCTGTCAAACGATTAAAATTTTTAATTGAGTTAATTACAGCTTAAAAATTAATTAATCGTAATTAATCGCAATTCAAACCATCTATAAAATATGCCATATTTTTCTGTAAATTGTTGGAATGGAAAGATAAGACACAAGATGGATATATACATTCAACATATGGTACATAAGTACTGTATTTGTTTATTATAACAATAAATCTACAAGATGGCATTAACATTATTAACATTCTGTTAAAGTGATCCATGGATAGAAAGACTTGTAGTTCTTAAAAGATAAATGTTAGTACAAGTTATAGAAATTTTATATTAAAACCCCTCTTAATGTTTTCGTTTTAATAAAATTTGTCAAATTTTCAATCAAAAAATAAACTAGTAGCCCGCCATTGTTAATGTCAATAATTACACAATGCTCATGGGTGCTTGGGTCGTTAACGTCAGCACTCGTACACGTCACATTGGGCGTGCTACTAAACATTAAAAACAGCAAATATGGCGGAATGTCGGCTTTAATTTAGTGTTTTAATAATATTTTTAAATTAAATATGTTGAACATTTCAATTTTTGTGCCTTTTTGAACAAAAGAAAAATGACATTGCTTCGAGTGGGCGGGCATATTTTTTTTCTGGGCTGAGGGAGCTTGGTGGGGTCAAAGTGCATCATTCTCTGTCGCCCAGAAAATCTGCACTGCCCCCTAGGGCCTGGCATGAATACTACATCGTTTTCATGCGGCATCACGACACTGTTCAAATGGAGACGCAAATGCAAATTTGACATTTTTCGTATTCTCGGAGAGTCACCATGTAAACGGCCCCTAGCACTGTCGTGTATTACAAATACTACTTTGAACACATCTTCACAGGCAAAGCAATGACACAGGCTTAAAAAGGTCAACTTTAATTGTCTAAATCACACACGATCTCCTGGTTGAAATAGACGACATCCACTTAATTCTATTGAAGATATGTAATGCTGAGCCAATTTGACAACTTTAGTTTTAAAAAGAAACGTGCACTGTTTATCCAGTAGATGGAGTTCTTGCAGTGTGTCAAACGCCTCGAAACAGTGATTCAATTTAGGGCAATTGTCTTAAAAGTGGTTCATTGTTTCGGAAAGCCTCGGTTTTTCCATCCCTAACGCTGACGAGCACATGGGCATTGACGTAGACTTTGACGATGACGCAACAAGGAGTGAAATGAAACTGGGTGCTTATATACACACTAGGGATGTCCCGATCCAGGTTTTTGCACTTCCGATCCGATACCGATATTGTTTTGCACTTCCGATCCGATACCGATACTGGCCGATACCGACCTATCTGAGCATGTGTTAAAGTTTAAAGTTATTTAGCCTCCTTACTTAGTTGTCAGACTCGTGTTGAAAAAGGTTTTAGTACTCTTGATAACAACTAGCCAGCTGAATTAGGTGAGTTTGAATAACACACAACGGTTGTTAACAAGAAACTCACCTGTTTATTCAGTGACAAACACAAAATATTAGAAATAACAAACAGAAATGGCATAGTCAGTCAGTAAAACGTGCAAATAATATTGTAAACTGTCTTAAAAAAGCAAAACACACCAACAACCTCAGTGGAAAATCCCCCAAATCCCCCAAGCTATTAGATGCTTTTAATGTTTTGTGCACTAGTTACAAAAATTGTATAAAAAGCCTCTCAGGTTTAAATAAAAACTATTTCAGTATCAAGTTAACATTTTAAAACAGTAAATAAAATACTCAAGTCCCCATTCTGTATGAGCAGCTTTGAACTACATTCAATTCATTTAATTTTGCGAATCAACTGTTAAAAGTTGTTAAAATTGCTCCCGTTATTCCATAATTTCCCTTCTGTCTACTTTCGACATGTGAAAGTTTTAAAACTGTTTTGAAGATAGATTCAAGTCAAGATTTTGCCAATTTAGGGGTATTTTAGATTAAAAGTTAATTAGGTTCGCTTGGAAGGTTCACAACAGCCTACTAGGGAAGTCTTCTGCTTTAAGATGGCAGCTGTTTACTAACGCATCTGGTTTTCAATACTTCAATGCTGCTATCGCAGTCGAGTCTGTCGTTTTGCATCTAATTCTATATACATATGATATCTATTATCTCCAGTAAAACGACATTGATGTAGTTTGTAGCGGCTGTCAGCAGCAGCCAGGTATTCTTGTGTTTTCTATCCAGCGGCATGAGTTGAGCTAAAGCCATGAGTTGAGCATTGGCATTACCAGGGTCGACAAGCATTATGTTTACTTTCGGGATGCAATGCGGTCCGTTTCTCATTGCGTCCCGAAGACCGCGGTGTGTATTAGTTCCGCTTTACTTGACATATTTCAATAATCGGAATTTGGATGTTTGTGAATCGTTCTCGAATCTTCCACGGCCTAATCGCTCAAGGATGTAATGACGGCATGTTGTACCGTGGTTCTAAGTGTTGGATGGTGCGTCTTTACTCACGAGAGATAATGGCTCGTCATCCAGAATGAATTCTTCGGCAATGACTCTTGTTATTCCCTGGGCTTTGGGACTGTCGAGTGCCAGTTTGTCACGCATAGCAAAAGTTTCTGCCAGTGTTAGTTGCATAGGACCTGTCTTTTTGTCTTCGGTTTTCTTAACATACTCCTCATATTGTTTGTGGTGGTATTTCGCTAAATGGTTCATTAGGTTGGTTGTATTAAAACTTCTTTACCACTACGCTTGACTTTATTGTGGCATATGTTGCACTCTGCCTCTCCGTCTTTGTCGTCCTTTAAGGTGAAATGATCCCACACAGCTGACATTTTTACCGATAAAGTCTCGGTAAATTGGGAGACGGTAATGTAAATGTAGTGTGTTGAAGGTGTGCCGTAAAATGCGGACCGGATTTTAGGGAAACCGAAGCAAAAACTGGAATAGGGCTGCAGCTATCGAATATTTTAGTAATCGAGTAATCGACTGAAAATTCTATCGATTAATCGAGTAATCGGATAAAACAAATATATTTTTAGGTGAAGAGCAATTATAAATATACATGAGAAAACAAGACATTTCATCTAATTTTGAACCATTTTCAGTCAATCAATGTCTTTATTTTCGATGTATATTGTTGAAAACAGCCAACAATTGCATCTCAGATGGAACTAAAAAAAAAAAAAAAAAAGACTAATTCACTGCTTTCTCTCAAAAAACTTTAGATCTTATTACAAAAAAATATATATATATCTTGCCTAAAAATGCCGTTATGCTTGATAACACACATCACTTAAAAGTTTGGATTTTTTCCCACGTCTTTCAATTGAATTTCTCTTTGTGTCAAGCCATTTTTAAGTTCTAGTTAAGTTTTAAGTTAGTCTAAACTGCAAGTCCTAATAGGATTTTGAGTTTTTGCAGTGTTCAAAATAAATGTATGATACAGGCTGTATTGGAGCACATTAGCACCAGTGCTACTTGGTGTTTTATCCAGCAATGACTACTGAGCTAAAATTGATAGTTAGCATGATTAAGTTTTTATTTTACACCCTCATCACTCCACAATGCTATGTTATGTTAAAGCCTGTATGTAAGACACGTTAGCCAAGCATCGACAGTGGTCATAATTAATAGAAACCTAGCCCTCCGCAGGGCTAACGTTACTTCAGAACAGTAACGTTAATCTTATTTATTAGCGCTTAGCGCTCTTTATTAGCGCTTAGCGCTGTACTGCTTTAAGATGGCGGCTGTTCACTAAAGCTGCCCAGACGCGGCCGAGTCTGTCATTTAGCATCTAGTTCAACATACATGTGATCTCTATGAGACGCATGAGACGCTACCTGTACCAACGTAGCATCGTGCGGACTAGTATTTAGCAACGTCGGCGTCGTTTGTGGCGGCTGTCGGCTGTAGTAAGTTTTTTTTTCCCCCCTTCTTCCTCTCCGCACGTGACAGCGCGTTGTCCCGCAATAAAAGTAGTCCGAGCAAAACGTGATGCTTAAGAGCTGTCAAAATAAATGATTACTCGAGGTGAATAAAATTACTCGGATCAGTTTTTAAACTCGAGTTACTCGAGTTGCTCGAGTACTCGTTTCAGCTCTAAACTGGAATGGATTAGGTAAATCGGTGCGCTGGAAAACTTGGACCGGGTTTTGAAAAAAAAAAAACTGGATCGGAATTATTCCGTGTTCCGATCCGATGCACATTTTTTTGCCCATATCGGCGTCCGATCCGATCCAAATATCGGATCGGGACATCGCTAATACACACACATGCAGACAAGGGGTAACGAGACAACGAGGAACAGCTGGGTAATACAGGAGGACTAACTAGGAACAGGCAAAACAGGTGAAATCAACGGGTAATCACAGGGACATGTCACACTAGGAAAAAACCAACACAAAACCTAACATTAATATCCCAATATCTCATAAACGATAGCAGCACAAACGAAACTTTTTACTGCACAAACGTAGCACAAACGGTTGACATAATTTTTATATAAATTCGTGTATGATGGGGGACCAACTTCACAGAGGTGAATGACCTCAGAAAAATATTAAAATAAGAATGATCTTTATTAACTCTTTGACTGGAAAAAAGGTCTTTTAGATCAATATTACAAGCCTCGTCACGATGCAAAAGCCCCACTTAATCAGTACATTTTTCCACCTTCACATTAACGATCTACTGTGGGACTCACTCCAGCACTCGGCTGTCCTTCGAAGGTGGAGAACTATGGTTGGATAACGCTTGCCCCCATAGAGAATACATGACCTAATTTCCATATGTCACTGTGATATTATAGCTTTGGGCACTACAGGGGAAGATCTGACAGGTTTTAAAAAATGTTCACATTTCACTATTTCTTGTACATGTAGTATGGCCATTGGAAGTGAAGATAATAAGACGACTGAAGGAGAGAAAGCCTTTCAAATGAAACCATTTTAAAGTTCAGAAAGCCTCAAAAAACTTGGCTTCTGTGATGTGAGACACTTCTAACGACTACTGAAAGCCTGCAAGATGACGCTGCATCATCAGTATTGATTCAATTAGTTAACAGAAGACACAGACAAACTTCTAGTGCACATATGACACGGGAATGTATGTGGCATACGCCCACATTGGCAATCAAATCCAATCACTAGATGGACAATTTAAGGATAAAAGACTTAGCTTTTAGACGTGTTAACGGAGCTGAGTATTTAATAACTTTTTGGATACACTTTACTTGTCAGATTTGTTTTAAAGCAACATTCTTTACATTTGGAGTATGAAAAACAACTTTTACTCTTTTTATTGAGCCCCTAAGGCAGTGCTTCTCAATTATTTTCTGTTACGCCCCCCCCGTGGAAGACGTAAACGCCCCCCCCACTCTCTGCCGCCACCTCTGCATAACATTGTGTCCTTTTTAATATTAAAGAATAAAAAAAAGTGTAAAAAGAACACGTCCATTCTGTAAAAATAGAATCAAGATACTTTTTTTGGACCATTTGACACTGAAAAAAAAAAATAAAAAAAAATAAATAATCATAAATTCAAATTGATTAGCAACATTAACTCGAGAGGACAATATGCCAAACTATTAGACTGAAAAAACAAAAATGAATAGAACAAAAACGACAGTGTCATTGGACAGAGAGACAGTTTTTATTTTTGCTGCAGGCAATATCAGCTCCTTTGCTGTGATGTTGGGTTATTTTGTATTGAGCAATTTGGTATGCCACCTAATGTGATGCTGACTGTGCTCGCTGGTTTACTGATGTAATACTGACAAAGCGGGACGATTGTTGGCAGTATTCGGCACGTTTTCGCTGACAAAAATAAAAATTAAAAAATTCTGCTGTCCGCTGCGAACATTTTTAGACAAAGTAAACAGACTGGTCTTTCCTCGTCTCCCACTGTACTAAAAATCAAAGCCAAAAGCCAAATGCTACATACGCTTTGTCATATTTTTTCGTCTTAGCTTTTCATATCTCCAGTGCTCTTTGCTGTGTGCTCTTGTTTGGTTAAAAATACTGCACGCGTGCTAAAAATGAGAACGCCACTGCCACCCACTCAGTGGATGTGCAATTACACTTTATTCTAGTAAGGCAAAAAAGTATGTTCCCCAAGGTCACATGCGCCACCCCCAAGCATTGCTCTGTGCCCCCCAAGGGGGGCCCGCCCCACTATTTGAGAAGTACTGCCCTAAGGACAGATACAGTGCCCTCCATAATTATTGGCACCCCTGAAAAAGATGTGTTTTTTAGCTTCTAATATATATATATTTTTTAATTCAAATAATATGGGACCTTAATGGAAGAAAAGAGAAAAATCCAACCTTCAGTACAAGTGCATTCATTCAGTGGGGAAAAAATCCCATATAAAGAAAAAATTATTTGACATCAAATAATGTGTGTCACAATTATTAGCACCCCTGTTGTTAATACTTTGTACAACCCCCTTTTGCCAACAAAACAAGGTCTGGGGACTGAGATGGCCATGGGAGGAGCTTTATTTTGTGTCTGGTGAACCATTTCTGTGTAGATTTGGCCATATATTTAGGGTCATTGTCTTGCTGAAAGACCCAGTGACGACCCATCTTCAGCTTTTGGGCAGAGGGCAACAGATTTTGATTAAAATGTCCTGGTATTTCAAAGCATTCATGATGCCATGCACCCTAACAAGGTTCCCAGGGCCTTTGGAAGCAAAACAGCCCCACAGCATCACTGACCCACCCCCATACTTCACAGTGGGTATGAGGTGCTTTTCAGCATGCGCATCTTTCGTGGCACGCCAGACCCACTTAGAGTGTTGCCAAAAAGCTCAATCTTGGTCTCATCTGACCAAAGCACACGGTCCCAGTTGAAGCCTGGGACCGTGTGTATTTTTGTGTGATTTTTGTGTGTGCTGTGGGGCACACCCAGTCAAATTAACCGTGTTTTTCAGTTTTTATTATTTATTATTATTACTTTTTTACTTTTGTTCCGTGAAGAATCCAATGAGGGTTATTTGATTGTGGCTTTCTGAAAAACAATACATTTTTACATTTAGGCACTCCTGCAGTCATCACACTTTTTCTGTTACAAACTGACTTTGGCCCCTCATCAGAGAAGGGAAAAGTTAGTGGCCCCCCACAGGAAAAAGTTTGGGGACCCCTGCTATAAAGAGAGAAAATTGACTTTTTTCTTCTTCAATCTGCAAAAAGCTGAGATGTAATACTGAGGCCACCAAACCAGACCCTCTCAACACCTTGGCTATGCCTAGATATTCTTCCCATAAAAGTTGTGAACAGAACCGATGACAAAGGGCAACCTTGGAGGAGTCCAAACCTCACTGGAAAAAGATCCGACTTACAACTGGCTACATGGACCAAACTCTCACACCGGTCATAGAGGGACCACACCACCCGTATCAGGGATTCCGATACTCCATTCTCCTAGAGCACCTCCTTCAGGACTCCCCAGGAGAGATGGTCAAGCGGCTTCTCTAAGTCCACAAAACACTTGTAGACACTAGAAATAGAAGCCAAACAGGTACTCATACAGAGTACAACTGGAAAATAAAGTACTAAAAGACTATTCCCACATGTGTAAAGCAGGCAAGCCAATACTTGAAGACGTCCTTAACGCAGGCCAAGTTATCAATCCACTAAACAATCTTTAAACTGACAAACACTGACGAAGATAAACATGTTGCTTTGCTGCAGGAGGCCTTCATTAGACTCTCCATGCTGCTCTGCTCATTGAAGCTCTGGGACGTCTGCAAAGATTGATTGTGGTGGACCACAGATCAGGGAGGAGACCTCCCCCACACTCTGCCTCTGGTTCAAACCCAGCGGTGCTTTCCAAGACAGAGGCTCAGGGGCCCCTACGCTACACAGAGGCAATATCACCTGATAAATTGCCTTCCCTGGCAGGATTACACATCGGGCCGATCCCCGTGGTCTTTTGGAGCCGTGAGCTTTAGGGCTCGGCAGAGAGGGAAGAGATTGCAACAGGGGCAATTTGTTATTGAAATAGTTAAGCAATGATGGGCTTAAATCATGTAGTATAGCGGGTATTCCATCATATCGAGCTATTAAAACAATCATCCTGTGTTAACACAGCAAAGCAATCGAACCCGTGGAGAGTTGTCATCGTGTTCTCAGGACTGAGCTGAATTCTAATGAACAAGGGAAAGGAATTCCCAGTGATTTGCAGTGGAAGCTATCTCATCCCTTTAATGTCTCCCCTTCAGAACATTTCTTATGGCTACTAGTTATCGTTGCCTCTAAAATGTGAAACATCTTTGTTTCATGACGCTGAAATTGTTCACATTTTCACTCCATTAACCAGTCTTGTTCGAAATCGGAATTATTGCTTCTCTTTTCAGACAGTTTTCATGGTTACCCACTGTTTTTGTGGCACAACTTCAGTGTCTTCGTCTACTTCTAAAAGAATTTTAATGTTTTGGTTTTTTTTCTAGGAGGGCGACAGAAAAATTTTAGAAAAAATAATCTTTGGCTATAGCGAAATCACATCTGCAGTAGGCATAAGCGGATTTTAAGGGGGGGGGGCAGGGGGGCAGAAAAGTATCATTGCATTTAATTGACTTTCCTACAGTGCCTTGCAAAAGTATTCGGCCCCCTTGAACCTTGCTACATTTCGCCACATTTCAGGCTTCAAACATAAAGATATAAAATTTTAATTTTTTGTCAAGAATCAACAACAAGTGGGACACAGTCGTGAAGTGGAACAAAATTTATTTGATAATTTAAACTTTTTTAACAAATAAAAAACTGAAAAGTGGGGCGTGCAATATTATTCGGCCCCCTTGCGTTAATACTTTGTAGCGCCACCTTTTGCTCCAATTACAGCTGCAAGTCGCTTGGGGTATGTTTCTATCAGTTTTGCACATCGAGAGACTGACATTCTTGCCCATTCTTCCTTGCAAAACAGCTCGAGCTCAGTGAGGTTGGATGGAGAGTGTTTGTGAACAGCAGTCTTCAGCTCTTTCCACAGATTCTCGATTGGATTCAGGTCTGGACTTTGACTTGGCCATTCTAACACCTGGATACGTTTATTTTTGAACCATTCTATTGTAGATTTGGCTTTATGTTTTGGATCATTGTCCTGTTGGAAGATAAATCTCCGTCCCGGTCTCAGGTCTTGTGCAGATACCAACAGGTTTTCTTCCAGAATGTTCCTGTTGCATCCATCTTCCCGTCAATTTTAACCATCTTCCCTGTCCCTGCTGAAGAAAAGCAGGCCCAAACCATGATGCTGCCACCACCATGTTTGACAGTGGGTATGGTGTGTTCAAGGTGATGAGCTGTGTTGCTTTTACGCCAAACATATCGTTTTGCATTGTGGCCAAAAAGTTCACTTTTGGTTTCATCTGACCAGAGCACCTTCTTCCACATGTTTGGTGTGTCTCCCAGGTGGCTTGTGGCAAACTTTAAACGAGACTTTTTATGGATATCTTTGAGAAATGGCTTTCTTCTTGCCACTCTTCCATAAAGGCCAGATTTGTGCAGTGTACGACTGATTGTTGTCCTATGGACAGACTCTCCCACCTCAGCTGTAGATCTCTGCAGTTCATCCAGAGTGATCATGGGCCTCTTGGCTGCATCTCTGATCAGTTTTCTCCTTGTTTGAGAAGAAAGTTTGGAAGGACGGCCGGGTCTTGGTAGATTTGCAGTGGTCTGATGCTCCTTCCATTTCAATATGATGGCTTGCACAGTGCTCCTTGAGATGTTTAAAGCTTGGGAAATCTTTTTGTATCCAAATCCGGCTTTAAACTTCTCCACAACAGTATCTCGGACCTGCCTGTTGTGTTCCTTGGTTTTCATAATGCTCTCTGCACTTTAAACAGAACCCTGAGACTATCAAAGAGCAGGTGCATTTATACGGAGACTTGATTACACACAGGTGGATTCTATTTATCATCATCGGTCATTTAGGACAACATTGGATCATTCAGAGATCCTCACTGAACTTCTGGAGTGAGTTTGCTGCACTGAAAGTAAAGGGGCCGAATAATATTGCACGCCCCACTTTTCAGTTTTTTATTTGTTAAAAAAGTTTAAATTATCCAATAAATGTTGTTCCACTTCACGATTGTGTCCCACTTGTTGTTGACTCTTGACAAAAAAATTAAATTTCATATCTTTATGTTTGAAGCCTGAAATGTGGCGAAAGGTTGCAAGATTCAAGGGGGCCGAATACTTTTGCAAGGCACTGTATATATAAAAGTTGTAAAGCAATAAAACTGCAACAAAAATGAATGAAATGAACAAAAAAAAGATATTTCTATAATGGGTTAGAATTATATTTTGAAAAAGATCATGTGACTAGCACCTTAGACCAGGGGTCCCCAACGACCGGGCCGTGGACCGGTACCGGTCCGTGGCGCATTTGGTACCGGGCCGCGCAGAAATAATTAATGATTTATTAACGACTGCATTCTGGCCAATTGACTTTGGCCTGTGCCGCTTAACACACCAATATCCCTGTCTACTCTAGATATACAACTACAGGATAGGAGGTCGTCATAGAAATGCATTGATTGGGCTGTTGGCACTAAATCTCGTTTTGTATATCTATGCGCGCTTGGACTCGATAATAACGTATGACGTAGGTCGTCGCCAATCACATTTGTTCCCGGAAATAATTAGCTCCCACACTAGAATGACTGAATAACAGATGTCTTTGGACAGACTTTTTACGTGGAAAAGGGAACCTGCGAGCCAGAAGATGTGCCTACAACCTCTAAGAAAACAAAATTTATGCTACTTCCCAATCACTAAAGACCCACGAACTGCGAAGGAGTGAATTCGTGACCCTTATGTGAATAACTCGAGTGATTGGAGCATGTCTGTGCAACAGGAATATCAGCTTGTAGGGATCGTAAATCATGGCGACCCTAAACGTACATTTGAGACAACAACTCTACCGGAGTTCTGGATTAAAGTCATTTCGGAATATCCTGACATCGCTAGGAGCGCGCTGAAAACTGTGCTACAATTTCCAACATCGTGTATTTGTGATGCTAGCTTCTCTCACTCTCCCATCTCGGGACCATCTCGTCTCAACGAAACAAACTCAGGCCTCCCACTGATTCAGCGGGTGAGTTGTACTTTTTCCCTGGACTTAACACGACGGGGCTAATAACAAATGCTATTTTATATTTGCTGTATTTTTCTGCAGCGCATTGCCGGTGTTCTGACAAAGTTGGCATGCGCGTAACGTTAAAAAGGACCACAAATGCAGCGATTCCAAAGTACACACTACAAACTTTCTTTAAAGAAAGAAATATTAACTTACGTTTGCCATGTTAGGTGCACACAACAACTGCACGTAGCCCTCTCACTTAACGACTTCGCCGTGTTGTTAAGCATTAATTTACGCCATTTCCGTGTTGCACATGTATGTTTATGATGTAAATAGTTTTTTAGCACCATTGGATAACAACCAACTGTACAACAGTCCAACTGAATATAAAAGAGGGCTTTTTTCACCGCCACAAAAGCTTTGGGAGCAAAATTTTATAAGGGTGCAAAATTTGACAGGACACCGGTCCGTGAAAAAAAGACCCAAATCACACCGGTCCGTGGTGCAAAAAAGGTTGGGGAGCCCTGCCTTGGACGGTCATTTGCTTTGCATATAATTTTCAACGGAAAAAAAAAAAAAGAAAAATTATTTTTCAGATTTTTTTTCTTTGAATTTTTTTTTTTTTTTTTTTTTTTTTTTATTGAAGCACCTTTTTATGGGGATTGAATGATTTTTACACAAATGTTCTACCCATAATATGGCCCAAACATGGATTGTTTCAATCAAAGAAAACTTTTTCAATGAAAAGTTAAGTCTTCAAATGCATATTTTTCAATCTCAAATATTTTGTCGCATTCAAAAACTTTTTCTATGATTGAATATTCTTTTTTTTTTTTTTTTTTTTATTGAAGTGGTTTTTCTTTTTGAAAATGTTTTTTTTAAGCAGATTATTTTTTGATTGAATACTAAAGACAAAAATGTCCTTGCCAAAATGTAGCCCAAACACAAATCAACATTACTTCAATATAAAAAGTTGCTTCAATCAAAAAAAAAAAAAAAAAAATCAAAGAAAAATAGCTTCGCATACATTTTTTTTTTTTTTTAGTTTTTTGAGATTCAAATTTATTTTTGCATTCAAACACATTTTTTTTTTCTATTGAAGCGACTTCTTTCGGTTGAAAATATACATTTTGATTGAAGCAACTTTTTTTTTGATTGAATAAAAAAGAAACAAATCTACTTCCATATGGCTCCACCCAGGGGATACAATTTTTTACTGGGGTAACTACATTGGCACAATACCAGCGGGCGTACCGTATGCAATGGATGACGATCTTGGCAAAAATTATTGCCCAAGCAGCCTGATTTCGAATTCCTCTCAAGAATGATGGGAAACAAAAAATGCTCATTGTCAGTGTATTATTATAAATATCCTTGTAGGTTAATTTTATTGTTGACGTTTTGGGGTCATCAACATGTTGTGCCCCCCCTGCCCTAAAAGTCAAACTCCGCTTATGGCAGAAGTGTGACAAAATATCAAAATGGTGATATATCGTGATACTTTGTATCCCAAAAGGTTATCGATATGCTCCTGACAAGAATCGAGCTATCGTTTTAAAAAGGTGTCAATTAAAAAAAAACAAAAAGGCTGCCATTGACGGTGCTCGACGCCCATTCCATTTAGACGGGGAACGTCCCTTCATTCAAAACCAGAGCATTCAGTCATTCGGTCCGATATTCGGGGCATTTACAGATCACTTGGTTTTCATTTTAGGGCATTTACAGGTAATTTCCTGTTGAGTTTGAGTTACTGCCTATTCATTTGGGTGATTCCCAGGTCATTTCCTATTCTGTAATGCAAAATAAACACCAACTGACCCATACAATACTAAGCTTGAGAACGATAAACCGATACGGCCGGATATCCGGTTTTACAGGTGAGAGATACAGATGTATCGATAGTAAAGTTACCATTCGACAGTAATTAGCCATTAAATATTCAATGATCTGATAGTAGAGATAGAATTCGGCTATCGCGAGCACAAGAATCGGCTTCTAATGGCCAGTTCATTGCTTTGCCTTTGATAATAATTTAGCTTTTACTTCACATGCTGCGCTTTTGTCATTCACCACACAGCGCACTTAGATCGAGACCGCACGCATGATATAATATGGACAAGCACTACTCACAGTCGTGGTTGCCTCAACTTCCCGGCAGAACCGCTACTAGTCACCGTCATTACCCGATCGTCACGGGCGTGTCATAACGCGAGAGCTAACGAAACTACTGTAACGCACGCTCCGTAGCGTTTTCTTCACAGCCCAAAACGAAACTAGTAGTGGCAACGAAGCAACATGCTAAAACAATGGACAGTGTGATCACCGACGCCAGCGACGTGCAGCGATTGATTTTCAACGCACCCAGGAAAACAAAAGTCGGACTTTGAAGTGATGAAGGCAGCCAGATCTGTTCGCATGGGACAGAGCTTGTGTGAAGTGTGGAGCGGTACAGAGATCCTGAGTTTTTGACCCTGAAAAAACACCCACTACAATGGTGGAAAGGGCGGCATATTGTTTTCATGAAACCCAGTCTACGTAAACGTGAACATGTGGATTAGTTGAGCTTCCTCAAGAAAAATCTGCCGTTCAAAAAAGATATGGACAGTGATGAGGAATAAAAAATGAGGAAGCACAAGCATAAGTGAATGTCTGTGCTGTGTATTAGGTTAAAGTAATGATTATTGACCTGTGTCTAAAATGCCATGTTTTTATTCCCCCAATTATACCAGTCGTAAAGCATAATTTATTATTTATTTATGATAACACTAGCCGGTTTAATTCTTTTTTTTTCTAGAGCTGCTGCATATAATTAATATTTTTGTTTGTAAGATGTTTACGTTGAAAGTTTGCACTTAAATTACTTACCTTTTGTGTTAAAAACACCAGGAAATACAGTAATTGAATTACTGCACTTTATTGTTGTCTGTCACTGGAGTTTTATTTTATTATCAATCCCATCCAACAAAATGACGGTCATATAGTAAGCCTTATTTTTTTTACCATAAAAAAATAAAACATAACATTGGTATGAAATTTTGTTAATTTTGCTATATTAGAAATGTGGTCTTTTTAAATGTTTAAAATACTGTACAAACACACACAACAAATATTTACTATCGTATCGTTTTCTCTCTATCGAACCGTATCATTCTAACACTGTATCGAATCGTATCGAATCGCTCGGCCTTAAAAATGTATCATTTTTTAACCGAATCGTAACCTGTTTATCTAGATACATATCGAATTGACTTCATGCCAGAGATTCCCAACCCTATAAAATACCCCAAAATCTGACTAAAAATCAACAGGTAAATGACCTTAAATGGCCCAAAATTACCTCATTGCCTGGCATTGGCTGCAAATGACGGCTATAGACGTTCAATCAGTTTGAAGTGGGAGGTATGGCAGCGAATGAATGAATGTTCATTCGCTGCCACCCTCCCAGTTCAAATGGATTGGACGTTTACTAGTGATAAACTCATTCCAATTCACAGCAGAAGCTTGTTTTTCTGTTTATTAGTTTTTTGTAGAATATCCTAGAATATTTCCTGTCCAATATATCGAAAATCGTTGTATCGCCATATCGTCAGATCATCGTTATCGTGAACTTTGTATCGCAAATCGTATCGTGAGGTACCAAGAGGTTCCCACTCCTAATCTGCTGTCACTTTGGCAGGTTAGAAAGGATGTCAAGAACAGAAAAGTAATGTCCAGATTAGGCATGTGCCGGTATGAGATTTTTGACTGTACGATAACCTTAAGCAAAAATACCGCAGTTTGACGGTACAACGGTATTACAATTATAGCTCTAAAATGTGTTATTTTGAGATGTATGGGTTAAAAATAAAACATTTTTTTATTCAACAGGATTTTTATTTTTCACAACATATTTGCAAATTGGCAGAAGTTTACAATGGCGGAAGACTTTACAAAAGTAGGCTAATGGTAGAGGGGAAACTAGTTAGCCGTCTTGGCATGCTAACTAGCCCCGTTGCCTGCCTCGTTGACAAGCTTACGATATAGTATTTCTTTTACCATCGCTAGAAACACTAAACCAGCTTGAGTGAACTCTTGTAGCTGGTGGGAAACGTTCATGACAGCATTTACTTACTCTAAAGTTTGTGTAAAGTGACGGATGATGCCCACGTAAAGTAAAAATCACGTTGGAGGTGTTGCCTGCACGTCAGCTGACCTTCCTCCTCTAAGCCTCAGCCGTCTGTTTCTTTTCTGTAGCCGAAGTACTCCCATACTAGCAACTTTTTCTATTTTTGCGGGAGGGGAAGCTCAGGTGTCGTGTCACTGTCAGACACAGGAAAGAGCTACAACTGGAAGGGGATGGGTGAGCACTGCCGCTTCAAGCCATGGATTTCTCGCTACATTTTTGGGACCTCAAAAATGGCTAATACCTAACTACGGTATGAGGGAAAATTTTAGTGGTTTTGAAACCGTGACGTTTTCATACCACGGTATACCTTGAAACCGGTAACCGGCACATGCCTAGTCAAGATCCAAAAGTAGGTAGTAACGCGTTACATGTACTCAGTTACATTTACATGAGTAACTTTTTGAGAAAAATGTACGTTGGCCGAGAGGTGTCACGCAAAATGCAAAGCCCAAACACTTTGCAAATAGAAAAAAGCACTAACACCAATTGCAAACACTTTGTAAAAGAATTTAAAAAAAAACACAAATACAAGCCGGCACAACACTACTCCCACTTGCCAAAGCATGAATGCAAATGTCTCACAAAACGAATGCAAAAGAAAACGCACGAATGCAAACTGCCACAACACGCTCCCCAATTCCTAAAGAGCGATTGCAAATTGGCAAATGGACAAACCTCAATTGCCACAACACGAATTGTTCGTCAACGAAAAATGTTCGTGATCGTCATTGTTGGCGAAGACAACTATGGTTCGGATGCAGATCGGATGCACACCACATACACATGAATACTGTAAATGAAACTTGGGCCAACAATGCAAAATGTTTCATTTTTTTTCTCACTGTTATAAACTCAGCTCATTAAAAACAAAGTACTTTAATATCAGATTGGGCAATTCATGAATAGAGATTGTTAAAGCACCACCTTTGAGGACACTGACATCCTTAGCCACTTATCTTCCTTACAGTCTCTAGTCCCCCAGGACTCAGAATAGATCGCTTTAATCACCAATGCACACACAACAGGTGAATAGGCGCTGCCAAGTCAACCCTTCAATTCTCCAGGGGCTGGATACTCTTGAGAAATCTGGGACTCTGTTGGCGAGATTCCATAGTAGAAAAGCAACCAGTCATTAAATACCCTAATGGAGTACTGTTAGTTATGGTTAAATGATCTCAGTGGTTGTTTCTATGTAGATTGTTGTTGTATCTACCATATTTTACGACTGTAAGTCACAGTTTTTTTCCTTTTTCGGCCGGGTGTGCGACTTACAGTGGGGCAAATAAGTATTTAGTCAACCACCAATTGTGCAAGTTCTCCTACTTGAAAAAATTAGAGAGGCCTGTAATTGTCAACATGGGTAAACCTCAACCATGAAGAATGTGGAAAAAAAAAAGAAAGAAAATCTTATTGTTTGATTTTTAAAGAATTTATTTCCAAATTAAAGTGGAAATTAAGTATTCGGTCACCTACAAACATGCAAGATTTCTGGCTGTCAAAGAGATCTAACTTCTTCTAATGAGGTCTAACGAGGCTCCACTCGTTACCTGTATTAATGGCACCTGTTTTAAATCATTATCGGTATAAAAGACAACTGTCCACAAACTCAGTCACACTCCAGACTCCACTATGGCCAAGACCAAAGAGCCGTCGAAGGACACCAGAGACAAAATTTTAGACCTGCACCAGGCTGGGAAGACTGAATCTGCAATAGTTAAAACGCTTGGTGTAAAGATTATAAGATCATATTTGCGGCGACTGTGGTGCAATTCAATGGAAGATTCATCTGAAAAATCCACCTTTTGGTGGAGTTTGGTGGTGGCAAAATCATGGTCTGGGGTTGTATGGGGGTGTGCGAGAGATCTGCAGAGTGGACGGCAACATAAATAGTCTGAAATATCAACAAATCTCAGCTGCCTCTTACATTCCTAACCATAAAAAGGGACAAATTCTGCAGCAGGATGGTACTCCATCGCATACTTCAATCTCTACCTCAAAGTTTCTCAAGGCAAAGAAGATCAAGATCCTCCAGGACTGGCCAGCCCAGTCACCAGACATGAACAGGATGAAAGAGGAAGCATGGAAGACGAAACCCAAGAATGTTAATGAACTCTGGGAGGCATGCAAGACTGCTTTTTTTTATGTTCCTGATGACTTCATCAATAAATTGTATGAATCCTTGCCAAAACGTATGGATGCAGTCCTTCAAGCCCATGGAAGTCATACAAAATATTAAATTTGGATCTCACAGCACCGCTACTTAATTCGCTTATGTTATATAACATATTTTTCTATTCGAAGTACATTTTTGTTCAATTTTCACACTACTTTCTGTAGGCGACAAAACTTTAGTCTTGCCAAAATTTGACCTTTATGTCTTCATTAAATGATAAATCTTTTTTTCAGTTAAACAAATACAGTACTTTTAAAGCCCTTCTAGTTAGTAATTGTCTACGACTGTCTACTTGTATGACCATCCAATCCCAGTCAGTCCTGCGGGACTGATTTCTTCTCAAACGAATGGCATGAAAGCCACGGTAGCCGAGCCCGTCGGAATTCCGAGGGTGTCAAAGCTTCGCTGTGTCAGAAATAATTAGAACTTTCATTAGCATCGAGGAGCACGACCCTATTCGTTACCTGCTTAGGGCCTCTGTAATTGGCAGCGGCGCTGTCAACGGCTCGTGCCCCCTGACACCAGTCACGGAGATGTCCATGATAGGTCATGAGAGAACGACTCGGCTATCAGGCTGCTTTGTCGTTTGATCGTTTCATCCCTACCTCCTCACTGCACTCACCGAGAATTTAAAGCTTGGTGATCCATCGCTCGGTGGTTCTATCCCTCAAAGTCTCAAGACGTTGACAAATAAAGGGAAAACTTCTTTGAGTGAATAACTTTTGGAAACTTTTCTCAGCTGTCGAAAATAGCAGCAGCGATATCTCTGTAAAGCCCATGTTTCTATCGCAATGTTTTTGGATCGCAATGTGTTGTGATGCTGATGGTATTCTTGGATTAATGAGCTCTTTAAAGAGGAATATTTACACTGCAGCTCAGGCTTTGGGTATGATCCAATTAAACAATGGAGAGAATGTTTGAGAGAATTCATAGCCACTTCTACGTGTTTAATAGTGCAACCTAATTAGTTAAAGAAAGCTTTTGGCTGACGGCTTGCTGTAAAGAAACTTGAAATATATGAGCACGGCTTGGCTAAAGTTCTGTTGTCATTCAACAGAGAATAAAGTCCTGTTATTCAGTATGTGATGGTAAGAAAGTCTTTTTTTTTTTTTTTTTTTCCTGGGAAACGGGATGAGTCTGGTTTGCCCAGATAAGAAGAGGTCACACTTGCCAATCTTTAGCAGCAAAAGATCAATATGTTTGTGGGATGCTTTGAGTTGTTCCTTTTTATAATAATGGATCTTTTAATTGGTATTTGTTCCCTGTGGTATGACTAAAAAGGCTTCTTTTGACTGACAATATGATCATTTAACATCTGAAATGTGACCGTAGAAGCAGAGGCCGATTAATGGAGTTTTTTTTTTTAACACCATTGCCCGAATAACAAAGAAAACAAGCCGATAAAAAAGGATTTTGGTCTGGCATTTATATGGGCAACTGTGGCCAACGCTGACTGACGGTAGGACCCCGGAAGGACCCTGCAGCAGCTTGAAGGCAGGCTGTTATAGGAAGTTACATGTTTGCCTGTTTTGTAACTATTGTTTTTTTTTTATCTTACATGAGAAAATATGCAATGTTGCTTTAGCCTTTAAAGGTGTTTGTTGAGTGATCCGTACACTCTAAATGTAACTTGTAGCATTAGCGTAGCATTAGCATGGTGAAGGAATTCGGCCTCCCGGCCAAGCAACCGGAACAGCAACAGCCGCTCCAGATGGCGTTCCGCTGGCGCCGCTCCAGCAAGTTGGCCGGCGAGGCCAAACTCCGTGCGTCCACTCCGGTGTTAACCCTTTGTAGTGACTCCATTTTGAACGGTTTAAAGAAGGCTCACCAAAAACAGGTTGACAATTTATTCGTCGACAATGGTCAAAAAACAAGGCAAAACAGACGACGGAGAGGCAATGCTGGATCCAAGGTCAGCAAAACAACGGATACATTGAAACGTCCCCGAGAAGTGACAGTTGTTAGCTAAATGTTCAGTCTTTGGAAAGCTGCGGCGGAGTGGGCTGGGCGGAAGGCGTGCCTGGGTGTTGTCTTGGGATCATCCTTCTGTGGCAGGTCAAGTTCCTGTGTCATCTTTCATGGCTGGATCGTGGTTGCCACGGCAACCGACGCATGTCTTGACGTCCCAGGCGCCGAGCTATCAACTTATCTTGGTAGGGCGAGAGTGTTCTGACCCCACCGAAGAGTCACTGACGTGTTCTCCTTACCTTATCGGGGGGGGCTGATAAGTTGGTTCCCTTTATTGTGTCAGTCTGCCTAAACCATGGGTGTCCAAACCTGTCCACAAGGGCCGCTGTGGGTCCTGGTTTTTGTTCCTACCAATCGAGCACAGACAGTTTAACCAATGAAGTTTGTGCTAAAACAAGCAGCACCTGACTGCAATCAACTGATTACACTTGTGAGACATCAGATTGGTGAAAAGATGTCGTCTTGTTGTGTAGGAATGAAATCCAGCACCCACTGCGGCCCTATGTGGAATAGTTTGGACACCATTGGCCTGAGCTATGGTTAAATGCTTTACTATAATGAATGTGTTAGACTAATGCAAACAGTTATACAGTGTCTGCGAGAAAGGTAACTGTCCCCTTCAATGGCCATTGATTTAAACATCTATAATATTTAGTACGTTTTGATGGAGGGCGCCATGTTTTACGCGCGGAATGCACTCTGGTGATGACGCGGTTGGGTTGGCCTGGGAGAATAGCTGTGCTAGCTAGCAAGTAAACCTAGTATGACAACTGGCATGATTTTGTCATATTCTGCTGCTGGTCATATTGTTTTGTTTCGTACCTGCATCCAATTCCAGCTCATCAGCAGTGTCTTTAAACCGATCCTAGGCGGCTTGCCGAGATATTGACTTGCCGCCATTTGACGTTTGTATATACCTTGGTTGGTAGTTGTATCATTGCCTTGTTTTTTTGTATGTCTGCCTCTCACCTAATCTCTCCTAGGTTTTAGGTTTTTCTTTCGGTCCGTGGTTTCCTTTAAACTCTCACTTGTTTACATCTTGTCGTGTTATCGTGGTGGGTTTAATTATTTGAAAGTAATATACTGTTCTTTAGTAGTGGGAACCTCTTGGTACTTTACGATACGAATTGCGACATACCTTGGATACGTCCCTTGATTAAGATCAGAAGTGCAGGTAGTACTCGGTTTTCGAACGAGTTCCATTCCTGCACTCGCGATGTAACCCGGATTCCCGCGTACGTCAGAGTTAACCCTTTTAATATCTCAAAACACCCTATATTAAAAACAAACAAAAAAACTATTCAAAAACATATTTTGTATGTCATTGTACTGTCCACGCCAAGACATTGGATCTATGTCCTAGCTCGTCAGCTAGCTAAGCTCCAAAATGACAATGTCAGACATTCGTGTGGTTTGCTGACCTAATTCAACTGCTCATGACATCAACACCTGCAGAATGAACCTAAAATAAAATTAAATTAAATCAGTCTTATCTTCAATAACATCAATTCAAATGTGCATTTACAAGTAGCTGCTAATACAGCAATAACAAACGATTAGCATGTATCAGTTAGCATCCACACTTCATCAAAAACAATCACATGAACCTGCCCTAAGTATTCTACAACAATTGAAAACACATAATAAACAGTACAAAAGGGTATTCAGCCGTCGTCTCTGGATGCTTCACAAGCAACAAATGTACGCGCAGGCTGTCACCTTTGTCACTCGGCTGCTCTGCGTGCGCGTGTGTGGCATGGGCGCATCTTTACATACGCTCGCTTCCTTCTCTACGCTTCCTGCGCCAAAATAAAAGCTTGAAGCACAAAAAAACGACTAGACTCAGGTGTCGTAAAGTCGAGATCGCGTAAGTAAGTCAGTAATCAATGTTATGTCTACTATGATAAAAGTTCTCCAATAGATTGAGTTGCTCTTGGTTAACTTGAGTCTACCGAATCCCATTCCGCAGTGGGAACGGTGCTGGAAGAGAGAAAATGGGGAAAACGAGTTCGATAAGAGAGCAGCTGATGAGGTGAGGAAGGGTAAGGGTGTCAGATGGACAGATAAAACGGGGCCAACACTCCATGTACAAAAGGAGACCTTGTTGTGTGACTCTTGGCTTGACACAATCGCCACTCAGTCAATGTCAAGTTCTTTTTCGTTTTACTTTCTGGCTGTGAATTACAAATAAAACCCACAGCAGCTAAGCGCACATGCACTTTTTCCACATCTGCTGGATGGAGTAACGCTCTTGACAGCTCAGTGAACAGCAGCACTCCATGCTGCTTGGTTTTAGCTTGAGGCCGTGGCAGGTGGTGTGTGACTTTTTCTGTATGCTAGTTAACAAGGTTCACAAACTTATTTTTTTCTGTGCAAACTTTAAACGTTATGACATCAAATGGAATATTGCTGTTAAGAAGGAGCTGCAAATGATCTTAATGACTTAGTTTTAGGAAGGATTTAAAGGTGGTGGAGGACATCCACGCATTTCTTAGCCAAAACTTTGGCCTTAATGTCATACAAATGACTTTCCCTGTGGTGATGACTCTACTTGTAATTTGAACAAAGAACTGCAATCTCAAGGCTCATTTATTCTCTCCGGATGCGAGGGCAAAAAAAAAAAAAAAAAAAAAAAAAAAAGATCAATTGTCTTTCAGCATCATCATTGTAGAACGTTTGTTCTTTAACAATTATAATTCAGTGATAATCATGCTGGAAGAAGTAAAATCTCATTCAAGCAAGACCCGCCACGAGAGGTCATGTAGAGAATTACAGAAGCGTACTGCTGCCACCCCGCCAAAAAAAGAAAAAAAGGTCCAGTATCACGTTTTTACATGATACAGTAATTATCACATTTTAACTTGATAGTTATCATGTTATAACATAATAATTATCACATTTTTACATGATAGTTATCATGCTCTTTCATTATAGTTATTACTTTCCTGCATGATAATGTTTTTACATGACAGTTATCAAATTTTTGCACGACACCGCATTTTTACATTATCCTGTACTTACCACGTTTTTACTTGATAGTTATCACGTTATTACATGATTATCATGTATTTACATAATAATCACGTTTTATCATGATAGTATCACGTTTTTTCATGAGTTATCATGTTTTCACATATGACATGATAGATATCACCGTTTTACGTGGTATGTTTTTACATGATGAGCCGATTGATTTCCTACGTTTTCTTTTACATATTCAATAGAACTATTTCCAAGATGATTATTAGTTTTATTATTATTATCCCATTTTTACATGATACTGTAATTATCATGTTTTCACTTGATAGCTATCACATTATTACATGATAGTTATGATGCTTTTACATTATAGTTATTTATTTATTTTCCCTTCAGGCATGACATACAGCATTTATATATGTGTGTTTACAATTAATTCAACCCGAAAAGAAAAGGGCTGACGGGAGAAGCCGAAGCTTATTGAAACCCGTCCCCAGTATACCATAAAGGACGCAGAGCGCCAGAGTTATCAGAGACAGAGACAGATAACGGAGCTCAGGAAAATGCATCCTTCGCCTTCGAGTGTCTGAGTCGCTTTTTACTTATTTATTTATTTATTTTTTTTTTTAGTTATTATGTTTTTACATGATAGTATCATGTTTTTTCATGATGTTATCTTGTTTTTACATATGACGTTTTTACATGAGTAATCATATTATTACATGATATCACTTTTTTACATGATAGTATCATGTTTTTTCATGATAGTTATCATGTTTCGACATATGACATGATAGATATAACCTTTTTACGTGATAGTATCATGTTTTTACATGATGAGCCGATTGATCTATTGCCTACGTTTTCATTTACATATTTAATAGAACTATTTTCAATCAGCAGATGATTATTAGCTTTATTATTATTATTATCCCGTTTTTACATGATACTGTTAATTATCACATTTTTACGTGATAGTTATCACATTTTTACTTGATAGTTATCACATTATTACATGATAGTTATCATGTTATTGCATTATAGTATTAGGTTTTTACATGATAGTATCATGTTTTTTCATGATAGTTATCACGTTTTGCCATATGACGTTTTTACATGAGAAATCATGTTATTACATGAGTTATCACCTATTTACGTGCTAGTATCAGGTTTTTACATGATGAGCTGATTGATCTATTACCTTCGTTTCCATTTACATATTCAATAGAACTATTTCCAATCAGCAGATGATTATTAGCTTTATAAGTACTATCCCGTTTTTAAATGATACTGTAATTACCGTGTTGTAACTTGATAGTTATCACATTGTTACATGATAGTTATCATGTTTTTACATTATAGTTATCATGTTTTTACATGATTGTATCATGTTTTTTCATGACAGCTATCATTTTTCATGACACCCCATTTTTACATTGTACTGTAATTATCACGTTTTTACTTAATAGTTGTCACATTATTACATGATAATTATCATGTTTTTACATAATCACGTTTTTACGTAATAGTTTCACGTTCTTACATATGACATTTTTAGATGGTAGTCATGTTTTCACATGATTGTCATCACGTTTTGACATGTTTTTACATGAGTAATCATGTTATTACATGATAGTTATTACCTTTCTAGGTGATAGTATCATGTTTTTACATGATGAGCCGATTAATCTATTACCATTTACATATTCAATGGAACTATTTCCAATCGGCAGATGATTATTATCTTTACTATTAATATTATGATTATCCAATTTATATATGATACTGGAATTATCAAGTTCTTACTCGATAACTCATGTAATAACGTCATAACTGTTTTTACATAATAATTGTCACGTTCTTACGTGCTAGTTTCACATTCATACATCTGACGTTTTTACATGATAGTATCATGTTTTTTCATGTTTTTACATATCGTTTTTACATGATAGTTATGTATCAATATTAGTTATCATTTTATAACATATTTATCATGTTGTTACATGATAGTTATCATGTTTCTGATTAAAGTTTCACGTTATTACATGATAGTTATCATCTTTTTACATGATAGTATCTCATTTTTAACATGATATCACGTTATTACATGATAGTAATTACCTTTTTACATGGTAGTATCACCTTTTTACTTGATAATTATCACATTTTTTCATGATACCATAATGGAAAAATGTGATGCTGGAATTAAACAAAACAAAACAAAAAAAAAACAAAAAAAAAAAGATTTGAGTGGCAGCAATACACTTCCGTAGAGAATACCTTATGGTTCAAAATAATAAAAATGTATCATATATCGTGCTACACCTAAGGCTACACTGCAAGCCCCACCATGACTAAAACATCCCTCGGGAAGGAGGTGAGGGTGCAAAGGGATTCAAAGGGAAAGAGTTGTGCAGCGGTTAATACGTGATTGTATGCAAAATTGGGAATTGGCATGAAACGCAAGCAAGCGCGCTCAGTCAACATCCCATCTATCAACGGGATTATGCGATCCTCTCTTACATAATGTTGGATGTAATATTCATTTGGGTTGTTTCAAGCAAGTGCAAATAGGAACTGAAGTCTAATGCTTTTTTGCTTCGTGCATGACAAAACATGCTTTAACAGCTGGCTTGTTCCATTTTCATCAAACGTGTTTTTGTCTTATCCACCCCTCCTTTTTTTTCGTTTTTATTGTCATGCTTAGATTCACGCTGTTCACTAATCACTCTTGTTGACCAATTTCTTTGCCCTTCCTTTAATACAAGAGATGCTTTTTTTCTTCATAGTCGAATTGTAGGAAAGCCAGTCAAATGCCCATTCCTAGTTGGGTTTTTAACAGATTATAATTATTTATCGAATCCAAAAGAGCTTTGGTATTCTTTCAGGTGATCTTGTTTAATCAGTCCTTAATTGTTGTACTATTCCGCTTGTGTGGTTGATGTAAAGGTCGTGCACTTTGACATTCTGTTTTGGAAATGAAGGAATGAGACAAATGCGATTAGAGTCAAATTAGCATTCAGAGAAATTTTATCAATAAATGACATTTTCTCAAAGCCCAGCTCACACCTGACAGGAGGTTTATGTATTTTTAGCGTGCGTGTACAGTGTATCACAAAAGTGAGTACACCCTTCAGATTTCTGCAGATAATTAAGTATATCTTTTCATGGGACAACACTGACAGAATGACACTTTGATCCAATGAAAAGTAGTCAGTGTGGAGCTTATATAATAGAGTTCATTTATTTCCACCTCAAAATAACTCAAAATATAGCCATTAATATCGAAACCCCTGGCAACAAAAGTGAGTACATCCCTTAGCAACTACATACATCCCTAAATGTCCAAATTGAGTACTGCTTGTCGTTTTCCCTCCAAAATGTCATGGGCTTCGTTACAGGAGTGTTGTCAGCATTGCTGCAGATATTGATGAGGTGGGGGGTCAGCCTGTTAGCGCTCAGACCATACACCGCACTCTACATCAAATTGGTGTGCATGGCTGTCACCCCAGGAGGAAGCTTCTTCTGAAGACGGTACACAAGAAAGCCCGACCGTCTCATCAGACCAATCCATGTGCTTTGTTGACATATCTTCAGCAAACTGTTTGCGGGCTTTCTTTTGGCCGGCACAATCCCCAGACCTCAACATTATTGAGCATTTAAATGACTTTTTGTTGATTATTTAAGGTGTTTGGATTATTTTTGTCCAACCCCAGTACATTACTACCTCTACATACAGTGGTATGAAAAAGTATCTCAACCTTTTGAAATTTCTCACATTTCTGCATAAAATCACCATCAAATCTGATCTGATCATTGTCAAAATCACACAGATGTAAAAACAGTGCACGCTTTAAAGAGCAGTTGAAACCAAGGCGATTCTGCCCGAATACGTCGGGGAAAAATAATTGCGTCCACACCTGCACGTTTGTGTAGAGAGAGAGAAAAAAAAACTTCCACAGCCAACCGCTTTCATTCATTTTAAAGTACATTCAAAACAATAAAACAATTAAATAAGAGGCACAGCAAGAGTTTGTAAAAAAAAAAAAAAAAACGCGCCTATTTAATATACTCCAAATGTAAAAATTGGTCTCATGTGTGACGTGAGGACAAAATTTGTCGCAGCCAGTGACGTAAATCTTCGGTTATCAGTGTTCACATGATGAAGCCACAAACGCAGAATTTGCACATCTTTACCTTCCTCGTCTTTCTTAAAAACTCTGGTTTGAATGTGCGTGTGCGTGTGGATGATAGGCCTATCCGTAGAAAAATATCTTCTTTTTGCCAAATACCCTGCTACGTGTGGATATGGCCCAATTTTTACCAAACAATCTAAGTCAGGTGTATGCCCAATCACTGGTGAGTGGTTTAAAGCTGCCCTGCCCACTATAAAACACACACCTGGTAAGAATTGTCTTGATGAGAAGCATTGTCTGATGTACATCATGGCTCGGCCAAAAGGGCTGTCTGAAGATCTGCGATCAAGGGTTGTTGATTTTAATAAAGCTGGGAAAGGATACAAAACCATCTCTAAAAGTCTGGATGTTTATCAATCGACAGTTAGAGAAATTGTTTACAAATGGAGAGAGTCTGGAACTGTTGCCTCTCTCTCAAGGAGTGGCCATCCATCAAAGATGACGCCAACAGTTCAGCGCAGATTACTCAGGTAAGTTCAATTGTTTGGGAGTAACACACAATGGAGGAAAAATGAAATCAGCTCACCAACATCAACACCTCGTCCCTACCGTGAAGCATGGTGGAGAGAGCACCATGATTTGGGGCTGTTTTGGCGCCTCGGGGCCTGGACAAATTGCAATCATTCATGTAAGAATGAATACAAAAGTTTATCAGGATGTTTTGCAGGAAAACCTGAGGTCGTTTGTCAGTTGAAGCCAGAAATAGGATGGATGCTGCAACAACACAATGACCAAAAACACAGAAGTAAATCAACTTCAGAATGGTTTCAGAAGAACAAAATATACGTTGAGTCTGAGTCCAGACCTGAACCCCATTGAGATGCTGTGGCATGACCTAACGCTTTTGAGTCTGAGTCCAGACCTGAACCCCATTGAGATGCTGTGGCATGACCTAACGAAAGCGGTTCATGCCAGAAATCCCAGGAATCTGACTGAACTACAGCCGTTTTGTAGAGAACAACGGGCCAAGATTAGTCCTGATCGATGTGCCATACTGATCTGCAGCTACAGGAAGTGTCTGGTTGAAGTTATTGCTGACAAGGGGGGTAGGGACACAACATATTAAATGTGATGGTTCGCTTACTTATTTTTCCAGCTTTTGTCATTGTTTGCATACTATCCTCATTAAAATATGAAAGCCTATAAATGTTTAGGTGGTTTTAGTTAAAACAGATACAGTTTTTTCATCCGTGTGATTTTCACAAAGATCAGATCACATTTGATGGTGATTTACTGCAGAAATGTGAACAATTCCAAAATGTTCTGATGCTTTTTCATACCACTCTTCGAATTTAATTAGTTCCAGGACCTTGTTTGCAAGTTGAAACGGTCATATGTCGAGCGGGATTTTCACATAAGAATACAGTTTTAATCCATTAACTGGTTCTACAGCCCGAAAACCTACACTAAATCCTTAATAAATACTGCTGGTACTATTACAAATGGCAATTACACATAGCGAAAAAAATGAATTATGAATAAAAATCGGAATAATCTAATAATAACATTAACAATACCTGTAATTATGTAACGAATCGGGCGAATGTGTTTTGCGTGCTGACGTGACAGAGTGAGATAGGTGCAGTAGAGATTTCACTATGTCTTTTAATGTTAATGTTTAATGTTTTAATTAGGGCTGTCAAAATGATCGCGTTAACGGGCGGTAATTCATTTTTTAAATTAATCACGTTAAAATATTTGACGCAATTAACACACATGCCCCGCTCAAACATGAAAATGACAGCAAAGTGAAATGTTTACTCGTCCTCTGCTGGTGCTTGGGTGCGACTGATTTTATAGGCTTCAGCACCCATGAGCATCAACAACGGCGGGCTACCAGTTTATTTTTTTATTGAAAATTTTACAAATTTTATTAAAACGAAAACATTAAGAGGGATTTTAATATAAAATTTCTATAACTTGTACTAACATTTATCTTTTAAGAACTGGAAGTCTTTCTATCCATGGATCGCTTTAACAGAATGTTAATAATGTTAATGCCATCTTGTTGATTTATTGTTATAATAAACAAATAGAGTACTTATGTACCGTATGTTAAATGTATATATCCATCTTGTTTCTCATCTTTCCATTCCAACAATAATTTACCATATTTTATAGATGGTTTGAATTGCGATTAATTTCGATTAATTAATTTTTAAGCTGTAATTAACTCGATTAAAAATTTTTAATCGTTTGACACCCCTAGTTTTAATAATCTGTTGTTGTTGCCCTCAGCTGCGGCCAACAGTAGGCGTGTTGTGTTGCACAAGTTCTGAATTAAATCCATTTAGACTGGGAAGGGTGAATGAACGTTCATTCATTCCAATTCAGAGCATTCGGAGCCAGTCTTTCCGATTTTTTGGGCATTTTCCGGTCACTTTCTGTTCATTTTAGGGCGTTTACAGGTCACTTCGAGTCGAGCTCAAGTCACTGCCTATTCATTTTTTTATACAAATAATATGTTGTAATAATATTGGAGTAGAGACCCAAAAACCGATGACATTTTGTGCTGCCAATGCAGGCTGTTCTAGTCATCAGCCTTGTGTTTGTTGTCTATGTCGCGTTTTTCTCATTCTGAATCTTCCTCTTCCTCCAAATACGACTCGAACATATACAGTATGGCCGTATGCCGTATCCAACTGTTTTTCGGTCATAACCTTGATTTTGAACCTCATAATTTCAAAAAAATATTCTGTTGTCGTTTTATTATTTTGGGCCAATTTTACTGTTCTCCTTGGGAAAGGTACAAAGGGTAGCTGGGGGGAAAAAAAGGGAGGCTCAACCAACCATGAAGCTCATTAGAGATGCTCGGAGCAGAGCTGCTGCTCTGTTGCACTGAATGGAGTCGACCAGAGTGTTGGGAGACGTGAGCGGGCTGCATCTTCAACTTTTTGCCTGAGGAGTTGCTTTAAGATCATACAACTGAGAAGCCTCACAGCAGAGTTTACTCTGTCAACGCATAGGAGGGGGAAAAAGGCAGTCATTTAATGAAGTCCTTAGAGAAAGTCTATCCACTGCAATGTCACCAGATAAACTGTAGATCAATCTCGGACTTACGATGATTGTACCGCATGACTCCTTCCACAATCAAATCAGTCTATTTTTGACATGATGCTGCTAAAGATGCAGCACCATATCAGGGTACAATTTTAAGTTTCAAAAGCTGCATTCATACTGCAGGCATATCCGATTCTTATCGGATTTCTCCTCAAATCTGATTTTTAGGGCTGACTGTTCACACTACTTTTAGCAAGTATCCAAATCAGACCTGGGCCTCTTCATACTGGGCTATATTTTTGACACACCTGACAAGTTACTGTGGCAATGACGGAATTATTCAGTATAGAGTGACATCACGGGCAGTCAAATCCCACCTGACTCATCAGACTGAGAAGGGTCTTGTCCTAATGAAATCACCACCTGCTGCCACCTATCAACACTGTTGTCGTCCAACATGCCTCCTAGCATGCATTGCAGCGCTACAGCTGTAAATAACGATCAATAAAAATAACGACGATGTTCTGTGCTAATTATTTCTTCAGATACTTTTCCAGTTCTTTCATTAAGTGCTAGCTATGGTATTTGGTAACACATCACACTTATGACATGACACTGCCATGAGCATTAATTAATGCTTATGACAGATGTCAATTTGTGTCATCCGGCAAATGATCTCACTTTTGAATGGATGCAAAAGATCCGAGCTGGACATAATTGGAGTTTGTTACATAATTTGCCGGATGATACTTAATGACATATGTCATTAGCATTCATTATTGCCCATGATAGTGTCATGTCATAGTTATGATGGTCTTATGGCAGTCTTATGACGCCGCCGTCAAATAAAGTGTTACGTATTAACCAAAATGAATAAAAAAATAAGCCGCACTGGACTATAACCCGCAGGATTAAAAATGAGGGAAAAAAGTAGCGTCTTATAGTCGGGAAATTAATTAGTGGATGGAGTTGATTTCAACAATCAGTTAAACGCGCTAGTTTAGCCACTACTAATTTAAACGCCCGCTAACTCGAAGATTAAGCCTAATGTCAAAAATTCTGAACTTCGGGTTAGGATCTAGGGGTTAGGGATAACAGCATATCTTTGCCACTGTAAAACTCAATCGGATTTTACAACATATCCCAAAGATGCTAAACGTCAACTCACGGCATAAATGTGCAACACGAACATTATGTAAACAATGCTCGCCGACTTAGCGAGGACGAGCGGGAGCGATGACTATCTGCCGCTGCAATGGCAAAGCTATGAAACGTCCGCAAATGTAGCTGCTCCAACCTATTGCTGGAACCCTCCACAAAGAAGGAAAAAATAAGTTCATTCATGGACGCACAGAGATCAACATTCCCTCGCACATCTCAACAGGTGGCTGCACTCGGCTTGAATTTGCACCAGCGGTCCTCACGCCTGACTCGAGACCAAAACAGGAAGTAACTATGTGAGGTTACCATGGGAACCTTTTGTGCATTTTATAATCAAAATGCTCTTCGTACATGACTACAATATTCTTCATTCTACATACATTATGAGGCAATAACAAAATAGTAACGCACAGACACTAAGGAAACGAACTAGATTACTGATTTGGAAAAATAAACGTGTTAGATTGCTCACTACTGAAAGAAAGTAATCAGATTACAATGTGTTACTTAGGAACACGTTAGTGACAACACACATTTTAATAGTGCTGTGTAGTGTCCAGTTTCAGTCGCTATTATAACGCCTGAATTCAGATTTAATGTTTCATCAGGACGAGCCGACCCCGCTTAAGTTGATCGGAGAATCCGTGCGCAGCTGCTTGACTTGTCGCTCTTTCGCGCATGGGAAAATCCAAGCCTATATGCTCAAACGTGCTATATATTCTGTCTCTGTGAGTTATTCAGCTGTGTGTTTGGGTGAGTCATTACGACCTGAGGGTACCGGACATTCAAGGCAACAACTCATGCAAGCGTTGGCCTTTCAGCCCCCGGTGGGAAGTGAGGATCCACTTTTCCAACGAGACATGTCTGCTACTGCGGGAGTCACCTCGGGGAGACCGGGCAGAGGCGCTCATGTGGAAAGAGAGAGTGACAGAGAGGGAGCGGAAGTGTCAAGGGAAATGTGCTCGTGTGTGATCTAAAAGTAGCCCGTGCACTAACACCCCTCGAGTGTTAACATGTAGATACTCCAAGGGCCAGACAAAATATCAATAGTTTGTTTTGATCAGTGTTGTCTTACTTTAAAAACGTAATCAGTTACAGTTACAAATTACTTCTCCCAAAAAGTAATTGAGATAGTAACTCAGTTACCTCATTTTAAGAGTATTTACTCAGAAAAGTAATTGACATTACTTTTCATGTTCTTCGGGTTATTACATGGTTCATTCTACAACATCTTTTACATCAACATTCTATAACATTTTACACATCAAATATGTTTATATTAATTGATTGAATTCAAGTGATTTTTTTTTTTCATAACAAAAAAACAGGTCACATTTGTGACGTTTAAAAAAAAAAAAAAAAAAAAAACATAACAGAGCGTAATGCTATACAAACTTTCAAATGCTGTGAGAAAAAAATTCTTTTTGTTTGACATAGGGCATAAGAGATACATGACACCTTCTGACCCCGGAGGCCCAATGCGTGCATCATGCAGCTTACTGAGCAAGATTGATGCTGACTACCAGGTGATAGCCAAGACATCTACAAGCCCACGTCTGCAACACCAAATCCCACAATCAGCTCTTCAGGACAGTCCAGAACAAATGGCGGGACCTCCTGTACTACCACAAAACCCGATAACAAAAAGAACTCTTAAGATAGCTCCGCGCTTCTCAGAGGGTGAGGCGCGCCAAACCTTTCACCTCAGTTGCCTCATTAACCATGACCCAGCAACGGTGACACACGAACTTGACCGCCCAAATCTGCAACAGAAGAAGACCCAAACACACTCATCTTCCTGCCCAAAGCCCGTCCTGTGAGACCCTTCAAAAAGAGTGAATGTTTAACTAATAATTGTCACTTTCGCGAGTCTCGAGTTCATGTCGAGTCACGAGTTCATGTCAAGTCACGGGTTTTGTTGAGTCGAGTCCATGTCGAGTCGCGAGTCTCAAGTCCATGTCGAGTCGCGAGTCCATGTCGAGTCTCGAGTCCATGTCGAGCCGAGTTAGTGTCGAGTCGCGTGTCTCGAGTTCATGTCGAGTCACGAGTCCATGTCTAGTTGAGTCTCGAGTCCATGTCGAGTCGCGAGTCTCAAGTCCATGTCGTGTCGCGAGTCTCAAGTCCATGTCGAGTCACGAGTCTCAAGTCCATGTCGAGTCACGAGTCTTGAGTCCATGTCGAGTTGTGTCCGTGTCATCGCGAGTCTCGAGTTCCTGTCGAGTCGCGAGTCTCAAGTTCATGTGGAGTCGAGTCACGAATTTTGTTGAGTCGAGTCCATGTGGAGTCGCGAGTTTCAAGTCCATGTCGAGTCTCGAGTCAAGTCGCGAGTCCATGTCGAGTGGAGCCAGGTCTCGAATTCATGTCGAGCCGTCATGTCGTCATGAAAAAATTGTTCGCTGATGAAATATTTTCATCATCGTCATCGTTGACGAAAACGACACTGGCTAATGGGAACGCGAATGCTATGCTAACGCTCCGAGCCACCTAGCATGGCGTTTGCAACGGCGTCACCCCCCATTTCCTTCCTCCTCCCTCCCGCTGTTACCTCCCAAGCAGCTGTGACAAAATTAGACAACAAGCGGTTCATTCAACCAAATTGTAGTTACGCCGATCACGCGCCCCTTCACATCCTCAGTCACGGTAACGCTGTTGCAAAGATGGGAAAAGTAATTTATTAGATTTGTCACTATTTTTAAAAAAAATAATGCCGTTAGTACAGCTTTGATACTGAAATGCCATTATTAACAACTCTGGCAGTGATGAATCATCAATACACTGTGTGCAAATAATCTTACTTTGTAATCATTCCAATGGGATTAATAAAAACAAACAGACTGAAGTCAAATACATTATTTACATTTAATTTTCAATTTTTAAAAACGTCTCATTAACTCTTCAGAGAATGATCAGATCAAGTGTTTGAATGAGCGGCTCAGTGTTTAAAGATCTCTGGGGGAACATCAAGTCCCAGCAATTTGGATTGATGAGTGTCCCCATTGTGCCGGAGGCAATGAGGCAAGTGGCACAGTTTAAAGTTTATGTCCATCAAATGCAGCCGTGCCCATAAACGTACCACTTACCACACCCATGATGCCTCACGACACGGTCTAAATAAGATAAATGGCGGACGATCATCGGCTCAATAACTCACATAATCCGTTATTGAAGACAATGGCTTGGTGAATTTTTAGAATATTACATGCAAAGCAGTTTCTAAATAAGGAATCCTGCTGCAGTTTTTCAAGGGTGGCTTATCAACATCTGACTTATCTGTGGAATTACCCAAAGCGTCCACTAATTTCACCGTGAAGAAGCAAATCTTACAGAGATTAAAATCGGATTTTTTTTTTCATACACCTGCAGCCTTTTCTGCATGCTAAATACTCAATGCAAGGAATGCACAGCAGACATCCGCGATTCCCTAAAGGGTCGTTAAAAAAAGTTTTTTTCCCTTGCCTCGCGGTGACCAATCTTTCCAAAGTAATCACTGTAGCAAAGCGTAAATGACATCTGACAGGTCCGCTGGCAGCCATAAAGACCACTATATTTTATTTTAATGCCTTTTTACTGAGTTTTAACGACATCTATTCTTCACCAATGTCAGACGCTATCTCCTGTGAAAAATTGCTGCGGATAATATGCATTTCTTATTGTAAAAAAAATGTTCATCATATTTAGATGATACCGGAATGAATGTGATTGGTTATGCACAGTGGTCAGGTTAAATAGGTTGGAAAAAACTGTGTTGAAAGCAACCTACACCTGTGACACATATACATAAATACCTGAATGCCAGTGAGCCATTCATTTATGATATACTGTTGACAGATTTTGCAAAAACTTCTTTTCCCTAGAGTTTTTATTATCCTGTGTAGATATGACCAACTCAGGCTCCCTTGAAAGCAAAAGAACCTAAACGTACTTTTTTTCCCCCTTTTTTTAGACGGCAGGTGATAAATAATTGATTGGATGAAAAAACGTCAGGTAACAAGCCCGACATTTGACCATTTGGTGCTGGAAACAAGGTCAACTGTAGAAGCAAAAAAGTGGAAAGAGAAACGGGAATAGGTTTGAATTTTGATGCTCCAGAGCGACTTTCCATGGCTTTACACACCAGCTAGGTACTCAGTGGATTTAGTAGCATGCAACAGATTCTTTTTCGAGAAACCTGAACCCATGTCAGTACTCAAATTGGCAGTAAATTGGATGAGTCACTATGATCCGAGTCACAAGTGAGTCCAGAGTTTTACCTGTTGTGGTCGAATCGTGAGGTTATGTCATTTCGAGTCGAGTCATAAGGTTATGTCGAGTCACGAGTTCATGTCGAGTCGAGTCACGAGTTTGTGTCGAGTCTCGAGTTCATGTCGAGTCGAGTCACGAGTACATGTCGAGTCGAGTCTCGAGTTCATGTCGAGTCTCGAGTTCATTTCGAATCAAGTCTCGAATTAATGTCAAGTCGAGTCTCGAGTAAATCGAATGAGTCACTATGATCCGAGTCACAAGTGAGTCCAGAATCTTACCTGTTGTGGTCGAGTCATGAGGTTATGTCATTTCGAGTCGAGTCATAAGGTTATGTTGAGTCACAAGTTCATGTCGAGTCGAGTCACGAGTTTGTGTCGAGTCTCGAGTTCATGTCGAGTCTAGTCACGAATTAATGTCGAGTCGAGTTCAGTTCAAGTCAAGTCTCGAATTCATGTCGAGTCGAGTCTCGAGTTCACGTCGTGTCGAGTCACAGGTTAGTCAATGCCATCACCGTTGTTCCCCAGCCCACCCACAAAGTTCATGCCGAGTCGACTCGCGTCGCGGGTTCATGTCGAGTCTCGAGCCCATGTCGATTCAAAGTCTCAAGTCCATGTCAAGTCGTGAGTCTCGAGTGCATTTTGAGTTGAGTCTCGAGCTCATGTCGAGCCGAGCCGAACCTCGGGTTAATGTTGAGTCGAGCCGAGTCTTGAGTTCATGCCGAGTTGAGTCTCAAATTCATGTCGAGTCGAGCTGAATCGCGAGTTCATGTCAAGTCGAGTCACAGGTTAGTCAAGGCATTTGCCATTGTTCCCCAGGACACCCATAAAGCACTCATTCATGTCGAGTCGAGTCAAGCCACGAGTTCGAGTCGAGTCTCGAATTCATGTTGAGTCAAGTCTCGAATTCATGTTGAGTCGAGTCTTGAATTCACGTCGAGTCGAGTCACGGGTTCATGTCGAGTTGAGTGACGAGTTCATTTTGAGTCGAGTCTCGAGTCCATTCCTAGTTGCGAGTCTCGAGTCCATGTCGAGTCTCGAGTCGGTGTTGAGTTGCGAGTCTCAAGTCGAGTTGCGAGTCCATGTTGAGTCAAGTTCGAGTTCATGTTGAGTTGAGTCTCGATTACATGTTGAGTCGAGTCTTGCGTCCACGTCGAGTCGAGTCTCGTGTCCATGTCAAGTTGAGTCTCGAGTTCATGTCGAGCCGAGCCGAACCTCGAGTTTATGTCGAGTTGAACCGAGTCTCGAGTTCATGTCGAGTCTCAAATTCATGTCGAGTCGAGCTGAGTCGCGAGTTCATGTCAAGTAGAGTCACAGGTTAGTCAAGGCCTTCACCATTGTTCCCCAGGACACCCATAAAGCACTCATTCATGTCAAGTCGAGTCAAGTCACGAGTTCGTGTCGAGTATCGAGTTCATGTTGAGTCGAGTCTTGAATTCATGTCGAGTCGAGTCATAGGTTCATGTTGAGTCGACTGACAAGTTCATTTTGAGTCGAGTCTCGAGTCCATGCCTAGTCGCGAGTCTCGAGTCCATGTCAAATCTCGAGTTGGTGTTGAGTTGCGAGTCTCAAGTCGAGTTGCGAGTCCATGTTGAGTCGAGTCTCGAGTTCATATCAAGTGGAGTCGAGTCTCGAGTTCATGTCGAGTCGAGTCTCGAGTCCATGTTGAGTTGAGTCTTGAGTCCACGTCGAGTCGAGTCTCGAGTCCATGTCGAGTCAAGTCTCGAGTCCACGTCGAGTCGAGTCTCGAGTCCATGTCGAGTCGAGTCTCGAGTTCATGTCGTGTCGAGTCACAGGTTCGTCAAGGCCTTTACCATTGTTCCCCAGTCAACCCACAAAGCACTCAGGTTTTACTTTGACAGAAACCTTACTGTCAATGTAAGTCAATGTAAAATTAGTCACGAGTCAATGCCGAGTCAAGTCTCGAGTCCATGTCCAGTCGAGTCGAGTTTCGAGTCCATATCCAGTCGAGTCTCGAGTTCATGTCAAGTCGAGTCTCGAGTTCATGTCTAGTCGAGCCGCGTCACAGGTTAGTCAAGGCCTTCATCATCGTTCCACAGCCCACCCACAAAGCACTCAGGTTTATCTTTGAGGGAAACCTTACTGTCAATGTAATATGCATGATAGTCTGTAGTGAATAAACCAGCATTAAGGTGTTCCAAGGAGATCACTGGCAGGTGGGAACCAATCTACGATCCAACTTGTCGAGTCTGAAGTCATTGTCTCACAAGTCAAGTCTCGATTTATTGCCTCTCAAGTCGATTCGAGTCTCGGACGTTCCCAGCTCAAGTGAGTCAAGTCCGAGTCCGTTTTTTTTCCCTTGAAGTCTGAGACGAGTTCCGAGTCATCAAATTTGCGACTCGAGCCGACTTGAGTCCCTGTGACTCGACTCAATTGTCTGAAAAAAAGTCTTTCCAAATGGCATTCTTGCAATGAAACTCAGTATTCAACTACCATTCAGAAGGCCGCTATGGTGATATCATTTCTGTCTTTTTCTCGTGCAGATATCACCTTTTCAGTATCACGGTTGTGCCACGACACGGGTTATTTTAATGATAAAAGTCTTGAAAAGATGAAATGAAAAAAAGCCACGTGCAGTCATTATGTATAATGAATGCTTGACTTACTGAGGAGCATGTTCCACCGCTGATGAAAGGCTTTGAAGGCACACTGCATGGTAACATGCACGTGCACACATATTGTGTAATAACCACATAGTTTCATTGGCAGCTGCCCCCTACTCCCTTGGGGGAGAAGGAGTTCATCAGCCAGAAGGTTCACCATCATGTTGTTTACATGCGGTGGATGTAAATGACTATCTGTTCCATACACATCCACAGCGGTACCCTGACTTACAAGTGAACCAAATTATTATATGAGTTCTTTACTTGTTGTACATAGAAGCAACTGTTGTAAGCAGTGACAATTGCCTGCAATGGAATCTCAGCTTCCACCAAAATGTAATAAAAAAATTATTAGCTAATTATTGGTGAAACTTTAGCCTGTGTTTATTCCGCCCTTCGTACGCAGTGCGTCTCTGGGGGTCTATGGGGAGTGGGCGGGGCTCGGTTGGCCCGGATGCTCTGCTTCTCTGCGTGATGATTGGATGATCTCTCTGGGGCTGAATCCCTTTCTGATTGACAGCGAAATAAACCAGTCAGTGAACATGTAATAACATACACAGGAGGCATTTTTGCAATTTTCATTCCGTAATTCTGAGTTGAATAGGAAGTGACACTTCCAATGTCAAAAACGAGTAGCGAAAAATGAGCTTCTATTTCTGGTGTTTTTTTATCTTGCTTTTTTTTTACGGTAGCAGCTTGCATTTCGAGACTTGACTTATAGCACTCTAGTTTCTTTCCCTAGCGAGCAGCCCCTACACCGTCACAAACCACTCACAGGCCAACACACTCTGAGCCCAACTCATTGAAAGACCAGCATCCGCCACTGGGTGTGATATTTTTAACTCGTTCAATGCCAGCTCATGTACATAAACCTGTATTGTTTCAGAGGATGTGTTGTGTTAGTAATAAATACAATTGAAAAAAATAGTTCCTTGGATTGGACCTCTATTGTCGTCAATGGTAGCAAAAAGGTTCATTACTAATTCAATTTTCCCTGTTAGATAACTCCAGACGGTTGTTGACGATACCAATCTGCAAACAAAATGATGCATTCATCAAAACTTCTCAACGGTTCAACAAGCTGAAAGACATGCTGAAATGTGAGGAAAATACTGTACTGTATTTGAACACACGTAAGTATTTGAACACACTGCGATTTTACAAGTTCATCTTCAATGCCCTTGCTGATGGAAGGAGATTTTTACTCAAAATCTCTCGATACATGGCCCCATTCATTCTTTCCTTTACACAGATCAGTCGTCCTGGTCCCTTTGCAGAAAAACAGCCCCAAAGCATGATGTTTCCACCTCCATGCTTCACAGTGGGTATGGTGTTCTTCGGATGCAATTCAGTATTCTTTCTCCTCCAAACACGAGAACCTGTGTTTCTACGAAAAAGTTCTATTTTGGTTTCATCTGACCATAACACATTCTCCCAGTCCTCTTCTGGATCATCTAAATGCTTTCTAGCGAACAGCAGACGTGTACTGGCTTCAAAAGGGGGACACGTCTGGCAGTGCAGGATTTGAGTCCCTGGCGGCGCATTGTGTTACTGATAGTAGCCTTTGTTACTGTGGTCCCGGCTCTCTGTAGGTCTTTCACTAGGTCCCTCCGTGTGGTTCTGGGATTTTTGCTCACCGTTCTTGTTATCATTTTGACGCCACGGGGTGAGATCTCGCATGGAGCCCTAGATCGAGGGAGATTATCAGTGGTCTTGAATCGCTTCCATTTTCTAATAATTGCTCCCACAATTGATTTCTTTACACCAAGTGTTTTACCTATTGCAGATTCAGTCTTCCCAGCCTGGTGCAGGTCTACAATTTTGTCTCTGGTGTCCTTCGACAGCTCTTTGGTCTTGGCCATAGTGGAGTTTGGAGTGTGGCTGACTGAGATTGTGGACAGGTGTCTTTTATACCGATAATGAGTTAAAACAGGTGCCATTGATACAGGTAACGAGTGGAGTGGAGACTTCGATAGAAGAAGTTAGACCTCTTTGACAGCCAGAAATCTTGCTTGTTTGTAGGTGACCAAATACTTACTGTATTTTCCACTCTAATTTGGAAATAAATTCTTTAAAAATCAAACAATGTGATTTTCTGTTTTTTTCCACATTCTGTCTCTCATGGTTGATGTTTACCCATGTTGACAATTGCAGGCCTCTCTAATCTTTTCAAGTAGGAGAACTTGCACAATTGGTGGTTGACTAAGTACTTATTTGCACCACTGTACACAGTGATTTCTGGATTTGTTTTAGATTGTCTCTCACAGTGGACAAGCACCTACCATAAAAATTTGAAACTCCCCCATCATTTCCAAGATGGAGAACTTGCAAATCGCAGGGTGTTCTAATACTTATTTTCCTCACTGTACATCGTATGGTTAAATCATTTTTGGACATAATACAGTATAAATTAAAACATTACTGAGCAAAATTGTAGTACATTCTCTGGGGGGGACATCTGCATATTAAGAGGATAAATACAAGCCACCGTAATGTTCCTCATCGATTGGTAAGGTGAGGACATGTTGAGGATTACGGCGATGCGAGTAGTGCTTAGGGTTTGTGCGAGGCTCCAGGGACGGCCGCTAATGTAACGTGTTTTTCAGTGTGTTTATGTACTAGCCCAGTGGCCCCAGTGCAATAAGCATCCTATTCATCATCTGCCTGCGGCGATTGCGGATTGGTGCTTCTTGACAGTTAAGCTGCGGTAATTAATCCGTGTTTATGTCGTGTCTTTGGTTAAAGAAAGAACTTGTGCAACCTAGACCTTAAGTGTTACTGAGCCGCAGTGGATTACTTACATACAGCTAAGATATGAACTTAGTCTTCTGGTCTTCGCATCTGAGTAAGGTCAAATTATTATACGGGTGACATTTCAACACGTGTGTCATCAAGTGAGCAGTTCAAACGGTTAATAAATGTCAACTCTAATGAAGCGTGTCTTGTATTGATGGACTGAGGTGGAAGCTTCAGAGCGGTCATAAGTTTAACTGTCAATAGTATTGATAGCAATGGTATTAGCGCACAAAAGTGCTGTGAAAAATATGTCACTGTATTTTGGAGATTATAGTTTTTCACGGCCGTTTCAGTTTGAGAAAATAATGAATCAAAATTTTGAACTTTTTGGTCTTAATTACACCCATAGTGTTTGGAGGAAGAACAATGATGAGTACCATCCCGAGAACACCATCCCTACTGTGAAGCATGTGAACCTGTCAAGTTGTACGGTTTCGGCGTAATTTGTGCAAGTGAGCACTAATATTTAAATGTGTACGCTGTACGTCAGGGGCATTACCGGGGGGAGGGGGGCAGTGCCCATCCAAAGACACGCTCTGCCCACCTAAAGAAAACTAGATGTAGTACTATAGGCAGTCTGGGCACCGCGTATGGTATCCCATTCATATAGTACTGATGTGTTCTAAGTTTTAACCTTTGCGTTGTTACCTCCTCTTTCACCTTTAAAAAAAAAAAAAAAAAAAATGAAATGTTGGTTTTGTTCCTAGGGGGCGCTAGACACATTTACGCATATTTTTGTTTTTTACATTTTAGTTTTCACCAGTGTTCACCTGGCTGTTGAGTTTGGTGAGTTTTGAAGCATTCGGAGGGGGTCAAAGTAGAGCTCAAAGCGTCGGCAAGACAAAGAATGACTGCTAGGGGCCGCTACATAGTGTATTTGGAATTTGTCTTTACACAATGTCAAAGATTGCACCTGTCTTGACCTGCCTCCCGATTTTAGTGCATTTTGAAGCATTCTAAGGGGGTCAAATTGAGCTCAAAGGGGCTGCGGGACAAAGAATAGCTATAATAATACCGTATTGGCCCGAATATAAGACGGTGCTTTTTGCTTTGAAATAAGACTGAAAAAGAGGGGGTCTTCTTATATACGTGGTCTAGACGTTATACCCATTCACAACGCTAGATGGCGCCAGATATTATTGAAGCGATGTTCTGTCATGACAGATCTCAGCTACTCTCCCCATTCACGACGCTAGCTGCGTTCAGACTGCAGGCATATGACACTATCATATATTTTTACTGTGTTGTCACAGTAGTAATTTCAAGTAGGAGAACTTGCACAATTGGTGGTTGACTAAATACAGTGGTTGCCCCACTGTACAATTATAACAAAAGTCACTGTTTAATTTTAGTAACCATGAGTTAGCTGAAGATATTTTTCTTTGATTGTACCTGTTTATATGTTATAATATTACCAATAAATTCATATTATTTTAAAAATGGAGTTGTAGTTTTGTTTCATATTGCACGCTATATACAACGTTGTAAGATTAGTCACCAATTTGTAAGGGCACACGTCACTATTTGTAAGATTGCCAACGGCTTCGGGTTGAAAGGTATGTGAATAGGTCACTTTTTTGTTCATACAAATACAACCCTCTCAATTACTTATTCATATCGCGTCTTGGCCTAAAGTACTAAGTTCATCTGAGTTTATCCAAGGGACGGCTTGTTCCGGGAGATTTACTTTTCACACAAAAGACGGGAACATGACACAGAAATGCAGTCAACTCACATTGCGTAAAGACACACACGGCGATGAAAACGTGAGAACAAAGACCAAAGAGATGATTCATGCGCAGGATGCATTATTAATAATACGCTTACAATCTCTGCACTCCGCCGCCCGCTGAAGTAGAGTCGATGAAAGTGCGCTGTGATGCGGGCGCTTCATTGGCCGTCCTCTGCGGCTAGCCCAGACACAGGTTGCAGTTTGGCAAGGGCACGGGGACACTCGTTTGTGTCAACTTTTCTGTATAGAAATCACTGAACTGAACGGAATGACAATTAGCTGCTTACTCAACAAAAGAGAAGGTTTACTAGTGTTGTATTTGGCAGCCCTTTTTAAAGGGATCCTTGACCTTAAATACATGTAGGCTCTAATAAACCACAATTGTTCTCTTGTATTAAAATATGTTGTTAGAAACACATAAAATGTTAAATCAATGGCAATATTTTATAAAATTTAGTACATATTTTGACCAATAGTCGGCGCCATTTTTTGCGGGCTCGGCGTGATGACGTAAATGGGATGTTTCCAATTTTGTAGCGTGTACAACTAGGGTTGTTCCGATCATGTTTTTTTTCCTTCCGATCCGATCCCGATCGTTTTAGTTTGAGTATCTGCCGATCCCGATATTTCCCGATCCGATTGCTTTTTGCTCCCGATTCAATTCCAATCATTCCTGATAATTTTTCCCGATCATATACATTTTGGCAATGCATTAAGAAAAAAACGAATAAAACTCGGACGAATATATACATTCAACATACAGTACAGAAGTACTGTATTTGTTTATTATGACAATAAATCCTCAAGATGGCATTTACATTATTAACATTCTTTCTGTGAGAGGGATCCACGGATAGAAAGACTTGTAATTCTTAAAGGATAAATGTGACTTTGTATATTGTGACTAAATATTGCCATTTAGTGTATTTGTTGAGCTTTCAGTAAATGATACTGTAGCCATTTAACTGTTCTGCCCAAATGCATGATGGGAAGTGCAACCATGACTGCGTAGTTGCGCCAATTGATATATCTTCTCTGCGTTGGGAAATAACATAGGGTGTAAAGAAGATCAACTACTACCTTTCTTCCCCACATTGCTTCCCACGATATTTCTAATTGTTGAGAGAGGGATTGTAAAGCTTTAGCCAATTAAAAAAAGGCTCCAGAGACTGCCAAAATTCACTCGACTCATTTTACGCTGCCTTTTAGCTCTATATATAGGTAAAACGGCGCCATAATAGATTGGACGCGACAATGCGTGAGTGGGTCGTGCAGTGCATGCGTTAATTGCGTTAAATATTTTAACGTGATTAATTTAAAAAAAAATTAATTACCGCCGTAAACGCGATAAATTTGATAGCCCTACTTTAAGCCAAAACTAAAGACTCTGGATGAGTGTAAGACATTTTGTCTGTAACGTTAAATACAATTCGAAAATGATTTAATTAAAAAAAACACAAAAAAAACCTATATATATATATATATATATATATATATATATATATATATATATATATATATTAGGGCTGTCAAAATTATCGTGTTAACGGGCGGTAATTACTTTTTTAAATTAATCACGTTAAAATATTTGACGCAATTAACGCACATGTCCCGCTCAGACAGTATTCTGCCTTTTGGTAAGTTTTACAGCAAGGTTTTTTGTGCTGTCTAACAGCGAACTCTTGTGGTCGCTTTGTGACATGGTTTATTGCTTTCTTGCCAGTTCAATATGGCTGCACGACGTCTCGGGCTGACGCCTACGTTGTAATGTTGTGCTTATATGATCCTTGGACAAGATTTGTCCGTAAGTATGGTTGTTGTAAAGAATGTACATATTATGTTAGTAAGCGAAATGTTATAATTTTTGTATGAGACACTTTTTGTTTATGTTTAATGAACCTGTATAGCGTGCTAAGCTAACGTTGTTGCTAATGCAATGCTTGTGTACTTTTTTTTGTAGTTTCACTACGGTCTAAAGAGGACAATGGTTTGAGGCCATTTTATTAATAAATCAGATGAAAAAGGAATAAGTCTGATTATTAAGGCGTCGTTCACTAGCTGTCTAGCTTTGGAAAAAGTAGACGCTTCGGAGTGAGGACAGCATAGACAGATTTAAATGACAGTAGAGTGAAATGCCCACTACAGTCCTTATGTACCGTATGTTGAATGTATATATCCATCTTGTGTCTTATCTTTCCATTCCAACAAATTATTTTACAGAATATATATATAATTTACAGAAAAATATGACATATTTTATAGATGGTTTGAATTGCGATTAATTGCGATTAATTAATTTTTAAGCTGTAATTAACTCGATTAAAAATTTTAATCGTTTGACAGCCCTAATATATATATATATATATATATATATATATATATATATATATATATATATATATATATATTACAAAAAGGCACCTCAGATATTTTTTTGCCGATTCCGATACTTTGAAAATGACGTGATCGGGCAGATCGATCGGGACATCTTTATGTACAACAATTGCGTATTGCTGCCTAAACTCGCAAACTAAAATGCCATGATGTGCTGCCTTTGGATGCAATTCCCAGTCAAATGGAAACAAGGGGAGTGACGTGAGTCTCCATAGATTTCCTGTTGACAAGAAGAGGAGAAAGGTTTGGGAAAATGCCGGCAGACTGGCAAAACTTCCCAAGGCTTTGTTCTCGCCATTTTTCTTCTAACGCGTTCGAGGCTTTTAGTCGACGACAACATATGAAAGAGCTCACCGGAGCAGCTGGATATAAGCGCAGACTAAAACCAAATGCTGTTCTAAGTATTTTCCCGCATAAGAAGCCTCAACGTGCCTCGGATATCGAGTGAAATGCGCGGAATAAAGCGCCAAATACAAGACACTCCGGCCGCTCTCTTAAGCAGCCAAGCCGCTCCTGTCACTACAGCGGTAGGCAAACCTTCGGGCGTACCGCTAGAAACAATTATGTGTTATTTCCCAAAGCAGAGAAGATATATCAATTGGTGCACAGTCGCACAGTCATGGTTGCACTTCCCATCATGCATTTGGGTAGAACAGTTAAATGGCTACAGTATCATTTACTGAAAGCTCAACAAATACACTAGATGGCAATATTTAGTCACAATATACAAAGTCACATTTATCCCTTAAGAATTACAAGTCTTTCTCCCGTGGATCCCTCTCACAGAAAGAATGTTAATAATGTAAATGCCATCTTGAGGATTTATTGTCATAATAAACAAATACAGTACTTCTGTACTGTATGTTCGTCCGAGTTTTATTCATTTTTTTCTTAATGCATTGCCAAAATGTACATGATCGGGAAAAATTATCGGGAATGATTGGAATTGATTCGGGAGCAAAAAAAAGCAATCGGATCGGGAAATATCGGGATCGGCAGATACTCAAACTAAAATGATCGGGATCGGATCAGGAGCAAAAAAACATGATCAGAACAACCCTAATATATTGTATAGACCCTACACACGTGGCGTCACAACTCCGCCCTCCTGACTGGTGCCGCCCAATTGTCCGTCAACACATCGTGTTTACCTGTTACAGCTACGTACATTCCTCCTATTTACGACGTGTTTTTCTGCTCGTTAACATTAATAATCAAAATGGTGAAGGCGTGTGTGGCGGTCGGTTGCAATAACAGAGAAGATAGACGGAGAGACTTGAAGTTCTACCGGATTCCGAGAGACCCGGTGAGGAGAGCGAGATGGGCTGCTGCAATTCGACGAGAAAACTGGGCTCCAAATGATTACCACAGATTATGTAGTAGTCATTTTATATATGGTAAGATGCATTTAATATATATTTAGAGGGTTTTGGGCTGACAACCACAATTAAGATCATTGCTAGGCTAATCGCCGACAACATACACGTATGTATGTAGTGAGAGTGTTATCGCTAAACCGTATAAACATTAAAAGCCCTAGCTCTGTTGACAAATGACATGAAATACATTAGACTTGACAGTGGATGTTAGCAAGAACAAAAGATTTTGAATTGAAAATTTCGTAACTCACCTTTCGAAACTCAAGATAGATTCCTGCCGAATTTTCGTGGACGAGGACCTGTTTCACCCAACCAGCAACGAAGTCTTTATAAGCCTCCAAGCTCTTAAAGTTTTTCAAACTTTCGTGAGAATAGGCTGATTTTGTGTGGACAAGATAGTTGTAAATATCAGGGTAGCTAGCAGATGTCAGGCAAATACGACGAAGACAGCGGGTCGAAAAACATCGATTTGGGCATCAAATATGGATCTGGCGAATGGATAAACTGAAGCTTTTCCACATAACGCCTTTTATGCAACGCATCCAGTGAGTTTACGGCATCCGAAAGCACCGGGTCTTCCATGAAATGCATTATAAATTGCTCGATCAATTGAGACCATTAATAATACAGACACAAAATGACGGACAATACAGCGATCACGTGATTTTGTGACGTCGGTGGGTAGGGTCTATAGCAGAGGTCACGGAACCGCGGACCTCGGTCCGGTTCCGGACCCCCAAGCCGTCTGGACCAGATCTCAAGCTGTCCGGACTAATACACGTTGCAACAACAAAAATCATTTTTTTCTGCGGGTTTACAGAGCGGAGGGTGGCAACAAACAAAAACCTTAGCGGTGACGCGTGTGAGCCAGCCAATGGGAGTGAAGCATTTGAAGGTTATTTTTAGAACGGCATGTCTTACACTCGCTTTCCAGACTCCGCGGAGTAACAGCCAAAAACTGAGCCGAAATAAGTTGGAGAAAAGGCGAAAAGGTACGGCAAATGGCGTGCTCAAAACGACGCAAGGTTGATGCAGAAAACAGAGTGTTTAAGGAGTAGTAGACTAGTGTTGTATCGGTCGTGAACGATTCGTTCTTTTTGAACGAATTGTTTGGGTGAACGAGACCGAACTAATCACCTTCTGCACTGATTCGTTCTATGAAGTTGGGGCTTGCCTTGTTATCTGCGTGGGAGGGCGTTGAGCAAGCGGCAGCGTCTACTGACATAGCACACGACCAATCAGACGCCAGCCTCATCGCGGGCAGGGGAGGGAGCGGAAACAGAATCAGGGCGTCTGTCACTCACTTCCACGTGTGGCCAATAAGCAGCCAGCGTGCAGGCAGGGGGCAAGACTGAGTTATGTCACTTCCCGTTCACTGACTCTCCGTCCTACCGAGAATGCTTAGATGATTCGTTCTGCTAGACTGCTACGCTAATTTATAGTGCGCCTACACCGGCAGTCACGCAGCAGCGCTGCGGCAGTGAACGAGCTAAGGACTGAAAGGAAAGGGCTTTATCTTTCATGTTGAGCCTATCATATGCTACTCAAATGCACAAAAATCACCACATAAACACAGTGAGCAAAGTTTACTGTGCTTTTCTCAACAGACTCGAGACTACATATGACGACATTGTATCCACTTTACAGTACGTTAAAACTTTCGCCAGTAGCTACAAGGCGATAAGGCTGAGCTATGGAGACGTCGCGGGGGCGGGCGAGAAAGCTGTCAAGAGACTCTAGCGGGACTTCATGGCAGCCAAATTTATCTAATCTGTGCCCATGGAAAATGACTATTTAGTATGATCACCATAATACTGATTTGCTATGAAACGGTAGTTTCATGACATATTTTTCCGAGTTTTTTTTTTTTTCCCCCGTGTCACAGCTTGTCGGGTTGGGGCGCAAATTAATTAACGTTGAGTCCATCAGTCCATCCTGTGCGACTAAAGCGTCCAAAAATTAAACGCGGGGACGTAGGATGTGTATATATATACATGTATGTCTCCATTTTCTTAACATACCAATGAGAGTGGAATGGTTACATTGGAAAGAGCAAACAATTCTTTTTTCGTCAGCATTTGACGATCTGAGATCGGGAGGGGATGACTGCGTGGAGTTGATGGGATTATTTATATATTAATACCAGTGCAAAGATGACATTTCAACACGATTTTTAGGTAATATTTTTTCGAGTGTTGTTTTATTTATTTATTTTCGTGTCAGAGAAGCCAAATAATAATAATAAATTTTATTTATAACGCTGATTTAATATATTATTAATATACATTATAAATTGATTATTTATTAATATTTTTTATATTTTCTTATTTGTGTGCAATAAATCTCACTCAACCGAAAAAAATAGCCGAAGACAGTTTATTTAAATTCCACATTTATTTGTTCTTCAGCCAAAATGATTTGGTGGTATATCAAGTGGCTTTCATGAGCAGCCAGCTCACGTAAACACATGTTTAAGCTACGAATACGGAAGGGAGCATACACGCAATTTAGCGTGATTGAAAAAGTTTGTGGTTAAAAAAAAAGGGGGAAATGTTTAACCGTTTCCTATATCAAAGTGAAGCAAGCACAAGCCATGGCTTTGGTCCCATAGAAATATGATAGACGCGGAAATTCTCATTGCTGCAGCGGCTGGACTGCAGAGACGAGGCAGTGAAAAAAAAAAGAAAGAAAAACACAGTCTGTCACTCACTTCTGAATCTACGAAGAGAGCGGCCAATGAAAAGCATGTGTACTGTGCAAGAGGGGGAGGGACCAAGCCTTCCTGTTCAGTTATATATGCTAAGCGGTCTTTTGGTGATTCGTTTGGCAACGTCACTTCCCGTTCACTGACCGAACGATTCATTTGGGCGGTTGTGGGTGGGGGGGATGAGGAGGGCGAACGATTCGTTGAACGAATCTTTTTACTGAACGAACCGGAATTGATTCGTTTCCTCAGGTGAATGACTTTTCCCGTCACTAGAGTAGACCAACACATTTTTGTTCATTTTACCTGGCGGCAGCACATGCCTCATCTGTTCAGAGACGGTGTTCTTCCAAAATCTGCTACATCGGCGAAACGTGCTACATTACTTGAATTTGACACTCAGAGTACTACTGTGCGCGCTAAACTTGTTTTTTTGGATGCATACAGGCAGAACGCACTAAAAATGCCTTAAGAAAATACTTAAAGGCGGTTATACCAAATAAGGACGGTTTAAATACGCTACGTGACTAATGTGGTCAACTGCTTCAAAGCTAACACATAAAAACACAATGGTTAAAAGTATGAGAGGGTAATACATGCAAAAAGTATTTTTGAGGCAATGAAAAGGTTCTAAAAAACTAAATAAAAACAAAAATAGTGAGTACTCGCCGCTTCTGACCGATGTGCGCATGCGTTCGGATGCTTGCGCAAGCGCGCTGAGCGTTGTGTAGACGTTGCGCCGCATAGTAAGGAATGGCCGAACAACGGTAGCGCTTGTAAAAAGCAGCAATTTGAAAAGGCACTATGAGACGAAGCACGTAGCTTTTTCGCAAAGTTTCCCTATGAACTCTGCCATCCGTTCTCAAAAAATAGCGGAATTAGGGACTCAATATGATCGCGTTATTATTTATTCCTAATTAATTATTATTAAATATTATTTATTACTTACTATAAATTTATTTTTTATATTTTATTTACATTTTTGAATGTTGTAATTATCAGCACGGCCACGTAAAGATACATTTGTATTTTCTGTAAAAAAAAAAAGAAGCATTAAAAATATTTCCGGACCCGAGATTGTTGTAATTTTTTAATTTCGGACCCAGAGGATTTTTAATTCATGACCCCCTGGTCTATAGGAAAGTCAAAGTCATTGCAAGTCAACATGCAATGACACATTACGGCCACCAGGGGGCCCCCTGAAAATCCGCTTATGCCCTTGACCTATCAATCAAATTTGTACACTATCAGGCGACTGAAATATCTCAGTTGAAATGACTTCAACACACAGTGATAAATGCACCAATTTTATTGTAAAATTTCACAGCTATGTGCAATTCCCTTATGAAAAGTACGTTTGGATGCTATGCAGACACCGTGCCCCCTTTTTGTACACATAACTCAAGAATTACATGGATACCAAACAACAAATGTAAGCAGGAGAATTGGATCTAACTTGCTGTGTGAAACCTTGTATAATGCTTTTGTTTTTATAGTTATTTTTTTCCCCCAACATAGATAGCAGTAGAAAATATATTGTGTGCTGTATTTCTGGCTCCTAAAATAAGAATCACAAAGTAAATACAGTAAAAATACAAAAACAAATTGAGTTGCTCCTATTTCATGAAGTGAAACTAAACACTCAACATGCACACACTTCATTGCAATCCCCACGTCTTTACATTTGAGGAATAAGCTATAACTACGTCATGTAGAATATGCAATACAATATCCTTTTTTTTCTTCTTTTTTTTCTTTTTATTTCAAAAGCCATACCATTGTAGGTTTCAGATTCAGGATGAATAATGATATGTTTGCAGCCTGAAAATACGAATAGAATAGTTGCAGTGCACGGTCATGTCATTCTTTTCATTTCGACACTTGTACAGGTAAAAATTATATCTAGTTTACGTAACTGTTGCAGTTTGTCAGTTGGGTATTTAAGTCTGTAACATTGCAAGTACATACATGAACTGAAACTGATGAAGTACAGTCGAATCAATCAAAGACAACACTGTAGTGGCTTGATAAGACAACTAATGTGGAAATTTAGGAACATAACAGGACTAGTTAGGGAAACGTGGATGGTGGCATTTAGACTGTTTTATTCTGGAATAGGTAAATAAGCGTTTTATCAAGAACAAATTCTTATCTCAATAAAATTTTAATGACAATTTCTTTAATTAAAGTGCAGGTAGTCCCCGGTTTACGAATGACTTCTGTTCCTGTGCTGGGGATGTAACTCGGATTTCCGCGTAAATCGGGATTAACCCTTTAAATACCTCAAAACACCCTCTAAATTAAAAAATATATATCCAAAAATATTATACGTCATTGCACTGTCCTTGCCGAGACGTCCTAACTAGACAGTTAGCTAACCTCCGAAAATGACGATGTCAGACGTCTGTGTGCTTTGCTGACTTTATTCAGCTGCTCATGACATCAACACAAAATAAAATGAAATTAAATCTGACTCCAAAAACAGCAATTCAAATTTGCGTTAACAAGTAGCTGCTGATACAGCAATAAATGTGCGCGCAGGCTGTCAATTCTGTCACTCGGATAATCTCTGTGTGTGTGAGGTGGGCAGCGCGCGTCTGTACATGCGATTGTTTCCTGTTCAACGCTTCCTGCGCCAAAGCAGTGCCGAGAACCAAAAGTGGTATTTGCCATGTGCCATTTTTTTTTTTGCCATGTGGCATTATTTTTTGCCATGTGGCAAAATTGATTTTGTCATGTGGCATTTTCTTTGCCATGTGGCAAAATAGATTTTGCCTTGTGCCAATTTTTTTGTCATGTGGCAAAATTGATTTTTCCTTTGACAAGTGGCAATTTTTTGCCATGTGGCAAAATTGATTTTTCAATGTGGCATTTTCTCTGCCATGTGGCAAAATGGATTTTGCCATTTGGCATTTTTCCTTTGCCATGTGGCATTTTTTTTTTTTTTTGCGATGTGGCAAAATAGGTTTTGTCATGTGGCATTTTCTTTGCCATGTGGCAAAATGGATTTTGCCATGTGGCATTTTTTTGCCAAGTGGCAAAATTGATTTTGCCATGTGGCATTTTTTTGCCAAGTGGCAAAATTGATTTTGCCATGTGGCATTTTTTTGCCAAGTGGCAAAATTGATTTTGCCGTGTGGCATTTTTTTTGCCATGTGGCAAAATAGGTTTTGTCATGTGACATTTTCTTTGCCATGTGGCAACATGGATTTTACCATGTGGCATTTTTTTTTTTTGCCACGTGGAAAAATTGATTTTTCCATGTGGCATTTTCTTTGCCATGAGGCAAAATGGATTTTGCCACGTGGCATTTTTCCTTTGCCATGTGGCAAAATTGATTTTGCCATGTGGCATTTTTCCTTTGCCGTGTGGCATTTTTTTGCCACATGGCAAAATTGATTTTTTTCATGTGGCATTTTTTTTGCCATGTGGCAAAATGGATTTTGCCACATGGCAAAAAAAAAAATTCCACATGGCAAAATCAATTTTGTCACATGGTAAATACCACTTTTGGTTCTCGTTGTCTGCAAGCATGCATCACAAAACAAAAGTCAACATTTAAAAAAAAACAAAACAAAAAACGATGAGACTCAGGCGTTGTAAAGTCGAAATCGTGTAAGTCAGGTCCGTCGTAACCCGGGGTCTACCTGTACAAGTTATCCATTCTCTGTGGTCCTAAAGGGGTTTATAAAAACTGGAACTGACCATTGATGGGCAGTAAGACTGACCAATGCCTAATAATAATTAAAATACCGTATTTTCCGGACTATAAGTTGAACCAGCCAAAAAATGCTTATTGAAGAGGGGGGAAAAAATCATATACATAGTCACACCAGAGTCCAAAATCCAACACCAAGAACAGACATGTCATCTTGAAAGGCAATTTAAAATAAAAACAGAATACAACAGGCTGAGTAAGTGTACGGTATGCTAACATTACATGACACGTGAACAATGAACTGAGAATGTGCCCGGTATGTTTACTAGTGCTGCAACCATTAATCGATTAACTCGAGTAATTCGATTAGAAAAAAAGCTTCGAATCAAATTTTGCTGCTTTGAGGATTCGTTTATTTAGAGTGGCGTTGTAATGGTTCGTTTTTCAAAGTGTTTGCATTTCGTTTTATTGATTTGGGCGGATGCTTGTGGTAACAGTGTATATGACATAACTGCTCTAACATGGTTGAATCCAGCTGCTCCCTGTTAAGACCAACATTAGGAAAGTTTTTGTTTGAGCTATGATTGTTTATACATATGTAATTTAGTTTAGAGCAGTAGTTCTTAACCTTGCTAAAAGGTACCGAACCCCACGAGTTTCACAGGTGTATTCACTGAACCCTTTGGAATTTCTTAATAAAGCCATTTTTTAAACAAATTCAAAACCTACAAAGCTAACATCTAATTGAATTCCTGTTCAAATTTCTTCCAGATTTCAAATTTTTTACAAATTGTTTTGCCTTTATCTGTTGTTGTGTTTACGTTATCTGTATGTTTACCTGCTGTAAAATAAGTTACTCCTTCTTAAGGGACAATAAACCTGAACTGAGCTGAACAAACCATCAAATGTTTGTATTCTGTTTCACTACTTGCATCTTGGAATCTGCAGAATATGATTTTATTTTTGGGGCCATTTTGTTCAGCCCTTCCCAGTTGTTTTTATAAGTTACCACCAATGTGGAAACACAGGCCTTGAGCGCCCTCTTGCGGAATAGTGTGAAAGTAACATGTGAAATGATACAATGATGTGTTAACTAATTTCACACATAAATCACTCCAGATTATAAATAGTGCCCCCGGCCAAACTATGATTAAAAATTTTTTTTAAAAACCCTGTAATTTATAGTTCGAAAAATACGGTAAACACATTTTCTCAGAAATTGTTATTCTTTTTCTTTTATCTCTCCAGCCACAGTATGCTGAAGCTCCATAGAAGTCAGGTCACATTTGCACATACAGTTGGACAGACCTGGGTGAGAACATTTTGCACAACATAGAAAGAACACAAGAGAAGTTAAGCTAACGCTCCGTTAACATACTGACGAATAAAAATGCACCCTTGATATAAATGCATTATTTCTTTTTTTAACACTATAAACATAAAGTACAACTTATTTCCATGAAATAAATACCATAAATAATAAATACCCCCTACCCTTGGATTATTCTAGACCATTAAATAAGTCAAATATACAGTATTTTGATTGAATGTGAACAGCTGAAATTACAAAATATATATTTATATAGATCCTTTTTTTAAAGAGAATCCCAAGTATTTTTTTCCCCATAATTTACTCTATGTACATCGGAATGTGATTCACACACACACTTTTTTTTTTGTTTTTTTTTTTTTGGTGAGAGTATTGATCAATGTTTTTTGCCCCCACCCGTGTCTTTAGTGCGTTTTATGTTACACGACATTTACAAAGCTTTCATTGTGTCCTCTCTACACAAGACCATTCAAAGCAAAAGGATCGGAGGAAACGAACATTCGTGACTTTCCGCTAAAATAGAGATGCTCAAATAAGGCTGTTCAAAAAAAAAAAAAATAATAATAATAATAATACAGTGAGGAAAATAAGTATTTGAACAGCCTGCGATTTTGCAAGGTTCTCCCACTTAGAAATGATGGGCTGGTTTGAAATGAAGGCAATAGTATTTTTTCTCGTATTTACAGTTTGTATTACTCTAACCTACCCAATATAAAATAAATATCATTTATATAATTTAAGGAAAACAAGCAGAATATATTTGATATAGGGCATAAGAGATACATGACGCCTTCTGACCACGGAAGCCCAACGCGTACGTCACGCAGCTGACTGAGCAAGATTGACGCTGACTACCAGGTGATAGGCAAGACATCTACAAGCCCACGTCTGCAACACCTAATCCCGCAATCAGCTCTTCAGGACAGTCCACAACAAATGGCAGGACATCCTGTACGACCACAACACCCGATAACAAAAACAACTCTTAAGTTTGATAGCTCGGCGCCTCTCAGATGTCAAGGCAGGCCGAACCTCCCACCTCAGTTGGCTCAGTAACCATGACCCAGCAACGAACGCTGACGCACGAACTTGACCGCCCAAATCTGCAACAGAAGAATGATCCTAAACAACACCCGGGCACCCTTCGTCCGGCCCACCTTACCACAGACTTCAAAAAGACTGAACGTTTAGCTAACAATTGTCGCTTCTCGGGGACATTCCAATGTGCTCGTTGTTTTGCTGACCCTGGATCCAGAATTGTGTCTCTGTCGGGAACCTATTTGCTGTTTGATCGCTGTCGACCTGAATAAATTGTCAACTTTCAAAATGGAGTCAGTCCAAGGGGTTAAGACTAAGGTGAACACATGCAGTTTGGCCTTTTGGCCCGGTTGTCAGAGTCTTGCCAGCCCGGGTCGTTGGGGCTGCGCCAGCGCAGGTCCGGCGGTTTGGCTGGTGTGATTTCGGCTATCTGGCCAAAAGGTCAGATTCCTTCAGAAATTTTAATGTTGAAGCTAAATATGACTGTCAGTCTTCCTCAGACTGGGGCTCCATGCAAGATCCATCTCGTAGGGTCTCAATGATCTAAAGAAATGTCAGGAATCAGCCAAGAACTACACAGGAGGAGCCGGTCAATGACCTGCAAGGAGCTGGGACCACCATTTCCAAGGTTAGTGTTGGTAATACACTAAGGTTCCCCTGCTTAAACCAGCACATGTCCAGACAGACTCTTAGCCTATACAAAGCTAGAATTCTGCTCAAAAAGTAGTGGGTATTTAAAGATAATCCAACAACAATTTGCCTTTCAGACCCCGTGTATTGGTCAGCTTTCTTTCTGAAAGAAAGAAGAAAAAATAAGCCCTGTGCTAAAAAAAGCAATCCCAATGACAAAGATTTTAACATTTTACAAATGAAATGCCTCAATTTTGGAACTAATGTACAACACTTTAAAAGCCGGGAGGGTCAATAATCGATTTACAATCGAACCGGAGCCTCTGAATCGTAATCGTAATTGAATCATTAGGTGCCCAAAGATTCCCACCTCTACTTACACTACGTCAGAAACAGGGGTCGCGTTAACCGAATATTTTCCGTCGTTGACCGATTTTTTAAAACGGTGACGGAAAAAACTGAAGTCCATCCGTCATTTTGACCGGTTGCAATTCACACCCCAGACCACAGGGTGGCGAGTGAGCTTATTAATTAGCTATTGTCTCTCTTGATGCATGACGTCGTTGGCCTTACTCTGAAAAATGTCAAGGCAACTGAGTGTCCGAAGTTTCTTCAAAAAGCCCAAAACGACGATGGTGTTGATAAAAGAGGTGAAAAAACAGGGACTGCACAAGCGGGCACGCAATTCAAGTCCATGCGCACCAGGAGGAAAGTATGAGACTACGTTCAGGCCACAGCAGGTGAACTGTTAATTTCATTGTTCCATATGCTACATATGGTAGGCTACCTATCTACTGGTGCCACAGTCACTTGTTTTTGTCAAGGCGGAGAAAAGTTACATATTCATTTGCTTGATGTGTGATGGCACGGTGTGGATTCTCTGTTAAGCTTGTTCGGACAGAATATTAATTTAAAATGAATGAAAACTAAATACTATTGAATATGTTGAAGCGGTATGCAATGTTATTAGTCTTGTTAGCTGTAGGCGCACTGTCCTATTCCCCTCACTATCCACTCGCGGGGGCCTACGCTTGTCAGTGACGTTCCTTATTCTCGCTATATGATTATACAACTTTAACATTTGTTAATAATACGCTCTGTGTGTAGTATCATCCATCGCTTTTCCTTTTTAAATGGGCACTTATAAGCGAACGCAAGAAGTAACAACGGGAACATTTTTAAACAGGCATTTCACGGGAGAGCATTTCGACTCTTCGGCCAATCATATAGCGAGAGCGAGTGGATAGTGAGGGGACCGTGCGCGGCTCTTAAGTGTCTCTGTCACGGGACTGTAGTAGCCGGTAACGCGCTCGGCCAAATGGACACACAAGTACGGAAGGTGAATTATGCCAAACAAAGGGTCACCACAATGTCATTATCATCATTTTAAAAATTTAAGTGACGGGTAAAAATAGATTATGACCGGATTTTTATGACCCTGTCAGTCAAAATGACAGACAACGAAAAAGTCTAGCGCAACCTCTGGTCAGAAACTCGTTCGGTACGCCTCCGTTCCGAACCGAGGACCACGTACCGGAACGGTTCAATACAAATACATGTACCGTTACACCCTTAGTACAAGGGGTTAAGACTAAGGTGAACGCGCGGGGTTTGGCCTTTTGGCCGGGTTGCTGACTCTCGCTGGCCCGGGTCGCCGGCGGTTTGGTTGGCGTGATTCCGGCAATCTGGCTAAAGGGTCAGGTTCCTTCAAGCAGTATAATGCAATTAAATTGTTGAGAAAAAAAAAACATACTGTAATTTCTGGATGTTTTTTTTTTAGATGGTCTCTCGCAGTGGACAAGCACCTACCATGAAAATTTAAACCAGCCCATCATTTCTAATTGGGAGAAATTGCAAAATCGGGGGGTGTTTAAATACTTATTTTCCTCACTCTAATAATAATGTGTTTTGTGTCTTGTGTCCTGTATTTGCACTCACATCCACTTTGGAATGTTGTTTAGTTATTAGGTTTTCCTTGTGAAAGCTGCAGTTTTCTCAAGCAGTGAAGGACAAGCGTCATAGTCAGAGTACCTTTCCTTGAGTCCTTTCTTGCATACGTAAACTGCATTAAGGAAATGCTTGCTGGCTTTTAACAGTTGATGTTCCCCACAGATGTCAAAGTGATTTTCTTTCCCCCTAAATTGTCTGCAGTTAAACCCTGAATGATAACCAGCAGTAGCCGACAAAAAAAAAAAAATGCATGTCTTTTTTTCTGACCTTGAAAAGTGCATGCATAAATATAAACACACTGTGTCATGGGAAAATATTTACAATATCTGTACAGTTGTCCATAAACGCCATCACTGTTGACTACACGCATAAAAAAATGATAGACGATTAGTTGCGCCGCCACATCAGCCAAAATAAACCTCATGAATTAAGGATGAACATCATAATGGATTAATTGGTTGTTGAGAATTATTCGCTATTGAAGCAGCTGTGGCAAAATGTGCGCTACAGTCCTGTCAAATGAAGTGACGACTATACACAACGCCTTAGGGCAGCATTATTCTGCTTAGTAAAATACGGGTTTGGAAAATGGAACATTCACAAAGATTCTCCCATCCCATGAAAATTAAAAAAAAAAAGACAAAGGACAACAATAAGTGAGTGTTAAGAATTTGGCAAATGATTAAGTAATCCTATCTTGAAGCAAAATGCTTGATTTTGTTTTTACTAGTTTGCTGTCAAAGAAGGCAACGTGTCAACTATGGAACATTGAGCTTCATCCAACACTGCAATTTTACTCAGTACTAATTATTAAACAGGAGTTTAGAACCAGAGGCGGAACAAATGTGAGCAGGGCCTGGGTACGATGAGCATAATTTGGACCCCCGAATTGGGGGTGCGGGTGCTAGTGGACTGTTATTTGAAGGGCCCTTAAAGGGAACCTCAGACTTTAAAAATTGTCGGCTCTAATAAGCCAAAATTATTCTCTTTTACTAAGATACAGTAAATAAGTATTTAGTCAACCACTAATCGTGCAAGTTCTCCCATTTGAAAATATTGGAGAGGTCTGTAATTGTCAACATGGGGAAACCTCAACCATGTGAAACAAATGTGGAAAAAAACCCAGAAAATCACATTGTTTGATTTTTAAAGAATTTATTTGCAAATCATGGTGGAAAATAAGTATTTGGTCAAAACCAAAAGTTCATCTCAATGTTTTGCAATAACAATAACAGAGGCCAAACGTTTTCTTTAACTCTTCACAAGCTTTTCACACACTGTTGCTGGTATTTTGGCCCATTCCTCCATGCAGATCTCCTCCAGTGATGTTTTGGGGCAGTGTCGTTGGGCAACACGGACTTTCAACTCCCTCCACAGATTTTCTATGGGGTTGAGATCTGGAGACTGGCTAGGCTGAAAGACCCAGCCAGGTCTCATCTTCAATGCCCTTGCTGATGGAAGGAGATTTTCACTCAAAATCTCTCGATACATGGCCCCATTCATTCTTTCCTTTACACAGATCAGTCGTCCTGGTCCCTTTGCAGAAAAACAGCCCCAAAGCAGGATGTTTCCACCCCCATGCTTCACAGTGGGTATGGTGTTCTTCGGATGCAATTCAGTATTCTTCCTCCTCCAACATGAAAACCTGTGTTTCTACCAAAAAGTTCTATTTTGGTTTATCTGACCATAACACATTCTCCCAGTCCTCTTCTGGATCATCCAAATGCTCTCTAGCGAACTGCTGAGGGGCCTGGACGTGTACTGGCTTCTGCAGGGGGACACGTCTGGAAGTGCAGGATTTAAGGTCCCTGGCAGCGCACTGTGTTACTGATAGTAGCCTTTGATACTGTGGTCCCAGCTCTCTGTGGGTCATTCACTAGGTCCCCCCATGTGGTTCTGGGATTTTTGCTCACCGTTCTTGTTATCATTTTGACGCCATGGGGTGCGATCTTGCATGGAGCCCCAGATCGAGGGAGATTATCAGTGGTCTTGTATGTCTTCCATTTTCTAATAATTGCTCCCACAGTTGATTTCTTTACACCAAGCATTTTACCTATTGCTGATTCAGTCTTCCCAGCCTGGTGCAGGTCTACAGTTTTGTCTCTGATGTCCTTTGGCAGCTCTTTGGTCTTGGCCATAGTGCAATCTGGAGTGTGACTGACTGAGGTTGTGGACAGGTGTCTTTTATACCGATCATGAGTTAAAACAAGAGCCATTAATACAGGTAACGAGTGGAGCCTCATTAGACCTCGTTAGAAGTTTGACCTCTTTGACAGCCAGAAATCTTGCTTGTTTGTTGGTGACCAAATACTTATTTTCAACTCCAATTTGGAAATAAATTATTTAAAACTCTAACAATGTGATTTTGTTTTTTTTTTTCTCCCCCACATTCTGTCTCTGATGGTTGAGGTTCACCCATGTTGACAATTACAGGCCTCTCTAATCTTTTCAAGTAGGAGAACTTGCAAAATTGGTGGTTGACTACATATTTATTTGCCCCACTTTAATTGGTGTTTAAATGTCCATCTCGTCTGATCAAAATGTAAATTTAGCCTCGCAAAAGTCAGCTAGCTTAAATGCTACAAATGCTAACGTATATACAATTTTCATAGCTAATCGCTCACACAATCTCTAACTCTAAACTTAATTACCTCCATAATTATCATTGTCAAATTATTAATTAACACCATCATTAGACATAATAAAATACTTTGTAACTTTTTGGATAGTTTTTTTTTTTTAAAAGGTTAATCCCGATTTATGGAGAAATTTGGGTTTCGTCACCAGGTTAAGAACAGAACTCGTTCGTAACCCCAGGACTACCTGTACATGTAAAACAATAGCAGCACAAACGAAATTTTTACAGGACAAACGAATGGCACCATTTTGGGTCCATTTTGCTATAAATAGGCTGCGTGACGTCATCACTTGAAATTAAGATCTCAATATCGCAAAAAAGGATAACAGCACAAACAAAACTTTGTACAGCACCAAGAATTGACACCATTTTCAATCAAAATGGGGGGCTGGTTGACCTCAGATTGACCTATGAAAGAATTCTAAGTATCTTAAAAACGATAGCAGCACAAACAAAAGCCAACGTAGCACAAACGATTGACATTTTAATATAAATTTGCGTCTGATTGGGGGCCAACTTCACGTAGGTGTCTTGAGGGGCCTGCAAATAATATTCCACTAGACCCACCTCAGGGGTCTCTAACTTCACGGAGGTTCTCCAAGCACCTGGCAGAGATATTTTAACACTTTAACACCATATTACAGCTCCGCACATTATCTTACCTTTCTGTTTGGCCCTCCCCTTACCAAACCACGCCGACTTTACGCCCGGGTGTGGTTGGACCTCAAGCACCCCCATTAGTTCCGCTCCTGTTTAGAACAATCAGGGGATTGTTAATTTAGAAAATCGATTCATTGTCCAATTTTAGATGTCATCAAATGCTCTAATCTATAAATTCACATACAGTATGCTTGTTTTACACTACTATCGTGGTACCTTGACTTGATGTTGAATTTGAGCTCATTTCTCAATTTACGCATTTCGATGAAGACTACTCGTACGTCAAATTTTGCGCACAAAACCAAAAATGGACCTCGAGACATTTCGTAACCCAGAAAACCTTGCTAGTCTGCTTTTTGTCTTGAAATAGATGATCAATTGTCCACAAAAAATGCAAAAACAAACCGAAAAAATGGCGTTGGCACAGTGAACAGATGATCACGGAAAGGAATATTTCCAATCATTTCTCAATCGTTTTATGTCGCTTAAATGTAATGCTACAGGATTTGCGACATACATCTGGCGCACCTAAACCAATGAATCCTATCCAATCAGGGAAAAAAAAGGGGAATGCTGAAATGAAAAGAAAAAATAATGGCAGCGTCGCCCCTCTTGACGAAATGTCCCACACAACTTAAAAAGAGCGCATGATAAGGCTGGTAGCGCGCTCCTAGAGATACAGATAGGAGACCCAGTAGACGAGGTTGAAGAGACCGAAAGCGGTGGGGAAGAAGATACGTGCGTAAGAGTCAATTTTGGCGATGCGGATGTGCAAGCGGCCGTGCCGCCACGCCCCCGAGTGGCAGTCCTCGAAGCAGCAGAAGAAGCTTGTGCAGTCTTTCCCATCCAGACACTCGTAGCCGTATTCCTCGTCGCGCTCCTGCATGTGCGTGGCGTTGTTCATCTGGATGGCTGTGGCCGAGCGCGGACGGATGTCCACCGTGGGCGTCTGCTTTTGGACAGGAAGCCAAAAGTTAGTTTGTGGCCACGCTCGCCGCTTCCGATGCCCTCGTGAGACCTAACGGATCGTTGGGGGGGAGGACTCATTTGAGCTGCCACTTCGTACGGTGCCGTTAGTCAGCAAAATGTGATTAGCACCTTCTATGTAAATAATTAAGCTTTTAATGTGAAGAAAAAAACAAAAACAACGGTAACTACCCCTGTTGTTGTAATTGGCTGAGTCTACTCTAGTGACAATGGGTCAGTCTCCGCGGAGACCCGAAAGCAAATTACATTGTATGGGCTGCCCAATGAGGCAGTGCAAATATTTTTATCACATTAGCAATGTCTTTTCACCGCTTAGCTGATGAGCGGATGAAGACTAAGGCAAGACCACGCTAGGAAACATACTTCACAAAAAATTCAAATGAAATGGAAATCAGACACATAAATTTGTGTCAAACTCCCACGAAATACATAGGCATCCACTTCTTTTTAAAGCATTACGATGTAACAAGATTATCCTATCCCCTTCCTGTCCTGTCCCTATCCTATCTACTTCTCAAAGTACAGTGGTACCTCTACATACAGTTGTGGTCAAAAGTTTACATACACTTGTGAAGAACATAATGTCATGGCTCTCTTGAGTTTCCAGTTATTTCTACAACTCTGATTTTTCTCTGATAGAGTGATTGGAACAGATACTTCTTTGTCACAAAAAACATTCATGAAGTTTGGTTCTTTTATGACTTTATTATGGGTGAACAGAAAAAAGTGATCAAATCTGCTGGGTCAAAAATATACATACAGCTGCGCTAATATTTGGTAACATGTCCCTTGGCCATTTTCACTTCAATTAGGCGCTTTTGGTAGCCATCCACAAGCTTCTGGCAAGCTTCTGGTTGAATCTTTGACCACTCCCCTTGACAGAATTGGTGCAGTTCAGTTATATTTGATGGCTTTCTGACATGGACTTGTTTCTTCAGCATTGTCCACAAGTTCTCAATGGGGTTTAAGTCAGGACTTTGGGAAGGCCATTCGAAAACCTTCATTCTAGCCTAATTTAGCCATTCCATTACCACTTTTGATGTGTGTTTGGGGCAGGGGTCGCGTTAACCGAATATTTTCCGTCGTTGACCGGTTTTTTAAAACGGTGACGGAAAAAACTGAAGTCCGTCCGTCATTTTGACAGGTTGCAATTCACACCCCAGACCACAGGGTGGCGAGTGAGCATATTAATTAGCTATTGTCTCTCTTAATGCATGACGTCATTGGCTATTCTGTCAGAATATTGTAGCGTCACCTGGGTCTGGCGGCGGCACCGTGATTGACACATCAACGCGAGGTTCTTATTGGTGCACCCGGTGTGCCAGCGCGTCATCCAATTGGTGGACTAGATTGCCACTAGATTGATAGAAGTTCTACCGTATTCTGACAGACCCGAAGAGGAGAGCGAGATGAACTGCTGTAATTCGACAAGAAATCTGGGCACCGAATGATCACCACAGACTATGTAGTAGTCATTTTATATCTGGTAAGATGCATTTAATATATATTTAGAAGATTTTGGGCTGACAACCACAATTAAGATCGTTGTGTGACGTTGGTGATTGGGGTCTATGTAGTTGCCTCTTTTTCTTTGGGGGCGGAGTTGTTGTTTTGTTGGTGTTGTTGACGGTAAGTAGAGTAAAAAGAGGGAGAAAAATACCACGACTTTCGTGTCTAATTTTTGGCCGCCAAGCAAGCGTTACAATATTAATTAAAAATGAATGAAAACGAAATACTATTGAATATGTCATCATTATAATTTAAAAAATTTAAGTGACGGGTAAAAATAGATTATGACCGGATTTTTATGACCCTGTCAGTCAAAATGACAGACAACGAAAATGTCTAGCGCAACCTCTGGTTTGGGGTCATTGTCCTGTTGGAACACCCAACCCAATCTTCGGGCTGATGACGTTAGGTTATCTTGATGAATCTGAAGGTAATCCTCCTTCTTCATTATCCCATTTACTCTCTGTAAAGCACCCGTTCCATTGGCAGCAAAACAGCCCCACAGCATAATAATACCACCACCGTGCTTGACGGTAGGCATGGTGTACTTGGGGTTAAAGGCCTGACCTTTTCTCCTCCAAACATATTGCTGGGCATTGTGGCCAAACAGCTCGATTTTTGTTTCGTCTGACCACAGAACTTTCCTCCAGAAGGTCTTATCTTTGTCCATGTGATCATCAGCAAACTTCAGTCGAGCCTTAAGGTGCCGCTTTTGGAACAAGGGCTTCCTTCTTGCACGGCAGCCTCTCAGTCAATGGAGATGCAAAACACGCCTGACTGTGGACACTGACACCTGTGTTCCAGCAGCTTCTAATTCTTGGCAGATCTGCTTTTTGGTGATTCTCGGTTGAATCTTCACCCTCCTGACCAATTTTCTCTCAGCAGCAGGTGATAGCTTGCGTTTTCTTCCTGATCGTGGCAGTGACAAAACAGTGCCATGCACTTTATACTTACAAACAATTGTTTGCACTGTTGCTCTTGGGACCTGCAGCTGCTTTGAAATGGCTCCAAGTGACTTTCCTGACTTGGTCAAGTCAATGATTCGCTTTTTCAGATCCATGTATGTAAATTTTTGACCCAGCAGATTTGATCACTTTTTCTGTTAACCCATAATAAAGTCATAAAAGAACCAAACTTCATGAATGTTTTTTGTGACAAAGAAGTATCTGTTCTAATCAATCTATCGGAGAAAAATCAGAGTTGTAGAAATAACTGGAAACTCAAGAGAGCCATGACATTATGTTCTTCACAAGTGTATGTAAACTTTTGACCACAACTGTACAAATTTAATTCATTCAAGGACCTGGTTTGTAAGTCGAAATGGTCGCATGTCGAGCGATATTTTCCCATAAGAATATTTGATAAATTTGTTCCGCAGCCCAAATTCCTACGTTAAATCCTTAACACAGTGTTTTTCAACTGGTGTGCCGCGGAACACTAGTGTGCCGTGAGAGGAATTGTCAGGTGTGCCGCGAGAAATTATGCAATATCGCATTTTTTATAGGGCTGTCAAAATTATCGCGTTAACGGGCGGTAATTATTTTTTTAAAATTAATCACGTTAAAATATTTGACGCAATTAACGCACATGTCCCGCTCAGACAGATTTAAATGTCAGTAGAGTGAAATGCCCACTTGTTAATTGTGTTTTATGGAGTTTTGCTGCCCTCTGCTGGCGCTTGGGTGCGACTGATTTTATAGGCTTCAGCACCCATGAGCATTGTGTAATTATTGACATCAACAATGGCGGGCTACTAGTTTTTTTTTGACTGAAAATTTTACAAATTTTATTAAAATGAAAACATTAAGAGGGCGTTTTTAATATAAAATTTCTAATACTTGTACTAACATTTATCTTTTAAGAACTACAAGTCTTTCTATCCATGGATCGCTTTAACAGAATGTTAATAATGTTAATGCCATCTTGTTGATTTATTGTTATAATGAACAAATACAGTCCTTATGTACCGTATGTTGAATGTATATATCCATCTTGTCTTATTTTTCCATTCCAACAATTTATTTTACAGAATATATATAATTTACAGAAAAATAAGGCATATTTTATAGATGGTTTGAATTGCGATTAATTATGATTAATTAATTTTTAAGTTGTAATTAACTCGATTCAAAATTTTAAACGTTTGACAGCCCTAATTTTTTATTTAACGTAGTTGGGCGGAGTTACAATAGGAAGGGAGGAGTAGGTAGAAGGTTGTGGTTATGTGCTAATGAGTGAGGTATTGTTCGTGTCGTGTTCAAGAACTGCTCGGATTTCTAGCCTTCAGCCACCTTGCTGTCCGCGACAATGTGCACCCCAGCACGTCAACTGGACATCATTTGACTAGTAGAGTTGGGAATCCTTGGGCACCTAACGATTCGATAACCACTCAGAGGCTATGATTCAATTATTAATCGAATATTGGTGACCCCCCTTGCCCCCAAGCGATTAGCTGCTTTTAATGTTTCGTACATTAGTTACAAAAATCCTCTCAGGCTTAACTCAACTATTTCACCATCAAGTTAACAGTTCAAAACAGTAAATAAAATACTAAAGTCCCCATTCTGTATCAGCAGCTTTAAAGTACATTCAATTAATTTGATGTCGTGAATCAACCGTTAAAGTTGTTAAAATTGCTCCAGTATAATTTCCCTTTGTTAGGTTTTGTGTTGGTTCCCTCCTACTGTGTTCATGTGATTGCCCATTGATTTCACCAGTTGTTCCTGCTCCTAGTGTATCGCCACCCTGCATCCTTCTGTGTCGCCCATCTGTTCCTTGTTGTCTCGTTACCCCTCGTCACTGTGTGTATATAAGCTCCCAGTTTCTTTTCACTCCTTGTTGCATCATTGTCTATGTCGATGTCGAAGTCCTGTCCAAGCCCTCGTGTATTAGTCCCTCCGATAGAGTAAGTTTTGTTTGAACCTTGCATTTTTGATCCCCAGTACTTTTGGTTGTAGTTTGTGCTTTTGTTAGTTATTATTAAAACATTTTTTGAGTTCACCGTCACCTGCCTTGCTGCCATTTGTTTCCCTGCATTTGGGTCCACACCACCTGCCAGCCCTGCGTCCCTGACACCCTTCTGTCTACTTTTGACATGTGAAAGTTTTAAAACTGTTTTAAAGATAGATTCAAGTCAAGATTTTTCCAATTTAGGAGTATTTTAGATCAAAAGTTAATTAAGTTCGCTTGGAATGTTCGATACATCTGCTTTCTAGGAAACTCTCCTGCTTTAAGATGGCGGCTATTTACTAACGCCGCCGGCAAGTATGTCATTTCGCATCTTATTTTCTATACATGTGCTGCTAACGCCACCGAGCTTGTTATTTCGCATCTAGGTTTTTATACATGTGATATCTACCGTAGCAGATGTGTGCGTGGTTTGTAGCGGCTATCGTCAGCTGTCAGGTATTATTGTTTTTTTTTTTTATCAAGCCGCATGAGTTGAGCCAGAGCCGTGATTTAAGCATTGTCATTATAATGTTTACTCTCTGTCCGTTCCTCATTGCGTCCTGAAGACCGCGCTGACTGTATTTTAGTTCTGCTTTACTTGGCATATTTCAATAATCGGAATATGGATGTTTGTGAATCGTTCTCGAATCTTCCACGGCCAATTCGCGAATAATCTAGAAATCTGGAATTTCGCACACCTCTATTGATTAGACACGTCAAGTGTTGATATACACGAAAGTGTCCTTTCCATTTTATCCATATTTGACGACCGTCAATCTTCCGCCTGTGATTTGTTCCAAAACATTGTCAAAGACAGCAAAAGAAATCCGAGCAGTTCCCGGAAAACAATGAAATTGCAACGCTACCATAAATCGTCGCATGTCAAGCATGTCGTCATATATCGAGACAGATGACGAGTCAAACTTTATGTCGGATGTCGAAAGGATCGTATGCAGAGGTACCACTGTATTACTAAGACTCGAACCGCCACGTGAGGAAATATGGTGTGACAAAACTTTCTGTGACTGTCCTTATAGAGGGAGACAACGCGTATTCAGATATGCTGTTTTCATCCACTTTTTATCTTAAAAGTCATGTCACCTTCTGTTGCATAAATTTGGATTCTCACTGTTTGGCAGATTAAATGCTTCGGCAGCATTGGAAGGATCCTCGACCTTGCTGATAAACTGATGTCAAATCTGTCTTTTAGAAAGACTCGACGTGTCGAGCATCCCAAAAAGTTGAAGAATTTCTCATCACGGCTTTCTAAATGTGCTTACGTTTTTTTTTAATGTTATCCACTGATGAAACAAGAAAAAAAGAATCTTTCCATGAATATTTCCTGAATATATTAATACAGATTACATTTTAGTTCCGTCTACTTTATACAACAACAACATAAATATTTCTTGTTCATAGAACATATCCGCTATTAGCATGCGTCCTTAAACAAGCTTAGAAATACTTCAACTTGACTAAACAGTTCATTCCCTACAGCCTGATTTAGCCCAGCAATTGCGCACAAACCCAGTGTCCCTTTTGAAAATGACACATAACCCACACGTGAATAACAACATACTGGTTGCTTTCAGCATTTTGTCATTTTTTGGGGGTCTGAATGAACAGACAATATGTTGAGTTAATGAGGGGATTGAAGAGAGCAGGTTATGACTCAGTTCTCAAAGGGGATCAGTTTTTACTGGAGGCAGCGCAATGAGTGGAAGCTCAAGCAGAAGGAGCATTAGCGACGTCCCGCTTACACCGGGCTGTGCTGGGTTGGTGTTAGCAAACAAACAAAAAAAAAACAACCCAAAACAAAGGAACAACACAGTGGTGTTGGCAACTTTAACTGACTGAAGAGTAGACAACCTCTTAAGATTATAAAGTAAAATTATTTGGTGTTTGGTCCTTTTGAAGATGAATCCTCTAGATTAGATTGCCTCTGGTCTTGAAAGGTAGCTCTAAATGGCGCAAAATCCACTAAAAAAGCAGGGTTGTACACTATATGGACACAGGTTTTAGCAGACTGGAAAACATTTTCCTATAAAATAAGGAACTGGTTGCGCTTTGGTAAATAACATTTTCATGATTTTCTACAAAGTTGTGGAGTATTTGTGGTCATCTAGAACAGTGGTCACTAACCTATTTTGCATCACGGACTGGTACAATGTGGGCCTGTAGCTTTTTCCCTGTCAAAAAGCTGTCCAAAGACGTCGCCGCCCACAATACACAGCTAACAGTAGCTAAAGTTACTGTTTACATTGCCTGATGCTGGGCAGCTATAGGTGTGCAAACACCCCAGTCATGGTGGTCAACCACTAGAGGGCGACGTACACAAATATCTACTCGGATTAGTCAAGAAGCGGTCGTTAACAAATGATTTATTAGTTCTCTGCGGCCCGGTAGCAAATGCGCCATGGATCGGTACCGGTCCTCGGCCCGGTGTTTGTGGATAACTGATCTAGAATAGCATTTGTGAGGTTACGCTGGAACATGATGACGGATGAGCAGGGAACAATAGCTTCAAAACTGAGTAAAGCTATTCAATTTGGAATTCGGTTTGAGAGAGACTTTCTGCCACAGGTGGAAGTGTTAAAGTATCATTGGTAGCTTGTTCAAGATTAAGACAGGAAAATATAAATATTTGCAGTGTCTGCAGTCCTGCTATCACTGTATTGCAATGTCTAAGGGCGTATTCACACCTGCCCCGTTTGGACCGGACCAAATTAAAAACGTTTTGGGTGCGCACCTTGAGAGACAGCAAGAACCAAAAGTGGCATTTGCCATGTGGCAAAATTGATTTTGCCATGTGGCATTTTTTTTTTGTATGTGGCAAAATGGATTTAGAGGTATAGTCTGACTTGGGTGCCAGTTGCTTGTCGATGCACTGTAATGTAACGTGCACGGTCAAAAATCACAAACACACATTTTTCTGCCATTCAAAATGAAAGGAAAACTTGGACGTTCATAGCCGTCAATGGCATAGCCTTACTCGGGTGCTAGTTGAATGTCAGTGCGCTGTAATGGTAAGTGTATTGTCAAAAATCTCAGCCGCATATGCTTTTCTGCCATTTAATATGAATGGAAAATTTGGACATTCACAGCCGTCAATGGCATAGCCTTATTTGGATGCCAGTTGAATGTCAATGTGCTGTAATGGTCAAAAATCACAGCCACACATGTTTTTCTGGCATTTAATATGAATGGAAAATTTGGACGTTCATAGCAGTCAATGGCATAGCCTTACGCGGTTGCCAGTTGAATGTCAATGTGCTGTAATGGTAAGTGTACAGTCAAAAATCACAGCCGCACATGTTTTTTTCTGACATTTATGCAAAAATGCCAAATACCCCTCAAAAATGCCACATACAAAAAAAAAAAAAAAAAAAAAATGCCACATGTCAAAATTTTGCCACATGCCAAAATTAATTTTGCCACATGGCAAAAAAAAAAAAAAGCCACATGGAAAAATACAGTTTGTCACAAGGCAAAAAAATACCACACGGCAAAAAAATGCCACATGGCAAAATCCATTTTGCCACATGGCAAAAAAAAATGCCACATGGCATAATCCATTCTGCCACATGGCAAATACCACTTTTCGTTCTCGGCCTTGCTGCCTTTTATGCAGGTGTGAATACAAACCAGCAAACTCTGGTGCGGACCTAAACGCTGGTCCTAGACCTCGGCGGAGAGGTGGTCTCGGGACGCTTCCAAACGTGGTGCGGTTCGCTATAGGTGTGACCTACCGCACCATGGTCTGGACCATAGCTTAAATCACATACCTTTTTGCATGTAACAGGCTTCCGTAGCAAGGAAGTATTGTTTGGATTCAGCGTACGGTGAGTTTCATTTTCTAGCACTTATTTTATATTCACTGTATTTTTCTGCCACACATTGTCGGTCCATGAAAAAAAGGCCCATATCACACCGGTCTGTGGTGCAAAAAAGGTTAGGGACCACTGGGCTATAATATAGTGTAATAATAACAGTTCATATAGATGAAGTTGTGCTGAGAAGAAAAAAAAAAACATTTTAAAAAATCAGATATTGTAATCAGTTAATCACAATGTTACTCATTACTTGAGTATTCTTTTTCTACGAATACTTTTTTACTTGTACTTGAGCAAATTTTTGGATGACTAATTTTATTTTTACTTGATATAGCTATATATATATGTATATATGTATATGTATATGTATATATATATATATATTTATAGTGGAAAACACAGACAAGACTGAAAAAGCAGTTTCTACTCTTGCACCCCTCTTTAAAATAAACTGCCGTATTTTAAGCCAAAAGAACTGTTGCGTTTGATAGAAAAATATGTCTATATGCTGCCATAGCAGATTCGTGGCGCACTGAGCCTCCGAACTATTTTGAATTTGTCCGTTTTACCCTGAAAACCCGTTTACAGACGTCGCGCAACCGCTTTTGTTTCAACCTAGCCATAAAAAGAAGGTAGGTAATTATATTTATTTTTCAAAATGTCCGTCATTTTTAGCTTAGAATCATTAATTGACGTCTCATATTAGTTTGAAAAAAAAAAAAAAAACGACTTAAAAAAATAATTCACTCGCATATTTTAAACTTTTAAACAAATTATGTCACAATGAAAAGTTAGGCATCTGTAAAAAAGTCACGGATATCTACCTCATAATTATTGTTAACTTTATTTTTTTTGTTACTGTAGCATTTTCCCCAATATGTAAGATGATAAATAATCGATCCAAACAAAGAAAAATTGAAAAACAACATTTAAAAGGTTAATTATATGAAAAAGAAAATCTCAACCGCTCCTTGTTGTCTGCGATTTCTGCATCGCGACCCTAGTTATATTACCACGTTTCACCCATAAAATCCCCCAAAAATCCGGCTGTGGCCATTCACATCTGTGTCTTGACACTCGATGATACATCCTACATTGAGTTTTTGGGTCGAAACAAGGTAAGTACGCGATAATATCTCGTTAAAATCGTGGCGTCTTTAATTCTGCTCTCGCGTGCTCTCGCCTCCAGTTAGGGTTTTGCTGTTTAAAAAAACGTTTTTTGTTTTTTTTTTAAATGCCCTCCTGAAAAAATTTGAACAGGAGGGCATTTAAAAAAAAAAAAAACCTTACTTACCTTTTTTCGAAAGTAAAAAGGTTGTGTTTGATAATGTTCTATCAAACACAACAGTTCTTTTGGCTTAAAATACAGCAGTTTATTTTAAACAGGGGTGCTAGAGCAGAAATTGCTTTTTCAGTCTTGTTGGTGTTTTCTGCCATATGTATATATATATATATATATATATATATATATATATATATATATATATATATATATATATACATGGGTAAATGGTGTTATACTTATATAGCGCTTTTCCACCTTTCAAGGCGCTCAAAGCGCTTTACACTATCTCGGCATCGTTCAGTGTCTTGCTCAAGGACACTTAGACGAGTTCATCAGGGTGGTGGTAATATATATATATTAGGGCTGTCAAAATTATCGCGTTAATCAATTTTTAAAATCACGTTAAAATAGTTGACGCAAATAACGCAGATGCCCCGCTCAGAGAGATTTAAATGACAGTACACAGTGAAATGCTCACTTGTTGTGTTTTATGGAGTTTTGTGGCCCTCTGCTGGCGCTTAGGTGCGACTGATTTTATAGGTTTCAGCACCCATCAGCATTGTGTAAGTAATTATTGACATCAACAATGGCGGAGTACTAGTTTATTTTTTGATTGAAAATTTGACAAATATAAAATTTCTATAACTTGTACTAACATTTTTCTTTTAAGAACTACAAGTCTTTCTATCCATGGATCGCTTTAACAGAATGTTAATACTGTTAATGCCATCTTGTTGATTTATTGTTATAATAAACAAATAGTCCTTATGTACCGTATGTTGAATGTATATATCCATCTTGTGTCTTATCTTTCCATTCCAACAATAATTTACAAAAAATATGGCATATTTTATAGATGGTTTGAATTGCGATTAATTGTGATTAATTAATTTTTAAGCTGTAATTAACTCGATTAAAAATTTTAATCGTTTGACAGCCCTAATATATACATATATATATTATCTTGAAATAACACTACTCCACTTGAGTAAAACCTTTGGCTAATCTACCCACCTCTTCTTACACACAGTGCAGAAGATGAACTGCACTTCTAATTAAAGGTATCCAGGCTCACCCTTACAGATTGGGTATGGAGCTTAGTCATCCATATGACCAGTGGTTGCTATTAGGGGCTTCGAGCATCCACTTGTGAGATGTCCAACTGCGTTTCAACTTGGGAATTAATTGGTATCCTACGAACAGAACTCAAAGAGGAGACCAGGTAGAAGGACGGACTTTTCCGTTTTGTGCTTTGATGAATTCTATGACCACTGTCCATATAGTGCATGCGTAAATTTTGATTGTTGCTTGTCCCCTTCCATATTGAATGCTTTCTTGTGCCTTACCTGATACTTTAAAACACATCTAATTAGACTCAACACAGTGGGGGTTGTCTGTTTCAGTCTGTTAAGGCTCTGCTGACTCTGTAGGAAGTGTCAGGTTGAGAAGCCCAACGAACACAGAGGTAAAGTTTCACTGGCAGGACGAGAGGTGGGGGCAAAAAAGAGGGTAGCTTTTGCAGCCGCGCACTGTGTTTAAAACAACGAGTGAAACAGGACAGAGGAAGCCAGAAGCAGTCCAAGCTGGGCCTGGACTTAGTGTTCGTACAGGATCAGTGGGATGCTCATTTGAATTGTTAAAAAGAAAAAAAAAAGTGCTTAAGTCTGGCTGGCTGGCTGCCTCCGCACTGTGCACAGCAGAGAGCACCTTTCATGTTATTTTTTGTGAAACCTGTTCATCAAATAGGAGGTGTTAGGTGTAGAATAAAAATGCAGGTAAGATAAAGAGGGAACCGATGGATGCATATTTTGCTGTGAATATGACAGAAAAGCTTTGTGCTCAAGGGCTCACAGAGCCCAAAAATGCAGCAGAAACATGCAGTTAGACACAGGCAATATACCTTGGAGGAAAAGAGCCGGAGGAGCTTTTGTCCAGACGGGAAACAAAGAATGTGAGGATTTGAATAACAGAATAAACATCAGCAAACAGAAAACGCAACATCAATAACTAGAATTCAAAAGAAAACACAAGATAATGCATGGCGACACATGAATGAATGTGTGGTGGATTATGCTTGTTTTGCATGTTAAAATAAATGAGCGAACAGTGGTAGTCTAGCTGCAGTATGTGGTACCAGCATGGCACATCTGGCTCTGACCAAGTACTGTGTAGTGGAAAGGGGTATTAGTCCTTACAATGGTATGAAAAAGTATCTGAACCTTTTGGAATTTCACACATTTTTGCATAAAATCACCATCAAATGTGATCTGATCTTTGTCAAAATCACACAGATGAAAAAACAGTGTCTGCTTTAACTGAAACCACTCAAACATTTACAGGTTTTCATATTTTAATGAGGATAGTATGCAAACAATGACAGAAGGGGGAAAAATAAGTACATTTAATATTTTGTGCCCCACCCCCCACCCCCCCGGCAGCAATAACTTCAACCAGATGCTTCCTATAGCTCAGATCAGTCTGGCAAATAAAGCAGGACTAATCTTGGCCCATTCTTCTCTACAAAACTGCTGTAGTTCAGTCAGATTGTGCCAGTGATTTCTGTAAGTCTTTAGCAGACACTCTCGGGTTCTTTTTTACCTCTCTGAATATTCTGCGCTGAACTTTTGGCGTCATTTTTGGTGGACCGCCACTCCTTGGGAGAGAAGCAACAGTGCCAAACTCTCTCCATTTGTAGTCAACTTTTCTGACTGTCAATTGATTAACATCCAGACATTTAGTGATGGTTTTGTATCCTTTTGCAGCTTTGTACAAATCAACAATCCTTGATCGCAGGTCTTCAAAAAGCTCTTTTGACTGAGCCATGATGCAAATCAGACAATGCTTCTCATCAAGGCAATTCTTACCAGGTGTGTGTTTTATAGTGGGCAGGGCAGCTTTAAACCACTCCTCAGTGATTGGGCACACACCTGACTTAAATTGTTTAATCTTGGCCCATTCTTCTCTACAAAACTGCTGTAGTTCAGTCAGATTGTGCCAGTGATTTCTCTAAGTCTTTCGCAGACACTCTTGGGTTCTTTTTTACCTCTCCGAATGTTCTGCGCTGAACTCTTGGCATCATCTTTGGTGGACGGCCACTCCTTGAGAGAGACGCAACAGTGCCAAACTCTATCCATTTGTAGACAACATCTTTGACTGTCGATTGTTGAACATCCAGACTTTTAAAGATGGTTTTGTATTAATGATTGCAAGTTGTCCAGGCCTCGAGGCAGAAAACAGCCCCAAATCATGATGCTCCGTCCACCATGTTTCACGATGGGGATGAGGTGTTAATGTTGGAGAGCTGTTCCATATTTCCTCCACAAATTACGTTGCGTGCTACTCCCAAACAATTCAAACTTTGGTTTCATCAGTCAACAAAATATTTTGCCAAAACTTCTGTGGAGTGCCCAAGTGCATTTTTGCGAACATTAAACGAGCAAAAATGTTTTTTTAGACAGCAGTGGCTTTCTCTGTGGAGTCCTCCCATGAACACCATTCTTGGCCATAGTTTTACATATAGTTGATGTGTGCAGAGATATTGGACTGTGCCAGTGATTTCTGTAAGTCTTTAGCAGACACTCTCGGGTTCTTTTTTACCTCTCTGAATATTCTGCGCAGAACTATTGGCGTCATCTTTGGTGGATGGCCACTCCTTGGGAGAGATGCAACTCTCTCCATTTGTAGACAACTTCTCTGACTGTTGATTGATAAACATCCAGACTTTTAGAGATGGTTTTGTATCCTTTCCCAGCTTTATAGTACAAATCAACAATCCTTGATCGCAGGTCTTCAGACAGCTCTTTTGACCGAGCCATGATGCACATCAGACAATGCTTCTCATCAAGATAATTCTTACCAGGTGTGTGTTTTATAGTGGGCAGGGCAGATTTCAACCACTTATAAGTGATTGGGCACACACCTGACTTAAATTGTTTGGAAAAAATTGGTTTCAATTGTTCTTTAAGTCTCCTTAGGCAGAGAGTTCACTTATTTTTCCCCTTTTTGTCATTGTTTGGATGAAATCTTCATTAAATATAAAAACCTATAAACCTATAAATGGTTGATTTTACCCAAAGCACACAGTTTTTTCATCTGTGTGATTTTGACAAAGATCGGATCACAATTGATGCTGATTTTATGCAGAAATGTGAGACATTCCAAAAGGTTCAGCTACTTTTTCACACTGTACATGTATTGCCCTAGTTGCAGGACAATGTATTGCAGTACAAAAACGTCAATAGAGCTGTTAAACGTGCACGGAATGTCACCAAGAGTGCAAAAAGTTAAGCCATTTAACGATTTGTATTTATTTCCTCTCTGCTCAGAACCAAAGACTATTTGTTTGAGTTTTACTGGCACTTCAGCTGAGCTGCTGATCTCTTGATGAATTCAATGCTAGGCTGAAGCCAGCGCCCTGACATGTGACATGGGTCTAAATTACAACTGTAACAGATGTGCAGAGGATTAGGTGATGGTCTGAGCTTAAGGCCTCACTCACTCAGTAAGTTGAGGTGACAGTGATCGGGAAGATGCTCCCTTAGGGATACTAAGCTTTTTTTCTTTTTCCTTTTCAAAGGATTAACAACAGTGTACTACTTTAGATATTGACAATGAGTGTGTTGAACCTTAACCTATAAATCCCAGGTATACAAACAGTGTGTTATTTAAAAATAAATACACGTACAACTCAACTGGGGAAAAAATAACTTTTAGAGAGGGAAATTCATCAACAGTTGAGACAACTAGTGATTTCCCAGATCCGATCACGTCATTGGAAACCGCGCCATTTTTCCCAGAAGATTCGAATTGGGTAGGCATTTGCCGGTGACCGGTTTCAAGGTTTACCGTGGTATGGAAACGCAGGGTCCCCCCAGGATTGATAAATCTAAATTCAAGACTTTTAAGACCTTTTTTAATGCCATTTCAACTGAAAATTAATACTTTTCTCGCACCCGTTATTTAGATAATGATGAATCATATTAAAAAAATAAAGCACTGAACATCAAATTTAACCTCAATTACTAAGTGTGTTTGACAAAAGAATGCACATTTATTGAAGATACAATTAAAACACATTTAAATATAAGGTCTTTCAGAATTTTTTTTCCCAGGATAAAATGGATTTTACACTATTATTATAAAGCAACTTCAGAAATTACATTTGCAATACAACAAGTTTCCCTTTTAAGAGGACCTAGTCAAGGTGCTAGGTAGGTGATTGTCAAGTTGGCCACCTTAACTGTAAAGTGCATGCAATTGGCAGTGAAAGTTTAAAAAACAGCCACTAAATGGCAGTAGTTTCACATTAATTACCACAAAATAAAAAAGCTACACATGACCATTTCCCTTGGTAATCGTTTTTTTCTAATCACATTACAAGAAGTATACAAAACACATGTTAATCCTTTGTTAGCTACTGAAGACATTTCTTTTAATCAGATAGAGAAAATCCATACTCTTATTTAATCAAGAAAAACATTTAAATATACCAGGAGGTGTTTTACTATCACCTACATCATCAGGTTAGTGCACCTGCCAATACCCTATTGAATATGGCTAACTCTTGAGTTAAAACTGCGAATTTTACATTCATTCGAAAGGCAAACCGTGCAAAAATACATTATTGCATCTAACACATTTTAATTGGAGAAATTGGCAACTTACTTTGAAATGTTAAGCAGGTCCACTGCCTTCGCATGACCCATAAACTGCGACGCAAAGTATCTGGATGCGACTTGTTCGCCGATCCAATACCTCACATGCTGGTCCAACTGTTTGGACTTGGTTGTCTTGTTGAGGCTTTCGTCGAACATAACAACTAACGCATCTGAGCAGTTCCTTGCGTTAGCGCACAGTACTGTGCGATTGCCTGCTGTTGTGATGTTGATGCTAATGATGCTAACGGCGCGCGCGCACGAGGTGCAGTGCATCGTAAAAATTCAACGCGTCATCTTCGTTATGGATTAAAAAAAACTTCGCAACAGATATAATTTAGGTCGCACTGAGATGTTCTTCAAAATTAAAACCACGGTGAAAAAATTCCAGACTTACGACAGCTAATTTAACTTTTAATACCTTTAATAATGGAAAACTAAATTCAATGCTTTTTTAATACTTTTAATAACCCGCGGGTACCCTGAAACGTCACGGTTTCTAAACTGCTAAAATTTTCCGTCTCAAAAATGCAGCGGGAAATCCGTGGCTTGGAGCGACAGCGCTCACCACTCCCGCTCCGGGTGTTGCTCTGTCTTTTGTCTGTCGGTGACACAAAACCTGAGCTTTTTCCCCCCTCTCAAAAAAGTCGCTAGTATGGGAGTACTTCGGCTGCCGAAAACTAACAGACAGCCGCGGATAAGAGCAGGACAGCAGGACCTCCAACATGATTTCACATTTATTTGACCATCATCCATCACTTTACACATAATTTAAGGTAAGTAAACGCTGTCATGAACCAGCTACGAGAAGTCACTCCAGCGTGTTTAGTGTGTCTAGCGATGGTAAATCTAATACTATAACGTAAGATTGTTAACGAGGCAAGTTGGCATGCCAAGACGGCTTACTCGTTTCCTCTCTACCATTAGCCTACTTTTGTAAAGTCTTCCGACATTTGTAAACATCTGTTCAATATAACATTTTCACAATACAGCCTGTGGCATTTTTTTTCTCTCTGGCGACTTTCTGTGTTGAGAAAGGGTGCATTTGTAATGTGTAAATAATGATACGAGTCATACACACGCGCTCTGTCTTTTACTCTCGCTCTGCATTAATATTCAACTAATTAATATTGACAGTATTAGTGGTACGTTTTACATAAAATCAATTTGATCATATATTGTTTAAGTCCAGTTCTTTGTTACCAAGGGTTCTTGTTTTATTCATTCATTTTCCATGCCGCTTTTCCTCACGAGGGTCGCGGAGGTGCTGGAGCCTATCCCAGCTAACTCGGGGCAGTAGGCAGGGGACACCCTGAACTGGTTGCCAGCCAATTGCAGGGCACAAGGAGACATACAACCATTCACGCACACACTCATACCTTCGGACAATTTAGAGTGTTCAATCAGCCTACCATGTATGTTTTTGGGATGTGGGAGGAAACCGGAGTTCCCGGAGGAAACCCACGCAGGCACGGGGAGAACATGCAAACTCCACACAGGAAGGCCGAAGCCCGGGATTGAACCATTGATCTTAGAACTGTGAGGCAGACGTGCTAACCACTCAGCCACCGTGCCGCCGGTTCTTGTTTTAATGTTGAGCAATTTTTTTGTAAAAAAAAATTGGAAAAAAGTTAAAAAAAAAAAAAAAATCTTTTTTTTTTTTTTTTTTTAAAACACATACATCTTAAAATAACACATTTTAGAGCTAAAATTGAAATACCGTGATACTGTGATACTGTATTTTTGGTTAAGGTTATCATACTGTCAAAATTTCATCTAATCTCATCTCTCTCAAGATGTATTTTTTTCCCCATTGAGTTCTAAAGGTCAAACTTATTAACTGTGTATAGATAATTTATCTTGGTTTTAGATCTTGTGAAATCTTGGTATTCGAAAAAGAATGTGTATATTTCTTTATGCCACTTGCATATAATGAACAAAAAGTAAAATCACAGTGGTAACACAGCATGCGTTGAAAAAAAAACACAAAAAAAGTAAAATAGAAGTCGTTTTTTTTAAACCATCAGTTCGAAGGACACTCACCGGGTTTTTCTTCTTCTTGTCCTTTTTGGCACTTGGCTTTCTATTGCTGACAAAGTAGTGCAACGTGCCATACTCTATTAATGCAGCAAAGACGAAGATGAAGCACACAGACACAAATAGGTCCATGGCTGTCACGTAGGAGACTTTAGGAAGAGACTTCCTGGCGATGGTACTCAACGTTGTCATTGTCAGCACGGTGGTGATGCCTGGTAATAGATATAACAGAAATGGGTCCCTCTGAATATTCTCGGTCAATTTGAATGTCTGGGCATTGCAAGGCAACTGGACTTTTCTCAGGTTTTGATGGGGAAGCAGCTATTTATACTCAAAATTGACTTTTTGTTGGTTTGGCTTTATAGATGTGAAACAAGGCGGAATTATGGCACGATTACACAAAAATGGTGAAAAATGTTTGTGCTGGTTTGTGCTGTGTAAGGTTTCGTTTGTGCTGCTATCAATTTTAAGATATTTACAATTCTTTTATAGGTCAATCTGAGGTCAACCAGCCCCCCATTTTGATTAAAAACAGCTAATAAATCTCGTGTTCGTCTCACCACCTATCAGATCCAGATCTTATAGTCACTGTGCCCCCAGTTTTGGAACTTCCTACCCCCTGATCTTCACAACATACCCTCTCACTTTTCAAATCCCAAATTCAAAACACACTTGTTCACTCTTTCTTACCCAGCATGATCCTTAGCTGTGTTCTATCTTGGCCTCTTGATTGTATTAATTTATCCTGCTTTTAATCTAATTTTATGATTGTTTTTGTTGTTGAGCTGTTGCGTTTTCATTTTTCTTGTGAAGCGTCTTTGAGTGGCATGAAAAGCACTCTAGAAATAAAATGTATTGTTATTACAATTCGGGCTGCAGCTATCGATTATTTTAGTAGTCGATTAATCAATGAACTAGTTCGAAGAATCGGTAATCGGATAAGGAACATTTAAACACATTTAAAATACCTGAGCTGAGCCTCAAATTGTATAAAAAAATAAATAAATGAGGTTCTAAGTACAACAAAATAACAATTGGGTAACTTACGTGACAAAAGCCCACTAGCTTAAATGCTATAAAATGCTAATTCTCTTAACAAATGGTGAAAACGCATATTCCCACAAAAAAAAAAAGGCTAAATATGCCAATGAACGAAATTACGAATGCATTAAAAAAAAAAAAAAAAAATTGGCTCAAACAAAAACAGCTTTTGTTGGTCTTAACAGGGAGCAGCTGGATTCAGCCATGTGAAATGAGTTATGTCATATTCACTATTGCCCCTAGAGGACAGTGTATCCATACAAACACTTGCAAAACAAACCATTTCAATGCCATTTTGACGAAGAAGTCCACTAGCTTAAATGCTATGAAATGCTAATGTTAATTAATGTGTTTTTTTTTTTTTTTACAGTGCTCTTAACAAATGGGTTCAAACACATATTCCCACAAAAAAAACGGCCGAATATACCAACAAACTAAATTACGAATGCATTCAAAAAACATAGGCTCAAACAAAAACTTAGCTTATGTTGGTCTTAACAGGGAGCAGCTGGATTCAGCCATGTGAAATGAGTTATGTCATGGTCACTACTGCCACTGGTGGGGAGTGTATCCACCCAAATCAATAAAACTAAATGCAAACACTTTCAAAACAAACCATCACAATGCCACTTCAATTAAACGATTACTCGAAGCAGCAAAATTTAATTTGAATCCTTTTTCCTAATTGAATTACTCGAGTTAATCGATTAATCGTTGCAGCACGAATTATTATTATTGACCCGAAATGTTGCCATTCTCGTATACTACGTTTGTGCTTGTTTGTGCTGCTATCGTTTTATTAGCTATTGAGATATTATTTCAAATGATGACGTCAATTGCAACCCCTCCATCGCGGCTGACGGAGCGTACCAACTCTCTCAATAACAGAGGGGTTTCCCAACAACTAGCTTCAACGTAGCACAAACAAATGGCACCGTTTTGCAGTAAGTGGGATGGTGCGAGGCACGTCATCACTCGAAATTAATACCTCAAGCACTGAAAAATGGACCCGAAGGCATGCCATTTGTTTGTGCTACATTTGCGTTAGTTGTTCGGACACCCCTCAGTTATTGAGAGACCTGGTATACTCTGTGAGCTGCAGGAGTCGAATAGGGCAAAGTTGCGAGTGATGTCATCACTCAACATTAATATCTCAATATCTATAAAATGATAGCAGCACAAACTATTTTTTACAGCACAAAGGAGCACAAGCGTAGCATAAACGAATGGCATCATTTCGGGTCCAGTTTGCAATAAATAGAGGGGGCTGTATGACGTCATCACTCTAAATTAATATCTCATCTCTAAAACGATAGCGGTGCAAACGAAACTTTTTACAGCACAAACGATGACATCACTTTTAAATAAATTTGCATCTGATGGGGGGCAAACTTCACGGATGTCATGGCACATACTGTATTTTATAGGTTCACTGCAGCGATAAGTTAGCACTACCATAATACCTCCTGAATACAAACAAAGGAAGATGCCACATCCCTTTTCACTAGACAGTGACATTTGCATTGTTCTACGGTGGATGTCTATATTTGGTGTGAATTGTCTGCCTCAAGATGGAGATTTCAGCATTGTGAATGAATTGGTTTATTTCTGGGTGGCATTGAAGGATTAAGAATTATGTCATCTGCTTAAATCCACTCTTCAACCACCTGGCTGCTTGCACTGCCCATAGCATAATCGTTCACTGAGAAAATTTGGATATTCTTTTCTTGGTTTAATTTTAGCAGGGATTTGACAGTGTTAGCATTTCTATACCAAATCACGTCGGAATCCGCCGATGCTTAAAGTTATCTACTTTTAGAGATTGATGGCAGACAATGCAATGACGACAGCGAGAGAAAGGTTTTTTTCTAGTGCTGCAACGATTAATCGGTTAACTTGAGTAACTTGATAAGAAAAAAGCTTCAAATCAAGTTTTGCTGCTTTGAAGATTGGTTTAATTAGATTGACGTTGGAATGTTTTGTTTTGAAAGTGTTGCATTTATGGATTTGGTTGGATACACTGGCTTCTAGTGGCAAAAGTGAATATGCCGCAACAGGTATAACATCACTGAATCCAGCTGCTCCCTGTTAAGACCAACATAAGGTATGTTTTTGTTTGAGCTAATATCTTAGTTGATGCATTCGTTGCTTAGTTTAGAAGTATATTTAGCAGTTTTTTTGTGGGAATATGTGTTTGAACAATTTGAAAGCTTTGTAAAATAAAAGTTGGCATTTTAAAGCATTTAAGCTAGTTGTTCTTTTGTTGCACTTAGATCCTCATTTATTTATTTTTTTTAATACTGTTTGAGGCTAAGCTCACGTATTTTATTTTTTTTAAATTTATTGCTCTTGTGAAAAGCAAGTGCAATTTTGCACAGTTTTGAGAAACACTCAGGAATGTAATTATGTATTTGCATTTAATGCGATTTTGAAAGTGCAATATTAGCAAGCCAAAATAATTGTGATTGTAGGCTTGATTCATGGTTTTACATGTCCTAAAATTTATTCTGGAACTAATTAAATGTTTGTAATCCGATGACTCGATTATTCGAACTAACTAATCGATAGATTAATCTAGGGCAGCAGCTATCGATTATTTTAGAAGTCGATTAATCAACTAGTTAGTTCGAATAATCAAGTCATCGGATTAAGAACATTTGATGCATTGCAAAATCAATTTTAGGAGATGTAAAACTAAGGCTTGCTAAGATTGCACTTTCAAAAGAACAGTTAATGCAAATACAAAATAAAATTCCAGAGTGTTTATTCAAATGATGAAGAGTTGCACTGTCATTTTCAAAATAAATTAAAATACATGAGCTTAAAATAAATAAATGAAGCTCTAAGTACAACAAAAGAACAATTGGCTAACTTGCATAGCAAAAGTCCGTTAGCTTAAATGCTATAAAATGCTAGCATATTTTTACAATGCTCTTAACAAATTGTTCAAACACATAATCCCCCCCAAAACGCTAAATATACCTAGAAACTAAATTACGAATGCATAAAAAACTATCTCAAACAAAAACTTACCTTACGTTGGTCTTAACAGGGAACATCTCATCTGTTAGATGAGTTATATCATATTCACTGTTGCCAGTAGAGGGCAGTGCATCCACCCAAATCAATAAAACTAAATGTAAACACTTTCAAAACAAACCATTGCAACGTCACTAAATTAAACGAATACTCAAAGCAGTAAAATTTTATTTTGAAACGTTTTTTCTGATCGAATAATCTTTGCAGCACTGGATTACCATAATTTTTGGACTATAAACCGCTACTTTTTTCCTTCATTTTGAATCTGTGGCTTATAGTCCAGTGCGGCTTATTTGTTGATTTATTTGGGTTAATAGGCAAGACTTTGACAGTGGCGTAATAAGACAGCCAAAGACTAAGACTGCCAAAAAACAGTCATAATTATGACATGGCACTATCATAGGCATTAATAACATTATGAATTATGTCACTAGCTCCATTTATCTCCAGCTCGGATCTTTAAATCCATTCAAAACAGATAATTTGCCAGATGACACATAATGACATCTGTCACAAGCTCATTGCAGTGTCATGTCATAATTATGATGGTCTTATGACAGTCTTATCGCACCACTGTCAAATAAAGTGTTACCAAATACCATTACTAGCAATTAATGAAACAACTGGAACAGTAACTGAAAAAATAATTAGCACGGAACAGGAGTTCGATTGTTATTTACATCTGCAGCGCTGCAATGCATGTTAGGAAGCAAGTTGGACGACAACAGTGTTGAGAGCAGAGGTTGACTGTCTCCTCCAAGGTAGCAGTGATGGCCAAATGAAGCTTCTTGAAGCTATGAAGCTTTGCAGCCGATTGGTTCAAAGCTTCATGGCGGTTAATTTTATCTCAAGACAGTCTTATGATGCCACTGACAAATATAGCGTTACTGGTTAATATCTTTTGGTGTAAATATCCCATAATACAGTGAGGACAGCTGCGGCTTATATAGTGTATCACAAAAGTGAGTACACCCCTCGCATTTCTGCTGATATTTAAGTATATCTATTCATGGGACAACACAACACTGACAAAATGACACTTTGACACAATGAAAAGTAGTCTGTGTGCAGCTTATATAATAAAGTTAATTAATTTTCCCCTCAAAATATCGCCATTAATATCTAAACCCCTGGCAACAAAACTGAGTACACCCCTTAGAAACTACGTACATCCCTAAATGTCCAAATTGAGTACTGCTTGTCATTTTCTCTCAAAAACGTCACGTGACTCGTTACAGGCATGCTGTCAGAATTGCTGCAGAGATTGGAGAGGTGGGGGGTAAGCTTGTTAGTGCTCAGACCATACGCCGCACTCTACATCAAATTGGTGTGCATGGCTGTCACCCCAGGAGGAAGCCTCTTCTGAAGACGGTACACAAGAAAGCCCGCCCATCTTATCAGACCATAGGACATGGTTCCAGTAATCCATGTCTTCAGCAAACTGTTTGAGGGCTTTCTGGTGTACCGTCTTCAGAAAAGGCTTCCTCCTGGGGTGACAGCAATGCACATCAATTTGATGTAGAGTGCGGCGTATGGTCTGAGCACTAACATGCTTACCCCCCACCTCTTCAATCTCTGCAGCAATGGTGACAGCACTCCTGTAACGAGTCTAGAGCTGAAACGAATACTCGAGCAACTCGAGTAACTCGAGTTTAAAACTGATCGTGGTAATTTTATTCACCTCGAGTAATCGTTTATTTTGACAGCTCTAAGCATCACGTTTTGCTCGGACTACTTTGAATGCGGGACAACGCGCTGATGTCACGTGCGTAGAGGAAGAAGCACAAAAACTTACTGCAGCCGACAGGCGCTGCAAACGACGCCGACGTTGCTAAATACTAGCCAGCACGATGCTATGTTGTTAGCAGGTAGGGTCTGATGAGTCTCATAGAGATCACATGTATGTTAAACTAGATGCGAAATGACAGACTCGGCCGCGTCTGGGCAGCGTTAGTAAACAGCCGCCATCTTAAAGCAGTAGAGCGCTAAGCGCTAATAAAGAGCGCTAAAGCCCTAATAAATAAGATTACCGTTACTGTCACTAGCTCAAGCAACGTTAGCCCTGCGGAGGGCTAGGTTTCTATTAATTATGACCACTGTCGATGCGTGGCTAACGTGTCTTACATACAGGCTTTAACATAACATAGCGTTGTGGAGTGATGAGGGTGTAAAATAACTCAATAATGCTAACTATCAATTTTAGGTCAGTAGCCATTGCTGGATAAAACACCAAGTCGCACTGGTCCCTAATGTGCTCCAATACAGCCTGTATCATACATTTATTTTGAACACTGCAAAAACTCAAAATCATATCAGGACTTACAGTTTAGACTAACTTAAAACTTAACTAGAACTTTAAAATGGCTTGACACAAATAGAAATTCAATTGAAACACGTGGGAAAAAAATCCTAACTTTTAAGTGATGTGTGTTATCAAGCGTAACGGCATTTTTAGGTATATATATATATATATATATATATATATATATATATACACACATTTTAGATACACATTTTTTTTAATAAGATCTAAAGGTTTTTTGAGTGAAAGCAGTGAATTAGTCTTTTTTTTTAATATTGTAGTTACATCTGAGATGCAATTGTTGGCTGTTTTCAACAATATACATCAAAAATAAAGACATTGATTGACTGAAAGTGGTTCAAGATTAGATGAAATGTCTTGTTTTCTCATGTATATTTATAAGTGCTCTTCACCTAAAAATATATTAGTTTTATCCGATTACTCGATTAATCGATAGAATACTCGTTTACTAAAATATTCGATAGCTGCAGCCCTAAACGAGTCACATGACATTTTGGAGGGAAAATGACAAGCAGTACTCAATTTGGACATTTAGGAATGTAAGTAGATTCTAAGGGGTGTAGTCACTTTTTTTCCCAGGGGTTTAGATATTAATAGCTATATTTTTAGTTGTTTTGAGGGGAAAATAAATCAACTCTATTATATAAGCTGCACACAGACTACTTTCATTGTGTCAAAATGTCATTTTGTCAGTGTTGTCCCATGAAAAGATATACTTAAATATCTGCAGAAATGTGAGGGATGTACTCACTTTTGTGATAAACTATAGTCCAGTGCAGCTTATCTATGAACAAATGCCTTTTTGTGTCAAATTTGGGTGGGTCGCGGCTTATAGTCAGTCACGTCTTGTAGTCCGAAAATTACGGTACTTAAATAATCGATAGCTGTAGTCCTAGTTTCTTCCTTAGCAAATTCATGTTCGGCTACAATATGCCAGATAATGATCACGTCACATGGATGTGAGGTCAAGATTTATACGGAAAGCTGAGGATGAGAAAGCTAGAAAATCATATTAATTCCCAAGGTTGCCCACTGCAGGTGAAGGAAGTTCAAAGCCTGACATGTTTTGTTCATATTTAAACTTTTGCTCTCGTTTTAGTTTGCTTTGTGTTGATCGAAGCAGCAGCAGCCTCTATTATTATTGTGCTGATGGTGCATCCCGGCATTTTTTGCTGCTGTACTGCATAATGAATGTATCATTAAGGCATGCGTGAAAACATGTGCCTGGATTGGCTCTTTTAATCAAGATGGACTACATTTTTGAGCAGTGTGGCTGTCTCAGAGGGAAAGAGGAGGCGGAGGAAGAATGAGGTTAAGTGTCACAGCCGCTAGAATGTTTGGACTTGTTAATGAATTAAAGTGGATGCATGTGGGCTAGCATCAGTTCACAAATACAGATACTTTGAACTTGGACTGTCAGCATTTAAAATGTATGTATACAATAAGCTCACCTAAGGATGTTCTAGCTGGTACTGCATCCTTGTTGATCCAGAATGAAACCCAAGAGAGTACAACAATGAGAGTGCATGGGATGTAGGTTTGGATGGTGAAGTAGCCCATTCTCCTGCTTAGGTCAAAGAAGACCGTCAGCACCACGTAGTCGCCTAGAAGAGAGGAAAAGTGCAGCAAATGCCTCAAATTACATTTCATACGTGGGTAGCTGAGCTGTGATATACCATGACGATACCTCATTTCAGTGTACCTCTTCAGTTTTGACATTGTATCAGTGATAAAGCTCCTCTCAACTTTAGCTGACTTCCAATGTCTGTTTCTTTTGATACTATAAAGCTCACGATTACGATGATCTCACAATATGGCGATATAAAAACTATCGATACATGAGGCACGGAATAATACCACAATACTTTACAAGTAATTAAGAGAAAAACAAGCTCTTTTCATCCTTCTGCTGTGAATTGAATTGAGTGTATCACTTGTAGACGTCCAATTCGTTTGAACTGGGAGGGTGGCAGCGAATGAACGTTCGTTCATTCGCTGCCATCCCTCCCACTTCAAACGGATTGGACGTCTATGAAAGTCAATGGCAACCAATGAGTTCAATTTTGGGGCAATTCAGGTCATTTGCTGTTGATTTTTTAAGTCACTTACGGTTGGTGTTGGAGCATTTCTGGGTCGCTTCCTGTTGATTTGGGGGCATTTTTGGGTCTCGACCTGTTGATTTTGGGTTACAGACGTGACTCGGGAATTATGGAGGTAGATTTGTTTCTTTATTATTCAATCAATAAAATGTTGCTTCATTTAAAGAAAAAGTTGCTTCAAACAAAATATTTATATTTTCAATCAAAAAAAGTCACTTAAATTGGAAAAAAAAAAATAATAATGCAAAAATAAATTTCAGACTAAAAGAAATGCAGTTGTACACTATTTCTCTTTGATTTTTTTATTTTCTTTTTGATTGAATAAGTATTTTTTGATTGAATAATAAAGACACAAATATCCTTGCCTGAATCTGTCCCAAACACAAAAAAAACAACCTTTACTTCAATCAAAAAAAAAAAACAAAAAAAAAATTAAATCAAAGTAAAATATGTAAAAAACATTTTTTTTTTGCATTCAAACTTTTTTTTTTTTTTTTGGGCTTAAGGCAAATATATATATATTTTTTTTGATCGAAGCAACTTTTTTTGGATTGAATAATAAAGACACATATCTACCACCATAGGGAATTTCCCCAAATGAATAGACGGTCATTTAAACTCAATAGGAAGTGACCTGTAAATGCCCCGAAAATCGGAGAGCCTGAATGCGAATGCACGAACATTCATTCGCACCTTCCAGTCTAAATGGATTGGACGTATAGTGCCGTCATGGCAGCTATTGAGTTAACAGAAAGCTTTTGTAGCAACTTTAATTTTATTTAAACAGTGGCCACTTTTTATAATGACATCGATTCTTGACAGAAGCATATCATAACATTTTGGGATACAAAAATATCACGATATAGCATCATTTCGATATATATATATATACTTTTTAAAAAATTAATTATTTATTTTTTAATGTTTTTTTTTTTTTTTACCTGTCCTGTTCAGCTTCTCTGACACAGAGAATGGAAATCTGAGTGTTCTTACGGTCTGAACAGTTTTAATGTATCACATTATACACATGGGAGTATGATGTACTCTCGTTGTGATTATTTATTGTGTTTCATTTATTAGGAAAAAGCAGAGAGCAGGAACGGGTTATAAAGGTTTATATTATATTATATTATATTAGAAAGGAAAATAGGAGCGAGGAGAAGAACAAAAAACAAGAAATGCATTAAATGGTTTCTATCTATGAATATAGTGGTGCTATCGTGGATAATTGTATTTCCTGTGGACACCATGTGGGGGGCCTGATGAGCAAGGAGAAATAGGAGGGGCAGTGAGTCAGAAAAGATGTGGTTAGGCGGACTGGAGCGTACACAAATCGCCAATGTGAGGTGTGGAACTGTTAGAAATTAAATCACGTCGGGGTCACCATTTTGTTAGAAATTTTTAAAATGCCAAAGGGCAAACAATATCACTTAGATTAATGTTAATTAATGAACAATTAATACTTTTAGTTGTGTCCGTTACTTGAGAGCAAGAGTATACTCATAATTAAATAACAGTTTAAAGAAAAGAGTCACAGACCTGAAGTTGCGATTTGAGCCGGGTTTATCTATTCCAGATAAAGCAATCAACAGATATCTGGCTGATAGTTCCCTTACCCCGCGTTAGTCCATAATAGTGGAAGTATCAGTATAAGTCCTACAGCCAGGCACATTCCTTATATACTCCATTTGTAAACACATTAGCATACTGAGAACGTGATAATGAGGTGATGTCATGATGAGAAGGGTCTCATGTGCTCCTCCGGTCCAGACGTTGATGTTAGCCGCTGGCTCATCCTGTGGGTACGTGGCGACCTGTGACGCTGTTATTCCCCTACTTTAAGCAATTTATTGTCGCCTACATACCCCTCGTCATACAGTGAGTCGTACCAGACACATATTTTAGAGAAGTATCAGATACGAATTATGAAACACAGCTAATTTACTGTCCCCCTTAGGAGGTGGAAAGTTGACTTTTTCATGAAGTCATCGAACGGGCATGGTGCATGGTGTCACTGTACTGCTGACTGTACAAATGCTTTAACACTGTGACCAAATGTAATAGTGACCATTGGTCTATTTAAGGTACTTTTAAATGAAGATTAAACTATGGCGTAATGCGAATAAATGCTGTTATATACGGCACAATTTTATTTAACTCTAACAGAACCCAATATTATGTGAATTATATGTAAGTGTGGATATGCTGACATCCTGTTCCATGCTGCCTGATCGCTAATCCTGGCACCGACAATTTCTCTACTTTAGTTTTTCTAATTGTACCCTGTCATGCGGGAATCCCATCAGACGTGTGATAGTCCTGCAGGAAAGTGGAAATGCTACGCGGGGCCATGGTACATCCCCAGCCAATCAGGAGTGGTTAGGGTTAGGGGTAAGTCAGCATGGCACATCCTTCCTCCCGCAGCTCCGGCAAAAAGGCCATTGCCATCCCCCGGGACCCAGGGTGGTCCCCTGGACCACCACACTCCTACTTTTGAGCTCTCTTTAATTTAATGGTGGCTCGCTGTCAGACGCCAGCTGAGTCGCTTTTCTGCTAATTGATTACCATCAAACAGTTAGCGGTGTCGGAAACCTCCACTGGCCTCGTGCTATGGCTTGTAACCTGCAGGGCATTAGCTTATTCCGTCTCACTCAATTGTGCGAGAGTGCATGTCTGCGTGTGTATATGCGTTGATAGGTTCAATGGCTCTCGGCGTTTCTGAATAGACCGGCTGCAGCTGAGGTACGAACAGCTGGCTAATAATTTTGCTCATGAGAAAGGGCACACCGCAGTTTATTGCGAAACAGCCGACATCTGTGTGTTTTCGCGCTCGCGCTAATGAGCGACATAGAGAAAAAGACACAAGGCCGTCCGTGTTTATTATTTTGCTGCGATCGGCGCCAGTGAGTTCTCCGAGCATCTGGACCGGGACCAAGTCTCGGCGATCAATCCGCCACTGTTCACTAACTATTTAAAAGTGTCAGTTGTTTAACGGAATGCAATGGCCCTTATGTCAAGGCCGTAGCTGTTCATATCACCATATGTGTTTTCTGCTGACGCGGGTTTCGGTGTGGCATATGATTTGTCTGTGACCTGGGACTTGCAGGTCTGACAGAGCACTGTTTGAATTTTATTACCATTAAATTAGCAATAACCTCTAAGCTAAGATCCCTTCCAGATGGTTCATATATATATTGTGACTTTGTCAGCGGCACAATTGCTCCTTCACATAGCGGAACATGTATTTAATAACAATGGTCTTGGCAACACCAGTAAAATTATGATTTAATTGCCACTGGCTAGCCTTCGTCCATTCACACCAATTTCATTACAGGGCATGGTACTTGCTATAAGGACATTTTGTGGGGCGTTATTGACCTGTATCCGCCTAACAGGAACACAAAGATTACATATCAGTACAATGAATGCGTCCAATGCCATGCTCCTTGGCTATTGTTAATAAAATGATTTTATCATTCATTGTTGTAACTACATTAGTTTTAAGTCAGTCGGTTTCTACCACGTTGAGGAACATTTTTGCTGACCCAACCTAGGCGAAATTACTGACGGCGGCACAGTCCTGCCTGGGGTTCAGACGGAACACACTTGACAGAATCAGAGCCAAATTATTGGGAAAGAACACCAATTATATCCGCCTGAGGGTAATTAATTTGTATACAAAATATTTAATTACAGTGGTATGAAAAAGTATCTGAACCTTTTGAAATTTCTCACATTTCTGCATAAAATCACCATCAAATGTGATCTGATATTTGTCAAAATTGCACAGTTGAAAAAAAAAGTATCTGCTTTAACTAAAACCGCCAAACATTTATAGGTTTACATACAGTGCCTTGCAAAAGTATTCGGCCCCCTTGAACGTTGCAACCTTTCGCCACATTTCAGGCTTCAAACATAAAGATATAAAATTTTAATTTTTTGTCAAGAATCAACAACAAGTGGGACACAATCGTGAAGTGGAACAAAATTTATTGGATAATTTAAACTTTTTTAACAAATAAAAAACTGAAAAGTGGGGCGTGCAATATTATTCGGCCCCCTTGCGTTAATACTTTGTAGCGCCACCTTTTGCTCCAATTACAGCTGCAAGTCGCTTGGGGTATGTTTCTATCAGTTTTGCACATCGAGAGACTGACATTCTTGCCCATTCTTCCTTGCAAAACAGCTCGAGCTCAGTGAGGTTGGATGGAGAGTGCTTGTGAACAGCAGTCTTCAGCTCTTTCCACAGATTCTCGATTGCATTCAGGTCTGGACTTTGACTTGGCCATTCTAACACCTGGATACCTTTATTTTTGAACCATTCCATTGTAGATTTGGCTTTATGTTTTGGATCATTGTCCCGTTGGAAGATAAATCTCCGTCCCAGTCTCAGGTCTTGTGCAGATACCAACAGGTTTTCTTCCAGAATGTTCCTGTATTTGGCTGCATCCATCTTCCCGTCAATTTTAACCATCTTCCCTGTCACTGCTGAAGAAAAGCAGGCCCAAACCATGATGCTGCCACCACCATGTTTGACAGTGGGGACGGTGTGTTCAGGGTGATGAGCTGTGTTGCTTTTACGCCAAACATATCGTTTTGCATTGTGGCCAAAAAGTTCAATTTTGGTTTCATCTGACCAGAGCACCTTCTTCCACATGTTTGGTGTGTCTCCCAGGTGGCTTGTGGCAAACTTTAAACGAGACTTTTTATGGATATCTTTGAGAAATGGCTTTCTTCTTGCCACTCTTCCATAAAGGCCAGATTTGTGCAGTGTACGACTGATTGTTGTCCTATGGACAGACTCTCCCACCTCAGCTGTAGATCTCTGCAGTTCATCCAGAGTGATCATGGGCCTCTTGGCTGCATCTCTGATCAGTTTTCTCCTTGTTTGAGAAGAAAGTTTGGGAGGACGGCCAGGTCTTGGTAGATTTGCAGTGGTCTGATGCTCCTTCCATTTCAATATGATGGCTTGCACAGTGCTCCTTGAGATGTTTAAAGCTTGGGAAATCTTTTTGTATCCAAATCCGGCTTTAAACTTCTCCACAACAGTATCTCGGACCTGCCTGGTGTGTTCCTTGGTTTTCATAATGCTCTCTGCACTTTAAACAGAACCCTGAGACTATCACAGAGCAGGTGCATTTATACGGAGACTTGATTACACACAGGTGGATTCTATTTATCATCATCGGTCATTTAGGACAACATTGGATCATTCAGAGATCCTCACTGAACTTCTGGAGTGAGTTTGCTGCACTGAAAGTAAAGGGGCCGAATAATATTGCACGCACCACTTTTCAGTTTTTTATTTGTTAAAAAAGTTTAAATTATCCAATAAATGTTGTTCCACTTCACGATTGTGTCCCACTTGTTGTTGATTCTTGACAAAAAAATTAAATTTCATATCTTTATGTTTGAAGCCTGAAATGTGGCAAAAGGTTGCAAGATTCAAGCGGGCCGAATACTTTTGCAAGGCACTGTATTTTAATGAAGACTGTATGCAAACAATGACAGGTGGGCGAAATATAAGAAAGTGAACCGTCACATTTAATATTTTGTGCCCCCACCCCTTTGGCAGGATTAACTTTAACCTGATGCTTCCTGTAGCTGCAGCTCAGTCTGGCATATCTATCAGGACTAATCTTGGCCCATTCTTCTCCACCAAACTGCTGTAGTTCAGTTAGATTCCTGGGATGGCTGGCATGAATCGCTGTCCTTATGTCATGCCACAGCATTTCAATGGGGTTCAAGTCTGGACTTTGACTTGGCCACTCCAGAACGTGTATTTTGCTCTTCTGAAGCCATTCTGAAGTTTATTTACGTCTGTGTTTTGGATCATTGTCTTGTTGCAGAATTAATTCTCTTTTTAGCTTCATCTGTCTGACAGATGGCCTCAGGTTTTCTTGCAAAACATCCTGATAAACTTTTGAATTCATTCTTCCATTAATGATTGCAAGTTGTCCAGGCCCTGAGGCAGCAAAACAGTCCCAAATCATGATGCTCCCTCCACCATGCTTCACTGTGAGGATGAGGTGTTGATGTTGGTGAGCTGTTCCATTTTTCCTTCACATATTACGTTGTGTGTTACTCCCAAACAATTCAATTTTGGTTTCATCAGTCCACAAAATATTTTGCCAAAACATCTGTTGAGTGTCCAAATGCCTTTTTGCGAACATTAAACAAGCAACAATGTTTTTTTTTTATAGACAGCAGTAGCTTCCTCCGTGAAGTCCACCCATTAACACCATTCTTGGCAATAGTATGATGTATTTAGTTTATGTTTGCACATAGATATTGGACTGTGCTAGTGATTTCGATCAGTCTTAAATAGACACGCTAAGGTTCTTTTTTACCTCTCTGAGTATTCTGCTCTGAACTCTTTGCGTCATCTTTAGTGGACAGCCACTCCTTGGGAGAGAAGCAACAGTGCCAAACTCTCTCCATTTGTAGACAACTTTTCTGACTGTCGATTGATGAACATCCAGACTTTTAGTGATAGTTTTGTATCCTTTTGCAGCTTTATACAAATCAACAATCCTTGATCGCAGGTCTTCAGAAAGCTCTTTTGACTGAGCCATGACGCAAATCAGACAATGCTTCTCATCAAGGCAATTCTTACCAGGTGTGTGTTTTATAGTGGGCAGGGCAAATTTAAACCACTCCTCAGTGATTGGGCACACACCAGACTTAAATTGTTTGGTAAAAATTGGTTTCAATTGCTCTTGAAGTCTCCTTCGGCAGAGGGTTCACTTACTTATTTTCCACCTTCTGTCATTGTTTGCATGGTATCCTCATTAAACTATGAATACCTATTAATGTTTGGGTGGTTTTAGTTAAAGCAGACACTGTATTTTCATCTGTGTGATTTTGACATGGATCAGATAACATTTAATGGTGATTTTATGCAGAAAAGTGAGAACTCCAAACGGTTCAGATACTGTTTCATACCACTGTATTATAGTTGGGTAGGAGGAAACAGCCAACAGGGACATAGAAAGAAAGGATTGCTGACCAGATGACAAAATAAGTCACATGTGACTATCATATTGTTGTTCTGTTGGCAGAAGGGTTGTAAATTTGTGTAGATACGGACCTGAGACACATGCTGGCCATTCGGTGCAAGGCTGCTGACAGGCCATTCTTTCAGCGCTTGTGGATATAAAAGGTGACAGCGTATGCTAATGTATAGGTTTGACTGAAAGACAGGAAGCTTGTTAATGACCAGGGTTACGCCTTGGCTACTTGCCAGGGTCAATGGTACTTAACAAGAATGCAATCTCATCACTTTTTGGTGACATGATGAAAGGCACTGTTCCAAGAATGGAACAGGTTACCATGTTGCAGGGTGCTGTGGCTATTTACATACTTGCCATGATTATGCAAAACTACACCACAGAACATGTCCAATATTTCCATTTACTCATCTCAGTCTGTTTTTGTTTAGTTTCAGCTCACCTTGTCTAAAAATGGCTTCATTATTTCTTTTTCCTACACTGAGCAAAGCCATGATTCAAACCGGTTACGTAAGCTTAAAAGCGCATTCTTTAATTCAACGCTCAACATCCTTCTCTTTTGATATCGCACCTCATCTCAGTCTCAGTGTCACTGTTCATACAACGTGCAGTGACCTCATTTGTCTCACAATTACACAACATGACATATTTGTCTTCATAATAGCTAAAAAGACATCTATGGATGGACCGTAAAATTATAGAGGTCCAAAGGTCGCTTTGTTAAATTTACTGCAATTTTTTCGCAACGCCCATTTTTATTAAATACCTGCTAAAGTCCAACTCTTGCAGAGGAATATTAACAAAATACAGTGGGGCAAATAAGTATTTAGTCAACCACCAAATGTGCAAGTTCTCCTACTTGAAAAGATTAGATAGGCCTGTAATTGTCAACATGGGTAAACCTTGAGAGACAGAATGTGGAAAAAAAAACAGAAAATTGCATTGTTTAATTTTTTTAAAGAATTTATTTCTAAATTACAGTGGAAAATAAATATTTGGTCACCTACAAACAAGCAAGATTTCTGGCTGTCAAAGAGGTCTAACTTCTTCTAATGAGGTTTAACGAGGTCTAACGAGGCTCCACTCGTTACCTGTATTAATGGCACCTGTTTTAACTCATTATCGGTATAAAAGACACCTGTCCACAATCTCAGTCAGTCACACTACATATTCCACTATGGCCAAGACCAAAGAGCTGTCGAAGGACACCAGAGACAAAATTGTAGACCAGACCAGCACCAGGTGCAAGCAACGCTTGGTGTAAAGAAATCAACTGCGGGAGCAATTATTTTTGGGAGCAATTATTAGAAAATGGAAAACATACAAGACCACTGATAATCTCCCTTGATCTGGGGCTCCATGCAAGATCTCAACCCGTGGCGTCAAAATGATAACAAGAACGGTGAGCAAAAATCCCAGAACCACACGGGGCGACCTACTGAATGACCTACAGAGAGCTGGGACCACTGTAACAAGGGCTACTATCAGTAACACAATGCGCCGCCAGGGACTCAAATCCTGCACTGCCAGACGTGTCCCTCTGCTAAAGAAAGTACACGTCCAGGCCCGTTTACGGTTTGCTAGAGAGCATTTAGATCAGACATGTCCAAAGTCCGGCTCGGGGTCCAAATGCGGCCCTTGGTCAAATTTCATCCGGCCCCCAGCCTCTGTCATAAAATCAATAACGTCTGGCCCGCACATACACTTAATAAATTGGTCAGCAGTACTGCTACCAGCATATGAAGTGGCTTGCACACTAAATGCTGCTCCTCATTTACCCACTAAAAGGCAGCAGTACTCAAAGCAACATTGCCCCGTGTGACCCTTTACTCCCAATTTAAAATCTAAAATGGCGACGAAAAGTTGACTGCCGACGATTCGAGGATTGGTGGAAATCTGACTATTTCTTTACTAAAATATGCAACAACTGTGTCTGCCTCATTTGCAAAGAGACAGTCGTTGTTTTTAAAGAGTTCAATGTGAGGCGATATGACCAAACAAGACACGCTGACATGTACGACAATATTACAAGGAAGATACGTACTGAGAAATTAAAGCAACTTGAAGCTAGTTTAATTTTACAGCAGCAGTATTTTGCATGAGCCCGAGATTCGAAAGAGAATGACACAAAGGCTAGTTGCGAGATTGTTGAAATTATTAATTTAAAAAAATAATAAAGCAAATGTGACACACGGAATGGCTTGCTACAATTTGCTTACATATATTGTTCTACGTAAAGCAAGTCAGCCAAAGTCGGCCCCCCACATTTTTACCACACCAAATCTGGCCCCCTTTGAAAAAGTTTGAACACCCCTGATTTAGATGATCCAGAAGAGGACTGGGAGAATGTGTAATAGTCAGATGAAACCAAAATGGAACTTTTTGGTTGAAACACAGGTTCTCGTGTTTGGAGGAGAAACAATACTGAATTGCATCCGAAGAACACCATAACCACTGTGAAGCATAGCGGTGGAAACATCATGCTTTGGGGCTGTTTTTCTGCAAAGGGACCAGGATGACTGATCTGTGTAAAGGAAAGAATGAATGGGGCCATGTATCGAGAGATTTTGAGTGAAAATCTCCTTCCATCAGCAAGGGCATTGAAGATGAGATGTGGCTGGGTCTTTCAGCATGACAATGATCCAGAACACACAGCCAGGGCAACAAAGGAGTGGCTTCATAAGAAGCATTTCAAGGTCCTGGAGTGGCCTAGCCAGTCTCCAGATCTCAACCCCATAGAAAATCTGCGGAGGGAGTTGAAAGTCCGTGAGCCCAACGACAGACCTAAAACATCACTGCTCTAGAGGAGATCTGCATGGAGGAATTGGCCAAAATACCAGCAACAGTGTGTGGAAAAGCTTGTGAAGAGTTACAGAAAACGTTTGGCCTCCGTTATTGCCAACAAAGGGTACATAACAAAGTAATGAGATGAACTTTTGGTGTTGACCAAATACTTATTTTCCACCATGATTTGCAAATAAATTCCTTAAAAATCAAACACTGTGATTTTCTGTTTTTTTTTTCCACATTCTGTCTCTCATGGTTGAGGTCTACTCATGTTGACAATTACAGGCCTCTCTAATATTTTCAAGTGGGAGAACTTGCACAATTAGTGGTTGACTAAATACTTATTTGCCCGACTGTATTGCAAGAATCTGAGACAGCTGTACTGATAAACACAAAAGCAGGTAAATCCTCTGAAACGCAGTCTGACATTCAGTGACTTTTAACGGAATTCCACTGTATTCTGTGAAAAAGTAAGCACTAACGCCCCTCGATATGTTATCTGTGACACTCATTTGCATATGCCAAGATAATACATGTCACTCTCCATCAAAAGCTTTTGGAAGATATAGGACCCTGAGGGATTGAGGGAACAATACAGTAAATACATTGAAGCAGGGAATGAAGTATTGAACAATTCTTTATCACATATCCATCTTAAAAGCGAAACATCTCCATGAGCATCTCCGACACAGTTGGCCTGTTTTTGTTGTTGGTTTGGTTAAGCCCTGTCCCCTTTTTATTTTGCCTTTAAATACCCTCCCTTGCCTGTACTCCATGACCTCTATTCAAGCCTACCAGCATCTCAACTGAAAAACAACCCTAATATTTCCAGCCTCTCACAAGATAATTTTCATTTGGGAGACATTTTATGTGTCCTAGTTTATCCATCTGAAGCGTCAGTGGCAACTGCAGTTCTGCCAAGGAAAAGTAAACAGAAACAGGAGGACAGGTGTGTAATCTCCTAAATCCATCTTTTCCAGCTCCAACCTGTACACGTGTAAAACCAAAATATTGCACGCGTGTTTGAGAAGATTGAGGCTTGAGTTGTGGCAGGCGTAGACATATTACTGGCTCGAAGGTATGTTGAGGTTTAAAAAAGTTAAAAGTTTGTGATGGACTGAAAATTGTCATCATTACGTTAACAGTCGAGCACAAATATTATTATTTCTTTAAATCACCCATCATTGTTCCAACATCACGAGAGCAAGACTGCAAACTTAAAAATAACAGACTGCCTCTAGGACACTAAAGTGAGCCCTTGCTTTTCGCGGTTAATTTGGACCAGAAACTGCTGTGATAAGTGAAAAACCGCATCTTTTTCGTGTGTGTATTCAATGTATTTATTCAGATTTAGCATTGAAAAGAGATTCACCCCCCCCCCCCAAAAAAAAAAATTCACGTTTATATGTATTTTAATAAATGGCTTTTAAGCACTTAAAATGTAATAACTATGATAGGTTTAAACATGTCACTGTCCCACCGAATAATTTTTAAACAAGAATAAAGTCAAAAAAAGTTTGTCTTTATTACTTTGCACATACTAAAATGTGAACGATATAGAATGTGTCATTGAGTGAGTCAACTCAAATCTGCTCAAGCTCAAAACTCATTCACTCCCAGCTATTTTAATCAGTGCAACCCCTTCGCTCCCGGCTGTTTTACTGGATTTTGACTGATTTTGCAAGGCCCACAGAAAATTCTGTTCTATTGCTATATAAATATGGAACCTACCAAAAGAAAGATTAGACTCTCTTCTTTCAGCAGGAAAACAAGTTAGTTCATGTCTTTGACTAAATAGCTTAGTTTGAGCAATTTTACAGTTTCTGATGAAAAAACAGAGAAATTGATCTTTATGTGAAAGCATACATTTCAAATATAACTTTGACTTAAACACAGTTATTTTTTGCTTTAGTGACATCTCAAATATCTGAATAATGTTTTCTTTTTACACAATAACAAACAACAAGACAAATAGAGCTTTTAATGGCATAGTAACAATTTATTTACACATAACTAACTGAGATGAAGCTGTTGTGACTGCGACAGCAGGGTTAACTTTACCCTCTCTGCGGGGTCTGCTCGGCGAGCAGCACGGACTCAACAACATCGTCCACAGCACTGGTGGTCCCGGTCGTTCTTCTCGGTCGTCCAGCGCCTGGCATCCCGGACGCCCTCTCGGTTGTTCTGCTCGGTCGTCCGCCACCTGGCATCCTTCCGCCGGCACCCTAGCCGTGTGGCCCGGCCGTTCGTTGCCGTTGAATCGGGTTCCGGGTCTTACCAAATGCGCTACTGCCCTCCAGTGGCCAGTTTTATTGCTTTAAAATGGATTTTCAATATTGTGCTTTGGAACTAAGTTGAATCAGAACCCAGAGATGTCTCTTGTGAGTACTGATTCAACTGAGCTCCAAAGCACAAAGCTGAAAATCCATTTTAAAGCAATAAAACTGGCCTCTAGAGGGCAGTAGCGCATTTGGTAAGACCTGTAACCCGATTCAATGAATGAATATCTGGCTCCACAGCCGGGGCGCCGGCGGAAGACGACTGAATGGACCAGCGGCGGCAGATGACCGAGCAGAACAACCGGGAGGACGCCTGGGATGCCAGGCGTTGGACGACCGGGCAGAATGACCGGGACCACCAGTGCAGCGGACGATGCTGTTGAGTCGGTATTACTTGCCGAGCAGAGACAGGCGGCGATGAGGGAAAAGTTTACCCCTGCTGTCATGGGCACAACAGCGTCATCTTTCAGTTAGTTATGTGTAAATAAATTTATTTGCTATCAAAAGCTCTATTTGTCTTGTTTTTTATGTTATTTTGTAAAAGGAAAACATTGTTCAGATGTTTGGGATGTAACTAAAGCAAAAACTAGCTTTGTTAAAGTCAAAAGTTATGTTTGAAATGTGTTTTCACAAAAAGCTCAGTTTCTTGGTTTCTTCATCAGAAATTGGAAAATTGCTCAAACTAAGCTATTTTCTAATGCCTAACCCATTCTAAAGAATGGAAAAAGATATGAACCAACTTTTTTTTCTGCTGAAAGAAGGGAGTTTAATCTTTCTTTTGGTGGCTTCCATGTTAATACAGAAATAGAACAGAACTTTCTGTGGGCCTTGCAAAATCAGTCAAAATCCAGTAAAACGGCCTGGAGCAAAGGGGGTTGCACCGGTGAAAATGGATGAGAGTGAATAAGTTAAAACAACTTACAAGTTAAATTGTAAAGGTAATTGAAAAAAGTGCCATTTATCCGATTAATCGTTGAATTAATCGTCTGTTTAGTCAATTATGGAAATAATCATATTTGCAGCCCGAACAGCAATTTCATCCGAAGAGGACATGTATCAAACGAGAAGAGCTTTAGCTGCTATATTGCAAATACATGATAGCCAAAGCATTCACCCGTCCAAGTAGCCGTTTACTATAAATTTCAAGAATGAAGATTTTGTTTTTGTTTAAAAGAAGAGATGCTCATTGTAAATCAGATTTAGTGTGACTTGCATATTGCAGCAGGCAAGCACAGGTAGGGATGCGTATTCAGGCGACGGCGTGCAGCGTAAATTGGTATTTAACTTGACAAAAGGAGGCTTCTTGCTGAGTCATAACATTTATCCTGTCCATCAGAAGTGTCGCGCACAGAGCGAGAGAGAGAGAGAAAGAGCGAGAGAGAGAGAGAGAGAGGTGGATGACTGGAGGAAGAGATTAAGAGTGAGTTGCTATAATAGGAGTAGGGTCTCACTGTGGCTAATGGATTGTTTCGGGACTCTTTAACCTCCTTTCTCTTAATAAACACTAGGTCGCCATCTGATTAAAGAGCTGCAGCACATATTCACATTCATTTACTCATCTTATAGACTGTGTTCCATGTCTATGAAACCAACTTAAAAGTGTTGTATCCGCTCATAATGTAATTTTTTAAAAACATTTTGATTGCTTACATAATTCTACTTTTTCTGCTACTTCATGACAAGATTATAATATCCAATCAGGGCTACAGTCTCTCTAACAATAAAACTATTAGTGTCTGTGTTTTACTAGAAACCACTTTTTTTTTTTTTATTAAACCAAAAAGCTATTAAACAGCAACCTTGCCTTTGCAGTTAATATTTTCCTCAAATACAGTATGTACATCCTAAGCCAATGGCCATTGGTTAAAGGTACAAAACCCGACAAATTCACATGTGGATTCACCAAACCCTACGGAATTAGATAATAAAACATAATTTTTCAAATTAAAAACTGATGTATCTAAGCTAGCAAACTAGCAATATATCAAATTCCCATTCAAAATTCTTCTAATTTTGACATAATGCTTTGTAAACTGTTCAAAACTTGAGACCACGCTGCCCATTGGTCCATTGCGTTAGCTCATACCAAGTGCGAGTCAACCTTACACTGAGCAAACCAGTTCCTCCTCCCACCAGATCGAAGACTAGCAGTTAAAAGGAATGGATTAAGCCTGTATATTGGGAGCAAACCAGACCAAAAACTGGATTAAAAAGCAACTTTGCCTAGATAAGTGGTTCTTAACCTTGCTAAAGGTACCAAACCCCACAAGTTTCACATGTAGATTCAACAAACCCTACGGAATTAGATAACAAAGCAATTTTTTTCAAATTCAAAACCGATATATCTGAGCTAGCTAGCTAATAATATAGCAATTTCCCATTAAAATTTCTCATTTTGACAGGATGTTTTATAAACGGGTCAAAACTTGAGACAACGCTGCCCATTGGTCTTATGTATTACCTCATACCAAGTGCAAGTCAACCTTCCACTGAGCAAACCATTTCCTACTCCTATCAGATCGAGAACTAGCAGTTAAAAGAAATGAATTAAGGCTATAAATTGGGAGCAAACCAGTCCAATAGACCCTACTCACATGACGTCACAACCACGCCTCCGCGCCATGTTGTCCGTCTACTTGTCGTGTATATGCATTACCGCTACGTAAATTCCTCCTATTATGGCGTGTTTTGCTGCTCGTTAACATTAATAATCATAATGGTGAAGGCGTGTGTTGCGGTTGGTTCCAGTAACGGAGAGGATAGACGGAGAGACTTGAAGTTTTACCGTATTCCGAGAGACCCGGAGAGGAGAGCGAGATGGACTGCTGCAATTCGACGAGAAAACTGGGCTCCAAACGATTACCACGGGTTATGTAGTAGTCATTTTATATTTGGAAAGATGCATTTAATATATATTTAGAGGGTTTTGGGCTGACAACCACAATTAAGATCATTGCGAGGCTAATCGCCGACAATATACAGTTTCAAATTCAAGATGCTTATTTCTTCCACCATCAATACATTTTGAATAATATTTAGCTGGTACCAAGTGAAAGAAGCTGGCCTCGTCTACGGATCATCAGTTAAACAGGTGTGTCCAAACCTTTTGTAAAGGGGGCCAGATTTGGTGTGGTAAAAATGCGGGGGGCTACCTTGGCTGATTTACACAGAACAATATATTTAAACAAATGTTAGCAAGCCCTTCTGTGTGTCACATTTGCTTTATTATTTTTTTTAATTCATAATTTCAACAGTCTCGTCTTTGTGGCGTTCTCTTTTGACACTCGGCGAAACTGCGGTCAAGCCACCCTCCACTCATTAAAACGAAGTCAAGCTAGCCGCCCCTCATTTTGTACATGTCAGCGTGTCTTGTTATTATCGCGTCACATCGAACTCTTTGAAAACAGCGACTGTCTCTTTGCAAATGAGGCAGACACAGTTGTTGTGTGTTTTATTGAAGAAATAGTCCAATATCCACCTATCGTTGAAGCGTCGGCCATCGCAGTCAACTTTTTTTTTTTGTTTGTTTGTTTTTTTTTATTGTCGCCATTTTAGAAATCACACAGGGTAATGTTGCTTAGAGTGCTGCTCTCAATGTTTTTCAAAGTTTCGTGAGAATAGGCCGAGTTTCTGTGGAAAGGATAGTTGTAGATATCAGGGTAGCAGATGTCAGGCAGAGAGACAGCGGGTCGAAAAATATCGATTTAGGCATCAAATATGGATCTGGCGAATGGATAGACTAAAGCTTTTCCACATAACGCCTTTTATGCAACGCATCCAATGAGTTTACCGCGTCTGAAAGCACTGGGGCTTCCATGAATTGCTGTATAAACTGAACGACTAATAGAAACCATTGAAAATTGGGCTAAACAGAGACGGACAATATGGTGGCCGGATACAGCGACAAGTCATTCTGTGATGTCGGTGAGTAGGGTCTATACCTAGTATAAAAAGCAGCTTTGCCTAGATCAGTGGCTCTTAACCTTGTCATAGGTACCGAACCCCACAGGTCTCACATGTGGATTCACCGAACCCTACGGAATTAGATAATAAAACTTTTTTTTTTCAAATTCAAAACTGATGTATCTAAGCTAGCAATTTAATAATATAGCAAATTCCCATTAAAAATTCTTCTCATTTTGACAGAATGTTTTATAAACAGGTCAAAACTTGAGACCACGCTGCCCATTGGTTTGTTGTATTACCTCATACCAAGTGCGAGTCAACCTTCCACTGAGCAAACCAGTTCCTCCTCCTATCAGATCGAGGACTAGCAGTTAAAAGAAATGGATTAAGCCTGTAAATTGGGAGCAAACCCGCCCAAAACCTGGATTTAAAAGCCACTTTGCCTAGATCAGTGGTTCTTAACCTTGCTAAAGGTACCGAACCCCACAAGTTTCACATGTCGATTCACCAAACCCTACGGAATTAGATAATAAAGCAATTTTTTTTTCAAATTCAAAACTGATATATCTAAGCTACCTAGCTAATAATATAGCAATTTCCGATCAAAACTTCTTCTCATTTTGACAGGATGTTTTAAAAGCAGGTCAAAACTTGAGAACACACTGCCCATTGGTCTGTTGTATTCCAAGTGCGAGTCAACCTTCCACTTAGCAAACCAGTTCCTCCTTCCATCAGATGGAGGACATTGGGAGCAAGCCAGTCCAAATACTGGTTTAAAAAGCCAATTTGCTTGGATTTAATCAGTGTAAGAAAATAGGACGCTGCGTTTTTTTTTTTCATTCGCCGAATCCCTCAGACTTACTCACTGAACCGCTGGGGTTCGATCGAACCCAGTTTAAGAACCACTGTCTTAAGCTAAACAAATCACATCTTAAAGTTTAATATTACATTCCAATTGCTGCCAAATGTGCAAACTGCATTGGTTTAACAAACTGAAATTGATGGTCATGCTTGGATTTGCTTGGTCGTGCTATAAGGCTGAATGCATTTTCTTTCCATGGGTTTGTTGTTTGCTTGTTCCTTTCAAGCGCAATGCACGCCCCCAAGATTTGCCCCATCAACAAATCATCTGTAAACTGTGGAGCTCCGTAATCGGGACAGGGCCACTGATGTGTCTCGGGGCTTTCTCCGCTCAAGCTGAATCACACAGGCAGACGAACACAGACAACAGGGCTGCACGGCATGGCATTTGGAAGGTCAATCCAAGAATAGGTTTCCATACATCACAAGCAGACAAATAGGAACAATGAAATATGCAAAATTGTATGACATACAGTGAACTAATCCACACACAGATGTGTAAATGTACTATGTATACCTATGTGGATTTGTGATTTTATTGTGTTGCTTAAATTTAAACCTTTCCATGACTCATTGCAAAGAAGCTACCGAACAAGACAATCAGTTGGGAAATTACATGGCTAGCCTTTATGCTTGGATGGAAAAGCCTTCCGGACATCTAAGATGTTTTTTTTTCAGCTAATTTGAGCTGGACCTATGACTCACAGTCATAGTGAGATCTCTCTGTGGATCTGAGTCATGGAAGGATAACATAAATGTACTGTAAATAACATTCTACAATTTTTAAAATCCATCATGTGTCATCACTAGGGCTGTCAAACAATTAAAATTTTTAATCGAGTTAATCACAGCTTAAAAATTAATTAATCGTAATTAATCGCAATTCAAACCATCTATAAAATATGCCATATTTTTCTGTAAATTATTGTTGGAATGGAAAGATAAGACACAAGACGGATATATACATTCAACATACTGTACATAAGAACTGTATTTGTTTATTATAACAATAAATCAACAAGATTGCATTAACATTAACATTGTTAAAGCGATCCATGGATAGAAAGACTTGTAGTCCTTAAAAGATAAATGTTAGTACAAGTTATAGAAATTTTATATTAAAACCCCTCTTAATGTTTTCTTTTTAATAAAATTTGTAAAAATTTCAATTAAAAAATAAACTAGTAGCTCGCCATTGTTGATGTCAATAATTACACAAGGCTCATGGTGCTTAAACCCATAAAATCAGTCGCACCCAAGCGCCAGCAGAGGGTGACAAAACACACAAAAAAAAAACACAAGTAACAAGTGGCCATGGCACTGTGCTGTCATTTTAATCTGTTTGAGCGGGGCATGTGCGTTAATTGCGTCAAATATTTTAATGTGATTAATTCAAAAAATTACCGCCCGTTAACGCAATAAATTTGACAGCCCTAGTCGTCACCACTCTATTATGCATGTCTGTAGGCGCTTTTGTTTAAGCTTTATTCAATTTTTGACTCTGCTTTTGAAAAATCTATATCTATACTTATATATAAAGTGGAACTTTGCATGTGTGTGTTCGTTCTCTATGGACTCCGAAACGGCTGGGCGGATTTTGACGAAATTTTACACAGTTGTACTTTGTTTCTGGGATTGTTCCTAGATGGATTTGATCTCTGTATGCCTCCATTTAGTGCGAAAATTAATTTGAAAATCCAAAAATGAACATAGAAAATCCATGATTGCGTCTTTTTGGAAAAAGTCTCATGCGAATGCGATGTCGCAGTTGGCTTTTAACTGACGATACTGATGATACGGTGTGGCCAGTGTTGTTTTCATCAATGATAACGAAAATATTTTGTCAAGGAATACTTTTTCATGATGATGACGAGACGATAATGAGCTAAAAACATGTTTTGGGAGACTGAAGCATAACGAGGTAAATGCCAGTTTTCGTCTGACGCCACGAGAACGAGACGAAAATGCACAATAATTTCCGTCATATGTACACAATCTGTGATATTATATGTGTAGTTAGCCTGCATCCAAGCAGTTTCTGGTTGTGTCACTCATGTGACGTGCTGCTCCCCTCCACGACTCACCAGTGTGTCTCACCAGTTTCTATGCTGGCTTGCATGCAGGTAGAGATATTTGCATTCTTATCTTGGCTAGAGAGTATACGCTAAGATGCTAATGCTAACGGTGAGTGTCCTCTTAAAACCTCGGACAACTTTTTTTTAAATACAGTTCGTGGCTTTCAGGTGGGTATCATTAATGAAAAATGTACTCTATTCCTTTTTTTAAATAAAATAAAAAATGTACTATTTCCCTGCTGAGTGTGTATTATCGCCAAGTTGGTGTTGTTCTTATAGATGCTGCAATATGTGCTTGTCTGCCAATGTTCATTCGAAATTCAAATCAAAACCTTATTGACTTTTGGATAATTTTTGAAAAAAATTTACTGACGAAAATATTTTTAGTACACGTGAACTATAACTATACGAAATTAGTGTTGAGTTTTCGTCAACAAAAACTAGACAAAGACAAGTAATAAGTACAATAAGTATTTTCGTACAAAAGACTAAAACAAAAATTAAAAGGGGTTCCAAAAACAACACTGATTGTGTGTGGCCTTGAGTACCCCACAACAAGAATTTTGGATTTCAAAAAAATTTACAATTTTCCAGGACATTACTAAGGGATACATTTCGGCTGGATTTTTATACTATACCGAATGTTATTTATTGTGTGTTACACCCGCAATGGTTGATGGTTAGTTTTGGCAACCATGACTGAGAGTGGGGGTTGCCGTTGTTATGTTCTGGTGTTTTCTGTTCAATACAGGTGCTGTCTGTTGGGGTTGTGCGGTGTATGGGGCACAAGACCAGCAAGTGTGAAACAAAAACTATCTGTTATTCTTCTCCACATCGCTCACTACAGTACTGTACACAGCAATGGAAAAGTGATTGTGCATTAACCCCTTTATGATGTCCTTTCACTATTACTACATTACAGCTGCATCTCTAAGCAAAGTATGTTTCATCTGCCATTGGTTGTATTGCGTTCATGTGACACAAACCTGAGCATTGCTGGGTGGTTTTGCTAGTAGAGCTACAATTGTGAAGATATTTGAATACAGTTTTCACTACAGGATATATCTCTAGCAATTTGCTTATTATAGGTAGTCCCCGGGTATACGAACACGTTCCATTCCTATGCTGGCTACATAAACCAAATTTCCACAAAAATTTCCAGTCGGAATTAACCCTTTAAAAAAATAACTATATAAAAACTACTATAAAAGTATTTTATTTTGTTTAATGATGGAGGATATACTGCCCTCTGGTGGCAGCGTTGGGTCTGGCTGGACTGTCGCCTTGGCTTCTACGTATGACTGAGTAAGAGACTCGTCTTACATGGAAATAGGACAGCTGTCCTCTCGTTTGGCCCACATAAGGCTATAACTTTTTTCAGCTAAAATATATTTGTGTATGCATTTGTAATTAAGTTTAGAGCTAGAGTTCGCGGAGTTATGTGTGAGCAATTTGCTATGAAAATTGTAAATTCGTTAGCATTGGTAGCATTAAAGCTAGCGGACTTTTGCTAGGCAAATTTGGCTAATTTAATCTACTAAATTTACATTTTGATCAGGCGAGAAGGATGTTTGAACACCAATTGTTTTACGTCAAGTGTTTTATTGTTAAAATGTGTGTCGTTTTGAACATAAGTGTACACGTGTGATACAGCTTTACAAATTGTCAAAAGTGTAGGAAAGAAAACGCTTAAAAAAACCACAATTGCCTTGTTTGCTGTCTGTCAAGCTGAACAACTTCACATTTAGTGAGGACAGTACACGTCAAGTTAGTAAAGTTAAAAATAAGATACTGTGTGGTACAATGAGGTACAGTTTACATGGCTTAAAAAAAGACTGTAGACAACGGTGGACGAGACTCCGGCGTTGTAAAGTCGAAATTGCGTAAGTCAAGTCTGTTGAAAGCTGAGGACTACATGTACAGTAATAGCGGATTTGGGTATGTAATTCAAATTACCGTACTGGCCCGAATATAAGACGGCCCTGATTATAAGACTGAAGACTCAAGTTTGAAAAAAGACTTTTTGAACACCAAATTAATTTTTATACAGAAAATAATTACAGTATATCTGAAACAAATGATTATAACAATATATTTGAGAGAAAAATCATGTTATTTTGCCTCATTCAAATCTTAATATCTGAACATTTAAATATGTAAACTAAAGTGCAATCACATTTGTAAATGAATGGCTTCTGTAAAATGAAATGAAATAAACCAATCTATTGTGATAAAACAACAAAATTGCAATAACTGCATTAACCATCAAAGTGAAGTCTAACTGTGACTGTAGTCTTAAAACAAATCTGAAAAGGGGAAAACATTGCAATAAAATAATGCAAACTGGTTAAACTTGAGAGTAGCTGCAATCTGTCATGACAGAACATCGCTTCAATGATATCTAGCGCCATCTAGCGTCGTGAATGGGTATAATATCTAGACCACGACTATAAGACGACCCCCTCTTTTTCAGTCTTATTTCAATGCAAAAAACACCGTCTTATATTCGGGCCAATACGGTACTATCTATACACAGTATTTAGTACTGTTATAATATGGTATTCATTCTGCATCTCCTATCATTCTTCATCTTGTTTCCCTTGTGAGCTGGAGATTGTGTGAGCAAGTGTGTGTTGGTAAACGCAGGTATAGGTTTGCAGGCAGTCTTGATGTGAAGTGACAAGTTGAGAGACCAAGCCTTAGGACATTGGCTGAGCAAGGCAAGTGGGGAACCAAATACAAACAGATGCCGCCTTTATTAGAAGCTACATCGAGAGCAGCATATGGCATGTAGACTCCGGCACCTATTTTATCATGAAATAGTTTTTTGAAAGCATGCTTTGTTTTTTTAAATCCCATTTATTTTCAAGAACTAATCTGATTTCAGTCAGGTAGCTCTCACGATGAGACGAAATAACATCCTCTGGCTGAAGCCAGTTCAGCTGACTGCTTGTCTGCGAGGATTAACGTTATTTCAAGTTGCCTTACCTGAACCATTTCAACACAACAAAAAGACCTGAATAGGAATCATTTTCAAACTTTTAACTTGTCCTTGGATACTCCCTGAAAACAAAACCAAAACAAAAACCTTCGTACTCGGATACATTTTTGTCCTGTTCATAAACAATACATTTTAATATAATTTTGGCAGCGCCTGCCAAGTACATAGGGTGTACTTCGTGGCCAAAGTCTCTCTTAACAGACTGCTCGTTGAGCCAGATGTTGTGCTCGCCCAACTGGCAGCAGGTCAGAAACCCAAAGTGACTGCAAAATGAGACAAGAGGTCTCTCAACCGCAGTCAAGGTTCTCTACGCTGACAAGAGAGCAGATGGCGGTTTGGCTGTCGGCGGAAATAACAAACCAGATCAGAGAGGCGTGCTACCAAGTCTTCACTGCATTTAAGCCACCTACACAGATTGCCTTTTCATTAGATTACTTTGAAATGCTTTGACTAAATCGAGAACTTAAAAGTATTCACATATATGCATCGATTACATAAGGGACTCAAGTTCAAATCAACTAGCCTTATTCAAAAAAAGCACATACTGTAAAACGTAAACACATTATTAGCAGCAGTTTCTGATATTTTCCACTCATAATTCAGTATTTAATTGCTAGCGTACGGCACAAATTGATACAAATTTAAAATCGCAGGCGCCCTTTATTAGTTACAATTAGTGGTGTTTGTTTTTCTCTACTCTGAAATAAGAATTTAATTGCCAGAGTTTAACACACATGCATTTGCCAATTTCAGATTTCAGTATTTAAAGTACAAACCTTACATGGGCACTTTAATTAATGTTCAATAACATTAAAATTCTGCTTTGCGGGCTAAATGGTAGGAAGAACATACAGTGTATTTAAAACTAGGGTTGTTCCAATCATGTTTTTTTTGCTCCCGATCCGATCGTTTTAGTCTGAGTATCTGCCGATCCCGATATTTCCCGATCCGATTGCTTTTTTTTGCTCCCGATTCAATTCCAATCATTCCCGATAATTTTTCCCGATCATATACATTTTGGCAATGCATTAAGAAAAAGAGGAATAAAACTCGGACGAATATATACATTCAACATACAGTACATAAGTACTGTATTTGTTTATTATGACAATAAATCCTCAAGATGGCATTTACATTATTAACATTCTTTCTGTGAGAGGGATCCACGGATAGAAAGGCTTGTGACTTTGTATATTGTGACTAAATATTGCCATCTAGTGTATTTGTTGAGCTTTCAGTAAATGATACTGTAGCCATTTAACTTCTGCCCAAATGCATGATGGGAAGTGCAACCATGACTGTGCGTCGTGGTACCAATTGACATATGTTCTCTGCATTGGGAAATAACACAGGGTGTTAAGAAAATGATCAACTACTACCTTTCTTCCCCACATTGCTTACCACGATTATTCTAATCGTTGGGAGAGGAATTGTAAGGCTTTAGCCATTTAAAAAAAGGCTCCAAAGGCTGCCAAAATTCACTCTACTCATTTTATGCTGCCTTTTAGCTTTATATACTGTATGGGTAAAACGGCGCCTTTATAGATTGAACGCGACAGTGCGTGAGTGGGTCGTGCAGCGCATGGGTTAATTGCGTTAAACATTGTAACGTGATAAATGTAAAAAATATTAATTCTCGCCGTTAACGCTATAAATTTGATAACCCTACCTTAGGCTTAAACTAAAGACTCTGGAAGAGTGTAACACATTATGTCTTTAACGTTAAATACAATTAGAAAACGATTTAATTAAAAGATATATTAAAAAAGGAATGTCCGATATTTTTTTGCTGATTCCGATACTTTGAAAATGACGTGATCGGACCCGATCGATCAGCACATCTCTATTTTTTATTCAATTTTCACACTACTTTCTGTAGGCGACAAAACTTTTGTCTTGCCAAAATTTGTTTTTTAGAATGATTTCCTGACCCATGTATCCATAATTCTTGTATCGCCATATCGTGAGATCATCATTATCGTGAGCCTTGTATCGCAAATCTTAACGCATCCTGAGCTACCCATAAGTTACCACCCCTAACACAAGCACGCACATAGCATTCCTCATGTGATCCCCAACAATGTAACACAAAGACTGCTGAGTTACATTGAGGAAAGAACACGCTTACAGTAGTATAAACATCAAACCGCAAAGGTTTCTTCTTTTAGAACAAAGTGATAAGACACAAAATGATAGTAAATATCTGGGAAAAGCTTTGCTTAGAAGTCATCTTACCTGAGACGGTCCTGACAATCTCCGAGGTGTTCCTCAGGCCTACAAAAGAGAACTGGTAAAGCCTCCAGGAGCGGATGTCTCCAACCTCCACCGAGCTCCTCTTCCACTTGTATACAATCTCCTCCCTGGGGTAGCCATCTGTGCGGGAAAGAGACGAGGACGAGGACAAGAAGCGCAGGGGATTAGCTGAGGCGTGCGACAACACCGCACAACAAACATTTCATCTCTTTACAGGAGTTCCCTCTATAGATTTGCTCATTCCTCCGATTCAATATAAAGCCCAGGCACTCGTGATCCATTTTATCACTGGAAAATCTATTTAAGTCTGCAAGTATACAAAACAAAAAAAAAAGCACGTTACATAACAGGCCTGTTTGTCATGTTTTTCCCCACTTGAATCTCATGTTAATTAAAATAACATTTACTTGTGGAAACAATTCTCTTAAGATTTCCATCGGGAGTTACCCTCAGGCTTGTGGTTTCGGTACAGCACATGGACTTTCCTCAGAGTAAACTTGACTGAATGGCGTCACGAGTGAAGTGCTCTCAGGCATGTAGTGATGCTGGGAGATGGGTGGATGTGCCCACTTGTCACATTAAAGCCAGCCCAGCAGGCGGTCTGCTCCTGAGCAATGATGATTGATTCACTGTTCTCTCAAAATCTACCAGTAGGAATTATTACTTTGCTGTTGTGAATCTGCCAATGGCATAAAAATGCTGTCAGTGGCACATCGTACATTTGCTACAGTGGGGCAAATAAGTATTTATTCAACCACTAATTGTGCAAGTTCTCCCCCTTGAAAATATTAGAGAGGCCTGTAATTGTCAACATGGGTAAACCTCAACCATGACAGACAGACTGTGGAAAAAAAAACTGAAAATCACATTGTTTGATTCTTAAAGAATTTATTTGCAAATCATGGTGGAAAATTAGTATTTGGTCAATACCAAAAGTTCACCTCAATACTTTGTTATGTACTCTTTGTTGGCAATAACGGAGGCCATACGTTTTCTGTAACTCTTCACAAGCTTTTCACACACTGTTGCTGGTATTTTGGTCCATTCCTCCATGCAGAGCTCCTCTGGAGCAGTGATGTTTTGGGGCTGTCGTTGGGCAACACGGACTTTCAACTCCCTCCACAGATTTTCTATGGGGTTGAGATCTGGAGACTGGTGAGGCCACTCCAGGACCTTGAAATGCTTCTTACGAAGCCACTCCTTTGTTGCCCTGGCTGCGTGTTTGGGATCATTGTCATGCTGAAAGACCCAGCCACGTCTCATCTTCAATGCCCTTGCTGATGGAAGGAGATTTTCACTCAAAATCTCTCGATACATGGCCCCATTCATTCTTTCCTTTACACAGATCAGTCGTCCTGGTCCCTTTGCAGAAAAACAGCCCCATAGCATGATGTTTCCACCCCCATGCTTCACAGTGGGTATGTTGTTCTCCGGATGCAATTCAGTATTCTTTCTCCTCCAAACACAAAAACCTGTGTTTCTTCCAAAAAGTTCTATTTTGGTTTCATCTGACTATAAAACATTCTCCCAGTCCTCTTCTGGATCATCCAAATGCTCTCTAGCGAAACGCAGACGGGCCTGGACGTGTACTTTCTTCAGCAGGGGGACACGTTTGGCAGTGCAGGATATGAGTCCCTGGTGGCGCATTGTGTTACTGATAGTAGCCTTCGTTATTGTGGTCCCAGCTCTCTGTAGGTCAATCACTAGGTCCCCCTGTGTGGTTCTGGGATTTTTGCTCACCGTTCTTGTTATCATTTTGACGCCACCGGGTGATATCTTGCATGGAGCCCCAGATCGGGGGAGATTATCAGTGGTCTTGTATGTCTCCCATTTTCTCATAATTGCTCCCACAGTTGATTTCTTTACACCAAGCGTTTTACCTATTGCAGATTCAGTCTTCCCAGCCTGGTGCAAGTCTACAATTTTGCCTCTGGTGTCCTTTGACAGCTCTTTGGTCTTGGCCATAGTGGAGTTTGGAGTGTGACTAATTGAAGTTGTGGACAGGTGTCCTTGATCCCAATAATGAGTTAAAACAGGTGCCATTAATACAGGTAACGAGTGGAGCCTCGTTAGACATCGTTAGAAGAAGTTAGACCTCTTTGACAGCCAGAAATATTGCTTGTTTGTAGGTGACCAAATACTTATTTTCCACTCTAATTTGGAAATAAATTCTTTAAAAATCAAACAATGTGATTTTCTGTTTTTTTCCACATTCTGTCTCTCATGGCTGAGGTTTACCCATGTTGACAATTACAGGCCTCTCTAATCTAATTTCATGTAGGAGACCTTGCACAATTGGTGGTTGACTAAATACTTATTTGCCCCACTGTATATAAGCAGCTACGTACTTTACGTAGCGTGTTGCCGCCTCTGTTAAAATCAACAGTATTAAAAGCATCTTTTGTTTTCAAATTTGTTGTTGCTTGTTTAGAAAGAAGTAGCAATATGAAGTATTCGATTACTTTTTTAATGAACCCGTAGCAGTGAGCACATGCAGACATTACATAGCATCCTAGCCAAACTCTCTCTTCTCTTCTTCTACGCATTATACGTACACACTTGTACAGCGCCACTCACTGGCCTAACTGATATTGTCACAACATAAACTTTGCATGTACAAACACAACAGAATCGGTTTTACAAATAAGGAAACATTATTTTGCTTCATCTACATCAAATTATAAATCAGTTGAAGAATTTATACTAATGCTTCGTCGTAGCTCCCACCTAAGGCACATTTATGGCAAAAGTTTTTTAAAAAGTGTCAATGTTTTCACCTTGAGTTTTTGAAAAATAAACATCTTTGTGAAAGTGCACTCTTGTGGAAGAAACTTAATCACATTCATGTTCAAAGACTGATATCTATATTCATTCATTCATTTTCCATGCTGCTTTTTCCTCACAAGGGTTGCCGGTCGGGATGAAGATCAACACCTCCAAATCCGAGACCGTGGGAATCAGTCGGAAAACGGTGGTGTGCCCTCTTTGGAACTGAGATGAGATCCTGCCCCAAGTGGAGGAGTTCTAGTATCTTGGCGTCTTGTTCACGAGTGAGGGTAGGAGGGAGTGGGAGATCGACAGGTGGATTGGTGCAGCGTCTGCGGTGATGTGGACTCTGTACCAGTCCGTTGTGGTGAAGAATGAGCTGAGCCAAAAGGCGTTGCTCTTGATTTACTAACCGATCTACGTTCCTACCCTCACCTGAGGTCATGAGATGTGGGTCCTGACCAAAAAAACCAAGATCCCGGATTCAAGCGGCCGAAATGAGTTTCCTCCGCAGGGTTTCCGAGCTCTCTCTTAGAGATCAGGTGAGAAGTTTGGTTATCCAGGAAGGACTCAGCCGCTACTCATTCACGTTGAGAGGAAACAGCTGAGCTGGCTCAGGCTTCTGGTTCAGATGCCTCCTGGACGCTTCTATGGAGAGGTGCTGCAGGCATGTCCCACCAGCGGGAGGCCCCGGGGACGACCCAGGACACGCTGGAGAAACTATGTCTCTCGGCTGGCCTGGGAACGCCTTGGGATCCCGTTAGAGGAGCTGGTTGAAGTGGATGGGGAGAGGGAAGTCTGGGTTTCCCTACTAAATCTGCTGCCCGTGCGACCTGACCTCGGGTTAAGCTGTAGGTAATGGATGGATGGATAGTTTTCTTTTGCCATTTTCCCTTAAAAAATGGGACAAATTCTGTCCACAGAAAAATGCTATTTCTCCAGGACAGCTTAAGAAAAAAAAAAGAACAATTCTGGGGGAAAAAAAGGACGCGTAGTACTCTATTGAAAAGATTCTTGGGAGAAAATTACTTGAACTATCTTGGAACAAATATTAGGCTACATTCATACTACAGGTCTTAATGCACGAATCCGATTTTTTCGTGTTTTTCCGACTCGAGTGAGGCATTAACTTGACGGTCTGAACGTGACAAGTCGCATAGAACGGGACCATTTCAAATCCGATCTGGGTCACTTTCGTATGTGGTCTAAATCCGATCTGGGCCACATTTTTCCAGACTGTCTCGGCGGTCTGTACTGTCCAGTCCCGCAAATCGGATTTAATGCAGCAATTACGTCATCAAATAGCGAGAGAGTCGTTACCGTAGCGATGCACCTGTGCGTTATTAGCTTTTGGGGAAGGGCTGCGCTTGACAACAGTCATAAAAAATAAAAATGGGTTGAGGATAAGCCTGAGAATGCTCTGTTTTCTCTCTGTTCCAAGTGAGCAATATTTCAACATTGCCTCCACGGCCGAGAGTCGGGACAAACTGCCCGTATGTGTGTGTGACGTGCACGGACAGTGCGTGCATGCTATCGATCCATATAAACTTTGAATATAAGCCTAAACGGGGATTATTTATGTCTGTTATTTGTGTCCACCTTTTGAAAAGCAAAATATGATATCCCTGGAATGACGGATGACGTCTGTCATTTGTTTTGATGCTTCTGCGCATGCGGGTCTTCTTGCTTAGCGCGTGTCCGACTGCGAATTAGTGCGCATGCGTAATACTTGAACGGTCTCAATGGATAAAGGCAGTCTGAACGGGCACGCCAAAAAAAACGGATATGACAAAAAATCGGATTCGTGCATTAAGACCTGTAGTATGAACGTAGCCTTAGAGTTGGGTTCACAAATGTAGGTCAGCACTTCTCATGGTGATTAGATCAGCAGAGAAGGTCTCACTGGCTCTATAAGTGACTATAAGCGCCAAATAACTTATTTCATATGTACATAGGCTTCATCCAATTCCAGGGCCCTCTGTTCTATAGGTACACACAGGTTTCTTTTTCCCTGTTGGTTATTGAGCTATTTACAAAGCCTTTTGTATGGCGCTTCCCTTTTTAGATCCATTGAGAACTAATTTGCATAATTTTTTTTACCCCTTTTCCAGTCTTCCCTTGTGGCCAGTCAAGTGTTTCAATGTGTGTCAATTTTCAAATATAGGTTTGGAAGGCTGGACCATGATTTGTATTTTAATGTTTTACAACATGATCAGCAAAAGGCTTATAGTATTGCCAGCCACACTTACAGCTTGAAAACTCCAAGGGACATGAGTGCTCGTCCATAGGGAAGTTGTTCAGTTTCAGCTGGCATTCTGCATCGATCGTCAACCTGCAAACACACAACTCTAACTTAGTTGACATATTTTTCTAAAACCAAACAGCAATACCACAGTTAAAGTGTTTTCAAAATCAAAATATTGTTTATCTTAACCGCAGCACACCCTTCTTTGTCACCACTCTTCACACTTGAGAGAATTTGAAGTCATTAAAGTCATTTAATTTAGCGTTAATGAGGGAATGACCTTAAGTGACTTTGCCCATCCGCGTAGATGCATTGTCATGTATCATTGTCGCGCATAGCACAGCGGTCATCCTAATTAACTAGCGCTTGCATTACGAGTTACTCTAAATTAATGAAGTAGGAAGCCGGTGTTCTGCATAGAAGAACATTCATCATGACTTGATTGAGTCCGATGGACTTTAGTTTCTTTATTTCTCAAAATGCATTGTGGTATCGGTAGAAAGCATCTGCTGCTTTTTTGAGAGAAGCAATAATGCGATAATCATTCATCATTTTTTTGAAAGTAAAGATTAGAGGTCGAGCGATATATCAGCCAGCTGATATACGGAATTTTTCCCAATATCGGCCGATTAACAACAACAATAAAAAAAGCCGATAAAAAAAGGATTTTGATCAGGCATCTGTGTGGGCAACTGTGGCCACCGCTGACTGACGGCAGGACCCCGGAAGGACCCTGCAGCTGCTTGAAGGCAGAGTGCTACAAGAAGCTTCAGGCTTGCCTGTTTTGTAACTATTCCAAGATGTTTTTCTATATCGTGCAGGAGAGAATATGTAATGTTGCTTACTCATTTCAGGTGCTTACTAAGTGATCCTTACACTTTAAATGTAACGTGTAGTATTAGCTTAGCATTTGCATTAGCTTTAGCATGGCGAGCATCCACCAAAACGCACACTCACTTGTTTACATCTCGTTGTGATTGTAATGTTCTACTATTTGATTTATTAACGTAAGCAGGAACATTTTGTAGCAAGCTTAAGTGAGCTGCTAGCTCAAGTAATCTAAGAACAACAAGAACCACAAGTACAACAAGCACATAAAAATGAGGGAAGCGTCCCCTATAGAACACTCACAGCACAGCTATCATTACATTCCCCATCCAAAGCTAGTGGTGCTGTATAACATATTCTACAAAATAATAAACCTTTATTTTCTTCTTTTTTGTGAGTACAAATTAAATGCAATGTGCTAATTCAAATTATCAAATGAACATAACCTTTCAGTTATTGCAATGAACAAATAGCAAATTGGCACAACATATCAATATGTAGTAATAAATGTCAAACATTTTCAATAAGTCTTTCTGGTGGTTTTCTCATTCGAGTAGATCTTGTCAGTGGTTCTGTCATTGGAGATGATACAGGAAGTTCAGGTGGTTGTGTGTCACTTTGTTTTTCAACACCAGCATTCTTACAATTACTCTCTATAGCAGTATGAGCCTTTAACAGACTCCTCTTCTCAATCTGTGTCCATCCTCGGTCTCACCAACTAAAGACCTTAGAATGATTTCACTGAGCACAGCAGCTTTTCTGTCCCAAAAGTCTGGTCCTTCGATCCTTACACTCTCATTCACAAAGAGAGGTTCCAAGCGTCTAGTTGTTTTATCATATGCCATTTTCTGTCTGTGCATAGCTATTACTATAGTGATGTCCTGGTGGGTTTAATTGTTTGATAATAATAATGTATTGTTCTTGCTAAGTGTGTATAATCATGAATCACAAATTAATCCCTTAAGTCTCAGGTCATTATTGTGACTTCAAAGCTGTTGAAGCATTTTTTTCTTAAACTGTCTTTCATCATGTAAAAAAAGTATCTGCCTCAAATATTGGCTTAAAAAATCGGCTTTGGAAATAAGCAATCGATTGAAATTTTGTTTAGATATCAGCATTTGAAAATCCCATCTTGGTCGACCTCTAGAACAGGTTCCAGTACTTAATAATTCACTACGGTCAAACCTGACTTCTTACCTGAGCGTGTAGAGGATTCGGCCGTCATTCCAGATTCGAAGCATGCGATTGGGCGTCGTGATCCAATGGGCGTCGGCCTTCTTTGAGTTGCGGAAAAAAGTGTCTGGAATCCAGATCTTCCCGACCATGTTGCTGTTGAGACGCAAAACCTTCATCGTGCTGTTGAATTTTAGCCTTCTGTCGTACCACGTCTGGGCAAAGAAAATGTCGATGGTGTATTCCTGGCAAGAAAAAAATATATATACTTAAAACACTCATTGGGACTTTGTTACTTTTGTCTTCCTTAGAAGCAATAAATAATGTCAACTCACAGGAAAACAGAACTACTGGTCTTTTCTTACTTAGCCATTTGGACTGATTGAGCCCTGAGGTTTCAAATAAAGTACATAAGAAATAAAGGGGCCATTTGAGTGCGAAAAGCCATAGAGGCATTAACTGTGACAAAGTTCAGCTTATTTACGTTTGCCAAGTGCGAATGTGTTTTTGTGCAAGATGGCTTTAATCTTTGCAGGATCAACATGGATTTTTCACATTATGATCGTATACTGCGTTAAGTAGTTAATTGCATGTGAGAATTTGACTCTAAATCTTTGTACACAATTGCCCTTTTTCTCAATCCTTTCCACGCTCATCCTTAGATAGTATTTGTCCCGTTGCATAATTAAGAATATGAAATCATGCTTGTACTTAGATCTGCACTCCTGTGCCATCTGTCTATTCGCCGCGCTTCACAGTACCTACAAAGCTCCAACATTTGTTATGTTACAGTGTGAACAAAGGGCCTGTGGCAGATTACATATGAATGTGAGGCAATCCATCAACCTTTTGTGTCAGCACAGTGCCCTCACGCACAGGCAGATTCCCTGATGTGAACAAAAATGGCAAGTTCTAACACAGTCCATCCAAATCAATATCTCACTAGGACTTTAACCACTCAGTGTTTTACTAAATATGAACAGCGGGACATAAATACTTGCATGGATTCGGATCCCTTGCACAACAAATGCACGATAATAAAACAATGACGCGCTAAATGTTAGAAATAAAAAACAGAAAAACCTTTTGCTGAACCTGAAAATAGCTACAGTGGTTACCGAGTGTAAAAAAAAAGCTACTCTAAAGACAGCGAAAAATCAGTTCATTATCTAAAACGTGAAGTCCATGCCTCTTAACACCATACAGGCAAACCTGCATGTTTGGACAGGACTCTGAAATGAATGTGCAATGTGAGACTATGTTTTACAATTTGTGTACTGAATAATTACAGTGGGGCAAATAAGTATTTAGTCAACCACTAATTGTGCAAGTTTTTCCTTTCGAAAATATTAGAGAGGCCTGTAATTGTCAAAATGGGTAAACCTCAACCATGAGAGACAGAATGTGGACAAAAACCCCATGAAATCACATTGCTTTATTTTTAAAGAATTTATTTCCAAATCATGGTAGAAAATAAGTATTTGGTCAATACCAAAAGTTCATCTCAATACTTTATTATGTACCCTTTGTTGGAAATAACGAAGGCCAAACGTTTTCTGTAACTCTTCACAAGCTTTTCACACACTGTTGCTGGTATTTTGACCCATTCCTCCATGTAGATGCCCTCTAGAGCAGTGATGTTTTGGGGCTGTCGTTGGGCATCACAGACTTTAAACTCCCTCCACAGATTTTCTATGAGGTTGAGATCTGGAGACTGGCTAGGCCACTCCAGGACCTTGAAATGCTTCTTACAAAGCCACTCCTTTGTTGCCCTGGCTGTGTGTTTTGGGATCATTGTCATGCTGAAAGACCCAGCCACGTCTCATCTTCAATGCCCTTGCTGATGGAAGGAGATTTTCACTGAAAATCTCTCGATACATGGCCCCATTTATTCTTTCCTTTACACAGATCAGTCATCCTGGTCCCTTTGCAGAAAAACAGCCCCAAAGCATGATCTTTCCACCGCCATGCTTCACAGTGGGTATGGTGTTCTTCGGATGCAATTCAGTATTCTTTCTCCTCCAAACATGAGAACCTGTGTTTCTACCAAATAGGTCTATTTTGGTTTCATCTGACCATAACACATTCTCCCAGTCCTCTTCTAGATCATCCAAATGCTCTCTAGCGAACCGCAGACGGGCCTGGACGCGTACTTTCATCAGCAGGGGGACACGTCTGGCAGTGCAGGATTTGAGTCCCTGGCGGTGTTACTGATAGTAGCCTTTGTTACTATAGTCCCAGCTCTCTGTAGGTCATTCACTAGGTCCCCCCGTGTGGTTCTGGGATTCTTGCTTACCGTTCTTGTTATCATTTTGACCTCACGGGGTGAGATCTTGCATGGAGCCCCAGATCGAGGGAGATTATCAGTGGTCTTGTGTGTCTTCCATTTTCTAATAATTGCTCCCACAGTTGATTTCTTTACACCAAACGTTTTACCTAGTGATGCACGATAATACATTTTTCAACCGATACCGATAATTTCCTCCTCGTTCCAACCGATAATCGATAATGTCAAGCTGATAATTCTATTAAAACATTTATGTAAAATTTTAAAGTAAACACAGGAGAAAATACTACTAGGCAAAAGCTGATAATTCTATTAAAAGATTTATGTAAATTTTTTAAAGTAAACACAGGAGAAAATACTACTGGGAAAAAATATAATTTACTATATTATTATTTATTATATCGGCAGTGCTGAATTGGACAAAATTGCTTCGGTTGCGCACATTTGGAGGCTAAATCACGTATATAATTATCGGATTGCATTATCGGTTGAATTTTTTTAATATTTGGATTATCTGTGTGACGTCATAATTGCCATTATCGGCCGATAATTATCGGTAACCGATATTATCGTGCATCTTTAGTTTTACCTATTGCAGATTCAGTCTTCCCAGCCTGGTGCAGGTCTACAATTTTGTCTCTGGTGTCCTTCGACAGCTCTTTGGTCTTGGCCATAGTGGAGTCTCGAGTGTGACTGACTGAGGTTGTGGACAGGTGTCTTTTTTACCGATAATGAGTTAAAACAGGTGCCATTAATAGAGGTAAAAAGTGGAGCCTCGTTGGACCTCGTTAGAAGAAGTTAGACCTCTTTGACAGCCAGAAATCTTGCTTGTTTGTAGGTGACCAAATACATATTTTCCATTCTAAATTGGAAATAAATTATTTAAAAATCAAAACACATTCCCACATTGTCTCTCATGGTTGAGGTTTACCCATGTTGACAATTACAGGCCTCTCTAATATTTTCAAGTGGGAGAACTTGCACAATTGGTGGTTGACTAAATACTTATTTGCCCCACTGTATGTATATGAGGAGAGCTTTTTACATGCCCATCCATGATCAAACATAAGTAGTCCTTTATTAAAAGAAATTTTGTAGTGTTTACTTTGTAATCGCTTTATTCGCGGCTAGTTTTAACACAAAGTTGCTATTTTTGATCGGTTGGAAAATTTGACAGAACACCGGGCACATTAAGAGGGCAATAAGCCGAGTATACCTTTTGAAACCCCAAAAAGGCTCACAAGCCTCTCTGTCGTACAGCAAGATTTTTTTGCAGCCGTTTGGCTGGCGTGATGCGAAAAATAAACGAATTAATCCGCAAAATCAGCTGAATCCTTAGTCCTTCTCATACAACAGTACGGCTGTATAGTGAAGAGGACTCATTCTCCCGTACACGTCATAGCGCCCTCTTCCTCAATGCAAGACCGAAGCCGGAAGTCTGTCATTTTCGTATCGCAGGATTAAAAAAAATGAATAAATATATCGATCGCTTCTTCACACATCCAAGTGGTCCATTTCATTCAGGAGCATAAAATACAGCAAGTATTATGAAATAAACATGCTTTTTCGTGTCACAGGCACTTTAATTCAAAGGCTCAGTAACATACCAAAACCCAAGAGCACCCATTGGAAATATTATTTTTAGGGCTGTCAAAATTATCGCGCTAACGGGCGTTAATTAATTTTTTTTAATTCATCATGTTGAAATATTTGACGCAATTAACGCACATGCCCCGCTCAAACAGATTAAAATGACAGCAGTGTAATGTCCGCTTGTTACTTGTTTTTTGGTGTTTGGCGCCCTCTGCTGGCGCTTGGGTCCAAATGATTTTATGGGTTTAAGCACAATGGCGTACCGCAAGCAACACGTCACTTCTGCTCATTAATATTCATGACATTAGCTACTGTTGCTAAGTAGGGACAAGCCACCGTTTGTCCCTAATAGGAAATGAATGGAAATCGTGTACGAAGGAGATGTTTACAGAGCTAAATCTACCAATTCTCTCTGAAAATGATGTGCCTGGTGCCAAATTGACTGGCAAAGATGTGGAAGAACATAAAAATGTTCAGTTAAAGAGATAGCTTTCGTGTCGAAGGCCGAAAAAGATGAAAAAAACGAGCCAACCTAAGCATAGCTTTAGCTTTTTTATCGACGCGACTGACAATTACATTCTCCTGTTACAACAAGCTATCCTTTACCATCAGCCCTGTCTTTCTTATATATCCTCTGGTTTTCCTACGTCTCTTACCGTTCTTGGGGGTAATTTAGTTAGCTTTGTGTAGCGATCGCAAATGCTACTCAGTGACAGCCAACGAACACTTTTAATCTTTTCATTGATAACACATCTTAATTCTATAATTTATTTACACTCCCCCCTTACTAAAGTTTTTTTTTTTTTTTTTTTTTTTATATATATAAATATATATATAAAACAGAAACGGTAACAGTAGCAGTCAGATACCATTGTAATTCTTTTCAGGTCATTCATTGTCAGACAGAAGCAGTACGGCACAACATTACGCTAAACAAATAAGATAAAAATATAAAAATGGCTTACCTCTTTGTCCTCTGAAAGACCATGCCAACCCAACATAATTTTTACTGCATATGAAATGTGAATGGATTCACCGAGCTGGTGTTAAAGTCCGCGCAAGTTAATTCGGTCTTCATATTTTTGTCTACAGCCGTTTCTACAAGTTCCAAAAAAAGCAATGCGTAATCGGCATGTTCATTTTTGAAAGATTACCGGAGAAAAGTAGCACAAATTACGTTGGGTCTATGCGAGGGCGGGTCTATAATGTCCCACTTCAGCTTCGGTCTAAAAATAGCCTGCGTGCGGTACGCCATTTGTGAGCATGGTGTAATTATTGACATCAACAATGGCGAGCTACTAGTTTATTTTTTTATTGAAAATTTTACAAATTTTAATAAAGCGAAAACATTAAGAGGGACTTTAATATAAAATTTCTATAACTTGTATTAACATTTATCTTTTAAGAACTATAAGTCTTTCTATCCATGGATCGCTTTAACAGAATGTTAATGTTAATGCCATCTTGTTGATTTATTGTTATAATAAACAAATAAAGTACTTATGTACAGTATGTTGAATGTATATATCCCTCTTGTGTCTTATCTTTCCATTCCAACAATAATTTACAGAAAAATATGGCATATTTTATAGATGGTTTGAATTGCGATTAATTACGATTAATTAATTTTTTAAGCTGTAATTAACTCGATTAAAAATTTTAATCGTTCGACAGTCCTAGTTATTTTATAATTGGTAACAGGTCTTTCTGCATACTGTATATGGTTAGGTGTTATAATCACTACTTTAGTGAGACGCGCTAGTTTATCCAGTATAGGGCAAAGGTTTATGCAGCTATTTCAGCCGCTGATTGACACCAAAGCAACATTGGTGTGCAGCATAAAGATTAGATTAAAAGCCATGAAAGCTAGCAGCTGCGACGCGAAGGTGAGCTAGAGCAACATGTTGACTGCCTGCCAGCTGCAGAGAGACCAAAATCACCCCATCATTACGCTTTTGCCTCTCCGAGGCGAGACAGGTTAAACACATTTAGTTATTGATATTCTTCCTAAACACCAGATTAGGCAGTTCAATCAAAGCAGTGACACATTAAGAGCACATTCTGGGTTGCTTACCATATTGATGGCATTCACTGGGCCGATGCTGTTGACAAACATGTCTGTGTGGATCACTGTGGGTTTAACTGCAAGAAGAAGCACAATGACTGTTCACGAGTAATTAGACGTAAGCGACTGTGTTTCAGCACACTGTGTTTATTGTACAGCATGATGAAAAGTCTTCTGTTAATATCAGAGACCAGAATTGTGTATTCAAACATAAACTTCTGACTTATGCCCTTTGTTTCATGCACTCTATTCCTCTTCGTGTGCTGCCATGTATAAGGCCCCATGAGGCCCCGATGATGGAATGGTACAGGTCCCCACCTCACTACTCCCATGCAGAGATGCACTTTTAAGACAAACCTAACTCATAAATATTTTAGTATGGATACTACATGATACATTGGTACGAAAAAGTATCTGAACCTTTTGGAATTTCTCACATTTCTGCAAACAATCACCATCAAATGTGAGCTGACCTTTGTCAAAATCACACAGATGAAAAAAAGTGCTTTAACTAGAACCACTCAAACATTTATAGGTTTGCATATTTTAATGAGGATAGCATGCAAACCATGACAGGAAGGGGAAAAATAAGTAAGTGAACCCTCTGCCTAAGGAGACTTAAAGAGCAATTGAAACCAATTTTGACCAAACAATTTAAGTCAGGTGTGTGCCCAATAACTGATGAGTGGTTCAAAGCTACCCTGACCACCTGGTAAGAATTGTCTTGATGAGAAGCATTGTCTGATGCGCATCATGTCTCGGTCAAAACAGAAGCTGAAGACCTGCGATCAAGGGTTGTTGATTTGTATAAAGCTGGGAAAGCATACATAACCATCTCTTAAAGTCTGGATGTTCATCAATCGACAGAGAAGTTGTCTACAAGTGGAGACAGTTTGGCACTGTTGCTTCTCTCCCAAGGAGTGACCGTCCACCAAAGATGACACCAAGAGTTCAGCGCAGAATACTCAGAGAGGTAAAAAAGAACCCTAGGGTGTCTGCTAAAGACTTACAGAAATTACTGGCACAGTCCAATATTTATGTGCACACACCAACGTTTTGTAACACTATGGCCAAGAATGGTGTTTATGGGAGGACTTCATGTCTAAAAAAAAAAAACCCATAGCTGCTCGTTTATTGTTTGCAAAAAGGCACTTGGACACTCCACGTAAGTTTTGGCAAAATGTTTTGTCGTTTAATTGTTTGGGAGTAACACACGTGATGTGTGGTGGAAAAGTCGAACAGCTCACCAAAATCAATACCTAATCCCCACCGTGAAGCATTGTGGAGGGAGCATCATGATTTGGGGCTGTTTTGCTACCTCGGGGCCTGGACAAGTTGCAATCATTAATGGTGGAATGAATTCAAAAGTTTAACAGGATGTTTTGCAGGAAAACCTGAGGCCGTCTGTCAGACAGTTGAAGCTAAAAAGGGGATGGCTGCTGCAACAAGACAATGATCCAAAACACAGAAGTAAATCAACTTCAGAATTATTTCAGAAGAGCAAAATATGTGCTCTGGAGTGGCCAAATCAAAGTCCAGACTTGAACCCCATTGAGATGCTCTGGCATGACGTACAGTGATTCATGCCAGACATCCCAGGAATCTGACTGAAAACTACATTAGTTTTTTAGAAAAGAATGGGCCAAGATTAGTCCTGATCAGTGTGCCACACTGATCTGCAGCTACAGGAAGCGTCTGGTTGAAGTTGTTGCTGCCAAAGGGGGGGGCAGAAAATATTAAATGTGATGGTTCACTGACTTATTTTTCCCCATTCTGTCATTGTTTGCATACTATCCTCATTAAAATATGAAAACCTATAAATATTTGGGTGGTTTTAGTTACAGCAGACACTGTTTTTTCATCTGTGTGATTTTGACAAAGCTCAAATCACATTTGATGGTGATTGTATGCAGAAATGTGAGAAATTCCAAAAGGTTCAGATACTTTTTCATACCACTGTATGCTGTAGCACAATATAAATGACTATTAAATAACAAAAATGAGCAAACTTATACAAATTCCATTCCATATGATGGCAACCTCCCATCTTATTTACCCCACTCCAACTTTAAAAATATCCAGGTGATTGTACTGCTACAGCAAAACAGTGACAACTGCATAATCAGGTGAGATACTAGCTGTTTTCTATTTCGCTCTTAAGGTTAAAAACTACAGTATATCGGAAACATGCTTTTTATTGAGTATTCCTGAACACCTTATGTTCAGCCCAGTGAGACACATGGACACGAACAGCCGGTCGATTTGCGGACATGTCACACATGACAAAACAAGACATGTTAGTGTCAAATGGATGTCCATATTGCACCACATCATGTGAGTCAACGTTGCCATACGATGCTATCGAATTCGTACGGCTGACTAAACATGACATCGAAGAAGGTTCAGGTTAAGACATGGGCTGCCTTCTAGGACGGCATGAGCGTTGCAGGTTTGCATCCATTTTTCATGTCACTCCCAGGCATACCCGTACATGTCAAGTGCATCACATGACACGAGCGTGTAAGATCATGCGTGATCACTATGGTCCCCTATTTCATTCTTTTGGTAATTTCCCATTTTAGAAATAGGGGGTATGCACTGGGAGTGAACACTGATGACTACTGCACTAATATAATCATGGTGAATAATTATGATTCATAATCATGATTAATATATAAAGCAAAATAGTTATTATAATTTTGTCCATAGCCCTGCCACTTAAATGTAAAAACACGCTAATTTATACAACATTGCATTCAGTTTTTACAATAACAATAACACCAAAAATATATTCATGCTTGCTTAAAAACCCAAACATGCTTTTTATACAAAGCAGATAACTGTAAGTCCTCTCTTAACTCTTCTGTAAACCCAACGAGGCTAAAAAAACAACAACATACTTCAAAGAAAGACTGGTGTAATTAGGAATTAAATTGAATCCACTGTATCGTTATGCACTTTATGGTTGGAAGAGAAAATCTTTGCTTAGTGCAATATGGCCTGCTATTTGATTGGCGGTTGGTGGTTCAGATGACAGTATAGCAGGCTAATTATAACAGCCCTTCCCCCCAGCCCCAGTATATGTGAAATTTTGATGGCAAAATGTGCGAAAAGGTGATCAGAGCCCGTTTGAAGACGTTTGGTTATGCTGGTTGCAAAGCAGATAGTGTAGCGTAGTGTATGTGTTGCTGAGGGCCGAAGCAGCCACTCAAAGCAGATGACATGCTCTTCATTTTGAAGCCTAGAGAGTCACAAGAATAAAGATGATGACCTTCTTCAAACCTGTCATACTCAAGAGTGTATTTCAAAGATCTTTCAGGGTAGTGTACATAGGTGTGTAAATAAAATCAGCCAGGTGAAGGTTATATATGGTCATGTCGCAAAGATGCTGACACCAGACAAAAACATTACAGCCATTTCAAGAATGAACAATATGGAGCACTTGTGGAATGACAAAAGCTACAGTTGCTCAGTCTGTATGTCAAGGGTATTAAACGTAAGGTCCGTGGACTGTTTGTTCTGCTTGACAGGCACATTTTAGTTTTCATAAAGTGCTTACAGAATAACTGTTACAGGTAGTCCCTGGTTACGAATGAGTTTCGGTCCTACGCTGGCCATGTAACCCGAATTTCTGCGTAAGTCGGAATTCACCTTTTAAGTACCCCTAAAAACCCTCTAAATATCAAAATAACTATCCAAAAACGTACAGTTGTATAAAAAAGTATCTGAACATTTTGGAATTTCTGGCATTTCTGCATAAAATCACCATCAATTGTGATCTGATCTTTGTCAAAATCAGACAGATGAAAATAAAATGTCTACTTTAACTAGAACCACTTAGACATTTATAGGTTTTGATATTTTAATGAGGATAGCATGCAAACAATGACAGAAGGGGTAAAAATAAGTAATTGGACTCCTATGCCTACAGAGACAAAGAGCAACTGAAATCCATTTTTACCAAACAATTTAAGTCAGGTGTGTGCCCAATCACTGATGAGTTGTTTACAGCTGCCCTGCCCACTATAAAACACACACCTGGTAAGAATTGTCTTGATAATTTGATGAATTATCTATGTACATCATGGTTGGGTCAAAAGAGCTGTCTGAAGATCTGCAATCAAGGATTGTTGAGTTGTATAAAGCTGGGAAAGGATACAAAACCATCTCTAAAAGTCTGGATGTTCATCATTCAACAGTCAGAGAAGTTGTCTACAAATGGAGAGAGTTTGGCACTGTTGCTTCTCTCCCAAAGAGTGGCCGTACACCAAAGATGACGTCAAGAGTTCAGCGTAGCATACTCAGTTAAAAAAGAACCCCAGAGTGTCTGCTAAAGACTTACAGAAATCACTGGCACAGTCCAATATCTCTTTGCACACATAAACTTTGTGTAAAACTATGGCCAATAATGGTGGTCATGTGAGGACTCCATAGAAAAAGCCACTGCTGTCTAAAAAAACATTGTTGCTTGTTTATTGTTTGCAAAAAGGCACTTGGACAATCCACAGAAGTTTTGGAAAAATATTTTGTGGACTGATGAAACCAAAGTTGAATTGTCTGGGAGTAACACACAACTTCATGTGTGGAGGAAAAATGGAATAGCTCACCAACATCAACACCTCTTCCCCACTGTGAAGCATGGTGGAGGGACCATCATGATCTGGGGCTGTTTTGCTGCTTCAGGGCCTGGACAACTTGCAATCATTAATGAAAGAATGAATTCAAAGGTTTATCAGGATGTTTTGCAGGAAAACCCGAGGCCGTCTGTCAGACAGTTGAAACTAAAAACAGGATGGATGCGCTAAGACAACCATTCTCAAGTCAATTTCAGAATGGTTTCAGTTGAACAAAATACACGTTCTGGAGTGGCCAAGTCAAAGTCCAGACTTGAACCCCATTGAGATGCTGTGGCATGACCTAAAGACAGTGATTCATGCCAGATATCCCAGGAATCTGACTGAAAACTACAGTACTTTTGCTCTACAGGAAGCGTCTGGTTGAAGTTATCGCTGCCAAAGGGAGGGGCCACAAAATATTAAATGTGATAGTTTACTAACGTATTTTCACCCTTCTGTCATCGTTTGCGTACTATCCTCATTAAAATATGAATACCTATAAATGTTTGGGTGGTTTTAGTTAAAGCAGACACTTTTTTCATCTGTGTGATTTTGACAAAGATCAGATCACATTTGATGGTGATTTTATGCAGAAATGTGACAAATTCCAAAAGGTTGAGATACTTTTTTACGTCATTGTATTATCCTCGCCAAGATGTCGGAGCTAAATCCTAACTAGACAGCGAGCGAAACTCCGAAATGACTATGCCAGACGTCCGTGTGGTTTGCTGATTTTATTCAGCTGCTCATGACCTCAATACTTGAAGAATGAAACTAAAATAAAAATGAAATTAAATCAGTTTCATCTTCCATAACAGCAATTCAAAGTTGCGTTTAAAACTAGCTGATGATACAGCAATAACAATCCACACAAACGATTAGCATGTATCAGTTAGCTCCGCACATTATCAAAAACAATCACATAAACTCGCCCCAACTATTCGATCAGAATTAAAAACACAGAATAAACAGTACAAAAGGTGTTATTTACAGGTGTTGCCTCAGTGGATGCTTCACATGCAACAAATGTGTGCGCAGGCTTGCAACTGTAATATATCCCCTCTCACACTCGGCTGCGCGACTTTTTCATGGCAGCAAATGCGCTCTTCTTCATGTGCGCAAATACGTTCTTCTTTATGTGTACATGCGCTCTTTCTTGCGTGAGTTTCCTGCGCCAAAATATAAGCATGCATCACAAAACAAAAGTCAACATTATAAAAAAATAAAATAAATTTTCAAAAAAAAACTACTAGAGACAAAATGACGGACGCGAGTCTGGCGTCGTAAAGTCAAAACCCCATAAGTCGGGTGTGTCGTAACCTGGGGACTACCTGTATTTTGACACGAACGCCGTAAAACAGGAAGTGTGACTTGTGCGAGCGTGTCATTGATGCGCACTTTGGTCAGCCAAACAACTCAAGACAATAGATTGTTTTTGTCATTTTGGCCACAAAAGAGACGCCATATTGATTAATGGTATATCACAGTGATCTGCTTGTGCAGCAATTTCCTTTTAGAATAAGCCTCCCTGGATTCGTAATGGCAGGCTTAGTCAATACTCTGACCCATTCTGATGACAAGGTGATGTATGTACACATGTGGATGGGAGCAGGCCGCCCAGCTGCAAAAAAGGGGAAAAAAAAAAAAATCAGCTCTTACCTCCAATGTCAGGCCTCAATTTGTTGTCATATCCATCTAGTAGGCCATTGAGGATGTGTGTGACATCACTCTCGTACACCTTCGGGGTCAGCACCCATGTCTTGTTAGACACCTCGTCATCGTCATCCGTTTGAAAGGAGCTGTAATGAGGAGAAAAGTATTTATTAGGTATGTCCTGATCTCATATATTTGCACCCCAGTTCGAATCACCTGATTTTGAGAATCTGCCTATACCGAGTGCCGATCAGATACCGAAAAAAAGTTTTGTTTTTATTGAAATACACCACAAGGTGTCAATGGCGAGTTTTAATTACTTAGAAATCAAGCCAATGAGTGTGTTTTGTCCCTCGACTGACGCCGTACTTTGTTTACTTGTCCATCCACTTCATTTGAGTGCTGGCTTTACAACATACGAGACCTCTGATTGTTTGTATATTGTGACTAAATATTGTCATCCAGTGTATTTGTTGAGCTAAACAAAATGTTTGAATAGAGTTTGACCAAAGTCTGAGTAAGTTTTATGTGTAGTTTGCATAGCTATTTTGATTGGGAATGCCAGTTCTCTTTGCATTGAGTGATTTTCTTTTTGTGAACATTATTTCTTTGACAGATAGGAATATTATTTATGTTGGGCTTTCACTAAATGATACTGTAGCGACTAAACTGTTCCGCCCAAATGCATGATGGGAAGTTGGGCAACCAAGACTGTCAGTGGTGGCTGCAAATGGTATATTTTCTGCGGTGTGTGATCAAATGCGCTGTATCTTGGAGGCAGCAAGTGTTAAGAAAAAGATCATCTCCTATCATTCTTCCCCACATCGCTCGCCACAATACTTATGTTTGTTGTGAAGGAGTTGCCGGAGCTCATGCCAATAAACGGCGCAATGAACGCCCGTACCCACTCGCCTTTGTCTGCCTCTTAACTCTCAATGTGCAAAAAACGGCGTCATTGTAATCTGTTTGAGGCAATGCATGAGCGGGTTATTCCGCGTATGCGTTAAATGCGTCAAATATTTTAACATGATTAATTCAAAAAATAATAACCGCCCGTTAACGCGATAAATTTGACAGCACGAGTTTTTATTTGAACAAAATTTCCAAACATGTTACAGTACTGTACTTTTTACAGTACTTCCTCTTTAATTGTCCCGATCGCATATTTTCGCACCCGAGTCAGAGTCCAATTCACCTGATTTTTAGAATCTACCGATACAGAGTCCTGAGCCGATACCGCGGGGCTGCTTGATGGCCACGCCAACAATGCAGCCCCCCTATTATTCGGCCCCGCACCCCGTGTCCCGTCAATATCAGTATGTAGTCTATGGAATAACATAGAAAAATGCTTGACTTTATTTTGACGCTTATGCTGCTGAAAACATCCTCTTGACAATGAAGATTGACTAAACGATGATTAACACATTTGTGCCTTTGATTGTAGAGCTATCGAGCCTTTTCTCACCAGATCAAAGCTACAAACCTGTTAATCATCGTTAACCTTAAGTACCAAACGCCAGCTGTACTGGTGACCAAGAAAAGCAGCAAAAGGGAGGGTGAAAGGCTATACAAGCATAAAGCAGAAAAACAAATACAGGTAGTCCCCGGGTTACGAATAAGTTCCGTAACTTCCTACACTGGCGACATAATCTGAATTTCCGTATAAACTGGAATTAACCCTTTAAAATCTCAAAACAACCATCCAAAAAGTCCAAAAGTATTGTATTTTGTTTAATGATGGAGGGCCCTCTGGTGGCAATGTTGGGTCTGGCTGGACTGTCAATCAATAATGCGTCTCAAATGGATAAAGGATATCTGCGCTCTGGTTTGGCACAAATAAGGCTTAAGTTGCTTCAGCTAATATATGTTTGTGTATGCATTTCTAATTAAGTTTAGAGCAACAGTTTGTTGAGTTACGTGAGCAATTTGCTATGAGAATTGTAAAAACGTTAGCATTCGCAGCTAGTTTTTAAGCTAGCGGACGTTTGTGTGGCAAATTAGGCTAATTTAATCTTCTAAATTTACATATTGATCAGACTAGATGGACATTTGAACACCAATCATTTTATGTCGAGTGTTTTATTGTTAAAATGCATGTTTTTTTTTTTTTGACAGACGTTTAAATATGTGTGTTACAGCTTTACAAATTCAAAAGTGAAGGAAGTAAAAAGCTTTAAAAAGCACAATTGTTTTGTTTGCTGTCTGTCAAACTGAACAATTTCACGTTTAGTGAGGAAGTCGAGTACGCCCTAAACCCGGGGACTACCTGTATATATATTTTAATTAAAAAAAAAAAAACGATCCTTTTCACCCGATACCGATCCTCTGAAAAATGGTGCGATCGGCCCAATTTCCAATGACGTGATCGGATCGGGACATCACTAGTATTTATATGTTTACCGTATTCAAAGGATGCTTCACAGGCTTCCAAGAGTCTGGCAAAAGACAATTTTCTTAAGTACGCTTATTCACCTTGCCGGATCAAAGGTAATCTCATCTCAGAATCTCTTAATATGAATACAAAATGTCTTGCTCTTGTATGAACAGGTATGGTGTTAAATTACTTGAATGCGAAACCAACATGCAGTTGGGATACGAAATAAAATACGTGTTAACATTAAAGTAGCTGGCCAGGCTATCAATATGTGTACCAACTTTGTGCCAAAACCTCAAGATCTGAAAACCATCAATAGTATATTTGCTGCTAAATAATGTCTAGAATCAGAAACAATAGCAACGTGGAAGGGGAAGAATGTAGGCCGACTTTAAACACAGTTGCTAAAAATATTTTAGTATAGTGCAGAGGTGTTATACCTCCACTAAGCATCGGTTGAGAATGGGCATCATGACTCGCGGCACACAAAGGCAACCTTGTACATGCTCTGAGCCTTATTTTAGGTAGGCTTTGGGGGCAATGAGAAGAGGCAAGGCTACTGCATGAAATCATAAAGTATGAAAACAGGGGGAAGGGAAACAGATCTGATAGGATTCTCGTGTTCACAGGCTGAGAGCCAGGAATAACAGTTTGACCTGCACTTTTTCTTGGATTGCCTTAAGAGCAATCATGTGCCATCCATTTCCACTTGGACAACCGGGCCAAGACATTAAATCTTAATTATATTAAAAAGGTGGCCGCTCTTAGCCCAGTTGCATAGACGGAGGGTCAAGCAGAATAGGTCTGGATTTATACGTCGTGCACAGTAGGTTAGTAAGCTGTTTTTTTTTTTTTTTTTTTTTTTTTTTTTTTTTAGTAAGCAAGCTTTTAGTGTACCTATATGCTTTCTTATTGGGATACTTGATCAACGTTACTTCATGCAATCTGTAGCATGATGCATCATAAGACCAAAAGAACCACTATGAACTGCTGCTTCAAGAGGCTTCATTTGGCCATCACTGCTCTATCGGGGGAGACAGTCAACCTCTTCTGCCACCTGCTGTCAACACTGTTGTTGTCCAACATGCCTCCTAGCATGTATTGCAGCACTACAGATGTACATAACAATCAAAATTCATGTTATGTGAAAATTATTTCTTCAGTTACTGTTCCAGTTGTTTCATTAATTGCTAGTTATGGTATTTTCTCACACTTTATTTGACAGTGGTGCCATAAAACTGTCAAAAGACCATCATAATTATGACATGACACTACCATGAGCATTAATGAATGCTTATGACAGAAGTCATTTAGTGTTAACCAACAAATTATCCCAGTTTTAAATGAATGTAAAAGATCCAAGCTGGATATAAATTGAGTTAGTGACATAATTTGACACTTTTTGACACTTAATGACATCTGTCATAAGCATTTATTTATGCCCATGATAGAGTCATGTTATGATTATGACTGTCTTATTGCAGTGTTATGACTAGGGATGGGAATTGATAGGATTTTTACGATTCCGATTCCATTATCGATATTGCTTAACGATTCGATTCTTTATCGATTCTAATTTGGGGGAAAAGAAGAACAAACGTTTTGATTGGCATCGAGTTTGTTTAATCAGAAGTCACAACCTTACAAACTCACAACGAGATCATAAGAGGCCCAAAGCCTCAATGTTAACTAAATACACAAGAATGTGTAACATTTTACTGAAACATTTATCTAATAGAAATAAAAAATATTGGAATATATTGGCAGATAGGTTGTTGTTCTGCCTTTGCCAATATGTGTTAAAGCAGGGGTCCCCAAACTTTTTCCTGTGAGGGCCACATAACTTTTCCCTTCTCTGATGAGGGGCCGGGGTCAGTTTGTAACAGAAAAGGTGTGACGATTGCAGAAGTGCATAAATGTAAAAAATTATTGTTTTTCAGAAAGCCACAATCAAATAACCCTTTCTGGATTCTTCACGGAATGAAAGTAAATAAAATAAAAATAATAATATAATGTAATAATAATAATAATAATTAATAATAAAAACACTATTAATTAAATAGATAATGACCAAATAACCCTCTCTGAATTCTTCAAGGAAAAGGCCAGGAAATAAATAACACGATTGAGAAAAAAAAAAAAAATTCAAAATGGCCGGACCAAATGTGGAGGCGGGCCATATTTGGGCCGCGGGCCGCAATTTGGGGACCCCTGGGTTAATGTGTATTATTTACCATTACATTGAAATGCATGCCTTTTAGTTTTTGTGGCGCTTACACGCTCAAGTGGGGGCACCCTTGCGTTTCCTCACGCGAAGAAGAACGCGCTCACGTGAAGAAGAGCGTACTTACACCCGAAGAAGAAATGCCGCATCCAAGCGAGTGAGCGAGTTAGTGAGAGAGGGAAACACTTCTACGAGCCTACGTTCTTTGTTAATGTTAATATCTACAGAGGCAACGCCTGTATGTATCATCTTTTGTATTGTTGTTGTTGTGTTTCCACTCGTGATCGGACACTTCAATCCAGTTGTGTAGTGGTTTGAACGATGTGCTAATGCTAGCGAACGAATGCTAACCATTTGTTATTACTGTTATTAGCAGCTAATCATCGCTGATTTACGTTGATGCAAACCTGTTTGTTATTGGGGACGAAATTGATTTGTTTCATTTCTATTCTTAGTTTCACTCTTCAAGTGATGGTTGAATAAAGTCAGGAAAATATACCAACGTCTTCTGCATCGTCATTTGGGAGTTTAGCTAGCTGTATAGCCAGGACTGAGCCTTAGCCTCTCTGTGAGGACGGCGCAGTCGTATTCCCTCCCGATGCAGTTATCTCCACCTTGCAATGACTGCAAGTCGCTTTGTTGTAATTTTTTCCCGTGAAGTGAAGACACACTTTCGAGCGTTTGAACCTACGTGCTGTCATTGTTATGTTTATGGCTGCAATGCTCGTGCTTACCCGTCGTAACCTTTCATTTTCACACTCTTTCCTGGTGAAGTGTAGTCAAACTTTGGAGCGAATGGTTCTTGGCGCCAGGCTAGTTTGATGCGTCTGGACAACAAGACACGTCACGACGCAATAGGCATCTTTAGGAATCGTTAAATGGATCGTTAAGGCTTTTTCACTGTGATGTCGAGGCCTCGAAACACTCGGAACCGGTTCCGAATTGGAATCGGATTTCGATTCCCATCCCTAGTTATCACGGTGCTGTCAAATAAACCCTAACCCAAATAAATCAACAAATAAGCAGCACCAGACTATAAGCCACCGGATTCAAAATGAGGGAAAAAAGTAAAAAAGATATATAAACCATTTGTGCATTTGATTGTACTGTTACAGAGCCTTCACTCGCCAGATCAAAGCTACAAACCCGTCAATCATCGTTAACTTGAAGTCCAGCTGCATTGTTGACCAAGAAAAGCAGCAGGAGGGAGAGTGAGAGGCTGTACGAGCAGAAAAACATTCATATATCTTTAAAATTAAAAACCCTATTCAGTATTTTCCCCCGATTCCGATCCTCTGAAAAGTGGCGCGATCGGCCCGATTTCCGATCACATGTTTGGATCAAGACATCCCTAATTTTTGAATACTTTACAAGTATAAAAAATATATTCTCAGTAGCACCCGCTTTTTTAATGTGTTAGAATAGAACACGCATACTTAATCATCTGATGCCTGCTGAACAAGAGACTCAATTTGTGCAAATTTAGTGGCATATGTTTTCAATTGGTGTTGGTCCAATTCGGAATGGTACAACAACACTTGTGTAGATCTATAGGGGAATTTGAGGTTACACTGTTCCACATGGAAAAGCTCCAAATGTAAGTACATCAAACGAAAGCCATGTGTTCTCCAGCTCGGGTAGATCTGTGGTCTTGCCTGCTAATTGAGTACCTGAAGGTCCGCTGAGATCCCAGAGCCAAAGTTTGTTTTTCATGCATATGTATGTACACGTTTGCCTGAGTTGAAATGTCTTGTTCAAAGCGTTCCATGCATCTCGTCACAAATTAACCACTTGCATTTGCACTCCACACTTCACACTTAAATCTGCAAACGGCTAATCTAAAAAAATGTCATGTTTAGCTCTATAAAATCATAAACAATGATCACAATATCATTAGTGTCTTCCATTAGCAACCACCCTATAAACTCCTCACTGAGAAATACAAGCATGCATTTTGCATGTTTCATTCGCAACGTGTTTAATAAACTCAAATGAACCTTTGTGCTTATCATTGCTCGACATGAAATTAGTTCTACGCTCACGCAACAAAACAACCCCCGCTTTGAATGTCACGTTGTGACCACAGTCCTCCTACGCAATGGCATTAGTCACTTTTTAGTGACTAACAAAAATCAAAATCCTAATCTAATGCGACTTTGCAAAACCAAAATCAACTTGTGTGACTGTGCACAAGTAGACGAAGAGATCCCTTCAAGTGGGTCAGTGCCAATATATTCTTAACTGACCTGGCTGGGAAAGCCAGGCTATTTATGGGTTTAACTGAAACCAGGTCAGATGAAATTAACTGAGATCTCTTTAATAAGACCTGGACCCTAAATAAGAGAATATCACAATACGAGAGCGTTTGCTGTATGGTCAGAGAAAATTGAGGAAAGTCAAAACTGCAGTGGAAAACTAATAGTGAGAGTCAGTCTTGTTTTTAGCAACCCTTTTAATTTTCATCTTAGTCTTATGGACGATAATACTTATTAGTCTTAGTTATATTTAGTAGGCCTGAACGAATATATTATATTGCGATATTAAAACTAGAAGATTTTTCACCACATAACTTGAATAGCCATGTTTGGGATAGGCCTGAACAATATTCGAATGATTGGAAAGAATTAACATGTAAAAGGTGATCCCTGGGTCACGACGCTCGTGGTTTGGCCCACATAAGGCTGTTTGTTGTTTCCGCTAATATACAGTGCCATCCATAATGATTGGCACCCCTGAAAAAGATGTGTTTTTTAGCTTCTAATTTTTTTTTTATTCAAATAATATGGGACCTTAATGGAAAAAAGAGAAAAATCCAACCTTCAATACAAGTGCATTCATTCAGTGGGGGAAAAAATCCCACATAAAGAAAAAATTATTTGACATCAAATAATGTGTGTCACAATTATTAGCACCCCTGGTGTTAATACTTTGTACAGCCCCCTTTTGCCAACAAAACAAGGTCTGGCGACTGAGATTGCCATGGGAGGAGCTTGATTCTGTGTCTGGTGAACCATTTCTGTGTAGATTTGGCCATATGTTTAGGGTCACTGTCATGCTGAAAGACCCAGTGACGACCCATCTTCAGCTTTCGGGCAGAGGGCAACAGATTTTGATTTAAAATGTCCTGGTATTTCAAAGCGTTCATTATGCAATGCACCCTAACAAGGTTCACAGGGCCTTTGGAAGCGAAACAGCCCCACAGCATCACTGACCCACCCCCATACTTCACAGTGGGTATGAGGTGCTTTTCAGCATGCGCATCTTTCGTGGCACGCCAGATCAACTTAGAGTGTTTGTTGTCAAAAAGCTCAATCTTGGTCTCATCTGACCAAAGCACATGGTTCCAGTTGAAGCCTGGGACAATGTGTATTTTTGTGTGAGACTTCACAGTGGGTATGAGGTGCTTTTCAGCATGCGCATCTTTCGTGGCACACCAGACCCATTTAGAGTGTTTGTTGCCAAAAAGCTCAATCTTGGTCTCATCTGACCAAAGCACACGGTCCCAGTGTATTTTTGTGTCAGACCAAGATTGAGCTTTTTGGCAACAAACACTCTAAGTGGGTCTGGCGTGCCACGAAAGATGCGCATGCTGAAAAGCACCTCATACCCACTGTGAAGTATGGGGGTGGGTCAGTGATGCTGTGGGGCTGTTTCACTCCCAAAGGCCCTGGGAACCTTGTTAGGGTGCATGGCATCAGGAATGCTTTGAAATACCAGGACATTTTAAATCAAAATCTGTTGCCCTCTGCCCGAAAGCTGAAGATGGGTCGTCACTGGGTCTTTCAGCAAGACAATGACCCTAAACATATGGCCAAATCTACACAGATATGGTTCACCAGACACAAAATCAAGCTCCTCCCATGGCCATCTCAGTCCCCAGACCTTGTTTTGTTGGTATTAACACCAGGGGTGCTAGTAATTGTAACACACATTATTTGATGTCAAATATTTTTTTTCTTTATTGGGATTTTTTTTCCCCACTGAATGAATGCACTTGTATTGAAGGTTGGATTTTTCTCTTTTTTTCCATTAAGGTCCCATATTATTTGAATAAAAAAAAAATATTCGAAGCTAAAAAACACATCTTTTTCAGGGGTGCCAATAATTATGGAGGGCACAGTATGTTTTTGTATGCATTTGTAACTAAGTTTACAGCTACAGTTTCTGGAGTTACGTGTGAGCGATTTGCTTCGAGAATTATAAATACGTTATCTTTCGCAGCATTTAAGCTCGATGACTTTTGTTAGCCATATTACACTAATTTAATGTACTAAATTTCCATATTGAGAAGACTAGATGGATGTTTGAACACCAATTGTTTTGTGTCAAGTGTTTTATTTTTAAAATGCGTGCTGTTTCAAAAATAAGTGTACATATGTGTGTTGCAGCTTTACACATGGTCAAATGTGGAGGAAGCAAAAAGCTTCAAAAAGCACAATTGCCTTCTTTGCTGTCTGTAAAGCTGAACAACTTCACGTTTTATGAGGACAGAGCACAGCATTTTAATGAAGTAAATTAACAAATAAGATACTGTGAGGTACAATAAGGTTTATGCAACCCCCCCCAAAAAAAAACAACGAGACGAAATGGCGGGCGAGACTCTGGCGTCGTAAAGTCGAAATCGTGCAAGTCGAGTACGTCGAAAACCGGGGACTACCTGTATATTTTAAAAATTACAAACTCGATCCTTTTAACCTGATTCCGATCATCTGAAAAATGGTGCAACTGGCCTGATACCCGATCACGTGATCAGATCGGGGACATTCCTAATTTATATCATGCCTTTTATCCAGACTTGCAGTATACAAAAGGGACCCAGAATCTGCACACTTGCTGCTTTTATGAAGAATAACAAACGTTAACATATTACAAAAAATAAAAAACAACAATTGCACATTCTGCGATGTGACTATTGCGCATCGCACATTGCGATGGCGATGTTCAAATGATATATTGTGCAGGCCTAATATTTAGGCATCTGCCGGTATGATAAAAGTAAGCAAAAATATCATGTTTTTACGGTATCACGGTATTGCAATTACAGCTCTGAAATTTGTTATTTTGATATGTCTATTTTCCATTAAACAGCATTTTAATTTTTCAAAACAACATATTAGAAAATTGTGACATATGTACTGTATAATGAAATTTTCTAAATAAAATTAAAATAAATGCAGTTCTTCAGGTTAGCCTCAGCCATAGCTCAACATTATTATTATTTGTATTATTCAACCACTGTTACTGTGCCGCAGCGTAGAGTCTGGTTTGCCGAGATAAATCTTGCACTTTCACCTTGTTTTTGGAAAATGAATCCGCAAACGTGCTGTTGCTGAGTGTCTGTGCTGTCCAATGGTTTGAATCATGCAATTATCTTCCATATCAGTAAGTGTCAATAGGTAACTAATGACTTTGTTTCGTGATATGTGCGAGGTAAGAGTGACACTGAGGCTAGCGGTAGCGGCCAGCGGCTAGTGACCAGTAGCTATTTAGCGAAAATGTAATGGTGACAGCGATGGTAAAGGTTTTTATAAAGGAGCGATGCTAACTCAGAACTGGCCAAAATTCATTGAAATGTGATTGAAAGGAAGCAAAAACCATTTGGTTTCTGCTGTAAGGCTATAAGCGAAAGCTATTTTTCATTGGGATTTACGCTAAAACGTAAAGCAGAACTGAAGATTTGGGATTACCTTTCAATGGGTATGCAACTCCAACAAACTGAGTAAGTAATAATTCATATTAAATATGTTTTCCTTTGTGTTTGTTTGATTCCTATTCAATACACGACATTATAATGCTAATATAGTCTACAAAAATTTTTTTTGCTGGTGGCGTACCTTGGGATTTTTTTCATGAGAAAAGTGTGCAGTGGCTCAAAAAAGTTTAAAAGCACTGGCTTAGAGGACGCTCGCCCTTGGCATTAGCCAAATGCTAATGCTATGCTAAAGCTACAAGTTACATTTCGTGTGTGATGATCACTCAGCACAGACCTTTAAAGGCTAAAGCAACGTTGTATATTCTCTCTGGCCCAAAAAACAAATCTTACCGTGCGTGCAAGTCTGCATGGAGACAACACATTTGTGAGTCAGGAAGGGTCACAAGTGACACAACCAGACACTGCTACGATGCAGGCTAACTACACATAAAATGAATGTCACATGTGTGACAGAAACTATTGCGCATTTTCATCTCATTCTCGTCTCGACGTACAAAAACAGGAATTCCTCTAGTTATCCAAAACACGTTTTTTAGCTCGATATTGTCTCATCATCGTCATGAAAAAAAGTGTTCGTAGACGAAATATTGTCGTTATCGTCATTGTTGACGAAAACAACACTGGTGAGAGTCCTACAAAAATTTACAAAACTTATAACACACAAACAGCACATTTAAAATTTTACATTACCCTGCTTTTAGATTCATAATACATAATCAGGACTAAACTAATTGTGACAGAGACAGCAGGTACTGACACAAGTGAGAAAACAAAGCGTGTGACATGCAATCGCCTGTTCTTGTCTCACTGTGACTTTATCGCCATGCCAACTGGGGTGAGCACACGCCGGTCATCATTGCCGCAGCCACCTATGACCCTCAGATCTGAAATGACTCTGACCTCAATAACTTGGTGATGAATGCAACAGACTCTTTAAAATGGAAGCAAAGTGGCAGCTTCACCTTCTTTTATCCCCTTGTCTAATGCTCAATGCTGAGAAGCCGACACCCACATTGTCAGAAGAACGACATGCAAATCATCATTATGGAGACATCACGTTCCAAATTGTGCGTCTTGACACACGTTTTCAAATGGTGACAATAGACAAATGTATTTTGGGTTTCCCTTTCAAGAAAATGAATGAGACTGTATGATTGTTACTGAAAGAAACACATGATTAACTGGATATAGACTGCTTTTATATCAGAGTAATACATCATTTTTCAACGTTTTGTGATACCACCGAAATGGGTAACACTAATTGCCGAGGGGGAGTGTTAAGTAATAACCAGAAATATCCAAATGGTGATATATTGTGATACTCTGTATCCCAAAAGGTTATCGATATGCTCCTGCCAAGAATTAATAAACAGATAGTCACCGGGTTACAAACGAGCTCGAGCGACGTAACCCGAATGTCCACATAAATCGGAATGAACCCTTTAAGTTTTTACTATCTGACTGTTTTGTCTGAAAATACTGTATTGTATTCTGTTTTAATTATGGGGGAAGGCAATGCACACAAGAAAAAGGTGTCGATAAAAAACAACCTCTGTATCAGGTCGGCTCTTTTTCCCGTCTTTTTCAGCCATCAACACTCAAGCCATCTCTTTAACTGAACATTAGTATGTTCTTCCACATTTTTACCAGTGAACTTGGCACCAGGGACATCATTTTCAGACAGAATTGGTAGGTTTAGCTAAGTAAACATCTTGTTTGTAGACTATTTTCATGCATTTAGCATGAGGGACAAACGCGAGCTTGACCCGCCTAGCAACAGTTGCTAACATCATGATTATTAACGAGCAAAAGTGACGTTTTGCGTGCGGTACGCTATTGGACGTCTACTAAAGATGAACGCAATTCAATTCACAGCAGAAGGATGAAACAGCTGGTAAAATATTGTAGAATTATTTGGGCTGTCAAACGATTAAAATTTTTAATCGAGTTAATCACAGATTAGAAATTAATTAATCGTAATTAATCGCAATTCAAACCTTCTCTAAAATATGCCATATTTTTCTGTAAATTATTGTTGGAATGGAAAGATAAGACACAAGACGGACATAAACATTCAACAAACTGTACATAAGTACTGTATTTGTTTATTATAACAATAAATCCACAAGATGCCATTAACATTATTAACATTCTGTTAAAGGGATCCACGGATAGAAAGACTTGTAGTTCTTAAAAGACAAATTTGAGTACAAGGTATAGTAATTTTAATATTAAGAAAAAGAACGTATCCTGCTCCGCCCAAATGCATGATGGAAAGTTGGGCAACCATGGCTATCAGTGGTGGCTGCAAATGGTAAAAGTATGTTCTGCGTCGTGTTCAATTAGGTGTGTTAAGAAAAAGAATGTTTCCTGCTCCGCCCAAATGCATGACGGGACGTTGGGCAACCATGACTGTCAGTAGTGGCAGCAAATGGTATACAATATGTTCTGCGCTGTGTTCAATTAGGCATGTTAAGAAAAAGATTGCGCTTGCTCCGCCTAAATGCATGATAGGAAGTTGGGCAACCATGACTGTTAGTAATGGCTTCCAAAGCTTAACCCAATAAAAGGCGTGGTCCACTCGCATTTCTGTGCCTTTTCGCTCTCAATGTGCTAAAACGGCGTCAATGTAAACTGTTTGTGGCAACGCATAAACGGGTCACTCCGTGCATGCGTTAATTGCTTCAAATATTTTAACGTGATTAATTCAAAAAATTAATTACCACACATTAACGCGATAAATTTGACAGCCCTAAGAATTATTTCTTGACCTATGTAAAGATAGTTATATCGCCATATTGGGAGATGAATGATATTGTGAGCCTTGTATCGCAAATCGTATCCTATCGTGAGGTAACCAGAGGTTCCCACCCCGACTCAGTATGATGGAATATTTACAAAACAATTTCACATTATCACATCTGAGACCTTGCCTTTCTGGATCTCCAGTACTTAAAAATGGGACCACATTGTTGTGAAACAGTTCTTCCTGAGGGATGTCCATTGTGTAGCTTAATGTCGAGTGATGCATTTAGACATTGGAGCACATAGTAACTGCCAATGAGTCACAAAGTAGCATACACTATTACTGAAAGCAGGCCCGAGGCCTTGAGAAAGTTGTCTTATGTAAGCGTCTTCCGCAGTAAATCATAGATTCAGATTTCCAACGCTCCTATTGATGATAACACATATGCCGTTTGATTAGGTAACAGCGGTTAATGACACTAATTAAATGGGACAATCACTAGACATTGTTGCATAATGACTGCTCTCGAAAATGTTCCTAGCTATTGTTTTGAGTGTGTTTTTAATGTAGACTTTTGTTTTTTTTTTCATAAAAGCAGCAATTGTGCAGAGACATGGCTTCCTGAATCCCTTTTCATAGACTTCATAATTATATTGACGGGTCACATTTGACATAACACACTCTGCTTCAGTTATTCGCAGTCGGTCGCAGCGACACATGCAGCGATCCAACGCCGGATTTAGGTTGAAAAAGTATAAAAGCTGTACCACGTACAAACAGGAAGGACTGTCTTAGGAGTGATTTGTTCGAGGATTCAAGCCAATTATTACATTTTTCATACCATGCATGGATTTTGAAACGTGAAAAAAATTGGAAAAAAATCTTCGCCATATTTACGTGAAATAAATGCTAACTGCCCATTCTTTGCTCTTTTAACAAAGAATCGAGACTGTTTTACATTCATATCTATAGAGAATTTGGGGATTTAAGCATTTATTCACAAGAATTTTCAACGTAAAAAGCTCTTTGTTGTAAGGCTGTCGCCACATTGGCCAACAGACTAGCATCGTAGTTCGACATATTTATGTAAAATAAATGCTAACAGCACGTTTTTTTGCTTTTAACCAAAAATCGAGACTGTTTTACGTCCATATCTATAAAGAATTCGGGGATTTAAGCATTTATTCACAAGAATTTTCACCAGAAAAGCTGTTTTCATAAGGCAGCCGCTACATTTGCTCACTGACTAGCATCATAGTTCACAATATTTACGTAAAATAAATGCTAACTGCACGTTTCTTTTTTTGCTTTTAACCAAAAATCGAGACTGTTTTACGTCCCTATCTATAAAAAATTCGGGGACTTATTCACAAGAATTTTCACCGGACAAGCTCCGTTTACATCAGGTGGCCGCTCGCTACATTCTCTAACAGACGAGCATTGTACTTCGACATATTTATGTAAAATAAATGCTAACTGTTGGTTTGTTTGTTTTTTGCTTTTAACGAAGAATCAAGACAGTTTTACATCTATATCTGTGAATAATTTAGGGATTTAGGCATTTATTCACAAGAATTTTCACCAGAAAAGTTTTTTTCATAAGGCGGCCACTACATTTGCTTACTGACTGGTATCATAGTTCGCATTATTTACATAAAATAAATGCTAACAGCACGTTTTTTTTGCGTTTAACCAAAAATGTAGACTGTTTTACGTCCATATCTATAAAGAATGCGGAGATTTAAGCATTTATTCACAAGAATTTTCACCAGAAAAGCTCTGTTTACATCAGGCGGTCGCTAGCTACATTCACTAACAGACTAGCATTGTATTTTGACATATTTATGTAAAATAAATGCTAACTGCATGGTTTTTTTTCTGCTTTTAACTAAGAATCAAGACTGTTTTACGTCCATATCTATAAAGAATCCGGAGATTTAAGCATTTATTCACAAGAATTTTCACCAGAAAAGCTCTGTTTACATCAGGCGGTCGCTAGCTACACTCACTAACAGACTAGCATTGTACTTTGACATATTTATGTAAAATAAATGCTAACTGCATGTTTTTTTCTGCTTTTAACTAAGAATCAAGACTGTTTTACGTCCATATCTATAAAGAATTCAGGGATTTAAGCATTTATTCACAAGAATTTTCAACAGAAAAGTTCTGTTTTTATAAGGTGGCCGCTACATTTGCTTACTGACGAGCATCATAGTTCGCAATATTTACATAAAATAAATGCTAACAGCACGTTTTTTTTTTTTGCTTTTAACCAAAAATCGAGACGTTTTTACGTCCATATCTATCAAGAATTCAGGGATTTAAGGATTTATTCACAAGAATTTTCAACGGAAACAGCTCTTTGCCTGTGATTCCACTCGGTCAGCTTTGACGGTGTTCTGACAAATTTTTCAACCTATCAAAAATTGCTACTTTGCGTTTCTGCGCATGCGCGCAACGTTAAAAATGGCCGAGAATACAGCGATTCCAAAGTAAACACTACAAACTTTCTTTAAAGAAAGGAATATTTACTTAAGTTTAATCATGGAAAAACATGTAGAAAATTTTTCCTTAGACACATCCTACCATGTTAGCGGCACACAACAACTGCACCCCGCTCTCTCACTGTTAACGACTTCGCCGTGTCGTTAAGTGTTAATTTATGCCACTTTCGTGTTGCACATGAATGTCTATGATGTATCTAGTTTAGTTAGCACCTTTGGATAATATTGTCCAAAGAGTCCAACTGAATATAAAAGAGGGCTTTTTCAGCGCCACAAAAGCTTTGGGAGAAAATTTTATAAGGGAGCAAATTTTGACAGAACAACAGCCATACCAACAAGGCAGGCCCCCTATTAATTTGCCCCGCGCCTTGTCAATACAGTGCCCTCCATAATTATTGGGACCCCTGAAAAAGATGTTTTTTAGCTTCTAATATTTTTTTGTTTTATTGTTGTTGTTTTTTTCCGACCAAAGCACATGGTCCCAGGCAGATGAGACAAAGACTGAAGTTTTTGGCAACGAACACTCTAAGTGGGTCTGGCGTGCCACGAAAGATGCGCATGCTGAAAAGCACCTCATACCCACTGTGAAGTATGGAGGCGGGTCAGTGATGTTGTGGGGCTGTTTCGCTTCCAAAGGCCCTGAGAACCTTGTTAGGGTGCATGGCATCATGAATGCTTTGAAATACCAGGACATTTTAAACCAAAATCTGTTGCCCTCTGCCCGAAAGCTGAAGATGGGTCGTCACTGGGTCTTTCAGCAAGACAATGACCCTAAACATATGGCCAAATCTACACAGAAATGGTTCACCAGACACAAAATCAAGCTCCTCCTATGGCCATCTCAGTCCCCAGACCTTGTTTTGTTGGCAAAAGGGGGTTGTACAAAGTATTAAAACCAGGGGTGCTAATAATTGTGACACACATTATTTTATGTCAAATAATTTTTTTCTTTATGTGGGATTTTTTCCCCACTGAATGAATGCACTTGTATTGAAGGTTGGATTTTTCTCTTTTTTTCCATTGAGGTCCCATATTATTTGAATTAAAAAAATATATATATTAGAAGCTAAATCTTTTTCAGGGGTGCCAATAATTATGGAGGGCACTGGTTATTATGAAGTATATGCCCTTTAATATACACACACACCAATCTTCATGCGCAAATGGATAAGACATCTACTACCGTCAATTGTAGTAAATTAAACAATTACTTGCACATCCTTCAACCACAATTTGGAAAAATACTGCACTGTATTGATGTTTATAACATGTACACATAGTCATACAGTTCACTGTAGTAAATAAACTGTTGTTAATTGTCACGTGAGGAATGAAAGTCAATATAATAAAAATTTATGTTATGTTGACCGATCAAGATTGAGCATTACTCTTTACAAAAGCCTAATTTTTGGCATTGCTCTTGTCCTCGTTGTATCATGTCTGTGTGCCTAATTATATGACCTGAGTGTATATGCCTCCATTTTTTCCCCATCTTGATCTCTCTTCAGTCCGAAACATACGCCCAACAATCCGTTACATCTTTCTCCATCACAACGATGATCATAAATGTTCTAGTGATTGCAAAACGTCCAGAACAGTCATAAGATTCAACAATTTACGCATATGTGCACCGGGTTTAGACTTCTCCGGTAACCGTCTGCCATTTTGAAATAAAAAAATGACACTTTTATTCCAAAGAGCGTCCTCAATCTGGTCTCTTCTCCCTTCTTCTTTAGCTGTCAACACGCAGTTCTGCATGCACGTAAGAGCCGTGAGGCTTTTTGACTTAAATACACTTGATCCTTACAAACAGCTTAGCGCAGACTATATGTAGCATCACTTTAGCTCGCCTGTGCTATTTTAACAACAGCCTCGAATCATGCAAAAATGACCCTAAAATATTATAACCCTCGCGGTGGTGTTTAAACTAATTCCTCGCGGTTTTAAATCCATACTAATTCGCATATATGTAAAACATTTCACGCGGTGCGTGGGTGTGTTACGAGTGACGTTAAATACACACATAGGAAATCGACGATGTGACATTTGGCTAAATTTGGTGTAGCATCGTCGGCTAGCTGAGGCTAACGTTAGCTAACAGTACTAGTAACAGTGTCGAAGGCGCACTCCCTTACCTGGTGGGGAGGTTGACGGCGATGAAGAGCCAGAGGAAGAGCTTACAGGCGAGGGAAGAAGGTTTCCCCATGGTTGAGCTCTTGGAGGCTAAATTTGATGAAGCCGTCGTCATCCTCACCATCTTTTCCTCTCCTCGCCTGGTGCAGATGCCCGTCTTGTTTAGTGGCTTCTCAGCCCACGATGCATCACGCAGTGGTTTTTTTTTTTCTCCACTCGAGAAGCCCAGCTAAGCGAGAGATCGTCCAAAACAAACAAGGAGAAGGCTTTAAAATAAAATAAATAAATATATCCCCCCCTGCGTTGCAATACAGTCGACCGGGGCCCTTGAATTTAGACACCGAGTGGGATGCGAAAGCAACCTCGGTGTGAATGCAGATTGAGAAGAAGGCTGCGGGGCTGGGAAGAGGAGCCGAGGCACGTTGCTGCAGCGGGGATCAACACGCGTGATTTCATCACACACACACAATTGCTCCAAACCGTTTTATAGCCGCATGCTAAAAGAAATGGTAATGTTGCAAAGAGGGTTTGATCAAACTTGGAGTCATGAATTATTCTCTATTAACTCCGCTTGTGGGAAGATAAGAAACATGCAGACATTGGGCCAAGTATGGTCCTGAAGAAAATTTAATCTGGACTGCACCATGGGGGGAAAACTTCACCCATTTTAGACACGAATGCTCTTAAAACAGAAATGGGTGTTTGCTTCGTTTTTTTTTTTTTGTTTTTTTTTTTTAAATCATTGTTGGTGACGTTGACGTTGTGTAAGTATGTGTATCTGAACGAGAATAAATTAACACTGAGTCAGTTTTCAGCACCAAGGACAGCGCATATGACGCCGTATGCACCGAGCAGTCAGAACCACGGAGAGCTACAAACACTGCTCGCCAAAAGTAATGTCACCCAGTTTCAGTTTATTCACACATCGTATCATGATACACACAAGAACATGGTCATATATGCAAGCAGTTCATCTGACAAGATGCATGAAAGGGACACTCCGAATAAGCTATTTAAAGCTTTTAGTATGGGCCCAGTCAAACAGCACACACATACACACATCCATACACACACAGTGGGGCAAATAAGTATTTAGTCAACCACTAATTGTGCAAGTTCTCCCACTTCAAAATATTAGAGAGGCCTGTGATTGTCAACATGGGTAAACCTCAACCATGAGAGACAGAATGTGGGGGAAAAAAACAGAAAATCACATTGTTTGATTTTTAATGAATTTATTTGCAAATCATGGTGGAAAATAAGTCTTTGGTCATTACCAAAAGTTCATCTCACTACTTTGTTATGTACCCTTTGTTGGCAATAATGGAGGCCAAACGTTTTCTGTAACTCTTCACAAGCTTTTCACACACTGTTGCTGGTATTTTGGCCCATTCCTCCATGCAGATCTCCTCTAGAGCAGTGATGTTTTAGGGCTGTCTTTGGGCAACACGGACTTTCAACTCCCGCCACAGATTTTCTATTGGGTTGAGATCTGGAGACTGGCTAGGCCACTCCAGGACCTTGAAATGCTTCTTACGAAGCCACTCCTTTGTTGCCCTGGCTGTGTGTTTGGGATCATTGTCATGCTGAAAGACCCAGCCACGTCTCACCTTCAATGCCCTTGCTGATGGAAGGAGATTTTCACTCAAGTCTCTTGATACATGGCCCCATTCATTCTTTCCTTCACACAGATCAGTCGTTCTGGTCCCTTTGCAGAAAAACAGCCCCAAAGCATGATGTTTCCACCCCCATGCTTCACAGTGGGTATGGTGTTCTTCAGATGCAATTCAGTATTCTTTCTCCTCCAAACACGAGAACCTGTGTTTCTACCAAAAAGTTCTATTTTGGTTTCATTTGACCATAACACATTCTCCCAGTTCTCTTCTGGATCATCCAAATGCTCTCTAGCGAACCGCAGTCGGGCCTGGACGTGTACTGGCTTCAGCAGGGGGACACGTCTCGCAGTGCAGGATTTGAGTCCCTGGCGGCGCATTGTGTTACTGATAGTAGCCTTTGTTACTGTGGTCCCAGCTCTCTGTAGGTCATTCAGTAGGTCCCCCTGTGTGCTTCTGGGATTTTTTCCTCACCATTCTTTTTATCATTTTGACGCCACGGGGTGAGATCTTGCATGGAGCCCCAGATCGAGGGAGATTATCAGTGGTCTTGTATGTCTTCCATTTTCTAATAATTGCTCCCACAGTTGATTTCTTTACACCGAGCGTTTTACCTATTGTAGATTCAGTCTTCCCAGCCTGGTGCAGGTCTACAATTTTGTCTCTGGTGTCCTTCGACAGCTCTTTGGTTTTGGCCATAGTGGAGTTTGGAGTGTGATTGACTGAGGTTGTGGACAGGTGTCTTTTATACCGATAATGAGTTAAAACAGGTGCCATTAATACAGGTAACGAGTAGAGCCTCGTTAGACCTTGTTAGACCTCGTTAGAAGAAGTTAGACTTCTTTAACAGCCAGAAATCTTGCTTGTTTGTAGGTGACTAAATACTTATTTTCCACTCTCATTTGGAAATGAATTCTTTAAAAATCAAACAATGTGATTTTCTGTTTTTTTCCCCACATTGTGTCTCTCATGGTTGAGGTTTACCCATGTTGTCAATTACAGGCCTCTCTAATTTTTTCAAGTAGGAGAACTTTCACTATTGGTGGTTGACTAAATACTCTTTTGCCCCACTGTAGGTAATTTAGATTGTCTTCCCATACGTTGTATGGATAGAATTGACCCTACAATATGTTCAGACTTCCATTACCGCTTTTCACTTGCTGAATGTGCTGGTCCATTTCCTTCAAACGCACGTTTGATTGGCTGATGACTAGAACCCCCACATTCACACAATCCCGACAGAAATACATGTCGACATGCCGCATCCTCCGCCTCCTTTGAAGAGGAGGGATATTAGAAGGTTTTTTTTCGGCCAGCAACAGCCACTTTGTTATGTAAAAAGATGTCAATGTGGTGACGGTGGGGAACACACCACTAATTTTGCAACTGAAAGTCAGACCTGCATCAGAGTTAGCATAACATTAAACTGAGTGAACTTGCTCACCTGTAAAACTCAAATAGAAAGCTGCTTAGAGACGTGTCTTCCTGTACTTTTTCTACTGGTAACGTTAATTCAACTGTGCATTTTGTGCATTTATTCCCTAATTAAAATTTATGTATTTTCTACATCATTAAAACATATTTTTATTTGCAGCCGATACACATTTTTTAACCCCCCCCCCAAAAAAAACCCACAACCATTGTAAATTTCCTTTATATGAAGAAAACCATTTTGAAAAATAACTTTCTCCCATGAAAAATAATTTTACTGTAACTTTTTTTTCATTTTTACGTAGGAACCAGCTATTTTGAAATGTACTCTGTTTGGTCTTATTAATGTCCCGCCCCCAGCAAAAAGTGTACATGCAGGTTATGCTGTTATAGCGTCCCTACCAATGTTGAGACCAAACCTACGCCCTTGCAGAAGAGTGATAGGAACATGACGGAGAAAAACAGAGAAGAGAATAAGAGATGAGAGAGAAAAAAAATGCTTCTCATTGGGGATCCTGAACACACTGAATGCATAAATGCTTTCTAGCCCCTGGGCAAATCTATTGACTCCTCATGCGGCCTTTTTACTGATCAAAACCAAGTACAATTTTTTCCCCTCTCGATTAGATGGAGTGAAACCTCCTGTCGTTGATGTCGGAACAAATGTTCCCAAAAGAAACAATTTAAGAGCTAGGGTGATAGACTAACAATTGTCATGGCTGTCGGTCTGTCTCTGGTTTTAAAATACTATTTGTAACTAGAAAACACAATTTCTGGAAACATTGTGATAGTAGCTTTGCTGTGATTGTTGGTATATCAGTAGGATGACCATGTTTTGATTTCCAAAAAAGAGGACGCGTTTACTCGAAGTTTACTCACTTTTATTTCTAAAAAATAATTAACATTTAAAAAAATACAAATACAAAAAACCTGGAATTAAATGATAATTTAATAATTATAATAATTAATTAATTAATAATTATGATAATACAGTGTTCCCTCGTTTTTCGCGGTTAATGGGGACCAGAACCTGCCACGATAAGAGAAAAATAGCGAAGTACCCCCCCCCCAAAAAAAAAATCATAATTTTTTTATAGCATTGTATAGCATTTAAGCTAGTGGACTTTTGCCATGCAAGTTAGCCAATTGTTGTAAACATTAGCATTATACAGTAGGATGGAAAAGTATCTGAACCTTTTGGAATTTCTCACATTTCTGAATAAAACCACCATCAAATGTTATCTGATCTTTGTCAGAATCACACAGATGAAAATACAGTGTCTGCTTTGTGTATGCTAAAACCACCCAAACATTTACAGTTTTTCATATTTTAATGAGATGGCATTCAAACAATGAAAGAAGGGGGGAAATAAGTAAGTGAACTCTCTGCCTAAGGAGACTGAATGAGCAATTGAAACCAATTTTTACCAAACAATTTAAGTCAGTTGTGTTCCCAATCACTGATGAGTGGTTTAAAGCTGCCCTGCCCACTATAAAACCCACACGCGGATAAAAAAAATGTCTTAATGAGAAGCATTGTCTGGTGTGCATCATGGCTCGGTGAAAAGAGCCTTCTGAAGACTAGCGATCAAGCATTGTTGATTTGTATGAAGCCATCTCTAAAAGTGTGGATGCTCATCAATCGACAGTCAGAGAAGTTATCTACAAATGAAGAGAGTATGGCACTGTTGCTTCTCTCCCAAGGAGTGGGCGTCCACCAAAGATGACGCCAAGAGTTCAGCGCAGAATACTCAGAGAGGTAATAAAGAACCCTAGAGTGTCTGCTAAAGATGAACAAAAATCACTGGAACAGTCCAATATCTATGTGCACACATCAAATATGTGTAAAAATATGGCCAAGAATGGTGTTCATGGGAGGAAGCCACTGCAAACAAAACATTGTTGCTCATTCAATGTTCGCAAAAGTGAACTTTAACGCTCCACAGAAGTTTTGGCAAAATATTTTGTGGACTGATGAAAACAAAGTTGAATTGTTTTGGAGTAACACACAACGTCATGTGTGGAGGAAAACATTTTATACCTCATCCCTACCGTGAAGCATGGTGGAGGGAGCATCATGTTTGGGGCTGTTTTGCTACCTAAGGGCCTGGGCACGTTGCAAACATTCATGGAAGAATAAATTCAAAGGTTTATCAGAATGTTTTGCAGGAGAACCTGAGGCTGTCTGTCGGATAGTTGAAGCTAAAAAGAGGATGGATGCTGCAACAAGACAATGATCCAAAACACAGAAATAAATCAACTTCAGAATGGTTTCAGAAGAACAAAATACACGTTCTGGAGTGGCCAAGTCAATGTCCAGACTTGAACACCATTGACATGCTGTGGCATGTCCTAAAGACAGCGATTCATGCCAGACATCCCAGGAATCTGACTGAACTACAGCAGTTTTGTAGAAAAGAATGGGCCAAGATTAGTCCTGATCGATGTGCCAGAATGATCTGCAGCGACAGGAATCGTCTGGTTGAAGTTATTGCTGCCAAAGGGGTGGGGGCACAAAATATTAAATTTGATGGTTCACTTTATTAACTATTTTTCCCCCTTCTGTCATTGTTTGCATACTATCCTTATTAAAATATGAAAACCTATAAATGTTTGAGTGGCTATAGTTGAAGCAGACACTGTTTTTTTCATCTGTGTGATTTTGGCAAAGATTAGATCACATTTGATGGTGATTTTTATGCAGAAATGTGAGAAATTCCAAAAGGTTCAAATACTTTTTCATACCAATGTATAGCATTTAAACTAGCGGACCTTTGCTATGCAAGTTAGCCAGTTGTTGTAAATATTAGCATTATATAGCATTTAAGCTAGCCGACTTTTGCTTTGAAAGTTAGCCAATTATTGTAAAACATTATGAAGGAAAAGAGTTGATTCTTCCATGTTACAGGTTGTTTTAGTCTTATAACGAACAGGAGATGATGACACAGAATTCGGAAATAAAAAAGAACAAAGAATTTACACTTAAAGACAAACAAATAAAGACATGCCATATTGGTACCAGTTGACATAGAAAAGTGCCCTCCACCTAGCACAGCCCTTCCCTCCTAACTTGGGGGCAGAGTCGACTTGCTTGGAATGTGCACCCCTAGCGCCGATCAGATTACATACACTGGTAAGAAGACAAAAAGGGGCCTGTGTGACTATGTTAGAAAAATAAGTGGCATTTTCCACGTGTGATTATTGTGAATAAATGGAAATATATTTCTACAATGGCGTACCGCAAGCAACACGTCACTTCCGCTCATTAATATTCATGACATTAGCTACTGTTGCTAAGTAGGGACAAGCCACCGTTTGTCCCTAATAGGAAATGAATGGAAATCGTGTACGAAGGAGATGTTTACAGAGCTAAACCTACCAATTCTCTACGAAAATGATGTGCCTGGTGCCAAATTCACTGGCAAAGATGTGGAAGAACATAAAAATGTTCAGTTAAAGAGATGGCTTAAGTGTCGAAGGCTGAAAAAGACGAAAAAAACGAGCCGACCTAAGCATAGCTTTAGCTTTTTTATCGACGCGACTGACAATTACATTCTCCTGTTTCAACAAGCTATCCCTTACCATCAGCCCTGTCTTTCTTATATATCCTCTGGTTGTCCTACGTCTCTTACCGTTCTTGGGGGTGATTTAGTTAGCTTTGTGTAGCGATCGTAAATGCTACTCAGTGACAGCCAACGAACACTTTTAATTTTTTCATTGATAACACATCTTAATTCTATAATTTATTTACACTTCCCCCTTACTAAAGTTTTTTTTATATATAACAGAAACGGTAACAGTGGCAGTCAGATACCATTGTAATTCTTTTCAGGTCATTCATTGTCAGACAGAAGCAGTACGGCACAACGTTACGCTAAAAAGATGTTAAAAATATAAAAATGGCTTACCTCTTTGTCCTCTGAAAGACCATGCCAACCCAACATAATGTTTACTGCATATGAAATGTGAATGGATTCACCGAGCTGGTGTTAAAGTCCACGCAAGTTAATTCGGTCTTCACATTTTTTCCCTCCCAAGTTTTTGGTTTCCGGAAAAGTATGAAAAAAAATATCCTTCATGTGCCGTAATGTCTAGAGTCATTTCTACAAGTTCCAAAAAAGCAATGCGTGATCGGCATGTTTGTTTTTGAAAGATTACCGGAGAATAGTTGCACAAATTACGTTGTGTCTATGCGAGGGCGGGTCTATAATGTCCCACTTCTGCTTTACTTCGGCTTTACGATGCGACGTCACGGTCTAAAAATAGCCTGCATGCAGTACGCCATTAGAATTTCCATTTGCATAAATTGGCAACTTGCATTGCTAAGTCCGCAAGCTTAAATGCTCTATAATGGTAATGTTTCCCAGATAGTTTCTGGTGCGCACCAGATTGTCTAAATTTAATTGATTTCTATCAATGTCCGTTTAGGGCAGGGGTGTCCAAACTTTTTGCGAAGAGGGCCAGATTTGGTGTGGTAAAAATGTGGGGGGCCAATCTTGGCTGACGTCCTTTACGTAGAACAATATATTTAAGCAAATTTTAGCAAGCCATTCTGTGTGTTTTTTTTTGCTTTATTATTTTTTTGAATTAATAATTTCAACAATCTCGCAACTAGCCTTTTTGGCGTTCTCATTTGACTCACGGGCTCTTGCGAAATACTGCTGTTGTGAAATTAAACTAGCTTCAAGTTGCTTATATTTCTCGCTGCATATTTCCCTGTAATCTTGCCGTACATTTTAGTGTATCTTGTTTGGTAATATCACCTCACATTGAACTCTTTAACCCTTAAAGATCATCAACATGAAGCAATTATCAGAGAATCCCAAAATTTGAAATATAAGGTCCTAATGAAACCTTTTTTTCAAATTTGTAAAAAGAAATGTCAAAATGAATATGTGTAATAAGCACTTTAATATCTATAACCCTAGCTAAATCTTGTTTTTTTTCTCATGGAATCTGAATCTTTTTTTTTTTTTCCAAAAAGAGATGTCAAAATTCTGAATTACTCTCAAAATCATGAAATTTTAGGTGTATCAAATGTGATACATTTGGCAATAAAGGGTTAAAAACAGCGACTGTCTTTTTGCAAATGAGGCAAACACAGTTGTTGGATATTTTACTGGAGAAATAGTCCAATTTCTACCTATCCTTGAAGCCAACTTTCTTTTTATTTGTTGATTATCGCCATTTTAGAAAATTGGAATTAAAGTGTTACACGGGGTAATATTGCTTAGAGTACTGCGCCTCTTAGTGGGTAAATGAGGAGCAGTATTTAGTGTGTAAGCTACTTCATATGCTGGTAGCAGTACTGCTGACCGATTAATTAAGTCTGTGTGCGGGCCAGATGTTATTGATTTTATGACAGAGGTTGGGGGCCGGATCAAATTTGACCACGGGCTGCATTTGGCCCCCGGGCCTGACTTTGGACACGTCTGGTTTAGGGGCTCCGTACAATTATTCTCTCACGTACAGTGGATAGACCCCCTTTTTTTTTTTTTTTTTTTTTTTTTTTTTTAAACAGATGAGAGAAACCTGAATGCCGTCAGCTAAGACTAAAAAGGAGAGAGGCAGGTGCAGGCTAAACAAGCAGGTGTTAGCACATTGGCACATTGCTCTTAGCGTGCCGTGCTGGCCCAATTTCCCTACTTGAAACATTTTTTCCACAAGCCTACATGCAATCCAAACGACACTATTTCTTTTATAGTACCATGAGGTCGCTTTCCAAATTTATTTCCTAAGCATAATATCTCACAAACTCGTTTAGTCCCATTTGCCCCAATTTTAAATCATTTGAAATAAGAAAGCACACATAACTGCAGCTGTCGCCACCTACAGTACAATATGTGTGTCACGCATGGGAAATGAGGTTGCACTCGATTTAAACCTTCGCCACTTGTTTATTGGTTGCAAATGAGAGGAGGTAAATCATCTTAAGGTGCCCAACAGATGCTTCATTAAACATGCAGCACCGCTCAAAGTAAACTGGCGTTCTGCCTGTAAATAAAGTATGAAGAGTCGCATCTCGCAAGATTGAATTTACAGTACAGCACTTTTAGTGTGCACATTCGCGAGCGACTTCTGCAAATAAATGAGTGTTTATTAATTCAAATCGTTCGGATGCATGCGTCGGGACTTTGACAAAACTGCAGTAAAGGGAAAATATGCACAAAAATTCTTTTCGTTCTTATGACAGCTTATTAAGGAATTCTGAGAAAGAGCAGTGTTGAGGTTCTATACTTCCTTAATCCCGCGGCCAAACCTCGAGGTCATTAAAGGTTAGTTTGCGTGTTTGCTATGTATTACCAAGTGAGGATCATTTATTATTATATGATTAAGAATGTGAATGCCATGAGAGTTTTTCGGTTTTGATCAAAAGGTTATCACCAACCAAGAATCGATACAGTGGGGCAAATAAGTATTTAGTCAACCACCAATTGTGCAAGTTCTCCTACTTGAATAGATTAGAGAGGCCTGTAATTGTCAACATGGGTAAACCTCAACCATCAGAGACAGAATGTGGGGGAAAAAAACAGAAAATCACAGTTTGATTTGTAAAGAATTTATTTGCAAATTAGAGTGGAAAATAAGTATTTGGTCACCTACAAACAAGCAAGATTTCTGGCTGTCAAAGAGGTCTAACTTCTTCTAACGAGGCTCCACTCGTTACCTGTATTAATGACACCTGTAAAATGGGTAAACCTCAACCATGAGAGACAGAATGTGGAAAAAAAAACCAGAAAATCACAGTTTGATTTTTAAAGAATTTATTTGCAAATCATGGTGGAAAATAAGTATTTAGTCAATACCAAAAGTTCATCTCAGTACTTTGTTATGTACCCTTTGTGGGCAATAACGGAGTCCAAACGTTTTTTTTTTTTGTAACTCTTCACAAGCTTTTCACACACTGTTGCTGGTATTTTGACCCATTCCTCCATGCAGATATCCTCTAGAGCAGTGATGTTTTGGGGCTGTTGTTGGGCAACACGGACTTTCAACTCCCTACACAGATTTTCTATGGGGTTGAGATCTGGACACTGGCTAAGCCACTCCAGGACTTTGAAATGCTTCTTACGAAGCCACTCCTTTGTTGCCTTGGCTGTGTGTTTGGGATCATTGTCATGCTGAAAGACCCAGCCACGTCGCATCTTCAATGCCCTTGCTGATTGAAGGAGATTTTCACTCAAAATCTCTCGTCTCTGGTGTCCTTCGACAGCTCTTTGGTCTTGGCCATAGTGGAGTTTGGAGTGTCTCTGACTGACTGAGGTTGTGGACAGGTGTCTTTTATATCGATAATGAGTTAAAACAGTTGCCATTAATACAGGTAACGAGTGGAGCCTCGTTAGAAGAAGACAGCCAGAAATCTTGTTTGTAGGTGAACAAATACTTATTTTCCACTCTAATTTGGAAATAAATTCTTTAAAAATCAACCAACGTGATTTTCTGTTTTTTTTTTTTTTTCCACATTCTGTCTCTCATGGTTGAGGTTTACCCATGTTGACAATTACCGGCCTCTCTAATCTTTTCAAGTAGGAGAACTTGCACAATTGGTGGTTGACTAAATACTTATTTGCACCGCTGTATTTTATCACCATTACCATTTTATCAGTCAATCATTCTATCAACTAGTTAGTTCGAATAATCAAGTAATCACATTCTTTAAGCATTCATTAATGCTCATGGCAGTGTCATGTCATAATTATGATAGTCTTATGACAGTCTTATGGCACCACTGTCAAATAAAGTGTTACCAAATTCCATGACTAGCAATTAATGAAACAACTAGAACAGTAACTGTTTGGCCTACGTTATTGCCAACAACAAGTACATAACAAGGTATTGAGATGAACTTTTGGTATTGACCAAATACTTATTTTCCACCATGATTTGCAAATGAATTCTTTAAAAATCAAACAATGTGATTTTCAGTTTTTTTTCCCCCCACATTCTGTCTTTCATGGTTGAGGTTTACCAATGTTGACAATTACAGGGCTCTCTAATCTTTTCAAGTGGGAGAACTTGCACAATTGGTGGTTGACTAAATATTTATTTGCCCCACTGTATTAGGTGATAATAGGAGGATTTAGTGACAAACTTTAAGATGGCTGTCACATTTGAGGTCAATAATTACGCCAAGATTTCTGACTTGGTTTGTAGCTGTAAGTGACATTATGGCAAGTTGCATGCTGAGCTTTCCTTTTTTGGCCCAAAAATGATCACCTCTGTCTTCCTCACATTTAGCAGGAGAAAATTCTGGCACATCCATTCATTGATTTGATGAATGCATTTACTCAGGGAGACCAATGGACTATAATCATGCGGGGACACAGAAATACAGTGCCTTGCAAAAGTATTCGGCCCCCTTGAATCTTGCAACCTTTCGCCACATTTCAGGCTTCAAACATAAAGATATGAAATTTAATTTTTTTGTCAAGAATCAACAACAAGTGGGACACAATCGTGAAGTGGAACAACATTTATTGGATAATTTAAACTTTTTTAACAAATAAAAAACTGAAAAGTGGGGCGTGCAATATTATTCGGCCCCTTTACTTTCAGCGCAGCAAACTCACTCCAGAAGTTCAGTGAGGATCTCTGAATGATCCAATGTTGTCCTAAATGACCGATGATGATAAATAGAATCCAACTGTGTGTAATCAAGTCTCCGTATAAATGCACCTGCTCTGTGATAGTCTCAGGGTTCTGTTTAAAGTGCAGAGAGCATTATGAAAACCAAGGAACACACCAGGCAGGTCCGAGATACTGTTGTGGAGAAGTTTAAAGCCGGTTTTGGATACAAAAAGATTTCCCAAGCTGTAAACATCTCAAGGAGCACTGTGCAAGCCATCATATTGAAATGGAAGGAGCATCAGACCACTGCAAATCTACCAAGACCCGGCCGTCCTTCCAAAATTTTTCTCAAACAAGGAGAAAACTGATCAGAGATGCAGCCAAGAGGCCCATGATCACTCTGGATGAACTGCAGAGATCTACAACTGAGGTGGGAGAGTCTGTCCATAGGACAACAATCAGTCGTACACTGCACAAATCTGGCCTTTATGGAAGAGTAGCAAGATGAAAGCCATTTCTCAAAGATATCCATAAAAAGTCTCGTTTAAAGTTTGCCACAAGCCACCTGGGAGACACACCAAACATGTGGAAGAAGGTGCTCTGGTCAGATGAAACCAAAATTGAACTTTTTGGCCACAATGCAAAACGATATGTTTGGCATAAAAGCAACACAGCTCATCACCCTGAACACACCATCCCCACTGTCAAACATGGTGGTGGCAGCATCATGGTTTGGGCCTGCTTTTCTTCAGCAGGGACAGGGCAGATGGTTAAAATTGACGGGAAGATGGATGCAGCCAAATACAGGAACATTCTGGAAGAAAACCTGTTGGTATCTGCACAAGACCTGAGACTGGGACGGAGATTTATCTTCCAACAGGACAATGATCCAAAACATAAAGCCAAATCTACAATGGAATGGTTCAAAAATAAACGTATCCAGGTGTTAGAATGGCCAAGTCAAAGTCCAGACCTGAATCCAATGGAGAATCTGTGGAAAGAGCTGAAGACTGCTGTTCACAAACACTCTCCATCCAACCTCACTGAGCTCGAGCTGTTTTGCAAGGAAGAATGGGCAAGAATGTCAGTCTCTCGATGTGCAAAACTGATAGAAACATACCCCAAGCGACTTGCAGCTGTAATTGGAGCAAAAGGTGGCGCTACAAAGTATTAACGCAAGGGAGCCGAATAATATTGCACGCCCCACTTTTCAGTTTTTTATTTGTTAAAATAGTTTAAATTATCCAATAAATTTTGTTCCACTTCACGATTGTGTCCCACTTGTTGTTGATTCTTGACAAAAAATTAAAATTTTATATCTTTATGTTTGAAGCCTGAAATGTGGCGAAAGGTTGCAAGGTTCAAGGGGGCCGAATACTTTTGCAGGGCACTGTATAGAGTGACGTGTCTTCTCCATAGGTGTGATAGGAGATGTCATACTGTCCTATGGTATGAGCTAGCGGAAGCATATAGATGTTAAATACAAGTGGTTCCAGAATGGACCCTTGGGGAACCCCACATGTGAATTTCGTTCGATCTGACTGATGGTTCAGAGTATAGGTGCCTTCCTGTTCATTTTAGGGCAATTATAGGACCTCCTGATGATTTTGAGTCACTTCCTACTCATTTGGAGACATTCCTGGTGGCTTCCGATTCAGTAACCAAAAATGAAAAGGAAATTATCTGTAAATGCCCCAAAATCATCAAGAACTGACCCGTAAATGCCCCAAAAGGAATAGGAAGTGGCCGAAAATCATCGGGAAATGACGTGAAATGGGCCAAAATGAACTCATTGCCTAGCATTGTCTGCCACTGACGGCCATAGATGTCCAATCTGTTTGAACTGGGGGGAGTGGCAGTGAATGAATGTTCATTCGCCGCCACCCTCCTAGTTGAAATGGATTAGACGTTTACGAGTGATACTCATTCCAATTCACAGCAGGAGGATGAAAAATGTTTTGCTGTTCATTGGTTGTTTTATAAAATATCCTAGAATGATTTCCTTACCCACGTATCGATAATTGTTGTATCACTATATCGAAAGATCATCGTTATCGTTAGCCTTGTATCCTAACCCTAGCGTATCGTGCTGTACCCAGAGGTTCCCAACTCTGTAATTATGAATATGCATTATTCTGGGTCAAACAATTCCCTTGCAAATACCTTTCGCTTTGTTTTTCGTCTGGTGCACAAACACCGTCACCAAGAGAGACAGAGAAAGATGTCAAAATGAATTTCCTTGCTTCAATAGTCACAGGCCACATATGAGCCAAATTGGCGCTTTCCCATATTAAGAGTGCACCTGTGCTCTCATGCACTCACTTACCCCCGCAAAGCTTTTTGTGAGAGTTCAAGAAAAACAAATAGCATAGGGACTTTTTGAAAGCTCCACAAAGATGCCTGATTTGTGTTAGTCGAAACTCATTAATATATCTGTACTGAACAAAAACATCTGGCTTTAGTGTGTAAATATAAATGACTGAAGGTCAAAATGTTCTAGTCTTTTCATGCTTCAATCTACTCGATTACGTGTATTGTGCTTAGTGACAGCTCCGCTATTACCGTGGCTCATTTTTTGGCACGTCTGCCAAAAAACTCCCAATATTAATCATTCACCAAGTGTATTGTTTGCAGAGACAGAACGGCACATCCTGGCTGGGATGATATGATGCGTCATCTTTGAATAAAAGGCAATGAGTGATGCCTCTGGGAGGCTATAGTGATCTATATTAACGTGACTGATCACACAGATGCCCAGTTTCACAATCACTACAGCTTTACAGCCCACACATATGTTGTCACAGCCCCACTTGGTTAGCATCAAGCTGTGAGAGCACAATGATCTACTGTAAGCACCGTTGGATGCGAGGAGCAGCCTGGCATTCAATGCGGCGTGATGTAACCTTGCAAGCTGAAACACACACAAAAAAAGAAAATCAGCAGTGGAGGAGAAGGCAAAAGATGCTTTTCATGCCATGATTTTTCTCCGATGAGGAGGAAATCTAAAGAATACTAAACTGAGCAGATTTATTTCACCTTGAGTTTAACTTACAGTGGGGCAAATAAGTATTTAGTCAACTGCCAATTGTGCAAGTTCTCCTACTTGAAAAGATTAGAGAAGCCTGTAATTGTCAACATGGGTAAACCTCAATCATGGGAGACAGAATGTGGAAAAAAAAGAACATCAAATTGTTTGATTTTTAAAGAATTTATTTCCAAATTTGAGTGGAAAATAAGTATTTAGTCACCTACAAACAAGCAAGATTTCTGGCTGTCAAAGAGGTCTAACTTCTTCTAACGAGGTTTATCGAGGCTCCACTCGTCACCTGTATTAATGACACCTGTTTTAACTCATTATTGGTATAAAAGACACCTGTCCACAATCTCAGTCAATCACACTCCAAACTCCACTATGGCCAAGACCAAAAAGCTGTCGAAGGACACCAGAGACAAAATTGTGGACCTGCACCAAGCTGGGAAGACTGAATCTGCAATAGGTAAAACACTTGGTGTAAAGAAATCAACTGTGGGAGCAATTATTAGAAAATGGAAGACACACAAGACCACTGATAATCTCCCTCAATCTGGGGCTCCATGCAAGATCTCACCCTGTGGCGTCAAAATGACAACAAGAACGGTGAGCAAAAATCCCAGAACCACACGGGGGGGACCTAGTGAATGACCTACAGAGAGCTAGGACCACAGTAACAAAGGCTACTATCAGTAACACAATTCGTCGCCAGGGACTCAAATCCTGCACTGCGAGACGTGTCCCCCTGCTGAAGCCAGTACACGTCCAGGCCCGTCTGCGGTTCGCGAGAGAGCATTTGGATGATCCAAAAGAGGACTGAGAGAATGTGTTATGGTCAGATGAAACCAAAATAGACCTTTTTGGTAGAAACACAGGTTCTCGTGTTTGGAGGAGAAAGAATACTGAATTGTATCCGAAGAACACCATACCCTACTGTGAAGCATGGGGGTGGAAACATCATGCTTTGTGGCTGTTTTTCTGCAAAGGGACATGGACGACTGATCTGTGTAAAGCAAAGAATGAATGGGGCCATGTATTGAGAGATTTTTAGTGAAAATCTCCTTCCATCAGCAAGGGCATTGAAGATGAGACGTGGCCGGGTCTTTCAGCATGAAAATGATCCCAAACACACAGCCAGGGCAACAAAGGAGTGGCTCCGTAAGAAGCATTTTTAGATTCTGGAGTGGCCTAGCCAGTCTTCAGATCTCAACCCCATAGAAAATCTGTGGAGGGAGTTGAAAGTCCGTGTAGCCCAACAACAGCCCCAAAACATCACTGCTCTAGAGGAGATTAACATGGAGGAATAGGCCAAAATACCAGCAACAGTATGTGAAAAGCTTGTGAAGAGTCACAGAAAACGTTTGGCCTCCGTTATTTCCAACAAAGGGTATATAACAAAGTATTAAGACGAACTTTTAATATTGACCAAATACTTATTTTCCACCATGATTTGCAAATAAATTCTTTAAAACTCAAACAATGTGATTTTCTGTTTTTTTTTCACCCCACATTCTGTCTCTCATGGTTGAGGTTTACCCATGTTGACAATTACAGGCTTTTCTAATCTTTTCAAGTAGGAGAACTTGCACAATTAGTGGTTGACTAAATACTTATTTGCCCCACTGTATTTGCCAGATATTTTTTCATCATCATCACATCTAGAACAGTGACTTTAACATTTGTGTGCACTTCTGCGCACTACACTGATCTCTGTGAAGTGGGTGCCAGCAGCTAACCTATCCGCTGAGTTTAGAGCCGAAATATAGCCGACCGCTTTCATCGTGTCTTTATGTTGAATTTGCTATGCTTGATGTGAAGCACGTATAATCTCCACTCCCAAAGGTAGATTACAGCCAGTTTTGCTTTCAGCTTCAACATTTATTTTGTATTGTTGTCGTGCTCCTCAGAGTTGCAGCTTTATCAAAAATAAACCGCAACTGGGCCCAAAGTCATTGATGCAGATACTATGGATTATGCATGAATGTTAAATAACAATAGTGGTTCAATGATCAGAGAAGGTACTTAGAGGGTTATACAGGGTAATAGACGCACCCGCTTTAGATGTAAAAGCCAATATTCAAGTAGTTTGGAGTATATATGGTGATTTGTATCCCAAAAGGTTATCAATACCGTCCTGCCAAGAATTGACATATCGCTTTAAAAAGGTGTCACTGTTGGAAAAAAAAAAGGAACCAACAGGTTGCGACAAAAATCTTGCATTAGAATAGTGTCTGTGTTAGCTAATTGGCTGCCACTGACGGCGCTATACGTCCAATCCGTTTTGATCGGCAATGGCACTGAAACAGAGCTTTCACAGTGAGGCTTACCGGTTTTAGGGGCATTTATTGGTCACTTCATGTTAATTTTAAGGCATTTACAGGTCATGTCGGATTGCAATATTCACACCAGCTGAACCGTTGGACCCGCGTTGGCGCAGCTCCAGCGACCTGGGCTGGCGAAACTCCAACAACCCGGCCAAAAGGCTAAACTCCGCTTTTCACCTTAGTCTTAACTAGAGGTGTGCAAAATTTCCGATTCTTAGATTATTCGCGATTCGGCCTTGGAAGATTCGAGAACGATTCACAAACATCCAAATTCCGATTATTAAAATATGCGAAGTAAAGCGGAAGTACACAACACTCAGCGCGCCGCGCGGTCTTCGGGACGGAACGGAGCGAGAGTAGCTAAACATCATGCTTCCCATTACCCGCTCCCTCGGGTAATGCCAATGCTATACTCACGGCTCTAGCTCAACTCATGCAACGAGATAAAAAAACACAACAACATACCTGACTGCTGCCGAAAAGCTGATAGAAAAGTACATCCGTATAATGTTACGGTGGATATCATTTATATAGGACTAGATGCATTATAGATTTGGTAGTGTTAGCAGCACAGCTACAAAAAGCTAGATGCGGGAGTTATAAATGGCCGCCATCTTAAAGCAGTACACTTCCCTGCAAGGCTGTTGTAGCGAACCTTCCAAGCAAACCTAATTAACTTTTTATCTAAAATACTCCTAAATCGGTAAAATATTTAATTGAATCTATCTTTACAATAGTTTTAAAACTTTCACATGTCGAAAGTAGACAAAAGGGAAATTATGGAATAACGGGAGCAATTTTAACAAATTTAATGGTTGATTCACAACATTAAATTAATTGAATGTAGTTTAAAGCTGCTGATACAGAATGGGGACTGGAGTTTTTTATTTAATGTTATTTTTGTATATTTGTTTACTGCTATATGTTAACTTGATACTGAAATAGTAGTGTGGTTTAGCCTGAGAGTATTTTTGAACAATTTTGGAACTAATGTACAAAACATAAAAAAAAAAAAAAAAAAAGAGAAAAAAAAAGGAGGGGAGTGCAATAATCAATAATCGTTTTATAATCGAATCGGAGCCTCTGAATCGTAATCGTAATCGAATCGTTTGGTGCCCAAAGATTCCCAGCTCTAGTCTTAACCCATTGTACTGACTCCATTTTAAAAGCTGGAAAAAGGTTTCGAAGCACAATGTGACAATTTATTCAGGTCAACAGCGATCAAACGGCACAGCGAAACATACTCAGGTAAGGAGGCAAACTCGATCCAAGGTCACCATATCGCAAGTGAACAAAAGGTTCCCGAAAAAATGACAACGCTTAGTTAAACGTTGAGTCTTTTGAAGGCTTTCGCGAGTCAATTTGTTCTGGACTATCCAAAAGAACTGACGTAGAGACGTGGCCTTGTAGATGTCTTGCCTATCACCTGGTAGTCAATCTTGCTCTGCTGCATGACGCACATGTTGGGCTTCCGTGATAAGAAGGAGTCATGTATCTCTTATGCCCTATATTCTGCTTGTTTTCCTTAACCTATGGTATAAGTGCTATTTATTTTATATTGGGTTCTATCATACAAACCAGCTCTTTTGGCTTAAAATTAGGGCTGTCAAACGATTAAAATTTTTAATCGAGTTAACAACAGCTAAAAAATTAATTAATCGTCATTAATCGCAATTCAAACCATCTATAAAATATCCCATATTTTTCTGTAAATTATTGTTGGAATGGAAAGATAAGACACACGACGGATATATACATTCAACATACTGTACATAAGTACTGTATTAGTTTATTATAACAATAAATCAACAAGATGGCATTAACATTATTTACATTCTTTTAAAGCGATCCATGGATAAAAAAGACTTGTAGTTCTTAAAAGATAAATGTTAGTACAAGTTATAGAAATGTTATATTAAATCCCCTCTTAATGTTTTGGTTTTAATAAAATTTGTAAAATTTTCAATCAAAAAATATACTAGTAGCTCACCATTGTTGATGTAAATAATTACACAATGCTCATGTGGTGCTGAAACCCATAAAATCAGTAGCACCCATGCGCCAGCAGAGGGCGACAAAACACCAAAAAACACGAGTAACAAGTGGACATCACACTGTGCTGTCATTTTAATCTGTTTGAGCGGGGCATTTGCGTTAAATGCGTCAAATATTTTAACGTGATTAATTTTAAAAATTCATTACCGCCCGTTAACGCGATAATTTTGACAGTCCTACTTAAAATACATGAGTTTATTTTAAAGAGGGGTGCAATAGGAGAAACTGCTTTTTCAGCCTTGTCTGTTTTTTCCGCCATATGTAGAATATATAGCAAAATACAGTACATAATAAATAAAAGGCAAGAGATATAAATAGATGCAAATACCGTGCATATCTGGTTTCCTTGGAAATGGATTTCGCAATTTAGACAAAATTGTTGCAGATAAACTATTTGTGGTCAAATGCTTGGAGCAGAAGCAGAAAGGCTACTTATGTGAAAAGCCAGTCTTCAAACAACATTTCACTGACACGCTGACGATCTTCCCTTGTTGCCGTGATTGAAAGACTTTTAAAGCACAGTGCCGGAGAAGGACCCATTTAATTCATTTACTTGGCAGCTATTAAGATGCCATTCAATATCCCTTTCAGACCAAAAGTGCGTCATCCCAGGTCATAAAGACAGCTTTTTGAGAATGAGAACTTTTTAACGGCAAAGCAGAACGCCGTGACTCACATCGCTGCAGACGGAGAAGGCTGAGCAACAATATGTTTTGAAGTTATTTTTAGCAACATGTCGCCGTCATTGAACGCAACAGCGTGGATGCTACACACATACTGCTGTGTGAGAACAATACAGATTACATCCGAACAGAAAGACGGTTAATCTTTAATTCCGCGTGAAAACGGAGACCGATTTACCTGGAAACTTCATACCAAAATTAGTGTTTATTTGATAGCACGCTGACGTGGTTTTTATCCACTTGTAATCTTCTTCAGGCCGCTTATGTAACTTCTTTGTACCATTGCGTACTCTGCACACAAAAACAGTGTTTATTCCACAGCTTCTGTTGGATGGATTCTCCATTTAGTGCTGACGTATCAATTTGGCAGTGGAATAATTTACGGTACATCTCCAAAAAAACAATAAAAGCTACAAAAATACAGCACTTTTATTTGCATTAGCTATAAATAAGAGGTGTGTCTCAACCAAATCCATCCCATTGCAATGGTTAAAATATATTAAATCAAATACAACTTAACTGACTGATCCGTAGCTACACGATGTAGTTTCCTTTTGTTTCACAATCTTCTATGTGTAATTCAATGTTCATAAAATATACATATGTAAGCATCTGTTTGATTTTTTGGCAAAGGAAAAAAAAATCCATATTTGTTTTATAGCCATCAGAGAAGGATAGACTAGCCAAAAATTTTACTCGAGTAGTAAAAATGTACTCAAGTACTATAAAATAGTATTTGTTGAAGAGTACTCAAGTGATGAGTAGCAATGTGAGTAACTGCTTACGATACTTGATTTTTTTTTTTTTTAACAATTGTCTTTATTTTATTATTGTCTAAATTAAAGTTACTCAAGTAAATGTAATGGAGTAAATGTAACGTGTTACTACCCACCTCTGATTACCATTTGTGCTCTTTTGAGAAAACCAGTGTACAGAAAGCATCCAATGTCCTGAGACTAATACAAGAGAAAATGACAGACAATTGGACTCGAGTCACAAGGACTCTGACTCGAGTCACAAATTTGATGGCTTGCAACTCAATTATGACATGAAAAAAAAAACGTAGACTCAGACTTGACACGCTTGAGCTGGGAGGGTGCGAGACAAGACTCGACTTGTGAGGCAATAACTCGAGAATCGGACTCAATTCGCAAATTTGATGACTTGTAACTCGACTCTGACTTGAACAAAAAAACATAGACTCAGACTTGACACGTTTGAGCTGGAAGGGTCCGAGACTCGACTCGACTTGTGAGGCAATAACTCGAGACTTGAGTCGCAAATTTGATGACTTGCAACTCGACACGGACTTGAAGAAAAAAAGACTCAGACTTGACTCCTTTAAGCTGGGAGCGTCCGAGACTCGACTCGAGTCGTGAGGCAATAACTCGAGACTCGACAAGCTGACTCGAAAAAATTGGTGACTCGCAACTTGACATGAACTTGAGGAAAAAAACAGGCTCAAAGTTGACTCCTTTGAGCTGGAAGGGTCAACTCGACACAGACTTGAAGAAAAAAAGCAGACTCAGACTTAACTCCTTTGAGGTGGGAGGGTCCGAGACTTGACTCGACTTGTGAGGCAATAATTCGAGACTCAACTCGAGTCGCAAATTTGATGACACGCAACTTGACATGGACTTGAAGAAAAAAAAAAACTGACTCAAACTTGACTCCCTTGAGCTGGAAGGGTCCGAGACTCGACTCGAGTCGTAAGGCAATAACTCGAGACTCGACAAACTGACTCGAAAAACTTTACAACCATGTGACTCGACTCGACATAACTTCATAACACTTGGACTTACTTATGACTCGTACCATAGTGACTTGTGCAATTGTCTGGTAAATGAAATGTAAAATCAAAATTTCATTATTACCTTATAGCTTACTAAAGATCATGTGACCATGCCACAAGGTGGTAGTGACGTGAAGACCCGTGGCGCGGGAAGTGAAGTGCCGAGGGTGCTGCAGCACCCCCTGGTGTTGTGGAGTAAAAAGTGTTCTGACTCACCAAGACATGGAAAAACTTATGCATGCATTCATTTTCAGCAGATTGGACTATTGCAACGGTATATTTACAGGTCTTGATAATAAATCAGCCAGGAAGCTGCAGCTAGTACAGAATGCTGCAGCCAGAGTCCTCACAAATACAAGGAAACTGGACCACATCACACCTGTTTTGAAATCGTTACACTGGCTTCCAGTGAGTCAAAGGATAGATTATAAAATACTACTGCTCGTCGACAAAACACTTAATGGCCTTGGACCAAAATACATGCTTGATTTGTTAGAATCGTATGAAACATCTAGACCTCTAAGGTCGTCTGGAACCGGTCTGCTGTATGTTCCAAGAACAAGAACCAAGCAGGGTGAGGCCGCATTTAGCTATTATGCTCCTCACCACAAGTTACCTGAAGGTCTGAAGTAAGCTCAAACTGTTAGCTCCTTTAAATCAGGGCTAAAAACGCTTTTGTTTTGCACTGCGTATCCATAACGGTCTATATATTTCATTCTATTTGCTTTGTATTCTTATCTCCATTGCTGATTTCAATTATTAGCAGTAGTAGTATTTGTTTTATTTATTTATTTATTTTTATTCTGTTCGGGATTAAATGTGATTTTCATATATAATTTTATTTCATATTTCGATTCTTTTTTTTATTTTATTTTTTTTACGTTCTATTGATTTTAATGTGATTTTTATGATCTTCATGTGATGTAAAGCACTTTGAATTGCCTTATGTTGAATTGTGCTATATAAATAAATTTGCCTTGCCTTGCTAGATTCTTTTTAATAATAATAATAATAATAATAGTATTTTTTTTTTCTAATAACATGGTCACCACCTGACACCTTGCTTGCTACCAAGTCACGTTGAATAAGGCGGTATTGGAACGGAAAAGCACCCCCTGCTGTGAGTGACTTCCAGCGCCCCCAGTGAAGACTCTCGGGATGAAGAAACTGTGAGATGCGACCTGGATGTATGATTTGATTGAATGTGTTTTAGAGGTGTCCGCTTCCTGTGAGGCACATAATAGGTTTTTGCTCGGTAACTCTTGATGCTTTTTCTGGCCTGTGTCCAAAATCTCTATCGGATTTTTCATCCATCCTGTCTTGTTCCACAACCTGGATCTATTCCTCCGTATCTCTCTGACTGCTCGTGCTCCCTAACTGTGGGCTCTAAAGGTTGCCTGCACTATACACACTATGAAATGGGCTCGGGCCATTGAGGAGTACCTAGAGAGGTAGAGTGAGAAGGGTAAAGCCAGATAGCGGTGGTCCCATTGTGCCCCAACAGAGGCATATCTGATGGTCTGTCAATCACACGCTAACCTAGCATGGACCTGTACTTGAGACGACTGCGTGCTTTGACTCCACAATGGCTATCTGTTCAAGTTTCCTGCATGACATTCACCTCAAGTTGAGTTTTTTTCATACACCAATTCCTCACCTTACTCAAAAAAATGTAGTCACGTGGATATTATCATTGTCACCATGGCAACTCATTACAAAGCCAAACTCGGCTATGTGTTTGTGGCAGTACTCTTTGGGTTCACGTTCCTAGCTTATGAATAAACAGAAAGTGACATTTTGACGCCACAAATCAGAGCAAAGTGACTTAAAGGGCAGAAAGTGAAATTGATATGGACAACTTCTCTATAATATTTTGCGGAAAATGGTTTTGTCATTGTGGCAGCACAACATGGCTGATTTACAGTCCCTGACAAAAGTCTTGTCGCTTATCCATTTTGTACAAACAATTGCTAATAACTAGGGCTGTCAAAATTATTGCGTTAACGGGTGGTAATTAATTTTTAAAATTAATCACGTTAAAATATTTGACGCAATTAACGCACAAATACCCCGCTCAAACAGATTAAAATGACAGCACAGTGAAAGGTGTACTTGTTGTGTTTTTCGGAATTTTGCCGCCCTCTGCTGGCGCTTGGGTGTGACTGATTATATAGGCTTTAGCACCCATGAGCATTATGTAAGTAATTATTAACATCAACAATAACGGGCTACTAGTTTATTTTTTGATTGAAAACACATTTTATTAAAACGTTTAATTAAAACATTAAGAGGGGTTTTAATATAAAATTTCTATAACTTGTACTAACATTTATCTTTTAAAAACTACAAGTCTTACAATCCATGGATCGCTTTAAGAGAATGTTAATAATGGTAATTCCATCTTGTTGATTTATTGTTGTAATAAACAAATACAGTACTTATGTACCGTATGTTGAATGTATATATCCATCTTGTCTTATCTTTCCATTCCAACAATAATTTACAGAAAAATATGGCATATTTTATCGATGGTTTGAATTGCGATTAATTGCGATCAATGACATTTTTAAGCTGTAATTAACTCGATTAAAAATTTTAATCGTTTGATACCCCTACTAATAACCTTACTTTTAATTATTCAATTGGTTTCAGAAATGGCTCATATGAAAGCTAAGACCCTACCAAATGATGTTGAATGTACAAAAATATATTTGTTTCTCTGAAAAAAGATTATCATTTAATGAAGACATAAAGGTCAAATTTTGGCAAGACGTTTTGTCGCCTACAGAAAATAGTGTGAAACTTGAACAAAAAATGTACCTCAAATACAAAAATATGTTACAAAATATAAGCGAATTAAGTAGTGGTGCTGTGAGATTCAATTTAATATTTAGTATGACTTCCATGGGCTTGAAGGACTGCATCTATGCGGTTCGGCAAGGATTCATACACTTTATTGATGAAGTCATCAGGAACATTAAAGAAAGCAGTCTTGCATGCCTCCCAGAGTTCATCAACATTCTTGGGTTTCGTCTTCCATGCTTCCTCTTTCATCCTGTTCATGTCTGGTGACTTGGCTGGCCAGTCCTGGAGGATCTTGATCTTCTTTGCCTTCAGGAACTCTGAGGTAGAGATTGAAGTATGCAATGGAGCACCATCTTGCTGCAGAATTTGTCCCTTTTTATGGTTGGGAATGTAAGAGGCAGCTAAGATTCGTTGATATTTCAGACCATTTATGTTGCCTTCCACCCTGCAGATCTCTCGCACACCCCTATACTGGATGTAACCCCAGACCATGATTTTGCCACCACCAAACTTCACTGTTTTCTGAGTGAATCTAGGATCCATGCAGGTTCCAATAGGTCTCCTGCAATATTTGCGGTGACTGTGGTGTAATTCAATGGAAGATTCATCTGAAAAATCCACATTTTGCCACAAAACAGTGAAGTTAGACTTATTTACTCTATTGGGTAGATGAGCATTTGATTAAATACGTATTGGTCATAATAAAAGTCTTAACAACTGGGTAGGCTCTCTAGGGACAGGTCACAGGCAGCACAGTACCGTAGTGTTCTGTGGAAAGCGTCAGTCAATTTCAACACACACTAATTGGTCCCGTGAAAAATAATGAAAACCGGACATTTTCATGAATTCATAAAACCCTGCCGGACACTCCAGACAGGATGTCAAAAGTGGACATATCCGGGGAAAACAAGACGTTTGGTCACCCTAAAATACATTATCATTCATAGCATTTAAGATAACGGACTTTTGTTAGGCAAATTAGGCTAATTTAATCTACTAAATTTACATATTTGATCAGATGGACGTTTGAACACCAATTGTTTTGTGTCAAGTGTTTTATTGTTAAAAGGTGTGTCGTTTTGAATAGACGTGTACAAACTGTATGTAACAGCTTTACAAATTGTCAAAAGTGAAGGAAGTTAAAAGCTTCAAAAAGCACAATTGCCTTGTTTGCTGTCTGTCAAGCTGAATAACCTCACATTTAGTGAGGACAGAACACGTCGTACAGGGGCGCCGTAGAGGGGTGAAAAGTGATATTGATTTTAAGGGCCAATGCCCTGATGGCTCACAAAGAATATGAGAACATTAGGGAATAGTTTGTAAATTTAAATATTAATCATTATAATTTTAACAGGAATAAAACGAAGGGTTTCTTTTTCTTGTTTTGTTTTTGGCAAAAAGTAAACACCCAGAGAGCATACAGTATGTATTGCCAGCCAAACCCCCGTATTTTCATTAAATGGGTCTTGGTAATTGATCCGCTCTTACTTCGATCAGACCCGGAGCAGCGGCCTAAAATGCAGCGTAAAATGAGTAGAGTGTATTTTAGCAGCCTTTAGAGCCTTTTTTTAATTGGCTAAAGCCTTACAATCCCTCTCAACAAATAGAAATATCGTGGGAAGCAATGTGGGGAAGAAAGGTAGTAGTTGATCTTTTTCTTAACCCCCTATGTTATTTCTCAACACAGAAAAGATACATCAATTGGTGCCGCTACGCACAGTCATGGTTGCACTTCCCATCATGCATTTGGGCAGAAGTTAAATGGCTGCAGTATCATTTACTGAAAGCTCAACAAATACACTAGATGGCAATATTTATTATTAAGTTCCAATTAAAATGGTAGAGGATTAATGCAAACGACTGCATGACCAAAGAGGCATGCCTGATGCCTGTAATACTCCAAACCAGAGATGTCCCAATCGATCGGGTCCGATCATGTCATTTTCAAAGTATCGGAATCGGCAAAAAAATATCGGCCATGCCTTTTTTTAATATATCTATTTTTAATTAAATCGTTTTCTAATTGTATTTAACGTTACAAACATAATATTGTTAGGTTTTGTGTTTGGTTTCTCCTTGTGTGACTTGTCCCTGTGATTACCCATTGCTCTCACCTGTGTGTTTTCCCAGTGTATCCTGCAATCTGCATCCACCTGTGTTACCCAGCTGTTCCTCGTCTCGTTACCCCTTGTCTGCGTATATAATGACCCAGTTTCTTGTCACTCCTTGTTGCGTCATTGTCTATGTCAATGTCTGTCTGTGTCAAAGTCAAGACCTCTCCAAGCCTTCGTGTACCAGTCCCTCTGTTTAAGTAAGTTTTGTTTAGAACCTTGCCTTTTGATCCCCAGTCCTTTTGTTTGTACTTTGTGCTTTTGTTAGTTATAATTAAAACCATTTTTTGAGTTCTCTGCCACCTGCCTTGCGTTGTTGTTTCCTTGCATTTGGGTCCACACAACCTGCCTGCCCGTGCGCTCCCTGACAGAATGACGCAACCAATCCTGGACCCAGCGGGAAAGATTCATTTTCGGCCACCGCGCCGACACCCTCAATCCACCCACAGACCACAACACATTTTTTTGGATTCTGATTTTTCAGACTTTGAGGAGGATCACAATTTATATGACCTCCTCTATTCTGATTCTGACTCCGACCCAGATTTTTTTCCCATGCCCTTTTCTTCACCCTCTCGGTTTTTTTCAGGCCTCCCTCATTCCATACCACCCAGTCTGTCCAAGAACCCTGTCCAAAAGCCTCGGCGATCTCGTCCACGCCGACGTCGTGGGCACGTCTTGACGGCTCGGCTTCCCGAGGCTCCCCGCAGTCAAGTTCCTCCCGCGCCAGCTCCCCGCAGTCAAGTTCCTCCCACGCCGGCTCCCCGCAGTCAAGTTCCTCCCACGCCGGCTCCCCGCAGTCAAGTTCCTCCCGCGCCGGCTCCCCGCAGTCAAGTTCCTCCCGTGCCGGCTCCCCGCAGTCAAGTTCCTCCCGCGCCGGCTCCCCGCAGTCAAGTGCCTCCCGCGCCGGCTCCCCGCAGTCAAGTGCCTCCCGCGCCGACTCCCCACAGTCTTGTGCCGGCGCCGGCTCCCCGCAGTCTTGTGCCCGCGCCGGCTCCCCGCAGTCAAGTTCCTCCAGCGCCGGCTCCCCGCAGTCAAGTTCCTCCAGCGCCGGCTCCCCGCAGTCAAGTTCCTCCAGCGCCGGCTCCCCGCAGTCAAGTTCCTCCAGCGCCGGCTCCCCGCAGTCAAGTTCCTCCAGCGCCGGCTCCCCGCAGTCAAGTTCCTCCAGCGCCGGCTCCCCGCAGTCAAGTTCCTCCAGCGCCGGCTCCCCGCAGTCAAGTTCCTCCAGCGCCGGCTCCCCGCAGTCAAGTTACTCCCGCGCCGGCTCCCCGCAGTCAAGTGGCTCCCGCGCCGGCTCCCCGCAGTCAAGTGGCTCCCGCGCCGGCTCCCCGCAGTCAAGTGGCTCCCGCGCCGGCTCCCCGCAGTCAAGTGGCTCCCGCGCCGACTCCCCGCAGTCAAGTGGCTCCCGCGCCGACTCCCCGCAGTCAAGTGGCTCCCGCGCCGACTCCCCGCAGTCAAGAGCCTCCCGCGCCGACTCCCCGCAGTCTTGTTCTCCCGCCAGCAGTCTCCTGCGACTCCGCTGCTGTTCCGCCAGCAGTCTCCTGCGACCCCGCTGCTGTTCCGCCAGCAGTCTCCTGCGACTCCGCTGCTGTTCCGCCAGCAGTCTCCTGCGACTCCGCTGCTCTTCCGCCAGCAGTCTCCTGCGACTCCGCTGCTGTTCCGCCAGCAGTCTCCTGCGACCCCGCTGCTGTTCCGCCAGCAGTCTCCTGCGACCCCGCTGCTGTTCCGCCAGCAGTCTCCTGCGACCCCGCTGCTGTTCCGCCAGCAGTCTCCTGCGACCCCGCTGCTGTTCCGCCAGCAGTCTCCTGCGACTCCGCTGCTGTTCCGCCAGCAGTCTCCTGCGACTCCGCTGCTGTTCCGCCAGCAGTCTCCTGCGACTCCGCTGCTGTTCCGCCAGCAGTCTCCTGCGACCCCGCTGCTGTTCCGCCAGCAGTCTCCTGCGACCCCGCTGCTGTCCCGCCAGCAGACTCCTGCGACTCCGCTGCTGTCCCGCCAGCAGACTCCTGCGACTCCGCTGCTGTCCCGCCAGCAGACTCCGGCGACTCCGCTGCTGTCCCGCCAGCAGACGACGGCGACTCCGCTGCTGTCCCGCCAGCAGACGACGGCGACTCCGCTGCTGTCAAGCCAGCAGACGACGACGACTCCGCTGCTGTCACGCCAGCAGACGACGACGACTCCGCTGCTGTTCCTGGTCTGCACGACGACTTCGACTCTGTTCCTGGTCCGCACGACGACTCCGACTCTGTTCCTAGTCCGCACGACGACTCCGACTCTGTTCCTGGTCCGCACGACGACTCCGACTCTGTTCCTGGTCCGCACGACGACTCCGACTCTGTTTCTGGTCTGCACGACGACTCCGACTCCGTTCCTGGTCCGCACGACGACTCCGACTCCGTTCCTGGTCCGCACGACGACTCCGACTCCGTCCCTGGTCCGCACGACGACTCCGACTCTGTTCCTGACCCTCTCCCCGATGATGCTGCTCCCCGTTTCCTGCCACAACGTGGCGGTATGGACGACCGAGCACTACTTCGTCTGGGACGCCCGCCTGATCTGCCCGTGCGGTCACCCAATGTCTGGCGCCCCGGGCGCCCTCCCGATCGACCCGTGCGATCGGCCCACGTCTGGCGTCCTGGACGCCCGCCTGACTGGCCGTGACGGGCTGGTGTTGCTCCCTCCTCTGAGCAACCTTCTGACTTTTTGTTTCCTCGGGACATCTGGGATCCGTCCCTTGAGGGGGGGGTACTGTTAGGTTTTGTGTTTGGTTTCTCCTTGTGTGACTTGTCCCTGTGATTACCCATTGCTCTCACCTGTGTGTGTTTTCCCAGTGTATCCTGCAATCTGCATCCACCTGTGTTACCCAGCTGTTCCTCGTCTCGTTACCCCTTGTCTGCGTATATAATGACCCAGTTTCTTGTCACTCCTTGTTGCGTCATTGTCTATGTCAATGTCTGTCTGTGTCAAAGTCAAGACCTCTCCAAGCCTTCGTGTACCAGTCCCTCTGTTTAAGTAAGTTTTGTTTAGAACCTTGCCTTTTGATCCCCAGTCCTTTTGTTTGTACTTTGTGCTTTTGTTAGTTATAATTAAAACCATATTTTGAGTTCTCTGCCACCTGCCTTGCGTTGTTGTTTCCTTGCATTTGGGTCCACACAACCTGCCTGCCCGTGCGCTCCCTGACAAATATGTTACACTCATCCAGAGTCTTTAGTTTAGGCTTAAGGTAGGGTTATCAAATTTATCCCGATAACGGTGGGAATTATTTTTTTAAAAAATTGTATCACGTTAAAATATTTAACGCAATTAAAGCATGCGCTGCACGACCCACTCACGCATTGTCGCGCTCAATCCGTAATGGTGCAGTTTTACCTATATGGAGACATAAAAGGCAGCGCAAAAGGAGTAGAATGAATTTTGGCAGCCTTTGGAGCCTGTTTTGAATTGGCTAAAGCCTTACAATCCATCTCCCTATGATTAGAAATATCATGGGAAGCAATGTGGGGAAGCAAGGTGGCAGTTGATCTTATTCTTAACACCTTATGTTATTTCCCAACGCAGAGAAGATATATCAATTGGTTGCAGTACGCACAGTCATGGTTCCACTTCCCATCATGCATTGGGGCATGGCTACAATATCATTTATTGAAAGCTCAACAAATACACTAGATGGCAATATTTAGTCACAATATACAAAGTCACAAGTCTTTCTATCTGTGGATCCCTCTCACAGAAAGAATGTTATTAATGTAAATGCCATCTTGAGGATTTATTGTCATAATAAACAAATACAGTACTTATGTACTGTATGTTGAATGTATATATTCGTCCGAGTTTTATTCATTTTTTTCTTGATGCATTGCCAAAATGTATATGATCGGGAAAAATTATCAGGAATGATTGGAATTGAATCGGGAGCAAAAAAAAGCAACTGGATCGGGAAATATCGGGATCAGCAGATACTCAAACTAAAACAATCGGATCGGGAGCAAAAAAACATGATCGGAACAACCCTAGTTACAAACTATAACTATAGAATGTACGTAAAGGCTGGTTACAAACTGTAAAACTGCTGGCTGTCTCGTTACCTGATGGCTTTGTTTCGATTTTTGTCGCGTTGTGCTGTAATTCCAAGTGGTTCCTTGAATTAGATGTAGAGTTATTAGCGGTCGACTGCCCTTTTGAGCCTGCTAAAAGTTTGCGACGCACTGAGATATTTTTGGTCATCTTTATTGGAGAGAAAGGTGAAGTCATGGCTAGGGTTGTTCCGATCATGTTTTTTTGCTCCCGATCCGATCCCGATCGTTTTAGTTTGAGTATCTGCCGATCCCGATATTTCCCGATCCGAATGCTTTTTTTTTGCTCCCGATTCAATTCCAATCATTCCCGATAATTTTTCCCGATCATATATATTTTGGCAATGCATTAAGAAAAAAATGAATAAAACTCGGACGAATATATACATTCAACATACAGTACATAAGTACTGTATTTATTATGACAATAAATCCTCAAGATGGCATTTACATTATTAACATTCTTTCTGTGAGAGGGATCCATGGATAGAAAGACTTGTAATTCTTAAAGGATAAATGGGACTTTGTATATTGTGACTAAATATTGCCATCTAGTGTATTTGTTGAGCTTTCAGTAAATGATACTGTAGCCATTTAACTGTTCTGCCCAAATGCATGATGGGAAGTGCAACCATGACTGTGCGTAGTAGCACCAATTGATATATCTTCTCTGCTTTGGGAAGTAACATAGGGTGTTAAGGAAAAGATCAACAACTACCATTCTTCCCCACATTGCTTCTCACGATATTTCTAATTGTTGAGGGAGGGATTTTAAGGCTTTAGCCAATTAAAAAGAGGCTCCAAAGGCTGCCAGAATTCTCTCTACTCACTATACGCTGCCTGTTAGCTCTATATATAGGTAAAACGGCGCCATTATAGTTTGAACGTGACAATGCGTGAGTGGGTCGTGCAGCGCATGCGTTCATTTCATTAAATATTTTAACGTGATTCATTGAAAAAAAATTAATTACTGCCGTTTACGCGGTAAATTTGATAGCCCTACTTTAAGCCAAAACTAAAGACTCTGGATGAATGTAAGACATTTTGTCTGTAACGTTAAAAACAATTTGAAAACGGTTTATTTAAAAAATATATATATTTAAAAAAAAAAAAAGGCATGTCCGATATTTTTTTTGCCGATTCCGATACTTTGAAAATGACATGATCGGACCCGATCGATCGGGACATCTTTAGTCATGGCTGTATGTCCAATAAGCAAATGCAGCCGTTTGTGGTTCTTCTCCTACATCTTCCACCGCTAGCAGCCTGAGAGGTAGCCAGTTGTTTGTTGGCCGCCAACAACCCTCATAACATGGTAATACACGTGACCCGTTTTTTTCCCCCCGATGAGAAAACGTGACATCCGATGTCACTGCCAAACTCCAGAGCAATATTTTCTATTCAGATTCTCTTCGTACATGACTACAGTATTCTTTATTCTACATACATCATGAGGAAAAAAACAAAATAGTAATGCACAGACACTAAGGAAACAAACTTTATTCAGATTACTGGCTTCGAAAAATGAACGCGTTAGATTACTTGTTACTGAACGCAAGTAATCAGATTACAGTAACGCGTTACTGACAATACTGTAAATCGGGTACGTGGTAACCCGGGGACTACCTGTGCTGTATGTCCATTTGTGGAATGTAAATGGCCAGCAACCAATTAATGCATGATGAAAGAGAAACTATGTTGTATGTTCCAAAGTTTTTGTAAATGGCAAAGTGAATCGGCCTTCTCTAGTGGGAGTTGATCATCTAAATGTGATTGTTTTGACACCGTCTGTTTGTGTGAAACACGCTTTTAATAGTCATGTTTGACTTATTTACCCTAATTTTCGCACTATAAGGCGCACCTGACTATAAGCTGCAGCCCACGAAATTTGGCACAAAAACGGCATTTGTTCATAGATAAGCTGCACTGGACTATAGGCCGCAGCTGTCCTCACTGTATCATGGGATATTTACACCAAAAGATATTAACCGGTAAAACTTTATTTGACAGCGGCATCATACGACTGTCAAAAGACCAAATGAAGCACCATGAAGCTTTGAATCAATTGGCTGCAAAGCTTTATTGCTTCAAGAAGCTTCATTTGGCCATCATTGCTCCCTTGGGGGAGAGAGTCAACTTCTGCTGCCATCTGCTGTCAACAATATTGTCATCCAACATGCCTCTTAGCATGCATTGCAGCGCTACAGATGTAAATAACAATCAAAAATCATGATCTGTGCTAAATATTTATTCAGTTACTGTTCCAGTTGTTTCATCAATTGCTAGTTAGGGTATTTGCTAACACTTTATTTGACAGTGATGCCATAAGACTGTCATTACACAATCACAATTATGACATGTCACTGTCCTGAGCATTCATGAATGCTTATAACAGATGTCATTAAGTGTTATCCGGCAAATGATCTCACTTTTGAATGGATGCAAAAGATCCAATATGGACAAAAATTGAGTTAGTGACATAATTTGCCAAATGACACTTAATAACATAAGCATTCAGTAATGTCCATGATAGTGTCATGTCATAAATTTGATGATCTTATGACAGTCTTATGACACCGCTGTCAAATAAAGTGTTACCTAAAAAAAAATCAACAAATAAGCCGCACTGGACTATACGCCACAGGTATCAAAATGAAGGAAAAAAGTAGCGGCTTATAGTCCGAAAGTTACGGTAATTGCTTCTCAGTCAGAGAACGTTTCCCCTTCTCGACAAAACTTATGAAAAATTCAGGGCGTGGAATTTTACGAGTTTAATTTTAAGCAATGTGGGAGTGAAAGTGCAGCATATGGCATTGCAGATACAATGGCACAGAGAGACGGAGGTAGATAGAAGGATGCGTGTGACAATTTTTTTTAAACAGGTAGCATAGGCACACCCGCACTGTTTTGTCTTTTCACTGCGTATGTGTATATTTAAACAAGGTCATGTGCCTAATAACGACGTTTGGCCAGTGATTATCCAAATATTGCAACACCCCCCCCTGCTGGATTGACTGCAGTGAGATGAGCTGATGAATAATAAAGGCACTGCCTCCCTATCTCATCCTTTCACTCTCATTCTCAAGAGCATTTCCTCTGCAGCAACCCATTAATAATACTTTGAGCATTTCAAAGCGGCCGGCCAGAAATGTATTGATCTATTGCTCCGTCTTTGTTACACACCGGGAAGGTTTACAGCGCAAAATGACACAATCTGGATTATGACCAAATAACAATAAGGATGGGAAATGAAAAATACATTTCCTTGAGGGGGAGTTGCTAATGTAAAAACTGCAAATTAGAGGAGACCAGCATTAACAGCAAGCATGCGGAGGTGTAATGCAAACACTTATATTTCAGTAAGTATTATTCTAGGAAGTGGAAACACTTGGCAATGATAGATATTAGATGTGTTTATCCTTTAGCCGGCCCGGTGTACTTGTATCACTCATCTTTTTTCTAAATGAGTCACGTCAAATCAAACGGACCTTGAATAATGGTCAACAAAAGCTGCAGAGATTTGTTTGGGGAGGGAGTCAGGGACAGATCACTTTTTAAATTAGTTTAGTGGAGCCTCTGAAGTTCAATGCCGCTGCAATTCGACCCAGACTTCCTCAAGAATATGTTGAAAAGTAATAAAAGTCTGACCAACTGTCGTTCAGTGAGACAAAAAAAGGTACATAACACTAGCAACTTTTCAGGATGCTCAAATTGCCCCAGCCAACTTTTAGGCAACCCTATTTCCATTATATAATGAGTTCAGTTATATACAGTGGGGCGAATAAGTATTTAGTGACACACTAATTGTGCAAGTTCTCCCACTTGAAAATATTAGAGAGGCCTGTAATTGTCAACATGGGTAAACTGTGAAAAAAAAAAAAAAACTGAAAATTAAATTGTTTTATTAAAAAAAAAAAATTGCTTGTAAATCATGGTGGAAAATAAGTATTTGGTCAATACCAAAAGTTCATCTCAATACTTTGTTATGTACCCTTTGTTGGCAATAACGGAGGCCAAACGTTTTCTGTAACTCTTCAAAAGCTTTTCACACACTGTTGCTGGTATTTTGGCCCATTCCTCCATGCAGATCTCCTCTAGAGCAGTGATGTTTTGGGGCTGTCGTTGGGCAACATGGACTTTCAACTCCCTCCACAGATTTTCTATGGGGTTGAGATTTGGAGACTGGCTAGGCCACTCCAGGATCTTGAAACGCTTCTTACGAAGCCACTCCTATGTTGCCCTGGCTGTGTGTTTGGGATCATTGTCATGCTGAAAGACCCAGCCACGTCTCATCTTCAATGCCCTTGGGAGGAGATTTTCACTCATAATCTCTCGATACATGGCCCCATTCATTCTTTCCTTTACACAGATCAGTCGTCCTGGTCCCTTTGCAGAAAAACAGCCCCAAAGCATGATGTTTCCACCCCCATGCTTCACAGTGTGTATGGTGTTCTTCGGATGCAATTAAGTATTCTTTCTGCTCCAAACACGAGAACCTGTGTTTCTACCAAAAAGTTCTATTTGGTTTCATTTGACCATAACACATTTTCCTAGTCCTCTTCTGGATCATCCAAATGCTCTGTAGCGAACCGCAGACGGGCTTGGTCGTGTACCGGTTTTGCAGGGGGACACGTCTGGCAGTGCAGGATTTGAGACCCTGGCAGCACATTGTGTTACTGATAGTAGACTTTGTTACTGTGGTCCCAGCTCTCTGTAGGTCATTCACTAGATCCCCCCGTGTGGTTCTGGGATTTTTGTTCACCGTTCTTGTTATCATTTTGACGCCACGGGGTGAGATCTTGCATGGAGCCCCAGATCGAGGGAGATTATCAGTGGTATTGGACTGTATGTCTTCCATTTTTTAATAATTGCTCCCACAGTTGATTTCTTTACAGCAAGCGTTTTACCTATTGCAGATTCAATTCAATTCAATTCAATTTAGTTATTTAGATTCAGTCTTCCCAGCCTGTCACAGGTCTAAAATTTAGTCTCTGGTGTCCTTCGACAGTTCTTTGGTGTTGGCCATAGCGGAGTTTGGATTGTGACTGACTGAGTTTGTGGACAGGTGTCTTTTATACCGATAATGAGTTAAAAAAAAGGTGTCATTAATACAGGTAATGAGTGGAGCCTCGTTAGAAGTAGTTAGATCTCTTTGACAGCCAGAAATCTTGCTTGTATGTAGGTGACCAAATACTTATTTTCCACTCTAATTTAGAAATAAAATCTTTAAAAATCAAACAATGTGATTTTCAGTTTTTTTTTTCCACATTCTGTCTCTCATGGTTGAGGTTTACCCATGTTGACAATTACAGGTTTCTCTAATCTTTTCAAGTAGGAGAACTTGCACAATTGGTGGTTGACTAAATACTTTTTTGCCGCACTGAAGGTAATTTAGATTGTCTGATATATTGTAAAGATAGAATTGACCGTACCATTATTAAGTGAATTACAGTACTTTAATTATGTTCAGACTTACTGTACATCAACCCCTTTTCACTTGCTGAATATGCCAGTCCATAGACTTCATAATGATATTGACGGGACACACTCCCCAGACACTGCGCCACGCCTTATGTTCTACACTCCGCTTAAGTCGGTCGCAGCTATTCTCAAACACATGCAGCAATCCAACGCGGGATTTAGGTTGAAAAAGTACGAAAGCTGTACCGCATACAAACATGAAGGTTTGTCTCAGGAGTGATTTATTCAAGGATTCAAGGTAATTGTTATATTTTTCGTACCATGCATGCATTTCGAAATGTAAAAAAAAAAAATCAATGGGAGAAATTAACCGCTACGGCAAGGGTGGGCAAACTATTCCATACAGGGCCGCTGTGGGTGCGGGTTTTTGCTGCAACCCATCAAGAGGACACCATTTCACCAATCTGGTGTGTTATAAGTGCAATCAGTTGATTGCAGTCCGGTGCTTCTTGTTTCCATTGAAATCTCATTGGTTAAAAGCTCTGTGCTGGATCAGTTGAAACAAAGAACAGGACCCACTGTGGCCCTCGAGGACCGGTTTGACCACCCCTGCGCTACGGCATTGGCGTCATAATTGGCAATATTTACATAAAATAAATGCCAACTGCCCAGTTCTTTGCTCTTTTAACAAAGAAGTCCATATCTAGAAAGAATTCAGGGATTTATGCATTTATTCACTAGAGTTTTCAGCGTAAAAAGCTCTTTGTGGTGATAAGGCGGCGCCACAGTGGCTTAAAGACTAGCAGCACACTCTACATATTTGCGTAAAATAAAAGGTAACTGCCCAGTTTTTTTGCTTTTAACCAAGAATCGATAGTTTTACGTCCATATTTACAGTGCCTGACAAAAGTCTTGTCGCTTATCCATAGAAACAATTGCTAACAACCTGACTTTTAATAATTCAGTTGGTTTCAGAAATGGCTCATATGAAAGCTAAGACCCTCCAAAATGATGTTGAATGTACAAAAAAATATTTGTTTCACTGAAAAAAAGACTTATCATTTAATGAAGACATAAAGGTCCAATTTTGGCAAGACAAAAGTTTTGTCGCCTACAGAAAGTAGTGTGAAAATGTAACAAAAAATGTACTTCAAATACAAAAATATGTTACATAACAAAAGTGAATTAAGTAGTGGTGCTGTGATTTCCAAATTTAATATTTTGTATGACTTCCATGGGCTTGAAGGACTGCATCCATGCGGTTCGGCAAGGATTCATACAATTTATTGAAGTCATCAGGAACATCAAAGAAAGCAGTCTTGCATGCCTCCCAGAGTTCATCAACATTCTTGGGTTTCGTCTTCCATGCTTCCTCTTTCATCCTACCCATGTCTGGTGACTGGGCTAGCCAGTCCTGGAGGATCTTGATCTTTTTTGCCTTGAGGAACTTTGAGGTAGAGATTGATATATTCGATGGAACACCATCCTGCTGCAGAATTTGTCCCTTTTTATGGTTAGGAATGTAAGAGGCAGCTAAGATTTATTGATATTTCAGACTATTTATGTTGCCTTCCACCCTGCAGATCTCTCGCACAACCCCAGACCATGATTTTGCCATCACCAAACTTCAATGTTTTCTGAGTGAATCTGGGATCCATGCAGGCTCCAGTAGGTCTCCTGCAATATTTGCAGCGGCTGTGGTGTAATTCAATGGAAGATTCATCTGAAAAATCCAACTTTTGCCACAAAACATTAAAGTTTTGATGTTCCTAATGACTTCATCCATAAATTGTATGAATCCTTGCCGAACCGCATGGATGCAGTCCTTCAAGCCCATGGAATTCATACAAAATATTAAATGTGGATCTCACAGCACCACTACTTAATTCGCTAATGTTATGTAACATATTTTTGCATTTGAAGTACATTTTTTGTTCAATTTTCACACAACTTTCTGTTAGCGACAAAACTTTTGTCTTGCCAAAATTTGACCTTTATGTCTTCATTAAATGATAAATCTTTTTTCAATGAAACAAATATATTTTGGTACATTCAACATCATTTGGGAGGGTCTTAGCTTTCATATGAGCCATTTCTGAAACCAATTGAATTATTAAAATTCAGGTTACTAGCAATTGTTCCTACAAAATGGATAAGCGATAAGAGTTTTGTCAGGGACTTATTCACTTAAAGTGAAAGAACCTGATGCATTAATCTGTTAACTAGCTTTCAACACTCAAAACAAGATGGAGAAAATTATTCGACCAGAATTAAATAAAATAGTCAGATTAAGACGTTATTCTGTAAATTTAAAGTGTGAAAGTTAGTATAAATCAATACAAATTGAGATTTATTTTGCATTAATCATTTAGCCTATCAATTAATTAGGTTCTTATGGGTGAGAAATGTAGTCCCGACAATAAATGCAGGTTATGCTGTTATATTGTCCCTACCATTATTGAGACCAAACCTACGCCCTTGGTCGGGGTACTAGGAGATGATTATTCGTGGGCGCTTCCTGACAATCGTCCGATGTGTGGGGCGGGGGCGGTGCTAGTGCCCTAGAACCCTGGGCGCAGGTGCCGCTGTACCCCCAGCACCCCCTTAACCTTCGCCTCTGATTAAATTCTTTTACACGTGTGTGACCATTAACAATAGTTTGCAATCATCATTGCATCCAAGTTAAAACTGATTTTTTTTAAGTCAGTGGTTTCCCCCCAGTTTTGTATGGATATTAAAAGTTTTAGCGCGAGATTGCATTTCACTTTCGTCATTAAAGACTTATTGGTTTTATGGTTTTTTACGTCTTTCCATTAGGAGTCTTTAACTTAATTGTGCACTTAGACAGTTGTAAATTGGAATGCAGACTTTACAGCAGCCAAACTTTGACCTATGGGGAAAATTGCTTTAAAATTCAAATAAATTAGACCCGCAGCCCATAACAGAATGTTTTCCACCTTCGATTTATCACTGTCTAGAATATTTCCACATTTTCTTTTTCTTTCCACATGAATGAGCGACGCAACAACACTTTTCCCTCTAATTGGTGGACATTAAAAAATGCTATGTACAGTATATTTGGTATAGACCAGGGGTCCCCATCTGCCGGGCCGCGGACCGGTGCTACCGGGCCGCACAGAAATAATAATTTTTTAATGACTGCATTCTGGCCGAATTAACGCCGTGCCCCTGTTTAACACACCAATATCCCTGTCTACTCTAGACATTATACTACAGGATAGATTAGAATGTCGTCATAGAAATCCATTGATTGGACTGCTAGCAGTACATCTTGTTTTGTATATATGATATATCTATGGTCGCTTGTCCTCGATAATAATGTATTACAAGGCCGCGGGTTCAGCACATTTGTTCCCGGAAATAATTAGCCCCCACAAAAGCGAAGATGACTGGAAAACAGAAGTCTTTGGAGATATTTTTTACGGCGAAAAGGGCACCTGACGAGCCAGAAGATGAGCCTACAACCTCGAAGACCCACAAACTGCGAAGGAGTGGATTCGTGACCCGTTTGTGAATAAACCGAGTGATTCGAGCATATCTGTGCAACAGGAGGATCAGCTTGTAAAAATCGCAAATGACGGCGACCTTAAACGTACATTTGAAACAACAACTCAACCGAGGTTCTGGATTAAAGTCATTCCAGAATATCCTGAAATCGCTACGAGAGCATTGAAAACCTTGATGCAATTTCCATCATCGTATCTTTGTGAAGCGGGCTTCTTAATTAATGGTTAACGACAATGCGAAGTCGTTAATGGTGAGAGAGCGATGTGGAGTTGTTGTGTGCAGCTAACATGACAGGATGTATCTGAGGAGAACTTTTCTACATGTCCTTCCATGATCAAACGTGAATTAATATTCCTTTCTTTAAAGAAAGTTTGTAGTGTTTACTTTGGAATCGCTGCATTTGCGGCCATGTTTAACCTTTCGCGCATGCGCAGAAACGCATCGTTGCAATTTTTGATGGGTTGAAAAATTTGTCAGAACCCCGGTCCGTGAAAAAAAGACCCAAATAACACCGGTCCGTGGTGCAAAAAAGGTTGGGGACCCCTTGTATAGACTGAATATTTTTTGCATTGTGATGTATTTTTATTAAAACATATGGTCACACTTCATTTGACAGTGGCGTCAAGACCTTCATAATTATGACATGACACTGTCATGACCGATAATGAATGCACACTGGTTGCGAATCCGTGTTAAAGTGTATACACTACTCTTTTATTGTCTAGTTACAACTACACTTCCTCCTACCAAAAGTAATTAACTTATTTTACACATGAAAATTACCAACACTGTTGTTCTGAGCATTAATTTGCATACCTGCCATTAGGGTTAAAACTCAAGTGTTTTAATTTGTGTTGCAATTAGCAGTGATTAAGAATGATTATTGCAGCAGTGCCTACTGAAGGGAATAGTTACCGTTCTCGCAGACACCATATTAACTGTTTGCATTAGTTACACATTCATTTTTGTAAAACATTTAACCATAGTTTAGGCAGAATTCACACCATAAACCTTTGACAAAGTAAAGGGGACCAACTTATCAGCCCTCACCTGATAAGGTAAGGAGAAGACGTCAACAACTCTTCGATGGGGTCAGAATGCTCCCGTTCTGCTAGGACAACATGTTGATAGTGCGGTGCCTTGGACATCGAGACATGCGTCAGTGTTGGGAATAATGCCATTATTAAAAAACGCCGTTACATAACGGCGTTTTTTTTTTTTTTCAGTAACGGGGTAATCTAACTAATTATTTTTTTCCGCCGTTACCGTTACTGACGGTCAAAAGCGGTGTGTTACTTACTCTGAATAAATTGAAGAAACTACCAGCCGTAGCGAGTCTACTCTGCTCTGTTTATTTGTCATCCAAGACTTGGGGTGCGTTCAGGTTCGAGAATAGCGCACGTGTTTTGTTTTGTGCTTTTTCTTAGCAAAGATATACCACACAGGACGTGCTGGCACTCTGTTTCTTTAATAGCACATATAACTTCAACATTAACACAAACGTACGGCTCTCGGCAGGCTAACTCTAACTCACTCCCGCATCATGTGAGCAAAACAATATTGGTGCCGTGTGCACTTTAGGGTGCCTCGGATAATTCTGTTTCAGAATATTACAGCACGTACTTCTTATGACTCCAGGCTGTTTGTCCCTGCTCATTCAATTAGACAATGCTTTCCAAAGCTTGCGAACATTTCTGTTTTTGCTACACCTGAATGCTAGCCTCGTTCCCATCCCCCACTGTCAGCCAGCAAGAATGCTGCTTCCATCTTAAGGACGGCAGACGCTTTGAGGGTGACGGGAGGAGTAGGGGGGCGAGGCTACCTGAATGCACCACCTGGATAAATGCGATGGAAGTGATTGTGATTGGCTGAGGGTTAGAGTCATGTGTCATGGTAATCCAATCAGGTTATCACACACAAAGCGGAACAGCGCGTGCGGCAAACACACACACGCAAAACAGATGCAGAGGGATATGATGGCAGAGCATTCAGAGGAAAATGTGTCCTTTACGAGGTGGAAATATAAACACTATTTCAAGTCAAAATACTTGAAGTACAGTAGGCTATGTCTACTTGACCAGTTGTCTCAGGTTGTGAGAGATTTAATTGATTAAACTCACTTTATATTGTTTACTGCTGATTGTTATTTTATTATATTGTTTACCGTTTATTTTTGTTGCACTTCAAGTGTAGGATAAATCTGTTGCTGGTGAGGTGCAATAAATATTACAAGGTTCTATAACACAACTACCTGTCTGTTCTTCTCTATTCAACTGACTCGAATACTGCTCAGAAAATTTCAAATTCTTAGACATACAACAACTTTTTAAAGTAACGGAAATAATTACTTTCCCTGGTAACTAGTTACTAACTCAGTTACTTTTTGGAAGAAGTAGTGAGTAACTATAACTAATTAGTTTTTTAAAGTAACGTGCCCAACACAGATTAGAGTAGTAACGTGCCCAACACGGATTAGAGTAGCCAAACATTTTACTCAAGTATGAATTAAATTATAAAGAAATAAATAAATGTGTAGCAACATACTTAAGCATTTAATCTCTGTCTGCACCACGCTATAGATGCATTATTTCAACCGACTGTCATCCGCATCATCAAACTTTTGCGTTTTCCACTGCCGCACCTGTCCTGAAATTTGAATGTCGCCTGATCACTGGCTTGCCAAAGGAAAAAATGCGAGCGCCTCTTACTGGTTGCTCTTTTTAATGCTCACCCTGTCGCCCTTAAGCCCGCCAGGTTTTCCCCGAGGTCCTAGCGCCCTTCCCATTACATAACGAACTTTTTTTTTTTTTTTGATACCGTATTTTTCGGACTATAAGTCGCACCTGAGTATAAGTCGCACCAGCCATAAAATGCCCAACGAAGAGGAAAAAAACATAAGTCGCACTGGAGTATAAGTCGCATTTTAGAGGGAAATTTACTTGATAAAATACAACACATAGAACAGATATGTCATCTTGAAAGGATATTTAGAATAAAAATACGATTGAGAACGACATGCTGAATAAGTTTACAGTATGATAATTAGAGATCTCCGATCACGTCATTTTCAAAGTATCGGAATCGGCAAAAAAATATCGGATATGCCTTTTTTTAATATATTTTTTTAAAATCAAATTGTTTTCTAATTGTATTTAACGTTACAGACATAATATGTTACACTCATCCAGAGTCTTTAGGCTTAAGGTAGGGTTATCAAATTTATCCGATAACAGCGGTAATTATTTTTTTTAAAAATGTATCACGTTAAAATATTTAACGCAATTAATGCATGCGCTGCACGACCCACTCACGCACTGTCGCACTCAATCTGTAGTGGCGCCGTTTTACCTATATAGAGAGATAAAAGGAAGCGTAAAATGAGTAGAGTGAATTTTGGCAGCCTTCGAGCCTTTTTTTAATTGGCTAAAGCCTTACAATCCCTCTCCCTACGATCAGAAATATCATGGGAAGCAATGTGGGGAAGCAAGGTAGAAATTGATCTTTTTCTTAACACCTTACATTATTTCCCAATGCAGAGAAGATATATCAATTGGTAGCACTACGCACAGTCATGGTTGCACTTCCCATCATGCATTTGGGCATGGCTACAGTATCATTTACTGAAAGCTCAACAAATACACTAGATGGCAATATTTAGTCACAATACACAAAGTCACAAGTCTTTCTATCCGTGGATCCCTCTCACAGAAAGAATGTTAATAATGTAAATGCCATCTTGAGGATTTATTGTCATAATAAACAAATACAGTACTTATGTACTGTATGTTGAATGTATATATTCGTCCGAGTTTTATCCGTCTTTTTCTTAATGCATTGCCAAAATGTATATGATCGGGAAAAATTATCGGGAATGATTGGAATAGAATCGGGAGCAAAAAAAAGCAATCGGATCGGGAAATATCGGGATCGGCAGATTCTCAAACTAAAACGATCGGATCGGGAGCAAAAAAAAAAACATGATCGGAACAACGGTAATGATAATGTTACATGATGCGTGAACAACGAAATGCAAACGTGGCCGGTATGTTAACGTAACATAGTTATCAAGAGTTCTTCAGATAACTATAGCATAAAGAACATGCTAACGAGTTTTCCAAACCATCAGTGTCACTCCAAAACACCAAAATAACATGTAAAATGATATAATAAGGTGTTAATAATTTCACACATAAGTCGCTCCAGAGAATAAGTCGCACCCTCAGCCAAACTATGAAAAAAACTGCGACTTATAGTCCGAAAAATACTGTAATTGAAAATTTGTCTGCGAGCCAGATGCAGCCGTTAAAAGAGCCATATCTGGCTCGCGAACCATAGGTTCCCGACCCTTGCTTTAGGGGCGCCGTAGTTGACTGTAGTATTTGTCATCAATTTTGTGCAGAAGTGTCGCGACAAAGATTTAAAGCCGCATATGTTAACTCGAAACACATTATATTTCTTTGTAACCCCAACTGCTGTTCAGTAGATTGGAGAAGGGGGACCCATATGTTTTCATTTGCTGGCAGTATACTCAGGATCCATTTGCTCTCCCCGATGTTTGCATTTGTCTGTTGATGGATGCCTTTAGCATCCCGTGCATTCTCCTGGGAACTCATGTGAGATGCGTGTCAAGTCATCGCGCAGTCGATCAGGCCTTGATTTACCGTTTGGCGCGTGCACTTTGCGTGCTGCCCGCCATCCACACGCAGAGCAAGATTGAGAGGCAAAGCGTGCTTAGGAGAGACACAAGGCTGCAAGTTGGTTAAATGGAGGAAACAGCTGAAGCGAAAAAGCGTGTCATTTCTTCAATAGGAAAGTACTTTAACTCGTCGGCTGCCACTGACGGGAATAGATGTCCAAGCCATTTTAAGAGGGAGGCGCTCATTCGCTGCCAACGCTCCCAGTCCAAATGAGTGGGACATCTATCCCTGTCAACAGGGGCGGATGTAGAAAAATACTGATTTTGTGGTGAGAGGGGGGCAGTAACTTCATGAGGGTTGGCATTTTGCTGTATTATATCATCATTTCATGATGACAAAATACAGTCCCTGACAAAAGTCTTGTCGCTTATCCATTTTGTGGAAACAATTGCTAATAACCTGACTTTTAATTATTCAGTTGGTTTCAGAAATGGCTCATATGAAAGCTAAGACCCTCCCAAATGATGTTGAATGTATAAAAATATACAGTGGGGCAAATAAGTATTTAGTCAACCACTAATTGTGCATGTTCTCCCACTTGAAAATATTAGAGAGGCCTGTGGAAAAAAAAAACAGAAAATCACATTGTTTGATTTTTAAATAATTTATTTGCAAATCATGGTGGAAAATAAGTATTTGGTCAATACCAAAAGTTCATCTCAATACTTTGTTATTTACCCTTTGTTGGCAATAACGGAGGCCAATCATTTTCTGTAAATCTTCAAAAGCTTTTCACACACTGTTGCTGGTATTTTGGCCCATTCCTCCATGCAGATCTCCCCTAGAGCAGTGATGTTTTGGGACTGTCATTGGGCTACACGGACTTTCAACTCCTTCCGCAGATTTTCTATGGGGTTGAGACCTGGAGACTGGCTAGGCCACTCCAGGACCTTGAAATGCTTCTTACGAAGCCACTCCTTTGTTGCCCTGGCTGTGTGTTTGGGATCAGTGTCATGCTGAAAGACCCAGCCACGTCTCATTTTCAATGCCCTTGCTGATGAAAGGAGATTTTCACTCAAAATCTCTCGATACATGGCCCCATTCATTCTTTCTTTTACACAGATCTGTCGTCCTGGTCCCTTTGCAGAAAAGACTGCCCCAAAGCATGTTCCCACCCCCATGCTTCACAGTGCGTATGGCGCAATTCAGTATTCTATTTCCTCCAAACAAGAGAACCTGTGTTTCTACCAAAAAGTTCTATTTTAGTTTAATCTGACCATAACGCATCCTCCCAGTCCCGTTCTGGATCATCCAAATGCTTGCTTGCGAACCGCAGACAGGCCTGGACGTGTACTTTCTTCAGCAGGGGGACACGTCTGGCAGTGCAGGATTCGAGTTCCTGGCGGCACATTGTGTTACTGATAGTAGCCTTTGTTACTGTGGTCCCAGCTCTCTGTAGGTCATTCACTAGGTCCCCCCGTGTGGTTCTGGGATTTTTGCTCCCTGTTCTTGTTATCATTTTGACGCCACGGGGTGAGGAAGGAGTTGAAAGTCTGTGTTGCCCAACGACAGCCCCAAAACATCACTGCTCTAGAGGAGATCTGAATGGAGGAATGGGCCAAAATACCAGCAACAGCGTGTGAAAAGCTTGTGAAGAGTTACAGAAAACATTTGGCCTCCGTTAGTGCCAACAAAGGGTACAAAACAAAGTATTGAGATGAACTTTTAGTGTAGACCAAATACTTAATTTCCACCATGATTTGCAAATAAATACTTTAAAAATCAAACAATGTGATTTTCTGTTTTTTTTTTTATATATATTGCTAATATTTACAACAACTGGCTAACTTGCATAGCAAATGTCCGCTTGCTTAAATGCTATATAATGCTAATGTTTAACAGATCGTTTCTGGTGCGCACCAGATTGCTGAAATTTTTTTTTATTTCTGTCGATGCCCTTTTAATGGCTCCTTAAATTACATTCAATTGTGCGTAACAAATCTATATCATCCACAATGATTATTTATTACGCCCATCGTATATTAAGTCAGCATTTCCTAAGAAATCGTATGTAGACACTTAAAAAATCCACAAGGGACATACATATTTTTTAGGGCTGTCAAAATTATCGCGTTAACAGGCGGTAATTAATTTTTTTAATTAATCACGTTAAAATATTTGACGCAATTAACGTACATGCCCCGCTCAAACAGATTAAAATGACAGAAGTGTAATGTCCGCTTGTTACTTGTTACTTGTTTTTTGTTGTTTGGCGCCCTCTGCTGGCACTTGGGTCCAAATGATTTTATGGGTTTGGGGAGTGAGCATTGTGTAAATATTGACATCAACAATGGCGAGCTAATAGTTTATTTTTTGATTGAAAATTTTACAAATTTGAATAAAACGAAAACATTAAGAGGGATTTTAATATAAATTTCTATAACTTGTACTAACATTATCTTTTAAGAACTACAAGTTTTTCTATCCATGGATCGCTTTAAGAGAATGTTAATAATGGTTATGGCATCTTGTTGATTTATTGTTATAATAAACAAATACAGTACTTATGTACCGTATGTTGAATGTATATATCCATCTTGTCTTATTTTTCCATTCCAGCAAAAATTTACAGAAAAATATGGTATATTTTATAGATGGTTTGAATTGCGATTAATTACGATTAATTAACTTTTAAGCTGTAATTAACTCGATTAAAAATTGGCTAAAGCCTTACAATCCCTCTTCCCACGATTAGAAATATCATGGGAAGCAATGTGGGGAAGCAAGGTAGCAATTGATCTTTTTCTTAACACCTTATGTTATTTCCCAACGCAGAGAAGATATAAATTGGTAGCACTATGCACAGTCATGGTTCCACTTCCCATCATGCATTTGGGTGTGGCTACAGTATCATTTACTGAAAGCTCAACAAATACACTAGATGGCAATATTTAGTCACAATATACAAAGTCACAAGTCTTTCTATCCGTGGATCCCTCTCACAGAAAGAATGGGAATAATGTAAATGCCATCTTGAGGATTTATTGTCATAATAAACAAATACAGTACTTATGTACTGTATGTTGAATGTATATATTCGTCCGAGTTTTATTCATTTTTCTTAATGCATTACCCAAATGTATATGATTGGGAAAAATTATCGGAAATGATTGGAATTGAATCGGGAGCAAAAAAAAAAAAAAAGCAATCGGATCGGGAAATATCGAGATCGGCAGATACTCAAACTAAAACGATCGGGATCGGATCGGGAGCAAAAACATGATTGGAACAACCCTAATTATTATTATTATTATTCAAGGATCATCACTGATACCATGACTTAATTGATGGCAGTCAATGTTAAATTGACTGGATTTTGTTTGTTTTTTTAAATCACTGCCGACTGGTGTGGTAACTTGGGTGGCAAGACTGTCTTTTAAGACTGTAGTTGTCACCCTGATGGATCCGTCCCTGTCTGTTAATTGCAGTGAATAAGTTAATTGGAAAATCCGAAAAGTGAAAGCTCCAACCTTCCCTAAATATACATTCTGCTCTTTTAATTCAATTGGATACAATTTGTGCCCTTTCAGTGGCTTCTTTCCCTCTCAGAATGAAAGCTTTGAACAGGGCATATCACGGTAACAGGATATGATTGAATGACAATGTGTGGCTGAGCAGAAAGGAGCTTGGTAGCCTTTTGAACCTCCGAGCTTGTTAGATCACACGCATGCCAGCGATTGGTTTCGACAAAGGACATCCGCGAGGCCTTGGAGAACTTTGGGGAAGGGGAATGAGGAAAAAGGCAAAAGACCGTAGCCAGGGTAAAAAAAAACCGAATAATCTGTTTTACGAGCGGAAAATGAACAAGAGTCAACTTTTGAAAACCCTGCAGGGTGAAACTGTGTCAAAGTTAACACAAAACTGAACAATGACTAGGTGAAACTCAAATGTTAGCGGACACGCTATGATGACATTTTTTTCCCACTCGTCCAATCAAATTTAAGAGAGAACAGATTCTTGGATGTCTGAAAGGTTATCCTAGTGTCAACTATTAAAACGTGCTTTTTCATATCATGTTTTATTAGGCAATTTGTGACAGCAGCATTTGTGTCGTGCCATATAAATAAAGTTCAGATGAGTTCAATTCAGATGATAATGACGGAGCTTGTGTGTTCATCTTGCTTGTGTGGGTTTCGCATCTTTCCTTTCCAAGCACCATTGTGTCCCAAAATCTTGGCTTCAAAACCACCACAGATTCGAATCTCCAACATCACCAATTTTTCTTTGTGATGGTCCAAGCCTGTTTGCATGCACAATGACTACACAAAGGCAGAACAAAGAACAATGTACTATCTGGTGTGGATCTCGCTAGCACACGAGCTTTTAGTAAATTTGCCTCTCAATATAATCCGCGCAGTGGCGAATGCTGGTCTTTCAATGAGAGGAAGCTCAAACTGTGTTCGTTTGAGAGTGCTTTGTGATGGAAGAGCTCAGCAGTCCCCGCTGCTTAGTAGGGAAAGGAACTAAAGTGCCAGAAGTCAGGTCTCCAAGGACAAGCAGCTACAATAGGAAAAAAAAACCACCAGAAATAGAAGCACGATTTTTCGGATGATTATGAAAGTCAATATTGAACAACGGAATGAAAATTGAAAAAGGCCTCCCTCGGACGTTAACAAGATCATACCTGTCAAGTTGTACGGTTTCGGCGTAATTTGTACAAGTGAGCACTGATTTTTAAATGTGTACGCCGTACGTTCAAAATCTGTACGTTTTTCGTGCATTACATTTTTTTTCCTCCGTTCGGATTTTGTTACCGTTTCGGCAACAAGACAATGTGCGTTGCTACGTTGGTTGAATGAGGCGAGAAAAGACACTGAGAGAGAAGAGTGTTTTGACGCTGTAGCAAACGCGATGCTAGGCTACGTGGCTTCAATATTTCCTGACTGTAGCCGACAGCCTACAATCTACGCCTGGATTTCAAATGCTTATAGGACTACATGCGAAATGACAGACGGCGGCGTTAATAAACAGCCGCCATTTTGAAGCAGTAGACTTCTCAGAAAGGCTCTGTTGTAGTGAACCTTCGTAGCGGACTTAAGTAACTTTTTATCTAAAATACTCCTAAAATCGGAAAAATCTTGACTTGGTAACTTTTTATCTAAAATACTCCTAAAATCGGCAAAATCTTGACTTGAATCTATCTTTAAATGATGAAACAGATTTAAAACTTCAACATATCGAAAATAGAAGGGAACTAATGCAAAAACCATAGCAATTTCAACAACTTTAACAGTTGATTCACAACGTTAAACGATTTCCAAACATAGCAAAGGTTATTACATTTTATTTATTTATTCATTTTTTTAAATGGAAAAAAATAAAACATGAAAGGTAACACCAGTTACTTTGCCAAGTAACTAATTACTCTTACCTTCAGGTAACAGATACTAACTCACTTACTTTTTAGGAGAAGTAATTTGTAACTAATTACTTTTTAAAAGTATGATTAACAACACTAGTCATAAAGATGAAGTCTGCAGAATGAAAAGTGACAAAAGCGGAGATTTCATTCTGCCAATTTGTTGCCGAACACAATTTGCCCGCAACTGTAGCTGATCACTTCTCAGAATTAGCAAAAGAAATGTTCCCTGACTCAAAGATTGTATCGGTAAGTAAATTGTATCAATTGACCTTTTTAATTTATAATTGGACACACTAACGAACAACTTTCAAGTCAAACTGAATTGCTAGCTGAAGTGCCATGAAGAGCAACCATCATAAGACATGATAGAAATTGCCAAAAAGTGCTACTGTACATACAATTATAACAGATGTCACTGTTAAATTTTAGTAATCATGATGTAGCTGAAGATAATGATTTTCTGATTGTACCAGGTTATATGTTACAATATTACCAATAAATTCATATTATTTTAAAAATTGTGTTTTATTTTTGTTCCATATTGCACGCTATATACAACGTTGTAAGATTAGTCACCAATCTGTAAGGGCATACGTCACTATTTTTAAGATTGCCAACGGCCTCAGGTTGACAGGTTTGCAAGATCACAGATTCGCCTATTTCCTTGCCAGTCAAAAAGCGGTTAAGTCTCAGACAGATCATCCAATTATCATGCAGAGAACCAGAGCCAAGCCCCGTCCACTGCCCATAGACTCCAAGAGACGCACACCGTCCAACAGGCGGGACAAACCCAGCCTTTGGCCAATGACTTGTCTCGTTTCACTGCAGTGAAACAATGCACTCTCAACTCTGGAGAAGCAAAGCTTCCACACTGTTTAAGCTTTTAACACCGGACGTGTCGGCTTTTACGCAAATCATCTTTGAACCCCCGTCACGCTGTAATTCCGTCACCCACAAGCCACTGGTTGGTCTCGTTAGAAAGTGTGGAAGTTCATGCCTGTTTTTACTTAAAGTGATCCTCGATCTTTAAGACAAGTAATTCTTAAAAGATAAATGTTAGTATGAGTTATAATAATTTGATATTAAAACCCCTCTTAATGTTTTCGTTTTAACAAAGTTTGTAAAATTACTTTATGTGATAGGTCGCCATTCTCGTTACGTCGCAGTGCTTCGTCACTTGGCCCGTTGCCGAATTTTCAGCGTGTCACTCTTAGCTACCCCAACATGTCGTCGGTTCTGCCCTTCCAATTTGAACCAGATCGGAAAAGTGAAGAGCAGGACAGCACTGTCGGTTGTTCACAAGACGAGCAGCAAAGGCTAAATGAGAGCAGGAAATACAGTACCTGATAAGACAAGTTGGGAAAAACTGCTGATGTACTCGCGGCAAGTGCGTCTCAATGACAATGGAGCTAAAGAGTGTATGCTGTTGAGGACACCGGTTTATGTTCCTCAAGGTAAGCTATTGCATTTTCAAACTCATCCCAGTATAATTATGTAGATTTTTAGCATCCAGAGCTGTCGTGTGCTAACAGTCTTCATTAAATTCGTCATCTGACTGGAACAAATCCTGGAATTGAGTGTAATCCATGTCTTTTACATTGTAACGCGTGGTAGGTAGGATACGTGAATAAAAGTACCAAAAGGGGGGGGAAGCTTCCATTTATGCACATTTATTCACAAAAAAAAAATAAAAATTTCCACCTTGACCACTCGTCACTCGGGAGCTCAGCGGTACACACACACGCGTTCCCAGACGAACTCCAACATAAAAGTAATGTTCATGTCAGAGTCACTGTCGTCACTGTAGCGTGCCATAGTGCTTTAATTATTTGGTATGATTTGTGGAAAATTCCCACGAAGAATAGTCAACAAAAAAGATAATAGTAATCCTAATCCGCGTTTTTTCACTCACTCGAAGATCCAGGAATTAGACCGATCCCACGTGTTTTCCGAAATTTCCAGGTTCGCGGTGAATCAGTAACAGGCACACTTTTGCTCAATAGACGATGTTTATTGATTAGAAAATGCAGAATAAATGAGATCTATTGATTACAATCCCACAAAAGCAAGCAAACAGATATCAAAAACAAGCAAACAAATGGTAACGTGATGCTAGATTTGAGTTTGTCAATCTCAGAATCCCCGCGTTACGTTACAGCACAACTAGTTGTCCCTTAGAAATGAACATCGCCTACCGTGACAAACGAGTGGGAAGCCAACAACACTCCAGTAAAGCGTCAAAAGGACAAAAGCCAGGCGATCCGTACGTGACCCGCTGGCGGACTTCACGGGTCCCCCGGAAATGTTCGGTTTTGTAAGGACGCACCCCTCGGAGGCGGAGAGGCCAACTTCCGCCCCCGAGCGGCGCGGCCCCGTCCAATCACAAACATTTAAGCTACTTTTGGTTCAGCCCCCTTGAAAAAGGGCTTTTCACATGGGACAAATGAGCTGTGCTGCAACAGATACCAACAAATGGTAAATATTATGGGTGCAAAACAAGTTATCTCGTGAGATTCCCTTCTAGCTATGGAACCCAGGCGTGTAACTATGGGACCCAGGCGTGTAATTAACAATACTATGGTGCAAAACAAGTTATCTCGTGAGATTCCCTTTTAACTATGGGATCCAGGGTGAATGTGCTAATGTTAGAGCATCTAGGTCACAGAGGCAATCATACATAATGTGCTAATGTTAAGGCACGTAATATTTTCCCGGATAATCTGTTTTTTCATCAGAAATTGGACAATTACTCAAACTAAATGGCTGGGAGTGAATAAGTTAATGATTGTGCCCAGACAAACCAACTTTCCGGGGGTATTTTTTATCACTTACACAAGCCCGTTATTTGTAACCCAGTGTTCTTGAACTTCAAGGTCGTCCGTGAAATGAACATGATTTTGACATAGCGATAGTCATAGTCAAGTTTTTGATAGCAATGAGGATTCGATAGCATGAAAGCAGAAAAGAAGAAGCAGGCAAACAGAGTGGGAGAAAAACCTCCTCTGGTGCTCTTCAGTTTGCAAGAAGCAGCTTTATTACATAAGGCACAAAGACGGCGCTCGGCAACTCACATGCTTCTTGGGAAGGAGCGAACATTCCTCTGCACCTAAAGTCTCACGGCAGCATGGCGTCACGGTGGGAGAAGATGGGGATGAGGTCCAATGGGAGAGGAAAGGAAAGTGGTGAAGTAATAAAATATAGCTGAGCCAATTATATTTCTTGTCAATAGCACTTAAGCTGCGTATATAAGGTATTTTATTACTCTTGTGCAAATCTCAATGGACCTATCGCAAAACCACACCCCCAAATCATAAAAGTCTGACACCTAGCCATACAGTTGCATAGGAATTGGTAGGTTTTGTGTTTGCTTCCTCCTAGTCTGATTTGTCCCTGTGATTGCCCATTGATTTCACCTGTTGCTCCTGTTCCTTGTGCATCCTCCTGAGTCACCCACCTGCGCCTCGTTATCTCGTTACCCCTTTTCTGTGTGTGTATATAAGCTCCCCGTTTTTGTTGAGTCTTTGTTGCCACATTGTCCAAGGTCATGTCAACGTTTGCATCCGTATTTGTTAACCTGACTTTGGTTTGCCTTTGAGTTGTTGGATTCCCCAGTCGTTTTGTTTGTACTTTGTTTTTTTGTTTATTTGAATTAAAACATTTTCAGAACACGCCTGTGTGCCTCACTTCTGCTTTCCCTGCGTTTGGGTCCACACGCCCTGCCTTACCGAGAATCCCCGACAGTATTACTGTGTGGTCGTGACTTTAAACAACTTTATAATAGCAAAAATGCTGTGCGTGGGATACCTGTAATTCCGAAAGCAGGGACCCTGAAAGATTGGGGCGAGGAATTTTTTTTTTTTTGGTGCCTTTTTGAAAGCCTAGATGAAGACTCTGCAAATGCACGCTATGGATAAGACTCTGACGCCGACCACATTAACAAGTGATTAACAAGATAGTCACCCAAGGACATTTATGCTTGCTCAAAGGTAAGTTAAACCTTTAACAACTGGGCCTGTTTTTTCCGAATTTGCACACCTTTTATGTTCCCTTTGCATTTCAAAGAAAAAATTCTTCACAGTTGCCTGGTTGGGTCCCATTTTTCATGACACCATAACCTTAATTTCCAAACTGTTTTCTTCATCGTCAAATTATAATCAACATTTTGAACCCAAAAAGACAAAATAATCCCAAAATATTTGGGAAAATGTATAATATTGATGTCCTATTGACAACCAAACATGCACAACGAAACATTTTGAAGCTTAAAGGGAACCTCTATTTTTAAGCCAAGTAATTCTTAAAAGATAAATGTTAGTATGAGTTATAATAATTTGATATAATATCTTAATGTTTTTTATTAATAAAGTTTGTAAAATTATTTTAAGTAATAGGTCTCCATTCTTGTTACGTCGCAGTACGTGACGTCACCGGGCCCGTCTGAAGCAATGAAGCTTTGCAGCCAATTGGTTCAAAGCTTCATGGTGTTCCATTTGGTCTTATGACAGTCTTATGACGCCGCTGTCAAATGAAGTTGTAGCGCCTCTGCTGTTAGGCAGAGGGTGATGTGGGCTACTGGACTAGTTCTTGGTTCGGTGAGTGGTAAGTAAAAAAGAAGGAACCAGAGACAGATACTACTTGAACACAAAGCCGGCAATTTACTTAACAAATTAGACAATAGACAAACAAACAATTAACGAATAAATTATGTGCATCAATTCTTAAGATGTACCTGACGAAAATTATTTTTATCTTATTCCTTAATTTTGTATTAGGAATTTTAACAAAATTATATCTTCAATTCAGGGGTCGCGTTAACCAAATATTTTCCGTCGGTGACCGTTTTTTTAAAACAGTGACGGAAAAAACTGAAGTCCATCCGTCATTTTGACAGGTTGCAATTCACACCCCAGACAACAGTGAGCATATTAATTAGCTATTGTCTCTCTTGATGGATGACGTCGTTGGCCTTACTCGGAAAAATGTCAAGGCAACGGCCAGACTGTTCTCCCTGTATTTTTCAAACACTGAGAGAAAAGTCTGGGACACAGACTCTCGAGTAGGTACAAAATCAATCGACAAATCAGATGTTTATTTGCATGACGTGTTCTTCACGAGCAACGTCACTCTTGCGCGCCGAAAGTCGTCTCTACAACAAGACGGACGGCGAACGGGAGAGCCGAGAATATGTTCCAATCCGCGGTAAATTCAGTTTTAAATGAGCTAAAACACATCGACACGAGACATTGACAACAGTCTGTCTCGCGCTAGCCATGTTGAATAAACTCCATTCTCCTCGTATGTTTACTTCCGCGCGCAAGTCCCTCGTCCTGCCCTCGTCGCTTTGCTAACGACACGTCTGCCCGTCGCTGATTGGTGCACTCCGCTGTCTGTTTGCCTCTTGTTAAGCTTGTTCGGACAGAATATTAATTAAAAATGAATGAAAACTAAATACTATTGAATATGTCATTATTATCATTTTTAAAATGTAAGTGACGGGTAAAAATAAGATTATGACCGGATTTTTATGACACTGTCAGTCAAAATGACAGACAACGAAAAAGTCTAGCGCAACCTCTGCTTCAATCTGTTTTTTCCATTTTATGTTCAATTTTCTGACCGGTCAGAATTGCTAATTATAGTGATTATTCTGTTTAGTTTTAAGCCAAAATCACAAAATTAAGCAACGTTCAATTTGTAACACTCCAAATAATATTCGAAGGCACTTAGAAGTTCAAATTCTTAAAACAAACTTAACATTCAAAATCAAATGTAGAACAATTTAGGTTGTCCATTAATTGTCCTCCCAGAATCCAATGAGTTTGTGGTGTGGGAAGCTCACCGTTCAGTTCTGTCCATCCAAAAGGAAAAAATATAATCCAACTCCTACCGCAACCTTGGTTGCGACGGTAACTCATTGTTCAGAAGGGAAAATCCAGCTCTTGGGTTAGCTCGCCACTCGGCTCTTACCGAGAATCCTGTTGTCCTTGACTTCGTCGTCGCTCTTCAATCGGGTGGTCTGAGTTTCGGAAGAAACTCAGTGGCTTTTACCAAGGGGAAAAAACCTGGCCTGTTATCAGGCCACGAGAAATAAATTTTAGACATTTGTGCAACAAAAAAATAATAGTTTTAACTAGGGCTGCAGCTATCGAATATTTTAGTAGTCGATTAATCGATGGACTAGTTAGTTCAAATAATCGAGTAATCGGATAAGGAACATGAAAAATTAAAATGCCTCAGCTGAGCCTCAAACAGTATTTTTTTTTTTTCATCCAAATGAGGATCTATGTACAACAAAAGAACAATCGGCTAACTTACAAAGAAAATGTCCGCTAGATTAAATGATATAAAATGCTAAAGTTTTTTCACAATGCTCTTAACAAATGCTTCAAACACATATTCCCACAAAAAACGGCTAAATATACCAATGAAATAAATTATGAATTCATTAAAAAACATTAGCTCAAACTAAAACTTAGCTGGCATTGGTCTTAACAGGGAGCAGTTGGATTCAGCCATGTGAAAAGAGGCAGACCAGGGGGCAGTGTATCCACCCCAAATCAATTCAACTAAATGCAAACACTTTCAAAATAAACCATTACAACACCACTTTAATTAATCGTATACTCAAAACAAAAAAAAATTAATTCGAATATTTTTTCTAACCGAATACTCGAGTTATTCGATTAATCGTGCAGCACTAGTTTTAACTCAGTCTAGCTGCTAAGGCCGCATTTCGAGACTTAAAATGGCGGCTCAAACGTAGCCGTTAGTCGACCGTTTTTCCACAATACGGCACATTTTTCACATCAAATGAATTTAAGTCATAAAATAAAATACATCATCACTTTTTCATTAAAATAAAATACTAACAATGACACTTACATCCAATATAATTCTACGTTTCATAGTATATGATGTGGCAGCTGAATGTGCCCATTGCATGGTAGCTCCGCTAAAACCAACTTCTCAAAATAAGCATTTTAACAAAATAAAACTTACCAAAACGCGTCTGGTTAAAGTTGTGAGCCTTCGAAAGGGTCACACCACTCTTGTAGTGAGGCTCGGGATCGGCGTTTTGGGAGAAAAAATGGTTTAATTCGTCTTTTCATTAGCGGTAGCTCTAGCCAACTGCTACGCTTCCCATCGGTCTCTAGCCTCTTGTCTGAGACTCGTGGGTAGGGGAGGGGCTCTCTCACTCTTGAAAAGACTTTATTAGTGAAAGCAAAAATTCGTAACTTAATCAATATTTATAAGTGTTAATTTTTTAGAAAATTACCATTTTTAATCACTTTTAATGTGCAAATGACTCACTTCTTTGGTGGTTTATTTATTACTTATTTGTTCAATTTTTAATCTAGTTTAATGTAATTATTTTAACTGGGGTTACAAACTGTTACCGGTTGATATCTTTTGGTGTAAATATCCGATAATACAGTGAGGACAGCTGCGGTTTATAGTCCAGTGTGGCTTATCTATGAATGAACAAATGCTGTTTTTGTGTCAAATTTGGTGGGTGGCGGCTTATAGTCAGGTGCGACTTATAGTGGGAAAATTACGGTATTTTTATTTTTAATTTCCCCGTCTTTCACTGATGGTACAAGACCAGGTGTGCACCAATAAAAACAACGGTAGCCATTTTTATTTGTTTCCTTTTTATTTAAAGACTAATGCAATGAATCAATCTACAGGGCCATATCATAACCAAAAGAAAACATTTACAGGAGGTTCATCACTTTATCTACACCCGTCACAACCATGTCCACAACACATCCCAGTGGAGTCGATAGTGTCCTTTCATTGTCCATACTCTCCTCTTATATCTACATAATTTGTGCTTTAGAAAATTTTTGTTTTTTTTTTAAATATTGTTCCTAGTACTTCAGTGAAAATTAAAACACAAGAAAAAACTTCAGTAGATATCTATTAAGAACATAAAGACCCAGTGTTGAAAAGCAAGTGCTGATGATCATTGGCCCAAAATCCAACCAACCAAAAAACCAAAGGGGAACAAGAAACAAATGTGATATATACATGAAAGCTCAGCAAATGAGTGAAACTGGAAGGAAAATGTCGGAAGCTCATGGTCGCAGTGTTCCTCATTTTTCACATTCTCTGTTAGACTGGAAGAGGGGAATGAAGCAAAGCCTGCCTTCAAAGTATGACTTGAAATGGATGCTCACATTCATCAGTACTTTTATTTTTTTTCCCCCAGTCTCATGCCAATATGATCAGATTCCCCAATTTATTAGAGTACAGTTTATCTCCTTTATTTTATTATTTTGGTCGTGCGCCTTTTATTGCATGACCCGGGAGAAAAAGTGTGCTCAACAACAGAAGCTTTCTCTTCAAGCACTGACAAATCCAAAGCGCAAACAAAAGAGTTAATCCGCTGTTTTACTTTGATGTCACCCTGTATAGCCATGGTTTCATTAAAAGAAAAAAAAAAAAAAAGCTAATGGCTGCACAGCTGATACAAAAAAAACTAAGCTTCTTATTTATTTTCTCGCCCCATAATAGCTCGCAAATCTGAAACACAATGAAGACAAGGTCTATGATCGGTGGTTCAAAGCTGTCCTTGCATAGCACGAAGCTGACTATAAACAAGTAATGTTATTGTTCATCTAAATGTGCAAAATGCATGACAATAAATACAAACAATATTCGTTTTCGCTAATATCTTCAATAATAGAATCAAATACTAAATGCATCCTGTATTTTACATATGTATCAATGTTTATCGTATATATATATCTTTCTTCATCCTAATCAACATACATACAATAGTTTATATATATATTTATATATATAGATCTTTCTTTATACAAATCTTCACCCCTGAACTTTGCACTTCATTTCCTTCTGCTTGTAAGTGGCCTAAAAAGGACTGGTTCAATGCTGGTGACCATGATAATGCAAATTCTAAGAAAAATATTAATCCTCCATATGCAATAGATTTTGACAGGGGAAAAAATCCTATTTGGATATGCAAAGGGATAATGAAAAAAATAGTATAAATAAAAATGAAGCATACGTAAAATTCTTAAATGAAAGAAAGAAAATAGAGATGTGACCGAAAATTTGGCGCCGAAAACTGCTGAAAATGGCTAAAATCGCATTTTCGGTTCTGTTAAAAGACCGAGGGTTTACCACCGAATAGTGTGAAGAACCCAAGTCATCTTGCGATTACGTAATCAAAACACTGCAAGCTAACACAACTGGCTAACAGCTAACATGTCCGCGGTTTGAAAGTGTTTTGAGGTATCAAATAAATAAAGTTGCTTTCCATTGATGTCCTGCGTCTCATCGAGTACAGTGCGTTTGAGCCCGTGCGTGACTAGCAGTATACAAATAAAGTATTTAAATGCATACATATGCATTAGCTGTGGTTTAGCACAATATGATTATAGCACGACCACTTCCTATCCCCCCCCGTGAGTTCCACACCCCCTTTGCCAGTCACTGTTTAATCCGGCCGGTAGCGACTTCAGTCGGTTTGGTCGCTGCTAGAACTCGGCCCACTCGCCTGGTTCTCGATCCATTCCACTTGCTGCACAAGAAAACATCAAGGAATTATTTTAAGGAGTTGGAGAGATTGTAATAGCGTTGTTGTTGTTGTTGTTGTGAACTGCATTTCTACACAAACCAGTGGTGGAATGTACACTATACTTAAGTACATTTTTGTGTATCTGTACTTTAGTTGAGTACACATATGAATCGGTACTTTTTACTTTGACTTCACGACATTTTACAGCACGTATAAGTACTTTTGACTCCACAACTTTTTAAATTGTTGACTGCGTTACAAGTTTTGTTTGTTAGTTTTTTCACATTGTGAATAATAGTTTAGTTTTTAAGCCCCCTTGCAAATATACCATAATCGAGCAGTAGAGGCAGGAACACAAGTACAAGCGAGATTAGTTAGGTGAAGATATTGACCAATAAAAAACCAACAGTCAGGGGAGTGCGCCTTCAGATGGGTGCAGCACACTGCAGTAGGTGGCATAGGAATTCAGGCCACTCGCCTGGTTCTCCATCGATTTCACCTTTTGCACAAGAAAAGTCTAATTTTAAGGGGTAGGAGAGATTGTAATAGCCTTGTTGTTGTTTTGAACTAAAGTTCTACACAAACCAGTGGCGGAATGTAATGAAGTAGAAGTTCTTAGTTACTGTAGCTTACTTAAGTACATTTTTGTGTATTTGTACTTGAGTACATATATGAAGTGGTACTTTCAACTTCAATACATTTTACAGCACATATCTGTACTTTTTACTCTTCAAATTGTTACCTTGTGTTACAAGTTTGTTTGTTAGTTTATTCTCATTGTGAATTTATAGTTTTCATGCCTCTGGCACAATCGATAAGCCCCCTTGCAACTGTACCGTGACTGAGCACTAGAGGAAGCAACACGAGAACAAACGAGATTAGTTAGGTGAACAAGATAATGACCAATAAAAAACAGTCAGTGGAGTGCACCTTCAGACGGGTGCGACACTCTACAGTAGGTGGCGCAGGAACTCAGCCCACTCACCTGGTTCTCCATCGATTCCACTTTTTGCACAAGAAAAGTCTTATTTTAAGGGGTAGGAAAGATTGTAATAACGTTGTTGTTGTTGTGAACTGCAATTCTACGCAAACCAGTTGTGGAATGTAATGAAGTAGAAGTTCTTAGTTACTGTACTTAAGTTTGTGTATTTGTACTTGACTTGAGTACAAATATGAAGTGGTACTTTCTACTTCAATACATTTTACAGCACGTATCTATACTTTTTACTCCTCTACTTTTCAAATTGTTACCTGGGTTACAAGTTTGTTTGTTAGTACATTCTCATTGTGAATTGATAGTTTAGTTTAATGCCTCCAGAGCAATCGATAAGCCCCGTGCAACTATACCGTAATCGAGCAATAGAGGCAACAACACGAGTACAAGCAAGATTAGGCAGGTGAGCAAGATCGACCAATAAAAACCAGGCGCGCGCCTTCAGATGGGTGCAGCACACTCTTCAGTAGTTAGGGGTATGTACCTTATAGTTGCTTGCAATCCACCATATAGCTAAATTATTGAGTTTTTTTTTTTTAGCTTGTTAAGCTTCTGTTTACAGTGCAGTCAATTTATTGCTTTTTCCCCCCCATTCTCCACAGTTTTAAATAAAATTGAGCAGTCAATGAAATTTCTGTTTCTCTGAATATTGGCTCAAATCTCACACATTTTTGCATTGGGAGGAAATACTTTTTACATGTAAATTTTAAAAGCAAGTACTTTTGTACTTGTGCATTTTTTTTTCTTCGATACTTGTATTTTTTTGCCCCTGTATCTGTACTTTTAGTTTAGTTAAAAAGTGAGTACTTCATCCACCACTGGTACAAACATACATCGAGATAACATTTAGCTTAGCAATTGGTAGCATAAGAGCCATTTTTCAAGTGTCCCAAAAAAGCACATTTATCAAGGTTTTAATGGCCGTGACGTGTGCTAACAGAATGCTATGACCACGCTAGCACCTTTGCTCTCCGACGCGCTCAGTTTGCCACAAAACGCTAACTCCCGTCTGAAACGCACCATTCCATTGGGTTGCAGAACTGACACCTTTCAAACTAAATTTCTCTGAGCAATTGGAGGTGTAAGAGCCATTTTTCGAGTGTCCCAAACTTCCATGAAAGCGCATTTATCAAGGTTTCATCGGCCGTGACGTGTGCTAACAGAATGCTATGACGACACCGGCACCTTTGCTATCATACGCGTTCAGAGTTTTTTCACAAAACGCTCGCTGGCGCCTGAAATGCACTGGAAAGAGGATGAGTCGGGAAAAAAATAAATAAATAATGAATTAAATGCAAGTGTATTTTCTGCCTTTCGGTTTTTGGCCAAGTGTTTCCAATATTCGGTTTTCAGTTTCGGGCCAAGAATTTTGCTTTCGGTACATCCCTACAAAAAATGAATTAAAACTGTTAAATATTTGTAGTTTAGAATCGATTTGGTGAAAACTGCTTCCCATCTCCGTGTGGACACAACAATAAAACATTATCCATAGAAACAAAATCTTTGCTGCATACAAATGCAAGCTGAAGTAAAGCTACGCAAGCAATCATCCCCCTCCTTTCAAGTTCAGGTCCTAAGAAAAGCCCTTGCTAAGTAATATTGCTACATTAACAGAATTGAAAGTGGGCTGTTCCGTAACTTTGATGAACCACGGCCAGGATATAGTTCATCTTTCCAGCAAGGGCAAGCAATGTTGAAGAAAAAAACAAAAAAAAGTTATCGTGTCATACTTTTCTTGTTGTTTTTTTTTTAACTCCGATGAGTGGCTGACATCATGCTACAAAAATATATTCATTTTCCTTACTATAACAGAACAACTCCACAAGTCTTCCGTGCTGGCTGGGGCTAACGTAAGATTATGACAGCACATTATGTCTACATCTCTCCTCTCTCTCTCTCTAGCCAACCCTTCTTTTCGCTCCCCCACACAGCAGCAACAAATCTATCTAAAAGGGCATGTGATACTGAAGGCAGTGTAGCTGGTACTTTCTGAGAGTTGACAATTTTCAGCGCTCAAAAACAAAAAAAGATGGAACATAAAAAGACAAAACCAAAAAGATCGTGGGGTCACAGTGGGTCACGAAATGCGAGACGTGCCATTGGTCTGCAAAGCCATCATAGAATAACCCTAACCGTACAATAGAATAGAATTGTCTTTGTTGTCATTGTCAACAACGAAATTTGACATGGCACTCGGTTCCGACCAGTGTTGTTTTCGCCAACGATAACGAAAATATTTCATCAACGAACACTTTTTAATGACATTGACGTGAGGATAAAGAGCTGAAAACGTGTTTTGGGAGACTAAAACGTAACGAGACGGATGCCAGTTTTCGTCTAACGAGAGGAAAATGCACAATTGTTTCTGTCATGTTTAGAACGCGTGACATTTTATGTGTAGTTAGCCTGCATCGTAGCAGTGTCTGGTTGTGTCACTCGTGCTGCCCAACCACGACTCATCGACTTCAATCGCTCCAGCTTGCACACAAGATAAGATTTCTTTTCTTGGCCAGAGATGTTACTCTAAGCCTTTAAATAAAGGGATCAACGGATAGAAAGATTTATAGTTCTTAAGATAGGTAAGATAAACGTTAGTTCAAATAATTTGATATTGAAACTAGGGCGGTCAAAATTATCGCGTTAACGGTCGGTAATTAATTTTTTTAAATTAATCACGTTAAAATATTTGACGCAATTAACGCACATGCCCCGATCAAACAGATTAAAATGACAGCACAGTGCAATGCCAACTTGTTACTTGTGTTTTTTGGAGTTTTGTCGCCCTCTGCTGGCGCTTGGGTGCGACTGATTTTATGGGCTTAAGCACCCATGAGCATTGTGTAATTATTGACATCAACAATGGCGGGCTACTAGTTTATTTTTTGATTGGAAAATTTTACAAAATTTATTAAAACGAAAACATTAAGAGGGGTTTTAGTATAAAATTTCTATAACTTGTACTAACATTTATCTTTTAAGAACAAGTCTTTCTATCCATGGATCGCTTTAACAGAATGTTAATAATGTTAATGTCATCTTGTTGATTTATTGTTACAATAAACAAATACAGTACTTATGTACCGTATGTTGAATGTATATATCCATCTTGACTTATTTTTCCATTCCAACAAAAATTTACGGAAAAATATGGTATATTTTATAGATGGTTTGAATTGCGATTAATTACAATTAATTAATTTTAAAGCTGTAATTAACTCGATTAAAATTTTTAATCGCTTGACAGCCCTAATTGAAACCCCTCTTGATGTTGTTGTTTTTAAACAATTTGTCAGATTTAACTAGTAGGTCGCTATTGTTGTTGACGTTGCAGCGTGGTGACGTCACATGTTTACGCCGCCTGGCTTCCAGAGTAAGACTCTAGCGACATGTCTTCTGTTCAACCCTTTCAGTTTGAACCCGAGTGGAACATTATTGACCATGACAGCATTGTTGACATTTCACAAAACGAGCAGCAAAAGCAAAATGAACATGAAAGACGGGAAAAGACAGGACGAGAGTAGGACAAAACCGGCATTGCTATACCGGCGAAACGTCTTCCAAGAGGCGAATTTGACACCCAATGTACAACCGTGCGCTTTCAGCTTGTTTTGTTTAGATGCATACACAGAACATACTAAAGATGCCTGAAGAAAATACTTAAACGTAGTAATCTCAAACAAGGGTGGTTTAAATATACTACATGACTAATGTTGTCAACAGATCAACAATCTGTTTTAAAGCTACCACACGATAACACTATGCTCAAAACATGTACTAAATATTATAGATTTTTAAATCAACGGCAGTATTTAATGTGTTTCGTAATAACATATTTTAGTAAGAGAGAACAAGTGTGGCTTATTAGAACCTACAAGTCTTTAAGTCCGAGGTTCCCTTTAAAGGTAGATGCTGAGTTATTATCACACACTAAATGTAACTCGTAGCGTTAGCATAGCATCCTCTTAAACTCTCAGGCTACTTTTTTTTTTTTTTTTTTAACAGGAGCATTTCTTTTTAAAATTTTCAGACGAAAAAAGTTTTAGTAAATGTTGATTAATACCAGACGAAATTATTCTTGAGTTTTCATCAACAAAAAAATAGATGAACACACACATTTTGAGATGACTACAGTATAACTAACACTTAGGCTGGATTCATACCCCAGGTCTTAATGCATGAATCCGATTTTTTTCGTGTTTTTCCGTCTCGAGTGAGGCATTAACTTCTGAACAGGCAAAGTCGCATAAAAGTGGACCATTTCAAATCCGATCAAGGTCACTTTCGTATGTGGGTAAAATCCGATCTGGGCCACATTTTTTACAATGTGGCTGCGGTCTGAACTGTCAAGTTCCCTAAATCGGAATTCATGCAGCAGTTACGTTAGCAAAGGGCGAGAGTGACAGGGCGTGACTGTAGCAATGCAGCTTTGCATTAGCGTTATCGCCTAGCTTGAACGCGGCTTTTAGGGAAGAGGCAGACTTGACAACAGTCATAAAAAAAGGTCAAATGGGGGCGTGATGAATAAGCCTGACAATGCTCGGTTTTCTTTTGGTGCTCCAGATGAGCAATATTTCAAGATTCCTTACACGGCCGAGAGTCGAGGCAAACTGTCCGTACGTGTGTGCGTCATGCACGCGCGGTGTGTGCATGCTATGACTAAACAGGGATTATTCATGTCTGTTATTTGCATTCTCTTTTTGGAAATCAAAATATGATCACCTTACAATGACTTTGAGCCGGCATTTGTTTTGATGCTCCGGCGCAAGCGGGTCTGCGAATTAGTACGCGGAATTAGTACGCATGCGTGATACTTGAACAGGCTCAATGGACAAAGGCAGTCTGAATGGACAAAAAAATTTGAATTGTGCATTAAGACTTGCGGTGTGAACCTAGCCTAATAAGTATTATTGTCCAAAAGACTAAGACAAAAATTAAAAGCGCTGCCAAAAACAACACTGGTTCCGACTCTTAAAAACATGAAAAAGGCACTTCTCCACCATGTTGTGCCTGATCCCTTGTTAAATTACACCTACTTGACTTTGCGTTAAATGGCATTTTGGCAAACAAGGCCCTCCCCCAAGACCGTACAACAACCAAAACGGGATATGATTCACGTAACCGGAAAGTGACTGAGATATAAAAACAATTACAGTACATTCTTACTCATCACTTTTTACACCTTTTTCACGAGCGTCAACCAAAATGAAGGGTGAAATTTGCACAAACATTTCGCAAAAAAAAAAAAAAAAAAAATACCCGTAAAGTATAACATGATACAATGCAAAATGACTCCTCTGTCTATTCTTTAAACAAACCCTTTAGTTATTCCAACATAGTATAGACATCTCAGAATATATTTACAAATACTGTGAAAAGAAAAGCTGTTTGAGTGTTTTAGTTTAAAGCAGAGATGATTGTTTTCTATATATAAAATATATTTTGGCTAAAAATGAACGGTGTGTCCACTGAGATGTGTTTTATTGCTGTTGCAGAAACTCCAACCAATTTTGAAAAACTGCTAATGGAGGAATCAAAAGCCTTCAAAAGCCTTCAGTCAATGCTGACAGTAATGTTGTAAGGATGCCCCGCCCATGCATATACTTGTACATGCATGCTTTTTTTCCCCATGTATGTGATTACAAAAAAATGAAATAAATTAGAAGCAAGCAGGGATTGATTTGCGTGGGAGCCAATGGAAGCTTAAAGGCCCGAGCTTTTAAAGTAATAAAAATCATACATTTGTGTGCCAATAGGAATAGCCGTTATTACCATCAATACACTAATAAGATAATGCATTCTATAATAGCACGATGGATACAACCTGCTGACCGGACTGAGAAATGGTGAAAGGCTTTTAAGCTCATCTCACCAATCTCTGCGAAGCCACAGTGACATGGCAAAAACAATAACATGATAGCCATGACAATGTACCTCAGCTCAGAAGGATTCGTACCCTGGTCATGTTTTGAGTTCCAGTGAATGCTTGTTTAGCCATTTTAGCTTGGAATGATGCAAAAAAAGATGTCATTGTATTGCACAAAAGGTCGAGTAAAAGTATCGTATACAGTGATCCCTCGTTTTTCGCGGTTAATTGGGTTAATTGATTATTGCCTTCCACCCCCTCTGTGAGAGAATTTTATTCATGCTTAAAACACAACCATTATACACCATATTTTGTATGGTTTTGTTATGCTTGCATGAGAACATTGTAGCATAGAGCATCATTGTTATATTAACCTGTTTGAGTGTGCCTTCCCATAGCCTTCACAATATGCCCAAATATGGACTGTTATGTTCCTGTTTTCCTAAAATGCCCTGAATGAATACAATGAGCGACTGTGGCTTATCAGTCTGAGCTTATCATCGTTGTAGCCGGGACCAGTGCTCAAGGTCTCAGCTCAAAGATGTTTTTGTATGGAAAAATACCCAGGTTTGTGAGATTGTGTTTAGTTTCTTAGTAAGTTTCGTTTCACAGTGGGCTTCGGCACCACCCTTTCAACAGTATAAATGTCCAGCCTCTATTGTACTTCTTTGTACTTCTGGGTGATTACTAGAGCTGGGAATCTTTGGGCACCTAACGATTCGATTACGATTCAGAGGCTCCGATTCGATTATAAAACAATTATCGATGCACGCCTCTCTTTTTTTTAAAATGTTTTGTACATTCGTTCCAAAATTGTTCAAAAGTCCTCTCAGGCTAAACCAAACTACTATTTCAGTATCAAGTTAACATATAATAGTAAACAAATATACGAAAATAACAGTAAATAAAAAACTCCAGTCCCCATTCTGTATCAGCAGCTTTAAACTACAATTAATTTAATGTTGTGAATCAACTGTTACAGTTGTTAAAATTGCCCCCGTTATTCCATAATTTCCCTTCTGTCTACTTTTGTCAAAGTTTTAAAACTATTTCATCATTTAAAGATAGATTCAAGACAAGATTCTACCGATTTAGGAGTACTTTAGATAAAAAGTTAACTAGGTTCGCTACAACAGAGCCTTCTAGAGAGGTCTACTGCTTTAAGATGGCGGCTGTTTACTTAAGTCGGAAAGTGTCATTTCGCATCTCTGTTCAATAATACATGTTGTAACACCGACGTCGTCTGTCATTTTGCATCTAGTTCTACATATATATGATATCTACTTCAGCCGTATGTTTGTAGCAACTCGCAACTGGGCGTTGTTTGTAGCGGCTGCCAGCCGCAGTCAGGTATGATTGTTTTTTATCTATCGGCATGAGTTGAACATAATTACTCTCGGTCCGTTCCTCATTGCGTCCCAAAGACCGCGCTGACTGTGCTTTACTTCGGCTTTACCTGGTATAATTCAATAATCGGAATGTAGATATTTGTGAACCGTTCTCGAATCTTCCACGGCCGAATCGCGAATAATCTAAGAATCGAAAATTTCGCACGCCTCTAGTGATTACAGCTCCTGGCTGGGTCACATCATTTTTTACCCGAGAGCTCTTGTTCATAAAGCCTTCGAAGCAAAGCAATCCATGGTTGGGGTCGTATTCATTTCTCTAATCGAGCTATTGAGGTGACACTTGTCTTGAAGTTCATAGTTGAGCTTCCCTGACACCCTCCAACTATAATTCTTTATTAAATGCTTCATTGAGTGAGTCCTCTCAAATCAACTCATGCTGCTTAGAACAGCATGCCACACAACACAATGAGTTACCATAGAGCCAATGTTTAACTAGTTAAACGAGTCGGTGCCTTTGAAAGGTAGTATTTTCAAGCTTCTTTGGCAAGTTCAAAGCAGCTCCCTTGTCACTCATCATTAACTTTAACGAGCTAAAGCTGCCTGGTGAGAAAGAAAGGCTTCAGGAGGGAGTGAGAGGCTGTACTTATTACTGTATTGGCCCGAATATGACTGTGTTTTTTGCATTGAAATAAGACTGAAAAAGTGGGGGTCATCTTATATTCGCGGTCTAGAAATTATACCCATTCACGACGCTAGATGACGCCAGATATCATTGAAGCGATGTTCTGTCATGACAGATCTCAGCTACTCTCAAGTTTAACCAGCTTGCATTATTTTATTGCAATGTTTTTCCTTATTCAGATTTGTTTCAAGATTAGTTACAGTTAGACTTCACTTTGATGGTTAATGCAGTTATTGCAATTATGTTTTATCACAATAAATTGGTTTATTTACATTTCAAAAACCAGAAGCCAGTCATTTACGAATGTGATTGCACATTAGTTTACATATTTAAATGTTCAGATATTAAGATTTGAATGAGGCAAAATAACATGATTTTTCTCTCTAATATATTGTTATAATCATTTGTTTTGGATGTACTTTAATTGTTTTCTGTATAAATTGGTGTTGAAAAAGTCTTTTTTTTCAAACTTGAGTCTTGAAAAAGAGGGGGTCGTCTTATAATCAGGGCCGTCTTATATTCGGGCCAATACGGATTTATTTTTTTAATTAAAAAAAAAAAAAATCCGCGATGGACTGATGTTTGAAGCGCGAAATCGCGAGGGATCACTGTACCGTATTTTCCGGACAATAAGTCACACTTTTTTTCACAGCCTGTTGTGTTTTTTAGGATATCGTTATCTGGATAACTTAGGGGCCGTTTACATGCTTACGCTGAGACACCAAGACTCAACGATTATAATGCGGAATGGCCTTGCATTTACAAGAAAACTGAAGGTGAAGAGGCGAACTTTTTATTCCAGCCTTCAAAGCTGAACGATTCGATTGCCAGGATTGCTCTGCCATCATATGAATGGAACAGTTTCACGCCGATTACGTCAGCACTCGCACACGTCCCTTTGAGAATGCGCAGTCGCTCCTAGTAAACATTCAAAACGGCAAGTTTTTAAGCCTTTTGAAGCAAACGCACACTGCCCCCTAGGAATTCCAACATCGTACAAATGGAGACGGAACCATGTGGACGTCACCATGTAAATGCCCCCCTATTATGTTACATTTATAGATGCTTATTTAGTATGCTTTTCTCTATTTTACTAATTTTTATGATAACTTGCAATGTTTGATCTTGGTTTTCCCGCCAAAAAATGCGACTTGTACTCCAGTGCGATTTATATATGTTGTTTTTCATCTTTGTACATACTTTCACTTGCACTCAGGTGCGACTTATAGTCGGAAAAATATGGTAAATGTAGAATAGCTTGGAATGCCGGTTATGCGTAAAGATCCTTCAAAATGGTACAAAATATTTATTTTTCTTCAAAATTGGCTTATTAACAAGAATGACACAGTATTAAAAATGACAAATGTCCAATCAATGTATTTTACGAGTCGACCAAACGTATTTCAGCATCAACTAATAATTCACTGCGATTCAAAATTTGACCAGGGTTTGGATAATTTTGGCTTTACAAGCTGCTCTTTCACTTATTCTCACAACTAGTAGAACATTTTTTGGCACAAAACTGTGAAATGTGGTCAGAATCAATGTATATAACATATTTCTTCAAATAGTGGTGCTTGTATTAATAGACACGCAGACGATAATAATTGCTTAACTCCTCCAACCAAAACAGCAGCACCTACTAAACCCCATAAAGTCTCTTTAATTTTGTTTTTTAAATGTATGGCATCTTTCTCATGTTGTCATCGAGTTAACAAGTGTTTTTGAGTTGACCCTATGTGCACGTGTGGTTGTCTTTAACAACAATTAGCGTTCCAACTGATGTGAATGCGCCACAATGTTGTATGCATGTCCATGCGTTACAGTATGTGTTTCAGCCTGAGTTTCTCCACAACAGTCCATTGTAGTCAGAGGTGGGTAGTAAAGCGTTATATTTACTCCTTTACATTAACTTTTTGAGAAAAATGTATTATTTTACTACGCATTACTTGAGTAGATTTGCAAAGACGAAACGATACTCTTGGGCTATGCTAGTTGTTAGTTTTCTTCTTTATTCTACATATTGACTCTATTTTTGCCAGAGATACCGACAATGGTTGTCTGAGTTTCACCTATGAGATGTCGCAACTAGACATGTACCGATTACCGGTTTCGAGGTATACCGTGGTATGAAAACGTCAAGGTTTCAAAACCGCAAAAATTTTCCGTGATATCGTCCCTAAGATATTAGCTAGGCTTAACCCTCCGCCACCAGTTATTGCTCAGTGTCAATGAGTCAGTCGTACTAGACGATGCCTGGAGGAGGTGAAACTCCTACTTTTTCCCCCACAGAAGAAAACAAAATCCCTGAAATGGGAATACGGAAAAATTAGACGGGCGCAGCTTAGAGGAGGAGGGCCACCCGACATGTAAAACATGTTTGCGGAGGGTGGCTGCCGAGGCGGCAATACCTCCAATATGATTTCGCATTTATACAAATTAAAGGTTGGTAAACACTGTCATGAACGTTTCCCAACAGCTATGAGGGTTAACTCCAGCGTGTTTAGTGTGTCTAGCGGTGATAAAACACGGTGTTTTTGTCTCTCTGGGAATTGTCTGTGTTGAGAAAGAGAGTGTGTGTATAAAGAAAACATGATACGAGTCATACACACGTGTTTTTTATAGAAAATAATTCAATTATTTTTGTGATGGTAATAATATTGGGCTGTGGTTTTAGGCTCACCTAAATTACCTCATTTATTTTAAATTTATTTAGAATTTTGTTTTTTTCTTTATTCTAACTTCAAATTATACTTATGTTCCAATTTGCTAATGTTTTGAAAAATAAACAGTCTGTCCTGTGGAATTTATTATTATTTTTTAACTCTGATATCTCTTAGAGCTGTATTTGCGATACCGAGGTACTCTGAAACCGTGATATTTTGGATTAACGTTATCATACCGTCAGTCTCATGTTCATATCGGCACATGCCTAGTCGCAACAATAACCACATGACTCTATTATTCCAATCAGAGGGGCAGTTTACATGGCGACTCTGCGACACAGACGCAATGACTGAGTTGCGGACTCGCCTCGCGTGCAAATGGTGTCGGCGAAGACGAAAAATTCTGAATCCTGCCTCCAAAGTGGAAGAATCTGATTGCGGGGGTTGGTAGGGGCTTCCTCAGCATGCATATCAAAGGCTCCTGCTGTGCGAGTCACATTGGGCTTGCGCAGCGGTGGTACTAAACATTAAAAACAGCAAATATGGCGGAATGCCGGCTTTAATTTACTGTTTTAAGAATATTTTTAAATTAAATATGTTGAACGTTTCAATTTTTGTGCCTTTTTGAACAAAAGAAAAATGACATAGCTTCGAGTGCGCGGGCATATTTTTTTCCGGGCTGAGAGAGCTTGATGGGGTCAAAGTGCATCATTCCCTGTCGCCCAGTAAATCTCCATTGCCTCCTAGCGACTGGCATGAATACTACATTGTTTTCATGCGAAATCGCGACATTGTTCAAATGGAGACGCAAATGCAAATTTGAAATTTTTCGTATTCTCGGAGAGTCACCATGTAAACGGCCCCAGAGGTAACTGTTTTTTCTCCACTAGAGGACACTCATGCTCTTTGCACGGTTGATGTTTCATAGTGTTCTGGTCTGACACCGATGATTTTGTGTCATGTTTTTAGGCCTAATATGCTCATGTATTGGGTTATAGTACATTTAATAATAACAATTCATATAGACTAAGTTGTCCTGAGAAAAAAAATATTTTAAAAAAAATCTGACATTGTAAGCAGTTACTCACAATGTTACCCATCACTTGAGTATTCTTTCAATGTTTCAGAGTTTCCCTGGAAACTCTGGTTTCCACCCACATCCCAAAAACGTGTTGACTGAATACTCCAAATTGTCCAAAGGTGCGAGCGTGAATGGTTGTATGTTTCATTGTGGCCTGCGATTGGCTGGGAACCAATTACGGGTGTGCCCCGCCTACTCCCCATAGTTAGCTGGGATAGGCTGCAGTACCTCTGCGTGGATAAGCGGCATTAAAAAAAATGAATGAACTCTCTTACTAGAGTAAAAATTTTGGCTACTCTACCCACCTCTGATTGTAGTTCCCTTTCAATTTTATACAAATTTTAAATATATCAACTCCATAAGCCACCCCCCCCCCCCCCCTTTTTTTTGCAGTTAGAAAAGCCTCAGACACTATTTGTGGAAATACGGTAATAATAGAACAATGGCGTGATAACAAAAGGTCTTGACTTTAGCTGTTCCAAACAATAGACGGCACAGTTTGCATTATGTATTTGTCATTTTGTACCTTGCCAAGCCTGTGTTACTTACAGGTGTACATTTGTTGCTGTAGTGCAGATATATCGGGCAGTTAGTTACAGGTTGTCGCAGACTGCGGAACGAATGCAATACATTTTTGAACCGTCTCCCTCATCATAACCGCTGTGTTCTATTTATTTATCCGTACCTCGAATGGTAATAACGCTAGAGACTATCGCTGCAAAGATAATAACTGGAACCCTGTAAAATAAGAAAATATACAATGTACAAAGGAAAAAAAAGCCCAAGACTGAGCTCTGTGTATTTAGAATAGCATTCTCCTCTTGGCTATATATTTATGGTAGCATTTCTTAAAAGCGTCATCCCGCACCTGAACAGCAACAACCCTTTAAGTGTCTGTTTCCTCATCTTTTTGTTATTTTTTTCTCTATTGTTTTCTCCCAATCTTCAAAATGTAGATAAACAGAAGCAATGCAACGACTGGGAATTCAAACCAGCATGGACATCATATTTGTCTGAAAAGAAACAGATTTTCTTTTCTTTTTCTTTTGAGGAATACCAAAGAAAATGAAAGTTAGATAGGTCGAATTGAAAAGAAGCGAAAGATGGATTAGTGTGGAGTCATCCCTTGCAGTTTGGGCTTCTTATTCAAGTAGGTGGCCCAGTAGACCAAGTTAAAGGTTCCAAAGAGCAGCGGGAAGGCTATTCTGGCGATCCTGTCTATCTTGCTCACGCTGTTAAAGGTCTTCTTGGCCTCTGGGGGCTTGGGCTTTGGCTCCTCCTTGGGCTCAGTTGGAGGTGGGGGAGCGCTTTTGGCAATGGTGGCCAAGCCAGGGTCCCTGGCAATGTTGGGAGCGAAGGCTGTAGCAGTGGCAGCCGGGTATGCTGTCGTGTTGTTCTTTTTTAACATGGACTCCTTCTTCTTCTTTTGCTGATTTGGTTTGATGAAAGAAGAACAGAGTGAGATCATTATGATTGCCATGTGAGGTCTAATACATTCAGGTGAAACCAACTTTGAAGCAAACTTATTTGCATTTTATAATGAGTTCATTTATATAGGTAGTTTAGATTGTCTTCCCATATGATGTAAGGATAGAATAGATCCTACCATTATTATGTGAATTATTTTCATTACGTTCAGACTTATATTTATCCCTTTTCACTTGCTGAATGTGCCGGGCTCCATTTTTATTTACTTTTGTTATACACTAAGAACCTTTTTCAGTTCTACTGTATCCATTTTATTTACCTAGACAATGTTGAGCAGCAGGGCCGAGAAACAAAAGTGGTATTTGCCATGTGGCAAAATGAATTTTGCCGTGAGGCATTTTTTTTGCCATGTGGCAAAATTGATATTGCTATGTGGCATTTTTTTTGCCATGTGGCAAAATGGATTTTGCCATGTGGCATTTTTTTTGCCATGTGGCAAAATGGATTTTGCCCTGTGGCATTTTTTTCTTTGCCATGTGGCAAAATGGATTTTGCCCTGTGGCAAAATGGATTTTGCCATGAGGCAAAATGGATTTTGCCATGTGGCATTTTTTTGCCATGAGGCAAAATGGATTTTGCCATGTGGCATTTTTTCTTTGCCATCTGTGGCAAAATGGATTTTGCATGTTTTCTTTGCCATGTGTGGCAAAATGAATTTTGCCGTGAGGCATTTTTTTTGCCATGTGGCAAAATTGATATTGCTATGTGGCATATTTTTTTGCCATGTGGCAAAATGGATTTTGCCATGTGGCATTTTTTTTTTGCCACGTGGCAAAATGGATTTTACCCTGTGGCATTTTTTTCTTTGCCATGTGGCAAAATGGATTTTGCCCTGTGGCAAAATGGATTTTGCCATGAGGAAAAATGGATTTTGCCATGAGGCAAAATGGATTTTGCCATGTGGCCTTTTTTTTGCCATGTGGCAAAATGGATTTTGACATGTGGCATCTTTTTGCCATGTGGCAAAATGGATTTTGCCATGTGGCATTTTTTCTTTGCCATCTGTGGCAAAATGGATTTTGCATGTTTTCTTTGCCATGTGTGGCAAAATGGATTTTGCCATGTGGCATTTTTTGCCATGTGGCAAAATGGATTTTGCCATGTGGCATTTTTTCTTTGCCATGTGGCAAAATTGATTTTGCCATGTGGCATGTTTTCTTTACCATGTGGCATTTTTTTTTTTTTTTTTTTTTGCAAACAAAGGTTTGAATCGAACGGTGTATCACCCGAACTAACATATATGTACTGCAAGAACACAACTTCCTTAAAACTACCTGAATTCCCTTGTTTTCAGTGTTTGTCTGTGAAATCATCTGCTAGTGGGTCAAGTAAATTCTACTTACTTAGATTTATTATAATAAGCTTATTTTAAGCAAAACAAACAAACAAACAAACAAACAAAAAAACAAAAAAACTTGTTTGTCAGAAATGCTCCTAATTCAACAATAAATTTAAGAATATTGTTCAAAACATTATTCGAAAGCAATTTTTTTTGCTGGGTTTAGGTGAAAAATGTTCAGCTTTTAGATGTATGGGCTTAATACGATCAAATAGTACTACTACATATACTTATGTGGAGTAATCTGATGTATTAATTTGTTAGTCTTTAACACTCAATACGGGAAATCGACTAGATTTAAGAAAAAATATCAGATTAAGACTTTATCCTGTAAATTTGCGGTGTGAAAGTAAGTCTAAGTCAATACGGATTTATTTTGCGTAGATCGTATTTGTGAGAAATGTGGCCCTGACCCCAATTCACCCAATCTGTTTGGTCTTATTAATGTCTCGTCCCCAGCAAAAAGTCTACATGCAAGTTATGCTGTTATATCGTCCCTACCAATATCGAGACCAAACCTACGCCCTTGAGTGGAACCGTGCAAGTCAAAACGTGTCAATGTTTTGTCCTGCTGTGCATCAAAATTCCTAAAATTAGCACATTACTTTGAGGGATGCTTTAATAATAATCCAGTTATGTTGGCAGAATACCTCCTGTTTGGAATCGTGCCTGAGATTGGAATAATTTGTCATCGTTAAACTGTTCATTTTACTAAAATACTACAAATCACGAGAAAATACTTGCATCATGCAGCGATGCCCATATGAGGGTAATGTAAAAATAAGTCTTACATGAAGATGAATAATAGTCCTTGCTGACATTGCATCATCGCCAACCTAATGATTCATATAAATCAATAAGCCTGTACAAAAAAAAAAATAAAAAAATGTCCTCAGAAGCAGCATTGCGCCGCTAAATGCTGCACACAGACAAGCGGAGCAGAAAGCATGAGACAAACATTAAACTATTAATGTTCATGTCATGTTACACAAATTGAATTTTCTTTGAGATGACAACTAAATGCTTCCCCTCCTGCTGCTGCTGCTCCCACAGCAGTTAAGTGCTAACTGCCCCCGTGTGCAAAAAGAGAAGGCTCATGTTTTTTTTTTTTTTTCTCTGCTGGACTCACACATTTGACACCATTCTGAAACCCAATCTAAACCCAGGTGACAAATCTTGCGGAAATAGACATTAAGACTCCTGAAATGAGGATAATTTATGGTGCCGTATGCTATATGATTAGCTCACACACTATCCCCGTGATTCAATCATCTCAGGATCTGCTTAAAATGAAAGTCATATCTCAAATACCTTCTCTGGCACAACACTTTTTCCATCCCAGGCGTAACCCCTCTTGGTGAAGTAGTTGACCGTGGCGAACTCGATGAGGGCAGAGAAGACGAAGGCGTAGCACACGGCAATGAACCAATCCATAGCGGTGGCGTAGGCCACTTTGGGGAGGGAGTTCCTAGCGCTGATACTGAGGGTGGTCATGGTCAGGACAGTGGTTACTCCTGTAGGACAAAAAACCAAACAGCAATGAATACAACTGATGAAATCTAGGGCTGTTGAATGATTAAAATTTTCAATCGAGTTAATTACAGCTTAAAAATGAATTAATCCTAATTAATCGCAATTCCAACCATCTATAAAATATGCCAAATTTTTCTGTAAATTATTGTTGGAATGGAAAGATAAGACACAAGACGGATATATACATTCAACGTACGGTACATAAGTACTGTATTTGTTTATTATAACAATAAATCAACAAGATGGCATTAACATTATTAACATTCTCTTAAAGCGATCCATGGATAGAAAGACTTGTAGTTCTTAAAAGATAAATGTTAGTACAAGTTATAGAATTTTTATATTAAAACCCCTCTTAATGTTTTTGTTTAATTAAAATTTGTAAAATTTTCAATCAAAAAATAAACTAGTAGCTCGCCATTGTTGATGTCAATAATTACACCATGCTCACTCATGGTACTAACCCATAAAATCAGTAGGACCCAAGCGCCAACAGAGGGAGCCAAACACAAAAAAAACAAGTAACAAGCGGATATTACACTGTACTGTCATTTTAGTCTGTTTGAGTGGGGCATGTGCGTTAATTGCATCAAATATTTTATCGTGATTAATTGTAAAAAATTAATTACCGCCCGTTAACGCAATAATCTTGACAGCCCTAATGAAATCACAAGTTGCAAAAACAGTGGTAGCAAAACAAACGGAAGTTAGGGAGACCACCTGTCCGGTTTTAGGACGGACACTCAGTGGTTTGTCAAGCGACAGGTGTATAACAGGTGTACTGACAAATGGGTATCCTGGTCGAATTGGTCAGAACATGGCTTCAGTTAAAAACGTCCTATATGATTGGTTCAATAAAATGTAAACAAAGCTTCACGTGTGGCTATCTGACATCATTTCCTCGTCGAGATTTTACAACAGCGCTAGCAAACATGTGAATTCGGCAAACATCTTTTAACATTGAATGGACGAGAGAGCATTTCCTCGCCAAAAGTAGTTGAGACTCGTTCCACGGTTTCTGTACACTTTGCCGGTGTGACGTGGACGTGAGCAGAAGGGGCAAAGCAGCCGTAGGACGCCACGCAGGTAGCATAGGCCAATATCAAATCTGACATTCCTGGGGAAAATTATCAAGAGTGTTGTGTTCAAACCGATCCAGGTTTTTATGATGCAAAACAATCTTTTTAACTCATTTCAGTCTGGATTTCGGCCACTTCACAGCACCGAGACCGTGCTTATCAATGTCCTCAATGATATTCGTCGGAATCCTGATACGGGCAAATCATCTATTCTGCTACACTTGGATCTCAGTGCCGTATTCGACACGGCTGATCACAACATGCTACTCAGCAGATTGGAAGAGTGGGTAGGGCTCACTGACACTGTTCTTTAGTGGTTCACATCTTATTTACAAGATTGTTTCTGATTGACACAAAGAAATCCCAATCAGTCAAAACGAACCATATTCATGTGTGGAGTCCCTCAAGGGTCCATTCTTGGACCACTCTTATTTAACATCTATATGATTCCCCTAGCTCACATCATGGAACAGTATGACATTTCCTATCACACCTATGCAGATGGCACACAACTCTAAATTTCTGTGTCCTCACATGATTATAGTCCCTTAGTCTCCTTGAGTAGATGCATTCATCAAATCAATGAATGGATGTGCCAGAATTTTCTCCGGCTAAATGTGGAGAAGACAGAAATAATCATTTTTGGGCTAAAAAAGGAAAGGTCAAAGATAAGCACGCACCTTAGCACAATGTCACTGACAGCTACAAATCAAGTCAGAAATCTTGGCGTAATTATTGACTCAGACCTAAAATTTGATAGCCATCTAAAGTCCGTCACTAAATCTGCTTATTACCACCTAAAAATATAGCCAGAATAAAGGGGCTTCTGACTCAACAAGACATGGAAAAACTTATGCATGCATTCTAGGGGTGTGACAAAATATTGAACTAGTGATATATCGTGATACTTTGTATCCCAAAAGGTTATCAATATTCTCCTGCCAAGAATCGAGATATCGTTTTAAAAAGGTGTCAATGTTTAAAAAAAAATATATATATATATACATATATATATTTTTTAATTAAAAAAAAAAAGGAACCAACAAGTTGTTTTCAAAATCTTCCACCATCTTTCACCAGTCTGACGAGCACTCACTCAGACATTTTAATCATGTAGAACTAGGCATGTGCCGGTTACCGGTTTCACGGTTTACCGTGGTGTGAAAACGTCGCGGTTTCAAAACCACTAAAATTTTCCGTCAGACCGTAGTGCGGTATTCGCTATTTTTCTTGTGTCAAAAATGCAGCCAGAAGTGGCTTGGCGCAGCAGCGCTCACCCCCTCCCATTTGTTGCTGTGTGTGAAAGTGACGCTATCGGCTAGCCAGCCAGCTAACCCAAAAACAAATACTTCAAACATAAGGCGTACTGTTCTTCAATTTATTGAGCTCTCAAATCGTAGTGTAATATACAACATGAATACATTTAAAATGTTGTACAATTAGATTTTTCCATGTGAGTAGCTTCAACAGATTAGCACCATGGTAAAAGTTCGCCAAAAACAAACACACATTTTCCTTTCAAATTCAATATACAAACTAACTAAAAGCTTACAAAGATGAATGTTAGCCTAGGCTTAGCTGGGAGAGTAACTTCGTTGAGTGTGACTGCCGCAGAGTGAGAAAACAAGCTTGATTCGCTTGAATGAAGGAGAAAAAGTGACTGCGTCAAAGATCGCTAATTGCGAAAGATGATCTTGCCCGAAGCACAAATCCACGTTCGCTGGATCAAGGAGAGGTCTCACTCCCAATGTTTAAAAAAAAATTATTATTTTTTTTAGATGAAACCTTTCCACAACAATATTGACGTTTTAACTAACTTATACATGTTTAACTAACTTATGAATTCTTTGTTGTTCTTTTTAAAACAAAGGCATGACATCATGTTGACTAGAGTTGACACAGTGGCTGAAAATGGTGAAACTTCACTTAAGCTTTTCCACCCTGAAAAAAAAGTCATGCAGTATAATTTTTTTTTTTTTTTTAATTATTCAGAAGTGTTTTTACTTTATAGAAATTATTTTGTTCTTGCTCTAATCTTGAGCAACTTGAGCTGTGGCTGTGAGTGTAGTCTATAAGCTATATTTTATTTAAAAAATATATATTTTTTATTGATAATTTATTTATTTTAACAATATATTCATGTTCCAATTTGCAACTATGGTCTGAAAAAAAAAAATCCTGTTCAATGGAAAAAAGTTTTTTTTTTTTTTTTTAACCTCAATCTCAAACCCCTAATCTCAAAATTTTTTGGAGCTACAATTGCAATACCGTGATACCGTGAAACCGCGGTATTTTCGCTCACGGTTATCGTACCGTCAAAATATCATACCGGCACATGCCTATGTAGAACAAACTCGGATAAAAAGCTTGACAAAAATAAGGAATTAGTTACAAAGTGCAATTCTATAGCATTCAGAAATACTAAAAAATGAATGAAATAATTGTGGTGGTCAATAAATGTTAATTTTATAGAGCAAGTGCAGCAAAATATATATGGAATTACTCCATTCTGAGGAAAAAAATATGGAATCATGAGAAACAAACAAAGAAATAACCATCAAAACACATTTCTAGTATTTAGTAGCACCACATCTGGCTTTTATGACAGCTTGCAGTCTCTGAGGCATTGACTTGATGAGTATTCTTCATCAATTTGATGGCAACTCTCTTTGATTGCAGTTGCCAGATCATCCTCGCAGGTCGGAGCCTTGCTGCGGACCATTTTTTTCAATTTCCACCACAGGTTATCAATAGAGTTGAGATCTGGGCTATTTGCAGGCCATGGCATTGACTGGATGAGTCTTTCTCCAAGGAATGCTTTCACAGTTTTAGCTCTGTGGCATGATGCATTGTCATCTTGGAAAATGACAAACATATTTTCAATTGAAGGGATAAGAAAGCTGTCTAAAATTTCAATGTAAATGTGTGGATTCATTGAAGATTTAACCACAGCCATCTCCCCAGTGCCTTTGCCTGACATGCAGCCCCACATCATCAAGGACTGAGGGAATTTTGATGTCTTCTTCAGGCAGTCATCTTTGTAAATCTCACTGGAACGGCACCCAACAAAACTTCCAGCATCATCACCTTGTCAAGAGTCAAGAATCTGCAATGGACAAGGTGATGATGCTGGAACTTTTGTTTGGTGCTGTTCCAGTGAGACTTTAAATGGCCCAAAATTACCTAAATGCCTGGCATTAACTGCCACTGACAGCCAGTTGGAGTCCCAGGTCTGGAGTCTCCCAGTTCAAATGGATTGGACGTCTACTAGTGATAAACTAATTCCAATTCACACTAGAAGCTTGTTTTTCTGTTAGTTTTTTGTAGAATATCCTAGAATGATTTCCTGACCAATGTAGAGCTTTGTATCGTGTATTGTATCGTGAGGTACCAAGAAGTTCCCACTCCTAATGCATTCATTTTCAGTAGATTGGACTATTGCAATGGTATATTTACAAGTCTTGAAAAAAAATCAGGAAGCTGCAGCTAGTACAGAATGCTGCTGCCAGAGTCCTTACAAATACAAGGAAATTGGACCACATTACACCGGTTCCAGTGAGTCAAAAGAACTAAGACTATAAAATATTACTGCTCGTCTACAAAATACTTAATGGCCTTGGACCAAAATACATGCTTGATTTGTTGGATCCCTATGAAACATCTAGACCCCTAAGGTCGTCTGGAACCGGTCTCCTGTGTGTTCCAAGAACAAGAACCAAGAACGGTGAGGCAGCATTTAGTTATTATGCTCCTCACCTCTGGAACAAATTACCTGAAGGTCTGAAGTGTTTTAGCTCCTTTAAATCAGGGCTAAAAACGCTTATCCATAACTAAAGATGTCCGATCACGTCATTTTCAAAGTATCAAAATCGGCAAAAAAATATCGGACATGCCTTTTTTAATATACGTATATATATTTTTTAATTAAATCGTTTTCTAATTCTATTTAACGTTACAGACAAAATGTATTACATTCATCCAGAGTCTTTAGTTTTAGCTTAAAGTAAGGCTATCAAATTTATCACGTAAACGGCAGTAATGATTTTTTAAAAAAATCAATCAAGTTAAAATATTTAATGCAATTAACGCATGCGCTGCACGACCCACTCACGCATTATCGCGTTCACTCTATAATGGCGCCGTTTTACCTATATATAGAGCTAACAGGCAGCATAAAATGGGTAGAGAGAATTTGGCAGTCTTTGGAACCTCTTTATAATTGGCTAAAGCTTTAAAATCCCTCTCTCAACAATCAGAAATATCATGGGAAGCAATGAGGGGAAAAACGGTAGAGGTTGATCTTTTCCTTAACACCCTATGTTACTTCCCAACGCAGAGAAGATATATCAAATGGTTTCACTACGCACAGTCATGGTTGGACTTCCCATTATGCATTTGGGCAGAACAGTTAAATGGCTACAGTATCATTTACTGAAAGCTCAACAAATACATTAGATGGCAATATTTAGTCACAATATACAAAGTCACATTTATCCTTTAAGAATTACAAGTCTTTCTATCCGTGGATCCCTCTCACAGAAAGAATGTTATTAATGTAAATGCCATCTTGAGGATTTATTGTCATAATAAACAAATACAGTACTTATGTACTGTATGTTGAATGTATATATATTCGTCCGAGTTTTATTCATTTTTTTCTTAATGCATTGCCAAAATGTATATGATCGGGAAAAATTATCGGGAATGATTGGAATTGAATTGGGAGCAAAAAAAAGCATTCGGATCGGGAAATATCGGGATCGGCAGATACTAAAACGATCGGTATCGGATCGGGAGCAAAAAAACATGATCGGAACAACCCTATCCATAACTATCTACATATTTCAAACTTCAAGCTATTTAATTTTTTTTTCCTTTTCTGCTTTATTTCCATTTCTGGTTTCAATTTAATTTAATTTTCATGCATAATTTCATTTCCTGTTTCGCCTGCCTTAGCTTTAACATTCTTTTGATTTAATATGATTTTTAAGACCATCATGTGATGTAAAGCACTTTGAATTGCCTTGTGTTGAAATGTGCTATACAAATACATTTGCCTTGCTTTGCCTTCATTGAAATCCAGCATTGCACAATATTTTTTTGTGTTGAGTGAGTCTACCTGTAGACCGTTAAATATAAAACAATTCCACGACACTCGGCATTCTTGCGCCATGTGATGTATTCTTACGGCAAGAGTCATTCGTAACCTTAAATATCGCGAATGTCTTAACACTGTTAACAATTTGGCCTAGAAGGATCTGTTGAACCCCTTTACAATTTATTACCATAGGAGTCAAAGTAATAGCTTTCTACTAGAACATTCCTATTTCAAGTGGGCTCGCGAAACATTTGTATTAATCTATCGGAGCAGCTGTGCAATCGTGCAGCTTGTTCTTTTAATAGACTGGCAAAGGTGGAGATCTCCCCAGATGCAGCCGCAACATGAGGTTGTCCACAGGGAAAATGCGGCTGACGAATAGCACGCAGGCAAAATAGGCTGGTGGAATCACATCTTGCATAGCAATGTAAAACACCAGTAGAAAATTAAGACAAAATGTACGAGCTAAGGAATATAGATGCTGCATGTTGCAAACACAGCTCGATCAGTCACTGACTACATGCGCTTGTGTACAGTGAATCAAAGGAAGTGGGTCGAGGCAGTTATAGTTAGGCTTCCATATAGAATAGGTTCTTGCAGATGTTTACACCGCGAATAACATGAGCCTCGACAGAAAGCCATCAAACAATTTCATGACATGAACAGATGGCTTTGACGTAGGGAAATATGAAACATGACATACTAACATCTCTTAGACACATGTTGTGCATACTGTAAGTGTGTAGACACTAGCTGTAGGGCATGAAACGTCTTCAGATATACATTTAATAAAGCTGGCTGGGAGAGGCTCCGGCACCCCCACAAGCCATATGAGGATAAGTGGTACGGAAAATGAATGAATTTTATTTGGACAAAAACACAAATTTTCCACCAGGTATTTTTTTGTTAATTGATTAATTAAATCATGAACTGTTTGGAGTAGGGTTGTTCCGATCATGTTTTTTTGCTCCCGATCGTGTTAGTTTGAGTATCTGCCGATCCCGATATTTCCGGATCCGATTGCTTTTTTTTTGCTCCCGATTCAATTTCAATCATTCCCGATAATTTGTCCCAATCATATACATTTTGGCAATGCATTAAGAAAAAAAAAGAATAAAACTCGGACGAATATATACATTCAACATACAGTACACAAGTACTGTATTTGTTTATTATGACAATAAATCCTAAAGATGGCATTTACATTATTAACGTTCTTTCTGTGAGAGGAATCCACGGATAGAAAGACTTGTGACTTTGTATATTGTGACTAAATTTTGCCATCTAGTGTATTTGTTGAGCTTTCAGTAAATGATACTGTAGCCCTGCCCAAATGCATGATGGGAAGTGGAACCATGACTGTGACTTGCTTCCCCACATTGCTTCCCATGATATTTCTTATCATACGGAGAGGGATTTAAGGCTTTAGCCAATTAAAAAAAGGCTCCAAAGGCTGCCAAAATTCACTCTACTCATTTTACGCTGCCTTTTATCACTCTATACAGATAAAACAGCGTCATTACAGATTGAGCGCGACAATGCGTGAGTGGGTCGTGCAGCGCATGCATTAATTGCGTTAAATATTTTAACGTGATACGTTTAAAAAAAAAAATTAATTACTGCCGTTATTGAGATAAATTTAATAACCCTACCTTAAGCCTAAGCTAAAGACTCTGGATGAGTGTAACATATTATGTCTGTAACGTTAAATACAATTACAAAACGATTTAATTTAAAAAAAAAAAAAAAAAATTAAAAAAAAGGCATGGCCGATATTTTTTTGCCGATTCCGATACTTTGAAAATGACGTGATCGGACCCGATCGATCGACATCTCTAGTTTGGAGTATAACAGGCTAACATCAGGCATGCCTCTTTAGTCATGCAGTCGTTTGCATTAATCCTCTTCCATTTTAATTGGAACTTGATTAACACTCGCTCAAATAATTTTCATAATTGCCATTTTAAAATGTATATTTGCATTTCTGAAAGCTTTTTATTAAGCAGCAAGTATTACAGTACATTGGGCAAGTATTAGCGGCCGAGTACCATGACATACCAAACATCTGGGGAAAAACACCATGAGTTTGATGTAGCGCGAATCCCGGTTATGTTTTGTCTCCAACGATTCTGACAACACTAGTGGTAAACGGATGAATCACGCTAACCTCATCCTTCACATGCTTTTGGCTTTGCTTGTGACATGAAGCATAAAGTATGATTACGATGTTCTCATTAGTCAGAGCCAAATAAGTGATTAGTCATTTAACCAGAACGAAACAGGGACGCCTCTGATGGATTTATGGCATTTGCATAGCTGGCGCACGGATGCGTGGTCATGCATATCTCACATTCATTACAAGTCAAAGGGGAATAAGTAGGTCAAGAATATTAATTTAGTTTTCTGCGGTGTTTATTGAATGTATGGTCATTTTTTTCTCTATCTAAAGCAGTGGTTCTTCACCTTGATAAAGGTACCGAACCCCAAAAGTTTCACATGTTGATTTACCGAACCCTTCGGAATTGGATTATAAAGCATTTTTTTGTTTGTTTCAAATTCAAAACCAAAATATGGCGGAAAACACAAGGCTGAAAAAGTAGCTTGTGCTCTTGCACCCCTCTTTAAAATAAAATGCTGTATTTTAAGCCAAAAGAAGTGTTGTGTTTGATAGAACAATATGTCTATATGCTGCTATAGCAGTTTCATGGCGCATTATGCCCCCGCACTATTTTTAATTTTTCAGTTTTACCCTGGAGACCCCCGTTTACAGACACTGTGCAACCGCTTTTGTTTCAACCCAGCTATAAAAAGGTAATTATTTTTATTATTTGAAATATATATCATATATAGCTTAGAATCATTAACTGATGTCTAATATTTAGTTAAAAAAAATATATATATATAAAAAAGTTATTTACTCGCATATTTTAAACTTTTAAACAAATTATGTCACAATTACGGATATCTACCTCATGACTATCGCTTAGTTGTATTTTTTTTTTTTTTTTTTTTTACTGTCGGATTTTCTCCGATATTTTAGATGATTTAAATAATTGATCCATACAAAGAAAAAATGGGAAAAAGAAGTTTAAAAGAGTAAGTAGTTGAAAAAGAAAATCTCGACCACTCCTTTTTGGAGAGACAGCGATAGCCAAAAGTGATATTTGCCATGTGGTATTCTTTTTTGCCATGTGGCTTTTTTTTTTTTTTTTTTTTGCCCATGTAGCATTTTTTATTTGCCACGTGGCAAGTGGATTTTGCCATGTGGCATTTTTTTTTTCTTTTTTTGCCATGTGGCATTTTTTGTGCCATGTGGCAAAGTGGATTTTGCCATGTGGCATTTTTTTTTTTTTTTTTTGCCATGTGGCATTTTTTGTGCCATGTGGCAAAGTGGATTTTGCCATGTGGCATTTTTTTTTTTTTTGCCATGTGGCATTTTTTGTGCCATGTGGCAAAGTGGATTTTGCCATGTGGCATTTTTTGACATGTGACTTTTTTTTTTTGTTGGTATGTGGCATTTTTTGGGGGGGGTATGGCAATTTTTTGGGGTATATGTCCGTTTTGCGCCCATGCACGTCCATGCCATTGACGGCTATGCACGTCCAAATTTTCCATTCAATTTAAATGGCAGATTACTGGGTTCTAGATCACAGAACTGATTTGTGTACACTCTACCCCTTTCAATTACTTAGCTTATAGTCTTATAGACACCCCCACCCCTATTCTCCTCTTTCACTGGCCAATAGGCCCCCACATGGTGTAAACCGGAAATACATCTCGCTGACGATAGCACCAGCATATTAGTAACTAGTTTAGATGTTCAATGTATTTCTTGTTGTTTGTGTATGTGTTTCTTTTCTTTCTTCTCTTGTATTTCTTTTCTTCTGTCCCCCCATAATCCCTTCCTGTTCGCTGCTTTGTCATAATAAAAAGGTATTTTGAATGATCACAATGGGAGTATGTCAGACTCTCAATGTGAAACATTAAAACTGTTCAGAATCCGGGCACTTAGACTTCCATTCTCTGTGTTAAACAGCTGAACAGGACAGGTTTAAATAAATAAATAAATGGCAGAAAAAAGTGTGGCTGTAATTTTTGACCATACACTTTACATTAGAGCGCATTGACATTCAACTGGCACTCGTCATATTGACGGCTATGCATCGCCAAATTTTCCATTCATTTTAAACGGCAGAAAAATGGGTGGCTTTAATTTTTGACCATACACTTTACGTTACAGTGCATTGACATTCAACTGGCACTCAAGTCAATGTGCTGTAATTACTGCCCCCCCCCCCCCCCACACACACACACACACACACACAAAATGTGACAAACCAAAATCCATTTTGCCACATGTCAAGAAATGCCACATGGCAAAATCCACTTTGCCACATGGCACAAAAAATGCCACATGGCAAAATCCATTTTGCCACATGCCAAATACCACTTTTGGTTCTTGGCCCTGCTGCCTTTTTGTCTGTAACTTCTGCATCGTGACCCTTGTTATATTCTCGTGTTTCATCCATAAAATCCCTACAAAGTCCACAAATGTCTATTTTTCACTCACCTGATTTGACCTACATTTAAGGAGTCTAAAAATTCCCTCCTGTAAAGATTTTTTTTATTCCCCCAGAAAATACAGATTCTAACCTTTCCAGTGATACTGTATCACACATGCATATAGGACAATTTTAAAATTTGGCCAAATTGGGGGTCTCAGAGCGAGACTTCAAGTCACCTTGGTATTTTGCGCCATATCCAAGGGAGCAAGCTAATTGGCAAATTCCCGTTCAAAATTCTTCTCATTTGACAGCAGATCAAAATTTGAGAGCACGCTGCCCATAGGTCTGTTGTTTTCCCTCATACCAAGTGCAAGTCAAGCTTCCACTGAGCAAACCAGTTCCTCCACCATTCAGATCGAGGACTAGATGTTAAAAGAAATGGATTAAGCCTGTAAATTGGGAGCAAACCAGTCCAAAACCTGGTCTAAAAAGCCACTTTGTCTAGATTTAATCAGCGTACGAAAATAGGGCTCTGCGTTTCTTTGCCTTAGCCGAACACCTTAGACTTACTCACCTGTGGTTCGGTAAGTAAGTCTAAGGTGTTCGGATCGAACCCAGGTAAATTAATTTGAAAAAAAACAACAATATGGAATATAGTATTTTTTTTTAAGTCATTAGAAATGTATATTTATGTGCAACTATGCCTTAGGCAACTTGAAAACTTTTGTTTTGTGCTCTTTCAAAAGCGTGCGTTAACAAAAAAACATTAAGAGATAAATTCCCAACTCAGCACTCTGCCTCCTTTGCTTGGCATCCTCCAGGCTTTCAGTCATTCATGTGAGACTGAACAATTATTTCCCTCTTTTCTCTTCTAATCATTATACGAGCTGTTGTAGACTAATAATGGGCTGATATAGGCTCACGGTTCAGAGGTCCGGGTTCGAATATTGACTTTCCGTGTGGAATTTCCATCCCCAAAACGTGCGTTTTTTGGGTCATTACATGTTTTATTGTTAGACTAGGCTAGACTGTGGCTCAAATAAAATGTAGAAAATAGATGACTGTATGCTGTAGATCAGGGTTGGGAACCTCTGGTGATGCGATATAACGGTGAATTGGAATGAGTTTATCACTAGTAGACATCCAATCCATTTAAACTGGGAGGGTGGCAGCGAATGAACATTCGTTCATTCGCTGCCATCCCTCCCAGTTCAAATGGATTGGACGTCTATGGTCCCCAGTGGCAGCCAATGCCAGGCAATGACTTCATTTTTTTGGAACATTTTACGTCATTTCCAGTTGATATTTGGTCACTTCCTTCTCATTTCGGGGCATTTATGGGTCACTTCCTGTTGATTTTGGGTTACTGAAGAAGTGACTCGAGAATAAGGCTGCAACAACTAATCGATAAAATCGATTAATGAATAAGTTGCCAACAAATTTGATAATCAATTTTTGCCGGCAGCTATGAGCAGTCCCGTTTGGGTCCTTGTTTGCGTGTAATGTGAGGGTGCGTGGCAGTAACTCGAGCAAAAGAGAGGGAGAGAGAGTTCACTGCTACACTCAGATTGGGTTGTTGAATCAATAATATTACAAATTATCGAGAATTAGACTGTCTTTTGTGTGGTTCGATCCAGTGTGCCTCCATCAGAAGTAAATGAAGCTAGTTGTATCATGTATGATGAGATGTTACTACTTAGCACAGAGTGCTAAGCTAGTTAGCGATTATGCTAATCAGTGTTTTAAGTTCATTTGTATTGTGTTTTGGAGACGCATATTAGCACTTAAGTTATTGTTAGGATTTGTCACATTTGTTTTTCTAAAGAAACCACACACATAAAACCATTGATATAATGGTTTTCAACACACTCCCATTCAAACTGTAAATTGTCATACAAGAGAGTGTACATTGAAATTGGATTTGGAATGTATATATGAATAAGTGCTTAAGAAAACTGATTCATTACAGTCTGCTTGGTACTTATTTGATTTTGTTGTTTAGTTTGTTTAAATAAAATGAGTCCTTGACAAAATTTTTATCAGCGCCCACGAGAAGAAACATGCCAATCAGCAGCACTTTTTTTTTAATTTTATTTGAATGAACAGGATTTTTGCCTGATTTGTGCACTTGAGATTTTTTTCTAAATATTTTATACCCAGAACCTTTATTAAAAACTTGAAAAAGTTTTATGTACTTAAAGCAGCACTAGGGTCACTTTTCGACCTTTGTAAGAAATTTTCATGAAACTTGTGATGATATGTTGACTGATAACTAATTCAATGACACCTCTTTTATATTGATGAGGTTGTAACACTTTCACCGGCACTAATTAAGTTAAAAATGTAACTTAAAAAAAACAATTGTGCTGACTGCTTTGACATACAGTACGTCACTTCCTCCTTTCCCCATTCATTATTAAGACGGAATTCGATGCTAACGCTTTCACGGGAATTTTGCAAAGATGGCAGTGCAACAGAGACAAAAAGTTTTGTCTGAGGAGGAAAAAGGGGTGCTACCAGGGTATACCGAATAAATATTGGCCCGGCCTTTCACTTGCTGGCCTGACCCCCTCACCCCCCCAACCAAACTCGTCAGCGAGTTTCGGAAAAGTGGGGGTGGGGGGGATTTGGGGCGGGGGTATTAGCCACATTAAGGTAACCTTTTCGTGCTTCTTACAGCTGCTGGAAACCGAAATATTGTTTAATCCATCTCCAGGTGACCGTCATAATTTTACGACACTATGCGGGTGTGTACTGGTCCTCATGGGAAACGCAGTCTTCCTTAAGGCAAAACACTACCGCTTTTGTCCACCAGCGTCTCTAAAATCCACTATAACTGAAAATTTACAAAGTGTTGCATTAAAATCGTAGTTGTAGACTAAAGTTAAGTCAGGAAGCTGTAATAAAAGATTATTTTTGCAGGAAATAGTCATCCATTTTGTCTTCATTGTTACTTAAAACATGCCTAAAACAACAAGTGAAATTATGAAATGTCATTTATCCGATTAGTCGTTTCATTAATCGTCCGATTAATCGATGATTAAAAACTGTCGGTATTTGCAGCCCTACTCTAAATGAATAGTAGGTAACTCAAAATGAACAGGAAGTGACACGTAAATGCCCACAAAAGACTGGCTGTGAATGCTGTTTTCCGTACCATTGACGGCGTTAGACGTCCAATCCAGTCAAAGGCTACGTTCATACTACAGGTCTTAATGCACGAATCCGATTTTTTGTCATATCTGGTTTTTTGACGTGCCCGTTCAGACTGCCTTTGTCCATTGAGACCATTCAACTAATACGCATGCGCACTAATTCGCAGTTCGACAAGCGCTGAGCAAGACGACCCGCATGCGCAGAAGCATCAAAACAAATGACCACACATGCTGGCTGTCATCCATCATTCCAGGGATATCATATTTTGCTTTTTAAAAAGAGGACACAAATAACAGACATAAATAATCCCAGTTTAGGCTTATATTCAAAGTACAGTGCCTTGCAAAAGTATTCGACCCCCTTGAATCTTGCAACCTTTCGCCACATTTCAGGCTTCAAACATAAAGATATGAAATTTAATTTTTTTGTCAAGAATCAACAACAAGTGGGACACAATCGTGAAGTGGAACAACATTTATTGGATAATTTAAACTTTTTTAACAAATAAAAAACTGAACAGTGGGGCGTGCAATATTATTCGGCCCCTTTACTTTCAGTGCAGCAAACTCACTCCAGAAGTTCAGTGAGGATCTCTGAATGATCCAATGTTGTCCTAAATGACCGATGATGATAAATAGAATCCACCTGTGTGTAGTCAAGTCTCCGTATAAATGCACCTGCTCTGTGATAGTCTCAGGGTTCTGTTTAAAGTGCAGAGAGCATTATGAAAACCAAGGAACACACCAGGCAGGTCCGAGATATTGTTGTGGAGAAGTTTAAAGCCGGATTTGGATACAAAAAGATTTCCCAAGCTTTAAACATCTCAAGGAGCACTGTGCAAGCCATCATATTGAAATGGAAGGAGCATCAGATCACTGCAAATCTACCAAGACCCGGCCGTCCTTCCAAACTTTCTTCTCAAACAAGGAGAAAACTGATCAGAGATGCAGCCAAGAGGCCCATGATCACTCTGGATGAACTGCAGAGATCTACAGCTGAGGTGGGAGAGTCTGTCCATAGGACAACAATCAGTCGTACACTGCACAAATCTGGCCTTTATGGAAGAGTGGCAAGAAGAAAGCCATTTCTCAAAGATATCCATAAAAAGTCTCGTTTAAAGTTTGCCACAAGCCACCTGGGAGACACACCAAACATGTGGAAGAAGGTGCTCTGGTCAGATGAAACCAAAATGGAACTTTTTGGCCACAATGCAAAACGATTTGTTGGGCGTAAAAGCAACACAGCCCATCACCCTGAACACACCATCCCCACTGTCAAACATGGTGGTGGCAGCATAGTGGTTTGGGCCTGCTTTTCTTCAGCAGGGACAGGGAAGATGGTTAAAATTGACGGGAAGATGGATGCAGCCAAATACAGGACCACTCTGGAAGAAAACCTGTTGGTATCTGCACAAGATCTGAGACTGGGATGGAGATTTATCTTCCAACAGGACAATGATCCAAAACATAAAGCCAAATCTACAATGGAATGGTTCAAAAATAAACGTATCCAGGTGTTAGAATGGCCAAGTCAAAGTCCAGACCTGAATCCAATCGAGAATCTGTGGAAAGAGCTGAAGACTGCTGTTCACAAACACTCTCCATCCAACCTCACTGAGCTTGAGCTGTTTTGCAAGGAAGAATGGGCAAGAATGTCAGTCTCTCGATGTGCAAAACTGATAGAAACATACCCCAAGCGACTTGCAGCTGTAATTGGAGCAAAAGGTGGCGCTACAAAGTATTAACGCAAGGGGGCCGAATAATATTGCACGCCCCACTTTTCAGTTTTTTATTTGTTAAAAAAGTTTAAATTATCCAATAAATTTTGTTCCACTTCACGATTGTGTCCCACTTGTTGTTGATTCTTGACAAAAAATTAAAATTTTATATCTTTATGTTTGAAGCCTGAAATGTGGCGAAAGGTTGCAAGGTTCAAGGGGGCCGAATACTTTTGCAAGGCACTGTATGAACGTAGCCAAAATGAATTGGTGTCTAGCACAGTCAATTTTAGCCAGTGAGCTAAAATAAACACTATCCTAATGGAAGATTTTTATAGCAGTTGTTTTTCTTTTTAAACCGTGAGACCTTTTTAAAATCACGTATCGATTCTTGAGGGGAGCATCTCAATTACCTTTTGGGCTACAAAGCATTGCTTTTCGATATATTGGACCAACACTCTTCCTATTTCATGTGTGTTATGTTTTTTTAACCTGCAGTAATCCATCTTGCAATAAACAAACTACAAACACATATTGTACTTGTTAAAACAGGTGCATTGTGAGTGAATGCTTGTTTTGTCACATTTTCTTAAGAGTCACCGTGTTGCCAGAGCTCATGAAGCGAGAGTGCCAAAGCATTTTCAGCTGGCCCGCATCCAGCACTAAGCTCCTGTGCCAACAATCATGTGTGCTAATGGGCTTGCCAGGTACAGCACAGCGTCACCACTTATCTATTGTTTCCGCACACATTTAATAGATGGATGGATAATGTGTTTAAACTTGGACATGAGTGGACTTGGAAATGGATGCATGTGCCCAGTGGAGGTGAATGAAAGCCCGCTGGGTGTGCATATTAGGTGGTGTGCGCGGGAGGCAGGTGCACACATCAGTAGGTGTCCGCCAAATGTTGTCAATCTGCGTTTGCTCAGTAAATCCTTTAATTTTGTGGGGGAAGATGCAGGCAGCGCCACTGGGTATTACACAAGTCCTCATAAAAAAGGCAGTCATATATATTTTACAATTTTTTTGACTAGTTCTGTTGTCATGGAAACAAGTACTCATCCATTGTCTTTTTCCAGGCAAGTAAAGACATTCGGGGAAGGATGTGTCACTTTTTGTTGCACTTTTATTGTTTGAATTTTCAATTTTTATTTGAAATCCATCATTTTCTAAAATACAGTGGTATGAAAAAGTATCTGAACCTTTGGAATTTCTCACATTTCTGCGTAAAATCACCATCAAATGTGATCAGATCTGATCTTTGTCAAAATTACACAGATGGAAAAACAGTGTATGCTTTAACTTAACCTATAAATGTTTGGCTGTTTTTTTAAAATATTTTAATAAGGATAGCATGCAAACAATGACAGAAGGGGGAGGGGGGTGGATAAGTAAGTGAGCCCTCTGCCTAAGGAGAATTAAAGAGCAACTGAAACCAATTTAAACCTACAATTTAAGTCAGGGTTGTGCCCAATCACTGATAAGTGGTTTAAAGCTGCCCTGCCCACTATAAACCACACACCTGGTGAGAATTGTGTTAACGAGGAGCATTGTCTGATGTACATCATGGCTCGGTCAAAAAAAGCTGAAGACCTGCGATCAAGGATTGTTGATTTGTATAAAGCTGGGAAAGGATATAAAACAGTCTCTAAAAGTCTGGATGTTCATCAGAGAAGTTGTCCACAAATGGAGAGAGCTTGGCACTGTTGCTTCTCTCCCAAGGAGTGGCCGTCCACCAAAGTTGACGCCAAGAGTTCAGCGCAGAATACTCAGAGAGGTTAAAAAAAAGAACCCTAGAGTGTCTGTTAAAGACTTAGAGAAATCACTGGCACAGTCCAATATCTATGTGCACACTATATGTAAAACTATGGCTAAGAATGGCATTAATGGGAGGCCTACACGGAGGAAACCATTGCTGTCTAAAAAAACATTGTTGCTCGTTTAATGTTCGCAAAAAGATACTTGGACACTCCACAGAAGTTTTGACAAAAATATTTTGCGGATTGATGTAACCAAAGTGGAATTGTTTGGGAGTAACACATAGCATCATGTGTGGAGGAAAAATGGAACAGTTCATCAACATCAACACCTCATCTCCACTGTGAAGCATGGTGGAGGGAAAATCATGATTTGGGGCTGTTTTGCTGCCTCAGGGCCTGGACAACTTGCAATCATTAATGGAAGAACGAATTCAAAAGTTTATCAGGATTTTTTGCAGGAAAACCTGAGGCCGTCTGTCAGACCGTTGAAGCTAAAAAGAGGATGGATGCTGCAACAAGACAATGATCCAAAACACAGAAGTAAAGCAACTTCAGAATGATTTCAGAAGAACAAATTACACGTTTCGGAGTGGCCAAGTCAAAGTCCAGACTTTAACCCCATTGAGATGCTGTGGCCTGACCTAAAAACTGTGATTTATGCCTGACATTCCAGGAATCTGACCGAACTACAGTAGTTTTGTAGAGTGGAATGGGCCAAGATTAGTCCTGATCGATGTGCCAGACTGATCTGCAGCTACTAGAAAAGTATGGTTGAAGTTATTGCTGCCAAAGGTGGGGGGCACAAAATATTACATGTGGTGGTTCACTTACTTATTCCCCCCTCTGTCATTGTTTGCATACTATCATTAAAATATAAAAACCTATAAATGTTTGGGTGGCTTTAGTTAAAGCAGACTGTTTTTTTCATCTGTATGATTTTGAAAAAGATCAGATCACATTTGATGGTGATTTTATTCAGAAATATGAGAAATTCCAAAAGGTTCAAATACTTTTCCATACCACTGTATAGCATTTAAACTAGCGGACATTTGCTATGCATGTAAGCCAATTGTTGTAAATATTAGCATTATATAGCATTTAAGATGGCGGACTTTTGCTTTACAAGTTAGCTTATTGTTGTAAACATTAGCAGTGCCAATTCCAACAATTGTCTAACTTGCATTGCAAAGTCCGCAAGGCTAAATGCTTTATAATGCTAATGTTTACCAGATAGTTTCTGGTGCGCTTCTGGTCCCTTATGTCATTGTTTGCATACTATACTCATTAAAATATGAAAACCTATAATTGTTTGGGTAGTTTTACTTCAAGCATAGACTGTTATTTCATCTGTGTGATTTTTACAAAGATCATGTCACATTTGATGGTGATTTTATGCAGAAATGTGGGCAATACCAAAAGGTTCATATACTTTTTCACACCACTGTAAAAGCCGCAAAAAACGAGGGATCATTGTATAAGAGTAGTTATAGCATTGCAATTCTTTGCTACGGTCTTATTCACTTGTTTCCGCACAATACGATTTGTTGTTAGACAAGTCCCCATAAATACTGATGACATGACATTGGTCGAGGAAAGTGTTTTTCATCACGCAACCATATTTTCACTATCTTGACAAGTGCGGCCGTATTAATCCATACTATCGTTTTTAGCCAAATCTTCAAATTATTATTTTTATTGGTTCTAGATGTCCTATAGAAGATGTCAAAGCACACCGCAGAGATTTGGCGACAATTTAAGGTTTAAGGTGATGAGTGAAAAGGTGAAAACAATTTATATTGCAGCTTCAGGCAAGGACAAGTTTGACTACAAGCCGGCGAGGAATCACACGTGGGTGCAGATAACATTAGTCTATTTAAACGGTTTCTGACACAACCTTGCTAAGCTTAAGAAACTTGGATTTCTTATCTTTGGGGCTGCTGTCCAACGTTTTTACAGACACGGAGAAAAGAATTTAGAACAGTACAATGTTGGGCTGCAGCTATTGATTATTTAAGTAATCAATTAATCTATCAACTAATAATTGAGTAATTGGATTAGGAACATTTCAAGCAATTTTAAGAGATGTTAAACAAAAGCTTGCTAAGATTACACTTTCAAAAGAGCATTAAATGCGAATACAAAATACAATTGCATAGTGTTTCTTCAAACAAACTGTTCATTTTCCCCACACAAAACTGCTAAATAAACCTGTAAACTAAATGACAAATGCATAAAAAAAAAAAAAATTAAAAATAGCTTAAAGATTTGCCTTATGTTGGTCTTAACAGGGAGCAGCTGTATTCAGCCATGTGAAATTACTCATGTCATATTCACTGTTGCCACTAGAGGGCAATGTATCCACCCATATCAATAAAACTAAATGCAAACACTTTCAAAACCAACCATTACAACACCACTGTAATTAATCGAATCCTCAACGCAGGCAAAATTTGATTCGAAGCTTTTTTCTAATCCAATACTGGAGTTAATCGATTAATCTTTAAACTAGTTAATTCAAATAATCGAGTAATTGGATTCGGAACATTTAAAGCAATTTTAAAACAAAGGCTTTTTGAGATTGGACTTTTAAAATCATCCATGTTTATACATGTACATGTGAATACAAAGTAAAATTCAAGAGTGTTTCTTCAAAATATGCAGAATTTGTACGTCTGTCATTCCACTAGAGGGCATTGTATCCGCTCATATCAATAAAACTAAATGCAAACACTTTGAAAACAAACCATTACAACGCCACTGTAATTAAACGAATCCTCAACGCAGGCAAAATTTGATTCGAGGCTTTTTTCCAATCCAATTACTGGAGTTAATAGATTATTTGAATTAACTAGTTTAAAGATTAATCGAGTAATTGGATACGGAACATTTAAAGCAATTAAAAAAAACGGCTTGCTTAGATTGGACTTTTAAAATCATCCATGTTTATACATGTACATGTGAATACAAAATAAAAATCAAGAGTGTTTCTTCAAAATATGTAGAATTCAAACGTCTTTTATTTCACAAGAGCCATAAATGCATTTAAAAATAAAATACCTGAGATTAGCCTCAAACGGTATAAAAAATAAATACATGATCTAAGTACAACAAAAGAACAATTGGTTAACTTGCAAAGCAAACGTCCGCTAGCTTAAATGCTAATTTTTTTTTTTGGGGTACAATGCTCTTAACCATTCAAACACATATGCCTACACAAAATTGCTAAGTATATTAAATTATTAAATTATATTAAAAATGCGTTAGAAAACAGCTTAAACAATAACTTAGCTTATGTTGGTCTTAATGGGGAGCAGCTGGATTCAGCTATGTTAAATGAAATATGTCATATTCACTGTTGCCATTAGAGGGCCGTGTATCCACCCAAATAAATAAAACTAATTGCAAACACTTTCAATACAAAGCATTACAAGGCCACTCTAATTAAACGAATCCTTGTAGCAGGCAAAATTTGATTCAAAGCTTTTTTCTAATCAAATTTTTGGAGGTAATCAATTAATCGTTGCAACACTAGTACAATGTATACCTACAAATTTGCTGATTTCTTTATAATTCAATACACAAATGGATTAACGCACAAATAACGTGTGGTAATCAGAAAAAAAAAAAAAAATTCATGTTGTTTTTTTGAGAAATAAGATTTAGGCACCTCTTCGCACCAAATTAAAAGTGCACTTTCACCCAAAATATTGTCACTGGGCACCTGTCTTTGTGCAGAACAATTCCAAAGCATGTGATCTTTATTGTGTACACAACTTTACCGCCTGAATCCAGGATGTTAATTACTGATAGTACTGATATTTGTTTCCAGGTTAGATTCCATCCCTGAGCACTTGATTGCATACCCTTGAAATGACAGTGTTCAGTTAATCTCCACTCAGTAACTGGATAGCAGCCACACAGAACAAATCTCTATGGGTGAGAATGGACCTTCAGAGGAAAAATGGCTATGCTCGTCACTTGCCTCTCTGCCTCGCTGGTTCTGGGCAAATATTTGCCACTGACCGTGATCTGACTGAGTGTGTCACCAATTAAACATGACAACCAAAATGTGGGATAAGGTCAAAGGAACAGTGAGAAGTAGAACACTACACTTCTCGTTGGCCTAATAGGCCTATATCTCCCTTTACATTCATTCTGTAACTCACAGAAGTTGCAATGTCAATCAGCACCACACCTGACTGCTTATTCTGCATATAGTGGTACCTCTACTTACGAAATTAATTGGTTCTAGAAGTAGTTTCGTAACCTTAAAATTTCATAAGTCAAGACGCTTTTCCATGTAAAAGCCCTAATCCGTTCCAAACCCGCCAAAATTCAGACATACGTCTTTTATAACTCATAAAAATGCATCAAAACGTGTAACAAATGCATGTTAAAACTAGATTATTGCTCAATAAAAGGTAGTGCACTTATGTAAGGCTGTCTGAACACAAGGAGTAAATGATGAGGATGCTGGGATGCACACATACACATACAGTTGTATGAAAAAGTATCCGAACCTTTTGGAATTTCTCACATTTCTGCATGAAATCACAATCAAATGTGGTCGGATCTTTGTCAAAATCACACAGATGAAAGAACAGTGTCTGCTTTAACTGAAACCACACAAACATTTATAGGTTTTCATATTTTAATGAGGATAGTATGCAAACAATGACAGAAGGGGGGAAAAATAAATAAGTGAAGCATCAACATTTAGTATTTTGTGGCCCGCCCTTTGGCATTAACTTCAACCGACGCTTCCTGTAGCTGCAGATCAGTCTGGCACATCGATCAGGACTAATCTTGGCCCATTTTTCTCTACAAAACTGCTGTAGTTCAGTCAGATTCCTGAGATGTCTGGCATGAATCACTTGTCTTTAGGTCATGCCACAGCATCTCAATTGGGTTCAAGTCTGGACTTTGACTTAGCCACTCCTGAATGTGTAATTTGTTCTTCTGAAACCATTCTAAAGTTGATTTACTTCTGCGTTTCGGATCATTGTTTTGTTGCAGCATCTATCCTCTTTTTAGCTTTAATTGTCTGTCAGACAGCCTCAGGTTTTCCTGCAAAACACCCTGATGAACTTTTGAATTCATTCTTCCAGTAAGGATTACAAGTTGTCCAGGCTCTGAGGATGCAAAACAGCCCCAAATCATGATGCTCCCTCCACCATGCTTCACGGTGGGGCTGAGGTGTTGATGTTAGTGAGCTGTTCCATTTTTTTCCTCCACACATGCAACTGTGTGTTACTCCCAAACAATTTATCTTTGGTTTCATCAGTCCACAAAATATTTTGCCAAAACCTCTGTAGTGTCCAAGTGTCTTGTGGCGAACAATAAACGAGCAACAATGTTTTTTGTTTTTGTTTTTTTGTTTTGTTTTTTTTTTGAAGAAAGCAGTGGCTTCCTCCGTGGAGTCCTCCCATGAACACCATTCTTGGCCATAGTTTTACATATAGTTGATGTGTGCACATAGATATTGGACTGTGCTAGTGATTTCTGTAAGTCTTTGGCAGACACTCTAGGGTTCTTTTTTACCACTCTGAGTATTTTCCGCTGAACTCTTGGCGTCATCTTTGGTGGACGGCCACTCCTTGGGAGAGAATCAGTAGGGCCAAACTCTCTCCATTTGTAGACAACTTCTCTGACTGTCAAATGATGAATGGCCAGAATTTTAGAGACAGTTTTGTATCCTTTCCCAGCTTTATACAATTTAACAGTCCTTAATCGCAGGTCTTCAGACAGCACTTTTGACCGAGTCATGATGCACATCAAACAATGCTTCTCATTAAGACAATTCTTACCAGGTGTGTGTTTTATAGCGGGCAGGGCAGCTTTAAACCACTCATCAGTGATTTGGGAACACACCTGACTTAATTGTTTTGGTAAAAATGGGTTTCAAATGCTCTTTAAGGCCATGTCCACACGTAGCAGGGTATTTGGTAAAAAGAAATTTTTCTACGGTTTGACCTATCATCCACACGCGCACGCAGATTTAAACCAGGGTTCTTAAAAACGATGGGGAAGGTGAAGATTTGCGAATCCTGCGTTTGTGGCTCCATCATGTGGACACTGATAACCGAAGATTTACGTCACTGGCTGCGACAAATTTTTTCCTCACGTCACACGAGACCAATTTTTACATTTGAAGCAGAGGTTGCGCTAGACATTTTCGTTGTCTGTCATTTTGACTGACAGGGTCATAAAAATCCGGTCATAATCTATTTTTACCCGTCACTTAAATTTTTAAAATGATAATGATGACATATTCAATAGTATTTAGTTTTCATTCATTTTCAATTAATATTGTAACGCTTGCTTGGCGGCGAAAAATTAGACACGGAAGTCGTGGTATTTTTCTCCCTCTTTTTACTCTGCTTACCGCCAACAACACCAACAAAACAACAACTCCGCCCCCAAAGAAAACGAGGCAACTATATAGACCCCAATCACCAACGTCACACAATGATCTTAATTGTGGTTGTCAGCCCAAAATCTTCTAAATATATATTAAATGCATCTTACCAGATATAAGATGACTACTACATAGTCTGTGGTGATCGTTTGGTGCCCAGATTTCTTGTCGAATTACAGCAGTCCATCTCGCTCTCCTCTTCGGGTCTCTCAGAATACGGTAGAACTTCAAGTCTCTCCGTCTATCTTCTCTGTTATTGCAACCAACCGCCACACACGCCCTCACCATTTTGATTATTAATGTTAACGAGCAGAAAAACATGCCGTAATAGGAGGCGTGTACGTAGTGGTAATGTGTAAACACGACGAGCTGACACACAATATGGCGGCTCCAGTCAGGGGGGCGGAGTTGTGACGTCATGTGATTGGGGTCTATACACAGGCGGCAATCTAGTCCACCAATTGGATGATGCGTTGGCACACCGGGTGCACCAATAAGAACCTCGCATTGATGTGTCAATCACGGTGCCGCCGCCAGACCCTGGTGACGCTACAATATTCTGACAGAATAGCCAACGACGTCATGCATTAAGAGCGACAATAGCTAATTAATATGCTCACTTGCCACCCTGTGGTCTGGGGTGTGAATTGCAACCTGTCAAAATGACGGACGGACTTCAGTTTTTTCCGTCACCGTTTTAAAAAACCGGTCAACAACGGAAACTATTCGGTTAACGCGACCCCTGATTTGGAGTATATCAAATAGGCGCTTTTTTTGCTTAAATTTTTTTTTCAACTCTTGCTGTGTTTCTTATTGAAAAATGGGTATTTTGGACAATTATTGTTTTGAATGTACTTAAAAATGAAAAGTGGTTGGCTGTGGAAGGTTTTTTTTTTTTTTTTTTTTTCCCTACAGAAACGTGCAGGTGTGGACGCAATTATTTTTTTCCCCGACGTATTAGGGCAGAATCCTCGTTTTTTAAAAAAATCCTGCCACGTGTGGACATGGCCTAAGTCTCCTTAGGGAGAGGGTTCACTTACTTACTTTCCCCCTTCTGTCATTGTTTGCATGCTATCCTCATTAAAATATGAAAACCTATAAATGTTTGTGTGGTTTTAGGCCATGTCCACACGTAGCAGGGTATTTGGCAAAAAGATATTTTTCTACGGTTTGACCTATCATCCACACGCATACGCAGATTTAAACCAGGGTTCTTAAAAACGATGGGGAAGGTGAAGATTTGCGAATTCTGCATTTGTGGCTCCATCATGTGGACACTGATAACCGAAGATTTACATCACTGGCTGCGACAAATTTTGTCCTCACGTCACACATGAGACAGATTTTTACATTTGGAGTAGGGCTGTCAAAATGATCGCGTTAACGCGCGGTAATTAATTTTTTAAATTAATCACGTTAAAATATTTGACGCAATTAACGCACATGTCCCGCTCAGACAGTATTCTGCCTTTTGGTAAGTTTTACAGCAAGGCTTTTTGTGCTGTCTATCAGCAAACTCTTGTGGTCGCTTTGCGACATGGTTTATTGTTGTCTTGCCAGTTCAATATGGCTGCAGGAAGTCTCGGGCTGACGCCTACGTTGTAATGTTGTGCTTATATGATCCTTGGACAAGATTTGTCCGTAAGTATGGTTGTTGTAAATAATGTACATATTATGTTAGTAAGCGAAATGTTATATTTTTTGTATGAGATGCTTTTTGTTTATGTTTAGTGAACCTGTATAGCGTGCTAAGCTAACGTTGCTAATGCAATGCTTGTGTACTTTTTTTTTGTAGTTTTACGACGGTCTAAAGAGGACAATGGTTTGAGGCCATTTTATTAATAAATCAGATGAAAAAGAAAGAAGTCTGATTATTATGGCGTCGTTCACTAGCTGTCTAGCTTTGGAAAAAGTAGACGCTTCGGAGTGAGGACAGCATAGACAGATTTAAATGACAGTAGAGTGAAATGCCCACTACAGTCCTTATGTACCTTATGTTGAATGTATATATCCATCTTGTGTCTTATCTTTCCATTCCAACAATTTATTCTACAGAATATATATATAATTTACAGAAAAATATGGCATATTTTATAAATGGTTTGAATTGCGATTAATTACGATTAATTACGATTAATTAATTTTTAAGCTGTAATTAACTCGATTAAAAATTTTAATCGTTTGACAGCCCTAATTTGGAGTATATTAAATAGGCACTTTTTTGCTTGCATTTTTTTTTTTTTTTTTTTACAAACTCTTGCTGTGCTTCTTATTGAATAATGGATATTTTGGAGAATTGTTTTTATTGTTTTGAATGTACTTAAAAATGAATGAAAGCGGTTGGCTGTGGAAGTTTTTCTACACAAATTTGCCGGTGTGGGCGCAATTATTTTTCCCCGACGTATTAGGGCAGAATCCTCGTTTAAAAAAAAAAAAAAAAAAAAAAAAAAAAAAAAAAAACCTGATACGTGTGGACATGGACTTAGTTAAAGCAGACTGTTTTTTCATCGGTGTTATTTTGACGAAGAGCAGATCACATTTGATGGTGATTTTATGCGGAAATGTGAGAAATTCCAAAAGGTTCAGATACTTTTTCGTACCACTGTACAGTAGAGGTCCGTCTTAGCCAATTGGATGCCAGGAATTCTAGGCAATAGACAACCTGACCAAACACTGCTAAATGCCTTCTAACTACACATACAATAAGAAAATATCACACTTTGTGAATTTATAACTGAAACTATGGCGAATTTTCATCTCGTTCTCGCGTCGTCAGATGACAACTGGCATCCATCTCGTTATGTTTTAGTCTCCCAAGACACGTTTTCTTTGTGACGTCATCATCATGAAAAAAAATTGTTCGTTAACAGAATATTTTCGTCATCGTTGACGTAAACAACACTGGTCTGAAAGTACTCTCAGGCAGAGACACTTTGAGTTTCCCCTCATTGAAAGACCAACATCCAACATCAGTCAAAATCCAATCAGGCCCCACGTTATCTATTGCCATTGTGTGCTTAACTCACCCTCCTGAGATCTGTTAGCATCGCTCTTTGCAGGGGTTGTTCAGTCATAATGGAACATTTATGAGCATCCACTTGCGCATATATGCTATGAAAAACAGGCGCTGTCACCCTCTTCACAACCCTACAACATACAGTATAGGCTAAAGTACTATAGGTCTTTTCCCTTAACGACTAACGTAAACAAAGAGCCTCTTGAGAGGAATAAGGAAAAACGCTGCCAAGTGTCCAATACCCATTATCACTGTCACTTTAACTAACCAGGATCTGACCATGACCACAATCTATTTTTTTTTTTAACATGGACAAATGAGCAAAAACAAACCATAAAATCCTTTTGAATATATGCAATGTTTTTCAGCACAGTAATGCAGTAAATAAGATAAAGGCTTCCTACTGCTGTGTTTGGAAATTGCCTTCAGCTGGATTTAGCGAGATCGTGCTTTCTCATCACGTCACATGATTTAAATCATGTTTTCCCCGCTGCATTTGATCACGTTAATGAGCCTTGTTGGACACATCTGATCACAGAGCACAAATTAAGCTTAGCAGTGGTGCATACTTTGATAAATTGTGTAAATCTAAGGAAGAGTATGCTCTAAATAACAATGTTTTGTACCTTAGTGGATGTTCTTTCACTTTGTTCTCTATACCTGGGGGAAAAATATACTTTTTTTTTGGACCATTTAAATGTTTTACAAGACTGTGTTGGCAGTGATCAGTTTCAAAAGTCTGTATGTAAAGGTAGGAAGTGTCCGAATCAGCGTTTGTCATCAAAACTTAATGCTTCTGAAATCTTAATCAATGGTCAAATGTATGCTGGCACAAGTGATGCACAATTCATTTTTCAATCGCTTTCATCTTTTATCAGAGCGAAATGTCTGCCTGGCTTCACCACGCTTGGCCGTGAACGAAAGGAGGGCAAGACATTAAAACCGGGATTGGCAGTAAGTACTCCTGTTCCTTTCCGTGTTTAACACAACTTTACTTTTGATAGCTTAAATCATTAATCCATACAGCCATGCAAATTACTCGAATGCAAATGAAAAATGCATTAACGGAGCACTTCTAATTGGCTTCTGCGGTTTAATGTATTCTTATTTTATGCAAACTCTTAGAATGAAACCTGTTTTGATGGGTTTATGAGATGTACTGGTATTAGGGTTGCCAACTCCCTGGAAAAGAAAAAAACGTACACTTCATTGGTAGAGCCGTCAGTCCAACAACCGTCACCCTTTAATTATTTTTTTTGTATGTGGAAAGTGATGTTTTTATTTCAATTATGCTACTATCATAATTTCAATCAAAACTAAATTAGGCACATATTTGAGTTAAGTAAGTACATTAAAAACGGTATCAGCAATTTATTTTTAATAGGGTTGTTCCGATCATGTTTTTTTGCTCCCGATCCCGATCGTTTTAGTTTGAGTATCTGCCGATCCCGATATTTCCCGATCCGATTACTTTTTTTTGCTCCCGATTCAATTCCAATCGTTGCCGATAATTTTTCCCGATCATATACAGTTGTGGTCAAAAGTTTACATACACTTGTGAAGAACATAATGTCATGGCTCTCTTGAGTTTCCAGTTATTTCTACAACTCTGATTTTTCTCCGATAGAGTGATTGGAACAGATACTTCTTTGTCACAAAAACATTCATGAAGTTTGGTTCTTTTATGACTTTATTATGGTTTAACAGAAAAGGTGATCAAATCTGCTGGGTCAAAAATATACATACATGGATCTGAAAAAGCGAATCATTGACTTGAACACGTCAGGAAAGTCACTTGGAGCCATTTCAAAGCAGCTGCAGGTCCCAAGAGCAACAGTGCAAACAATTGTTTGTAAGTATAAAGTGCATGGCACTGTTTTGTCACTGCCACGATCAGGAAGAAAACGCAAGCTATCACCTGCTGCTGAGAGAAAATTGGTCAGGAGGGTGAAGATTCAACCGAGAATCACCAAAAAGCAGATCTGCCAAGAATTAGAAGCTGCTGGAACACAGGTGTCAGTGTCCACAGTCAGGCGTGTTTTGCATCTCCATTGACTGAGAGGCTGCCGTGCAAGAAGGAAGCCCTTGTTCCAAAAGCGGCACCTTAAGGCTCGACTGAAGTTTGCTGCTGATCACATGGACAAAGATAAGACCTTCTGGAGGAAAGTTCTGTGGTCAGACGAAACAAAAATCGAGCTGTTTGGCCACAATGCCCAGCAATATGTTTGGAGGAGAAAAGGTGAGGCCTTTAACCCCAAGTACACCATGCCTACCGTCAAGCACGGTGGTGGTAGTATTATGCTGTGGGGCTGTTTTGCTTCCAATGGAACTGGTGCTTTACAGAGAGTAAATGGGATAATGAAGAAGGAGGATTACCTTCAAATTCTTCAAGATAACCTAACGTCATCAGCCCGAAGATTGGGTCTTGGGCGCAGTTGGGTGTTCCAACAGGACAATGACCCCAAACACGCATCAAAAGTGGTAATGGAATGGCTAAATCAGGCTAGAATTAAGGTTTTCGAATGCCCTTCCCAAAGTCCTGACTTAAACCCCATTGAGAACTTGTGGACAATGCTGAAGAAACAAGTCCATGTCAGAAAGCCATCAAATTTAACTGAACTGCACCAATTCTGTCAAGAGGAGTGGTCAAAGATTCAACCAGAAGCTTGCCAGAAGCTTGTGGATGGCTACCAAAAGCGCCTAATTGAAGTGAAAATGGCCAAGGGACATGTTACCAAATATTAATGCTGCTGTGTGTATATTTTTGACCCAGCAGATTTGATCACTTTTTTCTGTTCACCCATAATAAAGTCATAAAAGAACCAAACTTCATGAATGTTTTTTTTTTGTGACAAAGAAGTATCTGTTCCAATCACTCTATCAGAGAAAAATCAGAGTTGTAGAAATAACTGGAAACTCAAGAGAGCCATGACATTATGCTCTTCACAAGTGTATGTAAACTTTTGACCACAACTGTACATTCAACATACAGTACATAAGTACTGTATTTGTTTATTATGACAATAAATCCTCAAGATGGCATTTACATTATTAACATTCTTTCTGTGAGAGGGATCCACGGATAGAAAGACTTGTGACTTTGTATATTGTGACTAAATATTGCCATCTAGTGTATTTGTTGAGCTTTCAGTAAATTATACTGCAGCCATGCCCCAATGCATGACGGGAAGTGGAACCATGGTGGGAAGTAAAACCATGACTGTGCGTCGTGCTACCAATGGATATATCTTCTCTGCTTTGGGAAATAACTTAAGGTGTTAAGACAAATATCAATTGTCACCTTGCTTACCCACATTGCTTACCATGATAAATCTAATCATAGGGAGAGGGATTGTAAGGTTTTAGCCAATTGAAGAATGACTCCAAAGGCTGCCAAAATTCACTCAACTCATTTTGCGCTGCCTTTTATCTCTCTATGTAGGTAAAATGGCGTCATTACAGATTGAGCGCGACAATGAGTGAGAGGGTCGTGCAGCGCATATATTAATAGCGTTAAATATTTTAACGTGACCCTACCTTAAGCCTGAACTAAGACTCTGGATGAGTGTAACATATTATGTCTGTAACGTTAAATACAATTGGAAAACGATTTAATAAAAAAAAAAAAAAGGAAAAAAAAAAAAAATATATATATATATATATGTGTGTTATAAAAAGGCATGGCCGATATTTTTTTGCCGATTCCGATACTTTGAAAATGACGTGATGGGACCCTTTTAATACAAAAAAAAAATACTAGACTAAATTTAACATCTATCCATCCATACATAATCTTCCGCCTAATCCGGGTTCAGGTCGTGGGAGCAGCAACTTTAGTGGGGAACCCCAGACTACTCTCTCCCCAGCCACTTCAACCAGCTCCTCCTGTGGGACCCCAAGGCGTTCCCAAGCCAGCTGAGAGACAGTCTCTAAAGCATGTCCTGGTCGTACCTGGGGCCTCCAACTAGTGGGACACGCCCAGAACACCTCTCTAGGGAGGCGTCCAGGAGGCATCCGAACCAGATGCCCAAGCCACCTCAGCTGGCTCCTCTCAACATGGAGGAGTAGTGGCTCGACCCTGAGTCCCTCCTGGATGACCAGGCTTCTCTAAGAGAGAGCCCGGACACCCCTACGGAGGAAACTCATTTCGGCCACTTGTATCCGGGATCTTATTTCATTCACAACCCACAGCTTGTGACCATAGGCGAGGGTAGGAATGTAGATCCATTGTTAAATCGAGTAAATTGAGAGTTTTAACCATTTGGCTCAGCTCCCTCTTCACCACAACGGACATGTACAGAGTCCGCATCACTGCATACGCTGCACCGATCCACCTGTCGATCTCCCGCTCTCTCCTACCCTCATTCATGAACAAGACCCTAAGATACTTGAACTCCTCCACTTGGGGCAGGACCTCATCCCCACCTAGAGAGGACACGTCACCCTTTTCCGACTGAGGACCATGGTCTCGGATTTGGAGGTGCTGATCTTCATCCCAACCGCTTCACACTCGGCTGCGAACCGCTCCAGTGAGAGGTAGAGATCATAGCTTGATGAAGCCAACAGCACCACCTCAACTGAAAAAAATCAGAGATGCAATGCTGAGGCCACCAAACCGGACCCCCTCAACACTTCGGCTGAGCCTAGAAATTCTGTCCATAAAAGTTAAGAACAGAGTCGGTGACAGAGAGCAAAATTGGCAGAGTCTAACCCTCACTGGGAACGAATCTGACTTACAGCCGGAAATGCAGACCAAACTCTGGCACCGGTCGTACAGTTACCGAACAGCCTTTACCAGGGGACACGATACCCCGTACTCCCAAAGCACCCACTGCAGGACCGAGGAACACGGTCGAACACCTTCTCCACATCCACAAAACACATGTAGACCGGTTGGGCGAACCCCCATGAACCCTTGAGGACTCTGCAAAGGGTGTAGAGCTGGTCCATTGTTCCACAGCTGGGACGAAAACCACACTGCTCCTCCTGAATCCGAGATTCGACTTCCTGACGGGCACTCCTCTCCAGCACCTCTGAATAGACTTTACCAGAGAGGCTGAGGAGTGTAATCCCTCTGATTGGAACACACCCTTCTGTACCAACCCCCTGCCAAAAAAAAAAAAAAACCTACACCTACATCTGAGACATACTAGACTCCATACAAAGACTCAAACCAAAGCTCTCTCATGAAATTCTGATGTTTGATTTCATTTCAGATTTTTTTTTTCATATCAGTTCATGTTCAAATTCATGTCAATGTCCCCCTGAAGTGGACCCATTCATGGATAGCTCTCTGAAGCCACCGCGTTGCATTACCATAATGCACATAATGCAAACAATGATCCAAATGAGGGACGGCTATGTTGACTTCGTTGTTCCTTGTGGAGGCTGGCCAGACCGCAGTAGTTTTGCAGGTTCACACAGTTTAATGTTATGCTAACTCTGATGCAGGTTGGACTTTCTTTAGCAAAATTAGTGGGGTTTTCCCCCATCTCCACAACATTGACGTCTTTTTACATTACTTACAATGGCTGCTGCTGGCCGAAAAATTCTAATACCCCTCCTCTTCGAAGGGGGCGGAGGAGGCGACATGTTGTCGACGTGAATCTGTCAGGGTTGTGTGCGTGTGTGAGTGGGGGGGAATAGGGGTCAAGTCATCAGCCAATCAAATGTGCGTTTGAGGGAAGAATTCACCGGCTCATTCAGCAAGTGAAAAGGGATAAATGTAAGTCTAAACATAATGAAAATAACTCAGTTAATAATAATGGGAGGGTCTATTTTATCCTTACAGCATATGGGAAGACAATCTAAATCACCTATGTAACTGAAGTCACTATATAATGCAAATAAGGTTGCTTAAAAGTTTCTGGGGACGATATGAGCATCCTGAAAAGTTGGTAGTGCTATGTCCCTATGAAAACCTACGCCCTTGTTTTCAAGGGACAGTTGGCAACCCTAACTGCTACGTACTTTTAGTACCTCCAAACGTATCGAGTATCTTTGTTTCTCTTTAAAGGGATCCTCTGTTTTTAAGACAAGTAATTCTTAAAAGATAAATGTTAGTATGATTTATAATAATTTGATATTAAAACCCCTCTTAATGTTTTTGTTTTAATAAAGTTTGTAAAATTATTTTAAGTGATAGGTCGCCATTCTTGTTACGTCGCAGTGCGTGACGTCACTGGTCCCGTTGCCGAAATTCCAGCATGTCACTCATTAGCTTTCCCAACATGTCGTCAGTTCTACCCTTCCTATTTGAACCAAATCTGAAAAGTGAAGAGCAGGACAGCACTGTAGGTTGTTCACAAGACGAGCTTCAGGGAAAAATGCGTGCAGCAAATACCTGATAAGACAAAAGTTGGGCAAAACTGGTGATGCGAGAGAGTCCTGTTGGGAAGTCCGGTTGGGAGCGAGAGTGTATGCTGTCCGGTTTTATTAGCAGATATTCAAGGTAAGCATATTGCGTTTTCAAACTTATGTCAATATGATTATGTAGATTGTTAGCATCCAGAGCTGTCGTGTGCTTACAGTACAGGCCAAAGAGCACACCTTGTGTAATCCATGTCTTGTACATTGTAACGCGTGGTAGCTAGGATACGTGTATAAAAGTACCAAAAAGGGAGAGAGAAGCTTCCACTTATGCACATTTATTCACAAAAAAATATTTCCACCTTGACCACTCTTCACTCGGGAGCTCAGCAGTACGCAAACACGCGTTCCCTGACGAACTCCCAACATTGTTGTAAGGTCCACGCCAGAGTCACTGACGTCACTGTAGCGTGCCATAGTGCTTTAATTATTTAGTATGATTTGGGGAAAACTCCCACGAAGAACAGTCAACAAAAAAAGATAGCAATAGTAATCCAAATCCGCGTTTTTTACTCACTCGAAGATCCAGGAACTAGACCGATACCTTGGCAATGTCGCAACCGCGATTAGGCTGTCGATTCCACAAAATAGACTGATCCGAAAAGCAGCTGTGGGACCGACGAATCAAAAAAATGGACAGATCCGAAACCAATATTGCAGAAGCGGTGGGACCGTCGGATCCAGAAAATAGACAGATCCCTTACTTGACTGAGGATCCAGGAAAAATGTTCGGGCGCCAGTTGTAACGCGTGGTGGGTAGGATACGTGCATACAGGGACCAAAAAGGGGGAGAAGCTTCCACTTATGCACATTTATTCACTAAAAATAATAATTCCACCTTGACCACTCACTTCACTCCCCTCGTTTCCATTTGACTGGAAATTGCATCCAAAAGCAGCACATCGTGGCATTTTACTTCGCGAGTTTAGGCAGCAGTAAGCAATTGTTGAACACGAAAGATACCAATGACGTCATCACTGCGAGCTCGCGAACCTTGGCGCCAACTAACGGTCAAAATATGGACTAAATATTATAAAATATTGCCATTGATTTAACATTTTATGTGTTTCTAACAACATATTTTGGTACAAGAGAACAATTGTGGTTTATTAGAGCCTACATGTATTTAAGTTAGAGGATCACTTTAACATGTTTTATTCAACATTGCTAAATATTCATGTATTCATTTGTGCAAAGGTTGTTTATTTGATAAAAGATGCAAAAGCATTGATGGCCATTTTGCACTGACCGGTTTATAAAACTGACTAATACGTTGAGATTTTACTCATTAAATTGTTGTGAAATTACTTCTTAGTTAGCATTTCTGTTTACGCTGAAATTCTAATTATCTCTTAACAACATAATAAACCAGAATTGTCTCTTTATTGATTGGCTTCTCGACTAAATTCTTTGAGGATTGCACTCATTATTTTCCATCTCAGTTAATGCATGATAATTACCCAAATGACCGATTTAGTGTGCCGTTTTAAATGTGTGTTTATATGTACGTATGTGTGGTGTTTGGTATGCTGTGTTAGCCCAATTGCAATTCAGCTGCGCAAAACCCAGCAGTGATTACATGCAGAACACCCACATGAATGACCTAGATATTTTGGGATGTTTAAATCCAATCTGGGCCACCCTCGCTCTCTCCTCAACACACATGACGGCACAGGTAGCTGACACATACACACAGAAATACGCTCTCAAACACTGGAACATTCCAGGGAGTGTTAGGTTTTTAAATACTGCACAAGTGTTGCAAAATAGCTGCAAAATCAGATTGTTTCAGTGAAAGTGGGCCAAGGGAAACACTGACGAGAAAGAGAGAAAGAACGGAACGGGAAAAAAAAGAGGAAAAGGAGTGTCGTGGGAGGTAACTCAAGGACATTCCGCCTGCTGCTGTGTTACAGAGCATGCTGCAGACTAGCAAGCAAGAGCTTCCCTTTTGGCCAGTGTTACATAAGAACCGAGTGTGACAGACAGATACACGCGCGCCGACGCCGACACATACACACGCTCATAGCTTAAACACCACTGAGCTTTTTGCCTGAAATTTCACTGCAGCCCAACTGATTAAAGCTCTTTTGCCCTCATTGGAGCAGAATGGAATAGAATAGAAATAACTTGTCGCATTGTGGCTTTAATATGCAATTCAAAGATAAGCTCAAAGATGTCACGTATGCTCAAAGGAGAATGGTTCGAGGACACGTGAGATATGCCGGGAAGGAATATGCTGATTGGATTCGGTGCCGAGAGTCAGATGAGGAAGATCGATAGAAGTGAGTTGCCAGGCAACCGGCAAAGACTCCAGGAAGTCACAACGCGCCAGCTATTGGCGAGCGGCGGTCCATGCTAATCTCTAAAAGCAGCGACATTTTTAATTTAGTTGACCTTTTTGTGTTTCATTCTACTCGTGGATGTATGAATGTAATAAAGAAGAAACAAATGTACTAACCAAAGACAGTCCTGGCTGGGACGGATTCTCTGTTGAGCCAGAAGGACACCTGTGAGAGGATGACCGTCATGATGCAGGGCAGATAGGTCTGGATTACAAAGTAGCCAATTTTTCTCTTCAGGTGGAAGTGGGTCGTCATCACCACGTACTCGCCTGTGGAACGTACATGGCAATGTCAAGAATGCCACTTTGGCGCATAAAGGAGAAGTCATACCTTGACTTAAAAACTTTTCAGTAGCAGGCATTTACATTTCTTAAAAACCTCAGTGAAGTTGGCCCCCATTAGACGAAACATTGTATAAAAATTAGGGCTGTCAAACGATTAAAATTTTTAAACAATTTAATCACAGCTTAAAAAATTAATCGTAATTAATCGCAATTCAAACCATCTCTAAAATATGCCATATTTTTCTGTAAATTATTGTTGAAGATAAGACACAAGACTGACATAAACATTCAACATACTGTACATAAGTACTGTATTAGTTTATTATAACAATAAATCCACAAGACGGCATTATTATTAACATTCTTTCTGTTAAAAGGATCCACGGATAGAAAGACTTGTAGTTCTTAAAAGATAAATTTGAGTACAAGTTATAGTAATTTTATATTAAAACCCCTCTTAATGTTTTCGTTTTAATAAAATTTGTAAAATTTTCAATCAAAAAATGTACTAGTGTCTTTAACTACGTAAGGTAGTGATTGAAATACACCACAAGGTGTCAATGGTGAGTTTTAAATAGAGATCTAGCCAAGGCAAAGTCTGAGTAAGTTGTATGTGTATTTTGCATAGCTATTTTGATTGGGAATGCCAGTTTGTTGTGCTTTCACTAAATGATACTATAGCAACCTAACTGTTCCACCCAAATGCATGATGGGAAGTTGGGCAACCATGACTGTCAGTGGTGGCTGCAAATGGTATACAGTATGCTCTGTGTTGTGTTCGATTAAGCGTGTTAAGAAAAACATTGAATCCTGTTAGAGATAGGAATATTATTTTTGTTTTGCTTTCACTGAATGATGTTGAAGCGACTTAACTGTTCTGCCCAATTGCATGATGGAAAGGTGGGCAACCATGACTGTCAGTGGTGGCTGCAAATGGTATACAGAATGTTCTGTGTTGTGTTCAACTGAGCGTGTTAAGAAAAACATTGAATCCTGTGAGAGATAGGAATATTGTTTTCGTTGTGCTTCCACTGAATGATGCTGTAGTGACTTAACTGTTCTGCACAATTGCATGATGGGAAGTTGGGCAACCATGACTGTAAGTGGTGGCTGCAAATGGTATACAGTATGATCTGCGTTGTGTTCAATTAAGCGTGTCTCCTGTCGTTCTTCTCCACGTCGTTTACCACAATACATATATTTGTTATGAAAGAGTTGCCAAACCTTAAGCCGATAAAAGGCGTGGTCCAATAAATGCCTGTGTCCATTCGCATTTCTCTGCCTTTTCGCTCTCAGTGTGCTAAAACGGCGTCATTAACCAAAGGTGGTACATTTAAATAGTTTACATGAAATATATCCAACGAATATTTCTCTTGCTAAATTTCTTGATATTAATGATTTGTGCTCTTTTTGTGGAAATGACAATGGAACAATAATGCATTTATGTTTTGACTGTGTTTTGGACTGCTTTTTAATTTTTTTTTTTTTTTTTTTCATGATTATACTTGTCCCTATAATTTGAATGTAAAAGACATTATTTGTTACTACACTTACCCCAGAGATAATAGTTTTGAATATTTCATAAATTTTATACTTTGTCTTTTACTCACAAACAAAAGTTTGCAAAGAAAAACCTCCTATATTTGCATTTTTCCAATCAGAAATAGACTATACACTCAAATCAATGAAACTAGCAGTTCAAAAATCCTCCGGTTAAAATTTCTTTGTTTTTACATGTTAAACTGCATATATGTTTTTTTTTTTTTTTTTTTTTAAACTATATTTTATTTTGCAAAAATAAAGTAACCATGTTGATTGCGTCTGTATGTTTCCATTCTTATTTTGCCAACTGTTTGGTGAGGCAGATGTTTTGTATGCATCTAAGTTCGAATAGAAAATGATTTTTTAAAAATCAATAAAAAGGTAGCAGCACAAACTGATTTTTTCACAGCACCAACGAATGGCACCATTTTAGCTTCATTTTGCAATAAATGGGGTGCTTCATGACATCATCACTCAAAATTAATATCTCAATATTTCAAAAACGATGGCAACAAAAACGAAACATTTCATAGCACAAACCAGCACAAACGAAGCACAGACAACTGACACAATTTTTAGCCATTTGTAGTCAAAATAGTTTTTTTTTTTTTTTTTTTTTTTTTTACCTCAGATTGACCGATAAAAGAATGGTAAATATCTTAAAAATGATAGCAGCACGAACAATTTACATCATTTTTATATAAATTTGGGTCTGATGGAGGGCCATTTTCACGGAGGTTTCTTAAAAATACATTGTGTCTTGTCTTAAAAAAGAAGCAATGAACTAGAACTATCTATAAATAAATAAGTGTAGTCATCAGTACAGGGATTCCATTTGATAAACGGAAAGGTGTTCTCACTTCAGTAGCAACTGTTGATTGACCAACAGTGTCATGTTGGTCTTTAGTCGGACTAAACAATTTGTGTTTCAATCATATGTGACTATCACAATTGTCAGCCTCTGAATCGTCTCACTGGGAGTTAACTCACAGTAACTTCTTCAATTTTAAGTTGTCTTATTAAAAGATGCTTGGCTATTGTATTTTATGCTGTGGCAATTTTTGCCAGTATCATTGGACTAAAAGCGATATGGTCTAAAATGCTCTGCAATGGCCAGTAGGAAAATTCCAAATCTAGGACATGGCCTTTCATTTCGGTAAAATGATGAATGGGTGCTTCTGACACTGACATAGCCATCAAATTGTTTCATTTTCAGTACAACCTGAAAACGTTGCTTGTGCAGTGATGACAAATAAGTAAGACAGATGTCCCCATGTCAAAGTAAAGCAATGAAAAATTGGCCACTTTTACACATTATGCGCCTATTTTCTTGTCTAACGTTCCCTATCAGAAAAAATAAAACTCACACATTTTCCAAACATTAATTCAGACTGCTTCTTTTTTGATTCTATGCTCTTCCAAACGAAATCTGAGCACTTACACCAAATTTAGTTTTGACTAATTGAACCAGACAAGTGCAAATGCTGCCTCAGAGTGTGGAACAAGAGGCAGGAATAGACCAGAGATATATATATACCTGTGCTGGACTGTACCACTCCAGAAGCCACACTCTGCCCCATCAGATCGTACTGGTTTAACCTTGAACCGTCGTCCGCCACCACCACGGAATTATCAACTCCTTTGGTCCATACGTACACCACTTCGGCTCGGGTGTAAGCATCTGCGAAGGGATGAGAAATATAATTTCATCTGCATTCCAGAAACCAAGGGCTTAGGTTTGGTCTCAACATTAGTAGGGACGATATACCAGCATAACCTGCATGTACACTTTTTGCTGGGGACAGGACTTTAATAAGACCAATATATGATATAAAACCATTTCTCACGAATATAAACCTAATTAATTGGTAGATTAATTGGACTCAGGTTTTTCCTGCAAAAACATCCTGAAAAATTCATTCTTCCATTAATGATTGCATGTCGTCCAGGCCCTTAGGCGGCAAAACAGCCCCAAATCATGATGCTCCCTCCACCATGCTTCACGGTGGGAATGTTGGTGAGCTGTTCCATTTTTCCTCCACACATGACGTTGTGTGTTACCCCCAAACAATTCAACTTTGGTTTCAATAGTCCACAAAGTATTAGCCAAAACTTCTATAGAGTGTCCAAGTGCCTTTTTGCGAACATTAAACGAGCAACCAGTGTTGTTTTTGACAGCCATTTTAATTCCCGTCTTAGTTTTCGTCTTTTGGATGATAATACTTATTAGTCTTAGTCAAATTTTAGTCATTTCAAAATATGTTTGTCTTCATCTAGTTTTTGTTGATGAAAACTCTAATGTCGTCTAGTTTTAATCGTTGTTATCTCAATATTTTCGTCTGTAAAATTCAAAAGATTTACTCCAAAAATAAGGTTTCCAATGAACATTGGCAGAAGAGCAAATATTGCTACAATATTTTTATTTAGTTATACCCGGCTGGACGCCACGAACTGTATGTAAAAATAGTTGTCCAAGAGTTTAGGAGGACAATCACTGTTAACAATAGCCTAATACTAACGTGGACGTGAATGCTAAACTAACGCTATGAGTTACATTTAGCACTCAGCACTGACCTTTTAAGGCTAAAACAACATAGCATGTTCTCTCTTGCCGAGATAAAACGAAATAATACCGTGTGTGTCTCAAAACAAACAATGGGGAGACTGGAGAGGACACTAGACTAGTGGGTAGGTATGGGGGTTGCAGCACGTCACATGAGTGACACCACCAGGCAGGCTAACTACACATAAAATGTCACGCGTTGTTAACATGCGACGAAAACTAAGGCGCATTTTCGTCTTGTTTTCGTTTTGTCAGACAAAAACTGGCATTCGTGTTGATGAGTTTTAGTCTCCTAAGATCCCTTTTTAGCTCGTTATCGTCATGAAAAAATTGTTCGTCGACGAAATATTTTCGTTTTGGTCATTGTTGACGAAAACAACACTGCGAGCAAGAATTTAAAAAAAAAATTTCGACAGCAGTGGCTTCCTCCGTGGAGTCCTCCCATAAACACCATCTTTGGCCGTAGTTTTACATATAGTTAATGTGCGCACAGAGATATTGGACTGTGCCAGTGGTTTCTGTAAGTCTTAAGCAGACACTCCAGGGTTCTTTTTTTTACCTCTCTGAGTATTCTGCGCTGAACTCTTGGTGTCATCTTTGGTGGACGACCACTTCTTGTGAGAGAACCAACAGTGCCAAACTCTCTCCATTTCTAGACAACTTCCCTGACTGTCGATTGATGAACATCCAGACTTTTAGAGATGGTTTTGTCTTCTTTTCCAGCTTTATACTAATCAACAATTCTTGAGCGCAGGTCTTCAGACAGCTCTTTTGACATTAGACAATGCTTCTCATCAAGACATTTCTTACCAGGTGTGTGTTTTATAGTGTGCAGAGCAGCTGTAAGCCACTTATCAGTGATTGGGCACACACCTGACTTAAAACGTTTGGTAAAAATTGGTTTCAATTGCTCTATAAGTCCCCTTAGGCAGAGGGTTCACATACTTATTTTTCCATTTTTGTCCTTTTATGCATGCTATCCTCATTAAAATATGAAAACTTATAAATGTTTGGGTGGTTTTACTTAAAGCAGACACTGTATTTTCATCTGTGTGATTTTGACAAAGATCAGATCTAATTTGATGGTGATTTTATGCAGAAATGTGACAGTCTAAAAGGTTGATTTTTTTTCCGTACCACTGTATAATGCAAATGAGGTTGCTTAAAAGTTGGTAGGGACAATTTGAGCATAATGAAAAGTTAAAATATGAAAACTTATAAATGTTTGGGTGGTTTTACTTAAAGCAGACACTGTATTTTCATCTGTGTGATTTTGACAAAGATCAGATCTCATTTGATGGTGATTTTATGCAGAAATGTGAAAGTCTAAAAGGTTGTTTTTTTTTTTCGTACAACTGTATAATGCAAATGAGGTTGCTTAAAAGTTGGAACAATTTGAGCATAATGAAAAGTTAAAATATGAAAACTTATAAATGTTTGGGTGGTTTTACTTAAAGCAGACACTGTATTTTCATCTGTGTGATTTTGACAAAGGTCAGATCTCATTTGATGGTGATTTTATGCAGAAATGTGAAAGTCTAAAAGGTTGTTTTTTTTTCGTACCACTGTATAATGCAAATGAGGTTGCTTAAAAGTTGGTAGGAACAATTTGAGCGTCATGAAACGTTAGTGTCATGTCCCTACCGTCTCTATGCAAATCTACGCCCTTACCAGAAACGGTCCCTAATTAACATCTCCAAAGTTTAGATTTAATCTGCCTGTTCCGAGCATATCCGGAGTCATGTCGTTTCCTTCATAACTTGCCTATTTCTTTAATGTGATGTCGTGTCACATTGTGTCATCTTCCAACTTTAAAAGGAACACAAACACACTATCCCAACAGGACGGCGTGACCTTAAAAGAGCCAAGTCAGTGTTTTCTTGCCTCTGGCCAACCAACCTGTCAAGACTGCAGTGTTGCTCGACCACTGCTGAGGAAAGGATGGTCCCGCTGCATACTGCAGCAGAAGGCAGAGAGCTAAACACTGAAATATTTAGGGAGTGGATTCAATTTAAAGAGAAGGTGGGGGTTGGCGGGTGCACGGGTGTCGGCCGAGGACGGATCCTCACGCTCGTGCTGCGCAGCTGTCTGACAAATGGGAACAGGAATGTGCAGCCTTCCTCTCATTGGCCGTTCTTGTTTCCAACCTCCATCATTCTAGAATTGTGCGTATGCCTTCTTCAAGCACAATGCAAGGTGTGGGATTATAGAGTTGTCAGCAGGGAGCAGCTGGTGTGACGCGCTGGAAATTTTTCAAAGAGTGCTGCTTTGGATAAACACAAGTCTGCATGTCGCTTGCCTGCCAGCGTCTGGCAGGGACTTGCATGGCCCTGGCAGGGTCGAAGGAGACCGCGGGGGCCTTAGCGGACACTTCCTCTGGGAAAACATCTGCTGTCATGTTGTCGTCCCTTATCGGTCATGCTTCCAGTTGGATGAGATGCGAGCGCATGGGCAACATGAGATCATGATTTCTCCGTTTTCTATACTGCTTATCGTGCTTAGGATCAAGGCCTGAGCCGGAGTCTATCCTCGCTGATGTTCGTCGAGCTTTCCAGTTAACTAGGTCATCCAAAAAAAAAAGCTGAGAAGGCAACTGGTCTTCTTTTTTAGATCAAAGGATTTCATTTCTTCCTAAATTTGAAGTGGAGAGTCCCTCTACAGCAGGGGTGTCCAAACTTTTTGCAAAGGGGGCCAGATTTGGTGTGGCAAAAATGTGGGGGCCGACCTCGGCTAATGTCCTACACGTAGAACAATATATTTAGGCAAATATTAGTAAGCCATTCTGTGTGTCACATTTGCTTTATTTTTTTTTTAATTAACAATTTCAACAATCTTGCAACTAGCCCTTGTGGCGTTCTATTTCGACTCTCGGGCTCTTGTGAAATATTGCTGCTGTAAAGTTAAACTCGCTTCAATTTCTCGCTACGTATCTTCCCTGTAATCTTGTCGTACATGTCAGCGTGTCTTGTTTGGTTATATCTAGAGAGGTCCGATCACATCATTTTCAAAGTATCGGAATCGGCAAAAAAATATCGGCCATGCCTTTTTTAATATATATATATCTTTTAATTAAATCGTTTTCTAATTGTATTTAACGTTACAGACATAATATGTTACACTCACCCAGAGTGTTTAGTTTAGGCTTAAGGTAGGGTTATCAAATTTATCCCAATAACGGCAGTAATTTTTTAAGAAATGTATCACGTTAAAATATTTAACGCAATTAATACATGCGCTGCACGACCCACTCACGCTAGTGTTGTATCGGTCGCGAACGATTCGTTCTTTTTGAACGAATTGTTTGGGTGACCGAGACCGAACTAATCACCATCTGCACTGATTCGTTCTATGAAGTTGGTGCTTGTTCACTGCGTGGGAGGGCGTTGAGCAAGCGGCAGCGTCTTCTGACATCGCACACGACCAATCGGTCGCCAGCCTCATCGCGGGCAGGGGAGGGACCGGAAACAGAATCAGGGCGTATGTCACTCACTTCCACGTGTGGCCAATAAGCAGCCAGCGTGCAGGCAGGGGGGCAAGACTGAGTTTTGTCACTTCCCGTTCAGTGACTCGGTCCTCCGGCTCCTGACCTAGCTTGCTGCTAACTTGACTTTCCAGTAATGACTATGCGGTGAACGAATCAAAAAATGAAAGGAAAGGACTTTGTCACATATTTGTTAACGTGGAGCCTATCAAATGCAGCTAAAAAAGACAAAAACAACACACAAATCTAGCGAGCATGGTTTAGTGTACTACTTTTCTCAACAGACTCGGGACTACCTATTACGACATACTATCAAATTTACAGTAATTTAAAACACGGGTAGCTACGAGGCAAGCAAAAGCTGAGCTGCGGTCGCGTGACGGCAATGAAGGGGGCAAAGAACCGTCACTATATGGAGGCTTCATGGCAGCGATATTTACCTCATATGTGCACAGAAAAAAAGAATATATAGTATGATCACCATAATACTGATTTGCAATGAAACGGTATATACATGTCCATTTTTTCAAGTGTTTTATTTTTTTTTTCGTGTCAGGTGTTGGTTGGTTTGACAAATAATGTCAATCCGTCCATCATGTGCTACTCAAGCGCCCCAAAACAACGCACATGGACACGGGAGATGTCGCAATATGTCTACATTTTTCTTATCAGACTAATGAGAGTAGAAAGGCAATATCGTAAAGAGCAAACAATTTTCTCGTCGGCATTTGACGATCTGAGATGCGGGGACGACAGGGGAGCTGACTGGATTATTTTATTTATTAATACCAGTGCAAAAATTCAATACGATCACCATAATACTGATTTGCAATGAAACTGTATATACATGTCAATTTTTCCGAGTGTTTTATTTTTATTTTTTTCGTGTCAGAGCGTGTCGGTTGGTTTGACAAATTATGTCAATCCGTCCTGATCATGCGCTACTCAAGCGCCCCAAAACAACGCACGCGAACACGGGAGATGTGGCAATATGTCTACATTTTTCTTAACAGACTAATGAGGGTAGAAAGGCGACATCGTAAAGAGCAAGCAATCATTTCTCGTCAGCATTTGACGAGCTGAGATGCGGGGACGACAGGGGAGTTGACCGGATTATTTTATTTATTAATACCAGTGCAAAAATTCAATACGATCATCTTGATACTGATTGGCAATTAAACTGGCAAATATCAAAATGTAGTATTGTCTTTATTTCAGAGCAGCACATTCGACAACTAGCTATTTACACTTATAGTTTTAACAATAGTGACTAAAAATAATAGTGATGAGCATAAAAACAAAAATACAACAGAGCGAGATGTAAATTTGATGTGTTGGTCGTTCCATATTTAGAAATTAAACTTTCAATTTATTTTTATTTTCGTGACAGCAAGCATGCTGCGTTGGCTGGTAGCAAGCAGCATTGTAAATGTGATCAAGAACATGCTAAAGAAAGTCCGTGCGCCCCCGACCCCAACCCCCCGCTCCCCCCACAAAAGGAAAATGTTTAACCGTGTCCTCAATCGAAATGCAAGCACGAGCCATGACTAGGACAGACGACGCGGAAGTTCTCCCTCGCTTTTGCAGCAGCGGGAGGGAGACGAGGCTGTCTGTGAAAGCAGAATGATATCGCCTGTCACTCATTTCTGAAACTACGACGAGTGGTCAATGTGGAAGAGAGAGGGAGGGACCAAGCAATGTCACTTCCCGTTCAGTTATACTGCGAAGCGGTCTTTGGTGATTCGTTCGGCAACGTCACTTCCCGTTCACTAACCGAACGATTCATTTGGGCGGGGAGGGAGATGAGGGGGGCGAACGATTCGTTGAACGATTCGTTTGAACGAATCTTTTTACTGAACGATCCGGAATGGATTCGTTTACTCAAGTGAACGACAGATCCCATCACTAACTCACGCATTGTTGCGCTCAATCTGTAATGGCGCCGTTTTACCTATATAGAGAGATAAAAGGCAGTGTAAAATGAGTAGAGTGAAATTTGGCAGCCTTTGGAGTCTTTTTTTTTTTTTAATTGGCTAAAGCCTTACAATTAATCTCCCTACGATTAGAAATATCATGGGAAGCAATGTGGGGAAGCAAGGTAACATTTGATCTTTTAACACCTTATGTTATTTCCCAACGCAGAGAAGATATATCAATAGATAGCACTACGCACAGTCATGGTTCCACTTCCCATCATGCATTTGGCCATGGCTGCAGTATCATTTACTGAAAGCTCAAATACACTAGATGGCAATATTTAGTCACAATATACCAAAGTCACATTTATCCTTTAAGAATTACAAGTCTCTCTATCCGTGGATCCCTCTCACAGAAAGAATGTTAATAATGTAAATGCCATCTTGAGGATTTATTGTCATAATAAACAAATACAGTACTTATGTACTGTATGTTGAATGTATATATTTGTCCGAGTTTTATTCATTTTTTTTCTTAATGCATTGCCAAAATGTATATGATCGGGAAAAATTATCGGGAATGATTGGAATTGAGCAAAAAAAAGCAATCGGATCGGGAAATATCTGGATCGGCAGATACTCAAACTAAAACGATTGGGATCGGATCGGGAGCAAAAAAACATGATCGGAGCAACCCTAGTTATATCGCCTCACATTGAACTCTTTAAAAACACCGACTGTCTCTTTGCAAATAAGGCAGACACAGTTAATGCGTATTTTAGTGAAGAAATAGTCCAATTTCCACCTATCCTTCAAGCGTCAGCCATCGCAGTCAATTTTTTTGTTGTTGTTGATTGTCACCATCTTAGAATATTGGGACTAAAGGGTCACACGGGGTAATGTTGCTTAGAGTGCTGCCGCCTTTTAGTGGGTAAATGAGGAGCAGCATTTAGTGTGTAAGCTGGTAGCAGTACTGCTGACCAATTAAGTCTGTGTGCGGTCCAGACGTTATTGATTTTATGACAGAGGCTGCAGGCCGGATAAAATGAACTTTGGACATGTCTGCTCTACAGTGATACCTCTACTTACGAATTGGTTCTGGAAGTAGTTTTGGAACCTGAAATTTTCGTAAGTTGAGACATGTTTTCCATGTAAATGCCTTAATCCATTCCAAGCCTTCCATAAATTCAGACATAAATCATTTATAATGCATAAAAATGCATCTAAACCAGGGGTGAAGGTGGCTAGAATTTCTTGCCGGAATGCCCCGCGGTGAAGGTCGCCACGGAGCAAGAAATTTTATTTATTTATTTATGTATTTCATTTTTTTGGGGGGGGCGGGGATGAAACCTGTTAAACTACTGAAATGCAAAGAAAACTGTTTTAGCACAGTTATTACTATAACACCCACTATGACACCCATAGATGTACGATCCGTTTGACGTGGCCACCCTCTCAGTTCAAATGGACTGGATGTCTACTAGTGTTAAGCACATTTAAATTCACAGTTAAAGGATGAAAAGAGCTTGTTTTCTGTTTCATTGGTTATATTGTAGAATATCGGAAAAGGATTTCCTGACTCATGTATCGCCAGATTGTGAAATCGTTATCGTGTGCCTTGTATCGGAAATCGTATCGTATCGCCCCTACTTGTTACACAGTACATTATACACTTGACAGTTTCTGTGTAGCAATATAATTCAAAATTGTGTGTCGTTTTTCCTGTGGAAACACAAGTCACGAACATATTCCAAAAAATGGTATTACAAATAGTCCACAAACATGCTAGATAATCTCTTTGGAAAATTCAATATTTTGCTACGGGAACTCATGAAGAGATTATTTCCATTAAGCTCATTAATAAAGTAGAATTTAATTCAGTACAGTAGTGACCTGCAGCAAGGCCCATTGCAAACCCGCTTTGGATTAGCTTCAATTTGTATGCTATTAAATAGACGAATTGATTTTACCAATGGCCAATACCTTCAAAATTTTCTAATTATTGGGTTTGCATAAATATTTGTTTAATTTGCTAGTCCACTTGTGTACATCGTTAATAATAATAATGATAAAAATATTTTAGAGTGCCTTACTTTCTCCAGGAATAAAATTGACTAAATAATATGAAAATGTGTGTTGCTGTGCGGCCGCCAGAGATCACTTACAGCTGCCAAACTTGAGTGGGCAGGCATGGGCGTCCATTGGGAAGTCTTCAAGGTGCATCGGGCATTCTGCTCTCACAGTCAGCCTAAAGCCATCACACAGACATGAGCAGATGATTAAAAGAAACATGAACTCAGCGTGCGAACAGGAACATGCGGTGTTCTTTTTTGAATTTCCAGTCTATCAGAGGTAAACTGTCAAACTGCATCTTTTCCTCAGAACCACAGAAAGGTTCTTTTTTTTTCCTCCCCCTGAGCTTTTCCTTTCTGACAGCTTGCAGAAAAACAGCATGTCAGGCCACCCGTGACACACTAATCTTCCATCCGTCCCCTCATCTCCCTCATCTGTGACAGCAACACAGTCTTCTCCTCCCCCCGCCAGTAAACATGCTAAATAAATGTCTTGCAATCCTTGCCTAGCGTACCACCGGCTACAGCATATGGTATGTGTGGTGCATTTAGCTTACCAGATTTCATCTACTCCTGCTGTCCGGAATGGACATTCACAAGATTTGAAAATAGAGAAAGTACATATATAAGTATATATATATATATTTTAAATGACATTTTTCCGTCAACAATTTAGTTGAAAGTAGTATGCTGATTTGTTGTCATGGTGCAAAAGTGCGTTTATTTTCCTCTTTTTTTTTTTTTCCTTTGCAAGAAACCCCTGGTGAAAACGGTACTTCATTGTATTTCAAGTACATTCAAGATTTTACTAATATATTTAAAATGTTCTTTAACAAACTGTATTTTTTCAAAATTTTACTAAAATCATGCTTCCGTCCTTATACTTTTTACACACTTTAAAATAATTATATTACACTTGATAAAAAAAAAAAAAAAAAAATTCTAAAATACATACAAATTATGTGCAATTTCTAACATGTATTTTTTTTAAATTACGTTTTATGGAGCCCCTAAAGGGACATTGAGAGAAATAAAATAAATTTAAACAGGAGCTTAAATGCTACATAATACTCATGTTTACCAGACTGTTTCTGGTGCGCGCTACAGTCCCTCGTTTTTTGCGGTTAATGTGGACCAGAACCCACCGCGATAAGTGAAAAACCGTGATGTAGCGCCCCCCCACCCATCCCAAAAATTATAAAAAAAAAATAAATAAATGAATAAATAAAGTTTTGTTCAATCTGTTCATTCAGATCCATTATTGGAAAGAGACTTTTTATTTATTTATTTATTCATTCATTTATTTTTTTTACTTTTCCTCAAAGTATAATTTAAAAAAAAACTTGTATATGCATATAGTATATGTATGTGTACATTTTAATTCATGGTTTTTAAGCACTTTAAATGTATTAATTTTGATATTTTTCAATAAGCTACTGAATTATTTTTAAACAAGAAAAAGAGTGGACTCCCAGTCCATTAAAAAAAAAGTACCCAAAAAAATGGTCTTTATTAAATGCTTCATTGATCCATCCACTTAAATCCGCTCTAGCTGCTCAGTTATACACAGTGAGTTGCCACAGCAACTGTTTAACAAGTAAAATGATGATTGACACATGCGGCCTTTTGAAGATCGAATCTCGGGCAAGAGCAAAGCTTTAACTGTGTCAATCATCGTTTACTTTAACAAGCAACTTCAGCTCTGACAAAAAAGAGCAGGGAGTGGGAGGGAGGGAGCGAGCGGTTGACTGTGCAACCGGCTCGGGACAGCTCATCTGTATTTTAGTTTTTTTTTTTTTTTTAATGGAAAAAAAATCCGCGATGAACTTATGGTGTGAAGTTTGAAGCGCCAAGTAGCGAGGGATCACTGTACATTGTTTCTCGTGCGCACCAGAAACTGTCTGGTAAACATTAGCATTATATAGCATTTAAGCTTGTTATGCAAGTTAGCCAATGGTTGTAATTTTTTTTTTTTTTTTTGCATTTTTCGCAGTTAAAGGGGACCAACCTGCAAAAACAAAAAAAAAAAATCCATGAAGTAGAGGAGGAGCTTATTTACATGCAAAAAAAAAAAAAAAAAATTGGGGGGGTGTTCAATGTATTTATTCAGATTTATCAGCACTGGAAAGGGACACATATGCAACATTTAGTTTTTTCTGTTTTTTTACCCTCAAAGTATAATTAAAAACAAAACAAAAACACCATATATGTATATTTTTATAAATGGTTTTTAAACAATGCAAATGTAGTAATTATGACATGAATGAGATATATATAAAAGAAAACAATGATTTGTACATGTATACATGCATAAATCTAAAAATTTTTAAATAAAATAGTGATTTTTTTTTTAATTGAAAAAAAAATCTGTGATGGACTAAGAGCTGAAGATTAAAGCGCGAAGTAGTGAGGGATCACTGTATAAGCACGTTTATATTTTAGTAACAATTCATTACTAATGTACTCATTATAAAATACACTTCAATTTTACTTCTCAAGCAAATATTAGTACATATAAACTAATATGCTTAACAATGTAGTCGTTGTTGCATAAACATTATCAGTGTAGCCATTGTTGCAATTAGTTAACTTGCATAGCAAAAGTCCGCTAGCTTAAATGCTATATAATGCTAATGTTTACAAAAATCCGCTAGATTAAATGCTATATAATGCTAATGTTTACAACAACTGGCTAACCTGCACGGCAAAGTTCCGCTAGCTTAAATGCTATATAATGCTAAAGTTTACCAGATAGTTTCTAGTGCCCACAAGATTGTTTCTGGAATTCATTTAATTTCTGTCGATGTCCCTTTAGGGCAGGGGTTCCCAAACTATTCCACATCGGGCCGCTGTGGGTGCTGGATATCTTTCCAACAAATCTGGTGTTTTACAAGTGTAATCAGTTGATTGTAGTCAGGTGCTGCTTGTTTTAGCAGACACCTCATTGATTAAACGGTCTGTGTTCGATCGGTAGGGACAAAAACCAGGACCCACAGCAGTCCTTGAGGACAGATTTGGACACCCATGCTTTAGGGGCTCTGTAAAAACTAGAAGACGACAAACACATTTTGCGATGACTAAAATATGCCTAAGTCGAACAAGTGTTATCTTCCAAAAGACGAAGACGAAAATTTAAAGGGCTGCCAAGAACAACACCGATGCTTAAAGTATACAAAATATACTTTAAGTTGTGCCGCTTTAGCACAAAAAAGTACAGTAAGTACACTTCAAGTTCAACTTTTTCACAGTTGAATTACGATTAAAATGCTTTTACTAAATTATCAGTTATTCATTTTAGAGTGGCTTCAAGTAGACAAAAATGTTAAGTTTTGGTACACAATACATTTAGTTTTCACCAGGGTCATTTGCCATAAGTCCCTTCCTGTTCAAAACATGACAGACAGCGAGAACCAAAAGTGGTATTTGCCATGTGGCAAAATGGATTTTGCCATGTGGTATTTATTTATTTTTTTTGCCATGTGGCAAAATGGATTTTGCCATGCGGCATTCTTTTTTGCCATGTGGCAAAATGGATTTTGCCGTGTGGCATTTTTCTTTTGCCAAGTGGCAGTTTTTTTTGGCCATGTGGCAAAATGGATTTTGCCATGTGGAATTTTTTTGCCATGGGGCAAAATGGATTTTGCCATGTGGCATTATTTTGCCATGTGGCAAAATGGATTTGTGGCATTTATTTTTTTTTTTGCCAGTTTTTTTTTTTTGGCCATGTGGCAAAATGGATTTTGCCATGTGGCATTTTTTTGCCATGTGGCAAAATAGATTTTGCCATGTGGCATTTTTTTGCCATGTGGCAAAATGGATTTTGTCATGTGGCATTTTTTGCCATTTTGCCATGTGGCATTTTTTTTTGCCATGTGGCATTTTTTTGCCATGCAGCAAAATGGATTTATCCATGTGGCATATTTTTGCTATGTGGCAAAATGGATTTTGACATATGGCATTATTTTGCTATGTGGCAAAATGGATTTTGATATACACTGTATGGCATTATTTTGCTATGTGGCAAAATGGATTTTGCCATATGGCATTATTTTGCTATGTGGCTAAATGGATTTTGCCATATGGCATTATTTTGCCATGTGGCAACATGGGTTTTGCCGTGTGGCATTTTTTTTTTTTTTGCCAGTTGCCAGTTTTTGGTTTCTTTTTTTTTGGCCATGTGGCATGGATTTTGCCATGTGGCATTATTTTTGCCATGTGGTAAAATTGATTTGGCCACGTAGCATTATTTTTGACACGTGGCATTTCTTTTTGCCACGTGGCAAAATTGATTTTGCCATGTAGCATTTTTTTGCCATTTAGCAAAATGGATTTTGCCATGTGGCATTTTTTTCGTCACGTGGCAAAATTGATTTTGCCATGTGGCATTTTATTGCCATTTTGCCATGTGGCATTTTTTTGCCATGTGGCAAAATGGACTATGCCATGTGGCATTTTTTTTTTTTTGGCGTGTGGCAAAATCCACTTTTTGTTCTCGGCCCTGCTGAAACGGACTGAGAGTTTATCGCCGTCAATTGCGTTGAAACATAAGTAACTCCCAGTCCTCACGAAGGAAATCAACTAGCGCATTATATGTATATTTGATTACCGTGCTAGTGCATAATAGAATAATACCTCATGGTGTAGAGTAGCGTGCCTTCTTCTGTAATACGCAATAGTTTGTTGGGCATCGTCATGTTGTGGGCCACAGACTTCTTGCCATTGTGGAAGAATGTGTCTGGCGTCCAGATCTTGCTGGCCATGAGATTGTTGAGACGCAGCACAGCCATTGGACCCTTGAACTTTAACCTTTCATCCTTCCAGCTCTGTCTGAAGAACACATCAATGGTGTACTCCTACAATGAGAAAAAGTCACAGAATTGACACCGGTCCCTGTATATTTCTACTTTCACAGAGTATAAAAGAGTACAACCCCACCGCCGCCGCCACCACCACCACGTCTTTACCCTTTGACAAGCTCTCAGTTTGACTCTGACTTTCATACGGCGGCTTCGGCCTACTTTCCCTGCTGGTAGCTGTCTCTTCGTGTTAACGGCTTTAGCCAGGATGCATTGCGTGGAGGTGCATGCTTTTCTGCCTTGTAGGGTTTATGAAAGAATTACTGCCTTGTTGGAGCATATTCATTCATCTTTCATTCACCAAAAAACATCCTTTAGTTTCCCTTAATAACCGTGATATGTCCAGTTGAATGCAGCAAATGACAAATGAAGCCTTATTCAGCTTCTGGTCGTTAGCCACATTGTTCGGTTCAAAAAACTAATCACGAGAGAGCCAATTTTCAATTAAAATCAACACAAAAAGGAAGTGCCGGACGAGATTTTGAAGCAGGCTCGTGACGCTAGCTGAGAGCAGATTTTAATGGTTCCACATAAATGATCAGCAAAGTAAAGTGAGTCTGGTAAAATTACAGCGCAAGCGTGTTCCCACCTCCTCTTCCAACCACTCATCCTCAGTGAGATAATTATGAAGAATTGAGAGAGAGACTCAAGGTAATGGAAGAGGGAAACCTTGAGGAAAATTCCCTCGGATGTTTCTTCTGGCCTGCGTGTTAGCTTGTACAATTAACAGGGATCATGTCAAAAGTAATACACACAGTTGTACATGCTCAAATTGCTCATACCAGACAAGCACAAAAGAAGCATTTGGTTGAGGTTAATTGGCGTGAGCTCACGTGGGCTTGGGAATCTCAAATGGAGAATATTTTCGGTGTTTGGAATGCAGCTTCTAGTTACCATTCGCTCTCATATTAGAAGTACAGGTAGTCCCCGGGTTATGAACGAGGTCCGTTCCTACGCTGGCGACGTAATCCTGAACCTTTGTAGTACCCCTAGACATAGGCGGAGTTTGACTTTTGGGGCAGGGGGGGCGCAACATGTTGATGACCCTGAAACGTAGTGTCAGCAATAAAATTACAAGAATATTTATAATAATAAGTTGAAATTGAGCGGTTTTTTTTGTTTGTTTGTTTGTTTCCCATCATTCTTGAGGTGAATTCTAAATCAGGCTGCTGGCAGGACAGCTATACTTTTCACCAAGCTCATCATCCATTGAATATGGTACGCCCGCCGGTGTCGTGCCAATGCAGTTACCTCGGAGCCATATGGAGGTAGATTTGTGTCTTCATTATTCGATCCAAAAAAAAAAAAAAAATCTGATTCAATCAAAAAAAAGTTGCTTCAATCAAAATCAATGTTTTCAATTTAAAAAGTCACTTCAATAGAAAAAAAATTGTGTTTGAATGCAAAAATAAATTTAAAATAAAAAAAATGCATTTGAAAGCTATCTTTATTTGATTTATTTTTATTTTTTTGATTGAAGTAATGTTTTGTGTTTGGGCCACATTTTGGCTAGGACATTTGCATCACTATTAATCAAAAACTGCTTCTTACATAAAAAATATTTTCAAAAGAAAAAATCACTTCAATCAAAAAAAAAAAAACAATTTTAATCATAGAAAAAAAGTTTTTGAATGCGAAGAAATATTTGGGACTCAATTTTGCATTTGAACACTTAATTTTTCATTTTAAAAAGTTTTCTTTGATTTTAGCAATCCTTTTTGTGTTTGGGCCATATTATGGGTAGGGCATTTGTGTCTAAATCATTCAATCCCAATTATAAAAAATATTTTCAATCAATGAAAAAATTTTTAAAAATCATATATAAAAAATAAAATTGCCCTCCCCATTTTTTTTTTTTTTGAAAATGATATGCAAAGCAAATGACCGTCTAAGGTGCTAGTCACATGATCTGTTCGAAAAATAATTTTGACCCATTATAAAAATATCTTTTTTTGTTCATTTCATTCATTTTTGTTGTTTATTTTCTTGCTTTACAACTATTATATATATATATATATATATATATATATAGGAAAGTCAATTACACGCAATCAAACTTGCCCCCCTTAAACTCCGCCTATGCCCCTAAATACCTCATAAATCTCAAAATAGCTATCCAAAAACATGCATTATATGTCATTGTACTGTCCTCGCCAAGATATTGGAGTCCTTGCTAGACAGCGAGCAAAGTTCCGAAATGAGGATGTCACACGTCCATGCAGTTTGCCGAGTTTATTTAGCTGCTCACTACCTCAAAACTAGCAGAATGAAACAAATATAAAATTGAAATTAAATCAGTTTCATCTTCAATAACAGTAATTCAAATTTGCGTTTATAACTAGCTGCTGATACAACAATAACGATCTACACAAACGATTAGCAAGAATCAGTTAGCGTCCGCACATAAATAAAAATAATCACATACACTCGCCCCAAGTATTTGACCACATTTGAAAACGCACAATAAACCATACAAAAGGTGTTATATATAGGTGTTGCCTCTGTGGATGCTTCACAAGCAACAAATGTGCACGCAGGCTGTCACCTCTGTCACTCGGCTGCTCTGTGTGTGCGTGTGTGGGGTGGGCGGGTGCATCTGTACATGCTGTTCGACGCTATCTGCGCCAAAATAAAAGCATGCAGGCATTTTTTTATTTAGAGGGTGTTTCGTGGTATTTAAAGGGTTAATTCCGACTTACGCGGAAGTCCGGGTTACATCGCCAGTGCAGGAACGGAACTCCTTCGTAAACTGGGAACTACCTGTATTTTATAATATTTTTGCCTGACATAACCTGAAATTTCTTTCTTAAAGGTAATCACGGATAGAAAGACATGTAGTTCTTAAAAGATATCAGTACGGGTTATTATCATTTGGTTGACGTCACAGGGCGGTGACGTCACATGGGTACGCTGCCGTACTTCCACAGTGTCACTCTTTAACTACGTAAGGTAGTGATTTAAATACACCACAAGGTTTCAATGGCGAGTTTTAAATTAGAGGTCAAGCCAATGAGTGCGTTCTGTCCCTTGACTGACGCCGTAGTTTTCTTTTTAGTGCGGGTCCATTGTGCCTTATGTTCAATTGTATGTTGTCTTCACAACATACAAGACTCCTGATAATGGCTCCCAGCATCATAGTATCTATATTTTGACTAAATATTGCCATCCAGTGTATTTGTTGAGCTAAACAAGTTGCTAAAATGTTTAAATAGCATTTGACCAAAGTCTGAGTAAGTTTTATGTGCATTTTGCATATCTATTTTGATTCTATGCACTTTTCTTTATGTGAACATTATTTTTTAAGCGATATGAATATTATTTTTGCTGTAATTTCGCTATATGATACTTATGTTCAATTGTATGTTGTGAAGGAGTTGCCGAAGCTTATGCCAATAAACCATGCGGTGCGAGCTACGAATCTGAAGGCCTGTGTCCACTCGCTTTTCTCTGCCTCTTAGATCTCAATGTGCAAAATAAGGCATCATTACAATCTGTTGGGCAGAAAATGATAGGAATAGCCAGCAATCAAACTAAGTTTAATACATTTTTTTTGTTTTCCGTGTCGCTTATTCACTGCAAAGCAAGCTTCGGGAGCAACATATGAAAAGTTTGATAAATCTGAGATCAACAGCAGGATGATCAACAATCTGGACATCCGCTTTTACGTGACAAAAATAAGGTAAGGCAGTATTCTCTTGGTTCGGAGCCCCTTAGACGTCTTGGTAGAGGCAAACTGCATCAAAGTTTTCGTGTGCTGTGATTCACGGGCTATCAGCAAAAATAAACTGCTGTGTTTCACTGTATACCATAATCATATGGAAATCACATGACATCTCTGGATGCTAACTATCTCCATTAAAATACTGGAATAAGAAAGATCACACTATAGTTTTGAAGATCTGCAAACAGTTTTTGACATCACACTCTCCTGCTCTTGTCACTAGAGGAGGAAAGTTCTGTCACTAGCGAACTTGACACATGAATGCAACTCATCCCATCCCGTCTTTCCTGTTCATTTTGCTTTTGCTGTCCTTCTATTTAATTAACGTTCCACTCAGGTTCAAATTGGAATGGCAGAACCGATGACATGTTTATGTAGTTAGAGTGACACTATGGAAGTCCGGCAGTGTACCCATGTAACATCACCGCCCTGCGACGTCAACAACAATAGTGAACTATTAATTAAAATAATTTTACAAATTTTATTAAAACGAAAACATTAGGAGGGGTTTTAATATCAAATTATTATAACTCATACTAACATTTATCTTTTAAGAACACATGTCTTTCTATCCGTGGTACCCTTTAACAAGAGGCAATATTTTCCCATTTAATCGTATCGTAACCTGAAAATAACGTTTCTCGAGACATCGTAAATGAGGTACAGTGGGGCAAATAAGTTTTTAGCCAACCACTAATTGCAAGTTTTCCCACTTGAAAATATTAGAGACCTGTAATTGTCAACATGGGTAAACCTCAACCATGAGAGACATAATGTGGGGGAAAAAAACAGAAAATCACATTGTTTGATTTTTAAAGAATTTATTTGCAAATCATGGTGGAAAATAAGTATTTGGTCAATACCAAAAGTTCATCTCAATACTTTGTTATGCATCCTTTGTTGGCAATAACCGAGGCCAAAAGTTTTCTGTAACTCTTCACAAGCTTTTCACACACTGTTGCTGGTATTTTGGCCCATTCCTCCATGCAGATCTCCTCTAGACCAGTGATGTTTTGGGGCTGTCGTTGGGCAACACGGACTTTCAACTCCCTCCAAAGATTTTCTATGGGGTTCAGATCTAGAGACTGGCTAGGCCACTTCAGGACCTTGAAATGCTTCTTACGAAGCCACTCCTTTGTTGCCCTGGCTGTGTGTTCGGGATCATTGTCATGCTGAAAGACCCAGCTACGTCTCATCTTTAATGCCCCTGCTAATGGAAGGAGATTTTCACTCAAAATCTCTCCATACATGGCCCCATTCATTCTTTCCTTTACACAGGTCAGTCATCCAGGTCCTTTTGCAGAAAAACAGCCCCAAAGAATGATGTTTCCACCTCCATGCTTCACAGCGGGTATGGTGTTCTTCTGATGCAGTTCAGTATTCTTTCTCCTCCAAACACCAGAACCTGTGTTTCTACCAAAAAGTTCTATTTTGGTTTCATCTGACCATAACACATTCTCCCAGTCCTCTTCTGGATCATCCATATGCTCTCTAGCGAACCGCAGACGGGCCTGGACGTGTACTGGCTTCAGCAGGGGGACACGTCTGGCAGTGCAGGATTTGAGTCCCTGGCGGCACATTGTGTTACTGATAGTAGCCTATGTTACTGTGGTCCCAGCTCTCTGTAGGTCATCGACTAGGTCCCCCCGTGTGGTTCTGGGATTTTTGCTCACCGTTCTTATCATTTTGGCATCACGGGGTGAGATCTTGCATGGAGCCCTAGATCGAGGGAGGTTATCAGTGGTCTTGTATGTCTTCCATTTTCTAATAATTGCTCCCACAGTTGATTTATTTTCACGAAGCATTTTACCTATTGCAGATTCAGTCTTCCCAGCCAGGTGCAAGTCTACAATTTTGTCTCTGGTTTCCTTCGACAGCTCTTTGGTCTTGGCCATAGTGGAGTTTGGAGTGTGACTGACTGAGGTTGTGGACAGGTGTCTTTTATACCGATAATGAGTTAAAACAGGTGCCACTAATACAGGTAACGAGTGGAGCCTCGTTAGAAGAAGTTAGACCTCTTTGACAACCAGAAATCTTGCTTGTTTGTAGGTGACCAAATACTTATTTTCCACTAATTTGAGGTGTACCCATGTTGACAATTACAGGCCTCTGTAATCTTTTCAAGTAGGAGAAGTTGAAGTTGCACAATTGGTGGTTGACTGTATACTTATTTGCCCCACTGTACCACTGTAGCCTGGTTATTCTGCATATTTTTTTCTTCTAAATTCTCCAAGGGTTCATATATTCTAAATCAAATCTTAAGGATTTAGTATTAAGTGAGTAATATTATTTACATCCCTGCATTCCAGCAAATTACACATTACACAGTTGAACATTAGTGGTGGCGATCATCACATGCAGAGGGGGTGGAGTGGCATTTACTGAATGCCGAGTAGGATTAGTTACTGTAGGCAAGCAAATATATATCACACGAGCCAGTTTTATTAATAATACAGCACAGTTAGTGAAATGAATCATGGCATGAAGACATCTCTTTTAAGGCTTGGAGACCATTCCCGGGTTTACGAATGACAAAGAAAAAGATGTAGCTGGAGTGGAGAAGGGAAACTGGTGACATTTACACAGGCGATAAAAAAAAAAGAGGCTTACCATGTCATGGTCCGAAACTGGCCCGATACTAGTCACGAAAATGTCAGTCTTGACTTCAGTTACACGCTCTGTTGAAGCAGGAAATTGGCAGGGTGAGTGACTATCAGTGGCATTCATTAGCCCCTCTGACAACCTGTTAATACAAGACCACCTGGCTTGGGCCCCTGATACTTTCGACAGACAAAAACAGCACCATAAAAATGGCCCATTTTGGATGTCAATAAGCATTGCTGCTTGTATTGGCTTCAGTGTCAGCTCCATTATGTGCACAGTTCAATCTCCTCATAAATTTGCACAGTGCTGCAAATAAGCCACTCTGCTTGCATAACATTTGATGGGCTTTGCTCTGGGAATATTTTCCTCTCACCCATCCCTTTTGATTCCAAAGTCATTTTTGAGCGGTATAAACTTCATAACCATCATTTCTAAATTCTTCCCCTCTGTTATTTGGATGCCTGCTGTTTCGCACCAACACCAACCTCTGTGTCCTTCACACAGTGTTTCACACAATATAGTTCCCTTGTTTCTGGGCAATAAAGTGTACAATAAAACAGCTTTTTTTATTGCAAGTGCTTGAAACAGTCCACATCTACATGGATTGAAGATCGTGTAAAGCATATTAAAGGAGACGCAAAATAGCTATAATTTTGCTGCCTTCACATGCCCTGGGAAAGATGATCCTTACCACTTGCTAATTGGTAATTATGAGAACATCCTGTTCATGTTCTTTTGTTGTCATAGTAAAAAAAAAAAAAAAAACCCAGCATACACGGACTTCATTTGGGTTTGTAGTGTGGGCAGAACTATTTTAATACATCGAATACAACAAGAAGAGAATTCATCAAAATGCAAATGGTAAATTTTTGTTTGCAACTGAACATTTTAGGAAACATTGGTTTAAAAATATAAGTTCTATACATGATTACACTGTTATTATGGTGGCGTCAAAAAAAAAAATTGCAAATTGATGATATAGCGTCTTCATAGAGTTTATAATGATATTAACGGGTCGGATTCGACCTTCACTGCGCCACACCTTCAAGTAGGAGGTCATCCTACAATCCGCTTCAGTTATTCGCACTCAGTCGCACCGACACATGCAGTGATCCAACGCCGGATTTATGTTGAAAAAGTATGAGAGCTGTACCGCGTACAAGCAGGAAGGATTGTCTCAGGAGGGATTTGTTCGAGGATTCAAGGTATTCATTATATTTTTCGTTTTTTTTCACAAGAATTTTCAACGTAAAAAGCTCTTTGTTTTAAGGCTGCCGCCACATTGTCTAATAGACTAGCATCATTCATCGACATATTTACGTAAAATAAATGCTAACTGCACGTTTTTGTTTTTTTTTTTGCTATTTTAACCAAGAATCTAGATCGTCTTACGTCCATATGTATAAAGAATTCAGGGATTTAAGCATTTATTCACAAGAATTTTCACCGGAATAGCTCTGTTTACATATAGCGGCCGCCACACTAATGAACAGCATAGCATCGTACTTCGACATATTTACATAAAATAAATGCTCACTGCACGTTTCTTTTTTTTGCTTTTAACCAAGAATCGAGACTGTTTTACGTCCATATCTATAAAGAATTCAGTGATTTAAGCATTTATTCTCAAGAATTTTCTCTGGAAAAGCTCTGTTTACGTATGGCAGCTGCCACATTGACTGACGGACTAGCATTGTACTTAGACATATTTACGTAAAATAAATGCTAACTGCATGTTTTTTTGCTTTTAACCAAGAATCAAGATGTCCTAACTCTAAAGAATTCAGGGATTTAAGCATTTATTCACAAAAATTTTCAACAAAAAAAGCTCTTTGTGATTCCACTCGGTCAGCTTTGACGGCCACCTATTAATTGGCTCCGCGCACCATGTTCCATCAATATCATTATGAAGTCTATGGCTTCTTACAGAACTTAAGTTTCTTTACAGTCGCTACTTCTTGTTCGCGCACCGCTATTTTGAAAAATAAAAGGTCCACCCATCTTGGAAACTAAAAAGACCTGTATTTTCTATTAGAAAATGACTTGAGGGGGTCTTCACATGCAATTTTCGACTCGATAAGTGGTATTTACGCGAGGTCGACCAATATATCGGCTGGCCGTTATATCGGGCCGAGCCGATATATGAGTACACCGCATGGGAACTTCATACATCCCTAAATGTCCAAATTGAGTACTGCTCGTCATTTTCCCTCCAAAATGTCATGTTACTCGTTACAGAAGCGCTGTCAGCATTGCTGCAGAGATTGAAGAGGTGTGTGGGGGGGGTCAGCCTGTTGGTGCTCAGAACATACGCCGCACTCTACATCAAATTGGTGTGCATTGCTGTCACCCCAGGAGGAAGCCTCTTCTGAAGACTGTACACAAGAAAGCCCGCAAACAGTTTGCTGAAGACATGTCAACAAAACACATGGATAACTGGAACCATGTCCTATGGTCTGATGAGACGGGCAGGCTTTGTGTACTGTCTTCAGAAGAGGCTTTCTTCTGGGGTGACAGCCATGCACACCAATTTGATGTAGAGTGCGGCGTATGGTCTGAGCACTAACAGGCCCACCCCCTCACCTCTTCAATCTCTGCAGCAATACTGACAGCATTCCTGTAACGAGTAACATGACATTTTGGATTGAAAATGACGAGCAGAACTCAATTTCGACACTCATGGATGTACGTAGTTTCTAAGGGGTGTACTCACTTTTGTTGCCGAGGGTTTAGATATTAATGGCTATATTTTGAGTTATTTTGAGGGGAAAATAAATTCATTATAACAGCTGCACACAGACTACTATTCATTACGTCAAAGTGTCATTTTGTCAGTGTTGTCCCATGAAAAGATATACCGTATTTTTCGGACTATAAGTCAGTTTTTTTTTTTCATAGTTTGGCTGGGGGTAAGACTTATACTCAGCAGCGACTTATGTATGAAATTATCAACACATTATGATATTTCATTTCAATGTTATTTTGGTGTTTTGGATTGACACTGATGGTTTGGTATACTTGTTAGCATGTTCTGAGTTAGCGAGAGAGAAACACGGCTGCGAACCTACGGTCATTGTTTACGCTTGTAAAATATTTCTACAGAGGCAACGCCTGTGTGTATCATCTTTTCTGTTGTTGTTGTCGGTTTTCCACCTGTGATCGGGCACTTAAAGCCAGTTGTGTGGTTGTTTGAACGATGTGCTAATGCTAGCGAACGCATGCTAACCGTTTGTGTCATTGCTGTAACAGCACCTAATTACCATTTATTTATGTTGATGCGAACCTGTTTGGTATCGAGGACGAAATTGATTCCGCAAATTATATGGACATCAAGCATTGTCATTTGGGAGTTTAGCTCGCTGTATAGCCAGACCGAGCCGTAGCGTCCTGGTGAGGACAGTATATTCGCATTTCGTTGTTCATGCACTGTACACTTATTCAGCATATTGTTCTCTATTGTATTTTTATATTAAAATTTAGGGCTGTCAAACAATTAAAATTTTTAATCGAGTTAATCACAGCTTAAAAATAATCGTAATTAATCACAATTCAAACCATTTATAAAATATGCCATATTTTTCTGTAAATTATTGTTGGAATAGAAAGATAAAACACAAGACGGATATATACATTCAACATACTGTACATAAGTACTGTATTTGTTTATTATAACAGTAAATCAACAAGATGCCATTAACATTAACATTCTGTGAAAGCGATCCATGGATAGAAAGACTTGTAGTTCTTAAAAGATAAATGTTAGTACAAGTTATAGAAATTTTATATTAAAACCGATCTTAATGTTTTCGTATTAATAAAATTTGTAAAAATTTTCAATCAAAAAATAAACTAGTAGCTCGCCATTGCTGATGTCAATAATTACACAATGCTCAGAATGCTTAAACCAGACATGTCCAAAGTCCGGCCCGGGGGCCAAATGCGGCCCGTGGTCAAATTTCATCCGGCCCCCAGCATCTGTCATAAAATCAATAACGTCTGGCCCACACACAGACTTAATAAATTGGTCAGCAGTACTGCAACCAGCATATGAAGTAGCTTACACACGAAATGCTGCTCCTCATTTACCCACTAAAAGGCAGCAGCACTTTAACCCTTTATTGCCAAATGTAACGCATTTGATAGACCTAAAATTTCATGATTTTCAGACTAATTTAGAATTTTGACATTTTTTTTGAAAAAAAAATGATGGATGCAAGTCGACACATGCATCTGCAGGTTCCATGAGAAAACAACACATGATTTTGCATGGGTTATACGTAGATATTAGAGCGCTTATTACACATATTCATTTTGACTTTTCACAAATTTGAAAAAAAGGTTTCATTAGGATCTTATTTTTCAAATTTCGGGATTCTCTGATAATTGCTTCATGTTGCAGGTATTTAAGAGCTAAGCAACATTACTCAGTGTGACCCTCTACTTCCAATTTTCTATAATGGCGACAAATATCAAAAAGTTGACTGTGACGGCCAACGCTTCAAGGATAGGTGGAAATTGGACTATTTCCTCACTAAAATACGCAACAACTGTGTCTTGCCTCATTTGCAAAGAGACACTCGCTGTTTTTAAAAGATTTCAATGTGAGGCGATATTACCAAACAAGACATGCTGACATGTACGACAAGATTACAGGGAAGATGCGCAGCGAGAAATTGAAACAACTTGAAGCTAGTTTAATTTCACAGCAGTAGTATTTCGCAAGAGCCCAAGAGTCGAAAGAGAACGCCGCAAAGGCTAGTTGCGAGATTGTTGAAATTATTAATTAAAAAAAACAATACAGCAAATGTGACACACTGAATGGCTTGCTAAATTATGCTTAAATATATTGTTCTACGTAAAGGACGTCAGCCAAGGCCGGCCCCCCACATTTTTACCACTTCAAATCTGGCCCCCTTTGCAAAAAGTTTGGACACCCCTGGCTTAAACCCATAAAATCAGTCGCACCCAAGCGCCAGCAGAGGGCGAAAAAACACCAAGAAACACAAGCAATAAGTGCACATGATTCTGTGCTGTCATTTTAATCTGTTTGAGCGGGGCATGTGCGTTACTTGCGTCAAATATTTTAACGTGATTAATTTAAAAAATTAATTACCGCCCGTTAACGCGATAATTTTGACAGCCCTAATTAAATTGCCTTTCAAGATGACAGATCTGTTCTATGTGTTGGATTTTATCAAATAAATGTCCCCAAAAATGCAACTTATACTCCGGTGCGACTTATATATGTTTTTTTCTCTTCGTTGAGCATTTTATGGCTGGTGCGACTTATACTCAGGTGTGACTTGTAGTCCGAAAAATACAGTACTTAAATATCTGCAGAAATGTGAGGGGTTTTTACTCACTTTTCTGATACTGTAATTCAAAGAAAAACAAAAAGCACATACTGTATAAATCTCGCTAAACTTGCACAGAGCATTCGCTATATCCATCACAATAAGCCACCATTGTTCACCAGTGTGGTGTTGCTTACTGACCTCCTAGTCCTGGCCTCAGGCGGTTGTCATAGCCGTCCAGAAGGCTGTCTAGGATCTTGGTAAACACTGTGGTGTTGTGCTCGCTGTCCTCCGTAGAGCTGCCAAAAGCGAGAAATAGCATGTCAAGTCACGGCCAGAGAGCGTGAGCTAGTGCCGTGGCATAAAAACAAAACAAAAAAACAGTAGAAAAGAGTCGAAATATGACTCATGTGTTTTTGAGAAACAATGAAAAGGATGTCTGTAGTTGCAGAAGTATAGTTGTGACCAAGAAGAATCACACAATAGATGCTGACTCACTGTCCGGAAAACTCGACAAAAGACTAGCGTGAAAGCGTTTGTCCCGATTGGCATTTGTCGGTGTGTTGGCTTCCAAAGCACAGTCATGTTTGACATTCATGATGTTATTTGGCTTGGAGGCTATTTAGGGAGTTTGATTTGAAGGTCAAAATACAATGTCAGAGCAAGGCAAGCCTTTGGAGGGATGTGGAAAGTAAAAGTGGACTAGCAAGATATGTCAAAAACTCGTCGTACTTCATATTCAAGGTCATGTTGAGGACTTAGTCGATATGTTAAAGGTGGGAACTGGAGATCACGTCATTTTCAAAGTATCGGAATTGGCAACAAAAATATCGGCCATGCCTTTTTTTAATATATATATATTTTAATTAAATCGTTTTCTAATTGTATTTAACGTTACAAACATTATATGTTACTCTCATCCAGAGTCTTTAGTTTAGGCTTAAGGTAGGTTATCAAATTTATCCCAATAACGACGGTAATTAATTTTTTCAAAAATGTATCTCGTTAAAATATGTAATGCTATTAATATATACGCTGCACAACCCTCTCACTCATTGTCGCGCTCAATCTGTAATGACGCCATTTTACCTATACTGAGAGACATAAGGCAGCGCATAATGAGTAGAGTGAACTTTGGCAGCCTTTAAAGCCTTTCTTCAATTGGCTAAAACCTTGCAATCCCTCTCCCTATGATTTAAAATATCAAGGGAAGCAATGTGGGGAAGCAATGTGGCAATAAATCTTTGTCTTAACACCTTAGGTTATTGCCCAATGCAGAGAAGCTATATCCATTGGTAGCACGACGCACAGTCATGGTTTTACTTCCCATCATGGTTCCACTTCCCATCATGCATTGGGGCAAAGCTGCAGTATCATTTGCCGAAAGCTCAACAAATACACAAGATGGCAATATTTAGTCACAATACACAAAGTCACAAGTCTTTCTATCCGTGGATCCCTCTCACAGAAAGAATGTTAATAATGTAAATGCCATCTTGAGGATTTATTGCCATAATAAACAAATACAGTACTTATGTACTGTATGTTGAATGTATATATCCGTCCGAGTTTTTTTTCTTTTTTTCTTAATGCATTGCCAAAATGTATATGATCGGGAAAAATTATCGGGAATGATTGGAATTGAATCGGGAGCCAAAAAAAGCAATCGGATCAGGAAATATCGGGATCGGCAGATACTCAAACTAAAACGATCGGATCGGGAGCAAAAAAACATGATCGGAACAACCCTAGTGGGAACTTCGAGGTAACGATATGATTTGCGATACTGTGAGTTGAAATGAGTTTATCACTAGTAGACGTCCAATCCATTTTAAACTGGAAGGGTGGCAGCGAATGAACATTCGTTCTACATTCGAAGTTAATTCGAAAGTTAAGTCGAAATGGTTGTATGTCGAGCAGGATTTTCTCATTAGAATACAGTATAATTCCATTAATTTGTTCAGCAGCCTGAAAACCTGCACCAAATCCTTAATAAATACTGCTGGTAATGTTAAAAATGGCAATTACACATAGCAAAACAAAAAAATTATAGCTTAAAATCGGAGTAAAAATATAATAATAATAATAATAATTCATGTGGTGGATGTGTTTTGCCTACTGTGTTGCACTAAGCTGGCGATTTCTTCGGCGATGTCATCACAGTAATAATTGTAACGTTAACTTATAAAGACTGGCGAACGGAGGTTAGAGGAGGACCGTTGATATCGTAGACATTCTACTGCCGTGTTGAGACTGAAAAAGAGGGGGTCGTCTTATATTCGCGGTCTAGACATTATACCCATTCACGACGCTAGATGGCGCCAGATCTCAATGAAGCGATTTTCTGTCATGACGGAACTCAGCTACTCTCCCCATTCACAACGCTAGATGGCGCCAGATATCATTGAAGCGATGTTCTGTCATAACAGATCTCAGCTTCTCTCAAGTTTAACCAGTGCAATTTTTTTATTGCAATGTCTTTTCTTATTCAGATTTGTTTCATGACTACAGTTACAGTTAGACTTCACTTTCATGGTTAATGCAGTTATTGCAATTTTGTTGTTTTATCACAATAGATGGGTTTATTTACATTTCAAAAACCAGAAGCCATTCATTTACAAATGTGATTGCATTTAGTTTACATATTCAAATGTTCAGATATTAAGATTTGAATGAGGCAAAATAACATGCTTTTTCTCTCAAATATATTGTTATAATCATTTGTTTCAGATGTACTGTAATTATTTTCTGAATAAAAATTAAAATTTGGTGTTCAAAAAGTCTTGGAAAAAGAGGGGGTCATCTTATATTCGGGCTAATACGGTAATAATAATAATAATAATAATTCCTGTGGCAGATGTGTTTTGCGTGCTGTACCTGAACGCACCGTGTGGCTGACATGACAGTATCAGAAAGGTGCGGTAGAGATTTTACTTTCTCTTTTAATGTTTTCTTGTTGGCATCAACTGCGGTTGACAGCAGGCGTGTTGTGTTGCACAAGTTCTGAAATTAATGATTAAAAACCTGACAAAGCTGCTGATTTCTTATGGTGTTGTTACCACAATAAGCACAGTAAGTAACACAGTAAGCGTCACCTTTTTCTTTTTAACCTCTTGGTTTAACCGTCTTGGAACCCATGTTGATTTCTCTCACAAGAAAATCAACCGTGCGTCAGTCTTGCGGGAAAACAAGCTGCGGCGCTTTCATAAATCGTTTTATTTCAAGCATGTCGTCCGATGTAGAAACAAATGGCGTGTCAAATTTTACGTCGGATGATCATGTGTGGAAGCGATCGTCTGTCAAGGCACCACTGTACAGTGGGGCAAATAAGTATTTAGTCAACCACTAATTGTGCAAGTTCTCCTACTTGAAAAGATTAGAGAGGCCTGTAATTGTCAACATGGGTAAACCTCAACCATGAGAGAGAATGTGGGGAAAAAAAACAGAAAATCAAATTGTTTAATTTTTAAATGTTTTATTTCCAAATTAGAGTAGAAAAAAGGTATTTGGTCACCTACAAACAAGATTTCTGGCTGTCAAAGAGGTCTAACTTCTTCTAACGAGGTCTAATGAGGCTCCACTCGTTACCTGTATTAATGGCATCTGTTTTAACTCATTATCGGTATAAAAGACACCTGTCCACAATCTGTCAGTCACACTCCAAACTCCACTATGGCCAAGACCAAAGAGCTGTCGAAGGACACCAGAGACAAAATTGTAGACCTGCACTAGGCTGGGAAGACTGAATCTGCAATAGGTAAAGCGCTTGGGGAAAAGAAATCAACTGTGGGAGCAATTATTAGAAAATGGAAGACATATAAAACCACTGATAATCTCCCTCGATCTGGGGTTCCATGCAAGATCTCACCGCATGGCGTCAAAATGATAACAAGAACGGTTAGCAAAAATCCCAGAACCACACGGGGAAACCTAGTGAATGACCTACAGAGAGCTGGGACCACAGTAACAAAGGCTACCATCAGTAACACAATGTGCCGCCAGGGACTCAAATCCTGCATTTCCAGACGTGTCCCCCTGCTGAAGCCAGTACACGTCCAGGCCCATCTGCGGTTCGCTAGAGAGCATTTGGATGATCCAGAAGAGGACTGGGAGAATGTGTTATGGTCAGATGAAACCAAAATAGAACGTTTTGGTAGAAACATAGGTTCTCCTGTTTGGAGGAGAAAGAATACTGAATTGCATCCGAAGAACACCATACCCACTGTGAAGCATGGGGGTGGAAACATCCTGCTTTGGGGCTGTTTTTCTGCAAAGGGACCAGGACGACTGATCTGTGTAAAGGAAAGAATGGATGGGGCCATGTATCGAGAGATTTTGAGTGAAAATCTCCTTCCTTCAGCAAGCGCATTGAAGATGAGACGTGGCTGGGTCTTTCAGCATGACAATGACCCCAAACACATAGCCAGGGCAACAAAGGAGTGGCTTCGTAAGAAGCATTTCAGGGTCCTGGAGTGGCCTAGCCAGTCTCCAGATCTCAACCCCATAGAAAATCTGAGGAGGGAGCTGAAAGTCCGTATTGCCCAACGACAGCCCCAAAACATCACTGCTCTAGAGGAGATCTGCATGGAAGAATGGGCCAAAATACCAGCAACAGTGTGTGAAAAGCTTGTGAAGAGTTACAGAAAACGTTTGGCCTCCGTTATTGCCAACAAAGGGTACACAAGAAAGTATTGAGATGAACTTTTGGTATTGACCAAATACTTATTTTCCACCATGATTTGCAAATAAAATCATTAAAAATCAAACAATATGATTTTTTTTTTTTTTTTTTTTTTTTTTTTTTTCCCACAGTCTGTCATGGTTGAGGTTTACCCATGTTGACAATTACAGGCCTCTAATATTCTCAAGTGGAAGAACTTGCACAATTAGTGGTTGACTAAATACTTATTTGCCCCATTGTACTGTATATAGAGTCTGGGGGGGGGGGGGGGGCAGGCATATCGATAATCTTTTGAGCTAAAAAGTATTGCAATATATCACCTTTTCGATATTGTCACACCCCTACTTCATAATCTAAGGAACCATTAAAAAAAAAATAATAATAAACACATTCAGTTTATGAGGATGTTCCTGTTTTTTTTAATTTTTTTTTTTATACCCTATATATTTTTTTGTATGCATAACAGCCATTACATCGAATATGTGGTATACTCCAAAGGATGCTAAGCTACTAAGTTATTCCATATTATCCCTGCGTGAGAGCCACTTTTATGCCTGGTATATCAAACTGAATGCATATTCCATGCACACGTAGGCACAATCACAGAGAAATTGCAATCTATAATTTAAACCTTAACATGGTCTTTCAGACCACTGAGGCCCTGCTGGATGTGGGAGGATGTGTACATGAAACAAAATGCTTCAAGCCTAAACATTCACCGCTGACAATTGTGTATGAATATTTCAGACATTTACGTGCGCCATCCCGATCGGGTGCACCTATAATGCTGGCATCCATGTATTTGCATATATACAGCACCTGAATCATTGCATATGTGTAGAGTGTACACATCCATCCGTATGTTTGTATACTGATAACCAAGACGACGTCGCTAGCAATGCAGCGGAGCAATCAAAAACTCTATTCTTTTTTTCTTTTTCAACGCCAATGGCAAAACCTCGCTTCCCGCTAAAATAAACAGCCAATGTTTGGAAACAAGCTCTTCTCGCCCAACAGCTCCAAGGAGAGGGAGAGGTCATCGAGATGAGTTAGCGGCGGACTCGGCGCAACAGAAGGGAAGTGGGAAAGGATGGCGGCCGTGGGCGGGAAAGTGTTGTGTGTAGGAGCGGTTAAGAAAATAACCTTCGGAGGAGAAAGTAACGTGAACGACGGCATGAATGCAGATGGAGATGAAGCGGGATAGGGTCAGGAAAAGGTGAGCGAAACAAAGGGGTGAAGCGAGACACGGCTCACCGTCAAAGCTGAGGGATTGAGGTTGATTGAATGTGAGCTGCAGGACATTTTGCTTTCTAAATACAGATGATGACACCCTGTCACACAAGGATTTGTATTAAAGGGTTAAAGCACTTCTCAGCAGCCTGTAATTGCCCAGAATTTGTCACCACCCTCTTCCGGAACAGGGAAAAAAAATAGTTTTAGACAACAATGATCTGTTCTGCTAATAGGGCTGCAGCTATTGATTAGATTAGTAATCGATTAATCTATTAACTAGTTAGTTAGAATAATCGAGTGATCGGATTAGGAACATTTAATACGTTGCAGAATACATTTTAGGAGATGTAAAACAAAGGCTTGCTAATATTGCACTTTCAAAAGAGCATTAAATACAAATACAAAATAAAATTCCTATACGTTTTTTCAAACTATGCAGAATTGCATTTTCATTTAAAAACACATTTAAATATCTGAGTTTAGCTTCAAATGACATAAAAAATAAATGAGGATCTAAGTACAACAAAAGAATAATTGGCTAACTTGCATAGCAAAAGTCTGCTAACTTAAATGCTATAAAATGCTAACTTATTATTATTATTTGTTTTTACAATGCTCTTAACTAATCGTTCAAACACATATTCCCACAAAAAACAGCTAACAAGAATAATTGGCTAACTTGCCTGCCTTGTCTGCTAGCTTAAATGCTATAAAATGCTAACTTATTGTTTTTACAATGCTCTTAACTAATCATTCAAACACATATTCCCACAAAAAAGAAAAAGAAAAAAAAAAAAAACAGCTAACAGGAATAATTAGTTGACTTGCATAGCAAAAGTCCACTAGCTTAAATGCTATAAAATGCTAACTTATTATTATTTGGTTTTACAATGCTCTTAACTAATCGTTCAAACACATATTCCCACAAAAAAACAGCTAAAAAGAATAATTGGCTAACTTGCCTGCCTTGTCTGCTAGCTTAAATGCTATAAAATGCTAACTCATTATTATTATTTGTTTTTGCAGTGCTCTTAACTAATCGTTCAAACACATATTCCCACAAAAAACAGCTAACAAGAATAATTGGCAACTTGCCTGCCTTGTCTGCTAGTTTAAATGCTATAAAATGCTAACATTATTATTTGTTTTTGCAGTGCTCTTAACTAATCGTTCACATATTCCCACAAAAAACAGCTAACAAGAATAATTGGCTAAATTTCCTGCCTTGTCCTGAATTTAGCCTCAAACGACATAAAAATATAAATGGGGATCTAAAGTACAACAAAAGAAAATTTGGCTAACTTGCATAGCAAAAGTCCGCTAGCTTAAATGCTATGAAATGTGAACTTATTATTATTATTTTTTTTTACAATGGTCTTAACTAATCGTTCAAACAAATATTCCTACAAAAAACAGCTAACAAGAATAATTGGCAACTTGCCTGCCTTGTCTGCTAGTTTAAATGCTATAAAATGCTAACTTATTATTATTATTTGTTTTTGCAGTGCTCTTAACTAATCGTTCACATATTCCCACAAAAAACAGCTAACAAGAATGATTGGCTAAATTTCCTGCCTTGTCCTGAATTTAGCCTCAAACGACATAAAAATATAAATGGGGATCTAAGTACAACAAAAGAAAATTTGGCTAACTTGCATAGCAAAAGTCCGCTGGCTTAAATGCTATGAAATGTGAACTTATTGTTATTATTATTTATTTTTACAATGGTCTTAACTAATCGTTCAAACACATATTCCTACAAAAAACGGCTAACAAGAATAATTGGCAAACTGGCGTAGCAAAAGTCCGCGAGGTTAAATGCTATAAAATGCTAACTTATTATTATTTGTTTTTACAATGCTCTTAACTAATCATTCAAACACATATTCCCACAAAAACAAAACAAAAAAAAACAAACAAAAAAAAAAACAGCTAACAGGAATAATTAGCTGACTTGCATAGCAAAAGTCCACTAGCTTAAATGCTATAAAATGCTAACTTATTATTATTTGGTTTTACAATGCTCTTAACTAATCGTTCAAACACATATTCCCACAAAAAACAGCTAACAAGAATAATTGGCTAACTTGCCTACCTTGTCTGCTAGCTTAAATGCTATAAAATGCTATCTTATTATCATTATTTTTTTTTTACAATGCTCTTAACTAATCGTTCAAACACATATTCCCACAAAAAACAGCTAAAAAGAATAATTGGCTAACTTGCCTGCCTTGTCTGCTAGCTTAAATGCTATAAAATGCTAACTTTTTTTTAAACCATGCTCTTAAATGGTTCAAACACATAGTCCAACAAAAACTATAGTTCTAAACTAAATGACAAATGCATAAACAAACATATTAGCTTAAACAAAAGCAAAATGTTGTTGGTCTTTACAGGGAGCAGCTGGATTCAGCCATGTTAGACAATTATGGCATATTTACTGTCACCATTCGAGGGCAGTCTATTCACCCAAATCAATAAAACTAAACGCAAACACTTTCAAAACAAACCATAACAAAGCCACTTTAATTAAACGAATCCTCGAAGCAGGAAAATTTGATTCAGAGCTTCTTTTTTTTTCCTAATCAAACTACTCGAGTTAATCGATTAATCGCTGCAGCACTATTTGCTAATCTCTCTCCAATAAAAATAGGTAGGAAATTATGCAAAAATCTAAATTAGGTGATGACCACAATGCACTACAATCCCTTATCCCCATTTAATATTCCTGAAATTATGCCAGCGTAGTCCCATAACATTGGACATCCTGGACTGTTCTACTGGGGCTTTTCCATTCCATTCCCAATAAAACAATCTACATGATACACTCAATATAATAAAACAAATTGAGCTGATTAAGATTTCAGGCTCTATTTCTGGCCCAGATACAACTCTGTCTTGGCGTGCAATCTAGATCTGGGCGGAGGTGTTTTGTTGGATAATTTTGCTGACGCCTCCAGACAGAAGGGTGTTTTGAGCTGCTGTGGGCGTGAGCACCGCCGACTTCAATCGCTGCCAATCAACGTGAGACCTCTCATTCCCTTTAAATGCACTAAAGGAGAACTGATTGTTCTTGAAATGACTGTTAAAGAGCTGACTGGATGAAACTGATGTCATTCGTGCCTGTCGGTCTCGACCATGAATATTTATTTATTTATTTATTTATTTTAAGCCTTAATAGTCATTCAATGTAACGGCATTTAACACAACGTACCTCACAGTAGGAGTGGGAACCTCTTGGTACCTCCTGATACGATACGATTTGCGATACAAAGCTCACGATAACGATGATCTGACGATATGGCGATACACCGATTATCGATACATTGGTCAGGAAATCATTCTAGGATATTCTACAAAAAATTAATAAACAGGAAAAACAAGCTTCTGCTGTGAATTGGAATGAGTTTATCACTAGTAGATGTTCAATCAATTCAGGTCATTTTCTGTTGAGTTTGAGTCACTGCCTATTCATTTGGGTGATTCCCAGGTTACTTCCTGTTCTGTAACTCGAAATAAACAGGAAGTGACCCATAAAATACCCCCAAATCAACAGGAAGTAACTGAAAATCAACAGGTAAATGCCCTAAAATGAACAACAAGTGACAGAATGACTGTGAATGCTCTGGTTTTGTATGAACGAATGTTCCCAGTCTACTTAATGGATTCGGTTTTGAGTACCATCAATGGCAGCCTTATAGTTAACAGAGACACTATTATGGTGGAAGATTTTGGTAGCCAGTTGTTGGTTCTTTTTTTTTAACATTGACACCTTTTTAAAACGATATCTCGATTCTTGGCAGGAGCATATAGATAACCTTTTGGGATACAAAGTATCATGATATATCACCATTTCGATATTTTGTCACACCCCTACTTCACGGTATCTTATTTTTTACTTGATCTTTTTAATATGATGTATAATACATGTTTTCGGACAGTTATTTTGTATTTAGAGGGACTTAAAGGGTTAATTCCGACTCACGCGGAAATTCGGGTTTCATCGCTAGCCTAGGAACGGAACCCGTATGTAACCCAGGGACTACCTGAATTTACTTTATTCTTTTTTACATTATGCAGAACTTGTTTATTGAGCAATAATAATAATTGTAAAATGTATTTGTTTCATGTTTTGGTGCAATTTCATGCTTTATAAAAGATTTATGTCTGAATTTTGGGAGGCTTGGAATGGATTAGGGCATTTACATGGAAAACACGTCTCCACCTATGGAATTTTCCGTTTACGAAACTACAACTACGACCAATGAATTTCGTAAGTAGCGGTACCTCTGTATTTTTAAAGTTATCTGGCCAGGAGCTTATATATTGTGGAAAACTGTGCACCCTACTAAAAGCTTTACCCTCATTGGAGTATCCTTTTCGCGCATCTAGTTGTTTGAACATATACTGTAACTGTTTGTATCTACCATATGTTGTATCCTTTAATGATGTGTGCATAAATCAAGCTAAATACCGGTAGGCTATGCTTTGCGTAGACAGGGTTTGAGAACTAATGTATTCTTGACCAGTGATCGTCAGGTTATCCAATATCCATTTTTTTTGTTTTGTTTTTTAATGTCGTCGGGCGGAGTTTCAGTAGGAAAGACGTCTACTGTACATTGTTTGATTAGGCTTGTCAAGTGTGGATATACACGAAAGTGTCCTTTCCATTTTATCCATCTATCTGACGACCGTCAATCCTCCCCCTGTGTTTTATTCCAACACATTGTCGAGGACAGCAAGGTGGCTGATGGCTAGAAATCCGAGCAGTTCTTGAACACAACACAAGCAGCTATGCACTGTGAAACAGTGCCACGGTGCCAAGCAAGCTTAAACGTTATCTCCAAACGAAACACCAGTCACTTCAAAATTTGGACTATTTTGTTCGCCTTTGTGAAAACACAGAGAAACGGGCAACTTTTTTGAGGAAAAACTAAAAGTAAAAGAGTAAATACAGACTGAGAGCTGTTGAAGAAGATTCCTGCCAGGATATCGGCTTTGTGTTCATCTAAATAGGCTCTATTTTCACACTGTGTAAGCATAAATACTGAGAAATTATTTTATAATTAAAAAATACAGAAAGTAATTTTGGAACATTTTTGGTTTGTGGTGTGTCACGACATATTTTCCAATGTAAAAACGTGCCGTGACTAGAAAAAGTTGAAAAACGTTGTTCTAGACCAATTTTCTGTCAAACCATTTCGGTTGTGTATCTTCAACAACATGGTGAAAACTCTACCAAATTCCAAGACGGGTGCAGCGACATCCAAATAGATTGTTATACTGAGGTTTTCACAAAAATAGACATTCTGTAGCTCAAATTTATTTTACTTTGATTTAAAATCCATTAATCTTCAGTACTGATTATTCCGTTCAAAGAACACTGGCTGCTATCTTAGGTGACTTAAGTTGAAAGGCAGCCTACACCCTGAACTTGTCACCTGTCAGTCGCAGGGCACCCGTAGAACTAGTCAACCATTCCCACTCACATTCAAACTGGCACTGAGTCGGAAATGAAAATGCTGTTTGGACTAAAGTGAGGGGAATGTACCGCCCAAGGGCGCAGGTTTGCATAGAGGCGATAGGGACATAACACTACCAACTTTTCAGGATGCTCAAATTGTCCCCACCAACTTTTAAGCCACCTTATTTACATTATATAATGACTTCAGTGATGTAGGTAATTTTCTTCCCATTCTTCTTCCCATTTGTTGTAAAGATAGAATTGACCCTACCATTACAAAGTAAATTATTTTCATTATGCACAGACTTACATTTACCCCTTTTCACTTGCTGAATGTGCCAGTCCATTTTTCCCCGCTCAAACGCACGTTTGATTGGCTGCTGACTTGTCTCACCGACCACACACACACACAAGCACTCACAGCATTGATCTTCCGCACGTTTCCAAAAGGAGGGATATTAGAAGTTTTTTTTTCTGGCCAGCAGCAGCCACTGTAAGTAATGTAAAAATACGTCAATGTAGTGGACGTTGGGAACACACCACTAATTTTGCTACTGTCCAACCTACATCAGAGTTAGCATAACATTAAACTGTGAATTTGCTAACCTGCAAAACTCGAGCAGGAAGCAGCTTAGAGAGAAGTTTCCTCCTGTACTGTATGTGTTTTCTATTGCTAATGTTAATTAAACTGTGAAATGTAATGAACTGTGGTTTACCGCCAAATGTTTATTTTTTTTGGATTCCTGGATAGTTAAGAGATTATTAAAAAGTTTGTATTTATTGTGTATGTTAATAAAATTTAAGTTATGTTCAAAATTGCAATTTAAATTTGTTAAAAAAAATCCAGACATCTATTCTGGAAGTTTTAAAAATGTTTCTTTAGTAGTTTTTGAAAACAGAGGTTTGAATCTGTACGGTGTATCACCTGAACCAATACATATAAAAGTTCGTATAAGTCAATAAGGATTTAGTTTGCATTGAACATTTAGCCTATCAATTAATTAGGATCATATTAGTAAGAAATGAAGCCTTGACCCTCGTTCACCAAATCTGTTTGGTCTTATTAATGTCCCGTACCCAGCAAAAAGTGTACATGCAGGTTATGCCGTTATTTCATCCCTACCAATGTTGGAACCAAACCTACGTCCTTGGTACCGCCACACAATTTGTGGCAGGTATTCAATGCAATCTTGTCATTGTGCGAATACAATCTTGTTACTGACCAGTACGCCTACATGCGTGTTGATTTTGTGCCCATTTTATACTGTGCAGCATCCTGCGTTCACATTCATCATATAACTTAATCAGTCAATTTCTCCTTTTCTCCTTTACGATGGATTAGATACAAGTGATGGAAACATAAACCCCTTGTAATTATTTTTTTCTACTTCTATTACGCTGCAAGTTTATAAGGTCTTAATCAGATTATTTTTCTTAAATCTAGTCCAGTAATTTTCTCCATCTTGTTTTGAGTGTTAAAGACTAGTTAAAATGAATGCGTCAGCTAAGGAATTTTTACTACTTTTATTAAGTGCACGCATCTAAGTTGGTCATTTTTTTAACCTAAATCAAATAAAATTTGTTTTAAAAAAAATATATATTCTTGAATTTAAAAAATATGCCATTTAAAAGTTTTTTTTTTCTCGATTAAATATGGTAGAAAACACTCAGGTGACTAGAAGATCTGCTCTAAGACCCCCAATTTGACCACATTTCAAAATTGTCCTATATGCATGTGTGATACATCATTGGATATGCATGTGTGATACATCATTGGAAAGCTTAAAATCTCCATTTTGGGGGGGGGGGGGGGGGGGGGATTTTGAACAGGAGGGCATTAAAAAAAAAAAAAAAAAAAAAAAATTCAACAGCAAAAGCGTAGCCGGAGGTGAGAGCACACGAGAGCATAATTAAAGACGCCATGATTTTAACAAGATATCATCGCATATTTACCTCCTTTCGATCCAAAAACTCCATGTAGCATGTATCACCGGGTGTCAAAACACAGCTGTGAATGTTCACATTCGGATTTTTGGTGGATTTTATGGGTGAAACATGGTAATATAACAAGGGTCATGATGCAGAAATCACAGACAAAAGAAGTGGTGGAGATTTTCTTTTTCAAATATTTACTATTATTATTATTATTATTTACTATACTACTATTTAATTTATTTTTTTCAATTTTTCTTTGTTTGGGTCGATTATTTATCATCTAACATTACGGGGAAAATGTGACAGTAACAAAAAATACAATGAAGCGATAGTTATGAGGTAGATATCCATGACTTATTTACAGACACCGATTTTTTTTCACTGTGACGTAATTTGTTTAAAAGTTGAAAATTTGCAAGTGAATAATTAAAAAAAAAACAAAAAAACAATTAAACAAAATATTAGACATTGATTAATGATTCTAAGATAAAAATGACAGACATTTTGAATAAAAAATATATTTAATTACCTTTTTATGGCTGGGTTGAAACAAAAGTGGTTGCGCGACGTCTGTAAACGGGGGTTTCCGGGGTAAAACGATAAACTAAAAATAGTTTGGGGGCTTAATGCGCCATGAATCTGCTACGGCAGCATATAGACATATTGTTCTATCAAACACAACTGTTCTTTTGGCTTAAAATACAGCAGTTTATTTTAAAGAGGGGTGCAAGAGCAGAAACTGCTTTTTCAGCCTTGTCTGTGTTTTCCACCATATACTAATTTATTGCTTAAAATTGCTCTGTCTCCCACAAAAACTGACGCTGGTTTTAAACACTGGTGTAGCATAGGCATCACCACATATTGGTCAATAACATTGGGAGGGAACCTTTACTCTTTAGAACTACTTGTAAACAAATATGGTCTGGGGAAGGCTGATTTTTTTTTTTTCGATATCTACAACCACGCCACTATTTTAACACAAGCATTTTTTGAGTGAACGTGACAGACACCCAATAGATACTGTCTCAGTGGATGCTTAAAGAGGTACACTTACTAAAAAACATCTCTGAAAAATATTTAGCACTACACATGATGAAAACCTGACCACTACATACATCAAACTCAAGTGGGAGAGGGAGGCGGGAATAAAACTTTCCAATGATGACTGGTTAAACATATATAAAACAGCGGCAACTGCATTTAGCTCTGACTTATGGCGTGAATTCACATGGAACAATACTATGCGTTTATTTTTATTACACCAAGAGTAAAGGAACTCCAAAGCAAAAACTCTGAACATGGTAAATGTTGGAGTAAATGTGGATGTTCATCTGTGGGCCACTTCCATATCTTCTGGGAGTGCCCCAAGATCTCCTCTTTCTGGAGAAATGTACGCATTTTCTTGTCTTTGCCAGTGACTGTAGCTAGAGGAGAGCGAGCCTTCAGTTAAAAGAAAATAATAAAAAACTACCTTTGCTCCACCATATCACAGGGCAACCTAGCCATGTTCTCCATTAAGGGTGAGCTTGCTCAAACACTGAATTTCAGTGATGTTTTAAATAACTTTGCTGTCAAAAAATTTAGGCGCATCACTTTTTGAGGGCTTGATAACCCCAGGGATTTGGAGGGAGCAGGCACAGGATGTTTAGTTATACTGTTTTTACTGTTTTGTTGCTTAGCAGGCAGGCATAGCACTCTCAGTTGTATTGTATTGTAGCCTAAATGGGACAATAGATGGAAATTGTTTATAATGTCACATCACATTATGGTCTGTTAAATTTAACTGTCTATCTCAAATAATTTGAAAATTTACACTGTTATTGCTTGCAAAGCGTTAAAAGTACTGCGTATGTTGTCATGCCAAACCTGTGGCAGGGGTGGGGTGGAGGGGGCCTATAATGGTCTCTAGTCCCCGGGCCCCTGCAAGTCTGTTGATTGCCCTGCCGGTAGTTTACCGTCAAATTCAGTGTAAATGTAAAAGTCATTACGGGAGCGGAAGAAAATCTGTATAATTTACGAGTAATTTACTGTAAATGATTCTGATTTTTTCCCACTACTGTAATGACTTTAACCTTGCAGGCAGCAACAGTTGAAGGAATTTTCCCATAAATTTTATGGAATTTATTTACATTATTGTATTGATTTTTACATTGTCACAGCATTTTTTTTTTACAGTGCAGGTTACCAGAACTGCTGGTATTTTACCGTAAACTATACATTTTTTTTGGGTGTACCGTGATATCTTTTACAATGTCGCTTTATAGTTATGTGAGCTTCTGGCAACCACAGCTGCCAGTATTTTACCGTAAATTTTAAAGATTGCAACACAGCGAACGTCAATCGCCTCTTTTCACCTTTCTACTATCATATGCAGCTTTACATGCATTTACATTCCGGCTCAAGTAGCAAACTTGCTGCACTCTGGGTTGCTTGTGATGAAAGTAAATAAACCATCCGTTGAAAACAAAGCAGAAGAGATGCTCAGGGAAGACGACACGTTTATCAGCCAAGGGGGGCCCACTCCTTCATAAAACATTGTGCACCATCCCCATCTACAGGTCATCCAGACAGCAACAGTGCTGCTCGATACTCGCTCTCTCCCTCTATCTCCATACTACTGTACATTTCATCTAGAATTCTAGTTTGTTATAATTATTCTTGGTCAGGGTACTCAAAATTCTGTGTGACACATCAAAAAGTAAATTGGATTACGTGGCGAGTCGATAAATACGCTGCAGCGGGAGGCCCTTAGTGGCTCTAAATTAGATGTCCTCTAATGTAAAAACAATGGAAATTAGTCTCGTGACGTCAATGCATCGCAATCTTGAATGACATTAGCTAAAAAAAATCATGCCGGGGCGTTATATTTGCATTTAATTTAAAAATGTGATGTAAATTGTTTGTCGACATCTTGACATGAATCCACGTTCAAGTCCACTGCATGCGCTTCTGTGACACTTTTTGTGAATAATTCAACAAGGCACACATCCTTGAGATTATATGCAGATGAAATATTGTGTCATATTTACTATTGCTGTTTCTTATCATGCACTATAAACATTTGAGTCCTATTAAAGCATCACATAGGAATGTTTATTTTATTGGTATGCTCATCAAGTCATTTGTGGCATTCACAATGATCCTCATTTGCAATCGATTAAAAAGCAACACTATTATGATGTGCGTAGTGGCTATTTTAGCTCCTTATCGCCTCATCTCCATGGAATAACAAGCATGGAGGTGTCTTGTGGGAATGCCCTACTTTACAACCACACTCGATCTGTTCCAAGCCATGAAGAAAAAGAACATCCCCCAATATAATCCAAGCACAAACACTATTTCGCTCTACATTTTTTTCTCACAGTTCATCCAAAACTGAATTCCACACATGTCAAAAAGAGATTCATCGTTACCTTTTCGCACACAGGACGATGTTGGTCAGGAGCAAGCAAGCCCCCAGGCACAGCGAGGCCAAGCTGCTCCGTCCACACATTGTTGAATATGAGGACCTTTCACTGCTGGAGGTCAGAGCAGAGAGACACTGAGGTTAGTAGTGGCCACATACACGCAATTGATGTTAATAAAGAGTATAGGCACAACCTGAGGATATTCAACTAAATTATCTCAGAGCAAACACGGTAACACCTGTGCACTACCTCTTCATCAACGTGAACAGACGGCGTACCGCAATATCAAACCTTCAATGCCCGCCTCTCCAAGTAAAGTAAGAGCATTTGCCTACCATTATAATGCATGCATGCACACACCAAAACACAAATGACTTACAAATCAGATCCAACGCGCAGCGCAAAAATATCTGTAATGAAGATAAAGTAAATCCTTTAGATGATAAGGATTTGCAGTCGGATTCCGATTATGTAAAAATGAGAATATCCCGCCCCGAAAAAAGCGAGAGAACACTTTCTAAATGACCCCTCCTGCACATGAATGGCAGCTTCTCCTCTAGCAGAGCCACAATGTTATATGACATGTATCTACGTGGGTGCCTGAAGATTTAGCATGCAGCTGGCATCACTGCAAGGCTGCTCTGTGCATGGTGATCCGGTTTGTGCGTAATGAAGCGAAGCGCGCGCTGTTCGGGGCGCTGTCTATGGTGCTGAATTCTTTCCTTTCTCCCATCCATGCAGTCTACCTTCGCCTAAAATCTATTCGGACGCTTTACTTGAAACCATCATTCTCCTCCAAACCTTCAAATCTCATCTTCGCGTATCCGAAAGGGGAATAAATAAAACACTTACAGCAGATGGGCTCGGAATAGATGCTTGTATCCCCTCCTCAAACTTTGAATATCTTCCCTAAGCCAGACTGGTAATAAAAAAAATGATGGGGGGTGGGGGTAGAAAGTAAATCCTGTGTGATCTCACATCTGACGAATTCTAGCTGGAGGCTGCTGGGGACGATATGTATGCAGGTCTCTCTCTCGTCTCCCTCTCTCTCTCTCCCTCTCTCCCTCTCTCAGTCAACTCTCATCACAAAAATAAAGGAACAATAATAATTTCGAAAAATTTCATCTAAACTCTGAATAGCTGCGGGATCAACACGTCTAAAGAAGGGGAACTCATGTTATAGGATTCCATGTCAGATTACGCGAGACCGCCCCTTATACTGAATGCAGCACTATTAAACTTCCGCTGCTGTAATCTCTTAGCAATTGTGGCTACATATATAACAGCAACACATATTTTTATTTTTATTCATGCTTAAAAACAGCCTCAGGAGCTGACATGCATGTTCGCACCTCAAAAAAATAAATAAAAATCAGTGTGACACCCCCCCCCTTCCCCCTTTCACCCCCACACACAACAAAATCCCGAACAATTCAAACCAAAGAGTGACAGCAGCTCACCAGTTTATACGCCGACGTGACGACCCTCCCTCGTTTGATTTCTTCTTGCAATCAAAATTAATTCTCAACGAATCCTCCAACCCTGCCGCGTTATAAAAATATTGATATGCGGAGCGCGTGAGAGAGGGCGATATTCGGCGTGGAAATAGAAGCGTGCAAGGGAATGGAGCGAATGTGCCGCTGCAGTCGCGCCACTCCACACTGAGCGCACCGAGCTGCGTGCATCTGCAAGGGAGGGAGAGGGAAAATCGGGCTCGTCAACCAACCAGTCAGCCTATAATTTTTGTAGTCGTCAAGTTAAACTACAAATCAGAAGACATTTTCATCCTCCCACACCCCTGCGTGCCGCCGCCACCACAATCACCCTCCTCTTAATGCGCGCCGCATGATATGACATTATGGTAATATAATGGTTGTTTATTTTTTTTTTTTATACTTGGGGGGTTTATTCACAACCAAGGGTCCCGGCTTCTGGATGTGACTCATGCGTTGATTTGCATCCCAGCAGGGGACGAGTGGTGAACGTCAGTCGTGCATGCATCGGCTGCATTGCATCGCTTGTCTTCTCTCCCCCAGACCTCCCGCCCCCCTCCCGCTTTTTCACGCGTTGTTAAAGTGGAGTGTGAATGATTAGTTGAGGTGACGCCACGGCGGTGCGCCAGCCAACCCGGCGCCCCTGACGAAGGCATTCTTCATCATAATAATAATAATTAACCAAATCTTCATTTCATAAATCTCAACTCTATCGTCTTAAGACAACCCCCCCCCCCCCGCCCCATTGACTCCCCCCTTCTCTATTCGATGGGATCTGCATGTGATGCGATTCGCTTCTGAGCGCGTGCACGTGGCGTGGAGCGATTCCAACACGTGCCCAAGTCTTGCGCGCGTGTGTGCGCGTCTAGTGCAACAGTAGGGAGACCAGTGTTTTTTTTTTTGTTTTTTTTTTTGCCATTTTTATCAGAGGCGGAGTTTGACTTTTGTGGGATGCAGGGGCAAACATGTTGATGACCCCGAAACGCAGTGTCATTTCATTTTGCAGGACTAATTATATATATATGGTGGAAAACACAGAACAGACTGAAAAAGCAAATTCTGCACTTGCACTCCTCTTTAAAATAAACTGCTGTATTTTAAGCTAAAACAACTCTTGTGTTTGATAGAACTTTACATCTATATGCTGCAATAGAAGATTCATGGCGCATTAAGCCCCCGAACTATTTTTAATTTGTGCGTTTTACCCTGGAAACCCCCGTTTAGACGTCGCGCAACCGCTTTTGTTTCAACCCAGCCATGAAAACAAGGTAAGTAATTATATTTATTATTCAAAATGTCTGTCATTTTTAGCTTAGAATCATTACTTGATGTCTAATATTTAGTTTAAAAAAAATACTTTAAAAAAATTATTCACTCGCATATTTTAAACAAATTACGTCACAATGACAAAAATGGCGTCTGTAAAAAAGTCACGGATATCTACCTCATAACTATCGCTAAATTGTATTTTTTTGTTACTGTCGCATTTTCCCCGATATGTTAGATGATATACAAATAAATAAAAATAAAGTAAATAAAATTGGAGGAAAAAAAAAACGTTTAAAAGGGTAAATATATGAAAAAGAAAATCTCGACCACTCCTTGATGTCTGCGATTTCTGCATCGCAACCCTTGTTATATGACCATGTTTCGCCCATAAAATCCCCCCCAAATCTGGCTGTGGCCATTCACATCTGTGTTTTAACACTCTTGTACATGCTACATGGAGTTGTTGGATCGAAACAAGGTAACTACGCAATAATAGCTCGTCAAAATCATGCCGTCTTTAATTCTGCTCTCGTTTGCTTTCGCCTCTAGATAGGATTTTGCTGTTTAAAAAACTTTTTTTTTTTAAATGCCCTCCAGTTCAAAATTTTCTTCCCCCAGAAAACTGAGATTTTAAGCTTTACAATGATATACCACACATGCATATCGAACAATTTTTAAATTTGGCCAAATTGGGGGTCTCAGAGCGGAACTTCAAGTCACCTCGGTGTTTTCCGCCATATATATATATATATTCATACAGTCATTGACGAAATTATTGGCACCCCTGGAATTTTTCCAGAAATACGTTTATTATTTAAAAGCTGGGGAGAAAATCAAAATCTACACAATTTTACATAGAATGCAAAAAATGGGATGGACAAAATTGTTGGCACCCTCAACTCAATATTTGGTTTTGTATCCTTTAGGAGAAATAACGGAAGCCAATCGCTTCCTATAACCATCAACACGTTTCGTGCACCTCTCAAATGGAATTTTGGATCACTCTTCTTTTGCGAACTGTTCCAGAAGGGTAGCTTCTTGCAGCAGCAATTTCGAGATCTCTCCATAGTGGTCTGTATAATTTAGATCCGGACTCATCGATGGCCACCTCAGAATTCTCCAGCGCTTTTTGTCCAACATTTTCTTGGTGCTATTTGAAGCATGTTTTGGGTCATTGTCCTGTTGGAACGGCATTGACCTCAGATGCAGACCTGGTTTTCTGACACGACACCCTACATTCCGGCCCAAAACATTTTGATGGTCCTTGCACACTGTCAAGGTACCCTGTGCCAGAGGCAGCAAAACAACCCCAAAACATCATTGGGACTCCACCATGTATGACTATAAGCACTGTGTTCTTTTCTTTATAGATCTCATTCTTTTTTCTGACACTGGGCACTGGTCTCCAACCATTTCTTGGTGCTATTTGAGGTATGTCTTGGGTCAATGTCCTGTTGGAATACCCATGACCGTCCCAAAACGTATAACAGTCTCTATATTTCATTACTCCCTGCAGACTGTCAAGGCACCCAATGCTAAAATTGTGTACATTTTGGCTTTTCTCTTCAGCTTTTTGGTGTTTTTCCAATGCACATCCAAGAATTAAACACATTCATATTGAAAACATTTGTAATTGCGTAAATTTATGTGAGAAATTCTGTATTTTCTGGAAATAGTCCAGGGCTGCCAATAGTTTTGTCCATGACTGTATACACACATATATATATATATATATATATATATATATATATATATATATATATATATATGGTGGAAAACACTCAGGTGACTTGAAGTTCCGTTCTGTGACCCCCAAATTTGGCCAAATTTTAAAATTGTCCGATGTGCATGTGTGATACATCATTGGAAAGCTTAAAATCTCAATTTTCTGTGGGGGGGTGGCGGTGGGGGTTTGAACAGGAGGGCATTTTTGGAAAAAGAAAAAGAAAAATTTAAACATCAAAACCGTAAGTGGAGGTGAGAGCACGCGAGAGCAGAATTACAAACGGCATGACTTTAATTGAAAATGAAAAGATATTATCGTGGACTTACCTTGTTTCGATCCAAAAACTCAATGTAGCATGTATCACTGAGTGTCAAGACACAGCTGTGAATGGCCACAGATGGATTTTTTGGGGAGATTTTATGGGTGAAACATGGTAATATAACAAGGTTCACGATGCAGAAATCGCAGACATCGAGGAGTGGTCGAGATTTTCTTTTTCATATATTTACCCTTTTAAACGTTTTTAAAAAATTGTCTTTGTTTGGATCGATTATTTATCATCTAACATATCGGAGAAAATGCAGCAGTAACAAGGAAAAAAAAAAAAAAACAATTCAAGCGATAGTTATGAGGTAGATATCCATGACTTATTTACAGACACCATTTTTTTCATTGTGACGTAGTTTGTTTAAAAGTTTAAAATATGCGAGTGAATATTTTTTATTTTTTTTTAAACTAAATATTAGACATCAATGAATGATTCTAAGCTAAAAATGACACATTTCGAATAATACATATTAATTACTTGCCTTTTTATGGCTGGGTTGAAACAAAAGCGGATGCGCGACGTCTGTAAACGAGGGTTTCCAGGGTAACACGGACAAATTAAAAGTAGTTTGAGGGCTTAACGCGAAATGAAACTGCTATGGTAGCATATAGACATACTGTTAGACCAAACGCAACAGTTCTTTTGGCTTAAAATAAAGTAGTTTAATTTATAGAGGGGTGCAAGACCAGGAACTGCTTTTTCAGCCTTGTCTTTGTTTTCTCCCATATATTAGGGCTGAACGAAATTGGAAAAAATGTACATTGCGAATTTTTGGGTGTTTGCAATATATTGCGATATACAGTGGGGCAAATAAGTATTTAGTCAACCACTAATTGCGCAAGTTCTCCGCCTTGAAAATATTAGAGATGCCAGCTGTAATTGTCAACATGGGTAAACCTCAACCATGAGAGACAGAATGGGGGAAACAAACTGAAAATCCCATTGTTTGATTTTTAAAGAATTTATTTCCAAATTAGAGTGGAAAATAAGTAATTGGTCACCTACAAACAAGCAAGATTTCTGGCTGTCAAAGAGGGTTGAAAATCAATCGCTGCACGTCGCTGGCGTCGGTGATCACACTGTCCATTGTTTTAGCATGTTGCTTCGTTGCCACTACTAGTTTCGTTTTGGGCTGTGAAGAAAATGCTACGGAGCGTGCGTTACAGTGGTTTCGTTAGCTCTCGCGTTGTTATGACACGCCCGTGACAATCGGGTAATGACGGCGACTAGTAGCGGTTCTGCCAAAATGCATGGGAAGTTGAGGCAACCACGACTGTGAGTAGTGCTTGTCCATATTATATCATGCGTGCGGTCTCGATCTAAGTGCGCTGTGTGGTGAATAACACAAGCGCACCATGTGAAGTAAAAGCTAAATTATTATCATATTAAGCAATGCATTGAACTAGGCATTAGAAGCCGATTATTGTGCTCGTGATAGCTGAATTCTATCTCTACTATCGGTTCATTGAATATTTAATGGCTAATTACTGTCGAATGGTAACTTTACTATCGATGCATCTGTATCTTTCACTTGTAAAACCGGATATCCGGTCGTATCGGTTTATCGTTCTCAAGTAGTGTTGGGCATCGAGCATCGATGGAAATCGGTTCTAACACTCCGATGCTCCCGGAATCGTTTGAATTTTTAAATTTCGATTCCTTGTTTCGATGCCCTGACCGCTGAGTGGAAAAAAATTGCTCGAGTTCAAAGACTGATATTTATATACAAGTTAAAATTAGCCCTGTAAGAAGTTCATTTAATTAAAAAAACTGTAGAGAAGTTAAGACTTTAATATAAACTATGCCATTTTTTTTACCCTGCATTTTTTTTTTTGACCCTGCCTCTTGAAAGAATCGGAATCGAGAATCGTTTGGAACCGGAATCGAAACGTGAAGTCGGAACCGGAATCGCTAAATTTCAAACAATGCCCAACCCTATTCTCAAGCTTAGTAAATATCAGTTTTTCATGTGTAATTTTGGCTTAGCAAAGCAAAGGACTGTCTCTAAGGTGATAGTCATATGATCTGTTTGAAAAATAATTGTGATCCATTATGAAATACTTTGTAGGTTTCTTGTTCATTTCATTCATTTTTGTTGTTTTATTGCTTTACAACTTTAATACATTTTTTTTTTTTTTTTTTACAGCTATGTCTGTATTTTAAAGGGGATGTTCAGAAATTGATTCGCACTACTTTAGCCACTCCGGAGCCCTGAAACTAACAACTAACAAACTGTACGGAATTTGTTGAAATAAACTCCACCGACTAATTAAACCCCCGCTATTTCGAAGTTTAGGCCTTGTGTTAAAAATTCTGAACTTCCCCTTTAATTCATTTATAGGAAAGTCAATTACATGCAATGACGTTTTTTGGCCCTCAGCCCCTCTCAGTCGCTCCCATTGATTTTATATTATATTTGTTGTTTTAAACGACAAAAAATGTCTGAAAATATATGCTAACTCACAAAAATATTTGTATTTCTGTCAATGTTTAATTTGACAGCCCAATGAGCCAACAAAAGCGTCTCACTAAAGTGAGTATTCCTCACTGGATGAGGGCGCTCTGTGTGCCTAATCCCATTGCAGATGGTATCTGAACTTGGCCATGGAGCCAGTGGCAATGCTCATCTCACGGTATGTCTTTCCAGGTGCATCGTTTCAGGCACAGAGGGCAAACTGGGGACTAGTGTTGTTAATCTTACTTTAAAAAAAGTAATGAGTTACAGCTACAAATTACTTCTCCCAAAAAATCATTTAGTAACTCAATCACCTCATTGTAAGAGCAACTATTTGCTCAGCAAAGTAGCTGGTGTTACTTTTTATGTTCTAGACGTTATTACATTATACATTCTATAACATCTTTGTCATCAAAGATGTTTATATTAACTGATGAACTGATTTTTTTTCATTTAAAAAAACCCTCAAAAAAACCACAAGTCACACATTCTATTTTTTTTTTTTTAATTTCATCATTACAAGAGTAACTGTATTCAAACTTGAATTTTCTAATGCTGTGAGAGAAAAAAGCCTTTTTCTTGTTGTACTGAACCCACACCGAACCGTGACCCCTGCACCGAGGTACCATGACTTGTCTGTATCGTCATAACCCTAATGTATATAGTTTAATTTTTCAATATGCAGGTGAGGCTCTGAATAACCTGCCTCTCCTCTCTTTGCTCTAGTTGTTTTGATTTAAAAACATCACACAAGGTTTATGGATACGTCATTCAAATTTTTTTTATTGTCGCGTCTACAAGGACATCACCAACTTAGTGATGATGACGCACACTCAGCAGATAAAACAACAGTACATACAGTAATTTTCAATTAATTGAACCCACCTGGACGCCACCAACTGTATGTGAAAAAAGAAAAAAAAAGTTGTCCGAGAGTTTAAGATGACGCTCGGTGCGCTAAATGCTAATGCTAACGAAAACATGAACTATGCTAACACTCTGACGTCACCACCCTCTTCCCTCCTCCCGCTCTGCTCTCTCCAAGGTACAGTGGGGGAAATAAGTATTTAGTCAACCAACAATTGTGCAAGTTCTCCTAATTGAAAAGATTAGAGAGGCCTGTAATTGTCAACATGGGTAAACCTCAACCATGAGAGACAGAATGTGGAGAAAAAAAACAGAAAATCACACCGATTGATTTTTAAAGAATTTATTTCCAAATTAGAGTGGAAAATAAGTATTTGGTCACCTACAAACAAGCAAGATTTCTGGCTGTCAAAGAGGTCTAACTTCTTCTAACGAGGTCTAATGAGGCTCCACTCGTTACCTGTATTAATGGCACCTGTTTCAACTCATTATCGGGATAAAAGACACCTGTCCACAATCTCAGTCAGTCACACTCCAAACTCCACTATGGCCAAGACCAAAGAGCTGTCGAAAGAAACCAGACAAAATTGTCGCTGTGGGAGCAATTATTAGAAAATGGAAGACATACAAGACCACTGATAACCTCCCTCGTTCTGGGGCTCCATGCAAGATCTCACCCCGTGTCGTCAAAATGATAACAAGAACGCTGAGCAAAAATCCCAGAACCACACGGGGGACCCGAGTTAATGACCTACAGAGAGCTGAGACCCCAGTAACAAAGGCTACTATCAGTAACACAATGCGTCGCCAGGGACTCAAATCCTGCGCTTCCAGACGTGTCCCCCTGCTGAAGAAAGTACACGTCCAGGCCCGTCTGTGGTTCGCTAGAGAGCATTTGGATGATCCAGAAGAGGACTTGGAGAATGTATTATAGTTAGATGAAACCAAAATAGAATTTCTTGGTAGAAACACAGTTTCTCGTGTTTAGAGGAGAAAGAAAACTGAATTGCATCCGAAGAACACCATACCCACTGTGAAGCATGGGGGTGGAAACATCATACTTTGGGGCTGTTTTTCTGCAAAGGGACCAGCACGACTGATCTGTGTAAAGGAAAGAATGAATTGGGCCATGTATCGAGAGATTTTGAGTGAAAATCTCCTTCCATCAGCAAGGGCATTGAAGATGAGATGTGGCTGGGTCTTTCAGCATGACAATGATCCCAAACACACAGCCTGGGTAACAAAGGAGTTGTTACGCCCCGGTCTAGGGGTTTCAGGACGCAACATGGGGTGTGCTCCTCCCGTCAAACCCTCACCCAGAAAAGCCAGTGAAAACGAAAAAAAGTCAAGAGCAGTTTCTTTATTTGGCTCAGAGGGAGACCGTCGCCAAAATAACAAACAAAACAATCTATGATAACCCTGTCTTCCCTAACAAAACTAAAAAGGTCAAATTAAAGACATTTCCTTTACCTACCTCCTGGGCAACAAAAACAGGAGAAAACTCTGCAAAACAAAAAGGCATCTCCCTCCTACATTACTGCTCAACTATTTACAATATGTACAAAGATTATTCGAAACAGGAATCACTGCTGAACCGAACACACGAACTGGCGTTTCTGAATGCTGGTCTGGCTGGCGAGGAGAACGAGTGCTGGTGGCAGGCTTCTTAAATAGGCCAGGAAGTCCACACCTTGGCCAATGAGGGGTCACCAATCAGGAGTGGTTGAATCAGCAGCACCTGCACCTAATTCATTTAATTAGCCACAAACTCACGCACACACACAGTGGAAAAAGCAGTAAAAAAAGACCAATTGACCCACAGGGTCATAACAGGAGTGGCTTCGTAAGAAGCATTTCAAGGTCCTGGGGTGGCCTAGCCAGTCTCCAGATCTCAACCCCATAGAAAATCTGTGGAGGGAGTTGAAAGTTCGTGTTGCCCAACGACAGCCCCAAAACATCACTGCTCTAGAGGAGATCTGCATGGAGGAATGGGCCAAATTACCAGCAACAGTGTGTGAAAAGCTTGTGAAGAGTTACAGAAAACGTTTGGCCTCCGTTATTGCCAACAAAGGGTACATAACAAAGTATTGAGATGGACTTTGGTATTGACCAAATACTTAATTTCCACCGTGATTTGCAAATAAATTCTTTAAAAATCAAACAATGTGATTTTCTGTTTTTTTTCCTCCATATTCTGTCTCTCATGATTGAGGTTTACCCATGTTGACAATTACATGCCTCTCTAATATTTTCAAGTGGGATAACTTGCACAATTAGTGGTTGATTAAATTCTTATTTGCCCCACGGTATATTCTAATGATTTGTTTCAGATGTACTGTAATTATTTTCTGTATAAAAATTAATTTGGTGTTCAAAAAGTCTTTTTTCAAACTTGAGTCTTGAAAAAAAGGGGGTCGTCTTATATTCGGGCCAATACAGTAATTTGATTACTCACTACTGAAAAAAATAACAGAAATGCTGTTATACTTTAACGCCATTATTATCAACACTGCTGTTGACTCCACCTTCCCTCAGCAGAAAAAGTTTGATGGGCTTAGCATACCGTCAGCCTGTAATAAGAATTTTGTCTGATAGGGGTTGGCTTTCCATAGCTCAGTCCATGAGATGGTGCGCTCGACTGCTTCCTCCTATCATGTCCATGCTTCCTACTGCCGCATTCAGACCATCTGGCTTGTTTGCCTCTTTCACTGCTACTTGCACTTCATCTAAGAGCAGTGAGGTCCTGCTTTCCTCTTGGGCCTGCTGTTCTGGCCCAGTCTTCCCTGAGCCTATGCCCGTCAGCAGTGGGTCTGCAACCTCCACAACCTCAATGCCTGTGCTGTTCTTAAAAAAAAAAAAAAAAGCTCGCAACTAATGGGACATTATTATTTTCTAGGAATGGCAAATATTAATGTAGCAGCCAAATCAGAGTGTACTCTGCCTTCTGCCCATAGTTAACTAGGATAGGCTCCAGCACCCCCGTCACATTCATGTATGGAAACCCATGAGTGCCAAAATTTAAAAAAAAAAAAAAAAAAAAATGAATAAGTAAATATAAAGAAAAATAAATGAAAATGTAAAAGCATATTTTGTCACTTTTACCTTTTTCATTAAAAATCACATACAGAAAATAATGAGACTTTTTGTCATTGACCTTCCATTGAAAAACAAACAAAAAAACATCCAATTTTTTCTTTGCCTTTTCTATTTCGCTTTTCATTGTCTGCCTTTCTCTCTCGCAATTGCCTTTGCTTTTATCGAAAGGAATGATCTGTCAATCAAATGACGTTGGGAGGGGCTAAGTTAGAGTTATCGGGGACTTTAAATTGGATTGTCTTGGTGACTGGGTAGGTGGCTGAGGTGACCCATGCAGCCTGTCAGCTGCTTCTCTATAGACAGGTTTCCGAAGTACTTCCTAATATCTGCTGGCGACTTCGGTTTTCCACGTTCTCTAACCCCCCCAACAAAAAATAATGGCACTGGAGTGGCATCACTCATCAAAATCCCTAAAAAAAGACAGTTTGGAAGTACTGTATCCATCTGCCATCAGCACTAAATGGGAGGACAACATGAGGACATGGCTGAGTCACCACAACCAAAATATTTTTGCATTTTATTGACGTAATGGCAGTGGATCGAAACGCAATCAGAAACCTAAAAAACTTCGAGGCATCCAGAACCTACCTGCAAAGCAACAAAGTTGAATGTGTTCTACTATATGAATAGATGTGGAAAACCAAGGCAGTGCCATCACAAAGCAATAACGGGTACAATTACGTTAAATTTGACTACAATTCTGTGTGAATCATTAGCTTTGCTAGTTGTTCAATGATAAAGAAATGGAAAACAAACACTCATCTACTACAAGTCATGCACGGGCTTTTTACCCCAAGTGCATAAATGCAAGTGTTACATGTTTTTTGTTCCTTTACAGGTGGAAAACGCTGAGGAAAGACAACTTTATGTGGCTCACAACAACACTTATGTTGATGGACAGACATACAGTCCCTGACAAAAGTCATGTCGCTTAACCATTTTGTAGAAACAATTGCTAATAACCTGACTTTTAATTATTCAATTGGTTTCAGAAATGGCTCTTATGAAAGCTAAGACCCTCCCAAATGATGTTGAATGTACAAAAATATATTTGTTTCACTGAAAAAAGATTTATCATTTAATGAAGACATAAAGGTCTAATTTTGGCTTGACAAAAGTTCTGTCGCCTACAGAAAGTAGTGTGAAAATTGAACAAAAAATGTACTTTAAATACAAAAATATGTTACATAACATAAGCGAATTAAGTAGTGGTGCTGTGAGATCCAAATTTAATATTTTGTAAGACTTCCATGGGCTTGGCAAGGAGTCATACAATTTATTGATGAAGTCGCCAGGAACATCAAAGAAAACTGTCTTGCATGCCTCCCAGAGTTCATCAACATTCTTGGGTTTCGTCTTCCATGCTTCCTCTTTCATCCTACCCCAGACATGCTCCATGATGTTCATGTCTGGTGACCGGGCTGGCCAGTCCTGGAGAATCTTGATTGAAGTATGCAATGGAGCACCATCCTGCTGCAGAATTTGTCCCTTTTTATGGTTAGGAATGTAAGCGGCAGCTAAGATTTGTTGATATTTCAGACTATTTATGTTGCCTTCCACCCTGCAGATCTCTCGCACACCCCCATACTGGATGTAACCCCAGACCATGATTTTGCCACCACCAAACTTCATTGTTTTCTGAGTGAATTTCTGATTCATGCGGGCTCCAGTAGGTCTCCTGCAATATTTGCAGCGACTGTGGTGTAATTCAATGGACGATTCATCTGAAAAATCCATCTTTTGCCACAAAGTAGTGAGCAGTGATTAATCTAACCAGATGAAAAATACCTTATATTATTTCCTTGTAACAACAAAATCCGTGTCAGCCCTTCTGCATTCGTCATCTGTCATTGTATTTGTAATTATGCCTCATTTTGGTCTCTCAAATGACCAGCGTATCAATCTACACTGTAGAAATATTTTTCCATTTATTCACAATAATCATATGTAAAAGACGCCACTTTGCTTTTTTTCCGATATTCACACAGGCCCTTTGTCCTTGTACCAATGTATGTAATCTGATCAGGGTTGGGGGTTGCACATTCCAAGCAATTCTAGAGAGGAGGTTAACCCTTCTCCCAACTTAGAAAAAGTGTAGGCCTGGGAGGCGCGACACACTCTCTGTGTCCTGGTACCGGCATGTCATGTCTTTTCTGTTTGTCTTTAAGTGTAAATTCTTTATTCTTTTTATTCCTGAATTCTGTGTCATCATCTCCTGTTCGTTATAAGAATAAAACAACCTGTTACAAGGAATAATCGACTCTTTTCATTCAGCACCTCATGTTAACATGGGCTGCGCAGGTTGTTAGAATTTTGTCGATGAACGATCAACGAAGTGATAAGAACAAACCTCCAATCTTTTAGGTGGATCCTTTAGGTTTAAAGCACATCGTTATTGTCTAATGCTGGTTTTGATTTAAGGCGTATGGCGAGGTAGACCCACATTGGTGCTTTGTTGCTACCAGCTGGTCGCTGATCAAAACATTCCACTTCCAATCATGTATATAGGCGCTTCCAGGAGTTCACTCACAGCACAGAAAGTCCTGGAGCCTCATCTATGTCTCGCTGAATATATTTTTAAGAGATTCTGTGGATTCCTCTGGTTTTATTTTGAAGTTTTAAATTTGTCTACACATTGTTTACTTTAACCGCACTTGATGTTGTTCTGTGTAAACCTGAAGTCTGTAACAGATTTTTTTCCAATTTTCGCTCAGGAAACTTGTCTATAGATATTTGTCGAAGACAAAACGCAAAGACAAAGTTCCCATTGTTTTTTCCGTTTTTGTTTTTCAATGACAAAAAGTAAAAGTCAATGACAAAATATTATGCTTTTATATTTTCTTTTATTTACTTATTTATAGGGCTGTCAATTTTAACGCGTTAACGGGCGGTAATTAATTTTAATTAATCACGTTAAAATATTTAACGCATTTAACGCATGCACGGAATGACCCGCTCATGCATTGCCTCAAACAGATTACAATGACGCACTTGAGAGCTAAGAGGCAGAGAAAGGTGTCTTGTTTTGTGCTTTTTCTTAACAAAGGTATACCATACGCTACGTGCTGGCACTTTGTTTTATTAGCACATTCAGCTTCAACATTAACACAGCTTACGGCTCTCGGCAGGCCGTAACGCTAACTCACTCCTGCATCATGTGAGTAAACAACATGTTGGCGCCGCGTGCACTTCAAGGTGCCTTGGATAATTCTATATCAGAATATTAAAAAAGGCGCATTCATTGGACCGCGCCGTTTATTGGCATAAGCTTCGGCAACTCCTTCACAACAAACATAAGTATCATTTAGTGAAAGCACAACAAAAATAATATCTCTCAAAAATAATGTTCACCAAAAGAAAAGCGCTTCAATCTGTATTAATGAAGCCCTATTCTCACACAGTTAAACAACAGTGCAAAGAGAACTGGCATTCCCAATCAAAATAGCTATGCAACATACACATAAAACTTACTCAAGACTTTGGTCAAACTATTCAAACATTTCGTTTAGTTCAACAAATACATTGGATGGCAATATTTATTCACAATATACAAACTATCAGAGGTCAAATAAGTTGTGAAGCCAGCACTCAAATGATGCGAATTATAATGGATGGACCAGTAACCAGGAAACTACCGTATCAGTCGAGGGACAAAACACTCTTTGTCTTGAGTTCTAATTTAATTTAAAACTCGGCATTGACACGTTGTGGTGTATCAAGTTTATTTTTTGATTGAAAATTTTACAAATTATATTAAACGAAAACATTAAGAGGGGTTTTAATTAGGGCTGTCAAAATGATCGCGTTAATGGGCGGTAATTAATTTTTTTAGTTAATCACTACAACTACATCACTGCAACTAACGCACATGCCCAGCTCAAACAGATTAAAATGACAGCACAGAGCCATGTCCACTTGTTACTTGTGTTTTTTGGTGTTTTTTCGCACTCTGCTGGCGCTTGGGTGCGACTGATTTTATGGGTTTCAGCACCATGAGCAATGTGTAATTATTGACATAACAATCGCGAGCTACTAGTTTTTTTTTTTTGATTAAAAATTTTACAAATTTTATTAAAACGAAAACATTAAGAGGGGTTTCAATTAGGGCTGTCAAAATTATCGCGTTAATGTGCTTTAATTATTTTTTTAAATTAATCACGTTAAAATATTTGACGCAATTAACGCACATGTCCCGCTCAGATTTAAATGTCAGTAGAGTGAAATACTCACTTGTTAATTGTGTTTTATGGAGTTTTGGCGCCCTCTGCTGGCGCTTGGGTGCGACTGATTTTATAGGCTTCAGCACCCATGAGCATTGTGTAAGTAATTATTGACATCAACAATGGTGGGCTACTAGTTTATTTTTTGATTGAAAATTTTGCAAATTCCATTAAAACGAAAACATTAAGAGGGGTTTTAATATAAAATTTCTATAAATTGTACTAACATTTTTCTTTTAAGAACTACAAGTCTTTCTATCCATGGATCGCTTTAACAGAATGTTAATAATGTTAATGCCATCTTGTTGATTTATTGTTATAATAAACAAATACAGTCCTTATGTACCGTATGTTGAATGTATATATCTATCTTGTGTCTTATCTTTCCATTCCAACAGTAATTTACAGAAAAGTATGGCATATTTTATAGATGGTTTGAATTGCGATTAATTGCGATTAATTGCGATTAATTAATTTTTAAGCTGTAATTAACCCAATTAACAATTTTAATCGTTTGACAGCCCTAGTTTTAATAAAAAATTACTATAACTTGTACTCAAATTTATCTTTTAAGAACTACAAGTCTTTCTTGTGGACCCTTTTAACAGAAAGAATGTTAATAATGTTAATCCATCTTGTCGATTTATTGTTTTAATAAACAAATACAGTCCTTATGTACCGTATGTTGAATGTATATATCTATCTTGTGTCTTATCTTTCCATTCCAACAGTAATTTACAGAAAAGTATGGCATATTTTATAGATGGTTTGAATTGCGATTAATTGCGATTAATTGCGATTAATTAATTTTTAAGCTGTAATTAACTCGATTAACAATTTTAATCGTTTGACAGCCCTAGTTTTAATATAAAATTACTATAACTTGTACTCAAATTTATCTTTTAAGAACTACAAGTCTTTCTTGTGGACCCTTTTAACAGAAAGAATGTTTATAATGTTAATCCATCTTGTCGATTTATTGTTTTAATAAACAAATACAGTACTTATGTACAGTATGTTGAATGTATATATCCGTCTTATGTCTTTCCATCCCAACAAGAATTTACGGAAAAATATGGCATATTTTAGAGATGGTTTGAATTGCGATTAATTACAATTAATTAATTTTTAAGCTGTGATTAACTCGATTAAAAAATTTAATCGTTTGACAGCCCTACGTTTTTATTAATGTATTCATTTTCTGAGCCACTAATCCTAACTAAGGTCACAGGGGTGTTGTAGCCAATCCCAGATAACTATGGGCACTAGACAGGGTACACCCTGAATAGGTTGCCAGCCAATCGCAGGGCACAAGGAGATGAACAATCAATCGTTCACCCACTCATACCTAGGGACAATTTAGAGTGTTTGATCAGCCTACCATGCATGTTTTTTGGCGGATGTTCATTTATTTATAAATGTTTGCCACTCCTGTGATCCCATTCTCATGAGGATAAGCAACAAGAATGACAAATGAATGTTCAAAACAGTTAACCGACAATTTCCCAAGGATTATAAGATGTGTTTATTCATGTATCCTTGCTTTTTCTTTACCACCTGTCCTCATTTGGGTAGTGTGTGAGTTGGAGCCTCAGCTGAGTATGGGTGAAAGCCGCAGTGCATATATGTGTTGTTGCAATTTGAAGTGTTCAGCGAACCTTACACAAAGGTTTTTTTGAATGTGGAAGGAAGCCAGAGTACCTGGAAAAACTCATGCAAGCAAGAGGAGAACATGCAACTCAACTCTACTTGTGGGCAGAGCCAATATTTTGAATTTGGGATCAATTGACTGTGAGACAGACAACACAACCTTTACTTTGCTGCGCATCAGTTGCAGTTGAAATGCAAAACCACAAAGTGCCAACACAAATCATGAATAGTGTATTGTTCAATAGTGCTCAAAATTGTTTAACTAGCTACAGTATCAATCAGGCACAGAAACACAGATTAAAGAAAATTGCTCTTATTCTTGCTTCTGGACACGTTTGTGTGTTCTCTTTATATGAAAGACAATGCAAAGGTTTCACCGTATTTTTAGAACACTTTTTACTTGCTTAAGGCACCACAGTGATTTCATGGTTAATATTTGCATTGTTGTTCCTTCCTCTGTGGTGTTTAATTGCTTTGCCCAAGCTTGCTTCAGGGTTTCCTCACACATTCCCAGAAGACTGTTACTTGACACCTCTTACTAGAAGTCAGTTCGGATCGACTCCGGTTCACTGACCGTATCAGTGGCGGATGCTGGTCTTTCAATGAGGGGAAGCTCAAAGTGTGTCTGACGGTGAGTGCTTTGTGACGGTGAAGGGGCTCAGCAGCACCTGCTGCTCGGTAGGGAAAGAAACTTGAGTGCCAGAAGTGAAGTCTCCAAACACAGGCAGCTACAATAGAATAAAGTATATTATTATGTAAGAGGCAGCTAAGATGTGTTGCTATTTCAGACGATTTATCTCTCATGGTGCAGACAATTAAAAAAAAAAAAAACGTATGGCATTTGACAAGGCCAACAGCTTGTCAAAAGGATGGACGCTGGAAAAGTGGCAAAAGGTGGATTTTTCAGCTGAATCTTCCATTGAATTCCAGGAATTACAAATATTGCAGGAGACCTACTGGAGCCCGCATGGATCAGAAATTCACTCAGAAAACAATGAAGTTTGGTGGTGGCAAACTCATGGTCTGGGGTTACATCCAGTATGGGGGTGTGCGAGAGATCTGCAGGGTAGAAGGCAACATAAAAGGTCTGAAATATCAACAAATCTTAGCTGCCTCTTACATTCCTAACCATTAGAAGGGACAAATTCTGCAGCGGGATGGTGCTCCATCGCATACTTCAATTTCTACCTCAAAGTTCCTCAAGGCAAAGAAGATCAAGCTCGTCCAGGACTGGCCAGCCCAGTCACCAGACATGAACGTCATTGAGCATGTCTGCGGTAGAATGAAAGCGGAAGCACGGAAGACGAAACTCAAGAATGTTGATGAACTCTGGGAGGCATGCAAGGCTGCTTTCTTTGATGTTCCTGATGACTTCATCAATAGATTGTATGAATCCTTGCCTAAGCCCGTGGAAGTCATACAAAATATTAAAATTTGGATCTCACAGCACCACTACTTAATTCGCTTATGTTATGTAACATATTTTTTTATTTGAAGTACATTTTTTGTTCAATTTTCACACTACTTTCTGTAGGCGACAAAACTTTTGTCTTGCCAAAATTTGACCTTTCTGTCTTCATTAAATGATAAATCTTTTTTCAGTGAGACAAATATATTTTTGTACATTCAACATCATTTGGGAGGGTCTAGCTTTCTTATAAGCCATTTCTGAAATCAATTGAATAATTAAAGAATTATTTGCAATTGTTTCTACAAAATGGATAAGCGACAGACTTTTGCCAGGGACTGCAGAAATAAGCTTTTTTTTTTTCTTTTTTTTTTGTTAGTCGTATTTAACAAAGCAAGCTATCACTTGGATGATTATGAAAGTCTCCAGTTCAACTCAGAAGAACTGAATGAAAATTGATGACAATACAACGTCACTGATTCGCTCATTTCGCTGTCAGTCAGAAAAGAATTCAGCTTCCGACAGATCATCCAGTCATCTTGCAGAGAAGCAGAGCCCCGCCCACTGCCCATAGACCCCCAGAGACGCACAACGTCTGATGGTTGAACCCAGTCTTTAGCCAATAACTAGTCTCGTTTTGCTGTAGTGGAACAATGTACCGTATTGGCCTGAATATAAGACGGCCCTGATTATAAGACAACCCACTCTTTTTCAAGACTCAAGTTTGAAAAAAATACTTTTTGAACACCAAATTAATTTTTATCCATAAAATAATTACAGTACATCCAAAACAAATGATTATAACAATATATTTGAGAGAAAAAGCCTGTTATTTTGCCTCATTCAAATCTTAATATCTGAACATTTAAATGTGTAAACTAAAGTGCAATCACATTCGTAAATGGCTCCTGGTTTTTTATATGTAAATAAACCAATCTATAAAACAACAAAATTGCAATAACTGCATTAACCATCAAAGTGAAGTCTAGCTATAACTGTAGTCTTGAAACAAATCTGAATAAGGAAAAACATTGCAATAAAATAATGCAAACTGGTTAAACTAAAAAAGAGTAGCTGAGATCTGTCATGACAGAACATCGCTTGCTTCAATGATATCTGGCGCCATCTAGCGTCGTGAATGGGGAGAGTAACAGAGTGACGGAAAGGTGTCAGATGACCCCGATACCAAACTGAATACCTGGCTTTGTCCAACAATAGACCACTCAAACAAGCAATCAAGCAGACAACCCCCCTACACACTTCTGTGGAGTCACTGCCTAGGTGAGAAGGAGGGGGGTTTCACTCTGGATGGCTGAAATTAGCATCCTGAATATTTGCAAATCCAGGGCTCACAAAAATTGTTTCGGCAACAACCTCCAACACCTAGCCCCGGGAAAACGGCAAAGTGTCATATATCACCACATAAAAAATGTTTTTTTGTTGTTGTTTTTTTCTTATTACACTATCCCTTTTATATAGTTTCTTTTGAAAAAAGCTTTTTTGTGCAAAAAATGACTTGCGCTGTGCATTATCAGCCATCCATCATCAGCAATATGAAAATTATAGCTCCATACATACAAGAAACTGTGCAACTATATATTCAGAGAGATTGATACAGCTCTTCTTTCTCAGGGCTGTAATGTCAGATCCCCCCCGCAACAAAATCCCCAGCAAAAAAGTGCTCTAATATCTTCCCAATTTTGTCAAATCGTGCACAATTCGATCACATTAGAACAACCATACTGAGCAGTTACCAATTACTAAAACATACTGTAAAAACGTTGTCCACCCGATTACCTGCCTGAGTGGTCCACAGTCCGACAAAGCCAACGCAGCCCTTCCCTGCAAACACTCAAGATTCTAATTGGACCAATCCATCCCTGTGGTTTTGCGAGTGTGAATGAGAATGACTAATAAGGACGTCAGTGCTCACAAAAGATATGCTGATTAGAGTCAAATGACCCTTGTCTGGATACAAAAGTGATTTGTATCAACTGATCCACCCTTGGTAGTTCTAGGCGAGTGTTAGCGCGTATTTAATCAAGGACATGCACACACAACAATATACATTTGATCACTTATTTCTTTGACATTTTTGGGAAAGCTGAGCTTCCCCTGCAGTCTTAGAGCAAACACGTCTGGACCCTATGGGTCAAAATTGAATGGATAAACTGTTTTAACGATAACTATATTTTAACTCTGTATTAAATATAAATATCATAAAGACAGACAGCACCATCTGGTGGGACACCCTCTGAAAATGAGGCGCTTCCACTACTAAACAACATACTTGAAAGCCTCGGGATCGAGCCACCTCCACCTTAAGCCAGGTGATAAAGAGGTAAGGTGGATAAGCAGAGGGAGATTGATGGCTGTGATTTGCCTGAGAAATGTGCAGATTATGAGCAAATAATCACTCCATGTGAACAGTCTTTTGGATTTTTCATTTTTGCTGGAAAACGTGCTAAAGTGATGTGAGGCACACTCTTCTCCCTCCGAACATCCATCACGCCAAACTGTATACACGCTGATAATGTGTTTGGTGTCGCACAATCTAACAGTAGACTACACACTACATTGACATTCCTGAGCTGTGTGTGTCAGAGACAGCCTTGTGTTGTTTACATATATGAAGGGGGATGAAGGGGGAAAAAAAGTGGCCTACAGCCACATAAAAGCAGAGATGTGTGCTTTTTCACAGTGTGCTCAGTGGATCGTGTCAAGTGTCGTATGTGAGTGTCATCCGCATGGTTAGCTTTATTAAGTAACATACGTACATGAACATGATGTTGGTTTAATTGTGTAAATAAAGCTGAAAAATATCGATCGGTACATCTAATTGATTTCCATACCAGTTATGAGTCGGAGCTAGTTTGACACTTCCGTGAAGTTGGCTTCCCATCAGATGAAAATTTATATAAAAATTATGTCATAGGTTTGTGCTAGGTTTGTGCTTGTTTGTGCTGACAGTTTTCGGTTGTGCTGATATACTTTTTAAAGGGGCAGTGATCCCTCATTTTTCATGGTTAATGGAGACCAGAACCCGCCTCGATAAGTATAAAAACCGCAAAGTAGTGCCTCCAACCCCCACCCCCCCTCAAATTTTTTTTTTTTTTTTTTTTGTTCAATGTACAGTGGGGTATCTAGTCAACCACCAATTGAGCAAGTTCTTCTACTTGAAAAGATTAGAGAGGCCTGTAATTGTCAACATGGATTAACCTCAACCATGAGAGACAGAATGTGGAAGAAAAAAACCCCACTGAAAATCACATTGTTTGATTTTTAAAGAATTTATTTCCAAATTAGAGTGGAAAATAAGTATTTGGTCACCTACAAACAAGCAAGAGTTTTGGCTGTCAAAGAGGTCTTTCTTCTAATGAGGCTCCACTCGTTACCTGTATTAATGGCACCTGTTTTAACTCGTTATCGGTATAAAAGACACCTGTCCACAAGCTCAGCCAGTCATGCTCCAAACTCCACTATGGCCAAGACCAAAGAGCTGTCGAAGGACACCAGAGACAAAATTGTAGACCTGCACCAGGCTAGGAAGACTGAATCTGCAATAGGTAAAACGCTTGGTGTAAATAAATCAACTGTGGGAGCAATTATTAGAAAATGGAAGACATGCAAGACCACTGATAATCTCCCTCGTTCTGGGGCTCCATGGAAGATCTCACCCCGTGGCGTCAAAATGATAACAAGAACGGTGAGCAAAAATCCCAGAACCACACGGGGGGATTGAGTGAATGACCTACAGAGAGCTGGGACCACAGTAACAAAGGCTACTATCAGTAACACAATGCGCCACCAGGGACTCAAATCCTGCACTGCCTGAAGAAAGTACACGTCCAGGCCCGTCTGCGGCAGTGTTGTTAATCTTACTGAAAAAAAGTCATTAATTATAGTTACAAATTACTTCTCCCAAAAAGTAATTGCGTTAGTAACTCAATTACCTGAATGTAAGAGTAATTAGTTACTTGGCAAAGTAATTTGTGATAATTACTTTTTTTTTTTTTCCTCAAAAAAACAAAAAAACAAACAAAAAAAAAACATTGGCCACACTATGTGAAGTTTTTTTGTGAAGGTTTTTGGTACAATTGGCCCGAGCCCAATTCTTTGCCCGAATTTACACTTCACCCTGAATCAACTGTTAAAAGTTGTTAAAATTGCTCCCATTATTGCATTAGTTCCCTTCTCTCTACTTTCGACAAATGAAAGTTTTAAAACTATTTCATCATTTAAAGATAGATTCAAGTCAAGATTTTGCCGATTAAGAAGTATTTTAGATAAAAAGTTACTTAGGTTCGTTAGGAAGGTTCTCTACAACAGAGCCGTAATAAAAGGTCTACTGCTTTAAGATGGCAGCTGTTTACTAACGCATCTAATGCCGTGTCTGTCATTTTCATCTAGTTATATCTATATAGGGTATATGCAGTGTTGTTAATTTTACTTTAAAATAGTAATTAATTACAGTTACAAATTACTTCTCCCAAAAAGTAATTGCGTTAGTAACTCAGTTACCTGAATGTAAGAGTAATTGGTTACTTGGCAAAGTAACTAGTGATAATTTTTTGTTTTTTTTTTTCTCAAAAAAAAAACAAAAAACAAAAAAAACAACAACAAAAAAACAGGTCACACAATGTGAAGTTTAAAGGATTTGGGGGACAATTGGCCCTAGCCCAATTCTTTACCCTCCACTTAACTAGACACAAGGGTATTGTGATAACTAGCTAGTAACCTTTTCTATGTGTGGAAGTCATTTAAAGTTGTGAATCAACCGTTAAAGTTGTTAAAATTGCTCCCGTTATTGCATTAGTTCCCTTCTGTCTACTTTAAACATGTGTAAGTTTTAAAACTGTTTCATCATTTAAAGATAGATTTAAGTTAAGATTTTGCCGATTTAGAAGCATTTTAGATTAAAAAAAAAAAAAAAAAAAAAAGTTACTTAGGTTCGCTAGGAAGGATCTCTACATCAGGGCCTTCCTGAGAGGTCTACTGCTTTAAGATGGCGGCTGTTTACTAACGCATGTAGTCCTTAAAACATGTTGGCATTGCAGCTGTGTCGGTTTTTGCATCTAGTTCTATAATATGATATCTACCGTGTCATGTGGGCGTAGTTTGTCGGCTATGGCTACAGTCAGGTATTATTGGAGCCACCTGGCATCACGGTTGCAACGGCGTCTTCCCCACTGCTGCTCTGCACTCGTCCCCGTGAGTCCGTTTCTCTCAGACTTTTTTTATTCAACCAACTTAGTAACGCATAGTAACGCACGCCTTTCCCGCCTCAGTAACGGTAACGGCGTTGCCAAGATGAGAAAAGTAATTAATTAGATTACTCATTGCTGAAAAAAATAACGCCGTTAGTAACGCCGTTATATTGTAACGCCGTTATTAACAACACTGGTCTGCGGTTTGCTAGAGAGCATTTGGATGATCCAGAAGAGGACTGGGAGAATGTGTTATGGTCAGATGAAACCAAAATAGAACTTTTAGGTAGAAACACAGGTTCTCATATTTGGAACAGAAAGAATACTGAATTGCAGCTGAAGAACACCGTACCAACTGTGAAGCATGGGGGTGGAAACATCCTGCTTTGGGGCTGTTTTTCTGCAAAGGGACCAGGACTACTGATCTGTGTAAAGGACAGAATGAATGGAGCCATGTATCGAGAGATTTTGAGTGAAAATCTCCTTGCATTAGCAAGGGCATTGAAGATGTTGCTGGGTCTTTCATCATGACAATGATCTCAAACACACAGCCAGGGCAACAAAGGAGTGGCTTCGCAAGAAGCATTTCAAGGTCCTGGAGTGGCCTTGCCAGTCTCCAGGTCTCAACCCCATAGAAAATCTGCGCAGGGAGTTGAAAGTCCATGTTGCCCAACGACAGCCCCAAAACATCACTGCTCTAGAGGAGATCTGCATGGAGGAATAGGCCAAAATACCAGCAAAAGTGTGTGAAAAGCTTGTGAAGAGTTACAGAAAACGTTTGGCCTCCGTAATTGCCAACAAACGGTACATAGCAAAGTATTGAGATTAACTTTTGGTATTGAACAAATACTTATTTTCCAGCATGATTTGCAAATAAATTCTTTAAAAATCAAACAATGTGATTTTCAGTTTTTTTTTTTTCCACATTCTGTCTCTCATGGTTGAGTTTTACCCATGTTGACAATTACAGGCCTCTCTAATCTTTTCAAGTAGGAGAACTTGCACAATTGGTGGTTGACTAAATACTTATTTGCCCCACTGTACATTGAACAAAAAAAAAAAAAAGTTTTTTTTGGTGGGGGGGGCTGGAGGCGCTACTTTGCAGTTTTTATACTTATCGCGGCGGGTTCTGGTCTCCATTAACCATGAAAAACTTGAAAACCCCACTTTTTGTTTTATCCATAGTCATATTTAGTCAATTGCAACATTTTCCTTTTAAGCCTAAAAGTTCTGTTTGTAAGAATTTAGATGAACACCATTTTAAATGCTTTATTTACAGACATAAAGCACCAATATTTCTGTAGCTCTCCAAGTGCACATTGTCAGATCAGTGTTTTTTCTTGATGAGGTCACTTGAGAAAATCCGGTTTAATAGGAAGCTCCCTTACGAAGTCATAAAAGCAAATTTACAAGACAAAAACGCAAATGCTGTTCTTACATTTGATTACTCTGTTGTCTTGTTCCGTCTTTTATGGACTCGGCGCTTCCCAGAACCAGCTTGTGGCTATAGAATGTCAGGTTCTTAAAAGGGTTTCCTTTCCCCTCTTCTTGCCCAACCTTGACGCAAGTTATCTTTTCATCTTTCATCGATTCAATCTGGGAAGATTGAGATAATTGAAGCCGTCCTTGTGGGGGTGGATGCATTTCAGCGAGTGCTTATCAACATTTGGTGGTCATTAAATAATACCAGACTAGCTGCAAGGCTCCAAACAATAATCCTCCATCCAGTATATGGCGTATACAGTACCTGAGGGGGAAAAATAAACATTTTCTCCCCCATTTCAAAAGTGTATTTCAAGATGAACATAAGAGTCTCATGAAATCGGGGAACCCAATGACTCCATTTAAAATCAGATGATCACTTCCTAAAATATCTTGCAAACGTATTGAATATTTTCACAACATATTCTACTTACAGTATATGAAATGCACCACTACTGCTCATATATAAGGCAGAAAACACTCAGGTGACTGGAAGTTCCGCTCGGAGGCCCCGAATTTGGCCAAATTTCAAACTTGTTCTATATGCATGTGTGATATATCATTGGAAAGCGGAAATTTTCTGGCGGAAGAAAAATTTTTAAACAGCAGAGGGTTTTTTTTTTACACCTTAAAAGTAGGTCAAATAAGGAGTGAAAAATAGACATTTTTGAGACCTTTGAAATTTTCTCATTGTAATAAAGGTTTTTGTGCTATTGAAATGAGTTATTTGAAATGAATGGGAAATTGTGGCCAATATATGAATGAGTATGTTTTGGCAAAAATCGGCCAAACTTTTCGTTTTGTGCAAAAAAAGAAAACAAAAAAAACAAACAAAAAAAAAAAAAAAATGGAGAGAGCGAGAACGAAAAGTGGTATTTGGTATGTGGCAAAATTGATTTTGCCATGTGGCATTTTTTTTTATTTCGTATTGCATTTTTTTGTATGTGGCATTTTTTGTTGGTATGTGGCAAAATGGATTTTGGCATGGGGCATTTTTTTCTGTATATGGCAAAATGTATTTTACTAAAAAATATATTTTTGCCATGTGTCAAAAAAATGCCACATGCCAAAATCTATTTTGCCACATACAAAAAAAATGCCACATGGCAAAAAAAAATGCCACATGCCAAAATCCATTTTGCCACATACTAAAAAAATGCCACATAGCAAAAAAAAAAAAAAAAAAAGACTCATGACAAAAATTAATTTTAAGATGGCAAAAAAATGCCACATGCAAAAATCTATTTTGTCACATTCCCCAAAAAATGCTACATGGCAAAAAAAAAAAAAAAAAGCCACATACCAAAATCCATTTTTCTACATGGCACAAAAATGCCACATAGCAAAAAAATGCCACATGACAAAATCAATTTTGCCACATGGCACAAAAATGCCACATACCAAAAATCTATTTCACCGCATAACCCAAAAAATGACACATGTTAAAAAAAAAAAAGCCACATGCCAACATCCATTTTGCCACATACCAAAAAAATGCCGTATGACAAAAAAACACCACATGCCAAAATCTATTTTGCCCCATACCCCCCAAAAAAGACACATGGCAAAAAAAAAAAAAAAACCCAAAAAACAAAGCCACATCGTAAAAAAATGCCACATGCCAAAATCTATTTTGCCACATACCCCTAAAAAATTACACATGGCAAAAAATGCCACATGCCAAAATCTATTTTGCCACATACCTCAAAAAATACCACATGCCAAAATCCATTTTGTCACACACAAAAAAATGCCACATATCAAAAAAAAAATGCCACATACCAAAAAAATGACGAATAGCAAAAAAAAAAAAATTCCACATGCCAAAACCCATTTTGTCACATACTAAAAAAAATGCCACATGGCAAAAAATGCCACATGGCAAAATCAATTTTGCCACATGGCACAAAAATGCCACATGACAAAATCAATTTTGCCACATGGCATATCAAAATAAATGTTGCCACATATTAAATACCACTTTCCGTTCTCGGCCCTGCTGAAGCAATGTCTAGAAATTTTGTGCCCCTCAGCATCCTGGATTTTTTGACGTATAAATGATGTGTTTTGGGGAAAAAAATTGTAGGACAAGTAGGATTTCCAAATTTCTTTTATTTAAAAAAAAAAAAACAAAAACAAAAAAAACACATTTTTAGGTCAACGGTCATTTTTCCGGTGTCGAACGAAAGAGAGCCCACATTACATGAGCATTAATATTTTGGCGTATGAGCGGTGTCGGGGGGTCAAACGGTTTTGACTGTGGCAAAAAAATGAAAAAATAAAAGGAATTTTATAGATTGTTGTGTTTGCATTACATACAAAGATACCATCAATGAAGTAACTTAACTCTGAATCACAATTTGGCCGAACCCCCCTTTGGAGTGTGTGTGGGAAATTTAACGATCATGTGTTTTTAATGGTAAACAAACATGCTGCCTATAAACTGAACGATTCTCAGCAGACCAGTTTTTTAATTAAATCTGCCCCCTAAAATTATATCCATACGTGTCGACTTTTAAAGCTAACCTCTTGTGGCCGATTGAGGAAATGTCGAGTCGTTGCATTTTGCATTCCAAGTTGCGAGAATTCACTGAAAATCAAGCGTTTGCTTTCCTAATTTTTCAGGTTTCGAGTCATTTCTCGATGCTTTTGAAATCACGCCGTAGGTGAGACGTGCGGACGTCACTGCAGACACAGGCCACTCCTCACTCTCACTTGTCAGTTTACATAACATGTTATGATAATCTTGCGATTTAGCCAACCAACGCGCAACAGTTTAGGTTGGCCCATGCATTCAAATCCCGCTGACCATCTGTTCTGTCGCTTAGTTGCTTCACTTCAAATACTTTGCCTGTCTGCTGCAATGTGTTTATTTCACATCGCCTGTAATTGCTCTCATTGTGTACTTAATGCTTCATCTCGCAGATGCGACACAAATGCTGGTGATGTTCCACAATAACAGTATGTACTATTCGAGAAAGAAGGGGGAAAAAATAATCATGTGCTAAAACCTGTTGTCCAATCTTATTTAAATTAGGGGTGGGAACCTCTGAGAACCTCACGATCAGTGCTATATTTTAAGAGGGTTACGACACTCCCATACAGATCCATCATACAATTTTACTCTCGGGTTTTTCCGGTAGTGGAGCCACGGGTAGTTCCAAACATGGCTTCGACGAGGGCGGACTGCATTCATACGAATGGCTGGCTGTAAAGTACAGTAGGGAGAACAAGTATATGATACGCTGCCAATGGGTTTTCCCATTGACTTTGTATCAAATACTTGTTCTCCCCACTGTATATTCGTAGTTAAGTTGATGAAAAAAAACGATTCCTTTTGAATTTTCAACAGTCTGTATTCTATCATAGGCGATTTATGATGGATATGTTGAGCTTTATTTGTATGTGCGTGGCGTAATTATACATATATTTTATCGGTATCGCTTTACAATAAGGGTCCCTTAATTAACATGAGTTAATGCATTTTTAGACAATAACTCATGTTTAAGTAACATGACAATAATTCATTTAATCCCTTATCTAACATTTAGTAATATGTTAATTAACATGAGTTAATGCATTAGTTAATGCATTTTAAGACAATAAAGAATGTTTAAGTAACATTACAATAATTAATATAATTGCTTATCTAACATGTATTAATACAGTATAATAATTAACATGAGTTAATGCATTAGTTAATGCATAACCAGACAGTAACAGTTTGGTAAAATTAAAAAAAAAATATATATATAGGCCTATATATACACTCGTAGTAGTGATTGTTATTTTAAAATGAGAAACATTGCTCTGTGAGTCCTTGGGTGCTGCTAACCTAACCTTAAAGGGATCCTCTATTTTTAAGACAAGTAATTCTTAAAAGATAAATGTTAGTATGAGTTATAATAATTTGATATTAAAACCCCTCTTAATGTTTTTGTTTTAATAAAGTTTGTAAAATTATTTTAAGTGATAGGTCGCCATTCTTGTTACGTCGCAGTGCGTGACGTCACCGATCCCGTTGCCGAAATTCAGTTCTACCCTTCCTATTTGAACCAGATCTGAAAAGTGAAGAGCAGGACAGCACTGTCGGTCGTTCACAAGACGAGCTTCAGGGAAAAATGCGTGCAGCAAATACCTGATAAGACAAAAGTTCGGCAAGATTGGTGATGCGAGAGAGGGCTGTTGGGAACTCATGTTGGGAGCGAGAGTGCATTATGCTGGGATTCGGGAACTCCGGTTTTATTAGCAGATATTCAAGGTAAGCATATTGCGTTTTCAAACTTATCCCAATATAATTATGTAGATTGTAAGCATCCAGAGCTGTCATGTGCTTTACATACAGCACAGGCCAAAGAGCACACCTTGTGTAATCCATGTCTCGTACATTGTAACGCGTGGTAGCTAGGATACGTGTATAAAAGTACCAAAAAGGGGAGAAGTTTCCACTTATGCACATTTATTCACAAAAATAATATTTCCACCTCGACCACTCTTCACTCGGGAGCTCAGCAGTACGCAAACACGCGTTCCCTGACGAACTCCAACATTGTTGTAAGGTCCACATCAGAGTCACTGTCGTCACTGTAGCGTGCCATAGTGCTTTAATTATTAAGTATGATTTGGGGAAAACTCCCACGAAGAATAGTCAACAAAAAAGATAGCAATAGTAATCCAAATCCACGTTTTTTACTCACTCGAACATCCAGGAATTAGGTTTGAAATGTATGCTTTTACAAAAAGCTCAATTTCTCTGTTTTGCTCAAACTAAGCTATTTTAGCTGATTTCTAAAGAATGGAAAAAGATATGAACCAACTTTTTTTTTTTCTGCTGAAAGAAGAGAGCCTAATCTTTCTGAGGAGTGAATGGGAGTGAATGAGTTAAAGGAAATACTTCTTAAATAAAAATTACATAATGGTTTCCTTAATGGCCTCAATGTCCTTATTGTTTTAAGGTTCTAGTTACAATGAATAAAATTAGGGTTGTTCCGACCATGTTTCTTTGCTCCCGATCCTATCCCGATCGTTTTAGTTTGAGTATCTGCCGATCCCGATATTTCCCGATCCGATTGCTTTTTTTTGCTCCCGATTCAATTCCAATCATTCCCGATAATTTTTCCCGATCATATACATTTTGGCAATGCATTAAGAAAAAAATGAATAAAACTCGGACGAATATATACATTCAACATACAGTACATAAGTACTGTATTTGTTTATTATGACAATAAATCCCCAAGATGGCATTTACATTATTAACATTCTTTCTGTGAGAGGGATCCACGGATAGAAAAACTTGTTGTATAAGTTTGTATATTGTTACTAAATATTGCCATCTAGTGTATTTGTTGAGCTTTCAGTAAATGATACTGTAGCCATGCCCAAATGCATGATGGGAAGTGGAACCATGACTGTGCGTAGTGCTACCAATTGATATATCTTCTCTTCGTTGGGAAATAACATAAGGTATTTAGAAAAAGATCAATTGCCTTGCTTCCCCACATTGCTTCCAATGATATTTCTAATCGTAGAGAGAGGGATTGTAAGGCTTTAGCCAATTAAAAATACGCTTCAAAGGCTGCCAAATTCACTCTACTCATTTTAGGCTGCCTTTTATCTCTCTATATAGGTAAAACGGCGCCATTACAGATTGAGTGCGACAATGCGTGAGTGGGTCGTGCAGCGCATGCATTAATTGCGTTAAATATTTTAACGTGATACATTTTTAGAAAAATTAATTACCGCCGTTATCGGGATAAATTTGCCCTACCTTAAACCCTTTAAACCCTACCTTAAGCCTAAACTAAAGACTCTGGATGAGTGTAACATATTATGTCTGTAACGTTAAATACAATTAGAAAATGATTTAATTAAAAAATATATATACTGTATATTAAAAAAGGCATGGTCGATATTTTTTTGCCGATACTTTGAAAATGACGTGATCGGACCCGATCTCTAAATAAAATATTTTCTTCCATCAACTCTTGATTTATTGGATTGTTAAAAACCTGTTTTTGATCACCCTGTTTTGTAGTAGCTTTATGCATCCACTAGATGGAGCTACGCTAAAGGGAATGTCATGTCATAATTAACAAATATTAGTCCATGTATAAGGCACACTGATTATAAGGCACACTCTCGGCTTTTGAAAAAACATGGAAGGCTTTTTGGTGTGCCTTAAAGTGCGGAAAATATGGGATGTTATTGTTATAATTTTTTATTTTTTAGCTGCTTGTGTTTCGAGACTTGACTTTTGGCACTCTAGTTTCTTTCCCTACCGAGCAGCGGGTGCTGCTGAGCCCCTCCACCGTCACAAAGCACTCACTGCCTGACACACTTTGAGCTTGTTTATATAGCAATTCAATTCAATTTTTTTGTATAGCCCTGGATCACAACAAGGTTGTCTCTTTGCAGAGGCAATATGATACACAATCAGAAACAGCAAATGAAGCAACAAAGATGAATAAATAAAGTTCAAGTCCTGGGTATCCCCCATCCTTAGACCCTCGATGTCGGCAAGGAAGAACTCCAAAAACTCCGAAGTCTTTGGGAGAAAATGAGAAACCTTGGGGAGTACCACAGTCAGGAGAGATCCACTCCCAGGACGGATAGACAGGAAGCCCCAGGACTGCTAATGGGAATTAGCAGGCGAAGTTACAGTCCGTAAAGATGCAGTGGAGTAAAGGAACAAGAGGTCCATCTGGCCCGATGAGATGGGGTTAGCAACGAGGACGTCCATCCAGCCAGGGGTCCGGACAGTCAGGAGGCTGCAGCTGAAAAATAGCCCCTCCCCAGAGGGGAGGGGGGAAAGGGGACACAGGGTGACTAGTGATGAAGAGACTAGACAACTTGATATTAACATTGGATAATAGAAATAAAGTATGACAAGTGGTAGGTAGACTGAGAAAAAGGAGATAGAACTCAGTGGCTGTACCTCCCCCAGCATTATAGCTTTTAGTGCAGCTTAGACTAAACTGTGAGTCTACTCCGACTTCAACTAGCCTGACCATAAGCTTTGTCGAATAGGAACATTTTAAATCTAATCTTAAATGTGCAGAATGTCTCGGCTTCTTTAATATTAGCTGGAAGCTGATTCCATAAAACGGGCTTGGTGGCTAAAGGCTCTAGCTCCGACAGTACTTTTAGAAACCCTGGGAACTACCAGTAGACCTGCATTCTGAGAGTGGAGTGTTCTGTTGGGGCGGTATGGAACCAGAGCATCGGTGAGATAAGATGGCCCCAACCCATTAATGGTCTTAAATGTAAGAAGGAGGATTTTAAATTTAATTCTAATCTCGACTGGAAGTCTGGCCTGGAGCACAGGGGTGATGTGCTCTCTTCTATTGGTTCCTGTTAAAAGTCTTGCTGCTGCGTTTTGAACTAGCTGAAGACCTTTTAGAGAACTTTTAGGACAAGCTGCAAGTAGAGAGTTACAGTAATCCAATCTCGATGTAACGAACGCGTGAATTAATTTTTCATTTCAATTCAATTTCAATTTCAATAGAACAGAATTTTCTGTAGACCTTGCAAAATCAGTCAAAATCCAGTAAAACGGCCGGGAGCGAAGGAGGTTGCTCCGGTGAAAATGGCTAGGAGTGAATGAGTTCATTGAAACAGTGGCAAAAATTGATCAGACTGCTTTGTTGAACAACCTTTGGGTTGTATGGAGTGTCACGGATAACTTGAATATGCGGCGTAGGTTGCGTTGTGGATACACACCAAGTATAGCAGCTTCTTTGGTGTCCATCAAAACCCATCAAAGCATGTGAAACTAATGTAAGAACACTGCAAGCTTTCTTCTCCTTTGCTTTTAAAACATGTAAAAGCAACAAACAAAAAACATATCTTTGTTCTTTTTCTTCTTTACTCTTTCAAGATTCTCTGAAGCACCCACATCGATCAGAGCACATATTTGTCCTCCTACTACATTTGTTTTTGTGTGCTAGCGTTAAATCAGCTGACCAAAATGTTCTTGAACTTTCACTTTCATCTTGTTCGTCATATCCGTCTTTATCTTCTTTGCTGCTTTCTTCCTGGAGACATTGGACGCGTTACCCCCGCATAATTTGAAGAGCAAGCATCCATCTCCCACTTCTTCGACAACCCTTTGTATGTCTTTTTCTTCTATGCTTTTTCTCGAGATATTATGACCCTATGGCTTCAAGCATTGGATTAGAGTTAATTTTCAAGTCAAAGACAATTTTTTTTCATCCTGTTCTTTGGAGCACTTTCCCTTTATCCCTTTTTTGTTCTTTTCTTGAAGTGTTCCCTGTCATCATTGAAAAAATACATTCAAACATTCTCAACCCAATTGCCTTGTTCTTTTGAATCACGTTCCTTTCTTTCTTTCCAGGACACCTTGAGAATGTTACCAGTATACTTTAGAGCAAACATTTGTCTTCCTCTTCTTTTATGTCTTAGTCATCCTCGCCTAGTTTTCTTTTACTTTCTTCCAATTATTCAAACGCACAGAAACTTCTGTCTTGTTCTTCCCTTTGTTTTTTGTTTTTTTTTTTCACTTTGTCCTTGTTCTTCTTTCATATAATCCAAGCAAACTCACACACTAAAAAAAGCAAATATACTTGTTACTCTTCTTCTGCGCCACTTCTTTGACTGGCTCTTCTTCTTATTTTTTATCATTCAAGACATCAACGTAACATTTTCTTTCTTCCTCTTGGCCTTTTTCTTTGGGGCGCCGTTTGTAAAGCAGCACATGCTCAAAATTACGACAACATTTTCTCACGTTTAGCGCCAGACAGTGTTTAAAACGTGGTGTGAAATTGTTAGAGTCACTTTTTTTGCAACATTATTTAGCAACTGAAATGTTTATTTTTAGATAAGAAGTTTTGGACCTGATTGTTTAAATCCAGAACTAAATATTTAATTTAAATCCTAAATTTATATCCTATATCCTAAATGCTAAATCTGGAAATGGTTAGAACTAAATATTTAGCTTAAAATGCAAATTCACATGACTGGAGACCGGAAGTAACACAATAAAAGCTGGAGCACACAAAATATTCTTTAAACAGTTTCTCCTAAATATGTATTTCACCTATACAGTGGGACAAATAAGTATTTAGTCAACCACCAATTGTGCAAGTTCTCCTACTTGAAAAGATTAGAGAGGCCTGTAATTGTCAACATGGGTAAACCTCAACCATGAGAGACGGAATGTGGAGAAAAAAAAGAAAAAAAAAGAAATTGTTTGATTTTAAAGAATTGATGTCCAAATTAGAGTGGAAAATAAGTATTTGGTCACCTACAAACAACCAAGATTTCTGGCTTTCAAATAGGTCTAAGTTCTTCTAACGAGGTCTAACGAGGCTCCACTCGTTACCTGTATTAATGGGACCCGTTTTAACTCATTATCGTTATAAAATACAGCTGTCCACAAACTCAGTCAGTCACACTCCCAACTCCACTATGGCCAAGACTGGGAAAGCTGAATCTGCAATAGGTAAAACGCTCGGTGTAAAGAAAGCAACTGTGGGAGCAATTATTAGAAAATGGAAGACATACAAAACCACTGATAATCTCCCTCAATCTGGGGCTCCATGCAAGATCTCACCCCGTGGCGTCAAAATGATAACAAGAACGGTGAGCAAAAATCCCAGAACCACTCGGGGGGCCTAGTGAATGACCTATAGAGAGCTGGGACTACAGTAACAAAGGCTACTATCAGTAACACAACTGCCAGGAACTCAAATCCTGCACTGCCAGACGTGTCCCTCTGCTGAAGCCAGTACAGGTCCAGGCCCATCTGTGGTTTGCTAGAGAGCATTTGGATGATCCAGAAGAGGACTGGGAGAATGTGTTATGGTCAGATGAAACCAAAATAGAGCCAAAGATTGCTTTCTGGTAGAAACACAGGTTCTCGTGTTTGGAGGAGAAAGAATACTGAATTGCTTCCGAAGAACACCATACCCGCTGTGAAGCATGGGGGTCGAAACATCATGCTTTGGGGCTGTTTTTCTGCAAAGGGACCAGCACGACTGATCTGTGTAAAGGAAAGAAGGAATAGGGCCATGTATCGAGAGATTTTGAGAGAAAATCTCCTTCCATCAGCAAGGGCATTGAAGATGAGACGTGGCTGGGTCTTTCAGCATGACAATGATCCCAAACACACAGCCAGGGAAACAAAGGAGTGGCTTCGTAAGAAGCATTTCAGGGTCCTTGAGTGGCCTAGCCAGTCTGCAGATCTCAACCCCATAGATAATCTGTGGAGGGAGTTGGAAGTCCACGCTGCCCAACGACAGCCCCAAAACATCACTGCTCTAAAGGAGATCTGCATTGAGGAATGGGTAAGTATTGAGATGAACTTTTGGTATTGACCAAATACTTATTTTCCACCATGATTTGCAAATGAATTCTTTAAAAATCAAACAATGTGATTTTCTGTTTTTTCTTTTTCCCCACATTCTGAGGTTTACCCATGTTGACAATTACAGGCCTCTCTAATATTTTAAAGTGGGAGAACTTGCACAATTAGTGGTTGACTAAATACTTATTTGCCCCAATGTATAGACGCTTCCAGGAGTTCACGCACAGGACAGAAAGCCTCAGTCTCATCTTCATCGTGCTGAATCAATTTGTGGAGATTCCGTGGGTTCCTCTGGTTTGATTTTGCAGTTTTAACTTTGTCAACACACTGCTTACTTAAACCGCAGTTCGTGTTGTTCTGTCTAAACCGAAAGTTCGGAGCAGAAATGATCAAAGATGGCGTCGCCCATGTTTCGCTCAGGAAAATTGTCTATAAACAATGACGCCTTTTTAAAATGATTAGGGCTGCAGCTATCGAATATTTTAGTAGTCGATTAATCGATGGACTATTTAGTTCAAATAATCGAGTAATCGGATAAGGAACATGAAAAATTAAAAATACCTGAGCTGAGCCTCAAACAGTATTTTTTGTTTTTTTTAAATGAGGGTCTATGTACAACAAATGAACAATTGGCCAACTTGCATAGAAAAAGGTCCGCTAGCTTAAATACTATAAAATGCTTTAATGTTTTTTTTTTTTTTTTTTTTTACAATGCTCTTAACAAATGGTTCAGACACATATTCCCACAGAAAACGGCTAAATATACCAATAAACTAAATTATGAATGCATAAAAAAAAAGTTCAAACAAAAACTTAGCTTATGTTGGTCTTAACAGGGAGCAGCTGTATTCAGCCATGTTAAATGAGTTATGTCATATTCACTGTTTCAACTAAAGGGCAGTGTATCCACTCAAATCAATCAAACTAAGTACAACAAAAAAACAATTGTCTAACTTGCATAGCAAAGTCCGCTAGCTTAAATGCTATAAAATGCTAACTTTTTTTACAGTGCTCTTAAAAAATCTTTCAAGCACATATTCCCACAAAAACAGCTAAATTACCAATAAACTGAAATACGAAGGCATTAAAAACATTAGCTAATAAAAACTTACCTTAAGTCGGTGTTAACAGGGAGCAGTTGGATTCAGCCGTGTGAAAAGAGGCAGACCAGAGGGCAGTGTATCCACCCGAATCAATAAAACTAAATGCAAACACTTTCAAAATAAACCATTACAACGCCACTTTAATGAAACGAATACTCAAAGCAGCAAAATTTGAATATTTTTTTCTAATCGAATACTCGAGTTAATCGATTAATCGTTGCAGCACAACAATATATCGATTCTTGGCAGGAGCATAATGATAACCTCTTGTGATCTAAAATATCACGATATATCACCATTTCGATATTTTGGCCTACCTTGCAGTCTTAGTGCAATAGTCTCTGCTGTGTACTATATGACCAGCATGGATTAAGAAAAAAATCCATATCTGTTTTCCGAAATTTCCAGGTTCGCGGTGAATCAGTAACCGGCACACTTTTGCAAAATAGACAATGTTTATTGATTACAATCCCACAAGAGCAAGCAAACAAGTATCAACAAATGTCAACGATGACGCTAGATTTGAGTTTGTCAACCCCAGAATCCCCGCGTTACCGTTACAACAAAACGAAATGTCCCTTAGCAATGAAAATCGCTTACCGTGACAAATGAGCGGGGAGCCAACACACTCCGGTAAGGCGGCGAAGGAACAAAGCCGAGCGATCCGTACGTGACCCGCTGGCGGACTTCACGGGTCGCCCGGAAATGTCCGGTTTTTGTAGGGCGGAGAGGCCAACCTCCGTCCCCGAGTGGCGCCGCTCTGCCCAATGACAAACATTAAAGCTACTTTTGGTCCAGCCCCCTTGAAACAGGGCTTTTCACATGGGACTGCACCAGATGAATAAAACAATCAAAACAAGTTATGTCGTGAGATTCCCTCCTAACTATGGAACTCCAGGTAAAAAAAACAATAAAAGTTGTTACAATCTAGGTCACAGAAGCAATCATACATGACAAATGCATAATGTAATATTTTCCCCAATCACTATCTTTGCTTTTTTTCTTTTTTTTAGTCTAATTTGTTCACCTGTGCGACACGAGCAAATGGCTATCGATATTGAAACTTTTACATCAGATTTCATAAAGCAATTTGGAGAAAAATGCTCAGCCTACATAAGCGATGTTTTATCTAAATAAGTCCTTTGTTATCAGGTTTGCACACATCACTCAAAGATCAAGCGAATATTATAATTGCACCTCTATTGACACTCGCAGAATGACTCAACTCCTCTGCAATACATCCGCCTTCCCCATACGGTCTTGCCTTTGTCTAGTAAGAGCGCTGACATTAATGGATCATAAAGTCTCTTCCCTTGGAGAGAGATCGCATTGTAGCATCATTAACTACGGAAAATTATACTCCGTGACAGTTCCTCTCAAACATCTCACTGATCTGAAAATAAAGTTGGAGGGAATGGGATGTGAGGTGCACCAACGTTGTTAGCAGAAGTTAATGAAACACTGGGAAAAGGTGACATGATCATCATGTGATTGAAAGAAAAAAAAAAAAGTCACACATACTGTTGCTGCCTCTATTTCTGGCGGTGTGGGAGTGTTTGTGTGCATTTGTGTCAGCGCGTGCAAGTGTGAAGAGATGGGAACAGAATAAGAAATGAAATCACTTCTGGTACTTTTTCATTTTCAGCCATCATTGTTTAATAATAGAGATGTCCCGATCGATCGGGTCCGATCACGTCATTTTCAAAGTATCGGAATTGTCAAAAAAATATCGGACATGCCTTTTTTTAATATATATATATTTTAATTAAATCGTTTTCTAATTGTATTTAACGTTACAGACATAATGTGTTACACTCTTCCAGAGTCTTTAGTTTAAGCTTAAGGTAGGGTTATCAAATTTATCGCGTTAACTGCAAGAATTAATATTTTTTACATTTATCACATTACAATATTTAACGCAATTAACGCATGCGCTGCACGACCCACTCACGCATTGTCGCGTTCAATCTATAATGGCGCCGTTTTACCCATACAGTATATAGAGCTAAAAGGCAGCGTAAAATGAGTGTAGTGAATTTTGGCAGCCTTTGGAGCCTTTTTTTAAATGGCTAAAGCCTTACAATCCCTCTCCCAACGATTAGAATAATCGTGGGAAGCAACGTGGGGAAGAAAGGTAGTAGTTGATCATTTTTCTTAACACCCTATGTTAATTCCCAACGTAGAGAAGATATATCAATTGGTACCACGACGCACAGTCATGGTTGCACTTCCCATCATGCATTTGGGCAGAAGTTAAATGGCTACAGTATCATTTACTGAAAGCTCAACAAATACACTAGATGGCAATATTTAGTCACAATATACAAAGTCACATTTATCCTTTAAGAATTACAAGTCTTTCTATCCATGGATCCCTCTCACAGAAAGAATGTTAATAATGTAAATGCCATCTTGAGGATTTATTGTCATAATAAGTACAGTACTTATGTACTGTATGTTGAATGTATATATTCGTCCGAGTTTTATTCATTTTTTTCTTAATGCAATGCCAAAATGTACATGATCGGGAAAAATTATCGGGAATGATTGGAATTGAATCTGGAGCAAATAATTAAGCAATCGGATCGGGAAATATCGGGATCGGCAGATACTCAAACTAAAACGATCGGGATCTGATCGGGAGCAAAAAAACATGATCGGAACAACCCTATTTAATAATATTCAACAGGCAAGAAATGCACGATGAAGAGAGGGAAAAAAAACATATCACTGTAGTATAAGTCACATTTTTAGGGGAAATTTATTTGATAAAATCTTCATTGGTCAGGGGTTAAAAAGGTGAGAAGGGTGTGGAGGAAATATGATCTGGTAAACTAGGGCTGTCCTAAACGACAAATTTTCTCCTGATTAGTCAGCCGATTAGTTTTACGATTAATCGACTAATACTTTTCTTTTTTTTTTTTTCTTTTTTTTTTACTAATTTAGCAATGAAATTTTTGTGGACGCTTATGAATTCACACAACTATTTTGGAACACTTAAATTCTTTATTAAAGTACAAATAATCATGTAAATAACGATAATTAATCACAAATAAACAATGAGGTTAAATGCTGATAGCATTTACTAGTGCAAAAGAATGGAAAGTAAACAGATTCAGAACACTGACTTTGCCTTTCCAACATTATTCAAAACAATTCTTTAAAAAAATTCTAGCAATATTATTATAGTATACTACTATATATAATAGTAGTATAATAATTATAATAATTATTCATTGCCAATAATATTTGTCATGAAGAATGTCATTTGAAAGCTATTCTTAGTGTAAAATCTGTATTATGTAGTATTTACTCAACATATTATAATATTAATTCTGAAGTATGTGGGATTAACTCCAGAAATCATTATTTATATAACGAACATGACGTGCTTTTCCTGTTAAGTGTAATTGTATGACTGATTGGAACTGTACTACATTGTTTGGCCACAGGGTGTGCTGTCGTGTATTTTATGTCCGGTGTGAAGAAGAAGAAGAAAGTTAAAAGAGGCATTAGAGGCCTGTTCTCAACTTCTCCCCCACTGCACTTTGGCTCTCATGGAGAGCACGTTCGCTCATGTGTTAGAAATAAACGATAGTCGACGTGCAAAGTAGCAAGTGAGCTGTAAAAATAGCAAGCTTAGTGGCGTGAAACCTGCGGGAGAGCTCAGTGAAGCTAACAAACAGCGAAGCGGAGCTAAGCGATGCTAAACGGCGCTAATTGAAGCGACTGATACTCAGTCCGTCGTCGTGGAACAGTCCATTGTAATGCGTGTGTGGGGGGGAGAGATAATATAAATTCCACATTCAAATGGCTTTCTTTTTTTGTTTTGTTATTTTTTTGTTTGGTATGCTGACATAATTATATATGACGAATAGTTGGGGGTGCTGCTGGCTCCGGTGGCCAAAGCCGTAGCTCGTTGGCGCAAGGGCAGTTGGTTGGGGGCCCCCCTACTGGTTGGGGGCCTAAGGCGATCGTCTACTTCACCCAGGGCCAGCCCAGGCTATTTGGGGGCCCTAAGCAAAATAATGCAAAGGGGCCCATATTTTTTGGCCCACCATTTTGTCACAGTGTACTGTGAAACCCATACATGCAATACAACCCGTATGTCCATATTTTGTATATTAATCAGATTTTGTTGCACTGCATACTTCAAACTTCTCACCCCTAATGATTGTCAGTACTTACAGTAGATAGCGCCAAACCTTTTTCTAAAACAGGAAAGAAAGAAGTTAAGGAAGAACTTTTGTTTTTTTTAAGCTTGTAATCAAGTATCAAAACTCACAAAAGTCAAATAAACCAAACTGTAGTAAACAAAATAGAATATAAATTAAACAATTGCCAGATTGGGGGCCCCCTAGTGGTCCGGGGCCCTAAGCAGCTGCATAGTCTGCGTATAGGCTGGGCCGGCCCTGACTTCACCTGAACAGTAGATCCGCCTATGATTGAAACCCCTCTTGATGTTTTCATTTTTATGCAATTTGTAAAATTAGTTAAACTATTAGGTCGCCGTTGTTGTTGACGTCGCATGGTTACGCTGCCGGGCATCCAATGTTTCACTCTAGCGACATAAACATTTAATCTGTTCAACCCTTTCAATTTGAACCTTAGATGAAAATGGACGCGCATGACAGCACTGTTTATATTTATTATAAAACGAGCAGCAAAAGCAAAATGAACAGAAAGGACAGGATGAGACGCAGAGGTAGGTAGAGTAGCCAAAAATTTTACTCAAGTAAGAGTAGCATTACTTCAAAATAATATTACTCAAGAGTAAAAGTAGTCGTCCAAAAAATGTACTCAAGTCCACGTAAAAAAGTATCCAGTGGAAAGAATACTCAAGCAATGAGTAACATTTTGAGTAACTGCTTTTTTTTTTTTTTTTTTTTTTTAAACAAGAGTATTTTTTCTCTCAGCACAAACTTACGTATATGAACTGTTTTTATAATGATATTGTGAAATAACCTATTTCATAACCACATTAAGCCAAAGAAGAAAAAAAAAAAACAGGAATGAAGCATTATTTGCCCAAAGAGCATGAGTGCCCTGCCCTCTAGTGGAGAAAACAGTTACTAGTTTGAGTAGTGAATACTGTAGTCTCTCCATCCATCGTCTTCCGCTTGTTCCAGGGTCGGTTCGCGAGGGCAGCAGCTTTAACAGGGAAGCCCAGACTTCCCTCTCCCCAGCCACTTCAACCAGCTCCTCCGGCGGGATCCCAAGGCGTTCCCAGGCCAGCCGATAGACATTGGGACAAGCCCGAGCACCTCTCCGGGGAGGTGTCCAGGAGGCATCCGAACCAGATGCCGAGCCACCTCAGCTGGCTCCTTTCACCGCGGAGGAGCAGTGGTTTGACGCCGAGTCCCTCCCGGATGACCGAGCTTCTCACCCTATCTCTAAGGGAGAGCCCGGAGTCCCTGTGGAGGAAACTGATTCCGGCCGCTTGTATCCGGGATCTTGTTCTTTCGGTCATGATCCACAGCTCATGACCATAGGTGAGGGTCGGAACGTTGATTGACTGGTAAATCGAGAGCTTCGCCTTTCGGCTCAGCTCCTTCTTCACCGCTACAGACCGGTGCAGAGTCCGCATTACTGCAAACGCTGGACCGATCCGCCTGTCGATCTCCCGCTCCCTCCTACTCTCACTCTTGAACAAGACCCCAAGATACTTGAACTCCTCCACTTGGGGCAGTATCTCATCCCCGACCCGGAAAGGGCACTACACTCTTTTCCTACTGAGGACCATGATCTCGGATGTGGACGTTCTGAACTGCATCCCAACTGTTTCAGACTTGGCTGCGAACCGCTCCGGTGAGAGTTGGAGGTCACAGCTTGATGAAGCCAACAGCACCACATCATCTGCAAAAAGCAGAGATGCAATGCTGAGGTCACCAAACCAGACCCCCTCAACGCTTCGGCTGCGCCTAGAAATTCTATCCATAAAAATTATGAACAGAATCGGTGACAAAGGGCAGCCATGGCGGGGTCAAACCCTCACTGGGAACGAATTCAACGTACTGCCGACAATGCTGACCAAACTCTGACACCGGTCGTACAGGGACCAAACAGCCCTTAACAAGGGGCTCGGTACCCCGTACTTCCGGGGCACCCCCCCACAGGACTCCCCGAAGCACACGGTCGAACGCCTTCTCCAGATATACGAAACACATGTAGACTGGTTGGGCAAACTCCCATGCACCATCGAGGACCCTACCGAGGGTGAAGAGCTGGTCCACTGTTCCATGGCCGGGACTAAAACCACACTGCTCCTCCTTAATCCGAGACTCGACTTCCGGACGGACCCTCCTCTCCAGCACCCCTGAAGAGACTTTACCAGGGAGGCTGATGAGTGTGATCCCTCTGTAATTGGAACACACCCTCTGGTCCCCCTTCTTAAAAAGGGGGACCACCACCCCGTTCTGCCCATCCAGAGGCACTGTCCCCGATGTCTACGCAATGTTGTAGAGGCATGTCAGCCACGACAGCCCCACAACATCCAGAGACTTTAGGAACTCCTGGCGGATCTCATCGACCCCCGGGGCCTTGCCACCGAGGAGCTTTCCAAACACCTCAGTGACTCTTGAGACTGTAGTTCCTTCAGTTTGTTAGGGCAAGGCAGGCAAAGTTGATGTGGACCAAAATGTGACCCGGAAACCGATGGAGCGTGAAGTGGTATTTATTGTACACAGGCAAGGTGTTGAGTGGCTGGTGGGTTGAATGGTCAATGGCTGTGGCTGCGAGGGCTTTGATGGGTGGGTGTCCTGATGGCAAAAAACAGAATTAGTTAAGAGTTCTAAGACGAGAGTTACAAACTACAGGCTTAGTTGGCCGATGTACCAATGGTGAGTGGCAGCTGCTTGCTGCCCAGGCCACTCCTTAAAAGCAGTGTTGATTGCGATGAGCTGCAGGTGTACTCCCAGGTCTGCCAAGGTTCAACTCACGCCACATAAAACAGGAAGTGCAACAAAAATAAAAGCCAGTAGAGGGTAGTGTGGGCTCGGACCATCCCCTTAGTTACTATTATGAAATTAAAAGGATCATACTATCTCCGGTTTTCCGTGGTCAGTAGGTGCCAAATAAAAACTGGGAGAGAGTTTTAAATCCGCGATTTCGATTCATGTTGAGGGCAGCATTCTATGTCAAATACTTCATTTGTTATGGTGCTTTAAAGACGTGTGATTGAACAGGCTCACGTGATAATAGAATGGCAATCTTGCGTCTGATTGGTGTAATGGAGTCATGTGATTATTGTTGCGACGTCTCATTGGTGAAATTAATGGCGCTACTCTTGGCAATAGCATCGCTAGCAAAAAATAAATAAATTAATAAATGTAATATGTAGAATAAAGAGGAAAAATGTAACGACTCTTGTGTAGCCCAAAAGTAGCGGCGTAAGAGTAACGTTTTTTCTTCACAAATCTACTCAAGTAAAATTAAAAAGTATGGCTTAGTAAAACTCCTCTTAGAAGAACATTTTTCTCAAAAAGTTCCTCAATTAAATGTAACGGAGTACAGGTAACATGTTACTACCCACCTGTGATGGGACGAGACAAGAGTATGACGAAACCGGTGTTCTGACAAAAAGTGCTACACCGGCGAAATGTCTTACAAGATGCGGAATTGACACCCAAAGTACTACCATGCAAACAGACAGAACATACTAAAGATGCCTGAAGAAAATCCTTAAATGTAGTAATATCAAATGAAGGTGGTTTAAATAGGCTACATGACTAATGTGGTCAACAGATCAACAATCTGATTTTAAGCTACCGCAAGAAAACACAATGCTTAAGGTATGAAAGGGAAACACATGTAAAAAACATTTTTAGGCAATGAAAAGGTATTGAAAGACTTAATAAAAACACAAATTGTATGTACTCGCTTTTAAGCGATGTGCGCATGTGTTGGATGTCTCCCCGCGTAGGAATTGCAGAACACCGGTGTTCTGGCAAAATTTTCTACATCGGCGAAACGTCCAACATTAGTCGAATTTGACACTCAATGTACTACCCTGCGCTCTAAACTTGTTTTGTTTAGATGCATACAGGAATAACATACTACAAAAATGCCTGCAAAAAATACTTACATGTAGTTATATCAAATAAGGACGGTTTAAATACGCTACGTGACTAATGTGGTCAACTGCTTCAAAGCTAACACAAAAAAAAAAACAATGGTTAAAAGTATGAGAGGGTAATACATGCAAAAAGTATCTTTGAGGCAGTGACAAGGTTCTAAATAACTAAATAAAAACAAAAATAGTGAGTACTCGCCGCTTCTAACAGATGTGCGCATGCGTGTGGATGCATGCGCAAGCGCGCTGAGCATTGTGTAGCACGTTTCGCTGCGTAGTAAGGAATGGCCGAACACCGGTAGTGTTCATCTCGTGACAGTGACAAACTATGTCATCACCCCGAGCGTCCATTGCGCACATAAAAGATGGCGCCCTCCGTAGGTCAAAACATGTACTAAATATTATAATTTTGAAATCATTGGCAGTATTTTATGTGTTTAAAGAGAACAATTGTGGCTTATTAGAGCCTACAAATCTTTAAATCCAAGGTTCACTTTAAAAGGTATTCAGATAACTACTAGTATAACACAAAGATCATGCTAACAAGTTTACCAAACCATCAGCGTTACTCCAATCATCTAAAAATGTGTTAATAACACACATAACGCATAAGTCGCTCCAGAGTTTGTCTCACCCCTGGCCAAACTATGAAAAAAAAACTGTGACCTATAGTCTGAAAAAAATGGTGCTTTAGCTCCTAATGCAACAATGAGTTAATTCAGAGAGTTGCGGGATGTGGGTAAGAAGGAAACAACAATCAATACCACACGTACTTTATATTTACATAATATGCATGAGCAGATGATGGATTTGTTGGTTTATTGACGAGAGGGTAAGAAAGACAATTCTGACCTTTAACTGATCTCATTAGACATAAATTGCGTCCATTAGCATACATTGAAGGAATACAGTATTAAGTTAAAGATAGGCAGGAACAACAATGTCATAGAAGTCAGTAATTACCCAATGAAAAGCCTTTAACCTTATTTCTTTATTTCTTTATTTTTAAATCTAAAAATAATTACAGGATAGCAAGTCTGATATTGCCTCAACTGTATTGTTGGAGAATTTTGACTTGACTTGGGCAATAAATCCTGTCGCCCTGACAACTGTAACACACAAACTCTCCTGCCCAATCCAAGACTAGCGACACCCCCGAACACGCCCTCCCATTCTGCCTCCCCGCCTCCCGGCACCATCAAAATAACTGAACATTTCCGTTAGAAGTTGTCACTCGGCAATGCTCATTACATGCAGACCCTGGGCCAAGCATTTCTCTGTTTGTTAGTCACTTTTTCTGTTTTTCCTTGCTATTTTGTTAGCTGCAACAACGAATTAATTAAAATCAATTCATAAATTAGTTGCCAAAGTATTTGATCATCCGTTTTGCCGGCTGTTATAAGCAGTCCCATTTGGATCTTTGTTTATGTGCAATGTGAGGTTGCGCTTGTCAGTGCTTAGAGCAAGAGAGAGAGTTCACTGCTAGTCTGCGACACTCAGATTGGGCCACTGAATCAATAACTTTACAAAGTTTCGATTGTTAGATTCAGTGTGCCTCCGTCAGAGGTGAGTAAATGAAGCCAATTGTATTGTTTGTTGAGGTGTTACCACTTAGCATGGAATGCTAAGCTAATTTGTGATAATGCTAGCCAGTGTCCTAAGTCTCCGTTTATATTGTGTTTTGGAGAAGCATATTACCACTTAAGTTATTGTTAGATTGTAAAGCTGTCACATTTCTTTTTATAAACAAACCACACACATGAAACCAATTACAAAACAGCTTAGAGCAGTGTTTTCCAAGTGTTTTGAAAGATCAGGTGTGCTGTGGGAAGTGATCCAATTTTGCATTATTTATCAATTTATTTATTCATTTTACGTCGGCTGGCGGAGTTGCAGTAGGTAGAAGGTTGGGGTCATCTGCAGATGAGCGATGTTACGTGCCAAAGATGGCTCGCGAAGGGCGTAACATAAAACAAGCCACACAAATGTACGAGTGGACACAAATTTATTTACAGAACAATCAAACTCGCAGTGAATATGTACAGAATGCCGACGAAGCGTGACTTCAGGGTAAGCCCAGGCCAAAACAACAAACAAAAGGAACTACACTTAAACCCCACCCGCTAACTAAACCCTGATCATGTAAAAGGACCAAAGAAAAGACAGCTTCTAACCTAACTTCCTACTCTATACAAAACGAGAAAACGGGTTGAACAGAAATGGCGACTTACCCTTACTTGCTTCAGTGCTCTTATTTTCAGTGGTGAACAAAAACGATCCAATAACGAATAAACACAAAAGACCTCACCGAAAAAAGCGGGAGTGTATCAAAGTAGCGATCAAATGCAAACGAGAGTGAATGGCGAGCAAATAGCTGGTGAGGAGGACCGCGGCAGAATGCTGTCAAATGCGACCTCCTAGAACAGGGGTGGGCAAACTATTCCACAAAGGGCCGCAGTGGGTGCGTGTTTTTGTTGCAACCCATTAAGAGGACACATTTTCACCAATCTGCTGTTTTACAAGTGCAATCAGTCGATTGCAGTCAGGTGCTTCTCATTTCTGCTGAAATCTCATTGGTTATACTATCTGTGCTGGGTCAGCTGGAACAAAGACCAGGACCCACTGCGGCCCTCGAGGACCGGTTTACCCACCCCTGTCCTAGAACGTTGACAGCGGCAGGTTTAAGAAGCTTGGCACCTTTTTCCGTGGCCAATCAGCGGCGGTGACGTCGTCGGTCCGTCCTGCGTCGATCAGCTGTCGTCACAGTGGGAGGGGAAGCAGCCAGCTGGTGGAGGCGACGATCAGCTGACTGGAAGAAGCTCAGAAAATTAACTATTAAACGGCCAGGGACCGTCACAGCGAGGTATTGCTCATGTCGCGTTCAAAAACTGCTCGGATTTCTAGCCATCGGCCACCTTGCTGTCCTCGACAGTGTGGACCCCTGCACGTCTACTGTACATCATTTGATGACACTCATCAAGTGTCCATATACACGAAAGTGTCCTTTCCATTTCATCCATGACTGACGGCTGTCAATCCCCCAAATGTATTTTATTCCTAAACATTATCGAGGACAGCATGGTGGCTGATGGCTAGAAATCCGAGCAGTTCTTAAACGCGACACGAGCAGTTGCCGTCGCTTCAAAACAAGTCAATGGACTGTTTGGCTTTGGAAAAACAGAGAAACGGGCAACTTTTTTGAGAAAATCTACAAAGGTAAATGAGCAGCCCTGAAAGCCAGTCTTTGAACTTCCACAATGACGCCTGTTGACTGCCTTATCAAGATATGACTCCCTCTTCTACCAGCCAGAGCTAGTTTCCAAGTCATAACTCAGGGTGTTTTTCTGTGGGGAATCCCCAGGTTGGGCTGTAATAAGTTTCACTTCTGTTTCACAGTAAGCATCCAGTTTTGAGAAACAACACCAAATAAGGAGAAGCAATTAGAGCTGACTCACTTCCCAAACTTTTGCTATTCTGAACTAACCAATCATCGCGCACCTAGAACCCACTGTTATGACATATGTTGATCATTGCTATGTGACTACTGACTCGAGTGATTCCTGACTGCAAATTGTTTAATCCCTGATGAGGTAGTAGGTTTCTCTTGTTGTGACTGTCGAATAGAATACTCGTGTTTTTTTTTTTTCCTGAAAATACTATTTTAGAAGAAAATGGTCAACCATTTTGTCTTCATTGTTCCTTACAACATGCCTAAAGCAATTTCAAGTTAAATTGTGATGGTAATTGAAAAAAATGACAAATATCCGATTAACCATTTATTTAATCATCCGATTAATCGATTATATATTAAAAAAAAAAAAAAAAATTGTTAGTTGCAGCCCTACTGTTTTGGATTATCATCGATGTGGTCAAGTCAAAAACACTTTGAAATCCAAGTTGTATTTAGACTTAAAATTGTCGTCATATTAGTGTCGCTAATATTTCATATAAAACCACAGTTCGCCGAGCAGCGAATGCATTTCTGTCAATTTTACTTTTGCAGCTTTTTTTTCCTAGAATAACCCCCCCCCCCATCCTGCATGATGTCAAAAAAAAATCTCAGTTCATCGTTTTTGTTTCCTTTTTACACTTTACTCACAATGAATGAAGTGGTGCTATACAATTTTGTAATGGCATTACGCTGGCCCTGGAATACATTAGTTATTAAATTATTTCTTGTGGGGAATGTTTCTACTATTAAAACATTTCATACAGTATTCAACCTTGAGGTTTTATTGTATCACTCGAGTAGAGAGGATTACCTACATATACTGTAACTATAATCTTATTGCACGTCTGAAGAACCCTTTAAGGAATATTCTTAATTATTCTTCCTACTTACCCCTCTGGACAATAAAAGGAAATGAGAAGGTGGCGCTTGAAATCGCAAAGCTGTTGTTGACCTGCCGCTGATCCGCTGGGAGGCACTTGGAATCCAAATACATAAACATGAACACACAGGCGCATAGTGTAATTCTTTTTTTTTTTTTTTTGATGTTGCATTTCTGTAGCAGGTCAACCCCGTGGATTATAAACCCCACTAACACACTTCTCAAGTGCACATTGGCCCTCTAGATTGGCGCTATCGCATATCATCTATGCTTCAGCGGTCACATCCAAGGTTAAGTGTCTAATGAAGATGGATGTGGATGCGTTGTGCACTTTTGTGTTACTTTTTATCTCTTATTGTGTCGCCATGCATGAGTATAGACCTTGGAAATGACTGAGTAGAACATATCTACAGGAATTGTAATGCTACTGTACACGTTTGTGTTCACGCATCTCACTGACTTAAGACTTTTAGGCCTCATTAAGTGGTCTCAAACACTTCTCAATTGTCATTGTAGCGTCCCATTCAGGCTCTACAGCTGCTTGCGCATGATTGATGGAAGGCACTAGAGCACATTGGTGAGCAAGAGGTGGTCATTGGAGCTTAAAGGGTAATAAGGTGTGATGGCGGTTGAAGAGGCCGCGCTGGATGTACTGTAATTGTGCCGCAAACAATAGACGGAGCTGTTCGGTGTCAGTCCGCTTGTGAATATAACAACCGTGGTGGGATAATACATATATTCTATGTTCATGGTGTCACTCATTGGTGTTGTTAAGTCTATTTATATGCTATATATATATATATGGCGGAAAACACTCAGGTGACTTGAACTTCCGCTCTGAGACCCCCAAATTTGGCCAGATTTAAAAATTGTCTGATATGCCCGTGTGATACATCATTGGAAAGCTTAAAATCTCAATTTTCTAGGGGAAGAAAAATTTTGGACAGGAGGGCATTTAAAAAAAAAAAAAAAAAAATGTAAACAGCAAAACCCTATTTGGAGTTGAGAGCAGGCGAGAGCAGAATTACAGACACCATGACTTTAATGAGCTATTATCGCGTACTTACCTTGTTTCGATCCAAAAACTCCATGTCACATGTGTCATTGAGTGTCAAGACACAGATGTGAATGGCCACAGCTGGATTTTTGAGGGATTTTATGGGTGAAACATGGTAATATAACAAGGGTAGCAATGCAGAAATCGCAGACATCAAGGAGTGGTCGAGAGTTTCTTTTTCATATATTTACCCTTTTAAACGTTTTTTTTTCTTCAAATTTTCTTTGTTTGGATCCATTATTTATCATCTAACATATCGGAGAAAATGCGTCGGTAACAAAAAAAATACAATTAAGCGATTGTTATGAAGAAGATATCCGTTATTTTTATACAGATGCCAATTTTTTTTATTGTGACGTCATTTGTTCAAAAGTTTAAAATATGTGAGTGAATAATTTTTTAAAGACTTTTTTTTTTTTTTTAAACGAAACATTAGACATCAATACATGTTTATTCTAAGAATAAAATAGAATAAATATTACTTATCGTCTTTTTATGGCTGGGTTGAAACAAAAGCGGTAGCGCGACGTCTGTAAACGGGGGTTTCCAGGGTAAAAGGGACAAATTAAAAATAGTTCGGGGGCTTAATGCGCCATGAAAGCCGCTGTAACAGCATATAGAAATATTGTTCTATCAAACACAACAATTCTTTTGGCTTAAAATACAGCTGTTTCTTTTAAAGAATAGTGCAAGAGCAGAAACTGCTTTTTTAGTCTTTTCTGTGTTTTCCGCCATATATATATTCATATTAGGGTTGCCAAACAATTAAAATTTTTAATCGAGTTAATCACTGCTTAAAAATTAATTAATCGTAATTAATCGTAATTCAAACCATCTCTAAAATATGCTATACTTTTCTGTAAATTATTGTTGGAATGCAAAGAAAAGACACAAGACGGACATAAACAGTCAATATACTGTACATAAGTACTGTATTTGTTTATTTTAACAGTAAATCTACAAGATGGCAATAACATTATCGACATGTATGTGTATTTTGCATAGCTATTTGATTGGGAATGCCAGTTTTCTTTGCATTAAACACTTTTCTTTTTGTGAACGTTATTTTTTTGAGAGATAGGAATATTATTTTTGTTGTGCTTTCACTAAATGATACTGTAGCGACTTAACTGTTCGGCCCAAATGCATGATGGGAAGTTGGGCAACCACGACTGTCAGTGGTGGCTGCAAATGGTATACAGTATGTTCTGCGTTGTGTTCAGTTAGGCGTGTTAAGAAAAAGAAAGTCGCCTGCTCCGCCCAAATGCATGATGCGAAGTTGGGCAACCATGACTATCAGTGGTGGCTTCAAATGGTATACAGTATGTTCTGTGTTGTGTTCAGTTAGGCGTGTTTAGAAAAATATTCTCTTGCTCCGCCCAAATGCATGCTGGGAAGTTGGGCAACCATGAGTGTTAGTAGTGGCTGCTTAAGCCAATAAAAGGCGCGGTCCAATGAACCTGTGTCTACTCGCACTTTTCTGCCTTTTCGGTCTTAATGTGCTAAAACAGCGTTATTGTAAACCGTTTGAGGCAATGCAAGAACGGGTCATTCCGTCCATGCGTTAATTGCATCAAAATTTTAAAGTGATCAATTACAAAAAATAATTACTGCCCCTTAACGCGATAAATTTGACAGACCTAATACATATGTATGTATGTATATATATATATATATATATATATATATATATATATATATACACACTCACCGGCCACTTTATTAGGTACACCATGCTAGTAACGGGTTGGACCCCTTTTGCCTTCAGAACCGCCACAATTATTCGTGGCATAGATTCAACAAGGTGCTGGAAGCATTCTTCAGAGAGTTTGGTCCATATTGACATGATGGCATCACACAGTTGGTGCAGATTTGTCGGCTGTACATCAATGATGCGAATCTCCTGTTCCACCACGTCCCAAAGATGCTCTATTGGATTGAGGTCTGGTGACTGTGGAGGCCATTTGAGTATAGTGAACTCATGGTCATGTTCAAGAAACCAGTCTGAGATGATTCCAGCTTTATGACATGGCGCATTATCCTGTTGAAAGTAGCCATCAGAAGTTGGGTACATTGTGGTCATAAAGGGATGGACATGGTCAGCAACAATACTCAGGTAGGCTGTGGCGTTCCAACGATGCTCAATTGGTACCAAGGGGCCCAAAGAGTGCCAAGAAAATATTCCCCACACCATTACACCACCACCAGCAGCCTGAACCGTTGATACAAGGCAGGATGGATCCATGCTTTCATGTTGCTGACGCCAAATTCTGACCCTACCATCCGAATGTCGCGGCAGAAATCGAGACTTATCAGACCAGGCAAAGTTTTTCCAATCTTCTATTGTCCAATTTCGATAAGCTTGTACAAATTGTAGCCTCAGTTTCCTGTTCTTAGCTGAAAAGAGTGGCACCCGGCGTGGTCTTCTGCTGCTGTAGCCCATCTGCCTCAAAGTTCGACGTACTGTCCGTTCAGAGATGCTCTTCTGCCTTCCTTGGTTGTAACGGGCGGTTATTTGAGTCACTGTTGCCTTTCTATCAGCTCGAACCAGTCTGGCCATTTTCCTCTGACCTCTGGCATCAACAAGGCATTTCCGCCCACAGAACTGCCACTCACTGGATATTTTTTCTTTTCCGGACCATTCTCTGTAAACCCTAGAGATGGTTGTGCGTGAAAATCCCAGTAGATCAGCAGTTTCTGAAATACTCAGACCAGTCCTTCTGGCACCAACAACCATGCCACGTTCAAAGTCACTCAAATCACCTTTCTTCCTCATACTGATGCTCAGTTTGAACTGCAGGAGATTGTCTTAAACCATGTCTACATGCCTTAATGCACAGAGTTGCCGTCATGTGATTGGCTGATCAGAAATTAACAGAAATTAAGTGTTAACGAGCAGTTGGACAGGTGTACCTAATAAAGTGGCTGTTGAGTGTATATATATATATATATATATATATTTTTTTTTTTTTTTCAACCCCCTAAATAATTGTTGTTTTATTATAAAAATATATACAAAAAAAACATAAGATATTCACTTTGAAGTTGCCGGAATATTAGTTTAAATCAATAATCATATAACCAGTCATTATTAACTCAAATATGATCATAAATCTGTCAGTTTACCCTCACTTCATAGATTAAGATAGTTATCCATTCCATTCCACTTGTTCATATAGATAACGCCCACACCACTAAAAATCCAGTCCGCATTTTTCCTGTGACCTTGTTCGCACTGGTACAGTGTGTGTGTGTGTGTGTGTGTACCTCTGACGCACACAGAGCAGAGGGTAAACATAAATAGATGATGAAGGACGGACGTCGAAAATTCAATGTCAACCATACTGATGATTTTGATGGGAAATCAATGTTTATTCAATGTCGGTCTGCTATCTGGGTACTGTAAGGAATGTAAAAGATGTCAGTGTTGTGGACATGGGAAACACATCACTAATTTTGGTGCTGAAAGTCCGACCTGAATCAGAGTTAGCATAACATTAAACTTTGTGAACATGCTAACCTGCAAAACTCGAGTGGGAAGCCGCTTAAAGAGAAATGTCCTGTATGTGTTTTCTAACGTTATGAGTTTTTCCCAGTTATATTTATTAATTTAGACGGACAATGTTGAGTGGTCTAAAGACTAGGGCTGTCAAAATTATCGCGTTAACGGCCGGTAATTAATTTTTTAACTTAATCATGTTAAAAAATTTGACACAATTGACACATGCCCCGCTCAAACATTAAAATGACAGTACAGTGAAATGTGTACTTGTTGTTTTTTTTGGAGTTTTGTCGCCCTCTGCTGGCGCTTGTGTGTGACTGATTTTATAGGCTTCTGCACCCATGAGCATTGTGTAAGTAATTCTTGGCATCAACAATGGCTATTAAAACGAAAACATTAAGAGGGGTTTTAATATAACATTTCTATAACTTGTACTAACATTTATTTTTTAAGAACTACACGTTTTTCTATCCATGGATCGCTTTAACAGAATGTTAATAATGGTAATGCCATCTTGTTGATTTATTGTTATAATAAACAAATACAGTACTTATGTACCGTATGTTGAATGTATATATCCATCTTGTGTCTCATCTTTCCATTCCAACAATAATTTACAGAAAAATATGGCATATTTTATCGATGGTTTGAGTTGCGATTAATCACGATTAATTAATTCTTAAGCTGTGATTAACACGCTTAACAATTTTCATCGTTTGACACCCCTACTGAAGACAAATGTTTATTTTTTTGCATTCCTAGACAGTTAAGAGATTATTAATAGGTTTCTATTTATTGTGTATGTTTAATTTGCTCATAAAATACAGAAATGTATTCTGGAAGAAATATGTTTCTTCAGTAGTTTTTAAAAACAGGTTTGAATCAAGCGGTGTATCACCTGAAACAATACACATTAAAGTTAGTATGAGTCAAAACAGATGTATTATCAATTAATTAGGTTCATATTCATGACAAATGTAGCCCTGACCCCCATTCACCCAATCTGGTTAAGTTTAATAATCTCCCTTCCTAAGCAAAAAGTGTACATGCAGGTTATGCTGTTATATCGTCCCTACCAATGTTGAGACCAAACCTACGCCCTTGCTTAAAGGTAAAAAAAAAAAAAAAAATGGATACGGAAGGATTTATCACGTACAACTCGAGGCCAAAAACATTTTCATCACTCGCAGTTGTGTCCCCTCCTTTGCTTCCATCGTGCCTCATCCACCTGTCGCATTTCCCCGACTGTGACTGGGAATCGTTATATTCATGCCGTGAGTGACCTCCGGCCCCTCCACATCAAACCTGTGTAGAAGAAATAAGATTCGAGCAGGACTCCTCGGGCCTTTCACCTTGTTAAGCAGCCCAATTTATGATACCATAACTCAAGAGGTGGAAAACATTCTTGACTTGAGTGGTTTTGACACTTTTAAAGCAACTCTGTTTTGTTTGTTAAGAGATCCTTCTCCCGTTTTACGCTTTGCTGTTTATGTGTCTTAATTCTAAAGCTTTGCCACAATTCATTTTGGTTTGTTATTCCTGCCTCTTTTCATGCCAATGTTCATTTTGGCGAGCAACTTATGCTCTCAGTCAGGGCTCTTTAAGACGTGCTGGTAATACTTCAGTGTCTGCCTCAATGACACATACAACACATCAACTGCTGAGACTGCAGATTGGAGTTTTTTTTTTTTTTTTTACATGGTGCCAAATGTCCAAACTGTTCCAGAGGTTAAAAGCATCACTAGGCCCCGGCCAAATAATTAAAATTTTCTATGCACGTCCTGACTTCTAATTACATTTTAATTGCAGAGTGCACATAAACTTGCCAGGACACACCATTAGCTACACTTGCGCAAGAGCTGTTAGGAAGATTCTGCTTTTATAAGGATATAAAGACAATTTTTTTGTTTGAGTGTGATTTAACAACTACCAGGGTGTATTATTGCGGTTGTGGTTTGCAGCAGGAGTGGAGATTTGTTTTCAAAGTTGGGGGAGACAGTAAACAGTACAATTTTAGAGAATAGTTATTGGGGGTGACAATGATAAAAATTAGTTATTCAGAATCTTTTACTGCAATTTGTCGCTTTAATCTTAAAAATTATATAAATTAATAAATAATTACCGGCATCTCTTCTCTCCTCTCCGTCTGTGACTGTCACCTTATGCTTAGCTATTATTAGCTTTTAGATTCGGCTACGTCTACACCGCTAGCGACTTAAAACCAACACAGGCACCTCTCTTAGGCATATATGAGTCTCCATAAGCAGCGGCATGAAAAGATTCAAAGTTGTTCTCTAATAAAATCCTGATTAATTATTTTTTATATACAGTCCCTGACAAAAGTCTTGTCGCTTATCCATTTCTTATCCAAACAATTGCTAATAACCTGACTTTTAATTATTCAATTGGTTTCAGAAATGGCTCATATGAAAGCTAAGACCCTCCCAAATGATGATAAATGTACAAAAATATATTTGTTTCACAGAAAAAAGATTTATCATTTAATGAAGACATAAAGGTCAAAATTTGTCCCCTACAGAAAGTAGTGTGAAAATTAAACTAAAAATGTACTTCATGTACTAGAGTGCCCTCCATAATTATTGGCAACCCTGAAAAAGATGTGTTTTTTTAGCTTTTAATTTTTTTAAAAATTCAAATAATATGGGACCTTAATGGAAAAAAAGAGAAAAATCCAACCTTCAATACAAGTGCATTCATTCAGTGGGGAAAAAATCCCACATAAAGAAAAAATTATTTCACATCAAATAAAGTGTGTCACAATTATTAGCACCCCTGGTGTTAATACTTTGTACAACCCCCTTTTGCCAACAAAACAAGGTCTGGGGACTGAGATGGCCATGGGAGGAGCTTGATTTTGTGTCTGGGGAACCATTTCTGTGTAGACAGTCATGCTGAAAAGCACCTCATACCCACTGTGAAGTATGGGGGTGGGTCAGTGATGCTGTGGGGCTGTTTTGCTTCCAAAGGCCCTGGGAACCTTGTTAGGGTGCATGGCATCATGAATGCTTTGATAATACCAGGACATTTTAAATCAAAATCTGTTGCCCTCTGCCCGAAAGCTGAAGATGGGTCATCAGTGGGTCTTTCAGCAAGACAATGACCCTAAACATATGGCCAAATCTACACAGAAATGGTTCACCAGACACAAAATCAATTCCTCCCATGGCCATCTCAGTCGCCAGACCTTGTTTTGTTGGCAAAAGGGTTTTTTACAAAGTAATTACACCAGGGGTGCTAATAATTGTGACACACATTATTTGATGTCAAATATTTTTTTCTTTATGTGGGATTTTTTCCCCACTGAATGAATGCACGTGTATTGAAGGTTGGATTATTCTTTTTTCTTCCATTAAGGTCCCATATTATTTGAATTAAAAAATATATATATTAGAAGCTAAAAAAGACATCTTTTTCAGGGGTGCCAATAATTATGGAGGGCACTGTATGTTACATAACATAAGCGAATTAAGTAGTGGTGCTGTGAGGTTGTATGACTTCCATGGGCTTGAAGGACTCCATCCATGTAGTGCGGCAAGGATTCATACAATTTATTGATAAAGTCATCTGGAACATCAAAGAAAGCAGTCTTGCATGCTTCCCAGAGTTCATCAACATTCTTAGGTTTCGTCTTCCATGCTACTTCTTTCATCCTACCCCAGACATGCTCAATGATGTTCATGTCTGGTGACTGGGCTGGCTAGTCCTGGAGGATCTTGATTGAGGTATGCGATGGAGCACCATCCTGCTGCAGAATTTGTCCCTTTTTATGGTTAGGAATGTAAGAGGCAGCTAAGATTTGTTGATATTTCAGACTATTTATGTTGCCTTCCACCCTGCAGATCTTTCGTACACCCCCATACTGGATGTAACCCCAGATCATGATTTTGCCACCACCAAACATCAATGTTTTCTGAGTGAATCTCAGATCCATGCGGGCTAAAGTAGGTCTCCTGCAATATTTGGTGGATATTTCAGATGAATCTTCCATTGAATTACACCACAGTCGCCGCAGATATTGCATGAGACCTACTGGAGCTCACATGGATCCGAGATTCACTCAGAAAACACAAATATATTATATTGTGTCCCAAAATATTGAGGAACAGCTTGATTGAGCAGAGGGACGTGTCCCCTCCATCTTCCCCGGCATATCCACCCCTGGTTTGCAGTGTTGTAAAAGTGTTTTGCATCTGTGTTTGTTTGCGTGATAAAAGTTCCCTGCACTTTGCATGACAAAAAGAAACGCTCTGTTTGGGTTGAGTGTCAGTCCCACAATGATATATGCTGATGTGAAATATGTCAAGTCAACATTGGAGTGAAAGTTCCCCTCGGAGCAAGTATTTACCCAAGCATCGTCAGCACATCTGAGGCGGCCGGATAGAAATTGGTTGATGCAGAATACGGCAGCACGGAGTCCTTGTGTGCATTCCTGTGGTAATTCCTAAATGTGCAAAGCAATGATGGGTAGAAAGAGTATATTTGCTTTTATGAGGAACAGTGATTTAGCAGACACTGATGTGGTATTTTATAGGAAGAAAATTAGGTTTGGATCCCTGTTTAGCAAAGCAAAATGAGGTCACTGGTGGCCTATTTAGTAATAAGCCATTTTTGACCCAATGGAGCCACGGTTTTTCTCAAATGGGCAATGCAGATTAGGACAAAATCCTGTTGACAAACCAGTCAAGTCACTTCTTGAATATATAAAGCCTGTCTTCAATTTAGGGAGCGACATTCAGAGGGAGGAGGGAGATTTGAACTAATTGGCTGCAAAGCTTTATTCCTTCAAGAAGCTTTATTTGGCCATCACTGCTCCCTTGTGGGAGACAGTCAACCTCTGCTGCCACCTGCTGTCAACACTGTTGTCGTCCAACATGCCTCCTAGCATGCATCGCAACGCTACAGATGTAAATAACAATCAAAATGTATGTTCTGTTTCATTAAATGCTTGCTAGTTATGGCATTTGGTAACACTTTATTTGACAGTGGCGCCATAACACTGTCATAAAACAATCATAATTATGACATAACACTGTCATGAGCATTAATGAATGTCTTTTAGTGTCATCCGGCAAATTATCTCACTTTCAAATGAATGTAAAAGATCTGAGCTGGACATAAAGGGAGTTAGTGACATAATTTGCCAGATGACACTGAATGACATCTGTCATAAGCATTCATTAATGCCCATGATAGTGTCATAATTATGACAGGCTTATTACGCCCCTGTCAAATAAAGTGTTACTTATTAACCCAGTTAAATCAACAAATAAGCCGCACTGGACTATAAGCCGCAGGATTCAAAATGAGGAAACCAGTAGTGGCTTATAGTCCGAAAATTACGGTAAATACAGTCTAAAATACATGAACAAAATTTTAGCGCAACTTGCTTGATCTTGTTAGACACTAAAGCAGAGCACCCATGCTCAACTTTGCCTGAAACAAATGCACTTTCTCTTATCATTCACTTGCTTGCCTTAGTCATTCTCACTTATCTTGTTGGCACATTGACCTTGTTCCAATTCTTTCTTTCTAATTCATTTTCTCTGACTGAGGCGTCCTTCCATCCAGCCATCCATTCATCCATCCATCAATCTGTTCATACACTTGCATTAATCTGTCCTCCCAGCCTATTCCTTATCTTCCACCAGCAGTGAAGCTATCGAAAGTTCACCTGCGCTACAGACATGTAGTTCATCTATCTGCTTCCTGTTTCAACTCCACCCGCCCACGTCAATCTATCTTCTTCACTCATGAGCCGTCCCTTGTCATGGCTGCCTCAATTTACTCGCTTCATATCACTCACTTGTATATGCAGTCACGAAGGGGGCGGCGGGGTGTTGATGTCAGGCCTACTCAGTGATTGTCATAAACCAGGATATGTTTGGGCGGGGCATCTGTCCATAAAAACCTATGCCAATACTTCAATGGAAATTAGCATTAAGCCAATGGAAGGAAATGTTAAAAGGAATTTTCCTGAATATTAGTAAAGGATTCATTTTGGCTGGATATTCATATTGTAACGACTTTTATTTATTATGTGTTACGCCCGTAATGGTTCATGGGTAGTTGTGGCAACTATGACTAAGAGTGGTGGTTGCTGTTGTTACGTTGTGGTGTTTTATGGTCAATAAAGGAGCCAGACCCCTGGAATCACGCCAGCCGAACTGCCGGATCCGCGCTGGCGCAGATCCAACAAGCCGGGCCGGCAGGATCCCGGCAACCCGGCCAGAAGGGGAAACTTCCCGCGTTCACCTTACTCTTAACTAGGGCTGTCAAAATTATCTCGTTAACGGGCGGTAATTAATTTATTTAATTAATCACGTTAAAATATTTGACTTATTTAACGCACATGCCCCGCTCATGTCATATCTGTATGCCTTCTCAGTTGTTTTTTCTTTCCAGCATCTGATTCAGCTGGATGGGCGGGGCCGTGGCCGCACACCTGTGGCGCATTAGGAGCGCTCATTATTTAAGGACTCCTGTCACCGTCTGCGAGTGTCGGACTATTGCATATGCTTGTTCCTGCCTTGCTTACCGCTGTGTGCTCATCGTCATCCTCGGTGCCTTCCGACGTTCTTCGGTCGTGTTCTGGTTTGATCTTATTTACTTTTGTGCTCTTCTGGATTTTGTAGTTAGGATTTTGTACTCTGTTATATTCACGCCATCTTGTGTGCTCTTTTAGTTATACTTGTTATATCCGCGTTTTCTAGCGTGCTCCCTAAGTTGTACTTGTTATATCCGCGTTTTCTAGCGTGCTCCCTAAGTTGTACTTGTTATATCCGCGTTTTCTAGCGTGCGCCCTAAGTTGTACTTGTTATATCCGCGTTTTCTAGCGTGCTCCCTAAGTTGTACTTGTTATATCCGCGTTTTCTAGCGTGCTCCCTTTGTTATACTAATTAAACACAAACATTTGCTCTATTGATCTCCTGGTCTGTGTTTTTGGATCCACATTAACGGCTTGCCGTCATAACAGCTCAAACAGATTAAAATGACAGCACAGTGTCATGTCCACTTGTTACTTGTGTTTTTTGGTGTTTTGTCGCCCTCTGCTGGTGCTTGGGTGCGACTGATTTTATGGGGTTCAGCTCCCATGAGCATTGTGTAATTATTGACATCAACAATGGCGAGCTACTAGTTTATTATTTGATTGAAAATTTTTACAAATTTTATTAAAACGAAAACATTAAAAAGGATTTTGATATTAACTTTCTATAACTTGTACTAACATTTATCTTTTAACAACTACATGTCTTTTCATCCATGGATCGCTTTAACAGAATGTTAATAATGTTAATGCCATCTTGTGGATTTATTGTTATAATAAATAAAGTACTTACATACAGTATGTTGTATGTATATATCCGTCTTGTGTCTTATCTTTCCATTCCAACAATAATTTACAGAAAAATATGGCACATTTTGCAGATGGTTGGAATTGCGATTAATTACGATTAATTAATTTTGAAGCTGTGATTAACTCGATTAAAAATGTTAATCTTTTGACAGCCCTAGTCATAACCCTTTGTACTGACTCAGTTTTGAATGGTTTAAAGAAGGCTCACCGGAAATGAGTTGACAATTTATTCAGGTCTACAGCGATCAAAACAGCAAGGCGAAACAGAAACACTCAGGTGGGGAGGCAAGCCCGTCAACAAAAGGTTCCCGAGAAAAATGACAACACTTAGTTAAACATTCAGTCTTTTGGAGGCTCTTGCGGGGCGGGCTGTGGGTAGGAAGAAGGGTGTGTTTGGGATTAATGTCTGTTTGTGGATTGAACAGGAAGATTTGGGAGTTACTGTTGTCCGGGCAATGAGGGTTGTGGATTTTGCCACCTCAGCGTCAAAGGGGCTCTTGGAGTCTTGTCAGTCGTGTTATCAGTTGTATATCGGGCGTTCTCCGGTGTTCCTTGTGTTGGGACAGAGCGTCCCACCAACAAGTCAGGTGAACATGCGGAGCTTGGCCTTTTGGCCGGGTTTGCAGGTTCTCGCCGGCCCGGGTTGTTGGATCTGTCCGGCGGTTTGGCTGGCTTGATTCCGGTAATCTGGCCAAAAAGTCAGATTCCTTCAATTCAAAGTTGCGTAAATCCAGTTCGTCGTAAGCCGGGGACTACCTGTGTGTATATATATATATATATATATATATATATATATAAATAAATATGGCGGAAAACACTCAGGTGACTTGAAGTTCTGCTGTGAGACCCCCAATTTAGCCAACTTTCAAAATTGTCTGATATGCATGTGGGATACATCATTGAAAATCTTAAAATCTCAATTTTCTGGGGGAAGAAAAAATTTGAACGGGAGGGCATTTTTGAATAAAAATGTTTTTTAAACAGCAAAACCCTATCTGGAGGTGAGAACACGCGAGAACAGAATTACAGACGCCATGACTTTAACGAGATATTATCGCGTACTTACTTTGTTTCGATCCAAAAACTCCATGTAGCATGTATCACTGGGTGTCAAGACACAGCTGTGAATGGTCACAGCTGGATTATTTGGAGATTTTATGGGTGAAACATGGTAATATAGTAAGAGTCGCGATGCAGAAATCGCAGACATCAAGGAGTGGTCGAGATGTTCTTTTTCATATATTTACCCTTTTAAACGTTTTTAAACATTTTTTTTGTTTGGATCGATTATTTATCATCTAACATATTGGAGAAAATGCGACAATAACGAAAAAAATACAATCAAGCGAGAGTTATGAGGGAGATATCCGTGACTTTTTTACAGACGCCATTTTTTTTATTGTGACATAATTTGTTTAAAAGTTTAAAATATGGGAGTGAATATTTATTTTAAGTCTTTTTTTCAAACGAAATATGAGACATCAATTAATGATTCTAAGCTAAAAACGACAGACATTTTGAATAATAAATATAATAATTACCTTCGTTTTATGGCTAGGTTGAAACAAAAGCGGTTGCGCGACATATGTAAACGGGGTTAAAACAGACAAATTGAAAATAGTTTTGGGGCTTCATGCGCCATGAATCTGCTATGGCAGCATATAGACATATTGTTCTATCAAACACTACAGTTCTTTTAGCTTAAAATTAGGGCTGTCAAAATTATCGCGTTAACGGGCGGTAATTAATTTTTTTAATTAATCACATTAAAATATTTGACGCAATTAACGCATATGCCCCGCTCAGACAGATTTAAATGACAGTACAGTGAAATGCCCACTTGTTAATTGTGTTTTGTGGAGTTTTGCTGCCCTCTGCTGGCGCTTGGGTACGACTGATTTTATAGGCTTCAGCTCCCATGAGCATTGTGTAAGTAATTATTGACATCAACAATGGCGGGCTACTAGTTTATTTTTTGATTGAAAAATTTACACATTTTATTAAAATGAAAACATTAAGAGGGGTTTTAATATAAGATTTCTATAACTTGTACTCAGATTTATCTTTTAAGAACTTACAAGTCTTTCTAGCCATGGATCACTTTAACAGAATGTTAATAATCTTAATGCCATCTTGTTGATTTATTGTTATGATAAACAAATACAGTCCTTATGTACCGCATGTTGAATATATATATATCCATCTTGTGTCTTATCTTTCCATTCCAACAATAATTTATAGAAAAATATGGCATATTTTATCGATGGTTTGAATTTCGATTAATTGCGCTTGATTACGATTAATTAATTTTTAAGCTGTAATTAACTCGATTAAAAATTTTAATCGTTTGACAGCCCTACTTAAAATACAGCAGTTTCTTTTAAAGAGGAGTGCAAGAGCAGAAACTGCTTTTTCAGTTTTGTCTGTGTTTCACGCCAAATATCACTTTTTGTATTGGAAGATATAATTTTTACTCCTTACTTGTAAAGTAAATTTTAAAGCAAGAGCTTCTGTACTTGAGTATTTTTTTTCTTTGATACTTGTACTTGCAGTTTCACTTAAGTAATGGTTTACCCCTGTATCTGCACTTTTACAAAGGAAAAACAGTGAGTACTTCATCCACCACTACACTTTTACTCTTACTACATTACAGCTGCTTGTAGAAGGAAAGTATGTTTAATCTGCCATTCGGTTGTATTGCGTTCACGTTACACAAGCCCGAGCAACGCCGGGGCATGCAGCTGGTTATAAATATTTTCTCGATCATTTCAGAACTTTAAGATGGCCTTTGATGGATTTTATAAATGCAACAGCACCCCTCGACTGCCTTTAAGGCAAAATTATGCCATTTTTTCCCCCTGCTTGTTTCGACTTATTGATTCAACCTAAAATATTTTGAGCAAATGAAAACCAAAGCATAAAATTAAAATGAATACTGTTTTTTTTTTTTTTTTTTTTTAAGCAGCTGTAGGTATATTTATTTCATGCCACATTTTGCTCCCTCTTGTGTTACACAAGAGAAACGGATTATGCAGTCAGTGTTTCACCGTGAAAAATGCTGTTTAATTAATGTAGAAAAATATCAATCTTGCTCATACTGTGAGCACAAAGGGGATTATTTCGAGGTTGCATTTAGCTTGGTCACGCAAATCCACCCACGGCTGAATTTGTATTGTACACATGACGTCCACTGTGTGGCCTGCAGCAACAACGGGAGGTTGTTGATCGATTTCACCTTGATGGTGTACTGAATGTTGCTTTCTTTAATCGTCTTAAGATCACGGTTTCATTTTTAAATTGGTTTCCATATTTAACGAAGAAGGCATTTAAGGACACTGCTGAGGTAACCAACCAATTCAGTTTCCAATTTGGTATTTTTAGCAGTTTTAGTAGCAAGCAATTGAGTTATGAAACGCCTTGGTTTTGCAATGAAATACAATGTTAAGATTTGGTTTTATTGGTAAAGCTTATTTCCTTCACCAAGGGGGGTTCTGTTTCCATTCTTGTTTATGATTGCACAAAAACAGTGGAACATGAGTCATGAAATATCCCATTATGTTTTTTTAAGGATTATTATTTATTCGGTTGTACTGTAGCAGTGTTGATCCTGGATTTTTTGCTTCACTTTCAGTCATAGTTCAGCAATTTTGTACAAATTTCTTTTTGATCTAATTTGCTTGATACTTGTTTTTTTTTGGATTGATTTAATTAAATTAACATTGATTTAATGACACAGTTACAGTGGGGCAAATAAGTATTTAGTCAACCACTAATTGTGCAAGTTCTCCCACTTGAAAATATTCGAGAGGCCTGTAATTGTCAACATGGGTAAACCACAACCATGAGAGACAGAATGTGGAGGGAAAAAAAACAAATAATCACATTATTTGGTTTTTAAAGAATTTATTTGCAAATCATGGTGGAAAATAAGTATTTGGTCAATACCAAAAGTTCATCTAAATACTTTGTTATGTACCCTTTGTTTGCAATAACAGAGGCCAAACGTTTTCTGTAACTCTTCACAAGCTTTTCACAAACTGTTGCTGGTATTTTGGCCCATTCCTCCATGCAGATCTCCTCTAGAGCAGTGATGTTTTGGGGCTGTCGTTGGGCAACACGGACTTTCAACTCCCTCCGCCAATTTTCTATGGGGTTGAGACCTGGAGACTGGCTAGGCCACTCCAGGACTTTGAAATGCTTCTTACGAAACCGCTCCTTTGTTGCCTTGGCTGTGTGTTTGGGATCATTGTCATGCTGAAAGACCCAGCCACGTCTCATCTTCAATGCCCTTGCTGATGGAAGGAGATTTTCACTCAAAATCTCTCGATACATGGCTCCATTCATTCTTTCCTTTACACAGATCAGTCGTCCTGGTCCCTTTGCAGAAAAACAGCCCCAAAGCATGATGTTACCACCCCCATGTTTCACACTGGGTATGGTGTTCTTCGGATGCAATTCAGTATTCTTTCTCCTCCAAACACGAGAACCCGTGTTTCTACCAAAAAGTTCTATTTTGGTTTCATCTGACCATAACACATTCTCCCAGTCCTCTTCTGGATCATCCAAATGCTCTCTAGCGAACCGCAGACGGACCTGGACATGTACTGGCTTCAGCAGGGGGACACGTCTGGCAGTGCAGGATTTGAGTCCCTGGCAAGAAAAATTGATAAAGGGTTTGATTGTGGCTTTCTGAAAAACAATACATTTTTACTAGGGCTGTCAAAATTATCGCGTTAATGGGTGGTAATTATTTTTTAAATTAATCACGTTAAAATATTTGACGCAATTAACGCACATGCCCGGCTCAAACAGATTAAAATGACAGCACATTGCAATTTCAACTTGTTTTTCAACTTGTAACTTGTGTTTTTAGGAGAGGAGCCCCCTGCTGGCGCTTGGGTGCGACTGATTTTATGGGTTCATATAATATAATATAATATAATATAATGTAATAATAACACTATTAATGAAATAGATAATAACTAAACAACCCTCTCTGGGTTCTTCACAGAAGAACACTGTCATAAGACCAAATCAACCACCATGATTGCTTCAAGAAGCTTCATTTGGCCATTACTGCCCCTTTGGGCGAGAGAGTCAACCTCTGTTGCCACCTTCTGTCAACACTGTTGGTGTCCAACATGCCTCCTAGTATGCATTGCAGCGATACAGATGTAAATAACAATAAAAATCCAAAGCGGCACTGGACTATAAGCTGCAGCTGTCCTCATTGTATTATGGGATATTTACTCCAAAATATATTAACCGGCAACACGTTATCTGACAGCGGCATCAAGACTGTCTCAAGACCAAATGAACCACCATGAAGCTTTGCAGCCAATTGGTTCAAAGCGTCATGGTGGTTCATTTGGTCTTGAGACCAAAAGCTTCATTGCTTCAAGTAGCTTCATTTGTCTGTTCCCTCCCTCTGCTGCCACCTGCTCTTAACACTGTTGTTGTCCAATTTGCCTCCTAGCATGCATTGCAGCGTTACAAATGTAAATAACAATCAAAATTCATGTTCTGTGCTAATTACCGTAATTTTCAGACTATAGGCCGCTACTTTTTTCCCTCATTTTGAATCCTGCGGCTTATAGTCCAGTGCGGCTTATATGTTGATTTATTTGGGTTAATAGCTAACACTTTATTTGACAGCGGCATCATAAGACTGCCAGAAGACAGCCATAATTATGACATGACACTATTATGAGCATCAATGAATGCTTATGACAGATGTCACTAACTTTCATCCAACAAATTATATCACCAACTCTATGTCCAGCTCGGATATTTTACAAGCAGTCAAAAGTGAGATAATTTGACATCTCTCATAAGCATTCATTAATGCTCATGGCAGTGTCATGTCATAATTATGATTGTCTTATGACAGTCTTATAGCGCCACAGTCAAATAAAGTAGCTAACTAGAGATTAATGAAACAACTGGAACAGTAACTGAAGAAATTATTAGCACAGAACATGAATTTTGAATGTTATTTACATCTGTAGAGCTGCAATGCATGCTAGGAGGCATGTTGGATGACAACAGTGTTGACAGCAGGTGGCAGCAGAGGTTCACTGTCTCCCCCATGCGGGAAGTGATGGCAAAATGATGCTTGAATTAATGAAGCTTTACAGCCAAATAAAAGTGTTACCTATAAATCCAAATAAATCAACAAATAAGCCGTACTGGACTATAAATCGCAGGATTCAAAATTAGAGAAGAAAGTAGCGGCTTATAGCCCGAAAATTACAATATATTCAATGTGTATTTTAGGGACAGTTTACATGGTGACTCTGCGACACAAAGACGCAATGACTGAGTAGCGGAATCGCCTTGCGTGCATATGGTGTCGGCGAAGTAGGAAGGCAAATTCTGAATCCTGCCTCCAAAGTGGAAGAATTTGATTGCGGGGGATTGAAAGGGGCTTGCTCCGTATGAATATCTAAAGCTTCCATGGCGCGGGACCGCGCCGATAACGTCAGCACTCGTACACGTCACATTGGGCCTGTGCAGCGGTGCTACTAAACATAAAAAACGGCAAATATGGCGGAATGTCAGCTTTAATTTACTGTTATAATAACATTTTTAAATTAAATTTGTTGAATGTTTCCATTTTTGTGCCTTTTTGAACAAAAGAAAAATGCCATTGCTTCGAGTGGGCGGGCATATTTTTTTTCCAGGCTGAGGCGCTTGTTAGGGTCAAAGTGCATCATTCGCTGTTGCCTTGTAAATCTGCACCGCCCCCTAGGGCCTGGCATGAATACTAAATCGTTTTTACGCGGAATTTCGACATTGTTCGAATGGAGACGGGCCTATATAAATGCAAATTTGAAATGCTTCATATTCTCGGAGAGTCACCATGTAAACGGCCACTTAGTTGCTGGTTTTTGAGTATACCAAAGTGATGATTTGCGGGGGCACAGGGGACTCCGATTAATCACAAGTCCTTAGCTTTTACGTGGAAAGCAACATGTATCATCACGGCTAAGTGACTAACTGCTGGGTCCTCAGCTGGAAAAGCAACACATTCACTTGCAGTACAGCTCTCCATTGGGAGTTTCTGCGTGGGTGGGCCCCCTCTGATGGGGATTTAAATACGGTTTCACATTTGCGTAAAGCTTTGTCTAAAGTACAATATCAATTTTTGTTCTTTGGCCTTTGACGTCAAACTCTGACGCATTATGAAAATAATTTTTTCAGAAGCATGCATCGTTTGAACAGACTATGTTGATGATGCTTCTTTTCATGTCATTTTAAAGGGAATCATTTATGCGAGCACGTCAAGATTTGACCGAGATAGTTATATGTAAGGCTCGCGAGGAAACAATTTCAAGTTCTTTAATGAGGTTGCTCATTACTACAGAAAGTAGTGTGAAAATTGAACAAAAAAATGTACTTCAAATACAAAAATATGTTACATAACATAAGCGAATTAAGTAGGGGTGTCAAAATTATCGCGTTAACGGGCGTTAAAATATTTGACGTAATTAACGCACATGCCCTGCTCAAACAGATTAAAATGACAGCAGTGTAATGTCCGCTTGTTACTTGTTTTTTGGTGTTTGGCGCCATCTGCAGGCGCTTGGGTCCAAATGATTTTATGGGTTTAAGCACAATGAGTGAGCATGGTGTAATTATTGACATCAACAATGGCAAGCTACTAGTTTATTTTTTGATTGAAAATTTTACAAATTTTAATAAAACGAAAACATTAAGAGGGGTTTTATTATAAAATTTCTATAACTTCTACTAACATTTATCTTTTAAGAACTACAAGTCTTTCTATCCATGGATCACTTTAACAGAATGTTAATAATGTTAATGCCATCTTGTTGATTTATTGTTATAATAAACAAATACAGTCCTTATGTACCGTATGTTGAATGTACAGTATATATCCGTCTTGTGTCTTATCTTTTCATTCCAACAATAGTTTACAGAAAAATATGGCATATTTTATAGATGGTTTGAATTGCGATTAATTACGATTAATTAATTTTTAAGCTGTAATTAACTCGAATAAAATTTTTAATCGTTTGACAGCCCTAGAATTAAGTAGTGGTGCTGTGAGATCCAAATTCAATATTTTGTGTGACTTCCATGGGCTTGAACGACTGCATCCATGCGGTTCGGCAAGGTTACGTACAATTTATTGATGAAGTCATCAGGAAAATCAAAGAAAGCAGTCTAGCATGCCTCCCAGAATTCATCAACGTTCTTAGGTTTCGTCTTCCATGCTTCCGCTTTCATCCTCTTCATATCTGGTGACTGGGCTGGCCAGTCCTGGAGGATCTTGATCTTCTTTGCCTTGAGGAATTTTGAGGTGGAGATTGAAGTATGCGATGGAGCACCATCCTGCTGCAGAATTTGTCCCTTTTTATGGTTAGGAATGTAAGAGGCAGCTAATATTTATTGATATTTCAGATTATTTATGTTGCCTTCCACCCTGCAGATCTCTCGCACACCCTGACCCATGATTTTGCCACCACCAAACTTCAATGTTTTCTGAGTGAATCTGGGATCCATGCGAGCTCCAGTAGGTCTCCTGCAATATTTGCGGCAACTGTGGTGTAATTCAATGGAAGATTCATCTGAAAAATCCACCTTTAGCCACTTTTCCAGTGTTCATCCTTTTGACAGGCTGTGGGCTTTGGCAAATGCAACACGGTTTTTTAATTGTCTTTTGTTTGATGCTGGTTTCTGGTCACTGATTCGACCATGGAGGCCAAATCTTAGCTGCCTCTAAGATTCCTAACCATAAAAAGGGACAAATTCTGCAGCAGGATGGTGCTCCATCGCTTACTTCAATCTCTACCTCAAAGTTCCTCAAGGCAAAGAAGATCAAGATCCTCCAGGACTGGCCAGCCCAGCCACCAGACATGAACAGGATGAAAGAGGAAGCATGGAAGACGATACCCAAGAATGTTGATGAACTCTGGGAGGCATGCAAGACTGCTTTCTTTGATGTTACCTGATGAATTGTATAAATCCTTGCCGAACCGCATTGATGCAGTCCTTCAAGTCCATAGAAGTCATACAAAATATTAAATTTGGATCTCAGAGCACCGCTACTTAATTTGTTTATGTTATGTAACATATTTTTGTATTTGAAGTACATTTTTTTGTTCAATTTTCACACTACTTTCCGTAGGCGACAAAACTTTTGTCTTGCCAAAATTTGACCTTTACGTCTTCATTAAATGATACATCTTTTTTCAGTGAAACAAATATATTTCTGTACATTCAACATCGTTTGGGAGGGTCTTAGCTTTCATATGAGCCATTTCTGAAACCAATTGAATAATTAAAAGTCAGGTTATTAACATTTTTTTCTACAAAATGAATAAGCGACAAGACTCTTGTCAGGGACTGTATTTGATAACAACAATTTTGGTTTTTCTTTCACTTCAAATGGTTATTTTGGTTGCACCACATCCGATCCAAAAATGTTTGAATCATCCCAGGATACAGGAAGCCACCAATCTATTCAGCCAAACAGCCAGTTATAGCAAACCATCTGTTATCTTTTTTTCTTCTTTCACTTTTTGCTAATTCTGTCCCTTCCATTCAAATTTCCTCTGTGAGTTGAACGTGCTCCATTAAGCACTGAGCTTCCCCCCCTTTTAACCAGATTAATGACGTCATTAAACACTATTGTACACGGCACATTTGATTTTTGAACCACTTGTATTTTTACACAACACAAAACAACTGATCCAGTCATCAGATAAAGCTTTTTTTTAAACTGTATTTGAAGAGTATTTTGTGTGTTTTGGAGAAGATTATAAATGCCATAGTCCCGCCTGTGTATGTTTAACCCTTTAACACCTGGGCCTATTTTATCCAAATTTGCATGCCTTTGATGTTGCCCTTAGATTTCGAAGACAAAATTGTTCACAATAGCCTGGATGGGTCCCTTTTTTCAGGACACCATAACCTTTATGTCCAAAGAGTCGTTTTTTTCACTGACCAATTATAATTAACATTTTGGGCCAAAAAAGACAAAAATAACCCTAAATCTTTTGTCAAAATGTGTAATGTTGATGTCCCATTGACATCCAAACATGCTGAACGAAACGTTTTGAAGCTTGATAATATTTATTTAAGTTGTTAGGACAAACATTTAAATTCAACAGAAACAGCTGGTATGGTCATCGGTGTTTTTGTTCTGTCTATATACTATGGTTAAAACAGATTACATACAGTAGACCAGAGGTCACGGAACCGTGGACCTCGGTCTAGGCGGGATCTCAAGCTGTCCGGACTAATATACGTTGCAACAACAAAAATCATTTTTTTCTGCGGGTTTGCAGAGCGAAGCTGGGCAACAAACAAAAACCTTAGCGGTGACGCGGGAGAGCCAGCCAATGGGAGTGAAGCATTTGAAAGTTATTTTTAGAACAGCATGTCTCACACTCGCTTTCCAGACTCCGCGGAGTGACAGCCAAAAACTGAGCCGAATGAAGTTGGAGGAAGAGGCGAAAAGGTACGGCAAATGGTGTGCTCAAAACTACGCAAGACTGATGCAGAAAACAGAGTGTTTCAGGAGGTGTAGACCAACACATTTTTGTTCATTTTACCTGGCGGCAGCACAAGACAGCTATGCCTCATCTGTTCAGAGACGGTGTTCTGCCAAAATCTGCTACATCGGCGAAACGTCTCCATTAGTCGAATTTGACACCCAAAGTACTACCGTGCGCGCTAAACTTGTTTTGTTTGGATGCATGAAGGCAGAACGTACTAAAAATGCCTTAAGAAAATACTTAAATGCAGTTATACCAAATAAGGATGGTTTAAATACGCTACGTGACTAATGTGGTCAACTGCTTCAAAGCTAACACAAAAAACCACAATGGATAAAAGTATGAGAGGGTAATATATGCAAAAAGTATTTTTGAGGCAATGAAAAGGTTCTAAAAAACTAAATAAAAACAAAAATAGTGGGTACTCGCCGCTTCTGACCGATGTGCGCATGCGTGCGGATGCTTGCGCAAGTCGCTGAGCGTTGTGTAGACGTTTCGCCGTGTAGTAAGGAATGGCCGAACAACGGTAGCGCTTATAAAAAGCAGCAATTTGAAAAGGCACTATTAGACGAAGCACGCAGCTTTTTCGCAAAGTTTCCCTATGAACTCTGCCATCCGTTCTCAAAAAATAGCAGAATTAAGGGCTCAATATGATCGCTTTATTATTTATTACTAATTAATTATTATTAAATATTATTTATTACTTACTATAAATTTATTTTCTATATTTTATTTACATTTTTGAATGTTGTAATTATCAGCATGGCCACGTAAAGATACGTTTGTATTTTTTGGAAAAAAAGATGCATTAAAAATATTTCCGGACCCGAGATTGTGTTAATTTTTTAATTTCGGACCCAGGGGATTTTTAATTCATGACCCCTGCAGTAGACCAACAGTGTATAATACGGTACCTGACAAAAGTCTTGTTGTTTGCATACACATGGACATGAAGTGTCCCTCTAATATATTTTTAATCAATATTTTCTTACAAGAAATGGATAATTTTAATCCCAACAGGTTTTGGAATAACATTTCGGTGCCAAACATATCTGTTGAAAAGTGTTCTGATGTTTACGGCTTGGTAAAGCCCATTGACTCAATTTTTGCAAAGACATAAGTCTTGTTGCCTTATCAAATGATGCACACAATCCCAGATTAGAGCTTCACCTGTTACCAATAATGGATCAATTAACTCCCAGGTTTGTATAAAAAGAACCCCCTAAGATTCCTCCTGAGACCAAAGCGTTAATTATCAAGAGCCTAAAGACCAGATCCACTGCAGATGTGGCAGACACCTTCAATGTGTCTCAGCGTCAGGTACAGAGAACAAAAAAAAAAGATTTGAAAAGACTGGAGATGTTTTTGACAAGCCCAGGTCAGGCAGACCCTGCAAGACAACTGCTCAGGAGGACCGGTTGTTGGCTGGAAAATTGAAAGCCAGCCCTTTTTCCAATGCAGCAGAGCTCCACGAGACCTGGTCACCTGAAGTCCCTGTGTCAACCAGAACAGTCTGTCGAATTCTGTCTAGAAATGGCCTTCATGGTCGAATCAGTGCCCAGAAACCAGCATTAAACAAAAGACAATTAAAAAAACCGTGTGGTATTTGCCAAGGCCCACAGATTGTCAAAAGGATGGATGCCGGAAAAGTGGCAAAAGGTGAATTTTTTTCAGATGAATCTCCATTGAATTATACCACAGACGCCGCAAATATTGCAGGAGACCTACTGGAGCCCGCTTCGATCTGAGAATCCCCCAGAAAACATTGAAGTTTGGTGGTGGCAAAATCATGGTCTGGGGTTACATCCAGTATGGGGGTGTGCGAGAGATCTGCAGGGTGGAAGGCAACATAAATAGTCTGAAATATCAAGAAATCTTAGCTGCCTCTTACATTCCTCACCATAAAAAGGGATATATTCTGCAGCAGGATGGTGCTCCATCGCATACTTCAATCTCTACCTCAAGGTTCCTCAAGGCAAAAAAGATCAAGATCCTCCAGGACTGGCCAGCCCAGTCACCAGACATGAACATCATTGAGCATGTCTGGGGTAGGATGAAAGAGGAAGCATGGAAGACGAAACCCAAGAATATTGATGAACTCCGGGAGGCGAACTCTCTTCGTTCCGTTGAATCGGGTCGCGGGTCTTACCAAATGAGCTACTGCCCGCCATTTGCCAGTTGTATTGCTTTAAAATGGATTTTCATCATTGTGCTTTGGAGCTAAGTTGCATCAGAACCTAGAGATTTCTCTTGTGAAAAAAAAACGTAAAATACGTATAAATACGTCTTTGGGACACTGAAACAATTAAAAATAGAAGATATTTATACATTTTTGGGAGCAAATGAGTTAAAAATGTTCACATTACTTCCGTCTTTGGTGACCTCAGAAGGGCTCCTGGGATATGTCGGTTTTCGTGGTGCTTTTGGTTTTAAAAAAGGACAAGAAATAATGGAAATATGGACATAAAGACATGGTCCATGCAGCGTTTTAATGCTTATTTATGAGGGCAATAAAACTATAAAACCTATAAAACCTAAACTTCCACACTTTCAAATGAGATCTACCAGCGCCACGGGGGTGACGTAATTACAGCGTGACGAGGCTTCGAAGTTGATATGCGTAAACGTGTTGCCACTGACACGTCCGGTGTTGAAGGGTTAATTTATAGCAATTGTCAGACAGTCGGAGCTTATTGGGAAGGAGGGCGGTTATATTTGTGGGGGAAAAATTACATCTCTGTTAAGGTTAAGAAAAGATGAATAAATGTTTTGGTATAAAGTGTGTGAGTGTGTATACATTGGTGTTGTATTTGGAGTGAAGGAGCACATTGTTGTTATTTAACGCATGGAGGTGTAGAAGGAGCTCAACTCAAAGTTGGCCGAGGAACAGATGGACCAGCTGATCTCTTCTGCTTGGTTACCATGGTGATGTGGAGTTGACCTTCTTCGGGTCGAATATTTGTCCATATCAAGAGAGGCCAACAGAAACTTGTTTACACCGCTCATCGCAGTGATAATAAATCTACAGTAAATGCATGTAGTATGAAAATGAAACCCAGGGGATGTCCTTATTAAAATATAGCATCGCGACAGACTCGAGCATGTCATCAATTCTCTTAACGTATGCATAACAGCAGCAGCGATAATAGAAGAAAAAGTGGAATTTTCATGTTCTTCAAAACATGAAGTTAGCTTAATTTATCACTCTAAATTGGTGGCGTGTTGGGTGAGGCTGTTTGTGCCTTGGTAGACAACTGGGATAAGCTCCAGCATAACAGCGACCGTAACGAGGATTAATAGTGCAGCAAATGGGTGGATGGATGCTCTATAATGAGTTTAGATGGTCCAAGATCTTTGTTGAATTTTTTTTATGATAACTATTATGTTTCTAGAAAAACCTCCCAATGGGTTCTTAGCCCTCAGGGTATGCCTATGTTATATAGCTGCCAAGTTATGACTGTTCAAAACGTGGTAAGACAAAATAGCGACTCTCCTTTTAAGTTACCTGTTTGGACCCCTATGCTTCAATGAAACCCAAATATTTTTCATCGGGCACCTAAACACATATCTTAAGGCTCTCCTGATGCAGGTTTGAGGTCAAATGATTTTTTTTTTACCTTGGAGGATGAGCCTGTCTAGTTAAAAAAAGGGGACATTTGCTGTTACTAGCGGGGGACGCCAGGCCTAAGGGGTGATATCTCATTGCAGTCGTCAGGCTGGAATGCTTCTCATGCATGCCAGATATGAAAAAGACTAAACATTGGATCAGGGACTTATATGTCATTCAATGAATTCTACGTGTTGCCAAAAAAAAAAAAAGGCCGACTTTGGCACTCCGTCCGGGTCAGGCCCATCAACGTAAACTCAACATTTTGATAACTTAAGATCTCATGTGTCTCATGAACAGTCTCACCAATTTTGAGGAGGATCCAACTAACTCCTTCGGTGCAAATGTCTCGGATATGCACCCTGTAACTCGATATAAATATCACATTCAATCCAAAATACCCGATTTCCTGTTGGGGTTAGAATATGGGTCTAAGATACTTTTTGGTGCAGTTTCGTGTGAGGTATCGACTCCCCAATTTTCATCGCTTTACATTGGGGAAAAAAAAAACAATAGGAGAGGCCTTTTTGGAAAAAGTTCTCGGGTGCGCCATTGAGCCATTTTGTTATGTTTTTTTTTTTTTTTTTTCGCAAGGTCGCAAAATCATCTAAATTTATGCCAAGATGCATATATGTGCAAATTTTGGTGGTTTTTTGAGCATGTTAAGGCCTCCAAAATGTCCATTTTCATTTGCCCTGAAATAATAATAGTAAACATTAGCATTAAAACAGGGCTTCCGCACCACTTGGTGCTCTGGCCCTAATAATACGTACATTTATGGCATTGTGTTACAGTACCAGACATAACACTTACATAATTTGTTGATCAGACAGGCGTGTCCGCTGTATTTAATGGAACGCACGTGAACAAAGGCTGGGGAGAAATTTGTTCCAACTCTAATCAGATTGCATTGTTTATAGAAAGAATACATGTAAATACCGTAATTTTTGGACTATAAGCCGCTACTTTTTCTCTTTATTTTGAATCGTGCGGCTTATTTGTTGATTTATTTAGGTTAATAGGTGGCAATTTATTTGACAGTGGCGTCATTAAGCCGTCATAATTATGACACGACACTATCATGGACATTACTCAATGCTTATAACATGTCATTAAGTGTCATCCAGCAAATTATGTCACTAACTCCATTTATGTCCAGCTCGGATCTTTTACATCCATTCAAAAGTGAGATAATTTGCCGGATAACACAAAATGACATCTGTCATAAGCATTCATTAACTCATTTGCTCCCAAAAACGTATAAATACATTCTGTTTTTAATTGCTTCAGTGTCCCAAAAACGTATTTATACATGTTTTGCGTTTTTTTTAAATTTTATTTTATTTATTTTTTATTTTTTTATGAAAGGCATCTATAGGTTCCGATGTATCTCAGCTACAATGCAGAAAGCTAAAAGCCCATTTTAAAGCAATAAAACTGGCCACTGGAGGTCAGTAGCGCATTTGGTAAGAACTCATCTCGGGCCAAGAAAGGAAGTGAAGAAAAATAGTTAGGAAACAGAAGTTGGAGGGATCTTGTGAAGACACGTTAGCGTTAATTTGAGAAAAATGTGGAGAACGATCGGGAAAAAAAGGCAAACACTGGAGGAGTGTTTTGAAAATAGAAGAAATCACTAATGCGTTAGATCAGAATAAATATGCAATTGGTATTTTTTGTGATCTAAAAAAAGCATTTGATACAATCAATCACCAAATTCTGATTCATAAACTGGAAAAATATGGAATTCCTGGGGTTGCAGGGAATTGGTTAAAAGATTATTTGAGCAAAAGGTTGCAGTATGTAAAAATGGGACAGTATACATCAAAACAACTTGGTATTGCTTGTGGTGTTCCTCAGGGGTCAGTGTTGGGGCCAAAACTGTTTAATCTATATATGAATGATATTTTTAATGTATCTCAATATCTAAAACTTATTCTTTTTGCAGATGACACCAATGTATTCTATAGTAGTAATAATTATAATGAGTTGGTTTAGGTCGTGAACAAGGAGCTAATTAAAATTAAAAAATGGATGGATATAAATTATCATTAAATTTAAGTAAAACCAAAGCTATGATGTTTGGTAGCTTTAAAACTAATCTTGATTTGCATGTAATTATTGATGGTATCCAAATTGAAAACGTAGATGTGAATACATTTTTGGGTGTCACAACTGACAGTAAACTGACATGGAAACCCCACATCAGACATATAAAAACAAAAAAATGTCCAAGAGTCTCTCAATTATAAATAAAGTAGGGCTGTCAAACGATTAAAATTTTTAATCGAGTTGATTACAGCTTAAAAATTAATAAATCGTAATTAATCGCAATTAATCGCAATTCAAACCATCTATAAAATATGCCATATTTTTCTGTAAATTATTGTTGGAATGGAAAGATAAGACAAGATGGATATATACATTCAACATACGGTACATAAGGACTGTATTTGTTTATTATAACAATAAATCAACAAGATGGCATTAATATTATTAACATTCTGTTAAAGTGATCCATGGATAGAAAGACTTGTAGTTCTTAAAAGATGAATATTAGTACAAGTTATAGAAATGTTATATTAAAACGCCTCTTAATGTTTTCGTTTTAATAAAATTTGTAAAATTTTCAATCAAAAAATAAACTAGTAGCCCTATTCTGTCCTCAATGTGTGTGAGTACACAAATTGACAGATAGCGAACATAAGTTCCAAAAAGAAATCAGACGGTGTGGCAAAGTTGCATGGGCTTTACTGAAGTCATCTCTTTTTGACAGGAGCACATTTCTTGTATTTTTGTAAAACTGAAAATAACAAGGCAATGTGTCAATTACTTGCATAAATCACAAAATAACATAAAATGTACACACACGTGTCCATTTGAGCAGTAGCACTAGCCAATTAGCTCACAAGCATCTAACAATGTAACTGCATTTCACCATATATGTGAACAAATTCAAATACACATCATCAATAACTATCTAATGCTCATGAAAAATAAACAAAGGAGGAATATAACTCACAAGCGATGCATGTATTAGACACAAACAGTGTGATGGGGCTATGAGAACTGCCACTGAATACTGGATGCGGACGTTAGCTGGTATGAATAGCACTGTCTATTAGTGTGAGTTCGCGTCGACATATAATTACGTCAGAAAAGCGCGCCGAAACCCAAATAATCAGCTGCACTGAATCGCCAGCAGAGGGCGGAAAAACTCCATAAAACACAATTAACAAGTTGGCCTTTCACTGTACTGACATTTAAATCTGTCTGAGCGGGCCTAGTGCGTTAATTGCGTCAAATATTTTAACGTGATTAATTTAAAAAATTAATTAACGCCCGTTAACGCGATAATTTTGACAGCCCTAAAATAAAGTTAAACAATTCCTTGATGAGAACGCACTCCGCACTTTATACTGCTCCTTGGTTCTCCCATACTTCTCATATTGTGTTGAAGTCTGGGGAAACACTTATCAGACCACGATAAATCCTTTAGTTACCTTACAGAAACGGGCCGTGCGGATCATCCATAAGGTCGGGTTTTTGGATCACACACATAATTTGTTTATTCAATCAAAGCTGCTAAAATTTAACAATCTTGTAAATTATAATACCTCAATAATCCTCTATAAAGCATTCAATAAATTATTACCAATTAAATTGCAAAACCTTTTTACAATGAAAGAGAGAGCTCATAACTTGAGAGGATATGGAGACTTCAAAATACCAAAAATTCGAACAACTCGTAAAAGTTTTTGTGTGTCTGTGTGTGGAGTGAAACTTTGGAATAATCTGGGAATGCAACACAAGTAATGTCAAACTATCTACAGATTTAAAAGGTTATACAAATTTATGGTCTGGTCACAGTATACTGATATAAGGTCTTACTTACATCAATAAATTGTCTTGGTATGAGTGCTGGTTGTTTCTTACCATTGCTGGTATATTGTCCGTGACTGTTGTTGGTATAGTTATTGTTGCCATTTATAATTTGTTGTCCTGTGTGTGTGGCCTTTACCATTGTTGGTATGGTTTTACTTTCATTTACCATGTTGGTATGAAATTGTTTTTGGTTTGGGTGTTACCTGTAGTAACTTCATCACAAGAGACAAAATTTGTTACAAAAATGTATATGTGCAAAACTGTTTGGACTGATTTTTTTGGTGGCCTACATTTTTGGAAGGAAGTAGCAAGAATTTTTTGTTCTTAATTAGATAAGAATAGGGGTGGGATTAAATAAGTTCTCTTCTTCCTACTCCTTTTCAGGCATGTAGTTGATGTTGCAATGTTACTTAGCTTTGCTGCTCTTTTTTGTTACTTGATTAAATGAGCTGTATATATTTGTTGTCTTGACAAGGAATAATGGCCTGAAATAAACGAATGAAATGAAAATAAAAAATGAAAAGAAAACGAAACCAACGTCAAAGAAGGATTCAAAAAAATCTATCTTGATGAGACAGACGGTGACGTCCGTTTCGCCCAATATCCGCAGTGAACAGGAACCTTTTGAAACCTAAAAAGGCTCACTCGCCTCTCCCTGGTGCAGCAACAATTTTCTGCAGCCGTTTGGCTAACATGATGCGAAAAATAAACGAATTAATCCGCAAAATCAGCTGAATCCGAAGTCCATCTACATGCTATAAAGCAATGCTGCATTGTGAGATGCTGACCCGGGTGACATCACATTCGCATTCGTCCTGAAGCCGGTAGTCACTCATTTGATGGCGCGGGATTCAAAAATTGAATATATAAAATGATCGCTTCCACACACATCCAAGCCATCCATTTCATTCAGGAGCATAAAACACCGCGTGAAATATGAAATAAACATGCTTTTTGGTGTCATACTCAGTTTAAGTTGGCTTCTTCCTTGACTGGTCCATGCGCTTTGCCATGTCAACTTGTCTGTTTTCTATAACGTCTCAAAATACCGAGCTTTAATTGGAGGAGCGTTGACTTGTGACGGCCTTAAAGTCAGCAGGCAGCATGTCCTGGCTATAAAATTCTATACCCTTTAACTGCATGCTGCCAAACAGCCTGGCGTTTAATACAAAAATCATGGCGCCAGTGGCGACGAATGGCTTAAAATAATTGTATTTTACTGCATGTCAGTGATGAGGTTAGATGATGCGCGTTGTAGCTCAGCATGTCTTATGCCTCCCGTTAAATCATGTACGGTATATTATACTGGTAATAGGTTGCTATCACCATGTTCCTTATATCCATGTTGTGTGGATTAATGTGCAAGCACATCTGCACAACGCTATTCTGTATCTGCACAGTAATCTCCATGTTGAGGTCACAGCAAGCTGCTTAATAGCCACGGCTCCTCTCTAGGTACAGATTGGCTTTCCCTGTCACCCACCATGTGATTCCTTCTATTCCACCCTGTGTCACTCTCCCTCCACTGTGCTAATCCTCGCTCGGAATTTGATTTTTGTTGTTGTTGTTGTTGTCTTTCATGTTTGGAGATTGCGGACAAGAGCACCAAAGGTGAAGTACTAGCAGGAAAAGAAACCATTAAATCAATGCAATGTGTGACTACATTATATCTGTTTCACTTCCAGTGAAGCAAAAGCGAATGGCTTTAAAAATCCGTAGCAGATGATGAATACATTTTCTCATTAACATCAGCCATTCATCTCCTATTAAACATACTCACTTTTGGGTTTCTGAGCGTGCCAGCATGTGGAAGGAGGTCATTTGTCACTGATTCCGTGTGGTTATTTTTAAACAGACCCTGAGTGTAGGTTTAATCAGAACAGGAAGCTCCTTGTCGAATGAAGCAGGAAATGTATTTTCGATTTACATTCAATATACCTGCGTGTTGAGTTTAGCAAGTTATACAGTGGGGCAAATAAGTATTTAGTCAACCACCAATTGTGCAGGTTCTCCTACTTGAAAAGATTAGAGAGGCCTGTAATTGTCAACATGGGTCAACCTCAACCATGAGAGACAGAATGTGGGGGAAAAAAAACAGAAAATCACATTGTTTGATTTTTAAAGAATTTATTTCCAAATTCGAGTGGAAAAAAAGTATTTGGTTGCCTACAAACAAGCAAGATTTCTGGCTGTCAAAGAGGTCTAACTTCTTCTAACGAGGTCTAACAAGGTCTAACGAGACTCCACTCATTACCTGTATCAACTCATCGGTATAAAAGACACCTGTCCACAACCTCAGTCAGTCACACTCCAAACTCCACTATGGCCAAGACCAAAGAGCTGTCCAAGGACACCAGAGACAAAATTGTAGACCTGCACCAGGCTGGAAAGACTGAATCTGCAATAGGTAAAACGCTTGGTGTAAAGAAATCAACTGTGGGAGCAATTATTAGAAAATGGAAGACATACAAGACCACTGATAATCTCCCTCGATCTGGGGCTCCATGCAAGATCTCACCCCGTGGTGTCAAAATGATAACAAGAATGGTGAGCAAAAATCCCAGAGCCACACGGGGGGGGAGCTAGTGAATGACCTACAGAGAGCTGGGACCACAGTAACAAAGGCTACTATCAGTAACACAATGTGCGGCCAGGGACTCAAATCCTGCACTGACAGACGTGTCCCCCTGCTGAAGCCAGTACACGGCCAGGCCCGTCTGCGGTTCGCTAGAGAGCATTTGGGTGATACAGAAGAGGACTGGGAGAATGTGTTATTGTCAGACGATGCCAAAATAGAACTTTTTGGTAGAAACACAGATTCTCGTGTTTGGAGGAGAAAGAATACTGAATTGCATCCGAAGAACACCATAACCACTCTGAAGCATGGGGGTGGAAACATCATACTTTGGGGCTGTTTTTCTTTAAAGGGACCAGGACGACTGATCTGTGCAAAGGAAAGAATGAATGGGGCCATGTATCGAGAGATTTTGAGTGAAAATCTCCTTCCATCAGCAAGGGCATTGAAGATGAGACGTGGCTGGGTCTTTCAGCATGACAATGATCCCAAACACACAGCCAGGGCAACAAAGGAGTGGCTTCGTAAGAAGCATTTCAAGGTCCTGGAGTGGCCTAGCCAGTCTCCAGATCTCAACCCCATAGAAAATCTGTGGAGGGAGTTGAAAGTCCATGTTGCCCAACGACAGCCCCAAAACATCACTGCTCTAAAGGAGATCTGCATGGAGAAATGGGCCAAAATACCAGCAACAGTGCGTGAAAAGCTTGTGAAGAGTTACAGAAAACGTTGGCCTCCGTTATTGCCAACAAAGGGTACAAAACAAGGTATTGAGATGATCTTTTGGTATTGACTAAATACCTATTTTCCACCATGATTTGCAAATAAATTCTTTAAAAATCAAACAATGTGATTTTTTGTTTTTTTTTCCACATTCTGTCTCTCATGGTTGAGGTTTACCCATGTTGACAATTACAGGCCTCTCTAATATTTTCAAGTGGGAGAACTTGCACAATTAGTGCTTGACTAAATACTTATTTACCCTACTGTATCTTGCAACAGACACACACTATTTGTATATCTTTTTTTACAATGTGAGAATATGGACAAAGCTTTCCTCAGTTTACTTTGACAGTTCTAAGAAGAAAGCCATCTTTTTTCTTTTCTTTACTGCCCACACAAGTATCACGCGCATTCTGAAAGTTGTTTCTCACCCCCACCAAAGAGCGAGAGTGAATTATACGTGATGTTCAGTTATCATCAGCCCCGCAGGAAGTTGTGGTTTCTCACTTATTGGTCACTGAGGTTAGTTGTAAAATGTGTCTTTTAGGGTTTATTTGTCTGCACACACCTTGCAAAACTGTGTGTAAAAAGGCTGAAAGTGACTGGCAGAATTTTTAAACTGTCTTAAGACTTGTAATATGGAAGTACAAACGACAAATTATACTTGGATGGTTTTATTGTGTTATAATCAAATATAAATGAATGTAAGGGAACAATGAATAAGTGCAACATGGGAACTAGTTGTTAGTACGGTTGTTTAAGTCGAGAGCAGTGTTGTTAATAACGACGTTATGTTTTTCAGTTGTGAGTAATCTAATTAATTACTTTTCCCATCTTTGCAACGCCGTTACCATTACTGAGGATGTGAAGGGGCGCATTATTAGAATTTGGTTAACTGAGGCGCAATAGCGGGAGGGGGGAGGAAGGAAAGGGATGGTGACGCTGTTGCAAACGCGATGATGATTGGCTAGGTGGCTCGAAGCGTTAGCATAGCAGTCGCATTCTCATTAGCATTAGCATTTAGCGTGGCAAGCGTCATCTTCAATTCTTGGGAAACTTTTTTTTTTTACATACAGTTCGTGCCGTCCAGGTGGGAACAATATTTTGAAAATAATGTACTGTTTTCTACTGATTGTACATTGTCATCACCAAGTTGGTGTTGCCCTTTTAGATTCTACTATATAATATACTAGTATATGGCGGAAAACACAAAAAAGAAAAAAAGAAAATCTCGCCCATTTCTTGATGTCTGTGATTTCTGCATTGCAGCCCTTGTTATATTACCGTGTTTAACCCATGAAATCTCCAAAATGTCTGGTTGTGGCCATTCACAGCTGTGTATTGACGCTTACTGAGACACGAGTTTTTGGATTGAAACAAGATAAGTATGCAATAATATCTCAGTAAAATCACGTTTTTAATTATCCTCTAATGCTCTCACCTCGAGTTAGGGTTTAGGGGTTTAATTATTATTATTATTTTTTTAAATGCCCTTCTGTTCAAAATTGTTCTTCCCCCAGAAAATCGAGATTTTAAGCTTTCCAATGATGTATCACACATGCATGCAGGACAATTTTGAAATTTGGCCAAATTGGGGTCTCAGAGCGGAACTTCAAGTCACCTGAGTGTTTTCTGCTATATATATATGTATATATATACAGTATATATATTTTTTAATGACCAAAAATAGTCACTTGCCCTAAACTTTTCTCGAATGGCATATCCATTAACCTTTAATTAAAACAACTAGAGCAAAGATAGGAGTGGCAGGAGATTCAGAGCCTCACCTGCATATTGAAAAATCAGTCTGTATATATTAGGGGTGTGATGATACACACAAGTCACGGTTCAGTTCAACAGAAAAAAATTAAGTTTTTTTTTTTTTCCTCACGGCATTTTAAAATTAAAGTTTGTTAAATACACTGTTACATGGGTGAAATAGACCGATTTGCCACCCTTAAAAACAGACGGCATTCTTTGATGCCTCCAATCAGTAGTTTGCAATTGTAGCCATGTTTTTTCTGTCGTTCTACTGTATTAAAAAATAGACTGAAACAACAGCAATGATAATAGCAATAATGAATAAATTATTAGTCTTTGTTAGCTGTTTGTGAAGTTTTGTGCTTGTACGCTATGTTCACTTACAACCTGTGCACCTCCTGGGGGCTAAGCCCCCCCCCCCTTCTTAAAACCTAGTGACGCCCCTGGTGTACATCGTATATATAAATAAATGTATATATGGCACTGGTGTACATCATATATATAAATAAATGTATATATGACGGAAGTACTCAGGTGTCTTGAAGTTCCGCTCTGAGACCCCCAATTTGGCCAAATTTCAAAACTGTCCTGTATGCATGTGTGATACATCATTGGAAAGCTTAAAATCTTGATTTTCTGGGGGAAGAAAAATTTGGAACAGGAATGCATTTAAAAAAAAAACAACCAAAAAACAGCAAAACCCTATCACCCGAGCACGCGAGAGCAGAATTACAGACGCCATGACTTTAACGAATTATTATCACATACTTACCTTGTTTTGATCCAAAAACTCCATGTAGCATGTATCACTGAGTGTCAAGACAGAGCTGTTAATGGCCACAGCTGGATTTTTTGGGAATTTTATGGGTGAAACATGGTAATATAACAAGGGTTGTGATGCAGAAATCGCAGACATCAAGGAGTGGTCGAGATGTTCTTTTTTTATATATTTACCCTTTCAAACGTTTTAATTTTTTTTTGTTTGGATCGATTATTTATCATCTAACATATCGGGAGAATGCGAAAGTAACAAAAAAAAAAAAAAAAAACAATTTAGCGATAGTTATGAGGCAGATATCCATGACTTTTTTACAGAGACCAATTTTTTCATTCTGACGTAATTTGTTTAAAAGTTTAAAATATGCAAGTGAATAATTTTTTAAAGTCGTTTTTTTGTTGTTGTTTTTTCTAAACGAAATTTTGGACATCAATTAATGATTCTAAGCTAAAAATGACACATTTGGAATAATAAATATAATTACTGAGATTCTTTTTATGGCTGGGTTGAAACAAAAGCGGTTGCGCGACATCTCTAAACGGGGTTTTCCAGGGTAAAAGGGACAAATTAAAAATAGTTGGGGGGCTTAATGGGCCATGAATCTGCTATAGCAGCATATAGACATATTGTTCTATCAAACGCAACAGTTGTTTTGCCTTAAAATACAGCAGTTTCAGAGGAGTGCAAGAGCAGAAACTGCTTTTTCAGTCTTGTCTGTGTTTTCCGCAATATATATGGATATTTATGTATACTAAAGGTTATATTACTAGAATACTAGAAGTATAGGAAAGTGTCAATACAAAGTATATGTGCTGTACATATAAAATACTGTATGTTAGACCTTAGCTGCAATATATCCCAGCTCATTATTCATATTAAAAATTGTTAATTCTTCATACTGTTACATTTTAAAATCTACTCTTGATAGGTTTTAAGACCATATTTCAGTCAGTCATTTTGTATGTTTAAATGTTTGTGTGGCTTCCCATCAATGCAGGCCAAAAAAAAAAAAAAAAGAGAAAAGAACATATGGTGAGTCAGTGTGTAGGAGTCGTCGAGTGCCACGGTGCATCAGTGTAGGACGGGACGCAAAATCAAGAGATATCTGTTGGAGAGATGTCTGTGCACTACCAATAGGTGGCACTATACACTTTAGTGACCCAGACAGAGAGAAGCCTGCAAATGCATTCATCTATGTTCAAATCAAACAGCAAGTTAGAGTTGATTTGTATTTGCACACATAATTGTTACATACTAGTAATGCTTGTCATGTAATGTAATGTAAACTTTTTGCTCTGCACTTTTTGCAAATATTAATCTTAATAAGTGTTTCAATATACAATATCATATATACAGGTATATATACAGTATGCGTGTGAGTGTGTGTAATACTTGCCCAGTGCACTGAATATGGACCAGATCCAGTCTATAAATTTTCATGTATCATAACAGCATTGAGCCGTGTATAAATGTTTAGTTCTGAAACTCTTTACAACAGTTTCCTCTGACATTGCAGCAGTTTCTATAAAAAGTGGGACAGCAAAACCATGTTGACTTTATTGAACATTCTTATGGGGAAAACGTTCATTCAACAGGGACCACAAATTGTTTTTGTAACGCTTTAGGAAAAATAGAGCTTCCTAAAAACTCATGTCGTGACTCAATGAAAACAGCTCCAATGCAGTTATTGAAGTACAGCTCACATAGGCGGAGTTTGACTTTTGGGGCAGGGGGGGGCACAACATGTTGATGACCCCGAAACGCAGTGTCAGCAATAAAATTATCTTACAAAAATATCTATAATAATAAGTTGACAATGAGCGTTTTTTTGTTTCCCATCATTCTTGAGGGGAATTCTAAATCAGGCTGCTTAGGCAATACTTTTCGCCAAGATAGTCATCCATTGAATATGGTACGCCCGCCGGTGTCGTGCCAATGTAGTTACCACCGTCAAAATTGTATCCCCTGAGCGGCGCCATATGGATGTAGAGTTGTGTCATAATTATTAAATAAAAAAAAAAAGTTTTTTCTATCAAAATATATATTTTCAACCCCAAAAAATCGATTCAGTAAAGAAAAAAAAAATGTGTTTGAATGTAAAAATAAATTTGAAACTCAAAAAAAAAAAAAAAAATGTGCATGCTATTTTTCTTTCATTTTTTTCCCCTTGGATTGAAGTCTTTTTTTTTTTTTTTTTTTATTGAAGTGTTGATTTGCATATGGGCCCCATTTTGGCTAAGACATTTTTGTCTTTATTATTCAATCAAAAAATATACATGTTTAAAAGAAAAATCACTTCAATCAGGGAAAGAAAAATGTCAATCATAGAAAAAGTTTTTGAATGCAAAAAAATATTTGAGATTGAAAAATTTGCATTTGAACACTTAATTTTTCATTGGAAAAGTTTTCTTTGATTGAAGCAATCCTTTTTGTGTATGGGCCATATTATGATTAGGACATTTGTGTCTAAATCATTCAATCCCCAAAAAAGTTCAATCAAAAAAAATTTTTTTTTTCAATCAAAGAAAAAATCATTTGAAAATTAAAATTTCCCTCCCCCTTTTTTTTTTCAAATGAAAATTATATGCAAAGCAAATGACTGTCTAAGGTGCTAGTCACGTGATCTGAATAAAATTAAAAGTAATAAATAATAAAAATAATTTTGGCCCATTATAAAAATATATTTTTTTGTTCATCTCATTCATTTTTGTTGCAGTTTTATTGCTTTAAAATTATATATATATATATATATATATATATATATATATATATATATATATATATATATATATATATATATATATATAGGAAAGTCAATTACATGCAATAATATTTGTTGGCCTCCAGGACAGGCTGGCCTCCCTGCCTCCCCCTTAAAATCCGCTAATGACTGCTCACTATCAAGAAGAGTTTTAATTAGGGCTGTCAAAATTATCGCGTTAACGGGCGGTAATTACTTTTTTAAATTAATCACGTTAAAATATTTGACGCATTTAACGCACATGCCCCGCTCAAACAGATTAAAATGGCAGCACAGTGTCATGTCCACTTGTTACTTGTGTTTTTTGGTGTTTTGTCGCCCTCTTCTGGCTCTTTGGTGCGACTGATTTTATGGGTTATAGCACCATGAACATTGTGTAATTATTGACATCAACAATGGTGAGCTGCTAGTTTATTTTTTGATTGAAAATTTTACAAATTTTACTAAAACAAGAACATTTAGAGGGGTTTTAATATAAAAATTTCTATAACTTGGACTAACATTTATCTTTTAAGAACTACAAGTCTTTCTATCCATGGATCGCTTTAACAGAATGTTAATAATGTTAATGCCATCATGTTGATTTATTGTTATAATAAACAAATAAAGTACTTATGTACAGTATGTTGAATGTATATATATCCGTCTTGTGTCTTATCTTTCCATTCTAACAATAATTTACAGAAAAATAAGGCATGTTTTATAAATGGTTTGAATTGCGATTACTTGCGATCAATTAATTTTTAAGCTGTGATTAACTCGATTAAAAATTTTAACTGTTTGACAGCCCTAGTTTTAATATTTTCATTTACACACAATTTTTCACAAGCTCCTCACTTCTGTTTTTCAGAAGTTTTATTGTGCTGTATAGTTGGTAGGTTGCTGTATACACAGCGGCCATGAATATCAAGAGGACAAGCATTCAGACATTTTCTTAACCTGACCCTCTTTAACAAAAGTGGACATGAGGGCAGAACAATTCTTTTAGAGGAAGAACTTAATTGCGCTTAAAGAACACCCTCAATGTACATTAAGCATAGCCTGTTTTTAAATGTCAGACATATTAGCTGTAATGACGGACAATGGCAAAGACTTGGAGGTTGAAGGTTGCGTTAGTTTAGTACCGCAGCCTGCATTAAGTGTTCTCCTGATGCTTCAAATGCAGCGTTGTGTCATCATGCATTGTGCTACAGACTCGCTGAGAACGGAGACGAATTACAAGTCAAAGCGCAACAATATGTCGATAGAAAAAAATACATCTCTCTTAATTTAAAAGTCAAACAGAAATACATAAATGCAAATATTACAAAATAAAAATAAAATACAAATCTGCAGATATATTGTAAAACATAGATTGACGCATTAACCATGCTGATATAAATCCTAAGGTTTATATATCTGATTCATATATTTAAAATGTCTCTTAAAACAGATGGAATTCAAATATATTAATATTTCATCATCAAATTATCAACATTAGTCTTTAAATTTGGATTTGATTTGAATATAATTTCTAAGATAATACAAATAGATGTGTCATTAATATTAACTTGCAGACGCAATTTAGTCACACTAATATAGTTTTTTATAAATAGGTTTTTTATTTTGATTAGTAAAATTAAGATGAAAGTATATTTTCCTCAATTATACTATATACTGTATTTTGTATATACTATATAGTACTGTATATCAATTATAGGATATTATATATACTATATACTGGATATATATATATATGTATGAATTTAAAATTAAGACTTTGCCGGTAAAATGTTTATTTCAGACGACTTCTGGCAAATAGTGCATAAATAATGAGCTACTCATTTCGACGTATTGCTAAATTACACAAATTATAAATTAGAATGTATCCTTTAACAAAACCATCTCCTTTCTTTTATATGTAGGGGAAACCCTGATATACTTACTAAATGTGTCTTGTGATAAATTGGCGCCCTAACCTGGATCCAGAACTGAATGAATTTTATTTCATTTGCGGAAAACGGGGATGTCCATTTTTTAACTCTTCAAATGACAAACACTGGACCGTTGAGCAAAGTGTTTCAAGGTATACCGTGGTATGAAAACAACAAGGTTTCAAAACCGCACAAACCTTCCATATATATATTTATATTTTACATATATATATTTATATGGCGGAAAAGTTCTGCTCTGAGACCCCCAATTAGGCCAAATTTCAAAATTGACCAATCTGCATGTGAATACATCATTGAAAAGCTTAAAATCTCAATTTTCTGGGGAAAGAAAATTTTGAACAGGAGGGCATTTTAAAAAAGATAAAATAAAAATAAAAAAAACATTTTTAAACAGCAAAACCCTACCTGGAGGTGAGAGCACGCCAGAGCAGAATTAAAGATGCCATGATTTTAACGAGATATTATTGCATACTTACCTTGTTGCGATCCAAAAACTCCATGTAGCATGTATCATTGAGTGTCAAGACAGAGCTGTGAATGGCCACAGCTGAATTTTTGGGGGATTTTATGGGTGAAACATGGTCATATAACAAGGGTCGCGATGCAGAAATCGCAGACATCAAGGAGTGGTCGAGAAGTTCTTTTTCATATATTTACCCTTTTAAACACTTTTTTTCCATTTTTCTTTGTTTGGATCGATTATTTATCTTAAATAACGGGGAAGATGCGACAGCAACAAAAAAAAAAAAAAAATACAACTAAGCGATAGTTATGACGTATCTATCCGTGACTTATTTACAGACACCATTGTTTTTTCATTGTGACGTAATTTGTTTTAAAATATGCAAGTGAATAATTTCTTAAAGTTTTTATTTTTTTCTTTTAATTATTCTAAGCTAAAAATGACAGACATTTTGAATAATAAATATAATTACTTAGCTTCTTTTCATGGCTGGGCTGAAACAAAAACGGTTGCGCGACGTCTGTAAACGGGTTTCCAGGGTAAAACGGACAAAATAAAAATAGTTTGGGGGCTTATTGCGCCATGAATCTGCTACGGCAGCATATTGACATATTGTTCTATCAAACACAACAGTTGTTTTGCCTTAAAATACAGCAGTTTATTTTAAAGAGGGGTGCAAGAGCAGAAACTGCTTTTTCAGCCTTGTCTGTGTTTTCCGCCATATAATATACAATATATTTGAAATATATGCTATGTACTGTAAAGCTGTTTTAAAAGGTATTCATAATCTGCATATGTCAGATCTACTGTATGTATACAGTTGTGGTCAAAAGTTTACATACACTTGTGAAGAACATAATGTCATGGCTCTCTTGAGTTTCCAGTTATATCTACAACTCTGATTTTTCTCTGATAGAGTGATTGGAACAGATACTTCTTTGTCACAAAAAACATTCATGAAGTTTGGTTCTTTTATGACTTTATTATGGGTGAACAGAAAAAAGTGATCAAATCTGCTGGGTCAAAAATATACATACAGCAGCGCTAATATTTGGTAACATGTCCCTTGGCCATTTTCACTTTAATTAGGCGCTTTTGGTAGCCATCCACAAGCTTCTGGTTGAATCTTTGACCACTCCTCTTGACAGAATTGGTGCAGTTCAGTTAAATTTGATGGCTTTCTGACATGGACTTGTTTCTTCAGCATTGTCCACAAGTTCTCAATGGGGTTTAAGTCAGGACTTTGGGAAGGCCATTCAAAAACCTTAATTCTAGCCTGATTTAGCCATTCCATTACCACTTTTGATGTGTGTTTGGGGTCATTGTCCTGTTGGAACACCCAACTGCGCCCAAGACCCAATCTTCGGGCTGATGACGTTAGGTTATCTTGAAGAATTTGAAGGTAATCCTCCTTCTTCATTATCCCATTTACTCTCTGTAAAGCACCAGTTCCATTGGCAGCAAAACAGCCCCACAGCATAATACTACCACCACCGTGCTTGACGGTAGGCATGGTGTACTTGGGGTTAAAGGCCTCACCTTTTCTCCTCCAAACATATTGCTGGGCATTGTGGCCAAACAGCTCGATTTTTGTTTCGTCTGACCACAGAACTTTCCTTCAGAAGGTCTTTGTCCATGTGATCAGCAGCAAACTGCAGTCGAGCCTTAAGGTGCCGCTTTTGGAGCAAGGGCTTCCTTCTTGCACGGCAGCCTCTCAGTCCATGGAGATGCAAAACACACTTGACTGTGGACACTGACACCTGTGTTCCAGCAGCTTCTAATTCTTGGCAGATCTGCTTTTTGGTGATTCTCGGTTGAATCTTCACCCTCCTGACCAATTGTCTTACAGCAGCAGGTGATAGCTTGTGTTTTCTTCCTGATCGTGGCAGTGACAAAACAGTGCCATGCACTTTATACTTACAAACAATTGTTTGCACTGTTGCTCTTGGGACCTGCAGCTGCTTTGAAATGGCTCCAAGTGACTTTCCTGACTTGTTCAAGTCAGTGATTCGCTTTTTCATATCCATGTATGTATATTTTTGACCCAGCATGATTTGATCACTTTTTCTGTTCACCCATAATAAAGTCATAAAAGAACCAAACTTCATGAATGTTTTTTGTGACAAAGAAGTATCTGTTCCAATCACTCTATCGGAGAAAAATCAGAGTTGTAGAAATAACTGGAAACACAAGAGAGCCATGACATTATGTTCTTCACAAGTGTATGTAAACTTTTGACCACAACTGTACATATTGTACGGTATCTTTTGGGAGGTGTTTTAAGGCGGTTTATTGTCATTTGAAAAGGTGCCGTTGTTAATAGGAGACACTTTTAATGAGGAAACAGTACAGGATGATGGATGTGGTGATGCAGCGTGTATTCCAACAGCCCAACACGTTACCACTAAAATGTAAACGATGCATAATCCGCACAAGTGGATTACTAATGAACTTGTTTTGGCATGGCGGATAATGGATGATTCTAGGTTGAGGTTTCTATTTTTCGCTCGTCGTTAAATGAGAACAAGAAGCCAGAAGCTGTCTTCTTAATTAAGTACTGACGAACGCGTTTGACTTCACGTGGGGAAAAAAACACGATAATTAGATACATTTTTCAAGAAGAATGACACCATTTTCTCAAGTGCACATATGCTGTTGTCAGGGAACAGAGACGCCTTTGTGTGTGAGTGCTTAGTTTTTACAGATTTTATGGATTTTTTTTTTTTTAATTATTATCATACATTTCAAGGTCCCCAAATTGACTGCATGCATTCGGCGCGGCATTGATTCAATGTTACAACATTTATTACTATCCACAGAAAAGAAGTCAACTTTTTATCCTCCAACACTGTTGTAGAATCCAACAAATAGCAAATTAACTAATTAAATAGAGCTTTTTTGTCCTTTCAATTACATTCTCTTAAGTTTCACTTGAACCAAGTGGTGATCCAGTTTCAATTGTTAAACATCCCGGATGTCCTCACGTTTCTTTTGCTCGAGCAATGACGCTCCGTTTGTAGACAGGATTGTCCAGAGACCAAGGACTCAGCGATTCGAAACTCAGCTGTCTGCTGTTGTCCACTGTTTAAGTGTCCTTGGGCAAAACGCCCACAGTTGACCTGGCAGTGCCTTAACTCCTTGGCTGCCGTTAACAATGATTAACGTCCAATTAATTTAAAACAGTAGGAATGACTGTGATTGCTCATCTTTTAGTGGCATTGACGACGCTAGACGTCCAATCCATTTTGATGGGGAGTCAAATTGGATTGATCGTCTATTGCCGTCAACGGCAGTGACTGAGTTCATGTCAACATGGAATAGATGAATTTGAGCCACAGTATATTACTGATAAAAATAAAGTAATACATACTTTTGAAGGCAAAAATAATTGACTTTGTACATCAATCATTCATATCCTGTAGACATTTTCATGATACACTGGACTGATAATTAATCAGGATATTAAAATTTACATTGATAATAGTGCTGCAACAATTAATCGATTAACTTGAGTAATTTGATAAAAAAGCTTCGAATCAAAATGCACTGCTTCGAGTATTCGTTTAATTACAGTGGTTTGTTTTGAAAGAGTTTGCATTTAGTCTCATTGATTTGGGTGGATACACTGCCCTCTAGTGGCAAGAGTTAATATGACATAAATCATTTAACATGGCTGAATCCAGCTGCACCCTGTTAAGACTAACATACAGTGGGGCAAATAGGTATCTCGTCAACCACTAATATTGCAAGTTCTCCCACTTGAAAATATTAGAGAGGCCTGTAATTGTCAACCATGAGAGACAGAATGTGGGGAAAAAAAACAGAAAATAACATTTTTGGTTTTTAAAGAATGTATTTGCAAATCATGGTGGGAAATAAGTATTTGGTCAATACCAAAAGTTCATCTCAATACTTTGTTATGTACCCTTTGTTGGCAATAACGGAGGCCAAACGTTTTCTGTAACTCTTCACAATATTTTCACACACTGTTGCTGGTATTTTGGCCCATTCCTCCATGCAGATCTCCTCTAGAGCAGTGATGTTTTGGGGCTGTCGTTGGGCAACACCGACTTTCAACTCCCTCCTCACCCCGTGGTGTCAAAATGATAACAAGAACGGGGAGCAAAAATCCCAGAACCACACGGGGGGACCTAGTGAATGACCTACAGAGAGCTGGGACCACAGCAACAAATCAAACTATCAGTAACACAATGCGCCGCCAGGGACTCAAATCCTGCACTGCCAGACGTGTCCCCCTGCTGAAGAAAGTACACGTCCAGGCCCGTCTGTGGTTCGCTAGAGAGCATTTGGATGATCCAGAAGAGGACTGGGAGAATGTGTTATGGTCAAATGAAACCAAAATAGAACTTTTTGGTAGAAACACAGGTTCTCGTGTTTGGAGGAAAAGGATTACTGAATTGCACCATAGCCACTGTGAAGCATGGGGGTGAAAACATCATGCTTTGGGGCTGTTTTTCTGCAAAGGGACCAGGACGACTGATCTGTGTAAAGGAAAGAATGAATAGGGCCATGTATCGAGAGATTTTGAGTGAAAATGTCCTTCCATCACCAAGGGCATTGAAGATGGCTGGGTCTTTCAGCATGACAATGATCCGAAACACACAGCCAGGGCAACAAAGGAAAGGCTTGGTTAGTAGCATTTCAAGGTCCTGGAGTGGCCTAGCCAGTCTCCAGATCTCAACTCCATAGAAAATCTGTGGAGGGAGTTGAAAGTCGGTATTGCCCAACGACAGCCCCAAAACATCACTGCTCTAGAGGAGATCTGCATGGAGGAATGGGTCAAAATACCAGCAACAGTATGTGAAAAGCTTGTGAAGAATTACAGAAAACGTTTGGCCTCTGTTATTGCCAACAAAGGGTACATAACAAAGTTGTTGCTTTTTTTTTCTACATTCCGTCTCTCATGGTTGAGGTTTACCCATGTTGACAATTACAGGCCTCTCTAATATTTGCAAGTGGGAGAACTTGCACAATTAGTGGTTGACTAAATACTTAATTGCCCCACTGTGTATGTGTATATATATATATAAAGGGTGTAATGGTACATGTAATAGTATTGAACTTATATGCCCCACTGTAATGTAAGTTTTGTTCGAGCTAATGTTTTTTTTTTTTTTTTTTAATGCATTAGTACTTGAGCTTATAGGTATAATTAGCCATTTTTCGTGGAAATATGTGTTTGAACAATTTGTTAAGATCATTGTAAAAATAATAATAATAATAATAATAATAATAATAAAAGTTGACATTTTATAGCATCTAAGCTAGCGGACATTTGCTATGCAAGTAAACAAATTGTTCCTTTGTTGTACTCATATAACAGGCTATGATATTCAATGATATCTGGCGCCATCTAGCGTCGTAAATGGGGAGAGTAGCTGAAATCTGTCATGACAGAACATAGCTTCGATGATATCTGGCGCCATCTAGCGTCGTGAATGGGTATGTCTACACCGCGAATATAAGACGACCCCCTCTTTTTCAGTGTTAATGCAAAAAAGCACCGTCTTATACAGTGCCTTGCAAAAGTATTCGGCCCCCTTGAATCTTGCAACCTTTCGCCACATTTCAGGCTTTAAACATAAAGATATGAAATTTAATTTTTTTGTCAAGAATCAACAACAAGTGGGACACAATCGTGAAGTGGAACAACATTTATTGGATAATTTAAACTTTTTTAACAAATAAAAAACTGAAAAGTGGGGCGTGCAATATTATTCGGCCCCTTTACTTTCAATGCAGCAAACTCACTCCAGAAGTTCAGTGAGGATCTCTGAATGATCCAGTGTTGTCCTAAATGACCGATGATGATAAATAGAATCCACCTGTGTGTAATCAAGTCTCCGTATAAATGCACCTGCTCTGTGATAGTCTCAGGGTTCTGTTTAAAGTTCAGAGAGCATTATGAAAACCAAGGAACACACCAGGCAGGTCCGAGATACTGTTGTGGAGAAGTTTAAAGCCGGATTTGGATACAAAAAGATTTCCCAAGCTTTAAACATCTCAAGGAGCACTGTGCAAGCCATCATATTGAAATGGAAGGAGCATCAGACCACTGCAAATCTACCAAGACCCGGCCGTCCTTCCAAACTTTCTTCTCAAACAAGGAGAAAACTGATCAGAGATGCAGCCAAGAGGCCCATGATCACTCTGGATGAACTGCAGAGATCTACAGCTGAGGTGGGAGAGTCTGTCCATAGGACAACAATCAGTCGTACACTGCACAAATCTGGCCATTATGGAAGAGTGGCAAGAAGAAAGACATTTCTCAAAGATATCCATAAAAAGTCTTGTTTAAAGTTTGCCACAAGCCACCTGGGAGACACACCAAACATGTGAAAGAAGGTGCTCTGGTCAGATGAAACAAAAATTGAACTTTTTGGCCACAATGCAAAACGATATGTTTGGCGTAAAAGCAACACAGCTCATCACCCTGAACACACCATCCCCACTGTCAAACATGGTGGTGGCAGCATCATGGTTTGGGCCTGCTTTTCTTCAGCAGGGACAGGGAAGACGGTTAAAATTGACGGGAAGATGGATGCAGCCAAATACAGGAACATTCTGGAAGAAAACCTGTTGGTGTCTGCACAAGACCTGAGACTGGGACGGAGATTTATCTTCCAACAGGACAATGATCCAAAACATAAAGCCAAATCTACAATGGAATGGTTCAAAAATAAACGTATCCAGGTGTTAGAATGGCCAAGTCAAAGTCCAGACCTGAATCCAATCGAGAATCTGTGGAAAGAGCTGAAGACTGCTGTTCACAAACACTCTCCATCCAACCTCACTGAGCTCGAGCTGTTTTGCAAGGAAGAATGGGCAAGATTGTCAGTCTCTCGATGTGCAAAACTGATAGAAACATACCCCAAGCGACTTGCAGCTGTAATTGGAGCAAAAGGTGGCGCTACAAAGTATTAACGCAAGGGGGCCGAATAATATTGCATGCCCCACTTTTCAGTTTTTTATTTGTTAAAAAAGTTTAAATTATCCAATAAATTTTGTTCCACTTCACGATTGTGTCCCACTTGTTGTTGATTCTTGACAAAAAATTAAAAATTTATATCTTTATGTTTGAAGCCTGAAATGTGGCGAAAGGTTGCAAGGTTCAAGGGGGCCGAATACTTTTGCAAGGTACTGTATTCGGGCCAATACGGTACATAGATAGTGCTCTTGTGCAATGAAAGTGCAATTCTGCATATTTTGAAAATACACTCTTGAATTTTATTTTGTAATCGCATTTAATGCTCTTTTGAAAGTGCAATCCTAGTAACCCTTTGTTTTACATCTCCTAATATTGATTCTGCAACACATTAAATGTTCCTACGGAGCCCCTAAAGTTACATTCACAGAAATGAAATGAATTTGAGCAAACTGATGCGCACCAGAAACAATCTGGAGTGCACCAGATTGTTTCTAGTGAGCACCAGAAACTATCTGGTAAACATTAGCATTATATAGCATCTAATCTTGCTTTTGCTATGCAAGTTAGCCAATTGTTGGATTATTGCAATAGCGTACCGCACGAATGCTATTTTTAGCCCATTATGTCACATCGTAAAGCGGAAATGGGACATTATACTGTAGAGGCGCCCTCGCATACAAACCATTATATTTCTGCTAGTTTTCTTCGGTAATCCTACAAAAACGAACATGCTGATCAAGCACTGCTGATATGGAACTTGTAGAAACGACTCTAGACATTACGACATATGAAGGATGTTTTCTTCATACGTGTAAGGGAACCAAAAACTCGGAGGAAAAAATCAAATTGCACAGACATTTAACACCAGCAAGGTGAAGCCATTCACTTTTTACATGCAGTAAACATTTTTTGGGTTGCATGGCCCTACAGAGGACGAAGTGGTAAGCCATATACTTATTTTTTAGCGTGGCGTTTTGCCGTGCTGCTTTTGTCTGACAATGAATGTATTGTATGAATTAAAATAGTATCTGACTGCCAATGTTGTTACCTTTGTTATTAATTTAAAAATTAAGTGTTCGTTAGCTGTCACTTAGTAGCATTTGCGATCGCTACACAAAAATAGCAATGTAAATCACCCCCAAGAACTGTCAGAGACGTATGAAAACCAGGGGATATAATTTTTGAGAAAGACTGGGCATATAGTGGTAAAGGATAGATTGTTGAAACAGGAGAATGTCATTATGAGTGGCATTTTGCAATGCACACAAGAAAAATGTGTCAATAAAAAAACTACCTCTGAATCAGGTTGGGTCTTTTTCCTGTCTTTTTCAGCCATCAAAACTCAAGCCATCACTTTAACTGAACATTTGTATGTTCTTCCACATCTTTACCAGTGAATTTGGCAGCAGGGACGTCATTTCTGGGCAGAATTGGTAGGTTTAGCACAGTAAACATCTCGTTCGTACACTATTTCCTTGCATTTAGCATTAGAGACATGAAAATTAATGAGCAAAAGTGACGTGTTGCGTGCGGTACGCCATTGGCTAACTTGCATAGCAAAAGTCCACTAGCTTAACTCATTCACTCCCAGCCATTTTCACCGGAGCAATCCCCTTCGCTCCCGGCCGTTTTACTGGATTTTGACTGATTTTGCAAGGTCCACAGAAAATTCTGTTCTATTGCTATATAAACAAGGAACTCACCAAAAGAAAGATTAGACTCTCTTCTTTCAGCAGGAAAAAATACGTTAGTTCATATCTTTTTCCATTCTTTAGAAATCAGCATTAAAAAATAGCTTAGTTTGAGCAATTTTTCAATTTCTAATGAAAAAAGAGAGAAATTGAGCTTTTTGTAAAAGCATACATTTCAAAAATAACTTTGAATTTAACACAGCTATTTTTTGCTTTTGTGACATCCCAAACATCTGAATAATGTTTTCCTTCTACAAAATAACATAAACAACAAGACAAATAGAGCTTTTGATAGCGAAGTAACAATTTATTTACACATAACTAAACTACTGATCTGAGAGATAACGCTGTTGTGGCCGAGGCTGTCTCAGCAGACGGGGTAAACTTTTTCCTCATCGCCGTCTGTCTCATCAAGATAGATTTTTTTGAATCTTTCTTTAACGATTGTGTTGTTTTCTTTCCAAAACACTGCTCCAGTGTCGTTGGCCTTTTGTTTTCCATCGTTCTCCACATTTTTGTCACACTTCTTACTTCTTCCAACTTCCGTTTCCCGACTATTTTTCCTCACTTCGTTTCATGGTCCTATATGAGTTCTTACCAAATGCGCTACTGCCCTCCAGTGGCCAGTTTTATTGCTTTAAAATGGGTTTTGAGCCTCGTGCTTTGTAGCGAAGTTGCATCGGAACCTAGAGATGTCTCTTGTGAAAAAAAAAAAAAAAAACATATAAGACGTATAAATACGTCTTTGGGACACTGAAACAATTAAAAATAGAACGTATTCATACGTTTTTGGGAACAAATGAGTTAAATGCTATATAATGATCATGTTTACAACAATTGGCTAACTTGCACACCAAAAGTCCGATACCTTAAATGCTATATAATGATAAAGTTTGAAACAATTGGCTAACTTGCATAGAAAAAGTCAGCTAGCTTAAATGCTATATAATGCTAATGTTTACTCAATAGTTTCTGGTGCGCACTAGAAACAATCTGCTGCCTCCAGATTGCTTAAATGTATTTTATTTCTGACGATGTTCCTTTAGGGGCTCCGTATGTTCCTTATCTGATTACTCGATTATTCCAACTAACTAGTTGATAGATTAATCGACCACTAAAATAATCAATAGCTGCAGCCTTAAATGATTATATAGTAGTCAGGGTTAAATAACTTCAAAATGACTGCCCGTTTAATGAGTTCTAATTTGTGGGTTTTCCATATTTTCTAGTATGAATACAGAAATGTTGAGAGCACTTTCCATACTAAATGGATGGTATACTGTCATAACACATTTGGGCAAGTTAACTGCGGCGGCAAACCACTTGAAAATGTTTTATTTTGAAGATGTTCCCTTACGTCCTCTTTATTCGCAGCCACACAGGAAAACGATGTGAGCGAGTGTGAAGTGATTATTGGAGAGGATAAGTCAGCCCATTGCATGGAGTGCACTTATTCCATCAAAAAAAAAAAAAAAAATCTTATTATATTGTACAAAAGACAAGGGGAGAGGGAACATGTGATTTCAAACACATGCAGAATCTCATCGACCGAGTCTGGACATGCATGACAAAAGTTAAGCAGAGCCTGCTGCTCCTTAGATTTGCTACCAGTCAACATCAATCAGTAGTCTCATCTGATCTGAATAAAGGAATTTTGAATGTCCTAAGGATACAAACAGTCGACAAAGCCTTTGTTCGCTTGTCTTTTTGTTGGCATCTACTCTAAAGACACTTTTGTTGTTTTGAAGCTAACTTAAAAAGACGTACAATGCACTGACGCATCATTAGAGACTTTCCTGCCATGCATCACACACAATGAATGGTTGATCAGACCAACGTTATATTTGGGCTCCACACTTGCGTGTGTATATGTGTGTGTCTATGCAGTTGCATCTGTTTGATGACCGCGTACTCCAGGTTCAGACGGTGTCCCTGGAAAACAAACACAGCAAAATGTACAGTGTTAGATTTTTACCACTTTTCAACAGATATCCTGATCTTGTCCAACTCCAAAAATTAGAGGTGCACGATAATTATCAGTCCGATAATTATCGGTCCGATAATAGGAATTATGACGTCATCCCAATAAATCCAATAACATTATACAGTATATAGGGCTGTCAAAATTATCGCGTTAATGAGCGGTAATTAATTTATTTAATTAATCCCGTTAAAATATTTGACGCAATTAACGCACAAATGCCCCGCTCGAACAGATTAAAATGACAGCACAGTGAAAGGTGTACTTGTGTTTTTCGGAGTTTTGCCGCCCTCTGCTGGCGCTTGGGTGCGACTGATTTTATAGGCTTCAGCACCCATGAGCATTGTGTATGTAATTATTGACATCAACAATGGCGGGCTACTAGTTTATTTTTTTGTTGAAAATTTTAAAAATTTTAATAAAACGAAAACATGAAGAGGGGTTTTAATATAAAATTTCTATAACTTGTACTAACATTTATCTTTTAAGAACTACAAGTCTTTCTATCCATGGATCGCTTTAACAGATGTTAATAATGGTAATGCCATCTTGTTGATTTATTGTTATAAAGATATAAAAAGATAAAGAAATACAGTACTTATGTACCGTATATTGAATGTATATATCCATCTTGTGTCTTATCTTTCCATTCCAACAATAATTTATAGAAAAATATGGCATATTTTATAGATGGTTTGAATTGCGATTAATTGCGATTAATTGCAATTAATTCATTTTTAAGCTGTAATTAACTCGATTAAAATTTGTAATCGTTTGACACCCCTAATTATATATTATCAGGCCTATCGATATTAATTTTGGCACGGTGTCGGTGGATTGGGATGTGTGCGTTTGAGTTGTTTCATTCAAGAGCACAAAAGTCTCCTCTCCTCTTGCACCAAAAGTTTAATCTGCTGACAAAGCACAATACCTATTGGGTTTATATTTGTTTTAGTTCAGCGCTCATTGTTCAGGGGAACACATCATCAATAATAATGACTAATTGATGGTGATTGACTCAAATTTTATTTATTTGAAAAAAATAAATATGGCACTCTATTTGAAGTCAAAACTGTTCTTGTCTTTGTTTTTTTCATTATAATAATGTTCATGTCATCATGAAAATTCTGGTTAGGTCAAAGGCAAGTCCAAGCTCAATCCATCCGTGATATTTTTGGCCTACACGTGTTCAAAAACCCATGTGAATATACATTTAAAAATATATATACATTATCGGTTATTGTATCGGTATCGGCTTTGAGGAGCAGGAAGTTATCGATATCGGTATCAGTTTTAAAAAATGGGTATCGTGCACCCCTACCAAAAATGAAACACCGATATCAAACCGATACCATTATATTCGGTCGTGGACTTAACATATTATGGATCGTTGGATTGTGATGCCCAACTGGATGTTTTGATAATGATAAATGTAACAACTTTAAGGTTTTCCAAATAAAAATTCTGTGAAAAATAAGACAACTTCAATTGAAGTAATGGAATAAGTGCATATATGCACCACTATATTTACTGTTTAAATCAAAGAAGTGCAAACATCATTTTTTTTTTTTTTTTTTTTTTTTAAATCAAGTGCCAGCAAGGCACTTAACACTTTATTGCCAAATGTATCACATTTGATACACCTAAAATTTCATGATTTTGAGACTAATTTAGAATTTTGACTTTTTTTTTTTTGGAAAAAAAAAGATGGATGCAAGTCAACACATGCATCTGCAGGTTCCATGAGGAAAAAAAAAAAAAAAAACAGGATTTAGCAAGGGTTATAGATATTAGAGCGCTTATTGCACATATTCATTTTGACTTTTCTTTTTACAAATTAAAAAAAAAAAGTTTCATTAGGACCTTATCTTTCAAATTTTGGGATTCTCTGATAATTGCTTCATGTTGCAGGTACTTAAAGGTTAATCTGTCCTCAATGTGTGTATGGGACCTCCGTAAAGTTGGTCCCCCATTTTTTTTTTTTATGTAAAAATGATGTCAATAGTTTGTTCTACGTTTGTGCTGCTATCTTTTTTAAGATATTTACAATGCAATTGTAGGTCGAACTGAGGTCAACCAGTCCCCCCAAAAATGCTGTTAATTGTTTATGCTTCTTTGTACTGTAAAAAGTCTTGTTTTTGAGATTTTGAGATATTAATTTCGAGCGATGACGTAACGCAGCCCCCCGTTTATTGCGAAATGGACACGGAATGGTGCCATTTGTTTATACTAACTTTGTGTGTGTGTATATACAGTATGGCGGAAAACACAGACAAGACTGAAAAGCAGTCTCTGCTCTTGCACTCCTCTTTAAAAGAAACTGCTGTATTTTAAGCCAATACAACTGTTGTGTTTGATAGAACAATATGTCTATATGCTACGATAGCAGATTCATGGCACACTAAGCTTCCGAACTATTTTTAATTTGTCCGTTTTACCTTGAAAACCCCCGTTTACAGACGTCTCGCAACCCTTTGTTTCAACCTAGCCATAAAAAGAAGGTAAGAAATTATATTTATCATTCAAAATGTCTGTCATTTTTAGCTTAGAATCATTAATTGTTGTCTAATATTTAGTTTAAAAGAAAAAAAAACTTGTGTGTAATGAATCTAAAATATATTAAAGTCTAATGTCTATCAGTATATTGGAGAAAATAATTAACTTGATCAAAATACGCTAATTTTTTGAGAAGGACAAGTATATATATATATATATATATATATATATATATATATATATATTGGTCCAAAACGGATAATGACAAACCGATGTCGATATCATGCGTTATCATTTTTAAATTATTTTATCGGCCTGGACAACATTTTTACGATATGTATATAGGCTACAATAAATATGAACAAACGACAATTTATAAAAAATTGTGAAGGATTTGGGAAATGTTTCGGGACCCCCTGGGTAATATTCTTTTATAAGATTGTAATATTACCGTACAGGCCCGAATATAAAACGGTGTTTTTTTGCATTGAAATAACACTGAAAAAGAGGGGGTCGTCTTATATTCGCGGCCTAGACATTATACCCATTCATGACGCTAGATGACGCCAGATATCATTGAAGCGATATTTTGTCATGACAGATCTCAGCTACTCTCAAGTTTAACCAGTTTGCATTATTTTATTGCAATGTTTTTCCTTATTCAGATTTGTTTCAAGACAGTTAGACTTAATTTTGATGGTTAATGCAGTTATTGCATTTTTGTTGTTTTATCACAATAGATTGGTTTTTTTACATTTCAAAAACCAGAAGCCATTCATTTAAAAATGTGATTGCACTTTAGTTTACATATTTAAATGTTCAGATATTAAGATTTGTATGAGGCAAAATAACATGCTTTTTTTTCTCAAATATATTGTTATAATCATTTGTTTCGGATGTACTGTAATTATTTTCTGGATAAATATTAATTTGGTGTTCAAAAAGTCTTTTTTTAAACATGAGTCTTGACAAAAGGGGGTCATTTTATAATCAGGGCCATCTTATATTCGGGCCAATACGGTACTTCTTTTGCCATATGCTTCATAATCATATTCTACAAACATACCTGTACTTTAATTACATAAATATCTAAAAATGAATATATAAATAAAGATTAAGAGTGTGTCTAAAATATAAACTGCAGTCTCTTGTCTTACATTCACATCCTACACCATTTTCATCAGCAACATGTGCCCACACGCACTCAATTCTCCAGAATGATGTAAGAGCACCTTCTTATTACCGACCGAATGCTTGAATTTTAAAATGCATGCTAGCAGCACTGGCCGTTGTAAAGTTTGTCTTAAAACTTGCGCTGCGCGGCTTCCACCTCCTCCTTCTTCCTCCTCTTGACATGTCAGAGCTGGAGGAAGTTGACATCGCCGGGAGATATTTTCACTCGCCAATCTCACATGGCTGCCGGCAAAAAATGTTGTTTTTTTTTTTCCTCCCCCTTTTTCTGTGTGCCTTTAGTTGTGTTGTTTAGTTGACAAAGTTTGGTCAAACTCAGAGTTAGACTTGTAACTTTATCTATAACTTTTAATCGCAGGGAGCCAGGCTGCTTCTGATTTTGTTTTCATTTTAATGAGACACTCTGACTCATTTCAATACATTTAAATATCCGCACAAAAATATGAACTTAAATTTAAATTTAATAATGGATACTATAATTAATCATGTGAAAAACAACGCTGAAAATTGTGTAAAATGGAATAGATATTGCATTATGAAGGATATGCAGTGATTGACTGTCAAGATGTCAGAGATTATAAACGGATTGTGTCAAGACATACTTTATGATTAAAGAAGCGAAGACATCTACCGTATTTTATGCACTATGCTCATCTTCACTTTGGACGGAGTTTTTAAGAACACTCGTTTACGACGGCCAAACGTGCATGATAGGCCAAACTTAGAAAAGTTGTTTTTGCCCAATACCCTGCTATATGAAGACATGGCCTGAAATCAAGTTACCATAATTTTTGGACTATAAGCCGCTAGTTTTTTCCCCTTATTTTGAATCCTGCGGTTTATAGTGCGGCATATTTGTTAATTCATTTGGGTTAATAGATAACACTTTATTTGACAGCGGCATCATAAGACTGTCATAAGACAGTGATAATTATGACAAGACACTATCATCGGCATTACTGAATGCATATGTCATTAAGTGTTATTCGGCAAACTGTGTCACTAACTCCACTTATGTCCATCTTAGATCTTTTCCATCCATTCAAAAGAAATAATTTGCCGTATAACACTAAATGAAATCTGTTACAAGCATTCATTAATGCTCATGACAATTTCATAATTATGATGGTCTAATGACAGTCATACGACACACTGTCAAATAAAGTGTTACCAAATACCATAACTTGCAATTAACAAAACAACTGGAACAGTAACTGAAGAAATAATTAGCCCAGGACATGAATTTTAATTGTTATTTACATCTGTAACACTGCAATGCATGCTAGGAGGCTTGTTGGATGACAACAGTGTTGACAGCAGGTGGCAGCAGAGGTTGACTGTCTCCCCCAAGGGAGCTGTGATGGCCAAATGAAGCTTTTTGAAGCAATGAAGCTTTACAGCCAATACGTTCAAAGCTTCATGGTGGTTCATTTAGTCTTATGACAGTCGTATAATGCCGCTGTAGACTAAGGTGTTACCGGTTAACATCTTTTGGTGTAAATACCCCATAATACAGTGAAGACAGCTGCGGCTTATAGTCAAGTGCGGCTTATCTATGAACAAATGCCGTTTTCGTGCCAAATGTGGTGGGTGGGGGCTTATTGTCAGGTCCGCCTTAAAGTGAGAAAATTACGGTAAGCCCTAAGTTGTATATTATCAGATACAGTGTAGCTGGAGCTTTGCTAAAGAAAATGTCACGCTATTATTAATCTATAAATACATATATATTAGGGCTGTCAAACGATTAAAATTTTTAATCGAGTTAATTACAGCTTAAAAATTAATTAATCGTAATTAATCGCAAATCAAACCATCTATAAAATATGCCATATTTTTCTGTAAATTATTGTTGGAATGAAAAGATAAGACACAAGACTGATATATACATTAAACATACGGTACATAAGTACTGTATTTGTTTATTATAACCATAAATCAACAAGATGGCATTAACATTATTAACATTCTCTTAAAGCGATCCATGGATAGAAAGACTTGTAGTTCTTAAAGGATAAATGTTAGTACAATATTTTAACATGATTAATTTAAAAAAAATAATTACCGCCCGTTAACGCGATAATTTTGACAGCCCTAATATATATGTGTGTGTATATATATATATATATATATGTGTGTGTGTGTGTATTTTTTTTAACCTGTCCAGCTGCTTAACACAGAGAGCGCAAATCTGAATGTCCGATTGGTCTGAACAGTTTCAATGTATCACATGGGAGTATGGCATACTTCCATTGTGATCATTCACCGTACCCTGTTTATTAGGAGAAAATAGGGAACAGGAAAGGGCTATGGGGGAACAGAAGAAAAGAAGGAGAGATAGACATAAGAAGCACAAACAATAACAAATACATTGAAGTCCTGCACTAACTATGAATATGTTGGTGCTATCGTTAGCTAGTTGTATTTCCGGTTGACACCATGTGGGGGCCTGATAACCAAGGAAAGAGTGGGGGGGCTCTGAGAGATAAGTGATTGGGAGTGGTGGAATGTACACAACCAGCCATGTGTTCTAGAACCCAGTATTTGTGTGAATCCTGTGTGAGTATGTTGGCATCCTATTCTAGGCTGTCTTATCGCTAATCCTGACACCGAGGTTTTCTACTTGAGTGTGTCTTATTTCACTTAGTCATGCGTGAATCCCATCCGACACGTGATAGTCCCGCAGACGAGTGGAGATGCTGCGTGGGTGACGCCCCAGGGCCCTGGCCCTCCACCAGCCAATCGGTAGGGGGAGACAGCGCAGCCCATCCTTCCTCCCGCAGCCCAGCAAAGGGGCCGTTGTCGTCCCCCAGGGATCCAGGGTGGTCCCCCGGGCCATCCGCGCCCCCATCAACCGGCCTTCAGGGGTGATTAATCAACACTGATCCATATAGAAGGAGCATCGGATTATAAGGCACACTGTCGGCTTTTGAGAAACTATAGGGTGGAAAATACGGTACTTCTTTGTGTCACGTCGCACTTCTTGATGATGACCGTTCAATACCATCCAATTCAAGCTCCAATGGATTTGACATCTATTACTGTCAGTGGCAGTGAATGATTTAAGGGAATTTGCGAGAGATTAATCCCAATTTAATGTGTAGCGGCGTCAGACGAGAGACTAATTCTTAAACTTTTGGCCTCTGGGTTAAGCAATCTGTCCTCTTTGGTCAAGCCCGCTATATAAGTCAATTGCGTCAAATGACCAGATGGCCTCAAACATTGCACATGCACTGCGCACATTATACTGACCTACAGATAGACCCGTCACCACTTCACTTGGTGGTGATGAATAGCTGAGGGATGCCCCTTTGCCTTTGGAGAGCTTGAAATGGGCTAACGATGGGACGGCGGCACGTGCAAAAGTCACTCGGTGTCTTTGAATTAGTTAAAGTCGGTGTTCTCCACTTATGTAAGCATGGAGGAATTACTAACACGCAAGAGATGCAGAGAGAACAAGTGACACCGGGGAGGATGCAACAATTCCCTGGAGGCCCACGTGGCAAGCAGAGAATGAAAGATGAGCTAGTTAAATCCCTCTGACTTGCCTTTAATAGAATAATCATTAAAGCCAAGTTATGGCTTCAAAGTATGGACTCGGAAACAGAATTTACTGATTTTGATTTAAGAGCAACAACAAGGAGGTGTTTTTTTCTCCTCAAGTCTGGCACGGATGGGCAATAAAGCGGACACACACATGCGCATGCACGCTCACCATCCAGTCACCAGTGCATCCACCAGCTGCGGCCTCTCATGGAAGGAAGTGTTTTCAGCAAATTTGTTTCCTTCACGTCCCCCTCTGAATGGCCCTATTCATGAAAGTAGCCTCCAGTCAGTCGGCACTACTGCTGCTGCCACGGCACATTTACACACTTGTTCGCTTTTATCCCCGCAAGTAGGAGTGGGCACATGCACGCACACATTCAAAAATCCACCTGCAGACACTCTCACACAAACAGACGGGACTCTTCTGGTCCAGCTCATCCCTGCAGGAGGGCTTGTGCTAATAGAGCAAACACACAAAAAGATGATTGAGGGGGGGCTGTTGCATGCTTTTATATGCTTCTGCTTAATGGAAGTGTTTAAGGTGGATAGATGTTGAGGTCAGAAACTCAACAGTGTGAGTGGAGCCCTAGAGAAGTATCGATGTGAATTTACTGTGTCTTAAATAGCATTATACCCCCCCCTTTTTTTTTTTAATAGCACTTGTCCTTATTAGGGTTGTTGGTGAGTTTGAGCCTCACTCAGAGCAGATTGTGGGCAAGAAATGGGTTACACCCGGTACTGGTCGCCAGTGTTGGGAATAAGAGGGGGGGAGCCCCCGTTCAACATTTCCACCTGTCTGCAAGACCATCACACATCTGATGGGATTCATGCATGACTGGGTGCAATTAAACACAATTCAAGTAGAGAATCTATCAGTGTCAGGATTAGCGATCAGGCAGGATAGAGTAGGATGTCAACTAGAGCTGAAACGAATACTCGAGCAACTCGAGTAACACGAGTTTAAAAACTGATCCGAGTAATTTTATTCACCTCGAGTAATCGTTTATTTTGACAGCTCTGAGCATCACGTTTGGCTCGGACTACTTTTAATGCGGGACAACGCGCTGATGTCACGTGCGTAGAGGAAGAAGCAAAAAAAACATAAAAAACTTACTGCAGTCGACAGCCGCTACAAACGACACCGACATTTCTAAATACTAGCCCGCACGATGTTACGTTGGTAGCAGGTAGCGTCTGATGAGTCTCATAGAGATCACATGTATGTTGAACTAGATGGATATTGACAGACTTGGCCGCGTCTGGGCAGCGTTAGTAAACAGCCGCCATCTTAAAGCAGTAGAGCGCTAAGCGCTAATAAAGAGCGCTAAGCGCTAATAAATAAGATTAACGTTACTGTCTCTAGCTCACCTAACGTTAGCCCTGCGGAGGGCTAGGCTTCTATTAATTATGACCACTGTCGATGCGTGGCTAACGTGTCTTACATACAGGCTTTAACATAACATAGCGATGTGGAGTGATGAGGGTGTAAAATTAAAACTCAGTAATGCTAACTATCAATTTTAGTTCAGTAGTCATTGCTGGATAAAACACCAAGTAGCACTGGTCCCTAATGTGCTCCAATACAGCCTGTATCATACATTTATTTTGAACACTGCAAAAACTCAAAATCCTATCAGGACTTACAGTTTAGACTAACTTAAAACTTAACTAGAACTTAAAAATGGCTTGTCACAAATAGAAATTCAATTGAAACACGTGGGAAAAAATCCTAACTTTTAAGTAATGTGTGTTAACAAGCGTAACTGCATTTTTAGGTATGTGTATATATATATATATATATATTTATTTTTTTTTAAATAAGATCTAAAGGTTTTTTGAGTGAAAGCAGTGAATTAGTCTTTTTTTTATATTCTCGTTACATCTGAGATGCAATTATTGGCTGTTAAAACAATATACATCATAAATAAAGACATTGATTGACTGAGAATGGTTCAAGATTAGATGAAATGTCTTGTTTTCTCATGTATATTTATAATTGCTCTTCACCTAAAAATATATTTGTTTTATCCGATTACTCGATTAATCGATAGAATTTTCAGTCGATTACTCGATTACTAAAATATTCGATAGCTGCAGCCCTAATGTCAACATATTAAGACTGATTCACATACTGGGTTCTACACCTCACACTGTTGTTTTGTGTATGCTCCCCCTCACCCAATCAAATCTCTTTCTGACTCGCACCCCCCTTATGTCCCCCCCCCTACACCTTCCTGCTTGCTACTTTCTCCTAATAAACAAAACACTATGAATAATCACAATGGGAGTTATCATAATCCCATGATGTGATACATTAAAACTTTTCAGCCCAATAGGACACTCAGATACCCATTCTCCATATCAAGCAGCTGAACAGGAAATGTTAAAACAAAAGTGAATCTCATGGATATTATAATAATAATAATAATAATAATAAATAAGGGTGTAACGGTACATTTATTTGTATTGAACCGTTTCGGTACGTGGTGCTCGGTTCGGAACGGAGGCGTACCGAACGAGTTTCTGACGTCACGTAACCCTTACTTTTCGAGGCTTGGAGTCGATCGGGTTGCAATTTCTTTGTGTAGATTATATTTACTCCATCTTCTCTCCTATAATGGGGACCAACACGGTAGGACAGTATAACCCAGAAACGTCAACGGCGCGACAACGTGGCCGCCGCGAGAACGCAGTGAAACGCAGGCGTTAAAGTCAATCAGCCAATGCACACCAATCGGAGTGCGGCCGTGTGTTAGACGCGTCCCAGAAACGGCTCAACACAACGCACGCAAAAAGAACAGTAGAGTTTATTAGGTGACACCAGACGCGACCCTCCTGCGTCAATACTACTACCAGTAGCTCGGATCGGGCAGAACGGAAGTCACTCGTGTAAAAATAGGGTGGATCCGGTGGATTTTCAGACTAATATGCAATTGTAACCCACTTTTTGAGTCCATCAGATCTCTTGAGTGGTAGATCGGGGCACAGTTGACTTGTCTTTGTTGTTTTACTGTTGTCTTCTCTGCTATAATAATAACCAACACGGCTCTGTGTTCAATACAAAACCCTCCTACCACAACTAAACAAGTAGGAACTAATATTTACGTACTGTAGGAACTAAAGTTATACAACATAAAATATAGAATATAAATGAATACTACATCACATTTGGTAAATATAAACACAAAATAAAATTAATAATAGCCCATTTAAATAAAATAAATTGAAATGACCTAAAACACCAGTAATTAAATATAAGAATAATACACAGATCCTGCTTACACAATTACATTTATTAATTTCTGTGTGGTGCTTTAACTTGAGAAAATCCACCAGTAAAGCTTTTGAAAACCGTTCATAAGAAAAAAAATGATTCATTGAGGCATATCATTTGTAAAATACATGTTAAAATCTTTGTCTTTGGGATTGCTTTTCTCTTTAGCACAGGACTTCTTTTTTCTTCTTTCTTTCCGAAAGAAAGCTGACCAATACGCGGGGTCTGAAAGGCAAATTGTTGTTGGATTATCTTTAAATACCCGCTACTTTTTGAGCAGAATTCTTGCTTTGTATAGTCTAATGTTCCTATTGTTGAAAGCACAAAGGTGTGTAATAAAGAACAAGCACATTTATATTTTACATTTTGTTTGAACCGAACCGTGACCTCAAAACCGAGGTACGTACCGAACCGAGATTTTTGTGTACCATTACACCCCTAATAATAAATCAAATGTATTAATATTTCTGTAAGCACACATACAGCCTTTCTCTGTCAGTTGAGTAGCCAACCTGCAGGTTTATAAAATAAGTGCAAACAACACTAAAAAGAGAAAGCAAGGGAACTATTTGATATTTATTCTATGCTAAACATCCCGACATTTGCTGTGAAGATAATTCAAGCGTGATCAATCAGAATGTCAAGTGTTGCTTTGGTCTGGCTGGTCCGCTTAGCGCCTGTAGCACCTCTGGGGACTTGAAGCTATCACCTCTGCGCCGCCAGGTCTTTCATCACTTTCTTTATCCTTTCAACACTCTATATGCATTTTCTCAATGTGCTTGTATTGACTGAGTGTAGGAGCTTTCTTGTTGTATTTTTGACAACATCTACAAGCTTGCTCACATTTCCAATCGATGTACGGTAGTCTGTACACTGCAAAAACACACCTATTCAAAACGAGTTAAAGTCCCTTGTTTTCAGTGTAAATCTATGAGAAATAAGTGAAATTATCTTCCATATTTAAGTATATTTTAGTCAGATTTCTTGAAATAAGAAAAATAGCTATCTGAAAATAAGATTAAAAGAATTATTTAAAGGAAAAAATTAGTATACCATATTTTTCCGACTATAAATCATAGTTTTTTCATAGTTTGGCTGGGAGTGCAACTCACACTCTGGAGCGATTTATGTGAAATTATTAACATATTATTATTATATGATTTCACATGTTATTTTGGTGTTTTGGAGTGACACTAATGGTTTGGTAAACTTGTTAGCATGTTCTTAATGCTATAGTTATCTGGATAACTCTTAATAGCTATGTTACGTTTACATACCGGCCTCGTTCGCATTTCGTTGTTCATGCATCATGTAACATTATCATACTGTACACTTATTCAGCATGTTGTTCTATATTGTATTTTTATTTTAAATTGCCTTTCAAGATGACATATATGTTCTATGTGTTGGATTTTATCAAGTAAATTTCCCCTAAAAATGCGACTTATACTCCGGTGCGACTTATATACAGTGGGGCAAATAAATATTTAATCAGTAGTCAACCACTAATTGTGCAAGTTCTCCCACTTGAAAATATTAGCGAGGCCTTTAATTGTCAGCATGGTTAAACCTCAACCATGAGAGAAAGAATGTGGGGGGGGGGGAGATTCACATTGTTTGATTTTTAAATAATTTATTTGCAAATCATGGTGGAAAAAAGGTATTTGGTCAATACCAAAAGTTCATCTCAATACTTTGTTATGTACCCTTTGTTGGCAATAACAGAGGCCAAACGTTTTCTGTAACTCTTCACAAGCTTTTCACACACTGTTGCTGGTATTTTGGCCCATTCCTCCATGCAGATCTCCTCTAGATCAGTGATGTTTTGGGGCTGTCGTTGGGCAACACGGACTTTCAACTCCCTCCGCAGATTTTCTATGGAGTTAAGATCTGGAGACTGGCTCGGCCACTCCAGAACCTTGAAATGCTTCTTATGAAGCCACTCCTTTGTTGCCCTGGCTGTGTGTTTGGGATCATTGTCATGCTGAAAGACCCAGCCACGTCTCATTTTCAATGCCCTTGCTGATGGAAGGAGATTTTCACTCGAAATCTCTCGATACATGGCCCCATTCATTCTTTCCTTTACACAGATCAGTCGTCCTGGTCCCTTTGCAGAAAAACAGCCCCGAAGCATGACGTTTCCACCCCCACGCTTCACAGTGGGTATGGTGCAATTCAGTATTCTTTCTCCTCCAAACACCAGAACCTGTGTTTCTACCAAAAAGTTCTATTTTGGTTTCATCTGACCATAACACATCCTCCCAGTCCTCTTCTGGATCATCCAAATGCTCTCTAGTGAACCGCAGACGGGCCTGGACATGTACTTTCTTCAGCAGGGGGACACGTCTGGCAGTCAGGATTGAGTCCCTGGCGGCGCATTGTGTTACTGATAGTAGCCGTGGTTACTGTGGTCCCAGCTCTCTGTCGGTCATTCGCTAGGTCCCCCCGTGTGGTTTTGCGATTTTTGCTCACTCTTCTTGTTATCATTTTGACGCCACGGGGTGAGGAGGGAGTTGAAAGTCCGTGTTAACTGACGACAGCCCCAAAACATCACAGCTCTAGAAGAGATTTCCATGGAGGAATGGGCCAAAATACCAGCAACAGTGTGCGAAGAGTTACAGAAAACGTTTGGCCTCCGTTATTGCCAATAAAGGGTACATAACAAAGTATTGAGATGAACTTTTGGGATAGACCAAATACTTATTTTCCAGCATGATTTGCAAATAAATTATTTAAAAATCAAACAATGTGATTTCCTGTTTTTTCCCCCCACATTCTGTCTCTCATGGATGAGGTTTACCCATGATGACAATTACAGGCCTCTCTAATATTTTCAAGTGGGAGAACATGCACAATTAGTGGTTGACTAAATACTTATTTGCCCTACTGTATGGTTTTTTTCCCCTCTTCGTTGGGCATTTTATGGCAGGTGTGCCTTATACTCAGGTGCGACTTATAGTCCGAAAAATACAGTATTTGACTAGATTTAAGAAAAATAATCTCATTAAGACATTGTAAATTTGCAGTGTAAACTGTAAGTTCAGAAAAATATGTCATATTGGGTACATTCTACCACCACGAATGTCAAGTTACATGTATTTTCGTATCAAGGTTTATCCATTTCTAAGCATAGATCGCATTAGGTGACCAGAAGGGTAGGCGCAGATAAAAGCCCCCCCTCAGAGTCAGTATGATGCATATACCGGTATGCACGCATGGATCATTTTCTGTAGGTGGGAGGAAAACATACACTAGCCTACACGCATGTATCATAGTTTAGCTCATTTGAACATCATTCAAGCAGTGTCAAACCACATACAGTGTTATGTTCTGTATGTTCTGTATGTTATGTATGCAGGGAAAAAAAACCACATAGCTAGTTTCTATTCAATATATCTCAAGTCACACTGTCCCATGTGATACGAAAAGTATTTTTAAAACACCACCTGTTGTAGAAAATAATTTCTTTGCATCAATCTGTGCAAATGATCCCCATGCAATGTCCTGTTGGTGCACCGGAACGAATGAGGCGATTTTAAAGAAGTGAACACAAACAAGTATCAGAAGGTTGAAATATTTACATTCCAAGAAATTTAAAAGAAAATGTTGCCATGGCAACCAAAATGGTGCATGGAACATTTCTCTGGCTCTCAAACTCAACTAGGCTAAATCACTCTTCAGTTATTGATGGAGATGCCGCTTACTTCTGTATGTAAAAACCTCACTTTGGGTACTCAAAAGGTGAAAGGTAACTTTATTTCCGTGTTTATTTAAAAACATTAGAGGGTAATGTAACACTTGATACAAAAAATATATATATATCATTATTGTGATTATTATTATTTTTTTTTTTCCAAATTCCAACCCCCTGAAAATGACATGATCGAACCCGATTTTCGATCTCGTTATCAGATCGGGGATATCCCTACTGATAAACACTTTAAGAGCTCATTTGAGCATGATCAACAAAAACAGGACTCAAGAATTAAGCATACAGTGCCTTGCAAAAGTATTCGGCCCCCTTGAATCTTGCAACCTTTCGCCACATTTCAGGCTTCAAACATAAAGATATGAAATTTAATTTTTTTGTCAAGAATCAACAACAAGTGGGACACAATCGTGAAGTGGAACAACATTTATTGGATAATTTAAACTTTTTTAACAAATAAAAAACTGAAAAGTGGGGCGTGCAATATTATTCGGCCCCTTTACTTTCAGTGCAGCAAACTCACTCCAGAAGTTCAGTGAGGATCTCTGAATGATCCAATGTTGTCCTAAATGACCGATGATGATAAATAGAATCCACCTGTGTGTAATCAAGTCTCCGTATAAATCTACCTGCTCTGTGATAGTCTCAGGGTTCTGTTTAAAGTGCAGAGAGCATTATGAAAATCAAGGAACACACCAGGCAGGTCCGAGATACTGTTGTGGAGTAGTTTAAAGCCGGATTTGGATACAAAAAGATTTCCCAAGCTTTAAACATCTCAAGGAGCACTGTGCAAGCCTTCATATTGAAATGGAAGGAGAATCAGACCACTGCAAATCTACCAAGACCCGGCCGTCCTTCCAAACTTTTTTCTCAACAAGGAGAAAACTGATCAGAGATGCAGCCAAGAGGCCCATGATCACTCTGGATGAACTGCAGAGATCTACAGCTGAGGTGGGAGAATCTGTCCATAGGACAACAATCAGTCGTACACTGCACAAATCTGGCCTTTATGGAAGAGTGGCAAGAAGAAAGCCATTTCTCAAAGATATCCATAAAAAGTCTCGTTTAAAGTTTGCCACAAGCCACCTGGGAGACACACCAAACATGTGGAAGAAGGTGCTCTGGTCAGATGAAACCAAAATTGAACATTTTGGCCACAATGCAAAACGATATGTTTGGCGTAAAAGCAACACAGCTCATCATCCTGTACACACCATCCCCACTGTCAAACATGGTGGTGGCAGCATCATGGTTTGGGCCTGCTTTTCTTCAGCAGGGATGGGGAAGATAGTTAAAATTGACGGGAAGATGGATGCAGCCAAATACAGGAACATTCTGGAAGAAAACCTGTTGGTATCGGCACAAGATCTGAGACTGGGACGGAGATTTATCTTCCAACAGGACAATGATCCAAAACATAAAGCCAAATCTACAATGGAATGGTTCAAAAATAAACGTATCCAGGTGTTAGAATGGCCAAGTCAAAGTCCAGACCTGAATCCAATGGAGAATCTGTGGAAAGAGCTGAAGACTGCTGTTCACAAACACTCTCCATCCAACCTCACTGAGCTCGAGCTGTTTTGCAAGGAAGAATGGGCAAGAATGTCAGTCTCTCGATGTGCAAAACTGATAGAAACATACCCCAAGCGACTTGCAGCTGTAATTGGAGCAAAAGGTGGCGCTACAAAGTATCAACGCAAGGGGGCCGAATAATATTGCACGCCCCACTTTTCAGTTTTTTATTTGTTAAAAAAGTTTAAATTATCCAATCAATTTTGTTCCACTTCACGACTGTGTCCCACTTGTTGTTGATTCTTGACAAAAAATTAAAATTTTATATCTTTATGTTTGAAGCCTGAAATGTGGCGAAAGGTTGCAAGGTTCAAGGGGGCCGAATACTTTTGCAAGGCACTGTATATTCATTAGCCGCCCCCCCCTCCAAAAAAAATATATATATACATACAGTGCCCTCTCACACAAAAATACACATGGTCACAGGCTTCAACTGGGACCGTGTGGTTTGGTCAGATGAGACCAAGATTGAGCTTTTTGGCAACAAACACTCTAAGTGGGTCTGGCGTGCCACGAAAGATGCGCATGCTGAAAAGCACCTCATACCCACTGTGAAGTATGGGGTTAGGTCAGTGATGCTGTGGGGCTGTTTCGCTTCCAAAGCCCCTGGGAACCTTATTAGGGTGCATGGCATCATGAATGCTTTGAAATACCAGGACATTTTAAATCAAAATCTGTTGCCCTCTGCCCGAAAGCTGAAGATGGGTCGTCACTGAGTCTTTCAGCAAGACAATGACCCTAAACATATGGCCAAATCCACACAGAAATGGTTCACCTGACACAAAATCAAGCTCCTCCCATGGCCATCTCAGTCCCCAGACCTTGTTTTGTTGGCAAAAGGGGGTTGTACAAAGTATTAACACCAGGGGTGCTAATAATTGTGACACACATTATTTGATGTCAAATAATTTTTTCTTCATGTGGGATTTTTTCCCCCACTGAATGAATGCACTTGTATTGATGGTTGGATTTTTCTCTTTTTTTCCATTAAGGTCCCATATTATTTGAATTAAAAATATATATATATTAGAAGCTAAAAAACACATCTTTTTCAGGGGTGCCAATAATTATGGAGGGCACTGTATATTTTCCAAAAAACGGAGACAAGGCTGAAGAAGTAGTTTCTGCTCTTGTACCCCTTTTTAAAATAAACTGCTGAATTTTAACGCAAAAGAACTGTTGTGTTTGATAAAACAATACGTCTATATTCTGCCATAGCAGATTCATGGCGCAATAAGCCCCCAAACTATTTTTAATTTGTCTGTTTTACCCCGGAAATTTCCGTTTACAGAAGTCGCGCAACCACTTTTGTTTCAACCCAGCCATTAAAAGAAGGTAAGTAATTATATTTATAATTCGAAATGTCATTTTAGCTTAGAATAATTAACTAAATATGAGGCATCAGTTAACCCTTGAGAGTCGAAGGACGCGCCGGCGCGTCCTCAGCCCACGTCGTCTTTGAAGCACCCTCACGTTTTAATTACGTCACCCACATGCCTTTGGTTGGTCTCGTTTTAAAGTGCGGAAGTTGCGGTTTACTCTCGTTATTATTTGAAGTCAATCGACCAACTAGAACGTGAGATATTGTCATTTAAGTTTTATAGTTTTATTGTCCTCTCAAAAAAACATTAAAACGCTGCATGGATCATTTGTTTATGTCTATATTTCCATCATTTCTTGTCCTTTTTCAAAACGGAAGCTCCATGAAAAAAACACAAATCAAACGAACCCTTTCGAAGTCACAGTGGAAGCACAAAATGCGTTTTTTTTTTTTAATAAATATAACTGCCGTGCGAGGTTCTACCGAACGAGAGGGAGGAGTGTTCTGAAGCAGCGAGCTGGCGAGCGACGGCCGTTTGGATCGAGCAGCGACTTTGTGTGACTTTGACAATGAACGGAAAACTAAATTTAGCGCAAGCAATTGTGCTTTTTGATCAACTTGAGGAAGAGGATGGTCCAAATTCGTCATCATCGTCTTCTTCGGAAGAGTCCTCGAGTGAAGATAGTGACGGATTTGAACACGTGGGTGACGCCATCGACGAGCAGAGGTAAGCCAACTCACTCTTTTTTTTTTATGCTTAAAAAGTTTCTTTTGAAAGTTTCTTTTGATATTACAAGACAAAGTTAATTTTGATGCAATATAAGTGTGTGTTTGTGCATATAATAATAAAATGTGCATATCAGATCAAAGTCGAACGTGCACTGTGGGTATCCCAGGCAGGAATTTATCATTTGTGTTCTTCTTTCTATATGAAGATTAGGGATGTAGCACATATTCAGCTATGGTATTCTTTCTATTGTCATACATATAGATTTCCATTATTATTTATTGCTGTATATATTTTTATTTTATACTTTATTATTTTCATAAATACTGACTTTTTTTCATGTACATTTATAGTGACAATGAAAGTAAAGTGAAATGAAAATGGTGGAAAGAGGACCGACACCCCATGGAAGTGTGAGCTGTGTGATGTAGCCCTGTGTCTAATTCCAGGACGAAACTGCTTTTCGGAGTGGCAAGCCTGACAAAAATTTAACTTGTTTATTGTAAATATTTTTGAAAATACTTTTTTTCCCAGTGTTATATATATATATATTTTCCCACAATCAGTCTTCTCAATTTGTGTATATAAATGGGTGTTCAAGAAGCTTGATTGTGTGTACATAGTTTTCATCAGGTGATGGGCCGCAATACCTAAACTCATAAAGAGATGGCCTCTACTTTTTGTGTTAGATGGTATATATTTTTTCACTGTTCTTCACTGTTTGGTCTGCTGTATATAACCTGTTTTGACTAGAGCATGTATAAAGGCAAAAAACGCCTATGGCTATACCTGTTGTTTATGTTGAATTGTCAAATATAAGACTATTTATTCTAAATTTTTTTGGTTGAATGTTCATCCTAACATGTTGAATAAATATTACAAAGTTTCAAAACGGTTCGTTACGCATGTTTGGTTGTCAATTGGACATCAATATTAAAAATTTTGACAAAACGATTTTGGAATTTTTGGTCTTTTTGGGCCCAAAATGATGATTTATAATTGGTTAGTGAAGGAAACAACAGTTTGGACATGAAGTTCAAGGTGTCACAAAAAAAGGGACCAAACCAGGCCGTCGTAAACAATTCTTCCTTTGAAATATAAAGGCAACTTCAAAGGCATGCAAAATCAGACAAAATAGGCCCAGACCTTAAAGGGTTAAAAAAAAAAAAAAAACTTAAAAAAACTATTCACTTGCATATCCTAAACTTTTAAACAAATTACGTCACAATAAAAAAATGGTGTCTGTAAAAAAGTCACAGATATCTACCACATAACTTTCGCTTAATTGTATTTTTTTGTTACTTTCGCATTTTCTCCGATCTGTTAGATGATAAATAATGGATCCAAACACAGGTAAATATATGAAAAATAAAAAAAAACTCTCGACCACTCCCTGATGCCTGTGATTTCTGCATTGTTACCCTTGTTATATTACCATGTTTCACCCATAAAATCCCCCAAAAATCCTCCTTTGGCCATTCACAGCCTGTGTCTTGACACTCAGTGATACATGCGACATGGGAATTTTTGGTTCGAAACAAGGTAAGTACGCGATAATATCTCGTTAAAATAATGGCGTCTGTAATTCTGCTCTCCTGTGCTCTCGCCTCCAGATAGGGTTTTGCTGTTTAAAAGATTTTTTTTTTTTTTTTTTTAAATACCCTACTGTTCAAAATTTTTCTTCCCCCAGAAAATTGATATTTGAAGCTTTCCAATGATGTATCACATCACACATGCATATCGGATAATTTTGAAATTTGGCCAAATTGGGGCTCTCAGAGTGGAACTTCAAGTCACCTGAGTGTTTTCCGCCATATACTTTATTGTAAGTTGATCTATTTACTTTTTTTCTTTAATATTAAAGAGCACACGCTGATGTTACGTAGAGGTGTACTTGTAATCATCTTTTTATATACAAATGATGCTATTTACAGTGGTGCAGAGAGTTGGGGTGGGGGGTGGGGGTTACGTCTTTCTAAGGGGGTGGCGTGACAGAAAATAATTGAGAAGCACCGATGTAGTGTGTGTGTGGGAGGGGACAGCAGGTGCTAATGTAAAATCTGTAGTGGGCCCTTCCAGACGACCATGGGGTCGGGGCTGACAGAGATATTTTAACTCTATATTACAGTTGCGTGCATCATATTACCTTTCTGCTTGACCCTTGCCCAACCACATCCCCTTTACGCCGGCAAACCAGGTCCCCTTGAGGCCTGGGCCCGGGTGCGACTGTGCCTCTCGTACCCCCTTAAGTTCCGCCCCAGCTATGGAACCAAATACATAATCAAATTCCCCCTTAGGATACAGTATACAGTGGGGCAAATGAGTATTTAGTCAACCACTAATTGTGCAAGTTCTCCCACTTGAAAATATTAGAGAGGCCTGTAATTGTCAACATGGTTAAACCTCAACCATGACAGACAGAATGTGGAAAAGAAAAACAGAAAATCACATTGTTTGATTTTTATATAATTTATTTGCAAATCATGGTGGAAAATAAGTATTTGGTCAATACCAAAAGTTCATCTCAATACTTTGTTATGTACCCTTTGTTGGCAATAACGGAGGCCAAACGTTTTCTGTTACTCTTCACACACTGTTGCTGGTATTTTGGCCCATTCCTCCATGCAGATCTCCTCTAGAGCAGTGATGTTTTGGGGCTGTCGTTGGGCAAAACGGAATTTCAACTCCTTCCACAGATTATCCATGGGGTTGAGATCTGGAGACTGGCTAGGCCACTCCAGGACCTTGAAATGCTTCTTACGAAGCCACTCCTTTGTTGCCCTTGCTGTGTGTTTGGGATCATTGTCATGCTGAAAGACCCAGCCACGTCTCATCTTCAATGCCCTTGCTGATGGAAGGAGATTTTCACTCAAAATCTCTCGATACATGGCCCCGTTAATTCTTTCCTTTACACAGATCAGTCGTCCTGGTCCCTTTGCAGAAAAACAGCCCCAAAGCATGATGTTTCCACCCCCATGCTTCACAGTAGGTATGGTGCAATTCAGTATTCTTTTTCCTTCAAACAAGAGAACCTGTGTTTCTACCAAAAAGTTCTATTTTGGTTTCATCTGACCAGAACACATTCTCACAGTCCTCTTCTGGATCATCCAAATGCTCTCTAGTGAACCGCAGACGGGCCTGGACATGTACTTTCTTCAGCAGGGGGACACGTCTGGCTGTGCAGGATTTGAGTCCCTGGCGGCGCATTGTGTAACTGATAGTAGCCTTTGTTACTGTGGTCCCAGTTCTCTGTAGGTCATTCACTAGGTCCCCCTGTGTGGTTCTGGGATTTTTGCTCCCTGTTGTTGTTATCATTTTGACGCCACAGGGTGAGGAGGGAGCTGAAAGTCCGTGTTGCCCAACGACAGCCCCAAAACATCACTGCTCTAGAGGAGATCTGCAAGGAGGAATGGGCCAAAATACCTAAAACAGTGTGTGAAAAGCTTGTGAAGAGTTACAGAAGACGTTTGGCCTCCGTTATTGCCAACAAAGGGTACATAATAAAGTATTGAGATTAACCTTTGGTGTAGACCAAATACTTATTTTCCACCATGAACTGCAAACAAATTCTTTAAAAATCAAACAATGTGATTTTCTGTTTTTTTTTTCCCACATTCTGTCTCTCATGGTTGAAGTTTAACCATGTTGACAATTGCAGGCCTCTCGAATATTATCAAGTGGGAGAACTTGCACAATTAGTTGTTGACTAAATACTTATTTGCCCCACTGTATTTTATAGTGGTATGGCCCTCTGTGAGCCAGGAGACACAAAAAGACAGACAAATTATTTTTCTACTCTTCAAAATGAAGACAATTTATTCTCTTTTGCTTCAATTTCAATCAAAATCGAACCATTATTTCTGCGCCACGTCGGTCACCTTACAAAATCTTTGAAATTGGACTTTTAACATATGAACCAACAAATTAAATTATCATACACCACAGTTATTTCTTTATTTTGATCACAATGAAACCAACTCCGTTGCCCTAGAATCAGCAACGTTTTTCCTTTTATCTTACCGGAACATGGACGTAGCCTGCAACTCTCAAACATTGGCGGGATTCTTTTTTGCAGCCACACTACCTAGTTTTTCATATAAAGTAGTTCACTGTACATGTAAAAGCAAATTCTCCTCCAGGCGGCTGTCCTAGTAAAAACACTGAATGACAAATATAGACCCCACTGCTCTGGCCCTTTTTTATTTTCTTGTTTAGCCTTGATAACGTTAACCACTGTGTAACTCTGACCACTCTGCTGGCTTGTTTCTAAAAAGCCATGTTGTGACTAATTAGCGAAACGCGTAGGAGTACTGCGTGGCTCTCGAATAATAATATTTAACTCCTGGGTGAAGAAAATGCATGCTTGAAAGAAACAGAAAAGACAGAGATGGAGACGTGTCATTTGTATGCATGCAAAAAAAAAAAAACTTGGAAAAGTATCCGTCTTTGTATATTGGCAAGCACATTCAGAAAGTTTCATGAAGTAGTCCCAGCATCGCTGACGAGACAGCATTTTATAATAGCAAACATGCCATATGTTCACCTGGTCATCTCCATGGTGTCCTTGGTGAGGTACACAATCCAGTAGACCAGGTTGAAGGCGCCGAAGGAAAGCGGGAAGAGGATGCGAGAGTATTTGTCGATAATGCTCGTGCCCGTCAAGACGTTGTTGGCTGGCATGGCTGAGCCTTGCTGCAGAAAGGCCTGGGCGCTGACGGGCGGATTGGGGAAGGTTTTGGCCGGGCGGTCAAAGAGGGGCGCCGAATTCATCCTCTTCTTCAACACGTTGCTCGCATCTGCCTGGGATAGAGAAGGGAAATTCACTTTTGAAAAAGAAAGCTAGCATGATGTAATACAGGCTGTCCATAAAGTCTCTTTACCATTTAAAAAAATATATTAAAAATTAGGGTTGTTCGATCATGTTTTTTTGCTCCCGATCCGATCCCGATCGTTTTAGTTTGAGTATCTGCCGATCCCGATATTTCCTGACCCGACTGCTTTTTTTGCTCCCGATTCAATTCCAATCATTCCCGATAATTTTTCCCGATCATATACATTTTGGCAATGCATTAAGAAAAAAATGAATAAAACTCGGACGAATATATACATTCAACATAAAGTACATAAGTACTGTATTTCTTTATTATGACGATAAATCCTCAAGATGGCATTTACATTATTAACAACGAGAGGGATCCACGGATAGAAAGACTTGTGACTTTGTATATTGTGACTAAATATTGCCATCTAGTGTATTTGTTGAGCTTTCAGTAAATGATACTGAAGGCCATGCCCAAATGCATGATGGGAAATGGAACCATGACTGTGCGTAGTGCTACCAATGGATATATCTTCTCTGCGTTGGCAAATAACATAAGGTGTTAAGAAAAGGATCAATTGCTCCCTTGCTTCCCCACATTGCTTCCCATGATATTTCTAATCGTAGGGAGAGGGATTGTAAGGCTTTAGCCAATTAAAAAATGGCTCCAAAGGCTGCCAAATTTCACTCTACTCATTTTACGCTGCCTTTTAGCTCGCTATATAGGCAAAACGGCGCCATTACAGATGGACAATGACATGCGACAATGCGTGAGTGGATCGTGCAGCGCATGCATTAATTGCGTTAAATATTTTAACGTGATACATTTTAAATTAATTACCGCCGTTATTGGGATAAATTTGATAACCCTACCTTAAGCCTAAACTAAAGACTCTGGATAAGTGTAACATATTATGTCTGTAACGTTAAATACAATTAGAAAACGATTTAATTAAAAAAAATATATATATATATATATTAAAAAAAGGCATGGCCGATATTTTTTTGCCGATTCCGATACTTTGAAAATGACGTGATCGGACATCTCTATTAAAAATGCAATTGATTTGATATTTTATTCAGATTTGTTCTATTGTATTCAGTGTTTATTAAAGTTTTTTATTACACTGCATTTGTGTGTTTCAGGGATCCTGTGTGTTTTAGTGATGAGGCAACCTTGTTCAGGGAAACTGAACAAACACAATGTAAGAATCTGGTGATCAGAACACCCCAACTTGACTAGAGAAATTGAGCGTAATAGCCCAAAGGTGAATGTGTGGTGTGGGATCATGTGAAATCGAATAATTGGTCCGTTTTTCTTCATTGAGACATCAATTTCTGCAAATGTTTACCTTGACTTTTTAACTGAATACAGTGCCCTCCATAATTATTGGCACCCCTGAAAAATATGTGTTTTTTAGCTTCTAATATATATATATATTTAATCCAAATGATATGGGACCTGAATGGGAAAAAAAAGAGAAAAATCCAACCTTCAATACAAGTGCGTTCATTCAGTGGGGAAAAAAATCCCAAATAAAGAAATAATTATTTGACATCAAACAATGTGTGTCACAATTATTAGGACCCCTGGTGTTAATACTTTGTACAACCCCCTTTTGTCAACAAAACAGCACCTAATCTTCTCCTATAGTGTTTCACAAGCTTGATTTTGGGTCTGGTGAACCATTTCTGTGTAGATTTGGCCAAATGTTTAGGGTCATTGTCTTGCTGAAAGACCCAGTGACGACCCATCTTCAGCTTTCGGGCAGAGGGCAACAGATTTTGATTTTTAAAATGTCCTGGTATTTCAAAGCATTCATGATGCCATGCACCCTAACAAGGTTCCCAGGGCCTTTGGAAGCGAAACAGCCCCACAGCATCACTGACCCACCCCCATACTTCACAGTGGGTATGAGGTGCTTTTCAGCATGCGCATCTTTCGTGGCAAGCCAGACCCAATTAGAGTGTTTGTTGCCAAAAAGCTCAATCTTGGTCTCACACAAAAATACGCACGGTCCCAGGCTTCAACTGATGATCAATCAAGCTCCTCCCATGGCCATCTCAGTCCCCAGACCTTGTTTTGTTGGCAAAAGGGGGTTGTACAAAGTATTAACACCAGGGGTGCTAATAATTGTGACACACATTATTTGATGTCAAATAATTGTTTCTTTATGTGGGATTTTTCCCCACTGAATGAATGCACTTGTATTGAAGGTTGGAATTTTTTCTTTTTTTTCCATTAAGGTCCCATATTACTTGAATTTAAAAAATTATTAGAAGCTAAAAAACACATCTTTTTCAGGGGTGCCAATAATTATGGAGGGCACAGTATATGGCACCACAACTGAATGACCTTCAACCAACCATCATTTTTCAGCAAGATGGTGAACCACCACATTGGGGGCTGCATGTTCGTGGGTTCCTCAATCAAAACATTTCCAGACCGGTGGATTGGAAGGGATGGGCCAATTCCTTGGCCGCCACGTTCACCAGATATCACTCCCCTGGACTTCTTTCTATGGGGCTATGTTAAAAATATCGTGTATCGGACAACGATAAGGGACATTACTGACCTTAAAGGGATCCTCTATTTTTAAGTCAAGTAATTCTTAAAAGATAAATGTTAGTATGAGTTATAATAATAATATATTAAAACCCCTCTTAATGTTTTTGTTTTAAAGACTTGTAGGATCTAGTAAGCCACAATTGTTCTCTTTTACTAAAATATGTTATTAGAAAAATAAAATATTGCCATTGATTTAAAAATATATAATTTTTAGTACGTTTTTACCAACGGAGGACACCATGTTTTATGCGTGCGATGGACGCTCGGGGTGATGACGTAGTTTGTCACTGTCACTAGATGAACACTACCAGTGTTCTGCAATTCGGTTAAAAGCGGTGAGTACTTACTATTTGTGTTTTTATAGTCTTTAATTACCTTTTCATTGCCTTAAAATACTTTTTCCATGTGTCTCCCTCTAATAATTTTAAGCATTGGTGTTTTCTTGTGGTAGATTTAAAGCAGATTGTTGATGTGTTGACCACATTAGTCACATAGCGTATTTAAACCACCCTTAATTTGATAATAATATTTTTAAGTGTTTTCTTCAGGCATTTTAGAATATTCGGTCCGTATGCCTCCAAAAAGAACAAGCTGAAAGCGCACGGTCGTACTTTGGGTGTCAAATTCGCCTCTTGTCAAACGTTTTTCCGGTGTAGAACATTTTGGCAGAACACCGGTTTTGTCCTTTGTACTCTCGTCTCATCTCATCCTGTCTTTCCTGTTCATTTTGCTTGTGCTGCTTGTTTTGTGAAATATCTACAGTGCTGTCATGCTCATTAATGTTCCTCTCGGGTTCAAATTGAACAGATGACATGTTTATGTCGCTAGAGTCATACTGTGGAAGCCCGGAAACGTAACCCTGGGACATCACCGCCCTGTGACGTCAACAACAATGGTGACCTAATAGTTAAACTAATTTTACAAATTGAATTAAAACGAAAAGATCAAGAAGGGTTTTAATATCAAATTATTTTAACTCATATTAATGTTATCTTTTAAGAACTAGTCTTTCTATCCGTGAATCCCGTTAAACGTGACTAATGCGGTCAACAGATCAACAATCTGCTTTAAAGCTAGAACAAGAAAGCACAATGCTTAAAGTATGAGAGGGAAACTCGTGCAAAATGTATTTTGAGGTAATAAAAAAGACTCAATAAAAACACAAATAGTAAGTACCCGCTGCTTTTACCCAATGTGTGCTTGTGTACACATCTCGCCGTGTATAAGGAATTGCAGAACACCGGTAGTGTTCATGTGGCAAGTTTGTCTGTGACAGCTGCGGACTCCGCACTGTTGCTGCTTGCAGGTAGCGTTTAGTAACATTAACTAACACCAAGAGGACCATGTTATTTTTTTCTACATCAATATTATGTGTATTGTTTAGATGCAATCATTAACAAGTCTGTTTGTCAATCTGTTACGGTCTGCGAACGCGGAAGCAAGCAGACAACAATAACAGAGGGATTGGATAAAAGGGTTAATTGAACACACAAAAAACACACAATCGCGTAAAGGGTCCGTGACAGTAGATTGGGATCAATTTTTAAAAATGTTAAAGTGATCCTCTAACTTGAATACATGTAGGCTCTAATAAACCACAATTCTTCTCTTGTACTCAAATATGTTAGAAACACATAAAATGTTAAATCAATGGCAATATTTTATAATATTTAATCCATATTTTGACTTAGTTGGCGCCATGGTTTGCGGTCTCGCAGTGATGACGTCATTGGGATCTTTCCAAATGTGTAGCGTGTTCAACAATTCCTTATTGCTGCTTAAACTCGCAAAGTAAAATCCTAAGATGTGCTGCTTTTGGATGCAATTTCCAGTCAAATGGAAACAAGGGGAGTGAAGTGAGTGGTCAAGGTGGAATTATTATTTTTAGTGAATAAATGTGCATAAGTGGAAGCTTCTCCCCCTTTTTGGTCCCTGTATGCACGTATCCTACCCACCACGCGTTACAACTGGCGCCCGAACATTTTTCCTGGATCCTCAGTCAAGTAAGGGATCCGTCTATTTTCTTGATCCGACGGTCCCACCGCGTCTGCAATATTGGTTTCGGATCTGTCCATTTTTTTGATTCGTCGGTCCCACAGCGGCTTTTCGGATCAGTCTGTTTTATGGAATCGACGGCCTGATCGCCGCTGCGACATTGCCATGGGATCTGTCTAATTCCTGGATCTTTGAGTGAGTAAAAAACACGGATTTGGATTACTATTGCTATCTTTTATGTTGACTATTCTTCGTGAGAGTTTTCCCCAAATCATACCAAATGACTAAAGCACTATGGCACGCTACAGTGACGACAGTGACTCTGACGTGGACCTTACAACAATGTTGGAGTTCGTCAGGGAACGCGTGTTTGCGTACTGCTGAGCTCCCAAGTTAAGAGTGGTCAAGGTGGAAATATTATTTTTTGAGAATAAATGTGCATAAGTGGACGCTTCTCTCCTTTTTGGTACTTTTATACACGTATCCGAGCTACCACACGTTACAATGTACAAGACATGGATAACACAAGGTGTGCTCTTTGGCCTGTACTGTATGTAAAGCACACGACAGCTCTGGATGCTAACAATCTACATAATTATATTGGGATAAGTTTGAAACGCAGTATGCTTACCTTGAATATCTGCTAATGAAACTGGAGTTCCAAACAGCACTCTCTCGCATCACCAGTTTTGCCCAACTTTTGTCTTATCAGGTATTTGCTGCACGCATTTTTCCCTGAAGCATGTCTTGTGAACGGCCGACAGTTCTGTCCTGCTCTTCACTTTTCAGGTCTGGTTCAAATAGGAAGGGTAGAACTGACGACATGTTGGGAAAACTAACAAGTGACACGCTGGAATTTCGGCAACGGGACCGGTGACGTCACGCACTGCGACGTAACAAGAATGGCGACTTATCAGTTAAAATAATTTTACAAACTTTATTAAAACAAAAACATTAAGAGGGGTTTTAATATCAAATTATTATAACTCATACTAACATTTATCTTTTAAGAATTAATTGTCTTAAAAATAGAGGATCCCTTTAAAAAAAAAAAAAAGGAGGTAAAATCACGGTGAGAGGCAGATGGACAATAAAAAAAATAAAAAAAACAAGACAAGAAGGCAACCACAAACTGTCAAATGGCAGAAAGTCAATATCTCGGCAAGCCGCCTAGGATCGGTTTAAAGACACTGCTAATGAGTTGGAATTGGATGCGGGTACGACATCGTGAACTCAACCCACAACTATGTAACAAAACAATCTGACCAGCAGCAGAATGTGACAAAATCATGCCAGTCGTCATACTAACTTCGCTTGCTAGCTAGCACAGCTATTCCCCAAGTCCAGCCTAACCGTGTCATCACCCCAAAATGGCGCACTCCGTAGGTCAAAACGTACTAAATTTCATAGATTTTTAAATCAATGGCAATACTTTATGTGTTTTTAATAACATATTTTAGCCAACTTACAATTGAACAGCAATTGACAATTAGAACCCACAAGGCTTTAGGGCCGTGGTTCCCTTTAAAAACTTTGTTTAAATATTGAGAAACAGCAGACAAGTAGCTCGACAAAGGGAATCAATGATGGCTGTTCTATTCCCAAAAGGGATTTCAGCATTTTTTGGGGAGGGCAGGAATCCAAACATATTGACACATGGTTATAGGCATGCCTCATCAAGTTTGAGTAAACCAAACCCATGCTCCATGCTGTAAATCACACGCGGTGTGCAAGGAGAGAAACACTAAAGTACTTCTGGGAATTGGGTCAAAAAACACCATGTCGCCAGCAGATAGTCAGCGTGAGAGCGAGACTGCCAGCCGGTGCAATAATCCAAAGAAAACAGCACGGAATCTTTTACCTGCAGTAGCCCAGAAATAGAACAAACACTGAGCTTTGAGATTATCCAAGTCCACTCTACAAAGAAAAATGACATTAAAGTGCAAAAAAAAAAAAAAAATGTTTCAATTTTACAATTTATGGACTGAGAGTGAGACAGTATTACACCAGTTATAGGATAATTTGCCAATCCATTGAACATGACTGTAACACCAATGTTAAGGTGCCATGAAATTCAATATACACATACAGTATCAACCTTTCCCAAAGGAATTCAAGACACACACTGTTCTCTTTGCCTGTCACCTCTAAAACCTTTCTCTGTCTGAATGAATTTCCAAATAAAATGTATCTCAGTTTAAACAAAAACATAGGGACAACATCAGTTTTGTGGGGAAACTACAGCACTGCTCCCATATTAATGAGCCTCCTTCTTTCTAATATTTCTCATCGCCGCCCTTCTCTCACCCAGCTCACCATCACCATTCTTGTTTGCAGTCTAGTCACCTCCCGGATGGATTATTGTCATTCACTACTCTTCGATCCACAAATAAATCCCTCCAGAAACTGCAGCTCCTCCAAAACTCAGCAGCGCGCCTCATCACGCCAACCTCATCAGCCACCATCCTCCGTCAACTCAACTGGCTTCCAGTAAAACAAAGAATTAATTGAAAGATCATCCTCATCACCTTTTAAGGTCCTCGCGGTCCAGCCCCATCCTATTTACAGTGGTATGAAAAAGTATCTGAACCTTTTGGAATTTCTCACATTTCTGCATAAAATCACCATCAAATGTGATCTGAGCTTTGTCAAAATCACACAGATGAAAAAACAGTGTCTGCCTTAACTAAACCACCCAAACATTTAAATGTTTTCATATTTTAATGAGGATAGTGTGCACACAATGACAGAAGGGGGAAAAATAAGTAATTTGTGCCCCCCCATTCTTGGGAGCAATAACTTCAACCGGACGTTTCGTGTAGCTGCAGATCAGTCTGGCACATTGATCAGGACTAGGGCTGTCAAAATTATCGCGTTAATTAATTTTTTAAAATTAATCACGTTAAAATATTTGACGCAATTAGTGCACAAATGCCCCGCTCAAACAGATTAAAATGACAGCAAAGTGAAATGTGTACTTCTTGTGTTTTTCCGAGTTTTATCGCCCCCTGCTGGCGCTTGGGTGTGACTGATTTTATAGGCTTTAGCACCCATGAGCATTGTGTAAGTAATTATTGACATCAACAATGGCGGGCTACTAGTTTCTTTTTTGATTGAAAATTTTACAAATTTTACTAAAACGAAAACATTAAGAGGGGTTTTAATATAAAATTTCTATAACTACACTAGATGACATCTGTTATAAGCATTCATGAATGTTTATGACAGTGTCACATCATAATGTCATCATGATTGTCTTATGACAGTTTTATGGCACCACTATCAAATAAAGTGTTTCCAAATACCATAACTATCAATTAGGGCTGTCAAAATTATCGCGTTAACAGGCGTTCATTTTTTAAATTAATCACGTTAAATTATTTGACGCAATTAACGCAGATGCCCTGCTCAGAGAGATTTATGTGACAGTACAGTGAAACGCTCACTTGTTGTGTTTTATGGAGTTTTGCTGCCCTCTGCTGGCGCTTGGGTGCGACTGATTTTATAGGCTTCAGCACCGATGATCATTGTTTAAGTAATTATTGACATCAACAATGGCGGGCTACTAGTTTATTTTTTGATTGAAAATTTTATAAATTTTATTAAAACGAAAACATTAAGAGGGGTTTTAATATAACATTTCTATAACTTGTACTAACATCTATCTTTTAAGAACTACAAGTCTTTCTATCCATGGATCGCTTTAACAGAATGTTAATAATGGTAATGCCATCTTGTTGATTTATTGTTATAATAAACAAATACAGTACTTATGTACCGTATGTTGAATGTATATATCCATCTTGTGTCTTATCTTTCCATTCCAACAATAATTTACAGAAAAACATGGCATATTTTATAGATGGTTTGAATTGCGATTAATTGTGTTTAGTTACGATTAATTAATTTTTAAGCTGTAATTAACTCGATTAAAAATTTTAATCGTGTGACACCCCTAATCTGGACTAATCTCGGCCAATTGTTCTCTACAAAACTGCTGTAGTTCAGTCAGATTCCTGGGATGTCTGGCATGAATCGCTGTCTTTAGGTCATGCCACAGCATCCAAATGGGGTTCAAGTCTGGACTTTGACTTGGCCACTCCAGAATGTGTATTTTGTTCTTCTGAAAACATTCTGAAGTTGATTTACTTCTGTGTTTTGGATCATTGTCTTGTTGCAGCATCTATCCTCTTTTTAGCTTGAAATGTCTGACAGACGCACAGGTTTTCCTGCAAAACATCCTGACAAACTTTTGAATTTTATCTTCCATTAATGATTGCAAGTTGTCCAGGCCCTGAGGCAGCGAAACAACCCCAAATCATGATGCTCCCTCCACCATGCTTCACGGTGGGGGTAGGGTGTTGATGTTGATGAGCTGTTCCATTTTTTTCTCCACACTTGACGTTATGTGTTACTCCCAAACAATTCAACTTTGGTTTCATCAGTCCACAAAATATTTTCCCAAAACTTTTGAGCAGTGTCCAAGTGCCTTTTTGCGAACGTTAAACGAGCAAAAATGCTTTTTTTTAGACAGCAGTGGTTTCTTCCGTGGAGTCCTCCCTTGAACACAATTCTTGGCCATAGTTTTACATATAGATTATGTGTGCACATAGATATTGGACTGAACCAGGGATTTCTGTAAGTGTTTAGCAGACACTCTAGGGTTCTTTTTTACCCCTTTGAGTATTCTGCGCTGAACTCTTGGCGTCATCTTTGGTGGACGGCCACTCCTTGGGAGAGAAGCAACAGTGCAAAACTCTCTCCATTTGTAGACAACTTCTCTGACTGTTGATTGATGAACATCCAGACCTTTAGGGATGGTTTTGTATGCTTTCCCAGCTTTATACAAAACAACAATCCTTGATCGCAGGTCTTCAGACAGCTGTTTTGACTGAGCCATGATGCACATCAGACAATGCTTCTCATCAAGACAATTCTTACCAGGTCCGTGTTTTATAGTGGGCAGGGCAGCTTCAAACCACTCATCAGTTATTGGGCACACAGCTGACTAAAATTATTTGGTAAAAATTAGAGATGTCCCGATCGATCGGGATCACGTCATTTTTAAAATATCGGAATCCGCAAAAAAATATCGGCCATGCCTTTTTTTAATTTCCTTTATATTTTTTAATAAAATCGTTTTCTAATTATATTTAACGTTACAGACATAATATGTTACACTCATCCAGAGTCTTTAGTGTGGGCTTAAGGTAGGGTTATTAAATTTATCCTGATAACGGCGGTAAGTAGTTTTTTTTTTTTAAATGTATCATGACAATAAATTGGCTAAAGCCTTGCAATCCCTCTCCCCACGAGTAGAAATATCATGGGAAGCAATGTGGGGAAGCAAGGTAGCAATTGATCTCTTTCTTAACACCTTATTTTATTTCCCAACGCAGAGAAGATATATCAATTGGTAGCACTACGCAGTCATGGTTCCACTTCCCATCATGCATTGGAGCATGGCTACATTATCATTTACTGAAAGCTCAACAAACACACTAGATGGCAATATTTAGTCACAATATACAAAGTCACAAGTCTTTCTATCCATGGATCCCTCACACAGAAAGAATGTTAATAATGTAAATGCCATCTTGAGGATTTATTGTCATGATAAACAAATACAGTACTTATGTACTGTATTTTGAATATGTATATTCGTCTGTGTTTTATTCATTTTTTTTTCTTAATGCATTGCCAAAATGTATATGATCGGGAAAAATAATCGGGAATGATTGGAATTGAATCGGGAGCAAAAAAAAAAGCAATCGGATCGGGAAATATCGGGATCGGCAGATACTCAAATTAAAACGATCGGGATCAGATTGGGGGCAAAAAAACATGATCGGAACAACCCTAGTAAAAATGGGTTTCAATTGCTCTTTAGGTTTCCTTAGGCAGAGGGTTCACTTACTTATTTTTCCCCTTTCTGTCATTGTTCACATGCTATCCTCATTAAAATATGACAACCTATAGTATAAATGTTTGGGTGGTTTTAGTTAAAGCAGACATTGTTTTTACATCCGTGTGATTTTGACAAAGATCAGGTAACATGTTGATTCCGACTTTATGCAGATGTATGAGATATTCCAGAAGGTTCAGATACTTTTTCATACCACTGTATCTAACTTCCCATGTATTATCTCTGTTGTCTTCTACCTTCCATCTTTCTGTCCCATGTGCCTGTCTCGCCACCTTAACTTCCACAGCGCTCAATCACTAGACCCCCCAGCTCTGGAAATCTCTAACCCCCGACCTTTGCAATATTACTTCTTTCTCACTTTTTTCAAATCCAGACTCAAACTACATCTGTCCAAGCCAGAGGTGGAACGAATGTGAACAGGGCCTGGGTAAGGTGAGTAAAAACGGGGCCACATGAGTGGACTGTCCCACCGATGTGGTTGCCAATTGCCAATTATATAATTATTCGCGGGCCCCTCCTCAAGATGATTGACTGATGTGTGTGTGTTGGGTGACGGGGGCAGGTGCTAATGACAAATTTGGTAGGGGCCCCTCCAGACAACCGGGGGGCCGGGGGCTGACGGAGATATTTTGACACTATATTACTTTGATGGCTTTGTAGATTAAGATTAATATGAGTACTTTGTTAAATTCTTGAATAAAGTAAGATAGAACTCAGTTTTGCTCCCCCTGCCTATTTAAAAAAAAACGCTAGCGCACATGCTAGTGTAACATAGGTTAGGATTCCCAATTTTTAGCGAGTGCTTGTTTTTTCCACACTCCCTGAATGCACCACGTCACATGACAAGTCACATTATACCAATTAGCCAATCATCAGTCACTTAGGCACTATATAACCTGCCTTGACTCATCACCCGAGTCTTGCGGGAGAGAAGCCAAGGAGCAACAGCTAGATGTCAGTCTCAAACACTTTTTAAATGTGTCCACTGTCCAACCAATTGTATGTTTCAAACTTGTTTAAGTGCTGTTTCATAATTTATAGAACCAGACTTTTTTATTTGTGTTGGGGACCTGTTAGTGTGTGCTCAACTACATCCAAGTGAACTGGTGAGTCTTAATTTTGTCATGTTGTTAGCAGATTAGCCACCATGCTAACTTATGCTAACTTGTGTATTCATGTGATCTTCTGTGTCTTTATGTGCTTATTATTTTATCATGTTAGCATGCAAAGATGCTAATGCTATTTCATTTTCGTAATTGGGATGGTTGGTCCTATGGTGGATGGTCGTATGTTTTTCGTGCGCCTTGTACTAGTATGTGTAATACCAAAATATCACCTGAAAATGAACCTGTGCCTTTTAATACAGTGCACCCTTTGGTCGCAAAAATACGGTACTTTTATCTTTTAATTTACATCTATTGTACAGTGTCCGTAGGTATTTTGAAAGGCTATTCTCATTAAAATGTATTATTATTATTTTCAAAATTGTTCCACCAAAAGACAAAAATGAATAGGGAAAAAATACTAACCGGCGAAGGCAAAACCGGTAAGTCGTTGGAGCAATAAGTTATAAAATACCTGAAATATCCTCGATTAGTACTTGCACACTAATAAAGCATCTTTACTTTATTTCCTACTGCTGTTAATATCCAACTGCTGACTAACTTAAAAGTACATTAGAAAACATAAGGGCAGTGTGCCAGATGAATAATTAACATACCACCAGAGGTGGGTAGTAATGTTACATTTACTTCAGTTACTTTTTGAGAAAAAAATTACTTTAGTTTCACCACACAATACTTTTTACTTGAGTAGATTTGTGAAGAAGGGGGATGGGGATGGCGTGGCTCAGTGGTAGAGTAGTTGTCCCCTAACCCAGAGGTTGTGGGTTCAATTCTCTGCCCTGATGAACTCTCCTAAGTATCCTTGAGCAAGATACTGAACCCCACCTTGCTCCTGGTGCTGCGTCACCAGTAGGTGGATGGAGATGTAGTTGGTGTAAAACAAAGCACCTTGAAAGGTGGAAAAGCGATATACAAGTATAACACTATTTACTAAGAAAATAAGAACTCTTACTCCGCTACTTTGGCCTGCATTATTCGTTGCATTTTTCCTCTTTATTCTACGTATTGACTTTTTTGTAGAGATGCCGACAGTAGCTCTACCAGTTTCAACAATGAGATGTTGCAACAATGAACACATGACTCCATTATACCATTCAGATGTAACGATGTTTGTGGTCTGATTTTGATGACCGTATTTGCCCGAATATAAGACGCTGTTTTTTGCGTTGAAATTAGATTGAAAAAGAGGGGGTCGTCTTATACTCGCGGTCTAGACATTATACCTATTCACGACGCTAGATGGCACCAGATATCATTGAAGCGATGTTCTGTCATGACAGATCTCAGCTACTCTCAAGTTTAACTAGTTTGCATTATTCTATTGCAATGTTTTTCCTTATTCAGATTTGTTTCAAGACTACGGTTACAGTTAGACTTCACTTTGATGGTTAATGCAGTTATTGCAATTTTGTTGTTTTATTACAATAGATTGGTTTTTTTACATTTCAAAACCCAGAAATGTTCAGATATTAAGATTTGAATGATGCAAAATAACATGCTTTTTCTCTCAAATAGTGTTATAATCATTTGTTTCAGATGTAATTATTTTTTTGTATAAAAAATAATTTGATGGTCAAAAAGTCTTTTTTTTCCCAAACTTGAGTCTTGAAAAAGAGGGGGTAGTCATACAATCAGGGCGGTCTTCTATTCGGGCCAATACGGTATTTTTGTTTCATCTTTTGGCGTAATACGGTCATATAATAGGCAATATACAGTATAATAATGCAGCTCATATAGATAAACTGCTGAGAAGAAAACTATACCTTTGGTAAATGAAAAATATCTGACATTGTAAGCAGTAACTCATTACTGGAGTATTCTTTTCAGCGAATACTTTTTTACTTGTACTTGAGTAAATTTTTGGATGCCTACTTTCACTTGAGTAATATTATTTAGAACAGGGGTGTCCAAACTTTTTGCAAAGGGGGCCAGATTTAGTGTGGTAAAAATGTGGGGGGCCGACTTTGGCTTACGTCCTTTACGTAGAACAATATATTTAAGCAAGCCATTCAGTGTGTCACATTTGCTTAATTATTTTTTTCTCTTTGGACTCTCGGGCTCTTGCGAAATACTGCTGCTGTGAAATTAAACTAGCTCCAAGTTGCTTCAATTTCTCGTTGCAAAGCTTCCCTGTAATCTTGCTGTACATGTCAGCGTGTCTTGTTTGGTAATATCGCCTCACATTGAAATCTTTAAAAACAGCGACGTCTCTTTGCAATTGAGGCAGACTCAGTTGTTGCGTATTTTACTGGAGAAATAGTTGAATTTCCACCTATCCTTGAAGCGCGGCCGTCAGTCACCTTTCTTTTTTGTTGATTGTCACCATTTTAGAAAATGGATGTAATGGGTCACACGGAGTAATGTTGCTTAGCGCTTAAATACCTCCAACATGAAGCAATTATCAGAGAATCCCTAAATATGAAAAAATAAGGTCCTAATAATACCTTTTTTCAAATTTGTAAAAAGAAAAGTCAAAATGAATATGTGTAATAAGCGCTCTATATCTATAACCCATGCCAAATCATGTTTTTTTTCTCATGGAACCTGCAGATGCATGTGTTGACTTGCATCCTTCATTTTTGTCAAAAAAAAAATGTAAAAATTCTAAATTTATCTCAAAATCATGGAATTTTAGTTGTATCAAATGTGATAAATTTGGCAATAAAGGGTTAAAGTGCTGCTGCCTTTTAGTGGGTAAATGAGGGACAGCATTTTGTGTGTAAGCTACTTCATATGCTGGTTGCAGTACTGCTGACCAATTCATTAAGTCTGTGTTCGGGCCAGACGTTATTGATTTTATGACAGAGGCTGGGGGCCAGATGAAATTTGACCACGGGCCGCATTTGGCCCCCGGGCCGGACTTTGGACATGTCTGATTTAGAAGTAACGCTAGTCCTACTTGATGTTTTTTTTTTTTTTTTTGACTACTGTACCTACTACTGAAATAAGGTATTCAAGAAAATAATGAGGTGTGATAAGAAAACCAAGGAAAACTTCACTTAACCTAAAAAGTAAGTTTTCATAATTCCTTTGCTTCCGCTTTGCTAGAATGAGATCTATTTTAGGATGGACATTTGCACGTATTTTATTTTTGGGTGCCTATTGGGCAGTTCTGTAAATTCCATTTCCAGTCTGTTCATCAATTCCACCACATGGAGTGTGGTGTGTGAGTGTGCATTTCATTTTGTGTGTGTGTGTACTACAGTATACATGGCAACAGTTCCCATAGAGACACTTTATTTCTAATAATGACACACTAGCTTGGTTGGCTTCTTGCTAGTTGAATCCCAGTGGTGTAAGCTACTCTTTATACTCTACTCCACATTTGTATACACACACACACTGACATAGCACAGATGGTCACCTACTATTGGGCAAGACGGTAAATTCCGATTGTTTGGGTATGTGTACAGTACATGCGGGGGTGGTTGCAATCGATATGTAAATGTTTTGTGTGTATATGAAGCAGTTTATGCGAAGGCGTGTGTGAAATAAGGTTACAGTAGCTGCGTAATGCCAATATGTGCGGTTTGGGAGCATGTTCATAGGTCATCTACATATTTGTAAGTGGGTGGTGGGTGGGCGTTAACGCGCTTGCAAAAGTTAACATTTATGTACTGCTATTAACTAGGGCTGTCAAACGATTAAAATTTTTAATCGAGTTAATCACAGCTTGAAAATTGATTAATGGTAATTAATCGCAATTCAAACCATCTCTAAAATATGCCATATTTTTCTGTAAATTATTGTTGGAATGGAAAGATAAGACACAAGATGGATATATACATTCAACATAAGTACTGTATTTGTTTATAACATTAAATCAACAAGATTGCATTAACATTCTGTTAAATCGATCCATGGATAGAAAGACTTGTTGTGCTTAAAAGATAAATGTTAGTACAAGTTATAGAAATTTTATATTAAAACCCCTCTTAATGTTTTTGTTTTATTAAAATTTGTAAAATTTTCAATCAAAAAATATACTAGTAGCTCACCATTGTTGATGACAATAATTACACAATGCTCATGGAAAAATGCCCATAAAATCAGTCACACCCAGGCGACAGCAGAGAGACAAAAAACACAAGTAACAAGTGGACATGACACTCAGTGCTGTCATTTTAATCATTTTGAGCGGGGCATGTGCGTTAACTGCGTCAAATATTGTAACGTGATTAATTTAAAAAATTAATTACCGCCCGTTAACGCGATAATTTTGACAGCCCTGCTAAAAACCTAAAACCTAAAAACACAATTGACAATGGTTTTGATTCGCCATAGTTTCCCTCATCAATTCACAGTGTGATATATTCCTTTTGTATGTGTAGTCGGAACGTATTTAGCAGTGTTTAGTCGTGCCACTCATGTGACGTGCTGCGCCTCCGCCTCACACACACCCTAAAGCCCTTTTCACACACTTTTACCAGGAAATTCCCGTGTAAGGTTACGTGGGATTTACTCGCGTCATTACTTTCAGACATGTAGAGATGTCCCGAGAATGACACGGGTTGGACACTTTCACACACTTGCGCCGTGTTGCTCACTGGCGCTCTCTGTGCGGGGAGGGCTGCTGGCGCGATTTAATAACCCAGACATTACGTCATTTTCGGCATCGGCTGTCACAATGTTTATCAAATCGTGTTTTGTTCCAGAGGGAACGTTCCCGACGTCGTAACTGCACCAATTCAAGCTCATCAAGACTGTATTTAAGCCCAGGCGCTCCAAGAGAAGGGTGCCGAGATAATAACTTGCTGGGCGCCATTCGACACCACTGCTGCCCTTGTTCTGAAATCCCTAACGTTGTGCTGGTATTTGAGTTTATTTGTTTTGTTGTCATTGGCAGACTGGGGTGGTGTTTTCCGAATTTTCCAGGTTCACGGTGAATAAGTAACAGGCACTTTTGCTCAATAGACAATGTTTATTGATTAGAAAATGCAGAATAAATTAGATTTATTGATAACAATCCAACAAGCATGCATAACAAGGGTAACGATGACGCTAGATTTGAGAATCCCGGCGCTACGTTACAGCACAACCAGGTGTCCCTTAGCAATGAAAATCGCTTACCGTGACAAATGAGCGGGAGCCAACGTTCCGGTAAGGCGGCAAAGGAACAAAGCCAGGCGATCCGTACGTGACCCGCTGGCTCTGGGATTGACAAACTCAAATCTAGCATCATCGTTACCCTTGTTATGCTTGTTTTTTATGCTTGTTGCTTGCTCTTGTTGGATTGTAATCAATAAATCTCATTTATTCTGCATTTTCTAATCAATAAACATTGTCTATTGAGCAAAAGTGTGCCTGTTACTGATTCACCGCGAACCTGGAAATTTCGGAAATCAGGTGGTGGTCCCAATTTTTAAGAAGGGGAAACGGAGGGGTGCTGGAGAGGAGGGTGTTGGAAAGTCAAATCTCAGATTCAGGAGGCGCGGTGTGGTTTTCTTCCCGGCTGTGGAACAGTGGACCAGCTCAGGGTGCATGGGAGTTCGCCCAACCTGTCTAAATGTGTTTTGTGGATCTGGGGAAGGCGTTTGACCATGTGCCTCGGGGAGTCCTGTGGGGGGTGGTCTGGGAGAACTGGGTACCCACCCCCTCGGTAAGGGCTGTTCAGTTCCTGTTCGACCGGTGTCAGAGTTTGGTTCACATTCCTGGCAGTAAGTCGATTCGTTCCCAGTGAGGGTTGGACTCCACTTAGGCTGCCCTTTGTCACCGATTCTGTTCATAATTTTTTGGGGACAGAATTTCTAGGCGCAGCCAAATTGTTGAAGGGGTCCGGTTTGGTGACTTCAGCATTGTATCTCTGCTTTTTGCAGATGATGTGGTGCTGTTGGCTTCATCAAGCCGTGACCTCAGACTCTCACTGGAGTGGTTCGCAACTGAGTGTGAAGCGGTTGGGATGAACATCAGAACCTCCAAATCAGAGACCATGGTCCTCAGTCGGAAAAGGGTGGAGTGCCCTCTCCAGGTCGGGGATCAGATCCTGTACCAAGTGGAGGAGTTCAAGTATCTCAGGTTCTTGTTCACGACTAAGGGTGGGAGGGAGCAGGAGATCGACATGCGGATCGGTGCAGCGTCTGCAGTAATGTGGACTCTGCACCAGTCCATAGTGGTGAAGAAGGAGTTGAGCCGAAAGGCGAAGCTCTCGATCTACGTTCCTACCCTCACCTATGGTCGTGACAGAAAGAACAAGATCCCGGATACAAGCGTACGAAATGACTTTCCTCCGCAGGGTGTCCGGGCTCTCCCTTAGAGTTAGGGTGAGAAGCCCGGGCATCTGGTTCAGATGCTTCCTGGATGCCTGCCCAGAGAGTTGTTTTGGGCATGTCCCACTGGTGGTAGGCCCCGGGGACGACCCAGGACATGCTGGAGAGACTGTCTCGCAGCTGGCCTGGGAACTCCTTGGGATCCCGCGGGAGGAGCTGGTTTAAGTGACTGGGGAGAGGGAAGTCTGGGCTTCCCTGTTAAAACTGCTGCCCCCGCAACCCGACCCCGGAGCAAGTAGAAGATGATGGATGTTTTGTTGTCTTATCGGCTCTCTGCCTACCGCTTGGGTTAGTATTATTGATCCCCATCGACCTACTGTCACGGACCCATTGTGTCATTCCCCCTTTTCCGCGATTGCGTGTATTTTTGTTTGTATTGAATGAACCCTTGAACGCTTCCCTCCGTTGTTTTCTGCTTGGAGGTACACCCTTGTTTCAGCAGTTGCGATCGGCAACAAAATAAACCACACATTTCCAAAGATGGACGATGGACTCGATTGTACGATCTAGTAGCAATTTAGTTATGTTTTCAGTTCAATTAGGCGAATTCCAGCCTGCTATGTTAATAATTGCGATGTTTGTTTACCGCTTTCCGTCTTACTGCGAAGATAGAGGAAATGACGATCGGCCTGCCATGATATTCATGTCAACAGCCATCGTGCTGTGACCCGGGAATTTAACGCTTGCTTTAACATAAGCCTCGTCCCGGGACTTTCACGGGAATTATACTAAGACGCGACTCAATAATGCCCGCATAATCTCCGTGTCAGTTGACCCAGGAAATTGCGTTCACATACAAGGGCTGCCCATTTACATCGCACAATTTTCATTGTATTTCGGCATGTGTGAAAGGGGCTTAACTCACCGGTGAGTAAGCCTGTGCTCATTTTTTGAAACATATGTGTCAGGTGCTGTTTGGTAAGTTTTACCTTCTCATCTTGGCTAGATATACCATGTTGCTTTAGCCTTTAAAGGTCTGTGCTGAGTGATCGTCACACACTAAACTAACTTTGAGAGACAGCGAGAACCAAAAGTGGTATTTAGCCTGTGGCAAAAATGTTTTTGCCATGTGGCAATTTTTTTTGCCATGTGGCAATATTTTTTTGCTATGTGGCAATATTTTTTTGCCATGTGGCAATTTTTTTTTGCCGTGTGGCAATTTTTTTTTGCCGTGTGGCATTTATTTGGGGTATGTGGCAAAATGCATTTCGGTTTGTGGGGGGCTATATGGTATTTTGGGGGGTATATGGCTGTTTTGCAGGCCATACAAGTCCATGCCATTGACGGCTATGCACGTCCAAATTGTTTTTTTCATTTTAAATGGCAGAAAAACATCTGTGGCTGTGTTTTTTGACCGTACACTTTACATTAGAGCTTATCGGCATTCATCTGGAACCCCAAGTAAGGCTCTGCCATTGACAGCTATGCACGTCCAAATTGTTTTTTCATTTTAAATGGCAGAAAAACATCTGTGGCTGTGTTTTTTGACCGTACACTTTACATTAGAGCATATCGGCATTCAACTGGAACCCCAAGTAAGGCTCTGCCATTGACGGCTATGCACGTCCAAATTGTTTTTTTTCATTTTAAATGGCAGAAAAACATCTGTGGCTGTGTTTTTTGACCGTACACTTTACATTAGAGCTTATCGGCATTCAACTGGAACCCCAAGTAAGGCTCTGCCATTGACGGCTATGCACGTCCAAATTGTATTTTCATTTTAAATGGCAGAAAAGCATCTGTGGCTGTGTTTTTTGACCGTACACTTTACATTAGAGCATATGGGCATTCAACTGGAACCCCAAGTAAGGCTGTGCCATTGACGGCTATGCACGTCCAAATTGTTTTTTCATTTTAAATGGCAGAAAAACATCTGTGGCTGTGTTTTTTGACCGTACACTTTACATTAGAGCTAATCGGCATTAATCTGGAACCCCAAGTAAGGCTCTGCCATTGACGGCTATGCACGTCCATGCCATGGATACCAGTGTTTTACCAGTGCAATTATTATAATTTTTTTTCTGCCAGTCAAGTGATTTGGATATGGAACCATGTTGGACAATCCCTTTGGGCTCCGTAATTATCAAAAGGTTAAGATGCTCTGGTCTAGAGGATCCACACATGTGCACAAAGATACCAAATGCCATACAGTCCGTTTTTACCAACTTGTCAGTTTTCTTCTAGTGGTATGTGCTGCTTTTACTTGCCTGTCAGAAAAAAAAAATTTGGACGTGCATAGCCGTCAATGGCAGAGCCTTACTTGGGGTTCCAGATGAATGCCGATAAGCTCTAATGTAAAGTGTACCATCAAAAAACACAGCCACAGATGTTTTTCTGCCATTTAAAATGAAAAAAACAATTTGGACGTGCATAGCCGTCAATGGCATGGACTTGTATGGCCTGCAAAACAGCCATATACCCCCCAAAATACCATATACCCCCCCCACAAACCGAAATGCATTTTGCCACATACCCCAAATAAATGCCACATGGCAAAAAAAAAAATTGCCAGATGGCAAAAAAAAATTGCCACATGGCAAAAAAAAATTGCCACATGGCAAAAACATTTTGCCACATGGCAAAAACCACTTTTGGTTTTCGGCCCTGCTGCTAACTTTAGCATTACCATAGCGTTAAGTTTAGCATTAGCATTTGGCACAATGACTCTCTCTGTCTCGGAAAACATTTTACATAGTTTGTGGCGTACAGGTGAGTTTAATTAATTGCAAATAATGTGCTGTTTTCCTGCTGAGTGTGTATTATCATTATTAAAATAGTAATGTCCTTGTCGACTAGTTATGTGCTCGTCTGTCATGTACATTCGAAATAGTTGGAAACCTTTTATTTATTTATTTATTTTTGGACTAAAACTTTTGAAGTTTATGGACAAAAACATTTTGAGAATTGTCGACTAAAACTAGATGAAGACGAACACATTTTGAAATGACGAAAATATGACTAAGACTACTAAATATTTTCGTCCAAAAGACTAGGACGAACCAATGACTTCATGATGTATTGACACATTCGCCATTCACTGCGTCACATCTTCCCGAAAGGGGCCGTCCCACACTCCGCTTCATTTATTAGCAGTCGGTCACATGCAGCGATCTAGCATACAAACAGGAAGGATTGTCTCAGGAGTGATTTGTTCGAGGTTTCAAGATAATTATTATATTTTTTGTACCATGCATGCATTTTGAAATGTGAAAAAAATCAATGGGAGAAATTGGCCGTTACAGCATTGGAATTATATTTAGCAATGTTTACGTAAAATAAATGCTACCTACACCTTTTTTTTTTTTTTTTTAGCTTTTAACCAAGAATCGAGACTTTTACGTCCATTTCTATATAAGAATTCAGGGATTTAGCGATATATGCCATGTTGCTTTAGCCTTTAAAGGTCTGTACTGAGTGATCGTCACACACTAAACTAACTTTAGCATTAGCATTTGGCGCGGTGACTCGGTCTCTTGGAAAACATTTTACATAGTTTGTGGCGTACAGGTGAGTGTGATTAATTGCAAAACTGCGTCACGTCTTCCCGAAGGGGGCCGTCCCACACTCCGCTTCATTTATTAGCAGTCGGTCAAATGCAGGGATCTAACGCCGGATTTAGGTTGAAAAAGTACGAAAGCTGTACAGCATACAAACAGGAAGGATTGTCTCAGGAGTGATTTGTTCGAGGATTCATTATTATATATTTCGTACTATGCATGCATTGTGAAATGTTATGAAAAAAATTCATGGGCGAAATTGGCCGCGACAGCACTGGCATTATACTTAGCAATGTTTATGTAAAATAAATGCTAACTGCACCTTTTTTTTGCTTTTAACCAAGAATCGAGATTATTTTACGTCCATATCTATAAAGAATTCGAGGATTTAAGCATTCATTCAAAAAAGCTCTTTGTCTGTGTTTCCACTCTGTCAGCTTTGACGGAGGTAGGCCCCTGTGAATCGGCCCCATGTCCCGTCAATACATTATGAAGTCTATGGACGAACATTAAAATGGTCACCAAAAACAACAATACAGTGTTATTACGCCCAATTAAATTATAATTTCCGCCATTTAGTCAAATGCTCATCAGTTATTCTTTTGGAATTTATCCAACTGCTTCTTATCTAACTGTGCGCCGTCCAAAAATGGGTCTCGATAATAATCCACCGACTCACACACGTACACCAACTTTTCCCTTACTTATATAGCATTACCTTGTCAAAAACTAATGATTAATTTCCTGCCACGGCTCTACCTTGCAGCCATAACAACTCGTCATGTTAAAATTCGTGACTGCTATTTCTACCCATAGTTACATGCTATTTTTCTTTCTTTTCACTGGCCTCCTACATATTTTGGTGAAAGCAGTCATTTTCTATGACGCCTCCCTTCCCACTCAGCTCTTTTCAGTGCAACTCTTACGCACATAACACAAAAACAAACCCCCGCTGGCCTCCCCCCGCACATGCACTGCATGCATCTCAGTCCAGGCTGTGGTGGTTGCCCTCCCTTCGCATTTCGCTGGATATTCCCTTAATCTATGGCTCTTACATAATCTGCGGCATCGTCGTTTACAGGGGCGACTACTGGCTGTCTCCTCATGTCACTCTCTTTGGTGATCACACAGTAACAGGGCAGCGAGAGAGGAGAGGAGGACAGATACTCGGGCTAGATGAATAGATAAGTCACTTTAGAAATGGATGAGTGCGTTGTATGGATGTGGGATGCATAATACTCCAGATTAAGTGAGCGTGTGCATATAGATGCAAGGGTAGTATATGTGTTTGAGGGTGAGCAGCAGATTATATGGGGATGCCTGCGCGGACATGGATAAAGTGGAGACAGCGGCATTTAAAAGTGCATGCATGGACAATATATGAAGGAAATATAATTTAACGGCTCGTAGAACACAGTGTTCGCATGAAGAGTAATGTAGAGACTTGCAGAGAGGGGAAAAAAAACATTAATTAAAGTTGTGTTTGCTTGTCAGTTGGTTAAAGGGTTGGTGTTTACAGTGTTGTTTTCATCAAAGATGACGACAACGAAAATATTTTGTCTGCCAACACTATTTTCATGACGATATCGAGCTTAAAACGTGTTTTTGGAGACTAAAACATAATGAGACGAATGCTAGTGTTCGGCTGATTAGACGAAAACGCACAATAGTTTCCGTCACGTGTTCACAATATGTGACATTTTATGTGTAGTTAGCCTGCATCGTCTGGTTGTGTCACTCGTGACGTAGCGCGTCCGCCCCCTTCCCAAACTCACCAGTGTCTTCTCCAGGCTTGCACACACGGTTAGATTTGTAGAGGTGGGAATCTTTGGACACCTAACGATTCGATTACAATTCAGAGACTCCGATTCGATTATAAATCGATTATTGATGCCCCCTCCCCCCATTTTTTCTTTTTTATGTTTTGTATATTTGTTCTAAAATTGTTCAAAAATCCTCTCAGGCTAAATAAAGCAAACTACTATTTTAGTATCAAGTTACCGGTTAAAAACAGTAAATAAAATACTCAAGTCCCTATTCTGTATCAGCAGCTTTAAACTACATTCAATTAATTTAATGTTGTGAATCAACCGTTAAAGTAGAAATTGTAATAAAATTTGCGCCCGTCATTCCATAATTTCCCTCATGTCTACTTTCGACATGTGACAGTTTTAAAACTTTATCATTTAAAGATAGATTCAAGTCAAGATTTCGCCGGTTTAGGGGTATTTTAGATAAAAGGTAATTAGGTTCTCTACAACAACAGTTTGGACATGAAGTTCAAGGTGTCCTGAAAAAAGGCACCCAACTTGGCCATTGTAAACAATTTTTTCCTTAAAATATAAAGGCAACATCAAATGCATGGAAATTCGGCCAAAATAGGCTTAGGTGTTAAAGGGTTAAACTTGTTTCAACATTCCTGGTGCAAAATATTCATTTTCTGATACTGTATGCTGTACTATACTTACTGAGGAGACCTCTCCATCATTTCCTGTGTTAACAGCTGGGGTGGCAGCTGCAGCTGCGGCCTCTTGAGCCGCCGTCTTCATGGCTGCCGCCTTGCGAAGCTCCCGGTTAGCTTGAAGCGTAGAAAAGTAGTTGACGGCCGCGAACTCGATGAGCGCCGAGAAGACAAAGGCGAAGCAAACGGCAATGAACCAATCCATGGCTGTGGCGTAGGATACTTTGGGGAGAGAGTGACGGGCACTGATGCTGAGCGTGGTCATGGTCAGCACGGTGGTGATACCTGAATACAGAATGATAGGTGGAAATTGCTGTTATCGTTCAGATTAGGTATGTCCCGATCGGGCCAATGGCGTCATTTTTCAGGGGATCGGAATCAGGTTTTTAATTTAAACAATATATTTGTTTTTCTGCTTCGTGCTCTTACTGCCTCTTACCTCCCTGCTGCTAGCTAAGCAGTGTGACCTAACTTGTTTTTTTCTCTTGGTCACCAGCTGGTGTTTGGTACCGAAAATTAATGATGATTGACAGATTTGTTTCTTTGATCTAGCGAGAGAAGGCTCAGTGGTTCTACGATCAAAGGCGCAAATGTGTTTTTTACACACCAGTCTGTGGCAACTCATTGTGTGAGAAGCTGTTCTTGGCAGCGTAAGTGAATTTGAGTGGACTCACGCAATGAAGCATTTAATAAACACAAGTATTTTTCTACGTTATTCTTGTTCAAAAATAATTCACATCATGAAGACAGCGCTGTGGGACAGTGGTTAGCATATCCACCTCACAGTACTATGCAACTACATTTTGTGTCAGTGCACCTGGAGAAAAAAGTTAAGTGCAACGAATGCAAAACGTAAGTGTGGAGCCTTGGCAATACATATTGCAATGTTATTTTTCTTCCATTATCATACAGGCTACTTTTGAGGGCTAAAAAGTAACAAAATAATCCAGAAATACAATGGCATTGCCAAAAGATACAAAAACATATACATTCTATACTAGGGGTGTGACAACATATCGAAATAGTGATATATCATGATACTTTGTATCCCAAAAGGTTACCGATATGCTCCTGCCAAGAATCGAGATATTATTGTAAATAGGTGAAATCGGCACATTGTCATTTTCTGGTTTTCAGGCCATTTACGGGTCTCTTTCTGTTAATTTTAGGGCATTTAAAGGTCACTCCTTGATGAGTTTGAGTCACTGCCTATTCATTTGGGAGATACCCGGGTCACTTCTTATTCTGCAACCCAAAATCAACAGGAAGTGACCCGTAAAATGCCCCAAAATCAACAGTTAATGACTGAAAATCAACAGGTAATGACCTGAAATGCCCCAAAACTACCTTGTTCCCTGGCACCTAATCTTCATTCGCTGCCACCCTCCCAGTTCAAAGGCGGTGGCCGAAAATGTCATTGCATGTAACTGACTTTCCAATATATGAATTTTAAAATTAAGACCTTGACAGTAAAATGTTGTCTATAAAAGTTATAAACCAATAAAACAACAAAAATGAAAAAAAAAAACTTTTTTAAAAAAGCTTTGTTGTAAGGCTGCCGACACAAATTGGCTTAGTCTGCGTAAATAAATGCTAACTGCACTTTTTTTTTTCTGCTTCTTCTTTTAACCAAGAATCGAGACTTTTACGTCCATATCTATAAGGAATTCAGGGATTTAGGCATTTATTCACAATAATTTTCAACGTAAAAAGCTCTTTGTGGTGACAAGGTGGCACCACAATGGCTTAGACCAGCAGCACATTCGACATATTTACGGAAAATAAATGCTAACGGCACTTTTTCTTTTGCTTTTAACCAAGAATCGAGACTGTTTTATGTCCATATCTATCAAGAATTCAGGCATTTAAGCATTTTTTTCACAAGAATTTTCAATGTAAAAAGCAGCACCACAGTGGCTTAAAAACTAGCAGCACATTCGACATGTTTACATAAAATAAATGTGAACTGCCAGTTTTGTTTTGTTTTTTGGGTTTTTTTTTTGTTGTTGCTTTTAACCAAGAATCGTTTTTCGACCGTTTTAGTCACAATAATTATTAACGTAAAAAGCCCTTTGTGGTGATAAGGCGGTGCCACAGTGGCTTAAAGACTAGCAGCACATTAGACATATTTACGTAAAATAAATGCTAACTGCCTGTTTTTTTGTTTTTAGGGTTTTTTTTTTTTTTTTTTTTTTTTTTGCTTTTAACCAAGAATCAAGACGAATATTTTACGTCCATATCTATCTATAAAGAATTCAGGGATTTAAGCATTTATTCACAATAATTGTAAACGTAAAAAGCTATTTTCGGTAATAAGGCGGCGCCACAGTGGCTTAAAGACGAGCAGAACATTCGACATACCGTATTGGCCTGACTATAAGACGGCCCTGATTGTAAGACGACCCTCTTTTCCAACACTCAAGTTTGAAAAAAGACTTTTTGAACACCAAATTAATTTATATACAGAAAATAATTACATTCCATCCGAAACAACTGATTATAACAACATAATTGAGAGAAAAATCACGTTATTTTGCCTCATTCAAATCTTAATATCTGAACATTTAAATATGTAAACTAAAGTGCAATCACATTCGTAAATGAATGTCTTCTGGTTTTTGAAATGTAAATAAACCAATCTATTGTGATAAAACAACAAAATAGCAATTACTGCATTAACCGTCAAAGTGAAGTCTAACTGTAACTGTAGTCTTGAAACAAATCTGAATAAGGAAAAACATTGCAATAAAAAATTGCAAAGTGGTTAAACTTGAGAGAAGCTGAGATCTGTGATGACAGAACATCGCTTCAATGATATCGGGCACCATCTAGCGTTGTGAATGGGGAGAGTAGAACATCGCTTCAATGATATCTGGCAATTTTTACAATGTAAAAAGCTCTTTGTCTCTGTTTCCGCCCAGTCAGCTTTGACGGAGATAGTCCCCTCATTAATCGGCCTCGTGTCCAGCAGTGTTGGGCACGTTACTTTAAAAAAGTAATTAGTTACATTACTCACTACTTCTTCCAAAAAGTAACTGAGTTATTAACTGAATTACTCTATAGTAAAAGTAACTAGTTACCAGGGAAAGTAACTATTTCCGTTACTTTTAAAAAGAACTTGTTGTATGTCAAAGAATTTGAAATTTTCTGAGCAGTATTCGAGTCAGTGGAATAGAGAAGAACAGACAGGTAGTAAACTTGTTAGGTGCTTCAGCAGATTTGAATTGCTTACCACAGATGTCGACAAAAGCTTTGCCCCGGGGCATAAATTACACATTACATGCAGGTTCTTTCCTTTAATTTTGCCAAACTTGAAATAGTGTCTATATCTCCACCTCTTAAAGGACAATTTTTCTTCTGACTGCTCTGCCATCCCGACCCTGTCCATCTGTTTTGCGTGTGTGTGTTTGCCGCACGCGCTGTTCCGGTTTGCTTGTGAAATCACCGGCTCTGATTGGCTTACCACGACACATGACTCTAACCCTCAGCCAATCACAATCACGTCCATCGCATCTCTCGAGGGGCTGCATTCAGGTAGGCTAGTTTCCCGACAATTCACGTCACCTTCAAAGCGTCTGCCGTCCTCAAGATGGAAGCAGAATTATTGCTGGCTGACAGTGGGAGATGGGAACGAGGCTAGCATCAAGTGTAGCAAACACAGAAACGTTACCAAACTTTGGAAAGCATTGTCTAATTGAATGAGCAGGGACAAACAGCTTGGAGTCAGAAGTACGTGCGCTATTCTCGAACCTGAACGCACCCCAAGTCTTGGATGACAAATCAACAGAGCAGAGAGTCGACTCGACACGGCTGGTAGTTTCTTCAATTTATTCAGAGTAAGTAACGCACCGCTTTTGACCGTCAGTAACGGTAACGGCAGAAAAAGTAATTAGATTACCCCGTTACTGGAAAAAAATAACGCTGTTACGTAACGGCGTTATGTATAACGGCGTTACTCCCAACACTGCCTGTCTTATAGTATGAAGTCTATGGTACAGCAGTCCAACATATCAAAAAATTCAGGATCGGATCGGGACTCCCGAATCAGGTGACTTGGACTTTGCTGCAAAAAATCATCATCTCGCCAACATTGATGTAATTCCGCGCAATTACATATCATAACTGACTCTCCCGATGACCCTCTGCTTCAGTAAACAATCAGCATGTCAGACCAGGTGGCATTTCAGCTTAGTGCACAGTGCCAAAATATCTCTTCAGGGGAAGCTAATCTGTCCATGACAATATCCTCTGCACTCTCTGCATTGTGGCAACCACAATAATTTTGATGATCTGCAAGCACTCGGCTAGCGAGAGCACCGAGCACCAAAATTGACTCAAATTTCAAGAAAATGCCATAATCAAAATTCCTATTAGACATTACACATCTCTTTTCTCAGCATCTTCACAAATGAGTCATCTAATTGACTTTCATTGCGAAAGTAAGAAGGGGAAAAAGTAATTGAAGACTGAAATTTGGGATTTCATTAGCAGCCCAGGAAATGAAAGTACCGAATGTGACTTAATAATGCGTCTCTTGTGAGGCATCACTTTACCAGTGGGCAGAACCACCCTCTTTAAACTGTACAGCTTCTTCCAGCAATGCTGACTTTCTTTATTCTAAATATGGTGAAGAGAATTGGGGGGAAAAAAGGATGTCAAGCTAACTAACAGTGAAAAGCAAAAGAAGGGAGGGGGCTGGTGTTCTTAAGACAGGACAGAAGTGCAATGCTTTGGGCATTTATGGAGTTTTGTTTGAGTGAGGTACAAATTAGAATACACTCAATTAAGCCTGGAAGACTTCAGCTCAAGGGACTTTAAGCTTTTAGAGCGGATGTTGATGATGCAGTCCACAATATACTATAGCTTTAATGTACTGTGCGCGTGCTTTATAGCTTCTCCGCAACTCCATTTTGAATCTCTCATAGCCATTAAACATAGCCTCCATAATGCACCAACGAAAACAATCAAAAATAGATGGCTTTCCCAAATCAAATATAGAATTTTCAAGAACAATCTTGGCGAGAGAAGTTGCTTACACAAGGATAAACTGGATAAAATAAAGGAATTTTAAAGAATCTGAAATTGACTCCCTGCTGTACAGGACAACAAGTTCAGAGGAGGCTAACATTTCTTAAACATTGCAAACTCATCCTGCGGTTGTGTAAAACTAAGGTAGGCTAAAGAAAACAACTAGGGATAGGATTACTAAAACCTCTATACCCAATATGAATTATTAAACCGTCATCCTAGAACTTAATGTGGGGAAAAAAACAATACCGCAGCTCACTCTATGTACAGTATGTATTGTGAATGCAGGAGCAAGAGTATGAGGGACTTTACAGTCTGAAAATCAGTGCCGGAAATTCCATAGCATTACAAAACATACACTTAGCATAAGGGCGTAGGTTTGGATAGGGACGGTAGGGACAAAACACGACCAATTTTTCAGGATGCTCAAATTGTCCCCACCAACTTTTAGGCGACCTTATTTGCATTATATCATGACTTCAGTTAAGAGGTCATTTAGATTGTCTTGCCATATGTTGTAAGGATATAATTGACCCGACCATTATTAAGTGAATTACAGTGCTTTCATTATGTTCGGACTCACATTGACCCTTTTTCACTTGCTGTACGTGCAAGTCCATTTTTTCCCCCCCTCAAACACACGTTTGATTGGCTGATGACTTGATCCCCCCCAACACACACATACACATACAGTGCCCTCCATAGTTATTGGCACACCTTAAAAAAAGATGTTTTTTAGCTTCTAATATTTATTTTTTTAATTCAAATAATATGGGACCTTAATGGAAAAAAAGAGAAAAATCCAACCTTCAATACAAGTGCATTCATTCAGTGGGGAAAAAATCCCACATAAAGAAAAAATTATTTGACATCAAATAATGTGTGTCACAATTATTAGCACCCCTAGTGTTAATACTTTGTACAACCCCCCTTTGCCAACAAAACAAGGTCTGGGGACTGAGATGGCCATGGGAGGAGCTTGCTTTTGTGTCTGGTGAACCATTTCTGTGTAGATTTGGCCATATGTTTAGGGTCATTGTCTTGCTGAAATACGCAGTGACGACCCATCTTCAGCATTCGGGCAGAGGGCAACAGATTTTGATTTAAAATGTCCTGGTATTTCAAAGCATTCATGATGCCATGCACCCTAACAATGTTCCCAGGGCCTTTGGAAGCGAAATAGCCCCACAGCATCACTGACCCACCCCCATACTTGAAAGTGGGTATGAGGTGCTTTTCGGCATGCGCATCTTTCGTGGCACGCCAGACCCACTTAGTGTTTGTTGCCAAAAAGCTCAATCTTGGTCTCACACAAAAATACACACGATCGCAGGCTTCAACTGGGACCGTGTGCTTTGGTCAGATGAGACCAAGATTGAGATATTTGAAATACTTGGACATTTTAAATCAAAATCTGTTGCCCTCTGCCCGAAAGCTGAAGATGGGTCGTCACTGGGTCTTTCAGCAAGACAATGACCGTAAACATATGGCCAAATCTACACAGAAATGGTTCACCAGACACAAAATCAAGCTCCTCCCATGGCCATCTCAGTCCCCAGACCTTGTTTTGTTGGCAAAAGGGGGTTGTACAAAGTAGTAACACCAGGGGTGCTAATAATTGTGACACACATTATTTGATGTAAAATAATTTTTTATTTAAGTGGGATTTTTTTCCCCACTGAATGAATGCACTTGTATTGAAGGATGGATTTTTCTTTTTTTTTCCATTAAGGTCCCATATTATTTGAATTTTTAAAAAAAAAATTATTAGAAGCTAAAAAACACATCTTTTTCAGGGGTGCCAATAATTATGGAGGGCACTGTACATGCATTCACAGCCTGACAGAAATACAACATGCCGCCCCCTTCGAAGAAGGAGATTAGAAGTTTCGCCAGCAGCAGCCACTGTAAATCATGTAAAAAGACGTCAATGCTGTGGAGGTGGGGAACACACCACTAAATTTGGTCCTGAAAGTCCGACCTGCAAAACAAGGACTAACAGGCTGAGAGACTGCTTCTTTCCCAGGGCCATTACGACAGTATTTTTTGGACTACAAGTCGCACCTGAGTATAAGTTGAACCAGCCATAAAATGAGAGAAAAAACCCCTATATAAGTCGCACCGGAGTATAAGTTGCATTTTTGGGGGAAATTTACTTGATAAAATCCAACACATAGAAAAGACATGTCATATTCAAAGGCAATTTAATATAAAAATACAATATAGAACAACATGCTGAATAAGTGTACAGTGCATGAACAACGAAATGCGAATATACTGTCCTCACCAAGACGATACGGCTCGCTCTTGGCTATTCAGCGGGCTAAACTCCCAAATGACGATGCTGGACGTCTGTATAATTTGCTGAATCAATTTAGTCCTCGATACCAAACAGGTTCGCATCAATGTAAATAAATGATAATTAGGGGCTTTTACAGCAATGACAAAAACGGTTAGCGTGTGTTCGCTAGCATTGGCACATCGTTTAAACAACCACACAACTGGCTCTAAGTGTCCGATCGCAGGTGGAAAACACAACAACAACACCAGAAAAGATGACACACACACAGGCGTTGCCTCTGTAGAGATATTTTACAAGAATAAACAATAAACGTAGGGTCGCAGCCGTGTTTCTCTCTCGCTAACTCGCCCACTCACTCAGCGCTACGCAGCTGTCGGTCTGTCGGCGTGTGAACGCTCTTCTTCACGTAAACAAGTGGGACTGCGCCCCCATGTAGGCGTGAAAGCGCCACAAACTAAAAGCATGCATTTCAATATAAAAAAGTCAATAATACAATTGAACACACATTGCCAAAGGCAGAACGCGAACGTGGCCATAGCTATTAAGAGTTAGTCAGATAACATGCTAACAAGTTTACCAAACCATCAGTGTCACTCAAAAACACCATAATAACATGTGAAATTATATCATAATGTGTTAATAATTTCACACATAAGTCGCTCCTGAGTATAAGTCGCACCTCCAGCCAAACTATGGGGGGGGGGGCTGCGACTTATAGTCCGAAAAATACGGTACCTTCAACACAAAAAGACTATGAACTCCTAAGAAACACTTTTCAACACTTTTTAACTTAAACTGTGAACCTGCACATTACTTGGACCACTTTTCTATTTATAGAATTTTTTTGGGAAAATTCATATTCTATTCTTTGCACAAATGACGCTGCTAAAATTAGGACAGCATTGCACTATTTCCGTCATGTACATATTTCAGTCTAAGTAAGCGATAATTGTGCACTTATAGCTCTAGCATAACATTAATCTGTGTGAATTTCTCAACTCTAGGAGGAAGCTGCGTTGAGAGAAATATCCTACTGTATGCTTTCTACTGTTAACGTTAATTAAACTGTAAGAAATGTAGTGAACTAAGGATTGAACTAACGATGATCTGACGATATTGCGATACAACAATTATCGCTACATTGGTCAGGAAATCATTCTAGGATATTCTACAAATAACTGATAAACAGAAAAAACATGATTCTGCTGTGAATTGGAATGAGTTTATCACTTGTAGACATCCAATCCGTTTGAACTGGGAGGGTGGCAGCGAATGAACATTCGTTCATTCGTTGCCATCCCTCCCACTTCAAACGGATTGAACGTCTATGGCCGTCAGTGGCAGGCAATGAGGTCATTTTGGGCCATTTAAGGTAATTTACCTGTTGATTTTTAGTTACTTCCTGTTGATTTTGGGGTATTTTATGGGTCACTTCCTGTTCATTTTGTGTTACAGAACAGGAAGTGACCTGGTAATCACCTAAATGAATAGGCAGTGACTCAAACTCAACAGGAAATGACCTGTAAATGCCCTAAAATGAACAGCAAGTGACCTGTAAATGCCCTGAAAATCGAACAGAATGACTGCGAATGCTCTGGTTTCAAATGAATGAACGAACGTTCCCAGTCTAAATGGATTGGGTGTTGAGCACCGTCAAGGCAGCCTTAGAGTTAACTGAGACACTACTAAATTTTATTTATTTATTTATTTATTTGTTTTTTTTAGACACTGACCTTTTTTAAAATCATATCTTGATTCTTGGAGGAGCATATCGATAACCTTTTGGGATGCAAAGTATCACGATATATCACCATTTCGATATTTTGTCACACCCCTACTTAGTATATCGATAACCTTTTGGGCTAAAAAGTATCACGAGGTTGTCGATATGCTCCTGTAATCCCAAGTATCACCATTTCGATATTTTGTCACACCCCACTTAGCTTTAGGGGTGTGACGAATGCCGGTTTTAAGACTACAACGAGACAAATAGTTTCTGTCATATGTTAACAATTCGTGATCTTTTCAGATTGTACGTAGAGTACGTCAGCTTGAATTGTAGCAGTTTTTGGGTCGTGTCACTCATGCACGCCAGCTTGCTGGTCTAGAAACATGGTAAGATCTGTTTTCTTATCTTGACAAGAGAAAATATGCAATGCTGCTTTAACCTTTAAAGGGAACCTCAGACTTAGACTTGTAGGCTTTAATAATCCACAATTGTTCTTTTACTAAAATATGTTATTAGAAATACATATTTTATTGCCATTGATTTAAGGAATCTATAATATTTAGGACATCTTTTGACCTACGGAGGGCGCCGTGTTTTGCGCGCGCAATGCACGCTGGGGGTGATGGTGCGGTTGGGCTGGACTGGGAGAAGGGCTGTGCTAGCTAGAAACTGAAGCTAGTATGACGACTGGCATGATTTTGTCACATTCTGCTGCTGGTTAGATTGTTTTGGCACAGAGTTGTGGGATGAGTTCCCAACATCGTACCTGCATCCAATTCCAGCTCATAAGCAGTGTCTTTGAAACCGATCCTAGGAGGCTTGCCGAGATATTGACTTGCTGCTATTTGACCTTTTGTATCTAGCTTGATTGCTAAGATTTTTTTCCTTCGTCTGCCTCTCACCGCGGTTTTCCCTTGGTTTTTTTTTTTTTTTTTTTTTAATTGATCCCGACCGTCCCCTTTTTGCGTCTCCCTATTCGCGATCGCGTGTGTTTGTTCATGTCTAATTCTCTTTTTTTTTTAGTTTTTAACAAGAAAATATAAAGCTTGTTTGTAAAAAAATAAATAAATAAATAAGCCGCTTCCTTATAATAGCCGCAGGGTAGAAACGGCGGGAAAACAATAGCGGCTTATAGTCTAAAAAAAATGGTAATTGGTAATTCATCTAAAAGATTAAGACAAAAATTAAAAGAACTGACAAAAATAACACTACTGTACATGTGACAACAACTTTTTGTCTTCTTAAAATGCCTGAGCTATGGGCTAAAGTATTCAGTCTGTCACACTTGGTTTGCATAGCCCTTCTATTGAACGTCATTCTCTCAAAAAGGCTCCCAAACTTCAACAATACCGTGATACTTTGCATTGTGGTGATGCAAGCTTCTGGCCTGCTCCCAATTGAAAGTGAAAGATATAGTAGCATAATCTACTGCTCCGGCTTCTTAAAGATTTAACATGAGGGTACCAGGATTAAAATGGATTGGAATGTGTGCAATTTCAAACACTTCTCCCATCTTTTCCTCTTTGCTTTGTCTCTTTGTGTCTTTCTCGCTCCTCTCTCTCTGTCTTCCTTCGGTGTCTCTCGCCCGCTCTGCTCCTGAGGCTAGAGCTCGGTGGCAATTGTAGCGTAATGTAATGTGAGCGAGCGGAACCTGTGAGTGCTCAGAAGCAGGCCAAGTATAAACATCCTCCCCCTCTCAGCCCTTTGCATGAGCAATTTCAAAAAGGACATTTATTCCCTATTAATTCAGCTCAACCACTGTGGAGGAGGAATAACGATAATGAAGAAAGGTTATAAAAAAATAAATACATAAAAAATCAATGTCTGTATTTGTTTGAAGCAGCATGAGTTTTTCTTATTTTAAGAGCCAATCAGAGTTTCGGCTGAATGTTCCAAGCGTATGGCTGTTAAAGTTTTCAGAAGAAGACGAGCAGCCAGGTCAAACTGTAGGCGTTAAGATGGTAGTTAGTCTTTCATTTGACTTCTGGGTGCTTTAAAAAAAAAAACACTTCTAGGAGCTGGGAACTAAAGTCAAAAACTGCTTGGCTACAATTTTTTAAACACTTCTAAATGCATGACCTCACAGTCATGTCTAAGGCTGCAACAATCAATCGATTAACTAATTTGCTCCCAAAAACGTATAAATATGTTCTATTTTTAATTGTTTCAGTGTCCCAAAGACATATTTATACATCTTTTACGTTTTTTTTTTTTTTTTCCCAAAAGAGACATCTCTGGGTTGTGATTCAATTTAGCTCCAAAGCACATAGCTGAAAATCAATTTTAAAGCAATAAAACTGGCCACTGGAGGGCAGTAGCTTTTTTGGTAAGACCCGCAACCCTATTCAGTGGCAACAAACGGCAAAACTGGAGCGCCGGCGGAACGACCGAATGGATGCCAGGCAGCGGACGACAGAGCAGAACAACCGGAAGGACGCCCGGGATGCCAAGCGCTGGACGACCGAGCAGAACGACCGGGACCACTAGATGCCGTTGAGTCCATGCTGCTCGCAACCAGAGACCGCAGAGACAAAAAAAAATTCATCTTTTTGAAACAGCCGGCGATGAGGGAAAAGTTTACCCCTGCTGCCGTGGCCAAAATAGCGTCATCTTTCAGTTATGTGTAAATAAATTGTTACTTTGCTATCAAAAGCGCTATTTGTCTTGTTGTTTCTGTCATTTTGTAAAAGGAAAACATGATTTGGATGTTTGGGATGTAACTAAAGCAAAAAATAGCTGTGTTAAAGTTATGTTTGAAATGTATGCTTTCACGAAAAGCTCAATTTCTCTGTTTTTTCATCAGAAATTGGAAAATTGCTCAAACTAAGCTATTTTCTAATGCCGATTTCTAAAGAATGGAAAAAGGTATGAATTTTTTTTTTTTTTTTTTTTTGCGGAAAGAAGAGTCTAATCTTTGTTTTGGTGGGTTCCATGTTTATATAGCAATAGAACAGAATTTTCTGTGGGCCTTGCAAAGTCAGTCAAAATCCAGTAAAACGGCCATGAGCTAAGGGCTTTGCTCCAGTGAAAATGGCTGGGAGTGAATGAGGTAAAACCGATTAATAAATTAATTGAATTGACGAACTAATTTGATAATCGATTTTTGGCAGCAGCTATGAGCAGTTCCGTTTGGGTCCTTTTTTGCATGTAATGTGAGGTTGCGCGCGCATGTGATGAAAGCAAGAGAGAGTTCACCGCTACACTCAGGTTGAGTTGCTGACTCGATAATATCTAGTGTGTGTTGTTAGATCCAGTGTGCCTCCGTCGGAGGTGAGTAAATGAAGCCAACTGTATTGTTTGTATTCTTTGTTGATGAGACGTTACTACTTAGCACGGAGAGCTACGTTAGTTAGCGATTATGCTAATCGGTGTGTAGGCGTCTGTTTGCATTGTGTTTTTGAAAGGTATATTAGCACTAGGGCCGAACCTATCGATTATTCTAGTCATTGATTAATCTCTAGTTAGTTCAAATAATCAAGTACCATATTTTTCAGACTATAAGTCGGTTTTTTTTCATAGTTTGGCTGGGGGTGTGACTTATGTGTGAAATTATTAACACATTATGATATCATTTCACATGTTATTTTGGTGTTATGAAGTGACACTGATGGTTTGGTAAACTTGTTAGCATGTTCTTTATGCTATAGTTATCTGAATAACTCTTAATAGCTATGGCCACGTTCGCGTTCTGCCTTTGGCAATGTGTGTTTAATTGTATTATTGACTTTTTTTATATTGAAATGCATGCTTTTAGTTTGTGGCGCTTTCACGCTCACGTGGGGGCGCACTCGCACTTGTTTACGTGAAGAAGAGCGCTCACACGCCAGAAGAAGACTGACAGCTACGCAGCTCTGAGTGGGTGAGTTAGCGAGAGAGAAACACTGCTGGGAACCTACGTTCATTGTTTATGCTTGTAAAATATCTCTACAGAGACAACGCCTGTGTGTGTTATTTTTTCTGTTGTTTTGTATGTGTTTTCCACCCGCGATCAGACACGTAGAGCCAGTTGCGTGGTTGTTTGAACGATGTGCTAATGCTAGCAAACGCATGCTAACCGTTTTCAGTCATTGCTGTAAAAGCACCTAATTATCATTTATGTACGTTGATGCGAACCTGTTTGGTATTGAGGACGAAATTGATCCAGCAAATTATACGGACGTCCAGCATCGTCATTTGGGAGTTTAGCTCGCTGTATAGCCAGGACCGTAGCGTCCTGGTGAGGACAGTATATTCGCATTTCATTGTTCATGCACTGTACACTGTACACTTATTCAGCATGTTGTTCTCTATTGTATTTTTATATTAAATTGCCTTTGAGTCTTTTCTATGTGTTGGATTTTATCAAGTAAATTTCTCCCAAAAATGCAACTTATACTCTGGTGCGACTTATGTTTTTTTTCTCTTCGTTGTGCATTTTATGGGTGGTGCGACTTATACTCAGGTGCGACTTGTAGTCCAAAAAATACAGTAATCAGATTAGGAACATTTAATGCATTGCAGAGTAAATTTTCAGAGATGTAAAACAAAGCCTTGCTAAGATTGCACTTTCAAAAGAGTATTAAATGTGAATACAAAATAAAATTCCTGAGTGTTTCTTCAAATTATACAGAATTGCACTTTCATTTAAAAATAAATTAAAAAACCTAAGCTTAGCCTCAAACGGTTTAAAAAAATAATAAATTAAGATCTAAGTACAACAGGTGAACAAATGGCTAACTTGCAAAGCAAAAATCCACTAGCTTATCGGTTGTACCATCTATTTGTGATTGTTTTTGTTTGTGCATTATGGAGGGTACATTTAATGGCTATGAGAGATTGAAAATTGAGATGTGGAGAAGTTGTAAAATGCTAACTTTTTTTCTGAATGCTTTTAACAAATCGCTTAAACACATATTCCCACAAAAAACTGCTAAATATATGCATAAAAAAAACATTGGCTCAAACAAAAACTTACCTTATGTTTGTCTTAACAGGGAGCAGCTGGACTTAGTCATGTCATATTCACTGTTGTGACTAGAGGGCAGTGTATCCACCCAAATCAATAAAACTAGATGTAAATACTTTTAAAACAAACCATTACAACGCCACTCCAATTAAACGACCACTCCAAGCAGCAAAATTTGATTCAAAGCTTTTTTCTGATTAAATTACTCTCGTTAATCAGTTAACGTTGCAGCACTAATTAACACTTGAGTTATTGTTCGTTAGTAAAATTTTCTCATTTCTTTTTATAAAGTAACCACACACATAAACCCATTCATATAACAGTGTAGTCTCCTTTCAACACAAACTCCCATTCAAAATGTAAATTGTCATACAAGAGAGTGTGCTTTGAAATTGATTTGCATCGTACAGTATTTTTGGACAACTGTTTGATAAAGAAAACATTACAGTCTGCCTCCTCCTTATTCGATTGTTTAGTTTTTGTTTAAAGCAATAAATGAGTCATAACCACAATTTATATCAGCGCTTTTCCCACTAGGGGAAAAAAACACTTTTTATTTGAATGAACAGGACTTTTGTCTGATTGGTGTATGGAGAAATTATTTTTATGTTTTATGTTAAGAATCTTTATTAAAAACTTATGTACTTAACTGTAGTCTGTAACTGTAGTCTTTTAAATCAGGAAGCTGTAATGTTATTTTTGAAGGAAATAGTTATCCATTTTGTCTTCATTGTTACTTGCAACATACCTAAAACAAGTTCAAGTTAAATTGTGACGGTAATTGAAAAAAGTGACTAACCCGATTGATCGTTTAATTAATCGTCCGATAAATCGATTATAAAACAAATAGCATTTGCTTTTTTCCCGTCTTCCTTTGTCAGTCATCGTCTTTTTCGGGCAAATTATTCCATAGTCTGTCAATGTTTCTCCTTTCTGGCCAAACTATCCCACACTCTGTAACTGTCAATGATTCTGATGATGATGACAATGACAATAAATTCATTCATTCATTCAGTCGTTAGTTGGAGCCCTAGCCATGTCGGAAATGAAAATAAAATCACTCTTACCAAACACTGTCCGAGCTGGAACTGATTCCTTGTTAATCCAGAAAGAGACTTGAGCCAAGATCACCGTCATGATACAGGGTATGTACGTCTGAATCAGGAAAAAGCCCATTTTTCTTTGCAGATGGAAGTGGACAGTCATTATGACGTACTCCCCTAGGAAAGAATAGAATGGTTTCCACTGGAGACAAATTGTCAATTCAGAAAATTATATGGTTACTTGAATTCTGGGCTGGTCGAATATGAAACCTGCACCTTTCAAAAACTCTTGTGAGGAGCAAATTGATTCTATTCCAAGTTGTTTGCTTTTGATTAAGGAATCTGAAAATCTGATGAGTGGAGGGACCACGTACTTGAAACCAGGCAAAAAAATCAAAGCCAACATGAAGAAAATATAAGACCCAAAGGTTCTCTGATGCTGTGTCCTCATTTCTCTGCTTTAGGTACATCTCGCTCCTGATTGGACAGATTATTTTAGTATTTTCAAAGATTAAAAGAAACAAATATTTTATCTACAACAGACACCCATTTTTACTAGGTTTTGAGACTGTATTTCCTGTTTACTCAATTAAACAACTTGTTTTGGCTTGATCAATTAGTTTTGCCAGACCCTTATTGTTTACATCACCATCCATTATTTTTTTGTTTTTACTGATTATCCAGCAATCATACTAACAGAGTACAGTGATCCCTCGTTTTTCGGCCCCGTTTCTCCCGCGTGAAAATCGAAAATCCGTCAAGTAGAGGCGGAGCCTATTTACATATATGTGCAGGTAGTCGCCGGGTTACGACGTACTTGATTTACGCTATTTCGACTTTACGACGCTGGAGTCTTGTCCGCCATTTTGTCTCCAGTTGTTTTGTTTAAGTCACATAAAAAGTACCTTATTGTACCTCATGAAGGGAATAGTATCTTTTCTCGTATTTACCGTTCAACTGTTTGTATAACTGTAACGTACCCAATATAAAATAAATAGAATTTATATAATAGTTTAAAGAAAACAAGCAGAATATATTTGATATTATGAACAGTTGCACTTGGAATGATTACAACTTGCTGCGCCAAGACAACGTGCAGATAACGACGCCTTCTGACCACGGAAGCCCAACGCGTGCGTCATGCAGCTGACTGAGAAAGATTGACACTGACTAGCCCGCGTTTGCAACACCGAATCCCGAAATCAGCTCTTCAGGACAGTCCAGAACAAATGGCAGGACGTCCTGCACTACCACAACACTCGATAACAAAAAAACAACTCTAAGTGTCTCAAACGGTGAGGCGCGCCCAACCTCCAAGCTCAGTTGCCTCATAAACCATGACCCAGCAACGGTGACACAAGAACTTGACCGCCCAAATCTGCAACATATTATGACCCAAACACACCCCTCTTCCTGCCCTCAGCCCGCCCCGAGAGAGCCTTAAAAAATACTAAATGTTTAAGCAATTGTTCTCATTTTATTCTCGGAAACCTTTTGTTGACTTGTGATATGGTGACCCTGAGTCTCCTCCTTGCCTAGGTCTGTCGCTGTTTTGCCTTGCCATTTGATCGCTGTCGACCTGAATAAATTGTCAACTTGTGTTTCGAAGCCTTCTTCCAGCTTTCAAAATGGATTCAATACAAGGGGTTAAGACTAAAATGAACACGTGGAGTCTGGCCTTTTGGCTGGGTTTTGCTGGCCCATGTCGTTGGAGCTGCGCCAGCGCGGGTCCGATGGTTCGGCTGGCGTGATTTATCTTTTAAGAAATACAAGTCTTTCTATCCGTGGATTCCTTTAACAGAAAGAATGTTAATAACGTTAATGCCATCTTGTGGATTTATTGTTATAATAAACAAATACAGTACTTATGTACAGTATGTTGAATGTTTATGTCCGTCTTGTCTTATCTTTAGCTTTACATTCCAACAATAATTTACAGAAAAATATGGCATATTTTGGAGATGGTTTGAATTGCGATTAATTACGATTAATTAATTTTTAAACTGTGATTAACACCATTAAAACATTTTTAATCGTTTGACAGCCCTAACGGAAACATTTTGAAAATTGTCGACTAAAACCAGACGAAATGTGTTTTCGTTGACTAAAACTAGATGAAGATTAACAGATTTTGAAATGATTACAATTAATAAGCATTTTCGCCCATAAGACTAAGACTGAAATGAAAATGGCTGCCAGAAACGACACTGGTTGCGATGCACTGCAGTGAAAAGTGAGGTCTTCGCTGTGAGAGCCGAGAGAGGTGATTGCGCAAACTGTGTGATGCGTCTCGGCCAATCAGCACACAGATTTGAGTAAATGAGTAACCGGTCTGGGAGCGTCAGCCAATCAGATCGCTCGAGGTAAAATTTTGCTGTGCCGTCTGCATTTATATTACTTACAGGAGGCTAAGAGTCATTTTCTCTTGTTTTTTTTCCCTTTTTTAATACTTAAAAAATCCGCGAATAACTGAAACCGCAAATTTTGACGTTCGAATAGACGAGGGATTTCCTTATTCCAATTGTGTTTTCGTCATTTTCTGTGAGGCATCAATGGGACATGACCTGTAATAATCTTCAGTGATTTTCAAATTCCTTTCTGAAAGAGAGGTTTATATCTGAGCTATAAAAAAAAAAAGTGGCTGGAATCTTGCCCCCTGATGGAACAATTCTTGTTCAGTGTCATGACCAGAAGTTTCCAGCAATTGTGTCCACGAAACCTTACAACCTTATAAAAAAAATCATTTCACAACGATCTTTGCTCACCTGTATTGGACTTCAGCCTTTCACTTGACACTCGCTGACCGATGAGGTCGTACTGCAACAGACTGGATGACTCCTGTGGCACCTCAACAGAAGAAAGAGGACCTTTCTTCCACGTGTACATGATCTCACTGACAGGGTAAGCATCTGTAGGGATCAGGTGTGCTTTTTTAACATCCAACAGCATCCTGATTCAGGCTCATTTAAAGGTGGAACAAAATATTTATAATGTTTTTTACCGGAAAAAAACGAACGTTCAAACAATGAATCCCAACTGCTTTCTTTTGCTAATTAATTGCCTGCACAAGTGAAGTGACACACGGTGACAGACTCCAAGCTGCTCAAATGAGCTGCGCCTTTCAAATTGACATCTATGAAGGGTGTCCTGTCAGCTAGTCAGTAAGTCGGTGACAGTGATCATTTGAGAGTAGCACCAGCTGTCACGGAGACTTCACAATACAACAAGAAACAACAACAAAAAACTCACAGCTCCCAAACTTGAGTGGGCAAGCGTGTCCATCCATCGGGAAGTTCATCAGACGCATGGGACACTCTGCGTTTATAGTTAATCTGTCAGAATAGAAATGAGTTTGGATTAGGTTTTTTTTTTTTTTAAATCAATATTTGATGCATTGAGTACATTGACTACGTCTAAACATTCATATTAACTCGCTATTAAGTGTTAAAGGCTTTTGCGAAAACGTTATTTAAATTAAAAAAAATAAAAAAGTTTTGGCTTGAGAGAAACTTTGTGATAATTAACGACCATATTCAGTATGCAACTTTCATTCCCAATTCTCCTTCAAACCCATTTTCTGATTTGTTTGCTGACATTTGTTTTTCATCAACACCTCATACAACCTTCATCTCTAAAACACAAACAAAAGTTACCATCGGGGATGATGTGAGGTCAACAAAAATTAGCATGAACATTTAAAACTGTTTATGTTAAACTGATTGCAGCCTGTAAACCTAATGGTCCTTCTCAAAAAAATTACCATATTGTTATAAAGTTCATTATTTTCTGTAATGTACGGATAAACATTAGACTTTTAGATTCATTACACACAATTGAAGTAGTTCAAGCCTTTAATTGTTTTAATATTGATGATTTTGGCAAAGAAGGAAAGATAATACAAAAAATCCCTATCCCAAAAAATTAGCATATCATGAGAAGGTTCTCTAGAGAAGCTCCTAACCTAATCATCTGAATCAAGGAATTAACTCAAAACCCCTGCGAAAGATTCCTGAGGCTTTATAAAACTCCCAGCCTGGTTCATTACTCAAAACCGCAATCATGGGCAAGACTGCCGACCTGACTGCTGTCCAGAAGGCCATCATTGACACCCTCAAGCAAGAGGCTAAGACAAAGAAATACATTTCTGAGCGAATACGCTGTTCCCATAGTGCTGTATCAAGGCACCTCTGTGGGAAGGAAAAAGTGTGGCAGGAAATGCCGAACAACCAGAAGAGGTGACTGCACCCTGAGAAAGATTGTGGAGAAGGGCCGATTCCAGACCTTGGGGGACCTGCAGAAACAGTGGACTGAGTCTGGAGTAGAAACACCCTGAGCCACCGTGCACAGGCGTGTGCTAGAAATGGGCTACAGGTGCCGCATTCCTAGGGTCAAGCCACTTTTAACCCTGAAACAGCGGCAGAAGCGCCTGACCCGGGCTACAGAGAAGCAGCACTGGACTGTTGCTCAGTGGTCCAAAGTACTTTTTTCAGATGAAAGCAAATTTTGCATATCATTGGGAAATCAAAGTGCCAGTGTTTGGAGGAAGACTGGGGAGAAGGAAATGCCAAAATGCCTGAAGTCCAGTGTCAAGTACCCACAGTCAGTGATGGTGTTGGTCCACTGTGTTTTATCAAAGGCAGGGTCAATGCAGCTAGCTGTCAGGAGATTTTGGAGCACTTCATGTTTCTATCTGCTGAAAAGCTTTATGGAGATGAAGATTTCATTTTTCAGCAAGACCTGGCACCTGCTCACAGTGCCAAAACCACTGGTAAATGGTTTACTGACCATGGCATTACTGTGCTCAATTGGCCTGCCAACTCTCCTGACCTGAACCCCAAAGAGAATCTATGGGATATTGTGAAGAAGTTGAGACACCAGACCCAACACTGTGGATGAGCTTAAGGCCGCTACCGAAGCATCCTGGGCCTCCATAAAACCTCAGCAGTGCCACAGTGCAGTGCTGATTGCCTCCATGTCACGCCGCATTGAAGCACTCATTTCTGCAAAAGGTTTCCCGACCAAGTATTGAGTGCATAGCTGATATAATTAATTGCAGGTTGACTTTTTTTTTGTATTAAAAAACTTTTTTAGTATTGGTCAGATGAAATATGCTAATTTTTTGAGATAGGGATTTTTGTTTTTTCTTGACTTTTTTGCCAGAATCATCAATGTTAAAAGAATAAAATGCTTGAACTACTTCCGTTGAGTGTAATGAATCTAAAATACATGAAAGTCTAATGTTTATCAGTACATTACAGAAAATAATGAACTTTATCACAATGTGCTATTTTTTTTAGAAGTACTAGCATATACTGTAGATGTATTAGGGGTGTGACAAAATGTCGAAATGGTGATATATCGTGATACTTTGTGTCCCAAAAGGTTATCGATATGCTCCTGCCAAGAATCGAGATTGCGTTTTAAAAAGGTGTCAATGTCAAAAAAAAAAAAAAAAAAATAGGAACCAACAAGTTGCTATCAAAATTTTCCACCATAATAGTGTCTCAGTTAACTCTTTGGCTGCATTGACGGTGCAAGACGCCCAATCCATTTAGACTGGGAACGTTCATTCATTCGAAACCAGAGTCAACCTCTGCTGCCACCTTCTGTCAATCATGTTGTCAACCAATATGCCTCCTAGCATGCATTGCAGCTTTACAGATGAAATTATTTCTTCAGTTACTGTTCCAGTTGTTTCATTAACAAACACAAACACTTTATTTGATTGTGGTGCCATAAAACTGTCATAAGACAATCATGATGACATCATGATATGACACTGTCATAAGCATTAATGAATGCTTATAACAGATGTCATCTAGTGTCATCTGACAAATGATCTCACTTTTGAATGGATGTGAAAGATCTGAGCTGGACATAAATGGAGTTAGTGACATAATTTGCCGGATGACACATCATGAAATCTTTCATAAGCATTCAGTAATGCCCATGATTGTGTCATGTCATAATTATGACGGTCATATAACAGTCTTACGACGCCACTGTCAAATAAAGCGTTACCTATTATTCCAAATGAATCATCCAATAGGCCGCACTGGACTATAAGCCACAGGATTGATTGATTGATTGATTAATTTATTTCGAGCAGTAATAACAAAAACAGCAAGAATAGGGGAAAACAATAACAATAGTACATGTTAATTTTAACAAAAATTAATAACAAATAAATACAGTACATACGTAGCTCGAAAAGGAGTGGGAAGAAGCAGAGCTTTTTTTTGGGTCCCACCCCCAAATTACTCCCCAAAAATTCAATGTAAATACAGTCACTTCCCAAAAATCGTCAAAATGAGGGGGAAAAAGGAGCGGCTTATAGTCCGAATATTAGGGTACTCTTACTCATATTTTGGTCATCTCAAAATGTAGTCTAGTTTTTGTTGACAAAAACTCGACTAATTTCGTCCAGTTTTAGTCGATGTTTACTAAAAACCGTGTTTGTCAAATAAAAAAATAAAAAAAACTTGAACATTGACAGATGAGCACATATTATAGCGTCTATCTACAAAATAACGCCAACTTGGTGATAATAAACACTTAGCAGCGGTGTTGTTTTCGTTTCGCCAACGATGACCACAGCGAAACTATTTCGTCGACAAAGTTTTTTTCATGTCCTTGACGAGACAATGAGACTAAGACATAACGACACAAATGCCAGTTTTCGTCTGATGAGAACGAGATGAAAATGCGCTATATTTTCCATCACATGTCCTCAACGTGTGACATTTTACCTGTAGCTCGCCTGCATTGTAGCAGAACAAAAACGTTTTATAGCACAAACGATTGAAACAATTCATAGACCTTTTTGATCAAAATGGGGGGCTGGTAGACCTCAGATTGACCTATAAAAGAATGGTAAATCAAAGACTTCACTATCAGTTGACAGGACAGGCTCTGGTCGATCCGCAAGGGGCCTATTTTAATAAATTCAAAATATTTTCAAAACCAAAGCCACTACAACCTAAAACCAAAACAGGCACCTCCCTTAGGCATATATGAGTCTACATGAGCAGCGGCATTAAAAAATTCAAAGTCGTTCCATAACAAATTCCTGATTACCATATTGGCCCAAATATAAGACGGTGTTTTTTGCATTGAAATAAGACTGAAAAAGTGGGGGTCGTCTTATATTCGCGGTCTAGACATTATACCCATTCACGACGCTAGATGGCGCCAGATATCATTGAAGCGATGTTCTGTCATGACAGATCTCCGCTACTCTCAACTTTAACCAGTTTGCATTATTTTATTGCACTGTTTTTCCTTATTCAGATTTTTTTCAAGACTACAGTTAGACCTCACTTTGGTGGTTATTGCAGTTATTGCAATTTTGTTGTTTTATCACAATAGATTGGTTTATTCACATTTCCAATACCAGAAGCCACTCATTTACGAATGTAATTGCACTTTAGTTTAGATATTTAAATGTTCAGATATTAAGATTTGAATGAGGCAAAATGACATGCTTTTTCTCTCAAATATATTGTTATAATCATTTGTTTTAGATGTACTGTAATTATTTTCTGTATAAAAAATTAATTTGGTATTCAGAAAGTCTTTTTTTTTTTTTCAAACTTCAAACTTCAAAGAGGGGGTCGTCTTATATTCGGGCCAATACGTTTTTTTTTTTTTTTTTTAATATGAGTATAACAAAACTGCTATGAAATTCTCTGATTTTACGCTAGATGCACAAAAATCACCAGATGCAGAAATAATCATTTATATTTTCAGGATCAATAGCAATATTTAACATATCATGTAAGTTTTTGCCAGAAATAGCAACTTAAATTACGCTAATGATTAGGGATACAAAATCTAACACGGCGGCCGTCACAAAACAAAAAGCTTTTTAAGTTCAACATTCTTGCAAATAAATGCTTAAATGGCAGGATTTCTATAGATATGAACGTAAATCAGTCTAGATTCTTGGTCAAAAGCAAAAAACGGGCAGTTATAGTTCATTTTACGTAAATATTTCAAGCAAAAGTTACGGTATTGTGTAAACAAAGAGCTTTTTAAGTTGAAAATTCTTGTAAATAAATGGTTAAATCACGGAATTTCTATAAAACTCAACGTTCTGCCAGCGTCGGCCCCCTACGGGAAGGCGAGGCGCTGTGGGAGCTGCCTTGTCAATTGATGGTAGAGTCTATGAGTAAATATCTCCAAAACGATAGCAGCACAAATGATTGACATAAATTTGCGTCTGATGGGGGGCCAACTTCACAGACGTGCAATTATTTTTGAGAAATCCGAGCTGCTTCTCTCCATCACACTTGAGGAACTTCACAATCCAGGTTATCTCTTTTTGGAACCCAGCATTTCTTTTTTTAATTGCCTTCTAAAGGCATTTTTTACTCAGATGTCACATATTTTATTCTGGAACGGCTATACACTTGTCTGCGCATCCTCTTTTGGATGCTTTGTTTGATTTGCTACCCAGGGCTTCATCCGCCACTCTATTCCGGTCTTGGCCACGGCACAGTTACCTCATGGTGTAAAGGATGGTTCCGTTCTGCATGATGCGAAACAGCTTGTTGGGGGTGGTCATGTTGTGAGAGATCGACCTCTTGCCGTTGCGGAAAAATGTGTCCGGCGTCCAGATTTTGCTGACCATGAGGTTGTTGAGCCGCAGTATTTCAATAGGGCCCTCAAATTTCAAGCGCTCGTCGATCCACGTTTGCCGGAAGAACACGTCCATAGTGTATTCCTGTATAAGGCAAGTAGAATTTTTACGACTTATTTACTACTACTTCACTGACACTTCTGCACATCTAACCTCCAGAGACTGACAGATGGGAAGCGAACCATGGTTTCTCTGGAACCTGCTGAGCAGAGTCCTAGCAATGTATTTGATTTATGTATTGAATTTCCACACATGTATCTATTTTTTTTCATGGCATACATCGCTTGGCATATGTGCATGCATTTTAAACAGCCTCCTTGGATGGTTATTGGATATATTTACTTTTATAACAAATATTGGGCTCATAAATTCAATATTCTTCCATGTTTAATGTCCTAAGAGCACTGCAGAGCATACAAACACGTTTTATGTACGTGATGATTGAGGAAATATGATTGTTTCGCCTGATTGGAATGTCTTGCCTAATGTAGACAAATAATTCAAGAAAACTATCGGGAAAAACATCTTAGCAACTTAAGAACACATAAATAGATATACACTTTTGGGGTAATACTATTAGTCAGTAGCAAGGATGTAGGTTTGCATAGGGATGGTCGGGACTTACCACTACCAACTTTTCAGGATGCTCAAATTGTCCCCTGAAACTTTTAAGCAACTTTATTTGCATTAGGCTATATAATGAGCTCAGATATATAGGAAATTTAGATTGTCATCCCATGTTGTAAGGATAGAATACATTGACCCTATCATTGTTAAGTGAATTATTTTCATTATATTCAGACTTACATTTATCCCTTTTTACTTGATGAATGTGCAGTCCATTTTTTTTTTTTTTTTTTTTTTGCCCCCTCAACGCATGTTTGATTGGCTGATGACTTGAGCACCCCTAACACGTTAACAACATGTTTCGCTCCCTTCGAAGAGGAGGGATAGAGAAGTTTTTTGTTGTTTTTTTTGGCCAGCAGCAGCCACTGTAGGTAATGTAAAATTATGTCAAAATTGTGGAGGTGGGGGAAACACCACTAATTTTGCTACTGAAAGTCCGATCTGCATCAGAATTAGCATAACATTAAAACTGTGTGAACTTGCTGTCCTGCAAAACTGACCTCAGTTATATAGGACATTTCGATTGTCATCCCATGTTGTAAGGATAGAATAGACCCTACCATTGTTAAGTGAATTGTTTTTATTATGTTCAGACTTACATTTATCCCTTTTCATTTGCTGAATGGGCCCGTCCATTTTTCCCCCTTTAAAGCACTTTTGATTGGCTGAAGAGATGACCCCCCTCCGCAACACAGACACTCACACAGCCCCAACAGATTCATGTCGACAGCATGCAGCGTCCTTCGACCCCTTTGAAGAGGTGTATTAAACGTTTTTTCGGCCAACAGCAGCCACTGTAAGTAATGTAAAAAGACGTCAATGTTGTGGACGTGGGGGGAACACCACTAATTTTGCTACTGAAAGTCCGACTTGCATCAGAGTTGGCAGAACATTAAATAGCAAGGGCGTAGGTTTGCATCGGGACGGTCGGGACGTAACACTACCAACTTTTCAGGATGCTCAAATTGTCCCCACCAAATTGTAAGCAACCTTATTTACATGATATGAGATCCGATATATATGTGTATATTTATATATATATATAGGAAATTTAGATTGTCATCTCATTATGTAAGGATAGAATAGACCGACCCTACCTGTGTTAAGTGAATTATTTTAATTATGTTCAGACTTACATTTATCCCTTTTTACTTAATGAATGGGACGGTCCAATTTCTTTCCACCCCCCCAACGCACGTTTGATTGGCTGATGACTTGAGCCCTCCTAAGACACACACACACACAGCCACATATCTTTGATATATTCATGTTAACAACATGCTTCGCTGCCTTCGAATAGGAGGGATATAGATATAGGTTTTCTTTGGCCAGCAGCAGCCACTGTAAGTAATGTAAAAAAAAGGTCAATGTTGTGGACGTGGGGGAAACATCACTAATTTTGTTACTGAAAGTCCGACCTGCATCAGAGTTGGCATAACATTAAATAGCAAGGCCGTAGGTTTGTAAAGGGATGGTCGGGACATAACACTACCAACTTTTAAGGATGCTCAGATTTTCCCCTCCAACTTTTAAGCAACCTTATTTACATTATATAATGAGCTCAGTTATATCAGGAATTTAGATTGTAATGCCATGTTTTAAGCATAGAATAGACCCTACCATTAAGTGAACTATTTTCATTATGTTCAGACTTCCATTTATCCCTTTTCACTTGCTGAATGGGCTCGTCCACCAAAAAACGCATGTTTTTATTGGCTGATGACTGGAGCCCGCCCACACACACACACACTCACACCTACACGGTTTCGATAGATTCATGTCGACAACATGCCACCTCCTTCGCCTCCTTCGAAGAAGAGGGATTTTATTATTCTTTTTCTTTCAGCCAGCAGCAGCCACTGTAAGTAATGTAAAAAGACGTCAATGTTCTGGAGGTGGGGGAAACAACAATAATTTTGCTACTGAAAGTCAGATCTGTATCAGAGTTAGCATAACAACAAACCTGTGTGAACTTGCTAACCTGCAAAACTGAGCTCAGCTATATAGGAAATTTAAGATTGCCATCCCATGTTGTAAGGATAGAATACTCTACCATTGTTTAGTTGATTATTTTCATGTTATTTCATGAGCCCCCCCCCCCCCCAACAGAAAGTAGACAGAAGGGAATTAATGCAAAAACGGTAGCAATTTAACAACTTCAACAGTTGATTCACAACATTTAATGATTTCCATAGCAAAGGTTACAATGTTGTTGTTGTTTTTTTGTTTTGGTTTGGGTTTTTTTAAATGAAAAAAAAAAAAAAAAAAACATGAAAGGTAACACCAGTTACTTTACCAAGTAACTAATTACTCTTACCTTCAGGTAACTGAGTTACTAACTCAATTACTTTTTGGGAGAAGTAATTTGTAACTAATTAATTACTTTTTAAAAGTAAGATTAACAACACTGGTCATTAAGATGAAGTCTGCAGAATGAAAAGTGACGAAAGCGGAGATTTCATTCTGCCAATTTGTTGCCGAACACAATTTGCCTGCAACTATTGCTGATCACTTCTCAGAATTAGCAAAAGAAATGTTCCCTGACTCTTCAAGTCAAGTTGAATTGCGAAATGAAGTGCAGCTATCAAGACATGATAGAAATTGCCAAAAGTGCTACATACAATTATCACAAAAGTCACAGTTAAATTTTAGTAATCATGATGTAGCTGAAGATATTAATTGTTCTTTGATTGCACCAGGTTATATGTGACAATATTACCAATAAATTCATATTATTTAAAAAATTGCAACGTCGTAAGATTAGTCACCAATTTGTAAGGGCATACGTCGCTATTTGTAAGATTGCCAACGGCCTCGGGTTGACAAGTATGGTTATTGATCCCAATAATCACAAAAAAGAACAATATGCTTGAATAACATAAATAACTTTTTTTTTTTTTTTAAGTAGATTTCATGAAAAGTGCCGCAAAACTGTGAATCCAGTGCAGATAATCCGTACTCACATCCATAATCATTCCATAATCACTCCAGTATGGCCAACATTTTTTCGTGGGAGCTCCAGGGGGAGGCGGGGCTGTGAGAGAGCCCAATGCCTGGGCGAAGCTTTCCTGTCTTCCCTTTAACACCCTCTGGAAGTTTTTCTTGGTTCGGTTGTCATGGCAATAATTTAGAAGTAAAGTGAAGATATGACTGAGGCAATTATGGCTATAATTTTCAAGATAGACTGTCGTTATGACGATATTATTTTCTCAGTAGTCACGCGGATAAAGTCACTTGTTATGTTCATACCATAGGTTTCATACTCGTTAACCTTTCTCCACCTTACAGTACTTGTCTGCATATGTGGGCATTGATGTGCACACCTCAGAGTAAACCTCGTTTTTTTTATTTTTTATTTTTTTTATTTTAACAGAGCCAAGCCAATTTCAGCGGTCTCGCCACTGGGGCTGAAACTTTCTCTCCATTATCTTTTCATATTGGATTTCGTTTAGTGCAGCACTGATTAATCGATTAGCTCAAGTAAAAGATTTGATTTAAAATTTTTCTGCTTCGAGTATTTGTTTAAATAAAGTGGCGTTGTAATAGTTTGTTTTGAAAGTGTTTGCATTTAAATTTATTGATTTAGGTAGATACACTGCCCATAATTGCCTAACATAGCTGAATCAAGCTGCACCCTGTTAAGACCAACATAAGCTAAGTTTTTGTTTGAGCTAATGTTTTTTTCAATGCATTCGTAATTTAGTTTATTGGTATATTTAGACTTTTTTTTGTGAGAATGTGTTTGAATGATTTGTTAAAAACATTGCAATGAAAAAAAAAAAGTTTTTTGTAGCATTTAAGCTACGGGGCGCCGTTTGTAAAGCAGTACATGCTGAAAATTACTTATTATTATTATTATTTTCTCACATTTAGCATCACACAGTGTTTAAAATGTGTAAAATCTGTACAGTCATTTTTTTTTACACATTTAAAACATTTTTTAGCAACTTTAATATTTTTTTTACAAGAAGTTTTAGACCTGACTGTTTAAATCCAGAACTAAATATTTAATTTTAATCATAAATTTATATCCTATATCCTAAATGTTAAATCTGGAAACTGTTGGAACTAAATATTTAGCGTAATATGCAAATTCACATGACTGGAGACCGGAAGTAACAAAATAAAAGCTGGCGCACACAAAATGCTCTTTAAATAGTTTCTCCTAAATGTGTATTTTAGCTATATAGTTATAATCACAATGACTCATGTCCAAGAGCCGACCGACTGCCACCGTTGAGTAGGTTTTATTCATTTTTAATCAACGTAAACAGACAGTCTGGGTTGCTCCAGATTTTATTTTGTTACTTCCGGTCTCCAGTCACGAGAATTTGCATATTAAGCTAAATATTTAGTTCCGTTTCCAGATTTAACATTTAGCATATATGATATAAATTCATGATTAAAATTAAATATTTAGTTCTGGATTTAAACAGGTCTAAAACTTCATATTAAAAACTAAATATTTAAGTTGCTAAATTGCGTTGTAAATGTGCAAAAAGTGACTCTAAAAATTTCAAACCATTTTAAACACTGTGTGGCGCTAAATGTGAGAAAATGATGTCGTAATTTTTGCATGTACTCTTTTACAAACGGTACCCCATATTAAGCTAATGGACTTTTGCTATGTAAGTTAGCAAAAAATTGTTCTTTTTTTTTTTGTACTTAGGTCCTCATTTATTATTTTTTTTTCCATACCGTTTGAGGCTCAACTCGGGTATTTTAATTTTCTATTTTCCTTATCCGATTACTCAAATATTCAAACTAACTAGTTCATCAATTAATCGACTACTAAAGTAATCGATAGCTGTAGCCCTAATTTCGCTTTCCTTCAACTCCTCTGGTTGACTTTGTCTTTCTTGAATGGTCTTTTTTTCACCAGTGCTTGGCCAGGTCCTGGGGGTTTCAGAAACATGTCTTGTCTTATTATGTTACATGGGTACTGAGATACAGACATTCAATCAGCAGCAGGAATCTGTTCACGCGGAGGCCAACGAGGTGTTTTTACATCCTACGAAGAGCAACGGCTGGCTATATAGATTGTAAGGTTGTCTTTGTTCGGTATAGCGTAACGTCATCAAAACACAAAACAACTGGGAATTGATGTGAATTTTTTTTTTTTTTTTTAATCGACGCATTATTTTAACCGGCCCGTATATAAAGACTTGAAATACTTAAAAGATAAATGTTATTATGAGTTAAAATAATTTGATATGAAAACCCCTCTTGATGTTTCCGTTTTTTATACAATTTGTAAAATTTGTTTAACTAGTAGATCGCCATTGTTGTTGACGTCACATGGTTACGCTGCCGGGCTTCCAGAGTATGACTCTAGTGACATAATTAAGTCATCTGTTCAACCCTTTCCCTTTGAACCTGAGAGGAACATTAATGAGCATGACAGCACTGTCAATATTTCACAAAACGAGCAGCAAAAGCAAAATGAACAGTAAAGACCAGATGAGACGAAAACAGGTGTTCTGCCAAAACGTGCTACACCGGCGAAACGTCCAACAAGAAGTGAATTTGACACCCAAAGTACTACCGTGCGCTTTCAGCTTGTTTTGTTTAGATGCATCCAGACAGAACATACTAATAATGCCTTAAGAAAATACTTAAAGGTTTTAACATCAAGTATAAGTGGTTTAAATACGCTATGTGACTAATGTGGTCAACAGATCAACAATCTGCTTTAAAGTTACCCATAGACTACATAATATATTGACGTGACACATTCACTGCGTCACGCCTTCCCAAAGGGGTCCGTCCCACACTATACCTTATTTACTAGCAGTCGGTCACATGCGGCGATCTAATGCCGAATTTAGGTTGAAAAAGTACGAAAGCTGTACCGCATGCAAACAGGAAGGATCGTCTCAGGAGTGATTTGTTTGAGGATTCAAGGTAATTATTATATTTTTCGCACCATGCATGCATTTTGAAACGTTGTGAAAAAATCAATGAGAGAAATTAGCTGCAACAACATTGGCATTATACTTCGCAATATTTGCATAGAATAACTGCTAACTGCCCGTTTTTTTGCTTTTAACCAAGAATCGAGACGGTTTTACGTCCATATCTATAAAGAATTCAGGGGTTTAAGCATTTATTCACAAGAATTTTCAACGCAAAAAGCTTTTTGTTGTACTAAGGGGGCCGCCGCGGAGACTTGATTATGTCGAATCTGCTGCTAGTCTTTATGTAAAATGAGTGCTAACTGCCCGTTTTTTTCTTTTTTTTGCTTTTAACCAAGAATCGACTGTTTTACGTCCATATCTATAAATAATTCAGGGATTTAAGCATATATTCTAGGAGTGGGAACCTCTTGGTACCTCACGATACGATACGATTTGCGATACAAAGCTCACGATGACGACGATCTGATGATATGGCGATACAACGATTATCGATACATTGGTCAGGAAATCATTCAATGATATTCTACAAACGACCAATAAACAGAAAAACAAGCTTCTGCTGTGAATTGGAATGACATTATCACTAGTAGACGTCCAATCCATTTGAACCGGGAGGGTGCCATCGCTGCCATCCCTCCCACTTCATACGGATTGAACGTCTATGGCCGTCAGTGGCAGCCAATGCCAGGCAATGAGGTCATTTTGGGCCATTTATGGTCATTTACCTGTTGATTCTAAAATAGTTGAGTCTAAATAGAATGAGCGTCGTGCGCTGTCAGTGCAGCCTTAGAGTTAACCGAGACACTATTATGGTGGAAGATTTTGGTAGCAACATGTTGGTTCCTTTTTTATTTTTTTGAGACATTGGCAGCTTTTTAAATCGATATCTTGATTCTTGGCAGGGGCATATCGATAACCTTTTGGGATTCCAAGTATCACGATATTTCGATATTTTGTCACACCCCTAATGTATTCACAAGAATTTTCAATGCAAAAAGCTTTTTGTTTACATATGGTGGCCGCTAATTTGCTCACTGACTAGCATCATAGTTTGGAATATTTACGTGTAATAAATGCTAACTGCACGTTTTTTTATGCTTTTAACCAAGAACTGAGACTGTTTTATGTACATATCTATAAAGAATTCAGGCAGTTAAGCATTTATTCACATGAATTTTCAACGGAAAAAGCTCATTGTTTGTGATATGTCGGCCGCCAATTTGCTTACTGAATAGCATCATAGTTCGCAATATTTACATGTAGTCAATGCTAACTGCATGTTTTTTTTTGTTGTTTTTTTTTTTGCTTTTAACCAAGAATGGAGACTGTTTTACGTCCATATCTATAAAGAATGAAGGAATTTAAGCATTTATTCACAAGAACTTTCAACAGAAAAAGTTATTTGTCTGTTATATGGCGGCCGCTAATTTGCTAACTGACTAGCATCATAGTTCGCAATAGTTACGTAAAATGAATGCTAACTGCACCGTTTTTTGCTTTTAACCCTTTGATGCCAGCAATATGAAGCAATTATCAGAGAATCCCAAAATTTGAAAAATAAGGTCCTAATGAAACCTTTTTTTCAAATTTCAAACAGAAAAGTCAAAATGAATGTGTAATAAGCACTCAGATATCTATAACCCTTGCTAAATCCTGTTTGTTTTTTTCATGGAACCTGCAGATGCATGCGTTGACTTGCTTTCATCATTTTTTTCCCCCCAAAAGAAATGTCAAAATTCTGAATTAGTCTCAAAATCATGAAATTTTAGGTGTATCAAATGTGATAAATTTGTCAATATAGGGTTAACCAAGAACCAAGACTGTTTCATGTCCATATCTATAAAGAATTCAGGGATTTAAGCATTTATTCACAAGAATTTTCAACGGAAAAAGCTCTTTGTGATACGGCAGCCGCTAATTTGCTTACTGACTAGCATCATAATTCGCAATATTTACATGTAGTAAATGCTAACTGCATGTTTTTTTTGTTTTTTTGTGCTTTTAACCAAGAATGGAGACTGTTTTACGTCCATATCTATAAGGAATGAAGGGATTTAAGCATTTATTTACAAGAACTTTCAACAGAAAAAGCTCTTTGTCTGTTATATGGCGGCCGCTAATTTGCTTACTGACTAGCATCATAGTTCGCAATACTTACATAAAATTAATGCTAACTGCACGGTTTTCTGCTTTTAACCAAGAATCAAGACTGTTTTATCTCCATATCTATAAAGAATTCAAGAATTTAAGTATTTATTCACATGAACTTTCAACTGAAAAAGCTCTTTGTGATACGGCGACCGCTAATTTGCTTACTGACTAGCATCATAGTTCGCAATATTTACATAAAATAAATGCTAACTAAATGTTGTTGTTTTTTTTTTTGCTTTTAACCAAGAATTGAGACTGTTTTACGTCCATATCTAGAAAGAATTCAGGGGTTTAAGCATTTATTCACAAGAATTTTCAATGGAAAAAGCGGCCTCTAATTTGCTAACTGACTAGCATCATAGTTCGCAATATTTACGTAAAATGAATGCTAACTGCACTTTTTTTTTTTTCTTTTAACCAGGAATCAAGACTGTTCTACTCTCATATTTATAAACAATTAGGAGATTTAAGCATTTATTCACAAGAATTTTCAATGGAAAAAGCTCTTTGTCTGTGTTTCCACTCGTTCAGCTTTGACAGAGATAGGCATGAATCGGCCTGTGCCACGTGACCCGTCAACACATTATGAAGTCTATGAGTTAACACAAGAAAACACAATGCTTGAAAGTATGAGAGGGAAACACATGCAAAATGTATTTTTAAGCAATGAAAAGGTAATAAAAGACTCAATAAAAACACAAATAGTAAGTACGTGACACTTTTAACTGATTTGCGCATGTGTTGGACGTCTCGCCGTATAGAAGGTCTTGCAGAACACCGGTAGTGCTCGTCTAGTGAGCGACAAACTACGTCATCACCGCGAGTGTCCATTGCTCGCATAAAACATGGCGCCCTCCATAGGTCAAAACGTGCTAAATATGATAGATTTTTAATTCAATGGCAATATTTTATGTGTTTCTAATAACATATTTTAGTAAAAGAGAAACATTGTGGCTTATTAGAGCCTACAAATCCTTAAGTCTGAGGTTCCCTTTAAAAATATTGTATTGTCGACCCCTGCCTGACCCCTATTCAATAATCTGTTTGGTTTTATTAATTTTCCGTCCCCAGCAAAAAGTATACATGCATGTTATGCTGTTGTATCGTCCCTACCAATGTTAACACCAAACCTACGCCCTTGGTCAATAGTATCTTTGGCATGTGGAAGTTTTTTCCTCAAACACACAAACTGGCACTAGCATGTATGGCTTTATTTCATCGATAGTTCTGACAGTAAATTTACTGTAAAATAAAAAATGCAAATAGTGTAAGCTCCCAGCCAGTCAGTCTTAAATAAAAGTCAATCCTGAATGTTTTGAGGTCAAATAGGTAACCTCACTGCCCTAGAGTGCTTTTTTCCCCTTCCATTCCTCTCTAAATAGATCCTCCATCAACGCCATCATCACGCGGCGGGCCAAAGCTTTAGAGAGCACACGAAACTGCAGCATCACATTCAACAGACATATAGCGCCCGGCCTATCCCATGTCAGGAGTAGCCAGCAGCCTATCCCGCCCTAACATCAGCCACATCTCTCCCTCTCCGACGGGGGGGGGGGATTGTCAGCCAGATTAAAGTCCGACTAAGCTGCACTAATGACATCTGCCCAAATGCAGGAATAATGAAGGCTCGGACTTCAGTTACCATGAAAAAAAAAAAAAACACCAAATAGTACACATTTCCTCTAAAGTATACACACTAATGAGGCAACATGACACACATATACTGACAAAGAGTGAAAAAAGTAACTTTGAAGCCTGTTTACATACCATTTCGACATCTGAAACTGGTCCAAAGCTGGTGACAAAGATGTCCGTTTTGACTTCTGTCACTGGACCTACAGCACAGGCAGTTAGGCATTTATTTCCATTAAAACATGCATGTAAAAAAAAAAGATTCTGTAATTAAAATACATTAAATCTATTTATCCATGCATGCTTAAAATATTGATGTGTAACTGTGTTCCTACTGAAGTGTTTCTGCAGTAAGTATCTCCATTATACGACTCATTTTAATTAGATTTTCATACTAAAACAAATACATGTGATCCATTCGTCCAATTTTAACACCACCACGCATCACTTTCACAACCAGCCTGGGCACACAAACATGGCTGAACTTTCATCCTCTGAAACAACAACAACGTAAGTGTGATTTGTAATTTAAAATTGATTTATTTATTTTTTAAATACCTCCAAATCCAGGTCGCAGCCTGTTGTCATAACCGTCCAGTAATCTATCCAATATGCGAGTGATGTTATCCAAATAGATACTGCTCTCAGTGTGCTGTGTGCTCCAAACACTGCATACGCTGTAACTAAATATAAATAATAATAATAAAAAAACAGACACATAGGAAAAACACCTTATAAAAAAATAATCAAGTTTATAGAAAGTGGCGCAAAAACAGCGCGCTCGTCGTGCGTAAAAGTCCGAGAGTTTGCGACTCACCAACACAGAAAGAAGCACGTCCAAGGAAAATCCATGCCTTGTAGTACAATTCAAAAATACAAATGTCCAATTCCGTGGTCATCTACGCGAGAGAGTACATGTCATCGTCACGCGTTGACATGATTTCTTATTTGAAAATGATGCTCTTGTTTGAGTTGCGAGGATTTGGCGCGTCAGTCCGGTCCAGCACGACTTGACTTCCTTTCCAGTGCGCACGCCTCACAAACTCAACCGCTCAGTTGAGAGCGAAATAAATAAATAAATAAAGAAAGAAAGAATAAAACACTGAGGACTTTTGAGAGTGGAGAGCGCGGACGGACATGCGGGGAAGGGAGGGAAGAGGAGGAAAATTTTTGCGTAAAGAAAAATAAATGTTTATTCTGATTGTTAGGAACAGCAATTATGGATCACCACCCATCGTTGAGGATAGTCAGTGAAATTAGGCACAACTATGAATTCATTTGTTCAGTTTTAATTGACAACATACATTACTTTAGTACGGCGCCCCCCAGGTGCCAGGGTAGAAAAAAAAAAAAATCATAGCTAATCTGTACCCACAGTTTAGTAATCTGTGGGTACAGTTTACTAATCTGTAGCCCAAGTGCGTAGGTTTGGCCTCAACATTGGTAGGGACGATATAACAGCATAATTTACATGTAGACCTTTTGCTGGGGACAGGACATTAATAAGACCAAACAGATTGGGTGAACGGGGGCTACATTTCTCACGAATATGAACCTAATTAATTGATAGGCTAAATAATCAATGCAAATCGGTAAATCTGTATTGCTTGTACTAACTTTCAAGTGTATTGGTTCAGGTGATACACCGTCCAATTCAAACCTTTTTCAAAAAATGCTGAAACATTTTTTTTTTAAATTCCAGACTAAATGTCTGGTTTTTATTAGCAAATCTCAATTGCAATATTTGAACATAAATTATATTAACATATACTTGTTAATCATCTCAACTATCCAGGAATGCATAAAATAAACATGTAAGACCACTCAACATTGTCTAAATAAAGACATTAAATATAACTGAAAAAACGTCTTAGTCAGGGAATAACAAAAATAAAAGTTTAGTAAATCTAACGTCTCTCTAAGCAGCTTCTATTCAAATTTGCAGGTTAGCAAACTCACACAGTTTAATGTTCTGCTAACTCTGAGGTCAGACTTTCAATAGCAAAGTTAGTGGTGTGTTCCCCATCGATACAACATTGATGTCTTTTTACATACAGTGGCTGCTGCTGCTGGTCGAAAAAAAACTTCGAAGGGGCAGAGGAGACGGCATTGTTGTCGACATGTTGTATTTCTTTCAGGGCTGTGAGTGCTTTTGTTGATGGGGTCAAGTCACCAGCCAATCAAACGTGCGTTTGAGGGGAAAAAATGAACTGGCAAGTCAAAAGATGCAAATGTACTGTAAGTCTGAACATAATGAAAATAATTCACTTAATAATGGTAGGGTCAGTTCTATCCTTTCAACATATGGGAAGACATTCTAATTTACCCATACAACTGAAATCATTATCAATGCAAATAAGGTTACTTAAGTTGGTGGGGACTATTTAAGCATCCTTAAAAGTTGGTAGTGTTATGTCCCTACCGTCCCTTTGCAAACCTACGCCCTTGCTGTACCCACAGTTTACTAATCTGTGGGTACAGTTTACTAAACTGTACCCACAGTTTACTAATCTGTATCCACAGTTTACTAAACTGTACCCACAGTTTAGCATTGACCCGGAAACAGTAGTCATCAATGTTTGGCGGGGACTCCAAACGCGGAGGGACCAACCGAGCAAGCACCTGCATGTTTTGCCCTCGGCGAGCAAAGGGGTTTTTAAAAGGTAACCATTGCACGTTTTCTCTGGTAGCCGTCTTAAATTTTACTTTCAGGTGTCATCAATCAATATGGCATGTTGTGTTTGAGCATTTTCTGTGCTGCTGTCGTGTCCATGCATGCTTAATTCAACTAGTGTTTATTGGTTCGTTCGCTATATGCCTTTCACGTACAGATTAGTAAACTGTGGGTACAGGTTACTAAAATATTCCCACAGATTGCTAAACAGTGGGTACAGTTTCATAATCTGTGGGTACAGATTGCTAAACTGTGGGTACAGTTTAGTAATCTGTAGCTACAGATTAGTAATCTGTGGGTACAGATTAGCTATGTAAAAATTATAGCATAGCTAATCTGTACCCACAGTTTAGTAATCTATTACTAAACTGTGGGTACAGATTAGCTATGATTTTTTTTTTTTTTTTTCTACCCTGGCACCCGGGGGGCTCCGTATTTTAGTGTAGTGCTTCTCAATTATTTTCTGTTACGCCGCCCCCAGGAAGAAGTAAATTTTTTGCCCCCACTCCCCTCAACTTTCTGCCACCACTGTATATAGTATCATTTGTATATAAAATCATTATGAGCACACCTATACCATAGGCGGAGTTTGACGTTTGTGGTAGAGGATGCAAAAAATGTGGATAAAACCGGAACGCAGTGTCTGCAATAAAATTAATTTACAGGATCTATGCTCGGATCAGGGGCGTTACCGGGGGGGCAGGGGTGGGCAGTACCCAACCATGGACACGCTCTGTCTACCCAAAGAAAACTGGATGTGGTCTTAACGGCAGTCTGGGCACCGTGTATGGTATCCCATTCATATAGTACTGATGTGTTCTAAATTTGAACCTTTGCATTGTTACCTTCTCTTTTACTTAAAAAAAATGCATTGAAATGTTGGTTTTGTTCCTAGGGGGTGCTACACACCTTTACGCATATTTAGATTTTTTTGTGCCGGATCCCACCAGAACAAGATCCGGCAACTCTTGATTTTGGCCTCCCTTTGTTCCGGGACTTATTTGGGCACATCCAGCACCTCTCGTGTTTAAATGTTTCTTTTTAATGTATAAAAAAAAAACTAAATATGCATAAATTCATTCATTTACAGAGTAAATCCCAGGAATTGCATGTTGTTTATAAAAAATTAATGTCCTTTGAAAGAGTCGGGGGTTTGTTGATGCGCTGAAAAGCTGGACCAACAAATCACACCCATGACATAAAAAAAAATAAATTAAAGATTTTTTTTTTTTAAACTTTGGAATTTTTAGCATCTGGGGAGCAAGCAGCCAGGATCGAATGGTATTTCAACATCCCGAAAAGACAGTTGCATTTACCGTCTATTTTTAAAAAGAAGAACGGTGGTTCAAAACAAGTCAGAAAAGCAACAACCGGCGATGAGGGCAGCTGCAGCAATCATGCTAACGGAGGAGGCATGCTAACAGCAGGAGGCTAGCTCCGCAGCAGCTAGCCAGGTTCACGGACAGCCAGACAAGCCGGGGCAGTAGGCTACTGCCGTGGCAGCAGCTGGTCAGGTTTAGCGCCACCCCAGCTACAGCGCCAGCAGTCAGCCAGGTGGACCACCAACAGCCGGGCCAACAGGCTAGTACACTTATGGGAAAGTCGGGTTTGGGCTGCAAAATTTGAGAAACTAATTGCTGACTGTGTACTGTAAGTCCCACCTTTGGTTACAGTATTTGGGCAATTGCCCATGCTGTGCAGAGTATAGCCTAAAAAATTGTGAATTTGTGTCATAGCCTTTATACCATGGATATTATCTGAAATTGAGGCTTGTGAGCCCCACAGCATGGCAACTGGGCATTTGAGTGTTGTTTTCAGCACCATTTTTCTGCGTATGTTCCAGGACCTGTGCCCGTCTCGTCATCCCTGTGCTGTCATATGTACTTTGCGTTCCGGCACCTTATGATTTACAAAATAAGCACTGAGCTTAGCCCATGCTCGGACATACAGGCATTCCAGCTGTGGTTGTGTGCGTGCGTGCGTGTGTGAGGGCTCGCGTTTTTCTGTCTTACCTATAGTGGAGAAGTAGAGGCCGCATCAATTTCAACTGAATATTCCAGCCAGGAGCATTTATAATAATACGTTGAAAATTAGCATTTTTTTTTTTTTTTTCCCCCATCATTTTTTTAGGGTTATCTTTAGTGGAGCAAACTAAGGGGCCGTTTACATGGTGCCTCTCCAAGAATACGAACAATTTCAAATTTGCATTTGCATTTGCGTCTCCATTTGAACAATGTCACAATTCCGCATGAAAATGATATAGTATTCATGCCAGGCCCTCGGGGGCAGTGCAGATTTACAGGGCGACAGAGAATGACGCACTTTGACCCCACCAAGCTCCCTCAGCCCGGAAAAAAATATGCCCGCCCACTCGAAGTAATGTCATTTTTCTTTTGTTCAAAAAGGCACAAAAATTGAAACGTTCAACATATTTACTTTAGAAATATTATTAAAACAGTAAATTAAAGCTGACATTCCGCCATATTTGCTGTTTTTAATTTTAAATTTAATTTTTTTTTTTCTGTTTGGGCGTGCGCAGCGGTGCTACTAATGTGACGTGTATGACTGCTGACGTTAACGGCGCGGTCTCGCGCCGCAGGAGCCTTTGATATGCATGCTGAGGAAGCCCCCCTCAACCCCCCGTAATCGGATTCTTCCACTTTGGAGGCAGGATTCAGAATTTTTCGTCTTCGCCGACACCATATGCACGCGAGGCGAGTCCGCTACTCAGTCAATGCGTCTTTTTGTCGCAGAGTCGCCATGTAAACCCCTAAAACTCCACTCACCATTTTGGCAGTGCTCACCGGCATGCATTTCATGGTCCACATCTTCGATCCTTGGTTCTCGCTCAGTCGTTGTTGTCGCTTTTGAAAGCTTAGGTTTGGAAAAAAATGACGAATATTCATCTTGCCCCTTCTGTTTTTTGTTTTTTTTTGTTTTTTTTTATGCTAAGCAAAGCAAATGACCGTCTCTAAGGTGCTAGTCACATGATCTGTTTGAAAAATAATTTTGACCCATTAAATTTTTTTTGTTGTTGTTGTTCATTTCATTCATTTTTGTTGTATGCTTTATTGCTTTACAACCTTTATTGACAACATTTTAGCGGCAAAGTCTTAATTTAAATTAATACATTGGAAGTCTATTATATGCAATATTTTTGCCACCTAGAGGGGTTTTGCCCACCCCACCCCCCTTAATCTCTGCGATTGACCCATACATAACATTGTTTCCTTGTTGAGATTAAATAAAAAAACCTTAATTAAAAATAAATGAATTTCAGACTATAGGGCGCACCTGACTATAAGCCGCCACTCACCAAATTTGACATGAAAACGACACGTGTTCATAGAAAAGCCGCACTGGACTATAAACCGCAGCTTTCCTCATTGTATTATGGGATATTTACACCGAAAGGTATTAACCGGGAACAATTAATTTGACAGCGACCATCATCATAAAACCAAACGAACCACCATGAAGCTTTGAACCAATTGGCAGCAAAGCTTCATTTGGCCATCACTGCTTCCTTGGGGGAGATGGTCAACCTCTTCTGCCACCTGCTGTCAACACTATTGTCTTTCAACATGCCTCTTGACATGCATTGCAGCGCTACAGATGTAAATAACAATCAAAATTCATGTTCTGTGCTAATCAGTTACTGTTGTAGTTGGTTCATTAATTACTAGTTAGGGTATTTGGTAACACTTTATCTGACAGTGGCACTGTAAGATTGTCATAAAACCATCATAATTATGGCATGACACTGCCATGAGCATTAATGAATGCTTTTGACTGATGTCTTTTTGTGTAATCCTGCAAATTATCTCACTTTTGAATAGATGTAAAAGATCTGAGCTGGATATAAATGGAGTTAATGACATAATTTGCCAGATGATACTTAATGACATCTGTCATAAGCATTCATTAATACCCATGATAGTGTCAACAAATAAGACGCACTGGACTATTAGCCGTAGGATTCAAAATGAGGGGAAAAAAAGTAGCTGTTTATAGTCCGAAAATTATTTTAGATCAAATTACAATAGCATACAACTCTCTTAAAGCAACACTAGATACAGCAACTTTTCAACCTTTATAAAATATTTTCATAACATTTGTGATCATACGTCGACTAACAACTAGTTGAATGGCAACACTTTTATATCTTGAGGGAGTCTGTATCGCTTTTACCGACACTAATTAACTTTGAGGAGGGCGGGAGGAACCCTGACACACAAAAAAACTACAAATGTACTGACTGCTTTTTACAGCATATGTCACTTCCCCCTTTCGTTATAAAGATGGAAGACTATGCGAATGCATTCGCGCTAATTCTGCAAAGATGGCAGAGCAACAAAAGAGACAAAAAGTTTTGTCTGAGGATGAAAAAAAAGCGAGGCTTTCACTCGCTGGTGTGACACCCCCTCGGGTTGCTAACTATCATATGCTATTGCTTAGTCCAACTTGATTCATTACCTTGTTACTATTCAGCCTTCACACAGCCGTTGGAAACAGAAATGTCATTTAACCCATCTGCAAGTGACCAGGAGATCATGACTTTACCACTCTGCGCGGGTGTGCGCTGGTTCTAATGGGAAACGCAGTCTTCCTTAAAGCAAAACACTTCCGCGTTTGTCCACCGGCTTCGCTAAAATCTAACAAAACTGTAAAGTTACATTGTGTTGCTTTAACAATGTTTTTTTTTTTTTTGTTTTTTTGTTTTTTTTTTTTAGTAACAAAATACCTAAAGCGCATCAGTTTGGCTGAATTAAAAAAAAAAAAAAAAAAAACGAGACACATTTCTTTACTATTTGATACTGAAAGGTAAAATTTAATAAAATCAATAAATTTAAACATAGACATTGTTTGTTCTTCTCCTCTTCCGTCTACTTTCTTCCTTTCTGTCCCCCTATGACCCTTTCCAGTTCACTGCCTTCTCCTAATAAATAAGATATGAACAACCACCATTGTACCGTATTGGCCCGAATATAAGACGATGTTTTTTGTATTGAAGTAAGACTGAAAAAGTGGTAGTCGTCTTATATTCGGCGTCTAGACATTATACCCATTCACGACGCTAGATGGCGCCAGATATCATTGATGCGATGTTCTGTCATGATAGATCTCAGCTACTCTCAAGTTTAACCAGTTTGCATTATTTTATTGCAATGTTTTTCCTTATTCAGATTTGTTTCAAGACTACAGTTACAGTTAGACCTCACTTTGATGGTTAATGCAGTTCTTGCAATTTTGTTGTTTTATCACAATAGATTTCAAAAACCAGAAGCCATTCATTTACGAATGTGATTGCACTTTAGTTTACATATTTAAATGTTAAGATATTAAGATTCGAATGAGGCAAAATAACATTCTTTTTCTCTCAAATATATTGTTATAATCATTTGTTTCAGATGTACTGTAATTATTTTTTGTATAAAAATTTGGTGTTCAAAAAGTATTTTTTCAAACTTGAGTCTTGAAAAAGAGGAAGTCGTCTTATAATCAGGGTCGTCTTATATTCGGGCCAATACGGTAATATGTCAAACTCCCATGTGATACATTAAAACTGTTCAGATCATAGGGACGCTCAGATTCCTATTTTTCGTGTCTAAGTAGCTGAACAGAACAAAAAAAAATAACAATACTAAAAAATTTTAAAAAGCATGATAGTGGCATCCACTAGACATAAACTCATTTAAATTTACAGCAGAAAAATGATTGAATCCAACATGATGAACATGAACCAATGTGTTTTTTACAGGGGCATACATATCTGATGGCCATCTTGAGTAGGGCAAACAGTGGTTGGAAACTACCGTATTGGCCCGAATATAAGACTGTGTTTTTTGCATTGAAATAAGCTTGAAAAAGAGGGGGTCGTCTTATATTCGCGGTCTAGACATTATACCCATTCACGACGCTAGATGGCGCCAGATATCATTGAAGCGATGTTCTGTCATGACAGATCTCAGCTACTTTCCACATTCACGACGCTAGATGGCGCCAGATATCATTGAAGCTATGTTCTGTCATGACAGATCTCGGCTACTCTCAAGTTTAACCAGTTTGCATTATTATATTGCAATGTTTTTCCGTATTCAGATTTGTTTCAAGACTACAGTTACAGTTAGACCTCACTTTGGCGGTTAATGCAGTTCTTGCAATTTTGTTGTTTTATCACAATAGATTGGTTTATTTACATTTCAAAAACCAGAAGCCATTTATTTACGAATGTGATTGCACTTTAGTTTACATATTTGAATGTTCAGATATTAAGATTTGAATGAGGCAAAATAACATGCTTTTTCTCTCAAATATATTGTTATAATCATTTGTTTAAGATGTACTGTAATTATTTTCTGTATAAAAATTAATTTGGTGTTCAAAAAGTCTTTTTTTCAAACTTGAGTCTTGAAAAAGAGGGGGTCGTCTTATAATCAGGGCAGTCTTATATTCTGGCCAATATGGTAATATATCAAACTCCCATGTGATGCAGTAAAACTGTTCAGATCAGACGGACGCTCAGATTCCTATTTTTCGTGTCTAAGTAGCTGAACAGGACAAAAAAATAACAATATATATATATTTTTTTTAAAAAGCATGATGGTGGTTTACTAATAATAAACTCATTTAAATTTACAGCAGAAGAATGATTGAATCCTACACGAACAAATGTGTTTTTTTTTTTTACAGTGGCATACATATCTGGTAGTCATCTTGAGTAGGGCAAACAGTGGTTGGAAACTAAATTTATTCCTTTGTACTCCCTGATACCGATGATATTATTTTATTGCCGTATTGATTCCGATACTAGTATCAGTACTTTGTGCAACCCTAGTTAGCGGTTCCCACAAAGTGCTCTACAAGGCTTTCAACAAGTGGTATTGAAAATTAGGGCTGCAGCTATCGATTATTTTAGTAGTCGATTAATCGATGAACCATTAGTTCGAATAATCGAGTCATCGGATAAGAAACATGAAAAATTAAATTACCTGAGCTGAGCCTCAAACGGTATAAATTATAAAGAAATGGGGATCTATGTATGCACAACAAAAGAAAAATTGGCTAACTTACATGGCAAAAGTCCGCTAGTTTAAATGCTATAATCTAACTTTTTTACAGTGCTCTTAACAAATGGTTCAGACACATATTCCCACAAAAATAGGCTAAATATACCTATAAACTAAATTATGAATGCATTTAAAAAAACAAAAAAAAAACATTAGCTCAAACCAAAACTTAGCTCATGTTGGTCTTAACAGGGAGCACCTGGATTCAGCCATGTGAAATGAGGCAGACTAGAAGGCAGTGTATCCACCCAAATCAATAAAACTAAATGCAAACACTTTCAAAATAAACCATTACAAAGCCACTTAAATGAATACCCGAAGCAGCAACATTTAATTTGGATGTTTTTTTCTAATCGAATACTCGAGTTAATCGATTAATTGTTGCAGCACTATCAAAAATAGATAGTTCTATGACTGCTACAACTATATACTAAAGTAGACATAATGTGAGTCATACTAAAAGTTCATACCGATTGTGTTGATGGTGCTTTGAGTTTGAATTTACTGTATGTGCACATACATTGATCACCCAGCAAGATTATCTCGGTGCAGCATTACTTTTTCATTCCAACTGCTATCACAGTCATTTGTTATCAAAAATTCATGCAGGGTGGCAGAGGGAGAAATATAGGGTGATGCCGTTCAGATGCGCAGACTGCTTACGCAACCTCACATTTTAACTCGCACACTCTTTGTGCTCCAAACACGTCATGAAAATGTGCTTTAAATAATGATCAATGCAGAATGAATCACGGAAGCTCATGAGATGTCTGTAATTGCTGCGCTTAGTTTGATGAATGAAATTTATTTTTAAAAATAACTTTACTCCTAGCTTTATTTGTCCACACATTGAATCCTGAAGCTGTATGCTGAAAGAAAACATGACCTATATGTGTACAGTACATAGAAACACTTCACATTCGAATACTAATGCACCTGAGTAGCTTTTAGCTTTAAGCAGCACACATTGTCAACACCCACACAGACGTATTCATCTTTGCTTTTTAGGCATTTGCACCCATTACATGCAAACAATCTCTTAAGTAATGTTAGTCAGTTTGCTGACTTTTCCCACATAAAATGACAAATTTAACAGAGAGAATGTCTGTCACATTTAAGCAGCAAAAATGTGTTTGTATTTGCAAGAAATAAGGTTGTTCTGAGGATAAGTGTTGAACCAAACAGCATGTACATGAACATCGTGCCCAAACTTACTTGAACTTGTTGGTTGACAGCATCAGATAATTTACTCTGGGCTATTTTGGTGAGCTAATTTCGATGCTTGTGTGAAGAAGCCTACGCGTTTATATTTCAATATACAGTGGTAGCTTAATTTATGAGTGCAGCAAATTAAGTTTTCCGAGTTATGAGTTGCCCGATTGACTTTCTTGCCTTGCGTTACGAGCTGCTATTTTAGATGTGTTAACTCTGGATTTCCATTGTGTGTTAGAATTTTAATATGAGTATGAAAGATAATCTGCTACTCAAATTCCAGTAAACAGGTGCATTGCTCACCTTGTATGTTTTATGTTATAATGTGAAGACAATTGCACGAGTCACTATGATCTGAGTCACAAGTAAGTACAGAGTCTAACCTGTTGTTGGTAAGTGAATCGACTCGACAAGTTTATGTCGAGTCGAGTCACGAGGTTGAATTGAGTCACGAGGTCGAGTCGAGTCAGGAGGTCGTGTCGGGTTGAGTCACGAGGTCGGGTCGAGTCATGAGGTCGAGTGGAGTTAGAAAGTCGAGTCACGAGGTCGAGTCGAGTCACGATGTCGAGTCAGGTCGTGTCTAGTCTCGAGGTTGTCGGGTCTCGGGGTCGTCAGGTCTCGGGGTCGTCGGGTCTCGGGGTCGAGTCTCGGGGTTATGTCGAGTCGATACTTGAGGTCAAGTCGATACTTGAGGTCAAGTCACGAGGTCGAGTCACGAGGTCGAGTCAGATCACGAGGTCGGGTCGAGTCTAGTCTCGAGGTCGTCGAGTCTCGAGGTTATGTCGAGTCGATACTTGAGGTCAAGTTGAGTCTTGAGGTCGAGTCTCGAGGTTATGTCGAGTCGATACTTGAGGTCAAGTCGAGTCTTGAGGTCGAGTCACGAGGTCGGGCCGAGTCACGATCGAGTCACGAGGTCGGGTCGGGTCACGAGGTCGGGTCGGGTCCAGTCTAGTCTCGAGGTCGTCTAGTCTCGAGGTTATGTCGAGTCTCGAGGTTATTTCGAGTCGATACTTAAGGACAAGTTGAGTCTTGAGGTCGATTCTCGAGGTTATTTCGAGTCGATACTTGAGGTCAAGTCGAGTCTTGAGGTCGAGTCTCGAGGTTATGTCGAGTCGATACTTGAGGTCAAGTCGAGTCTTGAGGTCGAGTCACGAGGTCGGGTCGGGTCGAATCACGAGGTCGGGTCGGGTCGAGTCACGAGGTCGAGTCACGAGGTCGAGTCACGGTCGAGTCACGAGGTCGAGTCGGGTCTCAGCTTGTGTCACGAGGTTGTGTCACGAGGTCGAGTCGAGTCACGAGGTTGTGTCACGAGGTCAAGTCGAGTCACGAGGTCGAGTCGAGTCACGAGGTCGAGTCACGAGGTCGAGTCGAGTCACGAGGTCCATTCTCGAGATCATGTCAATTCGAGTCTCGAGGTCATGTCGAGTCTCGAGGTTAGTCAGGGCCTTCACAATTGTTCCCCAGCTCACCCACAAAGCACTCAGGTTATCTTTGAGGGAAACCTTACTATCGATGTAAAAATAAAATAAAAAAACTATGCAGTTTAACCTATTCTTTATTGGCATAAATATTGGTGTCACTGTTTTCCATTGGAATGGAAATGTTTGTAGTCAAAATTACTCACTTTGGGACCTTGCACTGCTAAACTTGCCATGATGTGTCTGCTGTCTCAGTCTACACTCAATTGATTGCTATGATGTCCCTTGAGGGCGTGGCGAGAGCGGCCAAGGCGACCAAGCGCATCACTGACGGGGGGGGAACTAATCTACGATTTTCGAGTCAGCAGTCTCGAGTCAATGTCTCACGAGTCAAGTCGAGTCTTGTCTCAAGCGAGACAAGTCCAAGTCTGCATTTTTCTTCAAGTCCTAGTCGAGTCGCGAATTTGATGACTCGCAACTCGAGTCGACTGGAGTCTGAGTCCCTTTGACTCGAGTACAATTGTCCTATAATCTAATTGATAAATTCCCTGTAATCTGTCCTTTAGTTTTCTAAAACGGGTGAAGCAAACCGATAAAATAACATGAGGTCATTATTTGGCACACGACACATTTCACATGATGTAATCGCTACAAGCGTTCCTTAGACTTTAAGGTGCGCGCGGAGATGAGAGGCAAAGTGATTATGATGAATTGCACTGAGGTATGCGTCCCCTTCCAATGGAACAATGGAACGAGAAGCAATTCAATTATGTCCATTTAGGAAGTAGAATTACTTCCCGAGATAAGGGGACATGCTTCGGAATCAAAATGATTTTAATTAATTCATCATAGAACTAAACTGAGGTTTAATTAACACGCCATGATATGAACTCAGTATTCTGATGCAAAGCCAGCAGATTGTTTCCAACAATTGGAGAGTTCTCATTGTGCAACTAGATGTCATTTTTATTTCGTGCTAAGGCCATAAATAAAAAATGCAGGAAGCGAGAAAAGGGAAAGAAAAACATCTGCTCCCCTGTTGTTTTTTTCTCTTTCGAATTCTCACTTATTTGTAGTTCAAATTTTAGTAACGCACAAGAACATGCAGCAAAAAGTTGTGTATACAGTATTTTTTGGACGACACGTATAGTCCAATACCTTTCTTTTCTCGCTTCCTATGGCAATAAAACATGACCACCTGTGGCTTATAGTTGGGTGCAGCTTGTTTTCTGAAATTTTGAGAACTTTACAGTCAGGTGCGCTCTATAGTGTGGGATTTACAGTAATTTCTCATTCCTTACCATGGCGCAGTGCTTCTATAAATACATGCCAGCTCCCACGTGAGATGGACCCACTGTACTTCATAAGCCTCGCCATGTGGTCTCCATGGTAACCACTTACAGTAGGAGAAAGTCAGAATGTGTGTGTGCGTGTGTTTAAACTTTGAAGCACTTCATTTGTTTTTGGTCGTCAAACAAAGGGCCAAATGTTTGGCTGTCGTTTCCAAAGACAGCATAAATAAAGACTCGTGTTTCCATTGGTGGAAAGTTCTCATGCGCGCTTTCAATATGTTTGCATGTGACCATAGTAGAACGTACTGGGCTATTTTTATGAACGTTGATACAATATGTTATCTGGAATACGTCACGCACCACAATAAATATCTCGGAAACTTTTTTTCCTACGGCATTTTTGTCAATATTCTTAACTCGGGGGAAAAAAGAGCAGTTTTTTACAATGGTTCTTTCTGTCTTCAGTGCTCCCTCCGCATCTACATCAGGAGAAATGGCAGAGACAGTTGCCATGGAGACTGTATCATATTATAAGCAAGATAAAATAAATGTTGATTTTCTTTTTTTGGCCAGCGAGGTTGGTGGGTGGGTGCGATACTTCAGTTGACCTTGCGCTTGACTGGAGTAAAATGTAGTCGGATTAAATGAGCTGGGCAACTGCCGACTTCCTCCACTGTAAATAATGGCTTTTAGTTTCTTATTTGTTGTCGTTTAAAGTGTTTTAAAGTTGCGGATCAATGGTTGGTTTCGGACCTCGCGGTCGAAGAAGTCCTTTGTTCCAATTTTCCCCTGTATGGTTTTTCCTCCCTTGTGAGAGGCTAGAACACAACAAGACTAATGCTGCCTTCACATGCTCTGGGAAAGATGAGCGTTACCACTTCCTAATTAGTAATTACGAGTACATCCTGTTCATGTGCTTTTGTTGTAGTAGCAAAAAATAAAAAATAAAAAAATACAGCAAACACGGACTTTGATCTGTTTTGTGGGCAAAACTGTTTTAATATTTCTACCAATGGTGTGGGTTTGCATAGGGACGGTAGAGATTGAAGGAATCTGACCTTTATGCCAGATTGCTGGAATCCCACCAGCAGAACCGCCTGACCCGCGCTGGCGAGTCTCGAGGTCGAGTCTCGAGGTCAGGTAGAGTCTCGAGGTCGAGTCTCGAGGTCAGGTAGAGTCTCGAGGTCGAGTCTCGAGGTCAGGTAGAGTCTCGAGGTCGAGTCTCGAGGTCAGGTAGAGTCTCGAGGTCGAGTCTCGAGGTCAGGTAGAGTCTCGAGGTCGAGTCTCGAGGTCAGGTAGAGTCTCGAGGTCGAGTCTCGAGGTCAGGTCGAGTCTCGAGGTCGAGTCTCGAGGTCAGGTCGAGTCTCGAGGTCGAGTCTCGAGGTCAGGTCGAGTCTCGAGGTCGAGTCTCGAGGTCAGGTCGAGTCTCGAGGTCAGGTCGAGTCTCGAGGTCAGGTCGAGTCTCGAGTCTCGAGGTCGAGTCTCGAGTCTCGAGGTCGAGTCTCGAGGTCGAGGTAGGTGGGTGGGTGCGATATTTTAGTTGACCTTGCGCTTGACTGGAGTAAAATATAGTCGGATTAAATGAGCTGGGCAACTGCCAACTTCCTCCACTGCAAATAATCAGTTTTAGTGTCTTTTTTGTTGTCGTTTAAAAGTGTTGTTTTAAAGTTGAGGATCAATGGTTCGTTTCGGATTTCGCGGTTGAAGAAGTCCTTTTTACCAATTTTCCTCTGTATGGTCAAAAGGCCAAACTCGAGTCGAGTCTCGAGGTCGAGTCTCGAGGTCGAGTCTCGAGGTCGAGTCTCGAGGTCGAGTCTCGAGGTCGAGTCTCGAGGTCGAGACCCGAGGTCGAGACCCGAGGTCGAGACCCGAGGTCGAGTCTCGAGGTCGAGACCCGAGGTCGAGTCTCGAGGTCGAGACCCGAGGTCGAGTCTCGAGGTCGAGACCCGAGGTCGAGTCTCGAGGTCGAGACCCGAGGTCGAGTCTCGAGGTCGAGACCCGAGGTCGAGTCTCGAGGTCGAGACCCGAGGTCGAGTCTCGAGGTCGAGACTTGCTGTCGTTTAAAAGTGTTGTTTTAAAGTTGAGGATCAATGGTTCGTTTCGGACTTCGCGATTGAAGAAGTTCTTTGTTCCAATTTTCCTTTGTATGGTCAAAAGGCCAAACTCTGCGCGTTCACCTTAGTCTTAACCCCTTGTACTGACTCCGTTTTGAAAGCTGGAAAAAGGCTTCGAAACACAAGTTGACAATTTATTCAGGTCGACAGTGATCAAACGGCAAGGCAAAACAGCAACAGGCCCAGGCAAGGAGGCAGACTGGTTCCAGGGTCGCCATATCACAAGTCAACAAAAGATTCCCGAGAAAAACGACAACGATTAGTTAAACATTCAGTCTTTTTGAAGACTCTCGTGGGGCGGGCTGTGGGCAGGATGAAGTGTGTGTTTGGGCCTTCTTCTATTGCAGATTTAGGCAGTCAAGTTCGTGTGTCAGGGTTAATGAGGCAACTGATGTGGGAGGTTCAGTGCGCCTCACTGTCTGAGAGACGCTGAGCTATCAAACTTAGAATTCTTTTTGTTATCCGGTGTTGTGGTTGTGCTTCACATGAAATATGAAATCATATGAAATAAAAATAAGATGTTTGGGAAATCTAACCTGAAGACAGCTCAGAGTCCAAACTCAGCTGAAGGTTGATCTCCTCTCCATCCGAGTCGCATGGGTGGACTTCATTCAGGATCATTTCCAGTACCTCTTGGGTCTTGACTCTTCTCTTCATCCTTGTTCTTTGAAGAGGAGGTTTGTACACCACAGACTTCCTCAGGGCACTGAAGTACGCAGTGAAGTATTTATCGATCTCGGACGGAATTACCTTTGGTAGGCAAACTGCAGCTTTTGTGGCCAGCACCATTCCACACACAGGAATATGTAAAAAGGTTGTCAGCTTGATTGTCTGTTTGAGTGGTCTATTGTTTGAGAAAGGCAAGGTAGCCCTGCATTTACAAATATTCAAGACTCTAATTGCAGCTATCCAGAGTGAACGGCAGCACTCCACAATCAGGCCACAGGAATATGTAAAAAGGTTGTCTTCATGATTGCTTGTTTGACTGGTCTATTGTTTGACAAAGCCAAGGTAGCACTGCATTTGCAAATATTCAGATGCTAATTGTTGCTATCCACCTGAGTAGTCAGTAGTTTAGTATCAGGGTCTTCTGACTACTTTCTGGGCTTGCTTTATAGCCGGAAAAAAAAGGACTTCCATTGTTAATCATAATGTACAGTGATCCCTTGCTACTTCGCGCTTCAAACTTCGCACCCTCAGTTCATCGCGGAATTTTTTTGCTGTCCCGAGCCAGTTGCGTCTAACTCTCGCTCCCTCCCTCCCTTGCCCTGCTCTGTGTTCGTCAGACATGCAGTGATCATGCACTGGAAATGTTTATTAATGTTAATGATGATTGACAGATGAATGTGTTTGATCTTGCCAGAGTCACGAACTTCTGAAGCACCGCATGCTTCAATCATCATTTACCTAGTCAAACAGTTGCTGTGACAACTCATTGTGTGTAAGTGAGCAGGTCTGAGCGGATTTGAGTGAAGCATTCAGTCAAGCATTTAACTCATTTGCTCCCAAAAATGTATAAATACGTTCTATTTTTAATTGTTTGAGTGTCCCAAAAACGTATTTATACTCCTTTTACGTTTTTTTTTTTTTTTTTTTTTTTTTTTTTTTTTTTTTTTTTTTTTTTTGACAAGAGGCATCTCGAGGTTCTGTTGCACCTAAACTGCAATGCACAATGCTCAAAACTCATTTTAAAGCAATAAAACTGGCAACTGGAGGGCAGTAAACACTCAGCACTCACGTGGCGCTGAGGTGGCAAAATCCACAACTCTCATTGCCCTGACAACAGTAACTCCCGAATCCTCCTGTCCAATCCACAAACAGACAATAATCCTAAACAATGCCCATACACACCCTTCTTCTTGCCAATAGCCCGAGAGCCTTTAAAAAGGCTGAATGTTTAACTAATCGTTGTCATTTTTTCTCGGGAATCTTTTGTTGACCCGTGATATGGCGACCCTGGAACCAGTCTGCCTCCTCGCCTGGGTCTGTTGCTGTTTTGCCTTGCCGTTTGATGGCTGTCGACCTGATTAAATTGTCAACTTGTGTTTCGAAGCCTTTTTCCAGCTTTCAAAATGGGGTCAGTACAAGGGGTTAAGTCTAAGGCAGTGCTTCTCGATTATTTTCTGTTACGCCCCCCCAAAGAAGACGTAAATGTTTCGCGCCCCCCCCAAACTCTCTGCCGCCACTGTAAATAGTATCATTTGTCTATAATATTACTATTATAAGTATGCCTCTGCCTAACATTGTGTCCTTTTTTTTTCTATTTAAGAAAAAAGTAACATAGATCAACTTATAATAAAGTATAACTTTTTTAACATTGATTTGTTGCCTGAATTTAAAAAAAAAAAAAAAAGTCACATCCAAACTGTAAAAATACACTCAAGGTATATTTTTGACCATTTGATACTGAAAAATAAAATGTAATTAAATCAGTAAATAATAACAAATTCAAATTGATTAGAAACATTAACTCATGAGGACAATATGCCAAAAAATTTGACCGAAAAAACAAAACTGAATAGAGGAAGAAAAAAAAAATGTCTTTGGGCAGAAGGACAGTTTTTATTTTCGATGCTCACAGTATCACCTCCTTTGCAATGGTGTGGTGTTATTTTGCACTGAGCATGCTAACAGTGCTCACTGGTTTACTGATACAACACTGAAAAAGCGGGACGATTGTTGGCAATATTCGGCACATTTTCGCTGAAAAACAATCGAACAAACAATCGAGCGGCTTATCAATAAGATTGAGATCTAATGTCTTTAAGTGGTGTCTTAATTGATTTGGCTTCCGGCTGTCCGCTATAATTATTTTTAGACACAGTAAACAGTGGTCTTTCCTCATCTCCCACTGTATTGAAAGTCAAAGGCAAACGGCCCGAAAAAAGCGCATTCTCGGCGGCTGAGGGAGAACCGTAGATAAGAGTGGTCGTCGTGACGATCCCAAGCTGAAAAAGGCGGACACGTGAGAACCGGAGAAGACAGTGCTTCGCTGCGTGAGTCCGGCCGGAAAACGGCTTTCAAAAACGGCGCCTAGCTCTTCATATCTCTTTTCTGTGCTCTTGCTTAGTTCAAAAATACTGCGCACACTCTGAAAATGAGAGCACCACTTAGTGGATGTGCAAGTACACTTTATTCTAGTACGGCAAAAAAAAAAAAAGCATGTTTCCCAAGGTCACATGCGCCACCACCTCTGGCATCGCTCTGCGTCCCCCTGGAGGGGGTGCGCCCCATTATTTGAGAAGTACTGGACTAAGGTGAACACGCAGAGTTTAGCCTTTTGGCCAGGTTGTCGGAGTTTCGCCGGCCCGGGTCGTTGGAGCTGCATCAGCGCGGATCCGGCGGCTTGGCTAGCGTGATTCTGGCAATCTGGCTAAAAGGTCAGATTCCTTCACTATAAATGTAAACAATAGTTAATGGTGGTGGCAGAGATATCCACCCCAGTGATGTTGAGACCGGTCATGAGCGTTTCAACGTACCGCCGAATTGTCCAGCGCGTGCAGCTGTTTTATACAGTTGCAAATACACAAGAGTAATGTAATGTAGCTTATTAAAAATGAATTGAGTGTACAGAATATTTGCATATGCAGGAAAATGCTCGGGGATAAAAACTCATTACAGGAGAGCTCGGGGAGGTAGAGTTACCACTTCCACGGCTGCCAATCAATTTTTTCCTCCCATCACACTTTTTGGAGAAAACTTTTCTCATACGAACTCGGCTGACCTATAAATTTCCGACAGTGAGCAAGTTAAAAAAGAAAAAAGTTGAACAGCGTACTGCTCTCTGCCAACATCTCCCAGTGAAACCATGCAAAGAAGACAGAGCACAAGCTGTTGTGAATAATGAAGAAGACCAAGTTGAGGGCTCGATACTGTTAGCGCTGTGGTTTTGTCCATGTGTTTTGCCACTCTTCCACCTGTACAATTTGATCTAGTATGGGCCAATCTCTTCCTGCAGAAAATGTACTGTACTTTGGTGGTTACACCATTTTTGCTCCCACTTCCAATTATCACCCTCATCATGGGCTTTTTGAAAAGGTTGTCCTCCTCTAAGTGAGGTGGAGAAAGGGTGAAGTAGTCTGTCGTGCTCTCTTGTCCCCCAACCTGCTCCCAAGAGATGGAGTTGGCATTCTACCTACTCCGGGGCAACGGCTATGAACTCGGGGCTAATTCAGCGATCAGTAGGATACCCAAGTGTTTCCCAACCTTTATTTAGGCAAGGCGCACATTTTCCATTTGAAACATGACAGCAGACCACCTAACAAACATTTCAGAAGAAAACATGGATCCAAGTCAGCCTTTTTGGACCATAGGTAAGAAGTCACAGAAGTGCACGGCGTCATGATGAGCATGTGTGAATGTGGAGGTGTATGACACAGTCGCCATGGTTACTGCTAATGGAAAAGTAGAGGGTCAATGTCAAATTAAAGTCAGCGGCACTGCGGTGGTGCTAGTTAAACTCAGTGCTGCTGTGCTGTCAAACTGAGTTGAAGCAATTAAAGAGCTGAACCAGTCGGGGTGACAACTGGTTGTCTGATTTTTTTTTTTTTTTCCCCATCTCTGCTTTAGTTTCGCATCAATGATGCTGTTTGTTTAGATTTATGTGTTTAGGCTATGCTTTACACCAGGGGTGCTTAGTACGTTGTTGCAATCGAATGGTCGATCTTAAAGATTGTGTCAGTTGATGGCGAAAATTTTCATTTTCATTATGGGGCGCATGCAGGGGCGGACTGGTAATCTGTGGGTTCTGGAGGATCACAGAACGGCCGGTGCCCTGGACGGCCGGCGGCCGCCATTCATTATACGTCACTGTTTTTATCCCCCCTAGCCTCTCATTATCTACAGTTCGCATCCAATCCAACAGGTGGCAGCAATGCGCCTGGCTGTTCATCGCCAGTCTGATAGAAGAACAAAGAAAACACAAAGTAGCCTTCATTGGTTCTTTGTAGAAGCAAACTAGCGACGAGTGTTAATGCACAATATGGATAGTGGTGGCAAAAAAAGAAGAGAAGGGTGGCGCGGAGAAGGTTAGGGAGAAAAAAATTAAAGAAACTGGAGAGCGAAGCATTAAAATGTCACAAGTTGACGAATATTTTCGCAAGCAGCAGTCTGGCTGCAACAGCCACGTCGGGTAACAGCAGCCCAGCCCCCGGCGATGGTGAGAGGGGTAGTGGGAGTCGCTCTGACGTGCTGCCGGTGCAGGGAGGGAGAAAAGAAGAGGGAGGGTGTAATGATAAGCTGGTGGAAGTTCCCCAGACAAGCGCAGGGCAAGTAAAAAGGGATGAAGAGGGTCACTTGCTCAGTATACTGGCAATTGTTATCCACCAGGTAGCTACATTTGAAATGAAATAAATGACAATTAAAGGGTTAGTGCCAGCTAGTCCGTTTGCAATCGTGTCAAGTTACAGTATGCTAGTCCTACTATCACTCTCCTTAGGAAAAACATTTTAGCCGTAAAACAACGTATGCACACGCAGCAGCAATATTAATTCAGAAGAAATATGACAAAATTAGGGCTGTCAAACGATTAAAATTTTTAATCGAGTTAATTACAGCTTAAAAATTAATTAATCGTAATTAATCGCAATTAATCGCAATTCAAACCATCTATAAATTATGCTATATTTTTCTGTAAATTATATATATATTCTGTAAAATGTTGGAATGGAAAGATAAGACACAAGATGTAGTGGGCATTTCACTCTACTGTCATTTAAATCTGTCTATGCTGTCCTCACTCCGAAGCGTCTACTTTTTCCAAAGCTAGACAGCTAGTGAACGACGCCTTAATAATCAGACTTCTTCCTTTTTCATCTGATTTATTGATAAAATGGCCTCAAACCACTGTCCCTTTAGACCGTAGTGAAACTACAAAAAAAAAAGTACACAAGCATTGCATTAGCAACAACGTTAGCTTAGCACGCTATACAGGTTCACTAAACATAAACAAAAAGCGTCTCATACAAAAAATATAACATTTCGCTTACTAACATAATATGTACATTCTTTACAACAACCATACTTACGGACAAATCTTGTCCAAGGATCATATAAGCACAACATTACAACGTAGGCGTCAGCCCGAGACGTCGTGCAGCCATATTGAACTGGCAAGAAGACCATAAACCATGTCGCAAAGCGACCACAAGAGTTCGCTGTTAGACAGCACAAAAAGCCTTGCTGTAAAACTTACCAAAAGGCAGAATACTGTCTGAGCGGGACATGTGCGTTAATTGCGTCAAATATTTTAACGTGATTAATTTTTAAAAATTAATTACCGCGGGTTAACGCGATAATTTTGACAGCCCTAAACAAAATATTAATAAAATGAATGGTTTTACTTTAAAGTTTAGTAAGTTAAATTGATATATTTTTTTAATCATGTATATATCGTTTTGTTTTCCGGTTAATACTTTCCAATGAAGGTTATGTATCCAGGATTTGTCTTGAAATGTTTATTGTATTTTCATTGAAATTTATTATTTGTATGGCAAGATTAATTATGGCAGGGGTCTCCAAACCGGTCCTCAAGGGCCGCTGTGGGGCCTGGTTTTTGTTTCAACCAAACGAGTACGACAGTTTAACCAATGAAGTTTCTGCTAAAACAAGCAGCACCTGACTGCAATCAACTGATTGCACTTGTATGACACCAGATTGGTGCATAGGTGTTGTCTTGTTTTGTTGGAATGAAATCCTGCGCCCGCTGCGGCCCTATGTGGAATAGTTTGGAGACCACTGAATTATGGCATAAACAATGAAATCATTTTATAGACAGATACATAGGGATATATTATAATAAATTTGATACATAAAACCAGCTTTGAAAAATAAATTCTTTTATTTGTTTTTTTCAGGTTGATCATAGAGCTAGTAAAGAAAATGAACCCAACTCCAGTTCAGCCTTGCAGTACTTTGAGCGCCCCAAGTCAGTCACAGTCTAGACACATTTTCTTCATTTTCTCTCAAAGTGCACGAAATTGATGCGTTTTACAATAAAATGTATAAAAAAAAAAAAAAATTAAGTCTTCGGGGGGGGGCATGCCCTCCATGCCCCCGGACCCCTAGGGGGTCTGTGTTTCCCTTCGTATAGCGATTCTTGTGGGCTGGGCCGAGTCAAAGTCAAAGTCCAGGGCTGCTTTTTGGTCCCAGTCCGCCCCTGGGCGCATGAAAAACATAAGCGAGCATGCACGCTAGCATGTGCGAAGTGTATTTGTTATGATTAGGGCTGTCAAAATTATCGCGTTATCGGGCGGTAATTAATTTTTTAAATTAATCACGTTAAAATATTTGACGCAATTAACGCACATGCCACGCTCAAACAGACTAAAATGACAGTACAGTGTAATATCCGCTTGTTACTGGTTTTTTGGTGTTTGGCGCCCTCTGCTGGCGTTTGGGTCGAACTGATTTTATGGGTTAGTGCCCTGAGTGAGCATGGTGTAATTATTGACATCAACAATGGTGAGTTACTAGTTTATTTTTTGATTGAAAATTTTAGAAATTTTAATAAAACGAAAACATTAAGAGGGGTTTTCATTTAAAATTTATATAACTTGTACTAACATTTATCTTTTAAGAACTACAAGTCTTTCCATCCATGGATCGCTTTAAGAGAAAGTTAATAATGTTAATGCCATCTTGTTGATTTATTGTTATAATAAACTAATACAGTACTTATGTACCATATGTTCAATGTATATATCAGTCTTGTGTCTTATCTTTCCATTCCAACAATAATTTACAGAAAAATATGGCATATTTTATAGATGGTTTGAATTGCGATTAATTACGATTTAATTAATTTTTAAGCTGTAATTAACTCGATTAAAAATTTTAATCGTTTGACAGCCCTAGTTATTATTATTAATTTTAACTCATTCACTCCCAGCCATTTTCACCGGTGCAACCCCCTTTGCTCCCGGCTGTTTTACAGAATGGCTGGGAGTAAATGAGTTCCAATTAACAATAATAACTAGGGCTGTCAAACGATTTAAATTTAAAATTTTTAATCGAGTTAATTACAGCTTAAAAATTAATTAATCGTAATTAATGGCAATTCAAACCATCTCTAAAATATGCCATATTTTTCTGTAAATTATTGTTGGAATGGAAAGATAATACACAAGACTGATATATACATTCAACATGCTGTACATAAGTAGTGTATTTGTTTATTATAACAATGAATCAACAAGATGGCATTAACATTCTGTTAAAGCGATCCATGGATAAAAAAAACTTGTAGTTCTTAAAAGATAAATGTTAGTACAAGTTATAGAAATTTTATATCGAAACCCCTCTTAATGTTTAGTTTTAATAAAATTTGTTAAATTTTCAATCAAAAAATAAACTAGTAGCTCACCATTGTTGATGTCAATAATTATACAATGCTTAAACCCATAAAATCAGTCGCACCCAAGCGCCAGCAGAGGGCGTCAAAACTCCAAAAAAACACAAGTAACAAGTGGCCAATGGCACTGTGCTGTCATTTTAATGTTTGTACGGGGCATAAGCGTTAATTGCGTTAAATATTTTAACGTGATTAATTTAAAAAAATAATTACCGCCCGTTAACACGATAATTTTGACAGCCCTAGTTCATACTGGTGAGCAATGCCCTGACCTCCGTTCACCCAATCTGTTTGGTCTTATTAATGTCCCGCCCCCAGCAAAAAGTGTACATGCAGGTTATGCTGTTATATCGTCCCTACCAATATTGAGACCAAACCTACGCCCCTCTCAATGCACATTGATATTTTACAGTGTGGAGCAAGGCAAGAAAGTGTGGCTGACGTCACCATTTAAAAAAGCAAACCAGCCAGCTCCCCTAAAGAGAGGTTTTTGGCTGATGCCCTAGTCCCCTTCCTTCCAGGCCTTCCCAACTGTGTCCAAAGGTGACACTCCTCCCAGCCATTCTGGTTGAAAAGACCACCACGGTGGTAGAGCTGGGTGAGTTCCAACAATCTCCAACCTGAAGGGCATAACAACCTTAAAGCAGTAGCAGGTGGTGCCCCCTCTGGAGGAGGTAAGGAGGTAGGGCATAAATATTATCTGACAGGCTCACTTTATCCCGTTTATCCCCGCTTCACCGCTCCAATACTGACAGTGTGCTTGGGACAGGTGTAGACATTAAACAACCAGGGGATCTTAAAAAAAAAAAAAAAAAGGCAGGAAACATCAAGGGCTCTTTTGAAGCTAAATGTAGCGTATGTGCTAATTTCTCTTCTCAGGTGAAGAATAAGGGGAGGGGAGCAGCCGGTGAACATAGCTCACTGTATTATGGATCCACGATGAAAAATTCATGAGCGTAATTGCGGATGAAAGTATCCTGATCATCACTTGAGTGAATGCAGGAAAAAGGCCTGCCGTGCGTATATTGATCTTTGAGCGGAAGGGTAATGGATGTAAGCCTGGTTTAACAACAATAGGTTGACATTTGCATATGTTGGCGAAACTGGATTTAAGGTCAAAACACGTCGTGATCAAATATTACAAATTGGTTAGTTTGAGCTATTATTACATTTGGATTAAGTGCAGCAGAAAAAAATCTATGCATAAATTTTAGACGGCGGGCATTGGCACCACTACACCACACCATTACAGCATTTCATCCAATAGACGATGTCATCTAAGGCACATAAATTACGGCCTTCTTCAAATACAACCCCATGTATGCACTCATAAGGTATGAAAGACATTTGTTTCAGATCAATCCTTCCTTGCCGGCGTCATTATAATGCTCCTTTTGATGATTTTATTTTATTTGGTACTACATTTTCACTTGTCAATAATCCAGAAGAGCATTGGAAATCCATTATTTTCTTTTTGTATTATTTACTGGTCAAAAAATTAATTTTGTTTATTTAATACCCCAATTAGCAGAAGTAGCACACCCCTTAAGCTACTCTTCCTGGAGTCGTATCACATAATACACTTACAAGACCAATAATAGTATGTACAGTGTTGTCACGGATTACTTTATTTACAGTAATTTAATTACTGATTACACCTCAAAAAAGTAATCTAGTTACTTTACTGATTACTTTATTCAAGTAACTAAGTTACTTTAAAGGGATCCTCTGTTTTTAAGACAAGTAATTCTTAAAAGATAAATGTTAGTATGAGTTATAATAATTTGATATTAAAACCCCTCTTAATTTTTTTGTTTTAATAAAGTTTGTAAAATTATTTTAAGTGATAAGTCGCCATTCTTGTTACGTCGCAGTGCGTGACGTCACTGTTGCCGAAATTCCAGCGTGTCACTCGTTAGCTTTCCCAACATGTCGTCAGTTCTACCCTTCCTATTTGAACCAGATCTAAAAAGTGAAGAGCAGGACAGCACTGTCGGTCGTTCACAAGACGAGCTTCAGGGAAAAATGCGTGCAGCAAATACCTGATGAGACAAAAGTTGGGCAAAACTGGTGATGCGAGAGAGTCCTGTTGGGTGCAAGAGTGTATGCTGTCCGGTTTTATTAGCAGATATCCAAGGTAAGCATATTGGGTTTTCAAACTTATCCCAATATAATTATGTAGATTGTTAGCATCCAGAGCTGTTGTGTGCTTTACATACAGTCAGGGCCGGCCCAGGCCATTTGGAGGCCCTAAGCAAAAAAATGCAAAGGGGCCCATATTTTGGGCCCACCATTTCGTCACAGTGTACTGTAAAACCCATACATGCAATCCAACCCATACGTCCATATTTTGTATATTAATCAGATTTTGTTGCACTGCATACTTCAAACTTCTCACCCCAAATGATTGTCAGTACTCACAGTAGATCATGCCAAACCTTTTTCTAAAAGAGGAAAGAAAGAAGTTAAGTTTATTTTTTTAAGCTTGTAATCAAGTATCAAAACTCACAAAAGTCAAATAAAGCAAAGTGCAGTAAACAAAATAGAATATAAATTAAACCATTGCCAAATTGGGGGCCCCCTAGTGGTCAGGGGCCCTAAGCAGCTGCATAGTCTGCGTATAGGCCGGGCCGGCCCTGCATACAGACATGTCTTGTACATTGTAACGCGTGGTAGCTAGGATACGTGTATAAAAGTACCAAAAAGGGGAGAAGCTTCCGCTTATGCACATTTATTTACAAAAAAATATTTCCACCTTGGCCACTCTTCACTCGGGAGCTCAGCAGTACGCAAACACGCGTTCCCTGTCGAACTCCCAACATTGTTGTAAGGTCCACGTCAGAGTCACTGTCGTCACTGTAGCGTGCCATAGTGCTTTAATTATTTAGTATTATTTGGGGAAAACTCCCATGAAGAATAGTCAACAAAAAAGATAGCAATAGTAATCAAAATCTGCGTCTTTTACTCACTCGAAGATCCAGGAATTAGACCAATACAATGGCAATGTCGCAGCCGTGATTGGGCCGTCGATTCTACAAAATAGACTGATCCGAAAAGCCGCTGTGGAACCGACGAATCAAAAAAATGGACAGATCCGAAACCAATATTGCAGACGCGGTGGGATCGTTGGATCCAGAAAATAGACGGATCCCTTACTTGACTGAGGATCCAGGAAAAATGTTCGGGCGCTAGTTGTAACACGTGGTGGGTAGGATACGTGCATACAGGGACCAAAAAGGGGGAGAAGCTTCCACTTATGCACATTTATTCACTAAAAATAATAATTCCACCTCGACCACTCACTTCACTCCCCTTGTTTCCATTTGACTGGAAATTGCATCCAAAAGCAGCAAATCGTGGCATTTTACTTCGCGAGTTTAGGCAGCAATAAGCAATTGTTGAACACGAAAGATACAAATGACGTCATCACCGCGAGCCCGCAAACCATGGCGCCAACTAACGGTCAAAATATGGACTAAATATTATAAAATATTGCCATTGATTTAACATTGATTTAACATCAATGTGATTTTCTTTTTTTTTTTTTTTTTCCACGTTCTGTCTCTCATGGTTGTGGTTTAACCACGTTGACAATTACAGGCCTCGCTAATATTTTCAAGTGGGAGAACATGCACAATTAATGGTTGAACAAATACTTATTTGCCCCACTGTATATACAGTATTGGCCAAAAGTTTGGAGACATCTCAAAGGTGGGGATACTTTGAAGAATGTAGAATACAAAACCTGTTTTCAGTTATTTCACTTTTTGTTGCCATTCCACATGTTCGTTCATAGTTTTGATATCTTCAGTGAGAATTTACAATTGTAGTGAAAATATATAAAACGCAAAAATGATAGTTTGTCCAAACTTTTGACTTTTTTTACTTTTCCGTCACTCCCACAAATGTAAAACTCCGCCTATGATTACAAACTATAAAATGGACATAATTACACATTTTATAAAGGCTGGTTACAAACTTTAGAAGTGCTGGCTGTCTTGTTACCTTTCGAGTTTTTTCTTGTTATGCTGTAATTCCAACTGCTTCCTTATTCAATTGGATGTCGAGTTTTTAGCGGTCGACAGTCTATTTGAGCCAGCGCAGAGTTTGCAACGCACGGCAATATTTTTTTCCATCTTTACTGGACGGATATGTGAAGTAATGGCTGTATCTCCATTGAGCAAATGCAGCCGTTTGCTGTATCTTTCCGTTTCCTTTACTGTTAGCCTGCTACTTATCAGGATGCTATGTTGTTGACCGCCGTGGCAGACGGCGCGCACACAGCATGGTAATACACGTGACCCGTTTTTTTTCCGATGAGAAAACATGAGATGTGATGTCACTCCCAAACTCGAGCAGTATTTTCTATTCAAATGCTCTTCGTACATAACTACAGTATTCTTCATTCTACATACAGTATGAGGCAACTACAAAATAGTAACACACCGGCACTGAGGAAACTAACTTTAATCGGATTACTTGCTTGGAAAAATGAACGATTCCTCGTTACTGAAAGAAAGTAATCAGACAACACTGAGTATGTACAACTGTGAACATTTATCATAGTACACTTTACTTACAAATTGAAGATGCTTTGGATTTTCAGTTATGGGGTAGGTAGTGTTTTTTTAAAAAAGAAAACTCAACATTTTAATTATGCACCATATTTTGCAAACAGATGGCCGTGTTTGCTGTGGCGGCACATGCACAAAGATATGTGCATTTTTATATTTTGAGTTGCATTATGTAGGCTCACTTATATCTGTGAAGCAGATATGCTTTTATTCAACTCACTTTATTTTCGAACAAAACTTGGATGAATTGTTGGAGGAAATTTATTCACTTGTTGGGTCAGGGGTTGTTTGAAAGTCAGAGTGGTGGAAATGTGTGAGGATAATGCGATGTTTGGGCTTTGCATGTGCTTTGGCGTGCGGCCCTACTTGGATGACAGCTAGTGGACCCATCGCAGGTGGGAACAGACCAGGTGGAAACTCCACAGTGAAAAGCCACCAGACGCCGCATAGTAAATCCTTCCACACTTTCCCTGTGGGGCCGGGCTCCATTGTGTAAATACTGAAAAAGGCTTTATTCATTCTCTCACTCCATTTGGCAGGTTTGGAAAACAGAGTTTGCGAGATTTAAGTAAGGAAACAAATATGTGCAATGTGGGTGGAAACCATCATTGGCATTCTCTTAAAAAACAACTCATATTATAACTCAGGAACGTTTCATCTATCCAGAAATCACACTTTTGGAATGCCCACACACTATAATACATTGATGCGTTTTGGTAAAAACTTTTATGCATTTTAAATAGCAGCTGTTAGAGCTTTTAAACAAATAAACAAAGCATGTCACAAGTCCAGGGGTGTAACTTAGGGGGGTGCTGGGGGTGTGATTGTACCCGGGCGAAAAGTAGGTGTGGTTTGGCAGGGGGTGGGGTCAAAAAGAAACATGAGATGATGCGTCGGGCTGTAATATAGAGTTTTAAGTGTGAAAATTTCGTGTGTCTTCAAAGAGACTATTACCCCTTTCCCACTGGCCAAAAAACCTGTGTCAACCCGCTACCAATAGGCTTTTTTGATCGACCCGTGTCAATCAACCCGCCAAGCGACCCGCGTTAAAATCACCTCGGCTCTGATCGTCTTGCAGTGTGAAAGCAAAACCCCGGGTCAACAGTCAACACCCTAATCTACGTGATGACGTAGGCTCTTACGTGATGCGTCATAACAACGTGCCAGTCGCCTTCCATTTAACACGCCCCATAACCGTAGTTACGTCGATGCTAACAACAAAGCTAGTAGAAGAAGAAGAAATCACGTCGCCTACGTTGCCTCAGCACAAGCAGAGTGTCGATCCTTTGCTGCATTTAGATCATTTTGAGGGCAGTAAAAAGCATGAAAACGGAGAACACAAACGGAAAGGGCGCTTACATGTTGCTCTGCATTGTTTACTTCCTTGATATGAATGAATTGTCGACGCGCATTTTAGCGTGGTGATGTCACGTAACTTTACGCACGGCTGAGGAGGGGTCGGGGGTTAGACGGGTGGGGAAAAAAAAAAAAAAAAAGACACGGCTTTTTTTTGTCAATGGGAAAAGTGCCAAATGCCAATTGCTAGTGGGTTGCATCGGCTTGGAAAAAAACACGCGTTGACCCACTAGTTTCAGTGGGAAAGGGCCCTATGTGTTGTTTTGTATTATGGTGTTATGGTAAATGGTGTTATACTTGTATAACGCTTTTCTACCTCTCAAGGTACTCAAAGCGCTTTACACTACATTGCCATCTACCTAGTGGTGACACAGCACCAGGAGCAATGCGGGGTTCAGTATCTTGCTCAAGGATACTTAGGCGAGTTCATCAGGGTGGAGAATCGAGCCCACAGCCTCTGGGTTGGTGGACAACTACTCCACCACTGAGCCACGCCACCCCCATTAGTGCTGTATAGTATTAGTGCTGCAATGATTAAAAGATTAATTCGATTAGAGAAAAGCTACTTTTTGCTGCCTCGATGATTCATTTAATTAGAGTGGCGTTGTAATGGTTTGTTTTGAAAGTGTTTGCAGTTAGTTATATTGATTTGCGTGGATACGCTGCCCTCTAGTGGCAACACTGAATTTGACATAATTAATCCAACATGGCTGGATCCAGCTGCTCACTGTTCAGACCAGGGGTCGCGTTAACCGAATATTTTCCGTCGTTGACCGTTTTTTTACAACGGTGACGGAAAAAACTGAAGTCCAGCTGTCATTTTGACAGGTTGCAATTAACACCCCAGACCACAGGGTGGCGAGTGAGCATATTAATTAGCTATTGTCTCTCTTGATGCATGACGTCGTTGGCCTTACTCGGAAAAATGTCAAGGCAACTGAGTGTCCGAAGTTTCTTCAAAAAGCCCCAAAACGACAATGATGTTGATAAAAGAGGTGAAAAAAGAGGGACTGATGCAGTGAAGGATGACAATGAATCAAGTGAATCGCTGGTTCACTCCTCACTGCGGCGAGCAGTTGAAAACGCCGCCAATTACCAACAAGGGCAGAATTGGTAACAAGCTGAAAGCGGCATAAAGCCAAAAAGGCGGACCAGACTAGCCAGAGCCTGAAATTATTTCAAGGAAAATATGGAGGGTGCCACCACTGTGTACTCTTTTTGCTAAGCTGAGTTCGCATACCACGGTAGCACGTCGGCTATGAACGAACACTTGACGCGCCGTCACCCAGGTGTATTTCGGAAGACAACAGGAAACAACAAGCTAGCGGATTGTAAGTCCATACAACTTTCTAACGATTTTTTAAAAAATTGGAAGTTGCCTTTATGTGCGTCGTATCAGCGTGCATTTTTATTCAATAATAATAATAAATGTAAAAAAAAAAAAATATATATATATATATATAAAACGGAATTATATAATATTTTATTATTATTAAATGTATTAGGATCATGGAAGGTCCCACTTGGGGGGAAAAAAAAAGAAGTATATATATATATATATATATATATATATATATCCTGTATATACATAATATAATAAAAATATATATGGAAACACAGTACTGGCCTGCTTACTGTAATCCATGACTGCACTAACGTTAGTTACTTTATATTCTAAAGTATTATTGTATTATTGTGTATATACATATAGTGACTGCATCAAGATATAGTCATTTTAAAAATTTAAGTGACGGGTAAAAATAGATTATGACCGGATTTTTATGACCCTGTCGGTCAAAATGACAGACAACGAAAAAGTCTAGCGCAACCTCTGGTTCAGACCAACATAAGTTTGTAAATTTTTGTTTGCGCTAATAAGTCAATGGCAGAAAACCCCCAGGTGACTTGAATTTTCGCTCCGAGACCCCAATTTGGCCAAATTTCATTGTCCTATATGCATGTGTGATACATCATTGCAAAGCTTAAAATCTCAATTTTCTGTGGGAAGAAAAAATAAAACAGGAGGGCATTTAAAAATAATAATAATAATAAACAGCAAGGCCCGAACTGGAGGAGAGAGCATAATTAATTTTAACAAGATATTATCTCGTTCTTACCACTTTTCGATCAAAAACTTCATGTAGCATGTATCACCGAGTGTCAAGACACAGCTGTGAATGGCCACAGCCAGATTTTTGGGGGATTTTATGGGTGAAACTTGGTAATATAACAAGGGTCGCTATGCAGAAATCGCAGACATCAGTGAGTGGTTGATATATTCTTTTTCATATAGCTACCCTTTTAAATGTTTTTTTTTTTCCTATTTTTCTTTGGATTGATTATTCATCATATCATCATCATTAATAAATATAATTTCTCACCTTCTTTTTATGGCTGGGTTGAAACAAAAGCAGTTTCATCTGTTATAAGCATTCATTATTGTTCATGACAGTGTCATGTCATAATTATGATGGTTTTATGACAGTCTTATGATGCCATTGTCTAATTAAGTGTTACCAAATACCATAATTAGCAATTGAAGAAACAACTGGAACGGTAACTGAAGAAATAATTGGGACAGAACATGAATTTTGATTGTTATTTACATCTGTAGTGGTGCAATGCATGCTAGGAGGCATGTTGGATGACAACTGCTGACAGCCAGTGGCAGCAGAGGTTGACTGTCTCCCCCAAGGGAGCAGTGATAGCCAAATGGAGCTTCTTGAAGCAATAAAGCTTTGCAGCCAATTGGTTCAAAGCTTCATGGTGGTTCATTTGGTCTTATGATGCTGCTCATATTAAGTGTTACGGGTTAATATATTTTATTGTAAATCATAGACTTCATCATGTTTTGACGGGACACGGGGTGCAGGGCCGATAAATAGGGGTCCTTCATTGTTGGCGAGGCCATCAAAGCTGACCAAGTGGAGTCATAGACAAAGAGCTTTTTTCATTGAAAATTCTTGTGAATAAATGCTTAAATCCCTGAATTCTTCATAGATATGGACATAAAGCAGTCTTGATTCTTGGTTAAAAGTACAAAAAAAGATTGTGCAGTTAGCATTTATTTTACGTAAATATGTCGAAGTACAATGCTAGTCTGTTAGCGAATGTAGCTATCGGCCGCCTGGTGCAAACGGAGCTTTTCCGGTGAAGATTCTTGTGAATAAATGCTTAAATCCCTGAATTCTTTATAGATATGGACGTAAAGCAGTCTCGAATCTTGGTGAAAAGCAAAAAAAAAACAAAACAAAAAAACGTGCAGTTGGCATTTATTTTACGTAAATATGTCAAAGTACATTGCTAGTCTGTTAGCGAATGTAGCTAGCGGTCGCCTGATGTAAACAGAGCTTTTTCGGTGAAAATTATTGTGAATAAATGCTAAAATCCCTGAATTCTTTATAGATATGGTTGTAAAACTCGATTCTTGGTTAAAATAAAAAAAAAAAGGCATTTATTTTAAGCAAATATTGCGAACTATGATGCCAGTGCAGCAGCGGCTAATTTCTCCCATTGATTTTTATTCACGACATTTCAAAATGCATTCATGGGACGAAAAATATAATAATTACCTTTAATCCTCGAACAAATCACTCCTGAAGCAATCCTTTCTGTTTGTATACGGTACAGCTTTCATACTTTTTCAACAGAAATCCGGCATTAGATCGCTGCGTGCGTGTATTTGTGAATACCTCCTCTTGATGTAGGCGGCCCCCTACTTGAATGCGAGGCGCAGTGCATGACCGATCTAACGCGTCAATACATTATGAAGTCTATGTGTAAGTAACCCATAATACAATCCAGTGTGGCTCATCTATTAAAAATTTGGTCAAATTTGGTGGGTGGCGGCTTATAGTTACAAAAATATGGTATGTTGTTACACTCCCAGAAACATAAAGCACAACTGTGTATAATTTCGTCAAAATCCGCCCAGCTGTTTCGGAGTCCATAAGGAACGAATACACACACGCACCCAACAAAGTTCCATTAATATATAGGTAAAGATAGATACTTTTGTTTATATGAGCAAGATTTATTTTTTTGTCCTTCTCTGAAGGCATAGAAGGTTCAGAAAGTTCCCCACTGGTGTACTCATTATACGCACATGCAGTGACAATTTCATTATTGTTATACATTTTTTAAACATGACAAATCTGAAATGGGAAAAATCCAGCGTGGGTGCCTAATTTGTATCTTTTTTATTGGACTGTCAAGATAAGATGTAATTTTCCCATATTAACTTGAAGCCTAAATTGTATCTTCCAGAATAATCTCCCTGCAATTTGTCATTAGTCCAATTTATGTAAAAGCACTATATCACCAGATTTGACGATTGGGTGTTTTTAAATACAGGGGAAATTATTGGGTGACGTCCAGCACACCCACCCACTTTGTGCCTGAACATTTCAGGTACCTCTACTGAATTTCTCTTTTCAATACACAAGCACCCTCCGCTGATCCACCATGTCCTCAATTACTGGAGTTGCTTTTCCACAGTGGTGCGTGTGTCCTGCTTAGCAGTGCGTGTGTTGCTTTACCACATACAGCTCAACTACATGGACATGTATCCAGCTTCCAAAGCCCAGGGCACTTACTGCATTGCCAATGTTCTTCTCATGGTGTTAAGACATGCTTGATGCACTTGTGTATACACTCCTGCATGTGTGGAAATCGATGGACTGGTGCTGGAATGTGATGACACACAAGTTACAACATTAGGTATCCCAGGAAGATCCCAATACTGTACAATAAATGTGCATTTTGTATAGCCACGATGTTTCGATTGAAATTGTAATGAGAGCTGTTTCTATGTTGTGCAGTTGTGATATATAGTGGGGCAAATGAGTATTTAGTCAACCACTAATTATGCAAGTTCTCCCACTTGAAAATATTCGAGAGGCCTGTAATTGTCAACATGGGTAAACCTCGACCATTAGAGACAGAATGTGGGGGGAAAAAAAAAAAAACAGAAAATCACATTGTTTGATTTTTAAAGAATTGATTTGCAAATCATGGTGGAAAATAAGTATTTGGTCAATACCAAAAGTTCATCTCATTACTTTGTTATGTACCCTTTGTTGGCAATAACGGAAGCCAAACGTTTTCTGTAACTCTTCACAAGCTTTTCACACATTGTTGCTGGTATTTTGGCCCATTCCTCCATGTAGATCTCCTCTAGAGCAGTGATGTTTTGGGGCTGCCGTTGGGCAACAAGAACTTTCAACTCCCTCCACAGATTTTCTATGGGGTTGAGATCTGGAGACTAGCTAGGCAACTCCAGGACCTTGAGATATTTCTTACGAAGCCACTCCTTTGTTGCCCTGGCTGTGTGTTTCGGATCAATGTCATGCTAAAAGACCCAGCTACGTCTCATCTTCAGTGTCCTTGCTGATGGAAGGAGATTTTCACTCAAAATCTCTCGATACATGGCCACATTCATTCTTTCCTTTACACAGATCAGTCGTCCTGGTCCCTTTGCAGAAAAACAGCCCCAAAGCATGATGTTTCCACCCCATGCTTCACAGTGGGTACGGTGTCCTTCGGATGCAATTCAGTATTCTTTCTCCTCCAAACACGAGAATCTGTGTTTCTACCAAAAAGTTCTACTTTGGTTTCATCTGACCGTAACATGTTCTCCCAGTCCTGTTCTGGATCATCCAAATGCTCTCTAGCGAACCGCAGACAAGCCTGGACGTGTACTGGCTTCAGCAGGGGGACATGTCTGGCAGTGCAGGATTTGAGTCCCTGGCGGTGCATTGTGTTACTGATTGTAGCCTTTGTTACTGTGGTCCCAGGTCTCTGTAGGTCATTCACTAGGTCCCCCCGTGTGGTTCTGGGATTTTTGCTCAGTTCTTGTTATCATTTTGACGCCACGGGCTGAGATCTTGCATGGAGCCCCAGATCAAGGGAGATTATCAGTGGTCTTTATGTCTTCCATTTTCTAATAATTGCCCCCACGTTTGATTTCTTTACACCAAGCGTTTTACCTATTGCAGATTCGGTCTTCCCAGCCTGGTGCAGGTCTACAATTTTGTCTGTGGTGTCCTTCGACAGCTCTTTGGTCTTGGCTATACTGGAGTTTGGAGTGTGACTGACTGAGGTTGTGGACAGGTGTGTTTTATACCGATAATGAGTTAAAGCAAGTGCTATTAATGCAGGTAACGAGTGGAGCCACGTTAGACCTCGTTAGATGAAGTTAGACCTCTTTGACAGCCAGAAATCTTGCTTTTTTGTAGGTGACCAAATACTTCTTTTTCACTTTAATTTGGAAATTCTTTAAAAATCAAACAATGTGATTTTCTGTTTTTTTTCCACATTCTGTCTCTCATGGTTGAGGTTTACCCATGTTGACAATTACAGGCCTGTCTAATCTTTTAAAGTAGGAAAACTTGCACAATTGGTGGTTGACTAAATACTTATTTGCCCCACTGCATAGTAACTCATGAAAAATGTAAATGTTCTAATCCGTTCCAAACTCCCCAAAATTCAGACATAAATCTTTTCTATAGCATAAAAACACACATCAAAATGTGCAAAAAATACACGTTACATTTTGATTATTGCAAAATAAACATAAAATCAGAGTTGTGCATAATGTAATAAAAACAAGAATAGAGTCAAGAATAAAAGTTAATACATTTACTGTACGTAAAGCTGTCGGAACACTTCATGTTCCAAGGGGCCAATGAACAAGACGCTGGGATACACACATACACATACAGTACAGCTCCCTCTTAGCCAATTGGATGCCAGGAATGCTAGGCAATAGCCAATGGCAGAGCAGCTATACGTATGTTACGTTCAGTAAACTCAGCCATACTGTATTTTTGCCTTTCCTATCCTGTAATTTCTTTTGTAACAAGAGGCGATATTTTCCCGTTGAGGCGTGTCTTAACCCTGAAAATTCTGTATGTAGAGATGTTCGTAAGTAGAGGTACCACTGTATTGTATTGGTGCCAACATTTCTGCTTCGAACGTGATATCCACTAGGTAAATTTCTTGATAGACGACAAGTTCAATGTCACAAACCTTGCAAACTAATCCCTGATTGGTCAGGAATTGTATGGTATGAAGGACTTAATGTCGCTACACTTAGCAGCAAAGATATAGAGTATTTTATTGTAGTTCATCAATAGTTGGGGCTTAATGGGGACATAATTGCTCCATGAATTCTGATTTGGGAGACTTGGCAGTTCAGATTGCCGCCACATTCTGGAAAAATATGGCCCAGATCAGATTTCAAACCACATATGAAAGTGACCCAGATCGGATTTGAAATGGTCCACTTCTATGCAACTTGTCCGGTTCAGACTGTGAAATTAATGCCACACTCGAGGGAAAAACACGAAAAAATCAGATTCGTGCATTAAGACTTGTGGTCTGAACCTAGCCTACTGGGCCTGGTTTGCAGGTGTAAAATGGGCAAGGTTGAGCAAGAGGAGGGTCAAACAGAGAGGTAAGATGATGCGTGGAGCTGAAATCCAGTGTTAAAATTAGAGATGCGACTGAAAATTCAGCTCCAAAAACCTTCAGCCCACCGCCAACGTTTATCGAGCCTCCGGGGTTGTAGAACCACGGCCAAGGCAAAGGGTTATTAATCAGAAAATAATGAAATTTAAAACAAAAATTAGAAATAAAAGATTAAAAAATAATTTTATGCATGTGAATTTTTCGGCCTTTCGGTTTTTCAGCCAGATGTTTCCAATATTCGGTTTTCGGTTTCGGCCAAGAATTTTGCTTTCGGTTGAAAGAGACAGTACCTTTTCTCGTAGGCACCGTCTAACTGTTTGTATTACTCTAACACAGGGGTTTTCAACCCAGTCCTCAAGGCACACTGTGGGTCCTGGTTTTTGTTCCAGCCGATCCAGCAGAGACAGTTGAACCAATGAGGCTTCTGCTAAAACAAGCCACACCTGACTGCAATCAACTGATTGCACTTGTAAAACACCAGATTGGGGAAAAAGTGTTGTCATCTTGTTTGGTAAGAATGAAATCCTGCACCCACAGTGTGCCTTAGTGGAATAGGTTGGGAACCCCTGCTCTAACACACCCAATATAAAATAAATAGCACTTATACCATAGTTTAAGGAAAACAAGCAGAATATAGGGCATAAAAGATACACAACACGTTCTTATCACGGAAGCCCAACGTGTGCGTCATGAGCAAGATTGACGCACAAAATCTCGCAATCAGTTCTTCCGGACAGTCCACAACAAATGGCGGGACGGTCTGTCCTAACACAAAGAACACATGAGAACGCCCGATATCCAACTGATAACACGACTGACAAGACTCCTAGAGCCCCTTTGACGCTGAGGTGGCAAAATCCACAACACTCATTGCCCGGACAACAGTAACTCCCAAATCCTCCTGTCCAATCCACAAACAGACAATAATCCCAAACATACCCTTCTTCCTGCCCACGGCATGCCCTGCGAGAGCCTTCAAAAGACTGAATGTTTAACTAATCGTTATCATTTTTTTCGGGAACCTTTTGTTGACTACTGATATGGTGACCGTAGAACGAGCTTGCCTCACTGCCTGAGTGTTTCTGTTTCGCCTTGCCGTTTTGATCTCTGTCGACCTGAATAAATTGTCAACTTGTTCTCGGTGAACCCCTTTCAAAATGGAGTCAGTACAACGGGTTAAGGCTAAGGTGAACGCGCGGAGATTGTCCTTCTGGCCGGATTGCCCGGGTCCCGCCGGCCCGGCCCGGCCCGTTGGCAGTTCGCCTGACGCGATTCCAGCAGTTTGGCTAGAAGGTCAGATTCCTTCACAGTCCATAATTAAAACATCTCCGACACCAATTCCACTTCGACCTCACACACACAACAGACCAGACGATCCTCTTGAAGGGCCTGCACCTGCCCGCTGGACGGTCCACTCTGGGGGTCCCGTTTATGCTCATTGCACCTGGGCCTTGTTCACTTTTGTTCATCCACTGGAAAAAAACTTTCTAAATGTGGTGCATTCCTACAGCATTTGTAACATTACAACTTTATATTGGTTCTCAGTAGTTTTTGCATGGACTCAGTTAAGTGTCTGTCCAGTGTGTGTACATTAAAAAAATGATTAACTCGCACATTTACAGTTCATTTAAATCCTTTAAATTTCATTTTTCACTCATTTTGGAAATTAAATTATTCCAGTTATAAAGCATTGTATAGAAATGAGTGCAATTTGCATTTAACATGAAAGTGTGCCTTGCTAATTTCCATGAGAATCCAACTTGCAACCTTGACCATCACACTCGGAGAATCCCCCACGAGTGACAGTTGACTCCCACTCTTTAAACTCCACCCGAATCCGTCTGAATAGTACACCTCTGTCACAAGCATCATCCTCATCACCGTCATCTTCATCATCATCAGTCTTCACGTTGTAGTGCGGACTGCGCATGCGCCCGGCATTGGAATTACCGCACTGGCAAGAATAAATTGTAGCTCGTCTTGTCTTTTCTACAAGGAGGCTGGGGAAAAAAATACGCCATCAAAAGAGGCGAGCATGGCGGTGTTAAGAAGAAGATGGTGGTTTTGCATCGGGGTGTTCCCCCTCGTACTGGCTGTGGTGTGCGCGCAAAGGTAAGGATGCCCCACTCTTTTTTTAATCTACCGGACCGGCAGCGGAGAATACATAGAGGAGACTTTGCGCTCCGTGGAATGTTTTGTCACCTTAATCTGTTAATATGTGCGCGTGTGTCTCTTTTGTGTGCGCGTGCGTGTGTGCTCCTCCACAGTGTCGGTGTAAATGATCCGAGCAATATGCCTTTGGTTAAAGAGACCGTGGATAGGCTGTTGAAAGGTTATGATATACGACTGAGGCCAGATTTTGGAGGTAAATGTTTAGTTATCACTTTCTGCGCCAATGCATCGCAATGCAATGGAAATGCCAAGCAAGTCATGTGGTCGTGGGATGCATGAACACGATATGTCAACACGCACACACTACTCGTGCATGCTTTGAAATAAAAAAAAAAAATTGCCCCGATTTGAACTTTTTTACCTTGTTAAATGTGCATTTTTTTGCATGTCAAACACTATTACCCATCAGAATCGCACTATACCAACAAAATGATGCTGCACCATAGTTTCCCAATGATTGTTTTTCTTTTAAAATCCATCCCAGGTGCACCGGTGGGAGTGGGCATGAATATAGACATCGCCAGCATAGACATGGTGTCAGAAGTCAATATGGTAAGTTATCATACATGCTGGGCTAATTATTCCTGCGTGAATGCTCGCAGAAGGGAGGGGGGCGTGGGGGATACCCTCCCAAATTCACAAAGAGGAACCCCCACACTCTTGTTTTTGTATCAACAGCAGTTATGTTTAACTGTTTAAATGGTCATGTTTTCAGTGTTGCCATTATTTATAAAGATAGATATGCGTTTTAAAAGATAAAAACAAGTCTAATACTGTAATTTCCCATCACCTCACCAAACTGCAAGAGATATTATTGCAATGGAAATACAATGTGACTCCTGCGAGTATAAAAATAAATAGTTCTTAAGATTATGTGTCACGCTTGGTTTGTCTTGGTTTATAAATGCTTTTATTTTTGTTACTGGAAACACTGACAGGAGTTAAAGTGGGAGATTTTGCTCCATACAAGTGCACCTCCTACTGATGGATTGTTGGAACAGCACTTTTCTCTCCATGGAAGGTCACACATGTATAAGCTTGTGCTATAGTTTCCATCACCAGTTTGGTGTGTTATACGTTTTTGTGTTATTTTTCATCATTTATTTTTATTCTAAATATGAAAAATTTTCCCCTGATGTGACATGATTTTGGTGCTGGCTGTGATGTGAGTCATGTTTTGTTTTCATGTGGAATATTTTTGGCAGCAGTGAAAACCCCCCTGAAGGCTTTTTGCTCATGTTGTTGTGTTTGTGCACATGCAGACTGTCTGCTTGAGTGGAGAAGTGACGCGAAAAGCAGACGATGCCACATCTATTTCCGACCGGGGGCATTTGCACACACGTGACACGTAAATTCAACCGTGCTGCATAGTTGACCTGGGGATTACGTAGAAGTTCAACACACATTATATAAGATGATCTTTTATATCTTCAGCACTAATTATCAAATTTATACAAGCAATTTAAAGTGCAATTACAATTTAAAGTTTTATCACTCCAATGATTGCGGGTAATCACCTCGCAAACGTTAAATGAAACTAATTTTAGTGTTTGTATTGGACGTGCCCACACTAAATGTAGTGGAGCGTGAAATTCAAATCATAAAGGAGGAGCTCACAAATAGGATTTTGGCCTTGTTGTAAAATTGTAATCAATTACAGCTTACAGCACATGTTAGGCTTTAGTTACTATGAAGTCTTAAGGGATAAAGTTTATATTAGGGGTTCATCACAAAATGTGTCGCATCATGCATTATTTCTAAACGACACACGCCACGTTTGGCCTGAAATTAAACCTTCTCATAAGGCAAAATTGAAATTGTATCTCAAATTTTTTGTCATTGTGCGCCACACCAGAGGCTTCATAATGTATTGACAGGGCGCGGGGCTGAAAAATAGGGGGTCTGCATTGTTGGTGAGGCCGTCAAAGCTGACCGAGTGGAATCACAGACAGCGCTTTTTTTGTTGAAAATTTTTGTGAAAGAAATGCTTAAATCCCTGAATTCTTTATAGATACGGATGTAAAACAGTCTCGATTCTTGGTTAAAAGCAAAAAAAACGTGCAGCTAGCATTTATTTTACGAAAATATGTCGAAGTACAATGCTAGTCTGTTAGTGAATTTTAGCTAGTGGCCACCTGATGTAAAGAGAGCTTTTCGGGTGAAAATTTCTTTGAATAAATGCTTAAATCCCTGATTTTTGAAATATAGATATGGACGTAAAAGTCTTGATTCTTGGTTAAAAGCAAAAAAAAAACAAAAAAACAAGTGCAGTTAGCATTTATTTTACGTAAATATGTCGAAGTACAATGCTGGTCTGTTAGTGAATGTAGCTAGCAGCCGTCTGATGTTAAAAGAGCTTTTCATGTGTAAATTTCTTTGAATAAATGCTTAAATCCCTGATTTTTTTTTATATATATATATGGATGTAAAAGACTTGATTCTTGGTTACAAACAAACAAACAAAAAAAAAGTGCAGTTAGCATTTATTTCACGTAAATATGTCGAAATACAATGCTAGTCTGTTAGTGAATGCAGCTAGCAGCCGCCTGATGTTAACAGAGCTTTTCCTATGAAATTTATTGTGAATAAATGCTTAAATCTCTGAATTTTTTTTATAGCTATGGACAGAAAAGTCTTGATTCTTGGTTAAAAGCACACACAAAAAACATGCAGTAAGCATTTATTTTAAGTAAATATGTCGAAGAACAATGCTAGACTGTTAGTGAATGTAGCTAGCGGCCACCTGATGTAAACACAGCTTTTCCTGTGAAAAGTATTGTGAATAAATACTTAAATCCCTGAATTTTTTTTATAGATATGGACGTAAAACAGTCTTGATTCTTGGTTAAAAGCCCAAAATTAAAACGTGCAGTAAGCATTTATTTTATGTAAATATGTCGAAGTACAATGCTAGTCTGTTAGTGAATGTAGCTAGCGGCCGCCTGATGTAAATAGAGCTTTTCCGGTGAAAATTCTTCTGAATAAATGCTTAATTTCTCTAATTCTTTATAGATATGGACGTAAAACAGTCTTGATTCTTAGTTACAAGCAAAAAAAAAATAAAGTGCAGTAAGCATTTATTTTACGTAAATATGTCGAAGTACAATGCTAGTCTGTTAGTGAATGTAGCTAGCGGCCGCCTGATGTAAACATAGCTTTTTCTGTGAAAATTATTGTGAATAAATGCTTAAATCCCCAAATTCTTTTGGGATATGGACATAAAACAGTCTTGATTCTTGGTTAAAAGCAAAAAAAAGTGCCCAGTAAGCATTTATTTTAAGTAAATATTGCGAGTTATGATGCCAGTGCCGTAGCGGCTAATTTTTCCCATTGATTCTTTTTCACGTTTCAAAATGCATGCATGGTACGAAAAATTTAATAATTACCTTGAATGCTCGAACAAATCACTCCTGAGACAATCCTTCCTGTTTGTACGCGGGTATAGCTTTCGTACTTTTATCCTAAATCCGGCGTTGAATGCTGCATGTGTTGTTGTGACCGACTGCGAAAAACTGAAGCTGATTGTGGGATGCCTGACCCCCTGCTTGAAGGCGGTGCGCAGTGGCTGGCCGAATTGACCCGTCAATACAATTATGAAGTCTATAGCCACACTAAAATCAATCAGTCAAAAAAGTTGGGTGACACTTTGACAGTGGCTTCGTAAGACTCTCATAAATAGGACATGCCACTGTCATTAGCACTAATGAATGCTTATGACGGATATCATTAAGTGTCATCCGGCAAACTCCATTTGTGTCCAGTCCGCATCTTTTACATCCAAGGGCGTAGGTTTACAAATGGACCATAGGGACATAACGCTACCAACTTTTCAGGATGCTCAAATTGTCCCCACCAACTTTTAAGCAACCTTATTTGCATTATATAATGAGTTAGTTATCCAGGTAGTCCCCGGGTTACGCACGAGTTCCGTTCTTACGATGGCGACAGAACAAGATATTCCACGTAAATTGGAATTACCCTTCAAGTACGAAATCTCAAAATAACTATCCAAAAAGTCCAAAAATACAGTGGTACCTTGACATACGATCGCTTCTATACATGATCCTTTCGACATCTGACGTAAAATTTGGCGTGCCATTTGTTTCTACATCCGACGACATGCTCGAAATACGACGATTTATGACAACGCCACAGTTTTTTTTTTTGTTTGCCGCAAAATGGGTGCACAGCAGATTTTCTTGTGAGAGAAATCAACATGAGTAGGTGGTGAAAAAGGGAAAAGGGGAGGCTTAACATTGAAATGAAGATGGAAATAATAATACATTTTATTTCTAGAGCGCTTTTCAAAAAAAAAAAACAGACGCTTCACAAGAGACATGAAATCACAGTACGATAAAAAGGTATTAAAATGATAAAAGATTAAAAGCACAATAAAAAGAAGTAAAAATTTAACAGAGCTAGGGGTTATGGTGGGTAAGAAAAGAGTGAACCGGTGTGTTTTGAAACGATAGAAAAATATCAGCGTGGTGTGCACGTTCGTGAATTGCAACACACCATGCCTACTGTCCGCCACAGCTGAACAAAGAGAAAGTAAAAAGTCCCTCTCTCACTCTGTCCAGTCAGCCACACGGTGCATTCAGGTACACCACGCAAAACACATCCGCCACATTAGAACCCGATTCGTTACATTATTACAGGTATTATTATTATTACTCTTATATTATAATTCCGATTTTTATTCATAATTTATTTGTTCTGCTCTTTGTAATTGCTATTTGCAATTACAGCATTTATTAAGGATTTAGTGTAGGTTTTCAAGCAGTGGAATGGATTAATGGAATTATAATGTATTCTTTTGGGAAAATCCTGCTTGACATACAACCATTTTTACTTACAAACAAGGTCCTGGAACGAATTAACTTCGTATGTAGAGGTACCACTGTATTGTATTTTGTTTAATGACGGAGGAGACAATATCCTCTGGTGGCAGCGTTGGCTTGTATGACTGAGTAGACTCAGACATCTGACATGGATAAAGGATAGCTGCACTCTGGTTTAGCCAACATAAGGCTGTAAGTTGTATCAGCTAATATATGTTTGTGTATGCATTTTTAATTAAGTGTAGAGCTACAGTTTGTGGAGTTATGTGTGAGCGATCTGCTATGAGAATTGTAAATACGTTAGCATTTTTAGCATTTAAGCTAGCGGACTTTTGTTAGGCAAATTAGGCTAATTTAATCTCCTAAATGTACATATTGGACTAGATGGACGTTTTAACAGCAGTTGTTTTGTGTCAAGTGTTTTATTGTGTGTTACGGCTTTACAAATTGTCAACGTGAAGGAAGTAAAAAGATTCAAAAAGCACAATTGCCTTGGTTGCTGTCTGCCAAGCTGAACAACTTCCCGTTTAGTGAGGTCAGAACACGTCATATTAATAATATAATATTAAACAACGTAAAGCAAAAAATAAGATACTGTGAGGTACAATAAGGTACTGTTTATTCAAAACAAAACAAAAACCAAAACAAAACAAAAAAACACTGGATACAAAATGGCGGACGAGACTCTGGTGTTGTAAAGTTGAAATCATGCGAGTCGGGTACGTTGTAACCAGGGGACTACCTGTATAGGTAATTCAGATTGCCTTCCCATATGTTGTAAGGATAGAATAGACCCTACAATTATTAAGTGAATTATTTTCATTATGTTCAGACTTACATTTATCTATCACTTGCTGAATGTGCTGGTCCATTTTTTTCCTCTCAAACGCACGTTTGATTGGCTGATGACTCCCGCCACACAGAACACACTCACACAGCCCCGACAGATTTATATCGACTACACGCTGCCTCCTCCACCACCTTCATAAAGGAGGGATATTTGAAGGGTTTTTTGGCCAGCAGCAGCCACTGTAAGTAATATAAAATGGGGTCGGGGGACCCTGTCGTACAGTATATACAGTAATTTTCTGACTATAAGCCTCTACTTTTTCCCCTCATTTTGAATCCTGTGGCTTATAACCCAGTACGGCTTGTTTGTTGATTAGTTTGGGTTAATAGGTCACACTTTCTTTGACAGCGTGTCATAAGACTGCCATAAGACAGTCATAATTATGACATGACACCATCATACGCATTAATAATATTATGAATTACGTCACTAACTCCATTTATGTCCAGCTAAGATCTTTACATCAATTCAAAAGTAAGACAATTTGACGGATGACACAAAAATTACATCTGTCCTAAGAATTCATTAATGCTCACGGCAGTGTCATGTCATAATAATGATTGTCTTATGACAATCTTATGGCGCCACTGTCAAATAAAGTGTTACCAAATACCATAATTAGTAATTAATGAAACAACTGGAACAGTAACTGAAGAAATAATGAGCAGAGAACATGGATTTTGATTGTTATTTACATCTGTAACGCTGCAATGCATCTTAGGAGGCATGTTGGACAACAACAGTGTTCACAGCAGGTGGCAGCAGAGGTTGAATGTCTCCCCCAAGGGAGCAGTAATGGCCAAATGAAGCTTCTTGAAACAATGTAGCCAATTGGCTTAAAGGTTCATGGTGGTTCTTTTGATCTTTTGACAGTTTTATGGTGCCGCTTTCAAATATAGTGTTACCTGTTAATAACTTGGGGTGTAAATATCCCATAATACCGTGAGGATAACTGCAGCGCATAGTCCAGTGCGGCTTATCTATGAACAAATGTCGTTTTCTTGTCAAATTTGGTGGGTGGTGGCTTATAGTGACGGAATTCAGCCTCTCGGCCAAGCCACACGGGAACGGTGCTCCGCTGAGACCGCACCGTGTGTCAACCGGGAGGATCGAAAATTCCACGCATTCCCCTCTTGTGTTAACCCTTTGTACTGACTCCATGTTCCAAAAGTCTGAAGAAGGCTCACCGAAAACAGGTTGACAATTTATTCGTTGACAGTGGTCATAAAACAAGACAAAACAGACGACGGAGGGACCCTGCTGGATCCAAAACAAGGCTACATAGAAATGTTTCTGAGCAGCGAACGTTTGTTATCTCAGTGTCCAGTCTTTTTGAAAGCTGCGGTGGAGTGGGCCAGGCCGAAGGTGTGGCTGGGTGTTGTCTTGGGATCATCCCTCTGTGGCCAGTTTTGGGCGGTTAAGTTCGTGCATCATCCTTCGTGGCTGGGACGTGGTTGCCACAGCGACCGACGCTGGTCTTGACGTCCCAAGCGCCCGCTATAAACTTGTTATCCTGGCTGGGCGAGACGCTACTTGTTTTAGGACAGAGCGCCCTGCTCTTTGTCCTTGGAGTGGCCAAGAGAACTGATTGCGAGTGTTGGTGCATCAATCTTGCTCGTGACGCACACTTTGGGCTTCTGTGATAAGATGGCGTTGTGTATCTATTTTGCTTCTTTAAACTACGGTGTGCTATTTATTTTATATTAGGTGTGTTAGAGTAGTACAAACAATCCTACAGTACATATGAGAAACAATACTATTTCCTGATTGATTATATTAAATGTGTTAGAGTAATGCAAACAGTTATATGGTGTGTGCAAGAAAGGTAACTATTCCCTTCAATAGTCAGGTGCGCCTTATAGTCCAAAAATTACGATACATGACACTTAGCCCACCTTTCTTTCCTCCACAATGACACTTCAAGACAAGTCAATAGAAAGACTCCAAGAGACTAATTACTGTATCCAAGAATATTAATACAAACGGCATTACATGCTACACCCATGGAAAGAGAAGGTGTTGGGTATTAGAGGCTTGAAGGGTGAAAATGGATATGAGTGTGGAAGACCTGGAGGTCACATTTATCACCTCGGTGTGTGTGAGCGAGCAAGGGATTGAGACCGAGAGAGAGATAGTGGTGATGCGAATGAGTTGCCATGCAGAAAGCCAAATAGTGTTGGAGGGAAGGTCATGTAAACGCGTGCTGCTCAGAGTTCACTCTGCATGACTCAGAGGTGCACATGCAAAGAGAGACACACTGTGAATACCAATGTCATGTTAGACGTTGAACCTGAGGCGGGTGGCCCGCCAGCCGGAATATTCATACTTTTGACATGTGAGAAGCATGCAAATGCCAGTCTTTCACTGCTATTTTAGTCTCTGCTTGTGAAGTTCTTTTGATAACAGCTCAGCAAAGGAGATCCCGGATGGGCTGTCTGCAGCGCCTGGACAATAATACATCACACAGATATATTATTATGGATGTTGGCTGAAAGGCAAGAAGAGATTATTGCTTGCCATATGATAATAAAAGGGAGGGAAGATTGTGAAGCCACTTACTCACTGTGTAATATCTCATCCGCACCTGAGAGCTTTAAAAATGATATTAAATTGGCCACACTGACTTCATCTTTTTGACAGGAGAGTGGAATTTTTTGATATAGAACAATCATATGATTATTTTGCGAATAGATGATTGATAAAATCATTATTACAATTGTTTTAGTTTGTTTTTTTAATTATTTATGATCGCTTCCCATAATAATCGCTGGCCATTTTTAACCGTATTAGTCGATATATAAAATAGCTGAAAATAATTATACTATCCAACGATAAATTGATATAGTAATTATCGTGACAGATGAATTAGAATATAAAGTATAGCCACTGCAAAAAAATAAACCACAGCGTTATGAAAAAGTATCTGAACCGTTTCAAATTTCTCACATTTCTGCATAAAATCACCATCAAATGTGATCTGATCTTTGTCAAAATCACACAGATGAAAAAACAGTGTCTGCTTTAACTAAAACCACCCAAACATTTATAGGTTCTTATGTATTTTAATGAGGATAGTATGCAAACAATGACAGAAGGGGGAAAAATAAGTAAGTGAACCATCACATTTAATATTTTGTTACCCCCCCTTTCAACCAGACGCTTCCCGTAGCTGCAGATCAGTCTAGCACATCGATCAGGACTAATCTTGGCCCATTCTTCTCCACAAAACTGCTGGAATTCAGTCAGATTCCTAGGATGTCTGGCATGAATCGCTGTCTTTAGGTCATGCCACAACATCTCAATGGGGTTCAAGTTTGGACTTTGACTAGGCCACTCCAGAAAGTGTATTTTGTTCTTCTTAAACCATTCTGAAGTTGATTTACTTCTGTGTTTTGGGTCATTGTCTTGTTGCAGCATCCATCCTCTTTTTAGCTTCAACTGTCTGACAGACGGCCTCAGGTTTTCCTGCAAAACACCCTGATAAACCTTTGAATTCATTGTTCCATTAATGATTGCAGGTTGTCCAGGCCCTGAGGCGGCAAAACAGCCCCAAATCATGATGCTCCTCCACCATGCTTCACGGTGGGGATGAGGTGTTGATGTTGGTTGATGTTGTTCCATTTTTTCCTCCACGCATGACGATGTGTGTTACTCCCAAACAATTCAACTTTGGTTTCATCACTCCACAAAATATTTTGCCAAAACTTCTGTGGAGTGTCCAATTGCCTTTTTGCGAACACTAAACGAGCAACAATGGTTTTTTTTTTTTAGACGGCAGTTGCTTCCTCTGTCGAGTCCTCCAATGAACACCATTCTTGGTCATAGTTTTACATATAGTGGACGTATGCACAGCGATATTGGACTGTGCCAGTGATTTCTGTAAGTCTTTAGCAGACACTCTACGGTTCTTTTTTTACCTCTCTGAGTAGTCTGCTCTGAACTTCATCTTTGGTGAATGGCCACTCCTTGAGAGAGAAGCAACAGTGCCAAACTTTCCCCATTTGTACACTTCTCTGACTGTAGATTGATGAACATCCAGACTTTTAGAGATGGCTTTGTATCCTTTCCCAGCTTTATAGAAATCAACAATCCTTGATCACAGGTCTTCAGACAGCTCTTTTGACCCAGCCATGATGCACATCCTACAATGCTTCTCAATAAGACAATTCTTACCAGGTGTGTGTTTTATAATGGGAAGGGCAGCTTTAAATCACTCATCAGTGATTGGGTACACACCTGACTTAAATTGTTTGGGAAAAAAATTGTTTCAATTGCTCTTTAAGTCTCATTAGGCAAAGGGTTCACTTACGTATTGTTCCCCATTCTGTCATTGTTTACATGTGATCCTCATTAAAATATGAAAAACTATGAATATTTGGTGAGTTTTCATTAAAGCAGTCACTGCTTTTACATCTGTGTGATTTTGACAAAGATCAGATCACATTTGATTTTGATTTTATGCAAAAATTTGAGTAATTCCAAAAGGTTCAGATACTTTTTTATACCACTGTACACTAGTGGTTCTAAACCGTGTTGTTTTCGTCAACGGTGAAAATATTTTGTCGAGACGATAAGGGGCTAAAAAAGTGTTTTTGGCAGAATAAAACTAACGAGATAAATGCCAATTTTCGTCTGACGAGACTAAAATGCGCAATAGTTCCCGTCACATGTTCACAATGTGTGACATTTTATGTAGTTAGCCTGCATCGTAGCAGTGTCTGGCACACCCGCCCCCTTCCCAACTCACCAGTATGTCGTCTCCAGTCTTCATGCAGGCTTGCGCACACGGTAAGATTTGTTTATTGGCCAGAGTGAAGCGTTTAAAGGTCTGTTCTGAGTGATTATCACACACTAAATGTAACTTGTAGCGTTAGCATAGCAGCCGCATTAGAATTGGGCTAAAGCTAAAATCGAACGTCCTGTTAAACTTTTGGACAACTTTCTTTAAATACAGTTCATGGCATCCAGGTAGGTATAATAAACTGAAAATGATGTTCTGTTTGACTGCTGAGTATATACTATAATAAGTGGGCTACAATATGTGCTCGTCTGTCAATGTTCATTTGAAATCATTTTATTTATCAATTCTAGGAGTTTTTTTTTTTTTTTTTTTTTTTTAACATTTACATTTTTTGTAAACGTCGACTAAAACTAGACGAAATTAGTCTTGCCTTATTGCAGTACTTCTCAAATAGTGGGGCGCGCCCCCCTGTGGGGGCGCAGAGCGATGCCAGGGGGGGCGCATGTGTCCTCGGGGAACATGCTTTTTTTTTTTTTTTTTTGGCCGTACTGGAATAACGTGTACTTGCACATCCACTCAGTGGGTGGCAGTGGCGCTCTCATTTACAGAGTGCGTTCAGTATTTTTGAACTAAGGAAGAGCACTCAGCACACAGAAAACAGATATGAAGAGCAGTGCGCCGCCGCCGTTTTCGAAAGCCGTTTTCCGACCGGACTCACTCACGCAGCGACCCACGGTCTTGTCGGGTTCTCACGTCGCCGCCCGAGAAGTGCCATTTTCGGCTTGGGATCGTCACGTCGACCGCCCTCACCTACGGTTCTACCTCGGCCGCCGAGAATGCGCCTTTTTCGTGCCGTTTCCTTTTAGCTTTGACTTTTAATACAGTGTGTGATGAGGAAAGACCACTGTTTACTGTGTCCAAAAATATTTATAGCGGACAGCCAGAAGCCAAATAAATTAAGACGCCACTTAAAGACATTCGACCCCAATCTCATTGATAAGCCGCCTGATTGTTTTTCAGCGAAAACGTGCCGAATATTGCCAACAGTCGTCCTGCTTTGTCAGTGTTATATCAGTAAACCAGTGAGCATTGATCGCATGCTCATTGCAAAATAACTCCACACCATTGCAAAGGAGGTAATACTGAGTGTGAGCAACAAAAATAAAAACTGTCCTTCTGTCCAAGGACACTCTTTTTTTCTTTTATTCACTTTTGTTTTTTTCGGTCAAATTTTTTGGCATATTGTCCTCATGAGTGAATGTTTCTAATCAATTCGAATTTGTTATTATTTACTGATTTTATTACATTTTATTTTTCTGTATCAAATGGTCAAAAATGTACCTTGAGTATATTTTTACAGTTTGAACGTTGACTTTTTTTTTTTTTTTTTAATTCAGGCAAATTGATGCTCGTCAAGTCTTTGTTACAAACAAAACAACGTTAATAAAGTTATACTTTATTATAAGTTGATCTATGTTACTTTTTTTCTTTATTAGAAAAAAAGGACACAGTGTTAGGCAGATGCGTATTTATGATAATTTTATAGACAAATGATACTATTTACAGTGGCGGCAGATAGTTTGGGGGGGCGCGAAACATTTACGTCTTGCTTGGGGGGGGCGTAACAGAAAATAATTGAGAAGCACTGCCTTATTGTCAACCAAAACTAGACGAAGACACATTTTGAAATGACTAAAATATGACTAAGACTTTATTGTTCATATGACTAAGACAAAAATTAAAAAAGGGCTGCCAAAAACAACACTAGTTCTAAAGAAAGGTGCCACATGTGAATTTGAAGTTTTTTTCACGTCATTTGGATAGACTCTTGTAAATCCAGTTAGCCTTTTGGCATATGCAGTATCATGCACAAAAAGCTAAGGATGTCTGCTCAGGACATTTACCTTCTCCCTGTGCCCCTCAAAGCCTCGCCACCCCCTCTCTGTCGTCTCAGCTAGTGGCCTGCAGCAAAGTCAATGTTTGGATTATGTAACGGACGGAGCAGTGTCTCCTCCCAGGTTCATCTAGGACTTGAAATGGTGTTTTAATACAGTCACCAGGGCCAATAGAATGCATGAAGAAAGCCTCTAATGTAATGCCACGCCACGTCACGTCATTGATCAGAACGAATTAGAATCCTCAAAACTAAATCTTTTTTTTTTTTTTTTTTTTTTAATCACACAAATTTGTTACGAACAGTGTTGTTCATTTTTCTTTAAAAAAGTAGTTGACTTAGTAACTCAGTTACCGCAACGTAAGAGTAATTAGTTACTCGGCAAAGTAACTGACGTTACTTTTCATGTTTCATGTTCACGTAATTACACATAAATTTATATTAACTGATTGAATTCAACTCTTTTTCATCCAAACCCCCCCCCCATAGGTCTCCCTTTTTTTACATCTTAAATTTTACCTTTATAAGAGTGTAATGGTATACAAACTCTAACTTTCAAATGCTGTGAGAAAAAAAGCCTTTATCCTGTTGTACTTAACCTTGACTTGTGTGTACCGTCACACCCCTATAGATATATTTTTCAATATGTAAGAGAGGCTCTGAATCTCTTCCCTATTCTATCTTGGTTCTAGTTGTTTTGATTAAAAAAAAAAAAAAAATCACACAAGAAAAGTTGAGGGCAAGTGACTATTATTGGTAATTAAAAAATATATATATATTGTAGCATCTACAAGGATGACGCCCACTTTGTGATTATAAAAATATTATACAGTCCATTATTTTCAATTAATCGTCCCCACCTGAACGCCACAAACTGTACGTAAAAAAAAAAAAAAAAACGTTGCCCGAGCATGTAAAATAATGCTCGCCACGCTAAATGGTAATGCTAGCGAGAACGTGAATGCTATGCTAACGCTCCGAGCCACCTAGCATCGCGTTTGCAACGGCGTCACAACCCCCTTCCCCTCCTCCGCTCTCCTGCTCTGCTCTCTCCGTGTCTCTCAGACATCCATAAGTGGAGTATAAGGGCCCCCCCCCGGTGGCCAAAAAGTGTCATTGCATGTATTGACTTTCCTATATATATATGTAAGTTGTAAAGCAAGAAAACAAACAACAAAAACGAATGAAATGAACAAAAAAAGATAATTTTATAATGGGTAAAAATTATTTTTCGAACAGATCATGCGACTAGCACCTTAGACGGTCATTTGCTTTGCATATTATTTTCCCTCCAAAAAACGGGAGGGCAATTTTATTTTTCAATTGATTTCTTTTCTTTGATTGAAAATATATATATATATTTTTTTTATTGAAGCAACTTTTTTGGGGAGTGAAAGATTTAGACAAATTTCCTATCTATAATATGGCCCAAACACAAAAAGGATTGCTAAAATGAAAAAAACTTTTTTTAAATGAAAATGTATGTGTTCAGATGCAAATTTTTGAGTCTCAAATATTTTTTCTCATTCAAAAACTTTTTTTCTATGATTGAAATTTTTCTTTGTCTGATTGAAGTGATTTTTCTTTTGAAAATATATATTTTTTGTATGAAGCAACTTATTTTTTCATTGCATAATAAAGACACAAATGTCCTAGCCAAAATGTGGCCCAAACACAAATCAGCATTACTTCAATCAAAAACGTTGCTTCTATCAAAAAAAAAGAAGAAAAAGCTTTCAGGTGCCTTTTTTTTAATTTCAAACTTATTTTTGCATTCAAACACTTTTTTTTTAATTGAAGTGACTTTTTTTAATTGAAAATATATACGGCGGAAAACACTCAGGTGACTTGAAGTTCCACTCTGAGACCCCCAAATTGTCCTATATGCACGTGTGATACATCATTGGAGAGTTTAAAATCTCAATTTTCTGGGGGAAGAGAAATTTTGAACAGGAGGCCATTTAAAAAAAATAATAAATTAAAAAAATTAAACAGCAAAATCCTATCTGGAGGTGAGAGCACGCGAGAGCAGAATTACAGACGCCATGACTTTAACGAGATATTATCGCGTACTTACCTTTTTTCGATCCAAAAAATCCATGTAGCATGTATCACTGAGTGTCAGGACACAGCTGTGAATGGCCACAGCTGGATTTTGGGGGGATTTTATGGGTGTAACATGGTAATATAACAAGGGTCGCGATGCAAAAATTGCAGACATCAAGGAGTGGTCGAGATTTTCTTTTTCATATATTTACCTTTTTAAACATTTTTTTTCCAATTTTTCTTTGTTTGGATCGATTATTTATCATCTAACATATCGGAAAAAATGCGACAAACAATAAATACAATTAAGTGATAGTTATGAGGTAAATATCCGTGACTTTTTTACAGACACCATTTTTTTCATTGTGATGTCATTTGTTTAAAAGTTTAAAATATGGGAGTAAATAATTTTTTTAAAGTCTTTTTTTTTTTTAAACGAAATATTAGACATCAATTAAAGATTCTAAGCTAAAAATGACAGACATTTTGAAATAATAAAAATAATTAATTACCTTCGTTTTATGGTTGGGTTGAAACAAAAGCGGTTGCGTGACGTCTGTAAACGGTGGTTTTCCGGGTAAAACGGGTAAATTAAAACTAGTTCGGGGGCTTCATGCGCCATGATTCTGCTATGGCAGGATATAGACATATTGTTCTATCAAACACAACAGTTGTTTTGGCTTAAAATTCAACAGTTTCTTTTAAAGAGGAGTGCAAGAGCAGAAACTGCCTTTTCAGTCTTGTCTGTTTTTTCCGCCATATATTGATTGATGCAACTTTTTTTTTGATTGAAGCAATTTTTTTTTTCTTTGAACGAATAATGAAGACACAAATTTACCTCCATATGGCTCCGCCCAGGGGATACAATTTTTGACTGAGGCAACAATATTGGCATGACACCGGCGGGCGTACAATATTCAATGGATGACGATCTTGGCGAAAAGTATTGCCTAAGCACCCTGATTTAGAATTCCCCTCAAGAATGATGGGGAAACAAAAAAAAAAACACTCATTTTCAACTTATTATTATAAATATTTTTGTAAGTTAATTTGAATGCTGACACGTATCAGGGTCATCAACATGTTGTGCCCCCTCTGCCCAAAAAGTCAACCTCCGCCTGTGCAGACAATGCTCGTCATTCAACCAAATTGCAATAACGCATGACTTCACTTCCTCGGTAACGGCATTGCAAAGGTGGGAAAAGTAATTAATCATACACTCACAAAACATAAATATCCAGCAATAAAACCAGTAATGCAAAAATGTTATGTTACAGTTAAGCAATTTTAGAGACCCCAACTTCTTAAAAAGGGTCTCAAAATGGCTGTTTAATCACAATCAAAAGCATAATGGCACCCCAATGCAATAGTATGTGCTAAAATTGTCTTCCACTGTCCTTCCATGCAAGTTTTCAGTTGCTTTTGCAGTTTTCATGTGGATTCTGATCATTTTGACATCATTGTCATTTTCAGCCAGCAATTCTGTGATTGCAAGGTCAATGAAAATGCTCCCTAAGTCGATGCAAAACGCTGTTGTGAGGATTTGACTTGCTGCCACCGATTAAGTGTTTTCTGCCAGAAAGAGTATAGCTGCACTAGAAACAAGGGGCACATGATGATAGCCATCGCACTAACACTTTAATACGAGATAGAACATTCATACCTGACTTATATACTAAACAAGCTTGACTCGTCACACAGACAGAGCTGAGGGGTGAGGTTTCGGGGAACTAAGCTAGGAGACTTTCATCTGGTGATCCGCTTATCTCAGTTGAGATGTTGTTTTCACAGCTGGGAACATTGCAGGAGCTGCCTCAGTGAGTGACACCTCACACGCTGTCTGTCACTGTACAATCACGACTGCACTATTCTGTCAACAGGTATCACACTGAATTGACGACATTTTGTTTGGCTTTCTCGCGGTTCTGACAAGTGAGTCGCAGATTTAGAATTTGTTGGATTTTAGACCATTAGAAGAACTTTTGAGACATTACAGTTGCTGAAAGGCCAAATAGATATTGTAACATAGTATGGATAATTGTATTGTGATACCCCATAGGATGCTTTAATAATGATAAATGTAACAACAACAAGGGTTTTCCAAATAAATATCGGACAACTTTAATATTTAATGCTGCATTTCGTGTTTTGATGTTTAAACATGAATATGTTTAGAAAGGTTCTACTTTATGTTGAAGTGTTTAGCTAGCGTACTTATTCAAAAATTTCCCCAAAATTCTTATCAGGTTAAGTAAGGCCCCATTTACATAGCGAAGCTCCAAGAATCTGATAAATTTCATGTCTGCATTTACATGGTTCCATCTTGGTGTCCATTCCAACAATGTTGAAATTCTGCGTGAAAACGATGTCGTACTCATGCCGGGCCCTAGAGGGCAGTGCAGTTTTATAAGGCAACAGCCAAGGACGCACTTCCTAGACAACAACCTCCTTAGCCCGGAAGACAACATACCCGCACACTAGAAGCAGTGCCCCCCCCCCCCCCCCCCAAAAGGAACAGGTTACCCAGGGAACACATTTACCCAAAAATGCCCTATCATCAACAGGAAGTAACTGATGAACAGTAAGTGACCTTGAAATGCCCCAAAACCAACAGGAAATGACTCAAAATGCACAGAAAGTGGCTCAAAATCAATAAGAAGTGACTCGTACATATCCCAAAATCAACAGGAAGTGATTGATGAACAGGAAGTGAACTGTAAATCCCCCAAAATTGACAGGAAGTGACTGAAAATACACAAGTAATGACCTGAAATGGCCCGCTGCCACCCTCCCAGTTCAAATGGATTGGACTGGGGCTGCAGCTATCGATTATTTTGGTAGTCAATTAATCTATCAAGTAGTTAGTACGAATAATTGTGTAATTCAGTCCAGAATAAATTTTAGGAGAAGTAAAACAAAGGCTTGCTAATAGCCTTAAACGGTAGAAAAATAGATAAATAAATAAATGAGGATCTAAGTACAACAAAAGAACAATTGACTAACTTGCATGGATAAAGTCCGCTAGCTTAAATGCGATAAAATGCTTTTTTTTTACAGTGCTCTTAACAAATCGTTCAAATACATATTCCCACAAAAAAAAATGTCTAGATATACATATAAACTAAATTACAAAGTCATAGCTCAAACAAACTTACCTTATGTTGGTCTTAACAGGGAGCAGCTGGATTCAGCCATGTAAAATGAGTTATGTCACATTCACTGGTGCCCCTAGAGGGTAGTGTATCCACCCAAATCAATAAAACTAAATGCAAACACTTTCAAAACAAACCATTACAACGTCATTCTAATTAACAGAATATTCGAAGCAACAAAATTTGATTCGATGCTTTTTTTGTAATCAAACTACTCAAGTTAATCGATTAATCGTTGCAGCACCAGATTGGACGTCTACAAGTGATAAACTTAAAACAGAAAGATGAAATGCAGTGGTATGAAAAAGTATCAGTATAAAACACATACCTGGTAAGAATTGTCTTGATGAGAAGCATTGTTTGATGTGCATCATGGCTCGGTCAAAAGAACTGTCTGAAGACCTGCAACCAAGGAATGTTGATTCGTATAAAGCTGGGAAAGGATACAAAACCATCCCTAAAAGCCTGGATGTACATCAATCGACAGTCAGAAGTTGTCTAGAAATGGAGAGTGTTTGGCAGTGTTGCTTCTCTCCTAAGGAGTTGCCGTCCACCAAAGATGACGCCGAGAGTTCAGCACAGAATACTCAGAGAGGTAAAAAATAACCATAGAGTGTCTGCCAAAGACTTACAGAAATCACTGGCATAGTCCAATATCTGTGTGCACACATCAAATATATGTAAAACTATGGCCAAGAATGGTGTTCATGGGAGGACTCCACAGAGGAAGCAACTGCTGTCTAAAGAAAACATTGCTTGTTTAATGTTCGCAAAAAGGCACTTGGACACTCCACAGAAGTTTAGGCAAAATATTTTTTGGGACTGACAACGTCATGTGTGGAGGAAAAATGGAACAGCTCACCAACATCTCATCACAACCGTGAAGCATGGTGGAAGGAGCATCATGATTTGGGGCTGATTTTCTGCCTCTGGGCCTGGACAACTTGCAATCATAAATGAAAGAATGAATTAAAACGTTTATACGGATGTTTTGCAGGAAAACCTGAGGCCGTCTGTCAGACAGTTGAAGCTATAAAGAGGATGGATGCTGCAACAAGACAATGATCCTAAACACAGAAGTAAATCAACTTCAAAATGGTTTCAGAAGAACAAAAACACGTTCTGGAGTGACCAATTGAAAAGTCCAGACTTAAACCCCACTGAGATGCGAAAGACAGCGATTCATGCCAGACATCCCAGGAATCTGACTGGTCTGCAGCTACAGGAAGCGTCTGATTAATTATTGCTGCCAAAGGGAGCGGGGGGGGGGGGGGGGGTACAAAATATTAAATGTGATGGTTCACTTACTTATTTTTCCCCCAGCTGTCATTGTTTGCATACTCAAACCTCAATAAAATATGAAAACCTATAAATGTTTCGGTGGTTTTACTTTAAGCATGCACTGTTTTTTCATCTGTGTGATTTTCAAAAAGATCAGATCACATTTGATGGTGATTTTATGCAGAAATGTGAGAAACTCCTTAAGGTTGAGGTACTTTTTCATACCACTGTTGCTTTATTTTCTGTTTATCAGTTGTTTTGTAGAATATCCTAGAATGATTTTCTGACCAATGTATCAACAATCATTATATCGCCATATCGTGAGATCATGGTTATCGTGGGCCTTGTATTGCAAATCGTATCGTGAGGTACCATTAGGTTACCACCCTTATCTGAGATGGTCAAAAGAAAAAAACACAGTGTGTCATGGTCACATGAAGTAAGACTGCAGGTGTTTTTCACAAAATTCTTGAAAAGAAAACTTTACAGCGTCTACAAACATCGTACAGTACAATCTTGTGCTCAAGGCCAGTTTCCACTTGTATGCAGAAAAAAAAAATATCATGTAGGTTGAACCGTAACGTGGAATAATATTTGGTCAAGGGAAACCTTTGCTAACTTTTTTCAAGTCTTCCATCAGGATTTTCCAGCGCTTCATAATCCTTCCCTAATAATCTGTGTGTGCCTTGTCCTTGTCTGCCCCGCTCCTCTCTCACCGAATGGCCTTTAGCTCTACCATTCCTCTCTAGGGACACAAAGAGGGCTTGCAGATGCCCCAATTGACTCTAATAAATTGTATGTCGTCCGTTAAGCTGCACAGCTGCCAACTGACTAACCTAAGCATCCCAGATTCTGGGTAGGGGAAAAAAAACAATAGTGCCTTTAAATTTGATTCACTATTGAAAGCGAGCATTTCTAAAGCCGTGTCCAGGCTAAAGTAAATAATCGAAAAGTCAAGAAAATGGCTCTGAGGAGAGGACATTACGCTGTGTCTGAAAGCTTGTGGTTATCTCCTTACAAGAAATCTATTTAGCAAACATAGAAAAATTGCAGAAATCATCTTCAGGGGCGGATCTAAAAAAAAAAAAATTAGACTGAAAATAGACTTCATAATAATATTGACGGGGCACGGGGCCGATAAATAGGGGGTCTACATTGTTGGCGAGGCCATCAAAGCTGACCGAGTGGAATCACAGACAACGAGCTTTTGTCGTTGAAAATTCTTGTGAATAAATGCTTAAATCCCTGAATTCTTTATAGACATGGACGTAAAACGGTCTCCATTCTTGGTTAAAAGTAAAAAACCGGCAGTTAGCATTTATTTTACGAAAATATGTCGAAGTACAATGCTAGTCTGTTAGTGAATGTAGCTAGCGCCCGCCTGATATAACCTGAGCTTTTCCGTGAAAATTTTCTTGAATAAATGCTTAAATCCCCAAATTCTTTATAAATATGGACTTAAAACAGTCTTGAGTCTTAGTTAAAAGCAAGAAAATGTGCAGTAAGCATTTATTTTACATAAATTTGTAATGTACAATGCTAGTCTGTTAGTGAATGTAGCTAGCGGCTGCCTATATAAACGGAGCTTTTCCGGTGAAAATTCTTGTGATAAATTCTTAAATCCCCGAATTCTTTATAGATATGGACGTAGGACAGTCTTGATTCTTAGTTAAAAGCGAAAAAAACCGTGCAGTAAGCATTTATTTTACATAAATATGTCAAAGTACAATGGTAGTCTGTTTGTGAATGTAGCTAGCAGCCGCCTGATGTAAACGGAGCTTTTCTGGTGAAATTTCTTGTGAATAAATGTTTAAATCCCTGAATTCTTTATTGATATTGACCGGGGAAAATTCTTGTGAAGAAATGCTTAAATTCCTGAATTCTTTATAGATATGGACGTAAAACAGTCTCCATTCATGGTAAAAAGCAAAAAAACGTGCAGTTAGCATTTGTTTTACGTAAATATGTTGAAGTACAATGCTAATCTGTTAGTTAAAGTAGCTAGCCGCCGCCTGATGTAAACAGAGCTGGGTCAGGGGGTCAGGGGTAATTAATAGGCTAAATGATTAATGCAATATAAATCTGTATTGACCTATACCAACTTTCACACTGCAAATTTATAACGTCTTAATCTGATATATTCTTTAAAAATCTAGTCAAGTAATTTTCTCTATTTTTGAGTGTTAAAGACTAGTTAACAGATTAATGCGTCAGATTCTTCCACTTACTTTAAGTAAATATTACTATTAGTTCGTATTGAGCCCATACATCTAAAAGTTGGTCATCTTTCACCTAAATTAAGAAAAAACATCCTTCAAATAATGTTTTGAGCAATATTCTTCAATTAAGAACATTTCTGACAAGCAAGCTTTTCTTTTAAGATTTTTAAGATTAAATATACAAATTTATTAGTTAAAATAAGTCTGTTAAGATTATTTTCAGCTAGCTGTTTTTCTTATTTCAAGAAATCTCAGTGAGTAAAATCGACTTGAAGCTCGTAGCAGTAGCAAAATTAGTGGAGTGTTCCCTCACCTCCACGACATTGACGTCTTTTTACATTACTTACAGTGGCTGGTGGTGGTGGAAAATATCCCTTGTCTTTGAAGGGGGCGGGGGAGGCGGCATGTTGTATTTCTGTCGGGCTGTGAATGGGTGTGTGTGTGTGTGTGGGGGGGGGGGGGGGGTTCAAGTCATCAGCCAATCAGACATATGTTTCAGATGAAAAATGGACTGGCACATTCAGCAAGTGAAAAGGGGTCAGTGTAAGTCTGAACATAGTGAGAGTACTGTAATTCACTTAATAATGGTAGGATCAATTCTAAGCTTACAACATATAGGAACTAGGGCTGTCAAAATTACCGCGTTAACGGGCGGTAATTTTTCTAATTAATCACGTTAAAATATTTGACGCAATTAACACACATGCCCCGCTCAGACAGATTTAAATGACAGTACAGCGAAAAGCCCACTTGTTGTGTTTTATGGAGTTTTGCCGCCCTCTGCTGGCACTTGGGTGCGACTGATTTTATAGGCTTCAGCACCCATGAGCATTGTGTAAATAATTATTGACATCAACAATGGCAGGGTACTAGTTTATTTTTTGATGGAAAATTTTACAAATTTTATTAAAACAAAAACATTAAGAGGGGTTTTAATATAAAATTTCTTTAACTTGTACCAACATTTATCTTTTAAGGACTACAAGTCTTTCTATCCATGGATCGCTTTAACAGAATGTTAATAATTTTAATGCCATCTTGTTGATTTATCGTTATAATAAACAAATACAGTCCTTATGTACCGTATGTTGAATGTATATATCCATCTTGTGTCTTATCTTTCCATTCCAACAATAATTTACAGAGAAATATGGCATATTTTATAGATGGTTTGAATTGTGATTAATCAATTTTTAAGCTATAATTAACTCGATTAAAAATTTTAATCGTTTGACAGCCCTAATAGGAAGACAATCTAAATGACCTATATATAACTGAAGTCATTATATAATGCAAATAAGGTTGCTTAAAAGTTGGTGGGGATCATTTGAGCATCCTGAAAAGTTGCTAGTGTTATGTCCCTACCGTCCCTATGCAAACCTACGCCCCTGCTTTCCATACAGATAATGATTTTGTCTTTTGTTTTGCTATACATTTTGTTATTACCAGAATTTTCTGACTAAAAATCGGTTTTGGTGTGATAATCCTTGCAGCTATAGTCCAGTGCAGTTTATATTTAAAAAAAAAAAAAAAAAAAAATTACAGTCATTATGAATGAATTCATCATCTCTGTCGTCCTCATGTTAACTGGATCTGTCAGTCCAATAGAACTTTATTGGTTTTGCTGATACGACAGTGTAAAACTTCATTATTCATGCTGGAAGAAACAGGGCAAATGGAACCCCTGCAGAAGCCTCCGTGTATGTGTGTTGCGGAACTGACTCCATGCAGTGCAGAAGCTGTTTCAGAGACGACGCTTGAATATTAAGGAGTCCGTATTCAGCTGCTGGGAGACGGGGAATATATGTCACTCAGCTTGGTGGGGGCTGCCATGTTTATTATTAGGCCTCTTTGGAGGAATTGTGCCCTCTGCCAGGCTTCTCATAGCCTGTCACTGGCGGCAAGAGGACAGTGTGGGACAGGAAATTGAAAGCCGCTTGTTGTTGTTGGAGGGCTTTTTGAAGACACTGAAGTAGATGGATGATAGAGTAGCATTAGCTGGCGGGCAGAGAGATCACTTTTTTTTTTCCACCAGCAGGTTTGAGAATGTAAAAAAGAAAGGTCATAAGACTTGATTACAGAAATCTCTCAAGATCAAGTTCTGAATAAACGTCTGCTTATGATATTTTATTTGAATATGAATACGTTTTAGTGGAAGTCGTGATGCATACTAGGCCTGAACGATATTGGAAAAAACTATTGTTGCGATTTTTTTTAGGTTTGCAATATATTGCGATATTATATTGCGATATTAAAAAAAAAAAGATCTATCTTTTTTAAAGAAATTTTCACTAAATGACTTGAATAGCTGTTTGGAAATACTTTACATAACACACCGTGACCACAGTGTATTCATATAATACCGTTTAATTTGTGAATGATGAAGATTTCTGTATGAAGGTATCCAGGAAGTCATGTCTGCACAAAATAGATCATTTATTAAATACAATATTTTACACTTCAACAGCAGCAAATACATTAAATGATAAATAAAAGAGCAGGTGCATTAGTCCCCTAAGTTTTTGACAAAATATAACAATAAATAAAAACTTCTGGAAAATAACAACAAAGTTGTCAACATATTTGAACAAAAATATTAAATATGACAAATAAAAGAGTTGTTCACAAACTATAACAATAAATAAAAACCTCAGTAAAACAACAAAGTTGTCAACATATTTGAACAAAAATATTAAATCTGACTAATAAAAGTGCAAGTGCATTAGTCCCCTGAGTTGTTTACACAAAATATAACAATATAAAACTGCAAAACGGCAACAAAGTTGTAAAAATATTTCAACAAAAATATTAAGTATCAAAACTTTATGTGCAGCTGTACTATATATAGTTATTTGAAAAATACGGTTTACAATAAATTTAAATATAAAAGAAACAAACTCAATTGAACTTGTAAATAATTGAACTGAATAACTGCAAATAACTGTGATGAATAACAGAACCATTTTAACTCCCAAATTTCCTGCCTTCCTGATAGCTGTCACATGAATAAAAAGAAGAAAAGACATTCCTTCAGCTGTGTTATGTATTTGTCTGCATATCGTCCACCTTCCTTGCTCAGCAATTCTCAACTGGGTCTCATAGGTTTTTGGCCAAGACTATTAGTTTATCCACTATAGCAGGCTTGAGACAAGAACGTTGGCACGTAACAATGTTCCCACCTGTGCTAAAAAGCCTCTGATGGGGAGCTCGTAGCAGGAATGCATAGATACCTGCGTTTTAAATGGTCCCACGTTTGACAGATTACTTCTTGTTGAGGCAACCATGGCGAGGCACTGTCGACAGGGCTGTTTTTTGTCCCTTATAGTCTTGTTCTTGCCAAAATACTTCCAAAACTCCTTTTGGATACAGTCTTCCTTGCTCCTCCAACGTGTTGATTGCTTGCTTTCACTTTGAGAACGGGCCCTCCTCCCTCCGCTTTGCTGTTCGGCCCCTCCTCCCTCCACTCCGCTGTTGCAGGGGGAGGGGGAGGAGCCGATGACTTGCTGGAGGGAAAGAGAAGCTGTGCGCTTTTTTTCCCTCTCCTTCCTCAAAACAAACGTTTGTGGATTTAAAAAAATGAAATTAAAAAACTGTCGCACGTCCTTGCGATGGGACTATTGCACATGCGCACATCGCGATGGCGATGTTTAAACGATATATCGTTCAGGCCTAATGCATACCATATTGCTACTATTACCATCCTGTGCCCTGCCTCTCGATAAGTCATCAAGTCCACTTCCAGCTCTGAGGACAAGCATTATAAAAAACTGATGACTAGATTTATTCTACTGCAGATTATACGGACAAAGCAAATGTTGTTCATTTAACATCCTTAACCAAAAGCGAAACATCATCCCCCTAAAAAAACAAAACAAAAAAGTAAGTACCGTATTTTTCGGGCTATAAGTCGCACCTGAGTATAAGTCCCACCAGCTATAAAATGCCCAATGAAGTGGAAAAAAAAACATATAGACCCCAATCACCAACGTCACACAATGACGTGTCGCTGCATTGTGCCGCCATTTTGTCCGTCATTGTGTGCCGTATTCTCAATGGTCTCAATTTATCGTGCAATTTATAGTGCAATTCATGGAAGCCCCGGTGCCTTCAGACGCTGTAAACTCATTGGATGTATTGCATAAAAGGTGTTATGTGGAAAAGCTTCGGTCGATCCATTCGCCAAATCCATATTTGATGCCTAAATCGATATTTTTCGACCCGCTGTCTTCGCCGTCTCTGTCTGACATCTGCTACCCTGATATCTACAACTATCTTGTCCACAGAAACTCAGTCTATTCTCACGAAAGTTTGAAAAACTTTAAGAGCAGCACTCTAAGCAACATTACCCCGTGTTACCCTTTACTTCCAATTTTCTAAAATGGCTACAATCAATTAAAAAAAAAAAAAAGTTGACTGCGATGGCCGACGGATAGGTGGATATTGGACTATTTCTTCAATAAAATACGCAACAACTGTGTCCGCCTCATTTGCAAAGAGACAGTCGCCGTTTTCTAAGAGTTCGATGTGAGGCGATATTACCAAACAAGACACGCTGACATGTACGACAAGATTACACGGAAAATACGCAGCGAGAAATTAAAGCAACTTGAAGCTAGTTTAATTTCACAGCAGCAGTATTTCGCAAGAGCCCGAGGGTCGAAAGACAACGCCACAAAGACGAGATTGTTAAAATTATGAATTAAAAAATAATAATAATAAAGCAAATGTGACACACAGAAGGGCTTGCTAAAATGTGTTTAAATTAGGGCTGTCAAACGATTAACATTTTTAATCGAGTTAATTACAGCTTAAAAATTAATTAATCGTAATTAATCGCAATTCAAACCATCTATAAAACATGCCATATTTTTCTTAAATTATTGTTGGAATAGAAAGATAAGACACAAGATGGATATATACATTCAACATTCGGTACATAAGGACTGTAATTGTTTATTATAACAATAAATCAACAAGATGGTATTAACATTATTAACAATCTGTTAAAGCGATCCATGGATGAATAAATACAGTGAACACAAAAAAAGGTGTTTTTTTGGGGGGAGGTGGGTGCCACTTTGCTGTTTTTCCACTTGTCGCGGTGTTTTCTGGTCCACATTAACTGCGAAAAATGAGGGATCACTATAAATATATATATGTACTGTATACAGTGGGGCAAATAAGTATTTAGTCAACCACTAATTGTGCAAGTTCTCCCACTAGAAAATATTAGAGAGGCCTGTAATTGTCAACATGGGTAAACCTCAACCATGAGAGACAGAATGTGGGGGGAAAAAACCAAGAAAATCACATTGTTTGATTTTTAAAGAATTTATTTGCAAATCATGGTGGAAAATAAGTATTTGGTCAATACCAAAAGTTCATCTGAATACTTTGTTATGTACCCTTTGTTGGCAATAACGGAGGCCAAACGTTTTCTGTAACTCTTCATAAGCTTTTCACACACTGTTGCTGGTATTTTGGCCCATTCCTCCATGCAGATCTCCTCTAGGGCAGTGATGTTTTGGGGCTGTCGTTGGGCAACACGGACTTTCAACTCCCTCCACAGATTTTCTTTGGGGTTGCGATCTGGAGACTGGCTAGGCCACTCCTTTGTTGCCCTGGCTGTGTGTTTGGTATCATTGTCATGCTGAAAGACCCAGCCACGTCTCATCTTCAATGCCCTTGCTGATGGAAGGAGATTTTCACTCAAAATCTCTCGATTCACGGCCCCATTCATTCTTTCCTGTACACAGTTCAGTCGTCCTGGTCCCTTTGCAGAAAAACAGCCCCAAAGCATGATGTTTCCACCCCCATGCTTCACAGTGCGTATGGTGTTCTTCGGATGCAATTCAGTATTCTTTCTCCTCTCAACAAGGGAACCTGTGTTTCTACCAAAAAGTTCTTTTCTGGTTTCATCTGACCATAACACATTCTCCCAGTCCTCTTCTGGATCATCCAAATGCTCTGTAGCGAACCTAACAGGCCAGGACGTCTACTGGCTTCAGCAGGGGGACACGTCTGGCAGTGCAGGATTTGAGTCCCTGGCTGCGCATTGTGTTACTAGTAGCCTTTGTTACTGTGGTCCCAGCTCGGGGTCATTCACTAGGTCCCCCCGTGTGGTTATGGGATTTTTGCTCACCGTTCTTGTTATCATTTTGACACCACGGGGTGAGATCTTGCATGGAACCTCAGATCGAGGGAGATTATCAGTGGTCTTGTATGTCTTCCATTTTCTAATAATTGCGTCCATAGTTGATTTCTTTACACCAAGCGTTTTACCTATTGCAGATTCAGTCTTCCCAGCCTGGTGCAGGTCTACAATTTTGTCTCTGGTGTCCTTCGATAGCTCTTTGGTCTTGGCCGTAGTGGAGTTTGGAGTGTGACTGACTGAGGTTGTGGACAGGTGTCTTTTATGCCGATAATGAGTTAAAACAGGTGCCATTAATACAGGTAGCGAGTGGAGCCTCGTTAGACCTCGTTAGAAGAAGTTAGACCTCTTTGACAGCCAGAAATCTTGGTTGTTTGTAGGTGACCAAATATTTGTTTTCCACTATAATTTGGAAAGAAATTCTTTAAAAAAAATCAAACAATGTGATTTTCTGTTTTTTTTTTCCACATTCTGTCTCTCATGGTTGAGGTTTACCCATGTTGACAATTACAGGCCTCTCTAATCTACAAGTAGGAGAACTTGCACAATTGGTGGTTGACTAAATACTTATTTGCTCCACTGTATATTTTATTTTAAAAATGCAAACAAAACAAAAAAAATCCCAAGCATCTTCGTTTGGAGACATCTAATGGTCAATAAGCATAACTGCTTTGCTAAGCTTTGACCAGCCCCTGCACACAGGCAGAAGGCTTCTACATTCACTTTGAAGGCAACAAAACCAGTAATGCAAAACCAACGTCGATATTATCCAATTACGTTTTTAATATCATTTTATCGGCAAAAGCAAATGAAATATTTTGTTCCAACCGCTTTTGTTTACAGTTTTTTCTTAGAGAATTTCTTCACTCACCCCAGTGACATTTTAGTTATGTATGGTCTTTAGTGTCTTGGAGGGCAAAGACTTTTTTTTCTCCAATTTATTTCAAACAATGACATTTCGGAGCAACACTGAGGAGATAAGAAATTACATACTGTATGTAATTACATGAAATACCAACGGAAAAAGACCTTTGGGACTGAAGAGACTTCAAATGACAAAATGACATTTAGACTCGCCTCCGAAGTGTTCTATAACACTCGCAATTTACATTCCCTAAAGTGTACAAATAGATACAACACAAGCTCTTATGAGATTAAGATGGATGGACTACACTCTTGAGAAAGGATGGGGGAAAATGGGACACAAGAAAATAAAGTTGGGGGGCGAGGGGGGAAAAAAAACATCAGAGGGAGGTCACCGCTGGTGCTGAAATCAGATAGTGGAAGTGGCAAGCTGTGAAGAATAAATGCTATTTGCATCACCGCTCCGCTGAGCTTTTGGACGCCTTTCATTTACCCCCTTGAAATCCTCTATCCTTCCTTAACAAGCCTACCGTTCTGTTACGCACCTCGCAAATGAAAACGAGGCTTCAAGGGTAGGAGAAAAAAAAGAATTGTCTACCCTAGATAGTGCTCATTTTGGCCATGTCTCCCTGCGGAGCTGCTATCCACTCGGACTTGATCCTATTTTTCTACCCTGTCCATTCGATCAATGTCTGTCCTCTCTCAAAAGTAGTTTTTTGCAAAAAACATGATTTCAGTCAGCCAAAAAGGGCACAGGTCCCCTTCACTGGTGACCAAAGGCCACCTGGATCAAACTGCGCTAGTGCAATTCCAATGACCCGGGCCGGCGGACCCCCGACAACCCAGCCAAAAGGCCAAACTTTCACCTTAGTCTTAACCCCTTGTACTGACTCCATTTTAAAATCTGGAAAAAAGCTCTGAAACACAAGTTAGTAGTTAAAAATTCAGTCTTTTAAAGGCTCTGGTGAGGCGGGCTGTGGTGCGGAAGCAGGGTGTGTTTGGGCGTTGTTTAGGGATTATTGTCTGACAGGAGAATTCAGGCTTTACTGTTGTCAGGGCAATGAGAGTAGGGCTGCAGCTATCGATTATTTTAGTAGTCGATTAATCGATGAACTAGTTAGTTCGAATAATCGAGTAATCGGATAAGGAAGATGAAAAATAAAAATACCCGAGCTTAGCCTCAAACATTATAAAAAATAAAATAAAATGAGGATTTATGTACAACAAAAGAACAATTGGCTAATTTACACAGCAAAAAGTGTGCTAGCTTAAATGCTATAAAACGCTAACTTTTTTTTTTTTTTTTTTTTAACAATGCTCTTAGCAAATTTTCCGGACACATATTCCAATAGAAAATGGCCAAATATACCTGTAACCATATTCCGAGTGCATTAGAAAACATTAGCTCAAACAAAAACTTAGCTTATGTTGGTCTTAACATAGACCAGCTGGATTCAGCCATGTGAAATTAGGCAGACTAGAGGGCAGTGTAGCCACCCAAATCAATAAAACTCAATGCAAACACTTTCAAAATAAACCATTACAACCCCTCTTTAATTAAACGAATACTCGAGGCAGCAAAATTTAATTCGAATATTTTTTTCTAATCGAATACTTGAGTTAATCAATTAATCGTTGCAGCACTAAATGAGAGTTAAGGATTTTGCCATCCTCAGCGCCACGTTGAGTGATGAGTGTTCACTTTTTGGTGTCGGGTACCATGTTGGCAAGACAAGATGCCCCGCCATTGGTTCTGGACTGTCCAGAAGAGCTGGTTGCAGGATTTGGTGGTACAGACATGCATATCATGTAAGTTTTTGCCCAAAATGCGACTTTATTTAGTTTTCCACAGCGAATAAATCACTCAATTTTCATATCAGAAACTTAATACTTATACTATTACTTGCAGAATCATCTTAATGTTACTCAAAAAAAACAACATTTGCATTTTCCTATATACAATCACAACTCATATAGGTTGAATTCCGCTATTGTGTAGAGATACAAAATCCAGCATGGCGGCCGTCACAAAACAAAGAGCTTTTTAAGTTGAAAATTCTTGTAAATAAATGCCTAAATCACGGAATTTCTATAGATATGGACGTAAAACAGTCTAGATTCTTGGTTAAAAGCAAAAAACGGGCAGTTATCGTTCAATATACTTAAATATTTCAAGCAAAAGTTATGGTATTGTGTAATCTAACATGGCAGCCGTCACGAAACAAACAGCTTCTTAAGTGGAACATTCTTGTAAATAAATGCTTAAAAGCAGAAATTCTATAGATTTGAACGTTAAACAGTCTAGATCAGTGGTCCCCAAACTACGGCCCGCGGGCCGGATACGGCCCACCTCCACATTTGGTCCGGCCCCCTGAACAATACCAGAGAGCATTTTGATTTTTTTTTTTTTTTTTTTTTCTTCTCAATAGTGCTATTTATTTCCTGGCCTTTTTCTGTGAAGAATTCAGAGAGGGGTATTTGGTTATTATCTATTTAATTAATAGTGTTAGTATTATTTATTATTATAATATTATATTATTATTTTTATTTTATTTAATTTTGTTCCGTGAAGAATCCAGAAAGGGTTATTTGATTGTGGCTTTCTGAAAAACAATACATTTTTACATTTAGACACTCCTGCAATTGTCACACTTTTTCTGTTACAAACTGACCCTGGCCCCTCATCAGAGAAGGGAAAAGTTATGTGGCCCTCACAGGAAAAAGTTTGGGGACCCCTGGTCTAGATTCTTAGTTAAAAGCTAAAAACGGGCAGTTATCATTCATTTTACGTAAACATTTCAAGCACAAGTTAGGATATTGTGTAATCCAACATGGCCGCAGTCCCGAATCAAAGCTTTTTTAGTTGAAAATTCTTGTAAATAAATGCTTAAATCGAGGAACTGAATGAATGAAATATTTATTGTCATCATCGGTATTATTGACAATTACAAAATGTGATATGATTTGCCCGAAGGAAGAACCGGAGAAAAAGACAAAAGCAGACGGGAGGAAGCACATGCTTATCATTTTCCCGTCCCCCCATACAGCTAAAGACGCACAATCAGACATGGTACAGTTACATACATCACATGGCCACAAACTGTACAATAACACAATCAACAATCTGGGTTTGAACAGTAACTCAGCGTCCAGTCAAGCAGCTCCATTGCGGTTGTTGATCATACAGCACTCTCGTGCACAAAATTAGTGGTCTGAGTTTCAAGGCGTACAAGGTTATGGCTTTGTCATTGTCCCTGACATTCTAGCATCTATTTGTTGTGGGAACATTTTGTTGTGGCTATGTGTGTGGCAAAAGTGTTGATGTGTTATTACAGCTGGTGTGAGTAGTGACTCCAAATGCTTTTCTTATAAGTCTCTTTAAAGGGTACATTCCTAAGGTGTACATGGTAGCAACAATTTCCGCACACAAAGATCACTGTAACAGTTTCATCAGACATGAATGTATGAGGAAAAATCAAACAACATGTTGTACATATTTTATCACAAGACTAATGTCTCCACAACAAAAGACATGCTTATTATTCGTTTTAAACAGTATTTTTTCCATATACTCAGTAGAGCTGGACATTTGAATCAGGAGCTCTGTAGACACAGCAGATAATTATGTTTTTACAATTGGGGATAAGGAGCTCAATTGTAATACATTCCAGGAGAGTGTCAATCCTAATTGACATGTCATGTAGGATTTCAAACTTAAAATTTTCATTAACAAACAAGGCAACGCCCCCCCCCCCCCCCCCCCCCTTAGATGCCCGATTCATTTGTGCCAAGTCATATCCGTCCAAATTAAGGTCAGAGCCTTGTTATCTTTAGTAGATAATCCTTAATGTGTTCAAAATTCTTGTAGAGACTCCTGCCGTTGATAAGTTTCAGCTTACCGTCCACATCCGCGGAATTGTTATACTGCACCACTGTGTAGTATTTACAGTTATCCAACATGCTATTGTAGAAGTTGTAGTCCGGATCAAGCTAATCATTTGGGTCAATCTGTTCATCCAGTTTTAATCGAAGTGTTGTTTCAGATGTCATCATTAATTTTCGAGTGGAGTCAGCTCCTCAAGACTCCGTATAACTTTAATCTTGCATCTTGATAAGGATCCTGCAATCCGAGACCCAGGTGTTGGCTATTTTCCCAGGTTTCCTGAGTTGACGTGCTTTTCTTGCAATCTCAGCATTTCAGCGAGTCAAGTTGTCATTCAAAAAAATCTTTGACCCTTTCAGGTGGCGGCGCTGGTTAAGCAGGGAAGTCTTGGTCTTGTGGTCTGCCAGCTTCATGAGCACCGTCCCCGGTTCTCTCCCCCCAGATGGGAGCAGAAAGCAGCGACGGATGTCTAGCGGTTCCATGTTTATTCCATACTCTTTCAGCTTAGCGATTGCCAGTTGCACCACCGCATCACCTGGACTAGGCGTCAGTTGTAATCCCGAAATGATGAGCTCATTTGCGCGTCGGCACTGGTCGAGATCATGAGCCAAAATGTCCAGCCTTATGATTCGAACATCTCTCTCCTCGACCGCCTGTTTGAGTTTCTCGTTTTCAGCACGCAATAACTGGAGCTCTCTGACGATTTCTTGATTCTGGCTTTGAATCAAGCCAGTCAAGGAGACCTCAAATTTCTGTATGGAGGATTTTATTTCATCCAAGTCTCCAGATTTCAAATTCTTTGGAGCTATACTCGAATCGAGTTGGCCCTGAGCGCTTATCGGTTTAGATAAGTTGCTCTTGGGAGCTCGGAAGAGTGCGTCTGCACACAGCTTGAGCTGAATCAAGAATTTCTATAGATATGAACGTAAAACAGTCCAGATTCTTGGTTAAAAGCAAAAAAAAACAGCCAGTTATCATTCATTTTACGTAAATCTTTCAAGCCAAAGTTACACCAATTTTATCAATTGGTATTCCTCCTGCCTGCTTGTATGCAGTAAAACCTTCGTCTTTTTTGGCCCAGAAAATGCTATTGGAGAGGCAAAAAAAAATCCTGCTTACGAAAGAAATGAGACTATAGTTAAGGGAGACCGGGATGTTTTAAAATGTTTGCATGAGTCACTGCTATTTCAACGGATCTCTTCGCAATGCGCTCTTCTGACGTTCTAAAGCCCGAATGTTTTATCTCACTGACTCACTTCATATATAAATGAGTAAGCAAATGTTTGTTGGGAGAGGTGTTTTGAGGAAATGTCTCCACTTGCATATGAACAGGACATTAAGAGTGCAATATGATGAGCTAAAAGATGAATGGACGCTCTGGAGGGATTCCAGAGTAACCGCATCGGTTGAATATCGCTAAACATTTTTTGATCGTGTAGTTTTTAAGGACTTAGTGTGTTTCTCCCTGGACAGAGGAAATCAGCAGAAATGAGGCCAAATACAGCAATGTAAGGCTGAGATTGAGGTCTTGAAAAACAAAAGAAAAAAAAAACACATCACGTATCCTGTGAATAACTTTAATATTAATTCTTGGTATTGTTCCCAATCCAAAAGCAGCCATGTGGCGCGGGGGCGGGGATCAAATGTGAAGGGTTAGTAAACAGGCTGATTTGGACGACCCAAAGTTTATGTGAGGTCAGAACTGAGATGATATTAATTTTTGAACATTGTTATTGATTTGATTATATGGTCATTATCAGTGGTGATTGCTCAAAGACCGCAAGACAGGCAAATGTAAAAAAAAATAAGCGATGAAATGTATACTGTTGTCATAGGCGGAGTTTGACTTTTGGGCCAGGGGGGGCAAAACATGTTGAGGACCGCGAAACGCAGTGTCAGCAACTGGGACTGCAGTTTCTTTCTCGACCGAGCAATGGTAGCAGCTGAGCTCTCCACCATCACAAAGCACTCACCGGCAGACACACGTGGAGCATACCCTCATTGAAAGACCAGCATCCGCCCCTGGTTATTATTGTTGTTCTCAAGTTGAAAGGAAATAGTGGCATCTTATAATGGATATTGGAAGAAATGTGTATATGGATGGCTAGTAACAAGTGTGCAAAATTTGATGAGATCCTGAAATCATGCTGTGGATCCTGGTGTACAATTACTGATTTATGAGAATAGATTTTTAGGCTTAGTAATAATTTATCGCACAGCGAGCATCATGATTCCATTGTACTTTTAGCCTGAGAGCTCGGAACCGCGGCATGTTCATAAATTACAGTCATTCTTTCCGCATCACTCTTGCTTACTTTTAGCTTTACAGTCATCTCGCATTCTCTGCTCACACAGTTTATGTAGTGATGCTCATTATGACTGTTATTATGACAGCCTCACTCGCACTTTCTTGCGCGGGCACACTGTCACTGCAGTGGCTTTGCTAATTTAGAGCCACTTCCTCCCACAACGGGACGAGGCGCACAATAGTCGTCTTTTAGGAAAGTTTGGCGAAGCCGCACTGTCACCTCCATAGAGCCCGTCCTACAAAGCGAGCCACAACTTTCTCTGGTAGATAAGACTGTGGGGGATGACAATGAAAATATTTCAAACACTTCCACGCTTAAGCAGAACCTACCCTACACTACAGTGATTGTCAGTTGTCTATTGGACGTGAATATAGATTTAAAAGTGGACTGGATGTGAGAGGCAGAATTGTGCATTCTGCATAACGTCTTAAGATAGAGCCATGAGTTTGAAGACTAGAGCTAGAATGGTCTCTGTGGTCTCTATTAGGATAAAGTTTTGTAGGATTTTGTATGGTAACACTTTATTTGACAGTGGGTTCATACGAACGTCGCAATTATGACATGACACTGTCATGAGCATTAATGAATGCTTATGACAGATGTTATGAATTGTCATCCGGACAATTTTGTCACCAACTCCATTTACAGTGTAGACTGAGAGACTCTAGCCGGAAGTCACTCATTTTCATGGTGCGGGATTCAAAAAGTTGAATAAATATATTGATCGCTTTCGCACATGCCTAAGCGGTCCATTTCATTCAGAAGCATTAAATACCGCGTGTACAGTCATTTTCACACAATAAGGTGCGTCTGACTCAGAGGTTGCGCTAGACATTTTCGTTGTCTGTCATTTTGACTGACAGGGTCATAAAAATCCGATCATAATCTATTTTTACCAGTCACTGAAATTTTTTAAATGATAATGATGACATATTCAATAGTATTTAGTTTTCATTCATTTTTAATTTTGTAACGCTTGCTTGGCGGCGAAAAATTAGACACTGAAGTTGTATTTTTCTCCCTCTTTTTACTCTGCTTACCGCCTACAACACCAACAAAACAACTCCACTCCCAAAGAAAAAGAGGCAACCATATAGACCCCAATCACCAACGTCACACAATGATCTTAATTGTGGTTGTCAGCCCAAAATCTTCTAAATATATATTAAATGCATCTTACCAGATATAAAATGACTACTACATAGTCTGTGGTGATCGTTTGGTGCCCCGATTTCTTGTCGAATTACAGCAGTCCATCTCGCTCTCCTCTTCGGTAATTCCAGCTCCAATAGCATATATTTAAAAATGCTACCGTTCACAAGTTCGTAGTTGAATCACGGCGATCTCGGCGAACCACCGTCTGTCACAATTCCTCCCTCTCTCGGCCTCTCCCGGGAGTGGAGCTGTCATCATCATTGTGGAACGCAAACTATATATGTTCGATATATGTCCATCAACGTACAAGTCAAGTTGTCTTCTCTTTTATAACAGCATTTCCCAGCTGTAAACAAACGAATAAAAACTTGTAACACTTGGATATATGCGGTGCATTCAAACACGATTAGCAACAGGCGGCTAGCAGCAGTAGCAGAAGCTAGTTGTTGTAAAAATGATTAAACTTCGTAATTACAATCATCATCGTAATATCAATAGCAAAGGCAACAAGTCGTTTCATGCGCCAGATTTTAGGTTTCGTATTTTTAGAGCACATTACCTTCCATAACAGCGGGGGCATGACTGCAGGAGCTGTCAGTTTTGTCCATCTCCTTATGACGAGTACGAGCACCCATGGTTTGGAAATCGACATGGTACGAAGCATGGAGGCCTTGGCTTGGTTCTCCACCCGCCTACATCAAAATAACATTCCCGGGATCTTGTATAAAGACCTTCCAACTTCTATTCCACCGCCATTGACTTCAATGGTAAACAGGCGGAAACGGAAGGGGAAGGAAGACATAAGGAAGTAAACCGGTACCTCGAAAACTTGTCTATACACAGGCGGCAATCTAGTCCACCAATTGGATCACGCGCTAGCACACCGGGTGCACCAATAAGAACCTCGCGTTGATGTGTCAATCACGGTGCCGCCGCCAGACCCCGGTTACACTACAATATTCTGACAGAATAGCCAACGACGTCATGCATTAAGAGAGACAATAGCTAATTAATGTGCCACCCTGTGGTCTGGGGTGTGAATTGCAACCTGTCAAAATGACTGACGGACTTCAGTTTTTTCCGTCACCGTTTTAAAAAAACGGTCAACGACGGAAAATTTCCGGTTAACGTGACCCCTGGTCTGACTATAAGTCGCAACCCACCAAATTTGACACGAAAACAGCATTTGTTCATAGATAATCCACAATGGACTACAAGGCGCAGTTGTCCTCACTGTATTATGAGATATTTGCACTAAAAGATATTAAACGGTAACACTTTATTTCACAGCGGCATCATATGACCCATTAGACCAAATGAACCACTAAGAAGCCTTGAACCAATTAGCTGCAAAGCTTCATTGCTTCCAGAAGCTTCATTTGGCCATCACTGCTCCCTTGGGGGAGACAGTCAACCTCTGCTGCCACCTGCTGTCAACACTGTTGTTGTCTAACATGCCTCCTAGCATGCATTGCACCGCTACAGATGTAAATAACAATCAACAGATGTAAATAACAATCAAAATTCATGTTCTGTGCTAATTATTTCTTCAGTTACTGTTTCAGTTTTTTCATTACATGCAAGTTATGGTATTTGGTAATAATTTATTTGACAGTGGCGCCGTAAGTCTGTCTTTAGACTATCATAATTATGACATGACACTGTCATGAGCATAAATGAATGCTTATAACAGATGCCATTTTGTATCATCTGGCAAATTATCTCACTTTTGAATGGATGTAAAAATCCCAGCTGGACATAAATGGAGTTAGAGATAATGTCGTTGATGCTCTTGATAATGTCATATCATAATTATGACAGTCATATGACCTCCACTGTCAAATTACGTGTTACCTATTAACCCCCCTGAAAATAATCAACAAATAAACAGACCAAATGGTGTTGAATGTACAAAAATATATTTGTTTCACTGAAAAAACATTTATCATTTAATAAAGACATAAAGGTCGCCTACAGAAAGCAGTGTGAAAATTGAACAAAAAATCTACTTCAAATACAAAAATATGTTACATAACAAGCGAATTAAATAGTGGTTCTGTGAGATCCAAATTGAATATTTTGTATGACTTCCATGGGCTTGAAGGACTGCATCCATGCAGTTCGGCAAGGATTCATACAATTTACTGATGAAGTCATCAGGAACATCAAAGAAAGCAATCTTGCATTCCTCCCAGAGTTCATCAACATTCTTGGGTTTCTTCTTCCATGCTTTCTCTTTCATCCTACCCCAGACATGCTCAATGATGTTCATGTCTGGTGACTGGGCTGGCCAGTCCTGGAGGATCTTGATCTTTTTCCACTGCAGCAGAGCTCCACGAGACCTGGTCACCTGAAGTCCTTGTGTCAACCAGAACAGTCTGTCGAATTATGTCTAGAAATGGCCTCCATGGTCGAATTAGTGCCCATAAACCAGCATTAAACAAAAGACAATTAAAAAACCGTGTGGCATTTGCCAAGGCCCACAGCCTGTCAAAAGGATGGACGCTGGAACAGTGGCAAAAGGTGGATTTTTCAGATGAATCTTCCATTGAATTACACCACAGTCGCTGCAGATATTGCAGGAGACCTACTGGAGCCCGCATGGATCCGAGATTCACTCAGAAAACACCCAGTATGGGGGTGTGCGAGAGATCTGCAGGGTAGAAGGCAACGTAAATAGTCTGGAATATCAACAAATCTTGGCTGCCTCTAACATTCCTAACCATGAAAAAGGGACAAATTCTGCAGCAGGATGGTGCTCTATCGCATACTTCAATCTCTACCTCAAAGTTCCTCAAGGCAAAGAAGATCAAGATCCTCCAGGACTGGCCAGCCCAGTCACCTGACATGAACGGGATGAAAGAGGAAGCATGGAAGACGAAACCCAAGAATGTTGATGAACTCTGGGAGGCATGCAAGACTGCTTTCTTTGATGTTCCTGATGACTTCATCAATAAATTGTATGAATCCTTGCCGAAGCCCATGGAAGTCATGCAAAATATTAAATTTGGATCTCACAGAACCACTACTTGATTCGCTTATGGTATGTAAGATATTTTTGTATTTGAAGTACATTTTTTGTTTAATTTTCACACTACTTTCTCTAGGCGACAAAACTTTTGTCTTGCCAAAATGTGACCTTTATGTCTTCATTAAATGATAAATCTTTTTCAGTGAAACAAATATATTTTTGTACATTCAGCATCATTTGGGAGGGTCTTAGCTTTCATATGAGCCATTTTTGAAACCAATTGAATAATTAAAAGTCAGGTTATTTGCAATTGTTTCTACAAAATGGATAAGCGACAAGACTTTTGTCAGGGACTGTAGTCCGAAAACTATGGTAATATGAAATAAAAATGCTTTCTGGTGTCATATACACTTTAAAATAGGCCATTCATTCAGGGTGCGCCTTATTACCTGATGCGGCTTATAGTGCGGCAAATACAGTACTATGAATAAAATATTTCTCTTCCATCTCTATGACATGGTTAGGAATGCTTTAACTCTGAAAATCAACCTAATTTAATTTGCTCGGACTATCTGTCACACGTGTATAATCAGTGCATCCAGTTTAAAGACTTAATTGCGAGCACGCGTCAGTAAACACTTGAGATTGTCTTTATTGAAGCGTACAGAGTATCTCTTTTAAAAATCACTTGATGGCGGAAAAAAAAAAAAAGAAAAAAATGTTCTTTACGCACACGTGCTGCATTCCACAGCATGCCAGAGTGAGGACTTATGTAACCGCCGACTGGAAATGGAAGTGTTGTGAAAGAAACACGTGCAGCTGAAAAGTTGGTGTGAAGTGGAACAAAAAAAAAATGGTTTCTCCAAATAATTTCTGATATTGCTGTCCAGTGACGCATCAAGTTTTCATTGGAATTGTTTTAATTACTCTGCTGTCATGCAACATTATATATAATTTCAAGAGACAGCTTTTACATAAGGCACAAGTATGACAAAATGTATCAAATTGGAAGTGGATAAAAATGGCTGCTACCCTCCTACTACTCCTCCGGGCGAAATACGAGTCCCTAAGGTGCTGTGAAATCTCTCATTTGTATCTAGTAGGTAGGAGTGGGAACCTCTTCGTACCTCACGATACGATACAAAGCTCACGATAGCGATGATCTGACGATATGGCGATGCAACGATTACCGATACATTGGTCAGGAAATCATTCTCGGATATTCTACAAACAACTAATTAAGAGAAAAACAAGCTTCTAGTGTGAATTGGAATTAGTTGATCACTAGTAGATGTCCAATCCATTTGAACTGGGAGGGTGGCAGCGAATGAAAATTCGTTCATTCGCTGCCATCCCTCCCACTTGACCCTCTATGGCTGTCAGTGGCAGTCAATGCCAGGCAATTAGGTAAATTTAGGCCATTTAAAGTGCGTACGACAGGAGAAAAAAAGTCTTAAATAGGATTATTATGTGAATTAGAATCATTTTGAGACGATTCGACTATATACAGCAATTTAGCAAAGCGCAGTTGACGAGAAATTTGTCTTTTAATCTGCCGGTTTGCCACGCCCAGGGCCGGCCCAGGCCATTTGGGGGCCCTAAGCAAAATAATGCCAAGGGGCCCATATTTTTGGCCCACCATTTCATCACAGTGTACTGTGAAACCCATACATGCAATCCAACCCATACATCCATATTTTGTATATTAATCAGATTTTGTTGCACTGCATTCTTCAAACTTTTCATCCCAAATGATTGTCAGTACTTACAGTAGATAGCGCCAAACCTTTTTCTAAAAGAGGAACAGAACAAAGTTAAGGAAGAACTTTTTTTTTTTTGTAAGCTTGTAATCAAGTATCAAAACTGACAAAAGTCAAATAAAGCAAACTGTAGTAATTAAAATAGAATATAAATTAAACAATTGCCAGATTGGGGGCCCCCAGTGGTCAGGTGCCCTAAGCAGCTGCATAGTCTGCGTATAGGCTGGGCCGGCCCTGGCCACGCCTACCATTATAGGGCTCTAGCGTCCCCAACAGGTGGATGACGTCAGCGGAGTCACGATTTAATCTGATTCAGTGTGCAGTCCATTGAGGGGGAATTATTCACAACCAGGAAAACGCGACAAAAAGAGCCGTAATAGGTCATTGTTTCAGTCTCTCTACTCTAATATTTTTACAGGATATTCTTTTTATCCAAATATTTTTCCACAATAGCTAAATAAATGGCATGGTCATGACAAATAACCGTCTTGTGCTAAATGGAATATGAAATAATTAAAATGAATTTATTCAGGACGACATGGCAAAATGACTCCATAATGGTCAAAACTGTCGACTTCACCTTTACTGTCGCACCTCCCGAACGATATTTTATGACACCTAAATCCGGCTTATGTCATTTCCCTTCCCCGGCTTCAGAGAATGTAAACAACTCAAGAGGCGTGACAGCTAGCCGACGTGCTAACCCGAACCGAGTGATGTTTCAAAGTGTTCGAAGCGGAAAATCACACATAACAAGCCCAGATCATTTCACATGACGACTGGGTTGTCGATTGTCTTTGCCGATCGGCAAAATTTACAGCTCGTTCCCCTGCTAATACGGACAGGGGAGCTCGCCGGGTAAGCAGCTGGACAATGACTGCTGAACAAACCGGCTGACGTCGGAGGAGTGTTTAGCTGCCAAATGGTCAACACGAATATGGCAAAATAATGCTTTACTACACGGCGAAGTCATAAACAGTGGAGGAGGGAGGCTGTAGTTGTTGTGCAGCTAACGTGCAGCTAATGTGTATGAGGAGAGCTTTTTATATGCCTATCCATGATCAAATGTAAGTAGTCCTTTATTTAAAGAAAGTTTGTAGTCGCTATATTCGCGGCTATTTTTAACACAAAGTTGCAATTTCTGATCGGGTGGAAAAATTGACAGAACACCGGGCACACCAAGAGGGCAAAACCCGAGTATAGTGCTCGCCCGGCGGGGGGATGTGCGACTAGCCGCCGGTCATCGGCGGAGTGGACAAGGAGCATGTCAGCCACAAAATGCAGGCCACCTCCGTATTAAAACGATCCCAGTATTTGACATAATACAAAACACGTTGTTTACTCACTTCCTCGTAAGTCCCATGGTCCCACAGTAGTAGGGCTTGTTTTGGCCAATATCCACCGGTGAATGGGAACCTTTTGAAACCCCAAAAAGGCTCACACGTACAGCAAGATTTTTCTGCAGCCGTTTGGCTGGCGTGATGCGAAAAATAAACGTATTAATCCGCAAAATCAGCTGAATCCTTAGTCCTTCTCATACAACAGTACGGCTGTATAGTGAAGAGGACGTCTTCCTCCGTACATGTCACAGTGCCCTCCTTCTCAACTCGAGACTGATGCCGGAAGTCACTCATTTTCATGGCGCGGGATTCAAAAAACTAAAATAATAAAGCGATCGCTTCCACACACATCCAAGCGGTCCATTTCATTCAGGAGCATAAAATACCACGTGTATTATGAAATAAACATGCTTTTTCATGTCACAGGCACTTTTAAGGTGTCAGTGGAACAGCACCAAACAAAAGTTCCAGCATCATCACCTTGTCTAATGCAGATTTTTGACTCTTGACACTTCGTCCAATGCAGATTCTTGACTCTTGACAAGGTGATGATGCTGGAACTTTTGTTTGGTGCCATTCCAGTGAGATTTACAAAGATGATTGCCTGAAGAATACATCAAAATTCCCTCAGTCCTTGATGATATAGGTGCACATATAAATGCACAAGTTTACATTGAAATTTTAGACAGCTTTCTTATCCCTTCAATTGAAAATATGTTTGTCATTTTCCAAGATGACAATGCATCATGCCACAGAGCTAAAACTGTTAAAGCATTCCTTGGCGAAAGACTCATCCAGTCAATGTCATGGCCTGCAAATAGCCCAGATCTCAACCCTATTGAAAACCTGTGGTGGAAATTGAAAAAAATGGTCCACAGCAACGCTCCGACCTGCAAGGATGATCTGGCAACTGCGATCAAAGAGAGTTGGCACCAAATTGTTGAAGAATACTCATCAAGTCCATGCCTCAGAGACTGCAAGCTGTCATAAAAGCCAGAGGTTGTGCTACTAAATACTAGAGATGTGTTTTGATTGTTATTTCTTTGTTTGTTTCTCATGATTCCATTTTTTTTTTCTCAGAATGGAGTGATTCCATATATATTTCCCTGCTCTTGCTCTATAAAAGTAACATTTACTGACCACCACAATGTTTCCTATTCGTTTCTTTTAGTGTTTCTGAATGCTAAAAAGTTGCACTTTTGAACTAATTCATTATTTTTTCAAGCTTTGTATCTGAGTTTTTTTCTACATGATAAAATGTCTGAGTGAGTGCTCGTCCGAGACTGGTGATTGTTTTTTTTTTTGCTAGGGGTTGTCTTATCGTGGAAGATTTTGATAACAACTTGTTGGTTCCTTTTTTTTTTTTTTTTTTTTTTTTAAAAAAAACATTGACACCTTTTTAAAATGATATCTCGATTCTTGGCAGGAGCATATTGATAACCTTTTGGGATACAAAAGTATCACGATATATCACCATTTCGATATTTTGTCACACCCCTACTAGTAGGCATGTTAAAAAATGCATGTTCTATTTGCCATGACGGGAAGTACGCATGTCTCTCATAGCCCGAAAAAAAGTTTTTGGAGACAGGAAGTTTATGTTGTCATTGATTGCATAAAAGCAGCTTTTTTTCTGAATGATCGTGGGGGCTGATGGTGTCCTAGATTTATCAGAACAGAGACAAAAAAGCAATTCTTCTGTTTGTTCATGAATTATTAACCGGTTATGACTTTGTATGTGTCTGTAGAAACTTTACAAAGTATCTATTCAAACAAAACTCAACAATTGCTCAAAATGAGATGAAATTTTGGCCCCGCATCACTTTCAGAAGTATTGACCGATAATTATTTGTTTTGTTTTCCTCAACAATGTTTTCTTCTTGTAGCGTTTTTTTTTTTTTTTTTTTGGTGCCTTATTTTGAGTGCTTGTGTTAGATTTTTTTCCCCCCTCCAGATCTCTACTGTCGGCTAATGTAGCATAAACTTGACGGGACTGTTTCTTTAATCAGAATTCAAAAAGCAATATTAAGTGTACAGTTGTGATTAAAACATGCATACGCCAGTATCGATTTTCCTGCCCTCTGGTGGCCACGATGTGCACACTTGTGTGAGCAACACAATGCCCATTGAAATGTTATGATGAACAAACTGTTACAGCTTTTACATTTAGGTAAAAAAAATGTTATGTATGCATATTTTCGTAAAATACAATATGGCTAGATTCACACCTGGCCCAGGCCCCCTAAGGCTGGGTTCATACTGTAGGTCTTAACGGATAATTCCGATTTTTTTGTCGTATGTTATTTTTGACATGCCTGTTCAGACTGACTTCGTCCATTGAGCCCGTTTAAGTAGTCCGACATGCGCTGAGCAAACTGAGCCGCATGCGCAGAAGCATCAAAACAAATGACTACACGTGCTGGATGTACATCATTCCAGGGTGATCATATTTTGTTTTGGGAGACTAAAAGATAAGATGAATGGCAGTTTTCGTCTGACAGTGTTGTTCTCGTCAACAATGATGACAACGAAAATATTTTGTCAACAAACACTTTTGTCATGATGATAACGAGACGATAACGAGCTAAAAACGTGTTTTAGAAGACTACAACATAACAAGATGAATGCCAGTTTTCGTCTGACGTGACGGGGCGCGGGGCCGATTAATAGGGGGCCTATCTCCGTCAAAGCTGATCGAGTGGAAACACAAAGAGTTGAAATTCTTGTGAATAATTGCTTAAATGCCTGAATTCTTTATAGATATGGACGTAAAACAGTCTCCAAAGCAAAAAAAAACAGGCAGTTAGCTCTTATTTTACGGAAATATGTCGAATGTGCTGCTCGTCTTTGTCACTTTTGCGCCGTTTTATCACAACAAAGAGCTTTTTCGTTGAAATTCTTGTGAATAAATACTTAAATCCCTGAATTCTTTATAGACATGGATGGAAAACTCTCGATTCTCGGTTAAAAGAAAAAAAACGGGCAGTTAGCATTTATTTTACGTAAATATGTCGAATCTGCTGCTAGTCTTTAAGCCATTGTTGCGGCCGCCTTATGAAAACAGAGAGCTTTTTACGTTGAAATGCTTGTGAATAAATGCTTAAATCCCTGAATTCTTTATAGATATGACTGTAAAACGGTCTCGATTATTGGTCAAAAGCAAAACAAAAATGGACAGTTAGCATTTATTTTACGTGAATATATCGAATGTGCTGCTAGTCCTTAGACGTGGATGGAAAACTGTCGATTCTCGGTTAAAAGAAAAAAAATGGGCAGTTAGCATTTATTTTACGTAAATATGTCGAATCTGCTGCTAGTCTTTGAGCCATTGTTGCGGCCGCCTAACCTCAACAAAGAGCTTCTTACGTTGAAAATCTTGTGAATAAATGCTTAAATCCCTGAATTCTTTATAGATATGGATGTAAAATAGCCTCCATTCTTGGTTATTAAAAGCAGAAGATAAAAAACGGGCAGTTAGTATTTATTTTACGTAAATATGTCAAATGTGCTGCTAGTCTTTAAGTCACTGTGGCGCCACCTAAGCAAATCCCTGAATTCTTTATAGATAGGATCATAAAACAGTCTTGATTCTTTGCTAAAAGAGCAAAGAACCGGGCAGTTAGCATTTACAGTATTTTACGTAAATATGTCGAATGTGCTGCGGCCGCCTTATAAAAACAAAGAGCTTTTTCCCTTAAAAACTTGTGAAGAATCTTTATAGATATGGACATAAAACAGTCTCCATTCTTGGATATTAAAAGCAGAAAAAAAAAAACGGGCAGTTAGAATTTATTTTACGTAAATATGTCGAATGTGCTGCTAGTTTTTAAGTCACTGTGGTGCCGCCTAACCACAACAAAGAGCTTTTTACGTTTAAATTCTTGTGAACAAATGCTTAAATCCCTGAATTTTTTTTCTAGATATTGATGTGAAACAGTCTCCATTCTTAGTTAAAAGCCAAAAAAATATGGGCAGTTAGCATTTATTTTATGTAAATACGTATATCAAATGGGCTGCTAGTCTTTAAGCCACTGTGGCGCCGCCTTACCACAACAAAGAGCTTCTTACGTTGAAAATCTTGTGAATAAAAGCTTAACAAAGAGCTTTTTCTGTTGAAAACTCTTGTGAATAAATGCTTAAATCCCAACATTCCTTATATATATATATATATATATGGACGTAAAACAGTCTCGATTCTTTGTTAAATGAGCAAAGAACCGGGCAGTTAGCATTTATTTTACGTTAATAAGTTGAATGTGCTGCGGCAGCCTTATGAAAACAAAGACCTTCTTCTATTGAAAACTCTTGTGAATAAATGCTTAACACTTGAAGTCCCATAGAATTCTTATACTCCTAATAGTCCCAAGCAATGGCCGATTTGGCCTCTACCCTGGAAAAACCCAGAGGTGGGCAAAATGACCCAAGTGCTTTTGAATTGGCAAGTTGTTGTCCGACAGACAAGAGCCATTCATATATGGGAATATTAGGAGTATTTGTCTTGTGGAAAGGTCGATTCGGCCGTTGCTGGGTTTTCTAGTGTTAAATCCCTAAATTCTTTATAGATATGGACGTAAAACAGTCTTGATTCTTTGTTAAAAGAGCAAAGAACCAGGCAGTTAGCATTTATTTAATGTAAATATGTAAAATGTGCTGCGGCAGCCTTATGAAAACAAAGAGCTTTTTCCGTTGAAAACTTGTTAATAAATGCTTAAATCTCTGAATTCTTTATAGATATGGACGTAAAACAGTCTCAATTCTTGGTTAAAAGCCCCCCCAAAAAAAACCCAAAAAAACGGTCAGTTAGCATTTACTTTGCGTAAATATTGCGAACTACGACGCCAATGCCGTAGTGGGTAATTTCTCCCATTGATTTTTTCACATTTCAAAATGCATGCATGGTACGAAAAATATAATACTTACCTTGAATCCTCGAACAAATCACTCCTGAGACAATCCTTCCTGTTTGTATGCGGTACAGCTTTCGTACTTTTTCTACCTAAATCCGGCGTAAGATTGCTACGTGCGTGTTTGAGAATAACTCCTCTTGATGTGGGAAGGCCCCGGAGATAACATTACGTTCCGTCATAGCATCCTATTTGCAGCAATCAACAATACTTCAAGATTTACTGTGTTCCCTAACTAAACTTGTTTGTTTTACTTTCTGCAGCAGTGGCAAAACAATTTATCATACCTTAATCACAAATCGATGTGAACCACTGAGGCCAAATAACCTTTTCAATCCTTGAAGCTCTTACAAATATGATTTATTTTGAGAATAGGCGACTGTTTTATCCTGAAGTTTTCTATGTCATGGAAGGGATATGTACTGTATGTCTTAATTACAAATACACCTTCATGTTTTCAGAGCTGTACAGTAAGGCATTTTTCGTGTCTTAACCTCACATACTGTAGCTACAAAGTGGGGGAATATTCTCAGGATTTGTTCTGACGGTTCTTTTTTTGTACTTGTGCTGTTAAGCTTGCATTTCAAGTGGGCTTCATCTAATATTGAAGGCCAGTGTGGTTCGAAAATGAAAGCTGGCGATGTAAAAGTATCCCAGAGCATAGCTCCTTGTAAAACGCTGGCTTTTAGGACTAACCGTCTTTCCTTTTTCTCTTTTTTCCTGCATCCATTCTTTATTCCATCCATCTCTTTCCACTTTGTGCCCTCCATTTTCTTCCTGTGCATCTTCCTTTTTTCTCTCAATTCCAGGACTACACTCTGACCATGTATTTCCAGCAGGCCTGGCGAGATAAGCGCTTGTCCTATTCGGAGATTCCCCTCAACCTGACCTTAGATAACCGCGTGGCAGACCAGCTGTGGGTGCCTGACACCTACTTCCTCAACGACAAGAAGTCTTTCGTCCACGGTGTCACTGTGAAAAACAGAATGATCCGTCTGCACCCAGACGGCACTGTGCTTTACGGTCTGAGGTGAGTTTTTAACTCAGCTGTTTTCTTGCCAGTTTTCTCATCTTGGGTTTAAAGTTTACCGTCAGGACTTTTGACTTTTTTGTTCTGCGGAATCAAAGCTTTGGATTATGTCTTTTTTTCTTGCACACCATCAGATTTAAAACTTAAATGTGCACTTCATAATGAGATTGACGGGACACTTCCCCCAGACACTGCGCCACGCCTTCAAGTAGTGGGCCGTTCAACACACTTCGCTTCAGTCGGTCGAAGTGGGTCGCAGCTATTCTCAAACACATGCAGAGATCCAATGCCGGATTTAGGTTGTAAAAGTACGAAAGTTGTACCGCATTCAAACATGAAGGATTGTCTCAGGAGTGATTTGTTTAAGGATTCAAGCATTTTGAAACGTTGTGAAAATAAATCAATGGGAGAAATGACCCACTAACGCGTCATAATTCGCAATATTTACGTAAAATCAAGAAGAAGATCGTTTTACGTTAAACCCCTAAATTCTTTATAGATATTAACCATTTATTCACAAGAACTTTCAACGTAAAAAGCTCTTTGTGGTGATAAGGTTGCGCTACAGTGGCTTAACGACTAGCAGCAAAGTTGACATTTTTAAATAAAATAAATGCTAACTGCCTGTTTTTTTTTGCTTTTAACCAAGAATCGAGACTGTTTTACATCCATATCTATAAAGAATTCCGGGATTTAAGCATCTATTCACAAGAATTTTCAATGTAAAAAGCTCTTTGTGGTTTAAAAGGCGGCGCCACAGTGGCTTAAAGACTAGCAGCACATTCGACATATTTACATAAATGCTAACTACCCGTTTTTTTTTTGCTTTTAACCAAGAATCGAGACTGTTTTACGTCCATATCGACGAAGAATTCAGGGAACTAAACATTTATTCACAATAATTTTCAACGTAAAAAGCTTTTTGTGGTGATGAGGCGGCACCACAGTGGCTTAAACACTAGCAGCAAATTTGACATATTTACGTAAAATAAATGCTAACTGCCTGTTTTTTTTTGCTTTTAACCAAGAATCGAGACTATTTTACATCCATATCTATAAAGAATTCTGGGATTCAAGCATCTATTCACAAGAATTTTCAACGTAAAAAGCTCTTTGTGGTTTAAAAGGCGGCGCCACAGTGGCTTAAAGACGAGCAGCACATTCGACATAATTACATAAAATAAATGCTAACTACCCGTTTTTTTTTTTTTTGTTTTTTGTTTTTTTTTGCTTTTAACCAAGAATCGGGACTGTTTTACGTCCATATCTACGAACAATTCATGGAGCTAACCATTTATTCACAATCATTTTCAACGTAAAAAGCTCTTTGTGGTGATGAGGCGGCACCACAGTGGCTTAAAGACTAGCAGCAAATTCGACAAATTTACAGTGGGGCAAGTAAGTATTTAGTCAACCACCAATTGTGCAAGTTCTCCTACTTGAAAAGATTAGACAGGCCTGTAATTGTCAACATGGATAAACCTCAACCATTAGAGACAGTATGTGGAAAAAAAACAAAACAGAAAATCACATTGTTCGATTTTTAAAGAATTTATTTCCAAATTAGAGTGGAAAATAAGTATTTGGTCACCTACTAACAAGCAAGATTTCTGGCTGTCAGAGAGGTCTAACTTCTTCTAACAAGGTCTAACGAGGCTGCACTCGTTACCTGTATTAATGGCACGTGTTTTAACTCATTATCGGTATAAAAGACACCTGTCCACAACTTCAGTCAGTCACACTCCAAACTCCACTATGGCCAAGACCAAAGAGCCGTCGAAGGACACCAGAGACAAAATTGTAGACCTGCACCAGGCTGGAAAGACTGAATCTGCAATAGGTAAAACGCTTGGTGTAAAGAAATCAACCATGGAAGCAATTATTAGAAAATGGAAGACATACAAGACCACTGATAATCGCCCTCGATCTGGGGCTCCATGCAAGATCTCAACCCGTGGCGTCAAAATGATAACAACGGTGAGCAAAAATCCCAGAACCACATGGGGCGACCTAGTGAATGACCTACAGAGCTTGGACCACATTAACAAAGGCTACTATCAGTAACACAATGCGCCGCCAGGGACTCAAATCCTCATCTGCCAGATGTTTCCCCCTGCTGAAGAAAGTACACGTCCAGGCCCGTCTGCGGTGTATGTGTTATGGTCAGATGAAACCAAAATAGAACTTTTTGGTAGAAACACAGGTTCTCGTGTTTGGAGGAGAAAGAATATTGAATTGCATTCGAAGAACACCATACCCACTGTGAAGCGTGGGGTGGGAACATCATGCTTTGGGGCTGTTTTTCTGCAAAGGGACCAGGGCGACGGATCTGTGTAAAGGAAAGAATGAATGGGGCCATGTATCGAGAGATTTTGAGTGAAAATCTCCTTCCATCAGCAAGGGCATTGAAGATGAGACGTGGCTGGGTCTTTCAGCATGACAATGATCCCAAACACACAGCCAGGGCAACAAAGGAGTGGCTTCGCAAGAAGCATTTCAAGGTCCTGGAGTGGCCTAGCCAGTCTCCAGATCTCAACCCCATAGAAAATCTGTGGAGGGAGTTGAAAGTCCGTGTTGACCAACGACAGCCACAAAACATCACTGCTATAGAGGTGATCTGCATGGAGGAATGGGCAAAAATTCCAGCAACAGTGTGTGAAAAGCTCGTGAAGGGTTACAGAAAACGTTTGGCCTCCGTTATTGCCAACAAAGGGTACATAACAAAGTATTGAGATGAATTTATGGTATTGACCAAATACTCATTTTCCACCATGATTTGCAAATAAATTATTTAAAAATCAAACAATGTGATTTGCTGGGGTTTGTCTTCCACATTCTGTCTCTCATGGTTGAGGTTTACCCATGTTGACACTTACAGGCCTCTCTAATATTTTCAAGTGGGAGAACTTTTAATTAGTGGTTGACTAAATACTTATTTGCCCCACTGTAGATTAATTTTTTGAGGCGTAATGAGTAATTAAATAACTTTTTCAAGTAATCTGTGACAACAGTGGATGCTGCTATAGCTACATTTATTTGTTCTTTTCAGTCTTGGCTGACTCTTAGCAAAATGACAGTCCAAACTTCATCAGGTCTCTAACGACTTTAAAACAATTGAGCTAATTGACTGACTTTCAATCTTACCGTTGACGGTGCACTTCACAAAGCGCTTTGATGTCTCATCAGTTCCTTTTGCAAAATAGGCCTCAGACGCCCGAACTCTATAAAAGCTTATTGAAAACCCTGACGGCTTAATGGCTATTATGGCAACGCATTGGCACTGCTGAGGGAGACTGGAATTAATGTTGAGGAAAAGAGTTGACACATATCATGTTGATCGTCAAAGTCGAACACTTTGCACTTACACTATTCTTGAACTATTTATGGCACCTATTTACATGCATTTACAACTGTAAATGCTGCTGAAATATCTTTTATGTATAAAAGAAAAAACACTTGATGGATTAAAAAAAAAACACACTCACACCTGCTGGTTATTAAGACAACCTGGCATCAGAAAATTCAAAAGATTTCCACAAAATAAGCCATAAAGTAAGGAAGGTTGTTAAATGCAATGTTGTATCAAAAAGTGCTGAAGCAGCGGTACGCAGGTAATTGAGCCAAAATATAAACACAACCCTTTTTTCATGAGCTAAACTTAAAGATTACTTTTTTTCGATGCTAACAGAAGGTCTATTTTTCCTCAAATATTGTGCACAAATCTACCTCATTTATTGTGAGTTCAACCATACCCACAAAGATGTTTCAATGCATTAAAAGACAACATTATGAGGACTGAATACGACGTACGTTTTCAATAGAAAACACATCTGCTCTGTTAGCTTCTATTAGAGAATCACCACTGGTCCATACAAAGCCGTTTTGTAAAACTATAAACATTTGTGTGAGTGAGATAGTCATGCATCTGAGGGCACATTTAATCCAGGCGGGACTAAAAAAAAAATAACAATGACAAAAGCAAACAGTGTAATCAAACAAAAGATTGTGACAACGGGTACCCTTGCCATTAGTAAGTAAAAAAATATACAAAAACAAGTTACTGAAATGCACATGGTATGAAATAGTATCAAGCTGTTGGAATTTCTCACATTTCTTAATAAAAATCACCATCAAATGTGATCTGATCTTTGTCAAAATCACACAGATGAAAAAACAGTGCTTGCTTTGACTAAAATCAACCAAGGTTTTAGGTTTTGATATTTTAATGAGCATAGTATGCAAACAATGACAGAACAGGGAAAATAAAAATTAAGTGAGCCATCAGAGTCTGGCACATCGATCAGGACTAATCTTATCTAATCTTCTCCACAAAACTGCTGTAGTTCAGTCAGATTCCTGGGAAGTCTGGCATGAATCGTTGTCTTTAGGTCATGCAATAGCATTTCAATGGGGTTCAAATCTGGACTTTGACATGACCACTCCAGAACGTGTATTTTGTTCTTCTGAAACCATTCTGAAGTTGATTTATTTCTGTGTTTTGGATCATTGTCTTATTGCAGAGTCCATCCTCTTGTTAGCTTCAAATGTCTGACAGACAGCCTCAGGTTTTCCTGCAAAACATCCAGATAAAATTTTGAATTAATTCTTCCATTAATGATTGCAAGTTGCCCAGGCCCTGAGAAAGCAAAACAGCCCCAAATCATGATGCTCCCTCCACCATGCTTCACAGTGGGGATGAGGTGTTGATGTTGGTAAGCTGTTCCATTTTCCTCCACACAATACTTTGTGTGTTACTCCCAAACAATTCACCTTTGGTTTCATTAGGCTGCAAAATATTTTGCTAAAACTTCTGTGGAGTGTCCAAGTACCTCTTTGCGAACAATAAACGAGCAACAACGTTTTTTTTAGACAGCAGTGGCTTCCTTCGTGGAGTCCTCCCATGAACAGAAATTTTTGGCCATAGTTTTACATGTAGTTGATGTGTGCACAGAGATATTGGACTGTGCCAGTGATTTCTGTAAGTCTTTAGCAGACACTCTAGGGTTCTTTTTTACCTCTCTGAGTATTCTGCGCTGAACTCTTGGCGTCATCTTTGGTGGAAGGCCATTCCTTGGAAGAGAAGCAACAGTGCCAAACTCTCTCCATTTGGAGAAAACATCTCTGACTGTCGATTTATGAGCATCCTGACTTTTAGAGATGGTTTTGTGTCCTTTCCCAGCTTTATACAAATCAACAATCCTTGATCGCAGGTCTTCTGAGAGCTGTTTTGACCGAGCCATGATACATACCAGACATAGCTTCTAATAAAGACAATTCTTACCAGGTGTGTGTTTTATAGTGGGCAGGGCAGCTTTAACCCACTCATCAGTGATTAGGCACCCACCTAACTTAAATTGTTTGGTAAAAATTGGTTTCAATTAAAGATGTCCCGGTCGATCGGGTCCAATCACTTCATTTTCAAAGTATCGGAATCGGCAAAAACATATCGGACATGCCTTTTTTTACTTTTTTTTTTTTTCATTAAATCATTTTCTAATTTTATTTCACATTACAGACAAAATGTCTTACACTCATCCAGAGTCTTTAGTTTTGGCTTAAAGTAGGACTGTCAAATTTAACGGCGGTAACGGAGGTAATTAATTTTTTCAAAATTAATCACGTTAAATTATTTAATGCCATTAACGCATGCGCTGCACGACCCACTCACGCATTGTCGTGTTCAATCTATAAAGGCGCCGTTTTACCTATGTATAGAGCTAAAAGGCAGTGTAAAATGAGTAGAGTGAGTTTAGGCAGTCTTTGGAGCCTTTATTTAATTGCCTAAAGCCTTAAAATCCCCCTCTCAACAATTAAAAATATAGTGGGAAGCAATGTGGGGAAGAAAGGTAGCAGTTGATCTTTTTTTTAACACCATATGTTATTTCTCAACGCAGAGAAGATATATCAATTGGTGTCACTACGCACAGTCATGGTTGCACTTCCCATCATGCATTTGGGCAGAACAGTTAAATGGCTACAGTATCATTTACTGAAAGCTCAACAAATACACTAGATGGCAATATTTAGTCACAATATACAGTCACATTTATCATTTAAGAATTACAAGTCTTTCTATCCGTGGATCCCTTTCACAGAAAGAATGTTAATAATGTAAATGCCATCTTGAGGATTTATTGTCATAATAAACAAATACAGTACTTATGTACTGTATGTTGAATGTATATATTCGTCCGAGTTTTATTCTTTTTTTTTCTTAATGCATTGCCAAAATGTATATGACGGGGAAAATTATCGGGAATGATTGGAATTGAATCGGGAGCAAAAAAAAAAAAAAAAGCAATCCGATCGGGAAATATCGGGATCGGCAGATACTCAAACTAAAACGATCGGGATCGGATCGGGAGCAAAAAAAGATCGGAACAACCCTAGTTTCAATTGCTCTTTAGGCAGAGGGTTCACTTACTTATTTTCGTCCTTCTGTCATTGATTGCATGCTATCCTCATAAAAATATGAAAATCTATAAATGTTTGGGTGGTTTTAGTTAAAGCAGACACTGTTTTTATATCTGTGTGATTTTGACAAAGATCAGATCATATTTGATGGTGATTTTATGCAGAAATGTGAGAAATTTCAAAAGGTTCAGATACTTTTTCATACCACCGTAACACTATTGACATGGTAGACAAAATAAATGAGATCTGACTCTTATCATTGCAGCTCAGGGGCGGAGCTTGGGGGGGGGGGTTGTGGTGGCACACGGGCCCCGGTCTGTAGGGGACGAAGTTAGCGGGTGAAAAGGGGGTGTGGTTGGACGAAGGGAGGGTCATACAGAAAGGTAATATGATACACGGAGCTGTATTATGGTGTTTAAATGTTAAAATACAGGTAGTCCATTGGTTACGATATACCCGTTTTACGTGATTTCGACTTTACAGGATATGAGTCACCCACACGAGCTTTTTATGGAAAATAATTCTATTTTTGTTCTGATGGTAATAATGTTGAGCTGTGGCTGTGGGTTTAGGCTCACCTAAAGGACTGCATTTATTTTAATTTTATTTAGAATATTTCAGTTATTATTATTATTTTTTTTTCTAACTTAACATAATACATATGTTCCAATTTTCTATTATTTTGAATATAAAAATCCAGTTCAATGGAGAAAAGTTATTTAGGGCTGTCAAAATTATCGCGTAATTAATTTTTATAATTAATCACTTTAAAATATATGACGCAATTAACGCACATGTCCCGCTCAGACAGTATTCTGCCTTTTGTTTTACAGCAAGGCTTTTTGTGCTGTCTAACAGCGAACTCTTGTGGTCGCTTTGCGACATGGTTTGTTTTCTTGCCAGTTCAATATGGCTGCACGACGTCTCGGGCTGACGCCTACGTTGTAATGTTGTGCTTATATGATCCTTGGACAAGATTTGTCCGTAAGTATGGTTGTTGTAAAGAATGTACATATTATGTTAGTAAGCGAAATGTTATATTTTTTGTATGAGACGCTTTTTGTTTATGTTTAGTGAACCTGTATAGCGTGCTAAGCTAACGTTGTTGCTAATGCAATGCTTGTGTACTTTTTTTTTGTAGTTTTACGACGGTCTAAAGAGGACAATGGATTGAGGCCATTTTATTAATAAATCAGATGAAAAAGGAAGAAGTCTAATTATTAAGGCGTCGTTCACTAGCTGTCTAGCTTTGGAAAAAGTAGACTCTTCGGAGTAAGGACCATAGACAGATTTAAATGACAGTAGAGTGAAATGCCCACTACAGTCCTTACGTACAGTATGTTGAATGTATATATCCATCCTTTGTCTTATCTTTCCATTCCAACATTTTACAGAATATATATATAATTTACAGAAAAATATGGAATATTTTATAGATGGTTTGAATTGCGATTAATTACGATTAATTAATTTTTAAGCTGTAATTAACTCGATTAAAAATTTTAATCGTTTGACAGCCCTAATAATTTTTTAACCCAGATATCTCAAAGTACCACATTTTAGAGCTGTAATTGCAATATCGTGATACCGTGATATTTTGGCTTATAGTTATCATCCCGTCAGAATCTAATACCAGCACATGTCTAACCACCACCCACCGGAGGTACACTTTGAGGGGCCCCTTTACACTCATAGCACCCGGACCCTGTTCACATATGTCACACCATTGGTGCGGCTACATCATCAGATATTGAGGGTCAAATTATGATGAAATACAACATTATCGTTGTGTCTTCTTGTGTCATTTGACTTAAAGCGCATGACCTACTGTATCGGAGCCGGCAGAGCTGAATCCCAATATGCAAATGACATATTCAAAATCGTAGGGATTTGCTTGGCCATGAAGAGCGGAAGTCGCGACAAAAGTCAGCACAAAATATTACTTTGGATGAAGGAGGGATTAGCATGAAATTGGGGGAAGAAATCCATCACCCTTGACACTCAATATCATGTAAGTAGGATGGCCAGAATTGGGTCACGAGATCAGCTAGTTGCTCTTCGGAAAAAATAACAACGCATACAAATATTGCGCGTTGCATTAAAGCCCCATAACGGACATTAAATCATTAGTGCTATGGCTTTATTAAATACAGCAAGCGTACACTCACTGGTAAATGGGTAGTGGTGGTACGATAAAACTCACTTTAACTACTGTAGTCCACAATGTAAATAAAAATGGATGTAATGTACATGTGTAATGGCGATGCGTTGAAGTGCTCTAAATATTCTTGCATTTTTTTTCTGCTGTCAGCTAATTCCTGTAAAAAAAAAAAAAAGAGAGAGAGAGAGAGAGAGAGAGAGAGAGAGAGAGAGAGAGAGAGAGAGAGAGAGAGAGAGAGAGAGAGAGAGAGAGAGAGAGAGAGAGAGAGAGAGAGAGAGAGAGAGAGAGAAACAACACTGTAAGGCGACCATACAGTATATAGCCCTAATGGGTAATAGCTTTATTACTGTATAATGCTCAAGTCGGCATCCCATTGCCATGCCAGCAGCTGCTCTCCTTTGCCAAGAATGACATCAATTAGAATGTTATGAGTGTGGGATCACATTTGTAATGTTTTCTCAATCGGTTTGATGCCAAATGGGACCAAATAATTAAACTGTATCATACAGTAGTTTTGGGGGGAAAAATATTATGCGATAAAGCTTATTTTAACAATGGGAGAGTGAATTACTGTTTCAACACTGCATTTTATCTAACTTCTGCATGATAGCCAGTGTTCATTTATTTTTATTGTCTCTATTATTTACAGCAGATAATTCAAATTTTAAGTAACGTATATTCTGCACTATTAGGCACACTTAAAAGCCTTCAATTTTCTCAAAAGGCGCAGAGAGTGCGCCTTATATTCAGTGTTGTTAATATCACCTTTAAAAAAGTAATTAGTTACAGTTACAAATTACTTCTCCCAAAAAGCAATTGAGTTAGTAACTCAAATACCTCATTGTAAGAGTAATTAGTTACTCAGCAAAGTAACCGACGTTACTTTTTATGTTCTATACGTTATTACATTATACTGTACATTCTATAACATCTTTCAGATAAAAGATGTTTATATTAGGGCTGTCAAATTTATCGCGTTAACCGGTGGTAATTAATGTTTTTAATTAATCACGTTAAAATATTTAACGCATTTAACGCATGCGCGGAACAACCCACTCATGCATTGACGCAAACAGACTACAATGGCGCCGTTTTATCTATATTGAGAGCTAAGAGGCAGAGACAAGCGAGTGGAGTGGACAGAGGCATTCATTGGGGCCGCGCTATTTATTGGCATAAGCTTTGGCATCTCTTCCACAAGAATTATAACTATTGTGGCGAGTGACGTGGGGAAGAATGACAGGAGATAATCTTTTTCTTAACACCCTGTATTGAACACAACGTAGAGAAGATATACCATTTGCAGCCATCACTGACAGTCATGGTAGCCCAACTTCCCATCATGTATTTGGGCAGAACAGTTAAGTCGCTACAGTATCATTTACTGAAAGCACAACAAAAGTAATATTCCTATCTCTCAAAAAAAATGTTCACAAAAAGAAAAGTGCTCAATGCAAAGCATTACCAATCAAAATAGCTATACAAAATAATACTCAGACTTTGATCAAACTCTATTCAAACATTTCCAAATGCACTAAATGGCAATATTTAGTCACAATATACAAACTATCAGACGTCTCGTACGTTGTGAAGTCAACACTCAAATGAACGTACAATGACCCCGGAAACTACGGCATCAGTCGAGGGCAAAACACACTAGAAAAACTTGGCTAGAGCTCTAAATAATTTAAAACTTGCTCTTGACACCTTGTTGTGTATTGCAATCACTACCTTCCACAATGGCGGGCTATTACCCGTAGTTTATTTTTTGATTGAAATTTTTTTTATTTATTATTTATTCATTTATTATTTTATTTATTATTTGTTTTGTTATTTATTTTATTAAAACAAAAATATACAGAGGGGTTTTAATATGACATGTACGACAAAATTACAGGGAAGATACGCAGCGAGAAATTGAAGCAACTTGAAGCTAGTTTAATTTCACAGCAGCAGTATTTCTCAAGATCCCGAGAGTCGAAAGAGAATGCCACAAGGGCTAGTTGCGAGATTGTTGAAATTATTAATTTAAATAAATAAATAAAGCAAATGTCACACACAGAATGGCTTGCTAAAATTTGCTTAAATATATTGTTCTACGTAAAGGACGTCAGCCAAGGTCGGCCCCCCACATTTTTACCACACCAAATCTGGCCCCCTTTGCAAAAAGTTTGGACACTCCTGTGCTAAAGGATGATTGACGCATGCGGCGCTTTGAAGTTTCGGCTTTCAATGACCTCTTGGAAGATCAAACCTTAATGTCTGTCAATCATCGTTAACTTTAATCCAGTGCACTGCCTGACGATGAAAAGCAGCAGGAGGAAGAGTGAGACTATGTGATTGGATCTGGACAGCTCATCTGTATTTATTTATTTATTTATTTTCAGTTGAAAAACATTTGCAGTGAGGGCACGAAGTTTAAAGCGCGAACTAGCGAGGGATCATTGTAACGAGCTCCTTCACATTCTCAGTAACGATATTGGCGCTGTAAAGATGGGAAAAGTAACTGATTAGATTACTCATTCCTGAAAAAAAATAACGCCTTTAGAAACACCGTTATACTCTAGCCATTATTAACAACACTGCTTATATATGGATCAATATTGGTTACACATGGCATGACATTCCTTTTAGCGCAGCACCGTCTAGTACAGGGGTGGGCAAACCGGTCCTCGAGGGCCGCAGTGGGTCCTGGTCTTTGTTCCAACTGACCCAGCACTGATAGTATAACCAATGAGGTTTCAGCAGAAATGAGAAGCACCTGACTGCAATCGACTGATTGCACTTGTAAAACAGCAGATTGGTGAAAATGTGTCCTCTTAATGGGTTGCAACAAAAACCCGCACCCACTGCGGCCCTTTGTGGAATAGTTTGCCCGCCCCTGGTCTAGTAGATGTACAACACAACCCCAACCACTACTACTACTACTACTACTACTACTATGCCTTATAATGTGGTGTGTCCTATAGCCTATATAATTTTTTTTTTTTTTTTTTAAGTAGGCCATTCATTCGCGGTGCGCCTTTTACGCCGATGCGCCTTATAGTGCGGAAAATAGGGTAGCTATGACTGTCAAAATGGTGAAAATTGAATGAATGAATGTATTTGTGTCCTATGCCAGACAAAAAAAAAAAAAGAAACGAAAGAAACAAAGTTTTTTTTTTTTTTAAATCAAGCAAAACCAATGACACATAACAATAGTCAAAACAATAATAGTATTAATATTAGTAATATTAATACATAAGAATAAATGTTATTTTAAACACCACAATTATTACATTTCTATTACTCCCTTATAGGATTTTTTTTTGCATTATGAACAAATTGAAATGTATTTCCAAAGACCTTGCTTTAAAAATTTTTTTTAAAAAAACTCAATCCTACGATAAAAATCTATGCCATGTACATAGACTTTAATTGTGAAGACATAATAAGCTATGTGAGCGTTACACAAACATTTGCCAAGATGTCATTTGTGGTGTGATTTTTCATTACGGGACTCCACAATGGATATATAATTGGATGTGCCAAATCCATTGAAGCAGATAAGAATGAACCCAGACACATGATGAATATTCACATACAAACACTACTTACTTTCTTTGTTAATTCACATCAGAGATTCATTAAGGTGGTTTGAAGGGCAACAGCACCAGAGCTTTTATGGACTCAAATGCTTAATATACTCTACAGTAACCATGCACTGATCTTTAAATCCACAATCTTTGAGTCTTTTACTAACACTATAAAGCAAGCAGCTCTTTTTCTAGGGATTTATTCCAAAGAAATTTAGCATTTTGTAATCCACAATTTATATTATTTATTTGCCCTATTTTGGAAGAATTGGGGAAATAAATTATAAATAGTAAGGCAAAAGACTTTGAGACTGCGCGTACTGACTAAAATAAGAAGGCAATAGCAACTACGGGATTCACAGGAAAGATCACGTTGTTCTGTCTAATTAGATGTGTGCTTCATCTTTCTGTTCTGAACAATTTATGAGCAATCCAGTTGAGATGAAAAGACATTCATTTACACTCAAATTGCATCCTCAGGCCTTCAAGGCACAGCATAGCTTATGATGAATAAATGACAGTACGGAAGTGTTCAGCAACTTGCTCAATAATGCATCTTGACCATCCGTAGGATTGGGTGTTAACCATAGTGCAATTCATGCATCAAATGTCTTAAGCTACGTGTTAGCGGTACATGTAGTCCCCCGGTTACAAAATACCTGATTTACGTGATTTCGACTTTACGACGCCAGAGTCTCATCCGCCGTTTTGTCGTCAGTCGTTGAGAAAGATTAACAATTAGCTCGCCGTCAAGCTAGTATTTAACTCCGTCATGGCGAGGACAGAACAATGATGTATAATACATGCTTCTGCATAGTTAATTTGAGATTTAGAGGGTATTTAGGGGTACTTAGAGAATGAATTCCGATTTACGCGGAATTTTGGGTTACGTTGCCAGTGTAGGAACGGAACTCATTCGTAACTTAGGGACTACCTTTAGAGTTCCTTTTTTTTCGTTGTTGTTTTTAATACCTGTCCTGTTCAGCTGCTAAGACACGGAGAATAGGAATCTAAGGTTTGGTTTATACCCCGGGTCTTATTGCACAAATCAAATTTTTGGGGGGTTTATTTGACTTGAGTGAGGCATTACCTTGACGCTCTGAACGGGGAAAGTTGCATAAAAGTGGACCTTTTCAAATCTGATCTAGGTCACTTTCGTATGTGGTTAAAATCCGATTCACATTTTTCCAGAATGTGGCAGCGGTCTGAACTGTCATGTCTCCCAAATCTGAATTCATGCAGCAATTACAGCAAAGAGGGAGATCAGCACGCAAGACAGTAGTGATGTAGCTGTTCATTAGCGTTAGCACCTAGCATAAACTCTGCTTTTACTACGCAGGAGGCTGGCTTGAAAAAAGTCATAAAAAAATTAGGGCTGTCAAAATTATCGCGTTACCGCGCGGTAATTAATTTTTTAAATTAATCACGTTAAAATATTTGACGTAATTAACGCACATGTCCCGCTCAGACAGTATTCTGCCTTTTGATAAGCTTTACAGCAAGGCTTATTGTGCTGTCTAACAGCGAACTCTTGTGGTCGCTTTGCGACATGGTTTATTTTTTTCTTGCCAGTTCAATATGGCTGCACGACATCTCGGGCTGATGCCCACGTTGTAATGTTGTGCTTATATGATCCTTGGACAAGATTTGTCCGTAAGTATGGTTGTTGTAAAGAATGTACATATTATGTTAGTAAGCGAAATGTTCTATTTTTTGTATGAGACGCTCTTTGTTTATGTTTAGTGAACCTGTATAGCGTGCTAAGCTAACGTTGTTGCTAATGCAATGCTTGTGTACTTTTTTTTTTGTAGTTTTATGACAGTCTAAAGAGGACAATGGTTTGAGGCTATTTTATTAATAAATCAGATGAAAAAGGAAGAAGTCTGATTATTAAGGCGTCGTTCACTAGCTGCCTAGCTTTGGAAAAAGTAGACGCTTCGGAGTGAGGACAGCATAGACAGATTTAAATGACAGTAGAGAAAAATGCCCACTACAGTCCTTATGAACCGTATGTTGAATGTACAGTGGGGAGAACAAGTATTTGATACAAATCAAATATCAAATACTTGTTCTCCCCACTGTATATATCCATCTTGTGTCTTATCTTTCCATTCCAACAATTTATTTTACAGAATATATATATAATTTACAGAAAAATATGGCATATTTTATAGATGGTTTGAATTGCGATTAATTACGATTAATTAATTTTTAAGCTGTAATTAACTCGATTAAAAATTTTAATCGTTTGACAGCCCTAAAAAAATACAATGAAGAAAAGGATAAGCCTGTAATGCTCGGTTTCTTACATGGCGGAGTCAGGGTAAACTGATGCAAACACATAAGCCTTATGTGTGTGCGTCATGTATGGACAGTTCGTAGTTAGAGTTGGGCAAATAAGTATTTAGTCAACCACTAATTGTGCAAATTCTCCCACTTGAAAATATTAGAGAGGCCTGTAATAGTCAACATGGGTAAACCTCAACCATGACAGACAGAATGTGAAAAAAACCCAGAAAATCACATTGTTTGATTTTTAAAGAATTTATTTGCAAATCATGGTAGAAAATAAATATTTGGTCAATACCAAAAGTTCATCTCAATACTTTGTTATGTACCATTTGTTGGTAATAACGGAGGCCAAACGTTTTCTGTAACTCTTCACAAGCTTTTCACACACTGTTGCTGGTATTTTGGCCCATTCCTCCATGCACATCTCCTCTAGAGCAGTGATGTTTTGGGGCTGTCGTTGGGCAACACGGACTTTCAACTCCCTCCACAGATTTTCTTTGGGGTTGAGATCTGGAGACTGGCTAGGCCATTCCAGGACCTTGAAATTCTTCTTACGAAGCCACTGCTTTGTTACCCTGGCTGTGTGTTTGGGATCATTGTAATCCTGAAAGACCCAGCCACATCTCATTTTCAATGCCCTTGCTGATGGAAAGAGATTTTCACTCAAAATCTCTCGATACATTGCCCCTTTCATTCTTTCCTTTACACAGATTAGTCGTCCTGGTCCCTTTGCAGAAAAACAGCCCCAAAGCATGATGTTTCCACCCCCATGCTTCACAGTGGGTATGGTATTCTTCAGATGCAATTCAGTATTCTTTCTCCTCCAAACACGAGAACCTGTGTTTCTACCGAAAAGTTCTATTTTGGTTTCATCTAACCATAACACATTCTCCCAGTCCTCCTCTGGATCATGCAAAACTCTCTAGCGAACCGCAGACTGGCCTGGACGTGTACTTTCTTCAGCAGGGGGACACGTCTGGCAGTGCAGGATTTGAGTCCCTGGCGGCGCATTGTGTTACTGATAGTAGCCTTTGTTACTGTGGTCCAGCTCTGTAGGTCATTCACTAGGTCGCCCCATGTGGTTCTGGGATTTTTGCTTACCGTTCTTGTTATCATTTTGACGCCACAGGGTGAGATCTTGCATGAAGCCCCAGATCGAGGGAGATTATCAGTGGTCTTGTATGTCTTCCATTTTCTAATAATTGCTCCCACAGTTGATTTCTTTAGACCAAGCGTTTTACCTATTGCAGAATCAGTCTTCCCAGCCTGGTGCAAGTCTACAATTTTGTCAGTGGTGTCCTTCGACAGCTCTTTGGTCTTGGCCATAGTGGAGTTTGGAGTGTGACTGACTGAGGTTGTGGACAGGTGTCTTTTGTACCGATAATGAGTTAAAACAGGTGCCATTAATACAGGTAACGAGTGGAGCCTCATTAGAACTCATTAGAAGAGGTTAGACCTCTTTGACAGCCAGAAATCTTGCTTGTTTGTAGGTGACCAAATACTTATTCTCCACTTTAATTTCTTATTTTTATAAGGAGAACACAGGGAACAGGAAGGGTTTATGGCAGGACAGAAAGGATGGAGGTAGACAGAAGAGAAGAAGAACAAACAACAACATGCAGTACATTAATGCACGCCTATGCTACCTATGAACATAGTGGTGCTATCGTTAACTAAATATATCTACCCGTATTTAGCTTTCCAACTAACAATACCACGTTTTTTTTTTTTTTTTTTTTTTTTAATTAAATTTCCCTTGAGCAAACAGTACAAGAAAACACATAGTATTTTTGTAAACGGTAACACAAGACAAATTCATCGCTAATCTATTTGCAAGACAAAAGATGTTAATGACAAACAAACATTATCAAACAGACATTTTGATTTGATTTTTTTTTTTTTTTTTTTTTTTTTTTTTTTTAAACCTGTATCAGACATTTTCATGGCCTGAATGTCAAAGACAGCCTTGAGCATGTGAGGCTACTTGACCGTGACTTGACCTTTCATTTGAGGGCCACCATGTTGTTTCAACATATGGAGCTCAGTTGGCGTGTCTGGTGGTGACTTCCCCAGGCGGTCAGCAAGCAACCATACTGTAGCTCGCAAAATTCCACATTGTTGAATCACTGGATCTGCTTTGCAAATGAATTTTGAATTTTTTTTCTCTTAGAAAGCATTTGATAATATATCATCAGATCGACAAATCACGTGCCCAGTGTACCAATGCCTATACATATTTTTCTATCCTAAAATGTACAGTTTTCCTTCTGAAATATGTCCTATGCTAATTGCCGGGAAAAAAAATAAAATAAAATAACAATTAATGTACAGGTAGTCCCCAGGTTACACACGAGTTCCGCTCCTACGCTGGCGACGTAACCCGAAATTCCGCATAAGTCGGAATTAACCCTCAGAATTAGGAGTGGGAACCTCTTGGTATGATACGATAAGATTTGCGATACAAAGCTCACATTAATGATGATCTGACGATATGGCGATATAACGATTATCAATACATTGGGCAGGAAATCATTCTAGGATTTTCTACAAACAACTAATAAACAGAAAAAAAGTTTCTGCTGTGAATTGGAATGAGTTTATAACTAGTAGACGTCCAATCCATTTGAACTGGGAGGGTGGCAGCGAATGAACGAATGTTCATTCGCTGCCATCCCTCCCACTTCAAACGAATTGAACGTCTATGGCTGTCAGTGGCAGCCATAGCCATTTTTGGGCCATTTAAGGTCTTTTACCTGTTGATTTTCAGTTACTTCCTGTTGATTCTCAGGTATTTTATGGGTCACTTCCTGTTAATTTTGAGTTACAGAACAGGAAGTGACCTGGGAATCACCCAAATGAATAGGCAGTGACTCAAACTCAACAGGAAATGACCTGTAAATGCCGTAAAATGAACAGCAAGTGACCTGTAATTGCCCCGAAAATCGAACTGAATGACTGCGAATGTTCTGGTTTCGAATTAACTAATGTTCCCAGTCTAAATGGATTGAGCGTCCAGCACCGTCAATGCAGCCTTAGAGTTAACTGAGACACTATTATGGTGGAAGATTTTGGTAGCAACTTGTTGGTTCCTTTGTATTTTTTTCGACATTGACACCTTTTTAAAATGTTATCTCGATTCTTGGCAGGAGCATAGCGATAACCTTTTGGGATACAAAGTATCACGATACAGAACAATTTCGATATTTTGTCACACCACTACTCAGAATCTCAAAAAACTATCCAAAAACATGTATTGTACGTCATTATATCATCCTCGCCAAGACGTTGAAGCTAAGTCCTAGCTAGACAGCTAGCTAAGCTCCAAAATGACGATGTCAGACGTCCGTTATTCAGCTTCTCATGACATCAGCACTTGCAGAATGAAACAAAAATAAAGATGAAATTAAATCAGTTTCATCTTCAGTAACAGCAATTCAAATTTGCGTTTATAACTAGCGGCGGATGAAGCAATAACGATACACAAACGATTAGCATGTATCAATTAGCATCCGCACATCATCAAAAACAATCACACAAACTCGCCCCACGTATTTGACCACAATTGAAAACGCACAATAAACAGTATAAAAGTTAGTGTTAGTGTTTTATATATATATATATATATATATATATATATATATATAGTGTCATATACAGGTGTTGCTTCTGTGGATGCTTCACAGACAATAAATGTGCGCGCAGGCTTGCAGCTGCAATCTTTCCCCTCTCTCTTGCTTACTCGGCTTCGCGACTTCTTCTTCTCACGTGTGGAAATAATACCTGCTCTATGCCTCCTTTGCCCCCCAAAAAATGCATCACAAAACAAAAGTCAACATTAGTTGTATTGAGTTCATTTTGTCGACACTTATAGATTAGCTGAATTTTTCTTTTATCACAGACAATAGTTTTAGGTTGTTTTAATTACCTGATATGTTTCAGCGAACACTTCCGCCTTCATCAGAGAGTCACTAGTGTTGACGTGACGCATCTTGATCAGCTGATGTATGAAGGCGTGACTCACCTGTCAGATTGACAGGCGAGTCACGCCCTCTGCTGACCATTCACTCTTCCAGGATGCTGGTAGAGGTAGTAGAGAGCTTGTAAGCCCCCTCGTCCCTGTTGATGGGTCCTTGGGCACAGCTTGCGGATCTCAATGGCCTCCCTGGTCCAGCGCTGTTTGTTTTCTTCAGTGCGGATGACTGGCCTTTAGCCAGTCAATAATGTGGTTTTCCCTTTTGCAGTCATCAGTGATAGCTGACTTGCGATGTTCCTGTTGTGCTTGTTCTTTTATTGCCCTTGTCTGTCTTATTGTTGTCTCCTTCTCACACTCCTTCTTGTGTTCTGTTTTTCTTGTAACGAAGCTCCTCCCTGTCTACCCAGTGTATGATTTATTGCATGATTTGGATGGAATTTCGTATATGGAGTTACAATAGTTTTCTGGGTGGATTTTGTCCTTTGGATGGACCAATATCTGGCGGAGTGTTGTGTGTGGTTTGACCGGTGTTTATGTTGTATTTTTTTCATAACTCTTTGGATACGTTCCATGACTCCTCTCACGTACGGCAACATCACCATATCTCTGTGTTCTTGTTTTGTTTTTTCTTTGTCTTCTGTGTTGTGTTGTCCTTGTTGTTAACTGGTCTTGGACCTTTTGCAATTGCCCACTGTGGATACTGACACCTTTTTAGTACGTGTTGTATGTGTTTTTCCTCTTCTGTTCTGTCATCCGGGCCCGTGATCACTGTCATACGTTCATGTAATGTTCTGACTCCTGACTGTTTGTGGACAGTAGGGTGTTCATATGTGCATAGGTTGGTATTAAAACAACGTAAAACAATTGTCTGTGATAAAAGAGAAATTCAACAAAAAAAGTCAACATTATTTAAAAAAAAATAATAATAATAGATTAGACAAATTGGCGGACAAGACTCCGACGTCGTCCGAAGTCGAAATGTACGTTGTAACCCAGCGACTACCTGTATTCTTATGGGTTTTTTTTCTGTAACACTCTAAGATGCCACAAGATGACACCACCTCCCTTGTTTATACAATTGAAGTAATAAGTGTCAACGGAGCGTAGTTGACGTACCACCCGGCAAATACTTGTAGTTGTTCACCCGCGTTAGGGCCAATCAAAAAGTTTCCATCACTGCACAACCACACAATGTATTGCACATATTAAAGCAATGATAACCTTGACATCACCTGGGCTGTCTTCCCAAAGACTCTGCCAGAGGCTCTCTTCTCTCAGTTCTACACCGCTGACTCCATCTATACACACAACATCAGAGACTCGCCAGAAAGTAAGCAGTAATTTACTCCTTGGTTAAGCACTTGGCGGACTCATCACCAGCAGCAAATCCACACAGGTGGAAGAATTGCTGACTGAGACAAGAGACAAGAAACGTTAAGTCCACCTGACCTTGTCATGGCCAAATAATTTATTTATCAAGTCTGAGGTGTTCACAACAAAGTAGCCAAACTCTGTCTGTAATTTGAAGTTGAAACACACCATAGTCTATGACCAAAACTTTAGACCTTTAAACGATAAATTAGTATGAGTTATAATCAATGGATATTAAAACTAAAAATGTCCCGATCGAACGGGTCCGATCACGCCATTTTCAAAGTATCAGAATCGGCAAAAAAATACCAGCCATGCCTTTTTTTAATGTATATATATTTTTTAATTAAATCGTTTTCTAATTGTATTTAACGTTACAAACATAATATGTTACACTCATCCAGAGTCTTTAGTTTAGGCTTAAGGTAGGGTTATCAAATTTATCCCGATAATGGCAGTAATAAATTTTTTAAAAAATGTATCAATTTAAAATATTTAACGCAATTAATGCATGCGCTGCACGGCCCACCCACACATTGTCGCACTCAATCTGTAATGGCGTCGTTTTACCTATATAGAGAGATAAAAAGCAGCGTAAAATGAGTAGAGTGAATTTTTGCAGCCTTTGGAGCCTTTTTTTAATTGGCTAAAGCCTTACAATCCCTCTCCCTACGATTAGAAATATCATGGGAAGCAAGGTAGCAATTGATCTTTTTCTTAACACCTTATATTATTTCCCAACGCAGAGAAGATATATCAATTGGTAGCACTACGCACAGTCATGGTTCCACCTCCCATCATGCATTTGGGCATGGCTACAGTATCATTTACTGAAAGCTCAACAAATACACTAGATGGCAATATTTAGTCACAATATACAAAGTCACAAGTCTTTCTATCCGTGGATCCCTCTCACAGAAAGAATGTTAATAATGTAAATGCCATCTTGAGGATTTATTGTCATAATAAACAAATACAGTACTGATGTACTGTATGTTGAATGTATACAGTCATCAGAGTTTTATTCATTTTTTTCTTAATGCATTGCCAAAATGTGTATGATCGGGAAAAATTATCGGGAATGATTGGAATTGAATCGGGAGCAAAAAAAAAAGCAATCGGATCGGGAAATATCTGGATCGGAGATACTCAAACTAAAACGATCGGATCGGGAGCAAAAAAACATGATCGGAACAACCCTAGTTATAATCAATGGATATTAAAACCCCTCTTAATGTTTTCGTTTTTATAAAATTTGAAAAATTAGTTTAACTGGTAGGTCACCATTGCTGTTCACAAAGCAAGGCACTCTGGTCAGTGACGTCACTGGGAGGCACTGCCATACTTCCACAGTGTCACTAGCTAGCTACATAAACATGGCATCGGTTCTGCCTTTCTAATTTGAACCCGAGCGGAAAAGTAATGAGCCAGACAACACTCCATATTTCACAAAACGAGCAGCAAAAGCGACTAAATGAAGGTCACCAGCGGGATTTGAACCAGTGTTTCCCATGCTACAGACAAGTGCATAAACCACAGCACTATACTTTTGCATGACAATAGAGTCATGATTTTCCTTATAAAGCAATCGCAACCCACAGGTGATGTCTGTCTGTGCGGTAAAACCTGAAAGGGAAACGGAACTGAAAAGAAAGTGCAGCTGGCTTGACCACGGAATTAGAAATTTAGAATTAGAAAACGCGGCTCACATCAGACAGCAAGCAGACAACAATAACACAGAGATTGCGTAAAAGGGTTTATTGAACACACAAAAACAAAAAGGGAGAGACAAAAAGGGAACGTGACAGTAGGTCGGGATCAATCAGAAAAATAAAACCCGAGGGACAAATGAAAAAAACAAGGCAATGATGCAACTAGCCACGAAGTGACATACAAACTTTCAAATGCCAGCAAGTCAATGTCTCAGCAAGCCGCTTAGGATCGGTTCAAAGACACTGCTAATGAGCTGGAATTGGATGCTGGTACGCGTTGGGACTGAGGGATAGCATACAAGGTAGGGTTGTTCCGATCATGTATTTTTTTGCGCCCGATCCGATCCCGATCGTTTTAGTTTGAGTATCTGCCGATCCCGATATTTCCCGATCAGATTGCTTTTTTTTTTTTTGCCCCCGATTCAATTCCAATCATTCCCGATAATTTTTCATATACATTTTGGCAATGCATTATGAAAAAAATGAATAAAACTCGGACGAATATATACATTCAACATACAGTACATAAGTACTGTATTTGTTTATTATGACAATAAATCCTCAAGATGGCATTTACATTATTAACATTCTTTCTGTGAGAGGGATCCACGGATAGAAAGACTTGTAATTCTTAAAGGATAAATGTGACTTTGTATATTGTGACTAAATATTGCCATCTAGTGTATTTGTTGAACTTTTAGTAAATTATACTGTAGCCATTTAACTGTTCTGCCTAAATGCATGATGGGAAGTGGAACCATGACTGTGCATAGTGGCACCAATTGATATATCTTCTCTGCATTGGGAAATAACATAGGGTGTTAAGAAAAAAAGATCAACTACTACCTTGCTTCCCCATGTTGCTCTCCACGATATTTCTAGTTGTTGAGAGAGGAATTGTAAGGCTTTAGCCAATTAAAAAAAATGCTTCAAAGACTGCCAAAATTCACTTTACTCATTTTACGCTTTCTTTTAGCTCTATTTATAGGTAAAACGGCGCCATTGTAATTTGAACACGACAATGCGTGAGTACGTCGTGCAGCGCATGCGTTAATTGCAATTAAATATATTAACGTGATTAATTAAAAATATATATAATTACCGCCGTTAACACGATAAATTTGATAGCCCTACTTTAAGCCAAAACGGATGAGTGTAAGGCAATTTGTCTGTAACGTTAATTACAAATAGAAGACGATTTAATTAAAAAATACATACACAGTGCCTTGCAAAAGTATTCGGCCCCCTTGAACCTTGCAACCTTTCGCCACATTTCAGGCTTCAAACATAAAGATATAAAATTTTAATTTTTTGTCAAGAATCAACAACAAGTGGGACACAATCGTGAAGTGGAACAAAATTTATTGGATAATTTAAACTTTTTTAACAAATAAAAACCTGAAAAGTGGGGCGTGCAATATTATTCGGCCCCTTTACTTTCAGTGCAGCAAACTCACTCCAGAAGTTCAGTGAGGATCTCTGAATGATCCAATGTTGTCCTAAATGACCGATGATGATAAATAGAATCCACCTGTGTGTAATCAAGTCTCCGTATAAATGCACCTCCTTTGTGATAGTCTCAGGGTTCTGTTTAAAGTGCAGAGAGCATTATGAAAACCAAGGAACACACCAGGCAGGTCCGAGATACTGTTGTGGAGAAGTTTAAAGCCGGATTTGGATACTAAAAAAAGATTTCCCAAGCTTTAAACATCTCAAGGAGCACTGTGCAAGCCATCATATTGAAATGGTTCCACTTCACGATTGTGTCCCACTTGTTGTTGATTCTTGACAAAAAAAGTAAATTTCATATCTTTATGTTTGAAGCCTGAAATGTGGCGAAAGGTTGCAAGATTCAAGGGGGCTGAATACTTTTGCAAGGCACTGTATATTTAAAAAAGGCATGTCCGATATTTTTTTGCCGATTCCGATACTTTAAAAATGACGTGATCGGACCCGATCGAATCGATCGATCGGGACATCTTTAGTACAAGGGTTTATTGAACACATGCAAAACGCACGCGATCGCGAAAAGAGAGACAAAGATAAATAATTTTAAAAAAAAAACTGCTTTGAGAGGCCGCAAAAGCAAGAATAAAACCAAAAATGCATTCAAATACCTGCACATGGTTGAGGATTCCAAAAACCAGGTGGAAGACAACTGAAAAAATCAGGGCAAAGATACAACTCGCAACTTAGGAGGTCAAAAATACAAACTCTCAAATGGCAGCAAGTCAATATCTGGGCAAGCCGCTTAGGATCGGTTCAAAGACACTGCTGATGAGCTGGAATTGGATGCTGGTACGCATTGGGAACTGAGGGATAGCGTACAAGGGTTTATTGAACACATACAAAACGCACGCGATCGCGAAAAGAGAGACAAAAAAGGCTCGGTGACAGCAGGTCGAGATAAAAAAAAAAATATATATATATATATCTGCTTTGAGAGGCCGCAAAAGCAAGACGAAAACCAATAATGCATTCAAATACCTGCACATGGTTGAGGATTCCAAAAACCAGGTGGCAGAAAAATGAAAAAACCAAGGCAAAGATGCAAATCGCAACTAAGGAGGTCAAGAATACAAATTCTTAAATGGCAGCAAGTCGATATCTTGGCAAGCCGCCTAGGATTGGTTCAAAGAAACTGCTGATAAGATAGAATTGGATGCAGGTACGATGTTGGGAAATCATCCCACATCTCTGTAACAAAACAATCTGACCAGCACCAGAATGTGACAAAATCATGCCAGTCGTCATACTAGCTTTGCTCGCTAGCTAGCACAGCTATTCTCCCAGTCCAGCCCAACCGCGTCATCACCCCCAGCGTGCATTGCACGCGTAAAACATGGCACCTTCCATTGGTCAAACAACTAAATAGATTTTTAAATCAATGGTGATAATATATGTGTTTCTAATAACATATTTTATTAAAAGAACAATTGTGGCTTATTGGAGCCTAAAGTCTTTAAATCCGAGGTTCCTTTTAAAAAATCTCTTAAAAAACTCTTTTAACAGATGCGTCATGATTTTTTTCACTACAAGTCATTCAGGAAAGCTCTTGAATTGAGGATGTTTAATCAAAGCAAAAATGGCAAGAAGCAAAAGTAGTAGTTTTTTGTTCTCAATCATGATAGACTCACTGGTTGATTATCTCCACACTTGGACTCGTCATGAGTTTCTCTACTGGCACACATTTATCTGTGTTGTCAGGTGTGCCTACACAATTACCCACCATTCCTAGCTGCTTAGTAGCAACTCCCTCTGTGAGAGTCCAGTTCACCCACAACGGCAAAGTAAGAGGAAGAATGGAAGGCTATTACTCACTGCCTCATCCTTATGTTCTTATTACAAAGCCTGACGGACAACAGAAGCTTATCTACTGACTCATGGTTGCCTGCTGTTGTCATCATGCTACCTATCCGTGCTTCTTTATATCACAGTAGAAGCTGCTATGGCAACAGCCATTCACATTTTATGATGTGGATGGAATATTACTCTTCATTTTCATGAGTTCATACATTAACTTGAATGAATAATGTGAAATATTGAATCCTGTCTAAGGAACGGCAAGAGGCTTCAGATGCCGGCTTCAACCTTTTATCCCACTTACCCCTTTCCCTGAAGCTTTCGTGTCAATCTATACGATCAGAGATCATCCTACTTGAAATGGAGATAACCATCTCTTCACATTAATCCATCCACATTTATTCATCCTTAGCTGCCTGTAACTTCTATCCACGAAACGAACATTAAGTGAAGGGAAAATGTAACTCATCATACGCTGAATCAACCTTTTTTAACAGCGGCAAATAACCTTGATTGTAAGCGTAATGGGTTCTTCAATCGTGAAAGGTTTTTGGGCTTTAACAATAACGCTTCACCACGAGATACAGTGGGGCAAATAAGTATTTAGTCAACCACTAATTGTGCAAGTTCTCCCACCTGAAAATATTAGAGAGGCCTGTAACAGTCAACATGGGTAAACCTCAACCATGAGGGACAGAATGTGAAAAAAAAACAGAAAATCACATAGTTTGATTTTTATAGAATTTATTTCCAAATTAGAGTAGAAAATAAGTATTTGGTCACCTACAAACAAGCAAGATTTCTGGCTGTCAAAAAGGTCTAACTTCTTCTAACGAGGTCTAACGAGGCTCCACTCATTACCTGTATTAATGGCACCTGTTTTAACTCATTATGGGTATAAAAGACACCTGTCCACAACCTCAGTCAGTCACACTCCAAACTCCACTATGGCCAAGACCAAAGAGCTGTCGAAGAGCACCAGAGACAAAATTGTAGACCCGCACCAGTCTGGGAAGACTGAATCTGCAATAGGTAAAACACTTGGTGTAAAGAAATCAACTGTGGGAGCAATAATTAGGAAATAGAAGACATACAAGACCACTGATAATCTCCCTCGATCTGGGGCTCCATGCAAGATCTCACCCCGTGGCGTCAAAATGATAACAAGAACGGTGAGCAAAAATCCCACAACCACACGGGGGGACCTCGTGAATAACGTACAGAGAGCTGGGACCACAGTAACAAAGGCTACTATCAGTAACACAATGCGCCGCCAGGGACTCAAATCCTGCACTGCCAGATGTGTCCCCCTGCTGAAGAAAGTGCACGTCCAGGCCCGTCTGCGGTTCGCTAGAGAGCATTTGGATGATCCAGAAGAGGACCGGGAGAATGTGTTATGGTCAGATGAAACCAAAATAGAACTTCTTGGTAGAAACACAGGTTCTCGCGTTTGGAGGAGAAAGAATACTGAATTGCATCCGAAGAACACCATACCCACTGTGAAGCATGGGGGGGGAAAACATCATGCTTTGGGGCTTTTTTTCTGCAAAGGGACCAGGACGACTGATCTGTGTAAAGAAAAGAATGAATGGGGCCATGTAACGAGAGATTTTGAGTGAAAATCTCCTTCCATCAGCAAGGGCACTGAAGATGAGACGTGGCTGGGTCTTTCAGCATGACAATGATCCCAAACACACAGCCAGGGCAACAAAGGAGTCGCTTCGTAAGAAGCATTTCAAGGTCCTGGAGTGGCCTAGCCAGTCTCCAGATCTCAAACCCATAGAAAATCTGTGGAGGGAGTTGAAAGTCCGTGTTGCCCAACGACAGCCCCAAAACATCACTGCTCTAGAGGAGATCTGCAGGGAGGAATGGGCCAAAATACCAGCAACAGTGTGCCAACAAAGGGTACATAACAAAGTATTGAGATAAACTTTTGGGATTGACCAAATACTTATTTTCCACCATGATTTGCAAATAAATTCTTTAAAAATCAAACAATGTGATTTTCTGTTGTTTTTTTTCCCACATCGTGTGGAGAACTTGCACAATTAGTGGTTGACTAAATACTTATTTGCCCCACTGTATGATGCTCTCAGTGCATTGGCTTTTGTTGCCTCGTTTGCTAGCTTTTAGCCACATATTATTGCAGAATGGACTTGATTGTAGGCTCCTCTTCTGGCTCAGCAAGTGGCCTTTTTCACCGTAAAAAGCTGTCCAAAGACGTCTGGATTTCAGTTATCGTCGCTAACGCGTGGGTTTATTATTCCCGAGAAAAAATCTGATGCGCCTACGTCGTTATCGACAACATGCGCACATAGATATAAAAAAATAGATGCTAGCTCCAATGGATTGCAATGACAACTTCATATCCAGTTTGATTACTGACTAATCCGAGCAAAACGACCGGAAGTACCGCATCTGATAAGATAATTAGTAAATGGTTGTTTAATATTTGCTTTTACCAATGAAGGCTCACAATAAAGTGTTGATTGTTATAATAGTATGTTCCATGATTGATTGCAGTAAAGAAACATTTTAGCGAATGATAACTATAGACATGTTTAGTTCTTGATAAAACTGCCTTGTCATTCTGACTGGTTTAAACCGGCCTAGGTTCCACAGGTCAACTTTGAGGACAAGCCACCTTTTAGAAACTTAAGTGTTACTTACTTTTCAGGATCACCACCACTGCTGCTTGTATGATGGACCTCCGAAGGTATCCGTTGGATGAGCAAAACTGCACATTGGAGATTGAAAGTTGTAAGTACAATAGTTTATTTTCCTTTTTGTTCGTCATAGGCTTTTTTTGTTCAAAGTTGACTAATAGCAAAGGTTTGATGCGCAAAGGTTTTATGCCTTCATTTTCTTTAAGGTAAGGATCTTTCACACCAGTGGCGGAACAAATGTGAACAGGGCCCGGGTGCGAGTTTAGTTTCGATTAGTTGTTGCAGCCTTATTAGAATGCTAGTTTAGACAGTAAGATGTCAGAAAATTGGTAACAATGTGAATTGTTGTTTTCCACAGTAAAAGCAGATTTTTGTTCATGTCCTACTTTGACCTAACAAAAGTATAATGACGAAATCTGATAATATTTTGAACTGAAAAGTTAGATGTATGTTATAATTTCAACAATTTGGACAAGTTTAAAGTGAAGCGGGTCCTAAATGATTAATTGGTTATCACAATAGTTGTCGATTATGTTGCTAATCGATTAGTTATCGATTAATTGTTGCACGTCTAGTATACTGCGTTTATCGGACTATAAGTTGCACCTGAGTATAAGTCGCACCAGACAAAAAACTCAACGCAGAGGAGTAGAGGCGCGACCTCTACTCCTCTGCGTTGAGTGGACCCAGCTGAGGTGTCTCGGGCATCTGCTACGGATGCTTCTTGGACGCCTCCATGGAGAGGTGTTCCAGGCATGTCGCACCGGCGAGAGGTCCCGGGGACGACCCAGGACATGCTAAAGAGACCATCTCTCAGCTGGCCTAAGAACGCCTTGAGATCCTTCAAGAAGAGCTGGATGAAGTGGCTAGGGAGGGAGATGTCTGGACTTCCCTGCTGAAGCTGCTGACCCCGAGACCCGACCCAGGATTAAGCGATAGATAATTGATGGAAATTCAACACCAAGAGCAGACATCTCATATTGAAAGGCAATTTAAAGTAAAAATGGAATAGAGACCAACAGGCTAAAAAAGCGTACGGTATGCTAACGTTACATAACACATAAACAATGAACTGAGAACGCGCACCGGTATGTTAATGTAACATAGCTATTCAGAGTTATTCAGATGACTATATCATAAAGAACATGCTAACAAAGTTACCAAACTTGTAATCTGCAGAATGATTTTCTATTCGGTGCCATTTTGTTCAGCCCTTGTCCCTTGTTTTTATAAGTTACTGCCAATGTTGAAACACAGGCCTTGAGCGCCCTCTAGTGGTTTAGTGTGAAAACAACATGTGAAATGACAATTTCAAATGACAAATCACAAGTTCACACATAAGTCTCTCAAGAGTATAAGTCACACCCCCTGGCCAAACTACGAAAAACCGGGAACTTATCGTCCATAGTTTTGTTTAATTCAGTTTTATTTCCATTGGGGAAAAAAGCCGTTCTTTCCTTTTGAGTATAAAGTTGTTTCTAGCTCATTCACTCCCAGCCATTTTCACCGGAGCAAGGCCCTTCGCCCCTGGCCGTTTTACTGGATTTTGACTGATTTTGCAAGGCCCACAGAAAATGCTGTTATATTGCTATATAAACATGGAACCCACCAAAAGAAAGATTAGACTCTGTTCTTTCAGCAGAAAAAAAGTTCATATCTTTTCCATTCTTTAGAAATCAGCATTAGAAAATAGCTTAGTTTGAGCAATTTTCCAATTTATGATGAAAAAACAGAGAAGTTGAGCTTTTTGTAAAAGCATACATTTCCAACATAACTTTGACTTTAACACAGCTATTTTTCACTTTTGTGACATCCCAAACATCTGAATAATGAAGGATAACAATCCTTTGCAGAACAATAGGGCCTTTGCACCTGTTGGTGCTCAGGCACTAACAAGACAAATAGAGCTTTTGATCACAAAGTAACAATTTATTTACACATAACTAAACTATTGAACTGTTGAACTAATTGCGCACATAACAACGGAGAAGGCTCTCGGCTGCTCCCGGTTGAATGAGGTGTCTCCCAGTAATCTGATGAGTCCGGATCAAGATTGGTCTCACTTTTTTCATCATCTTCATCGTTGGTTTCAACCTCAGGCTCAGGAGTAACGCAACGTGAGCTCCGCTGAACGCGTGTGGAACCTGACGCTGTTGTGGCCACCCCCGTCTCATCAAGATAGATTTTCATTTTCTTTTCAAAACACTCCTCCAGTGTCGTTTGCCTTTTTTTTCCCGCTCGTTCTCCACATTTTTCTCAAATTCTCACGCGTCTTCACAAGATCTCTCCAACTTCCGTTTCCTGACTATTTTTCTTCACTTCCTTTCTTGGCCCGAGATGAGTTCTTACAAAATGCAATACTGCCCTCCAGTGGCGAGTTTTTTTGCTTTAAACTGGGTTTTGAGCATTGTGCATTGCAGTTTAGGTGCAACAGAACCTAGAGATGCCTCTTGTGAAAAAAAAAAAAAAAAAGTAAAAGTAAAAGACGTATAAATACGTTTTTGGGACACTGAAACAATTAAAAATAGAACATATTTATACGTTTTTGGTAGCAAATGAGCAAGTGACCCAAAACTTGTGAACAATAGTAAAGCAACTCACGCCACTGTTCTGTTACTTGCTCCTTTTGTCAGTCATGCATGTGTAATCCATGACTCTTAGTGGTAGTATTTCCCTTTGTCCACATCAGAGTGAGGAACTCCTATTGCATCAATTATTAAAACGCGTTTTAACCCCTTAAGTTCTGGGTCACAGTGATATGACACGCAGCTGTACGGTGTTATTCAGGTGCCCTAACTACAATGTGAAGCTGTTTCCTGTTAAAAGATGTCACACTGACTCTGCGAGTACAGCAGCTGTGAACCGTTTTAATAAATCATGAACACTGTACGGTCACTCATCCGTTTAACGCCAGAAACTACTCTTTGTCTTTTTGATTAACTGGAGCCCGTGTGACTGCAGAGGGCTCTTCAGTGCAGTGGGGAATTAAAAATTTAAGAGTACTGACAGGCAAAGGCAATTCACAAATGGAAACAAACTTGCAGTCACTGAAACAGTTATGAAATACGCACGTCCGTGTTATTTCTGGGGAAAACGAAAGACCTGCTTTGACGTCAGAGTTGAAGTAGTAGTTCATAAATGTTTTTCTATAGTCAGAGGTGGGTAGTAACTAGGGTTGTTCCGATCATGTTTTTTTGCTCGCGATCCGATCCCGATTGTTTTAGTTTGAGTATCTGCCGATCCCGATATTTCCTGATCCGATTGCTTTTTTTTTTGCTCTCGATTCAATTCCAATCATTCCCGATAATTTTTCCCGATCATATACATTTTGGCAATGCATTAAGAAAAAAACAAATAAAACTCGGACGTTGAACATACAGTACATAAGTACTGTATTTGTTTATTATGACAATAAATCAATAAATCAAGATGGCATTTACATTATTAACATTCTTTCTGTGAGAGGGATCCACGGATAGAAAGACTTGTAATTCTTAAAGGATAAATGTGACTTTGTATATTGTGACTTTTTTTTGCTCTCGATTCAATTCCAATCATTCCCGATAATTTTTCCCGATCATATACATTTTTGCAATGCATTAAGAAAAAAAACAAATAAAACTCGGACGTTCAACATACAGTACATAAGTACTGTATTTGTTTATTATGACAATAAATCAATAAATCAAGATGGCATTTACATTATTAACATTCTTTCTGTGAGAGGGATCCACGGATAGAAAGACTTGTAATTCTTAAAGGATAAATGTGACTTTGTATATTGTGACTAAATATGCCATCTAGGGTATTTGTTGAGCTTTCAGTAAATGATACTGTAGCCATTTAACTGTTCTGCCCAAATGCATGATGGGAAGTGCAACCATTACTGTGCGTAGTGGCACCAATTGATATATCTTCTCTGCGTTGGGAAATAACATAGGGTGTTAAGAAAAAGATCAACTACTACCTTTCTTCCCCACATTGCTTCCCACGATATTTCTAATTGTTGAGAGAGGGATTGTTAGGCTTTAGCCAATTAAAAAAAGGCTTCAAAGACTGCCAAAATCCACTCTACTCATTTTACGCTGCCTTTTAGCTCTATATATAGGTAAAACGGCGCCATTATAAATTGAACGCGGCAATGCGTGAGTGGGTCGTGCAGCGCATGCGTTAATTGCGTCAAATATTTTAACGTGATTAATTTTTAAAAAATTAATTACCGCCGTTAACGCGATAAATTTGATAGCCCTACTTTAAGCCAAAACTAAAGACTCTGGATGGGTGTAAGACATTTTGTCTGTAACGTTAAGTACAATTAGAAAATGATTTAATTAAAAAATATATATACAATATATATTTTATATATATATTAGGGCTGTCAAACGATTAAAAATTTTAATAGAGTTAGTTACAGCTTAAAAATTAATTAATCGCAATTAATCGCAATTCAAACCATCTATAAAATATGCCATATTTTTCTGTAAATTATATATATATTCTGTAAAATAAATTGTTGGAATGGAAAGATAAGACACAAGATGGATACATATATTCAACATACAGTACATAAGGACTGTAGTGGGCATTTCACTCTACTGTCATTTAAATCCGTCTACTTTTTCCAAAGCTAGTGAACGACGCCTTAATAATCAGACTTCTTCCTTTTTCATCTGATTTATTAATAAAATGGCCTCAAACCATTGTCCTCTTTAGACCGTAGTAAAACTCCCAAAAAAATACACAAGCATTGCATTAGCAACAACGTTAGCTTAGCACGCTATACAGGTTCACTAAACATAAACAAAAAGCGTCTCATACAAAAAATAGAACATTTCGCTTACTAACATAATATGTACATTCTTTACAACAACCATACTTACGGACAAATCTTGTCCAAGGATCATATAAGCACAACATTACCACGTAGGCGTCAGCCCGAGACGTCGTGCAGCCATATTGAACTGGCAAGAAAGCAATAAACCATGTCGCAAAGCGACCACAAGAGTTCGCTGTTAGACAGCACAAAAAAACCTTGCTTTAAAACTTACCAAAAGGCAGAATACTGTCTGAGTTTGACATGTGCGTTAATTGCGTCAAATATTTTAACATGATTAATTTAAAAAATTAATTATCGCGTGTTAACAATAATATATATATATATATATATATATATATATATATATATATACATATATATATATATATATATATATATATTATACAGTGGGGAGAACAAGTATTTGATACACTGCCAATGTTGGCAGTGTATCAAATACTTGTTCTCCCCACTGTATATTAAAAAAAGGCATGTCCGATATTTTTTTTGCCGATTCCAATACTTGAAAATGACGTGATCGGACCCGATCGATCGGCACATCTTTAGTAGTAACGCGTTACATTTACTGCATTACATTTACTTGAGTAACTTTTTGAGACAAATGTACTTCTAAAAATACTTTTACGAAGCCATACTGTTTACTTTTTGAGGAAATTTGTGAAGAAAATGTAGTTTTTTTTTTACTCCGCTACATTGAGCTACGCTAGTAGTTACCTTTTTCCTCTGTATTCTACATGTCAGATTTTAGTTTTGCCAGAGATGCCAACTGTGGGTCTAACAGTTTAGACAATGAGACATCGCAACAATTATCACATGACTCCATCATCATCACGCTGGCCTGTTCAATCACGTGGCGTCTTTAAAGCACCGTAAAAAATGTAGTATTTGACATGAAGCACTGCCATCAACATGACGCAGATTTTAACTTCTTTTTATTTGGCACCGATTGACCACAGTGACCACAGGGAACCGGCGATATGATCCTTTAAGTTTCATAATAGGAGATATGTTTTCTTCCCTAGAGGGCACTCATGCTCTTTGGACAATTTTTTTTCTCCCGCCGATTTTTTTGGGTTGTATTTTTTTGGCTTAATGTGGTACGTTATAGTCTTCTTCTTCAAAGTATAATTATAACAGTTCATATAGATGTTTATGTTGAGGGAAAAAAAACACCATTGTTAAAAAAAAAAAAAAAACATCACAAGAAGTTACTTACATTGTTACTCATTTTACTTGTGTTACTATGACCCTTTTAATTTCATTATTGGAAATATGTTTTCTCCACAAGAGGGCACTCATGCTCTTTAGACGAATAATGCTTTTTTTCTGTAGATTTTTTGTACTCTTGCTGGAATTCAATGATTTTTTGTCTTTGGCTTAATGTGGTCATGTAATATGTTAGAGTACAGTATAATGATAACAGTTCATATAGATAAATGTGCTGAGAAAAAAACAATACTATTGTTTAAAAAAAAAAAAAAACGATTGAGCTTTTTGGAACCAAACACTCTAAGTGGGTCTGGCGGGCCACGAAAGATGCGCATGCTGAAAAGCACCTCATACCCACTGTGAAGTATGGGGGTGGGTCAGTGATGCTGTGGGGCTGTTTCGCTTCCAAAGGCCCTGGGAACCTTGTTAGGGTGCATGGCATCATGAATGCTTTGAAATACCAGGACATTTTAAATCAAAATCTGTTGCCCTCTGCCCGAAAGCGGAAGATGGGTCATCACTGGGTCTTTCAGCAAGACAATGACCCTAAACATATGGCCAAATCTACACAGAAATGGTTCACCATACACAAAATCAAGCTCCTCCCATGGCCATCTCAGTCCCCAGACCTTGTTTTGTTGGCAAAAGGGGGTTGTACAAAGTATTAACACCAGGGGTGCTAATAATTGTGACGCACATTATTTGATGTCAAATAATTATTTCTTTATGTGGGATTTTTTCCCCCACTAAATAAATGCACTTGTATTGAAGGTTGGATTTTTCTCTTTTTTTCCATTAAGGTCCCATATTATTTGAATTAAAAAATATATATATTAGAAGCTAAAAAACACATCTCAACCAGGGGTGCCAATCATTATGGAGGGCACTGTATGTCTAATCGTTTTAAGGTTTTGAAAATAAGTTTTTGAAAATGGGCCCCCTACAGATCGGCCCTCAGCCCTGTGTCCTGTCAACTGATAGTGAAGTCTATGAATAAACAAATCTTACTGTGCTTCCAAAAAAGCAAGATGGAGCGCATCCTAGCTTGAGACACATCATAAACTCCGGTGAGAGGTGCAGCACGTCTCACATGAGTGGCACGACCCAAACACTTGACACGATGCAAGCTAACGTACTCCACGTATAATATGAAAATGAAAACGATGTTGCATTTTCGTCTCGTAGTTGTCCCGTCAAACAAAAACTTGCATTCCTCACGTTATGTTTCAGCCCTCCCAAGCCACGTTTTTAGCTCGTCATTGTCACGTCATCTTCATTGAAAAGTTGTTCATCTACGAAATATTTTCCTAATCGTCATTTTTGACGAAAACAACACTGTCCAGCTGCAATATTTTGCATTTTTGCATGCTGTCTTGCATGTTTTCATATGCATTGAGCTGAAATGCAAACTGTCTGTTTATTAAACATCTCGGTTTTCACTTGAGACGGGCGCATTCACTTCTGGTAAATGAATGTCACAGAGAGTCCAAAGCTGCAGTCAGGCATGAAGGAGCATTTGAAACCCAATTTACACATCATATTCCAGTCCACTGAAATGACTTTGAACTTTCACAAGAATGTTTCAAAGTTTTCTTTATGAATAGTAATAACATTGTGTATGTGCGTTTTTAAAAAAAATAAGTGCGAGGAGCACCTGCAATACAAATACCCTTCACATTATTTATTAAAGTTAATAATAAATGTTGAATTTCAAGCCTCAGTATTGCGTGGTACAGAAAAGAACGATTTTACTTTCTGTTCTTGGCTTGAAAAAATGTTTTATACATCAGATGTCAGTGTTTTATCTCGAGCCGTCATCCTACTTTGACCATTAATGGGAATCAATGGAGGCATCGTTTTATTGAGCTGATAAAAAGCCCGGAGTCAGATGCAGATATGCCACAGTCTCAGCTAAATAGCTCTTCTCTTGTATTGTTATCTCCACGGATGAAATCACGAAAAAATTTCATTTAATTTTGGCCCGCCGGCACTCGCAGGCTTGCAGACCTTTTGTGCTTTCATGAAATACTCTTTTTATTCTCCCCAGATGGGACAAGTTAATATCTCTGACAATTAAGCCTAATGGAGTTGGTTCCTATTCACCCTATCGGAGCTAATTTGTACGACTGACTCTCTCTTTTGATCTCATGCAAATCACTGGATTGCAGCCAAATGCTAAACATTTCAATGCAGTTTATGAAGGAAGAAACTATTTCGATTGTTTCAGACAGATTAGTTTTATGTTTATCCCAGTCATAATGACTGCAAGTGTCCATATTGCAATGTCTTGCATCGTTATCGATCACAGTACATTTTTTAAATACCGTATTGGCCCGAATATAAGACGGCCCTGATTATAAGACGACCCCCTCTTTTTCCAAGACTCAAATTTGAAAAAAAGACTTTTTGAACACCATGTTAATTTTTATACAGAAAGTAATTACAGTACATCTGAAACAAATTATAACAATTAGGGGTGTAACGGTACACAAAAATCTCAGTTCGGTGCCAGAGGTTGCGCTAGACTTTTTCGTTGTCTGTCATTTTGACTGACAGTGTCATAAAAATCCGGTCATAATCTATTTTTACCCGTCACTTACATTTTTAAAATGATAATAATGACATATTCAATATTATTTAGTTTTCATTCATTTTTAATTAATATTCTGTCCGAACAAGCTTAACAAGAGGCAAACAGACAGCGGAGTGCACCAATCAGCGACGGGCAGACGTGCCGTTAGCAAAGCGGCGAGTGCAGGACGAGGGACTTGCGCGCGGACGTAAACATACGAGGAGAACGGAGTTTATTCAACATGGCTAGCGCGAGACAGACCGTTGTCAATGACTCGTGACGATGTGTTTTAGCTCATTTAAAACTGAACTTACCGCGGATCGGAACATATTCTCGGCTCTCCCGTTCGCCATCCGTGTTGTTGTAGAGACGACTTTCGGCGCGCAGGAGTGACGTTGCTCGTAAAGAACACGTCACGCAAATAAACAAATCTGATTTGTCGATTGATTTTGTACCTACTCGAGAGGCTGTGTCCCAGACTTTTCTCTCAGTGTTTGAAAAATACAGGGAGAACAGTCTGGCCGTGCCAGGCAAATACTCAGTTGCCTTGACATTTTTCCGAGTAAGGCCAACGACGTCATGCATCAAGAGAGACAATAGCTAATTAATATGCTCACTCGCCACCTTGTGGTCTGGGGTGTGAATTGCAACCTGTCAAAATAACAGATGGACTTCAGTTTTTTCCGTCTACGTTTTAAAAAAACGGTCAACAACGGAAAATATTCGGTTAACGCGACCCCTGTTCGGTACGTACCTCGGTTTTGAGGTCACGGTTCGGTTCATTTTCGGTACAGTAAGAAAACAAAATGCAAAATATATATGTGCTAGTTGTAGAGATCACGTAATTTTCAAAGTATCGGAATAGGCAAAAAGTATCGGCCATGCCTTTTTTTAATATATATATATATATATATATATATTTTTTTTTTTATTAAATCGTTTTCTAATTGTATTTAACGTTACAAACATAATATGTTACACTCATCCAGAGTCTTTAGTTTAGGCTTAAGGTAGGGTTATCAAATTTATCCCAATAACGGCAGTAATTAATTTTTTAAAAAATGTATCACGTTAAAATTTTTAACGCAATTAATGCATGTGCTGCACGACCCACCTACGCATTGTCGCGCTCAATCTGTAATGGCGCCGTTTTACCTATATAGAGAGATAAAAGGCAGTGTAAAATGAGTAGAGTGAATTTTGGCAGCCTTTGGAGCCCCATTTTAATTGGCTAAAGCCTTACAATCCCTCTTCCTACGATTAGAAATATCATGGGAAGCAATGTGGGGAAGCAAATGATCTTTTTCTTAACACCTTATATTATTTCCCAACGCAGAAAAGATATATCAATTGGTAGCACTACGCACAGTCATGGTTCCACTTCCCATCATGCATTTGGGCATGGCTACAGTATCATTTACTGAAAGCTCAACAAATACACTAGATGGCAATATTTAGTCACAATATACAAAGTCACAAGTCTTTCTATCCGTGGATCCCTCTCACAGAAAGAATGTTAATAATGTAAATGCCATCTTGAGGATTTATCGTCATAATAAATAAAATACAGTACTTATGTACTGTATGGTGAATGTATATATTCGTCCGAGTTTTATTCATTTTTTTCTTAATGCATTTGCAAAATGTATATGATTGGGAAAAATTATCGGGAATTGAATCAGGAGCAAAAAAAGCAATCGGATCGGGAAATATCGGGATCGGCAGATACTCAAACTAAAACGATCGGGATCGGATCAGGAGCAAAAAAACATGATCGGAACAACCCTAGCTAGTTGTTTATTACACACCTTTCAACAATAGTAACATTAGCCTATACAAAGCTAGAATTCTGCTCAAAAAGTAGCGGGTATTTAAAGATAACCCAACAACAATTTGCCCTTCAGACCCCGCATATTGGTCAGCTTTCTTTCTGAAAGAAAGAAGAAAAAAGAAGTCCTGTGCTAAAGAGAAAAGCAATCCCAATGAAAAAGATTTTAACATGTATTTTACAAATGAAATGCCTCAATGAATCATTTTTTTTCTTATGAACGGTTTTCAAAAGCTTTATTGGTGGATTTTCTCAAAGTGCCACACAGAAATTTTTTAATTTAATTGTGTAAGCAAAATCTGTGTATTATTATTATTCAATTACAGGTGTTTTAGCTCATTTCAATTTATTTAAATGGGGTATTATTTATTTTATTATGTGTTTATATTTTACAAATGTGATGTGGTATTCATTGATATTGTATAGTTGTTTAGTTCCTATGTGAATATTAGTTCCTACTTGTTTTGTTGTGGTAGGAAGGTTTTGTATTGAACACTGGGCCGTGTTGGTTATTATTATAACAGAGAAGACAGCAGTAAATCAATAAAGACAAGTCAACTGTGCCCCGATCTACCACTCAAGAGGCCTGATGGACTCAAAAAGTGGGTTACGATTGCATATTAGTTTGAAAATGGACCGGATCCACCGTATTTTTACACAAGTGACTTCCGGTCTGCCCAATCCTAGCTACCGGTAGTAGTATTGACGCAGGAGGGTCGCGTCTCGCGTCAAATAATAACTCTGCCGTTCTTTTCGCATGCGTCATGTTGAGCCGCTTCTGGGACGCGTCTAACACGCAGCAGCACTGCAACTGATGTGCATTGGCTGATTGAATTTAACGCCCGCGTTTCACTGCGTTCTCGCGGCGGCCACGTTGTCGCGCCGTTGACGTTTCTGGGTTATACTGTCCTACCGTATTGGTCCTCATTATAGTAGAGAAGACTGAATGACACACAAAGAAACTGTAACCTGATCGACTCACAGCCTCGAAAAGTAAGGGTTACATTACGTCAGAAACTCGTTCAGTACGCCTCCGTTCCGAACCGAGCACCACGTACCAAAACAGTTCAATACAAATACATGTACTGTTACACCCTTAATAACAATATATTTAAGAGAAAAAGCATGTTATTTTGCCTCATTCAAATCTTAATATCTGAACATTTAAATATGTAAACTAAAGTGCAATCACTCGATTGTAAAGAAATGGCTTCTGGTTTTTGAAATGTAAATAAACCAATCGATTGTGATAAAACAACAAAATTGCAATACCTGCATTAACCATCAAAGTGAAGTCTAACTGTAAAGTGAAGTCTAACTGTAACTGTAGTCTTGAAACAAATCTGAATAAGGAAAAACATTGCAATGAAATAATGCAAACTGGTTCAACTTGAGAGGAGCTGAGATCTGTCATGACAGAACATCGCTTCAATGATATCTGGCGCCATCTAGCATCGTGAATGGGTATAACGTCTAGACCGCGAATAGAACAGTAAGACGACCCCCACTTTTTCAATCTTATTTCAATGCAAAAAACACTGTCTTAAATTCGGGCCAATACGGTCAAAATTTAGTCAATAACGTACGCATAATAATATACATTTGATTACTTTTTTTTTTTTTTTTTTACATTTTAGAGGAAGCTGAGCTTCCCTTGCAGTCATAGAGCAATCGCCTCTGATTCTGAGGTTGGTGAAATGCATTGTGGGGGTACACTTGAAAGCAGCAAACATAAAGTGGGACTTTCATCAAACGGAACAAGAGATGTATGAGTGTGCGAGGGCGTTCACAGCCTTCAATGAAGAGTCAGGTTCAATAATGCATTCCAACAAAATAGGTCAGTCAAGATCTAATTAAGGAGAGCAGGCAGGATGGAGGGGAAAGTGGTGAGGGAGAAAGGTAGACAGAAACAAATGACCGTGTATTTGTAACTTAATTAGAGTGTAAGATGACAAGGGTGGACAGATTTGGCTAAGAATCTCCTTTATACACATATTTTATTTTGACGAAAAGTTGAATGGCGTAATACAGTAGAATACCTGCCAAGTTTCAAGTGAGGTTATGAAATCAACATAGTTCTGGTGCTTCCAGTAAGTCACCACTAGGGGAAGCCAACACATAACAATACCAAAGTAAAACTGTAGAGTCCGGAGTTACAATAGTGACATCTTGTGGACGGATGAACAATATATCAGTTTAGGAAGAAATCAAACTTAAAAATTTGCCAAATTAAGATCAAGGAACAGAACACTCCAAGCCTGACATCTGCTAGATGTCAGTCCTTAACTAACTTGTAGAAATACCACCTAAAACAAACGATGCAAAACAATAAATGCCTGCAGCATAAGACACTCTAAAACATGGGCAAAAAAATATGTGTAAATGTTTTTTCCGTGAGCTTTTGAAAAATAAACATGTTTGTGAAAGCGCACTCCTGTGGAAAGACACTTCATCATGTTAATGTTCAAAGACTGATACTGTATTTTTATACAAGTTAAAATTAGCCCTGTGAGAAATTCATCAAATTCAGTTAATTGAAAGTTCATAGAATTAAAAAATAATCAAGAAGAAATTAATATAAACTATGCAATTTTTTTAACCTGCCTATCTAAGGAATCGGAATCGTTTCAAACCGGAATCGAAACGTGGAATCGGAATCAGAACTGTTCAAATTCAAACGATGCCCAACCCTAGTCTTAGTCATATTCTAGTCATTTCAAAATGTGTTCGTCTTCCTCTAGTTTTAGTCAGCGAAAACAAATTTTGTCAAGTTTTAGTCAACAGTGCTACAAAATCCAACTTGGCGACCGTCACAAAACAAAGAGCTCTTTAAGTTGAAAATTCTTGTAAATAAATGCTTAAATCATTGATTTTCTATAGATATGAACGTAAACAGTCTAGATTCTTGGTTGAAAGCACAAAAACGGGCAGTTATCGTTCATTTTACGTAAATATTTCAAGCAAAAATTACGATATTGTGTAATCCAAGATGGCGGCCTTTACCTAACAAAAAGCTTTTTAAGTAGAAATTTTTTGTAAATAAATGCTTAAATCACAAAATCTCTACAGATATCACCGTAAAACAGTCTAGATTCTTGGTTAAAAGCAAAAAACAGGCAGTTATCGTTCATTTTACGTAAATATATCCAGCAAAAGTTACGGTATTGTATAATCAAACATGGCGGTCGTCACGAAACAAAGAGCTTTTAAAGTTGAAAATTATTGTAAACAAAAGCTTAAATCGCGTTAATTTCTATAGATATGAATGTAAAACAGTCTCGATTCTTGGTTAAAAGCAAAAAAAACGGGCAGTTATCATTCATTTTACGTAAATATTTCAAACCAAAGTAATTTTATCCATTGATATATACATATTTTTTTCCCCACACATCACAGTGAAAACCAACTCAACATTTTGCGTGGGTCGTACCCCGACACGAAGGCGTGGCGCAATGTCTGCGCGAGCTGTCTTGTTAACTGGTTGAGTCTATGGAAGTACCGTATTGGCCCGAATATAAGACTGTGGTTTTTTTGCATTGAAATAAGACTGAAAAAGTGGGGGTCGCCTTATATTCGCGGTCTAGACATTATACCCATTCACGACGCTAGATGGCACCAGATATCATTGAAGCGATATTCTGTCATGACAAATCTCAGCTACTCTCAAGTTGAACCAGTTTGCATTATTTTATTGCAATGTTTTTCCTTATTCAGATTTGTTTCAAGACGACAGTTACAGCTAGACTTCACTTTGATGGTTAATGCAGTTATTGCAATTTTTGCTGTTTTATCACAATAGATTGGTTTATTTACATTTCAAAAACCAGAAGCCATTTACGAATTTGATTGCACTTTAGTTTACATATTTAAATGTTCAGATATTAAGATTTGAATGAGGCAAAATAACATGCTTTATCTCTCAAATATATTGTTATAATCATTTGTTTCAGTACTGTAACCCGATCGATCGGGTCCGATCACGTCATTTTCAAAGTATCGGAATCGGCTAAAAAATATCGGCCATGCCTTTTTTTAATATATATACATTTTTTAATTAAATCGTTTTTTAATAGTATTTAACGTTTTCCCTCATAATATGTTACACTTATCCAGAGTCTTTAGTGTAGGCTTAAGGTAGGGTTATCAAATTTATCCCAATAACGGCGGTAATTATTTTTTTTTTTTAAATGTATCACGTTAAAATATTTAACGCAATTAATGCATGCGCTGCACGACCCACTCACACAATGTCGCGCTCAATCTGTAATGGCGCCGTTTTACCTATATCGAGAAAAAAAAGGCAGCGTAAAATGAGTAGAGTGAATTTTGGCAGCCTTTGGAGCCTTTTTTTCATTGGCTAAAGCCTTACAATCCCTCCCCCCACGATTAAAAATATCATGGCAAGCAATGTGGGGAAGCAAGGTAGCAATTGATCTTTTTCTTAACACCTTATGTTATTTCCTAACGCAGAGAAGATATATCAATTGGTAGCACTACGCACAGTCATGGTTCCTCTTTCCATCATGCATTTGGGCATGGCCTTCAGTATCATTTACTTAAAAGCTCACCAAATACACTAGATGGCAATATTTAGTCACAATATACAAAGTCACAAGTCTTTCCGTGGATCCCTCTCACAGAAAGAATGTTAACAATGTAAATGCCATCTTGAGGATTTATTGTCATAATAAACAAATACAGTACTTATGTACTGTATGTTGAATGTATATATTCGTCAGAGTTTTATTCATTTTTTTCTTAATGCATTGACAAAATGTATGTGATCAGATACTCAAACTAAAAGGATCGGGATCGGATCGGGAGCAAAAAAACATGATCGGAACAACCCTAACTGTAATTATTTTCTGTATAAAAATTAATTTAGTGTTCAAAAAGTGTTTGTTCAAACTTGAGTCTTGAAAAAGAGGGGGGTCGTCTTAAAATCAGGGCCGTCTTATATTCGGGCCAATACAGTATAGTGATAACAGTTCTATAGATGACGTTGTGCTGAGAAAAAAATATCGGACATTGGAGGCAAATTACTCACAAATGTTACTCATTACTTGCATATTCTATACTTTTTTACTTGTACTTGAGTACATTTTTTGGATGTTATTATTTCAATATTATCTTGAAGTAACGCTACTCTTACTTGAATCAAATATTTGGCTACTCAACCCACCTCTGAACACATTACATCTGGAACAGAAGAGCGGTAATCTACCAAATGAGAGGAATTTTTGATGCCTGCCTCTTTGAGTTTTTAATTAGTTTGAAATGCCAACTGCCAGCAGCAACCGACGCCAACAACCCAATCATACAATTCAAGTCACGGTGTGAGCATGCAATTGTTAGCATTGATTTTATTCCCGCGTTAATTATTAAGTCTCTTCATGGGCAATAGCGAAAAAAAGAAAGCTTGGTCATAAGTCTCCTTTTTTTTGTCAGCCATGCACATTCCAATTACCATCACACGAATATGTGAACAGTCATGCATATTTCCGAGCTGCTTAATCACCGCGCCGTCGTTCGCACACGCAAAAATACCATAAAACAAGTCAACATGAAATGACATTATGACTCATCTGACGTGCAAATCCCCAAACACGCAGCCATATAATCTATAATATGCACTAGTTGCATGTCGTCGAATGCGACATCTTTTTAAAACCGTTTTGATGATGCACTACACATTAATATTCATTTGTTTATCACAAAGACGTAAGTCATTCTCATTTTACATATGGAGAACCTTACAGTATAATCCCCATGGAAGGAGGATTAATTGAATACCCATTGTATTAAACTGCATTGCTGAGTGAGTGTACTGTATATAAACGGGTTTAACTGAATTGCATGTCCTTTCAATAATAAACTACCCTCGGAACGCAATGTATCATGTAGAAAGCAATTTTCATGTTTTGTCTTCCCTTTTTAAAAATAGAATTTATCCTCTGAAGGAAATAAAAGTAACATGTTCCTCAATGATTTATTGCTCGTACCCATTGCCCACTTTTCTGCCCGTGTCTCCACTGATTTGGCCAAAATGAAAGCAAAAAAGCGAATAACTTTGGTTCAGATTAATATTAAAAGACTCTTGTCCCTTTCAAGGATTCCACTCGCTTCTAGACATGAAAATGGATGCCTTTCTGGGTTATTTAATCATTCTTTCTGTGCGTATTAATAATTTAGTTGCTCTTGGGACACAACATAATAGGCTGACTCAAAGATTTAGTCCCGTATACCGTATATATACAATAAAGGGGTTTCCTCGGCTACTATGCATAAGTAATGCTGTATGTTTAACATTAGTTCATTATTTATTGCCAGTCTTTTTCATAATTCACACAAAATGTTGCATGGTTTTTTCGAAGCAGTTTTAAAGGTGAATGTTTAAAATCAGTGAACACTTGCAAAGCTTAAATTGTCAGTGAATTATTTAGGGCTCCAGCTATCGATTATTTTAGTAGTTGATTAATCGATGAACTAAGCAGTAATCGGATAAGGAACGTGAAAATTTAAAACACGCGAGCTTAGCCTCAAACGTTATAAAAATAAAATAAAATAAGTAGAGTTGTTCCGATCATATTTTTTTGTTCCCGATCCTATCCCGATCGTTTTAGTTTGAGTGTCTGCCGATCCAGATATTTCCCGATCCGATTGGTTTTTTTTTTTTTTTTTTTTTGCTCCCGATTCAATTCCGATCATTCTCGATAATTTTTCCCGATCATATACATTTTGGCAATGCATTAAGAAAAAAATGAATAAAACTCGGACGAATATATACATTCAACATACAGTACATAAGTACTGTATTTGTTTATTATGACAATAAATCCTCAAGATGGCATTTACATTATTAACATTCTTTCTGTGAGAGGGATCCACGGATAGAAAGACTTGTAATTCTTAAAGGATAAATGTGACTTTGTATATTGTGACTAAATATTGCCATCTAGTGTATTTGTTGAGCTTTCAGTAAATGATACTGTAGCCATTTAACTTCTGCCCAAATGCATGATGGGAAGTGCAACCATGACTGTGCGTAGAGGTACCAATTGATATATCTTTTTTGCATTGGGAAGTAACATAGGGTGTTAAGAAAAAGATCAATTACTACCTTTCTTCCCCACATTGCTTCCCACGATATTTCTAATCGCAGGGAGAGGGATTGTAAGGCGTTAGCCAATTAAAAAAGGGCTCCAAAGGCTGCCAAAATTCACTCTACACATTTTACGCTGCCTTTTAGCTCTATATATTGGTAAAACGGTGCCATTACAGATTGAATGCGACAATGCGTGAGTGGGTCGTGCGGCGCATGCGTTAATTGCGTTAAATATTTTAACGTGATAAACTTTTAAAAAATTAATGGGATAGATTTGCTAACCCTACCTTAAGCCTAAACTAAAGACTCTGGATTAGTGTAACATATTATGTCTGTAACGTTAAATACAATTTGAAAACGATTTCATTAGAAAATATATTTATATTAAAAAAAGGCATGTCCGATATTTTTTTGCCAATTCCGATACTTTGAAAATGACGCGATCGGGCCATCTCTAAAAATAAGGATTTATGTACAACAAAAGCACAATTGGCTAAATTACGCAGCAAAAGTCTGCTCGCTTAAATGCTATAAAACGCTAACTTTTTTTTTCCACCTGCCTAAAACTTTTGCACAGTACTGTATATTTTTATTATATTATGTATATACAGGATATACTGTATGTATATATTTTCCCCAAGTGGAAGCTTCCATAATCCTAATAAATTTAATAATTCAATCAATTCAAATCAATAAAACTCAATGCAAACACTTTCCAAATAAACCATTACAACCCCTCTTTAAATAAACGAATACTCGAGGCAGCAAAATTTAATTCGAATATTTTTTTCTAATCGAATACTCGAGTTATTCAATTAATCATTGCAGCACTAGAATTATTAGAGTTTTCCAACATTGTTGACTGATAAGAACATTTTTACATGATATTATATATTATGAATATCGGTTTTTCATGATCGGTTTTGGGCTAATATGCACGTTGCCTTCAAAGAGAATGTAAAAGCCTTCCACGTTTACACAAGAGTTGGTCACAGCTTTATACAGCAGTTATGCTTATTAACCATTAGATGTTTAAGTCATTTGCTCGCAAAAAACGTATAAATACGTTCTATTTTTAATTGTTTCAGTGTCCCAAAGATGTATTTATACGTCTTTTACGTTTTGGTTTTTTTTACAAGAGAGATCTGTGGGTTCTGATTCAATTTAGCTCCAAAGCACAAAGATGAAAATCCATTTTAAAGCAATAAAACTGGCCACTGGAGGGCAGTAGCGCATTTGGTAAGACCCGCAACCCGAGTCAAGGGAAACGAATGGCCGGGCTGCTGGCGGAAGTCGACCGATTGGAGAACAACCTAGAGGACACCCGGTATGCCAGGCGGTGGACGACCGAGCAGAACGACCGGGACCACCAGTGCAGCTGACGATGCCATTGAGTCCGTGCTGCTCGCCGAGCAGACCCCGCAGAGAATCAAAAAAATCCATCTTTTTGAGACAGGCGGCAATGAGGGAAAAGTTTACCCGGCTGTCGCAGCCACAACAGCGTCATCTCTCAGTTAGTTATGTGTAAATAAATTGTTACTTTCCGATCAAAAGCTCTATTTGTCTTGTTGTTTGTTATTTTGTAAAGGGAAAACATTATTCAGATGTTTGGGATGTAACTAAAGCAAAAAATAGCTGTGTTAAAGTCAGATATGTTTGAAATGTATGCTTTCACAAAAAGCTCAATTTCTCTGTTTTTTCATCAGAAATTGGAAAATTGCTCAAACTAAGCTATTTTCTAACGCTGATTTCTAAAGAATGGAAAAAGATATGAACTAACTTTTTCTGCTGAAAGAAGAGAGTCTAATCGTTCTTTTAGTGGGTTCCATATTTATATAGCAATAGAACAGAATTTTCTGTGGGCCTTGCAAAATCAGTCAAAATCCAGTAAAACGGCCGGGAGTGAAGGGGGTTGCACCGGTGAAAATGGCAGGGAGTGATAGAGTTAAATGTGTAAAGTTAAAATGCTTGAAAGCAGAGCATTTGCATTCATGGTGCAACAATTAAATGAACAATAAAGGATTGAAAAAACATAAATTATAAGCTCATTACATTATATTACTGCGTTACCAGAAAGAAATAGTCACGAAGAAAAGTAATAAAATACAAAAATCCATGCAAAATGCATCTTGGGAATTTTCATTACATATTGCCTGACTGTATTTTTAATGCTTTGGTCGCCCCCTAGTGGCTTTTTATGGTAAGTATTCAATAAGTAATTTAATCGTGAATGATTCCTTTTATTTAATGATGAGGTTGCCTCCCTTGGCTGTGACTCTTGAATTGCATATGGTGTCGGCGAAGACGAAAAATTCTGAATCCTGCCTCCAAAGTGGAAGAATTCGGTTGCGGGGGATTGAGTGGGGCTTGCTCCGCATGTATATAAAAGGCTCCCGCGGCGTGAGACCACGCCAATAACGTCAGCACTCGTACACGTCACATTGGGCGTGCACAGCGGTGCTACTAAACATTGAAAACAGCAATTATGGTGGAATGTCGGCTTTAATTTACTGTATTAATAATATTTTTAAATTAAATATGTGGAATGTTTCCATTTTTGTGCCTTTTTGAACAAAAGAAAAATGCCATTGCTTTGAATGGGCGGGCATATTTTTTTTCCGGGTTGAGGAGCTTGGTGGGGTCAAAGTGCATCATTTGCTGTCGCCTCGTAAATCTCCACTGCCCCCTAGGGCTTGGCATGAATACTACATCGTTTTCATGCGAAATTGCGGCATTGTTCGAATGGAGACGGGCCCATATAAATGCAAATTTGAAATTTTTCGTATTTTCGGAGCGTCACCATGTAAACAGCCCCCTAGTAATTATTAGAGCATCCACTGGGGCATCACAATACAATTGGCACTAACACATTGAGTGGATGACCACATAAATCAGTCGGGTTTTTAATTAAAAAAATATATATTTATGTTTTTTGCGTCATACTTGTAGAGCGCCACAGCCACTTACCCTCCCTCCTGCTAAGCAGTGCGGCCAAACTGTCCAGCTTGCGCTTGGTGCTTCAAGTTAACAATGATTGACAGGTGTTTAGCTTTGATCTTGCCAGAGAAGCTTGGTAAGCCTATGATCAAAGGCACAGTTAAACCTGCATAAGTTTGCTGTGGCAACTCATTGTGTAAGTGAGCGTCAAAGCTTGAGTGGACTCACTCATTGAAGCCTTTAATAAAAACAAGCACTTTTCAATGTTATTCTTCTTTAAAAATAATTCACCTTATGAAGGCAGCACGGTGGAACAGTAACATGTTTAGTACTGCAACGATTAATCGATTAACTCGAGTATTCGATAAGAAAAAAATATTCGAATTAAATTTTGTTGCTTCGATTATTCGTTTAATTAAAGTGGCGTTTTAATGGTTTATTTTGAAAGTGTTTACGTTTAGTTTTATTGATTAGGGTGGATACACTGTCCTCTGGTCGGCCTCATTTCACATGGCTGAATCCAACTGCTCCATGTTAAGACCAACGTAAGCAAAGTTTTTGTTTGGGCTCATGTTTTTTAATGCATTCGTGATTAAGTTTTTAGGCACATTTAGTCGTTTTTAGTGGGAATATGAGTCTACACCATTTGTTAAGAGTGTTGTAAAAGAAAAAAAATATGTTAGCATTTTATAGCATTTAAGCTAGGAGACTTTTGCTATGTAAGTTAGCCAATTATTTTGTTGTTGTACATAGATCCTCATTTATTTGTTTTGTTTTTTTATACCGTTTGAGGTTCACCCCCGGTATTTTAATTTTTCATGTTCTTTATCCGATTACTCGATTATTCGAACTAACTACCTAATCGATTAATCGACTACTAAAATAATCGATAGCTGCAGTCCTAAACATGTTTGCAATTTTTGTTAAAAAAATATCTTTGTTTTCCCACTATCAGATTGGGACTCGTTATCAGCAAATTCTCTAAATCAGGTGACTCGAGACAAACCTAGTAATAAACTTCTGTATTGAAGTTTGGCGGATGCTATGTGGTTATTAAATTGACACACGAGTCAGTGCCAATTGCATTCAAACGTAGAGAACACAATGAGATTAAAACCTTTAAACTGTAAGAGTTGAATATTACCTTTTTTCCAACAACCTCAAATGGAGCCTATTATGCTTACGCTTTTATAGCACAATCTGCTGCTTTTAATTCTTATTTATCCTGTCGTAACTAAGCTTGTTCATTGTATTTTGTCTCAGATGGCTACACAACAGACGACATTGAGTTCTACTGGCGAGGAGGCAACAATGCGGTAACGGGTGTGGACAAGATTGAGCTGCCACAGTTCTCCATCGTCGATCACAAGCTCATCTCTAAGAATGTTGTCTTCTCAACAGGTAAGGAGAATGAAGTGAAATACTAGTGATAGTGAAAAAGTCAACTCAGGAAAATGTGGTGCACTGCGTGGGAGCATCCAGCAGAGGCGCCGTTGAGTCAGTTAGCAGTCAAAATAAGATAATAGTACAGTTAGTCCCCGGGTTTCGAACGAGTTCCGTTCCTACACTGCCGACGTAACCCGAATTTCACTGTAAACCAGAATTAACCCTTTAGGTTAATTCTTCCCAGCGTGAAAGCGACACTTGAAACGAGGGCTGCAGCTATCGATTATTTTACTAGTCGATTAATCGATGAACCGTTAGTTCGAATAACCGAGTAATCAGATAAGGAACATGAAAATTTTAAATTACCCTAACTGAGCCTCAAACAGTACAATAAATAAATAAATTATGATCTATGTACAACAAAAGAGCAATTGGCTAACTTACATATCATAAGTCCGCTAGTTTAAATACTATAAACTAACTTTTTTTAAAGTGCTCTTACCAAATTGTTCAGACCCATATTCCCACAAAAATAGGCTAAATATACCTATAAACTAAATTACGAACGCATTTGAAAAACAACAACAAAAAAACTAAGCTTATGTTGGTCTTAACAGGGAGCTCCTGAATTCAGCCATGTGAAATGAGGCAGACTAGAAGGCAGTGTATCCACCCAAATCAATAAAACTAAATGCAAACTCTTTCAAAATAAACCATTACAACGCCACTTAAACGAATACTCAAAACAGCAAAATTTAATTTGAATCTTTTTTTTCTAATCGAATACTCGAGTTAATTGATTAATCGTTGCAGCACTACTTGAAACCAACAGAAAGTAGCGCTGCGTGACGTCAAAAAAGTCCGAGTGCAACAAAGGAAAGCAGACCGCACATATACTGTTGTATAATGAAATGCCAGATATGCAATTACTGTAGAGGTCAACCATTTAGATTAATTAGACCTGATAAATATACCGTCTTGGCCCGAATATAAGACGGTGTTTTTTGCATTGAAATAAGACTGAAAAAGAGGGGGTCGTCTTATATTCGTTGTTTAGACATTATACCCATTCACGACGCTAGATGGCGCCAGATATCATTGAAGCGATTTTCTGTCATGACAGATCTCAGCTAGTCTCCCCATTCACGACGCTAGATGGCGCCAGATATAATTGAAGTGATGTTCTGTCATGACAGATCTCAGTTACTCTTTTTAGTTTAACCAGTTTGCATTATTTTATTGCCATGTTTTTCCTTATTCAGATTTGTTTCATGACTACAGTTACAGTTAGACTTCACTTTGATGGTTAATGCAGTTATTGCAATTTTGTTGTTTTATAACTATAGATTGTTTTTTTTTTACATTTCAAAAACCAGAAGCCATTCTTTCACAAATGTGATTGCTCTTTAGTTTACATATTTAAATGTTCAGATATTAAGATTTAAATGAGGCAAAATAACATGCTTTTTCTCTCAAATATATTGTTATAATCATTTGTTTCGGATATACCGTAATTTTTCTCTGTTTAAAAATTAATTTATTGTTCAAAAAGTCTTTTTTTCAAACTTGAGGCATGTAAAAGAGGGGGTCATCTTATAATCAGGGCCGTCTTATATTTGGGCCAATACGGGTATTTTAATAATATAATGTACTTGCCATCAATGCTGAGAGGTGGCGGAGGAGACACTGTTACGCGACTTTAAAAAAAAAAAAAAAAACGACTGGAGATAAAATGATGAACAAGACTCCAGCGTCGTAAAGTCAAAATCACGTAAGTCGTGTACGTCGTAAGCCGGGGACTACGTGTACTATAGTATAGCCACAAAAAAAAGGTTTCCAGACACATTTGAAAATAGTGCTTTAAAACTAGCACTTGATTATTTAGTTGCTAATGTACCCCAGAACTTAAGTTTTATTAAGTGACAGCTCCGAAATGGGGGATTTTATGTAGCTTTTTACTGTTTTGTTACATTGCTATGTGAGCAAATTCCCTTTAGTGCTTGCACTTGGATGGATACGAAAATACCATCCTTGCTAATTGCTTGTACTATAGCTTGTCAAGATGAAAACATTCAAATAGAATTTGTATCAGGAGATACCCTCTGAGACAACAGAAGATGCCATGACTTATTTAAAAGCAATAAACAAAAAGAATGTTGTCTGATACCATGAAATATTTATGATTTTGATGCTTCCATATTCATGATTTGGTCGTGAAAGCAGGCAATGTAAGTGTAAACAGGACAGTAAAGGGCTTTTCCTACCTAAAAGGGTTATTATAAGGCAACATAACTCTGACGATTTGCCTATGAATTTGCATTGTTTGAAAAGCCGGTGTGTTTTGTCGATACCATTAATGAAATTTAAAGTGCGTACGACAGGAGAAAAAAAAAGTCTTAAATAGGATTATCATGTGAATTAGAATCATATTTTGAGACGATTCTACTATATACAACAATTTAGCAAAGCGCAGGTCACGAGAAATTAGTCTTTTAATTTGCCAGTTAGCCACGCCTACCATTATAGGGCTCTAGCGTCCCCAACAGGTGGATGACGTCAGCGGAGTCACGATTTCATCTGATTTAGCATGCAACCCATTGAGGGGGAATTATTCACAACGAGGAAAACGTGACGAAGAGAGTCCCGCAAAATGTCATTGTTTCAGTGTCTCTACTCCCAATATTTTTACTGGATATTATTTTTCCCCAATAGCTAAATAAATGGCATGTTCATGATAAATAACAGTCTTGTGCTAAATGGAATATGAAATAATAAAAATTCGGGCTGTCAAAATTATCGCGTTAACGGGCGGTAATTAATTTTTTAAATTAATCACGTTAAAATATTTGACGCAATTAACGCACATGCTACGCTCAAACAGATTAAAATGACGGCACAGTGTCATATTCACTTATTACTTGTGTTTTCTGTCTCCCTCTGCTGGTGCTTTGGTGCGACTGATTTTATAAGCATTGTGTAATTATTGACATCAACAATGGCGAGCTACTAGTTTATTTTTTGAATGAAAATTTTACAAATTTTATTAAAGGAAAACATTTAGAGGGGTTTTAATTAGGGCTGTCAAACGATTAAAATTTTTAATCGAGTTAATTACAGCTTAAAAATTAATTAATCGTAATTAATCGCAGTTAATCGCAATTCAAACCATCTCTAAAATATACCATATTTTTCTGTAAATTATTGTTGGAATGGAAAGATAAGACACACAACGGATATATACATACAACATACTGTACATAAGTACTGTATTTGTTTATTGTAACAATAAATCCACAAATGCCCTTATTAACATTCTTTCTGTTAAAGTGATCCACGGATAGAAAGACTTGTAGTTCTCAAAAGATAATTGTTATAGTTACAAGTTATAGTAATTTTATATTAAAACTAGGGCTGTCAAACGATTAAAATTTTTAATCGAGTTAATTACAGCTTAAAAATTAATTAATCTTAATTAATCGCAATTAATCGCAATTCAAACCATCTATAAAATATGCCATATTTTTCTTTAAATTATATATATATATATTCTGTAAAATAAATTGTTGGAATGGAAAGATAACGGTACATAAGGACTGTAGTGGGCATTTCACTCTACTGTCATTTAAATCTGTCTATGCTGTCCTCACTCCGAAGCGTCTACTTTTTCCAAAGCTAGACAGCTAGTGAACGACGCCTTAATAATCACACTTCATTTTTCATCTGATTTATTAATAAAATGGCCTCGAACCACTGTCCTCTTTAGACCGTCGTAAAACTACAAAAAAAAAGTACACAAGCATTGCATTAGCAACAACGTTAGCTTAGCACGCTATACAGGTTTACTAAACATAAACAAAAAGCGTCTCATTCAAAAAATAAAACATTTCGCTTACTAACATGTACATTCTTTACAACAACCATACTTACGGACAAATCTTGTCCAAGGATCATATAAGCACAACATTACAACGTAGGCGTCAGCCCGAGACGTCGTGCAGCCATATTGAACTGGCAAGAAAACAATACACCATGTCGCAAAGCGACCACAAGAGTTCGCTGTTAGACAGCACAAAAAGCGTTGCTGTAAAACTTACCAAAAGGCAGAATACTGTTTGAGCGGGACATGTGCGTTAATTGCGTCAAATATTTTAACGTGATTGATTTAAAAAATTAATTACCACGCGTTAACGCGATAATTTTGACAGCCCTAGTTTTAATATAAAATTTCTGTAACTTGTACTAACATTTATCTTTTAAGAAAAAGTCTTTCTATCCATGGATCGCTTTAACAGAATGTTAGTTCATGCCATCTTGTTGATTTATTGTTATAATAAACAAATACAGTACTTATGTACAGTATGTTGAATGTATATATCCGTGTTATCTTTCCATTCCAACAATAATTTACAGAAAAATATGGCATATTTTATAGATGGTTTGAATTGCGATTAATTAATTTTTAAGCTGTGATTAACTCGATTAAAAATTTTAATCGTTTGACAGCCCTAATAAAAATGCATTTATTCAAGACGACATGCCAAAATTACTCCATAATGGTCAAAACTGTCGACTTCACCTTTACTGTTGCACCTCTCGAACGATATTCTATGCCACCAAAATCGGGCTTATGTCATTTCCCTTCCCCGGCTTCGGATAATGTAAACAAACCAAGAGGCGTGACAGCTAGCCGACATTCTAACCCGAACCGAGTGATGTTTCAAAGTCTTCGAAGCGGAAAATCACATGTGACTAGCCCGGATCATTTCACATGACGACTGGTTTGTCGAGTGTCTTCGCCAATCGGCAAACTGCCTGGTGGGGAGCAACTTACAGCTCGATCCCCTGCTACTACGGACAGGAGAGCTTGCCGGGGAAGCAGCTGGACAATGACCGCTGAACAAACCGGCCGACGTCGGAGGACCTTTTCACAAAATGCAAGCCACCCACATATTAAAATGATCCCAGTATTTGACATAAAACAAAACACGATGTTTACTCACTTCCTCGTAAGTCCCATGGCCCCACAGTAGTAGGGCTTGTTTTGGCCAATATCCACCGGTGAATGGGAACCTTTTGAAACCCCGAAAAGGCGCACACGCCTCTCCCTCGTACAGCAAGATTTCTCTACAGCCGTTTGGCTGGCGTGATGCGAAAAATAAACGTATTAATCCACAAAATCAGCTGAATCCTTAGTCCTTCTCATACAACAGTACGGCTGTATGGTGAAGAGGACTCCTTCCTCCATACACACCACAGCGCCCTCTTTCTCAACTCGAGACTGTTGCCGGAAGTCACTCATTTTCATGGCGCGGGATTCAAAAAACTAAATAAATATAGCGATCGCTTCCACACACATCCAAGCGGTCCATTTCATTATGAAATAAACATGCTTTTTTGTGTCATCGGTACTTTAAGGATGCCAGCGCTAGTGTTGCCCTGCTAATGCGGCTTAAATCAAAGCGGATACGTACAGAACGGGGATTCCCTTTTAGCACGATGTCAATGACAAGGTGCGACCCTGATATCGTTCAAAGATGCAAACGTTATCATAGGCTTGGCGTTCGTCCAATACAAGTGTCACGTTTCCAGTCAAGGAGAGCCAATGTCATTGTATCTAATGAATAACGCATACCGGTAGGTTTTGTTGTGTTCCTTTCAACCTTCTGCGTTTCTTCATCCTGGGAACTTAAACCTGAGTGACACTCACAGTGGCTCATGCTTAAATTAACTAAATTAAATAGCAGATGTACACCATGGCCCAACGGACTCTTAAGTGTTTTCATGTGTAAAGGTTGTCCCTTTAGCCCTGGTCTGTCTGCATGACTTTCAAGTAGAGCTGAAACGAATACTCGAGTAACTCGGGTTTAAAAACTGATCCGAGTAATTTTATTCACCTCGAGCAATTGTTTAATTTTGCCAGCTCTAAGCATCACATTTTGCCCGGACTACTTTTAATGCGGGACAATGCGCTGACGTCACATGCGTAGAGGAAGAAGCAATAAAAAAATAAAAATAGCCGACAACCGCTACAAACTACGCCGACGTTGCTAAAAACTACGCCCGCATGATGCTAGTTTGGTAGCAGGTAATGTCCGAGGCGTCTCATAGATATAGCATGCATTTAGAACTAGATGCGAAATGACAGATTCGGCTGCATCTGGGTAGCGTTAGTAAACAGCCACCATCTTTAAGCAGTAGACTTCTCAGCGCTAACTCGCTCAAGCAAAGTTAGCCCTTCGAAGGGCTAGGTTTCTATTGATTATGACCACTGTCGATGCGTGGCTAGCGTGTCTTAAATACAGGCTTTATTTAATCTTTAAAAACACAGCGCTGTAGAGTGGAGGGTGTAAAATTAAAACATAATAAAGCTAACTGTCAGTTTTTGCTCAGTAGTCATTGCTGAATAAAACACCAAGTAGCACTGGTCCCTAATGTGCTCCAATACAGCAAGTAGCATACATTTATTTTGAACACTGCAAAAACTCAAAATCATATCAGTACTTACAGTTTAGACTAACTTAAAACTTAACTCGAACTTAAAAATAGCTTGACACAAATGGAAATTGAATTGAAACACGTGGGAAAAACACGTAGCTTTCAAGTGATGTGTGTTATCAAGTGTAATTACCGTACATTTTTAGGGAAGAAATATGTTTTTTTTTTAATAAGATCTAGAAGTTTTTTGAGGGAAAGCAGTGAATTCTAGTCACATCTGAGATGTAATTGTTGGCTGTTTTCAACAATGTACATCGAAAATAAAGACACTGATTGACTGAAAATGGTTCAATATTGGATTAAATGTCTTTTTTCTCATGTATATTTATAATTAGGGCTGTCAAAATTATCGCATTAACGGGCGGTAATTATTTTTTTTAATTAATCACGTTAAAATATTTGACGCAATTAACGCACATGTCCCGCTCAGACAGTATTCTGCCTTTTGCTGAGTTTTACAGCAAGGGTTTTTGTGCTGTCTAACAGCGAACTCTTGTGGTCGCTTTGGTTTATTGTTTTCTTGCCAGTTCAATATGGCTGCACTACGTCTCGGGCTGACGCCTATGTTGTAATATTGTGCTTATATGATCCTTGGACAAGATTTCTCCGTAAGTATGGTTGTTGTAATGTTAGGGTTGCGTGAGCAAGAGAGGATCCCGGAGCAGACACACAGGGGTGAGATGCGTGCTCTTTTTATTAGTGATCACAAAAGTGTGGCGAGGGCTGGTGACTTGGCTCGGGGTAGTTGAGCTGGCGTGAGGCAAGGGAGCTCGGAGGGAGACAGGCGTGGAATCCGACAAGGGGCGCGCAGAGAACAGGTCCTGGAGCGAGAGAAAAAAACAAGTCGTGAGCCGGTGATCAGAGGAACGTATCTAAGCAATGCGAGAAACAACTGACGGTGGAACCAGACGAGTTGATCGGGCGACGAGGTGGAGCGTCTGCTTGGCTTTTAAGGCTGGCTGATGTTAATTGCCCTCAGGTGTGGCCGCTCCACTCGTCTGACCTGTAATCAAGTAAAAACATGCACACCTGCTGGAGGTGGGCATGTCTCAAAAGGAAGGGGAAGAGGACCTAACAGGACCCCCCCCCCTACGGGCGCCACCTGGCGCACGACGAAGAGCCCCGGGATGGGCACGGTGGAAATCCCGGATGAGCACGCGGGACAACACCCACCGGGCCGGGATCCAGGACCGCTCCTCCGGGCCATAGCCCTCCCAGTCAACCAGGTACTGGAGCCCCCGGCCACGGCGGCGAACATCCAGAAGCCGCTCCACCCTGTAGGCCGGATGCCCGTCGACCGACAGAGGCGGTGGAGGGGGCGGAACAGGGGGGGCCAACGGACTTGTGGAAACCGGCTTGACGTGGGAGACATGGAACGTGGGGTGCACCCGGTAATGAGCAGGGAGCCGAAGACGCACTGCGTTGGGGTTTACCACCTTGATGACCTCAAAGGGGCCTACGAACCGGGGGGCGAGCTTCGCCGACTCAGTCTTCAGCGGCAAGGACTTCGAAGAGAGCCACACCTTTTGACCAACCGTATAGGCCGGCGCAGGTGTGCGGCGGCGGTCAGATTGGGCGCATGACTTCTCGGAGGCCCGTAGGAGCGCGGAGCGTGCCTGTTCCCAAACCCTGGAGCAACGATTGATATGCGTCTGGACCGACGGAACCGCAATGTCTTGTTCCTGCGTGGGAAACAATGGAGGTTGGTAGCCCAAGGAGCAGAGGAATGGGGACATACCGGAGGAGGCGTTTGGCAGAGAGTTGTGCGCATATTCTATCCACGGAAGCTGGTCGCTCCAGGTGTTAGGACGGGCCTGTGTGGTACAGCGGAGGGCCGCTTCGAGCTGCTGGTTCGTGCGCTCGCATTGCCCGTTTGTTTGAGGGTGGTACCCCGACGACAGACTCACCCCGATACCCAGTGCAGTGCAAAATGCTCTCCAGACCTGAGATGTGAATTGCGGTCCTCGGTCGGAGACAATGTCTGCTGGGATGCCGTGTAAGCGGAATACATGGTGAGTGAGCAAGTCTGAAGTTTCCTTGGCCGAGGGAAGCTTGCGAAGGGGGATGAAATGGGCTGCCTTGGAGAATCTGTCTACCACGGTGAGAATGACTGTGTTACCTCTGGAAGGGGGGAGACCGGTGACAAAATCCAGAGCGATGTGTGACCAAGGGCGGCTTGGAATTGGTAAGGGGCGGAGGAGTCCAGAGCTGGGCTTGGTGGAAGTTTTGCTGCGGGCGCAAACTGTACAGGCGAGGACAAATGACCTTGTGTCTTCCGACATGGATGGCCACCAAAACCGCTGGCGCAGCACGGCGAGTGTCCGTCTGATGCCGGGGTGGCAGAAGAGGCGGGACGAGTGTGCCCACTCCAGCACCTGGGAACGTAGGGACTCGGGAACAAAGAGATCAGACTGAGGGCCCTCTCGGGGGTCCGGGTGCTCACCGTGGGCTTCCTTCACCATTCCCTCGATCTCCCACTCCATCGAAGCAAGGAAACAGGTCTGTGGGAGGATGGGTGCGGGCTCTTCCCTTGGTTCGCTGGCCTGGAACTGACGTGAAAGGGCATCTGGCTTGGTGTTTTTTGAACCTGGGATGTAAGACAGAGTAAAGTAGAAACGGGAGAAAAACATGGCCCACCTCGCCTGTCGTGGATTTAGTCGCTTGGCTGACTTCAGGTATTCGAGGTTCTTGTGATCAGTTAACACAAGGAAGGGTTGCGATGTTCCCTCCAGATGGTGGCGCCATTCCTCCAAGGCCAACTTGACTGCCAGGAGTTCTCTGTCTCCGATGGTGTAATTGCGCTCTGCAGGAGACAGTTTGCGGGAGAAGAAGGCGCATGGGTGAACCTTACCATCGGCAGGCCTCCGTTGTGACAGCACTGCCCCCACGCCCGTCTCTGAAGCGTCAACCTCTACAATGAACTGAAGCGATGGGTTAGGAGGGGCCAATATAGGTGCCGAAGTGAAACGGGCCTTGAGGTCACTGAAAGCGGAGCCGGCAGGATCAGACCAATGGAATTGTGTGGCGGTAGAGGTGAGGGCTGTGAGGGGAGCTGCAATCCTGCTGTAATTTCGGATGAACCTTCTGTAATAATTGGCGAAGCCGAGAAAGCGCTGGAGCTGCTTTCTGTCAGAGGGGCGTGGCCATTCCAGGACTGCCTTAACTTTCGCTGGGTCCATTCGCAATTGGCCCTTGCCAACGATGTAGCCAAGAAATGTGGTCTCGTTGACATGAAACTCACATTTCTCAGCCTTTACAAAGAGTCTGTTCTCGAGAAGACGTTGGAGAACTTTATGGACATGATCTTTGTGTTCAGAGGGGGTGCGTGAGAATATCAGGATGTCATCAAGGTAGACCACCACAAATCTGTTGATGAAGTCTCGGAGGACGTCATTAACCAAGTTCTGAAAAACTGCAGGGGCGTTAGTGAGGCCAAAAGGCATGACCAAATATTCATAATGCCCCAGGGGCGTATTAAATGCAGTTTTCCACTCGTCCCCCTCTCTGATGCGGACGAGGTGATAAGCGCTGCGCAGGTCGAGCTTTGTGAAAATCGTAGCACTATGGAGGGGGGTGAAAGCGGAGTCCATGAGTGGAAGAGGGTACCTATTCTTGATGGTGATGTCGTTTAGGGCTCGGTAGTCGATGCAGGGCCGCAGGCCACCATCCTTCTTGCCTATGAAAAAGAAGCCTGCGCCGACCGGGGAGGAGGAGGGACGGATGGTGCCAGTGGCCAGGGATTCGGAGATGTACTTCTCCATCGCCTCCCTCTCCGGTTGTGAGATGTTGAATAGCCGACCCTTGGGCAGAGCAGCACCAGGAAGGAGGTCGATGGCGCAGTCGTACGGACGATGCGGAGGGAGCGACATCGCACGATCCTTACTAAAAACCTGCCAGAGCTCGTGGTAGCATTCCGGGACAGTTGAGAGGTCTGGTTGCTCCAGCTTCTGAGCGGGACAGGATGGCACTAGAGCAGATTTGAGACAGTTAATGTGGCAGAACGGACTCCAAGCGGTTACCTTGGGAAGGGACCAGTCTATGGTGGGATTATGTTTCTTGAGCCAAGGTAACCCAAGGACCAAGGGTGTGCGGGGACTCACAAAGACTAGGAAAGTGCTCACCTCTTGGTGGTTGCCTGACAGGAGCAGCTTGATGGCCTCAGTTTTCTGATCCACACTGAAGAGGAGCTGCCCGTCGAGTGCAGTGGTCCTCAATGGCACGGGGAGCGGGTGCGTAATCAGCCCTAATTGTGCCACGAGCTCTTGATCAATAAAGTTCTCGTCTGAACCGCAATCAACTAGGGCATCTACCGAGCGTGACTGGCCCCGCAAAGAGAGGGTAGCTGTGAGCTGCAACCGACCCGAGGAGTTGTGTGACATGTGGCTTACAAGTAGCGTCTCTACTGGTGAACCTGGACGCACTGGGCAGCTACGCAGAAAATGACCACTTTTCCCACAGTAAATACACAAGCGTGCGTCAAACCTACGCATGCGCTCCTCCCGAGACAGCCTGATGCGCCCCAGTTGCAGTTGCTCGGCGTCTACAGCAGGGGGCGATATCGCGGGTGCAGCGCCTGTGGCCTGGAGAGGAAGTTGACGTGGAGCTGGCCGACGGAAGACAGTGGAGGGGGGAGGCATGGTGGTTAACTGTGTGCTATGCTCTCTCTGACGTTCGCGTAAACGATTGTCAATATTGATGGAAAGTTTTATGACAGCGTCCAAGGAAGATTGTGCATCACGGGCGGCCAATTCATCTTTGAGGCGTTCATTAAGACCGCGGACGAACACCTCCTGCAGCGCCTCGTCATTAAAGCGGCTTTCAGCCGCTAATGTCCGGAACTCAACGGCGAACTCGGCGACGCTCCGAGTCCCCTGGTGAGCAGACAAGAGCCGCTTGGCGGCTTCTTTTCCACGGACTGGATGATCGAATATTTTCCTCATTTCCTCCGTGAAACGAGGATACGTGGCACATACCGGCGAACCACTCTGCCACACTGAGCACGCCCAATCCAACGCGGTGCCCCGCAAACAGCCAATGAGGTAGGCGATTTTTGCTCTGTCTTCGTGGTATGTGGACGGCTGTTGCTCAAAAACTAAGCTACATTGCACCAAAAAGGCGCGACAAGTGCCGAGATTGCCGTCGTAAGGCGCCGGTGCGGGCACGTGAGGCTCTCGGAAAGTCAACGATGACGCCGGGTTATTTGTGGGTATGTGGAACGGAGGAGTAGCGGCGTAACGTGGTGCTGGCTCGGCTAAGCGGGCTTGAGGCAGTGGTGTGAGCTGCTTTTGTATGGCTTGGAGTGAATGAGTGATGTCCGTTACCTTATGGAAGAGCGATTCTATGGCCTGGTGGTGGTCAATGAGTGATGTAGGCGAGCTGGCGAGGTTGTCTGCGAGATCCATTATGGCCCGATCAAACTGTTAGGGTTGCGTGAGCAAGAGAGGATCCCGGAGCAGACACACAGGGGTGAGATGCGTGCTCTTTTTATTAGTGATCACAAAAGTGTGGCGAGGGCTGGTGACTTGGCTCGGGGTAGTTGAGCTGGCGTGAGGCAAGGGAGCTCGGAGGGAGACAGGCGTGGAATCCGACAAGGGGCGCGCAGAGAACAGGTCCTGGAGCGAGAGAAAAAAACAAGTCGTGAGCCGGTGATCAGAGGAACGTATCTAAGCAATGCGAGAAACAACTGACGGTGGAACCAGACGAGTTGATCGGGCGACGAGGTGGAGCGTCTGCTTGGCTTTTAAGGCTGGCTGATGTTAATTGCCCTCAGGTGTGGCCGCTCCACTCGTCTGACCTGTAATCAAGTAAAAACATGCACACCTGCTGGAGGTGGGCATGTCTCAAAAGGAAGGGGAAGAGGACCTAACATGTAAAGAATGTACATATTATGTTAGTAAGCGAAATGTTATATTTTTTGTATGAGACGCTTTTTGTTTATGTTTAGTGAACCTGTATAGCGTGCTAAGCTAACGTTGTTGCTAATGCAATGCTTGTGTACTTTTTTTTTGTAGTTTTACGACGGTCTAAAGAGGACAATGGTTTGAGGCCATTTTATTAATAAATCAGATGAAAAAGGAAGAAGTCTGATTATTAAGGCGTCGTTCACTAGCTGTCTAGCTTTGGAAAAAGTAGACGCTTCGGAGTGAGGACAGCACAGACAGATTTAAATGACAGTAGAGTGAAATGCCCACTACAGTCCTTATGTACCGTATGTTGAATGTATATATCCATCTTGTGTCTTATCTTTCCATTCCAACAATTTATTTTACAGAATATATATATAATTTACAGAAAAATATGGCATATTTTATAGATGGTTTGAATTGCGATTAATTACGATTAATTAATTTTTAAGCTGTAATTAACTCGATTAAAAATTTTAATCGTTTGACAGCCCTATTTATAATTGCTCTTTACCTAAAAAAATGTTTTATCCAATTACTCAATTAATCGATAGAATTATCAGTCGATTACTTGATTACTAAAAATGTTCGATAGCTGCAGCCCTACTTTCAAGTAAATTGAAGTTCAGTGAGACTTCTTTTCCAGTTGTGTGACTATTTACATTTGTAATTGATCTCCAATTCGTTTTGGTTGAAATATGGGATCCTGTAAAATGTTCGTCATTGAGCGCTTTAAAGACTACGATCCAGTTTCAATATGGATTGGGTGATCAAAGTGTTTCTTCTTTTTGACTTTGTAGGATCTTATCCACGCCTGTCTTTAAGTTTTAAGCTGAAGAGAAATATTGGATATTTCATCCTGCAAACATACATGCCTTCAATCCTGATCACCATTCTCTCCTGGGTCTCCTTTTGGATCAACTACGACGCATCTGCTGCCAGGGTGGCTCTGGGTAAGTCAGTCTTTTTGGTGGAATAACCCCTGAAAAAAATACAGGCAACAATTGAGACAATGGAACCAAAGTAAAGAGTTTAGTACTGTATATTGTCATTGATCTGCAGTATCAATAGACGTGATGTTTTGTTTTTTAGGAATTTTGCAAGCACGAAAGATGGAAAAATATTGATGGGGGTACGAACCTTTAGAGGGTGGCAATTATTTCATGATGATATAATACATCATCGATTCTTTGGACAATGATACAACGATTTGATTCAAGAGTCTTCGATCGATTGAATACACGATTATGAGGACACTTAACACAATCTCTTCCAATTTACTGAAAGCGTAAGAAAAAAATTACAAATCAGTTTTGATGTGTATGAAAATTTGTTGATTAAAGATCAGATTTTTTTTTAAAGAAAAAACAACAAGAACAAAAGCTAACCATCAATTATCTATCATTTAATCCGGGGTCAGGTCGCGGGGCAGCAGCTTTAGCAGGGAATGGTAAAATGGACAGTACTTATATAGCGCATTTATCTACATGGTTACCATGCCCAAAGCGCTTTACATTAGCACACATTTACCCTTTCACGCACACATTCACACACCAATGGTGCTTCTGCCATGCAAGGCGCTGTCAACCCATTGGTGGCAAATTAGGGTTCAGTGCCTTGCCCAAGTGCACTTCGACAGTGGGCAGTCATAGCCGGGAATCGAAAAACTGACCCAACGATCCAAGGACAACTCCAGCTACCAACTGCGCCACGACTACGAAACCAGACTTTCCTCTACCCAGCCACTTCAACCAGCTCCTACGGCTAGATCCCAGGGCGTTCCCAGGCCAGCTGAGTGACATAGTCCTTCCAGCGTGTCCTAGGTCGTCCCCGAGGCCTCCCGCCAGTGGAACATGCTCGGAACACCTCTCCAAGAGGCATCTGAAGCACATACCCCAGCCACCTCAACTGGCTCCTCTCAACGCGGAAGAGTAGTGGCTCGACCCAGAGTCCCTCCCGGATGACCCACCTTCTCACCCATCTCCATCCACCCATCTCTGAGAGACAGAGCCCGGACACTCTGCGGAGGAAACTCATTTTGGCCGCTTGTATCCGGGATCTTGTTCTTTTGGTCACGACCCACAGCTCGTGACCATAGATGAGAGTAGGAACGTAAATCGACTGGTAAACCTTCTTCACCACAACGGACCGTTACAGAGTCTGCGTCACTGCAGATGCTGCACCGCCTGTCCATCTCTTGCTCCCTCCTGCCCTCACTCGTGAACAAGACCCAAGGATACCTAAACTCCTCCACTTGGAGTAGGATCTCATCCCCAACCCGGAGAGGGTACACCACCCTTTTCTGACTAAGGACCAAGGTCTCTGATTTGGTGATGCTGATCTTCATCCCAATCACTTCACACTCGGCTGCGAACCGCTCCAGTGAGAGTTGGAGATCACAGCTTGATGAAGCCAACAGCACCACATCATCTGCAAAAAAGCAGAGATTCAATGCTGAGGCCTCCAAACCAGACCCTCTCAATGCTTCGGCTGCATCTAAAAATTCTGTCCATACAATTTATGAACAGAATCGGTGACAAAGGGCAACCTTGGCGGAGTCCAACCCTCACTGGGAATGAATCAGACTTACTGCCGGCAATGCGGACCAAACTCTGACACCGGTCGTAAAGGGACTGAACAGCCCTTACCAAGGGGCTCGGTACCCCGTACTTACAAAGCACCTCCCACAGGACCCCCAGAGGGACACAGTCGAACGCCGTCTCCATATCTACAACACACATATAGAATGGTTGGCCGAACTCCCATGCACCCTCGAGGACCCTGCCGAGGGTGTAGAGCAGGGGTGTCCAAGTCCGGTCCTCGAGAGCCCCTATTCAGCTTGTTTTCCATGTTGCCCTCATCCAACACACCTGAATCTAATAATCCGGATCATTCTCGGGCTCCTGCAGCGCTTGCTGATGAACTGATCCTTTGATTCAGGTGTGTTAAAGGAGGGAGACAAGGAAAACAAGCCGGATAGGGGCTCTCACGGACCGGACTTGGGCATCCCTGGTGTATAGCTAGTCAACTGTTCCACAGCCGGGACGAAAACCAGAAAGCTCTTCCTGAATCCAAGATTCGACTTCTCGACAGACCTTCCTCTCCAGCACCCCTGAATAAACTTTACCAGGGAGGCTGAGAAGTGTGATGTTTCTATAGTTAGAAAACACTGTCCGGTCTCCCGTCTTAAAAAGGGGGACCACCACCATAGGCGGATCTACTATTCAGGCGAAGTCGACGATCGCCTTAGGCCCCCAACCAGTAGGGGGCCCCCAATCAGCTGCCCTTGCCCCATCAAGCAACGGCTTGGGCCACCGGAGCCAGCAGTACCCCTAACTATTCGTCATGTATAATTATGTCAGCATACCAAACAAACAAATAACAAAACAAAAAAGAAAACCATTTTAATGCTACATTTATATTATCTCCCCCCCACACACACGAACTACAATGGACTGTTCCACGACGACGACGGACAGAGTATCAGTCACTTAGCTTCATTTAGCGCCGTTTAGCATCGCTTAGCTCCGCTTAGCTGTTCGTTGGCTTCACTTAGCTCTCCCGCGGTTTTCACGCCACTAAGCTCGCTATTTTTACAGCTCACCTGCTACTTTGCAAGTAGGCTATCATTTATTTCGAACACATGAGCGAACATGCTCTCCATGAGCCAAAGTGCAGTGAGGGAGAAGTTGAGAACAGGCCTCTAATGCCTCTTTCAACTTTCTTCTTCTTCACACCGAACATAAAATACACGATAGCACATCCTGTGGCGAAACAATGTAGTACAGTTCCAATCAGTCATACAATATCACTCAACAGCTGGTTAACAGCAAAAGCACGTCATGTTTGTCATATAAATAATGATTTCTGGAGTTAATCCCACATACTTCAGAATTAATATTATAATATGTTGAGTAAATACAACATGATACAGATTTTACACTAAGAATAGCTGTCAAATGACACTCATCATGAAAAATATGATTGGCAATGAATAATTATTATAACTATTATTAAAGATTTCCCGATCGATCGGGTCCAATAATGTCATTTTCAAAGTATCGGAATCGGCAAAAAAATATCGGACATGCCTTTTTTTAATATATATATATATATATATATATATATATATATATATATATATATATTTTTTTTTTTTTTAACATAAATCGTTTTCTAATTGTATTTAACGTTAAAGACAAAATGTCTTACACTCATCCAGAGTAGTTTTGGCTTAAAGTAGGGCTGTCAAATTTATTGCGTTAACGGCGATAATTAATTTTTTTTAAATTATCAACTTAAGTAATAAACGCATGCGCTGCACGGCCCACTCACGTATTGTCGCGTTCAATCTATAAAGAAGCCGTTTTACCTATAGATAGCGCTAAAAGGCAGCGTATAATGAGTAGGGAGAATTTTAACAGCCTTTGGAGCCATTTTTTGTGTGGCTAAAGCCTTGCAATACCTCTCTCAGCATTTAAATATAACGTTGGATTGTGGGAAAGAAAGGTAATAGGTGATCATTTTCCTAACACCCCATGTTCTTTCCCAACGCAGATAAGATATATCAATTGGTAGCCCTACACACAGTCATGGTTGCACTTCCCATCATGCATTTGGGAAGAAGTTAAATGGCTACAGTATCATTTACTGAAAGCTCAACAAATGCTCTAGATGGCAATATTTAGTCACAATATACAAAGTCACATTTATCCTTTAAGAATTACAAGTCTTTCTATCCATGGATCCCTCTCACAGAAAGAATGTTAATAATGTAAATGCCATCTTGAGGATTTATTGCCATAATAAACATATACAGTACTTATGTACAGTATGTTGAATGTATATATTCGTCCGAGTTTTCTTCATTTTTTTCTTAATGCATTGCCAAAATGTATATGATCGGGAAAAATAATCGGGAATGATTGGAATTCAATCAGGAGCACAAAAAAAAAAGCAATCGGATCGGGAAATATCGGGATCGGCAGATACTCGAGCTAAAACGATCGGGATCGGATCGGGAGCAAAAAACATGATCGGAACAACCCTAATTATAATACTACTGTTATATATAGTAGTATACTATAATAATATTGCTAGAATTTTTTTTAAGGAATTGTTTTGAATAATGTTGGAAAGGCAAAATCAGTGTTCTGAATCTGTTTACTTTCCATTCTTTTGCACTAGTAAATGCAACAGCATTTAACCTCATTGTTTATTTGTGACTAATCAGGAGAAAATTTGTCGTTTAGGACAGCCCTAGTGTACCAGAACATATTTCCTTCACACCCTTCTCACCTTTTTAACCCCTGACCCATGAAGAGAGCCCCTGGATATGTTCGCCTTAGGCCCCAAAATTGCCAAGTCCGCCACTGACCACCACCCCGGTCTGCCACCCAGTGGCATTGTCCCCAATGTCCAGGCGATGTTATAGAAGCTAAGCTTGAGAACGATAAACCGATACAACCGGATATCCGGTATTACAAGTGAGAGATACAGCTGTATCGATTGTAAAGTTACCATTCGACAGTAATTAGCCATTAAATATTCAATGAACCGATAGTAGAGACAGAATTCGGCTGTCGCGAGCACAAGAATCGGCTTCTAATGCCTAGTTCAATGCATTGCTTAATGGGATAGTAATTTAGCTTTTACTTCACCTGCTGCGCTTGTGTCTTTCACCACACAGCGCACTTAGATTGAGACCGCACGCATGATATAATATGGACAAGCACAACTCACGGTCGGGTCGTGGTTGCCTCAGAAGAACCGCAACTAGTCGCCGTCATTACCCGATCGTAACGGGCGTGTCATAACAACGCGAGAGCTAACAAAACCACTGTAACGCACGCTCCGTAGCGTTTTCTTCACAGCCCAAAACAAAACAAGTAGGGGCAACGAAGCAACATGCTAAAACAATGGACAGTTTGAGCACCGACGCCAGCGACGTGCAGCGATTGATTTTCAACGCACCCAGGAAAACAAAAGTCAGACTTTGAAGTGAGGAAGGCAGCCAGATCTGTTCGCATGGGACAGAGCTAGTGTGAAGTGTGGCGCGGTACCGAGATCATGAGTTTTTAACCCTGAAAAATAACCCACTACAATGGTGGAAAGGGCAGCACGACCCTCTGGAGATTTTTTTTCCCCACGAAACGCGGTCTACTTAAACATGAACATGTGGATTAGTTGACTTTCCTCAAGACAAAATCTGCCCTTCAAAAAAGATATGGACAGTGATGAGGAGTAAAAAATGTGGAAACACAGGCATAAGTGAAAGACTTTGCTGTGTATAAGGTTAAAGTAATGATTATTGAGCTGTCTAAAATGCCATTTTTTTATTCCCCCAATTATACCAGTGGTAAAGCATAATTTATTATTTATTTATGATAACATTGCAGGTTTAATTCTTTTTTTTTCTAGAGCTGCCGCATATAATTAATATTTTTTATTTGTAAGATGTTTACGTTGAAAGTTTGCACTTAAATTACTCACCTCTTGTCTTCAAAACACCAGGAAATACAGTAATTGAATTACTGCACTTTATTGTTGTCTGTCACTGAAGTTTTATTATCATTCCCATCCAACAAAATGACGGTCATATCGTAAGCCTTAATTTTTTTTTCATAAAAAAAATAAAACATAACATTGGTATGAAATTTTGTTGTTTAAGCTAACTCTTGGGACATGGAATGTCACCTCTCTGGCAGGGAAGGAGCCTGAGCTGGTGGGTGAGGCAGAGAAATTCCGACTAGATATAGTTGGACTCTCCTCCACACACAGCTTGGGTTCTGGTACCAATCCTCTCGAGAGGGGTTGGACTCTCTTCCACTCTGGAGTTGCCCACGGTGAGAGGCGCCGAGCAGGTGTGGGCATACTTATTGCCCCCCGGCTTGGTGCCTGTACGTTGGGGTTTACCCCGGTAGACGAGAGGGTAGCCTCCCTCCGCCTTCGGGTGGGGGGACGGGTTTTGACTATTGTTTGCGCTTATGCACCGAACAGCAGCTCAGAATACCCACCCTTTTTGGAGTCCTTGGAGGGTGTGCTGGAGAGCGCCCCCTCTGGGGACTCCCTCGTTCTACTGGGGGACTTCAACGCTCACGTGGGCAATGACAGTGAGACCTGGAGGGGCGTGATTGGGAGGAACGGCCCCCCCGATCAGAACCCGAGTGGTGTTCTGTTATTGGACTTCTGTGCTCGTCACGGTTTGTCCATAACGAACACCATGTTCAAACATAGGGGTGTCCATATGTGCACTTGGCACCAGGACACCCTAGGCCGCAGTTCAATGATCGACTTTGTAATCGTGTCATCGGACTTGCGGCCACATGTTTTGGACACTCGGGTGAAGAGAGGGGCGGAGCTGTCAACTGATCACCACCTGGTGGTGTGTTGGCTCCGATGGCGGGGGAAGTTGCTGGCCAGACCCGGCAGGCCCAAACGCATTGTGAGGGTCTGCTGGGAACGACTGGCGGAATCCCCTGTCAGAAAGAGTTTCAACACCCACCTCCGGCAGAACTTCTCCCTTGTCCCGGGGGAGGTGGGGGACATTGAGTCCGAGTGGGCCATGTTCCGCACCTCCATTGTTGAGGCGGCCGATCAGAGCTGTGGCCGTAAGGTGGTTGGTGCCTGTCGGGGCGGCAATCCCCGAACCCGCTGGTGGACACCAGTGGTAAGGGATGCCGTCAAGATGAAGAAGGAGGCCTATCGGGCCTTTTTGGCCTGTGGGACTCCGGAGGCAGCTGACAGGTACCGGCTGGCCAAGCGGACTGCGGCTTCGGCGGTCGCTGAGGCAAAAACTCGGACATGGGAGGAGTTCGGCGAGGCCATGGAAAACGACTTCCGGACGGCTTCGAGGAAATTCTGGTCCACCATCCGGCGTCTGAGGAGAGGGAAGCAGTGCACCATTAACACTGTGTATAGTGAAGATGGTGTATTGCTGACCTCGACTCGGGACGTCGTGAGTCGGTGGGGAGAATACTTCGAAGCCCTCCTCAATTCCACCGACACGCCTTCCTTTGAGGAAGCAGGGTCTGGGGACTCTGAGGTGGGCTCTTTGATCTCTGGGGTTGAAGTCACTGAGGCAGTTGGTAAGCTCCTCGGTGGCAAGGCCCCGGGGGTAGATGAGATCCGCCCGGAGTTCCTAAAGGCTCTGGATGTTGTAGGGCTGTCATGGCTGACACGCCTCTACAACATCGCGTGGACATCGGGGACAGTGCCTCTGGATTGGCAGACCGGGGTGTGTTCCAATTATAGAGGGATCACACTCCTCAGCCTCCCCGGTAAAGTCTATTCAGGGGTGCTGGAGAGGAGGGTCCGTCGGGAAGTCGAATCTCGGATTCAGGAGGAGCAGTGTGGTTTTCGTCCCGGCCGTGGAACAGTGGAGCAGCTCTACACCCACGGCTGGGTCCTTGAGGGTGCATGGGAGTTCGCCCAACCAGTCTACATGTGTTTTGTGGATTTGGAGAAGACGTTCGACCGTGTGCCTAGGGGAGTCCTGTGGAGGGTACTCCGGGAGTACGGGGTACCGAGCCCCTTGGTAAGGGCTGTTCGGTCCCTGTACGACCGGTGTCAGAGTCTGGTCCGCATTGCCGGCAGTAAGTCGAATTCGTTCCCAGTGAGGATTGGACTCCGCCAAGGCTGCCCTTTGTCACCGATTCTGTTCATAATTTTTATGGACAGAATTTCTAGGCGCAGCCGAAGCGTTGAGGGTGTCCGGTTTGGTGGCCTCAGCATTGCATCTCTGCTTTTTGCAGATGATGTGGTGCTGTTGGCTTCATCAAGCCGTGACCTCCAACTCTCATTGGGGCGGTTCGCAGCCGAGTGTGAAGCGGTTGGGATGAAGATCAGCACCTCCAAATCTGAGACCATGGTCCTCAGCCGGAAAAGGGTGGCATGCCCTCTCCGGGTCGGGGAGGAGATCCTGCCCCAAGTGGAGGAGTTCAAGTATCTTGGGGTCTTGTTCACGAGTGAGGGTAGGAGGGAGCGGGAGATTGACAGGCGGATCGGTGCAGCGTCTGCAGTGATGCGGACTCTGCACCGGTCCGTTGTGGTGAAGAAGGTTTACCGGTCGATTTACCGGTCGATCTACGTTCCTACCCTCACCTATGGTCACTAGCTGTGGGTCGTGACCGAAAGAACAAGATCCCGGATACAAGCGGCCGAAATGAGTTTCCTCCGCAGGGTGTCCGGGCTCTCCCTTAGAGATAGGGTGAGAAGCTCGGTCATCCGGGAGGGGCTTGGTGTCGAGCCGCTACTCCTCCGCGTTGAGAGGAGCCAGTTGAGGTGGCTCGGGCATCTGGTTCGAATGCCTCCTGGACGCCTCCCTGGAGAGGTGTTCCGGGCATGTCCCACCGGCGGGAGGCCCCGGGGTCGACCCAGGACACGCTGGAGAGACTATGTTGCTCAGCTGGCCTGGGAACGCCTTGGAATCCCGCCGGAGGAGCTGGCTGAAGTGGCTGGGGAGAGGGAAGTCTGGGCTTCCCTGCTGAAGCTGCTGCCCCCGCGACCCGACCCCGGAATAAGCGGAAGATAATGGATGGATGGATGGATGGATGGATGGATGGATGGATGGATGGATGGATGGATGGATGGATGGATGGATGGATGGATGGATGGATGGATGGATGGAATTTTGTTATTGGAAATGTGGTCTTTTTTATATGTTTAAAATACGGTGCGAACACACACAACAAATGTTTACTGTCGTATCGTTTTCACTCTGTATCGAACCGTATCGTTCTTAAACTGTATCAAATCGTATCGAATCGCTCGGCCATAAAAATGTATCGTTTTTTAATCGAATCGTAACCTGTGTATCTAGATACATATCGAATCGGCTTCATGCCAGAGATTCCCAACCCTAATAGAAGCATGTCAGCCATCCAGAGCCTTTAGGAACTCCGGGCGGCAGTTGCCACCCCATACCACCCTGATGGATGCGCCCCTGTTTACTAGAGTCTCAAATTGTCATGCATGGTTACTGCGAGCTCATGAGCAAACTGTAGAGGCTTATTTTTCCTCCGAAAGCTTGCTAAAACTCAATAATTATCTCTCCAAACCACTCATTACAGTCATTTTTCAAAAGTTCTCATTCCAGAAACAAAAGTCAGTCAGTTCGATAATGATGAAAAAATGCACCTTTTACAGGAAATGCAAATACATTCATCAAAATGAGTATATTTATAATGTGCAACTCGGTTGATCATAATCAACCGTTTTTCACAATTTCGGTGAGACGATTTTCTCCCGTCAACCTTGATTATGTAAATGGCAACATAGCTTCAGAGTTTTTTTTCGATACGCTTGCTGTTTGTTGCAAGCTCCCTGTCTTGTTTTGACCTGACACGATACTGCTAGCTTCATCCATCCTTCTACCCATCCCTCGATTTAGTCGACAAGGCAATTTTGCTGATTGAAGACTGAGCTGCATTTAGTGATTTGGGGGTGGGTGGGCATGGATCGGGGGCATCGACAGGATTTAATGAAAAAAGGTAATGCCTCATAATGAAATCGGGTCAGCTGGAGGGCTCAATATTTAGTCACCCCTCAATCTGTATGACATTCACAAACCTTTTTACCAAACTTGTTTTTTGACTGAAACATGTGTCTGCTTCCCTTTTCAGCTGCAATTCTATTTAGAGCAATGTGACACATGTATAATAATTAGCTATTTTTTACCAAAGGTACTGAGAGGATTTAGGATACGTTCCAAAAGCTGACACCACATTTAATGAATCTTGTCTAATAATACACTGCAATGCGTTTGAGTCATACGAGACAGATTTCTGGTAGACCTCTGTGAAAGTCACTACAAGTAAAACTCGAAGATCATTTAAATGCAAGATCAATCCAGTAACCATCCCCGAAGCCTTTGAAAGCATCCACAACTTTTCACAGCTGGAGTTCTCTCCTAATGAACAAGACCAAGGTTGACATACGCATTGAAAATGGAGTATTAGTTTGCCTCCAAATTAAAGATTTAAATTTAGAGTTAAATTTCATGGACTTTGACAGGATCAATAAAGCAAAGATGTGGTTTCTTCGGGATAAGAATTAAGTTTTGTTGGAGTAAATGTACCAACGAAATTTCAGTTGTCTGAAAATGACTATTTAACCGATAACCGATATCCCAATATTGTCCAACTCCAAAAATCCGATACCGATATCAAACCAATACCGATATATGCAGTCGCAGACCTAAAATATTATGGCTTATTGTATTGTGATACCCCACTGGACGCTTTAATAATGAGATACAGTGGGGCAAATAAGTATTTAGTCAACCACCAATTGTGCAAGTTCTCCTACTTGAAAAGATTAGAGAGGCCTGTAATTGTCAACATGGGTAAACCTCAACCATGAGAGACAGAATGTGGGAAAAAAACTGAAATCACATTGCTTGATTTTTAAAGAATTTATTTTCAAATTAAAGTGGAAAATAAGTATTTGGTCATCTACAAACAAGCAAGATTTCTGGCTGTCAAAGAGGTGTAACTTCTTCTAACAAGGTCTAACGAGGTCTAACGAGGCTCCACTCGTTACCTGCATTAAGGGCACCTGTTTTAGCTCATTATCGGTATAAAAGACACCTGTCCACAACTTCAGTCAGTCACACTCCAAACTCCACTATGGCCAAGACCAAAGAGCTGTCGAAGGACACCAGAGACAAAATTGTAGACTTGCATCAGGCTGGGAAGACTGAATCTGCAATAGGTAAAACGCTTGGTGTAAAGAAATCAACTGTGGGAACAGTTATTATAAAATGGAAGACATACAAGACCACTAATAAACTCCCTCGATCTGGGGCTTCATGCAAGATCTGACCCCGTGGTGTCAAAATGATAACAAGAACGGTGAGCAAAAATCCCAGAACCACACGGGGGGACCAAGTGAATGACCTACAGAGAGCTGAAACCACAGTAACAAAGGCTACTATCAGTAACACAATGCGCTGCCAGGGACTCCAATCCTGCAGTGCCAGACGTGTCCCCCTGCTGAAGCCAGTACACGTCCAGGCCCGTCTGCGGTTCGCTAGAGAGCATTTGGATGATCCAGAAGAGGATTAGGAGAATATGGTATGGTCAGATGAAACCAAAATAGAACTTTTTTGTAGAAACACAGGTTCTCGTGTTTGGAGGAGAAATAATACTGAATTGCATCCGAAGAACACCATACCCACTGTGAAGCATGGGGGTGGAAACATCATGCTTTGGGGCTGTTTTTTCTGCAAAGGGACCAGGACGACTGATCTGTGTAAAGGACAGAATGAATGGGGCCATGGGGTATCGGGAGATTTTGAGTGAAAATCTCCTTCCATCAGCGAGGGCATTGAAGATGTGACGTGGCTGGGTCTTTCAGCATGACAATGATCCCAAACAAGAGTGGCTTCGTAAGAAGCATTTCAAGGTCCTAGAGTGGCTTAGCCAGTCTCCAGATCTCAACCCCATAGAAAATCTTTGAAGGAAGTTGAAAGTCCTTTTTGCCCAACGACAGCCCCATACACATCACTGCTCTAGAGGAGATCTGCAGGGAGGAATGGGCCAAAATACCAGCAACAGTGTGTGAAAAGTTTGTGAAGAGTTACAGAAAATGTTTGGCCACCGTTATTACCAACAAAGGGAACATAACAAAGTATTGAGATGAACTTCTGGTATTGACCAAATACTTATTTTCCACCATGATTTGCAAATAAATTCTTTAAAATCAAACAATGTGATTTTCTGGGGGGTTTTCCGCATTCTGTCTCTCATGGTTGAGGTTTACCCATGTTGACAATTACAGGCCTCTCTAATAATTGATTTTCAAGTGGGAGAACTTGTACAATTATTGGTTGACTAAATACTTATTTGCCCCAAGGTATGTAACAACTTCAAGGTTTTTCAAATAAACATGCTCCGAAAAATAAGACAACTTCAACTGCAGTTATGGGAAAAGTGCTTATATCCCACCACTATATTAATTGTTGAACTCAAAATACCGAAATACCGAAATTTTCGGACTATAATGCACACATGACTGAAGCTGACACCCACCAAATTTGACACGAAAATGGCAATTGTTCATTAATAAGCCGCACTGGACTATAAGCCGCAACTGTCCTGACTGTATTATGGGATATTTACACCAAAAGATGTTAGCGGTAACACTTTATTTGACAGCGGCATCACAAGACTGTCATAAGACCAAATGAACCACCATGATTCAAGAAGCTTCATTTGGCCATCACTGTTGGGGAAGACAGTAAACCTCTGTCAACACTGTTGTCATCCAACATGCCTCCTAGCATGCATTGCAGCGCTATAGAAGATTTTGGTAACACATTTGACAGTGGTGCTATAAGACTGTCATAAGACCATTATAACTATGACATGACACTTCCATGAGCATTAATGAATGCTTATGACAGATGTTATTTTGTGTCATCCGGCAAATTATTTCTTTTGAATGGATGTAAAAGATCCAAGCTGGACATATTGGTGACATAATTTGCTTGATGACATCTGTAATAAGCATTCATTAATACCCATGATAGTTTTATGTCATAATTATGATGGTCTTATTGTAGTCATATGATGACGCTGTCAAATAAAGTGTTGCCTACTAACCCAAACAAATCAACTAATAAGTCGAACCGGACTATGAGCAACAGGATTCAAAATGAGGGGGAAAAGTAGCGGCTTATAGTCCGAAAATTACATTAGTGCAAAAATCTGTTTTCTGGATCAAGTGCGAGTGCAAAGTGCCAATGAGGCACTTATTTTGAACAAATCAGGTCAGTAAAGTTGAATTTGTCATCTTTATCTTGACAAGTGCACTGATACTTTTTTGTAAAAAGAAAACAACAAAACATTGTGTCAATCATATAAAATAAAGTCACAAAATAAAGCAAACACTAAGTGTCATTTTCTATAGCAATTGGTACTACCTGTAGCAAGCAATGAAATGATGTAAACACACTTCACCACAAATGCAAATAAAACGAAATACACAATATACTACACAACGCTCAAAAACATAAAACAAAGGAAGGATTTACCTTACAAGTCACCAACAAAGTGGTGAGAAGGCAAGAACTGGCTGCAGATGTTCGCTTGTCCATTTAGCTCTCTCTATTCGCAATGAGATCACATCGACATATACGTTAGCAGAATTTGCTGGAACTAATTACACCTAAGCACCAGCAGGGTGTGAAAAAAAACACCAAAAACACAGGCAGGCAAATACGAGAAAATGACAGCACTGCCATGTGCATATTGGCCCAAAACCGACATTGAAAAAACGATGTTGATATTATCCAATATCATTTTAAAATGCTTTTATTGGCCTTTTATTTTGTCCGATTTAACACTCTTGAAAATCTTCCGATGACTCCTTGATAAAACCCTTCTGTCTATTGTTGTTTTCTTTTACACGATAGGTATTACCACTGTGCTGACCATGACTACAATCAATACCCATCTGAGAGAAACTCTCCCCAAAATCCCCTACGTCAAAGCTATTGACATGTACCTCATGGGTTGCTTCGTCTTTGTCTTTCTGGCTCTACTGGAGTACGCATTGGTCAACTACATCTTCTTTGGACGGGGTCCGCAGCGTCAGAAAAGGGCAGCAGAGAAAACCGCTATAGCCAATAATGAAAAGATGAGAATGGATCCAAATAAGGTAAGATTAGCTTAGCTTGCCACAGTTTAATGCAATCTTTCAGAAAAGACTTCTAAGAGAATTAGCTCCGAAAATAGCTAAAAATGCATGATCGGTTAAAACGTTTCAAAGACCTAAAGTTTACCACCGAGTAGTGTGAAGAACCTTCGTCCCCTAAGGTATGTGTGTTGCGAAAAGCAATACACTGGCTGACGCTGTCTTTAAACACTCCTGGCTTACGATCATGATTTCCGTGTTTTGGAAGTATTTTGAGGTGTCAAAGAAGTCTGTAAAATCTTTCCCCTGAAGTATCTCAAGGGGGCGCAATCAATGTTCCCCCTAAGCTGCGCGCTTGCGCAATCGCACACTGCTTGCACAAATTCAGTGCACAAGAAAATCTACCCAGCCCACAAAATAAAATTCAACAGAAACATGTTGTAGTGTCACTAGGACTATTGTCGGCGCCGGAGTGTCAGTGCACTCCTATTGGTCAATTCGATACGGCAACATAACGCTCCCGTTGGTAGGTTGCTACACAACAATTGTATTTAGTAGTTGTGAGGTGCATGACCTGGGTGGGTACGGAGAAAATAATGAGTGAAAAGTCAGCTAGACTCTTGCGCTGATTTACTGAGGCAACATTTCGATGCCAATTTTTCCAAGTGTTACAGTACTAATAAATATTTCATATAAGAACTAATATAATCTAGTTAAATAGACCAACAAAATATGTTTAATAAGCCATGTAACTTGCTATGATCCAAAGTTTTGAACAGGCGTGATACTGGTGTATGATCACAGTGTACAAATCTGATGTTGCTCACAGTGGTCCATAGTGTGCTCAGGGAGCTTGTGTGTCTGTTCAGACAAATAAAAAATTAGAGGGAATATTGTCCACCATGCCGAAGAATTTTTCCACCTTAGGTTTAATCATCCACTTGTCCTGCAAACTATAGTCCCTAAAAAAGTCTTGTCGCTTATCCATTTTGTAGAAACAATTGCTAATAACCTGACTTTTAATTATTCAATTGATTTCAGAAATGGCTCATATGAAAGCTCCTAAAAGACCCTCCCAAATGATGTTGAATGTACAAAAATATATTTGTTTTACTGAAAAAAGATTGATCATTTAATGAAGACATAAAGATCACATTTTGGCAAGACAAAAGTTTTGTCGCCTACAGAAAGAAGTGTGAAAATTGAACATAAAATGTACTTCAAATACAAAAATATGTTACATAACATAAGCGAATTAAGTAGTGGTGCTGTGAGATCCAAATTGAATATTTTGTTTGACTTCCATGGGCTTGAAGGACTGCATCCATGCGGTTCGGCAAGGATTCATACAATTTATTGATGAAGTCATCAGGAACATCAAAGAAAGCAGTCCTGCATGCTTCCCAGAGTTCAGCATTCTTGGGTTTCGTCTTCCATGCTTCCTCTTTCATCCTACCCATGTCTGGTGACTGGGCTGGACAGTCCTGGAGGATCTTGATCTTCTTTGCCTTAAGGAACTTTGAGGTAGAGATTGAAGTATCCGATGGAGCACCATCCTGCTGCAGAATTTGTCCCTTTTTATGGTTAGGAATGTAAGAAGCAGCTTGATATTTCAGACTATTTATGTTGCCTTCTACCCTGCAGATCTCTTGCACACCCCCATACTGGATGTAACCCCAGACCATGATTTTGCCACCACCAAACTTCACTGTTTTGTGGCAAAAGGTGGATTTTTCAGATTAATCTTCCATTAAATTACACCACAATCACCGCAAATATTGCAGGAAACCTACTGGAGCCCGCATGGATCCACGATTCACTCAGAAAACAGTGAAAGAAATATATTTTTGTACATTCAACATCATCTGAGAGGGTTTTAGCTTTCATATGAGCTATTTCTGAAACCAATTGAATAATTAAAAGTCAGGTTATTAGCAATTGTTTCTACAAAATGGATAAGCGACAAGACTTTTGTTAGGGACTGGATACAACGAGTATAAGAAGCTCCCATCATACCAACTCCTACTGTGACGGAGGCTTTTGAGAATGTGAAAATGTTTCCTCGTGATAGCGCTAAGGCAAAAGTCATCAATCGGAAAATAAGGAAATTTGAAAAAAAAAAAAATAATAATAATAATAATTAATTAATTTAAAAAATGAAGTGTTTCCAATATTTAGTTATCGGTTTCGGTTAATAATTTTGCTTTCGGTACATCCCTTAAGACAGTACTTCTCAAATGGTGGGGCGCGCCCCCCCAGGGGGGCGCAGCGCGATGCCAGGGGTGGCGCAAGTGACCTCGGGGAACATGCTTTTTTTTTTTTTTTTTTTTTTGCCGTACTAGAATAAAGTGTACTTGGACACCCACTCCGTGGGTGGCAGTGGCGCTCTCATTTTCAAAGTGCGTGCAGTATTTTTGAAGTAAGCAAGAGCACACGGAAGAGACTCATGCAGAGCTGGACTCATGCAGCGACCCACTGTCTTCTCCGGTTCTCACGTGTCCGGCCGAGAAGTGCCGTTTTCGGCTTGGGATCGTCACGACCACCGCTCTCACCTACAGTTCTCCCTCGGCTGCCGAGAATGCGCTTTTTTCGGGCCGTTTGCCTTTTGGCTTTGACTTTTAATATAGTGGGAAATGAGGAAAGACCACTGTTTACTGAGTCTAAAAATGATTATAGCGGAGAGTCTGAAGCCAAATCAGTTAAGACGCCACTTAAAGACATTAGACCTCAATCTAATTGATAAGCCGCTTGATTGTTTTTCAACGAAAACGTGCCGAATATTGCCAATTGTCACAATCGTCCCGCTTTGTCAGTGTTATATCAGTAAACCAATGAGCACTGTGGTGAATCAGCGAAAATAAAAACTTTCCTTCTGTCCAAAGACCCGCCCCCCCCCCCCCCGTATTCAGTTTTGGTTTTTTCGGTCAAATTTTTTGGCATGTTGTCCTGAAGAGTAAATGTTTCTAATCATTTTGAATTTGTTATTATTTACTGATTTTATTACATTTTATTTTTCAGTATCAAATGGTCAAAAATGTACCTTGAGTGTATTTTTACAGTTTGGATGTGACTTTTTTTTTTTTTAACTTCTGGCAAATTGATGCACGTTGTCTTTTCTGTTACAAGCAAAACAATGTTAATAAAGTTATACTTTATTATAAGTTGATCTGTTACTTTTTTTCTTTAATAGAAAAAAAGGACACAATGTTAGGCTGAGGCGTACTTATAATATTACTATTATAGACAAATTATACTATTTACAGTGGCGGCAGAGAGCTGGGGGGCGCGAAACATTTACGTCTTCCTTGGGGGGGCGTAACAGAAAATAATTGAGAAGCACTGCCTTAAGAGATTAGTTTTATAATACAGTTAAAAATCTATTAGGATTTGGAGGTGCAAAAATCTAAAATATTGGGTTCAACTAGATGTCTAATAACACATTGAATTGGTAGTTAAAACAACATACTCATGCCTGTTAAACAAATACAAATATACTGTAGGTTTCTGTAACTGAAGGAGCAATTATAGTACAATATAAACTGCATGTTGTTGCCAACTTATATCCACCCACAGAAGCAAAACTCATACTCTTTGACTGGCTAAGTAACCATGGTGAGTGTGTGCGCTTGCAGTGGCTGGTGGGTAGTGTGGTTGGCCGAGATGACACCTTGTATGCGAGGATGAAACAAAGGGATCTCGATGGTCATGACTCAATGTGGGAACCCATCTTTATGGATGATGCAGCCATCGGACTGGGCGACCAAAAAAATAAGGTAACGAAAATCGAAGCAGCTCTGACTTCGAGTTATTGTTGTACATACTCAAGTTATAAAATGCCATCAAATCTGATTCACTCATATCAAGGTATATTACATGTAGGGTTGCCAACTCCCTGGGAAAAGAAAGGGGCTTCTCATTGTTTGAGCCCGCCGGCGTGATAATCGTCACCCTTTAGTTAATTATTTATTTTACTCAAACCTAAATTAATTAGGTGCATATTTGAGTAATATAAGCACGTGGAAAAACAATAATTATAGGCAATGTATTTTTAATGCAAAAAAAATTCTAGAATGAAATTTAAAACAGTATAATTTAACCCTTGATTAAGCTTTATGTGTGTGTTTTTGGCCATTTAATTACTTTTTTTTTTTTTTCACCTTACTGTTGGTGGGTTCCAAGTCCCCTCAGCATTCGACAAGTTTCCTGAGCGAAACATGGGCAGCCCCATCCTGGAAAATTTCTGCTCCGAACTTCCGGTTTGGAAAAAACAACATGAATTGCGGTTGAAGTAAGCAGTGTGTTGACAAAGTTAAAACTGCAAAATCAAACCAGAGGAAGCCATGGAATCTCCAAAAATGGATTCAGCAGGACGTAGATGAGACTCTTGAGACTTTCTGGACTGTGCGTGAATTCCTGGAAACGTCTATATACAGTGGGGCAAATAAGATTTTGTCAACCACTAATTGTGCAAGTTCTCCCACTTGAAAATATTCGAGAGGCCTGTAATTGTCAACATGGGTAAACCTCAACCATGAGAGACAGAATGTGGGGGGGAAAAAAAACAGAAAATCACATTGTATGATTTTTAAAGACTTTATTTCCAAATCATGGTGGAAAATAAGTATTTGGTCAATACCAAAAGTTCATCTCAATACTTTGTTATGAACCCTTTGTTGGCAATAACGGAGGCCAAACGTTTTCTGTAACTTTTCACAAGCTTTACACACACTGTTGCTGGTATTTTGGCCCATTCCTCTCTGCAGATCTCCTCTAGAGCAGTGATGTTTTGGGGCTGTCATTGGGTAGCATGGGCTTTCAACTCCCTCCACAGATTTTCTATGGGGTTGAGATCTGGAGACTGGCTAGGCCACTCCAGGACCTTGAAATGCTTCTTACGAAGCCACTCCTTTGTTGCCCTGGCTGTGTGTTTGGGATCATTGTCATGCTGAAACACCCAGCCACATCTTATCTTCAATGACCTTGCTGATGGAAGGAGATTTTCACTCAAAATCTCTCGTTGCATGGCCCCATTCATTCTTTCTTTTACACAGATCAGTCGTCCTGGTCCCTTTGCAGAAAAACAGCCCCAAAGCAAGATGTTTCCACCCCCTTGCTTCACAGTGGGTATGGTGTTCTTTGGATGCAATTCAGTATTCTTTCTCCTCCAAACACGAGAACCTGTGTTTCTACCAAAAAGTTCTATTTTGGTTTCATCTGACCATAACACATTCTCCCGGTCCTCTTCTGGATCATCCAAATGCTCTCTAGCGAACCGCAGACGGGCCTGGACGTGCACTTTCTTCAGCAGGGGGACACATCTGGCAGTGCAGGATTTGAGTCCCTGGCGGCGCATTGTGTTACTGATAGTAGCCTTTGTTACTGTGGTCCCAGCTCTCTGTAGGTCATTCACTAGGTCCCCCCGTGTGGTTCTGGGATTTTTGCTCACCGTTTTTGTTATCATTTTGACGCCACGGGGTGAAATCTTGCATGGAGGGAACATAACAAAGTATTGAGATGAACTTCTGGTATTGACCAAATACTTATTTTCCACCATGATTTGCAAATAAATTCTTTAAAAATCAAACAATGTGATTTTCTGTTTTTTTTCCACATTCTGTCTATCAAGGTTGAGGTTTACCCGTGTTGACAATTACAGGCCTCTCTAATATTTTCAAGTGGGAGAACTTGAACAATTAGCGGTTGACTAAATACTTATTTTCCCCACTGTATATATATATATATATATATATATATATATATATATATATATACACACACATATATGGTTTGAAGTGGAATGTTTTGAACAGTGTCCAGCTTCAAAGTGCCAGGGTGGACGTACTTCAACAAGGTACGCACATACAAACAAAAATAGTATGTCATTTTTTTATTGCAGATACTGATCACAGTAAAACATTTCGACAACATGATTACATTTCTTGTTTTATTTAAAATGATTGGTGCACGTGCAAAACAGGTCGATAAATCACAATTTATGAAATTATTAGAAAAATATTAACGAAGGTTGAGCACACGAGAATGTGTTATCAGACAGCAGAGCTCCGGAGCGGCTTAAGGCTTGGCGGCCTCCAGACGGGCTTTCTGCCACTGTCCTCGGTATATCAAGCTCCAATAGCGCATCTTAAAGTTGCTGCAGTTAAAAAGCTCATAGTTGGATCTCGGGATCGAGCTGACGGTCCGCCGCTAGGCGATCCACCATCTTACAGCCCCCGGGTAGAACGCACGTAGTCTCGATATACGTCCATCAACGTACAGTAAGTGTTGCTGTGAGGCACATCAACTTATCTTCCCTTGCCTAACAGCATTTTCCACCTGTAAACAAATGAAGAAAAAACTTGTAACACTTGCATTTATGTGTTGACATAATTGTGCCATCCTACACGTACTGACTAGCAAAAGGCTAGCAGGAGATAGCATCTGTTGTTGCCACAGCAGTTGTAGTAAATAATATTAAACATCATCATAATTACAGTCATCATCGCGATAGGGCTATACAAATAAAATTGAATTGAATAACAATATCAAATACTAGTTGTTTCATGCGCAAGATTTTAGCTTCAATATTTTTTTGGGAGCACCGGACACATGAAAATGCAGGGATGGAAGAACATACCTTCCATGACACAGCGGCAACATGGCTACAAAAACACCCGGTCTTTGTGGTGGTACGAGCTAGGTTCCACATCTGCCTTTATGAACATGTTGTCCCCCCATGTCGTGATGATGGCACATGGATGCGGTATTTCCAAATTGTCTTTTTTAAAGAATTTTGATAAGTAATTTTACTCCAGCTTCACTCTTGTTTTGTATGGAGAAATTGTAAAACGGAAGTTGCGAGCAGAAATGCGGAAGTACCTCGGAAACTTGTCTATAAGCTTATCAAATGATCACTATAAATTAGAATGTCGACCGATATATCGGTCGTTTCTGAATACGGAACGATTCCGTTTTTCAAGGGAAGGTTGGCAACCCTAATTACGTGTTACATTACACTTGTAAATAGGCCGTGACAAAAAGTTTCTATCTTCAACAGATGGACCCCCATGAAAACATATTGCTGAGTACTTTAGATATTAAGAACGACATGGGAATTTCAGAGCTGGCTTTGGGTCTCAATGACCCGCGGAACACCATGTTAACGTACGACAGCTCCACCCTGCAATACCGCAAAGCAGGACTAGCCCGCCACAACTTTGGCCGAAACACGCTGGAGCGTCACATGACGAAGAGGAGTCGACTAAGGAGGCGCACCTCGCAGCTCAAGATTAACATTCCAGACTTGACTGATGTCAACTCCATAGACAAATGGTCGCGGATGATCTTCCCAACTGTCTTCTCCTTTTTCAACATTGTCTACTGGCTTTATTATGTCAATTAAGACAACAAACGAACAAGTATTACTTCTTTTTGTTTTATTTACGTGCGTTATTTTTGTGTCGTAACAATGACCGACGTACTACACCCAGGACTGCATACATCATACCTATGAAAACCACACTGACTTAGTGTACACATAAAAAAAAAAAAAAAAATACACAAGGGAGAAAAACATAAAGGTGCCTGTTCTAAAGTTAGTTTTTTTTCCTTAAAATTAAACTTTTTTTTCATATACTGTACATATATATTTTTTGTATCGTTTAAAGTATTGTCAGTTATTGCCAAACGTTATATACAGTACAAGTGGGAAGATGGAATTTAAATTAATTGTTTTACTATTTGTATTGTTTGAAACTTGTGAAACAGGTCATCTGAGATGTGTAAAAGTATTATTTTACTACTAAAAAAATGTTTTCTATCAATTTCAAATAAAAACATTTACCAGATTTTTTATTTACTGTAGATCAAAGTATAATTCTCCCCCGCAAAAAAAGAAATCTCAAACAGCATAAATTGCGCACACTATGAATATTAATTCATGTTTCCATAATGGCACATAGCATACTAATCCTACTACTGTGTGAAAAAAGTTTTGCACACATACATAAAAGCACAAATATTAGCTAATTACATTATCCGCCCCTCATTACTGTGTGATTTCTTCTCCGATCTAATCATTCAATAAAATCACATAATTTACCATGAAGCATAATTAAAAAACAACAATATTTCTGTATACTTGTGGTTGTAGTTTGTTAGAAAAGGGATTTTATAAGACATTTTGCACACAAGATCTTAAAAGCCATAAAGGCTGCACCATTGTTCTAATGCTGGTGCTTGTAAAGTTATATTATGTACTTACACGTCATACTATATAATCCTATTTGCATACGAACTTTATTCAAACTTTTTAAAAACACTAATTAAAAATTATAGAACATATTTCCCCAAATGTATTGAATATTTAGGCGAAAAAGAGGGATTAAAAAAATATATAAATAATAAAATTTAAGAAACAATAGGTACAGTGGGACGAAAAAGTATCTGAATCTTTTGGAATTTCTCACATTTCAGCATAAATCACCATGAAATGTGATCTCATCTTTGTCAAAATCACACAGATGAAAAAAACTGTCTGCTTTGACTAAAACCACCCAAACCTTTATAGGTTTTCATATTTTAATGAGGATAGCATGCAAACAATGACAGAAGCGGGAAAACTACGTAAATGAACCCTCTCCCTAAGGAGACTTAAATAGCAATTGAAACCAAGCATTTTAAGTCAGGCGTGTGCCCAATTACTGATGAATGGTTTAAAGCTGCCCTGCCAACTATAAAACACACACCTGGTAAGAAATGTCTTGATGAAAAGCATTGTCTGATGTGCGTCATAGCTCGGTCAAAAGACCTCTCTGAAAACCTGCGATCAAGGATTGTTGATTTGTATAAAGCTGGGAAAGGATATAAAACCATCTCTAAAAGTCTGGATGTTCATCAATCGACAGTCAGAGAAGTTGCCTACAAATGGAGAGAGTTTGGCACTGTTGCTTCACTCCCAAGGAGTGGCCGTTGACCAGAAATGACGCCAAGAGTTCAGCGCAGAATACTCAGAGGTAAAAAAGAACCCTAGAGTGTCTGCTAAAGACTTACAGAAATAACTTGCACAGTCCATATCTCTGTGCACACATCAACTATATGTAAAACTATAGCCAAGAATGGTGTTCATGGGAGGACTCCACAGAGAAAGCCACTGCTGTCTAAAAAAAAAAATAATAATAATTGTTGCTCGTTTAATGTTTGGAAAAAGGCACTTGGACACTCCACAGAAGTTTTGGCAAAACATTATGTGGACTGATGAAACCAAAGTTGAATTGTTTGGGAGTGACACACAACGTCATGTGTAGAGGAAAAATTGAAAAGCTCACCAACAACAACACTTCGTCCCCACCGTGAAGCATGGTGGAGGGAGCATCGTGATTTGGGGCTGTTTTGCTACCTCAAGGTCTGGACAACTTGCAATCATTAATGGAAGAATGAATTCAAAAGTTTATCAGGATGTTTTGCAGAAAAACCTGAGGCCGTCTGTCAGACAGTTGAAGCTAAAAAGAGGATGAATGCTGCAAAAAGACTATGATTAGGAGATCTGAAACAATGGTTTCACAAGAAAAAAATACGTTCTGGAGTGGCCAAGTCAAAGGCCAGACCCCATTGAGATGCTGTGGCATGACCTAAAGACAGCGGTACATGCCAGACATCCCAGGAATCTGACTGACTTGTGCCAAAATGATCTGCAGCTACAGGAAGCTTCTGGTTGAAGTTATTGCTGGGGGGGCCACAAAATATTAAATGTGACGGTTCACTTATATTTCCCCCGTCTGTCATTGTTTGCATGCCATCCTCATTAAAATATGAAAACCTATAAATGTTTAGGTGGTTTTAGTTATAGCAGACAGTTTTTTTCATCTGTGTGATTTTGACAAAGATGAGATTACATTTGATGGTGATTTTATGCAGAAATGTGAGAAATTCCAAAAGGTTCAGATACTTTTTCATACCACTGTAAGTTCTTGCGAAATAATATATTTTCAAATATTTTCTTTTAAATTGAAGTTGTCTGATACTGACTTTTTAACCAATAACCGATTTCGAGATAGTTAGTCCCCAGGTTACTAAGAAGTTCCGTTCTTACGCTAGCGACGTAACCCGAATTTTCCGCGTAAATCGGAATTAACCCTTTAAAGGCAAACTCGGACTTAGTCTTGTAGGCTCTAATAAGCCACAATTGTTCTCTTTAACTAAAATATGTAATTAGAAACGCATAAAATATTGCCATTGATTTACAAATCTATAATTTTTGGTACATGTTTCAACCTATGGACGCCCAGGGTCTTGAAGTAGTTTGTCACTGTCACTAGACGAACACTACCGGTGTTCTGCAATTCCTCCTAGGCGGCCAGACGTCCAACACGTGCGCACATTGGTTAAAAGCGGCGAGTACTTAGTATTTGTGTTTTCATAGTCCTTTATTACCTTTTCATTGCCTCAAAATACTTTTTGCATGCGTTTCCCTCTCATACTTTTAAGCATTTTTTTCTTGTGGAAGCAGATTGTTGATCTGTTGACCACATTAGTCACATAGCTTATTTAAACCACCCTTATTTGATATTACTACGTTTAAGTATTTCCTTAAGGCATTTTTAATATGTTCTGTCTGTATGCATTCAAACAAAACAAGCTGAAAGCACACACCTCTTGTAGGACGTTTTGCCGATGTAGCACTTTTTGGCAAAACACGGGTTTTGTCATACCCTTGTCTCGTCTCATCGCGTCTTTCCTGTTCATTTTGATTTTGTTGCTCGTTTTATGAATTATCGACAGTGCTGTCATGCTCATGAATGTTCCTCTCAGGTTCAAATTGAAAGGCTTGAACAGATGACATGTTTATATCGCTAGAATCATACTTTTGAAGCCAACAACAATGGCGACCAACTTGTTGAACTAATGTTACAAATTGTATAAAAACCAAAACATCAACAGGTGTTTTGATTTCAAATTATTTTAACTCATAATAACGTTAATCTTCTAAGAACAACTTTTTTTCTGTGGATCCTTTTAAGAACCCCTAAACACACCCCAAATCACAAAATTACTATCCAAAAACATGTATTATACTTCACTGTACTGTCTTTGCCAAGATGTTTGCACTAAGTCCTAGCTAGACTGCAAGCTAAGCTCTGACATCCATGCGGTTTGCGGACTTTATTCAGCCGCTCATGACATCAACACATGCAGAATGATACTACAAAAAAAATTAAATCTGTTACATCTTCAATAACACCAATTCAAATTTGCGTTTATAACTAACTGCTGATACAGCAAAACCAATCCACACAAACCATTAGCATGTATCAGTTAGCGTACGCACATCAACAAAAACAATCACATAAACTCACCCCAGGTATGCGCAGGCTAGCACCTGTAATCGTTTACCTCTCTCACCTGGCTGCGCGACTTCTTCGTGTGTGCATTAATACGTTTTTCGTGTGTACATGCACTCTTACTCGCATGTGGAAGTACTACCTGCTCCATTCTTCCTGCGCCAAAATAAAAGCATGCATCATAAAACAAGAGTCATCAGTATTTAAACAAAAAAACAACACACCCGAGACAAAATGGCGGGCGAGACTCCGGCGTCGTAAAAAGTCAATATCATGTAAGTTGGGTATGTCTGTAACCCGGGGACTACCTGTTCAACTCCAAAAATCTGATACCAGCATCAAATCGATACCAATATATGCGGTCATGGACATATTTGTTATTTTTCAATCATTTATTGTTCATTACTTTTTGCACCCTGAATGCAAATGGTCTGCTTCACATAACAAATCCCAAGCATCTTAATTTGGAGACATCCAACGGTCAATAAGCGTAACTGCTGTGCTAAGCTGTGACCAGCCTTTGTACAAAGGCATAAGGCTTCGACGTTCACTTCCGAGTCAACATGCATAATTGCCTAAAACCGATATCTATGTTATCTGGTATCATTTTAAAATGCTTTTTACCAATATCAGACAACTCTATTTTCAATTGTACAAAAGAAATGTCTTCCAAAATCATATTTACATTCAAAACATATTTGAGTTGGTTTATGGTACAGCGTAAATGTTTCAAAGGTGAACACTTTGTAATTCGGGTGTCTACAAAAACAGTCACTGTGCATTGCCTTTAAATTACAAAGTACTTTTAATAACCCAAATTAGCATCTGAAATAACTTGGATTTCGAGAGAGTATATGTTTAAAAGTTCATGATTTTACTGCCCATAATTCCTCTGGAACATATTTTCAAATATTATTTTTGCCCTTTGAGCCTTGAAGCTGGTGTTTACATATCAACGTGATTATACATTCAACCATTCTTGTGCTGTTCAAGTTATTGACAGTTAGAACATGGTAATTTAATGAGTATATCATATCGAGCTGTATTAAAATCTGATTATCATAATCATACACGTTTTCTACGAGTGAGGATTTGAGATCATGTTCCGAACATGAACACGAACATTTCCAGTATGTAAATACAGGACGTAACATTATTTATCAATCAGATTACGTATATAACTGCTGTAAATAAACACACCTAAGCTTTCTACAGAACTGAACAAAATGAGATTTTCACTACCATTTATACTATAACGTAAATAGATTGCCTAGACAGATGTTAAACTTTGTACATAGTATATTTTACTGTCACATGATCACGTTTTGTTCCTGTTGCTTTGTTTGCATATATTTTTTTCTGCTTTGTTGCCAAACTGAACATGCAATCATGAATGTAGAATATGTTCCTTTGCAGTAATGCACACATACAATTATTAGTTGTAACAAGGATGACCCTAACTTTTTACGCCTACTTTTCAAATAGCTACACATGGGTGAGGAAATTGAATACGCCAAAATTCAAATCATCTCAGGTCAGTACGATGTACGCTACTAACAAAACTAATATTTTACATGAAATGTGAGAGAGACAACTTGTTTCAAAGTTTTGTCAGATTGTTTTGTTAGTTTTTCTTTTGTCAAAATTATTTTACCCGAACAGAAACGGTTAATCGTGGATTAATTGTTAACTGATTAATCATGGCTGACATTAACTTTTTTTTTTTTTTTTAATGCGAGCAATGTGAATATAGCTTTAAATAGATTTTCTTTATTATTAGTACAGTATTTCTCAAATAGTTAGGCGCCATTCACATCCATTCAGTGGGTGGCAGTGGCACTCTCATTTTCAGAGTGTGCGCAGTATTCTTGAACGAATAAGCGCACACAGCAAGGAGCTGGAGATATGAAGAGCTAAGACCAGGAAATATGACTATACCGTAATTTTCGCACTATAAATTTGGCACGAAAACAGCACTTTTTTCATAGATAAGCCGCACTGGACTATAAGCCTCACTGTATTATGGGATATTAACACCAAAAGATATCAACCAGTAACACTTTATTTGACAGTGACATCAAACGACTGTCATAAGACCAAATGAACCACCATTCATTGCTTCAAGAAGCTTCATTTGGGCATGACTGCTCCCTTGGGTAAACAGTCAACCTCTGCTGCCACCTGATGTCAACACTGTTATTCTCCAACATGCCTCCAAGCATGCATTGCAACGCTACAGATGTAAATAACAACCAAAATTTATATTCTGTGCTGATTATTTCTTCATTTACTGTTCCAGTTGTTTCATTAATTATTAATAGTTATGGTATTTGGTAACACTTTATTTGACAGTGGCACCATAAGAATGTCATTAGACAATCATAATTATGACATGACACTGTCATGAGCATTTATGAATGCTTATAACAGATGTCTTTAAGTGTTATCTGGCAAATTATCTCACTTTTGAATGGATGTAAAAGATCCGAGATGGACATAAACGGAGTTTGTGACATAATTTGCTGGATGACACTTAATGACATCTTTCATATGGATTCATTCATGCCCAGTGTCATGTCATAATTATGTCGGTCTTATTACAGTTTTATGACAAATAAAGTGTTACCTATTAACCCAAATACATCAACAAATAAGCCTCACAGGACTATAGGCCGCAGGATTCAACATGAAGGGAATAAAAAGTAATGTTTGGTTTTTGGCTCTGACTTTTAATACTGTGGGAGTCGAGGAAAGACCACTCTGTTCACGGTGTCTAAAAATGTTTGCAGCGGACAGCAGGAAGCCAAATCAATTAAGACATCACTTAAAGACATCAGATCCCAATCACATTGATAAGCCGCTCGATTTTTATTTTATTTTTTTCGAAAACGTGCTGAATATTACAAAAAATTGACATACTTTGTCAGTGTTACATCAGTAAACGAGCGAGCACTGTTAGCATCATATAAGGTGGCATACCAAGTTGGTCAGTGCAAAATAATACAACATGAACAACATGAACTAAAAACTGCTCCCCTTTCCAATGACACTGTAATTTTTGTTTTTACTGTCAAATTGTTTGGCATATTTTCTCAATGTTGCTAATCATTTGAATTTACTATTTTTGATAGGTTTTATTCAATTTTATTTTTAAGTATTAAATGGTCCAAAAATGTACCATCAGTGTATTTTTACAGTTTGTGGCTTTTTAAAAAAAAAAAATTTAAAAAATATTATTATTTTAATTCAGGCAAAGTGATGAGCTTTAAGTCTTTTCTCTTACAAATAAAACAATGTTAATAAAATTCGACTTTATTGTTAATTAATCTACATTACTTTTTTAACATTAAAAAAGGACACAATGATATGCAGGCCGGTACTTATAATAATAGTAATTTTATAGTCAAATGATACTATATGTATACAGTGGCGGCAGAGAGTTGGGGAGGCGCGAAACGTTTACATCTTCCTGGGGGGGGGGTGTAAGAAAATAATTGAGAAGCACTGTATTAGTAGTACATGCTCCAGGATATCTAATTTTCGCACAAGTAATTAAGAGAATAAAGTCAGACAGACAATGAAAACCAGGCAATGTTTTTGATTTTACTGACAACCGCGTCACTCCTTAAGTCATCAAATGGCAACAAACGTCACAATTGTTCGAAAAATCTGACCGGTGCCAAAAACAATGCTTTAGTGCGCAAGCATGTCGCTATACAGATGCAGTGCGTTCACATTAGAAGTCGCAAAAGTTTTTCAGAACCACGAAACTGAAAGATTGGATTTCCTTGTTAAAGCATAAAGCCCCGCAGTGTGAACGTAGCATCATTAATTTCTGGTTTCATTTTGAACGCAACGGCTGGTTGCTAATGAGTTTTAATTTTACGGGTTCAATGTTACAATGTTTACTTTTAAATTACCGTATTTTTCCACACTATAAGGTGCATCGTTGTATAAGGCGCACCTTCAATGAATGGCTTATTTTTAAAAAAAAATTTAATATATACAATAGAACGCACCGCATTACAAGGCAGAGAAGGAGTAGAAGTAGTGGTTGGGGTTGGGTTATAAATCCACTAGATGGTTCTGCGCTAAAGAGAATGTCATGCTATGATTAAACAATAAGGATCCATATATAAAGCGCATTGGATTTTAAGGCGCATTGTCTGCTTTAGAGATAAATGAAGGCTTTTAGGTGCGCCTTATAGTGCGGAAAATACGGTAAATGTTTTTTGTTTTGTTTTTTTCATGGAAAAGTACAACTTTTACCTCTGTAACATTATGGTATTCCAGAATTGTCTGACTAATTTTCACTCATAATTTCACATACTTTTCATTTCAATGTGGCCCATAATGTCCCAGTTTTCCAGACCTCTAACAAGTGACATCGGGACATCGACAGAATTTTTTTTTTTTTTAATTAAGCAATCTGGTGAGCACCAGATAGTTTCTGGTGGGCACGAGAAACAATCCGGTAAACATTAGCATTTTATAGCATTTAAGCTAGCAGACCTTTGCTATGCAAGTTAGCAAATTGTTGTAAACATTGGCAATATATAGCATTTACGCTAGCGGACTTTTGCTCTGCAAGTTAGCCAATTGCAACAATCAAATAAAAAAATAAATATAATAAATCTAAGCAGTCTGGTTGCGCACCAGATTGTTTCTAGTGCGCACCAGAAACTATCTGGTAAACATTAGCATTACATAGCATTTAACCTAGCGGACTTTTACTCAGCAAGTTAGCCAATTGTTGTAAACATTAGCATTGTATAGCATTTAAGCTAGCGGACTTTTGCTCTGAAAGTTAGCCAATTGCAACAATCAAATAAAAAACATTAATGAAATAAATCTAAGCAATCTGGTTGCAAAACAGATTGTTTGTAGTGCGCACCAGAAACTATCTGGTAAACATTAGCATTACATAGCATTTAGGCTAGCGGACTTTTGCTCAGTAAGTTAGCCAATTTTTGTAAACATTAGGGTTATGTAGCATTTAAGCTAGCGGACATTACTCAGCAAGTTGGACAATTGTTGTAAACATCAGCATTATATAGCATTTAAGCTAGCGGACTTTTGGTCAGCAAGTTGCTGTGCAAAAGTCCGCTAGCTTAAATGCTATATAATGCTAACATTTACCGGATAGTTTCTGGTGCACACCAGATTTCTTAAATTTATTTTATATCTGTCGCTGTCCCTTCCATAGTATTCACAGTGAGAGGGTGCGATGGATGTTTATAGGCAACAGTGCTTTTTTTGTCCGTTTTGCTTTGTTTGTTTGTTTTTGTCTCTGAAGAGTCCACTGGAAAATGGCATGTACGGTCAGTTCTACACTTTATTTGTACATCACAGCATTTTTGTTTCAGATATTTTTATACTACTGTAAAAAAAAAAAAAAAAAAAAAAATGAAACCGTGCAAAGACTGCTCTTTGGCAAAATCTTGTAAATCTAAATTTCACATATTTATACTATACAAAATGACTACTGTATATTGTCTTCGAGGGCTCTGAAAGCGGAACATGTATGCTCTTGAAAGCCTTTCAGATACCCTTGGACAAAGTTTGGAGATTCTTTGTGGTTGTGAATAGATTGCAAAAGGCTCTGGAGGTTTGTGGAAATGTTTTGGAATTGTCTCTGGGGCTGAAAGGACAAACTGACAAGCTATGTAAAAGCCTAAATGACTCATCTTGGTGACAGTGTACTTTTGCACACACTCACAGAAGAAGCCTTAGACTCATGCTGCCCTGGACTTTTAATCCGAGCGGCGTCAATCCTTCTTACCTTCTCAACACCATCCACCTCGACAAATCTTTGTATGTGCCCCTCACAAGAACATTCCCAGGAACTCGAAACTGTAACCCTCTCAAAGATATGCCCTGTAAAAGCCAATGTCTGTCTTTACAATGGAAACCCATGGAAATGATAACATTATCAATAAATATTGTATACAGTTCTTCACCTCGGATTCTTTGTTATTTTGATAGTGGCAAGCAATGGAGCAGCTGTACAGAATGTTATGAATGCTAGCGGTTGATTGTTATACACGTTCAAATCATTGGGTTTAAATATATTTGCAAGTACATCAGTGGCGGAACAAATGTGAACAGGGCCCGGGTGCGATGAGCATAAACGGGACCCCCACGTGTTACTCCCTTTGAGGTTACTATAGGCCAAACATTGTTCTTGGATTTTAACAGCCGTTTATTTGGACAACATGTCTTCAGCTTGGCCCCCAAAAAATGATGCCCTAACAATGCCGTCAGAATTTGCCAAATAAAACATATATTGCGGAAAACACTCAGGTGACTTCAAGTTCCACTCTGAGACCCCGAATTTGGCCAACTTTCAAAATTGTCCGATATGCATGTACAGGTCCTTCTCAAAAAATTAGCATATTATGATAAACTCCATTACTTTCCATAATGTACTGATGAACATTAGACTTTCATATATTTTAGATTTATTACAAACAACTGAAGTAGTTCAAGCCTTTTATTGTTTTAATATTGATGATTTTGGCAAAAAAGTAAATAAAAAATCCCTATCTAAAAACATTAGCATATTTCATCCGACAAACAAAAAAATGCTTTTTTTTAATACAAAAAAAGTCAACCTTCAATTAATTATATCAGCTTTGCACTCAATACTTGGTCGGTAATCCTTTTTTAGAAATGACTGCTTCAATGCAGCGTGGCATGGAGGCAATCCGCCTGTGCCACTGCTGAGGTTTTATGGAGGCCCAGGATGCTTCGATAGTGGCCTTAAGCTCATCCACAGTGTTGGGTTTGGTGTCTCTCAAATTCTTCACAATATCCCACATATTCTCTATTGCGTTCAGGTCAGGAGAGTTGGCAGGCCAATTGAGCACAGTAATACCATGGTCAGTAAACCATTTACCAGTGGTTTTGGCACTGTGAGCAGGTGCCAGGTCGTGCTGAAAAATGAAATCTTCATCTCCATAAAGCTTTTCAGCAGATGGAAGCACGAAGCGCTACAAAATCTCCTGATAGCTAGCTGCATTGACCCTGCCCTTGATAAAACACAGTAGACCAACACCAGCGGCTGACATGGCACCCCAGACCATCACTGACTGTGGGTACTTGACACTGGACTTGAGGCATTTTGGCATTTTCTTCTCCCCAGTCTTCCTCCAAACTCTGGCACCTTGATTTCCAAATGACATGCAAAGTTTGCTTTCATCTGAAAAAAGTACTTTGGACCACTGAGCAACAGTCCAGTGCTGCTTCTCTGTAACCCAGGTCAGGCGCTTTTGCCGCTGTTTCAGGTTCAAAAGTGGCTTGACCTGGGGAATGCGGCACCTGTAGCGCATTTCCAGCACACGCCTGTGCACTGTGGCTCTGGATGTTTCTACTCCAGACTCAGTCCACTGTTTCTGCAGGTCCCCCAAGGTCTGGAATCAGCCTTCCTCCTCCACAATCTTTCTCAGGGTGCGGTCACCTATTCTGGTTGTGCAACGTTTCCTGGCACGCGTTTTCCTTCCCACAGACTTCCCACTGAGGTACCTTTACCTGTATATCTACTGGTCTTTCTAAAAAAAATACCATATTGTGATATGTCTTTCTATCCATGGATCCCTTTAACAGAAAGAATGTTAATAATGTTCATGCCATCTTTTGGATTTATTGTTATAATAAACAAATACAGTACATATGTACAGTATGTTGAATGTATATATCAGTCTTGTGTCTTATCTTTCTATTCCAACAATAATTTACTGAAAAATATGGCATATTTTAGAGATGGTTTGAATTACGATTAATTTATTTTTAAGCTGTGATTAACTCGATTAAAAATTTTAATCCTTTGACAGCCCTAGTAGAAATACAGTGGGGCAAATAAGTAGTTAACCACTAATTGTGCAAGTTCTCCCACTTGAAAATATTAGAGAGGCCTGTAATTGTCAACATGGGTAAACCTCAACCATGAGAGACAAAATGTGGGGGAAAAAAAAACAGAAAACCACACTGTTTGATTTTTAAAGACTATATGCAAATCATGGTGGAAAATAAGTATTTGGTCAATACCAAAAGTTCATCTCGATACTTTTTTATGTACCCTTTGTTGGCAATAACGGAGGCCAAACATTTTCTGTAACTCTTCACAAGCTTTTCACACACTGTTGCTGGTATTTTGGCCCATTCCGCCATGCAGTTCTCCTCTAGAGGAGTAATGTTTTGGGGCTGTCGTTGGGCAACACGAACTTTCAACTCCCTCCACAGATTTTCTATGGGGTTGAGATCTGGAGACTGGTTAGGCCACTCCAGGACCTTGAAATGCTTCTTACGAAGCCACTCCTTTGTTGCCCTGGCTGTGTGTTTGGGGTCATTGTCATGCTGAAAGACCCAGCCACGTCTCATCTTCAATGCGCTTGCTGATGGAAGGAGATTTTCACTCAAAATCTCTCGATACATGGCCCCATTCCTTCTTTCCTTTACACAGATCAGTCGTCCTGGTCCCTTTTCAGAAAAACAGCCCCAAAGAATGATGTTTCCACCCCCATGCTTTACGGTGGGTATGGTGTTCTTCGGATGCAATTCAGTATTCTTTCTTCTCCAAACACAAGAACCTGTGTTTCTACCAAAAGTTCTATTTTGGTTTCATCTGACCATAACACACTCTCCCAGTCCTCTTCTGGATCATCCAAATGCTCTCCAGCGAACCGCAGACGGGCCTGGACGTGTACTGGCTTCAGCAGGGGGGCACGTCTGGCCGTGCAGGATTTGAGTCCCTAGCGGCGCATTGTATTACTGATAGTAGCCTTTGTTACTGTGGTCCCAGCTCTCTGTTGGTCATTCACTAGGTGTGTGGTTCTGGGATTTTTGCTCACCGTTGTTGACGCCATAGAGTGAGATCTTGCATGGAGCCCCAGATCGAGGGAGATTATCATTGGTCTTTTATGTCTTCCATATTCTAATAATTGCTCCCACAGTTGATTTCTTTACACCAAGCGTTTTACCTATTACAGATTCAGTCTTCCCAGCCTAGTGCAGGTCTACAATTTTGTCTCTAGTGTCCTTCGACAGCTCTTTGGTCTTGGCCGTAGTGGAGTTTGGAGTGTGACTGACTGAGTTTGTGGACAGTTGTCTTTTATACCGATAATGAGTTAAAACAGGTGCCATTGATACAGGTAACGAGTGGAGCCACGTTAGACCTCGTTAGATGAAGTTAGACCTCTTTGACAGCCAGAAATCTTGCTTGTTTTTAGGTGACCAAATACTTATTTTCCACTCTAATTTGGAAATAAATTCTTTAAAAATCAGACAATGTGCCCCCCCCCCCCCCCCCCCCCCCCCGACATTCTGTCTCTCATGGTTGAGGTTTACCCATGTTGACAATTACAGGCCTCCCTGGTCTTTTCAAGTAGGAGAACTTGCACAATTGGTGGTTGACTAAATAGTACACTATTTGCCCCACTGTACATCAGCAGTAACAGGCCAAGTCACAAAGCAAGTGTGATAGTTTCCAACATATGATTCTTCACAGTATCCTTTCGCTCACCTAAAACAATAAAGAGACTGACTGTTCGTTTGTCATCACGGCTCACTACAGACTCCATTTCCAACCTTCAAACTTAAGACGAAAAACTATCAGCGTTTTTAATCATTACAGCCGCAGCATTCAGACCCAAGCACTTGCTTAATGCTCTTAAAGGATAGTTCTCCGTGCAATTCTAATAACACCAAAGTCTAGGTCATCTTTTTTTGGTGGTTCATTTTCTTTTAACTGTGAATGCCTGGAAATTAAACTGGTCTACCAAGAAGATGCCCAAGTCAGTCTTCAAATTAAAATCTGTGACAAAGAACTGGGTTGACTGAAAAATTAAAGATTATTTGTCGTCTTATATTTGGTCAAATAACAAATGTATCATTGAACACAGCCAGAGATAGTAAAAGGTAAACCGAAAAAACATCTAAAGACCACAGGGGTTATGAAGGCAGGAACACAGAAATCTAAAGTTAAGTAACATGGCCTGTTGTGTGGCTATGAAGATTCCACACACACCCCCATCTTTATCGTTATGGCCTTCTTATTCACTTTGTATTGTTGTTTTTTTTTTTTGGTTGTCACTTTGAAGCGTATGTGTTACAGTACGCTGCCGTTTTCTGCCTGCTGAAAAAAAAAAAAAAACGATGCGCCCTTTCTTCTCTAGCCTTGTAACAAAGAGCCAAAAAGTTTTTATTAACAAGTCTTTTTGTGTGTGTTCCCCTCATTATCTTTTCATGTGTGCCTTCTCTTTCACTGGCAAATCCTTCTGACTGTTCTTCTTTTGGTCTCGCTTGGCTGTCTTTTCTCTTTCATCACATTTCCAATCCATTCTTACCAGTTTTGAAGTCGACGACGCTGTTCCATGTGTGTACTGCTGTGATGAAGGAGGGTAATGTAGCAGCTGTATGACATATTCTTGTTCCAGTGGTATTCTTTTTAAAATGGCCTATTGATAAGACATACAAACATTAAGTCCAAGTAAAAGTGTGACCTGCACTCTTTGAATAAATATACATAAGTGTGGTTTTAGTCAATGATGACAATAAGGAAAATAGAATTTTTCGTGTTGAATACGAGCTAAAAACGTGTCTTGGGAGACGACAATATTACGAGATGGATGCCAGTTTTCGAGTTGAAAATTCGCCAGTTTCTGTCATAGGTTCACAATTATCATATGTGTAGTTAGCACTTGGGGTCCAGCTACCGATTATTTTAAGTAACTACACTGCAAGCCAAAAGTATTGGCACCCCTGCAATGCTGTCAGATAATGCTCAATTTCTCACAGAAAATGATTGAAATTACAAATGCTTTTGTCGTAATATATTCATTTATTTTGCTTGCAATGAAAAAACACAAAAGCGAACGGATATTTTTAAAAAATCATTTTCAATTTGCACAAAACTCTAAAAATGGGTGGGACCCTTTGAAAAATCATGTGATGCTTCTCTAATTTGTGTAATTAACAGCACCTGTTACTTACATGTGGCACATAACAGGTATTGGTAATAACTAAATCACACTTGCAGCCAGTTAAAATGGATTCAAGTTGACTCAACCTCTGTCCTGTGTCCTTGTGTGTACCACATTGAGCAAGGAGAAAAGAAAGATGACCAAAGAATTGTCTGAGGACTTGAGACGCAAAATTGTGAGGAAGCATAGGGAATCTCATGGCTACAAGTCCATCTCTAAAGACCTAAATGTTCATGTGTCTACTGTGTGCAGTGTCATCAATAAGAGTAAAGCCCACAGCACTGTGGCTAACCTCCCTAGATGTGGACGGAAAAGAAAAATTGACGAGAGATTGCAACGGAAGATTGTGCGGATGATGGATAAAGAACCTCGACTAACATCCAAACAAGTTTAAGCTGTCCTGCAGTCCGAGGGTACAACAGTGTCAACCCGTACTATCCGTCGGCGTCTGATTTAAAAGGGACTCTATGGTAGGATCACCAGGAAGACCCCACTTCTGACCCAGAGACATAAAAAAGCCAGGCTGGAGTTTGCCTAAACTTACCAGAGAAAGGCATAAACGTTTTGGAAGAATGTTCACTGGTCAGATGAGACAAAAGTAGAGCTTTTTGGGAAGAGACACCAACATAGATTTTACAGGAAAAAAACTGAGGCCTTCAAAGAAAAGAACGGTCCCCACAGTCAAACATGGTCGATGTTTTGGGGTTGCTTTGCTGCCTCTGGCACTGGACTGCTTGACCGTGTGCATGGTATTATGAAGTCTAAAGACAACCAACAAAGAGTCATGGGTTTTCCAGCAGGACAATGATCCAAAACTTACTTCAAAAAGCACTAGAAAATGGTTTGAGAGAAAGCACTGGAGACTTCTAAAGTGGCGAGCAATGAGTCCAGACCTGAATCCCATAGAACACCTGTGGAGAGATCTGAAAATGGCAGTTTGGAGAAGGCACTCTTCAAATCCCAGAGACCTGGAGCAGTTGACCAAAGAAGAATGGTCTAAGATTCCAGCAGAGCATTGTAAAAAACTCATTGATGGATGATGGCATTGAATATTGCACATTAATATTGCACGTAAATAAGTATTCACATAGAATATGTCTGAATAGGAGTTAAGTAGCAGAAGTTGACAGTGCGGCATTGAATATTGCACTCACTAAGTATTGTACATAGTATATTGCTGTAAATAAATATTGGACATTGGGTGATGTGGTGTTACGTATGACTTTTCAGGGTGGAGATGGTTTTAGCAAAGAAACTGTTCCCCAGTCTGTTTGTTCTTCCTTTTAAACAACATTTGTTGTTCAATGTTAATGAGCTACAGATACACATTGAAGAGTGCCATTGTTGTCTAACCAGAAGAAAACTAAAGGAATTCGACAAGAGTACCCCAAAACTGTATAACACAATGCCACATCCCTCTAGTGGCTTGGCGGTGAATTACAGAGCAATACGTTCCCTTGACGCAGAATTTTGAATGCTCATTGACGACATAGGGTCTACGCTGTCACCGCAACGAAGAAGCATAAATTAGGCTGTACTCTCCCTGTATTAGAGGGGAATGCTATGGTGCCCTCTGGTGGGCAAGCGAACTAATAACAAAGGGAACTAATCTTCAGAACACCATGTGTCAGGCGCTGCTTGGCTAAGTTTTGGCTAGATATGCCATGTTGCTTTAGCCTTTATAGGTCTGTGCTGGGTGATCATCACAAACTAAATGTAACTTGTAGCGTTAGCATAGCGTTCGCGTTAGCATTTCGCGTGGTGAGTGTCGTCTTAAACGCTTGGAAAACCTTTTGCATACAGTTCGTGGCGTCCAGTTGAGTTTAATTAACTGAAATGAATGTTTTGTTTTCCTGATGAGTGTGTATTATCATCATGAAGATGTGATGTCCTTGCACCCTCTACAATTACAGTCGGGCAAATACGTATTTAGTCAACCACCAATTGTGCAAGTTCTCCTACTTGAAAAGATTAGAGAGGCCCGTAATTGTCAACATGGGTAAACCTCAACCATGAGAGCCAAACTGTGAAAAAAAAAACAACACAAAATCACATTATTTGATTTTTAAAGAATTTATTTCCAAATTAGAGTGGAAAATAAGTATTTGGTCACCTACAAACAAGCAACATTTCTGGCTGTCAAAGAGGTCTAACTTCTTCTAACGAGGTCTAACGAGGCTCCACTCGTTACCTGTTTTAACTCATTATCGGTATAAAAGACACCTGTCCACAATCTCAGTCAGTCACACTCCAAACTCTACTATGGCCAAGACCAAAGAGCTGTCGAAGGTCATAGACCTGCACCAGACTGGGAAGACTGAATCTGCAATAGGTAAAACGCTAAGTGTAAAGAAATGAACTGTGGGAGCAATTATTAGAATATGGAAGACTTACAATAAAACAGATAATCTCCCTCGATATGGGGCTCCATGCAAGATTTCACCCCGTGGCGTCAAAATGATAACAAAAACGGTGAGCAAAAATCCCAGAACCACACGGGGGGACCTAGTGAATAACCTACAGAGAGCTAGGACCACAGTAACAAAGGCTACTATCAGTAACACAACGCGCCACCAGGGACTCAAATCCTGCACTGCCAGACGTGTCCCCCTGCTGAAAAAAGTACACGTCCAGGCCCGTTAGGTTCGCTAGACAGCATTTGGATGATCCAGAAGAGGACTGGGAGAATGTGTTATGGTCAGATGAAACCAAAATAGAACTTTTTGGTAAAAACACAGGTTCTCGTGTTTGGAGGAGAAATGATATTGAATTGCATCCGAAGAACACTATACCCACTTTGAAGCATTGGGGTGGAAACATCATGCTTTGGTGCTGTTTTTCTGCAAAGGGACCAGGACAACTGATCTGTGTAAAGGAAAGAATGAATGGGGCCATGTATCGAGAGATTTTGAGCGAAAATCTCCTTCCATCAGCAAGGGCATTGGAGATGAGACGTGGCTGAGTCTTTCAGCATGACAATGATCCCAAACAAGAGTGGCTTCGTAAGAAGCATTTCAAGGTCTTGGAGTGGCCTAGCCAGTCTCCAGATCTCAACCCCATAGAAAATCTGTGGAGGGAGTTGAAAGTCCGTGTTGCCCAACGACAGCCCCAAAACATCACTGCTCTAGAGGAGATCTGCATGGAGGAATGGGCCAAAATACCAGCAACAGTGTGTGAAAAGCTTGTGAAGAGTTACAGAAAACGTTTGGCCTCCGTTATTGCCAACAAAGGGTACATAACAAAGTATTGAGATGAACTTTTGGTATTGACCACATACTTATTTTCCACCATGATTTGCAAATAAATTCTTTAAAAATCAAACAATGTGATTTTCTGTCATGATTTTTTCCCGCATTCTGTCTCTCATGGTTGAGGTTTACCCATGTTGACAATTACAGGCCTCCCTAATAATTAATTTTCAAGTGGGAGAACTTGCACAATTAGTGGTTGACTAAATACTTGTTCGCCCCACTGTATGGTAAATGGTGTTATACTTATATAGCGCTTTTCCACCTTTCAAGGCGCTCAAAGCGCTTTACACTATCCCGCCATTCACCTACTGGTGACGCAGCACCAGGAGCAACGTGGGGTTCAGTATCTTGCTCAAGGATACTTAGACGAGTTCATCAGGGAGAAGAATCGAACCTACACCCTCCGGGTTGTAGGACAAATACAAATATTCTACCACTGAGCCACGCCACCCCGTAACAACTTCAAGGTTTTCCAAATAAACATGCTGCGAAAAATAAAACAACTTCAACTGCAGTTATGAGAAAAGTGCTTATATTGCACCACTATATTAATTGTTGAACTCAAAATACCGTAATTTTTGGACTATAAGGCACACATGACTGAAGCTGACACCCACCAAATTTGACACGAAAATGGTAATTGTTCATTCATAAATTCTTTAAAAATCAAAAAATGTGATTTTTTGTTTTTTTTTCCACATTCTGTCTCTCATGGTTGAGGTTTACCCATGTTGACAATTACAGGCCTCTCTAATATTTCTAATGGGAGAACTTGCACAATTAGTGGTTGACTAAATACTTATTTGCCCCACTGTATGTGTTCATCTGTCAATGTTCATTTGAAATTGTTGAAAACCTTTTGTTTGTTTATTTATTCATGGACGAAAACTTTTGAAGTTTACAAATGAAAACATTTTGAATAATTGTCAATTAAAAATAGACGAAGAACACACTTTGAAATTACTAAAATAAGACTTAAGACTAATAAGTATATTTGGTCCAAAAGACAAAAACTGCCAAAAACAACACTGATATACACGATAAACCTCAGCTGTTGACACAATGGAGAATGAGATAATTACTTAACCACATGCGAGGGCATGTGTGAAGGAAGAGAGGCACTGCGATGCCCACATTGCAGCATGAATGTGCCAGGTGGATCCGACAGCGGGCTCTAGCTGTGCACAAATGTTGTATGATGGCTTGTAATTCTGCATGTATGGATAATTATGGCATTTGAAAAAAAGAAGACAGCACTGTCCATCTGTCCAAGCTGGTCATTTTGTTTGTGAAATAGTATCTGTCGGTGTATTCTGAAAGAACATGTTAATTGTTCTGAGACTCAGATTCAACCATATTGTTATGGCACATGTGCAAGCACAATGCAAGAAAATGCAGTTTGCATCTAACCAAAAGTGAAAAACAAAAGAGCAGCAAGTACAGATACAACTGTGAATAAAGAAATTAAAATTAAATTAAATGAGTAGTAATATGAAATATCAAATATCACTAGGAATATGCTTGATTAATAAATTCATGTTGCGTAAGACACCTAATATTACTAACATCCAGAATTTTAAGTTATATTGTTGTCGATGCACACTGTAACTGTCAATATATTTTCTATTACCAGCCACCCCCCCACCCCGGAAGATGTAAACGTTTCGTGCCCCCAACTATCTACCGCCACTGTAATTTATCTATAAAATTATTGTAAGTACACCTTTGTATAACATTGAGTAATATAGAGTAATAAGTAGTAATATAGTAAAATACTATTAATGTAAAATAGATCAATGTACATTAAAATATAACTTTATTAACATTTTTTATTTTTTAACAGAAAAGACATAACGCATCAGTTTGCCTGAATTAAAAAAAAAGTCACATCCAAACTGTAAACATACTTAAACTGTAAACATATTTATTTTTTGATACTGAACAATGAAATTGAATAAAATCAATACATAATAGTAAAGTCAAATTGATTAGGAACTAGGGCTGTCAAAATTATCGCGTTAACGGGCGGTAATTAATTTTTTGGATTAATCACGTTATAATATTTGGCGCAAATAACGCATATGCCCCGCTCAAACAGATTAAAATGACAGCAAAGTGCAATGTCCACTTGTTACTTGTGTTTTCCGGAGTTTTGTCGCCCTCTGCTGGCGTTTGGGTGCGACTGATTTTATGCGCTTCAGCACCCATGAGCATTGTGTATTGACATCAACAATGGCGGGCAACTAGTTTATTTTTTGATTGAAAATTTTACAAATTTTATTAGAACGAAAACATTGAGGGGTTTTAATATAAAAGTTCTAAAACTTGTACTAACATTTATCTTTTAAGAACAACAAGTCTATCCATGGATCGCTTTAACAGAATGTTAATAATGTTAATGCCATCTTGTTGATTTATTGTTATAATAAACAAATGCAGTACTTATGTATCGTATGTTGAATGTATATATCCATTTTATGTCTTATATTTCCATTCCAACAATAATTTACAGAAAAATATGCAATATTTTATCGATGGTTTGAATTGAAAATAATTACGATTAATTAATTTTTAAGCTGTAATTAACTCGATTAAAAAAAATGTTTAATCGTTTAATTGTTTGACAGCCCTCTTAGGAACATTAACAGAGTACAATATGTTAAACAATTTGACTGAAGAAAAAAAATAATAAAATAGCAGAACATAAACAATAGTGTCATTGGACAGAGTGACAGTTTTTATTTTTGCTGCAGCCAGTATCAGCTCCTTTGTTATGGTATTGGGTTATTTTGCACTGAGCAACTTGGTATGCAGCCTTGTATGATGCTAACAGTGCTCGCTCTTTACTGATATAACACTCACAGATTGGGACAATTTTTGGCAATATTCGGCATGTTTTTGCTGAAACAAAAATCAGGTGGCTTATCAATGAGATCGGGGTGTAATGTCTTTGACAGCTTTCCTTGTGTCCCACTGTCTTAAAAGTGAAGCCATACGCTTCGTCATATTTCCTCGTCTTAGCTCTTCATATCGCCTTGCTCGTTGCTGTGTGCTCTTGTTTGGTTAAAAAATACTGCCCACACTCTGAAAATGAGAGTGCCACTGCCATTCACAGAGTGGATGTGCAAAACTTTATTGTATTACAGCAAAAAAGTACCGTAATCGTCAGACTGTAAGCCACGATATTTTTCTCTCATTTTGAATCCTGCAGCTTATAGTCCAGTTCGGATTATTTGTTGATTTTATTTGGGTTAATAGGTAACGCTTTATTTGACAGCGGCGTCAAAAGACCATCATATTTATCGTATTTATATTTATTATTTCTTTAAAGAAAGGAATATTAACTTACATTTGCCATGTTAGCTGCACACAACAACTGCACGCAGTTCTCTCACTTAACGACTTCGCTGTGTCGTTAACTGAATATAAAAGAGGGCTTTTTTCACCGCCACAAAAGCTTTGGGAGCAAAATTTTATAAGGGTACAAAATTTGACGGAACACTGGTCCGTGAAAAAAAATACCCAAATCACACCGGTCCGTGGTGCAAAAAAGGTTGGGGACCCCTGTCATAGACCATGTAGTTGAGGAAAATGAAATTCAGTCCTCCATATGGGCTTTGGCCAACAATCTAGACAGACCCTACGTGCAACTGTCCAATGCTGCAGTGTTCATGTCGAATCACCATCACTATGGCCACCCCCATCAGCTCATCAGCATATCCATGACGGCCATCCGCTCTCTACTCAATGCCATTGCGCCCTCAGCCATCATTGTGTTATGATGGCTCCCCGTAATTACTTACTGCCTTTTTATGTGCAGATGCCGGACGCGCCCAGAGCTACAATGAGCTGAGGTCCGGCTAGTGAGCACCGTAATGATCACTTGGCAAGAAGGAAAAGAGTCCCCTGATTGTCATTTGTGTTTGTGTGCAAACACACATTTGCCTCTATCATTTTATTTTTCATCTTTTTAAAGATGTCGTAAACTTTCAAATTATACTATTAAAAACAATGCGGTAAGGCCTTAACAGCACAGACTAAATCCCAGACTTGTGTTACTGAGTCACGCTCTTTGGCAAAAGCAGGCAGGAAATAGTGAGAGGGAATTTTACAACAAATTTATGGGGAATTTTTGGTAAATTAGTGATAAATACTGAACATAAATTGTAACTAATCATGGGGAATTTTTGGTAAATTAGTCATAAATACTGAACATGAATTGTAACTAATCAAGAATAAGAGGCATGCTATATAGTCCCTGACAAAAGTATTTGCACTTATCCATTTTGTAGAAACAATTGCTAATAACCTGACTTTTAATTATTCAATTGGTCTCAAAAATGGCTCATATGAAAGCTAAGACCCTCCCAAATTATGTGGAATGTACAAAAATATATGTGTTTCACTGAAAAAAGATTTATCATTTTATGAAGACATAAAGGTCAAATTTTGGCAAGACAAAAGTTTTGTCGCCAACAGAAAGTAGTGTGAAAATTGAACAAAAAATGTACTTCAAATACAAAAATATGTTACGTAACATAAGCGAATTAAGTAGTGGTGCTGTGAAATCCAAATTTAACATTATGTATGACTTCCATGGGCTTCGACAAGGATTCATACAATTTATTGATGAAGTCATCAGGAACATCAAAGAAAGCAGTCTTGCATGCCTTCCAGAGTTCATCAACATTGTTGGGTTTCGTCTTCCATGCTTCCTCTTTCATCCTACCCCAGACATGCTCAATGATGTTCATGTCTAGTGACTAGGCTGGCCAGTCCTGGAGGATCTTGAGATTGAAGTATGCGATGGAGCACCATCCTGCTGCAGAATTGGTCCCTTTTATGGTTAGGAATGTAAGAGGCAGCTAAGATTTGTTGATATTTCAGACTATTTATGTTGCCTTCCACCCTGCAGATCTCTCGCACACCCCCATACTGGATGTAACCCCAGACCATGATTTTCCCGCCACCAAACTTCACTGTTTTCTGAGTGAATCTCGGAGCCATGCAGGCTCCAGTAGGTCTCCTGCAATATTTGCGGCGACTTTGGTGTAATTCAACGGTAGATTCATCTAAAAAAATCCACCATTTTCCACTTTTCCAGCGTCCATCTTTTTGACAAGCTGTGGGCCTTGGCAAATTCCACACGTTTTTTTAATTGTCTGCACCCTGAGAGATCTGCAGGGTAAAATATCAACAAATCTTAGCTGCCTCTTACATTCCTAACCATAAAAAGGGACAAATTCTGCAGCAGGACATCGTATACTTCAATCTCTACCTCAAAGTTCCTCAAGGCAAAGAAGATAAAGATCCTCCAGGAGAGGCCAGCCCAGTCAACAGACATGAACAGGATGAAAGAGGAAGCATGGAAGACGAAACCCAAGAATGTTGATGAACTCTGGGAGGAATGCAAGACTGCTTTCTTTGATGTTCCAGATGACTTCATCAATAAATTGTATGAATCCTTGACGAAGCCCATGGAAGTCATACAAAATATTAAATTTGGAAATAACAGCACCACTACTTAATTCGCTTATGTTACGCAACATATTTTTGTATTTGAAGTACATTTTTTGTTCAATTTTCACACTACTTTCTGTTAGCGACAAAACTTTTGCCTTGTTAAAATTTGACTTTTATGTCTTCATTAAATGATAAATCTTTTTTTTGTGAAACAAAGCTATTTTTCTACATTCAACATCATTTGGGAGGGTCTTAGCTTTCATATGAGACATTTCTGAAACAAACTGAATAATTAAAAGTCAGGTTACTAGTAGGGTTGTTCCATTTTTTTGCTCCCGATCCGATCCCGATATTTCCCGATCCGATTGCTTTTTTTTTTGCTCCCGATTCAATTCCAATCATTCCCGATAATTTTTCCCGATCATATACATTTTGGCAATGCATTAAGAAAAAAAATGAATAAAACTCGGACGAATATATACATTCAACATACAGTACATAAGTAATGTATTTGTTTATTATGAAAATAAATCCTCAAGATGGCATTTACATTATTAACATTCTTTCTGTGAGAGGGATCCACGGATAGAGACTTGTAATTCTTAAAGGATATATGTGACTTTGTATATTGTGACTAAATATTGCCATCTAGTGTATTTGTTGAGCTTTAAGTAAATGATACTGTAGCCATTTAACTGTTCTGCCCAAATGCATGATGGGAAGTGCAACCATGACTGTGCGTAGTGGCATCGATTCATTTATCTTCTCTGCTTTGGGAAATAACATAGGGTGTTACGTAAAAGATCAACTACAACCTTTCATCCCCCACATTGCTTCCCACGATATTTCTAATTGTTGAGAGAGGGATTGTAAGGCCTTAGCCATTTAAAAAATGGCTCCAAAGACTGCCAAAATTCACTCTACTCATTTGACGCTGCCTTTTAGCTCTATATATAGGTAAAATGGCGCCATTATAGATTGAACGCGACAATGTGTGAGTGGGTCGTGCAGCGCATGCGTTGATAGCGTTAAATATTTTAATGTGATTAACTTTAAAAAAATTAATTACCGCTGTTAACGCGATAAATTTGATAGCCCTACTTTAAGCCAAAACTAAAGACTCTGGATGAGTGTAAGACATTTTGTCTGTAACGTTAAATACAATTAGAAAACGATTTAATTAAAAAATATATATATATTAAAAAAAAGGAATGTCCGATATTTTTTTGCCGATTCCGATACTTTGAAAATGACGTGATCGGACCCGATCGATCGGGATGTCTTTAGTTATTAGCAATTGTTTCTACAAAATGGATAAGCGACAAGATTTTGTCAGGGACTAGTTCAAAAATACAAACCAATTGTATGGTTAGTAAAATTTTAGAGCTTCTCCATCATTTTTTAACTTAACATAAACGTCCCATTTATTTCAGTGTAAGCTAGCTAGCACGAGGCGTTTCTTTCATTCTCAGACGAGCGTGGCTATGGTTCAGATCACACACCAGTTGGGAAAACAATGCAGAAATGTTAAAGCAAGACAAAAGCCTTCCGTCTTGCCTCATCCTCGAGCACGAGTTGGAAAACCGTGTTGTGTTTGTTCGTTCCAATGCCACGGGAGTCTGGAATGAAGGAGAAGAGCTTTGAATGAGACACGGTGCTTCACAGTAAATCCCTGGAATGAATTGTCAGAAAATTGAATCAGCGCCAACAGTTGCGGGTTAGCGGCGGACTATTCCTAAAGCTTGACGCCTTTCCAGCGGCATTTAAAATGCAAAGGCCCGTCGTTGCTGTTCTCCAAGGGCTAAGGTGGAGAGTTACTTAAGGGATCTATGGGTTTTAATGGGATCTGTCATATCCATCCCTTGTTGTTTGTGTATGCAGTAACAGAACCGTCTCATTTGTCCTGACAGGGAATATACTTCCTGGAAGCACATTACAGAAAATGCTTTAGTCTGGCACTATTAATCTTAATCCTACATGTTGCAGTCCTATAGAGAAAGAGTGATTTGTTGATACTATTTATTTGAGACATGCGTGTTTACAATTAGTGTTGTAACCATGGTTGTGACCAGGGTTGTCCGATATTATCGGGTAGACGTTAATATCGGCCGATATAAGCATTTTTTAATAGGGCTGTCAAACGATTAAAATTTTTAATCCGAGTTAATCACAGTTTAAAAATGAATTAGGGCTGTCAAATTTATCACGTTAACGGGCGGTAATTATTTTTTATAATTAATCACGTTAAAATATGTAACGCAATTAACGCATGCGCGGCACAACCCACTCATGCATTGTCGCAAACATCCTATAATGGCACCGTTTTACTTATACACAGAGCTAGGAGGCAGCGTCAAATTAGTGGAGTAGATACCAGCAGTCTTTGGAACCGTGCTTTTAATTGGCTAAAGCTTTAACATCCCTCCCACAACAAGTAGAAATATTGTGGGAAGCGAAGTGGGGAAGAATGGCTGTAGGTGTTCTTTTTCTTGACACCCCAATTGTTCCCAAAGCAGAGAAGATATATCAATTGGTGCCACCACACACAGTCATGGTTGCACTTCCTATCATGCATTTGGGCAGAACAGTTAAATTGCTACAGTATCATTTACTGAAATCTCAACAAATACACTAGATGGCAATATTTAGTCACAATATACAAAGTCACATTTATTAATTACAAGTCTTTCTATCTGTGGATCCCTCTTACAGAAAGAATGTTAATAATGTAAATGCCATCTTGAGGATTTATTGTCATAATAAACAAATACAGTACTTATGTACTGTATGTAGAATGTATATATTCGTCTTGTCTTATCTTTCCATTCCAACAACAATTTACAGAAAAATATGGCATATTTTAGAGATGGTTTGAATTGCGATTAATTACGATTAATTATTTTTTAAGCTGTGATTAACTTGATTAAAATTTTTAATCGTTTGACAGCCCTATTTTTCTGTAGATTAATGTTGAACTAGAAAGAGAAAACAAAAGACGGAATAAACATTCAACGTACTGTACATAAGTACTGTATTTCTTTAATGTAACAATAAATCAACAAGACGGCATTAACATTATTAACATTCTTTCTGTTAAAGGGATCCACGGCTAGAAAGACTTGTAGTTCTTAAAAGATCAATTTGCGTACAAGTTATAGTAATTTTACATTAAAACCCCTCTTAATGTTTTCGTTTTAATAAATTTGTAAAATGTTCAATCAAAAAAAAAAAACTTAATAGCTCGCCTTTGAGGACGTCGCCGAGCGGGACGTCACATGGGCTCCCCTGCCGTTCTTCCACAGTGTCTTTAACTACGTAAGGTAGTGATTGAAATACACCAGAAGGTGTCAGTAGCGAGTTTTAAATTAATTAGAGATCTAGCCAAGGCAAAGTCGGAGTAAGTTTTATGTGTATTTTGCATAGCTATTTTGATTGGGTATGACAGTTCTCTTTGCATTGAGCGCTTTTCTTTTTGTGAACATTATTTTTTTGAGAGATTGGAATATTATTTTTGTTGTGCTTTCACTAAATGATACTGTAGCAACTTAACGGTTATGCCCAAATGCATGATGGGAAGTTGGGCAACCATGACTGTCAGTGGTGGCTGCAAATGGTATATCTTCTCTGCGTTGTGTTCAATACAGGGTGTTAAGAAAAAGATCATCATCTGTCTCTCTGCCCCACGTCACTCGCCTCAATAGATATGTTTGTTGTGAACGAGTTGCCAAAGCTTATGACAACAGAAGGCGCGGTCCAATGAACACCTGTGTCCACTCGCATTTCTCTCCCGTTTAGCTATTAATATGCAAAAACGGTGTCATTATAATCTGTTTGAGAAAATGCATGAGCGGATAATTCCGTGCATGCGTTAAATATTTAAACGTGATTACCCGTAATTTTCAGACTATAAGCCGCTACTTTTTTCCTTCATTTTAAATCATGCGGCTTATAGACCAGTGCGGCTTATTTGTTGATTTATTTGGGTTAATAGGTAACACTTCATTTGACAGCGGCGTCATAAGACTGTCATAATTATGACATGACACTATCATGGGCATTACTGAATGCTTATGTCATTAAGTGTCATCCAGCAAATTATGTCACTAACCCCATTTATGTCCAGCTTGGATCTTTTACATCCATTCAAAAGTGAAATAATTTGCCGGATAACACTAAATGACGTCTGTTATAAGCATTCATTAATGCTCATGACAGTTTCATGTCATAATTATGATTGTCTAATGACAGTCTTGTGGCACCACTGTCAAATAAAGTGTTACCAAATACTATAACTAGCAGTTAATGAAACAAGCGGAACAGTAACTGAAAAAATAATTACCACAGAACATGAATTCTGATTGTTATTTACATCAATAGCACTGCAATGCATGCTAGGAAGCATGTTGGACAACAACAGTGTTGATAGCAGATGGCAGCAGAGGTTGATTGTCTACCCCAAGGAAGCAGTGATGTCCATATGAAGCGTCTTGAAGCAATAAAGCTTTGCAGCCAACTGGTTCAAAGCTTCATGGTGGTTCATTTGGTCTTGCGACAGTCATATGATGCCGCTGTCAAATACTGTTACCGGTTAATATCTTTTGGTGTAAATATCCCATAATACACTGAGGACAGCTGCGGGTTATAGTCCAGTGCGGCTTATCTATGAAAAAAATGCAGTTTTCGTGCCAAATTTGGTGGGTGGCGGCTTATAGTCAGGTGTGCCTTATACTGCGAAAATTAAGGTAATTACAAAGGTTAATGCGATAAATTTGACAGCAATAATTTATCTACAAGTTAAAAATAACCCTGTGAAAAGTTCCTATAATTCATAAATTTTATATTAATTGTATTAATAATAATTAATAATAAATAATAATACATTTTAAATTTGTTTTATTAATAATATTAAATTTTAAATTAATATAATTTTAAAAATCGAGAAGTTAAGACATTAACATAAACTAATACATTTTTTAAACCATGCATTTTTTTGACCCTGCTTCTTAAAAGAATCGGAATGGAGAATCGTTCAGAACCGGAATCAAAACATGGAACCGGAATCGTTCAATTTCAAACGATGCCCAACCCTAGCTACGACGTACCCGACTTACGTGATTTCGACTTTTCGATGCCGGAGTCTCGTCCGCAGGATATCTGTTCAAAGTCGGACAACTCTAGTTGTAACGCCCAAGACATTTTTGATTACCTCTGTCTTAACTCCTTCTTGTCTCGGTGACTTCTGATCTCAAGCAAGGTTGAAGACAATCCAGGCCAGGACAAATTGTCTAGGGCTGCAGCTACCGATTATTTTAGTAGTCGATTAATTGATGAGCTAGTTAGTTCGAATAATCGAGTCATGGGATAAGAAACATGAAAAACAAATACCTGAACTGAGCCTCAAACGGTACAAAAAAAACTAAATAAATAAGGCTCTATGTACAACAAAAGAAAAATTGGCTAACTTACATGGAAAAAGTCTGATAGCTTAAATGCTATAAAACGCTCAAGGTTTTTTTCTTACAATACTGTTAATGGTTCAGACACATATTCCCTCAAAAATGGCTAAATATCATAGGCGGAGTTTGACTTTTGGGGCAGGGGGGGCACAACATGTTGATGGCCCTGAAACGCAGTGTCAGCAATAAAAAGACCTTACAAGAATATTTATAATAATAAGTTGACAATGAGCGTTTTTTGTTTCCCATCATTCTTCAGGGGAATTCTAAATGAGGCTGCTAAGTCAATACTTTTAGCAAACATCGTCATCCATTGAATATGGTACGCCCGCCGGAGTCTTGCCAATGTAGTTACCCCAGTTAAAAATTGTATCCCCTGGGCGGAGCCATATGGAGGTGGATTTGTGTCTTTTTTATTCAATCCAAAAAAAAAGTTGCTTCAAAAAAAAACAAAACAAAACAAAAAAAAAAGTTGCTGCAATCAAAATCTATATTTTCAATCAAAAAAAAAAAAAAAAAAAAAAAAGTCGCTTGTATCAAAAAACTGCCAAAATAAATTTGAAACTCAAAAAAATGCATGTGACAGCTATTTTTCTTTGAACTTTTTTTTATTTTTTTTGGATGAAGTAATGTTGATTTGTGTTCAGGCCACATTTTGGCTAGGGTGTTTTTGTCTTTATTATTCAATCAAACAATAAGTTGCTTCAAAAAAATACATATTTTCAAAAAGAAAAATCACTTAAATCAAAAAAAGAAAAATTTCAATCATAGAAAATGTTTTTGAATGCGAAAAAATGTTTGAGATTGAAAAATTTGTATTTGAACACAATTTTTCATTGAAAAAGTTTTCTTTGATTAAAGCAATCCTTTTTGTGTTCGGGCCATATTATGGGTAGGACATTTGTGTCCAAATTGTTCAATCCCCCCCCCCCCCCCCCCCCCAAAAAAAAAAAAAAAAAAAAAAAAAAAGTTCAAGAAAAAAATCATTTGAAAAATAAAATTCCCCTCCCCTAGTTTTTTTTTTTTTTTTTTTTTTTTTTTAAATTACAGTATATGCAAAGCAAATGACCGTCTAAGGTGCTAATCACAGGATGTTTGAAAAATAATTTTGACCCATTATAAAAATATATTATTATTATATTATATTATTATATATTATATTTTTGTTGCAGTTTTATTGCTTTACAACTTTCATATATTTACATACATATAAATATATATACATAGGAAAGTTAATTTCATGCAATGACACTTTTCGGCCACCGGGGGGGCCTGGCCCCCCAGCCCACCCTTAAAATCCGCTTATGCTAAATATACCTATAAACTAAATTACGAATGCATTAAAAAAAACATTAGCTTAACACCAGTGCTTCTCAATTATTTTCTGTTACGCCGCCCCAAGGAAGACGTAAATGTTACGTACCCCCCCCCCAAACTCTCCCCCGCCACTGTAAATAGTTATCATTTGTCTATAAAATCACTATTATAAGTATGCATCTGCCTCACATTGTGTCCATTTTTTCTTTTATAGAAAAAAGTAACATAGAGCAACTTATAATAAAGTAAAACTTTATTAACATTGTTTTGTTTGTAACAGAAAAGACTTAAAGCGCATCAATTTGCCTGATTTAAAAAAAAAGTCACATCCAAACTGTAAAAATACACTCAAGGTACATTTTTGACCATTTGATACAGAAAAATAAAATGTAATAAAATCAGTAAATAATAACAAATTAAAACTGATTAGAAACATTCACTCATGAGGACAATATGCCAGAAAATTTGACCAAAAAAAAAACAAAACTGAATAAAAGGAAAAAAAGAGTGTCTTTGGACAGAAGGACAGTTTTTATTTTTGCTGCTCACAGTATCACCTCCTTTGCAATGGTGTGGGGTTATTTTGCACTGAGCATGCTAACAATGCTCACTGGTTTACTGATATAACACTGACAAAGCAGGACCATTGTTGGCAATATTCGGCACGTTTTCGCTGAAAAACAATCAAGCGGCTTATCAATGAGATTGGGGTCTAATGTCTTTAAATGGCGTCTTAATTGATTTGGCTTCCGGCTGTCCGCTAAAATAATTTTAGCGGACGGCAAACGGCACGGAAAAAGCGCATTCTCGGTGGCCGAGGGAAAACCGTAGGTGAGGGCGGTCGTCGTGAGGATTCCAAGCCGAAAATGGCACTTCTCGGGCGGAGACGTGAGAACCGGAGAAGACAGTGGGTTGCTGCGTGAGTGAGTCCGGCCGGAAAACGACTTTCGAAAACGGCGGCAGCGCACAGCTCTTCATATTTCTTTTCTGTGTGCTGAGTGCTGTTGCTCAGTTCAAAAATACTGCGCGCACTCTGAAATGAGAGCGCCACTGCCACCCACTGAGTGGATGTGCAAGTACACTTTATTCCAGTACGGCAAAAAAAAAAAAGAAAAAAAGCATGTTCCCCGAGCTCACATGCGCGCCCCCTGGCATCGCTCTGCGCCCCCCTGGGGGGCCGCGCCCCACTATTTGAGAAGTACTGGCTTAAACAAACACTTACCTTATGTTGTTCTCAACATGGAGCAGCTGACTTCAGCCATGTGAAATGAGGCAGACTAGAAGGCAGTGTATCCACCCAAATCAATAAAACTAAATGCAAACACTTTCAAAATAAACCATTACAATGCCACTTTAATTAAACGAATACTCGAAGAAGCAAAATTTAATTCCAAAATTTTTTTCGAATCGAATACTCGAGTTAATCGATTAATCGTTGCAGCACTAGAATTGCCTGAATGGATTACAAATATATTAGAAAAGGTCAGACATGGTCTTATTTTGTCTTGCCACAGACTTTTAATGAAACAAAAGGTGACCTTCTGCTTGCATCCCTTCAAATTAAATTCAATGTGGGCCTAATTTCTAGATTACTAAATTTAATATGTGCTAAATCGAGCCACAACTTTCTCTTGTGATTAGCACAGGACCATAAGATTTACAATTAGTCTGGTCGAACTGGACATCTTCCTTTTTTCTTTGTTTGAACTTCAGCACTATCTCTTCTGCTTGAAGGATTTTAAGTCACTGCTGGTGTGTCCCTGCATTTAAACTCAGTTTAATTAGTTGCCCTGCAGTGCTTTTTCTTCTGCGTTAGCATATTTCCTATAGAAGAAAAAAAATCAAATTTCTTACCAAAGGCCAGGTACAGTTTGTAGACAAAGGTATTGGTCTTATCTGTGTTTACAATAATAATGAAGTTACAAAATCTATACTACATTAACGTGAGCTATTGCGGCTTCATTAAAAAAAAAAAAAAATACAAGTACATTTTTTCCAGTCTTGAAATAGTGTAGCTGCTACATCATGTGGGAATTTAGACTTTCACTAAAATATTTGTTTCAAAATTGACGCCTGAATCCGGGTAGGGAACACACTGTAAATTCTGAGGGCTAATTATATCATGTAACCCACTTACCTATGTTGGGGGATAGAGAGTATAGTTGAAGTGACAGGGCATGAAAAAAACAAAACATGTCTTGGAGACTTTAATTAAGGCACGTGGTAAAGAAATTCATTAATGCTTTAAAACATGGAGCTATGATTAATTAATGAGTGACTACATTTTGCCCTAATTAGATTGTTCTACGCCAACAGGGTAAGAATTTACTAGAGAGTGTTACACATGCTAACAGACTGCTGGGATGCAGTGGGAGTTCTTGTGGATAAGGGGCTTAACCCCCAAGAGATGCACCGAATATGAGCAAACAGCAAAGTAGCAAAATGTTACGGCAGTCATATTTGTAGTGTTTAATGTCACAATAGATTGATTATTTGACTTGTTCTGGTCAGCTGCTTAGACACGGAGGAAAGGAATCTGAGTGTCATTATTGTCTGAACAGTTTTCATGTATCGCATTGGAGTTTGATAATATCCCATTGAGTTTGTTCTTGATCTTTATTTATTAGGAGAAAGCAGCAAACAGGAAGAGGTTAAGGGGGGACAGAAAGGACGGAGGCATACAGAAGAGAAGAAGAACAAACAACAACGAGAAATACATTATTCCAGGCCTATGCTACCTATGAGCATAGAGGTGCTATCGTTAGCTACCTGTGAACACTATGTTTGGGGCCTGATAACCGAGGAGAAAGAGGACGGAAGGTGAGTCAAAAGGACACAATTTAGCAGCAGGCCCATAAACGAAAAGTGGTATTTGCCATATGGCAAAATGGATTTTGCCATGTAGCATTTTTTTTATTTTGCCATGTGACATTTTTTTTTGCCATGTGGTGAAATGGATTTTGCCATGTGACCTTTTTTTGGCATTTTTGTTTTTTTTGCCATGTGGCATTTTCTTGGGCCATGTGGTAAAATGGATTTTGCCATGTGGCATTTTTTTGCCCATGTGTAATATTTTTTGCCATATGGAATTTTTTTGGGCCATGTGGTAACTGGTTTTCGCCATGTAGCACTTTTTTGGGCCGTGTGGTAAAATTGATTTTTTCATGTGGCATTTTTTTTGCCATATGACAAAACTGATGTTGCCACATGGCATTTTTTTTTTGCCATGTATTTTTTTGGGCTATGTGGTAAAATGGAGGTGCTATCGTTAGCTACCTGTGGACACTATGTTGGGGGCCGGATAACCGAGGAGGATGAGGTGAGGTGAGGAAGGTGATTCAAAAGGACACAATTTAGCAGCAGGGCCGTGAACGAAAAGTGGTATTTGCCATGTGGCAAAATGGATTTTGCCATGTAGCATTTTTTTTTTTTTTTTTGCCATGTGGCATTTTTTTTTGCCATGTGGCGAAATGGATTTTGCCATGTGGCATTTTTTTTTTTGCCATTTTTTTTGCCATGTGGCTTTTTTTTTGGGCCATGTTGTAAAATGGATTTTGCAATGTGGCTTTTTTTTTTTTTTTGCCATGTGGCAAAATGGATTTGGCCATGTGGCGTTTTTTGGGGCCATGTGGTAAATTGGATTTTGCCATTTGGCATTTTTTTGGCCACGTTTTATATTTTTTGCCATATGGAATTTTTTGGGGCCATGTGGTAATATGGATTTCGCCATGTGGCACTTTTTGGGGCCATGTGGTAACATGGATTTTTCCATGTGGCATTTTTTTTTTTTGCCATGTGACAAAATGGATGTTGCCAAGTGGCTTTTTTTTTTTTTTTCCTGCCACGTGGCATTTTTTTGGGGCCATGTGGTAAATTGGATTTTGCCATGTGGCATTTTTTTGGCCATGTGTTATATTTTTTGCCATATGGATTTTTTTGGGCCATGTGGTAAAATGGATTTTGCCATGTGGCCCTTTTTTGGGCCATGTGGTAAAATAGATTTTGCCATGTGGCATTTTTTTGGGCCATGTGGCAAAATGGATTTTGCCATGTGCCATTTTTTAGGGCAATGTGGTAAATTGGATTTTGCCATGTGGCATTTTTTGGCCATGTGTTATATTTTTTGCCATATGGAATTTTTTTGGGCCATGTGGTAAAATGGATTTTGTCATGTGTCCCTTTTTTGGGCCATGTGGTAACATGGATTTTTCCATGTGGCATTTTTTTGCCATGTGTTTTTTTTTTTTTTTTTGCCATTTGGCATATTGTTTTTGCCTTGTGGCATTTTTTTTTTGCCAAGTGGCAAAATGGATTTTGCCATGTGGCATTTTTTTGCCATGTGGCAAAATGGATTTTGCCATGTGCCATATTTTTAGGGCCATGTGGTAAATTGGATTTTGCTATGTGGCATTTTTTTGGCCATGTGTTATATTTTTTGCCTTATGGATTTTTTTTTTGGGGCCAAGTGGTAACATGGATTTTGCCATGTGGCCCTTTTTGGGCCATGTAGTAACATGGATTTTTCCATGTGGCATTTTTTAGCCATGTGGCAAAATGGATTTTGCCATGTGGCTTTTTTTTTGCCATGTGGCAAAATGGATTTTGCCATGTGGCATTTTTTTTTTTTTTTGCCATGTGTTTTTTTTTTTTTTTTGCCATGTGGCATTTTTTTTTTGCCATATGGCATTTTTTTTTGCCTTGTGGCATTTTTTTGCCATGTGGCTTTTTTTTGCCACGTGGCAAACATGCCACAAGGCAAAAAAAAAATGCCACATGGCAAAAAAAAATAGCGACATGGCAAAATCCATTTTGCCACATACCAAATACCACTTTTGGTTCTCGCTGTCTCTCCAATTTAGCAATGTAAGGTGGGAAACCCAGTAAAATGTCAATGACCTGTAAGTGTGTGAATGTTGACATCCTGTTCTATGCTACCTTATCGCTGATCTTGGCACCGACAATTGCTCTACCTAAGAGTGTCTAAGGCTAGGTTCAGACCGCAGGTCTTAATGCACAAATCTGATTTTTTTTTAGTGTTTTTCCGACTAAAGTGAGGCATTAACTTGACAGTCTTAACGGGACAAGTTGCATAGAAGTTGAGCATTTCAAATCTGATCCAGGTCACTTTCGTATGTGGTTAAAATCAGATCTGGGCCACATTTCTCAAAATTTGGCGGCGGTCTGAACTCTTAAGTCTCACAAATCAGAATTCATGCACCGATTATGTCAACAAAGAGAGAGAGAGTCCGGGAGGACGGCAGTGACGGAGCTGTGCGTGACGGTTAGTGCCTAGCTTGGGCTTGGCTTTTAGGCAGGAGGTGGGCTTGACCACAGTCATAAAAATAAAAAAAAGGGGAAAAAAGGATAAGCCTGAGAATGCTCAGTTTTCTTTCTGTGTGCCAAATGAGCAATATTTCAACGTCGGCAGCGTATAAATGTAACTCGTTCGTAACCCGGGGACTACCTGTATAATTACAAACAAGCTCAGTATAATAAAATAACCGTTTCCTCATTACAAGTATGTTATTGGATCCTCAACATAGTAATTCACACTTGTTTTTTTTTTATATATAGATTAAGAATGCGTGTTGTGAACACGTGGAAATATTAATGCAAAGACCTTTGACAAGGAATAGATTTGTATGCTAATGAGATTCATAACCTCACACAATGGTTGTTACAAATTAAAACCTGCTTCGGTTTGGATTATTCATTTGAAGAGTGTTGAGAAAAAATATGTACGACAATTGTTTGCCTCATCCCTATCGTATGGAAGCTCATTCCTGTCAATAAATAGATCTCTAACATTCTGCAATTTTTTTCCCAGTTGTTCACGGTCTGTGTGCAACTGTAAAAGGGTAATGAGCAAAAAAAAGGTCAATGAACGTGAGAAAAAAGGACAGATGGCACAGATGAGTGTGAATTGCTGCAGAGAAAAATGATGATCAGGCACTGGTGAGGGGAATAAAAAGGAAAGAGTGTGGATGGAAGTGTGCCGCAAAGCAAAAGTGGGGGTGGGCTAGGCTGCGCTATCAATGTCTAATTGTCTTTGGGTTAAATTGCAATTGCAGTCAACCGCCGGTGGCCCCATTATGGTTGACCTTCAGATGATCGGTGAAGGAAAATGGGCAGAACCACTGGGTGCAAAGAATGGTAAGTGTATGTCTTGCCATAAATTGGAGTTGGTGGAGAACGAATGAAAAATAAGCCACAATTTTTCTCTTTTGCTAAAATATGTTATTAGAAACATATTATTGTCATTGATTTTAAAATCTATAATATTTAGTACATGTTTTGACTAGGGTTATTCTGATCATGTTTTTTTTGCTCCCGATCCGATCGTTTTAGTTTGTGTATATGCCGATCCCGATATTTCCCGATCAGATTGCTTTTTTTTTTTGCTCCCGATTCAATTCCAATCATTCCCGATAATTTTTCCCGATCATATACATTTTGGCAATGCATTAAGAAAAAGATGAATAAAACTCGGACGAATATATACATTCATCATACAGTACATAAGTACTGTATTTGTTTATTATGACAATAAATCCTCAAGATGGCATTTAAATTATTAACATTCTTTCTGTGAGAGGGATCCACGGATAGAAAGACTTGTAATTCTTAAAGGATAAATATGACTTTGTATATTGTGACTAAATATTGCCATCTAGTGTATTTGTTGAGCTTTCAGTAAATGATACTGTAGCCATTTAACTGTTCTGCCCAAATGCATGATGGGAAGTGCAACCATCACTGTGCGTAGTGGTACCAATTGATATTATCTTCTCTGCGTTGGGAAATAACATAGGGTGTTAAGAAAACGATCAACTGCTACCTTTCTTCTCCACATTGCTTCCCACGATGTTTCTAATTGTTGAGAGAGGGATTGTAAGGCTTTAGCCAATTAAAAAAAGGCTCCAAAGGCTGTCAAAATTCACTCTACTCAGTTTACGCTGCTTAGTAGCTCTATATATATATATATATATAGGTAAAACGGCGCCATTATAGATTGAACGCGACAATGCGTGAGTGGGCCGTGCAGCGCATGCGTTAATTGCGTTAAATATTTTAACGTGATTAATTTTTTAAAAATTTATTACCGTCATTAAGGTGACAAATTTGATAGCCCTACTTTAAGCCAAAACTAAAGACGCAGGATGAGCGTAAGACATTTTGTCTGTAGCGTTAGATACAATTAGAAAATGATTTAATAAAAAAAAAATATATATATATATATATTATAAAAAGGCATGTCCGATATTTTTTTGCCGATTCCGATACTTTGAAAATGACGTGATCGGACCAGATCGATCCTGATCGATCGGGACATCTTTAATTTTGACCTACGGAGGGCGCCATGTTTTACGTGCCCAATGCACGCTGGGGGTGATGATGCGGTTGGTCTGGACTGGGAGAATAGCTGTGCTAGCTAGCAAGCGAAGCTAGTATGACGACTGGCATGATTTTGTCACATTCTGGTGCTAGTCAGATTGTTTTGTTACAGAGCTGTAGGATAAGTTCCTAACGTCGTGCTTGCCAGCTCATCAGTAGTGTCTTTAAACCGATCCTAGGCGGCTTGCCAAGATATTGACTTGCTGCCATTTGACAGTTTGTATTCTTGACCCCTTCGTTGCGAGTTTCATCTTTGCCTTGGTTTTTTCGTTCGTCTGCCTCTCACAACGGTTTTCCCTCTTTTTTGAGGGGGATTCCGACCTACTGTTACAGACCCTTTTGCCTTTTCACGATCGCATGTTTCTTTTGTGTGTTCAATAAACCCTTTTACGCAAACCCTTCATTTAAGGACTTGTTAGTGATTGACGCCAATGGATCGAATAGATCTTTATGAGGAAAATCATGACTCTGACGTTACGTGAAAGTATAGTCCTGTGGTCTATGCACTCATCTATCGCACGGGAAACGCGGGTTTTAATCCCGCTGGAGACCTTCATTTAATTGCCTTTGCAGCTCGTTTTTTGAAATATCGACAGTGCTGTCCCACTCATCACTTTCCCGCTCGGGTTCAGATTGGAAGGGCAGAACCGATGACATGTTTATGTAGCTAAAGAGTGACACAGTGGAAGACGGCAGCGCCACCCAGTGATGTTACCGCTCAAAATGCCTTGCATCATCACCAATAACGGCGATCTACTTGTTAAACTAATTTTACAAATGTTATTAAAAAGAAAACATTAAGAGGGCTTGAATATCAAATTATAACTCATACAAATATTTATCTAACAGCACTTTTTTTTTTTTTTTGCTTTTAACCAAGAATCGAAACTGTTTTCCATAGTCCATATCTATAAAGAATTCAGGGATTTAAGCATTTAATAACAAGAATTTTCACCGGAAAAGCTCTGTTTACATAAGGTGTCCTCTAGCTACATTTACTAACAGACTAGCATTGTACTTCGGCATATTTACGTAAAATAAATGCAAACTGCACTTTTTTTTTTTTTTGCTTTTAATCAAGAACCAAGGCTGTTTTACGTTCAAATCTAGAAAGAAGTCAGGGATTTAAGCATTTATTCACAAGAATTTTCAACGAAAAAAGCTGTTTGTCTGTGATTCCTGTCGGTCTGCTTTGACAGCCTCGCCAACAATGCAGGCCCCCTATTTATCGGCCCTGAACCCCAAGTCCGGTCAATACATTATGAAGTCTATGGCCAGACTGAAGTTTGCCAGAGTGAATGTAGACAAAGACCGGGACTTCTGGAATAATGTTCTTTGGACAGATTATTCTAAAATTTAATTATTTTGACACCAAAACAGAGGACATGTTTGACGTAAACCCAATACAGCATTCCAGGAAAAGGACTTCATACCAACTTCGAAGCATGGAGGTGGAACTGTCATGGTTTGGGGATGCTTTGCTGCAGCAGGACCTGGCCAGCTCACTATCATAGAATCCACCGTGAATTCTGTCGTGTATCAGAGGGTGCTTGAGGAACATGTGAGATCATCTGTGGAAAAAAATTAAGCTGAAGCAAAACTAGACCCTGCAACATGACAAATCATACCAGTAAATCCACCAAGAACTGGCTGAAAATGAAGAAATGAGTCTTGGAATGTCCAAAGCCAAGATCTTAGATTTAGATGCTGTGGGGTGACTAGAAACAGGCTGTACATGCAAGAAACCCCTCAAGCATCTCACAGCTGAAAGTATTCTGCGTTGAGGAGTGGGGCAAACTTTTATCAGACCGATGTCAAAGACTGGTAGATGGCTCCTGAAGGAATTCAGCCTCCCGGCCAAGCCACACGGAAGCGGTGCTCCGCTGAGACCGCTCCGCAAGTCAACCGGGATTATCAAAAATTCCGTGTGTTCCCCTCTTGTGTTAATCCTTTGTACTGACTCCATGTTCCAAAAGTGTGAAGAAGGCTCACCGAAAACAGGTTGACAAATTTATTTGTTGACAGTGGTCAAAAAACAAGGCAAAACAGACAATGGAGGGACCCTGCTGGATCCAAAACAAGGCTACATAGAAATGTTTCCGAGCAGCGATCTTTTTGAAAGCTGCGGTGGAGTGGGCCGGGCCGAAGGTGTGGCTGGGTGTTGTCTTGGGATCATCCCTCTGTGGTCGGTTTTGGGCGGTTAGGTTCGTGCGTCATCCTTCGTGGCTGGGACGTGGTTTCCACAGCGACCGACGCTGGTCTTGACGTCCCAAGCACCTGCTATCAACTTGTTATCCTGGCTGGGCGAGACGCTACTTGTTTTAGGGCAGAGCGCCCTGCTCTTTGTCCTTGGAGTGGCCGGGAGAACTGATTGCGAGAGTTGGTGCATCAATCTTGCTCGTGACGAACACCTTGAGGTTCTGTGATAAGATGGCGTTGTGTATCTATTCAGCTTCTTTTCATTAAACTATGGTGTGCTATTTATTTCATATTAGGTGTGTTAGAGTAGTACAAACAATCCTACAGTACATATGAGAAACGATAATATTCCCTGATTGATTATGTTAAGTGTGTTAGAGTAATGCAAACAGTTATATGGTGTGTGCGAGAAAGGTAACTATTCCCTTCACTCCATAATGTGTCTCAATGACGTTATTTCAGCCAAAGGAGGTAACACTAGCTATTAGGTAGTAGGGTGCCATAACTTTTTCCTCAGTTAGAATGTGCATTTTTGTTGATACATTTGGTTTAATGAGTAAAACAATGTTAATTTCTGTTTTTTAACCTGCTATTAAATCACTTTCTTTTCCAGACATAAAGAAAAACAAGATCAGACATTGATGTGTGAACATTTCTTAATAAAGAATTGAATATAATGGGGTGTCCTAATTTTTTCACATAACTGTACATGTCTTTGTAGCCGTGGTACCCTTTAACAACATAATAGTGGTGTTTAGCCTCTATAATGGCTGGCGAGTCTGCTGTTTTCTGACATAATTGCCAGACGTTCATTGAAACAAACATCGCCGATTTAAATATGTGTGTACACGCCGTGTATCTCTGTACCAATTGAGTGCAATTCACTCACCTGATGGCTCCAGCTGCTGCAACAGAGAGGTCGGTCGACTCGCCGAAGGACATTTAAAGTCAGAACGCTCTCTGCCTGCAGTCGGCGGTGGCATGGGGCTCTCATTACTGTTGATACATGGCTCTAAATAATATGGCAATGCCAGTGCACCACCTGAGTAAATCAGAACCAAATTAAATCCAGGCAACAGACACGCATCAATTGTGTTATTTTGGAGTCAAGTCGATGGCATTGTCCTTGACTTAAATATTCTCATCAGAACTCAATCAGGTTAAGAGACAATTAGTGTCTTGGGAATATAAACATTCACTTTTTGGGGGGTTTAATGATAGGGTCCAGACTGCTCTCTGTCATGGTGTGGAATATTTTAAGTGTAGAAACACTGAAAGTCACAAAGCAAAGTCAAAGATGTTTATAGAGAACAGTGTCACCTAGTGGCTTACCTTGACTAAATATTTATTTAATAAACAACCTGTTTTCCCCTTATTAAAAAACAAAAAAACATTTTTTGCACCTCTTAAATTTATATTTCTTCACAAACGAAAAGTCTTATGCCTTTGTATTACATACTTGTAGGGAAGAATTACAATAAAATATTATCTATTTTGCAACTATACAGTGCCCTCCATAATTATTGGCACCCCTGGTTAAGATGTGTTTTTTAGCTTCTAATATATATATTTTTTCAAATAATATGGGACCTAATGGAAAAAAAGAGAAAAATCCAACCTTCAATACAAGTGCATTTATTCAGTGGGGGAAAAAAATCCCACATAAAGAAGAATGATTTGGAATGGAATTTGGAATGGAATTTTATTGTCATCATCATCGGTATCATTGATAATCATTGAATGTGATATGATTTGCCCGAAGGAACCGAAGAAGAAGACAAAGGCGGACGGGATGAAGCATAAGCTTATCAGTTTCCCGTCCCCCATACAACTAAAGACGCACATTCAGGCATGGAACATAAATCAAAACTGTACAATAACACAATCAACAATCTGAGTTTAGTAACTTAGCGTCCAGTCAAGCAGCTCGATTAATTTCAGGGCGTGCAGTCTTGGTCTTGTGGTCTGCCAGCTTCATGAGCACCGTCGCCGGTCCTCTCCCCACAGATGGGAGCAGAAGGCAGCGACGGATGTCCAGCGGTTCCATGTTTATTCCATACTCTTTCACATTAGCCAGTTGCGCCACTGTGTCCCCTGGGCTAGGCGTCAGTTGTAATCCAGAAATGATGAGCTCATTTGCGCGTCGGCATTGGTTGAGATCGTCAGCCAAAATTTCCAGCCTCTTGATGCGAACATCTCTCTCTTCGACCGCCTGCTTGAGTTTCTCGTTTTCAGCGCGAATTAACTGGAGCTCTCTGACAATTTCTTGATTCTGGTTTTGAATCAAGCCAGTCAAGGAGACCTCCAACTTCTGTATGGAGGATTTGATTTCATCAGAGTCTCCAGGTTTCAAATTCTTTGGAGCCATACTGGGAGTCGAGCTTGCTGGCCCTGAGCGCTTATTGGTTAAGATAAGAGAGTGCTTCAGGAGCTCAGAGTGCGTCTGTACGCGGTGAAGGCTGAGCAGCAAAAGCCTTTGACATCAAATAATGTGTGTCACAATTATTAGCCCCCCCTGGTGTTAATAATTTGACAACCCCCTTTTGCCAACAAAACAGCACCTAATCTTCTCCTATAATGTTTCAAAAGATGGGAAAAGACAGAAAGAGGGATCTTCAGCCATTCCTCTTTGCAGAATCTCTCTAAATCATCCAGAGACCTGGGTCCTCTCCTCTGTACTCTCCTCTTCAGCTCACCCAGCAACAGATTTTGATTTAAAATGTCCTGGTATTTCAAAGCATTATTTGATGTCAAATAATTATTTCTTTATGTGGGATTTTTTTCCCCACTGAATAAATGCACTTGTATTGAAGGTTGGATTTTTCTCTTTTTTTCCATTAAGGTCCCATATTATTTGAATTAAAAAATATATATTAGAAGCTAAAAAACACATCTTAACCAGGGGTGCCAATAATTATGGAGGGCACTGTAATTTGGATTGTAATGATTTAATATGGATCTATAATTAGTAAACAAACGCTGAAGGGGTAAACAACATTTTATGTATATTATCTGTATTGGATTTTGTTCATTATAAATCATCCACGAAGCCAGAATTTGACCATTAGCCTTTGAGGCAGAGCTCAAGGCAAGTGTCACATTAATTCACATGATCTCAGTTAATCACATTTCTCACAGGCCAATAAATAGAAGTGTGGCATGCAAACTTTTAAGCCAAAAGCCCGAGGGTGCTGATTATTCAGCTGTGTTGATGTATTGTTACTTTTTATAAGGGACAATTTCTCCAAAAACTAAATAATGGTAATACAGTGGAACTCTTTTTCCACTTCATTTCCCCAATAAGGAAGAATGGAATTAGAAAGAATCAGTTGCAGGGAAGAGCCTTCAGTCATCATAAACTGATAATCACTGAAATGGCGAAAATAAAAAGAAAATAACAAAACTCAATTGCAAAGTTATATCCTTTGCAGTGTTTACTAGAGGTGGGAATCTTTGGGCAACTAACGATTAGATTACGATTCAGAGGCTCTGATTCGATTATAAATCGACTATTGATGCACCGTTTTGATGATGATGAAAGTTTTAAAACTGTTTCATCATTTAAAGATAGATTTAAGTCAAGATTTCGCCGATTTCGTTTTTTTTTGTTGTTTTGTTTTAGATAAAACGTAATTAGGTTCACTACAACAGAGCCTTCTAGAGAAGTCTACTGCTTTAAGATGGCGCCTGTTTACTAGCGCGGGAAAGTCTGTCATTTCACATCTACCGTAATTTCCCGAATATAACGCACACTTTTTTCCCCCAAAATCAACTTGTAAAATCATGGTGCGCATTATAAACGGGTACATGGATGAAGACAGAAATATATATACTGTATTATAAACAGGGGTGAAAGTGGGCCAGAACAGTCAGGAACGCAGTTCTGGTATAAGATTCAGGGCCAGAACGCAGTTCCGGTATATGATTCAGGCCCGGAATGCTGTTCCGGTACACGTTGCTTTGATTCCGAAAATATGACAGCAACTGTCAAAAACGCTATGTAAAAAAAATGCTGAGCTACCACACATGCATTTCATCTCCAAGAAGAAAACAATCTACCAACATTAGATTTACATACACAAGTGTTAACAACAAGCATAATAAAGTGCTTGTGTAGCGTAATCCGGTTCTACCAATATTTATTATTTATTTTATTCCACGGACGGCATGGAGGTTTCACCAGCTGCTGCAGTTATCTGAGTCTGACGATGATGAGTCACGTCAATGTGCAATGTGCGAATGCAAAGCAAAGCAAAACGCCTGGACTCATTTATCCGTTCATTCGTTCATACACGAATATATAAAAAGCCAGCAGTGAAGACATATAAATACTAGTACAGGGGTGGCCGAACCTGGTCCTCGAGAGCCACAATCCAGCTTGTTTTCCATGTCTCCCTCCTTTAACACACCTGAATCAAATGATCAGCTCATCAGCAAGCTCTGCAGTTGCCTGATAACGATCCTGCTAATTTGATTCAGGTGTGTTGGAGGAGGGAGACATGGAAAACAAGATGGATTGCGGCTCTCGAGGACCAGGGTTGGCCACCCCTGGACTAGTAAATAAAAGTGCTTTCTTTTGTTAATTCATATGCATATCCCTGACAGGTAGAAGCCATTTGGAGTTGTGTTTTGTTCTCATGTGGTTAGTAAATGGAATAACACATTGACTTGTTTCTCGTGGAGTGGACCACCTCATTACTCTTAGCACCACGGTCACGTTTTTGTATGATATATCTTCTCTTCCTTATCATGGACCACCTCTAGAACACATGCAGTCTCAGCTACCTGCATGACGACGTAGATAAGGCAAACCGCTGTTCAGAGTTATAGAGTGTGATATTAAATTGCCCATTTCAGTGGTTTTCTTCCCTTTTTTCTGCAGTGAGTCGTATGTGCAGGCAATGTATTATCTCCTAAATGATTGTGTCTATGCAGCATTTCCTCAAATACGCAATCATTTGTGACGGTGGAGGAGTGTTTAAATTGTTGTTTTCACTGCCTTTTACGTGCAGAGTAAATGCAATTGCACATCTACACTATACGTACTTTATATGTATAAAAGGTCGAGATTTTATCAAGCGTCTCGCATCATGGAGCTCTGATGGTCAAGCACTGAATCCCCTGTGCAGAGACTAGGAACGAGACAGTCCCAAAAGGTCCATACAGATATGAACCAGTGGTCTGTTTGGACAAGCACACGAGGCAGCTGACAAGCAGATACTATCCTGCACATTGGTGTATACTAGGGGTTTGACAATATATCGAAAAGGTGATATATCTCGATACTTTGTAGCCCAAAATGTTATCGAAAGGCTCCCACCAAGAATCGATATGTGGCGGAACACACTCAGGTGACTTGAAGTTCTCCTCTGAGACCCCTAATTTGTCCAAATTTCAAAATTGTCCTATATGCATGTGTGATACATCATTGGAAATGTTGGCATTTTAAGAAAAAAAAGTTTTTTAAATGGCAAAACCTTATCTGGAGGTGAGAGCACGCGAGAGCAGGATTACAGACGCCATGACTTTAACGAGATATTATCACGTACTTACCTTGTTTCGATCCAAAAACTCCATATAGCATGTATCACAGAGTGTCAAGACACAACTGTGAAAGGCCACAGCTGGATTTTTGGGGGGATTTTATGGGTGAAACATGGTCATATAACAAGGGTCGCGATGCAGAAATCGCAGACATCAAGGAGAGGTCCAGATGTTCTTTTTCATATATTTACCCTTTTAAAGGTTGTTTTTTGTTGTTTTTTTTTTTTTTTTTTAAATTTCTTTGTTTGGATCGATTATTTATCGTCTAACAAATGAATGCACTTCCATAAACCACAAGGCTTGGTCTTTTCTTGCTTTTATGGGAAGACACTCGTCTTAAGGATTTTTTGTTTTTCTTGACTTTTTTGCCAAAATCATCCATATTAAAACAATAAAAGGCTTGAACTACTTTAGTTATTTGTAATGAATCGAAAATATATGAAAGTCTAATGTTTATCAGTACGTTACAGAAGATAATGAACTTTATCACAATATGCTATTTTTTTTAGAAGGACCAGTCTATGCATAGCTGCTTTGAGCCGTGAGGCATATCTGTGCGTCTATTTCCTTTCACTGAACATCTACTAGAACACAAGCTCAACTTCCAAAACAGGAAGGGCTCAGTCATATCAACCCAGATGAAATATTAAGGTCTCAAAGATCAGCTCTCGCCTATTCCCTAACAGTCCCAGGTGTTCGGCAAGGATCTTTCTCAATAAGTTTTAAACCCCTGCTGCCTTCTCCAGTGATAAAACGGTTAACCTTGGACACCGCCAGCGTACTGGCAGTATATTGAATTGCTGACTCTCAGTGCTGAGGATGCTAGACACAGGTTGGAAACAAGTTTAAACCCACCGCTGAATGTGTTGGCAAAGTGAAGCGCACAAGATTTTGCAATAACTCGAAAATAATCCTACCTGGAGAATGGACAACAAAGCAAAATAGAGGGATAAGGCGGTGGACAGATAGAGTGTATTAACCCCCCCAAAGCCAACTTGGCAGCAGGTATAAAAAATGAAGAAGATGGATCAGGACAATCTTGGGGATTGTTGTATTTTTATATTTCACTTGGCAAATACACTTTCTCCTTCCAGGAAAAACATTGAAGAAATAAGTGAAAGTGGCCTGTGTCAAACTCAGTGGATAATAAACATCTTATCACTTAGTATAGTGTATAGCAGAACATTGCATGAGTCACCATGATCGGAGACAGAAGTAAGCCCCGAGTCTTCAAGGGTGTACGTTTGGTCTCAACATTGGTAGGGACGATATAACAGCATAACCTGCTTGTACACTTTTTGCATTAATAAGACCAAACAGAATGAGTTCAGGGCTACATTTCTCATGAATATGAACCTAATTAATTGACAGGCTAAATGATCAATGCAAAATAAATCTGGAGTGACTTCCCTTTAGTGACAGACTTTCTACGGAGCCTCTAAGGTGACATGGAAGAACGAATAAAAAAAAAAATAAAACAGGGAGGGGGAAAAAAAAGTTGACCTTAAAAAAATAAAGTGCCGGAACACGGAAGATTTATTTTCTGTTAAAGCAAAAAAAAAAAAAAAAAAAAGTTTTAACAAATGAGGTTGAAGCAAAAAAAAATTTTTTTTTTCCCACATCGAGGCAAAAAAAAGTTAACAACAAGCAAAAAAAAATCTTGGAAGATAATTGGAAGATAATAACCAGACGAATGTCCTGTTTTCTTACACGGAGCCCGTGTTCTCTGCGTTTGCTGAACATTCATCGTTAACCTTGTAGCTGTCCGGAGTATAGCAATTGGTTGCTAATGAAGTCAAATCGCAGAAGGTTTTCCGACAAAAATGGAGAGACAGCGAGAACCAAAAGTGGTATTTGCCATGTGGCAAAATGTGGCATTTTTTTGACATGTGGCAAAATTGATTTTGCCATGTGGCATTTTTTTTTTTTGCCATGTGGCATTTTATATGCCATTTGGCAAAATGGATTTTGCCACATGGCATTTTTTGCTATGTGGCATTTTTTGCCTAGTGGCAAAATTAACTTTGCCATGTGGCATTTTTTTTGACCTGTGGCAAAATTGATTTTGCCATGTGGCATTTTTTTCCCATGTGGCATTTTTTTTTAAATGTGGCAAAATGGATTTTGCCACTTGGTATTTTTTTGCAATGTGGCATTTTTTTTTTTTGCCTTGTGGCAAAATTAACTTTGCCATGTGGCAAAATTGATTTTGCCATGTGGCATTTTTTTTGACCTGTGGCAAAATTGATTTTGCCATGTGGCATTTTTTTCCCATGTGGCATTTTTTTTTAAATGTGGCAAAATGGATTTTGCCACTTGGTATTTTTTTGCAATGTGGCATTTTTTTTTTGCCTTGTGGCAAAATTAACTTTGCCATGTGGCAAAATTGATTTTGCCATGTGGCATTTTTTTGCCTTGTGGCAAAATTAACTTTGCCATGTGGCATTTTTTTGACATGTGGCACAATTGATTTTGCCATGTGGCTTTTTTTTTTAAATGTGGCAAATTGATTTTGCCATGCGACAAAATGGATTTTGCCATGTGACATTTTTTTCCCCATGCGGCTTTTTTTTTTTAAATGTGCCACATGCAACATGGCTTTTTTTTTTTGCTATGTGGCAAAATTAATTTTGCTATGTGGCATTTTTTTGACATGTGGCAAACTTGATTTTGGAACGTGGCTTTTTTTTTTTTTGCTATGTGGTATTTTTATTGCCGTGTGGCAAAATTGATTTTGCCATGTGGCATTTTTTTTTGCCTTTTGGCAAAATTTACTTTGCCATGTGGCATTTTTTTGACATGTGGCAAAATTGATTTTGGCATGTGGCATTTTTTTCCGCATGTGGCATCCATTTTGCCTCGTGGCAAAATGGATTTCCCCATGTGGCATTTTTTTGCTATGTGGCAAAATGGATTTTGCCACGTGGTATTTTTTGACAATTACAGGCCTCTCTAATCTTTTCAAGTAGGAGAACTTGCACAATTGGTGGTTGACCAAATACTTATTAGCCCTACTGTATATAATTGCTGTGTCAGGTTTTTTTGTAGTAGTTGTTTTAACCCACCTATTTATGACTATTGAAAACTTGATTCAGTTAAATCCACACACAAGACTGGTAGCCAAAACAGAATCCACAAGCATTATTTGCCTTATTTTTCCCCCAATTTGCCATTGTAGTTTTTGCCCTTTCAAAATATGACCTCCTTTGGTCTCTAATCAGCTAAAAGACAGTTACCACTCAATCTGTTTATTTGCAGTCTATGTCAAAATATTGTAATGTGTATGCTTATTTTCCCTTTCTACTAAACGAGATAAAATATTAACATGACTTGTTTGTATACATACATAAAAGAGCAACTCGCCCAATATTGTGCAATTTGCCTAAACTGTTGCAACATGAATTCTAAATGTCAGAGTTGTCTAAGCTTGTTCCTGACTTTAGTCGGTGATTAATTCAAGGACACACACACACCAGCTCACCCCCATGCACACACACCTCCCTAAGTCAGTCTAATGATGTCCACAGAGCTACAGAGGGAGTCTTTAACTCATAAACATTCTCTGATCTGATGTTTCCTCATTAGCAGCAGCCAGATTCAAGGCTAATGGAGGATGTGCTCCATTAAAACCTGTGCGCCATCCCTTAGGGTTTCACTCATATTTATAAGAGCACCAGTATCTGAAATTCGTTAATGATGTAAAAACAAAACACAACCGTTAGGATGCTGTCGCACTTTTGAAAGTTTGTCAGATCTGCGTGGGCACGGACTACTTTTACAAACTGCCCGATAGTGTTTGTTTGAGTAGCGAACCGAAAAAAACGACCGCTTTTGTGCAATTCAGCAATATGTCCTTATTTTGTGACCTCAAATATTTGCAAGCCGGCTTTTGTTTGCATGCGGTGTGTGCACACCACGGCACGTGTGCGCTCATCCACTTGTGGGAATCTGCTCTACCAGTCAACAAGCTCTCATCGCATGAACGCCGTATCTGACTTCTGAGGTCAGCCGTGCTTGTAACCCAGGTGGTAAATGGAACCTGACGTTAGTAAGCAGCCCTCCCAAAATTGTGCGCAGGTGGTGCAGCAATCAGCTGTCTAGGACTCTAAATGGAGCTGACTGCTGCAGAACTTGCGAACAAATGAGGGAACACAAATTCAATTGCTTCTTGTGTGTTTACCCTGCTCAAACCTATTCTTTGTGCATCGATTTCTGTTAGGTGACACCATACCTGTCAAGTTGTACGGTTTCGGCGTAATTTGTACAAGTGAGCACTGATTTTTAAATGTGTACGCCGTACGTTCAAAATTGTACGTTTTTCGTGCATTAAGTTTTTTTTTTCTCCGTTCGGATTTTGTCACCATTTCGGGAACGTGACCAAGGCCGGCCCAGCCTATACGCAGACTATGCAGCTGCTTAAGGCCCCTGACCACTAGTGGGCCCCCAATCTGGCAACCTCCTTTTATACGTTGTTAATAGAGCATTGTGAATAATGTGGCGCGCATTGCCGTTTATCTATGCAAACATCAATTTTCTTGTTATTACAATCTGGCAACCGGGGGAGTGACGGTGAACCTGCTTTGCGATTATTGGTGCTCAAACTTGCTTGGATAATAGATGCACGGATACAGTATGTCGAAGATCATTTATCTTTATGGAGCAGGGAAAAGAAAGAAGAAAATCGTAGAAGAAAAGAAACAACAGTATCAAGGTAATAGAGCATGTTGTTGATGTTGTTTTTGTTGTGCAAGACACTCCAACTTGAATGTTGTTGTCAGCTGAGCTTGTCAATATGTCGTACTGGGAATTGCCATTGGCCGCAGGGCGAATGCCCGGAGTGAATCAAGTAAAGCCGAGCAAGTTGTCACCTGTCGGCAACGGCAAATGTACGGCTTCCGCTGATTGTAGTAAAACAAAATATTGGCAGCATATGCATTTGAAATGGTGGGTCAAAAATATGGGCCCCTTGGCATTATTTTGCTTCGGGCCCCCAAATGGCCTGGCCCTGAACGAGACAATGTGCTTTTCGATGCGTTACTACTAGAGGTGGGGATTTTTTGGCACCTAACGATTCGATAACGATTCGATTTGTTTTATTTTTCAAATGTCATTGTATAATATTTTCCTGCCTTTTATTTATCCTGAGCCATGTTTGTTGTAAAGCACTTTGAGGGCCTTTCGGGTTTTGTAAAGGGCTATATAAATAAATTTGATTGATTGATTGATTGATTGATTGATTGATTGATTGATTGATTGATTGATTGATTGATTGATTGATTATAAATCGATTATTGATGTTACACCCCCTACCCCACTTTTAATTTTTTTGCACATTTGTTTCAAAATTGTTCAAAAATCCTCTCAGGCTGAACCAAACTGCTTTCAGTATCAACTTAACAGTTAAAAACAGAAAATAAAATACTCAAGTCCCATTCTGTATCAGCAGCTTTAAACTACATTCAATAAATTTAATGATGTGAATCAACCGTTATTGTTAAAATTGCTCCCCTTATTCCATAATTTCCCTTCCGTCTACTTTCGACATGTCAACGTTTTAAAACTGTTTCATCATTTAAAGATGGATTCAAGTTAAGATTTTGCCGATTTAGGTGTATTTTAGATAAAATGTTTATTAGGTTTGCGACAACAGAGCCTTCTAGAGAAGTCTGCTGCTTTAAGATGGCAGGTGTTAACGCAGCATTTACTAAACGGCAAGTCAGTCATTTTGCATGTAGTTCTTCATATATGTGAGATTGACTATAGCCGTATGTGGCCGTATGTTTGTCGCAACTAGCAACTGGGTGTTGTCTGAAGCAGCTGACAGCTGCAGTCAGGTATTATTGTTTTTTTTTATCTAGCGGCATGAGTTGAACATGATATTTACTCTTGGGCCGTTCCTCATTGCGTCCGGAAGACTGCGCTGACTGTGTCTTAGATCTGCTTTACCTGGTATAATTCAATAATCTGAACTTGGATGTTTGTGAATCATTCTCGAATATTCCACGGCTGAATCGCGAATAATCTAAGAATCGGAAATTTCGCACACCTCTAGTTACTACGTTGGTTGAATGACGCGAGAAAACTCAGAGACACTGAGAGAGAAGAGTGTTGTGACTAGAGGTGGGAATCTTTGGGCACCTAACGATTCGATTACGATTCAGCAGCTCCAATTCGATTATAAATTGATTATTGATGCATCACAACTGCCAGCCCCGCCCTCGCTTTTAATTTTTTGTACACTAGTTCCCATATTGTTCAAAAAGCCTCTCAGGCTAAACAAACTATTTCGTTAACAAGTTAACCGTTAAAAACAGTAAATAAAATACTGAAGTCTCCATTCTGTATCGGCAGCTTTAAACTACATTCAATTAATTTAATGTTGTGAATCAACCGTTAAAGTTGTTAAAATTGCTCCCGTTATTCCATAATTTCCCTTCTGTCTACTTTCGACATGAAAGTTTTAAAACTGTTTCATCATTTAAAGCAGACATATCCAAAGTCAGGCCCGGGGGCCAAATGCGGCCCCTGGTCAAATTTCATCCGGCCCCAAGCCTCTGTCATAAAATCAATAATGTCTGGCCCGCACACAGACTTAATAAATTGGTCAGCAGTACTGCTACCATCATATGAAGTAGCTTACACACTAAATGCTGCTCCTCATTTACCCACTAAAAGGCAGCAGCACTCTAAGCAACATTACCCCATGTGACCCTTGAGTCACAATTTTCTAAAATGGTGACAATTAACACAAAAAAGAAAGTTGACTGCGATGACCGACGCTTCAGGTATAGGTGGAAATTGGACTATTTCTTCACTAAAATACGCAAAAACTGTGTCTGCCACATTTGCAAAGACACAGTCGCTGTTTTTAAAGAGTTCAATGTGAGGCGATATTACCAAACAAGAGACGCTCACATGTACGACAAGATTACAGGGAAGATACGTAGCGAGAAATTAGAGCAACTTGAAGCTAGTTTAATTTCACAGCAGCAGTATTTCGCAAGAACCCGAGAATCGAAAGAGAACGCCACAAAGGCGAGATTGTTGATATTATTATTTTAAAAAATGAATAAAGCAAATGTGACACACAGAATGGCTTGCTAAAATTTGCTTAAATATATTGTTTTACGTAAAGGACGTCAACCAAGGTCGGCCCGCCACATTTTTACCACACCAAATCTGGCCCCCTTTGCAAAAAGTTTGGACACCCCTGATTTAAAGATAGATTCAAGTCAAGATTTTGCTAATTTCTTTTTTTTTTGTTTTTTTTTTTTAGATCAAAAGTAATTAGGTTAGCTGAAACAGCCTTCTAGAGAAGTCTACTGCTTTAAGATGGCGCTTGTTTACTACCGCGAGAAAGTCTGTCATTTCGCATCTAGTTCTTGGTATATGATCTAACACGGCCGTCGTCTGTCATTTCACATCTAGTTCTAGATATATGTGATATCTACCATAGCCGTATGTTGCCGTATGTTTGTAGCAACTAGCAACTGGGCGCTGTTTGTAGCGGCTGACGGCCGCAGTCAGGTATTATTGTTTGTTTTTTTTTATCTAGCGACATGAGTTGAACATGATATTTACTCTCGGTCCGTTCCTCATTGCGTCCTGAAGATCGCGCTGACAGTGTTTTATTTCCGCTTTACCTGGTATAATTCAATAATCGGAATTTGGATGTTTGTGAATCGTTCTCGAATCTTCCACGGCCAAATCGCGAATAGTCTAAGAATCGGAAATTTCGCACTCCTCTAGTTGTGACGCTGTAGCAAACGCGAAGCTCGGCTAAGTGGCTCCAATATTTCCTGACTGTAGCCGACAGCCTACAATCTACGCCTAGATATCAAATGCTTATAGAACTACATGCAAAATGACAGAAGGCAGCATTAATAAACAGTCGCCATTTTGAAGTAGGAGACTTCTCAGAAAGGCTCTGTTGCAGTGAACCTAATCTTTAATCTTTTCAAGTCGGAGAACTTGCACAATTGGTAGTTGACTAAATACTTATTTGCCTCACTGTTAAATTTTAGTAATCAGGATATAGCTGAAGATATTGTTCTTTGATTGCACCAGGTTATATGTTACAATATAACCAATAAATTCATATTAATTTAGAAATTGAGTTTTATTTTTGTTTCATATTGCACGCTAAATACAACGTTGTAAGTTTAGTTACCACTTTGCAAGGGCATACGTCACTATTTGTTAAATTGCCAATGGCCTCAGGTTGACAGGTATGTGATACACTTGCACCATCGGTGCAGTAGCATCTGACTGGATCTGGGATATTCATATCGTACAAATTTGCATCAACACAGAAAAACATACAAAACACCAAAATGTAATTTAATGCCCATTATGACAGGCCAGCTGGATGGCAGGGATAATATTGTGTATCGTAATTGTGGGGCACATTTAGGTTTATTTGTATACCATTTACAGCCCTAATAGCATAAACATTCAAAAGCAAATTAGAACTGCAGACTCACAATAAACACAAAGCAGCATCAATTTACTTGCTGAGAGTTGCTTGCGGTTTGCATTTTGATACAAAGTCGCGTAATTATTCCATTTGTATGCGCCGTATGCTCGGGCACAGTCTGGCGATGTGTGACCGAATCGAATCATTTTTGCAACAATACGTTTTAATTCAATGGTTACCTATTGGAAGCCCCAGACATTATTGGTTTAACAGTCATATTCAGTTACTGTTTTGGACTAAGTTGCCTTTCGCATTTAAATTGTACTGGAAATGCAGTTAGCTATTTGTATGCTATCTTTCTGTTGCAAAAATGAATAGTCATAGAAACAAAAAGTATGCATTTAGATTCATAATAGCTTGTTGTGCTGTTTATCACAATAATGGAATTGAACAAAACCTAATGGGATGGATGATGTGTGTGGAAATATAAGGCGGAAAACACTCAGTGACTTGAAGTTCTGCTCTGAGACATCAAATTTGGCCAACTTTCAAAAATTGTCCGATATGCATGTGTGATACATTGGAAAGCTTTAAATCTCAATTTTCTGGGGGAAGAAAAATTTTGAGCAGGAGGGCATTAAAAAAAAAAATATATATATATATATATATAAACCCTATCTGGAGGTGAGAGCACGCGAGAGCAGAATTACAGACTCCATGACTTTAACGAAATATTATCGCGTACATAACTTGTTTCGATCCAAAAACTCAATGTAGCATGTAGAGATGTCCCAATCGATCGGGTCCGATCATGTCATTTTCAAAGTATCGGAATCATCAAAAAAATATCAGCCATGCCTTTTTTTAATATATATATATCTTTTAATTAAATCGTTTTCTAATTGTATTTAACGTTACAGACATAATATGTTACACTCATCCAGAGTCTTTAGTTTGGGCTTAAGGTAGGGTTACCAAAAATATCCCGATAACGGTGGCAATTAATTTATTAAAAAATGTGTCAAGTTAAAATATTTAACGCAATTAATGTATGCGCTGCACGACCCTCTCACTCATTGTTGCGCCCAATCTATAATGACGCCATTTTACCTATATAGAGAGATAAAAGGCAGCGCAAAATAAGTAGAGTCAATTTTGGCAGCCTTTGGAACTTTTTTTTAATTGGCTAGAGCCTTGTAATCCCTCTCCCTATGAATAGAAATATCATGGGAAGCAATGTGGGGAAGCAAGGTGGCAATTGATCTGTCTTAACACCTTAAGTTATTTCCCAACGCAGAGAAGATATATAAATTGGTAGCACGATGCACAGTCATGGTTCCACTTCCCATCATGCATTTGGGATGGCCACAGTATCATTTACTGAAAGCTCAAAATACACACTAGATGGCAATATTTAGTCACAATATACAAAGTCACAAGTCTTTCTATCAGTGGAACGCTCTCACAGAAAGAATGTTAATAATATAAATGCCATATTGAGGATTTATTGTCATAATAAACAAATACAGTACTTATGTACTGTATGTTGAATGTATATATTCGTCTGAGTTTTATTCATTTTTTTCTTAATGCATTGCCAAAATGTATATGATCGGGAAAATTTATCGGGAATGATTGGAATTGAATCGGGAGCAAAAAAAAAGCAATCGGATCGGGAAATATCTGGATCGGCAGATACTCAAACTAAAACGATCGGATCGGGAGCAAAAAAAAACATGATCGGAACAACCCTAGTAGCATGTATCACTGAGTGTCAAGACACAGCTGTGAATGGTCACAGCTGGATTTTTGGGAGATTTTATGGGTAAAACATGGTAATATAACAAGGGTCGCGATGCAGAAATCGCAGACATCAAGGAGTGGTCGAGATTTTCTTTTTCATATATTTACCCTTTTAAACATTTTTTTTTTCATTTTTCTTTGTTTGGATCGATTATTTATCATCTAACACACAGGTGTCAAACCGATTCCAGAAAGGGCCTAGTGGGTGCTGGATTTTGTTCCAACCGATAACGCGCAGAGAGTTTGACCAATGAACTTCCTGCTGAAACAAGCAGCACCTGACAAAGTTTAACTGCTTACACATGTAAAAGATCTAATTGGTGAAAAGGTGTCCTCTTCATTGGTTGGAAAGCAAACCTGCACCCACTAGGCCCTTTCTGGAATCGGTTTGACACCTGTGATCTAACATATCGGACAAAATGCGACAGTAACAAAAAAAAAATATATACAATTAAGTGAAAGTTATGTAGATATCCGTGACTTTTTTACAGACACCATTTTTTTCATTGTGACGTAATTTGTTTAAAGGTTTAAAATGTAAGAGTGAATACTTTTTTAAAGTCGTTTTTTTTTTTTTTTTTTTTTTTTTTTTTAACGCAATATGAGACATCAATTAATGATTCTAAGCTAAAAATGACAGACATTTTGAATAATAAATATTATTATTTACCTTCGTTCTATGGCTGGGTTGAAACAAAAGCTGCGCGACGTCTGTAAACGGGTTTCCAGGGTAAAACAGACAAATCAAAAATAGTTCGGTGGCTTAATGCGCCATGAATCTGCTATGGCAGCATATACACATATTGTTCTATCAAACACAACATTTGTTTTGGCTTAAAATACCGCAGTTTCTTTTAAAGAGGAGTGCAAGAGCAGAAACTGCTTTTTCAGTCTTGTCTGTGTTTTCCACCATAAACATTTTCCAAAGATGGACTGGCTGGACGGACTAGCTTCCAAAAATAACAGTAATTCAGAAATTTTGTTGGGTGAGAAGTAGGCAAGTGCCGGTGTGATATTCTGATGGTATGATAACGTTTAGCCAAAATGTCCCAGTATCACGGCATCACGGTATTGCAAATGCAGCTCTAAAATGTGTTTTTTTCACCAGTGCAACCCCCTTCGCTTCCAGCCGTTTTACTGGATTTTGACTGCTTTACAAGGCACACAGAAAATGCTGTTCTATTGCTTTATAAACATGGAACCCACCAAAAGAAAGATTAGACTCTCTTCTTTCAGCAGGACAAAATTGTTAGTTCATATCTTTTTCCATTCTTTAGAAATTAACATTAGAAAATAGCTTAGTTTGAGCAATTTTCCAATTTACGATGGAAAAAAAAAGAAACTGAGCTTTTGGTATACGCATACATTTCGAACATAATTTTGACTGTAACACAGCTATTTTTTTTGCTTTAGTTACATCCCAAACGTCTGGGTAATGTTTTCCTTTTACAAAATAATTAAACAACAAGACAAATAGAGCTTTTGATAGCAAAGTATCAATTTATTTACACATAACTAACTGAGGGATGACGCTGTAATAGCCGCGACAGACGGGGTAAACTTCTCCCTCATCGCTACCTGTCTCTGCTCGGTGAGCAGCACGTACCAAACGGCATTGTCCACTGCACTGGTGGTCCCGGTCGTTTTGCCCGGCCGTCCAATGCCTGGCATCCCGGGCGTCCTCCCGGTTGTTCTGCTCAATCGTCTGCCGCCTGGCATCCTGGACGTCCATTCGGTCGTCTTCCGCCGGCACCCCGGCCGTTCGTTCCGTTGAATCGGGTTGTGGGTCTTACCAAATGCGCTACTGCCCTCCAGTGGCCAGTTTTATTGCTTTAAAATGGATTTTCCTCATTGTGCTTTGGAGCTAAGTTGAATCAGAACCCAGAGATGTCTCTTGTGGGAAAAAAATGTAAAAGACGTATAAATACATCTTTGGGACACTGAAACAATTAAAACTAGGCCTGCAAGCAGGACTGAACGGGCCCTCGCAATCTAGCGCAACTCGGACGTCACGCAAGTCGGACTGTGTGCAGGTCAGGGTGGTGGCAGATCCTCCTCTCTAATCATTTCATTAGAACCTAACAATCACGAAAGTCGCCTATTTACATTACCACACCCAAGAGATAAAAAACCCTATTGGAGAGAGTACTACAAAAAAGGAGCAACTACTGAGCTGTGCAGCCAAGCCCTTATTCAAAACCAAATTAATCTTCTAACTGGGCCAATTCGACCAAGTGTGCCAAATATTGTGGCTCTATAAGCTGCCTGAGTCTCTGAAAAAAAATATTTCCTTTAAATGGCGAACAAAGGGTCGTCACGGCAACAGACAGAGACACGTGGACATGTGCCGTAAATAAGTATTTTAATAGGTCTTGAAACTACAATGACCAACCTGGAAAGAACTGGACATGTATTGGAAAAACGAGTGACTTTCTATTGCCACTAGTTGGCGCTGTAGGGTTGATGCAAATGACCCCTACAAGGCCCTTCAGGGTATGACTCTCAACAAGCACGGGAAGTTTGGCGCAGATATGTTGTATATCTGCCGAGTTATGACTGTTCAAAGTTTTTGGAGAGAAAAATTGTTGACAGTCATTTTCACTTTCCTGTTTGGACCCCTCCGCTTCAACGAAACTTCAATATTTTTCATCAGGCACCTGAAGACAGGTCTTAAGGCTTCCCTTATGCAGCTTTGAGGTAGATTGATTTTTTCCCTTTAGAGGAGGAGTGTGTCCCGTAAAAAAAGGGCATTTCCTGTTCCCACTAGGAGGCACGAAGCACAAATGGTAAATTTTCAATCCAGTCCTGGTCAGGCTGGTATACCTCACACACATGCCAGATTTAAAATAGATTGAACGTTGTATGAGGGAGTTATCAGTCATTTTCCGAATTCGGTGTTTTGGCGAAAAAATGGCCGACTTTGGCACCCCGCCCAGGTCAGGCCCGTGAATGAAAACACACCATTTTGATAATTTAAGATTTCATATGCCTCATGAACAGTCTTGCCAATTTTGAGAATGATCAAACTAATTCCCTAGGTGCCAATGTGTAAAATGTGCACACTGTAAATCGATAAAAATTTCACATTCAATCCAAAATACCCGATTTCCTGTTGGGTTTGGAATATGCATGCAAGAGACTTTTTGGAGCAGTTTTGTACAAGGTATCGACTCTCCGAATTTCATCCCTCTACGTTGAAAAAACCTAAATGGAGAGGCCTTTTTGAAAATTTCAAGGGGGCGCCACTGAGCCATTTTGTTACATGTTTTCGTAACGTTGCAAGATTATTGAACGTTATGCAAAGCCACATGTATGTCCAAATTTTTGTGAGTTTTCGTTTATGTTCAAGCCTCCAAATGTAAACTCCTACTGTGAACCGATAAAAATTTCACATTCGATCCAAAATACCCGATTTCCTGTTGGATTTGGAATACGGGTGCAAGAGACTTTTTGGAGCAGTTTTGCACAAGGTATCGACTCCCCAAATTTCATCACTCTCTGTTAAAAAAACCTAATAGGAAACGCCTTTTTGAAAAATTCAAGGGGGCGCCACTGAGGCATTTTGCTACATTTTTTCGTAACATTGCAAGATAATCGAACGTTATCTAAAGCCGCATGTATGTACAAATTTTTACGAGTTTTTGTGCATATTCAAGCCTCCAAATGTAAACTCCTACTGTGAACCCATGAAAATTTCACATTCGATCCAAAATACCCGATTTCCTGTTGGATTTGGAATATGGGTGCAAGAGACTTTTTGGAGCAGTTTTGCATAAGGTATCTACTCCCCAAATGTCCTTGCTCTATGTTGAAAAAACCCAATAGGAAAGGCCTTTTTTAAAACTTCTTTCTGTCGCCACTAGTTGGCACTGTAGAGTTGATGCAAATGACCCCTACAAGAACCTTCAGGGTATGACTCTCAACAAACACGGGAAGTTTGGCGCAGATATGTTGTATATCTGCCGAGTTATGACTGTTCAAAGTTTTTTGCGTGACAAATTGTTGACGTTCATTTTCACTTTCCTGTTTGGACCCCTCCGCCTCAACGAAACCTCAATATTTTTCATCAGGCACCTGAACACAGGTCTTAAGGCTCCCCTGATACAGGTTTGAGGTCAACAGATTTTTTTCCCTTGGAGGAGGAACCTGTCTCGTAAAAAAAGGCATTTCCTGTTCTCACTAGGGGGCGCTAGACCTAATGGGTAATATTTCAATGCACTCGTGTTAAGGGTGGGATACCACACATACATGCCAAATATGAAAAAGATTGAACGTTGTGTCAAGGAACTATAAGTCATTTACTGAATTTGTCATTTTGCCGAAAAAATGGTCGACTTTGGCACCACGCCCAGGTCAGACCCGTGAATGAAAACGCACCATTTTCAAAACTTAAGATTTCATATGTCTCCTGAACAGTCTCACCAATTTTGAAGATGATCCAACTAACTCCCTCGGCGAAAAGGTCTCAAATGTGCACCCTGTAAATCGATAAAAATTTCATATTTGATCCAAAATAACCGATTTCCTGTTGGGTTTGGAATATGCGTGTAAATGCTCTTTTGGAGCGGTTTTGGACAAGGTATAGACCCCCCAAATTTCATTGCTCTACGCTGACAGACCCTAATGTTATAGGCCAATTTTAAAATTTCAAGGGGGCGCCACTGAGCCATTTTGTTATATTTTTTTGCAACGTTGCAAAATTATCGAAATTTACAATTTTCCGGACGTATGTGCAAATTTTGGTGACTTTTCGTGCATGTTCAGGCCTCCAAATTGGCCGTTTTCATTTGCCCTGAAAAAAAAAAAAAATAATAATAATAATAAAAAAAAAAATAATCCTTTGCAAAACAATAGGGCCTTCGCACGTCTAGTGCTCGGGCCCATCCTTTGCAAAACAATAGGGCCTTCGCACGTCTAGTGCTCGGGCCCTAAATAGAAGGTATTTATACGTTTTTGGGGAGCAAATGAGTTAAAATTAACGATGATTGAAAGGTTTGTAGCTGTGATCTGGCCAGAGACGCCTCGGTAGATCGCCGATCAAAGGCACTAATGTGTTAATCATCGATATTGGTACACAGTCTGAAGTGTGCTGTGGCAACTCATTCATTGTGTAAATTAGAACGGAACTCAGTATTGACAGATTCTCAAAATCAGGTGACTTGGAGTCGGCTGCAAAAATAAAATAAAGATAATTTTTTTTTTTTTCAATTGCACGTCCTGCGATTGGACAACTGCACATGCGCGCATTGCGATGGCGAAGTTAAAACGATCTATTGTGCAGGCTTAGTTGACACCGACCCAATCAATTTCTAATGTCACTACTGTGGTCTACTGAAGTTTTGCTACCAAGGCTCAAAAGTAGTTCGTACTGTTGCAGCTATGTGCTAAACATCTTTTCAGATTATTTGTGAGATCTGTAGTCACAACCAGTGTGCAGGTGTAAAAAAGTTAAAGGTTGCAAGGTTTAAGTGCTGGAATTGAGTTGACCTCCACATCACTCTGGATTTAGATTCAGCTTTTAAGCTAGGGCAAGCGGCCCTGGCAACCGGCAAGAACTGAAAGTAAAGCTATGCTCTTCTATGTCGAAATCAGAGGTATCTCAAGCATTTAAGATGGCTGTGTGTTATTTTCAGAGGATCTAGGAATTTGCAGCCGATAGAAGGGACATATTGAAGAACTATCCCAAAAGGCTAGCCTGGTAATAACTGCATGGTAACTGCCTTGTGCTCTTTTAATGCAAGACATAAAGTTGAAGTGCAGTCTCAGGCTCGTCAAGTTTCATAAATTAAAGATAATACATGGGTAGGGAAAATACAGTCATGTGAAAAGATTAGGACACCCTATGGAAGGCTGTTTGTTTTCTAACATATTTGGTCATGTGGATATTTAATATTAATTTTAACAATCTTGAGAGATCCAAGTAATAGAACTTAACAATTAAAACTAAAAAAGCATTTTTGTGCAGAAAATGACTTGCGTTGTGCACCACCAGGCATCCATCATCAACAATATGACAATTATAGCTCCATACATGCAAGAAACAGTGCAACTAAATATTCAGAGAGATTGAAACAGCTGTTCTTTCTCAATGCTGTAATGTCAGACAGTCCTCCGCAACAAATTCCCAGCAAAAAAAAAAAAGAGGTCTGATATTGTAACAATTTTGTCAAATCGGGCACAATTCGATCACATTAAACAACCATACTGAGCAGTTACCAAACACTAAAACATACAGTAAAAAGGTTGTCCGCCCTATTGCCTCCCTGAGCGGTCCACTGTCTGACAAAGCCAAGGCAGCCCTGCCCTGCAAACGCTCAAGCAAGCAATCTAACCCTGTGGTTTAGCAAGTGTGAATGGGAATGACTAATGAGGACCTCAATGCTCACAAAAGATATGCTGATTAGAGTCAGATGACCCTTCCCTGGGTAAAAAAGTGATTTGTATCGACTGATCCACCCTTGGTAGTTCTAGTGTAATCCCATCGGGATGCTGTGGGGTGACTTGAAACAGGCTGTACATGCAAGAAACCCCTCAAACATCTCACAGCTGAAACTGGGCTTTGACTCAACCATTCCAGGACTCTCAATTTCTTCCTTTTCAGCCAATCCTTGGTGGATTTACTGGTATGTTTATGGTCATTGTCATGTTCCAGGGTCCAGTTTCACTTCAGCTTGAATTTTTTTTCACAGATGATCTCGCATATTCCTCAAGCACACTCTGATACACGATAGAATTCATAGCGGATTCTATGATGGTGAGCTGGCCAGGTTCTGCTGCAGCAAAGCATCCCCAAACCATGACACTTCCACCTCCATGCTTCACAGTTGGCATGAGGTTCTTTTCCTGGAATGCTGTATTGGCTTTACGCCAAACATGTCCTCTGTTCTGGCGTCCTAATAATTCAATTTTAGATTCATCCGTCCAAAGAACTTTATTCCAGAAGTCCTGGTCTTTGTCTACATTCACTCTGGCAAACTTCAGCCTTGCCTTCATGTTCTTCTTGGAGAGCAAAGGTTTCCACCTTGCACACCTCCCATGAAGATTAGACTGGCCATCTCCGTGTTCCTCCGTGTTTGAGAAAGCCAAGGGAGCCCTGGATTTGCAAATATTCAAGATGCTAACTGTAGCTACAGTGGGGTAAATAAGTATTTAGTCAACCACTTATTGTGCAAGTTCTCCCACTTGAAAATATTAGAGAGGCCTGTAATTGTCAACATGAGTAAACCTCAACCATGAGAGAATGTGGGGAAAAAAAACAGAAAATCACATTGTTTGATTTTTAAAGAATTTATTTGCAAATCATGGTGGAAAATAAGTATTTGGTCAATCCCAAAAGTTCATCTCAATACTTTGTTATGTACCCTTTGTTGGCAATAACGAGGGCGAAATGTTTTCTGTAACCCCTCACAAGCTTTTCACACACTGTTGCTGGTATTTTGGCCCATTCCTTCACACAGATCTCCTCTACAGCAGTGATGTTTTGAAAATGCACCAAGCCGACGGGAGTATCATCGAAGAGCAAGTCTCGTCAAGACATTATTATTGTGATTGCCAAATGGCAAGGTCGGCGATCGGAAAAAAAAAAAATGGAAGAACCACCGAGACGTGGGTGTTCGGAATCGAGTGGCCACACGAAGCGGTGACCCAGTCGGCCAAAAACTGCCAACTTTTTATCACTTTATGTCGTATTTTTGGTTGGTGCACTTCATCATTTACTGTGTACATATGTTTCAAGTATATGAAGAATAAAGCACAGATTTGGTGTCAAAAGAGTTGTTTTGATCTTTAATTTTCAATAACAGACAGTTCACACACACAATACATCATCACTGATTGAGAGTGCCTCGGTGCTTTTTATGAGCAAGCCTCCCAACACAGTTTGGGAAGTTCCCTAGACGCCAGAAATCTGCTATGGCTTCCCAGTGGCTGGTTGTAGGACACGGCAAACAAATCAGGCTGGAGGGCTTTGCAGACCTTGAACGCAGTGCTCGACGCCAGTTTGAAGCTAGCCGCCACAGCTAGCTCTCTCCACCCGAGTCTTTAAAACTCTCTGTGCGGCATCAAAAGTCGGCCAGACCGCCTCGAAACCGTCTTCTGCGTCGCCTGCCCGTCAACATTTGTATGTTCAATATTTATTCAGTGTTGATGCAGAACATTTACTTTCAAGAGTTCCATCTTGCATTGTTTATTTTTTCTCCGACTAGCGGAAGTAAACAAGCATGCCCCAAAACCGTACAAACATAACGCCACATCCCTCTAGTGGCTTGGCGGTGAATTACAGAACAACGCGTTCCCTCACCGCAGAACTATCGAATGTCGAATGACGCCGTAGTCGCTACGCCATCACCGCAACGCGGGAGTATAACTCAGGCTTTAGGCAGCGATTGCACAGGAGTGTGTAGGGGGATGGTCTGCTTGATTGCTTGTTTGAGTTGTATATTGTTGGACAAAGCCAAGTAATCAGTTTGGTCATTTGACGCCCTTCTGGTCTTTCCTTATAGCAAAAAAAAAAAAAAACCCTGGTACTTCCAGTTAGAATATGCATTTTTGTTGATATATTTGGTTTAATGAGTAAAACAATGTTGATATTTGTTGTTTACCTGCAATTAAATCACGTTCTTTTCCAGAGATAAAGAAAAACAAGATTAGACATTGATATGTGAACATTTCTTAATAAAGAACTGAATATTTTATGGGGTGTCCTAATTTTTTCACATGACTGTAAGGTTGTTCTGCTATCAGTTCTCTATGCTAAGGTTGTGGCGTGGGTGTGCTTTGGCAATGGATTGATCACCACTCAGTTACAGGGCTGAATGAACCGTGTTTGACCAAGAAGTGATCACATCATGCCGGGTCATTAAGCATGGTTTGTTTTACTAATTGATGCTGCTAAAAGGGCTTCCAGTACAAGTAGTCTTGTGGACTTAAGCAATCACGGAACGCTTGCTGACAGGAAAGTTTTGTTGGCGACGTCATTGTCATACATATTACGTGCGTTTTTCAAGTGATGCTTGGGGTATTAATGGACAGAAGACCTCCAGCTTGACGCCGTCCAGATTTCAGCAGTCCATCTACTGCTACTCTTCCACACAGGCCTTTGTCTGTCTTTTCCTTACAACTTTCAGGTACGTTGTTTTTTTAAAATATTTTTTCTTCAAGTGTAGGTTTTGTTGCATTGACTGACAAAAGAGCATATTCAGGATCACTCTAAATGTACTTGTTTATTCGTAGATCTATCATGGCGCAACTTTGGCTTTATTCCACCTCAGTCCTGGTGTTATTGGTCATGTCATGGCCGTGTTCTAGCGCCCTTTCTTCACAACATCTGTGTGGCACTAGTCTGGTTGAAGCCCTTAATATGGTCTGTGGAGACAGAGGCTTTTTCACCAGCAACAGGAGGGACATCGACTCTGTCCTGCGTAAGACATTGCTAGAAAATTTTAACTCCTGACTCGCGATTGTTTGGCAGATGCTAACATAACGACACAAATTCCTGATATCACTCTGTCCTATTCTCTAGGTATCATGCCACCAAAGACCGAGGAAGCAGCAACATCAGCAGGCGATATTAACGAGATTGTGGGGTATGCCTTTAAGAAACGGCTGGACATGATGATGAAACGTGACGGCATTGTAGAACAGTGTTGTCACCAGCCATGTAGCATGCTGGTCCTGGATAAATACTGCAACTAAACAGATTATATCTGAAATTTTACAATTAGCCTTGTCTTTGCTACGCTATTTTAGCACTGCTTTGCTTAAACTCTGCACCTTTCTGTAATTTCTGACCAGAACACTTGCAGGCACTTGAAATATCTGCAAAGCAAACTGATGTATTAAATACACTTTCCTAGTTTTGTGAATTTATTGTGTATTTTTCTGGTTTTAGCTTATAAGCTGTTTTGTTTTTCTTGATCGGGTTATAAAATCCAGGTTATTTCAAGGTATGGCGAATATTTTTATGCTGGCAATTTGATATATGAGTAAGTTTCCACATAGTCAAAGATTGACTTTTTCAAGGTTAAAAGAAAAAACCATTCCATGCAAGAGACAACAATATAAATGGCCCGGCCGTACTTTAAAACTGTAGGGGCCAACAGAATGCTCCAACCATTGGCCTGGTGGGGCCAGTAAAAATAACGACTAAATTTAAAATAGAAAAATCTTATTTCACGGAAATTCACAGTGGTTCTGTTTTTTGACGTTACGCTATCCAGTTAAAAGACAACCTTACAGTGTATGCTGCAGCCGTTGCTCTCCAAAGAGCTTAATCACACCTCATTCGCTCGCTCCCGCGTGAACTCACACACTACTGTGGCTGATTGATTGTCAGTATCTCAGTACCCAACTAACGTTATACTTGTCAGGGAAATTCAACTTTGAACTCCAAGACAACTGTCAACTCGATAGCTCGATGAGAAATTAATCAGACCCCAACCATGGATTGCTTTGCTTCGAAGGCTTTATGAACAAGAGCTCCCGGGTACAGATGGGGAGCCACGCACAAAGCGTCCTCTCCGCATGTGCACATAAGTGAAATGCAGGGGGTGCCTCTATTAATGGGTTGACATCATAGAAACAAAACCGAAAATTACTATAGCATATCCTGGTAAAAACATCTCAAGTTACAAAAACATCCTCTATTAGTGGAAAAACACCTCAAGTTATGACCTTAAACACCGGCTCTGGCTAGAACGATGATGAGCTCAGTCTGATAAGCCACAGTCGCCCATTGTATTCATTCACGGCATAATGGAAAACACAGGAACATAACAGTCCATATTTGGGCATATTGTGATACAGTCTACAATAGTCAAGGCTAGGGATGTCCCGATCCAGGTTTTTGCACTTCCAATTCGATACCGATTATGTTTTCCACTTCCGATCCGATACCGATATTGGCCGATACCGATACCGGAGCTATCTGAGCATGTGTTAAAGTTTAAAGTTATTTAGCCTCCTTACTTAGTTGTCAGACTCATGTTGAAAAGGGTTTTAGTACTCTTGATAACAACTAGCCAGCTGAATTAGGTGAGTTTGAATAACACACAACGGTTGGTAATAAGAAACTGACCTGTTTATTCAGTGACAAACACAAAACATTATAAATAACAAACAGAAATGGCATAGTCAGTAAAACGTGCAAATAATATTGTAAACTGTCTTAAAAAAGCAAAACACACAAACAACCTCAGTGGAAAATCCCACGAAACACCCAAGCTATTACATGCTTTTAATGTTTCGTGCATTAGTTACAATAATTGTATAAAAAGCCTCTCAGGTTTAAATAAACAACTATTTCAGTATCAAGTTAACATTTTAAAACAGTAAATAAAATACTCAAGTTCCCATTCTGTATCAGCAGCTTTAAACTACATTCAATTCATTTAATTTTGCTAATCAACTGTTAAGGTTGTTAAAATTGCTCCCGTTATTCCATAATTTCCCTTCTGTCTACTTTCGACATGTGAAAGTTTTAAAACTGTTTTGAAGATAGATTCAAGTCAAGATTTTGCCGATTTAGGAGTATTTTAGATAAAAAGTTAATTAGGTTCGCTTGGAAGGTTCACAACAGCCTAGGGAAGTCTCCTGCTTTAAGATGGCGGCTGTTTACTAACGCATCTAGTTGTCCATACTTCAATGTTGCTACCGCCGTCGAGTCTGTCATTTTGCATCTAGTTCTATATACATATGATATATATTATCTACAGTAAGGCGATGTTGATGTAGTTTGTAGCGGCTGTCAGCAGCAGTCAGGTATTCTTGTGTTTTTATCCAGCGGCATGAGTTGAGCTAAAACCGTGAGTCGAGCATTGGCATTACCCGGGTCTATGACAAGCATGCTCTCATCATACTGTCGGGACACGCGATCTGTTTCTCATTGCGTCCCGAAGACCGCGCTGTGTATTAGTTCCGCTTTAGTTGACATATTTCAATAATTGGAATTTGGATGTTTGTGAATCGTTCTCGAAGCTTCCATGGCCGAATCGCTCAAGGATGTAATGACGGCTGGGCATGTTGTACCGTGGTTCTAAGTGTTGGATGGTGCGTCTTTACTTACGAGAGATAATGGCTCGTCATCCAGAATGAATTCTTCGGCAATGACTCGTTATTCCCTGGGCTTTGGGACTGTCGAGTGCCAGTTTGTCACGCATAGCAAAAGTTTCTGCCAGTGTTAGTTGTGTAGGACCTTTCTTTTTGTCATCGGTTTTCTTAACATACTCCTCATATTGTTTGTGGTGGTATTTCGCTAAATGCTTGATTAGGTTGGTTGTATTAAAACTTCTTACAGCTTTACCACCACGCTTGACTTTATTCTGGCATATGTTGCACTCTGCCTCTTCGTCTTTGACGTCCTTTAAGGTGAAATGATCCCACACAGCTGACATTTTTACCGATAAAGTCTCTCGGTAAATTGGGAGACTAATGTAGTGTGTTGAAGGTGTGCCATAAAATGCGGACCGGATTTTAGGGAAACCGAAGCAAAAACTGGAATGGATTATGTAACGCGGAGCGCTGGAGAACCCGGACCGGACTTTCAAAAAAACCTGGATCGGATGTCTGGATCGGAATTTTTCCATGTCGGCCGATCCGATGCGCATTTTTTTGCCCATATCGGCGTCCAATCCGATCCAAATCGATCGGGACATCTCTCGTCAAGGCTATGGGAAAGCCCACTCAAACAGATTAATATAACAATGATGCTCTATGCTGCAATGTTCTCATGCAAGCATGACAAAAGCATACAAAATATGATGTATAATAGTTGTGTTTTAAGCATGAATAAAAATCTCTCACAATACTACAAGATGACATGTTTCTGAAACCCCCAGCACCTGACCAAGCACCGAGGAAAAAGACCACTCAAAGAGCAAGTCACCGGAGTAGTTAAGGGAAAGCGAAATCCAATATGAAAAGAAAAGGGAAGTTTCAGCCCCACTGGCGAGACCGCTGGTATTGGCTCGACTACGATGAGACAAAAAATGATATTTACTGTGAGGTGTGCAGATCAATGCCCATATAGTAAGCAAGCAACAGTGTTGTTTTTGGCAGCCCTTTTAATTTTCGTCTTTTGGACGATAATACTTATTAGTCTTATTCATATTTTAGTCATTTCAGAATGTGTTTGTGTTCATCTAGTTTTTGTTGATGAAATTACGAATAATTTCGTCTGGTTTAAGTCGACGTTTACTCACTATTTTGGTCTGTAAAATTCGAAAGTTTCACTCCAAAATTAAATACGAAAATGTTTCCAAAGAACGTTGACAGACGAGCACATATTGTAGCATCTACAAGTCTATCAGGAAAACAGTAGGCTACATTATTTTCAATTACCGAATTTTTCGGACTATAAGTCGTGTTTTTTTTTCATATTTTGGCTGGAGGTGCTACTTATACTCAGGAGCGACTTATGTGTGAAATTATTAACACATTATGATATAATTTCACATGTTATTTTGGTGTTTTGGAGTGACACCGAAGGTTTGGTAAACTTGTTAGCATGTTCTTTATGCTAGTTATCTGAATAACTCTTAACAGCTATGGTCACGTTCGCGTTCTGCCTTTGGCAATCTGTGTTCAATTGTATTATTGACTTTTTTTTTTATATTGAAATGCATGCTTTTAGTTTGTGGCGCTTTCACGCCCACGTGGGGGCGCACTCGCACTTGTTTACGTGAAGAGCGCTCACACGCTAGCAGAAGACGGACAGCTACATAGCTCTAAGTGAGTGGGTGAGTTAGCGACAGTGAAACACGGCTAAGAACCTACGTTCATTGTTTATGCTTTTAAAATATCTCTACAGAGACAACGCCTGTGTGTATCATCTTTTCTATTGTTGTTGTGTGTTTTCCACCCGCGATCGGACACTTAGAGCCAGTTGTGTGGGTGTTTGAACGATGTGCTAATGCTAGCGAACGCATTCTAACCGTTTATGTCATTGCTGTAAAACAACCTAATTATCATTTATTTACGTTGATGCGAACCTGTTTGGTAACGAGGACCAAATTGATTCAGCAAATTATACAGACATCCAGCATCGTCATTTGGGAGTTCGCTGTATAGCCAGGACCGAGCCGTAGCGTCCTGGTGAGGACAGTATATTCGCATTTCGTTGTTCATGCACTGTACACTGTACATTTATTCAACATGTTGTTCTCTATTGTATTTTTATATTAAATTGCCTTTCAAGATGACATATCTGTTCTATGTGTTGGATTTTATCCCCCAAAAATGCCACTTATATCCGGTGCGACTTATATATGTTTTTTTTCTCTTCGTTGGGCATTTTATGGCTGGTGCGACTTGTACTCAGGTGCGACTTGTAGTCCGAAAAATATGGTAGTTATTCCCACCTGGATGCCACGGACTGTATGTAAAAAAAAGTTGTTGTTTTAGTTTAGGAGGATAGTCGCTAATACCAATGTGAATGCTATGCTAAAGCTACAAGTTAAAATTAGCACTCAGCAGCACAGACCTTTAAAGGCTAAAGCAACATTGCATATTCTCTCTTGCCGAGATAAGAAGACAAATCTTACCGTGTGTGTCCCAAAACAAGCAATGGGGAGACTGGAGAGAACACTAGACACAACCAGGCATGCTAACTACACATAAAATGTCACACATTGTGAACTAGTGACGGGAACTATGGCACATTTTGTCTCATTCTCGTCAGATGAAAAGTGGGATTCGTGTCATCAGATTTTAGTCTCGCAAAACACATTTTTTAGCCTGTTATTGTCTCGAATCGTCATCAAAAAATTGTTCGTCGACGAAAATTTTTTTTTATTGTCCTCGTTGACGAAAACGCGGGCAGACAAGTTAGAGAAAAGTTAAGTGTATGAAACTTATGGTATGAACATAACGTGATAATTCATCCGCATGACTACGGAGAAAATCATTACTGTCATAATGACAATATAGCTTGAAAATCATTACCATAATTGCCATCTCTTTGACTTCTGAATTGTTGCAACAACAACCGAGCCAGGGAGACTTCCAGGGAGTGGAAAGGGGAAGAGAAGCTTATTTGTTGATTTATTTGGGTTAATAGGTAACACTTTATCTGACAGTGGCGTCATAAGACCGTCATAATTACAGTGGGGAGAACAAGTATTTGATACACTGCCGATTTTGCTGGGTTTCCTACTTGCAAGCCATGTAGAGGTCTGTTATTTGTATCAGAAGTTCTCTTCAACTGTGAGGGATGGAATCTAATACAAAAATCCAGAAAATCACACTGTTTAATTTTTAAATAATAAATTTGTATTTAACTGCATGAAATAAGTATTTGATACATTACCAACTAGTAAATATTTCGGATGTTAGTTCTTTTTTAAAAACCCCTCCTGTTCTCCATTCGTTACCAGAAGTAACTGCACCTGTTTGAACTTGTTACCTGTATAAAAGACACCTGTTCACATGCTCAAACAAACAAATTCCAACCTCTCCACAATGGCCAAGACCAAATAGCTGTGTAAGAACATCACGGATAAAATAATAGGGCAACAGGAAAATAAGCAAGCAGCTTGGTGAGAAGGTAACAACTGTTGGAGCGATTATTAGAAAATGGAAGAAGTTCAAGTTGACGGTCAATCTGCCTCGTTCTGGGGCTCCATGCAAGATCTCACCTCGTGGGGCATCACTGATCATGAGGAAGGTGAGGGATTAGCCCAGAACTACACGGCAGGACCTGGTCAATGACCTGAAGAGAGCTGGAACCACAGTCTCGAAGTAAACCATCGGAAACACATTATGCCGTAATGGATTAAAATTCAACAGCGCACGCAAGGTCCCGCTGCTGAAGCCAGTGCATGTCCAGACACGTCTGAAGTTTGCCACTGACCATCTGGATGATGATGGGAGAAGGTCATGTGGTCGGATGAGACCAAAATTGAACTTTTTGGTCTAAACTCGGCTCGTCGTGTTTGGAGGAAAAAGAAGGATGAGTACAACCCCAAGAACACCATCCCAACCGTGAAACATGGAGGAGGAAACATTTTTTGGGGCTGCTTCTCTGCCAAGGGTACAGGACGACTGCACCATATCGAGGGGAGGATGGATGGGGCTATGTATCGCCAGATCTTGGCTGACAACCTCCTTCCTTCAGTGAGAGCCCTGAAGATGGGTCATGGCTGGGTCTTCCAGCATGACAACGACCCAAAGCACACAGCCAAGGCAACTAAAGAGTGGCTCCGTAAGAAGCATCTTAAGGTCCTGGAGTGGCCTAGCCAGTCACCAGATCTGAACCCGATAAAAAATCTATGGAGGGAGCTGAAAGTCCGTCTTGCCCGGCAGCATCCCCGAAACCTGAAGGCTCTGGAGAAGATCTGCATGGAGGAGTGGGCCAAAATTACTGCTGCAGTGTGTGCAAACCTTGTCAAGGACTACAGGAAACGTTTGGTATCTGTAATAGCAAACAAAGGTTTCTGTACCAAATATCAAGATCGATTTTTGTGATGTAATAAATACTTATTTCATGCAATTAAATGCAAATTTATTATTTAAAAATCATACAACGTGATTTTCAGTTTTTTTGTAATAGATTCCGTCCCTCACAGTTGAAGAGAACTTATGATACAAATTACAGACCTTTACATGCTTTGCAAGTGGGAAAACCAGCAAAATCGGCAGTGTATCAAATACTTGTTCTCCCCACTGTATGACATGAAACTATAATGGGCATTACTGAATGCTTATTACAGATGTCATTAAGTATCATCCAGCAGATTATGTCACTTACTCCATTTATGTCGAGCTCAGCTCTTTTACATCTATTCAAAAGTGAGATAATTTGCCGGATGATACATTACTGCTCATGGCAGTGTCATGTCATAAATAGGATGGTCTTATGACAGTTTTATGGCACCGGTGTCAAATAAAGTGTTATCAAATACCAGAGCTAGCAATTAATGAAACAACTGGAACAGTAACTGAAGAAATAATTGGCACAGAACATGAAATTTGATTGCTATTTACATCTGTAGCGCAGCAGTGCATGCTAGGAGGCATGTTGGACGGCAACAGTGTTGACAGCAGGTGGCAGCAGAGGTTGACTGTCTCCCCCAAGGGAGCAGTGATGGCCAAGTGAAGCTTCTTGAAGCAATGAAGCTTTGCAGCCAATTGGTTCAAAGCTTCATGGTGGTTCATTTGGTCTTATGAAAGTCTTATGATGCCACTGTAAAATAAAGTGTTACCGGTTAATATATTTTACTGTAAATATCCCACAATACAGTGAGGACAGCTGCGGCTTATAGTCCAGTGCGGCTTATCTGTGAACAAATACCGTTTTCGTGTCGAATTTGGTGGTGGCTTATAGTCTGAAAATTACGGTATATATATCAAGGGAGAGCAACAGTGTCATTTTGCAGTTTTCTCAAAGTGTAGTCGCTATTCTCTGCACATTCTTATTTGTCACCTGGAGCTTTCTACCAATTGTTGCATTTACAGCGTGCAATGAATTCAGGATTTCAGTGACATACTGTGTTCCACTGAATACATGCAAAAAGCCACGACGCCCTGAGAGAGAGTCTCTTAGTATTCCACTTGAGTTTCCATATTACAATTTCCTGTGTGAGTCTTATCTAGAACGAGCTGGGCTGTGCCCACCTGCTGCCTCTGCTGCTCCATCTCTGCTTCTATTTTATTTTCCTCTTTTCTTACTCTCTTCTCACTCTTATACCCCCTTCCCAAGTAGTGGAAAGGCAGCAATTAGCATGCTAACAACCAGCAGAGCTTTAACATCTGCCACATTGCCTGTTCACGTTCATTTATGCCCTGACATTCAGTTCTAGTGATCAAGCATCCCTTTACCGTGTTTGTGTGTAGTCACACCTACTTGTATATAATGAGAAACAAATTCAAACCTAACTGGATATTACAGACAGAAGAAAATGTATCGTTAGACATTGGGCTTGCACTGCCTGAATCCCAAGATGTCATTCCTTTCAGGTCACATTGCAGAGAGAAAGTGCGAGATCAAGCTTTCAGCCTCAGAATATGAATTTTCTCTCTGCAATGCAGCCTGAGATGGAGACACAACCATAGAGCTGGCTGCTCATCTTGGCCCAGAATGAATCTTAAACATCTGCAGCAATATAAAGATCTTATTAAAATGTACAGGTCTAGTCAGATTGCAAAGACAATGTCTTATTGTTGCAGGGTTTTTTTTTCCAAAATGCTCTATAACTTAGTTTCCTCTTGACGGTTTTCAAATTCTATGTACAGATGTGGCACAACAGTCCAATGGTTACTATCAAAATGAATTATCACCTGTCACCGCATGCTACCGTCTGACAAATGGAGATAGATTATCCCCCCCTGCCTCCTGACCTTCACTCTCACTTTCTGTTGGGCACTAAAGTAAGGCTAAATGTTTGCTACTTTGAAAGTTGGGAAGCAAAGTATCATGCAGCAGGTCGTTAGTTATGACCTAAGACTTAGACTTGACCGCTTTCAGTTTCCTGACATGAGACATCAATTTAGCAAAGAGCATAAAAAAGTTCGTAAACGTGTAGCAGTATAGTTTAAATGGTTTTTTACTTAAGCTTCCTCCAGCAATCCACAAAGCTAGTTTTCTTGAAGACTCTAAATAGGGTATAGGTGAAAATGTAAACTACTACAGTGACATGTAGGGAGATTAATGACAAGTTCAGTCAGATTTACAAACACACACAATACAGTGGGGCAAATAAGTATTTAGTCAACCACTAATTGTGCAAGTTCTCCCACTTGAAAATATTAGAGAGGCCTGCAATTGTCAACATGAGTAAACCTCAACCATGAGAGACAGAATGTGGAAAAAAAACCCAGAAAATCGTATTGTTTGATTTTTAAAGAATTTATTTGCAAATCATGGTGGAAAATAAGTATTTGGTCAATACCAAAAGTTCCTCTCAATACTTTGCTATGTACCCTTTGTTGGCAATAACGGAGGCCAAACGTTTTCTGTAACTCTTCACAAGCTTTTCACACACTGTTGCTGGTATTTTGGCCCATTCCTTCATGCAGATATCCTCTAGAGCAGGGGTCCCCATCTGCCGGGCTGCGGACCGGTACCGGTCCGTGGCGCATTTGCGACTGGGCCGCAAAGAAAAAAATTAATTAATAACGACCGCATTCTGGCCGAATTAACCCTGTGCCCCTGCTTAACACACCAATATCTCTTGTCTACTCTAGATATATTACTACGGGATAGATTACAATGTTGTCATAGAAGTCCATTGATTGGACTGCTAGCAGTACATCTTGTTTGTGTATATAATATATCTATGTGCGCTTGTCCTCGATAATAGCGTATTACTAGGCCGTGGCGCAGCACATTTGTTCCCGGAAATAATTAGCCCCCACACGAGCGAAGATAACAGGAAAACAGACGTCTTTTGAAATATTTTTACGGCGAAAAGGGCACCTGATGAGCCTACAACCTCGAAGACCCACGAACTGCGAAGGAGTGGATTCGTGACCCGTTTGTGAATAAACAGAGATCGCAAATGACGGCGACCTTATTAAACGTACATTTGAGACAACAACTCTACCGAGGTTCTGGATTAAAGTCATTCTGGAATATCCTGACATCGCGACAAGAGCATTGAAAACCTTGCTACAATTTCCAACATTGTATCTTTGTGAAGCGGGATTCTTAATTAATGTTTAACGACAAGGCGAAGTCGTTAATGGTGAGCGCGGTGTGCAGCTGTTGTGTGAAGCTTACATGGCAGGATGAATCTGAGAACTTTTCTACAAGTCCTTCCATGATCAAACGTAAGTTAATATTCCTTTCTTTCAAGAAAGTTTGTGGTGTTTACTTTGGAATCGCTGCACTTTGCGGCTATGTTTAACATTACGCGCCTGCGCAGAACCGCATCGATGCAATTTTTGATGGGTTGCAACATTTGTCAGAACACCGGTCCGTGAAAAAAAAGACCCAAATAACACCGGTCCGTGGTGCAAAAAAGGTTGGGGACCCCTGCTCTAGAGCAGTGATGTTTTGGGGATGTTGTTGGGCAACACGGACTTTCAACTCCCTCCACAGATTTTCTATGGGGTTGAGAACTGGAGACTGGCTAGGCCACTCCAGGACCTTGAAATGCTTCTTACGAAGCCACTTCTTTGTTGCCCTGGCTGTGTGTTTGGGATCATTGTCATGCTGAAAGACCCAGCCACGTCTCATCTTCAATGCCCTTGCTGATGGAAGGAGATTTTCATTCAAAATCTCTCGATACATGACCCCATTCATTCTTTCCTTTACACAGATCAGTCGTCCTAGTCCCTTTGCAGAAAAACAGCCCCAAAGCATGATGTTTCCACCCCCATGCTTCACAGTGGGTATGGTGCAATTCAGTATTCTTTTTCCTCCAAACAAGAGAACCTGTGTTTCTACCAAAAAGTTCTATTTTGGTTTCATCTGACCATAACACATTCTCCCAGTCCTCTTCTGGATCATCCAAATGCTCTCTAGCGAACCGCAGACGGGCCTGGACGTGTACTTTCTTCAGCAGGGGGACACGTCTGGCAGTGCAGGATTTGAGTCCCTGGCGGCGCATTGTGTTACTGATAGTAGCCTTTGTTACTGTGGTCCCAGCTCTCTGTAGGTCATTCACTAGGTCCCCCCGTGTGGTTCTGGGATTTTTGCTCACCGTTCTTGTTATCATTTTGACGCCACGGGGTGAGGAGGGAGTTGAAAGTCCTTGTTGCTCAACAACAGCCCCAAAACATCACCGCTCTAGAGGAGATCTGCATGGAGGAATGGGCCAAAATACCAGCAACAGTGTGTGAAAAGCTTGTGAGGAGTTACAGAAAACGTAACTCCGTTATTGCCAACGAAGGGTACATAACAAATTCCTGAGATGAACTTTTGGTATGGACCAAATAGTTATTTTCCACCATGATTTGCAAATAAATTATTTAAAAATCAAACAATGTGATTTTCTGGATTTTTTTTCCACATTCTGTCTCTCATGGTTTACCCATGTTGACAATTACAAGCCTCTCTAATATTTTCAAGTGGGAGAACTTGCACAATTAGTGGTTGACTAAATACTTATATGCCCTACTGTATACACTTTTATGCTGGCCAAAAGTATTGGCACCCGTGCAATTCTGTCAGATAATGCTCATTTTCTCCCAGAAATCTCTAAAGAGAATTAGAGAGCACAAAGTCCTAAGAGTAGTACTTGATGATTTATTAACATGGAAGGCACATGTAAGCCATCTGAAAAATAAGCTCGCTAGAAGCATTTCTATTCTCTTTAGAGCCCAAAATGTGCAAGATGAGAAGGCTCTCCAAACTCTGCAGTGCATTGATCTTGCCGTATCTCACCTATTGTGCCGAAATTTGGGGAAACACATACAAAGCCCACTATCATCCTCTGATGATTCTTCAAAAGAAAGCGATTAGGATCATCAACAAAGTTTTAAACAAATTTTGTCACAATGAAAAAAATGGCATCTGTAAAAAAGTCACGGATATCTACTTCATAACGATTGCTTAATTGTTTTTTTTTTGTTACGGTCGCCTTTTCACCGATATGTTAGATGATAAATAATCAGTGTTGGGAGTAACGCCGTTATAAATAACGCCGTTACGTAACGGCGTCTTTTTTTCAGTAACGGGGTAATCTAACTAATTACTTTTTCCGCCGTTACAACGCCGTTACCGTTACTGACGGTCAAAAGCGGTGCGTTACTTACGAAGAATATTGAAGAAACTACCAGCCGTGTCGAGTCGACTCTCTGCTCTGTTGATTTGTTATCCAAGACTTGGAGTGCGTTCAGGTTCGAGAATAGCGCACGTACTTCTGACTCCAAGCTGCTCATTCAATTAGACAATGCTTTCCAAAGTTTGGTAATGTTTCTGTGTTTGCTACACCTGATGCTAGCCTCGTTCCCATCTCCCACTGTCAGCCAGCAATAATTCTGCTTCCATCTTGAGGACGGCAGACGCTTTGAAGGTAACGTGAATTGTCGGGAAACCAGCCGACCTGAATGCAGCCTCTCGAGAGATGCGATGGAAGTGATTGTGATTGGCTGAGGGTTAGAGTCATGTGTCGTGGTAAGCTAATCAGAGCCGGTGATTTCACAAGCAAACCGGAACAGCGTGTGCGGCAAACACACACGCAAAACAGATGCACAGGGTCGGGATGGCAGAGCATTCAGAAGAAAAATTGTCCTTTAAGAGGTGGAGATATAAACACTATTTTAAGTTTGTCGAAATTAAAGGAAAGAACCTGCATGTAATGTGTAATTTAAGTCCCGGGGCAAAGCTTTTGTCGACATCTGTGGTAATCAATTCAAATCTGCTGAAGCACCTAACAAGTTAACTAGCTGTCTGTTCTTCTCTATTCCACTGAATCGAATACTGCTCAGAAAATTTCAAATTCGGTGACATACAACAAGTTCTTTTTAAAGTAACGGAAATAGTTACTTTCTCTGGTAACTAGTAACTTTTACTATAGAGTAATTCAGTTACTAACTCAGTTACTTTTTGGAAGAAGTAGTGAGTAATGTAACTAATTACTTTTTAAAGTAACGTGCCCAACACTGTAAATAATAGATCTAAAAAAGAAAAATTAAAAAAAAAAAAAAAAAAGTTTAAAAGGGTAAATATTAAAGATGCACGATAATATCGGTTACCGATAATTATCGGCCGATAATGGCAATTATGACGTCACACCGATAATAGATATTTTTAAAAATTCAACCGATAATGCAATCCGATAATTCTATACTTTATTTAGCCTTCAATTGTGTGCAACCGACACAGTTTTGTCGAATTCTGGGCCGGCACCCCAACCCCTCCTAAAGGTATTTTTTGTGCAATTAAGTAATTAATTTGTAAGCATTATGAATATTAATTAATATAGATTGAATCAACGTTGGAATTTACTACTTGCTCACATTTGATGTGGAAAAAGTAGCGATAAATTGTATTTTAGCACAGTAACATTTCGTCTTTTTTATAATTTAAATTTGTATATATGTATATCTTTTCAATAGAGTTATCGGCTTGACATTATCGGTTATCCGCTGGAAGGAGGAGGTGATTATTGGTTATCGGTATCGGTTGAAAAATGCATTATCGTGCATCACTAGTAAATATATGAAAAAGAAATTCTCGACCACTCCTTGATGGCTGCGATTTCTGCATCGCGACCCTTGTTATATCACCATGTTTCACCCATAAAATCCCCCCCAAAAATCCAGCTGTGTCCATTCACAGCTGTGTCTTGACACTCAGTGATACATGCTACATGGAGTTTTTGGTTCGAAACAAGGTAAGTACGCGATAATATCTCTTTAAAGTCAATGGCGTCTGTAATTCTGTTCTCGCGTGCTCTGACCTCAAGATAGGGTTTTGCTATTTAAAAAAACATAAAAAAAAAAAAAAATTTTAAAAAATGCGCTCCTGTTCAAAAATGTTTCTTCCCTTAAAAAAATCGAGATTTTAAGCTTTCCAATTATGTATCACACATGCATGCATATCGGACAATTTTGAAAGTTGGCTAAATTGAGGGTCTCAGAGCGGAACTTGAGGTCACCTGAGTGTTTTCCACCCTATTTAAATATTGACCCTCGCGTGCACTAAACCACCCAATCAAATGTCGTGACTTTTTATTAGGACAAACAAAAGAAGCACCCCCCCTAACAATATTGTCATGTAAAGATCATGAAACCCTGTCACGACTAAAATGGAGCACAAAACCTGTCTTTGTTTATAGCACAAAGCAAATTCATTTCCATCCACAGATACGTATAGTCATAAAGGAAAATGAAACAGGACATGGAATAAGAGCTCCTCCGTGAGGCTTGTGTCCTAAAGAGAGAGTGGGAGGCATTTATAGCAGCCAAATCAACCCACGTATGCTCATGCACACTAATAAAGACACACACACCATCAACCTGGCACTATTCATGCTAATGTGATGTGCTTGGAATCACTGCCGTTGCCATAAAAACGCTATTCATGCTAACGCGCGCGCACACACGCACGCACTCTTAAAAAAGCAAAGGCGACCCAGAATTGCAGAATGTTCACGCTGAGACGATGTCAAAACAAACATGATTGTTGTTGGGCAAACATTTTTACAAGACTTATTTGATGACGTAAACATGAATAAAACATTGGCAGTATTCGCATATGTCATCCTTTTGAGTCAACAGCAAACAGGCCAACTTCAAAATGAGACTTCCAAACCAAAGGCATGCCTTCACAACGCGTCTGTTTATTCTATATACGCCAAGCCTGTGGCAAATCTGCACCCGGATGTGTCACGTGTCGTGACGGGCCCCCAATTCATGTTGGGTTCAAAATCACAACCACCGGGGCACAGCGCCGACATGGACAAAGTCATCCTCTTCTCTGAGAGCCACGCGTGTCACGTATGTGTCGGTTTCATAAATGCCAGGGGTCTACATGTGCCCTTTCAAATCTCGGAGATTAAATAAACATGCCACGTGACCAGTTCGAGTGGGAGAATCACCTCTGCACAGTGTAACAGTCGCCCAAAGTTGTTATTACATGCTCACGTTTCTTTTATCATCAGTGGTACTATGATGTCTACACAATGATACCATGACATAAGCACACCAGTGGCGCAACAAATGTGAACAGGGCCCGGGTACGATAAGTAAAAACGGGCCCCCTGAGGTTAACGTCCGGTGGGTGGGGTACTAGGGGATAATTTTTTGCGGGCTCCTTCATAGTTTTGGGGCCCTTTAACTCATTCACTCCCAGCCATTTTCACCGGAGCAAAACCCTTCACTCCCGGCCGTTTTACTGGATTCTGACTGATTTTGCAAGGCCCAGAGAAAATTCTGTTCTATTGCTATATAAACATGGAACCCACCAAAAGAAAGATTAGACACTCTTCTTTCAGCAGGAAAAAAAATTCATATCTTTTTCAAGTCTTTAGAAATCAGCATTAGAAAATAGCTTAGTTTGAGCTATTTTCCAATTTCTGATGAAAGAAAAGAGAAATTGAGCTTTTTGTAAAAGCATACATTTCAAACATAACTTTGACTTGAACACAGCTATTTTTTGCTTTTCTGACATCCCAAACATCTGAATGTTTTCCTTCTACAAAATAACATAAACAACAATTGAGCTTTTGATAGCAAAGCAACAATTTATTTATAAATAACTAAATTATTGAATTGAGAGAGGATGCTGTTGTGACCGCGGCTCAGAGCCGTTCCTGACCATTTTGGTGCCCTAGGCAACATATTTGTTGGCACCTATTTTCACCACATATATTTAAACACTCACACTGAAAAAGCACATTATCTCTTTGTAATTTATTATATGAAAAAAGACAACGAATAAGTGCAGAAATTAAAAGAAAAATGCTCTAATTATTCAACAGCACCAATAAAAACACTTTAAAAAAATGCATTAAATAAATTACAGTTGTTATTACAATATGATTAACACCCACCTACACAAACCTATACAGTGCCTTGCAAAAGTATTCGGCCCCCTTGAATCTTGCAACCTTTCGCCACATTTCAGGCTTCAAACATAAAGATATGAAATTTAATTTTTTTGTCAAGAATCAACAACAAGTGGGACACAATCGTGAAGTGGAACAACATTTATTGGATAATTTAAACTTTTTTAACAAATAAAAAACTGAAAAGTGGGGCGTGCAATATTATTCGGCCCCTTTATTTTCAGTGCAGCAAACTCACTCCAGAAGTTCAGTGAGGATCTCTGAATGATCCAATGTTGTCCTAAATGACCGATGATGATAAATAGAATCCACCTGTGTGTAATCAAGTCTCCGTATAAATGCACCTGCTCTGTGATAGTCTCAGGGTTCTGTTTAAAGTGCAGAGAGCATTATGAAAACCAAGGAAAACACCAGGCAGGTCCGAGATACTATTGTGGAGAAGTTTAAAGCCGGATTTGGATACAAAAAGATTTCCCAAGCTTTAAACATCTCAAGGAGCACTGTGCAAGCCATCATATTGAAATGGAAGGAGCATCAGACCACTGCAAATCTACCAAGACCCGGCCGTCCTTCCAAACTTTCTTCTCAAACAAGGAGAAAACTGATCAGAGATGCAGCCAAGAGGCCCATGATCACTCTGGATGAACTGCAGAGATCTACAGCTGAGGTGGGAGAGTCTGTCCATAGGACAACAATCAGTCGTACACTGCACAAATCTGGCCTTCATGGAAGAGTGGCAAGAAGAAAGCCATTTCTCAAAGATATCCATAAAAAGTCTCGTTTAAAGTTTGCCACAAGCCACCTGGGAGACACACCAAACATGTGGAAGAAGGTACTCTGGTCAGATGAAACCAAAATTGAACTTTTTGGCCACAATGCAAAACGATATGTTTGGCGTAAAAGCAACACAGCTCATCACCCTGAACACACCATCCCCACTGTCAAACATGGTGGTGGCAGCATCATGGTTTGGGCCTGCTTTTCTTCAGCAGGGACAGGGAAGATGGTTAAAATTGACGGGAAGATGGATGCAGCCAAATACAGGAACATTCTGGAAGAAAACCTGTTGGTATCTGCACAAGACCTGAGACTGGGACGGAGATTTATCTTCCAACAGGACAATGATCCAAAACATAAAGCCAAATCTACAATGGAATGGTTCAAAAATAAACGTATCCAGGTGTTAGAATGGCCAAGTCAAAGTCCAGACCTGAATCCAATGGAGAATCTGTGGAAAGAGCTGAAGACTGCTGTTCACAAACACTCTCCATCCAACCTCACTGAGCTCGAGCTGTTTTGCAAGGAAGAATGGGCAAGAATGTGAGTCTCTCGATGTGCAAAACTGATAGAAACATACTCCAAGCGACTTGCAGCTGTAATTGGAGCAAAAGGTGGCGCTACAAAGTATTAACGCAAGGGGGCCGAATAATATTGCTTTTCAGTTTTTTTATTTGTTAAAAAAGTTTAAATTATCCAATAAATGTTGTTCCACTTCACGATTGTGTCCCACTTGTTGTTGATTCTTGACAAAAAATTAAAATTTTATATCTTTATCTTTGAAGCCTGAAATGTGGCGAAAGGTTGCAAGGTTCAAGGGGGCCGAATACTTTTGCAAGGCACTGTAGCTGTTGATTGTGAAACCAGCATGACAAAACCATAATAGCCTAAATTCTTGCAGCCAACTGTACCTGTCTATTGGATCCGGCCACATCTTTGATGGGCGTAGTTAAAAGAAAATAAATTCTTGAAGCACGGCAACTACACAGGACTATCCAATAATAATGAATTAACATATGACAGCAAAAATAAATACATTGAATATTTTTTTTTACATGAACGTGACCGCCATTTTAATGAATTAATGACACATTTAATAATAAATGTTTGCATTTAAATCCGTGGCACTTTTAGTCCCCCATACCACAGAACTTTGAAATTATTAATTGCATATTTAATGGTGTATTTATTTAATTAACCTTGGCACTTTTAGGCAAGGTAAATTTATTTGAAAAGCACAATTTAACACAAGGTAAAAGTGGTTCACATCACATGAAAATCAGCAAGACAATTTTAGTCCCCCATACACTTTGTCCGAATTTCTCTAAAATTGCAGGGGGAGTAAATTTAACTGAAACTAATCAACAGGTGGCTGAATACTGAAAATATTTCTAAAACAACAGCCCGGCTAATGATACAGTATAATTTTGCTTGAGCACTAAGTCATATAAATTCTATGTAAAAAACCGCTAGCTTGCAGTTTCGCTTAGTCTACATGCTTATGCTGATAAAAAAAATCATCACAACAAACCTGTTTTTCTTCATGTTTATGCTCTCTTCTTTCTTTTTCTTCTGACCTGGAGGGCTTTTGTCTTTTCTTGAAGTTGACTTGTCACCGTAACGTTGCTCAATTGCGGAGGCTAAAAATAGCACCCTCAGGTAGCTCGCTGGTCTGCTGGGTGGTGAGTGAGACTACGGTCTGTGGTGAAATTATCGCATCACAGGAAAAAGTGAAACGGGCAGAAGGCACACTAGAAAAATGATTTCATTATTATTTAAAGACTTATTATGAACGGTTTTGTTGTTCTTTTGTTTTATTGTTTTGTATAATTATTTGAATACTGCTATCATCAAATATTAATGGAATATTTTTCTTGACGCCCTTTTGGACGCCGCTGCGCTCTTAGGCTGTCGCCTAGCTCGCCTTATGGGCGGCATGGGTCTGCCACGGCTGTATCTGCAGACAGGGTAAATTTTCCCCTCATCACCGCCTGTCTTGATGAGACAGGCGGTGTTTATCATATCAAATAGTTCACTCGTCACATATCGATATGGCGCCGATCTCGTTGGTTCTCGCGAGATTTCCCGCAAGCACAATGACGCTGTCAGCGAAGGCGACTTTGAACGGAAAAACCTTAGCAACATTCCAGTGGACGGACAATTGTAAATTCTGTGTACCCTCTGGTACAATACTTTTAAATCTTGCCCTTTTCATTTTTCGCTTTACCCAAGGTTCCATGGAAAAATCTTTTCATCACTTCACGTCCTGCAGATTTTAAGTTTTCTTTTCCATGGCGAGAACAGAGCATCTCTCACCCATAAAAAAAAAAAAAAAAAAAAACATAATGACAGAAGGTTATCTTTTTCATAGCTCAGCAGGGTGTAAAAGTGCTGAAAATTAAACTGTAATTAGCATCCATTTGGGACTGTGTTCTTTGTAAGGTCATATAGCGGGAAACCTATGAAAAATGTCCCTTCAGGCCTCAAACCTAATTAAAACTTACTGTTATCCTGCAGCTAAAGCGCTAAAAGTTACCATTGCTGATATGCTATGTTTACCAATGGCTGAAAAGATGAAGAAGCGCAGTCTTTAAATGCTTCTTGATAACTATGTAGCAGTGATATATTCTATATTATTGCAATGAACACTGGGAAACATCAGGAAGAGCATCGGAGCCTTTTGGCTAATCTTGTAAAATCCACAGAATATTGCTTTCTATTGCACAGTAAGTGCAAACTACCACATTATACTCCCTTCTTTCACCAGAAAAAAAGTTTTTTTTTCTACTTGATAGCTTTTCACTTTCATTACTATTGACAATTAGAGGCATTGAGCGACATTTACTCACCGCATGGCTTGCGATGAATGTCATCTGTTTTTTTTTTTTCCTTGGCAAATGTCACTCACTCCAATAAATCAGGCGAGTAAATAAAAGCGCTAACCGTCTTCTCTATTTACTATTTTTTTGTTTGCATGTTCTTGTGTTTGGGTGCATTTTCCCAGGTTGACTGACATTCTCTCAACTTCTCAAAACACAAAGGCTTAAAGATTTAAATGTCTATATCTGTCTATCAGACTCGATTCGTCTGCAAAGGACGCTTAGATACTCCTGAAATGTCAAAAAAATAAGCGATCAAATGTCATCAAAAATATTGCTGTGTGTACAGTGGGGCAAATAAGTATTTAGTCAACCACTAATTGTGCAAGTTCTTCCACCTGAAAATATTAGAGAGGCCTGTAATTGTCAACATGGGTAAAACTCAACCAGGAGAGACAGAATGTGAAAAAAAAGAAAATCACATTGTTTGATTTTTAAAGAATTTATTTCCAAATTAGAGTGGAAAATAAGTATTTGGTCACCTACAAACAAGCAATATTTCTGACTGTCAAAGAGGTCTAACTTCTTCTAACGAGATCTAATGAAGCTCCACTCGTTACCGGTATTAATGGCTCCTGTTTTAACTCATCAGTATAAAAGACTCCTGTCCACAACCTCAGTCAGTCACACTGCAAACTCCACTATGGCCAAAACCAAAGATCTGTCGAAGGACACCAGAGAAAAAATTGTAAACCTGCACCAGGCTGGGAAGACTGAATCTGCAATAGGTAAAACGCTTGGTGTAAAGAAATCAACTGTGGGAGCAATTATTAGAAAATGGAAGACATACAAGACCACTGATAATCTCCCTCGGCCTGGAGCTCAATGCAAGATCTCACCCTATGGCGTCAAAATGATAACAAGAACGGTGAGCAAAAATCCCAGAACCACACGAGGGGACCTAGTGAATGACCTACAGAGAGCTGGGAGCACAGTAACAAAGGTTACTATCAGTAACAATGCGCCGCCAGGGACTCAAATCCTGCACTGCAAGACGTGCCCCCCCGCTGAAGCCAGTACACGTCCAACCCGTCTGCGCTAGAGAGCATTTGGATGATCCAGAAGAGGACTGGGAGAATGTGTTATGGCCAGATAAAACCAAAATAGTACTTTTTGGTAGAAACACAGGTTCTCGTGTTTAGAGGAGAAAGAATACTGAATTGCATCCGAAGAATACCATACCCACTGTGAAGCATGGGGGTGGAAACCTCATGCTTTGGGGCTGTTTTTCTGCAAAGGGACCAGGACGACTGATCCGTGTAAAGGAAAGAATGAATGGGGCCATGTATCGAGAGATTTTGAGTGAAAATCTCCTCCTATCAGCAAGGGGATTGAAGATCTGGGTCTTTCAGCATGACAATGACAATGATCCCAAACACACAGCCAGGGCAACAAAGGAGTGGCTTTGTAAGAAGCATTTCAAGGTCCTGGAGTGGCCTAGATCTCAACCCCATAGAAAATCTGTGGAGGGAGTTGAAAGTCTGTGTTGCCCAACGACAGCCCCAAAACATCACTGCTCTAGAGGAGATCTGCATGGAGGAATGGGCCAAAATACCAGCAACAGTGTGCGAAAAGCTTGTGAAGAGTTACAGAAAACGTTTGGCCTCCGTTATTGCCAACAAAGGGTACATAACAAAGTATTGAGATGAACTTTTGGTATTGACCAAATACTTATTTTCCACCATGATTTGCAAATAAATTCTTTAAAAATCAAACAATGTGATTTTCTGGTTTTTTTTCCCACATTCTGTCTCTCATGGTTGAGCTTTACCCATGTTGACAATTACAGGCCTCTCTAATATTTTCAAGTGGGAGAACTTGCACAATTAGTGGTTAACTAAATACTTATTTGCCCCACTGTATGTCATTGATTAAATATGCGCTGTATCACGATCAACTTTTGTTCAGAATTGGCTTCTTATCACTGGTTATGAAGCGGCTTGCTTTTCATTCATTTTTTTTAATTTATTTTTTTTTAAACATTGACACCTTTTTAAAATGAGATCTCGATTCTTGGCATGAGCATATCGATAACCTTTATGGGATACAAAGTATCACGAATTATCACCACTTTGATATTTTGTCACACCCCTAGTACCAAGCCCTTTTTTTCGAGTATTCGGTCCCTGTACGACTGGTGGCCGAGTTTGGTCCACATTGCCGGCAATAAGTCGGATTCATTCCCAGTGAGGGTTGGACTCCGCCAAAGTTGCCCTTTGTCCCTGATTCTGTTCATAACTATTATCGACACAATTTCTAGGCGCAGCCGAAGCGTTCAGGGTGTCCCGGTTTGGTGAACTCAGCATTGCATCTCAAGCTTCATGCAGATGATGTGGTGCTGTTGGCTTCATCAAACCCTGACCTCCAACTCGGAGCCGAGTGTGAAGCGGTTGGGATGAAGATCAGCATCTCCTAATCAGAGACCATGGTCCTCAGTCGGAAAAGGGTGGAGTATCCTCTCCAAGTCGGGGATTAGATCCTGCCCCAAGTGGAGGAGTTCAAATATCGTGGGGTCTTCTCCACGAGTGAGGGTAAGAGGGAGCGGGAGATCGACAGGTGGATCCGTACAGCGTCTGCAGTAATGTGGACTCTGCACCGGTCCGTAGTGGTGAAGAAGGAGCTGAGCCAAAAGGCGAAGCTCTCGATTTACCAGTCAATCTACGTTCCTACCCTCACCTATGGTCGCGATCTGTGGGTCGTGACCGAAAGAACAAGATCGCGGATACAAGCCGCCGAAATGAGTTTCCTCCGCAGGGTATCCGGGCTCTCCCTTAGAGCAGGGTGAGAAGCTCGGTCATCCAGGAGGAACTCAGGGTCGAGACGCTACTCCTCCGCGTTGAGAGGAGCCAGTTGAGATGGCTCGGGCATCTGGCTCGGATGCCTCCTGGACGCCTCCCTGGAGAGGTGTTTTAGGCATGTACCACCTGCGGGAGGCCCCGGGGTTAACCCAGGCTGGCCTCTCGGCTTGCCTGGGACAGCCTTGGGATCCCGCTGGAGGACCTGTTTGAAGTGGCTGGGGAGAGGGAAGTCTGGCCTTCCCTGTTAAAGCTGCTGCCCACACGACCCAGCCCTGGATTAAGCAGTGGACGGATGGATGGATGGATGGAAAATGTATAGTAATCAATTAAAATTACTTAAGTGCTCAAAAAATGGGAGGGGTTGAGGCGCCGGCGCAGAATTGGACAAAACTGCATCGATTCCGCACATATGGAGACCAAATGAAGAATATAATTATCGGATTGCATTACCGGTTGCATTTTTTTATATCTGGATTATCAGCATGATGTCATTATTTGCACTATCGGCAACTGATATTATCGTGCATCTTGAGTCCTGGAGGCATCTGATAGGATGCCCGAGCCACCTCATCTGGCTCCTCTCGGTGCCGAGGAGAAGCAGCTCTACTCCAAGCACCTCGCGGATGATCGAGCTTTTCACCTCATCTCTATAGGAGAAAAAAAACACCAGACAAATAGAAGCTCAGTTTTTCCTTAGTCGTTTTTTTTTTTTAAGTCAGGAAAAAAATGCATCCACAGGAGGCATTTCTCAATTTTCAACTTTCATTTGTTTTGCTTTTGCTTTGTTAAAATCGACTCTCAAAAAATTGAGCTTCCATTTCTGGTGTTTTTTGTTGTTGTTACTGCTTTTGTTTGGAGACTTGACTTCTGGCACTCTAGTTTCTTTCCCTATCGAACAGCGGGTGCCGCTGAGCTCCTCCACCGTCACAAAGAACTCACAGGTGGATAAACTTTAAGCATCCCATCATTGAAATACCAGCTTCCACCACTGGAGTGAAGAGACTCGTTACTGCAGAAATAGGTTCTAGATCACATTTGACATTAATGTAGGTAAGGACATGGATGGATGGTTTTATTGCTCTTCCAATCATATGCAGTGCCATTTTCATTTTTAAAAAAATCTTTAGCATGCTTAGAACCGAGAAACAGAAAGGCTAGTCGTTATTTTAACTACATATTTCATCATCTTATTGTCTCCTAAATGTTCGATGCTATTCAAATGCTGTATGTTTTCTTTTCCCAGACCCACTTGAGGATTACTGTCATCATTTCAAATGGCACAGGGGATATTGGACTTGTGACAGGTTGTCAATTGTGCAAACAAATGGTGATTATAGTCTGCGGTCCTAAAAGAATATTTCTGACATATTTATCGATGGCTGATCATTGGTTACACTGGACGAGCTGTACGTCTCAAGCAGTATTATTGAGTAAGTGTGCCATTATGTTTGTTGTGGAGACGCTTGGACGCCTTTACAGTCGATATGTAATTTTTCTGTCAGGACCAATGAACCGGTGAATTAGCTAGAGTTAATATAGATAGAGTATTTCCATTCTCAAGTGAAGAAGTAGTCATCTCTAGCTCAATGGTGAAGTCTCAGCGGTGATCTTTCACACTTTCTTGTCTGTCAGATTGTCAGCATGGGGACTCAGGTGCGTGTACTGTACATAGGTTGTCCATCAAAGAACACGTTTTCGCCTCCACGGCTTTGCAGCTAAATTCAGCCTGCTATTAATGACTTTCTACAAAGACTCGAGATGAAACATCTCAGGAGTAGGTCACTCTGGCCTTTCGGATCGCTAAAACGTGACCCCCAAATGACCTTTTTCCCAGAAAGCTCTCACTCAGCAATAACGACAGAAGGACATTTTAGCGGGAGTGCAATATTGCCTCCGACAGACAGTGCTGGAAACACAACATGGCACCCACGTGAATATGCTGACTGACAAGACCTTCGCATTATCAAGTCCAGAATAATTGAGAGTGGAAAGAAAAATAACTTGTCGTTCCCTGTAACACTTGTGGTAGGGGTCACGGTGCAATGACTTGGTTTTACCATTTAATTTCAATAGAAATAGCACCATATTTTTCGGACTATAAGTCGCACATGAGTAATGAGTATAAGTCACTTTTCGGGGGAAACGCCAAGAACAGACTTCTCATCTTGAAAGGGAATTTAAAACAAAAATTAGGGCTGTCAAAATTATCGTGTTAACGTGCGGTAATTAATTTTTTAAATTAATCACGTTAAAATATTTGACGCAAATAACGCACATGTCCCGCTCAGACAGTATTCTGCCTTTTGGTAAGTTTTACAGCAAGGCTTTTTGTGCTGCAGCACAACAGCGAACTCTTGTGGTCGCTTTGCGACATGGTTTGTTTTTTTTCTTGCCAGTTCATATGGCTGCACGACGTCTCGGGCTGATAATGTTGTGCTTATATGATCCTTGGACAAGATTTGTCCGTAAGTATGGTTGTTGTAAAGAATGTACGTATTATGTTAGTAAGCGAAATGTTCTATTTTTTGTATGAGACGCTTTTCGTTTATGTTTAGTGAACCTGTATAGCGTGCTAAGCTAACGTTGTTGCTAATGCAATGCTTGTGTACTTTTTTTTGGTAGTTTTATAACGGTCTAAAGAGGACAATGGTTTGAGGCTATTTTATTAATAAATTAGATGAAAAAGGAAGAAGTCTGATTATTAAGGCGTCGTTCACTAGCTGTCTAGCTTTGGAAAAAGTAGACGCTTCGGAGTGAGGACAGCATAGACAGATTTAAATGACAGTAGAGTGAAATGCCCACGACAGTCCTTATGTACCGTATGTTGAATGTACTGTATATATCCATCTTGTGTCTTATCTTTCCATTCCAACAATTTATTTTACAGAAAATATATAATTTACAGAAAAATATGGCATATTTTATAGATGGTTTGAATTGCGATTAATTGCGATTAATTACGATTAATCAATTTTTAAGCTGTAATTACCTCGATTAAAAATTTTAATCGTTTGACAGCCCTAATAAAAATAGAATAGGGAACAACAGACTAAATGGTAGGGTATGCCAACGTTAGGGTTGCCACCTTTCAGAAATAGAAATAAGGGACGCCCCCCCTCGCGCCCAAAGCCTTACGGGCGAAAAAAAAGGGGCATCCCTAAAAACTCCTAAAATGCATAGAAATGTATGTATTTTTAGATGAGAGAACTGTATTGTGCACTTTGGGGGCATGGCAGTTTCCTTGCAGCAGATTGTTGTTTTTTTACTGCAGGTTAGTGAAAACGAAGTTGTGAATATCGTAATTAACATTTGTGTTGTCGGCATTGAATCCGGTCACGTGATGCATTGACAAGCCACATTTCTTAAGAAATGTTCCAGGATAGCTGACTCGTCTGGAGCCTAGCTATGCTCCTATCAATGCAAGGTGTATGAAGGTAAATATAAATATAGCCTACAGTATATGTTATACAAGAGCATAATAACATACCAAATCAAGCTCAGGGGATGTTTCAGGTACAAAGAATTGTGACGAAGCCTCTTCTGGGATCTTATATTCCGTTTGTGGAGGTCCCCTGCAGCATGCTGTTTTACACTTCCGTGAGACACTTCAAAAACTTTCCTGCCTGCCTTGCAGTTCGCGTTATAATCATCATCAGTGACTCTATCGAGCCACCCCAGTCTATTTTTTGGAGACGTTTCCCCTTTTGAGGATGACGTGGGGTGTCCTGAACTTCTAATGTTGAAGAGACATGTTAGTTTTGAAAACGCGCGGGGCGATGCACTGAACAGAGAGAGCGAGGTAACTAGGCAACGAACCCGGAAGTGGAGCGCAGTGCAGGGCAGAAAGCAGCGGGCAGGCAGATAACTATCTTGCTGTCTTTAATATCTCCTGCCCTTTTAGTTCGTTATTGTTGGCTCAGTGGTCACTCACGACCGCAGGTGTGTGGGACATCGACAGTAATAAAATAAATTTAAGCACTGTGATGCGCACTAGAAACTATCGGGTAAACATTAGCATTATATAGCATTTAAGCTAGCGGACCCTTGCAATGCAACTTAGCCAATTGTTATAAAAATTAGCATTATATAGAATTTAAGATAGCGGATTTTTGCTAAGTCAATTGTTGCATTGTTGTAATTGGCTAACTTAACATGGCAAAGGTCCGCAAGCTTAAATGCTTTATAATGCTAATGCTATAATGCTTGGACTGGTTTGCCCTGAATTTACAGGCTTTATTCCATTTCTTTTAACTCATTCACTCCCAGCCATTTTCACCAGAGCAAAGCCCTTCATTCCCGGCCGTTTTATTCGATTTTGACTGATTTTGCAAGGCCCACAGAAATTTCTGTTCTATTGCTATATAAACATGGAACCCACCAAAAGAAAGATTAGACTCTCTTCTTTCAGCAGAAAAAAAGTTCATATCTTTTTCCATTCTTTAGAAATCAGCATTAGAAAATAGCTTAGTTTGAGCAATTTTCCAATTTGTGATGAAAAAACAGAAATTGAGCTTTTTGTAAATGCATACATTTCAAACATAACTTTGACTTTAACACAGCTATTTTTTGCTTTAGTTACATCCCAAACATCTGAATAATGTTTTCGTTCTACAAAATAACAAAAAAAAAAGACAAATAGAGCTTTTGATCGCAAAGTAACAATTTATTTACACATAACTGAACTATTGAACTGTTGAACTATTTGGGCACATAACAACGGGGAAGGCTCTCTGCTGTTCCGGGTTGAATAAAGTGGCTCCGAGTAATCTGATGAGTCCGGATCAATATCAGTCTCACTTTTTTCCATCATCTTCATCGTTGGTTTCAACCTCGGGCTAAGGAGTAACGCTACGTGAGCTCTGCAGAACGCGTGTGGAACCTGATGCTGTTGTGGACGACACCGTCAGTCTCATCAAGATAGATTTTTTTTAATCCTTCTTTGACGATGGTTTCGTTTTCTTTTCAAAACACTCCTCCAGTGTCATTTGCCTTTTTTTCTCAAAATTCTCACGCGTCTTCACAAGATCCCTCCAACTTCCATTTCCTGACTATTTTTCTTCACTTCCTTTCTTGGCCCGAGATGAGTTCTTACCAAATGCACTACTGACCTCCAGTGGCCAGTTTTATTGCTTTAAAATGGGTTTTGATCTTTGTCCATTGTATATAAGATAGATGGGAACCTCTTGATGCCTCTTGTAAAAAAAAAAAAAAAAAAAAACACACAAAAGACGTATAAATATGTTTTTGGGACACTGAAGCAAATAAAAATAGAACGTGGAGCAAATGAGTTAAATGGTAGCCCTCTATCTCATGGGAGGAGAAATCGGTTTTCTAAGTGGAAAGTTGACGGGCACTTGGAATGAGGAAGTGTAACTGTGAACTGTGCAATGAAAATACTATGTGATATAAGGACGTGACTAGAGGCATGCCAAATTTCCGATTCGTAGATTACTCGCGATTCGGCCGTGGAAGATTAGAGAACGATTCACAAACATCGTAATTCCGATTATTGAATTATATCAGGTAAAGCGGAACTAAAACACAGTAGGCCCGGTCTTTAGGACGCAATGAGGAACGGACCAAGAGTAAATATCCTGTTCAACTCATGCCGCTAGATAAAAAAAAAAAAAAAAATCATACCTGAATGCGACCGACAGCCGCTACAAACAACGCCCAGTTGCTAGTTGCAACAAACATACGGCTACAGTAGATATTTTGAGATGCCCCGATCGATCGGCAAACCGATCAATCGGGTCCGATCATGTAATTTTCAAAGTATCGGAATCGGCAAAAAAATATCGGCCATGCCTTTTTTTAAATATATATATTTTTTAATTAAATCGTTTTCTAATTGTATTTAACGTTACAGACATAATATGTTACACTTATCCAGAGTCTTTAGTTTAGGCTTAAGGTAGGGTTATCAAATTTATCCCAATAACGGCGGTAATTAATTTTTTTAAAAATGTATCACGTTAAAATATTTAACGAAATTAATGCATGCGCTGCACGACCCACTCACGCATTGTCGCGCTCCATCTGTAACGGCACCGTTTTACCTATATAAAGAGCTAAAAGGCAGCGTAAGATGAGTAGAGTGAATTTTGGTAGCCTTTGGAGCCTTATTTTAATTGGCTAAAGCCTTACAATCCCTCTTCCTACGATTAGAAATATCATGGAAAGCAATGTGAGGAAGCAAGGTAGGAATTGATCTTTTTCTTAACACCTTATGTTATATCCCATCGCAGAGAAGATATATGAATTGGTAGCACCACGCACAGTCATGGTTCCACTTGTCATGGTTCCACTTCCCGTCATGCATTTGGCCATGGCCTTCAGTATCATTTACTGAAAGCTCAACAAATACACTAGATGGCAATATTTAGTCACAATATACAAAGTCACAAGTCTTTCTATCCGTGGATCCCTCTCACAGAAAGAATGTTAATAATGTAAATGCCATCTTGAGGATTTATTGTCATAATAAACAAATACCGTACTTATGTACTGTATGTTGAATGTATATATTCATCCGAGTTTTATTCATTTTTTACTTAATGCACTGCCAAAATGTATATGATCGGGAAAAATTATCGGGAATGATTGGAATTGAATCGGGAGCAAAAAAAAAAGCAATCGGATCGGGAAATATCGGGATTGGCAGATACTCAAACTAAAACGATCAGGATCGGATCGGGAGCATAAAAACAAGATCGGAACAACTCTAGTAGATATCATATATATGTAGAACTAGATGCAAAATGACAGAGGATGGCGGTGTTAGAACATGTATTATTGAACAGAGATGCGAAATGACAGACTTGCCGGCATTAGTAAACAGCCGCCATCTTAAAGCAGTAGACTTCTCTAGAAGGCTCTTTTGTAGCGGACCTAATTAACTTTTTATCTAAAATACTCCTAAATCGGCAAAATCTTGTCCTGAATCTATCTTTAAATGATGAAACAGTTTTAAAACTTTGACATGTCAAAAGTAGACAGAAGGGAAATTATGGAATAACGGGAGCAATTTTAACAACTGTAATGGTTAATTCACAACATTAAACTAATTGAATGTAGTTTAAAGCTGCTGATACAGAATGGGGACTGGAGTATTTTATTTACTGTTATTTTTGTATATTTGTTTACTGTTGTATGTTAACTTGATACTGAAATAGTAGTTTGGTTTAGCCTGAGAGGATTTTTGAACAATTTTGGAACTAATGTACAAAACATTAAAAAAAAAAAAAAAAAAGGAGTGGGGTGCATCAATAATCGTTTTATAATCGAATCGGAGCCTCTGAATTGTAATCGAATCGTTAGGTGCCCAAAGATTCCCAGCTCTAGACGTGACAGTAAAATGAGAACGTAGACATGAAAACAAAAAAAGGAACAGCATGAAATGAGATGAGTTTAATTTAATTTACCAACGTGAAAATCAAAAACAAAAGGCTAAATTATTTGTAGTAAATTTGAAATCTGGAAGAAATTTGAACAGGAATTCACCTAGATGCTAGCTTGCTAGGTTTTGAATTTGTTTGAAAAAAAAAAAAAAAAAAAGCTTTATTATACAATCCCAAAGGGTTCGCTGAATGCACCTATGAAACTTGTGGGGTTCGGTACCATTAGCAAGGTTAAGAACCACTGCTTTAGGAATTCCGGGCCAATCTCATCAACCCCCAGCAGCCCTGCCACCGAGGAGCTTTATCTAAAAAAATAACACATTTTTGTGTTTTCTAATGCATTACTGCCATCTACAGGGCTGGAATGGAACGAAATTCAGCCTTTATTTTTTTTCTGTGACATTTCGGTGAAGTCACAGTTCTAATGAAAACTGTATAACCATGTCAGAACAAGTAAACACGCAATACAAAACAGACTTTAAGGCTCTGCTGTACTGTAATTTTCCTTCATGAAGCAGCTCAGCCCACTCACTGTAGCACAAGAGACCCACAGGAGAGTCATTTTTCACTGTTTGGAAAAGGGAATGCACACGGATGAAGAAACAACCTTCACAAGTGAAAGAGGGGGAGGCAACGGGGTGTCGGTCAATGACAAGACAGGCGCTTCACGGGGGGAAAAAATCCTCAGATGTGGCTGTCCTCTTGACGAGTCCTCCCATACGACAACGACAGAAAGCGATGCTGTCATGGATCGACTGAGGTGGCACTTGTGTTTTGTCACAGTGATAAGAAGGAAAAGGCAACAGGATAAGATAAAGGAAAGGAAACCTGATGCACATCAGATGTAAAAAAAAATATTTCCTGCCAAAAGGTAAACAATAAAGAGTATACAGGAGCGCTTTCACTTTTTCCTCGACTTGGATTTATATGCGTGGGCTTTTGTTTTGAAATTTCTATTCTGCACTCCATCTGTGGTCCAGAATCAAAACTGCTGTGTTTTGCATTCTTGAGCTCACGCGGCACAAAAGGTATAATATAAGTAATCCTAGAAACTGAAATTTCTGGAGAAATTATAATGGGGCTTTGCTCTGGCAGATACAGATCTATTATGTCACTTCCTGTTGATTTGGGGACATTTCAGGGACACGTTCGGTTGCATGGTTGCCAACGGCATCGACTTACTTGGGTGCCAGTTGAATGTCAATGGCTGTAATAGTAAGTTTTTGGTCAAAAATCACAACTACACAGGTTTTTCTGCCATTGAAAATGAAGAGGAAATTTGGACGTACATGGCCGTCAATGGCATGGACGTGCATCGCTGTCAATGGCATCGACTTACTTGGGTGCCCGTTTAATATCAATGGGCTGTCATGGTAAATGGTCAAAAATCACAAAGACCTGTTTTCCTGCCGTTGAAAATGAGGGGGAAATTTGGACGTACATGTCTGTCAGTGGCATCGACTTACTTCGGTGCCAGTTTATGTCAATGGGCTGTCATTGTAAATAGTAAAAAAATAACAAAGACCTATGTTTTCCTGCAGCTGAAAATGAATGGGAAATTTGGACGTACATGGCCGTCAATGGCATGGATGTGCATGTCTGTCAATGGCATCGACTTACTTGGGTGCCAGTTTAATATCAATGGGCTGTCATGGTAAATGATCAAAAATTACAATGACCTATGTTTTCGTGCCGTTGAAAATGAATGGGGAAATTTGGACGTACATGGCTGTCAATGGCATCGACTCACTTGGGTGCCAGTTTAATGTCAATGGGCTGTCATGGTAAATGGTCCAAAATCACAAAGACTATATTTTCCTGCCGTTGAAAATGAATGGGAAATTTGGGCATACATGGCCGTCAATGGCATTGACGTGCATGGCTGTCAATGGCATCGACTTACTTGGGTGCCAGTTTAATGTCAATCGGCTATCAAGGTAAATGGTCAAAAATCACAAAGTATGTTTTCCTGCCGTTGAAAATGAATGGGAAATTTCGACGTACATGGCTGTCAATGGCATCGACTCACTTGGGTGCTAGTTTATGTCAATGGGCTGTCATGGTAAATGGTCAAAAATCACAAAGACCTATGTTTTCCAGCTGCTGAAAATGAATGAGTAATTTGGACGTACATGGCCGTCAATGGCATGGATGTGCATGGCAGTCAATGGCATCGACATACTTGGGTACCAGATTAATGTCAAAGGGCTGTCATGGTAAATGGTCAAATATCACAAAGTATGTTTTCCTGCCGTCGAAAATGAATGGCAAATTTCGACGTACATGGCTGTCAATGGCATCCCAATAGAAATGAATGGGCAAGTTTTTGGCAAATTTTGGGGTAGCTGTACGTTTTTGCCAATTTCTGTTTATAACTTTTATAACCCTTACTGTTCTGGAATTTTTGATGTCTAAATTTTGTGATTTGGTCAAAAATTGTAGGACATGTAGCGTTTTGAATCTTTATTTCTTTTCAAAAAACCTGTGTTTACGGGCAAACGGAAAATTTTGGGGGGTCATTAGAAAAATTCCCTGCATTGCGCTAAAATTCCGGTCGTTATTCGAACGCTGCCGATCGGTCAAACATTTTGGGTTGTGTGGCTTGCCGAAGAAACGCAATTTGAAAAAAAAAAAAAAGAATTTTACGATAAGGGCCTTTGCCTTGAAAAGCCCCATCTAAAAAAACTAAATTTATTACCTTGACCAAGAGGCGTATAATCTGAATGGTGCTCTCAATCTGAGAAAAAAAAAATTCTTCCCATTTGGCCTTACAAACAAACTCATTTACACATAAACACATATGCGGCTATCTATTTCCAGAATGGAGCAAAGCTATTATTGCCAGAGCAGGTATTGTGATTATGCAGTCTATTACAGCAGCACAGCGTGGTACCCTTCATGAATGATCCAAATGGGTCACTTAATTTTCTGGCCACCATTTCAACTGGCATGGTTGTGACCGCCAACAACAATAACATTTCATATTTTCATTACTGAGAGTCAAAAGCACCAAACAAATTGCTATCACATTACTATCAATTTAGTCATTTGGGTGGGATTTGCTTCTTGTAAAACCACTACACTGCAGAGAAAAGTGCGACCCAAAATGGATGTTTAGATTAAACCATCTGCTTTAGGTATGTTTAGATTAAACCATCTGCTTTAGGTACAGTGGGGCAAATAAGTATTTAGTCAACCACCAATTGTGCAAGTTCTCCTACTTGAATAGATTAGAGAGCCCTGTAATTGTCAACATGGGTAAACCTCAACCATGAGAGACAGAATGTGGAAAAAAAAACAGAAAATCACATTGTTTGATTTTTAAAGAATTTATTTCCAAATTAAAGTGGAAAATAAGTATTTGGTCACCTACAAACAAGCAAAATTTCTGGCTGTCAAAGAGGTCTAACTTCTTCTAATGAGGTCTAACGAGGCTCCACTCGTTACCTGTATTAATGGCACCTGTTTTAACTCATTATTGATATAAAAGACACCTGTCCACAATCTCAGTCAGTCACTCTCCAAACTCCACTATGGCCAAGACCAAAGAGCTGTCGAAGGACACCAGAGACAAAATTGTAGGCCTGCACCAGGCTGGGAAGACTGAATCTGCAATAGGTAAAATGCTTGGTGTAAAGAAATCAACTGTGGGAGCAATTATTAGAAATTGGAAGACATACAAGACCACTGATAATCTCCCTCGATCTGGGACTCCATGCAAGATCTCACCCCGTGGCGTCAAAATGATAACAAGAATGGTGAGTAAAAATCCCAGAACCACACGGGGGGACCTAGTGAATGACCTACAGAGAGCTGGGACCACAGTAACAAAGGCTACTATCAGTAACACAATGCGCCACCAATGACTCAAATCCTGCACTGCCAGACGTGTCCCCCTGCTGAAGCCAGTACACGTCCAGACCCATCTGTGGTTCGCTAGAGAGCATTTGGATCATCCAGAAGATGACTGGGAGAATGTGTTATGGTCAGATGAAACCAAAATAGAACTTTTTGGTAGAAACACAGGTTCTCGTATTTGGAAGAGAAAGAATACTGAATTGCATCTGAAGAACCCCATACCGACTGTGAAGCATGGGGGTGGAAACATCATGCTTTGGGGCTGTTTTCCTGCAAAGGGACCAGGACGACTGATCTGTGTAAAGGAAAGAATGAATGGTGCCATGTATCCAGAGATTTTGAGTGGAAATCTCCTTCCATCAGCAAGGGCATTGAAGATGAGACGTGGCTGGGTCTTTCAGCATGACAATGATCCCAAACACACAGCGAGGGCAACAAAAGAGTGGCTTCGTAAGAAGCATTTCATGGTCCTGGAGTGGCCTAGCCAGTCTCCAGATCTCAACCCCATAGAAAATCTGTGGAGGGAGTTGAAAGTTCGTGTTGCCCAACGACAGCCCCAAAACATCACTGCTCTAGAGGAGATCTGCAAGGAGGAATGGGCCAAAATACCAGCAACAGTGTGTGAAAAGATTGTGAAGAGTTACAGAAAACGTTTGGCCTCCGTTATTGCCAACAAAGGGTACATAACAAAGTATTGAGGTGAACTTTTGGTATTGACCAAATACTTATTTTCCTCCATGATTTGTAAATAAATTCATTAAAAATCAAACAACGTGATTTTTTTTTTTTTTTTTTCCACATTCTGTCTCTCATGGTTGAGGTTTACCCATGTTGACAATTACAGGCCTCTCTAATATTTTCAAGTGGGAGAACTTGCACAATTAGTTGTTGACTAAATCATTTTCCCCCCACTGTATATTAAACAATATTACTGTATATATAGACATAATTTTTTTTTATTTAGTTCTTGGACCACTGTGATATCGTTTTAGCTAATTAGCATTGGTTTGCCAGTGACCATGCATTGTGTTTATTAATTGAATGAAGGCAATTTAGAACTTTGGTTTAACATGGATGGTTATTCTTTCCAAACCATCACTTTTATTTACCTCCATATGGTGTGGCAGGTGGACTGTAGTGGCTGAATAGAGGTTCCAGTCTCTGCAGCTCAACCTCCCCTGAACAGGACATATGGCCTCACTGGGCTGACTGGGATCAAATGGCACAACCTGGCTTGCCAGGTAAGCACACATACCCTACACAAACCGGTCAATACACAGTCAGCGTCATTTGGAAACTGTAGGAGAGATGTCTCCTGCGGTTCCCATTTTTTTTCCCATTTTGTACAAGTCAGGAGAAAGCAGAATAACTATCTATGAAATTGGTGAGAAAAGATGTATCATGGAGAATTAACATAGGGAGCGCTTGACGATGACAGAAACTATTTTTCTTTCTGACAAGTCAAGCATTTACAAAGAAATATGCCGGAGAGAGGATGTGCATGATGTCAAGTGAATATCAAGCAAATAGTGTGGAAATTACCGTATTTTTTTGAGTATAAGTCAGTTTTTTTCCCCCCAGTTTGGCCAGGGGTGCGACTCATTGGTGAAACTATTTATCAGTGTTTTGTTTTGTTTTTTGGCAGCCCTTCTAATTTTCGTCTTAGCCTTTTGGCTTATTCATATTTTAGTCATCTCAAAATGTGTTCGTCTTCGTCTAGATTTTGTTGACAAAAACTAATTTCTAGAGACTAATTTCCTCTAGTTTTAGTCGACATTACTCTACTTGGACGCCACAAATTGTTCGTAAAACAAGTTGTCCAAGAGTTTAGAGGACGCTCACCATTAACATTAACTTAATGCTAATGCGATGCTAACGCTAAGAGTTACATTTAGTGTGTGATGATCACTCAGCACATATCTTTAAAGGCTTAAGCAACATTGCATATTCTCTGTGGCCAAGAAAACAAATCTCACTGTGTGTGCAAGCCTGCATGGAGACTGGAGATGGACACATCACAAGCGACAGACACTGCTACGATTCAGGCTAACTACACATTAAAAATGTGACTGAAAATATTGCGTCTTCTCTTCTTGGAAACTGGCATTCGTATCGTTATGTTTCACTCTCCTAAAACACATGTTTAGCTCGTTGTCGTCTCTTATCGTCATGAAAAAAAAAGAGCTCGAAACACAAATTGACAATTTATTCTGAATCGACAGCAATCATACAACACACAGGGACCCAGGCGGTGATCCAAGGTCACCATATCACAAGTCAACAAAAGGTTACCGAGAAAAAAATGACAACGATTAGTTAAACATTGAGTCTTTTGAAGACACTCTGTGGGCAGAAGAAGGGTGTGTTTCAGGTTAATCTTCTATCACAGTTTGGGGAGTTTAGGATTACTGTCTGTTTATGGATTGGACAGGAGGATTCGGGAGTTACTGTTGTCAGGGCAACGAGGTTGTGAATTTTGCCACCTCAGCGTCATAGGAGCTCTTGGAGTCTTATCAGCCGTGTTATCAGTTGGATATCGGGCATTCTCCGGTGTTCCTTGTGTTGGGACAGGACGCCCCGCCATTTATTCTGGACTGTCCGGGAGAACTGACTGTGACAGTTAGTGGTGCAGACGTGGGTTTGTCAGTGTCAATTCCATGACGCACATGTTGGGCTTCCATGATAAGAAGGCGTCATGTATCTATTTTGCCCCATGTTCTCCTTAAATTATGGTATAAGTGCTATTTATTTCATAAAGGGTATGTTAGAGCAATACAAACTGTCAAACAATTAATACGGAAAACGATACTATTCCCTGATTGATTATATTAAGTGTGTTAGAATAATACAAATAGTTGATCGGTAAATACAAGAAAAGATACTATTCCCTGATTGATTATATTAAGTGTGTTAGAATAATGCAAACAGTTAGACGGTGAATCAAATCCTCAAGTCGATATTTTGTCAGTCTTGTTATTCTCCAGCATATTTACAGATGTCCTGACTTACTTTCCAGATCTCACGCTGTGTCATTTGATTACGAGCGTGTCCATGCTGATTGCGATAATGAAGAGATATGACCCGCCGGTGCCCATCGCTCAGGTAAACAAGCTTTGAGTGTACAGTTACTTTCAGCGGAGGTTTGTGAACAAGGCTCCGCTAGAAGCAATTATATGCCTAACAAGGGATATCTGTGAGACACCACTGAGGCTTCTAGTTCAGTCAATTAGGCTAAATTATAGATTGAGTAACACCTAATTAACACCTTAGCAGGATCAATATAGCCAATCAATTATCTATACGAAAAGCTCCTAACCTTTCATTTTAAAGGCCACATGGGTATAATGAGTTTTCAATTTTGGTTGTTGTACTTTTGTCTTTTAGGCAAGGCAAGGCAAATTTATTTATATAGCACAATTCAACACAAGGCAATTCAAAGTGTTTTACATCAATTAAAGATCATAAAAATCACATTAAAATCAATAGATCGTAAAAACAAAGACAATCGAAACAGGAAATAAAATTATACATAAAAATAGCATGTAATCACGAATAGAATAAAAAATAAATGAAAAATAAAAACAAATAATACTACTACTGAATTGAAATCAGCAATAGAGGTAAGCACAAGAGGAATAGAAAGCAAATAAATTGAAATACATAGACAGTTACGGATATGCAGTGCTAAACAAAAGCATTTTTAGCCCTGATTTAAAGGAGCTAACAGTTTGAGCATACTTCAGACCTTCAGGTAACTTGTTCCAGAGGTGAGGAGCATAATAACTAAATGCTGCCTCACCCTGCTTGGTTCTTGTTCTTGGAACATACAGGAGACCGGTTCCAGATGACCTTAGGGGTCTAGATGTTTCATAGCAATCTAACAAATCCAGCATGTATTTTGGTCCAAAGCCATTAAAGTGATCCTTGATCTTACTCTCTTCTATGAGTTATAATAATTTGATATTAAAACCCCTCTTAATGTTTTCGTTTTGATAACATTTCTAAAATTATTTTAAGTGATAGGTCGCTATTCTTGTTACGTCGCAGTGCATGACGTCACCGGGCCAAACTTCCAGCGTGTCACTCTTAGCTACCCCAAAATGTCGTCAGTTCTGCCCTTACAATTTGAACCAGATCGGAAAAGTGAAGAGTAGGGCAGCACTGTCGGTCATTCACAAGACGAGCATCAAAGGCAAAACGAGAACAGGAAATACAGTACCATATAAGAGAAGAATTGGGCAAAACTGGTGATGTACTCGCTGCAAGTGCGTCTCATTGACAACGGAGCGAGAGAGTGTATGCTGTTGAGAACTCCGGTTTTGTTGGCAGATCTTCAAGGTAAGATATTGCGTTTTCAAATTTATCCCAGTATAATTATGTAGATTGTTAGTGTCCAGAGTAGGGCTGCAGCTATCGAATATTTTAGTAATCAACTGAAAATTGTATCGATTAATCGAGTAATCGGATAAAACATATTTTTAGGTGAAGAGCAATTATAAATATACATGAGAAAACAAGACATTTCATCTAATCTTGAACCATTTTCAGTCAATCAATGACTTTATTTTCGATGTATATTGTTGAAAACAACCAACAATTGCATCTCAGATGTAACTAGAATTAAAAAAAAACTTTATATCTTATTTTTTAAAAAAAAAATATATATATATATATATATATGTATACCTAAAAATGCCGTTACGCTTGATAACACACATCACTTAAAAAGTTAGGATTTTTTCCCACGTGTTTCAATTGAATTTCTATTTGTGTCAAGCCATTTTTAAGTTCAAGTTAAGTTTTAAGTTAGTCTAAACTTTAAGTTCTGATAGGATTTTGAGTTTTTGCAGTGTTCATAATAAATGTATGATACAGGCTGTATTGGAGCACATTATACAGGCTGTATTGGAGCACATTAGGGACCAGCGCTACTTGGTGTTTTATCCAGCAATGACTACTGAGCTAAAGTTGATAGTTAGCATTATTGAGTTTTTATTTTACACCCTCATCACTCCACAACGCTGTGTTATGTTAAAGCCTGTATGTAAGACACGTTAGCCACGCATCGACAGTGGTCATAATTAATAGAAACCTAGCCCTCCGCAGGGCTAACGTTACGTGAGATAGTGACAGTAACTTTACTCTTATTTATTAGCGCTTAGCGCTCTTTATTAGAGCTTAGCGCTCTACTGCTTTAAAATGGCGGCTGTTTACTAACGCTGCCGAGACGCGGCCGAGTCTGTCATTTCGCATCTAGTTCAACATACATGTGATCTCTATAAGACTCATCAGACGCTACCTGCTACCAACGTAGCATCGTGCGGGCTAGTATTTAGCAACGTCGGCGTCCTTTGTAGGGGCTGTCGGCTGCAGTTTTTTTTTTTTTTTTTGCTTCTTCCTCTACGCACGTGACATCAACGCGTTGTCCCACATTAATAGTAGTCCAAGCAAAACGTGATGCTTAGAGCTGTCAAAATAAAGGATTACTCGAGGTGAATAAAATTACTCGGATCAGTTTTTAAACTAGTAAAGTATTCGTTTCAGCTCTAGTCCAGAGCTGTCGTATGCTTTACATACAGTACAAGCCAACAGTTTGACGGGAACCAATCCTGGAATCGAATGTAGCTGTAAGTGACATTTTCCTAAGGTGCCCGTTTTAGTTTATACAGTAAACGCAGATTTCATTCAACTCAATGCAGTACAGTACGTTTTTTTAATTATGATAGTACACTGTGGTTTCATTTTAGTCAGATTAAAAGTAGTGAGTGAGCCAACATAGAAAGTTGTTTGAATGTCTTAATGCAGTGTTTGTCCCGCCTAACAGTATGCATGGAAAAATCCTTCTTGTCACATCTAACGATGCTGACGGATTCAAACCGACTGCGCACCTCGAGCTCCACCTGCTCTTTTAATTTTAACATAACGCCGCGCCGGCACTGGATCCACACAATCGTTACCGCAAACATCCGCAAGCAACACATCCCCACATAGGCCGAATGTTTACACTGACTCACGTACACAAGCGTCCCACCTCCAACAGCTGCGGCGGCAGGAGGTTAGGACTGTGATGAATTAGCAACATCTGCAGACTGCAAATTAATGAGAGAAATCATCTGTAAAGAATTCAGCGTGGCACATTTTCATCTGCTCGCTCATGCATCGAGGAGGGATGCAGAGATATAACAGGCAATAAGGCAACCGTCGCCTCAGTCTACCGGAACGCACTTTAATCATCCCGATGCCTCATGTTTTTGTGATTCAAATTATTTCTCTCAGAGCTGTCTAAACTAACATGCAACTCTCGTGAATGCTCCAAAACTAACTTTGTTTGGTAAATTAAACTGGACTGTGTTAAGGCGAACAATGTGGACTACGTTGACCATTATGCGAAATGCAATGCTGATTTATGGGAAAAGCAAGCTCTGTCACTGCTGCTGTTTTGGTAAGCAGCATAATTCAAATGGGTTCGGCATTTAACTCTGAATAGGAAGGCATTTTTAAAGTACACCTACGAATTTGGCAAAATGTGCCTCTTTCGGGCAAAACAAAAATTCCATCCCAAATGTCTACAGGTCCGTCTATAAAAATTAGCACATTGTGATAAAGTTCATTATTTTCTGTAAAGTACTGATAAACATTAGAATTTCATATATTTTAGATTCATTACACACAACTGAAGTACTTCAATCCTTTTATTGTATGTTGTTGTTTTGTTATCTCAAAAAAATTGCATATAATGAAAAAGTACTCTAAAGAAGCTACTAACCTAATCATCTGAATCAACGAATTAACTCAAAACCCCTGCAAAAGATTCCTGAAGCTTTTAAAAACTCCCAGCCTGGTTCATTACTCAGAACCGCAATCATGGGCCAGACTGCCGACCTGACTGCTGTCCAGAAGGCCATCATTGACACCCTCAAGCAAGAGGCTAAGACAGAGAAAGACATTTCTGAGCGAGTAGGCTGTTCCCAGAGGTGCTGTATCAAGGCACTTCAGTGGTAAGTCTGTGGGAAGGAAAAAGTGTGGCAGGAAACGTTGCACAACCAGAAGAGGCGACCGCACCCTGTGAAAGATTGTGGAGAAGGGCCGATTCCAGACCTTGGGGGACCTGCAGAAACAGTGGACTGAGTCTGGAGTAGAAACATCCAAAGCCACCGTGCACAGGTGTGTGCTGGAAATGGGCTACAGGTGCCGCATTCCCTAGGTCAAGCCACTTTTGAACCTGAAACAGTGGCAGAAGCACCTGATCTGGGCTACAAAGAAGCAGCACTGGACTGTTGCTCAGTGGTCCAAAGTAATTTTTTCAGATGAAAGCAAATTTTGCATGTCATTCGGAAATCAAGGTGACCGAGTTTGGAGGAAGACTGGGGAGAAGGAAGTGCCAAAATGCCTGAAGTCCAGTGTCAAGTACCCCCAGTCAGTGATGGTCTGGGGTGCCGTGTCAGCTGCTGGTGTTGGTCTACTGTGTTTTATCAAGGGCAGGGTCAATGCAGCTAGCTATCGGGAGATTTTGGAGCACTTCATGCTTCCATCTGCTGAAAAGCTTTATGGAGATGAAGATTTCATTTTTCAGCAAGACCTGGCAGCTGCTCATAGTGCCATAACCACGGGTAAATCGTTTACTGACCATGGCATTACTGTGCTCAGTTGGCCTGCCAACTCTCCTGACCTGAACCCCATAGAGAATCTGTGGGATATTGTGAAGAGGAAGTTGAGAGACTCCAGACCCAACACCGTGGATGAGCTTAAGGCCGCTATCGAAGCATCCCGGGCCTCCATGACACCTCAGCAGTGCCACAGGCTGATTGTCACACCGCATTGAAGCAGTCATTTCTGCAAAAGGATTCCCGATTAAGTATTGAGTGCATAGCTGATATAATTAACAGAAGGTTGACTTTTTTGTATTAAAAAATACTTTTTTGTATTGGTTGGATGAGTCAAGTTTTCCAAGACAAACAGCTATAGTAAAAAAAAAAAAAAAGAAAAAGAAGCTCCATTTTTTGCTAGTCGGTTTTAACAAAGCAAGTGTCGCTAGGATGATTATGAAAGTCTCCAGTTCAACTCAGAACTATGGAATGAAAATTGCCAAAATGCCTCACATGAATGTAAATAGGACAGTATCACAGATTCGTCACAGCGTTCGAGCCCTGCCCACTGCCTATAGACCCCCAAAAACGCTCTGGGTCCAATGGGGGGTGAGGTAAACCCAGCCTTTAGCCCAGAGGTCAGCAACCCACGGCTCTTAGAACCTTCTGATGCGGCTTAGTTTTATGTTGAATAAATGAATATTTGATTAAAATGTATTCTAGGGGTTGCAAGATTTAACAAAGAAGTTTAACTTCCCTTTTATCAAGTCAGGATCACTGTTCTGTGTATTAATAGAACGCTAACGCAACTCATCAATTCACCAACTTTGTAAAGTCAAGGTTGTCACTGGGAAGGCGTACCCATAAGTCTTTGCTCTATTCACAGGCTTTCTGAAATACCAAATAGTTAAAGGAGGTTAAAATAATTTCTTATGTCATATATGGACCACAGAATAATTTGCCAAAACTGGGTCAAAATGGCTCTTTGAGTGTTCACTGATGTCGACCCATGCTTTAGCCAATGACTCGTCTCGTTTCATTGTAGTGGGACAATGCACTCTCAAATCTAGAGACGCACACTGTCCACAAGGTTTAAAGGACAGTGAAGCTGTACAAATGAATGAAAAGCAAGCCACATCTTAACCAGTAATAAGTAGCTAATTCGTAGCAAAACTTGGGCACGTTGTAGCTCATATTTAGTCAATGACATGTACACATAAAAGTATAACATTTTTGACATTTTGGAGGAAGCTGAGATTTTCCTTGCGGTCTTAGAGCAATCACCACTGGTATACAGTATAACAATATACAGTAGAACAGGAGTTAAGAACTATGTGGTGAGTCTTAATTAGGGAATTACCCGGGTCAGCCTGGGCCATGTCTCCTTGCACTGGGTGCCGGGAAACGCTCCATGATACCATACCACGCACCCCTCTCGGCCCGTGGGTGGGGAGTCCAGCCCTTGGGCTGTCCCCGGGTCCGCCCGCCTCTCCGGGCCTGCAGCAGCTGCCGCTGCCCTTCTATCGGCGCGGTCATTGGCGGGCCCTCCTAGGGCCCGTGGGATCTGGGGTGGGTCTTGTTGTCCCCTGATGGGGGGTGGTTGTGGTCTTTGGCACATTGTGCGGTGCCCTTTTAGAGACGCGAAGGATGGAAGGGGGCCCTGTTGGTAGTCTGGGGCAGGGGGTGGATCATTGTCGGGGCCCTGGTGCTTCTCTCGCCCTGCAGCCAGTGGTTCAGGCGGGCGGGCCTGCAGGAGCCTGCCTCTTAACTCACGCACTCTTCACTTGCACGGTAATTATCTTTTACCTTTGGCACCTACACACTCATTCATGTGTTCGGGGAAAGTCGGAAAGGGGCCGTACGGTCCTGTGCCGGCTCCCCCTTGATTTTAATGCATCAAACACCAAGGATGTGGGGCGGTTGGGACCGGGGGGGGAGAGGGGGCATGACGTAACAGTTGCCTTCCCGTCACAGGCCCCTCCATTCTCGCACCTCTTTTAACGCACCCCATACTTTTCACTAAGCCGGGGAGTTTTGGCGAGGGGTGGTGGGATGTGTGGCTGGAAAGCGCTTCCATGCGGCGTGCCCACTGCCCTCAGCCAGGCTCTCCTATTTTAATGCATACAATGCACTACCCTCCCCACAAAATCCCATCATGGTGCTTGGTAATGGCTGCCAGTTGGGGACATGGCAGCCATCGTAATAGGGAGGTAGGTGGTGGCGTCTCCTCATCCCTTCCCTGAAGGCCGGTTAATAAGGGCGTGGATGGTCAGGGGGCAAGGGGGATGACGGCAGCCCCCTTGCTGGTGCTGCAGGTGGAGGGATGGCTGCGCTGGCTCACCCCCCCAGATTGGCTGGCTTGGGGCCTTGGGACGTCCCCCGTGCAGAATTTCCACTTGTCTGCAGGACTATCACTTCTGATGGGATTCACGCTTGACTGGGTGCAATTAGACACACTCAAGTACAGAAACTATCAGTGCCAGGATTAGTGATTAGGCAGCATAGAATAGGATGTCAACATATCCACACTTACAAGTGATTTACATAATACTGGGTTCTAAACCTCACTTTGCTGATTTGTGTATGCAATGTGGAAAAAAAAGATTATTAGGCGTAAAATGAATCTTACTAGTGGGCATTTAAATTGATACAATACTTCTCCCTAAAATTGAAACAGCCAACCCCTCTTTCCACCCACCACCACCAGCTCTTTTTGCTGCTTTGTGATAACAATTCCAGCTTTTGTCTGTGTGCCTGACCCTGCTGCCACCTTTCCAGCAGACCAATAACGCCAGCAGGAAATTGAAGATTTGGTTCATCTGGGCTTTGTGCTTTGAAGCGCTAGAGAACTGGTGCCAAGAAAGTCCCGAATTTGGGTCATTCCCAAATGAAATGAGATCATATTAAACTTACACATGACTAACAAGCCAGTCATTTTAATTACAGGGTACTGCATATGGCACATACATTGTGTCAGTTGTCCACATCTGGAGATAAACGCCTCATCCCCATGTGCAGACACAATTATATCTGCAGGTTCAGGCGTAACAACGCGAGGTCATGATGCAAATGTTATCAACGGCTCATTGTATCGTTCCGATATGCGCCCAACTGGAATATTAGTTTGCTTCTGTAACTTTGTTAATGATTGCTTTATAGAAGGGTGATAACAAAAATGTAAAGGTATCCAAAAAGGTTGTTTTTTTTAATCAGAGCATTTGAAAGTTAAAGTTTGTTCTGCTAGCTAAAACAAAAAAGCAGCTGTTATTAACGTTAAAAATAAATAGAAGAAAACATAAAACTTGTGAATTTGTGCTTTCATTGTTCCAAGGGTGTTTCGAAAATATCTTGTCGACCAACATTTTTTTTTAATGACGTGACGAGCTTAAAAATGTGCTTTGGGAGACTAAAATATAACAATCCGAATGCCAGTTTTCGTCTGATGAGATGAGAACAAGATGAAAATTCATCATAGTTGATGTGTGCATATAGATATTTGTAGAAGTGGGAACCTCTTGGTACCTCACGATACGATACGATTTGCGATACAAAGCTCACGATAACGATGGTCTGACGATATGGTATTACAACAATTATCGATACATTGGTAAGGAAATCATTGTAGGATATTCTACAAACAACGAATAAACAGAAAAATCAAGATCCTGCTGTGAATTGGAATGAGTTCATCACTTGTAGACGTCCAATCCATTTGAACTGGGAGGGGTGGCAGCGAATGAACGATTCATTTGCTGCCATCCCTCCCACTTCAAACGGATTGAACGCCTATAGCCGGTAGTGGCAGCCAATGCCAGGCAATGAGTAATTTTGGGTCATTTAAGGTCATTTTTCTGTTGATTTTCAGTAACTTCCTGTTGATTTTGGGGCATTTTATGGGTTTCTTCCTGTTTATTTTGAGTTACAGAACAGGAAGTGACCTGGGAATCACCCAAATGAATAGGCAGTGACTCAAACTCAACAGAAAATGATCTGTATATGCCCTAAAATGAACAGCAAGTGACCTGTAAATGCCCTGAAAATCGGACAGAATGACTGTGAATGCTCTGGTTTTGAATGAACGAACGTTCCCAGTCTAAATGGATTGGGCATCAACCACCGTCAATGCAGCCTTAGAGTTAACTGAGACACTATTGTGATAGAAGATTTTGGTAGCAACTTGTTCGTTCTCTTTTGTTTTTATTTTAGACATTGACACCTTTTTAAAACGATAACTCGATTCCGAGCAGGAGCATATCGATAACCTTTTGGGATACAAAGTATCACGATATATCACCATTCTGATATTTTGTCACACCCCTAGATATTGGACTGTGCCAGTGATTTCTGTAAGTCTTAAGCAGGCACTATATGGTTCCTTTTACTTTTTTAGTATTCTGCGCTGAACTCTTGGCGTCATCTTTGGTGAACGGCCACTACTTGAGAGAGAAGCAACAGTGCCAAAATCTCTCCATTTGTAGACAACTTCTCTGACTGACTATTGAAGAACATCCAGACTTTTAGAGATGGTTTTGTATCTTTTCCCAGCTTTATACAAATCAATAATCCTTGATTGCAGGTTTTCAGACAGCTTTTTGACCGAGCCATGATGCACATCAGACAATGCTTCTCATTAAGACATTTCTTACTAGGTATGTGTTTTATAGTGGGCAGGGCAGCTTTAAACCAGTCATCAGTGATTGGGGACACACCAGACTTAAAATGTTTGGTAAAAACTAGAGATGTCCCGATCGATCGGGTCCGATCACGTCATTTTCAAAGTATCGGAATCGGCAAAAAAATATCGGCCATGCCTTTTTTAAATATATGTAGATATTTTTTAATTAAACGTTTTCTAATTGTATTTAACGTTACAGACATAATATGTTACACTCACCCAGAGTCTTTAGTTTAGGCTTAAGGTAGGGTTATCAAATTTATCCCAATAACAGCAGTAATTAATTTTTTAAAAAATGTATCACGTTAAAATATTTAACGCAATTAATGCATGCGCTGCATGACCCACTCACACATTGTCGCGCTCAATCTGTAATGGCGCCATTTTACCTATATATAGAGATAAAAGGCAGCGTAAAATGAGTAGAGTGAAATTTGGCAGCCTTTGGAGCCTTTTTTTTAATTAACTAAAGCCTTACAATCCCTCTCCCTACGATTAAAAGTATCATGGGAAGCAATGTGGGGAAGCAAGGTAGCACTTGATCTTTTTCTTAACACCTTATGTTATTTGCCAACGCAGAGAAGATATATGAATTGGTAGCACTGCGCGCAGTCATGGTTCCACTTCCCATCATGCATTTGGCCATGGCTACAATATCATTTACTGAAAGCTCAACAAATACACTAGATGGCAATATTTAGTCACAATATACAAAGTCACAAGTCTTTCTATCCGTGGATCCCTTTCACAGAAAGAATGTTAATAATGTAAATGCCATCTTGAGGATTTATTGTCATAATAAACAAATACAGTACTGATGTACTGTATGTTGAATGTATATATTCGTCCGAGTTTTATTCATTTTTTTTCTTAATGCATTGCCAAAATTATTGGGAATTATCGGGAATGATTGGAATTGAATCAGGAGCAAAAAAAAACAATCGGTTTGGGAAATATCGGGATCGGCAGATACTCAAACTAAAACGATCAGGATCGGATCGGGAGCAAGAAAACATGATCGGAACAACCCTACTTTTAAGTGTGTTATCAAGTGTAATGACATTTTTTGGAAAGAAATAAGATCTTATTAAAAAAAAATAATAATAATAAAGTTTTTTGAGTGAAAGCAATGAATTTGTTCTTTTTTTAGTCACATCTGATATGCAATTGTTGGCTGTTTTTCAACTATGTACATCTAAAATAAAGACATTGATTGTCTAAAAGTGGTCCAATATTAGGTGAAATGTCATGTTTTCTCATGTATGTTTATAAATACTTTTTAACTTAAAAAAAATATTTTATCCAATCACTTGATTAATCGATTGAATTTTTAATACAAAACTTAATTACTAAAATATTCAATATCTGCAGCCTTATTCTCCTTAAAGAGAAAACTAGTTTAGAGCAAATACACAACATCTTTACTGCCTGCAGCAAATTAGTGCACTCCACAATTATTCAAGCAGATCACATAAGTACCACTTTCATAAAATCAGTTACGCTGCTAATTACGATCAGGATCGGATCTGGAGCAAAAAAAACATGATCGGAACAACCCTAGTAAAAACTGGTTTCAATTGCTCCTTAGGTAGAGGGTTCACTTACTTATTTTCCCCCCTTCTGTCATTGTTTGCATGCTATCCTCATTAAAATATGAAAACCTATAAATGTTTGGGTGGTTTTAGTTAAGGCAGACACTGTATTTTCATCTGTGGGATTTTGACAAAGAACAGATCATATTTTATGGTGGTTTAATGCAAAAATGTGAGAAATTCCAAAAGGTTCGGATACTCTTTTCATAGCACTGTACTTAAGTAAATGTAACAGATTAAATGTAACCCGTTACTACCCACCTCTGATGTTAGCGCGGGGTTGGGTGCTTGCTATGTACATTTCTAGGGTTGTGCTTATTCGAGTATATGCGGTCATTATTAAAGAGAGACAGTGACAGCGCAGAGTCGAGTATAAAGATGTCCCTAAGTGAACCTTTTTCATCAAAATTAGCACTGCAGGCCTTAAAATGAAATAATGGAATGCTCGCAATGGGATGACCAAGCATATTGATCCAGTGGAATCATTGCTATAGTGCACACAATAGCAACAGTCAATCTGTCAACCCCTTTCCCTAAGATGGGCACACTTACTTCAATGAGTTTTCTCAACAGGAATCTCATTTTACAAGAAGTTCTACAAAAAAATGTCATCTTGATTTAAATCTGCTCTTTTTCATTCTAATGAAAACTGCCTCTACAACTTGTCCTTGTGCGCGGCGCTAATGAGAATACATGGCTAGCAGAGGGGGGGAGAAAAAAAAAAAAAACTTTTGTCCTTCAAGCGGCAAGGCAAAAACATTCAAATTAATTCACATAAAAGTGCGTGTAAGAAGTGTTCAGCCCCCGTGTCTTGCTGACCTTTATTACATTGCTTCCGCCATCACTCACTGTCACCTTACTTCATTGTTTCAAGAACCTCGCCGTTGCTTGCAACTAGCTGTTTATTTTTTGATTTTTCGAAGAATTGCTTGAGTCACAGCTCGATGACAATGGAATACTGCTAGGTGAAAGACTAATTGCTATTGACAGTTTACAAAGATGGGTAACATTTTATGACAACTATCCGTTATAACAACGTAATATATCATTAATAAACTGGTAATTAATGAGTTATTGTTGATAAGCGTTTGTTAACAGTAGCACTGCAACGATTAATCAATTAACTCGAGTAATTCGATTACAAAAAGATTCCAATTAAATTTTGCAGCTTCGAGTATTCGTTTAATTTAAGTGGAGTTGTCATGGTTTGTTTTGAAAGTGTTTGCTTTTAGTTTTATTGATTTGGGTGGATACACTGCCCTCAAGTGGCAACAGTGAATATGACATGACTCATTTCACATGGCTGGATCCAGCTGCTCCCTGACCAACATAAGCGAAGTCTTTGTTTGAGCAATTTTTTTTTTTTTAATGCAACGGTAATTTAGTTTTAGGGCTGCAGCTATCGATTATTTCAGAGTTCTGAGTAATTGTTGGGACAGTATTCTAAACTTGCATTTTAGAATAACAACCTAATAACATAAATAAACTATCAACTGATACTTAAGTCATTCATTCGTAAGTTACTAATAGCTTATTCATGGTATATTACTCATTTATAAGCTGTAGGTATAAATCATTGACATACAGCTTACAAGTCATTTATTACTTTATCAATTTATTATATATGAACTATGTATAAGGCATCATTAGAAATGCTTAACAAACTGTTCCCAAAAACTTAAAAGAATCAAGAATATATCATTTATTAACAGTTTACTAGTGATCTATTAACTAGTTATAACATAGTTATTATTGATTGATTGTATTGATGTTTGTCAATGTTGTTTCACATATTTTTTCATTTCCGAGTTACGTTAAGTCACGCCGCATTAAGGTGTCTTCATTTTTCATCTTCCATTGCTCTCAATTTTATCTTTCATTCCTTGTCTGCCTGCGGTATCAGTCTTGGATCATACATGATTAGAATACACAAGCATGCTGTCATGTCGCAGCGTTACGCAAGTGTGCGTGCGTGTATATATACGTGCATGTCTGGGAGGGACGTGCATGACACTGTCACGGCAGACTGCTGCTACTGGTGGCAGCTGTCTCCTTGCGTATCCCTGTATGCGGTGACACCTCATCATCATTGTGCTGCAGCTCTCAGGACACATTGAGCTTGCCTAAGGTTACCCCATCCTCCAAAGAGGAAAGATACCCCAGAGATGCGAGTTCTTAATCACACGCCAAACCTGGGAGATATGTGTTTGTGTATTCTAAATGTGTATTTGTAGTTTTGTTGGTATTTTGGGACAGCTCACAGACCAAAGAGGGATGAGGAGGAAAAGAAAGCCATCCAGTTCTATGTCTTTATGATCTTACCCAAGGGCATGCTATAGTGAATACATCACGATAGACTGAATGCATCCTTCTGTTATTTGGGGCAGGCTGTACTCTTGCTGACTTTTTGAGTAAACATCTCCACAGACTGCAGTTTTATAATATTCAGCCAAAATAACATCTAAGGTCGCTGGTCTAATTTATTTAGAAATAGAAACTGAAATGATGAATGTTGGACTCATGCTTGGCGCAGTTCTGAAGTTGGCATTTTTAAATCCAGGCTCAGCCTTCCTGGGTGGATTTTGCATTGTCTTCATGTGTTTGCCAAAGGCTTTCTCACTGCCTCTCACATTCCCAAAAATGCATTTTAGGTGAATTTGCTGTCAGTTGTCTGTGTTTGAATTACTGTTGTCACTAGGGGTGGGAACCTCTTGGTACCTCACGATACAATACGATTTCGGATATGAAGCTCACGATAACGATGATCTCACGATATAGCAATACAACGATTATCGATACATTGGTCAGGAAATCATTCTACAAAACAACTAATAAACAGAAAAATAAGCTGTCTTCATCCTTCTGCTGTAAGTTTACGTCCAATCCATTTGAACTGGGAGGGTGGCAGCAAATGAACCACTCCCACTTCAAGCAGGCCCCTCCCACTTCCATAGCCATGAGTGGTAGCCAATTAATGCCAGGCAAGGAGTCATTTTGGGCAATTTCAGGTCATTACCTGTTGATTTTCAGTCACTTCCTGTTGATTTTGGGGCATTTTATGGGCACTTCCTGTTGATTTTGGGTTACAGAACAGGAAGTGACCCGGGAATCCCACAAATGAAAAGGCAGTGACTCAAACTCAAAAGGAAGTTACCTGTACCTCTCAAAAAAATAATGTTCACAAAAAGAACGCTTAATGCAAAGGGAACTGGCATTCCCAATCAAAATAGCTATGCAAAATACACATAATACTTACTCAGACTTTGCCTTGGCCAGATCTCTGATAAATTTAAAACTCGACATTGACACCTTGTGGTGCTATTCATTCACTACCTTACTAAGTTAAAGACACTCTGGAAGACTGGCAGAGAGCCCATGTGACGTCCCACTCGGCGACGTCAACAATGGCATGCTAATAGATCCTTTTTTGATTGAAATTTTTACAAATTTTATTAAAACGAAAACATTGAAAAGTTTTAATATAAAACTACTATAACTTGTACTCAAATTTATCTTTTAAGAAATACAAGTCTTTCTATCCGTGGATCCCTTTAACAGAAATAATGTTAATAATGTTAATGCCATCTTGTGGATTTATTGTTATAATAAACAAATACAGTACTTATCTACAGTATGTTGAATGTTTATGTCCGTCTTGTGTCTCATCTTTCCATTCCAACAATAATTTACAGAAAAATGGCATATTTTAGAGATGGTTTGAATTGCGATTAATTACTATTAATTATTTTTTAAGCTGTGATTAACTCGATTAAAAATTTTAATCGTTTGACAGCCCTAGTATGAATACTTTTCGATACTTTTGACAACCCTAGTGTGAATAAAAAATATACTGGAAATATTAGCTTATTCCTATGTGTCTATTTTTAAATATTCTCCATTTTAAGATGAAATTATTGATACCACTAATTTGATTTACTTCATAAATATCGGTCCGATAATAGGAATTATGATGTCATCCCAATAAATCCGATAACATATTATCGGCCCTATTAATAACATTTTTGGCACAGTGTCGGATTGGGATTTGTGCGTTTGTTTCCACTCCTGTTTTTCCAGTATGCAAAGTTTTGTTACTGTCTTTGTTTTGTTCATTATAATAATGTTCATGTCATCATGAAAATTCTGGTTCGGTCAAAGGCAAATCTAAGCTGAATCAACCACTAGTATTTTTTACCTACAGGTGTTCAAAAACTTAGGTGAATATACATTGGAAAATTATATATATATTATCGGTTATCGTATCGGTATCGGCCTTGAGGGGCAGGAAGTTATCGATATCGGTATTGGTTTCAAAAAATGGTTATCGTGCACCCTAGAAATAAATAAGCATAATGAGTGGAATATTGTATGAGAATAAAACTGTTTTTGACCTGTTCTTGTTGCTAGGCAGACAAAGGCCTGGTTTATGCTTCTTCGTTCCATTTACGGCGGAGCGACGGCGTAGACCCTACGTCGTCATTGAGCATTCGAAGTTCTACATCGAGGGAGGGCATTGCTATGTAATTCACCGCCAAGCCACTAGAGAGTTGTGGTGTCGTCTTTGTACGGATTCGGGGGACTTGTCAAATTTCTTTAGTTTCCAACACAGAAGACGTTTGCGGATGTTTGAAAATGGCGATGTTGTTGTACTCAACCGGAAACAACTTTCTGAACGGACCAATCACAGTCCTTTGACGTTCACGTGAAGACGCGTTGACTTGATGTGTAGTCAGGATTTTTTGGAGGCGCACGTCAGGCTACGGCATAGGGTTGTAAATTGGGTCTGCGTTAACAGCGTAGGTTTGCCATCAATGCAACGAACGAGCATAAATCGGCCTTAACTCAAACATGTCCTTAAGTAATGGAAACTTATATTGGGCTTTGCTTTCTCACATGGGGGAGAAAATAGTTTTTATTTCATGGGTATGAACATGATTTTATTTATTTTTTTTTTTAACACCCAACTGCCATCTAATGAGAATAGTGGGTGATTCTCACTTTTATCCATCTGTTTTCCCCCATTTAAATATAGAATAAAGTTAGACCGTTCTAAAATAAAACAGTGTCATATTTGCAGGAGCGAGTGTAGCCTCAGGGAGAAGAACTCCAGCCTGGCACACAAGGCCATCCATCACAGCGAGAGAAGGCTGTGAACCGTTACAGCCCGCAGCATGTCAATGTTCCCTTCCTGACTGGATATGTCACTCTCCTTCCTGATGTCAGTGCATGCGATGCCTGTTTCATCACACTGAACAGATGTTTTTGATGGAGGAATATCCACCGACCTTCCATTTTGGAGGTGTTGATGAACAATCGCTACTGACAGTTTGGTTGTACAGCGGTGATGCTTTAATACGCAGCATGTAAAAAAATAAGCTAATTTCCTGCCACCCTTTAATAGTTTTTGTCTAAGTTGTAAATGTCGATAATTTAGGGTTGACTTGCTTATCATGCACCAACATCGGTGAACAAAATCACGAGAGTTGTCCGATAACTATCGTGTGATATAAGAGTTTTAATACGATATCGGATAATGTCAGTATTGAATTTTTATATTATAGATTTTGTGCCAATATGCATGTCGCTTACCAAGTAAATATGCAAGCCTTCTGCCTTTGCACAAGGGTTGGTCACAGCTTAGCAGGGAAGTTTTGCTTATCGACCTTGAGCTGTCTTCAGACCAAAATGCTTTGTTATGCGAGCAGACCATCTGCATTCATAGCACGGAAATTAAATGAACAACAAATGATTAAAAAATAATCAATTATAAACTCATTACATACAATTACGGCATTACCAGAAAGAAATAGTCACTAAGAAAACTAGAAAAGTAATAAAATACAAAAATCAGAGGTTGCGCTAGACATTTTCGTTGTCTGTCATTTTGACTGACAGGGTCATAAAAATCCAGTCATAGTCTATTTTTACCGGTCACTTAAATTTTTAAAATAATAATGATGACATATTCAATAGTATTTAGTTTTCATTCATTTTTAATTAATATTGTAACGCTTGCTTGGCGGCGAAAAATTAGACACGGGAGTCGTGGTATTTTTCTCCCTTTTTACTCTGCTTACCGCCAACAACTCCGCCCCCAAAGAAAAAGAGGCAACGATATAGACCCCAATCACCAACGTCACACAATGATCTTAATTGTGGTTGTCAGCTCAAAATCTTCTAAATATATATTAAATGCATCTTACCAGATATAAAATGACTACTACATAGTCTGTGGTGATCGTTTGGTGCCCAGATTTCTTGTCGAATTACAGCAGTCCATCTCGCTCTCATCCTCCCGGGTCTCTCAGAATACGGTAGAACTTCAAGTCTCTCCGTCTATCTTTTCTGTTACAGCAACCAACCGCCACACACGCCTTCACCATTTTGATTATTAATATTAACGAGCAGAAAAACACGCCGTAATAGGAGGCATGTACGTAGCGGTAATGTGTAAACATGAACAGCTGACACACAATATTGCGGCTCCAGTCAGGGGGGCGGAGTTGTGGCGTCATGTGATTGGGCGGCAATCTTGTCCATCAATTGGATGACGCGCTGGCACACCGGGTGCACCAATAAGAACCTCGCGTTGATGTGTCAATCACGGTGCCGCCGCCAGACCCCGGTGACGCTACAATATTCTGACAGAAGAGCCAACGACGTCATGCATTAAGAGAGACAATAGCTAATTAATATGCTAACTCGCCACCCTGTGGTCTGGGGTGTGAATTGCAACCTGTCAAAATGACGGACGGACGTCAGTTTTTTCCGTCACCGTTTTAAAAAACCGGTGAACGACGGAAAATTCCCGGTTAACGCGACCCCTGACAAAAATCGACGCAAAACCAAAGCAAAATGCATCTTGGGAATTGTCACTGCATTGGCATGTCCAATGATTGCCTGCCTTGTAAGACAATGTATTTGTAAGGCTTTGGTCGCCCTCTAGTGGCACTTCGGGGTAACTACAGTAAACATGTTTTAATTGTGAATTATTCAATTTATTTAATTATGGACATTTTGGCTCATTTCATTTTTTATTTATATGGGACATTTATTTTCAATAACTTCAGTCATAGACTTCACTATTAGTTGACGGGACGCGGAGCTCGGGGCCGATCTGTAGGGGGGCCTATTTTCAAAAACTTAAAATTCCAAATATTTTCAAAACCAAAGCCGCTACTGACCTAAAACCAAAACAGATATCTTCCTTAGGCATATATGAGTCTACATGAGCAACGACATGAAAAAAAGTCATTCCCTGATTCCCTTTTTTTTTTCAACAGCTAATAAATACCTCAATTTTCACACGAGAAACTTAATACTTGAGGAAAGCATGCAGAATCATCTTAGTTTTACTCAACAAAAGCAAATTTTGCATTTTTCTATCATTTTTCTCTTTAAAAAAAACAAATAAACAAGCATATTGTGTGGTTCTCAACATCCAGTACGAGCCGAAACAACGGGCATAGACTTCATAATGATGGGATGTGGGGTCGATTAATTAAGGGCCTGCATTGTTGCCGTGGCCGTCAAAGCTGACCGGGTGGAATCACAGACCGAGAGCTTTTCCGGTGAAAATACTTGTGAATTAATGCTTAAATCCCTGAATTCTTTATAGATATGGATGTAAAACAGTCTCGATTCTTGGTTGAAAGCAAAAAAACCAAAAAAACGTGCAGTTAGCATTTATTCACGTAAATATTGCGAACTATGATGCTCGTCAGTAAGCAAATGTGGAGGCCGTCTTATGTAAACAGAGCTTTTCCGGTGAAAATTATTTTGAATAAATGCTTAAATCTCTGAATTCTTTATAAATATGGACGTAAAACAGTCTCGATTCTCGGTTAAAAGCAATAAAAAACTTGCAGTCAGCATTTATTTTACGTAAATATGTCGAAGTACGATGCTAGTCTGTTAGTCAATGTGGCGGCAGCCTGACAACAAAGAGCTTTTTACTTTGAAAATTCTTGTGAATAAATTAAATCCCCGAATTCTTTATTGATATGAATGTAAAACAGTCTCGATTCTTAGTTAAAAGAGCAAAAAAACGGGCAGCATTTATTTTACGAAAATATGTCTAAGAATGACGCCAATGCATTCGCGGTTAATTTCTCCCATTGATATTTTTTTTCACGTTTCAAAATGCATGCATGGTACGGAAACAATAATAATTACCTTGAATCCTCGAACAAATCACTCCTGAGACAATCCTTCCTGTTTGCATGCCGTACAGCTTTCATACTTTTTCCAACCTAAATCCGGCGTTGGATCGCTGCATGTGTCACTGCGACCGACTGTGAATAACTGAAGCGGAGTGTGGGATGGCCCCCTACTTGAAGGCGTGGCGCAGTGTATGTCGATGTGACCCGTCAATGTAATTTTGAAGTCTATAATTTTACGTAAATATTTCAAGCCAAAGTTACGGTATTGTTTAATCCAACATGGCAGCCATCACGAAACAATGAACTTTTTAAGTTGAAAATTTCTGTAGATATGAACGTAGAACAGTCTAGACTCCTGATTAAAAGCAAAAAAAAGGGGCATTTATCATTCATTTTACGTAAATATTTCAAGCTAAATTTTGGCTAATTTTTTCCATTCTTTCTCTTGGATTCACAATGTTTCAAAGTGCATGCATGGTACGAAAAATATATTACCTTGAATCCTTGACCAAATCACTCGAGACACTCCTGCCTGCTTGTATGCAGTAAAACCTTCGTCCAATTTCCACCTAAATCCGGCGTTAAAACACAGCATATGTTTCAGTTTGAATAGTGAAAGCCACCTCAATGCTCTATGGGTCAGCCCCCTATTGGAAGGCGTGGCGCAGTCTGTGGGAGTTGTCTTGTCATCTGATGGTGGAGTATATGCTTAAGTTGAAATTATTCTCTTATTTGCCTACTATTTCTTATTTGAAAAACCATTAAGTTGTTACATTTATCATTATTAAAGCATCCAGTGGGGCATCACAATACAATTAGCAATAACACGTGAAGTGCACAACAGCAAATATCAGTATCAGTTGGATATTGTTATCAGGTTATCGGTTAAAAAGTCATTATCGGGCAACTCTAAATATTACCTTTGCCTTGAGTTTAAGTGTCTGACTGGTAACTGTCACATCGAATCCCGTTGCATAGACTTCATAATGATATTGACGGGTCAGATTCGACCTTCACTGCGCCACGCCTTCAAGTAAAGGGCCATCCCACATTCCGCTTCAGTTATCCGCAGTCGGTTGCAGCGACACACGCAGCGATCCAGCGCCGGATTTATGTTGAAAAAGTACGAAAGCTGTACCGCATGCAAACAGGAATGATTGTCTCAGGAGTGATTTGTTCGAGGATTCAAGGTAACTATTATATTTTTCGTTTTTTCAAAAGAATTTTCAACGTAAAAAGCTTTCTTGTAAGGCTGCCGCCACATTGTCTAACATTGTTAATTTCAATATTATTAGTAGTAGTTTTTGTTTTATTTTTATTTATTTATTTTTATTCTATTTGTGACTACATGCAATTTTCATGTATAATTTCATTTCCTATTTTGATTGTCTTGGTTTTTACGTTTTATTGATTTAAATGTGATTTTTATGATCTTCATGTGATTGAAAGCGCTTTGAATTGCCTTGTGTTGAATTGTACTTTATAAATAAATTTGCCTTGTCTTGCCTAACAGACTAGGTGCTGTGTCACCAGTAGGTAGATGGCGCTGTAGTGTAAAGCGCTTTGAGCGCCTTGAAAGGTGGAAAAGCGCTATATAAGTATAACACCATTTACCATTTACCATTTTTCGACATATTTACTTAAAATAAATGCTAACTGCACGGATTTTTTTTTTTTGCTTTTAACCATGAATCGAGACTGTCTTACGTCCATATCTAGAAAGAATTCGGGGATTTAAGCATTTATTCACAAGAATTTTCATCGGAAAAGCTCTGTTTACATAAGGCAGGCGCCACATTAACTGACAGACTGGCATCGTACTTCGACATATTTATGCAAAATAAATGCTGACTGCACGTTTTTTTTGTTTTTTTAAACCAAGAATCAAGACTGTTTCACGTCCATCTCTATAAAGAAATCAGGGATTTAAGCATTTATTCACAAACATTTTCACCGGAAAAGCTCTGGTTCCATATGGTGGCCGCCACATTGGCTGACGGACTAGCATCGTTCTTCGAGATATTTCCGCAAAATAAATGCTTACTGCGCGTTTTTTTTTTTTTTTTTTTTTTTTTTTTTTTTTTTTTTTGCTTTTAACCAAGAATCGCGACTGTTTTACATCCATATCTATGAAGAAATCAGGGATTTAAGCGTTTATTCACAAGAATTTTGACCGGAAAAGCTCTGTTTACATATGGTGGCCGCCTCATTGTCCAACAGACTAGCATTGTACTTATTTACGTAAAATAAATGCTAACAGCACTATTTTATTTTGCTTTAACGAAGAATCGAGACTGTTTTGTGTCCACGTCTATAAAGAATTCAGGGATTTAAGCATTTATTCACAAGAATTTTCAACGAAAAAAGCTCTTTGTCAGTGATTCCACCCGGTCAGCTTTGACGGCCACGCCAACAATGCAGGTCCTCGATTAATCGTCCCCGTGTCCAGTCAATATCATTATGAAGTCTATGCCCGCTGTTTGGGCTCGAACTGGATGTTGAAAACCACACAATATGCTTGTTTGTTTGGGGTTATTTTGTTTTAGGTTCAGGCACACTCACTCTTCGCATTAGTATGTCAGCGCTATTGCTGATCGATCATCTGCCCGCTCTCTCCAAACGTGGTCTTGCATTTGTTCAATCGCAACTGTCGGATTCAAATCAAGTGCAATTTATTTGTCTTACAAGTGCAGGAGACACATAGTTGCAACCCAACTTAATCAGGGTCGGAAAGAGGAGGCCTGGAAAGCGGATCGATGCTTCATCCTACCTGCCGTGGCTTTGAGAAGGAGGGTAGGGGCGGCAAACCTGAAAGATAGATTGCTCTGGCGCACATTGCGATGAATTTGGTCAATGAGCATGATTATTGTCAAGTGGCTGTATTTGCTACTTCATGTTGTGTCTGTGCAGGGTATCTGACATGCTTGATACCATCAAAGTGCGGTTTGTTATGCATGAGAGTGTTTGGCTTACCCCAGGGGAAAGCAATAAAGCTGAGGTAACAATGATCTTAGCTTTGCCACTGTGTAATAGGCATGAAGTAAAAAAAAAAAAAAAAAAAAAAAGTTATTTCCAAGTCCACACCTGCGGGTAATAGCAATGGCAAAGTAGTGCTAAAGTAGACATCAAATTGCAGATTTTAAGTATTGGCTGGACTGTTTTTCGAGCAGTGAGTTGAGAAAAAAACATTTCCAAGCTGTTCGCCAACGTCTGTTGTATGTTACTGATGTTTGAGTGGTGCTTTAAGTGTCAAAAGCACTCAAGAGTACAAAGTAGTCGGCACTTGAGGTGCTTGTCAAGTCACATTAGAAGACGTCTGTACGAACGAAAGCTGTAGACATGGAAAACATTATCAAACCAAGCTTCCTACTGTACATTTTTCCCTTAGGATCCCCGACTTTATATCAAAATCCAGAACAGTAAGGTTTCTATACAAAAACAGTACCGTAGTATGATTCATTAAAGAGAAACCACAAGGATCCCAGAATGGCGTACCGCAAGCAACACGTCACTTCCGTTCAAAAATATTAATGACGTTAGCTACTGTTGCTAAGGGAGGACACGCCGCCGTTTGTCCCCAATAGGAAATGAATGGAAATCGTGTACGAAGGAAAGGTTTACAAAGCTAAACCTACCAATTCTCTCCGAAATGATGTCCCTGGTGCCAAATTCACTTGCAAAGATGTGGAAGTACATAAAAATGTTCAGTTAAAGAGATGGCTTGAGTGTCGAGGGCTGAAAAAGACGAAAAAAATAAGCCGACCTTTATGGGGCGCCGTTTGTAAAGCAGCACATGCCGAAAATTACGACAACAACATTTTTTCACATTTAGCGCCACGCAGTGTCAAAAATGTGGTGTGAAATGTTTGCAGTCACTTTTTTTTTTGCACATTTACAACATTATTCAGCAACTTAAATATTTATTTTTAAATAATACGTATTGGACTTGAATGTTTAAATCCAGAACTAAATATTTATTTAAATCTTAAATGTAAATCTTAAATTTATATTATATATTTATATATATTTTTTTTAATTTATATCCTAAATATATCTAAGCAATTTATATCCAAAATATATATCCTAAATTTGAATTTTATATTAAATCCTAAATGTTAATGTTATATCTAAATACTATATTTAAATCTTAAATCTGGAAACAGTTGAAATTAAATATTTAGCGTAATATGCAAATTCACATGACTGGGACCGGAAGTAACAAAATAAAAGCTGTAGCAGCTCAAACTGTTTGTTTACGTTGCTTGAAAATGAATAAAACCTACTCAACGGTGGCAGTCGGCTCTTGGACATGATTTATGGTGATAATAACAATATCTAGGTAAAATACACATTTAGGAGAAACCATTTGAGTATTTTGTGCTTTTAGTGTCAATTTTACGCACGAGCCCTGTAAAGTTACTAAGAATAGCCACGAGGGGTCTCTGTTGGACTCGACTAGAGCGCAAGGTTGCCTTTTCTAACTTCAACTGCAAAAATCCCGCGTTTCTCACTGGGAAACCTTTGTATTGCAGTCAGAATAGCTCTGCCAATAGTCTCAGGTAAATTTGACTCGCCTGACATATTTTCTTACAGCCCACCTTCGCCAACTGCAAGGAACGCGTGTGTGACGATCACTCAGCACAGACCTTAAAGGCTAAAGCAACATGGCATATCTAGCCAAGATAAGAAAATAAAACTTACCAAGCAGCACCTGAGACGTGTTTCACAAAAGGAGCCTGGACCTGTATGTGGGACCGGGGGAAGGTGCAGCACGTCACATGAGTGACATGACCAAACACTGCTAAGATGCGTGCTAACTACACATACATGAGAAATTGTCACACATTGTGAACTTATGACAGAAACTATGGCGAATTTTCCTCTCGTTCTTGTCTCGTCAGACGACAACAGGCATCCATCTTGTTATGTTTTAGTCACCCAAGACACGTTTTTAGCTCGTCATAGTTATGAAAAAAATTGCTCGTCGATGAAATATTTTCGTCATCATATGGCAAAACAACACTGTTTCAGAGGAAGCTGACCTTTCCTTGCAGTCTTAGAGCAATCGCCACAGGTCTGTCCATAAAAGATGTTGCACTATTATTCTCTACAATGCAAATTCTTGCCATGGAAAAAAAAAAAAAACAAGTTTATGCCGCTGTATGTTAACACTCAGCAGACCTCTCGGGCACTCACACAGTTTGTTGTGTTTGCTGTGAATTGCATGCGTGGCATTTTCCGCTAGCCTGCTCGCCTCATTTGTGTTGGACTGCTAATTAGTCAAGCAAGTGGGAAGCCATTAAGGGACATAAGGTCTGTTCTCAACAGAAAAAAGTGTCCTGGTTCACGGATGGCGTTTGAATATACAGTACAGTTAAATGCTGCTACTTTAAAGACAAACCCAACTATAAAAAAAAAAAAAAAATGACATCGTGACAGAGGAATACAACAATGTATTGTTGCAGAAACCAGTTAGATTAGAGCAGACCATTAGGTCAGTGTAACTAGATGATGTTCCCTTCCTGTATAACATACCGGAGGCAAAAAAAGATATTTGCTTACACTAATCCTTTGTTGACTGATTGTGTGACCACCTACTGTTAAGCTATAGAGGCAACAATGGAGGGTCATGTAATCAAACTAGGGCTGAAACTATCGATTATTTTAGTAGTCAATTAATCAATGAACTAGTTAGTCCAAATAATCGAGTAATCGGATAAGGAACATGAAAAATTAAAATACTTGGGATAAGCCTTAAACGGTATAAAAAAATAAATAAATGAGGATCTATGTACAACAAAAGAACAATTGGCTAACTTACACAGCAAAAGTCCGCTAGCTTAAATGCCATAAAATACAAACTTTTTTTTAACAATGCTCCTAACAAATGGTTCAGACTTATATTCCCACAAAAAACAACTACATATACCTATAAACTAAATTACGAATGCATTAAAAAACATGAGCCCAAACAAAAACTTAGCTTACGTGGGTCTTAACAGGAAGCAGTTGGATTCAGCCATGTAAAATGAGCCAGACCAGAGGGCAGTGAAATCCATCCATCCATCCATTATCTTCCGCTAAGTCCGGGGTCGGGTCGCGGGGGCAGCAGCTTTAGCAGGGAAACCCAGACTTCCCTCTCCCCAGCCACTTCAGCCAGCTCCTCCGGCGGGATTCCAAGGCGTTCCCAGGCCAGCCAAACGACATAGTCTCTCCAGCGTGTCCTGGGTCGACCCCGGGGCCTCCCGCCGGTGGGACATGCCCGGAACACCTCTCCAGGGAGGCGTCCAGGAGGCATTCGAACCAGATGCCCGAGCCACCTCAACTGGCTCCTCTCAACGCGGAGGAGTAGCGGCTCGACACCAAGCCCCTCCCGGATGACCGAGCTTCTCACCCTATCTCTAAGGGAGAGCCCGGACACCCTGCGGAGGAAACTCATTTCGGCCGCTTGTATCCGGGATCTTGTTCTTTCGGTCACGACCCACAGCTCGTGACCATAGGTGAGGGTAGGAACGTAGATCGACCGGTAAATCGAGAGCTTCGCCTTTTGGCTCAGCTCCTTCTTCACCACAACGGACCGGTTCCCACCCTAATCTATAAAACTAAATGTAAACACTTTCAAAATAAACCATTATAATGCCACTTTATTTAAACAAATATTCGAAGCAACAAAATTTTAATTCGAATTTTTTTTTTCTTATCGAATACTCGAGTTAATCGATTAATCGTTGCAGCACTAAATCAAACATGTTTTTATTCTTACTTCAGATATTATGTTTTAAAATTGCATCATTTTACAAATACCAGATCAAGAGCAGCTGTGAAAGTAACTCAATATTTGAGAAAGTGATAACGTTACCCCACCCTTCATCAGGGATCGGATATTAGACATGTGGAAATGTAGCTGGAGGGGAATTTAATCTTCCAGAGATTGTTCTTCAACTATCATCTAACTCGCTTTGGGGGGGTTCCGGTGACGTGTGATGGGGAATAAAGCCTCTGAATTAAATTTCGGCAGAACTTGTTATTTCCATGCAGGACTGTTGGGTGCTGGGATGCTCAGAGTTGTGCTTCTAATTAATGGCTTCATCTATACTCTTGACATCAATCATTGTCAAGCATCTTGGTGTGGATATCCTTCAGTGTGAAACAGTTTGCCCTGACGGCCCTAAAACTGCAATTAGGACTAAATATACGCCAACTCATTTGCCGTGGTGACCTCTGAAGGGAAAAGCCGAAAGGGAAGAAGAAAATATGAAACAGGCCACTTCTCAATATTTAGGTACACGAGTATGTACTCGTGTTCTTGGGAAGTTCGCTCTTGTCTTGTTGTATTGTTGTCTGCTATTTGGGGTCCTACCCTGCTAGTGTAACGGGTACACAGAAAGTGTATCCGTTGTAGCACTCGGAAACCTCCCCGCCGATTCCTTCATGTAAGGTCGCTAACGGCTGCGCCGTTGGCTCGAGCTTTATTGGCGCAGTGGTTACCGAACTTGCCTGCCGACTAGAATCGTCGCGGCGCGCGGGTTCGCATCCCAGCCTAGTCAGAGGTGGGAGCGGAACGCGGGGCGGCACAGAACAGACTCGGGTTACAAGTGGGGGCTCGTCCGGGATCGGCAGCGAAGGTTTCGGGGGGAGAGTGTAACGGGTACACAGAAAGTGTATCCGTTGTAGCACGTGGAAACCTCCCCGCCGATTCCTTCATGTAAGGACGCTAACGGCTGCGCCGTTGGCTCGAGCTTTATTGGCGCAGTGGTTACCGAACTTGCCTGCCAACTAGAATTCGTCGCGGCGCGCGGGTTCGCGTCCCAGCCTAGTCAGAGGTGGGAGCGAAACGCGGGGCGGCACAGATCAGACTCGGGTTACAAATGGGGGCTCGTCCGGGATCAGCAGCGAAGGTTTCGGGGGGAGAGTGTAACGGGTACACGCAGAGTGTATCCGTTGTAGCATATTTGTAACCCGAGTCCGTTCTGTGCCGCCCCGCGTTCCGCTCCCACCTCTGACTAGGCTGGGACGCGAACCCGCGCGCCGCGACGAATTCTAGTCGGCAGGCAAGTTCGGTAACCACTGCGCCAATAAAGCTCGAGCCAACGGCGCAGCCGCTAGCGTCCTTACATGAAGGAATCGGCGGGGAGGTTTCCACGTGCTTCAACGGATACACTTTCTGTGTACCCGTTACACTCTCCCCCCGAAACCTTCGCTGCCGATCCCGGACGAGCCCCCATTTGTAACCCGAGTCTGTTCTGTGCCGCCCCGCGTTCCGCTCCCACCTCTGACTAGGCTGGGACGCGAACCCGCGCGCCGCGACGATTCTAGTCGGCAGGCAAGTTCGGTAACCACTGCGCCAATAAAGCTCGAGCCAACGACACAGCCGTTAGCGACCTTACATGAAGGAATCGGCGGGGAGGTTTCCAAGTGCTACAACGGATACACTTTCTGTGTACCCGTTACACTTCCGGATTTGCGGACCGTAACAGATTTGTTGGCTTTCATCTAAGGACTTGAGTTACTGATTGCAGCTAATAGATCGATAAGCAGTACACATACTATCGATGTAGAAAAAAATAGGATGGTCCTTGTGGTGTTACTTACTGTTACAAATAGTGCTCTAGACGAACACTACCGGTGTTCTGCGATCCTTTCTACGCGGCGAGACGGCCAACACATGCGCACAACATTTAAAAGCTGCGAGTATTTACTATTTGTGTTTTTATTGAGTATTTTATTACTTTTTCATTGCCTCAAAAGACTTTTTACATGTGTTTCCCTTTCATACTTTTAAGCATAGTGTTGTCTTTTGTTAGCGTTAAAGGGTAGCTGAAGACCAATTCATGAGCGTTTTACTCGATTAAATCTTATTGAATGCATCATGCGCTGTCTCAAAACTTACATTACCCAAAAAATTGTTTGAATTGACCAAGTAGTTTTGGAGTTACTGCCATAGCAACACCTTAGCAACTTAGCCGCTACCTGATGACGTCAATTCCTGAAGACCTCGCCAGCACTGTAATATGAAAGTATAGCACCACGCTATCCTTGCAATACATTGCAAACATTTTCTGGGTTTTACTCGCGAGATTCGTCATGCCATCTCAATGTGTAGCGATGAATTGCTCGCACGAAGGCTCGAGACTATGAGTGGCCCAAAAAACTGTCTTCTGCAAGGATTTGGACATGTTTTGTGAGAGTCTAGCTTAAGAACTTCTCTCCGGCTCCTCGATCGCGTCTTTGTTTTCAAGTGACGACAACTTTGAAAGTCAGAATGGGTTCAGAAGAACAAAATACACGTTCTGGAGTGGCCAAGTCGAAGTCCAGACTTGAACCCCATTGAGATGCTGTGGCATGACCTTAAGACAACGATTCAGGCATTCATGCCACACATCCCAGGAATCTGAAACTACACTAGTTTTGTCGGGAAGAATGGGCCAAGATTAGTCCTGATCGATGTGCCAGACTGATCTGCAGCTACAGGACGCGTCTGGTTGAAGTTATTGCTGCCGGGGGGGGGGGGGGCACAAAATATTAAATGTGATGGTTTGCCTACTTATTTGCCCCCTTCTGTCATTGTTTGCATACTATACTCATTAAAATATGAAAATCTATAAATGTTTAGGTAGTTTTAGTTAAAGCAGACACTGTTTTTTCATCTGTGTGATTTTGACAAACATCAGATCACATTTGATGGTGATTTCATGCAGAAATGTGAGAAATTCCAAAAGGTTCTGATACTTTTTCATACCACTGTATCTTTTAAGAACTACAAGTCTTTCTATCTGTGGTTTCCTTTAAAAGCCCTGTCATTGCCAATCAGACAACTCTAACCTAAGCAACACTGGAAATTTGTGTCAGAATCTCTCTACAGAACCAGTTGAATGAACCATGAGATGAGCAAACATTTCAGGCTAAACTAGGCACTCCAATTGAGGCAAAAAGACATGACACTTGCAGTGGCTCACTAAGAAGAAAGCAGGATGCAGAGGCAGTAAATTGAGCTGTTGGTCCTCCCTTTTACATAAGGAGCAAGAGGCAGAGGCTGTGCTTGTGCTTGCCTAAAATGGGTCACATACACAGCACTGCATTCGACAGCCCTATTAATCATGGAAGGAACGCAGTTGGTGCCATTGGCTTTGCTCAGCAGGTGATTTGTCCCTTTGGATACGATGAGGGAGACACCCCATTCCCCCCCACTCTACCTTCATGCGTTCTCTCTTCTCGTCTCGTCTCTCGGTTGCCCCGATGCCGAAAAAGGTTCTGCTCGCATGCCTTCCACGGAACAGATTCGCAACCTTCTTACTTTTAATGCTTCGTTGCCTCAATTTATTTCCGTTTCCTCCTCTTTCTGTCCTTGAAACATTTACCTTTAAAAAAAAAAAAAAAAAAACCACAGTATTCACTTCCACTTTCCGATAAGGGTGTAACGGTACATGTATTTGTATTGAACCGTTTCGGTACGTGGTGCTCGGATCGGAACGGAGGCGTACCGAACGAGTTTCTGACGTAATGTAACCCTTTCTTTTTGAGGCTGTGAGTCGATCGGGTTACAGTTTCTTTGTGTAGATTATATTTACTCCGTCTTCTCTCCTATAATGAGGACCAACACGGTAGGACAGTAACAACCCAGAAAAGTCAACGGCGCGACAACGTGGCCACCGCGAGAACGCAGTGAAACGCGGCCGTTAAAGTCAATCAGCCAATGCACACCAGTCGCAGTGCGGCCCGCGTGTTAGACGCGTCCCAGGAGCGGCTCAACATGACGCACGTGGAAAGAACGGCAGAGTTTATAATTTGACGTGAGACGCGACCCTCCTGTGTCAATACTACTACCGGTAGCTAGGATCGGGCAGACCGGAAGTCACTCGTGTAAAAATACGGTGGATCCGGTCGATTTTCAAACTAATATGCAATCGTAATCCACTTTTTGAGTCAATCAGATTTCTTGAGTGGTAGAACGGGGCACAGTTGACTTGTCTTTGTTGATTTACTGCTGTCTTCTCTGCTATAATAATAACCAACACGGCCCCGTGTTCAATACAAAACCCTCCTACCACAACAAAACAAGTAGGAACTAATATTCACATAGGAACTAAAGTTATACAACATAAAATATACAATATAAATGACTACTACATCACATTGGTAAAATATAAGCACAAAATAAATAATAGCCCATTTAACTAAAATAAATTGAAATGAGCTAAAACACCTGTAATTAGATAATAAGAATAATACACAGATCCTGCTTACACAATTAAATTTATTAATTTCTGTGTGCCGCTTTAATTTGAGAAAATCCACCAATAAAGCTTTTGGAAACCGTTCATAAGAAAAAAAAATGATTCATTGAGGCATTTCATTTGTAAAATACATGTTAAAATCTTTGTCATTGGGATTGCTTTTATCTTTAGCACAGGACTTCTTTTTTCTTCTTTCTTACAGAAAGAAAGCTGACCAATACGCGGAGTCCGAAAGGCAAATTGTTGTTGGATTATCTTTAAAAACCCGCTACTTTTTGAGCAGAATTCTAGCTTTGTATAGGCTAATGTTCCTATTGTTGAAAGCAAAAAGGTGAGTAATAAACAACTAGCCATTTCTATTTTGCGTTTTTTTTTCTTACTGTACCGAAATGAACCGAACCGTGACCTCAAAACCGAGGTACGTGCCGAACCAAGATTTTTGTGTACCGTTACACCCCTACTAGCTGAAGACTCTCACTTCTCTAAGGTTTTTCTGAAATCATTTTCAATTTTTCTAAAATCATTGACATTCTATCAACTAATGTGAAACGTGATTAATTTCAAGCCGATTTTTTAAGAGACTTGATTCATTTTTTTACAACCACAAAAAAAAAAAATAAATAAATAGGGCTGTCAAAATTAGCGCGTTAACAGGCGGTAATTAATTTTTTAGATTAATCACGTGAAAATATTTGATGTATTTAACGCACATGCACCGCTCAAAAAGATTAAAATGACAGCAAAGTGTCATTTCCACTTGTTACTTGTGTTTTTTGGTGTTTTGTCGGCCTCTGCCGGCACTTGGGTGTGACTGATTTTACGGGTTTCAGCAACATGAGCATTGTTTAATTATTGACATCAACAATGGCGAGCTTCTAGTTTATTTTTTGATTGAAAATTTTACACATTTTATTAAAACGAAAACATTAAAAGGGGTTTTAATATAAAATTTCTATAACTTGTACTAAAATCTTTTAAGAACTACAAGTCTTTCTATCCATGGATCGCGTTAACAGAATGTTAATGTTAATGCCATCTTGTTGATATATTGTGCTAATAAACAAATACAGTACTTATGTACAGTATTTTGAATGTTTATGTCAGTCTTGTGTCTTATCTTTCCATTCCAACAATAATTTACACAAAAATTTTAGAGATGGTTTGAATTGCGATTAATTACGAATAATTAATTTTTAACCTGTGATTAACTCGATTAAAAATTTTAATTGTTTTTTTTAATTTGAATTTATTTATTGTCATTGTCATTTGTCATCATCATCATCACATCAGCATCATCATCATCAGCATTAAATCATGTAATAAGGGAAGAAATGAAAGGAAGAAAAAAAGATAAAAAAAAGTTTGACAGCAACAACAAAAAAAAAGTCCAAAACCAATTGAGATTCCAGGAATTTGAACTATAAGTTACGGGAAAATCTAATATAGTATCAAGTCATGGTGCTTTTAAGAGCTTTCAAATCAATACTAATGGAATCCTGAGGCATTCAGCAAATTTAATTTAGACAAAAATTGAATAGGTGATGCTGTTGGAATTAGTCTAAACTAAACTCTATCACTACGGATTCTGTGACATCCCTGACTCAGATGTTTTTCAGTGTTATTTGATCTTTCTATTGAAAGTTTGTGACTTAAAAGTGAGGAAAAAGAAAGTCAAAACAAGGTCAAAAAGAATTTTGGGGAACAGTCCCCAAGAAAAGACTGTGATTGCAAGTCTCTAATAGACACCTTGGTGTGCCAAGCTTATTAGCTACTGTATGTTGGTGCAAAATATAGACTTTTTCCCTAGGCCAATAATGCTGCAAAAATAGTCAAACTTTCCATTGACCGACTACAGTTTTTCTGCACGGTACATTAGCACCATGGGAGAAGGACACAAATTGGATATACCTTCACACACTGAGCCTTCTGCAGCGATCTGGTCAATGTTTTCTGTGCTAACTGGCCAAAAAAGCACCCTTGTGCATTCTTTAAACTATTTATAGCTGACTGGTGACACTAATGACTCCTGTTAACAGCGTCCATGTTTCTAGTTGCCCTTTTAGCCCCGCTAGCTCATGCCGTTTCTCACGCTCTGCCTCTACCTATGCTATGTTCTTTCTCCAAAAGCACATAGACGGTAAGTACACACCGCTCAACCTAGATCATAAATAACTGCTACTACAAGGAATGGGCATTGGATAATATTTCTTGTGTTGGCGACGGTGGTCAATGGCGAGTTTTAAAATGTTGTTTTTAATGGAAATCTATCCAGACTTCTGTTTTGTTGCCAGTGGCGAATTGATCAGAATACTTCATATTTCATGACTGTTCAGACTACAAAAGAGGCATCCAGTTTCAGTTTCAAAAATCAGATTTGTCAGTCTCAACAAGGCCAATCAACTTTCAATGCCTTATTTTCTTTTCTTTCTCCTTTAGAGCTGAAACGATTACTCGAATAATTCGAGTAACTCGATTTTAAAAATTGATCGAGGGATCTACTCCGCCTCGAAGAATCGTTTGATTTTGCCAGCTCTAAGCATGACGTATTGCCCGAACTACTTTTATTGCACCACATCGCGCCAACATTACATGCATACAGGAAGAAGGCAGAGGCAGTGGATATATTTGATTTCAACCATGAAAAATATCGAGGTCACGACGATGAGGCTGAGGAAAGCAAAGAGAAAGGCACCAAACCGGTCCTTAGCCTCACATCATCTCCAGATCAACAACTCACCTACAGGTATGTGACTTTCAGCTAACAAACAATCTTGTAATCCTGATACTGAGCTCATTTTTGTGTGTCCACCCCCCCCCAATATCCTGTACTGCTCACCTGTCAAAACTGCCTGCCTGCCTGCCTGCCTGCCCTTTCACCTGTTCTATCACCAAACTGCCCACCGGATTCTTCGGACACTAACACTCCCTCTCATCGTCAATGAATCATGTCCCCCGTTACCCCAGAACCTTAACAAATACAATATGTATTTTACAGTCTAAAAATAGGTCATCTTTAATGTTGAGTTGCTTGTTCCAATTAAAATATTTTGTGAAACAACAGTGTAATATTGTTATGTTATTGTATGTTGCATTAATAAATGGCATGAAAAACTGTTGTCGTTGTTGCTTCTAATAGGCCAATTTAATTTACAATATAAACACATTACAATATGATACATTGAACAAAATGCACTCCAAATTTAATACTGAAAACGGTTTTGATACAAATCTGGTCCAGATTGGGTAACATGTGTGCCATATCCGGGCCATACATTAATGTCTTGTCTGCTACTTTGGACCAGTTCTGGCCCTAAACTGGTTGCTGATCCGGGAGGTAACTCCTGAGTTTGGGCTACTGTTCAAAAAGACACTGGGGTGGATCCGTTTTACGAAGCTGGGCCGAAATTTGCAGTACATCTGGCCCATATCCACTCCAGTTATATTTTGTTATCTGGGTACAGCACGTCTTCAATGCTGCAGCTCCACTAAAGGCACCCCGTTTACTCTCAAAGCAGAGGAATGATATTCGGGACAAGGTCAAATTAAGTAACGTAGCGCTAATATATAAGATTACTGTTACTGTACCTTGCTAACGTAACGCTAGGTTTCTATTAATTATGACCACTGTCGATGCTTGGCTAATGTGTCTTTCATACAGGCTTTATTTAATCTGTAATAACACAGTGCTGTTGAGAGAGAAGGGTGAAAAATAAAAACATAATAAAGCTAACTGTAAATTTTAGCTCTGTAGTCATTGATGGATAAAACACCAGGTAGCACTGGTGCCTAATGTGCTCCAATACAGCAAGTATCATACATTTATTTTGAACACTGCAAAAACTCAAAATCCTATCAAGACTTACAATTTAGACCAACTTAAAACTTAACTAGATCTTATAAATAGCTTGACACAAATGGAAATTCAATGGCGTACCACACGCAACACGTGACTTTTGCTCATTAATACTCATGAAGTTCGCAATTCTTGCGAGACAGGTCAAACTCGCGTTTGTCCCTAATGCTAAATGTACAGAAATAGTGTACAAACGATATATTTACTGAGCTAAACATACCAATTCTGTCTGAAAATGATGTCCCTGGTGCCAAATTCACTGGTAAAGATGTGGAAGAATATACAAATGGTCAGTTAAAGAGATGGCTTGTGTGTCGAGGGCTGAAAAAGAGCCGACCTGCTCTAGAGGTAGCTTTTTTTAATCGACACTTTTCTTATGTGTATTGCCTTACGCCATTGACAACGACATTCTCCTGTTTCAACAATTTATCTTTTACCACCATATGCCCTGTCTATCATATATTATATCGTCTGGTGTTTTACGTCTCTGACCGTTCTTGGGGGGAATTTACATTGCTATTTTTGGGTAGCGATCGCAAATGCTACTCGGTGACACTAAACGAACACATTAATAACAAATCTTATTTCTATAATTTATTTACACTTCCCCCTTACGAAAGTTTTTTTTTTTTTTTTTTCCGACAAAAGTGGCGGTCAGATACCATTTAAATTTTTTTCAGGTCATTCATTGTCAGCAGCAGCACGGCAAAACGCCACTCTAAAAATAAAATATCAAAATGGCTTACCTCTTCGTCCTCTGTAGGACCATGGCCCCCAACAAAATGTTTACTGCATATAAAGGTGAATTGTTTCACCTTGCTGGCGTTAAACTGGTCTTTTGGACGTCCGCACAAGTTGATCCATTGTTCACATTTTTTCCTCTTTTTTGGCTTCAGGAAACGTATGAAGAAAACATCCGTCATATGTCGTAATGTCTAGAGTCATTTCTATAAGTTCCATAGCAGCAGTGTTTTCTCGGCATGTTCTTTTTTTGAAAGATTACTGGCAGAAAACAAGCAGTAATAACTTGTTGTAAGCGAGTGCGTGTCTATGTTGACCCAGTTCTGGGTTACGATGGCGATGTCACGGTCTAAAAATAGCATTCGTGCGGTACGCTATTGAAACTAGTGCTGCAACGATTAATCGGTTAACTCGAGTATTCGATTAGAAAAAAAATATTCAAATTAAATTTTGCTGCCTCGAGTATTCATTTAATTAAAGTGGCATTGGAATGGTTTGTTCTGAAAGTGTTTGCATTTAGTTTTACTGATTTGGGTGGATACACTGCCCTCTAGTCGGCCTCATTTCACATGGCTGAATCCAGTTGCTCCCTGTTAAGACCAACATAAGCTACGTTTTTGTTTGAGCTAATGTTTTTTAATGCATTCATAATTTAGTTTAAAGGTACAGTTAGCCGTTTTTTGTGGGAATATTATTTTGAACTATTTGTTAAGAGCATTGTAAAAAAAAAAAAAAAAAAAAAAAAAAAAAAGTTGGCATTTTATCACATTTAAACCAGTGGACTTTTGCTATGTAAGTTAGTCAATTGTTCTTTTGTTGCACATATATCCTCATTTATTTTTTTATACCGTTTGAGGCTCAGGTCAGGTATTTTAATCCCGATTACTTGATTATTCGAACTAACTAGTTCATTGATTAATCGACTACTAAAATAATCGATAGATGTAGACCTAATTGAAACACATTGGGAAAAACACCTAACTTTTAAGTGTGTTATCAAGTGTAATGACATTTTTTGGAAAGAAATAAGATCTTATTTAAAAAAAAAAATCTTACGTTTTTTGAGTGAAAGCAATGAATTTGTTCTTTTTTTAGTCACATCTGAAATGCAATTGTTGGCTGTTTTTCAACCATGTACATCTAAAATAAAGACTGATTGTCTAAAAGCGGTCCAATTTTAGGTGAAATGTCATGTTTTCTTATGTATATTTATAAATACTTTTTACCTTAAAAAAATATATTTTATCCAATCACTCGATTAATCGATTGAATTTTTAATACAAAACTTAATTACTAAAATATTCAATATCAGCAGCCTTAATCTCCTTAAAGAGAAAACTAGTTTAGAGCAAATACACAACACCTTTACTGCCTGCAGCAAATAAGTGCACTCCACAATTATTCAAGCAGATCACATAAGTACCACTTTCATAAAATCAGTTACGCTGCTAATTAAATACCAATTTATCTATCATAATCACGGTTTCTTAACCCTTCGTGCAGTAAATATTGTCGATTGTGTTGTTATACATTTGTCTACTTATAAGCAAAAGACGTGAAAGAAATACTCATTTAGATACTGTAATTTTCGGACGATAAAGCACATCTGACTACAAGCCGCAACTTTCAATTTACATCAGAAGATAGTAACCATTAACGCTTTATTTGACAGAGGTGTCATGAGACTATCATAAGAAAGCCTTAATTATGTCATCCTGACACTTTCATGAGCATTAATGAATTCTTGTGATGGATGTCATTATGTGTCATCCAGCAAATTATCTCACTTTTGAAAGGATGTAAAAGATCTGGACTGGACATAAATGGATTTAATGACAAAATTTGATGGATGACACTTAATGACATCTGTCTTTAGCAGTCATTATTGTCCATGACAGTGTCATGTCATAATTATGAGGGTCTACCTATTAACCCATAAAAATCGACAAATAAGTTGCACTGGACTATAAATCACAGGATTCACAATGAGGGGAAAAAAGTAGCGGTTAATAGTCCAAAATGTACGGTTTATACGCAGTGGCAGACTTGGCAATTTTGGGGCCTAAGGCGAACATATCCAGGGGCCCTCTTCATGGGTCAGGGGTTAAAAAGGTGAGAAGGGTGTGGAGGAAATATGTTCCGGTACACTAGGGCTGTCCTAAACGACAAATTTTCTCCTGATTAGTCAGCCGACTAGTTTTACGATAAGTCGACTCATCTAATAATTTTCTTTCTTTTTTTTTTTTTTTTACTAATTTAGCAATGGAATTTTTGTTTTGATGCTTATTAATTCACAAAACCATTTTGGAACACTTAAATTCTTTATTAAAGTACAAATAGTCATGTAAATAACAATAATTAATCACAAATAAACAATGAGGTTAAATGCTAATAGCATTTACTAGTGCAAAAGAATGGAAAGTAAACAGATTCAGAACCCTGACTTTACCTTTCCAACATTATTCAAAACAATTCTTTAAAAAAAATTCTAGCATTATTATAGTATACTACTATTTATAATAGTAGTATAATAATTATAATAATTATTCATTGCCAATCATATTTGTCATTTGAAAGCTATTCTTAGTGTAGAATCTGTATTCTGTAGTATTTACTCAACATATTATAATATTAATTAATTCATGGAGAGCACCTTCGCTCATGTGTTCGAAATAAACGATAGCCGACATGCAAAGTAGCAAGTGCGCTGTAAAAATAGCGAGCCTAGTGGCGTATAAGACGTGGGAGAGCTAAGTGAAGCTAACGAACAGCTAAGCGGAGCTAAGCGATGCTAAACAGAGCTAAGCGAAGCTGAACGGTGCTAAATGAAGCAAAGCTGTCACGTCTCGGAAGTCTTGTTAATGTTTTGTGTTGATTCATGTCAGATTCTTTTATTTTGGTAGTGGCGTGCCTCCTAGAGTTAACTACTTCCTGCCCTTGCTAATCAGGCTGATTGCGTCCACCTGTGACCCTCTGTATAAATAGCCTGCTTCTAACCTTTCCCAGTGTCGGTTTGTTTGCTATCCTGCCACGTCCTACGCCACGTCCTTGTGTAAGCCCCTTTTTGAGAACAAATCATGTTTTTGAACCAATGCCTTTTTTGTTTCTAGTGAAATCTACTCAGTTGATTGATGTCCAGCTGTTGCTGTGAATTTTTGTTGATTAATGTCCAGCCGATGCTGTGAATTTTTGTTAACTTCCTTTTTTTGAATTTTATGAACTGGAAAAGAAATCTTTGTTTGAATTTAACTGTCGAGCATTTGGGTCCTTTAGTGCATCCTTGTTATAAGCAACTGATACTCAGTCCGTCGTCGTGGAACAGTCCATTGTAGTGCGTGTGTTTGTGTGTGGGGGCGGGGGATAATATCAATGCAGCATTCAAATGGCTGTCTTTTTTGTTTTGTTATCTGTTTGGTTTGCTGACATAATTATACATGACGAATAGTTGGGGTGCTGGCTCCGGTGGCCCAAGCTCTTGCTCGTTGGGGCAAGGGCAGCTGGTTGGGGGCCCCCTACTGGTTGGGGGCCTAAGGCGATCGCCTACTTCGCCTGAATAGTAGATCCTCCTATGTTTATACGGCTGGTTTAACGATTAAGGCATCAAAGTCATATCCAGGTAAAGGTTAGACTTTTAGAAGAAGACGAAGTGGTAATTTTTTTCTCAATACATTAAGTCTATCGGATGTGTGTGTCTTGAGGTTCTGTTAAAATTGTCTTTTGTGTTGACTGACTTGAGTCAAAACTGTGATAATGCTGAGATGTTTGCAGAATCGCAGCGGGGTAAGATGACACCATTATTTGCGAAGGCAAAATAAATGCACTCCCGCAGTTTCTTTCCCTAGTTTTTTTTTTCTATCTCTCTTTGAACATCTCTCTTGCCATGCAGCCACATACTCTTTGAATGATCACGTTCCCTGGCATGAGAGTGCTATGTAATTAAGTCAGGGGAGCCGTGCATTTGCAACGTGCCTCCTCGCCTTCCTCTTTCTGTGGATGATTACTGCCATCTTCAGGGGAAAGCGGAACCTGAGGAGCAGCCAGGCAGAGACGTGCGTCAGAGAAAATTAGAAACAATCATATTCCAAGGCATTTCCAATGGTGACGTATTTCTTCGGAATCAAAATAGAAGAGCCTGGAGCTCAAAGTAAACATGGAGACACAGTTTTCAGCTGCTGACACACATATTTCCTTGCACTGAAGGCCTATCTTTCAAATTAGTAAACTGACTTTTGTTGGTTACATTTTTAAATGTTTTCAAATTTGTGCTCTTGTTAACGTAACGCAAACTGAAATACCTTGTCTCTGTAATACACTATAGACACTCCCTTTCAAAAGTAAGTAATCAGTCTTGCAGACATGTTTGTAATTTCCAAGCCACTTTTATCCGTAAAATGAATTGCAAAATGAATAGAAAATATAGTCAAGGCATTGATAAGGGTGTTGGAATTTGATCTTTTAGCCAGATTGCCGGAATCTATGGAGATAGAATAGTGCCAAAAGAAGTGAGGTTGTAAAATGAAAATTCTTCCTGTAAAATGACCATTTTTAACTAAAAAACACTTGTATTACCGACTTTTTCCTTTTGTAATAAACATGAAAAAAACACAATGTAAAAAATACATTATACAAGTGTTTTTTTTCCAATTACAAGTGATTTTTTTTGTTCTACGGGTGTTTTTTCTTAGCTACAGGTTAAAAAGTTTTGTCTCACCCTTGTCGCGTTTTATGAGACAAAAAAAATACTTGTAACCTAGTTTTAAAATAAAAACATACCTGTAAAATGACTCATCTTAACTAAAAAACACTTGTATTTTAACTAAAAAAACACTTGTATTTCCAAATTTTTCGTTGTGAAATAAACATGAAAAAACAATATTAAAAAATTTCTTCAAGTGTTTTTTTCCCCCATTTACAAGTGATTTTTTTATTTTTCTACAGGTGTTTTTTTCTTTGCTACAGGTGAAAAAGTTTCGTCTCACCCCTTGTGGCGTTTTCTGAGACAAAAGTCACTTGTAACCAAAGATGAAAAAATCTACTTGTACATCGAAATAATATGTTGTAAAACACAAAAATATCATTCCAAGTCGTGGTCAAAAGAAGACGTTAGTTAAGAAAGAACACAATCTAGTGAATAGTTCTTCGGATGTTTTATCTTTAATAATCTACAAGTGTTTTCTGAGCATGTACAACTAAATTTCGGCCCAAGCATGTGATGTGAGGCAAAATTCAGACCAATCGGAACGGCGATTGTTCAGGAGGAGGGCGGGACACACCATTGCCGACCTGCTCCTTCTTGCTTTATTCATCACGGCAGAGTACGACAGAAATGGCAGAGCAGCTCTGCCATTTCGGCCATTACGGCAGAGTACGACAGAAATGGCAGAGCAGCTCTGCCATTTCTGTCGTACTCTGCCGTGATGAATAAAGCAAGAAGGAGCAGGTCGGCAATGGTGTGTCCCGCCCTCCTCCTGAACAGTCGCCGTTCCGATTGGTCTGAATTTTGCCTCACATCACATGCTTGGGCCGAAATTTATTTAGTTGTACATGCTCAGAAAACACTTGTAGATTATTAAAGATAAAACACCCGAAGAACTATTCACTAGATTGTGTTCTTTCTTAACTAACGTCTTCTTTTGACCACGACTTGGAATGATATTTTTGTGTTTTACAACATATTATTTCGATGTACAAGTAGATTTTTTCATCTTTGGTTACAAGTGACTTTTGTCTCAGAAAACGCCACAAGGGGTGAGACGAAACTTTTTCACCTGTAGCAAAGAAAAAAACACCTGTAGAAAAATAAAAAAATCACTTGTAAATGGGGGAAAAAAACACTTGAAGAAATTTTTTAATATTGTTTTTTCATGTTTATTTCACAACGAAAAATTTGGAAATACAAGTGTTTTTTTAGTTAAAATACAAGTGTTTTTTAGTTAAGATGAGTCATTTTACAGGTATGTTTTTATTTTAAAACTAGGTTACAAGTATTTTTTTTGTCTCATAAAACGCGACAAGGGTGAGACAAAACTTTTTAACCTGTAGCTAAGAAAAAACACCCGTAGAACAAAAAAAATCACTTGTAATTGGAAAAAAAACACTTGTATAATGTATTTTTTACATTGTGTTTTTTTCATGTTTATTACAAAAGGAAAAAGTCGGTAATACAAGTGTTTTTTAGTTAAAAATGGTCATTTTACAGGAAGAATTTTCATTTTACAACCTCACTTCTTTTGGCACTATTCTATCTCCATAGGAATCACGCCAGCCAAAACGCCATTCCAATGACCTGGGCCGGCGCATCTCAACAACCCGGCCAAAAGGCCAAACTGCGCGTTCACCTTAGTTTTCACCACTTGTATGGACTCTAGCAGTGCAACTGTTTGCGGTTCAAAGCCGAACCGCACGGTTCGCCCTGTACGGTTGAATACGCCTTTATGAACCGTGCCTTTTCGGTTTTGAAATTTATTCAGAACGCTCTGTGGAATGAATTGTTCGAGCTCTGTGTGCCTGTGTACACAGAAGCACAGTGAAGTGCAGCTGTGGAGAAAATCCCGCCCCGCGAGTAAATGTCCAATCGCTGTCAAGCACCTGTGTAATAAGAGCCGAGTAACGCCCTCTCTCACTTACGAGTGAAGTGAAACAAGAGAAAAAACAGTAAAAGCTATGGCAAGCAGAGGAGTGGAGGGACCGAATTTTGAGGAAACACCGGCTTCTTTTAAATCTGCGGTGTTGCAACATTTCAGGCACTTCTGTGTCCCAGGAACCTCTGTTCCAAGCGAAAGAGTTTTCTCCAGTCCTTGTCAGTGCATGCCGCTCTCGCCTTGCTCCAGAGAATGTCGACAGGCTTGTGTTTTTGCATAAGATTCTCAAACTTGAAAAAAAGAAATAATAATAATCTAAATAATAGCTATTATCTATTAACAGTAACTGTAACTGATGTTGCACTTTTGACTTTACTGTACATAAGTATTTGTTACTTGAAAACGGTCAGTATTTTTATTTATTTGTTGCTGTTGCTGGCCGTTTTATTTTTGTTATTGTTTGTTTCCCCTGAACTGTCGTTTATATTGTCAGTTCACTCAATAGTTCAAGCTAATGTGCAATTGTTCTTTTGAAGTTATTTTTACTACTGTGTGTGTATTTCAGTAGTCAGTCACTACACTAGCCAAAGAGCTAAGAGGCCTTTTAAGTTTAACAGTTAAAAATGTTTACATTTTAAGTGTTTATTTCATTTTCTTAAAAGCAAAATAAAGGCAGTCTTTTGGAAAGTCAGTCTTTTTTTTTTTTTAATGCAAAACGCAAACCGAAACCGAACCGAAACCGTCATCCCAAAACCGAGGTTCAAACCGAACCGTGGGCTAACTGAACCGTTGCACCCCTAATGGACTCCGTTTTCAAAACTAAAAGAAGGCTTCAAAACAGAAGTTGACAATTTATTTCAAGTCGACAGCAATCAGACAGCAAGGCAAAAACAGCAAACAGACCCAGACGAAGATTCCCAAAAATGTCCTTTCTATTTTATCCATATGTGACGACCGTCAATCCTCCCCCTGTGTTATATTACAGCACAGTGTTGAGAACAGCAAGGTGGCTAATGGCTAAAAATCCAAGCAGTTCTTGAACGCGACACGAGCAGCACAGCGCCATGGTGCCAAGCAAGTTTAAAAGTCTTCTTCAAACAAAACACCCGTCACTTCAAAACAAGTCGATGGACCATTTTGTTCGCCTTTCGTGAAAACACAGAGAAACAGGCAACTTTTTTTGTAATATAAAAACTACGAAGGAAAATGAGAAAGCCCTCAAAGCCTGTTACCTTGTTGCTAAATCCAAAAAGTCCGACACTGTGTCAGAGACACTAATACTACCTGCCTACAAAGCCATTGTCCGCGAGATGCTCAAGTCCCCCTGTTTGATAATTCTGAGCTTTTTCAACCCTAACTGCTATAAAAAAAAAATAAAATAAAAACAAAGACTGAGAGCTGTTGAAAAATAAGGATATCGACTTTGTGTTCATCTAAACAGGCTCAAGTTTCACACTGAGTAAGTATACATACTGAGAAATTATTCTATAATTGAATATACTGTACAGAAAATAATTTTGGAACATTTTTGGTTTGTGGTGTGCCGTGAGATTTTTTCCAATCTAAAAACGTGCCGTGAGTCAAAAAGGTTAAAAAACACTGCCCGAGAGGCCTGGGCCCAGGTGTCGCTGCACCTTCACCACCCCCTTAAGATCCACCCCCGATGTCAATCTTGTATAACCTAAAAATAGGAGCTAAGTGACCACAATTACTCAATAGAATTCCAAATTACAAGGTGACCCCTAAATGAGGCCCAAGCCCAGCTAAGATTACAAAGACATATCTTGCTACTATTTTTTTTTTCTTTTTATCAGCCTGAGTATTGCCTCAACTCTCATCTTTTTCAACACGTTCCCCCCGCCTTTGTCACCATCAAAAGGATGGCCGATAATACCGCCGCCCTTCCCGCTGGGTTTGATATTCTCGCTCTCGTCTGCAATGCTCCATCAATAACGCTTTGATCTGCGCATCATCCATCACAAAAATTTGCATCATTTATGTCCTTCTGCAGTCCTTCCTTTCTTGGGAAGAATAAACTGAATAGAGAACTCTTAGCATGTCCTAGTTTTATTGCAGTAATGTATAAAATATTGACCAAATCGCATAAACCCAAAAAGTAATGGTTTAATTACTTTGAACAAAGCTCAAGGTAGCAAACTATTAGCCCTCAATTTACAAATTAACGTCTGATTTTATCTGATAGACCTTCTGTAACATCCACTCACCTATTCACTTCTTCCGTATAATTTTCTCTGTCCACAACACCTTAACATGCAAACTGGAAAAATATATAGCCAAAACCTAGCTACTTTATACATAAAGGAGTAATTGGTGTCAAGAAAAAAATATTAAAGTAATAGATCTTGCGGTTGTAAGGGATTTACATGTTGGAGTGCAGCTAAATTTGGTCTGGGTTATGGGTTAAATTATAGAGAGTCGCTGCCAGGTCTATGTTTATGACCTGCTGAGTGGTTTTTAAACAGCTCAAACTAACAAACGACAAAGTCTCGGTAGCCTATATCACAGTTTGTGTTATATTGCAGGTTTGAATTATTAATGGGTAATTGTAAACATTTTCAGGAGGCGTCAATTACTTACCGTTGCTCCTACAAATCATGGGGTTTGCAGTATGCCATTTACTAACAAGCGGTCCTGGGTGTACCCCGCCTCTATATCACCTCTGACCCTAATGAGGAAAAGAGTGATGGAAAATGGTCAGGAAACCACAATACCATCCTTCCACCGATTTGTCAGTCTATAGTGCCCCCTATCTTCTGTTATTACTGTTTCATCATCCTCACATTCACTCCCCCTCTTCACTCAATGCTTCTGCTCCAGCTTGCTGTGCATCCACTCCCTAATTTTCCCCAAAATATGTTTTTCAAATCAACACAACCGTATATGTGTCAGTGAAAAACTGATTTAAACCTACAGAGCAATCATGATCCATTAAGAGACCACATGTTGGTTGTTTGTTCAATGACCCCTTCACCTGAGTGACATACAGTGGGGCAAATAAGTATTTAGTCAACCACTAATTGTGCAAGTTCTCCCACTTGAAAATATTAGAGAGGCCTGTAATTGTCAACATGGGTAAACCTCAACCATGAGGGACAGAATGTGGGGGGGGGGGGGAAAAATCACATTGTTTGATTTTTAAAGAATTTATTTGCAAACCATGGTGGAAAATAAGTATTTGGTCAATACCAAAAGTTCATCTCAATACTTTGTTATGTACCCTTTGTTGGCAATAACTGAGGCCAAATGTTTTCTGTAACTCTTCACAAGCTTTTGACATACTGTTGCTTGCATTTTGGCCCATTCCTCCATGCAGATCTCCTTTAGAGCAGTGATGTTTTGGGCTGTCGTTGTGTAACAGGGACTTTCAACTCCCTCCACAGATTTTCTATGGGGTTGAGATCTGGAGACTGGCTAGGCCACTCCAGGACCTTGAAATGCTTCTTACCAAGCCACTCTTTTGTTGTCCTGGCTGTGTGTTTGGGATAGTTGTCATGCTGAAAGACCCAGCCACGTCTCATCTTCGATGCCCTTGCTGATGGAAGGAGATTTTCACTCAAAATCTCTCGATACATGGCCCCATTCATTCTTTCCTTTAAACAGCCTCAAAGCATGATGTTTCCCTCCCCATGCTTCACAGTGGGGATGGTGCAATTCAGTATTCTTTTTCCTCCAAACACGAGAACCTGTGTTTCTACCAAAAAGTTCTATTTTTGTTTCATTTGACCATAACACATTCTTCCAGTCCTCTTCTGGATCATCCAAATGCTCTCTAGCGAAACACAGACGGGGCTGGACATGTACTTTCTTCAGCAGGGGGACACATCTGGCTGTGCCGGATTTGAGTTCCTGGTGTCGCATTGTGTTACTGATAGTAGTCTTTGTTACTGTGGTCCCAGCTCTCTGTAGGTCATTCACTAGGCCCCCCCGTGTGGTTCTGGGATTTTTGCTCACTGTTCTTCTTATCATTTTGACGCCACGGGGTGAGGGGGGAGTTGAAAGTCTGTGTTGCCCTACGACAGCCTCAAAACATCACTGCTCTAGAGGAGATCTGCATGGAGGAATGGCCCAAAATACCAGCAACAGTGTGTGAAAAGCTTGTGAAGAGTTACAGAAAACATTTGGCCTCCATTATTGCCAACAAAGGGTACATAACAAAGTACTGAGAAGAACTTTTGGTTTCCACCATGATTTGCAAATAAATTCTTTAAAAATCAAACAGTGTGATTTTCCGGGGGGTTTTTTTCCCACATTCGGTCTCTCATGGTTGAGGTTTACCCATGTTGACAATTACAGGCCTCTCTAATATTTTCAAGTGGGAGAACTTGCACAATTAGTGGTTGACTAAATACTTATTTGCCCCGCTGTAAAAAGGAATGAAAGAGCATTAATAGTGCGTTGTAATCACAAGATTAAACCATTTTGTTTTTTTGTTTGTTTGTTTTAACTCATTGACAGCGCTAGACATTATGTCAATTTGAACTGCACGGGCTGACATTGAATGATCATGTTTAAGTGTCTTTAATCGGGATAGACATCCAATCCAGGGGCGAAACTTACAGGAGTGCAACCCCACTAGGAGAAGGGCCTCTATCTAAGGGGGCGTAAATTGGTCGTGGTTGAGAGAGGAGAGTGTCAAACAGAAAGGTAAGATGATGTGCGGCACAGTAATATAGTGTTTAAGTGTTAAAATATCTGGAGTGGCCCACAAAAAAAAAAAAAAAATCCACTTGCACCCAACAAGCACACAAAAACCGGGGAATTGTCTTGAGGGGACTGCGAAAGTGAGGAGGGGCCCATGAATAATTGTCCACTAGCTAACCCCCCCTTGTAGGACGGTCAACTCGAGGGGAGCCTGTTTACGCCAGGGCTCCTGAGAGTCATTACAAAGTCTTAAAATGTCTTCAATTCAAAATCCGATGAACCAAGGGCCTAAATTGTATCAAAGGGAAACACGGATAGAAAGACTTGTCGTTCTTGAAAGATAACGTTAGTAACGTTAATTGCTAATTATGGTATTTGGTAACACTTTATTTCACAGTGGCGCCTTAAGACTGTCATTAGACAATCATAATTATGACATTACACTGTCATGAGCATGAATGAATGCTTATAACAGATGTCATTTAGTATTATTTTGAATGGATGTTAAAAGATCCGAGCTGGACATAAATGGAGTTAGTAACATAATATGCCGGATGACACATAATGACATCTGTCATAAGCATTCAGTAATGCCCATGATAGTGTCACGTCATAATTAGGAAGGGTGTTATGACGGTCTTATGACACCGCTGTCAATTAAAGTGTAACCAAATACCATAACAAGTAAGGGTGTAACGGTACATGTATTTGTATTAAACCGTTTTGGTACGAGGTGCTTGGTTCGGAACGGAGGCGTACCGAACGCGTTTCTGACGTAATGTAACCCTTATTTTTTGAGGCTGTGAGTCGATCGGATTACAGTTTCTTTGTGTAAATTATATTTACTCAGTCCTCTTTACTATAATGAGGACCAACACGGTAGGACAGTATATAACCCAGAAACGTCGACGGCGCGACAACGTGGATGCCGCGAGAACGCAGTGAAATGCGGGCATTAAAGTCAGTCAGCCAATGCACACCAGTCGCTCAACGCGACGTAAGCGTAAAGAACGGCAAGTTTATTATTTGACGCGAGACGCGGCCCTCTTTCGTCAATACTACTAGCTAGGATCGGGCAGACCGGAAGTCACTCATGTAAAAATACGGTGGATCCGGTCGATTTTCAAACTAATATGCAATCATAACCCACTTTTTGAATCAATCAGATCTCTTAAGTGGTACATCGGGGCACAGTTGACTTGTCTTTGTTGATTTACTGCTGTCTTCTCTGCTATAATAATAACCAACACGGCCCCGTGTTCAATACAAAACCCTCCTACCACAACAAAACAAGTACGAACGAATATTCACATAGGAACTAAAGTTATACAACATAAAATACACAATATAAATGAATACTACCTCACATTTGTAAAATATAAACACATAATAAAATAAATAATAGCCCATTTAAATAAAATAAATAGAAATGAGCTAAAAGACCTGTAATTAAATAATAAGAATAATACACAGATCCTGCTTACACAATTAAATTTATTAATTTCTGTGTGGCACTCTAACTTGAGAAAATCCACCAATAAAGCTTTTGAAAACCGTTCATTAGAAAAAAAAATGATTCATTGAGGCATTTCATTTGTAAAATACATGTTAAAATGTTGTCATTGGGATTGCTTTTCTCTATAGCACAGGACTTCTTTTTTCTTCCTTCTTTCAGAAAGAAAGCTGACCAATACGCGGGGTCCAAAAGGCAAATTGTTATTGGATTATCTTTAAATACCCGCTACTTTTTGAGCAAAATTCTAGCTTTGTATAGGCTAATGTTCATATTGTTGTAAGCATAAAAGTGTGTAATAAACAACTAGCACATTTATATTTTGCTTTTTTTTTTCTTACTGTACCGAAAATGAACCGAACCGTAACCTCAAAACCGAGGTACGTACCGAACCGAGATTTTAGTGTACCGTTACACCCCTAATTACAAGCAGTTAATGAAACAACTGGAACAGTAACTGAATAAATAATTAGCACAGAACATGAATTTTGATTGTTATTTACATCTGTAGCGCTGCAATGCATGCTAGGAGGCATGTGTTGCCTATTAACCCAAATAAATCAACAAATAAGCTGCACTGGAATATAAGCCGCAGGATTCAAAATGAAGGAAAAAGTAGCGGTTTGTAGTCCTGAAAATTACTGTAGTTAATTCCTTCAATAAAATTAAAGCCGTTACAGCAATACAAAATTGTTGATCCGTTTCCTTAGTTTCAGTCTTGTAAGTGTTAATGCACCAAAGCTACTGTGTTGTCAATGTTAAAACAGTTCATATCAAGAACAGATTTAGTTCATCTATCTCCATCAGTGGCAGCCAATGAGTTTTTCAGGGGCAAACTTCAAATTCCAAGGAGGCCTGATGGTGTGCTGTCAGGAGCCAGAGGCAGAGAATTAGGGTCTGAAGCAAGTGGTGCATTGCTGCAACGAGTTTAAAGGCTGTGTAGTTGTGTTCAGAGGTGGGGGGCAAATAGGTCGACGTGGGAGGGCTTCTGCAGAAACTGTTGCTAGGAAACACCTGTAGCATCTCTTCTTCCATTATTTTGAAATGCCACAACTAACTGAAATGCCAGTCCCATCCACTAAGGAGCTTGAAGAATGTCGTCAGAGTTTCTCTTCAAGCATCCTCCCATCAAAAGGATCACTGCAGGGCTTTCTTGTGCAAACAGAATGACTATTGATACAGCCTTCTATCCGCCTGAATGGCTTTTCTTTGACTTTTCCAACAGGGATGTTTATGGCTCCTTGTCCTGTCACATTTAAGAGCCACTAACCTTTCATTCTACATCGTTTATCAGTCTGTTCCCCGACTCCCTTTCCTCTTTTCTAATTCAAAGCCATCTGGTCCACCTGGGTACTCTTCCACCCAGATATTTGATTACCAAATGTCGCTGATGACTTTCAGCCAATGTGCCCTCACTAAATCGTAATTCAAACAGGGAAAAAAAGAACTTGATTAGTGAAGCATTCCAAGAGACGCACATTTGCATGTCATTGTCTACAGCCGTAGTGATGCAACATCTATTCATGATACTTAGGCCTTGTCCAGACTGGCAGCCAAAATCTGATTTTTAGCCCATCTAGATTGAAACTGGAAGGCTATTTTGTAGTCTGAACAAAGCACAGAAATCATGATTTTTGTGAGACTGCAACGATTACTCGAGTAATTCAATTAGAAAAAAGCTTTGAATCCAATTATGCTGCTTTGGGGATTGGTTTAATTAGGGCGGTGCTGTAATGGTTTGTTTACAAAGTGTTTGCATTTAGTTTTATTGATTTGGATGGATACACTGCCCTCAAGTGGCAACAGTGAATACGACATGTCTAACATGGCTGAATCCAACTGCTCGCTGGTAAAGTCAACATATGGTTATAAGGTTTATTTGGGTTCGGGTTGATATGTTTACAGTATGTATTCATAATTTAAGTTTAGGAGTATATTTAGCATTTTTTTGCGGGAATACAAGTAGTACCCGGGTTATGACGGACCTGACTTACGTTGAAGGAGATAGTACCTTTTCTCGCAGGCACCGTCTAACTGTTTGAACTATTTTAACACACTTAATAATCAATCAGGGAATAGTAACTTTTCTCGTAATTAACGATCGACTTTTAGTATTACTCTAACCACCCAATATAAAATGAATAGCACTTAGACCATAGTTTAAGGAAAACAAGCAGAATATAGGGCATAAAAGATACATGACGCCTTTTTATCACGGAAGCCCAACGTCTGCGTCATGCAACTGACTGAGCAAGATTGACGCTGACAAGCCCACGTCTGCACCACCAACTCTCGCAATCAGTTCTCCCGGACAGTCCAGAACAAATGGCGGGACGCCCTTTCCCAACACAAGGAACACCGGAAAACGGCCGATATCCAACTGATAACACGACTGATAAGACTCCAAGAGCACTTTTGACGCTGAGATAGCAAAATCCAAAACCTTCGTTGCCCTGACAACAGTAACTCCCAAATCCTTCTGTCCAATCCACAAACAGACAAACACACCCTTCTTCCTGCCCACTGCCCGCCCCGCGAGAGCCTTCAAAAGACTGGATGTTTAACTAAGCGTTGCCATTTTTCTCGGGAACCTTTAATTGACGTGTGATATGGTGACCTTGCCTCCTCGCCTAAGTCTGTGTGTGGTAATATTGTATTGTAAATATTGCGAACAATGAGGCTTTTCAGTTATGAAAATTAGCCACCTCCTTGTGTAAACAATGAAAAAAAATCTCGTGAATAAATGCTTAAATTACTGAATTCCTAATAAACATATATATATATATATGCGCGTAAAACAGTCTCGATTGGTTCTTGGTTAAAAGCAAAAACCGGGCAGTTGGCAGTTATTTTGCATAAATTTGTCAAAGAATGACGCCAATGCCGTGGAGGCTCCCATTGATTTTTTTCACGACGTTTCAAAATGCATGCATTGTACGAAAAATATAATAATTGCCTTGAATCCTCGAACAAATCAATCCTGAGACAATCCTTATTGTTAGTATCCTGTCCAGATTTCATACTTTTTGAAGGTAATTCCAGCTTTTTGTTCAAAAGCATATGTGATAGTCATTCCCCCCGACTTCTTATAAATGAAGCTGACTCACACAGCCCCCTACGGGCCAGCAGGGCACAGAGAATACCTAATGTGACCTGTCAACGTATCTTGAAGTCTATGGTTTAATTTATTTATAAATGTATTTATTGCTTCTGTGAAATGTAAGTATAATTCTGCGTAGTTTGACGAAACACTCAGGTATTTTATTTTGTACTTGAATTTAATGCTCTTTTGAAAGTGCAATCTTGGCATAAACACGTTTTTTTACATCCGGTGGCGTGGGAAATGGGTGTTGAGGGTGTTGAGGAGAAATAAAAGTTGTTTTTTTTTTTGGTAATAACATGGTCAACACCTGACACCTTGCTTGCTACCAGGTCCCATTGGATAAGGTGTTGAGAAAAGTGGGTGTTAAACCGAGGCTTACTGGACCTTTTAGTCTTCAAATGTGTTTGTGTGTCATTGCGCCACCTAGCTGCAGGGATTTGCATTACAATTCATGGGCTCTTATTGAGAGACAGCGAGAACCAAAAGTGGTACTTGCCATGTGGCAAAATGGATTTGCCATGTGGCATTTTTTTGCCATGTGGCAAAAAGTGTTTCATCATGTGGAATTTTTTTGCCATGTGGCAAAATTGATTTTGCCGCGTGGCATTTTTTTCGTCATGTGGCAAAATGGATTCTGCCATGTAGCATTTTTTAGGGCGGTATGTGGCATTTTTTGGGGGGTATATGCCAGTTTTGCCACTCATGCGCATCCATGCTATTGACGGCTAAGCACGTCCAAATTTTCCATTCATTTCAAATGGCAGAAAAACGTCTGTGGCTGTGATTTTTGACCATACACTTTACATTACAGCACATTGACATTCAAATGGCACCAAAGTAACGCTATGCCATTGACGGCTATGCATGTCCAAATTTTCCATTCATTTCAAATTGCAGAAAAACATGTGTGGCTGGGATTTTTGACCATACACTTTACATTAGACCACACTGACATTCAACTGGCACTCAAGTAAGGCTAAGCCATTGACAGCTATTCACGTTTTTGGCCATCCATTTACCATTACAGCGCATTGACTTTCAACTGACACCCAAGTCGGACTATGTCATTGACGGCTAGGCACGTCCATGCCATGGATACCAATCTAATTATTATATTTTTTCCCCCACAGTCAAGTTGGAAAATCTTTCCTAAAATGTGTTGTGCAACGCATTAAATGTTTGTAATCCGATTATTCTGCTGTAAATGATCAATGGCTGCAGCCTTACACGGATCCATATTTTGCGAAACACTGAGGAACAACAACAACAACGAATCTTCTCATAGAAGTTAGTGTAATATTTTATAGTGAAAAAGCCACAGAGTTCCTGCTTCGTGATTTGCTATTTAAATAACAATATCTCTCCTTGAAATATCCAATTTTACAGAAAGTATATCTTGCAGTGTGAATACGAAGTAGAATTTTTTGCAGTAATGTCAAAAAGGGGGGAAAAAGGCTCAGAAGAATGTAACTCATTCCCCAGTTGACTAAATATTTTATTCTTTGAGTGCAAGCATGAAGTAGTTTTTGAGGAAGAATTCGATAAACAGCCTTGCTTTCTTGCAACTACAGTAAATGGGCACCTTTACTACTGGCCAATATCAATATTGACAGAGGGTGGGATGTCTTGTGGTCAACTGCTGCATCGACAGCAGCCATTTCCCCCCCCCATTTTTTAAATACAGTTCCTGCTTTGTGTTTGGAGCCACTGCAACGTCTTATTCGGACAGAGACGTATTACTATAGAGGTACTTTGATTTATAATTTAAAGCAGATTTTTTTTTAAATCATAGTAAAAAATGGGATTTTCATTGCAATAATGCTATTTATACTGCATGTGTGACGCTATTGTATAATGTGTTTCTAACAGTCTTATGACAAACTGGAATGGAATGGCAATGCTGCTTCGACTATATTTCACTGTTGCTACTCTACTGATATGCTGTAAGTATTATACATGTAGTATACGTAATGTACTAGTATACTGTAATCTATATCCTGGGAATGATAGAGAAAAGGTCACCGTAAACTAAACTCAATTAAGGACCATGTAAACACAAACCTTGAGGGAGTTTGAATCTTTTGCTAGAATGACTGTGCCCTAGCGCAATTGGGCCAGACATTTAAAGCATGATTGAGTGCTTAATGCATCATTAAATCATTGCATCTAACCGCGAAGCTTAAGGCGCTGGTCGACTCCGAGGTTCTGCAAAGTGACATGAAAATGAGACTTGTTAAGAGATTCAATGAGTCATGCCACACTGTGGACACAATTGTGCCTTGCAGTGGCATCGCACAAAAATGTTGGCTAAAGTCAAAGTGAAGTCATTTGGAACGTTTTCTCCAATTAAAAAGGAAAATATGAATTTGGGTTGGAGGTGCAAACTGTATAATGAAGTATTTGAGGTGAGATATTATTATAGTGAAAGAGGTAATAGTTTAGTTATTCTGCCCATTTGTTTGCTGTTAGAATGCTGAACTGGAAACTCAAACACATTCATTAGAAATTCAGAAATATTCATTCATTCATTTATAGACATTGATATCCAGGTTCCATCAATGCCCTTGTAGCAGTCATCCAAAAACTACAGGGTGACCCCAAAAAACAGGAACTTATAACAATCCAATAAAACCAAGAGTGATGAAAGGAAAATATTTTATTCATAGTAATTAAAACCTAGACGTCGATCGATATATCAGCCGGCTGATATATCAGGCCAATATGTGGACTTTTTCCACAAAAAATAAGCCGATAAAAAAGGATTTTGGCCGCAACTGTGGCCGCCGCTGACTGACGTTAGGACCCCGGAAGGTGTTTACTTAGTGATCCTTACACTCTAAATGTTACTCGTAGCGTTAGCGTAGCATTCGTATTAGCATTAGCTTTAGCATGGCGAGCATCCCCTTCAACTCTCATTTTCACTTGTTTAAAAAATATTTTCAAACAAAGAAAAAAAATCATTTGAAAAATAAAATTGCCCTCCCCTAATTTTTCTTTTTTTTTAATAATATGCAAAGCAAATGACCGTCTAAGGTGCTCGTGACAAGATCTGTTCGAAAAATCATTTTGACCCATTATAAAAAATATCTTTTTTTTGTTCATTTTATTCATTTTTGTGGTTTTTTTAAATTGCTTTACAACTTTTAAATATATACATATATATACATATATACATATATATATACAGTGCCTTGCAAAAGTATTCGGCCCCCTTGAACCTTGCAACCTTTCGCCACATTTCAGGCTTCAAACATAAAGATATAAAATTTTAATTTTTTGTCAAGAATCAACAACAAGTGGGACGCAATCGTGAAGTGGAACAAAATTTATTGGATAATTTAAACTTTTTTAACAAATAAAAAACTGAAACGTGGGGCGTGCAATATTATTCGGCCCCCTTGCGTTAATACTTTGTAGCGCCACCTTTTGCTCCAATTACAGCTGCAAGTCGCTTGGGGTATGTTTCTATCAGTTTTGCACATCGAGAGACTGACATTCTTGCCCATTCTTCCTTGCAAAACAGCTCGAGCTCAGTGAGGTTGGATGGAGAGTGTTTGTGAACAGCAGTCTTCAGCTCTTTCCACAGATTCTCGATTGGATTCAGGTCTGGACTTTGACTTGGCTATTCTAACACCTGGATACGTTTATTTTTGAACCATTCCATTGTAGATTTGGCTTTATGTTTTGGATCATTGTCCTGTTGGAAGATAAATCTCCGTCCCAGTCTCAGGTCTTGTGCAGATACCAACAGGTTTTCTTCCAGAATGTTCCTGTATTTGGCTGCATCCATCTTCCCGTCAATTTTAACCATCTTCCCTGTCCCTGCTGAAGAAAAGCAGGCCCAAACCATGATGCTGCCACCACCATGTTTGACAGTGGCAATGGTGTGTTCAGGGTGATGAGCTGTGTTGCTTTTACGCCAAACATATCGTTTTGCATTGTGGCCAAAAAGTTCAATTTTGGTTTCATCTGACCAGAGCACCTTCTTCCACATGTTTGGTGTGTCTCCCAGGTGGCTTGTGGCAAACTTTAAACGAGACTTTTTATGGATATCTTTGAGAAATGGCTTTCTTCTTGCCACTCTTCCATAAAGGCCAGATTTGTGCAGTGTACGACTGATTGTTGTCCTATGGACAGACTCTCCCACCTCAGCTGTAGATCTCTGCAGTTCATCCAGAGTGATCATGGGCCTCTTGGCTGCATCTCTGATTAGTTTTCTCCTTGTTTGAGAAGAAAGTTTGGAATCCAAATCCGGCTTTAAACTTCTCCACAACAGTATCTCGGACCTGCCTGGTGTGTTCCTTGGTTTTCATAATGCTCTCTGCACTTTAAACAGAACCCTGAGACTATCACAGAGCAGGTGCATTTATACGGAGACTTGATTACACACAGGTGGATTCTATTTATCATCAACGGTCATTTAGGACAACATTGGATCATTCATAGATCCTCACTGAACTTCTGGAGTGAGTTTGCTGCACTGAAAGTAAAGGGGCCGAATAATATTGCACGCCCCACTTTTCAGTTTTTTATTTGTTAAAAAAGTTTAAATTATCCAATAAATGTTGTTCCACTTCACGATTGTGTCCCACTTGTTGTTGATTCTTGACAAAAAAATTGAATTTCATATATTTATGTTTGAAGCCTGAAATGTGGCGAAAGGTTGCAAGATTCAAGGGGGCCGAATACTTTTGCAAGGCACTGTATGTATATACATACATACTGTATAGGAAAGTCAACTACATGCAGTGACACTTTTCAGCCAGGAGTGGCCCCCCCTTAAACTCCACTTATGCATTTAACTCATTTGCTCCCAAAAACGTATTAATATGATCTATTTTTAATTGTTTCAGTGTCCCAAACACACATTTATAGGTCTTTTACGTTTTTTTTTTTTTTTTTTTTTTATTAAGAGGCATCTCTAGGTTCTAATGCACCTAAACTGCAATGCACAAAGCTCAAAACCCATTTTAAATCAATAAAACTGTCCACTGGAGGGCAGTAGCGCATTTTGTAAGAACTCATCTCGGGCAAAGAAAGGAAGTGAAGAAAAATAGTCAGGAAACGGATGTTGGAGGGATCTTGTGAAGACGCGTGAGAATTTGAGAAAAATGTGGAGAACGATTGGGGAAAAAAAGGCAAACGACACTGGTGGAGTGTTTTGAAAAGAAAACGAAACCATCATCAAAGAAGGATTCAAAAAACACAACAGTGTCAGGTTTGTCGCGCGTTCTGCGAAGCTCACATTGCGTTACTCCTGAGCCCAAGGTTGAAACCAACGAATGAAAACAGGGAGACCGATCTTGATCCGGACTCATCAGATTACTGGGAGCCACCTCATTCAACCGGGAGCAGCCGAGAGCCTTCCCCGTTGTTATGTGCGCAAATAGTTCAACAGTTCAATAGTTTAGTTATGTGTAGATAAATTATTACTTTGCCATCAAAAGCTCTATTTGTCTTGTTGTCTATGTTATTTTGTAGAACGAAAACATTCAGATGTTTGGGATGTCACAAAAGTGAAAAATAGCTGTGTTAAAGTTATGTTTGAAATGTATGCTTTTACAAAAAGCTCAATTTCTCTTTTTCATCAGAAATTGGAAAATTGCTCGAACTAAGCTATTTTCTAACTGATTTCTAAAGAATGGAAAAAGATATGAACTAACTTTTTTTCTGCTGAAAGAAGATAGTCTAATCTTTCTTCTGGTGGGTTCCATGTTTATATAGCAATAAAACAGAATTTTCTATGGGCCTTGCAAAATCAGCCAAAATCCAGTAAAACGGCCGGGAGTGAAGGGAGTTGCTCCGGTGAAAATGGCTGGGCGTGAATGAGTTAAAGAACAACAAAATTCTATCATTGTTTCTTAAATAGCTCTTTTAACGTTACCATTATTATTAGAGATGTCCCGATCGATCGGCATTCGATCGGGATGCCGATCGATCGGGTCCGATCAAGTCATTTTCAAAGTATCGGCAAAAAAATATCGGACATGCCTTTTTTTAATATATATATATATATAATTAAATCGTTTTCTAATTGTATTTAACGTTACAGACATAATGTAGTACACTCTTCCAGAGTCTTTAGTTTAAGCTTAAGGTAGGGTTATCAAATTTATCGCGTTAACGGTGATAATTAATATTTTTTTACATTTATCACGTTACAATATTTAACGCACTTAACGCATGCGCTGCACGACCCATTCACGCATTGTCGCGTTCAATCTATAATGGTGCCATTTTACCCATACAGTATATAGAGCTAAAAGGCAGCGTAAAATGAGTAGAGTGAATTTTGGCAGCCTTTGGAGCCTTTTTTTTAAATGGCTAAAGCCTTACAAACCCTCTCCCAACGATTAGAATAATCGTGGGAAGCAATGTGGGTAAGAAAGGTAGTAGTTGATCTTTTTCTTAACACCCTATGTTATTTCCCAACGCAGAGAAGATATATCAATTGGTACCACGACACACAGTCATGGTTGCACTTCCCATCATGCATTTGGGCAGAAGTTAAATGGCTACAGTATTATTTACTGAAAGCTCAAGAAATACACTAGATGACAATATTTAGTCACAATGTACAAAATCACATTTGTCCTTTAAGAATTACAAGTCTTTCTATCCGTCGATCCCTCTCACCGAAAGTGTTATATATATAAAATGTTAATAATGTAAATGCCATCTTGAAGATTTATTGTCATAATAAACAAATACAGTACTTATGTACTGTATGTGGAATGTATATATTCGTCCGAGTTTTATTCTTTTTTTTCTTAAGGCATTGCCAAAATGTATATGATCGGGAAAAATTATCGGGAATGATTGGAATTGAATCGGGAGCAAAAAAAAAAAAGCAATCGGATCGGGAAATATCGGGATTGGCAGATACTCAAACTAAAACGATCGGGATCGGATAGGGAGCAAAAAAAACATGATCGGAACAACCCTAATTACTATGAATAAAATATTTTTTCTTTCATCACTCTTCCCGTTCCCGTTTTTTGGGGGGTCACCCCGTATTGCAGTGTTTAAAGAATGGATTTGGTCACTGTGTCTCCTAATGAATCACAATTAAAGCATCTGGACCAACTCCTGACTGATTAATGCATTGATTAAGATGCCTGTGAGTAAGAATTATTGACCCGTATTCTAACAGACACATGCAGCATCCACCGCACAAATCATTATTTAGGACCAGGATCCCTGCAAGTCCAAAACTTTCTACTCCTTCCCATTACAGTCATTGAAAATCGCTTGGCCATGCCGCAGCCAGCCATCTTCCAACTGGCCGGCAGCCATTAAAACTTCTGGAGATAAGCAACTTCGTTCAATCACAGTGTCTCGTGAGTGTTCTTTATACAGGCCAGAGCCATTGAAATATGTTCTATGGCGCTGGGGTTAATGGAGTTAATGAAGAGCAAAGACGCGTGTCTGAGCTGGGTAATTAGTATACGTCAGACTGAAGACACTCTATGAATAACTGAATTAGTGCTCAGTCCGTACGTGCGGACGCAGTTCTTCAACAAGTGCGTGCAGGAGCAGACTTAACGCGGAAAGAAAGAATGTGTTTCATCAGTATCCTAAAACTCAATCTGGATTGTGTTTTGCTTGAAGTTGTCTGATTAAAACACGTTTGTAAGTGTTCTATTAAGCACACTTTGATAACGTTGTAAAGCAATATGCCACACCCCCTCAGATATTGATCACTCGCATCTTTAAAGAATAGTAATTCAGTTCTAATTTATTTATTTATTTTTTCCCTTCAGGCATGACAAATTCAAGCAAACATACAGCATTTATATGTGTTTATAATTAATTCAACCCTAAAAGAAAAGGGATGACGGGAGAAGCCGAAGCTTATTGAAACCGTCCCCAGTATACCATATAGGACGCAGAAAATATCAAATATCAATTTTTGACATTCAGATTTCGTAGTGATTACAAGTTTGTTTGTTTTTTTATAGTAACAAGCCCCTCTGATTGTTCATTTTCCCAATAGTCCATTGTCGATCGTGGCGATGTGCTCGTTATGTTGATTAGATCCAGTAGATTAGTTCATAATTCAGTAGTTAGTTTATTCAGTTGATTCGATCCAGAAGATAGGGAATAGCTGAAGACCGATGGTAGGACGTGTCCGCCACCCTCCTTTTGTCGACTTAATCCTCGTCGCAGTTTTCATTCTGACTCCCGACAAACATTCATCTCAAGGTTGCGCCGCTTCGTAGAAGGTTGCATCGCCATTCCGGTTGTGGATGGCCTGGGGGACTGGCCTCGCTAGGTCCTTCATAAGGACTGTCCCAGCGATCACTGTCCCACCTGGCACAATCAGAAGAGTAGCTGCCAGCAGCGCACCAAAATGAAACATCCTCGATATCGTTCCACTTCGAGTGTGGTCAGACACAGCGGCCGCCATCTACCCCAGCTATCCTCCACAATATCCAGACTTTAAGGTGTTTTCCAGGCAGGTATTGTCTTGGGCAGGATAGTGGCCAATCGACTAGTTCCATGTCGTTATAGAATTTGAAGAACTTAAAAGTCAATTGTCTGTGCATTTACAGCCAACAGATGATATGTGCTTGTGAGTTCTGTTTGCATTGGCTTTGAGTCCATTGTTTTGGGTACACTCGGTTTTGTTTCAAGGTTTGAGTTGCCACCCAGACATTATTTAACATTTGTACAGTTCTTATTATGTCCACGAGTTAGCTTGAGTGAGCAACATAATTATTTAATAAGGTTTGTTTATACCTCCTCATGACATTAGTAAAGATATTGTCTAATAGGGTAGCACTGTGTGTCATAATTCTAGTCAGCTGTGTTATCAATGGATGCAGCCCTAATGTGTACATAGTACTGGTAAAATCCTCAATATGTAAACTGTTGTTGGGATTTAACAGATCAATGTTTAAGTCACCATAAACAAAGACATGCTTATTATTTGTTTTCGACAGTTTTCCTACACATTCAGTGAAAAGTTCCTTAATGTGTTCAAAGTTCTTGTAGAGACTTCTGCCGTTGAAATGGATTAATGAAAGCTTACCGTCAAATTTAAAAGAGCTGTTAAATGGCGTACCGCAAGCAACACGTCACTTCCGCTCATTAATATTCATGGCATTAGCTACTGTTGCTAAGCAAGGACAAGCCACCGTTTGTCCCTAATAGGAAATGAATGGAAATCGTGTACGAAGGCGATGTTTACAGCGCTAAACCTACCAATTCTCTCCGAAAATGATGTGCCTGGTGCCAAATTGACTGGCATAGATGTGGAAGAACATAAAAATGTTCAGTTAAAGAGATGGCTTTAGTGTCGAAGGCTGAAAAATACGAAAAAAATGAGCCAACCTAAGCATAGCTTTAGCTTTTTTTTTATCGACGCGACTGACAATGACATTCTCCGGTTTCAACAAGCTATCCTTTACCATCAGCCCTGTCTTTCTTATATATCCTCTGGTTGTCCTATGTCTCTTACCGTTCTTGGGGGTAATTTAGTTAGCTTTGTGTAGCGATTGCAAATGCTACTCAGTGACAGCCAACGAACACTTTTAATTTTTTCTTAATCTTAATCCTATAATTTATTTACACTTCCCCCTTACTAAAGTTGTTTTATATATATATATATATATATATATATATATATATAAAACAGAAACTGTAACAGTGGCAGTCAGATACCATTGTAATTTTTTTCAGGTCATTCATTGTCAGACAGGAGCAGTACGGCACAACGTTACGCTAAAAAAATAAAGTAAAAAATATAAAAATGGCTTACCTCTGAAAGACCATGCCAACCCAACATAATGTTTACTGCATATGAAACATGAATGGATTCGCCGAGCTGGTGTTAAACTCCGCGCAAGTTGATTCGGTCTTCACATTTTTTCCTCCCGAGTTTTTGGTTTCCGGGAACGTATGAAGAAAACATTCGTCATGGTCGTAATGTCTAGAGTCGTTTCTACAAGTTCCAAAAAAGCAATGCGTGATCGGCATGTTCGTTTTTGAAAGATTACCGGCGAAAAGTAGCACTTTTTACGTTGGGTCTATGCGAGGGCGGGTCTATAATGTCCCACTTCGGCTTTACGATGCGACGTCACGGTCGAAAAATAGCCTGCGTGCGGTACGCCATTGATCATCACTGTAGTATTTGCACTCCTCTGGTCTGTTGCCGTAAAAGTATTTATCAGGATCGAATATGTCATTTGGTTCATTGGAACAATCTTCAAATTGGTCTTCCAACTGTAGTTGTGATGAGAGAAAATGCGTCCTTCGCCTTCAAGTGTCTGTGAGTTAATTCTTTTCTTGTCATGAATGGTGTGTTGATTTCCATTGAAATTCCAAGCTAGGTTGTCATTCTGAATGGCTCGCTCTTTCTTAACCCTTATAACTTTACCTTTCATATCCCTAGATGTCCTGTTAAGTTGCTCTTCAGAACCTGACAAGAAGAAAAGTGGAATAATTCAAAGGCCTGCCAAAAACACTAGCAGCACCATTAAGGTGATGAGAAATGACGCAAAAGCAGATGACGGGAGACCCGAAACTGTCACCCGAACGAGGAAGGTCAAAAAGAGAGGAAATAGGAAAAGAACAAATGACACCGCCTGCACCAGCCTGGGAGGCATCTGCCAGCCGAACCGATTCGTCTGCCAAGGTCGATACATGAGAGACAAGTGTTCAGGGCCCGAGACGAGACTTTGTTGTATGCCAGGTAGGGGTGGTTACACATGAATGCGGCTCAGTGCAGCAAAGGCGAATGAAAATAGCCCCACTGTATGGTGTTCTTGTTAGTCTTTTCACGTCGCAGTCACGCGTGCGCGGCTTTGCCGAGTATGAGTCTGGATAAATGGAGGACATATTTTTAAATGACGAATGCTCTCATTTTAGTAGCACCTGCAAAGTTGCTGGAATATTTAGTGCTTGTCATTGCCTAAATTTGTGTAGTCGAATTCAGAATAAATAGGGAGTTTGACAAATCCTCGAAGAAATGTACAGTGCAAATTTATAACGTCTTAAACAGATTATTTTTCTTAAATCTAGTCAAATCCTTTTCTCCATCTTGTTTTGAGTGCTAAAGACTATGTAGCCCCTATCTATACCCTTCTGTACGGTCCCTGACAAAAGTCTTGTCGCTTATCCATTTTGTAGAAAAAAAATTGCTAATTAACCTGACTTTTAATTTTTCAGTTGGTTTCAGAAATGGCTCATATGAAAGCTAAAACCCTCCCAAATGATGTTGAATGGTCAAAAATATATTTCACTGAAAAAAGATTTATCATTAAATGAAGACAAAGGTCAAATTTTGGCAAGACAAAAGTTTTGTCGCCTACAGAAAGTAGTGTGAAAATTGAAAAATGTACTTCAAATACAAAAATATGTTACATAACATAATCGAATCTGTTTTCTGAGTGAATCTCGGATCCATGCGGGCTCCAGTAAGTCTCCTGCAATATTTGCGGCGACTGTGGTGTAATTCAATGGAAGATTCATCTGAAAAATCCACTTTTTGCCACAAAACAGTGAAGTTTGGTGGTGGCAAAATTATGGTATGTGGGTGTGCGAGAGATCTGCAGGGTGGAAGGCAACTAGTCTGAAATATCAACAAATTTTAGCTGCCTCTTACATTCCTAACCATAAAAAGGGACAAATTCTGCAGCAGGATGGTTCTCCGTCGCATATTTCAATCTCTACCTCAAAGTTCCTCAAGGCAAAGAAGATCAAGATCCTCCAGGACTGGCCAGCCCAGTCACCAGACATGAACAGGATGAAAGAGGAAGCATGGAAGACCAAACCCAAGAATGTTGATGAACTCTGGGAGGCATGCAAGACTGCTTTCTTTGATGTTACTGATGACTTCATCAATAAATTGTATGAATCCTTGCCAAACCGCATGGATGCAGTCTTTCACGCCCATGGAAGTCATACAAAATATTAAATTTGGATCTCACAGCACCACTACTTAATTCGCTTACGTTATGTAACATATTTTTGTATTTGAAGTACATTTTTTGTTCAATTTTCACACTATTTTCTATAGGCGACAAAACTTTTGTCTTGCCAAAATTTGACCTTTATGTCTTCATTAAATGATAAATCTTTTTTCAGTGAAACAAATATATTTTTGTACATTCAACATCATTTGGGAGGGTCTTAGCTTTCATATGAGCCATTTTTGAAATATTTAATAATTAAAAGTCAGGTTATTAGCAATTGTTTCTACAAAATCGATAAGTGACAAGACTTTTGTCAGGGACTGTTATGTACAACGATAGGAGCTGCGTTCTAGGTTCGGCTTAATTGGTTTCGATACAATGAGAACAATAAACATCAGGTTTAGGCAGGTGGAATCCTACTTTTGTATATTTTTTTAATGAACAATACAATGAACTAGTGCTGCAACGATTAATCAATTAACTCGAGTATTTGATTAGAAAAAAAAGATTAGAATTAAATTTTGCTACTTCGAGTATTCATTTATTTAATTAAAGTGGCGTTGTAAAGGTATGTTTTGAAAGTGTTTCCATTTAGTTTGATTGAGTTGGGTGGATAAACTGCCCTCTATTGTACTTCATTTCACATGGCTGAATCCATTTGCTCCCTGTTAAGACCAACATTAGCTTGGTTTTTGTTTGAGCTAATGTTTTTTTTAATGCATTCGTGATTTACTTCATAGGTATATTTAGAAATTTTTGTGGGAGTATGTGTCCGAACCATTTGTTAAGAGCATTGTAAAAACGTTAGCATTAAAGTTAGCAGACTTTTGCTATGTAAGTTAGCCAACTGTTCTTTTGTTGTACATAGATACTCATTTATACCGTTTGAGGCTCAGCTCAGGTATTTTTTTATGTTCCTGAACTGATTACTCGATTAATCAAACTAAATGGTTCGTCGATTAATCGACTACTAAAATAATCGATAGCTGCAGGCCTACAATGAACTTATTTTAACATTTAACAACAATGAACTGGTAATAAAACTTTAAAATAAACAACAACAAAAAATAGTCCTATTCGGTCTCAGTCAATTGTTTCGTCAAAGTAAAAATTTGTCCAATATTAGCTGCAATTGCAACTACTTCAATGTCTTAAATTTTTACTATTGCAATAGTTTTCTTCTCCCAATGTTCGTAGGAGTGCACTTTTTGAAAGAAAAAGAAAAATGTATGTATCAATCCAATGACTGACACAGTCCTACCCCACAGACAGTCCGTCTGTTATTCCAGAATTATCGATGTTCTTGGTTCTTTAATCACTCTGGTTTGCTCGCCATTATTGAGTTCAATCTGAAAAAAAAAAAAAAAACGACCTGCATTTACCACAGCTCTTGGGTTACAATCTTTTCAGTTTTACTCTTTCAGTTTCATTTATGTTGTACAACTTTTTCTGTAAACACTCAATAATATAACTTCTAGTCATTCACAAAGCATCTTGTATGCAATAAATGACATTTTTCATAACACAAAAATGCTAATCATGCTTTCCAAAGATGTTTTTTTCATGCAATACTGTAAATGGCACATTTTCCATAACACAAAAATGCTAATATTTCTTTTCCTTTCAAATATAAAATAGATTTTACACCATTTCAAACAGCAGAACATTTTAATAAAAAATATCTCACCGATTTGTCTTAACTGACGGAGCCTGGTCCTCTTCCTCTCACACAAGGCTTTTGGCCTGCATGAGTAAGGCGGTAGCAGTTAGCCATGAATGTAAATTTAGCATTAGCGAACTAGCAAAGTGTGTTTCCACATTTTACCGAGTGGTTTCTGCTCAATATTTTCACCACTCGAGCGTCTGAATTTGCTTTAAGCAACAAACGCCACACAGAAGCAGTTGATGGATCTGACAATTTGCTTTTCTTTACCTTAATATTTCTTTCCTGAGCGAACAAAACTTTGTCCCCTCAATTAGAAAAGGCCAACGTTCCAAATGGAAGTGCGCATGCGCTGACGTCACAGCCGTGAATCTCTGAATAATAATTGCTTTTTTCAGATGTCGCTTACGCCCTCTAGTGACGTTATTGGGTATAACGCTTCAATAATTTTCTCTGGGCTACAACTAGTTAACAGATGAATGCGTCAGATTACTCCACTTACTTTAAATATTAATATTTGTTCTAATTAAACCTTTACATCTAAAAATTGGTCATTTTCAACATAAATTAAGAAAAAAGGCTTTCAAATAATGTTTTGAACAATATCTCTTCTTGAATTAAGAAAATGACATTTCAAAGCTTCTTTAAGATTAAATATACTAATTTATTTCTTAAAGTAAGTCTATTAAGCTTAATTTCAGCTTAATAAAAGTCTAGCTATTTCTTATTTCAAGAAATCTAGGTGAGTAAAATTTACCTGAAGCACTGGCAGCCAATTTCACAAATTTCTAATAGGTTCACACCGAAAACGAGGGAATTTAACTAGTTTTGAGGAGGTGAGTTTTTGCAGTGTACTGTATACCTTACAGTACAAGTAGTCCCCAGATTACGAACGAGTTCCGTTCCTAAAATGGCGAAACCAAATTTCCGCTTAAATCAGAATTAACCCTGTAAGAACCCCTACATACCCCCTAAATCTCAAAATAACTATCCAAAAACATGTATTGTATGTCACTGTACAGTCCTCGCCAAGACGTTGGAGCTAAATCCTAGCTAGACGCGAGCTAAACTGTAAACATTCCACTCTTTCTCTAACTCGGCTGCACGACTTCTTCATGGGGGCACAGGCGCTCTTCCTGGTGTGTGCGAGTGCGCTCTTCTTCGTGTGCGCAAATACGTTCTTCATGTGTACGTGCGCTCTTACTTGCGTGCTACTACCTGCTTGCAAGCTTTCTGCTTCAAAATAAAACAAAAGTCAACATCATAATCAAATACATGTTTCGCTAATGAGCAGAACGGTCATATTAATAAAATAAAGTAAAAACTAAGGTCTTGTGAGGTACAATAAAGTACTGTTTACGCGAATTAAAAAAAGAAAAAAAACCACTGGAGACAAAATGGTTTGACAAGAATCCGGCATCGTAAAGTCAAAATCACGTAAATCGGGTACGTCGTAACCAGTGTTGCTCATAATGGCGTTAGAATATAACGACGTTTCTAAAGGCGTGATTGTTTTTCAGTAGTGAGTAATCTACTTCCCATCTTTGCAACGCCGTTACCATTACTGAGGATGTGAAGGGGCGCGTTACTACAATTTGGTTGAATGAAGCGCAAATTGTCTGATTTTGTCACACATTTACCTGCCCGCCTACCCTGGAGACTGCAGAGCGGGGAGGGGGGCGAAGGGGGTAGTTACACCTTTGCAAATGCGTTGATGATTGGCTGCTAGGTGGCTCGGAGCATTAGCATAGCATTCAGGTTCTTGTTAGCATTAGCAGTAACCGTGGCGAGTGTCATCTTAAACTCTTGTCTTTTTTTTGTTTGTTTTTTTATTTACATACAGTTCATGGCGTCCAGGTTCGTACAATTAATTGAAAATGTGTGTGCATTATCATCACCAAGTATTACAATAAAATGAGATTTTGATTTTTAATTAGCAAAAATATGTATAATGTAATAACCAAGTAAGTATACCAAGTAACTAATTACTCTTACAATAAGGTAACGGAATTACTAACTCAATTAATTAAGAGTTTTGTTATTTATATGATAACAAGGTTTAGGTTTATTATTAACAAGATCAGGTAAAGGTTAACAGAATTTTTGGGGGAAATTGTGAAACTCACAGTCTTGCTTCTTTTACTGTGTCCATAGTAGGAGCTTGGAGTGTCCTATGCGTGGGTCACTACAACAACAGAGTGAGGAGCTGTGACTTGCATGGCTGTGGAGCTTTCAACTCCAGAGGGTGAATTGAATTTTGAAACTTAAATGATTTCTCATGCTGAATTTCTAGTGTTATCAACTCTTTGAAACAATCCCGAGGCTCCTCTCCCTCACTCTGTGATCTGAGAGTCATGATAGGAGGTACTTTGTCAAGACAAGAGTGGCACAGCAACAGTAATTGAAAGTGAATTGCAGTGTAGTTTTTGGCATACACTATTTCACAAAGTATAACTGACATATCTCCAAGGTCCTAGTGTGATTAACTCATTCACTCCCAGAAATTTTCACCAGAGCAAGGACCTTCGTTCAGTTTAAATGGATTTTGACTGATTTTGCAAGGCCCGTAGAAAATTCTGTTCTATTGCTATATAAACATGGAACCCACCAAAAGAAAGATGAGACTCTTCTTTCAGCAGGGAAAAAAGTTAGTTCATTTGTTTTTCCATTGTTTAGAAATCAGCATTAGAAAATAGCTTAGTTTGAGCAATTTTCCAATTTCTGATGAAAAAACAGAGAAATTGAGCTTTCCGTAAAAGCATACATTTCAAACATAACTTTGACTTCAACACAGCTAATTTTGTGACATCCCAAATATCTGAATAATGTTTTCCTTCTACAAAATAACAAACAACAAGGCAAATAGAGCTTTTGATAGCAAAGTAACAATTTATTTACACATAACTAAACTATTGAACTGAGAGATGACGCTGTTGTGGCCGCGATAGCTGGGGTAAACTTTTCCCTCATTGCCGCCTGTCTCATCAAGATGGATTTTTTTTTTAGTCTTTTTTTGGTGACCACTGCTTCATGGCGGAGTTCGCCTGGGGAACTTGTGTGGGGCATGTTGTGTTCCCTGCGGGGAAGTGGTTTGGTCGTGCATGTTTCCGGCTGAGTCGCGGGACATTGGAGGGTCGCGGGGGACACGAGCAGCCAAGCACGGTGGCGCGGGCTCTGCTCAACGGCATCGTCCGCTGCACTGGTGGTCCCGATTGTTCTGCTCGGTCGTCCAGCACCTGTCATCCCGGGCGTCCTCCCGGTTGTTCTGCTCGATCGACCTTCGCCTGGCATCCTGGACATCTTCCCGGTCATCCATTCGGTCGTCTTCCGTCGGCGCCCCAGCCGTGCGCGTTCCGTTGAATCGGGTTGCGGGTCTTACCAAATGCGCTACTGCCCTCCAGTGGCCAGTTTTATTGCTTTAAAATGCATTTTCAGCATTGTGCTTTGGAGCGAAGTTGCATCAGAACCTAGAGATGTCTCTTGTGAAAAAAAAAACATAAAATACGTATAAATAAGTTTTTGGGACACTGAAACAATTAAAAATAGAACCTATTGATATGTTTTTGGGAGCAAATGAGTTAAACAAATTACAGAATTCATCTACAGTGGTTTGTAGTAGAATACAGTAAAGCTTTGAACATGTTAGGCCTTTTGTGGTAATAATATTTACTATCCTATTTTTAAGAGGCCTGAATAGGACGCTGGACTTGGTGTGTGCTGACTACGGTACAGTCAGTGCTCCCTTCCCAGGCTCTTTGGCTGGACCAGTGAGTCAGAAAGACCAGGCTGGTTTCCTGTATGATGGTGTCAAACTTTTCAACAACGGTAAGAGTGACGAATACTTTGCTAAATGCTTTTTACATAAAAGTTGGAACAGTAACGAAGATTATGGAAGGAACAACATTTGTTATCTTGGGCTGACTGTTTAAAATCGACAATCAAGTCAATCAGAAAAGGATAAAAATACTGACAATAACCTGATCCAACCCTTCCATTATCTACAATGCTTATCTGTTTAACTACGACTACACTGAATTCTGCCACAATAGGTATATATTTTTTTTTCTATTCTTTAGAAATTCGACTTGTCTGTAAGGTTCAGTAAACATATCATCAGCTGTCTATATCTCACTTCATGAATGAATGTAACACTGTAAAATCCCTGATTTATTCAAAGCTAAGCACACACACACACAAAAACAACAAAATAATGCATCTGTAAAATACAAGCAATTTTCTGTAATCTGTCATTTTAGGGCCAAAAGACAAAGGTGGTCCTGGAGTAATAATGTGAAGGCGTGGGAAGGCGATTTAGCGATTAAAAAGATTAAGATTATAATGAACTCTTGGTTTCCTTTAACACAGAAGACCCCCGTTCATATAAATAAACCCATTAATGGCAAATCGAGAACGCTAAGGAGGTCAAACAAAGTAGGCGTCTGTGCTTTCAGGGATGGACACACAAATACACGCAAGCACAAACAGGTCCACAGCGTATGTGTATCTTAAAAGCATCCTGAGAGAACATCATTAGTGCCTTGGCCTCTAATTTTGTTGCATTAGCACAAAAGCTTGTATGTCCAGTCGGCTTCTTTCATCTGTGGCTAAAGTGAAGACATGATTGAACATCAGAGAGAGTCATTACCTCGCCCTTACACCCGTATTAATGCTGAAATATATATATAGGCAAAGATGATGGGGTTTAGTTTACTTCTATGTTTGGATCTCTCACGATGGAGGTCCTAATGATCTAATTGGGATTATAGAATGTTATGAAATAGTTTATACCATAAACAGATTGGGGGGGGGGGGGGGGGGGGGGGGGGGCTGGTGTCCGAAAAGTATCATTGCATGTAATTGACTTTCCTATATTTATAAAAGTTGTAAAGCAAGAAAACAACAAAAATGAATGAAATGGACAAAAAAAGATATTTTTACAATGGGTCAAATTTATTTTTCGAACAGATCATGTGACTAGCACCTTAGACGGTAATTTGCTTTGCGTATTATTTTTAAAAAAGAAAAAAAAGGAGGCCAATTTTATTTTTCAAATGATTTTTTTTTCTGATTGAATTTTTTTTTGTGATTGAAGCAACTTTTTTGGGAATTGAATGATTTAGACACAAATATCCAACCCATAATATGGCCCAAACACAAAAAGGATTGCTAAAATCAAAGAAAACTTTTTTTATTGAAAAATTATGTGTTAAAATGCAAATTTGAGTCTCAAATATTTTTTCTATGATTTAAATTTTCTTTGAAATGATTAAAATGATTTTTCTTTTGAAAATATTTTTTTGTATGAAGCAACTTATTTTTTGATTGAATAGTAAAGACACAAATGTCCTAGCCAAAATGTTGCCCAAACACAAAACAACATTACTTCAATCAAAAAAGTTGCCTCAATAAAAAAAATAAAATCAAAATAGCTTTCAAATGCATTTTTTTTATTTTAAATTTATTTTTGCATTCAAACACAATTTTTTTGTTTGAAGTGACTTTTTTTAAAATGGAAAACATATATTTTGATCAAAGCAACTTTTTTTCCGATCGAATAATGAAGACACAAATCTACCCCCATATGGCTCCGCCCAGGGTATACAATTTTTGACTGAGATAACTACATTGGCACGACACCAGCGGGTGTACCATATTCAATGGATGATGATCTTGGCGAAAAGTATAGCTGTCCTGCCAGCAGCCTGATTTTGAGTTCCCCTCAAGAATGATGGGAAACAAAAAAGCGCTCATTTTCAACGTATTATTATAAATATTCTTGTAAATTAATTTTAATGCTGACACTGCGTTTCGGGGTCATCAACATGTTGTGCCCGCCCTGCCCGAAAAGTCAAACTCCGCCTATGGGTTATACTCTCTTGAGGATTATTATGTTGTGAAATCCTCTCAACACATTTATAGTAACTGATAACATCATATTCAGTAATATTTAGTAACAACTGACAATGATATTCTATCGTCACCTTTTGTCTTGGTGAAATCGATTCAAGGGAATATTTCTCCGTCTCTTTCTCTCACCCAGTGCACTGTGTAAAGATCTTTAACATTCGACCTTTTCGTTACACTGGAACGGTGGCCCTGGGGGACCCGCTGGGTTACGTGCTCCCTCTACAGGATCGCTTTGCCGGCATCACTTCCCACCTGAAGCTGCAGATGTGTGACGGCACTGACCCTTCACCTTTCATTTGAATGCCCGCAGAGACCATCTGCTTAACCCATACTGTATAAGTCTTTCATACATTAATCATTTTTAGTTTTGATTGACACTCAAAGTGTGCTGGTTCAGCTCTTTTATTGGATATCATTATACATACATACTGTTCAAGTAGATGGATATATTTCTGTACAGTTTTTCTATTACTCTCACACTATTTGCTTGACAACAGGTTGTGTGGCCTTCATATTGCATTCAATTCGAAATAAAGTAATTGTTTTTGTTCAATATGTCATTATTTCAATTAAACTTATTACTTAAGAGTGAAACTAGAATTATTCCTGAGATAAAAACATCTCTGATACAATTTTATAAAGTGCCTCATTGATGAGCAGAAGCCATCTTAACCAAACTCGGGTAAGATAAATGCTTATATGATGTGAATATGTGCTTCCTCTTTCATATGAATCATTATTACCAGTGTTGTTTTGGTAACACTTCACAATAAGGGTCCCTTAATTAACATTAGTTAAAGCATTTTTAGACGATAACTAAGGTTTAAGTAACATGACAATAATTCATTTAATCCCTCATCTAACATTTATTAGGGGGATGGGTCTTGATAAGTATATGCTTCTCCCGTCTGCCCTTGTCTTTCTTCGGTTCTTTCTTTCTTCGGGCTAATCACATTTTGCAACTGTCAATGATATCGATGATGATAATAAACATTTCCTTCATTCATTCATTATTATATTAACATGAGTTAATGCATTAGTTAATGCATTTTAAGACAATAACTAATGTTTAAGTAACATTACAACAATATAATTGCTTATCCAACATTTATTAATATATTAATTAACATGAGTAATGCATTAGTTAATGCATAACCAGACAGTAACTAATAGTTTGGTAAAATTAATAATATATATATAGGCCTATATAGGGTTGGGGTTTGTTAATTTCTTAGTTAAGGGACACATGTGCTACACTTTACAATAAGGATCCAAAAAGCATTCATTAATGGTTAATAAAGCTAAGGGGGGGGGGGGGGGGGGGGGCAACTTAAGCATTTATAATTTCTTAGTTAAGGGACACATGTGCTACACTTTACAATAGGGGTCCAAAAAACATTCAGTAATGGTTAATTAAGGTTAAGTAACACTTATGAGGTACGTTCACGTGAAATAATACCATACTTAAGGTTAGGTTACAATTAGAGATGTGCCGATCGATTGGGTCCGATCACGTCATTTTCAAAGTATTGGAATTGGCAAACAAAATATCGGCCATGCCTTTTTTAATATACATACAGTGCCTTGCAAAAGTATTCGGCCCCCTTGAACCTTGCAACCTTTCGCCACATTTCAGGCTTCAAACATAAAGATATAAAATTTTAATTTTTTGTCAAGAATCAACAACAAGTGGGACACAATCGTGAAGTGGAACAAAATTTATTGGATAATTTAAACTTTTTTAACAAATAAAAAACTGAAAAGTGGGGCGTGCAATATTATTCGGCCCTCTTGCGTTAATACTTTGTAGCGCCACCTTTTGCTCCAATTACAGCTGCAAGTCGCTTGGGGTATGTTTCTATTAGTTTTGCACATCGAGAGACTGAAATTCTTGCCCATTCTTCCTTGCAAAACAGCTCGAGCTCAGTGAGGTTGGATGGAGAGTGTTTGTGAACAGCAGTCTTCAGCTCTTTCCACAGATTCTCGATTGGATTCAGGTCTGGACTTTGACTTGGCCATTCTAACACCTGGATATGTTTATTTTTGAACCATTCCATTGTAGATTTGGCTTTATGTTTTGGATCATTGTCCTGTTGGAAGATAAATCTCCGTCCCAGTCTCAGGTCTTGTGCAGATACCAACAGGTTTTCTTCCAGAATGTTCCTGTATTTGGCTGCATCCATCTTCCCGTCAATTTTAACCATCTTCCCTGTCCCTGCTGAAGAAAAGCAGGCCCAAACCATGATGCTGCCACCACCATGTTTGACAGTGGGGATGGTGTGTTCAGGGTGATGAGCTGTGTTGCTTTTACGCCAAACATATCGTTTTGCATTGTGGCCAAAAAATTATGACAAGCTTTACTTAGAGCCAATTACCTTTAATTAATTATATTAACAATTAATGCTCGATTAACATCAACTGGCACAACAAAATTGCCATTACTTCGAAGTGAAATGTAAAGAAATAAACATAAAAGCACCAATTCAAAATAAAGGGCATTATGCGGCTCCCACATTAACTCCAAGCCTTTGTAAAAGTGGGATGCCCTCCTCCTCATAAGAGCTCATTGAATGTACATGTTTAACTTTGTGAAATGCGAGCAAAAACACGTTTGTCAGTGCATAGCGCTGTGCAGGGCGAGTGGGGTGCTGTCTGACATCGATAGTTTGCTTAAGTGCCACATGCTCGGTTTTTTTCGTGCTTTTCAAAGTTTGGATGGCTGAAATTCTTTGACCCTACTACATAAAATGTGCTGCTTTTATTAGCGACATTGGAATTATCATGGCAAATTTTGTACCACATTTCCGTGCAAGCATCATTTGCTTCTAGCCATGGTACCTACCTCCTGCAGCCACTTTTCAGCAAATGTCCTTTTTTTCGGTAGCTCCGGTGACGTCTCTCTCGTCTGTCTGTCTTTTGACGGGGGTGGGGGAACACAGAAATAATTACCGGTACTCAGTGGGGCCTGCCTCTTTGACATTTTGAGAAGTGATTTTCTCGTGTCCTCCGCAAATACAGTGGTCAGCCATCGGTACGCAAAAGCGTATGGAATCCGTTGAGTGCCCGCACGTTTGTCTACGTCCAGTAGGACCACTTATGTGCACCCCTGTGTATATATATATATATATATATATATATATATATATATATATTTTTTTTTTATTAAATCGTTTTCTAATTGTATTTAACGTTACAGACATAATATGTTACACTCATCCAGAGTCTTTAGTTTAGGCTTAAGGTAGGGTTATCAAATTTATCCCGAAAACGGTGGTGATTAATTTTTTAAAAAATGTATCACGTTAAAATATTAAAGCAATTAATGCATACGCTGCATGAACCACTCATGCATTGTCGCACTCAATCTGTAATGGCGCCGTTTTACCTATATAGAGAGATAAAAGGCAGCGTAAAATGATTAGAGTGAATTTTGGCAGCCTCTGGAGCCTTTTTTTAATTGGCTAAAGCCTTACAATCCCTCTCCCTATGATTAGAAATATCATGGGAAGCAGTGTGGGGAAGCTAGGTAGCAATTGATCTTTTTCTGTACACCTTATGTTATTTCCCAACGCAGAGAAGCTATATTAATTGGTAGCACTACGCACAGTCATAGTTCCACTTCCCATCATGCATTTGGGTTGAATGGCTGCAGTATCATTTACTGAAAGCTCAACAAATACACTAGATGGCAATATTTAATCACAATATACAAAGTCACAAGTCTTTCTATCTCTCACAGAAAGAATGTTAATAATGTAAATGCCATCTTGAGGATTTATTGTCATAATAAACAAATACAGTACTTATGTATTGTATGTTGAATGTATATATTCGTCCGAGTTTTATTCATTTTTTTCTTAATGCATTGACAAAATGTATATGATCGGGGAAAATTATCGGGAATGATTGGAATTGAATCGGGAGCAAAAAAAAGCAATCGGATCGGGAAATATTGGGATAGGCAGATACTCAAACTAAAACGATCGGATCGGGAGCAAGAAAACATCATCCGAACAACCCTAATAAATATTCTTGTAAGTTCATTTTATTGCTGACACTGCGTTTCGGGGTCATCAACATGTTGTGCCCCGCCTGCCCCAAAAGTCAAACTCTGCCTATGCTTATACTCCTTTCATCCAATCTGTTTGGTCTTATTACTATCCCGTCCCCAGCAAAAAGTGTAAATGCAGGTTATGCTGTTATATCGTCCCTACTAATATTGAGACCAAACCTACGCCCTTGATTCTAATCTCCCTTTGCCCCTTCGACATTCTTTGTAGCCTTGAACAGGTCAACAGTTACATTCGTGAAATGCCACATGTACAGTAACAATGTAATGAATACAAACTGCCAAAAGATGGCGTAGTTTTACAACAAGTCAGCACCTCCAAAGTACGTTTCAATCTAAATTCATGAATGATCAATTACCCAAGATTCAGTATTAGACGGATGGATAAATAAATGACAGACGGACTGAGAGGCAGATAAACAAATAGGCAAAAAACTTTGCAATGTTTTTAACAGTATTAATAGACTTGTGATGTCTAATTTAATTACTGTACCTAACAATTTGCAATCATCTAAACATCGCCAAGAGGTTACAACGCTGATGTCAACAGTAGGGGAAGTCCGTACACCGTACGCTGATATATTTATTTATTTATTCTTTAGTGGACCGTCCCACTTTAGCCGAGGTGGGCGAGTTGGGATAGGCTGGGAGTGGAGTATGCTTGGCGACCGAGAAAGACAGAAAGAGGGAGAAAGAGAGAGGAGTAACATAGGAAACCTCCAACTTCTCATGGATAGCGTGACGTGTGACGGGAAATTTACGAGATTTTTGGGGAAAAAGACAATCAGGAAGTACGCATCCGGGAGAAGTGGATAACTAGCAAAGTTTATCGCTCACTAAGAAATACAAATAAGATATTTTGTGGGAAGCGAAACACAGAGGACAACATGCCGAGGAGGACCGTGCAAGAAGTGACCGTGCAAGATGTCCAAAAACGGAGAAACCCCAGCAAACATTACGTAAGATTCCTCCAAATTCACAAAATAACACTTCTGTTCTTCAATTGTGCAACACGTCGATGTTATTCTGCCGCTTTTTCATTTCCCCCTCTCCCGTTGACTAAAGTAAAGACAAAGAGAGGATCAAGTTACAGCTATCTGCCAGATTTCTGACGGGATTTTTCTTGAAATGAACTGACTTTTGACAGTTTAGTTGAATGATCCAGGCAGTTTTTCACAACAATAGCGTTTGGATGTTAGTACGTGCCGTTATGATGGTTTTATTAGGCTAAGTCATGAGAGAGATAAATAGTGGAGTTGCATTCAAACCAACATCTGCTTGCCCTCCTGAGTAAGTGATTTGACTGCAGTCAGTGTACTACATTCCACTTAAAAAAATTCCAGGCACTCCAAAAAGGAAAAGAAAACTGATTGTAGGAAAAACTACTCTCACTGGCCTGAAATAAGGTCACTGAAATGTTAGAAATAACTATTGGAAGTTTGGTTAAGCCACAAACAAAATGCTAATTTAACAACTCTGGCAGTGCGCATCTGAACAAACTGAACGTTGTTATTTATTTACCTGAAAAAAACGAAAATATATTTTGGTAGGCATCATTTCTGGATTTTTGTATCTGTCGGTATGAAAAGAGACTTCTGCGATAACTTTTATTAACTATTTATTTGTTGTTGTTGTTTGGAACATCATTATAATTAGGCCAAAGCAACACTAGGTAACTTTTCAACCTTTATCAAATAGTTTCATAACATTTTTGAAATGTCGACTTACAATTAGTTAGATGACACCTCTTTAATATCTTGAGGAGAACGGCTTCTTGTTTGTCATCCCATTCCTCATTGAAACGGCAATTTTTGTTGTCCACTTACAGTGGGGCAAATAAGTATTTAGTCAACCACCAATTGTGCAAGTTCTCCTACTTGAAAAGATTAGAGAGGCCTGTAATTGTCAACATAGGTAAACCTCAACCATGAGAGACAGAATGTGGGGGAAAAACAACAGAAAATGACATTGTTTGATTTTTAAAGAATTTATTTCCAAATTAGAGTGGAAAATAAGTATGTGGTCACCTACAAACAAACAAGATTTCTGGCTGTCAAAGAGGTCCAACTTCTTCTAACGAGGCTCCACTCGTTACCTGTATTAATGGCACCTGTTTTAACTAATCAGTATAAAAGACACCTGTCCAAAATCTCAGTCAGTCACACTCCAAACTCCACTATGGCCAAGACCAAAGAGCTCTCGAAGGACACCAGAGACAATATTGTAGACCTGCACCAGACTGAATCTGCAATAGGTAAAATGCTTGGCGTAAAGAAATCAACTGTGAGAGCAATAATTAGAAAATGGAAGACATACAAGACCACTGATAATCTCCTTGGATCTAGGGCTCCATGAAATATCTCACCCCGTGGCATCAAAATGATAACAAGAACGGTGGGCAAAAATCCCAGTATCATACGGGGGGACCTAGTGAATGACCTACAGAGAGCTGGGACCACAGTAACAAAGGCTACTATCAGTAACACAATGCGCCGCCAGGGACTCAAATCCTGCACTGCCAGACGTGTCCCCTGCTAAAGAAAGTACACGTCCAGGCCCGTCTGAGGTTCGCTAGAGAGCATTTGGATGATCCAGAAGAGGACTGGGAGAATGTGTTATGATCAGATGAAACCAAAATAGAACTTTTTGGTAGAAACACAGATTCTCGTGTTTGGAGGAGAAAGAATACTGAAATGCATCCAAAGAACACCATACCCACTGTGAAGCATGGGGGTGGAAACATGCTTAGGGGCTGTTTTTCTGCAAAGGGACCTGGACGACTGATCTGTGTAAAGGAAAGAATGAATGGGGCCATGTATCGAGAGATTTTGAGTGAAAATCTCCTTCCATCAGCAAGGGCATTGAAGATGAGACGTGGCTGGGTCTTTCAGCATGACAATGATCCCAAACACACAGCCAGGGCAACAAAGGATTGGCTTCGTAAGAAGCATTTCAAGGTCCTGGAGTGGCCTAGCCAGTCTCCATATCTCAACCCCATAGAAAATCTGTGGAGGGAGTTGAAAGTCCATGTTGCCCAACGGCAGCCCCAAAACATCACTGCTCTAGAGGAGATCTGCATGGAGGAATGGACCAAAATACCAGCAACAGTGTGTGAAAAGCTTGTGAAAAGTTACAGTAAACGTTTGGCCTCTGTTATTGCCAACAAAGGGTACATAACAAAGTATTGAGATGAACTTTTTGTATTGACCAAATACTTATTTTCCACCATGATTTGAAAATAAATTCTTTAAAAATCAAACAATGTGATTTTCTGTTTTTTTTTTTCCCACATTCTGTCTCTCATGGTTGAGGTTTACCCATGTTGACAATTACAGGCCTTTCTAATATTTTCAAGTGGGAAAACTTGCACAGTTTGTGGTTGACTAAATACTTACAGTTTTGCCCCACTGTATCTTCTCTTGGTCAACTTAGAGCATGCCATTTTGTTAGATTGGGTCTTCTACTGGTGGCATGTGTGGTGTTAGTGAACGTTGCTTAACGTTGTGATCTTGAATGTTACCTGCATGCAGCGAGACTGCCGGGTAACACGGGGAAAAAATAAATCACGTTTGCTCACAGTAGGACTCACGTTCTTCAATGAAAAATAAAGTACACGACAGCATGTACAAAAAGATAGCAAAGTGATGGGTGCGACTCGTGTTTGAGGTTGCTGGCACTGCTGCGGTCCGTCCACGCTAGCGAGTAGCATGCAGGCTCTCTCAGCCAATCAGCGCATCCATGCACGCTCTCTCAGCCAATCAGCGCATCGTTGTCATAGCGATGACAACAGAAGTGAAAACAGGTAAGATATTTGACTAAAAATCCAACATAATTTAGCGATAGCATAGTAGCGCATAGCGATAAATCGGCGATTCATCCAAATGATGTATGTAGAAAAAAAGTTTTTTTTTCTTTCATTTTTTTTGTACGTCCGTGGGTCCGCAGAGAAATGTGCCTTGGTCCGATCGTGGACCGCGGTCCCCTAATTGAGGACCACAGATCTAGAGTCTAGTACAGGTGTCAGGAACCTATGTCTTTGCGAGTCTTCCCATCGTGGATTACGCGGAGATGAGCGTCTTATTACAGAACTAGTCTCCCGCGTTAAGTCTCCGATCAGCCAGCTGCGGAGTTGGCCCCTCCCAACTCAATGCCAACCCAACTGGAGTATATAAAAATGCGTAGAGGAGAATTAAACGCCAAAAAATGAAATGCGTGGTACCCCAAGTCACAGAGGCGCTAGATCAGTTTCATTTTGAGGACATTTCAGCCTGTCAAAACTGTCGCAACTTCCAGGATCGCCACTGTAATGCACAAGCACTCCTGGTTGCGGCTTTCAGGAAATATACTCAGCGCCACACTATATGTTTCTATTTGTTATTTTCCAAGTGGTGAGAGCGCAACTGAGCATCGATTGTAACATCCCAAGTTTCAATCACAACTCGGCGACTGCTTGTAAAAGGCGAGCGTGCGTTCCCTTCACTCTCGCTCCCACGTGATGCCTTCAATTGCGTTCACGAAAAAAAAAACAAATGCGCAAATGCAGGCGTACCTTGCAGAAGCGGGGGGGCGTGGATGGGGGGGTAGCTTAAACGCACCTTAAACATAGTGTGGACGGGTAAAAAAAATAGTCGGCAAAATATCCTGGAGAAAATTATCTGTCCAAGTGTAGATGTAGCCTAACTTTGAGGAGAGTGGCAGGAACCCTGCCACACAACAAAACTACAAATGTGCTGGCTGCTTTACAGCATATGTCACTTCCCCCTTTCTCCATTTCAAAGTTAGCGAGTCAGTCGCTGACGAGTTCGGGAGAGGTGGGGCGGATGGTCGGTGTGGGAATACGTTACAAAATCAAACATTTCTTTTAAGATGCACGATAATATTGGTTGCTGATAATTATCAGCCGATAATGGCAATTATGACATCGCACCGATAATCCAGATTTTAAAAAATTCAACCGATAATGCAATCTGATAATGATATTCTTGATGAAGGCTCCAAATGTGCACAATCGATGCAAATTTGTCCAATTCTGTGCCTGCGCTTCAAGCCTTCTTAACGGCATTTTTGTGCAATTAAGGGGCATTATATCCAGCCAAATCAATAAAACTAAATGCAAACACTTTCAAAACAAACCATTATATGCCACTTTAACTTACATATCAAAAGTCCTCCAGCTTAAATGCTATAAAATGCTAACTTTTTTTTTTAACAATGCTCTTAACAAATGGTTCAAAAACATATTCCCTCAAAAAGTGGCTAAAAATACCTATAAACTAAATTACATATGCATTCAAAAAAACATTAGCTCAAACAAAAACTTAGCATATGTTGGTAACAGGGAGCAGCTGGATTCAGAGAAAATAAAGAAATGAGTTAGGTCATATTCACTGTCGTCACTAGCGGGCAGTGTAGCCACCCAAATCAATAAAACTAAATGCAAACACTTTCAAAACAAACAATTATATGCCAATTGAATTTACATAGCAAAAGTCCGCTAGCTTAAATGCGATAAAATGCTAACTTTTTTTTTAATGCTCCTAACAAATGGTTCGAACACATATTACCACAAAAAATGGTTGAATATACTGAACTAAATTACGATTGCATTAAAAAAAAACATTAGCTCGAACAAAAACTTACCTTACGTTGGTATTATTAATATTAATTAATATACATAGGTTTAGATGTTGAAATGTACTATTTGTTCACATTTGATGTGGAAAAAGGAGCAATGAATTCTATTTAGCACAGCAACATTTGCTTTTTTGTATAATTTAAAATTGTGTACATATATATCTTTTTACCAAATTATCGGCTTAACATTATCGGTTATCGGCTGGAAGGTGGAGGAAATTATTGGTTATCGGTATCGGTTAAAAAATATGTTATCATGCATCACTACATTTCTTATTTTCAACATCGTCATTTGATATTGTTGAGCCACAACTGTATTCATTACCTCATCACCATTCATCCCTCACACAGCCGCTGGAAACAAATGTCGTTCAATCCAACTGCTAGTGACCGGGAGATCAGGATTTTATGATACTGTGTGCTGGTCCTCCTTAAGGCAAAACACTACTGCTTTTGTCCACCTTAGGGTGACCTTATTTTGATTTCCAAAAAAGAGGACACTCGGCCCGGCCTCGAGATACTTGAATTTTACTCGAAGTTCACACAAAGATGCCTATATCACTTTAATATATTTAAAGTGTGCCTCCTCTGTCTGGATAGAAGAATTCAGTTTTATTAAAAAACAAAAAAACAAAAACATAGGCTTATTGCCATATAGTATATATTATACAGTATATGGAAATATTTTTTTTTACTTAAATGGTTACTCAACAGGCTTTGTTCTTCCTATAAAAAAAATCCCTAACCTTAAAAAATAAACAAATAATGATTTAAAAAAAAAAAAAAAAAAGTATATATATATATAATGCAGACCCATGGAAATGTAGTCCAGTCAATACGCACACACAGTAGGCTATGTGCCAACTCAACTTTTTTATAAATTACTATCACGACAATTGTCGTTGACAAATTGTTATTCCCACTCAATTTTTATTCTCATTCAATTTTCTAGATTGTTCGCAAACAATAACCGAAATAAACTGACAAGCTATTCAACCAGCATGTTTCCAAACGCAGCAGTTCAAAACTAATGCCTAGCGCAGCTGAGCGCACTGATAACTACCTTATTAGCGAATACTGAGACCCGAGGCAAAATCAAACTTTGCTATAAAAGTTTACAATCATCGGCAGTGCAACGATGCGACACCAAACGGGATTTTACAGATTACGCCAGTACAAATCTCTGACAGAAGTTAACAGTTGCCATTATATATGTGTTTATCGTAAAAAACTCTTAACTGGACAGGCGCTCCTACTTAAAATATAATACTAACATTCAACCAAATACACGAACGCAGAACAATTAATATAAGACTAATGCATCTCTGTGTACACATATAACACAATTTACAACAGAGGGCACGTGATCGACATTAACAGGAGAGAAACTTACAGACAGGTGTATGGAGCCACATCTTAAAACTCCTTACTGTAGTCTGATCTCTCGCCAAACTGTCAACCGTCATTAGATGGTGGTAATTCCCATTGAAGCAAAGGGTAAACTGCCAACAAAATAACAAAAAGAAGATCTACTCCTTCTCCCGCCCCTACTAGTCGGAGCCACGTCAACGTAGGCAGGCGCTGCCTCCTAGCGGCCGGAAGGATTCTCTTCAAATTGATCCCGTTAAAAATCATAAAAACCGGACATTTTCATGTATTTATGAACCCGGCCGGACGCTCCGGAGAGCTCGTAATAAGAGGACTAGTCCGGGCAAAAGAGGACGTTTGGTCACCCTAGTCCACCTGTACTGCTAAATATCGACCAAAACTGAAAGTTCCCGAGTGTTGCTTTAAAGGGCCTTTTTAAAGTAGATCTTTGGCACAACGGTTTGTTGTATGGCTGTACAACTTGTACAAGACAGAATATACAAATGCTTTCTAACCCTATAAAACACCAATGGACAAATAAGCCCACATAAGCAATGGGCAAACTCCACAGACTGTAGGAAGACTCAAGGTAAAATATTCAATTTCTGGCATTATAGCTTTCATTACAGTGTTTCGTTAGGCTTCTTTGGTAGACTCACGAAACAATTGCGCACAACATTTTTTAAAAACAAAAAGTTTTTCCAAGTGCTACAGTGTTTTTTGTGGGATAAAAGAATGTCAACAAGACAAAGGCTTGTCTCTTACCACTTCACAATAGAGCCTACATCATGCAGTGTAAACTGAGTGTGGAGGTCATACAGGCTGTTGGCTGCCAAAGTGCACATGCATAACATCATGTGAGTATCAGGTTGCCAAAAGATGCAGCAGGAGTTAGTTCCGAGGCCCTGGTGTGTAATCATATGTTGTTTTGAATCTGAGGAAGGACTTTGAATGTTTTGTAGGAGCATATGTCACAATTTTTCAGTAACACTCGGACACCGTTATACACTAGGGATGTTACTATACAGTGGTACCGCTACATACGAAGTTAATTCGTTCCAGGACCTTGAAATGGTTGTATGTCCAGCAGGATTTTCCCATAAGAATACATTATAACTCCGTTAATTCGTTCCACAGCCCAAAAACAGACACTAAATCCTAAATCCTAATGTAAAACCGTCTCGATTTTTGGTTAAGAGCAAAATAAATAAATAAATAAATAAAAAAACGGCCAGTTAGCATTTATTTTACGTAAATATGTCCAATGTTTTGCTAGTCTTTAAGCCACTGTAGCGCCACCTTATCACCACAAACAGCTTTTAACGTTGAAATTCTTGTGAATAAATGCTTAAATCCCTGAATTCTTTGTAGATATCGACGTAAAACAGTCTCGATTCTTGGTTAAAAGAAAAAAAAATGGCCAGTTAGCATTTGTTTTACGTAACTATGCCGAATGTGCTGCTAGTCTTTAAACCACTGTGGCGCTGCCTTATCACCACAAACAGCTTTTTACGTTGAAATTCTTGTGAACAAATGCTTAAATCGCTGAATTCTTTATAGATATGGACGTAAAACAGTCTTGATTCTTGGTTAAATGCAAAAAAACTGGCCAGTTAGCATTTCTTTTACGTAAATATGTCGAATGTGCTGCTAGTCTTTAAGCTACTGTGGCGCCGCCTTATCACCACAAAGAGCTTTTTACGTTAAAATTTGTGTGAATAAATGCTTAAATCCCTGAATTCTTTGTAGATATGGATGTAAAACAGTCTTGATTCTTGGTTAAAAGTAAAAAAACGGGGCAGTTAGCATTCATTTCACGTAAATATGTTGAATGTGCCGTTAGTCTTTAAGCCACTGTGGCACTGCCTCATTACCACAGACCTTTTTACGTTGAAATTCTTGTGAATAAATGCTTAAATCCCTGAATTCCTTATAGATATGGACGTAAAACAGTCTCGATTCTTGGTTAAAAGCAAAAAAAAAACGGGCAGTTAGCATTCATTTTACGTAAATATTGCGAAGTATAACGCCAATGCTGTAGCGGCTAATTTCTTCCATTGATTTTTTCACGTTTCAAAATGCATGCACGGTACAAATAATATAATGATAACCTTGAATCCTTGAACAAATCACCCATGAGACAATCGTTCCTGTTTGTGTGCGGTACAGCTTTCGTACCAACCTTTTCCAACCTAAACCCGGATTTGGGTTGTTACATGTGTTTGAGAAGAACTAAGACCGACTGCGAATAACTGAAGCGGAGTGTGGGACGGCCACCTACGAAAAGGTGTCCCGCAGTGTTTATGCAAGTCTATGCATAGACGTCTAATCCATTTGAAGTGGGAGTGTTGGCAGGGAATGAACGAATGTTTTTATCACTAGTAGACGTCCAGTCCAGTCTAGTAGTGATAAACCCATTCCATTTCACAGATGCAAACAGCTTGTTTTTCTGTTTATTACTTGTAGAATCGCGTACAGCCTATTATACACGTGCAAATATTAGCATGACAGTTTTAATTGAGCCCATTGTTTTAGCTTACACTGAATTTTCACAGTCAGAGACTTACTTTTACAACATAAAACTAACTTTAAAGGACATGCACTTCTTGACCTGGTCTTTCCATTGTCATCATTGATTCCAGTCAAGCAAGGACAGAGAAAATCAGGAAGGGAAGCCGGCAGTCGTCACCAGGGAGTTTCCAACCACCGCTATCCTTCTGGGAAGCCAACTAGAGAACTAGGTCAAGCTTCAGACTATGTTCACGAGGAAAGCTGAACGAGAAAGTAGTCTAAACGGGCAGCTAGGACAAGAAAAAATAAGGCACTATAAAATTTACTTACTTTTTTGGCTGATTGCGTTACAACATAACTGCCGACACATTACACCTTCCTTGATGAACATTGAAGTAAACAAACAAAGAAACACTCACATGTTATTGTTCAACCTTGGTGGCAGTCTACACTGTAGTTAAGAGCTCAATTTTAGAAAATGGTGTCACGGTCAAATGCTTTGGTTCCTGACTGGATAATGACTTCCTCTTAAACAGGAAGTGGTGTACTGTAAACGGTCTGGACAGGAAGATGTGTAATAGTATAGGATTATCATATTAGAAGAAAATGATGGAAAGGGCAATATTTATATGGCAGTAGTGGGAATTAGCTCATAATTTTTTTTTTTCCTTTTTTTTCTCCTCTTTCAGGTTTACATCATTAAAGTATCCTGGACGGATGGCAGCACAGAACTCATTTACAGACGCTACAGCAAGTTTTTCGACTTGCAGGTGAGCGAATATGTACTGTAACTGCTCGGTCTAAGTATTATAATTATGGTAAGTTTTATATGAAAGACTAGCAGTTTTTCCTCAGTAAATACAGTAATTGCAGTGCTTTCCTATCTGCGCCTTCATGACAGTTGTTATTATATTGCCTCAGAGAAAGGGGCCCTGCAAGTTGAGTGAGGGCAGGTATGGATGCGTGATCAGGGGCGGATCCACCAGGGTGGCATTGGGGGGCAACTGCCACTCTAAAAGAAAGGCAGGCCACCACAGCTGCCACCCCAGTTGGCACCAATGGATATAAAAACAGCAACTTCAATTTGAGATTTACTGCCATCTATTAAGTAGTGGTGTCAGTGAGGATCCTTATAATTAGAGAACCCGCGATCGATCGGGTCCGATCACGTCATTTTCAAAGTATCGGAATCGGCAAAAAAATATCGGACATGCCTTTTTTAAATATAGATATATTTTTTAATTAAATCATTTTCTAATTGTATTTAACGTTACAGACATAATGTGTTACACTCTTCCAGAGTCTTTAGTTTAAGCTTAAGGTAGGGGCAAGAATTAATATTTTTTACATTTATCATGTTTCAATATTTAACGCAATTAACGCATGCGCTGAACGACCCACTCACACATTGTCGCGTTTTACCCATACTGTATATAGAGGCAGCGTAAAATGATTAGAGTGAATTTTGGCAGCCTTTGGAGCCTTTTTTTTAAATGGCTAAAGCCTCACAATCCCTCTCCCAACGATTAGAATAATCGTGGGAAGCAATGTGGGGAAGAAAGGTAGTATCATTTACTGAAAGCTCAACAAATACACTAGATGGCAATATTTAGAGGTGTGCAAAATTTCCGATTCTTAAATTAGTCGCGATTCGGCCGTGGAAGATTCGAGAACGATTCACAAACATCCAAATTCCGATTATTGAAATATGCCAAGTAAAGCGGAAGTACAACACACTCAGCGCGCCGCGCGGGCTTCGGGACGGAACGGAGCGGGAGTAGCTAAACATTATGCTTCTCATTAACCGGCCCCTCGGGTAATGCCAACGCTCAACTCACGGCTCTAGCTCAACTCATGCCACGAGATAAAAAAAACACAACAACATACCTGCCTGCTGCCGAAAAGCTGCTACAAGTACAGCTAAGCTACATAATGTTACGGTAGATATCATTTATATAGGACTAGATGGATTATAGACTCGGTAGCGGTAGCAGCACATCTGCAAAAAGCTAGATGCGGGCGTTAGTAAACGGCCGCCATCTTAAAGCAGTAAACTTCCCTGCAATGCTGTTGTAGCGAACCTTCCAAGCCAACCTAATTAACTTTTTATCTAAAATACTCCTAAATCGGTAAAATATTGACTTGAATCTATCTTTAAAATAGTTTTAAAACTTTCACATGTCAAAAGTAGACAAAAGGGAAATTATGGAAAAACGGGAGCAATTTTAACAACTTTAACGGTTGATTCACAACATTAAATTAATTGAATGTAGTTTAAAGCTGCTGATACAGAATGGGGACTGGAGTTTTTTTTATTTAATGTTATTTTTGTATATTTGTTTACTGCTATATGTTAACTTGATACTGAAATAGTAGTTTGGTTTAGCCTGAGAGTATTTTTGAACAATTTTGGAACTAATGTACAAAACTTTATTTAAAAAAAAATTAAAAAAATAAAAAAGGAGGGGGGTGCATCAATAATCGTTTTATAATCGAATCGGTGCCTCTGAATCGTAATCGTAATCGAATCGTTAGGTGCCCAAAGATTCCCAGCTCTAACAATATTTAGTCCCAATATACAAAGTCACAAGTCTTTCGATCCGTGAATCCCTCTCACAGAAAGAATGTTAATAATGTAAATGCCATCTTGAGGATTTATTGTCATAATAAACAAATACAGTACTTATGTACTGAATGTTGAATGTATATATTCGTCCGAGTTTTATTCATTTTTTTCTTAATGCATTGCCAAAATGTATATGATCGTGAAAAATTATCGGGAATGATTGGAATTGAATCGGGAGCAAAAAAAAAAGCAATCGGATCGGGAAATATTGGGATCGGCAGATACTCAAACTAAAACGATTGGGATCGGAAAAATATGGGATCAGGATAGCCCTCGTAACAATTCATGTAGATCAATATATCGATTTTTTAAGCACAATTGAATGTAATTCGATGAAAATGCAAAATGATTATATTTTCAGTATGTCGTTTTTTAAAACAAAAACAAAACCAAAAAAAAAAAATCAACAATATTGTCATACACGAAAAAACTGATATGTATTATTTGTTTTTTTAGGTAAATTGGAACTGATTATGTTAAATTTTTTACTTTGATTGGAATAGTTGCAGACTGTTGTATCATTGGCTAAAGAATAGATGATGTATTATAGGGCTGCAGCTATCGAATATTTTAGTAATCGAGTATTCTACTGAAAATTCCATTGATTAATCGAGTAAACAAACATTTCTTTTTTAGGTAAAGACCAATTATAAATCTACATATAATACTGTAAATACAATACATATAATAAAATGCTTTTTTTACAGTGCTCTTAACAAATGGTTCAAACACATATTCCTATAAACTAAATTACAAATGCATTTAAAAAAAACATTAGCTCAAACAAAAATTTATGTTGGTCTAAACCGGGAGCATCTGGATTCAGCCATGTGAAATGAGTTATGTCATATTCACTGTCACCACTAAAAGGGCACTGTATCCACCCAAATCAATAAAACTAATTGCAAACACTTTCAAAATAAACCATTACAGCCCCACTTTAATTAAACGAATCTTTGAAGCAGTAAAATTTAATTCAAATCGTTTTTCTTTTCGGAATTACTCGAGTTAATCTATTAATCGTTGCAGCACTAATGTATGATACGGCATGAAATATCTGCCACCCTATCGCCACCCCATTAATATTTTTCTAGACCCGCCCCTGTGTGTGACGTAGAGCTGCAATGATTAATCAATTAAGTGGAGTACTCGATCAGAAAAAATATTCGAATTCTGTTGCTTCGAGTATTCGTTTAATTTAAGTGGCGTTGTAATAGTTTATTTTGAAAGTGTTTGCATTTAGTTTTATTGATTAGGGAGGATACACTGCCCTCTGGTCTGCCTCTTTTCACATGGCTGAATCCAACTGCTCCCTTTTAAGACCAACGTAAGCTAATTTTTTGTTTGAGCTAATGTTTTTTAAGGCATTCATAATTTTATAGGTATATTTAGCTGTTTTTTGTGGGAATATGTGTCTGAACCATTTGTTAAGAGCATTGTAAAAAATTTTTTTTTTAGCATTTTATCAAATTTAAGCTAGCTGAATTTTTCTATGTAAGTTGGCCAATTGTTCTTTTGTTGTACATTGATCCTCATTTACAAAAAAAAAAAAAAAAAGTAAGGCTCAGCTCAGGTATTTGAATTTTTCATGTTCCTTATCCGATTACTCGATTATTCGAACTAACTAGTCCATCGATTAATCTACTACTAAAATAATCAATAGCTGCAGCCCTAGTGTGATGTCTATGTAAATGTTTGAATCATTGTCAAATGTCATTTAGGCACCGTGTGTGAGTGTGTTGTGCAACGAACGAATCAGCGTCCTTGTTTCCCTTCCTCTTTTGGAGGTCAGAAATCTGCTGCAAGGACTCATGAATTGAATATCGAGGAATTCCACATGACTTGACGAACCCTAATTGGATCATATAGCATTTCACTTGATTATGATCTATTACAAACATGAGATGCTACACTGCACTGATACTAAAATGACAACTATTTTTAATAAATAATCTTATAATGGCTTAATTGTCTTGATTAACAATGCGGAAAAATAACTCGCGCAATATTTTTAAGCAACACTTTCGACTATGAGTAATAAACATTTAAATTAACACGTCAGACAGTGTCATTAAACAGAAAGCACTATCTGTCAACTGGTGTATTACATTACACAGGTGTACTTAAAATGGCTGCTGAGTATTTTATTGTGCCCCAGTGGATGAAAGACAAGGGAGTAGTGATGACATCATCCGCCGTGCAGCCTAATGACATGGAACATAGTCATCAGTCTCCTCTATTGCTCGCTTTTAATTTCCCGTCAGGCTCTTTGCGATCATATCCTGCCACTTTACAGTCAGTCGGGTCGTCACTGCATACACTTATACACAGGGTGAACACCAAAAGGACCCAAGAAAGATTACGTATACAGGGTATATTTTGTAAAACGTTTGCCTATCACAAGGTTCAGTGGTGTGTGAATCACCACTTCCTATAAATGCAGCTGGTCCAAGCAGCTGATGTGAGCGCATGCATTGTGTGAAGCAACAGGATGTTTTTTGTCATACACTTGATGCCAATTTTTTATATTTAAATAGAAAATGTTAACAGTAGGGTTGTTCCGATCATGTTTTTTTGCTCCCGATCCGATCGTTTTAGTTTGAGTATCTGCCGATCCCGATATTTCCCGATCCGATATCCTTTTTTTTTTTGCTCCCTATTCAATTCCAATCATTCCCAATAATTTTTCCCGATCATATACATTTTGGCAATGCATTAAGAAAAAAATGAAAAAAACCCGGACGAATATATATACATTCAGCATACAGTACATAAGTACTGTATTTGTTTATTATGACAATAAATCCTCAAGATGGCATTTACATTATTAACATTCTTTCTGTGAGAGGGATCCACGGATAGAAAGACTTGTAATTCTTAAAGGATAAATGTGACTTTGTATATTGTGACTAAATATTGCCATCTAGTGTAATGGTAAATGGTGTTATACTTATATAGCGCTTTTCCACCTTTCAAGGCGCTCTACACTATCTTACCATCCACCTACTGGTGACGCAGCACCAGGTGCAACGTGGGGTTCAGTGTCTTGCTCAAGGACACTTAGACGAGTTCATCAGGGCGGAGAATTGAACCCACAACCTCTGGGTTGTGGGACAACTACTCTACTACTCAGCCACGCCACCCCACCCAGTGTATTTGTTGAGCTTTCAGTAAATGATACTGTAGCCATTTAACGGTTCTGCCCAAATGCATGATGGGAAATGCAACCATGACTGCATACTGGCACCAATTGATATATCTTCTCTGCGTTGGGATATAACATAGGGTGTTAACAAAAAAATCAGAATAAGACATTGCTTCCCACAATATTTCTAATTGTTGAGAGAGGGATTGTAAGGCTTTAGCCAATTAAAAAAAGGCTCCAAAGACTGCCAAAATGAACTCTACACATTTTACGCTGCCTTCTAGCTCTATTTATAGGTAAAACGGCGCCATCATAGATTGAATGCGACAATGCGTGAATAGGTCGTGCAGCGCATGCGTTAATTGCGTTAAATATTTTAACGTGATTAATTAAAAAAAAAAAAAATTACCGCCGTTAATGCGATAAATTTGATAGCCCTACTTTAAGCCAAAACTAAAGACTCTGGATGAGTGTAAGACATTTTGTCTGTAACGTTAAATACAATTAGAAAACGATTTAATCAAAATATATATATACATTAAAAAAAGGCATGTCCGACATTTTTTTGCCGATTCCGATACTTTGAAAATGGCGTGATCGGACATCTTTAATGCTTGCTATATATAAAAGGTATCCAGGATCTGCACACTTGCTTTTATGAAGTAAAACAAAAGTTTACATGTTAAAAGAAGAAACCAAATGATCGCACGTCCTGCGATGTGACTATTACTACATGTGCACAATGCGATGGCAATGTTCAAACGATAAATTGTGCAGGCCTAGTCTGAATTGTTTCATGAGGTGTTAATATTATCATCATTAAAGTTAATAATATTGGCTCCTTTCCATCCCATCAACCCGTATTAGTTTTGAGGATCTAAATCTTGGACTGAAATAGACAGTTTTTTGCTGAAGGGTGGAAATGTTTCTGTAGCTGGGTCATCCTTGCGGTTATTCCAATTAAAAAAAAAAAATTCAAACTACGTCACGAACACAATTTTTCCGTACTGCACATGTGTCCACTCAGCCGCTAGAAGTCCAACAGTTACGTTCTGGAGACACTTCAAAGCTACTAAAAAAAAAAAAAAAAAAAAAAGCACAGCTGTCACATATTTTCCATGTGCCGTAATCTAGTATCAAACTCTTAATGTGGGGGCACGTTTCATTTGGATGCTTTCATATAAAGTTGCTCATAAGGAAGATTTTATGAAGCGTTTCATTAACACTTTAACCACCTGACTTTGTTTCCCTAAACAGTGCATTAGTGCCTGAAGATAGTCTTTTAATGTAGATGATAAAAAATTGTGTGGTGACCTGACTATTTGAGCATTATACTTTTCCAAACATGTTAGTTTTCTAAAACTTGATTCTAACGTAATGAATTTTATAAAGGTTAAAAAGTTAAGTTAAATGCGAATTAAAAAAATAAAATTCCTGAGTTTTTCTTCAAAATATGCAGAATTGCACTTTCATTTTACAAGAGCAATACATTTAAAAATTAGGGCTGTCAAACGATTAAAATTTTTAATCGAGTTAATTACAGCTTAAAAATTAATCGTAATTAATCGCTATTCAAACCATCTATAAAATATGCCATATTTTTCTGTAAATTATTGTTGGAATGGAAAGATTAGACAAGATGGATATATACATTCAACATACGGTACATAAGTACTGTATTTGTTTATTATAACAATAAATCAACAAGATGGCTTTAACATTATTAACATTGTCTTAAAGCGATCCATGGATAGAAAGACTTGTAGTTCTTAAAAGATAAATGTTAGTACAAGTTACGGAAATTTTGTATTAAAACCCCTCTCAATATTTTCATTTTATTAAAATTTGTAAAATTTTCAATCAAAAAATAAACTAGTAGCTCGCCATTGTTGATGTCAATAATTACACCATGCTCACTCATGGTACTAACCCATAAAATCAGTTGGACCCAAGCACCAGCAGAGGGAGCCAAACACAAAAAAACAAGTAACAAGCGGACATTACACTGTACTGTCATTTTAGTCTGTTTGAGCGGGGCATGTGCGCTAATTGCGTCAAATATTTTAACGTGATTAATTAAAAAAAATAATTACCGCCCATTAACACGATAATTTTGACAGCCCTATTAAAAATTAACTAAGCTTAGCCTCAAACGGTATAAAAAAATGAATGAGGGTCTAAATACTAGTACAACAAAAGAACAATTAGCCGAGTCACATAGCAATAGCCCGCTAATCTAAATGCTATAAAATGCTAAAAATATGTTTCATACAATGCCCTTAACAAATTGTTCAAACACATATTCGCATAAAAAACTGCTAAATATACTTCGAAACTAAATAACGATTACATTAAAAAAAAAAAAAAAAAAACATACGTTATATTGGTCTTAACAGGGAGCAGCTGGATTCAGCCATTTTAGACAGATTATGGCATACTCACAGTTGGCACTAGAGGGCAGTGTATCCACCCAAATCAATAAAACAATTGCACACATTCAAAACAAACCATTACAGTGTCACCCCAATTAAACGAATCCTCTAAGCAGCAAAATTTGATTCTAAGCTTTTTTTCCCTACTCTAAGTACCTTAATTTTCGAACTATAAGATGCTACTTTTTTCCTTTATTTTGAATCGTGCGGCTTATAGTCCAGTGCGGCTTATTAGTTGATTTATTTGGGTTAATAGGTAACCCTTCATTTGACAGCATCATCATAAGATCGTCATAATTATGACATGGCACTATAATGGGCATTACTGAATGCTTATGACAGATGTCATGATGTGTCATCCAGGCAAATTATGTCACTCCATTTCAGCTTGGATCTTTTACATCCGTTCAAAAGTGAGATAATTTGCCGGATGACAAATAAATCATAATAAATAGGGCTGTCAAACGATTAAAATATTTAATCGAGTTAATCACAGCTTAAAAATTAATTAATCGCAATAAATAGCAATTCAAACCATCTCTAAAATATGCCATATTTTTCTGTAAATTATTGTTGGAATGGAAAGATAAGACACAAGACGGATATAAACATTCAACATACTGTACATAAGTACTGTATTTGTTTATTATAACAATAAATCCACCAGATGGCATTAACATTATTAACATTCTTTCTGTTAAAGGGATCCAGGGATAGAAAGACTTGTAGATCTTAAAAAATAAATTTGAGTACAAGTTATTGTAATTTTATATTAAAACGTAGTGATTGAAATACACCACAAGGTGTCAATGGCGAGTTTTAAATGAATTAGAGATATAGCCAAGGCAAAGTCTGAGTAATTTTTATTTGTATTTTTGCATAGCTATTTTGATTGGGAATGCCAGTTCTCTTAGCATTGAGCACTTTTCTTTTTGAGAACTTTTTTTTTTTTTTGAGAGATAGGAATATTATTTTTATTGTGCTTTTACAAAATGATACTGTAGCAACTTAACTGTTCCGCCCAAATGCATGATGGGAAATTGGGCAACCATGACTGTTAGTGGTGGCTGCAAATGGTATACAGTATGTTCTGCGTTGTGTTCAATTAAGTGTGTTAAGAAAAAAATCGTCTCCTGCGAGCGATAGAAACATTATTTTTGTTGTGCTTTCACTAAATGATACTGTAGCGACTTAAGTGCTCAGCCCAAATGCATGATGGGAAGTTTGGCAGCCTTGACTGTCAGTGGTGGCTGCAAATAGTATACAGTATGTTCTGCGTTGTGTTCAATTAAGCATGTTAAGAAAAAAATCGTCTCCTGCGAGCGATAGAAACATTATTTTTGTTGTGCTTTCACTAAATGATACTGTAGCGACTTAACTGCTCCGCCCAAATACATGATGGGAAGTTGGGCAACCATGACTGTCAGTGGTGGCTGCAAATGGTATACAGTATGTTCTGCGTTGTGTTCAATTAAGAGTGTTAAGAAAAAGTCATCATAACATAATAAATGACATCCGTTATAAGCATTCATTATTGGTCATGACAGTGTCATGTCATAATTATGATTTTCTAATGACAGTCCTATGGCACCACTGTCAAATAAAGTGTTAGCAAATACCATAACTAGCAATTAATGAAACAACTGTAAGAGTAAATGAATACATAATTAGCATATAACATGAATTGATTGTTATTTACATCTTTAGCACTGCAATGCATGCTAGGAGGCATGTTGGACGACAACAGTGTTGAAAGCAGGTGGTAGCACAGGTTGTCTCCCCCGAGGGAGCACTGATGGCCAGCTTCTTGAAGTAAAGAAACTTTGCAGCCAATTGGTTCAAAGCTTCATGGTGGTCTTATGATGCCACTGTCAAATAAAGTGTCACCGGTTAATGTCTTTTGGTGTAAATATCCCATAATACAGTGAGGACAGCTGCGGTTTATAGTCCAGTGCAGCTTTTCTATGAACAAATGCAGTTTTCGTGCCCAATTTGAAGGGTGCGGCTTATAGTCAGGTGCGCCTTATAGTGTGAAAACAATGGTACTCGAGTTAATCGATTAATCGTTGCAGCAACAAATTCAAAATCCATCAATGCATGCAATTTTATTCAATATTCTTTCGGACTTGATTCTTGACTTGATATAATTTGTCACCTGTAGTGGTGCTTCAGAAGGAACAACAAGCTGCATTAGGGTGCATCTTGATGCACCCATTTAACCAACATGACACAGCTGGTCTTACATATTTCAGAGTCACCTTAGAAAGTCAAGTTGAGCCCCGAGTGCACTCTGCATTCATTCATCATCGTCCTGCTTGCACAGCATGAATATTTGACATAGGAGGCTTGGCGCAACTGGCATTTGCGAGAGACTCTTACCTCCCAGCGGATGCCCTTTCTTGTCTGAGTGGCTCTGATTACAGAGTAGATGCAAGGTTTAGACTAGACAGAGAGTGAGGGCTTGGGTGTGTCTGCATTCACACATGGGAACGGTTACAATTTGTTGGGTGGGAGGAGTGGATCCCCTGTGTTTAGCTCCTTTCACATTGCCTTTCAGGAAAATTGGCATTGAGGCATCGCAGCTGAGGCATTTATTAGCCCGCCTGCGCTTTTCTGACAGAACTCAAAGCAGGGGTCATTGTTAGAGTGTGCCTTGGCACAAACAATGATGATTTGCCTGCTATGTCTTAACAAATAGTCAACGTTTCGCGTCTGTTCCACATACCGTATTTTTCGGACTATAAGTCGCAGTTTTTTTTGGTTTTTGTTTTTCCCCCATAGTTTGGCTGGGGGTGCGACTTATACTCAGGAGCAGAGGTTGCGCTAGACTTTTTCGTTGTCTGTCATTTTGACTGGCAGGGTCATAAAAATCCGGTCATAATCTATTTTTACCTGTCACTTAATTTTTTAAAATGATAATGACATTGTGGTGACCTTTTGTTTAGCATAATTCACTTTCCGTACTTGTGTGTCCATTTGGCCGAGCGCGTTACCGGCTACGACAGTCATGTGACAGAGACACTTAAGAGCCGTGCGCGTTCCGGCTTGAATCTGGCTTGAGTTCACAGAGAGCAGCAGAGCTACAGCGGCTGGACACAGCAATTTCAGCTAACAAGACTCTTAACATTGCATACCGCTTCAACTTATTCAATAGTATTTAGTTTTCATTCATTTTCAATTAATATTCTGTCCGAACAAGCTTAACAGAGAATCCACACCGTGCCATAACACATCAAGCAGATGAATAAGTAACTTTTTCTCCGCAGTGACAAAAACCGCTGACTGTGGCCCTAGTAGGTAGCCACCGTTTGTCCCTAATAGGAAATGAATGGAAATTGTGTACGAAGGAGATGTTTACAGAGCTAAACCTACCAATTCTGTCTGAAAATGATGTGCCTGGTGCCAAATTGACTGGCAAAGATGTGGAAGAACATAAAAATGTTCAGTTAAAGAGATGGCTTTAGTGTCGAAGGCTGAAAAAGACGAAAAAAACGAGCCGACCTAAGCATAGCTTTAGCTTTTTTATCGACGCGACTGACAATGACATTCTCCTGTTTCAACAAGCTATCCTTTACAATCAGCCCTGTCTTTCTTATATATCCTCTGGTTGTCCTACGTCTCTTACCGTTCTTGGGGGTAATTTAGTTAGCTTTGTGTAGCGATCGGAAATGCTACTCAGTGACAGCCAACGAACACTTTTAATTTTTTCATTGATAACACATCTTAATTCTATAATTTATTTACACTTCCCCCTTACTAAAGTTGTTTTTATATATATATAACAGAAACGGTAACAGTGGCAGTCAGATACCGTTGGTAATTCTTTTCAGGTCATTCATTGTCAGACAGAAGCAGTACAGCACAATGTTACGCTTAAAGAATGTTAAAAATATAAAAATGGCTTACCTCTTTGTCCTCTGAAAGACCATGCCAACCCAACATAATGTTTACTGCATATGAAACGTGAACGGATTCGCCGAGCTGGTGTTAAAGTCCGCGCAAGTTGATTCGGTCTTCACATTTTTTCCTCTCGAGTTTTTGGTTTCCGGAAACGTATGAAGAAAACATCCTTCATGTGTCGTAATGTCTAGAGTCGTTTCTACAAGTTCCAAAAAAGCAATGCGTGATCGGCATGTTCATTACCGGAGAAAAGTAGCACTTTTTACGTTGGGTCTATGCGAGGGCGGGTCTATAATGTCCCACTTTGGCTTTACTTCCGCTTTACGATGCGACGTCACGGTCTAAAAATAGCCTGCGTGCGGTACGCAATTGCGTGCCCGCTTGTGCAGTCCCTCTTTTTTCACCTCTTTTATCAACACCATCGTCGTTTTGGGGCTTTTTGAAGAAACTTCGGACACTCAGTTGCCTTGACGTTTTTCCGAGTAAGGCCAACGACGTCATGCATCAAGAGAGACAATAGCTAATTAATATGCCCACTCGCCACCCTGTGGTCTGGGGTGTGAATTGCAACCTGTCAAAATGACGGATGGACTTCAGTTTTTTCCGTCACCGTTTTAAAAAATCGGTCAACGACGGAAAATATTCGGTTAACGCGACCCCTGCTCAGGAGTGTCTTATGTGTGAAAATATCAACACATTATGACATCATTTCACGTTATTTTGGTGTTTTGGAGTGACCCTGATGGTTTGGTAAACTTGTTAGCATGTTCTTTATGCTATAGTTATCTGAATAACTTAATAGCTATGGCCACGTTCACATTCTGCCTTTGGCAAAGTGTGTTAAATTGTATTATTGACTTATACAGTGCCCTCCATAATTCTTGGCACCCCTGAAAAAGATGTGTTTTTTAGCTTCTGATATTTTTTTATTCAAATAATATGGGACCTTAATGGAAAAAAAGAAAAATCCAACCTTCAATACAAGTGCATTCATTCAGTGGGGAAAAAAATCCCACATAAAGAAAAAATTATTTGACATCAAATAATGTGTGTCACAGTTATTAGCACCCCTGGTGTCTCACACAAAAATACACACGGTCCCAGGCTTCAACTGGGACCGTGTGCTTTGGTCAGATGAGACCAAGATTGAGCTTTTTGGCAACAAACACTCTAAGTGGGTCTGGCGTGCCACGAAAGATGCGCATGCTGAAAAGCACCTCATACCCACTGTGAAGTATGGGGGTGGGTCAGTGATGCTGTGGGGCTGTTTCGCTTCCAAAGGCCCTGGGAACCTTGTTAGGGTGCATGGCATCATGAATGCTTTGAAATACCAGGACATTTTAAATCTAAATCTGTTGCCCTCTGCCCGAAAGCTGAATATGGGTTGTCACTGGGTCTTTCAGCAAGACAATGACCCTAAACATATGGCCAAACCTACACAGAAATGGTTCACCAGACACAAAATCAAGCTCCTCCCATGGCTTTCTCAGTCCCCAGACCTTGTTTTGTTGGCAAAAGGGGGTTGTAAAAAGTATTAACACCAGGGGTGCTAATAATTGTGACACACATTATGTCAAATAATTTTTTCTTTATGTGGGATCTTTTCCCCACTGACTGTATGCACTTGTATTGAAGGTTGGATTTTTCTCTTTTTTTCCATTAAGGTCCCATATTATTTGAAAAAAAAAAAAAAAAAAAGAACTATTTGAAGCTAAAAAAACACATCTTTTTCAGGGGTGCCAATAATTATGGAGGGCACTGTATATTGAAATGCATGCTTTTAGTTTGTCGCACTTTCACGCCCAAGTGGGGGCGCACTCACACATATTTACGCGAAGAAGAGCGCTCACACACCAGAAGAAGACTGACAGCTACGCAGCGTCAGAGAGTGAGAGTGAGAGGAGAGAGAGAGTATTTATGTTGATGCGAACCAGTTTGGTATCGAGGACGAAATTGATTTGTATTATTTCTATTTTTAGTTTCACTCTTCAAATGATGGTGTCATAACGACGGCCAAAATAAAGTCAGCAAATTATACGGACATCCAGCATCGTCATTTGGGAGTTTAGCTCGCTGTATAGCCAGGACCGAGCCGTAGCGTCCTTGTTAGGACAGTATATTCGCATTTCGTTGTTCATGCATCATGTAACATTATCATACTGTACACTTATTCAGCATGTTGTTCTCTATTGTATTTTTATATTAAATTGCCTTTCAAGATGACATATCTGTTCTATGTGTTGGATTTTATCAAGTTAATTTCCCCTAAAAATGTGACTTATACTCTGGTGCGACTTATATATGTTTTTTTCCTCTTCGTTGGGCATTCATGGCTGGTGCAGGGCCGGCCCAGCCTATACGCAGACTATGCAGCTGCTTAGGGCCCCTGACCACTAGGGGGCCCTCAATTTGGCAATTGTTTAATTTATATTCTATTTTGTTTACTACAGTTTGCTTTATTTGACTTCTGTGAGTTTTGATACTTGATTACAAGCTTAAAAAAATAAAAGTTCTTCCTTAACTTCTTTCTTTCCTCTTTTAGAAAAAGGTTTGGTATTATCTACTGTAAGTATTGACAATCATTTGGGGTGAGAATTTTGAAGTATGCAGTGCAACAAAATCTGATCAATATACAAAATATGGACGTATGGGTTGGATTGCATGTATGGGTTTCATAGTACACTGTGACGAAATGGTGGGCCAAAAATATGAGCCCCTTTGCATTATTTTGCTTAGGGCCCCCAAATGCCCTGGGCTGGTGCGACTTGTAGTCCGAAAAATACGGTACGAGAAAAGTCAGCATTTATAACGTGTCTTGAGCAGGCCCGATATGAAATCGTTACACAGTACAATATAAAGTATATTGTGACAGCTGCTAAAGAATTTATTTGTTGAGATTAGAATTTTCTGCATGTCAAGAGTGGTATCTGGTCACATTCAACTCCTCTTCAAGGATTATTTCACTTTTATCAGTTTGTTGATAGCAGTATGTGTCTCCAATCTTAAGAATGATAATATACTACGCAAGCACCTGTAAATTATACATCAAAATAAGTTTATTGATATATCAACTGAAGCGATGTGACAATATATCCAAACTTTGATACTGTATATCGCAAGGGCGTAGGTTTGCATAGGGACGGTAGGGACAAAACACTAGCAACTTTTCAGGATGGTCAAATTGTCCCTACCAAATTATAAGCAATCTTATATGCATGATATAATGAGTTCAATTTTGTAGGTCATTTAGAAGTCTTCTCATATTTGCAAGGATAAAATTCACCCTACCATTATTATTATTATATTATATACCCCGCCCCCAACGCACGTTTCATTGGCTGATGACTTGACCCACCCCCGACACACGCACTCAGACTCACACAACCCCAACAGAAATATATGTCAAAAAACATGCCGCCTCCTCCTCCCCCTTCGAAGAGGAGGGATATTAGAAGTTTTTTTGGGCCAGCAGCAGCCACTGTAAGTGATTTAAAAAGACACCAATGTTGTAGAGACCACTAATTTTGCTACTAAAAGTCTGACCTTCATCAGAGTTAGCATGACATTAAACTAAAAAACTCAAATAGGAAGATGCTTTGAGAGAAGTGTCCTTCAGTTCTGTTTGTGTTTTCTATAGTTAATAATAATCAAACTGAGAAATGTAGTGAACTCTGCTGGAAATTATAGAACTAGAAAAACGGCGCACGAAGCTGCTTGGAGAGAGAGGGGTGCTGCATAACCTCATATGTTAATCACACAACACATTTGACACACAACCTAATCATAATTAACTATTTACATTATTTAAAAAAGTGTCCTTAGCTTAGCATAGCTTGTTTTTCTGTTTATTAGCCGATTTGTAGAATATCCTAGAATGATTTCCTGACCAGTGTATCGATATTTGTTGTATCGTTAGATCATCATGATCGTGAGCCTTCTATCGCAAATCGTATCAGCTGTGTCAGGCTTAACCAGCTATTTTCTCCTAAATTTGCCTTTTTTGTCTTTTCAGGATTGAATACTAATAAAACTTTGTCGAAGTTGAGTAACACGATTTACTGCGAGATGTGTGTCACATCCAATCTTAATCCAGCGCGATTAAACAAGCAACTATTTGGTTTTATGGCCTTCAATAATGACCAAAACAGACATGTATAAGCACTCTGAATTTACAGCAACTGGTCTAGGAGTAGACGGGTGGCGGTTGGCGGAACCATCTGTTTAGCGCATTCCCTAAACATTGGCAGACTTTTCTGTTATTGGCCGAATTCCTAGCAGGAACTGCTGATTTTAACAATGTCGACGGTCTTTTTCAGCCTTATCGCGTCATGATTTGCAGCAATTTAATTATGTATTGTTTTGTTCCAGATGGAGTTGTTGGATAAATTCCCAGTCGAAGGAGGTCAGAAAGACCCCAAGCGGAGGATCATCCCGTTCCTACCGGGTAAGAGTGCAAACTCGAAGGATTGCTGCACTTACATCAAGGTTCCACAACCGTGCCTTGCCAAACTAATGTTTTTATGACTTTCCAAGTGATCATTCAAGTTCAAAGTTCATCATTCTTTGATTAACACAAACGCGCACAGTGTGCTTAATAAAAAGTTTATTAAAGTTTGAAAGAAAGACTCACCCTACCAGGCTCGGGATGGGATTGGGGATTGGATTTCACTGAGGCCAAGCAGGTCTGGAACACATTCAGCAGATACACACACAAAAACACACAGAACTTTTTGATGAACTCTGAGTCAGTAAGTAAAAGGGCGAGGTGACAGAAAACACTCCTTTCAAACCATCCCAACTATTCCTTAAAGGGAACCTCAGATTTAAAGATTTACAGGCTCTAATAAGCCACAATTTTTCTCTTAGACTAAAATATGTTATTAGAAACACATAAAATATTGCCATTGATTTAAAAATATTATATTTAGGACATGTTTTGACCAACGGAGAGCGCCATGTTTATGCGCGCAATGGACGCTCGGGGTGATGACGTAGATTGTCACCGTCACTAGACGAACACTCGGGGGTTACTGCAGTTCCTGCAGGCGAGTACTTACTATTTGTGTTTTTATTGAGTCTTTTATTACCTTTTCGTTGCCTCAAAATACCTTTTGCATGTTTCTAGGGCTGCAGCTATCGAATATTTTAGTAATCGACTGAAAATTCTATCGATTAATCGAGTAATCGGATAAAACGTTTTTGTTTTTTTTGTTTTTTTTTGGTAAAGAGCAATTATACTTATACATGAGAAAAAAAGACATTTAATCCAATATTGAACCATTTTCAGTCAATCAATTTCTTTATTTTCGATGTACATTGTTGAAAACAGCCAACAATTTCATCTAAGATGTGACTAGAAAAAAAATTCACTGCTTTCACTCAAAAAAATTCTAGACCTTATATTTATCTAAAAAAAACAAACATATTTCTTACCTAAAAATGTAATTACGCTTGATAACACACATCACTTAAAAGCTACGTGTTTTTTTTAATCCACGTGTTTCAATTTAGTTTCCATTTGTGTCAAGCTATTTTTAAGTTAAGTTTTAAGTTAGTCTAAACTAAGTACTGGTAGGGTTTTGAGTTTTTGCAGTGTTCAAAATAAATGTATGATACCTTCTGTATTGGAGCACATTTATTCAGCAATGACTACTGAGCTAAAACTGACAGTTAGCTTTATTATGTTTTAATTTTACAGCCTCATCACTCTACAGCGCTGTGTTTTTACAGATTAAATAAAGCCTGTATGCAAGACATGTTAGCCGCGCATCGACAGTGGTCATAATCAATAGAAACTAGCCTCCGAAGGGCTAACGTTACGTGAGCATGTGACAGTAATGTTAGGGTGACCAAACGTCCTCTTTTGCCCGGACAAGTCCTTTTTTCACGTAGTATCCTCGTCGTCCAGGCGGGTTTTATAAATTCATAAAAATGTCCGGTTTTTATGATTTTTCATGGAACCAATTTGAAGAGAATCCCTCCGGCCACTAGGTGGCAGCAGATATGGCACATGGCTCCTACTAGAGGGGAGGGAAGGAGTAGCGCTTCTTGTTTTTGTTGGCAGTTTACCCCTGTCATGAGGCATTACCGCCATCCACTGGGTTGACGATTTGGCCACAACGCCTGCCCAGTTGTTAAGTTTTTAACGATAAATACGCAAATAATGGCAACTGTTGACTTCTGTCGGAGCTTTGACTGTAAAATCCCATTTGGTGTCGCATCGTTGCGCTGCCAATGATTGTAAACTTTTCTAGCAAAGTTTGATTTTTGCCTCGGCTAGCTATCAGTAAGCTAAACCATGCTAGGCATTATGGGAAACGTAGTTTTGAACTGCTACGTTTGGAAACATGCTGGTTGACTAGTTTGTCAGTTTACAGTTTGTGTGCAATCTAGAACATTGAATGAGAATATCAATTGAATGGGAATAACAATTTGTCAAGGACAATTGTCGTGATAGTAATTTATAAAAATGTTTAGTTGGCATATAGCCTCCTGTGTGTATGTGTATTGACTGGACTACTATTCCAAGGGGCTGCATTATATATATATATATATATATATATATATATATATATATATATATATATATATATATATATATATATATGTATGTATGTTTAGTCATTATTATATATTTTTTTATTTTCAAACTGCATTTTCCATTCCAGAGTGAGGGGGCACACTTTAAATATATCAAAGTGATAGAGACATCTTTGAGTGAACTTCGAGTAAAATTCAAGTATCTTGAGGCCGGGCTGAGTGTCCTCTTTTTTGGAAATCAAAATATGGTCACCCTAAGTAACGTTATATTTATTAGCGATGAGAAGTCTACTGCTTAAAGATGGCGGCTGTTGACTAACGCTGCCCAGACGCGGCCGAGTGTCATTTTGCATCTAGTCCTAAATGCATGCGATATCTATGAGACGCATCGGACACTACCTGCTACCAAACTAGCATCATGCGGGCGTAGTTTTTAGCAACGTCGGTGTAGTTTGTAGCGGCTGTCGGCTGCAGTAAGTTTTTTTTTTTTTTTTTAATTGCTTCTTCCTCTATGCACGTGACGTCAGCGCGTTGTCCCGCATTAAAAGTAGTCTGGGCAAAACGGGATGCTTAGAGCTGGCAAAATTAAACGATTCCTCGAGGTGAATAAAATCAATTTTTAAACGAGTTACTCGAGTATTCGTTTCAGCTCTACATGTTTCCCTCGCATACTTTTAAGCATGATGTTTTCTTGTGGTAGCTTTAAATCAGATTGTTGATCTGTTGACCACATTAGTCACGTAGCATATTTAAACCACCCTTATTTGATATTACTACGCTGAACTATTTTCTTATGGCATCTTTAGTATGTTCTGTTTGTATGCATCTAAAAACAAGCTGACCACGCACGGTAGTACTGTGGGTATCAAATTCGCCGGTGTAGCACATTTTGGCAGAACACAGTTTTTTTCCCCCCTACTCTCGGCTCGTCTCGTCTCATCCTGTCTTTCCTGTTTATTTTGCTGTTGCTGCTCGTTTTGCGAAATATCGACAGTGCTGTCATGCTCATTAATGTTCGTCTCGGGTTCAAATTGAAAGGGTTGAACAGATGTTTATGTAGATAAAGTCATACTCTGGAAGCCCGGCAGCGTAACCGTGTGATGTTACCACCCTGTCAACAACAATGGAGATGTACTAATTAAACTAATTTTACAAATTGTATAAAAACGAAAACATCAAGAGGGGTTTCAATATCAAATTATTTTAACTCATAATAACGTTAGCTTTTAAGAACTGCAAGCCTTTCTATCCGTGGATCCCTTTAGAAATACAGATACATTACATAGAGACTGGTACACATTTGCATCTAGAAACCAGAAGACTCCGAAAACCTGAGCAGAAAACAAGGAACCTCACGATATGATACGATTTTCGATACAAGACTCATGTTGCAATTAACAATGAAGACAAAATAGATTAATATTTCATCCCAAAATAATATTTTATTACAGCTTTCTGACTTGACTGTTGTCAACAACATAAAAGACACTTAACCTTCGACACTTTGTAATACGATTAATTCAGCAACCTAAGCTGAGTGTAGCAGTGAACTCTCTCTCTCTAATGCTCTAATCACTGGCGCGAGCGCAGCCTCACATTACACGCACACAAGGACCCAAACGGGACTGCTCATAGCTGCCGGCAAAAAGCGATTATCAAATAGTTGGCAACTAATTTCTTAAAACTGGAAGTCCCGGGTTTTTTGGGGCTATGAAAAAAATACCAGAAAGGCGTCAAACGACCCCAATACCAAACTGACTACTGGGCTTTGTCAAACAATAGACAACTCAAAGAAGCAATCAAGCAGGCCACCCCCCTACACACTCCTGTGGACTCGCTGCCTAGGTGTGAAGGGGAGGGGGTTCACTCTGGATAGCTGCAATTAGCATCTTGAATACAAGAGAGACGGGTGGACTTCTTAGTGGGTCTTGCAAGGGAATTGGCTCACTGTCATGTGGGCGCAAAGAAGGTGCAGAAGGAAAAATTGCTTCGGCAACAACCTCCAACACCTAGCCCTGGGAAAACGGCGAAGTGTCATACAGTATGTCACCACATAATTTTTTTTTTGTTTTTTTATTACACTGTCCCTTGTACTGTAGGCAAACTGCAGCTTTTGGAAGATGTAAAAAGGTTGTCCGCCCGATTGCCTGCCTGAGCGGTCCACTGTCCGACAAGCAACGATTGTTTTGATATGCTGATTAGGGTCAGACGATCCTTCTCAGGTGACAAAAGTGATTTGTATCAACTGATCCACCCTTGGTAGTTTTAGCGTTAATCGATTTAATAAGATTAGTTGTTGCAGCCTTGCTTATAGTGGTCCAATCCATTTGAACTGGGAGGGTGGCACCTACCTACAGGAACCAACAAGCTAGAGGACTCAAAAGACCTGTAAAAAAACCACAAACATTGTATGTAGGAAATTTGAGCACCGACGTTCAGCTTGAGGTGCTTTTGTTAACTTGACACAGGAAGGAAGTCAAAGCTGGCAAAGGATCTTGAAAGTAAGATGATGATGATGTATTAGTTACTTCAATTCAGAGCTTAAGAAGATACAAAGAAAAGTCTGCTTGCTCCAGCCATACTCCAAACCACAGATTCTTTTCTGAATCTGCCCTATATGCTTTTGTACATACTACATCAACTATTTGTCTTGTGAATGCGAAACACATGTCTGAAGCAGCTTGAAGGAAAACAGGAAAAAAGATGAGAGTAGAGGGGACAAAACTATGGTTTGCTGAGTGGATGGATGCGTGGTTAACTCTTCGAAAGATTTGAGGACAAGCATCGACTGCCCAGATGGGCAGTGAAAAGTTTGCACTGAAATTCGCGTGGTATTACATCACAACGACTAAGGGTCACTGGATGTTTGAAGATCAACTATCACTACATAAGTAAATACTAGTCCTTCTCAAAAAATTTGAATATTGTGATAAAGTCCATTATTTTCTGTAATGTACTGATAAACATTAGACTTTCATATATTTTAGATTCATTACACACAACTGAAGTAGTTCAAGCCTTTTATTGTTTTAAAAATGGATAATTTTGGCAAAAAAGTCAAGAAAAAACAAAAATCTATCTAAAAAAATTAGCATATTTCATCCGACCAATACAAAAAAGTGTTTTTTAACACACAAAAGTCAACCTTTAATTTATTATATTAGCTATGCACTCAATACTTGGTCGGGAATCCTTTTGCAGAAATGACTGCTTCAACACTGCTGAGGTGTTATGGAGGCCCAGGATGCTTCGATAGCGGCCTTAAGCTCATCCACAGTGTTGGGTCTGGTGTCTCTCAACTTCCTCTTCACAATATCCCTTAGATTCTCTATGGGGTTCAGGTCAGGAGAGTTGACAGGCCAATTGAGCACAGTAATGCCATGGTCAGTAAACCATTTACCAGTGGTTTTGCCACTGTGAGCAGGTGCCAGGTCGTGCTGAAAAATGAAATCTTCTTCACCATAAAGCTTTTCAGCAGATGGAAGCATGAAGTGCTCCAAAATCTCCTGATAGCTAGCTTCATTGACTCTGCCCTTGATAAAACACAGTAGACCAACACCAGCAGCTGACATGGCACCCCAGACCATCACTGACTGTGGGTACTTGACACTGAACTTTTGCCATTTACTTCTGCCCAGTCTTCCTCCAAACTCTGGCGCCTTGCTTTCCGAATGACATGCAAAATTTGCTTTCATCTGAAAAAAAGTACTTTGGACCACTGAGCAACAGTCCAGTGCTGCTTCTCTGTAGCCCAGGTCAGGCGCTTCTGCCGCTGTTTCACACACGCCTGTGCATGGTGGCTCTGGATGTTTCTACTCCAGACTCAGTCCACTGTTTCTGCAGGTCCCCCCAAGGTCTGGAATCAGCCCTTCTCCACAATCTTTCTCAGGGTGCGGTCACCTCTTCTGGTTGTGCAGCGTTTCCTGCCACACTTTTTCCTTCCCGCAGAGGTGCCTTGATACAGCACTCTGGGAACAGCCTATTCGCTCAGAAATTTCTTTCTGTGTCTTAGCCTCTTGCTTGAGGACTTCAATGATGGCCTTCCGGACAGCAGTCAGGTCGGCAGTCTTCCCCATGATTGTGGTTTTGAGTAATGAACCAGGCTGGGAGTTTTTAAAAGCCTCAGAAATCTTTCGCAGGGGTTTTGAGTTCATTCGTTGATTCAGATGATTAGGTTAGTAGCTTCTTTAGAGTACCTTTTCATGATATGCTAATTTTTTGAGATAGGGATTTTTGGGTTTTCTTGACTTTTTTGCCAAAATCATTAATATTAAAACAATAAAAGTCTTGAACTACTTCAGTTGTGTGTAATGAATCTAAAATATATGAATGTCTAATGTTTATCAGTACATTACAGAAAGTAATGAACTTAAACACAATATGCTAATTTTTTGAAAAGGCCTAGTACACTTGGATCATGTGTATAAAGAATGAGTGGTTAATATCATAATTTGTTAAACCAGTAAACGTCACCAAAAAAAAAAAAAAAAAAAAATCCCTCTTTCTTATTTTTCCTCTTCCTCATCTCTCGTCACCATCGACTCATAGACAGGAAGAGTACTTGACAGCTTTCCAAAGCTCTATGGTTTCAACAGAGAAGCAGTGACTCAACATGGCCCACTCTGTATGTCCAACAGCATGAGGCTGCAGCTCATGAACAGGACTTTTTTTGTGAGAGGACATTCCGGAAACAAATATGTTTAAACCCTCTGGGCCAGGAATGACTATCTAGGAGTATAAGGGGGGTAGATGGGGACAGGAGACATAGAGAAGACTTCTTTTTGGATTTGTTTTAACTTGCTAAACCATCATCGATCGCTTCCAATCCTACTGTACAAAGGAGCCCAAAAAAATAATAATTGGATGGCGATCTTTTATTGTAACTTCTGGTTAAGAGTCACCGTACTTGAATATAATTCATGCTTGAATAAAAATCCCAAAATAATAGCGTGACAGTATATCGTAAAGGTATTAAATCGCAATAAATTTTAGCCCGAAAGGTTATCGCAATGCTTCCACTAAAAATCCATAAAACGTTATAAAAGGGTGTCACTGTTTAAAAAAACTTTTAGCTTATTTTTTTTTTTTTTTTTGCCATGTGGCATTTTTTTTGCCACGTTTTGCCACATGGCAAAATGGATTTTGCTTTGTCGCATTTTTGGTGGGTATGTGGCATTTTTGGGGGAGTATATGGCAGTTTTGCAGCACATGTACGTCCGTGCCATTGAAGGCTATGCACGTCCAAATTTTTCATTCATTTTAAATGGCAGAAAAACATGTGGCTGTGATTTTTGACGATACACTTTACATTAAACCGCATTGACATTTAACTGACAACCAAGGCAGGCTATGCCATTGACGGCTATGCATGTCCAAATTTTCCATTCAAAATAAATGGCAGAAAAACATGTGTGGCTGTGATTTTTGAACATACACTTGAATGCCACATGTTAAAATCCATTTTTCCACATGGCAAAAAAAAAAAAAAAAAAATCCCACATGACAAATACCAGTTTTGGTTCTCGCCGTCTTCTGTGGCATTGGTTGCCACTGATGGCTATAGATGTCCAATCCGTTTGAAGGATTGGACGTCTACTAGTGACAAACTCATTCAAAGCAGAAGGATGAAGAGAGCTTGTGTCTCTGTTTTTCAGTTGTATTGTACAGTATCCTAGATTAATTTCCTGACCAGGTATTGATTATTACTGTATTGTCATGTCGTAAGATCATCATTATTTTGAGCTTTGTATCGCCGATCATATCGTATCTTGAGGTACGCAGAGATTCTTACCCCTCGTTGCAGGTGTATCACAGTTGAGCTTTATTTTGAGTTTAGATTTACAGCGGTTGACCATAACAGGCTCAACGTCACCACGGTGCTTTATCAGTTTTTCAGGAGTGTCAGAAAAACACCCTGTTAACATTTGAGTAACTCTTTCTTGCTTTGGTTGCAGGGAAGATTCTTTTCCGGAGAAGCCATATCCGAGATGTGGCCATGAAAAGGTTAAGGCCTATCAATGAGTACTGCAGGGTAAGTTTACAGCCTATGACAGGACATGTCTATGCTTGTCTGGTGAGTATGGTGGTACGTTAAGATATAATGCACAAATTCCTCAGCAGATAAGCCACCTTAAATATCCCGGACAAAATATTTTTGAGGCCCACAAACCAAGTGTTATAGGACATTCAACACATGTCCTTAGCTTGACTCTATAGATAAGGCCGATAAGAGAGACGGTACACTCCGTACCTGAATGCAAATAGTGACAAATGACAGAATCTACCTCAATTTCATTCCTAACCTGCTTGTGCTGTACACAAGCCATTAGGTGACTTTTACTGAAGAGATTAATTGCCTCACAAATTGAAGCGGAGGGATTAAAGTACTTGCTTTGGCTCCACTGGAGCAGAACTGCAGTCATAAACATGTCGATAGCTTGTGTCTAATTGCTGCTTTTTGAGCAAAAGGAAAACATTAAGATCAGTGCTACACCTTGGAGATTTATTATCATGTACATGTATCAGCTCCATTTGCAGCAACAAGATTTTCTAGATTTTAGTGTTTTTTTCCCACCAGAAAGGCATGTGTTGAAATTGTAAAATGTTATTCCTGAGAGCACTGTTCCCTCATTCTAAAAGAGACGCATAATATGATTTTAGTATACCGCCAGGGGTGGTTCATGTGACCTCGGAGAACATGCTTTTTTTTTTTGCCGTACTAGAATAAAGTGTACTTGTAATTTTCTGTGGGCCTTGCAAAATCAGTCAAAATCCAGAAAAACGGCTGGGAGCGAAGGGTCATGCTCTGGTGAAAATGGCTGGGAGTGAATGAGTTCATGTTTAGTAGCACCGCTGCGCACGCCCAATGTGACGTGTACAAGTGCTGACGTTATCGGCGCGGTCTTGCGCCGCGGGAGGTTTTGATATTCATACAGAGCAAGCCCCCTTCACTTGAATTCTTCCACTTTGGAGGCAGGATTCGGAATTTTTCGTTTTCGCCGACACCATATGCACGCGAGGCGAGTCCGCTACTCAGTCATTGAGTCTTTGTGTCAAAGAGTCACCATGTAAACTGCCCCATAAATTGACAATTTATTCCAAGTCAGCAGCAATCATATAATCACAGAGAGACCCAGGCGAGGAGGCATACTGGATCACCATATCACAAGTCAACAAAAGATTCCCGAGAAAAATGACCACGATTAGTTAAACATTCAGTCTTTTAAAGGCTCTGGTGAGGTGGGCTGTGGTTTGGAAGAAGGGAGCGTTTGGGTATTTTTTAGGATTATTGTCTGTTGAGTGCTTTGGCTCAAAAAAGTTTAAGTTTTAATTTTTAAAAAAATTAAGTTGGGGTTTGGGGGCCACAGTGCTCCTAGTCATAAATGTTAGTCTGGAGCCCTTCTCTAGAAACCACACCCTGAGGCCAAAAGTTTGGTGGTGCTGAGCTGGTTCTCATCAGCAAAAGTGGTGTTTTTCTTACATATAACAAGTTTGCTTAAACTATTCAAATCAGTCTTTCAGCAGACTGAACAGGGAGGATGTTTTTAAAGACAGCGTTTCGCCGACTAATCATGTTTGAGGTTTTTTTTCTATTGGTAAAATTTAAAATTGCTTTCAGAGCGAAACAATCATTTGAAGATATGACACCTAGATAAGATACCTTCTCTAAAAGATGTCCATCGACAGAAGAAAGCCATACGAACAGAGATAACGCCTCTAAATTTGACTTAAACGCTTCAAAATATTTTTATCTACTCCATTTGCCGCCTTGTTGACAAGGTGGAATTTCATGTTGGTGCTGGAAAAGAGTTGAGTCAGACTTTTTTTGTACAGCTGAGGCTTTACCCTTACTTGTATGGAATTTCCCTGGTTGGAAGGTCTTATTATTTAATGCAAGATTGAGAAAACATACACACAGTTTTTGCATACTTTGTTACATAAATGCTGAGTTTGGGTGACTAAGTCTTGGTCACACACTGCTTAATACCATATGAGTTCTAAATAAGGCTTGCAAGGAAATAGTGGGCGTATCAGGTTCTGCAACTGGAGGGAAGCGGCAAAAAATAACGACAAACAAGTTTAATTTGAGTGAAAAATGTACCGAATTTTCCGGACTACAAGTCGCACCGGAGTATAAGTCGCACTTCTGGGGGATAAAATCCAACACATAGAACAGATCTGTCATCTTGAAAGGCAATTTAATATAAAAATACAATTGAGAACAACATGCTGAATAAGTGTACAGGCATGAACAACGAAATGCGATTATACAGTCCTCACCAGGACGCTACGGCTCGGTCCTGGCTATACAGCGAGCTAAACTCCCAAATGACTATGCTTGACGTCCGTATAATTTGCGGAATCAATTTCGTCCTCGATACCAAACAGGTTCGCATCAACGTAAATAAATGATAATTAGGTGCTGTTACAGCAATGACACAAACGGTTAGCGTGCGTTCGCTAGCATTAGCACATCGTTCAAACAACCACACAACTGGCTTTAAGTGTCCGATCGCGGGTGGAAAACCCACAACAACAACAGAAAAGATGATACACACAGGCGTTGCCTCTGTAGAAATATTTTACAAGCATAAACAACGAACGTAGGTTCGCAGCCGGGTTTCTCTTTCGCTAACTCGCCCACTCGCTCATTTTCAAGCTGCGTAGTTGTCCGTCTTCTTGTGGCGTGTTAGCGGTCTTCTTCACGTAAACAAGTACGAGTGCGCCCTCACGTGGGCGTGAAAGCGCCACAAACTATAAAAGCATGCATTTCAATATAAAAAAGTCAATAATACAATTGAACACACACAAAGGCAGAACGCGAACGTAGCCATAGCTATTAAGAGTTAATCAGATAACTATAGCATAAAGAACATGCTAACAAGTTTACCAAACCATCAGTGTAACTCCAAAACATCAAAATAACATGTGAAATTATATGTGCTAATAATTTCACACATAAGTCGCTCCTGAACCAAACTATGAAAAAACTGCCACTTATGGTCCGAAAAATATAGTATATTAGTGCTGCAACGATTAATCGATTAACTCGAGTACTCGATTAGAAAAAAATGATTCGAATTCATTTTTATTGATTCGATTATTCGCTTAATTAAAGTGGTGTTGTAATGGTTTATTTTGAAAGTGTTTCTATTCAGTTTTATGATTAGAGTGGATACACTGCCCTCTGGTCTGCCTCATTTCACATAACTGAATCCAACTGCTCCCTGTTAAGACCAACGTAAGTTTTTGTTTGAGCTAATTTTTTTTATGCATTCATAATTTAGTTCATAGGCATATTTAGCCGTTTTTTTGTGGGAATGTGTGTCTGAACCATTTGTTAAGAGCATTGTAAAATAAAAGTTAGCATTTTATAGCATTTAAGCTAGGTGACTTTTGCTATTTAAGTTAGCCAATTGTTCTTTTGTTGTACATAGATCTTTTTTTTTTTAAATATCATTTGAGGCTCAGCTCAGGTATTTTAATTTTTCATGGTCCTTATCCGATTACTCGATTAATCGAACTAGTTCATCGATTAATCGACAACTAAAATAATCGATAGCTGCAGCCCTATAGTATATAGAAAAGGTGATACAAAAAAAAAAAAAAAAAAAAACCCTTAGAGATATTTACAATATTTTAGTGTGCACACCATCAATGTCGACCAACATTAAAAAACACCGAATCCAATTTCCTCACCCCAATGTTCATGGGTAACGAACAGCCAAGTGCATGAATGCCTTCGGTTTTATGGATGTGCAAGTGTCCAGTAGCGCACCTTGATTCATCCGAAGTTGAATGGGTATTGGAAGTGCTTAGTTTGAGTAGTGGGGAAAGAAACAGACAAGCTGCAGAGCCTCCTACCAGACCCTGACTTGACCATTGTGTTGTGGGACAGGAAAATGACTGTCGTCAGGCTCCTGTCCTTGATTCGTAGCTCGCCATCCTTTAGTCGGAGAACCGGTAGTCCCAAAGCAGGGCAGGACACCTGGCCTACATGGACCAATTACCCAATTACGAAGATAAAATAACATTCGCATGCTAGCATTAGCATTCTAATGCTAACACTAACACTAAAAGCTCTGGAACCTAAGGTGGCGAGAGGGACCGAAAGGTGTAGGAGAGGGGAGGAGCAAACTGAACCGGGGGACGGTTAATACAGAGGAGATTGCAGAGGGTGTGAGGGGCCCCAGTATAGAACCCTGGGGCACGCCAGTACAGACAGGGAGGGATTTGGATTTGTGGGGGCAGAATTTGACAAATTGTGTGCGGTCAGACAGGTAGGAAGTGAACCAAGAATGGGGTATGTGGGTGATACCAAGGGAGGAGAGCCGGTCGAGAAGGATTGTGTGAGAAATAGTTTCGAAGGCAGCAGTGAGATCGAGAAAGACAAGAATTGATAATAAACCAGAATCAGAAGTATACGTAGATATAGATTTCTACAAAATGGGTGACAAATACCAAACGAGCAAAGGGTAAAGAACAAAAAACAAGTATTTCTTTCTGTTCTCTGTTGGAGACCCGTGAGATTCATTGCAAAGCATTAGTATGCAAAAAGAATAACCTACCTACTTTATGCTTGGCGTAGGTAATGAATTCTGCGAATCCACTTGTAAGTCTCATTCCATTTGTTCTTTGAAAACACACGCACACACAAACGCACAATTACCTTAATGCTGCCCACTGTAAAGAACACCCATAAAGTCAATTTGCGGTGATGTAAGCTTGTGGCTCTCCCTTCCCGTCCCTTGGGAGCATGGTAATGAGAGGACGGGCCACAGGCAAACACAAGGACAGACATATATCCAAGGAGAAGACACCAAAGATCACGGCACACTTTGACCTCGTGAACTGCACGGTTCTCTCGGTCGCTGGGAGTCAATAGTAAATTCAGCTCAGGAGTGAGATGAACGCACTGTGAATAAGTAATAGTCTGTGTAAACATGGGCATTTAATATCAACCTTGCATAAACTAGGAAACTGGCTTTACCAACTATAGTGTATATGACAAGTCTTGGTGGGACATGGGACAAGGGCACCTTGGTTTTGGAGTCTGGCTCCCATCCCATAGCTGCCAGGTCCGACATTAAGAGGCTGTGTTCCCTCAAAGGACAGAAGTGAAACACTTAAGAGTATTAAAAGCTAAGGTAGAGGCCAGCAGAGAGAGCTTGATGGATAGTATTCAGGTTTGCCTGCCAGCTTCAGCAGGAGAGGGCGTCGTCTCGCTCGCAATAAATGCGACAGTCGGCACAAGGACTTTGACAGGAGATGTTCTCTCTCTCCTGGTTTAGAGCGTCACGCATTCAGGGTCAGCGTCTGTCTCCCCTCTAATTGGTTAGATTGAGAGACAAAAGGAGTAGAATAAAGAAGTAGATCCTCATATTGTGACGAGATGGGGACGTCACATGAGCAAAAATGGCCGTTTGTCTTGATCTGGTTGTCACAGACAATTTGTCTTATGCAAGTGATCTTGCACAGTGACATGACAGCAAAGAGGAGCTGGATTGATGGACTCTAACTAGGAGGATGAACGAGATGATGACTTAGACAAAAAATAAAATGGATTTCACAAGGTTCTACGTTATCGATTATATCATCGTTGTAGCATTTGCACACCAACATTAAAAGTGAACAATATAGGATTTGCAATTCAATTATTCATGAAATGGTCAAAATATTTCAATAGACATTAAAGAGCATTGGACAGGAGAAAAACAGTCTTAAATAGCATTATTATGTGAATTAGAATCATATTTTGAGATGATTCGACTATATGCAACAATTTAGCAAAGCGCAGATGACAAGAAATTAGTCTTTTAATCTGCCGGTTAGCCACGCCTACCATTATAGGGCTCAAGCCTCAACAGGTGGATGACGTCAGCGGGAGACCGGGCTCATCGGTTTTACGATACAGCCCATTCAGGGGGAATTATTCAGAACGAGGAAAACGCGACGAAGAGAGCTGCAAAATGTCATCGTTTCAGTCTCTACTCCAATATTTTTACAGGATATTCTTTTTATCCAAGTATTTTCCCCCAATAGCTAAATAAATGGCTTGAGAAGGACCAGTCAGCTCGTCGAGGGGGAACTATTCACAGCGAGGAAAATTCGACGAAGAGATCTGCAAAATGTCATTGTACCTGTCTCTTTACTTCAGTATTTTTACAGGATATTCTTTTTATCCAAGTATTTTCCCCAATTGCTAAATAAATGGTATGGTCATGACAAATAACAGTCTTGTGCTAAATGGAATATGAAATAATAAAAATGCACTTATTCAGGACGACATGGCAAAATGACTCCATAATGGTCAAAACTGTCGACTTCACCTTTACTGTCGCACCTCCCGAACGGTATTTTATGACACCTAAATCGGACATATGTCATTTCCCTTCCGCGGCTTCGGAGAATGTAAACAAACCAAGAGGCGTGACAGCTTGCCGACATGCTAACCCGAACCGAGTGCTGTTTCAAAGTCTTCGAAGCGGAAAATCAAACATAACTAGCTCGGATGTTTTGACATGACGACTGGGTTGTCGATTGTCTTCGCGGATCGGCAAAAATCCCGGCGGAGAGCAATTTACAGCTCGTTCCCCGGAGGAGGGCGGCTGCAGTTGTTGTGCAGCTAACGCGCAGCTAATGTGCTTGAGGAGAGTTTTTTACATGCCTATCAATGTTCAAATGTAAGTAGTCCTTTATTCAAAGAAAGTTAATAGTGTTTACTTTGTAATCGCCGTTTTTGTATTTGACATAATGCAAAACAAGATGTTTACTCACTTCCTCGTAAGTCCAATGGTCCCACAGTAGTAGGGCTTGTTTTGGCAAATATCCACGGTGAATGGGAACCTTTTGAAACTCCAAAAAGGCGCACACGCCTCTCCCTCATACAGCAAGATTTTTCTGCAGCTGTTTGGCTGGCGTGATGCGAAAAACAAACGTTTTAATCCGAAAAATCAGCTGAATCCTTAGTCCTCATACACAACAGTAGGCTGTATAGTGAAGAGGAGTCCTTCTCCTCCTCAATGCAAGACCGAAGCCGGAAGTCAGTCATTTTCATGGCGCGGGATTCAAAAAACTAAATAAATATAGCGATCGCTTCCACACACATCCAAGCGGTCCATACCATTCAGGAGCATAAAATACCGCGTTTTATGAAATAAACATGCTTTTTCGTGTTACATGCACTTTAATAAAGATAAACCATTATTAGTAACTATGATGAAGTACTTGTCACCTACTAATCAGAGCATTTTTCTTCAATTTCGATGAGCTATTGCTCAAAAGAAGAATGGCTGAATTCATTGTGCCAAGTGTGCACGAGTTGTTAAGTTTCTCCTCCTTCTTGTGCCTACGCAGGCCCTCATCCAGCTGCCAGTTTACATCTCACAATGCGAGGAGGTCAGAGTGTTTTTTGAGACCAGACCTGAAGACCTCAACCCACCCAAGGAGTAAGTACAGACCAATGAACTTTAACTAGATGGTATCAACAAGAAATAGACAAAATAATTCATCAATTCTTTTTTAGAAATAGTGTTAATTGTACACCAGAGAGGGTATGAGCGTTCCATATATCTTATTAAGTTACCGGTCAACTTTTTCGTTTCATTTTAAATTATAGTAAGATTTACACAGGGGAAGGAGTCCTCATCTGAATGCAAATACGCAACAAGACGGGAAAGCTGTCACTACAGAATTGATAATGATGCATGGTGCCTGACAGCCAGACTGCTGTGTCATTAGTACTTAGAGAATATTTTGCATCCTGCACACGGTCGTAGGTGATTGCCAAGGACAAATAGCTCCTAACTCTATAAACTCAAATTTATAAGCCTATGGCGGGGGGCAGTAAGAAGGGTAAGGTGGACTATCAGGAGGACCATGGTTTGTCTTCACTGAAATTAGATTACAGCTTTTTAGTTTGTGCAGCTTCATTGGTGGGACAGCCAGACATGATTTAGTGAAGGTTTTTACTTCCTCAGTCACAAACCACGAAGGAAAATGTTTTGCAGAAAGGATTTGATAGCTAAAATAGTAGTGATAAAGCATTTCAAGAACGGAATTGACTGTACGGTTTCTGAGGATATTACGAGTGGACTCAGCTATACATAACGTCATCATGTTGTCATAAGGGACAGTCATTGCCATTCAGAAAAATTCCAGTACATTATGTTACCTAACCTTGGAGGCAGTTTACTAGAAATTCATCTTCAAACCGGAACATGAATCACCAATGGTTCAGATATCCACCCACATTTCCTTGGTACACAGAATTTCAAAAATCAAACAATGTTTCACACTCCCTCCACCTTTGTTTTAAAGCAACACTATGGACTTTCAGTTTTGGTCGATTTTAGCGGCGCAGGTGGACAAAAGTGGTAGTGTTTAGCCTTAAAGGGTAGAAAGACATGTAGTTCTTGAAAGAAATGTTAATACGAGTTATAGTGATTTTCATATGAAAATACATTTTGTAAAATTAATTTAACTAGTGGGTCGCCATTGTTGTTGACGTCGCAGGGCTGTGAAGTCACATGGGTACACTGCCGGACTTCCACATTGTCACTTTTTAAGTACAGTGGGGAAAATACGTATTTAGTCAACCACTAATTGTGCAAGTTCTCCCACTTGAAAATATTAGAGGCATGTAATTGTCAACATGGGTAAACCTCAACCATGAGAGACCAAATGTGGGGAAAAGAAAAACTGAAAATCATATTGTTTGATTTTTAAAGAATTTATTTGCAAATCCTAGTGGAAAATAAGTATTTGGTCAATACCAAAAGTTCATCTCAATACTTTGTTATGTACCCTTTGTTGGCAATAATGGAGGTCAAATGTTTTCTATAACTCTTCACAAGCTTTTCACACACTGTTGCTGGTATTTTGGCCCATTCCTCCATGCAGATCTCCTCTAGAGCAGTGATGTTTTGGGGCTGTTGTTGAGCAACACAGATTTTCAACTCCCTCCACAGATTTTTAATGGGGTTGAGATCTGGAGACTGGCTAGGCCACTCCAGGACCTTTAAATGCTTATTACGAAGCCACTCCTTTGTTGCCCTGGCTGTGTGTTTGGGATCATTGTCATGCTAAAAGACCAAGCCACGTCTCATCTTCAATGCCTTTGCTGATGGAAGGAGATTTTCACTCAAACTCTCCATACATGGCCCCATTCATTCTTTTCTTTACACAGATCAGTCATCCTGGTCCCTTTGCAGAAAAACAGCCCCAAGCATGACGTTTCCAACCCCATGCTTCACAGTGGGTATGGTGTTCTTCGGATGCAATTCATTATTCTTTCTCCTCCAAACACGAGAACCTGTGTTTCTACCAAAAAGTTCTATTTTGGTTTTATCTGACCATAACACACTCTCCCAGTCCTCTTCTGGATCATCCAAATGCTCTCTAGCAAACCGCAGACAGGCCTGGACGTGTACTTTCTTCAGCAGGGGGACACATCTGGCAGTGAAGGATTTGAGTCCCTGGCGGGGCATTGTGTTACTGATAGTAGCCTTTGTTACTGTGGTCCCAGCTCTCTGTAGGTCATTCACTAGGTCCCCCCGTGTGGTTCAGGGATTTTTGCTCACCGTTCTTGTTATCATTTTGACGCCACGGGGTGAGATCTTGCATGGAGCCCCAGATCGAGGGAGATTATCAGTGGTCTTGTATGTCTTCCATTTTCTAATAATTGCTCCCACAGTTGATTTCTTTACACCAAGCGTTTTACCTATTGCAGATTCAGTCTTCCCAGCCTGGTGCAGGTCTACAATTTTGTCTCTGGTGTCCTTTGACAGCTCTTTGGTCTTGGCCATAGTGGAGTTTGGAGTGTGACCGACTGAGATTGTGGACATGTGTCTTTTATACCGATAATGAGTTCAAACAAGTGCCATTAATACACGTAACGAGTGGAGCCTCGTTAGACCCCGTTAGAAGAAGTTAGACCTCTTTAACAGCCAGAAATCTTGCTTGTTTGTAGGTGACCAAATACTTATTTTCCACTCTAATTTGGAAATAAATTCTTTAAAAATCAGACAATGCGATTTTCTGGGTTTTTTCCACATTCTGTCCCTCATAGTTGAGGTTTACCCATGTTGACAATTACAGGCCTCTCTAATCTTTTCATGTAGGAGAACTTGCACAGTTGGTGGTTGACTAAATACTTATTTGCCCCACTGCATTTCTACAAAATGGATAAGTGACAAGACTTTTGTCAGGGACTGTAGTGTTGCTTTAATTAGTGCCATTGAAAGCGATACTCTCAGGCTATAACAGAAGTGCCATTCAACTAGTTGTCAGTTGACATATCCTCACAAATGTTACGAAAAGAATTTATAAAAGTTGAAAAGTTCCCTAGTGCTGCTTTAATTATAACATCGAATTATATATGAGTACGTAGTGTTATTCCCACTGCTACTTTTTCAATAATATTCGCCACTGACGTTTCCAAGAAATGAAGACACCACATATAATGCACAAATGTTAAGCTGCTTGGTAGCAATATTCATCACGGGATTGCTTGCTTGTCCCTCATACTTTTTTTTTTCTTTCGCTTTTTCATAGTGCAATAAGTAATACTTGTGATGAAAGATTTATTGAGACCCCTGCAGCTACAATCAACAGATCGAACACTTTATATGGCTGACAACATTATTGTTGATGAAAAATGAGTTGAGTGATAGCGAAAGGAAGACAATAAAAATATACTATGCACATTCTTATCAAATTGCTTTCGTCTTTTAGTTTAGTTTTCAAAGTTTTGGTCACAAAAATCCAATTGTATGAAACGATAAATTACATTTAATGTTTAGGAATGTAAATGGTATGTATATTTCTACAGTGTTGTAATATATGTTTGTCTTTTTTTTTTATCAGGGAACCAGCAGGAAAGAAAAAATCAGGTGAGTCACTATTAATCGTTCATGATTGATTAGTTTTCAACTAAATTCATGTTGTTATGACTTAACATTCTGTGACCATTGTTATTGTGATGTGACGTTGTTTCTCTCTAGTGGTGGAAAAACAGCATTGATTCTGTTTTGTTAAATGCTTTCCAACTTTTTTTTTTTTTTTTTTAAACAACAAAAAACCCTTTCATATCTCAATTCAATCTTAAATTGCATCCATTTCATTCCTTTTCAGTTTTCTTCTCCATTCATTTTGCTTTCCATCAGGGTTTGTGGAGAGAGCGGCTACTTTCCTAAAGCGAGGTAGTAAGATACTGACCGTCATCCTTGGTCGTGTTGTGTGTTGGCAAGTTGCGAGAGACCCCTCCTACCCAACCAGGAGTTTACACTGGAATCTATTGTGCATTTTGTTTTCAGACTGCGCCCAAACTGACTTGAGTCTTACATGCCTTAACCCACTCTATTCCTGAAATACTGTCCTGTAAAAAGCTCTTTGTGCGTTTGACGAAATGCAGGTTTCACCCCAACCAGGGGACTAAGTTAATTTTGTAGACTGATGCAACTATGGGTGGGGAAATATATAGAAATATTGCGATAAAGTGTTATTGATATGCTCCCACCAAGAATTGATTTATCATTTTAAAAAGGTGTCACTGTTTAAAAAAAACAAAACAAAAAAACTACTGGTTGCTACCAATATCTTACATTAGAATAGTGTCTACGTTAGCTCACTGGCTGCCATTGATGTCACGAGACATGAGGGGTGCGGCATCTTAGGAACCCCACGATTCGATTACGATTCAGGGTGCTACGATTCGATTTTCGAACGATGATCAGGGTAATGACGATTATCACGGTTATCACAATTATCACGATTCTCGATGCATCGTACATTACTGATTAATAAAGTAGCCAAACAAATTTATGTCCATTATTCATTTAAAATATCCTTATTATTCAACAGGAATGATGGAAACATGCCCATACAACAAAAAGCTGCCCTTAAGCTATTTTTTTGTTTATTTTTATTTATTTATTTTTTACAAGAAAGTGCAAAAACATTAACCATTTTAAAGGAAGTACTTATTTCTCACAAAGATACAATAAAATTTACACTGGTGGAATGAATTCCACATTTTCTGGACACAAACAAAGTGTCTTTAGAAATAACACTTCTTTTAACAAATATACTTTGTTTTCTCAGTGTTACCTCCCTTGTGTAACAGGTGGAAATCACAACTGCTCGATCACTTTTAACTTTGGCGTTTATTGCCGAGCACACAAACACTCATTACAGCGCACGCACTTTCTTCTCTCCCTGCCCGCCCACACGCCTGTCGGTCGCATGTTTGTTGTTGTTCTGTTATGTTATGTTAATGGAGCGTACCAACTCTCTCAATAACAGAGGGGTGTCCTAACAACTAGCACAAATGAATGGCACCAATTCGGAACCATTTTGCAGTAAATGAGTGGCTTAGAGGGACGTCATCACCAGTGTTGTTAATAACGGTGTTAGAATATAACGGCGTTACTAACGCCGTTATTTTTTCCAGTAATGAGTAATCTAATTAATTACTTTTCTCATCTTGGCAATGCCGTTACCGTTACTGAGGCGGAAAGGCGTGCGTTACTAAGTTGGTTGAATAAAAAAAAAAAAAGTCTGAGAGAAACGGACTCACGGAGACGAGAGAGCAGAGCAGGAGTGGGGTAGACGCCGTTGCAACCGCGATGCTAGGTGGCTCCAATAATACCTGACTGTAGCCACAGCTGACAAACTACGCCCACATGACACGGTAGATATCATATTATAGAACTAGATGCATAGACAGACACAGCTGCATTGGCAAAATGTTTTAAGGACTACATGCGTTACTGAACAGCCGCCATCTTAAAGCAGTAGACCTCTCAGGAAGGCTCTGATGTAGAGATCTTTCCTAGCTAACCTAAGTAACTTTTTTTTTTGGGGCAACTTGTTTTAAGGACTACATGCGTTAGTAAACAGCCACCATCTTAAAGCAGTAGACCTCTCAGGAAGGCTCTGATGTAGAGATCCTTCCTAGCGAACCTAAGTAACTTTTTTTTTTTTTTTTGGCAACTTGTTTTAAGGACTACATGCGTTAGTAAACAGCCGCCATCTTAAAGCAGTAGACCTCTCAGGAAGGCTCTGATGTAGAGATCCTTCCTAGCGAATCTAAGTAACTTTTTTTTTTTTGGCAACTTGTTTTAAGGACTACATGCGTTAGTAAACAGCCGCCATCTTAAAGCAGTAGACCTCTCAGGAAGGCTCTGATGTAGAGATCCTTCCTAGCTAACCTAAGTAACTTTTTTTTTTTTGGCAACTTGTTTTAAGGACTACATGCGTTAGTAAACAGCCGCCATCTTAAAGCAGTAGACCTCTCAGGAAGGCTCTGATGTAGAGATCCTTCCTAGCGAACCTAAGTAACTTTTTTTTTTTTTTTTTTAAATATAAAATGCTCCTAAATCAGATTTAAGTTAAGATTTTGCCATCTTTAAATGATGAAACAGTTTTAAAACTTACACATGTTTAAAGTAGACAGAAGGGAACTAATGCAATAACGGGAGCAATTTTAACAACTTTAACGGTTGATTCACAACTTTAAATGACTTCCACACATAGCAAAGGTTACTACCTAGTTATCGCAATACCCTTGTGTCTAGTTAAGTGGAGGGTAAAGAATTGGGCTAGGGCCAGTTGTCCCCCAAACCCTTTAAACTTCCCATTGCGTGACCTGTTTTTTTTTTTTTTTTGGAGAAAAAAAAAAAAATTATCACTAGTTACTTTGCCAAGTAACTAATTACTCTTACATTCAGGTAACTGAGTTACTAACGCAATTACTTTTTGGGAGAAGTAATTTGTAACTATAATTAATTACTTTTTTAAAGTAAAATTAGCAACACTGGTCATCACTCAACATTAATATCTCAAGCCCCCCAATTTACCGCAAAATGGACCCGAATTTTTTTGTGCTCTGTTCGTGCTAGTTGTTAGGACACCCCTCTGTTATTGAGAGAGTTGGTGCGCTCCATTAGCTGCGGGAGCTAAGCTAAGAAAAAGCTACTAGTGACGTCCCTACTCGAAATTAATATCTCAATAAAAGCGTAATACTGTATCAACAAAACCGTTGCAGCACAAACGATCAACATCATTTTTATATAAATTTGCGTCTGATGGGAAGGGGGGGCAACTTTACGGAGGCCCGTAGAGATGGTCACAAAGCACATATAGCAATATAAAAAGTGACGTCTTTTTTATTATGATTTTTTTTTTTTAACTTCTGGGTCATCGTCTTTGCAATTGTCTTGCGAGCCTTTTGCGGGCGTGCTGCGAGCCATTTGCTGTCATGTTGTGGTAATTGGCGTTCGTGCTTCTGCCAATTTGCAATCGCAATTTAGGAATTGGGGATCGTGTTGTGGCAGTTTGCATTCGCGCTTTTTTTCTTTTGCAAAGCGTTTGCAATTGGGGTTCGTGCTTTTTCTATTTGCAAAGTGTTTGGACTTTGCATTTCGCCTGACACCCCTCGGCCACCGTAGTTAGGGCATTGAAACATGGAAATTAGAATTTAAAAATTCGAACGGTTCCGGGAGCATCGGAGTGTTAGAACCGGGTCCCATCGATACTCAATGCCCAACCCTAATGAGGATGTAGTGTAAAGCACTTTGAGTGCCTTAAAAAGGTGGAAAGCCGCAATATACGTAAGTGTAACTTTACTCTTACCATTTAACCAATCAGAGGACAGCGTGCATCTGAGCCGAATTAACCCAGTTTTAAAAGGATTTTATTTTAAAAAAAAACAAAAACGCAAATTGTATCATATTGTGAGGTACGCAGAGGTTCCCACCCGTAGATGCAACCTCGTTTCACATTAGATATCTTCACATAAAGCCTTCAGAGCAGATATGTCACCTGTAAAGAAGTTACAATTACTTAGGAATAAGAAATATCAAATAAATTTGTACAAATTCATTCGCCCCGATTGTACTTAAATCAACAAACATCCACTGCCTTTAGATGAGGAAATGTAGTTCGAGTAGCCATCATCACATATGTTTATTTTACATTTTTGTTTTGTTTTACGCTGGTTTACGAGGTTTAAACACAATCTCACGTTGTTTTGTGTTTGCTTTGCTTGCCTCTGCTCACTGAAGGATCTTCATCCCAATCCGAGGTGCCGTAGTTTGGATTTTGATTCATGACATTTTCCGTTAATCCCAATTGTTTAGTTGTGTTTTTCCATTCATCTGCACCTTCAGTGATCCGCTTGCCGTGTTGGTCATTTAAACACAGTGACTTAATTCCGTGTAGTTTTGCTAAATTGGGCTGAAAATCAAGCGAGTCCATTTTTTTACTGAACTGTTTGTCTTTCTACTTTCTATGGTGCTGGTGGTGGGATTTATGGAGATGGTTTATGATTTTCATAACCTTTAATAACCGCTAACATTCATTGCAATTATTTGGTCTTCATGGTTATTTCCTATCTCCGTCTGCTGCCTCGCCTGCTTTGCATCGAGGTGACTTTCCTTAATCTAGTTAAGCCTCCTCTCATTTATTTGTTGGTGCTTCCGCACAGACTCCGACCTTGTTAGAATTATTCTTGGCGTCTCACCCAAAGTCAATTCACTTTACTCGCTAAAGTGGAAGTTTCATTACGGTTGGACGGTGTCAGTCAAAACCATGTCAAGGTGACTGTCGAAAATGTGCAGAGCTAATAAATGTGCATAACTCTGTTAATGATAGCAACAGGAGTCTTAATTAGAGTTGTCCGATAATTACTTTTTAACCGATATCCCGATATTGTCCAAGTCCAAAAATCCGATACCGATATCCAATCGATAACGATATATGTGTTCGTGAACTTAAAACATTATGGCTAATTGTACTGCATAATAAGGTTGTTCCGATCATGTTTTTTTAGCTCCCGATCCGATCCCGATAGTTTTAGTTTGAGTATCTGCCGATCCTGATATTTCCCGATCTGATTGTTTTTTTTTTTTGCTCCCGATTCAATTCCAATCATCCCTGATCATATACATTTTGGCAATGCATTAAGAAAAAAATGAATAAAACTCGGACAAATATATTCAACATACAGTACATAAGTACTGTATTTGTTTATTATGACAATAAATCCTTAAGATGGCATTTACATTATTAACATTCTTTCTGTGAGAGGGATCCACGGATAGAAAGACTTGTGACTTTGTATATTGTGACTAAATATTGCCATCTAGTGTATTTGTTGAGCTTTCAGTAAATGATGCTGTAGCCATGCCCAACTGCATGATGGAAAGTGGAACCATGACTGTGCGTAGTGCTATCAATTGATATATCTTCTCTGCGTTGGGAAAGAACATAAGGGGTTAAGAAAAAAGATCAATTGCTACCTTGCTTCCCCACATTGCTTCCCATGATATCTCTAATCATAGGGAGAGGGATTGTAAGGCTTTAGCCAATTAAAAAAAGGTTCCAAAGGCTGCCAAAATTCACTCATTATACGCTGTCTTTTATCTCTCTATATAGGCAAAATGGCGCCATTAAAGATTGAGCGCGACAATGTGTGAGTGGGTCGTGCAGCGCATGCATTAATTGCGTTAAATATTTTAATGTGATACATTTTTTTAAAAATTAATTACCGCCGTTATCGGGATAAATTTGATAACCCTACCTTAAGCCTAAACTAAAGACTATGGATGAGTATAACATATTGTGTCTGTGACGTTAAATACAATTAGAAAACAATTAAAAAAAATATATATATATTAAAAAAAAGGCATGGCCGATATTTTTTTGCAGATTCCGATACTTTGAAAATGACGTGATCGGACCCGATCGATCGGGATCGGAACATCTCTACTGCATAATGATAAATGTAACAACTTCAAGGTTTTCAAATAGACATTCTGTGAAAAATAAGACCTTCAACTGAAATTAAGTGCCTATATTTACTGTTGAAATCAAAATAGTGCAAACAACAGTTTTTTGGATCAAGTACTGTCCTCAATGTGTGTGTGGGTACACAAATTGACAGATAGCAAACAAATCAAACTCTAAAGAGAAATCAAACGCTGGAGTAAAGTTGAATTGGCTTTACTCTGGTCATATTTGTCTTGACAAGAGCACTGATACTTTTTTGTAAAGCTAAAAACAGCAAAACATGTCAATAATATGAAATAAAGTCACAAATAAAGCAACGTATACACCACGTTTCAATTGGGATAGCAACGGGTAGTACAGCTTGCAAGCATTGAAATAAGGTAACCACTTTTTACCACAAATGCAAACAAAACGAAATATACACATCTCCAACATACTACACAATGAGTCCCTGGGTTATGATGGACTCGACATACGCGATTTCGATTTTACGATGCCGAAGTCTCGTCTCCAGATGTTTTTTGTTTTGTTTTGTTTTGTTTTTTTAAATGCGTAAACAGTACCTTATTGTACCAAATCTTAGTTTTTAACTTTATTAAATGGACGTGTTCTGTCCTCACTAAACGTGAAGTTGTTCCGCTTGATAGACAGCAAACAAGGCAATTGTGGTTTTTGAAGCTTTTTCCTTCCTTCATTTTTAACAATTTGTAAAGCCGTAGCACACATATGTACAGTTATGTTCAAAACGACATACATTTTAACAATAAAACACCTGTCACGAAACAATTGGTGTCAAACGTCCTTCTTGTCTAAACAAAATGTAAATTTAGTAGACTGTATTACGTAGCCTAATTTGCCTAGCAAAAGTCCGCTAGCTTAAATGCTACGAATGCTAACCATAGACTTCATAATGATACTGACTGGGCACAGGGCTGATTTAATAGGGGGCCTATCTCTGCCAAAGCTGACCGAGGGGAAACACAGACAAGAATTTAGGTTGAAAATTCTTGTGAATAAATGCGTAAACACCTCAATTCTTTATAGATATTGATGTAAAACAGTCTTGATTCTTTGTTAAAAGAGCAAAGAACCGGGCTGTTAGCATTTATTTTAGGTAGATATGTCGAATATGCTGCTGTTCTTTAAGCCACTGAAGCGCCGCCTTATAATCACAAAGAGCTTTTTCGGTTGAAATTTCTTGTGAATAAATGCTTAAATGCCTGAATTCTTTATAGATATGGACATAAAACAGTCTCGATGTGCCGCCAATGCCGTAGCGGCTAATATCTCCCATTAATTTTTTTCACATTTTAAAATGCATGCATGGTACGAAAAATATAATAATTACCTTGAATCCTCGAACAAATCACACCTGAGACAATCCTTTCTGTTTGTATGCGGTAAAGCTTTCATACTTTTTCAACCTAAATCCTGCATTAGATCGCTGCGTGCCTGTGCCCTCCTACTTGAAGGCGAGGTGCAGTGTATGACAGATGTGACCCGTCAATATCACTATGAAGTCTATGTGCTAACGTATTAACAAATTTTTATGGCAAATCGCTCACACATAACTCCACAAACTGTAGCTCTAAACTTAATTACAAATGCATACAAACATATATTAGCTTAAAAAGCTTACAGCCAGTGTGGGCCAAACGAAGGGTCCTATAGTCATGTCAAACGGGTGTCCTATTGAGTCATAGAAGCCAAGGCGAGAGTCCAGCCACACCCAACGCTGCCACTAGAGGGCAGTGTATCCTCCTTCATAAAACAAAAAAATACTTTTAGACGTTTTGGATAGTTATTTTTCTGAGGAGTTAATTCAGACTTACGCGGAAATTCGCGTAGAAACGGAAGTTGTTCATAACTCAGGCACTACCTGTACTGTAACTTACAAGCGATGTTTGTATAAGGAACAAACAACTTGGTGAGATGGCAAGAACCGCTATGGTAAACTGGCTGCGAACATTAGCTCGTCCATTTAACTCTCCCTATCCGCAATGAGTCGGGGATCACTATAAAATGCTTTTATCGGACAACTCTTGGCTTAATGAGATGTAATGAACAGAAATTTGAGTGGAGGCTTTGCTTTATTATTGTGATTTTGCTTAAAAAAGAAAAAAAACAGATGGCAAATTTAAGAGTGATTGTGTTGTCCTTACTCTTAACAGGAGATGGCACATCGGCCGACCCGCTCCTTTTGGACCAGTATGTGGCAGTAACGGACTATGAGAAGCAGGAAAGCTCTGAGATCAGCCTTCGAGTGGGTCAGGTGGTGGAGGTCATTGAGAAAAACGAGTCAGGTTAGTTTTTATAGGTTTTATATCTCTGAATCTTTTGTTTCTCATTATATTTACCGTATTTTCTGGACTATAAGTCACACTTTTTTTCATAGTTTGGTTGGGCCTTGTATGGTACTTTAACTCGAGGTGTGCACTCTACTTTAAGTTGGTACAGTTGTTCAAAAGTGATACTGAAGATTAGGCCTGTCGCGTTAACAAATTTTAGTGTGTGATAATTATTCTCATAAATTATTGCGATATTATTGTGCCCCCCCATTTTTTTTTTTTAACCAATTTACAATAACACAGTGAGAATACAGTATATATTAATAGATCAAGTACACGCATTTAAAAGCGATAAATATTTACTCTTAAATTCAAAAATACTTTTTAAGAAATCACAACTAAAAACAGTAGACCGTGCCTCTTAAGTAACAAACAACAATATTGATACAGCACAGAAACACAGAATAAATAAAATGTGTTTAAAAAAAAAAAAAAAAAAAATGCACTTAATAACTTAAGCATTTAGGCCATGAAAACTTTTACCGTCATAGCTTCCGCAATGGTGTTCCATAGGGATGCAACGATACAGTTGTCATGGTTCGGTACGATTTTTGATACGGGGGACACGATTTTCGATCCGATTCAATACATTTAAAGCTCTGTAAAAAAAAAAAAAAATTATATTTTTTGTTTCGTTGTTTTTTTTTTTTTTTTTTGCTAACAAGCAAAAATTAAATTGCCATCATATAAACATGCATTTTAGTGCATAATATTTATGTGCTTACTTCTTACTGGTCTGAAAAAAATTTGTATAAAAGTGCTGAGAACAATCTTTACTGTTTGTAAAGTGAGGCAGGGCACACTGTTGATTGCTACAGCTCTCTTAGCAGCTAGGTTTACTACATCACCAAGACATCCCATTTGTGGTCCGAATCCATCTGTGTCACGTACGGAATTAACAATATTTGCAACATTATCTATAGTCACTGATATGGACTGATTTGGCCTTCTTAACTTCCATTCAGTCACGACAGTTTAGAATTCATCGATGTAGTATATGGACTACGTGTCCCATAATCACTCTGGGCTCACGTAGCCAATGGCATGGGATGTAGCACATCTAGTTTGCCATTTCATGATATCTAGTGTGTGCGCACTTTAAAAAAGTTAGCAAGCGCCGCTGAAGTCACGTCTGCTCATTACTACACAACACCAGCATATGACAATCGACTTTCATAAACAGGACGAGTTTGAAGCACAGCGCTCTTAATTTCATTCAGCTGTTCGTTGTCAAAGCGAGGTTGTTCGTAGCAGCCAAGTCAGTAACAATGTTTTAGCGGACGTTGTAAATATCCGGCGTTGTGCCGAAAAATAGCCGCCCCGCGTGAAATGTCACTCCTGACGGGAGCGCCCACATGTCAACAACACCGGCGCGCCGTAGATGGTCCACAGTCACTCCGGAGGACTGACGCGGCCGGTATACGTTGAACAATAGGATATAATGGGAACGATTGGCTCCGGGGCTAGTTTTTGCCGGACCTGTAACGAAGATGCATTTTTGCGCAGTTGGTAACGAGGAATCCGAACTTTTAATAGCACGTCTGCCGCACACGCACGTGCACGCGAGGCGATAAATCGTAGCGGAAAAATTACCGCCTTCATTTTTATTTATCGCGCGATAAATGGAATTATTGCATATTGCGACAGGCTTACTGAAGATAAAGACTTGAATGGATTTGGTAGTAATTAGGAGTGGAATCAAGAGTTTGTTTAGTTTATCGTAATCTGAATAACTTAATATGTTAACTAGTACTGCAACGATTGATCGATTAACTCGAGTTATTTGATTAGAAAAAAGCTTCGAGTAAAATTTTGTCGCTTCGAGGATTCTTTTAGTAAGGGTGACATTGTAATGGTTTGTTTTGAAAGTGTAGGCATTTTGTTTTATTCATTTTGGGTAGATACACTGCCCTCTAGTGGCATCAGTGAATATGACATAACTCATCCACCATGCTGGACCCAGCTGCTCCCTGTTAAGACCAACATAAGGTTATAAGTTTTTGTTTGAGCTAATATGTTTCTTCATACATTCGTAATTTAGTTTAGAAGTATATTTAGATTTTTTTTTCGTGACAATGTGTTTGAACAAATTGTTAAGAGCTTTATTAAAATTTAAAAAAGGTGTCCAGCTGTCCTTTTGTTGTACTTAGATCTTCATTTTTTTATTTATTTTACCGTTTGAGGCTAAGCTCTGCAAATTTTTTCATGAAAGTGCCATTTCTGCATAGTTTAAAGAAAAACTCAGGAATTTTATTTTGTATTTCCATTCAATGCTCTTTTGTTTGAAACTCCTATCTTAGGAAGCCAAACCAATATTATTGCAAGCATAAACATTTGTTTCTTTCGTTCTAAGTTTTTGTTTCAGCTAATATGACTGTTTATGCACTCGTAAATTTAGTTTAAAATTAATAATACCAAACAGATTGGGTGAATGGGGGTCTGGGCTACATTTCTCACTACTATGAACCTAATTTTGAAAACATCCAGATTAGCACATTTGAATTGCAATATTTGAACACAAATTATATTAACGTACACAAGAAATACTAACTTTTTAATCATCTCAACTATCCATGAATGCAAAAAAAATAAACATTTGTACTATTAATCCACTTAAAATTGTCTGTCTAAATAAATTAAATATGGCCCAAAAAAAAAAAAACTTCTTGGTCAGGGAATAACAAAAATAAATAAAAATGGAGCCTTCCATCAGGTAAAACACTACTGTTTTTGTCCACAAACAGCCAAACTCAACAAAAAAATGAAAGCTCCTTTGGGCTGCTTTAAGACCACATTAATAAAATAAAAACTGGGTAGAAAGGGATAAACCTTGGTTCACTACATTTCTTACAGTTTAATTATCGTTAACAGTAAAAACATCCAGGAGGATATTTCTCTCAAAGCAGCTTCCTCCTCGAGAAATTAGCACTGATTAATGTTATGCTAACTCTGATGAGGGTCGCACTTTCAGTAGCAAAATTAGTGGTGCGTTCCCCACCTCCACAACATTGACATTTTTACATTACTTACAGTGGCTGCTGCTGGCGTACAAAAACTTTTAATATACCTCATCTTCGAAGGGGGCGGTGAATGTGTGAATGAGTGTGTGTGGAGGTGGGTGGGTCGAGTCATCAGCCAATCAAACGTGCGTTTGAGGGGAAAAATGGACTGGCACATACAGCAAGTGACAAGTGGTCAGAATAAGTCTGAACATAATAAAAGTACTGTAATTCACTTCATAATGGTAAGGTCAATTCTATCCTTACAACATATGGGAAGACAATCTAAATGACCTATATAACTGAACTCATCATTTAATGCAAATAAAGTTGCTTAAAAGTTGGTGTGGACATTTTGAGCATCCTGAAAAGTTGCTAGTGTTATGTCCCTACCATTCCTATGCAAAACTTACGCCACTGGTATATTTAGTACGGCTGTCAAACGATTAAAATTTTTAATCGAGTTAATCACAGCTTAAAAATTAATTAATCGTAATTAATCGCAATTCAAAACAGCTCTAAAATATGCCATATTTTTCTGTAAATTATTGTTGGAATGGAAAGATAAGACGGATGTATATATTCAACATACTGTACATAAGTACTGTACATAAGTACTGTATTTGTTTATTATAACAATAAATCCAAAAGATGGCATTAACATTATAAAACATTCTGTGAAAGGGCTCTACGGATAGAAAGACTTGTAATTCTTAAAAGATAAATGTGAGTAAAAGTTATCGTAATTTTGATAGTTTATATATTGTGACTAAATATTGCCATCTAGAGTATTTGTTGAGCTAAACGAAATGTTTGAATAGAGTTTGACCAAACTGAGTATTATTTTGCAAAGCTATTTTGATTGGGAATGCCAGTTCTCTTTGCATTGAGCGCTTTTCTTTTTGTGAACATTATTTTTTTTTTTTTTGAGAGAGATAGGAATATTATTTTTGTTGTGCTTTCACTAAATGATACCGTAACGACTTAACTGTTCTTAACTGCCCAAATGCATGATGGGAAGTTGGGAACCTTGACTGTCAGTGGTGGATGCAAATGGTATATCTTCTCTGCGTTTTGTTCAATGCATGCAGTTAAGATAAAGCTAAGCTTCTTTCACTCTGCCCCATGTCACTCGCCAAAATAGTTGTAATTGTTGTGGAAGAGATGCCAAAGCTTATTCCAACAAATAGTGGGGCTCCAATGAATGCCTGTGTCCATTCCACTCGCTTGTCTCTGCCCCTTAGCTCTCAAAATACATAAGACGGCGCCATTGTAGTCTGTACGCAGCAACACGTGAGGTCGTTCCGCGCATGCGTTAAATATTTTAACTAGGGCTGTCAAACAATTAAAATTTTTAATCGAGTTAATCACAGCTTAAAAATTAATTAATCGTAATTAATCGCAATTCAAACCATCTATAAAATATGCCATATTTTTCTGTAAATTATTGTTGGAATGGAAAGATAAGACAAGACGGATATAGACATTCAACATACTGTACATAAGTACTGTGTTTATTATAACAATAAATCAACAAGATGGCATTAACATTATTAACATTCTGTTAAAGCGATCCATGGATAGAAAGACTTGTAGTTCTTAAAAGATAAATGTTAGTACAAGTTATAGAAATTTTATATTAAAACCCCTCTTCATGTTTTCGTTTTAATAAAGTTTGTAAAATTTTCAATCAAAAAATAAACTAGTAGCTCGCCATTGTTGATGTCAATAATTATGGTGCTGAAGCCTGAAACCCATAAAATCAGTCGCACCCAAGCGCCAGCAGAGGGCGGAAAAACACCAAAAAAAAAAAACCCCAATTAACAAGTCGAAATGACACTGCTGTCATTTTAATGTTTGAGCGGGGCATGTGCGTTAAATGCGTCAAATATTTTAACGTGTGAAAAATTAATTAACGGCCGTTAACGCGGTAATTTTGACAGTCCTAATATTTAACTTTTTTTTTGTGGGAATATGTGTGGACGATTTGTTAAGCGCATTGGGGAAAATAAAGTTAGCATTTTATAGCATTTAAGCTAGCTGACTTTTGCTATTCAGGTGAGCCAATTATTCTTTTTTTTTTTTTTTTTTTTTCAATCCGTTATTAGGTATTTTAATTTATTTCTAAATGCATTTATTGCTCCTGTGAAATAAAAATACAACTCTGCTTAGTTTGGGAATTTTATTTTGTATTTGCATTTAATGCTCTTTTGAAAGTGCATTCTTAGCATGCCTTTGTTGTACATCGCCTAAAATATATTCTGCAATGCAATTCGAACTAATTGATAGATTAGCTGATTACTTAATAAATCGATAGCTGCAGCCCTAATATTAACAAATACCTATTTAGCACTTTGTTCTCCATTTTATTACTACTACCATATGATGTCTAATGTTTGTGCCTGGTCTGTAATTAAATAAAATGGCATTCCAAGAATGCCACATATTCGCCACTGCGTTGTTTTTTTCCTCTTAATTGCGACTTCTAGTCCAAAAATTAAAGCAGTTATTTTCCATTCACTGAATTCCAACGATTGCTTCATTTACCATGACTAATTATGTTTCAATACATTCCATTATACAGTGTTAATTACTACCATTAGTTTTCATTGTTGATAGAATTTGATAAATTATACTATTTTACTGCCTAATTGGCATGCAGGTCCATTTTGATCACCCATTTAAGCCAAATATTGTTCTTCACAGTTAGTTTCACCCTCAAGGCGCCTAATATGTCTCTCTCATCTTTTATTATTTGTATTGGGCACTTGCAGGCTGGTGGTTTGTGAGTTCAGAAGACGCCCAGGGTTGGGTTCCTGCCACCTGCCTGGAGGCTCAGGATGACCCTGATGACTTTGCTCTTCCAGGAGAAGAAGGTACAGGATGAATGAAGCCTTGGTTTCTAATGTTCAGACAAGGGGGACCATTTAAATAATGTATTAGCATCCGGGCGACTGAATCCAAGCCTGACTTTTATTCAGAAGTTCCAGATGGGTTGAGGTGTAATATTACTTCCTGTCTTGCCTCACCGTGCTGCCACGTCAGCGCCTCGGAGATTCTGGTCTTTGCCGAGGCACGTGGGCCGTCGCCGAACTTTAGGGGATCTTTTCAGCACGGGCTTTGGGCAAGGTGGAGGGCATGTCTTTTCTTCTACTTTCCCTCTAGCCCCAAATGTTTGTCTACATGTATATTCAGTTCATGCACGCAACGTTGAATGCTTGGCATGTTCTGTCAGAGCCTGCATGTGCATTGAAAACACTGAGTTCATCAAAATTCATGTGAATTGTGAATGCAAATGCATTTAGCAATGAATGTGTGTGTTTTCTCCTTTTTAAATTTACTGAATTCTGGCACGTTTTTGTTGTTATTTTTACCTATTACATGCGAGGGACAACAATACTTTATTCTACTTGAAATATCTCTTGAAAATATACAAAAATCTGTAGTCTTCATGTATTTACGGGACACGGGGCAGATTCATAGGGGGCCTATCTTCGTCAAAGCCAGGGGTGAAAGTGGCTAGAATTTCTTGCCGGAGCTCCCTGACGGGAAGGTCGCCACGGAGCCAGAAATTGTATTTTTTAAATTTATTTGGGGGGGGGGGGGGTCAAACCTCTTAAACTACAGAAATGCAAAGAAAACTGTTTTAGCATAGTTATATCTATAACACATACAAAAACTGATTTACATTCAAAAATTGTATTTTATCAATGATTTGCAAAATAAAAATTAACAAAAACAGCAATAACCCCAACCTCCATCTCCTAATTTTTACTGTCCCTCATTTCCTCACACACTAAATGCCAAATTTCAATTTTAGCTACTTAAGAACATAGGATGTATATTAAAATTTAAGTTAATGTAAACATTTACTTTTTTCCCCAATAATAAAGATATAAGTAACATACATTCAGAAAAATAAGTACAAATGACTTATATTATGCAGAGTGAAATGGAATATATAACACATAATCACTTTTGCCACACACGTAGCCACAACAAAATGTTCCCACAGCAAACAGATGCAAAAATGTCATGGACATGACAAAGCCATAACCTTGTACGCCCTGAAATGAATCGAGCTGCTTGACTAGACGCTGAGTTACTAAACCCAGATTGTTGATTGTGTTATTATACAGTTTTGTGGCCATCTGATGTATGTACCATCTCTGAATGTGCGTCTTTAGTTGTATGGGGGACGGGAAACCGATAAGCATATGCTTCCTCCCGTCCGCCTTTGTCTTCTTCTTCGGTTCCTTCGGGCAAATCATATCACATTTTGTAATTGTCAATGATACCGATGATGATGACAATAAAATTTCATTCATTCATTCATTTTGAAGATCGCGCAAACATTGAATTTTCTTTTTAAATCACAAGGAAATGAATAAGTTGCCTAACATAAATGAACAAATATAAGTCCAAAGTGCACATTGACAGTTAATATGTTCTGAAAACTCCCCATCAGAGCAAATAAAACTAAACATGATAAATAAGCCTCCTCAACTCTTTCGTTGCTCTTAAAGATTTGATCCATTTTATGTTGTATTGCCTTTTTTTGGTGGCATCAATTCAACAACCTTTTATTTTTTTTTCCAATCAGAGGTCAGTATGTCAGCCAACTGAACAGATATATGAGTCCAGGCGTTTTGCTTTGCTACGTGCATTCGCACATTGACGTGACTCATTATCGTCAGACTGATGACTGCAGCAGCTGGGGAAACCTCCATGCCGTCCGTGGAATAAAATAAAAAATATCGGTGGAAACGAATTATGCTACACAAGCACTTTATTATGCTTGTTGTTAACACTTGTGTATGTAAATCTGATTGTTTTCTTCTTGGAGATGAAATGCATGTGTAGCAGCATAGCATTTTTTAATTTTTTTTATTTTTTTACATAGCGTTTTTACAGGTGCCGTCATGTTTTTGGAATCAAAGCACCGTGTACCGGAACTGCGTTCTGGCCCTGAATCTTCTACCGGAACTGCGTTCCTGACCGTTCTGGCCCACTTTCACCCCTGGTCAAAGCTGACCGAGTGGAAACACAGACAAAGAGCTTTTTCTGTTGAAAATTCTTGTGAATAAATGTTTAATCCCGGAATTCTTTATAGATATGGACGTAAAACTGTCTCGATTCTTGGTTAAAAGGGGGAGAAAAAAAACACACACACACACAAAAAAAACGGGCCGTTATTATTTATTTTACGTAAATATGTCAAATGTGCTGAGAGTTAAGTCACTGTGGCGGCCGGCCCCCTTAGTACAACAAAGAGCTTTTCCCGTTGAAAATTCTTGTGAATGTTTAAATCCCTGAATTCTTTATAGATATGGACGTAAAACACTCTCGATTCTTGATTAAAAGCAAAAAAAAAAAAAAAAAAGTGCAGGTAGCATTTATTTTATGTAAATATTGTGAACGATGAGGCTAGTATGTAAGGAAATTAGTAGCCGCCATATGTAAAAGCCTCGCAAAAGTATTCGGCCCCCTTGAATCTTGCAACCTTTCGCCACCTTTCAGGCTTCAAACATATTTAAAGATATGAAGATATGAAATTTAATTTTTTTGTCAAGAATCAACAACAAGTGAGACACAATCGTGAAGTGGAACAACATTTATTGGATAATTTAAACTTTTTTAACAAGTAAAAAACTGAAAAGTGGGGCGTGCAATATTATTCGGCCCCTTTACGTTCAGTGCAGCAAACTCACTCCAGAAGTTCAGTGAGGATCTCTGAATGATCCAATGTTGTCCTAAATGACCGATGATGATAAATAGAATCCACCTGTGTGTAATCAAGTCTCCGTATAAATGCACCTGCTCTGTGATAGTCTCAGGGTTCTGTTTAAAGAGCATTATGAAAACCAAGGAACACACCAGGCAGGTCCGAGATACTGTTGTGGAGAAGTTTAAAGCCGGATTTGGATACAAAAAGATTTCCCAAGCTTTAAACATCTCAAGGAGCACTGTGCAAGCCATCATATTGAAATGGAAGGAGCATCAGACCACTGTAAATCTACCAAGACCCGGCCGTCCTTCCAAACTTTCTTCTCAAACAAGGAGAAAACTGATCAGAGATGCAGCCAAGAGGCCCATGATCACTCTGGATGAACTGCAGAGATCTACAGCTGAGGTGGGAGAGTCTGTCCATAGGACAACAATCAGCCGTACACTGCACAAATCTGGCCTTTATGGAAGAGTGGCAAGAAGAAAGTCATTTCTCAAAGATATCCATAAAAAGTCTCGTTTAAAGTTTGCCACAAGCCACCTGGGAGACACACCAAACATGTGGAAGAAGGTGCTCTGGTCAGATGAAACCAAAATTGAACTTTTTGGCCACAATGCAAAACGATATGTTTGGCGTAAAAGCAACACAGCTCATCACCCTGAACACACCATCCCCACTGTCAAACATGGTGGTGGCAGCATCATGGTTTGGGCCTGCTTTTCTTCAGCAGGGACAGGGAAGATGGTTAAAATTGACGGGAAGATGGATGCAGCCAAATACAGGAACATTCTGGAAGAAAACCTGTTGGTATCTGCACAAGACCTGAGACTGGGACGGAGATTTATCTTCCGACAGGACAATGATCCAAAACAAAGCCAAATCTACAATGGAATGGTTCAAAAATAAACGTATCCAGGTGTTAGAATGGCCAAGTCAAAGTCCAGACCTGAATCCAATCGAGAATCTGTGGAAAGAGCTGAAGACTGCTGTTCACAAACACTCTCCATCCAACCTCACTGAGCTCGAGCTGTTTTGCAAGGAAGAATGGGCAAGAATGTCAGTCTCTCGATGTGCAAAACTGATAGAAACATGCCCCAAGCGACTTGCAGCTCTAATTGGAGCAAAAGGTGTCGCTACAAAGTATTAACGCAAGGGGGCCGAATAATATTGCACGCCCCACTTTTCAGTTTTTTATTTGTTAAAAAAGTTGAAATTATCCAATAAATTTTGTTCCACTTCACGATTGTGTCCCACTTGTTGTTGATTCTTGACAAAAAATTAAAATTTCATATCTTTATGTTTGAAGCCTGAAATGTGGCGAAAGGTTGCAAGGTTCAAGGGGGCCGAATACTTTTGCAAGGCACTGTATGGACGTAAAAGAGTCGATTCTTTGTTGAAAGCAAAAAAAAAACGGGCAGTTTGCATTTACTTTACGTAAATATGTCAAAGAATGATGCTAGTCTGTAGTGGTTAATTCCTCCCATTGATTTGTTTCACGTTTAAAAATGCATGCATGGTATGAAAAATGTAATAATTACCTTGAATCCTCAAACAAATCACTCTTGAGACCATCCTTCCTGTTTGAATGCGGTACAGCTTTCGTACTCTTTCCAATCCTAAAACAGGCGTTGGATCACTGCACGTGTTGACTCGGTGACAGACAGCGAATAACTAAAGCGAACTGAAGGGCGGCCCCCGAATTAAAGGCGTTGCACAGTGAAGGTGGAATCTGACCTGACAAATATTATGAAGTCTATGAAAAATCACAATGATAAACAAGCAATCTTAATCGCTATGAAAAAACAATTATTGCCTGTAATTGAGGTAATGATTATATTAAGTTGATCTAATGAAGTGTCCATTGAATGTACACACTTGCTATGTGCTTGTTGTCGCATGTTTTCTTCTCATTTTACACCCTGGAACCACCACCCATCATATACTGTATAATTCGTAAATTGTTTTTATCATATTAGATTCTGCATATCACATAATTTATCATTTATCAGTAAAGTGTCAAGAAATGTTGCAACATTCAGTCGTTTTGCTATTTGAACTCCAGAATCACCTGCCAATTTGTTTTCTATTGTTTGTATTCTTTCCACAATAACTCACTGTCATGTATTTTTTTGTTCCTGTTGCAGAGGAGAAATATTCCGTGGTTTATCCCTACTCGGCCAGGGATCAAGACGAGATTGACCTGGAACGAGGAATGATTGTGGAGGTTATTCAGAAGAACTTGGAGGGCTGGTGGAAGATCAGGTGATTCTTTTCAGTATTATTTCTACATACAAGTCGTACACGGGTTACGAACGAGTTCCGTTCCTTTGCTGGCGGCGTGAACTGAATTTTCGCGTAGGTCTGAATTAGCCCTTTAAGTACCCCAAAATAACTATCCAAAAGTCCAAAAGTATTGTATTTTGTTTAGGGCTGTCAAAATTATCGCGTTAACGCGCAGTAATTAATTTTTTAAATTAATCACGTTAAAATATTTGACGCAATTAACGCACATGTCCCGCTCAGACAGTATTTTACAGCAAGGTTTTTTGTGCTGTCTAACAGCGAACTCTTGTGGTCGCTTTGCGACATGGTTTATTGCTTTTTTGCCAGTTCAATATGGCTGCACGACGTCTCGGGCTGACGCCTACGTTGTAATGTTGTGCTTATATGATCCTTGGACAATATTTGTCCGTAAGTATGGTTGTTGTAAAGAATGTACATATTATGTTAGTAAGCGAAATGTTCTATTTTTTGTATGAGACGCTTTTTGTTTATGTTTAGTGAACCTGTATAGCATGCTAAGCTAACGTTGTTGCTAATGCAATGCTTGTGTACTTTTTTTTTGTAGTTTGACTACGGTCTAAAGAGGACAATGGTTTGAGGCCATTTTATTAATAAATCAGATGAAAAAGGAAGAAGTCTGATTATTAAGGCGTCGTTCACTAGCTGTCTAGCTTTGGAAAAAGTAGACGCTTCGGAGTGAGGACAGCATAGACAGATTTAAATGACAGTAGAGTGAAATGCCCACTACAGTCCTTATGTACCGTATGTTAAATGTATATATCCATCTTGTGTCTTATCTTTCCATTCCAACAAATTATTTTACAGAATATATATATAATTTACAGAAAAATATGGCATATTTTATAGATGGTTTGAATTGCGATTAATTGCGATTAATTACGATTAATTAATTTTTAAGCTGTAATTAACTCGATTAAAAATTTTAATCGTTTGACAGCCCTAATTTTGTTTAATGATGGAGAATACACTGCCATCTGGTGGCAGCGTTGGGTCTGGCTGGACTATCACCTTTTGACTAAGGAGCAGACTCTCCTCTGACATGGATAAAGGATAGTTGCGCTCTGTTTAGGCCCACGTAAAGCTGTAAGTTGTTTCAGCTAATATATGTTTGCGTATCATATGCATTTGTAATTAAGTTTACAGCTACAGTTTGTTGAGTTACGCGGGAGCGATTTGCTATGACAATTGTAAATACGTTAACATTCATAGTATTTAAGCTAGTGGATTTTTGTTAAGCAAATTAGGCTAATTTAATCTACTAAATTTACATATTGATCAGACTAGATGGATGTTTGAACACCAATCGCTTTGTGTCAAGTGTTTTATTGTTAAAATGCATGCCGTTTTGAACATAAGTATGAATATGTGTGTTACAGCTTTACAAATTGTCAAAAGTGAAGGAAGTAAAAAGCTTCAAAAAGCACAATTTTTTGCTGTCTGTAAAGATGAACAACTTCACGTTTAGTGAGGACAGAACATGTCATATTCATAAAGTAATGTAAAAAAATAAGGTACTGAGGGGTACAATAAGGTACTGTTTATCCTCGCGTAAGTCGAGTACGTCGTAACCAGGGGACTACCTGTATATTGCTTTAACCGTTTTAAGCTGTAATCATTCATGTGCTGCGTTCTATGATCTGATGTGCCACAGCACATATTCCAGATTATTTTCTTTTATACTTGGGTTAGGGTTAACATCACAATGAAATTTTAAGAGAACTGGATAACATACCTTGGTCTGTTCATAGTGTGGCTTGTTGGTCTAGTGCTGAAGTGCCCATGTCCGGTCCTCGAGACAACCAATCCAGCTTTTTTTGCATGTCTCTCGCCTCCAACACACCTGAATCCAATAATCATGATCGTTATCAGGCTCTGAGTCCTACAGAGCTTGCTGATGAGCTGATAATTTGATTCAGGTGTGTTAAAGGAGGGAGACATGAAAAACAAGCTGGATAAGGGTTCTCGAGGACCTGATTTGGGCACCCCTGCACGAGACCACTGAGACACAGTAGCGCATAGTTTTACCCCATGTTTCTTTGATGAAAGCCATTGAGCCAATGAATAGATTACAGTTACTTCAAAAGCGGGTTGCTCCGGGAGTCGGACCCAGGACCGCTTGCCCTCAAAGGGGGAATCATACCACTAGACCAACAGTAATCATTAGTTTTTCCCCCTTATTTCTCAAATGAAAGCTACTGACCCTATTGCCAATGATAAAATAGGAATTCCGACCGAAGAGAGCTCATTCAGGAGTCAGACCCGGGACATACCACACCCAAAGCAAGAATCATAGCACAACAAGCTACAGCAGCTCATAGTTATACCCCTTGTCTTTTTTTTTTTTCTCAATTGTAGCTAATTGGCAAGGAACACGTACTGTAACAATTACGTAAGGGCTCGTCCGGGAGTCGGACCCGGGACCTCTCACACCCAAAGCGAGAATCATACCACTAGACCAACGAGCCACAGTAGTTACTAGTTTCACCCCTTATTTCTCCGACGAACGCCATTGACCCTATTGCCAAAGATCAGATAAGAATTCCTACCGAAGAGAGCTCATCCAGGAGTCAGACCCGGGACATCCCGCACCCAAATTCAATTCAATTCAATTTTATTTGTATAGCCCTGGATCAAAAAAATGTTGTCTCAAAGGGCTTTGCAGAGGCAAAATGATACACAATCAGAAAAGAATACGCACTGTACCAATTACTTAAGGGCTCGTCCGGGAGTCGGACCCGGGACCTCTCACACCCAAAGCGAGAATCATACCACTAGACCAACGAGCCACAGTAGTTATTAGTTTTACCCCTTATTTCTGCTAGTTTCACATCTTATTTCTGCAATGAAAGCCATTAACCCTATTGTCAAAGATCAGATAAGAATTCTTACAGAAGAGAGCTTGTCCAGGAGTCAGACCCAGGACATCCCACACCCTAAGCAAGAATCATACCACTAGAACAACAAGCCACAGTACCTCATAGTTTTAACCCTTGTTTTTTTTTTTCTCAATCGTAGCTAATTAGCAAAGAACACTTACTGTAACAATTACTTAAGGTCTCATCCAGGAGTCAGACCCGGGGACCTCTCACAACCAAAGCAAGAATCATACCACAACAAGCTACAGTAGCACATAGTTTTACCCCTTTTTTTTTCCCCCAATTGTATCTAATTGGCAAGGAACACGTACTGTAACAATTACGTAAGGGCTCGTCCGGGAATCGGACCCGGGACCTCTCACACCCAAAGCGAGAATCATACCATTAGACCAACGAGCCACAGTAGTTACTAGTGTCACATCTTATTTCTGCAATGAAAGCCAATAACCCTATTGCCAAAGATCAGATAAGAATTCCTACCGAAGAGAGCTCATCCAGGAGTCAGACCTGGGACATCCTACACCCAAAGCAAGAATCATTCCACAACAAGCTACAGTAGCTCATAGTTTTACCCCTTGTTATTTTCGATGGTAGCTAATTGGCAAAGAATACGCACTGTAACAATTACTTAAGGGCTCGTCCGGGAGTCGGACCCGGGACCTCTCACACCCAAAGCTAGAATCATACCACTAGACCAACAATGGCTACTAGTTTCACCCCTTATTTCTCTGACGAAAGCCATTGACCCTATTGCCAAAGATCAGATAATAATTCCTACCGAAGAGAGCTCATCCAGGAGTCAGACCTGGGACATCCCGCACCCAAAGCAAGAATCATACCACAACAAGCTACAGTAGCTCATAGTTATACCCCTTGTTTTTTTTTTGTCCCAATGGTAGCTAATTGGCAAAGAACACATACTGTAACAATTACTTAAGGGCTCATCCGGGAGTCGGACCCGGGACCTCTCACACCCAAAGCAAGAATCATACCACTAGACCAACGAGCCACAGTAGTTACTAGTTTCACCCCTTATTTCTCCGACGAAAGCCATTGACCCTATTGCCAAAGATCAGATAAGAATTCCTACCGAAGAGAGCTCATCCAGGAGTCAGACCCGGGACATCCCGCACCCAAATTCAATTCAATTCAATTTTATTTGTATAGCCCTGGATCAAAAAAATGTACCAATTACTTAAGGGCTCGTCCGGGAGTCGGACCCGGGACCTCTCACACCCAAAGCGAGAATCATACCACTAGACCAACGAGCCACAGTAGTTATTAGTTTTACCCCTTATTTCTGCTAGTTTCACATCTTATTTCTGCAATGAAAGCCATTAACCCTATTGTCAAAGATCAGATAAGAATTCTTACAGAAGAGAGCTTGTCCAGGAGTCAGACCCAGGACATCCCACACCCTAAGCAAGAATCATACCGCGAGAACAACAAGCCACAGTAGCTCATAGTTTTAGCCCTTGTTTTTTTTTTTTTTTTTCAATGGTAGCTAATTGGCAAAGAATACTTACCGTAACAACTACTTAAGAAAAACAAGCAGGATAGGGGTTCTTGAGGACTGATTTGGGCACCCCTGCACTAGACCACTGATCCACAGATTTACCCCATGTGTCTCCGATGAAAGCCACTGAGCCAATGAATAGATTACAATTACTTAAAAAGAGGCCTCATCCGGGAGTCAGACCCAGGACCGCTCGCACCCAAAGCGAGAACCATACCACTAGACCAACGAGCCACAGTAGTTATCAGTTTTACCCCTTATTTCCCCAATGAAAGCCATCGACCCAATTGCCAAAGATCAGATAAGAATTCCTACAGAAGAGAGCTCATCCAGGAGTCAGACCCAGAACATTCCATACCCTAAGCAAGAATCATACAACTAGGAGAACAAGCCACAGTATACCCCTGGTTTTTTTCAATGGTAGCTAATTGCCAAAGAATACGTACTGTAACGATTACTTAAAAGGAGGGCTCGTCCAGGAGTCGGACCCAGGACCTCTCGCACCCAAAGTGAGAATCATACCACTAGACCAACAAGCCACAGTAGTTTTCTTTTTTACCCCTTATTTCTCCAATGAAAGCCACTGACCCTATTGCCATTGATCACATTAGAATTCCTAACGAAGAGAGCTCAGCCGGGAGTCAGACCCGTGACATCTCGCACCCAAAGCAAGAATCATACCACAACAAGCTACAGTAGCTCATAGTTTTACCCCTTGTTTTTTTTCCAATGGTAGCCAATTGCCAACAAATACCTACTGTAACAATTACTTCAAAGGAGGGCTCGTCTGGGAGTCGGACCCAGGACCTCTCGCACCCAAAGCAAGAATCATACCACTAGACCAACGAGCCACAGTAGGCATTAGTTCTAACCCTTATTTATCCAATGAAAGCCATTGACCTTATTGCCAAAGACCAGTTAAAAATTCCAACCAAAGAGAGGTCATCCAGGAGTCAGACCCGGGACATCCCGCATCCTAAGCAAGAATCATACAACTAGAACAACAAGCCATACTAGCTCATAGTTTTACCCCTTGTTTTTTTCAACGGTAGCCAATTGCCAAAGAATACGTACTGTAACAATTTCTTCAAAAGTGGGCTCTCCCGGGAGTCTGACCACTTTTGCTCTAAGCGAGAAACAAATTACGAGACCAAAGAGCCAGCATACATGCTAGTGTGACTCCTTGTTTTTCTGATGGCGGCCGAAGAGCTAAATGCCAAAGAATACAAAACAATTACGTCGAAAGAGGGCGGATCCAGGAGTTGATAAGGAACCTCTCGCACCCATAGAGAGAATCATACCATTTACAGTATAATCTTCCATCTAATCAGGTACCAAGGACGTGAGGGCTGGGCTCCAGCGTCCTACCTGAAAAAGGCTGACATCCAGAGCCAGAAGCAGGCAGGTGGCGTCGCACACGCTAGCACCAACGACCTGGACGGGTTCTCCAAACAGAGCCAGCCGATCAGAGAGACCCGAGAGGGCAACCAGAAAGAAAACAGACTCTCATTCTTCTCTGATAACAAAAGTAAGTCAACATGGGTGAAATTTGTTTTAGATCATGAATATAGTATTTAAATTAATATATATTTGAAATCTGCAGCATTATTACAATTTGATATGACCGTTTCTGATTACAGAATTTGGACTACGACAAAGACCTCCTCCACGCAGAGATCTTTCCATTGTAAGACAACTAAGTTATCATACGTCCTCAAATGGACAAACACCAACTCCATTGTACTGTCTATCACCTTGTCTGTGTGTGATCATACTCAATGTAATAATCATGACCTCATATTAGTATAACAACCTGGGCTTGAACCTTTTCACAGCCTCGTGGTACAAACCTTCCCAAGCCACCTGGTCCCCCGCAGGTGGAGGAAGAGTTCTACACAATAGCGGACTTCCAGACCACCATCCCTGACGGCATTAGCTTCCAAGCTGGTGTCAAAGTGGAGGTGAATGAGGCAAACTATGTGGTTTTTATTATAACTGAGGTGAAGTTAAGAGTGCTTATGACCTATTTTCTAATTTACCAGGTGATTGAAAAGAATGGCAGTGGATGGTGGTACATTCAAATAGATGACCAAGAAGGTTGGGCCCCGGCTACTTTTATTGAGAAGTACAAGAAGACAAGTAATGCTGTACGGCCCAATTTCCTGGCGCCTCTGCCCAATGAGATGGAACGGCTGCGATTGGAGGACAGCAGTTCTTCAAACATCCCGGGTACAGATGATAGCTGGTCTAAGCCTTTACCAGATGAGCCCACCGCAGCTTCTGAATCCTGCACACGGGTCAAATTGAGAGACTGGAAATCTGGCGCTAACAAGTCTTCTGCCTTCTCCGGACCGCTGCCTCCAGCTCCCGTGGCGCCTCCTGATGACAAACCAGCTCTACCACCGAGAAAGGAGTCCATCAATAAGAGTTTTGACTCGGATATGGCAGAGAAACCAGCTAGGCCTGATCATTCCAAGCCTTTGCCTCCAAAACCACCCGCTCCTGGGGTCATCGTGCCGCTGGTTGCGCCAAAGGCAGCGCCTTTCAAAGCGGACAAAACATCAGAACCAAAGAAAGAAGACAAGAACAAAGCGCTTCACCTTCGCAATGAGATGGGTCTAGAATGCGGTCACAAGGTCTCTGCCAAAGAAGTTAAGAAGTTCAACCTGAAGCCGGTACCCAAGCAGCCTCCGAAACCCAAGTCCGAAGCTACAGAGGAGAAACCGGAGGCAGCTTCTCCAGCGGTATTCATGAAACCAAAACCGGTGATCAGACCTAAACCTGTTCCGGCTGCCAAGCCAGACCCACCAGCAGAGAACAAACTTGACATCACCAACCTGAGAAGTAAACTGAGGCCTTCAAAACCCGTGGATACCCCTGCTTTAGGAGAAGGCAACAATAATCAAAACGATACACATGAAGTCCATCCTAGCGCACCATCCTTCCAAATCCCGTCTATGAATAATGGCAAGAACTGCGACGAGTCAAAATTCCCTCCTAGACACATGAACGGCCATAGTCAAGAGAGCTCGCCCCCTCCTGGAAAACCTGCGGTTCCTCCCCACAAGGAAGTCCCTCTGAGACCCCCTGCCTTGGGTCCGAGAAGACCTCCTCCTCCAAAGAAAACCTCTCCATCCAGCCCCACTGAGATCAAACCACCTTCTGCTTTAAAAGACCCTCAAGACCCCCCTAAGACTGGACCATCTCAACTCAACAGACCCCCGCCCCCTAAACCAAAGGGCTTTTCTCCAGCTAGCCCGAGCAGAGAGAAAGAAGACCCCACGAGTGTTAAAAAGGCGATTCCCCCTAAACCACAGGTGAAAAGCGACAAGCCGGGTCCACCCAGAGACAAACTCCCACCTTTGCTCAAGGAGCCCAGCAAGGAAGAGTTGTACCTGGCTGTGGCCGATTTCGATGGCGACGACCCCACGTCCAGCTTTAAGGTGGGGACGCTCTTTGAGGTGCTGGAGAAGAACAGCAGCGGCTGGTGGTTTTGTAAAAACATAGGAGAAGATGTTGAGGGCTGGATCCCTTCCAATTACTTGAGCAAGAAACCTTAAGGCACTCAGAAACAAGTGTACATACAAAAGGTCACTGCTTTGTAGTTAGTATTGATTTTTAACTCAATCACTGCCAGGTACAGTATACGCATGGTATTCACCAGACAATTGGACACGAGTCACAGAGACTCAGACCCGAGTCGCAAATTTGATGACTCGCAACTCGAGTCTCTCGAGAAAAACGCAGACTGTGACTTGACTTAATTGAACTGGGAGCACTTTTGTTTTTGGCAGCCCTTTTAATTTTCGTCTTAATCTTTTGGATGATAATAATTATTAGTCTTAGTCCAATGTTGTTTTGGGCAGCTCTTTTAATTTTTGTTTTAGTCTTTTTGACGAAAATACCTATTTGAGTAATTTCAAAATTGACTCGACAATCTGTTGACTTGACACGACTCGTCTTTACAACCTTTGACTTGGCATGACTCGTATTTACAGCCTTGTGTCTCGACTTGACATAACTTTATGTCTCAACTCGACTTGACTTGAGATAACCTTATGATTCGACATAACCTCGTGACTCGACTTTACCACAACAGGTAAGACTTGGGACTTACTTATGACTCGGATCATAATAATTCATGCAGTTGTCGACATAACATTGACTCGACTCGACATAACCTTATGACTCCACTCGATATGACAAAACCTTATGACTCCACTCGACCTAACCTTGACTCCACTCGACATAACCGTGTGACTTGACTCGACTTGACATAACCTTGTGACTCTTCGTGACTCGACATAACCTTATGACTCCACTCGACGTGACATAACTTTATGACTCCACTCAACATAACCATATGACTCCATTCGACATAACCATATGATTCCATTCGGCATAACCTTGACTTGACATACTCTTGTGACTCGACCCGACATAACCTTGTGACTCGACTATCTTTTGACTTTTTTTACTTTTCTTTTGACACGACTCGTCTTGACAACCTCGTGTCTCGACTTGACTCAACATGACCTTGTGACTCGACTCGACATGACTTGACATGACTCGACATAATCTCGTGACTCGATATAACCTTGACTCGACTCGACGTGACTTGACATAACCTTATGACTCGACTTGAGGTGACTCGACATAACCTTGTGACTCGAGTCAACGTGATACGACAACCTTGTGACTCGAGTCGAAGTGACTCGACATAACCTTGTGACTCGAGTCGACATGACGACAACCTTGTGATTCGAGTCGACATGATGACAACCTTGTGACTCTACGTGACTAGACATAACCTTATGACTCGACATAACCGTGACTTTACACAACATAACCTTATCACTCAACATACTCTTGTGACTCAACTCGACATAACCTTGTGACTCGACTCGACAATCTTTTTTTTTTACTTTTGACACGACTTGTCTTTACAACTTCATGTCTCGACTTGACAGACCTTGTGACTCGACTCGACATGATGTGACTCGACATAATCTCGTGACTCGACTCGACATAACCTTGTGACTCGACGCGACATAACCTTGTGACTCGAGTCGACGTGATGCGACAACCTTGTGACTCGAGTCGAAGTGACTCGACATCACCTTGTGACTCGAGTCGACATGACGACAACCTTGTGATTCGAGTCGACATGATGACAACCTTGTCACTCTACGTGACTAGACATTACCTTATGACTCCACTCGACATAACCGTGACTTTACACAACATAACCTTGTGACTCAACTCGACATAACCTTGTGACTTGACTCGACAATCTTTTGACTTTCTTTACTTTTCTTTTGACAAGACTCCTCTTGACAACTTCATGTCTCGACTTGACATGACCTTGTGACTCGACATGACGCGACTCGACATAACCTTGTGACTCGACGCGAAATAACCTTGTGACTCGAGTCGACGTGATGCGACATGACCTTGTGACTCGAGTCGACATGACGACTTTGTAACTACGTGACTCGACATAACCTTATGACTCCACTCGACATGACATAACCTTATGACTCCACTCGACATAACCTTGACTTGACACGACATAATCTCATGACTCGACTTAACCTTGTGACTTGACCTGATTCGACAAAATCTTGTGACTCGACTCGACGTGACTCGACATAACCTGGTGACACGACTCGACATAGCCTTATGAATCGACTCGACAATCTTTTAACTTTTTTGACTTGTCTTTTGACTCGACTCGACATAACCTCGTGACTCGACTTGACTACAACAGGTAAGACTCTGATCATAGTGACTCGTACAATTGTCGACATAACCTTGACTCGACTCGACCACAACGGGTAAGACTCGGGACTTACTTGTGACTTGGATCATAGTGACTTTTGCAATTGTCTGGTATTCACAGAGTATGTTTTGTGGTAGTTAATAAAAGAAGAAATCATGTTAAAAACACCTACATTTGCTGCCATTGACAGAAATAGATGTCGAATCCACTTCCATTCCATTCTCACCAAGTCAGTACGGATTGGACATTTGTCACTGTCACTTAATTTTTAGGTACATTTTTTCTTTTGTCTTCCAAAACAGCAATAACATTTTCAATGGGTTGTTTGCCTCTTTCATACTAACATTTGAACCTTTTGTGTTTCTTTCTTAATGGTAGCATTAGCATTACAGAGGACATGTAACGTAGCATTACAGCTCAACATACAAGATATAAAAATAGGAATAAACCAAGTACCCAAAAAAAAATAAAAAAATTAAAAATTGCTCTCTTGACAAGCTTCCAAAAGTGGTAAACAATTGTGTTTACAGGCTTAATGTTTTTATAGTACGAGTTTACTTTGCTATGTAAAAGTCATTTGTTTTCATGCATGTTTATTTTTAGCTCTTGCCAGTTTGTCCTCTTCTAATATTTAAGTTTGCCTTCATGTGCAACATGTTCTCCTACACTTTTTTTTTTTTAAACACGAGAGGTCAGGCAAATATTTGCACACAGTAGAGTTGTCGATAGACATTTTATTTCACGTACCAAATTTCCTCAAGTAGTGGACTGCTTAAATCAACGCCCTGACCTTATGAATTGCCAGGTGCATTGTTAACTTGAATTAATAAAATGGTGCATATGTTTATTTCTCGTTACCATGATCAGTTTTTTAAAATAGAACCCACAACCTCTATAAAATGTTTAGTGATACTGCTTCTAGAGTGGATTTATTCCATTAAGACAAATGCAATAACCATATAAATAACTCTATATATTTATTATAATACATATTTTGTAAAAGATATTATATATTAAAAACACTTTTGTAAAAATAATAATAGTCTTCTGCCAGTGTTTAGTACTCGGCAGTTATAATAAGCACCTATATAAGGAAATGCGGTAAATGGAATGGTTTAGTACGTCATAACTGTTGAAGGGTTTAAAAAAAAAATGACCATGTAATTGGTGCAATTATTTAGCAGTGCTCCACATTTTGGTGTTCTAATATCAGTGATAAATGTGTGACCAATGTACAGTACAAAATAGTTTTACTAAAGGCTTGACTGGTCTCAAGCTAGGGCAATGTATCAAAAAAATTTTTTTCTATTGTGTCTTAAACGTCACTTCATATTAAGTGTTCATCTTTTGTCATTGTTTACTGATGAAGGAACAAGAAAGAAGGAAAGACGATGGATATGTTTTGGGCCAAATGCAGTCTTGTTGTCATCGGCAGGAAGCAAAAGTAACAAGTTCAGATATTTTGACAATCAGACAAGACTAACTTAGTTGCTATGTTCATTTGACACACAACTGACGGTTATTTTAAAGCATAGAAGTGAGCGAGAGCTAAGTCCAGGACATGTAAGAGAAATGTATGTGGTAAAGATGTCATCGAGGCAGTATTGTAATTCATTTGTCCCTTTTTTTTTTTTTTTTTTTTTTTTTAAATTTACATTGAAGTCAATAAACATTTCATATTTTTCTCATATTGTTGGATTTTTTTTTTTTTTTTGTGCTGTGATTTTGATGTACAACGTAAGTACACTTAATTACACATTGGCAAACTACAAGTAAGTTAAACGTGTTTTGAACCTTTGCTAAATGTCCAGTTTCACCTTTTGTTTACATTTTTTAAAGTAAAGTAATAAATAAGCAAATAAAATAAATATATATAATTATATATTATATATAATTTATTTATTTATTAATTATTATATATATTATATATAATAAGAAATAGCAAATAAGTATTTACTCAACCACCAATTGTGCAAGTTCTCCTTCTTGAAAAGATTAGAGGCGCCTGTAATTGTCAACATGGGTAAACTTCAACCATGAGAGACAGAATGTGGGGAAAAAAACAACAGAAAATCACATAATTTGATTTTTAAATAATTTATTTCCAAATTACAGTGGAAAAGGGGCTCCATGCAAGATCTCACCCTGTGGCGTCAAAATGATAACAAGAACGGTGAGCAAAAATCCCAGAACCACACGGGGGCACCTAGTGAATGACCTACAGAGAGCTGGGACCACAGTATCAAAGGCTACTATCAGTAACACAATGCACCGCCAGGGACTCAAATCCTGCACTGCCAGACGTGTCCCCCTGCTGAAGCCAGTACAAGTCCAGGCCCGTCTGCGGTTCACTAGAGAGCATTTGGATGATCCAGAAGAGGACTGGGAGAATGTGTTATGGTCAGATGAAACCAAAATAGGACTTTTTGGTAGAAACACAGGTTCTCGTGTTTGGAGGAGAAAGAATACTGAATTGCATCCGAAGAACACCATACCGACTGTGAAGCATGGAGGTGGTGTGTAAAGGAAAGAATGAATGTGGCCATGTATCGAGAGATTTTGAGTGAAAATCTCCTTCCATCAGCAAGGGTATTGAAGATGAGACGTGGCTGGGTATTTCAGTATGACAATGATCCCAAACACACAGCCAGGGCAACAAAGGAGTGGCTTTGTAAGAAGCATTTCAAGGTCCTGGAGTGGCCTAGCCAGTCTCCAGATCTCAACCCCATAGAAAATGTGGAGGGAGTTGAAACTCCGTGTTGCTCAACGACAGCCCCATAACATCACTGCTCTAGAGGAGGAATGGGCCAAAATACAGGCAACTGTGTGAAAAGCTTGTGAAGAGTTACAGAAAAGGTTTGGCCTCCGTTATTGCCAACAAAGGGTACATAACAAAGTACTGAGATGAACTTTTGGTATTGACCAAATAATTTTTCACCATGATTTGCTAATAAATTTTCTGTTTTTTTTCCCCACATTCTGTCTCTCATGGTTTGAAGTTTACCCATGTTGACAATAACAGGCCTCTCTAATATTTTCAAGTGGGCAACTTGCACAATTAGTGGTTGACTAAATACTTATTTGCCCCACTGTACATGGCCATTGTGAGGCAAGGAGTCCATAAATTCATAAGCTCTTCCAAGTATACATCTAGTGCCACCATCTGGTGAAATGTGTCACAAGAATTTATAAGCTGATCGAGGTGTAATGTATGTATCCTAAATGTATCACATTTGGTACAAGCATTTTTTGAACTCATTGCAGGTTAAAAAAAAAAAAAAAAATTTAAGGAAAAAAAAATTTTTTTCAAACCTGATTGCGCTCAATCTCACTTTAGTTACATATAGTTCTAACGGGAAATATAATGCTTAATGCATCATTTAAGATACAAATTACAGGACATACTGTGTATATATGGCGGAAAACACAGACAAGACTGAAGAAGCAGTTTCTGCTCTTGCACTCCTCTTTAAAAGAAACTGCTGTATTTTAAGCCAAAACAACTGTTGTGTTTGATATAACAATATGTCTATATGCTGCCATAGCAGATTCATAGCGCATTAAGCCTCCGAACTATTTTTAATTATTCCATTTTACCCTGGAAACAAATGTTTCACATTGAGAGTCTGACATACTCCCATTGTGATCATTCAACATACCTCGTTTATTATGACAAAGCAGCGAACTGGAAGGGGTTATGGGGGAACAGAAGAAAAGATATACAAGAGAAGAAAGAAAAGAAACACAAACTACAACAAGATATACATTGAACGTCTACACCACAGGTGTCAAACAGATTCCAGAAAGGGCCAAGTGGTTGCTGGATTTTGTTCCAACAGATACCGTGCAGAGAGTTTGACCAATGAACTTCCTACTGAAACAAGCAGCACCTGACAAATTTGAACTGATTACACATGTAAAAAAAAATCTGATTGGTGAAAAGGTGTCCTCCTCATTGGTTGGAACGCAAACCCACTTGGCCCTTTCTGGAATCGGTTTGACACCTGTGGTCTACACTAACTAAAGATATGTTGGTGCTATGGTCAGCTAGATGTATTTCCGGTTGTCACCATGTGGGGGGCGTGTTGACCAGGGAAAGAGGGTGGAGGGGGAGTCTATAAGCTAAGTGATTGAAAGGGGGAGAGTGTACACAAATCAGTTCTGTGATCTAGAACCCAGTAATCGTGTGAATCCCTTGTGAGTGTAAGTCCGTTGGCGACTGACTCTACGCCACCCAATCGCCAATCCCGGCACCGGGACCCCCCACCCAAGCGCGCCCCATCACATTCAGCCACACGTGAGCCCCACCAGGCACGCAACAGCCACGCAGAAAAGCGGGGATGCACCGCGGGTGCCAACCCAGGGCCACGGCCCCCACCCAGCCGGGCGTGGGGGGGGGGGGGGGTGATATCAGCGCAGCCCGTCCATCCTCCCGCAGCCCAGCAAAGGAGCCATTGTCCCCCGCCACCCCGAGATCCAGGGTGGTCCCCCAAGCCACTCGCGCACCCATCAACCGGCCTTCAGGGATGGCAAGAGGGGACGCGCCACCAACCCCAAGCCGACCCCTGTCCGCCCACCCGGCCCACGAGCCACAGCCGCAGCCCCCCAACCGGCGTGGCACACCACGGGACCCCAGCGACATACCAAGCCCAGGGCAGAGCAGGGTCCCCTGCCGGAGCAGGCAACACCCCACCGATACACCGGCGCCCAGCCAGCGACCCGCAACGGAGCACAGGGCGGATACCCAGTCAGAGAAGATCTTTTAATACATTTCCACATCGGCACCATTAGTTGCACGAAGCACATCAAGACGGTACTCTATTTCTTGCCATGTTGGCTGTAGCATAGCCTTATCAATTGTGGCAATGGCATCAGTAATCCTTCGCTTAAGGTCAGTAATGTCCCCTTATCTTAGTTCGATACACGATATCTTTAACATAGCCCCATAGAAAGAAGTCCAGGGGAGCGATATCTGGTGAAAATGGCGGCCAAAGAATTGGCCCATCCCTTCCAATCCATCAGTCTGGAAATGTTTAAATGAGGAACCCACGAAAATGCAGCCCCCAATGTGGTGGTGCACCATCTTGCTGAAAAATGATGGTTGGTTGAAGGTTATTCAGTTTTGGTGCCACATATTGGTAAACATTTGCAGAAATTGATGTCTCAAAGAAGAAAAACACACAAACGCAGTGTAATAAAAAAACTTTAATAAACATTGAATAGAACAAATCTGAATAAAATATCTAATCAATTGCATTTTTAATCAATTTTTGAAATGGTAAAGAGACTTTATGGACACCCTGTATTATTTCATCTAAAAAAAAATATATATATATATATATTCACTCGCATATTTTAAACTTTTAAACTAGAGCTGTCAAAATTATTGCGTTAACGGGCGGTAATTACTTTTTTAAATTAATCACGTTAAAATATTTGACGCATTTAATGCACATGCCCCACTCAAACAGATTAAAATGACAGCACAGTGTCATGTCTATTTGTTACTTGTTTTTTTTGGTGTTTTGTCGCCCATGAGCATTGTGTAATTATTGACATCAACAATGGCGAGCTACTAGTTTATTTTTTGTTTGAACATTTTACAAATGTTATTTTAAACGAAAACATTGAGAGGTTTTAATTAGGGGTGTCAAACGATCAAAATTTTTAATCGAGTTAATTACAGCTTAAAAATTAATCGTAATTAATCGCAATTCAAACCATATATAAAATATGCCATATTTTTCTGTAAATTATTGTTGGAATGGAAAGAAGACACAAGATGGATATATACATTCAACATATGGTACATAAGGACTGTATTTGTTTATTATAACAATAAATCAACAAGATGGCATTAACATTATTAACATACTGTTAAAGCGATCCATGGATAAAAAGAATTCCTAAAGATAAATGTTAGTACAAGATATAGAAATTTTATATTAAAACCCCTCTTAATGTTTTCGTTTTAATAAAATTTGTAAAATTTTCAATCAAAAAATAAACTAGTAGCCCACCATTGTTGATGTCAATAATTACTTACACAATGCTCATGGGTGCTGAAACCTATAAAATCAGTCACACCCAAGCGCCAGCAGAGGGCAATAAAACTCCCAAAAACACAAGTACACATTTCACTTTGCTGTCCTTTTAATCTGTTTGAGCAGGGCATTTGTGTGTCAATTACGTCAAATATTTGACAAATATGATTAATTAAAAAAATTAATTACCGCCCGTTAACGCAATAATTTTGACAGCCCTAGGTTTAATATTAAATTTCTATAACTTGTACTAACATTTATCTTTTAAGAACTACAAGTCTTTTTATCCATGGATCGCTTTAACACAATGTTAATAATGTTAATGCCATCTTGTTGATTTATTACAATAAACAAATACAGTACTTATGTACAATATGTTGAATGTATATATCCGTCCTGTGTCCTCTTTCCATTCCAAGAATAATTTACAGAAAAATATGGCGTATTTTATAGATCGTTTGAATTGCGATTCATTATGATTAATGAATTTTTAAGCTGTGATTAACTCGATTAAAATTTTTAATCATTTGACAGCCCAATTTTAAACAAATGATGTCAAAATGAAAAAAATAGTGTGTAAATAGGTTACGGATAGCTACCTCATAACTATCGCTTAAGTGTATTTTTTTTGTTACTGTTGCATATTCCCCGATATGTTAGATGATAATCGATTCAAACAAAGAAATACCTACATAGATTTTTTTTTTTCCTATTGTCTTTTGGTTTTTTATTGCAAGCAAATAAATGAATATTTAGAGATGGCCGGGTCCGATCACGTCATTTTCAAAGTATCAGAATCGGCAAAAAAATATCGGACATGCCTTTTTTTTTAATTAAATCGTTTTCTAATTGTATTTCACATTACAGACATAATATGTTACACTCATCCAGCGTCTTTAGTTTAGGCTTAAGGTAGGGTTATCAAATTTATCCCGATAACAGCGGTAATTAATTTTTCTAAAAATGTATCATAATATTTAACGCAATTAATGCCTGCGCTGCTCGACCCACTCACACATTGTCGCGTTCAATCTGTAATGGCACTGTAATATGTTTACATAGAGCTAAAAGGCAACGTAAAATGAGTAGAGAGAATTTTGGCAGCCTTTGAAGGCTTTTATTTTAATTGGCTAAAGCCTTACAATCCCTCTCTCAACAATTAGAAATGTCGTGGGAAGCAATGTGGGGAAGAAAGGTAGTAGTTGATCTTTATCTTAACACCCTATTTTATCTCCCAACGCTGAGAAGATATATCAATTGGTACCATTACGCACAGTCATGGTTGCACTTCCCATCATGCATTTGGGCAGAAGTTAAATGGCTGCAGTATCATTTACTGAAAGTTCATAAAAATCCACTAGATGGCAGTATTTCGTCACAATATCCAAGTCACATTTATCCTTTAAGAATTACAAGTCTTTCTATCCGTGGATCCCTCTCACAAAAAGAATGTTAATAATGTAAATGCCATCTTGAGTATTTATTGTCATAATAAACAAATACAGTACTTATGTACTGTATGTTGAATGTATATATTAGTCCGAGTTTTATTCATTTTTTTCTTAATGCATTGCCAAAAAGGTATATGATCGTGAAAAATTATCGGGAATGAGTGGAATTGAATCGGGAGCAAAAAAAAAGCAATCGGATCGGGAAATATCGGGATCGGCAGATACTCAAACTAAAACGATCGGGAGCAAAAAAACATGATCGGAACAACCCTAATTACAATCATTTTCTGGAAGAAATTGAGCATTATCTGGAAGAATTGCAGGGGTGTCAATACTTTTAGCCAGCAGTGTAATTAAGGAAATAGCCTCTTCCAGTGCGGTAATTAGAAAATCTGCATTTATTAGATATTTACAACAGTGGTTCCTTCTGATACAGTTTTAATCACACTCACAAGCCATCATACATTCCACATTATGCAAACTGAGGCAGACAGAAAGGCCTATAAACGAACCCAGGAACCTCAACCCAATAATTAAAACAAATAATAAATCAATTAGTTGAATTAAAGTGTACCTAAATGCTGATTTAAAATACATTTTCAGGGCCGAGTTGCCCCCTTGTATAACAAAAGGATTGAAGACTTGATGGCTCAAGTGGAATTACAAACTCCTCAGTGCAAAGGAAGACCAACGACAACAACAAAAAACAAGTAAGACACTGTATTGCACTTTGGTTAGCACGCAGTTTCACTTCTGCAACAACGAAACACTCAACCTGCGTTTTAAATCTGTCAACCGACAAACAGAAAACAGTATTTCACTTTAGTTTTGTCCCTTCCCGTCCAGTGTGACTGATTTCTACAGTAAAACAATTACTTTCGTATGTTATTACGCATTGCGGAAACGATAATTAAGCGGATAAATTTGGTTTAAGCCGCTAACCCATTCCAAATATTAAAATAAAGATGACAATAATGTTAATAAACACCTTCATAGTGCAGCTCTGTGTTAAAATATATATTTTAAAGTACTTAAATTAAAAATATACAGTGATGAATTGAGATTTAACTGTCAGCAAAAATAAATAAGAGGCACACTTTGGCAGCTCTGGGACGAAACGTAAGGCATACATGAATGGAAATAGTTCACATATATTCAGCAATTTGCATTAATAAACATCCCTCTTGCAAAATTAAATGGAAAAAATCCCTATTTAGGCATGAAAAAAAATAAAAACACCCTCTTCAATTAAAAAAAAAAAAAAAAGTCACCCTATTAAGAACCATTATTGGGTGTGGCTTTTAGTTTCCAACCATGTGAAGGTTAAGCACTGAAGGGAAAAAATGTTGATTAAGACAAAAAATTCACTTAGTAACATTTGTTGTGACTGGCAGCGAACAAAAAGCAAAGCAACAATGCGGTGGGTACAGTTTTGGGGACACTCTAGAAAAAGTGTGCTTATGTGTATCGTAGCAGCAATTTGCATCTTTAGACATAAGTATATCCATTTAACTGGCAAGTCAAGACATATGGACAGGCAACGTCGAGGTTTGTGAAATCAAGTGAGGGCGAGTCTTTGCAGGACTATCCCTAATTTGACGTTTGGACCCAGTGACACAAATGGCTTCCCCGCACAGTCTCAGCAAGGGTTTTCCTTTACCTTTAACGCTACCTGTTTATCCAACAATGGAACTGTCCGTTCAAGCCCGCCCTGGATATTAGAAAGACTTAAAGCTTATGTGGTAGAAGATTCCTGATAGGGCACAAACTTGGAGAGTTTGCCAACGGAGCCCCCCGGATTTGGGAAGTCGCCCAATTCGTTGATCTTGAAGAACGCGTCCTGGTCCTTCCTCTTGTTGCTCAGTGTCTCCTCAAGTGCCTGTGATAGAAGATGACACCACGACCAGGTTAAGACGCGCAAAATGATGAATGAGTGGATCTTGCATTGTGAAAAATTGTTGATCGGATTAAAACAGAAGCGCAGGCTGCCAAATTGAAAGTATCCGCCATATTTCTGATCTCTGTGACTTTTGACCCTCTCTTCCCATCCTATGACTTGCAAGATTGAGATGAATAGGCTAATCCTTTTTTTAAGAAATTCCTTGACCTCATTATCCCATATTTATGACCTGTGTGACTTTTGACCCTCTTTTCTCATCCTATGACCTGCAAGCCAGAGATGAAAAGGCTTATCCGTTATCAAGAAATTCCTTTTATGACCTCTGTGACATTCGACCTCAGCCCATATTTCTAACCTCTGACTTTTGACCCTCTTCCCATCCTATGACCTGCAAGATTAATATGCTAATCCGTTATCAAGAAATTCCTTTTCGGACCTCTCTGAAATTTGACCTCATTATCACATATTTATGACCTGTCTGACCTTTGACCTCACTAGCGCATATTTCTGACCTCTGTGACTTGACCCCCTTTTGCCATGTTATGACCATCAAGCTCAAGATGAATTGGCTAATCCGTTATCAAGAAATTCATTATCTGACCTTTGTGACCTTTGATCTCATTAGCCCATTTTTCTAACCTCTGACTTTTGACCCTCTCTTCTCATCCTATGACCTGCAAGGTTGAGATGAATAGGCTAACCCGTTATCAAGAAATTCCGTTTCTGACCTCTCTGTCTCTCTAGCCCATATTTATGAACTATGTGATTATTGACCCTCTCTTCCCATGCTATGACCTGCAAGCTCGAGATGAATGAGCTAATCCGTCATCAACAAAGTCATTTTCTGACCTCTGGGACCTTTGACCTCATTATCCCATATTTATGCACTGTATGACCTTTGATCTCATCTCATCTTTATGACCTGTGACTTTTGACCCTCTCTTCTCATCTTATGACCTGCAGGTTCCAGATGAATGGGCTAATCTTTTATCAAGAGAATCCTTCTGACCTCTGTGACCTTTGACCTCATGAGCCTACATTTCTGACCTGTGTGACTTTTGACCCTCTCTTCCCATTCTATGACCTTCAAGACTGAGATGAATAAGCTAATCAGTTATCAAGAAATTCATTATGTGACCTCTGTGACCTTTGATCTCATTAGCTCATATTTCTGACCTCTGACTTTTGACCCTCTCTTCTCATCTTATGACCTGCAGGTTCCAGATGAATGGGCTAATCTTTTATCAAGAAAATCCTTTTCTGACCTCTGTGACCTTTGAACTCATTAGCCCATATTCCTGACCTCTGTGACTTTTGACCGTCTCTTCCCATGCTATGAACAGCAAGCTCCAGATGAGTAGGCTAATCGGTTACCAAGAAATTCCTTATCTGACCTCTGTGACATTTGACCTCATTAGCCCATATTCCTAACCTCTGACTTTTGACCCTCTCTTCTCATCCTTTGACCTACAAGTTCGAGATGAACAGAACAAGTCATATTAATAAAGTAAGAAATAAGATACTGTGAGGCACAATTAGGTACTGTTTGCGAGACGCAAAAAATAAATAAATGGAGACAAAATAGCGGATGTGATTCCGGCGTCGTAAAGTCAAAATCACGTAAGTATGTCGTAACCTTGGAACTACCAGTCTTACATTTTGTAGAATGTTTTCCTGACCCATGTATCGCCATATCGTGAGAATCATTATCGTGACCCTTGTATTGCAAATTGTATCCTATGATACACAGAGGTCCCCACCCCTAATGTACATCATGTAAGTAAACCTACTATCTTCCTGGGTTTCAGTTTCTCCCGCCAGTCCTTCAGCAGCTGGTTGTGTTGATCATCCAGTTGTTTGAGCCTCAGTGTTTCATTTTCAACCAGCATGTGGCATTTTTCATTCTGAAGTGACAAAAAAAATGAATGCTCTTTCAACAATTTTTAGTCATACAAAAAAAATAAATAAACGGGTGCGCGTACCTGCATCTGCTGCAGCTCTCGGACATTTTCCTCACACGCGCCGTACATCTCCCTCATCTGGTTCTCGTGCTTATTCTGCATGAGCTGCTTCTCGCTCTTTTGACGCTTTTCTTCCTGCTGGGAAAACTGCATACGCAAAACAGAACAAACTCGTGAGACGTACCGAGCTACGAGTCGGTGATACGTGAAAAATTTTGATCAATAACCACTCAGTACACAAGTATCCTTATTTAATTTTTAACGGCGCTACCTGTTTGATCCTCTCCTTGTCCTCAGAGTTGCTGCCTGTGGAGTTAACGCGCAGGCTCTTCTTGAACATGGCCAAACGGGTTTTGGCTTCACTTCGCTGAATCTTTGGCAGGCGGCTCTTCTCATTGTGCTGCCGAGCTTTCATTATCTCGGTCATGCGCTGATTGTAGCGCTGCATGTGTTCCAGCTCCTGCAATGGACCACAAAGCAGAAACCAGCAATTACTATGTTATACTGTCCTGCGCGTACGTCATTTTTGAAGCTTCGTCACAATGTAATTACGTCATCCACGTGCCGGTGGTTTGTCTCATTTGAAAGTGTGGAAATGGTTTATAATGTTATTTGAGTTTTATAGTTTTATTGCCCTCATAAATAAACATAAAACGCTGCAAGGACCATGAGTTTATGTCCATATTTCCATCATTTCTTGTCCTTTTTCAAAACCGAAAGCACCTCGAAAAACTAGCTACCCCAGGAGTCATTATGAGGTCACGAATGGTGGCCGTCATGTGAACATTATTAATAAATTGCCAAGCGAGGCGCCACCTAAGGAGAGGAGAAGAAGTAACTAGCGAAGGCCGGTTGGATTAATTGAAAACTACAGTGGTATGAAAAAGTATCTGAACCTTTTGGAATTTCTCACGTTTCTGCATAAAGTGACCACCAAATGTGATCTAATCTTTGTCAAAATCACACGGATGAAAAAAACAGTGTCTGCTTTAATTAAAACCACCCAAAACATTTATAGGTTTTCATATTTTAATGAGGATAGCATGCAAACAATGACAGAAGGGGGTAAAATAAGTAAGTGAACCCTCTGCCTAAGGAGACTTAAAGAGCATTTGAAATCAATTTTTACCAAACATTTTAAGACAGGTGTATGCCCAATCACTGATGAGTGGTTTAAAGCTGCCCTGCCCACAAAACACACACCTGGTAAGAAATGTCATGATGACAAGCATTGTCTGATGTGCATCATGGCAAGTCAAAAGAGATGTCTGAAGACCTGCGAAAGGATACAAAACCATCTCTAAAAGTCTGGATGTTCATCAATAGACAGTCACAGAAGTTGTCTATAAATGTAGAGATTTTGGCACTGTTGCTTCTCTCCAAAGGAGTGGCTGACCACCAAAGATGACGCCAAGAGTTCAGTGCAGAATGCTCAGAGAGGTAAAAAAGAACCCTAGAGCGTCTGCTAAAGACTTACAGAAATCACTAGCACAGTCCAATACCTCTGTGCACACATCATCTACAGTATATGTAAAACTATGGTTTACATGGTAGGACTCCACAGAGGAAGCCACTGCTGTCAAAAAAAAAAAAAAAAAAACATTGTCGCTCGTTTAATGTTCGTAAAAAGGCACTTAGACACTGCACAGAAGTTTTGGCAAAATATTTTATGGACTGATGAAACCAAAGTTGAATTGTTTGGGAGTAACACACGTCATGTGTGGAGGAAACAAATGGAACAGCTCACCAACATCAACATTTCATCCCCACCGTGAAGCATGGTGGAGGGAGCATCATGATTTGGGGCTGTTTTGCTGCCTCGGGGCCAGGACAACTTGCAATCATTAATGGAAAAATGAATTCAAAAGTTTTGCAGGAAAACCTGAGGCCGTCCGTCGGACAATTAAAGCTAAAAAGAGGATGGATGCTGCAACAAGACAACGATCCAAAACATCTAAGTAAATCAACTTCAGAATGGTTTCAGAAGAACAAAATACACATTCTGGAGTGGCCAAGTCAAAGTGCAGACTTGAACCCCAATGAGATGCTGTGGCATGACCTAAAGACAGCGATTCATGCCAGACATCCCAGGAATCTGACTGAACTACAGCAGTTTGTAGAGAGGAATGTGAAAAGATTAGTCCTGATCGATGTGCTAGACTGATCAGCAGCTACCGGGAGCGTCTGGTTGAAGTTATTGCTGTCAAAGGGGGGCCAAAAATATTAAATGTGATGGTTCACTTACTTATTTTCCTCCCCTTATGTCATTGTTTGCATACTATTTTAATTAAAAAATGAAAACCTAGAAATGTTTGAGTGGTTTTAGTTAAAGCAGTTTTTTCATCTGTGTGATTTTGACAAGGATGAGATCACATTTGATGGTGATTTTATGCAGAAATGTGAGAAATTCCAAAAGGTTCTGATACTTTTTCATACCACTGTATAATAGTATTATAATATTTATAATAATCATTCATCGCCAATCAGATTTTTTAAAAAGGGTGTAATTTTAAAGCTATTCTTAGTGTAGAATCTGAATTCTAGAATATGTGAGATTAACTCCAGAAATCGTTATTTATGTTGAACATGACATTCTTTTATTTTGAAATGTTCACTGGAAGCATGTTCGCTAAACCGCTAGCTTTCCACTCCGCAAAAAAGTCTATTCGTCATTGCATGTGGTGTCAGTAATAGATTTTTTTTTTTTTTTTTTTTTTTTGCAAATGCTGTTAACAGCGATTTTTAATGTATGAAGTGTCACCTTTTAACCGCAAGTTTGAGTTTTGGAGAAGACTGCCAATGTTTTCTAGCAGGCTAAAGTGGTTAGTAGTAGGTTGTCTTTTTTCCCCATTAGCTTCAATATAGCAATGCTAATGTTTTCTGAACTTTAATTCTACGGCGTGTTGATGACCGATAAATACCGATAAATATCTGTGAAAGGAACTGGAGTCTCATATGCCATCAACAAACACGTGTGCACACACAAATGTATGCATGCACGCGGCGATAAAACGCAGCCGTGAAAATCACCGCCCTAATTGTTATTTCCCGTGCGATAAATTGACTTATTGTATATCGCGACAGGCTTAGCAACTTCAATAAAAAATGTCATTATTTTTTTAGATGGATTTACGATCTACCAGCTTGTTGTTTCCTGTTGTCTTCCAAAATTACAACTAGGTGACGCCGCTTTTCTATTCTTCTTATTTCAAGACATTAAGTGAGTAAAATTTACTCGAAGCACTGGCAGATAATTTAACTTATTTCTAGTAGATTACAATGAAAAAAGGGAAATCTAACTAGTTAAAGAGGTGTGTTTGTCAGTACACTGGCTTAAGTGACTGATGGTGTTCGTCCTCTAGCTTACCTTTTCATGTTTTCTGAGGAGCAGATGCCTTTGGAGGAAATATTGATCTTTAAGCTGTTGCTTTTGGAGTTGGCGTGTCTCATGCAGAAACCTCTCCTCTACTTCCCATATCGAAGATTCTCGATCTGAGCAAAGAGACAATCGAGATGGATGAATGACATGGTTGTGTTTTGGCACCACACGACAAGCTCAGACGCCTCTACAGACATCCAACCTCGGATTAGCTGGTTCTTCTTTTCGAGACAATCCCGCTCCGTGTTGGCAATGTCATTCCTGTTGTTGACGGTGATTTGATGGATGGTGGCGTCTAGATAGTTCTTCTGAGCTGCCAGGAACTGTTCCTCCTTAAAAAAAAAATACGACACAAAAATTATTTTTAAAAAAATCAACTATATAACTACTAAATATCCACTTGAAAAGAAACTTACCTCTTTTAGCTTAGTTTCTTGAAAGGCAGTCATTCGTTGCTTCGATTGTTCTTTACGCTCACTTCTTGGTAGCTTGTCGATGGCATGTTTTAACTGAAACAAAACATAAGAAATGAATGAAGTCACTTGCACAAAGGAAAATTCATACTTTGCGCATCGACCAACCGTAGATAGCTCACAGAAAAAATCATGAAAATCTAGTTAGTCCTTCCAGTTTAGTGACCTCCGTGAAGTTTTCCCCACATCAGACGCAAATTTATAGAAAAATTACATCATTCGTTAAATAATCTCATTACACGTTATAAAATTTTAAGTGAACAGACCTCCTTTTTTTTATGTTTTTGGTGATCAAGGAACTTCTGGTGCTCGCGCTGTTGCTCTGCTTTGATGCGTTTGTTTTCGTCTTTGAGTTTACTTTGGTGATCCACCTCCATCTTCTCAATGGTCTGCTTCTGTTGCTTCTCCAGGTTCTCCATCTCCCCATCATAGAACTTCTTCTTGGCCTGTCAACATAACGTGGCAGTGAGCTCGTCCATGATACACCCAACTGAAGTAATAGAAAAGATTAGCCGAATACGTCTTGTGAACGTTGGGGTATTGCGTTGCGTGTCATGAGCGGCATCTCACATGCATTTCCACGTCGAAGCGTTTTTGCATTTGCTCTTTCTGCGTTTCCAGTTTGGCCTGGAGCTGAGCCAGAGCTCGCTGCTCCTCCTTTTGAAGCAAACGCAGCTCGCGTAGTTCCTGGCGCCTGAACACACAAACAACACATGTGCCAGGTTTAAGTGTGGTTCAGATTGTGCCAATAGATGCACTGTCAAATTCAAACCACTAGGTGACATGAGACTTGTATGAAAGACTTTACACCAGGGGTCCCCAAACTTTTTCCTGTGAGGGCCACATAACTCTTCCCTTCTCTGATGAGGGGCCGGGGTCAGTTTGTAACAGAAAAAAATGTGAGGATTGCAGGAGTGCCTAAATGTAAAAATTTATTGTTTTTTCAGAAAGCCACAACCAAATAACCCTTTCTGGATTCTTCATGGAACAAAAGTAAATATGATATGATATGATATGGTATATGATATGATTAGGGCTGTCAAAATTATCGCGTTAACGGGCGTTCATTAATTTTTTAAAATTAATCACGTTAATATATTTGACGCAATTAACGCAGATGCCCCGCTCAGACAGATTTAAATGACAGTACAGTGAAACGCTCACTTGTTGTGTTTTATGGAGTTTTGCCGCCCTCTGCTGGCGCTTGGGTGCAACTGATTTTATAGGCTTCAGCACCCATGAGCATTGTGTAAGTAATTATTGACATCAACAATGGCGGGCTACCAGTTTATTTTTTGATTGAAAATTTTACAAATTTTATTAAAATGAAAAGATTAATAAGAGGGGTTTTAATATAAAATTTTTATAACTTGTACTAACATTTTTCTTTTAAGAACTACAAGTCTTTCTATCCATGGATCGCTTTAACAGAATGTTAATAATGTTAATGCCATCTTGTTGATTTATTGTTATAATAAACAAATACAGTCCTTATGTACCGTATGTTGAATGTACAGTGCCTTGCAAAAGTATTCGGCCCCTTTGAATCTTGCCACATTTCAGGCTTCAAACATAAAGATATGAAATTTAATTTTTTTGTCAAGAATCAACAACAAGTGGGACACAATCGTGAAGTGGAACAACATTTATTGGATAATTTAAACTTTTTTAACAAATAAAAAACTGAAAAGTGGGGCGTGCAATATTATTCGGCCCCTTTACTTTCAGTGCAGCAAACTCACTCCAGAAGTTCAGTGAGGATCTCTGAATGATCCAATGTTGTCCTAAATGACCGATGATGATAAATAGAATCAACCTGTGTGTAATCAAGTTTCCCTATAAATGCACCTGCTCTGTGATAGTTTCAGGGTTCTGTTTAAAGTGCAGAGAGCATTATGAAAACCAAGGAACACACCAGGCAGGTCCGAGATACTGTTGTGGAGAAGTTTAAAGCCGGATTGGAAAACAAAAAGATTTCCCAAGCTTCAAACATCTCAAGGAGCACTGTGCAAGCCATCATATTGAAATGGAAGGAGCATCAGACCACTGTAAATCTACCAAGACCCGGCCGTCCTTCCAAACTTTCTTCTCAAACAAGGAGAAAACTGATCAGAGATGCAGCCAAGAGGCCCATGATCACTCTGGATGAACTGCAGAGATCTACAGCTGAGGTGGGAGAGTCTGTCCATAGGACAACAATCAGCCGTACACTGCACAAATCTGGCCTTAATGGAAGAGTGGCAAGAAGAAAGTCATTTCTCAAAGATATCCATAAAAAGTCTCGCTTAAAGTTTGCCACAAGCCACCTGGGAGACACACCAAACATGTGGAAGAAGGTGCTCTGGTCAGATGAAACCAAAATTGAACTTTTTGGCCACAATGCAAAACGATATGTTTGGCGTAAAAGCAACACAGCTCATCACCCTGAACACACCATCCCCACTGTCAAACATGGTGGTGGCAGCATCATGGTTGGGCCTGCTTTTCTTCAGCAGGGACAGGGAAGATGGTTAAAATTGACGGGAAGATGGATGCAGCCAAATACAGAAACATTCTGGAAGAAAACCTGTTGGTATCTGCACAAGACCTGAGACTGGGACGGAGATTTATCTTCCAACAGGACAATGATCCAAAACATAAAGCCAAATCTACAATGGAATGGTTCAAAAATAAAGGTATCCAGGTGTTAGAATGGCCAAGTCAAAGTCCAGACCTGAATCCAATCGAGAATCTGTGGAAAGAGCTGAAGACTGCTGTTCACAAACACTCTCCATCCAACCTCACTGAGCTCGAGCTGTTTTGCAAGGAAGAATGGGCAAGAATGTCAGTCTCTCGATGTGCAAAACTGATAGAAACATATCCCAAGCGACTTGCAGCTGTAATTGGAGCAAAAGGTGGCGCTACAAAGTATTAACGCAAAGGGGCCGAATAATATTGCACATTGCATATCCAATAAATTTTGTTCCACTTCACAATTGTGTCCCACTTGTTGTTGATTCTTGACAAAAAATTAAAATTTTATATCTTTATGTTTGAAGCCTGAAATGTGGCGAAAGGTTGCAAGGTTCAAGGAGGCCGAATACTTTTGCAAGGCACTGTATATATCCATCTTGTGTCTTATCTTACCATTCGAACAATAATTTACAAAAAAATATGGCATATTTTATAGATGGTTTGAATTGCGATTAATTACGATTAATTAATTTTTAAGCTGTAATTAACGCGATTAAAAATTTTAATCGTTTGACAGCCCTAAATATTATATAATATAATTATTATTAATTGAATAGATAATAACCAAATAACCCTCTCTGGGTTCTTCACAGAAAAAGCCAAGAAATAAATAACATAGGTAAAAAAAAAATTTTTTTTAATTGTTCAGGGGGCCGGAACAAATGTGGAGGCGGGCCGTAGTTTGGGGACCCCTGCTTTACACCTTATTGTGTGTAGTCAAGGTCAAGGTCAAGAAACACCATTGCAAATCAGAATTACAGTTCAAAGAGAATCACCACAACACAAGACTAATGAATAAAAATGCCATTTGTGATCGGAGTCATTTGAGATCTTTATCAGTGGCTCGTCATCCTTAAGTTTATCAAGACGCTGATTGGTGATGCATTCCTTGTCGTTTGAGATAGGAAAGACAAAGCTGATCCGCATACCTGAGGAATCTCATCTCCTCATCCTTCTTCTCATCATCCCGGATGATCTTGGAGGTTGTCACGCTCACCTCCACGCCGTCAACCACGAACTTCCTGGTTCGCTTTAATGTCTTCCGCGAGTAGTCCTGCAGGAAGGAAAGAAAAGGGGGTTGGGGTAAAGGTTACAAAAACAAGCTGAAGAATTATCATGAATGTGATTTTCCATCTTGTACAGTTGATGGTAGGGCTATACCATATTGGAAAAAAAAATTGTGGGGGTTTGCGATAAATTGTGATTAGGCATGTGCCGGTATGAGATTCTGACAGTATGATAACCTGAAGCAAAAATATCACGGTTTCACACTATCACTGCATTGCGATTAAAGCTCTAAAATGTGTTGAGATATTTGGGTTTAAAAAAACAACAAAAAAAACCTTTTTTTCCATTGAACAGGATTTTTATTTTTTAAAACATTCGCAAATTGGAACATAAGCTTAATGTTAAAATTAATTTAAAAAATATATATATATTCTAAATAAAATTAAAATAAATGCAGTCCTTTAGGTGAGCCTAAACAGCCACAGCTCAACATTATTACCACCAGAACAAAAATAATTGAATTATTTTCCATAAAAAGCACGTGTGTATGACTTGTATAATGTTTACATTATACACACACGCTCTTTCTAAACACAGACAATTGCCAGAGAGAAAAAAACACGTTTTACCACCGCTAGACACACTAAACGCTGGAGTTAACTCTCGTAGCTGGTTTATGACAGTGTTAACTAAGCTTTAAATTTGTATAAATGTGAAATCATATTGGAGGTATTGCCTTCTCGGCAGCCACCCTCCGCAAACATGTTTTACATGTCGATTGGCCGCAGTCGTCTAACTTTTCTGTAGCTGAAGTATTCCAATACCAGCAATTTCGTTTTCTTCGATGGGGGGAAAAAGCTCAGGAGTTTAATCTCCTCCAGCCATCGTGTAGCACAGCTGACTCACTAACACTGAGCAACAACTGGTAGGGGAGGGCTGAGCCTTACAGCTGCAAGCGAGGGATTTCTCTCTGCATTTTTTGGGACATAAAAAATAGCTTATACCTTAGGGATGGTGTGATGAAAAAATGTTTGCGGTTTTGACGTTTTCATACCACGGGATACCTTGAAACCGGTAATCGGCACATGCTATTTGCGATATTGAAACTAGAAACTAGAAAACATTTTAGGGGGAAATTTATTTGATTAAAATCCAAGACCAAGACAAGACATTAGGGTTGTTCCGATCATGTTTTTTTGCTCCCGATCCGATCGTTTTAGTTTGACTATCTGCCGATCCCGATATTTCTTGATCCGATTGCTTTTTTTTGCTCCCGATTCAATTCCAATCATTCCCGATAATTTTTCCCGATCATATACATTTTGGCAATGCATTAAGAAAAAAATGAATAAAACTCCTCAAGATGGCAGTTACATTATTAACATTCTTTCTGTGAGAGGGATCCACGGATAGAAAGACTTGTAATTCTTAAAGGATAAATGTGACTTTGTATATTGTGACTAAATACAGTGATACCTCAGCTCACGAACGCTTAAGCTCACGAACTTTTCACCTCAAGAACATTAAATTCGCGGGCATATAGTCTCTGCTGACGAACTAGTTTTCGGCGGACGAACAAAACCACGCGGTCGAACAGCGCCACGAGAAGCTGACGCACGCTCACAGCGTCCCAGTTCGTCCCCTCCCTTTCGTTGAGTGCGGACGTGGTTTGTGTTTGATAGACATTTTGGACCATATTGAGTGTACTTTTGCTATTATGGGACCGAAAAAGACCCCACCACAGGCTAGTGTTAAGCCTAAGAAGACATTAAAGAAAATAAGGTATATTTTTGTGTAGTTTTAAGGCTTATTTAGTACAAAATTATGTTTTATGGGGACCTGGGAACGGATTATTCTCATTTTAATGGTTTCTTATGGGAAATAAATGTTCGGAAGACGAACTTTTCGCCTTACACACACTTTCTGGGAACCAATTATGTTCGTGAGCTGAGGTATCACTGTATTGCCATCTAGTGTATTTGTTGAGCTTTCAGTAAATGATACTGTAGCCATGCCCAAATGCATGATGGGAAGTGCAACCATGACTGTGCATATTGGCACCAATTCATATATATCTTCTCTGTGTTGGGAAAGAACATAGTGTGTTAAGAAAATGATCAACTTCTACCTTTCTTCCCCACATTGCCTCCCACGATATTTTTAATTGCCGTGAGAGGGATTGTGAGGTTTTAGCCAAATAAAAAAAGGCTCCAAAGGCTGTCAAAATTCTCTCTACTCATTATACGCTGCCTTTTAGCTCTACAGATAGGTAAATCGGCACAGTTATAGATTGAACGCGACAATGCGCGAGTGGGTCATGCAGCGCATGAGTTAATTGCATTAAATATTTTAACATAATTTTACAAAAATTAATTACCACCGTTAACGCGATAAATTTGATAGCCCTACTTTAAGCCAAAACTACAGACTATGGATGAGTGTAAGACATTTTGTCTGTAACGTTAAATACAATTAGAAAACGATTTAATTAAAAAATATATATATATATATATATATTAAAAAAAGGCTTGTCCGATATTTTTTTGCCGATTCCGATACTTTGAAAATGACGTGATCGGATGCCGATCGATCGGGACATCTTTACCAGACATGTCATCTTGAAAGACAATTTAAAATAAAAATAAGAACCTGTCGTTTTTGTTTTTATAAGTTACTGACAATGTTGGACCAGAAACCTTGTGAAAATAACATGTGAAATTACATAATGTGTTAATAATTTCACACATAAATCGTTCCAGAGTATAAATCGCACTCCTGGATAAACTATGGAAAAAAACGACTTATAGTCCGAAAAATACGGTAGTTGAATCCTGTAGAGAAAGGATTAAAACTAGTGCTGCAACGATTAATCGATTAACTCGAGTAATTTGAAAAAGGCTTTGAATCAAATTTTGCTTCTTCGAGGATTCGTTTAAGTAGAGTGACATTGTAATCTTTTGTGTTGCATTTAGTTTTATTGATTTGGGTGGATACACTGCCCTCTAGTGGCAACAGTGGATATGCCAAAACTCATCTAACATGGCTGAATCCAGCTGCTCTCTGTTAAAATCAACATAAGGTAAGTTTTTTGGGGGGGGGCGCTAATATGATTTTTTATGCATTTCTTATTTAGCTTATAAGTATATTTAGCAGTTTTTTGTGGGAATGTGTGTTTGAACGATTTGTTAAGAGCATTGCAATTAAAAAAATATATATAGCATTTAAGCTAGCTCACTTTTGCTTTGCAAGTTAGCCAATTGTTCCTTTGTTGTACATAGATCTTTTTTTTTTTTTTTTTTTTTTTTTTTAATCGTTTAATCCTAAACTCTGGTATTTTAATTTATTTTTAAATGGATTTATTGCTCTCGTGAAATGAAAGCGCAACCCTGCATTGTTTAAAGAAACACTGTTGCAATGTTTTTAAAAGTAAACTTAGCTAGCCAAAATAAATTATGGCAAGCATAAACACTTGTTTTACATGTCCTAAACTTCATTCTGCAATGCATTAAATGTTCGTAATCTGACTGCTCGATTATTCGAACTAACTACTGGTAATTTATAGATTAATCGATTACTTAAATAATCGATATCTGCAACTCTAATTAAGAGAAAACAGATTTTCTGGGACGTTTAGAATAATTTGTACCAAACAAAACATCAGGAAAAAATGAATGCATGTTTTTCAAGCTTTTTAGTATACGTAATAGATCTGTGTACACATGGATTTACAATGGAGTTTTAATAGTATAGACAAAAAAGTGAAAGCATGGTAAATTTGCCTGCGTGTCCACAGTCCATTCACTGACATTATAGGGCCTCTTTTTGAATAAGTTGTTCGACTGGGGTAGAAAAAAAAAAAGGCAAGACAAGACTCCACACAGAGTCAACAGGATTCCATTCATGGTCTGTAGGAGTCCATAAAGCTCCAGAAGCAACTGGGTGTCACACATAGGGACCTCCATTCAACGAGGTCAAGCGCTGGACTAAGCCCATACAAAAGGCCACTTTGCCTTTCCATGAATGGAACATGATGCATATTTTGCTGGAAGGACAGTTTGTTGGAATCCAGTGACGACACTGTCACATCCGTATTTACCATCGTTGCTTACTCCTTTTTAAAATTGTGAATTATTTGTGAAAAAGAAACACTACTCTTACTCCCCCACTTTGGGCTACACTAGTTACATTTTTCCTCTCTATTCTACATACTGACCTTATTTATTGTTGGGCAATATCGGGATATCGGTTAAAAAGTAATTATCGGACAACTCTAGTTGCAATAAAAAATAAACACTTATTTTTTAAATTTCTGAAACAATCTTGTGTTTATTGTGCCTTTAAGTTCATATGACACCAAAAGGCATTTTTATTTCATATTTCACGGGGTGTTTTATGCTCCTGAATGTAATGGACCGCTTGGATGTGTGTGGAAGCGTTTTATATAATAAATTTTTGAATTCCGCGCCATGAAAATGAGTAACTTCCGGCTCCAGTCTCGGGTTTCGGACGCATACGAATGTGACGTCACCCGGGTCAGCATCTCACAATACAGCATTGCCTTATAGGGTGCAGATGGACTGCGGATTCAGCTGATTTTGCGGGTTAATTTGTTTATTTTTCGCATCACGCCAGCCAAATGGCTGCAGGCTTTTGTAGCTGAACCAAGGGGAGGCGTGTGAGCCTTTTTGAAATTCAGAAAGAATTCCCGTTCACCCCGAGATAAGCAAAGACAAGTGTGCGACAACTGTGGGACCACTGGACTTACGAGGAAGTGAGTAAACATCGTGTTTTGTGTCATGTCAAATACTGGGATCATGGCACACGTTTTAATACAGGGGTGGCTTGCATTTTGTGGCTGACAATGCTCCTTGTCCACCGAGAATGCCACTCGGCCGACGACCGGCGGCTTGTTGCTTCGAAAAGCGAAAATAAGACTGAGACGTCACTCGGTTCGGGTTAGCATGTCGGCTAGCTGTCACGCCTCTTGGTTTGTTTACATTCTCCAAAGCTGGGGCAGGGATATGACAAAAGCCGGACTAACTGCGGTGGCATAAAATATCGGGAGGAGCGACAGTAAGGTGAAGTCGACAGTTTTGACCATTATGGAGTAATTTTGCCATGTCGTACTGAATAAATGCAGTTTTAATATTTCATATTCCATTTAGCACAAGACTGTTATTTGTCATGACCATACCATTTATTTAGCAATTGGGGAAAAATGCTTGGATAAAAAGAATATCCTGTAAAAATATTGGAGTAGAGAGATGGAAATAATGACATTTTGCTGCTCTCTTCATCGCATTTTCCTCGTTTTGAATAATTCCCCCTCAATGGGCTGAATTCTAAATCAGACGAAACCATGACACTGCTGACGTCATCTTCCTGTTGGGGTCGCTAGAGCCCTATAATGGTAGGCGTGGCAAAACTGCAGATTAAAGTCGTCATCTGCGCTTTGCCAAATTGTTGTACATAGTCGAATCGTCTCAAAATATGATTCTAATTCACATAATAATGCTATTTAAGACTTTTTTATCCTGTCATACGCACGTTTAAAATTTGAGCATATTGTTGTCTGCAATATATTGGGGTAAAAAAAAAAAACACTCACCCTCGCAGATACTGAGACGCTCTCCTTATTTAAAGACAGGCTCTTCAAGCTATCTGTCTCCATGCTGCCTGAGTTTGAAGACCGCTTACTATTGACCCGTCTGCTTATGTAAGGCAAGGACATATCAGGAGGGTATTCCACTGATGCTCGATCAGCATTCAACTTGTCTAGAATGCTGCCCGGTCCGGGAGACTGCTCTGGGCTGGGCACAGCTTGGGTATTCAGTATGTCTGTCCTCTGGTCTGGAGACACCTGGTTCTTGGGCACCTCTGGCGACTCAATTCTGGCAACACTTTCCTCGGATGGAACGACCTGGCGGATAATAATTGGCATCTGTTCTGCATCCGCAGCCACCTGAAAAAGAGAATGATAAGTGTTACCGATCTCTAAATTTGAAATAAAATGACAATTTGAACACTTCCGAAATATATGGAACGTAGCAACACAAATGGCTCTCACAAGAGGCCAAGATAAATTTCATGAGACTTATAGTCTTCATTCTTGTACAATCACGCAAAGTCATGATCGATTAGGAGATCGTACTCAGTTTAATAAAATAAATAAATGACGGCAACGATGCAAGTGTTTTCAAATAAGCAACATTTCTGATGGAATTAGAATTGAATCATTGAATAACTTATTGGGGGCGATAGAGGGTCTAGGTCAGTGCTTCTCAGTTTTTTTTCACACCCCCCCAGCTCTCTGTCGCCACTGAAAACAGTATAATTTGTCTATAAAGTTATTATTTTATAAGTACACCTCTGCATAACATTGTGTCCTTCAGTGATGTTAATCTTACTTTAAAAAAGTAATTAGTTACTAGAGATGTGCGAAATTTCCGATTCTTACAATATTTGCGATTCGGCCGTGCAAGATTCGAGAACGATTCACAAACATCCAAATTCCGATTATTGAAATATGTCAAGTAAAGCCGAACTAAAACACAGTCAGCGCGATCTTCGGGACGCAATGAGGAACGGACCGCATTGCATCCAGAGAGTAAACATCATGCTTGTCATTACCCGGCTAATGACAATACTCAACTCACGGCTCTAGCTCAACTCATGCCACTAGATAAAAAAAAACAATAATACCTGACTGCTGCCGACAGCCGCTATAAACTACGTCCATATCATGTTACGGTAGATAATAGATATGATATGTACAGTGGGGAGAACAAGTATTTGATACACTGCCAATGGGAAAACCCATTGGCAGTGTATCAAATACTTGTTCTCCCCACTGTATACAGAACTAGATACAAAATGACAGACTCAGTGGCGTTAGCAGCACATGTATTGAATCTAGATGAAAAATGACAGACTTGCCGGCGTTGGTAAACAGCTGCCATCTTAAAGCAGGAGACTTCTCTAGAGTCTAGAAGGCTCTGTTGTAGCGAATTTAATTACATTTTTATCTAGAATACTCCTAAATCGGCAAAATCTTAACTTGAAACTTATCTTGAAAACAGTTTTAAAACTTTCACATGTCTAAAGTAGACAGAAGGGAAATTATGGAATAATGGGAGCAATTTTAACAACTTTAACGGTTTATTCACAACATTAAATTAATTAAATGTAGTTTAAAGCTGCTGATACAGAATGGGGACTTGAATATTTTATTTACTGTTTTGAACTGTTAACTTGATAGTGAAATAGCTGTTTATTTAAGCCTGAGAGGCTTTTTGTACAATTTTTGTAACTAATGTACGAAACGTTGAAAGCAGCTAATAGCTTGGGGGGGTTGTGGGTTTCATCAATATTCGATTTATAATCGAATCGTTGCCTCTGAATCGTAATCGAATCGTTAGGTGCCCACAGATTCCCACCTCTATTAGTTACAGTTACTTCTCCCAAAAAGTAATTGAGTTAGTAACTCAGTTACCTAAATGTAAGAGTAATTAGTACTTACTCGGCAAAGTAACTGACATTGCTTTTAATGTTCTACACGTTATTACGTGAGCCATTCTATAACGATTGTCACATCAAATCTGCATAACGTGATAACTATGAGACGCATCAGACGCTACCTGCTACCACCGTAGCATCATGCGGGCGTAATTTTTAGCAACGTCGACATAGTTTATAGCGGCTGTCGGCTGCAGTCAGGTATTATTGCTTCTTCCTCTACACACGTGATGTCAGCGCGTTGTCCCGCATTAAAAGTAGTCCGGGCAAAAAGTGATGCTTAGAGCTGGCAAAATGAAACTGTTGCTCGGGGCGAATAAAATTACTCGGATCAGTTTTTAAACTCGAGTTGCTCGAGTATTCGTTTCAGCTCTACAGTGTTTACTAACCTTTAATTTTGTATAAATGCGAAATCAGCCACCCTCCGCAAACACGTTTTACATGTCAGTTGGCCCTCTTCCTCTAAGCCACGGCCGTGTGTAGCTTTTTTTTTTTTTTATAGCAAAAGCACTCCTATACCAGCAATTTCGTTTTCTTCGATAGGGGAAAAACTCCAGCCATCGTGTAGCACAGCTGACTCACTGACACTGAGCAACAACCGGTGGGGGAGGGTTTACCTTAAAGCTGCAAGAGAGGGATTTCTCCATGCATTTTTGGGACATACAAAAATAGGTATAACTTAGGGATGATATGACGGAAAATGTTTGCACTTTTGAAACCTTGACGTTTTCATACCCCGGTATACCTTGAAACCGGTAATCGGCACACGCCTAGTTACTACTCACCTCTCGCTATCATTGTTCGTAAAAGAAGATTTATATTGAAAACACCCAATAATTAACCTGACAATTGTACCCTCCCCCAATCAATTCTCGCTGATATAACATCTAAAAGGAATATGAAGGGAACAGACAAAGTGTACCTTCTCTTCCTCAGATGTCGGAGTGCTCTTTCCATCCTCGATGCCAGAGTCCGAGCTGGAAGTCTTTATCGACACGCCGCTCTCATATTTCTCCGACTCCAGCTTCTCTCCAAAATCTACTTGATCCTTCGAAGGGAGATTGTGCCGAGGCATGGGAACAGGGGCGACCATGACAGCTTCCGGCTGCTTCTCAGTCATCGAAACTGGTTCTGGCCCTTGTGAAAATTTCGGTGACACCAGGGAGTTTGTTGTGGGACTTGAGGGACCGGAAGAGTGGTCTCCTTCCATGCTTGTCATGCTGGTCTGGAATAGAAAAGAGAAGATAATTGCGATTATGCAATGATGTGTCAAAACACTGTAATTTAAATACTAGTTTCCCTATATGTGAAAACCTTCAGGCTACGACTACACGTTTAATGTTAACGACTATTGCCTGGGAAAATTGCACACATTCTTAACTTACACTGGCAGTTTCTCGATCTGACTATACCAAAGCGCTGAGGGTTTAGTTGTTTCCAGTGTCGTTTAAAAGGCTAAGGTAGAACAATGTAGGACCAGAAATAATTCAGCATTTTTCCTGTTTTACAGGCGTGAAACCAAAGACTATATTTAAGATGCGGCTGGATGCCAGTGTTCCGGTTACTGTTCTTTTGTTTGTGCTCTATGTTACTTTCTAATCTCATGGCCTCTATGGACACATGAATGGCCTCAGCAGAAGTGACCTTCAGTCCTTTGGCAGGAAAGCAATGTTTACCAAGAAATGTTGTTTCAAGGATAGCTGTATGTGCTTATAATCTAGTGGTCATGTTTTGTTTCATGTATGGGGTTTAGAAATATCTTTTCTAAGTAAATTAAATGACATTTTGTACAAAAAGATAATGAAAAATCGTGTTTATTTTGTAAATCCAAGAAACTCCAATTCAGACTGTAAGTTGCACCAGCCAAAAAATACGCAAGAAAGAGGGGGAAAAAAAATGTAGAAGTCGCACCGGAGCAGTGCTGCAATGATTAATCGATTAACTCAAGTTATTCGATTAGATAAAAGCTTCGAATCAAATTTTGCTGCTTCGAGGATTCATTTAATTGTAATGGTTTGTTTTTAAAGTGTTTGCATTTAGTTTTATTGATTTGGGTGGATACATTGCCCTCTAGTGGAAACAGTGAATATGACATAACTCATTTCACTTGGCTGAATCCAGCTGCTCCCTTTTAAAACCAAGATATTTTTTTTTTTGTCTGAGCTAATGTTTTTTAATGCATTCGTAATTTAGTTTAAAGGTTTATTTAGTCGTTTTTTGTGGGAATATGTGTTTGAACCATTTGAGCTTGCAGACTTTTGCTATGTAAGTTAGCCAATTGTTATTTTGTTGTACTTAGATCCTCATTTATTTATTTATTTTTTTAATACCGTTTGAGGCTCAGCTCAGGTATTTTAATTTTTTATGTTCCTTACCAGATTACTCGATTATTCAAACTAACTAGTTAATTGATTAATCGACTACCAAAACAATCGATAGCTGCAGCCCTACATTTTACATACATTAGTTTACATATATTATTTAGACATATTAGCAGAGGTGGGTTGTAACACGTTACATTTACCCAGCTGCTCCCTGTTAAGACCAACATAAGGTAAGTTTTTTTGTTTGAGTCGTTTTTTTTTTTTTTTTTTTTTTTAATTTAATGTATTCATAATTTAGTTTACAAGGGTATTTACAGTAGCAGTTTTTTGTGGGAATGTGTGTTTGAACGATTTGTTAAGAGCATTATTAAAAAAAAAAAAAAGCTAGCATTTTATAGCATTTAAGCTAGGGGACATTTTATGCAATTCAGCCAATTGTTCTTTTGTTGTACTTAGTTTCATATTTATCATTGCTATTTTTTTTAAATATAATTTGAGGCTAAGCTCTTGTGTTTTTTTTTATATTTGCATTTAATGCTCTTTTGAAAGTGCAATCTTAGCAAGCCTTTGTTTTACATCTAAAATTTTAAAAAATATTTCTAATCCATTTAATCGAGTATTGGAACTAACTGATAGATTAATCGATTACGTAAAAAAAAAATCGATAACTGCAGCCTTACACCAGAGTACAAGTCGCATTTTTGGGGGTAATGTATTTGATAAAATACAAAACCGAGAACATACATCTCATCTTGAAAGTCAATTAAAAAAAACTAGAATAAAGAGCAACAGGCTGAATAAGTGTACGGTACGCTAACTTTACATGATACATTAACAACAACCTGAGAACGTTAAAGTAACATAGCTATTAAGGGTTATTCAGATAACTATAGCATAAAGAACATGCTAGCAAGTTATGATTTAATAATGTGTTAAATTAGTGTTGTTTTCGTCAACGATAAAGGTAACGAAAATATTTTGTCAACGAACAACTTTTTCATGACAATGACATGACAATGACCTAAACACGTGTCTTGGGAGACTAAAACAAAATGAGACGATTTTGAGTTTTTGTCTTATGAGACGAGAACGAGATAAAAATTCGGCTGAGTTTCCGTCGTAAATTCACAATGTGTGACATTTTCTTATCGTATGTGTAGTTCGCACGCATCGTGGAAGCGTTTGGTCGTGTGATGTGCTGCCCCGCCGTTATCTGCTTGCCTTTTTTTAAACACATGTAAGGCGCTGCTTGGTAAGTTTTGTGTTCTTATCTTGGCCATGTTGGAAAATGGTAAATGGTGTTATACTTGTATTGTGCCTTTCCACCTTTAAGGCCCTCAAAGTGCTTTACACTGTATCCTCACCTACCTACTGGTGACGCAGCACCAAGAGCAGAGCAGAGGTTGAGTATCTTGCTCAAGGATACTTACAGGAGTTCATCAAGGGGGAGAATCGAACCCACAACCTTTGAGTTGGGGAACGAGTACACTACCACTGAGCCAAATCACACACTAAGTGTAACTTGTAGCGTTAGCATAGCGTTCATGAAAGCGTTAGCATTAGCGTTTAGCGTGTTGAGTGTCGTCTTAAACTCTTGGACAACTTAACATACAGTTCGTGGTGTCCGGGTGAGCTTAATTATTTGAAAATAATGAGTGTGTATTATCATTACAAAGATGGTGATGTCCTTGCTGACTCTACAATTATGTGCTCGTCTGTTGATGTTCATTTGAAATTGTTAGAAACCTTTTATTTATTCACGGACAAGTTTACAGACAGAACATTTTGAGTAATTGTAAACTAAACGAAATGTTAGTTTTCGCTGACTAAAACGAACACATTTTCAAATGACTAAAACATGACTGAAACTAAGAAGTATTTTCATCCAAAAGACTGAGACGAAAAATTAAAAGGGCTATCATAAACAATGCTGGTATCTATAATTTCAAAGATAAGTCGCACCCCTGGCTAAACTTTGGTGAAATAAAACTTGCCACATATAGCCCGAAAAATTTCAGACTATAAACCGCCCCCGACTATAAGCCACACCCATGAAATTTTACAAGAAAACTGTTTTGTTCCTATATAACCTGCGAGTGTATTTATACTAAAAGACATGCAGCTGAGACTAACAATTCAAAACCGCATTGGACTATAAAATACAGAGTTCAAAGACGAATTTAAAAAAAAAAAAAAAAAAAAAGGTCGCGGCTTAGACCGAAAATTACACTATTTACTAAAATATTGTTGCCACCCAGTGAGAACCATCTAATTGTACTTCTGTACAAGAAGGTTACAAATTAAAAGGATCAATTTTCCCTATTTTTAGACATGAACAATAACGGCGAATTAAATGGTGTGACAGATTAGGTAAGTGAGCCAAGTGTGTTACCACAGTTAGTTCCATGGCATCGTCCTCCTCGCCTTCCTCTCCATTGTCATCGATTTCATCCATGACTTCAGCTTTGGCTTCAGCTACCAGCTCCCTCAGTGGGCGGTTTGTTGTCACGGAGCTTACAAAAGGGTGCTAGGGACAAACAGAGGGAAATATCAGGGATGGTTACTGGCAGGTAGGCGTGTGAAATACTGTATATTGAAAATATAACGTGATACCGAGAACCTACAGGTCGCAACCAAAACCTTCCATTAGAAGAGTGTATGTTAGCTCACTGGTTGCCATTGACGGCGCTAGCTATCCAATTAAAATGACTAGTTTGGACATCTAGCGTCGTCAATACCAATGAAACCAGAGCAGTCTTGTGGGCATTTGCAGGGTACTTCCAGTTGATTTTGGGGAACCACCATGAACCAATTGGCTACAAAGCTTCATTGCTACGAGAAGCTTCATTTGGCCATCACTGCTCCCTTGGGGGAGACGGTTAACCGCTGCTGCTACCTGCTGTCAACACTGTTGTCATCCAACATCCCTCCTAGCATGCATTGCAGGGTCACCGATGTAAAGAGCAATCAAAATTCATGTTCTGTGCTAATTATTTCTTCAGTTACTGTTCCAGTTGTTTCATTAATTGCTAGGTATGATAATTGGTAACACTTCGTATAACAGTGGCGCCATAGGAATGTCATAAGACTATCATAATTATGGTATCACACTGTCATGAACATTAGTGAATGATTATAACAAGGGTTGTTCCGAATAATGTTTTTTTGCTCCCGATCTGATCCCAATCGTTTTAGTTTAAGTATCTGCCAATCCCGATATTTCCCGATCTCTTTTTTTTTTTTTTTTTGCTCCCGATTCAATTCCATTCATTCCCGATAATTTTTCTCGATCATATACATTTTGGCAATGCATTAAGAAAAAAATGAATAAAACTCGGATGAATATATACATTCAACATACAGTACATAAGTACTGTATTTGTTTATTATGACAATAAATCCTCAAGATGGCATTTACATTATTAACATTCTTTCTGTGAGAGCAGGGGCGGACTGGTAATCTGTGGGTTCTGGAGGATCACAGAACGGCCGGTGCCCTGGATGGCCGGCGGCCGCCATTCATTATACATCACTGTTTTTGTCCCCCCCTAGCCTCTGATTATCTACAGTTCGCATCCAATCCGACAGGTGGCAGCAATGCGCCTGGCTGTTCATCGCCAGTCTGATAGAAGAACGAAAGAAGCACAAAGTTGCCTTCATTGGTTCTTTGTGGAAGCAAAATGGCGACGAGCATTAATGCACAATATGGATGGTGGTGGCAAAAAAAGAAAAGAGAAGGGTGGCGCGGAGAAGGTTAGGAAGAAAAAAATTAAAGAAACTGGAGAGCGAAGCATTAAAATGTCATGAGTTGACAAATATTTTCGCAAGCAGCAGTCTGGCTGCAACGGCCACGTCGGGTAAAAGCAGCCCAGCCCCGGCAATGATAAGAGGGGGAGCGGCAGCTGCTCTGACGTGCGGCCGGTGCAGGGAGAGAGAAGAAAAGAGGGAGGGGGTAATGATAAGCTGGTGGAAGTTCAAGAGGGACGTTCCCCAGACAAGCGCAGAGCAGTTAAAAGGGATGAAGAGGGTCACTTGCTCGGTATACTGGCAATTGTTATCCACCAGGTAGGTACATTTTAAATGAAATAAATGACAATTAAAGGGTTAGTGCGAGCTAGTTGATGTACCCGTTTGCAATCGTGTCTACAATATGCTAGTCCTACTATCACTCTCCTAAGAAATTTTTTTTAGCTGTAAAACAACGTATGCACACGCAGCAGCAATATTAATTCAGAAGAAAAATATAACAAAATATTAATAAAATGAATGGTTTTACTTTAAAGTTTAGGTAGTTAAATTGATATATATTTTTAATAATTTATATATCGTTTTGTTTTCTGGTTAATACTTTCCAATGAAGGTTATGTATACAGGATTTGTCTTGAAATGTTTATTGTATTTTCATTGCAATTTATTATTTGTATGGCAAGATTAATTATGGCAGGGGTCTCCAAACCGGTCCTCAAGGGCCACTGTGGGGCCTGGTTTTTCTTTCAACCGATCGAGTACCGACAGTTTAACCAATGAAGTTTCTGCTAAAACAAGCAGCACCTGACTGCAATCAACTGATTACACTTGTAAGAGACCAGATTGGTGCATAGATGTTGTCTATGGATGGAATAGTTTGGAGACCACTGAATTATGGCATAAACAATGAAATTGTTTTATAGACAGAGATATATAGAGATGTATTATAATCAATTGGATACATGAATGAATGAATTCATTGTCATCATCATCATAATCATTGACAGTTTCAGAATGTGGAATTTGCCCGAATACATAAAACTTGCTTTGAAAAATACACTCTTTCATTTGTTTATTCAGGTCTATCATAGAGCTAGTACAGAAAACGAACCCAACTCCAGTTCAGCCTTGCAGTACTTTGAGCGCCCCAAGTCAGACAGTGACAGTCTAGACATATTTTCTTCATTTTCTCTTAAAGTGCAAGAAATTGATGCATTTTCCAATAAAATGTAAAAAAAAAAAAAAAAATTCTCCCCGGGGGTTGGGGGGTATGCCCCCGGACACCCCTCGGGGGTCTGTTTCCCTTCGTATAGCGATTCTTGTGGGCTGGGCTGAGTCAAAGTCCAGGGCTGCTTTTTAGTCCCAGTCCGCCCCTGTGTGAGAGGGATCCACGGATAGAAAGACATGTAATTCTTAAAGGATAAATGTGACTTTGTATATTATGACTAAATATTGCCATCTAGTGTATTTGTTGAGCTTTCAGTAAATGATACTGTAGCCATTCAACTGTTATGCCCAAATGCATGATGGGACGTGCAACCATGACTGTGCATAGTGGTACCAATTTATATATCTTCTCTGCGTTGGGAAATAACATAGGCCAGGGTGTTAAGAAAAAGATCAATTACTACCTTTCTTCCCCACATTGCTTCCCACGATATTTCTAATTGTAGGGAGAGGGACTGTAAGGCTTTAGCCAATTAAAAAAAGGCTCCAAAGGCTGCCAAAATTCACTCTACTCATTTTACACTGCCTTTTAGCTCTATATACGCAGGTAAAGTGGCGCCATTACAGACTGAACGCGACAATGCGTGAGTGGGTCGTGCAGCGCATGCGTTAATTGCGTTAAATATTTTAACGTGATAAATTTTTTAAAAATTAATTACCGCTGTTAACGGGATAAATTTGATAACCCTACCTTAAGCCTAAACTAAAGACTCTGGATGAGTGTAACATATTATGTCTGTAACGTTAAATACAATTAGAAAACAATTAAAAGATATATACAGTGGGGAGAACAAGTATTTGGTACACTGCCAATGTTGGCAGTGTATCAAATACTTGTTCTCCCTACTGTATATATTAAAAAAAGGCATGTCCGATATTTTTTGCCGATTCCGATACTTTGAAAATGACGTGATCGGGACGCCGATCGATCGGGACATCTCTAATTATAACAAATGTAATTTAGTGTCATCCGGCAAATTATCTCACTTTTGAAAAGAAAAGATCCGAGCTGGACATAAAGTTGGTAACATACCGTATTGGCCCGAATATAATGCTGTGTTTTTTGCATTGAAATAAGACTGAAAAAAGGGGGGTCGTCTTATATTTGCGGTCTAGACATTATACCCATTCACGACGCTAGATGGTGCCAGATATCATTGAAGCGAATGCTGAACTTGAGGAGTAATGCTCTGTCATGACAGATCTCAGCTACTCTCAAGTTTAACCAGTTTGCATTATTTTATTGCAATGTTTTTCCTTATTCAGATTTGTTTCAAGACTACAGTTACAGTTAGACCTCACTTTGATGGTCATTGCAGTTATTGCAATTTTGTTGTTTTATCACAATATATTGGTATATTTACATTTCAAAAACCAGAAGCCATTCATTTACGAATGTGATTGCACTTTAGTTTACATATTTAAATGTTCAGATATTAAGATTTGAATGAGGCAAAATAACATGCTTTTTCTCTCAAATATATTGTTATTATCCTTTTTTTCGGATGTACTGTAATTATTTTCTGTATAAAATTAATTTGGTGTTCAAAAAGTCATCTTTCAAAGTTGAGTCTTAAAAAAGAGGGGGCCGTCTTATAATCAGGGCCGTCTTATATTCGTGCTAATACGGTAATTTGCCGGATGACACTTAATGACATCTGTCATAAGCATTCATTAATGCACATGATAGTGTCATGTCATTATTATGACAGTCTTATGACGCTGCTGTCAAATAAAGTGTTACCAATTAACCAAAATTAACCAAATAAGCCTTGCAGGATTCAAAATGAAGGAAAAAAAGTAGTGTCTTATAGTCCGAAAATTACGGTAAATCCCCCAAAATTAACTAATTGGCTGCCACTGTTGGACATAGACGTCCTGTTTGTTTGAACTTCGAATGTTTTGGGTGTCTACTAGTGAAGGATGAAAATAGCTTGTTTTTTTGTTCATTTGTAGAATGATTTCCTGACCCATGTATTGATAATTGATGTATCGCCACATCATGAGATCGCGAGCCTTGCATCGCAAATCGTATCATATCACGAGGTCCCCAGAGACAGGTGTGTGTGTCTGACAAAAGTGATGACAGTCATCTGCTGGCTATCGGAAGCCCTAGCCAGGAAGAGCACGAGGCGACTTTCACTGCTGATGAAATTCAATCCGCCACTTGTCAGCACCTAATTGTTTACTACTCAAGTGAGATGCATGCACCAATGCTCCATATGCCATACCCAAATCACACCTTTAAAAACAGCCAATTTGTTTTGGCTAATTCATCCACTTGAGGAAGGATAAGGATTCTCTCAAAAGCTAAGAGTGTAAACATGTTTCAAAGATGACTAGCAGAGATAAGACGCCTTGCCATGTATTATTCATATTGTGTAATTTCATTAGAAGATCTGACCAAACGGTTTGAGCATTTAAGTGAGCGCACAGTAGCAGACATCTGCACAATGTCTCACAGTTGTCGTGTACTTGTTGAGCTTTTTCCATGTGGCTTCAGCTTTTAACTCCCCTGATTAGAAAGAACAGTCAGCTTTTGTCTAATGAGGCAGGAAGTGTAAATGCTGAGCGGCGTCCTATTACAGCACAGATGGCAAACATACATTGCATTAGGTGCACTGTACATCCATTCATCAGTCATACTTATCCAGTGCAAGATCTACGGGTGTGGAGCTACAGAAGTAGACGCCCAGCTAAAGGTGACAGCAGCAGAGACAGTTGCCCATTCAACTTCAGAGTAACCAAAGAAATTAAAATGAAAATATTGAAAACAGGCTGTAGCAAAAAAGACAACAACAATATAAACCCGTTTATTAAAACCACTGCATAAGCTCTCAATACAGCCAAGATTTTACAAATTACCACAAAACAAACACTCATCTTCCTGTTTGGCAATGTTTGTATTTGCACGAACGAAACTTGAGCTGGCCTGGCCTATCCACTACAAATATTTACAACAGATAATTTTAATACATGATACTTTTTTTTTTTAATCAGTGTCAAATAAAAAAGTAATCTAAACTTATACACTACTGTTCAAATGTTTGGAGTCACCCGGACATTTTTGTGTTTTCCATTAAAAGTTGCAAAATGAAAAGAAAATATAGTCAAGACATTGACAAGGTCAAGAATAATGATTTTTATTTGAAATGATAATCACCATATCTCAACCCAAGGTTGTTCGATTAATCAATTTTGAATCAAAACAGACTTTTCTGGAAAAAATTATGTTTAAAAACGTTCAAATCGGTAGATTCAAAAACCGCACCATTTTGGTTCATCTAAGCCACCTTAAGGGCCATTACAATTTCATGTTTGCATTAGGGCCGTCAAAATTATCGCGTTAACGGGCGGTAATTAATTTTTTAAAATTAATCACATTAAAATATTTGACGCAATTAAAGCACATGCCCCGCTCAAACAGATTAAAATGACAGCACAGTGTTGTTACTTGTGTTTTTTGTCGACCTCTGCTGGCGCTTGGGTGCGACTGATGTTATGGGTTCAAGCACCATGAGAATTGTGTAATTATTGACATCAACAATGGCGAGCAACTAGTTTTTTTTTTTTTGATTGAAAATTTTACAAATTTTATTAAAACGAAAACATTAAGAAGGGTTTAATATAACATTTTTATAACTTGTACTAACATTTATCTTTTAAGAACAAAGTCTTTCTATCCATGGATTGCTTAAACAGAATGTTCATGTTAATGCCATCTTGTTGATTTATTGTTATAATAAACAAATACAGTATTTATGTACATTATGTTGAATGTATATATCCATCTTGTGTCTTATCTTTCCATTCCAACAAAAATTTACAGAAAAATATGGCATATTTTAGAGATGGTTTGAATTGCGATTAATTACGATTAATTAATTTTTAAGCTGTGATTAACTCGATTAAAAATTTGAATCGTTTGACAGCCCTAGTTTGCATTTATACGGTTGGGTCGCCATTAATCGATCTCGCAATTCTGTTTCCTCCTTTTCCACGATCGTGTGTATTTTTGTTTTTATTTAATAAACCCTTGAACGCTTCTTTCCGTTGTTTTCTGCTTTGAGGTACAACCTTGTTTCCGCAGTTGATCCACATCGACCTACTGTCATGTACTCATTGTGTTGTTCCTCCTTTTCCGCGAGCGCGTGTATTTTTGTTTGTATTCAATAAACCCTTGAACGCATCCCTCCGTTGTTTTTTGGTTAGAGGTACAACCTTGTTTCCGCAGTTGCGGACTAACATCGGCAACAAAATAAACAACACATTACCAAAGATGGACGATGGACTCTCTTCCTCAGCTCTACTATCCAGCGATGTTTGCTTATCGGTTTTCGTTTTACTACGAAGAAAGAGGAAGTGACGATCGGCCCGCCATGATATTTATATTTACGTCATCAGCCATCGTGCTGTGACCCATGAATTTAACACTTGCTTTTATATATCACTAGATTTTCCCAGGCATTATACCAAGATGCCACCCGTGAAATATCCGCGTATTTTCTGTGTTAGTCGACCGGGGAAATTGCGTTCACATACAAGGGCCGGTGTTTAAATCCCGGGATTTTCACAGTGTTTCGGCATGTGTGAAAGTTTCTACTGTGGCTTTGAGTGCTCCTCAACAAGATGCTGGATTTAAAAATAAATGCACAATTATATCTGCTGTTCGGTTGTATTGTGTTCACGTTACTAAAACTGGAGCGACGCCGGGCCATACTGCTAAGTTCTCAACTAAGCCGTATCCATTTGTTCCGATGAAACAAGCTGAATGAAATGTCAATGAGGGGGAAAAAGGAACAACAATGGACCTTATGTCCTCTTTTGTGGTTTTATGTTGCTTTAGAAGCACTAAGTCGCACATGCATGGCTGGTTGGGAAAAAGTTAAACATGAACCATTTGAAGGAAGCAGAGCACAAGGGTGCCTGTGTTGCAATAACTGGGAGAGTACATTGTCCATATGAGAATGTTCTGTGTTGCGAGATAAAAGCCGCTTGACAATTCTCATCTTTGATATAACAATTTAACCCTGGATTACATCAGCACAAAGAGTTGCTGTCCAAATAATAGTGTAATGTGTAATGGTTTCTTGTAATCTTTGCTTAGTAATAGGTCACATTACTTAATATTACTTAGTAATTGCAGGACACAAAACAGACAACTTTTATCTAAGATTGATTACTGCATTTCTGCCTTAAAAGTATGATAATCTGATCCCAAAACATGTCACAACTACGTGAAATAAATTATCTGACGACCATTGCAAGCCAAAGCCATGATACACATCTAAAACATCCAGCATGGCACCAAAAAGCGGGCCACGCCTGTCTCTTCACCCCCGGTGGAAAAGGCAGGCACGACCCCCCCAGTGCGCATGCATGGATCTCAGTTTTTCATCTCTACAACTGGCCAGCTGCGGAGAACAAGGCGAGGCGTGATCCCGGCATGTTCGCAGCGGTCGAGGCTGGGAATGTATACAGCTGGCTTTCCCTCAGCTGCGGGATCAAGGCAGGAAAACCATGGCTAGGCATTTTAATAGATCTGCTCTTTGAAACCACATCGTGCTCACTAGTTCTTCCATAAGATGTATTTTTTACCCAACAGAGTTGACATCAAGCTAGCCTTACTGTCACTTTAGACATGACAGGGCTTGTCAATACCACCTTTTGAGGACGATAAAATTACATCATTTTCTCCATTTTGCTTCCCTATTAGTGTGAAATTATCAGGCATTGTGATGCTTGCCTATTAAGGGTGTGATAAAATTTTGAAAAGGTGATATTTTACAATATTTTGTAGCTCAAAAGGTTATCAATATGCTCCCGCCAAGAATTGATATATCGTTTTAAAAAGGTGTCATTCAATGTTGTTTTCGTCAAAGACGACAAGAACTAAAATATTTCGTCAAGGAACACTTTTTTCATACCGATGACCAGACGGTTAACAAGCTAAAAACATGTTTTGGGAGACCTAAACATAACGAGCCTAAAGCCAGTTTTCAAGTCTGACGAAACGAGAATGAGACGAAAACGTGTAGTATAGGGCTGTCCCAAACGACTAATTTTCTCCAGATTAGTCAGCCGACTAGTTTTATGATTAATCGACTAATCTAATAATTTAAAAAAACATTTTTTTTTTACTAATTTAGCAATGAAATTTTTGTTGACGCTTATCAATTCACAAAAACATATTGGAACACTTAAATTATTTATTAAAGTACAAATAAACACGTAAATAACAATAATAAATCACAAATAAACAATGAGTTCAAATGCTGATAGAATTAACTAGTGCAAAGGAATGGAATGTAAAGAGATTCAGAAGACTGACTTCGCCTTTCCAACATGCTTCAAAACAATTCTTAAAAAACACCTAGCATTGATATTACAGTATAGTACTATATGTAATAGTTTTATAATAGTTTTATAATAATTATAATAATTATTCATTGCCAATCAGATTTTTCATAAAGGGTGTCATTTTAAAGGTATTCTTAGTGTAGAATCTGAATTCTGAAGTATGTGGGATTAACTCCAGAAATCCCTATTTATATGACGAACATGACATGCTTTTATTTTGAAATGTTCACCGGAAGTGCGTTCCCTAAACCGCTAACTTCAGCTTTACACTCTGCAAAAAAAGCACTTTTTGTCATTGCATGTAGTGTCAGTAATAGATTTTTTTGGGTCATTTTTTTCGTTTGCAAAATGCTGTTAACTAGCGATTTTTCATGTTTGAAGTGTCATCTTTTAACCGCAAGTTTGCTTTCACGAGACGACTGCCAATGTTTTATAGCAGGCTAAAGTACCGGTAGGTTGCCCTTTTCCCCCCATTCACCTCAGTGTAGCAGTGCTAACGTTACAGTGTTTAATATAGATGTGTTTTCTTATTTTGTATGTCTGAACTTTAATTCTACAGCGTGTTGTTAAGTGAAAGGAACTGGAGTCTCATATGCCATCATTACGCACGCACGCAGCGATCAAAGGCAGCCGTGAAAATTACCGCCCCCATTTTTATTTGCCGTGCGATAAATGGACTCACTGCATATCGCGACAGGCTTAGCAACATCAATAAAACATGTTAGTTAATTAGACGGACTTACAAACTGGGTGACGGCGCTTGAGGTGTTTATTCACGGCCGACGTGCAGCCAAGCTTGGCATTGAAGAGACAGGACAGAAGAGTGTACCCTCCTTTGTTTCTTTGAAATAAGTCAATGTTTTGGACACGCTGGTGCGCTTTTTTGGCTTTGTGCCATTTAGGTTGTGTCACTCATGACGTGCTGTGCCTCTCTCCACACCCCACTGAACAGTGCAGTGTCTTCTCAACTCCACAAGGGTTGCACACACGGTAAGATCCGTTTTCTTATCTTGGCTCATAGACTTCATAATGATATTGACGGGACACATTCCCCAGACACTGCGCCACGCCTTCAAGTAGGGGCCCGTCCCAAACCCCGCTTCAGTCGGTCGCAGTTATTCTCAAACACATGCAGCGATCCAACGCCGGATTTAGGTTGAAAAAGTATGAAAGCTGTATCGCATACGAACAGGAAGGATTGTCTCAGGAATGATTTGTTCGAGGATTCAATGTAATTATTATATTTTTCGTACCATGCATACATTTTGAAACGTGACAAAAATCAAAGGGAGAAATTAACCGCTATGGCACTGGCGTCATAATTTGCAATATTTATGTAAAATAAATGCTAACTGCCCGTTTTTTTTTTCTTTTCACCAAGAATCGAGACAGTTTTACAACCATGTGTAAAGAATTCAGGCATTTAAGCATTTATTCACAAGACTTTTCAACGTAAAAAGTTCTTTGTGTTTCCACTCGGTCAGCTTTGACGGAGATAGGCCCCCTATTGATCGGCCCCGCACCCCATGTCCCATCAATATATTATGAAGTCTACGTGAAAATATTTAGTCAACGAACACTTTTTTTCATGCCGATGACGAGACAATAACGAGTTAAAAACGTGTTGTGGGAGAATAAAACAACGAGCCTAAGGCCAGTTTTCATCTGACGAGACGAGAAGGAGAGGAAAATGCGCAATAGTTTCTGTCACATGTTCACAATATAACATTTTATGTGTACCGTAATTTTCAGACTATAAGGCGCACCTGACTATAAGCCACACCCACCAAATGTGACACGAAAACCGCAATTGTTCATAGATAAACCACAACAGACTATAAGCCACAGCAGTCCTCACTGTATTATTATGCATTCATCCATACCAATGACAGTGTCATGTCAAAATTATGGCGGTCTTATGTTACTGCTGTCAAATAAAGTGTTACCTATTAACGCAAAAAAAATCAAGAATCCACACTGGACTTTAAGTCGCAGCTTTCAAAATGAGGGAAAAAAACTAGTGGCTTATAGTCTGAAAATTACATTAGTTAGCCTGCATCGTAGCAGTGTCTGGTTGTGTCACTAATGTGTCGTGCTGCAACACCCCCCCCCCCCCCCCCACCAGTGCAGAGTCGACTTCACTCTCAAGGCTTGCACACATAGTAAGATGTTTTCTTAACTTGGTCAGAGAGAAAATTCAATGTTGCTTTAGCCTTTTATTAAAGGTCTGTTTTGAGTGATCATCTCATACTAAATTTAACTCATAGCTTTAGCATAGCATTCGAGTTAGCATTAGCCTAGTACATAGTGCTGCATCCATTAACTCGAGTAATTCGATTAGAAAAAAGATTCGAATTAAATTTTGCTGCTTTGGGTATTCGTTTTATTAAATTGCCGTTGCAATGGTTTGTTTTGAAAGTGTTTGCATTTAGTTTTATTGATTTGGGTGAATACACTGCCCTCTAATGGCAACAGAGAATATGACATAACTCATTTCACATGGCTGAATCCAGCTGAGAATTTAAGGAGGCGCTTGCCGTTAGCATTAGCCTAAGGCTAAAGCTAGGGCTGCAGCTATCAATTATTTTAGTAGTCGATTAATCGATGACCTAGTTAGTTCAAATAGTCCAGTAATCGGATAAGGAGCGTAATAAATTAAAATACCTCAGATGAGCCTCAAACGGTATAAACAAAATAAATAAATTAGGATCTAAGTACAATAAAAGAAGAACTGGCTAACTTACATAGCAATAGTCCGCTAGCTCAAATGCTATAAAATGCCAACTTTTTTTTCTTTTAAATGCTCTTAACAAATGGTTCAAACACATATTCCCACAAAAAAACTGCTAAATAGACCTGTAAAGCTAAATTACAAATGCATTAAAAAAAAACATTAGCTCAAACAAAAACTCACCTTATGTTGGTAATAACAGGGAGCAGCTTGATTCGGCCATGTGAAATGGCTTTGTCATATTCACTGCTGCCACTAGAGGGCAGTGAATCCACTCATATCAAAACTAAATGCAAACACTTTCAAAACAAACCATTACAACGCCAGTTTAATAAAACAAATACTCAAAGCAGCAAAATTTAATTCGAATCATTTTTCTAATCCAATTACTCGAGTTAATTGATTAATCGTTGCAGCACTAGTATCGATATTCATCAAAAAGTATCGATACTCAGATCTTGACATAAAGGATTGCGATATATCACCAGATGATAATTTTCCCAGCTCTATTTAAAGGTTGCTTCCTGTTAATGTGTTTTTTCTTATTACCGTATTGGCCCGAATATAAGACGGTGTTTTTTGCAATCAAATAACACTGAAAAAGAGGGGGTCGTCTTATATTCGCGGTCTAAACGTTATACCCATTCACGACGCTAGATGGCGCCAGATATTATTGAAGCGATGTTCTGTCATGACAGATCTCAGCTGATCTCAAGTTTGACCAGTTTGCATTATTTTATTGCAATGTTTTTCCTTATTCAGATTTTTTTCAAGACTACAGTTACAGTTAGACTTCACTTTGATGGTTAATGCAGTTATTGCAATTTTGTTGTTTTATCACAATAGATTGGTTTATTTACATTTCAAAAACCAGAAGCCATTCATTTACGAATGTGATTGCACTTTACATATTTAAATGTTCAGATATTAAGATTTGAATGAGGCAAAATAACATGCTTTTTCTCTGAAATATATTGTTATACGGTAATCATTTGTTTCAGATGTACTGTATTTATTTTCTGTATAAAAATTAATTTCGTGTTCAAAAAGTCTTTTTTCAAACTTGAGTCTTGAAAAAGAGGGGGTCGTCTTATAATCAGAGCCGTCTTATATACGGGTCAATACGGTAATTTGGGGGTCATTCTTTAGTCACTTCCTCTTCAGTAATCCAAAATAAACAAGACATGACCAGGAAATGCCTCAACATTAACAGGAGATGACCCGTGAATGCTCCAAAATGGAACTGAAGTGACCAAAAACCAACAGGAAATGACGTAAAATGCCCCACATGAACTCATTTTCTGGCATTGGCTGCCACTTACGACCATAGACGTCCAATTCATTCGCTGCCACCCTCCCACTTCAAATGGATTAGACGTCTACTACTGATAAACTTATTCCATTTACAATGACTTCCTGACCCATGTATCGATAATTGTTGTATCCCCATAGCAGTAGATCATCGTTATCGTGAGCCTTGTTTCGAAGTCTCACCCTTATTGTCCATGTACTGTAATGAACAATATTGGTTGTGTCAAACGTAACATAAGCAAGGCAATTTGCCTTACCCCCAAGAGCTGTACTGCAGTCGGACGGGTCTCTGGGTTCTTATCCAAAGCTCTCCTCAGGAAATCTTTAAACTCTTGTGACCTGTGAAAACAGTCGCAGAACATTAACAAAGAGAAATGAGGATAAAGACATGCAGGACAGCTCAACATAGCAAGTGCTTGTCATGATGATGTATGCGGATCTTCCCCTGAGCACAGCTGGATTTCGCAAAAGCCAACTTACAACAAAAATGATGGCTATGCGGCACATCATGAGTCCCCTTTCAGCAACTTTAATAAAGTAGTACTACATATTTCTACTCGTAAATTTAAGAAGTGGGAAAAAAATCATTGCTCAGCACAAACCATTGCAGTCATAAAATACAATATATCTATAAATAGTGGTAGGTAGGTCATTACAGACGCCATTTTTGAAAGGAACTCAAGAAATATGACAAAATATAGCATTACGGAGGGTTTCCATTTTCCTCACCATTTGTTCGGATGATCTAGCGAGGGAGGCTCTGATTTGGCGATCTTCAGCAGCACCCTCATCGGGTTAAGGTCATGGTGAGGAGGTTCAATCTGGGCAAGTTCGATCAATGTAATCCCAAGGGACCAAATGTCGGCCTTGTAGTCGTACGGAGCGTCCTTCATGGTTTCACACATGACTACTTCTGGAGCCATCCTGGCAGACAGAGACAAGAATTAACCCTGAATGCAACGCAGAGATAACTTGTCTATGGCGTAAAAACCCAGACAAGGCTGAAAAAGCAGTTTCTGCTTTTGCACCCCGCTTTAAAATACAGTGGGGCATATAAGTAATTAGTCATCCACCAATTGTGCAAGTTCTCCTTCTGGAAAAGATTTGAGAGGCCTGTAATTGTCAACACGGGTAAACCTCAACCATGAGAGACAGAATGTGGGGAAAAAAACAGAAAATCAAATTGTTTGATTTTTAAAGATTTCCAAATTAGAGTGGAAAATAGGTATTTGGTCACCTACAAACAAGCAAGATTTCTGGCTGTCAAAGAGGTCTAACTTCTTCTAATGAGGTCTAACGAGGTCTAACGAGGCTCCACTTGTTACCTGTATTAATGGCACCTGTTTTAACTCATTATCGGTATAAAAGACACCTGTCCACAAGCTCAGTCAGTCACACTCCAAAGTCCACTACGGCCAAGACCAAAGCGCTGTCGAAGGACACCAGAGACCTGAGAAACACCAGAGAAAATTGTAGACCTGCACCAGGCTGGGAAGACTGAATCTGCAATAGGTAAAACGCTTGGTGTCAAGAAATCAACTTTGGGAGCAACCATTAGAAAATGGAAGACATACAAGACCACTGATAATCTCCCTCGATCTGGGGCTCCATGCAAGATCTCACCCCGTGGCATCAAAATGATAACAAGAACGGTGATCAAAAATCCCAGAACCACACGGGGGGACCTAGTGAATGACCTACAGAGAGCTGGGACCACAGTAACAAAGGCTACTATCAGTAACACAATGCGCCGCCAGGGATTCAAATCCTGCACTGCCAGACGTGTCCCCCGGCTGAGGCCAGTACATGTCCAGGCCAGGGATCGCGTTAACCGAATATTTTCCGTCGTTGATCGTTTTTTTTAAAACTGTGACGGAAAAAACTGAAGTCCATCTGTCATTTTGACAGGTTGCAATTCACATCCCAGACCACAGGGTGGCGAGTGAGCATATTAATTAGCTATTGTCTCTCTTGATGCATGACGTCGTTGGCCTTACTCGGAAAAATGTCAAGGCAACTGAGTGTCCGAAGTTTCTTCAAAAAGCCCCAAAACGACAATGGTGTTGATAAAAGAGGTGAAAAAAGAGGGACTGATGCAGTGGAGGATGAAGGACAAACAAGCAATCAGCCCTCGGCAACTACTGAGCGAGCAAGCGGCAGCAAGGAGGTCAGGAGGGAGTACAGAGTTCAGTGGGAGCAGGAGTTCTCCTGGCTGAGGAGGGAGGATGGAAAAGTGTTTTGCGACAAATGTAAAAAAGCCAATATGAGTAATGGATTTGTCCGAGGATGCACGCACCAGGAGGAAGGTGTGAGACTGCGTTCAGACCACAGCAGGTGAACTGTTAATTTCATTGTTCCATATGTAGCCAACCTACTGGGGCCACAGTCAGCTGTTTTTGTCACTGCGGAGAAAAAGTTACATATTCATCTGCTTGATGTGTGATGGCACGGTGTGGATTCTCTGTTAAGCTTGTTCGTACAGAATATTAATTAAAAATGAATGAAAACTAAATACTATTGAATATGTCATTATTATCATTGAAAAAATTTAAGTGACGGGTAAAAATAGATTATGACCGGATTTTTATGACCCTGTCAGTCAAAATGACAGACAACGAAAAAGTCTAGCGCAACCTCTGGTCCAGGCCCCTCTGCGGTTCGCTAGAGAGCATTTGGATGATCCAGAAAAGGACTGGGTGAATGTGTTATGGTCAGATGAAACCAAAATAGAACTTTTTGGTAGAAACACAGGTTCTCGTGTTTGGAGGAGAAAGAATACTGAATTGCATCTGAAGAACACCATACACACTGTGAAGCACGGGGCTGGAAACATCATACTTTGGGGCTGTTTTTCTGCAAAGGGACCAGGACGACTGATCTGTGTAAAGGAAAGAATGAATGGTGCCATGTATCGAGAGATTTTGAGTGAAAATCTCCTACCATCAGCAAGGGCACTGAAGATGAGATGTGGTTGGGTCTATCAGCATGACAATGATCCCAAACAAACAGCCAGGGCAACAAAGGCGTGGCTTCGTAAGAAGCATTTCAAGGTCCTGGAGTGGCCTAGCCAGTCTCCAGATTTCAACCCCATAGAAAATCTGTGGAGGGAGTTGAAAGTCCAACGACAGCCCCAAAACATCACTGCTCTAGAGGAGATCTGCATGGAGGAATGGTCCAAAATACCAGCAACAGTGTGTGAAAAGCTTGTGAAGAGTTACAGAAAACATTTGGCCTCCGTTATTGCCAACAAAGGGTATTGAGATGAACTTTTGGTATTGACCAAATACTTATTTTCCACCATGATTTGCAAATAAATTCTTTAAAAATCAAACAATGTGATTTTCTGTTTTTTTCCTCCACATTCTGTCTCTCATGGTTGAGGTTTATCCATGTTTTTACGATTACAGGCCTCTCTAATATTTTTAAGTGGGAGAATTTGCACAATTAGTGGTTGACTAAATACTTATTTGCCCCACTGTAAACTGCTTTATTTTAAGCCAAAAGAACTGTTGTGTTTGATAGAACAGTATGTCTATATGCTGCCATAGCAGTTTCATGTCGCATTAAGCCCCGGACGTATTTTTAATTTGTCCATTTTACCCTGGAGACGCCCGTTTACAGACACTGTGTAACAGCTTTTGTTTCAAACCAGCCATAAAAAGCATAAAAGCATTTTAAAATGATATCTGATAATATCGACAATGGTTTTTCAATATCATTTTTGGGCAAATATGCATGTTGCCTTCAACGTGAATGTGGAAGCCTTCTGCCTTTCTACCAAAGCTGGTCACAGTTTAGCACAGCAGTTATGCTTACTGACCATTAGATGTCTCCAAACTACGACGCTTGGGATTTCTTATGTGAGCATTATCGTTATTAAAGCATCCAGTGGGGCATCACAATACAATTAGCCATAATATCTTAAGTCCACGACCGCATGTATCAGTATCTGGTTGGTATTGGATTTTTTTTTAGTTGGACAATATTGGGTTATCCGTTAAAAAGGGATTATCGGACACTAGTTGTGACCTTGCAAAACATGAAAGCAATATTTGCACACCATTTTCTATGTTGACTTTTGTAATCAAAGATTCAATACTGAAACGGTTGCCAATACACCGTTGTTAGGATTGCTTTTTGTCAGTCCCGAAGCCTTCGAAAGGAGATGACCCGTTTGTTTAGCAAACAGGGAAACAGCTCTGTTGTGACAATGCTAAAGGATTAAAGCTGTGAGCAGTCAGAAACATTTATTGACTCCTAGATAATTATCAGCTAAAATTTCTAAAGAATTCCGCAGCAGACGCAGTTTTTGTTCCGAAAGTTAGGATTTTGCATGAATTGATGACATTAGAACAATAACTGGACAGTACAAAAAAAAAAGACTGAGATATATTGTCGCACATATCAGTTCATCAGTCAGGGTTCCCAATTTAAATGAATGTATTTACTTCCATGCAGTGACCTTGTCAAACTCACCAATATGGCGTTCCGATGAAAGAATCTCGTCTTTGGAGGGTTTTGGCGTTTTTAGCTGATACACCAAAATCGGCTAGAAAATGGAAAAAAAAGAATGGTGTTAAAACCATTTCGGGCAAATAAATATACAGAATTGGTACAAATTTGCCAACATAAACATGCAAGCTTAAAAGTTGCATGTAAAAATTTGAAAAGTGACTGGGCAAGGATTACTTTTAGTTTGCCTGAAGCCCCAGAAGGTTTCAATTAAAAGGCATCACTTTTTAGCATGAAGTAACAGCCTTGTTTAACCATAACCAACACTATCAAGTTTTGGAATTTGGACTATTTGTAGGATATTTTAACCAAGTGTCAAGAATGACATGAAAGCATGTCTTAAGGATAACACCATAACTAGAGTCAGAGTTTGGCAGTTAAAAGGGCAAAGCCGCATAAAGGATTTCCCCTCACATCTGCGTCACTTGATTTTACCGTGACGTGGCATGTTCTCTTTCACGACGTAGACAGAGTGGGACTCCCATCTTATTCACTACATGACTAAAAAAACAACATTTTTCGTCCAGCAAATTAAATGTTGGCGGTTGTAAATGAGTCAGTTTAATGACGTAATGGGTGTAAAGAGGTAACACCCAAAATAGCTGCAGTAGACAAAAATGTGAGATGATAGGGCAAAAGGACAAATAATTTAGAACAATAACCAGTTCAGTTTAAGGACAAAAAGTAACCTTGATTGTTGTCAATGCAATATTAGACTATCTATGAACTTGACACGCTGTAAAATGGCATCTGGTACAGCTAGTTCTGCTCGGTTAATCGAACAAAGATTTGTCCTTTGCCACCATCTACAACTCTCGGTGCCTAAGAATAGCAAGGAGCATCATAAAAGATTATACACGCCCCAGCTTCCAACTCTTCAACCTGCGTCAGGCTCTACAGGGTAGTAACAACCAAAACAAACAGACTAAGAGACATTTCTTTCCAAGAAAGAAACCATACCCAATTCAGGTTTGCAATGTGAATTCACTGTCAATGCACTGCTAAAGCCACAACATTGTCATATTCATGTCTAGATGCGTGCGAAATTTCCGATTCTTAGATTATTCGGGATTCAGTCGTGGAAGATTCGAGAACGATTCACAAACATCCAAATTCCGATTACTGAATTATACCAGGTAAAGCGTAAATAAAACACAGTCAGCGCGATCTTCAGGACGCAATGAGGAACGGACCGAGAGTAAATATCATGTTCAACTCATGCCGCTAGATTAAAAAAAAAAAAAACAACAATACCTGACTGCTGCCATCAGCCGCTACAAACAGCACCCAGTTGCTAGTTGCTACAAACATACAGCAACATACGGCTATGGTAGATATATATATCTAGAAATAGATGTGAAATGACAGAAGACGGCCGTGTTTGTCATTTTGCATCTAGTTCATGATATATGATCTAGATGCGAAATGACAGACTTTCCCGCGCTAGTAAACAGGCGCCATCTTAAAGCAGTACACTTCTGTAGAAGGCTCTGTTGTAGCGAACCTAATTACAATTTAACTTAAAAAAATAAATAAATGAATAAAAATCTTCACTTCAATCTATCTTTAAACAGTTTTAAAACTTTAACATGTCGAAAGTAGACAAAGGGAAATTATGGAATACCGGGAGCAATTTTAACAACTTTAACGGTTGATTCACCGCATTAAATTAACTGAATGTAGTTTAAAGCTGCTGATATAGAATGGGGACTTGAGTATTTTATTTCTGTTTTGAACTAACAACTTGATACTGAAACAGTAGTTTGTTTAGCACCGTTAGGTGCCCAAAGATTCCCACCTCTATTCATCTCACCAAGTAATATGTTCTCTGACATCTGTCAATCTGGGTACTGCATATGCAATATTTGAACAATTGCATAATACACTCACCAGCCACTTTACTAGGTAAACCTGTCCAACTGCTCGTTAACATTTAATTTCTAATCAGCCAATCAAATGGCGGCAACTCAGAGCATTTCGGCATGTAGACATGGTTTAAGACAATCCCCTGCAGTTCAAACCGAGCATCAGTATGGGGAAGAAAGGTGATTTGAGTGACTTTGAACGTGGCATGGTTGTTGGTGCCAGAAGGGCTGGTCTGAGTATTACAGAAGCTGCTGATCTACTGGGATTTTCACGCACAACCATCTCTAGGGTTTACAGAGAATGGTCCGAAAAAGAAAAAATATCCAGTGAGCAGCAGTTCTATGGGCGGAAAAGCCTTGTTGATGCCAGAGGTCAGAGGAGAATGGCCAGACTGGTTCGAGCTGATAGAAAGGCAACAGTGACTCAAATGTTTGAAATGTATGCTTATACAAAAAGCTCAATTTCTCTGTTTTTTCATCACAAATTGGAAAATTGCTCAAATAAAGCTATTTTCTAATGCTGATTTCTAAAGAACTTTTTATTCTGCTGAAACGAGAGTAATCTTTCTTTTGGTGGGTTCCATGTTTATATAGCAATAGAACAGAATAGTCTGTGGGCCTTGAAAAATCAGCCAAAATCCAGTAAAAGGGCCGGGAGCGAAGGGTCTTGCTGCGGTGAAAATGGCTGGGAGTGAATGAGTTAAAAGGATGTGAACTTTTTGGAATTTCTCAGATTTCTGCATAAAATCACAATCAAATGTGATCTGATCTTTGTCAAAATCACACAGATGATAAAACACTGTCTTCTTTAACTAAAACCACCCAAACATTTAAAGGTTTTCATATTTTCATGTGTCCCTTCATAAAGAAATTATAAATGCTTAAGCTAACAAACCCTATATAGGCCTATATATATATATATATATATATATATATATATTTTTTTTTTTTTTACCAAACCATTAGTTACCGTCTGGTTATGCATTAACTAATGCATTTACTCATGTTAATTAATATATTAATAAATGTGAGATAAGCAATTATATTAATTATTGTAATGTTACTTAAACATTAGTTATTGTCTAAAAATGCATTAACTAATGTTAATTAAGGGACCCTTACTGTAAAGTGTTCCCAAATAGTCGTTATTTGCAGCTCTAGCATAGCTTTAAATCATGTACTCTGTACAATGATAATAACGGGTATCTTTTTGTTTTTCTTTTTCTAAAAATAGATGTGTGTGTGAAACAAAAAAAGTGATTCAACATTTTTAATGACTCTTTAAGATGTCAGCGTGGTCTTAAAGAAACCACTTCCTCCCTATTTTTGGGTGACCTATTCTTCATGTGTACCATGCATGTCACCGGGTCACAACTTAAGACAGTGAAATGTGAAGAATGTCAAGCCCTCTTCAAAAGGGGCTATAAAATCTCAAGATTGAGAGAGATGCTTTCCCACGCAAGGATGCGTCAGTTGTGGGCTTTGTCGCGATGCATGCCAGTAATTTACAATGCAATATGTTATTTGAATCCGGTTTCAGACGAGCAGTAGAGTTCTTTCTATTGCAGTACATTGGTATAATGTGCAAACAATTCTTTGCTCTTATTTTTGCCATAGGGTGGTTGACATATAGAGAACATGAGATAACAGTTCTACCCAGTGTTGTTTTCATCAACGATGACGATAACGAATGTATGAATATAGGGCTGCAGCTAGGGAATATTTTAGTAGTCGATTAATCGATGAACTAGTTAATTCGAATAATCGAGTAAACGGATAAGGAACATGAAAAATTAAAATGAAGACATGAAGACGAACACAAAATGATTAAAATAGAACTAATAAGCGTTTTGTCCAAAAGACTAAGACGAAAATTAAGAAGGCTGTCAAAAACAAAACTGGTTCCTGTAAATAATAGTGCCTTTACATGCAATTGTGCTTGTGTTCGGCAAGGAACAGTAGTCACAAAATGGAAAAAAATTGAATTAACATGCAACACTTACCTAGTTTGATGTCCCCATCCAGCATGAGGAGGATGTTTCCGGCCTTCAGGTCTCTGTGGATGATCTTAATGCTGTGGAGGTAAGCTAGCGCCTCCAGCATCTGCCGGCATACCACCTTTATTTGGGGCTCAGTCAGCCCTCGATCCAACTCTGATTAAAGCAAAAGGTAGCAACAAAAGTAGGAAGGATGTAGAATCCATTATTGAACTGATGCCAACTTGCAAATTCTGGTTTACGTGGGAGGCTTAATCAAGTGACTCAATTCCACTATCTGAGCGACTACAAAAGGTCATCCAGGGATTCTAAGTGTCACAGGTAGTGTTGCTATGGCTAATCTGGGATAAGAGAAGGTGTGTTTAGTTAGTGGCAGTGGGGGTACACGCAAATATGAACACATGGATTACACTGTAAAAACACACAGGGGGTTTTCCCACAGCGAGGGCCTCCACTGTGTTGGCTGTCGGGGTCTTTCAAGGCCAAATTGGTTTTAGAAGAATTGTTGACAAAAACAGTAAAAAATGTGGCATGCGGAGAACTGAATGGGGTCATAAAGCATAGAAACAGCAAGTACTAAAAAGGTGACTTACCTAGCATTGTGGCATCCACAGCTCCACCTGGACAGAACTCGATAAGGATCTAGGGGGGAAATAAAGATACTATATTTTTCACATCAAGTACAATGAAATATTTTGTTTAAATCTGAAAAAAAAAAAAAACTAAACTGCTGTTGATGTTATAGCATGGGAGCATATTCAGTACATTACAGGTAGAGACGTCCCGATCGATCGGGTCTGATTACGTCATTTTTAAAGTATCGGAATCGGCAAAAAATATCGGCCATGCCTATTTTTTTTAATTAAATAGTTTTCTAATTGTATTTAACGTTACAGACATAATATGTTACACTCATCCAGAGTCTTTAGTTTAGGCTTAAGGTAGGGTTATCAAATTTATCCCGATAACGGCGGTAATTAATTTTTTTGTATTTTAAATGTATCACGTTAAAATATTTAACGCAATTAATGCATGCGCTGCACGACCCGCTCACACATTGTCGCGCTCAATCTGTAATGGCGCCATTTTAACTATATAGAGAGATAAAAGGCAGCGTAAAATGAGTAGAGTGAATTTTGGCAGCCTTTAGAACCTTTTTTAATTGGCTAAAGCCTTACAATCCCTCTCCCTACGATTAGAAACATCATGGGAAGCAATGTGGGGAAGCAAGGTAGCAAATAATCTTTATCTTAACACCTTATGTTATTTCCAACACAGAGAAGATACATCAATTGGTAGCACTACGCACAGTCATGGTTCCACTTCCCATCATGCATTTGGCCATGGTTACAGTATCATTAGATGGCAATATTTAGTCACAATATACAAAGTCACAAGTCTTTCTATCCGTGGATCCCTCTCACAGAAAGAATGTTAATCATGTAAATGCAATCTTGAGGATTTATTGTCATAATAAACAAATACAGTACTAATGTACTGTATGTTGAATGTATATATTCGTCCGAGTTTTATTCATTTTTTTCTTAATGCATTGCCAAAATGTATATGATCAGGAAAAATTACCGGGAATGATTGGATTTGAATCGGGAGCAAAAAAAAAGCAATCGGATCGGGAAATATCGGGATCGGCAGATACTCAAACTAAAACGATCGGGATCGGATAGGGAGAAAAAAAACATGAACGGAACAACCCTAATTACAGGTGTCTAATATTTCCAACTAGGCATATGCCGGTTACCGGTTTTTCAAGGTTTACTGTGGTATGAAAACATCACGGTTTCAAAACCATGAAAATTTTTTCGTCATACCGTAGTATGGTATTAGCCATTTTTTATGTACCAAAAACGCAGTGAGAAATCCGTTGCTTGGAGCGTCTAGAATAGACACAATGGCTGAAGGTGTTGAAACTACACCTCAGCTTTTTCCTCCCCTCAAAAAAAGTTGCTACTATGGGAGTACTTCGGCTACCGAAAACAGAACAGAAGGCCGCGGCCTTAGAGGAGGAAGGACAGCAGGGCCTCCAACATGATTTCACATTTACGTGACCATCATCAGTCACCTTACACTAAATTGAAGGTAAGTAAACGCTGTCGTGAACGTTTCCCATCAGCTAAGAGAGTTCACTCTAGCTGGTTTAGTGTGTCTAGCGATGGCAAAACAAAAACTAACGTCAGCTTGTTCACGAGGCAGATAATGGGCTAGTTAGCATGCCAAGATGGCGAACTAGTTTCCTCTCAACCATTAGCCTACTTTTGTAAAGTCTGCCACCATTGTCAACATCTGTACAAAATAACATTTTCATAATACAGCCTGTGGTGTTTTTTCTCTCTGGCGACTGTGATATATACTCATCGGCCACTTTATTAGGTACACCATGCTAGTAACGGGTTGGACCCCCTTTTGCCTTGAGAACTGCCTCAATTCTTCATGGCATAGATTCAACAAGGTGCTGGAAGCATTTCTCAGAGTGTTTGGTCCATATTGACATGAAGGCATCACACAGTTGGGGCAGATTTGTCGGTTGCACATCCATGATGCGAATCTCCCATTCCACCACATCCCAAAGATGCTCTATTGGATTGAGATCTGGTGACTGTGGAGGCCATTTGAGTATAGTGAATTAATTGTCATGTTCAAGAAACCAGTCTGAGATGATTACAGCTTTATGACATGGCGCATTATCCTGCTGAAAGTAGCCATCAGAAGTTGGGTACATTGTGGTCATAAAGGGATGGACATGGTCAGCAACAATACTCAGGTAGGCTGTGGCGTTCCAACGATGCTCAATTGGTACCAAGGGGCCCAAAGAGTGCCAAGAAAATATTCCCCACACCATTACATCACCAGCCTGAACCGTTGATACAAGACAGGATAGATCCATGCTTTCATGTTGTTGACGCCAAATTCTGACCCTACCATCTGAATGTCGCAGCAGAAATCGAGACTCATCAGACCAGGCAACGTTTTTCCAATCTTCTATTGTCCAATTTCGATGAGCTTGTGCAAACTGTAGCCTCAGTTTCCTGTTCTTAGCTGAAAGGAGTGGCACCCGGCGTAGTCTTCTGCTGCTGTAGCCCATCTGCTTCAAAGTTCGACGTACTGTGCATTCAGAGATGCTCTTCTGCCTATCTTGGTTGTAACGGGTGGTTATTTGAGTCACTGTTGCCTTTCTATCAGCTCGAACCAGTCTGGCCATTCTCCTCTGACCTCTGGCATCAACAAGGCATTTCCGCCCACAGAACTGCCGCTCACTGGATATTTCTTCTTTTTTGGACCATTCTCTGTAAACCCTAGAGATGGTTGTGCGTGAAAATCCCAGTAGATCAGTAGTTTCTGAAATACTCAGACCAGCCCTTCTGGCACCAACAACCATGCCATGTTCAAAGTCACTCAAATCACCTTTCTTCCTCATACTGATGCTCGGTTTGAACTGCAGAAGATTGTCTTAAACCATGTCTACATGCCTAAATCCACTGAGTTGCCGCCATGTGATTGGCTGATTAGAAATTAGGTGTTAACAAGCAGTTGGACAGGTGTACCTAATAAAGTGGCCGGTGACTGTATATGTGTATAATGTGTAGAGTCATACACAAGCACTCTGTCTGTTGCTCTCTCTCTCTCCATTAATTTTCAACTAATTAATATTACAAGTAGTAGTTGTATGTGTTTTACATAAAAACAATTTGATCATATATTGTTTAAGTCCATTTTTTTTTGTTTTTTCTTCTTCTAATGTAGAGCATCTTTAGCTGTTGGGTTTATTAATCTATAAATTCTATCAATTTAAATTTGATTTATTATATTTCAGTTATTTATTTTTTTGTCATTTATTTTAACATTATATTCATGTTGATCTAATTTCAAAATATGTTGTGAGTTTTTTTTTTTTTTAACCCATACATCTCAAAATAACACATTTTAGAGCAATAATTGCAATATTGTAATACCGTGAAACCACAGTATTTTTGCTTAAAGCAACACCTGGTAGTTTTTCAGTTTTGGTTGATTTTAGCAACACCGGTGGACAAAAGCAGTATTGTTTTGCCTTAAGGAAGACTGCGTTTCCTATGAGGACCAGCCTTGCGTTTTACCATGAGGACCAGCACACCCGAAACGTGTCTTCAAATCATCAAGCAATCAAAAATCAACCTCCCGGTCGCCAACAGTTGGATTAAACTACATTTCTGTTTCCAGCGGCTGTGTGAAGGACGAATAGTAATAAGGTAATAAATCCAGTTGTGGCTAAAAAATAGCATATGACGGTTAGACACCGTGTGGCTTAGAGTTGCTAGCCTCTCCACCCTACCTGACGAGTTGGTTGTGGGCGTCACGCCAGCAAGTGAAAGCTGGGCCAATGTTTATTCTGTATATCCTGGTAGCCCTCTTTTTTTTCTTCCTCAGACAAAACTTTTTGTCTCTTTAGTTGCTCTGCCATCTTTTTAAAGGTTGAAAAGTTGCCTCGTGTTGCTTTATGGTTATTATACCGTCAAAATCTCATACCGGCACATGCCAGTATTGCCAACAATACACTGGTATATGGATCATTGCGTCCTTAGGTAAAGAGCAGGATTTTGACTGAAGTTCGTGGGCCACATGAAGTGAGGTCAAAACACGAGAAGAGGAGGGAAAAAAAAAAAAAAAGAAAAACAGAAGACACTCCCTAAAATGATGTCTTGCTGGCCAACAGTAACCTCTAACAAGCATCTTTCAACTCCTCTCCTCCCATAGATTTACTAACTCTAACACACTGCATTCCATAGTGGAAAAGTAGTTAAATGCATATCATACCATGTTCTGGGACCCACTTAGTTCTCATTTTGTTGATGATTCATGGATGTCAAGGTTGGATTTTGCAATGCCGCACGATGAAATGGCGTACATGTAAACAAGGCGATTAAAAAAGAATGTCCTAAAACCATCACGTGATGTGTCAAAAACTACAAAAATTACAAAATTCAGGCTTGGACCCAGGTGTTGAACATAACTTCATGTTTTACATGGAATTCCTCACTAACACGCCTTAGCATGTTGCGGTCCACCATGTTGTTTTGGGAGGAATTCTCATATGAGCTTGATGTGTCCGTGCTGCTGTGATAGCCACATTTGAGTACTAGTGAAACATGAAATGAAACTTGAAGTTATGTCAACGTGTGTCCAAGATGGTGTTTTCTAATGTTTTTCCTTGTTAACAGACCGCTTGATGATTTAGGCACATTTTTTTGAATCATCCTGTATTTACATACACCTCCATGAAGTCCCCCCCATCAGATGCAAATTTATATAAAAATGTCAAATATTTGTGCTACGTTTGTGCTCGTTTCTGTTGTATAAAGCTTTGTGCTGCTATCATTTTTGAGATAAGAGATTCGAGTGATGACGTCACGCAGCCCCCCATTTAGTGCAAAATTGACCCAAAATAGGGCCATTTCTTTATGCTACGTTTGTGCCATAAAAAATTTCATTTGTGCTGCTATAGTTTTAAAGGTACTGAGATATTAACTCATTCACTCAATCACATAGTATGTTTCTTTTTATGCAGTCGTAATTTAGTTTCTAGGTTTATTTAGCCGTTTTTAGTGGGAATATGTATTTGACATAATTGATAAGAGCATTGTAAAACAACGCTAGCATTTTATAGCACTGCTCTCTTGTAGTACTCAATTTTTTTTTTTTTTTACCGTTTCAGGCTAAGTTTAGGTGTTTCGATCTATTTTTAATGAAAAATGCATAGTTTGAAAAAAAATATTCTGGATTTTTTTTTTTTTTTTCACATTTAAGGCTCTTTTGAAAGTGCGATTTTAGCAAGCTTTTGTTTTACATCTGCTAAAATTTATTCTGCAACGCTTTAAATGTTCCTAATCCGATTACTCGGTTCGTCAAAGTGGTTGATAGGTTAATGGACTACTAAAATAATCGATGGCTGCAGCCCTACTGCGTGACGTCATCACTCAAAATTAATATCTCAAAAACAATAGCAGCACAAACAAAACTTTTTACAGCACAAAGGAAGAATAAACGATTGACACCATTTTTAGCCATTTTTATCAAAATGGGGACCTGGTTGATCTCGGATTGGCCTATAAAAGAGTTGTAAATATCTTAAAAACGATAGCACAAACAAAACATTTTACAGCACAAACGTAGCACAAACAATTGACATCATTTAGATATTTAAGAAGAATATCACAGACCATCTAAAAAAAATGGCATATAAGTGAATTAAGAAATTCCACTTTTCTATCTTTTCTGCCCAGCTGTCAATCAGTTTGAGTCTATGTCGATTTACGGTCCCAGGTTCTACCGACCGTATAGTATTGATGTAGTAGGGAGGTCTGAAGGATTGGTTAATTGGTGATTTTCAGAGAATAACTATGATGTAATCCAGTTCTGTATATACATAACAAGCTCATATCTGTGACATGAGATCATAGCGCTCATCAGGCTCGCTATGATAACATTGTCAAAGCACCAGTGCGTTGTGTGGGGTGTGGAGTTTCACTATGGACAAAAAAGTTCACACAATGAAAGGGAAGTTGATGCAATCCAACAAGTGAGCATACCTTCAATCGCAAGCTTTCAATCAAAACAGTGCATGAAGTGTCGAACAAAACATGTGGTTTACTTAGTTCTGATCTGTTAAGTTTCACTTCAATCTTACCGTTACAGATTAAAAAAAAAAAAAAAAAAAAGAAAAAAGATGAAACTGTAGTGAATTACCGGTAAATTACTTGACATGAAAAAAAAACCTCAAGAGTAGATCGGTAAAGTGACCAGATTATTTGCACTAATGAATATACTGTAGTTGTTCGATATCGCGTAGCCGATTTAAGCATTTTAAAATATCTGATCACGACAACTAGAGGTCGACCAATTTATAGGGTTGATATATGGACTTTTCCCCCCCAAAAAAATCGGGTGGTTAAAAAAACTAAAAAAATAAGCCGATGAAAATAAGTGTGTGTGCAACCGTGGCTGACTGAAAGTAGGACCCCAGAAGGACCTCGCGGCACCTTGAAGGCAGGCTGCTACAAGAACCTTCAGGTTTCAAGATTGCATATTCTCTCATGCATGATAAAAAACAATGTTTTAAAGAGTTTACTAAGCTTGAGAACGCTAAACCGATATGACCGGATATCCGGCTTTACAGGTGAGAGACATGACTTTATCGATAGTAAAGTTACCATTCGACAGTAATTAGCCATTAAATATTCAAAGAACCGATAGTAGAGATAAGATTCGGCAATCGCGAGCACAAGAATCGGCTACTAGTTCCTGGTACAATGCATTGCATAATGTGATAATAATTTTGCTTTTACTTCACATGCTGCGCTTGTGTCATACACCACACAACGCACTTAAGAGTGTGTCCGCACGCATGTTATAATATGGACAAGCACCACTCACAGTCATGGTTGCCTCAACTTCCCATCATGCATTTCGGCAGAACCGCTAGTTGTCGCCGTCATTACCCGATCGTCACGGGCGTGTCATAACAACGCGAAAGCTAACAAAACCACTGTAACGCACGCTCCGTAGCGTTTTCTTCACAGCCCAAAACGAAACTAGTAGTGGCAACGAAGCAACTTGAAAAAACAATGGACAGTTTGAGCACCGACGCCAGGTAAGGGCGGCATATTGTTTCCACAAAACACAGCCTACTTAAACATGTGGATCAGTTGATCTTCCTCAAGAAAAATCTGCCCTTCAAAAAAGATATGGACAGTGATGAGGAATAAAAAATGTGGAAGCACAGGCATAAGTGAATGACTTTGCTGTGTATAAGGTTAAAGTAATGATTATTGACATGTCTGTCTAAAATCCATGTTTTTATTCCCCCAATTATACCAGTGGTAAAGCATAATTTATTATTTATTTATGATGATAACACTAGCAGGTTTAATTCTTTTTTTTCTAGAGCTGCTGCATATAATTAATATTTTTTGTTTGTAAGATGTTTACATTGAAAGTTTGCACTTAAATTACTTACCGCTTGTTCAAAACATCAGGAAATACAGTAATTGAATTACTGCACTTTATTGTTGTCTGTCACTGGAGTTTATTATGTTATCAATCATATCGAACAAAATGCCTTTTTTAAAATAAAAAAAACATACATTGGTATGAAATTTTGTTGTTTAATTTTGCTATTAGAAATGTGGTCTTTTTCATGTTTAAAATACTGTACGAACACACAACAAATGTTTACTATCATATCGTTTTCACTTTTTATCGAACTGTATCGTTCTTAAACTGTATCGAATCGCTCACCCTTAAAAATGTATCGTGTTTGAATCGAATCGTAACCTGTGTATCTAGGTACCTATTGAATCGGCCTCATGCCAGAGATTCCTAACCTTAGTGTTTACTGAGTGATCCTTTCACCCTAAATGTAACTCGTAGCTTTAGCATAGAATTCACTTTAGCATTAGCTTTACCATGGCGAGCATCCTCTTAAACGCTCACTTGCTTACATCTCGTTTATTTATTCGAAAATAATGTACTGCTCTTGCTGAGTGTGTATAATCATGAAAAGAAGTGCTGCGTTTGCTGGTTTGGTAGCACAAGACTGAATTAATATACCATAAGTCGAAGCTGTTGCAGCATTTTTTTAAATTGCCCTTATAATCTACGTGCTTTAAAATATGCTTTAATGCTTTTGATATTGGCGATCAGCTGATTTTTTTTTTTTTTTTTTAAGATATTGGCATTTGAAAATCCCATATCGGTCAACCTCTAATATCGGCATGCCTTTGTACAACGGCTGGTCACAGCTTGGCACAGCAGTTCTGCTTATTGACCATTAAATGTATCCCAACTAAGATGCTTGACATTTGTTATATGAGCATTATCATTACTAAGTGCCTATGACTGCAAAAAAGCATATTTATTTTATATTACACGCTGCATTTTGTGCTCCTAAATTAAATGGACCGCTTGGATGTGTGTGGATTTATTCAATTTTTTTAATCCCGCGCCATGAAAATGAGTGAGTCTCGGGTTGAGGATGAATGCGAATGTGACGTCACCTGGGTCAGTATCTCACAATACAGCATTGCTTTATTGCATGCAGATGGACTGCGGATTCATCGAATTTTGCGGATTAATTTGTTTATTTTTTATCACGCCAGCCAAATGAACTGCAGGGTTTTGTTGCTGCACCAGGGAGAGGCGTGAGCCTTTATGGGTTTCAAAAAGTTCCCGTTCCCGATTGGCCAAAAACAAGTCCAACAACTGGGGTACCATTGGACTTACGAGGAAGTGAGTAAACATCGTATTTTGTATTATGTCTAATACGGAGATGGCTTGCATTTTGTGGCTGACAATGCTCCTTGTCCACCGAGAATGCCACTCGGCCGACGACCGGCGGCTTGTAGCACACCCCCATCGGTCCTCTTCGCATGCCAGCCGGGAGAGCGCTGTACTTGGCTCATGCTCGCGCGGTTCGCCATATCGTCCAGACTTCCGATCCGTGAAGACAATCGGCAACCCCGCTACCGTATGACATGGTCCGGGGTAGTTTTGTGTGATTTTTTTGCTTCGAAAGGCGAGAATTAGACTCTGAAACGCCGCTCTGTTCGGGTTAGCGTGTCATCTAGCTGTCACGGCTCCTGGTTTGTTTACACTCTCCGAAGCTGGGGCGGGGAAACGACAAAAGCCGGACTAACTCCAGTGGCATAAAATATTGTTCGGGAAAGGCAAGAAGTCGACAGTTTTGACCATTATGGAGTAATTTTGACATGTTGTACTGAATAAATGCATTTTTAATATTTCATATTCCATTTAGCAGAAGACTGCTATTTGTCATTACCATACCATTTATTTAGCAATTGGGGAAAACTAAAAGATAAAAAGAATATCCTGTAAAAATATTGGAGTAGAGAGACTGAAACAATGGCATTTTGCTGCTCTGTTTGTCTCACTTTCCTCGTTCTGAATAATTCCCCCTCAATGGGCTGAATTCTAAATCAGATTAAATCGTGACCCTGCCGACGTCATCCTCAAGCTGGGGACGCTAGAGGGCTATAATGACAGGCAGGGGCTAAACAGCAGATTAAAAGACGAATTTCTCGTCATCTGCGCTTTGCCAAATTGTTGTATATAGTCGAATCGTCTCAAAATATGATTTTAATTCACATACTAATGCTATTTAAGATTTTTTTATGCTGTCGCAGGCACTTTAAAGCATCCAGTGGGGCATGACAATACAATTAGACATAAAATTTTAAGTCCACATCAATATAACGGTTAAAAAAATCATATGTGACAACTCCACAGTTGTGTTGTGTTTAAATGTCATGTTGATAGTTTATTGTATGCATGTATGCACCTGTTTCTTACTACAACACAAACATAAAAGAAAGCAAAACAAACCTTGATCCTCCTGCCTAATTATATGGCAAGTAGATCTCTATGGCACCTTTTGTGAGTTGCATCTTGAACAACACTGTGATTAACATAGGCCGATAAATATTAGCATCACCATGGCTATAAAACCCATATATGGAATTACTGGGATCGGGCTTCAGTAGCAGAACAACACTCAGCTAAACCTTTAACAGCGTTAAGACTCAGGATTCAGGCTGAGTTGTTGTAAGCGATGACGAATGTGCCCCGACTGGCCAAGCAACATTGCTATAGTGTGGTGGAACGTCTTGTATGGTCATTTTATCAGTTAAACCTACTTACTTTTAGTGCAAATGAGCACTTTCATTTGGAGAGTCTCCTGTATTTTAGTTTTCTACTGTATCTGACAGTCGAAAAAATGTGAAAAGGTGAAGGCTTAGCTGACGCAGCAGTGTCCCACCCCTTGTCACAGTTCTGTGATTTTTCTGCCTCATGCGGAGATAGAGCTGTAAAGAATGTAAAACTTTCAACGAAGACCTGCAGAGTCTCTGCAGTCCAATGAAATGAACGACCACATGCATTGTGAGAATAGTCAGTCATCTGTGTTTTCCCTAAGGTGTATCAAGCCGTGCCAACAAAGACAAAACAGACTGGGCCCTATTTTTATACACTGTCGAAATCTAGACCACCGCAAGTCTCAGCCAAAATTTCTCAGTTTTTGTAAAGGAGAAAAATAAATTGCAAATTCTTTTTTTTGCGCCATGTTAACGCCTCCTCTGTCAACAGTTAACTTTTCCAATAGTGCCTTATTCAACGTGACGCAGAAGAAAGCAAGGTGTCAGGTCAAGAGGTGACAACAGTGGGGCAAATAAGTATTTAGTCAACCACCAATTGAGCAAGTTCTCCTGCTTGAAAGGATTAGAGAGGCCTGTAATTGTCAACATGGGTAATCCTCAACCATGAGTGTCAGAATGTGGAAAAAAACAAAACAAAATCCCATTGTTTGATTTTTAAAGAATTCCAAATTAGAGTGGAAAATAAGTATTCGGTCACCTACAAACAAACAAGATTTCTAGCTGTCAAAGAGGTCTAACTTCTTCTAACGAAGTCTAACGAGGGCTAACGAGGCTCCACTAGTTACCTGTATTAATGGCACCTGTTTTAACTCATTATCGGTATAAAAGACACCTGTCCACAACCTAAGTCTCACTCCAAACGCCAAGACCAAAGAGCTGTCGAAGGACACCAGAGACAAAATTGTAGACCTGCACCATGCTGGGAAGACTGAATCTGCAATAGGTAAAACGCTTGGTGTCAAGAAATCATCTGTGGGAGCAATTATTAGAAAATGGAAGACATACAAGACCACTGATAATCTCCCTCGATCTGGGGCTCCATGCAAGATCTCACCCCGTGGCGTCAAAATGATAACAAGAACAGTGAGCAAAAATCCCAGAATCACTCGGGGGGACCTAGTGAATGACTAGCTGGGACCACAGTAACAAAGGCTACCATCAGTAACACAATGCGCTGCCAGGGACTCAAATCCTTCACTGCTAGACATGTCCCCCTGCTGAAGAAAGTACACGTCCAGGCCCGTCTGCGGTTCGCTAGAGCGCATTTGGATGATCCAGAAGAGGACTGGGAGAATGAGTTATGGTCAGATGAAACCAAAATAGAACTTTTTGGTAGAAACACAGGTTCTCATATTTGGAGGAGAAAGAATACTGAATTGCATCCGAAGAACACCATACCCACTGTGAAGCATGGGGGTGGGGAACAAACGGCAAAAAAGGGCAACAAAGTAGTGGCTTCGTAAGAAGCATTTTAAGGTCCTGGAGTGGCCTAGCCAGTGTACAGATCTCAACCCCACAGAAAAACTGTGGAGGGAGTTGAAAAGTCCGTGTTGCCCAACGACAGCCCCAAAACATCACTGCTCTAGAGGAGATCTGCATGGAGGAATGGGCCAAAATACCAGCAACAGTGTGTGAATAGCTTGTGAAAAGTTACAGAAAATGTTTGGCCTCCGTTATTGCCAACAAAGGGTACATAACAAAGTATTGACATGAACTTTTGGTATTGACCAAAGACTTATTTTCCACCATGATTTGCAAATAAATTCTTTAAAAAAATCAAACAATGTGATTTTCTGTTTTTTTTTCTACCCACATTCTGTCTCTCATGGTTGAGGTTTACCAATGTTGACAGTTACAGGCCTCTAATATTTTCAAGTGGGAGAACTTGCACAATTAGTGGTTGACTAAATACCTATTTGCCCCACTGTATTTTATTACCAAAAAGCTTTACTTTTTCAACATACAGTATATATTTAATCCCCAAAGGTAAATACAGGTAGTCATCAAGTTATGACATACCCGACTTACGCGCTTTGGACTTTACGACGCCATAGTCTCGTCCCCATTTTGTCTCCAGTACGTAGCTAACCTTTACCTTTATATTGAAATGTCTACGCAATGCATGCACGTTGCAACGATTGATCGACCGCTTGAAAAAAAATGCCTCAACAGCGAAAGCGCGTTCTCACTTTGTCCATTCCATGATTGCTCACTGGGATTACTGAAAAACAAACAAAATAAATAACACACATTAAGCCCCAACCTCCCAAATAAGTCCATCTCCACCATCCTAAGAGCAACCATTGCTTTAGGGGTGCCAAATTGAAATAAGCAAGTTGCTCTGCCCCACCCTGTACAAAATCTGTGGAATTTTTGGATAGTTATTTTGAGATTTAGGGCTACTTAAAGGGGTAATTCTGATTTATGCGGAAATTCGGGTTATGTCGCCAGCGTAGGAACGGAACTCGTTCGTAACCCAAGCACTACCTGTACTCAAAAAAAACCAAAAAAAAAAACAAAACAAAAAAAAAAAAAAACACTTCCCCCCCCAACACCAGAGGGTGCTGCAGCATCCTCATCACCCCACTTCCCGCGCCACTGGTGACACCTTTTTAAAACGATATATCGATTCTCAGTGGGAGCATACCGATAGCCTTTTGGGCAGTTTCGTGATATATCACTTTTTCGATATCTTGTCACACCCCTAATATACAACCCATATTTTGTCATACACATCGTAAGGGATTTGACAAAAAGCGAGTAAAGATGAGGAATTTACTATGTACTAGTCCTTCTCCAAAAATTACCAAGTTGTGATAAAGTTAATTATTTTCTGTAATGTACTGATAAACATTAGACTTTCATATATTTTAGATTCATTACAAACAACATAAGTAGTTCAAGCCTGTTATTGTTTTAATATTGATGATTTTGGCAAGTCAAGAAAAAACAAAAATCCCTACCTCAAAAAATTAGCATATTTCATCCGACCTATACAAAAAAAGTGTTTTTTAATACAAAAAAATTCAACCTTCAAATAATTATATCAGCTATGCACTCAATACTTGGTCGGGAATCCTTTTGCAGAAATGACTGCTTCAATGCAGCGCGGTATGGAAGCAATCAGCCTGTGGCACTGCTGAGGTGTAAGAAGGCCCAGGATGCTTCGATAGCGGCCTTAAGCTCATCCACAGTGTTCGGTCTGGTGTCTCTAAACTTCCTCTTCACAATATCCCCCAGATTCTCTATCGGGTTCAGGTCAGGAGAGTTGGCAGGCCAACTGAGCACAGTAATGCCATGGTCAGTAAATCAGTGGTTTTGGCACTGTGAGCAGGTGCCCGGTCGTACTGAAAAAAATGAAATCTTCATCTCCATAAAGCTTTTCAGCAGATGGAAGCATGAAGTGCTCCAAAATCTCCTAAAAGCTCGGTGCATTGACCCTGCCCTTGATAAAACACAGTAGACCAACACCAGCAGCTGACATGGCACCCCAGACCATCACTGACTGTGGGTACTTGACACTGGACTTCAGGCATTTCGACATTTCTTTCTCCTCAGTCTTCCTCCAAACTCTGGCACCTTGATTTCCGAATGACATGCAAAATTTGCTTTCATCATCTGAAAAAAGTACTTTGGACCACTGAGCAACTGTCCAGTGCTGCTTTTCTGTAGCCACGGTCAGGCGCTTCTGCCGCTGTTTCACACACGCCTGTGCACGGTGGCTCTGGATGTTTCTACTCCAGACTCAGTCCACTGTTTCTGCAGTTCCCCCAAGGTCTGGAATCGGCCCTTCTCCACAATCTTTTTCAGGGTCCGGTGACCTCTTCTGGTTGTGCAGCATTTCCTGCCACACTTTCTCTTTCCCTCAGACTTCCCACTGAGGTGCCTTGATACAGCACTCTGGGAACAGCCTATTTGCTCAGAAATTTCTTTCTGTGTCTTAGCCTCTTGCTTGAAGGTGTCAATTATGGCCTTCTGGACAGCAGTCAGGTCAGCAGTCTTGCCCATGATTGCGGTTTTGAGTATTGAACCAGGCTGGGAGTTTTTAAAAGCATCAGGAATCTTTCTCAGGGGTTTTGAGTTAATTCGTTGATTCAGATGATTAGGTTAGTAGCTTCTTTAGAGTACCTTTTCATGATATGCTATTTTCTTGAGATAGGGATTTTTGGTTTTTCTTGACTTTTTTGCCAAAATCATCAATATTAAAACTTTAACAGGCTTGAAATACTTCGGTTGTGTGTAATGAATCTCAAATATATGAAAGTCTAATGTTTATCAGTGCATTACAGAAAATAATGAATTTTCTCAAAATATGCTAATTTTATTTTAGAAGGACTAGTAGTGTCTGGATGAGGCAGAAAACATATCCAAAATGTGGCGTTCGCAAACAGGCAAGGATGTTTGTGCACAAAAAAACTCCACATCTGAATGTTTAGGAGGGGTGGGGGCTGGGACGGGGGTGGCTTAGGAATTCCAACTATGGCCAACAAAAACCATGACAACATGACAATAATGTGAGCGACGCCACAGATGTTTGTGTACACATGCAGCATTTTTGTGAGAAGAAGCCTACTTACTCTTTATTTTTACGACTAAAACAATTGTAAACACGACACGTTATATTTTTTAATCCAGTTTCAGAGTTTATTCATTTGTATTTAAAGGGGTGCAACATTACTAACACAACTAACTTTAGTCTTTCGGCCGGCGTGTCATTTTTAGAATATTCAGGGTCACAGGGCTGTAATACGGTCATTATTTTCCTTGGCTAGAAGAACCTGGAGATTAAGGAGGGAGTTGGACAATTTATACTTCAGGAAAAACAGCTCAAGCAGAACTAAAAAGAATACACTCCACATTCCTGCATCAGGGGCAAGCTCGGGTCGCCCCAGATGCATTATGCCACCCAAGGGATTTCCACTCTCTCTCTCTATTGTTACCTTTCATTTTCAAACAGACCATTCTCTCTTGGGAGAAATAAAGCTTTGATGACATGTTTCCCTAAAATATCAAGTCAGCTACAGAGAGAAGAGGACATCCTGTCAACATGTGCAGCAATTTGTTTAATTTTTACTTCTATTGTGCTCTATTTGAAGGTATCTGATAAGATGTACAAAGTCACCCGTCTACATTAATGTGTGAGTTGGTGTCGCCTACCCAGAGGTGGTTGTTGTAGTAGTAGGCATCCAGCAGTTTGACAATATATCGATGGTCGCATTTGGCCAGGATTTCAATCTCAACCATGTAGTCCTCCAGCTCTTCCTCGCATTTGGTTTCGATGACTTTGGCTGCTGCCAAAACGCCAGTCTCCTTATTGCAGGCCTAGTGGATATGACAAAGACGTTTAAGAAAATATTAAATACAATAAATAAACACTTTTGGCCATTAGGGAACAATGAGGTATTCTCGTGGAGAGTTTTTCAACTGGTGTGCCGTGAGAGATCGTGAGATGTGCCGCAAGAAATTACCCAATTTTTTTTTTTTTTACGTCGTCTGGCGGAGGAAAGAGTAGGTAGAAGGTTGCAGTTGTGTGCAGATGAGCGAGGTATTTCTTCAGTAGTTTTCAAGAACTGCTCGGATTTCTAGCCATTGGCTACCTTATCCATTTAAAAAATATATATATAATCTATAGAGGTGTGCAACATTTCCGATTCTTAGATTATTCGCAATTCGGCCGTGGAAGATTCGAGAACGATTCACAAACATCCAAATTCCGATTATTGAAATATGCCAAGTAAAGCGGAAGTACAACACACTCAGCGCGCCGTGCGGTCTTCGGGACGGAACGGAGCGGGAGTAGCTAAACATCATGCTTCTCATTAACCGGCCCCTCGGGTAATGCCAACGCTCAACTCACGGCTCTAGCTCAACTCATGCCACGAGATAAAAAAACACAACAACATACCTGACTGCTGCCGAAAAGCTGCTACAAGTACAGTTACATAATGTTACGGTAGATATCATTTATATAGGACTAGATGCAATATAGACTCGGTAGCGGTAGCAGCACATCTGTAAAAAGCTAGATGCCGGCGTTAGTAAACGGCCGCCATCTTAAAGCAGTAAACTTCCCTGCAATGCTGTTGTAGCGAACCTTCCAAGCAAACCTAATTAACTTTTTATCTAAAATACTAATACTAATAATAGGGTTAAAATATTGACTTGAATCTATCTTTAAAAAAGTTTTAAAACTTTCACATGTCAAAAGTAGACAAAAGGGAAATAATGGAATAACGGGAGCAATTTTAACAACTTTAACGGTTGATTCACAACATTAAATTAATTGAATGTAGTTTAAAGCTGCTGATACAGAATGGGGACTGGAGTTTTTTTATTTAATGTTATTTTTGTGTATTTGTTTACTGCTGTATGTTAACTTGATACTGAAATAGTAGTTTGGTTTAGCCTGAGAGTATTTTTGAACAATTTTGGAACTAATGTACAAAAAAAAAAAAAAAAAAAAAAAAAAAAAGGAGGGGGGTGCATCAATAATCGTTTTATAATCGAATCGGAGCCTCTGAATCGTAATCGAATCGTTAGGTGCCCATAGATTCCCAGCTCTAATAATCTATAACGTCATTAGATTGGCAGATGATGGTATTTTGAAGGACGCTCAGCCTTGTTAACAGCAAGCGGACGTCTGGCGGAGTTGCAGTAGGAAGAAAGGAGTGGGTTGAAGGTTCGCGGTCGTGTGAAGGTGAGCGAGTTCTTGCTCGCGTCACCTTCAAGAACTGTGCAGATTTCTAGCCATCAACACCTTGATGTCCATGACAATGTGTTGGAATAAAACACAGGGGGAGGATTGACGGTAGTCACATATGGATAAAATGGAAGGATAATTTTGTGTATATCAATACTTGACGACTCTAATCAAATGATGTACGGTAGACGTGCTGGGGTCTACATTGTCGCGGACGAGGTGGCTGATTGAATGTTTTTTTTTTTTCTGTAGTGTATCCTATTAAGAATGACGCACAACGTGACTACTTCGTTGTACGTTGCCGCCTTCGTTACAATATTAATGAATTAAAAGAATGTTTGTGTCATGTTTTTCCTCCTAGAGAAATCATATTAAAACTATATATTTGCCTTCCCCATATTTTTCAATTTCAAACAATTTTGAAAAAGATCCAAGGAGCCACTAGGGCAGCACTGAAGAGCCGCATGCAGCTCTAGAGCCACGGGTTGCTGACCCCTGCCCTAGTGTTAGTCAAGGTAAATGAAAGCGAAGACAAAGTTCAAAGGCAAGGCAATCGAGTGAAAGCTATGTTTCGTCCGGATTTACTTCACCGGGGATGAGATGAAACCTACCCCATTATGTTTCACGTTCCATCAAATATCACACTGAGTAAGTATAAATATTGAGAAATTATATTTTAACATACTGTACAGAAAGTCATTTTGGAAAATTTTTAGTTTGTGGTGCGCCACAAGATTTTATTTCAATGTAAAAACGTGCCGTGTCTCAGAAAAGATTGAAAAACTCTAAAGGAAGTGTTCCGGAAATGTCAATTTTTTGGGGGGGTTTCAGCATGACTGTATAAATTTACTCAGTCATGAGCCCTGACCGCAACCTCAAACACCTTTTAAATGAACTTCAAAACAAGATTAGGAGCAACATCCTCTCTAAAGCCTTGTACTGTGCACTGGTATGCATATGCAATCATGCATCCCCCCGGTGACCTACAGGAAGCTGACAGACTAAACAACCAATTGACTTCTAATGTCTCCCTATTTGACAGGAGCTGTGGGAAAACATCTGAATCAACAGGAGGTCAAAGCTACACCCATCACATTCACTGTGTTCGTGTGCTCGTACAGCGAGTGTGTGTGTTGGTCAAACAGACCCATGAGGGGCACCCCAAGGTGCGAGTCAACAAGACGTCTCCTACAACCATCAAACCGTCAGTCAGCCAGCCACTCAGTTAACAAGGCTCGAAACAGTAAACACCGAGACACCAGATACTTTCATTCCACTGTGAACATCTCAGCACTCCTTTAAACACACTCTCATCCAAAAGATGGTGACAATTAGGGATCGCATATTTTTGCACCTGAGTCCAAGTCAGAGTCACCTGATTTTGAGAATCTACGGATACAGAGTCCTGATCTGATACTAAGAAAAAATATATATATTAGGGCTGTCAAAGGATTAAAAGTTTTAATCGAGTTAATCACAGCTTAAAAATTAATTAATCAAAATTAATCGCAATTCAAACAATCTATAAAATATGCCATATTTTTCTGTAAATTATTGTTGGAATGGAAAGACACAAGACGGATATATACATTCAACATACTGTACATAAGTACTGTATTTGTTTATTACAACAATAAATCAACAAGATGGCATTAACATTCTGTTAAAGCGATCCATGGATAGAAAGACTTGTAGTTCTTAAAAGATAAATGTTCGTATATGTTATAGAAATTTTATATTAAAACTCCTCTTAATGTTTTCGTTTTAATACAATTTGTAAAATTTTCAATCAAAAAATAACCTAGTAGCTCGCCATTGTTGATGTCAATAATTACACAATTCTCATGGTGCTGAACCCATAAAATCAGTCGCACCCAAGCGGCAGCAGAGGGCAACAAAACTCCAAAAAACACAAGTAACAAGTGCATATGACCCTGAGCTGTCATTTTAATCTGTTTGAGCGGGGCATGTGCGTTAATTGCGTCAAATATTTTTACGTGATTAATTTAAAAAAATAGTTACCGCCCGTTAACGTGAACATTTTGACAGCCCTAACATACATATATATATACATATATAAATATATATATATTATATATATATTAGGGCTGTCAAACGATTAAAATTTTTAATCAAGTTAATTACAGCTTAAAAATTAATTAAGCGTAATTAATTGCAATTAATCGCAATTCAAACCATCTATAAAATATGCCATATTTTTCTGTAAATTATATATATATTCTGTAAAATCATTTGTTGGAATGGAAAGACAAGACACAAGATGGATATATACATTTAACATACGGTACATAAGGACTGTAGTGGGCATTTCACTCTACTGTCATTTAAATCTGTCTATGCTGTCCTCACTCCGAAGCGTCTACTTTTTCCAAAGCTAGACAGCTAGTGAACGACACCTTAATAATCAGACTTCTTCCTTTTTCATCTGATTTATTAATAAAATGGCCTCAAACCATTGTCCTCTTTAGACCGTAGTGAAACTACAAAAAAAAAAAAGTACACAAGCATTGCATTAGCAACAACGTTAGCTTAGCACGCTATACAGGTTCACTAAACATAAACAAAAAGCGTCTCATACAAAAAGTATAACATTTCGCTTACTAACATAATATGTACATTCTTTACAACAACCATACTTACGGACAAATCTTGTCCAAGGATCATATAAGCACAACATCACAACGTAGGCGTCAGCCCGAGACGTCGTGCCGCCATATTGAACTGGCAAGAAAGCAATAAACCATGTCGCAAAGCGACCACAAGAGTTCGCTGTTAGACAGCACAAAAAAACTTGCTGTAAAACTTACCAAAAGGCAGAATACTGTCTGAGCGGGACATGTGCGTTAATTGCGTCAAATATTTTAACGTGATTAATTTAAAAAATTAATTACCGCGCGTTAACGCGATAATTTTGACAGCCCTACTATATATATTTTTTTAACAATAGTTCCAAACATGTTACTGTCCCACCTTGCAGCCTTCATAATGTGAATTATTTTTAAAAAAGAATAACATATAAAAACGCTTATCTTTATTAAATGCTTCATTGAGTCCACTCACACTTTGACGCTCACGCTGCTGAGAACAGCCTCTCGCTTACACAATGAGTTGCCAATAGACATGTGCCCAATACCAGTTTCGAGGTATACTGTGGTATGAAAACATCACTGTTTCAAAACTGCAAAAATTTTCCGTAATACTGTCTCTGAGGTATTAACTTTTTTATGTCCCAAAAATGCAGGTGCAAGGCTAAACCGTCACCCACCGGTTGGTGCTCAGTGGCAGTGAGTCTGCTGTGCAACACGATGGCTGGAGGAGGTGCAACCCCTGAACTTTTTCCCCCATCAAAGAAAACAAAATCGCTGGTATGGGAGTACATCGGCATAAGAAAAGTTACAGATGGACGCAGCGTAGAGGAGGGCCAACCGACATGTGAAACATGTTTGCGGAGGGTGGCCGCCGAGGACGCAATACTTCCAATATGATTTTGCATTTTTGAACGTTTCCCCACCAGCTACGAGAGTTAGTAGGTTAGTAAACACTAGAGGTGGGAATCTTTGGGCACCGAACGATTCGATTACGATTCGATTACGATTCGGGGGCTAAGATTCGATTATAAATCGATTATTGATGAAACGCCCACAAGCCATTAGCTGCTTTTAATGTTTCATACATTAGTTACAAAAATTGTACAAAAAGCATCTTAGGCTTAAATAAACGACTATTTCAGTATCAAATTAATAGTTCGAAACAGTAAATACTCAAGTCCCCATCCTGTATCAGCAGCTTTAAACTACATTCAATTAATTTAATGTTGTGAATTAACCGTTAAAGTTGTTAAAATTGCTCCCGGTATTCCATAATTTCCCTTCTGTCTACTTTCGACATGTTAAAGTTTTAAAACTGTTTAAAGATAGGTTCAAGTCAAAATTTAGACGATTTAGGAGTATTTTAGATAAAAAGTTAATTAGATTTGCTTGGAAGGTTTGCTACAACAGCCTTCCAGGGAAGTCTAATGCTTTAAGACGGCAGCTGGCGGCCCATTCCTCATTGCCTCCCAAAGACCGCGCTGACTGTGTTTTAGTTTCGCTTTACTTGACATATTTCAATAATTGGAATTTGGATGTTTGTGAATCGTTCTCGAATCTTCCACGGCCGAATCGCAAATAATCTAAGAATCGGAAATTTTCGCACACAAACACCGTCATGAGCGTTTCCCACCGGCTACGAGAGTTAACTCCAGCGTGATTAGTGTGTCTAGCGGTGGTAAAACATGGTGTTTTATTCTCTCTGGCAAGTGTCTGTGTTAAGTATGTATTAGGTAAACATGATACGAGTCATACACACATGCTTTTTATGGAAACTAATTCAATTATTTTTGTTCTGATGGTAATAATGTTGAGCTGTGGCTGTGTGTTTAGGCTCACAGGAAGGACTGCATTTATTTAAATTTTATTTAGAATATTTCAGTTTATTTTTGTTTTGTTTTTTAATTCATTTAACTTAACATTATACTTATGTCCCAATTTGCCAATATGTTTTGAAAAATAAAAATCCTGTACAATGGAAAAAAAGGTTTTTTTTGTTTGTTTTTTTTTTAACCCAGATATCTCAAAGTAACACATTTTAGAGCTTTAATTGCAAAACTGTGAAATTTTTGCTCAAGGTTATCATACCTTCAGAATCTCGTACCGGCACACGCCAAGTTGCCACAGCACACTTAAGCAAGTTGAACGATGAATGACACATTTGTGCCTTTGATCGTAGTGCTACCAGGATTATCTGGCAAGATCAAAGCTACAAACCTGTCAACCATCGTTAACCTTAAGTACCAAATGCAAACTGGACAGTTTGGTCACATTGCTTAGGAGGAAGGAGTGTGAGAGGCCGGGCGCTGTACGAGCATGAAGCAGAAAAACAAATATACATCTTTGAATTAAAAACCCAATCCTTTGATCCGATTCCGATACGCTGGTCTGATTTCTAATCACATGATCGGATCAGGACATCCCTTACGACAACCATGAAATAGCTCTTCTCAGACCTCCAAATGTAAGCTGTCAAGTGTCAACCACAACCAATGAAATTCAAACCTTCAGTTTATTAAGCCCCCATATTGCGAAGAACTTTTTTCTCAGCGCTGCTGTTAGGCATTTTTGCAACCAATCCTGTAGTTTTCCAACAGGGATCCTTACAGGAAAGAGGCATACGTGTCTGTTTACATGCACAAAGGTATAAATTGTACACAAGTCCCTAAGAGGAAATAACTAGGAAAGTCTACTTGAAATTACTATAACGTCAATGCACGACTGTGGAATGTTCAGTCACATGCAATGTACTTACAAGTTCCTGTTTACACAGAAAACGTCAAGTCACTTTTATGAATACAGTCTTTAATCACAACTAGGGATGTCCCGATCACACGAGTCACCTGATTTAGAGAATCTGCCGATACCAAATCCCAATCCGGTACCGGGAGAAAAAAAAAGTTTTTATTTGAAAAAAAGTTCCAAACATGTCACAGTAGTTTACTGTATGTCTCAAATGGCCTCACAGGTTCACAGTCAACACACAATAGCAACATTCATTGATTTAAACCCACAAAAGAGCAAGAAAAAAACCTAAGACTCCCAACAGGGGACAATAGGAAAAGATGGGGCAGTAGTCTAGTTCTACTCAATTTTGGTCCAGATCTCAGTTTAATCTTCATCATTCCTTTACTACAATCCAAGGTACAACCTAAATGTATTTCACTGAGCAAAATGAAAAGCTTTGACTGGCTGTACCAGTCACAATCTTGACCGAGAAAGGCGTCTCAAGGCTAACGTAGATTGCTGACATCTTGTTTTTCCCGTTTATAAATCTCCAACACAAGCACAGCCCTACCTCATAACCTCACTCATTGTCTGCCACACAGTCCATTTTTTTCATCTAACATCTCTGCCTTCATACCTCGTCTGTTTATCCATCACTCTACAGTGTCATACCGAAGGCTGCCATCTGTTGCAACTAACAAGACCTGGTGAAACTACAAAAACTGATGTTAATAATAGGGCTGTCAAACGATTAAAATTTTTAATCGAGTTAATTACAGCTTTAAAATTAATTAATCGTAATTAATCGCAATTCAAACCATCGCTAAAATATGCCATATTTTTCTGGGAATTATTGTTGGAATGGAAAGATAAGGCACAAGACGGACATAAACATTCAACATACTGTACATAAGGACTTGATTTTTATTATTTATTATATCAATAAATCCACAAGATGGCATTAACATTATTAACATTCTTTCTGTTAAAGGGATCCACAGATAGAAAGACTTGTAGTTCTTAAAAGATAAATTGGAGAATAAGTTATAGTAATTTTGTATTAAAACCCCTCTTAATGTTTTCGTTTTAATAAAATTTGTCAAATTTTCCAATCAAAAATAAACTAATAGCTCGTCATTACTGACGTCGCTAAGCGGGATGTCACATGGGCTCCCTGCCGTTTTCCCAAGTGTCTTTGACTACGTATGGTAGTGATTGAAATACACCACAAGGTGTCAATGGCGAGTTTTAAATTAGAGATCTAGCCAAGCAAAGTCTGAGTAAGTTTTATGTGTATTTTGCGTAACTGTTTTGATTGGGAATGCCAGTTCTCTTTGCATTGAGCGCTTTTATTTTACTGTACTGTACTGTAGCGACTTAACTGTTCCGCCGAAATGCATGATGGGAAGTTGGGCAACCATGGCTGTCAGTGGTGGCTGCAAATGGAATACAGTATGTTCTGCGCTGTGTTCAATTAAGCGTGTTGAGAAAAAGATCCCTCTCCTGTGAGAGATAGGGATATTACTTTTGTTGTGCTTTCACTAAATGATACTGTAGCAACTTAACTGTTCTGCCCAAATGCATGATGATAAGTTGGGCAACCATAACTGTCAGTGGTGCCTGCAAATGGTATACAGTATGATCTGTGTTGTGTTCAATTAAGCGTGTTAAGAAAAAGATAATCTACTGTCATTCTTCCCCACATCGTTCGCCACAATACTTATACCTGTTGTGAAAGAGTTGCCAAAGCTTAAGCCAATAAAAGGCGCGGTACAGGGACCGCCTGTGTCCACTCGCATTTCTCTGCCTTTTCGCTCTCAATGTGCTAAAACGGCGTCATTGTAAACTGTTTGAGGCAACGCATGAACGGGTCATTCCGTGCATGCGTTAATTGCGTCAAATATTTTAATGTGATTAAAGTAAAAAATTAATTACCGCACGTTACTGCGCTAAATTTGACAGCAGATAATAATCATCATGCAGACAATTTGTCTTCAAACACAATGGAACTTTACAATGATCCCAATTCTAAGATCACTAAAACTATTTGTTTTCCTGTCTAACTGACCCAGAATCTGTTATGTCAACTATTTTTCACATACAAGCAAAGTTTAACAACCGGAAGCGAATGCTACTTGTTCAATTTGCCGCAAACGCCAATCAGCTATTGTCACAATCCCTTCATGTCTCTTGTGGTCTTTGCTCTTTTATAGTTGCATCAATGAGGCAAAAAATTTGCAACAGAAAAGCACATAACTCAGGGCTCAATTCAATTGAGGATATTCATGACTTGGCCAGCCCTAGGTCTAGCGATAATAGTGCCGCAATGTTTAATCGATTAACTCAAGTATTAGATTAGAAAAAAAATATTCGAATTAAATTTTGCTGCTTCGAGTATTCGTTTAATTAAAGCGGCTTTTTAATGGTTTATTTTGAAAGTGTTCATATTTAGTTTTATTGATTTGGGAGGCTACACTGCCCTCTAATCTGCCTCATTTGACATGGCTGAATCCAGCTGCTCCCTATTAGGAGTTTTTGTTTCAGCTAATGTTTTTTTAAAGCATTTGTAATTTAGTTTAAAGGTATATTTAGCCGTTCTTTTTGTGAGAATGTGTTTGAACTATTAACTCATTTGCTCCCAAAAACGTATAAATACGTTCTATTTTTAATTGTTTCAGTGTCCCAAAGACGTATTTATATGTCTTTTACGGGTTTTTTTTCCACAAGAGGCATCTCTAGGTTCTGATTCAACCTAGCTCCAAAGCACAATGCTGAAAATCCCTTTTAAAGCAATAAAACTGGCCAGTGGAGGGCAGTAGCACATTTGGTAAGACCACCAACCCGATTCAACGGAACGGCTGGGCCGCATGGCCAGGGCGTCGGCGGAAGACGACCGAATGGACGTCCAGGATGCCAGGCGGCGGACGACCGAGCAGAACAACCGGGAGGATGCCCGGGATGCCAGGTGATGGACGACCAAGCAGAACGAGCGGGACCACCAGTGCAGCGGACGATGTCGTTGAGTCCGTGCTACTCGCCGAGCAGAGTCCGCGCCGCCGTGCTAGGCCACTCACATCCCCCGCACCCTCCAGTGTCTCGCACATAAACGCACACGGCCAAACCAGTTCCCCCCAAGGGACACAAGTTCCCCAGGCAAACTCAGCCATGAGGCAGTGGTCGTCACATTTTTTTTTTGTGGTGACCATTAAAAAAAAAAAAAAAAACATCTTTATGAGACAGGCAGCAATGAGGGAAAAGTTTACCCCGGCTGTCGCAGCCACAACAGCGTCATCTCTCAGTTAGTTATGTGTAAATAAACTGTTACTTTGCTATCAAAAGCCCTATTTGTCTTGTTGTTTATGTTATTTTGTAAAAGTGTAAACATTATTCAAATGTTTGGGAGGTAACTAAAGCAAAAAATAGCTGTATTTAAGTTATGTTTGAAATGTATGCGTTTACAAAAAGCTCAATTTCTCTATTTTTTCATCAGAAAATTCCTCAAACTAAGCTATTTTCTAATGCTGATTTCTAAAGAATGGAAAAAGATATGAACTCACTTTTCCTGCTGAAAGAAGAGAGTCTAATCTTTCTTTTGGTGGGTTCCATGTTTATATAGCAACAGAACAGAATTTTCTGTGGACCTTGCAAAATTAGTCATAATCCAGTAAAACGGCCGGGAGCGAAGGAAGTTGCACCGGTGAAAATGGCTGGGAGTGAATGAGTTAAGAGCATTGTAAAAAAAAAAAAAAAAAAAACATTGGCATTTTATAGCATTTAAGCTAGCGGACTTTTGTTATGCAAGTTAGCCAATTGTTCTTTTGTTGTACACACAGTATATCTTTATTTTTTTATACCGTTTTGAGGCTCGGGTGAGGTATTTTAATTCTTTATGTTCCTTATCCGATTACTCGAACTAACTAGTACATCGATTAATCAATTACTAAAATAATCGATTGCTGCATCCCTAATCCATAACATAAAGTGATTAACAATATTGAATCACAATTTAGAGAAAAGTCCCTTTGTTCTGGTGTACTTGGAGCGTCTCGTATTAGGGCAGTTTTTTAACCCAGCAGCACAGCAGTTCCTCTCTTGCGTAACCTTGCTGACTGACTCAAAGCATGAATTAAAGCATTGACAGAAAGAAACTGGGTGTGAAGTATACGTATGACACAGCGGTGCTTAGACTGCACTTGGAACACTGGTCTAGCCAACATGCAACATATTGAAGACAACATTTCTAAATGGAACAGGTAAAGCAGGTTACTCAGATTGGGAAATGATGAACTGCCTGGCCAAATGATGAATGACACAGTAATTCATACGAACAACTTATGGTACGTAGGTATGGTAGTCATTTTTAGGGCTATAGCTATTGATTATTTTAGTAGTCGATTAATCTATCAACCAGTTAGTTTAAATAATCGAGTCATCTATGGAGGTAGATTTGTGTCTTTACTATTCAATCCACACAAAAAAAAGTTGCTGGTAAAGACCAGGGGTGGGCAAACTATTCCACAAAGGGCCGCAGTGGGTGCGGGTTGTTGTTCATACTCATCATGAGGACAGCCTTTCACCAATCTGGTTTCTTACAAGTGCAATCAGTTGATTGCAGTTAGGTGCTTCTTGTTTCCACTGAAACCTCATTGGTTAAACTGTCTGTGCTGAATCAGTTGGAACAAAGACCAGGACCCACTGAGGCCCTCGAGGACCAGTTTGCCCACCCCTGGTATAGACAGTCGACCCCGCCACCATGTGACATGTTCCGGGGTACATTTGTGTGCTTTTTCATTTTCGAAAGGCGTGAATAAGACTTAGAAACGCCGCTCGGTTCGGGTTAGCATGTCGGCTATCCGATTAATCAATCGATGGAATTTTCAGTAGAATACTCGATTACTTAAATATTCGATAGCTGCAGCCCTATAGGTTTGTGCTTGTTTTTGCTGTAAAAACGTTCGTTTGTGCTGCTATCGTGTAATAGATATTGAGTCCTTAATTTTGAATTATGAGCGCGTACCAACTCAATAACAGAGGGGTGTCCCAAAAAACTAGCGCAAACATAGGATATACAAATGGCACCCCTTCAGGTCCATTTTGCAGTATATGGGGGTTGCAAGTCTGAAAGGGGCTTAATTTTAATGACTGATGTGGGAAAAGAGGAATAACATTGTGGAGAAGCAAAAAGTAAAAAAACAAAAAACACATTAAATATGTTTAAAACTACAAATGAACCCAAAACTAAACCAAACTTTTTTTAACAACTGATACAGTATGTCTGGAGCAGCAAAAAATTCAAAGCCTTGTACAAGCCTTATAATTATCAATACTAGCTATATCAGCCTACTATAAAAATGACTAAGTTGGCTAGAAATACATAATTAGCCTTCATGATTAAATGTTTATTTTCCCTGCAGTGGATCCTATAGTGCACCACGTGACTACTCTGTTGTACGATGCCACCACAAGTTTAACTTCATTACAATATTAATGAATTGAAAGAATGTTTGTGTCATGTTTGTCCTCCTAGAAATCCTATTAAAACAAAAAATATATTTCCCTCCCCCATCTTTTTCCATTAAAAAAAATAAAAAATAAAATAAAAATAAAAAAAGCATCGCTAAAGAGCCGCATGCAGCCCGAGAGCCGCGGGTTTCAGACCGCCGTCGTAGTCCTCCTCTTTCCTTTTTATTTGACCCTCGTAAGTACTACATTACCACAACAATAACAGTCCTTCTGTCAACTGACCCATTTACAGGACTGGGGGAATTCTAATAGCCGTGTAAAGAGTTTTACTTGATTCGGTGAGAAGGTGAATAGTTTTTTCCCCGTTGTTCGGGAACTAAATTTCCACACAAACGCACATCGAGGTACCATTAACTTAGCAAGGAGAGGTATGAGAGACATTTTTCGAGTGTCCCAGAGCTCCCGGAATTTGGGTGGGGGGCGTGGGGGGGTGGGGGGGGTGCATTTATCAAAGTTTCGTCAGCCGTAATTTGTCTGAAGTTGGCGCGCTGGTGTTTTGCCGAAAAATAGCCACTCCACGCGAAATGTCCCCCCTGACGGGAGCGCCCACACGTCACTCGTACAAACAGCCTTTTCTTACCAATCGATGGACACGGAAACGACGTTCTTGTACCGTGAATATGCATCATTTTACTCTGCTTGAACTAATAAATATTTTACTGTGACCAACGCTCTGAAAATAGAGCAAGGCTTTATTTTGGGCCCCACCTCTCCGCGCAAGTTCACTCAAAGTTTGCTTTACGTCCAAGACGGCCGTCCACCGCTCACTTTCGCCGAAAAGTCCGATCCAAACTATTGTAATGCCCCGGATATGGGGAAGAAGGAGAGAAGTCTGTATTTGCTTACCCACTTGATTGTGGTAACAATAATACAGAAAAACAATAACAAAATAACAGCGTGCTGCTAAGACATGCGACCGCTATCTCTCGCTATCTCGCTCGTTCTCCCATTCTTCCTACTCGTTCCCCTTGCGCCTCTTAAATAAATAAAATACTACTCTAAAATGCTACTCTACTACCCGCGCGCGCTCTCGCGGGTAGTAGAGTGGAGTGGGCTACAGCTGTGTAATCAGCTGACTGACGCATCTGATTATTATCTTCTTTTTTTTATTCGGCGGGGGGGGGCAAACGAGACTGTGGCGGGCCCAAACGAGACTGTGGCGGGCCGCCACAGTCTCATTCATTTGTGGGAAACACTGTTATTTCCCAACGCAGAGAAGATATATCAATTGGTAGCACTACGCACAGTCATGGTTCCACTTCCCATCATGCATTTGGGTTGAATGGCTGCAGTATTATTTACTGAAAGCTCAACAAATACACTAGATGGCAATATTTAGTCACAATATACAAAGTCACAAGTCTTTCTATCCGTGGATCCCTCTCACAGAAAGAATGTTAATAATGTAAATGTCATCTTGAGGATTTATTGTCATAATAAACAAATACAGTACTTATGTACTGTATGTTGAATGTATATATTCGTCCGAGTTTTATTCATTTTTTTCTTAATGCATTGCCAAAATGTATATGATCGGGAAAAATTATCGGGAATGATTGGAATTGAATCGGGAGCAAAAAAAAAGCAATCGGATCGGGAAATATCGGGATCGGCAGATACGCAAACTAAAATGATCGGGATCGGATCCGGAGCAAAAAAACATGATCGGAACAACCCTACTTGTAACAATAAAAAACAATCTTTATTAAGGTTCAAACATGGCTGGAAACTCGAGAAAAATGATTGGCAGCAGTAGGAGGGCTCAGAACCGGAAAAGAGTGAGCACCTCAACTTTTAGGAATAGTGATGTCACAGAGTTTCGTGCAAAGAGTCCATTAAGTCAAATCAGTTCCATAAAACTTTCACGGACCTCCACTTAGAGCCCAGAGACCACAAATAGTTCGAAAGCTTTAAAAAGTGCCGGAAACAATATAAAATGAGGGGACTCCCCACATGATTAGCCCACACCCAGCAAGCAGTTTCTTATCACTTGCCACGGACCCAGCTGGCTCCTGAGATTAAACACAGTATGATGACCTCACCAGGGGACCATCGCACACAGTAGAGTGCTGTACAAGTTTGCAAAATTCTAAAATGAGCAGAAGTATACCATAGAAACTTTTTTTTTTGTTTGCAAGAGGAAGTGTCCACACCCTTGCACTGATGACAATCAAGTTTGTTTCACTTTCATTTGATTAGACATGATCAACATTTACTGAAAGGGACGATATCAGACAAATGAAAGCTAACGAAAAGTCCGCTTCAGATGAACGTGACGTTTTAGTACAATTTTACATGGCGGACCCTCGGAGGCATCATCGTCACAATGGGGGTTTGCGGCGTAACTTTACACAGGCTGCATGTGTTTATGGAAACACTTGAGCAGCAGCAGCAGGGCAATGGGCTAAGCGGCACGTGGCTCATTAATTAGTCAGCGGAAACATTTGCGCCTTCACTTGACACCCATGCCTCTTTCCCAGGAATGCAAGTTTGCTTGGAAGGATGCAAGGGAGTACAATGGGCATAGGTCCCAAGTCTAAATTTGCTCTATTGTCTTTCTCCATTGGACATTGATAAATGTGTCCCATGTTAATTAAAAGGTGTATGATTTTTTTAACAATTTATTTGTATTACACTGATGCAAATAAGTATTTGAACACCTGTCTATTAGCTAGAATTGTGAGCCTCAAAGACCTGTTAGTCGCTTTTAAAAAGTCCACCTGCACTCCCCTTATTCCCCTGAATAAGGGGAGTGGAGGTGGACTTTTTAACCCTTCATTGCCAAACGTGTCACATTTGATACAGCTAAAATTTCATGATTTTGAGACTAATTCAGAATTTTGACAATTCTTTTTGAAAAAAAAAAATGATGGATGTAACTCAACATCTGCAGGTTCCATGAGAAACACAAACAGGATTTAGCAAGGGTTATAAATATCAGATCACTTATTATTACTGGGGCTGTCAAACAATTAAAATTTTTAATCGAGTTAATTACAGCTTAAAAATTAATTAATCGTAATTAATCGCAATTAATCGCAATTCAAACCACCTATAAAATATGCCATATTTTTCTGTAAATTATTGTTGGAATGGAAAGATAAGACACAAGACGGATATATACATTCAACATACGGCACATAAGGACTGTATTTGTTTATTATAACAATAAATCAACAAGATGGCATTAACATTATTAACATTCTGTTAAAGTGATCCATGGATAGAAAGACTTGTAGTTCTTAAAAGAAAAATGTTATTGCAAGTTTTAGAAATTTTATATTAAAACTAGGGCTGTCAAACGATTAAATTTCTTAATCAAGTTAATTACAGCTTAAAAATTAATTAATCGTTATTAATCGCAATTAATCGCAATCCAAACCATCTATAAAATATGCCATATTTTTCTGTAAATAATATATATATTCTGTAAAATAAATTGTTGGAATGGAAAGATAAGACACAAGATGGATATATATACATTCAACATACGGTACATAAGGACTGTAGTGGGCATTTCACTCTACTGTCATTTAAATCTGTCTATGCTGTCCTCACTCCGAAGCGTCTACTTTTTCCAAAGCTAGACAGCTAGTGAACGACGCCTTAATAATCAGACTTCTTTTTTCATCTGATTTATTGATAAAATGGCCTCAAACCATTGTCCTCTTTAGACCGTCGTAAAACTACAAAAAAAAAAGTACACAAGCATTGCATTAGCAACAACGTTAGCTTAGCACGCTATACAGGTTCACTAAACATAAACAAAAAGCGTCTCATACAAAAAATAGAACATTTCGCTTACTAACATAATATGTACATTCTGTACAACAACCATACTTACGGACAAATCTTGTCCAAGGATCATATAAGCACAACATTACAACTTAGGCGTCAGCCCGAGACGTCGTGCAGCCATATTGAACTGGCAAGAAAAAAATAAACCATGTCGCAAAGCGACCACAAGAGTTCGCTGTTGGACAGCACAAAAAGACTGGCTGTAAAACTTACCAAAAGGTAGAATACTGTCTGAGCGGGACATGTGCGTTAATTGCGTCAAATATTTTAACGTGATTAATTACAAAAATAAATTACCGCGCGTTAACGCGATAATTTTGACAGCCCTAATTATTACACATATTAATTTTGACTTTTCTTTTTCAAATTTAAAAAAAAGGTTGTCAAAATGATCGCGTTAACGGTCTTTGGAGAAAGATCAAACTCCTTGTTTCTCAGCGACAGTCCAGAAACCTGATTGATCTAGAGAAGATCTGTGTGGAGTAGTGGTGCAAAATCCCTGAGGTTACTGTACCAAATATTGACTTTGATTTTCTTAGGTGTTCAAATACTTATTTGCAACAGTATAATACAAAGAAATTGTTAAAAAAAAATCATACAATGTGATTTGTGAATTTTTTTTAGATTGTCTCTCAAAGTGGACAAGCACCTACCACGAAAATGTCAAAATTGCAAAATCACACGGTGTTCAAATACTTATTTTCCTCACTGTACATAGCAGCTAATATTCCCGTAAGCTTGCCAGAGACTCTGTTGGCTATCCCATGCCTCCCTTCTCCATTTGACAACTGCTGGTTTTGAACTGTTATCTTTCAGGACACTTATGCAAAGCAAATTCCTCGGGTCTCTTCAGCAACTATGGCATAATTTTTAAGGCACAACAGCAGACATTGTAGGTTAGCAAAACCATAGTGTATTTTTTTCTTGATTCTCTCTAAAACTGCTGTATAGTACTGCTCTTTCAACACCTCCCCCTAAAATATCAAAGACATCCACTGTACTCAAATGGGTGGTGCTCAGACACTAGCAACTTGTACAGAAGGAAAACTAGTTGGACAAACATACAGTTTAAAACCTGAGCCAAATTTGCCGGCCCTGCTCATAAGGTTTGGATACAAGGGAGCCTTTAACATCATTGCAGCTGGATTTATTCTGGATTCCAAAAAAGGGATGGGCGGTTGATTTGAAAAATGTGCTACACCTGCTGTGCGTGCAACTGCTGTTTCTAGAAACATCAGTGAAACTTGTTAGTCTTGTTTGTTTTGGAAACATTAGTAAACACGAAAACCTTAACGAACGTGTCAAAAGGAAAATAAGATGTCTGAAGGTTTAGCCTATTGTAGTGGAAAAAGTTATGTGGCGCAAGTCCTTTTTTAATAATCAATTTTTCCGACTGCCTTGCATTTGAGGGGAAAAATCCTGTCAAAATGGTGAATTTGAATACTCCTAATGGTAACCATAGAGCAACACCCGTTTCTGGCGTTTAAGAGGAAGAGCATGTTCTCCGGAATTTCGAGGAAGCTCAATCTTGGTGATTTTAAAACTACTTCGGAGGCGCTATAGTCCTAATTTGAGTCACCGGAAAATCAGATAGCTACATACATACTAGAGACGTCACGATCTGATCACGTGATCGGAAATCGGGCCGACCGCGCAAATTTTCAGAGGATCGGAATCTGGTGAAAAGGATCGGGTTTTTAATTTAAAAAATATATTTATGTGTTTTCTGCTTCATGCTCGCAGAGCGCCACAGCCTCTAAAGGCCCAAGTACACCGCATGCGTGATCGTTGCGTTTGCGTTCCGACTCCGGCAAAAAATAGCGCCGGAGCCAATCCGTTCCCATTATATCCTATTGTTCAACGTATACCGGCCGCGTCAGTGCTCCGGCTTGACTGCGTACCACCTCCGGCGTGCCGCATGCCCGCCGGATGGTATAGGCTATTTTCTATTTTTGCCGGACACGCATCCGGCAAAATGGGCGGAGCTGGGCCTGGACGTAACAACCCAGGTGCCTAATCACGGTTTAAACACGAGCGAAGATGGATGATGAGCGCTTCATCATGGAGGTGGAAACCCACAAAATAATTTATGATGCAGCAGATCCTTTCTATAAGGACAATATAAAAAAGGAAGCTGCAAGGTGTCCTATTATGTGTGTTTTTCTGTCCCGATCTCATCATGATGCAGTCATGTCTGTCTCTTAATTCCAGATTAACTAAAATATAATGCAAAGAAAATATGTGCTCTCTCTCTGCTTCTCTGATGAATATAGACTCCGTGTGTTTTTCGTTGTTTTAAATGGCACACTATCGCACGCGATCACGCGAGAGCTCACGGGGGAGGGGGGGGACGAGGTTGGCGGACCGCAGCCGTGCAGCAGCCGGTATGATTTGCCTGTTTTTGACGGACTGCGTGGCACGCAGGCAACACTGAACCGGAACGCAAACGCAACGATCACGCATGCGGTGTACTTGGGCCTTAACTCTCTGTCCTGCTAAGCAGTGTGGCCAAACAGTCCAGGTTGGGTTTGGTACCTAATGTTAACCATTATTGACAGGTTTGTAGCTTTGATCTTGCAGGAGAAGCTTGGTAGCTCTACAATCAAAGGCAAACTTGGTTCAAGTTACAATTCTCCTTTTTGTGGTACTGTAAATCTACAATTATGAATAAGTTCTGGACAAGGATGGTGAATATGAGAAGTGGCCATTTGACTTATGTTATTTGACTTAAATATGCATTTTTACTGTACATGCATTTAGAAAATTTGAATTAAATGTCCTAAATGTGGACTTTGATCCGGTTACAGGTTACAGTCCTCATTTTTGTGGTACTGTAAATCTACAATCTGAATAAAGTCTGACCAAGTTTGGTGAATATTAGTAGCCGACGTCTCTGACTACTCCCAAACTCAAAACGATGCATTTTTAGCAATTCTTTTTGTGCTTGGGCCATATTATGGTTTGGATATTTGTGTCTAAATCATTCAATTCCCAAAAAAGTTGCTTCAATCATTAAAAAAATATTTCAATCAAAGAAAAAAATCATTTGAAAAATAATATTGGCCTCCTTATATGTTTTTTTTGTTCATTTCATTCATTTGTGTTGTTTGTTATCTTGCTTTACAACTTTTATATATATAGGAAAGTCAATTACATGCTATGATACTTTTCGTACACCAGGGGGTGGGGGCCCCCCTCAAACTCCGCTTATGAATATAGATATATTTTTATAAGATCTAGAGGTTTTTTGTGTGAAAGCAGTGAATTAGTCTTTTTTTTTTAAATTCTAGTCACATCTGAGATGCGATTTTTGGCTATTTTTAACAATTTACATCGAAAATTAAGACATTGATTGACTGAAAATGGTTCAATACTAGATGAAATGTCTTCTTTTCTCATGTATATTTATATATGCGCTTTACCTAAAAAAAAGTTTATCCCGATTACTCGATTAATCGATAGAATTTTCAGTCGATTACTAAAATATTCGATAGCTGCAGCCCTACATAGCTGATATAATTAATTGAAGGTTGACTTTTTTGTAATTAAAAAAACACTTTTTTTGTATTGGCCGGATGAAATATGCTAATTTTTTTTAGATAGGGATTTATGGGTTTTCTTGACTTTTTTGCCAAAATCATCAATATTAAAACAATAAAAGGCTTAAACTACTTCAGTTGTGTGTAATGAATCTAAAATATATGAAAGTCTAATGTTTATCAGTAAATTACAGAAACTAATTAACTTTATGACAATATGCTATTTTTTTTAGAAGGACTAGGATACAAAGTGGTCTGTTTGGACCTCAGACGAGGTATGCATGATCGTCAAGGAGGTAAAAGCCAGGTGTCAAGGGATAATTAAATACTATAAGAGTTAAATCAGGAAAAAGTGTAGGTTTGCAGAAAGCCATGACAGATTGACACGTTACCTTAAAGACTTTTCCAAACGCGCCATCGCCGAGTTCGCCCACAATATCCCAGTGGTCGCTTGGATTGACATCTCGGTGGACGTGCTCGTACTGTTTGACTTTCTTTTTACTCTCAATAGTGGGCAGACGGAGAATTTTGCTGAATCTCGCCAGCGCCATTCTTCAATGAGGTGATGAGCAATTAAAAGTTGAAAACGTGCCTATTTACGCGCGCGGGTTCAAAGGGGAAAAAAACACTTGTCACAAAGTCACGTTTTTTTCTTTTAAGCGATGAAACTGTTATTCCACTCCGTCCATGTTGACACGGCGCTCTGTGGGTAGTGAGTTTAAAACTCCATGAAGTTCCATTCATGTGTTGGGCACCTGCAGCGATTAAAAACCCGTGGAGTAGTCGGGGAAGCTCGACTGTTTGCTGCCAACTTGTTGCCTCTGAACAAGCGGAACGAGCCGCCCCACCTTACGTCGACCGCACACAAGACTCCGCCCAATTACCTCATGGGAAATGTAGTTTCTTTGTTAGAAAATTGTCGTTCTACTCAACGAGCTGAAAGTAAAAGGGCACTTCATTTCCGGGTGTGGCGTGTGTAGCTTTCATTTTTAATGGCGACTTTCTAAGAGGAGCAACTTTCGTTCACTTGCTTGCATTATTTGCCCCGACATGGATGGATAGCAAACCAGAACACTTATAATGTAAGTAAGAGGAATGGCAATGTTTTAAAGTATTAAAATCTGCATAAATCAACGTTCTAAATGCTACAGGTTAGCATAGCTTTGAATTGGTGTAAAGGCAGTACTTTAGCGGTCTCTAGTGGCAGATTGAGGTCATTACTTCAACTCAAGCAAAGTGCTTGTAGAAACCAGGCTGAAACCTAATAAACATTAAAGATATAGTCAGGGGTGAAAGTGGCTAGAATTTCTTGCCAGTGTTCAGTCAAAATTTTCTCCCTTATAAAATTTTGCTCCCAAAGCTTTTCTGGCGCTGAAAAATCCCTCTTTTACATTCAATTGGACTCTCAATGTTATCCAAAGGTGCTAACTAAACTAGATTCGTCAAAAACATACATGTGTAACACGAAAATGGCGTAAATTAATACTTAACGACACGGCGAAGTCGTTAACAGTGAGAGCGCGTGGTGCAGTTGCTGTGTGCAGCTAACATGGTAAGATTTGTTTGAGAACTTTTGTACATGTCTTTACATGATCAAACGTAAGTAAATATTCCTTTCATTAAAGAAAGTTTGTTCTACAAGCTTTTTAGCGTTTACTTTGGAATCGCTGCATTGGCGGCCATTTTTAACATTACGCGCATGCGCAAAACCGCAAGGTAGCAATTTTTTATGGGTTGCAAAATTGGTCAGAACACCCGTTCCAGAACACCGAACTCTCCGACGTGAAGGTCGCCATGGAGCCAGAAATTTATTTATTTTTTCTTTCATTTTGTGTGTGTGTGTGTGTGGGGGGGGGGGGGGGGGGGGGTCAAACCTGTTAAACTACTGAAATGCATGGATTTAGGTTCCCACAGGCGGAAAATAGTCCACGGAACCGTCTTCTTTTACTGTTCCTCAATTAATTGCTCTCAGCCATTTGTTTCCCCTTTTCTTCTCCTTAGTCATTCCGACGGAAAAAAGACCGCAAATAAAATGAAAGTTAAACGCGTTTGTATTACAATGCACGACAGAGCAACTGCTTGTGACTCGTCTTTTGCCCCATAGTCAATATGGCGACGCTTTGTTGTGGCTGGTGACGTCATTAAATGCCCAGATGTCCGACTTCCTCTATTGGTAAGAAAAAACTGTTTGTACGAGTAACATGTGGGCGCTTCCGTCAGGGGGGACATTTCAAGCGGGGCGGCTATTTTTCGGCACAACACCGGAACTCCAGACGTGAAGGTCGCCACAGAGCCAGAAATTTTATTTATTTATTTCATTTGGGGTGGGGGGTCAAACCTCCTAAACTACTGAAATGCAAAGAAAACTGTTTTAGCACAGTTATTTCTATAATACAAAAACTGATTTTCATTCAAAATTGTATTTTTTCAATGATTTGCAAAATAAAAGTTAACAAAAACAGCAATAACCCCAACCTCCATCTCCTATTTTTTTTTTTTTCCCCTCATTTCCTCACATACTAAATGCCAAATGTCAATTTTAACTACTTAAGACCATAGGATGTACTGTATAGTGAAATTGAAGTTAATGTAAACATCAGAGGTTGCGCTAGACATTTTCGTTGTCTGTCATTTTGACTGACAGGGTCATAAAAATCCGGTCATAGTCTATTTTTACCCGTCACTTAAATTTTTAAAATGATAATGATGACATATTCAATAGTATTTAGTTTTCATTCATTTTTAATTAATATTGTAATGCTTGCTTGGCGGCGAAAAATTAGACACGGAAGTCGTGGTATTTTTCTCCCTTTTTACTCTGCTTACCGCCAACAACTCCGCCCCCAAAGAAAAGGAGGCAACCATATAGACCCCAATCACCAACGTCACACAATGATCTTAATTGTGGTTGTCAGCCCAAAATCTTCTAAATATATATTAAATGCATCTTACCAGATATAAAAAGACTACTACATAGTCTGTGGTGATCGTTTGGTGCCCAGATTTCTTGGCGAATTACAGCAGTCCATCTCGCTCTCATCTTCGCGTCTCTCAGAATACGGTAGAACTTCAAGTCTCTCCGTCTATCTTCTCTGTTACAGCAACCAACCGCCACACACGCCTTCGCCATTTTGATTATTAATATTAACGAGCAGAAAAATACGCCGTAATAGGAGGCATGTACGTAGCGGTAATGTATAAACATGACGGGCTGACACACAATATGGCGGCTCCGGTCAGGGGGGCGGAGTTGTGACGTCATGTGATTGGGGTCTATACACAGGCGGCAATCTTGTCCATCAATTGGATGACGCCCTGGCACACCGGGTGCACCAATAAGAACCTCGCGTTGATGTGTCAATCACGGTGCCGCCGCTAGACCCCGGTTACACTACAATATTCTGACAGAATAGCCAACGACGTCATGCATTAAGAGAGACAATAGCTAATTAATATGCTAACTCGCCACCCTGTGGTCTGGGGTGTGAATTGCAACCTGTCAAAATGACTGACGGACTTCAGTTTTTTCCGTCACCGTTTTAAAAAAAACGGTCAACGACGGAAAATTTCCGGTTAACGCGACCCCTGGTAAACATATACTTTTTTTTTTTTTAATTATAAAAATTTACGTAACATACATTTAGAAAAATAAGTAAAAATGACTTATATTATGCAGAGTGAAATGGAATAAATTTTGAAGATTGTGCAAACATTGACTTTTTTTTTATCATAAGGAAATGAATAAGTAGCCTAACATAAATGAACAAATATAAGTCCAAAGTGCACATTGACAGCTGTGATATTCTGAACCTCCCCATCAGAGCAAATAAAACTAAATATGATAAATATGCCTCCTCAACTCTTTCGTTGCTCTTAAAGATTTGATCCATTTTAGGTTGCATTGCCCTTTTTTTGTCGCATCAATTCAACCTTTTTTTTTTTCTTTTTTCTTTTTTTTTTATCTGTTCCAGAAAACATGCACATTTTAACCAATCATTGCTAACTATCTGTGCTGATCACATGTCAGTACGTCAGCCAATTGAACGGATAAATGAGTCCAAGCGTTTTGCTTTGCTGCGTGCATTCGCACATTGACGTGACTCATTATCGTCAGACTCAGATAACTGCGGCAGCTGGGGAAACCTCCATGCCGTCCGTGGAATAAAATCAATAATAAATTATGGTGGAAACGGATTACGCTACACGAGCACTTCATTATGCTTGTTGTTAACACTTGTGAATGCAAATCTGATGTTGGTAAATTGTTTTCTTCTTGGAGATGAAATGCATGTGTGGCAGCTTAGCATTAAATTATATATATATATATATATATATATATATATATATATATATATATATATATATATATATATATATAGTGTTTTGACAGTTGTAGACAGTCACATTTTCGGAATCAAAGCACCGTGTACCGGAACAGCATTCCGGCCCTGAATCTTATACCGGAACTGTGTTCTGGCCCTGAATCTTATACAGGAACTGCGTCCCTGACCGTTCTGGCCCCCTTTCACCCCTGGATATACTAGGATACAGTGGGGAGAACAAGTATTTGACACACTGCCAATCATTGGCAGTGTGTCAAATACTTGTTCTCCCCATTGTAGATATATACTAGTATAATATTGAGAGTCCAACTTACACCGGCCCCAAATCTTTTACCGGAACAGCGTTCCAGCCATTCCAGCCTGCTTTCACCCATCAGTGAGATGATTTAAAAGTAATAAACATTTAGGTTTCAGAAGGAAAAAAATCCAACGAATAAAATTTGGTTTAATGTTTTTTTGTTCATTCTTGTCAATATGAGCTGAAAACATCTATTTGTGCCTCTTCAAATTCATATTCAAATGTTTATTTGCCTCTCCAAAGTACTAATATTGCTGCGGTTAACCAAATTACCTTGTTTTTCCTTCCTTAATGTCGTAGTCCACATTTAGTAAAACATACACTTCTGATAACAAGAGATGCTGTGTGCCACTAACCCAAAATGCTAAAAGGAATTCTACATGATTTTCTGTAACTCCATAGCTGACATTAACATGTCTCACATTATTTAATTTCTAATATATCATAATATCTACCAAGAAGAGGGAAATGTGAACACTGCACTTATTCTGAAAAATGAGGCAATGGATTTGAAATCCCTCGTTAGGTGAATAAAAGGCTTTACGAATGAAGCCCATTTAATATCTGATTTGCATGTCAAATTTTCTGCATTTAATGAATGCAAAGGTTATCCTGCAGATTAATTGCTAAATGAACATTTCTTGGCAAGGTCGTCGGGGCCTGTCCGGTGAAGTTTTCTGCTAATTAGTAAGCAACGTGGGTGTCACTAGTTGAACCAATGACATGCAATACAAAAGCTGGAGACGTTGCTTTGTTGCTTATACTCTTCGCCATGTATTTGAGTTTGAAATTTTCCTTTTAGATTAACAGCGTCATTAATGGAATTACAATCTAACAGGGGAATGGATGACACTTACTCAATTTGCCCTCGAGATCCCCTGACCTCAATCGTATTGAACATTTATGAGCTTTATTTAACTTTAGCAATTATACAGTGGGGCATATAAGTATTTAGTCAACCTCTAATTGTGGAAGTTCTCCCACTTAAAAATATTAGAGAGGCCTGTAATTGTCAACATGGGTAAACCTCAAACATGAGAGACAGAATATGGGGGGGGGGGGAAAACAGAAAATAACATTGTTTGATTTTTAAAGAATTTATTTGCAAATCATGGTGGAAAATAAGTATTTGGTCAATACCAAAAGTTCATCTCAATACTTTGTCATATACCCTTTGTTGGCAATAACGGAGGCCAAACGTTTTCTGAAACTCTTCACAAGCTTTTCACACACTGTTGCTGGTGTTTTGGCCCATTCCTCCATGCAGGTCTCCTCTAGAGCAGTGATGTTTTGGGGCTGCCATTAGGCAAGATGGACTTTCAACTCCCTCCACAGATTTTCTATGGGGTTGAGATCTGGAGACTGGCCAGGCCACTCCAGGACCTTGAAATGCTTCTTACGAAGCCACTCCTTTGTTGCCCTGCTGTTTGTTTGGGATCATTGTCATGCTGAAAGACCCAGCCACGTCTCATTTTCAATGCCCTTGTTGATGGAAGGAGATTTTCACTTAAAATCTCTCGATACATGGAACCATTCATTCTTTCCATTACACAGATCAGTCGTCATGGTCCCTTTGCAGAAAAACAGCCCCAAAGAATGTTTCCATCCCCATGCTTCACAGTGGGTATGGTGTTCTTCGGATGCAATTCAGTATTCTTTTTCCTCCAAACACAAGAACCTGTGTTTCTACCAAAAAGTTCTATTTTGGTTTCATCTGACCATAACACATTCTCCCAGTCCTCTTCTGGATCATCCAAATGCTCTCTAGCGAACCGCAGACGGGCCTGGACATGTACTTTCTGCAGCAGGGGGACACGTCTGGCAGTGCAGGATTTGAGTCCCTGGCGGTGCATTGTGTTACTGATAGTAGCCTTTGTACCGTGGTCCCAGCTCTCTGTAGGTCATTCACTATCACCATCACCATTCTTGTTATCATTTTGACGCCACGGGGTGAGATCTTGCATGGAGCTCCAGATCGAGGGAGATTATCAGTGGTCTTCTATGTCTTCCATTTTCTAATAATTGCTCCTACAGTTGATTTCTTTACACCGAGCGTTTTACCTATTGCAGATTCATTCTTCCCAGCCTGGTGCAGGTCTACAATTTTGTCTCTGGTGTCCGTCGACAGCTCTTTGGTCTTGGCCATAGTGGAGTTTGGAGTGTGACTGACTGAGGTTGTGGACAGGTGTCTTTTATACCGATAATGAGTTAAAACAGGTGCCATTAATACAGGTAACGAGTGGAGCCTCATTAGACCTCGTTAGAAGAAGTTAGACCTCTTTGACAGCCAGAAATCTTGCTTGTTTGTAGGTGACCAAATACTTATTTTCCACTCTAATTTTGAAATAAATTCTTTAAAAATCAAACAATGTGATTATCTGTTTTTTCCCCCACATTCTGTCTCTCATGGTTGATGTTTACCCATGTTGACAATTACAGGCCTCTCTAAATCTTTTCAAGTAGGAGAGCTTGCACAATTGGTGGTTGACTCAATACTTATTTGCCCCACTGTATCTCAAAATTAATTACCTTTACACCCACAATGAATATATGCTAACCTCTCACAACAATATAGTAAAGCTCAGAATTACCATGGAGTTTTAAAGTGCCTACGATAGGATAAAAAAAAGTCTTAAATAGCATTATTATGTGAATTGGAATCATATTTTGAGACAATTCGACTATATACAACAATTTGGCAAAGCGCAGATGACGAGAAATTAGTCTCTTAATCTGCCGTTTAGCCACGTCTACCATAATAGGGCTCTAGCGTCTCCAACAGGAGGATGACGTCGGCAGGAGAATGGTTTCATCTGTTTTACTATTCAGCCCATTAAGGGGAAATTATTCAGAATGAGGAAAATGCGATGAAGAGAGCCACAAAATGTCATTGTTTCAGTCTCTACTCCAATATTTTTACAGGATATTCTTTTTTTTCCAAGTAAATGGTTTGGTCAAATAACAGTACAAATAACAGTCTTGTGCTAAATGGAATATGAAATATTCAAAATGTCTTTATTCAGTACGACATTAAAAAAATTACTCCATAATGGTCAAAACTGTCCACTTCTTGCACCTCCCAAACTATATTTTATGTCACAGGAGTTAATCTGGCTTATGTCATTTTCCTGCCCCAGTTTCGGAGAGCGTAAACAAACCAGGAGGTGTGACAGCTAGCCGACATGCTAACCCGAACCGAGTGATGTTTCAAAGTCTTTCTCGGCTTTCGAAGCGAAAAATCACACAAAAACACACGGGATCGTATCAAACGGCGGCGGGGTTGTCAATTCTCTTCGCCGATCGGCAACCCGCCTGGCGTCGAGTAAGTCACAGCTTGTCGGACTCGTTCCCCTGCTGCTGGCAGGACCGCTAGTTTGCCTGGGAAGCAGCTGGACTAACCGGCCGACGTCGGAGGAGCGTGTAGCTGCCACATGGTCAACACAAATATGGCGTAAAGTAATGCTTTATTGTGCAGCTAACATGGTAGGATGTGTCGGAGTACTTTTCTACATGTCCGTCCATGATCAAACGTAAGTAAATAGTCCTTTATTTTTAAGAAAGTTTGTAGTGTTTACTTTGTAATCACTGTATTCGCGGCCATTTTCAACACAAAGTTGCAATTTCTGACGGGGTTGAAAATTTGACAGAACACCGGGCACACGAAGAGGGCAATAAGCCGAGTATAGCACTCTCCTGGCGGGCACACGAAGGACCGAGGGGGAGTGTGACAAGCCGCCGGTCGTCGGCCGAGTGGCATTCTCGGTGGACAATCAGCCACAAAATGCAATATTAAAACGTGTGCCATGAACCCAGTATTTGAAAAAATACAAAATAGTGCTGCAACGATTAATCGATTAACTCGAGTATTTGATTAGGAAAAAAAGGTTCGAATTAAATTTTGCTGCTTCGAGTATTCGTCTAATTAAAGTGCCGTTGTAATGGTTTGTTTTTGAAAGTGTTTGCATTTAGTTTCATTGATTTGGTGGATACACTGCCCTCTAGTCTGCCTCATTTTACATGGCCAAATCCAGCTGCTCCCTGGATTAAAAAAAAAAAAAAAAAAAAAAAAGCGGTATATTTTATAGCATTTGAGCTAGTGGACTTTTGCTATGTAAGTTAGCCAATTGTTCTTTTGTTGTACATATGTAGATCCTTTTTTTTTTTTTCCCCGTTTGAGGCCCAGCTCATGTATTTTAATTTTTTCAAGTTTATCCGATTACTCAACAATTTGAACTAACTAGTTCATCGATTAATCGACTACTATAATAATCGATAGCTGCAGCCCTAGTGTGTTATCAAGCGAAACGAAATTTTTAGGTGAGAAATAAGATTTTTGTTTTTGAGTGAAAACAGTAAGAAAGTTTTTTTGTTTTTTGGTCACTTTTCAAAGGCAATTGTTGGCTGTTTTCAACAATGTACATCGAAAATAAAGACTGATTGACTGGAAATGGTTCAATATTAGATGAAATGTCTTGTTTTCTTGTGTATATTTATAATTGCTCCTGACCTACAAAAAAATGTTTTATCCGATTACTCGATTAATCGATAGAATTTTCAGTCGAATACTCGTTTACTAAAATATTCGATAGCTGCAGCCCTAATACAAAATACGATGTTTACTCACTTCCTCATAGGTCCAATGGTCCCACAGTAGTAGGACTTGTTTTGGCCAATATCCGCGGTGAATGAGAACCTTTTGAAACCCAAAAAGGCTCACACGCCTCTCCTTGGTGCAGCAACAATTTTCTGCAGCACATTTGGCTGGTGTGATGCGAAAAATAAACGAATTAATCCGCAAAATCGGCATAATTCACAGTCCATCTGAATGCTATAAAGCAATGCTGTATTGTGAAGATACTGACCCAGGTGATGTCACATTCGCATTTGTCCTAAACCCGAGACTGGAGCCGGAAGTTACTCAATTTCATGGCGCGGGATTCAAAATCTGGATCTATAAAATGATCGCTTCCACGCACATCCAAGCGGTCCATTTCATTCAGGAGCATAAAACACCACCTGAAATATGAAATAAAAATGCTTTTTAGTGTCATACGCACTAAAGTAGTGCTGTGTTCCAAAGCTTGACCTGAAAAAAAGACATGATTGGAAATAAAACAAAGGAACTACCTAATTTTTGCTGACAAAAACAAAAATAACAGCTCTCTCCTTCAGATGTTTTGTTGTCTTTGCAATGGACCCCACCCACTTTATGAGACAATAATTCATTTTCTCTGAACAAAAACATAAATCATGCCCCACAGCAGTCGTTTTCCCCCGACAGGATAAAATGAGGACCAAATATCCGCAAAGTTCCAAGTATTTGTCATAATCCTCATCATAAACCCTGTTTAATGAGGCATTAAACAGCAGCCACTCTGCTTCCTGTTTCTTGTTTGACTGCACTTCTAACTCTATAGTGCACACTATCAACCCATTTCTTTAAAAAAAAAAAAAACAAACAAGCAAACTATGGGTGTGCGGCTGCAGTGCGAATATTATTTCACACAAATTTCACACAACATGATTCATAAAAAAAGTTGTCAACACATCTTGTTTTGTGGCTGTCGCACAGCAAGCAGCAGGTGTGTTGCCATTGGCTTTTGTCACTGTGGGTTAACACTTCTCATTATTTCTCACGCATGCCAGGCAGCTGAGACACACAACAAATGAGTCATCAAGAGTCACAGGGACATTGTAGGGCCAAAAGCATTAGGCCTTTAGACAGACAACAAAATGGATGAGATAGAAATTTAATTGTTTCCACTATGAACTATGGGTCTTCTCTATTATAAGAAATTTAATTGTTTCCACTATGAACTATGGGTCTTCTCTATTATACTTTATAAGAATTGTCCAAAATGTCTTGACGAAATGAAAAAAAGTTGTCTGTCTGGATTCCTGATTGCTTGAGAGCAAGTTTAATTGGTATTGTTTCGCAGAGGCCAACCTTTCATTGCCCTGACTTCTAAAGTAATCTCATTAAAATATGTAAATGGACAATATTAATGAAATTTAATGAAAAATGTTACCTGTATACTAAGCCTGAACGATATATCATTTAAACAACGCCATCGCGATGTGCGCGTGCGCGATAGTCACATCACAAGCGCGTGCGATAGTTTTTTTTTTTTTTTTTTTAATCCACATACGCTGTGCTTTCTGCTCTGCGCACAGCCTCACACCCTCCCTCTCCCAGCCCTTTGTTCCTCACAGTCACTGCAGCACTTGCTTATTAAAGTTAACGATGCTCGTTGTCTTAGATCTTGCCAAAGAAGGGGACTTCAAAGCGGAGCAATGTGTCAATCATCGTTTAACTTGTTAAACAGTTTCTGGAAGGAAGCCGCGCTGGAATGAATGTGTGTGTGTGGAGACGTTGGAGACATATAAAATAAATGCCAGAAGTGAGCATGAAGAGTTTGAAATTTCGACATGTCACTCCAAGAGTCACAGCTAAGGTAGATAAACAGAAACATTTAATAAAGCCAAGCATTTTTCTACTACAGTACTTTATTATAGTTTGTTTTTTTTGAAGTTTTGCATTTAGTTTTATTCATTTGGGTGGATACACTGCCCTCTAGTGGCAACAGTGTATATGCCATAACTCGTCGAACATGGCTCATAGCATGGCTGAATCCAGCTGCACCCTGTTAAGACCAACATATGGTATGTTTTTGTTGACCGAATGTTTGTTTATGTGTTTGTTATTTAGTTTAGAAGTATATTTAGCATTTTTTTTTCATCAAAGCAATAATTGAAACAATATAACAAAGAATAATTAAATACAACATTACAATGTTAAAAAAAAAAAAAAAAAATGTAGTACACTGTTGCACTGATGTGCCTTACAGTACGGAAAAAATATTGTAATGCGTCCAGTAGAGCTGCAACGATTAATCGATTAACTTGAGTAATTCGATTAGAAAAACACTTCGAATCAAATTTTGCTGCTTTGAGGGTTCATTTAATTAGAGCAGTAGTTCTTAACCTTGCTAAAGGTACCGAACCCCATGAGTTTCGCACGTGCATTAACCGAACCTTTTGGAATTACAAAAATCTTTTTTTTTTTTTTTTTTTTTAATTCAAAATCGATATATCTAAGCTAGCAAGCTAAAAAAACAAACATGAATCTTCTCATGACGACATTCTTTTTCTATCACATCCTTGCCTCACATACTATTTTCATGGCGTAAAATTCGACACAAATGTAGTTTTTTATGTAAATGCCGTGCACGTAACCCATAGGTCTATTGTACTTTCTCATCCCAAGTGAGAGTCAACCTTCCACTGGGCAAACCAGTTTCTCATCCCATCAGAAAGAGGACTAGTAGTTGAACGAATTGGAATAAAGCCTGTATTTTTGGGGACTAACCAGCTTTGAGACAGTGTGGTTCTACCAAAAAGTTCTATTTTGGTTTCATCTGGCCATAACACATTCTTCCAGTCCTCTTCTGGATCATCAAACTGCTCTCTAGCGAACCGCAGACGGGCCTGGACGTGTTCTCGCTTCAGCAGGGGGACACGTCTGGCAGTGCAGGATTTGAGTCCCTGGCGGCGCATTGTGTTACTGATAGTAGCCTTTGTTACTGTGGTCCCAGCTCTCTGTAGGTCATTCACTAGGTCCCCCCGTGTGGTTCTGGGATTTTTGTTCACCGTTCTTGTTATCATTTCAACGCCACGGGGTGAGAGCTTGCATGGAGCCCCAGCTCGATGGAGATTATCAGTGGTCTTGTATGTCTTCCATTTTCTAATAATTGCCCCCACAGTTGATTTCTTTACACCAAGCATTTTACCTATTGCAGATTCAGTCTTCCCAGCCTGGTCCAGGTCTACAATTTTGTCTCTGGTGTCCTTTGACAGCTCTTTGGTCTTGGCCATAGTTGAGTTTGGAGTGTGACTGACCGAGGTTGTGGACAGGTGTCTTTTATACCACTAATGAGTTAAAACAGGTGCCATTAATACAGGTAATGAGTGGAGCCTTGTTAGACCTCGTTAGACCTCTTTGACAGCCAAAAATCTTGCTTGTTTGTAGGTGACCAAATACTTATTTTCCACTCTAAATTGTTTTTTTTTTTCAACATTCTGTCTCTCATGGTTGAGGTTTATCCATGTTGACAATTACAGGCCTCTCTAATCTTTTCAAGTAGGAGAACTGGTAGTTGACTAAATAGTTATTTGCCCCACTGTATGTGCTTCAAAATCAAGGTGACTTTCCTTAAATAAGATAACCCTTTTTGATTCCCCCATAGGGAAAATTCAGGTATTTCAGCAGTATCAAAGAGCATACAGTCACGAGTATAAAATATAGAAAAACTATATAAAATGTATATACAACTAAAATAACTATAAGTGGAATTTAAAGTGACAGTGAAGTTTTGTTGGAAGTCAGTGTTTAATAGAGTAGGGAGTACTCAAGGGAGATTTATTGGTAAATGTGGAGAAATGTCGGTTTATGTTCTATCATTTTCCTAACCATAGGGGGGGCTACTTTCACATACTGTGCAATCATTCTTTTATTATTTGTTTGAACTGTGAGCACTTTGCTGCTGATGTTTGTACTCTTGCACTCTTGACTTTCGCTTTTTCTTGAGCAACTGGAATACAAATAGGGTTTCAAGCAGTCTGCTGAGGCAGATGACATTTTTGACTGTTGTTTCTTTCCAGCGTGTCCTTGTCCAAGTCGTCTGTTAGAGTTTGTACCATTTCGAAAGGCCGGGCTGGTTATAAGTAGAGTGGTGATCCCGTTCAATGTGATGTGCAGGAGGGTGGAAATGAAGATGGGCATCTCTCACTGAGTGTTTTGGAAAGACTCAGTGGAATATAAAACATGCACTGTACAGTGCTGGCCAAAAGCATTGGCACCAGTGGCGCCTCCGGAAATTTTTCATAGGGGTGGCCAGATGGGGCCACTTAAAATCTTGGGGTGGCCAAAGCTAAAAGCCATAATTTCAGGTTTTCATTATATTATTGCAGTAAAAAGGTCAGGGGAAAACTATCAGAAAAACTTAAGGACACGGCTACTGATATACTTTGGTGTATTGTGTAATATTTGATGTTACTAATGATTTAATGTGCATAGTCCATAACTGTCCTGTCAACATTTTGAGTTCCACAACAATTCTATTTTATCGTGTTATGTATATATTAGGCATAAGGTGTACATTTAACTAAGGCTGTCAAACGATTAAAATTTTTAATCGAGTTAATCACAGCTTAAAAATTAATTAATCATAATTAATCCCAATTCAAACCATCTCTAAAATATGCCATATTTTTCTGTAAATTATTGTTGGAATGGAAATATAAGATACAGTATATACATTCAACATACTGTACATAAGTACTGTATTTGTTTATTACAACAATAAATCCACAAGATGGCATTAACATTATTAACATTCTTTCTGTGAAAGGGATCCACGGAAAGAAAGACTTGTAATTCTTAAAGGATAAATATGAGTTTGTATATTGTGACTAAATATTGCCATCTAGTGTATTTGTTGAGCGTTCAGTAAATGATACTGTAGCGACTTAACTGTTCTGCCCAAATGCATGATGGGAAGTGGTGCAACCATGACTGTGTGTGGTGGCTGCAAATGTTATATCTTCTCTGCGTTGAGTACACTACAGGGTATTAAGAAAAAGATCAACTTCTGTCATTCTTCCCCACGTCGCTTCCCACAATATTTATAGTTGCTGTGGGAGAGATGACAAAGCTTTTGCCAATTAAAAGCACGGCCCCAATGAATGCTTGTATGTACTCCACTCACTTGGCACTGCCTCTTATCTCTGTATATAAGTAAAACGGCGCCATTGTAGGCTGTTTGCGGCAATGCGCGAATGATTCGTACTGCGAATGCGTTAATTACGATAAATATTTTCAAGTGATTAATTTTTAAAAAAAGAATTAATTACCGCCCGTTAACGCGATAAATTGACAGCCCTACATTTAACAAAACAAAATAAATGCGTTCATTTGGGATGAAATGCATAACTGATGCTACAACAATCTAACAATATACTGGCAAGCGGGGTGGCCAGTGGGGTGGCCAACCAATTTATAGGGGTAGCCGTGGCCACCCCTGGCCACCCCCTGGTGGCGCCACTGATTGGCACCCCTGCAATTCTGTCAGGTAATGCTCAATTTCTCCCCAAAAAATGATTGCAATTACAAATTCTTTGGTAGTACTTTCTTCATTTATTTTGCTTGCAATGAAAAAACACAAAAGTGAATCAAAAAGAAAATCATTGTCATTTTATGATTTTACACAAAACTCCAAAAATGGGCCGGACAAAAGTATTCGCACCCTTAGCCTAAGACTTGGTAGCACAACCTTTAGACAAAATAACTGTGAACAACCGCTTCCAGTATCCATCAATGAGATTCTTACGATGCTCTGCTGGAATTTTAGACCATTCTTCTTTGGCGAACTGCTCCAGGTCTCTGAGATTTGAAGGGTGCCTCCTCCAAACTGCGATTTTCAGATCTCCCCATAGGTCTTCTATGGGATTCAGTTCTGGACTCGTTGCTGGCCACTTAACAAGTCTCCAGTGATTTCTCTCAAACAATTTTCTAGTGCTTTTTGAAGTGTGTTTTGGGTCATACCCATGACCTCTTAGGGAGACGAAGCTTTCTCACTCTGGGCCCAAGATTATGCTGCAAAATTAGTTGGTAGTCTTATGAATTGATAATGCCATGCACACAGTCAAGCAGTCCAGTGCCAGAGATAGCAAAGCAGCCCCAAAATATCAGGGAACCTCCCCCATGTTTGACCCCAAAACATCAGGGAACCTCCGCCATGTTTGACTGTGGGGGCCGTGTTCTTTTCTTTGAAGGCCTCGTTTTTTCCCTGTAAACTCTGTTGAAGCCTTTTCCCAAAAAGGTCTACTTCTGTCTCATCAGACCAAAGAACATTCTTCCAAAATGTTTTTGGCTTTCTCAGGTAAGTTTTGGCAAAGTCCGGCCTGGCTTTTTTATGTCTCTGAGTCAGAAGTGGGGTCTTCCTGGCATATCCTACCATAGAGTTTTCATTAAGACGCCGACAGATCGTACGGGTTCACTCTGTTGTACCCTCGGACTGCAGGACAGCTTGAACTTGTTTGTTTGTTGTTCTTTATCCACTATCCACACAATCTTTCATTGAAATCTCTCGTCAATTTTTCTTTTCCATTCACATCTAGAGAGGTTACCCACAGTGCAATGCGCTTTACACTTATTGATGACACTGTGCACGGTAGACACAGGAACATTGAGGTCTTTGGAGATGGACTTGTTGCCTTGAGATTGCCCATGCTTCCTCACAATTTTGCTTCTGAAGTCCTCAGACAGTTCTTTGGTCTTCTTTCTTTTCTCTATACTCAAAGTGGTACACACAAGGACACAGGACAGAGGTTGAGTCAACTCTTATCCAATTCAACTGCCTTCAAGTGTGATTTACTTATTGTCACCACCTGTTATATGCCACAGTTAAGTAATAGGTGCTGTTAATTACACAAATTAGAGAAGCATCACATTATTTTTCAAAGGATGCCAATGCTTTTCTCCGGCACATTTTTTGAGTTTTGTATAAAATGTAGTGCTGTCAAATTTATCGCGTTAACGGGCGGTAATTAATTTTTTAAAATGAATCACGTTAAAATATTCGACGCATTTAACGCATGCGCGGAATGACCCGCTCTTGCATTGCCTCAAACAGATTACAATGACGCCGTTTTTGCACATTGAGAGCTAAGAGGCTGAGAAAGGGGAGTGGACACAGGCGTTCATTGGACTGCGCCGTTTATTGGCATAAGCTTCAGCAACTCATTAACAACAAACATAAGTACCATTTAGTGAAAGCACAACAAAAATTATATTCCTATCTCTCAAAAACATTAATGTTCACAAAAAGAAAAGCGCTCAATGCAAAGAGAACTGGCATTGACAATCAAAATAGCTATGCAAAATACACATAAAACTTACTCAAACTCTTCAAACATTTCGTTCACTGGATGGCAATATTTAGTCACAATATACAAACTATCAGAGGTCTCGTACGCTGTGAAGCCAGCACTCAAATGACGTGGATGGACCAGTAAACAGGGAACTACGGCGTCAGTCGAGGGACAAAACACACACATTGGCTTGATTTCTAAGTAATTTATAACTCGCCATTGACACCTTGTGGTGTATTTCAATCCCTACCTTACATAGTTAAAGACACTGTAGAATAGGGGTCCACAAACGTTTTCCTTTGAGGGCCACATACAGTGCTGCTCGAAAGTTTGTGAACCCCACAGCGATGGTCAGATTTTTTGTAAAAAAACCTAAAATAACCTTATTAAATGTTAAGTTATACCCAAATCCACAATACTGACATTCCAAATAATGGACTGAAACAAAAGAAATAGTTATATTGTCATTCTTTATTTAACAAAAGTGGTTGATTTAAGAAAAACTCAGATATCATGTGTGCAAAAGTATGTGAACCCCTTCAGTTAATAGGATATTGCGCCTCCTTTTGCAGAGATTACCTCAACCAAACGGTTTCTGTAGTGACTAATCAGCCTCTCACATCTACTTTGGGGGATTTTTGCCCATTCTTCCTTGCAGAACGCAGTCAGTTGAGAGAGGTTTGATGGGCGTCTGGCATGAACTGCTCGCTTCAGGTCCCGCCACAGCATTTCAATGGGATTTAGGTCAGGACTTTGACTGGGCCAGTCCAGAACACGAATCTTCTTCTTTTTCAGCCATTCCTTGGTTGTATTGCTGGAATGCTTTGGATCATTATCATGTTGCATGACCCACCTTCTGCCAAGCTTTAACTTCAAAACAGATGGCGTCAGGTTATGTTCTAGGATTTGACAATATTCCTCAGAATTCATGATTCCCTGGACTATGTGGAGTTGTCCAGGTCCTGAGGATGAAAAGCAAGCCCAGATCTTGACATTCCCACCTCCATGCTTCACTGTTGGGAGAAGGTTCTTTTGGTGGTATGCAGTGTTGACTTTTCGCCAGACATGGCGGTTTTGGTTGTGACCAAACAGTTCAATTTTGCACCTACATCAGTTGATGAAAACTCTTTTTAATTTAGTCTCGACAACACAACTGTTAAAAAAACAAAAAAAAACTACTGAATTGATTGATTAGGAAATCAGGTTGAAATAATAGAAAATTCCAAAATGTTGAGGGGGTTCACAAACTTTTGAGCAGCACTGTAACTTTTCCCTTCTCTGATGAGGAACCGGGGTCAGTTTGTAACAGAAAAGGTGTGACAATTTCAGGAATGCCTAAATGTAAAATTTTATTGTTTTTCAGATAATATGATATAATATAATGTAATTATGGCTGTCAAAATTATCGCGTTAACGGGCGGTAATTAATTTTTTAAATTAATCACATTAAAATATTTGACGCAATTAACGCACATGCCCCGCTCAAACAGATTAAAATGACAGCACAGTGCAATGTCCACTTGTTACTTGTGTTTTTTGGAGTTTTGTCACCCTCTGCTGGCGCTTCGGTGCGACTGATTTTATGGGCTTCAGCACCCATGAGCATTGTGTAATTATTGACATCAACAATGGCGGGCCATTAGTTTATTTTTTTGATTGAAAATTTTACAAATTTTATTAAAACGAAAACATTAAGAGGGCTTTAATATAAAATTTCTATAACTTGTACTGACATTTATCTTTTAAGAACTACAAGTCTTTCTATCCATGGATCGCTTTAACAAAATGTTAATAATGTTAATGCCATCTTGTTGATTTATTGTTATAATAAACAAATGCAGTACTTATGTACCGTATGTTGAATGTACTGTATATATCCATCTTCTGTTTTATCTTTCCATTCCAACAATAATTTACAGAAAAATATGGCATATTTTATGGTTTGAATTGCGATTAATTATGATTAATTACTTTTTAAGCTGTAATTAACTCAATTAAAAAAATTTAATCGTTTGACAGCCCTAGTATTTATTTTTGGCCAAAAAAAAAAAAAAAAAAACCCTGAACAAGTTCATAGAGACATTTTCACCATAGGCGGAGTTTGACTTTTGAGATTATTTGAGATTGAAAAATGTGCATTTAACACTTAATTTGTCATTGAAAAAGTTTTCTTTGATTGAAGCAATCCTTTTGTGTTTGGGCCATTTATGGATAGGACATTTGTGTCTAAATCATTCAATCCCCCAAAAAGTTGCTTCAACCAAAAAAAAAAAAAAAAAATTCAATCAAAGAAAAAAATCATTTGAACAATAAAATTGGCCTCCCCTAATTTTTTGGGGGGGTAAATTATATGCAAAGCAAATGACAGTCTAAGGTGCTAGTCACATGATCTCTTTGAAAAATAATTTAGACCCATTATAAAAATATATTTTTTGTTCATTTCATTCATTTTTGTTGGAGTTTTATTGCTTTAAAACTTATATATATATATATATATATATATAGGAAAGCCAATTTCATGCAATTACACTTTTCGGCCACCGGGGGGGGGGGGTCGGGCCCCCCTTAAAATCTGCTTATGGTTGTCGCTTTTGAAAGCTTAGGTTTAAAAAAACTTACTTATAGCCTATCCATCTTGCCTTTTCGGTCCTCTGTGGTTTTGGCTAAGCATACAAATGACTAGAGGCGTGCGAAATTTCCGATTCTTAGATTATTCGCGATTCACAAACATCCAAATTCCGATTATTGAATTATATCAGGTAGAGCGGAAGTAAAACACAGTAGGCGCGGTCTTTGGGACGCAATGAGGAACGGACCGAGAATAAATATCATGTTCAACTCATGCCGCTAGATAAAAAACAACCATACCTGAATACGGCCGACAGCCGCTGCAAACAACGCCCAGTTGCTAGCTGCTACAAACATACGGCTACAGTAGATATCATATACATGTAGAACTAGATGCAAAATGACAGACGACGGCGGTGTTAGAACATGTATTATTGAACATAGATGCGAAATGACAGACTTGCCGGCATTAGTAAACAGCCGCCATCTTAAAGCAGTAGACTTTTCTCGAAGGCTCTTTTGTAGCGAAACTAATTAGCTTTTTATTTAAAATACTCCTAAATTGGCAAAATCTTGTCTTGAATCTATCTTTAAATGATGAAACATTTTTAAAACTTTGACATGTCAAAAGTAGACGGATGGGAAATTATGGAACAACGGGAGCAATTTTAACAACTGTAACGGTTGATTCACAACATTAAATTAATTGAATGTAGTTTAAAGCTGCTGATACAGAATGGGGACTGGACTATTTTATTTAGTGTTATTTTTGTATATTTGTTTACTGTTATATGTTAACTTGATACTGAAATAGTAGTTTGGTTTAGCCTGAGAGGATTTTTGAACAATTTTGGAACTAATGTACAAAACATTAAAAAAAAAAAAAAAAAAAAAAAAAAAAAAAAAAAGGAGGGGGATGCTTTACAACGTCTATAGACAACATTTTACCGGAAAATTCTTAATTTTAAAATCATATTTTGTATCGGAAAGTCAATTACATGCAATGACACTTTTCGGCCACCAGCCCCCCACTGAAAATCCGCTTATGATTTTCACTAGCTGTTAAAAGTGACAGTGGCGCAAAAAGCCGTCTATTTGTCAGCAAGCCATTATACAGTCGAATCCATTCTTGTGAGCATGAGTAACATCTGCTGTCAGCCAGCGTCACAGCTCCTCAGTGCGTGCGTGCGCGCGCGTGGCCACGGTGGAGATAAGCACACCGCACAGGCGGCATGCTGGAGGTCAACGAACAAAACAGACATCCTCCAGAAAACGCAACATTTTCCTACTTTAAGATCGCGCAGACCTTCTTCTTTCTATAAGTCCTTGGTATTTTTTTTTTTTTTGCACATGACACGTCTTGTGCCTGGCGAGCACTGGACAAGTGAGCCTTTCAGAGCAGCACTGTTGCTCTCTTGCAAGCCGAGCAGGAGATGCTCCTCTAAATTCCACGAGAAGAAAGGTAGGTGTTCCGCACTACACGTGCAGGGCGACTTCCTATTCGGTGCATGCTTCACCCTTCTTCATACTCATCGTCATTTTCAGCGCAAGAGTGTCCTCTGCGGGGAGCTCGGCAATGCGGCTCCTCACACTAGTTTTGGGAGAATTTGGTCTCATCTAATCAGCCTGTGAGTGACATTGCATGGCCATCATCAGCACACGCATGTGCGTGCATGCATTCATGGCTTCTTTTATTTTTTTTACCCACATCATAACTCCATCTCTTGAATATGAATCATGCATGCCGTGATAAAAAATGATGGTTCTGCTGCTGAACTGTGAACTGAAGCCAGATAATAGGTTTAACACTTTAAGAGTTAGTTTTTCTCCATTAATATAAAATGTACTCCATGCTTTTTAATGGACAACCATAGTTTTTGGAGCGGTGCAGGTATATTCTAAAGTTGGAAAAAATACAGTGGTACCTCTACATACGAAGTTAATCCGTTCCAGGAGCTTGTTTGTAAATCGAAATGGTCGTATGTCGAGCAGGATTTTCCCATAGGAATACATTATAATTCCATTAATTCGTTCCACAGCCCAAAAACCTGCACTAAATCCTTAAAAAATACTGCTGGTACTATTACAAATGGCAATTACATATAGCAAAACAAATAAATAATAAATAAAAATCGGATTAATAATATAATAATAATAATAATTCCTTTAATAGTGTAACGAAACGGGGTCTAATAAGGCGGACGTTTTTTTCTGTACCTGAAGGCACCGCGGCGCTGACGTGACAAAGAGGGAGGGGAGCGGGTGAAAGTTTACTTTCGCTTTCAATGCTTTCTTGAGAACATCGTCAATTGCGGCAGACAGCAGGCGTTTTGTGTTGAATAAGTTGTGAAAGAAATGCTGAAAACGTGGCGAAGCTGGCGATTTCTCTGGAGATGTTACCACAATAAGAATTTTCAGCTTAACTTATAAAGACTGGCGAACGATGGTCGGAGGAGGACCGTGGAGATGTATTGTTGAGCCATTTCACGGATGCCCACCCTACGCTCATATTTTTCTGTCATTTGCATCTTTATTTAGAAGGTAAGCGTCAACTTTTTCCTTGTTTCACCACCTGTACCAACCTTTTCTGAAACCTGTGTTGATTTGTCACACAAGAAAATCCGCCGTGCATTCGTCTGCGGTGCTGCCATTGTCGTCGTATTTCGAGCATGTCGTCGGATGTAGAAACAAATGGCGAGTCAAATTTTACGTCGGATGTCGAAAAGTTCGTGTGTCGAAGCGATCGTATGTAGAGGTACCACTGTATATTGATTACATCCGACAAGTCATTGTGCCTTAAAAAATATACACTGCAAAAACACACCTCCTTAAACGTTGTTAAATTTCCTTCTTTTTAGTGTTAATCTACTAGAAATAAGCAGGGGTGAAAGTGGCGAGAATTTCTTGCCGGAACTCCAGATGTGAAGGTCGCCACAGAGCCAGAAATTTTATTTATTTATTTCATTTGGGGTGGGGGGTCAAACCTCTTAAACTACTGAAATGCAAAGAAAACTGTTTCAGCACAGTTATTTCTGTAGCACATACAAAAACTGATTTTCTTTCAAAATTGTAATTTTTCTAGGGCTGCAGCTATCGAATATTTTAGTAATCGACTGAAAATTCTATTGATTAATCGAGTAATCGGATAAAATCCCACAACCACACGGGGGGACCTAGTGAATGACCTACAGAGAGCTGCGACCACAGTAACAAAGGTTACTATCAGTAACACAATGCACCGGCAGGAGACTCAAATCCTGCACTGCCAGACGTGTCCCCTGGCTGAAGCCAGTATACGTCCAGGCCCGTCTACGGTTCGCTAGAGAGCATTTGGATGATCCAGAAGAGGACTGGGAGAATGTGTTATGTTCAGATGAAACCAAAATAGAACTTTTTGGTAGAAACACAGGTTCTCGTGTTTGGAGGAGAAAGAAGACTGAATTGCATCCGAAGAACACCATACCCACTATGAAGCTGTGTAAAGGAAAGAATGAATGGTGCCATGTATCGAGAGATTTTGAGTAAAAATCTCCTTCCATCAGCAAGGGCATTGAAGATGAGACGTGGCTGGGTCTTTCAGCATGACAATGATCCCAAACACACAGCCAGCAATAAAGGAGTGGCTTCGTAAGAAGCATTCCAAGGTCCTGGAGTGGCCTAGCCAGTCATCAGATTTCAACCCCATGGAAAATCTGTGGAGGGAGTTGAAAGTCTGTGTTGAACAACGACCGCTCCAAAACATCACTGCTCTAGAGGAGATTTGCATGGAGGAATGGGCTAAAATACCAGCAACAGTGTGTGAAAACCTTGTGACGAGCTATAGACCCTACCCACCGACGTCACAAAATCACGTGCTCGCTGTATGGTTCCGCCCACTTGTTCGTCATTTTGTGTCTGTATTATCAATGGTCTCAATTGATCGAGCAATTTATAATGCATTTCATGGAAGACCCGGTGCTTTCGGATGCCGTAAACTCACTTGATGCGTTGCATAAAAGGCGTTATGTGGAAAAGCTTCAGTTTATCCATTCGCCAGATCCATATTTGATGCCTAAATCGATGTTTTTCGACCCGCTGTCTCCGCCGCATTTGCCTGACATCTGCTAGCTACCCTGAACTGTACAACTATCTTGTCCACACAAAATCAGCCTATTCTCACGAAAGTTTGAAAAACTTTAAGAGCTTGGAGGCTTATAAATACTTCGTTGCTGGTTGGGTGAAACAGGTCCTCGTCCACGAAAATTCGGCAGGAATCTATCTTGTGCTTGGAAAGGTGAGTTACGAAATTTTCAATTCAAAATCTTTTGTTATTGCTAACATCCACTGTCAAGTCTAATGTATTTCATGTCGTTTGTCAATGGAGTTAGGGCTTTTAATGTTTATATGGTTTTGCGATAGCACTCTCACTACATACATACGTGTATGTTGTCGGCGATTAGCCTAGCAATGATCTTAATTGTGGTTGTCAGCCCAAAACCCTCTAAATATATATTAAATGCATCTTACCAGATATAAAATGACTACTACATAATCTGTGGTAATCGTTTGGAGCCCAGTTTTCTCGTTGAATTGCAGCAGCCCATCTCGCTCTCTTCTCTCCGGGTCTCTCGGAATCCGGTAGAACTTCAAGTCTCTCCGTCTTCTCCGTCTATCTTCTCTGTTATTGCAACCGACCGCCACACACGCCTTCACCATTTTGATTATTAATGTTAACGAGCAGAAAAACACGTCGTAAATAGGAGGAATGTACGTAGCCGTAACAGGGAAACATGATGTGTTGGCGGACAATTGGGCGGCACCAGTCAGGAGGAAGGAGTTGCGACGTCACGTGGGTAGGGTCTATAGAAAATGTTTGGCCTCTGTTATTGCAAACAAAGGGTACATAACAAAGTATTGAGATGAACGTTTGGTATTGACCAAATACTTATTTCCCACCATGATTTGCAAATAAATTCTTTAAAAATCAAACAATGTGATTTTCTGGGTTTTCTTTCCACATTCTGTCTCTCATGGTTGAGGTTTACCCATGTTGACAATTACAGGCCTCTAATATTTTCAAGTTGGAGAACTTGCGCAATTAGTGGTGGACTAAATACTTATTTGCCCCACTGTATGCTATTGTTTAGCCACAACTGGACTCATTACCGTATTACTACTAATTCTTCACACAGCCGCGGAAAACAGAAATGTTTAATCCATCTGCAGGCGGCTGGGAGATCCTGATTTTACAACACTGTGCAGGTGCGCGCTGGTCCTAATAGGAAATGCAGTCATCCTTAAGGCAAAACACTACCACTTTTGTTCAGCGGCGTCGGTAAAATCAGCCAAAACTGGAAAGTTACCTAGTGTTCCTTTAAAGTTCTTGTTCTTAATTCAAGAATATATATTGTTTAAAACATTATTTAAAAGCATTTTTTTTCTTGATTTAGGAGAAAATGATTTATAGATGTATGGGCTTAATAAGAACAAATAGTAATATTTACTTAAAGTGGAATAATCTGACATATTAATCTTATAACTATAGTTTATAACGCTCAAAACAAAATGGAGAAAATTATTTGACTAGATTTAAGAGAAATAATCTGATTGAAACGTTATAAATTTGCAGTGTATGGCATTGTGCTTCTGCAGTTCAATACGTAAACTCTCCAATTATAAGCTCTACAGGAAAAACTGCTAACACTACAAAGATAAGCTGTACTCCTGTGGTTTGGTGCCCTGATTATAAAACTGAACAAGAGGCTGGTGGATGACTACAATGAGTACGTAATAGAAGGGGATTATTTTGAAGAAGTTGTCAAAGTATTTGAGTCCTCTTTTCAAGCAGCAGAACTGGAAAATGTGTTGCACCTGTGAAGTTTGATGAAAAAGTAATTGTTTGATTTTGTTATTCAGTGCCGCTCGGAACAAAGAGAGCGATAGAACCGTGGGGAGAAAACGGGTGTACTCAAAAACGGCAAAGAAACTTCACAAGCTCAGTATCTTGAGAGATCACTAAATGACAAATTGCTCAGTTGCGTCTAAGCTTGCTTTTGTGTATTTTTCATATTCTGTTGTTATTTGTTAGTTCACTGTTATTTCAAGTCATGAAATGCATATGTTTGGCATTTTAGCAGAAAACTTAATGGATCTGTGTAACTTTAAAGCTTGCTGCTAATTTATTTAGACCACCATAATTTGATATTACTACGTTTAACTCATTTGCTCCCAAAAACATATAAATACAGTGGGGCAAATATGTATTTAGTCAACCACTAATTGTGCAAGTTCTCCCACTTGAAAATATTAGAGGCCTGTAATTGTCAACATGGGTAAACCTCAACCATGAGAGACAGAAGGTGGAAAAAAACCCAGAAAACCCTTTAAGTGCAGAAAAGGTTAAGCAAGGGTTATGTTGAAGAATAAACTTAAGATTTAATTGTTTCACATAACTAGACTGCACCTTAAACAGTTGCATTTTTTTCTAACCAGTTAAGCAGGCTATCTAAGCGGTAAACGGTAATATTCTCTCTTCCTGTGATTACAAGTATATGGCGGAAAACACAGACAAGACTGAAAAAGCAATTTCTGCTCTTGCACTCCTCTTTAAAAGAAACTGCTGTATTTTAAGCCAAAAGAACTGTTGTGTTTGATAGAACAATATTTCTATATGCTGCCATAGCAGATTTACGGCGCATTAAGCCACTCAACTATTTTTAATTTTTCCTGTTTTACCCTGAAAACCCCTGTTTACAGACGTCGCGCAACTGCTTTTCTTTCAACCCAGCCATAAAATGAAGGTAGTTAATTATATTTATTATTCAAAATGTCTGTCGTTTTTGGCTTAGAATCATTCATTGATGTCTTATATTTCGTTTAAAAAAAAAAAAAAAAAAAAGAAAATCTTTAAAAAAAATTATTCACTCACATATTTTCACATATTTTAAACTTTAAAAAAAAATTATGTCACAATGAAAAAAATGGCGTCTGTAAAAAAGTCACGGATATCTACCTCATAACTATTGCTTAATTGTATTTTTTTTTTTTTTTGTTACTGTCGCGTTTTCTTAGATATGTTCGAGGATAAATAATACATCCAAACAAAGAAAAATTGGGGAAAAAAAGTTTAAAAGGGTAAATATATGAAAAAGAAAATCTCAACCACTCCTTGATGTCTGCGATTTCTGTATCGCGACCCTTGTTATATTACCATGTTTTACTCGTAAAATCCTCAAAAAATCCAGCCGTGGCCATTCAAAGCTGTGTCTTGACACTCAGTGATACATGCTACAAGGAGTTTTTGGATCGAAACAAGTATGCGATAATATCTCGTTAAAGTCATGGCGTCTGTAATTCTGCTCTCGCGTGCTCCCGCCTCCAGATAGGGTTTTGCTGTTTAAAAAACCTTTTTTTTTTTTTTTTTTCAAAAAAATGCCCTCCTGTTCAAAATTTGTCTTCCCCCAGAAAATGGAGATTTTAAGCTTTCCAATGATGTATCACACATGCATATCGGACAGTTTTGAAATTTGACCAAATTGGGGGTCTCAGAGCGGAACTTCAAGTCACCTGAGTGTTTTCCGCCATATTTAATCTTGAAAAAAGCTTCTTTTTTCTCAAAAATGCTCTTAATTCAAGAATAGATATTGTTCACAACATTATTTGAAAGCATTTTTTTCTTGATTTTGGTGACACAATGTACAATGCTAGTCTGTCAGTCACTGTGGCAGCCGCCATATGTAAACAGCTTTTCCGGTGAAAATGCTTGTGAATAAATGCTTAAATCCCTGAATTCTTTATAGATATGCATGTAAAACAGTCTCGATTCTTGGTTAAAAGCAAAAAAAAAAAAAAAACGTGCAGTTAGCATTTATTTCACGTAAATATGTCGAAGTCCGATGCTAGTTTGTTAGTCAATGTGGCGGCAGCCTTAGAACAAAGAGCTTTTTACATTGAAAATTCTTGTGAACAAACGAAAAATATAATAATTACTAGGGTTGTTCCGATCATGTTTTTTTGCTCCCGATCCTTTTAGTTTGAGTATCTGCCGATCCCGATATTTCCCGATCCGATTGCTTTTTTTGCTCCCGATTCAATTCCAATCATTCCCGTTAATTTTTCCCGATCATATACATTTTGTCAATTCATTGAGGAAAAAATGAATAAAACTCGGACGAATATATCCATTCAACATACAGTACAAAAGTACTGTAGTTGTTTATTATGACAATAAATCCACAAGATGGCATTTACATTATTAACATTCTTTCTGTGAGAGGGATCCATGGATAGAAAGACTTGTGACTGTATATTGTGACTAAATATTGCCATCTAGTGTATTTCTTGAGCTTTCAGTAAATGATACTGCAGCCCAGAGGCTGCGCTAGACTTTTTCGTTCTGTCATTTTGACTGACAGGGTCATAAAAATCCGGTCATAATCTATTTTTACCCGTCACTTAAATTTTTAAAATGTTAATAATGACATATTCAATAGTATTTAGTTTTCATTCATCTTTAATTAATATTCTGTCCGAACAAGCTTAACAGAGAATCCACACCGCGCCATCACACATCAAGCAGCTGTGCGTTATTAGCGACTAGCTTGCCTTAAACACGGTTTTTTAGGAAGGGTCGGACTTGACAAGTCATTAAAAAAAAAAAAAAAAAAAAGGGTTTGAGGATAAGCCTGAGAATGATCGGTTTTCTCTCTGCTCCATATAAGCAATATTTCAACATTGCTTACACGGCCGAGAGTCGGGGTAAACTGCCCGGATGTGTGCGTGACATGCACGAACAGTGCGTGCATGCTATCGATCCATATACTTTGATTATAAACCTGTACAGGGATTATTTATGCCTGTTATTTGTGTCCTCTTTTTAATAAGCAAAATATGATATCCCTGGAATGACAGATGACAGCCAGCATGTGTGATTGTATGGTCATTTGTTGTGATGCTTCTGCACATGTCTTGCTCAGCGCATGTCGGACTGCGAATTAGTGCGCAGATATGACAAAAAATCGGATTCGTGCATTAAGACCTGTAGTATGAACGTAGCCGTAGGCTTGTTGCTGTTAAAAAGAGGACACAAATAACAGGCATATATAATCCCCGTTTAGGCTTATATTCAAAGTATATGGATCGATAGCATGCACGCACTGTTCGTGCATGTCACACACACATACGGGCAGTTTGCCCTGACTCTCGGCCGTGTAAGCAATGTTGAAATATTGCTTATATGGAGCAGAGAGAAAACCGATCATTCTCAGGCTTATCCTCAAACCTATTTTTATTTTTTTATGACTGTTGTCAGGTCCGACCCTTCCTAAAAAGCCGTGTTCAAGGCAAGTTAGGCGCTAATAACGCACTGCTGCGTCGCTACTAGAGGTGTGCAAAATTTCCGATTCTTAGATTATTCGCGATTCGGCCGTGGAAGATTCGAGAACGATTCACAAACATCCAAATTCCGATTAGTGAAATAATATAAGTAAAGCGGAAGTGCAACACACTCAGCGTGCCGCGCGGTCAATGAGGAACGGAGCGAGAGTAGCTAAACATCATGCTTCTCCAGTAATGCCAATGCTCAACTCACGGCTCTAGCTCAACTCATGCCACGAGATAAAAAAACACAACAACATACCTGACTGCTGCCGAAAAGCTGCTACAAAGTACATCGACACAGTTTATGGTAGATATCATTTATATAGGACTAGATGCATGATGGATTCGATAACGTTAGCAGCACATCTACAAAAAGCTAGATGCGGGCGTTAGTATACGGCCGCCATCTTAAAGCATTACACTTCCCTGCAAGGCTGTTGTAGCGAACCTTCCAAGCAAACCTAATTAACTTTTTTTCTCTAAAATACTCCTACATCGGTAAAATATTGACTTGAATCTATCTTTAAAATAGTTTTAAAACTTTCACATGTCGAAAGAACACAAAAGGGAAATTATGGAATAACGGGAGCAATTTTAACAACTTTAACGGTTGATTCACAACATTAAATGAATTGAATGTAGTTTAAAGCTGCTGATACAGAATGGGGACTGGAGTTTTTTATTTTCTGTTATTTTTGCATATTTGTTTACTGCTATATGTTAACTTGATACTGAAATAGTAGTTTGGTTTAGCCTGAGAGTATTTTTTGAACAATTTTGGTTCTAATGTACAAAACATTAAAAAAAAATTTTAAAAGGAGGGGGAAGCATCAATAATCGTTTTATGATCGAATCGGAGCCTCTGAATCGTAATCATAATCAAATCGTTAGGTGCCCAAAGATTCCCAGCTCTAATCGCTACCGTACCGTCTCTCGCTTTCTGATGACGTAATTGCTGCATTAAATCCGATTTGCAGGACTAGACAGTACAGACCGCCGCGACAGTCTGGAAAAATGTGGCCCAGAACGGATTTAGACCACATACGAAAGTGACCCAGATCGGATTTGAAATGGTCCCGTTCTATGCGACTTGTCACGTTCAGACCGTCAAGTTAATGCCTCACTCGAGTCGGAAAAACACGAAAAAATCGGATTCGTGCATTAAGACCTGTAGTATGAACGTAGCCTTAGTTCGGACGCTCAGTTGCCTTGACATTTTTCCGAGTAAGGCCAACGACATCATGCATCAAGAGAGACAATAGCTATTTAATATGCTCACTCGCCACCCTGTGGTCTGGGGTGTGAATTGCAACCTGTCAAAATGACGGATGGACTTCAGTTTTTTCCGTCACCGTTTTAAAAAACCGGTCAACGACGAAAAATATTCGGTTAACGCGACCCCTGCCGCAGCCATGCCCCAATGCATGATGGGAAGTGGAACCATGATGGGAAGTAAAAACATGACTGTGCGTCGTGCTACCAATGGATACATGTTCTCTGCTTTGGGAATTAACTTAAAGTGTTAAGACAAAGATCAATTATCACCTTGCTTCCCCACATTGCTTTCCATGATATTTCTAATCATAGGGAGAGGGATTGCAAGGTTTTAGCCAATTGAAGAAAGGCTCCAAATGCTGCCAAAATTCACTCTACTCATTTTGCGCTGCCTTTTAACTCTCTATGTAGGTAAAACGGGGTCATTACAGATTGAGCGTGACAGTTGCCACGTTTACATGGAGCCAAATATTACAATTACAATCGGAATATTTGTTCAAACCGAATAAATGTGTTCCATATAAACACCTCATTCGGAATGAACAAGCCCAAACCGAATGGAATTTCATTCCGATTCACAGGGATGGAATATTCCTATTCCCAAACCGATTAGAAGTAAAATTATATCATGTAAACAGGGAAGCGGAATGGCGTCTGGTTGCGTTCTTTCTGCACATGCTCCGTACTGACGTGGTGACGTCACTTGGTGACGTAAGTAACGTCACTTGCAACATGGCTTCCAAGCACAGCGCACCTAATTGGAGTCCGGCGGAAAGATTATATTTAATTCAAACTTTAAAAGAATTGAATATAATTGCTCGCTTAGACGGGCGTAAAACGAGCAACAGTGAACTATTTAAAAAAGTTCACGAGAGGTTACACGAAGCCGGAATAGACCGGAGCGTTGACCAGATTAGAAACCGGTGGAAAACCGGCTACTACAAGGCAAAAGAGCAAAACAGCAGAAGCGGATACGACCCCACAAACACAACAAGTGGGTTAAAGTTAAAACAGCAGCACTCCGACGATCGATCTCCATGTTTTGCAATGTGACGCTTTGTTTTGATTAATCTGCGCATGTCAGACGGCAGTTGTCAAACGTCCTTTCGGAATAAAGGCAGTCACATGTAAACCATGGATCGGAATAAATGAAGTGACATGTAAACAGCTGATCTGAAATTTCCATTCGGAATGATTTGAATCGGTATGAATAAAAGTCAGCATGTAAACGTGGCTAGTGAGTGAGAGGGTCGTGCAGCGTATATAATAATAGAGTTAAATATTTAAACGTGACACATTTTTAATAAAATAATTGCCGCCGTTATCGGGATATTTTTGATAACCCTACCTTAAGCCTAAATTAAAGACTCTGGATGAGTGTAACATATTATGTCTGTAACGTTAAATACAATTAGAAAACGATTTAATCAAAATATATATCTATTAAAAAAGGCATGGCCGATATTTTTTTGCCGATTCCGATACATTGAAAATGACCTGATCGATCGGGATGCCGATCGATCGGGACATCTCTAATAATTACGTTGAATACTCGAACAAATCCCTCCTCTGACAATCCTTCCTGTATGCGGTACAGCTTTCGTACTTTTTCAACATAAATCCGTCATTGGCCTGCTGCATGTGTCACTGCTGCGACCGACTGCGAATAGCTGAAGCAATTGTGGGCGTGGCGCAGTGAAGGTCGAATCTGACCCGTCAATATCATTATGAAGTCTATGAATGTGATGCATTAATCTGTTAACTAGTCTTTAACACTCAAAACAAGATGGAGAAAATTATTTGACTAGATTGAAGAAAATGATCTGATTAAGACCTGATAAATTTGAAGCGCGCAATTAAACAATTTATCAGTCTTGACGCACTTAGATTCATGCATGACGTACTTAGTCTTGATCACTGTTAGCCTCCCTCTCTGCCACTTCAGCACCACCTCCTCATCATCCTCCGCCTCTACTGACGGTATCATGTTTTCTTTTCTCCCTTGCAGGTTAGACACTCAGTCACTAGAGGGTCACCAGTACATCAGCCAGTCTCCTTCTGGGCTGCCAGGGATATCCTTCTGCCTGCACTCATCCAAACAAGAAAGAACAGCAATTCGCCAAAGGGGTGTGAATGCGTTTGCATGATTCGGAACGCCTCTAGGATAGTTTCAAGATGCGGAATTGTGTACGTGTGTATCACGGTTGAGAAAGCTCGTCTAGTGTGAGGAAGCGGGTGTAGCGCTGACCAGGCTATGACCGCCTGTGGATGCTGAGTTGAGAGACGGGAGCTGAACCGGAGGCTCGCTGAGGAGTCACCATGGGGCTTGGACAGTCCAGCAAGTCTCCCGTCAAGGGTGACACCGACGAGGGTGAGTGTCAACTTTGAAGTTCCCGAAAACCTATTCATCTTTTACTTCTGTAGTGCAAATCATATACAGTATAAAAAAGTAAGTTATGCTGTGCTATGATGCTCAAAAGTTGGACTTTGATGTAGAAGCTGTTTCATCTTATACATTAAAAGGCTTCTTTTGGGTAATCTGCAACCCCCCAAAATGAAGGTGGTTAAAGGTGAAATGCCTCCAAGAACAAAGAAGTTGTTTTCAACTTCATAATGTGATGATTTAATATGACACGGCAGCTCCTTTCTAGTAAAAAAAAATGGGAATGAAACCCAGAAATGGGTTGAGTAGTCAAAAATTTGTCTCAAGAGTAGCGCTACTTCAAAATAATATTACTTCAGTAAAAATAAAATAAATGTACTCCAGTACAAGTAAAAAAGAAATATTTGGTGAAAAGAATACTCAATGAGTAACATTGTGAGTAACTGTGTACGATGTTTGATTTTTATTTTTTTTTTTATGGTATTTTTTTTTGTTCTCAGCACAGTTATAAATATGAACACTTATTATTATGCTGTACAATTACCCATAACATTACCACATTGAGCCAAAGAAATGCAAAAAAACTAAAAAAATCATTGAATTCCGGCGAGAAAAAAAATCTACAGAAATTACAAATTTTTTGTCCAAAGAGCATGAGTGCCCTCTAGTGGAGAAAATAGTTCCTAATTTGAACAGTGGAATGGTGAATACTTGTAGTTTCCCCATATAAAATTAAAAGGATCCTATCTCCGGTTTTCCGTGGTCAATCGAAGACAAATAAAAATTGGGAGAAAGTTTAAGATCCGCGCTTTCGGCTCATGTTGATGGCAGCACTCTTTGTCAAATACTATATTTTTTACGGTGCTTTAAACACGCCACATGATTGAACAGGCCGACATGATCATAGAATGGCAAGCTTGAGTCTGATTGGAATAATGGAGTCATGTGATTGTTGTTGCAACGTCTCATTGGTGAAACTGGTAGAGCTATTGCTGGCAAAAAAAAAGTAAACTGTAATAGGTAGAATAAAGGAAAATGTAACGACTAGTGTAGCTCAAAGTTGTGGAGTAAGAGTAGCGTTACTTCAAAATAATATTACTCAAATAAAAGTTAAAGTAATCATCCAAAAAATGTACTCCAGTACAAGCTATTTGGTGAAAAGCATACTGAATTAATGAGTAACATTATGAGTATCTGTTTATGTTATTTTGTTTTTTTTAAATAATGGTGGGTTTTTTTTGGTTCTCAGCAATACTATAGTTCCTATTATGAAATTAAAAGGATCCTATCTCCGGTTTTCTGTGGTCAATGGATGACAAAAATTTTTTAAAAGTTTAAAATGCGTGCTTTCGAGTTATGTTGATGGCAGCGCTCTAGGTCAAATACTTAAAAAAAAATAATAAATTGCGGTGCTTTAAAGACACCACGTGATTGAACGGCAGATGAACCGTTCAGAGTCTAATTGGTATAACGGAGAAATTATTGATTATTGTTGCAACGTCTCATTGGTGAACCTGGTAGAGCTATTGTTAGCATCGCTGTAAAAAAAAAAAGTAAACTGTAATCTGTAGAATAAAGGGAAATGTAACAACTAGTGTAGCTCAAATTAGCGGAGAGTAGCGTTACTGCAAAATATTACTCAAGTAAAAGTAATCCAAAAAATGTACTCCAGTACAAGTAAAAAAAAATATTAGGTGAAAAGCATACTGAAGTAATGAGTAACATTGTGAGTAACTGCTTATGATGTTAGAAAAACCAGAAAATCACATTGTTTGATATTTAAATAATTTATTTGCAAATCATGGTGGAAAATAAGTATTTGGTCAATACCAAAAGTTCATCTCAATACTTTGTTATGTACCCTTTGTTGGCAATAACGGAGGCCAAACGTTTTCTGTCACTCTTCACAAGCTTTTCACACACTGTTGCTGGTATTTTGGCCCATTCCTCCATACAGATCTCCTCTAGAGCAGTGATGTTTTGGGGCTGTCGTTGGGCAACACGGACTTTCCATTCACCCCGCAGATTTTCTATAGGGTTGAGACCTGGAGACTGGCTAGGCCACTCCAGGACCTTAAAATGCTTCTTACGAAGCCACTCCTTTGTTGCCCTGGCTGTTTGTTTGGGATCATTGTCATGCAGAAAGACCCAGCCATGTCTCGTTTTCAATGCCCTTGCTGATGGAAGGTGATTTTCACTCAAAATCTCTCAATACATGGCCCCATTTATTCTTTCCTTTTACACAGATCAGTCGTCCTGGTCCCTTTGCAGAAATACAGCCCCAAGGATGATGTTTCCACCCCCACGCTTCACAGTGGGTATGGTGTTCTTCGGATGCAATTCAGTATTCGTTCTCCTCCAAACACGAGAACCTGTGTTTCTACCAAAATGTTCTATTTTGGTTTCATCTGACCATAGCACATTCTCCCAGTCCTCTTCTGGATCATCCAAATGCTCTCTAGCGAACCGCAGACAGGCCTGGACCTGTACTTTCTTTAGCACTTGGACACGTCTGGCAGTGCAGGATTTGAGTCCCTGGCGGCGCATTGTGTTACTGATAGTAGCTTTTGTTACTGTGGTCCCAATCAGATTTTTGCTCACCGTTCTTGTTATCATTTTGACGCCACGCGGTGAGATCTTGCATGGAGCCCCAGATCAAGGGAGATTATCAGTGGTCTTGTATGTCCTCCATTTTCTAATAATTGCTCCCACAGTTGATTTCTTTACACCAAGCGTCTTACCTATTGCCGATTCAGTCTTCCCAGCCTGGTGCAGGTCTACAATTTTGTTTCTGGTTTCCTTCGACAGCTCTTTGGTCTTGGCCATAGTGGAGTTCGGAGTGTGACTGACTGAGGTTGTGGACAGGTGTCTTTTATATCGATAATGAGTTAAAACAGGTGCCATTAATACAGGTAACGAGTGGAGCCTCGTTAGAAGAAGTTAGACCTCTTTGACAGCCAGATATCTTGGTTGTTTGTGGGTGACCAAATATTTATTTTCCTGTCTAATTTGGAAGTAGTGTACCCCAAAGTAGCGGAGTAAGAGTAGTGTTACGTCTTCAGAAATCTACTCAAGTAAAAGTAAAAAGTATGGCTTAGTAAAACTACTCTTAAAACCACATTTTTCTCAAAAAGTTACTCAAGTAAATGTAACATAGTAAATGTAACGATACCCACCTTTACTTATCAATTATCTAAGTCCAGAAGCTCCCTTGTGTTCACTTGAAAGGACAACCCTGCCTGGTCGTGACGTGAGCGACGGGGATTACTTCTTTTCCAGCATCAGGGGCTTTTCAACTAATTTAAGACGATGTGTCTGCCTTCACCGTTTCTTCCTTGCTGCGTTGAGTCTGAGGAGGTGTATTAACCACAAGAGTGCACAGAGAAGACTTGGGTATGAGTGACATTTTACCAAATAACAGGCCGGATGAGTAAGCAGCAGTGAGGTTCACCATGATTAATAAATTCCTTTGATAAATGTTGCTTCCAGTGAAAAGGAGATACTTTCATTAGTGGCAGTGATGGAATAATTGGATGATGGCAAAGAATGTGGTGTGGAAGAAAAAAATGGTAATTCTGTTTCTGCTAGAAACCAATAAAATATGATAATTTTTTGCGGGTCCTTCTAGACAACCGGCCAAGGCGGCAGGGATATTTTAACACTTAAAACACCATACTCAGGGGTTAATTTGTGCCGGATCTTCCCGGAACAAAATCCGGCACCTCTTGATTTCGGCCTCCCTGTGTTCCGGGACTTATTTGGGCAGATCCGGCACCTCTCGTGTATAGAAAATAATAATAATATAAAAACTTTGTTTAAAAATGTATTGTAATAGCCCCGAATTGGGGCAAAGGAGGAGAGGAGTCGTTGATGTTAAATTTGATTTGATTTGATATCTGACTAAAATGACTAAAATAACAGTTACATTGCGTGCACTTCAGGGTGCCTCGGAAAACATTATATCAGAATATTACACATAGTTACGGACATTACAGTATAAAATGGTAATATGTAGAGATGTCCCATCTCTACATCGATCGGCATTCGATCGATCGGGTCCGATCACGTCATTTTCAAAGTATCGGAATCGGCAAAAAAAATATCGGCCATGCCTTTTTTTAATATATATATATTTTTTAATTAAATCGTTTTCTAATTGTATTTAACGTTACAGACATAATATGTTACACTCATCCAGAGTCTTTAGTTTAGGCTTAAGGTAGGGTTATCAAATTTATCCCGATAACGGCGGTAATTAATTTTTTAAAAAATGTATCACGTTAATATATTTCATGCAATTAATGCATGCGTCGCACGACCCACTCACGCAATCTGTAATGGCGCCGTTTTACCTATATTGAGAGATAAAGGGCAGCGTATAATGAGTAGAGTGAATTTTTGCAGCCATTGAAGCCTTTTTTCAATTGGCTAAAGCCTTACAATCCCTCTCCCTACGATTAGAAATATCATGGGAAGCAATGTGGGAAAGCTAGGTAGCAATTGATCTTTTTCTTAACACCTTATGTTATTTCCCAACACAGAGATGATATTTCAATTGGTAGCACTACGCACAGTCATGGTTCCACTTCCCATAATGCATTTGGGCATGGCTACAGTATCATTTACTGAAAGCTCAACAAATACACTAGATGGCAATATTTAGTCACAATATAAAAAGTCACAAGTCTTTCTATCCGTGGATCCCTCTCACAGAAAGAATGTTGATAATGTAAATGCCATCTTGAGGATTTATTGTCATAATAAACAAATGCAGTATTTATGTATTGTATGTTGAATGTATGTATTCGTCCGAGTTTTATTCATTTTTTTCTTAATGCATTGCCAAAATGTATATGATCGGGAAAAATTATCGGGAATGATTGGAATTGAATCGGGAGCAAAAAAACGCAATCGGATCGGGAAATATCGGGATCGGCAGATACTCACACTAAAACGATCGGGATCGGATCGGGAGCAAAAAAACATGATCGGAACAACCCTAGTAATATGCATAAATTCATTTACAGAACAAATCCCAAGAATTGCATGTTGTTTATGAAAATTTAACGTCATTTGAAAGAGTCAGAGATTTGTTGATGCAAAAGCTGGATCAACAAATCTGGGGAGCAAGCAGCCCGGATTAAACGGTATTAAAACATGCCAAAAGGACAGTTGCATTTACTGCCTTTTTTCAAAAAAGAAGGGAGATGATTCAAAACGAGCCAGAAAAGCACAAAGGAAAGAAAAAAAAAAAAAGAAAAGTCCCACGGCATGGCAAGTGGGTATTTGCGTTTTGTTTTCAGCACCATTTTCTGCGTATGTTCCGGGACCTGTGTCTGTCTCGTCTGCGCTGTCATACAGTATGTACATTGCGTTCCGGCACCTTATGATTTACATATTAAGCACTGACTATATTACAGCTCCGCGCACCATCTTACCTTTCTGTATGACCCTCCTCTCACCCAACCACGCCCACTTTACGCCAGCAAACAGGTCCAGGTGCAGTCGCACCTCCAGCGCCCCCCTAAATTCCTCTCCTGGGAGCAACTTGTTTTTGAAAATGATACTTGGTGTAAAAAAATTTGAGAACTGCGGGTGCATTTCTCCAGATTTTTGGTTACTGAAGACAATATTTTATGCTAAAGCTTGACAAAATCAAAGTAAAAATTGAAAAAAAAAAATTCTGTTTTGTTTAAATCAAATGACCACTAGGATATCGGTTTTATCTTTCTGCTCAGTCCCTGTGTTAAAGCATACCTTCCGAGAATGTTTTCCTCGCTAGCATCTAGGCAGAAGAAGCCAATGCTGAAGTCCTATTAATTGATCCAAACAAAAGCGTGTGCTTGACAGGGACCCTGCTAGGACATGTCATCGCTCTCCTTTGAGGATGATTTCTTTATTCCCTATGCTCTGCATTCATTTTCCACCTTGTGTAACCAGGCGACTGTGCTTAAAACGCCTGTTTACTGTTGATCTTCCCTTATTCACTTTGCTCAGCCACATGGGCCCGTGGGCTTTGTTGCCTTTGTTGTAGCCACGATGTGAGGGCTGATGTTTGCTCTTGGCTTTTTAAAAGCTGTATAGGGTTCAAACAGGGAAAAAGAATCCAACTTTTTCAGTTCTTTGTGGAAAAATATTCAATTTTTCAGTCACACTTTTTTTGACAGTGGGTTTTTAAGACAAATTATGTAACTTTTGAATGGATGTAAAAGATGTGGACTGGACATAAATGGAGTTAATGACATAATTTGCCGGATGACTTTTAATGACCTCTCATTAGCTTTCATTAATGCTCATGACAGTGTCGTCTTATGACAGCCTTAGGAACCCACTGTCAAAGCGTTACCAATTTTTCTTTTGACAAGTAATATTCTCATCCTCAAACTATTTTGTACTATTAGAATGGGGTCCAATAGTTTCATTTTAGTGTGTGCGGCGAAACATAACATAAGGTGTTACAACCCACGTGAAGTTGGCCCCCCATCTGATGTAAGTTTATATAAAAATGATGTCATTCGTTTGCGCTTGTCGGTGCTGTAAAAAGTTTTGTTTGTGCTGCTATTGTTTTATGATATTTATAATTCTTTCACAGGTCAATTGAGGTCAACCAGCCCCCATTTTGATAAACTAGCTCAATATTCTGTCAATCGTTTATGCTTTGTTTGTGCTAGTTTGTGCTGTTAAAATTTTCGTTTGTGCTGCTATCATTTTATCGATGCAGTGATCCCTCATTTTTCATGGTTAATGGGGACCAGGACGCCCCGTAATAAGTGAAAAACTGCGAAGTAGCCCCCCCCCCCCCCCCCCCCCCCCAAAAAAAAATAAATTGTGTGTATTCACTGTATTTATTCAGATTTAGCATTGGAAAGAGATACATACAGTGGGGCAAATAAGTATTTAGTTAACCACCAATTGTGCAAGTTCCCCTACTTGAAAAGATTAGAGAGGCCTGTAATTTTCAACATGGGTAAACCTCAACCATGAGAGACAGAATGTGGGGGAAAAAAACAGAAAATCACATTGTTTGATTTTTAAAGAATTTATTTCCAAATTAGAGTGGAAAATAAGTATTTGGTCACCTACAAACAAGCAAGATTTCTTGCTGTCAAAGAGGTGTAATGAGGCTCCACTCGTTACCTGTATTAATGGCACCTGTTTTAACTCATTATCAGTATAAAAGACACCTGTCCACAACCTCAGTCAGTCACACTCCAAACTCCACTATGGCCAAGACCAAAGAGCTGTCGAAGGACACCAGAGACAAAATTGTAGCCACGCACCAGGCTGGGAAGTCTGAATCTGCAATAGGTAAAACGTTTGGTGTAAAGAAATCAACTGTGGGAGCAATTTTTAGAAAATGGAAGACATACAAGACCACTGATAATCTCCCTCAATCTGGGGCTCCTTGCAAGATCTCACCCTGTGGCGTCAAAATGATAACAAGAACGGTGAGCAAAAATCCCAGAATAACACGGGGGGACCTAGTGAATGACCTACAGAGAGCTGGGACCACAGTAACAAAGGCTACTATCAGTAACACAATGCGCCGCCAGGGACTCAAATCCTGCACTGCCAGACGTGTCCCCCTGCTGAAGCCAGTACACGTCCAGGCCCGTCTGCGGTTCGCTAGAGAGCATTTGGATGATCCAGAAGAGGACTTGGAGAATGTGTTATGGTCAGATGAAACCAAAATAGAACTTTTTGGTAGAAACACAGGTTCTCTTGTTTGGAGGAGAAAGAATACTGAATTGCATCCGAAGAACACCATACCCACTGTGAAGCATGGGGGTGGAAACATCATGCTTTGGGGCTGTTTTTCTGCAAAGGCACCAGGACGACTGATCTGTGTAAAGGAAAGAATGAATGGAGCCATGTATTGAGAGATTTTGAGTGATAATCTCCTTCCAGCAGCAAGGGCATTGAAGATGAGACGTGGCTGGGTCTTTCAGCATGACAATGATCCCAAACACACAGCCAGGGCAACAAAGGAGTGGCTTCGTAAGAAGCATTTCAAGGTCCTGGAGTGGCCTAGCCAGTCTCCAGATCTCAACCCCATAGAAAATCTGTGGAGGGAATTGAAAGTCCGTGTTGCCCAACGACAGTCCCAAAACATCACTGCTCTAGAGGAGATCTGCATGGAGGAATGGGCCAAAATACCAGCAACAATGAGTGAAAAGCTTGTGAAGAGTTACAGAAAACGTTTGGCCTCCGTTATTGCCAACAAAGGGTACATAACAAAGTACTGAGATGAACTTTTGGTATTGACCAAATACTTATTTTCCACCATGATTTGCAAATAAATTCTTTAAAAATCAAACAACTTGAGAACTTGCACAATTAGTGGTTGACTAAATACTTATTTGCCCCACTGTATCTCAAAGTAAAGCATTTTCGAGCTGTAATTGCAAAACCGTGATATTTTGGCTTAAAGTTATCATACCGTCAGAATCTCATACTGGCACATGCCTGGGTCCAATATCTTGGTTTGTGAATGGTGATAAAACAAAAGGGATTACTTATGTACAAAGGGAAATCGTTTTTCACTTCTGCTGACAGCCTGTCAGATCCAGTGAGATTTTCTCATTCCACGTGATTACCATGTGTCAATCAAATTCAAATTGACAAGAAAATGAGTTCCTCAGTTTAATGGTTTCCACACTCAGTGTCCGTGTGTCAATTACAATTGTGTATAGATTGCAGTAATTATACGCTTTGATACTCATGAGTTGTTCTTTAAACATAGCGTATTAATCCATTTCGCAGAACAGTATGACAATCATTCCATACTTCCACTTGCATGCGCGGGGCTCAGCTGTCTTTTGAAAAAGCCATCAAGCAGAGAATCTCCAAAAAGCTCAATGGGAAAACGAAAACGGCGATGTGCGCATGTGCTAGTAGATATTAATTGCAAATCCGGCCTCTTGTGATTCCTATTGAATTAAGTTGAGGACACACTCTAAATCGGATTGGTAAGAGAAGAGAACGTGAATTGATTCAAAATATTAACTGTCAAAGCCAATAAATGTGTTTGGACTGCGTGTAGATAAGAGCACGGTCAAATGAGTATGTCAGGCTGTTCAATTCTCAGAGGAAACGCAAAGGGGGGGAAATCTAATTCCCTTTGTTGTCACGGTAACTGGAAACAAACAGCTCATCCAAATGGCAGTACTTGCTGCTGGTCAATGGACAGAGAGTGATGTAGACTAGGTGCAAATACGTGTGAGTCAGAGTAGAGTTGGTCCAAGAACACATTAAATCTATAAGGGAAAGACAATGTTTAGTCAGGCACGGCCCTGGGTGACTAGAAGATCTAGGCGAACGTGTACCATATTTTGCCAAAACACTGTAGAAGCTATTGTTTCTAAATAAAGATGTCCCGATCGATCGGCGTCCCGATCACGTCATTTTCAAAGTATCGGAATCGGCAAAAAAATATCGGACATGCCTTTTTTTTAAAAAATATATACATTTTTTAATTAAATCGTTTTGTAATTGTATTTAACGTTACAGACAAAATGTCTTACACTCATCCAGAGTCTTTAGTTTTGGCTTAAAGTAGGGCTATCAAACTTAGCGCGTTAACGGCGGTAATTAATTTTTTTTCAATTAATCACGTTTAACGCAATTAACACATGCGCTGCACGACCCACTCACGCATTGTCGCGTTCAATCTATAAAGGCGCCGTTTTAACCGTACATAGAGCTAAAAGGCAGCATAAAATGAGTAGAGTGAATTTTGGCAGTCTTTGGAGCCTTTTTTTTAATTGGCTAAAGCCTTACAATCCCTCTCTCAACAATTAGAAATATCGTGAGAAGCAATGTGGGGAAGAAAGGTGGTAATTGATCTTTTTCTTAACATCCTATGTTATTTCCCAACGCAGAGAAGATATATCAATTGGTGCCACTACGCACAGTCATGGTTGCACTTCCCGTCATGCATTTGGGCAGAACAGTTAAATGGCTACAGTATTATTTACTGAAAGCTCAACAAATACACGAGATGGCAATATTTAGTCACAATATACAAAGTCACATTTATCCTTTAAGAATTACAAGTCTTTCTATCCGTGGATCCCTCTCACAGAAAGAATGTTAATAATGTAAATGCCATCTTGAGGATTTATTGTCATAATAAACAAATACAGTACTTATGTACTGTATGTTGAATGTATATATTCATCTGAGTTTTATTCATTTTTTTCTTAATGCATTGCCAAAATGTATATGATCGGGAAAAATTATCGGGAATGATTGGAATTGAATCGGGAGGAAAAAAAGCAATCGGATCGGGAAATATCGGGATCGGCAGATACTCAAACTAAAACGATCGGGATTGGATCGGGAGCAAAAAAACATGATCGGAACAACCCTATTTCTAAATATAAAGGAATAGCAGATAAACCATAATAGCACTCGTTGCATTTTGTTTATACAGCAACACAAGCATATTCATGTCATGGCTGCAAAGCTTCATTGCTTCAAGAAGCTTCATTTGGCCATCACTGCTCAATGTAATCTGTAAACTTCTCTTGGGAGAGACGGACAACCTCTGCTCCCACCTGCTGTCAACACTGTTGTCGTACAACATGCCTCCCGGCATGCAATGCAGCACCATGGATCTGAAAAAACATTTTAAACTTCATGTTCTGTGCTAATTGACATTTAAATTTCATGTTCTGTGCTAATTATTTCGTAAGTGTTTCAGTTTCATTAATTGCTAGTTATGCTATTTGTTGCAGTGTTGTTTTCCTCAACAATGATGATAAAGCTAATATTTCAGAAACGTGGGTTTGGAGACTACAGTCCCTGACAAAAGTCTTGTCGCTTATCCGTTTTGTAGAAACAGTTGCTAATAACCTGACTTTTAATTATTTAATTGGTTTCAGAAATGGCTCATATGAGAGCTAAGACCTTCCCAAATGATGTTGAATCTGTTTTACTGAAAAAAGACATAATTTAATGAAGACATAAAGGTCAAATTTTGGCAAGACAAAAGTTTTGTCACCTACAGAAAGTAGTGTGAAAACTGAACAATAAATGTACTTCAAATGCAAAAATATGTTACATAACATAAGCAACTTAAGTAGCGGTGCTGTGAGATCCAAATTCAACATTTTGTATGACTTCCATGGGCTTGAAGGACTGCATCCATGCGGTTCGGCAAGGATTCATACAATTTATTGATGAAGTCATCAGGAACATCAAAGAAAGCAGTCTTGCATGCCTCCCAGAGTTCATCAACATTTTTGGGTTTCGTCTTCCATGCTTCCTCTTTTATCCTACCCCAGACATGCTCAATGATGTTCATGTCTGGTGACTGGGCTGGCCAGTCCTGAAGAAGCTTGATCTTTTTCCACTGCAGCAGTGCTCCACGAGACCTGGTCGCATGGATCCGAAATTCACTCAGAAAACAGTGAAGTTTGGTGGTGGCAAAATCATGGTCTGGGGTTACATCCAGTATGAGGTGTGCGAGAGATCTGCAGGGTGGAAGGCAACATAAATAGTCTGAAATATCAAAAATTCTTAGCTGCATTCCTAACCATAAAAAGGGACAAATTCTGCAGCGGGATGGTGCTCCATCGCATACTTCAAAGTTCCTCAAGGCAAAGAAGATCAAGATCCTCCAGGACTGGCCAGCCCAGTCACCAGACATGAACATCATTGAGCATGTCTGGGGTAGGATGAAAGAGGAAGCATGGAAGATGAAACCCAAGAATGTTGATGAACTCTGGGAGGCACTTACTCACGTACGTCATAAGTCCGTTCAGTCAGTTGTTACGTAACCAAAAGCGACGATAAAAAGTGCACTTGTGAGTTTAGCAAAACGGAAAAACAAAACAAACATTACAAATGAAGAAACACAATGAACAATGAACTAACATTACAATTAGTGGTGTCGATTTTTTATTTATTACACCCCTAATTAGTGCACTTTTTTATCATGATTAATCTTTTTTAACTATTACCTTTCTGACTGAAGAAAACACATTGAGAGTAGATAATACTTGTCATCAGCTGTTAGAATATTATTTGGATGTATCAAGCTTGTTTCATTTAATTTAAGCAAAGCAAACTAAACAAGAACTTGTAACTAATGGAAGGGTCCACAACACATGCACATAGTTGTGGAGCACTAGTTCAGTTTAATTTGGTTTCAAATTAAATGTAATATTTACACCATTGTATGAAACCTGAATGATAGTTTGTTTCTGAACCAAGAGTGGTATTTACTAATCTTGCATATTTTTTCCCAGCAATTTCATGCGAGGTGCTTTTCTTGTTACCACTATTGCTTGGTGTGCTTAGTTGCAGTATTTCTAAATATCTAAGTATATTAATGTATATCCACAGCAAATTATTAATTGATCTTTTCAAAAAAGTTTTTTAACATGTCGAGGGTATTCAAACAAATACATCCGAAGAAAATAAAATTATCAAAATTCTATTATTAAAATATCCTCAGAAGTTTAGCAGTTTAGTGTCAAGTAAGAAGTAACAGTGTCTGAAAGTAGCATGACTCAGGAAGGTTTCGCCCAACCCCCTCCTCAGTTAATGGCTGAATTTGCAAGTAAAGAGAAAGTAGCCTGACTCAGGAAGGTTGAGCTGAATTTGCAAGTAAAGAGAAAGTAGCCTGACTCAGGAGGGTTGAGGGGGTTGGGCGAAACCTTCCTTCGTAGAAAAAGTAGCCTGACTCAGGAAGGTTGAGGGGGTTGGGCGAAACCCAGGATGTCCCGAAAAGGGACACCATTGGTAACATTAGGGAGCACCAAAAAACACATTGGACTAACGTCCCAAAAAAGGGACACCATTGGTAAGGGTTAGGGAGCACCAAAACCCACTGTAGTTCTCGTGTTAATTTAATGATATATTTATATTGTGTTAAAAAATGTTTAAAAAATAAATAAAAAATTAAGCAGTTACTCAAAATGTTATTCATTACTTGAGTATTCTTTTCACTGGAGACTTTTTTACTTGTACTTGAGTACATTTTTTGGATGACTACTTTTACTCTAACTTGAGTAATGTTATTTTGAAGTAACACTACTCTTACTTGAGTAAAAATTTTGGCCATTCTACCCAACTCTGGTGGCGGCTTACAGTCAGGTGTGCCTTATAGTCCAAAAATTACGGTATCTGAAATGCTCGCATTTCTGTTGGGATATAAAGTTTTGTTTTTCCCTTTAATTCTCAGATTGTTTTTAATGTGACAATAAAAATTGCAGTGATCATTCAATTAACTCCAGTCCTTCTTATCTTTCCACACAGTCAACTTTGACAATTTCCAGATCCTCAGAGCAATAGGAAAAGGAAGCTTTGGAAAGGTAAGCTCAATTTTTGCATTTTTAATAGAAAAGTTTTAATTAGGGCTGTCAAACGATTAAAATTTTTAATTGAGTTAATTACAGCTTACAAATTAATTAATCGTAATTAATCGCAATTCTAACCATCTATAAAATATGCCATATTTTTCTGTAAATTATTGTTGGAATGGAAAGATAAGACACAAGACGGATATATACATTCAACATACGGTACATAAGGACTGTATTTGTTTATTATAACAATAAAACAACAAGATGGCATTAACATTATTAACATTCTCTTAAAGCGATCCATGGATAGAAAGACTTGTAGATCTTAAAAGATAAATGTTAGTACAAGTTATAGAAATTTTGTATTAACACCCCTCTTAATGTTTTCGTTTTATTAAAATTTGTAAAATTTTCAATCGAAAAATAAATTATCGTAATTTCCGGACTATAAGCCTCTACTTTTTTCCGTTGATTTTGAATCCTGCGGCTTATAGTCCAGTGCGGCTTATTTGTTTATTTAATTGGGTTAATTGGCAACACATGCATCCTAGCATGCATTGCAGCACTACAGATGTAAGTAACAATCAAAAATTATGTTCTGTGCTAATTATTTATGCATTTACTGTTCCAGTTTCATTAATTGATTGTTATGGTATTTGGTAACACTTTATTTGACAGCGGCGTCATAAGACTGTCATAACACTGTCATAGTTATGACATGAAACTATCTTGGGCATTACTGAATGCTTATGACATATGTCATTAAGTGTCATCCAGCAAATTATGTCCAGCTTGGATCTTTTAAATCCATTCAAAGTGAGATAATTTGCCGAATAAAACTAAATGATAACTGTTATAAGCATTTGTTAATGCTTATGACAGTGTCATGTCATAATTATGTCGAATTGTCTAATGACAGTCTTATGGCGCCACTGTCAAATAAAGTGTTACCAAATACAATAACTAGCAATTAATTAAACAACAGGAACAGCAATTGAAAAATAATTAGTACAGAACATTTAAGAACGTATTTTGATTGTTATTTACATCTGTTGCGCTGAGCAAAATTTACTATATTTCTCACAGTTTAATTAACGTTAACATAGTAGAAAAAACATACAGGAGGACACTTCTCCTAAGCAGCTTCCTACTCAGGTTAGCAAGTTCACACAGTTTAATGTAATGGTAATGCTAAACTGTGATGCAGGTCGGACTTTCAGAGGCAAAATTAGTGGTGCGTTTCTCATCTTCACAACAATTACTTTTTACATTTCTCACAGTTTAATTAAGGTTAACATAGTAGGAAAAAACATACAGGAGGACACTTCTCCTAAGCAGCTTCCTACTCAGGTTAGCAAGTTCACACAGTTTAATGTAATGGTAATGCTAAACTGTGATGCAGGTCAGACTTTCAGAAGCAAAATTAATGGTGCGTTCTCACCTTCACAACAATGACGTAACATTACTTACAGCGACTGCTGGCTGAAAAAAAACTTCTAATATTCCTCCTCTTCGAAGCGGGCGGAGGAGGCGGCACGTCAACATGTAATTCTGTACTGTGAAAAACATGGACTGGCATATTTAGCAAGTGAAAAAGGGGTAAATGTAAGTGTGAAAATATTAAAAATACTTCACTAAATAATGGGAGGGTCAATTCTATCATTACAAAATATGGGAAGACAATCCAAAATGACCTATATAACACATTATATAATGAAAATAAGGTTGGTTAAAAGTTGGTGGGGACGATTTGAGCATCCAAGCTGGTAGTGTTTGGTCCCTACCCTCCCTGTGCAAACCTACGCCCTTGTTCCGAGAGGTTATCGATATGCTCATGCCAAGAATTGATGTATCGTTTTAAAAAGGTGTCACTGTTTAAAAGAAGGAACCAGCAAGTTGCTACCAAAATCTTTTACAAGAAAATGTCTCTGTTAACTCAATGGCTGCCATTGATGGTGCTAGATGGTGGACGCCCAATCCGTTTGGACTGGGAGGGGCGAATAAACGTTCGTTAATTCGAAACCAGAGCGTTCGCACCCAGTTACCGGTCACCTTGCGTTCATTTTGGGGCATTTACAGGTTGCTTCCAGTTGAATTTGAGTCTGTGCCTATTCATTCCTGTGTCACTTTATGTTCAGTAACCCAAAATCAACAGCAAGTGACCCAGAAATGCCACAAAATCAACAGGGAGTCTCTGAAAATCAACAGCAAATGACCTGAAATGCCCCTTAATTAAACAAGTTGGTTTCCATTGACCGCCATAGACGTCCAATCCGTTCAAACTAATACCATAACTAGCAATTAATGAAACAATTGGAACAGTAACTGAAGAAATATTTAGCACAGAACATGAATTTTGATCGTTATTTATAATTGTAGCGTTGCAATGCATGCTAGGAGGCATGTTGGACAACAACAGTGTTGACAGCAGGTGGCATAAAAGATTGACTGTCTCCCCCAAGGGAGCAGTGATGGCCAAATGAAGCTTCTTGAAGCAATGAAGCTTAGCAAACAATTGGTTCAAATCTTCATGGTGGTTCATTTTGTCTTCTGACCGTCGTATGATGCCGCTATCTAATGAAGTGTTACCGGTTATTATCTTTTGGTGTAAATATCCCATAATACAGTGAGGATAGCTGCGGCTTATAGTCCAGTGCGACTTATCTGTGAACAAATGCCGTTTTCCTGTCACATTTAGTGGGTGGCGGCTTATAATCAGGTGCGCCTTATAGTGTGAAAGTTACGGTAGTAGCTCGCCATTGTTGATGTCAATAATTACACCATGCTCATGCTCATGCACTCATGGTACTAACCCATAAAATCAGTTGGACCCAAACGCCAGCAGAGGGCGCCAAACACCAAAAACAAGTAACAAGCGGACATTACACTGTACCGTCATTTTAGTCCGTTTGAGCGGGGCATGTGCGTTAATTGCGTCACATATTTTAACGTGATTAATTTTAAAAAAATAATTACCGCCGATAGCACGATAATTTTGACAGCCCTAGTTTTAATTATCACAAAAATTGAAAAAAAAAAAAACGTCTCGGGAAGTTGATCAATGTGTTTACAATTTTTTTTTCTCAACAACAACACTGCTAAACCACTTGTCACAGGCATGCAATTTTGTTTATTGAGCAATTTTTTAGCCATGCCAAAATGTAAGACGGTAAAAACATTTTTATTCTGTCATAAACAGTACAGCACCAACCCAGCGTTATTTACAGTCTGGAGAAAGCACTTCTTTTTAATTTGTTCGAGACCATCCCGCTGATTAGAGCTCCATTGTACGGAGTAATAATTCACGTCAGCTTTTTTCGGCACGTGCGATGACTTATAACAATGCGCGCGCATAGGCCAACTGTACACAGCATCAACATTCTGTCTGACGGCAGATAAGCAGTCTAATCACGGTACATGGCAAGCTGCTCAATGGGGGGAGTGATGTGATCAGGGTCTGGCTGATTAACCGTGCCAGCTGCTCTACAGAAGACTCTCTTAAATAGCAGATAGCAGTAATCACTGGCTTATTGACGCTTGAAGCACAGTCGCACGTCCCGGTTGACGCTATAGTCTCCCTGTCAAAAGACGGTAAGACCCCTGATGTGTCATGTCCTTAATGGATTTCCAATTCAGGTCTCGCCAAATAGGGTTTCCTTGAATTTATTTATAGACTAACATAGAATAAGGAAGCAAGAGAAGAACGCAGAGAAAAAAATTGCAAATCTGGTGTTTCGTCTAGGGGTGTCAAACGATTAAAATTTTTGATCGAGTTAATTACAGCTTAAAAATTAATTAATCGTAATTAATCGCAATTAATCGCAATTCAAGCCATCTATAAAATATGCCATATTTTTTTGTAAATTATTGTTGGAATGGAAAGATAAGACAAGACGGATATATACATTCAACATACGGTACATAAGTACTGTATTTGTTTATTATAACAATAAATCAACAAGATGGCATTATTAACATTCTCTTAAAGCGATCCATGGATAGAAAGAGTTGTAGTTCTTAAAAGATAAATGTTAGTACAAGGTATAGAAGTTTTATATTAAAACCCCTCTTAATGTTTTTGTTTTATTAAAATTTGTAAAATTTTCAATCAAAAAAATAAACTAGTAGCTCGCCATTGTTGATGTCAATAATTACACCGTGCTCACTCATTGTAAAATAAAATCATTTGGATCCGAGCGCCAGCAGAGGGCGCCAAACACACACACACAAAAAAAAGTAACAAGCGGACATTACACTGCTGTCATTTTAATCTGAGCGGAGTATGTGCGTTAATTGTAGGGTTTTTCCGATCATGTTTTTTTGCTCCCGATCCGATCCCAATCGTTTTAGTTTGAGTATCTGCCGATCCCGATATTTCCCGATCCGATTGCTTTTTTTTTGCTCCTGATTCAATTCCAATCATTCCCGATAATTTTTCCCGATCATATACATTTTGGCAATGCATTAAGAAAAAAATGAATAAAACTCGGACGAATATATACATTCAACATACAGTACACAGTCTTTCTGTGAGAGGGATCCACGGATAGAAAGACTTGTGACTTTGTATATTGTGACTAAATATTGCCATCTAGTGTATTTGTTGAGCTTTCAGTAAATGATACTGAAGGCCATGCCCAAATGCACGATGGGAAGTGGAACCATGACCGTGCGGAGTGCTACCAATTGAATATCTTCTCTGGGTTGGGAAATAACATAAGGTTTAAGAAAAAGATCAATTGCTACCTTGCTTCCCCACATTGCTTCCCATTATATTTCTAATCGTAGGGAGAGGGATTGTAAGCAGTGTTGTTAATAACGACGTTACAATATAACAGTGTTACTAATGGCGTTATTTTTTTCAGTAGCGAGTAATCTAATTAATTACTTTTCTCATCTTGGCAACGCCGTTACCGTTACTGAGGCGGGAAAGGCGTGCGTTACGATGCGTTACTAAGTTGGTTGAATAAAAAAAGTCAGAGAGACGGACTCACGGAGACGAGAGAGCAGAGCAGGAGTGGGGAAGACGCCATTGCAAATGCGATGCTAGGTGGCACCAATAATACCTGACTGTAGCCTACAAACTACACCCACATGATACGGTAGATATCACATATTATAGAACTAAATGCAAATGACAGACACGGCTGCATTGGCAACATGTTTTAAGGACTACATGCGTTAGTAAACACCCGCCATCTTAAAGCCGTAGACCTCTTAGGAAGGCTCTGTTGTAGAGATCCTTCCTAGCGAACCTACTTTTTTTTTTTTTTTAATCTAAAATGGTACTAAATTGGCAAAATCTTGACTTAAATCTATCTTGAAATGATGAAACAGTTTTAAAACTTACACATGTTGAAAGTAGACAGAAGGGAACTAATGCAATAGCGGGAGCAATTTTAACAACTTTAACGGTTGATTCACAACTTTAAATGACTTCCACACATAGCAAAGGTTACTATCTAGTTATCGCAATACCCTTGTGTCTAGTTAAGTGGAGGGTAAAGAATTGGGCTAGGGCTAATTGTCCCAAAAACCCTTTAAACTTCACATTGTGTGACCTTTTTTTTTTTTTTTTTTTTTTTTTGAGAAAAAAGAAACAAAACATGAAAATTATCACTAGTTACTTTGCCAAGTAACTAATTACTCTTAAATTCAGGTAACTGAGTTACTAACGCAATTACTTTTTGGGAGAAGTAATTTGTAACTGTAATTAATTACTTTTTTAAAGTAAAATTAACAACACTGATTGTAAGGCTTTAGCCAATTAAAAAAAAGGCTCCAAAGGCTGCCAAAATTCACTCTACTCATTTTACGCTGCCTTTTATCTCTCTATATAGGTTAAACGGCACCATTACAGATTGAGCGCGACAATGCGTGAGTGGGTCGTGCAGCGCATGCATTAATTGCGTTAAATATTTTACCGTGATACATTTTTTAAAAAAAATAATTACCGCCGTTATTAGGATAAATTTGATAACCCTACCTTAAGCCTAAACTAAAGACTCTGGAAGAGTGAAACATATTATGTCTGTAACGTTAAATACAATTAGAAAACGATATAATAAAAAAAAATATATATATACGTAAATGTAGTGTTTTCAAGGTGTGCCGTAAAATGCGGACCGGATTTTAGGGAAACCGAGGCAAAAACTGGAATAGATTATGTAAATCGGTGCGCTGGAAGACCCGGACCAGACTTGAAAAAAAGAACTGGATCGGAAGTCTGGATCGGAATTTTTCCGTGTTGGCCGATCCGATAGCGATGCGCATTTTTTTGCCCATATCGGCGTCCGATCCGATCCCAAATATCGGATCGGCACATCTCTAATATCGATAACCTTTTGGGATACAAAGTATCACGATATATCACCGTTTTGATATTTTGTCATACCCCTAGAAAGAACTCAGTATTCAGCTCAGGGAGACAATGGACCTGTACAGACAATCGCGAGCTAAATTTCTAAAGAGGTGCCACTAAAGATGGGTACTTTAGCCAGAGCAAACTAGCTGAACCAGTTTTTCAACAGCAGCTTTTTCACACGTTTGAATACCGAGCTTTTCTATTTTGTCTTATAAAACACCATCAGAGAAAGCAACATTCACCCCTTAACCTCCATCCATCTGCCCACAATAACATCATTATCTGACAGATAGCCCTAAATAAGAGCCGTCGGGGCAAAACAGGTCAGACATTTTGGAAAGCTGTCAGGGAGAAACAAAATGTGACTGATTTCATTTCATTTAGGGCTGGAGCTATCGAATATTATAGTAATTGAGTAATCGACTGAAAATTCTATCGATTAATCGAGTAATCGAATAAAACAATTTTTTTGGATAAAGAACAATTATAAATATACATGAGAAAACAAGACATTTGATCTAATATTGAACCATTTTCAGTCAATCAATGTCTTTATTTTCGATGTACATTGTTGAAAAAAGCCTCTCAGATGTGACAAGAATAAAAAAAAAAAGAACAATTCACTGCTTTCACTCAAAAAACTTTTAGATCTTATAAAAACGATATTAGAGGTGTCAAACGATTAAAATTTTTAATCGAGTTAGTTACAGCTTAAAAATTAATTAATCCTAATTAATCGCAATTAATCGCAATTCAAACCATATATACAATATGCCATATTTTTCTGTAAATTATTGTTGGAATGGAAAGATAAGACACACGATGGATGTATACATTCAACATACGGTACATAAGTGCTGTATTTCTTGATTATAACAATAAATCAACAAGATGGCATTACCATTATTAACATTCTGTTAAAGCGATCCATGGATAGAAAGACTTGTAGTTCTTAAAAGATAAATTTTAGAAGTTTTAGAAATTTTATATTAAAACCCCTCTTCATGTTTTCGTTTTAATAAAATTTGTAAAGTTTTCAATCAAAAAATAAACTAGTCGCTCGCCATTGTTGATGTCAATAATTACTTACACAATGCTCATGGGTGCTGAAGCCTATAAAATCAGTCGTACCCAAGCGCCAGCAGAGGGCGGCAAAACTCCGAAAAACACAACAAGTATAGCTTTCACTGTGCTGTCATTTTAATCTGTTTGAGCAGGGCATTTGTGCGTTAATTGCGTCAAATATTTTAACGGGATTAATTTTTAAAAAATTAATTACCGCTCGTTAACACGATAATTATGACAGCCCTAATACATATATTTCTTACCTAAAAATGCCATTACGCTTGATAACACAAATCACTTTAAATTTAGGTGTTTTTCCCATGTGTTTCAATTGAATTGCCATTCTTGTCAAGCTACTTTAAAGTAGGGCTGCAGCTATCGATTATTTTAGTAGTCGATTAATCGATGAACTAGTTAGTTCGAATAGTCGAGTAATCGGGTAAGGGAGAAATAAAAATTAAAATACCTGCGCTGAGCCTCAAACGGTATAAAAAAAAATTGATAAATGAGGATCTAAGTACACCAAAAGAACAATTATCTAATTTACATAGCAAAAGTCCGCTAGCTTAAATGCTATAAAATGCTAACTTTTTTTTTTTTACAATGCTCTTAACAAATGGTTCAGACATATATTCCCACAAAAAACGGCTACATATATCTATAAACTAAATTATGAATCCATTAAAAAACATTAGCTCAAACAAAAACTTAGGTTATGTTGGTCTTAACAGGGAGCAGTTGTATTCAGCCATGTGAAATGTGGCAGACCAGAGGGCAGTGTATCCAACCTTAGCAATAAAACTAAATGCAAACACTTTCAAAATAAACCATTACAATGCCACTTTAATTAAACGATTACTCGAAGCAATACATTTTAATTCGAATATTTTTATTCTAATCGAATACTCGAGTTAGTCGATTAATCGTTGCAGCACTAATTTCATTATTTGTCGATTTTTTGGCAATTAATGCGTTACACTCTTCTCAGGTTTGCATCGTCCAGAAGAAAGACACGAAGAAAATGTACGCCATGAAGTACATGAATAAGCTGAAATGTGTGGAGCGTAACGAAGTGAGGAATGTCTTGAAAGAGCTGCAGATCATGCAGAACCTGGAGCATCCCTTCCTGGTGAACATCTGGTAAACCCATTCATTTTTCTACTTGTGTTTTGTTTCATAATGGAGTCTCCGGTCAATCTGTTGGGTTTCATGGATGCGTACGTACTGTATATGGGAAGAAAAAAAACCTTTTGAAAAACCTTCATAAGCACTTTTGTCATCGATTTCCACTTTCACTGCCTTCCCTCATAACCACAACAAGCATTTGAAGGTATTGTTGTAGCGACACTGTCCATCAAGGCAATCTCAAAAGAGAAAATGACCCATTAAAAGGCAGTTCACTCCGTCTAGAAGCGAGTGAGTCACGAACACCCACAATCCGCCGCACACATCATCCGTCCCTTTGAAGAAGCTGAAAGGAAAAGTGTAGTTGCTTGCTAATCTCATGCTTCTTCAACTTTCTGCATCCCATTTGCCTCACTCCATTGGGCGAATTAAGAGAGACAGCCTTACTCAGATTGTGAATCATCGCGATTAGACTACTTTAAGCAATGCGATCATCAAAATTTCAACGTGAGGACCGAGCAGTAGGAATCCCGCCAAGTTGAAGTTGCTTCATATGTGTGCCTTGTAACCTTTCTGTCTGAAAACCTTCATTAATTCTTGATGAACACACTTCTCCCACGCTCTTCCATGGCTGAATAAAAATGAATAACCTCCTCAATCCTTTGCAGTCTACAGTCCCTGACAAAAGTCTTGTCGCATATCCATTTTGTAGAAACAATTGCTAATAACCTGACTTTTAACTATTCAATTGGTTTCAGAAATGGCTCATATGAAAGCTAAGACCCTCCCAAATGATGGTGAATGTACAAAAATGTCAGGGAAAACGCGGGCAGACAGGTTGTGTGAACACAAATGCAGGGAAAAGTAAGCAGAGAGGCAGACCGGCAGTGCAAAATGATTTAATTAAGGCTAACAAAAAACAAAGTATCAACCAATATTGTGGGGATCCAAAAAACACAGAAACAAACAAAACTCAGGTCACTAACAAAAGGCTTGATATCAAAAACTTACGTCGAGGAACACAAGGACTTGGACGGAGAAAACTTGAGAACACTGACGAGCACATGGGCATTGACATATACACTTTGACGATGACACAACAAGGAGTGAAAAGAAACTGGGTGCTTATATACACACACATGCAGACAAGGGGTAACGAGACAACGAGGAACAGCTGGGTAATACAGGAGGACTCACTAGGAGCAGGTACAACAGGTGAAATCAATAGGCAATCACAGGGACAAGTCACACTCGGAAAAAAAACAACACAAAACCTAACAAAAAATATATTTGTTTCACTGTCTGACTGTTTCTTTGCCTTGAAGACCTTTGAGGTAGAGATTGAAGTATGCAATGGAGCAGGATCCTGGTGTAGAATTTGTCCCTTTTTATGGTTAGGAATGTAAGAGGCGGCTAAGATTTGTTGATATTTCAGACTATTTATCTCTCAGGGTGCAGACAATTAAAAAAACGTGTGACATTTGCCAAGGCCCATAGCCTGTCAAAAGGATGGACGCTGGAAAAGTGGCAAAAGGTGGATTTTTCAGATGAATCTTCCATTGAATTACACCACAGTCGCCACAAATATTGCAGGAGACCTACTGGAGCCGCATGGATCTGAAATTCACTCAGAAATCAGTGAAGTTTGGTGGTGGCAAAATCATGGTCTGGGGTTACATCCAGTATAAGGGTGTGCGAGAGATCTGCAGGGTGGAAGGCAACATAAATAGTCTGAAATATCAACAAATCTTAACTACCTTTTACATTCGTAACCATAAAAAGGGACACATTCTGCAGCAGGATGGTGCTCCATCGCATACTTCAATCTCTACCTCAAAGTTCCTCAAGGCAAAGAAGATCAAGATCCTCCAGGACTGGCCAGCCCAGTCACCAGACATGAACATCATTGAGCATGTCTGGGGTAGGATGAAAGAGGAAGCATGTTATTACCTTGTTAGCTTAGATATATTGGTTTTGAATTGAAAAATTGCTTTATTATCTAATTCTGAAAGGTTCTGTGAATGCACATATTAAACTTGTGGGGTTCTTAACCTTTAGCAAGGTTAAGAACCACTGCTCTAGCGGAACGATGTCAACTCAACTCTGGAGATACAGCGCAGTCCGCACTTTTTAAAGAACTGTGAAGCTGCACGAATGAAAAGCAAAGCGCATCGTAAATAGGGGTGTGCCATCTTAAGCACCCCACGATTCGGTTCGATTACGACTCAGGGTGCTACGATTCGATTTTTGAACGATGATCTTGGATTTGACGATGATCATGGTTATCGTGATTATCACAATTTTTGATGCATCGTACATTACTGATTAATCAAGTAGCCAAACAAATTTATGTCCATTATTTATTTAAAATATCCCTATGATTCAACAGGAATGATGAAAACATGTCCATACTACAAAAAGCTGCCTTTAAGCTGCTTTTTTATTTATTTATTTTGTACAAGACAGTGCAAAAAACATTAACCATTTTAAAGGGAGTACTTAATTCTCTCAACAATTCACTAAAAATTAACACTGGTGGAATGAATTCCACATTTTCTGGACACAAACAAAGTGTCTTTAGAAATAAGATATACTTTGTTTTCACAGTGTTACCTCCCTTGTGTAACTTATGGAGTGACAGGTGGAAATCACAACTGCTCTTGGTCACTTTTAACTTGTGGCGTTTATTGCCGAGCACATAAAAAAGTCCGGCAGCCTCTAACATCGCCACACAAACACTCATTAAAGCGCGCACTTTCTTCTCTCTCTGCCCGCCCACGCGCACACACGCCTGTCGGCACAACAGATTTCTGTACTATTTCCCATGTTTGTAGTGTTAACGCTGCACTTAATCATGGTTTTACACATTCTGCATATGAAATACATGTTAGCGAATTAGCTAATTATCTTAGCGCTCGGCGCTAACTATAAACATCTAAAAAACAACAACAATAAAGGCTAAACAGTACAAGAGGGTTCGTGTACTCACTTCTTATAGACGCACACAGGTCTTAGCAACACACTCAGGACATTTTTCAATTGAAATGCCTTAAAACTACTGCTAGACATCTGAAAGACAAGGAGCAATGAACTACTGTATCTCTCTTCCCCTCTCGCTAAAAAAAAAAACAAACTTGCACACAAGAGCGCAACCGCCGGGTCGCTTCTGTACCTGCCTGTCTCATACACAAATTTATTTTGCAGTCTTTTAAAAAGGAGTAAATCTCTTTCACAGTAACCGGGAGCATCCATCATAACGTTGTGCGTGCGTCCATTAACAGTGTCCGGGCGGTAGACGTGTTTTGAATTTCGTTCCGCTACGAGCGGGTGTCATAAAGTTATGAGGGAAAATCATCGGTTTTGAACCTTTATGAATCGTTATCAAATCGTCATGTGTCGAATCACGATGCATGTAATAATCGATTTTTTTGGAACTCCTCTAATCGTAACCATTGATAAGAAGCTAATTCTGAACAAAAGTTGAGTGTGTTGTAACACATCACTGGTGGAGATTGAAGGGGGCTGTGGAAAAATGTCATTTCATGTAACAGATTTTTATGTGCTTCAGCGAGCCACACTTAGGCTTTTCTTTTATTCTGTCCTCCGCGGTGGACTTTTTGTTCTTATCTGTGTTCTTTTTGAGCTGCATTTTGTTTAACTATGGTCCTGTCGTGACTGTGGAGTGGTACGTGCCAGATGGACGACCTTGATGCAAATGGGTGTTGCATCACATTCGTCCAATTGTTTTAAACCAACTTGTCACTTCAAACTAAAGATTGGATCCATCAAACAATGCACTTTTGGTTTAACCCTCACGCTGAGCTCTTTTGGGTAACCTCAACAACTCGAGTAATTTTAACTCCTAGTTTTAATGTACTTTTGGTTCACACCTCACGCTAAGCTCTTTTGGTGTCACCTCAACAACTTGAGTATTATCAATCACATCTGTCTAGACAAAAGATACTTCTCTCTGGAGTGGAGTAGGCCTCGGTCGTTCAGACGACGTTTGCGCTCCCTCAGAGGGTGACCCAGAGAGGTTGTCTGCAGAGAAAGGTGGACTTCCCACAGGACGCATTTCACAGAACGTGTCCTGGCTGTGCACAGTCTTCACTGGCGGTCACCCTCATTGGACAGGCGTTGTCATCCGGCTCGAAGGACCAAGAAATATGTCAGGGGAGAAAATCCGTTCTCCCTCTGTTTTTAGAACGGAAAGGCTCTCATTCCAGAAGTCTTTTAAACGTTTACTTATGATCACAAGGAGAACATCACACACGGAGTACAATAATGCTCTGACGTGGCAGAGCTCAGAGCACTTTTATTATACTGAAGGCAGGGTTAACTGGTAAAACAATAGTCCCATGATTATAAGACAAAATACGTCAAAATATGTCATATCAGGAAGCGTGGGTGGCCAGGCAACGCTTTTACCAATTAAATGTTACATTTTACCTTTTGAAGAACAGCTTTACCCTTTAACCCTTTAACACCTAAGCCTATTTTGGCCGACTTTGCATGCATTTGATGTTGCCTTTATATTTCAAAGAAAAAATTGTTTACAATGGCCAAGTTGGGTCCCTTTTTTCAGGCCATCTTGAACTTCATGTCCAAACCGTTGTTTTCTTCACTGACCAATTATAATCCACATTTTGGACCCAAAAAGACAAAAAAATCCCAAAATCTTTTTTCAAAATTTGTAATGTTGATGTCCCATTGACGACCAAACATGCTCAACCAACCGTTTTGAAGCTTGATGATATATTCAACTTCTTAGGATAAACATTCAATAGAAAAATATAAGATTGAATAGTTTTATGTTTGACAATTCAACACAAACAGCAGGTATGATCATAGGCGTTTTTGGCCTTTACACATACTATGGTCAAAACAGGTTATATACAGTGCAAAACAGTGAGAAAAAAAATATATATATATATCATCTAACACAAAAAGGGTTTGGAGGATATCTCTTTGTGAAGTTAGGTGTTGTACCCATTACTTTATCAAAAGTACATATGTACATGCAATCAAGCTTCTCAAACACACATCTACGTAAAATTGAAAAGATTATAGTGAAGAAAAAATATAACGTTGAAAGAAAGTATTTTAAAAAATATTGACAAGTAGTTCAGTTCAATTCAATTTTTTCAGGCATGCGACCCAATAGTTTTTTTTTTTCCCGCAGTCAATAAAGCTTCTTCTTGAGCAGTTCACGGAGCTGTGTCACACACAACGTCTCACAGCCTACTCTTTCGCCATTTGCGCGCTGCTGTCACTCCTACTCGCCGAGACGCGACTCATCCAAAGAAAACAACGACAAATACGGCTCATCTTCTTCCTTGAGTTCATGAAATAATGCATTAGCTTGCGCTAAATGTAGTTTTAGATTCATTCTGCACGTTTCAAAGTCGCTCGCTCAAACCAATCAGCTGTTGCTTGCTTCGCATGCCTCCCTTTCATTAGTCTGCGCCTCGCTCGGAAATTTATTAAAAAATGATCACATTCGGTTAGTCCTTCTTGACATCACAACGGCTCTTGGGATATGTAGTCTTTTGTGCTGCTTTCGGCTTCGAAAAAGGACAAGAAATGATGGAAATATGGAGATAGATACATGGTCCATGGAGCGTTTTAATGCATATTTATGAGTGCAATAAAACTATAAAACTCAAATGACATTATCTCCCGTTTTTCTTTGTTGATTGACTTCAAATAAAAACTGGTGTGGACATCAACTTCCGCACTTTCAAATGAGACCAACCAGCGGCACGTGGGTGACGTAATTACAGCGTGATGAAGCTTCAAAGACGATATGCGTAAACGCGTCGCTGCCGACACGTTCGGTGTTAAAGGGTTAAAGCGCCCGCCTGCCCTCCCTTGCCTCAAGATGTGGACAGCTGTGCTCTGAATTATAAATTTTAGACTTGTACAATAATAAAGCGTAAGCTATATGTCAACATTTGAGACGCATATGTTGGGAAGCAATTCCTTGACAGCCAGGCAATGATGTGTACACACAACAGTATAAATTTCATCAATTTATTTTTGAAATTTGGGGGGAAGTTGAGCTTTCCTTGCAGTCTAAGAGCAATCACTTCTGGAACAAACATACTTCTTAGATTTATCAATATCTGTCAAAAACAATTGTCTGACGTAGAGACTACTTTAAAGGGAAACGCAACTAAACATCTCACAGCCAGGACAGAGGGATAGCAACAGACAAGATAGGATTGGAAAAGACAGTCGAGCATTGAGGAGACTGCAGACGCGGGCGATGTACTGATTTTTCAGACAAACAATGACAGCGCATGCTTTCTGGCATGCTGCGTCGGACATGGGGGGGGAGTCTGGAAGTGAATGTTTTTGGCAGTGGAAACTCCACCTCTGGGAGGGGTGGTTTCCTCTGGAGATGTGCTTGGGTCAGCAGCTTGCCTGCTCGCCCACTCACTCGACTGTGTTGAGCTGGCACATGTTTGCCCTGTCAAGGTTAAAAACTGCGAGATTATTTGCAGCCAAATAAACGGATCAACGCAGCTATTTCCAGGATTTTTTAGGGAGTCTTTGAAAGCAAAAATGTGGGAGTAAAATCAAACATGTCTTATTTTTGTATAGGACAATTATTAACTCATTCACTCTCAGCCATTTTCACTGGAGCAAGGCCCCTTCGCTCCTGGCCGTTTTACTGGATTTTGACTGATTTTGCAAGGCCCACAGAAAATTCCGTTCTGTTACTATATAAACATGGAACCCACCAAAAGAAAGATTAGACTATTCTTTCAGCAGAAAAAAAAGTTCATCTTTTTCCATTCTTTAGAAATCAGCATTAGAAAATAGCTTAGTTTGAGCAATTTTCCAATTTCTGAAATTGAGAATTTGAGAAATTGAGCTTTTTGTAAAAGCATACATTTCAAACATAACTTTGACTTTAACACAACTCTTTTTCGCTTTTGTGACATCCCAAACATCTGAATCATGTTTTCGTTCTACAAAATAACATAAACAACATAACAAATAGAGCTTTTGATCGCAAAGTATCAATTTATTTACACATAACTAAACAATTGAACTGTTGAACTATTTGCGCACATAAGAACGGGGAAGGCTCTCGGCTGCTCCCGGTTGAATGAGGTGGCTCCCAGTAATCTGGTGAGTCCGGATCAAGATCGGTCTCACTTTTTTCATCATTGTCATCATCATCTTCATCGTTGGTTTCAACCTCGGGCTCAGGAGTAACGCAATGTGAGTTCCGCAGAACGCGTGTGGAACCTGACGCTGTTGTGGCCGTCACCGTCTGACACATCAAGATAGATTTTTTTGAATCCTTCTTTGACGATGGTTTCGTTTTCTTTTCAAAGCACTCCTCCAGTGTCGTTTGCCTTTTTTTCCTCGATCGTTCTCCACATTTTTCTCAAATTCTCACGCGTCTTCACCAGATCCTTCCGACTTCCGTTTCCTGACTATTTTTCTTCACTTCCTTTCTTGGCCCGAGATGAGTTCTTACAAAATGCGCTACTGCCCTCCACTGGCCAGTTTTATTGCTTTAAAATGAGTTTTGATCATTGTGCATTGCAGTTTAGGTGCGGCAGAACCTAGAGGTGTTTCTTGTAAAAAGACGTATAAATACGTTTTTTGGACACTGAAATAATTAAAAATAGAACATATTTATACATTTCTGGGAGGAAATGAGTTAAAAAGAAAAACAAGCTACCGTAATTTTCGCACTACAAGGCGCACCCACCAAATTTGACATGAAAACGACATTTGTTCTTAGATAAGCCGCACTGGTAAGTGGGTAATTAAAGTAAGGACATTACTTTATTATGGGATATTTACACTAAAATATATTAACCAGTAACACTTTATTTGACAGCGGCATCATACGAATGTCATAAGACCAAATTAACCACCATGATAATATCATTACTTCATTTGGCCATCACTGCTCCCTTGGGGGAGACAGTCAACCTCTGCTGTCACCTGCTGTCAACACTGTAGTTGTCCAACATGCCTCCTAGCATGCATTGCAGCGCTACGGATGTAAATAACAATCAAAATTCAATTTATTTCTTCAGTTACTGTTCCAGTTGTTTCATTAATTGCTAGTTATGGTATTTGGTAGAGATGTCCGATCACGTCATTTTCAAAGTATCGGAATCGGCAAAAAAATATCGGACATGTCTTTTTTAAATATATATATTTCAATTAAATCGTTTTCTAATTGTATTTAACGTTACAGACATAAGGTGTTACACTCTAACAGAGTCTTTAGTTTAAGCTTAAGGTAGGGTTATCAAATTTATCGCGTTAACGGCGAGAATAAATGTTTTTTATATTTATCACATTACAATATTTAATGCAATTAACGCATGCGCTGCACGACCCACTCACGCATTGTCGCGTTCAATCTATAATGACGCCGTTTTACCCATACATTATATAGAGCTAAAAGGCAGCGTAAAATGAGTAGAGTAAATTTTGGCAGCCTTTGAAGCCTTTTTTTAAATGGCTAAAGCCTTACAATCCCTCTCCCAACGATTAGAATAATCGTGGGAAGCAATGTGGGGAAGAAAGGTAGTAGTTGATCTTTTACTTAACACTCTATGTTATTTCCCAACGCAGAGAAGATATATCAATTGGTACCACGACGCACAGTCATGGTTGCACTTCCCATCATGCATTTGGGCAGAAGTTAAATGGCTACAGTATCATTTACTGAAAGCTCAACAAATACACTAATGGCAATATTTAGTCACAATATACAAAGTCACATTTATCCTTTAAGAATTGCAAGTCTTTCTATCCGTGGATCCCTCTCACAGAAAGAATGTTAATAATGTAAATGCCATCTTGAGGATTTATTGTCATAATAAACAAATACAGTACTTATGTACTGTATGTTGAATGTATATATTCGTTCGAGTTTTATTCATTTTTTTCTTGATGCATTGCCAAAATGTATATAATCGGGAAAAATTATCGGGAATGATTGGAATTGAATCGGGAGCAAAGAAAAAAAAAAGCAATCGGATCGGGAAATATCTGGATCGGCAGATACTCAAACTAAAATGATCGGGATCAGATCGGGAGCAAAAAACATGATCGGAACAACCCTAGTATTTGGTATTAGTTTGAACGGGTTGGACATCTATTGCGGTCCAGGGGCAACCAACGAGTTTAATTTGGGGCCATTTCAGGTCATTTGCTGTTGATTTTCAGAGACTCCCTGTTGATTTTTTGGGGCATTTCTGGGTCACTTGCTGTTGATTTTGGGTTACTCAACATAAAGTGACACAGGAATGAATAGGCACGGACTCAAATTCAACTGAAAGTGAATTGTAAATGCCCTAAAATGAACGCAAAGTGACTGTTAACTGGCTGCGAACGCTCTGGTTTCGAATTAACGAACGTTCATTCGCCCCTCCCAGTCTAAATGGATTGGCTGTCATCTGTCTAATACCATCAATCGCAGCCATTCGGTTAACAGAGACATTTTCTAGTGAAAGATTTTGGTAGCAACTTGTTTATAAACAGTGACACCTTTTTAAAATGATATATCGATTCTTGGTAGGAGCATATCGATAACCTTTCGGGATACAAACTATCGCGATACATCACCATTTTGATATGTCTCAGCCAGAGGTTGCGCTAGACATTTTCGTTGTCTGTCATTTTGACTGACAGGGTCATAAAAATCCGGTCATAATCTATTTTTACCCGTCACTTAAATTTTTAAAATGATAATAATGACATATTCAATTGTATTTAGTTTTCATTCATTTTTAATTAATATTGTAATGCTTGCTTGGCGGCGAAAAATTAGACACGGAAGTCGTGGTATTTTTCTCCCTCTTTTTAATCTGCTTACCGCCAGCAACACCAACAAAACAACAACTCCGCCCCCAAAGAAAAAGAGGCAACTATATACACAGGCGGCAATCTAGTCCACCAATTGGATGACGCGCGGGCACACCGGGTGCACCAATAAGAACCTCGCGTTGATGTGTCAATCACGGTGCCGCCGTCAGACCCCGGTGACGCTACAATATTCTGTCCGAACAAGCTTAACAGAATCCACACCGTGCCATCAAGCATATGAATATGTAACTTTTTCTCCGCAGTGACAAAAACAGCTGACTGTGGCCCCAGTAGGTAGGCTACATATGGAACAATGAAATTAACAGTTCATCTGCTGTGGCCTGAACGCAGTCTTCCTCCTGGTGCGCATGGACTTGAATTACGTGCCCGCTTGTGCATAATCAAATGTCTCAAGTGGGATTCCTTCAGAGGCTATTGTCATGAGGTTTTGGACTTTTGCCTCGGACAGACGACTTAGTTCGGACACTCAGTTGCCTTGACATTTTTCCGAGTAAGGCCAACGACGTCATGCATTAAGAGAGACAATAGCTAATTAATATGCTCACTCGCCACCCTGTGGTCTGGGGTGTGAATTGCAACCTGTCAAAATGACAGATGGACTTCAGTTTTATCCGTCACCGTTTTAAAAAAAAACGGTCAACGACGGAAAATATTTGGTTAACGCGACCCCTGGTCTCAGCCATTCCAGATCCCTCTATATAACCAACAAATGGACGTGTGACTCAGCCAACTTGCAACAGCTTTTTCAGATCATTCAGTTTGTTTTATTGCCATCATAGACTGTGCAACCAATGTCAACCGGAATCGTTTGCAATTGCTAATTTAATATCCCCCTCACCCCAAAAAAATCAATAATTAATCACGCTGTCATTGATTAAAATTGAAAAATATGGTGACAGCTCGCTGGTGTTGGCAGCTAGCAGCTAAACTGCTTGGCTCCTGAACTCCTGCCTCCAGCCAGCCGGCAGTATCTTCCTAATTCTAACCTCTTAGACCTTTACCTGTTAATTAATGCATTTGCGGTGATATGAAAGTTTACTGCACTTTATTTATGAGGTCTCAAAACTTACCAAAACTGTGTTTCTTTCATGTATCAAAATAGTTTGATCTCAAGCATTTGTACTCTTTAGGGGATGCCTGAGGTTGAAAAGGCAACTTTTTTTGCTAGTCCAGATTATCGAGCATAACTTGTTCCCATTTGGATGAGAAACTTGTACAGTGGGGCAAATAACTATTTCGTCAACCACTAATTGTGCAAGTTCTCCCACTTTAAAATATTAGAGAGGCTTGTAATTGTCAACCATGAGAGACAGAATGTGGAGAAAAAAAAACAACAGAAAATCACATTGTTTGATTTTTAAAGAATTTATTTGCAAATCATGGTGGGAAATAAGTATTTGGTCAATACCAAAACTTCATCTCAATACTTTGTTATGTACCCTTTGTTGGCAATAACAGAGGCCAAACGTTTTCTGTAACTCTTTGGCCCATTCCTCCATGCAGATCTCCTCTAGAGCAGGGGTCCCCAACCTTTTTTGCACCACGGACCGGTGTTATTTGGGTCTTTTTTTTTCACGGACCGGTGTTCTGACAAATTTTGCAACTCATCAAAAATTGCAACAATGCGGTCCTGCGCATGCGCGTATCGATAAACATAGCCGGAAAATGCGCAAATGCAGCGATTCCAAAGTAAACACTATAAACTTTCTTGAAAGAAAGGAATATTAACTTACGTTTGATCATGGAAGGACTTGTAGAAAAGCTCCTCAGATTCATCCTGCCATGTAAGCTTCACACAACAGCTGCACACCGCGCTCACCATGAACGACTTCGCCTTGTCGTTAAACATTATATAAAGAAGTCCGCTTCACAAAGATACGATGTTGGAAATTGTAGCAAGGTTTTCAACGCTCTTGTCGCGATGTCATGATATTCCAGAATGACTTTAAGGTAGAGTTGTTGTCTCAAATGTACGTTTAATAAGGTCGCCGTCATTTGCGATCTCTCTGTTTATTCCCAAACGGGTCACGAATCCACTCCTTCGCAGTTCATGGGTCTTCGAGGTTGTAGGCTCGTCAGGTGCCCTTTTCGCCGTAAAAATATTTCCAAAGACGTCTGTTTTCCTGTTATCTTCGCTCGTATGGGGGCTAATTATTTCCGGGAACAAATGTGCTGCGCCGCGGCCTAGTAATACGCTATTATCGAGGACAAGCCCACATAGATATATTATATACACAAACAAGATGTACTGCTAGCAGTCCAATCAATGGACTTATATGACAACAATGTAATCTATCCCGTAGTATTATATCTAGAGTAGACAGAGATATTGGTGTGTTAAGCAGGGGTACAGGGTTAATTCGGTCAGAATGCGGTCGTTATTAAATTATTATTTCTTTGCGGCCCGGCAGATGGGGACCCCTGCTCTAGAGCAGTGATGTTTTGGGGCTTTCGTTGGGCAACACGGACTTTCAACTCCCTCCACAGAATTTCTATGGGGTTGAGATCTGGAGACTGGCCAGGCCCTTCCAGGACCTTGAAACGCTTCTTACGAAGCCACTCCTTTGTTGCCCTGGCTGTGTGTTTGGGATCAGTGTCATGCTGAAAGACCCAACCACGTCTCATCTTCAATGCCCTTGCTGATGGAAGGAGATTTTCACTCAAAATCTCTCGATACATGGCCCCATTCATTCTTTCCTTTACACAGATCAGTCGTCCTGGTCCCTTTGCAGAAAAAATGCCCCATAACATGATGCTTCCACCCCCATACTTCACAGTGGGTATGGTGTTCTTCGGATGCAATTCAGTATTCTTTCTCCTCCAAACACGAGAACCTGTGTTCCTACTAAAAAGTTCTATTTTGGTTTCATCTGACCATAACACATTCTCCCAGTCCTCTTCTGGAACATCCAAATGCTCTCTAGCGAACCGCAGACGGGCCTGGATTTGTACTGGCTTCAGCAGGGGGACACGTCTGGCAGTGCAGGATTTGAGTCTCTGGCGGAGCATTGTGTTACTGATAGTAGCCTTTGTTACTGGGGTCCCAGCTCTCTGTAGGTCATTCACTAGGTCCCCCCGTGTGGTTCTGGGATTTTTGCTCACCGTTCTTGTTATCATTTTGACGCCACGGGGTGAGATCTTGCATGGAGCCCCAGATCGAGGGAGATAAGCAGTGGTCATGTATGTCTTCCATTTTGTAATAAATGCTCCCACAGTTGATTTCTTTACACCAAGCATTTTACCTATTGCAGATTCAGTCTTCCCAACCTGGTGCAGGTCTACAATTTTGTCTCTGGTGTCCTTCGACAGCTCTTTGGTCTGTCACTGTGTGACTGAATGAGCTTGTGGACAGGTGTCTTTTAAACCCAGAATGAGTTAAAACAGGTGCCATTAATACAGGTAACGAGTGGAGCCTTGTTAGACCTCGTTAGAAGAAGTTAGACCTCTTTGACAGCAAGAAATCTTGCTTGTTTGTAAGTGACCAAATACTTATTTTCCACTCTAATTTGGAAATAAATTCTTTAAAAATCAAACAATGTGAGTTTCTGTTTTTTTCCCCCACATTCTGTCTCTCATGGTTGATGTTTACCCATGTTTACAGATACAGGCCTCTGTAATCTTTTCAAGTAGGAGAACTTGCACAATTGGTGGTTGACTAAATACTTATTTGCCCCACTCTATTGCTCAAGTTTACAACAGTTGGCTAACTTTCATAGCAAATGTCCACTAGCTTAAATACTATATAATATTTACCAGATAGTTTCTGGTGCGCACCAGATTGCTTAAATTTATTTTATTTCTGTCTATGTCCCTTTACAGGCTCCGTATGACCGCATATATCGGTATCGGATTTTTGGAACTGGACAATATCGCTTTATCGGTTAAAAAGTCCTTAACTCTAATTTTTATACATCGACATGTCACGCCAATACATAAAGTGTAACCGATATTTTGATTTCTTACATTTGCGCATGCCTCTGTGGATATGTGCTAAGGCATAAGGCGGCATAGAGTGATAGCAAATCGGTCATCGAGAGGTGTTAGGTGATGCGACAGTCTGACAGCAAAAGCCAAAACATCGGTTTGAGTAGACGGCCAGCTGTCTCCCTTCAGCAGAGAACATTGCTTGTTTTGAAACGTGTGTGTGCGCGTGTTTGATGCATCCTTCAGTAAACGATTCTAGACAATATCGAGTCCAGCTGTATTTAGTCGGGATCACGTCAGCATGACTAGTAACTACATATGTCCGAACCCTCCGAGTTCCAAATATCCTTCCTAAGATGATTGAATTCTTTTGGCAAGATATTGACAGTAATGCCGTGATAAAATGTCAGGCAGCATTTCTATTCAATTTGAAAGAGAGGAAAGGAGTCCCTTGTAAGGACATTATCCTGTGAGCTGCTGTGAGACTTCCATTACCGAAGTGGCCTGCGGTGTCTCTGCCTCTCTAAAAGCTCCACGCAGGATGCGCCTCCCTCAGGATTGGCTGCCTGGAGGCCACAAAGCGGTCACATTCAAACACATGTGAGAGGAGAGGCACAACAAGCCAGAAAAACAGGGACAGCTAGAGAGAGAGTTCCTTCCGTGGTGCCGGGAAGACATTCAAAAGTGCTTATCGCCACTCTGAGAACAAAAAAGCAACAAGCTGCTAATGGATGTTCAAGAACATGATGTTTTCACTTTTTGTATGTCCTTTTGTCCACTCCATTATTTTCACCACCTACTCCATTTAAGTAAGTTTCTTTTATTTAGGTTTTTGCCAAAAAGGATGGTTGGGAGAAAAACACATAATAGAAGTAGTTCTACACAAGTACACTTTATATATTTATCCATTTATTTGGTGTTTGTTTTTACAGCGTGTCCTTGTTATGTTCTTACGTGACCTGGAGCTTGTTCCAGCTGATGTTGGGAATAATACAGCCTACATTCTGGATTGGTTTTTGTAAAATATACAGTTGTGGTCAAAAGTTTACATACACTTGTGAAGAACATAATGTCATGGCTCTTTTGAGTTTCCAGTTATTTCTACAAATTTGATTTTTCTCTGATAGAGTGATTGGAACAGATACTTCTTAGTCGCAAAAAACATTCATGAAGTTTGGTTCTTTTATGACTTTATTAAGGGTGAACAGAAAAAAGTGATCAAATCTGCTGGGTCAAAAATATACATACAGCAGCGCTAATATTTGGTAACATGTCCCTTGGCCATTTTCACTTCAATTACCGTATTTTTCGGACTACAAGTCGCACCTGAGTATAAGTCGATCCAGCCATAAAATGCCCAACGAAGAGAAAAAAAAACATATACAAGTCGCACCGGAGTATAAGTCGAATTTTGGGGGGAAATTTACTTGATAAAATCCAACACATAGAACAGACATGTCATCTTGAAAGGCAATTTAATATAAAAATACAATAGAGAACAACATGCTAAATAAATGTACAGTGTACAGTGCATGAACAACGAAATGTGAATAGACTGTCCTACGCTACGGCTCAGTCCTGGCTATACAGCGAACTCCCAAAAGACAATGCTGGACGTCCGTATAATTTGCTGAATCAATTTAGTCCTCGATAGCAAACAGGTTCGCATCAACGTAAATAAATGATAATTAGGTACTATTACAGTAATAAGTAACAGGTTAGCATGCGTTCGCTATCATTAGCACATCGTTCAAACAACCACACAACTGGCTCTAAGTGTCCGATCGCTGGTGGAAAACACACAACAACAACAGAAAAGATGATACACGCAAGCGTTGCCTCTGTAGAAAGAATTTAAAAGCATAAACAATGAAAGTAGGTTCGCAGCCGTCTTTTCTCTCTCGCTAACTCGCCCAGTCACTCACTCAGAGCTACGTAGCTGTCCGTCTTCTTCTGGCGTGTGAGCACTCTTCTTCACGTAAACAAGTGCGAGTGCGCCCTCACGTGGCGTGAAAGCGCCACAAACTAAATGCATCCATTTCAAGATAAAACAGTCAATAATACAATTGAAGATACACAATTGAACACACACTGCCAAAGGCAGAACGCGAACGTGGCCATAGCTATAAGAGTTATTCAGATAACTATAGCATAAGAACATGCTAACAACTTTACAAAACCATCAGTGTCACTGCAAAACACCAAAATAACACGTGAAATTATATCATAATGTGTTAATAATTCCACACATAAGTCGCGCCTGAGTATAAGTCGCACCCACAGCCAAAATATGAAAAAAAACGCGACTTATAGTCCGAAAAATACGGTAGGCGCTTTTGGTAGCCATCCACAAGCTTCTGGCAAGCTTCTGGTTGAATCTTTGACCACTCCTCTTGACAGAATTGGTCCAGTTCAGTTAAATTTGATGGCTTTCTGACATGGACTTGTTTCTTCAGCATTGTCCACAAGTTCTCAATGGGGTTTTGGAAAGGCCATTCGAAAACCTTAATTCTAGCCTGATTTAGCCATTCCATTACCACTTTTGATGTGTGTTTGGGGTCATTGTCCTGTTGGAACACCCAACTGCGCCCAAGACCCAATCTTCGGGCTGATGACGTTAGGTTATCTTGAAGAATTTGAAGGTAATCCTCCTTCTTCATGATCCCATTTACTCTCTGTAAAGCACCAGTTCCATTGGCAGCAAAACAGCCCCACAGCATAATACTACCACCACCGTGCTTGTCGGTAGGCATGGTGTACTTAGGGTTAAAGGCCTCACCTTTTCTCCTCCAAACATATTGCCGGGCATTGTGGCCAAACAGCTTGATTTTTGTTTCGTCTGACCACAGAACTTTCCTCCAGAAGGTCTTATCTTTGTCCATGTGATCAGCCGCAAACTTCAGTCGAGCCTTAAGGTGCCACTTATGGAGCAAGGGCTTCCTTCTTGCACGGCAGCCTCTCAGTCCATGGAGATGCAAAACACGCTTGACTGTGGACACTGACACCTGTGTTCCAGCAGCCTCTAATTCTTGGCAGATCTGCTTTTTGGTGATTCTCGGTTGAATTTTCACCCTCCTGACGTATTTTCTCTCAAACGCAGGTGATAGCTTGCGTTTTCTTCCTGATCATGGCAGTGACAAAACAGTGCCATGCACTTTATACTTACAAACAATTGTTTGCACTGTTGCTCTTGGGACCTGCAGCTGCTTTGAAATGGCTCCAAGTGACTTTCCTGACTTGTTCAAGTCAATGATTGTTCAAGTCAATAATCACTCACAAGAAATTGCTCATTCGTGTTGCTCTATGTATATTTTTGACCCAGCAGATTTGATCACTTTTTCTGTTAACCCATAATAAAGTCATAAAAGAACCAAACTTCATGAATGTTTTTTGTGACAAAGAAGTATCTGGTCCAATCACTCTATCGGAGAAAAATCAGAGTTGTAGAAATAACTGGAAACGTATCTGGTCCAATCACTCTATCGGCGAAAAATCAGAGTTGTAGAAATAACTGGAAACTCAAGAGAGCCATGACATTATGTTCTTCACAAGTAAACTTTTGACCACAACTGTACATACCTGTACCCAACTTATTTCGACTTGATGATGCCTGAGTCGTTTTTTTTTTTTTTTTTTTTTTTTTTAATGTCGACTTTTGTTTTGTGATGCATGCTTTTTTTTATATATATATATATGGCGCAGGAAGCGTAGAACAGGAGGCGAATACTTGTACAGACGCGCCTGCCCCCCCCCCCCACACACACACACAGAACAGCCAAATGACAGCGGTGACAGCCTGCGTGCACACTTGTTGCTTGTGAGGCATCCAGAGGAGACGACTGTATATAACCACTGGCGCCACCAGGGGGTTGCCAGGGGTGGCTACGGCCACCCCTATAAATTGGTTGGCCACCCCACTGGCCACCCCGCTTGCCAGTATCGTTAGATTGTTGTAGCATCAGTTATGCATTTCATCCCAAATGAATGCATTTATTTTGTTTTGTTAAATGTAGGGCTGTCTACTTTATCGCGTTAACGGGCGGTAATTATTTTTCTTAAAGTAATCACTTGAAAATATTTATCGCAATTAACGCATTCGCGGTACGACTCATTCACTCATTGCTCCAAACAGCTTACAATGGCGCTGTTTTACTTATATACAGAGATAAGAGTCACAGTGGAGTAGATACAAGCATTCATTGGGGCCGTGCTTTTAATTGGCAAAAGCTTTGTCATCTCTCCCACAGCAACTATAAATATTGTGGGAAGCGACATGGGGAAGAATGACAGGAGTTGATCTTTTTCTTAACACCCAGTAGTGTACCGAACGCAGAGAAGATATAGCGTTTGCAGCCACCACACACAGTCATGGTTGCACCACTTCCCATCATGCATTTGGGCAGAACAGTTAAGTCGCTACAGTATCATTTACTGAAAGCTCAACAAATACACTAGATGGCAATATTTTGTCACAATATACAAACTGACATTTATCCTTTAAGAATTACAAGTCTTTCTATCCGTGGATCCCTTTTACAGAAAGAATGTTAATAATGTTAATGCCATCTTGTGGATTTATTGTTATAATAAACAAATACAGTACTTATGTACAGTATGTTGAATGTATATATCCGTCTTGTCTTCTTTCCATTCCAACAATAATTTACAGAAATATATACATATATACAGCCTAATATATACATAACACAATAAAACAGAATTGTTGTGGAACTCAAAATGTTGACTGGACAGTTATGGACTATGCACATTAAATCATTAGTAACATCAAATATTACACAATACACTAAAGTATATCAGTAGCCGTGTTCTTAAGTCTTTCTGATAGTTTTCCCCTGATCTTTTTACTGCAATAATATAATGAAAACCTGAAATTATGGCTTTTAGTTTTGGCCACCCCAAGATTTTAAGTGGCCCCATTTGGCCACCCCTATGGAAAATTTCTGGAGGCGCTACTGTATATAACCCCTTTAATACTGTTTCTTATGCGTTTTCAATTGTGGTCGAATACTTGGGGCGAGTTTGTGTGATTGTTTTTGATGATGTGCGGACGCTAGCTGATACATGCTAATCTTTTGTTATTGCCGTATCAGCAGCTACTTGTAGACGCAAATTTGAATTGCTGTTGTTGAATATGAGACTGATTTAATTTAACTTTATTTTGGTTTCATTCTGCAAGTGTTTATGTAGGGTGACCATATTTTGATTTCCAAAATGAGGACACTCGGCCCGGCCTCGAGATACTTCAATTTTACTCGAAGATCACTCTAAGATGCGTATATCTCCCACTTTTTTTTTTTACTCAACAGGCTTTATTCTTCCTAAAAAAAATAATCAAACAATAAAAAAAAAAAAAAAAAAAAGAATAATTATTAAAAAAGAATAAAATAATGCAGACTCATGGAAATGTAGTCCAGTTAATACACACACACAGTTGGCTATGTGCCAACTCAACATTTTTTTAAAATTACGATCACGACAATTGTCATTGACAAAATGTTATTCCCACTCAATTTTTATTCTCATACAATGTAAATAAATTGTACGCAAACAATAACTGAAATAAACTGACAAGCGATTCAACCAGCATGTTTCCAAACGCAGCAGTTCAAATTCAAAACTACATTGCCCATAATGCCTAGCGCAGCTGAGCTCACTGATTGCTACCCTATTAGCGAATACGGGAGCCGAGGCAAAATCAGACTTTGCTATAAAAGTTTACTACCATCGGCTGCGCAAAGATGCGACAACAAACGGGATTTTACAGATTACACCAGTACAAATCTCCGACAGAAGTCAACAGTTGCCATTATATACGTATTTATCGTAAAAAAACAACTCATAAGCAACACAGCTATTTAGCTATACTAGCATTCAACCACTAACTAACGCAGAACAATTACAAGACTCATACAGTATACTGCATCTCTGTGTACACATATAACCCTATGTACAACAGAAGACACGTGATCGACATTAACAGGAGAAACTTACAGAAAGGTGTATGGAGCCACGTCTTTTAGAACTTCTTATTGAACTCCTTACTGTAGTCTGAGCTCTCGCCAAACCGTCAGTAGATGGTGGTAATTCCCCATGAAACAAAGGGTAAACTGCCAACAAAAAAGAAGAAGAAGATCTACTCCTTCTCCCGCGCCTACTAGTAGGAGCAACGTCAACGCAGGCAAGCGCTGCCCCCTAGCGGCCGGAGGAATTCTCTTTAAGTTGGTCCCGTAAAAAAAAAAAAAAAAAAAAATCATAAAAACCGGACATTTTTATGAATTTATAAAACCCGCCCGGACAACAAGGATACTGCGTGAAAGTAGGACTTGTCCGGGCAAAAGAGGACATTTGGTCACCCTAGTTTATGTCATGAGCAGCTGAATAAAGTCAGCAAACACCACGGACGTCTGACATCGTCATTTCGGAGCTTAGCTCACTGTCTAGCTATGACTTGGGTTCAACGTCTTGGCGAGGACAGTTACAATGACGTGTAATACAAGTTTTTGGATAGTTTTTGCTTTTGACAGAAATAGAAGTCAGAGTGAAGCTGCTTGATTTTACATCTGACACAATGGCTGTTCAAGGGAGAGCGTTCGTTAAAGATCACATTTTCTTCTTTTAAATACGTGTGACATCTCTGACTCATTATAACCTTGACATACTCGGTTGAAAGAGATTCACCCCTCCATTTGTAAGTGTCTGTGAAGGAAAGATGGAAGCAGAACACGATCTAGAGAGGCAATTACAGTTACTGAAATGATTAATGCGGGGGAACATACTTAGTTAGCTTATAATGCAAACTACAACCTCAGCAATTTTTGGCAGTACCTTTGCATATTTAATTTGACATTTTTTTATTTAAATTATTTCACAGGCTTGACTAAATCTCTTTTTGAGGGGAAATTACATATAAATAGAATATAAATATATTTGGTTATTATTATATTTATTATTTAAACTGATTGCAACCATTTATCATTTAAAATCATAGGCGGAGTTTGACTTTTGGGCCAGTAGGGCACAATATGTTGATGACCCCGAAACACAGTGTCAGCAATAAAATTAACTTACAAGAATATTTATAATAATACGTTGACAATGAGCGCTTTTTGTTTCCCATCATTCTTGAGTGGAATTCTAAATCAGGCTGCATAGGCAATAAATTTCGCCAAGATCGTCAACCATTGAATGTGGTACGTCCGCCGGTGTCGTGCCAATGTAGTTACCCCAGTCAAAAATTTTCTTTATTATTCAATCCCCCAAAAAATTGCTTCAATAAAAAAAAAAAAAAAAAAAGTTGCTTCAATCAAAACATAGGCTATATTTTCAATTAAAGCGAGTCGCTTCAATCAAAAAAAGAATGTGTTTCAATTAGGGCTGTCAAAATTATCGCTTTAACGGACGGTAATTAATTTTTTTAATGAATCACGTTAAAATATTTGACGCAATTAACGCACATGCCCCGCTCAGACAGATTCAAATGACAGTACAGTGAAATGCCCACTTGTTAATTGTGCTTTATGGAGTTTTGACGCCCTCTGCTGGCGCTTGGGTGCGACTGATTTTATGGGCTTCAGCACCCATGAGCATTGTGTAAGTAATTAGTGACATCAACAATGGCGGGCTACTAGTTTATTTTTTTGATTGAAAATTTTTACAAATTTTATTAAAACGAAAACATTAAGAGGGGTTTTAATATAAAATTTCTATAACTTGTACTAACATTTATCTTTTAAGAACTACAAGTCTTTCTATCCATGGATCGCTTTAACAGAATGTTAATAATGTTAATGCCATCTTGTTGATTTATTGTTATAAAAACAAATACAGTCCTTATGTACTGTATGATGAATGTATATATCCATCTTGTGTCTTATCTTTCCATTCCAACAATAATAATCAGAAAAATATGGCATATTTTATAGATGGTTTGAATTGCGATTAATTGCGATTAATTACGATTAATTTTTAAGCTGTAATTAACTCGATTAAAATTTTTAATCGTTTGACAGCCCTAGTTTGAATGCAAAAATTGAAACAAAAAAAAAAAACATGTGAAAGCTATTTTTCTTTGATTGAATTTTTTGGGGGATTGAAGCAACTTTTTTGATTAAAGTAATGTTGATATGTGTTTGGGCCACATTTTGGCTAGGACGTTTTTATCGTTCAATCAAAAAAGAAGTTCAAAAAAATATATATTTTCAAAAAGAAAAATCACTTCAATCAAAAAAAAAGAAAAAATTCAATCATAGAAAATGTTTTTCAATGCGAGACAACATTTGAGATTGAAAAATTGGCATTTGAACACTTAATTTTTCGTTGAAATAGTTTGATTTGATTGAAGCAATCCTTTTTGTGTTTGAGCCATATTATGGCCATTTGTGTCGAAATCATTCAAACCCCAAAAAAGTTGCTTCAGTCAAAAAAAAAAAAAAAAAAAATTCAATCAAAGAAAAAAATCATTTGAAAAATAAAATTGCCCTCCCCTATTTTTTTTAATTATATGCAAAGCAAATGACCGTGTAAGGTGCTAGTCACATGATCTGTTCGAAAAATAATTTTGACCCGTTATGAAAATATTTTTTTGTTCATTTCATTCATTTTTGTTGCAGTTTTATTGCTTTACAACTTTTATATACAGTGGGGCAAATAAGTATTTAGTCAACCACTAATTGTGCAAGTTCTCCCACTTCAAAAATATTACAGAGGCCTGTAATTGTCAACATGGGTAAACCTCAACCATGAAAGACAATGTGGGAAAAAAAAAAACAGAAAATCACATTGTTTGATTTTTTAAATAATTTATTTGCAAATCATGGTGGAAAATAAGTATTTGGTCTAGACCAAAAGTTCATCTCAGTACTTTGTTATGTGCCCTTTGTTGGCAGTAACGGAGGCCAAACGTTTTCTGTAACTCTTCACAAGCTTTTCACACACTGTTGCTGGTATTTTGGCCCATTCCTCCATGCAGATCTCCTCTAGAGCAGTGATGTTTTGGGGCTGTCGTTGAGATCTGGAGACTGGCTAGGCCACTCCAGGACCTTGAAATGCTTCTTACGAAGCCACTCCTTCGTTGCCCTGGCTGTGTGTTTGGGATCATTGCCATGCTGAAAGACCCAGCCACGTCTCATCTTCAATACCCTTGCTGATGGAAGGAGATTTTCACTCGAAATCTCTCGATACATGGCTCCATTCATTCTTTCCTTTACACACATCAGTCGTCCTGGTCCCTTTGCAGAAAAACAGCCCCAAAGCATGATGTTTCCACCCCCATGCTTCACAGTGGGTATGGTACAATTCAGTATTCCTTTTCCTCCAAACAAGAGAACCTGTGTTTCTACCAAAAAGTTGTATTTTGGTTTCATCTGACCATAACACATTCTCCCAGTCCTCTTCTGGATCATCCAAATGCCCTCTAGCGAACTGCAGATGGGGCTGGACGGGTACTTTCTTCAGGAGGGGGACACCTCCGGTAGTGCAGGATTTGAGTCCCTGGCGGCGCGTTGTGTTACTGATAGTAGCCTTTGTTACTGTGGTCCCAGCTCTCTGTAGGTCATTCACTAGGTCCCCCCGTGTGGTTCTGGGATTTTTGCTCCCCGTTCTTGTTATCATTTTGACGCCATGTGGTGAGGAGGGAGTTGAAAGTCCTTGTTGCCCAACGACAGCCCCAAAATATCACTGCTCTAGAGTAGATCGACATGGAGGAATGGGCCAAAATACCAGCAACAGTGTGTGAAAAGCTTGTGAAGAGTTACAGAAAACGTTTGGCCTCCGTTATTGCCAACAAAGGGTACATAACAAAGTATTGAGATGAACTTTTGGTATAGACCACATACTTATTTTCCACCATGATTTGCAAATAAATTCTTTAAAAATCAAACAATGTGATTTTCTGGGTTTTTTTTTCACATTCTATCTCTCGTGGTTGAGGTTTACCCATGTTGACAATTACAGGCCTCTGTAATATTTTCATGTGGGAGAACTTGCACAATTAGTGGTTGACTAAATACTTATTTGCCCCACTGTATGCAGGAAAGTCAATTTCATGTAGTGACACTTTTTAGCAGCTTATGTTTAAAATGATCGCAACCCACAATATTCTTTTGTCGTGCATATGTTGTGCAAGAGAAAGTGCGAAGGCACTGCATGTATCCTCTTTCCAACCTTGGCAGATATACTTTCTGCCCTGTGAGGCCAATCAGATGTTAAGTGGTCTCAGCATTATCTGAGCCCTAACAAACAACTTGGAGTCAGCTCAATCAATCGCCACCCATGCAGAAGAATCACCTTTAGAACTCTTGGTGCCAAAAAAACAACAACACAACTCGACAGTTTAAACGTGTGGTTATTTTTGAATGAGGCGGTTTCTAGTTGATCTTTTCGAAGGGAAAGAGCAGTTTGGCCTCAGCAGTAAGCTTGAATGGCAATCATTGCAACAGCCGAGCACTGAGCTGCATGCTGATTTGGACCTTCTCACTCTCTACATAGCAGTACGTGAGTTATAGACATCGTTTAGCATCATTACCCAGTGTCTTTCACACAAAAAAAGGAAATTAAGGAGTATGATGCTACAGATACAATGGAGTAAATATTGAATTTCCCATCACTGTTTAATTCATTCATTTTCCATGCCGCTTTTGCTCAAGGGGGTTGTGGGGGGTGCTGGAGCCTATCCCAGCCAATTCCGGGCAGTAGGCGGGGTACACCCTGAATTGGTTGCCAGCCAATCGCAGGGCACAATGAGACATACAACCATCCATGCACACACTCATAACTACGGACAATTTAAAGTTCAATCAGCCTACCACGCACGTTTTTGGGATGTGGGAGGAAACCGGACTCCCCGGGGAGAACATGCAAACTCCGCAGAGGAAGGCCGGGGTGTCACCCACTCCGGGTGAGGAGCCTGTCCTGCCCCGGGCCTAGTGGGCCGTGGTGGTCCTGCAGTGTGCCGTGTCGGTTGGGGGGTTGCGGCGGGGGCTTTCGGTGGTGGGGGCAGGCGTGGGAGGCGGTGGCGCGTCCCCTCATCCCTTCCTTGAAAGCTGGCTAATGGAGGCGTGGATGGTCCAGGGGACCGTCCTGGGTCCCGGGAGGATGGCAAGCGCCCTTTGCTGGAGTCTCCCAAATCGGAATTCATGCAGCAATTACGTCAACAAAGAGGGAGAGCGGCAGGATGGCACCGATGTAACTGCATTAGTGTTAGCGCCTAGCTTGAACTTGCCTGGCACGGCCAGACTGTTCTCCCAGTATATTTCAAACATTGAGAGAAAAGTCTGGGACCCAGCCCATTAACGGCCTCTCGAGCAGGTACAAAATCAATCGACAAATCAGATTTGTTTATTTGCGTGACGTGTTCTTAACGAGCAACGTCACTCTTAAGCGTCGGAAGTCGTCTCCACAACAACACAGATGGTGAACAGGAGAGCCGAGAATATGTTCCAATCCACGTAAAATCAGTTTTAAATGACCAAAAACACATCGACACGAGTCATTGACAACAGTCTGTCTCGCGCTAGCCATGTTGAATAAACTCTGCTCTCCTCGTATGTTTCCTTTCCGCTGAATGGTGGCCAGACTCAAGAGCTGGAACAGCGGTGAGTCTGGTGTACCAGGCAAAGCTTGAACTACACAGTAGGCGGGCTTGACCACAGTCATAAATAAAAATAAATTGAAGAAAAGGAAAGGCCTGATAATGCTCAGTTTTCTTTCTGTGCGTGAAGTATTTCAGTATTGCTTACATGGCCGAGTCGGTGCTACAGTGTATCACAAAAGTGAGTACATCCCTCGGCTGTTAATGGGCTGGGTCCCAGACTATTTCTCACAGTGTTTGAAAAATACAGAGAGAATAGTCTGGCGGTGCCAGGCAAGCTAGGACTTACAGTAGCTGCAATGCCTTGGCGAGGCCAGTACAATGATGTACAGTGTATCACAAAAGTGAGTACACCCCTCGCATTTCTGCAAATATTTAAGTATATCTTTTCATGGGACAACACTGACAAAATGACACTTTGACACAATGAAAAGTAGTCTGTGTGCAGCTTATATAATAGTTAATTTATTTTCCCCTCAAAATAACTCAAAATATAGCAGTTAATATCTAAACCCCTGGCAACAAAAGTGAGTACATCCCTTAGAAACTACATCCCTAAATGTCCAAATTGAGTACTGCTTGTCATTTTCCCTCCAAAATGTCATGTGACTCGTTACTGTTACTAGGTCCAGGTGTGCATGTGGAGCAGGTGTGTTTAAATTTGTAGTGCAGCTCTAACACTCTCTCATACTGGTCACTGAAAGTTCCAACATGGCACCACATGGCAAAGAACTCTCTGAGGATCTTAAAAGACGTATTGTTGCGCTACATGAAGATGTCCAAGGCTACAAGAAGATTGCCAACACCCTGAAACTGAGCTGCAGCACAGTGGCTAAGATCATCCAGCGTTTTAAAAGAGCAGGGTCCACTCAGAACATGCCTTGGGTTGGCTGTCCAAAGAAGCTGAGTGTCACATCCAAATGCTGTCTTTCAAAGATCGTCGTAGGAGTGCTGTCAGCAGTGCTGCAGAGATTGAAGAGGTGGGGGGTCAGCCTGTTAGTGCTCAGACCATATGCCGCACTCTACATCAAATTGTTGTGCATGGCTGTCACTTCAGGAGGAAGCTTCTTCTGAAGACGGTACACAGAAAAGCCCGCAAACAGTTTGCTGAAGACGTCAACAAAGCACATGGATTACTGGAACCATGTCCTATGGTCTGATGAGACGAAGATTAATGTGTTTAGTTCCGATGGTCTCAAGCATGTGTGGCGGCGACCAGGTGAGGAGTACAAAGATAAGTGTGTCATGCGTACAAAAATAAGTGTGTCATGCCTACAGTCAAGCATGGTGGTGGGAATGTCATGGTCTGGGGCTGCATGAGTGCTGCAGGTGTTGGAAAGTTATATTCAATTGAGGGAGACATGAACTCCAACATTTACTGCGAAATACTGCAGCAGAGCATGATCCCCTCCCTCCAGAAACTGGTCGCAGGGCAGTGTTCCAGCATGACATTAACCCCAAACACACCTCCAAGATGACCACTGCTTTACTGAAGAGGCTGAGGGTAAAGGTGATGGACTGGCGAAGCATGTCTCCAGACTTGAACCCAATAGAACATGTTTGGGGGATCCTCAAGCGGAAGGTGGATGTGCGCAAAGTCTCAAATATCCGGCAGCTCCGCAATGTCGTCATGGAGGAGTGGAAGAGCATTCTAGTGGCATCCTGTGAAGCTCCGGTCAACTCCATGCCCAAGAGAGTAAAGGCAGTTCTGGATAATAGTGGTGGCCACACAAAATATTGACAGTTGACATGTTGTATGTTAATATTGACAACTTTCACTAAGGGGTGTACTCACTTTTGTTGCCAGGGGTTTATATGTTATTGGCTATATTTTGAGTTATTTTGAGGGGAAAATAAATTAACTGTATTATATAAGCTGCATACATACTACTTTTCATTGTGTCAAAGGGTCATTTTGTCAGTGTTTTCCCATGAAAAGATATACTTAAATATCTGCAGAAATGCGAGGGGTGTACTCACTTTTGTGATACACTGTAACGGACGCGCACACATAAGGCTCATGTATGTACATCATTCACACACAGTGAGTGCATGGGTTCTATCAATCCATATAAACTTTGAATATAAGACTAGATAGGGATTATTAATGTCTGCTATTTGGGTCGTCTCTTCGGAAATCAAAATATGATCACCCTGGAATGACAACCAGCATGTGTAGTCATTTGTTTTGATGCTTCTGCGCATGCGGGTCAGTTTGCTCAGCGTGTGTCGGACTGCGAGTTAGTGCGCATGCGTAATAATTGAACGGGCAATCCGAACGGTCACGCCAACAGATAAGACAAAAAAATTGGAATTGTGCTTTAAGACCTGCGGTGTGAACCTTGCCTAAGTCCAGAGGATGTTAAACGCTCGGACACCTTTTTCTTTTTACATACAGCTGGTGGTTTCTAGGAAGGTTTAATTTTTAAAAATAACTCCTTTTCTTATTGAGTGTGTATTATCATCACAAAGTTAGCATTTTCCTTGTAGACGCTACAGTATTTGCTTGTCTATGTTTGAAATTTTTGGAAACCTTTGTTTATTTTCGGACTAAAACATTTTGAGTAACTGTCAACTAAAATGAAACGTGTATGAAATTTCGTTGACTAAAACTAGAGGAAGAGGAAAACCTAGCGAAACGTGTAAAATATGACTAAAACTAATAAAAAATTATAAAAAAATTTATCCAAAAGATTAAGACTAAAACAAAAATTAAAAGGGCTGCCAAAAACAGCAGTCTTGCAGACTGATGAAAATTGTCCCACACAATTTTGGTTTAATTTGCAGCATTCATCCTGCCGTCCATCTTTACAAGTCTTCCAGGTCTGTCTTATGGGAAACATCCCTACAGCATGATGCTGCCACCACCATGCTTCACAGTGGGGATGGTGTGTTTTTGGTGATGTGCAGTGTTTGGTTTTTTTTTTCACACAAAAGTTTTTTCCAACAAATTTTTGTGTTAAAGGGATCCTCTATTTTTAAGACAAGTAATTCTTAAAAGATAAATGTTAGTATGAGTTATAATAATTTGATATTAAAACCCGTCTTAATGTTTTTGTTTAATAAAGTTTGTAAAATTATTCTAAGTGATAGGTCGCCATTCTTTTTACGTCGCAGTGCGAGACTTCACCGGGCCCGTTGCCGAAATTCCAGCGTGTCACTCGTTAGCTTTCCCAACATGTCGTCGGTTCTACCCTTCCTATTTGAACCAGATCTGATAAGTGAGGAGCAGGACAGCACTGTCGGTCGTTCACAAGACGAGCTTCAGGGAAAAATGCGTGCAGCAAATACCTGATAAGACAAAAGTTGGGCAAAAGTCTCAATGACAACAGAGCGAGAGAGCGTATGCTGTTGGGAACTCCGGTTGGGAGCGAGAGTGTATGCTGTTGGGAACTCCGGTTTTATTAGCAGCTATTCAAGGTGAGCATATTGCGTTTTCAAACTTATCCCAATATTATGTAGATTGTTAGCATCCAGAGCTGTCATGTGCTTTACATACAGTACAGGCCAAAGAGCACACCTTGTGTAATCCATGTCTTGTACATTGTAATGCGTGGTAGGAAGGATACGTGTATAAAAGTACCAAAAAGGGGAGAAGCTTCCACCTTTGCACATTTATTCACAAAAAATAATATTTCCACCTTGACCACTCTTCACTCGGGAGCTCAGCAGTACGCAAACACGCGTTCCCTGACGAACTCCAACGTTGTTGTAAGGTCCACGTCAAAGTCACTGTCGTCACTGTAGCGTGCCATAGTGCTTTGATGATTTGGTATGATTTGGGGAAACTCCCACGAAGAATAGTCAACAAAAAAGATAGCAATAGTAATCTAAATCCACGTTTTTTTACTCAGATCCAGGAATTAGACCGATCCCATGGCAATGTTGCAGCCACGATCAGGCCGTCGATTCCGCAAAATAGACTGATCCGAAAAGCCACTGTGGGACCGACGAATAAAAAAAATAGACAGATCCGAAACCAATATTGCAGAGGCGGTGGGACCGTCGGATCCAGAAAACAGACGGATCCCTTACTTGACTGAGAATCCAGGAAAAATGTTCGGGCGCCAGTTGTAACGCGTGGTGGGTAGGATACGTGCATACAGGGACCAAAAAGAGGGAAGAAGCTTCCACTTATGCACATTTATTCACTAAAAATAACAATTCCACCTCGACCACTCACTTCATTCCCCTTGTTTCCATTTGACTGGAAATTGCATCCAAAAGCAGCAAATCGTGGCATTTTACTTCGCGAGTTTAGGCAGCAATAAGCAATTGTTGAACACGCTACACATTTGGAAAGATCCCAACGACGTCATCACTGCGAGCCCGCAAACCATGGCGCCAACTAACGGTCAAAATATGGACTAAATATTATAAAATATTGCCATTGATTTAACATTTTATGTGTTTCTGACAACATATTTTAGTACAAGAGAACAATTGTGGTTTATTACAGCCTACATGTATTTAAGGTAGAGGATCACTTTAACAAGGGGGTTGAACAAGGGGGTGAATACCTATGATAGGCACAGTATATACAATAATGAACCCCAACATTGTAAACCTTCTGCTCAATATGTTGCATACTTTTGGAATGGAATCCTAGACTGCTGCATTGCTTTGTCATTGCTCACTTCCGCCCTATCTTCCACTTACGCAGGTATTCCTTCCAGGATGAGGAGGACATGTTTATGGTGGTAGATTTGCTCCTCGGAGGAGACCTGCGTTATCACCTGCAGCAGAATGTCCATTTCTCAGAGAACACAGTCAAACTGTACATCTGCGAACTGGCCTTGGCCCTGGGTTACCTGCGCTCCAAACATATAATACACAGGTTAGATGTTGCCTTATATATTTTAAGAGAATTATTTGTATCGGCTTCTCAGTACGAGCACCTCAATTTATTTTCACCCGACTCAATTAGTATGTTGAAATGTTCTGTAACATTGCCTCCACTGCATTTTCCACTTGCCTGCCCGCTTCTGTTTTATTTAGTCATAAAAAGGCTGCTTAGCCAATGTGCAGAAAGGTTAAAATAGCCGGGCGCAAAGGTCCCACCCCGCACAACTGTTATCCTTTTGCTGCAGACTGCGGTTACTATAAAATGTGCAAGATAGAGGCTTATTTAATTTGTAAAATGCAGGTTAAGTGCTTTTTAAGCAGGTCGTGCCAGAGAACTCTACCGAGGGAACAAAAAGTCCTCAAATCCTCAACTACTCTAGGGACGATTAATCCTCCCTTTTGAAGTTATTTAGTCTGTCTACAGGCAACTATAACACCTTTGAAATGTTTATTTATTTGCAGTGGAACTTTAATGTTGAAGTCAATGCACCACTGTATTTTAAGAGGATTAGGGTTGCGCTTTGCCTTTTGCCAAAATGTTTGTGAATTTTGGTATGCATAGCTAATTGTGCTCTAAACCTGTACAGTACCTCGGTGAAGTTGGCCCCCCATCAGACACAAATTTATATAAAAATAATGTCAATCGTTTGTACTATGTTTGTGCTGTAAAAAGTTTAGTTTTTGCTGCTATCGTTTTTAAGATGTGTACAATTATTTTATAGATCAACTGTAGGTCAACTGGCCCCCCTTCTTGATTAATAATGGCTAAAAATGGTGCCAATCGTTTGTGCTGTAAAAATTTCGTTTGTGCTGTTACGGTTTTTGCGATATTGAGATATTAATTTCGAGTGATGACGTCACTCAGCCCCCCACTTATTGCAAAATGGACCTGAAATGGGGCCATTCGTTTATGCTATATTTATGCTGCTATCATTTGTAGTACCTGACAAAAGTCTTGCCGCTTGCATACACATGGACCTGAAGTGTCCCTCTAATATATTTGTAATAGGGGTGCACGATATCCATTTTTTAAAAACCGATATCGATAACTTCCTGCTCCTCAAAGCCGATACCGATATCGATAACGGATAATAAATATATATATTTTTAAATGTATAACCTGAGTTTTTGAACACCTGGAGGTTTAAAAAAAAAAGATAAATAAATAAATTGTGGTGGATTCAACATAGATTTGCCTTTGATCTCACCAGATTTTTCATAATGACATGAACAAAACAGTGCGTTTCTCTTCTGCACTGCCCGACAGCCAGCTAAAAATGAATGCACATCCATAAACCACAAGGCTTGGTCTTTTCTTCCTTTTATGGGAAGACACTCGTCTTAATAATGTGAAAGTACAACAGAAAAATACACATATTCAAGACTCAATATACAACAAACTGCACAATACACTCACAGTTGTGGTCAAAAGTTTACATACACTTGTGAAGAACATATCTCAACTCTGATTTTTCTCCGATAGAGTGATTGGAACAGACACTTCTTTGTCACAAAAAACATTCATGACGTTTGGTTCTTTTATGACTTTATTATGGGTTAACAGAAAAAGTGATCAAATCTGCTGGGTCAAAAATATACATACATGGATCTGAAAAAGCGAATCGTTGACTTGAACAAGTCAGGAAAGTCACTTGGAGCCATTTCAAAGCAGCTGCAGGTCCCAAGAGCAACAGTGCAAACAATTGTTTGTAAGTATAAAGTGGCACTGGCACTGTTTTGTCACTGCCACAATCAGGAAGAAAACGCAAGCTATCACCTGCTGCTGAGAGAAAATTGGTCAGATAGGTGAAGATTCAACCGAGAATCACCGAAAAGCAGATCTGCCAAGAATTAGAAGCTGCTGGAACACAGGTGTCGGTATCCACAGTCAAGCGTGTTTTGCATCTCCATGGACTGAGAGGCTGCGGTGCAAGGAAGCCCTTGCTCCAAAAGCGGCACCTTAAGGCTCGACTGAAGTCTGCTACTGATCACATGGACAAAGATAAGACCTTCTGGAGGAAAGTTCTGTGGTCAGACGAAACAAAAATGGAGCTGTTTGGCCACAATGCCCAGCAATATGTTTGGAGGAGAAAAGGTGAGGCCTTTAACCCCAAGTACACCATGCCTACCGTCAAGCACGGTGGTGGTAGTATTATGCTGTGGGGCTGTTTTGCTGCCAATGGAACTAGTGCTTTACAGAGAGTAAATGGGATAATGAAGAAGGAGGATTACCTTCAAATTCTTCAAGATAACCTAACGTCATCAGCCCGAAGATTGGGTCTTGGGCGCAGTTGGGTGTTCCAATAGGACAATGACCCCAAACACACATCAAAAGTGGTAATGGAATGGCTAAATCAGGCTAGAATTAAGGTTTTTGAATGGTCTTCCCAAAGTCCTGACTTAAACCCCATTGAGAACTTGTGGACAATGCTGAAGAAACAAGTCCATGTCAGAAAGCCATCAAATTTAACTGAACTGGACCAATTCTGTCAAGAGGAGTGGTCAAAGATTCAACCAGAAGCTTGCCAGAAGCTTGTGGATGGCTACCAAAAGCGCCTAATTGAAGTGAAAATGGCCAAAGGACATGTTACCAAATATTAGCGCTGCTGTATGTATATTTTTGACCCAGCAGATTTGATCACTTTTTTCTGTTCACCCATAATAAAGTCATAAAAGAACCAAACTTCATGAATGTTTTTTGTGACAAAGAAGTATCTGTTCCAATCACTTTATCAGAGAAAAATCAGAGTTGTAGAAATAACTGGAAACTCAAGAGAGCCATGACATTATGTTCTTCACAAGTGTATGTAAACTTTTGACCACAACTGTATATACACAACTATTATATGTATAGCATAGCACACTAGCTTGAGCTACTAAAGCATTGGCTGACTTCTATAACACAACAACTTATTAAGTTCTGTACATATGACCCTTCACCACAGAAGTAAACATATGGTGCACATCTATATTTTATAGTAAACATAAAATACTTACAGACATATTTCCGAGGCGGAAACGTAACAGAAAGCACTCACGATTGTCAATGCGACCGCTAGACACCGCAATGTGTATGTGAATGAGCTTGTAATTTGAACAAAATGACTGTGACAAAAAATAGATGCAACGAATTATTCTGACCAGCAGGTGGGAGCAATGCCCCGCAAATGGTCAACTGCTTTCCTATACTAGTGTGTAAAGTCACTGTAAACTGTAAAGCCAGCACAATACATATTATCGGTCCTATTAATAATGTTATTGGATTTATCGAGATGGCGTCATAATTCCTATTATCGGACCAATAATTATCATGTACCAGTAATTTGTAATAAGTATTTTCTTACAAGGAATGGATAATTTTAATCCCAACAGGTTTTGGAATAACATTTCGGTGCCAAACAAAACTGTTGAAAAGTGTTCTGATGTTTACAGCTTGGTAAAGCCCATTGAGTCAATTTTTGCAAAGACATAAGTAGGGATGGGAATCGAAAACCGATTCTCTTCCGCGTGTATCAATTCCATGGAATCGTTTGGCAGATTATTTAACGAATCTCTTATAGATTCCAAGCAGTACAATCAGCGCCATGGACTTTATGCATGATACACACCGAAAAGTAAGCTAGTATCACAACATAAATGCTCCCAGTGTAACCACCCTCCAAGTGTACCATGAGGTGTCGCCGCCGAGTGATAACGTAGTGGTATTCACAGGCCAAGTCATTATTCATGAGACTACTTAAAGAAATGGTGATTTTTCCCAAAAAGTCTATTAATGGGTCGATCATATTCTCATCAAATACTCTATAAGAAAAATATAACATATATGCATTTAAAATAACCTTAAACAATTTCATTAGCAATTTTAATACTTCTGTTAGAAAGATTTCAGGGGTATGCGTTTGTTCCCATAGCAACCAGTCAGTTTTCCTTTTATTGTCCTACGTCATGCGCGCTGCGTATTCTGGGACTGTGAATAGGCGTAAGGTGCGCATTTCGAGCAGAGGACGGCCACCTGTTAGAGGAAGTATTCATTTTTGTGCATCCATGGACGATTATTTCCTCTTCATGCCATAAAGTTCTTATGATAAATTAGAGCCGTTATTAGCGCGACCGTTTTGTGTTTTTACTGTCGGCTGGTTGCTCCGCTCGGCCTCGCTGTGTCGAGGAGAGTGTTGTTTACATGACATTCGCGTTGCACATTTGTGTTAAGAGGGAATGTGTTAGTTTAGCATCTTAAGATGAGGTTGTACATCCATATGAGTGTACAGTGCTTAGTTTTCGCCACTTTTATGGCAAAGATGACCGCACCTGCCCGCAGCGTGCTTGTGGGTTGTGCGCGCGCACTTGCGCCCCCACCATTATATTCGCGTTGCACAATTCTGTTAAGAGGGAGTGTGTTAGGTGAGCATCTTAAGCTGATCTTGTACATCCATATGAGTGTACAGTGCTTGGTTTTCGCCACCTTTATGGCCAAGATGACCGCACGTGCACGCAGCGTGCTTCCGGGTTGTGCTCGTGCACTCCCCCCCTTTGTGTTCATTACACTGCGAGTCATGTATGTGTGGTATTGACTGCTTTACAGTCAATTTGCATTGTTTATTGCATCAGTACTAATTTTCTTTCCTTTCAGAGTCACACAAATATCCACACATTCCAGTCTTTCACACATATACAAATACATCAACATCTTTCCACACATGCTCCCACCTGCTCATTGAGTGATTCTCATATCAAGTGCCGTTGTCTGTATAAAGTTGTGCCTGTTGCCAAGTTGTATTAAAAGTGCCAAAGACCAACTCTCCGCTCCTTGTGTTCTAACCGACACCCCGAGGCGAATGAACCATAAAACATATTGAACCCAGAACCTCATACAGTCCATTAGTCCAAATTAGAATCGATAAGAGAATCGATAAAGAATCGAATTGTTAAGCAAAATCAATTATGGAATCGGAATCGTAAAAATCTTATCAATTCCCATCCCTAGGCATAAGGGTAACACTTTACAATAAGGGTCCCTTAATTAACATTAGTTAATGCGTTTTTAGACAATAACTCATGTTTAAGTAACATGACAATAAATCATTTAATCCCTGATCTAACATTTATTATTATATTAATTAACATGAGTTAATGCATTAGTTAATGCATTTTAAGACAATAACTAATGTTTAATTAACATTACAATAATTAATATAGTTGCTTATCTAAAATGTATTAATATAATAATTAACATGAGTTAATGCATAACCAGACAGTAACTAATAGTTTGGTAAAATTAGGTTAGGGTTTGGGGTTAGGGTTTGTTAACAAAAGCATTTATAATTTCTTAGTTAAGGGACACATGTGCTACACTTTACAATAAGGGTCCCAAAAACATTCAGTAATGGTTAATTAAGGTTAAGAGGGGGGAAGTTAAGCATTTATAATTTCTTAGTGAAGGGATATGTGTGCTACATTTTACAATAAGGGTCCAAAAAACATTCAGAAATGGTTAATTGAGGTTAAGTAAAATTTATAAGGTACGTTCAGCATGTGTCCCTTAACCAAGAAATTATAAATGCTAAGTTAACAAACGCTAAACCCAAAACCCTAACCCAAACCCTAACCCTATATAGGCCTATATACATTTTATTTTTCCAAACCATTAGTTACTGTCTGGTTATGCATTAGCTAATGCATTAGCTAGTGCATTAACTCATGTTGATTAATATGTTAGATAAGCAATTATATTAATTATTGTAATGTTACTTAAACATTATTGTCTAAAAATGCATTAACTAATGTTAATTAAGGGACCCTTATTGTAAAGTGTTACCGACATAAATCTTGTCGCCTTGTCAAATGATGCCCACAGTCCCAGATTAGAGCTTCACCTGTTACCAATAATGGATCAATTAACTCTCAGGTGTGTATAAAAAGAACCCCAGTGCACTAGACTGCCACATCAGCTGCAACCTGATATCTGATAAGATGCCTAAGATTCCTCCTGAGACCAAAGTGTTAATTATTGAGAGCCTGAAGACCAGATCCACTGCAGATGTGGCAGACACCTTCAATGTGCCTCAGCGTCAGGTACACAGGATAAAAAAAAGATATGAACAGACTGGAGACGTTTTTGACAAGCCCAGGTGAGGCAGACCCTGCAAGACATCTGCTCGGGAGGACGGGTTGTTGGCTGGAAAATCCAAAGCCAGCCCTTTTTCCACTGCAGCAGAGCTCCACGAGACCTGGACAGCTTAAGTCCCTGTGTCAACCAGAACAGTCTGTCGAATTCTGTCTAGAAATGTCCTCCATGGTCGAATCAGTGCCCAGAAACCAGCATTAAACAAAAGACAATTAAAAAACCTTGTGGTATTTGCCAAGGCCCACAGCCTGTCACACGGATGGATGCTGGAAAAGTGGCAAAAGGTGGATTTTTCAGATGAATCTTCCATTGAATTACACCACAGTCACTGCAAATATTACAGGAGACCCACTGGAGCCGCATGGATCTGAAATTCATTCAGAAATCAGTGAAGTTTGGTGGTGGCAAAATCATGGGCTGGGGTTACATCCAGTATGGGGGTGTGCGAGAGATCTGCAGGGTGGAAGGCAACATAAATAGTCTGAAATATCAACAAATCTTAGCTGCCTCTTACATTCCTAACCATAAAAAGGGACAAATTCTGCAGCAGGATGGTGCTCCATGGCATACTTCAATCTCTACCTCAAAGTTCCTCAAGGCAAAGAAGATCAAGATCTACCAGGACTGGCCAGCCAAGTCACCAGACATGAACATCATTGAGCATGTCTGGGGTAGGATGAAAGAGGAAGCATGGAAGACGAAACCCAAGAATGTTGATGAACTCTGGGAGGCATGCAAGACTGCTTTATTTGATGTTCCTGATAACTTCATCAATAAATTGTATGAATGCTTGCTGAAGCCCATGGAGGTCATACAAAATATCAAATTTGGATCTCACAGCACCACTACTTAATTCGCTTATGTTATGTAACATGTTTTTGTATTTGAAGTACATTTTCTGTTCAATTTTCACACAACTTTTGTCTTGCCAAAATCTGACCATTATGTCTTCATTAAATGATCAATCTTTTTTCAGTGAAACAAATTTATTTTTGTACATTCAACATCGTTTGGGAGGGTCTTAGCTTTCATTTGAGCCATTTCTGAAACCAACTGAATAATTAAAAGTCAGGTTATTGGCAATTGTTCCTACAAAATGGATAAGCAACAAGACTTTTGTCAGGGACTGTATAGATATTGGGAGAGTTGGGTAGAATAGCCAAAAATTTTACTCAAGTACAAGTAAAAAAGTGTTTCTTGAATAGAATACTCAAGTAATGAGTAACATTCTGAGTAACTGCTTACATTTTTTTTTTAAACAATGATATTTTTTTTTTCTCCGCACAGTTATCCATATGAACTATTGTTATAATGATACTTGTGATAATACAATTACCCATTACAAAATCAAATTAAACCAAAGAAATACAAAAATAAATCATTGAATTCTGGCAAGAGGGGGGAAAAAAATACAGAAATGAAGCATTATTTGTCCTAAGAGCATGAGAGCCCTCTTGTGGAGAGAATAGTTCCTAGTTTGAATAGTGAATAGTTCTTTAGTAGTCACTATCTTGGTCTCATCTGACCAAAGCACACGGTCCTAGTTGAAGCCTGGGAGAGCCTGGTAGACCAAGACTGAGCTTTTTGGCAACAAACACTCTAAGTGGGTCTGGCATGCCACGAAAGATGCGCATGCGGGAAAGCACCTCATACCCACTGTGAAGTAAGGTGGTGGGTCAGTGATGCTGTCCTGGAAACTTTGTTATGGTGCATGGCATCATGAATGCTTTGAAATACCAGGACATTTGAAATCAAAATCTGTTGCCCTCTGCCCGAAAGCTGAAGATAGGTCTTTCAGCAAGACAATTACCTCAAACATATGGCCAAATCTTCACAGAAGTGGTTCACTAGACACAAAATCAAGCTCCTCCCATGGCCATCTCAGTCCCCAGACTTTGTTTTGTTGGCATCTTTTTCAGGGGTGCCAATAATTATGGAGGGCACTGTAAATGCTGTATGTTTGTTTGGATTTGTCATGCCTGAAAAGAAAGAAAGAGAGAAGAAAATGTAATGACTCTTGTTTAGCCCAAAGTAGCGGAGTAAGAGTAGAATTTTTTCTTGACAAATCTACTCAAGTAAAAGTAAACAGTATGGCTTTGTAAAACTACTCTTAGAAGTACATTGTTCTCAAAAAGTTACTCAAGTAAATGTAACGGAGTACATGAAAAGCGTTACTACCCACCTCTGGACATGGTGGGCTTGAGATATTAATTTCGAGTGATGAAGTGACTTGCAACCCTCCATTTACTGCAAAATGGACGGAAAGGGGTGACATTTTTTTTGTGCTACATTTGCGCTAGATGTTGGGACACCCCTCTGCTAGGAGAGAGTTGGTACGCTTCGTCAGCCGCGACAGAGCTGTTGTGATTGGCATCATCACTCAATATCTCAATATCTATAAAACGATAGCAGTACAAACGAGACATTTTCAAAATTCATTTGAAACTGTGGGGAAATTGCATCAACTAATAAGTAACAAGATTGCAAGACCTCATCCGCGTTCTTGAACATCAACCGCAGTGAGAGGAGAAATAAAATGAGACAAATAACTAAGATGCAAATTCATTCAAGCCAATCGAATAAGATTTAAATTTAACTATTTATTGAAGTGATCTTTTCTATTTTAGTGCCGTAGAGGACAGACGTGCCAGCTGATGCGGTGGTAGAATCAACATCTCTTCAATCTGCATTCATTAGTTTTAAATGAGATGAGACGCTCATCTCATTTCTATGGAAATTGAAATGAGACATTGCTGCAGATGTGGACATGCTGACTTGGTAGTACTCGTTCCATAAAGAATGGGTCCATGGCAGTGCTCCAAATATGTATGAGCAAAGTCTTGGTAAAATTTGAGATAGTTGAAAAATGTACTTGCACTTACTAGAACTCAACTTTTATTTTGTTACAGAAAAACAAATTGGTGACTAATCATACAACGTCGTGTATAGCATGCGATACGAAACAAAAATAAAACTCAATTTTTAAATAATATGAATTTATTGGTAATATTGTAACATATAACCTGGTGCAATCAAAAAACAATCAATATCTTCAGCTACATCATGATTATTAAAATTTAACAGTGACTTTTGTTATAATTGTATGGAGCACTTTTGGCACTTTCTATCATGTCTTTTGATGGCTGCACTTCATGGCACTTCAGCTCGCAATTCAGTTTGACTTGAAGGTAGTTTGTTAGTGTGTCCAATTATAAATTAAAAAGGTCAGTTGATAAAATTAATTTACCGATGCAATCTTTGAGACAGGGAATATTTCTTTTGCTAATTCTAAGAAGTGATCAGCAATAGTTGCAGGCAAATTGTGTACAGCAACAAATTGGCAGAATAAATTCTCCGCTTTCATCACTTTTCACTCTGCAGACTTCATCTTTATGACCAGTGTTGTTCATCTTACTTTCAAATTACTTCTCCCCAAAAGTTATTATATTGTTATATAAGTAAATCAGTTACCTGAAGGTAAGAGTAATTAGTTACTTAGCAAAGTAACTGGTGTTACCTTTCATGTTTTTTTTTTTTTTTTTCTCCATTTTTTCAAAAAACAAACAAACAAACAAAAAAACATAGTAACCTTTGCTATGTTTGGAAGTCATTTAATGTTGTAAATCAACCGTTAAAGTTGTTAAAATTGTTCCCGTTTTTGCATTAGTTCCCTTCTTTCGACATGTGAAAGTTTTAAAACAGTTTCATCATTTAAAGATAGTCAAGATTTTGCCGATTTAGGAGTAGTTTAGATGAAAAGTTACTTTTTGAGAAGTCTACTGCTTTAAAATGGTGGCTGTTTACCAACGCCGCTGAGTCTGTCATTTCGTTCTTTAGTTCTATATGCATGTGATATCTAGGCATAGATTGTTGGCTGTCGGCTACAATCAGGAAATATTCGAGCCGCCCGGCATCGCGTTTGCTACAGCGTCACAACAAACACTCTTCTCTCTCGGTGTCATGACATTTCTCGCGTCATTCAACCAACGTAACGCATAGTAACGCACATCGTCTCGTTGCCGAAACGGTGACAAAATCCGAACGGAGAAAAAAAAACGTAATGCACGAAAAACGTACAGATAATGAATGTACGGCGTACACATTTAAAAATCAGTGCTCACTTGTACAAATTACGCCGAAACCGTACAACTTGACAGGTATAAATACGCTTCGTCATATTTCCTCATCTTAGCTCTTCATATCTCCGGTTCTCTTTGCTGTGTGCTCTTGTTTGGTTTAAAATGACTGTGCACACTCTAAAAATGAGAGCGCCACTGCCACCCACTGCGTGGATGTGCAATTACACTTTATTGAAGTGCGGCAAAAAACGTATGTTCCCCGAGGTCACAGGCGTCACCCCGGGCATCGTTCTGCGCGCCCCACTATTTGAGAGGTACTGGTTTAACCAAATAATGGAAATATCCATCTATCCACAGTTACTATTCTAAAACACTATTTTAAAAAATGGAAGATCGAGCAGTTCAAAAACATTATTTGTATCCAGATGTTATTGTATCATGGCAGCTTTAAGCACCCGGTAAAAGTTATCATTGATAAATTTACATAGCATACAGAAAATGAATGAATGAATGGATATCAGTGAAAAGGATTTTTTTCCCAGCATTATATGATGAGCTACTATAATACTAGCTCCAGAAAAATAGAAGGAAAAGATGACTGAGTACTCAGGGATGCCATACATTTATTAAAATGTCTGGTTTAGTTAGTAGTAATCACTATCCAACTCTGAATTAAATCGCACCTTCAGGGAGTCGATGGATTCCTCCAAACAAGTGGGAGAAGAAGTAATGTGTGTCTGGGTGTATGCGTGGCTGTGCCATTAACAGCATTTGAAGCCTCTTGAGTATTTTGGGTGTTCCCTGCAGTCCTCATAACGGAGTAACTTACATGGAGACACGTCTGTTGCCTTCATGGCATTAGAAGGAAGTCCTTAATGGACTGTCCTTGGTTGGATCCAACAAGTGGATTTGGGTCCCCTAATTTATTAATATTAATTTTGTGAATGTGAGTGTGAATGGTTCTCTGTCTCTAAACTGCATATGTCTGTAGGTGACTCACTAGTCTTTAATTCTTCAGTACGTTATCTCTCCTATTTTTAAAAGAATTCAAAACGAACCAAGCAATTCTAGTCCACATATTGTTTAAATATTAAGATCAAGTATTTTGGGCTCAATTTAAAAGATTCATGCTGTAGTCAGGTTCAAATATGTGTGTGGTTGAATGTCTTCAGTGTTTTTGGGGTAGTAAGTGCATGCACCGAGCTGGATCAGAAGACTGTTTTGTTACCTTTTAAAGATTATACAGCGGTAGAAAGGGTTTTGAATATTTAAGAATACAAGTCCTCATTTCTTTGCCTTGCAAAATAATGCAGGTTTATTCTCACGAAGGAAGTTAAATATTTTACACAATATTAATCAATTCGTGTAGTTTTGCCCACCAGTGCAAAACAATATTAGTGCTATTATAAAATTACAGTCCCGTATATATATATTAAAATGGTATCAAACGTAGGATAATAATAAAAATGTCAATACTTATAACACAATCTATTCTGGAAGATCACTTGAGCCTTGTTCAGACTGGCAGACAAAATCTTGATTTTTAGCCCATTCAGATTGAAACTCGGTGGCTCTTAGCAAGTCTAAACAGTCACAAAGTACAGAAATCGGATTATTGCAAGACTGATTGAAACCACATACGGATGGTAGTGTCATATCAGATTAAGACAAGATGCTTTTCAGTCTGGACGGCACCGATGGGTTTTGTCTATGGGTGGCAACCTCTTGGTACCTTATGAGACAATACAATTTGCGATACAAAGCTCACAATACAACGATACAACGATTATCGATACATTAGTCAGGAAATCATTCTTTGATATTCTGCAAAACAATAAACAGAAAAACAATATTCACCCTTCTGCTGTAAGTTTATCACTTGAAGACGTCCAATCCATTTCACATTCGGCGTATACGGCGGTCAATGGCAAGCAATGAGTTTGATTTGGGGGCATTTCAGGAGAGAGGGCGAGAACGAAAAGTGGTATTTGGTACGTGGCAAAATGGGTTTTGCCATGTGACATTTTTTTTTTGCCATGTGGCATGCCACAAACCAAAAAAATGCCACATGCCAAAATCCATTTTGCCACATACCAAAAAAATTGTCACATGCTAAAATATTTTCCACATACCAAAAAAATGCCACATGGCAAAAAAAAAAGTCACATGCCAAAATCCATTTTGCCACATGGCAAACAAATGGCACATGCCAAAAATAATTTGTCCACATCCCAAAAAATGCCACATGGCAAAAGAAATGCCAATATCCATTTTGCCACATCCCCCAAAAATGCCACATGCCAAAAAACAAAATGCCACATGCCAAAATCCATTTTGCCACATGGCAAAAAAAATGCCACGTGGCACAAAAAATTCCACATGCCAATATCCATTTTGCCACATCCCCAAAAATGCCACATGCCAAAATCCATTTTGCCACATACCAAAAAAATTGTCACATGCTAAAATATTTTCCACATACCAAAAAAATGCCACATGGCAAAAAAAAAAGTCACATGCCAAAATCCATTTTGCCACATGTCAAACAAATGGCACATGCCAAAAATAATTTGGCCACATCCCAAAAAATGCCACATGGCAAAAGAAATGCCAATATCCATTTTGCCACATCCCCCAAAAATGCCACATGCCAAAAAAACAAAATGCCACATGCCAAAATCCATTTTGCCACATGGCAAAAAAAATGCCACGTGGCACAAAAAATTCCACATGCCAATATCCATTTTGCCACATCCCCAAAAATGCCACATGGCAAAAAAAAAAAAAAATGCCACATGGCAAAAAAAAAAAAAAAATGCCACATGCCAAAATCCATTTTGCCACATGCCAAATAAAATGCCACATGGCAAAAAAAAAGCCACTGGGAAAAAAAAAAAATGCCACTGGCAAAAATCCATTTTACCACATAGCAAAAAAGCCACATGGCAAAATCCCATTTTGCCACATACCCAAGAAAAATGCCACATGCCAAAATCAATTTTGCCACATATAAAAAAATGCCATATGGCAAAAACATGCCACGTGCCAAAATCCATTTTGCCACATGGCAAAAAAATAAAATGCCACATGGCAAAATCCATACCAAAAAAAAACTCACATGGCAAAAAATGTCACATGCCAAAATCAATTTTGCCACATACCAAAAAAAAAAAAAAAAAAAGCCAAATGTTAAAAAAAATGCCACATGCCAAAATCCATTTTGCCACATACCAAAAAAATGCCACATGGCAAAAAAAATGCCACATATTAAATACCACTTTTTGTTCTCGGCCCTGCTGCATTTCAGGTCATTTGCTGTTGATTTTCAGTCACTTCCTGTTGATTTTGGGGCATTGATAGGTTACTTCCTGTTGGTTTATGGATTACAGAACACAACGTGACCCGGTAATCTCCCTAAATGAATAGGCAGTGACTCAAAGTCAACAGGAGGTGACCTGTAAATGCCCTAAAATGAATAAAAAGTGACCTTTAAACGCCCCAAAAACCAGAAAGACTGGCGGCAAATGCTCTGGTTTTGAACGAACGAAAGTTCTTTCGCCCCTCCCAGTCTAAATGGATTGGACGTCGAGGGCCGTCAATGGCAGCCATAGGGTTAACAGAGACACATTTATGGTGGAAGACTTTGTTTGTTTTGTTTTAAACATTCACACCTTTTTGATACGATATCTCAATTCTTGACAGGAGCATATCAATAACCTTTTGGGATACAAACTATCATGATATATCACCATTTCGATATTTTGCTGGATGTCGCCTTCGTCATCCAGCATGGCTCAGTCTGAAGAGGCCCAGATCTGCTTCTGTTGTTCTGTTCTTACTGAGTTGTGAGACGCAAGCCTCGGTTTTTAGGTGCGTAGGCAAGCTCCGGTATCAGCCAAGGATTGTATGACCAGGTAGAGGTTTCAATTACCCCTGTACCTCTGATAGCAAGCTGTAATGAGGTCATTAGATCCTACTAATAGCTTGTAGAAACAGTCAAGCTTGAGAAAAGCATCTCGGATCAGCTTGCACCAACTAAACCACACACTCTATAGGTTTTGTAAAGAGACAATTCACCCAGGTGCTATGTTTAAATCAAAAATGATTAAATTTGCCATTTTCCTCTCATACAATCAGCCATTTTTTGTGTCTCTCCTTATTGACTTAATGTCACCCTGTCCTCTTTCAATAGTGCAAAAAGGCTTGCTTTTCCACACGTCAAGTCTTTGTCAGGCTCCCTTTGCTTCTTTCTGTCACTTCCCCACCGACAGCCACTGAGGCAAATGTCATCTAATTAAGGCTTACATGACTGACCTTTCTCACCCTCCCACCTGTGCACACGCGCCACTTGATCTGCCATAGCATGCGTGAGCTCAGCACCGCACACCTAATGTCTGCTACGGGGACACAAGCATAAAACCCGGCTCGGCATGGCTTTTGATATGTTAAATACCACGAGCTTCCTGCGGGGCATCTGACTGTAATGAGGGGAAGCACAATGAGGTGGTATCCGTGAATGCGATCTTTACATTCACATGAACTAACAAGCGACATTATCCAATTGCAATTTATGATCATCTTTTATCATCTTGTTAAAAAAATGCCATTTTATAAATTTTACTAGTTTAGGGAAAGATGAGGCATGAAAATTCCATAATGGCCTGATTGTAGGCATCAAGAAAAACAAAAGTAACGCATCCTAATGTTGTGTTTCTTCCTTCAGAGACATCAAGCCTGACAACATACTACTGGATGAACATGGTGAGCTTCTTTTTATAGCCTTTTCATACCATATACAGGCAGTCCCTGGGTTATGAACGAGTTCCGTTCCTACGCTGGTGACGCAACCCGAATTTCCACTTAACACATGTAACATGTATAATACGTCATATTAATAAAATACAGTTAAAAAAAAAGATAGATATTACTTCCCTCTTGCAACACTAATTACACCATAGTTCTTCTTACAACTGACATTTATTAAATTGACACCGTCAAACTATTTGGCAAACAGTTTGCCTTGACTCGGTCATGTGTGCAATAATGAAATATTGCTCATTGGGCGCACAGAATGAAAATCGAAAATTGTAAGGCTTATTCTTTTCCTCATTTTTATGATTGTGGTCAATCCCGCTTCGTGCTTAAAAGCAGAGTTCAAACTAGGCGCTAATGCCTACATGGCTGCCATCCTCCGTGCCACTTGCTCTTTGCTGACGTAATGGCTGCATGAATTCCGATTTGGGAGTCTTGACAGTTCAGACCGCCATTCACGTTCTGAAAAAATGTAGCCCAGACCGGATTTGAACCACATATGAAAGTGACTCAGATCGGATTTGAAATGGTCCACTTCGATGCGACTTGTCCCGTTCAGACCGTCAAATTAATGCCTGACTCGAGTCGGAAAAATACGAAAAAGTCAGATTCGTGCATTAAGACCTGTAGTATGAACCTAGCCTTATAGTCTTATAGTATAGAAAAATACGGTAGCTATAATAGTCTATATTGTTTTAGTGATGACTCAAAAATAGTTTTTTTTTCTATCCAGTGCAACATGGGAAAATGCAGCAAGCATTAAAAGTATTAAAATAGCTAAACTACACTAAAGTTCATGTTCTGGGTTTTATAGCTCAGCAAAAAAAAAAATCCATTAGATGAATAAGGCCGTGCCCTTGGTTTTTTACTGTAATACTGCCATTTAGATGTTTAAATGTCCATGGATATCTCTATGTGCTCAGGCGATTATCTGTGACATGACTATGCCATCTTTGTTAATCACTCTCGGAGTGATGATACATGATAGAATTCAATGTCGCACTTAAAGTTCCTATAGAGTAAAATGATAATACATAAATCCATGGTGGACCATTAGCAAATTCATTTGTGAATATATATACATATAGCGTATGCAGAGCACTGTGGTTCGTAGTAGTAATGGCCATGAGCGTTTTCTGCGAGAGAATATAAAAATGGAATAAATACACAAGGGATCAACCCCCACAACAGGTGTTGTGGTAATCCTGGTAAACTACAGTACATGAGATAATCTGATAAACCACTGTTCAGTCCAGCAGTTTCTTACAGGTCTATTCTGACCTGACAATTTGCTGCAAAATGCTAATAAATATATTAAAGGTCTAAAACAAAAGGGGGAAAGCATAAGCGGATTTTAAGGGGGGGGGGGGGGCAGGTGGCCGAAAAGTGTTATAGCATGTAATTGACTTTCCTATACATATATATGTGTGTATGTATGTATGTATGTATGTATGTGTGTGTGTATGAGGGCTGTCAAAATTATCGCGTTAACGGGCGTTAATTAATTTTTTAAATTAATCACGTTAAAATATTTGACGCAAATAACGCACTCCCCCCGCTCAGACAGATTTAAATGACAGTACAGTGAATGGCTTGTTAATTGTGTTTTATGGAGATTTGCCGCCCTCTACTGGCGCTTGGGTGCGACTGATTTTATAGGCTTCAGCATCCATGAGCATTGTATATGAGAAAAAAATATTTTTAAAAATGATTTTTTTTCTTTGATTGAAAATATTATTTTTGATCAGATGTCCTAATCATAATATGGCCCAAACACAAAAAGGATTGCATCAAAGAAAATTTTTTTCAATGAAAAATTAAGTGTTTAAATGCAAATTTTTCAATCTCAAATAATTTTTCGCATTCAAAAACTTTTTTCTATGATTGAAATTTTTCTTTTTTTGATTGAAGTGATTTTTCTTTTTCAAAATCTATTTTTTGAAGCAACTTATTCTTTGACTGAATAATAGAGAAAAATGCCCTTGTCGAAATGTGACCCAAACACAAACCGATATTACTTCAATCAAAAAGTTGCTTCAATCAAAAATAAAACTTGACTTCAATCAAAAAAAATTTTTTAATTAATCAAAGAAAAATAGCTTTCATGTGCATTTTTTGGTTTTTTGAGTTTCGTCATTTGAGTTTATTTTTGCATTCAAACACATTTTTTTATTGATTGAAGTGACTTGTTTTGGTTGAAAATATATATTTTAATTGAAGCAACTTTTTTTTTTTTTTATTGAAGCAACTTTTTTTTTGATTGAATAATAAAGACACAAATCTACCTCCATATGGCTCCGCCCAGGGGATACCATTTTTGACTGGGGTAACTTCATTGGCACGACACAGGCAGGCGTGCCAAATTCAATGCATGACGATTTTGGCGAAAAGTATTGCCTAGGCAGCCTGATTTAGAATTCCCCTCAAGAATGATGGGAGACAAAAAACGCTCATTGTCAACTTATTATTACCTGGGTCTTTCCCAAAGGGAATGTTGTTCTGCAACTTTATAGTACTTATTATTCATTATTATTCAGTAATTGTCGATGTTTTTTTCGGCGCGCCGCACAGCCCAAACCGTAGCACCGATCGGCACTGTTCAAGTATCGGCACGACCGGAATTTTCGCACGACGATGGGAATTTTTCAAACGGCTCCGAAAAATTTTCTGTTCGCCCGTAAACGGCAATTTTCCGGGAAAAAAAAAAGTTGAAAAATGTATTTAGTTATAAAATATTCTTGTAAGTTAATTTTATTGCTGACACTGCGTTTTGGGGACATCAACATGTTGTGCCCCCTGCCCCAAAAGTCAAACTCCGCATATGGAGGAAAGTTGTAAGATTAAAGTATGAGGTGAAAGGTATCATTAAATATGAATAATGTTCATTTTCCTTGCTTCTACTTGGATGTTTTGGTCAAATGTCCCCTTTACCTATTAGAGATAAATTAGCAGAAATTGAAATTTAGCCATCACAATTGCCAGAATATGACTTGTATCCATATTGTACAACATGAATACATTGTAAACATACAGTAAATTACATATAATCTCTTCCTTCAACAGGTCACGTCCATCTAACAGACTTCAACATTGCAGCCATTGTGAAAGATGACCTTAAGGCCACATCCATTGCAGGGACCAAGCCATACATGGGTAATTGTCACCAGTGGTTAAAGTGGGATTTGACAGGTGGGAGAGCTTTAGAATTCGGTGTTGGGGCAAAATAGGGAAAATTACGTACATAATGGCAAAAAAATGTATTGGCTTTTCTCTCAAAAGAGAAATACAGGCCAGATTAACAGGGGGAAAAAACAAAGCAATCTAACATGGCTAACTAAAATGAAACCCAAAACCTATATAAAAACAAAAATGAGTGAAACAATACCTTGTTTTTGCAGGTTTTTTTTTTTGGTTTCGTTTTTTTTTACGTTACTTCGTCTTTAACAACGACATTATCAGATAATAATACTTAGATTAGGTTTTCCGATAGTCAAATAAATATTCATAACATTCATAAGGGGTCACAGCCACTGCCTTTTTAAGCTAACTGGGATAACTATTAACATTTTGCCAGTACACAAGGCATATCATCTAAAGCAGTTAACCATTTAAAAAATTTTCATTCTTCTCATTTACTTGATGAATTGTTGAAAATTAGAACTTCATCGAAGGAAATTTACCGTTATGTACTTCCTTTGGTTTAAACGACATTTTAGACATGTTTGGACATATTCAAACCATAGACCATTCAAACAAATACTAGTGGTTTGACTGACTCGGTAGATGCTGCGTGTTAAACAGTGTTGAGCCCTTTTCAATTTTCAATTTTCAAATTTTCATTAGAGTATATAACTTTGGACAATAAATATACAGTCCCTGACAAAAGTCTTGTCGCTTATCCATTATGTAGAAACAATTGCTAATAACCTGACTTTTGATTATTCAATTGGTCTAAGAAATGACTCTTATGAAAGCTAAGACCCTCCCAAATGGTGTTGAATGAACCCAAAAATATATTTGTTTCACTGAAAAAAGATTTATCATTTAATGAAGACATAAAGGTCAAATTTTGGCAAGACAAAAGTTTTGTCGCCTACAGAAAGTAGTGTGAAAATTGAACAAAAAATGTACTACAAATACAAAAATATGTTACATAACATAAGCGAATTAAGTAGTGGTGCTGTCTGATCGTAATTGAATATTTTGAATGACTTCCATGGGCTTGAAGGACTGCATCCATGCGGTTCGGCAAGGATTCATACAGTGTATTGATGAAGTCATCAGGAACATCAAAGAAAGCAGTCTTGCATGCCTCCCAGAGTTCAACAACATTTTTGGGTTTCGTCTTCCATGCATCCTCTTTCATCCTGTTCATATCTGGTGACTGGGCTGGCCAGTCCTGGAAGATCTTGATCTTCTTTGCCATGATGAACTTTGAGGTAGAGATTGAAGTATGCGATGGAGCACCATCCTGCTGCAGAATTTGTCCCTTTTTATGGTTAGGAATGTAAGAGGCAGCTAAGATTTGTTGATATTTCAGATTATTTATGTTGCCTTCCACCCTGCAGATCTCTCGTACACCCCCATACTGGATGTAACCCCAGACCATGATTTTGCCACCACCAAACTGTTTTCTGAGTGAATCTGACTGTGGTGTAATTCAATGGAAGATTCATCTGAAAAATCCCACTTTTGCCACAAAACCACAAAAGGTCTTATTGACCTTTCAGTTTTCAAATGTGTATGTGTGTCATTGCACCGTCTCGCTGCGGGGAATTGCGTTATAATACACAGGCGCTTTTTCCAATACAAAAACTCCAACACACACTGTGGTGAAATAGAACGCTGTCTTTGTAGTAGCCTAGCAGTAGTGTGTAAACTATCCAGCATGCGTGTGTACTGCTATTGTCCACACTCTGTATGGAACAAACGCGCGAGGATTACAAATTTAGACCAAAAACGGCGGTATTTGGTTGGGGAAAAACAAAATAAGATCCTCAGCACCCCCTGCTGTGAGGGAACTCCAACCCCTCTGCCACGCCGTGTACCGTTTCTATGCCTTCTTGAAATGTTAACTGGTGTTCCCCCCAGTTCCCAACGTGGAAGCAACACTTGAAACCAGAGGTGTCGCGTCTCATTAGGCAAACCAGGCAATTGCCTTGAGCCCGCAGCCAGCAGCGGGCGGGCCCCAGAGGGCCAGCAGATTTAGCACAGGCAGCTTTAATGCACTGTCACAGCGCCAAGTGCGACAGTGCCAGTGAAAGCATTGTGTCTAGGGTTGTTCCGATCATGTTTTTTTGCTCCCGATCCGATCCCGATCGTTTTAGTTTGAGTATCTGCAGATCCCGATATTTCCCGATCCGATTGCTTTTTTTTTGCTCCCGATTCAATTCCAATCATTCCCGATAATTTTTCCTGATCATATACAATTTGGCAATGCATTAAGAAAAAAATGAATAAAACTCGGTCGAATATATACATTCAACATACAGTACATAAGTACTGTATTTGTTTATTATGACAATAAATCCTCAAGATGGCATTTACATTATTAACGTTCTTTCTGTGAGAGGGATCCACGGAAAGAAAGATATTTGTTGAGCTTTCAGTAAATGGTACTGCAGCCATTTAACTGTTCTGCCCAAATGCATGATGGGAAGTGCAACCATGACGGTGTGTAGTGGTACCAATTGATATATCTTCTCTGCGTTGGGAAATAACATAGGGTGTTAAGAAAAAGACCAATTACTACCTTTCTTCCCCACATTGCTTCCCACGATATTTCTAATTGTAGGGAGAGGGATTGTAAGGCTTTAGCCAATTAAAAAAAGGCTCCAAAAGCTGCCAAAATTCACTCTACTCATTTTACGCTGCCTTTTAGCTCTGTATATAGGTAAAACGGCGCCATTACAGATTGAACGCGACAATGCGTGAGTGGGTCATGCAGCGCATGCGTTAATTGCGTTAAATATTTTAACGTGATAATTTTTTTTTTTAATTACTTACCGCCGTTAACGGGATAAATTTGATAACCCTACCTTAAGCCTAAACTAAAGACTCTGGATGAGTGTAACATATTATGTCTGTAACGTTAAATACAATTAGAAAACGATTTAATTAAAAAATATATATATATTTAAAAAAAGGCATGTCCGATATTTTTTTGCCGATTCCGATACTTTGAAAATGACGTGATCGATCGGCATCCCGATCGATCGGGACATCTCTACTTGTGTCTGAGTTCCCTGAAGGGGCCCCTTCACTCGCTTTAGAGACTCGCACATAAATAATGAAATACCAGATATAGCAATAGAATAGCAATTAGAGAATAATTAAATACCAGATATAGCAATAGCATAGCAATTAGAGATCAACCATTTAGATTAATTACACCTATTAAATGAAAAATAATATTCTGTATTTATCACCAATGCTGAGAGGGGGTGGACGAGACAATGTTACATGACTAAAGTTTTTCCCAATAGCCAATATCTCTGTATTTTGGTTCTTCATCATTGTAGCTCCTGAGCTGTTCCAGATCTTTGAAGGCTCCCATCCTGGTTACTCCTTCTCGGTGGATTGGTGGTCATTGGGCATCACAGCTTACGAACTGCTTAGAGGGCAGGTAACAAAAAAACACTTTTTTAATCTCACCAACATCACATTACTCTCAGGCTTGGCCCTATACAGGTTATTATCACACATAACAATAGATATGGAAGCCCGTTTGAGTAAGCCCGGCCAATCTCTAGTCTCCATAAAACAGAAGGGATGAAGCCGTAATTGAATTTTACATCTAGGCTGACCTTACTTGGAATACGCTTGACAATTTTAGTCACGCCGTGAGACAGATGGCTTTGGAAGTATATGGAAATATACTCAAGATTATTTTGAGGGCCGTGTAATTGAAATTGATTTTCTCAAATAGGGTTCATATTTTTCCTTTTGCTGTTCTCATCTGGAGGACTTCAATTAAAAATACCATGGGAATAAACAAAAAACACTCTCAGTCTTCCACATGGATTATATTTGGGGCATTAAACTGCAACCTCCAGGGCTAGTCACTGATAGACATAAATTGCTGCCGTGTTAAAGAGGAGGGTGGAAGAGAAAACAGCTATGAAGAAAAAATAAATTAGAAGGCTATCTTTTGAAAAATCGTTTAGTCCCTCTTTGTTGTATCATTTGTCCTTTTGGAGGCAGAAAATGAACAGAACCAGAGGGAGAAGCACAACGGAAAAAAAACAGAAAGAGGCTGATTGCTTTTAAGACACCTACTTTGTCAAAGAAACTCCCACCGACAGTTGAACACGAGCATTTATAAGATGTTCTGCCGGCTTTCAGAGACCCTATGTGATGAGGTCCAGCACTCCAGCCAATGAAATCCTTCACACGTTCCACAAGGTGCACCTCAGCTTCCCAGCGGCATGGTCCTCAGAGATGAAGTCACTTCTCAGAAAGGTATCCCGCACCAAATGTATCTCATCGGCAGTGGCGGTCTTGGCAGTTTTGGGGCCTAGGGCGAACAAATCCAGGGGCCCGCTTCATGAGTCAGGGGTTAAAAAGGTGAGAAAGGTGTGGAGGAAATATGTTCCGGTACACTAGTCCTAAACGACAATTTTCTCCTAATTAGTCAGCCGACTAGTTTTACAATTAGTCGACTAATCTAATAATGGTATATTTTTTTTTTACTAATTTAGCAATTAAATTTTTGCTTATTAAATCACAAAAACATTTTGGAACACTTAAATTCTTTGTTAAAGTACAAATAATCATGTAAATAACAATAATTAACCACAAATAAACAATGAGGTTAAATGCTGATAGCATTTACTAGTGCAAAAGAATGGAAAGTTGTTCCCACCATTATTCAAAACAATTCTTTAAAAAAAATTCTAGCATTATATTTATAGTAGGCCTGTACTACTATATATAATAGTAGTATAATAATTATAATAATTATTCATTGCCAATCATATTTGTCATAAAGAGTGTCATTTGAAAGCTATTCTTAGTGTAGAATCTGTACTTTGTAGTATTTACTCTACATACTATAATATTAATTCTGAAGTATGTGGGATTAACTCCAGAAACCATTATTTATGTGGTGAACATGACTTGCTTTTATTTTGAAATGTTCACCGGAGGTACGTTTGCTAAACCGCCAACCGAAAGCTTTAAACTCCGTAAAAAAAAAAACATTCTTCGTCATTGCTTGTGGTGTCACTAATAGATTTTAAAAAAAATTTCGTTAGCAAATGCTGTTAACCACTGTTGAGTGTTATTGTATGACTGATTGGAACTGTACTGCATTGTTTCGCCACAGGGTGTGCTGTCGTGTATTTTATGTTTGGTGTGAAGAAGAAGAAAGTTAAAAGAGGCATGAGCGGCCTGTTCCCAACTTCTCCCTCACTGGACTTTGGCTCACATGGAGAGCACGTTCGCTGATGTGTTCGAAATAAACGATAGCTGACGTGCAAAGTAGCAAGTGAACTGTAAAAATAGCGAGATTAGTGGCGTGAAAAACGCGGGAGAGCTAAGTGAAGCTAACAAACAGCTAAGCGATGCTAAACGGAGCTATGCGAAGCTAAACGGCGCTAAATGAAGCTAAGTGACTGATACTAGGTCCGTCGTCGTGGAACAGTCCATTGTAGTGTGTGTGTGACCCCTCCACACTTCTACCTTTCTACCAAGCTATAGAATGTCGTTATCATGAAAGCAAGACCATCTTTAGCAATTTTTCTACATACCGTGTTTTTCGGACAATAAGTTGCATGTTTGGGAGAAATTTATTTGATGAAATCCAACACCAAGAACAGACGTGTCATCTCGAAAGGAAATTTAAAATAAAAATAGAATAGAGAACAATAGCTGTACGCTATGCTAACATTACATGACGCATAAACAAGAACTGAGAACATGCGCAGTATGTTAACGTAACATAGCTAATAAGAGTTATTCAGATAACTATAGCATAAAGAACATGTTTACCAAACCATCAGTGTCACTCCAAATTGCTAAATCCAATAGTGCTGGAATGATTATCCGATTAAATCGAGTAATTCGATTAGAAAAAAGCTTCGAATTAAATTTTGCTGTTTCCAATATTCGTTTGATTAGAGTGGCGTTGTATTGGTTTTGAAAGTGTTTGCATTTAGTTTTATTGATTTGGGTGGATACACTGCCCTCTAGTGGCAACAGTGCATATATGACGTAACTCATTTAACATGGCTGAATCCAGCTGCTCCCTGTTAAGACCAACATTAGGGAAAGTTTTGTTTGAGCTAATGATTTTTATGCATTCGTAATTTATTTTATAGGTATATTTAGCTGTTTTTTGTGGGAACATCTGTTTGAATAATTTGTCAAAAGTATTGTCTATTTAAAAGAGAAAACCTTAGCATTGTATAGCATTTAAGCTAGCAGACTTTTGCTATGCAAGTTAGCCAATTGTTCTTAGACCCTCATTTTTTTTTAAACACCGTTTGAAGCAAAGCTCAGGTATTTTAATTTATTTTTTAAATGCATTTATTGCTCTTGTGAAAGTGCAATTCTGCATCGATAATCTACTCGATTATCGAACCAACTAGTTGATAGATTTATCGACCACTAAAATAATCGATAGCTACCGCCCTAAAATCCAAGGAAATCCTTATCCTCTATGTTGCTAACATCAGACTCGTCATCGCCCTCTTGCGGTTTAGTGTGAAAATAACATGTGAAATGATATAGTAATATGTAAATAATATCATGCATAAGTCTCTCCAGTAGAGTTGTTTTCGTCAACAATGACGATAACAAAAATATTTCGTCAACGAACAATTTTTTCATGACAATTACGAGCTAAAAACGTGGCTTGGAAGACTAGAACATTATGAGACGAATGCCTGTTTTCGTCTGACAAGACTACAACGAAACAAAAATAGTTTCTGTCATATGTTCACAACACGTGGCATTTTCATATTGTACGTGGAGTACGTCCGCTTGCATCTTAGCCGTTTTTAGGTCGTGTCACTCATGTGAGATGTGCTCAGCTGCTCTCTCACTCTCCTCACTGGAGTTTAGGATGTGTCTCAAGCTAGGCTGCGCTCAATCTTGCATGTTTGGAAACACGGTAAGATTTGTTTGTTTGTTCATGGCATGAGACAATATGCAATGTTGCTTTAGCCTTTAAAGGTCTGTACTGGGTGATTATCAGACGTTAAATGTAATCCCAGAGTTAGTGTAGCTTTCGCGTTCATCTTAGCATTAGCATTAGCTTCAGAATGGCGGGCGCCCTCTTAAAACACTGGCCAGTCTAGAGCAGAGCCACATAGTCGCCTATAGGAGGCTAATTGTAGCCAGCAGAGTCGTCACATTGATATGTATTCGCCAAATGGCTCTGGCTAAACTCTAAGCAGAGCCGGAAAAAGCCAGACTTCCCAGTTTTAATCGCTTGGACAACATGTTTTACATACACTTCATGCCTTTTAGGTGGGTTTTATTGAATTGTAACTCTAACTGTTGTTTAATTTAACTGTAATTGTTTTCGAATGTCGATGCTGATACCATTACAGTGGTACCTCTACATACGATCGCTTCGACACACGAACTTTTCGACATCCGACGTAAAATTTGACTCGCCATTTGTTTCTACATCCGACGACATGCTCGAAATACGACGACAATGGCAGCACCGCAGACGAATGCACGGCGGATTTTCTTGTGTGACAAATCAACACTGGTTTCAGAAAAGGTTGGTACAGGTGGTGAAACAAGGAAAAAGTTGACGCTTACCTTCTAAATGAAGATGCAAATGACAGAAAAATATGAGCGTAGGGTGGGCATCCGTGAAATGGCTCAACAATACATCTCCACGGTCCTCCTCCGACCATTGTTCGCCAGTCTTTATAAGTTAAGCTGACAATTCTTATTGTGGTAACATCTCCAGAGAAATCGCCAACTTCGCCACGTTTTTATCATTTATTTCACAACTTATTCAAAACAAAAACACCTTCTGTCTGCCGCAATTGACGGTGTTCTCAAGAAAACATTCAAAGTGAAAGTGAAACTCAAGCTCACTGGTCTGTCTCTGGCACGTCAGCCCCGCGGTGCGTTCAGGGTCAGCAAAAAACATCCGCCACATTAGAACCCCATTCGTTACATTAATACAGGAATTATTATTATTATTATTCCGATTTTGATTTATAATTTATTTGTTTTGCTATGTGTAATTGCCATTTGTAATAGTACCAGCAGTATTTTTTAAGGATTTAGTGAAGGTTTTTGGGCTGTGGAACGAATTAATGGAATTATAATGTATTCCTATGGGAAAATCCTGCTCGACATACGACCATTTCGACTTACAAATAAGGTCCTGGAACGGATTAACTTCGTATGTAGAGGTACCACTGTATCTAAAAAAAAATTGAGCCGATTGCCAATATCCAAAGCCGGTTTTGTTAGCTGATATTTGAGGCCGATATACCATTTTGATTAAAAGCACGTAGATTTTGAAAGGATTTTTTTTTTAATTGCTTTTAAAAGCTTCAAATTTAAAATGATGACCAGAGATTTAACGGATTAAGTAGGTCTAGAGCTACCAAACCAACACAGCACTTCCTTTTATTATTATACACTCACAGAAAGAACAGTACATTATTTTGAAATAATTAAACCCACCAGGACGTCACGACTACATGTTAACAAGTGAGTTTAAGAGGATCCTCGCCATGCTAAGACGAATGCTAATGCAAATGCTACTCTAACGCTATGAGATTAAAAAAGAAGCTGACAATATTTACAAAATAGACAAGCTTGAAGCTTCCTGTAGCAGGGTCTTTTCGGGGTCCTACCGTCAGTCAGCGGCATAGGAGGAGTTTGACTTTTGAGGCAGGGGGGGCACAACATGTTGATGACCCTGAAACGCAGTGTCAGCAATAAAATTAACTTACAAGAATATTTATTATAATAAGTTGACAATGAGCGTTTTTTGTTTCCCATCCTTCTTGAGGGGAATTCTAAATCAGGCTGCTTAGGCAATACTTTTCGCCAAGATCGTCATTCATTGAATATGGTACGCCTGCCGGTGCCATGCCAATGTAGTTACCCCAGTCAAAAATTGTATCCCCTGGGCGGAGCCATATGGAGGTAGATTTGTGTCTTTATTATTCAATCAAAAAAAGTTTCTTCAATAAAAAGAAAAGTTGCTTCAATCAAAATATATATTTTCAACCCAAAAAAATTCGCTTCAATCAAAAAAAAAAAAAAAAAAGTGTTTGAATGCAAAAATAAATTTAAAACTAAAAAAAAAAAATGCATCCGAAAGCTATTTTTCTTTGATTTTTTAAATTTAATTTTATTTATTTACTTATTTGATTGAAGTAATGTTGATTTGTGTTTGGGCCACATTTTGGCTAGGACATTTTTGTCATTATTCAATCAAAAAATAACGTTGCCTCAAAAAAAAAAAAAAAACATTTCAAAAAGAGAAAATCACTTCAATCAAAAGAAAAAACTATGATATTTGTGATATTTGAGATTTAAAAAATTGCATTTGAACACTTAATTTTTCATCGAAAAAGTTTCCTTTGATTGAAGCAAACCTTTTGGTTTTTGGGCCATATTATGGGTAGGTCATTTGTGTCTAAATCATTTAATCCCCCAAAAAGTTGCTTCAATCAAAAAAATATATATTTTCAAAGAAAAAATATCATTAGCATTTTTTTTTTTTTTAATTTATATGCAAAGCCAATGACCGTCTAAGTTGCTAGTCACATGATCTGTTCGAAAAATAGTTTTGACCCATTATAAAAAAAAATTTTTTTTTTGTTAATTTCATTCATTTTTGTTGCAGTTTTATTGCTTTACTTTTAAATATATAGGAAAGTCAATTACATGCAATGACACTTTTCGACCACCAGGAGGGGGCCTGGCCCCCCTCAAAATCCGCTTATGGTCAGCAGCACCCACAGTTGCCCTCACAGATGCCTGATCAAAATCCTTTTTTATCGGCTTATTTTTTTTGTTAATCGGCCGATGGCCAATGTTGGAAGAAAGTCCATATATCGGCCGACCTCTAACGCTGAGTGTGTATTATCATCCCCAAGTTGCCGTTGTCCTTGTACATGCTAAAATACGTATGTGCTTGTCTGTCTATGTTCATTCGAAATTGTTGGAAACCTTCATTTTTGGACTAAAACTTTTGAATTTTACAGACGCAAACATTTTGACTAATTGTTGACTAAAACTAGGAAAATTTGTATGAGATTTCGTCGACTAAAACTAAACGAAGACAAACACATTTTGAAACGACTAAAATATGACTAACACTAATAAGTCTTTTCGTCCAAAAGACTAACACTAAAACAAAAATTAAAAAGGCCATGTATAAGTCGCACCCCAGCCAAACTGAAAAAACTGCGACATATAGACCGAAAAATACTGTACTTACAATATAATGGAAACAGCTCAATGGTTTCCTTAGTTACTTCAACATGCACTCTGACAAAAAGTCATCTTCCAATGCTCAGCAGATAATAACTTAAAAGTATAGGAGCAAAGACAAAAGGGACACCAAGTGTTCATAATGAAGTGTTTGGAGTCCATTCCTCTTGTTTCGATTAAGCCTTCCATAAATCCTCGTCCGCTGTTACAGTAGAACGTGTGTGTATGTAGGCTTAGTCTTGGCAGCCACCCGCTGCGGTCTAACTGTTGCATTGCTGCGTGCGCCGACTTCAGGCACCTCATTGGCATTCCAACCGGGTGAAATTCGTGCGTGTGCGAGAGCGTGACCGAGAGACTGAACGTGTGTGTGAGGCTGATGTAAAGACTATGTAAGGGACGAATTCCACGCACAATATATTTCACCATTATCCTTCACACTTCAAATCGCTCAGAGCTCGGTCACCATTTGCTTTCTATAATGATGCTGTTGTCTTTGGCCACTCACTTGTTATTAACCTCCAGTCCTAACACACACATATCTTGCAGCTATATCCTCATTCTCAGACAGATCATGTCTCGTTGGGGCCGTGTCTTCCCTGCAGACTTTCCCCCACTTTTTTTTTTTGTGTGCCTAAATTAGATATTTCTGTCCCCTTCAGTTGCTGTGCATAGACGTCCAAAAGCGCATTTCCTGTCTAGCAGAGCTGCAGGATCTTGACTACATGTCGGACGTCAGCTGGGACACTGTGCTTGGCAAACAGATTCCTCCGGGCTTTATTCCCAATGTGAGCATGACAATTCAACTGACATAGCATGCTACTTGAGAAAAATAAGATCAATCTGGGGAAAACTGAGCCTTTTTTGCTGTCTGTCCAGACTCACATTGCGCACGACACTGTTCGGCGGAAAGACGTGTTTGAATGATCTTTTGAGAGAATTGCAACAAAAAAAAAAAAAAAAAGAGAGAGAAAATTAGCATTTTATAGCATTTAAGCTAGCGGACTTTTGCTATGCAAGTTAAGTTAATTTGAGCTACTAAATCTGCATATCAATTAGAATAATTTGACATTTAAACTCCAAATGTTTTGTGTTAAATGTTTAATTGTGGAAATGTCTTTTTGCTCATAATTGTACATGTGTTAGTGTTCCAACTTTACAAAAAAATCAAAATGCATAAAAAGTGAAGGAAGTCAGATCGTCTTGTTTGTTACCAGTCTAGCTGAATATTGTCATATTTAGTGAGGACAGAACATGTGTATTTTAAATGACTTAAATGCGTAAAAAGTAGTAAAACAATACAGTTAGTCCTCGGGTCACGACGTACCCGACTTACGCGATTTCGACTTTACGACGGCAAAGTCACGTCATTTTGTCCCCAGTTAGTTTTTTTTTTTTTTTTTTTTTTTTTTTTGTCGCATAAGCAGTACCTTATTGTACCTCACAGGATCCTTTTTTTTTTTTTTTTTTACTTCACTTTATTAATATGACATGTTCTGTCCTCACTAAACGTGAAGTTGTTCAGCTTGGCAGACAGCAAACAAGGCAATTTTTACTTTTTGAAGCTTTTTTTACCTCCTTCACTTTTGACAATTTGTAAAACTGTAACACACATATCTAAACTTATGTTCAAAATGACACAGTTTAATAATAAAACACGAGACACAAAACCATTGGTGTTCAAACGTCCATCTTGTCTGATCAATATGTAGATTAAATTAGCGTAATTTGTTTCACAAAAGTCGGCTAGCTTACATGCTACGAATGCAAACGTTCTGTATTGACCCGAATATAAGACGGCCCTGATTATAAGACGACCCCCTATTTTTCAAGACTCAAGTTTGAAAACAGACGTTTTGAACACCAAATTAATTTTTATACAGAGAATAATAACAGTACCTCCGAAACAAATGATTATAACAATATATTTGAGAGAAAAAGCATGTTATTTTGCCTCATTCAAATCTTAATATCTGAACATTTAAATCTGTAAACTAAAGTGCAATCACATTCGTAAATGAATGGCTTCTGGTTTTTGACATGTAAATAAACCAATCAATCTATTGTGATAAAACAAAAAAATTGCAATAACTGCATTAACCATCAAAGTGAAGTCTAAATGTAACTGTAGTCTTGAAACAAATCTGAATAAGGAAAAACATTGCAATAAAATAATGCAAACTGGTTAAACTTGAGAGTAGCTGAGATCTGTCATGACAGAACATCGCTTCAATGATAACTTGCGCCATCTAGCGTCATGAATGGAGAGAGTAGCTGAGATCTGTCATGACAGAACATTGCTTCAATGATATCTGACGCCATCTAGAGTCGTGAATGGGTATAATGTCGAGATCGCGAATATAAGATGACCCCCTCTTTTTCAGTCTTATTTCAATGCAAAAAACACCGTCTTAAATTCGGGCCAATACGGTAATATGACACGTTCTGTCCTCACTAAATGCGAAGTTGTTCAGCTTGACAGACAGCAAAGAAGGCATTTTTTGCTTTTTGAAGCTTTTTACCTCATTCACTTTTGACAGTTTGTAAAGCTGTAACACACGTATGTTCAAAACGACACACATTTAAATAAAAAACACTTGACACAAAACCATTGGTGTTCAAACATCCATCTAGTCTGAACAATATGTAAATTTAGTCGATTAAATTAGCGTAATTTGTTTCACAAAAATCCGCTAGCTTACATGCTACGAATGCTAAAGTATTTACAATTCTCTTAGCACATCGTTCACCCGTAACGCCACAAACTGCAGCTCTAAACTGAATTACAAATGCATACAAACATATATGATCTGCAACTACTTACAGCCTTACATGGGCCAAACCAGAGCGCAGCTGTCCTTTATCCATGCATAGACTTCATAACGATATTGACGGGACGCGGGGCCGATTAATAGGGGGCCTATTCCGAGTGGAAACACAGACAAAGAGCTGTTTACTTTAAAAATTCTTGTGAATAAATGCGTAAAACCCTCAATACTTTATCGATATGGACGTAAACTAGTCTCGATTCTTTGTTAAAAGAGCAAAGAACCGGGCAGGTAGCATTTATTTTACATAAATATATTCAATGTGCTGCAGCCGTCTTATGAAAACAAATGACTTTTTCTGTTGTAAATTTTTTGTGAATAAATGCTTAAATCCATTAATTCTTTAAAGATATGGACGTAAAATAGTCTCGATTCTTGGTGAAAAGCAAAAAAAAAAAAAACTTGCAGTTTGCATTTATTTTACGCAAACATTGCGAACTATGACGCCAATGCCGTAGCGGCTAAGTTCCCTCATTGATTTTTTTCACGTTTCAAAATGCATACGTGGTTCGAAAAATATAATATTACCTTGAATCCTCGAACAAATCACTTCTGAGACAATCCTTCTGGTTTGTATGCGGTACAGCTTTCGTACTTTTTCAACCTAAATCAGACGTTAGATCGCTGCGTGCGTTTTTGAAAATTACTCCTCTTGATGTGGGCAGGCCCCCCTACTTGAAGGCGAGGCGCAGTGTATGACTGATTTGACCTGTCAATATCATTATGAAGTCTATGATCCATGTCAGACGAGTGTGTAAGCTCCTGTGTCAATCCAGCCAGACCGAACGCTGCCACCAGAGGGCAGTATATCCTTTATCATTAAACAAAATTCTATACAATTGTATAGAGTTCATTTTGCCTACACTTATATATTCGTCAAACCCTTTCTTTTATGCCAGGCAATAGTAGGTAGTTTTATTTACCTGACATGTTTCGGCGGGCACTTCCGCCTTCGTCAGAGGGTCACTGATGTTGGTGTGACGCGTCTTTATCAGCTGATGGATGGATGAAGGCGTGACTCACCTGCCAGAATGACAGGCGAGTCACGCCCTCTGCTGCCCATTCACTCTTCCAAGATCCTGTTCCAGGTCGTAGAGAGCATGTATGCCCCCTCGTCCCTGTTGATGGTCATCGGGCCCCACTTGCGGATCTCAATGGCCTCCCTGATCCAGCGCTGATGTTTGTTTTCTTCGGTGCGGATGACTCTGGCCTTTTCCCAGTCCATGATGTGGTTTTCCGGTGATGGCTGATTTGTGATGTTCTTGTTGTGATTGTTCTTTTATTGCCCTTGTTTGTCTCATTGTTGTCTCCTTTTCACATTCCTTCTTGTGTTCTGTTTTTCTTGTAATGAAGCTCCTCCCTGTCTCCCCGATGTATGATTTATTGCATGATTTGCATGGAATTTCATATATTGAGTTGCATTTGTTTTCTGGATGGATTTTGTCCTTTGGGTTGACCAATATCTGGCGGAGTGTTGTGTGTTGTTTGACCGGTGTGTTTATGTTGTATTTTTTCATGACCCTTTGGATACGTTCCGTGACTCCCCTCACGTACGGCAGTGTCACCATATCTGTGTGTTCTTGTTTTGTTTGTTTTTTCCTTCCCCCCTGTGCTGTGTTGTTCTTGTTTTTGACCTGTCCTGCACCTTTTTCTATTGCCCACTGTGGATACTGACACCTTTTTAATGCCTGTTGTATATGTTTTTCTTCCTGTGTTCTGTCTTCCGGGTCCGTTATTATTGTCATACGTTCATATAGTGTTCTGACGACTGATAGTTTGTGGATAGTGGGGTGTTCCGATGTCCATAGAAGGTATTGGTCGGTGTGTGTGGGCAATAGAAAAAGGTGCAGGACAGGTCAAAAACAAGAACAACACAGCACAGGGGGGAAGGAAAAAACAAACAAAACAAGAACGCACAGATATGGCAATGTTGCCGTATGTGAGGGGAGTCACGGAACGTATCCAAAGGGTCATGAAAAAATACAACATAAACACATCAGCGCTGGATCAGGGAGGCCATTGAGATCCGCAAGCGGGGCCCGATGACCATCAACAGGGACGAGGGGGCATACATGCTCTCTACGACCTGGAACAGCATCTTGGAAGAGTGAATGGGCAGCAGAGGGCGTGACTCGCCTGTCATTCTGGCAGGTGAGTCACGCCTTCATCCATCCATCAGCTGATAAAGACGCGTCACACCAACATCAGTGACCCTCTGACGAAGGCGGAAGTGCCCGCCGAAACATGTCAGGTAAATAAAACTACCTACTATTGCCTGGGATAAAAGAAAGGGTTTGACGAAAATTCTATACATTTGGACTTTTTGGATAGTTATTTTGATATGTAAAGGGTTAATACCGACTTTCGCGGAAATTCGGGCTACGTCGGTAACTGCAGCCCTAGTTGAAACTGTAATAGCGTTAAGATCAATCAATAGAATAATTTGAAATTGCGTTTGATCGATTCATTTGATGGGAAAAATGACAAAGCTACTCCACTTCAAACATGTAGGTGAAAATCAATGTCATGCACTTTATAAAGTTGTGCTAATTGCCACACAGCTATGAATTAAATGAATCAGAGTCTATTCTAAGGTTTATCCATTTCAGTATGCTTAATAATAAAAATCTAATCTCTTATTTCTCATTTAATGACTAATACTCGTCATCTCTCATGGATTTTTGATGCGAATTTTTGCAGAAGCGTCGACTAAACTGTGATCCTACATTTGAGTTGGAGGAGATGATCCTGGAGTCCAAACCTCTGCACAAAAAAAAGAAAAGGCTCGCTAGAAAGACCAGGGATCAGGGTTCTGACGGATCACCACAGGTAATGTCAAATAATAAGTACAATCAAATGCATACACTTTTCCTAATGTATTTGTAGGAACCGTATTTATATTTAAGTGCCAGTACTTTGAAGAAGTTTGGTTGTCTGCCTCTAAATTGCTAATAAGAATGTCAAGGACACAGTTAAGGACTCCCTCGCCCTCACAACAAATGGTCCTCCTGCCTGCTGCCTGACTTTGCAAGGCAAATAACATGAGCACCTTGCTCTTTTTCCATTTTCCTCACAGTCTTTCACGCACATAAATCAGTTGTACTCCTCTGGGTGTTTATACAAAACAGAGGCGAGAACAGAAAGGTTAATTTGATCGTCCGGTCAAGTGCGACACGACTGGCGCACCGGCACGTCTACACATATTACGCGCATTAATGCAAGTGAGGGAAATTAAATTGGAAATGTGAGTGATTTAAGGTTTCATCTAATGCAGCGTGTTGATTAATGTCAAGTTTACCACTGTCGTTGGAAAAGACCTCAAGTGAGTTTTTCCTTTGTGCTTCACATCTTATCAGCTAAAGTGCTGAAAAGCTTGTGGACACGCTAAAATGCAACGGGAAATGATGTCATTATGCCCCCCTTTTCCTTCCATTTTTCAAGTAGTCCCTCGGTTTGAATACCCCAAACAAATGCTCATACGCTAAAAACAACCCCCGCCTGAATGACTCACCCATGAATGTTAGTGTATCACAAAAGTGAGTACACCCCTCGCATTACTGCAGATATTTAAGTATATTTATTCATGGGACAGCACTGACAAAATGACACTTTGACACAATGAAAAGTAGTCTGTGAGCAGCTTATATAATAAAGTTACTTTATTTTCCCCTCAAAATATAGCCATTAATATCTAAATCCCTGGCAAGCAACAAAAGTGAGTACATCCCTTTGAAAAAAACTTGAGTACTGCTTGGCATTTTCCCTCCAAAATGTCACATGACTCGTTACATGAGTGCTGTCAGCATTGCTGCAGAGATTGAAGAGGTGGGGGGTCAGCCTGTTAGTGTTCAGACCATATGCCACACTCTACATCAAATTGGTGAGCATGGCTGTCATCCCAGGAGGAAGCCTCTTCTGAAGACGGTACACAAGAAAGCCCGCCCGTCTCATCAGACCATATGTGCTTTGTTGACATGTCTTCAGCAAACTGTTTGCGGGCTTTCCTGTGTACCGTCTGTACGCTTAAAGTAGGGCTGCAGCTATCGAATATTTTAGTAATCGAGTAATCGACTGAAAATTCTATCGATTAATCGAGTAATCGGATAAAACAAATATATTTTTGGGTGAAGAGCAATTATAAATATACATGAGAAAACAAGACATTTCATCTAATCTTGAACCATTTTCAGTCAATCAGTGTCTTTAATTTCGATGTATATTGTTGAAAACAGCCTACAATTGCATCTCAGATGTAACTAAAATAAAAAAAAAGACTAATTCACTGCTTTCACTCAAAAAACCTTTAGATCTTATTTAAAAAAAAAAAAAAAAGAAAAAAAAAATTGATAACACATATCACTTAAAAGTTTGGATTTTTTCCCCACGTTTCCATTGAATTTCTATTTGTGGCAAGCCATTTTTAAGTTCTAGTTAAGTTTTAAGTTAGTTTAAACTGTAAGTCCTGTGGCCTATACTACGAACCGAGTTCAACCTCCCCAGAAGTAATCCAGTTTACCATCGGGTAACCGGAGTTGACAAAACCTGGTTGTCTAGTTTGTGGTCAATCGGTGCTACGACGCTGATTATGAGGTTGATTAGTCGAACCTGTGTCAACCCAGTCAGAGTTACTGCGCGTTCACATAAAAGGGGGCGGTGACCAGAGTCAGTTACTTCACGGAGGAGGAATGTGCGATGATCATGTGGAATTATGAGGAATTAAAATCCACCCTCACCGCGAAATCCAACACCGCTTCGGCGAGTAGAGCGCAACGGGTCTGTTGACAGCGAATTTACAGATCGTGTGATTTGTGAATGCGTCAATATGCCAGTTTACTTATGTCCATGAAAAGAAATAAAGGCTGCTGTCAGGACAATAAAATAAGATTTGGTACATTAACAGTAAGAAATAATTGTCACGCATCACCACACGAAACAGGATGATTGTATGTTTAGTCCCCTTGACTGTACGAATACGTATGTTCTTTTTTTTAGTTTGGGCCTAAAAAATCCAGCACGACCCGACCCGAGTCCGATCAATAAACTTGATTTGCAGGGCCGAGCCCGACAACCCCCCCCCCCCCAAAAAAATTATGTTATATTTGTGAGGACTCAGGAGAAGAAGGAAATGCGGGGATGCCATGCGTTGTTGCGTAAATAAAAGCCCGTCTTTTGTAACGATTTTTCACAGTTAAACAAGACTGTAAGATGCATATTCAATAAACATTTATATCTTTTATATTTGTGCGTCTGTCCTATCAGTGGATTTGACATCTAATTTAATCTCCTCGAGTTGGCAGAAAAAAACGCAAGTTTTCTCAATGTTTAAATAGTCTACATATTTCTATGATTATTATAAATGCATCAATTTGAAGCGTTTCCATACCCCACTCCGAATCGCACGGCATACAGTGTTCTTACGCAGATATTCAGCATCACCGATGGAATCATGGAATACATATATTGTCCCTGGCAAAAGAGCGCACGGACAGGCACACAAGCTGCGCGGTTGTGAGGGCCTGACTCGTCCGCCTAGATCAGTTGGCACAGGTAAAGAATTCCCTCAGTTGAAAATATGTCTTTCATGGAGAACATCTTCCGGGTACGCCAGCGGATTCTGGCGGTCCTGAAATACCCGTGCCCTCCGGAGAGAGCCCCTCACAATCCGCGCGCCAATGGGTCGTCCAAGTACGCTGTCATTGTCAGGAGGACACGTCCGCGGAGGAGTGCTGTTTAAATAGAGTGTGGTTAATTGGAATCCTGATGTTAAGCAAGATCTAACTCTGACACGACCAGGTTTGGCGTGTGGCGTGTGTTGCCATGGCAACACTTCTCGGTTCCAGCATATCCACCTTTCGTAGTCTCGCATAGCCGCGAACTTACGTCGCACGTGATAAAGTTACTCTCGAAGTTACCCTGCTAAGCCAGAAAACCGGCTTCGTAGTATAGGCCACTGATAGGATTTTGAGTTTTTGCAGTGTTCAAAATAAATGTATGATACAGGCTGTACTGGAGCACATTAGGGACCAGTGCTACTTGGTGTTTTATCCAGCAATGACTACGGAGCTAAAATTGATAGTTAGCATTATTCAGTTTTTATTTTACACCCTCATCACTCCACATCACTGTTATGTTAAAGCCTGTATGTAAGACACGTTAGCCAAGCATCGACAGTGGTCATAATTAATAGAAACCTAGCCCTCCGCAGGGCTAACGTTACGTTAATCTTATTTATTAGCGCTTAGCGCTCTACTGCTTTAAGATGGCGGCTGTTTACTAACGCTGCCCAGACGCGGCCGAGTCTGTCATTTCGCATCTAGTTCGAAATACATGTGATCTCTATGAGACTCATCAGACACTACCTGCTACCAACTAGCATCGTGCGGGCTAGTATTTAGCAACGTCGGCGTCGTTTGTAGCGGCTGTCGGCTGCAGTAAGTTTTTTTTCTGTTCTTCTTCTTCTACGTACGTGACATCAGCGCGTCCCGCATTAAAAGTAGTCCTAGCAAAACGTGATGCTTAGAGCTGTCAAAACAAACGATTACTCGAGGTGAATAAAACTACTCGGATCAGTTTTTAAACTCGAGTTACTCGAGTTGCTCGAGTATTCGTTTCAGCTCTAGCTTAAAGTTCATGTTCTGTGGTAATCGTTTCTTCAGTTCCTGTTCAAGTTGTTTCATAACTTGCAGCCTTAAGGCCCAGTTATACTTCCGCGTCAGACCTGCACCGTCAAGGAAGACCCGAGTTACGACCCTACGCCGTAGCCTTCCACGCTCCTCTCGAAATTTCTAACCTTCGCGTCGCGTAGACGTGTATGACGTGGCAGAAACGGACTGTGATTGGTCCGCTCAGACTGTTGTTTCCGGTTCAGCGCGAGATCACCGCCATTGTAGAATAGAATCAAACATTATTTTCTACACGCAAAAATGGACCAAGCCGACACGAGTATCATCGAAGAGCAAGTCTCGTCAAGACATTATTGTGATTGCCAAATGGCAAGTTCGGCGATTGAAAAGGAAAAAAAAAAAAAATGGAAGAACCACCGAGACGTGTGTGTTCGGAATCGAGTGGCCACACGAAGCGGTGACCCAGTCGGCCAAAAACTGCCAACTTTTCATCTTTATGTCGTATTTTTGGTTGGTGCACTTCATCATTTATTGTGTACATATGTTTGCTGTGAGTCTGTGACTTATTTACGTGTCACACTTCAAGTATATGAAGAATAAAGCACAGATTTGGTGTCAAAAGAGTTGTTTTGATCTTTAATTTTCAATAACAGACAGTTCACACACGATGCATCATCACTGACTGAGAGCGCCTCGGTGCTTTTTATGATAACGTTAAAATCAAGGCTCCCAACGCAGTTTGGGAAGTTCCATAGACGCCAGAAATCTGCTATGGCTTCCCACTGGCTGGTTGTAGGACACGGCAAACAAATCGGGCTGGAGGGCTTTGCAGACCTTGAACGCAGTGCTCGACGCCAGTTTGAAACTAGCCGCCACAGCTAGCTCTCTCCACTCGAGTCTAAAACTCTCTGCGCGGCATTAAAAGTCGGCCAGACCGCCTCGAAACAGTCTTCTGCGTCGCCTGCCCCTCAACATTTGTATGTTCAATATTTATTCAGTGTTGATGAGCAGAATATTTTATTATTGTTTATTTTTTCTCCGACTAGCAGAAGTAAACAAGCATGCCCCAAAACCGTACAAACATAACGCCACACCCCTCTAGTGGCTTGGCGGTGAATTACAGAGCAACGCGTTCCCTCACGCAGAACTATCCAATGTCGCCGTAGTCGCTGCGCCGTCACCGCAACGCGGGAGTATAACTCAGGCTTTAGCGTATTGAGTACCTCAATGCTACTAAAACAACATATTGTATGGATTTTGTGGATCTCAGATGAAGAAAAACTATGTATTGCCTTTCTTTATTATCTTACTGGGTAAGCTGCATTACTTGACCTTATCCGGCAGGGCCTCTTGTGACAGATGTGAGAAAGCTATGAAAAGAGTCAGCGTCATACTGAATGTGTGTGTGTGAGGAATAGATTTTGAGCTTGATAACTGGAGCGTAACAGATCAATATTAAATGAAGAAATCTAGCTGGCCTCATGCTCATCTCCAACTGCTTCCTTCTCTTTACCCCAGCAGCATCTCTGTATTCATTTTGCATATTTATATATCCTCTCTCCATTTGCCGCCTCCTCTGTCCTCCTTTGTCCCGCTCTCCGCAATGCTGTCTGCATGTCACTGTCACTCCCCTTCACCGCACGTGACCTCTTTTTCATCCATTTCCCCCTCTATCTCCCAGCGTTACACCAACGACCTCATAACGTAGCACCGAATTAGCCCGATTGAAACTGTGAGATACGGCAGATATTTTGACTCCTTTACCGCAGTCGCTCGCATTCCCGTGATCTGAAGCGTGAAATGAGAAAACAGAACTTATTGACATTTATTTGAAGCTCATAGTTTGAGCGGCGCTTACGTTGGCACGTCAGACCAAGTCAAGGACACTGAGAAATGTCCCCGTCGGGCTCTTTTCCAGCGAAGCACTCCCCAATGTTTGATCTAGTAGTTTGAACGATGAGCTGTTGACTGCCTTTACAGTGATTAAATGGCTGCTATTGTTATTTGCTGATGGCAAGGAGTCATCACGCGGATTCTGTGAGCCTAAAATAGAAAATAGTCTTAAAATTGGAGTTGAAATTATACTAAAGCAAGCAAAAGTAGTGCTTTAATGTAGATTTCAAACAAATAGCCTGAAATCACATAATCAGGGCACATACTAGTGGTTTGCGATACAGAACCCCAAATCTGTTATCTTAGCAAGTGAAAAAAGAAACCGTTTAAGGCCAAACACTGTAGGAAAGCTATTATTTCTAAATAAAAATGAACAAAAACAAATTCCTGATAGCACTTATATAGTAACACAAGCACATTCATGTCATTGTCTTACAGAGCCCCTAAAGCAGACATGTCCAAAGTCCGGCCCGGGGGCCAAATGTGGCCCGTGGTCAAATTTTATCCGGCCCCCAGCCTCTGTCATAAAATCAATAACATCTGGCCCGCACAGACTTAATAAATTGGTCAGCAGTACTGCTACCAGCATATGAAGTAGCTTACACACTAAATGCTGCTCCTCATTTACCCACTAAAAGGAAGCAGCACTCTAAGCAACATTACCCCGTGTTACCCTTTACTCCCAATTTTATAAAATGGCGACAATCAACAAGAAAGTTGACTGTGACGGCCGACGCGTCAAAGATAGGTGGATTGGACAATTTCTTCACTAAAATACTCAACAACTGTGTCTGCGTCATTTGCAAAGAGACAGTCGCTGTTGTTAAAGCGTTCAATGTAGGGCTGCAGCTATCGAATATTTTAGTAGTCGATTAATCGATGGACTAGTTAGTTCGAATAATTCAGTAATCGGATAAGGAACATGAAAAATTTAAATACCTGAGCTGAGCCTCAAACGGTGTAAAAAAAAGGTAAAAAATGATCTATGTCCAACAAAATAACAATTGGCTAACCTACATAGAAAAAGTCGGCTAGCTTAAATGCTATAAAATGCTAAAGTTTTTTTTTTACAGTGCTCTTAACAAATCTTTCAGACACATATTCTCACAAAAAACGACTGAATATACCTATAAACTAAATTATGAATGTATTGAAAAAAACATTAGCACAAACAAAAACTTAGCTTAAGTTGGTCTTAACAGGGAGCAGTTCGATTCATCCACGTGAAAAGAGGCAGACCAGAGGGCAGTGTATTCACCCTAATCAATTCATCAATCACCATTACAACGCCACTTTAATTGAACGAATACTTGAAGCAACAAAATTTAATTCGAATATTTTTTTCTAATCGAATACTCGAGTTAATCGATTAATCGTTGCTGCACTAGTTCAATGTGAGGCGATATTACCAAACAAGACACGTTGACATGCACGACAGGATTACAGGGAAGATACGTAGCGAGAAATTGAAGCAAATTGAAGCTAGTTTAATTTTACAGCAGCAGTGTTTTGCAAGAGCCCGAGAGTCGAAATAATTAATTTGAAAAAATAAATAAAGCAAATGTGACACACAGAATGGCTTGCTAAAATTTGCTTAAATATATTGTTCTACGTATGTACGGATGTCAGCCAAGGTCGGCCCCCCACATTTTTACCACACCATATCTGGCCCCCTTTGGAAAAAGTTTGGACACCCCTGCCCTAAAGGGACATCGACAGAAATAAAATAAATTAAAGCGAACAATCTGGTGCGCACCAGATTGCTTCTAGTGCGTATCAGAAACGATCCGGTAAAGTTAGCCAATCATTGTAAACATTAGCATTAAATAGCATTTAAGCCAGCAGACGTTTGCTATGCAAGTTAGCTAATTGCTATAAACATTAGCATTATATAGCATATAAGCTAGCTGACTTTTGCTATGCAAGTTAGCCAATCGTCGTAAACATTAGCTAAATATTAGCATTATACAGCATTTAACTCATTTGCTCCCAAAAACATATAAATATGTTTTATTTTTAATTGTTTCAGTGTCCCAAAGACGTATTTATAAGTCGTTTACGTTTTTTTTCACAAGAGAAATCTCTAGGTTCTGATTCAACATAGCTCCAAAGCACAATGCTGAAAATCCATTTGAAAGCAATAAAACTGGCCACTGGAGGGCAGTAACGCATTTGGTAAGACCCGCACCCCTATTCAACGGCAACGAACGGCCAAACCGCAAAGCCGGGGCGCAGGCGGAAGACGACCGAATGGATGCCAGGCGGAGGACGACCGAGCAGAACAGCCGGTCGGACGCCCGGGATGCCAGGCGCTGGATGACCGAGCAGAACGACCGGGACCACTAGATGCCGTTGAGTCCGTGCTGCTCGCGAGCAGAGCCCGCAGAGACTCAAAAAAATTCATCTTAATGAGACAGGCAACTACGAGAGAAAAGTTTAACTGGCTGTCGCGGCCACAATAGTGTCATCTTTCAGTTAGTTATGTGTAAATAAATTGTTACATTGCTATCAAAAGCTCTATTTGTCTTGTTGTTTCTGTTATTTTGTAAAAGGAAAACATTATTCAGATGTTTGGGACGTAACGAAAGCAAAAAATAGCTGTGTTAAAGTCAAAGTTAGAGCGAGTGAAGGAGCCCCTTCAGGGAAGTCAGACACAAGGCTTCCACTGGCACTGTCGCACTTGTCGCTGTGACAGTGCAGTAAAGCTGCGTGTGCTAAATCTATTGGCCCTCCGGGGGCCCCTGCTGGCTGGGGGCCCGAGGCAATTGCCTGGTTTGCCTAATGGGACGCGACGCCTCTGCCTGTCAATCATCGTTAACTTTAAGAACCAAACGCAAGCTGCACTGGACAGTTTGGCTGCACTGCTTAGCAGGAGGGAGTGTGTTGCACTGTACGAGAACGAAGCAGAAAAACATAAATATATTTTTTCAATTAAAAACACAATCCTTTTCACCCGATTCCGATCCTCTGAAAAATATTGCAATCAGCCCATTTCAGATCATGTGATCTGATCGGGACAACGCTAGCACATACACATTGAGGTTGGCATGTCTTGGAAAAATTAACTGTATCAATATGCATTACTTGTGCCAAATGAGAGTAAAGTGGAAAAGGGAGTAGCCCTCAAGTACAAGGTCATAATAGCAAATAGTGGCACTGGAATGATGCTGAAATTAGCCACACATCATCTGAAGTGTCATAAAAAGCACATTAATACACAGTTAAAGGTGCACCCTCTTGGCTAGTGTACGATGGGCACTCTGTGACGCGTGTACAGTATCCTCTGGCAAAATAAACAGCAGGATTTTCCGTGGTTTAGATTTCTTAATCCTGCCTCTCTTCCGTCATTACTTGCTGTGGATGAATTATTAAACGAAATGGATGTCAGTAGGAGAACCAATGTGATGTTACTAGAAATCTGATTGATTGATCAGTGTGGCTGGGAAATGGGTAACAAATTCAACTAGTTGTTTTTTTTTTCCCTCTTTTTGGTTAATTTGGGTCCAAATGTCTAATAGGCAGAGTTAAGATAGTACCGTATTTTCCGTATTATAGGTCGCACTTTTTTCATAGTTTGGCTGGGCCTATGACTTACAGTGGTATGAAAAAGTATCTGAAACTTTTGGAATTTCTCACATTTCTGCATAAAATCACCATTAAATGTGATCTAATCTTTGTCAAAATGAACCAGATGAAAAAAAAGGGTCAGCTTTAACTAAAAGCAGCCAACATTTATAGGTTTTCATATTTTATTGAGGATAGTGTGCATTTGTGCAAACAATGAGAGAAGGGTGAAAATAAGTGGACCACCACATTTAATATTTTGTGGCCCCCCCTTTGGAAGCAATAACTTTAACCAGACGCTTCCTGTAGCTGCAGTTCAGTCTGGCACATCGATCAGGACGAATTTTTGCCCCTTCTTCTCTACAAAACTGCTGTAGTTCAGTCAGATTCCTTTGATATCTGGCATGAATCGCTGTCTTTAGGTCATGCCACAGCTTCTTAAAGGTGTTCAAGTCTGGACTTTGACTTGGCCACTCTAGAACATGTATTTTGTTCTTCTGAAACCATTCTGAAGTTGATTTACTTCGTTTTGGATCATTGTCTTGTTGCAGCATCCACCCTCTTTTTAGCTTCAACTGTCAGAAAGACGGCCTCAGGTTTTCCTGCAAAATATCCTGATAAACATTTGAATTCATTCTTGATTGCAAGGTGTCCAGGCCCTGAGGTAGCAAAACAGCCCCAAAGCATGATGCTCACTCCACCATGCTTCACAGTGGGGATGAGGTGCTGATGTTGGTGAGCTGTTCTGTTTTTCCTCCACACATGATGTTGTGTTTTACTCCCAAACAATTCAACTTTGGTTTCATCAGTCCACAAATACTGTGGAGTGTCAAGTGCCTTTTTGTGAACATTAAATGGGCAACAATGTTTATTTAGACAGCAGTGGCATCCGCCTTGGAGTCCTCCCATGAACAGCATTCTTGGCCATTGTTTTACATATAGTTGATGTGTGCACAGAGACTGTGCCAGTGATTTCTGTAAGTCTTTAGCAGACACTTTTGGGTTCTTTTTTTACCTCTGAGTATTCTGCGCTGAACTCCTGGCGTCATCTTTGGTGGACAGCCACTCCTTGGGAGAGAAGCAACAGTGCCAAACTCTCTCCATTTGTAGACAACTTCTCTGACTGTTGATTGATTACCATCCAGACTTTTAGAGATGGTTTGTTTCCTTTCCCAGCTTTATACGAATCAACAATCCTTGATCGCAGGTCTTCAGACAGCTGTTTTGACTGAGCCATGATGCGCATCAAGCCAATTCTTACCAGGTGTGTGTTTTATAGTGGGCAGGGCAGCTTTAAACCATTCATCAGTGATTGGGCACCCACCTGACTTAAATTGTTTGGTGAAAATTGGTTTCAATTGATCTTTTAGTCTCCTTAGGCAGAGGGTTCACTTTCTTATTTTTCCCCCTTCTGTCATTGTTTGCATGCTATCCTCATTAAAATATGAAAACCTATCGATGTTTGGGTGGTTTTAGTTAAAGCAGACAGTTTTTTCATCTGTGATTTTGACAAAGATCAGATCACATTTGATGATGATTTTATGCTGAAATGTGGGAAATTCCAAAAGATTCAGATACTTTTTCATACCACTGTATGCAGTGCGCCGAAGAAACGGCATTCAAAAAAAAAAAAAAAAAAAAAAAAAGGAATTTTACTATATGGGCCTTTGCCTTGCAAAGCCCCATCTAATGATAATACAACAAAGACGACTTGAAAGTAGGCCAAATTTGCACAAATTTGCTGGTGGCTTTGACCATTTCACCCCACTGTTATTGCACCGGTCCAAAGCCTCTCTGCTGGGCTCTGACTGAAAGCCATAGCAGGGAGTCGGACACTTCGAACCGATGACGGCACCCTGCAGCTGGCGTTCGATCATAACCGGTTGGAAGTAAGACTAAAAGATAACCATGCATCTCTTAATCAATTAATGGATCATTCAGGGATAACGTGAAATTGCCAAATAGGGCCAAATCATAGCATGGTGGAAAATGGGTAAATCTACAGTGACCTCCATAATTATTGGCACGCCTGAAAAATATGTGTTTTTTAGCTTCTAATATTTTTTTTTAATTCAAATAATATGGGACCTTAATGGAAAAAAAAGAGAAAAATCCAACCTTCAATACAAGTGCATTCATTCAGTGGAGAAAAAATTCCACATAAAAAAATATTTTACATCAAATAATGTGTGTCGCAATTATTAGCACCGCTGGTGTTAATACTTTGTACAACCCCCTTTTGCCAACAAAACAAGGTCTGGGGACTGAGATGGCCGTAGGAGGAGCTTGATTTTGTGTCTGGTGAACAATTTCTGTGTAGATTTGGCCATATGTTTAGGGTCATTGTCTTGCTGAAAGACCCAGTGACGACCCATCTTCAGCTTTCGGGCAGAGGGCAACAGATTTTAATTTAAAATGTCCTGGTATTTCAACGCATTCATGATGCCATGCACCCTAACAAGCTCAATCTTGGTCTCACACAAAAATACACATGGTCCCAGGCTTCAACTGGGACCGTGTGCTTTGGTCAGATGAGACCAAGATTGAGCTTTTTGGCAAAAAACACTCTAAGTGGGTCTGGTGTGCCACGAAAGATGCGCATTCTGAAAAGCACCTCATACCCACTGTGAAGTATGGGGGTGGGTCAGTGATGCTGTGGGGCTGTTTCGCTTCCAAAAGCCCTGGGAACCTTGTTAGGGTGCATGGCATCATGAATGCTTTGAAATACCAGGATATTTTAAATCAAAATCTGTTGCCCTCTGCCCGAAAGCTGAAGACGGGTCGTCTCTGGGTCTTTTAGCAAGACAATGACCCTAAACATATGGCCAAATATACACAGAAATGGTTCACCAAACACAACATCAAGCTCCTCCCATGGCCATCTCAGTCCCTAGACCTTGTATTGATGGCAAAAGGGGGTTGTACAAAGTATTAACACCAGGCGTGCTAATAATTGTGACACACATTATTTGATGTCAAATTTTTTCTTTATGTGGGATTTTTTCCCCACTGAATGAATGCACTTTTATTGAAGGTTGTTTTTTTTTCTCTTTTTTTCCATTAAGGTCCCATATTATTTGAATAAAAAAATGTATATTAGAAGCTAAAAAACACATCTTTTTCAGGGGTGCCAATAATGATGGAGGGCACTGTAATTAAATCAAGTTTGCTCTGCAGACTGCATAGTGTACTTGTTGAATTGCCTAACATTACTTATTTTTAGCGATGACAATATAACGTGGCTCTCAGTTGCACTCACATGTAGACTGAAAAGTCAACTTGGAATAGAGTGGCACTGTGATCTCTCCTTGACATAGTAATGAAGCACCTGCGCTCTTGTCGCAGCTCTCCAGGAGATTGAGAACACACCAGAATGTTCTGTTATGATGAAGTGGACTAAATATGTACCAGGAGGTGGTGGCCACAGTGGAGCACAAAAAAAAAAAAAAAAACTCAAGGTTCCGCTAACATCATCCAAGGGGCTGAAAAGTGACTGTGTGCTTTGTTGTGCGAATGGAATGAAAATAAAACTATTGTTTATGTGTATGCTTTTCAAGACTAGGTAGTATTGATGGGAATTATATTGATCAATAATGAATGTTTGTATTTTTTTACAGAATGGTCAGTTGCAGCAACGTTTGGATAATGTGCAGAGAGACTTTATTATCTTCAACAGAGAAAAGTAAGACACATTTGCATGAAAATTGACATTTTACATTAGAGGAGGGTTTATCACAAGTAGACGTCCAATTCATTTATACTGGGAGGGTGGCAGCGAATGAACAATGAACATCACTGCGAGCCCGCAAAACATGGCGCCAACTATCGGTCAAAATATGTACTAAATATTAGGGTTGTTCCGATTATGTTTTTTTGCTCCCGATCATTTTAGTTTGAGTATCTGCCGATCCCGATATTTCCCGATCCGATGGCTTTTTTTTTTGCTCCCGATTCAATTCCAATCATTCCCGATAATTTTTCCCGATCATATACATTTTGGCAATGCATTAAGAAAAAAATAAATAAAACTCGGACAAATATATACATTCAACATACAGTACATAAGTATTGTATTTTTTTATTATGACAATAAATCCTCAAGATGGCATTTACATTATTAACATTCTTTCTGTGAGAGGGATCCATGGATAGAAAGACTTGTAATTCTTAAAGGATAATGTGACTTTGTAAATTGTGACTAAATATTGCCATCTAGTGGATTTTTATGAGCTTTCAGTAAATGATACTGCAGCCATTTAGCTTCTGCCCAAATGCATGATGGGAAGTGCAACGATGACTGTGCGTAATGGTACCAATTGATGTATCTTCTCAGCGTTGGGAAATAAAACAGGGTGTTAAGAAGAAGATCAGCTACCACCTTTCTTCCCCACATTGCTTCCCACGGTATTTCCAATCGTTGAGAGAGAGATTGTAAGGTTTTAGCCAATTAAAAAAAGGCTTCAAAGGCTGCCAAAATTCTCTCTACTCATTTTACGTTGCCTTTTAGCTCTATGTATACATAATACGGTGCCATTATAGATTGAACGCGACAATGTGTGAATGGGTAGTGCAGCGCATGCGTTAATTGCGTTAAATATTTGAATGTTATTACCGTCGTTGACGCGATAAATTTGACAGCCCTACTTTAAGCCAAAACTAAAGACTGGATGAGTGTAAGACATTTTGTCTGTAACGTTAAGTACAATCAGAAAACGGTTTAATTTATATATATATAAATATATATATTAGGGCTGTCAAAATGATCGCGTTAACGGGCGTTAATTAATTATTCAAATTAATCACGTTAAAATATTTGACACAATTAACACATGCACTGAATGACCTGCTCGCATATTGCCTCAAACAGATTACAATGAGGCCGTTTATGGACATTAAGAGTGAAGAGAATGCCATCGGCCGCTTGGGGGCAGCGCCGTTCCATACTCATGTTATTTCTTCTAAACGTGGGAGAATTAGTCGTTGTGAGACGTTTGCTGTATTCACAATGCAATGCAAATTGCTATTTGTGCTCCACACATATTTCGGTAAGTTTTCTTTCTTTTAGTGGCAATTATGTGTCTCTTGTTGTATTTTGGGTAAGATATGTACAGATATATCTTATACAGTAAAGGCGAGTGGACACAGGCGTTCTTTAGACCGCGCCGTTTGTTGGCATAAGCTTTGGCAACTCCTTCACAACAAATATAAGTATCGTTAAGTGAAAGCACAGCAAAAATAATATTCCTATCTCTCCCAAAAAAAATAATGTTCACAAAAAGAAAAGCACTTTAGTCTATAGTAATGAGGCCCTATTCTGACACACAGTTAAACAACAATGCAAAATGAACTGGCATTCCATATCGAAATAGCAATGCAAAATACACGTAAAAAAGACTTTGGTCACTCTATTTTTATTATTGTTATTTTTATTCTTATTATTATATTAACTCTACTTTTGATTGAAAATTTTACAAATTTTATTAAAACGAAACATGAAGAGGGGTTTTAATATAAAATTACTATAACTTGTAACTATAACATTTATCGTTTAAGAACTACAAGTCTTTCTTTCCGTGGATCATTTTAACAGAAAGAATGTTAATAATGTCATGTGGATTTATTGTTACAATAAACAAATACAGTACTTATGTACAGTATGTTGTATGTATATATTCGTCGTGTGTCTTATCTTTCCATTCCAACAATAATTTACAGAAATATATGGCATATTTTAGAGATGGTTTAAATTGCGATTAATTGCGATTAATTAATTTTTAAGCTGTAATTAACTCAATTAAAAATGTTAATCGTTTAACAGCCCTAATATATATATATATATATATATATATATATATATATATATATATATATATATATATATATATATATATATATAATTAATCGCAATTAATCGCAATTCAAACCATCTATAAAATATGCCATATTTTTCTGTAAATTATTGTTGGAATGGAAATATAAGACACAAGATGGATATATACATTCAACATAAGGTACATAAGGACTATTTGTTTATTATAACAATAAATCAACAAGATGGCATTAACATTATTAACATTCTGTTAAAGCGATCCATGGATAGAAAGACTTGTAGTTCTTAATAGAAAAATGTTAGTACAAGTTAGAGAAAGTTTATATTAAAACCCCTCTTAATGTTTTCGTTTTAATAAAATTTGTAAAATTTTCAATCAAAAAATAAACTAGTAGCCCGCCATTGTTGATGTCAATAATTACTTACTCAATGCTCATGGATGCCTATAAAATCAGTCGCACCCAAGCGCCAGCAGAGGGCGGCAAAACTCCATAAAACACAACAAGTGAGCGTTTCAATGTGTACTGTCATTTAAAACTCCCTGAGTGGGGCATCTGCGTTAATTGCGTCAAATATTTTAACGTGATTAATTTAAAAAATTAATTAACGCCCGTTAACGCGATAATTTTGACAGCCCTAATATATATATATATATATATATATATATATATATATATATATATATATATATATATATATATATATATATATATATATATATAGGCATGTCCGATATTTTTTTGCCGATTCCGATACTTTGAAAATGACGTGATCGGACCCGATCGATCGGCTATTGCCATTTATTCAACATTTTCTGTGTTTTTAACAACATATTTTAGTACAGGAGAACAATTGTGGTTTATTAGAGCCTACATGTATTTAAGGTAGAGGATCACTTTTACAAATGTTTAAATTTCCCAGTTATTTTCCATGTTTGTATCATTTTCCATTGTCGCATTGTGGTCTTTTTATCATGATATAACCAGCGACTCTTCAAACTGACACGTGATTTGCTTTGTTGAACAGGTCAACGAAAGCGGTTCTGGATTCGGACTCGACTGAACTATCCACAAGTAACAAAAACAAAGCAATAGAGGACGGTCAGAACAATAATGTGGAACCTGTCGACTTTTTATCAGGATAAGACAACCAGACTCCGTATCTCCCCCAACCTGTCCTCCTTATCTCTCAATTTTGCTTGTACAGTAGATCAGCGCTAGCAGTATAGCGTCACCCCCAGTGATAATAGCGGGCCGCTACGTTGCATCAACGAACAGAGCCAAGACTTGAGTACAGGGTGAGAAAATTGACTCTAAAGACATGTTTTTTGGTCTGAAAAACTGGGATGTACAGTATGTCACGTCATGCTACTTTTCACCGGAAGAGACAATCTCATACCTATGGAGCAAATGTGGAGCTAATGGTCTTGGTTTTCATTTGAAAGTTTGTATCAATGTTTTGCTAGTCTCAACGTTGGAGCATGAATCCTGCCGATTTTGCTTGAAATACAACACATGATGTAGGTTATAATGTCTGCTTTTGTGCTCCACACAATTTTGAACTACTTAATCAAATTTAAGTGTCAGAGCATTTTTATTATGCAATGACGTTAAATGTAGCACTAGCTGTTTTTACTGGTTCATTTTGAAAAATAAAATTATCGCAAACGCGTAAATAGTGAGGCATCACGGCAGAGTGACAAACAGTAAAGGTAAAAAGGACACGCAACATTTTGGCATCCTTCTACTTGTCTGTCAATGCCAGAGGTGGGTAGTAACACGTTTCATTTACTCCATTACATTTACTTGAGTAACTTTTTGAGAAAAATGTAGTTCTTAGTTTTACTAAATTTTTACGTCAGTAGATTTGTGAAGAAGAAATGCTACTCTTACTCCGCTACTTTGGGCTACACTCGTCGTTACATTTTTCGTCTTTATTCTACATATTAGATTTTACATTTTTATGCCAGAAATGCCAACAGTGACGTTACCAGGTTCAACAAAAATGAGACGTTGCAACAATAATCATATGACTCATTATACCAATCAGTGTCAAGCTTGCCATTCTATGATCAAGCCGGCCTGTTCAATCACGTGGCGTCTTTAAAGCACATTTAAAATTCTTTTAATTCAATAATTTTATTTAAATTTTAATAAATACACTACCGTTCAAAACCAAACTTTTGAACCGTAGTGTATAAGGGTGTAACGGTACATGTATTTGTATTGAACCGTTTTGGTATGGGGTACTCGGTTCGGAACGGAGGCGTACCGAACGAGTTTCTGACGTAATGTAACCCTTACTTTTCGAGGCTGTGAGTCGATCGGGTTACAGTTTCTTTGTGTAGATTATATTTACTCCGTCTTCTCTACTATAATGAGGACCAACACGGTAGGACAGTATATAACCCAGAAACGTCAACGGCGTGACAACGTGGCCGCCCCGAGAACGCAGTGAAACGCGGGCGTTAAAGTTAATCAGCCAATGCATGTTAAACGCGTCCCAGAAGCGGCTCAACTAGACGTATGCGAAAAGAACGGCATAGTTTATTATTTGACGCAAGACGCAGCCGTCCTGCGTCAATACTACTAGCTAGAATCGGGCAGACCGGAAGTCACTCGTGTAAAAATACGGTGGATCCGGTCGATTTTCAAACTAATATGCAATCCTGATCGATCGGGTCCGATCGCGTCATTTTCAAAGTATCGGAATCGGCAAAAAAATATCGAACATGCCTTTTTTTAATATATATATATATATATATATATATTTTTTTTTAATTAAATCGTTTTCTAATTGTATTTAACGTTACAGACATAATGTGTTACACTCTTCCAGAGTCTGTAGTTTTAGCTTAAGGTAGGGTTATCAAATTTATCGCGTTAACGCCGAGAATTAATATTTTTTACATTTACCACGTTACAATATTTAACACAGTTAACGCATGCGCTGCACGACCCACTCACGCATTGTCGCGTTCAATCTATAATGGCGCCGTTTTACCCATACAGTATATAGAGCTAACAGTCAGCGTAAGATGAGTAGAGTGAATTTTGGCAGCCTTTGGAGCCTTCTTTTAAATGGCCAAAGCCTTACAATCCCTCTCCCAACGATTAGAATAATCGTCGGACTCAATGTGGGGAAGAAAGTTAGTAGTTGATCTTTTTCTTAAGACCCTATGTTATTCCCAACGCAGAGAAGATATATCAATTGGTACCACGTCGCACAGTCATGGTTGCACTTCCCATCATGCATTTGGGCAAAAGTTAAATGGCTACAGTATCATTTACTGAAAGCTCAACAATTACACTAGATGGCAATATTCAGTCACAATATACAAAGTAACATTTATCCTTTAAGAATTACAAGTCTTTCTATCCGTGGATCCCTCTCACAGAAAGAATGTTAATAATGTAAATGCCATCTTGAGGATTTATTGTCATAATAAACAAATAGAGTGCTTATGTACTGTATGTTGAATGTATATATTCGTCCGAGTTTTATTTATTTTTTTCTTAATGCATTGCCAAAATGTATATGATCGGGAAAAATTATCGAGAATGATTGGAATTGAATCGGGAGCAAAAAAAAAAAAAAAGCAATCGGAACGGGAAATATCGGGATCGGCAGATACTCAAACTAAAAATATCGGGATCGGATCGGGAGCAAAAAAACATGATCGGAACAACCCTAATAATAACAGTTAATATTGATGACAACAAAAATACTATACCAAAACACTTAAACAGTTACTCACAATGTTACTCATTACTTGAGTATTCTTTACACCATACTTTTTACTTGTTGGATGACTACTTTTACTTTTATTTGAGTAATATTATTTTGAAGTAACCCTACTGTTATTTGAGTAAAATCTTTGGCTACTCTACCCACCTCTGGTCATTGTCCAGAATGAAAAGTTTAACCTTTACCAAAAGCCTCACCTAAAAGTGCCAAAAATGAAAGTTGTATGGATGGCATATCTTGGTCCCGTTCCCAATTTTGACAATAGAAATGGAAAATGTGTGAAGTACTGAGCTGACTCCAAATCTTGTATAAAGTAAGAAACTTTGTCAAGGTTTTTATTTTGATTCTTTTTTTTTTTTTTAAATAAAAGTCCTTTCTAATATGCTTGTTTTGTACATGATTGAAGCCCTCCCCTCACTTTAACATAGTTTTTATTTTCAAAATGGCACCAAAGATAGAATTGTATGTTAGAACAGACTTGGGTCTGAGTCAGAGGCGGAACTTAGGGGGTGTGACCTGGTTGGCGGGCGTATAGTGATCGTGGTTGGGCGAGGGGACTTGAGCAACTAGAGCTCTGGCTGTGCGTATATTCTAGGATCTATTTATTTTAATTTATATAAAATATTTGTTATTTTTTGTTAATTTATTTATTTTCACATTATATTCATGTTCCAATTTGCAAATATGTTCTGAAAAAAAATCCTGTTCAATGGAAAAAAGTTTTTTTTTTTTTTTTTTTAAACCCATACATCTCAAAATTTGGAGAAATAATTGCAATACCGTGATACCGTGAAACCGCGGTATTTTTGCTCACGGTTATCGTACCGTCAAAATCTCATACCGGCACATGCCTACATGCAGGTTATGCTGTTGTATCGTCTCTACCAATGTTAAGACTAGACCTACACCCTTGGACCGCCCACTCGGAGGGATCCCGTTTATGCTCATCGCACCCAGGCCCTGTTCACATTTGTTCCGCCACTGGTCTGAGTACAAAGCGAAAGGGAAAACCATTTCCAAAAGAGTCAGGCAATTAAAATGTGAATGTTCAATAATATACATGCTTTGATTTATGTTACACATTTAAATATGGCGGAAAACACAGACAAGACTGAAAAAGCAGTTTCTGCTCTTGCACCCCTCTTTAAAAGAAACTGCTGTATTTCAAGATAAAACAACTGTTGTGTTTGATAGAACAATATGTCTATATGCTGCCATAGCGGATTCATGGCACATGAAGCCCCCGAACTATTTTTAATTTGTCTGTTGTGTTTGATAGAACAATATGTCTATATGCTGCCATAGCAGATTCATGGCAAATGAAGCCCCTGAACTGTTTTTAATTTGTCCGTTTTACCCTGAAAACCCCCGTTTACAGACGTCCCTCAACCGCTTTTGTTTCAAATGTCTGTCGTTTTTAGCTTAGAATCATTCATTGATGTCTCATATTTCGGGTAAAAAAAAAAAAAAAACACTTAAAAAAATTATTCACTCACATATTTTACTTTTAAACAAATTACGTCACAATGAAAAAAATGGCATCTGTAAAAAAGTCACGGATATCTACCTCCTAACTATCGTTTAATTGTATTTTTTTTGTTACGGTCAAATTTTCCCCAATATGTTAGATGATAAATAACTGATCCAAACAAAAAAAAGTTGAAAAAAAAAAAACGTTTAAAAGGGTAAATATATGAAAAAGAAAATCTCAACCACTCCTTGATGTCTGCAATTTCTGCATTGCAACCCTTGTTATATTACCATGTTTCACCCATAAAATCCCCCCAAAAATCCAGCTGTGGCCATTCACAGCTGTGTCTTGACACTCAGTGATACATGCTACATGGAGTTTTTGGATCTAAACAAAGTAAATACACGATAATATCTCGTTAAAGTCATGGCGTCTGTAATTCTGTTCTCGTGTGCTCTCACCTCCAGATAGGGTTTTGCTGTTTAAAATTGTTTTATTATTATTTTTAAATGCCCTCCTGCTCAAAATTTTTCTTCCCCCAGAAAGTTGAGATTTTAAGCTTTCCAATGATGTATCACACATGCATATCGGACAATTTTGAAAGTTGGCTAAATTGGGGGTGTCAGAGTGGAACTTCAAGTCACCTGAGTGTTTTCCGCCATATACAAAAGAAACAAGTACTTTTTATCCTGAAGAAGAATTCCTATTATGGGTTCATGGTATGAATGCCTCAGTTGATTACAACTACACGTAGGCTGTATGTGCTTATAGTAGCATTAGAATCACTAGTGAAATCGACACAAGCTTTACAATTGCACTATTAGGTTCATAACCGCCGCACAAAAAAAACCTGTATTCATCTTTACTTTTATCCGTCAAAATTTTGAACAATTGTCGATGTGCAACCATATCCTGTATATAAATGTTGATGTGTATGATTTGACTTTTCAAGTTTTGTATATTCTCTGCAAAAATTGTCACGTGTAGCTGATGTTAAGGAGTAAGAAGCACTGATTTCTGGTACAAATACAAGGAATACCATAGGAAACCATAATGCATAAACAAAAAATGGCTTCCATTCATGTGATTTGTTATCACGCTTATAAATTCCTGGATGTTACACTGCGCTCAGTTGGATATCTGTACTGTATGTATGTTTTCGATTCTTCTAGCAATTTTCCACATGAAAAGAAAAAAAGGGTATTGTGTTTGGACCTTTCCTGTGTTATTGTTGTTATTTATCGTTGATGTAAATTGACATATTTCTTCCTGTATTTACATTTAAAACACTGTGGGATGTAGTTTAATGAAGCTGAATCTAATGTATGCTTTCAACATGTCTATCTGAAAAAAAAGGTAGCAGACCTGTGAATCTCAACATGGAGGTTTTGTTGTCCCTTTGTTGTCACTGTATGCTCCTTCTACTCTGTCTATTAAGGTGTGCCTTAAATAAGAACTAAAACTTCGTTCTGAACCAATCTGACTCTGCTAATTTTCTTTGTTGCGTACAAAGTCATTATTTCTGTCACGGCTTGTGTTTGGTTCGTTCTAGTTTGTGCCTTAGCCTATTTTGTCTTTGTGATCACCTGTTGATTTTACCTGTTGTTGCCTGCTACTTTTGTGTCAGATAGGGATATTGGACGTTTTTTCAGCCAGCAGCAGCCACTGTTGCGTGATGTAAAAAGGTGGGAAAAGGAAACACACCACTAATTATTAGGGTTGTTCCGATCATGTTTTTTTGCTCCCGATCCAATCCCGATCGTTTTAGTTTGAGTATCTGCCGATCCCGATATTTCCCGATCCGATTGCTTTTTTTTTGCTCCCGATTCAATTCCAATCATTCCCGATAATTTTTCCCGATCATATACATTTTGGCAATGCATCAAGAAAAAAATGAATAAAACTCGGACGAATATATACATTCAACATATAGTACATAAGTACTGTATTTGTTTATTATGACAATAAATCCTCAAGATGGCCTTTACATTATTAACATTCTTTCTGTGAGAGGGATCCACAGATCGAAAGACTTGTGACTTTGTATATTGTGACTAAATATTGCCATCTAGTGTATTTGTTGAGCTTTCAGTAAATGATACTGTAGCCATTTAACTGTTCTGCCCAAATGCATGATGGGAAGTGCAACCATGACTGTGCGTAATGGCACCAATTGATATATCTTCTCTGCGTTGGGAAATAACATAGGTGTTAAGAAAAAGATCAATTACTACCTTTCTTCCCCACATTGCTTCCCACGATATTTCTAATCGCAGGGAGAGGGATTGAGCCAATTAAAAAAAGGCTCCAAAGGCTGCCAAAATTCACTCTACTCATTTTACGCTGTCTTTTAGCTCATATATAGGTAAAATGGCGCCATTGAAAGCGACAATGCATGAGTGGGTCGTGCAGCGCATGAGTTAATTGCGTTAAATATTTTAACGTGATAAATTCAAAAAATATATTAATTACCACCGTTAACAGGATAAATTTGATAACCCTACCTTAAGCCTAAACTAAAGACTCTGGATGAGTGTAACATATTATGTCTGTAAGGTTAAATACGATTAGCAAACGATTTAATTAAAAAAAAAAAAGTTTAAAAAAGGCATGTCCGATATTTTTTTGCCAAATCCGATACTTTGAAAATGACGTGATCGGATCCCGATCGATCGGGACATCTCTACTAATTATTGTAGTGAAAGTCAGACCTTGATCAGAGTTAGCGTAACATTAAACTATGTGAATTTGCTGACCTGCAAAACTCGAGTAGGAAGCTGCTTGGAGAGAAGTGTTCTCCTGTATGTGTTTACTATTGTTGACCATTTCACTTTTACGAAGGCTCCATTTTTTTTTTTTTTTTAATTTCCTGACTAAGACGTTTTTTTTTTTTTTTTTTTTCTTCCAGTTATATTGAAAAATTTAAACCGACATTGTTGAGTGGCAAATGTTTATTTTTTTGCATTTCTGGATAGTTAAGAAATTATTAACAAGTTTGTATTTATTGTGTATGTTATATAGTTTTAAGATATGTTCAAATATTGCTATTTAAATTTGCCAATAAAATCCAGGCATTTTATTCCAAAATTATTCAAAATGTTTCTTTAGTAGTTTTTGAAAACAAAGCTTTAAATCGAACAGTATATCACCTGAACCAATACATATGAAAGTTAGTATAAGTCAATACATATGGCAGAAAACACAGACAAGACTGAAAAAGCAGTTTCTGCTCTTGCACTCCTCTTTAAAAGAAACTGCTGTATTTTAAGCCAAAACAACTGTTGTGTTTGATAGAACAATATGTCTATATGCAGCCATAGTAGATTCATTGCGCATGAAGCCCCCGAACTATTTTTAATTTGTCCGTTTTACCCTGAAAACCCCCGTTCACAGACGTCGCGCAACCGCTTTTGTTTCATCCCAGCCATAAAACAAAGGTAATTCATTATATTTATTATTCAAAATATCTGTCGTTTTTAGCTTAGAATCATTAATTGAAGTCTCATATTTCGTTTAAAAAAAAACTACTGAAAAAATTTTTTCACTAACATATTTTAAACTTTAAAACAAATTATGTCATAATGAAAAAAATGGCGTCTGTAAAAAAGTCACGGATATCTACCTCCTAACTATCGCTTAATTGTACTTTTTTTGTTACTGTCGCATTTTCTCCGATGTGTTAGATGAAAAATAATCGATCCAAACAAAGAAAATTTGAAGAAAAAAAAAGTTTAAAAGGGAATATATATGAAAAAGAATCTTGACCACTCCTCGAAGTCTGCAGTTTCTGCATAGCGACCCTTGTTATTGTTATGAACGGCAAGCCGTTGATGTGGATCCCAAACACAGACCAGGACATCAGGTAGAGCGAATGATGGTATTTAATAATTACAACAAAGGGAGCACGCCAAAAATGCGAGTATAACAAAGTACAACTGAGATAGCACGCAAACAAACGCGAGTTTAACAAAGTACAACTAAGAGAGCACGCTAAAATGCATGACTGTAACAGAGTACAAGAATTTAACTACAAAGTCCAAAAGAGCATTAAAGTAAAGATGACCATGACCAAACCAGAATACAACCGTGGAACGTCGGGAAGCTCGAAGGATGACGATGAACACACAGGCAGTAAGCAAGGGAAATAGCAAGCAATAGTCCAACAATTGCAGATGGTGACAGGCTTCCTTAAATACTGAGCTTTCCTAATCAAGCACAGGTGTGTCGCATTACCCCGCCAATCTGGCTCAATCAGGTGCTGCATAAAAAAAAAAAAAAGAACTGAGAACACACAAATATGACAGTTATATTACCATGTTTCACCCATAAAATCCAGCGGTGGTCATTCAAATCGGTGTCTTGACACTCCTTGATACATGCTACATGGGGTTTTTGGATCGAAACAAGGCAAGTACGCATTAAGATCTCGTTAAAACCATGCCGTCTGTAATTCTGTTCTTGCGTGCTCACACCTCCAGATAGGGTTTTGCTGTTTAAATTTTTTTTTTTTTTTTTTTTTAAATGCCCCCCTGTTCAAAATTTTCCTTCCCCCCAGGAAATTGAGGTTTTAAGCTTTCCAATGATGTATAACACGTGCATATTGGACAATTTTGAAAGTTGGCCAAATTGGGGGTCTCAAAGCGGAACTTCAAGTCACCTGAGTGTTTTCAGCCATATTTATTTTGCATTGATCATTCAGCCTATCAATTAATTTGGTTCATATTGATGAGAAATGTAGCCCTGACCCCCGTTCACCCAGTCTGTTTGGTTTTATTAATGTTCCGTCCCCAGCAAAAAGTGCACATGCAGGTTAAGCTTTTATATTGTCCCTACCAATGTTGAGACCAAACCAACGTCCTTGGATACAATCAACCAGTGTTCATAATCTTTGAAAAATCTGACGGTATATCATACAAGATATTGTGCTTACAAAATGATGTTGAAAATTATATGCAACATTAAATGTTAGTAGTAGTACATATTGTTTTAAGATTGGTTAAAAGATGTGGGAACTATCAGTATTTGTGTGCTTTTAGCCTCCCCTAGTGCCAAGATACAGTATTTTATTCCTTCATATTGTGGGTTAAACATTTCTACTAGGGCTGTCAAACGATTAAAATTTTTAACCGAGTTAATTACAGCTTAAACATTAATTAATCGTAATTAATCGCAATTCAAACCATCTATAAAATATGCCATATTTTTCTGTAAATTATTGTTGGAATGGAAAGATAAAACACAAGATGGCATTCAACATACGGTACATAATTATTGTATTTGTTTATTATAACAATAAATCAACAAGATGGCATTAACATTATTAACATTCTGTTAAAGTGATCCATGGATAGAAAGACTTGTAGTTCTTAAAAGATAAATGTTAGATTAAGTTATAGAAATTTTATATTAAAACCCTTCTTAATGTTTTCGTTTGAATAAAATTTGTAAAATTTTCAATCAAAAAATAAACTAGTAGCCTGCCATTGTTGATGTCAATAATTACACAATGCTCATGGGTGCTTCATGCAGAAATGTGAAGTAAAGTTGGCCAACCATGTTTTTGAATAATATCAATGGCTAAACAATTATAAGCATATTTTCGTTATTTTTTTTTAACGCAACCCTTCCACATTCTTTGTTTAACGCAGTGCTTCTCAATTATTTTCTGTCACGCCCCCCCCAAGGAAGACGTAAATGTTTCGCGCCCCCCCCCAAACTCTCTGCCGCCACTGTAAATAGTATCATTTGTCTATAAAATTGCTATTATAAATACGCATCTGCCTAACATTGTGTTCTTTTTTTCTAATAAAGAAAAAAAGTAACATAGATCAACTTAGAATAAAGTATAACTTTATTAACATTGTTTTGTTTGTAACAGAGAATACTTGATGTGCATCAATTTGCCTGAATTTAAAATAAAAAAAATTCACATCCAAACTAAAAAATACACTCAAGGTACATTTTTGACCATTTGATACAGAAAAATAAAATGTAATAAAATCAGTAAATAATACCAAATTAAAATTGATTAGAAACATTCACTCATGAGGACAATGTGCCAAAAAATTTGACCGAAAAAACAAATCTGAATAAAAGGGGAAAAAAAGTGTCCTTGGACAGGACAGTTTTTATTTTTGCTGCTCACAGTATTTACCTCCTTTGCAATGGTGTGGAGTTATTTTGCAATTAGCATGCTAACAATGCTTACTGGCTTACTGATATAACACTGACAAAGCAGGACGATTGTTGACAATATTCGGCACGTTTTCACTGAAAAAATCAAGCGGCTTAACAATGAGATTGGGGTCTAATGTCTTTAAGTGGCGTCTTAATTGATTTGGCTTCTTGCTGTCTGCTATAATTATTTTTAGACACAGTAAACAGTGGTCTTTCATCATCACCCACTGTATTAAAAGTCAAAGCTAAAAGGCAAACGGCACGAAAAAAGCGCATTCACGGCGGCCGAGGTAGAACCGTAGGTGAGGGCAGTCGTCGTGACGATCCCAAGCCGAAAATGGCACTTCTCGGGCGGCGACGTGAGAACCGGACAAGACAGTGGGTCGCTGCGTGAGTGAGTCCGGTTGGAAAACGGCTTTCGAAAACGGCGGTGGCACACTTCATATCTGTTGTCTGTGTGTGCTGCGTGCTCTTCCTTAGTTAAAAAATACTGCGCGCACTCTGAAAATGAGAGCGCCACTGCCACCTACTGAGTGGATGTGCAAGTACACTTTATTCCAGTACGGCAAAAAAAAAAAAAAAAAACATGTTCCCCGAGGTCACATGCTGGCATTGCTCTGCGCCCCCCCAGGGGGGCGCGCCCCACTATTTGAGAAGTACTGGTTTAACCCATAGCAACGCCCTTGACAACGAAAATGCTTTTCTTCGGCAATCTTCGGAAATCTTCGGAAATTACGTCACACTGAGAAGTGCGAGGCAAGTCCGCCATAGAACAGCATTGTTTGTTGCATTGCTTCTCGGTAAGATGCCACGGCGGTGTGTGGCGATGTTTTGTTCTCACTCAAACGAAAACTTGTATGAGTGGCCAAAGGATAGCAGGGCACGTAAATCTTTCGTTTGCACGAAGCGAATGAATTTTACGCCATCATCGAGTAGTGTTCTCTGCTACAAACACTTCGAAGATGCCTGCTTCCTTAACCGGTCTGCTTATGATCAAGGATTTGCCAAAAAGTAAGTGTGATTTTTGGATAGATGACTGATGACTTTGTCAAAGCAGAGCTGCCAACTGTTGTGGAATGAACCGTAGAAGCTAGCGACGATAGCCAAAAGCTAACTCGTGGCAATCCCCGATCATAGTTGTTGTTGCGTTGGCTAGGTTAAGCGTATTTAAATTGTGCTTCATCTACGATCTTGTCCTGTGTGGATGTGCATATAATCGGGTCGGCGTCGCAGTAATTCACGGTCACGTTGCCGTAAGAGACACACACCGCTGGTGAGTTTGTGCACATTTATTTGTACAGTTCGGCGTTTCTTTCACAGTGATCGCTTGATAGCCTTCTAGTTTGTGTTTTACAAGAGCCACTGACAGGTGACAACAAGCGTGTTGGTTTTAATGTCTCGCAGCGAATCAGCGAGCGCGCAGGTCACGCAGTGAATCATGGGAAATGCAGTCTCGGGACAACACTGAAGTGGTGCTTTGTAATCTGTTCGCTTGTGTGAAAAAACTACATTTCCTCACACCATCAGACGCCACTTCCTGCCGAGAGCCCTAAGCTGTGTTCGTACTGTCAGCTCCATGTGTTAATAAGAAAGAAAGTTGTCGACACGTCGTGTGTTCGATACCTTTGTCAACAAAAAGATCATAACAAGACACTATGCACGATCCGTTTAAGAGACGCTGGAACTGGAGAGCTGTGAGAAGTAGGAGGCAAGGGGAAGATGAGCGAGAAGCAAAACTTTGCGGTCGAATGTGGCAGCAGTCCGCGATTATTTTGTTTTCTTATTGTTGCCACAATAAAGTGGAGAAAGCCATCAACGACTCGTCTCCTTCTTTCCCCCCAACGTTTTTATATTATTATTTTATATGCACGAGAGCTGCCGGGTCTGCCAAAATGAACATGAAGTCTGATTATTATTTTTTTAAACAGTGTCATCAGATAGACAAAAACATACAATTATGTGCAAATGCCTGCATCTTCATATCATGAAAATAATAACAGCCTATATTTTACCAATCTTGTAATCTCGATGGGTCTTGTCTCCATTCCATGTTAGGTAGTCTAGGCACATTGTTTGCATCCTGATTAGCGTCTGGCTAATACATGTTAGGTCCAACAAGGTCCTCCAACTCTTATAAAACTTGGATCTCCTCCCTTGCGCTCGATCTATCGCTTATATTGCTGTTTGAATCATTGTTTGAAGGGCATTGTATGGCGGCCGTATGTATGGAGCGCTGCCATCGCTGTTCTCGGTGTGACGTATCACTTCCGGGTTCATCCCCTTTCAGGCTCGAACTTCGGAAACACAATTATTTTGTGAAATATACAACATATAAATTATTTTTTTCATGCTTTATTTGTTGGACAATATTTAATTACTTTAATTGTGACTCTATTTGGCATGTTATGAAATTACTTCACATTTCTGCTTTAAAAGATGTGGGAACTATCAGTATTTATGTGCTTTTAGCCTCCCCTAGTGCCAAGATACAGTATTTTATTCCTTCATATGGTGGGTTAAACATTTCTACATCCATTTTCTATTGCACTTCTCTTCATTAGGGTGAGCTGGAGGCTCTAGGTTATAGAAAATCCATCAACGTTTGTGGTAAAACACATTAGCCAGCTGAAGGAAGATAGTTGTTTGTGGTTTTTTTTCTATAGTTTCGAGGTCAGGGAGGTTTGAGTGGATGATTCACTCTTACATCCACAAGCCGACGTCATTCGGTGCTGCTCTTTATTATTCCTCCATAGTTTTGAGTGTCAGACTTAGTCATCCATTGCCATCGATGTCTCACTGTTGCCTCACTCTTGTTTATTTATCACATGGCTGTCGACTAAACAAAAAAAGGCCACCCAAAGTTTTGAGAGTGACAGATTGTAATCAAGTGAGGAAAGTGCTCAAAAAACACACTTCAATCAGGAATTCATTTGCTACCCTTGTTTTTATTCCAGAATCAAGTCAGACCACCACAACATGTCTATTTTTTTTTTGTTTGTTTTCACCGCTGTCATTTTCGGGGGGGGATTCATACAACAGTATAAAAGAAACGACATAAAATCAAACCAATATAAATACAAGAAACATGTTACATGATGAGGTTGATGATGAAGTGCTTGCATAAGGGTGGTCTGGTGGGATAGCTGCAAATACTTATTTTTTTCTTTTTTAAAGTTTATAAGGAATGTAGAGCCAGACAGGTGAAATGATTTTCCTAAAGCTCATTTCTTCTTTTTTCTGATATCGCATATACCGTAATTTTCAGACGATAAGCCGTTACATTTTTCCCCTCATTTTGAATCCTGCGGCTTATTTGTTGATTTATTTGGGTTAATAGGTAACACTTTATTTGACAGCGGCTGTCATGGCCATTAATTAATGGAATGAATGAATGAAATTTTGTCACGAAGTCCAATTATGTCCGGCTCGGACCTTTTACATCCATTCAAAAGTGAGATACTTTGTCGGATGACACTAAATGAAATCTGTCATATGCATTCATTAATGCTCATGACAGTGTCGTGTCATAATTATGACGGTCTTATGACAGTGTTATGGCGGCACTGTCAAATAGTGTTACAAATACCATAACTAGCAATTAATGAAACAACTGGAACAGTAACTGAAGAAATATTTAGCACAGAACATGAATTTTGATTGTTATTTACATCTGTAGCGCTGCAATGCATGCTAGGAGGCATGCTGGATGAAACAAATGGTACAGTAACTGAAGAAATAATTAGCACATAACAGGAATTTTGATATTTATATCTAGAGGTGCACGATAATTATCGGTCTGATAATTATAGGTCCGATAATAGGAATTATGACGTCATCCCAATAAATCCAATAACATTGTATATTATCGGGCAGCTCAATTCGGGCCTATTAATATTAATTTTGGGACGGTGTCGGTGGATTGGGATGTGTGCGTTTGTTTCCACTCCTGTTTACATACCTATATAATGTTATTGGATTTATTGGGATGACGTCATGATAATTTGTTTTTACATGATGGCAATCATGTTTTTACATCATAGATGTCCCGTTATTACATGATAGTTATCCTGTTTTTACATGATATTTATCGCATTTTTAGATGATAATAATCACCTAACTCCTGTTCATGTCATCATGAAACTTTTGGTTAGGTCAAAGGCAAATCTATGCTGAATCCACCACTAGTATTTTTGACCTACAGGTGTTCAAAAACTAATAAATTATTTTTATTAAATTATTTTATTATTTTTAAATTATTTTTATATTAAAATTATATATATATATTATCGGCTATCGTATCGGTATCGGCCTTAAGGAGCAGGAAATTATCGATATCGGTTTCAAAAAATGAATATCGTGCACCCCTATTTATATCTGTAGCGCTCCAATGCATGCTAGGAGGCATGTTGGACGACAACAATCTTGACAGTAGGTGGCAGCAGAGGTTGACTGTCTCTCCTAAGGGAGCAGTGATGGCCAAATGAAGCTTCTTGAGGCAATGAAGCTTTGCAGCCAATTGGTTCAAAGCTTCATGGTGGTTCATTTGGTCTTTTGTCAGTCTTGTGATGCCGCTGTCAAATAAAGTGTTATCAGTTAAAATCTTTTGTTGTAAATATCCCATAATACAGTGAGGACAGCGGCGGCTTATAGTCCGGTGCAGCTTATCTACAGAGTATCACAAAAGTGAGTACACCCCTCACATTTCTGCAGATATTTAAGTATATCTTTTCATGGGACAACACTGACAAAATGACACTTTGACACAATGAAAAGTAGTCTGTGTGCAGCTTATATAATAGAGTTCATATATTTTCCCTTCAAAATAACTCAAAATATCGCCATTAATATCTAAACTAAATATCTCATCGGACCATAGGACATGGATCCAGTATGACACGTCTTCAGCAAACTGTTTGCGGGCTTTCTTGTGTCACGTCTTCAGAAGAGGCTTCCTCCTGGGGTGACAGCCATGCACACCAATTTGATGTAGAGTGCGGTGTATGGTCTGAGCACTAACAGGCTGACCCCCCCCCACCTCTTCAATCACTGCAGCAATGCTGACAGCACCCCTGTAACAGGTCACATGACATTTTGGGAGGGAAAATGACAAGCAGTACTCAATTTGGATGTTCAGGGATGTACTGTACGTAGTTTCTAAGGGGTGTACTCACTTTTGTTACCAGGGGTTTAGATATTAATGGCTATATTTTGAGGGGAAAATAAATGAAATGTATTATATAAGCTGCATACAGACTACTTTTCATTGTTTAAAAGTGTAATTTTGTCAATGTTGTCCCATGAAAAGATATACTTAAATATCTGCAGAAATGCGAGGGGTGTACTCACTTTTGTGATACATTGTATGAACAAATGCTGTTTTCATGTCATATTTGGTGGTTGGCGGCTTATAGTAAGGTGCGCCTTATAGTCCGAAAATTACGGTACTTATCGTCGAGTTTGTTCCTTAGTCATTACTCATTTTACAGTTGACCTCTGGTAAATATGAACAAATGCAGACGTTTTTTTTTCCTTTTCTTTTTTTACAATAACCATTGTGTCCAGTTTGCTATTTAGTCAGTACAACACGTAGATAGGGTAACTTCAGAGAGACGAGTTGAAAAGAATCATGGATCACGTCACCAGTTTCCAATATGTGGCCCATGCAGCTCCATGTCCTTAAGTTCAAGTTGCCTCTTGTATTCATTCGTAACAGGTAGTCCCCGGGCTACGACGTACCCGACTTTTTTTCGATTTCTATAACTTGTACTAACATTTATCTTTTAAGAACTACAAGTCTTTCTATCCATGGATCTCTTTAACAGAATGTTAATGTTAATGCCATCTTTTGGATTTATTGTTATAATAAACAAATACAGTACTTATGTACAGTATGTTGAATGTATATATCTGTCCTGTGTCTTATCTTTCCATTCCAACAATAATTGACAGAAAAATATGGCATATTTTATAGATGGTTTGAATTGCGATTAACTACGATTAATTCATTTTTAAGCTGTAATTAACTTGATTAAAAATTTTAATCATTTGACAGCCAGTTTATTTATTTTAAATAGGGCTACTTGACTTTTGTTTTGTGATGCAGGCTTTTATTTTGGCGCAGGAAGCATAAATGCTAACGATAAAGCTAATGATTGCCAACATGCTAATGGTTTACGTGGATTGTTTATTGATGTATGGCAAATTTGACTTGCAACTGATTTAATTTTATTTTGGTTTTTAGTTTCATCTGCAAGTGTCTATGTCATGAGCAGCTGAATAAAGTCAGCAAACCACACAGACATCTGACATGGTCATTTCAGAGCTTAGCTGCCTAGCTAGGACTTAGCTCCAACGTCTTGGCGAGGGCAGTGCAATGACGTATAATACATGTTTTTGGGAGAGCTAGGAAAAAATATCATCTGGCGATATATCGCGATCCTTTGTCACGATCCGAGTAACGATGCTTTTTTAGGAGTATTGATACTTTAGATACTTCTAATGTGCTGCACCAACACAGCGCCCGCCGTAAGCCAACAAACTTTAGATGTCCCGGTCCCATCACCCTCCCATCTGCTGCTTTTCTTGCTCAACAGTGCAACACCGTTTGCTTGTTAAAATTAACGATGAGTGACAGCTTTGATGTTGCCGGAGAAGCCTGGGAGCGCTACACTTGAAAGAGGCCACAATGTTGAGCTTGTTTCAACACTTGCGGTAGAGAGAGTGACAACTTGTGGACTGACTCAATAAAGCATTAATAAAGACAAGTATTTTTCTACATTATTCTTGTTTAAAAATAATTCAGTGAGACAGTAATATGTAGAGGCGTGCAAAATTTCCGATTCTTAGATTATTCGCGATTCGGCCGATTCACAAACATCCAAATTCCGATTATTGAATTATACCAGGTAAAGCGGAAATAAAACGCAGTCAGCGCGGTCTTCGGGACGCAATGAGGAATGGACCGAGAGTAAATATCATGTGCGGCTAATCCCGCTAGGTAAAAAAAAAAACAATAATACCTGACTACGGCCGTCAGCCGCTACAAACAGCGCCCAGTTGCTAGTTGCTACAAACCTACGGCAACATACGGCTATGGCAGATATCACATACAGTGCCTTGCAAAAGTATTCGGCCCCCTTGAATCTTGCAACCTTTCGCCACATTTCAGGCTTCAAACATAACGATATGAAGTTTAATTTTTTTGTCAAGAATCAACAACAAGTGGGACACAATCGTGAAGTGGAACAACATTTATTGGATAATTTAAACTTTTTTAACAAATAAAAAACTGAAAAGTGTGGCGTGCAATATTATTCGGCCCCTTTACTTTCAGTGCAGCAAACTCACTCCAGAAGTTCAGTGAGGATCTCTGAATGATCCAATGTTGTCCTAAATGACCGATGATGATCAATAGAATCCACCTGTGTGTAATCAAGTCTCCGTATAAATGCACCTGCTCTGTGATAGTCTCAGGGTTCTGTTTAAATTGCAGAGAGCATTATGAAAACCAAGGAACACACCAGGCAGGTCCGAGATATTGTTGTGGAGAAGTTTAAAGCCGGATTTGGATACAAAAAGATTTCCCAGGCTTTAAACATCTCAAGGAGCACTGTGCAAGCCATCATATTGAAATGGAAGGAGCATCAGACCACTGCAAATCTACCAAGACCCGGCCGTCCTTCCAAACTTTCTTCTCAAACAAGGAGAAAACTGATCAGAGATGCAGCCAAGAGGCCCATGATCACTCTGGATGAACTGCAGAGATCTACAGCTGAGGTGGGAGAGTCTGTCCATAGGACAACAATCAGTCGTACACTGCACAAATCTGGCCTTTATGGAAGAGTGGCAAGAAGAAAGCCATTTCTCAAAGATATCCATAAAAAGTCTCGTTTAAAGTTTGCCACAAGCCACCTGGGAGGCACACCAAACATGTGGAAGAAGGTGCTCTGGTCAGATGAAACCAAAATTGAACTTTTTGGCCACAATGCAAAACGATATGTTTGGCGTAAAAGCAACACAGCTCATCACCCTGAACACACCATCCCCACTGTCAAACATGGTGGTGGCAGCATCATGGTTTGGGCCTGCTTTTCTTCAGCAGGGACAGGGAAGATGGTTAAAATTGACGGGAAGATGGATGCAGCCAAATACAGGAACATTCTGGAAGAAAACCTGTTGGTATCTGCACAAGACCTGAGACTGGGACGGAGATTTATCTTCCAACAGGACAATGATCCAAAACATAAAGTCAAATCTACAACGGAATGGTTCAAAAATAAACGTATCCAGGTGATAGAATGGCCAAGTCAAAGTCCAGACCTGAATCCAATCGAGAATCTGTGGAAAGAGCTGAAGACTGCTGTTCACAAACACTCTCCATCCAACCTCACTGAGCTCGAGCTGTTTTGCAAGGAAGAATGGGCAAGAATGTCAGTCTCTCGATGTGCAAAACTGATAGAAACATACCCCAAGCGACTTGCAGCTGTAATTGGAGCAAAAGGTGGCGCTACACAGTATTAACGCAAGGGGGCCGAATAATATTGCACGCCCCACTTTTCAGTTTTTTATTTGTTAAAAAAGTTTAAATTATCCAATATATTTTGTTCCACTTTACGATTGTGTCCTACTTGTTGTTGATTCTTGACAAAAAATTAAAATTTTATATCTTTATGTTTGAAGCCTGAAATGTGGCGAAAGGTTGCAAGGTTCAAGGGGGCCGAATACTTTTGCAAGGCACTGTATATCTAGACTAGATGTGAAATGACAGACTTTCCCGCGCTAGTAAACAGGCGCCATCTTAAAGCAGTAGATTTCTCTAGAAGGCTCTGTTGTAGAGAACCTAATTACTTTTTATCTAAAATACCCCTAAATCGGCAAAATCTTGACTTGAATCTATCTTTAAATGATGAAACAGTTTTAAAACTTTCACATGTCGAAATTAGACATGAGGGAAATTATGGAATAACGGGCGCAATTTTAACAACTTTAACGGTTGATTCACAACATTAAATTAATTGAATGTAGTTTAAAGCTGCTGATACAGAATGGGGACTTGAGTATTTTATTTACTGTTTTTAACCGGTAACTTGATACTAAAATAGTAGTTTGGTTTACTTAGCCTGAGAGGATTTTTGAACAATTTTGGAACAAATATACAAAATATTTTTTTAAAATGGGGGAGGGGGGCATCAATAATCAATTTATAATCGAATCGGAGTCTCTGAATCGTAATCGAATCATTAGGTGCCCAAAGATTCCCACCTCTAGTAATATGTTTCAAACTGTATTTATTTACCGTATTGGCCCGAATATAAGACGGTGTTTTTTGCATTGATATAAAACTGAAAAAGTGGGGGTCGTCTTATATTCACGGTCTAAACGTTATACCCATCCACGACGCTAGATGGCGCCAGATATCATTGAAGCGATGTTCTGTCATGACAGATCTCAGCTACTCTCAAGTTTAACCAGTTTGTATTATTTTATTGCAATGTGTTTCCTTATTCAGATTTGTTTCATGACTACAGTTATAGACAGACTTCACGTTGATGGTTAATGTAGTTATGTAGTGCAATTTTGTTGTTTTATCACAATAAATTGGTTTATTTACATTTCAAAAAAACCATTCATTTACGAATGTGATTGCACTTTAGTTTACATATTTAAATGTTCAGATATTAAGATTTGAATGAGGCAAAATACCATGCTTTTTCTCTCAAATATGTTGTTATAATCATTTGTTTCAGATGTACTGTAATTTCTGTATAAAAATTAATTTGGTATTCAAAAAGTCTTTTTTTCAAACTTGAGTCTTGAAAAAGAGGGGGTCGTTTTATAATCGGGCCAATACAGTATTTATTTTTGAAGTTTTTTTTTTTCGGTATCGGTATGTGAAGTGTTTTAAATTGTTTTTGTTTTATTTTGCACAGGAACAGTTAATGCAATTTTCTATGTAAAAAAAAATTAATTAAAAGTTAAATGGAATCTAAACAGAGATACAGGCTTCTGTGTTTTTATGAATTTTAACTAGGGCTGTCAAAATTATCGCGTTAACGCGCGGTAATTAATTTTTTAAATTAATCACGTTAAAATATTTGACGCAATTAACGCACATGTCCCGCTCAGAAAGTATTCTGCCTTTTGGTAAGTTTTACAGCAAGGCTTTTTGTGCTGTCCAACAGCGAACTCTTGTGGTCACTTTGCGACATGGTTTATTGTTTTCTTGCCAGTTCATTATGGCTGCACGACGTCTCGGGCTGATAATGTTGTGCTTATATGATCCTTGGACAAGATTTGTCCGTAAGTATGGTTGTTGTAAAGAATGTACATATTATGTTAGTAAGCGAAATGTTATATTTTTTGTATGAGACGCTTTTTGTTTGTTTAGTGAACCTGTATAGCGTGCTAAGCTAACGTTGTTGCTAATGCAATGCTTGTGTACTTTTATTTTGTAGTTTTACGACGGTCTAAAGAGGACAATGGTTTGAGGCCGTTTTATTAATAAATCAGATGAAAAAGGAAGAAGTCTAATTATTAAGGCGTCGTTCACTAGCTGTCTAGCTTTGGAAAAAGTAGACGCTTCGGAGTGAGGACAGCATAGACAGATTTAAATGACAGTAGAGTGAAATGCCCACTACAGTCCTTATGTACCGTATGTTGAATGTATATATCCATCTTGTGTCTTATCTTTCCATTCCAATAATTTATTTTACAGAATATATGTATAATTTACAGAAAAACATGGCATATTTTATAGATGGTTTGAATTGCGATTAATTACGATTAATTAATTTTTAAGCTGTAATTAACTCGATTAAAAATTTTAATCGTTTGACAGCCCTAATTTTAACTGGTAATATGAGTCCATAGTTTAAATATCGCAACATGCATCGGATCGCCACACAAGTACCGGGTTACGGATCGGATTGTGACAAAAGCGGATCGTCCCAGCCCTAGTTTTCGGAGTTATTTTGGGATTTGGAGGGAGTTTAGGGGTACTTAAAGGGTTGATCCCGATTTTTTACGTCGCCTGCATAAGAACGGAACTCGTTCGTAACCCAGGGATTACCTGTATTTTTCCACCGAAACAAGCTAAACAACACCATTCACAAAGCTACACGTATGTACAATGACACGGCGAGCCAATTAAGATGAATGTGTCATTAATGAACAGGTAGTATACGTACTTTTTTAAAATACAGATTTACTGAACCAACTACCAAGAGCACCAGTACAGAATCGTTAGCATATTTAACTGATGGCAAAAAGGCTGATACTGGTTGTGCTTTGGTTGTTTTATCATTTTTGAATAAAATTAAAAAAAAAAAAAAAACATTCAATGCTTTGTTCTTGCCAAAATAAAAATGTTGTTTCCATTTCAAAGGTTTAGCATAGTGACAGGTAAGGCATGTATAGTCAGTGTTATTGTTTGTTTTTAATTAATCGTGGTTGTTCAATTCAACCCTAGCCCCACTCACACACACATTAACACAGTCTGGCTCTGGAGGCACACAGTTGACCCTCCTGGAACGGGAGAGGGAGGGGTTTAACTGAGGGAAGTGATGTTGGAACGGCCACCAGGGGGCACCATAATACGACGACCGGCAGGCCTTGTAGGGGTGTCATCAGGGGTGGGGGGACCTAAAAGCACAAAGAAAACGGATGAATGAAAAGACTTCAAATTTGAATTTGAAACAAAAACATTACACACAATATATGAGTTGTTTGACTGACACCGTCATAAAGGCATTTAACATCATGCTTATACGTTTGCAGTGGTGTACAAAGAACACACCCATTCTGATTAAAAAGGGAGCAGCCAGTAATGAAATCATGTTCAAATTCCTTCCCAAATAGATCACCTCCTGAGTCTTATTTTACTCTCAGTACTTAACTATGCATGTTAAGACAGGTATCAAGGACCAAAGACGGAGCCCCATTTGGCTCACGTCCAATGTATGTTGTTGACCAGCACAATCCGATGAAATACAATCATGAGAGCTTTTTTTATGTACTAGTGGGGACTTGTGGGGACTCGGAGGGAAAGTGTTGTTTTCTTTGCATGCAAGCATAGACTTCGTTATGATATTGATGGGACATAGGGTGCAGGGCCGATTAACAGGGGGCCTACAGTGCCCTCCACAGTTATTGGCACCCCTGAAAAAGATGTGTTTTTTAGCTTCTAATATATATATTTTTTAATTCAAATAATATGGGACCTTAATGGGAAAAAAAATTATGACGCCAGTGCCGGCGCGGTTAATTTCTTCCATTGATTTTTTTTCACGTTTCAAAATGCATGCATGGTTTGAAAAATATAATAATTACCTTAAATCCTCGAGCAAACCACTCCTGAGACAATCCTTCCTGTTTGTATGCGGTACGGCTTTCGTACTTTTTTAACCTAAATCTGGCGTTGGATCGCTACATGTGTTTAATAACTGCGACCGACTTCGACCGACGGAAGCGGAGTGTAGGACGGCCCCCTACTTGAAGGCGTGGCGGAGTGTCTGGAAAACTTATTTTCAGCTAGCTATTTTTCTTAGTCCAAGAAATCTGAGTAAAATTGACTTGTAGCACTGACAGATAATTTCATCTATTTGTAGTTGATTTACAATTTAACTAGTTTTGAAGAGGTGTGTTTTTGAAGTGCATGTAGGGGTGTTGTGATGAAGGAGCAGGGTTACCTGATAGAGTAAACCCGGACTGGTGCAGGTTCCTGACAGGCTGCTTGGTGGGTGACGTGCGCGCCGAGGCGGACGGGGTGCCGCCCCGCGACAAGGAAAATTCCGACACTGGGCCGTCATACATTCCCCTGGGCACTGCCCTCAAGACAGCCAGCTGCACGGAAGCACAGATAGAAAGTTAAGGTCGGACCAAGAGAGGCAAAGCGCTGTTTTGCGTGTTGAGGTACTTTTGACTGATTTTCCAGTCATTTAAGCATGCTCATATCAAGCATTCATGAGTGAAGAAAAAATGGACTTGAGGAAAAGCCGTCAAGACTGCACAGAGAACCGTTTTTATGCTAACTTTTGAGCATTTTGACTGATTTAGTAGAATATTCTTTTATATGATATCCGTCAAATGAAGGATTTTTCAAATCAATAGGTTCGACTTTATATTTTTCCCTTGTTTAGTCATTAGCTGTGGAACTTGTCAACTTACCAAAATGCTGCCATGTCTTCAATAAACCTGTCAGGTAGAGTTGTCCAGTATCATTGGGTGGCCGATAATATTGACCGATAAAAGCATTTAAAAATAATATCAGATAATATCGACATCGGTTTTTCATCATCGTTTTTGGGCCAATATTCATTTTGCCGTGACAGTGAATGCAGAAGCCTTTTTCCTTCATACAAGAAATGTTTTATGTGAGCAGACCATTTGCATTCATGGTGCAAAAACTAAATGAACAATAAATTAGGCTGCAGCTGTCGATTATTTTAGTAGTCGATTAATCTATCAACTAGTTAGTTCAAATAAGCAAGTGGTCGGATTGGCAACAAAATAAAATAAATAAATGAGGTTGTATGTACAACAAGGGAACAATTGGCTAACTTGCTAAGCAAAAGTCTGCTAGCTTAAATGCTATAAAAGTTTTTTTTATTTTTTTTATTTTTTTTTTTACAATGTTCTTAAAGTGCCTATGACAGCAAAAAGCATGTTTATTTAATATTTCACGCGGTATTTTATGCTCCTGAATGAAATGGACCACTTCGATGTGTGTGGAAGCGATCAATATATTTATTCAATTCTTTTAATCCTCACTGGATTGACGAAGAATGCAAATGTGACGTCAGTGGGCTAATCATCTTCAGTAAACAGCCAATACTACAGTATGCAGAACGACTGCGGATTCAGCTGATTTGGCGGTTAATCACACTTATTTTTCGCATCACGCCAGCCCAATGTGCTGCAGGCTTTTGTTATTGCACCAGGGAGAGGCGTGTGGGCCATTTTGGGTTTCAAAAAGTTCCCATTCACCGCGGATAATGGCCAAAACAAGTCTGACAACTGTGGGACCGCTGGACCAACAAGGAAGTGAGTAAGCTACATGTTTTATATTATGTCAAATACTGGGATCATGGCACATGTTTTAATCAGGAGGTGGCTTGCATTTTGTGGGTGACAACGCTCCTTGTCCACCGAGAAGGCCACTCGGCCGACGACCGGCGGCTTGTCACACACCATGGTAACTTTCACCTCCTCCGCCCTATTCGCATGCCCACCGAGAATGCACTTTCCTCGGCTTGGCAACAAGCAGCCCCCCGCTCCGACGTCGGCCGGTTTGTCCACCGAGAATGGGCTATTTTCGGCGTTCATTCCCGGCTACGACCACTGCAAGCCCGCTGTGGCCACAGCAGAATGACGAGCTGTAACTTGCTCGCTGCCGATCGGTTAAGACAATCAACCCCGCCACCGAATGTGACATGAGTTGGGGTAGTTTTGTGTAATTTTTCGTTTTCGAAAGGCGAGAATAAGACTTGGAAAAGCCGCTCGGTTCGGGTTAACATATCGGCTAGCTGTTACATCTCCTGTTTTGATGACGCTCTTTCCTCTGTCTCCGAAGCCGGGGCAGGGAAATGACAAAAGCCAGACAAACTCCGGTGGCATAAAATACCGTTTGGGAGATAAAGCAGTCAGCAGTTTTGACCCTTTTGCAGTAATTTTGACCTGTCGTACTGAATAAATGCATTTTATATATTTATATATTTATTTTATATTCCATTTAGCACAAGACATTTGTCATGACCTTACAATTTATTTTTCAATTGGGGTAAAATACTTAGATATAAGGAATATCCTCTAAAAATATTGGAGTAGAGCGATTGAAACAATCATAACATTTTGCTGCTCTCTGTCATATTATCCTCGTTCTGAATCTTCGCCCTCAATGGGCTGAATTCTAAATCAGATTAAATCGTAACCCTGTCGACGTCATCATCCAGCTGGGGACGCTAGAGCGCTATAATGACAGGCGGGTCTAAACGGCAGATTAAAAGACTAATTTCTCGTCATCTGCGCTTTGCCAAATTGTTGTATATAGTCAAATCGTTTCAAAATATGATTCTAATTCACATAACAATGTTATTTAGGATTTTTTTAAGCAGTCACAGGCACTTTAACTTGTGTTGGTCTTAACAGGGAGCAGCTGGATTCAGCCATGTTAAAGGAGTGATGTCATATTCACTGTTGCCACTAGAGGGCAATGTATCTACCCAAATCAATAAAACTGTCAGGTTTGCGGGCATGCAGGTGGTGTGTGGACCCAAATGCAGGGAAAGGGAGGCGAGGCAGATAGACGCTGCAAAAAGTATTTAATTAAAGCAAACAAAAAACAAAGTACAAACAAAACGACTGGGGAATTCAACAACTCTTAAGTCAAACAAAAGTCAGGGTACTAACAAAAGACTGGGATCAAAAACTTATTTAGGATGAGGAACACGAGGGCTGTGACGTAGGAACGGGCAAGAATTGACACTGAAGTGAACATACACATTGAAAATGAAGCGACAAGGAGTGAAAAGAAACTGGGAACTTATATACACACACAGACAAGGGGTAACGAGACAACGAGGAACAGTTGGGTGGCACAGGAGGATGCAGGTTGGAGGATACACTAGGAGCAGGCAAAACAGGTGAAATCAATGGGTAATCAGAGGGACACACTAGGAGGTAACCAACTCAAAATCTAACAAAAACTAAATGCAAAAACTTTCAAACCAAACCATTACAACGCTGCTCTAACCAAACGAATACTCGAATCAGCAAAATTTGATTTGAAACTTTTTTCCTAATCAAATTACTCGAGTTAATCGATTAATCGTTACAGCACTACAATAAATGATTGAAAAATAATTAGGGCAGTCAAAATTATCGCGTTAACGCGCGGTAATTAATTTTTTAAATTAATCACGTTAAAATATTTGACGCAATTAATGCACATGTCCCGCTCAGACAGTATTCTGCCTTTTGGTAAGTTTTACAGCAAGGCTTTTTGTGCTGTCTAACAGCGAACTCTTGTGGTCGCTTTGCGACATGGTTTATTGTTGTCTTGCCAGTTCAATATGGCTGCACGACGTCTCGGGCTGACGCCTATGTTGTAATGTTGTGCTTATATGATCCTTGGACAAGATTTGTCCGTAAGTATGGTTGTTGTAAATAATGTACATATTATGTTAGTAAGCGAAATGTTATATTTTTTGTATGAGACGCTTTTTGTTTATGTTTAGTGAACCTGTATAGCGTGCTAAGCTAACGTTGTTGCTAATGCAATGCTTGTGTACTTTTATTTTGTAGTTTTACGACGGTCTAAAGAGGACAATGGTTTGAGGCCGTTTTATTAATAAATCAGATGAAAAAGGAAGAAGTCTAATTATTAAGGCGTCGTTCACTAGCTGTCTAGCTTTGGAAAAAGTAGACGCTTCGGAGTGAGGACAGCATAGACAGATTTAAATGACAGTAGAGTGAAATGTCCACTACAGTCCTTATGTACCGTATGTTGAATGTATATATCCATCTTGTGTCTTATCTTTCCATTACAACAATTTATTTTACAGAATATATATATATAATTTACAGAAAAATATGGCATATTTTATAGATGGTTTGAATTGCGATTAATTGCGATTAATTAAGATTAATTAATTTTTAAGCTGTAATTAATTCGATTAAAAATTTTAATCGTTTGACAGCCCTAAAAATAATTAATATGTTAAGGCCACAACCGCATGTACTGTATTGGTATCGCTTTTTTGGAGTTGGACAATATCAGGATATCGGTTATCAGTTGAAAAGTCATTATCGGGATTCAGGAAACTCAACCTTCATGTGGACCTTGATTGCCATCTGCTGGTAGTTGTGCAGCAGTGAAACTGTTGAATTTTTTTTTTCATTGGGCATAAGCGGGGAAAAATGAAAAGACAAATTGCTCCCTGGTGCACAGTGGATACACTTTTACCTGCTTCCTGGCTTTAACACGCTTGTAGGCGTAGTCGGGGAACGGCGAGCAAGGGATGAAGCGGCCCACGCCCGAGTTCACGTGCAGGTTGCCGTCTTCCAGGACGATCTTTCCTTGACAGATAACCACCTGAGGCGCGCCGCGCAACTCCATGCCCTCAAAGATATTGTACTCAGCAGCCTGAGATAAAAGTAGAGAAACGCACAGATATGATTACGTACATGGATTCAATTGAAATGAAATATTACACCCCCTCCTTCCTCTCAAACTCAATTTTCCGAATGTGATCTTTTTCCACTCTCAGTCATTTTTATGTTTCTAATCGTCAATATAGTCAACTCCCTCATTCCACCGGTGCTCCTTTCTGGTTTGTCGTCCAAATTGAGGCCAGAGCAGAACAGAGCAGAACTCCTAATGGCTGTCCTCCAAACATGATGTCATGACAAATGCGTGCGTGCGAGTGTGCTCAATGTGATGGTAAACATGGCCGCTCCTGCTTGGCCGCATGTCAAAATATGCATTAGGTTAGATTTATTGTTTCTGGGATCAACTCTGAATGGGCTTTTTGTATTTTGGCGGACGGTCAAACTGTGGGAAATGAACATGTGAACATCATTACATAAGAGCTCGAAGAGGATGACTGAAATCTTTGAGTTCCTGTTCATTGAATCCAATATTGAATACGTACTACGACTGTTGGTTTTTTCCTAGTGTGACTTGTCCCTGTGATTACCCATTGATTTCACCTGTTCTGCCTGCTCCTAGTGAGTCCTCCTGTATTACCCAGCTGTTCCTCGTTGTCTCGTTACCCTTTGTCTGCATGTGTGTATATAAGCACCCAGTTTCTTTTCACTCCTTGTTGCGTCATTGTCAATGTCAGAGTCTCTGTCAACGTCAATATCTTCGTTCATGCCAGTGTCAATTCTTGCCCGTTCCTACGTCACAGCCCTCGTGTTTCTCTGCCTCAGTAAGTTTTTGATACCCAGCCTTTTGTTAGTAACCTGAGTTTTGTTTGCTACTGTGTTTTTGGGGATCTCCTCAGTTTTGGTTTGTACTTTGTTTTTTCTGTCGGCCTTAATTAAATCATTTTTGCACCGCCTTTTTTGCCTCGCTTCACTTTTCCTGCGTTTGGGTCCACACACACCTGCCAGCCCGCATTCCTGACAACGACATTGTCCGAGACGGACAAAATATTCCAAGGAGCTCTCGTGACACATCACGGTGCAAACAAACAGCACACTAGTTTTAAAAAATTGTATCAAATCTATCAAAAATATTTTCAAATATAAGCAAAAAATTACCATAATTTTCTAACAGTAAGGCGCACCTGACTATAAGGCACCACCCACCAAATCTGACACGAAAATTGATTTTTTTCATATACAAGCTGCACTGTAAGACAGTCCCTGACAAAAGTCTTGTCGCTTATCCATTTTGTAGAAACAATTGCTAATAACCTGACTTTTAATTATTCAATTGGTTTCAGAAATGGCTCATATGAAAGCTAAGACCCTCCCAAATGATGTTGAATGTGCAAAAACATATTTGTTTCACTGTAAAAAGATTTAGCATTTAATGAAGACATAAAGGTCCAATTTTGGCAAGACAAAAGTTTTGTCGCCTACAGAAAGTAGTGTGAAAATTGAACAAAAAATTTACTTCAAATACAAAAATATGTTACATAACATAAGCGAATTAGGTAGTAGTGCTGGGAGATCCAAATTTAATATTTTGTATGACTTCCATGGGCTTGAAGGACTGCATCCATGCGGTTCTGCAAGGATTTATACAATTTATTAATTTAAGTCATCAGGAATATCAAAAAAAAGCAGTCTTGCATGCCTCCCAGAGGTCATCAACATTCTTGGGTTTCGCCTTCCATGCTTCCTCTTTCATCCTGTTCATGTCCGGTGACCGGGCTGGCCAATCCTGGAGGATCTTGATCTTCTTTGCCTTGAGGAACTTTGAGGTAGAGATTGAAGTATGCGATGGAGCATCATTCTGCAGCAGAATTTGTCCCTTTTTATGGTTAGGAATGTAAGAGGCAGCCTGCAGATCTCTCAGGGTGCAAACACTTAAAAAACCGTGTGGCATTTGCCAAGGCCCACAGCCTGTCAAAAGGATGGACGCTGGAAAAGTGGCAAAAGGTGGATTTTTCAGATGAATCTTCCATTGAATTACACTACAGTCACCGCAAATATTGCAGGAGACCTACTGGAGCCCGCATGGTTCCGAGATTCACTAAGAAAACAGTGAAATTGGTGGTGGCAAAATCATAGTCCGGGGTTACATCCAGTATGGGGGTGTGCGAGAGATCTGCAGGATGGTTCGGCAAGGATTCATAACAATTTATTGATGAAGTCATCAGGAACATCAAAGAAAGCAGTCTTGCATGCCTCCCAGAGTTCATCAACATTCCTTGCATGCCTCCCAGAGTTCATCAACATTCTTGGGTTTCGTCTTCCATGCTTCCTCTTTCATCCTACCCCAGACATGCTCAATGATGTTCATGTCGGGTGACTGCGCTGGCCAGTCCTGGAGGATCTTGATCTTCTCTGCCTTGAGGAACTTTGAGGTAGAGACTGAAGTATGTGCTGGAACACCATCCTGCTGCAGATTTTGTCCCTTTTTATGGTTAGGAATGTAAGAGGCAGCTAAGATTTGTTGATATTTCAGACTATTTATGTTACCTTCCACAGTAAGTTCCACAATAAGTCGCACAGGACTATAAGCCGCAGGACTCAACATGAGGGGGGAAAAGTAGCGTCTTATTGTCCGAAAATGACGGTAATATTTATTAACTAGAAAATGCGATGGTCACTTTGCTGTGATGGTTGGGTTCTTGGGACTCTTCCTATGGTTAAAGCAGGACCCTCACATATAAGATAGTACACATCTCATGAACAACGAGATTTTTGTCTTTTTCATTTTAAGTTGGGCAAATAAATTATATTAAAAGTAACCTAATGAAAATTGTTCATTTCATTCTTTTAATGAGCCATATAAGTTGATATGAGCCAAGGTTTTGAACAGGCCACAGTGTACACAACTGATGTTGCTCACCATGGTCCGCAGTGTGATCAGGGAGCTTGTGTGCCTCCTCAGACACATGAAAAGTTAGAGGGAACATTGGTCACTTCCTGTTGATTTTGAGGTATTTCAGAGTCACTTCCTGTTGATTTTGGGGCATTTCAGGGTCACTTCCTTTTGATATTGGGTCACTTGAGTTTAAAATGAATAGGCGAGAATGGAAGTTTCCAAGCTATTGAAATGAATGGCAAATTATGCCATTGGACATGAATGGGAAATTTTGGCCATTAGACTTGAATGCGTATGTTTTGGGGAAATTCTGACGGAACCGTACGTTTTTAGCAAAAACTGTATCCAACCTTAGCTTCTTGAAATTTTTTATGTATATATGATGTGACTTGGAGAAAAATTGTTGGACGAGTAGCGTTTTGAAATTCCATTTTATTTTATTTTTTTTAAAAACCGCGTTTGTGGGCCAACGGTCTTTTTTGAGGTGGTCAAATGACACCGCATGAGAATTCCTGTCGTTTTTAGTGTATGAACGGTGTCGGTGAATCAAATGATTTTGGCTGGGCGGCTCTCTGTAGCAGTAATGCAAAAGCTACAATCATTTAAACACAGTGAAAATGCGTAAATACGGCAAAAATAATATCTAGAAATATTTCAAATCATATTTCTACAGTCAAACTGGAAATAAACTATAAAGCATGACAGTAAATTTCATTTTCAAACTTCAAATGACTGTGAATTATACTAACTTTGTATAATCATCAGTCCATAAAATGAATTTTGTTTTTACTTCTTTTTAATCATGGTGACTGCTTCTAATTAAAATATTTTCTTTTAGTGAGTTACTGTCCTTTTTTTTTTTTTTTCACCCACATTAAAAATGAGAGCTCCAGTGAAAGGAAGAGAGGATAGAATAGATAGAATTAGGATCTTTTAATCCACCGTGAAATTAAAATTCTATGCCGAAATCTTTTTGGGGGAAACCAAGAAGAAAGAGATTCTTGTTGTTGATTTGCAGAGATGTTATCAATAAGAAAATACATCTGCCATGTGATTGTGTGCAAGTACTACAACGCTCATTTGTTCTCGTATTACAACAAAACAATACTAGTATAATGCATAGTAACATAACTTGGTGGTTGCTATTTTTAAGTGACTGTTTTCTTTTAATTCAGTAGACATGAATGTACTGTGTGAGTCAGATGAAGATCCTCTGAGACCTCATTTCCGTTCGGAGGAACACTGAGCTCACTGGACCCTGATCAAAAATGTGTTTTCTCGCCTTGCTGTTCACAAGCACACATGCTGTCTCTTAGTCTACCTCCATGGTGAATTACCGTACTTCCCTTTACATCAAGGGCATAGGTTTGCATTGGGACGGTAGGGACAAAACACTACCAACTTTTAAGGATGCTCAAATTGTCCCCACCAACTTTTAAGCAACCTTATTTGCGTTATATAATGACTTTAGTTATATACAGTCCCTGACAAAAGTCTTGTCCCTTATCCATTTTGTAGAAACAATTGCTAAAAACCTGATTTTAAATTATTCAATCACTTTCAGAAATGGCTCATACGAACGCTAAGACCCTCCCAAATGATGTTGAATGTACAAAATTATATTTGTTTCACTGAAAAAAGATTTATCATTTAATGAAGGCATAAAGGTCAAATTTTGGCAAGACAAAAGTTTTGTCGCCCATAGAAAGTAGTGGGAAAATTGAACAAAAAATGTACTTTAAATACAAAAACATGTTACATAACATAAGCGAATTAAGTAGTGGTGCTGTGAGATCCAAATTTAATATTTTGTATGACTTCCACGGGCTTCGGCAAGGATTCATCCAATTTATTGATGACGTCATCAGGAATATCAAAGAAAGCAGTCTTGCATGCCTCCCAGAGTTCATCAACATTCTTGGGTTTCGTCTTCCATGCTTCCTCTTTCATCCTACCCCAGACATGCTCAATGATGTTCATGTCGGGTGACTGCGCTGGCCAGTCCTGGAGGATCTTGATCTTCTTTGCCTTGAGAACCTTGAGGTAGAGATTGAAGTATGCCATGGAGCACCATCCTGCTGCAGAATTTGTCCCTTTTTATGGTTAGGAATGTAAGAGGCAGCTAAGATCGGTTTATATTTCAGACTATTTATGTTGCCTTCCACCCCCATACTGGATGTAACCCCAGACCATGACTTTGCAACCACCAAACTTCACTGTTTTCTGAGTGAATCTCGGATCCATGCGGGCTCCAGTTGGTCTCCTGCAATATTTGCGGCGACTGTGGTGTAATTCAATGGAAGTTTCATCTGAAAAATCCATCTTTTGCCACTTCTCCAGCGTCCATCCTTTTGACAGGCTGTGGGCCTTGGCATATGCCACACGGTTTTTTGATTGTCTGCACCCTGAGAGATAAATAGTCTGAAATATCAACAAATCTTAGCTGCATCTTACATTCCTAACCATAAAAAGGGACAAATTCTGCAGCAGGACGGTGCTCCATCGCATACTCCAATCTCTACCTCAAATTTCCTCAAGGCAAAGAAGATCAAGATCCTCCAGGACTGGCCAGCCCAGACAGCAGACATGAACATCATTGAGGCTGAAAGCGGAAGCATGGAAGACGAAACCCAAGAATGTTGATGAACTCTGGGAGGCATGCAAGACTGCTTTCTTTGATGTTCCTGATGTGTTCATCAATAAATTGTATGAATCCTTACGGAAGCCCATTCAAGTCATACAAAATATTAAATTGGATCTCACAGCACCACTATTTAATTTGAGCACCACTACTTAATTCGTTTATGTTATGTAACATGTTTTTGTATTTGAAGTACATTTTTTGTTGAATTTTCACACTACTTTCTGTAGGCGACAACACTTTTGTCTTGCCAAAATTTGACCTTTATGTCTTCATTAAATGATAAACCTTTTTCAGTGAAACAAATATATTTTTGTACATTCAACATCATTTGGGAGGGTCTTAGCTTTCATATGAGCCATTTCTGAAACCAATTGAATAATTAAAAGTCAGGTTATTAGCAATTGTTTCTACAAAATGGATAAGTGACAAGACTTTTGTCAGGGACTGTATATCTGCGTTATACACTTTGACGCGTGTTTACCTACGCACCGAGTTGTGTTTCTTTGCCGTGATGGTTCGGATGGCATCGGTGTCCCAGATGACGAGGTCGGCGTCGGAGCCGACGGCGATCCGACCCTTACGCGGGTACAGATTGAGGATCTTAGCTGCGTTGGTGCTGGTAACTGCCACAAACATGTTCTCGTCCATTTTGCCTGAAGTCTTCAAGGGGGAAACATAAATATCTTATCTTAATATTCTTAAGAATTTAGGTACAAGCGTCTAAAAGAAATATAAAAACGACATAAATTCTGGTTTATGTCGGTTTTGTATTTGTTTTGTTTGTTTACTTGATCAAGTCTAATCAAATTAACAACAGTAAATTCCCACACATTTACAGTTTGCTAATCACAAATTAATGACATTTTATGATAGTATTTATGATAAGTGTAATTGAAAGTAGTAATTGCTGCCAAGGAAGTACTGATCATACATTGAACTAAGTCTGCAGCTATCGATTATTTTATTTTAATAGTCGATTATTCGATGAACGAGTTAGTTCGAATTATCGAGTAATGGGATAAGGAACATAGAAAATTAAAATACCTGAGCTGAGCCTCAAATAGTATGAAAAAATTATTAAATGAGGACCTAAGTACAACAAAAGAACAATTGGCTAACTTACATAGCAAAAGTCCGCTAGCTTTAATGCTATAGAATGCTAATGGGTTTTTTTTTTTTTTTTTTTTTTTTTACAATGCTCCTAACAAATGGTTTAAACACATATTCCAACAAAAAACAGCTAAACATACCAATAAACTAAATTACGAAAGGATTAAAAAACAGCGCAAACAAAAAGTTTATGTTGGTCTTAACAGGGAGCAGCTGTGAAATGAGTTGTCTTATTCACTGTCACCACTAGAGGGCAGTTTATGCACCCAAATCAATAAACTAAATGCAAACAATTTCAAAACAAACCAATAAAACACCACTGTAATTAAATGAATACTCGAAGCAGCAAAATTTAATTTGAAGCTTTTTTCTAATCAAATTACTCGAGTTAATCGATTCATCATTGCAGCACTACATTGATCACAAATAAATCTAAGAATTATTTCATAATGGCAATGAACTATTTCAATAATAGTAGTAGTAATTTACAAATAACCCGGAAAATGAAATCCATCTAAAAAATCGGTGACACTTTATTTCACTGTGGCGTCATAAGACCGTCATAATTATGATATGCCACCGTTATGAGCATTATTAAATGCTTATGACAGATATCATTAGGTGTCATCCGGCAAATTATGTCACTAAGTCCATGTATGTCCAGTCTGCATCTTTTACATCCATTTAAAAGTGACATCATTTGCCGGATGACACTTCATGATATCTTTCATAAGAATTCATTCATGCTCATGACAGTGTCATGACATTATCATGAAGGTCTTATGGCAGTCACTGTCAAATATAGTAGTGCTCCCGAAGAATTTAGAGACATGCATTAAAAAATAAATAAATAAATAAATTCAAAAGTACGTAAATCAGTGTATTTGATTTGTTTCCCTTGTGACTTCAATTAAATTAATAACTCCTCCGTACTGTACTTGGGGTTTTCTAATCACAAAGTCTTATGACAGTGTTTATGATGAGTGCAACCGAAACGTAGGGTTGTTCCGATCATGTTTTTTTGCTCTCGATCCGATCAAGATCGTTTTAGTTTGAGTATCTGTCGATCCCGATATTTCCCGATCCGATTGCTTTTTTTTGCTCCTGATTCTATTCCAATCATTCCCGATAATTTTTCCCGATCATATACATTTTGGCAATGCATTAAGAAAAAAAATGAATAAAACTCGGCCGAATATATACATTCAACATACAGTACATAAGTACTGTTTTTGTTTATTATGACAATAAAGCCTCAAGATGGCATTTACATGATTAACATTCTTTCTGTGAAAGGGATCCACGGATAGAAAGACTTGTGACTTTGTATATTGTGACTAAATATTGCCATCTTGTGTATTTGTTGAGCTTTCAGTAAATGGTACTGTAGCCATGCCCAAATGCATCATGGGAAGTGGAACCATGACTGTGCGTAGTGCTACCAATTGATATATCTTCTCTGCGTTGGGAAATAACATAACGTGTTAAGAAAAAGATCAATTGCTACCTTGCTTCCCCACATTGCTTCCCATGATATTTCTAATCGTAGGGAGAGGGATTGTAAGGCTTTAGCCAATTAAAAAAAGGCTCCAAATGCTGCCAAAATTCACTCTACTCATTATACGCTGCCTTTTATCCCTCTATATAGGTAAAACGGCGCCATTACAGATTGAGCGTGACAATGCGTGAGTGGGTCGTGCAGTGCATGCATTAATTGCTTTAAATATTTTAACGTGATACATTTTTTAAAAAATGAATTACCGCCGTTATCGGGATAAATTTGATAACCCTACCTTAAGCCTAAACTAAAGACTCTGGATGAGTGTAACATATAATGTCTGTAACGTTAAATACAATTAGAAAATGATTTAATTAAAAAAAAAAAAAAAAAAAAAAATTTAAAAAGGCATGGCCGATATTTTTTTGCCGATTCCGATACTTTGAAAATGACATGATCGGACATCCCGATCGATCGGGACATCTCTAGAAAGTAGTGATTGCTGCCAAGGAAGTATTGCTCATACATTAATCATAAATAAAAATCAAGAATTATTGGTAACTCTTTGACAGTAGCATCATAAGACTGTCATAAGACAGTCATAATATGACACTGTCATGAGCATTAATAAATGCTTATGACAGATGTAATTAGGAGTCATCTGGCAAATTATGTCAAATGACCCGGTGAGGTTGTTTTCTTAAAATATCTTCAACATGAAAATTTGTTATCATTTTATAATCCAGACATTCCTCGGAAAAACATGTTCTAGATATAATGCCATTCACTTTTTTTTTATTCACCTTTTATATATTGGAAGAAATTGTACTTTTTGTATCCCTAACCTTAGCTTCCATAACTGGGTCAAAAATGACCCGCATGAATTTTCTATGGAATCCAATGGGAACCTTTGATTCTTATCAATTTTGGCTGTCAGGAATAAATTAACTGTGGACCACACAGACTAGATATATCAGAAGTGTTACCCCACAGAAGATTATTTTACAGAGCAAGAGCTGATACGTGTAAGTATTATCTTCATATAATATTAATGTGTGTGTCTTTCATGATTGTTGTTACCATTACTTATCAACAAATTAGCAACTTCATAAGTGGCTAACACTAGCTAGCTAAGTTAGCTAGCATTACTGTATAATATGTAGTGTGTGTGTATTTATTTTTATAGCTTCTTACTGATCCACTGAAAACATTAGTCTTATGTTTCCTGAAATATTTCATAATTGCAATAAACTATTTAAATCATATATTGAAAGAGTAATTTACGAATAATCCTAAACATGATATCCATTTAAAAATGAAACGTGACCCTTGAAAACAAAGTCTTGCACACCACTAGCGATTTGCCTTGAAAAGTTTGAACATTTCGTTAAGATGACACAAGTCCTAAAAATAACCATAAGAAATAATAAAGAATATTCAAGGCTGTCCGACCACAGCTTTGTCCCAGATGAGGGTCATCCTCTCCTCCACCCCATTGACTCCCTCGGGGATCTGAGTGAAGTCGTCCTTGCCGATGGCCTTCTGCGACACGCTAAACGTACAGTGAGCGCTGCCAGTCACACTCAGGTCTCCGCTGAAGGACACACACAAAACACCTACTATGGATATGTCTTCACAAGTGACATTCAACAGTCACACACAAAAACGGGACCAAGGGACTTTTTGGGGAGCGAAAAACATGTCCTGTTTCCACCCGACTGGCTAACTCACTTACAAGGTGGTCAGTTGTGTAACCGGTGAAAATAACGCAACCCCAACATATTTTAAGACTACTAGTTCCCAAGTGAAGCCCACATGAGTCAGGGCTATTTTGCGCTAATTACATTTTTCAATGAGGTTTGATTTAAGCGTAAAGGCCAAGAGGAATTGATTTCATCTGTTTGTTACACAACAACTGATTTCCAAACAGCGCAAACGGCATTCAGTTAAGTGAATGCTTTGGTGAATCATTTTTCAAAAACATAGAAGGTAGCGCGTTTGCCAAGTGATAAATTCAAATTGGATTTGAGATGGTGGAGAGTTTGTAATTAGCATATTTTTCAGACTATATGTCGCACTTGAGTATACAGTAAGTTGCATTTTGGGGGGAAATTTATATTTTTTTAAATCCAACACCTAGCACAGACATGTCATCTTGAAAAGCAATTTAAAACTAGAAAATGCAATTTGAGAAATTGCGATGGTACCTTTGCTTTGGCATGTGAGTAACTTCGTGTTGATACGGGGTTATTTGAGGGTCACATCCTATTGCGCTTTGAGGGCCTTGAAGGTGGAAAGGCGCTATACAAGTACAGGTAGTCCCCGGGTTACGACTAGACATGTGCCGATTACCGTTTACAAGGTATACCGTAGTATGAAACCGTCAACGTTTCAAAACCGCAAAAATTTTACGTCATAATGTCACTACGGTATTAGCTAGGGTTGTTCCGATCATGTTTTTTTGCTCCCGATCCGATTGCGATCATTTTAGTTTGAGTATCTGCCCATCCCGATATTTCCCGATCCGATTGCTTTTTTTTTTTTTTGCTCCCGATTCAATTCCAATCATTCCCGATAATTTTTCCCGATCATATAAATTTTGGCAATGCATTAAGAAAAAAACTCGGACGAATGTATACATTCAACATACAGTACATAAGTACTGTATTTGTTTATTATGACAATAAATCCTCAAGATGGCATTTACATTATTAACATTCTTTCTGTGAGAGGGATCCATGGATAGAAAGACTTGTAATTCTTAAAGGATAAATGTGACTTTGTATATTGTGACTAAATATTGCCATCTAGTGTATTTGTTGAGCTTTCAGTAAATGCTACTGTAGCCATTTAACTGTTCTGCCCAAATGCATGATGGGAGGTGCAACCATGACTGTGCGTAGTGGTACCAATTGATATATCTTCTCTGCGTTGGGAAGTAACATAGGGTGTTAAGGAAAAGATCAACAACTTCCATTCTTCCCCACATTGCTTCCCACGATATTTCTATCTGTTGAGAGAGGGAGTTTAAGGCTTTAGCCAATTAAAAAGAGGCTCCAAAGACTGCCAAAATTCTCTCTACTCATTTTACTCCGCCTGTTAGCTCCATATATAGGTAAAACGGCGCCATTATAGATTAAACGCGACAATGCGTGAGTGGGTCGTGCAGCGCATCCGTTAATTGCATTAAATATTTTAACGTGATTAATTTTTAAAAATTAATTACCGCCGTTTACGCGATAAATTTGATAGCCCTACTTTAAGCCAAGACTAAAGACTCTGGATGAGTGTAAGACATTTTGTCTGTAACGTTAAATACAAATAGAGAACGATTTAATTAAAAATATATAAATATATTCAAAAAAGGCATGTCCGATATTTTTTTTCCGATTCCGATACTTTGAAAATGACGTGATCTGACCCGATCGATCGGCATCATCTTTACCCGTAAGTTTCTGGCAAATTCGGTATACAACTTTTATGCCCCTTACCGTCCTGAAATTTTGGATGCGATTTGGTCAAAAATTGTAGGAATAGATATATTTTAAAATTTTTATTTTTTTTTTAAAAACCCCTGTTTACGGGCGACCGGAAGATTTAGGTGGGGTCATTTGAAAAATTCTCTGCGTCGTGCGAAGATTCTGGTCATTTTGATATTTGACCAGTGACAGTGGGTCAAACGGTTTGGGCTGTGCGGCAAGCCAAAGAAACGATATTTAACACTAGAAAACCCAGCAGAGGCCGACTCGGCCTTTCCCGAGACAAATACTATCAATATTCCCAAGCAGTGGTCGATTTGGCCTCTTTTTAAAAAAAAAAACAGAAGTGCTTTAAAACTAGCAAGTCGTTGTCCGACAGACAGCAACCATTCATATGTAAAAACAACTGAAGGGGAATAAAAGTCTACGTTCATACGTTCAAATTGCAGTTCTAAGACACTTTGGCTACGTTCATACTACAGGTCTTAATGCACGAATCCGACTTTTTCGTGTTTTTCCGACTCGAGTGAGGCATTAACTTGACGGTCTGAACGTGACAAGTCGCATAGAACGGGACCATTTCAAATCCGATCTGGGTCACTTTCGTATGTGGTCTAAAGCCGATCTGGGCCACATTTTTCCAGACTGTCGCGGCGGTCTGTACTGTCCAGTCCCGCAAATCGGATTTCACGCAGCAATTACGTCATCAAATAGCGAGAAAGTCGTTACCATAGCGATGCACCTGTGCGTTATTAGCGCCTAGCTTGCAGTGAACACGGCTTTTGGGGAAGGGCTGGGCTTCACAACAGTCATAAAAAATAAGAATGGGTTGAGGATAAGCCTGAGAATGCTCAGTTTTCTCTGTTACAAGTGAGCAATATTTCAACATTGCTTACACGGCCGAGAGAGAGTCGGGGCAAACTGCCCATATGTGTGTGACGTGCACGGACAGTGCGTGCATGCTATCGATCCATATAAACTTTGAATATAAGCCTAAACGGGGATTATTTATGTCTGTTATTTGTGTCCTCCTTTTGAAAAGCAAAACATGATATCCCTGGAATGACGGATGACGTGTGTCATTTGTTTTGATGCTTCTGCGCATGCGGGTCTTCATGCTTAGCGCGTGTCGGACTGCGAATTAGTGCGCATGCGTAATACTTGAACGGTCTCAATGGATAAAAGCAGTCTGAACGGGCACGCCAAAAAAACGGATATGACAAAAAATCGGATTCGTGCATTAAGACCTGTAGTATGAACGTAGCCAAAGTGTCTTAGAACTGCAATTTGAACGTAAAGCAGGAATTGTGTCTATAGTTTAGAAGGACTGAATGAGGGGCATGGAGCATTAATTGTGGTCATTGTGTCTGAAGTTAATGTATGTGTAGGGGTTTCCATATGAACTGCAGTTGTCTGTCGGACAACGACTTGCCAATTCTAAAGCACTAGGGTCATTTTCGCCACCTCTGGGTTTTCCGAAGAGAGGCCATATTGACCATTGCTTGGGACTAGTAGGAGTACCAGATTTCTCTGGGACTTCTAGTGTTAAAAAAAAGGCACTTTTACTATCTGAGCCTATGTCTTACAAAGCGCAGTTTAATAATAAAGTTGAGGAATCTTATTATATGGGCCTTGGCCTTGTAAAACCCCATCAATGTTATAATAATTTGTTAATAATTTCACACTCCAGAGTATTAGTCGCACCCCCCGCCAAACTTTATTTAAAAAAAACGGTGACGTGACAAATACGGTATGCATTACAATAAAACAGATCAAGTAGTGTACCTGGACAGGAGCGTGTTCAGGTAGTCTGGAGTTGTCGGGTCAGGACTGAGGGGTGGTGATGTTACAAAAGAAGCTGCTTTAGCCCAGTTTTTGCTCCAGTAATGTGTCCCGTCCGTACCCAGGCTGGCCGTGATTGGCTCCCCAAAAACAACGTTTCCTAATGAAGAAGCTCACTTTAGGAAATGCGCAGCAAAAAATTGGGCGGTTTTTCAGGTTTTTACCTTTTTTGCGAGCCTGCGAGATGATGTCGGCGGCGCTCTTGCTCATCACGCGGGTCACGTAAAGAGGACAGTTGGTTTGGCTAGCAATGGTGATGGCCCGAAACACGGCCTCCGCCTCCAGCTAGAGGAAGTTCCAAAAAAAAAGCCTCAGTTGAGTATGGTTTTCACAGTTTTTCACACAAACGGTGGCACAGCAAATATCACTTGGAGTTGTTTTTAATAAATACTTTCCAACCAAATGTGGGAACTTATAACAGGAGTGCCAGAAACTGTTAGTTGTCTGTTACATTGACTTCCATGCATCACTTGTGGGGTACACAGCCAAACAATATACTAGTAAATACAGTGGGACAAATAAGTATTTAGTCAACCACTAATTGTGCAAGTTCTCCCACCACTTGAAAATATTAGAGAGGCCTGTGATTGTCAACATGGGTAAACCTCAACCATGAGAGACAGAATGTGGAAGAAAAAAAACAGAAAATCACATTGTTTGATTTTTAAAGAATTTATTTGCAAATCATGGTGGAAAATAAATATTTGGTCTATACAGAAAGTTCATCTCAATACTTTGTTATGTACCCTTTGTTGGCAATAACAGAGCCCATACATTTTCTGTAACTCTTCACAAGCTTTTCACACACTGTTGCTGGTATTTTGGCCCATTCCTCCATGCAGATCTCCTCTAGAGCAGTGATGTTTTGGGGCTGTCGTTGGGCAACACGGACTTTCAACTCCCTCCTCACTCCGTGGCGTCAAAATGATAACAAGAACGGGGAGCAAAAATCCCAGAACCACATGGGGGGACCTAGTGAATGACCTACAGAGAGCTGGGACCACAGTAACAAAGGCTACTATCAGTAACACAATGCGCCGACAGGGACTGAAATCCTGCACTGCCAGACGTGTCCCCCTGCTGAAGAAAGTACACATCCAGGCCCGTCTGCGGTTCGCTAGAGAGCATTTGGATGATGCAGAACAGGACTGGGAGAATCTGTTATGGTCAGATGAAACCAAAATAGAACTTTTTGGTAGAAACACAGGTTCTCTTGTTTGGAGGAAAAAGAATACTGAATTGCACCATACCCACTGTGAAGCATGGGGTTGGAAACAACATGCTTTGGGGCTGTTTTTCTGCAAAGGGACCAGGACGACTGATCTGTGTAAAGAATGAATGGGGCCATGTATTGAGAGATTTTGAGTGAAAATCTCCTTCCATCAGCAAGGGCATTGAAGATGAGACATGGCTGGTTCTTTCAGCATGACAGTGATCGCAAACACATAGCCAGGGCAACAAAGGAGTGGCTTCATAAGAAGCATTTCAAGGTCCTGGAGTGGCCTAGCCAGTCTCCAGGTCTCAACCCCATAGAAAATCTGCGGAGAGAGTTGTCCGTGTTGCCCAACGACAGCCCTAAAACATCACTGCTCTAGAGGAGATCTGCATGGAGAAATGGGCCAAAATACCACCAACAGTGTGTGAAAAGCTTGTGAAGAGTTACAGAAAACGTTTGGCCTCCGTTATTGCCAACATAGGGTAGACAAGTCTTGAGATGAACTTTTGGTACTGACCAAATACTTATTTTCCACCATGATTTGCAAATAAATTATTTAAAAATCAAACAATGTGATTTTCTGAGTTTTTTTTCCACATTCTGTCTCTCATGGTTGAGGTTTAACCATGTTGACAATTACAGGCCTCTCTAATATTTTCAAGTGGGAGAACTTGCACAATTAGGGGTTGACTAAATACTTATTTGCCCCACTGTATATAGACGAACTATTCAAGCTCACGTTCACTTTTGAGAACATGTCGAACCTCTGAGAGGCAGACGTAAGTTCTTAAAGGGAACCTCGGACTTAAAGACTTGTAGGCTCTAAGACGCCACAACTACTCTCCTTTACTAAAATATGATATTAGAAACACATATATTATTGCCATTGATTTAAAAGTCTATAATATTTAGTACATGTTTTGACCAACGGAAAGCGCCATGTTTTACACATGCATTGCACGCTGGGGGTGATGACATGGTTGGCCTGGACTGGGAGAATAGCTGTGTACCTGCATCCAATTCCAGCTCATCAGCAGTGTCTTTAAACAGATCCTAGGCGGCTTGCTGAGATATTGACTTGCTGCCATTTGGCAGTTTTTATATCCCTTTGTTGCTCGTTGCATTGCCTTTTTTTTTTTTTTTTTTTGGTCTGTCTCTCACCGCGGTTTTCCCACATTTTTTATTCTTTATTGACCTACTGTCACGGGTGTCACACGTTTTTTTGTGTGTTCAACAAACCCTTTCACGCAATCGTATGTTATTGTTGTCTTCTCGCTGTCAGAAGTGAGGCACGTTTTGTAATTCCGTGGTACAGCCAGCCACACTTTCTATTCAGTTGCGTTTCCCTTTCAGGTTCTACCCATAAGCGGATGTTAAGGGGGCGCCAGGTCCCCCTGGTGGCCGAAAAGTGTCATTGCATCTAATTGACTTTCCTATATACATATATAAAAGTTGTAAAGCAATAAAACTGCAACAAAAATGAATGAAATGAACAAAAAAACATTTTTATAATAGGTCGAAATGATTTTTCGAGCACCTTACACAGTCATTTGCTTTGCATATAATTAAAAAAATATACATATTTGAGAGAAAAAAATATTTTTAAAAATGATTTTTTTCTTTGATTGACTATTTTTTTTTTTATTGATTGAAGCAACTTTTTGGGGGACTGAATGATTCAGAAACAAATGTCCTAATCATAAATTGGCCCAAACACAAAAAGGATTGCTTCAATCAAAGAAAACTTTTTCAATGAAAAATTAAGTGTTCAAATGCAAATTTTTCAATTGCAAATATTTTTTCGCATTCAAGAACTTTTTTTCTGATTGATTTTTTTCTTTTTTACATTGGAGTGATTTTTCTTTTTGAAAATCTATATATTTTTTGAAGCAAATTATTTTTTTGATTGAATAATAAAGAGAAAAATGTCCTAGCCAAAAAGTGGCCCAAACACAAATCAACATTACTTCAATCATAAAGTTGCTTCAATTAAAAAAATAAAAAAAAAACACCTCGACTTCAATCAAAAAATGAAATAAAAATAAAATAAAAATGTAATCAAAGAAAATAGCTTTTTTTTTTTTTTGAGTTTCAAATTTATTTTTGCATTCAATCACAATTTTTTTTTTTTTTTTTTTTTTTTTTTTTAATTGAAGTGACTTTTTTTGGGTTGAAAGTATATATTTTGATTGAAGCAACTGTTTTTTTTCTTTTATTGAAGCAACTTTTTTGATTGAATAATAAAAACACAAATCTACCTCCATATGGCTCTGCCCAGTGGATACAACTTTTGACTGGGGTAACTACATTGGCACGACACCGGCGGGCTTACAAAACTCAATGGATGACGATCTTGGCGAAAAGTATTGCCTAAGCAGCCTGATTTAGAATTCCCCTCAAGAATGATGGGAAACTAAAAACGCTCAATGTCAACTTATTATTATAAATATTCTTGCAATTTAATTTTATTGCTGACACTGCATTTTGGGGTCATCAACATGTTGTGCCCCCCTGCCCCAAAAGTCAAACTCCGCCTATGTTTCTACCACACAGACAAGGCATGTGGGTTGCAATAGCTTGATAAGGAAAATCATGACAACACCACGAGGAAGTATAGTCCTGTGGTCTACGTGCTCGTCTGTCGCACGGGAAAATCAAATTCGAATCCCATTGGAGACCTTCATTTGATTGCCATGTTTTACGCGGGCATTGCACGCTGGAGGTGATGACGCGGTTGGCCTGGGCTGGGAGAATAGCTTTGCTAGCTAGCAAGCGAAGCTAGTATGGCGGCTAGCATGATTTTGTCACATTCTGCTGCTGGTCAGTTTGTTTTGTTACAGAGATGTGGGATGAGTTCCCAACTTCCATCCAACAAACATCCACTTCCAGCTCATCAGCAGTGCCTTTAAACCGATCCTAGGCGGCTTGCCAAGATGTTGACTTGCTCCCATTTGACAGTTTGTTTATCCCTTTTTTGCTAGTGGCATCATTGCCTTGTTTTATTTTTTTTCGTTTGTCTGCCTCTCACCGCAGTTTTCCCTCTTTTTTTTTTTTTTTTTTTTAATCTTTGATCCCAATACTGTGTAGATGATAGTGTTTTTTTGTGTGTTCAATAAACCCTTTTACGTAATCCCTATGTTATTGTTGTCTGCTCGCTGTCTGAAGTGAGGCACGTAAATAGGGGGAATAGCTGTGCTAGCTAGCAAGCGAAGCTAGTATGACGATTAGCATGATTTTGTCAAATTCTGCTGCTGGTCAGATGGTTTTGTTACAGAGATGTGGGATGAGTTCCCAACTTCCATCCAACAAACATCCAATTCCAGCTCATCAGCAGTGTCTTTAAACCGATCCTATGCGGCTTGCCAAGATGTTGACTTCCTGCCATTTGACAGTTTGTTTATCCCATTTTTGCTAGTGGCATCATGGCCTTGTTTTTTTTTTTTTTTTTTTTTCGTTTGTCTGCCTCTCACCGCAGTTTTCCCTCATTTTTGTTGTTGTTGTAATTATTGATCCCAACTTATTGTCACGGACCCTCTTTGTGTCTTTTTCGTGATAGCGTGGTTTTTTTTTGTGTGTGTTCAATAAACCCTTTTACGTAATCCCTATGTTATTGTTGTCTGCTCGCTGTCTGAAGTGAAGCACCTAAATGCGGAGAATAGCTGTGCTAGCTAGCAAGCGAAGCTATTATGACCACTGGCATGATTTTGTCACATTCTGCTGCTGGTTAGATTGTTTTGTTACAGAGATGTGGCATGAATTCCCAACGTCGTACCTGCATCCAATTCCAGCTCATCAGCAGTGTCTAAACCGATCCTAGGCGGCTTGCCAAGATATTGACTTGCTGCCATTTGAAAGTTTTTTTATCCCTTTCTTGCTAGTCGCATCATTACCTTGTTTTTTTTCGTTTGTCTTTCTCTCACCACAGTTTTCCCTCATTTCTTTTTTGTTATTATTGATCGCAACTTATTGTCACGGACCCTCTTTGTGTCTTTTTCGTGATAGCGTGTTTTTTTTGTGTGTGTTCAATAAACCCTTTTACGTAATCCCTATGTTATTGTTGTCTGCTCGCTGTCTGAAGTGAGGCACGTAAATAGGGAGAATGCTGTGCTAGCTAGCAAGCAAAGCTAGTATGACGACTAGCATGATTTTGTCACATTCTGCTGCTGGTCAGATTTTTTTCTTACAGAGATGTGGTATGAGTTTCCAACTTCCATCCAACAAATATCCAATTCCAGCTCAGCAGCAGTGTCTTTAATATCCCTTTATTGCTAGTGGCATCATTGCCTTGTTTTTTTTTTTTTCGTTTTTGTGTGTTAAATAAACCCTTTTACGTAATCCCTATGTTATTGTTGTCTGCTCGCTGTCTGAAGTGAGGCACGTAAATAGGGAGAATAGCTGTGCTAGCTAGAAAGCGAAGCTATTATGACCACTGGCATGATTTTGTCACATTCTGCTGCTGGTTAGATTGTTTTGTTACAGAGATGTGGCATGAATTCCCAACGTCGTACCTGCATCCAATTCCAGCTCATCAGCAGTGTCTAAACCGATCCTAGGCGGCTTGCCAAGATATTGACTTGCTGCCATTTGAAAGTTTTTTTATCCCTTTCTTGCTAGTCGCATCATTACCTTGTTTTTTTTCGTTTGTCTTTCTCTCACCACAGTTTTCCCTCATTTCTTTTTTGTTATTATTGATCGCAACTTATTGTCACGGACCCTCTTTGTGTCTTTTTCGTGATAGCGTGTTTTTTTTGTGTGTGTTCAATAAACCCTTTTACGTAATCCCTATGTTATTGTTGTCTGCTCGCTGTCTGAAGTGAGGCACGTAAATAGGGAGAATGCTGTGCTAGCTAGCAAGCAAAGCTAGTATGACGACTAGCATGATTTTGTCACATTCTGCTGCTGGTCAGATTTTTTTCTTACAGAGATGTGGTATGAGTTTCCAACTTCCATCCAACAAATATCCAATTCCAGCTCAGCAGCAGTGTCTTTAATATCCCTTTATTGCTAGTGGCATCATTGCCTTGTTTTTTTTTTTTTCGTTTTTGTGTGTTAAATAAACCCTTTTACGTAATCCCTATGTTATTGTTGTCTGCTCGCTGTCTGAAGTGAGGCACGTAAATAGGGAGAATAGCTGTGCTAGCTAGAAAGCGAAGCTATTATGACCACTGGCATGATTTTGTCACATTCTGCTGCTGGTCAGATTGTTTTGTTACAGAGCTGTGGCATGAATTCCCAACGTCGTACCTGCATCCAATTCCAGCTCATCAGCAGTGTCTTTAAACCGATCCTAGGCGGCTTGCCAAGATATTGACTTGCTGCCATTTGAAAGTTTTTTTTATCCCTTTGTTGCTAGTGGCATCATTGCCTTGTTTTTTTTTTCCGTTTGTCTTTCTCTCACCACAGTTTTCCCTCATTTCTTTTTTGTTATTATTGATCCCAACTTATTGTCACGGACCCTCTTTGTGTCTTTTTCGTGATAGCATGTTTTTTACTGTGTTCAATAAACCCTTTTACCCTATGTTATTGTTGTCTGCTCGCTGTCTGAAGTGAGGCACGTAAATAGGGAGAATAGCTGTGCTAGCTAACAAGCGAAGCTCGTATGACGATTAGCATGATTTTGTCACATTCTGCTGCTGGTCAGATGGTTTTGTTACAGAGATGTGGGATGAGTTCCCAACTTCAATCTAACAAACATCCAATTCCAGCTCATCAACAGTGTCTTTAAACCGATCCTAGGTGGCTTGCCAAGATATTGACTTGCTGCCATTTGACATTTTGAATATCCCTTTGTTGCTAGTGGTATCATTGCCTTGTTTTTTTTTTTTTCGTTTTTGTGTGTTAAATAAACCCTTTTACGTAATCCCTATGTTATTGTTGTCTGCTCGCTGTCTGAAGTGAGGCACGTAAATAGGGAGAATAGCTGTGCTAGCTAGCAAGCGAAGCTATTATGACCACTGGCATGATTTTGTCACATTCTGCTGCTGGTCAGATTGTTTTGTTACAGAGATGTGGGATGACTTCCCAATGTCGTACCTGCGTCCAATTCCAGCTCATCAGCAGTGTCTTTAAACCGATCCTAGGCGGTTTGATAAGATATTGATTCACTGCCATTTGACAGTTTGGATATCCCTTCGGTGGTAGTTGCATCATTGCCTTGTTTTTTTGTTTGTCTGCCTCTCACCACAGTTTTCCCTCTGTTTTTTTTTCTTTTTAAATTTATTTGTTTTCGTGATCCCGACCTGCTGTTACGGACCATTTTGTGTCTCGCAATAGCTTGTTTTTTGTGTGTTCAATAAACCCTTTCACGCAATCCCTATGTTATTGTTGTCTATTATCGTTTTGTGAAACATCAACAGTACTGTGATCTCATCCTGGATTAAGCAGTAGATGATGGATGGATAGAGTCCTTCTCTCCATGGTTCCCTTCAAAACCAATTAATAGAAAACAAAGAAGAAACCGTTCAACTGGGTCATATCATCTTCGTTATAAGCGACTGATTCCTCGTAGTCCCAAAAATTCCCTTCACAGCGCCTCAAAGCAGACGAGTTGCTGGAGCCGGAATCATTTCGCGACAGCAAGCTGTTGATTTACGTCCTCAGTGTCATTTAAGTGCATGAAACCACACGACTAATAATAACAGCGTGACTGTGAGTGAGAGTGAAGCCCGTTTATATGTGTGGCCATACGAGTTGTTTTCACAATGAAATCCTGTGCCAACACATGGATCGAGTAGTACTGTAGTCATGGTTTTGTTATGTTCCGACCTCTTCTGGCCGACTTAGCACGTGTCCCTCCGGTCCTGTGATTCCCATCTGCAGCATACGGGCCTGCTCCTGTTGGACCGACACATAATGTAAAAACTTAAAGTCGGATGGAACATAATAATAAAAAAAAAAACATGCTGAGAATTCCAACTTCTTTCACAGTGCAGCTGTGTTTTTGAGGCTGATGTATGCTTATTCACTGTGTAATGTGAAGATAGGCTGACAACACATTGGATAACAAAGTCCAAAGTCAAATCACAGACATACCTCCTGAAAAATGCGGACTAATCGAATTGGTTAAAACAGAAAACTGTTCGGTTCCCATGAGAATTAGCATTGCTTACACAAAGTAATGCAATAAAATGTTGAAATGTCTGTCTGTTTTGAGGGTGTAACTAGAGTTGTCCGATATTATCGGGTAGCATGTTAAAACGATATGGAATAATATCTACATTGTAAGGCTGCAACAGCTAATCGACTAAATTGATTAAAATCTGTTTATAAACTAGTTGCCAACGAATTTGACAATCGATTTTTGCCAGTAGCTTTGAACAGTCCAGTTTGGGACTTTGTGTGTAAAGTTAGGCTGCGCGCATGCGCCAGTGATTGAAGCAAGAGAGAGAGAGAGAGAGAGAGAGAGTTCACTGCTATACTCAGGTTGGGTTGCTGAATCAATAATACCGTATTAAGAGGTGTCGAGGATATAAGTCTGAAAGGGGCTAAAGAAGCCAATTGTATTGTTTGTATTCTTTGTTGATGAGATGTTAATACTTAGCACGGAACGCTAAGCTAGTTAGCGATTATGCTGATCAGTATCTTAAGCAGTGTTGTCAGATTACTTGAAAAAGCTATATAATTACTGATTACTGATTACGCCTCAAAAAAGTAATCTAGTTACTTTACTGATTACTTCATTATCAAAGTAACTAAGTTACTTTAAAAGTAATCTATCAGTTAGTTTTTACTAATTTTCTCCCTTTGCCGCCTCAACATAAGAATGACAACAGAAAAATGTCATCACATGTAACTGACTTTCCGATGATGGAATCTAAAGGGGAATATCAGAATTTCGTGCTAGGTTAGCCACTCCAGAGCCATGAAACTCACAAATATCTGACAAAATGCTTGGAATTTGTTGAAATCAACTCCACCGACCAATTAAACCCCGCTAACTCTAAGATTACGCCTATTGTCAAAACTTCTGAATTTCGGGTAATGGTTAACAGAATATCAGTGCCAATGTAAAACAATGCAAACTGACGGCACAATAATCAACAACACACAAGTGGATTGTACAGTGCAATAAACACAAAGGTGGTGGCGGGCGCGGATGCACGTGCAGCTGTGCACATTAACAACCCGGAAGTACTCCTCTCAACACACACGCGGTCAATTTGGCCACAAAACGTGGCGGCAACTAAGCACTTTACACTCAGTCGGACTTACAACACATCCCACAGATGCTAAACAAACACATCACCTCACAGCATAAATATGTAACACGCATATGATGTAAACAAAGCTTGCCAACTTGAAGCGATGACTGCCCGTCGTTGCTACGGCAAAGCTACGAAACGGCCGCGCATGTAAGGGGTCCAACCTTTTGCTGATACCCTCCAGAATGAAGGAAAAATACTCACCTTCATTCATGGATATCCACAGATCAACATTCTCTCGCAACATCTCAACACTCGGCGCGAATGTCCACCCGCCTCAGTCCCACAACACATGACACGAGACCAAAACAGGAAATAGCTAAGCGGTTGTCATGGAAACACGTACCGGGAACCTTTTATTTTAGCATTTTCTATTAAAAATGCTCTTCGTACATGACTACAATATTCTTCATTCTACATACGTTATGAGGCAATGAAAAAATAGTAATGCAGAGACACTAAGGAAACTAACTTTAATCAAATTACTGGTGTAGAAAAATGAACGCGTTAGATTACTCGTTACTGAAAAAAGTAATCAGATTACAGTAACGCGTAACTAACGCGTTACTGACAACACTGATCTTAAGTGTCCGTTTGTATTGTGTTTTGGAGAAGCTTATTAGCACTTCTGTTATTTTTGGATAGTAAAGTTGTCTCATTTCTTTTTATAAAGACACCACACACACAAACCCATTAATATAACAGTTTAGAGTCTCCTTTCAACACAAGCTCCAATTCAAACTGTAAATTGTCATACAAGAACGTGTGCTTTGAAATTGGATTGTATTTATGAACAACTTTTTGGTAAACAAAACTAATTAATTAGTCTGCCTCCTGCTCATTCGATTTGTTGTTTAGTTGGCTAAAAGAAAATAAATGCGTCATTGACACAATTTATATAAGTGCTTTGCCCACAAGTTAAAAGATGTCAATCTGAAGCATTTTTTTTTATATGAATGAACAGGACTTTTGTCTGATTTGTGTACTGAGAAATTATTACTGAAACCATTTTTTTATATGAATGAACAGGACTTTTGTCTGATTTGTTTACTGATAAATTATTACTGAAACAATTAAAAATAGAACATATTTATACGTTTTTGGGAGCAAATGAGTTAACGCTCTTTCCTCCATGTCTGAATCTGGGGCAGGGAAATGGCAAAAGCCGGACTAACTCCGGTGGCATTAAATACCATTCGTGAGGTTTAAGAAGTCTGCAGTTTTGACCATTATGCAGTAATTTAGCCCTGCCGTACTGAATAAATGCATTTTTAATATTTCATATTCCATTTAGCGTAAGATTGTTATTTGTCATGACCATACAATTTATTTAGCAATTGGGGAAAAATACTTAGATAAAACGAATATCCTGTAAAAATATTGGAGTAGAGGGATAAAAACAATGATGCTTTGCTGCTCTGTCAGATTTTCCTCGTTCTGAAACTTCCCCATTGGGCCGAATTCTAAATCAGATGAAATCGTTAATCTGCTGACATCATCACCCAGCTGGATGTGCTAGAGCTCTATAAAGGTAGGCGGGGCTAAACAGCAGATTAAAAAACTCATTTCTCGTCATCTGCGCTTTGCCAAATTGTTCTATATCAGGGGTCCCCAAACTACGGCCCGCGGGCCAGATACGGCCCACCTCCACATTTGGTCCGGCCCCCTGAACAATACCAGAGAGCATTTTGATTTTTTTTTTTTCCCCCAATAGTGTTATTTATTTCCTGGCTTTTTTTCTGTGAAGAACCCAGAGAGGGTTATTTGGTTATTATCTATTTAATTAATAGTCTTATTGTAGGAAAGACCCATTGCATGTTTGGGCTTCAGTTTAATTGTTGCTACGCTGGCCTTTTAAGAAAAGCGACGCGTGCAAGAGTCACTTTCTCTCCTCCCTTCATTGGCGCGCACGAGTTACTGTCTGTCTCTCTTCCTTTCACTGCCGGTGTACACTAGTCACTTTTTCCTCCTTTCACTGCCTGCGTTTCGTTCCTCAAGCTGCCGTCCTGTTTAGTGGCAATCCAAGTGTTGTGTGTGAATGAGAGAGGCGGGTATATTGCAGAAATGTGCCTTGGCAGTGCATAAACACGTTTGGCAGATGAGTTAGCTGCTTAGGGTCCCTTGTATTCGTTAGCCGCCACGAGCTAACCGCTAGCCGCCGTGTGCTAACCGTTAGCTGCTAGCGCTAATTGCTAATGCTAATCGTTGGACCCTTTGGCTACATGATGGAGGCTGAATTTTGTTTGTTGCCAATTCACTTATCTAAATTGTTATTTTCCTGCTTAATGTGTATGCTCATTATTGTGAATGATTAGCATTGATATTTCATTTCTATTATATTTTATGCTGTTCCTGTTAATTTAGATATGTGTATAATACAGTATATGTATATAGGTTATATACTGTATATTATATTACTGACATGTTATATGGTTATCTTGTATTCACAGAAACCACAATACAGCAAAATAAATCTTATACTCAGTTCATCATCATTAAAGGAAACAAATAAATCCTGAACGTCCCCTGTTGATTCTCTGATCGGAGTCACAACTCCATAGCGTCGCCGGCTTTATACCACACATACACACAGAGATCCCCAGTCAAATTAACCCTCTTTTTCAGTTATTATTATTATCATTATTATATATATTATTATTTTATTTACTTTTGTTCCGTGAAGAATCCAAAAAGGGTTATTTGATTGTGGCTATCTGAAAAACAATACATTTTTACATTTAGGCACTCCTGCAATCGTCACACTTTTTCTGTTACAAACTGACCACGGCCCCTCATCAGAGAAGGGAAAAGTTATGTGGCCCCCACAGGAAAAAGTTTGGGGACCCCTGTTCTATATAGTCGAATCGTCTCAAAATATAATTTTAATTCACATTATAATGCTATTCATAAGATTAATAAATTAATAAGATTAATGCTATATATAAGATTTTTTTTAACATGTCACAGTCACTTTAACACGCTTTATGTACTTAACCCAGTACAGGTGTAGACTACAGTTAGGTCAGGAAACTAATAAAATATTATTTTTGAAACATATAGTCATCTATTTTTTCTTCATTGTTATGTGCAACGTGTCTAAAACAGCGAGTTAAATTGTGAAGGTAATTGAAAAAAGTGACATTATTCGATTAATCGATGAATCGTTTAATTAAACGTTGGCTCAGCTCAATCAACTCTAAAAAAATAATAATAATAATAATTGTTAGTTGCAGCCCTACATAGCAGTTATGCTTATTGACCATAAGATGTCTCTGACCTAAAATGCTTGGGATTTGTTATGGGAGCAGACCATTTGTATTAACATAGCAAAAATTAAATAAACAATGAATGATTGAAAAAATAATGAATATGAATATGTCAGTCAACGACTAAGTCATTTTCTGACCACTCTAGGCGTTACTATGTAACATGTTGCCCATAACATATCAGCATAGCTTTACACTGACTGGTAATACAGGACATTTAGGATCTCAAATAGTCTGTATGTGGTTGTAATGGCATTCCAAAGGCAATTATAGCCTTGAATGGTCAAAGTTAGGTATCGGATGTCATGGTTACAATTGAAACAGTGGCTTTAAGTCGACTCAGACATCATGCGGCTATCATTTGTGCTTGAAAAGACGACGATGGACTCCATCCAAGTCCTTGTTTAAAACCTGATAAGATAGTTAGGAATGAGGGCTGAATCAGATCCAACACGCTCATTTGCGAACCATACAAAATGGAAGAAGTACTCCTACTCTCTTTCGTGACAGCGTGTTTAGTCTTTACTAGTTTAAAATAGGAGATGACCTAAGTTAGGTCATGAGAAGCTGTTTGCGAGAGCAACAGTTTTTGTTACCTCTGCAATGATCTCTCCATTTTCCGCATGGACCTGAGCAATGGCCCCCCTTTCTGCCAAGAAGGTAAACACCTCATAGAGCTGCAGCCAGAGAAAAGAGTCACAAAACACAATAAATTAGTCTCAAATTGTTGCCGTACAGTTAACGATGTTTTCCCTTTCAGCCAAATGACCGTCTTAAATTCTGCAGTTATTTTGTGTGATGTCCTAAAATGACTCGCGTATCGTGAGTATGAAAGTGTGACAGTTCTCAAGCCAAATGTTGGAAACTGACAGTTAGCCTCATGCTTTAAAGCTGTGAGCTACATACCTCGCTGTTGCTCATCTGGTAGTAGTCCTTATAAGCCATGTACACCTGGAAGGAGTTTACGCCTGTGAAAATGAAAAAAAGACACATAAGAAGGATGGTGCACATAGCTAAGCAATTGAATTTGACCTCAATTTTGAGAAAAACTGACATTTCATAACAAAGTTTTGTGGTTGTAGGCAGGGGCGGATCTAGAAAATATCGGCTGATAAAAGCATTTCAAAATTATTTCGGATAATATCGACATCGGTTTTTCAATATTGGTTTTGGGCCAGTATGCATAACACAGTGCTGTCATGTCAATTTATTTCCTGCCTGTGTTTCGGGTTTTGACACCCCTTGTTGATGCTAGGTGTAACTAGCTTTGAAAAGTTCCAGCACTTTCTGCTGACGTCATCATTGTCGACGTGAGCTCATTGCGAAGACGGAGACCTAAATGTACGCGCTCGCCTCTGCAGCCAATGTACCATAGCAGTTCCTGTAGTCCCACCACGTTATTTGTGGCTTACAGTGCACTCCATAATTATTGGCACCCCTGAAAAAGATGTGTTTATTAGCTTCTAATAATTTTTTTTTTAATTCAAATAATATGGGACCTTAATGGAAAAAAAAGAGAAAAATCCAACCTTCAATACAAGTGCATTCATTCAGTGGGGAAAAAATCCCACATAAAGAAAAAAATGATTTGACATCAAATAATGTGTGTCACAATTATTAGCACCCCTGGTGTTAATACTTTGTACAACCCCCTTTTGCCAACAGAACAAGGTCTGGGGACTGAGATGGCCATGGGAGGAGCTTGATTTTGTGTCTGGTGAACAATTTCTGTGTAGATTTGGCCATATGTTTAGGGTCATTGTCTTGCTGAAAGACCCAGTGACGACCCATCTTCAGCTTTCAGGCAGAGGGCAACAGATTTTGATTTAAAATGTCCTGGTATTTCAAAGCATTCATGATACCATGAACCCTAACAAGGTTCCCAGGGCCTTTGGAAGCGAAACAGTCCCGCAGCATCACTGACCCACCCCTATACTTCACAGTGGGTATGAGGTGCTTTTCAGCATGCGCATCTTTGGTGGCACGCCAGACCCACTTAGAGTGTTTGTTGCCAAAAAGGTCAATCTTGGTCTCATCTGACCAAAGCACACAGTCCCAGTTGAAGCCTGGGACCATGTGTATTTTTGTGAGTTTTAGATTTAGTCTAGTTTTAGGGGACAATTACTCAAAATGTTTTCTTCTGTAAACTTCAAAGTTTTAGTCCATGAATAAATAAATAAAAGATTTCCAACAATTTCGAATGAACATTGACAGACGAGCACATAATTGTAGAGTGTACAAGGACTTCACCAACTTCGTGATGATATTACACACTCAGCAGGAAAACAGTAGGCTATATTTTTTTCAAGTAATTAAAATTACCTGGATGTCACGAACTGCTTGTAAAATGTTTTCCAAGTGTTTAAGATGACACTCACCACGCTAAATGCTTATGCTAACGCGAGCGCTATGCTAACGCTACAAGTTACATTTAGTGTGCGATGATCACTCAGCACAGAACTTAAAAGGCTAAAGCAACGTGGCATATCTAGCCAAGATACAAAAACAAAACTTAACAATAAGCACCTGACATGTGTTTCACAAGGAGCCTGATGAGCAGTGGTGTGTGTGAGGTGGTGTGTGTGCGTGCTAACTACACATATTAGGGTTGTTCCGATCATGTTTTTTTGCTCCTGATCCGATCCCGATCGTTTTAGTTTGAGTATCTGCCGATCCCGATATTTCCCGATCCAATTGCTTTTTTTTTTCTCCCGATTCAATTCCAATCATTCCCGATAATTTTTCCCGATCATATACATTTTGGCAATGCATTAAGAAAAAAATGAATAAAACTTGGACGAATATATACATTCAACATACAGTACATAAGTACTGTATTTGTTTATTATGACAATAAATCCTCAAGATGGCATTTACATTATCAACATTCTTTCTGTGAGAGGGATCCACGGATAGAAAGACTTGTAATTCTTAAAGGATAAATGTGACTTTGTATATTGTGACTAAATATTGCCATCTAGAGTATTTGTTGAGATACTGTAGCCATTTAACTGTTCTGCCCAAATGCATGATGGGAAGTGCAACCATTACTGTGCGTAGTGGCACCAATTGATATGTCTTCTCTGCTTTGGGAAGTAACATAGGGTGTTAAGGAAAAGATCAACCACTACCGTTCTTCCCCACATTGTTTCCCACGATATTTCTAATTGTTGAGAGAGGGATTTTAAGGCTTTAGCCAATTAAAAAGAGACTCCAAACACTGCCAAAATTCTCTTTACTCATTTTACGCTGCCTGTTAGCTCTATATATAGGTAAAATGGCGCCATTATAGATTGAACGCGACAATGCGTGAGTGGGTCGTGCTGCGCATGCGTTAATTGCATGAAATATTTTAACGTGATTAATTAAAAAAAAATTAATTACTGCCGTTTACGTGATAAATTTGATAGCCCTACTTTAAGCCAGAACTAAAGACTCTGGATGAATGTAAGACATTTTGTCTGTAACATTAAATACAATTAGAAAACCATTTAATCAAAAAATATATATATATATTAAAAAAAGGCATGCCCGATATTTTTTTGCCGATTCCGTTACTTTGAAAATGACGTGGATGCCGATCGATCGGGACATCTTTAACACATATGATAAGAAAATGTCACACATTATGAACTTATGACGGAAACTATGGCGAATTTTCAACTAGTTCTCGTCTCGACAGATGAAAACTGGCATCCCTCTCATTATGTTCTGTTCCCAGGACGCATTTTTAGCTAGCCATTGTCACGTCATCATCATGTAAAAATTGTTTGTTGACGAAATATTTTCGTTATTGTTATTGTTGACAAAAATGACATAGCTTCAGTTAAGGCTGTTCTCTTATTTTTCACAGAATTCTTATTTGGAAAACCTTGAGGTTGTTACATTTATCATTGTTAAAGCATCGAGTGGGGCATCACAGTACTATTAGCCATGATATGTTGAATCCACGACTGCATATATTTGTATCGGTTTGATATCAGTATCAAAATTTTGGGAGACAATATCGGTTATGGTTTAAAAAGTCATTCTCGGACAACTCTAATATTGTGGTATACCTTTGTCCTTCATCAGGCTTTCCACCTCCTGTTTGACGCTGTCGTTCCAGTGGGTGATGTCCACGTGGAGAGAGTAGTCGCAGCAGGCCTTCTCGTCAGCCCACTGCCTCCATTGGTCATAGGCCTCCATCAGGCTGCTTCCTGCCTCCGGGATCACATGATCCACTGTATAGGGAGCAGAAGCAAGGCAGGGTTTAGTAACCGAAGGGTGAAGTCCAGAGTTATGCGCTGGTATTTCCTATTTTCCATTATATCTTCCAGGATCGTTTGTCAGTGTGTGTTTTGGCTGTGATCCACCCGTGGCGACAAAACATTGGCAGATGTCACATTTTGTTTTTGTCACAACATGAGACTGTAGTATAAAATTGAGCCATCAGCGGCTATATTCATAGACCGTTCAATTCAATCAATCAAAGACTGGACTGAGAAAAAACATACAAATTCTGACTCATCTGTGTTTTGCATAACATGAGGGATAACTGGCTTTAAACATTATTTCTATGCAAACAATCTGAAATCTAGTATGGAGAAACTGTTCACATTACACACCCAACGAGTGAATGTTTTCACTTAGTCTCAGAAATATAATCCCCCTCCACAAATGAATGGGGTGCGTGAATAGCGTTAACAGGGGCATGTCTGTTAGTAGATGTCTCACTGCCAGCTTTCATAGAAGTTTAGCATGACGGCGACGATGCAATCTCGCAGCTGTTGCTTGTGATGGAGCCGTGTCTCTTAGGACACACACATACAGTAGATATGTACTTGCTGTGTTAAGAAGACAAGAAAACACAGTCTTCTCTATTTCCATGGGAGCCGCTTGCCCAAATGACCCCCCTTTTATTAAGCCTTTTGTATAGACTTGCTTTGGAGAGTCGCCCATAGGGGACTCGCTTAGAGTGTCAGCTCCACCTCTTTTGCTCATTAGTTTTTCAACCCTTCGGTTCTTACCGATCATGGTGGTACCCCCAGCGAGAGCTGCTTTAGACCCCTGAGCAAAGTCATCCACGGTGGTGGTCCCGCGATACGGCATCTGGAGGTGGGTGTGAATGTCGATACCACCGGGGATCACCATCTTGCCATTGGCCTCGATGGTTTTCACCCCACCTGGCACTATGAGGTTGTCCCCTATTTGCCTGTGAAGGATTAGCAAAGGTTAACCAGCATTAGGGTTAGGACTAGGGGTGTGACAATATATAAAAAAGGTGATAAATAGCAATACTTGTAGCCTAAAAAAGGTATCGATATTCTCCCACCAAGAATCGATGTGGTTTTAAAAAGGTGTCACTGTTTAGAAATTAAAAAATAAACCAATAGGTCACTACCAAAATCTTCTATTAGAATAGTGTCTAGGTTACCTCACTAGCTGCCTTTGATGGTGCTAGACATCCAATTTTTTTTTTTTACTGGACTGGACGTCTAGCGCCATCAATGGCACTGAAACAGAGCATTCACAGCCAGTCTTCCTGGTTTTGGGTGCATTTAAAGACACATCTGTTCATATTAGGGCATTTATAGGTCACTTCCTGTTGATTTAGAGTCACTTCTTATTCATTTTGGGACATTCTTGAGTCACTTCCTTTTTCAGTAACCCAAAATCAACATAAGGTGACTTGTAAATGCCCCAAAAACAACAGGAAGTTCTGGTATGAGATTCTGAAAGCAGAAATATCATGGTTTCACGGTATCACAGCGTTAAAATGGATTACGTTGCGATATCTGGGTTAAAAATAAATAAATTAAAAATTCAGTTGAACAGAATTTTTATTCAAAACATATTAGCAACTTGGAAAATAACTATAATGTTAAACTAAAATAAAGTTTAAAAATAACAAAAAAATACTGAAATATTCTCAATAAAATTAATACAGTCCTTTAGGTGAACGTCAATTATTTTCCATAAAAAGAATGTGTGTATGACTCGTATGTATCATGTTTAGATTATACACACACTCTCACTCAACACAGTTTCCAAAAAGGAAAAACAATACCACGTTTTACCACCGCAAGACACACTAAACACGCTGGATTTAACTCTCATAGCTGGTGGGAAAAGTTCATGCTAGTGTTTACTAACCTTTAATTTTGTATAAATGCGAAATCATATTGGCGGTATTGCCTCCCCGGCAGCAGAGGCGACGCATCCCATTAGGCAAACCAGGCAATTGCCTAGGGCCCCCAGCCAGCAGGGGCCCCCAGAGGGCCAATAGATTTAGCACACGCAGCTTTACTGCACTGTCGCAGCGACAAGTGTAGGGAGTGTTTCAATACCATGGAATCATTTGGCCGACTAACGATTCTGTTATCTATCCCTATCAGCACTAACCATGTCACGTAGATTATACATGTTTAAGAAAGTCCAATCAGCTATTAATACCACATGATTGTTTAAAGAGGGACTCAGCAAGTACTCTCTGGAAAGTCCTTGCCGAGTTGTTTTACGTTGATTTTCACAGGCCACCTCATTATTCATGTGACTACTTAAAGAAATTGTGATTTTTTTTCAAAAGTCTATTAATGGGTCTATCATATTCCTTGTCAAATGCTCTATAAGAAAAATATAACATACCGTATTTTTCGGACTATAAGTCGCAGTTTTTTTCATAGTTTGGCTGGGGGTGCGTCTTATACTCAGGAGCGACTTATGTGTGAAATTATTAACACATTATTATATCATTTAACATGTTATTTTGGTGTTTTGGAGTGGCATTGATGGTTTGGTAAACTTGTTAGCATGTCCTATATGCTATAATTATCTGAATAACTCTTAATAGCTATGTTAACATACCGGCCACGTTCGCATTTGGTTGTTCGTACACCATGTAACATTATCATACTGTACATTTATTCAGCATGTTGTTGCCTTTCAAGATGACATATCTGTTCTATTTATTGAATTTTATCAGGTAAATTTCCTCCAAAATGCGACTTATACTCCAAAGCGACTTATATATGTTTTTTTCCTCTTGGGCATTTTATGGCTGGTGCGACTTATAGTCCGAAAAATAAGGTACATGCATCCAAAATAGTCCTAAATGATTTTATAGCTATTTTTATACTCCTTTTAGCAAGGTTCCTTGGGTATGCGTACGTTCCCATTGAAACCAGTCCAGTTATTGTGCAACGTCACAAGCGCTGTGTATTCTTGGAGCGAGAATAGGCGTAAGGTGGGTATTTTGAGCAGAGGACGGCCACCTGTTAAAATGTGTGCGTCCATGAACGAACGTGAGTACATCCACATGAGTCAGTGTAAAGTGCTTAGTTTTCGCCACTTTTATGGCCAAGATGACCACACTTGCACGCAGTGCGTGCTCGTACCCCCCCACTAATGTGCGAGTATGTGTGTGTGTCACGTGACTCAGAAGGGCCCCATTTTGCTTGTTGCCTGGAGCCCCCCGGGGACCCTTGCTATGCCTCTGACCGGCAGCCACCCTCCGCAAACATGTTTTACATGTCGGTTGCTCCTCCTCCTCCTCTAAGCTGCGGCAGTCTGTAACTTTTCTATAGCCAAAGTATTCCCATACTAGCGATTTTGTTTTCTTCAATGGGGATTAAAATGTTCAGGAGTTTCACCTCCTCCAGCCATCGTGTAGCGCAGCTGACTCCCTGACAATGAGCAACAACAGGTGGGGGAGGGTTGAGCCTTACAGCTGCAAGCAAGGGATTTCTCCCTGCATTTTTGGGACGAAAAATAGCTAATACCTTAGGGACGGTATGACGGAATTTTTTTGCGGTTTTGAAACCGTGACGTTTTCATGTCACGTGTACCTTGAAACCTGTAATCGGCACATGTCTACCTTTAAATGACCCAAAAGGAAACGGAAGTGATCGAAAATTAACTCATTGCCTGGCATTGGCTGCCATTGACAGGCACAAACGTCCAATCCATTTGAACTGGGAGAGTGGCAGCGAATGAATGCACATTCATTCATTCGCTGCCATCCCTGCTACTTTAAACGGATTGGACTTGCACTAGCGATAACTCATTCCAATTCACAGCAGAAGGACGGCAATAGCTTGTTTTTCAGTTTATTGGTTGTTTTGTAGAATATCCTAGAACAGGGGTGGGCAAATTAATCCAGAAAGGGCGGCAGTAGGTGTGGGTTTTTGTTCAAACCCATCATGAAGACAGCCTTTCACCAATCTGGTTTCTTACAAGTGCAATCACTTAATTGCAGTCAGGTGCTTCTTGTTTCCGCTAAAACCTCATTAGTTAAACTGTCTTTGCTGAATCAGTTGGAACAAAGACAAGGACCCACGGCAGCCCTCGAGGACCGGTTTGCCCAACCCTGTCCTAGAATGATTTCCTGATAATTGTTGTATTACAATATCACGAGATCATCGTTATCGTGTACCACAAATCGTTACCACCCCTGCTTGAGACTATTGTATTATGAAGTGATACCGAGGGTTGGGATTATGATTAAAAAATAAGATTAACCAGGATTGAACAAAAATTAGTAGATGTTAGCGTTTTACTTGGGTTGGTTTAATCAATAGACTTCACCATCAAATGCCGGATTTACAGTGGGGCAAATAAGTATTTAGTCAACCACTAATTGTGCAAGTTCTCCCACTTGAAAATATTAGAGAGCCCTGTAATTGTCAACATGGTTAAACCTCAACCATGAGAGACAGAATGTGGAAAAAAAAAACAGAAAATCACATTGTCTGATTTTTAAATAATTTATTTTCAAATCATGGTGGAAAATAAGTATTTGGTCAATACCAAAAACTTCATCTCAATACTTTGTTATGTACCCTTTGTTGGCAATAACGGAGGCCAAAGGTTTTCTGTAACTCTTCACAAGCTTTTCACACACTGTTGCTGGTATTTTGGCCCATTCCTCCATGCAGATCTCCTCTAGAGCATTGATGTTTTGGGGCTGTCGTTGGGCAACACGGACTTTCAACTCCCTCCGCAGATTTTCTATGGGGTTGAGACCTGGAGACTGGCTAGGCCACTCCAGGACCTTGAAATGCTTCCTACGAAGCCACAACTTTGTTGCCCTGGCTGTGTGTTTGGGATCATTGTCATGCTAAAAGACCCAGCCACATCTCCTCTTCAATGCCCTTGCTGATGGAAGGAGATTTTCACTCAAAATCTCTCGATACATGGCCCCATTCATTCTTTCCTTTACATCAGACATGTCCAAAGTCCGGCCCGGGGGCCAAATGCGGCCCGTGGTCAAATTTCATCCCGCCCCCAGCATCTGTCATAAAATCAATAACGTCTGGCCCACACACAGACTTAATATATTGGTCAGCAGTACTGCTACCAGCATATGAAGTATCTTACACACTAAATGCTGCTCCTCATTTACCCACGAAAGGCAGTAGCACTCAAAGCAACATTACCCCGTGTGGCCCTTTACTGCCAATTTTCTAAAATGGCGACAATCAACAAAAAAAAAGAAAGTTTACTGCGACGGCCGACGGGTCAAGGATAGGTGGAAATTCTTCACGAAAATATGCAACAAATGTCTGCCTCATTTGCAAAAAGACAGATGCTGTTTTTAAAGAATTCAATGTGAGGCGATATTACCAAACAAGACACGCTGACATGTACAACAAGATTACAGGGAAGATACGTTGCGAGAAATTGAAGCAACTAGAAGCTAGTTTAATTTCACAGCAGCAGTATTTCGCAAGAGCCCGAGAGTCGAAAGAGAACGCCACAAAGGTTAGTTGCGAGATTGTTGAAATTATTAATTAGAAAAATAATAAAGCAAATGTGACACACAGAATGGCTTGCTAAAATTTGCTCAAATATATTGTTTGACATAAAGGATGTCAGCCCCAAATTTTTACCGCACCAAATCTGGCCCACTTTGCAAAAAGTTTGGACACCCCTGCTTTACACAGATCAGTCGTCCTGGTCCCTTTGCAGAAAAACAGCCCCAAAGCATGATGTTTCCACCCCCATGCTTCACAGTGGGTATGGTGTTCTTTGGATGCAATTCAGTATTCTTTCTCCTCCAAACACGAGAACCTGTGTTTCTACCAAAAAGTTCTATTGTGGTTTCATCTGACCATAACACATTCTCCCAGTCCTCTTCTGGATCATCCAAATGCTCTCTAGCGAACTGCAGACGGGCCTGGACATGTACTTTCTTCAGCAGGGGGACACGTCTGGCAGTGCAGGATATTTGAGTCCCTGGCGGCGCATTCTGTTACTGATAGTAGCCTTTGTTACTGTGGTCTTAGCTCTCTGTAGGTCATTCACTAGGTCCCCCCGTGTGGTTCTGGGATTTTTGCTCACCGCTCTTGTTATCATTCTGACGCCACGGGGTGAGATCTTGCATGGAGCCCCAGATCGAGGGAGATTATAAGTGGTTTTGTATGTCTGCCATTTTTTAATAATTGCTCCCACAGTTGATTTCTTTACACCGAGCACCTGTTGCAGATTCAGTCTTCCCAGCCTGGTGCAGGTCTACAATTTTGTCTCTGGTGTCCTTCGACAGTTCTTTGGTTTTGGCCATAGTGGAGTTTGGAGTGTGACTGACTGAGGTTGTGGACAGGTGTCTTTTATACCGATAATGAGTTAAAACAGGTGCCATAATACTGGTAACGAGTGGAGCCTCATTAGACCTCGTTAGAAGAAGTCAGACCTCTTTGACAGCTAGAAATCTTGCTTGTTTGTAGGTGACCAAATACTTATTTTCCACTCTAATTTGGAAATAAAATCTTTAAAAATCAAACAATGTAATTTTCAGTTTTTTTCCCCCACATTCTGTCTCTCATAGTTGAGGTCTACCCATGTTGACAATTACAGGCCTCTCTAATATTTTCAAGTGGGGGAACTTGCACAATTAGTGGTTGACTAAATACTTATTTGCCCCACTGTATGTACTACTGTCGATGGAGAGTTTACCAGTCAATGGGCTGCTTATTATGCATCAGCAGGCTTCCTGTGAGAGCTTCCCTCAGTGGGGGAGTAGGGACAAGGGAAGCATAATGGGACAATTAAGGCCAAATGGGATCAGGGTTGAAGCTAGCAAGAGGGCCAATATATACAAAAAGATTTAGAGTGAGTTACTCATCAAAACCCATAACTGGTGTGAAATGTCTGTTTCAGATTTTATTTCTTTACTTAAGCAACAACCACGAAATATTCCTCAGATAAAAGTTCTAACTCTCCGGGTTATGCTTTTACTCATCAAAATGAATTCCCCCTTGAGTATATCTCAGCATGGATTTGCAGAAGCTCTTAAAGAGCTGAAGGGATGAAAGTCAAAGGGAGGGATAAGAGGACGGGTCTTACTTGATGAGACCATCCTCCATGTAGATGTCTGCATGGAAGGATTGATCATCATTGACAATCCGGCCGCCTTTGATAAGAAGCCGGTCGCTCTGTGGATAGAAAAAAAAGAGTGGGATAAGAAAGTGTTCTTAGCATACACTGAAGAGATACTAAAAGTTTATACAAAAAGAAAAAAATGAGTATTCCAGTGCATAACTTTGCAACACATAATGTAGCTCGATCTGGGCGTCGCCATGACGCCACACAGTCAGAAAAATCAAAGTGTTGTGGACTGACTCCAGCGTGCTGCTGCCATGGCAACGAGTTCACCGCAGGGAGGGAGAGTGGATAGATAGGGGACTGGCTTTTGCTTTGTTGGAGAGCAATGTCTGCTGTTACCAGGGTAACCAGTTGGAAAATCGAGGGTAATGAAGAAACAAACCTAACACAGTTTAATGCATTATATTAGATGAATGCATTATGGCTCAAACTGGCGCTTATGTAAAAGAATACTAAATCACACATTTGCAACATGCCTAATACAGTAGTGTTTTTACAAATAACTTATTAGACATTTGACTTGTACTGTTTGTCTATATGTCCGGTCTCCAGACTGCTCCTAAATGGGGGCATTTCACCCCTAAAATTTGACACAGTGCAAGTAAATTTTTCATAACTTTTGCAGATTTAAAAAAAATAGAAAAAAAAAAAAGACAAAAGAAAAAAACATTATTATTACTGAATTTTTTTGTGGCTGACAATTTTTGACAAACTTGTACTCCACACTTAAGCCAAAATGTTGCTAAATCATTGCATTTATCAGTAATATAGTCAAATTGACACGATGTGAAAACATAGACAGAGTTTCTCCAGCTCATGGAAAGTTAAATTCAAGACTTATTAATGTTGTTTGAGACGGGGGCAGGCAAAACATGAAGTCAAGTAGCGTGATCTAGTCGTTGCTAAAAGTCACACCCAATCAATCTTATGACATCAAACAAGTGGAGCCACGTAAACAATAGAGTATTGGAAAGTGGTATCACTTGATTTGTACCAAATGGTCACATTTTGCAACTAAAATTAAAGCCAGTACTAGTATTATTTTCATCTACAGCACATGCGCAACTAGTAACATTGCAGATTTTTTTCAGCAGGGCCAAAAACCAAAAGTGGTTTTTGCCATGTGACAAAAATTTTTTGCCATGTGGCAAAATTTTTTGCCACGAGGCAATTTTTTTTTTTTGCCATGTGGCAAAAATTTTTTTGCCATGTGGCTAATTTTTTTTTGCCTTGTGGCATTTTTGGGGGTTAAAGAAAATGCCACATGGCCAAAAAATGCCACATGGCAAAAAAGAAATTAGCCACATGGCAAAATTTTTTGCCACGTGGCAAAAACCTTTTGCCACATGGCATAAAAAATGCCACTTGGCAAAAAAATGTTGTCACATGGCAAAAAAAATGGCACGTGGCAAAAACCTTTTCCCATGTGGCAATTTGCCACATGGCAAAAACCTTTTGCCACATGGCATAAAAAATGCCACTTGGCAAAAAAATGTTGTCACATGGCAAAAAAAATGCCACATGGCAAAGAAAAAATTGCCACATGGCAAAAAAAAAAAATGCCACATGGCAAGAAAAAATGCCACATGGCCCAGTGTTGTTAATAACGGCGTTAGTATACTATCTTCAATAAAATATGAAAACCTATAAATGTTTGGGTGATTTTAGTTAAAGCAGACACTGTTTTTTCATCTATGTGACTTTGACAAAGATCAGATCACATTTCATGGTGATTTTATGCAGAAGTGTGAGAAAATCTAACAGGTTCAGATACTTTTTCATACCACTGCAGATGCTACAATATAAAAAATGTTTTTGTTTGTTTTTTATTACCAAAAATAGTCTCTTGTCCTAAACCTTTCTTGAATGATGTATCCATAAACTGTGTGTTTTTTTGTTGTTGTTTTTTTTTAAATCACAACAACTAGACCAAACATAGAAGACGGAAGAAATTCAAGCCTCACCTGTATATTGAAAAATATATCTATATCTATCTATCTATCTATCTATCTATCTATCTATCTATCTATCTATCTATCTATCTATATATATATATATATATATATATATATATATATATATATATATATATATATATATATTAGGGGTGTGACGGTACACACAAGTCACGGTTCAGTACAGTAGGAAAAAAACTTTTTTCTCACAGCGTTTGAAAGTTTGTATACCATTACACTCTTATATATAGTTGAAATTAAAAAAAAAAATTTAAAAAAAAATTAAAAAGGTAAAAAGGCTGACCTATGTTTTTTGGGGAATGGAAAAGAGTTCAATTCAGTTACTATAAACATATTTGATGTGACAGAGGGTATAGAATGGATCTTGTAATAAAGTGTAACATGAAAAGTAACTTCAGTTACTTTGCCGAGTAACTAATTACTCTTATGTTAAGGTAACTGAGTTACTATCTCAATTACTTTTTGGTAGAAAGAATTTGTGGCTGTCATTAATTATTTTTTTAAAGTAAGATTAACATCACTATTCACAGTTAAATCCATTAGTTGGTGGTAATGTAACGAGCTGGTTTGCCAAGGCAAAATACATCAGAAGAAAAAGAAGGGGTAGGTGGGCGCTTTGTGGAGCGGGTCAGGGGCTCGACACACAGGAGGAGATGAGCGACGGCGAAATGCGAAAGTCATCGCTATTGAGCTGAAAGCCAACACACAGGGTGCGATGCGACTGCAGCGGCAATCGACAGCGACACGCACCACCCGCTACCTGTGCGTTATCGCTCGCCTTTGATTAGCTATAAATTTGAAGAGCATTTTAAAATTTCCGGTCTTTTCTGAGCTCCAATAACTTTTCATACTACTGCTTTTTTATTTATGTCCCGGAAATCATGCCGAGATGTATCATAAAGTAGATGCTGTCTACACACTGCTAAAATGATACGCTCCTGCATTTTGACAAAGTGTGGCGTGTGGATGACAATTTCCGGGTTGGCCAGTGTCATCACAGGTGATTTGTCGGTCAATAAATCTGTTGCTGACGGCGATAGAAATACAACAAAATTCCCATGTTAATCTAATTTCTAAGTAGTATACTGGTTAATGTCACAACTGATACAGAATCAGTTAAACAATGAAAATTTGAGGAAAAACTTTTCATGTGAATTTACAGTGTCCGCCCCTGAATCTTCTGCTTGCGCACCTTAAATTTAAAGTTAGGGGCCACTGTGCTCCTAGTAAAAAATGTTAGTTTGGAGCCCTTCTATACGTACCTCGCAGCTGACTGGCATGCAGCCCAAACCTCCCGCACTAAAGTCAGCTAGCATAGCTTTCAGCTAACCCAAGACTCCAATGAGGGCAAACAGTCCAGAAACTACTGATGGTTGTCAAGTGTGTTACAGTCTGGAGTCCATCCTTGCCAGGACTGAAAAAAAAAATAGCTTGCCTTCCACGAGCTACAATCAATATACTGATTGTTGCGTGCAATAGTGATGAAGTATCAAGTGTGAAAGCACGCTAAGAGGCTTTTCAGGCGACCACACCCTGCAAGCATTACACTATCCGACTAGAGTGTTCGCTGAAAACTGGAACGTAACTTGCCTACACATCAATGCTGCCCTAAAACTGTCTATTTAGCACATCCCCTCCTTCCACAACAATCCCACTACTACCACTCGAGAATGATTTTCATCCAAATAAAATCAGTTTTACCCCTTCCTCCGAGAATTTGATTGATTGGAGCATTATCATATTTGTTCATACAGATTTGTGATGCAAAGCACTTGGACTGCAGCTATTGATTTCTTAAAGTAATTGATTATTTAGTTCAAATAATCGAGTAATCAGATTAGGAACATTTAATGCGTTCCAGAATACATTTTAGCAGATGTTAAACAAAGCCTTGCTAAGATTGCACTTTCAAAAGAACATTCAAACTACGTGGAATTGCACTTTCATTTCACAAGAGCAATAAACGCATTTAAAAATAAATAGAAGATACCAATAAAAAGATACCAGAGCGTAGCCTCAAACGGTATTTAAAAAAATTAACAAATAAGGATCAAACTACAACAAAAGAACAATTGGTTAACTTGTGTAGCAAAAGTCCGCTAGCTTAAATGCTATAAAATGCTAACGTTTTTACAGTGCTCTTAACAAATGGTTCAAATACATATTCCCACAAAAAACTGCTAAATATACCTCTAAACATAGACTTCATAATGTTGACGGGACATAGGGCGCAGGGCCGATTAATAGGAGGGCATTGTTGGCGTGGCCGTCAAAGCTGACTGAGTGGAATCACAGAAAAACTGCTTTTTTTCGTTGAAAATTCTTGTGAATAAATCCTTAAATCCCTGAAGTCTTAATAGATATAGACGCAAAACAGTCTCGCTTCTTTGCTAAAAGCAAAAAAAAAAACAAAAACGTGCAGTTAGCATTTATTTTACGTAACTATGTCGAAGTACGATGCTAGTCTGTTAGTCCGTGTGGCGGCCGCCTTATGTAAAACAGAGCTTTTCTGGTGAAAATTATTGTGAAAAAATGCTTAAATCCCTGAATTCTTTATAGATATTAACGTAAAACAGTCTCGATTCTTTGTTAAAAGAGCAAAAAAAAAACAAAAAAACGGGCAGTTAGCATTTATTTTACGTAAATATGTCGAAGAATGATGCTAGTATATCATCAGACAATGTGGCGGCAGCCTTACTGTCCCTGACAAAAGTCTTGTCACTTATCCATTTTGTAGAAACAATTGTTAATAACCTGACTTTTAATTATTCAATTGGTTTCAGAAATGGCTCATATGAAAGCTAAGACCCTCCCAAATGATGTTGAATGTACAAAAATATCACTGAAGAAAGATTTATCATTTAAAGAAGACATAAAGGTCAAATTTTGGCAACACAAAAGTTTTGTCGCCTACAGAAAGTGTGAAAATTGAACAAAAAATGTACTTCAAATACAAAAATATGTTACATAACATAAGCGAATTAAGTAGTGTTGCTGTGAGATCCAAATTTAATATTTTGTATGACTTCCATGGGCTTCGGCAAGGATTCATACAATTTATTGATGAAGTCATCAGGAACATCAAAGAAAGCAGTCTTGCATGCCTCCCAGAGTTCATCAACATTCTTGAGTTTCGTCTTCCATGCTTCCTCTTTCATCCTACCCCAGACTTGCTCAATGATGTTCATGTCTGGTGACTGGGCTGGCCAGTCCTGGAGGATCTTGATCTTCTTTGCATTGAGAAGCTTTGAGGTAGGGATTGAAGTATGTGATGGAGCACCACCCTGCTGCAGAATTGTCCCTTTTTATGGTTTTCTTGTATTTCTTGTATTCTTGTGAAATAATGAAAACAATAACAATTACCTTGAATCCTCAAACAAATCCCTCCTGAGAAAATCCTTCCTGTTCGTATGCGGTACAGCATTTGTAATTTTTCACCTAAATCCGGCGTTGGATTGCTACACGTGTCGCTGCGACCGATTGCGAATAACTGAAGTGGATTGTGGGATGGCCCCTTACTTGAAAGCGTGGCGCAGTGAAGGTCGAATCTGACCTGACAATATCATTATGAAGTCAATGCTCTAAACAAGGGGTGTCCAAACATTTTGCAAAGGGGGCCAGATTTGGTGTCGTAAAAATTTGGGGGGCCGACCTTGGCTGACGTTTTTTACGTAGAACAATTAGGGCTGTCAAAATCATCGCGTTAACGGGCGTTAATTTTTTTTAATTAATCACGTTAAAATATTTGACGCATTTAACGCACATGCCCTGCTCAAACAGATTAAAATGACAGCAAAGTGTCATTTTCACTTGTTACTTGTGTTTTTTGGTGTTTTTCCGCCCTCTGCTGGTGCTTGGGTGCAACTGATTTTTATGGGTTGCAGCACTTTCAGGCTTCAGCACCATAGTTATTATTGACATCAACAATGGCGAGCTACTAGTTTATTTTTTGATTGAAAATTTTACAAACTTTATTAAAACTATACATTAAGAGGGGTTTTAATAAAAAAATTCTATTACTTGTACTAACATTTATCTTTGAAAAACTACAAGTCTTTCTATCCATGGATCACTTTAACAGAATGTTAATAATGTGAACGCCATCTTGTTGATTTATTGTTATAATAAACAAATACAGTACTTATGTACAGTATGTTGCATGTATATATCCATCTTGTGTCTTGTCTTTCCATTCCAACAATAATTTACAGAAAAATATGGCATATCTTATAGATGGTTTGAATTGTGATTAATTACGATTAATTAATTTTTAAACTGTGATTAACTCGATTAAAAATTTTAATTGTTTGACAGCCCTAAGAACAATATATTTAAGCAAATTTTAGCAAGCTATTCGGTGCGTCACATTTGCTTTATTATTTTTTAAATTATTTAATTAATAATTTCAACAATCTTACAACTCGCCTATGTGGCGTTCTCTTTCGACTCTCGGGCTCTTGCGAAATACTACTGTGAAATAAACTAGCGTCAAGTTGCTTCAATTTCTCACAACGTATCTTCCCTGTAATCTTGTCGTACATGTCGGCGTGTCTTGTTTGGTAATATCGCCTCATATTGAACTCTTTAAAAACAGTGACTGTCTCTTTGCAAATGAGGCGGACACAGTTGTTGCGTATTTTAGTGAAGAAATAGTCCAATTTCCACCTATCCTTGAAGCGTCGGCCGTCACAGTCAACTTTTTTTGTTGTTGTCGTAATTTTAGAAAATTGGGAGTCAAGGGTCACCACGGGTAATGTTGCTTAGAGTGTTGCTGCCTTTTAGTGGGTAAATGATGAGTAGCATTTAGTGTGTAAGCTACTTCATATGCTTGTAGCATTACTGCTGACCAACTTATTAAGTCTGTGTGCGGGCCAGACGTTATTGATTTTAGGACAGAGGCTGGGGGCCGGATGAAATTTGACCACGGGCCGCATTTGGCCCCCGGGCCGGACTTTGGACATGTCTGCTCTAAACTAAATTAAAAAGGCCGAAAATTGCATGGCATTATGCTGGACCTAGTTTTAACCGGTATACTAAATCAATACATCTTCCAAAATCTATTGCTTTTAAGTTAATTTCATAACATTTTAGAATTGTGGCTTTTAATGTCCTCCCGTTAGTTTGTCTTTTTTTTTTCTTAACGCTCCCAAAAATGTTTTTGTCAGTAAGTAAAAAGGACCAGTCTCAGACTGAATAATCCTCTTTGGGTTAATCGAGGTAAAGCTCCTTGACTTTTGCTGAGGCAAACTCTTTAACTCCATTTTGGCCGCTCTCGTAATAGACGTCATATGACAGGAGGCTGAGTTTGAAAGGCCTAAAGGAGTGAAAGACTTATTGCAAGTGTGAGGAAAAGAAAGAGTCGAGCAGGAACGGCAAACATTCGTCCGACGTGATGTCGTTGATCCTGATCTGCTCAGACCTTCCAGGGTCACGTCCTACTTTGTCACTCCCAGTGACTGCATACTGCTTTACGAGCGGAACAAAAAATATGATAAATCCCAAACGCATAATCTGTGTAATGTAGTTATAGCTATAATAAAGTACATCACTCACATAGAATGTTAATTGGGGATTTTACTGGTGAGTTCAAGGTTTGCTGCGAATGTTACTTAATTAACAAAAAAACTGTTACCCGGCTTGCGTATATGCTGAATGATGGAAAGTCCATTCACACAAAGTCATTCTTGAAAGGAATTATGGGACATACGTGGTCAAATGTGTTGCTGTTATGCATCTTCCTGCATTGAGGGTTGAGGATTTTGTAGTTTTTTTTTTTCTAGTGGGTGCAGGATTTGATCAGATGGCTACAAACTAGGGCTGGGCGATATGGCCTTAAACATGTATCACGATAAATTGAGCAGATTTATCTCGATAACGATAAATGACGATAAATTCGCCCAAGCGTACTGTTATATAATTTGAAAATCTGAATCAATGCATGAAATACAGATTAACTGTTTCTTGATTTATTTACCAGCATTCAATTTCATATACTGTATTTAACAATTGTAAATGCAGTCTAAACATTAAGTTTATAAAAATGTAATGTAAGCAATAAGAATTCAAGTATGAACATTTATAACAGCGTGTATGACTTGAACAATGTACATTATCAAAATCAATATGCCTGTGCAAACATGTCATTGTAACACAAATGACTTGCAGCTTGAACAGTACACTTCAAAAAGACAACTTGTTAATGGCTGCTGTGACATAATTATTAAATACAAGTGTTTACATTATGGTTTCAGGGTCCCCCCCAGTGCATTTTTTAATAAATGCACGCACAAATGAAACCCCAAACAAACAGAGAGAGACACACACACATTAAAGCTATATTGATCTTCTTCAAATGAAACGCTTAAGATTTTATGATAGCAATAATGACACAGAAATAAGCACATACAGAAAAATAGCTGGGGCCATTTCTCGGTCATTATAAGTTTCGCCGTTGGATTGTACTTTAAGCTGAATGCTTTACCATCACAAAAGCTATCAGAGGAATCACACACAGACAGATACAAAATAATGCCACATAGTAATTGCTAGATGCAGTCCGTGCCCAATCCACTCATTAAGTTCAGCCGTTTCGACAAGTTAGAGCCGCTATCCGACTACATCACGTTCATTTGTAGCGTTAGCCGCTAGCTAGCGTTAGCCTGGCTACCAGTAGAAAGCACTGAAAGCACCATCTCCGGAAATTGTGAGAACAGCAGGGAGGACAGCGGGTGAAAGCCCGTCTGGATGCCACCAAGAGTCTACTAAATGTCGGTTAAAAGTTTGGTGAACCTCCCTTAAGCCACACTCCATCACGTTTTGCTTGTAGCGTTAGCTGCTAGCGTTAGCTTACTGGGCTTTTGTTTGATTGGCTCCTTGATGATCACGTGACTCCCTACGTAAGCCCATTGACGGTTTCTTAAAGGGGAATGAACATAGACGGACAACACAGAATCAAAGCGGGATGAAAAGACTATATTTTCTTGTTTTATTAATTTACCGAATTTACCGACATGGTCAAAATTACGTCGGTCATCGTTAAGAATTTCGGTGACGGTAAATTTTCGGTTTACCGCCCTGCTCTACTACAAACTAAAGCATTTGGTAGGATTAACACAAACCACACGCAAAGCCTTCAATGTTGAGGAAAAAAAAGGATAGCTACATATGTATTACCAAAAATGGACCATATTCTCTTACTGCTCAATACAGTGGTGTGAAAATCATTTTGGTTAGCTGGCCACATTCATAGCAATTTTCTCATGTGGGCCTGACCGGTTTATTTTTCACCAGTTAACTTCAGTCAAAATGGACTGGACGTCTAGCGCCGTCAGTCGCACTGAAATATGAGCATTCACAGCCAGTCCTCCCAGTTTAAGAGAGCTGGCTGTCTAAAGTTGTCAATTGAAGTTAATTTGAGTTCACTTCCTGCTAGTGCTGCAAAGATTAATTGATTAACTGGAGTAATTTGATTAGAAAAAAGCTTCGAACTAAATTTGCTGCTGCGAGGATTCGTTTAATTAGAGAGGCCTTGTGATACCTTGTTTTCAAAGTGTTAGCATTTAGTTTTAATGATTCGGGTGGATATACTGCCCTCTAGAGGCAACAGTAAATATGACATAACTTATATAGCATAGCTGGATCCAGCTGCTCCCTGTTAAGACCAACATAAGGCAGAAGGGGCCGAGAACGAAAAGCGGTATTTGGTATGCGGCAAAATTGATTTTGCCAAGTAGCATTTATTTTTTGCCATGTGGAAAAATGTATTTTGGCATGTGGCATTTTTTTTTTTGGTATGTGGCAAAATGGATTTTAGCATGTGGCATTTTTTGGTATGTTGCAAAATGGATTTTGGCATGTGGCACTTTTTTGGTCATATATGTGGCCAAATTGATTTTAAGATGTGGCAAAATGCATTTTGGCATGTGGCATTTTTTTGGCCATGTGGCATTTTTTTTTTTTTTTTTTTTTGGTATGTGACACAATAGGTTTTGGCATGTGGCATTTTTTTGGGGTATGTGACAAAATGGATTTTGACATGTGGCATTTTTTTGCAATGTGGCATTATTTGGGGTATTGTAAGTGGCAAAATTGATTTTGCCATGTGGCATCTTTTTGCCACGTGGCAAAATGTATTTTGGCATGTGGCATTTTTTTTTGTATGTGGCAAAATATTTTGGAATGTGGCTTTTTTTTTAATTTTATTTTTTTAATTTATTTATTTATTTTTTTTGCCATGTGGCATTTTTTGGTTATGTGGCAAAATTGATTTTGCCATGTGGCAAAAAGTATTTTGGCATGTGGCATTTTTTTGCCATGTGGCATTTTTTTGGGTATGTGGCAAAACGGATTTTGGCATGTGGCATTTTTTTTTTTGTCTTTGACAAATTCAATTTTGCCATGTGACAAAATATGTTTTGGCTTTTTTTTTTTTTTGTATGTGACTAAATGGATTTTGGCATGTGGCATGTTTTGCCGTTGAGCATTTTTTGGGGTACTGTATGTGGCAAAATTGACGTTCATAGCCGTCAATGGCATAGCTTGACTTGGATGCCAATTGCATGTCAATGCAATGGTACGGTCAAAAATCACAGCCACACAGGTTTTTCTGCCATTTAAAATGAATGGAAAATTTGGACATTCATAGCCGTCAATGGCAAAGCTTGACAAAAAAAAATGCCACATGCCAAAAAAAATCCTACATGAAAAAATCAATTTTGCTAGTTACAAAAAAAAAAATCCCACATGGAAAAAATAATGCCACAAGCCAAAATACATTTTGCCACATGGCCAAAAAAATGCCACAGGCCAACATCAATTTTGCCACATACCAAATACCACCTTTGGTTCTCATTGTCTCTAACATAAGGTTGTATTTGAAGTTTTTGTTTGAGCTCATATGATTGTTTATACATTTGTAATTTAGTTTAGAGGTGTATTTAGCAGTTTTCTTGTGGGAATATGTGTTTGAACGATTTGTTAAAAACATTGTTTAAAAAAAAAAAGTTAGCATTTTATAGCATTTAAGCTAACGGACTTTTGCTATGCAAGTTAGACAATTGTTCTTTTGCACTTCGAACCACATTCAATAATTTTTTAATTCCGTTTGAGGCTAAACTCATGTAATTTCATTTATTTTTAAATGCATTTATTGCTTTTGTGAAATGAAAGTGCAATTCTGCATAGTTTGAAAAAACACTCTGGAATTCTTTATTTTGTATTCGCATTTAATGCTCTTTTGAAAGCGCAATCTTAGCAAGCCTTTGTTTTACATCTCTTAAAATTTATTCTGCAACGCATTGAATGTTCCTAATCCGATGACTCGATTATTCTAACTAACTAATTGATAGAATAATCAATTACTTAAATAATCGTTAGCTGCAGCACTACTTCCTGTACATTTTGGGGTATCTTGGGGTAACTTCCTGTACATTTTGGATATTTCCTCTTGCGTATAGGGCATTTTGAGTGTGCTTCTTGTTCATTGGTCACTTCCTGTTGATTTATGTTCACTTCCTGTTGGTTTTGGGACAAAGTGCACAAGTGATCTAACCGTGATCTCCGATTGTACAGCTCCAATGTCAAAATAAAAGCATGTGATACTGTATGTACAGAGCAAACGAGCTACAAGGTGCCAGTCAGGGACAGAACAAGCCCGTGACATGAATTGGATCCCCTGGAAGCGGCCCGCAGGCCATACGTTTGACACCACTGGCTTAATTCCTGACAGAAAAGCAGTTCAAGTTAACAAATAATATGCTTAACAAGTAGTATGCTAATACAAACATAAAAATAACACAAAGCACCAAAAATAGCACCTCTCTCTCTCACTCTCTCCGTTTCTCTCCACAGGAAACTGTCTTTTGGTTGCTTGCTCTAATTCAAAAAGGATGACAGAATGTTTTAATGTTATTTTCAACTTGGATGGAGGCAAGAATATTTCCCGCTGCCTCTTTTTAGTTTTAGTTGATGATTGGGGAAATTACTGGACAACTCCCAGGTTAGACAGGATGTTAGGAGCTTCTGTTACATTCGGGTGGAAGGGAGGTTTCTATGTGGGACGCAAGGGCGGTTGAGACCCCGTAGGAAGTTTGCAACCATGCTTCTGTTTTCTCTCAGTTGCATAGAGACCAAATATTTACCCCAAAAGCTACTGGTTTTTTTTTTGTGTTTTTTTTTTTACAGTTGAGAAAAAAATGACACATTTCAGCTAATTGCAGTAATAGAAGTACACCGACATATAGGGCATGTGTTTTGGTGCCATCTTGAATGCACACTGGTTGCTATGGTGAATCACATCTGGGCAGGCCACGTTGTGTTTTGTTTGCACACAAGCCCACTTTGTGGCAGGACGCGCTGATCGTATGAGCCCGAGCTCATTTCCTGGCTTGGTTTTTTTTTTTGCTGCACAGTCCCTATGGAAGCAACGGAGCGTTTGGGGGCAGGGGGCTGGCTCAAGAGGGGGGGATTAAAGGTTGACAGAGCGGCGCTGTAAAGGAAGCACGAGGGAAAGGAAGAACCAAACCTAGAAATGTGATGGCCTCTTTGGCGCAAGCTGAAGTAAGATATATAATGGAATTGCTGTTTTTCCAATTACGGTTTTACAGCAGCAATGTGGATTAGGGTTGTTCCGATCATGTTTTTTTGCTCCCGATCCAGATCGTTTTAGTTTGACTATCTGCCGATCCCGATATTTCCCGATCCGATTGCTTTTTTTTTGCTCCCGATTCAATTCCAATCATTCCCGATAATTTTTCCCGATCATATACATTTTGGCAATGCATTAAGAAAAAAATGAATAAATCTCGGACGAATATATACATTCAACATACAGTACATAAGTACTGTATTTGTTCATTATGACAATAAATCCTCAAGATGGCATTTACATTATTAACATTCTTTCTGTGAGAGGGATCCACTGATAGAAAGACTTGTAATTCTTAAAGGACTTTGTATATTGTGACCAGAGGTTGCGCTAGACTTTTTCGTTGTCTGTCATTTTGACTGACAGGTTCATAAAAATCCGGTCATAATCTATTTTTACCTGTGACTTAAATTTTTTAAAATGATAATAATGACATATTCAATAGTATTTAGTTTTCATTCATTTTTAAATAATATTCTGTCCGAACAAGCTTAACAGAGAATCCACACCGTGCCATCACACATCAAGCAGATGAATATGTAACTTTTTCTCCGCAGTGACAAAAACAGCTGACTGTGGTCCCAGTAGGTAGGCTACATATGGAACAATGAAACTAACAGTTCACCTGCTGTGGCCTGAACGCAGTCCCACACCTTCCTCCTGGTGCGCATGGATTTGAATTGCGTGCCCGCTTGTGCGTAATCAAATGTCTCAAGTGGGATTGCTGCAGAGGCTATTGTCATGAGGTTTTGGACTTTTGCCTCGGACAGATGACTTCTCATGGCCGTTTTGATGCAGTTGTGGAGGCTGAATCCGCGCTCTGCGGCCACACTCTTTTTTCACCTCTTTTATCAACACCATCGTCGTTTTGGGGCTTTTTGAAGAAACTTCGGACACTCAGTTGCCTTGACATTTTTCCGAGTAAGGCCAACGACGTCATGCATCAAGAGAGACAATAGCTAATTAATACGCTCACTCGCCACCCTGTGGTCTGGGGTGTGAATTGCAACCTGTCAAAATGACAGATGGACTTCAGTTTTTTCCGTCACCATTTTAAAAAACCGGTCAACGACGGAAAATATTCGGTTAACGCGACCCCTGATTGTGACTAAATATTGCTATCTAGTGTATTTGTTGAGCTTTCAGTAAATGATACAGTAGCCATGCATGATGGGAAGTGCAACCATGACTGTGCGTATTGGCACCAATTGATATATCTTCTCTGTGTTGGGAAATAACATAGGGTGTTAAGAAAAAGATCAACTACTACCTTTCTTCCCCACATTGCTTTCCCACGATATTTCTAAATGTTGAGGGAGGGATTTGAAGGCTTAAGCCAATCAAAAAAAGGCTCCAAAGACTGCCAAAATTCATTTATTTCATTTTACGCTGCCTTTTAGCTCTATATATAGGTAAAATCGGTGCCATTACAGATTGAACGCGACAATGCGTGAGTGGGTCGTGCAGCGCATGTGTTAATTGCATTAAATATTTTAACGTGATTAATTTAAAAAAATTAATTACCGCCGTTAATGCGATAAATTTGATAGCCCTACTTTAAGCCAAAACTAAAGACTTTGAATGAGTGTAGACATTTTGTCTGTAACGTTAAATACAATTAGAAAATGATTTAATTGAAAAAAATATATATATTAAAAAAAGGCATGTCCGATATTTTTTTGCCGATTCCGATACTTTGATCGGACCCGATTGATCGGGATGCCGATCGATCGGGACATCTTTAATGTGGATGGTAAAACACATGAGTAATAAAGACAAAAAAAATTATAATTAATTGCTACGCTGGCGACGTAACCCAAATTTCCGCGTAAATCGGAATTAACCCTTTAAACACCCCTCAAAAAACCCCAAATCTCAAAATAATTATTGAAAAACAAGTATTATACTTTGAGCGCCTTGAAAGGTGGAAAAGCGCTATATAAGTATAACACCATTTACCATTCATTGCACTGTCCTCGCCAGAGGTGGGCAGTAACTCTTTACATGTACTCTGTTACATTTACTTGTGTATCTTTTCGATCAAAAAAAAAAAAGTTTATTCAATCAAAAAAAGTCGCTTGAATGCAAAAAAAAATGTGTTTGAATGCAAAAATAAATTTGAAACTCAAAAATATGCATGTGAAAGATTGTTTCTGGTGGACACCAGATAGCTTAAATTTATTTTATTTTTGTCCATGTCCCTTTAGAGGCTCCATAAAAAGTTCACAAATGTTGCTTTAAAGTTAAATACAACTAACTGCATTTAAGCAGCAGTTGTTTCGAATACCACTAGAGGGAGCCAGTACTTGTATCACACTTTGACACTTAGTAGTTTTTTTTTGTGTGGCAGGGTTCCTGCCACCCTCCTTTAAGTTAATTTGTGCCGATGAAAGTGTTACAGACCCCCTCAGGCCATAACAGAGGTGTCATTCAACTAGTTGTCAATCGACATACCATCACAAATGTTATGACAATATTTTATAATGGTTGAATCGTTAGATAGAATAGAAATAAAATAAATTTAAGCAACTTGGTGCGCACAGATTGTTTCTAGTGCACACCACTGTTGTCTGGTAAACATCATTATAGAGCATTTCAGCTAGCAGACTTTTGCAATGCACGTTAGCCAATTGTTGTCAACATTATCATTACATAGCATTTAGGCTAGCTGACTTTTGCTATGCCAGTTAGCCAATTGTTGTACACATTAGCATTATATTGCATTTTAGCTGACGGACTTTTGCTACGCAAGTTAGTCAATTGTTGTAAACATTAGCATTATATAGCATTTAAGCTAGCGGACTTTTGCTATGCAAGTTCGCCAATTGTTATAAACATTAGTATTATAAAGCATTAAGCTAGCGGACTTTTGCTACGCATGTTAGCCAATTGCTGTAAACATTAGCATTATATTGCATTTTAGCTGGCGGACTTTTGCTACGCAAGTTAGTCAATTGTTGTAAACATTAGCATTATATAGCATTTAAGCTAGCGGACATTTGCTATGCAAGTTTGGCAATTGTTGTAAACATTAGCATCATATAGCATTTAAGCTAGCGGACTTTTGCTATGCAAGTTAGCCAATTGTTATAAACATTAGCATTATGAAGCATTTAAGCTAGCGGACTTTTGCTATGCCAGTTAGCCATTTGTTGTACATATTAGCATTATATTGCATTTTAGCTGGCGGACTTTTGCTACGCAAGTTAGTCAATTGTTGTAAACATTAGCATTATATAGCATTTAAGCTAGCGGACTTTTGCTATGCAAGTTAGCCAATTGTTGTAAACAGTAGCATTATATAGCATTTAAGCTAGCGGACTTTTGCTATGCAAGTTAGCCAATTGTAATAAAAATTAGTATTATAAAGCATTTAAGCTAGCGGAGTTTTGCTATGCCAGTTAGCCAATTGTTGTAAACATTAGCATTATATAGCGTTTAAGCGAGCGGACTTTTGCTATGCAAGTAAGCCAGTTGCTGTAAACATTAGCATTATATAGCGTTTAAGCTCGCGGACTTTTACTATGCAAGTTAGCCAATTGCTGTAAACATTAGCATTACATAGCATTTAAGCTAGCAGACTTTTGCCATGCAAGTTAGCCAATTGCAACGATTGGCTAACAATTGCAACGATTGGCTAACTTTCATAGCAAAAGTCCGCTTGCTTAAACGCAATAAAATGCTAATATTTACCAGAGTTTCTCGTGTGCACTAGAAACAATCTGGTGCGAACAAGAAAATATCTGGTGTGCACCTGCTTGTTTCTTGTGCGCACTAGATTGCTTGAATTAAATTGAACATTTTATTTTTGTCGATGCCCCTTCAGGGGCTCCATAAAAAGTTCCCAAGTGTTGCTCTAAAGTTAAATACAACTAACTGCATTCAAACAGTAGTTGTTTCGAATCCCACTAGAGGGAGCCAGCACTTTTATCACACTTTGATAATCACTGTTGGGCGATTATGAACATTTTAAGGGTGAAGTCATTGCTGTCTCATTGATGTCCCTGATGCCCCCGGGCTTGGCCGTTTCATTGCAATTGCACGCTGTTATAAAGCTAACTCGTGCTACTAATTTCGTCTGTCATCTGGCATGCGCGCCGGAAACAGAAGGCCAGAAACGGAAAGAAAAAAAAAATCCGATCGTGATTCCGATGCTACATCGAACGAATGCAACGACAAAGCGACCAAGCAATGCGGCAACAATGAAAACACAATGGAGGTGTCTGCAGTTGGAAGACAAACCAGAGGCGCAGCTGTCTTAACTGGCCTTCACTCAACCTCCGCCCTGCATGCTGTGACACAACCGTTCGCCTTCTTGAAATTCACAATTCCAGACACTCCTTTCCCTATGCCGCTTTATCCCACATCATCCCAAAATGGGCGTGTGCCTCCCATCATCCCCCCCTGCCCCCACCCTCTCCTCTCCTCGCCTTCCATCCACCTTCCCTGCCTTTTCACTCTCTCCTCTGCACCACACAAGCCTGCAACATCAACGCTAAGCTTGGAAAGAGAAAAATCCCTTTTGGAATTACGTTTGATTATTTGCCAAACTCTTCCAACACGATGGCATTAAAGGATATACTGTAATATAATAGGATAACATGACTGTTGAGCAAAATGGCATCAAATCTCAGTAAAAATGCATCTCCTTGAATCCTGCACAATACAAAACAAACATTCTAAAAGATTTTTTTGCGTTACAATGGAAACGATTTGAATTGATGGAGATGAAAACATGAAGTGAGCTCTGTATTACAGTGATTACATGGGCGAGTCCCTCAACAAAGAGACAGGACATCTTTAGGAAAAATGCATTAAAACAATGTCCTTCCCGCAGAATAGAGGCTGACAGACACAATAATATTCATATAAATCCTACTTTTTTAAAAAGCGATTCTGCAACAATGTCCAAATTAAGGTTGCAGCAGCCCAGGCTAATGCAGTGATTTATCCCAGCCATCAAAGTTCCCAATTCCCTGAAGCGTCGTCAACTACTCACCGTGATCTTCGGAATGTTCTTCTTCCCTTGATAAGACATTCTTTCTTTTTTTCTGCCTTTCTTTTGAATCAAAAACACAACAAGAGGCGTAAAATGATGATGATAATTCCCCTCTTGGACGGATGCTGGATGTGGAATGTTCCGGGAATGTCAGTGAAGCACGATGCGCGCGCACACACATACACACGCACACTCGCTCACAGAATCGCCAAGTGTTGCAGGAGCGTCAATGGTCGAAAGAGAATACAAAACGGCCCCGCCCTCAAATTGAAAGGGCGCAATGACATCAAGTTGTCTCTAGAGGACGCCAGAGAGAACAGCAAATATTCACTCCGAACGTTTATCAGAATATTCTCCATGATGGAGAATATTTTGATGGTGAACACATGGATGGAGACTCCATCCATATATAATATTTATTGATGTTAAAATGTCAAAATAGAAATGGAAACGACTATTTTAAATGACCTAAACAAGGACCTTTGAAATGCATACTATTTAGAGGTACAACAATCAATCGACTATGCGACAACCATAAGCGGATTTTAAGGGGGAGCCAGGGGGGCCAGCCCCCCCGGTGGCGAAAAATGTCATTGCATTTAATTGACTTTCCTACATATATTATATAAATGTTTAAAGCAATAAAACTGCAACAAAAATGAATGGAATGGACCAAAAAAATTTTTTTTTTATAATGGGTCAAAATTACTTTTCGAACAGATCACGTGACTAGCAACTTAGACAATCATTCGCTTTGCATATTAAAAAAACAATTTAAAAAAATTAAAATGATTTTTTTTCTTTGATTGAAAAAAAAATATATATATATATATATATATATTTTTTTTTTTTTTTTTTTTTTTTTTTATTGAAACAACTTTTTGGGGGATTAAATGATTTAGACACAAACGTCCTACCCAATATGGCCCAAATACAAAAATGATTGCTCCAATCAAAGAAAACTTTTTGGATGAAAAATTAAGTGTTCAAATGCAAATTTTTCAATCTCAAATATTTTTTCTCATTCAAATCCTTTTATCATCATTGCTACTATCAGTAACACAATGCGCCGCCAGGGACTCAAATATCTTGCACTCCCAGACGTGTCCCCCTGCTGAAGCCAGTACACGTCCAGGCCCGTCTGCGGTTCGCTAGAGAGCATTTGGATGATCCAGAAGAGGACTGGGAGAATGTGTTATGGTCAGATGAAACCAAAATAGAACTTTTTGGTAGAAACACAGGTTCTCGTGTTTGGAGGAGAAAGAATACTGAATTGCATCTGAAGAACACCATACCCACTGTGAAGCATGGGGGTGGAAACATCATGCTTTTTGGCTGTTTTTCTGCAAAGGGACCAGGACGACTGATCTGTGTAAAGGAAAGAATGAATGGGGCCATGTATGGAGAGATTTTGAGTGAAAATATCCTTCCATCAGCAAGGGCATTGAAGATGAGACGTGGCTGGGTCTTTCAGCACGACAATGATCCCAAACACACAGCTAGGGCAACAAAGGAGTGGCTTCGTAAGAAGCATTTCAAGGTCCTGGAGTGGCGTAGCCAGTCTCCAGATCTCAACCCCATAGAGAATCTGTGGAGGGAGTTGAAAGTCCGTGTTGCCCAACGACAGACCCAAAACATCACTGCTTTAGAGGAGCTCTGCATGGAGGAATGGGGCCAAAATACCAGCAACAATGTGTGAAAAGCTTGTGAAGAGTTACAGAAAATGTTTGGCCTCCGTTATTGCCAACAAAGGGTATATAACAGAGTATTGAGATGAACTTTTGTTATTGACCAAATACTTATTTTCCACCATGATTTGCAAATAAATTCTTTAAAAATCAAACAATGTGAGTTTCTGGTTGTTGTTGTTTTTTTTTTTTTCACATTCTGTCTCTCACGGTTGAGGTTTACCCATGTTGACAATTACAGGCCTCTCTAATATTTTCAAGTGGGAGAACTTGCACAATTAGTGGTTGACTAAATACTTATTTGCCCCACTGTACTTAAAACAAGCCTAAAACAACTTCATTAAATTGTGAAGGTAATTGAAAAGCAGTTACATTTATCCGATTAATCGTTTAATTAATTGTCAGATTAATCGAAGTAACGCTACTCTTACATGAGTAAAATTTTTGGCTACTCTACCCTCCTCTGGTCTATACTATCTCTGTCTCTCTATCTCCATCCATCCATCCATCCATGTAGAAAAGTAGACATTAATTATTGATACGATTGACTAATTTAGGGGCGAGGTCCACGTTTACGATATGGAAGTCATTATTGTTAAGACTAACGTCAATGTACACTTACGATGCAAAAATCCATATTAAAGCACAAGTGCACGCACACAAAATTATACACGCACCCACAAGGACAACATACATTGTTGAATATTTTTAGGATTACTTAGAAGCATTGTAATGGTTATGAAGATTTGGCCCTAGAAACTTAACAAACTTGTTGGGGTGTGCAGAGTGTACCTTGTGGGATTCCTATTTTTGCAAGTGTGCATTAATTTCCTTATTGACTTTACAGATGGAACACATAAGCCACAAATTAGTTCCCTCAATAAACAGTTGTGCATATACAGTATGTATATGGCGGAAAACACAGACAAGGCTGAAAAAGCAGTTTCTACTCTTGCACCCCTTTTTAAAATAAACTGCTATATTTTAAGCCAAAACAACTGTTGTGTTTGATAGAACTATATGTCTATATGCTGCCATGGCAGATTCATGGGGCATTAAGCCCCCGAAATATTTGTAATTTTTACGTTTTACCCTGGAAACTCCCGTTTACAGACGTCGCGCAAACGCTTTATTTCAACCTAGCCATAAAAAGAAGGTAAGTAAATATATTCATTATTCAAAATGTCTGTCATTTTTTCGCTTAGAATCATTAATTGATGTCTAATATTTCATTTAAAAAAAAAACAACAACTTTAAAAACATTATTTACTCGCATATTTTAAACTTTTAAACAAATTACATCCCAATGAAAAATTTGGCGTCTGTAAAAAAGTCACGGATATCTACCTCATAACTATCACTTAATTGTATTTTTTTTGTTAGTATCACATTTTCCCCGATATGTTAGATGATAAATAATCGTTCCAAACAAAGAAAAATTGAAAAACAACATTTAAAAGGGTAAATATATGAAAAAGAAAATCTCGACCAATCCTTGATGTCTGCGATTTCTGCATCGCGACCCTTGTTATATTACCATGTTTCACTCCTAAAATTAGGGTTGTTCCGATCATGTTTTTTTGCTCCCGATCCGATCGTTTTAGTTTGAGTATCTGCCGATCCCGATATTTCCCGATCCGATTGCTTTTTTTTTTTTTGCTCCCGATTCAATTCCAATCATTCCCGATCATTTTTCCCGATCATATACATTTTGGCAATGCATTAAGAAAAAAAATGAATAAAACTCAATTCAATTGCTCCAAGTATCTTTTTTTATTGTCCAACATGACATTGTTCCACTGCTTTGGATCAAAACAAAGCTTATCAGCACTGTGCCATAAAATATGTAAACAATAAACATGTAAACTAAAATATTGAGTGCAGAATAGTGCAATAACAAAAATCTTCAAAAGAGGTAGTTTACCTACTTACTAGGCTTAAAAGTGACATCACAATAAATGACAGGGGAGGATGTTTGTTGTTATTATGAACCAATCTTTAAACCAAAACTAAAGACTCTGGATGAGTGTAAGACATTTTGTCTGTAACGTTATATACAATTAGAAAAGGATTTAATTAAAAACAATATATATATTAAAAAAAGGCATGTCCGATATTTTTTTTGCCGATTCCAATACTTTGAAAATGACGTGGATGCCGATCGATTGAGACATCTCTACCTAAAATCCCCAACAAATTCAGTTGTGGCCATTCACAGCTGTGTCTTGACACTCGGTGATACATGCAACATGGAGTTTTTCGGTCGAAACAAGGTAAGCACGCGGTAATATCTCCTTAAAGTCATGGCGTCTTTAATTCTGCTCTCGCGTGCTCTCGCCTCCAGATAGGGTTTCGCTGTTTCAAAAAATTTTATTTTTAAAAAATGCCCTCCTGTTCAAAATTTTTCTTCCCCCATAAAATTTTACCCTTTCCAATGATGTATCACACGTTAATATCGGACAATTCTGAAATTTTGCCAAATTTGGGGTCTCAGATCGGAACTTCAAGTCACCAGAGTGTTTTCCGCCATATATAGATTTTTATGATTTACGAAATGAGAGCAAAAAAAACCATCATGATCAGTGTTTCGATGACTATTTTTCCAACATTCTTTTTTTTTTTCCTAAATGGAGGAGGGGTGAAATGATGTAGCAGCTGTCACAGAGCCTGTCCAGAACATGACACACCCACATACTATAATCTATCAACACGCTCTCACTCTCTCACCCACACACACACACACACACTCTGGATGCCCCCTAATGAAGCCATGTGACTCCATTGTTTGGACCCATGAAAGACCACCCTTTGCTTTCTCTACCCCAGATCTTTCCTACATTACTCAATCATCAGCTTTAATAGACGCATAGATATAAAACACATGCTTACACCCACAAACAGTTGTGGCAGTGTAAAACTGTACTAGTCAGACTGTACTAGTCTGTATATGCAGTACAGTATGTTCCTACTCTTAACTTCAACTGTATAAATCTTAGTTTAAATATACAGTATATTTTTAATAGGGCTGTAAAACGATTAAAATTTTTAATCGAGTTGATTACAGCTTAAAAATTAATTAATCGTAATTACTCGCAATTCAAACCATCTATAAAATATGTCATATTTTTCTGTAAATTATTGTTGGAATGGAAAGATAAGACACATGACTGATATACATTCAACATATGGTACATAAGTACTGTATTTGTTTATTATAACAATAAATCAACAAGATGGCATTAACATTATTAACATTCTGTTAAAGCAATCCATGGATAGAAAGACTTGTAGCTCTTAAAAGATAAACGTTAGTACAAGTTATAGAAATTTTATATTAAAACCCCTCTTCATCAGGGTTGTTGTTTTTTTTTGCTCCCGATCCGATCCCGATCGTTTTAGTTTGAGTATCTGCCGATCCCGACATTTCCTGATCGGATTGCTTTTTTTTGCTCCCGATTCAATTCCAATCATTCCCGATAATTTTTCCCAATATACATTCCTCATATACATTTTGGCAATGCATTAAGAAAAAAAATAATAAATCTCAGATGAATATATACATTCAACATACAGTACATAAGTACTGTATTTGTTTATTATGACAATAAATCCTTAAGATGGCATTTACATTATTAACATTCTTTCTGTGAGAGGGATCCACGGATAGAAAGACTTGTGACTTTGTATATTGTGACTAAATATTGCCATCTAGTGTATTTGTTAAGCTTTCAGTAAATGATACTGTAGCCATGCCCAAATGCATGATGGGAAGTGGAACCATGACTGTGCGTAGTGCTACCAATTGATATATCTTCTCTGAGTTGGAAAATAACATAGAGTGTTAAAAAAAAGATCAATTACTACCTTGCTTCCCCACATTGCTTCCCACGCTGTAATCGTAGAGAAAGGGGTTTTTAAGGCTTTAGCCAATTAAAAAAAAGGGTCCAAAAGCTTCCAAAATTCACTCTACTCATTTTACGCTGCCTTTTAGCTCTCTATATAGGTAAAACGGCGCCATTACAGATTGAGCGCGACAATGCGTGAGTGGGTCGTGCAGCGCATGCATTAATTGCGTTAAATATTTTAACGTGATACAATTTTTTAAAAATTAATTACCGCCATTATAGGGATAAATTTGATAACCCTACCTTAAGCCAAAACTAAAGACTCTGGATGAGTGTGACATATTATGTCTGTAACGTTAAATACAATTAGAAAACGAAGCCAAAACTAAAGACTCTGGATGAGTGTGACATATTATGTCTGTAACGTTAAATACAATTAGAAAACAATTTATTTAAAAAATATATATATCAAAAAAAGGCATGTCCGATATTTTTTTGCCGATTCCGATACTTTGAAAATGACGTGATCGGACATCCCGGTCGATCGGGACATTTATAATAAGTACTGTATTTGTTTATTATAATAATAAATCAACAAGATGGCATTAACATTATTAACATTCTGTTAAAGCGATCCATGAATAGAAAGACTTGTAGTTCTTAAAAGATAAATGTTAGAACAAGTTATAGAAATTTTATATTAAAACCCCTCTTAATGTTTTCGTTTTATCAAAATTTGTAAAATTTTCAATCAAAAAATAAACTAGTAGCTCGCCATTGTTGATGTCAATAATTACACCATGCTCATTCATGGTACTAGCCCATAAAATCATTTGGACCCAAGCGCCAGCAGAGGGCGCCAAACACCAAAAAACAAGTAACAAGCGGAGATTACACTGTACTGTCATTTTAATCTGTTTGAGCGGGGCATGTGTGTTAATTGCGTCAAATATTTTACCTTGATTAATAGATAATATAAATAATAAAAATTAATTAACGCGATAATTTTGATAGCCCTACTTTACACAAAACTACAATAATGGGCCAAAAAATAATGCTTAATTATTCTTATTTATGACTACTGTATAATTTATGAACACAATGATAATTTTGCCCAATTGCAACATCACACTTCTAATTTGTAAATTTTTGTATGACACTTCTTTGAAAATGGCTGGATTTGCTGTACTGTCCTGTATCATTTAGACACGCTAGAATTTAGTCAGTGTCACATCGCTGACACTTTATTTCAACATCCTCAGTGTTTGAAGTGCGCAGGTCTGCTTTGTCCTCAGTCTGACAACAACGTAGAAAGGTTAGTGGAGGGTTATTTGAACTGCAGCAGTAGCAGTATGGTGACTTTAATGCTGAATAATCAGCTGTAATGTGTTTTACAGCAGTGTTAGTAAATACAAGAAGTAAAAATGCTGCACTTAGCAAGGCTTGTGATCTGTACAGAACTGATTAGTCAACTTCTATCCATCATAAATCTAACCTGTTCTGTCACTTGTCAACAGATGCTCACATATCTGCCGAGTCATCGGTTTCCTGACGTTAGCACAAATGTTTTGCTTAGCTGAAATGAAAAAAATAAATAAATAAACACGGTACAGAACATTATTTTTACAATCTATCCTAATAGTCATCTTGAATACAGCCCTAAATTAGTGCCACCCCATGTACAAGTTCCAGAGCAAGAACAAGTACTCATACAAAATGAAATGATAGCATACAGTGATATGAAAAAGTATCTGAACCTTTTGGAATTTCTCACATTTCTGCATAAAAACACAATCAAATGTGATCTGATCTTTGTCAAAATCACACAGATGAAAAAACAGTGTCTGATTTAACTAAAACCAACCAAACATGTATAGGTTTTCATATTCTAATGAGGATAGCATGCAAACAATGACAGAAGGGGGGAAACAAGTAAGTGAACCCTCTGCCTAAGGAGACTTAAAGAGTAATTGAAACCGATTTTTTACCAAATAATCTAAGTCACGTGTGTGCCCAATCACTAATTAGTGGTTGATAGCTGACCTGCCCACTATAAAACACACACCTGGTAAGAATTGTCTTGATCAGAAGCACTGTCTGATGTGCATCATGCCTCGTTCAAAAGAGCTATCTGAAGACCTGCGATCAAGGATTGTTGATTTGTATAAAGCTGGGAAAGGCGAAAAAAAACTAAAATTCTGGATGTTCATCAATCGACAATCAGAGAAGTTGTCTACAAATGGAGAGAGTTTGGCACTGTTGCTTCTCTTCCAAGGAGTGGCTGCCCACCAAAGATGACGCAAAGAGTTCAGCGCAGAATACTCAGGGAGGTAAAAAAAAGAACCCAAGAATATCTGCTAAAGACTTACAGAAATCACTGGCACAGTCCAATATCTCTGTGCACACACCAACTATAAAAAAACTCTTGCTAAGAATAGTGTTCATGGGAGGACTCCACAGAGGAAGCCACTACTGTCTATAAAAAAACATTGTTGCTTGTTTAATGTTTGCAAGAATGCACTTGGACACTCCACAGACGTTTTGGCATAATATTTTGTGGACCGATGAAACCAAAGTTGAATTGTTTGGGAGTAACACACAACGTCATGTGTGGAAGAAAAATGGAACAGCTCTTTGTCAAAATCACACAGATGAAAAAACTGTCTGATTTAACTAAAACCACCCGAACATTCATAGGTTTTTATATTTTAATGAGGATAGTATGCAAACAGACAGACGGGGCGGGGGAATAAATAAATGAACCATCACCTTTAACCATTTGTGCCTCCTTTGGCAGCAATAACTTCAACCAGACACTTCTTGTAGCTGCAGATCAGTCTAGCACATCGATCAGGACTAATCTTGGCCCATTCTTCTCTACAAAACTGCTATAGTTCAGTCAGATTCCTGGGATGTCTGGCATGAATCGCTGTCTTTACTGTAGAACATGCCGCTGCATCTTAAAAAGGTTCAAGTCTGGATTTTGACTTGGCCACTCCAGAATGTGTATTTTGTTCTTCTGAAACCATTCTGAAGTTGATTTACTTCTGTGTTTTGGATCATTGTCTTGTTGTAGCTTCAACTGTCTGGCCTGATGGCCTCAGGTTTTCCTGCAAAACATCCTGATAAACTTTAAAATACATTCTTCCATTAATGATCGCAAGTTGTCCAGGCCCTGAGGCAGCAAAACAGCCCCAAATCATGACACTCCCTCCACCATGCTTCACGGTGGGGATGAGGTGTTGATGTTGGTGAGCTGTTCCATTTTTCCTCCACACATGACGTTGTGTTCTACTCTCAAAGAATTCAACTTTGGTTTCATCAGTCCACAAAATAGGTTGCCAAAACTACTGTGGAGTGTCTAAGTGCCTTTTTGCGAACATTAAACCAGCAACAATGTTTTTTTAGACAGCAGTAGCTTCCTCCGTGGAGTCCTCCCATGAACACCATTCTTCACCATCGTTTTACATATATTTGATCCGTGCACATAGATCTTGGGCTGTGCCCGTGATTTCAGTAAGTCTTTCGCAGACACTATAGGGTTCTTTTTTACCGCTCTGAGTATTCTGCACTGAACTCTTGGCGTCATCTTTGGTGGATGGCCACTCCTTGGGAGAGAAGCAACAGTGCCAAACTCTCTCTATTTGTAGACAACTTCTCTGACTGTCGATTGATGAACATCCAGACTTTTAGAGATGGGTTTGTATCCTTTTCCCAGCTACATACAAATCAGTATTCAGACAGTTTTTTTGACCGAGCCATGATGCACATCAGACTATGCTTCTCATCAACACATTTCTTACCAGGTGTGTCTTTTATAGTGGGCAGGGCAGCTTTAAACCACTCAACAGTGATTGGGCACACACCTGACTTAAAATATTTGGTATAAATTGGCTTTAATTAGGGCTGCCAAACGATTAAATTTTTTAATTGAGTTAATTACAGCTTAAAAATTAATTAATCGTAATTAATCGCAATTAATCGCAATTCAAACCATCTATATAATATGCCATATTTTTCTGTAAATTATTGTTGGAATGGAAGGATAAGACACAAGATGGATATATATATTCAACATGCGGTACATAAGGACTGTATTTGTTTATCATAACAATAAATCAACAATATGGCATTAACATTATTAACATTCTGTTAAATCGATCCATGGATAGAAAGACTTGTAGCTCTTAAAAGGAAAATGTTAGTACAAGTTATAGAAATTTTATATTAAAAGTAAAACCCCTCTTAATGTTTTCATTTTTATAAAATTTGTAAAATTTTCAATCAAAAAAATAAACTTGTAGCCCGCCATTGTTGATGTCAATAATTACTTACACAATGCTCCTGGGTGCTGAAGCCTGTAAAATCAGTCGCACCCAAGCGCCAGCAGAGGGCAGCAAAACTTCGCAAAACACAATTAACATGTGGGTCTTTCACTCTACTGTCATTTAAATCTGTCTGAGCTGGGCAAGTGCGTTAATTGCGTCAAATATTTTAACGTGATTAATTTAAAAAATTAATTACCGCCCGTTAACGCGATAATTTTGACAGCCCCAGTTTTAATTAGTCTTTAAGTCTCCTTAGGCAGAGGGTTTGCTTACTTATCCCCCCCCCCCCCCACTCTGTCATTGTTTGCATCTTATCATCATTAAAATATGAAAACCTATAAATGTTTGGGTGGTTTTAGTTAAAGCAGACACTGTTTTTTCATCAGTGTGATTTTGACAAAGATCAGATCACGTTTGATGGTGATTTTATGCAGAAATGTAAGAAATTCCAAAATGTTCAGATACTTTTTCATACCACTGTAAGTGTATACTTAAGTGTATACCTAATTACAAATAGGGCTGCAGCTAATATTTAAGTAATTGATCAATCCATCAATTAGTTTGAAGACTTGATAAAAAATCAGTCGTAATCATCTTGATATCATGAACACATGCTGGCTGCTCACCTTTTCATACTGCAGGCTTTGAAGGGATTCCGTCTCCTTGCTGGATCTCTCAACTTCAGAACCACCCTCTGGTCCGGTTGAATGCGGGCTTCCAGAGGCCCTGGAGCCCCTCTTTTGACCCACGCTGAGGGCATCGAAGTCTATTGTCTTGCTCTCGAAGGCGTCACTCACGCTGCAGAACAAGCCGCCGTATTTTTGTCGAACTCCTTGTTCTGTAGAAGCGGGTCGGGCCAGATATACCGGGAGGTCGTCCTCTGCCTTTCCCCTGTGCTCAGCCATGCTGCACGCCTGCACTGGTGACACAGGAGGAGGGGGAGGTTGAAACCTGGGGCAGAGAAGGTGCATGTGTGGACAAATGATGACAGGATTGCGAAAAATGTGTGAATAGTTTAAATGTGTGAATACTAAAATTTGCAAATGGGAAACAAGGTTTTCCTTAATAAGGTTAAAACTTCTTTTATTTTAGCAACTCTGTAAAGCATTATTAAGATTTTGGTTGTATTGATTAGCTATTTCCATATACAGCGGGGGAAATAAGTATTTAGTCAACCACCACTTGTGCAAGTTCTCCTACTTGAAAAAATTAGAGAGGCCTGTAATTGTCAACATGGGTAAACCTCAACCATGAGAGACAGAATGTGGAAAAAAAACAAAATCACATTGTTTGATTTTTAAAGAATTTATTTCCAAATTAGAGTGGAAAATAAGTATTTGGTCACCTACAAACAAGCGAGATGTCTAGCTGTCAAAGAGGTCTTCTAACGAGGTCTAACGAGGCTCCACTCGTTACCTGTATTAATGGCACCTGTTTTAACTTATTATCGGTATAAAAGACACCTGTCCACAACCTCAGTCAGTCACACTCCAAACTCCACTATGGCCAAGACCAAAGAGCTGTCGAAGGACACCAGAGACAAAATTGTAGACCTGCACCAGGCTGGGAAGACAGAATCTGCAATTGGTAAAACGCTTGGTGTAAAGAAATCATCTGTGGGAGCAATTATTAGAAAATGGAAGACATACAAGACCACCGATAATCTCCCTCGATCTGGGGCTCCATGCAAGATCTCACCCCGTGGCGTCAAAAATGAGCAAAAATCCCAGAACCACACGGGGGGGACCTAGTGAATGACCTACAGAGAGCTGGGACCACAGTAACAAAGGCTACTATCAGTAACACAATGCGCCGCCAGGGACTCAAATCCTCCACTGCCAGACGTGTCCCCCTGCTGAAGAAAGTACACATCCAGGCCCGTCTGCGGTTCGCTAGAGAGCATTTGGATGATCCAGAAGAGGACTGGGAGAATGTGTTATGGTCAGATGAAACCAAAATATAACTTTTTGGTAGAAACACAGGTTCTCGTGTTTGGAGGAGAAAGAATACTGAAATTCATCCCAAGAACACCATACCCACTGTGAAGCATGGGGGTGGAAACATCATGCTTTTTGGCAATAAAACTGCAACAAAAATGAATGGAATGGACCAAAAATTTTTTTTTTTTATAATGGGTCAAAATTACTTTTCGAACAGATCACGTGACTAGCAACTTAGACAATCATTCGCTTTGCATATTAAAAAAACAATTTAAAAAAATTAAAATGATTTTTTTTCTTTGATTGAAAAAAAAAAATATATATATATATATATATATATATATATATATATATATATATATATATTTTTTTTTTTTTTATTGAAACAACTTTTTGGGGGATTAAATGATTTAGACACAAACGTCCTACCCAATATGGCCCAAATACAAAAATGATTGCTCCAATCAAAGAAAACTTTTTGGATGAAAAATTAAGTGTTCAAATGCAAATTTTTCAATCTCAAATATTTTTTCTCATTCAAATCCTTTTATCATCATTGCTACTATCAGTAACACAATGCGCCGCCAGGGACTCAAATATCTTGCACTCCCAGACGTGTCCCCCTGCTGAAGCCAGTACACGTCCAGGCCCGTCTGCGGTTCGCTAGAGAGCATTTGGATGATCCAGAAGAGGACTGGGAGAATGTGTTATGGTCAGATGAAACCAAAATAGAACTTTTTGGTAGAAACACAGGTTCTCGTGTTTGGAGGAGAAAGAATACTGAATTGCATCTGAAGAACACCATACCCACTGTGAAGCATGGGGGTGGAAACATCATGCTTTGGGGCTGTTTTTCTGCAAAGGGACCAGGACGACTGATCTGTGTAAAGGAAAGAATGAATGGGGCCATGTATGGAGAGATTTTGAGTGAAAATATCCTTCCATCAGCAAGGGCATTGAAGATGAGACGTGGCTGGGTCTTTCAGCATGACAATGATCCCAAACACACAGCCAGGACAACAAATGAGTGGCTTCGTAAGAAGCATTTCAAGGTCCTGGAGTGGCCTAGCCAGTCTCCAGATCTCAACCCCATACAATATCTGTTAAGGGAGTTGAAAGTCCATGTTGCCCAACGACAGCCCCAAAACATCACTGCTTTAGAGGAGATCTGCATGGGGGAATGGGCCAAAATACCAGCAACGGTGTGTGAAAAGCTTGTGAAGGGTTACAGAAAATGTTTGGCCTCCATTATTGCCAACAAAGGGTATATAACAAAGTATTGAGATGAACTTTTGTTATTGACCAAAGACTTATTTTCCACCATGATTTGCAATTAAATTCTTTAAAAATCAAACAATGCGATTTTCTGTTTTTTTTTTTCCACATTCTGTCTGTCATGGTTGAGGTTTACCCATGTTGACAATTACAGGCCTCTCTAATATTTTTAAGCGTGAGAACTTGCACAATTAGTAGTTGACTAAATACTTATTTTCCCCACTATATATATGTATGCATTGTGTCTAATGTGGTAGACCTGTTTTATTTTTTTCGAAAGCACTTTTCTGTGCACTTGCTTCTAGGAGTCATACATCATCTGCCGACCGTGCATTTTCTCTAACTTGATTGTAGTAGCATCTGGTACCGCTGAACAACAGGCGGATGCAGCTGCCCGATCTGTTTATGTTCTGTTGCTAGCCAACACATTATTAGCATCAGGCAGATTTGCTTTCCTGGAAGTCACACTAATAGTTTGCACATGAATTTACAGTCAGTTCGCTGTTGAGCGAGACATTAACAGATAATTGTAAACGTAAAGGTGGTCTTGTCTCACAGTTAAAATTAACTCCGTTTGACATGTGTGTGCGGACTTGGCCCACTTACCCACTTCTCTAAAGGTCTCTGTTGCTGTAAGGCCCTTAGTGGCAGGTCCTTGAGGAAGCGCGGTGGTGGATTTGCCCAACTGACTCCATTACGCACCATTGCACTTATCAGCGAGGAGCAACATTAATGTCTTGGGAGTGTTTTGTTTTGTTTACTAGTCGGCCTTCTGCATCCATTTTTTATATCATATTGATCATTAATGTGCAATGCTAATACTGGCACTGGTGTTTTAAAAACATCCTTAACTCATTCACTCCCAGCCATTTTCACCAGTGCAACCCCCTTCGCTCCTGGCCGTTTTACTGGATTTTGATTGATTTGCAAGGCCCACAGAAAATTTTGTTCTATTGCTATTAGGGCTGCAGCTATTGATTATTTTAGTAGTCAATTAATCGATGAACTAGTTAGTTTGAATAATCAAGTAATCGGAAAAGGAACATGAAAAAAATACCTGAGCTGAGCCTCAAATGGTATTAAAAATAAATAAATGAGGATCTATGTACAACAAAAGAACAATTGGCTAACTTACATGGCAAAAGTCCGCTAGCTTAAATACTATAAAATGCTAACTTTTTTTCGAATGCTCTTAACAAATGGTTCAGACTCATATTCCCACAAAAAATGGCTAAATATACATAGAAACTAAATTACCAATGCATTAAAAAAAAAACATTAGCCCAAAGAAAAACTTTCGTTGGTCTTAACAGGGAGCAGTTGGATTCAGCCATGTGAAATGAGGCAGACCAGAGGGCAATGTATCCACCCTAATCAATAAACTAAACATAAACACTTTCAAAATAAAACATTACAACACCACTTTAATTAAACGAATACTCGAGGCAACAAAATTTAATTCGAATATTTTTTTCCTAATCGAATACTCAAGTTAATCGATTAATCGTTGCAGCACTAATTGCTATATAAACATGGAACCCACCAAATGAAAGATTAGATTCTCTTCTTTCAGCAGGAAAAAGTTCTTATCTTTTTCCATTCTTTAGAAATCAGCATTAGAAAATAGCTTAGTTTGAGCAATTTTCCAATTTCTGGTTAAAAAACAGAGAAATTGAGCTTTTTGTAAAAGCATACATTTTCAAACATTACTTTGACTTCAACACAGCTATTTTTTGCTTTTGTGACATCCCAAACATCTGAATAATGGTTTCCTTCGACAAAACAACATTACCAACAAGACAAACAGAGCTTTTGATAGCAAAATCACAATTTATCTACACATAACTAAACTATTGAACTGAGAGATGACGCTGTTGTGGCGGCGACAGCCAGGGTAAACTTTTCCCTCATTGCCGCCTGTCTCATCAAGATGGATTTTTTTGAGTCTTTCTTTTGTGGTGACCACTGCCTCGTGGCGGAGTTCGCCTGGGGATTTGTGTGGGGCATTTGGCCGTGCGCGTTTCCGGCTGAGTCGCGGGACACTGGAGGGTAGCGGGGGACGCGAGCGGCCGAGCAAGGCGGTGAAGAGGTAGATAATGGATGGACGGATGGATAGATGGGGGAAAAAAAAATCACTTTTCAAATACCCCCCCCAAAAAAAATTAAAGGGTGACACTTTTCGGGCCAGCCGGCTCTACCAATGAGGTGTCCCCCTAGTCACGGCGGTGTTGGGACTCCATCCCAGCTAATTACGGACAAGGGGCGGGGCATACACTGAACTTTTTGTCAGCCAATAGCGTACCACAGGTAACACGTCACCTTCGCTCATTAATATTCATGACGTTAGCAATTGTTGCTAGGGGTGTCAAACTTGCGTTTGTCCCTCATGCATGTAAAAAGTGTACAAACGAGATGTTTACTGAGCTAAAATGTTAGATTTGAAGCTAGGTTTATGTACACCTAGCTTGGCTAAAAAGAACACGCGGGAAGTCGCTGTAGCTTTTGTGGAGGTTGGTAGCTGCTCCCCCAACTTCTGTGATCGCAGCCTTCTTTATTTAGGGGCAAATAATAGGATGGGAGGGGTCAGGAAGGCAACATGGGACATTGGGTAGACTACATGGCGGCCACATGGCCCAGAACAAAGGAAAGGCTAACTTGACAGAGGTTATCCTGTCTGGTAACTAACTATAAGGAGAGCATAAATGTTGACTGTATGCACAACAATTCCAACATGAACCTACCAATTCTGTCCGAAAATGATGTCCCTGGTGCCAAATTCACTGATAAAGATGTTGAAGAACATACAAATGTTCAGTTAAAGAGAAGACTTGAGTGTCGAGGGCTGAAAAAGATGGGAAATAGAGCCGACCTGATCCAGAGGTAGCTTTTTAATGGACACCTTTTTCTTGTGTGCATTCCCTTACGCAACTGACAGTAACATTCTCCTGTTTCAACAAGCTATCCTTTACCACCTTATGCCCTGTCTTTCTCATATATTATATCCCCTGGTTGTAGTACGTCTCTGACCGTTCTTCGGGTAATTTATATTGCTATTTTTGTGTAGCGATCGCAAATGCTACTCAGTGACAGTCAACCAACACTTCTAATTTTTGCATTAATAACAAATCGTAATTATATTAATTTATGTACACTTTGCCCTTAGTAAAGTTGTTTCTTTACAACAGGAAAGGTAACAGACACCATTTTAATTTTTTTCAGCTTTACCTCTTCGGGGCAGGCTGTGGCAGGCAATGGATCAGCATTGTCATCTGTAGGACCTTGGCCCCCCCAAAAATGTTTACTGCATATGAAGGTAAAGGCTTCACCTTGTTGGCGTTAAACTGGTCTTTTGGACGTCCGTACAAGTTGATCCATTGTTCATGTTTTTTTCCTGAGTTTCTGGCTTCAGGAAACATATTAAGAAAACATCCTCTATACGTCGTTAATATCTAGAGTCATTTCTACAAGTTCCATAGCAGCCGTGTTTACTCGGCATGTTCTTTTTTGAAAGATTACCGGCAGAAAACAAGCAAAAATAGCATTCGTGCGGACGCTATTGTCGGGCAAATAAAGAGAAACAACTTTTCACACTCACAATCATACCTATGTAGAATTTTGAGTGTCCAATCCGCTAATGTAATTCAATGTGTATTTAATTTGATTAAATTTGTTATGAGGGTTATAACTTCTAACATTATTAAACACATTCAATTTTTAAAAAATACAATAAAACATGTCATCCATCAATGGCAAAGTCTTGTTTGACTTTGTCAACTTTATTTAATCATTTCTGTGAAAGTAGGAGGGGGATTCCATTTCTATAGGAAGACGGGTTTAAAAAAAAGTTCCTCTGTGAGTTAAAAACAAAATATATAGATTTTAAATATACATTACACCGTAATATCAACCACCTGGGGGAGGGGAAATCAAACATGGTATTATAAGAGGCCTAGAATGTACAAGTGAAACACTGGAGGAAATGCATTTAAGGCAACTGCTTGTTAGCAAAGTTTGCACAAAAATAGTCTCGGTCATTCCTCGTGAAGTCATGGATGGAACGTGAGGCCAATATGGGGCGAACATGCACCAATGCGGAGTATCAGTTTGGCATCAGTCTAAGGTTGAGGGGAAGAAAAGACCAGGGGGCTGTTAGTTTCAACTTGTGGTTAGCAAAAATAAAGGGCAGTCATTGTATGAAAATGATTAGTTTTGTCTAGATTATTCTTTTGTTTGTAGCTAATCAAGATTTACAATAATTGAAAGTGTTAGAGTATGGGATTTGAAAAAAAAAATGTTTGACAATATTTACAAGCCTGATCAATAAACTTTTAAAGGGAGATTTCATCTAGTAATAATGTGAAAGCAGTCTGCCCTCGTCTGGTCAGGAAGGGCAATTACATGGCAAAAGAGCTAAAGGAGATGGAAATCATTCGCATTCAACTTCTTTTCCAGTCATGTTGTCCAAAAGAAATGGTGGCGAGCTGGTTTAAAAAAAAAATAAATAAATAAATAGAGTCGAGATCTTACTTTATCCGCTAGCTTTTGGAGGAAAACTTTGAATGTTGACAATCCCATAACTTAGAAGTCTCCCCTGTTATTTGAGTCTCCCAACCTGAGTGTCTTCCAGTAGCTGTGCACTTTCATTTGGAGCAGTGTGACATTTCCATCATTTTAGGCTTGAAAGAGGACACAATCAGCTGTGGGCGGGCATTGTTCTTCTGTTCTGTTCATTTCCCGTAAACAGTGATGGCTGACACACGATAAAATTATGATTATTACTAATTACCCTGCATGGCAGGGACATCGTTTACTTCCCAGGCTTTGGTTTTCGGATTTGTCAAAGCATGTGTTTGTCTACGTGGACGTGCGTCCACATGCAACTGCATGTGCACGTCTGTGAGTTCTCATGAGTGTGTATTGTTCTTGCAGTCCTGAGAGACCCACATAAAAATAAATAAGAGTGAGCGTCCATGTCCAACATCCAATTGACTTGTATACCGTCACCACACAAACAGCCACTGTTGCTTCACCACACTTGGATGAGTAATAAAGAACACAACCGCAGTGACAAACAGGATCTCCGAGCTGATGCACCACCTGCAAAATATAATACAAATAGAAAAAAATTGAACACATGATGCTGAAATTATTGTACATCATGCCAGCTATTAACACGTCGTAATTTAAAGTTTTTGCTACTATGCATAAAATAAATTGTTGTTGCTGTTGCTAACTTGCTATCCAACACCGTATTGTCCGCATAATAAGGCGCATCGGAGTATAAGGCGCACCTTCAACTGGCTGCAAGTGTGATTTAGTTATTGCCACCACTTGTTATGTGCCATAGGTAAGTAACGTGTGCTGTAAATGACACAAATTAGAGAAGCATCACATGATTTTTCAAAGGGTGCCAATGCTTTTGTCTGGCCCATTTTTGGAGTTTTGTGTAAAATGATAATGATTTTTTTTTTAAATTCCATTCTCTTTTGGTTTTTTTTTAAATTGCAAGTAAAATAAATGAATATATTACTACTAATACTGTTGGCCAGCAGTGTAAGGCGCAGTGCAGTGATTCCTCGCTACTTCGCACCTCAAACTTTGCGCTTTTTTTGCATTGCAGATTTTTTTTTCTATTAAAAAAATAAATAAATGAATGCAATATTTTATAGAGCTGTCCCGATCCAATCACGTAGTCCCTCACTCTAAGCCGAAACTTTAAAGTGCCGCATGCGTCAATCATCGTTTAACTATGTTAAACAGTTGCTGTGGCAACTCATTGTGTGTAAGTGAGCAGCTGAAGCAGATTTAAGGGGACTCACTCAATGAAGCATTTAATAAAGACAAGCATTTTTCTACCTTATCCTTGTTTAAAAATAATTTGGTGGGAGAGTAACATGTTTAAAACTGATCAAAATTATTACATTTGAAGTGCTTAAAAACCCTTCATCAGTATGAATATATATATATATATATTTTTTTTATATATATATATATATATATTAGGGCTGTCAAACGATTACAATTTTTAATCACGTTAATTACAGCTTAAAAATTAATTAATCGCAATTAATCGCCATTTCAACCATCTATAAAGTATGACAAATTTTTCTGTAAATTATTGTTGGAATGGAAAGATAAGACACAAGATGGATATATACATTCAACATGCGGTACATTAAGACTGTATTTGTTTATTATGACAATAAATCAACAAGATGGCATTAACATTATTAACATTCTGTAAAGCGATCCATGGATAGAAAGACTTGTTCTTAAAAGATAAATGTTAGTAGAAGTTATAGAAATTTTATATTAAAACCCCTCTTAATGGTTTCGTTTTGATATAATTTGTAAAATTTTCAATCAAAAAATAAACTAGTAGCCCGCCATTGTTGATGTCAATAATTACTTACACAATGCTCATGGGTGCTGAAGCCTATAAAATCAGTAGCACCCAAGCGCCAGCAGAGAGCAGCAAAACTCCATAAAACACAATTAACAAATGGCCAGTTCACTGTACTGCCATTTAAATCTGTCTGAGCGGGGCATGTGCATTAATTGCGTCAAATATTTTAACGTGATTAATTGAAAAAAATTAATCACCGCCCGTTAACGCGATAATTTTGATATATATATATACACACACATACACTCACCGGCCACTTTATTAGAATTTTTTTTTTAATTAAATTTATTTAAAAAAAAAAACTGGACTTAAACAATATATGATCAAATTGTTTTTATGTAAAACACATACAACTACTACTTTTAATATTAGTTGAATATTAATGGAGAGAGAGAGCAACAGACAGAGCGCTTGTGTATGACTCGTATCATTATTTACACATTATACACATGTCACATATACAGTCACCGATCACTTTATTAGGTACACCTGTCCAACTGCTCGTTAACACTTAATTTCTAATCAGCCAATCACATGGGGGCAACTCAGTGCATTTCGGCATGTAGACATGGTTTAAGACAATCTCCTGCAGTTCAAACCGAGCATCAGTATGGGGAAGAAAGGTGATTTGAGGGACTTTGAACGTGGCATGGTTGTTGGTGCCAGAAGGGATGGTCTGAGTATTTCAGAAACTGCTGATCTACTGGGATTTTCACGCACAACCATCTCTAGGTTTACAGAGAATGGTCCGAAAAAGAAAAATTATCCAGTGAGAGGCAGTTCTGTGGGCGGAAATGCCTTGTTGATGCCAGAGGACAGAGGAGAATGGCCAGACTGGTTCGAGCTGATAGAAAGGCAACATTGACTCAAATAACTACCCGTTACAACCAAGGTAGAGAGAAGAGCATCTCTGAACGCAAAGTACATCGAACTTTGAGGGAAATGGCCTACAGCAGCAGAAGACCACGCCGGGTGCCACTCCTTTCAGCTAAGAACAGGAAACTGAGGCTACAATTTCCACAAGCTCATCGAAATTGGACAATAGAAGATTGGAAAAACGTTGCCTGGTCTGATAAGTCTCGATTTCTGCTGCGACATTCGGATGGTAGGGTCAGAATTTGGCGTCAACAATGGATCGCTCCTGCCTTGTATCAACAGTTCAGGCTGGTGGTGGTGGTGGTATAATGGTGTGGGGAATATTTTCTTGGCACCAATTGAGAATGGTTGGAACACCAAAGCCTACCTGAGTATTGTTGCTGACCATGTCCATCCCTTTATGACCACAATGTACCCAACTTCTGATGGCTACTTTCAGCAGGATAGTGCGCCATGTCATAAAGCTGGAATCATCTCAGACTGGTTTCTTGAACTTGCTAGTCATTTATTCACATATTTCCCAAACTGTACACTGTGATTTGTCTTATAATATTAACCTTATTGTCCTTTTGCTTTATGTGGTGCATGCAGGAAGTGTTTATTATGTAGGACTTGACGATGCATTAGTGATGATTGGAGCTGCTCTAGTCGATGGTATGTGGCCTGTTTCCATCAAGTACACCAATCAGTCTTTGTTGTTGTTGCATTTCATCGACAAATGTTGTAAAAGTTAAACTTAATGACACTAATAGAATATCAAAATGTCCTAGGACAGTACTGTACTTTGAATTTGAGATCGTAAATGGTCACTTGGTGGAAACATGGCTGAACAATCAGAGTAGTTCCAGCTTTGAGCCACTATCCTCTTATTTTTGGAATTAAACATGAATGCTACGCCGAGACTTGTTCACCCCACCCCGACTCACCTGTGCTATGGGACGCGCCAAAGACCTCAAGGCCAAAGGATAAAGGCAAGAGAAAAGAACAAGAATAGAAACAAAAACTGCAAGGAAAGAAAGCAAAGAATACAGGAAGAAAAAAAGAGACGGTGAGAGAATTAGAGGCACGTGCAGCAATGTTAGTCACATCAGGAACACACAAAGAGGAACACAGTGCAGGAAGTCAACAATATTTTCAACTTTTAACATCACACGTTAAAAGGCCTTTGGCCTGAATGCAAACACTACATTGAATGAAACTCAGGAAAGCAAATGGATTGAATTTTGAAAATCAATTCTGGGATTTTCTAGACTTGTTTGTTCATCTGTTAGCTATTACGCTAACTAACTAAGAATAAGGCTACGACAACTAATCAATTAAAACGATTAAAATCGATGATTAAATAAGCTGCCAACTAATTTTTTTTCTTCGTCACAGCTGAGTAAATTAAGCCAATTGTATTGTATTCTTTGTTGATGAGACCTTAGTACTCAGCACGGTGTGCTAGGCTAGTTAGCGATTGTGCTAATCAGTGTCTTAAGTGTTAGTTTGTATTGTGTTTTGGTAAAGCATATTCGAGCTTGAGTTACTGTCAGATAATGAAGTTGTCTCATTCTTTTTTTTTTTTTTTAAATAAAGAAACAACACACATAAACCCATTCATATAACAGCTTAAGAGTCTCCTTTCAATACAAGCTCCCATTCAAACTAAATTGTCATACGAGAGAGTGCTTGAAATTGAATTTGGATTGTATTAATGAACAATTGCTTGATAAAAGAAACCGGTTCATTAAAGTCTGCCTCCTCCTTATTCGATTTTGTTTAGTTTGTTTAAAGAAAATAAATGAGTCTTGCCACAATTTATATCTAGGGAGCCACTCATCTCATTCTGACATCGACAGAAATAAAATAAATTGAAGCAATCTGGTACGCACCAGAAACAATCTGGTAAACATTAGCATTATACAGCATTTAAGCTAGCGGACTTTTGCTAGCATTATATAGTATTTATGCTAGCTGACGTTTGCTATGCAAGTTAGCCAATTGTTGTATATACTAGCATTATATAGCATTTACAATAGTGTACTTTTGTTATGCAAATTAGCCAATTGTTGTAAGCCTTAGCATTACATAGCATTTAAGCGAGCTGAGTTTTGCCTATCAAGTTAGCTAGTTATTGTAAACATTAACATTATATGGCATTTAAGATAGCAGACTTTTGCCATGCAAGTTAGCCATTTGTTGTAAATATTAGCATTACATAGCGTTTAAGCTTGCGGTCTTTTGCTACACAAGTTAGCCAATTGTTGAAAACATTAGCATTACATAGCATTTAAGCTAGCTGAGTTCTGCTATTCAAGTTAGTCAATTGTTGTAAACCTTAGCATTATATGGCATTTAAGCTAGCTGAGTTTTACCATGCAAGTTAGCCAATCGTTGTAAACATTAGCATTACATAGCATTTACGCTAGCTGAGTTTTGCTATGCAAGTTAGCCAATTGTTGTAAACATTAGCATTATATGGAATTTAACCTAGCGGACTTTTGCCATGCAAGTTAGCCATTTGCTGAAAACATTAGCATTATATAGCATTTAAGCTAGGGGACTTTTGCTATGCAAGTTACCAATTGTTGTAAACATTAGCATTGCATAGCATTTAAGCTAGCTGAGTTTTGCTATGCAAGTTAGCCAATTGTTGTAAACATTAGCATTATATGTAATTTAAGCAAGCAGACTTTTGCCATGCAAGTTAGCCATTTTTTGTAAACATTAGCGTTATATAGCATTTAAGCTAGCTGACTTTTGCTATGCAAGTTAGCCATTTGTAGTAAACATTAGCATTATACAGCATTTAAGCTAGCGGAATTTTGTTATGCAAGTTTACCAATTGCAACAATTGGCTAATTTGCTTAGCAAAGGTCCTGCTGTCCTGCATGCTATATAATGCTAATGTTTACCTGTTGGTTTCTGGTGCTCACCAGTTTGCTTAAATTTATTTCATTTCTGTCGATGCCCCTTTAGGGGCGCCATATACTGTATATCAGCGCTTTCCCCACAAAATAAAAAAATTTCACTCTACAGCACTTTTATTTATTTGAATGAACAGGATTTTGGTCTTATTTGTGCACTGAGAAATTGTTTTTATGTTTAATACTTAAAACTAGGGTTGTTCCGATCATGTTTTTTTGCTCCCGATCCGATCCCGATCGTTTTAGTTTGAGTATCTGCCAATCCCGATATTTCCCGATCCGATTGCTTTTTTGTGTGATCCCGAAACAATTCCAATCATTCCCGATAATTTTTCCCGATCATATACATTTTGGCAATGCATTAAGAAAAAAATGAATAAAACTCGGACGAATATATACATTCAACATAGAGTACATAAGTACTGTATTTGTTTACTATGACAATAAATCCTCAAGATGGCATTTACATTATTAACATTCTTTCTGTGAGAGGGATCCACGATTAGAAAGACTTGTAATTCTTAAAGGACAAATATGACTTTGTATATTGTGACTAAATATTGCCATCTAGTGTATTTGTTGAGCTTTCAGTAAATGATACTGCAGCCATTTGACTTCTGCCCAAATGCATGATGGGAAGTGCAACCATGACTGTGCGTAGGGGCACCAATTGATATATCTTCTCTGCGTTGGGAATGAACATAAGGTTTAAAGAAAATGATCAACTACTACCTTTCTTCCCCACATTGCCTCCCACGCTATTTTTAATTGCTGAGAGAGGTATTGTAAGGCTTTAGCCACATAAAAAATGGCTCCAAAGGCTGTCAAAATTGTCTGTACTCATTTTACCCTGCCTTTTAGTGCTATCTATAAGTAAAACAGCATCTTTATAGATTGAACGCGACAATGCGTGAGTGAGTCATGCAGCGCATGCCTTAATTATTTAACGTGAATAATTAAAAAAAAATTAATTACCGCCGTTAACGCAATAAATTTCATAGCCCTACTTTAAGCCAAAACTACTCTGGATGAGTGCAAGACATTTTGTCTGTAACGTTAAAGGGTGTGTAGCGGCAAGGGGGTGTGAGACATCAATAGAACCGTTATGTGCCAAGATAACAAATATTGAAAAAGTTAACAAAAAAATCAATCACATTAATGAGCAATTATCGAAAATGACGAACATTTCCGAAAGTGTTCCAGAAACAGCCGAATGGGGCGGGGACGTCACGAATAGTGAATGAAAGTCGAGGCGGAGCCAGGTGCCATTGTTTTTTATCGACGAGAGAGTAGCATTCGGGTTTGTTTGACCAAAACATCACTAGAATGGTTCAAAACTGCTGTGCTATGTGGTGTACAAATAGCTATTTATCGGAATATAGTATCCATGAGTTCATGAACGCGAGAGAAAAAAAGCTGGACTACGCAGACAATGGGTAAAGTTCATCCGTGCAAAGAGGGCTAATTTTCTAGACACAGCCTCCGGCACGGTTTTCTATGGTGCGCATTTTCCACCTGAAAGCTTCTCGAACTATAGAAAAGTGAAATCAGGTTTTGCTAAAAGATTGCTGCTCAAAGGAGATGCGGTGCCGACCATACACGCGCAGCCACCTAAATGTCCCGAGATATCAAGAAAGAGGACGATGACTGGCAAAGGAGGCTAAGGCTTAGCAAAGGAGGGGAGCAGCCAAGCTCGAAATGGCCAGAGTGAGTACTCTTTTATAATAAAAAAATGTCACACATTGGATACAGGACTGGACACATGTATAAATTATCGTTCGTAAAATATATAGAACAAATCCTCTGATCCCATTCATATTTGTGTCTGTTGGCAGAGCGAAAAGCTATGATAGTGCAATAAATGATAATTATTCTATGCATTCCTTTATTTTGCAGTCACGGTGTATCAGCTTCACAAAAAGAAATGCAAAACAAATCATTGGTGTTTCCCACACGATCTGCTGCCGATGTTTCATCAGTGTCATTGCTCCCCTCAATGATCGTTACATTACGCTGCATTGGTGTTCGTTTGGGCTCAAATTGGTAACCTAAAACACCGATTAAAGCTTCGTAACTCTCCTCGTCACCATTAGATGAACATTCGTTACGTCCTTCTACGTCGGAATCGTCGCTGAAACTAGAAACGAAATTGTCTGCCATCTTCGCCGCCATTCAGTATTAAAGCACTGAGCCTTTTTCTTGTTGAAGAAACACCCCTCACTGTCAATTCTGAATTCTCTTTTATTGGCAACGAGGGGTGTTTCTTCATGAGGGAACCTGGAATATGTGCAGGACGAACACAGAGCATCAGCATAAACAGCTAAAAACACCCCTAATTCTCCCCTCACTAGAAGGAATTATATTGATGCAGACAGGCACTGCCCCCCTAGTGGCCGGGGGCACTCTCTTCACTTGTAGTGACGTCACGCACACAATCTGCCAGATCTCAGGCACCGGTCGTTTTAGCTTGACAATCGAGCCAAATTTCTCTCATTTTCTTGTGTGTAATTACACGAAGTGGCATGATATGAATACAAAAGGCATGCGTTTATGGATAAATGATGGAATATTAACATTTTCCCAGGGCATGACATACCCTTTAAATACAATTAGAAAACGATTAAATAATATATATATTTAAAAAAGGCATGTCCGATATTTTTTTGCCGATTCTGATACTTTGACAATGACGTGATCGGACCCGATCGATCAGGAAAGGCATGTCCGATATTTTTTTGCCGATTCCGATACTTTGAAAATGACGTTAAAACCTTAATTAAAAAATAAGTTTTATGTACTTAAAACAGTACAGCTGTAGACTACAGTGAAGTCAGGAAGTTGTAATAAAATATTATTTTTGAAGGAAATAGTCATCCATTTTGTCTTCATTGTTACTTTCAACATGCTTTAAATAACGTCAAGTTAAATTGTGAAGGTAATTGCAAAAAGTGACATTTATCCGACTGTTTAATTCATCATCCGATTAATCAATTATAAAAATAATCGTTACTTGCAGCCCTAAATACGAAAATATGAATTCTTATTGAGCTTAGTTAGCCTGTCAGTCAATTTATTTGCATTAGTTTTTCATGGTAGTAGAAGGTCTTTGCTCTGCTGAGTGACATTCTAGTTTTTATTGTTGAAATAGCAATAGAAATCTACCTTCTCCTCAAGGTCTTTAATTTGCCTCCTTTGGATTTCTGTCTTATCCTCGAGATCGCGAATTCTCTGCAAAAAAAAGAATTCAGATTATTTTGGTTAGCACTCTTTAATAATGTGTGTTCGCGCACGCATGTACCTGGTGTGCCTGGTGCAGCAGTTCCATCCTTTCCTGCAGGATTTGACAGTCATACTCCCGACTCTTCCTGAGCATCTGCCGCCTAAGTTTCTCCACTGCAGTCCGCAGTTCATCCCGCTGAAATTCGTCCAAGGGCTCGCCATATTTGATGACCTACAGTGATTAGGAAAGAACTAATATATAAAGATCTTATGACTATGAACTTTTGTGACTATTATCTCATATCAACATCACTGGTGCTATCATTTAACAGGTTTATTAAAGGTGGTTCCAGTGGGGCATAATACCAAGAAATGTTCCAAACATTTTGTCCCGTATATCTAGTATATTACTAGTGTATTTTTCGGTCTATAAGTCGCACCAGACACCAACTAAAACATGCGCAATGCAGAGAGAAAAAAAACATAAGTCATACTGGAGTAGGAGTCGCGTTATTGGGGGAAATTTGTTAAAATCCAACACCAACAAAAGATCCCAAAATGATACTGTAGCGACTTAACTGTTCCGCCCAAATGAATAATGGGAAGTTGGGCAACCATGACTGTCAGTGGTGGGTGCAAATGGTATACAGTAAGGGTTGGGCTGTGTTCACTTAGGCATGTTAAGAAAATGAATGTCTCCTGCTCTGCCAAAAATGCATAATTGGAAGTTGGGCAACCATGACTGTCAGTGGTGGCTGCAAATGGTGTACAGTATGTTCTGCGTTGTGTTCAAATAGGCATGTTAAGAAAAAGCTCGTCTCCTGCTCTGCCCAAATGCATGATGGGAAGTTTGGCAACCATGACTTTCAGAAGTGGCTACAAATGGTATACAATATGTTCTGCGTTGTGTTCAATTAAGCGTGTTAATGATGGGAAGTTGGGCAACCATGACTGTTAGTGGTGGCTGCCAAAGCCTATGACGCAGTCCAATGAACGCCTGTGTTCACTCGCATTTCTCTGCCTTCTTGCTAGCAATGTGCTAAAACGGTGTCATTGTAAACTGTTTGAGGCAACGTATGAACGGGTCATTCCATTCTATCGATTAATCGTTGCAGCACTAATAAGAATGTGTTAATAATTTCACACATACGTCACTCCAGAGTATAAGCTGCACCCCTGACACGAAAAAAAAAACTGCGACTTATCTTCCGAAAAATAAGGTACTAAGTGAAATGACCTTATCCTGCTGCAGGGCGTTGTATAACGTTGCCTCCAACTCTTGAATTTGCTGTTGAAAAGAAAACCAAATATTACAATACCATCTTGATATTCAGATGTGAACATGAACATTCTCAGTCATTCTAAGTAAAGCCTAAACAAAGTTTGATTGCTGATGCATTGAATAATATTACATTTGGGAGTCAACACGATATTGTTTTCTCTGAAAGGAGTTATGTGAATACAAATCAAAATTGTGGTGATGTTGATTCACATATAACAACTTTTTACCATGTAAGCCTGGTCCAGTGCTTGTTTTCTATAGTCTAGCTCCTCCTCCAGGTACCCTTTCTGTTTACAGAACATCTCCTGTAAAAGGTACAAATTAGATGTTACCGATTCGTTGTACCTACTCTGAATATTCCTTGCATCCTGTTACAACATCATTCAATGAAATAATCGTTCCTAAAAATATTTTCTATTTGGTTATGTGATTGTGCTGCTTACCATCTCTATCTCCAAGTCCATCATTTTCTGGTGGAGCGCTGCCTCAGTTCCCTCAATTTGCTGAATCCACTAGAGGGCAGCAAATATCAACCTTAAGCACAGTCTAAAAAGCTCAATTACAACAAACGAATTCAGCTTCTCTAACCTTTTCTGCTAATGACAAAACGGTGCTGGCCTGAATTATGGCCACTTGTTCCTCATTCCTTAGGTTCTTTAAAAAAAAAAAAATTTGCATGAATAAAAACTTAACAATTTTCAGTTAAATCATGATGGTGTGAATGGTGATTTACCCCATTGTCCCCAAGGATGTCTAAAAGTTTGATCAGATCTGGTATGCACACATCCTGAAAAAGAAATATAGATTGATTTGAAGACTGTAGCCTGTTTAACAGTTACGCAATCCAACTTTAGAATATTCCAAACCTTTACGCCCTCCTTCATACAGTAGATCTGAAGTGCACTGACTCCCTCAGAGAAAGGATGCATCCTCAGGTGGTTAAACGGCGGCGACCTCCTTTCTCGCTCCTGCACCGACAAATTCAAATTGCAGTTAACTTTCATTCCATTTTGCTGTAAATGGGGGCTTAAGATATTAAAGGGAACCACGGATAAAAAGACATTTTGTTCTTAAAAGATAAATGTTATTCCGTGTTATAAAAAATTGATATTAAAATCCTCCTTAATGTTTTCATTTAATAAAATTTGTAAAATTATTTGGTAAAGATGTCCCGATCGATCGGGATCACGTCATTTTCAAAGTATCGGAATCGGCAAAAAAATATCGGACATGCCTTTCTTTAATATATATATATTTTTTAATTACATAGTTTTCTAATTGTATTTAACGTTACAGACAAAATGTCTTACACTCATCCAGAGTCTTTAGTTTTGGCTTAAAGTAGGGCTATCAAATTGACCGCGTTAACGACGGTAATTAATTTTTTAAAAATTAATTACGTTAAAATATTTAATGCATGCGGTGCACGACCCACTCATGCATTGTCGCGATCAATCTATAATGGCACTGTTTTACCTATATATAGAGCTAAAAGGCAGCGTAAAATGAGTAGAGTGTATTTTAGCAGTTTTTGGAGCCTTTTTGGCTATAACCTTACAATCCCTTTCTCAACACTTAGAATTATCGTGGGAAGCAATGTGGGGAAGAATGGTAGTAGTTGATCTTTTTCTTAACACCCTATATTATTTCCCAACGCAAGATACGCAACAAAATATATCAATTGGTGCCACTACGCACAGTCATGGTTGCACTTCCCATCATGCATTTGGGCAGAGCAGTTAAATGGCTACAGTATCATTTACTGAAAGCTGAACAAATACACTAGATGGCAATATTTAGTCACAATATACAAAGTCACATTTATCCTTTAAGAATTACAAGTCTTTCTATCCGTGGATCCCTCTCACAGAAAGAATGTTAATAATGTAAATGCCATCTTGAGGATTTATTGTCATAATAAACAAATACAGTACTTATGTATTGTATGTTCAATGTATATATTCGTCCGAGTTTTATTCATTTTTTTCTCAATGCGTTGCCAAAATGTATATGATCGAGAAAAATTATCGGGAATGATTGGAATTGAATCGGGAGCAAAAAAACAACAACAACCGGATCGGGAAACATCGGGATCGGCAGATACTCAGACTAAAATGATCGGGATCGGATCAGGAGCAAAAAAACATGATCGGAACAACCCTATTATTTGGTAGCACTTTACAATAAGGGTCCCTTAATTAACATTAGTTAATTCATTTTTAGACAATAACTCATGTTTAAGTAACATGACAATAATTAATTTAATCCCTTATCTAACATTTATTAAATTAATTAATTAACATGAGTTAATGCATTAGTTAATGCATTTTAAGAAAATAATGTTTAAGTAACATTACAATAATTAATATAATTGCTTATCTAACATTTATTAATATATTAATCAACATGAATTGATGCATTAGTTAATGCATTAGTTAATGCATAACCAGGCAGTAACTAATATTTTGGTAGAATTAAAAATATATATAGGCTTATATAGGGTTAGGGTTTGTTAACTTAAGCATTTATAATTTCTTAGTTAAGGGATACATGTGCTACACTTTACAATAGGGGTCCAAAAAGCATTCAGTAATGGTTAATAAAGGTCAAGGGGGCAATTTAAGCATTTATAATTTCTTAGTTAAGGGACACATGTGCTACACTTTACAATAAGGGTCCAAAAAGCATTCAGTAATGGTTAATAAAGGTTAAGGGGGGGGGGCAACTTAAGCATTTATAATTTCTTAGTTAAAGGACACATTTGCTACACTTTACAATAAGGGTCCAAAAAGCATTCAGTAATGGTTAATAAAGGTTAAGTAATACTTATGAGGTACGTTCACGTGAAATAATACCATACTTAAGGTTAAGCCGTGAATTTGTTGTTTTTTTCTAGTCCCATCTGAGAATTGTATATCAACAATGTACATCGAAAATAAAGACATTGATAGTCTGAAAATGGTTCAATATTAGGTGAAATGTTTTGTTTTCTCATGAATATTTATAATTGCTCTTTACCTAAAAAAAAAATGTTTTTTCCGAATACTCAATTAATCGATAGACTTTTCAGTCGAATACTCGATTACTAAAATATTCGATAGCTGCAGCCCTATTATGAAAAATCTAGAGGCGACGGCTGTATATAACCCCTTTTATACTGCTTATTGAGCGTTTTCAATTGTGGTCAAATACTTGGGGCAAGTTTATGTGATTGTTTTTTATGATGTGCAGACGCTAACTTGTAAACACAAATTTGAACTGCTGTTATTGAAGATGAGACTGATTTCATTTCATCTTATTTTAGTTTCATTATGCAAGTGTTGACGTCATGAACAGCTAAATAAAGTCAGCAAACCAGACGGACGTCTTACATCGTAATTTCGGAGCTGAGCTCGCTGTCTAGCTAGGACTTAGCGCCAGTCTTAGCGAGGACAGTACAATGACGTATAGTACATGTTTTTGGATAGTTTTTTTTTTAATTTAGAGGGTGTTTTGGGGTATTTAAAGGGATAATTCCCACTTGCGCGGAAATCAGGGTTACTTAGCCAGAGCAGGAACGAAACTCGTTCCTAAACCGGGGACTACCTGTAACACTAAAAAGGCTGTAAAGTCCTTTTTAACTCATTGTCTACCACTGATGGTGATAGACATCTAATCTACCGTAATTTCCCGAATATAACGCGCACTTTTTTTCCCCAAAATCAACTTGTAAAATCATGGTGAGCATTATAAAGGGGTACATGGATGGAGACATAAATATGTATATATTACATATATATATAAACCGATTTTTTTAAATTGACACGGCCACGTTGTGTTGAAGAAACGTATGCGGCGACCCGTTGCCGACCATTACGGTACGTGACGTCACCATTTTGTTCGGTAATACTTCACTCTAATCGGCCGAATGATTTTGTCTGTGTTAAATTCTGCTTTTTTCACTCTTCATAAAGCACAGAATTTAGTTTCTTGAACTCATTTGAGTCTACGTTTATTGCAGCTCCGCAACTCGGACCATAACAAACGTAACAACGCACTTCCTGTGTGTGTCCGTCAACTATATCTGTCCGTCGGGAAACTCAAACCCAAATAACAATAGTTCCTATTGTTACTGTCGTGTTGACAGCGCTGAGCTCTCACGGATTTCCGACTTAAACGTTCTCACTTTCATTTTACCGTGCAATCCATGGAAGAAACATTTATTCATCATGAGCATGTTATACAGCAGCCTTTAAAAGAAAAGTCACATCTGTTTTGTTTTCTCCTATAGATTCTGGTAAGTTGGAGAAGTTGTCAAATCATATTATTACCGTAAATATTGTCAGTTTATGGTAATGTTTTGAACTACCAAAGTGCTATGCTTGTGCTGTGTTTCGCCAGTCAGTGAAATGACATTTCTGTATCCGTACACGAGCTCTGTTTTCTTGTATTCTTCTATTTATTGGTGCTAAAATTAGGGTGCGCGTTATAAACGGGTACAATAATTTTCCCAAGATTTTACAAGTCAATTTGGGCTGCGCATTATACACGGGTGCGCCTTATATTCAGGAAATTACGGTATTTGGACAGGGAGTGCTGGCAACAAATGATGATCACTACGATTCCACGAAGAACTTTACAAGAAGAACTTTACAATAGTCCCTCCTTCTTGTACTTGTGTGATGAATAACACATAAAGTTATATGACTGTCTGCTGGTATTTCTACAACCCTCATAATTAATTAGTTAATTCAAGTCAGGACTGAACATCCTTCAGGCTGAATGCATTTTACTGCATTCATGGCTCACCTCAAGTTCAAGGATCCTGAATTCTAATAGTTCATTCTGGTCTTTGGAGTCTTGGAGCTCCTGTAGAGCCCGGCTGCACTCTGTCTCCACTTTTTCCACCTGAAAACAACAGTTGACAAGGAAATGTCACTGGAAGAAGCTTTAGAAATGTTGGATTATTTTATCATCCTAAATCGATATATTGATAATTAACGTACCTTCTCTAAAAGTTCATGATTTCTTCGTAAGAACAGCTGCTTCTCCTCCACCCATTTGGAGTCCTGATGTGGAACAGGAAGGAACTTTTCATAGATGTCAGGACTGAAAATAACTAGAACTATCAAAAAGATACAACGCATTTTTCGGACTATAAGTCGCGTTTTTTTTCATAGTTTGGCAGAGGGTGCATCTTATACTCTGGAGCGACTTATGTAAGATTATTTACGGTTGGGTCGGGCCAACTTTGCTCTCGTTAACTTTTTTTAAAATAAATATATATTTATACTAAAACGTTGTTTGGATGTTAAATAAAATAAATAATTTGGATAAAACAGAGAAGGCGCTGTGCATGCTTGCGCACGTGAAAGAAGTGGCTCTCTTTTTAATCTTCCCCTCCCAGCGCCCTGCCGCGCCCTCCGCGAGCATCTTGGTATTTCCTTTTCGATATGGAGCAGCTATAGGAGTGAAAAACCAACTAAAGACAGGGGAATTGAAAAGCAAACAACAGCGGTAGGAGTGGGATATGGAAAGGATTCAAATTGATTGTTGAAGGTGCTATACGGAAACCTGTGTCGGCTTCGCTTTGTACGAGAAATATATTTAACAAACTTTTCCAGCGTTATTTTGTTGTGTAAATGCATTTATAATGATCATAAACATATCTAGACTATTTAAACATTGAGAAAGCGCTTTTTTCTGCCAACTCGAGGAGATTAAAATAAATGTCAAATCCACTATCCGCCTGTTAGAACAGACACGCAAATATAAATACAGTGGGGCAAATAAGTATTTAGTCAACCAGTAATTGTGCAAGTTCTCCCACTTGAAACTATTAGAGAGGCCTGTAATTGTCAACATGGGTAAACCTCAACCATGAGAGACAGAATATGAAAAAAAAAAAAAAAAAAACAGAAAATCACATTGTTTGATTTTTAAAGAATTTATTTGCAAATCATGGTGGAAAATAAGTATGTGGTCAATACCAAAAGTTCATCTCAATACTTTTTTATGTACCCTTTGTTGGCAATAAAGGAGGCCAAATGTTTTCTGTAACTCTTCACAAGCTTTTTACACACTATTGCTGGTATTTTGGCCCATTCCTCCATGCAGATCTCCTCTAGAGCAGTGATGTTTTGGGGCTGTCGTTGGGCAACACAGGGTAGAGATCTGGAGACTGGCTAGGCCAATCCAGCACCTTGAAATGCTTCTTACGAAGCCACTCATTTGTGGCCCTGGCTGTGTGTTTGGGATCAGTGTCATGCTGAAAGACCCAGCCACGTCTCATCTTCAATGCCCTTGCTGATGGAAGGAGATTTTCACTCAAAATCTCTCGATACATGACCCCATTCATTCTTTCCTTTACACAGATCAGTCATCCTGGTTCCTTTGCAGAAAAACAGCCCCAAAGCATGATGTTTCCACCCCCATGCTTCACACTGGGTATGGTGTTCTTCGGATGCAATTCAGTATTCTTTCTCCTCCAAACACGAGAACCTGTGTTTCTACCAAAAAGTTCTATTTTGGTTTCATCTGATCATATCACATTCTCCCAGTCCTCTTCTGGATAATCCAAATGCTCTCTAGCGAACCACAGACAGGCCTGGACGTGTACTTTCTTCAGCGGGGGGACTGAATGTTGTCTTCACAACGTACGAGACCGTGATAATGGCTCCCAGCATCATAGTTTGTATATTGTGACTAAATATTGCCATCCATTGTATTTTTCAGCTAAACAAGTTGCTAAAATGTTTGAATAGAGTTTGACCAAAGTCTAAGTTTTATGTGAATTTTGCATATCTATTTTGATTGTGAATGCCAGTTCTCTTTCCATTGTTGTTTAAAGGTGTGAGAATAGGTTCTCATTAATACAGATTGAAGCACTTTTCTTTTTGTGAACATTATTTTTTGAGAGATATATTATTTATGTTGTGTTTTCACTATATCATACTTATTTTTGTTGGGAAGGAGTTGCCAATAAACGGCGCTGTCCAATGAACGCCTGCGTCCGCTCGCCTTTCTCTGCTTTTTAGATCTTAATGTGCAAAGTAAGGCGTCATTATAATCTGTTGGGCATTTATTCGTGTTCGTGGCGCTTATTCACCAGGAAGCATCTGCAAACAGTTTTGACATCAAACATTCTCTTGCTCTCGTCACTAGAGCAGGGGAGTGCTGTCACTAGCGTACTTGACACATGAACGCTACTCGACTCATTCGCGTCTTTTGCTTTTGCTGTACTTCACATGTTCCACTAGGTTTCAAATTGGAAGGGCAGAACCGATGAAATGTTAATGTAGTTGTACCCATGTGACGTTACCGCCCTGCGACGTCAACAACAATGGCGACCTACTAGTTAAAATTAATTTTACAAATTTTATTAAAATGAAAACTTTAAGAGGGGTTTTAATATCAAATTATTATAATTCAAACATTTATCTTTTAAGAACTACGTCTTTCTATCCATGGTACCCTTTAAATACTCATGTTACTGAGCTATTTACTTGACAGAGCGAGAAATTAGTCTCAGATTTTGAAAGATCAAACTACAAAAATTACCGAAACCATTTATTTGCTCCACTGATTTCTCCAGTGCCGATAACATGGACTCTGAAATTAAATACGAACAAACTCAAATTGTTTCATGTGGTTTTGACTATCAAAACAAGACATAATGTACCATTATAAAGCAAATTACACTTGAAACAAAGGTCTCTGCCACACTGCTTTGATTTCAATCCTGTGACAATTGCAAGCTGAAAATGCATTTTTATCCATGAGTGTGTATTTGCGTGAGTCATACCTGACCCTTTGTGGTCAGCTCCCTCTCCAAGTCTTCTATTTTGGCCTTATACCTGAGTATGTCTGCTTGGAGCTGCTCCTGAGCCTGCAACATCAACAAATTGACTACTGTGTAGTCGTGCAGCTATCGATTATTTTAGTAGTCGATTAATCGATGAACTAGTTAGTTCAAATAATCGAGTAATCAGAAAAGGAACATAAAAAATTAAAATACCTGAGCCGAGCCTCAAACGGTATAAAAAAAAAAAATGAGGATCTAAAAGAATGGTGATAACAAATGAAATTGTTATGTTTTATCCGTGCCCCTTTGGGAGAGGGACGGAAACCCCGTCTAAAGAGCACATTTCCACCTAATGATCATTTTGAATCGGCCATTTTACCAACTGTGCTGAAATGGCCTGGATGCACCAGTCAACTGCCCGAGGTAAATATAATTTCCTCTCATAAATTAACATTTTGAATTGGGAAACAACACTTGAGAATGGCTGTTTTCACGCTATTTAGTCTATTGCCAGATTTACTAACTACAGTATACTGTTACCACTGGTTTAAGCTAATGTTGTCCTCCTCTGTCGCCAGCTTACAAGTTAACGCTGTCCTAACGTCCTGCATTCTCACAGGTTTTACTTTTACATTTTGTCTGAATTTTTATTTGTTCTGAAATAACAAATTATACTTTGAAACTTTCCTAAAGCACTCTGTACAGCTGTGCTAAAGAAAGCTAAGAAACTTGTCTGCTTTCCCTTCAGGTAATTGGTAAATGGAGTTATACTTGTATAGCGCCTTTCTGGTGATTGGCCATTTTTTGCAGATATAAAACTCATGAAAATGTGTGTGTTCTGTAGAATGAAGACTGCTGAAACCCAAGAGGCAATTGAGGAATTTTCCTCATAATTGGAAGTAGCAGTGTTGAGGAAGAGGGCATCCGTGTGGTCTTTGAAGGCCAGGCAGTGGTGGTCAACCTACCAAGTGTTGAAGTAATTGTAGTTTTTATTGAGGCTGCTTTTTGCATATTTTTCATTGAATCAAAATTAAAGGATTGAACCCTCAATGTATTCTCTGTCCTGTGTTTAATTAATAGTAATAATACATGTAGTTTTTTCAGAAGGTATTAGCAGAATATGCTTTTATGAACATAAAAGTAAACAAATTGAATATTAAAAATGCAATTTGATATCTCTTAAAATTGATTAGTGTGTAGCATGATTTTGTTATGTGGAATATTTATGTTGGCATTACCTGATTTTATAGTGTGCAACCGATGTCCATACTTCTTAAATGTAAATCCAACAGATTTTTTGCTTAGTGTATACTAATAAGGTTATGAATTCAGCTGTGGCTAAAAAATAGTAGGGGTGTAACGGTACACAAAAATCTCGTTTCGGTACGTACCTCGGTTTTGAGGTCACGGTTCGGTTCATTTTCGGTGCAGTAAGAAAACAAAATGCAAAATATAAATGTGCTTGTTGTTTATTACACACCTTTGTGCTTTCAACAATAGGAACATTAGCCTATACAAAGCTAGAATTCTGCTCAAAAAGTAGCGGGTATTTAAAGATAATCCAACAACAATTTGCCTTTCAGACCCCGCGTATTGGTCAGTATTCTTTCTGAAAGAAAGAAGAAAAAAGAAGTCCTGTGCTAAAGAGAAAATCAATCCCAGTGACAAAGATATTAACATGTATTTTACAAATGGAATGCCTCAATGAATCATTTTTTTTTTCTTATGAACGGTTTTCAAAAGCTTTATTGGTGGAATTTCTCAAGTTAAAGCGCCACACAGAAATTAATGTAATTGTGTAAGCAGGATCTGTGTATTATTCTTATTATTTAATTACAGGTGTTTTAGCTCATTTCAATTTATTTTATTTAAATGGGCTATTATTTATTTTATTATGTGTTTATATTTTACAAATGTGATGTAGTATTCATTTATATTGTATATTCTATGTTGTATAAATTTAGTTCCTATGTGAATATTAGTTCCTACTTGTTTTGTTGTGGTAGGAGGGTTTTGTTTTGAACACGTGGCCGTGTTGGTTATTATTATAGCAGAGAAGACAGCAGTAAATCAACAAAGACAAGTCAACTGTGCCCCGATCTACCACTCAAGAGATCATCCGATGGACTCAAAAAGTGGGTTACGATTGCATATTAGTTTGAAAATCGACCGGATCCACCATATTTTTACACGAGTGACTTCTGGTCTGCCCGATCCTAGCTAGTAGTATTGACGCAGGAGGGCCGCGTCTCGCATCAAATTATAAACTCTAGTGCTGCAACGATTAATCGATTAACTCGACTATTCGATTAGAAAAAAAGATTTGAATTAAATTTGGCTGCTTCGAGTATTCGTTTGATTAAAGTGGCATTGTAATGGTTTGTTTTGAAAGTGTTTGCATTTAGTTTTATTGATTTGGGCGGATACACGGCCCTCTAGTCTACCTTATTTCACATGGCTGAATCCATCTGCTCCCAAGACCAACGTAAGCTAAGTTAAGTTTAATTTTTTTTTTTTTAATGCATTCGTAATTTAGTTTATTGGTATATTTAGACATTTTTTGTGGGAATATGTGTCTGAACCATTTGTTAAGAGCAATGTAAAAAAAAAAAATGTTAGCATTTTAGAGAATTTAAGCTAGCAGACTTTTGCTATGTAGATTAGCCAACTGTTCTTTTGTTGTATATAGATCCTCATTTTTGTTGTATATAGATCCTCATTTAAAAAAAAAAAAAAAAAAAAAAACGTATTACCGTTTGAGGCTCAGCTTAAGAATTTTAATTTTTTTATGTTCCTTATCCGATTACTCGATTATTCGAGCTAAATAGTTAATCGATTAATCGACTACTAAAGTAATCGATAGCTGCAACCCTAATAAACTCTCCCGTTCTTTTCACGTGCGTCGCGTTGAGCCGCTTCTGGGACGCGTCTAACATGCGGCCGCACTGCGACTGGTATGCATTGGCTGATTGACTTTAACACCCGCATTTCACTGCGTTCTCGCGGCGGCCACGTTCTCACACCGTTGACGTTTCTGGGTTATACTGTCCTACCGTGTTGGTCCTCATTATAGTAGAGAAGACGGAGTAAATCTACACAAAGAAACTGTAAGCCGATCGACTCACAGCCTCGAAAAGTAAGGGTTACATTACGTCAGAAACTCGTTCGGTACGCCTTCGTTCTGAACCGAGCAACACGTACCGAAACGGTTCAATATAAATACATGTACCGTTACACCCTTAAAAAATAGCAACCATTAGTGTCAGTGAGTGAAAGTCGGGCCAATGTTTATTCTTGAGTATCATGGTAGCCTCCCCTTTTTTCTTTCTCAGACAAAACTTTTTGTCTCTTTGTTGCTCTGCCATCTTTGCATAATATGCATGAAAGCGTTCGCATAGACTTTATAATGAATGGGTAAAGGGGAAGTGACGTACGTCGTAAAGCAGTCAGCACATTTGTAGTTTTTTTTGTGGGGCAGGGTTCCTACCACCCTCCTCAAAAATAATTAGTGCCTGTGAAAGCTAAACAGACACCCTCAAGATATAAAAGCGGTGTCATTCAATTAGTTGCCAGTCGACATATATTTACAAATATTATGAAAATATTTTATAAAGGTTGAAAGTTACTTAGTATTGCTTTAATGGTGCTTAAATACTGTCATGCATAGGCAATTGTCTATGAAATTACAGTTAAATCCACTTTTTTTTTTATATATATCTACAGATGTAAATATACTGTCACTTTTTATGGGCATCATTGGATGTGCTGCTATTTAGATTAAATAATGATATCCAAGTGATGATCTCATGTGAGATCATGGTTTAATCTGCTGACTCCCATGACTATCATTAAAAAAGAAAAACTTGCTTGTATTACTAGTTTAATTAGAGAGTTGTGTACCTTGGCTTCCATCTCAGCATCTAATATCCCTCCCTTTTGTTCCTGCAACAGGGCGTATGCTCGCTGTAAAGCCTGATACTCCCTGGTCAGCTGACGGAACCTCAGTTCAGATTCCTCATTCGCCAGACCCTAACAAACAAACAAACAAAGACATCCAAGCATGAAGAATATAACCTCGGATAAGCGGTTAGGTTGCAGATTGAACTGTTTGTCATTTGCAGGCACATATAGCATGTGGATGAAAGATGAAGTAAAATAAACATAGCGCAAAGAGGAAAAGAATTCAAACAATCACCTCATCCAGGTCTTCATCGGGAGTAGCCGGTGTCCGGTCCATGCGGAACGAAGCCACAGAGGATGTTTCAGAATCCATTGACTCTTCATCATAACCGAAGAATGTGTCGACGACAATGTGCCTCTGCAAAAAATGAGGTATTTGTGGATTGATTTATGTTACAAAAGAGTCCAAATGTTAGCAAACTCTCAATTTTTCTGCATACGAAATACATTATAGTTCATTAATACAAATAATACACATACAGTTGAAATACTCTCTCTGACAGCGAAAACGGAATGACGCTGTTATTGGAGATCATTAGTGTGTAGGTGTACCTAATGATGTGGACAGTAGCGCTGCAGCTTAGAGCAGGGCGGTAAACCGAAAATTTACCGTTGCCGAAATTCTTCACGATGACCGACGTAATTTTGACCATGTCGATAAATTCGGTAATTTAATAAAAGAAGAAAATATAGTCTTTTCATACCGCTTTGACTCTGTGTTGTTCGGCTATGTTCATTCCCCTTTAAGAAAGCAGACGGTGTGCTTATGTTTGGAGTCACATGGTTGTCAGGAAGCCAATCAAACAGAAGCCCGGTAGGCTAACGCTAGCAGCTAACGCTAGCGGCTAACGCTACAAGTAAACGGGATGAAGTCGGGCTTAAGTTAGCTTCGCCAAACTTTCACCCGACATTAAGTAAACTTTTGACGGGTTCCAGATAGGGATGGAAAAACCGAGGCTTTCTGAAACAATGAACCACTTTTAAGACAATTGCCCTAAATTGAATCACTGTTTGACACACTGCAAGAGCCCCATCTACTGGATAAACAGTGCACGTTTCTTTTTAAAAGTAAAGTTGACAAATTGCCTCAGCATTACATATCTTCAATAGAATTAAGTGGATGTCGTCTATTTCAACCAGGAGATCGTGTCGTTATTAAGTGTGATTTACACAATTAAAGTTGACCTCTTTAAGCCTGTGTCATTGCTTTTGTCTGTGAAAATGTGTTCAAAGCAGTATTTGTAATACACGACAGTGCTAGTCTTGTAAGTGGCTCGTCCTAGATGACGGGGAGTAACTATGTATTGTTTATTTTTTGTAAAAATTACAGTACAGTAAGCACAGTGCTTGGGAACAGGAATATTATTTATTGCATACTGTAAGGATTTCCAAAATCATAAGATGTAAATAATTGAGCCGAATAAAAGAAAGGAAAGGTTTGTGAAACATTTTATTTTTTAATTAAGTATAATTTCTGGGGGGCGGGTGGATGTGTCGTATTTGTATCTATTCTAAATATCTAAACGTATGCCACTATCTAGTGTGTAACAATGCGGAATGAATTTAATGAAATTCAAGTGATGATATTTTTCAAGTCATACAAGCTGTTATAAATGTTCACACAAGAATTCTTATTGTTTACAAGATTTTTTTTTAATACTTAATGTTTAGACTGCACGTGCAATTGTTAAATTGAAAGCTGGTAAATAAATTTAATGAGAAACTTAATTTGTATTCCATGCATTGATTCAAATTTTCAAATTATATAACAGTTTGCTTGGGCGAATTTATCGTCATTTATCGTTATCGAGGTAAATCTGCTCAATTTATCGTGATACGTACTTAAGGCCATATCGCCCAGCCCTACTATCGATTATTTTAGTAGTCGATTAATCGATGAACTAGTTAGTTTGAATAATCGACTAATCGGATCAGGAACATCAAAAATTAAAATACCATAGCTGAGCCTCACACGGTTAAAAAATAATAAATGAGGATCTAAGTACAACAAAAGAACAATTGGCTAACTTACATAGCAAAAGTTCACTGGCTTAAATGCTATAAAATGCTAAAGTTTTCTTTTTCTTTTTTTTTTTTACAATGCTCTTAATAAATGGTTCAAACACATATATTCCTATAAAAAAGGCTAAATATACCTATAAGTTAAATTACGAACGCATTAAAAAACATTAGCTCAAACAAACACTTCGCTTAACAGGGAGCAGCTGGATTCAACCATGTGAAATGAGTTATGTCTTATTCACTGTTGCTACTAGAGGGCAGTGTATCCACCCAAATCCATAAAACAAAATGCAAACACTTTCAAAACAAACCATCACCACGCCACTTTAATTAAAGGAATACTCGAAGCAGCAAAATTTAATTACCATATTTTTTCAGACTATAAGTCGCACCTGAGTATAAGTCGCACCAGCCATAAAATGCCCAACGAAGAGGAAAAAAAACCATATATTTTCCGTATTGGCCAGAATATAAGACGGTGTTTTTGCATTGAAATAAGACTGAAATAGTCGGGGTCGTCTTATATTCTGGGTCTAGACGTTATACCCATTCACGACACTAGATGGTGCCACATATCATTGAAGCGAATGCTGAACTTGACTCCCCAGGCCAAAGCGACCCCTTAAGGTTAATGAAGTTATTGCTATTTTGTTGTTTTATCAAAATAAGATTGGTTTATTTACTTGTACATTTCAAAAACCAGACGCCTTTCATTTCCGATGGGATTGCACTTTAGTTTACATATTTAAATGTTCAGATATCAACATTTGAATGAGGCAAAATAACATGTTTTTTCTCTCAAATATATTGTTATAATCATTTGTTTCAAATGTACTGTAATTATTTTCTGTATAAAAATTAATTTAGTGTTCAAAAAGTCTTTTTTCAAACTTGAGTCTTGAAAAAGAGAGGGTCGTCTTATAATCAGGGCCGTCTTATATTCGGGCCAATATGGTAAGTCGCACTGGAGTATAAGTCGCATTTTGGGGGGAAATTTACGTGATAAAATCCAAGAACAGATATGTCATCTTGAAAGGCAATGTAAAATAAAAAAACAATCGAGAACAATATGCTGAATAAGTGTACAGTATGATAATGTTACATGATGCATGAACAAAAAATGTGAACGTGGCCGGTATGTTAACGTAACATAGCTATAAAGAGTTATTCAGATAACTACAGCATAAAGAACATGCTAACAAGTTTACCAAACCATCAGTGTCACTCCAAAACACCAAAATAACATGTGAAATGATATAATAATGTGTTAATAATTTCACACATAAGTCGCTCCAGAGTATAAGTCGCACCCCCAGCCAAACTATGAAAAAAAACTGCAACTTATAGTCCAAAAAATACGGTAGACTCTTTTTTTCTAATCGAATTACTCGAGTTAATCGATTAATCGTTGCAGCACTAGTGGACAGTGAGGCTATTCCCTCTAGAGTTGTCCAATATTATCGGGCAGCTGATAATATCGGCCGCTAAAAGCGTTTTAAAATGATACTATCGAATAATTCCGACATTCTTTTTCATAATGGGTCTTGGGCCAATATGCATATGGCAGTGGTGGTTGTTCATATATTGCCTCCTGTGTTTCAGGTGTTGTGATGCCCTCTGCTGGCGCTTAGGTGTAATAAGTTTTAAAAGTTCCAGCAATTTTTGCTGACGTCATCATGAGTCGATACGAGCTCATTCCAAACAGAGAGAGCTAAATGCATGAGCTAACTTCTGCAGCCAGTGTACCACAGCAGTTCTTGCCATCTCACCATGATGTTTGTGCCTGATCCAAGCAAAGCTTGTAAGTTATATTCTTCCTTTGTTTTATATTCATGAGCGTTGTGTAGTAGTTTTTCAACCTTTTTTGAGTCACAGCACATTTTTACATTGGAAAAAATCTTGCGGCACACCACAAATTAAAAATGTTCCAAAATGACTTTCTGAACAGTATATTTAATTATAATATAATTTCTCAATATTTATGCTTATATATATTTTACGTTCAGCAGCTTGGTCGAGGTCAAGTTGCTTATGCTACACTGTTGTTGCATTGGACTTGACTTCCTTAGTGGAAAACAAAAAGCGACCTGATTCGACGTGCGCGCACTGTAATTAAACTTATGAATTTCACAATTTTAATTTAACCTCTAAACAAGTTATTCTTAAAAATGTACTACCAAGAATTGCACAACTACAACAAGAAAACAAAAATAATGCACACAAAACCAAGTAAGTTGAGCATCATGAAAAAATTCAATTAACTTTAGCAAGACAACAGCTCCACCTATAGGCGAAACAAAAAATTGCAGGGAAAATTGACAGCTGTTACACTGTGTGTCCTTCAAAATACCACCAGGGGCCACCCTAATAATGTTAGTATTTTAACGATCACATATTTTTGCACCCAAGTCCAAGTCACCTGATTTTGAGAATCCGCCAATACCGAGTCCCGATACGAAACCGATACAGCTTTTTTTTTTTTTAAAGTTCCAAAGATGCTACTGTCCCACAGTGCCACCTTCATAAAGTGAATTGTTTTTAAACAAGAATAGTATTTATATCATAGTTTAAGAAAAAAAAAAGCTGATTATATTTGATTTTATGAACAGTTGGACTTGAAATCATTATAATTTTGCAGATAAGGGCAGAACAGATACAGGACGCCTTTTGACCATGGAAGCCCAACGCACGCGTCATGCAGCTGACTGAGCAAGAGTGACACTGACAAGCAGCTGAAAGGCAAGATATCTACAAGCCAAATCCCGCAATCAGCTCTTCTAGACAGTGGCGGGACATCTTGTCTTGCCACAAGGAACATCTGATAACGAAGAACCCGCAACTGAGAAGTTCACACATAGCACTGAGGCGCTGAGGTGGCAAAATCCTCAACTCTCGTTACACTGACAACAGTAACGCCCGAAACCCTCCTGCCCAATCCACAGAGAGAATAATCCTAAACAACGCCCAGACATACCCTTCTTCCGGACCACAGCTCGCCTCACCAGAGCCTTTAAAAAACTGAATGTTTAACTAATCGTTGTCATTTTTCTTGGGAATCTTTTGTCGACTTGTGATATGGTGACCCTGGATCCAGTGTGCCCAGGGGTGAAAGTGGGCCAGAACGGTCAGGAACGCAGTTCCGGTATAAGATTCAGGGCCAGAACGCAGTTCCGGTATAAGGTGGTTTGATTCCGAAAATATGACGGCAACTGTCAAAACGCTATGTTAAAAAAATATATACTAAGCTGCCACACATGCATTTCAGATCCAAGAAGAAAACAGTCTACCAACATCAGATTTACATACACAAGTGTTAACAACAAGCATAATAAAGTGCTTGTATAGCGTAATTCGTTTCCACCGATATTTATTTTATTCCACGGACGGCATGGAGGTTCCCCCAGCTGCTGTAGTTACCCGAGTCTGACGATGACGAGTCACGTCAATGTGCGAATGCACGCAGCAAAGCAAAACACCTGGATTCATTTATCCGTTCAATTGGCTGACATACTGACATGTGATCACCAGTGATAGTTAGCTCTGATTGGTTCAAATGGGCATGTTTTCTGAAACAGCCAAAAAAAAGGGGGGCAATGCAAAAGAAAATGGATCAAATCTTTAAGAGTAAGGAAAGAGTTAAGGAGGCTTATCAATCATATTTAGTTTTATTTGCTCTGTTGGGGAGGTTCAGAACATCTTAGCTGTCAATGTGCACTTTGGACTTACACAGTATCTATTCATTTATGTTGGCTACTTATTTGTTTCCTTATGATTAAAAAAAAGTCAATATTTGCGCAATCTTCAAAATATATATTCCATTTCACTCTGCATAATATAAGTCATATTTACTTATTTTTCTGAATTTACAGTATATGTTACTTATATCTTTATGTTTAAAAAAACACAACAAAAAGTAAATGTTAACATTATCTTCAGTATGTGAGGAAATGAGGGAAAATAAAAATTAGGAGATAGAAGTTGGGGTTATACTGTTGCTGTTTTAGTTTAATTTTGCAAATCATTGAAATACAATTACAATACAATTTTGAATGAAAATCAATTTTTGAATGTGTTATAGAAATAATTGACCAAAACAGTTTTCTTTGCATTTCAGTAGTTTTGACCCCCCCCCCCCCCCCCCCCCCAAAAAAAATAAAATAAAATAAAATTTCTGGCTCCATGGCGACCTTCATGTCGGGGAGTTCCGGCAAGAAATTCTAACCACTTTCACCCCTGAGTGTGCCTCATCGCCTGGGTCTCTCTGTGCTGTATGATTGCTGCCGACTTGGAATAAATTGTCAACTTGTGTTTCGAAGCCTTTTTCCAGCTTTTAAAATGGAGTCAGTACAAGGGGTTAAGACTAAGGTGAACGCGCAAAGTTTGGCCTTTTGGCCGGGTTGTCGCCATTCCGCCGGTCCAGGTTGTTGGAATTGCGCTAGCGTGGTTCCCACGGTTCGGCTAGCGTGATTCCGGCAATCTGGCTAAAAGGTCAGATTCCTTCAACGTAGAAAAATGTTTGTCTTTCTTAAATGCTTCATTGAGTGAGTCCATTCACGCTTTGATGCTCATGCTGCAGAGAACAGCCTCTCATTTACACAATGAGTTGCCACAGATGAAGTGTAAGTGCAAAGTTCCGAAAAAGCACTTATTCTGTCCTCAATGTGTGTATAGGTACAAAAAAACAACAGATAGCGAACAAATCAGGCTCGAAAGAGTTAAGTCAGACGCTGGAGTTAAGTTCTACTGTAGTCATTTTTCGCTTGAAAAGAGCAGTCATTGTAGAACTAAAAACTGGGGATGTCCCGATTACCAAATGCGCTACTGCTCTCCAGTTGCCAGTTTTATTGCTTTAAAATGGATTTTCAGCCTTGTGCTTTGGAGCTAAGTTAGATCAGAACCCAGAGATGTCGCTTGTGAAAAAAAAAAAACGTAAAAGACGTATAAATAGGCTGTCAAACGATTAAAATTTTTAATCGAGTTAATTACAGCTTAAAAATTAATCATAATTTAACCGCAATTTAAACCATCTACAAAATATGCCATATTTTTCTGTAAATTATTGTTGGAATGGAAAGATAAGACACAAGATGGATATATACATTCAACATATGGTACATAAGTACTGTATTTGTTTATTATAACAATAAATCAACAAGATGGCATTAACATTATTAACATTCTGTTAAAGCGATCCATGTATAGAAAGACTTGTAGTTTTTGAAAGATAAATGTTAGTACAAGTTATAGAAATTTTATATTAAAACCCCTCTTAATGTTTTCGTTTTAATAAAATTTCTCAAATTTTCAATCAAAAAATAAACTAGTAGCCAACTAGTATTGTTGATGTCAATAATTACACAATGCTCATGGGTGCTGAAGCCCATAAAATCAGTTGCACCTAAGCGCCCGCAGAGGGCGACAAAACTCCAGAAAAACACAAGTAACAAGTGGACATTGCACTGTGCTGTCCTTTTAATCAGTATGAGCGGGGCATTTGCATTAATTGCGTCAAATATTTTAACGTGATTAATTTAAAAAGTTAATTACCGCCCGTTAACGCGATAATTTTGACAGCCCTAATAAATACGTCTTTGGGACACTGAAACAATTAAAAATAGAACGTATTTATACGTTTTTGGGAGCAAATGAGTTAAAATATGAAAACCTATAAATGTTTAAGTGGTTTTAGATAAAGCAGACACTGTTTTTACATCTCTGTGATTTCTACAAAGATTAGATCACATTTGATGGTGATTTATGCAGAAATGTGAGAAATTCCAAAAGGTTCAGATACTTTTGCAAACCACTTTATTGATGATAATGCTTTTTTGCAAGAACTACTAAATGGTTGTCTTATAGAACATATGCTTGCATATACAGTTTTCATACCTTAATTGGTCTGGAGCTCCTTTTATGCCTTTTTTTCCGGAGCAGTTTCTCTCTGTCCTGGAACCAAACAAGAATTCAGATCAATGTAACGCTGCTTATGTTATCTTCCCCTTTACCGCTTAGAATGCGACATGGCCAAGCTTAATAATCATGCAGTCATGGTCATGAGGCTCCTGTATAGAAAACATACTCTGGCGAGCTCGTCAATCATGTTCTGCTGCTCCAGAACTTGAAGTTTGAGAAAAGCTATTTCCTGGTCATCGTGGGCTTGGTCCAGGTCATTCAGCGACTTGGGCTTCTTTAGTGGAGGGTGGGAGCTGATTTTCTCCTTCTAATAACATAAAGAAAATTCACGCTAATCCTCAAATGATTGGCTAGTGCAAAATACTCATGTGAAACAACTCTGACCATCTCAAGGTTCTCCTTGCCCAGATTCCTCGCTTTCTCCTCCAGCTTCTGGATGGTCAACATCAGGTCATCATTGCGCTTACTCAGAATCTTGTTCTTATCCAACAGCGGCTTGCACTGCTTCTCTGACTCGCGCACACGTTTCAGCTGCTCAGAGAAACACCGAAGAATCATGTTTAGCCAAAAAGACGTTAGATCAACTTCAGAATCAACTTACAAGTTCATTCCTTTCATCGACCAAAATTGAGTTCCGGTCCTCCAGTTTGCGAATTGTTGAATTGAGCTCAGCCACGCGCCTCTGATTTCTCCTCAGATCCTGAAAAAAAGCAACAAAAATGAAGTAATATTATTATTAGGAGTGGGAACCTCTTGGTTCCTCACGATACGATACGATTTGCGATACAAAGCTCACGATAACGATGATCTGACGATATTGCGTTACAACGATTTTCGATACATTGGTCAGTAGCAGTGCAACGGTTTGCGGTTCAAAGCCGAACCGTACGGTTCGCCCTGTACGGTTCAATACGCCTTTAAGAACCGCGCCTTCTCGGTTTTGCAATTAATTTATTCCGAACGCTTGTGGAATGAATAGGTCGAGCTCTGTGTGTGACGTGAAGCACAGCTGTGGAGAAATTCCCGCCCCGCAAGTAAATGTCCGATCGCTGTCAAGCACCTGTGTAATAAAAGCAGAGTGACGCCCTCTCTCGCTTACGAACGAAGTGAAAGTGAAACAAGAAAGAAAACAAAAAGCTATGGCGAGCGGAGGAGTGGAGAGACCGAATTTTAGAGGTGCACGATAATAGGGATTATGATGTCATCCCAATAAATCCGATAACATAATATATTATCGGGCCTATTAATAATATTCTATGGCTCGGTGTCTGATTGGGATGTGTACGTTTGTTTCCACTCCTGTTTTGCCAATATGCAAAGTTTTGTTACTGTTATAGAAGCCGTATTTTTCCTTCACTGAATTATAAACCTTACTATTGCAACTGCAATTAGCAAATGTTTGCATTTTACACTGTTATGTTTAGTTCTTGAGAGGCCTTTTGGCTATTGATAGGCTTGATGTTCTGTAATTGCCAGGTTAAGAAAATTGTTTCATGGACCAAGATGACAAAAGTCTTCTCTCCTGTTGCACCAAATGTTTTTTTATCTGCTGACAAAGCACAATACCTGTTGGGTTTATGTTTGTTTTAATCAGTGCTCATTGTTCAGGGGAACACATCGTCAATGATATTGACTGATTGATTGTGATCGACTCAAATGACATTTATTTGAAAGAATGAATATGGGCACTTTATTTGAAGTCAAAATTGTTCTTTGTCTTTGTTTTGTTCTAGGGCTGCAGCTATCGAATATTTTAGTAATCGACTGAAAATTCTATCGATTAATCGAGTAATCGGATAAAACAAATATATTTTTAGGTGAAGAACAATTATAAATATACATGAGAAAACAAGACATTTCATCTAATCTTGAACCATTTTCAGTCAATCAATGTCTTTATTTTCGATGTATATTGTTGAAAACAGCCAACAATTGCATCTCAGATGTAACTAGAATTTAAAAAAAAAAAAAGACTAATTCACTGCTTTCACTCAAAAAACTTTTAGATCTTATTAAAACAAAAAAATTTATATATATTACCTAATAATGCCGTTACGCTTGATAACACACATCACTTAAAAGTTAGGATTTTTTTCCCACGTGTTTCAATTGAATTTCTCTTTGTGTCAAGCCATTTTTAAGTTCTAGTTAAGTTTTAACTTAGTCTAAACTGTAAGTCCTGATAGGATTTTGAGTTTTTGCAGTGTTCAAAATAAATGTATGATACAGGCTGTATTGGAGCACATTAGGGACCAGTGCTACTTGGTGTTTTATCCAGCAATGACTACTGAGCTAAAATTGATAGCTAGCATGATTAAGTTTTTATTTTACACCCTCATCACTCCACAATGCTATGTTATGTTAAAGCATGTATGTAAGACACGTTAGCCACGCATCGACAGTGGTCATAATTAATTGAAACCTAGCCCTCCGCAGGGCTAACGTTACGTGAGCTAGTAGCGACAGTAACGTTAATCTTATTTATTAGCGCTTAGCGCTCTTTATTAGCGCTTAGCGCTCTACTGCTTTAAGATGGCGGCTGTTTACTAACGCTGCCCAGACGCGGCCGAGTCTGTCATTTCGCATCTAGTTCAACATACATGTGATCTCTATGAGACGCATCAGACGCTACCTGTTACTAACGTAGCATCGTGCGGGCTAGTATTTAGCAAAGTCGGCGTCGTTTGTGGCGGCTGTCGGCTGCAGTAAGTTTTTTTTTTTTCCCTTCTTCCTCTCCGCACGTGACAGCACGTTGTCCCGCATTAAAAGTAGTCCGAGCAAAACGTGATGCTTAGAGTTGTCAAAATAAACGATTACTCGAGGTGAATAAAATTACTCGGATCAGTTTTTAAACTCGAGTTGCTCGAGTACTCGTTTCAGCTCTATTTTCTTCATTACAATAATGTTTATGTCATCATGAACATTCTGGTTCGGTCAAAGGCAAATCTATGCTGAATCAACCACTAGTATTTTTGACCTGCAGGTGTTCAAAAACTAAGGTGAAGAATGATATATACATATTATCGGTTATCGTATCGGTATCGGCCTTCAGGAGCAGGAAGTTATTGATATCGGCATCGGTTTCAAAAAATGGATATCGTGCACCCCTAGCGAATTTTGAGGACGCACCGGCTTCTTTTAAATCTGCGGTGTGGCAACATTTCAGTTTCCCCGTGGACTACAATGCGGAGGGGAGAAAATAAAACAATTTGCAAGCATTGCTCAGCACTTGTTCCCTATGCTAATGGCAACACTTATAACATGACCTCAGCCGGCATCACCCACAGATATCACTTTCTCAGAGCAGGACAACCCCGAAGATGACACCAGTGAAAACCTACGGCGGGCTTCGTTATTTTATTTGCACGCTTGACCTGCGTTACATTGTTCCCTCGCGGACATATTTCTCCAACAACGTAATCCCCGACATTTATGAAATGGCAGGCAAAGCCATCGGTGATTAAGCCTGTCGCAATATGCAATAATTCCATTTATCGCACGATAAATAAAAATGAAGGCGGTAATTTTTCTGCTGCGATTTATCGCCTCGCGTGCACGCGTGCTGTTAAAAGTTCGGATTCCTTGTTATCAACTTCGCAAAATGCAACCTCGTTTCAGGTCCGGCAAAAAATAGCGCCGGAGCCAATCGTTCCCATTATATCCTATTGTTCAATGTATACCAGCCGCGTGAGTGCTCCGGATTGACTGAGGACCATCTCTGGCGTGCCGTTGTTGTTGAAGTGTGGGCGCTTCTGTCAGGGGTGACATTTCACGCGGAGTGGCAATTTTTTGGCACAACACCGGATATTTGAGTGGCAAATCAAGAGCGCTGTGCTTCAAACTCGTCCTGTTTATGAAAGTCGATCGTCATATGCAGTAATGAACAGACGTGACTAGTAACTACAGCGGCGTTTGCTAACTTTTTTAATGCGCGCACACACTAGATATCATGAAATAGCAAACTAGATGTGCTACGTCCTATGCCATTGGCTACGTGAGCCCAGAGTGATTATGGGACACGTAGTTCAGATACTACATCGATGAATTCTAAACTGTCATGACTGAATGGGAGTTAAGAAGGCTAAATCAATCCGTACCAGTGACTATAGATAATGTTGCAAATATTGTTAATTGAGTACGTGACACAGATGGATTCTGACCACAAATAGGATGTCTTGCTCATGTAGTAACCCTAGCTGCTAAGAGAGCTGTAGCAATCAACAGTGTGCCCCGCCTCACTTTACATACAGTAAAGATTATTCTCAGCACTTTTACACAAAAATTTTTCAGATCAGTAAGAAGTAAGCACATAAATATTATGCACTAAAATGCATGTTTATTTGATGGCAATTTAATTTTTGCTAATAAGCAAAAAAAAAAAAACGAAACAAAAAATTGTTTTTTTTTCAGAGCATTAAATGTATTGATTCGGATTGAAAATAGTATCGAAAATCGCACCGATTCGTTGCATCCCTATGGAACACCATTGCAGAAGCTATGAGGGGAAAAGTTTTCATTTGCCTAAATGCTTAAGTTATTAAGTGCAATTTTTTTTTTTCTTGAAAAACACATTTTATTTATTCTGTGTTTCTGTGCAGTATTAATATTGTTGTCTTTTACTTAAGAGGCATGGTCTATTGTTTTTAGTTGTGATTTCTTAAAAAGTATTTTTGAATTTAAGAGTAAATATTTATCGCATTTAAATGGGTGTACTTGATCTATTTATATATACTGTATTCTCACTGTGTTATTGTAAATTGGTTTTTAAAAAATTGGGGGGACGCAATAATATCGCATATCGCAGTAATTTATGAGATAAATTATCGCACATTAAAATTTGTTATCGCGACAGGCCTATCGATGATTTCGCTAAAGCACGTTGTTTCGCCCTGACCACTGATAGTTGGACGTTCCGTGCTACAGAGTGCTACTACATAACTGTGACGGTCCACTATAATTCATACCTGTCAAGTTGTACGGTCTCGGCGTAATTTGTACAAGTGAGCACTGATTTTTAAATGTGTACGCCGTACGTTACGTTCAAAATCTGTACGTTTTTCGTGCATTCCGTTTTTTTTCCTCCGTTCCGATTTTGTCACCGTTTCGGCAACGAGACAATGTGCGTTAATATGTTGATTGAATGACACGAGAAAAGTCAGAGACACGGAGAGGGACGAGTGTTTGTTGTGACGCTGTAGCAAACGCGATGCTAGGCTAGGTGGCTCCAATATTTCCTGACTGTAGCAGACAGCCTACAATCTACGCCTAGATATCTCATGCTTATAGAACTACATACGAAATGACAGACTCGGTAGCGTTGGTAAACAGCCGCCATTTTAGAGCAGTACACGTCTCAGAAAGGCTCTGTTGTAGTGAAACTTCCTAGCGAACCTAAGTAACTTTTTATCTAAAATACTCCTAAATCGGCAAAATCTTGATTTGAGTCTATTTTTAAAGGATGAAACAGTTTTAAAATGTTCACATGTCGAAAGTAGACAGAAGGGAACTAATGCAAAAACGGGAGCAATTTTATCAACTTTAACGGTTGATTCACAACATTAAATGACCTTCAAACATAGCAAAGGTTAGTATGTTTTTGGGTTTGTTGTTTGTACCATGAAAGGTATCACCAGTTACTTTGCCAAGTCACTTTTTTACTACTGTGTGTGTATTTCAGTAGTCGGTCACTACACTAGCCAAAGAGCTAAGAGGCATTTTAACAAAACGAAACGTTTACATTTTTAGTGTTTATTTCATTTTATAAAAAGCAAAATAAAGGCAGTTTAAAAAAATAAATAAAAAAAAAGAAACCGTTACCCCAAATCCAAGGTTTAAACCGAACCGTAGGCTAACTGAACCGTTGCACCCCTACTGGCTAACTTAAGCAGTGTTTCTAAACACCTGGACACACAGTTTAGTGTAATGTTTTTCAGTTCAGTGTGTGAAAATTGACAGTTTATTTTTTTATATCTCACACAGCTTTAAGGCCATTTAGTGTAAAACTGCAAATGCTGCATTTATTTGTGTGAAATGTTCAATTTAACAGACAAGTTGTTTACACATTTTTTGAAACACTAGCTATTTGTTACTGTATTGTGCTTGTCTGCTCTTTCAATTGTTAGTTCGTTTTTGGTAATATGCCAAACGGTACTTGAGCCACATTGTTAGTCTGAGGCACTTTAATCTGTTAAAGCTCTTTGCTGTATAATACAATTTATTTTATTTTCTATTTTATACAAACCGAGTTGTTAAATAACATTTTAAAACTCTATTTGGTCAAGTATTAATTCATTCACACATCATACATTTCATCTTAAAACAAAATTTAAGTCAATTACAGTATTTTCTAGAGATGTCCCGATCGATCGGGTCCGATCACGTCATTTTCAAAGTATCGGAATCGGCAAAAATATATCGGCCATGCCTTTTTTAAATGTACATATATTTTCTGATTAAATCGTTTTCTAATTGTATTTAACGTTACAAACATAATATGTTACACTCATCCAGAGTCTTTAGTTTAGGCTTAAGGTAGGGTTATCACATTTATCCCGATGACGGCGGTAATTAATTTTTTAAAAAATGTATCACGTTAAAATATTTAATGCAATTAATGCATGCGCTGCACGACCCACTCACACATTGTCGCGCTTAATCTGTAATGGCGCCGTTTTACCTATATAAAGAGATAAAAGGCAGCGTATAATGAGTAGAGTGAATTTTGGCAGCCTTTGGAGCCTTTTTTAATTGGCTAAAGCCTTACAATACCTTTCCCTACGATTAGAAGTATCATGGGAAGCAATGTAGGGATGAAAGGTAGCAATTGATTTTTTTCTTAACACCTTATGTTATTTCCCAACGCAGAGAAGATATATCAATTGGTAGCACAGTCATGGTTCCACTTCCCATCATGCATTTGGGCATGGCTACAGTATCATTTACTGAAAGCTCAACAAATACACTAGATGGCAATATTTAGTCACAATACACAAAGTCACAAGTCTTTCTATCCGTGGATCCCTCTCACAGAAAGAATGTTAACAATGTAAATGCCATCTTGAGGATTTATTGTCATAATAAACAAATACAGTACTTATGTACTGTATGTTGAATGTATATATTCATCCGAGTTTTATTGATTTTTTTCTTAATGCATTGCCAAAATGTATATGATGGGGAAAATTATCGGGAATGATTGGAATTGAATCGGGAGCAAAAAAAAAAGCAATCTGTTCGGGAAATATCGGGATCGGCAGATACTCAAACTAAAACAATCGGGATCGGATCGGGAGCAAAAAAACATGATCGGAACAACCCTAGTATTTTCCTAAAATTGTTTTCCTGAAGAGCAACTTTATTCATCCTGAGGGAAATGTGAATAATAATGATTTATCACACAGTTGACATATGATTAACTAGATTAAATTTTTTAATCGTTTGACAGCACTAAAAAAAATATATTGATTCTTGGAAGTAGCATATCGATAACCTTTTGGGCTCCAAAGTATCGCGTTATAAGACCTTTTCGATATATTGTCACACCATTCATTTGCCCTTTAAGGCTGTTATGCATGCCTTATCCATGGATGTGCAGAAATGAAGGCCCCATGAGCAGTCACACTTCAGAAAACGAATCAGACACAGACTTGCACACATCTTAGTCATTAAAACCGAAGCGTCACACTCACTCATATCAGCTATCGAAATTATATGTCTGCGTCAGAACAGTTGAATCCATTCAGGTTTAGCGCAAGATCTGAATGGTCCTGTCTCAAAAGTCTACGTACCGGACTTCCGCAGTGCTCCGCGCCGTCTCCCACCCGACCCGGAATCTCTCTTTTTGGGCTTCCCGCACCACACTCGGCCTCCTTGACCAGGAAGAGTTGCTCATCCAGCGCATCTTTCTGAAGCTGCAGTTTCTGAAGGAACCCTGTCGTTGATTCCATCTCCTTCTCCAGAGAGAAGATGGTGCGATCTTTAGCTTTGATTTCATCTACCTGTAACATGATAGGAGCAAAAAAAAAAAGAAGGGATTATTTAGGCAGCATTTAACACCTAAACATCTGATGAAACACGAGGGGTAGGAACCTCTGGGTACCTCACGGTACGATACAAGGCTCACAATTATCTCATTATATGACGATATACAGTGGCCAAAAGTATTGGCACCCCTGCAATTCTGTCAGACAATGCTCAATTTCTCCTAGAAAATGATTCCAATAACAGGTGGTGGAAATAACTAAATCACACTTGCAGCCTGTTAAATTGGATTAAAGTTAACTCAACCTCTGTCCTGTTTCCCTCTGTGTACCACATTTAGCATGGAGAAAGGAAAAAAGACCAAAGAACTGTCTGAGGACTTGAGAAGCAAAATTGTGAGGAAGCATGGGCAATCTACAGGCTACAAGTCCATCTCCAAAGACCTGAATGTTCCCGTGTCTTCCGTGTGGAGTGTCATCAATAAGTGTAAAGCCCATGGCACTGTGGTTAACCTCCCTAGATGTGGACGGAAAAGAAAAATTGACCAAAGATCTCAACGAAAGATTGTGCGGATGGTGGATAAAGAACCTCGACTAACATCCAAACAAGTTCAAGCTGCCCTGCAGTCCGAGGGTAATACAGTGCAGTGTCAACCCGTACTATCAATCGGCGTCTGAATGAAAAGAGACTGTATGGTAGAATACCCACGAAGACCCCACTTCTGACCCAGAGACATAAAAAAGCCAGGCTGGAGTTTGCCAAAACTTACCTGAGAAAGCCTGAGAATTTTAAGTTTCTGAAAATAGGCCCCTTACAGAGCAGCCCTGCACCCCGTTTCCCGTCCACTGATAGTGAAGTCTATGGTATTATACTTATGGCGGAAAACGCTCAGGTGACTTGAAGTTCCGCTCAGAGACACCCAATTTGGCCAAATTTCAAAATTGCACGTGTGATACATCAATGGAAAGCTTAAAATCTCAAAAAAAAATTTGAACAGGAGGGCATGTTAGGAAAAAAAATGTTTTTAAACAGCAAAACCCTATCTGGAGGTGAGAGCACGTGAGAGCAGGATTACAGACGCCACGAATTTAACGAGATATTATCGCATACTTACCTTGTTTCGATCCAAAAACTCCATGTCGTATGTATCACTGAGTGTCAAGACACAGCTGTGAATGGCCACAGCTGGATTTTTGGGGGATTTTATGGGTGAAACATGGTAATACAACAAGGGCCGCGATGCAGAAATCGCAGACATCAAGGACTGGTCGAGATTTTCTTTTTCATATATTTACCCTTATAAAGGTTTTTTTTTTTTTCAATTTTTCTTTGTTTTGATCAATTATTTATCATCCAACATATCGGAAAAAATGTGACAGTAACAAAAATACAATTAAGCGATAATTATGAGGTAGATATCTGTGACTTTTTTACACTCCTTTTTTTTCATTGTGACATAATTTGGTTTAAAAGTTTAAAATATGTGAGTGAATAATTTTTTTAAGTCGTTTTTTTTTTAAACAAAATATGAGACATTAATGAATGATTCTAAGCTAAAAACGACAGACATTTTGAATAATAAATATAATTCATTACCTTCATTTTATAGCTGGGTTGAAACAAAAGTGGTTGCGCGACGTCTGTAAACGGGGGTTTTCAGGGTAAAACGGACAAATTAAAAATAGTTTGGGGGCTTAATGTGCCACGAATCTGCTATGGCAACATATAGACATATTGTTCGATCAAACGCAACAGTTGTTTTGGCTTAGAATACAGCAGTTTCTTTTAAAGAGGAGTGCAAGAGCAGAAACTGCTTTTTCAGTCTTGTCTGTGTTTTCCTTATATGTACAGTGGTAACTCTACATACGAAGTTAATTCGTTCCAGGACCTTGTTTGTAAGTCGAAATGGTCGTATGTCGAGCAGGATTTTCCCATAAGAATACATTACAATTCCATTAAATCGTTCCACAGCACGAAAACCTACACTAAATCCTTAATAAATGCTGCTGGTATTACTGTATATAGCAATTACACAGAGAAAAACACATAAATTATTAATAAAAATCATAAGAATAATATAATACTAATAATGCCTGTAATAATGTAACAGATTGGTTCTAATGTGCCAGATTCTGCGTGCTGTACCTGAGCGCTCCGCGTGACAGAGAGATAAAGGTGCGAAGGAGATTTTATTTTCTCTGACGTAGCTGGCCTCATATTTTTCTGTCATTTCCATTTTTATTTCAATGGTAAGCGTCACCTTTTTCCCTTTTTCACCACCCGCACTAACCTTCTCTGAACCCGTGTTGATTTCTCTCACAAGAAAGTCTGCCGTTCGTCCATCTTGCGGCAAAACAAAGAAACTACGGCGCTGTCACAAATTGTCGTACTTCGAGCATGTCATCGGATGTAGAAACAAATGGCCAGTTAAAATTTAAGTCAGATGTTGAAAAGATCGTGTGCCGAAGCGATCAAATGTTGAGGTACCACTGTACTTTTATATGACCCCTCTACTGCATTTAGCTTTAACCTGTGCATTACCAGTCTCCGGATGTCTCTTTCACAGTCCCACTTGATCTTGGAGATCTGTTCCTGGTGCTGCTGGTGCTCCACCCGAAGATCACCGGCCTTCATCTTGTCTGCCTGTATCATGTTGCTGAGAGCTTCGTCAGTCTGCTTTTTGGATGACTTCAGCTCAGCGATCTCCTGGAGGAGCTTCACTCTCTCCTGGTCGAAGAAGCGACGAGCATCCTCCTTAGCTTCCAGAGTCAACGCTGTGCGCACCTGGTGACACGAGTACGATTTTAGTTGGTTCACATGAATGCAGTTTTGTTTTCGTCAACGATGACTCATACGAAAATATTTCGTCAACGAACAATTTTTTCACGATGATGACGTCATGATGACGTGCTGAAAACGAGTCTCGGGAGACTAAACTATAACGAGATGGATGCCAGTTGTCGTCTGACGAGACAAGAAGGAGATGAAAATTCGCCATAGTTTCGGTCAAAAGTTCACAATGTGTGATATTTACTTAATGAATGTGTCGTTAGCACGCATCTTAGCAGTGTTTGGTCGTGTCACTCATGTGACATGCTGCTGTACGTCCTCCCCCCGGACCACCGCGCCCCACAAACAAATGCCCATTCAAGGCTCCTTTTGTGAAACACGTGTTCGGTGCTGCTATGTTTTTTTTTTATCTTGGCTAGATATGCTATGTTGCTCTAGCCTTTTAAAGTGCCTGTGACACGAAAAAACATGTTTATTTCATAATACACGCGTAATATGCATAATATGCGCCTGAATGATATGGACCGCTTGGATGTGTGTGGAAGCGATCGCTATTTTTATTTAGTTTTTTGAATCCCGCGCCATGAAAATGAGTGACTTTCGGCTTCGGTCTTGCATTGAGGAGGAGGGCGCTGTGACGTGTACGGTAGAAGACGTCCTCTTCACGCTGCAGTGTACTGTTGTGTATGAGGACAAAGGATTCAGCTGATTTTGCGGATTAATACGTTTATTTTTCGTATCACGCCAACCAAACGGCTGCAGAAAAAATCATTCTGTATGAGGGAGAGGCATATGCGCCTTTTTGGAGTTTCAAAAGGTTCCCATTCACCGTGGATATTTACTGTGGGACCATTGGACTTACGAGGAAGTGAGTAAACATCTTGTTTTGTATTATGTCAAATACAAATACAGCGATTACAAAGTAAACACTACAAACTTCCTTTAAATAAAGGACTACTTACGTTTGATCATTGATAGGCATGTAAAAAGCTCTCCTAATTAGGGTTGCCACCTGTCCCTTAAAATAAGGAACGATCCGAAATTGGGAATTAAATGCTGCGTTCCGTATTGAACTAATACGGAATATAAATGAATAGATACATTTCTATGCATTTTAGGAGTTTTGGGGATGTCTCTTTTTATCTCTACCCGTACAGCTTTGGGCGCGAGGGGGGTGTGCCATATTTCCTATTTCTGAAAGGTGGCAACCCTACTCCTAATGCTCATTAGCAGCAGCACGTTAGCTGCACATCAACTCCAGCCACCCTCCTCCGGGGAACGAACTGTAAATTGCTCTCCGCCGGGCGGTTTGCCGATCCGCGAAGACAATCGACAACCGGGTCGTCATGTCAAATAATCCAGGCTAGTTATGTGTGATTTTCCGCTTCGAAGACTTTGAAACATCACTCGGTTCGGGTAGGCATGTCGGCTAGCTGTCACGCCTTCTGGTTTGTTTACATTCTCCGAAGCCGGGGAAGGGAAATGACATATGTCCGATTTAGGTGTCATAAAATATCGTTCGGGAGGTGCGACAATAAAGGTGAAGTCGACAGTTTTGACCATTACGGAGTAATTTTGCCATGTCGTCCTGAATAAATGCATTTTTATTATTTCATATTCCATTCAGCACAAGACTGTTATTTGTCACGACCATGCCATTTATTTAGCAATTGGGGAAAATACTTGGATAAAAAGAATATCCTGTAAAAATATTGAAGTAAAGAGACAGAAACAATGACATTTTGCCACTCTCTTCGTCACGTTTTCCTCGTTGTGAATAGTTCCCCCTCGACGGGCTGACTGGTCTTTCTCAAGCCATTTATATAGCTATTGGGAAAAATACTTGGATAAAAAGAATATCCTGTAAAAATATTGGAGTAGAGAGACTGAAACAATGACATTTTGCGGCTCTCTTCGTTGCGTTTTCCTCGTTCTGAATAATTCCCCCTCAATGGGCTGAATAGTAAAACCGATGAGCCCAGTCTACCGCTGACGTCCTCCACCTGTTGGGGACGCTAAAGCCCTATAATGGTAGGCGTGGCTAACCGGCAGATTAAAAGACTAATTTCTCGTCATCTGTGCTTTGCTAAATTGTTGTATATAGTTGAATCATCTCAAAATATTATTCTAATTCACATAATAATGCCATTAAAGACTTTTTTTCTCGTGTCGTATGCTCCTTAAGGTCTGAGCTGAGTGATCATCACACACTAAATTAACTTGCGTTCGGGTCAGCATTAGCATTTAGCACGGTGAATCGGTGTCTTCTTAAACTGTTGGAAAACATTTTATATACAGTTCGTGGTGTCCAGGTGAGTTTAATTATCGAAAATAATGTGCTGTTTTCTTGCTGAGTGTCTATTATCATCATGAAGATGTTGTTGTCCTTGTACACGCTACAATTTATTTATTTATTCATGGACTAAAACAGACATGTCCAAAGTCCAGCCGGGGGCCAAATGCGACCCCCAGTCTCTGTCATAAAATTAATAACGTCTGGCCCGCACGCAGACTTAATAAATAAGTCAGCAGTACTGCTAACAGCATATGAAGTAGCTTACACACTAAATGCTGCTTCTCATTAACCCACTAAAAGGCAGCAGTACTCTAAGCAACATTACCCCGGGTGACCCTTTATTCCCAATTTTCTAAAATGCCGACCAAGGATAGGTGGAAATTGGAATATTTCTTCACTAAAATATGCAACAACTGTGTCTGCCTCATTTGCAAAGAGACTGTCGCTGTTTTTAAAGAGTTCAATGTGAGGCGATATTACCAAACAAGACATGCTGACATGTACGACAAGATTACAGAGATGATACGTAGCGAGAAATTCAAGCAACTTGAAGCTCATTTAATTTTACAGCTGCAGTATTTCACAAGAGCCCGAGAGCCGATAGAGAACGCCACAAAGGCTAGTTGCGAGATTGTTGACATTTTTAATTAAAAAAATAATAAAGCAAATGTGACACATGGAATGGCTTGCTAAAATTTGCTTAAATATACTGTTCTACGTGAAGGACGTCAACCAAGGTCGGCCCCCCACATATTCACCACACCAAACCTGGCCCCCTTTGCAAAAACTTTGGACACCCCTGGACTAAAACATTTGAAGTTTACAGACCAAAACATTTTGAGAATTGTCGACAAAAACAAGTTTTGTTGACTAAAACTAGACGAAGACGAACACATTTTTGAATTACTAAAATATATCCAAGACAAAGGGGTATTTTCTTCCAAAAGACTAAGACGAAAATTAAAATGGCTGCCAAAAATAACACTGCTTGGCACGATATGCCATGTTGCTTTAGCCTTTAAAGGTCTGTGCTGAGTGATCATCACACACTAAACTAACTTGTATCGTTAGCCTAGCATTAGCATTTAGTGCAGTGACTCGGTGTCTTCTTAAACTCTAGGAAAGCATTTAACATACAGTTCGTGGCGTCCAGGTGAATTTAATTAATTGCAAATAATGCGCTGTTTCCCTGCTGAGTGTGTATTATCATCATGAAGATGTTGATGTCCTTGTAGACTCTACAATTATGTGCTCGTCTGTCATATTCATTTGAAATTGTTGGAAACCTTTATTCATTTATTTATTCATGGACTAAAACTTTTGAAGTTTATAAGCGAAAACATGTTGAGAATTGTTGACAAAAACTAGACGAAATTTGTGTGAGTTTTCATTGACTAAAACTAGACGAAGATGAACACATTTACGACTAATAAGTATTTTCGTCAAGACTAACTGAGACGAAAATTAAAATGGCTGCCCAAAATAACACTGCTTGGCTAGATATGCCATGTTGCTTTAGCCTTTAAAGGTCAGTGCTGAGTGATCATCACACACTAAACTAACTTGTAGTATTAGCATAGCGTTCGCGTTAGCATAGCGGTCGCGTTAGCATTAGCTTTTAGCGCGTTGGCTCTGTGTCTTAAACTCTAGGAAAACATTTTACATGCAGTTCGTGGCGTCCAGGTGAGTTTAATTAATTGCAAATATTGCGCTGTTTCCCTGCTGAGTGTGTATTATCATCATGAAGATGTTGATGTCCTTGTAGACTCTACAATTATGTGCTCGTCTGTCATGGTTATTTGAAATCGTTGGAAACCTTTATTTATTTATTTATTCATGGATGAAAACTTTTGAAGTTTATAGATATAGACCACAATATTTTGAGAATTGTTGTCAAAAACCAGACGAAATTTGTCTGAGTTTTCGTTGACTAAAAGTAGACGAAGACGAACATATTTTTAAAAGACTAAAATATGACTAAGACCAGGGGTGTCCAAACTTTTTGCAAAGGGGGCCAGATTTGGTGTGGTAAAAATGTATGTGTGTGTGTGTGTGTGTGGGGGGGATACCTTGGCTGACGTACTTTATGTAGAACAAATTTTAGCAAGCCATTCCATGTGTCACATTTGCTTTATTATGTTTTTTAATTAATAATTTCAACAATCTCGCAACGAGCCTTTGTGGCGTTCTCTTTCGACTCTCGGGTTCTTGTGAAATACTGCAGCTGTAAAATTAAACTGGCTTCAAGTTGCTTGAATTTCTCGCTACGTATCCGCTCTGTAATCTTGTCGTACATGTCAGCGTGTCTTGTTTGGTAATATCGCCTCACATTGAACTCTTTAAAAATAGCGACCGTCTCTTTGCAAATGAGGTAGACACAGTTGCATATTTTAGTGAAGAAATATTTCAATTTCCACCTATTCTTCTTCGCAGTCAACTTTCTTTTTTTCTGTTGATTGTCGCCATTTTACAAAATTGGGAGTAAAGGGTCACACGGGGTAAAGTTGCTTAGAGTGCTGCTGCCTTTTAGTGGGTAAATGAGGAGCAGCATTTAGTGTGTAAGCTACTTCATATGCTGGTAGCAGTACTGCTGACCAATTTATTAAGTCTGCGTGCGGGCCAGACGTTATTAATTTTATGACAGAGACTGGGGGCCGGATGAAATTTGACCAAGGGCCGCATTTGGCCCCCGGGCCGGACTTTGGACATGTCTGCCAGGGGTGTCCAAACTTTTTGCAAAGGGGGCCAGATTTGGTGTAATAAAAATGTGGGGGGCCAACCTTGGCTGACGTCCTTCACGTAGAACAATATATTTAAGCAAATTTTAGCAAGCCATTCTTTGTGTCACATTTGCTTTATTATTATTTTTTTTTTAATTAATAATTTCAACAATCTCGCAACTAGCTTTTGTGGCGTTCTCTTTCGACTCTAAGGCTCTTGCGAAATACCGCTGCTGTGAAATTAAACTAGCTTCAAGTTGCTTCAATTTCTCGCTGCGTTTCTTCCCTGTTATCTTGTCGTACATACAGTATCAGCGTGTCTTGATTGGTAATATTAGGGTGACCAAACATCCTCTTTTGCCCGGACAAGTCCTACTTTCACGAAGTATCCTCGTCGTCCGGGAGGGTTTTATAAATTCATTAAAATGTCCGGTTTTTATGATTTTTCACCGGACGAATTTGAAGAGAATCCCTCGGGCCGCTGGGTGGCAGCGCCTGCCTGCGATGACATGGCTCCTTGTAGTAGGGAGGGAAGGAGTAGTTCTTCTTGTTTTTGTTGGCAATTTACCCCTATCATGAGGCATTACCGCCATCTACTGGGTTGACGATTTGGCCACAACGCCTGAAGTTTTTTACGATAAATACGTATATAATGGCAACTGTTGACTTCTGTCAGAGCTTTGACTGTAAAATCCCGTTTGGTGTCGCATTGTTGCGCTGCCGATGATGTTAACTTTTATAGCAAAGTTTGATTTTTGCCTCAGCTAGCTATCAGTAAGCTAAACCGCGCTAGGCATTATGGGAAACGTAGTTTTGAACTGCTACGTTTGGAAACATGCAAGTTGAATAGTTTGTCAGTTTATTTCGGTTTTTGTTTGTGTGCAATCTAGAACATTGAATGAGAATATCAATTGAATGGGAATAACAATTTGTCAAGGACAATTGTGTTAGTAATTTATAAAAATGTTTGGGTGGCCACATAGCCTACTGTGTGTATGTGTATTGACTGGACTACATTTCTATGGGTCTGCACTAAATATTATACATATATATATATATATATATGTGTGTCTCCTTGTGCCCTGCGATTGGCTGGCAACCAGTTCAGGGTGTCCCCTGCCTACTGCCCGTTGTTAGCTGGGATAGGCTCCAGCACCTCCGCGACCCTCGTGAGGAATAAGCGGCATGGAAAATGAATGAATGAATGAATGTTTTATTTTTTATTTTATTTATTTATTTATTTTTTCAAACTGCATTTTTCCATCCAGAGTGAGGGTGCACACTTTAAATATTTTAAAGTGATATAGGCATCTTTGAGTGAACTTCGAGTAAAATTCAAGTATCTTGAGACCGGGCTGAGTGTCCTCCTTTTTTAAAAATCAAAATATGGTCACCCTACACTAAACTAACTTGAAGCGTTAGCATAGTGTTCACCTTACCATTAGCATTTAGCGCAGTGACTCGGTGTCTTCTTAAACTCTAGGAAAACATTTTACATACAGTTTGTGGCGTCCAGGTGAGTTTAATTATCGCAAATAATGTGCTGTTTTCCTGCTGAGTGTGTATTGTCATTATGAAGATGTTGCTGTCCTTGTAGACTACAATTATGTGCTCGTCTGTCACATTCATTCGAAATTGTTGGAAACTTTGTTCATTTTTTTATTCATGGACTAAAACTTTGGAAGTTCGTAGACGAAAACGTTGAGATTTGTTGACAAAAACTTGACAAAGACAAACACATTTTGATATGACTAAAATATGACTAAGACTAATAAGTATTAGACTAACATGAAAAGTAAAATGGCTGCCAAAAATAACACTGCTTGGCTAGTAAGCCATGTTGCTTTAGCCTCAAAAGGTCTGTGCTGAGTGATCACAACACAATAAACTAACTTGTAGCTTTAGCATAGAGTTCGCATTAGCAGTGACTCAGTGTCTATTTAACTCTTGGGAAAACATTTTACATACAGTTTGTGGTGCATACAGTTATTTTGCTGTTCTACTGGAAATTAAAAACCCAGTTCACCTTTTCGCCACTGCCGTCCCGGATGGCGCTCAGTGCTGTCTTGAGCCTCTGGTTCTCTTGATCTTTGATTTTGGCATGGCGGGCCAATTCTTGCTCATGCTGTCGTGTCAGATTTTCCCGGAGGGCCTGGAGCTCTTTCTGTTTTTCTTCGTGCCATTTGGCCCGCTGCTCCGTCAGCATGGCTGTGTGGCGGTGCTGCTCCTGCTCTCGCACTCGCTTCACTTCCTGCACTTTGTCGCGCTCAAGCTTGCTCACCTTTGCACAAGATGGGAAATATTTGTACATGCAAATGAGCATAAAGCAATTACACACAGCAATTAATACAATTTAGCAAATGTCCTAGTGACTTTTAGTTTATAACATTAAACTGCATGGAGATTTTTTTTTTTTTTTAATTAGGGCCCGAGTACCAAGTGTGCAAGTGCTCTATTGTAAGCAAAGGATTATTTATTTATTTATTTAATGGCAAGAAGTGAAAATGGCCAATTTGGAGGCCTTAACATGCTTGAAACTCACCAAAATTATTTCCACATACATGGGGCTTAGCCTAAACTTCTTTGGCACAAAAAAAAAAAAAAAACCTAACAAAATGGCTTAGTGGTACCCCCTTGAAGTTTTCAAAAAGGCCTCTTCTATTAAGTATTTTCAACGTGGAGCAATGAAATTTGGGGAGGCGAAACATTGTGCAAAACTGCTCCAAAAAGTCTCTTGCACCCATATTCAAACCTAACAGGAAATCGGGTATTTTGGATTGAATGTGAAAAAATATGCATTTTAAGTCGATGGAAATGGAAATAACTAATAACTCCCTGATACAAAGTTCAATCTTTTTCATATCAGCTATGTATGTGAGGTATCCCAGCCTGAACACGACTGCATTGAAAAATTACCCATTAGGCCTGCCCCCCCATTGGGAACAGGAAAAAAACATTTTTTACGAGACAGGCTCCAAGGGAAAAATGTAATTGACCTCAAACCTGCATCAGGGGAGTCTTAATAGATGTGTTTAGGTGCCTGATGAAAAATATTGAGGTTTCGTTGAAGCAGAAGGTTCAAAACAGGAAAGTGAAAATGACCTTCGCTATTTTGTCTCGCCACAACTTTTGAACAGTCATAACTTGGCAGATACACAACATAATGCACCAAACTTCCCGTGCATGTTGAGAGTCGTACCCTGAAGGGTCCTGTAGGGGGTCATTTGCATCAATCCTGCAGCGCCAATTTGTGGTAACAGAAAGTCACTCATTTTACTTATACATATCTAGTTCTTTTCAGGTTGGTCATTATAGTTACATTTTGTAATAGTACGTTTTAAGGCCCATGTCCACATGTCTCTGTCTGTTGCCATGATGACCCTTTGTTCACCATTAAAAGGAAGTCGATTTCTTTCGGGACTTAAGCAGCTTATAGAGCCATGAAATTTGCCACACTTGGTCGAATTGGTCCAATTAGAAGATTAATTTTGGTTTTGAATAAGGGCGTGGCTGCACAGCTCAGTGGCGCCTTCTTTTTTGTAGGGTTTTCAATAGAGGTTTTTCCTCCTAGGTGTGTTAATGCAGGGGTCCCCATCTGCCGGGCCGGGGACCGGTACTGGTCCGTGGCGCATTTGCTACCGGGCCGCACAGAAATAATAATTTATTAATGACCGCATTCTGGCCGAATTAACCCTGTGCCCCTGTTGAACACACCAATATCCCTGTCTATTCTAGATATATTACTACAGGATAGATTAGAATGTCGTCATAGAAATCCATTGATTGGACTGCTAGCAGTACATCTTGTTTTGTGTATATAATATAGCTATGGGCGCTTGTACTCAATAATAACGTATTACAAGGCCGCGGGCGCAGCGCATTTGTTCCCGGAAATAATTAGCCCCCACACGAGCGAAGATGACTGGAAAACAGACATCTTTGGAGATATTTTTTACGGCGAAAAGGGCACCTGAAGAGCCAGAAGATGAGCCTACAACCTCGAAGACCCACGAACTGCGAAGGAGTGGATACGTGACCCGTTTGTGAATAAACCGAGTGATTCGAGCATGTCTGTGCAACAGGAGGATCAGCTTGTAGAGATCGCAAATGACGGCAACCTTAAACGTACATTTGAAACAACAACTCAACCGAGGTTCTGGATTAAAGTCATTCCGGAATATCTTGACATCGTTACGAGAGCATTGAAAACCTTGCTACAATTTCCAACATCGTATCTATGTGAAGCGGGCTTCTTAATTAATGCTTAACGACATGGCGAAGTCGTTAATGGTGAGAGAGTGGTGTGGAGTTGTTGTGTCCAGCTAACATGGCAGGATGTATCTGAGGAGAACTTTTCCCACATGTCCTTACATGATCAAACGAAAGGTAATTTTTCTTTCTTTAAAGAAAGTTTGTAGTGTTTACTTTGGAATCGCTGCATTTGCAGCCATGATTAACGTTACGCGCATGCGCAGAACCGCATCGTTGCAATTTTTGATGGGTTGCAAAATTTGTCAGAACACTGGTCCGTGAAAAAAAAGACCCAAATAACACCGGTCCGTGGTGCAAACAAGGTTGGGGACCCCTGTGTTAATGTGTTTCTAACCCACCAAAAAGAGGCAACTTTCGAGCATGTTAGGTTCTCCTGAGATGATGAAAGGAGGACGGTCTGCCACCCCCCTGACCCGCGTGTCGTCCGAGTTGCGCCAAACTGCGCGGGCCCGTTCAGCACTGCTTGCGGGCATACTTATTATTTGTTGTTGTACTGACTTTTATCCCAATGCAATTTTTTTCCCCAATTTTATCAGATAGTACTTTCCTGCTTTTATTTATCATGTACTATAATTTGCTTAGTTGTAAAGCACTTTGAGGACCTATCAGGTTTTTGGAAAGGTCTTTTTAAATCGATTTCATTTGATTTGATACCAACACCTTTGAGAGTTTGTGTGTATTTTGTGTTTGTCACCAGTGTCACAAATTTTATATATGTCATGCTTGCAGAAATGTTGTAACACACGGCAATAATGACTTAATGTGTTACTTAACTCACTTACTCAGCAAAATATTAATGCTCGTCTCTGTTGCCACTACTGTACAGTATGTCTAAACCCTTTGCACTGTTTTTTTTAACTCTGTGCCCTTTCATACCTTGCTGCGCATCGAAAATGTGAACACAACTCCGGTGAGGATGATTAACAAGTGCGATACACCAGAAGGGAATCGTGAATGGTATGTTGTTGCTTTAGACTGTTTTGCATGAACTCACATAATATGCACGCTTTTTTGTTCAGCTGCTTGACACGGAGAATGAGAATCTGAGGGTCCTATTGGTCTGAACGGTTTTATCGTATCACATGGGATTATGTTATACTCCCATTGTGATGATTACCCATTGGGTTTCGTTTATTAGGAGAAACCAACGAGCAGGAAGGGATTTTGGGGGGGACAGACAGGGAGCTAGAAAAGGACTAAAAGGCAGAAGAGAAGAACAAACAACAACAAGAAATACGTTCAATGCCTCCACTAACTATGAATATAGTAGCACTATCGTTAGCTAATTGTATTTCCAGCTGACACCATGTGGGGGGCCTGATGACCGAGGACAAAAAAAAGGGGGGTGGGGGTCAGAAAAAGATGTGATTAGGTGGGGTGGAGCGCACACAAATCTACTATGTGGGGTATTGTGTGAATCATTTGTAAGCGTGGCTATGTTAACATCCTATTCTATGCTGCCTGATCGCTAATCCTGGCACTGACAGTTTCTCTACTTGAATGTGTCTAATTGTATGATAGTCGTGCAGACATGAGGAAATGCTGCGCAGGGGGTAACCTAGCGCTGCCCGTCCTTCCTCCTGCAGCTCCAGTCATACCCCCGGGACCCATGGTGGTCCCCCGGACCATCCGTACTCCTGTTAACCAGCCTTCAGGGAAGGGATGAGGGTGATGTGCCACCGCCCCCCAGAAGGCCCACAAACTACAGCTGGAACCCCCCAACCGACACGGCAAAGCCCACGAGACCTAGGGCAGGACAGAGTCCCCACCTGGAATGGTCGACACCCCACTGGCACCCGGCCAGCGACCCGCACCAGAGCCCAAGGAGGATACCCGGGCAAAAAAGAGAGGGGAAGGCAGAAGAAGGAGAGTGCTGAGAAGCCGCCGCGGGGCGACGCGGGACCGGAGCCCTGATCTCCTCCAATTCACAAACTTTCAAATTCCGATTATTGAATTATACCAGGTAAAGCGGAAATAAAACACAGTCAGCGCGGTCTTTGGGACGCAATGAGGAACGGACCGAGAGTAAATATCATGTTCAACTCATGTCGCTAGATAAAAATAACAATCATACCTGACTGCGCTACAAACAACCAGTGTTGTTAATCTTACTGAAAAAAAGTAATTAATTATAGTTACAAATTACTTCTCCCAAAAAGTAATTGCGTTAGTAACTCAATTACCTGAATGTAAGAGTAATTAGTTACTTGGCAAAGTAATTAGTGATAATTACTTTTTTTTTTTTTTCCTGAAAAAAAAAAAAAAAAAAAAAAAAAACATTGGCCACACTATGTGAAGTTTTTTGTGAAGGTTTTTGGTACAATTGGCCCGAGCCCAATTCTTTACCCTAATTTACCCTTTACCCTGAATCAACTGTTAAAAGTTGTTAAAATTGCTCCCATTATTGCATTAGTTCCCTTCTCTCTACTTTCGACATATGAAAGTTTTAAAACTGTTTCATCATTTAAGGATAGATTCAAGTCAAGATTTTGCCGATTTAGAAGTATTTTAGATAAAAAGTTACTTAGGTTCGCTAGGAAGGTTCTCTACAACAGAGCCGTCCTAAAAAGTCTACTGCTTCAAGATGGCGGCTGTCTACTAACTCATTTAGTGCCATGTCTGTCATTTGCATCTAGTTATATCTATGTACAGTACATGTGATATCTACCATGTCTACCATATCTACCATAACATGCGGGCGTAGTTTGTAGGCTATCGGCTACAACATGTATTATTGGAGCTACCTAGCATCGCGTTTGCTCGGCGTCACAACTTTCTTGCCTCCTCCCTACTCCTGCTCTGCTCTGTCGTCTCAGTGAGTCCGTCTCCCTCAGACTTTTCGACCAATATAGTAACGCATAGTAACGCATGCCTTTCCGTCCTCAGTAAGGGTAACTGCGTTGCCAAGATGAGAAAAGTAATTAATTAGATTACCCACGACGGAAAAAAATAACGCCGTAAGTAATGCCGTTATTAACAACACTGCAAACAACGCCCGGTTGCTAGTTGCTACAAACAAACGGCTACAGTAGATATCATATATATGTAGAACTAGATGCAAATTGACGGACGACGGCTGTGTCAGAACATGTATTATTGAACAGAGATGCGAAATGACGGACTTGCCGGCGTTAGTAAACAGCCGCCATCTTAAAGCAGTAGACTTCTCCAGAAAGCTCTGTTGGAGCGAATCTAATTAACTTTTTATCTAAAATACTCCTAAATCAGCAAAATCTTGTCTTGAATCTATCGTTAAATGATGAAACAGTTTTAAAACTTTGACATGTCAAAAGTAGACAGAAGGTAAATTATGGAATAACGGGAGCATTTTTAACAACTGTAACGGTTGATTCACAACAATAAATTAAATGAATGTAGTTTAAAGCTGCTGATACAGAATGGGGACTGGAGTATTTTATTTACTGTTATTTTTGTATATTTGTTTACTGTTATATGTTAACCTGAACTGAAATAGTAGTTTGGTTTAGCCTGAGAGGATTTTTGAACAATTTTGGAAGTAATGTACAAAACATTTTGAAAAAAAAAAAAAAAAAAGGAGGAGGGTGCATCAATAATCGTTTTATAATCGAATCGGAGACTCTGAGTCGTAATCAAATCGTTAGGTGCCCAAAGATTCCCAGCTCTACCTACCACCCTATTAACATGGCTGTCAGGTCCCCGAATGGCAGCCATTATCCGTGGTGGAATTGGGACCTTCGCATGGAAGTTCTTCCCGACCGCACATCCCACCGCCAGTCGCCAAAGCCCCCCCGTGGAGTATAATGTATGTTGTACGTTAAAAGAGGTGCAGGGATGGCAGGGCCCGCGCCCTTGTTCCAAACTAGCTTTGGTCTGAGTGAAAGTATTGTGCTTATTTACAGAAACTCTGCATAGGCAGAAATGATCAACCGTTAACCACTGTACATGTTCTATAATATGAACTCCGGACTGTCACATGTGCTGAAGCCTCTCCTGCAAAGCATTCAAATTCCACAAAGGAGTAGACTTGGAACCAAACCGATTTATTGTAGGGCTGCAGCTATCGAATATTTTAGTAATCGACTGAAAGTTCTATCGATTAATTGAGTAATCGGATAAAATATATATTTTTTTAGGTAAAGAGCAATTATAAATATACATTAGAAAAAAGACATTTAATCCAATATTGAACCATTTTCAGTCAATCAATGTCTTTATTTTCGATGTACATTGTTGAAAACAGCCAACAATTGCATCTAAGATGTGACTAGAAAAAAAAATTCACTGCTTTCACGCAAAAAACTTCTAGATCTTATATAATATTATATATATATATATATATATATATATATATATATATATTTTTTTTTTTCTTTTCCCTTTTTTAACTTAAAAATGTAATTACACTTGATGATACACATCACTTGAGAGCTACGTGTTTTTCCCACGTGTTTCAATTTAATTTCCATTTGTGTCAAGCAATTTTTAAGTTCTAGTTAAGTTTTAAGTTAGTCTAAACTGTAAGTACTGATAGGATTTTGAGTTTTTGCAGTGTTGAGAATGAGAATGAGAATGCTTTATTTTGGACATGAGAAAATAAAAGTAATAAACAAACAAAACAAACAAAAAATACAAACCAATTATAATACTTGAGATAACAGCAACAATATTTAAGACAATAATAATAATAAATATTAGAATTTATTCATTGTGTCCAAAAAGGAGCATATGCTTATTAAAACCTACCCCCCTTTTCTATTCCTGTGTTCAAAATAAATGGATGATACCTGCTGTATTGGAGCACATTAGGGACCGGTGCTCCTTGGTGTTTAATTCAGCAATGACTACTGAGCTAAAACTGACAGTTAGCTTTATTATGTTTTAATTTTACACCCTCATCACTCTACAGCGCTGTGTTTTTACAGATTAAATAAAGCCTGTATGTAAGGCAAGTTAGCCACACATCGACAGCGGTCATAATCAATAGAAACCTAGCCCTCCGAAGGGCTAACGTTACGTGAGCGAGTGACAGTATACGTTATTAGGGTTGCTCCGATCATGTTTTTTTGCTCCCGATCCGATCCCGATCGTTTTAGTTTGAGTATCTGCCGATCCCGATATTTCCCGATCCGATTGCTTTTTTTTTTTGCTCCCGATTCAATTCCAGTCATTCCCGATAATTTTTCCCGATTATATACATTTTGCCAATGCATTTAGAAAAAAAATGAATAAAACTCGGATGAATATATACATTCAACATACAGTACATAAGTACTGTATTTGTTTATTACGACAATAAATCCTCAAGATGGCATTTACATTATTAACATTCTTTCTGTGGGAGGGATCCACGGATAGAAAGATTTGTGACTTTGTATATTGTGACTAAATACTGCCCTCTAGTGTATTTGTTGAGCTTTCAGTAAATGATACTGCAGCCATTCAACCCAAATGCATGATGGGAAGTGGAACCATGACTGTGCGTAGTGCTACCAATTGATATATCTTCTGTGCGTTGGGAAATAACGAAAGGTGTTAAGAAAAAGATCAATTGCTACCTTGCTTCCCATGATATTTCTTATCGTAGGGGAAGGGATTGTAAAGCTTTAGCCAGTTAAAAAAAAACTCCAAAGACTGCCAAAATTCACTCTACTCATTATACGCTCCCTTTTATCTCCCTATATAGTTAAAACGGAGCCATTACAGATTGAGCCCGACAATGCTTGAGTGGGTCGTGGCAGTGCATGCATTAATTGCGTTACATATTTTAACGTGATACATTTTTTAAAATATTAATTACCACCGTTATCGGGATAAAGTTGATAACCCTACCTTAAGCCTAAACTAAAGACTCTGGATGAGTGTAACATATTATGTCTGTAACGTTAAATACAATTAGAAAACGATTTAATTAAAAAATATATATATATTAAAAAAAGGCATGGCCGATATTTTTTTGCCGATTCCAATACTTTGAAAATAACGTGATCGGACCCGATCAATCGGCACATCTCTAGTCATAATCAATAGAAACCTAGCCCTCCGAAGGGTTGACGTTACGTGAACGAGTGACAGTATACGTTATATTTATTAGCGCTGAGAAGTCTACTGCTTAAAGATGGCGGCTGTTTACTAACGCTACCCAGACGCGACCGAGTCTGTCATTTCGCATCTAGTCCTAAATGCATGCGATATCTATGAGATGCATCGGACACTACCTGCTTCCACATTAGCATCATGCGGACGTATTTTTTAGCAAGTGACGTCAGCGCGTTGTCCCGCATTAAAAGTAGTCCAGGCAAAACGTGATGCTTACAGCTGGCAAAATGAAATGATTCCTCGAGGTGAATAAAATTACTCGGATCAGTTTTTAAACTCGAGTTGCTCGAGTATTCGTTTCAGCTCTAATTTATTGTAAAGCATACATACTTCATAATGTACTCTTCTCTTAGTTATACATTACCTTGCATTTTTCCTGGTGCAGTTCAATTTGAATATCTGTCAGCTTGGACCTGAGATCCTCATTGGCTGCCTGCAAGGCAGATATGAGGGCTTCGGGCTTCTCGCCCTTTGCACGCCCTTTCTTGGCCATTGATTTAGTTTTCTATACCGTTACTTCTGATGCGTTCATGGAAACTTCACAGAAATGTTTACAGTGTTCCCAAGGCTTCCTGTTTCGCCTCTTCTTCATTCTCCTGTTAGACAAAGGGGCTGGGTGAGGGGAGAGGGGGAAAAAAAAACAAATACATTTTCAGTTACAAAGAGGAATGCAGTACAAAGTACAGGTAGCCCCCGGTTTACGAATGAGTTCTGGTCCTGCGCCGGCGATGTAACCTGGATTCCTGTGTACAGTAGTATGAAAAAGTATCAGTAATATTTCTGGATAAAATCAACATTAAATGTGATCTGATCTTTGTCAAATTCACACAGATGAAAAAACAGTGTCTACTTTAACTAAAACCATCCAAACATTTATAGGTTTTCATATTTTAATGAGGATAGCATGCAAACAATGACAAGAGGTAAAAATAAGTAAATGAACCCTCTGCCTAAGGAGACTTAAAGAGCAACTGAAAAGAATTTTTACCAAACTGTCTAAGTCAGGTGTGTGCCCAATCACTTATGAATGGTTTAAAGCTGCCCTACTCACTACAAAACACACACCTGGTAAGAATTGTGTTGACAAGAAGCATTGTCTGATGTGCATCACGTTTCGGTCAAAAGAGCTGTCTGAAGATCTGCGATCAAGGATTGTTGATTTGTATAAAGCTGGGAAAGGATACAAAACCATCTCTAAAAGTCTGGATGTTCATCAATCGACAGTCAGAGAAGTTGTCTATAAATGGAGAGAGTTTGGCACTATTGTTTCTCTCACAAGAAGTGGCCGTGCACAAAATATGACACCAAGAGTTCAGCGCAGAATAATCAGAGAGGTAAAAAAGAACCCTAGAGTCTCTGAAATCACTGCTACAGTCCAATATCTTTGTGCACACATCAATTATATGTAAAACTATGGCCAAGAATGCTGTTCATGGGTTCGTATAGTGAACCGGTTCCGTGCGTTTCTATTCCATGGAATCGTTTATCAGTTTATCTAACGCAGTGCTTCTCAATTATTTTCTGTTACGCCCCCCCCAAGGAAGACGTAAATGTTTCGCGCCCCCCCAAACTCTGCCGCCACTGTAAATAGTATCATTTGTCTATATTATTACTATTATAAGTACGCCTCTGCCTAACATTGCATCCTTTTTTTCTATTAGAGAAAATAACAGAGATCAACTTATAAAGTATAACTTTATTAACATTGTTTTGTTTGTAACAGAAAAGACTTAACGCGCATCAATTTGCCTGAATCTAAAAAAAAAAGTCACATCCAAACTGGAAAAATACACCCAAGGTACATTTTTGACCATTTGATACTGAAAAATAAAATCAGTAAATAATAACAAATTCAAATTGATTAGAAACATTAACTCATGAGGACAATATGCCAAAAAAATTGACCGAAAAAACAAAACTGAATAGAAGAAGAAGAAAAAAAAAGTGCGTTTGGACAGAAGGGCAGTTTTTATTTTCGCTGCTCACAGTATCACCTCCAGTTTGCAATTGTGTGGGGTTATTTTGCACTGAGGATGCTAACAGTGCTCACTGGTTTACTGATATAACACTAACAAAGCGGGACGATTGTTGGCAATATTCGGCACGTTTTCGCTGAAAAACAACCAAGCGGCTTATCAATGAGATTGGGGTCTAATGTCTTTAAGTGGCGTCTTAATTGATTTGGCTTCCGGCTGTCCGCTATAATCATTTTTAGACACAGTAAACAGTGGTCTTTCCTCATCTGCCGCTGTATTAAATGTAAAAGCCAAAAGGCAAACGGCCCAAAAAAAGCGCATTCTCGGCGGCGGAGGGAGAACCGTAGATGAGGGCGGTCGTCGTGACGACCCCAAGCCGAAAATGGCCCTTCTCGGGCGGACACGTGAGAACCGCAGACGGCTTTCGAAAACGGCGCACACTACCGCACAGCTCTCCAGCTCTTCATGTTCATGAGTCTCTTCCGTGTGCTCTTGCTGACTTCAAAAATACTGCGCGCACTTTGAAAATGAGAGCGCCACTGCCACCCACTGAGTGGATGTGCAAGTACACTTTATTCTAGGACGACAAAAAATAAATAAAAAAAGCATGTTCCCCGAGGTCACACGCGCCACCCCTGGCATCGCTCTGCGCCCCCCAAGTAAGACAACATGATTATTCTAAGAGTGCCCACTCACCAAGTATAATCTGCTGAGTCATCGTCAAGTGATTTTGCATTGATTTTCACAGACCAATTGTTACATTTACATTTATCACTACAATTTTGAAATTTGGCCAAATTGGGGGCCTCAGAGCAGAATGGCGGAAAACACTCAGGTGACTTGAAGTTCTGCCAAGTTCTGAACACTGCCAACCATTGGCAGTGTATCAAATACTTGTTCTCCCCACTGTATATAATCAGGATTTTATTAGGGAACAACTTTTTATTTTTTGATGTCACTGCCCATGGAGACTCATATATGCCAAAGGGAGGTGCCTCTTTTGGTTTTAGGTCGCTAACGGCTTTGGTTTTGAAAATATTTGAATTGTAAGTTTTTGAAAATAGGCCCCCTACGGACCTGCCCCTAGCCCTGTCAACTGATAGGGAAGTTTATGGATAACCTTTGGGATGCAAAGTATCACGATATATCACCATATCAATATTTTGCCATGCCCCTATCCACCACTACAGAAAAAGAAGTACAAAAATAAGTATGTTTCTGTTGTATGTTCAGCATAATTCAAAACCAGGCTGAAAATAACCCTGTCCCAAGACTTTTTCGATTTACAATATCAATAGGATTTTCTAGGAACTTATCTTTATCTTATATTTATCAAATCCGCCTCTAGTTGCAATTCTAATTCGAGTCTATTCAATCATTTGCTTTCTTAATCCCCTGCGTGAACTGGATGGGGGTAGTGATACACAGATGAAAAAAGAGAGAGCAAATTACATAACGTTACTTAAAAGATTTTGCAATACAGATTTAAGTTAAAACGGTGGTCACATGGATCAACACGGACTTGTACTTTTTAAGTCATTCTTGCGGAACGTGTCCAAAGAAAGTCTGCCTGGAACTGTAAATGTGCACATGACTCTGGATTTTTCATTTCAGGAAATGTGTGTAGTTTCTTCCGGTCTTGCATTACAGTCCTGGTTTGAAAATGGAACTAAGTATAAGTAATTCTTGAAGTCTAGCCACACTGCAAATGTAAAACATCTTAATAATCAGATTATTTTTGTTAAATCTAGTCAAATAAAAGTTTTTCATCTTGTTTTGAGTGTTAAAGTGCCTGCAACAGCATGAAAATCTCTTAAATAGCATGAATTAGAATCATATTTTGAGATGATTCGACTATATACAACAATTTGGCAAAGCGCAAATGCTATCTTAAATGCTTTAAAATGGTGAGTTTTTTTTTTACAGTGCTCTTAACAAATCATGCAAACATATATTCCCACAAAAGACGGCTAAATATACCAATAAACTAAAATGAATGCATTAAAAAATACATTAGCTCTAACAAAAATTTAGCTTATGTTGGTCTTAACAGGTAGCTGCTGGATTCAGCCATGTTAAATGAGTTATTTGCCATATTCACTGTTGCCACTAAAGGGCAGTGTATCCATCCAAATCAATAAAACTAAATGCAAACACTTTCAAAACAAACCATTGCAATGCCACTTTAATTAAACGAATACTCGAAACAGCAAAGTTCAATTTGAATCTTTTTTCTAATGGAATTACTCGAGTTAATCGGTGCAGCAATAAATTTGAGTTTATTTTTGTTTTTCTAGACTTTATTCTTGCAATCCCGTATTGGTAGTGACCATAAGACACGTGCTCATTGGTCATTGCTTGGTTAAAATGACCTTTGTAGAAGTTATGAAGATAATTAATCAGTAATCATTTTGGTCCGGCCATGGGGTGGCGTGGCTCAGTGGTAGAGTAGTTGTCCCCCAACCCAGAGGTTGTGGGTTCAATTCTCTGCCCTGATGAACACGCCTAAGTGTCCTTGAGCAAGATACTGAACCCCACGTTGCTCCTGGTGCTGCGTCACCAGTAGGTGGATGGTGAGATAGTGTAAAGCGCTTTGAGCGCCTTGAAAGGTGGAAAAGCGCTATATAAGTACAACACCATTTACCATATAACACCATGTAAAACACCTTCATGCAAAGCCAACCACAATTTACTGAGACTACTAATACGGTATTAACCTAGAAATCATTCAGAGCGACCAAAAAACAGATATGATTTGACTATATTTTCCAAGGCTGATTACTGTCATTGTCTATCTTCGACAGCAACTCGCCAGCGAGTCTGCCAAAGGGTCAGAAAGTTTCTCTGGCATTAAACTAAAAAAATCTGACAAGGCGGGTTAGCCAGATAACATTTCATGTTCACTAAAGAATTCTAAAATTCTCCTTTCATATCTAGACATCAGAATCATTTGATGTACAAAAAGGTTTCCCAGGAAGGTCTTCTGCGGTCGACCTCCCTCTTACTGACAAATGGCGAGCAAAAAAAAAAAAAAAGATTCAGTGAGGGTCCACATTTTTGGACGGAGCTAGGGCTCTCCCAAACGACTAATTTTCTCCCGATTAGTCAGCCGACTATTTTTACGATTAGTCGACTCGATTTTTTATTTTTTTAAATAATTTATCAATAACATTTTCGATTACGCTTTTTAATAGGGTTGTTCCGATCATGTTTTTTTGCTCCCGATCCGATCCCGATCGTTTTAGTTTTAGTATCTGCCGATCCCGACATTTCCCGATCCGATTGCTTTTTTTTTTGCTCCCGATTCAATTCCAATCATTCCCAATATTTTTTCCCGATCATATACATTTTGGCAATGCATTAAGAAAAAAATGAATAAAACTCAGACGAATATATACATTCAACATACAGTACATAAGTACTGTATTTGTTTATTATGACAATAAATCCTCAAGATGGCATTTACATTATTAACATTCTTTCTGTGAGAGGGATCCACGGATAGAAAGACTTGTGACTTTGTATATTGTGACTAAATATTGCAATCTAGTGTATTTGTTGAGCTTTCAGTAAATGATACTGAAGGCCATGCCCAAATGCATGATGGGAAGTGGAACCATTACTGTGCGTAGTGCTACCAATTGATATATCTTCTCTGTGTTGGGAAATAACATAAGGTGTTAAGAAAAAGATCAATTGCTACCTTGCTTCCCCACATTGCTTCCCATGATATTTCTAATCGTAGGGAGAGGGATTGTAAGGCTTTAGCCAATTAAAAAAAAGGCACCAAAGGCTGCCAATATTCACTCTACTCATTTTACGCTGCCTTTTATCTCTCTATATAGGTAAAACAGCGCCATTACAGCTTGAGTGCGACATTGCGTGAGTGGGTCGTGCAGCGCATGCATTAATTGTGTTAAATATTTTAACGTGATACATTTATAAAAAAATTAATTACCGCCGTTATTGGGATAAATTTGATAACCCTACCTTAAGCCTAAACTAAAGACTCTGGATAAGTGTAACATATTATGTGTGTAACATTAAATACAATTAGAAATGATTTAATTAAAAAATATATATGTATTAAAAAAAGGCATGGCGGATATTTTTTTGCCGATTCCGATACTTAGAAAATGACGTGATCAGACCCGACCGATCGGGACATCTCTACTTTTTAATTCACAAAATCATTTTGGAACACTTAAATTCTTTATTAAAGTACAAATAAACACCTAAATAACAATAAGAAGTCACAAATCAACAATGAGGTCAAACGCTGATAGTAGAGCTGAAACTAATACTCGAGCAACTCGAGTAACTTGAGTTTAAAAACTGATCCGAGTAATTTTATTCACCTTGAGGAATCGTTTAATTTTGCCACCTCTAAGCATCACGTTTTGCCCGGACTACTTTTAATGCGGGACAACGCGCTGTGCGTAGAGGAAGAAGCAAGAAAATTGTTTTTAAAAACTTACTGCAGCAGACAGCCGCTACAAACTACGCCGTCGTTGCTAAAAACTACGCCCACATGATGCTACGGTGGTAGCAGGTAATGTCCGAGGCGTCTCATAGATATAGCATGCATTTAGAACTAATGACAGACTCGGCCACGTCTGGGCAGCATTAGTAAACAGCCGCCATCTTTAAGCAGTAGACTTCTCAGCGCTAATAAATATAACGTTACTTTCACTCGCTCACGTAACGTTATTGCCTGGTACACCAGACTCATCGCTGTTCCAATCAGCAAGGTGCGGACGTGACGTGAGTAAAATGATGAGGGCAGGACGAGGGACGTGCGAAAGGAAACATACGAGGAGAGCGGAGTTTATTCAACATGGCTAGCGCGAGACAGACTGTTGTCAATGACTCGTGTCGATGTGTTTTTGGTCATTTAAAACTGATTTTACCATAGATTGGAACATATTCTCGGCTCTCCTGTTCACCATCTGTGTTGTTGTGGAGACGACTTCCGACGCGCAAGAGTGACGTTGCTCGTTAAGAACACGTCACGCAAATAAACGAATCTGCTTTGTCGATTGATTTTGTACCTGCTCGAGAGGCCGTTAATGGGCTGGGTCCCAGATTTTTCTCTCAGTGTTTGAAAAATACAGGGAGAACAGTCTGGCCGTGCCAGGTAAGTAACGTTAGCCCTTTCGGAGGGCTAGGTTTCTACTGACTATGACCACCGCCGATGCCTGGCTAACGTCTCTTGCATATAGGCTTTATTTAATCTGTAAAAACACAGCGCTGTAGAGTGATGAGGGTGTAAAATGAAAACATAATAAAGCTAACTGTCAGTTTTAGCTCAGTAGTCATTGCTGAATAAAACACCAGGTAGCAATGGTCCATAATGTGCTCCAATATAGCAGGTATCATACATTTGGGTGACGCTATATTGACACAGTGGCAAATTGGGTTATTTTCAGCCATAAGCGGATTTTAAGGGGGGGGCAGAGGGGCCAGGCCCCCCCTTGGTGGCCGAAAAGTGTCATTGCCTGTAATTGACTTTCCTATTTATTAATAAAAGTTGTAAAGCAATAAAACTACAACAACAATGAATTAAATGAACAAAAAAAAACATATTTTTATAATGGGTCATTTTCGAGCACCTTAGACAGTCATTTGCTTTGCTTAGAATTATATATATGTTAGAGAAAAAAATATTTTTTGAAAATGAGTTTTTTCTTTGATTGAAAATATTTTTTTTTTTTTGATTGAAGCAACTTTTGGGGGGATTGAGTGATTTAGACACAAATGTCCTAATCATAATATGGCCCAAACACAAAAAGGATTGCTTCAATCAAACTTTTTGCAATGAAAAATTAAGTGTTCAAGTGCCAAATTTTTCAATCTCAAATATTTTTTCGCATTCAAAAACGTTTTGTATTATTTGAAATTTTTCCATTTTTGATTCATTTTTCTTATTGAAAATGTGTATTTTTAAGCAACTTATTTTTTGATTGAATAATAAAGAAAAAAATGTCCTCGCCAAAATGTGGCCCAAACACAAATCAACATTACTTCAATCAAAAAAAATAAATAAATAAAACTTCAATCAGAAAAAAATAAAATAAAAATTAATCAAAGAAAAATAGCTTTCACGTGCATTTTTTTTTGTTTTTTGAGTTTCAAATTTATTTTTGCATTCAAACACATTTTTTTAATTAAAGTGATTTTTTTCGGTTGAAAATGTATATTTTTGATTGAAGCAATTTTTTTTTATTAACAACTTTATTTGATTGACTAATAAAGACACAAATCTACCTCATTATGGCTTCGCCCAGGGGATACAATTTTTGACTGGGGTAACAACATTGGCACGACACCGCCGGGCCTACCAATTCAATGGATGACGATCTTGGCGAAAAGTATTACCTAAGCAGCCTGATTTAGAATTCCCCTCAAGAATGATGGGAAACAAAAAACGCTCATTGTCAACTTATTATTATAAATATACTTGTAAGCTAATTTTATTGCTGACGCTGCGTTTTGGGGTCATCAACATGTTGTGCCCCCACCCCCCAGCCCCAAAAGTCAAACACCACCTATGTTTTCAGCCCATCTTTTTTTAGTGTGTATGACCACACATTCCTTGTTTACACTATATTATAAGCTACTACAGAGAGGCAATAGTGCTGCCTCTTAAAGGAAAATTGTGTGACAAATGTGTTCTTTTCTGAATAGGGTGTTTAAATTAGGCCAATGTGACACCCCCGAGGCAGGTGTGGGGTAGCAGTCAGGAACGTGTTCCACTGTCCAAGGACCACCAGCATTAGATTACACCAACATTGTGAGCTTGCTTCAACATAACGTAGCGTAAACGTGCAGAAAGGCTGCAGATTCCAGCAACTGGCTAATGCTTGGCTACATCAATACGTGCATTCCCCATTATGCTTGTGAAAATGGCCATTGAGCACTCCCCCATCCTTCCGACGTCACCCGTGCATGCAGGCCCAGATGTCTCCCACTTCCGACATGCAGGCTAAACCGATGCTGCCGACCAACATACAGCAAAATGCCGCATGTTGTCATATCTTTAGTGACATAAATCGACGTACTGTCAGTTCGGATCAAGTCTGTTGCACCACAGAAAGGAGTGTAGCGCATGCTTTCCACCCTAAAGGGCCCGCTAGTAGCAGAAAAGCCACATGCTAGATGATACTCAAGCGCATAATGTATGTGCAACGTTGAATGTCGTCTTACCTCACAGTCCATTGCGGGATGTCCGAATAGGCGCGATGTGCACTTCATATGGGTTATTGCACGTCTTTAGATGGAGAAAAAAGATGTCAGCATCATCAGCAGTCAGCTCGATGAGGTGATGATGAGGAGGATAAGGATGCTGAAGCTAAGCACCGCCCGGTTCGTCATGTAGCCAACGATGAGATCACTAGCTTCCGCTGCAGTCTACCACGAGTATGGAAATTGTAGATTCCCTCTGAACGCATCACAATAAATCATAAACATATATGACGTTATATACTTAACAAAAATGGTGGAATAAACATGTTTTAATATTCTAGTATTTTTTCTTAAAAACAGCCCCTTATTGCTCTCAATATTGTACGTATAAATATAAAATAATAAAGAGGTTATAATAATCAGGGGCGTCACTAGGTTTTATTAACGGGGGGGGCTTAGCCCCCAGGAGATGCACAGGATTTAAGTGAACATAGCGTACAAGCACAAAACTCCACAAACAGCTAACAAAGACTGGTAATTTATTCATGATTATTATTGTTGTTGTTCTCTCAGCATTTTTTGGGGGGGGGATACAGTAGACCCAGGGGTCCCCAAACTACGGCCCGCGGGCCGAATATGGCCCACCTCCACATTTGGTCCGGCCCCCTGAACAATACCAGAGAGCATTTTAAATTTTTTTTTTCTTTTTCTTTTTTTTTTTTTTTCTAAATAGTGTTATTTATTTCCTGGCCTTTTCTGTGAAGAACTCAGAGAGGGTTATTTGGTTATTATCTATTTAATTAATAGTGTTTTTATTATATTATATTATATTATATTATATTATATTATATTATATTATATTATATTATTATTTTTATTTTATTTATTTTTGTTCCGTGAATAATCCAGAAAGGGTTATTTGATTGTGGCTTTCTGAAAAACAATAAATTTTTACATTTAGGCACTCCTGCAATCGTCACACTTTTTCTGTTAAAAACTGACCCCGGCCCCTCATCAGAGAAGGGAAAAGTTATGTGGCCCTCACAGGAAAAAGTTTGAGTAGTAGACCAACAGGAAAAAATGGCTACAACTACAAGTTACTTGGTAGATGGAAGCGTACATATATACATAGAGTGTGTATAATATATATATACATACATACAGTATATATATATATGTGTGTGTGTGTGTATATATATATATATACATATTATATATATATATAAATATATACACATTTATATATACATATACACATATATATATATACATATATACACACACATATATATATTATATATATATTATATATACACATACATATATATATACACACATATATATATACACATACATATATATATATATATATATATATACAGTGCCTTGCAAAAGTATTCGGCCCCCTTGAATCTTGCAACCTTTCACCACATTTCAGGCTTCAAACATAAAGATATGAAATTTAATTTTTTTGTCAAGAATCAACAACAAGTGGGACACAATCGTGAAGTGGAACAACATTTATTGGATAATTTAAACTTTTTTAACAAATAAAAAACTGAAAAGTGGGGCGTGCAATATTATTCGGCCCCTTTACTTTCAGTGCAGCAAACTCACTCCAGAAGTTCAGTGAGGATCTCTGAATGATCCAATGTTGTCCTAAATGACCGATGATGATAAATAGAATCCACCTGTGTGTAATCAAGTCTCCGTATAAATGTGCCTGCTCTGTGATAGTCTCAGGGTTCTGTTTAAAGTGCAGAGAGCATTATGAAAACCAAGGAACACACCAGGCAGGTCCGAGATACTGTTGTGGAGAAGTTTAAAGCCGGATTTGGATACAAAAAGATTTCCCAAGCTTTAAACATCTCAAGGAGCACTGTGCAAGCCATCATATTGAAATGCAAGGAGCATCAGACCACTGCAAATCTACCAAGACCCGGTCGTCCTTCCAAACTTTCTTCTCAAACAAGGAGAAAACTGATCAGAGATGCAGCCAAGAGGCCCATGATCACTCTGGATGAACTGCAGAGATCTACAGCTGAGGTGGGAGAGTCTGTCCATAGGACAACAATCAGTCGTACACTGCACAAATCTGGCCTTTATGGAAGAGTGGCAAGAAGAAAGCCATTTCTCAAAGATATCCATAAAAAGTCTCGTTTAAAGTTTGCCACAAGCCACCTGGGAGACACACCAAACATGTGGAAGAAGGTGCTCTGGTCAGATGAAACCAAAATTGAACTTTTTGGCCACAATGCAAAACCATATGTTTGGCGTAAAAGCAACACAGCTCATCACCCTGAACACACCATCCCCACTGTCAAACATGGTGGTGGCAGTATCATGGTTTGGGCCTGCTTTTCTTCAGCAGGGACAGGGAAGATGGTTAAAATTGACGGGAAGATGGATGCAGCCAAATACAGGAACATTCTGGAAGAAAACCTGTTGGTATCTGCACAAGACCTGAGACTGGGACGGAGATTTATCTTCCAACAGGACAATGATCCAAAACATAAAGCCAAATCTACAATGGAATGGTTCAAAAATAAACGTATCCAGGTGTTAGAATGGCCAAGTCAAAGTCCAGACCTGAATCCAATCGAGAATCTGTGGAAAAAGCTGAAGACTGCTGTTCACAAACACTCTCCATCCAACCTCACTGAGCTCGAGCTGTTTTGCAAGGAAGAATGGGCAAGAATGTCAGTCTCTCGATGTGCAAAACTGATAGAAACATACCCCAAGCGACCTGCAGCTGTAATTGGAGCAAAAGGTGGCGCTACAAAGTATTAACGCAAGGGGGCCGAATAATATTGCACGCCCCACTTTTCAGTTTTTTATTTGTTAAAAAAGTTTAAATTATCCAATAAATTTTGTTCCACTTCACGATTGTGTCCCACTTGTTGTTGATTCTTGACAAAAAATTAAAATTTTATATCTTTATGTTTGAAGCCTGAAATGTGGCGAAAGGTTGCAAGGTTCAAGGGGGCCAAATACTTTTGCAAGGCACTGTATATATCAAATTCTTGGTTGAATTGTTGATTTAATTACATGTATTTGTTGTCTACTTCCATCACATATTGAGGTTAAACAAACAATACTGGGTTGCCACACCAGCCAAATTTAGTACCATTCAAGAATAAAACCTCTCAAATTACACCTAATTTTAAGATGCATAATGTGTACGGGATATTTACATCGATACAGTGGTATGAAAAAGTAACTGAACCTTTTGGAATTTCTCACATTTCTGCATAAAATCCCCCTCAATTGTGATCTTTGTCAAAATCACACAGATGTAAAAACAGTGTCTGCTTTAACTAAAAGCACCCAAACATTTATAGGTTTCCATATTTTAATGAGGATAGCATGCAGACTGCTGCGGGGCTAGCCTCCTGCTGCAACCAGTCCTGCCCGTTAGCATGATCGCTGCAGCTGCCGTTATCGCCGGTTGTTGCTTTTCTGACTCGTTTTGAACCATCTTCCTTGTTTTTGAAAAAAAGACAGTAAATGCAACATTTTTTCTTTTTGGCATGTTGAAATACCGTTCCAGATGCCGAAAGTTTTTTTGTGTTTTTTTTTTTGTCAGGGGCGTGATTTGTTGGTCCAGCTTTCCAGTGCACCGACAAATCTCCGACTCTTTCAGATGACGTTAAATTTTTATAAACAACATGCACGTCTTGGGATTTGTTCTGTAAATGAATTTATGCATATTATTATTTTATTTTATACTGTAATGTCCGTAACTATGCATGGTCCCTTTAGGAGACGCTGGGACTGGAGAGCTGTGAGGTAGGAGGAAGCAAGGGGGGGACGGGCAAAAGCAAAAGTGTGCGGTCGAATGTGGCGGCAGTCCGCTGTTATTTTGTTTATTGTTTTCTTATTGTTGCCACAAAATGTGGAGAAAGCCATCACCGACTCCTCTGCTTCTTTCCCCCCATTCGGGGCTATTACAATACATTTGTTAAAAACGTTTTTATATTATTTTGATTTTCTTTCCACGAGAGGTGCCGGATCTTCCCAAATAAATCCCGAAACACAGGGAGGCCAAAACAATGTGTCATTGTCATGTTGCAGGGTCCAGTTTCGCTTCAGCTTTTTAATTTTTTCACAGATGATCTCACATGTTCCTCAAGCACTCCCTGATACATGATCGAATTCATGGTGAATTCTATGATGGTGAGCTGGCCAGGTCTTGCTGAAGCAAAGCATCCCCAAACCATGACACTTCCACCTCCATGCTTCACAGTGGATATGAGGTTATTTCCTGGAATGCTGTCTTGGGTTTATGCCTAACATGTCCTCGGTTCTGGTGTACAAAAAAAAAAAAAACAATATTTAAGATTCATCTGTCCAAAGAACATCATTCCAAAAGTCCTAGTCTTTGTCTACATTCACTCTGGCAAACTTCAGCCTGACCTTCATGTTCTTCTTGGAGAGCAAAGGTTTCCTCATTGCACACCTTCCATGAAGGTTAAACTAGTGAAGTCTCTTTCTGATTGTAGAGGCATACACCTTCACATCAACAGTAGCAAGAGCCTGCTGTAGGTCCCGTGATGACATTTGAGGGTTTTTGGAGACTTTTTTTTAGCATCTTGCGGTCTGCTTTCGGGGTGAACTTACTTGGACAGCCAGACCTGGGCATGTTGGAATTTGTTTTGAATGTCCTCCACTTGTAGGATATTTTCCGGGCATTAGAATGGCTGATTTTATATTCTTTTGAGATCTTTTGAAATCCCTTACCAGACTCATAAGCGTCTACAATCTTCTTTCTGAAGGCCTTAGACAGCTCATTTGATCTCACCATGGTGTTTTCTCTCACTTCAACAGTCAGGGGCACACCAGACAAAATGTGAGGTTTAAATAAGGCAAGCCTCCTTCAAAACATTGGGTAATGCTCGTATAATGATGTGCACCTGATGTGATACACCTGTGATTTTAGCAATTTTAAGTCAGATTGAATGTGTGGGTGTCCAAATTTATTCCTCAACAGAAATTGCATTATTTAATATTACGTTTTACAGAAAGTTATAAAAAAAAATTTTTTTTTCAGTTTTAATTGTTTAGTTCTTTAACTTGAACTTCTGAAGATCGTTAAGACTGATATTAAATATCCACATGACCAAATATATTAGATAACACACAGGCTTCCATAGGGTGTCTTAATTTTTTCACATGACTGTGCTATATATGATATATATAATCATCTTCTTGGCTTTCCCCACTTTCTAATCATTACTCTCCTACTCACCTTTCCAGTAGAAGTCTCTCCCCTCTCACCCTTTTTGCTCCTCTGCTCCGACTCCTACAGGTCAATAAAGGTGGTAGAGTGATTATTATTAGTGTATTATTATGAATATCCACTGATGATAATCATACATAAATGGGTTCAGATCCTGTACTCATCTATGCATACAGCTAATGCTCCAGAAGGAAGTCACCCCAAAGATAGTGGTATAAAGAGTGCACATTTAACTACAGTGGGGCAAATAAGTATTTAGTCAACCACTAATTGTGCAAGTTCTCCCGCTTGAAAATATTAGAGAGGCCTGTAATTGTCAACATGGGTAAACCTCAACCATGAGAGATAAAATGTGGAAAAAAAAAAAAAAACAGAAAATCACATTGTTTGATTTTTAAAGAATTTATTTGCAAATCATGGTGGAAAATAAGAATTTAGTCACCTACAAACAAGCAAGATTTCTAGCTTTCAAAGAGGTCTAACTTCTTCTAACGAGGTCGTTAGAAGGTCTAACAAATTAACTTCGTACATACGAAGTTAATTCGTTCCAGGACCTTGTTGTTGAAATGGTCGTATATCGAGCAGGATTTCCCCATAAAAATACAACGGTCCCTGACAAAAGTCTTGTCGCTTATTCATTTTGTAGAAACAATTGCTGATAACCTGACTTTGAAAGCTAAGACCCACCAAAATGATGTTGAATGTACAAAAATATATTTGTTTCTCTGAAAAAAGATTTATCATTTAATGAAGACATAAAGGTCCTATTTTTTAAGTTTTGTCGCCTACAGAAAGTAGTGAGAAAATTGAACAAAAAATGTACTTCAAATAAAATAATATGTTACATAACATAAGCAAATTAAGTAGTGGTGCTGTGAGATCCAAATTGAATATTTTGTATGACTTCCATGGGCTGTGGCAAGGATTCATACAATTAATTGATGAAGTCATCAGGAACATCAAAGAAAGCAGTCTTGCATGCCTCCCAGAGTTCATCAACATTCTTGGGTTTCGTCTTCCATGCTTCCTCTTTCATCCTACCCCAGACATGCTCAATGATGTTCATGTCTGGTGACTGGGCTGGCCAGTCCAGGACAATCTTGATCTTCTTTTCCTTGAGGAACTTTGAGGTAGAGATTGAAGTATGCGATGGAGCGTCATCCTGCTGCAGAATTTGTCCCTTTTTATGGCTAGGAATGTAAGAGGCAGCTAAGATTTGTTGATATTTCAGACTATTTATCTCTCAGAGTGCAGACAATTAAAAAACCGTGTAGCGTTTGCCAAGGCTCACAGGCTGTCAAAAGGATGGACGCTGGAAAAGTGGCAAAAGGTGGATTTTTCAGATGAATCTTCCATTGACCATCAACCGTTGTACGGTTTCGGCGTAATTTGTACAACTGAGAGCACTGTTTTTTAAATGTGTACGCCGTACGTTCAAAATCCGTACGTTTTTCGTGCATTACTTTTTTTCTACGTTTCGGATTTTGTCACCGTTTCGGCAACGAGACAATGCGTATGCATTACGTTGGTTGAATGACGCGAGAAAAGTCAGAGACACGGGGAGAGAAGAGTGTTTGTTGTGACGCTGTAGCAAAAGCGATGCTAGGCTAGGTGGCTCCAATATTTCCTGACTGTAAGCGACAGCCTACAATCTACGCCTAGATATCACATGCTTATAGAACTACATGCGAAATGACAGACAGCAGCGTTAATGAACAGCCGCCATTTTGAAGCAGTAGATTTCTCAGAAAGGCTCTGTTGTAGTGAACCTTGCTAGCGAACTTAAGTCACTTTTGATCTAAAATACTCCTAAATCGGCAAAATCTTGAATCTATCTTTAAATGATGAAACAGTTTTAAAACTTTAACATGTCAAAAGTAGACAGAAGGGACCTAATGCAAAAACGGTAGCAATTTTAACAGTTGATTCACAACATTAAACGATTTCCAAACATAGCAAAGGTTACTATTATTTTTTTATTTTTATTTTTTTTCTTAAATGGAAAAAAAAATGAACGGTAACACCAGTTACTTTTTCCAAGTAACTAATTACTCTTACATTCAGGTAACTGAGTTACTAACTCAATTACTTTTGGGGAGAAGTCATTTGTAGGGCTGTCAAACGATTAAAATTTTTAATCGAGTTAATTACAGCTTAAAAATTAATTAATCGTAATTAATCGCAATTCAAACCATCTATAAAATATGCCATATTTTTTTGTAAATTATTGTTGGAACGGAAAGATAAGACACAAGACGGATATATACATTCAACATACGGTACATAAGTACTGTATTTGTTTATTATAACGATAAATCAACAAGATGGCATTAACATTATTAAAATTCTGTTAAAGCGATCCATGGATAGAAAGACTTGTAGTTCTTAAAAGATAAATGTTAGTACAAGTTACAGAAATTTTGTATTAAAACCCCTCTTAATGTTTTTGTTTTAATACAATTTTCAATCAAAAAAATAAAACTAGTAGCTCACCATTGTTGATGTCAATAATTACACCATGCTCACTCATGGTACGAACTAGAGATGTCCCGATCGAGATCGATCGGAATGCCTATTGATCGGGTCCGATCACGTCATTTTCAAAGTATCAGAATGGGCAAAAAAATATCGGACATGCCTTTTTTTTAATATATATACTTTTTTTTTAATTAAATTGTTTTCTAATTGTATTTAACGTTACAGACATAATATGTTACACTCATCCAGAGTCTTTAGTTTAGGCTTAAGGTAGGGTTATCAAATTTATCCCCTTAACGGCGGTAATTAATTTTTTTAAAGTTTATCACATTAAAATATTTAACGCAATTAACGCATACGCTGCATTGTCGCGTTCAATCTGTAATAGCGCCGTTTGCCTATATATAGAGCTAAAAGGCAGCATAAAATGAGTAGAGTGAATTTTGGCAGTCTTTGGAGCCTTTTTTTAATTGGCTAAAGCCTTACAGTCCCTCTCCCTACGATTAGAAATATCGTGGGAAGCAATGTGGGGAAGAAAGGTAGTAACTGATCTTTTTCTAAACACCCTATGTTATTTTCCAACACAGAGAAGATATATCAATTGGTACCACTACACACAGTCATGGTTGCACTTCCCATCATGCAACTGGGCAGAACAGTTAAATGGCAACAGTATCATTTACTGAACGCTCAACAAATATACTAGATGGCAATATTTAGTCACAATATACAAAGTCACATTTAACCTTTAAGAATTACAAGTCTTTCTATCCGTGGATCCCTCTCACTGAAAGAATGTTAATAATGTAAAAGCCATCTTGAGGATTTATTGTCATAATAAACAAATACAGTACTTATGGACTGTACGTTGAATGTATATGTTCATCCGAGTTTTATTCGTTTTTTTCTTAATGCATTGCCAAAATGTATATGATCGGGAAAAATTATCGGGAATGATTGGAATTGAATCGGGAGCAAAAAAAAAAAGCAATCGGATTGGGAAATATCGGGATCAGCAGATACTCAAACTAAAACGATCGGGATCGGACCGGGAGCAAAAAAAACATGATCGGAACAACCCTAGTACTAACCCATAAAATCAGTTGGACCCAAGCACCAGCAGAGGGAGCCAAACACCAAACAAGTAACAAGCGCACATTACACTGTACTGTCATTTTAGTCTGTTTGAGCGGGGCATGTGCGTTAATTGCGTCAAATATTTTAACCTGATTAATTAAAAAAAATTAATTACCGCCCGTTAACGCGATAATTTTGACAGCCCTATTTGGAAGTTTTCGAAATGTTTCTTTTGTAGTTTTTTGAAAACGAAGGTTTGAATTGAACGATGTATCACTTGAACTAATGCATATGAACGTTAGTATAAGTCAATACAGATTTATTTTTTTATTGATCATTTAGCTTATCAATCAATTAGTTTCATATTCGTGAGAAATGTATCCTTGACCAACCAATCTGTTTGGTCTTATTAATGTCCCGTCCCCAGAAAAAAGTGTACATACAGGCAGGGCCGGCCCAGGCCATTTGGGGGCCCTAAGCAAAATAATGCAAAGGGGCCCATAGTTTTGGCCCACCATTTCGTCACAGTGTACTGTGAAACCCATACATGCAATCCAAGCCATACGTCCATATTTTGTATATTAATCAGATTTTGTTGCAAATGATTGTCAGTACTTACAGTAGATAGCGCCAAACCTTTTTCTAAAAGAGAAAAGAAAGAAGTTAAGGAATAGAGGTGTGCAAAATTTCCGATTCTTAGATTATTCGCGATTCGGCCGTGGAAGATTCGAGAACGATTCAAAAACATCCAAATTCCGATTATTGAAATATGCCAAGTAAAGCGGATGTACAACACACAGCGCGCCGCGCGGTCAATGAGCAACGAAGCGAGAGTAGCTAAACATCATGCTTCTCATTACCCGGCCCCTCGGGTAATGCCAATGCTCAACTCACGGCTCTGGCTCAACTCATGCCACGAGATAAAAAAAAACACAACATACCTGACTGCTGCTACAAAAGTACGTCATCCACATGTTACGGTAGATATCATTTATATAGGACTAGATGCACTACAGTAGCGGTAGCGTTACCAGCACATCTACAAAAAGCTAGATGGGGACGTAGTAAACGGCCGCCATCTTAAAGCAGTACACTTCCCTGCAAGGCTGTTGTAGCGAACCTTCCAAGCAAACCTAATTAACTATTTATCTAAAATACTCCTAAATCGGTAAAATATTGACTTGAATCTATCTTTAAAATAGTTTTAAAACTTTCACATGTCGAAAGTAGACAAAAGGGAAATTATGGATTAACGGGAGCAATTTTAACAACTTTAACGGTTGGTTCACAACATTAAATTAATTGAATGTAGTTTAAAGCTGCTGTTACAGAATGGGGACTGGAGTTTTTTATTTACTGTTATTTTTGTATATTTGTTTACTGCTATATGTTAACTTGATACTGAAATAGTAGTTTGGTTTAGCCTGAGAGTATTTTGGAACAATTTTGGAACTAATGTACAAAACATTTAAAAAAAAAAAAAAAAAGGAGGAGGGTGCATCAATAATCGTTTTAGAATCGAATCGGAGCATATGAATCGTAATCGTAATCGAATCGTTAGGTGCCCAAAGATTCCCAGCTCTATTAAGGAAGAACTTTTATTTTTTCAGGCTTGTAATCAAGTATCAAAACTCACAAAAGTCAAATAAAGCAAACTGTAGTAAATAAAATAGAATATGAATTAAACGATTGCCAGATTGGGGGGGCCCCTAGTGGTCAGGGGCCTTAAGCAGCTGCATAGTCTGCGTATAGGCTGGGCTGGCCCTGCATGCAGGTAACGCTGTTATATCCAGTGTTGTTAATAACGGCGTTACAATATAACGGCGTTACTAACGGCGTTATTTTTTTCAGCACTGAGTAATCTAATTAATTACTTTTCTCATCTTGGCAACGCCGTTACCGTTACTGAGGCGGGAAAGGCGTGCGTTACTATGCGTTACTAAGTTGGTTGAATAAAAAAAGTCTGAGAGAAACGGACTCACGGGGACGAGAGCAGAGCAGCAGTGGGGAAGACGCCGTTGCAACCGCGATGCTAGGTGGCTCCAATAATACCTGACTGTAGCCATAGCCGACAAACTACGCCCACATGACACGGTAGATATCATATTATAGAACTAGATGCAAAAACTGACACAGCTGCATTGCCAACATGTTTTAAGGACTACATGCGTTAGTAAACAGCCGCCATCTTAAAGCAGTAGACCTCTCAGGAAGGCCCTGATGTTGAGATCCTTCCTAGCGAACCTAAGTAACTTTTTTTTTTTTTTTTAAATCTAAAATGCTTCTAAATCGGCAAAATCTTAACTTAAATCTATCTTTAAATGATGAAACAGTTTTAAAACTTACACATGTTTAAAGTAGACAGAAGGGAACTAATGCAATAACGGGAGCAATTTTAACAACTTTAACGGTTGATTCACAACTTTAAATGACTTCCACACATAGCAAAGGTTACTAGCTAGTTATCGCAATACCCTTGTGTCTAGTTAAGTGGAGGGTAAAGGGGCTAGGGCCAATTGTCCCCCAAATCCTTTAAACTTCACATTGTGTGACCTGTTTTTTTTTTTTGTTGTTTTTTGTTTTTTTTGTTTCTTGTTTTTTTTTTTTTTTTTTTTTTGAGAAAAAAAAAAATATCACTAGTTACTTTGCCAAGTAACTAATTACTCTTACATTCAGGTAACTGAGTTACTAACGCAATTACTTTTTGGGAGAAGTAATTTGTAACTGTAATTAATTACTATTTTAAAGTAAAATTAACAACACTGGTTATATCGTTTCTAACAATGTTGGGACCAAACCTACACCCTTGGCCTAGGGTACCAAATTGGCCAAGAACGCCCCTGACTGCCTGTGAAGAAAAATAAAACATTTTGAGGAGACTACTTATTGAAGCTCATTTGCTGAGACTGTGCAAAGCACTAATCAGAGGAAAAGAAAACTGGAATATAACATAAGTTTTGAACATTTTGAGCAGTGTCTCGGGATGTTGTCTTGTTGAAATATCCAGCCCAGACATGAAAACAACTAGTTTCTGTTTTGCTATGTAATCAATTGTATTGTAAATGAATCTCCAAGGTGGAACGTTACATCCCATGGCGCAACCCACTGTGCTCCTCAACTACTCATACATACACCAGCTACTGTCTCAGACAGCACTATTGTCAGGAGACAAGAGCTCCAATCACATCTGCGCAGGAATTTGTTTTTGTTGCAATTTGGACGCAGCTTTAGAAACTTGTTATTTTATTTCATTTAACCACGTTTAAGTGTGGAGAAATGTTCACAAAAGAGAAAGATAGCGAGTGTTGCGTTGTTTTTGTGTCCAACACAAAACAAAAGAAGCTCAAAGAAGCTGAAGAACGGGGATACTGGAGCAATAAAGCTGAGTTTATTCTCACTGTTATGGGTGCCATCATCGGACCGGGCAACGTGTGGAGATTTCCTTACCTGTGCTACAGAAACGGCGGAGGCATGACTTTATTTATTTTTGATGTATTATTTGACGCATTTTCCCACTTTGCGCTAAAATATTGTTTCTTTCTAGGTGTATTCTTCATCCCGTACATTTTATTCATGGTCACGTGCGGGATTCCCTTGTTCTTCCTCGAGACCGCCATGGGGCAATACACTAACCAAGGGGGTATTACAGCTTGGAAAAAGATGTGTCCACTTTTTCAAGGTGCGTATTTACGTTTGAGTTAAACAGTGGAGCCATTTAAGGAGGCTGCGTCTGTGCGCAAATACGCACGGATTGCGCAATCCATTGAAGCTCGGTGTTATTTGGTACCTTCTATTTGCAGGAATTGGCTATGCGAGTCACCTTATTATTGCATTCGGCGCAACTTCCTATATTACCCTGATCGCGTGGGCATTCTTTTATCTGTTCTCCTCCTTCAGCGCGGATTTACCTTGGGCAACGTGTGGAAACGAGTGGAACACAGGTTGGTGCCCTGCATGAAATAATTTTGCAGAACTGTTTTAATCAGCTAGGGGTCAAATTAAAAAATAAATAAATAAATAAATAAGAATCTAGTTGGACGTTGGACTTGGAAGTTTTGACTGCATTAATAAGGCCATTGATATGGCAGAAGAAAGTAAGTACCGTAATTTTTGGACTATAAGCCCCTAATTTCCCCCCTCAAAAACTCAAAACTCAACTCAAAAAATGCATGTGAAAGCTATTTTTCTTTGATTTTTTTTTTTTTTTGAAGTCAAGTTTTTTTTCTTTTTTTTTGTTTTTTGATTGAAGTAATGTGGATTTTTCTTTGGGTCATATTTTGGCTAGGCCATTTTTGTCTTTATTATTCATTAAAAAAAATTGCTTCAAAAAAAAAATTTCAAAAAGAAAAATCAATCCAAAAAAAAGAACAATTTCGGTAGGGACACAACACTACCAACTTTTCAGGATGCTCAAATTGTCCCCACCAACTTTTAAGCAACCCGACTTGCATTTTATAATGAGTTCAGTTATATAGGTAATTTAAAATGTAAGGATTATTAAGTGAACTATTTTCATTATGTTCAGACTTATATTTACCCCTTTTTCACTTGCTGAATGTGCTAGTCCACCCCCGCCCCCCCCCCCCCCCCGAACTCACGTTTGATTGGCTGATGACTTGAACAGCCCCCTTCACACACACACACACACTGACCCGACTAAAATACAACACGTCGCCTCATCCTCCCCCTTCAAAGAGGAGGAATATTAGAAGTTTTTTTTTCAGTCAGCACAGCAGCAGCCACTATAAGTAATGTAAAAAGACGTCAAAGTTATGGAAGTGGGGAACACACCACTAATTTTGCTACTGAAATTTTGCTAAAACCTGCATCAGAGTTTGCACAACATTAAACTGTGTGGATTTGCTAACCTGCAAAACTCGATTTGGAAGCTGCTTAGAGAGAAGTGCCCTCCACTTTTGTATGTATTTTCTGCTTTTTTTATGTATTAAACGGTGAGAAATGTAGTGAACCGAGGTTTACCCCCCCTTCTACCCAATTTTCATTTTTGTTTCGTTTATGTGGTCTTAAAGCAACACTTGGTAACTTTTCAGTTTTGGTTGATTTTAGCGACGCTCGTGGACAAAAGCGGTAGTTTTTTTTAAGACTGCGTTTCCCATGAGGAGTGTAACAGAAAATAATTGAGAAGCACTGGTATAACTCAATACAGATTTACAGTATTTTGCAATGACCAGTTAGCCTATCAATTAATTAGGTTCATATTGGTAAGAAATGTAGCACTGATCCCTGTTTACCCAATCTGTTTGTTCTTATTAATGTCCCATCCCCAGCAAAAAGTGTACATGCATGTTATGCTGTTATATCGTCCCTACCAATGTTGAGCCCAAACCTACACCCTTGGATCCTACCATTATTAAGTGAATTACAGTACTTTCATTATGTTCAGACTTACATTGACCACTTTTCACTCACTGAATGTGCCAGTCCATTTTTCCCCCTCACACGCACGTTTGATTGGCTCATGACACCCCCACCCCCCACGCACACACACACCCGCATTCACAGCCCTACAGAAATACAACATGCCGCCTCCTCCGCCCCCGTCGAAGATGACAGATATTAGAAGTTTTTTTCCGCCAGCAGCAACCACTGAAAGTAATATAAAAAGACGTCAATGTTGTGGAGGTGGGGAACACCACTAATTTAGCATCTGCTAAATTGCTTCAAGTCAATTTTACTCTCTTAGATTTCTTGACATAACAAAAACAGCTAGCTGAAAATAAGATTACCAGACTTATTTTAAGCAAAAAGTTTGTATATTTAATCTTATAAAGAAAAACTTGTTAGTCAGAAATGTTCTTAATTCAAGAATATTGTTCAAAACATTATTTGAAAGCATTTTTTCTTGATTTAGGTGAAAAATGACCATATTTTAGATGTATTTTAGTAATATTTACTCAAAGTAAGTGGAAGAATCTGACGCATTATTCTGTTAACTAGCTTTTAACACTCAAAACAAGATGGGAGAAAATTATTTGACTTGATTTAACAAAAAATATCAGATTAAGACATTTTAAATTTGCAGCGTGAAAGTTAGTATGGGTCAACACAGATTTATTTTGCATTAAACATTTAGCCTATCAATTAATAAGGTTCATATTGGTGAGAAATGTAGCCCTGACCCCCATTCACCAAATATGTTTGGTCTTATTAATGTCCCGTCCCCAGCAAAAAGTGTACATGCAGGTTATGGTATTATATCGTCCCTACCAATATTGAGACCAAACCTACACCCTTGATTAATATGTAACACTTTATTTGACAGTGGATTCATAAAACTGACAGATGTCATTAAGTATTATCCGGCAAATGATGTCACCAACACTCCATTTATGTCCAGCTCGGATCTTTTACATCTATTCATAAGTGAGATAATTTGCCAGATGACACAAAATGACATCTATCATAAGAATTCATTCATGCTTATGGCGGTGTCATGTCATCATTATGATGGTCTTATGACAGTCTTATTGCTCCACTGTCAAATGTGTTACCAAAATACCATAACTAGCACTGAACAATAATTAGAATGCGCCTTATAGTCCGAAATTACAGTACATTGTACAAAGTGGGGGTGATGAACTGATTGAAGCAATCAGTGGCGTTTCTAGCTTACATGGTGCCCTTGGCAGGGCTCCGGAGTCCTTAAGCTAGTGCGAGCCAATGGTGCATGCTTAGCATGCTAATGCTAGTATAATGCCAGATTGTAGTAGCTGTGGAACTCAAAATGTTGACTGGACTGGACAGTTATGGACCTTGCATATTAAATCATTAGTAACATGAAATATAACACAATAAACCAAAATATATCAGTAGGCGTGTCCTGAAGTCTTTCTGAGTTTTTTTTTTACTGGTTTTTACTGTTTACAACAACATAATAAAAACCTTGAAATTATGGCTTTGAGTTTTGGTGTGTCACAAGATTTGAAGTGACCCTATTTGGCCACCCCTATGAAAAATTTCTGGAGGCACCACTGACACATTTAGTATCTGGTGAATTACATACAGACATACAGTGGCATGAAAAAGTATCTGAACCTTTTGGAATTTCTCACATTTCTGCATAAAATCACCATCAATTGTGATCTAATCTTTGTCAAAATCACACAGATGAGAAAACTGTCTGCTTTAACACCCAAAAATTTATAGGTTTTCATATTTTAATGAGGATTGTGTGCAAACAATGACAGAAGAAAACCATCATATTTTTTTTGTGAACCCCCTTTGGCAGCAATAACTTCAACCAGACGCTTCCTGTACCTGAAGATTAGTGTAGCACATCAATCAGGATTAATCTTGGCCTATTAATCTCTACAAAACTCGGGTAGTTCACTCAGATTCCTAGGATGTCTGGCATGATTTGCCGTCTTTAGGTCATGCCACAGCATCTCAGTGGGTTTCAAGTCTGGACATTGTCTTGTACGTATTTGGTCCTTCTGAAACCATTCTGAAGTTGATTTACTTCTGTGTTTTGGATCATTGTCTTGTTGCAGCATCTATCCTCTTTTTAGCTTCAACTGTCTGACAGACGGCTTCAGGTTTTCCTGCAAAACATCCTGATAAACCTTTGAAATTAATTTTTCCATTAATGATTGCAAGTTGTCCAGGCCCTGAGGCAGCAAAACAGCCCCAAATTATGATACTCCCTCCACCATGCTTCACGGTGGGGATGAGGTGTTGATGTTGGTGAGCTGTTCCATTTTTCCTCCACACACGACGTTGTGTGTTAACCCCAAAAAAATTCAACTTTGGTTTCATCTGTCCACAAAATATTTTGCCAAAACTTCTGTGGAGTGTCAAAGTTCCTTTTTGCGAACATTAATAAACAAGCAATAATGTTTTTTTTAGACAGCAGTGGCTTCCTCTGTGGCGTCCTCCCATGAAAACCATTCCTGGCCATAGTTTTACATATGGTTGATGTGTGCACAGAGATATTGGACTGTGCCAGTGGTTTCTGTAAGTCTTTAGCAGACACACTAGGTTTATTTTTTACCTCTCTGAGTATTCTGCGCTGAACTCTTGGGGGACGTCTTTGGTGGACGGCCACTCTTTTGGAGTTGCCAAACTGTCTCCATTTGCAGACAACTTCTCTGACTGTCAATTGATGAACATCCAGACTTTAAGAGATGGTTTTGTATCCTATCCCAGCTTTATACAAATTAACTATCTTTAATCGCAGGTCTTCAGACAGCTTTTCTGACCGAGCACTAATGCACATCAGGCAATGCTTCTCATCAAGACATTTCTTACCAGGTGTGTGTTTTACAGTGGGCAGGGCAGCTTTAAACCACTCGTTAGTGTTTGGGCACACACCTGACTTAAATCTTTTGGTAAAAATTGGTTTCAATTGCTCTTTACGTCGCCTTAGGCAGCGGGTTCACATACTTATGATTTCCCCTTCTGTCATTGTTTGCATGCTATCCTCATTAAAATATGAAAACCTATAAATGTTTGGGTGGTTTCAGTTGAAGCAGACACTGTTTTTACATCTGTGTGATTTTGACAGATCACATTTGATGGTGATTTTATGCAGAAATGTAAGAAAATCCAAAAGGTTCAGATAGTTTTTCACACCACTGGATAGTCAACATTCACAGACCTCTTAATCTGTTTAGCTTATTAAACATAAACCACATAATTATAACTATAAACCAAGTAGAGTGAACATTTGCACGCCATCTCCCTTCAAACCACTACATTCACTGCTCACATAAATTATTTTGATATGAGTCATTGCCGATAAAAAAGAAGCTCATAACTACGAAATTACGAGTGTGAACGATCAAAAAAATGGACCCAAAAACACATTTAACACAACAATTCATCCACCGAGCATTGTGAGGAATGTTCACGATATGTGCACCGCCTTTAATTCACTTTACAAGACATACTTGCATCATCCTTGAGGAGCAGACGCATGAACCAGGAAACGCCGAATTGGCAATAAAAGCACGAGCAGTTTCCAAAATAATAGTGCCGCTCTAAATAGAAAATAAATTATTGTGCGTTTTCAATTGTGGTCAAATACTTGGGCGAGTTAACGTGATTGTTTTTGATAATGTGCGGACGCTAACTGATACATGCTAATCGTTTATGTGCATTGTTATTGCTGTATCAGCAGCAAGATATAAACGCAAATTTGAATTGCTGTTATTGAAGATGAAACCGATTTAATTTCTTTTTTTTAGTTTCATTTTGCAAGTGTTGACGTCATGAGCAGCTGAATAAAATCAGCCATGGACTTCATAACCTATTGACATGACACAGGAAACGGGGCCGATTCAAAAACTTCAAATTCAAGTATTTTCAAAACCAAAGCTGCTACCGACCTAAACTCAAAACAGGCACTTACCGTACCTTAGCCATATATGAGTCTCCATGAGCAGCGGCATTAAAAAATTCAAAGTCGTTCCCTTATAAAATCTCTATTAATTACTTTTTATATAATTATAACACAACTTAAAATGGCTATAAATGTCTCAGATTTTACACTAGATGCACAAAAATCCCCAAATGCAGAGATAATCACCTATATTTTTTAGGATGGATAGCAATATTTAACATATCATATAAGTTTTAGACCAAAATAGCAACTTACTATTTTTTTTATTTACTGCAAGTTTTCAACAGCTAATAAATCACTCAATTTAACATCAGGAACTTAATACTGTACCTGAGGAAAACATGCAGAATCAATTATAAATAATAGGTAATAGATTATTAATAAATTCTATATACAATCAAAACTTATTATAGAATAGAATAGCCCTTTATAATCATTATACACTATATACTGTTAGCGAATGAGGCTCGCGGCCACCTGGCGTAGACAGAAAAATTCTTATGAATAAATGCTTAAATCCCCGAATTCTTTATAGATATGAACGTAAAACAGTCTCGATTCATGGTTAAAAGCAAAGAAACCGTTCAGTTAGCGTTTATTTTACGTATATTGTCGAAGTACAATGCTACTTTGTTAGCAAATGAGGCTAGCGGCCGCCTGGCGTAAACAGAGCTTTTCTGCCAAAAACTCTTGTGAATAAATGCTTAAATCCCCAAATTCTTCATAGATATGGACGTAAAACAGTCTTGATTCTTGGTTAAAAGCAAAGAAACCGTTGAGTTAGCGTTTATTTTACGTATATTATCGAAGTACAATGCTACTCTGTTAGCTAATGAGACTAGCGGCCGCCTGGCGTAAACAGCTTTTCTGGCGAAAATTCTTGTGAATAAATGCTTAAATCCCTGAATTCTTTACAGATATGGACGTAAAACAGTCTTGATACTTGGTTAAAAGCAAAGAAACTGTGCAGTTAGTGTTTATTTTACATACTAGTATATTGTCGAAGTACAATGCTACTCTGTTAGCGAGTGAGGCTAGCGGCCGCCTGGCGTAGACAGAGCTTTTCGTGCGAAAATTCTTGTGAATAAATGCTTAAATCCCTGAATTCTTTATAAATATGGATGTAAAACAGTCTCGATTCTTGGTTAAAAACAAAGAAACCTTGCAGTTAGTGTTTATTTTACGTACATTGTCGAAGTACAATGCTACTCTGTTAGCGAATGAGGCTAGCGGCCGCCTGGCGTGTGTTATGTACATCCCTGATCTAAGTACATGTAAGGCCGAGACTTGAATGGTGGAACAACACTTCTTTATTCAGTGTGCTTCTCATCATATATGTCACAGAGACATAACAGAGATTCCTTTTTATACCGTAATACCACACCCACAGGAAGTGCACACTATGGCAACAGCAGTGTGACATAAATATGTCACATCTCCTCCCCGCTTACATAACAAGTCCCAGAAATAAACACAAAAATACCTCCTGTTTTCCCCTCATTACTTATTACTTATAAATCCAATCTATCAGGCGGTCGCCTGTCGCGTGCAGGATAACGACGTTCAACAATCACTTCCGATTTCCCACTTGTGGAAACAGGTTCCGATACAGTTTCAGGTTCCGTTTGTGCATTGGTTGAATTAGACACAATTACAGCGGAATTGCTTGGGTTTGACACATCCGGTAAGCTAGACATTTCTGGTATTTTTGGCACATCCGGTAAGCTAGACATTTCTGGTATAATTACACTGCTAGCATCATCACAATCAATAGACAGTTCTGGAGTAGTGTCTGGTGTTCCCAACAATTGATCCACATGGCGATGCCAAACACCATCAGCTGTCTGAACGGTGTAGGAAACAGGCCCAGTTTGAACAATGATGGTGGCAGGGGCCCACTTTTCCTTACTCTGGTAACTCCGGGCCAGAACAGAGTCACCAGGTGCAAAAACTCGGTTCTTGGAATGCAGGTCTCTGTACTTGACTTGCTTCCGTTGATCCATTTGAACAATCTCGCTCAGGGTGGGTGGTTTCAGAAGATCCATGCCAGTTTGTATCTCTTGAGAAAACATGAGGCACGCTGGCGATACATTGGTAGTTGCATGCACAGATGTTCGGTATTTGAGGAGAAATTCGTGTAGTCTCTGATGGAGTGTACTTTGCCCTTGTGATGCTTTGAGAGCATGTTTGAGGGTCTGCACAAACCTCTCTGCCAGGCCGTTGGTTGCCGGGTGATAGGGAGCAGACTTAATGTGTTGAACCCCATTGGCTTGCAGGAATTCAACCATTTCTTTTGACACAAATTGGGGGCCATTGTCTGAGACGAGTTGTGCAGGGGCTCCGAAACGACTAAACATCTCCCCTAACTTCTCAATTGCCTTTTCGATGTGGTTGATTTCATGATAGCTACCTCTGGCCACTTACTATGGGCATCGATAGCAACCAGAAACATTCGATTTTCAAAAGGCCCCGCAAAGTCAATATGAATGCGGTGCCAAGGGTCCTGAGGAAAATCCCAAGGATGAAGTAGGGCTGCAGGTGGATTGTTGCGAATCTTCTGGCAAGATGAACAACTTTTTACCGTCTCTTCGATCTGTTTATCTAATCCTGGCCACCAAAAATAACTTCTCGCCATTTCTTTCATTTTAACAATACCACTGTGACCTGCATGCAGTTGCGTAAGCATTTTAGCACGCAATGACTGTGGCACAATCACTCTCCTCCCCCACAGCAAACAACCCGATTGAACAGAAAGTTCCCACCTCCTATCCAAAAAAGGTTTGAGACCGGTGTTCTCACACTTGGTTTGTCCTTTAATTACCATGTCCATGACGACTGACAGGTCGGGGTCGTTCCGAGTTGCACGTTTTACTTGCGACGCTGAAATTGGTGCATGTTCAACATTTCGGAAGTAGAATATGTCCACTGAGGTAGGTTCATGTTTTGTGACAGGAAGCGGCAACCTCGAAAGTCCATCAGCATTGCAATGCAAATCAGATTTACGATACTTGATGTCGTATGAGTGAGCTGATAACAACAAAGCCCACCTCTGAAGACATGTCACATGCCAGCTGTATCGGATATGAAGGGTTGAAATGAGTGAGAACCTCTGATGAAATCAGGGCGTTTTTCGCATTTCGAAAAGCTTTGTTACACTCATTCGTCCATTTCCATTGACATCTTTGCACAACAGCTCATGCAATGGTTTAAGAAGTGATGCCGAATTGGGAATAAACCGTCCATAATAGTTCAAAAGACCTAAAAAAGATCTAAGCTGACTCACATTTTCTGGGGCGGGTGCATCCACAATTGCCTTTGTCTTTGATGGAGCCTTGTGTAGTCCTTCGTGGTCTATCACATGCCAGAGATACTCCACCGATGGTCTCAAAAATTCACATTTTTCCTTGCGCACTCGAAGACCATACTGCCTTAGCCTTTTTAAGACAGCATCCAGGTTGCGAAGATGCTCCTCGTCGTTGGCACCGGTGCAGAGAATGTCATCCAAGTAACAATGTGCTCCTGGCAATCCACTCAAAATTTGATCCATAGCCTGTTGAAACAGAGCAGGAGCAGATGTGATGCCAAAAGGTAATCTGCAATATCTGAAAAGTCCCTTGTGCGTGTTAACTGTCAGCCCCTCCCGTGATTCTTCGTCCACATGCATCTGCAGATAAGCTTGGTTGAGGTCAATTTTGCTGAATTTTTGACCACCACTCAGACCTGCAAACAAATCCTCAATCAATGGAAGTGGGTACTGCTCCACACAAAGCACCGGATTCAAAGTCACTTTAAAATCGCCACATGTGCGAATTCCGCCATTCTTTTTCGGAACCGGCACAATTGGTGTCGCCCATTCGCTGGTGGTGACTGGTTCCAAAACACCACTTTTGACCAACGAATCCAGGTCAGCCTCGACTTTGTCACGAATAGCATACGGCACTGTCCTAGCCTTCATAAACACAGGTTTGCTTCCTGGTTTTATGTGAAATTTCACTGTAATGTCCTTCATGCTGCCCAATTCCTCACGGAAAACCTCTTCATTCTTGTCCAGGATGACTTGTAGTTGTGAAGAACCGTCTGACAGCTGCCGAACTTCTAGCCAATTTACACGAAGTGCATTAATCCACAGTCGTCCCATGATGGAAGCAAAATTCCCTTTTGTGACATACACTGGAAGTTTAGCAGTTTGATCCTTGCATTGCACAGAGTGTACGCTTTGAACACAGTGTCTGACGGTCTTAATGGAAGGTGTCTCAAACACTGTTTATAGACTTGGTAAGACACAAGCAATGCCTGTGATCCAGTATCTATTTGCATTTTGACTGGGTCACCCTCTAACTTTGGTGTGACCCAGTAACACCCTGACTTCCCGTCCATGCTCATTACATGCATGGTGTGCACGTCTTTTTCATCTTCGGAAGTAGAGGCACTCTCTACCGCTTTGACATATTTCTTTGTTTTCCTCTTGTCATTCATTTCCTTATCTTTGTCTGTGCTTGTTTTTTTCCGACAGGCACGCTCAACATGACCCTTCTTCCCGCAATTATGACAGTTCATTTCTTTGCACCAGCAAGTTGAGGACAGGTGCCCTGTTTTACCGCACCTAAAACAGGGACCAGCAACCTTGCTTTGGGTACTTGCCACTTGGTGTATTCTGCTCGTAATGTTCAGTTGTTGAGCCTCCTTTGAAGCCATTTCCATAGCCACGCTTACATCAAAGGCTTTCTTTAATGTCAGTCCACTTTCTGAGAGTAACTTCTTTTGTGTTGCTTCGTTTCTCAGTCCACATACCAGTCTGTCTCTTAATGTGTCTTCTAAAACATCACCAAACTCACAATGTTCAGCCAGCTTCCTCAGCGCCGCTACGAACATAGTGACAGATTCCCCCTCTTCCTGATTTCTCCTGTGAAATCGGAATCTCTCTGCTATCACAAGGGGCTTGGGTGAAAAATGTCCATTAAGAGTTTCCACGATTTCCCTGTACGTTTTACAACCAGGTTTATCGGGTTGAAGCAAGTTTCTCAGTAAATTGAAAGTCTTTGGCCCAGTAACGCTCAAAAACGTGGGCACCACTTTCTCTTCCGCTATTTCGTTAGCTTCCACGAAATAGCAGAACCGCTCTGTGTACGAGCTCCACTGTTCCACAAGCTCATCAAAAGGAGCAACAGAGCCGATAACTCCCGCCATAGCGCCTGGTTATACAGCACTTTCAAGCTCCTTTTGAAAACTCCGCTCGTCCTCCCCACGAAGTCACGACGTGGAAGCTGAGGTCGGCGCCGTCTGTCCCCACCGTGACCTGCAGTAAACTCCAAAAACAGCACGTCCAAGCTGACACAGGTCCAGACGTTCTCGTCGCCACTTTTGTTATGTACTTCCCTGATCTAAGTACATGTAAGGCCGAGACTTGAATGGAACAACACTTCTTTATTCAGTGTGCCTCTCAGCATATATCACAGAGACATAACAGAGATTCCTTTTTATACTGTAATACCACACCCACAGGAAGTGCACACTATGGCAACAGCAGTGTGACATAAATATGTCACAGCGTGAACAGAGCTTTTCTGCTAAAAATTCTTGTGAATAAATGCTTAAATCCCCAAATTCTCCATAGATATGGACATAAAACAGTCTTGATTCTTGGTTATAAGCAAAGTAACTGTGCAGTTAGCGTTTATTTTCCGTATATTGTCGAAGTACAACCAAGGCTAGCGGCCGCCTGGCGTAAACAGAGCTTGTCGTGCGAAAATTCTTGTGAATAAATGCTTAAATCCCCGAATTCTTCATAGTTATGGACGTGAAACAGTCTTGATTCTTGGTTAAAAGCAAATAAACTGTGCAGTTAGCATTTATTTTCCGTATATTGTCGAAGTACAACGAAGGCTAGCGGCCGCCTGCCGTAAACAGAGCTTTTCATGAGAAAATTCTTGTGAATAAATGCTTAAATCCCTGAATTCTTTACAGATGTGGACGTAAAACAGTCTCGATTCTTGGTTAAAAACAAAGAAACCTTGCAGTTAGTGTTTATTTTACGTATATTGTTGAAGTACAATGCGACTCTGTTAGCGAACGAGGCTAACGGCCGCCTGGCGTTAACAGAGCTTTTCTGCCAAAAATCTTTCGAATAAATGCTTAAATCCCCAAATTCTTCATAGATATGGAAGGAAAACAGTCTTGATTCTTGGTTAAAAGCAAAGAAACTGTGCAGTTAGCATTTATTTTCCGTATATTGTCGAAGTACAACGAAGGCTAGCGGCCGCCTGCCATAAACAGAGCTTTTCATGAGAAAATTCTTGTGAATAAATGCTTAAATCCCTGAATTCTTTACAGATGTGGACGTAAAACAGTCTCGATTCTTGGTTAAAAACAAAGAAACCTTGCAGTTAGTGTTTATTTTACGTATATTGTTGAAGTACAATGCGACTCTGTTAGCGAACGAGGCTAACGGCCGCCTGGCGTTAACAGAGCTTTTCTGCCAAAAATCTTTCGAATAAATGCTTAAATCCCCAAATTCTTCATAGATATGGAAGGAAAACAGTCTTGATTCTTGGTTAAAAGCAAAGAAACTGTGCAGTTAGCATTTATTTTCCGTATATTGTCGAAGTACAACGAAGGCTTGCGGCCGCCTGCCGTAAACAGAGCTTTTCGTGCGAAAATTCTTGTGAATAAATGCTTAAATCCCTGAATTCTTTACAGATATGGACGTAAAACAGTCTTGTTTCTTGGTTAAAAGCAAAGAAACCGTGCAGGTAGCATGTATTTTACGGAAATATGGCGAATGTGCGGCTCGTCTTTAAACCGCCTCAATGTGTAAACAAAGAAGAAAATTCTTGCGAATAAATGCTTCAATCACTGAATTCTTTATAGATATGGACGTAAAACTGTTTTGATTCTTTGTTGAAAGAGCTACAAACCGGGCAGTTACACATCTATTTTACGTATTTACAGTGGGGCAAATAAGTATTTAGTCAACCACTAACTGTGCAAGTTCTCCCACTTGAAAATATTAGAAAGACCTGTAATTGTCAACATGGGTAAACCTCAACCATGAGAGACAGAATACGACAAAAAAAAAAAAAAAAAAAAAAAAACAGAAAATCACATTGTTTGATTTTTAAGGAATTTATTTCCAAATTAGAGTGGAAAATAAGTATTTGGTCAATACCAAAAGTTCATCTCAATACTTTGTCATGTAACCTTTGCTGGCAATAACAGAGTAACTCTTCACAATCTTTTCACACACTGTTGCTGGTATTTTGGCCCATTCCTCCATGCAGATCTCCTCTAGAGCAGTGATGTTTTGGGGCTGTCGTTGGGCAACACGGACTTTCAACTTCCTCCACAGATTTTCTATGGGGTTGAGATCTGGAGACTGGCTAGGCCACTCCAGGACCTTGAAATGCTTCTTACGAAGCCACTCCTTTGTTGCCCTGTCTGTGTGTTTGGGATCATTTGTCATGCTGAAAGACCCAGCCACGTCTCATCTTCAATGCCCTTGCTGATGGAAGGAGATTTTCACTCAAAATCTCTCGATACATGGCCCCATTAATTCTTTCCTTTACACAGATCAGTCGTTCTGGTCCCTTTGCAGAAAAACAGCCCCAAAGCATGATGTTTCCACCCTCATGCTTCACAGTGGGTATGGTGTTCTTCGGATGCAATTCAGTATTCTTTCCCCTTCAAACACGAGAACCTGTGTTTCTACCAAAAAGTTCTATTTTGATTTCATCTGACCATAACACATTCTCCCAGTCCTCTTCTGGATCATCCAAATGCTCTCTAGCGAACCGCAGACGGGCCTGGACGTGTGCTGGCTTCAGCAGGGGGACACGTCTGGCAGTGCAGGATTTGAGTCCCTGGCGGCGCATTGTGTTACTGATAGTAGCCTTTGTTAGTGTGGACCCAGCTCTCTGTAGGTCATTCATTAGGTCCCCCCGTGTGGTTCTGGGATTTTTGCTCACCATTCTTGTTATCATTTTGACGCCACGGGGTGAGATTTTGCATGGAGCCCCAGATCGAGGGAGATTATCAGTGGTCTTGTATGTCTTCCATTTTCTAATAATTTCTCCCACAGTTGATTTCTTTACACCGAGTGAAGAGTTAAAGAAAACTTTTGGCCTCCGTTATTGCCAACAAAGGGTATATAACAAAGTATTGAGATTAACTTTTGGTATTGACCAAATACTTATTTTCCACCATGATTTGCAAATAAATTCTTTAAGAATCAAACAATGTGATTTTCTGTTTTTTTTTCTCCACATTCTGCCTCTCATGGTTGAGGTTTACCCATGTTGACAATTACAGGCCTCACTAATCTTTTCAAGTAGGAGAACTTGCACAATTGGTGGTTGACTAAATACTTATTTGCCCTACTGTATGTCGATGAATGACGCCAATGCTGTAGTGGTTCCCATTCTCCCTTTGAGTTTTTTTCACAGCGTTTCAAAATGCATGCAAACAAATGCGAACAAACCACTCCTGAGACAATCCTTCCTGTTTGTATGCGGTACAACTTAAGTAGTTCTTCCAAAATCCAGGCTTAAACCCGGCTTTGACATAACCGTGCGCCGCCTTGGAGTGACTATTACTAAATGGAAGATCCAAGTGTTACGTTAGTAGGTAATGCAGTCTATGAATCAGCAAACCACATGGACGTCTGACATCGTCATTTCGGAGCTTAGCTCGCTGTCTAGCTAGGACTTATCTCCAAAGCCTTGGCGAGGATGGTACAATGACGTATCATACATGTTTTTGGATAGTTATTTTGAGATTTATGGGTACTTAAAGGTTTAATTCCGATTTATGTCGAAATTCGGTTTACGTTGCCAGCATAGGAACGGAACTCGTTCGTAACCCGGGGACTACCTGTAGTAGAAAAACATTGAAGTACACCTCGCGTGCATGCGCCCCGATGACTTTGCCGCTCCGGGCGATTGCCCAACCCGAGAGTGCCAGGAACAGCTGTTGGAGGCAATGACGTGTTCATGAGCAAAAGAACATGAGTGAATTTGCACATTGTTTTGTTAATAATAATGCTTGATTGATTTTGCAAAACATTTTTTTTATCCTGCTTTATTTCCTTGCCTTGTAGACTCATGCATGGACTCCAGCATTGCAAATCAGAGTTTGAACAACGTGACACAGAGGCAGAACACCACTCTGCCTGTTTTGGAGTTCTGGGAGTAAGCACGCCTAATCCACTATCTTGACTCGACTGACTACTTTTTTTTTTTTTCTTCGCCTTCTCTACCCGTCTTAATGTTCCTCTTCTAACTTGTACGTCAATCCTCCTTCACTCTATAACTTCCCCCCCTTTCCCTCGTGATTCATGTTTTTGTGCCTCACCATATTACGCCATACGTGTGCTCTCCTCAGGCGCAGAGTGCTGAAGATCTCTAGTGGTATTGAAGAGGTAGGCAGCTTGAGATGGGAGCTGGTGCTGTGTCTCATCCTGGCGTGGGTCATCTGCTACTTTTGCATTTGGAAGGGGATCAAATCCACTGGGAAGGTTAGAAATAGTTTACCAGTGAGCAACATGCATTGGTGAATATTAGAATTCTTGAGCAAACTTCCCAAATGACTTATAATAAAAGTATTGTGTCACATTTTTCCACAATAACAGACGTTTCAGATTAGATAATGGTGAGGGCGACTAGCCCGAGTGAGCATTTGATACAGACCACAATGAAATTCTGAAGGTTGCAAGCATCCATGATTGAAGTGGACACAATCCTATTTCATAACGTAATGTCAAAATAAAGATCAAAGTTTGACACCGAGGTCCGCCCATGTTACATGCCGCAAGCTAAAGTAAGGTTTTCCAATGAAGTGTCACCTTTAATAAAACGCTAGGCAACATCAACAGGGGCCCATAAAGGGACAGGACATCGACAGAAATAAATTTAAGCAATCTGGTGCACACCAGATTGTTTCTAGTGCGCACCAGAAACTATCTGGTAAATATTAGCATATAGCATTTAAGATATTGGACTTTTGCTGTGCAAGTTAGCCAAATGTTGTAAACATTAGCATTATATAGCATTTAAGCTAGCGGACTTTGCTGTGCAAGTTATCTAATTTCAACAATGCAACAGTTGGCTAAATGCAATATAATGCTAATGTTTACCAGATAGTTTGTGGTGCGCTACAGATTGTTTCTAGCACGCACCACAAACTATCTGGTAAACATTAGCATTATATAGCATTTAAGTTATCTGACTTGTGCAATGAAAGTTAGCCAAATGTTGTAAACATTAGCATTATATAGCATTTGAGCTAGCGGAATCTTGCTATGCAAGTTAGCCAATTGCAACAATGCAACAAATGGCTAACTTGCATTGCAAAAGTCCTCTAGCTTAAATGCTATTCAATGCTAATGTTTACCAGATATTTCTGGTGCACACCAAAAACAATCTGGTGCACTACAGATTTTTTCTAATGAGCACCACAAACTATCTGTAGCGCACTAGATAGTTTCTGGTGCGCACCAGAACCTAAATAGTGCGCTACCAATTGTTTCTAGTGCGCACCACAAACTATCGAGTAAACATTAGCATTGTATAGCATTTAAGTTATCGGACTTGTGCTATGCAAGTTTGCCAATTTTTGTAAACATTAGCATTATATAGCATTTACACTACCGGAATTTTGGCTATTCAAGTTAGCCAATTGCAACAATTAGCTAACTTGCATAGCAAAAGTCCGCTAGCTTAAGTGCTGTATTAATGCTAATGTTTACTAGATAGTTTCTGGTGCGCTACAGATTGTTTCTAGTGTAGGGTGACCATATTTTGATTATAGACTATGTGGAAATATTTTTTTACTCAACAGGCTTTATTCTTCCTAAAAAAAAATAAATAATAATCAAACCTTAAAAAAAAAACAAACCAAAAAAAACAAAAAACGGATGATTTAAAAAAAAAAAAAAAAAAAATATATAAAATGCAGACCCATGGAAATGTAGTCCAATCAATACACACACACAGTAGGCTTTGTGCCAACTCAACATTTTTATAAATTACTATCACAATTGTCGTTGACAAATTGTTATTCCCACTCAATTTTTATTCTCATTCAGTGTTCTAGATTGTACGCAAACAATAACCGAAATAAACTGACAAGCTATTCAACCAGCATGTTTCCAAACGCAGCAGTTCAAAACTACATTGCCCATAATGCCTAGCGCGGCTGAGTGCACTTATAGCTACCCTGTTAGCGAGTACCGGGCGAGGCAAAATCAAACTTTGCCATAAAAGTTTACAATCATCGGCAGCGCAACGATGCGACACCAAACAGGATTTTACAGATTCCGCCAGTACAAATCTCCGACAGAAGTCAACAGTTGCCATTATATACGTATTTATCGTAACCAAATCAATCAACCAAATACACGAACACAGAACGATTAATACAAGACTAATACAATATACTGCATCTATGTTTACACATATAACCCAATATTCAACACATGTGATCGGCATTAACAGGAGTGAAACCTACGGAAAGGTGTATGGAGCCACGTCTTAAAACTCCTTGCTGTAGTCTGATTTCTTGCCAAACTGTCAACCATCGTTAGATGGTTGTAATTCCACATAAAACAAAGGGTAAACCGCCAACAAAAAACAAGAAGATGTACTCCTTCTCCCGCCCCTACTAGTCGGAGCCACATCAACGGAGGCAGGCGCTCCCTCCTAGCGGCCGGAGGGATTCTCTTCAAATTGGTCCCGTGAAAAATCATAAAAATCGGGCATTTAATGAATTTATGAAACCCGGCCGGACCGTCCGGAGAGCACGTAATTAGAGGACATGTCCGGGCAAAAGAGGATGTTTGGTACCCTATTCTAGTACGCACCACAAACTATCTGGTAAACATTAGCATTATATAGCGTTTAAGTTATCGGACTTGTGCTATGAAAGTCAGCCAATTGTTGTAAACATTAGCATTATATAGCATTTAAGCTAGCGGAATTTTGCTATTCAAGTTAGCCAGTTGCAACAATTAGCTAACTTGCATAGCAAAAGTCCTCTAGCTTAAATGCTATATAACGCTAATGCTTACCGGATAATGTTTTGTAATTCTCGTGAACATTAGCATTAGATAGTATTTAAGCTAATTCATTCCAGTTTTTCTGTTTATCAGTTGTATCATAGAATGATTTCCTGACCAATGTATCGATAATTGTAACATCGCCATATCATGAAACCATCGTTATCATGAGCCTTGTATCGCAAATTGTATCTTGAGGTACCCAGAGGTTCCCACCTCTAGTAATAGGTACAGTAGAATTGCGTGACAAACACTTTGTAGATTCTAACTCTTCAATTTGGTTTCCTTGAATCCAGGCGGCCTACTTCACAGCAACCTTCCCCTATGCAATGCTGCTGATTTTGCTGATACGCGGTGTCACGCTGCCGGGGGCAATGGACGGAATTATTTACTACATCTACCCTGATTTATCCCGCCTATCAGATCCACAGGTGAAAATGAACATGTTGACTCGAGACGTCATTGTTATTGCTTGTTTTGTTTTACAGCAAGGGTGTAGGTTTGGTCTCAACATTGGTAGGGACGCTATAACAGCATAACCTGCACGTACACTTTTTGCTGGGGACGGGACATTACTAAGACCAAACAGATTGGGTACTGAAGGAATCTGACCTTTGAGCCAGACTGCTAGCTCAGATCCAACGAGCTGGGCCTGTGGGACCCCGACAATCCGGCCAGAAGGCCAAACGCCGCGCGTTCACCTTAGTCTTAACCCTTTGTATGGACTCCATTTTGAAAGGTTTAAAGAAGGCTCACAGGGAACAAGTTGACAATTTATTCAGGTTGACAGCGATCAAAACGGCAAGGCGAAACAGAAACACTCAGGCGAGGAGGCAAACTAGTTTCATGGTCACCATATCAAAAGTTGACAAAAGGTTCACGAGAAAAAATGACGCTTAGTTAAACAATCAGTCTTTTGAAGGCTCTCGCGGGGCGGGCCGTGGGCAGGAAGAAGGGTGTGTTTGGGATTATTGTCTGTTTGTGGATTGGACAGGAGGATCTGGGATTTACTGTTGTCAGGGCAACAAGGGTTGTGTATTTTGTACTCCATAGCAGGCTCAACTTTGAAAAACAGATTAGTTCTGTTGTAAGAGCAAGTTTTTCCAGCTCCGTCTCTTGGCCAAAGTGAAGCCTTTTCGTAGTCACCACGACCTTGAAAAAGCAATTCACGCTTTTATAAGCGCAAGGCTGGACTACTGCAACGCACTTTATGTTGGTCTTCCCAAGTCCTTAATTTCTGGTCTCCAACTTGTTCAAAATGCTGCTGCTCGATTTTTAACAGATACACCTAGACGTGAAAATATTATTCCCGTGCTATCAACGCTCCACTGGCTTACAGTCCATTTTAGAATTGATTTCAAACTTTTACTGTTTGTTTTTAATTCTTTTAATGGCCAGGCTCCTTCTTACTTATCGGAAATTTTAGCCTTCTGTGATTCTGGCAGGACTCTTTGTTCTACCGGCCAACTTCATTTACACGTTCTGAGGTCAAGACTCAAACAGTGGGGAGACCGATCTTTTGCGGTTGCTGACCCTAGGTTGTGGAATAGTCTTCCCCCTGAAATCCGCACCACTACGAATTTAGGCCTTTTTAAACCTCGGTTAAAGACACACCTTTTTAGACTCGCCTTTCCCCAGATTAGTGTAGCCTGGTTGTATTTCTTAAGGGTTTTTAATGTTTTCGGATTATATCTGTTTTATTGGTTTTTTTTTGCTGTCTGACTTTTATGGTGATGCGTGGTTTTGTTTCTTTTCTATTTTTTCTTCTTAATGTCATCGTATAATACTTTTTAATAATACTACCTTTTATTTACTATGAGCCATGTTTGTCTTTGTTGTAAAGCACTTTGGGGATCTTTCGGGTTTTTTAAAGGGCTATATAAATAAATTTGATTTGATTTTTGCCAGTTCAGCGTCAAAAGGGTTCTTGGAGTCTTGTCAGTCGTGTTATCAGTTGGATATCAGGCGTTCTCCGGCGCTCATAGCGTCCCGCCATTTGTTCTGGACTGTCCGGGAGAACTGATCGGGAGAGTTTGTGCGTCAATCTTGCTCATGACGCACAGGTTGGGCTTCCGTAATACAGTGGGGCAAATAAGTTCTTAGTCAACCGCCAATTGTGCAAGTTCTCCTACTTGAAAAGATTAGAGAGGCCTGTAATTTTCAACATGGGTAAACCTCAACCATGAGAGACAGAATGTGGAAAAAAAACAAACAAAATCACATTGTTTGATTTTTAAAGAATTTATTTCCAAATTAGAGTGGAAAATAAGTATTTGGTCACCTACAAACAAGCAAGATTTCTGGCTGGTCTAACTTCTTCTAACGAGGTCTAACGAGGCTCCACTCGTTACCTGTATTAATGACACCTGTTTTAACTCATTATCGGTATAAAAGACACCTCTCCACAACCTCAGTCAGTCACACTCCAAACTCCACTATGGCCAAGACCAAAGAGCTGTCGAAGGACACCAGAGACAAAATTGTAGACCTGCACCAGGCTGGGAAGACTGAATCTGCAATAGGTAAAACGCTTGGTGTAAAGAAATCAACTGTGGGAGTAATCTCCATGATAATTTCCCTCGATCTGGGGCTCCATGCAAGATCTCACCCCGTGGCATCAAAATGATAACAAGAACGGTGAGCAAAAATCCCAGAACCACACCGGGGACCTAGTGAATGACCTACAGAGAGCTGGGACCACAGTAACAAAGGCTACTTTCAGTAACATAATGCGCCGCCAGGGACTCAAATCCTGCACTGCCAGACGTGTCCCCCTGCTGGAGAAAGTACACATCCAGGCCCGTCTGCGGTTCGCTAGAGAGCATTTGGATGATCCAGAAGAAGACTGGGGGAATGTGTTATGGTCAGATGAAACCAAAATAGAACTTTTTGGTAGAAACACAGGTTCTCGTGTTTGGAGGAGAAAGAATACTGAATTGCATCCGAAGAACACCATACCCACTGTGAAGATTGGGGGTGGAAACATCATGCTTTGGGGCTGTTTTTTCTGCAAAGGGACCAGGACGACTGATCTGTATAAAGCCGTGGTGTCCAAACTATTCCACAATGGGCCGCAGTGGGTGCTGGATTTCATTCCTACAAAACAAGTTGACATCTTTTCACCAATCTGGTGTCTCACAAGTGTAATCAGTTGATTGCAGTTAGGTGCTGCTTGTTTTAGCACAAACTTCAATGGTTAAACTGTCTGTGCTCGATTGGTAGGAACAAAAACCAGGACCCACAAAGACCCTTGCGGACAGGTTTGGACACCCATGGTGTAAAGGAAAGAATGAATGGGGCCATGTATCGAGAGATTTTGAGTGAAAATCTCCTTCCATCAGCAAGGGCATTGAAGATGAGACGTGGCTGGGTCTTTCAGCATGACAGTGATCCCAAACACACAGCCAGGGCAACAAAGGATTGGCTTCGTAAGAAGTTTTTCAAGGTCCTGGAGTTGCCTAGCCAGTCTCCAGAGCTCAACTCCATAGAAAATCTGTGGAGGGAGTTGAAAGTCCGTGTTGCCCAACGACAGCCCCAAAACATCACTGCTCTAGAAGAGATCTGCATGGAGGAATTGGCCAAAATACCAGCAACAGTGTGTGAAAAGCTTGTGAAGAGTTACAGAAAACGTTTGGCCTCTGTTATTGCCAACAAAGTGTACATAACAAAGTATTGAGATGAACTTTTGGTATTGACCAAATACTTATTTTCCACCATGATTTGCAAATAAATTCTTTAAAAATCAAACAATGTGATTTTCTGTTTTTTTTCCGCATTCTGTGTCTCATGGTTGAGGTTTACCCATGTTGACAATTACAGGCCTCTCTAATATTTTCAAGTGGGAGAACTTGCACAATTAGTGGTTGACTAAATACTTATTTGCCCCACTGTATTTTATCACCATTACCATTTTATTAGTCAATTATTCTATCAACTAGTTAGTACCAATAATCGAGTAATCACATTCATTAAGCATAAGTTGGTAGTTGTCTCTACCGTCCCTCTGCCAACCTACGCCCTTGTTTAACACCATTTCATGCATTGCTGTAGTGTGCAACTAAAGGCTAAAAAAATGACGAAGACAGTGCATGCATACAATTTTTTTTTTTAAATTTAAAAATCGGGTTCTGAGGATCGATGTGTATACATCCCTAGAATATATAGATGAAATTTCATTGGGACACGTTCACAGATAATGAAGGAATAGATAAAAAAATGATAGTGTACACACCCCCAACAACAACCCTGAGCAGTGAATTGACAGGCCTTCAGCCAGTAAAAAAAATACAGGGTGGGGCAGAGCAACTTGCTCATTTAAATTTGGCGCCCTGAAGTGATGGTTGCTCGGAGGATGGTAGGGATGGACTTATTTGAGAGGACGGGGCTTAAAGTTTAGTTCTTAACTTGCGTTATTTATTTTGTGTTTATTTTTCAGGAACCCCAGTGAGCATCATGGAGCGTACGAAGTTGGAACGCGCTTTCGCTGTTGAGGCATTTTTTTTCAAGCAATCGCTCAATCGTCGCAACAAACAAATAATCGACTGTCAGCGTGGAACACGATCACAGAGGGCAATATTGAAATGTCTACGGAATGCACGTTGCATTGCGATGAACAGGCAGTGACCCGATTTCAACAGGACGTGTCCCCGACATATCCCCGGATCAACAGGAAGTGACCTGATATCAACAGGAAGTGACCCTGAAATGTCCCCATATCAACAGAAAGTGACATGATATCAACACGACTTTTCCCCCAAATGTACCCAAATCAACAGGAAGTGACCCGATATCAACAGGACGTGTCCCCAAATCAACAAGAACTGACCTGATATCGACAGGATATGTCCCGGAAATGTCCCAAAATTAACAAGAACTGACCTGATTTCAATAGGAAGTGTCCCTGAAATTAGGGTTGTTCCGATCATGTTTTTTTGCTCCCGATCCGATCCCGATCGTTTTAGTTTGAGTATCTGCCGATCCCGATATTTCCCGATCCGATTGCTTTTTTTTTTTTTTTTATGCTCTTTGCTCTGCAATTCCAATCATTCCCGATAATTTTTCCCGATCATATACGTTTTGGCAATGCATTAAGAAAAAAATGAATAAAACTCGGACGAATATATACATTCAACATACAGTACATAAGTACTGTATTTGTTTATTATGACAATAAATCCTCAAGATGGCATTTACATTATTAACATTCTTCCTGTGAGAGGGATCCACGGATAGAAAGACTTGTGACTTTGTATATTATGACTAAAATATTGCCATCTAGTATATTTGTTGTGAGCTTTCAGTAAATGATACTGTAGCCATGCCCAAATGCATGATGGGAAGTGGAACCATGACTGTGCGTAGTGCTACCAATTGATATATCTTTTCTGCATTGGGAAGTAACATAAGGTGTTAAGAAAAGATCATTTGCTACCTTGCTTCCCCACATTGCTTCCCATGATATTTCTAATCGTAGGGAGAGGGATTGTAAGGCTTTAGCCAATTAAAAAAAAGGGGCCAAAGGCTGCCAAAATTCACTCGACTCATTTTACACTGCCTTTTATCTCTCTACATAGGTAAAACGACGCCATTACAGATTGAGCGCGACATTGCGTGGGTGGGTCGTGCAGCGCATGCATTAATTGCGTTAAATATTTTAATGTGATACATTTTTTTAAAAATTAATCACCGCCGTCATCGGGATAAATTTGATAACCCTACCTTAAGCCTAAACTAAAGACTCTGGATGAGTGTAACATATTACGTTTGTAACATTAAATACAATTAGAAAACGATTCAATTAAAATATATATATATATATATATATATATATATATATATATATATATATATATATATATATATATATATATATATATATATATTAAAAAAAGGCATGGCCGACATTTTTTTGCCGATTCCGATACTTTGAAAATGACGTGATCGATCGATCGATCGGGACATCTCTACCTGAAATGTCCCCAAATCAAAAGGAACTGATCTGATATCAACAGGAGGTGCCCCCCCAAACGTCCCCAAATCAACAGGATGTGTCCCAGACATCGTTGCAACAAACAAACAATCGACTGCCGGCCTGGAACACGACCACAGAGGGCAATATTGAAATGTCTACGGAATGCACGTTGCATTGCGACGATTGAGCGACTGCCCTGAACGGCGAATGCACGTTCCAACTTTGTCCACTCCATGATACTCGCTGGGGTTCCTGAAAAATTAATACAAAATAAATAACGCGTGTTAAGAAACAAACTTTAAGCCCCGCCCTCTCAAATACAACCATCTCTACCATCCTAAGAGCAACCATCGCTTCAGGGCGCCAAATTTAAATAAGCAAGTTGCTCTGCCCCACCCTGTATATGAAAAGTTATACTTGAATACAATAAGGAAAAAAGACATGAAAAGGCTTATACTTTTTTTCTTTTTTTAAGGTGTGGTTGGACGCCGGCACTCAGATTTTCTTCTCTTATGCCATCGGCCTCGGGTTCTTGACATCGCTTGGCAGTTACAATACGTACAACAACAATTGTTACAAGTAGGTCCATTGATGGAAAAACACATCTGAGCAGCATTTGAAGGTTTTCAAAACCAGGAACAAATGTTTGTAATTATAGTTCCTTTTTTTATGATTCGAATTCTATTGTCAACAAAATTTCGGTACAGTACATGTTCTTCTTCTTCCCTGCTTCAACATCATTGCATGCTTTTGTATTTTAGGGATTGTTTCTACCTGTGTCTGCTAAACAGCGTCACAAGTGTTGTGGCAGGATTTGCCATTTTCTCAGTCTTGGGATTTATGACCTACGAGCAAGGAGTCGATATCGCAGAAGTGGCAGAATCAGGTCAGTGGGCATGTTGATTATCTTGGGGATATTTGTTTCTCTCGACTCAGGAGTAGTGCTGCAACGATTAATCGATCAACACGAGTGAGTCGGTTAGGAAAAACATTCAAATTGAATTTTGCTGCTTGGAGTATTCGTTTAATTAAAGTAGCGTTGTAATTTTACATTTAGTTTTATTGATTTAGGGAGATACATTGCCCTCTTGTGGCGACAGTGAACATGATATAACTCATTTACATGGCTGAATCCAACTGCTCCCTGTTAGGAACAACATAAGCTAAGTTTTTGTTTGAGCGATTTTTTTTTTATATATAATATATTCGTAATTGAGTTTATTGGTATATTAAGCCGTTTTTTTTTGTAGGAACATGTGTTTGAACCATTTGTCAAGAGCATTGTTAAAAAAAAAAAAAAAAGTTAGCATTTTATAGCATTTAAGCTAGCTTTTCAGATTACTCGATTATTCGAACTAACTAGTTAATCGATTAATCACTACTAAAATAATCGATAGCTGCAGCCCTACTCGGGAGTTATATTTTACATTCTGTGTTGTGATTCCCTTCAAGAAAACTGTGATGAAATCCAAGTTTTTGCTAGAATTAGCAGTTTATATTAAAAACGCTACTTGCCCTAAATTTTTTGTCCAAATCACTGAATTTACACATTAAAAATTTCAGGTTGGTGAGGCGCATTGAAATTGCCAAAAACGTACAGTACCCTTAAAATTGGCCTAAAAATTTCCCATTCATTTCTAATGACCAAAATTTCCCATTCATTTCCAGTGGTCCTGTTAGTTATTTATTGTAATAGCACATGAAACTCCATTTACTCCTACTGATTTCCACCCCAGACCTGCAAAAAACTTGGCACACCCAGAAGCATAACCCTATGGACGGTTGTGGTTTTTGACCCTCAAAACTTAAATTACATTGACTTCCATCTAGTACATCCAGGACGGTAAGGGGCATAAAAGTTGTGTACAGAATTTGCCAAAAACGTACAGTTCCCCCAAAATGAGATGACATTAATGGGCATTTACGTCATTCCATTCATTTCTAATGGCCAAAATTTCCCCTTTATTTTCAATGGCAGGAAAACAGGTGGTGGAAAAACCTGCGTGCTTGTGATTTTTGACCAAAAACTTACCATTAGAGCACATTGACATTCAACTGGCGCCCAACAAAGTTGATGCCATTGACAGCCATGTATGTCAAAATATCAACAGGAAATGACCTAATAGCAACAGGAAGTGTTCCCGAAATGTCCCCAAATCAACAGGAAGTGACCTAATATCAAGAGGAAGTGACCCCGAAATGTCACCAAATCAACAGAAATTGATCCGATATCAACAGGACATGTCCCCCAAATCAACAGGAAGTGACCCGATATCAACAGGGAGTGTCCCCGAAATGTCTCCAAATCAACAGAACGTGTCCCCAAATTTCCCCAAATCAACAGAAAGTGATCCGATATCAACAGGCTTAGTCCCTAACATGTCCCCAGATCAACAGGAAGTGATGTGCTACCAACAGGAAGTGACCCTGAAATGTCCCCAAATCAACGGGAAGTGACCCGATATCAACAGGACATGTCCCCCAAATCAACAGGAAGTGACCCGATATCAACAGGGAGTGTCCCCGAAATGTCTCCAAATCAACAGAACGTGTCCCCAAATTTCCCCAAATCAACAGAAAGTGATCCGATATCAACAGGCTTAGTCCCTAACATGTCCCCAGATCAACAGGAAGTGATGTGCTACCAACAGGAAGTGACCCTGAAATGTCCCCAAATCAACGGGAAGTGACCCGATATCAACAGGACGTGTCCCAGACATGTCCCAGGATCAACAGGAAGTGACCCGATATCAATAGGATGTGTCCCTGAAATGTCCCCAAATCAACAGGGAGTGACGCGATATCAACGGGACGTGTCCCCCAAATGTCCACAGGAAGTGACCCAATATCAATTGGATGTGTCCCCCAAATGTCCCCAAATCAACAGGAAGTGTCGCCCAAATGTCCCCAAATCTACAGGAAGTGACTCAATATCAAAAAGAGGTGTTCACCAAATGTCCCCAAATCAACAAGAAGTGACCCGATATCAACAGAACGTGTCCCCCGAATGACCCAAAAACAAGAGGGAGTGACCCGATATCAACAAGACATGTCCCCCAAATGTCCCCAAATCAACAGGAAGTGACACGATATCAACAGGACGTGTCCTCCAAATGTCCCCAAATCAACAGGAACTGACTTGATATCAACATCAAGTGTCCCCAAATCAACAGAAAGTGACCCGATAACAACCAAATGTGTCCCCGAAATGTCCCAAAATCAACAAGAAGTCACCCGATATCAACAGGAAGTTACACGAAATCAACAGGGCGTGTCCCCGAAATGTCCCCAAATCAACAGGAACTGACTGGAAAGCAACATCAAAGTGTCCCCACATCAACAGAAAAGCGACCCGATATCAACAGGACGTGTCCCCGAAATGATTCCAAATCAACAGGAAGTGACCTGATATCAACATGACGTGCCCCCGACATGTCCCCAAATTAACAGTACGTGACCTGATATCAACAGGACGAGTCCCCGAAATGTCCCCAAATCAAAAGGAACTGACCTGATTTCAACATGAAGTGTCCCCAAATCAACAAGAAGTCACCTGATATAAACAGGACGTGTCCCCGAAATGTCCCCAAATCAACCGGGTGGGTCTTAGATCTGTATCTACCACAACAAAGCTCCCATCACAATTTCTCCAGAAATTTCAGGTCCTAGTCTTAGTAATGCTGTTGAATTATCATACACTATTTTCTGTTTTTGACAAACTTACAAACCCACAAGCATCAGTACCTCAGGAATTGGTATCTGAGGTGTACTGTAATGATTTCGCAGCATTCTTTACACACAAAGTACTAAAGATAAAACAGGCTGTGTGCAACTCCAGATTAACGATTGTTACACTAAATGCCTCCCAAAATGTCCGCCATGTCAATCTTAGACAGTTTAGCCTCTTGGACTATGCCACTTTACCAGAAATTGTGTCAAAATTAAAGCCCACAACATACTGCCTTGACAATCTTCCTTCAAACTTTTTCAAAACTGTTTTTCCTTGCATAGCCCCAGAGGTACTTCTCTCCAAACAGGAGAGTTTCCACAGACTTTAAAAACTTCAGTAATAAAACCTCTTATAAAAAAAACCTAATCTGGATGCCTCAACCATTAGTAATTATAGGCTTATATCAAATCTGACATTCCTGGGGAAAATTATCGAGAGGGTTGTGTTCGAACAGATCCAGGTTTTTATGATGCAAAACAATCTTTTTAACTCATTTTAGTCTGGATATCATTCGGAATACCGATGCAGGCAAATCATCTTTTCTGCTACTATTGGATCTCAGCGCCGCATTCGACACGGTTGATCACAACATACTACTAAGCAGATTGGAACAGTGGGTCGGGCTTACTGACACTGTTCTTCAGTGGTTCACATCTTATTTACATGATAAGGATTTCTTTGTGTCAATCGTAAACCATCAGTCAGAACGAACCAAATTCACGCGTGGAGTCCCTCAAGGGTCAATTCTTGGACCACTCTTATTTAACATCTATATGCTTCCCCTAGCTCAGATTATGGAACAGTATGATATCTCCTATCATACCTAAGCAGATGACCCACAACTCTACATTTCTGTGTCCCCACAGGATTATAGTCCCTTAGTCTGCTTGAGTAAATGCATTCATCAAATCAATGAATGGATGTGCCAAAATTTTCTTCAGTTAAATGTGGAGAAGACGGAAGTGATCATTTTTGAGCCAAAAAAGGAAAGGTCAAAGATAAGCAGGCACCTTAGCACAATGTGACTTACAGCTACAAACAAAGTCAGAAATCTTGGCGTACTTATTGACTCAGACCTAAAATTTGATAGCGATCTAGAGTCCGTCACTAAATCTGCTTATTACCACCTAAAAAATATAGCCAGAATTAAGGGGCTTCTGACTCAACGAGACATGGACATCTATCAAATCAAGCATGTATTTTGGTCCAAGGCCGTTAAGTGTTTCGTAGACGAACAGTAGTATTTTATAGTCTATCCTTTGACTCACTGGAAGCCAGTGTAACGATTTCAAAACCGTAATGTGGTCCAGTTTCCTTGTATTTGTGAGGACTCTGGCTGCAGCATTCTGTACTGGCTGCAGCTTCCTGACTGATTTTTTATCAAGTCCTGTAAATATACAGTTGCAGTAGTCCAGTCTGCTGAAAATGAATGCATGCTTAAGTTTTTCCATATCTTGTTGAGTCAGAAGCCCCTTAATTCTGGCTATATTTTTTAGGTGGTAATACGCAGATTTAGTGACGGACTCTAGATCGCTATCAAATTTTAGGTCTGAGTCAATAAGTACGCCAAGATTTCTGACTTTGTTTGTAGCTGTAAGTCACATTGTGCTAAGGTGCCTGCTTATCTTTGACCTTTCCTTTTTTGGCTAAAAAAAAACTTAAGCATGCATTCATTTTCAGCAGATTGGACTACTGCAACTGTATATTTACAGGACTTGATAAAAAATCAGTCAGGAAGCTGCAGCCAGTACAGAATGCTGCAGCCAGAGTCCTGACAAATACAAGGAAACTGGACCACATTACGGTTTTGAAATCGTTACACTGGCTTCCAGTGAGTCAAAGGATAGACTATAAAATACTACTGCTTGTCTACGAAACACTTAATGGCCTTGGACCAAAATACATGCTTGATTTGATAGATTCCTATGAAACATCTAGACCCCTAGGGTCGTCTGGAACCGGTCTCCTGTATGTTCCAAGAACAAGAACCAAGCATGGGGAGGCAGCATTTAGTCATAATGCTCCTCACCTCTGGAACAAGTTACCTGAAGGTCTGAAGTATGCTCAAACTGTTAGCTCGTTTAAATCAGGGCTAAAAACACTTTTGTTTAACACTGCATATCCATAACTGTTTATACAGTGGGGCAAATAAGTATTTAGTCAACCACTAATTGTGCAAGTTCTCCGACTTGAAAAGATTAGACAGGCTTGTACTTGTCAACATGGATAAACCTCAACCATGAGAGACAAAATGTGGAGAAAAATAAAAACAGGAAATCGCATTGTTTGATTTTTTTTAAAGAATTTATTTCCAAATTAGAGTGGAAAATAAGTATTTGGTCACCTACAAACAAGCAAGATTTCTGGCTGTCAAAGAGGTCTAACTTCTTCTAATGAGGTCTAACGAGGTCCCACGAGGCTCCACTCGTTACCTGTATTAATGGGACGTGTTTTAACTCATTATCGGTATAAAAGACACCTGTCCACAACCCTCAGTCAGTCACACTCCAAACTCCACTATGGCCAAGACCAAAGAGCTGTTGAAGGACACCAGAGACAAAATTGTAGACCTGCACCAGGCTCGGAAGACTGAATCTGCAATAGGTAAAACGTTTGGTGTAAAGAAATCAACTGTGGGAGCAATTATTAGAAAATGAAAGACATACAAGACCACGGATAATCTCCCTTGATCTGGGGCTCCATGCAAGATCTCACCACGTGGCGCCAAAATGATAACAAGAACGGTGAGCAAAAATCCCAGAACCACACGGGGGGACGTAGTGAATGACCTACAGAGAGCTGGGACCACAGTAACAAAGGCTACTATCAGTAACACAACGCGCCACCAGGGACTCAAATCCTGCACTACCAGACGTGTCCCCCTGCTGAAGAAAGTACACATCCAGGCCCGTCTGCGGTTCGCGAGAGAGCATTTGGATGATCTGGAAGAGGACTGGGAGAATGTGTTATGGTCAGATGAAAGCAAAATAGAACTTTTTGGTAGAAACACAGGTTCCCGTGTTTGAAGGAGAAAGAATACTGAATTGCATCCGAAGAACACCATACCCACTGTGAAGCATGGGGGTGGAAACCTCATGCTTTGCGGCTGTTTTTCTGCATAGGGACCAGAAAGACTGATCTGTGTAAAGGAAAGAATGAATGGGGCCATGTATCGAGAGATTTTGAGTGAAAATCTCCTTCCATCAGCAAGGGCATTGGAGATGAGACGTGGCTGGGTCTTTCAGCATGACAATGATCCTAAACACACAGCCAGGGCAACAAAGGAGTGGCTTCGTAAGAAGCATTTCAAGGTCCTGGAGTAGCCTAGCCTTTCTCCATCTGTGGAGGGAGTTGAAAGTCAGTGTTGCCCAATGACAGCCCCAAAACATCACTGCTCTAGAGGAGATCTGTGTGGAGGAATGGGCCAAAATAACAGCAACAGTGTGTGAAAAGCTTGTGAAGAGTTACAGAAACCATTTGGCCTCCGTTATTGCCAACAAAGGGTACATAACGAAGTATTGAGATTATCTTTTGGTATTGACCAAATACTTATTTTCCACCATGATTTGCAAATAAAATTCTTTAAAAATCAAGCAATGTGCTTTATTGGTTTTTTTCCACATTCTGTCTCTCATGGTTGAGGTTTGCCCATGTTGACTATTACAGGCCTCTCTAATATTTTCAAGTGGGAGAATTAGTGGTTGATTAAAGTGGTTGCCTTCTATTCCTCTTGTGCTTATCTCCATTGCGGATTTCAGTTAGTAGCAGTAGTAGTTGTAGTCGTATATGTTTTATTTTATTTTATTTTTTTTTATTCTATTCGTGATTAAATGTGATTTTTATGTATAATTTTATTTCCTATTTCGATTGTCTTTGTTTTTACGTTCCATTGATTTTAATGTGATTTTTATTATCTTCATGTGATGTAAAGCACTTTGAATTGCCTTGTGTTGAATTTTGCTATATTACACAGTTTCCAAGAGATTCAGCTGCCCTAACATACAGTAGTTTGTTGTTGAAAGTACTTGTTTATGTGTGAAGTTCCATTTGAGTGATTCAAACTTATTGGTATGGGTTACACATACTTTGGAAAATATTCACAGCTATCAAGGCCTATCAAAGTAAAGAGCTATAAGATGTTGGGCGGATGCAATCGTCTGCCAAAGAATTTGAATTGTAGAAAGCAGCAAAACTGGGAAAGGTTTCAGAGTTTCTAAGAACTTAAAGAAAAAAAAAAACTGGCAAAAAAACATACTTTTGGAAGAGGGGGAGGAAACCTTACTCAGAGAAACTATGCTTAACATACGATATTTTGAAACTGTAAATACCTTTAGGTCCAGGGCTGGCTTTCATTGTTTACCCGCGTGCTGTAGCTATGATGCCTATGCCACAAGTGTGGGCAGTGTGCTTCTTCCTCATGATCATCCTACTTGGCCTAGATAGTCAGGTAAGCATGATCTCTTTGAACGTATAGCACAAAGCTGTCGCTAAAAATTTCAACTGAAGCCTTCTACCTGTTGCAGTTTGTCGGACTGGAGTGTCTGATGACGTCACTGGTCGATCTCTACCCATCTTATCTACGTCAAGGCTGCAGACGTGAGCTAGTATTGCTGGCCATATGCACCGTCTCCTTTCTGCTAGGACTTTCCCTGGTGACTGAGGTTTGTTAAAAAAAAGAAAAAAACATCCATCCAAGTACAGTGCCCTCCGTAATTATTGTCACCCCTGAAAAATGTTTTTTTAGCTTCTAATATTTTTTTTTAATTCAAATAATATTGGACCTTAATGGGAAAAAAAAGAAAAATCCAACCTTCAATACAAGTGCATTCATTCAGTGGGGAAAAAAAATCTCACATAAGGAAAAAATGATTTGACATCAAATAATGTGTGTCACAATTATTAGCACCCCTGGTGCTAATAATGACCAAGATTGAGCTTTTTGGCAACAAACACTTTAAAGCTAAAGCACTCTCAGCTCGAAAGCTGAAGATGGGTGATCACTGGGTCTTTCAGCAAGACAATGACCCTAAATATATGGCCAAATCTACACAGAAATGGTTCTCCAGACACAAAATGAAGCTCCTCCCACGGCCATTTTAGTTGGCAAAAGGTGGTTGTACAAAGTATTAACACAGGGGTGCTAATAATTGTGACACACATTATTTGATGTCAAATAATTTTTTCTTTATGTAGGATTTTTTCCCCACTGAATGAATGCACTTGTATTGAAGGTTGGATTTTTCTCTTTTTTTCCATTGAGGTCCCATATTATTTGAATTAAAAAATATATATTAGAAGCTAAAAGACACATATTTTTCAGGGGTGCCAATAATTATGGAGGGCACTGTAAATGTTTTAAAAAGTTTCACATTCAGTCAGTTACCTGATAAGAATTTCACATACTTACAGTATGAATTTAGATTGTTATTTCCATCTGTAGCGCTGCAATGCATGCAAAGAGGCATGTTGGATGAAAGCTGTGTTGACAGCAGGTGGCAGCAGATGTTGACGGTCTCCCTCAAAGGAGCAGTGATAGCCAAATGAAGCTTCTTGAAGCTTCTTGAAGCAAGCAATGCTTTGCAGCTAATTGGTTCAAAGCTTCATGGTGGTTCATTTGGTTTTATAACAGTTTTATGACACAGCTGTCAAAAAAAAGTGTTACCAATTAATTTACAGTGGTGCAAATAAGTTTTTAGTCAACCACTAATTGTGCAAGTTCTCCCACTTGAAAATATTAGAGAGCCCTGTAATTGTCAAGATGGGTAAACCTCAACCATGAGAGACAGAATGTGGGAAAGAAAACAACAGAAAATCACATTGTTTCATTTTTAAAGAATTTATTTGCAAATCATGGTGGAAAATAAGTATTTGGTCAGTACCAAAAGTTCATCTCAATACTTTGTTATGTACCCTTTGTTGTCAATAACGGAGGCCAAACGTTTTCTCTAACTCTTCACAAGCTTTTCACACACTGTTGCAGTGATGTTTGGGGGCTGTTGTTGGGCAACACGGACTTTCAACTCCCTCCACAGATTTTCTATGGGGTTGAGATCTGGAGATTGGCTAGGCCACTCCAGGACTGTGGAATGCTTCTAACGAAGCCACTCCTTTGTTGCCCTGGCTGTGTCTTTGTGATCATTGTCATGCTGAAAGACCCAGCCACGTCTCATCTTCAATGCCCTTGCTGATGGAGATTTTCACTCAAAATCTCTCCATACATGGCCCCATTCATTCTTTCCTTTACACAGATCAGTCTTTCTGGTCCCTTTGCAGAAAAACAGCCCCAAAGCATGATGTTTCCACCATGCTTCACATTGGGTATGGTGTTCTTCGGATGCAATTCAGTATTCTTTCCCCTTCAAACACGAGAACCTGTGTTTCTACCAAAGAGTTCTATTTTGGTTCTGATCTGACCATAACACATTCTCTCAGTCCTCTTCTGGATCATCCAAATGCTCTGTAGCGAACCGCAGACAGGCCTGGACATGTACTGGCTTCAGCAGGGGGACACGTCTGGCAGTGCAGGATTTGAGTCCCTGGCGGGCGCATTGTGTTACTGTTAGTAGCCTTTGTTACTGTGGTCCCAGCTCTCTGTCGGTCCCCCTGCGTGGTTCTGGGATTTTTGCTCACCACTCTTGTTATCATTTTGACGCCACAGGGTGAGATCTTGCATGGAGCCCGAGATCGAGGGAGATTATCAGTGGTCTTGTATGTCTTCCATTTTTCTAATAATTGCTCCCACAGTTGATTTCTTTACACCAAGCGTTTTACCTCTTGCAGATTCAGTCTTCCCAGCCTGGTGCAGGTCAACAATTTTGTCTCTGGTGTCCTTTGACACCTCTTTGGTCTTGGCCATAGTGGAGTTTAGTGTGACTGACTGACATTGTGGACAGGTGTCATTTATACTGATAATGAGTTAAAACAGGTGCCATTAATACAGGTAACGAGTGGAGCCTCGTTAGACCTCGTGAGAAGAAGTTAGACCTCTTTGACAGCCAGAAATCTTGCTTGTTTGTAGGTGACCAAATACTTATTTTCCACTCTAATTTGGAAACAAATTTAATTAAATAATTAAAATTTAATTAAATAAAGTTTTTTTTTTCACATTCTGTCTCTCATGGTTGAGGTTTACCCATGATGACAATTACAGGCCTCTCTAATCTTTTCAAGGAGGAGAACTTGCACAATTAGTGGTTGACTAAATACTTATTTGCCCCACTGTATTTTGTCACCATTACCATTTTATTAGTCAATTATTCTATCAACTAGTTGGTACGAATAATCGAGTAATCACATTCATTAAGCATTCATTAATGTGTCATGCAGTGTCATGTCATAATTATGATAGTCTTATGACAGTCTTATGGCACCATTGTCAAATAAAGTGTTACCAAATTCCATAACTAGCAATTAATGAAACAACTAGAACAGTAACTGAAGAAATAATTAGCACAGAACATGAGTTTTGATGTTATTTACATCTGTAGCGCTGCAATGTATGCAAGGAGGGATATTGGACGGCAAGAGTGTTGACTGTCTCGCGAAATTGAAGCTTTTTGAAGCTTCATTTGGTCTTATGACAGTCTTATGATGGCAATGTCAAAAAAAGTGGTACTGGTTGATATCTTTTGGTGTTAATATCTCATAATAGAGGTGAGGTGCACCTTATAGTGCAAAAATTACGTTACTCGAGTAAATTGATTGATCGTTGCAGCACTAATACTGATAACCTAGTATTCATGCAGTATTTTTTTTTTACTCTACAGTCCCTGACAAAAGTCTTGTCACTTATCCATTTTGTAGAAACAATTGCAAATAACCAGACTCATAATCATCCAATTGGTTTCAGAAATGGCTCATATGAAAGCTAAGACCCTCCCAAATGATGTTGAATGTACAAAAATATATTTGTTTCCCTGTAAAATGATTTATCATTTAATGAAGACATAAAGGTCCAATTTTGGCAAGACAAAAGTTTGGTCGCCTACAGAAAGTAGTGTGAAAATTGCACAAAAAATGTATTTCAAATACAAAAATATGTTACATAACATAAGCGAATTAAGTAGTGGTGCTGTGAGATCCAAATTTAATATTTTGTACGACTTTCATGGGCTTTGGCAAGGATTCATCCAATTTATTGATGAAGTCATGAGGAACATCAAAGAAAGCAAGTCTTGCATGCCTCCCAGAGTTCATCAACATTCTTGAGTTTCGTCTTCCATGCTTGCTCTTTCATCCTACCCCAGACATGCTCAATGATGTTCATGTCTGGTGACTGGGCTGGCCAGTCCTGGAGGATCTTGATCTAGAGATTGAAGTATGCGATGGAGCACCATCCTGCTGCAGAATTTGTCCCTTTTTATGGTTAGGAATGTAAGAGGCAGCTTGGATTTGTTGATATTTCAGACTATTTATCTCTTAGGGTGCAGACAATTAAAAAAACGTGTGGCACTTGCCAAGGCCCACAGCCTGTCAAAAGGATGGACGCTTGAAAAGTGGCAAAAGGTGGATTTTTCAGATGAATCATCCATTGAATTACACCACTGTCGGCACAAATATTAAATACAACAGGAGACCTACTGGAGCCCGCATGGATCTGAGATTCACTCAGAAAACAGTAACGTTTGGTGGTTCCATCATTACCAAAATCATGGTCTGGAGTTACATTCAGTATTGGGGTGTGTGAAAGATCTGCAGGGTGGAAGGTAACATAAATAGTCTGAAATATCAACAAATCTTAGCTGCCTCTTACATTCCTAACCACAAAAAGGGCAAATTCTGCAGCAGGATGGTGCTCCATCGCATACTTCAATCTCTACCTCAAAGTTCCTCAAGGCAAAGAAGATTAAGATCCTCCAGGACTGGTCAGCCCAGTCACCAGACATGAACAGGATGAAAGAGGAAGCATGGAAGACGAAACCCAAGAATGTTGATGAACTCTGGGAGGCATGCAAGACTGCTTTCTTTGATGTTTCCTGATGACTTCATCAATAAATTGTATGAATCCTTGCCGAAGCCCATGGAAGTCATACATAATGTTAAATTATGATCTCACAGCACCACTACTTAATTCGCTTATGTTATGAACATATTTTTGTATTTTAAGTACATTTTTTGTTCAATTTTCACACTACCTTCTGTAGGCAACCAAACTTTTGTCTTGCCAAAATTTGACCTTTATGTCTTCATTAAATTATCAATCTTTTTTCAGTGAAACAAATATATTTTTGTACATTCAACATTATTTGAGTGGGTCTGAGCTTTCATATGAACCATTTCTGAAACCAATTGAATAATTAAAAGTCAGGTTATTAGCAAGTGTTTCTACAAAATGGATAAGCGACAAGACTTTTGTCAGGGACTGTATAGAAACATTGTCGAAAACTTGCCCCCCCCCCAAAAAAATCACCTCATTTCCCCCTAACACTATCTAAAAGGACATTTAAGGTCAGTTTCAAAGTGAGAACACTGCAAAGAAAACATGTTTTCCTAAGGGTGGTGGGTTACACCAGAGATATGCATTTTTCTTTTGAAATTTGGATCCTATTGCCAGAATTCAGTTTCCCATACCGCAGTGCACTACATCACTGAAAGAAAATGATTTGCAGCTACTGTGTGTTAACAGACTTGTGAAACTTTATGTTATTATTCTTGCTATGCTAACAGGGAGGCATGTACCTACTCCAGCTGGTGGACTTCTACGTATGCAGCGGGACCACCTTGCTCTTGCTTTCCCTTTGCCAGTCCGTTTGCATTGCTTGGGTCTATGGTATGCTCTTGGTCAAATTTACAAAATAATATGAACAAAGAGTAAATAATTCCCTTTTTACTTCATAGGGGCAGAGCGTTTCTATGGGAACATCACAGATATGATCGGTTATCGTCCATCTCCGCTAATGAAGCTGTGCTGGTGCTACTTCACCCCTTGTTTATGTTTTGTAAGCATTCCGTTAAAATCCTATTAACAGACAACTTATGTACTGTATTTCCTAAAACTGCCAGATGCCCTGAAACAACGCTCCGGATAGAAGCCTCACTTTTCTTTCATTAATGTACTGTATTTTCTCCTGGGCTATCCTGTCCAGAGTCATAAATAAGCTTGGAGTCTATCCCAAGTGACTAAGTAGAGTGGTATGAAAAAGTTTCTGAACCTATGGAATTTCTCACATTTCTGCATAAAATCACCATCAAATGTGATCTGATCTTTGTCAAAATCACACAGATGAAAAAACTGTCTGCTTGACCAGAGGTTGCGCTAGACTTCTTCGTTGTCTGTCATTTAGACTGACAGGGTCATAAAAATCCGGTCATAATCTATTTTTACCCGTCACTTAAATTTTTAAAATGATAATAATGAAATATTCAATACTATTTAGTTTTCATTCATTTTTCATTAATATTCTGTCCGAACAAGCTTAACAGAGAATCCACACCGTGCCATCACACATCAAGCAGATGAATATGTAACTTTTTCTCCGCAGTGACAAAAACAGCTGACTGTGGCGTCTAAAGGCTCAAACACACCAGCAACGTGAACGTCGCGTCAACGATCTCGCCGCGATTACGCTTCGAAACGCGGCCGTTAAAGTCAATCAGCCAATGCACACCAGTCGCAGTGCGTCCACGTGTTAGACGCGTCCCAGAAGCGCTAAACGCGACGCACGCAAAAAGAACAGCAGAGTTTGTTTTTTGACGCGAGACGCGGCCCCCCTGCGTCAATACTACTAAGTAGGTTCGGGCAGGCCGGAAGTCACTCATGTAAAAATACGGTGGATCCGGTCGATTTTCAAAATAGTATGCAATCGTAACTTACTATATAAATAAAATAAACTGAAATGAGCTAAAACACCTGCAATTAATACGAATAATACACAAATCCTGCTACACAATTAAATTAATTCCTGCGTGGTGCTTTAACTTGAGAAAAAACATCAATAAAGCTTAGAAAAATGTTCATAAGAAAAAAAATTAAAATCTTTGTCATTTGGATTGCTTTTTGCTTTAGCACATGACTTCTTTTTTCTTCTTTCTTTCAAAAAGAAAGCTGGCCAATACGCGAGGTCTGAAAGGCAAAGTGTTGTTGTTTTATTACCTTTAAATACCCGCTATTCTCGCGCGATCTTGCAATCCTCGCGTGAACCGATCGAGCCGCTCCACAGACGCGCTGCTCGTGAAACGCGTCCTATGGAAATTGACGCCGAGCGTCACTGGTGCGTTATCGCGGCGGGATCGTTGACGCGACTTTGACATTGCTGGTGTGTTACCGCCTTAACACACGGACACACTGCGACTGGTGTGCATTGGCTGATTGACTTTAACGGCTGCGTTTCGAAGCGTAATCGCGGCGAGATCGTTGACGCGACGTTCACGTTGCTGGTGTGTTTGAGCCTTAAGGCCAACGACGTCATGCATCAAGAGAGACAATAGCTAATTAATATGCTCACTCGCCACCCTGTGGTCTGGGGTATGAATTGCAACCTGTCAAAATGACAGATGGACTTCAGTTTTTTCCGTCACCGTTTTAAAAAAACGGTCAACGACGGAAAATATTCGGTTAACGCGACCCCTGGCTTAACACCCAAAAATTGATAGGTTTTCATATTTTAATGAGGATAGTGTGCAAACAATGACAAAATAAGTACAGTGCCTTGCAAAAGTATTCGGCCCCCTTGAACCTTGCAACCTTTCGCCACATTTCAGGCTTCAAACATAAAGATATAAAATTTACATTTTTTGTCAAGAATCAACAACAAGTGGGACACAATCGTGAAGTGGAACAAAATTTATTGGATAATTTAAACTTTTTTAACAGTTTTGTATTTGGCTGCATCCATCTTCCCGTCAATTTTAACCATCTTCTCTGTCCCTGCTGAAGAAAAGCAGGCCCAAACCATGATGCTGCCACCACCATGTTTGACAGTGGGGATGGTGTGTTCAGGGTGATGAGCTGTGTTGCTTTTACGCCAAACATATCGTTTTGCATTGTGGCCAAAAAGTTCAATTTTGGTTTCATCTGACCAGAGCACCTTCTTCCACATGTTTGGTGTGTCTCCCAGGTGGCTTGTGGCAAACTTTAAACGAGACTTTTTATGGATATCTTTGAGAAATGGCTTTCTTCTTGCCACTCTTCCATAAAGGCCAGATTTGTGCAGTGTACGACTGATTGTTGTCCTATGGACAGACTCTCCCACCTCAGCTGTAGATCTCTGCAGTTCATCCAGAGTGATCATGGGCCTCTTGGCTGCATCTCTGATCAGTTTTCTCCTTGTTTGAGAAGAAAGTTTGGAAGGACGGCCGGGTCTTGGTAGATTTGCAGTGGTCTGATGCTCCTTCCATTTCAATATGATGGCTTGCACAGTGCTCCTTGAGATGTTTAAAGCTTGGGAAATCTTTTTGTATCCAAATCCGGCTTTAAACTTCTCCACAACAGTATCTCGGACCTGCCTGGTGTGTTCCTTGGTTTTCATAATGCTCTCTGCACTTTAAACAGAACCCTGAGACTGAGCAGGTGCATTTATACGGAGACTTGATTACACACAGGTGGATTCTATTTATCATCATCGGTCATTTAGGACAACATTGGATCATTCAGAGATCCTCACTGAACTCCTGGAGTGAGTTTGCTGCACTGAAAGTAAAGGGGCCGAATAATATTGCACGCCCCACTTTTCAGTTTTTTATTTGTTAAAAAAGTTTAAATTATCCAATAAATGTTGTTCCACTTCACGATTGTGTCCCACTTGTTGTTGATTCTTGACAAAAAAATTAAATTTCATATCTTTATGTTTGAAGCCTGAAATGTGGCGAAAGGTTGCAAGATTCAAGGGGGCCGAATACTTTTGCTAGGCACTGTAAGTAAGTGAACCATTTGCCTAAGGCAGACATGTCCAAAGTTCGTCCCGGGGGCCAAATGCGGCCCTTGGTCAAATTTCATCCGGCCCCCAGCCTCTGTCATAAAATCAATAACGTCTGGCCCGCACACAGGCTTAATAAATTGATCAGCAGTACTGCTACCAGCATATGAAGTAGCTTACACACTAAATGCTGCTCCTCATTTACCCACTAAAAGGCAGCAGCACTCTAAGCAACTTTACCCCGTGTGACCCTTTACTCCCAATTTTGTAAAATGGCGACAATCAACAAAAAAAAAGAAAGTTGACTGCGACAGCCGAGAGTCGAAAGAGACCGCCACAAAGGCTAGTTGCGAGATTGTTGAAATAATTAATTTAAAAAAATAATAAAGCAAATGTGACACCCAGAATGGCTTGCTAAAATTTGATTAAATATATTGTTCTACGTAAAGGATGTCAGCTAAGGTCGGCCCCCCACATTTTTACCACACCAAATCTGGCCCCCTTTGCAAAAAGGCCTAAGGAGACGTAAAGAGTAATTGAAACCAATTTTACCAAACAATTTAAGTCATGTGTGTGCCCAATCACTAATGAATGGTTTAAAGCTGCCCTGCCCACTATAAAACACACACCTGTTAAGAATTGTCTTGATGAGAAGCATTGTCTGATGGCTCGGTCAAAAGAGCTGTGTGAAGACCTGCGATCAAGGATTGTTGATTCGTATAAAGCTGGGAAAGGATACAAAACCATCTCTAAAAGTCTGGATGTTCATCAATCGACAGTCACAGAAGTTGTCTACAAATGGAGAGAGTTTGGCACTGATGCTTCCCTCCCAAGGAGTGGCTGTCCACCAAAAATGACACCAAGAGTTCAGCGCAGAATACTCAGAGGGAAAACTGAACCCTAGAGTGTCTGCTAAAGGCTTACAGAAATCACTGGCACCGTCCAATATCTCTGAGCACACATCAACTATTCGTAAAACTATGGCCAAGAATGGTGTTCATTGGAGGACTCCACGGAAGATGCAACTGCTGTCTAAAAAAACCATTGTTGCTCGTTTAATGTTCGCAAAAAGGCACTTGGATACTCCACAGAAGTTTTGGCAAAATATTTTGTGGACTGATGAAACCAAAGTCGAATTGTTTGGGAGTAATACAAAACGCCATGTGTGGAGGAAAAATGGAACAGCTGACCAACATCAACACCTCATCTTCACCGTGAAGCATGGTGAAGGGAGCATCATGATTTGGGGCTGTTTTGCTGCCTCAAGGCCTGGACAACTTGCAATCATTAATGGAAGAATGAATTCAAAAGTTTTGCAGGGAAACCTGAGGCCGTCTCTCAGACAGTTGAAGCTAAAAAGATGCTGCAACAAGACAATGATCCAAAACACAGAAGTAAATCAACTTCAGAATGGTTTCAGAAGAACAAAATACACTTTCTGGAGCGGCCAAGTCAAAGTCCAGACTTGAACCCCATTGAGATGCTGTGTCATGACCCAAAGACAGCGATTCATGCCAGACATCCCAGGAATCTGACTAAACTACAGCACTTTTGTAGAGAAAAACGGGCCAAGATTAGTCCTGATCGATGTGCCAGATTGATCTGCAGCTGCAGGAAGCGTCTGGTTGAAGTTATTGCTGCCAAAGGGTGGGCCACAAAATATTAAATGTGATGGTTCACTTACTTATTTTCTCCCTTCTTTCATTGTTTGCATACTATCCTCATTAAAATATGAAAACCTACAAATGTTTGTGTGGTTTGAGTTAAAGCAGACACTGTTTTTTCATCTGTGTGCTTTTGACAAAGATCAGATCACATTTGAGAGCGATTTTATGCAGAAACATGAATGTAAATCATATAATTTTGTAGTATAACACATTTTCCACTGTTATAATAATTCAATTGTCTTTTCTAACCGCAGGGCACCTTCATCTTCTCCATCGTCAAATACTCTCCCTTGAAGTTCAGCAGCACTTATGTTTATCCACTGTGGGCCAACATCTTTGGCTGGTTCTTGGCCACTAGCTCCCTCTCCGCAATTCCTATTTTTGTGCTCTACAAACTAGTACACAGCGAAGGCACCCTGTATCAGGTAAGCGCAGTGGTAAAAGTGGGCCAGAACGGTCAGGAACGCAAGATTAAGGGCCGGAACTGTTCCGGTATAAGATTAAGGGCCAGAATGCTGTTCCGGTACACGGTGCTTTGATTCCAAAAATATGACGGCAACTGTCAAAACGCTATGTAAAAATTTTTTTTTAAATTTAAAATCCTAAAATGCCACACATGCATTTAATCTCCAAGAAGTGTTGACAAAAAGCATAATGAAGTACTTGTGTAGCGTAATCCGTTTCCACCGATATTTATTATTTATTTTATTCCACGGACGGCATGGAGGTTTCCCCAGCTGCTGCAGTTATCCGAGTCTGACGATGATGAGTCACGTCAATGTGCGAATGCACGCAGCAACGCAAAACGCCTGGACTCATTTATCCGTTCAATTGGCTGACATACTGACATGTGATCAGCAGAGATAGTTAGCTCTGATTGGTTCAAATGTGCATGTTTTCTGGAACAGCAAAAAAAAAAAAAAGTGTTGAATTGATGCGACAAAAAAGGGCAATGCAACAGAAAATGGATCAGATCTTTAAGAGCAAGCAGGGCCGGCCCAGGCCATTTGGGGGGCCTAAGCAAACTAATGCAAAGGGGCCCATATTTTTGGCCCACCATTTCGTCACAGTCTACTGTGAAACCCATACATGCAATCCAACCCATACGTCCATATTTTGTATATTAATCAGATTTTTTTGCACTGCATACTTCAAACTTCTCACCCCAAATGATTGTCAGTACTTACAGTAGATAGCGCCAAACCTTTTTCTAAAAGAGGAAAGAAAGAAAGTTAAGGAAGGACCTTTATTTTTTAAGCTTGTAATCAAGTATCAAAACTCACAAAAGTCAAATGAAGCAAACTGTAGTAAACAAAATAGTATCTAAATTAAACAATTGCCAGATTGGGGGCCCCCTAGTGGTCAGGGGCCCTAAGCAGCTGCATAGTCTGCGTATGGGCCGGGCCGGCCCTGAGAGCAAGGTAAGCGTTGAGGAGACTTATTCATCATATTTAGTTTTATTTGCTCTGATGGGGAGGTTTAGAACATCTTAGCTGTCAATGTGCACTTTGCACTTATATTTGTTCATTTATGTTAGACTACTTATTCATTTCCATATTATTTAAAAAAGTCTTCTTTCTGAATGTATGTTACCTACAAGAGAACAAGAGAACAAGTATTTGATTGATCAAATACTTGTTCTCCCCACTGTATATCTTTATAATAAAAAAAAAAAAAAAAAAGCAAAAGTAAACATTTACATTAATTTCAATTTTAATATACATCCAATGTTCTTAAGTAGTTAAAATTGAGATTTGGCATTTAGTATGTGAGGAGATGATGGGAAAATAAAAATTAGGAGATGGAGGTTGGGGTTATTGCTGTTTTTTTTTTGTTAACTTTTATTTTGCAAATCGTTGGAAAAATACAATTTTAAACAAAAATCAGTTTTTGTATGTGTTATAGAAATAAAAGTGTGCCTAAACAAACAAACAAACAAATAAATAAATAAATAAACACAATTTCTGGCTCTGTGGCAACCTTCACGTGTGGGAGTTCCGGCAAGAAATTCTAGCCACTTTCACCCCTGGGTAAGCAAAATATTCAATAACCAGCTGGAAGTAAATCCCGTGAAGTTACGTGATCAAAATTGATAAAGCAGTGTTGTGTAAAACATAGGAATCTAACAATATCAGTATCAATCAAACAAGATGACTGAAACGTTGAATATCTTTTAATTTTACCTTTAAATTAGGCTCATAGCAAACGTGAGTTCGTATCATGCACACTTTTATTGTGTGAGATTATGATCCAGGTGCCCTCATAGTGGACGAAGGAGGATTCAGGCTCTCCTGAAGAACAAGAACAGATGCATGTAGAGGTTGTTTAAGTCCAACTTGGCAAGCAGTCTTGGCCCTCATGTGGGAATCATAAACAACATTCCGGTTTCTTCGTTTCTCAAACAACACAGAAACACCAACATGACAGCTCTACGTGATCATTTATATGATATCGCTGATTTCACTTCCATCCATTTTTTTAACGGTGGTTGTCCTCATCAAGGTCAAAGGAAAGCTGGGGTAAAGTATACAGTCCCTGACCAAAGTCTTGTCTCTTCTCCATTTTGTAGAAACAATTGCTAATAACCTGACTTTTAATTATTCAATTGGTTTCAGAAATGGCTCATGTGAAAGCTAACACCCTCCCAAATGATGGTGAATGTACAAAAATTAGGGCTGTCAAAATTATCGCGTTAACAGGCGGTAATTAATTTTTTAAATTAATCACATTAAAATTAGGGCTGTCAAACAATTAAAATTTTTAATCGCGTTAATTAAAGCTTAAAAATTAATTAATCGTAATTAATCACAATTCAAAGCATCTATAAAATATGCCATATTTTTCTGTAAATTATTGTTGGAATGAAAAGATAAGACACAAGACGGATATATACATTCAACATACGGTACATAAGTACTGTATTTGTTTATTATTACCATAAATCAACAAGATGGCATTAACATTATTAACATTCTCTTAAAGCGATCCATGAATAGAAAGACTTGTAGTTCTTAAAGGATAAATGTTAGTACAAGTTATAGAAATTTTATATTAAAACCCCTCTTAATGTTTTTGTTTTATTAAAATTTGTAAAATTTTCAATCAAAAAATAAACTAGTAGCTAGCCATTGTTGATGTCATTACACCATGCTCATTCCCCAAACCCATAAAATCATTTGGACCCAAGCGCCAGCAGAGGGCGCCAAATAACAAAAAACAAGTAACAAGCGGACATTACACTTCTGTCATTTTAATCTGAGCGGGCCATGTGCGTTAATTGCATGAAATATTTCAACGTGATTAATTTAAAAAATTAATTACCGGCCGTTAACGCGATAATTTTGACAGCCCTAGTTAAAATATTTGACGCAATTACACATGCCCCGCTCAAACAGATTAAAATGACAGAACAGAGTCATGTCCACTTGTCACTTGTGTTTTTTGTCTCCCTCTGCTGGCGCTTTGGTGCGACTGAATTTATGGGTTTAAGCACCATAATGTAATGTAATTATTGACATCAACAATGGCGAGCTACTAGTTTTTAACTAATTTTTTTATTGAAAATTTTACAAATTTGATCAAAACGAAAACATTAAGAAGGGTTTTAATATACAATTTTTATAACTTGTACTAACATTTATCTTTCAAGAACTACAAGTCTTTCTATCCATGGATCGCTTGAACAGAATGTTAATGTCAATGCCATCTTGTTGATTTATTGTTATAATAAACAAATACAGTACTTATGTACAGTATGTTGAATGTATATATCCGTTTTGTGTCTTATCTTTCCCTTCCAACAATAATTTACAGAAAAATATGGCATATTTTATAGATGGTTTGAATTACGATTAATTAATTTTTAAGCTGTGATTAAGTCGATTAAAAATTTTAATTGTTTGACAGCCCTAGTAAAAAGATGTCAATGTTGTGGAGGTGGGGAACACAACACTAATTTTGCAACTGAAAGTCCGACCTGCATCAGAGTTTGCATAACATTGAACTGTATGTATTTGATAACCTGCAAAACTTGAGAAGTAGCTGCTTAGAGAGAAGTGTCCTTCGGTATGTTTTCTACTGTTAACAAGGTTTAACCCCTTTTCCCCAATTTTCATTCTTATTTGATTTATGTGATCTTAAAGCAGCCCAAAGGAGATTTCATTTTTTTGTTGAGTTTCGTTGTGCTTGTGGACAAAAGCAGTAGTGTTTTACCTGAAGGAAGGTTCCATTTTTATTTTTGGTATTCCCTATCCAAGACGTTTTTTTCAGTTGTATTTAATTTAGGGCTGTCAAACTTATCGCGTTAACGGGCGGTAATTAATTTTTTAAATTAATCACATTAAAATATTTGACGCAATTAACGCAATGCCCTGCTCAAACAGATTAAAATGACAGCTCAGGGTCATATGCACTTGTTACTTGTGTTTTTGGGAGTTTTGTCGCCCTCTGCTGGCGCTTGGGTGCGACTGATTTTATGGGTTTAAGCACCATCCATGAGCATTGTATAATTATTGACATCAACAATGGCGACCTACTAGTTTATTTTTGTTTGAAAATTTTACAAATTTTATTAAAACGAAAACATTAAGAGGGGTTTTAATAATAATTTTCTGTAACTTGTACTAACATTTATCTTTTAAGAACGACAAGTCTTTCTATCCATGGATTGACAACCCTAACAAAAATACATTAGTTTCACTGAAAAAAGATTTATCATTTAACCCTTAAATACCTGCAACATGAAGCAATGATCAGAGAATCCCAAAATTTGAAAAATAAGGTCCTAATGAAACCTTTTTTTCAATTTGTAAAAAGAAAAGTCAAAATGAATATGTGTAATAAGCGCTCTAATATCTATAACCCTTGCTAAATCCTGTTTTTTTTTCTCATGGAACCTGCAGATGCATGTGTTAACTTGCATCCATCATTTTTTTTTTCCAAAAAGAAATGTCAAAATTCTCAATTAGTCTCAAAATCATGAAATATTAGGTGAATCAAATGTGATACATTCGGCAATAAAGGGTTTTTAATGAAAACATAAAGGTCAAATTTTGGCAAGACAAAAGTTTTGTCGCCTACAGAAAGTAGTGTGAAAATTGAACAAAAAATGTACTACAGATACAAAAATATGTTACATAACATAAGCGAATTAAGTAGTGGTGCTGTGAGATCCAAATTTAATATTTTGTATGACTTCCATGGCCTTGAAGGACTGCATCCATGCGGTTCGGCAAGGATTCATACAATTTATTGATGAAGTCATCAGGAACATCAAAGAAAGCAGTCTTGCATGCCTCCCAGAGTTCATCAACATTCTTGGGTTTCGTCTTCCATGCTTCCTCTTTCATCCTGTTCATGTCTGGTGACTGGGCTGGCCAGTCCTGGAGGATCTTGATCTTCTTTGCCTTGAGGAACTTTGAGGTAGAGATTGAAGTATGCGATGGAGCACCATCCTGCTGCAGAATTTGTCCCTTTTGATGGTTAGGAATGTAAGAGGCAGCAAAGATTTGTTGATATTTCAGACTATTTATGTTGCCTTCCACCCTGCAGATCTCTCACACATCCCCATACTCGATGGAACCCCAGACCATGATTTTGCCACCACCAAACTTCATGGTTTTCTGAGTGAATCTTGGCTCCATGCGGGCTCCAGTAGGTCTCCTGCAATATTTGCGGCGACTCTGGTGTAATTCAATGAAAGATTCATCTGAAAAATCCACCTTTTGCCACAAAATAGTGAAGTTTGGTGGTGGCAAAATCATGGTCTGCATTCCTCCATGCAGATTTCCTCTGGAACAGTGATGTTTTGGGGCTGTCGTTAGACAACACAGACTTTCAACTCCCTCCACAAATTTTCTATGGGGTTGAGATCTGGAGACTGGCTAGGCCACTCCAGGACCTTAAAATGCTTCTTACGAAGCCACTCGTTTGTTGCCCTGGCTGTGTGTTTGGGATCATTGTCATGCTGAAAGACCCAGCCACGTCTCATCTTCAATGCCTTTGCTGATGGAAGGAAATTTTCTCTCAAAATCTCTCGATACATGGCCCCATTCATTCTTTCCTTTACACAGATCAGTTGTCCTGGTCCCTTTGCAGAAAACAGCCCTAAAGCATGATGTTTCCACCCCCATGCTTCACAGTGGGTATGGTGTTCTTCGGATGCAATTCCGTATTCTTTCTCCTCCAAACAAGAGAACCTGTGTTTCTCCCAAAAAGTTCTATTTTGGTTTCATCTGACCATAACACATTCTCCCAGTCCTCTTCTGGATCATCCAAATGCCCTCTAGCTAACCGCAGACGGGCCTGAATGTGTACTGGCTTCAGCAGGGGATCACGCCTGGCAGTGCAGGATTTGAGTCCCTGGCGGCGCGTTGTTATTGATAGTAGCCTTTGTTACTGTGTTCGTAGCGCTCTGTAGGTCATTCACTAGGTCCCCCCGTGTGGTTCTGGGATTTTTGCTCACCATTCTTGTTATCATTTTGATGCCACAGGGTGAGATCTTGCACGGAGCCCCAGATCGAGGGAGATTATCAGTGGTCTTCTATGTCTTCCATTTTCTAATAATTTCTCCCACAGTTGATTTCTTTACATAAGTGTTTTACCTATTGCAGATTCAGCCTTCCCAGCCTGGTGCAGGTCTACAATTTTGTCTCTGTTGTGCTTCGACAGCTCTTTGGTCTTGGCCATAGTGGAGTTTAGAGTGTGACTGAGTGAGGTTGTGGACAGGTGTCTTTTATACCGATAATGAGTTAAAACAGGTGCCATTAATACAGGTAACGAGTGGAGCCTCGTTAGAAGAAGTTAGACCTCTTTGACAGCCAGAAATCTTGCTTGTTTGTAGGGGACCAAATACTTATTTTCCGCTCTAATTTGGAAATAAATTCTTTAAAAATCAAACAATGTGATTTTCTGTTTTTTTTTCTTCTCCACATTCTGTCTCTCGTGGTTGAGGTTTACCCAAGTTGACAATTACAGGCCTCTCTAATCTTTTCAAGTAGGAGAACTTGCACAATTGGTGGTTGACTAAATACTTATTTGCCCCAATGGTGCTGTGTGGAATTGAGCTAAACAGGTGTAAATAAACAGATAAACAGGTGTATTGGTGCAGCATGTCATCAAAATATACTTCAGTAGACCATTGCTGTAAATTGACTAAAAATAATGCAATGACTCACATGTTAATGACCGAAGTGTCTTTCTTTTCTCTATCTCTCCTCTTTCCGCAGCGGTTTATGGCGCTCTGCATTCCTGAAGATGATCTGAAATGTCTTTCGCAGCTGGGAGATAAGGTCGTTGCACCAATCACCGAACTGAAACCTTTGTCTTGTGTGGAGGAAGTTACCAAATGCCCAAGTGGGTATATTCAATAATGAGGAGATGAGATGAAGAGCCTTCAACTATACAAGACTCACGAAGACGAATGTATAGCTAAGACTTGGACCCGGATATATTACTTTTTTTTTTTTTAAGTATTGTATTGTTCACTGTAAAATTTCCTTGCAAAAAAGTACTGACATCTCTATAGATTTACAGCAAAATATGATAGTGCCTTTTGCGAGAGTGTAGGTTTGGTCTCAACATTGGATGGGACGAGATAACAGCATAACCTGCATGTACACTTTTTGCTGGGGACAGGACATTATTAAGACCAAAGAGATACCTCCATAAAGTTGGCCTCCCATCAGACGCAAATTTATATAAAAATAATGTCAATCATTTGTGCTACGTTTGTGCTGTAAAAAGTTTCGTTTGGGCTGCTGTCGTTTTTGAGATATTTACAATTCTTATAAACAGTGCTGTCCAAAAGTATTGGCACCCCTGCAATTCTGTCAGATAATGCTCAATTTCTCCCAGAAAATGATCGCAATCGCAAACGCTTTGGTAGTAATATCTTCATTTATTTTGCTTGCAATAGAAAAACCCAAACAAGAATGGGAAAAAAAATAAATAAATCATGATCATTTTACACAAAACTCCAAAAATGGGCCGGACAAAAGTACTTGCACCCTTGGAAAAATTATGTGATGCTTCTCTAATTGTGTAATTAACAGCACCTGTTACTCACCTGTGGCACATAACAAGTGAGGCAATAACTTTATCACACTTGCAGCTAGTTAAAATGGATTAAAGTTGACTTAACCTGTCCTGTGTCCTTGTGTGTACCGCATTGAGCATGTAGAAAAGAAAGAAAACCACTGTCTGAGGACTTGAGAAGCAGCATTGTGAGGAAGCATGGGCAATCTCAAGGCTACAAGTCCATCTCCAAAGACCTGAATGTTCCTGTGTCTAGCGTGCGCAGTGTCATCAATAAGTGTAAAGGCCATGGCACTGTGGCTATCCTCCCTAGATGTGGACGGAAAAGAAAAATTGACGAGAAATTTCAACGAAAGTTGTGCAGACGATGGATAAAGAACTTCGACTAACATCCTAACAAGTTCAAGCTGTCCTGCAGTCCGAGGGTACAACAGTGTCAACCCGTACTATCTATCTGGGTCTGAATGAAAAAGGACTCTATGGGAGGATACGCAGGAAGACCCCACTTTAGACCCAGAGACATAAAAAAAGCCAGGCTGGAGTTTGCCAAAACTTACCTGAGAAAGCCAAAAACGTTTTGGAAGAGTGTTCTCCGGTCAGATGAGACAAAAGTAGAGCTTTTTGGGAATAGGCATCAACATAGAGATTACAAGAAGAAGAAATGAGGCCTTCAAAGAAAATAGCACGGTCACAACAGTCAAATATGGGGGCGGTTCCCTGATATTTTGGGGTTGCTTTGCTGCTTCTGGCACTGGACTGCTTGACCGTGTGCATGGCATTATGAAGTCTGAAGACTACCAACAAATTTTGCAGCATAATGTAGAAAGCTGGGTCACCCTCAGATGTCATGGGTCTTCCAGCAGGACAATGACCCAAAACAGTTGGCCAAAGAAGAATGGTCTAAAATTCCAGCAGAGCAACGTAAGAAACTCATTGATGGATTCCGGAAGTGGTTTTTCGCAGTTATTTTGTCTAAAAGTTGTGCTACCAAGTATTAGGCTGAGGGTGCCAATACTTTCGCCCGGCCCATTTTTTTGGAGTTTTGTGTAAAATGATATATATTTTTTTTCCATTCTCTTTTGTGTTTTTTCATTGCAAGCCAAATAAATGAATATATTACTACCAAAGCATTTGTAATAGCGTACTGCACGCAGGCTATTTTTAGACCGTGACGTCGTATCGTAAAGCGGAAGTAGCAAACCATTATATTTCGGCCTTCTTTCTCCGGTAATCTTTCAAAAACTGACATGCCGATTAATCACTGCTACTATGGAACTTGTAGAAACGACTCTAGACATTACGACATATAAAGGATGTTTTCTTCATACTCTACCGGAACCAAAAAACGTGAATAATGGAGCTACTATGCCGCGAACGTCTAAAAGACCAGTTTAACGCCAGTAAAGTGAAGCCGTTCACATTTCATATGCAGTAAACATTTTGTTTGGGCCAAGAAGTAAGCCATTTTGATATTTTGAGTTATTTTTTTCGCGTGGCGTTTTTCGTGCTGCTTCTGTCTGACAATGAATGACCTGAAAAAAAATTTAAAGTGGTATCTGACTGCCACCGTTGTTACCTTTTCTGTTGGAAAGAAACAACTTTAGTAAGGGGAAAGTGTAAATAAATTAATAGAATTAAGATTTGTTATGAATGAAAAAATGAAGTGTTTGTTGGCTGTCAACGAGTAGCGTTTGCAATCGCTACACAAAACTGCAAAGTCCCCCAAAAGAATGGTCAGAGACGTAAGACAAACAGGGGATATAATATATAAGAAACATGGGGCTTATGGTAGTAAAGGATGGATTGTTGAAACAGGAGAATATCATTTTCAGTGGCGTAAGAAAAAGGTGTCGATAAAAAAGCGAAGCCGTTGACACTCAAGCCATCTCTTTAACTGAACATTTGTATGTTCTTCCACATTTTTACCAGTGAATTTGACACTAGGGACATCATTTTCGGACAGAATTGGTAGGTTTAGCTCTGTAAACATCTCCGTCGTACACTATTCCCATTCATTTCCTATTGGGGACAAACAAGAGCTACCTTAGCTAACAGCAGATCCACAGAAGCTTACGTCATAAATATTAATGAGCGGAAGTGACGTATAGCGCGATGTACCCCATTGCAATCATTTTCTAGGAGAAATTTAGCAATATCTGACAGAATTGCTGGGGTGCCAATACTTTTGGCCAGCACTGTAGGTCAATCTGAGGGCAAGCAGCCCCCCATTTTGTTTCAAAATGACAAAAAACTGTGTCAATTGTTTTTTTTGCTGTTTGCCTTTTTGCTGTTAATTTCTTTTGTTTGTGCTGCTATTGTTTTGTAGGTATTCAGATATTAAATAGATGATAGCATACCTGTCAAGTTGTACGGTTTCGGCGTAATTAGTACAAGTGAGCACTGATTTTTAAATGTGTACGCCGTACGTTCAAAATCTGTACGTTTATCGTGCATTACGTTTTTTTTTCTCCGTTCGGATTTTGTCAGCGTTTTGGCAACGAGACAACGTTACTATGCGTTACAACGTTGGTTGAATGACGCGAGAAAAGTCAGAGACACGGAGAGAGAAAAGTGTTTGTTGTGACGCTGTAGCAAACACGATGCTAGGCTAGGTGGCTCCAATATTTCCTGACTGTAGCCGACAGCCTACAATCTACGCCTAGATTATTACATGCATATAGAACTACATGCGAAATGACAGACTCGGCGGTGTTAGTAAACAGCCGCCATTTTAAAGCAGTAGACTTCTCAGAAAGGCTCTGTTGTAGTGAACCTTCCTAGCGAACCTAAGTAACTTTTGATTTAAAATACTCCTAAATCGGCAAAATCTTGACTTGAATCTATCTTTAAATGATGAAACAGTTTTAAAACTTTCACGTGTCGAAAGCAGACAGAAGGGAACTAATGCAAAAATGGAAGCAATTTTAACAAACGGTTGATTCACAACATTAAATGACTTCCAAACGTAGCAAAGGTTACTATGTTTTTTGTTTTTTTGAAAAAAAATGGAGAAAAAAACATGAACGGTAACACCAATTACTTTGCCAAGTAACTAATTACTCTTACATTCAGGTAACTGAGTTGCTAACTCAATTACTTTTTGGGAGAAGTAATTTGTAACTGTAATTAATTACTTTTTTAAAGTAAAGATTAACAACACTGGTCATTAAGATGAAGTCTGCAGAATGAAAAGTGACGAAAGCGGAGATTTTATCCTGCCAATTTGTTGCCGAACACAATTTGCCCGCAACTATTGCTGATCACTTCTCAGAATTAGCTAAAGAAATGTTCCCTAACTCAAAGATTGCATCGGTAAGTTAATTTTATCATTTGACCTTTTTAATTTAGAATTGGACACACTAACGGACTACCTTCAAGTCAAACTGAATTGCGAGCTGAAGTGCAGCCATCAAAAGACATGATAGAAATTGCCAAAAGTGCTACATACAATTATAACAAAAGTCACTGTTAAATTTTAGTAATCATGATGTAGCTGAAGATATTGTTCTTTGATTGCACCAGGTTATATGTTACAATATTACCAATAAATTCATATTATTATAAAAATTGAGTTTTATTGTTGTTTCATATTGCACGCTATATACAACGTTGTAAGATTAGTCACCAGTTTGTAAGGGCATACCTCACTATTTGTAAGATTGCCATCGGCCTCGGGTTGACAGGTATGTAATACAAATAATAGAAACGAATGGCACCATTTCGTTTCTATTTTACAATAAATCGGGGGGCTGCAGGACGTCATCACTCGAAATTACTATCTCACCATCTGAAAAACAATAGCAGCACAAACGAAATTTTTTAAAATCGCAAACGAAGCATTAACAAATGACACCAATTTTAGCCGTTTTGAATCAAAATGGGGGGCTGGTTGACCTCAGATTGACCTATAAAAGAATTGTAAATATCTTAATAAAGGTAGCAGCACAAATGAAACTTTTTACAGCACAAACGTTTGACATCATTTTTATATAAATTTGCATCGGATGGGGGTCAACTTCACAGAGGTAGAGCAGAATTATGCATAATTTTAGAAACAAACAAAAAAAAATATGGAGAACAAAAATTTCTATTCTAATGGAAGATTTTATAAACAAGGACATGTCATCTGTGAGCCAGTAGTGTTAGCGAAATAGCGTCAGCCTGTGTGTTGCTTCTCGCCGCGTTTTGATGACGTCATCACTAGAGGACTAAGGTTCTTCACACTATTTGGTGGTGAACTGATGATGCATTTTTAGCCATAGACGGATTTGACTTTTGGGGCTGGGGGGGCACAACATGTTGATGACTCTGAAACGCAGTGTCAGCAATAAAATTAACTTACAAGAATATTTATAATGATAAGTTTACAATCAGCGTCTTTTGTTTCCCATCATTCTTAAGGGGAATTCTAAATCAGGCTGCTTAGGCAATACTTTTCGCCATGATCGTCATCCATTGAATATAGTACGCCCGCAGGTGTCGTGCCAATGTAGTTACCCCAGTCAAAAATTGTATCCCCTGGGCGGAGCCTTATGGAGGTAAATTTGTGTCTTTATTATTCAATCAAAAAAAAGTCGCTTCAATCCAAAAAAAGTGTGTTTGAATACAAAAATGAATTTGAAACTCAAAAAAATTCATATGAAAGCTATTTTTCTTTGATTTGAAGTTTTTTTTTTTTTAAAATTCATTTATTCAAGATTTTTTTTTTGATTGAAGTAATGTTGATTTGTGTTTGGGCCACATTTTGGCTAAGACATTTTTGTCTTTATTATTCAATCAAAAAATAAGTTGCTTCAAAAAAATATACATTTTCAAAAAGAAAAATCACTTCAATCAAAAAAAAAAAAAAAAAATTTCAATCATGGAAAAAGTTTTTGAATGCGAAAAAATATTTGAGATTGAAAAATTTGCATTCGAACACTTAATTTTTCATCGAAAAAGTTTTTTTGTGTGTTTGGGCCATATTATGGGTAGGACATTTGTCTCTCAATCATTTAATCCCCCCCAAAAGTTGCTTCAATCAAAAAAAAAAAAAAAAAAAAAAATATATATATATATATATATATATATATAATATTTTATTAAAAAAAAAATATATATATATGTATATTTTGATTTTTTTCTCAAAGAAAAAAAAAAATCATTTGAAAAATAAAATTGCCCTCCCCTAATTTTTTTTTTTTGGGGGGGGGGGGGATTATATGCAAAGCAAATGACCGCCTAAGTTGCTAGTCACATGATCTGTTCGAAAAATAATTTTGAACCATTATAAAAATATATTTTTTTGTTCATTTCATTCATTTTTGTTGCAGTTTTATTGCTTTACAACTTTAATAAATATAGGAAAGTCAATTACATTCAATGACACTTTTCGGCCACCAGGGGGGCCCTGGCCCCCACTTAAAATCCGCTTATGTTTTTAGCACTAGTCATACTTTAGTCATCTCAAAATGTGTCTTCGTCTAGTTTTTTTTTTTTTTGGACAAAACTCAAGACTAATTTCATCCAGTATTATTCGACGTTTGCAAAAAAAAAAAATGTTTTCGCCTGTAAAATTTTAAAAAATTTACTCCACAAAAAAATTTTTTTTTTAATAAAAATAAAGAAAGGTTTCCAACTATTCCGAATGAATATTGACAGACAAGCACATATTGTAGCAGCACAAATGAAACTTTTTACAGCACAAACAAGCACAAACGTTTGACATCATTTTTATATAAATTTGCGTCGGATGGGGGGCCAACTTCACGGAGGTAGAGCTGAATTATGCAAAATTTTAGAAACAAAAAAATACTAAAAAAATATGGAGAACAAAAATGTAAATGTGGAATGGTGTGTGCTGGGTTCGCTTAGTGCATGCCCACATCTGATATGCTCGGACCGCCATGAGTTGTTTTGTTTGACTTCTTCAAAGTCTTAAAAAACACTGATTATAAAGCATTAACTTGTATTTTTTGTTATAGTTCTACCAGTAATTTTAAATAGCGTACTACTGTAATTCCATTACTTCAATTGTATAGTGCCGTTACAATAATGATTTTGCAAAGTGCCTTACAACATCATTTTAGGTTGTTTTTTTTAATTTGTCAAATATCTATCATTTTATTTTCCTGTAACTGTTGTTCTCTGTTGTTTATGAGTACTGTACACAAACATACTGGAATGTCTATTTACAGATTGTTTTAGGGTTTTATTTAATAAAAGCATTGTTCATTTGGTCAGATTGTTATTTTTACTGGGTGGGACTAACTCCCCCCAAAATAATAAGACTTATTTTTGAAATTGTCTTCAGTTTAAGTTAAGTGCCTGTTTGCCACATAAAGGAAGTTTAATGTTTGAACTACTGCCTCCATGAGTTAAAGATTTGATACAGTGGGGCAAATAAGTATTTAGTCAACCACTAATTGTGCAAGATCTCCCACTTGAAAATATTAGAGAGGCCTGTGAGTGTCAACACGGGTAAACCTCAACCATGAGAGACAGAATGTGGAGAAAAAAAAACATAAAATCACATTGTTTGATTTTTAAAGAATGTATTTGCAAATCATGGTGGAAAATAAGTATTTGGTCAATACCAAAAGTTCATCTCAATACTTTGTTAGGTACCCTTTGTTGCCAATAACGGAGGCCAAATGTTTTCTGTAACTCTTCACGAGCTTTTCACGCACTGTTGCTGGTATTTTGGCCCATTCCTCCATGCAGATCTCCTCTAGAGCAGTGATGTTTTGGGGCTGTCGTTGGGCAACACGGACTTTTGACTCCCTCCACAGATTTTCTATCGAGTTGAGATCTGGAGACTGGCTAGGCCACTCCAGCAACTTGAAATGCTGTTTACGAAGCCACGCCTTTGTTGCCCTGGCTGTGTGTTTGGGATCATTGTCATGCTGAAAGACCCAGCCACGTCTCATCTTCAATGCCCTCGGAGATTTTCACTCAAAAACTCTTGATACGTGGCCGTATTCATTCTTTACACAAATCAGTCGTCCTGGTCCCTTTGCAGAAAAACAGCCTGAAAGCATGATGTTTCCACCCCCATGCTTCACAGTGGGTATGGTGTTCTTCCGATGCAATTCAGTATTCTTTCTCCTCCAAACACGAGAACCTGTGTTTCTACCAAAAAGTTCTATTTTAGTTTCATCTGACCATAACACATTCTCCCAGTCCTCTTCTGGATCATCCAAATGCTCTCTAGCGAACCGCAGACGGGCCTGGACGTGTACTGGCTTCAGCAGGGGGACATGTCTGGCAGTGCAGAATTTGAGTCCCTGGCGGCACATTGTGTTACTGATAGTAGCCTTTGTTAGTGTGGTCCCAACTCTCTGTAGGTCATTCACTAGGTCCCACTGTGTGGTTCTGGGATTTTTGTTCACCATTCTTGTTTTCATTTTGATGCCACGGGGTGAGATCTTGGAGACCCAGATTGAGGGAGATTATCAGTGTTCTTGTATGTCTTCCATTTTCTAATAATTGCTCCCACAGTTGATTTCTTTACACCAGTTGTTTTACCTATTGCAGATTCAGTCTTCCCAGCCTGGTGCAGGTCTACAATTTTGTCTCTGGTGTCCTTCGACAGCTCTTTGGTCTTGGCCATAGTGGAGTTTGGAGTGTGACTCACTGAGATTGTGGACAGGTGTTTTTTATACCGATAATGACTTAAAACAGGTGCCATTAATACAGGTAACGAGTGGAGCCTCGTTAGACCTCGTTAGGAGAAGGTAAGACCTCTTTGACAGCCAAAAATCTTGCTTGTTTGTAGGTGACCAAATACTTATTTTCCACTCTAATTTGGAAATAAATTCTTTAAAAATCAAACAATGTGATTTTCTGTTTTTTTTTCCACATTCTGTCTCTCATGGTTTAGGTTTATCCATGTTGACAATTACAGGCCTCTCTAATCTTTTCAAGTAGGAGAACTTGCACAATTGGTGGTTGACTAAATACTTATTTGCCCCACTGTAAGTTATCCTCCACTAATGGAACCTCTGGGTAACTCACGATAAGCAATACAAGGCTTACGATAACGATGATCTCACAATTTGGAGTTTAACAATTACCGATACGTGGGTCAGGAAATCATTCTAGGATATTCTACATAGGATACTACAACCCCTAGCAAAATGTATGGAATCACCAGTCTCGGACGAGCACTCACTCAGACATTTTATCACGTAGAACAAACTCAGATAAAAAGCTTGGAAATAAAAAAAAATTGAATTAGTTAAGTGCAACTCTTTAGCATTTAGAAACACTATAAGAAATGAATAAAAAACATTGTGGTGGTGTTACTTTTATAGAGCAAGTGCAGGAAAATATATACGGAATCACTCCATTCTGAGGAAAAAAATATGGAATCATGGGAAACAAACAAAGAAATAACAAGGAAAACACATCTCTAGTAATTAGTAGCATCACCTCTGGCTTTTATGACAGCTTGCAGTCTCTGAGGCATGGACTTGATGAGTATTCTTCATCAATTTGGTGCCAACTCTGATTGCAGTTGCCATATCATTCTTGCAGGTTGGAGCCTTGCTGTGGACCGTTTTTTTCCCCCCATTTCCACCACAGGTTTTCAATATGGTTTAGATCTGGGCTATTTGCAGGCCATGATATTGACTGGATGAGTCTTTAACCAACAGTTTTCCATGTAAATGTCCTAATCTGTTCAAAATTCAGACATAAATCTAGTATAAAGCATAAAATGCATCAAAATATGTAACAAATACATGTTACAATTAGATTAAGGCACAATAAACATGAGATAAACATCAGTATGCACAACCCCAGTTACAGTATGCACAACCCCAGTTGTGCATACTGTAAAAAATTAAGAATGTAGTAAACAATGTAAAATAATAAAAGCTAATACACCCATGTTAAGCTGTCGGAACACCTCATTGCCTGAGGGGCGAATGAAAAGGATGCTGGGAAACACATATACACTTACAATGGAGGTCTGTCTTAGCCAATTGGATGCCAGGAGGATGCTAGCCAATAGCAGAGCAGCTAAGCCATGTTCGGTAAACTCTTATGGGCTGAAAGTAGCAGCCCAAACAGTGTTTTTGCCTTTCGTATCCTGAAATTTCCTTCTTAACATAAGGCAATACTTTCCCATTGAGGTGTGCCTCAACCTAAAAATTCCGTATGTAGAGACGTTGATAAGTAGAGGTACCACTGTACATTATTTTCAATTAATTATACCCACCTGGATGCCACAAACGGTAAGCAAAAAAAGTTTTCAAAGAGTTTAAGAGGACGCTCGCCGTTAGCATTAGTCTAATGCTAACGCGAACGCTATACTAACTGAAGGGAATAGGTACCGTTCTCGCACACACCATCTAATTGTTTGCATTAGTCTAACACATTCATCTAACTATAGTTTAGGCAGACTTCACTCCATGCCCTTGGACACAGTAAAGTTAATCACCTTATCAGGGCTCATGAGGGGGAAATGGAAAAATGGTAGTTTCTCGTAGGCACCGTCTGTTTACATTACTCTAACACACATAATATAATTAATCAGGGAATAGTTTCATTTCTCATATTTACTGTGGGACTGTACTATTTTACCACACCTAATATAAAATAAATAGCACAACATAGTTTAATGAAAAGAAGCAGAATAGATACACAACGCCATCTTATCACAGAAGCCCAACGTGTGCGTCACGAGCAAGATTGACGCACCAACTCTTGTAATGGCGTACCGCACGCAGGCTATTTTTAGACCGTGACGTCGCATCGTAAAGCGGAAGTAAAGCCGAAGTGGGACATTATAGACCCGCCCTCGCATAGACACAACGCAATTAGTGCTACTTTTCGCTGGTAATCTTTCAAAAACGAACATGCCGATCACGCATTGCTTTTTTGGAACTTGTAGAAACGACTCCAGACATTACGACACATGAAGGATGTTTTCTTCATACGTTTCCGGAAACCAAACTCGGGAGGTAAAAATGTGAAGACCGAATCAACTTGCGCGGACTTTAACACCAGCTCGGTGAATCCATTCACATATCATATGCAGTAAACATTATGTTGGGTTGGCATGGTCTTTCAGAGGACAAAGAGGTAAGCCATTTTTATATTTTTAACTTATTTTTTTAGCGTAACGTTGTGCCGTACTGCTTCTGTCTGACAATGAATGACCTGAAAAGAATTACAGTGGTATCTGACTGCCATTGCTACCGTCTCTGTTTTATATATATAATATATATATATATATATATATATATATATATATATATATATACATACAGTGCCTTGCAAAAGTATTCGGCCCCCTTGAACCTTGCAAGCTTTCGCCACATTTCAGGCTTCAAACATAAAGATATAAATTTTTAATTTTTTGTCAAGAATCAACAACAAGTGGGACACAATCGTGAAGTGGAACAAAATTTATTGGATAATTTAAACTTTTTTAACAAATAAAAAACTGAAAAGTGGGGCGTGCAATATTATTCGGCCCCCTTGCGTTAATACTTTGTAGCGCCACCTTTTGCTCCAATTACAGCTGCAAGTCGCTTGGGGTATGTTTCTATCAGTTTTGCACATCGAGAGACTGACATTCTTGCCCATTCTTCCTTGCAAAACAGCTCGAGCTCAGTGAGGTTGGATGGAGAGTGTTTGTGAACAGCAGTCTTCAGCTCTTTCCACAGATTCTCGATTGGATTCAGGTCTGGAGTTTGACTTGGCCATTCTAACACCTGGATACGTTTATTTTTGAACCATTCCATTGTAGATTTGGCTTTATGTTTTGGATCATTGTCCTGTTGGAAGATAAATCTCCGTCCCAGTCTCAGGTCTTGTGCAGATACCAACAGGTTTTCTTCCAGAATGTTCCTGTATTTGGCTGCATCCATCTTCCCGTCAATTTTAACCATCTTCCCTGTCCCTGCTGAAGAAAAGCAGGCGCAAACCATGATGCTGCCACCACCATGTTTGACAGTGGGGATGGTGTGTTCAGGGTGATGAGCTGTGTTGCTTTTACGCCAAACATATCATTTTGCATTGTGGCCAAAAAGTTCAATTTTGGTTTCATCTGACCAGAGCACCTTCTTCCACATGTTTGGTGTGTCTCCCAGGTGGCTTGTGGCAAACTTTAAACGAGACTTTTTATGGATATCTTTGAGAAATGGCTTTCTTCTTGCCACTCTTCCATAAAGGCCAGATTTGTGCAGTGTCCGACTGATTGTTGTCCTATGGACAGACTTTCCCACCTCAGCTGTAGATCTCTGCAGTTCATCCAGAGTGATCATGGGCCTCTTGGCTGCATCTCTGATCAGTTTTATCCTTGTTTGAGAAGAAAGTTTGGAAGGACGGACGGGTATTGGTAGATTTGCAGTGGTCTGATGCTCCTTCCATTTCAATATGATGGCTTGCACAATGCTCCTTGAGATGTTTAAAGCTTGGGAAATCTTTTTGTATCCAAATCCGGCTTTAAGCTTCTCCACAACAGTATCTCGGACCTGCCTGGTGTGTTCCTTGGTTTTCATAATGCTCTCTGCACTTTAAACAGAACCCTGAGACTATCACAGAGCAGGTGCATTTATACGGAGACTTGATTACACACAAGTGGATTCTATTTATCATCATCGGTCATTTAGGACAACATTGGATCATTCAGAGATCCTCACTGAACTTCTGGAGTGAGTTTGCTGCACTGAAAGTAAAGGGGCCGAATAATATTGCACGCCCCACTTTTCAGTTTTTTATTTGTTAAAAAAGTTTTAATTATCCAATAAATGTTGTTCCACTTCACGATTGTGTCCCACTTGTTGTTGATTCTTGACAAAAAATTTAAATTTCATATCTTTATGTTTGAAGCCTGAAATGTGGCGAAAGGTTGCAAGATTCAAGGGGGCCGAATACTTTTGCAAGGCACTGTATATATATATATATATATATATAAAACAACATTATTAAGAGGGAAGTGTAAATAAATCACAGGATTAGGATGTGTTATCATGAAAAAATTAAAAGTGTTCGTTGGCTGTCACTGAGTACCATTTGCAATCGCTACACAAAGCTAACTAAATTACCCCCAAGAACGGTAAGAGACGTAGGACAACCAGAGGATATATAAGAAAGACAGGGCTGATGTTAAAGGATAGCTTGTTGAAACAGGAGAATGTCATTGTCAGCCGCGCCAATAAAAAAGCTAAAGCTTTGCTTAGGCCGGCTCGTTTTTTTCGTCTTTTTCAGCCTTCGATACTAAAGCCATCTCTTTAACTGAACATTTTTATGTTCTTCCACATCTTTGCCAGTGAATTTGGCACCAGGCACATCATTTTCGGAGAGAATTGGTAGGTTTAACTGTGTAAACATCTCCTTCGTACACGATTTCCATTCATTTCCTATTAGGGACAAACAGTGGCTTGTCCTTATTTAGCAACAGTAGCTAATGTCATAAATATTAATGAACGGAAGTGACGTATTGCTTGCGGCACGCCATTTAGTTCTCCCGAACACCAACAAGGACAAAGAGCAGAGCGCCTTGTCCTAAAACAAGTAGAGCCAGCCCGGATAACAAAGTTGATAGCAGGCGCTTGGGACGTCAAGACCAGCGTCGGTCGCTGTGGCAACCACGTCCCAACCACGGACGAACCTAACCGCCCAAAACCGGCGGGATGGCCCCGAAACAACAGTCAGCCACACCTTCGGCCCGGCCTACTCCACCACAGACTTAAAAAAACACTGGACACTGAGATAACACAGATTTTTGCTGCTCAGAAACATTTTCTATGTAGCCTTGTTTTGGATCCAGAATTGTTCCTCCGTCGTCTGTTTTTTGACCATTGTCGACAAATAAATTGTCAACCTGTTTTCGGTGAGCCTTCTTCAAACTTTTGGAACATAGTCAGTACGAACGGTTAACACAAGAGGTGAACGCGCGGAATTTCCGCCTTCCCAGTTGGCGCACAGAGGCGACATCAGCAGAGCGGCACTTCGTTCGGCTGTTGCCGTTTCCGTGCGGCTTGGCTGGGGGGGCGAATTCCAACATAACACTACAAGTTACATTTAGTGTGAGATGATCACTCAGCACAGACCTTTAAAGGCTGAAGCAACATTGCATATTCTCTCTGGCCAAGAAATCAAATCTTACCGTGTGTGCAAGCCTGCTTGGAGACTGGAGAGGACACAATGGTGAGTCGGGAATGGGAGGGGGGGTGCAGCACATCACGAGTGACACAACCAGACACTGCTACGCTGCAGGCTAACTACACATAAAAAGTCACACATCGTGAACACGTGACATGATGTGTCATTTTCGTCTCGTCAGACGAAAACTGGCATTCATCTCGTTATGTTTTAGTCTCCCGGAGGACGTTGTTAGCTCGTTATCGTCTGGTCATCGTCGTGGAAAAAAGTGTTCATTGACTATTTTCGTTGTCGTCATCATTGACAAAAACAACACTGGGCCGTGCAGTTTATGGGGCAGTCCCTGTAAAAAGACAACTAGACAAAGCATGATTTCTGAAGCAAAGTGTATGAAAACTGTAGATTTTGTTCACAAAATAGGACTGGCATGTTGCATTTTAAGGAGACCATTTATTAACTTTGATGATGGCCATTTGGTAGAAAACGCAGACTCCAATGAAATAATTTAAACATTGTATAAATAAAGAAAAAGGCTAAAAATGAAAGCATTCCTGTTAGGTTGTCCAAATAAAAACCTCTTTTGGTGTGTATTTCATCCTTTTCCATTGGCGTGGTATTTTTTCTTTCAATCCTTTTGTATTATAGTTGGCAGTCCTGATGGCAAGCTTGCAAATCCTAGATGTCAAGTTGGTTAGATTTGCGCATGTTTTCACACTATAATGTGAAGGCATTTTATCTGTTTGTAAAATTCACAATTCAGCTGATTTACTTCCATCGTTGTGTGTTTGATCATTTATTTGATTCATGACAGGGTTTGGAGTGTAAGTGATGTGTACATTTCATTTAAAAATATGTCAGCAACGAAAAGGTGATGAAAATATCATGTGTAGGTTGCATGTTTCGGAGCTGTATGTCACATGTATGTGTAGAGTTTATGAGTTGGCGGAACGTAAGGGTAGATGGTCAAAGTTCAATCCACTTCTGTTAGGCCACACGGTCGCAGGAATTCCTGCCCCCGCTCGTGAATCCACTTGTTTGACACTGAAAAAAGAAACACAAGTATAACCAAAAATGTAAATGTTTAAAACGTATATTAATGCTCATCTAAAAACTTCACACACAATTGGCTTTGTCTTAATTGTGACAGTGGTATGAAAAAGTATCTGAACCTTTTGGAATTTCTCACATTGCTGCATGAAATCCCCATCAAATGTGATCTGATCTTTGTCAAAATCACACAGATGAAAATACAGTGTCTGCTTTAACACTAGAAGCCCCAGAGAATTCTGGTACTCCTAATAGTCTCATTTATTTATTTACATTTATTTATGGAGTTTTGCACTTTTTACACATTTTTTAACTCACTTTCCCTTAACTACACACACACACATACACACAAAAAAATGGCCAAAATGTGTACATTGATTTGAAATAGCGTTTTAGAACTGCAATTTGAGTGTAAAGCAGGAATTGTGTCTATAGTTTAGAAGGAATGAATCATGGGCATGGAGCATGAATTGTCGTCATTGTGTCTGACGTTAGTACAAGAAAATGTGTGAAAACAGAAAAAAAAAAAAGTGAGAAAAACAGAAACAGGCCGATTTTGTGTCATGAGAAGGGGGATATATTAGGAGAACATTAGGGGTATATGTCTTGGGAAAGGCCGAGTCGGCCTCTGCTGGGTTTTCTAGTGTTAATTAAAACCACCTAAACATTTATAGGTTTTCATATTTTAATGAGGATAACATGCAAACAATTACAGAAGAGGGGGGTAATAAGTAAGTGAACCCTCTGCCTGAGGAGACTTGCAGAGCAATTGAAACCAATTTCTACCAAACATTTTGAATCAGGTGTGTGCCCAATCGCTGACTAGTGGTTTAAAGCTGCCCTGCCCTCTGTAAAACACACACCCAAATACTGTATGTATTGATTAGAAGCATTGTCTGATGTGCATCATGGCTCTGTCCAAAGAGCTGTCTAAAGACCTGCGATCAATGATTGTTGATTTGTATAAAGCGGGGAAAGAATTCAAAACCATCTCTAAAAGTCTGGATGTTTGTCAATCGACAGTCAGAGAAGTTGTCTACAAATGGAGAGAGTTTGGCACTGCTGCTTCTCTCCCAAGGAGTGGCTGTTCACCAAAGGTGATGCCAAGAGTTCAGAGGAGAATACTCAGAGAGGTAAAAAAGAACCATAGAGTGATAGCTAAAGACTTCCAGAAATCACTGGCACAGTCCAATATTTCTGTGCACACATCAACTATATGTAAAACTATGGCCAAGAATGGCTTTTCACCCGCTGTCCTCCCTGGTTCTCACAATTTCAGGAGAGGGTACTTTCAGTGCTTTCTATTGGAAGCCAGGCCAAAGGCTAATGATAGCGGCTAACTCTACAAATGAACGTGATGACTCAGATAGTGGCTCTAACCTTGTCGAAACGGCTGAACTTAAGGGCACGGACTGCACCTAGCAATCAGAATGTCGCGTTATTTTGTATCTGTGTGTGTGATTTCTCTAATACCATCATAAAAGCTATGAGTGTAAAGCATAAAGTATAATCCAACTGTGAAGCCTGTATGACCGTTTAATGGCCACAGCTATTTTTCTATATGTGCTTGCTTTGTTCTGTGTCATTACTGCCAAAATCTTCTAAAATCTTCAATGTTTCATTGGCATAAGAGCAATATGGCTTTAAAGCGGAAGTGCAGGATTTTTGACATAAGGCTTAATCTTCGAGTTAGCAGGGGTTTAGTTAGTCGATGGAGTTGATTTCAACAAATTCAGTTAGTCCGTAAGTTATTTGTTAGTTTCAGGGCTCTTGAGTGGACAAGCTAGCGCAAGTTAGTTTATGTTTAGACTGCATTTACAATTGTTAAATTGAAAGCTGGTAAACAAATCAACGATAAACGGTTAATTTGTATTTCATGCATTGATTCAGATTTTCAAATTATATAACAGTCCGTTTGGGCAAATTTATCGTCATCGAGGTAATTCTGCTCAATTTACCGTGATATGTACTTAAGGCCATATCGCCCAGCCCTACATAAAGCCCCTAAATAACAGGGCACGCAACTGAAAATGCCTTAATTTCAGGTAAAAAGGCACATAAAAAAAAAAAAAAAAAACTTTTTTTTGACATGCGCTCGCGTGTCACTGGTTAACCCTTCACGTGCCAGTGCTGACACGCGTGTGAAAGGTTACCAACCCCTGGCATAAAGGTTCAGTGCCATTTTTATTCAGCCCTTCTCAGTTGTTTTGAATTGTTTTTATAAGTTAGTGCCAATGTTAAAACACAGGCCTTGAGCGCCCTCTTGCGGTTTGGTGTGAAAATAACATGTGAAATGATTTATAATTTCACACATAAGTCACTCCAGAGTTTAAGTCGCACCCCTAGCCAAACTATAAAAAAAAAAAATTCTACGACTTATAGTCCGAAAAATAAAAATATCTCATTTTTACCGTTTGAATATCATATCTTTCATCCAGTGGCTTTACCAATAAATGTCATTGCGCATTCGCACGGGTTTTACAACACATTCAGCAGGGCATCATGAGAGCTGAGCTTCAACGTTGAAAATAATGCAGTTTCATGCTAGTTTTCAAACATAAAAACAATGACAAAACAAGTTATACACCGATTCAGAAGCTTATCATATGGACTGAATCAGAGGTTGCGCTAGACTTTTTCGTTGTCTGTCATTTTGACTGACAGGGTCATAAAAATCCGGTCATAATCTATTTTTACCTGTCACTTAAATTTTTTAAATGATGATAATGACATTGTGGTGACCCTTTGTTTTGCATAATTCACCTTCCGTACTTGTGTGTCCATTTGGCCGAGCCCGTTAGCGGCTACGACACAGTCATGTGACGGAGACACTTAAGAGCCGCGCGCGTTCCGGCTTGAATAGAGAGTTCACAGAGAGCAGCAGAGCTATAGCGGCTGGACACAGCAATTCGAGCTAACAAGACTCTTAACATTTGCCTGGTACACCAGACTCACCGCTGTTCCAGCTATTGAGTCTGGCCACCATTCACGCGGATACAATTTCCAGGGCGGAGCAAGCCACAGCAAACAGACAGCGGAGTGGACCAATCAGCGACGGGCAGACGTGACGTTAGTAAAATGACGAGGGCAGGACGAGGGACTTAAGCGCGGAAGTAAACATACGAAGAGAGCGGAGTTTATTCAACATGGCTAGCGCGAGACAGACTTGTCAATGACTCGTGTCGATGTGTTTTTGGTCATTTAAAACTGATTTTACCGTGGATTGGAAAATATACTCGGCTCTCCCGTTCACCATCTGTGTTGTTGTGGAGACGACTTTCGACGCGCAAGAGTGACGTTGCTCGTTAAGAACACGTCACGCAAATAAACAAATCCGATTTGACGATTGATTTTGTACCTGCTCGAGAGGCCGTTAATGGGCTGGTTCCCAGACTATACTCTCTGTGTTTGAAAAATACAGGGAGAACAGTCTGGCAGAGCCAGGCAATCTTAACATTGCAACTCGCTTCAACATATTCAATAGTATTTAGTTTTCATTCATTTTAAATTAATATTCTGTCCGAACAAGCTTAACAGAGAATCCACACCGTGCCATCACACATCAAGCAGATGAATATGTAACTTTTTCTCCGCAGTGACAAAAACAGCTGACTGTGGCCCCAGTAGGTGGGCTACATATGGAACAATGAAATTAACAGTTCACCTGCTGTGGCCTGAAAGGAGTCTTACACCTTCCTCCTGGTGCGCATGGACTTGAATTGCGTGCCCGCTTGTGCAGTCCCTGTTTTTTCACCTCTTTTATCATTTTTGAAGAAACTTCGGACACTCAGTTGCCTTGACATTTTTCAGAGTAAGGCCAACGACGTCATGCATCAAGAGAGACAATAGCTAATTAATATGCTCACTCGCCACCCTGTGGTCTGGGGTGTGAATTGCAACCTGTCAAAATGACAGGTGGACTTCAGTTTTTTCCGTCACCGTTTTAAAAAAAACGGTCAATGACGGAAAATATTCGGTTAACGCGACCCCTGGACTGAATGCCACTGTACACATTTCAAATTTTAGATTGACAGTTCATCCCATAGGCTACAGTCCCAGGTGCAAACACCCGGGTGACCTTAGACAACATTAGGGTAGTAAATGTTTTGGACTGAAGGAACTATGAAGTCATGTGAAAGTCTCAGTTGTGAAACAACTTGGAGAAGAAAAAAAAAAGCACGCAATAAATTAATGGCAGGGATCCTCAGTACTTTTCCATTGTGTCACACAAATATTTTCTTTTATCATCAATTGGAGGTCTTTTTTTTTTTTTTGCAGCATGCCTTCATAGCAATATAAGGACTACTTAACTCACCCCATTTACTGCCAACCAAGACAGGACAGGCTGCATGCCTGGTCCTGTAGTCTCCTTCTCCGCTTTTGAAAAGATTATACCAGAACACAGCTGTCCCCTGTGATGAGAGAAGACCAGATTGGACATAAGGGAATGAGTGGAAAATGAGAGACAGTAAGACCCTGACACACAGACAGTAAGAAGTTAAGAACCTAGATATTTTCACCTTTCTGGAACAGTTTTACACACTTGAAAGTACATAGGTCCAAATGTTTCCTTCTAAATGTGATCTTTTTGCCAAATGTCTAACAGTGTAGACAGAACAAATCTTTCAGGACATTTTTCAATCAAACAGCACATTGTAAACTTTTCAAAATAGGCTTTCGAGAGTAAAGCATTATGGGTGGAGTTAGGACGGACTGGACTTTTTAAAGCAACATTACAGGACTTTTTGGTAGCAATACATGAGTTATATCAATATCCAATACATGGCATTGCTGTTCTTTTAATATATAATTCATGCTTTTAGAGTTAATTTGAAATACTTTCTACTTTATACATGCTCCACCAATTGACATTTAAATTGAGACTGCCCTAACAGCCCTTGTTCTTCCCTTCAACACCGGTAAAAACACTTTTCTAACCCACGTTTCTAACCACACTTAAAGCCGAAGTTCAGAATTTTTTACATTTGACTTAATCTTCGATATACCGGGAGTTTAATTTTTCGGTGGAGATGATTTCAACAAATTCCGTGCAGTTTGTTAGTTATTTATTAACTCATTCAGTCCCAGCCATTTTCAACAGAGCAACCCCTTTCGCTCCCGACCGTTTTACTGGATTTTGACTGATTTTGCAAGGCCCACAGAAAATTCTGTTCTATTGCTATATAAAAATGGAACCCACCAAAAGAAGGATTAGACTCTCTTCTTTCAGCAGGAAAAAAAGTTGGTTCACATCTTTTTCCATTCTTTAGAAATCAGCTTGAGAAAATAGCTTAGTTTGAGCAGTTTTCCAATTTCTGATGAAAAAACAGAGAAATTGAGCTTTTTGTAAAAGCATAGATTTCAAACATAACTTTGACTTTAACACAGCTATTATTTTTGCTTTTGTGACATCCCAAACATCTGAATAATGTTTTCCTTCTACAAAATAACATATACAACGAGACAAATAGCGCTTTTCATAGCAAAGTAACAATTTATTTACACATAACTAAACTATTGAACAGAGAGATGACGCTGTTGTGGCTGTAGCCCCGGCCATGCAACCCGACCGTTCCATTAAATCGGGTTACACCTGGCGTCCTGTGTGGGTGAATTCTGGGGGGGACCTGTGTAGTGACCACTACCTCATAACACAATTCACCTAGGGAACTTGAGTGGGGCATGTGCCTTGTGTTTGACATCGTTCTCCACATTTTTCTCACACTTCTTACTTCCGTTTCCTGACTATTTGTCTTCATTTACTTCCTTTCATGGTCCTATATGAGTTCTTACCAAATGCCCTACTGCCCTCCAGTGGCCAGTTTAAAAATGGATTTTCAGTGTTGTGCTTTGGAGCAAAGTTGCATCAGAACCTAGAGATGTCTCTTGTGAAAAAAACGTAAAAGACGTATAAATACATCTTTGGGACACTGAAAGAATTAAAAATAGAACGTATTTATACCTTTTTGGAAGCAAATTAGTTAATTTCAAGGCTCCGGTTAGGCTAAGCTAGCACTAGTCAATGGTCCCATCCTAGCATGCCAATAAAAAAACAATATTAACTGAGGTAACATAGCCAAATAAATTCAAAATGCAGATCGTCAGCCAATGAAAGATGGGCCAATGTTTATTATTGGTTGTCCTTGTAACCTGGTAGCCTGACTTTTTTTTTTTTTTTTTTTGGGAATAGTTCCCTTGTGTTAATTTAAGTCTTGTTACTAAAAATAAACAATCAAGTTTGTCGTTTTCACGTTTCTGGTGCTGATTTGATGGGCCGAACGCTTGGGAAGATATATCATTCTAGGATATTCTACAAACAACTAATAAACAGAAAAACAAGCTTCTGCTGTGAATCGGAATGAGTTTATCATTAGTAGACATCCAATCCGTTTGAACTGGGAGGGTGGCAGCGAATGAACGAATGTTCATTCGCTGCCATCCCTCCCATTTCAAACAGATTGAACGTCTATGGCCGTCAGTGGCAGCCAATGCCAGGCAATGAGGTCATTTTGGGCCATTTAAGGTCATTTTCCTGTTGATTTTCAGTTACTTCCAGTTGATTTTGGGGTATTTGATGGGTCTCTTCCAGTTTATTTTGAGTTACAGAACAGGAATTGACCTGGGAATCACCCAAATGAAAAGGCAGTGACTCAAACTCAACAGAAAATGACCTGTGAATGCCCTAAAATCAACAGCAAGTGACCTGTAAATGCCCTGAAAATCGGACAGAATGACTGTGAATGCTCTGGTTTCAAATGAATGAACGTTCCCTGTCTAAAGTGATTGGGCATCGAGCACCGTCAATGCAGCCTTAGGGTTAACTGACACACTACGATGGTGGAAGATTTTGGTAGCAACTTGTTGGTTCATTTTTATTTTTATTTTAGACATTGACACCTTTTTTAAAACGATATCTCGATTCTTGGCAGGAGAATATCGATAACCTTTTGGGATCCAAAGTATCACGATATATCACCATTTCGATATTTTGTCACACCCCTATTAGCAACCGTGTGGCTAATCCCCCGACCCCACCCAAACTCGTCACGTCAGCAAGTGAAAGCTGGACCAATATTTCTTCTTGAGTATCCTTTTATCCGTGGTAGACTCCCCATTTTTTTTCCTCCTCGGACAAAATTTTTTGTCTCTTTTGTTGCTCCGCCATCTTTGCAGAATTCAAGGAGGAGGGGGGAAGTGATGTATGCTGTAAAACAGTCAGCACATTTGTAGTTTTTTGTGTGGCAGGGTTCCTGCCACCCTCCTCAAAGTTAATGAGTCCCGGTGAAAGCAAAACAGACACCCTCAACATATAAAAGAGGTGTCATTCAACTAATTGTCTGTCGGCATATAAACATAAATGTCATGGAAATATTTTAAAAAGGTTGAAAAGTTAACTAGTGTTGCTTTAGCATTTGCGGGAGGTATTTTTCATTTTCATTCCATTGTTCGGAATTGAACTGGAGACTGTAATAACAGTCCTAGCGACACATACACACACACACACACACTAAAAACGACCAGTGAAAAATCGAGCTTCTATTTCTGGTGGTTTTTTTTTTTCCTACTTGTGTTTGGAGACTAGACTTCTGGCACTCTAGTTTCTTTCCCAACAGAGCAGCGGACTGAGCTGCTCCACTGTCACAAAACACTCACAGGCAGACACACTTTGAGCTTTCTCTCATTAAAAGACCAGCATCCGCCACTGTTACACAGTAGTGATTAAATCAGGAAATTATTGTGTATCAGCATAATACCCTTGAAATCCATCAAGTGCTGGAGTAACTTCATTTTTTTGTGTGTGTATGTGATTCTACGATGATTACATGGCATATCCATTTGGAATGAATTGTGATTAGATTCACAGATTATTAATTGTCATGCATCAAAACTCATTTGAATTTTATTCAATACCTTTCTTGGCTGGATTATAGCCCCAAAATCAGGGAAGACTGTAGCGCCGCCTGCTTCAACATCACTCATCTGGCAGGAAAAAAACAACAACATATTAATGCTATTACATATGACAAACAGCCAAGGGTGTAGGTTTGGTCTCAATATTGGTAGGGACGATATAACACCAAAACCTGCATGTACACTTTTTGCTGGGGACGGGACATTAATGAGACCAAACATATTTGGTAAATGGGGGTCAGGGCTACACTACTCACCAATATGAACCTTATTAATTGATAGGCTAAATGATTAATGCAAAATAAATCTGTATTGACCTATACTAACTTTCACGCTGCAAATTTATAACGTCTTAATCTGATATTTTTTGTTAAATCTAGTCAAATAATTTTCTCCCATCTTGTTTTGAGTGTTAAAGGCTAGTTGACAGATTAATGCGTCATATTCTTCCACTTACTTTAACCAAATATTACTACATTATTTGTTTTATTAATCCCATACATCTAAACATTGGTCACTTTTCAACTAAATCAAGAAAAAATTGCTTTCAAATAATGTATTGAACAATAGTCTTGCATTAAGAACATTTGTGTCAAACAAGTTTTTCTTTTAGGATTAAATATACAAACACTGCTTAAAATAAGTCTGTTTATAGTGAGTAAAATTGACTTGAAGCACTGTAGCAGCATATTGACATCTTTTAACATTACTTCTACATTCTAATATCCCTCGTCTTCAAAGGGGGCGGGGGAGGCAGCATGTTGTATTCCTGTCGGGCAGTGAATGCGTGTGTGTGTGGTGGTGGTGGGGGGGCTTCAAGTCATGTGCCAATCAAACATGCGTGTGAGGGGGAAAAATGGACTGGCACATTCAGCGAGTGAAAAGGGGTCAATGCAAGTCTGAACATAATGAAAGTATTGTAATTCACTTAATCATGGTAGGATCCAAGGGTGTAAGGTTTGGGCTCTACATTGGTAGGGACGATATAACAGCATAACATGCATGTACACTTTTTGCTGGGGTCGGGAAATTAATAAGACCAAACAGATTGGGTAAATGGGGGTCAGGGTTACATTTTCTCACGAATATGAACCTAATTAATTGATAGGGTCATTGCAAAAGAAATCTGTATTGAGTTATACCAGTGCTTCTTAATTATTTTCTGTTACGCCCCTCATAGGAAGACACTATGCGCTCATGCGCTGGTCCTCGTGGGAAACGCAGTCTTCAAAAAAGTACTGCTTTTGTCCACGAGCGTCGCTAAAATCGACCAAAACTGAAAAGTTACCAAGTGTTGCTAACCCTTTAATGCCTGCAATATGAAGCAATTGTCAGAGAATACCAAAATTTGGAAAATTACCTATTTTCAAATTTGTGAAAAAGAAAAAACAAAATTAATATGTGCAATAAGCGCTCTAATATCTATAACCCATGCTAAATCCTGTTTGTTTTTGTCATGGATCTTGCAGATGCATGAGTTGACTTGCATCCATTATTTTTTTTTTGAGGAAAGATATTTCAAAATTCTGAATTAGTCTCAAAATCATGAAATTCTAAGTGTATTAAATGTAATACATTTGGCAGGGGACCACATAATCAAAACAAAAATTGGGTAGAAGGGGGTAAACCTCGGTTCATGACATTTCTCACAGTTTAATTAACGTTAACAACAGAAAATACATACAAAAGTGGAGGGCACTTCTCTCTAAGCACTAGCTTCCAACTCGAGTTTTGCAGGTTAGCAAATTCACACAGTTTAATGTTATGCAAACTCTGATGCAGGTTGTAGCAAAATTTCAGTAGCAAAATTAGTGGTGTGTTCCCCACCTCCATAACACAGACGTCTATTTATATTACTTATAGTGGTTATATATAGTTCTATAGCTGCTGACTGGCAAAAAAAACTTCTAATATCCCTCCTCTTTGAAGGGGGAGGATGAGGCGGCATGTAGGCGACGTGGTGTATTTTCGTCGGGTCAGTGTATCTGTGTGTGTGTGTGTTGGGGGGGGCTCAAGTCATCAGCCAATCAAACGTAAGTTTGAGGGGGGGGAATGGACTAGCACATTCAGCAGTGAAAAAGGGGTAAATATAAGTCTGAACATGATGAAAATAATTCACTTATTAATGGTAGGGTCACTTGTATCCTTACAACATTTAGGAAGGCATTTTAAATTACCTATATAACTGAACTCATTATAGAATGCAAATCAGGTTGCTTAAAGGTTGGTGGGGACAATTTGAGCATCCTGAAAAGTTGGTAGTGTTATGTCCCTACCATCCTTATGCAAACCTACGCCCTTGCAAACAGCACAATTAATGGCAAAAAAAATAGATCCAGTAAACAACACTTATTAGAATTCCCAATCCAACTTCAAACATTGTCTATCAGCATGTTATGTGTGGGGTGGCCAAAAACTCTTTACAATAAGCACTGGAAGCGATTGACGGGATGATGAGTATTTCTTGAATTTTCTAAGGTCTTCTATTAATGATCAATAAATTTTGAAATCACTCAGTCAATCAATTCAAGTCCAAGATTGAAGCTGAGTTAAGACGTGGGCCCACAAAAAAGCCACAACTTCCCCACAATCAGCGGCGACTACTTACATAGTTCAAAAAAGTGGCCACACGATTTCCAGTGCCTAATCTTTTGAAAGCATCAGGCTCATCTTTCTATAAAGATAAAATTCAAGGGTAAAATATACAATGAAAACAACACACACTTACGTAATTTAGGAAGGTGGCAAGCCTATTTCCATCGGCCTTGAGGTTGCTGTCAAAAGGACGCTGCAACAGATGTTTAGAACTTTAACTTAACATTAAGAATTGTATCAGAGCCGCGACTGCACTCAAATGCAATCCACTGGAGTCTTCGTCGAAACGAAAGTGACTCCTTGTTTTCGTAAGTTAATATGGTGGGGTAAAAAGTGCTTGCGGGTGGAATAATACAGTGGTATGAAATGTTATCTGATCTTTGTCAAAATCACACAGATGAAAAACAGTGTCTGCTTTAACTAAAACCACCCAAACATTTATAGGTTTTCATATTTTAATGAGAATCGCATGCAAACAATGAAAGTAGGGGAAAAAATATGTAAGTGAACCTTCTGCCTAAGGAGACTTAATGAGCAATTAAAACCAAGTTTTACCAAACAATTTAACTCAGGTGTGTGCCCAATCACTGATGAGTTGAAAGTTGAGAGTTTAAAGCTGCCCTGCCCACGATAAAACACACAACTGGTAAGAATTTTCTTGATGAGAAGCATTGTCTGATGTGCATCATCGCTCAGTCAAAAGAGCTGTCTGAAGACCTGCGATGAAGGGTTGTTGATTTGTATAAAGCTGGGAAAGGATACAAAACCATCTCAAAAAGTCTGGATGTTCATCAATCGACAGTCAAAGAATTTGTCTACAAATGGAGAGAGTCTGGAACTGTTGCTTCTCTCTCAAGGAGTGGCCGTCCACCAAAAATGACGCCTAGAGTTCAGCGCAGAATACTCAGAGAGGTAAAAAAGAACCCTAAAGTGTCTGCTAAAGACTTACAGAAATTACTGGCACAGTCCAATATCTTTGTGCACACATCAACTATATTTAAAACGTTGGGCAAGAATGGGGTTCATGGGAGGACTCCACGGAGGAAGCCACTGCTGTCTAAGAAAAACATTGTTGCTCGTTTAATGTTCACAAAAAGGCACTGGGACACTTCACAGAAGGTTTGGTAAAATATTTTGTGGACTGATGAAACCAAAGTAAATACCACACACAACGTCATGTGTGGAGGAAAAATGGAACAGCTCACCAACATCAACACCTCATCCCCACCGTGAAGCATGGTGGAGGGAGCATCATGATTTGGGGCTGTTTTGCTGCCTCAGGGCCTGGACAACTTGCAATCATTAATGGAGGAATAAATGCTAACGTTTATCAGTATGTTTTGCAGGAAAACATACATCAACTTCAGAATGGTTTCAAAAGAACAAAATACATATTCTGGAGTGGCCAAGTCAAAGTCCAGACTTGAACCCCGTTGAGATGCTGTGGCATGAACTAAAGACAGCGATTCATGCCAGACATCCCAGGAATGAGAGAAGAATGGGATAAGATTAGTCCTGATCGATGTGCCAGACTGATCTGCAGCTACAGGAAGTGTCTGGTTGAAGTTATTGCTGCCGGGGGGTGCACAAAATACCAAATGTGATGGTTCACTCACTTATTTTTCCCCCTTCTGTCATTGTTTGCATACCATCCTCATTAAAATATGAAAACCTGTAAATGTTTGGGTGATTTTAGTTAAAGTAGACACTTTTTTCATCTGTGTGATTGTGACAAAGATCAGATCACATTTAATGGTGGTTTTATGCAAAAATGTGTGAAATTCCAAAAGGTTCAGATACCTACAGGTGTATGAAAATGTATTATTACGGTGTGACGAACATGAAAAAACATGAATCGGCAAGGTGGAAAACACTTTTTTAACAACCGATTTCCGTCTAAGGCAGTAAATTCAAATAGGTTCCAATTACATTTTTTCTTCAGTTTGTCCTGCCATGACCTGCTAGGGGTTATAAAAATCCTTCAAACAAATCCTTTCTGTGTTGCACAAGTCCAAACATCTGTGCAAAGCATACTTAGCCAGAGAAACTGAACAGTGACTCATGAAATTCAGTTCCAAGTTCTAACACACACACACACACATGACATATGCTCACACACAAAATCCACGTGTACTCACCCTGGAGAAGTCAAAATGTGGCTCATACTGTCCTCCAACACCATAGTTAGCAACCTGGTCAACCATTAAAAGAAAAGACTTAAAGATCAATGTAAACAAAACATGTACATTGAACTCCTTCATATTCACGTATGTGCATTTCCATATTATGTCAATGTCTACATTTTTGTATGCAATTCTAAAAAGTTTGGATTGATTTAAGGGAGATTTCCAATTGTTTGATGGTCTTAATGTGGGGAAACTCTGTAAAGAAGTAAGAACCTTTATTATATTTCCTTACAACAATAAAAAATACTAGGGCTGTCATACAATTAAAAATTTTAATCGAGTTAATTAAAGCTTAAAAATTAATTAATTAAATTAATCGCAATTCAAACCATCTATAAAATATGCCACATTTTTCTATAAATTATTGTTGGAATGGAAAGATTAGACACAAGACGGATATATACATTCAACATACGGTACATAAGTACTGTATTTGTTTATTATAACAATAAATCAACAAGATGGCATTAACATTATTAACATTCTGTTAAAGTGATCCATGGATAGAAAGACTTGTAGTTCTTCAAAGATAAATGTTTGTACAAGTTATAGAAATTTTAGATTAAAACTCCTCTTAATGTTTTCTTTTTAATAAAATTTGTAAAGGTTTCAATCAAAAAATAAACCAGTAGCTTGCTATTGTTGATGTCAATAATTACACAATGCTCATGTGGTGCTGAAACCCAGAAAATCAGTCGCACCCAAGCTCCAGCAGAGGGCGACAAAAACACCATAAAACACAAGAAACAAGGGGACATTACACTGTGCTGTCATTTTAATCTGTTTGAGCGAGGCATGTGCGTTAAATGCGTGAACTATTTGAACGTGATTAATTTAAAAAATTAATTACCGCCCGTTAATGCGATAATTTTGACAGCCCTAAAAAATACATATGAAGTAGGTTGAAAAACACTGTTATAGCCATTATGAAAACATTTTAGTATATAGATGATTCATGTATCTAAACATTACCTGTAATAACTCTGCTGTGTCTACTGTTAGGCCTGTGATGTCCTGTATTCTTTGATTGACTCTGGTAATGACTGGACCATCTTCTTCTTCTAACCAGGCACTGATTAAATGTAAACATAGTGTATTTAGCCATGATTAAGCACTGGCTGCAACAGTTGATGGGAGTACTGGGAGTACTAGTGTTACATTTTCAACTGATTGAAGACTGTTGGGGAAGAAACTAAAGAACTATTCATCACATAATCTAATGTACTTGCAGTTGTTTTGACACAAAATTCAGTACGTGGAAGAAAGGTATCGCGTGCATGAGTTCAGTCAATTACCTTTTCGATACTCTGTAGTTGGCTGTGGTCAACACTCCTGTTTTAGGATCTCGGACAGTAGCTCTAGCAAGCTTAAAAAACAAACAAAATGAAGTTAATTCATTTCAAGGTTATTTTATTTGAGTAGTTTCTGTTGTCTTACCCTAGGTTTGGCCAACTCTTTTATCTTTTCAATCTCATAGTCAGACAGGGCTTCCAGGTAGCGTACAATGTGTGGGCTGTCCCACTCGTCTTCCTCCTTCATTGGCTTCAGCAGAAGGCGAGGGTTCCTGCTTCCATCGTGGTAGCGACAGAACAAACGGCTGCGCCTTTCTTCAGTCTTTAAAATGTTGATATCAAAAGAAAGCCATTAATAGTTATGATGTCTATGTACGAATTTCCCGTTGTAAAAAATCTGTGTGTAATATTGACCGCAAATGTTGGAAACTTTTCAGATCATTCTGGCTAAAGTAATGATATGATACTCCTAAATGCAGACTCGATCTCGTGACTCGACTCGACTAGACCACAACGGGTAAGACTTGGGACTTGTGACTGGGATCATAGAGACTCATGCAATCCATATCTCCTAATTCTTTTAAAAATACTGAATTTCCCAATTATCTTTGTTTTACAAAGTAATGTTTTCATTTGTGGCCTTGGCCTCGTGACCCGACTCGACCTCGTGACTCGACCTGACCTTATGACTCGACCTCGTGACTAGACTCGACTAGACCACAACAGGTAAGACTCGGGACTTGTGACTTGGATCATAGAGACTCATGCAATCCATATCTCCTAATTCTTTTAAAAATACTGAATTTCCTAATTATCTTTGTTTTACAAATTAATGCTTTCATTTGTGGCCTTGGCCTCGTGACCCGACTCCACCTCGTGACTCGACTTGACCTTATGACTCGACCTCGTGACTCGACCTGACCTAAATGACTCGACCTTGTGACTCGACCACAACAGGTAAGACTCGAGACTTGTGACTTGGATCATAGAGACTCATGCAATCCATATCTCCTAATTCTTTTAAAAATACTGAATTTCCTAATTATCTTTGTTTTACAAAGTAATGTTTTCATTTGTGGCCTCGGCCTCATGACCCGACTCGACATCGTGACTTGACCTGACCTTATGACTCGACTCGACCTCGTGAATCGACCATGTGACGTGACCTCGTGACTCGACTCGACTAGACCACAACAGGTAAGACTCGGGACTTGTGACTTGGATCATTGAGACTCATGCAATCCATATCTCCTAAATCTTTTAAAAATACTGAATTTCCTAATTATCTTTGTTTTACAAAGTAATGTTTTCATTTGTGGCCTTGGCCTCGTGACCCGACTCGACCTCGTGACTCGACCTGACCTTATGACTCGACCTCGTGACTCGACTCGACTAGACCACTTCAGGTAAGACTCGAGACTTGTGACTTGGATCATAGAGACTCATGCAATCCATATCTCCTAATTCTTTTAAAAATACTGAATTTCCTAATTATCTTTGTTTTACAAAGTAATGTTTTCATTTGTGGCCTCGGCCTCGTGACTCGACTGGACCTCTTGACTCGACTGGACCTCGTGACTCGACTCGACCTTGTGACTCGACCTCATGACTCGACTTGACCCAGGTAACAGGTAAGACTCGGGACTTACTTGTGACTCAGATCATAGAGACTCATGCAATTGTCTGTATGTACTGATGATGCTACCCCACTTGCAAACATTTCAGTCGTATTAACTCTAACTCGAATTCTTTTAAAAATACAGGATTTCCTAATTATCTTTGTTTTACAAAGTAAGGTTTTCATTTGTGAAAGAAAATGGTTACGAAAAAAATCCTTACAGCAACGGTTGGACCTATTATAGTAAAAGACCCCTGAAGGGAAAAGCCAAAAGGAAAAGAAGAAGATTGTAGCAAGCACCATCTCACCAATTTGGCTCCCTCCCCTCGGCATAGGGCTTCATACACGTCTCTCTCAGGAAGGTGGTCTTTGGGTCTAACGTAGGTTCCCAGCTGAATAGGCTCCTCTGAAGAAGACTGGTCTGCCTGCTCCTCCGCCTGCCTCTCATCATTCTGTTTTTTGAGCAGCAACTTCTCAAAATAACGCAGGTTTCCTCCTGCCCTCTGGTGGCTAGAGTCTGTCCACACAAGGAAATTGGATTTTTGAATGAGCTCCAAACACTATTTCAGGAATCCATAGCTTTGAGTTCATCTTAAATTATAATTGTGACATTTTTGTTTAGTGGTGTACCAGATTGACCGTGTAAAATATGCTTGAACCAGCACCGCGTCTCGAGTGGAATGTAGCTACTATTTGACTGCTGCTGTTTGATTTTTAATGTTCATTGGAATATCCTGGTTTATGTTACTAATATATGAAACACAATTAATGCCATTTATTTTCTAGACACTGAACTAGGGCTGCAGCTATCGAATATTTTAGTAATCGAATAATCGACTGAAAATCTTATCGATTAATCGAGTAATCGGATAAAACTTTTTTTTTAGGTAAAGAGCAATTATAAATATACATGAGAAAACAAGACAGTTCATCTAATACTGAACCATTTTCAGTCAATCAATGTCATTATTTTCGATGTACATTGTTGAAAACAGCCAACATTTGCATCTCAGATGTGACCAGAATAAAAAATAGATTAATTCACTGCTTTCACTCAAAAAACTTCTAGATCTTAAAAAAAACAAATAACTATATATATATATACACTGTATATTTCTTACGCTTGATAACACACATCACTTAAAAGTTAGGTGTTTTTCCCCACGTGTTTCAATTGAATTTCCATTTGTGTCAAGCTATTTTTAAGTTCTAGTTAAATTTTAAGTTAGTCTAAACTAGGGCTGCAGCTATCGAATATTTTAGTAGTCGATTAATCGATGGACTAGTTAGTCCGACTAATCCGATAAGGAACATGAAAAATTAAAATACCTGAGCTGAGCCTCAAACGGTATAAAAAATTTTTTTTTAAAGATAAGGATCTATGTAAAACAAAAGAACAATTGGCTAACTTACATAGAAAAAGTCCGCTAGCTTAAATGCTATAAAATGCTCTAGTTTTTTTTCAATGCTCTTAACAAATGGTTCAGACACATATTCCCACAAAAAATGGCTAAATATACCTAAATATACTAAATTATGAATGCATTAAAAAAATTAACTCAAACAAAAACTTAGCTTTCGTTGGTCATAAGAGGGAGCAGTTGGATTCAGCCATGTGAAAAGAAGCCGACCAGAGAGCAGTGTATCCACCCTAATCAATACAACTAAATGCAAACACTTTCAAAATAAACCATTACAACGCCCCTTTGATTAAACGAATACTCGAAGCAACAAAATTTAATTTGATTATTTTTTTCTGATCGAATAGGCGAGTTAATCAATTAATCGTTGCAGCACTACACTGAACATACTGTATTTCTCCTTGAGAGGTTTCTGGGTGTTGTCGCTAGCAAACCTTGACAATGAGCCTAAAATTAACTAAAAACCAAAAGCGCATACATAGGGGTGGGCCACACCCTGCGGTTTTAGCTAGCCCAATACATAATTATAGTGAGAGTTGAGGGAGCCCCATACTATGGTCTGCAGAATGTGAAAAAGTTAAAACACAACGGTACCTCTCTAAAAATGTGTCTAGAATGTGTGTGTGCACTGTAAAATAATTTGCATACTGAATGGTTTGTGGAATTCTTTGCATATATCTTACCTATGGCCACCAAGCGGCGTGTCAGCTCGATGGCACGAGGCAGGTCTCCCATTTGGTAAACAGAATAGCTAAGATAGTCCAAAATTGACGCCTTGGAAACCACCGCTTCCTCGCCGGCGTCCAGCTGTTTCAAGGCCTGTTGAACCCACAGCACCGCATGGTAGTAGTCGCCTTCGTTGTAAGCCGTCTTGCCCATATCAAAGCAATCGTCCACGGTTAAAACGGCTTTGGAGTGCATACCTGGGGCAACATGTTGATGAACTATGTGATTCTCTGGTAAACACCTTGTCTGGATCTTAATGCAATACATTATACAGATATTGGTGGTGTCTCCCATTAAACTGCATTTACGTCCTTCATCACGTCCTGATTACCTGGAAGCCTCCCTTTGGAAAAGTCCTCTGAATCAAGACGGTACGTGTCCTGGAGACGCATTAGTGCCTTTGCTGCACCCTTCTCGTCTTCCGCATCAGGAAAGTACTGTCTGTGCATGGTCATGTTGGAAATGAAGCCTGTACAAAGCAATGCAAAAACTCTTTTGAGTACTTCTTTGAAATAAGATGAACAGCAGTTGTTGAGTTTTGGGGGGTGTTTTCAATGTGTTTATTAAGATTTTGAGAGATACATAAACGACATCTTTTTTTATAATTCTTTGAGAAATTAAAGAATTCATTGAGCGAGTCCTCTCAAATCCACTCATGCTTCTTAGAACAGCAAACAACACACTACCGCGAGTGTTTAACAAGCTAAATGACACGGCGCCTTTGAAAGGTAGCACTCCCAAGCTTCTCTGGCAAGATTAAAGCAGCACCTTTGTCACATCATTAACTTGAACAAGCTGCAGCTGCCTGCTGATCAAGAAAAGCAGCAGGAGAGTCAGAGGTTGTATGTGATCGGCTTGGGACATCTCTATTGAAGGAATCTGACCTTCTAGCCAGACTGCCGGAATCGCGCCAGCCGAACCGCCGAAACCGCGCTCGCGCAGCTCCAACAACCCGGGCCGGCGAGACCCCGACAATCTGGCCAGAAGGCTAAACTCCGCGTGTTCAACTTAGTCTTAACCCTTTGTACGGACTCCATTTTGAAAGGTTGGTAACACTTTACAATAAGGGTCCCTTAAATAACATTAGTTAATGCATTTTTAGACAGTAACTAATGTTTAAGTAACATGACAATAATTCATTTAATCCCTTATCTAACATTTATTACTATATTAATTAACATGAGTTAATGCATTAGTTAGTGCATTTCAAGACAATAAATATTTCAGTAACATTACAATAATTAATATAATTGTCTATCTAACAATGAGTTAATGCATTAGTTAATGCATTAGTTAATGCATTCGTTAACGCATAACCAGACAGTAACTAATAGTTTGGTAAAATTAAAAATATATATAGGCCTATATAGGGTTAGGGTTTAGGGCAGTACTTCTCAAATGGTGGGGCGCGCCCCCCCAGGGGGGCGCAGAGCGATGCCAGGGGGGGCGCGAGTGACCTCGGGGAACATGCTTTTTTTTTTTTTTTTTTTTTTTTTTTTTTGCCGTACTAGAATAAAGTGTACTTGCACATCCACTCCGTGGGTGGCAGTGGCGCTCTCATTTTCAAAGTGCGTGCAGTATTTTTGAAGTAAGCAAGAGCACACGGAAGAGACTCATGCAGAGCTGGACTCACGCAGCGACCCACTGTCTTTCTCACGTGTCCGGCCGAGAAGTGCCGTTTTCGGCTTGGGATCGTCACGACCACCGCCCTCACCTACGGTTCTCCCTCGGCCGCCGAGAATGCGCTTTTTTCGGGCCGTTTGCCTTTGACTTTTAATATAGTGGGAAAATAGGAAAGACCACTGTTTACTGAGTCTAAAAATGATTATAGCGGAGAAGCCAAATCAGTTAAGACGCCACTTAAAGACATTAGACCTCAATCTCATTGACCTTTTCCCCCCCTTCTATTCAGTTTTGGTTTTTTTTCGGTCAAATTTTTTGGCATGTTGTCCTGAAGAGTAAATGTTTCTAATCAATTTGAATTTGTTATTATTTACTGATTTTATTACATTTTATTTTTCAGTATCAAATGGTCAAAAATGTACCTTGAGTGTATTTTTACAGTTTGGATGTGACTTTTTTTTTTTTTTTTTTTTAACTTCAGGCAAATTGATGCGCATTAAGTCTTTTCTGTTACAAGCAACACAATGTTAAAAAAGTTATACTTTATTATAAGTTGATCTATGTTACTTTTTTTCTTTAATAGAAAAAAAAAAGGACACAATGTTAGGCTGAGGCGTACTTATAATAGTAATATAGACGAATGATACTATTTACAGTGGCGGCAGAGAGTTGGGGGGGCGCGAAACATTTACGTCTTCCTTGGGGGGGCGTAACAGAAAATAATTGAGAAGCACTGGTTTAGGGTTACGGTTTGTTAACTTAAGCATTTATAATTTCTTAGTTAAGGGACACATGTGCTACACTTTACAATAAGGGTCCAAAAAACATTCAGTAATGGTTAATTAAGGTAAAAGTAATACTTATGAGGTACGTTCACGTGAAATAATACCATACTTAAGGTTAGGTTATAATATATATATATATATATATATATATATATATAATACATTATTTAACATTAATTCACATTTACATTAGAGCATTAATAAATAGTTATTAATGTACTGTATACTGGTACAAGTAAGTGATTATATTATTTTAAAATGAGAAATATTGCTCTGTGAGTCCTTGAGTACTGCTAACCTAACCTTAAGTATGCCGTTATTTCACGTGAACGTACCTCATAACTATTAATTAACCTTAATTAACCATTACTGAATGTTTTTTGGACCCTTATTGTAAAGTGTAGCACGTGTGTCCCTTAACTAAGAAATTATAAATGCTTAAGTCCCCCCCTCCCTTAAACTTTATTAACCATTACTGAATGCTTTTTGGACCCTTATTGTAAAGTGTAGCACATGTGTCCCTTAACTAGGAAATTAATGCTAAGTTAACAAACCCTAACCCCAAATCCAAAACCCTAACCCTATAAAGGCCTTTATATTTTTTTAATTTTACCAAACCATTAGTTACTGTCTGGTTATGCATTAACTAATGCATTAGCTAATGCATTAACACATGTTAATTATCATAATAATAAATGTTATAAATAGGCAATTATATTAATTATTGTAATGGTACCTAAACATTAGTTATTGTTTAAAAATGCATTAACTAATGTTAATTTAGGGACCCTTATCGTTAAAGTGTTACCGACAAAATACTGTAAACTCTTGTCCTTGGTTTATCTCTCTTGCACAGCTAAAGACAAACACACACATCTAAAAGGCAAACTGTCAGCTATGCAACAGCTGCAGTTCCTTTCTCTGCTCATCTGGGGAGCAGAAATTGTTATCATTTAACTTCAGTCCCTAATGCTCACTGTAAGAGAGAAAATTACTTTTTTTTTTTAACCTTATGAACAAAGCAGAAACATATGTCTTGGTTCAAAGTGGCCTTGAATAAAAAGACTATTTACACTCTTTGTAGATAGTCAGAAAGAATACATACAGTATATGTATAAGGCATACAGTATATGGGGTTGAGATCTGGAGACTGGCTAGGCCACTCGAGGACCTTGAAATGCTTCTTACGAAGCCACTCCTTTGTTGCCCTGGCTGTGTGTTTGGGATCATTGTCATGCTGAAAGACACAGCCACGTCTTATCTTCAATGCCCTTGCTGATAGAATGAGATTTTCACTCAAAATCTCTTGATACATGGCCCCATTCATTCTTTCCTTTACACAGATCAATCGTCCTGGCGGCGCATTGTGTTACTGATAGTAGCCTTTGTTACTGTGGTCCCAGCTCTCTGTAGGTCATTCACTAGGTCCCCCCCGTGTGGTTATGGGATTTTTGCTCACCGTTCTTGTTATCATTTTGACACCACGGGGTGAGATCTTGCATGGAGCCCCAGATCGAGGGAGATTATGAGTGGTCTTGTATGTCTTCCATTTTCAAATTATTGCTCCCACAGTCGATTTCTTTACACCAAGCGTTTTACCTATTGCAGATTCAGTCTTCCCAGCCTGGTGCAGGTCTACAATTTTGTCTCTGGTGTCCTTCGACAGCTCTTTGGTCTTGGCCATAATGGAGTTTGGAGTGTGACTGAATGAGGTTTGTTGACAGGTGTCTTTTATACCGATAATGAGTTAAAACAGGTGCCATTAATACAGGTAAGAAGTGGAGCCTCGTTAGAAGAAGTTAGACCTCTTTGACAGCCAGAAATCTTGCTTGTTTGTAGGTGACCAAATACTTATTTTCTACTCTAATTTGGAAATAAATTCTTTAAAAATCAAACAATGTGATTTTCTGTTTTTTTCCCCCCACATTCTGTCTCTCATGGTTGAGGTTTACCCACGTTGACAATTACAGGCCTCTCTAATCTTTACAAGTAGGAGAACTTGCACAATTGGTGGTTGACTAAATACTTATTGGCCCCACTGTATACTTTACAGACTATTTTCTAAATTGATTGCCCTACCATCTGAAGGGTTCTGCAGCACCAGACTCTCCAGCTGAGACCATTCACTGTGCAGCCTCTTCATGAGCTTGTAGGCATTCACCGGGTGAGCCAGATAGCCCTCTGGGTCCGACGTGGACACTCTGGTCAAGTCATCCAACTTCCTGGCCCAGCTTATACCAAATGCAAAAAGCTAATATTAATATCAGGGATGCATTGTACAGCACAAAAATGTGGCAGCAATGATCAGCTGGATTCCACCACCATGCCCTGACCTGCCACTACCAATTCATCATCATTATCAACGTCATAAATTTGCTTTACAAGGATTATTATTGCAATGTGTACTTTACCTTTTAATCTCAGCCAGTTTAGACTCCTCTGCTTTAATATACTCTCTGAGGGAGTGGACTAGCTCTTTCTCCGTGTACAGGAGGTCTGTCATCTGGCCTGCAGGCACAGACAAGACACACACACTGTATTTCCTGCTTGCGCTGAATCCAACTGCAGCTGACCATATGATTTTGAGGCTATAATGGAATGACATGCTTCATAAAAAAACTGCAAACATCCATTCATTGTGCAGCATACTTATCCCGGAGGAGAGAAGTGGACAATTCCATGGGATTTTTCAACCGTGGTAAATTCACCGCGGCTGCCAAGAAGAGGAACAACAGCCGGCTTTGCTTTCTGCTTGTACGCGTCACATAGGAACTGACCGACTAAGATGGAAGATCATGGCTTGCCTCAGTAGTACTCTGTTATTTGAAGTTTTGAACCCACCTATTGAAGTGAAGATCTCTGCTTGTGTGATCCAGCAGCAGCATAGTAGAAACCAGGAGACAGGAAATAGGAACCACCTCATTTTGTTGGATTGTGTGATGCAATTGCTGAATGAATGTATTAAATCACAAGAAGCTGCACCTGAAAAAAAAACAGGGAAAATAATTACATTTGAAATTAGGAAATGTGAAACTAAGTTCAGATAAAAAAAATATTCAACTTTTTTGGGATGTAATTGACCACGGTACGATATGCGATACAAGGATCACGATAACGATTATCTCACGATTAGGGCTGCAGCATAATCGAGTAATCAGATTAGCAACATTTAATGTGTTTTGAATAAATTTTAAGAGATCTAAAACAAAGGCTTGCTAAGATTGCACTTTCAAAAGAGCATTGAATGTGAATTCAAAATAAAATTCCCGAGGTTTTTTTTCAAACTATTGCACTATCCTTTCAAAAGAGCAATAAATGCATTTAAAAATAAAATACCTGAGCTTAGCCTCAAATGGTATAAAAATAATAATAAATGAGGATGTAAGTACAGCATGAAAACAACTGGCTAACTTGCATAGCAAAAGTCCGCTAGCTTAAATGCCATAAAATGCAAATTTTTTTTTTTTTACTACAATGCTCTTAATAAATCGTTTAAACACATATTCCCACAAAAAAACTGCTAAATATACTTCTAAAGAATGAATGCATAAATGATCATATTAGCTCAAACAAAAACTTACAACCTTATGTTGGTCTCAACAGGCAGCTGGATTCAGCCATGTTTGTTGAGTTATGTCATATCCACTGTTGCCACTAGAGGGTAGTGTATCAGCCCAAAACAAACTAAATGTGAACACTTTCAAAACAAACCATTACAACGCCACTCTAATTAAACGAATCCTCGAAGCATCAAAATTTGATTCGAACCTTTATTCTTCTTGAATTCCTTGAGTTGTTCGATTAATCGTTGCAGCACTATATGGCGATATACTAACAATTACCGGAACATGTTAAAGGAAATAATTCCGTTTATCACTAGTCCAATGTGTTTGGGAGGGTGGCAGTGAATAAACGAATGTCATCCCTACCACTTCCACGGATTGGACGTCTATAGCGGTCATTGGCAACCAATGAGTTTAACTAGGGGCCAAGTCATTTGCTGTTGATTTCCAGTCACTTCCTTTTGATTTTGGGGCATTTCTGAGTCACTTCCTGTTTTGGGTTACAGAGCGGGAAGTGACCCAGGAATGGTCCCAAATGAATAGGCAGTGACTCAAACTCAACAGGAAGTGAAATGCCCTAAAAATCGGAAAGCTCTAATACTCGTAACCCGGAGACTACCTGTATTTGGAAAACTTTGAAGTTGTTACATTTATCATTATTAAAGCATCTAGTGTGGCATCACAATACAGTGGTATGAAAAAGTATCTGAACTTTTTGGAATTTCTCCCATTTCTGCATAAAATCACCATCAAATCTGATCTGATCTTTGTCAAAATCACACAGATGAAAAAACTGTCTGCACAGCATCTCAATGGGGTTCAAGTCTGGACTTTGACTTGGCCACTCCAGAACGCTTATTTTGTTCTTCTGTATCCATTCTGAAGTTGATTTACTTCTGTGTTTTGGATCATTGTCTTTTTGCAGCATCCATCCTCTTTTAAACTTCATCTGTATGACAGACAGCCTCAGGTTTTCCAGCAAAACATCCTAATAAACTTTTAAATTCATTCTTCCATTAATGACTGCAAGTTGTCCAGGCCCTGAGGCAGCAAAACAGCCCCAAATCATGATGCTCCCTCCACCATGCTTCACGGTGAGGATTAGGTGTTGATGTTGGTGAGCTGTTCAATTTTTCCTCCACACTTCATGACGTGTGTTACTCCCAAACAATTCCACTTTGGTTTCATCGGTGTTTACAGAGATTTGGACTGTGCCAGTGATTTCTGTAAGTCCTTACCAGACAGTTTTGGGTTCTTTTTTACCTCTCTGAGTATTCTGCGCTGAACTCTTGACATCATCTTTGGTGGACGGCCTCTCCTTGGGAGAGATGCAACTGTGCCAAACTCTCTCCATTTGTAGACAACTTGTCTGACTGTCAATTGATGAACATCCAGACTTTTAGAGATGGTTTTGTATGCTTTCCCAACTTTATACAAATCAACAATCCTCGATCGCAGGTCTTCGGACTGTTCTTTTGAACAAGCCATGATGCACATTAAACAATGCTTCTCATCAAGATAATTCTTACCAGGTGTGTGTTTTATAGTGGGCAAGCCAGCTTTAAACCACTCATCAGTGATTGGGCACACACGTGACTATAATTGTTTGGTGAAAATTGGTTTCAATTGCTCTTCAATTCTCCTTAGGCAAAGGGTTCACTTACTTATTTTTCCCCCTTCTGTCACTGTTTGCATGCTATCCTCGTTTAAAATATGAAAACCTATAAATGTTTGGGTGGTTTTAGTTAAAGCAGACTCTGTTTTTACATCTGTGTGATTTTGACAAAGATCACATTTGATGGTGATTTTACACAGAAATGTGAGAAATTCCAAAAGGTTCAGATACTACTTAGTCCACAAACACACGTATAGGTATCATTTTAATACCCGTATCGGATTTTTGGAGGATGACAATATCGGGATATCGGTTATCAATTAAAAGTCATTATCGGATAACTCTATCGACAACATTTTGGGATACAAAGTATCACGATATATCACCATTTCAACATTTTGTCACACCCCTAACCAAAAAAGACTGTCATAGTTATAAGCTGTCCTTGTGGTCCTTGTGCAAAAAAATCCAACTTGCATTTGTTTTTTAAAAAGATTAGGCATTGGTCATTCATGCGTGATGCTTTGAATATACAGCATAGACTTGCCTGGCCAATAAAAGCAGAACGGCACTGCTTAGAAACAAGAATAGTTTTAAAATAGTTATTCTCAGTTTATAGACCCCACACAAATATACTGTAATTCTCACTATATTTGTTTTAGCAATTATTAATGAGGAGATATTCATGTATACTACACTAAGTGCATTCCTTTTTTGGTCCCTTTTCCAGTACTTTTAAGTCTGCTTGATGAATGTCACCCAAGAAGTCTAAGTAAATAAATCATTTCGAGCCATTACACAAGACCTTAGTAAATCTGTTTTATTGTGCATAGTTTGCCCTTCTCAAACACGAGACCAAATGACAGAAATTCCTGAAAAGATGGGAGTCCTGCTGTTTTTGAAATTCTGCTCCTAATGCGTCTTTTTTACCAGACGCAAGAACAGAATAACTGGAAATAAGAAGTTAAAGCAGCTTGCTATCCAAGACATTTGTGACTTTTCACTTTTGCCCTATTTTTTTCTTTTCACTTGTTGTTTTACAATGTTGTGCTTTGTCCAAGTTTGGAAATCAAACAATCACTTTGAATTTTAACTCAGTGAACTCTATCTGAATGCAATGTGTTTTGCAAACTGGGTATTTTTCCTCAAAGCATCTTGTTTTATTCAGCTGGGGAAAAAAATGGATGACTTCAGTGAATCAACGTGTTTTTGTTTCATGGCTGTTAGTGCTGCAACGATTAATCCATTAACTCGAGTATTTGATTAGAAAAAAAAAAAAGATTCAAATAAAATTTTGCTGCTTTGAGTATTCGTTTAATTAAAATGGCGTTGTAATGATTTGTTTTGAAAGTGTTTGCATTTAGTTTTATTGATTTGTAGGGGTGTAACGGTACACAAAAATCTCGGTTCGGTACGTACCTCGGTTTTGAGGTCACGGTTTGGTTCATTTTCGGTACAGTAAGAAAACAAAATGCAAAATATAAATGTGCTAGTTGTTTATTACACACCTTTGTGCTTTCAACAATAGGAACATTAGCCTATACAAAGCTAGAATTCTGCTCAAAAAGTAGTGGGTATTTAAAGATAATCCAACAACAATTTGCCTTTCAGACCCCGCGTATTGGTCAGCTTTCTTTCTGAAAGAAAGAAGAAAAAAGAAGTCCTGTGCTAAAGAGAAAACCAATCCCAATGACAAATATTTTAATATGTATTTTACAAATGAAATGCCTCAATGAATCATTATTTTTTCTTATGAACGGTTTTCAAAAGCCTTATAGGTGGATTTTCTCAAGTTAAAACGCCACTCAGAAATTAATAAATTTAATTGTGTAAGCAGGATCTGTGTATCATTCTTATTATTTAATTACGGGTGTTTTAGATCATTTCAATTTATTTTATTTAAAAGGGCTATTATTTATTTTATTATGTGTTTATATTTTACAAATGTGATGTAGTATTCATTTATATTGTATATTTTATGTTGTATAACTTGAATTCCTATGTGAAGATTAGTTCCTACTTGTTTTGTTGTGGTAGGAGGGTTTTGTATTGAACTCGGGGCTGTGTTGGTTATTATTATAGCAGAGAAGACAGCAGTAAATCAACAAAGACAAGACAACTGTGCCCCGATCTACCACTCAAGAGATCTGATGGACTCAAAAAGTGTGTTACGATTGCATATTAGTTTGAAAATCAGATCCACCGTATTTTTACACGAGTGACTTCCGGTCTGCCCGATCCTAGCTACCGGTAGTAGTATTGACGCAGGAGGGTCGCGTCTCGATGTCAAATAATAAACTGCCGTTCTTTTCGCGTGCGTCGTGTTGAGACGCTTCTGGGACGCGTCCGCACTGCGACTGATGTGCATTGGCTGATTGACTTTAACGCCCGCGTTTCACTATGTTCTCGCGGCGGCAACGTTGTCGCGCCGTTGACGTTTCTGGGTTATACTGTCCTACCGTGTTGGTCCTCATATAGTAGAGAAGACGGAGTAAATATAATCTACACAAAGAAACTGTAACCCGATCGAATCACAGCCTCGAAAAGTAAGGGTTACATTACGTCAGAAACTCGTTCGGTACGCCTCCGTTCCGAACCCAGCACCACGTACCGAAACGGTTGAATACAAATACACGTACCGTTACACCCTTATTGATTTGGGTGGATATACGACCCTCTAGTCTACCTCATTTCACGTGGCTGAATCCATCTGCTCCCTGTCAAGACCAACATAAGCTAAGTTTTTGTTTGAGCTAATGTTTTTTTTTAATGCGTTAGTAATTTGTTTACAGGTATATTTAGCCATTTTTTTGGAAATATGTGTCTGAACCATTTAAGAGCATTGTGGGGGGGGGTAGCATTTTATAGCATTTAAGCTAACAGATGTTTGCTATGTAAGTTAGCCAACCATTGTTTTGTTGTACATAGATCCTCATTTATTTACTTATTTTTTTATACTGTTTGAGGCTCAGCGCAGGTTTTTTAATTTATGTTACTAATCCGATTACTCGATTATTCGAACTAAATAGTTCATCAATTAATCGACTACTAAAATAATCGATAGCTGCAGCCCTAATGGCTGTATTATAATGTTGGCTAAACCTTGCTAAAAATATGAACGAAATGTACTTAAATAAAGAAAGATTTTTACCCAAACTTTGTACTTTTTTATGTGTTTTTTCCCCAAATTTACAGATAAACTGCGGCATGCAAAAGGGAAATATCCTGGACCCTGGTGCTTACATGAATACATATCATGCATGCCTTGGTTATCAGGGGATCGAAGTAAAGAAGAACATGTTAGAACCTGCTTTTATAGGTATGTAAATCACTGAAAATGATCATAGATGAAACATTAACAGTAACTTGCCGCTACAATTTTGCACAGCCTTAATGTTTACAGTGCCTAAAATGTGATGCATTTTCATTTGCCTATTGTAAAGTACGATTGTTTTTTTTCCCCACCCAATCAAGCTCGATATATTTAATTGTTATATTTAAGACAGTGGTGATTGCTCTAAGACTGCAAGAGAAACTCAGCTTCCTCCAAAATGTAAAAAATAAGCGATCAAATGTACTGTTGTGTGCATAGGCGGAGATTGAGGGGGGTTTAGTGACCCCCTGGTGGATCTGGTGGTTCCAAACGATTTTTTAAGCCATTCTTCACTTAGAATACCCTCTAACTTTTTTAGAGATGATGGCAGTGGAAATCGATATCTTAATCGAATCTCTAAAACTGACCATTGATTGTGCCGGCCATATGAGATGCTCAAGTTCATTAGAATGTTCCTCATGCCGTTTTTGAACAATTATGTTCAATGGTTATGATGCCAAAATGTTAGGTGTTTCAATTATTTTGTCCTACCCCTGTTTATAATATATATATATATATATATATATATATATATATATATATATATATATATATATTAGCGCTGGCCAAAGGTATTGGCACCCCTGCAATTCTGTCAGATAATGCTCAATTTCTCCCGGAAAATTTTTGCAATTACAAATGCTTTGGTAGCGATATCTTCATTTATTTTGCTTGCAGTGTAAAAAACACAAAAGAGAATGGAATTTTTTAAAATATCATAATCATTTTACACAAAACTCCAAAAATGGGCCGATCTAAAGTATTGGCACCCTTGAAAAAAAATCATGTGATGCTTCTCGAATTTGTGTAATTAACAGCACCTGTTACTTACCTGTGGCACATAAGAGGTGGTGGCAATAACTAAATCGCACATGCAGCAAGTTAAATTGGATTAAAGTTGACTCAACCTCTGTTCTGTCTCTTTGTGTGTACAACATTGAGCATGGAGAAAAGAAAGAAGACCAACGAACTGTCTGAGGACTCTCTGAGCAAAATTCTGAGGAAGCATGTGCAATCTCAAGTTTACTAGTCCATCTCCAAAGACCTGAATGTTCCCATGTCTACCGTGCGTGGTGTCATCAATAAGTGTAAAGCCCAGAACACTGTAGCTAAACTCCAAAGATGTGAACAGAAAAGAAAGTAAGAGAGTAGTTTTTAAAAGCCTCAGGAATCTTTCGAAGGGGTTTTGAGTTAATTCGTTGATTTAGATTATTAGGTTAGTAGCTTCTTTAGAGTACCTTTTCATGATATGCTAATTTTTTGAGATAGGGAATTTTGTTTTTTCTTGACTTTTTTTTGCCAAAATCATCAATATTAAAACAATAAAAGGCTTGAACTACTTCAGTTGTGTGTAATGAATCTAAAATATATGAAAGTCTAATGTTTATCAGTACATTACAGAAAATAATTAACTTTATCACAACATGCTAATTTTTTTAGACGGACTATGGGAAAAAACTGGAAGTTTATTTCAAGCAAATTAAACCTACCCTTGGTGACGTCACAACAATAGTAGTTTCTAGACTAGGGTCCCAACTTATTTGGGTGGCACGGGTAAAAAAAGATCATTTCTAGTGACAGCAGCAGCAATTGTGTTTTCTATGTGGATTTAAAGAGTGCTAATGTGTCAAAAGGTGCTCCAGGCAAAAGTCGTGTTTGAGTAGCTGTGGTGCACGTAAGTATTTGATTTTTTATCATTTGCTATGTAAAGTATGACAACGACATCCCTGTAGCTACTCACAGTGACCTAAACTAACATGTCGGAAACAAAACGCATGTGTAAAACACAAGTTCATGTTATGTTCCGAACTCCTGTTCTCTGGCTTGTAAGCCCCCGGAGTTGGACCGAGCCAGTGTGTAACCATGCATGCATGTTCGCAATGAAAACGAGAGGAAACAACAGAAATAACCCAAAGTGGCTAATGGGGGCGTTAGGAGGTTATCTGTGTATTCTTACCTTCGTCTGTTGGGGTTCGGAAATGTAGTTAGCACCCTTGGGTGAAGATGACGGAGAAAGGGGTGCGAAAGTGCCGCTGCCACGTACAGAACCTCCTGGAAGATGCCGTAATATTATAATAAATGCGCAACGGTATCGGGTTTCCGAGGGGGTTTTTTGTGTTGCATTTGAGGCAACTCGTAAATTTCAGTGTCTCAATATTAAATCTAATCTAACATAAAATATTCAAAGGCAGTATTAGAATGTCAAATACGATATCATAATGGTTTTTTAAAAATGACAGTGGTTGTATTTTGTAACTTGTTGGCTCCCAAAGACGATGATAGACGCCCAGTCCCTTTTTATTGATCGAGGCAGTGAAACTTGAAAGTACCCCTAGAGGGAGCCAGAGTACCAGTTAAGTTGCGGTACTAAAAGCTAGTTTATGTCATTGATGAAATGGGAAAGAAATGCTTTAATTTTAATAGTGAGTGTGTAATGGTTCTGTTTCTAAAATTAGCGTAGAGTTGAAGATATGTGCCTGCGTGCATGAATGCGTACGTTAATGACCAGTGTGTTTTGGTCTACAGAAACCTCAGTTCAGCCTATTTGGGTAAACACGGTAGTGTTCTACATGCAACCAGTCACGTTTACAGTGTGTATCTTGTGTTTCCATGGCTTCTTTGGATGTTTTTTTTTTTTAAATTGAACAATACAAAAAACTAAAACTACAACAATACAAAACAACAATTTCACTCAAAATATATATACATAATTAACATTTTTACATTTTCTTTTTGACATAGACAAAAACAATAAACTATACAGTCATGGGAAAAAATTAGGACACCCCATTAAGTATTCAGTTCTTTACTAAGAAACGTTCACATATTATTGTCATTTTGTTTTTCTTATCTCTGGAAAAGAAAGTGCTTTCATTGCAGGTAAATGACAAAAATTAACATTGTTTTACTCAATAAACCAAATATATCAACAAAAATGCATATTCTAACTGAGGAAAAAGTTAGGACACCCTGCCACCTAATAGCTAGTGTTACCGTCTTTAGCTGAAATAACTTCAATGAGACGCTTTTTGTAGCCATCTACGGTTTTTGACATCGGTCTAAGGAAAGTTTGCCCCACTCTTCAATGCAGAATAATTTCATGTTGATGTTTGATGGGTTTCTTGCATGAACAGCTCGTTTCAAGTCGCCCCACAGCATCTCAATAGGATTAAGACCTGGGCTTTGACTCGGCCACTCCAGGACTATCCATTTCTTCCTTTTCAGCCGGTCCTTGGTGGATTTGTGCACCTCCCATGAAGGTTAAACTTGTGAAGTCTCTTTCTGATTGTAGAGGTATGCACTTTCACATCAACAGTAGCAAGAGCCTGCTGTAGGTCCCGTGATGACATTTTAAGGTTTTTGGAGACTTATTTTGGCATCTTGTGGTCTGCTCTCGGGTTGAACTTGCTTGGACAGCCAGACCTGGGCATGTTGGCAGTTGCTTTGAATGTCCTCCATTTGTAGACTATTTTCCAGACAGTGGAATGGCTGATTTTATATTCTTTTGAGAGCTTTTGAAATCCCTCACCTGACTCATAAGCATCTACAATCTTCTTTCTGGAAGCCTCAGACAGCACCTTTGATCTCACCATGGTGTTTTCTCTCACTTCAACAGTCAGGGGCACACCAAACTAAATGTGAGTTTTGAATCAGTCAAGCCTCCTTCAAAACACTGGGCAATGATGTTCTAATTTTGTGCACCTGATGTGATACACCTATGTGTGATTTTAGCCATTTTAATTGGGATTGAATGTGGACGTATCGTAATTTATTCCTCAACAAAAATTGCTTTTATTTACAACTAATTTTTTTAAAAAGTGATTTTTTTTTTCAGTTTTAATTGTTCCGTTCTATTACTTGAATCTGTCAAGATTTTTAAAATTGATATTAAATATCCACATGACCAAATATGTTAGAAAACACTCAGGCTTCCATAGGTTCTCCTAATTTTTCAACATGACTGTGAATGTTACTTATTTGTTAAGTATTTCTGAATGAATATCAATTGCAGGCGTGCTTTTTCGTTTGTTATCACAATAACTGACATGAAACGTACAGTCAACTTCAATCAAGAATAAAGTTTAGGATTGAATTTTGAAATTTAGATTCGTGGATATTAAATTCTCCCAACATTATTATATAAAGATTCATGAGTCCAACATTATTATATAAAGATTCATGAGTGTAAATATTTGTTTTTAACTTTGGAATCAAATACATGGCTTTTTTGGATGGACTCACTGAAAGATTTGACATGACGTCCAATGTAACAATGTGCTTTTGCTTGTTATGACGTCCAATGTAACAATGTGCTTTTGCTTGTTTTTTTGTTTTTTTTCACTTTCATCCATTGTGATCAAGGTGTGAAAAACATAACAACATAAAACAGATTTACAATTTTGTGCATTTATATGGCGAAAATAGAAATGCCTATTATTTGCCCAGCATGTGTCACTGTATACCAGCACATGCTTATTATATGAAATCTGAGAAATTTATGCTATTGATTAATCATTAAAGTACTGTATACTGTAAGTGTTAGAGAAAAAAAAAAGAAAATAAATATGATGAGAAGCAATCCATACTAACATGGATCCCTTCAGTGCTGCAACGATTAATCTGTTTACTTGAGTATTCGATAAGAAAAAAATACTCGAATTAAATTTTGTTGCTTCGAGTATTCGTTTAATTAAAGTGGCATTGTAATGGTTTATTTTGAAAGTGTTAACTTTTAGTTTTATAGATTAGGGTGGAAACACTGCCCTCTGCATCATTTTACATGGCTGAATCCAACTGCTCCCTGTTAAGACCAACGTAAGCTAAGTTTTTGTTTGGGCTAATGTTTTTTAATGCTTTGTTAATTCAGTTAAAAGGTATATTTAGTCATTTTTTGTGGGAATATGAGTCTGAACCATTTGTTACGAGCATTGTTAAAAAAAAAAAAACGTTAGTATTTTATAGCATTTATGCTAGTGGACTTTTGCTATGTAAGTTAGCATATTGTTCTTTTGTTGTACAAAGATCCTCATTTATTTATTTTTTTATACCGTTTGAGGCTCATCCCAGGTATTTTAATTTTTCATGTTCCATATCCGATTACTCGATTATTCGAACTAACTAGTTCATCGATTAATCGACTACTAAAATAATCGATAGCTGCAGCCCTAGATCCCTTAGTCCCCGACGATTAGGTTGTTTTGATCGATTATAAGTAAGTAAATATTCATTTTCAATCTTGACAGAATAAATGCCATGTAATTCATAAAGAACGCAATCGCATCTTTATTAAAACTCAAGGCACATATGTTAAACTTAAAGCAAAAAAAAAAAATTATGTCACAAAATAAATATTCAAATGGTTACTTTGCTTTTAGCAATACCAATAATGCAGTTTGCATGTCATTTATACAACAAGCCTTAAAGGCCCTGACATACATATACAATACTGTACCTACTTGAAAACAATGTAAGCCAATTAAATGTGGAAAAAGAGTCAAAAAATGACCACAGAAACACAAGAAATGAACACATGAACGACATTCACAATAGCACATACTGACTTTACATCATTAGATCAAAACAAAACAGGTGAAGGGGCGTGAAATCAAATCCTTCAATAACAAATAATAATCGAAAACAAAGACCGCAACAATTGTGAAATTACTGTACATCCAAACGTCACGCTGAACAACAATTCTGAACTGTAGTTTTGATATCCCGACATTTTTCATCACAGTCTTTTTCTTGCAATATGCCGCCTTTTTCGGATTTAAGCATTGAATTAAGCAGTTGCACAGGACAAAACAAAGCTTTTACAATGCTGAATACTGTAAGATAATAACAACATGAAGTTAAGGATTGGGGGAATGCAGAGTGCTTATGCCTCTCTCCTTTCACAGTCCTTCTGCTTCGTTTATCCTTTTCACAGTTGTGCGGTGTACTTCCACAGCACACAGTTTAAATATTGCTATGTCTGTATGTGCAGTATACATAAATCCGACAAAAATAATATAGCGAAACAGCATTTATCGGTTTGCACGCTGGTGTCTCTGCACCACTCTGTTCTTCCATCGTGTTGTCATTATTAGACAAAAGCCTCTGGGACGTCGGAGCCATTTATTTTGATGTATATTTTGGCGTTATTCTCCTTTTCATGCCGCTCTTTGTGGAGACTCTGTCTGTAGCAAACCAGGTAGAGGGGCAGTAGGAATCCCAACATGCTAAGAGCCAGCAGGCCAATGTTAACCTAAATGGGGTGATATCAGAATTAGCTCCTTCCACAATGTTTGGGCGTGTGTATGTGTTAACGTACCCAGAATGGATCTCCCTCTAGGGGTCCCATCATAGCCAAGAAGAGAGGTTGCTGCAGCAGAGCAAATACAGCACTGACTAGTGACTGCATACCTGTTAGGCTGCCAAACTGTGAAGATGGATACCTGGCGTAAAACAACAAGTACATTTAGTACATCTATTTAAAAAGTGATTAAGATCGTAGTAAAGGTAGATGTTGATGGTGAAATGGTAAAACTTACACAGCAGCATAAAGGCCACCGACGGCCGAGTGAATGAATCCTCTCACCACAGTGTGTAAGATAAATGACACAATCTGAAATAGGAGGGGAGTTGAGGAGGTTGGTGACTAAAATGAGCATGCTAAAGGAAATAAAATGACTGAAAAGTAGACCTGCCATGTGTAATTGCATTCTGAGACAATGTTGAAATAAGACTTACTAGAAATTCAAATAACTGCTCACCTGGAGGGGAAGGTTTGGTATCAGGCAAGTGACCCCGAAGCCCACTAAAAGGACATTCGTAAGGACAAACGCTCGCAGGGCATTGGTCACCTTTTGGGTCTTTCTGTCTCTTCGTTTTGTCTTTGGTTCATTCCTGTTGATGATATCCCAGTTACTTAATGTTCTAAGCCTTATTAGTCATGTTTAGTTGAGAATGTATCATAAGCTTTTTACACATTATTACACAGACAATTGGACTTGAATCACAGTGACTCGGACTTGAGTCGTCCCAAATTTGATGACTCGCAACTCAACTCAGACTTGAAGAAAAAAAAAATCAACTCGGACCTGACTCGCTTGAGCTGGGATGTTCCAAGATTCAAGACTCGACTCAACTTGAGAGGCAATCACTCAAGACTCGATTAGACTTGACTCAAGAAACATTAACTCCAGACTCGACAAGCTGACTCGAAAAACTAAAACACTTTAATGCTGGTTTATTTCTTGCAGACTGTATTGCGTAGTTTTTGTTGTTGTTTTTTGTTACATTGACCTACATCAACAGTAAGGTTTCTCTCAAAGATAAACCTGAGTACTTTGTAGGTGGGCTGGGGAACAATGGTGAAGGCCTTGACTAACCTGTGACTCTACTTGGCTCGACTCGACAACATTTTGACTTGACACGACTCATCTTTACAACCTTTTGACTCTGCTCGACTCAACATGACCTCGAGACTTGACTTGACATAACCTTATGACTCGACTTGACACAACCCGTCTTTACAACCTTGTGACTTTGCTCAGCTCGACATGAACTCAAGACTCGACTTGACTCGACATAACCTTATGACTCGACTTGACATGACTCGTCTTTACAACCTCATGACTCAGCTTGACACAAAATGGGCTCAAGACTTGACTTGACTCGACATAACCTTATGACTCCACTTGACACGACTCGTCTTTACAACCTCATGACTCAGCTTGACTCGACACGACTCATCTTTACAAACTCATGACTAAGCTCGACTGGACTCGAGATAACCTTATGACTTGACTTGACACAACTTCGTCTTTGCAACCTCATGACTCAGGTCGACACGTTATGAGATCAAGACTTGACTCGACATAACCTTATGACTCAACTTGACCTGACTTGTCTTTACAACCTCATGACTGAGGTCGACACGATATGAGATCAAGACTCGACTCGACATAACCTTATGACTCAACTTGACCTGACTTGTCTTTACAACCTCATGACTCAGCTCGACTCGACTCGAGATAACCTTATGACTTGACTTTACACGACTTCGTCTTTGCAACCTCATGACTCAGCTCGACTCGATATGAGATCAAGACTCGACTCAACATAACCTTATGCCTCAACTTGACACGACTTGTCTTTACAACCTCATGACTCAGCTTGACTCGACTCGAGATAACCTTATGACTTGACTTGACACGACTTCGTCTTTGCAACATCATGGCTCAGCTCAACTCGACACGAGCTGAAGACTCGACTCGACATAACCTTATGACTCGACACGACTCGTCTTTACAACCTCATGACTCAGCTTGACTCGACACGACTCATCTTTACAACCTCATGACTCAGCTCGACTCGAGATAACCTTATGACTCGACACGACTCGTCTTTACAACCTCATGACTCAGCTTGACTCGACTTAACTCGACATAACCTTATGACTCGACTTGACACGATTTGGTCTTTACAACATCTTGGCTTGGCTCGACTCGACATGAGCTCAAGACTCAACTTGACTCAACATGACCTTATGACTCGACTCAACTTGACTCGACATAACCTTATGACTCGACTCAACTTGCCCACAACAGGTAAGACTTGGGAGTTGGGACTTAATTGTGACTTGGATCATAGTGACTCGTACAATTGTCTTTTATTACATACTACTCAAATTTACGTGAACAAGACTCACTTGCTGCCGGTGTCCTTTGATTCCTCGCCATCATCACAGTCCTTTAACTTCCAGTCCATAATCTGACCAATCACAGGTGTGGTCATGAGGCAAAGCAGCTGAAGCACGCCGAAGATGGATGAGTACAAACTCACTGTGAGGATCAAGGTCATAAAAAATACTTGTGTTATTTAATAACAATAAACAAAAGAATGATGAAGCATTTAAAAACTTTAAATATGAACTGCAGACTGTAAGTTATGGTTAGTTCGTTATTAGTTATTATCATGAAGCGGGAACTAGTCCAAAGTTTTCCAACACAAAACTGAAGTGGACATAAAAATAAAAAAAACAAAGGGCAAATTTATGAAGCGTAACATGAAAGCTAAGAAGTGCAAAGCTGCTTATGTGGTATGTACTTGTGAGGGCAATTTCAGCGAACAAGCAATGATTAATAGCGGTTTCAAGCTAAAGCTTAATGACATTTCTTAGGACTCAGCAGTGTAAACATGCCTTACGAGCTGAGGTCAAGTTAAGAACAAAAGCAGCTCCGAAAAAAGCACATTGTTAGAGGTCTTTAAACGTAGCTTCTAAATGTTAAATAAATGCTAGCACACTGAAAGAATAAGAACTGATGAAGTGATAATTGCTATTTATGTACTACGCTGCTAAATGTTAAATAAATGTTAATTTTTTGAAAGAACAATGGTCGGCTGGGTTATTGCAAAAAGGGTGACGGTGTCATTTGGAATCTTACCAACTTCCATTCTTTCCACTGAAAACCAAAGATTGCGGATTACTATTATTCTTTAGTTTTAATGATCAGACAAACAGCATTCAAAAAGTATACATACATTAGGGGTGGGAACCTCTGAGCACCTCACGATATGATACGATTCGCGATACAAGGCTTGCAATAACATGATCTTACAAGATGGCGATACAACAATTTTCGATACATTGGTCAGGAAATCATTCTAGAAAATTCTACAAAACAACTAATAACCAGGAAAAACAAGCTATTTTTATCCTTCTGCTGTGAGTATATCACGAGTAGACGTCCAATCCGTTTGAAGTAGGAGGGTGGCAGCTAATGAACATCAAACGAAATGGACGTCTACAGCCGTCAGTGGTAGCTAATGCTCGGCAATGAGTTCATTTTGGGTGCATTTTACGTCATTTTCTGTTAATTTTCAGTCACTTCCTTTCACTTTTGGGGCATTTACGGATCACTTCCAGTTGATTCAGTGTCATTGATGGTGCTCGACGTTCAATCCAGTCAAAATGAATTGGATGTATAGTGCCGTCAATGACAGCCAGTGAGCTAGCGTAGACACGATTCTTGCTAGCAACCTGCTGGTTCCATTTTTTTGTATGCGTGTGATACCTTTTTATAATGGCATAACTATTCTTGGTGGGAGCATATCGCTAACATTCTGGGCTACAAAGTATCGCGATATATTTCTGTTTTGATATTTTATCAGACCCGTAATACATAGATATATACCATAAATTTCGGACTATAAGCCGCTACTTTTTCCCCTCATTTTGAATCCTGCGGCTAATAGTCCAGTGCGGCTTATTGATTTATTTGCGTTAATAGGTAACACAACAGCATCATAAGACTGTCATAATTATGACATGACACTATAATGGGCATTAATGAATGCTTATGACAGATGTTATTAAGTGTCCTCCGGCAAATTATGTCACTAACTCCATTTATGTCCAGCTCAGCTCTTTTACATCCATCGTCTTATGACAGTCTTATGGCACCACTGTCAAATAACGTGTTACCAAATACCATAAATAGCAAATGATGAAACAACTGGTACAGTAACTGAAGAAATGTATAGCACAGAACATGAATTTTAATTGTTATTTACATCTGTAGCGCTGCAATGCATGCTAGGAGGCATGTTGGACAACAACAATGTTGACAGCAGGTGGTCAGCAGAAGTTGACTGTCTCCCCAAGGGAGCAGTGACGGCCAAATGAAGCTTCTTGAAGCAATGAAGCTTTGCAGCCAATTGCTTCAAAGCTTCATGGTGGTTCATTTGGTTTTATGACAGTTTAATGAGGCCTCTATCAAATACAGTGTTACCGGTTTATATCTTTTGGCATAAATATCCCATAATACAGTGAGGACAGCTGTGGCTTATAGTCCAGTGCGGCTTATCTAGAAACAAATGCTGTTTTCGTGTCGAATTTGGTGGGTGACGGTTTATAGTCAGGTACGCCTTATCGTCCGAAAATTACGGTCATCAAAATGGTCCTATGAGAATGTGTGTTCGTATTACATAATAATGTATAACCCACAGTTCCAAAAGTGATCGTGCACTCTAAACCAGGATCAGTTGATTCCACACAAATAAAAGAACCCTAACCTGTGTTGAGATCACCATCACTGAGCACCTCAAGAACGCTGTTCATGGCTCCCATGTAGAACAATAGACGCAGCTGAGTCACAGACATGGTCACCAGGCTCAGCAGGAAAATCGGGGTGGTGATAGTTTTCAGGAATGAAGGGGCTGCAGAAAAGAAGACATAGCTCATGAGGATGAACAATAAAGGTGAATGACTCATGGCAGCATTTCTTACACTCCTCTTTGGGCTTTCCGTCTAATTCCAGGTCCATCGTAGAGAGGCAGAGCTTGCCCTCCTTGGTGGGCAAATCTTTCTGCACCAGGCTGTTGCCCACACTGAGTCGACGACCCACTGTGGTCACTTGGCGGTAGAACTGTTTGCCTGTGATTTTGTGGTCGAAGCCGAGCCAGCTGAACTTGATCTTGACACTGAGATAAAATGGCGAGAGAGCACCAATGATTAGCTTTTTAAGGACAAATTTATGAAGATTTATACAGTATATGACTTTCAATGCATAAATCCTTACACATGGAGTGAACTAATTTCATTTACAAATGTGCTGGGCTCTACTAATCAGTGGTGATTGCCTTAAGACTGCAAGGGAAGCTCAGCATCCCCCAAAATGTCAAAAAAATAAGTGTTTAAATGTATACTGTTGTGTGTACCGTAATTTTTAGACTATAAGGCGCACCTGACTATAAGACGCCACCCACAAATTTGACACAAAAATGGCATTTGTTCATAGATAAGCCGCACTGGACCATAAACTACTGCTTTCCTCACTGTATTTAGGGATATTTACACCAAATGATATTTACTGGTAAGACTTCATTTGACAGCGGCATCATTAAACTGTCATAAGACCAAATGAACCACCTTCAAGAAGGTTCATTTGTTCATCACTGCTCCCTTGGGGGGGGCAGTCAACCTCTGCTGTCAACATTTTTGTCTTCCAACATTCCTCCTAGCATGCATTGCAGCACTACAGATGTAAATAACAATCAAAATTCATGCTATATGCTAATTAATAATCGGATAATCGAGTAATCGGATTAGGAACATTTAATATGTTGCAGAATCAATTTTAGGAGATGTGAAACAAAGGCTTGCTAAGATTTCATTTTCAAATAGAGCATTACATGTGAATACTAAATAAAATACCAAATTTGAATACATTGAAATATCTGCGCTGAGCCTCAAATGATATAAAAGTAAAATTTAAAAAAAAGAACAAATTGGCTAACTTGCATAGCAAAATCCCGCTAGCTTAAAAGCTACAAATACTGACGTTTTTCGGCTACATGTACAGTACCTATAAACGAAATTATGAATGCATTGAAAAAAACATTTTAACTCAAACATAAACATACCTTACGTTGGTCTTATCGGGGAGCAGCTGGATTCAGCCATGTTAAATGAGTTATGTCACATTCACTGTTGCAACTAGAGGGCAGTGTACCCACTCAAATCAATAAAACTAAATGCAAACACTTTCAAAACAAACCATGACAACGCCACTCTAATTAAAAAATTCTCAAAGCAGCAAAATTTGATTCGAAGCTTTTTTCTTATTGAATTACTCGAGTTAATCAAGTTATTATTGCAGCATTACAATTTCCATTCCGTTGTCCGGAGTTGAACAGGAGACTTTCATAATCGTCCTGGTGACACTTGCTTTGTTAAAAACGACTAGGGAAAATTTAAGCTTCTATGTCTGGTGTTTTTTTCATTGTAGCTGCTTGTGTTTGGAGACTTGACTTCTGGCACTTTAGTTTCTTTCCCTATTGAGCAGCGGGTGCCGCTGTGCCCTCCACTGTCACAAAGCTCTCATAGGTGGACACACTTTGAGCTTCACCTCATTGAAAGACTAGCATCCGCCACTACTACTGATTTTCCATTTGTAACCTTGAAGCAAATGTCAATAATTCTGTAATAGCAACATATTTGTTGCGTGTCACTGCGATCATCAAGGCAATACTAACGTGTAGTCCATGTCCTCTGGTCCTGGGAAGGGTTCCAGGGGCCAGTTGAAGAAGCAGTTCAAGAAGACCAATCCAGCACATGCTGCCCACACCACCAGAATGGTGATGAATGGTACACCAAAGTCATAGATTACCTGCGAAAAGTGACAACCATGGTGAGAATAGTTCTGACCTGAATAGTGAATAAATTTCCTTTTACCTTGACACCAGGGAAGGTCACTGCAGAGGATGCATAGGATCCAATCATCAGGGCGATAAAAGTGGAACGCAAGTCCCCAAACATGTTAGGTAACTGTTGAAAGGGAACCATTAAAAGCACTTTTAGCATTTAAGCTAAACCCTTTGCGGTACTGCTTGTGCTCCATACTTTCTGTATGTGTAACTGTTCAGCAAAATTCAAACACACTATAAAAACATTTTTTTGTGGGTAGTAATTATGATCCATATAAATTGGATAAATTATAAGTATTATAAGTATTTAGGTAAGCAACTGAACTGTAATAAATTGGTTAAAATGATCTCTCTTTTACCCGATTTTAATCAGTAAAAATTTCAACTTGAACAAACAAGATAATATTTATCCAAAATATTAGATGTGTGCTCAAGGCTGCGCATGCGCAAATGAGTCTTGTATGAAACTGAAAGGAGGACCATTTAATTTGGCAGGACAGTCCAACTTGGATAGCATCATACAGTAGAAGGTAAGTTTGAACGTACTGTTAAAGACCCAGTGACGACCCATCTTCAGCTTTCTTGCAGAGGGCAACAGATTTTTATTTTAAATATTCTGGTATTTCAAAGCATTCATGATGCCATGCACCCTAACAAGGTTCCCAGGGCCTTTGGAAGCAAAACAGCCCCACAGCATCACTGACCCACCCCCATACTTCACAGTGGGTATGAGGTGCTGTCTACACGCCAACAAGCTGTTTGGGAGGCATGCACGGAGAAAACCTTTCTCTCACTCACAATCATAAACGCAAACGTCTGGAGTTCGCCAAGCGGTATTGGGGCTTCAACGGGGACCGTGTGCTTTGGTCAGATGAGACCAAGATTGAGCTTTTTGGAACCAAACACTCTAAGGCTACGTTCATACTACAGGTCTTAATGCACGAATCCGATTTTTTCGTGTTTTTCCGACTCGAGTGAGGCATTAACTTGATGGTCTGAACGTGACAAGTCGCATAGAACTGGACCATTTCAAATCCGATCTGGGTCACTTTCGTATGTTGTTCAAATCCGATCTGGGCCACATTTTTCCAGACTGTCCCGGCGGTCTGTACTGTCCAGTCTCTCAAATCGGAATTCATGCAGCAATTACGTCATCAAAAAGCGAAAGAGACGCTACGGTAGTGGTGCAGCTGTGCGTCATTAGCGCCTAGCTTGCCTTGAACACGGCTTTTAAGGAAGGGTCGGACTTGACAACAGTCAAAAAAGTAAAAATGGGTTGAGGTTAAGCCTGAGAATGATCGGTTTTCTGTCTGCTCCATATAAGCAATATTTCAACATTGCTTACATGGCCGAGAGTCGGGGCAAACTGCCCGTGTGTGCGTGTGACATAAACGGACAGTGCGTGCATGCTATCTATCCATATACTTTGAATATAAGCCTAAACTGTGATTATTTATGTCTGTTATTTGTGTCCTCTTTTTAAAAAGCAAAATATGATATCCCTGGAATGACAGATGACAGCCAGCATGTGTGGTCATTTGTTTTGATGCTTCTGCGCATGCGGGTCGTCTTGATCAGCGCGTGTCGGACTGCGAATTAGTACGCATGCGTAATACTTGAATGGTCTCAATGGACAAAGGCAGTCTGAACAGGCACGCCAAAAAAACAGATATGGCAAAAAAATCGGATTTGTGCATTAAGACCTGTAGTATGAACCTAGCCTAAGTGGGTCTGGCGTGCCACGAAAGACGCGCATGCTGAAAAGCACCTGATACCCACTGTGAAGTATGGGGGTGGGTCAGTGATGCTGTGGGGCTGTTTCGCTTCCAAAGGCCCTGGGAACCTTGTTAGGGAGCGTGGCATCATAACTGCTTTGAGATACCAGGACATTTTAAATCAAAATCTGTTGCCCTCTGCCCGAAAGCTGAAGATGGGTTGTCACTGGGTCTTTCAGCAAGACAATGACCCTAAACATATGGCCAAATCTAACCAGAAATGGTTCACCAGACACAAAATCAAGCTCCTCCCATGGCCATCTCAGTCCCCAGACCTTGTTTTGTTGGCAAAAGGGGGTTGTACAAAGTATTAACACCAGGGGTGCTAATAATTGTGACACACATTATTTGATGTCAAATATTTTTTTCTTTATGTGGGATTTTTTCCCCACTGGATGAATGCACTTGTATTGAAGGTTGGATTTTTCTCTTTTTTTTTTTCCATTAAGGTCCCATAAATAATTATGGAGGGCACTGTATATTCAAAAACACGAATTAATGGCGGAAGACATCCAAACAGTTTTGACTGGAATGGGTGAGCAAATGGTCTGTGGCGGCCACAGAGTTAAATGGATAGTTCAATTTCAACATCTAAGAAAGTGAGGAACATGGGTGGCACGCATTTAGAAATAAACATATTAACAAGCAGTTCTGTTTCGAGAGACTGAACAATAACAAGCGCTTTGAATTACATAAGAGATGGGATAGAGAGAAAAAGTAGAGGGGCGCCTCCGTGGCGATAAACCAGCGATTGCTACTGGCTGTTGCCCAAGAATTTAAAGGCCAGATTATATGCTTGTATCGGTCTAAGGTGGAGTCACATAATAATTAACCAAACACTTTAGGTTTTCATATTTATATGTTGTGTGGATGGAGGTGTAGCTCACTGAGAAAGCAAGAGCTCTTATTTATTTATTTTTTTATATATATACAGTGGTGGAAATGTTATACAGTATGGACAGATTTACAAGAGTAGAGCCCCTCTGCAATGAGCAGCATCGCCATGGTACACTTTTGGACCGCCTGCCTCCTTATAGGCTCTAATGTTGGCAGAGACGGTGAGCAAAAAGGAAAAGAATGCAATGACGGTCACTGTTGTGAAATCTTGTTGTTGTCCGCACTGGCTCTGAGCCATGTTTAATTCCCAGTACGGGCAAAGCTGGCAACAACTAAAACTGGAACTGACTGGAAGTGGTGTAAAGCTTTTTTTCCCTCTTCATTATTTTGTACACAACATGCTGTAAGCGATCATTGGGGTGTGACAAAATATCGAAAAGGTGGTATATCGCAATACTTTGTAGCTCAAAAGGTTTCGATATACGTACTCTTGGACGTCTACTAGTTATAAACTCATTCCAATTCACAGCAGAAGCTTGTTTTTCCTGTTTATTACTTGTATAATATAATAGCACATAATTTTCTTATTTTCCCATTGTATTATCCAGTAATATCCATTCACGCACTTACCGTAAGGGAGGTAAAGGTCATGCACATGCCACCGAAGCCATTAAAAGTCAGGGCGATAAAGATAAGGACTGAGAGTTCTGTAAAAGGAAAAGGTAAATCAGTTCATTGGTTAGTCAAAACATACTGTGGATGTACATGTGTTAATAAAGATTATCTGTACTGTGTTTGTTCGCTCTTTACCATTTGGTTGGTAGGCTCCATATGCAATGAGCAAACAAGACAAGCCAAAGCATGTGCTGAAATGACAAAAAACAATTTTTGTTCCTTTTGAGATCAACTAAAAGATCAAGAATGTTTAATTTTTAGGGCTGTCAAATTTATCCCGTTAACGGGCGGTAATTTATTTTTTAATTAATCACTTTAAAATATTTGACGTAATTAACGCATGTACGGAATGACCCGTTCAGGTGCGAAAGCTGAGCCACTACTAACAGTCATGGTTTCCCAACTTCCCATCATGCATTTGGGCGGAGCATGATACGATCTTTTTCCAAACACGCTTAATGAAACACAACGCAGAACATACTGTATACCATTTGCAGCCACCACTGACAGTCATGGTTGGCCAACTTCCCATCATGCATTTGGGCGGAACAGTTAAGTCGCTACAGTATCATCTAGTGAAAGCACAACAAAAATAGTATCCCTATCTCTCAAAAAAAAATAATGTTCACAAAAAGAAAAGCGCTCAATGCAAAGAGAACTGGCATAAATATCGGGATTGGCAGATACTCAAACTAAAACGATCGGGATCGGATCGGGAGCGAAAAAACATGATCGGAACAACCCTAGTACTTATGTTCCGTATGTTGAATCTATATCAGTCTTGTGTCTTATCTTCCCATTCCAACAATAATTTCCAGAAAAATATGGCATATATTAGAGATGGTTTGAATTGCGATTATTTACGATTAATTTTTAAGCCGTGATTAACTGAATTAAAAATTTTAGTCGTTTGAAAGCCCTAATTTATTTATATACATATATTATAATATATATAATACTATATATAAAATATAATAATATATATAATAATATAGTATCACCCATCATGCATTTGGGCGGAGGAGATGTTCTTTTCCTTAACACACCTAATTGAACACAACGCAGAACATACTGTATACCATTTGCAGCCACCACTGACAGTCATGGTTGCCCAACTTCCCATTATGCATTTGGGCGGAGCAGGAGACGTTCTTTTTCTGAATATAAAATTACTATAACTTGCACTCAAATTGATCTTTTAAGTAACTACAAGTCTTTCTTTCTGTGGCTCCCTTTAACTAAAATAATTTTAATAATGTTAATGCCATCTAGTGGATTTATTGTTATAATAAACAAATACAGTACTTATGTACAGTATGTTGAATGTTTATGTCCGTCTTGTGTCTTATCGTTCCATTCCAACAATAATTTACAGAAAAATATGGCATATTTTAGAGATGGTTTGAATTGCGATTAATTACGATAATTAATTTTTAAGCTGTGATTAACTCAATTAAAAATTTTAATCATGACAGCCCTATTAATTTTTTATTAACTATGCAATGTTCAAAGTGATATAGATGTCTTGGATGATCCTTTCAAGCATTCTCTATCTAATATTGAAGTTCAAAGATGTTTTTGTCAATCGCTATAATGTTGAATTGTCGCTCACCTTCCCAGCAGTCGGAGTTTGCGAGGGCCGTATTTGTCCATGACAATTCCTAGAGGTAGCGTGATGGCAGAGAGAAGGAAGGAGCCAACGGTAAAAGCCAGGTTCAACATCTCATCCTGCTCTTTACAGATCAGCCAGCCGTTCATCCTCAGAGGCCCGTCGACAGGACCCAAGGGCTTCATCTGTACCCCGTCGCCGAGGCCAACCACAGCGCCCTCACTGTCTTCATAGTAGTCAACGTAATCGTCAGGCGCTTGCGTTGTCTCCAGCGACAAATTGTAAGTGGAGCTGTTACCTGTGAATGTAAATCAAATGGAACATATTCGTGAAACTTAGAGAAATAATTTCCATTCTTGTGCCCAGGGTCAGCCCTGGGCATAGGTGAGCTAGGCGTCTGCCTAGGGCACCATCTAGTGGAGGGGGGCACCTAATTGCTTTGGAGGGTAAAAGAATTACAGTGGTACCTCTACTCAAGAAATCAATTGGTTTTGGAAGTAGTTTCGTAACTTGAAAATTCTGTAAGTAGAGACCCGTTTTCCATGTAAATGCCCTAAACCGTTCCAAGCCCCCCAAAATTGTATGAAAAAAAAAAACATGTAACAAATACATGTTACAATTAGATTATTGCGCAATAAACATCGGGGTTGTGTATAATGTAAAAAAACAAGAATAGAGTAAAGAAAAAAAGTTAATACACTCATGTAAAGCTGTCGGAACACGAGGGGCGAATGAAGAGTGCACTAGGATACACACGTACAACACATACAGTAGAGGTACCTCTTAGCCAATTGGATGCCAGGAATGCTCAGCAACATCCAATGGCAGAGCAGCTATAAGTATGTTACGTTCAGTCAAGGGAGCTGCGAGTACCCACCATACTGTAGTTTTGCCTTTCGTATCCTGAAATTTCTTTTGTAACAAGAGGAAATATTGTCGTATTCTTTTCACCAAATACTTTTTTACTTGTACAGGTAGTTCCCGCGTTACAAACGAGTTCCGTTCCTACGCTAGCAACGTAAACCAAATTCCCGCGTAAGTTAGAATTAAGCCTTTAAATTACCCCATAATAACTGTCCCAAAAGTCCTGTATTGACCAAGAAGTATTGTATTTTGTTTAACGATGGAGGATACACTGCCCTCTGGTGGCAGCGTTGGGTCTGGCTGGACTGTCGCTTTATGACTGAAGAGCAGACTGTTGTCTGACATGGATAAAAGACAGCTGTGCTCTGGTTTGGCCCACATGAGGCTGTAAGTTGTTTCAGCAAATATATGTTTATATGCATTTGTAATTAAGTTTACAGCTACAGTTTGTGGTGTTAAAGTGAACGATTTGCTATGAGAATTGTACATACATTGGCATTCATAGCATTTAAGCTAGCGGACATTTGTTAGGCAAATATTTGTTAGGCCCGAATGTAAGACGTTTTTTTTTGCATTGAAATAAGACTGAATAGACGTTATACCCATTCACGACGCTAGATGGCGCCAGATATTATTGAAGCGATGTTCTGTCATGGCAGATCTCAGCTACTCTCAAGTTTAACCATTTTGCATTATTTTATTGCAATGTTTTTCCTTATTCAGATTTGTTTCAAGACTACAGTTACAGTTAGACTTCACTTTGATGGTTAATGCAGTTCTTGCAATTTTGTTGTTTTATCACAATAGAATGTTTTATTTACATTTCAAAAAGCAGAAGCCATTCATTTACAAATGTAATTGCACTTTAGTTTACATATTTACTGTAAATGTTCAGATATTAAGATTTGAATGAGGCAAAATAACATGCTTTTTCTCTCAAATATGTTGTTATAATCATTTGTTTCAGATGTACTGTAATTATTTTCTGTATAAAAATTATTTTGGTGTTCAAAAAGTCTTTTTTCAAACTTGAATCTTGAAAAATAGGGGGTCATCTTATAACCAGGGCCGTCTAATATTCGGGCCAATACGGTATAAAGAGTTTCAATTGAATCGTATTTTATTTAAAATGCATAAATCCTGTTATGTCATTGATTTCCCTGTTTTTTTTTTTTTTTTATGGTCGGTCCCGTGTAATTCCTACTCATCACTTTTCCTATCGGCTTGTTGTTCCCTCCCTGACCTTTATCAGTGGACTTTGAACTTCCGTATGGCAACTATCAAAGTGCTGCTTCTGCTTTCCTATGTCTCGCTATCACCTGTCACATGCCTGGAAAAGAGCTGAGCTGGTGCTGCAATCATCTCTTTAAATCATCAGGCAAAAGATAAGATGTCTGTATCATCACTCCGGAAGTTACCTATGCAGGCATGAAGGGCAAATATTTTCTGTCTTTCGTGGTTGGCCCGGGTGGAAACAGACAAGTGCCACAGATCGGGTTTTATCATTAACTGTAATTGCTAATACTGCAAGATGAAAAGCCAATAATTTGATTATGAAACAAAGTACGATAGATTTCTGTTAAATATGTCCTCGATAGTGCTTTTGGAGTCGAAACTAGAACTTGTCAACATGTTCCAACTGATAAATCAATTGTTTAGAGTCCAAAGACAATAGCTGAAACAAATCAACTCTGACCAGCCAATACTCTGGTTTGCTCACTCACTACATGCATTTCATAGATGTTATTTAACCCTAATTAACCTTTGGCGCTCAGCTTACAGCGCAAAGAAAAACCCCAACCAATGCCAAATGGTGACATCATCGCTATTTTTGCCTGAAAAAACACTCAAATACCGTATTTTTCAGACTGTAAGTTGCAGTTTTTTCATAGCTTGGCTGTCTCTTGAGCGAAATTATTAAGACATTATTGTATCATTTCAACTGTTATTTTTACACTAAAAAGCAAGACGGGGCTCAAGGCCTGCGTTTCAACATTGGTGGTAACTGATAAAAACAACTGAGAAGGGCTGAACAAAATGAAGATTTCATTGGATTTAGTGATTTAGAATGACGCTGATGGTTTGGTAAACGTGTTAGCATGTTCTTTATGCATTATACAGTGGGGCAAATAAGTATTTAGTCAACCACTAATTGTGCAAGTTGTCCCACTTGAAAATATTAGTGAGGCCTGTAATTGTCAACATGGATAAACCTCAACCATGACAGACAAAAAAACAGAAAATCACATTGTTTGATTTTTGAATTTATTTGCAAATCATGGTGGAAAATAAGTATTTGGTCAATACCAAAAGTTCATCTCAATACTTTGTTATGTACCCTTTGTTGGCAATAATGGGGGCCAAACGTTTTCTGTAACTCTTCACAAGCTTTTCACGCACTGTTGCTGGTATTTTTGCCCATTCCTCCATGCAGATCTCCTCTAGAGCAGTGATGTTTTGGGGCTGTCATTGGGCAACACGGACTTTCAACTCCTTCCATAGATTTTCTATGGGGTTGAGATCTGGAGACTGGCTAGGCCACTCCAGGACCTTGAAATGCTTCTTACGAAGCCAGTCCTTTGTTGTCCTGGCTGTGTGTTTGGGATTATTGTCATGCTGAGAGACCCAGCCACGTCTCATCTTCAATGCTCTTGCTGATGGAAGGAGATTTTCACTCAAAATCTCTCGATACATGGCCCCATTCATTCTTTCCTTTACACAGATCAGTCGTCCTGGTCCCTTTGCAGAAAAACAGCCCCAAAGCATGATGTTTCCACCCCATGCTTCACAGTGGGTATGGTGTTCTTCAGATGCAATTGAGTATTCTTTCTCCTCCAAACACGAGAACCTTTATTTCTACCAAAAAGTTCTATTTTGGTTTCATCTGACCATAACACATTCTCCCAGTCCTCTTCTGGATCATCCAAATGCTCTCTAGCGAACCGCAGACGGGCCTGGACGTGTACTTTCTTCAGCAGGGGGACACGTCTGGCAGTGCAGGTTTTGAGTCCCTGGCGGCGCATTGTGTTACTGATAGCAGCCTTTGTTAGTGTGGTCCCAGCTCTCTGTAGGTCATTCACTTGGTCCCCCGTGTGGTTCTGGGATTTTTGCTCACCGTTCTTGTTATCATTTTGACGCCACAGGGTGAGATCTTGCAGGGAGCCCCAGATGGAGGGAGATTATCGATGGTCATGTATGTCTTCCATTTTCTAATAATTGCTCCCACAGTGGATTCTTTACACCAAGCGTTTTACCTATTGCAGATTCACTCAGCCTGGTGCAGGTCTACAATTTTGTCTCTGGTGTCCTTCGACAGCTCTTTGGTCTTGGCCATAGTGGAGTTTGGAGTGTGACTGACTGAGGTTGTGGACAGGTGTCTTTTATACCGATAATGAGTTAAAACAGGTGCCATTAATACAGGTAACGAGTGGAGCCTCGTTAGACCTCGATAGAAGAAGTTAAACCTCTTTGACAGCCAGAAATCGTGCTTGTTTGTAGGTGACCAAATACTTATTTTCCACTCTAATTTGGAAATAAATTCTTTGAAAATCAAACAATGTGATTTTCTGTTTTTTTTTCCACATTCTGTCCCTCATGGTTGAGGTTTACCCATGTTGACAATTACAGGCCTCTCTAATCTTTTCAAGTAGGAGAACTTGCACAATTGGTTGCTGACTAAATACTTATTCGCACCACTGTATATCTGAATAACTCATAATAGCTATGTTACGTGAAGTTTGTACTATAGGTTGACCAATATGGGATGTTCAAATGGTAATGCTGATACCGATGTCTAAAAGAATTTTCTGCCTATTGCCGATATCCAAAGCCGATTTTGTAAGCCGATATGCTTTTTTTTTTTTTTTTTTTTTTTTTTTAAAGCACGTAGATTACGAAAGGCAATTTAAAACAAAAAAACTTGCACTTCTAAAATAATGGATAGCTGCAGTCCTACACATGAGCCGTTACATTTTTCCTCTATATTCTACTTATTAGATTTTTCTTTTTTGCCAGCGATGCCAAAAGTAGCTCTACCAATTACACCAATAACAGGTCGCAACAATAATCCCATGACAACATTATACCATTCAGACGCAAGTTAGCAGTTCTACGATTAAACCAGCCCGTTCAATCACGTGGCGTCTTTAAAGTACCATTAAAAAATGAAGTATTTGACATATAGCGCTGCCCTAAACATGACTCGTAATAGTAACTATGAAGGAACTATTCACGATTCAAACTAGGAAGTATTTTCTCCACTAGAGGGCACTTTGCTTTTTTGACAAATAATGCTTCATTCCTGTCATTTTTCTCTCTCGGCAGGAAATAATATACTATGTATATATATATATTTTTTTTTTTATTTTGTATTTCTTTGGCCTAATGTGGTTATGTAACAAGTTATTGTACAGTATCATTATAACAACAGTTCATATTGATAAATTAGCGTCGAGAAAAAAAAACAGTGATCACCTGTTTTTCATGGTTAGATTTAGCACTGGAAAGCGATACATATAAGACATGTTTTTCAATTTTTTAACATAAGTATGATTAAAAAAAAAAATGATGTATGACGTAAGCACTTCAAATGTAATAATTATGATAAGTTTTAAACATGTTACTGTCCCTCCGAATTAATTTTTAAACAAGAATAAAGTACTGTAGGAGAAAATGCATGGCTTTATTAAAGGCTTCATTGAGTGAGTCCACTCAAACTGCTCACTTACACACACTGAGTTCCCACAGCAACTGTTTAACAAGTGAAACGATGAATGACGCATGCAGCGCTTTGAAGTCCGCAGCTAACGTAAGATCAAACCCAAACATTTGTCAATATCAGTGTTGTCACAGATTACTTGAAAAAGTAATTTAATTACTGATTACGCCTCAAAAAAGTAATCTAGTTACTTTACTGATTACTTCATTATCAAAGTAACTAAGGTACTTTAAAAGTAATCTATCAGTTCCTTTTTACCCATTTTTCTCCCTTTGCCGCCTCAACATAAGAATGACAACAGAATCATGTCATCACATGTAATTGACTTTGTGATGATTGAATTTAAGGGGAATATCAGAATTTTGCGCTAGTTTAGCCACTCCGGAGCCCTGAAACCAACAAATATCTGACAAACTGCTTGGAATTTGTTGAAATCAACTCCACCGGCCAATTAAACTGCGCTAACTCTAAGATTAAGCCTAATGTCAAAACGTCTGAATTTCGGGTTATGATTAAAAGCATATCAGTGCCAATGTAAAACAATGCAAACTGACAGCACAATAATCAACAACACACAAGTGGATTGTACAGTGCAATAAACACAAAGGTGGTGACGGGCGCGGATGTGCGTGCTGCCGTGCACATTAACAACCCGGAAGTACTCCTATCAACACACGTGCGGTCAATTTGTCCACAAAACGTGGCGGCAACTAAGCACTTTACACTCAGTCAGACTTACAACACATCCCACAGATGCTAAACGAACACATCACCTCACGGCATGAATGTGCAACACGCATATGATGTAAACAAAGATTGCCAACTTGGAGTGATGACTGCCAGTCGTTCCGACGGCAAAGCTACGAAACGGCCGCGCATGTAGGGGGTCCAACCTTTTGCTGATACCCTCCAGAATAAAGGAAAAATACTCACCTTCATTCATGGATTTCCACAGATCAACATTCCCTTGCAACGTCTCAATACTCGGCGCAAATGCACGTGACGAGAGACCAAAACAGGAAATAGCTAAGAGGTTGTCATGGAAACACGTACCGGGAACCTTTTATTTTAGCATTTTCTATTCAAAATGCTCTTCGTGCATGACTACAATATTCTTCATTCTACATACGTTATGAGGCAATGAAAAAAGGAAACTAACTTTAATCAGATTACTGGTGTAGAAAAATGAACGTGGTAGATTACTCATTACTGAAAAAAGTAATCAGATTACAGTAATGCGTTACTAACTAACGCGTTACTGACAACACTGGTCAACATCGATAACTTTAACAAGCAACTCCAGTGCACGGGCTGACGAGCAGGGAAGGTGCGAGAGAGAGACTGTGATCGGCTTGGGAAAGTTCATCTGTATTTTTCTTTTTTTTTTTAATTGAAAAAAGATCCGTAATGGACTGAGGGTACGAAGTTTGAAGCGCAAAGTAGCGAGGGAAATTTGTGCTTAGAGAAAAAAAAAAACATTGTTTAGAAAAAAAATTGAAAATGTAAGCAGTTACTCACAATGTTACTCATTACTAGTATTCTTTACACCAAAGACTTTTGAGTAGATTTTGGATAGATCACAACCAACTCCACCCTGGTCGCCACCGAATTGAACAGTCTTTCATGTTTTAAAAACTACTTTTACTTTACGTTTATGGTGCTTTTAATAACACAAGAAAATATTCCAATTTTAACTATCTTAACTCATACTGTTCCCACACAATGAAGAAAAACTGGTGTCTAACGCAGTCATTCACTTACCTTCATAGCTGCAAAGGTATGAGTAGAAGCCCTCTGACTTGAGCATGATGAGGAGCGATCCCCATCCCAAAAGTACAGCAGAAAAGAGGAGATTCTCAACGATAGCGGTCACCGCCATCCACCAGCGGCGGGCAAACGCTGTGGCCAGCGTGGGAGGCATGCTTGCGGGATAGGCAGTCAGAGAGTGAGAAAGAACTGGAGAAGTGTGAGAGACTGAAGGTGGTGAGGTGGGGAGAAAAGAGGGAGTCGGTTGTTGTCGCCTCGTTGCTTGTGATGAAGGATCAGTGATCACTTTATCTGGGAAGACAAAAGCAGGAGGGGAGGGGAAGGTTTCACAGTCAGCCTATCACTGCAAAACACTGACCGGTCGGTTGGGGTAAATTTTATCACAACTATTAACTTTGAACCCTGCCTGATAACTGAATGGTTACATGCATGTAAGCATTCTAAGTAGGAATGTCGTGATCGCATATTTTGCACCCGAGTCTGAGTTTGAGAATCTGCCGATACTGTGTCCTGATCAGATACTGGGAAAAATAAAGGCTTTTTTTTTTTTTTTTTTTAACAAAGTTCCAAACTGTACTGTTTACACTAGGGTTGTTCCGATCATGTTTTTTTTGCTCCCGATCCGATCCCGATCGTTTTAGTTTGAGTATCTGCTGATCCCGATATTTCCCGATCCGATTGCTTTTTTTTTTTTTTTTTTGCTCCCGATTCAATTCCAATCATTCCCGATAATTTTTCCCGATCATATACATTTCGGCAATGCGTTAAGAAAAAATTGGATAAAACTCGGACGAATATATACATTCAACATACAGTACATAAGTACTGTATTTGTTTATTATGACAATAAATCCTTCAAGATGGCATTTATATTATTAACATTCTTTCTGTGAGAGGGATCCACAGATAGAAAGACTTGTGACTTTGTATATTGTGACTAAATATTGCCATCTAGTGTACTTGTTGAGCTTTCAGTAAATGATACTGTAGTCATGCCCCAATGTATGATGGGAAGTGGAACCATGACTGTGCGTAGTGCTAACAATTGATATATCTTCCTTGCGTTGGGAAATGATATAAGGTGTTAAGAAAAAGATCATTTGCTACCTTGCATCCCCACATTGCTTCCCATGATATTTCTAATCGTAGGGAGATAAATTGGAAGGCTTTAGCCGATTAAAAAAAGGCTCCCTAAGGCTGCCAAAATGCATTCTACTCATTTTGCGCTGCCTTTTATCTCTCTATATAGGTAAAACAGCGCCATTACAGATTGAGCGCGACAATGCGTGGGTGGGTCATGCAGCACATGCATTAATTGCGTTAAATATTTTGACGTGATACATTTTTTTTAAAAATTGATTACCGCTGTTATCGGGATAAATTTGATAACCCTACCTTAAGCCTAAACTAAAGACTCTGGATGAGTGTAACATATTATGTTTGTAACGTTAAATACAATTAGAAAACAATTTAATTAAAAAATATATATTTATTAAAGAATGGCATGGCCGATATTTTTTTGCCAATTCCGGTACTTTGAAAATGACGTGATCGGATCCGATCTAGTTTACACTACATCTCTTCCACTCTTCCGTATATAACTTATATATATATATATATATATTTTTTTTTGAATTGCCATTGTATTTTTGGATTATTTTGTTGCTTTTTAGCCCTTAAAAATATATATACCGTATTGGCCCGAATATAAGACGGCCCTGATGATAAGACGCCCCCCTCTTTTTCAAGACTCATGTTTGAAAAAAGACTTTTTGAACACCAAATTAATTTTTATACAGAAAATAATTACAGTACATCCGAAACAGATGATTATAACAATATATTTGACAGAAAAAAGCATGTTATTTTGCCTCATTCAAATCTTAATATCTGAACATTTAAATACTGGTATGTAAACTAAAGTGCAATCACATTCGTAAATGAATGGCTTCTGGTTTTTGAAAAGTAAATAAACCAATCTATTGTGATAAAACAACAAAATTGCAATAACTGCATTAACCATCAAAGTGAAGTCTAACTGTAACTGTAGTCTCGAAACAAATCTGAATAAGGAAAAACATTGCAATAAAATAATGCAAACTGGTTAAACTTGAGAGTCGCTGAGATCTGTCATGACAGAACATTGCTTCAATGATATCTGGCGCCATCTAGTGTCGTGAATGGGTATAACGTCTGGACCGCGAATATAAGACGACGCCCTCTTTTTCAGTCTTATTTCAAAAAACATACGGTAATTATATTTGTTTAGTGCTGCAACGATTTATCGATAAACTCGAGTAATCGATTGGAAAAAAAGATTCGAATTAAATTTTTCTGCTTCGAGTATTCGTTTAATTAAATTGGTATTGTAGTGGTGCATTTTGAGGGTGTTTGCATTTAGTTTTATTGATTTGGGTGGATACACTGCCCTCTTGTCTGCCTCATTTCACATGGGTGAATCCAGCTGCTCCCTGTTAAGACCAACATAAGCTTTTGTTGTAGTTAATGTTTTTTTCAATGCATTAGTAATTTAGTTTATAGGTATATTTAGCTGTTTTTTGTGGGAATATGTGTCTGAACCATTTGTTAAGAGCATTGTAAAAAAAAAAAAAAAAAAAAAAGTTAACATTTTATAGCATTTAAGCTAGCAGACTTTTGCTAAGTTAGCCAATTATTCTTTCGTTGTACATAGATCCTTATTTATTTACTTTTTATGCTGTTTGAGGCTGAGCTCAGGTATTTTAATTTTCAAGTTCCTTACTCGATTACTCGATTATTCGAACTAACTCGTTCATCGACTGATCGAATACTAAAATAATCGATAGCTGCAGCCCTATATTTGTTATCCAAAATGTCTGTCATTTTTAGTTTAGAATGATTATTTGATGTCTAATATTTCGTTTGAAAAAAAAAGTCTTTAAAAAATTATTCACTCGCATATTTTAAACTTTTAAACAAATTACGTCACATTGAAATGGTGTCTGTAAATAAGTCACGGCTCTCTACCTCATAACTATCGCTTAATTGTATTTTTTTTTTTTGGTTAATGTCACATTTTCCCCTCATATCTTAGATGATAAATAATGGATCCAAACAAAGAAAAATTGATTTAAAACAATTAAAAGGGTAAATATTTGAAAAAGAAAATCTCGACCATTCCTTGATGTCTGCGATTTCTGCATTGCGACCCTTGTCATATTACCATGTTTCACCCATAAAATCCAACTGTGTTCATTCACATCTGTGTCTTGACACTCGATGATACATGCTACATAGAGTTTTTGGATCGAAAAAAAGTGAGTACGTGATAATATCTCATTAAAATCTTGCCGTCTTTAATTCTGCTCTCTCATGCTCTCACCTCCAGTTAGGGTTTCGCTGTTTATTTATTTATTTATTTATTTTTTTTAATTGCCCTCCTGTTCAATATTTTTCCTCCCCTCTTGGGGAAGAAAAATTTTGAACAGGAGGGCATTTTTTTTTTTTTTAATGTTTTTTAAACAGCAAAACGCTATCTAGAGTTGAGAGCACGCAAGAGAAGAATTACAGACGCCATGACTTTAACGAGATATTATCGCGTACTTACCTTGTTTCAATCCAAAAACTCCATGTAGTATGTATCATGGAGTGTCAAGCCACCGATGTGAATGACCACAGCTGGATTTTATGGGTGAAACATGGTAATATAACAAGGGTCGCGATGCAGAAATCGCAGACATCAAGGAGTGGTCGAGATGTTCTTTTTCACGTTTTTTTTTTTTTTTGGTATCGATTATTTATCATCTAACATATTGAAGAAAATGCGACAGAAACAAAAAACATGCCATGAAGCGTTAGTTATAAGGTAGATATCCGTGACTTTTTTACAGACGCCATTTTTTTCATTGTGACGTCATCTGTTTAAAAGTTTAAAATATGTGAGTGAATAATTTTTTAAAGTCGTTTATTTTATTTTTTTTAAAGGAAATAGGAGACTTTTGGGGGGATTTGAATGATTTAGACACAAATGTCCTACATATAATATGCCCCAAACACAAAAAGGATTGGTTCAATCAAAGAAAACTTTTTTGATGAAAAATTAAGTGTTCAAATACAATTTTTCAATCAAATCAAATCAAAAACAACTGTTGTTGTTGCCCAACAACAGCCCTAAAACATCACTGCTGTAGAGGAGATCTGCATGGAGGAATGGGCCAAAATACCAGCAACAGTGTGTGAAAAGCTTGTGAAGAGTTACAGAAAATGTTTGGCCTAAGGGTACATAAAAATATTGAGATATTGAGTATTGACCAAATACTTATTTTCCACAATGATTTGCAAATAAAATCTTTAAAAATCAAACAATGTGATTTCCTGTTTTTTTTTCCACATTCTGTCTCTCATGGTTGAGGTTTACCCATGTTGACAAAAACAAGCCTCTCTAATATTTTCAAGTGGGAGAACTTGCACAATTAGTGGTTTACTAAATACTTATCTGCCCCACTGTATATATTGTATTTTTTTTTTAAATTACGATCCTCTGAAGGACGGGGCAATCGGCACGATTTCCGATCACGTAACATCCTTTCTCAAGTTACATACTGGAATTTTTCACCAGACGACAGCAGAATGATAATGTTCAACAGAGTGAGCACCCATAGTGGAATAAATGGGCTTCTGTTGTTTTCTAGGAATAAAAGAGGATAAACTGCTCCAAACTGGTGGAAACTGGACTCCATCACCTCAGGGCCCCTCAGTCACTATCCCCCACAGCCTCCCTGCCTAAATGTCCTCAGGGGCCCATTCAACCGCAGCGCTGCAATTACTGTACTCTTTCAAAACAAAAAGGGAACAGCAGAGAAACAAATTACTGGACACAAAAACCTTTCATTTGTATGGAAAATAGTAACAAAGGGTAATCATAACTAAGGCTTTTGTCACGTATTCAGATATTTATACCTATTAATCATAATTAAATTATTGTTATAATATTACGGTAACATTAATTATAACAATATATAAAGTGGTATGAAAAAGTATCTGAACCTTTTGGAATTTCTTAAATTTCTGCATAAAATCACCATCAAATGTGATCTGAACTTTGTCAAAATGACACAGATGAAAATACAGGACAATGTCTCTTTCAACTAAAACCACCCAAACATTTATAGTTTTCATATTTTAATGAGGATAGCATGCAAACATGACAGAAGGGGAAAAAATAAGTAAGCGAACCCTCTGCCTAAGGAGACTCAATGAGCAGTTGAAACCAATTTTTACCAAACAATTTAAGTCAGGTTTTTGCCCAACCACTGATGAGTGGTTTAAAGCTGCCCTTCCCACTATAAAACACACACCTGGTAAGAAATGTCTTGATGAAAAGCATTGTCTGATGTGCGTCATGGCCCGGTCAAAAGAGCTGTCTGAAGACTTACGATAAAGGATTGTTGATTTGTATAAAGCTGGGAAAGGATACAAAACCATCTCTAAAAGTCTGGATGTTCATCAATCGACAGTCAGAGAAGTTGTCTACAAATGGAGAGAGTTTGGCACTGTTGCTTCTCTCCCAAAGAGTGGGCGTCCACCAAAGATGACGCCAAGAGTTCTGCACAGAATACTCAGAGAGGTAAAAAATAACCCCAGGGTATCAGCTAAAGACTTATGGAAATTACTGGCACTGTCCAATATCTCCGTGCACACATCAACTATATGTAAAACTATAACCAAGAATGGTGTTCATGGGAGGACTCTACGGAGGAAGCCACAGCTGTCTAAAAAAACATTGTTGCTCGTTTAATATTCGCAAAAAGGCACTTGGACACTCCACATAAGTTTTGGCAAAATATTTTGTGGACTGATGAAACCAAAGTTGAATTGTTTGGGAGTAACACACAACGTCGTGGGGGGGGATGGTTCAGCTCACCAACATCAACACCTCATCCCCACCGTGAAGCATGGTGGAGGGAGCATCATGATTTGGGGCTGTTTTGCTACCTCAGGGCCTGGGCAACTTGCAATCATTAATAGAAGAATGAATTCAAAATTTTATCAGGATGTTTTGCAGGAAAACCTGAGGCCATCTGTCAGACAGTTGAAGCTACGAAAGAGAATGCATGCAGCACCAAGACAATGATCCAAAACACAGCAGAAAATCAACTTCAGAACGGTTTCAGAAGAACAAAATACACAATCTGGAGTGGCCAAGTCAAAGTCCAGACATGAACCCCATTGAAATGCTTTGGCATGACCTAAAGACAGCGATTCATGCCAGAAATCTGACTGAACTACAGCAGTTTTGTAGAGAAGAATGAGCTAAGTTTAGTCCTGATCAATGTGCCAGACTGATCTGCAGCTTCAGGAAGCATCTGGTTGAAGTTATTGCTGCCAAAGGGGCGGGGCACAAAATATCAAATCTAATGGTTCACTTACTTATTCTTCCCTCTTCTGTCATTGTTTGCATACTATCCTCATTAAAATATGAAAATCTATAAATGTTTGGGTGGCTTTAGTGAAAGCACAGTTTTGTCATCTGTGTGATTTTGACAAAGATCAGATCACATTTGATGGTGATTTTATGCAGAAATGTGAGAAATTCCAAAAGGTTCATACTTTTTCATACCACTGTAATATAATAATTACCGTATTTTCCGCACTATAAGGCACGCCTAAAAGCGTTCCATTCTCTCAAAAGCCAACAGTGTTCCTTATAATCCGATGCACCCTATACATGGATCAATATTGATTAATCATGGCATGACATTCCCTTTAGCAAAGCTCCAGCAAGTGGATGCATAATGCAACCCCAACCACTACTATTACTACTGCGCCTTATAAAGTGGTGCGCCCTTTATATGAAAACAGTTTTAAAATAGGACATTGATTTAGGGTGCAACTTACATGCCGATGCGCCTTATAGTGCGAAAACGGTACGGTATACTTATATTTATACTTAGGACCTATAATACAGATTTACTCTTTAATACTTTATCATTACATAATGAAAATCTGTTTTATCTTACGTTAAATAAAATAAGTTGGGTCGCAGTTGACGCACGCTCAATAACACCAAACCCAACCATTTTTACAACTCCCTCAATGCACCGTCATTTACGAATAAACTACATTTACTAACAGTGTCTTATACTAGTATATACTGTACAAGGTTATTTTAGGTCGCCCTCTGTAGAAAAATGCCTTAATGACGTTTTTATCTGTGCAAAAACAACTCTTGACGCAAACATGCAGGTCTATATTTTGATTGGGTGATTATTTTGACTGAAGTTTGCCACACGACAAGGACTTTGCTTTTGTTGTCTGAAAAGGAAACAAATAATAATGTTCTTTATAAAGAAAAAAAAAGTAGTTTTTGATGGGTAATGTGACTGTAAGTTTCATTGTTGACATGGAAATGATTCTTCAAGGCAGATAAATTTTAGTTTAGCACTAATAGATAAGGATGCGTGTGTTTTTTTTTCTTATTCAGACTATGTGGATTTCTACTGATACTGCGCTGAAACCAGGAATTGATTAATGGGTTTCTTACGTCAACTGTTTGTTCTATTTGTGATACCAACAACTCGGCCAACAAAAACGTAGCTAGTAATGAAATTGAGGTCTGCCAATAGAACAGGAAATTTTGACTGGGCTGGGCGAGATAGGGCATAGAGAAGTTTTGTTATTTGAAGCCGTTGAAGTTCCGCTCTGAGACCCCCAATTCGGCCATACTCAAAATTGTCCTCTATGCATGTGTGATACATCATTGGAAAGCTTAAAATCAAAATTTTCTGGGGAACGAAAAATTTGGAACAAGAGGGCATTTAAATTTATTTATTTTTTTTTAAACAGCAAAACCCGAACTGGAGGTGAGAGCATGAGAGAGCATAATTAAAGACGTCACGATTTTAACAAAATATTATCGCGTACTCACCTCTGTTGGATCCAAAAACTCCATGTAGCATGTATCACCGAGTGTCAAGACACAGCTATGAATGTCCACACCCGGATTTTGCGGGGATTTTATGGGTGAAACATGGGCATATAACAAGGGTAGCAGTGCAGGAATCGCAGACATCGAGAAGTGGTCAAGATTTTCTTTTTTATGTACAGTATTTACCCTTTTAAACGTTTTTTTCCCCATTTTTCTTTGTTTGGATCGATTATTTATAATCTAAAATATTGGGGTAAATACAATTAGGCGATAGTTGTGATGAAGATATCCATGACTTATTTACAGACATTTTCATTGTGACGTAATTTGTTTAAAAGTTAGTCTTTTTTTTTAATTAAATATAAGACAATTAATGATCCCAAGTTAAGAATGACAAATATTTCGAATAAATAATATAATAAATTACTTACCTTCTTTTTATGGCTGGGTCGAAACAAAAGTGGTTGCGCGACGTCTGTAAACGGGGGTTTCCAGGGTAAAACGAACAAATTAAAAATAGTTCGGGGGCTTAATGCGCCATGAATCTGCTATGGCAGCATATAGACATATTGTTCTATAAAACACAACAGTTCTTTTGTCTTAAAATACAGCAGTTTATTTTAAAGAGGGGTGCTAAAGCAGAAACTGCTTTTTCAGCCGTGTCTGTGTTTTCCGCCAAATATAGAGGTATATCACATTTTTGCATCCTTAGAAAATGCTTTTACTTTTCACTTAGAAAGTTAGTTTTACATCAAGTACTTTTGTACTTTTACTTAAGTATTTTTTTTCTTAGTTACTTGTACTTTTCTTGAATCATTTTTTGCACCTGAATCTGTACTTATACTTAAGTAAAAGAAAGTGAGTACTTCATCAACTACTCCAATGCGCCTTATAGTGCGGAAAATACGGTCGTTTTTTTTGTAGAATATCCTAGAATGATTTCCTGGTAATTGTTGTATCGCCATGTTGTGAGATCATCGTGATCGTGAGCATTGTATTTCAAATCGTATCGTGTCGTGAGGTACCAAGTCACTCAGTGATCAATCACAATCTTTGATATTTACGTATACAGTATTTATCATTACAGTGATCAATGTCTGATTATCTTTCAAACCGTTTGAGCAGTTAGTCAATGACCAATCAGACTGGATTTACATCTAGGCTTGACTTTTTTAAAAGAAAGTCAATTAATCACAAGTAGAGTGCCTTATTTCCTCCAATTGATAAAATTGATTTGCATTTTTTTTTTTTTAAATGGTCAACTTTTCGGCAAATGTGTGTGTATGTTTTTTTTTTTTAAACCTATCCTTAAAAACTGGGCTATTAGCGGTCATTTAGGCCAAGACAATTGAAGTTATTTCGCACCAACGTGGTGATAGAATTTGACCTGAAACCAGTGTACACAATCAAACGTAACTCACTGCAACATTGAACAAACAAAGCAGCTTTTATGGTAGTAAATTACAGTCATATCAAAATATTTGGTGCGGCAGTGCTATGCAAACGTAGCTGAGTATATGAAAATAGTGCAACATGACACAACATTGATTTGCTTCTATACATATAATATTGTTCATTAGTAGTACAACACACAGTCTTTGAATATTTGGACTCGATTGACATTTGCTTTAAGGCACAACATCTAGAAAACAAATCTCTTTTTTGCCTCCTTTTATCCAGTGTATTTTCACAATTCCCAAAGTCTGTCAGTGTATCACTAATATGGCCCACAGTCCAAATGTGATGGAGATCAATAACATCCGCATGGTGCCTTCAGGAGCAGCAGCTGTAGCAGATTGGACATGTTCAAAAAAGGACGAAAAAACACAGTTAGTAACATGAACCATTTATATAACCCTGCCTCTCTCATCACATTCCCGCAACCGAGGTATCATTTTTGACAGTAAACTAAGATTCGACCAGCACGTCAACCACATCACCAGAACTGCCTTCTTCCACCTCAAGAACATAGCCCGTCTTCGCCCCTCCCTCACCTTCTCTGCTGCTGAAACCCTCATCCATGCCTTCATCTCCTCCAGACTTGACTACTGTAACAGCATTCTTTTCGGTTCTCCATCCAAACTCATCAATAAACTACAATATATCCAAAACTCCGCTGCACGCTTTCTCACCCGGACCTCCTATAGGAATCACATTACCCCCGTCCTCCATAAACTGCGCTGGCTTCCTATTTCATACAGAATTCAGTTCAAAATCTTCCTTATCACTTACAAAGCACTCAATAACTTGGCCCCGCCCTACCTCACAGACCTTCTCTGTCCCCACACCCCCTCCCGTCACCTCCGCTCTTCTAATGGCAACATCCTCGCACCGCCCCAACAAAGAACACACCGAACTTGGGGGGACAGAGCCTACTCCGTTGCAGCACCCTCTAGAGATCGATCGGGTCCGATCACGTCATTTTCAAAGTATCGGGATCGGCAAAAATATCGGACGTGCTTTTTAAAAAAAATTTTGTATTTAACGTTACATACATAATGTGTTACGCTCATCCAGAGTCTTTAGTTTAGGCTTAAAGTAGGGTTATCAAATTTATCGCGTTAACGGCGGTAATTATTTTTTAAAAAATTTATCACGTTAAAATATTTACCGCAATTACCGCATGCGCTGCACGACCCACTCACGCATTGTCGCGTTCAATCTTTAATGGCGCCGTTGTACCTATATATAGAGCTAAAAGGCAGCGTAAAATGAGTAGAATAAATCTTGGCAGCCTTTGGAGACTTTTTTTAATTGGCTAAAGCTTTATAATCCCTCTCCCAACGATTAGAAATATTGTGGGACGCAATGTTGGGAAGAAAGGTAGTAGTCGATCTTTTTCTTAACACCCTATGTTATTCCCAACGCAGAGAAGATATATCAATTGGTACCACTACGCACAGTCATGGGTGCACTTCCCATCATGCATTTGGGCATGGCTACAGTATCATTTACTGAAAGCTCAACAAATACACTAGATAGCAATATTTAGTCACAATATAAAAAGTCACATTTATCCTTTAAGAATTACAAGTCTTTCTATCCGTGGATCCCTCTCACAGAAAGAATGTTAATAATGTAAAAGCCATCTTGAGGATTTATTGTCATAATAAACAAATACAGTACTTATGTACTGTATGTTGAATGTATATATTCGTCCGAGTTTTATTCATTTTTTTCTTAATGCATTGCCAAAATGTATATGATCGGGAAAAATTATCGGGAATGATTGGAATTGAATCGGGAGCAAAAAAAAAAAAAAGAAGCAATCGGATCGGGAAATATCGGGATCGACAGATATTCAAACTAAAACGATCAGGATCGGATCGGGAGCAAAAAAAACATGATCGGGACAACCCTAGCCCCCTCCCTTTGGAACTCACACCCTAAACCCATCCGTACCTGTAAAGACCTTCACACATTCAAAAAACTGTTAAAAACTCACCCTTTTAAACTAGCTTTTAACATTTGATTATTTTCTTTATTTATACTTACTTATATTTTTGTTCTGTTCACGTTGTTTGCTGTTTTTTGTTCCTACTGTAAACTGTCTTTGAGCATTGGAAAAAAAGCGCTTTACAAATAAAATGTATTATTTTTATTATTATTATTATATATTATATGAAGACAAGGGAAATTTCAGGACCAAAGATTCGAAGTTTTTGCAATTTATTTGTTATACAAAAGTTACATCAGGGTGGACAAACATACGGGCCTAAATGAGCCTAAATGTAAGTACAAAGCACAACTGTACATCATGTGTCATAAATCCACGTTTTTCTTCTGTGGGGCTTGTTGTTAGTTGGCAAACCAGTTTAATGGTGTGTTACCGCCATCTACTGGTGTCGTGCTTCCACTGCAAGGAAACTCATTTGAATCGATGTTGACAGGATTTAGTTGTCTACCAATCTACCGCCATCTGGGGGCTGGTTGGTCTGAAGTTCACTCATATCGCAAATGTTTGCTTGTAACTCGAGACAAAAAACTCAGGTCAAGGCACTCTGATCTCAAGGCTTTAACAGTAATGCAGCTTTTGTGAACCATAAAATTGCATGTTTACAAACAACCAGAAAAATATATACTAACGCAACAGTCCACAATTTGTATACTTCATTTACAGATAGTATTTTCCACCTTTTTATTTCGTCATAATGTACTGTTTTGAACTCCTTGTATAATCTTTTACGGTAGGCTAGTTTTACAATCTTGTAACATGTACCGTAATTTTCGGACTATAAGCCGCTACTTTATTTGTGTTATTAGGTAACACTTTATTTGACAGCGGTGTCATAAAACTGTCATAAGTCCATCATAATTATGACATGACACTATCATGTCACTGAATGCTTATGACAGATGTCATTAAGTGTCATCCGGCAAATTATGTCACTAATTAAATTTACTGTATGTCCAGCTTGGATCTTTCACATCTATTCAAAAGTGAGATAATTTGCCGGATAACACTAAATGACATCTGTTATAGGCATTCATTAATGCTCATGACAGTGTCATGTCATAATTATGACAGTCTTATGGCACCACTGTCATAAAAAGTGTTACCAAATACCATAACTAGTAATTAATGAAACAACCGGAACAGTAACTGAAGAAATAGTTGGCACAGAACATGAAATTTGATTGTTATTTTGGTTCATATTTTTTGGTGATAATATCCCATAATACAGGAAGGACATTTACGGCTTATAGTCCAGTGCGGCTTATCTATGAACAAATGCCGTTTTCGTGCCAAATTTTGTGGGTGGCAGCTTGTAGTCAGGTGCACCTTATAGTGCGAAAATTACTGTAATATACAGTGTTGTTAATAACGGCGTTAGAGTATAACGGCGTTATTAACAGTGTTATTTTTGTTGGTAGTGAGTAATCTAATTAATTACTTTCCCCATCTTTGCAATGCCGTTACCGTTACTGACGACGTGAAGGCGTGCGTTACTACAATTTGGTTGAACGACGAGAGATATCTGAGAGACATGGAGAGGGAAGCGGGTTGTGACGCCGTTGCAAACGCGATGCCAGGTGGCTCGGAGCATTAGCATAGCATTCGCGTTTCACTAGCATTAGCATTTAGCATGGCGATCGGCATCTTAAACGCACGGAAAACTTTTTTTTTTTAACATACATTTTGTGGCATTGAGGTGGGTACATTTAATTGAAAATAATCGACTGTTTTCCTGTTCACTATGCATTATCATCACCTAGTGGACGTTGTCCTTGTAGATGCTACAATGTAATATTTTGTATTTTTTATTACCAAAATAGTCACTTGCCCTAAACTTTTTTTGGATGACGTATCCATAAACGGCGTGTGATTTTTTTATTTTTTTTTTTAAATTAAAAAAAAAAAAAAAAAATCAGTACAACTACAGCATAGATAGAAGAAGGAAGAGATTCAGAGCCTCACCTGCATATTGAAAAATATATCTACAGTGGGGCAAATAAGTATTTAGTCAACCACTAATTGTGCAAGTTCTCCCACTTGAAAATATTAGAGAGGCCTGTAATTGTCAAACTGGGTAAAACTCAACCATGCGAGACAGCATGTGGAAACCCCCCCAGAAAATTACATTGTTTGATTTTTAAAGAATCATCAATCATGGTGGAAAATAAGTATTTGGTCTATACGAAAAGTTAATCTCAATACTTTGTTATGTACCCTTTGTTGGCAATCACGGAGGCCAAACGTTTTCTGTAACTCTTCACAAGCTTTTCACACACTGGTATTTTGGCCCATTCTTCCATGCAGATCTCCTCTAGAGCAGTGATGTTTTGTGGCTGTCATTGGGCAACTTGGACTTTCAACTCCCTCCACAGATTTTCTATGGGGTTGAGATCTGGAGACTGGCTAGGCCACTCCAGGACCTTGAAATGCGTGTTTTGTTTTAGGCAAACTTTTTAATGGTGCTACTGCTATCCTGTTGAACCTAATCACACGTGGAAAAATCGAATTGTACAACGTTTTAAATGTATTCATTTGTATATTTCGCCTCGATTTGAGAGCTCAATAAATTGAAGAAAAGTACGCCTTGTGTTTGGAGGGTGTGTTTTTGGGTTTGCTGGCTGTTTAGCAGAATAGCGTCACTGACACTCACGGCAACAAACAGGGGAAGAGTGAGCGCTGCAGCACCAAGCCACTTCGGCTGCATTTTGGCACATGAAAAATAGCGAACACCGTACTAAGGTATGACGGAAAATTTTAGTGGTTTTGAAACCGCGACGTTTTCACACAACGGTAAACCGTGAAACTGGTAACCGGCACATGTCTAGTTTCTACCCAAAAGTTCTATTTTGGTTTCATCTGACCATAACACATTCTCCCAGTCCTCTTCTGGATCATCCAAATGCTCTCCAGCGAACCACAGACGGGCCTGGACGTGTACTTTCTTCAGCAGGGGGACACGGATTTGAGTCCCTGGCGGCGCATTGTGTTACTGATAGTAGCCTTTGTTACTGTGGTCCCAGCTCTCTGTAGGTCATTCACTAGGTCCCCCCCGTGTGGTTCTGGGATTTTTGCTCACCGTTCTTGTTATCATTTTGACGCCACGGGGTAAGATCTTGCATGGGGCCCCAGATTGAGGGAGATTATCAGTGGTCTTTTATGTCTTCCATTTTCTAATAATTGCTCCCACAGTTGATTTCTTTACACCAAGCATTTTACCTGTTGCAGATTCAGTCTTCCCAGCCTGGTGCAGGTCTACAATTTTGTCTCTGGTGTCCTTCGACAGCTCTTTGGTCTTGGCCATAGTGGAGTTTGGAGTGTGACTGAATGAGGTTGTGGACAGGTGTCTTTTATACCGATAATGAGTTAAAACAGGTGCCATTCATACAGGTATCAAGTGGAGCCTCGTTAGACCTCGTTAGAAGAAGTTAGACCTCTTTGACAGCCAGAAATCTTGCTTGTTTGTAGGTCGACCAAATACTTATTTTCCACTCTAATTTGGAAATAAATTCTTTAAAAATCAAACAATGTGATTTTCTGTTTTTTTTTCCACATTCTGTCTCTCATGGTTGAGGTTTACCCATGTTGACATTTACAGGCCTCTCTAATCTACACAAGTAGGAGAACTTGCACAATTGGTGGTTGACTAAATACTTATTTGCCCCACTGTATATGTATTATGGGTGTAACAGTACACAAAAGTTATGGCTTAGTATAACAGGAAAAAGGCTTTTTTTCTCATGGCATTTGAAAGTTAAAGTTTGTATACCATTACACTCTAGAAAATTTAAAAAATGAAATAAGGGCCACCTATGTTTTTGGGGGAATGAAAAAGAAAGTTCAATTCAATCATGAAAAGTAACGTCAGTTACTTTGCCGAGTGACTAATTACTCTAACATTGAGGTAAATGAGTTACTAACTCAATTACTTTTTGGGACAAGTCATTTGTAACTGTAACTAATTCTTTAAAGTACGATTAACAACACTGGTAATATATAGACGCCAAACGGATACTATAACAAAGCAAACCCCATTTTGAGGCAAATGTGTTTTCTCTTTCTGCTGTTTAACTGAAACTCACATTCACACTATCCCTGAATTTAAAAAAAAAAAAAAAAAAAAAAAAAAAGGTCTGCGAAAGTCTGCACCACACTGGTTTCCATTTCCATTGACTACTTTGTAAAATTATGATAAGCTACAAAAACATCTCCTATAATTTATCATAGGAATAACTTACCTTGTGAGGTGATCTCTGATTCTGAAAAAAAAAGCAAATATAAAATCATGAGAGCAGTCCTCTTTAGTATCTAATTATTATACCGACAGTTTTTTAAAGCTGCTTTGGACCAGTGTTGTTTTCGTCAACGATGACGATAAAGAAATTATTTCGTTGACGAAAATTTTTTTCATGACAATGACAAGGCGATAACGAGCTTAAAATTTCTCTTGGGAGACTAAAACGTTAACGACATGAATGGCAGTTTTCGTCTGACGAGACTAAAACGAGACAAAATGCGCCATTGTTTCCATCACGTTCACAATGACTGACATTTTATGTGTAGTTAGCCTATATCGTAGCATTGTCTGGTTGTGTCACTCATGTGACGTGCTGCGCCCCAACTCACCCACTAGTGTATTCTCCAGTCTCCTTATTTCTTTTTTGGAAAAACACACAGTGGGATTTGTCTTTTTATCTTAGCAAGAGAGAATATGCACACATTTGATTTAGCCTTTAAAGGTCTCATAGCGTTAATGTACCATTCACATTCACGTTAGCATTAGGCTATTACTAATGGCGAGCATCCTTTTAAACTCTCAGACAACTTTTTTTCTTTACATACAGTTCGTGGCGTGCAGGTGGGTATAATTAATTGAAAATAATGTTCTGTTTTCCTGCTGAGTGTGTATTATCACGTGATAGATTTGTAGATGCTACAGTATGTGCTAGTCTGTCCATGTTCATTCAAAATAGTTGGAAACCTTTATTTTAGAAGTGAAACTTCAAATTTTACAGACGAAAATATTGAGTAAACGCCGACTAAAACTAGACAAAATTAGTCTGAGTCTTCGTCAACAACAACTAGACGAAGACAAAAACATTTTGAAATGGCTAAAATATGACTAAGACAAAAAGGTATTATTGTCCAACAGACTAAAACGAATATTAAAATGGCTGCCAAAAACAACACTGCTTTGGACTATATAAGACCGACATGCGTGTTGCTAACTTACCGTTGATGGTAAAGGTCGTTTCCATGCCTGCATGGATATGGTCAGTTACGTGACAGTGGAGCAGCCACGTGCCTGGATTTCCAGCTACCATCTCCACCGTTTGAAAAGTTCCGGGGAACAGGTCAAACACGTCTGCCCGGTGTACACGGTCAGTCTACAAAAACAAAGTTTTGATCATAATGCATACAATACAGCACTTTCCTAGATACACAAAAGACACCTTACAGCAGTGGTGTCCAAACTATTCCACATAGGGCCGCAGTGGGTGCGGGTTTTTGTTCAAACCCATCATGAGGACAACCTTTCACCAATCTGGTGTCTCACAAGGGTAATCCGTTGATTGCAGTCAGGTGCTGCTTGTTTTAGCACAAACTTCATTGGTTAAACTGTCTGTGCTCGATTGGTAGGAACAAAAACCAGGACCCACAGCGGCCCTTGAACAGTTTTCTAACTCTAAAACTATTCCACATAGGGCTGCAGTGGGTGCTGGATTTCATTCCTACAAAACAAGACGACATCTTTTCACCAATCTGGTGTCTCACAAGTGTAATCAGTTGATTGCAGTCAGGTGGTGCTTGTTTTAGCACAAACTTCATTGGTTAACCCTTTAACACCTAACGTGTCGGCAGCGACGCGTTTTCGCATATCGTCTTTGAAGCTTCGTCACGCTGTAATTAAGTCACCCACGTGCCGCTGGTTGGTCTCATTTGAAAGTACGGAAGTTGATGTCCACACCAGTTTTTATTTGAAGTCAATCGACCAAGTAAAACGGGAGATAATGTCATTTGAGTTTTATAGTTTTATTGCACCCATAAATATGCATTAAAACGCTGCATGGACCATGTGTCTATCTCCATATTTCCATCATTTCTTGTCCTTTTTCAAAACCGAAAGCAGCACAAAAGACTACATATCGCAAGAGCCGTTGTGATGTCAAGAAGGACAAACATTTTTAATAAATTGCGGATTGAGGCGCCAACTGAGGAAAGGGAGGCATGCGAAGCAAGCAACGGCCGGTTGGATTGAGCGAGCGACTATGAAACGTGCAGAATGAATCTAAAACTAAATTAAGCGCAAGCTAATGCATTATTTCATTAAGGAAGAAGATGAGCCGTATTTGTCGTTTTCCGAATGAGTCAGCGTCTCGGCGAGTAGAAGTGACAGCAAAAAAAAAAAAAAAAAGAAGTGACAGCAGTGCGCAAACGGCAAAAGAGTAGGCTGCGTGACATTCAAAAAGAAGCTTTATTGAGTGCGCAAAAAAAAAGAAACTATTTGCTCGCATGACTGAAAATTTTGAATTGAACTGAACTACTTGTCAATATTTTTGAAAATACTTTTTTTCAATGTTATATATATTTTTTTCTTCACTATAATCTTTTCAATATTTATAAAGATGTGTGTTCGAGGAGCTTGATTGCATGTACGTATATACTTTTGATAAGGTGATGGGCACAATACCTAACTTCACAAAGAGATATCCTCCAAACCCTTTTTGTGTTAGTTGATATATATAATTTTATTCCTCACTATTTTGCACTGTATATAACCTGTTTTGACCATAGTATGTGTAAAGGCCAAAAACGCCTATGACCATACCTACTGTTTGTGTTGAATTGTCAAACATAAAGCAATTCCATCTTATTTTATTCTATTGAATGTTTATCTCAAAACGTTCAATAAATATTATCAAGCTTCACAACGGTTGGTTGAGCATGTTTGGTTGTCAATGGGAATCCACATTACAAATTTTGAAAAAAGAATTGGGGATTTTTTTTGTCTTTTTGGGTCCAAAATGTGGATTATAATTGGTCAGTGAAGAAAACAACAGTTTGGACATGAAGTTCAAGGTGTCCTGAAAAAAGGGACCCAACTTGGCCATTGTGAACAATTTTTTCTTTGAAATATAAAAGCAACATCAAAGGCATGCAAATTTGACCAAAATAGGCTTAGGTGTTAAAGGGTTAAACTCTCTGTGCTTGATTGGTAGGAACAAAAACCACGACCCACAGCGGCCCTTGAGGACAGGTTTGGACACCCATGCCTAAGTGTCCTGTAGTGCAATATTCACTCAAACCCCATTCACATACTGCCAACTAGGAGTGTGACAAAATATGAAAATGGTGATATATCGTGATACTTAAGATCCCCAAAACTGATTTAGGTGATGCCTTTGTCTGTGAAGCTCACCTTGTAAGTAAAAGTCTCTGCATGGAAGTGTACAGTGTGCATGTCCACTTCGTTGCCCATGCCGAGTAAATACCAGTTAATCTTTTGTCCCTGGGTCATCACCAATCCATGGAGGTTTCCATATAGTTTTCCATTAATCCCTAGAATTCAAAACAAGATATTTGAATCAATCAATGGCTAAGTGGTTATCAAATACAGTATGTCTAACAGTTTTGAAGTAGTCTGGAGGGGTCTGCAAAAAAAATTTTCCACTTGAACCCCCCACACGCACACCAGACGATTGTCCTGAGGGCCCCATGAGTAATTGTCCACTAGCACCCCCATTGGACGATCCACTCGGGGGGCGGGGTCCCATTTATGCTCATCACACCCGGGCCCTGTTCACATTTGTTCCACCACTGGAACACCACATTAGGGATGGGCGATACCAGTGATTTTGGATTCGATCCGATACCAAGTAACACCAAGGCCAAATATTGCGATCCCGATCCGATATTGATATCGGAAGTTCATATATATATACAACCCTGCAGAGTTCTCAGCCATTCTGATATCTAATGTACAACTACAGCAAGCACTAAAAAACTATTAAAAGTCTCTTTGTGTCAAATATGCATTGCAATGGAAAAAATGCTGCTTTTAATGACTAGCAAAGCAGTTTCCCTACAAACTCACAAACCAATCCATCAACAACAAAATCTGGTTAGTCAGTCTAACACTTTAACCATGACCCTTAAATTCATATGCACAGAACATTTCCCTGCTACACGTTGTATTTGATCAAATTTTAATCTACCTAAGTCAAATATTTTTGATCTAATTAAAGAACAAATTAATAGTAGCATGTTACCACCCTCGAACGGTAGACCATTAAAAACAAATCCAATAAACAATAGTCACTTGCAGTTTTTGAATTTTATTTTACTAACACAATTTTTAAACAGATTTTGAAATAATTGAAACAGACCTTTAACAAAATGAAAATAAATAGCAACAAAACATCAGAAATCAAGCATTTAATTGTTTTTAACATAAAACAGTATGGAAGAATATATTTCACAGAAACATATTAAACAAAATAAATATTAAACGTAAAATATTTTTAAAACGTGTGCACAAAAATATACCCAAAAAATAGACAAAGAAAATACAATATATTAATTCCAAATATCAATACTTTTGCTTGGGGATCGATTCCTAAAACATAATGCGCTGGATCGAAATATCGATATTTTTGTATTGATCCGCCCATCCCTACACCACATCCACATCAGCTTGCTTCTTTCACTGATCCTCTTCCTGTCTTACCGTGCATCTTGTTGCTCTCCTCAAAGTCTTCATCCTGAATGAAGGTGTCAGGGTCTTCCCCGAGGTATTTTTTGATGTTCTCTTTCAAGTAGTGGGACTGGTTTTCGTCATGCACCATGAAAAACAGGGCAAACTCCTTCTCTATGTCGAGCCTGCGCCGGTCGGTCCCTTCACCCTTTAGCGTCCCAGGCTTGCAAATCACCAACGGGCCCAGAAGACCACTGTACATGTCCTACACATACACAAATTGCTTCATTATAAACGTTCTTTTATCATGTTTTGTGTGTTGTGCTTAACATCCACCTGTATACGGTGGCCGAGAGGTGTCAGGCGAAATGCAAAGTCCAAAAACAATTTGCAAATAGAAAAAGCACGAACCCCAATTGCAAATGCTTTGCAAAAGAAAAAAAGCACAAATGCAAACTGCCACAACACAATCCCCAATTCCTAAAGCGCGATCGCAAATTGGCATAAGCACAAACCACAATTGCCACAACACGACAACAAATTGCTCGCAGCACGAATGCAAATTGCTACAACACAATCCCCAACTCCTAAAGCCCGATTGCAAATTGGTAAAAGCACGAACGCCAATTGCCACAACACGACAGCAAATGGCTCGCAGCACGACCGCAAAAGGCTCGCAAGACAATTGCAAAGACGATGACTCAGAAGTTAAAAAAATACATAAATAAATAATAAATAAGACGACACTTTGCTATATGTGCTTTGTGACCATCTCTACGGGCCTCCGTAAAGTTGCCCCCCCACCCCATCAGACGCAAATTTATATAAAAATGATGTTAATCGTTTGTGCTGCAATGGTTTTGTAGGTACAGTATTATGCTTTTATTGAGATATTCATTTTGAGTGGGGACGTCACTCGTAGCTTTTTCTTAGCTTAGTTACCGCAGCTAATGGAGCGTACCAACTCTCTCAATAACAGAGGGGTGGCCTAACAACTAGCACGAACAGAGCACAAAAAAATTCGGGTCCATTTTGCGGTAAATTGGGGGGCTTGATATATTAATTTCGAGTGATGACGTCCCTCTCACCCTCATTTACTGCAAAATGGTTCCGAATTTGTGGCATTCGTTTGTGCAACTTGTTAGGACACCCCTCTGTTATGTTATGTTAATGGAGCGTACCAACTCTCACCCTCTGTTATTTTAATGAAGCGTACCAACTCTCTCAATAACAGATGGGTGCCATAACAACTAGCACAAACGAATGGCACCAATTCGGAACCATTTTGCAGTAAATGAGGGGCTTAGAGGGACGTCATCACTCGAAATTAATATCTCAAGCCCCCCAATTTACCGCAAAATGGACCCAAATTTTTTTGTGCACTGTTCATGTTCGTTGTTAGGACACCCCTCTGGTATTGAGAGAGTTGGTACACTCCATTAGCTGCGGGAGCTAAGCTAAGAAAAAGCTACCAGTGACGTCCCCACTCGAAATTAATATTTCAATAAAAGCATAATACTGTATCTATAAAACGGTTGCAGCTAGGGTTGTTCCGATCATGTTTTTTTGCGCCCGATCCGATCCCGATCGTTTTAGTTTGAGTATCTGCCGATCCCGATATTTCCCGATCTGATTGCCTTTTTTTTTCTCCCGATTCAATTCCAATAATTCCCGATAATTTTTACCGATCGTATACATTTTGGCAATGCATTAAGAAAAAAATGAATAAAACTCGGACGAATAAATACATTCAACATACAGTACATAAGTACTGTATTTGTTTATTATGACAGTAAATCCTCAAGATGGCATTTACATTATTAACATTCTTTCTGTGAGAGGGATCCATGGATAGAAAGACTTGTAATTCTTAAAGGATAAATGTGACTTTGTATATTGTGACTAAATATTGCCATCGAGTGTATTTGTTGAGCTTTCAGTAAATGATACTGTAGCCATGCCCAAATGCATGATGAGAAGTGCAACCATGACTGTGCGTAGTGCTACCAATTGATATATCTTCTCTGCATTGGGAAATAACATAGGGTGTTAAGAAAAAGATCAATTACTACCTTGCTTCCCCACATTGCTTCCCATGATATTTCTAATCGTAGGGAGAGGGATTGTAAGGCTTTAGCCAACTTAAAAAGGCTCCAAAGGCTGCCAAAATTCACTCTACTCATCTTACGCTGCCTTTTAGCTCTCTATATAGGTAAAACGGCACCATTACAGATTGAGCGCTACAATGTGTGAGTGGGTCGTGTAGTGCATGCATTAATTGTGTAAAATATTTTATCGTGATACATTTTTAATAAAACTAATTACCGACGTTATCGGGATAAATTCGATAACCCTACCTTAAGCCTAAACTAAAGACTCTGGATGAGTGTAACATATTATGTCTGTAACGTTAAATACAATTAGAAAACAATTTAATTAATATACATATATATATATATATTAGGGCTGTCAAACGATTAAAATTTTTAATCGAGTTAATTACAGCTTAAAAATTAATTAATCGTAATTAATCGCAATTAATCGCAATTCAAACCATCTCTAAAATATGCCATATTTTTCTGTAAATTATTGTTGGATTGGAAAGATAAGACACACGACGGATATATACATACAACATACTGTACTTAAGTACTGTATTTGTTTATTGAAACAATAAATCCACAAATGGCATTAACATTCTTTCTGTTAAAGTGATCCATGGATAGAAAGACTTGTAGTTCTTAAACAATAAATGTTATAGTTACAAGTTATAGTAATTTTATATTATTATTATATTATTATCATGTTTTCGTTTTAATAAAATTTGTAAAATTTTCAATCAAAAGTAGAGTTAATATAATAATAATAAGAATAAAAATAACAATAACAATAATAAAAATAGAGTGACCAAAGTCTAAGTTTTACGTGTATTTTGCATAGCTATTTTGATATGGAATGCCAGTTCATTTTGCATTGTTGTTGAACTGTGTGTCAGAATAAGGCCTCATTACTATAGACTGCAGTGCTTTTCTTTTTGTGAACATAATTTTTTTTTTTGAGAGAGATAGGAATATTATTTTTGTTGTGCTTTCACTAAACGCCACTTTTAACAAGTTATCAAATACTTGTTCTCCCCACTGCCAATGAGTTTTCCCATTGGCAATGTATCAAATACTTGTTCTGCCCACTGCATGTTTGTTGTGAAGGAGTTGCCAATAAACGGCGCGGTCCAAAGAACGCCTGTGTCCACTCGCCTTTACTGTATAACATACATCTGTACATTCTGTACATATCTTACCCAAAATACAACAAGAGAAACATAATTGCCACTAAAAGAAAGAAAACTTACCGAAATATGTGTGGAGCACAAATAGCAATTTGCATTGAATTTGTGAATACAGCATAAACGTCTCACAACTACTAATTCTCCCACGATTAGAAGAAATAACATGAGTATGGAACGGCGCTGCCCCCAAGCGGCCGGTGGCATTCTCTTCACTCTTAATGTTCATAAACGGCCTCAGTGTAATCTGTTTGAGGCAATATGCGAGATGGACATTCACCCAAGCGCCAGCAGAGGGCGGCAAAACTCCATAACAACAATTTAGCGTTTCACTGTACTGTCATTTAAATCTGTCTGAGCGGGGACATCTGCGTTAATTGCGTCAAATATTTTAACGTGATTAATTTAAAAAATTAATTAATGCCCGTTAACGCGATAATTTTGACAGCCCTAATATATATATATTTAAAAAAGGCATGTCCGATATTTTTTTGCCGATTCCAATACTTTGAAAATGAACTTTTTTTTTTTTTTTTTTTTAACTTCTGGCTCATCGTCTTTGCAATTGTCTTGCGAGCCTTTTGCGGTTGTGCTGCGAGCCATTTGCTGCCGTGTTGTGGCAATTGGGGTTCGTGCTTTTGCCAATTTGCAATCCCGCTTTAGGAATTGGGGATCGTGTTGTGGCAGTTTGCATTCGTGCTTTTTTTCTTTTGAACAGCGTTTGCAACTGGGGTTCGTGCTTTTTCTATTTGCAAAGTGTTTGGACTTTGCATTTCGCCTGACACCTCTCGGCCACTGTACATGTAAGCAACATTTAACAGCTAATAACAACAGAATCCACTATTCTCGAAAAAAATCATGATTTTGGAACACATCGTTGGTAATGTGTCCACTCATAAAGAAAAACATGGTGGGTCAAAGGGCACAGATGCTAGCTCACAATCTCAGTCCTAATTTATGGTGTTTGAGTTAAGGTTCCAGGGGATTTAAGAGGTCAACCTTTTAGTCAATATGTCCTATTTCCTCTTCCGCGTGACAGTTAAGTAAATAATTGACAAGTTCTTATAACACACTGTAAACGGTGTGCTTCCATATCATTATTCCCATATGTAAGCAACATATACTGTACCTTGATGAAGTTGGTGTCAGAGTAGTAGGCGTAGGAAATGCAGTTAGGATCTGAGTCCCCTGGTCCGGAGCTTTCAGGTACATTCCAAACCTCCTCCGTCATGTATCCTGACAACAGAGTATCAGTAACGTTCAATTCACCACCAAAAGTGAAATTCTTTCTATATTTTTGCCCATACTTACCTGGGTCAACAGCAAGGGAAGGACCAGAGGTCTTTACCCCATGTGCAGTAATGCTAAAAGGATGCCTGGCTTTGTTCTTGAACGTGACTACAATCTGTTCTCCCACTTCGGATTTGATGAGTGGACCTACATATCAAAAAGAAAATACCAAATTGGATCAATTGTGTAACTTGTTCTCCCAACTGGATGCTTTTTAGTGATAGATTTCAATGCGTGGATAGCTAAACATCAGTATGTAAAAGTTATGTAAAGGTAGTCCTGAACGAGTTCTGTTCCTACGCTGGTGACGTATCCCAAATTTCTGCATGAGTCAGAATTTACCCTTTAGGTACCACTACAAAAATAACTATTCAAAAAGTCCATAAGTATTGTATTTTACTTTAATGATAGAGGATACGCTGCCCTCTGGTGGTAGCGTTGGGTCTGGCTGGACTGTTGCCTTGTAAGACTGAGAAGCAGATTTAGACGACGGATAGCTGCTCTCTGGTTTGGCTCACATAAGGCTGTAAGTTGTTTCAGCTAATATATGCTTGTGTATGCATTTGTAATTAAGTTTGCAGCTACAGTCTGTGGAGTTACGTGTGACCGATTTGCTTTGAGAATTGTAAATACATTAGCATTTGTAGCATTTAAGCTAGCGTACTTTTGTGAGGCTAATTAGGCTAATTTAATATACTAAATTTAAATACTGATCAGAATAGATGGCCGTATGAAAACCGATTGTTTCGTTTCAAGTGTTCTATTGTTAAAATGCTTGTTTTGAGCAAAAGTGGACTGGAGACAAAATGGCGGACAAGATTCCGGTGTCGTATAGTCCAAATCGCATAAATCAAGTACATAGTAACCCAGGGACTACCTGTAATCTGCTATTTTAGCATGAAGCCAAAGTGTACAGCAGTGGTGGGACTAATGTGAACTGGGCCCGGGTTCGATGAGCATAAACGGGACCCCTCAAGTAGACCATCCAACGGGGAAGGGCTGGCTTGTGGACAATTATTCGCGGGCCCCTGAAGACGATCATCCGGTGTGTGTGGGTGCAAGTGGGAATTTTTTCTGCCCCTGATCTACAGTATGTATTGGGCTCTGATTGTTATTATTATGGGTATAATGAATCAAAAGTTACCCAAAATTCCCAGGTGTTCTTGATTGGAATTCCTTTTCTTCTCCACTGTGAAGCTTCCATCCGTGTATTCCTTATACACAACTTTTTGGTAGCGTGAACCAATTCTGTTCTTCCCTTTTTCTACAAATATATTGCCTGGACTGGGGAAAAAAAGATTTATCTCCATTATAAGCAGTGTTAAGTACTATCTTAAGTCCCATATTCAGTACTGTACCTGTCCTCTGATGTGCTGTGGTGTTTTTCCAGCTCCCACTCCCTGCTGGGTGAGTAGTCCCACTCTATTTCTTCAGCAGCAATAAAATATTTCACAGTTTTGATAGGAGCTGGATGTGAACTGTTCATTTGGTGGCCCGGGCAGGAGGTCACCCTATACTGCTGCTTCATGCCGGCTGAGTAGTGGTCTGTTACTCTGCAGCTCACTTCATAAGTGTCTATTGAAAATATAAGGAGAAGCGAACTATTGTAAATCATGCAGTGAACTTTTTAAAGTGACAGCCTACAAAAACATTTTGTGGTTTTTCAACATTCAGGCTGAAAAATTCCAGTCTTGTTATATATATACCGTAATTTTCGGACTATAAGCCGCTACTTTTTTCCTTCATTTTGAATCATGCGGCTTATTTGTTGATTTATTTGGGTTAATAGGTAACATTTCATTTGACAGCGGTGTCATTAGACTGTCATAAGACTGTCATAATTATGACATGACACTATCATGGGTAATAATGAATGCTTATGTAATTAGGTGTCATCCAGCAAATTATGTCACTAACCCCATTTATGTCCAGCTTGGATCTTTTACATCCATTCAAAAGTCAAATAATTTGCCGGATAACACTAAATGACGTCTGTTATAAGCATTCATTAACGCTCATGACAGTTTCATGTTGTAATTATGATTGTCTAATGACAGTTTTATGGCACCACCGTCAAATAAAGTGTTACCAAATACAAAAACTAGCAGTTAATGAAACAAACGGAACAGTAACTGAAGAAAGAATTACCACAGAACATGAATTTTGATTGTTATTTACATCTGTAGCGTTGCAATGCAATCTAGGAGGCATGTTGGACAACGACAGTATTGACAGCAGGTGGCGGCAGAGGTTGACCGTCTCCCACAAGGGAGCAGTGATTATTGTTGGAATGGAAAGATAAGACACAAGATGGATATATACATTCAACATATGGTACATAATGACTGTATTTGTTTATTATAACAATAAATCAACAAGATGGCATTAACATTATTAATATTCTGTTAAAGCGATCCATGGATAGAAAGACTTGTAGTTCTTAAAAGAAAAATGTTAGTACAAGTTATAGAAATTTTATATTAAAACCCCTCTTAATGTTTTTGTTTTAATAAAATTTGTAACATTTTCAATCAAAAAATAAACTAGTAGCCCGCCATTGTTGATGTCAATAATTACTTACACAATGCTCATGGGTGCTGAAGCCTATAAAATCAGTCGCACCCAAGCGCCATCAGAGGGCGGCAAAACTCCATAAAACACAACAAGTGAGCGTTTCACCGTACTGTCATTTAAATCTGTCTGAGCGGGGCATCTGCGTTAATTGGGTCAAATATTTTAACGTGATTAATTTAAAAAATTAATTAACGCCCGTGAACGCGATAATTTTGACAGCCCTAATAAAAACTAATCGGGATTTTGTTTTGGAATGACTTTTAATTTTTTGATGCCGCTACTCATGGAGACTCATATATGCCTAAGGGAGGTGCCTGTTTTAGTTTTAGGTCGCTAGCAGCTTTGCTTTTGAAAATATTTGAATTTAAAATTTTGAAAACTGATCTATGTTCAACGAGAAACGGTTCATTTGTATTTCCTGCATTGATTCAGATTTTCAAACTATATCACGGTCCGCTTGGGTGAATTTATCGTCATTTATCGGTTAATGAGGTAAATCTGCTCAATTTACCGTGATACGTCCTTAAGGCCATATTGCCCAGCCCTAGTTCCTACCCCTAGTTTAACTCCTTAAATGCACATGGGTCACAAAAACTTTCACTGTTCCTACTATGTAACTTGGCTGGAAGGATTCCATTGCATCTGCTTAGAATTACTGTACAAACTTGACATTTTTCAAATGCAGGAAATGACAATGTTATGGTTATCCAGATGCAACCAGGACCTCTCAGTTCTGTATCCGGAAATCCGCACATAAAGATATCTAAACAGGATAGTTGATGACATAACTGCTTGTCAAATATACTCTTGATAAATGAGTGACCGCTCCCCAATTATTTAGAAAACAGGAAGTAGTGCCCTTTTATGTTTGTGAGAATGACCTGGAGTGTTTGGTTGCATCTCCACAGTTGCAGTGCTGTGAGGGAAGAGGTTCAGAGTGTCCCGTGTGGTGCCTTGCTTTTTGAAGGTGTTCCCTTCAAAATAAACACCGTGGATGTCCACCTCGGTGCCGAGACCGAAGGTGTACCACGTGACTTTGTCTCCAGCGCACATGTCTAGTCCACGAAGGTTCCCGTACATGAGCCCATTTACAGCTGAAAGACAGAAAAGGCACAGTATAAGATGTAAGTGACATATGCTAAGATTTATACTTATACTTATGGTTTCGTCCCAACATCGTAGGGACGATATTACCGTAATGCACATATAGTGGTATGAAAAAGTATCTGAACCTTTTGGACTTTCTCACATTTCTGCATAAAATCACCATCAAATGAGATCTGATCTTTGTGAAAATCACACAGATGAAAAAACAGTGTCTGCTTTAACCAAAACCACCCAAACATTCGTAGGTTTTCATATTTTAATGAGGATAGTATGCAAAAAAATTACAGAAGGGGGTAAAATAATTGATATTGAACTGTGCCAGTGATTTCTGTAAGTCTTTAGCAGACACTCTAGGGTTCTTTTACTCTCTGAGTATGCTGCGCTGAACTCTTGGCGTCATCTTTGGTGGACGGCCACTCCTTGGGAGAGAAGCAACAGTGCCAAACTCTCTCCATTTGCAGACAACTTTGACTGTCGATTGATGAACATCCAGACTTTTAGAGATGGTTTTGTACCCTTTCCCAGCTTTATACAAATCAACAATCATTGATCGCAGGTCTTCAGACAGCTCTTTTGACCGAGCCATGATGCCCAACAGACAATGCTTCTCATTAAGGCAATTCTTGCCAGGTGTGTGTTTTATAGTGGAAAGGGATTCTTTAAACCACTCATCAGTGATTGGGCACACACCTGACTTAAATTGTTTCATAAAAGTTGGTTTCAATTTCTCTTTAAGTCTCCTTAGGCAGAGGGTTCACTTTCTTTTTTTTCCCCCCTTCTGTCATTGTTTGCATGCTATCCACATTAAAATATAAAAACCTATAAATGTTCGGATGGTTTTAGTTTAAGCAGACACTGTTTTTCCATCTGTGTGATTTTGACACAGATCAGATCACATTTGATGGTGATTTTATGCAGATATGTGAGAAATTCCGAAAGGTTCAGATACATTTTCATACCACTGTAATGCAAAAAATGATCCAAATAAGGGACAGCTAGCTTGACTTTGTTTTTCCTTGTGGAGGCTGGCCTGACCGCAGTAGTTTTGCAGGTTAGCAAGTTTAATGTTATGCCAACTCTGATGCAGGTCGGACTTTTAGTAGCAAAATTAGTGGTGTTTCCCCGACTTCCACAACATTGACGTCTTTTTACATGACTTAGAGTGGCTGCTGCTGGCCGGAAAAAAAACTTCTAATACCCCTTCTCTCCAAGGGGGAGGTGGGGGGGGGCATGTTGTTGACATGTGTGACAGTATGAAAAAAATGGACTGATACAGTCAACATGTGAAAAGGATCAATTTAAGTCTGAATATAATCACTTATGTTAGAGTCTATTCTATCATTACAACATATGTAGAAGACAATCTAAATTACCTACAGTGGGGAGAACAAGTATTTGATACACTGCCAATTGGCAGTGTATCAAATACTTGTTCTCCCCACTGTATATAATCCAACTCAAGTTGGTAGTGTTATGTCCCTACAGTCCCTATGCAAACCTACGCCCTTTGATTTACTGTATGATCGTCTCGGTTAAAAGTGCTTTGTCTCAAACCTGTGGCATCTTTACACAAATAGAAACTGCTCACCGTGCATCTTGTTGCTTTCCTGGAAGTCTTCATCATCTACGTTTGTCTCACTGCTGCCAAATTTGTGCATGTTCTCATCCAAATACCAGCTGAGGTTTTCATCCATGACAGAAAACATAAGAAAGAACTCCTTGTCCAGACCCTTCTGTCGACAATGTAAATTAAGGTCAAGACATTTTGGTACACAAGGGCAGGAAAATAGCATGTAATACTAGCTCTAGGCATATTGCAGATTTTGACTCGTAGGAGAGTTATTAATTTCCTATCTGCAGTGTATCAAATACGGTGGCATGGGGGGGCAACTGCCACCCTAAAAGATAGGCTTGCCATCTCAGTTGGCACAGATGAAAATTTGTGGAGTCAGTTAGGAGAGGATCCTTACAAAAGATCCAAACATGTTACTTTCCCACTGTGCCACCTTCATAATGTGAAATATTAGAAATAAGAAGAGCAGAAAAATACTTGTCTTTATTAAATGCTTTATTGAGGGAGTCCACTCACGCTTTGACGCTGTGAACAGCCTCTAACTTGCACAATGAGTTGCCACAGCACACTTATGCAAGTTTATTGATGATTGACACATTTGTGCCTTTGATAGTAGAGCTACAAAGCTTCTCTGGCAAGATCAAAGCTACAAACCTGTCAATCATCGTTAACTTTAAGCACCAAATGCAAGCTAGACAGTTTGGCCGCATTGCTTAGCAGGAGGGAGGAAGAGAGGCTGTGACGTTGTACGAGCACGAAGCAGAAAAAGATAATTATATTTTTTAGATTAAAAACCCGATCCTTTTCACCCGATTCCGATTCTCTGAAAAAGTGCGCGATCAGCCCGATTTCCGATCATGTGATTGGATCAGGATAAACTTGGCCAGAGTCTCGTCCGCCATTTTGTCTCCAGTTGTTTTTTGTTTTTTTTAAAGTCTTTTTTAGTCGAATAAATGGTACCTTATTGTACCTCACAGTATCTTATCTTTTACTTTACTATGATGTGTTCTGTCCTCACTAAACGTGAAGTTGTTCAGCTTTACAGAAGTCAAACAATTGTGCTTTGTGAAGCTTTTTACTTTCTTCACTTTTGACATGCAAAGCTGTAACACACAGATGTACGCTTCTGTTCAAAACCACAAGTATTTTAACAACAAAAAACTCGACACAAAACAATTGGTGTTCAAACGTCCATCAACTCTGATCAATATGTAAATTTAGTAGATTAAATGTGCCTATTTTTCCGCTAGCTTAAATGCTATAAATGCTAATGTATTTATGATTCCTACGTAAGATACCGCACAGTATCTTACTTTTTTTACTTTATTAATATTCCCTTTAGTCCTCACTAAAGTTATTCAGCTTTACAAACAGCAAATAAGGCAATTGTGCTTTTTGAAGCTTTTTACTTCATTGTTGACAATTTGTAAAAATGTAACACACATATGTTTAAGTACACTTATGTTCAAAACGACATGCATTTTAACAATACAAAACACTTCAAACAAAACTATTGGCATTCAAACGTCCATCTAGTCTGATCATTATGTAAATTTAGTAGATTAAATTAGCCTAATTTACCCAACAAAAGTCCGCTATCTTAAATGCTACGAATGCTAATGTATTTACAATTCCCAAAGCAAATCACTCACACGTAACTCCACAAACTTAATTACAAATGCACACACAAACATGTATTAGCTGAAACAACTTACAGCCTTATGTTCGCCAAACCAGAGCGAAGCTATCCCTTATCCATGTCAGACGTCTGAGTCTGCTAAGTCATACAATGCGACAATCCAGCTAGACCCAACGCTGACAACGTGAATGACCATCCGCATATTGCCTCAAACAGATTGCAATGAGGCCGTTTATGGATATTAAGAGTGAAAAGAATGCCTCCGGCCGCTTGGGGGCAGCGCCGTTCCATACTCATGTTATTTCCTCTAAACGTGGGAGAATTAGTAGTTGTGAGACGTTTATGCTGTATTCACAATGCAATGCAAATTGCTATTTGTGCTCCACACATATTTCGGTAGGTTTTCTTTCTTTTAGTGGCAATTATGTGTCTCTTGTTGTATTTTGGGTAAGATATGTACAGATACTGTAAGTATCGTTTAGTGAAAGCACAACAAAAATAATATTCCTATCCCTCCCAAAAAATATTATGTTCACAAAAAGAAAAGCACTTCAGTCTAAAGTAATGAGGCCCTATTCTGACACACAGTTAAACAACAATGCAAAATGAACTGGCATTCCATTTCAAAATAGCTATGCAAAATAATCGTAAAACTTAGACTTTGGTCACTCTATTTTTATTATTGTTATTTTTATTCTTATTATTATTATTATATTAGCTCTACTTTTGATTGAAAATTTTACAAATTTTATTAAAACGAAAACATGAAGAAGGGTTTTAATATAAAATTACTATAACTTGTAACTATAACATTTATCGTTTAAGAACTACAACTCTTTCTATCCATGGATCACTTTAACAGAAAGAATGTTAATGCCATTTGTGGATTTATTGTTACAATAAACAAATACAGTACTTATGTACAGTATATTGTATGTATATATCCGTCGTGTGTCTTATCTTTCCATTCCAACGATAATTTACAGAAAAATATGGCATATTTTAGAGATGGTTTGAATTGCGATTAATTGCGATTAATTACGATTAATTAATTTTAAAGCTGTAATTAACTAATCGTTTGACAGCCCTAATATTTATGTTTCTCTATATCTACATCTATATCTGTAGTATCTACGTAAGAACATGTAGCAAATTCTGATTCAATATGTATCCATATCTAGCGGTGTAACAATCCATGAGGATCAATGTATTAATTTGTTAATTACAACTGAATTTAATTTAATCAAAATGCAAATTGATTACATTTTTCGGTATGCCGTTTTTGTAATAAAATACAAAATTGTCATACACCTCATGTCTCCATCATTTTGTATTAAATCCATTGAAGGCCTTTGAATCGAATCGTTGCAGAATATCGTATCATTGTTCAAAGAATACCATGAAGAAATATTTCCACTCGAAAAGTTCCTGCCTCCCTCTCGCGACTCCATAAAAAAATTCTAAATCCGCCCCGGAGTGTGTTGCAGAAAGGACTCACCTGAGTTCCGTCTTGTTCCAATGTTCCTTTTCTGCACACAAGCAGAGGTCCTACTAATCCCGAGTTTGTGTCCTCAACAGGCGCTGTTGCAGAGTAGTACAAATAGGGGATGCAGGGAGAGTCAGATGAAGATGGACCTTCCAGGACCTCCCAGGTGTAAGTGAATCTCTCCCCTGGAGCAACGTGGGCTCCACGTTTATCAACACCTTATACACAGAGGGAAGTATAGCAATTACAGATAACAAAACAATGCAAATTCTTTTTATAACTTTAGTTCTTTCACTCACCGTCGACATAGTTGCTTCCTTGGAAGCGTTTTTCATAGTGCAAGCCATGCGGATGGATGCTGTAGTTTCTATCAGCTCGATTGAAAAATGTCACTTTGAGCGTGTCTCCTTCCTCTGCCCTCAAGATGGGACCTGAAAAAATTCAGGGTAGCCAACAAGACAGTTGAATTGGGAAGCAAGATGGGGGAACTGATAAGCCTCACCTAAGATTCCCAAGTGGAGATCTTCAGGCTTCTTTAATTTTTCAGTCTGGAAAGTATCGTCTGTGTATTCTTTGTATATCACTTTAATATAGGTACCGCCGATCCGACCGCCATCTTTACCAAAAAATGCCTCTGATGGACTGGAAAGATAACAGGTTTAGTCAGAGTTTATTTAAAGATAATGGTTTATAAGTTACATTATTTGATCATATGAAAGCCCTTGAAAAAAAAAACGTCAATTAAGGTTACCAAAATTTAGACAAAGAAACATAATGAAATATGTGAAGTCTCCAAAAATCATTGGCAAAAATACTGTATAATGTTAAATGGGATTTGACAAAATCAGACCATTTTCATATACACAGTGGTACCTCTACATAGGAACGTCAAAACGCCTCAATAGAAAAATATTGCCTCTTGTTACAAATTTCAGAATACGAAAGGCAAAAATACAGTATAGGCTGCTACTTGCACCTCTGAATATAACATACTTATGGCAGCTCTGCCATTGGCTATTGCCGAGCATCTTCCGGGCATTCAATTGGCTAAGAGAGACCTCTACTGTATGTGTATGTGTCCTCTTCATTCGCCATGAGGTGGTTTGACAACTTCACATGAGTATTAATAACTTTGATTCTTTTATTTATTATTTTTTTTACTTCATGCACAACTCTCTTTCTGTTTATTGTGCAATAATCTAATTTTAACATATAGAGTTGTATGAAAAAGTATCGGGACCTTTTGGAATTTCTCACATTTCTGCATAAAATCACCATCAAATGTGATCTGATCTTTGTCAAAACCACACAGGTGAAAAACAGTGTCTGCTTTAACATTTAGAGGTTTTCATATTTAAATGAGGAAATCATGCAAACAATGACAGAAGCGGGAAAAATAAGTAGGTGAACCCTCTGCCTAAGGAGACTTAAAGAGCAATTGAAACCAATTTTTTACCCAATAATTAAAGTCAGGTGTGGGCCCAGTCACTGATGACTGGTTTAAAGCTGACCTGCCCACGATAAAACACACACCTGGTAAGAATTGTCTTGATGAGAAGCACTGTCTGATGTGCATCATTGCTCGGTCAAAAGTTCTGTCTGAAGACCTGCGATCAAGGATTGTTGATTTTTATAAAGCTGAGAAAGGATACTAAACCATCTCTTAAGTCTGGATGTTCATCAATCGACAGTCAGAGAAGTTGTCTACAAATGGGGAGAGTTTGGCACTGTTGTTTCTCTCCCAAGAAGTGGCCGTCCACCAAAGATGACGCTAACAGTTCAGCGCAGAATACTCAGATAGGTAAAAAAGAACCCTAGAGTGTCTGCTAAAGATTTACAGAAATCACTGGCACAGTCCAATACCTGCACACATCAATTATATGTAAAGCTATGGCCAACAATGGTGTTCATGGGAGGACTACACGTAAGAATCCACTGCTGTTAAAAAAAAAATACATTTTTGCTTGTTTAATGTTAGCATAAAAGCACTTGGACACTCCATAGAAGTCTGGGCAAAATATTTTGTGGACTAATGAAACAAAAGTTGAATTGTTTGGGAGCAACACACAACATCATGTGTGGAGGAAAAACGGAACAGCTCACCAACATCAACACATCATCCCCACCGTGAAGCATAGTGGGGAGCGCATCATGATTTGAGGCTGTTTTGCTGCCGCAGGGCCTGGATAATTTGTAATCATTAATGGAAGAATGAATTCAAAAGTTTATCAGGATGGTTTGCATGAAATCCTGAGGCAGTCTGTCAGACAGTTGAAGCTAAAAAAGAGGATGGATGCTGCAACAAGACAATGATCCAAAACAGAAGTAAATCAACTTCAGAATGGTTTCAGAAGAACAAAATACACATTCTGAAGTGGTCAAGTCAAAGTCCAGACTTGAACCCAATTGAGATGCTGTGGCATGAGCTAAAGACAGCGATTCATGCCAGACATCCCAGGAATCTGACTGAACTCCAGCAGTTTTGTAGGGAAGAATTGGCCAAGATTAGTCCTGATCAATGTGCCAGACTGATCTGCAGCTACAGGAAGCGTCTGGTTGAAGTTATTGCTACCTAAGGGGGGCACAAAATATTGAATGTGATGTTCACTTACTTATTTTTCCCCATTCTGTCATTGTTTGCATACTATCCTTACTAAAATATGAAGATCTATAAATGTTTGGGTGGTTTTAGTTAAATCATACAATCTTTTTTCATCAGTGTGATTTTGACAAAGATCAGATCACATTTAATTCTGATTTTATTAGGGCTGTCAAAATTATTGCGTTAACGGGCGTTAATTAATTTTTTAAATTAATCACGTTAAAATATTTGCAATTAACGCAGATGCCCCGCTCAGACAGATTTAAATGACAGTACAGTGAAACACTCACTTGTTGTGTTTTATGGAGTTTTTCTGCCCTCTGCTGGCGCTTGGGTGCGACTGATTTTATAGGCTTCAGCACCCATGAGCATTGTGTAAGTAATTATTGACATCAACAATGGCGGGCTACTAGTTCATTTTTTGATTGAAAATTTTACAAATTTTATTAAAACGAAAACATTAAGAGGGGTTTTGATATAAAATTTTTATAACTTGTACTAACATTTTTTTTTAAGAACTACAAGTCTTTCTCTCCATGGATCGCTTTAACAGAATGTTAATACTGTTAATGCCATCTTGTTGATTTATTGTTAGAATAAACAAATACAGTGCTTATGTACCGTATGTTGAATGTATATATCCATCTTGTGTCTTATCTTTCCATTCCAACAATAATTTACAGAAAAATATGGCATATTTTATGGATGGTTTGAATTGCGATTAATTGCGATTAATTACGATGAATTAATTTTTAAGCTGTAATTAACTCGATTAAAATTTTTTATCGTTTGACAGCCCTAGATTTTATACAGAAATGTGAGAAATTTTAAAAGGTTCAGATACTTTTTCATACCACTGTATTTGTTCCATGTTTTGATGCATTATTATGGTTTATAAGATTTATGTATAAGGCATTTACACACGTCTACTTATGGAATTTTCAGTTTACAAAACTTCTTCTGGAAGCAACTAATTTTAAAAGTAGAGGTACCACTGTATAAAAGAATAATACCCTAAAAGAAGTAAATGCTACGTATAATCTACCGCAGTGTACTTCAGCAGGCTTTTCTTTCCTAATAATCGGACTCATACCTGCCTGCGTCAGTCAGGGATACATTTTTGATCAGGTCTTTTTCCAAAGGAGCGTAGTTCCACTGTATTTTCTCTGCTGCCACATAGTAATTCCTGACAATGCCACTCATCAGTTTGGCGCTGGCCTCATTGCCACAGGAATTCACTTGATAAAATGCCTGCATCCCGGCTGGAATAGAAGAAAAATAAAACATTAAAAAAAAAAAAAAAAAAGTCTTGAAGACTCAACACTAAGCTAGCCATTAAGCTAACCACTAAACTGTTCGAATTTGTTGTGTTTTTGTGTTTTTTTATTCAACAGACAGAACCAAAGAAGGTAGATGGGTTAAACGTCAGGCGCCCTACCATGCAGGTGGTCATTAACTTGGCAAGTCAGCAGCCACTTGCCGTTCGCTGTGGGCACCATCTCAGCTGTAGCAAATGTAGCTGGGAAAAGGCTGAGCACGTCAGTTCGGTGGCCGCGGTCCAGTAAGGTGTTTCCATGGAAAAAGGCAGAGTGAATATCCACCTCGTTACCCATGCCAAACAAATGCCAAGACACAGCACGGTGCTGGCATAGCTCAATTCCGGGCAGGTTACCAAACATGTACCCATTAATGGCTATTACACAAGGGGACAACCAGACATTAGAATCGAGGAGATGGCTAAAACAGATTGTTACTGTACATCAGGTTAAGAAATTTTATTACCATGCATCAAGTTTGATTCCACAAAATCTTCATCTTCCAGGTCAACCCCAGATGCATCCGTACATCTCTGAATGTTGTCTTCAAGGTACCAACTCAAATTCTCATCCACTATGCTAAACATCAGGAAGACATCTTGATTCACGTCATTGCGAGCGCTCCCCTCTTCACTATGCTCCTTTAGGATTCCTGATTAGTGAGAGATCGATTTTTTATAATGGGGTGTGGCAATATATCGAAAAGGTGGTATATCGCGATACTTTGTAGCCCAAACGGATATGTGCCCACCAAGAAATGATATATTGTTGCAAAAAAAAACTAAGCCTGCAAGCAGGACTGAACGGGCAATCTAGCGCAACTCGGACGTCAGGCGACTCGGATAGTGTGCAGGTCAGGGTGGTGGCAGATCCTCCTCTCTAATCATCTCATTAGAACCTAACATGCTCGAAAGTCGCCCTCTTTACATTCACACATCTAAGAGATAAAAACCCCTATTGGAGAGAGTACTACAAAAAAGGAGCCACTACTGAGCTGTGCAGCCAAGCCCTTATTCAAAACCAGTCCGGTTTGGTGACCTCAGAATTGCATCTCTGCTTTTTGCAGATGACGTGGTGCTATTGGCTTCATCAAGCAGTGACCTGCCACTCTCCCTGGAGCGGTTCGCAGTGAGTGTGAAGCGGTTAGGATGATGATTAGCACCTCCAAATCCGAGACCATGGTCCTCAATCGGAAAAGGGTGGAGTGCCATCTCCGGGTTGGGGATGAGATCCTGCACCAAGTGGAGGATTTCAAGTATCTTGGGGTCTCACCAATGAGGGTAGGAGGGAGTGGGAGATCGACAGGCGGATCGGTGTCGCGTCTGCAGTACTGCAGACTCTGCACCGGTCGGCAATGGTGAAGAAGGAGCTGAGCCAAAAGGCGAAGCTCTCGATTTACCAGTCGATCTACGTTTCTTCCCTCACCTATGGTCACAAGCTGTAGGTCGTGACCGAAAGAATAAAATCCCGGATACAATCAGCCGAAATGAGTTTCCTCCGCAGCGTGTCCGGTAGGGGCGTGCGAAATTTCCGATTCTTAGATTATTCGCGATTCGGCCGTGGAAGATTTGAGAACGATTCACAAATATCCAAATTCCGATTATTGAATTATACCAGGTAAAGCGGAAGTAAAACACAGTCAGCGCGGTCTTTGGGACGCAATGAGGAACGGACCGAGAGTAAATATCATGTTCAACTCATGCCGCTAAATAAAAAAACAATCATACCTGACTGCGGCTGACAGCCGCTACAAACAACGCCCAGTTGCTAGTTGCTACAAACATACGGCTACAGTAGATATCATATATATGTAGAACTAGATGCAAAATGACAGACGACGTCAGTGTTAGAACACGTATTATTGAACAGAAATGCGAAATGACAGACTTTCCGGCGTAAGTAAACAGCCGCCATCTTAAAGGAGTAGACCTCACTAGAAGGCTCTCTTGTAGCAAACCTAATTAACTTTTTATCTAAAATACTCCTAAATCGGCAGAATCTAATCTTTAAATGATGAAATAGTTTTAAAACTTTGAGAAAAGTAGACAGAAGGGAAATTATGGAATAATGGGAGCAACTTTAACAACTGTAACAGTTGATTCACAACATTAAATTAATTGAATGTAGTTTAAAGCTGCTGATACAGAATGGGGACTGGAGTTTTTAATTTACTGTTATTTTTGTATATTTATTCACTGTTATATGTTAACTTGATACTGAAATAGTAGTTTGGTTTAGCCTGAGAGGATTTTTGAACAATTTTGGAACTAATGTACAAAACATTTAAAAAAAAAAAAAAAAAAAAAAAGGAGGGGGGTGCATCAATAATTGTTTTATAATCGAATCGGAGCCTCTGAATCGTATTCGTAATCGAATTGTTAGGTGCCCAAAGATTCCCAGCTCCAGTGTCTGGGCTCTCCCTTAGAGATAGGGTGAGAAGCTTGGTCATCCGGGAGGGACTCGGCATTGAGCCGCTACTCCTCCGCGTTGAGAGCTGGCTGAGGTATCCCGGGCATCTGGTTCGGATACGTCCTGGACGCCTCCCTGGAGAGGCGTTCCAGGCATATCCCACCGGCAGGAGGCCCCGGGGAATGACCCAAGACACACTGGAGAGTATGTCTCTCGGATGGACTGAGAACGCCTTGGGATCCCACCGGAGGAGCTGGTTGAAGTGGCTGGGGAGAGGGAAGTCTGGGCTTCCCAGCTAAAGCTGCTGCCCCCGCGACCCGCACCCAGGATTAAGCGGTAAATAATGGATGGATGGATGGAACCAACAGGTTGCTACCAAAATCTTCAATTAGAATAGTGTCTGTGTTAGCTCACGGCTGCCGCTGACATCCAATTCATTTTGACTGTATTGGACGTCTAGCGGCGTCAACAGCACTGAAACAGAGCATTCACAGCCAGTCATTCGTGGACATTTACAGGTCACTTCCTGTTCATTTTAGGGAATTTACAGGTTACTTCCAATAAGTACAAATACAAACCCCATATGGCAGCGATCAACCGAATTCCAAATTCATTAATGAAACCGTGTAGAAGACATAGTAGAAACCAAATCACTTCAATGCGGGTCGCATAACGTGTAAGCACATGCCGCCATCATACCTTTCTTACATGTAAGCAGGGCCCCTATAAGTCCAGAGGCGATATCCCGGGGGGCATCTAAGTGAGAGTGGTACACCCATGTCAAGCAGTTGGCGTCATCATCAGTCGGCGCAAATTCAGGCCTGACCTCCCAGCGATAAGTGTAGCTTCCCCCTGGTGGTACTGAGTCATCCTGCTTAAGGTTACCAGAGGTCCCATCTGGATAAAGTGCCCCTGAGAGGCCAACAAAATAAAAGTCTGCGTCAGTTTACATTGAAAATATACTTAGAATATTATGTGGATTTATGTGCCATTCTAAAGGAAAACAACTACGATTTATGAGGTATGCCGCTGTGTAAATTTGATGATTTTTTTTTTAAGCCAAAAACTCCACTCCTTCCCCCCCCTCCCTTCCTTCTCACATAACCACAAACCCCTTCCCCCCTTATCAAGGAGCTATTGTTACAATGGAAAAAAATGTCTTACACATAGGTGTACGTATCAAGAACTCAAGATAGGAAGGTGTTGTACTGTTTTTTGTCCTCTTGTTATCTTTTCCTGTGGGAATACATATCTACTTTTGCTTTCAGTTCAGAGAAATTCCAAAGGCAGTGACCCTTTTTCTCCCGCATAGTCGGGGGATGGGGACCTGTTGCATAACAAAGGGTCCAAAAATTCTCAGGGCATATTTTTTTTCCTCCAAAAAAAGGCATAAAGTTAAGGATTGCAGTCCCTATTTTGTTTTAAAGTAATTGTCACTGTCCTTCCTGCATATTAAAATATGCAATATTTCACATTTAAAACAGTTGTTAGTTGATTTGCACATAAAGGATTTTAGCACAGAAAAGCTAACCAATAGGGTTGTTCCGATCATGTTTTTTTGCTCCCGATCCGATCGTTTTAGTTTGAGTATCTGCCGATCCCGATAGTTCCCGATCCGATTGCTTTTTTTTTACTCCTGATTCAATTCCAATCATTCCCGATAATTTTTCCCGAACATATACATTTTGGCAATGCATTAAGAAAAAAACGAATAAAACTCGGACGAATATATGCATTCAACATACAGTACATAAGTACTGTGTTTGTTTATTATGACAATAAATCCTCAAGATGGCATTTACATTATTAACATTCTTTCTGCGAGAGGGATCCACTAATAGAAAGACTTGTGACTTTGTAACCTGTGACTAAATATTGCCATCTAGTGTAGTTGTTGAGCTTTCAGTAAATGATACTGTAGCCATTCCCAAATGCATGATGGGAAGTTAAACCATGACTGTGCGTAGTGCTACCAATTGATATATCTTCTCTGCGTTGGGAAGTAACTTAAGGCGTTAAGAAAAAGATCAATTGCTACCTTGCTTCCCCACATTGCTTCCCATGATATTTCTAATTGTAGGGAGAGGGATTGTAAGGCTTTAGCCAGTTAAAAAACACTGTATTTGTTTATTATAACAATAAATCAACAAGATGGCATTAACAATAATATTCTGTTAAAGCGATCCGTGGATAGAAAGACTTGTAGTTCTTAAAAGATAAATGTTAGTACAAGTTATAGAAATTGTATCTTAAAACCCCTCTTAATGTTTTCGTTTTAATAAAATTTGTAAAATTTTCAATAAAAAAATAAACTAGTAGCTTGCCATTGTTGATGTCAATAATTACACAATGCTCGTGGTGCTGAAACCCATAAAATCAGTCGCACCCAAGCACTAGCAGGGGGTGACAAAACACCAAAAAAACCACAAGTAACAAGTGGACATGAAACTGTGCTGTCATTTTAATCAGTTTGAGCGGGGCATGTGCGTTAATTTCGTCAAATATTTTAACGTGATTAATTAAAAAAAAAAAAAAATTACCACCCATTAACGCGATAATTTTGACAGCCCTAAATTAATTAAAAAATAATAATAAAGCAAATGTGACACACAGAATGGCTTGCTAAAATTTGCTTGGATATACTGTTCTACGTAAAGGCCAAGGTCGGCCCTCCACTTTTTTACCACACCAAATCTGGCCCCCTTTGCAAAAAGTTTGGACACCCCTGCTCTAAATGGATATGTTAAAATCAATAGCAGCAGATTCACGGCACAAACAAGCACAAACGTTTGACACCGTTTTTGGCCCTTTTAATGAAAATGGAGGGCTGGTTGACCTCAGATTGACCTAAAAAAAGAATTGTTAATATCTCAAAAACTATAGCAGCACAAACGAAAACATTTCCAGATAAGCTTAGCACAAACGAATGACATAATTTTTCTATCAATTTGCGTCTGATGCAACTTCACGGATGTCGATTTTTGCACTGAACTAGCATTGAAAAAAAACATCATTAAAGCTGTTGAGAATCTACCTTCCATGTTCTTCTCATAGAAAACTCCATGGGGATGGATTGAGTAGTTCCTGGTTGCCATGTTTTTCAGGTGGACCACAATGATGTCGTCAACCTCCGCCCGCAGTACAGGTCCTAGGAAGCCTAACCAGGTGGGCCTTGGGGTTTGCTGACTGTATGTGGCATCAGTGTACTGTCGAAACATGGCTTTCTTATAAACACTGCCAATACGATGGGGTCCTCTCTCCAGAAATATTGACGCATGCCTGAAATACATCATGTAGGAAGTGATGAGTCAATGTTCTTAAATCACTACACATTAAGGATGGGAGCCTCTGGGTACCTCACGATACGATTTGCAATACAAGGCTCACGATATGGCGATACAACAATTATCGATACATTGGTCAGGAAATCAATCTACAATATTCGACGATACAACTAATAAACAGAAAAACATGCGATTTTCATCCTTCTGCTGTAAATAAGAATGAGTTTATCACGAGTAGATGCCCAATCCATTTGAAGTGGAAGGGTGGCAGGGAATGAACGCTGCCATATCTCCCACTTCAAACCGATCGGACGTCTATGGCTGTCAGTGGCAGCCAATGCCAGGCAATGAGTTCATTTTAGGGCATTTTACGTCATTTCCTGTTGATTTTCAGTCACTTCCTTAGGCTTTTGGGGCATTTATGGGTCACTTCCTGATGATTTTGGGTTACTAAAAACGAAATGACACAAGAATGTCCGCATTTGAATAGGAAGTGACTCTGACTGAACAGAAAGTAACCTGCAAATGCCATAAAATGAACAGGAAGTCACTGGTAGACTGCTGGCCAGAAGTATTGGCACCCCTGCAATTCTGTCAGGTAACGCTCAATTTCTTCCAGAAAATGATTACAATTACAAATGCCTTAGTAGTAATATCTTCATTGATTTTTCTTGCTATGGAAAAACACAAAAGAGAATGGGGAAATAATTAAATCATTAATCATTTTACACAAAACTCCAAAAATGGGCTGGACAAAAGTAAAGATGTCCCGATCACGTCATTTTCAAAGTATCGGAATCGGCAAAAAAAATATCGGACATGCCTTTTTTTAATATGCAGTATATATATTTTTTTATTTAAATCGTTTTCTAATTGTATTTAACGTTACAGACAAAATGTATTACACTCATTCAGAGTAGTTTTGGCTTAAAGTAAGACTATTAAATTTATTGCGTTATCGGCGGTAATTATTTTTTTTTTAGTTTATCACGTTAAATAATTAACGCATGCGCTGCACAACCCGCTCACGCATTGTCGCGTTCAATCTATAAAGACGCCGTTTTACCTATAGATAGCGCTATAGGGCAGCGTATAATGAGTAGAGAGATTTTGACAGCCTTTGGAGCCATTTTTTATGTGGCTAAAGCCTTACAATAGCTCTCTCGGCATTTGAAAATAACATGGGAGGCAATGTGGGGAAGAAAGATAGTAGTTAATCATTTTCTTAACACACTATGTTCTTTCCCAACGCAGAGAAGATATCAATTGCTGCCCCTACACACAGTCATGGTTGCACTTCCCATCATGCATTTGGGCAGAAGTTAAATGGCTGCAGTATCATTTACTGAAAGCTCAACAAATACACTAGATGGCAATATTTAGTCACAATATACAAAGTCATATTTATCCTTTAAGAATTACAAGTCTTTCTACCCGTGGATCCCTCTCACAGAAAAAATGTTAATAATGTAAATGTCATCTTGAGGATTTATTGTCATAATAAACAAATACAGTACTGTATGAATGTATATATTCGTCCGAGTTTTATTCGTTTTTTTTATAATGCATTGCCAAAATGTATATGATCGGGAAAAATTATTGGGAATGATTGGAATTGAATCGGGAGCACAAAAAAAAGCAATCGGATCGGGAAATATCGGGATCGGCAGATACTCAAACTAAAACGATCGGGATCGGATCAGGAGCAAAAAAACATGATTGGAACAACCCTAATTGGCACCCCTGCAATTCTGTCAGGAAAAGCTCAATTTCTCCCAGAAAATGATTGCAATTACAAATGCTTTAGTAGTAATATCTTCATTGATTTTGCTTGCAATGGAAAAACACAAAAGAGAATGGGGAAAAAAATTAAATCATTATCATTTCACACAAAACTCCAAAAATGGGCCAGACAAAAGTATTGGCACCCTTTGAAAAATCGTGATGCTTTTCTAATTTCTGTAATTAACAGCACCTGTTAGTTACCTGTGGCACATAACAGGTGGTAACAATAACTCAATCACACTTGCGGCCAGTTAAAATGGATTAAAGTGGACTCAACCTGTGTCCTTGTGTGTACCACACTGAGCATGGAGAAAAGACAGAAGACCAAAGAACTGTCTGAGTAGTTGAGAATTAAAATTGTGAGGAAGCATGGGTAATCTCCAAAGACCTGAACGTTCCTTAGTCTACAGTGTTCAGTGTCATCAATAAGTGTAAAGCCCACGGCACTGTGGCTAACCTCTCTAGATGTGGACGGAAAAGAAAAATTGATGAGAGATTTCAACGAAAGATGGTGCAGATGGTGGATAAAGACCCTCAACTAACATCCAAACAAGTTCAAGCTGCCCTGCAGTCCGAGGGTACAACAGTGTCAACCCGTACTATCCGTCGGCATTTAAATGAAAAGGGACTCTTATGGTAGGATACCCAGGAAGACCCCACTTCTGACCCAGAAACATAAAAAGCCAAGCTGGAGTTTGCCAAAATTTACCTGAGAAAGCCAAAAACGTTTTAGAAGAATGTTCTCTGGTCAGATGAGACAAAAGTAGAGCTTTTTGGGAAAAGGCATCAACATAGCGTTTACAGGGGGGAAAGAACATAACACGGTCCCCACAGTCAGACATGGCGGAGGCTCCCTGATGCTTTTGGGGTTGCTTTGCTACCTCTGGCATTGGACTGCTTGACCTTGTGCATGGCATTATATGGTCTGAAGACTACCAGCAAATTTTGCTGCATAATGTAAGGCCCAGTGTGAGAAAGCTGGGTCTCCCTCAGAGGTCATGGGTCTTCCAGCAGGACAATGACCCAAAACACGCTTCAAAAAGCACTAGAAAATGGTTTGAGAGAAAGCACTGGAGACTTCTAAAGTGGCCAGACTTGAATCCCATGGAACACCTGTAGAGAGATCCGGAAAATGGCAGTTTGGAGAAGGCACCCTTCAAATCTCATCGACCTGGAGCAGTTAGCCAAAGAAGAATCGTCTAAAATTCCAGCAGAGCATTGTAAGATACTCATTGATGGATACTGGAAGCGGTCGTTCACAGTTATTCTGTCTAAAGGTTATCTTTTGTCCGGCACATTTTTGGAGTTTTGTGGAAAATGATAATGATTTATTTATTTATTTTTTCATTCCTTTGTGTTTTTTTATTGCAAGCTAAATAAATGAAGATATTACTACCAAAGCATTTGTAATTGCAATCATTTTCTGGGAGAAATTGAGCATTATTTGACAGAATTGCAAGGGTGCCAATACTTTTGGCCAGCAGTGTAGGTTGACGACTTGAGTGTCGGGAATAGGGTACTTGGAAAGACTTTCGTTTCTGTACTCATGAAACTTGGGTACTTGGAAAGACTTTCGTTTCCGTACTCATGAAACTTGGGTACTTGGAAACACTTTCGTTTCTGTACTCATGATACTTGAACTACATGACTTAACATTAAAAAAAAAAAAAAAAAAAAAAAAACATTATGGGAAGCGACGCACAACATAAAAAGGTCCAAATTGTACAAATAGAGTGACGCTAAAGGTGTTTGTTCTCCACATAAATGAGTCAAAAGATTTATCTTTGAACGTGGTCAATCACAGACTGAAACTCTGGGAAATGAGTCACAGGTCAAATGTCTCTCAAATTGTGTAAGTAGCTGACAAACAACTGCGGGGCAGAGAGTTTTTCCAAGAAGCCTCTAAATGAAGGAGGAAAACAAATGTGTCGAAAGTTCAAAACTGCATATTCGAAAATGTCTGACACTAGCCAAAAGATGTAAACCACAGTGATTCCTGTTTTATGAGGGGGGCTGCATGGCTAAAAAGACAGACGTCCAGTATTACGCAATCATGCTCTTCTGGTATGTTTAAAACAAGAACTTCAAGAATGTTGTGTAAGTCCTAACTATAGTTGTCTGTAATGACTTTTTAACTGATAACCAATATCCTGATTTTGTCAAACTCCAAAAATTCGATACCGATATCAAACCGATACCGATATATGCTGTCGTGGACTTAGCATATTGATTATTTTTCAATGATTTATTGTTAATTTTTGCATATAATTCCCCCCCGCACCCCCAAAAAAATTTAGGGGAGGGCAATTTTATTTTTCAAATGAATTTTTTCTTTGGTTGAAAATTTTTTTTTTTTTTTAATTGAATCAACTTTTTGGGGGTGATTAAATGATTTAGACACAAATGTCCTACCCATTATATGGCCCAAACACAAAAAGAATTGCTTCAATCAAAGAAAACTTTTTTGATGAAAAATTAAGTGTTCAAATGCAAATTTTTCAATCTCAAATATTCACATTCAAAAACTTTTTCCATGATTGAAATTTTTCTTTTTTTAATAGAAGTGATTTTTCTTTTTTAAAATACATATTTTTTGAAGCAACTTATTTCTTGATTGAATAATAAAGACAAAAATGTCCTAACCCTAAATGTGGCCCAAACACAAATCAACATTATTTCAATATAAAAAGTTGCTTCAACCCCCCCCCCCCAAAAAAACTTGACTTAAAAAAAAATAAAATAAATCTAAGAAAAATAGCTTTCAAATGCATTTTTTTGAGTTTCAAATTCATTTTTGCATTCAAACACTTTTCTTTTGATTGAAGCGACTTATTTTTTTGGTTGAAAATATAGATTTTGATTGAAGCAGCTTTTTTTTTTTTTGATTGAATGATAAATAATAAAGACACAAATCTAACTCCATATGGCTCCGCCCAGGGGATACAATTTTTGAATAGGGTAACTACTAGGGTTGTTCCGATCATGTTTTTTTTTTGCTCCTGATCCGATCCCGATCGTTTTAGTTTGAGTATCTGCCGATCGCGATATTTCCCGATCCGATTGCTTTTTTTTGCTCTCGATTCAATTCCAATCATTCCCGATAATTTTTCCCGATCATATACATTTTGGCAATGCATTAAGAAAAAAATGAATAAAACTCGGACGAATATATACATTCAACATACAGTACATAAGTACTGTATTTGTTTATTATGACAATAAATCCTCAAGATGGCATTTACATTATTAACATTCTTTCTGTGAGAGGGATCCACGGATAGAAAGACTTGTGACTTTGTATATTGTGACTAAATATTGCCATCTAGTGTATTTGTTGAGCTTTCAGTAAATGATACTGTAGCCATGCCCAAATGCATGATGGGAAGTGGAACCAGGACTGTGCGTAGTGCTACCAAGTGATATATCTTCTCTGTGTTGGGAAATAACATAAGGTGTAAAGAAAAAGATCAATTGCTACCTTACTTCCCCACGTTGCTTCCCATGATTTTTCTAATCGTAAGGAGAGGGACTGTAAGGCTTTAGCCAATTAAAAAAAAGGCTCCAAAGGCTGCCAAAATTCACTCTACTCATTTTACGCTGCCTTTTTTCTCTCTATATAGGTAAAACGGCACCATTACAGATTGAGCGCGACAATGCGTGAGTGGGTCGTGCAACGCATGCATTAATTGCGTTAAATATTTTAACGTGATACTTTTTTTTTTCAAATTAATTACCGCCATTATCGGGATAAATCCGATAACCCTACCTTAAGCTTAAACTAAAGACTCTGGATGAGTGTAACATATTATGTCTGTAATGTTAAATACAATTAGAAAACAATTTAATAAAAAAAAATATATATATATATATATTAAAAAAAGGCATGGCCGATATTTTTTTGCCGATTCCGATACTTTGAAAATGACGTGATCGGACCCGATCGATCGGGACATCTCTAGTAACTACATTGGCACGACACCGGCAGGCGTACCGTATTCAATGGATGACGATCTTGGCGAAAAGTACTAAGCACCCTGATTTAGAATTGCCCTCAAGGATGATGGGAAACAAAAAACGCTCATTGTCATCTTATTATTCTAAATATATCTTGTAAGTTAATTTTATAGCTGACCCTGCCTTTTGGGGTCATCAATTTTTGCCCCTCTGTCACAAAAGTCTAACTCCGCCTATGCTTTTCTCGAAATACTTCTACTCAACCTGCAGGTGTCCTATTAAGAGCAAATTATATGTGAAGTGAGTGTTTTATTGTAGTCAGTTATAACTGAAAGCCATTTGCAAAAGAGGTCAAAGACTAAAACCTTCTTCTGACTCACTGCTGACCTACATGTGCATTCTCCTGCCCCAATAAAAACCCTTGTCAGGTCTTTTGACTTCTTGAAAATGAACCCGTGATGCACTTACTCATCATCTGCGACGTCCACGTCGTTCAATAGGTTTTTTCCACTTGGCGCGTAATCCCACAAGTCCTCGACAGCAGCCACATAATAGACCCTCTCCCGGCCCCGCGTCCCTTCCACAGCCAGACAGAAGATAAACAATAAACAAAGAGATCGTACGGTCCAGGTCGCCGCCATGGTTGCGCGAGAGGGGAGGGAGATTGACTCTAAAAGAGACAAGAGGGGGCGAAACTCCACGGAGCGTTTCAACGTGGAAGCGCGCTGTCAGCGCAACAGGTCAGAGGACTTGCGAGCGCGAATGAAAACAGACCGTCTATTGAGCACGGAGGAAAGCAGCGGAGCAGCGACCGCCTCCGTGGAACGATGCAAAAAAAAAAAACATGCCACCCTCTCGCGATAATTATGACAGATTTGTCTTAATTGCGAAATGTCCTACAGGGAAATTAAATGGTTGCAATTATGTGGAAGTGCGAATTCACGAGTCATGGGAATTTATGAATTGCCTGTCAGCTTTTCATATTGCGTTGAATGACATCTGTACTTTTTATTCACGAGTTCATTCAGTGCATAAAACTTATTTTGCATTATTATGTTATATACTTACTGACATCTACTGACCATATTTGAGCATTGCATGAAAATGCGCATGTTGCACTCCTGGTGGAACATCTCAATTGTCAGTACTACATAATACTGTACACGATAATCAGGGGTGCACATAATTTTTTTGCCCAGGTTCTCAGAGGAGGACCTGGAGATGTCACATGGTCCTCATTGAGCTTGAGAGCCGACCCGCCTGATGCGATAAAATTATGACAAGCTTTACTTGGAGCCAGTTACCTTTAATTAATTATATAAACAATTAACGTTTGATTAACATCAACTGGCACAACAAAATTGCCATTACTTTGAAGTGAAATGTAAAGTAATAAACATAAAAGCACTAATTCAAAATAAAGGGCATTCATATGCGGCTCTCACATTAACTCCAAGCCTTTGTAAAAGTGGGATGTCCTCCTCATAAGAGCTCATTGAACGTGCACGTTTAGCTTTGTGAAATGCGAGCAAAAACACGTTTGTCAGCGCATGGCACTGTTCTACAATAACTTTATTCCGCCACTTGTCCATAGGGCAAGTGGGGTCCTGTCTGACATCGATAGTTTGACGAATTACCACATGCTCTGTTTTTTTCGTGCTTTTCAAAGTTTGGATGGCTAAAACTCTTTGACCCTACGTAAAATGCGCTGCTCTTATTAGCGACATTGGGATTCTCACGGCAAATGTTGCACCACATTTCCGTGCGAGCATCATTTGCTTCTAGCCATGGTACCTCCTGCAGTTGGTAACGAGGAATCCGAACTTTTAACAGCACGTCTGCCGCACGCGCGCACGCACGTGCCCGCGAAGCGATAAGTCGCAGCGGAAAAATTACCGCCTTCATTTTTATATATCACGCGATAAATGGAATTATTGCATATTGCGACAGGCTTATGGTCAGCCATTGGTACGCAAAAGCGTATGGAAGCCGTTGAGGGCCAGCGCGTTTGTCTATGTCCGGTACGCATGCGCGCATGCGGACCACTTATGTGCACCCCTGACGATAATTATCCTTTGCCTGGGGATCAATCAAGTCCTGAGGATTTAATTGTGTTTTATGGCATCAATACTTTATCCTCCTGAGACGCAAAGGTCTTGTTTGTGGATTCATTATACATTTATACTTCCCAATTAAATATATACAGGGGCGGACTGGGACTAAAAAGCAGCCCTGGACTTTGACTCAGCCCAGCCCACAAGAATCACCGTACGAAGGGAAACACAGACCCTCTAGGGGCGTCCGGGGCCATGCCCCCGGGAGATTTTCTTTTTTTTTTTTTTAACATTTCATTGTAAAATGCATCAATTTCATGCACTTTGAGAGAAAAATGAAGCGGCTATGAAGAACTACACATTGCATTATTATACATTTAACTTGAAAACTTACTGAGAAACTAACAATTTCAATGAAAATACAATAAACATTTCAAGACAAATCCTGTATACACAAGCTTCATTGGAAAGTATTAACCAGAAAACAAAACAAAATATAAATGATTAAAAATATATATCATTTGAATTTAACTACCTAAACTTTATAAAGTAAAACCATACATTTTATTAATATTTTGTTATGTTTCTTCTGAACTAATATTGCTACTGCGTGTGCATACGTTGTTTTACAGCTAAAATATTTTTCTTAGGAGAGGGATAGTAGAACTAGCATATGGTAACTTGACACGATTGCAAACGGAGACATGGACTATAGCTAGCTCTAACCCTTTAATTGCCATTTGTTTCATTTAAAATGTAGCTACCTGGTGGATAACAATTGCCAATATACCTAGCAAGTAACCCTCTTCATCCCTACTTACTTGCCCTGCAAGGATTATATGGCAACTGCAATCAAAGAGAGTCGGCACAAAATTGATAAAGAATACTCATTAAGTCCATGCCTCAGAGACTTCAAGCTGTCATAAAAGGCAGAGGTGGTGCTACTAAATACTAGAGATGTGTTTTGATTGTTTTTTTTTTTTCCTTTGTTTGTTTCTCATGATTCCATATTTTTTTCCTCAAAATGGAGTGATCCCATATATATTTCCCAGCACTTGCTCTATAAAAGTAACATTTGCTGACCACCACGATGTTTTTTATTATTGGTGTTTCTGGATGCTAAAGAGTTGCACATTTTAAATAATTATTTTTTCAAGCTTTTTATCTAACTTGGTTCTACATGATAAAATGTCTGAGTGAGTGCTCGTCCGAGACTGGTGATTCCATACTCTTTGCTAGGGGTTGTTGATACAAGGCAGGATGGATCCATGGTTTCATGTTGTTGACACCAAATTCTGACCCTACCATCCGAATAATGCAGCAGAAATCGAGACTCATCAGACCAGGCAACGTTTTTCCAATCTTCTATTGTCCAATTTTGATGAGCTTGTGCAAATTGAAGCCTCAGTTTCCTATTTTAGCTGAAAGGAGTGGCACCTGGCGTGATCTTCTGCTGCTGTAGCCCATCTGCCTCAAAGTTCGACGTACTGTGCGTTCAGATGCTCTTCTGCCTACCTTGGTTGTAACAGATGGTTATTTGAGTCAATGTTGCCTTTCTATCAGCTCGAACCAGTCTGGCCATTCTCCTCTGACCTCTGGCATCAACAAGGCATTTCCGCCCACTGAACTGCCGCTCACTGGATATTTTTTTCTTTTTCGGACCATTCTCTGTAAACCCTAGAGATGGTTGTGCGTGAAAATCCCAGTAGATCAGCAGTTTCTGAAATACTCAGACCAGCCCTACTGGCACCAACAACCATGCCACGTTCAAAGTCACTCAAATGACCTTTGAACTGCAGGAGATTGTCTTAAACCATGTCTATATGCCTAAATGCACTGAGTTGCCGCCATGTGATTGGCTGATTAGAAATTAAGTGTTTACGAGCATTTGGACAGGTGTACCTAATAAAGTGGCCGGTGAGTGTATATGGCGGAAAACACTCAGGTGACTTGAAGTTCCGCTCTGGGACCCACAATTTAGCCAACTTTCAAAATTGTCCGATATGCATGTGTGATACATCATTGGAAAGCTTAAAATCTCAATTTTCTGGGGGAAGAAAAATTTTGAGCAGGAGGGCATTGTTAAAAAAAAATATTTTTTAAACAGCAAAACCCTATCTGGATGTGAGAGCACGCGAGAACAGAATTACAGACGCCATGACTTTGACGAGATATTATCGCGTACCTACTTTGTTTCGATCCAAAAACTCCTTGTAGCATGTATCACTGAGTGTCAAGACACAGCTGTGAATGGCCACAGCTGGATTTTGGGGGGGATTTTATGGGTGAAACATGGTGATGTAACAAGGGTCGCGATGCAGAAATCGCAGACATCAAGGAGTGGTCGAGATTTTCTTTTTCATATTTTTACCCTTTTAAACTTTTTTTTCCAACTTTTTTTTGTTTGGATCAATTATTTATCATCTAACATATCGGAGAAAATGCGACAGTAACAAAAAAAAAATACAATTTAGCGATAGTTATGAGGTAGATATCCATGAATTTTTTACAGACGCCATTTTTTTCATTGTGACATAATTTGTTTAAAACTTTAAAATATGTGAGTGAATAATTTTTTAAAGTCGTTTTCTTTTTTTAAACGAAACATGAGACATCAATGAATGATTCTAAGCTAAAAACGACAGACATTTTGAATAATAAAGATAATTAATTACCTTTGTTATATGGCTGGGTTGAAACAAAAGCGGTTGCGCGACGTCTGTAAACGGGGGTTTTCAGGGTAAAACGGACAAATTAAAAATAGTTTGGGGGCTTAATGTGCCATGAATCTGCTATGGCAGCATATAGACATAGTGTTCTATCAAACACAACAGTTGTTTTAGCTTAAAATACAACAGTTTCTTTTAAAGAGGAGTGCAAGAGCAGAAACTGCTTTTTCAGTCTTGTCTGTGTTTTCCGCCATATAACCGTCTTGTGTCTTATCTTTCCATTCCAACAATAATTTACAGAAAAATATGGCATATTTTATTGATGGTTTGAATTGCGATTAATTACGATTAATTAATTTTTAAGCTGTGATTAATTCGATTAAAAATTTTAATCGTTTGACCGCCCAAATTTTAAATGGAATTTGTTCCCTTTTTCTGACAGCCGTGGATAGACGCTCGCTTGGCCGACGTGAGCGCGCACGTCGGCTCGTGTCGTGTCGTATCCGCCCACTGCTGTCACTCTAGTGAGCAAGCAAGACAGCAATGGCAGCGCTCAGCAAAATAACGCACAACTGCTATGAAGTCGGTCACACTTGGAACCCGTCGTGTATGCAGTCCACCTTGGACATAACGAAAGGCGCGTTGGAGGTCTCTTTCAAAATATACGCCCCTCTTTACGTGGTGAGTTGTGTTTACTCCTCGCTAAACACGTTGGGAGCTAACGTTAGCCATGTTAGCCTAGCAAACTAGAGTTGAGGGAATGTTTGAATTGGGCAATTCTTCGTTAGGATAACACACGTTTGTGTCGTCAGAGGTGCTGGACAAATCTAGCTTCATGTCAGAACGAATTGTGTAACATGGAAGCAAATAAGTCTGCCAAATGCAGTGCAAGCTGGTTCTTGTTAGATATGTACAAGTACAATATCTACTGTGTACTAGAAGTAACGATGCACTGCCTATGAGCATTGTCAAAGGTTAAGTACATAGACAACCACATAGACTGGTGTCTTAGGCTAAGTGCAATGACATTTGCTCGGTCTCTTTCACCAACAGGTAGCAGCTATTCTTAGGGGAAGGAAAAAGGATTACTACTTGAAAAGGCTTCTTCCCGAGATCTTACAGTCTACCTCTTTCCTCACTGCCAATGGAGGCCTCTATATTTTCTTCTTCTGTATTCTCAGGTTAGTGTCCTCCCGCAGAAGTCCCATGACTGCTGTAATACACATAAGCATTGCATGACATGGCATTCAAAGTTTTTTTTTAGGGCTGTCAAACGATTAGAATTTTTAATCGAGTTAATTACAGCTTAAAAAATAATTAATCGTTATTAATCGCGATTTAAAGCATTTATAAAATATGCCATATCTTTCTGTAAATTGTTGTTGGAATGGAAAGATAAGACACAAGACGAATATATACATTCAACAATACGGGACATAAGTTCTGTATTTGTTTATTATAACAATAAATCAACAAGATGGCATTAACATTATTAACATTCTCTTAAAGCGATCCATGGATAGAAAGACTTATAGTTCTTAAAAGATAAATGTTAGTGCAAGTTATAGAAATTTTATATTAAAACCCCTGTTAATGTTTTAGTTTTCTTAAAATTTGTAAAATTTTCAATTAAAAAATAAAATAGTAGCTCGCCATTGTTGATGTCAATAATTACATCATGCTCACTCATGGTACTAACCCATAAAATCAATTGGACCCAAGCGCCAGCAGAGGCTGCCAAACACCAAAAAACGTAACAAGCAGACATTACACTGTACTGTCATTTTAATCTGTTTGAGCGGGGCATGTGCGTTAATTCCATCAAATATCTTAACGTGATTGATTAAAAAAAATTACCGCCCGTTAAACGTGATAATTTTGACGGCCCTAGTTTTTTCTTTTTTTTCCAGTTTTTTTTGTCGTGGAGAATTGATTATATACGGATTAAATTAGACTGCATTGCATTATTCACAGTGTTCTTGAAATTTAGCCTCTATTTCCCTCCCTTCAAAGCCACGCCTATCTGAAAACTCACACTGAGAAAGTAATCAGTGTTTTTCTATTAAGAAATAAAAAGCACGTGCCACAAGTAAACATGTAACGATTACCGGTTTCAAGGTAAACCGTGGTATGAAAAGGTCAAGGTTTCAGAACTGCAAAAATTTTCCGTCATACCGCCCCTAATGTACTAGCTATTTTTTAAGTCCCAAAAATACATGGCGAAATCCCTCGCTTGCAGCTGTGTGGCTCAACCCTCCCCCACCAGTTAGTGCTCAGTGTCAGTGAGTCATCTGTGCTACATGATGGCTGGAGGGGGTGAAACTCCTGAAATTTTTCCGCCATCAAAGAAAACGAAATCATTGCTGTTTTCCGAAATTTCCAGGTTTGCGGTGAATCAGTAACAGGCACACTTTTGCATGTTTATTGATTAGAAAATGCAGAATAAATGAGATTTATTGATTACAATCCCACAAGAGCAAGCAAACAAGTATCAACAAATGTCAACGATGACGCTAGATTTGAGTTTATTCAACCCCAGAATCCCCGCGTTACTGTTACAGCAAAACGAAATGTCCCTTAGCAATGAAAATCGCTTACCGTGACAAATGAGCGGGGAGCCAACTCACTCCGGTAAGGCGGCGAAGGAACAAAGCCAGGCGATCCGTATGTGACCCGCTGGCGGACTTCACGGGTCGCCCGGAAATGTCCGGTTTTTGTAGGGACGCGCCCCGCGGAGGCGGAGAGGCCAACCTCCGTCCTCGAACGGCGCAGCCCTGCCCAATGACAAATGTTAAAGCTACTTTTGGTTCAGCCCCCTTGAAAAAAGGGCTTTTCCCATGGGACAAATGAGCTGTGCTGCAACAGATGCAACAAATGGTAAATATTATGGGTGCAAAACAAGTTATCTCGTGAGATTCCCTTCTAGCTATGGGATCCAGGCGTGTACTATGGTGCAAAACAAGTTATCTCGTGAGATTCCCTACTCAAGCGCGTAGAAGTTTTTTACAGACATAAAAACAATAGAAGTTGTTACAATCTATGTCACAGAAGAAATCATTTATCACAAAAGCATAATGTAATATTTTTCCCAATCAGTTGCTATGCTAGTACTTCGGCTACAGAAAAGTTACAGACAGCCAGGGCTTAGTGGAGGAGGGCCAACCGACATGTAAAAGATGTTTGCGGAGGGTGGCTGCCGAGGAGGGAATACCCCCAAAATGATTTCGCATTTATACAAAACTAAAGGTTAGCAAACACCGTATGAACGTTTCCCACCAGCTACGAGAGTTAACTAAAGGACCGCATTTGTTTTAATTTCATTTAGAATATTTCGTTATTTTTTAAAAATTGTTTTAACATTATTCTAATGTTCCAATTTGCTAATATGGTCTGAAAAATCCTGTTCAATGGAAAAAAGTTTTTTTTTTTTTTTTTTTTTTTTTTTAAACCCCAGATATCTCAACGTAACACATTTTAGAGCTGTAACTGCGATACCTTAAAACTGTGATATTTTGGTTTAAGGTTATCATACCGTCAAAATATCATACTGGCACATGCCTAGCCACAAGGTGTCCTAAAAGTTATTTTTTTATTATTTTTACTTTTTTATTTTGCAGTGAAAACGTTCACAAACACTCATTCACACGATAACACTGACTATTTCCACTAAAGGAAACTGCTGGGAGGCTTTTATTCTTGGTCCGCTGGGTTTGGCTCGGCCCTGCCCGCCTCCTATATTGCTATCCTTCTAGAGCGCAAGAGCAGGTGGGATTGTTTATTTCAATTTTGCCACATTTGCCACAACTCATGCTAATTTTGCTAACGTCATAATGTCATTTACTATATTTGATTACATCTGTTGACATTCTTCTTGTACAGAAGAGGACTTCTCACAATATACATGACAAATCTAGTAAGTTCTGCTTTTTTCATGAAACATTTTTTCATGGCACAGAGTGTGCTGTGGTATGAAAAAGTATCCGAACCTTTTGAATTTCTCACATTTCTGCATAAAATCACCATCAAATGGGATCTGATCTTTGTCAAAATCACACAGATGAAAAAAGTGTCTGCTTTAACTAAAACCACCCGAACATTCATAGGTTTTCATATTTTAATGAGGATAGTATGCATACAATGACAGATGGGGGGGGGGGGGATACGTGAACCATCACATTTAATATTTTGTGGTCCATCCCTTTGACAGCAATAACTTCAACCAGACGCTTCTTGTAGCTGCAGATCAATGTGGAACATCGATCAGGACTAATCTTGGCCCATTCTTCTCTACAAAACTGCTGGAGTTCAGTCAGATTCCTGGGATGTCTGGCACGAACCAGTCTTTAGGTCATATCAGAGCATCTCAATGGGATTAAAGTCTGGTGTTTAACTTGGCCATTCCAGTGTATTTTGTTCTTCTGAACCCATTCTTAAGTTGATTTACTTCTGTGTTTTAGGTCAGGGGTCCCCAACCTATTCCACTAAGGCACACTGTGGGTGCAGGATTTCATTCTTACCAAACAAGATGACAACACTTTTTCCCCAATCTGGTGTTTTACAAGTGCAATCAGTTGATTGCAGTCAGGTGTGGCTTGTTTTAGCAGAAGCCTCATTGGTTCAACTGTCTCTGCTGGATCGGCTGGAACAAAAACCAGGACCCACAGTGTGCCTTGAGGACTGGGTTGAAAACCCCTGTTTTAGGTCATTGTCTTGTTGCAGCATCCAGCCTCTTTTTAGCTTCTTTTAGCTTCTGCTGTCTGACAGACGGCCTCAGGTTTTCCCACAAAACATCCTGATAAACTATTGAATTCATTCTTCCATCAATGATTGCAAGTTGTCCAGGCCCTGAGGTAGCAAAACAGCCCTAAATTATGATGCTCCCTCCACCATGCTTCACGGTGGGGATGAAGTGTTGATGTCTATGATCTGTTCCATTTGTCCTCCACACATGTCTCCACACTTGACTCTAAACATGACATTGTGTGTTACTCCCAAACAATTCAACTTTGGTTTCGTCAGTCCACAAAATATTTTGCTAAACTTCTGTGGAGTGTCCACCTGCCTTTTTGCGAACATTAAACAAGCAACAATGTTTTTTGTTTTTTGACAGCAGTGGCTTCCTACGTGGAGTCCTCCCATGAGCACAATTGCTGGCTATAGTTTTACTTGTAGTTGATGTGTGCATAGAGATCTTTGACTATGCCAGTGATTTCTGTACGTCTTAAGCAGACACTCTAGGATTCTTTTTAACCTCTCTGAGTATTCTGCGCTGGACTCTTGACATTATCTTTGGTGGACGGCCACTCCTTGGGAGAGAAGCAACAGTGCCAAACTCTCTTCATTTGTAGACAACTTCTCTGACTGTCGATTGATGAACATCCAGACTTTTAGAGATGGTTTTGTATCCTTTCCCAGCTTTAAACAAATCAACAATCCTTGATCACAGGTCTTTAGACAGCTCTTTCGACCGAGCCATGATGCACATCAGACAATGCTTCTTATCAATACATTTCTTACCTGGTGTGTATTTTTTAGTGGGCAGGGCAGCTTTAAACCACTCATCAGTAATCGGGCGCACACCTGACTTAAAATGTTTGGTAAAAATTTGTTTCAATTGCTCTGTAAGTCTCCTTAGGCAGAGGGTTCACTTACTAATTTTTCCCTTTTCTGTCATTGTTTGCATGCTATCCTCACGATAATATGAAAAGCTATAAATGTTTGGGTGATTTTAGTTAAAGCAAACTTTTTTCATCTGTGTGATTTTGACAACGATCAGATCACATTTGATGGTGATTTTATGCAGAAATATGAGATATTCCAAAAGGTTCAGATACTTTTTCATACCACTGTGTAACTTCAGATACTACCGTAAATATGCAGAAAATACAAGTCGTGTATTTGAAGTAAGATATTAGAGGATGTCTTTCACTGTCCCTATGCTTGTGTATGTATACAGGGTATACCAGAAACCCTGGTATAGCTTATTTTGTTCACTATTTGCAGGCAACAGAGACCTTGTTTCGCATGGCCATGACGCGTGGCCTCATCAAACCCATCAAACATGGCGAGGTAACAGAAAAATTAATCGTTTTGGTCATGATCACACAACCTGGTTGCCTTTTTCTTCTCATCTTCATTTTCTGTTATTCTTGTATTCCCTTCAGGTGCTCCTCTTCTGCATTACTGCATCCCTCTACATGTTCCTCTTTAGGTCAGACTTTATAAGTGGCTCATACGCACATAGCTCAAAATGATTATTCATGTCAAATGTGTATGTTGTCCCACAGGAGTAAAGATGGCCTCAAGGGCTTTGCATTTTCAGCATTAAAGTAAGTTAGTGTGCATCGCTTAGCTACTTTTATTCGGACTGATGAAGAGAAATTTGCTGCTCCTGGCACATATTTTGCAACCCTCAGATTCATCATCGGCAAAGAAGAGATCCCATCTCACTCTGTTCTGGCCGAGCAGGTTCCTGCAACTCCCCGAGAGGCGTCGGCCGACTCGGAGACTGAGGCTTCGCATGCCTCAAGAATACAGCACTACTCAAGGAGCAACTCTTTGTTAGCCTATGTCAGGAAACTGCTAAAGTCATTGTAAGGGAACACTTGCACAGTCATTGTGTACAACTGGAGCACAGACGGATTTTTGTCAGAAGAATTTGGATTGGAGTTTTTCATTTTTTGATTCATCCAAATTACCCTAATTTTTGGACTATAAGCCGCTACTTTTTTCTCTCACTTTGAATCCTGCGGCTTATAGTCCAGTGCGGCTTATTCGTTGATTTATTTGGGTTAATAGATAGGACTTTATTTGACAGCGGCGTCATAAAAGACCATATAAGACCGCCATAATTAGGACATGACACTAACATGAGCATTAATGAATGCTTATGACAGATGTCATTAAGTGTCATCCGGCAAATTATATCACCAACTCCGTTTATGTCAATCCTGGATCTTTTACATCCTTTCAAAGTGAGATAATTTGACATCTGTCATAACCATTCATTAATGCTCATGGAAGTGGCATGTCATAATAATAATGATGGTTTTATGAAAGTCTTAGAGCGCCACTGTCAAATAAAGTAGCTAACTACCAATTAATGGAACAACTGGAACAGTAACTGAAGAAATAATTAGCAAAAACCATGAATTTTGATATTTACATATGCAGAGCTGCAATGCATGCTAGGAGGCATGTTGGACGACAACAATGTTGACAGCAGGTGGCGGCAGAGGTTGACTATCTCCCCCAAGTGGCCAGTGATGGCAAAATGATGCTTCTTGAATTAATGAAGCTTTGGAGCCAGTGGTTCATTTGGTTTTATGACAGACTTATGATGCCGCTGTCAAATAAAGTGTTACCGGTTAATATCTTTTGGTGTAAAGATCCCATTCTACATTGAGCACAGCTGTGGCTTATATTCCAGTGCGGCTTATCTATGAATAAATGCCTTTTTCATGTCAAATTTGGTGGGTGGCGGCTTATAGTCAGGTGCGCCTTATAGTCCAGAAATTACGGTATTTGAGCACTATTTTCACATTTTCGAGTCGAATTAATTATCCCTCTCCACTCCAGTTGTGACCTCAATTCAACCTTACTGCAGTTGTGCTTTTTCACTTGCATATTTGAATTTATCACAAGTATTTGTTGGTTTTTGTTTCTCTTTGCATTTCCCTAAATTATCTAGATGCCTACGAGGTCCGAAACACAGATGTTGTAAACATCAGAATGACAATTGCATTTCTTACTCCGTTAAAGTAAGTCTACATACTATCTTCTTTCATTGTGATGTTCATATCATTTGATTGACAATAAATCTTTCTGCTCAGGGTTTTGTGAGGATGTTCAGCGTTGGCTACTTGATTCAGTGCTGCCTTAAAGTGCCCTCAGCGTTACGCTACGTCTTCTCAAAACCGTCACGGCTTCCTTCCCTCTTCTACAACAAAGACAACTTCCAGCTCGGGGCTTTTCTAGGGTTTTTTGTTAGCATCTACAAGGTACTAGTGTGTTCTTATCCTCCTGAGACCTTGCATACTAATTTGAGGATATTATATTTTCGCCTTGGCGACCCATTAAACATCTTTTTTTTTTTTAAACCTTTGAACACTTGGGCACATTCAGAGATGTTGTCAGCACCCTCTTGTGGTGGCTACCTGACTTAACACCTATTTAAATGAAAAAAGAAATGGCGTCAAATTCGGCTCAAGGCTTCTCCAGTAGCTCAGCTAAAAAACTTGGAAAAGTAACCTTAAAATTCAAGTTTTCAAAACAAAAGTAGTATACTTATGTTAAATAATATCTTAAGCTTGGTGTGGCATAAAAATTGAGACTATCTAGTAAAACCTGTATAGTAAAACACTAGTATATCTAGTAATCTTTTGTCCTCATTTGAGTGGATTTTGGGATTATTTTTGATTGGGTGAAGTAGTGCGCCAATTCTGGGATTATTTAATTTGATTCATAGTTCTAATATTGCTGCTTCGAATATTAGGGGGGTGTTGTAATGGTTTGTTTTGATAGTGTTTGCATTTAGTTTGATTGAGTTGGGTGGTTATACTAACCTCTAGTGGCATCAGTGAATATGACATAACTCATTTAAAGGGTGACATTGACTCGCGCTAGCTCAGCCACTCCGGAGCCCTTAAACTTAACAAATAACTGAAACTGCAGAGAATTTGTTGAAATCAACTCCACTGAGTAATTAAAACTCCCGAAGATTAAGTTCAATGTCAAAAACTCTGAACTTTCCCTTTAACATGACTGAAACCGGCTGCTCCCTGTTAAGACCAACATAAAGTAATTTTTTTATTTGAGGTAATGTTTTTATGTATTCGTAATTTAGTTTATAAGTATATTTAGCCGTTTTTTTTTTTTTTTTGTGGTAATATGTGTTGGAACGATTTGTTATTGTTAAAAAAAAAAAAAAAAAAAAAACAGTGAGAGTGAAAAATGTTGTGCTAGCGTTTGGTTTTTAGGAGAACCACTTATTGTTTGAAGCTAAAATTTTTGTGTTGACTATTTAGATCACTCTGGTCTTAAGCAGCAAATGTATATATACAGTATATCTTATGGTAAACCCACTGTCCTTGTATGCGGACATTTTTTATTTTAAAAATGGCTTCATGTACAAAGAAAATGTTATCAAACTTAGGTCTTAATAATCTCAAATAGCGAAGGGAAACCAAAAATGCATTGCAGAAAATCTTGGGTCTCAGGAGGTTTTAATTGTGGACCACATCCTGGTCAGTTTTTGATTCTAAAAAGTCCCTGCCTGGTTCACTCAGGGAGCAAGCTGCTTGCTACGTTGGTTGCGGGATATTGACGACGAGCTCCATGCTTTGGTGGCTGGTAAGTGTATTCTTAACTATGTTTAAAAAAGTTTTAGCATGTAACGTGTCTCATGTTTCTTGGCAGGGTTCCTGGCAGGAATCTCCATGTTCTTCTACAAGAGCACATCGATATCAATGTATCTCTTCTCTAAGCTGGTGGAGGTAAAATCAACCATATTTTTAGAGATTTGTGAGAAGTGGTAGCATTTAGCTTAGGCCTTGTTCAGACTGACAGCCAAAATCTGATTTTTAGCCCATCCAGATTGAAACTGTAAGGCTCTTCTGTAGTCTGAACAGTCACAAAGATCAGAAATATGTTTTTTGCAAGATGGATTGAAGCCACATATGAGACATAGTTTCATATCAGATAGGGACAAGATGATTCTCAGTGAAAACCACACAAATGGGATTTGACGTCACTTGATGCTGGATAACGCCTTCGTTGCCACAGCAACCATATGGCCAAGTTTGAACAGGCCCGGGTTTAATTTGAACACTTGATAAAAATTGTGTGAATAGTCAGCTCTAAAAAATCAAATTTGAGGAGAAATCAGATTGGCCTGCAGTCTGAACATAGCTAAAGAACTGCCCCTTTTCGATTGCATTGTATGTACCCCTCTAGTTGTACTCATTAAGGGATGTCCCGATCACATATTTTTTCACCTGAGTCCAAGTCACCTGCAGAATCTGCGGATAGAGTCCTGATCCGATACCGAAAACTTTAAAAATTAAAATTTTTTTTTTTTTTTTTTAATATATAATTTGAACAAAAGTTCCAAAATTGTTACTGTCCCGCTGTGCCGCCTTCGTAATGCAAATTATTTCTAAACAAGAATAACGTAGAAAAATGCTTGTCTTTATTAAGTGCTTCATTGAGTGAGTCCACTCACACTTTGATGCTCACGCTGCAGAGAACAGTCTCTCACTTACACAATGAGTTGCCACAGCCCACTTGTGCAAATTTAACGATGATTCACACATTTTTATATTTGATCGTAGAGATACCAATCTTCTGTGGCAAGATCAGAGCTACAAACCTGTCAGTCATCGTTAACTTAAAGTACCAGAACGCAAGCTGCACTGGATAGTTTGGCCGCACTGCTTAGCAGGAGAGAGGGTGTGGCACTGTACAAGCATGAAGCAAAAAAACAAAAATGTTTTTTAAAATTTAAAACCCGATCCTTTTCACCCGATTGGCCCGATCACGTGATCGGATCAGGACATCCCTAGTACTCTTTGTGGATGCTTTTCTGCTGGCTAAAACACACGATAACCTCCCCTCTGCTCTAGACCTTGTACTTCAAGGGCATCGAGGCAGGTCACTTTCCGTATTTCCCACAAGCGGACACATATCTGTACGCCATCTCCACCGCCATCTGTTTTCAAGCTGTGAGTAACACACAAAGTGGATATAAGTAACAGAATGTAAAATGATAAATTGCTGCCATTATTAGGCTGTGATGGAGATGCAGAATCTTCGGCCTGCGTACTGGAAGTTTCTGCTGCGTCTTACTAAGGGCAGGTAGGACGGAGTTATTTCAAGTGGCGAATCTAATTAAAGAGAATTGATCTGGGCTGACCCGCATATAGCTTGGTCATAGACTTCACTATCAGTTGACGGGGCTTGGGGACGAGCCGTAGGGGGCCTATTTTCGAAAACTAAAAATTCAAATATTTTCAAAACCAAAGCTGCGAGCGACCTAAAACCAAAACAGGCATCTCCTTTAGGCATATATGAGTCTCCATGAGCAGCGATATAAAAAAATTCAAAGTCATTCCCTAATAAAATCACGATTTTGTTATTTTTTTATACAACACAACTTAAAATGGCTATACAAGTCTCAAATTTTACGCTAGATGCACAATAATCACCGATATTTTCAGGATCAATGGCAATATATGTATGTTTTTTGCCCGAAATAGCGACTTGTTTTTTTTTTTTATTTTGTGCCAAGTTTTCAACAGCTAATAAATCACTAAATTTTCACATTAGACAGTTAATTCTGTATGCTTTGCTGAAGTACCGTATTGGCCCGAATATAAGACGGCGCTGATTATAAGACGACCCCTCTTTTTCAAGACTCAAGTTTGAAAAAAGACTTTTTGAACACCAAATTAATATTTATGCAGAAAATAATTACAGTACATCTGAAACAAATGATTATAACAATATATTTGAGAGAAAAAGCATGTTATTTTGCCTCATTCAAATCTGTACATTTAAATATGTAAACTAAAGTGCAATCACATTTGTAAATGAATGGCTTCTGGTTTTTGAAATGTAAATAAGCCAATCTATTGTGATAAAACAACAAAATTGCAATAACTGCATTAACCATCAAAGTGAAGCCTAACTGTAACTAGTCTTGAAAGAAATATAACGAAGGAAAAACATTGCAATAAAATAATGCAAACTGGTTAAACTTGAGAGTAGCTGAGATCTGTCATGACAGAACATCGCTTCAATGATATCTGGCGCCATCTAGCGTCGTAAATGGGTATAATGTCTAGACGGCGACTATAAGACGACCCCCACTTTTTCAGTCTTATTTCATTGCAAAAAACACAGTCTTGTATTCGGGCCAATGCGGTATGATCTTAATTTTACTCAACAAAAGCAAAATTTGCGTTTTTCTATATATAATCACAACTTATTTGAGGTTGAATTCTGATGTCACTGTAGCATCAGCACGTCTTGCTGGCTCATTGTTTTTAGATTGATTAGATTGGATAACTTAGAGTGAATTTTTTTTTCTTTTTTAATTGATTTTTTTTTTTTTTTAGTTTGGGTAAGGGGGTGTTCTGTATTTTTGTAAAACCAATAAAAAGAAATGTGAAAGAAATGTTACATAAAGTAAAACACGGAAAAGGTGAGGTTTTTTTTCTATGGACGTAGAAATATCAAAATTACAATTTTTTTGCCAAAAAACGCGCAGTTAGCTGAATGTATATATATAGATATTTATATATAGACATTTTTTTAGTTTTGCATATTGGAAACTGTATATACTATTCTATGTGTAAGTATGTGTGCACTCAATAGGGCAGCTTTGAATTTCATAACACTTTGTGTAATGATAATAAAGGCATTCTATTCTATTCTATTCTATTCTATTCTATTCTATACAACATGGCGGCCATCGCAAAATATAGAGCTTTTTAAGTTGAAAATTCTTGTAAATAAATGCGTACATCCCTTAATTTCTATAGATATAAATATAGAACAGTCTAAATTATTGGTTAAAATAAAAAAAAAAAACAGGAAGTTACCATTCATTTTAACGTAAATATTTCGAGCTAAAATTGCGCTATTGTGTAATCCAACGTGGCGGCCATCACAAAACAGAACTTTTAAAGTTGAAAATTCTTTTAAATAAATGCGTACATCCCCGAATTTCTATAGATATGAGCATAGAACAGTCTAGATTCTTGGTTAAAAGCTAAAAACGGGCAGTTTTCATTCATTTGATGTAAATATTTTGAGCTAAAGTTCACAAATTTTTTCCATGCATTTTTTCCACAACGTTTCGAAAGTGCATGCATGGGGCTATTTTACATAAAAATTACCTTCAATCCTCGACCAGATCACTCTTGAGACACTCCTGCTTGCTTGTATGCAGTGAACTTTTGTCCTTTTTCCACCTAAATCCCTAAATGGGGCTATTTTATATAAAAATTACCTTCAATCCTCGACCAGATCACTCTTGAGACACTCCTGCCTGCTTGTATGCAGTAAAACATTTGTCCTTTTTCCACCTAAATCTGGCGTTTGAACGCAGCGTATTTTTATAGCAGTGAAAGCCAAACGCTCTGCCTGGGTCGGCCCCCAACGGGAAGGCGTGGCGAAATGTTTGTGGGAGCTGTTTTGTCAACTGATGGTGAAGTCTATGCATAATATAAGCATAATACATAATATTTCGTAAGAGTCTTGCGGGCTATTTTATCTTTAGCATATTGCAAATCTGAAAAGTTGTTGAGTAAGCATATGTTTAAAGTATTTAAGCAAAATTAAGTGTGGGATTTTGTGTTCTTCAAAATTTTAACATCAGTATTTTCCCCTTCTCCTGCTTTTTTCCTTGTCTTTCTTTTAGGTTTGGGCTGATGAACCGACAGCTGCTAGATGTTTTTGGCACCGAGGCCTCTAAGAACTTTCAGGGCTTTTCTCCCAAACTGGATCCACGCTATGTTTCGGCGCCCAGCCAAACGATGCTACCATCAGGAGGCGACGTTCAGCTTGGATGGCGTGGGGTTTTGGTGATCAGAAATTGTGACCTTTTGTGAAGAAATGTTATTTGGAGGAATATCTTGTTCTTATTTTTTTAGCCAATTCTAGGTCTGAAGCATTGCGCAAAATGGCAGGAATGTGACTAAATCTATTTAAGGCTACTCTACGCCCTCAAGGAAATCTGGAGTCATGATTTATACATTTTTCACATAAGGTTGTAGCATTCCATTACTCATATCTTTCTTTCTTATGTTTTTTCCATCTTGTTCCCGACTGAACAATGTTTGTGTTTTAATGGAACTGATAAAACTAATGTTGGTGTTTCAGCTAGGTTGACAAGATTTCAACTTGAGGCTAGTAACGTGAAGCGTGTAGTCGAGTTTAATTTAAACTCGTAGGTGTGAGTTTGGTGGTTTGACTAACCAAGCCCTTTAATAAGGAGTACGGAATATACAATTTTATATGCACATCTATGCACTTCTAAAAATCAGATTAAATCCTGAGATCCCACTAGAAAAAGAAAAAACAAGTTCAATCATGGTACCATATTTTTTTAAAGAAGTAAATCCTTTTAAGGACTTAAAAAACAGGTTACCCTGGTAGCAAAAAGCTAACCATCTTCCTACACTAATTTCTGTGAGGATTTTTTTAATGTTTGTTTTAAGGCATGTTTTGCCATTACCTCCTATTTCTTTGTTAAGCATACATGTATAGATACTCTATTAAGAAAGAATTAAGAGAAATGACATTGAAGTCCTAAGGGGACATTTTATTATTATTATTTGCAAATAATTAGGTGCAGTGTCTTCCCACCTGTGAAAACCAAATGAATATGTGGGGAGCTACGCAACTGCGAAAATCAGTATGTGAGCGAGCAACTTTAATGTGAAAAACAAAGCGGCTCATTGACGTAGTTCCAGCCCCATACATAAGTTTTCCCGCCTGTTACTTGGTAGCTATGCTCAATTGAGATCTGCCATTTCCAAAGCAATGAGACCTGAGAAATGTAATATATTTTTTAATGTTACCAACAAGAGACCAACAACAAATTTTGACTTAGTCCAAATAGATGAATTTCACAGCAAATTAAACGTTTACCATATGTGCAAAGATTTATTTTGTAATTTTACGTTGCCATTTACTCAATGACGCATTTACAATTCGTAAAAATGTCTCCCCCACTGCTGCCGTGTGTGCCAAAAATGATGTAATGCTTCAAATGACTTCCTTGGCATATTTTACACGGTTGAATTTTATCCTCATGTGTTTTCACAAGTGGACAACACTTGGTCATGTATGACCAGGCTGTGAAATTTAAGTTTCTGAACATTTTGCATCCGGCACTCCAAAACGGCTTTAAACACACATGACCTCTGTTGGAGAATTCATTGTTTTAAACATGACTTTATACTAACACAATCTATATTACATATTATTACACTAAGGCATTTGTCTAAATTGTTTTCATTTATGTCAAAATGAAGTATTAAAGTATTTTTGATTCATATAATGAAGCATGATCTGATTTTGTGTATCCAGCTTAGAGATAAAGTACTTAGAGTAGAACATAACATCAATTTTCTAAATCCACAATTTAAAAAAAATTTTTTTTTACATGTTTACAGACATCTTCACAAAACAATTGACAAAAATTGACAGCTGTATACAGATGTATTAGTGCTGCAACGATGAATCTATTAACTTAATTCGATTAGAAAAAAGATTCTAATTAAATTTTGCTGCTTCGAGTATTTGTTGAATTTAAGTGGCGTTGTAATGGTTTGTTTTGAAAGTTGCATTTAGTTTTATTGATTTGGGTGGATACACTGCCCTCTAGTGGCAACAGTGAATATGACATAACTCATTTCACATGGCTGAATCCAGCTGCTCCCTGTTAAGACCAACATAAGCAAAGTTTTGGTTTGAGCTAATATTTTTTTTAATGCACCCATAATTTAGTTTATAGGTATATTTAGCCGTTTTGATGGGAATATGTGTTTGAAGCATTTGTGAAGAACATTGGGGAAAAAAACGTTAGCATTAAGCTAGCAAACGTTTGCTATGTAAGTTAGCCAATTGTTCTTTTGTTGTACTTAGATCCTCATTTATTTTTTATACCGTTTGAGGCTCAGCTCAGGTATTTTAATTTATAATGTTCCTTAGCCGATTACTTGATTATTTGAACTAACTAGTTCATCGATTAATCGGCTACTAAAATAATCGATAGCTGCTGCCCTATATTCAATCGTGATTATACAGTAAAACAATAATATACAGAGTTTAACATGTAACAATGATTAGGATTTTTAAATTAATTGCTAATTAGTCTCATTGAGTTTAGTGTATTTCTTACAGGGGAAAAAATGAAAAAATGGGTGGTTTCTTTAGAGAACTTTTGCTTGTTCATAAAATTTATCATAAAGAATTATAAAATGTATTAAATATTCAAAACTATTATCTTTGGGGTGAGTGGAATCATAAATAATGTATTTTAAATTCAGAAGCGCAGAGTAGCATGAAGCTCAAGCAGAAGTTAGTCACGCCCACCAAGAACAACATTTCATCGTAAAAGCACATAGTTCCATGTTCGCGCAAAAATGTCCTTAATTTAACTACACTAGAGTGGTAGACGGGGAATATTATAGTTCACTTAGCTTCGTCACTCGTGAGAATACGCCTTCATACATATTTTAGGTTATACTGTCCTACTCATAATTTATTTTGAAAATAGGCGCAACCATTAGTTCCGTATCCTCAAACGTAGTCATCATGACAGTAGTATGTTGTACTTAGTGTACTCTCCGTTTTTTCGTCATTTTAGTAACGATTACCTCACTTTTAAGTGCCCATGGGGGGGAAAAATAAACAGCGAACTAAAGGAAATGTTCGGGTAAGTACAATTTACTTATCAATGTGTTTACTGTAGTGGTCCATCTTAATGTTAGCAGCTAATGCTAATTATGGCTGGAACGCATTTTTGGTTAAAAAAATCAATAAAATTTGGAGACATGTTTATGTGCGCTCTAGTGTTTAGTGTACCACTGTTGACATTTAAAAGGATTCTGCGACTGCCAAGATTTTTTCCCCGTTCTTGTTGAGTTTCCTGTTTTCCCTTTGCAGCCGTCCAGTAGCGGCCGGGCTGCGGAGGTGTTAACCCGGGAAGGTGGCGCGATCCCGGGTTTCGTTGGCTTCGATACAACGGTGTCCTCGGAGTTGAGCTACGTGCCTGCTTTCCATGGCGCAGAGGAGCTTGACAGTCTGGTCGATGCAGACTTCAGACTGGTTCTTCGAAAACTATCGAAGAGGGATGTCGTCACCAGATTGAAAGTAAATTCACCTAAACTAAGACTTGCAGAATTGTTATTACTTCTCAGCAAGCAATTGAACACCCCACATTAAGGTACTTTTGCGTTTTCCAGGCTGTACAGGATTTTGGATCGATGTGTCAGGAGCGTGACGCCGAAGATGTAAAGGGTGTCCTTCCTTACTGGCCTAGAATTTACTGCAAGATTTCAGTGGTGAGCTGCTCAGTCCACATCATAATTTCTCAAACACTCCCAAACATTACATTTCTTTCCTTAACCTTTTAACACAGCCTATTTTGGCTGAATTTCCATGCATTTGATGTTGTCTTTATATTTCAAAGAAAAAAGTGTTCACAGTGGCCAAGTTGGGTCCATTTTTTCAGGATACCTTGAACTTCATGTCCAAACTGTTGTTTTCTTCACTGACCAACTTTAATCCACATTTTGGACCCAAAAAGACAAAAAAAAAAAAAATCCCAATTTTTTTTTTCAAAATTTGTAATGTTGAAGTCCCACTGACAACCAAACATGCTCGACCAACCGTTTTGAAGCTTGATAATATTTATTTAACTTGCTAGGATAAACATTCAATAGAAAAAAATAAGATTGAATAGTTTTGTTTGACAATTCAACACAAACAGCAGCTATGGTCATAGGCGTTTTTGGCCTTTACACATACTATGGTCAAAACATGTTATATACAGTGCAAAATAGTGGGAAAAAGATATATATATTATCCAACACAAAAAGGGTTTGGAGGATATCTCTTTGTGAAGTTAGGTATTGTACCCATCACCAGGGTTGTACGATATACCGGTATCAGTATAGTATTGCGGTACTTGCTTTCAAAAAACGGTACTATATTACCTCATTTTAGTACCGACAAAAAAATGTCATGTGTTTCGAGCGTCGGAGAATGTTGTGTGTGTGCTGTGCAGCAGGCAGCAGCAGCGCTGCACTCACTCGCTCTGACTGTGCTCTGCTCCTGTGTGGGCGGACCGACTTCCCCCACCCCTCCCCTCGCCCCTCACAGCAAAGCAGCAGCTCATAGCAGCAGTTCAGCTCGGGGAAAGATACGAGGAAAAATGACGGCAGCTCCTACAGAGCCGCAGCCTACAACTAGCGGGCTGCAAAACCAGCCAAGGCTCGTTGAGAAAGAAGACGCACGAAGCGAAATATGGAGGTACTTCGCTTACCGTGCCGACAAAGAAGGAAACGCGGCGGACACATCAAAGCCCGTGTGTAAAAGATGCCATAACGCCACACAAGCGAAAGGTTCCAACACATCCAACTTGGCGAAACATCTTGTGGACAACCATCCCGATTTGTACCAAGAATTCAAAGAACGACAGGTAGCGAATGTGAACGATAACAACACACAACATGCCTTCAAATAAGTCCCAACGAGTATTTGTCCCACAATAGCCTACTCGTGTGTCAGTGAAACACGAGGCAATAAACGCAATGTGCTCACAGAACACGGAATCTCCACCAAGGAGCATATGAGTCAAGTAAAGTAGCCTATCAAAGATCAAAAAGTTTAGCCAACATCAGAATACTGCATGCCATGTAAAAGATTTATGGCCCTCATTTGCCATAGCGTTTGGTATGCAGTAGGCTACTCTGATGAACATCCTAATATTTTCAATAATCAAATTATATTAATGTTATACTAATTCATTGGCAAAAACGCCTAAATGTTTAGAAAAAAATACACACATCATAAACCACCACTATACTGCCAGTCCCAAGCCAGTCTACTTTAGTAGCCTAAACATTAACTGTAGTGTGTGTGTGTGTGTGTGTGTGTGTGTGTGTGTGTGTGTGTGTGTGTGTGCGCGTGTGTGTTGTAGCCTATGTGGGTTAATAATCCTCCTGGGTTTAAGCTTCATTAACATCTAATCATTAATGCTAGATTTATGTTTAATTTAATGTTTAATATTTTCACAAACAAATGTAGGCTATTAATGTAGGCTGGCTTACACAAATGACTCAATACACCTTGGGAGAGTTCTGCACTTTACTGAGAACATTTCTCATTTTCTATTTTTAGACAAACCTTTTCATTTGGTAAATTAGATTTAGAAAACAATGATATCAAACTGAAAAATAAAATATTTGCATAATGTATTAAATGTAATTTATCCATCCCACAGGCACAGACACGCAAACTGCCAGAATCAGCACCAACCCAGCCTACCCTCCCAGCTTTGTTTCAGCAGTGCAGAAAGTATGAGGCTGACTCAAAAAAAGCAAGAAAATTGAACAGAGCAGTAGCTGAGTTTATCTGTCTTGATCAAGTGCCAATACATACAGTTGAGAAGCCTGGATTCAAGAACCTTGTGCAGCATTTGGACAGACGATACAACATGCCTGGGAGACATTATTTCATGGATAATGAAATCCCAAAGCTGTACACCGAGACCAGACACAGTTATTGTTACTTATATGAGGTGATCTAAGATTTGCCTATAGCATTTTCAGTACAACTAAAAAAGTAGGAACCAGGATAATAGCACCATTTAGCGGTCTGATGTCACACTGGAGATGTGACAGTTTAACATTGTTCAAAATAAAAATGTTACTACCAGAGTGAACTTCAATAAAAGAAGTTTTCAGTTCCAAGTTTTGTCCTCTCTATTCCAGTATTTTTTCCCTGATGTTTTAGGTTTTTTGCGTGGTATCGTTTAGTATCGGGTATCGAGGTATTTAGTCAGGTATCGGTATCGAACTCATAATTTTGGTATCGGGACATCCCTGCCCATCACCTTATCAAAGGTATATATGTACATGCAAGCAAGCTTCTCGAACACACATCTATATAAAAATTAAAAAGATTCATAGTGAAGACAAAATAATAAACATTGAAAAAAAAGTATTTTCAAAAATATTGACAAGTAGTTCAGTTCAATTAAATTTTTTTAGGCATGCGACCCAATAAAGTTTTTTTTTTTTTGCGCACTCAGTAAAGTTTGTTTTTGAACATGTCACTAAGCTGCGTCACATGCAACATCACACAGCCTACTCATCCGCCGTTTGCGCGCTGTTGTCACTTCTACTCGCCGAGACGCCGACTAATCCGGGGAAAACGATGAAATACAGCTCATCCTATTCCTTGAGTTAATGAAATAATGCATTAGCTTGCGCTAAATTTAGTTTTCGATTCATTCTGCATGTTTCAAAGTCGCTCGCTCAATCCAACCGGCTGTTGCATGCTTCGCTTGTCTCCTTTCCCTTAGTTGGCGCCTTATTCGTCACTTTATTAAAATTGTTCACATTAGGTTCGTCCGTCCTGACATCACAACGGCTCTTGGGATATGTAGTCTTTTGTGCTGCTTTCGGTTTTGAAAAAAGGACAAGAAATGATGAAAATATGGAGATAGACACATGGTCCATGCAGCGTTTTAATGCATATTTATGAGTGCAATGAAACTATAAAACTCAAATGACATTATCTCCCGTTTTACCTGATTGATTGAGTTCCAATAAAAACTGGTGTGGACATCAACTTCCGGACTTTCAAACGAGAGCAACCAGGGGGACGTGGGTGACGTAATTATAGCGTTACGAGGCTTCAAAGATGATATGCGTAAACGTGTCGCATCCGACACCTTCGGTGTTAAAGGGTTAATGAATGTACATTTTAAAAGATTTTCATTCTCTCCTTTAGGACCATGATCGTCGGATCAGGGAGGCCACCCAGTTGGCCCTTGAGCAGTTGGTTCTGAAAGTGCGTCGCAGTTTGGCTCCATTCCTGAAGAGCTTGATGGGCCACTGGATCCTGTCCCAGTGCGACACCTACACACCGGCAGCCTCCGCCGCGCGTCGATCTTTTCAGTCCGCTTTTTCGGCTGTCAAGCAGCCGGAAGCCCTTAGCTTTTGCAAAGACGAGATCTTTAATGTGAGTAGTACGCCTGTTCATAGACTATGAGCAGTTCACCGTCAGGTGACGGGACAAGGTGGCTCGGGCCCGATCCGAAGGGGGCCTATTTTCAGAAACTGAAATTCAAATATTTTCAAAACCAAAGCCACTAGGCGACCTGAAATCAAAATAGGCACCTCCCTTAGGCATATATGAATCCCCATGAGCAGCGGTTTCAAAAATTCAAAATCGTTCCCTAATAAAATCCCGATTAATTTGTTTTTTTATATATATATATATATATATATATATATATATATATAAGTATAACAAAACTTAAAATGACGATAAAATTTCTCAAATTTTACGCTAGATGCACAAAACTCACCAAATGCAGAAATGATAACCTATATTTTCAAGATCAATACAAATACATTATTATACAAAGTTTTTTCCACAAATGGCAACTTAAATGTCATGTGTAGAGCTAGAAAATCCAACACGGAGGCCGTCACGGTGCAAAGAGCTGAAAAAAACGCAAAGTTAAATTCTTGTAAATAAATGCTTAAATTGCGCAATTTCTATAGATATGAACGAAAAACAGTCTAGATTCTTGGTGAAAAGCAAAAAAACAGGCAGTTAGCGTTCATTTTACGTAAATATTTCAAGCCATAGTTACGGTATTGTGCAATCCAATGTGGCGGCTGTCACGAAACACAGCTTTTTAAGTAGAAAATTCTTGTAAATGCTTAAATCAAGGAATTTCTATAGATATGGAACGTAAAACAGTCAAAATTCTTCGTTAAAAGCAAAAAAAACTGGCAGTTATCGCTCATTTTACGTAAATAATTCAAGCCAAAGTTACAGTATTGTGTAATCCAACATCACGGCCGTCACAAAACAAAGAGCTTTTTAAGTTGAAAATTCTTGTAGATAAATGCTTAAATCGTGCAATTTCTATAGATGTGAACGTAAAACAGTTTACATTCTTGGTTAAAAGCTAAAAACAGGCAGTTATCGTTCATTTTACGAAAATATTTCAAGCCAAAGTTACGGTACTGTGTAATCCAACATCGCGGCCGTCACAAAACAAAGAGCTTTTTAAGTTGAAAGTTCTTGTAGATAAATGCTTAAATCGTGCAATTTCTATAGATGTGAACGTAAAACAGTTTACATTCTTGATTAAAAGCTAAAAACAGGCAGTTATCGTTCATTTTACGTAAATATTTCAAGCCAAAGTTACGGTATTGTGTAATCCAACATCGCGGCCGTCACAAAACAAAGAGCTTTTTAAGTTGAAAATTCTTGTAGATAAATGCTTAAATCGTGCAATATCTGTAGATATGAATGTAAAAAAGTCTAGATTCTTGGTTAAAGCAAAAAAACGGACAATTATCGTTCATTTTATGTAAATATTTCAAGCCAAAATTGCACTTATTTTATCCATTGATATTTTTCTTTTTCACAATGTTTAAAGTGCATGCATGGCACTATTAATATAATAATTACCATAAATCCTCGACCAAATCACTCTTGAGACACTCCTGCTTGCTTGTATGCAGTAAAACCTTTGTCCTGTTTCCACCTTAATCCTGGCGTTAGAACGCAGCATGTGTTTGAGTTTATCTCAGTGAAAGCCAATTCGAGGTTCTGCATGGGTTGGCCCCCTACAGGAAGGCATGGTGCAATGTCTGTGGAAGCTGTCTTGTCAACTGATGATTGAGTTTATTTCCTGTTTCTAACAAAGAGAGTATTAATTCTGCTTCGTATTTTTAAAACATTTTATCATACTGCAGGTCCTCCAGGACATTTTATTGAAGGATACTGCAGACACACTCAGTGATCCTCAGTAAGTCGACCGTAGTCATCCTAAAGTAGCTGCTAGTGAGTCTTGTTAATTTTTTTTTTTTTTTGCCAGAACTTTGACAGAGGAGGAGCGAGAAGCCAAATATACGCGAATGCTAACTAGCTCACTTTTGGGAGTGAAGAGATTGCTTTCCCTGTTGCCTCAAAATGACATGGCTGCCATGCAACAGAGACTTGCTCATCTTGTCAGTCCTGCAAAGTTCTGGAAGTACAGCAGACATAAAACACCTCAGGTAAAACCTAATGTGGTTAAAAAAAAAAGTGGGTGTGTATAGGAAATAGCTCAGCTCCAGTGTTGTGATTTGCAAAAAAATTATCATTGATGGTAGCTTCGCATGTAATGCAAAAGCTACCATATCCCTATACTGAAAAAAATATTTGATGGATTTACTTGATAAAATCATTGTAACAACTTACATTTACTTTTATCAAGTCAATTTTACTGCTTGTAGTAAATGTTACTTAAAGGGATCCTCTATTTTTAAGACAAGTAATTCTTAAAAGATAAATGTTGGTATGAGTTATAATAATTTGATATTAAAACCCCTCTTAATGTTTTTGTTTTAATAAAGTTTGTAAAATTATTTTAAGTGATAGGTCGCCATTCTTGTTACATCGCAGTGCGTGACGTCACCGGGCCCGTTGCCGAAATTCCAGCGTGTCACTCGTTAGCTTTCCCAACATGTCGTCAGTTCTACCCTTCTTATTGAAACCAGATCTGAAAAGTGAAGAGCAGGACAGCACTGTCGATCGTTCACAAGACGAGCTTCAGGAGAAAATGCGTGCATCAAATACATGACAAGACAAAAGTTGGGCAAAACTGGTGATGCACTTGCTGCAAGTGAGTCTCAATGGCAACAGAGCGAGAGAGTGCTGTTGGGAACTCCGGTTGGGGGCGAGAGTGTATGCTGTTGGGAACTCTGGTTTTATTAGCAGATATTCAAGGTAAGCATATTGCGTTTTAAAACTTATCTCAATATAATTATGTAGATTGTTAGCATCCAGAGCTGTCGTGTGCTTTACATACAGTACAGGCCAAAGAGCACACCTTGTGTAATCCATGTCTTGTACATTGTAACGCGTGGTTGCTAGGATACGTGTATAAAAGTACCAAAAAGGGGAGAAGCTTCCACTATGCACATTTATTCACAAAAAATATTTCCACCTTGACCACTCTTCACTTGGGAGCTCAGCAGTACGCAAACACGCGTTCCCTGACGAACTCCCAACATTGTTGGAAGGTCCACGTCAGAGTCACTATCGTCACTGTAGCGTGCCATAGTGCTTTAATTATTTAGTATGATTTGGGGAAAACTCCCTCGAAGAATAGTCAACAAAAAAGATAGCAATAGTAATCCAAATCCGCGTTTTTTACTCACTCGAAGATCCAGGAATTAGACCGATCCAATGGCAATGTTGCAGCTGCGATCAGGCTGTCGATTCCACAAAATAGACTGATCCGAAAGCCGCTGTGGGACCGACGAATCAAAAAAAAATAAAAAAAATTCGCTTATTCACTAAAAATAATAATTCCACCTTGACCACTCACTTCACTCCACTTGTTTCCATTTGACGGGAAATTGCATCCAAAAGCAGCACATCGTGGCATTTTACTTCGCGAGTTTAGGCAGCAATAAGCAATTGTTGAACACGCTTCACATTTGGAAAGATCCCAATGACGTCATCACTGCGAGCCCGCAAACCACGGCGCCAACTAACGGTCAAAATATGTACTAAATATTATAAAATATTGCCATTGATTTAACATTTTATGTGTTTCTAACAACATATTTTAGTACGAGAGAACAATTGTGGTTTATTAGAGCCTACATGTATTTAAGTTAGGGGATCACTTTAACTCATTCGCTCCCAGAACCGTATAAATACGTTCTATTTCCAAATGCTTCAGTGTCCCGATTACGTATTTATACGTCTTTTGCGTTTTTTTTTATAAAAAGCATATATAGCTTCCGCTCTAATTGAGAAACAAAGAACAAGGCTCCAAACCAATTTTAAAGCAATAAAACTGGCCACTGGAGGGCAGTAGCGCATTTTGGATGACCAGGCAAGCCGATTCATCAGCAGTGAACGGCCGGCCAGCATTGTTAGAGCGCTGGCGGAGGAGCCCAGGCGGCGCTCCGACCGGACAAAACAACGAGAGGACGCCTGGGACGCCAGGCGCTGGACGATCGTGCAAAACGAGTGAAACCCCCCGTGGAGGGACTCGCCAAGCAGACCCCGCAGAAATGCAAAAATAATCCATCTTTGTGAGACAGACAACGATGAGGGAAAAGTTTACACGGCTGACATGGCGACAACGGCGTCATCTCGGCGACAAACCGTCATCTCTCAGTAGTCATGTGTGAATAAATTGCTACTTTGCTATCAAAAGCTCTATTTGGCTGGTTGTTAATGTTATTTTGTAAAAGGAAAACATTATTCAGATGTTTGGGATGTAACTAATGCAAAAAATAGCTTTGCTAAAGTCAAAGTTATGTTTGAAATGTATGCGTTTACAAAAAGCTCATTTTCTCCGTTTTTTCATCAGAAATGGGAAAATTGCTCAAACTAAGCTATTTTCTAATGCTGATTTCTAAAGAATGGAACAAGATACGAACTTACTTTTTTTTTCTGCTGAAAGAAGAGAGTCTAATCTTTCTTTTGGTGGGTTCAAAGTTTATATCGCAATAGAACAGAATTTTCTGTGGGCCTTGCAAAATCAGTCAAAATCCAGAAAAAACGGCCGGGAGCGAAGGGCCTTGCTCTGGTGAAAATGGCTGGGAGTGAAAGAGTTAATAAAAGTAAGTGCAAATTGTTACAATGATTTTTTCAAGTACCATAAATCCACCAAATAATTTTTCAGTTTATATACCAACCCTCACAGCAAACTTACCATTGCAATATCTACAGTTTGTGTTTCTGACTTACTTATTTTGAATTACTTTAGACCTGGATATTGTGCTGAATAAAGTGGCTTCTTCATAGGTCAGAGGGGCTTTCTTCGAGATGCTATGTGCTGTGTGTGAGTTTACGCCGAGCCTTGCGCAAAATGAGGCAGCACGTCTCTGTCCAGCTGTTCTCCTCAGCATCGACGACACAGATCCACTGGTGCTTCCAGCTGTGTGGGAAGCTGTTCTTCATGTGGTGTCTTCCATACCTGTAAGTGTCTTTTTACTAGGATCCTTTGCTCTTTTAGATTTGATTTACGCTGCTGGTCAAAGAACACAATTTTGATGTACTATATTCATTTGTTGTTGTTCCCGAGTCCCCGAGTTACGAACGAGTTCAGTTCCTACGCTGACGATGTAACCCGAATTTCCGCGTAAGTCTGAATTAACTAGGGCTGTCCCAAACCACAATTTTTGTCCCGATTAGTCGGTCGACTATTTTTACGATTAGTCGACTTATAATTTTTTTTTTTTAACTGGTGTAGCAATGACCTTTCTGTTGACCCTTATTAATTCACAAAAACATTTTGGAATACTTAAATTCTTAATTAAAGTACAAATAAACACATAAATAACAATGATAAATCACAAATAAACAATGAGGTCAAATGCTGATAGCATTAACTAGTGCAAAAGAATGGAATGTAACAGGTTCATAACACTGACTTCGCCTTTCCAACATATTCAAAACAGTTCTTAAAAAAAAAAAACATTCTAGTTTACTACTATATAGTATAATAGTATTATAATAATTCATGCCAATCAGATTTTTCATCAAGGGTGCCATTTTAAAGCTATTCTTAGTGTAGAATCTAAATTCTGAAGTATATGCAATTAACGCCAGAAATCGTAATTTATATGACGAACATGATGCGCTTTTATTTTTGAAATTTTTACCGGAAGTACGTTGGCTAAACCACTAACTGTAAGCTTTACACTCCGTAAAAAAACCCCACTTTTCGTCATTGCATGTGGTGTCAGTCATAGATGGGTTTTTTTTTTCAATTTTTCTCCTGCAAATGCTGTTAACCGGCGATTTTTCATGTTAGAAGGGTCACCTTTTAGCCCCAAGTTTGCGTTTTGTAGAAGACTGCATATGTTTTATAGCAGGCTAAAGTAGGATGTCTTTTTACCCCATTAGCCTCAATTTAGCATTGCTAACATTTACAGTGTTTCATACAGATGTTTCCTTATTTTATATGTCTGAACTTTAATTGTACGGCGTCTTGATGACCAATAAACATCTGTGAAAGGAACTTGAGTCCCATATGCCACCAAAACGCACGTAAAAATGTATGCGCGCACGCACTTGGCGATAAAACGCAGCCGTGAAAATTACCGCCCTCATTTTTATTTACTGTGCGATAAATGGACTTATTGCATATCGCGACAGGCTTAGCAACTTCAATAAAAAAAAAGTTAGTTCGATGGACTTACAATCTGCCAGCTTGTTGTCTCTTGCAGTCATCCAAAATTACAACTGGTGACAGCGCTTTAGGTGTTCATTCACGGCCGACGTGCAGCCAAGCTTGGCATTGTAGAGACAGGGCACAACAGTGTACCCTCCTTATTTTGTTGAAATAAGTCAATGTTTTGGCCACTCAGGTGCGCTTTTTTGGCTTTGTGCCGCTTTCCACTATTGCATACCGAGCGTCTGCGGTTCTCAACTTTCCACGCATATATTTTTTTTTAACCCTTCATTAACCGTCGACGGGATGTTGTGCTTTTCGACGCATTTACGTCATCCGTGACGTTGACTAGTCGGGACAGCTCTAGAATTAACCCTTTAAGTACTTCAAAATAACTATCCAGGAAGCCCAAAAGTACTCAGAAGTCTGACATGGATAAAGGAAAGCTGCGCTCTGGTTTGGCCCACATAAGGCTGTAAGTTGTTTCAGCTAATATGTTTGCGTATGCATTTGTAATTGAGTTTACAGCTACAGTTTGTAGAGTTACGTGTGAGCGATTTGCAATGAGAATTGTAAATACGTTAGCATTCGTAGCATTTAAGCTAGTAGACTTTTGCTAGGCAAATTAGGCTAATTTAATCCACTTAATTTACATATTGATCAGACTAGATAGACGTTTGAACACCGATTGTTTTGTGCTGAGTGTTATATTGTAAAATGCGTGTTGTTTTGAACAGACGTGTACATATGTGGGTTACAGCTGTACAAATAAGAAAAAAGTTTCAAAAAGCACAATTGCCTTGTTTGCTGTCTGCAAATCTGAACAACTTCAGGTTTAGTGGGGGCAGAACACATCATATTAATAAAGTAAATTGAAAAATAAGATACTGTGAGTTACAGTACTGTTTATGAAACAAACAAAAAACAACAACCTGGAAACAAAATGGCGGACGAGACTCCGGCGTCGTAAAGTCGAAATCGCGTGAGTCGAGTACGTCGTAATCCGGGGACTACCTGTACTTTTTTTTTTTTTTTTTAACTTTGAATGACTCTTTCAATTTGTAAATTGAGGGTCAATGATTACAATCTATGTACCATCAAATGGTGTTTATAGATGACATCAAGTTTTACAATTGAAATGGTATATCTCCAATTGCAGGACTGTTGGACACACGTCAACCCAAAGAAGGGCTTTCTGCCAAAGTTGTGGGCTCTTTTAAAAGAAGGGGGCAAAGGCATGGCTAAAGCTCTTCATCCTAATTTGATGCCATTGCTCAGTAAACTGCCTGAACAGGTGACCGATGTACCTTTGGAGTTCTACACGACTTTCTTCACTTCACTCATACTTGGGTAAGTATTTCAACATTTTATTTTGTGATCAGTGATTCCTAATCTGAAAACTAGACTAACTCATTGGTCATGAATCAGCCTCAGTAAACCTTTTATTTTGTATGTTTAATATTTAGTATTTCCAGTGAACGAGCAGCCAATAGCCCTTCAGAAAGTGCTGTGATTGTGTCGGCCACCATAGAGTGCTTGAGGTTCTGCTTACTGCGCCATTCAGCGGAGGAGGAGGAAGAAGACGTACCGGAGGATCAGGCCAAAATTCGAAACATGCTTATTTTACAACAGGTATAAATCAAACAGTTGAATGAATAGGGGTGTGACAATCTATGAGAAAGGTGATATATCGCGATAGTTTATAGCCCAAATGGTTATCGATAGAGGTGGGAATCTTTGGGCACCTAACGATTTGATTACGATTACGATTCAGAGACTCCGATTCGATTATAAATCGATTATTGATGAACCACAGAGGTCACGGTTCGGTTCATTTTCGGTACAGTAAGAAAACAAAATGCCAAACATAAATGTGGTAGTTGTTTATTACACACCTTTCAACAATAGGAACATTAGCCTATACAAAGCTAGAACTCTGCTCAAAAAGTAGCGGGTATTTAAAGATAATCCAACAACAATTCGCCTTTCAGACCCCGCGTATTGGTCAGCTTTCTGAAAGAAAGAAGAAAAAAGAAGTCCTGTGCTAAAGAGAAAAGAAATCCCAATGACAAAGATTTTAACATGTATTTTACAAATAAAATGCCTCAATGAATCTTTTTTTTTTTTTTTTTTTTTTTTTCTTATGAACTGTTTTCAAAAGCTTTATTGGTGGATTTTCTCAAGTTAAAGCGCCACAGAGAAATTAATAAATTTAATTGTGTAAGCAGGATCTGTGTATTATTATTATTATTACAGGTGTTTTAGCTCATTTCAATTTATTTTATTTAAAAGGGCTATTATTTATTTTATTATTTGTTTATATTTTACAAATGTGATGTAGTATTCATTTATATTCTATATTTTATGTTGTATAACTTTAGTTCCTATGTGAATATTAGTTCCTACTTGTTTTGTTGTGGTAGGTGGGTTTTGTATTGGACACGGGGCCGTGTTGGTGATTATTATAGCAGAGAAGACAGCAGTAAATCAACAAAGACATGTCAACTGTGCCCCGATCTACCATTCAAGAGATCTGATAGACTCAAAAAGTGGGTTACGATTGCATATTAGTTTGAAAATCGACCGGATCCACTGTATTTTTACACAAGTGACTTCCGGTCTGCCCGATCCTAGCTACCGGTAGTAGTATTGACGCAGGAGGGTCGAGTCAAATAATAAACTCTGCCATTCTTTTCGCGTGCGACGTGTTGAGCCGCTTCTGGGACGTGTCTAACATGCGGCTGCACTGCGACTAGTGTACATTGGTTGATTGACTTTAACGCCCGCGTTTCACTGCGTTCTCGCAGCGGCCACGTTGTTGCGCCGTTGACGTTTCTGGGTTATACTGTCCTACCGTGTTGGTCCTCATTATAGTAGAGAAGACGGAGTAAATATAATCTACACAGAGAAACTGTAACCCGATCGACTCACAGCCTCGAAAAGTAAGGGTTACATTACGTCAGAAACTCGTTGGGTACGCCTCCGAACCGAGCACCACGTACCGAAACGGTTCAATACAAATACATGTACCGTTACACCCTGAACACAAAGTGACCTGTAAATGCCCAATAATCAAAAGGAAGTGACCAAAAATCAACAAATGACAAAGAAATTAACTCATTGCCTGCACTGACAGCCATAGACGTATTGTATTGCAAAATGTATCGTGTGCTACCCAGAGGTTCCCTCTCTTACCTACCGTTGAATTGCTATTTACTAAAATAATACTTTTTTGTTCATTTTTGTCTTTTCCTATCTCAGCTCTTGCCACTACTTGAAAGCGCAGTTGAGAACCCCACCCTTCAGAACGGGCCCCTGTTCCCGTTGGTCACTGAAATGCTTGTTTCTTGGGAGAAAAGAGCCGGAGGCGATTTGAAAGCCCACAAAAACGTCTTTGGAGGACTTGTGGCAGACTTCTGGGAGGAGCTCGGTCTCGTGTTTACGCGCCACACAGATTGCGAGGAAGCCGATCCACAAGCTTTGGAGGGGATCGCTGTCTTGCTGCAGGTCAGTTGGCTCAATTACTGCCTTTAGACTCCTTAGCTCTCTTATCATCTTAGCTGTCTTCCATTCCTTCAGGTGATGCGCGACCCAGAGAAAGTGAACAGAAGGCACACAATCAAGAAAAAGTCAGTCAAGATTTGTTTGTCTGAGTCTGGAGGTAGTAGCAAGCCCAGCGTGGAGGGAAGTGAGACGATGAAGGCTGAGCCTGCGCCGGCTAATGTTTACGGATCCCCGCAGACCCACCATTTTGAGGAAGTGGTGTGCCAGCTAGCGCAATTGTGCCTGGTACATGTAAATGAGAGAAACTCGGAGAGACATCTTGTCTTCCTTTCCCATCTCTTGCAGTCTTTTCACACACACAAAATCTTCACTGTAAGTATTTTATTGTTGAAAAATTAATGAAAAGCATCCTTGTTGACAGATAATTAATAGATTAATTTGTCTTAGACGTTGGTCGAATTGGATGACGGCGTCAAAGATTTCAGCGAGAAGAGAGTGGACAATCCGGCTGTGCGCTTCCTGCTGGAACGAGCGGTGCCGTGGCTTGCCGATGAGACTCGGACAGACACGGAGCACCTTGTGGAGATGGTCTTTAGTTCACTGTCTTGCTGCAGCCGCCAGGAGACCACGCGTATCCTCGACCACATTACAATGGTAATATTTCATCTATTTTCTACAATGCTTGCACCGTTTGTGAGGTTAAAGCAGTGTTGTTTTCGGCAGTCCTTTTAACTCGTTCACTCCCAGCCATTTCCACCGGTGCAACCCCCTTCGCTCCCGGCCGTTTTACTGGTTTGTGACTGAATTTGCAAGGCCCACAGAAAATTCTGTTCTCTTGCTATATAAACATCGAACCCACCAAAAGAAAGATTAGACTCTCTTCTTTCAGCAGGAAAAAAAAGTTAGTTTATATCTTTTTCCATTCTTTAGAAATCAGCATTAGAAAATAGCTTAGTTTGAGCAATTTTCCAATTTCTGATGAAAAAAACAGTGAAATTGAGCTTTTTGTGAAAGCATACATTTCAAAAATAACTTTGACTTTAACACAGCTATTTTTTGCTTTTGTGACATCCCAAACATCTGAGTAATGTTTTCCTTTTACAAAATAAGATAAACAACTAGACAAATAGAGCTTTTGTAGCAAAGTACAAATTTATTTACACATAACTGAGAGATGACACTGTTGTGGCAGCGACAGCCGGGGTAAACTTTTCCCTCATTGCCGCCTGTCTCATCAAGATGGATTTTTTTGAGTCTTTCTTTTGTGGTGACCACTGCCTTGAGTTCGCCTGGGGATTTGTGTGGGCCGTGTTGTGTTCCTGGGGGGAACTGGTTTGGCCGTGCGCGTTTCCGGCTGAGTCGCGGGACGCTGGAGGGTAGCAGGGGACGCGAGCGGATGCGAGCGGCCGAGCACGGCGGCGCGGGCTCTGCTCGGCGAGCAGCACGGACTCAACGGCATCATCTGCTGCACTGGTGGTCCTGGTCGTTCTGCTCGGTCGTCCACCGCCTGGCATCTCGGGCGTCCTCCCGGTTTTTCTGCCCGGTCGTCTGCCGCCTGGCATCCTGGACGTCCTCCTGGTCGTCGCACTTGGTTGTTCGTCGCCTGGTGTCCCGGTCGTCCTGCTCGGACTTCCCGCGCCTGGCGTCCTGGACGTCCTCCTGGTCGTCCATTCGGTCGTCTTCCGCCGGTGCCCCGGCCGTGCGGCCCAGCCGTTTGTTCCGTTGAATCAGGTTGCGGGTCTTACCAAATGCGGTACTGCCCTCCAGTGGCCAGTTTTATTGCTTTAAAATGGATTTTCACCATTGTGCTTTGGAGCTAAGTTGCATCCAAACCTAGAGATGTCTCTTTTGAAGAAAAAAAAAAAAACGTATAAATACATCTTTGGGACACTGAAACAATTAAAAATAAAACGTATTTATACGTTTTTGGGAGCAAACTAGTTAACTTTTGGACGATAATACTTATTAGTCATATTTTAGTCATCTAAAAATGTGTTTGTCTTCGTCTAGTTTTAGTTGATGTTTACTAAAAAATCGTCTGTAAAATATAATTTAAAAAAACAACAAAAAAAACTCCAAAAATAAAGGTTTCCAAGTATTTCGAATGAACATTGACAGACGAGCACATATTGTCGCATCTACAAAGACAATGCCAACTTGGTGATTGTGTACACTCAGCAGGAAAACAGTACATTATTGTCAATTAATTATACCCACCTGGGCGCCACGAACTGTGTTTAAAAAAAAAAAAAAAAAAAAAAAAAGTTGTTAGCTGTTAGCATTAGCCTAATGCTAACGCGAAACGTATGCTAATGCTACAATTTAAGTTTAGAGTGAGATGATCACTTAGCATAGAGCTTTAAAGGCATATTCTCTCTGGTCAAGAAAACAAATCTTACCGTGTGTGCAAGCCTGCATGGAGACTGGAGACGACACTCTGGTGAGTTGGGAAAAGGAGGTTAGCACAGCACGTCACGAGTGACACACCCAGACACTGATACGATGCTAGCAGGCTACCCATAAAATGTCACACATTGTGAACCTTTGACGGAAACTGTTGCACATTTTCATTCCGTTCTTGTCTCGTCAGACGAAAACTGGAATTCGTCTTATGTTTTAATCTATCAATGCATGCTTTTAGCTCGTCATCGTCAGGGAAAAAAGGGTTCATTGACTAAATATTTTTGCTGTTGTCATTGTTGACGAAAACAACACTGGTTTAGTCACAGTTAAGAGTGTGAAAATATATATCGAAAGGGTGATAGTGAAAAAAGTATTTGAACACCCTGCTATTTTGCAAGTTCTCCCACTTAGAAATCACGGAGGAGTCGGAAATTTTCATAGTAGGTGCATGTCCACTGTGAGAGACATAATCTAAAAAGAAAAAGCCAGAAATCACAATGCATGAGTTTTTAACAATTTATTTGTGTGATACAGCTGCAAATAAGTATTTGAACACCTGTCTATCATCTGTATAGCTAGAATTCTGACCCTGAATGACCTTTTTGTCCGCTTATCAAAATTCCACCTCCACTCCATGTATTATCCTGAATCATATGCACTTGTTTGTGGTCAATAGCAGCATAAAGACACCTGCACACCCCATACAATCAGTAAGACTCAAACTTGTAACGTGGTCAAGACCAAAGAGCTGACCAAAGACAACAGAGACAAAATTGTTCACCTCCACATGGCTGGAAACGGCAACGGAGCAATGGCCAAGCAGCTTGGTGAAAATAGGTCCACTGTTGGAGCGATCATTAGAAAATTGAAAAGCTAAACATGATGGTCATTCTCAATCTGAGTGAAGCCCTATGTAAGGTATCACCTCTTGGGATCTCAATGATCCTAAGAAAGGTGAGAAATCAGCCCAGAACTACACGACAGGAGTTGGTTAATGACTTGAAAAGAGCTAGGACCACCATTTCCATGGTTACTGTTGGTAATACACTATGCAGTGGGCAAAATAGTGATGTAAATTTGCCAGTTGTCAACCTCGACTGGTTCAGTGGTCGAACAGACCACCTTCGCAACAGTCTTCTGCGTCGCCTGCGCTTCAACAAGTGCAGGATCAAAATTTCTTGTTCAATGTTGATGAGCTGAAGATCATCATCCGTGCCTTCAATGTTTGTTGGCATGTGGTGTAACCGGGATAAAACTAGAGGAAGTCGACAAGCGTGCCCCAAAACCGTACAAACACAATGCCACACCCCTCTAGTGGCTTGGCGGTGAATTAAAGAGCAACGTGTTACCTGGCCGGAGAACCATCGACTGTCGAATGACGCCGTTGTCGCCGCGCCGTCACCGCAACGCGGGAGCATAACTCAGGCTTAAGACGTCATGGTTTGAAATCATGCATGGCCCGTAACGTTACCCTACTTAGATCAGCACATGTCAAGGCCCACCTTAAGTTTGCCTATGAACATTTGGATAATGCAGAGGAGTCATGGGAGCAAGTTTCGTGGTTAGATGAGCGTAAATTACAACTTTTTGGTCAAGAACACCATCCCCACTGTGAAGCACGGGGGTATTAGCATCATGCTTTGTTTTTTTTTTTCTGCACATGGGACAGGATGAGTGCAGTGTATTAAAGAGAGGATGACTGGTGCCCTGTATTGTGAGATTTGGGGGGGGGAAACCTCCTTCCTTCAGTCAGAGCATTGAAGATGGGTCGTGCCTGGGTCTTCCAACATGACAATGACCCAAAGCACACAGCCAGGAAAACCAAGGAGTGGCTCTGTAAGAAGCCAAATGAGGTTCTGGCATGGCCTAGCTGGTCTCTAAACCCAATAGGAAACCTTTAAATGGAGCTCAAACTCTGTGTTTCTCAGTGACAGCCCGGAAACCTGACTGATGGGTGGGCCAGGATCCCTCCTGAAGTGTGTGCAAACTTGGTGAAAAACTCCAGGAAACGTTTTGACTTCTGTAACTACAAACAAAGGTTACTGTACTAAATATTAACATCCGTTTTCTCAGGTGTTCAAATACTTATTTGCAGCTGTATCACACAAATAAATTGTTAAAAAAAAACTACATTGTGATTTCTGGATTTTTCTTTTTAGATGATCTCTCTCACAGTGGACATGCATCTACGATGAAAATTTCAGACTCTTCCAGGATTTCTAAGTGGGAGAACTTGAAAAATAGCAGACTGTTCAAATACTTGTTTTGTTCACTGTATATCGTGACATTTTATAGACCAAAAGGTGTTTCAGATTTTATTCTAACAAGACATACCGTCCATTGTGTTATTTTTTTGCAGATGGAACTACACTGCGGAATCACTCACCAAATCATCCAAAGAGTATGTTTTGTTTTGCTCATAAAAATGTGTTTAAACATGAATTGCTCATTGCCATGTAATGCGCATGCATCCCTGCTATCCTCCCAATCAGGCTTGTGTTGACCAAGACACGCTTGCCAGTTGTAGAGACTGGCTCAAAGGTTCAATTCTGGGCGAGCATCTCTGCAAATTAACCAAGGAGCTCTGCAAGGTCTGCTCCACCTCTGCTTCATCCAGCAGCCGCCACAGTTGGACACTCATCAGCCTGGTTCTATCACAACACAACAACAATGGTAATGAAGTTAGTTTTTGCTATGGAGCTATGAAGATATTTGTCAATTTGTTATCCATCAGTTGGCAAATGGACTCACACATTGTAGAGGTTAAAAAATCAACTAGTGGTGGTCGTAGTGGGGTTTGACTGCAATCAACATCTCTGCTGTTGACTGTACTTTAAACAGTAGGAAAGTGTGCCACTGTACTGAAATCCTTCTTTTTAATGTAGTGAGAAAATTTAGAAAGCTCAGATACCTAGAAAAATCCATGCTGACCATTTGCTTGCTCTCACCAGAACCTCTGATTGGAGAGATGTACATGGAGAAGATACTTGAGAATCTACATGCAACGCTGTCTGAGACCAAGAGTCTGTCAGACGCTGGCAACATAGAGCCACTTGTCTCCTTCATTTGCGACGTGACTTCCACCTTTTTCTCTTCTGTACAAAACTGCCTGCTTCTCCCTTCTGCTGAGGAACTGCTGCTCACAGTCTTCCAGCTCATCGCCCAAGATCAAACACACACTTATTTGTCAGGTAGGACCTTCGGACACCTAAGTGCTTCGATATTGGATCTTTGCTAGTGAGCTAATGTGTGTTGAACTTTCCCAGACACCCTTTTAGACAAAATGGGGAAGGTATGCATTGCCGGTGTACAGTCCCTGGTCCAACACGCTCAGAATGAAGTGGTCCATGGTGGTTTCCTGCACAGTGCCGCACTCTGGGTGCAGACAAGACTACTCACTGTGTCTTTAGATATCAAAAGGTAAGATCCTTGTGTAAATTCAATGATTAGCTCTTTCAGATGAAGGAATCTGACGTTTTAGCCAGATTGCCGGAATCACGCCAGCCGAACCGCTCTAGCGCAATTCTTACGACCCGGGCTGACGGAATCCCAACAACCTGGTCAAAAGGCCAAACTCCGCGCGTTTATTTCAGACAGTTCGGCAGCAATCATACAGCACAGAGAGACCCAGGCGAGGAGGCAAACTGGATCCAGGGTCACCATATCAGAAGTCAACAAAAGATTCCCGAGAAAAATGACCACGATTAGTTCAACATTCAATCTTTTAAAGGCTCTGGTGAGGCGGTCTGTGGTCAGGAAGAAGGGTGTGTTTGGGCGTCGTTTAGGATTATTGTCTGTTGTGGATTGGACAGGACATTTCGGGTGTCATTGTTGTCAGGGCAAGAGAGTTAAGGATTTTGCCATCTTGTTCACTAAGGAGATTTCGGGTGTCATTGTTGTCAGGGCAAGAGAGTTAAGGATTTTGCCATCTTGTTCACTTCTCTGATACCTCCGAATCAGGTGTTCCTTGTGGCAAGACAAGATGTGCCGCCATTTGTTCTAGACTGTCCAGAAGAGCTGATTGTGGGATTTGGTGGTGCAGATGTGGGTTTGTAGATGTCTTGCCTGTCACCTGCATATCAGCTTCAGTTTTTCTCAGTCAGCTGCATGACGCGTGCATTAGGCTTCCGTGGTCAGAAGGAATTCTGTATCTGTTCTGCCCTTATCTGCCTGTTGTCTTGGCGCTGCAAATTCTAATCATTTGCAGTCCAACTGTTCACAATATCAAATATATTCTGCTTGTTTTTCTTCAACTATGATATAAATTATATTTGTTTTATGTTGGGTGTGTTTGAGTAATACATTCAAACAGTAAATATGAGAAAAGATACTATTCCCTTCAACGATGATAGATAGATGTAAACATTGTGGCTGTTTTCATTCTTCTATTTTGATTTTTTAAACTTTTTAAGAAGGGGAGCCGAAGGGTGTTGTTCTAACGATAGAGGAATCGCACTCCTCAGCCTCCCCGTTCAATCTACCGTATTTTTCGGACTACAAGTCGCTCCTGACTATAAGTCGATCCAGCCATTAAATGCCCAACGAAGAGAAAAAAAACATATACAAGTCGCACCGGAGTATAAGTCGAATTTTTGGGGGAAATTTACTTGATAAAATCCAACACATAGAACAGACATGTCATCTTGAAAGGCAATTTAATAAAAAAATACAATAGAGAACAACATGCTAAATAAATGTACAGTGTACAGTGCATGAACAACGAAATGTGAATATACTGTCCTACGCTACGGCCTGTCCTGGCTATACAGCGAACTCCCAAAAGACAATGCTGGACGTCCATATAATTTGCTGAATCAATTTGGTTCTTGATAGAAAACAGGTTCGCATCAACGTAAATAAATGATAATTAGGTACTATTAGTAATCAGTAACAGGTTAGCATGCGTTCGCTATCATTAGCACATCGTTCAAACAACCACACAATTGGCTCTAAGTGTCCGATCGCGGGTGGAAAACACACAACAACAACAGAAAAGATGATACACGCAGGCGTTGCCTCTGTAGAGATGATTTAAAAGCATAAACAATGAAAGTAGGTTCGCATCCGTCTATTCTCTCTAGCTAACTCGCCCACTCACACTCAGAGCTACGTAGCTGTCCGTCTTCTTCTGGCGTGTCACGTAAACAAGTGCGAGTGCGCCCTCACGTGGGCGTGAAAGCGCCACAAACTAAATGCATCCATTTCAAGATAAAAAAGTCAATAATACAATTGAACATACACTGCCAAAGGCAGAACGCGAACGTGGCCATAGCTATAAAGAGTCATTCAGATAACTATAGCATAAGAACATGCTAACAACTTTACAAAACCATCAGTGTCACTGCAAAACACCAAAATAACATGTGAAATTATATCATAATGTGTTAATAATTCCACACATAAGTCGCTCCTGAGTATAAGTCGCACCCCCAGCCAAAATATGAAAAAAACTGCGACTTATAGTCAGAAAAATACGGTAATTGAAATACAGGCTGGCTGCTAACCCTCTCCAGTTCTAATGGATTAGACGTCTATCAGCCAATGAGTTAATTTTGTACGCCAAATATTTTTGAGGTTCCGGATTTCTCTTTGATCAGATGTTGTATAGAAATAGTTGTAAGGTCCAGAAATTTCAAGTAGATTTGATGTAACTGAATACAGTTGGCTATATAGCATAATTGGAGGCGTCATTTTTAACTTACTGTTTCTTACTTAGTTTGCAGTATTTGGCTCTGGCTGTACAGAGCATAGTGGAGACTATCACCTCTATCTGCGATCAAGACTCCGCCCTCCTTTCCCAATTCTTTACCCACTTGATCCCCAGTGTTACTAGTTGGGCAAAACTCAGGCAGGCCCTGCCTTCACATGTAAGTCAACCAATGCTAGAAAATTCACTTGGGCTATGGAATGTTAGTATATTTTATTTTTGTCTTCTCTACAGTGGGTCAACACACCTTTGCTGGCTGGCCGTTTCAGGGGCGTTTTTGAAACGAGCAGTGAGGGGAAATTCAAAGTGAAAATGCCGAATGCCTTACCAGCCCATTTATGTACATGTGCGCTGCTTGGAAAGGTGACTCGTGCTGCCTCACTATCAAATTGCAACCAACAGAGTGACAAGTGCCAGTCACAGCTACCGAACCTGATAGACACAGGTACACACGCCACACACTCTTTAGGTTTTCCTCAAATTTTTATGTACAGTATTATGTTCAGGTTGGTTTTGAATGTGGGTACTTCTTTTTGTCAGTGGCAGAGCTGCTGTATGCACTTCAGTGGTGTAAGGAGGTGGACTATGCACCTGCTATTGTGTCCACCTATCACAGCCTTCTCACTGAGTGGGGACTGTCAGGGGGTCTGCATGACTTGGTTGCAACCACAGATTTGCTGGAGACGCTCTACTCAAGGTGGGTGTCGCTCATTGGTTTGTGACAATCTTTGAATACTTTCAAAGCTGCAAGAAGTCAAAATGTTCATGTATTCCTAAAAGGGAAGCACGGACAGAAAGACTTGCAGTTCTTACAAGATAAATGTTAGTATGAGTTATAATAATAATTAAAAAATGACAATAATATCGCATATCAGCAATAATTTATGAGACAATGTATCACCTACTAAAATTTATTATCGCGACAGGCCTAGTATTCTACTTTAGTGAAGGAGAGCAATCATCTTATGGCTACCTATGAGCTTATTTTCAGACAATGTAAATAAGGTTTTTTTACAGCAGCATTAAAGGATGCACCACAATTTACCCTATAGATCCGTCGAGCATGGTGGTCTTTGGGCTCTAACACTGGAGAACTACATCCAAAGCCACAACCTGGCAGACACTCACAGCTCAAGCCTGAGGAAGCTGTACGAGTCAATGGATAAGTCAGTGATAATTAACCTATAGTCATGAATACCATTTTATTGCTGGCTGACTTGGATCAATTTGGATTAAGTTGTTTGTCGTCTTGGGTTCCTATATCAGTTTGTTGCCGGTATCTCCAAGCAAACTGAGCACGCTCCAGGTGCTCTGCCCCACTATAACGGAGGAAGAGCTACAGACTCTGGTTGCCCTGGCCACTGCGGGAATCATCAACTGGGAAGAAGACAGCGGTAAAAACAAAACAAAAAAAACTTGCATATTATACATACAGTGGGGCAAATAAGTATTTAGTCATCGCTAATTGTTCTCCCACTTGAAAATATTAGAGAGGCCTGTAATTGTCAACATAGGTAAACCTCAACCATGAGAGAAAGAATGTGGGAAAAAACAGAAAATCACATTGTTTGATTTTTAAATAATTTATTTGCAAATTATGGTGGAAAATAAGTATTTGTTGAATACCAAAAGTTCATCTCAATACTTTGTGTACCCTTTGTTGGCAATAACGGAGGCCAAACGTTTTTTCTGTAACTCTTCACAAGCTTTTCACACACTGTTGCTGGTATTTTGGCCCATTCCTCCATGCAGATCTCCTCTAGAGCCGTGATGTTTTCGGGCTGTCGTTGGGCAACACGGACTTTCAACTCCCTCCTCAGATTCTCTATGGGGGTAAGATCTGGAGACTGGCTAGGCCACTCCAGGACCTGGAAATGCTTCTTACGAAGCCACTCCTTTGTTGCCCTGGCTGTGTGTTTGGGATCATTGTCATGCTGAAAGACCCAGCGACTTCTCATCTTCAATGCCCTTGCTGATGGAAGGAGATTTTCACTCAAAATCTCTCGATACATGGCCCCATTCATTCTTTCCTTTACACAGACCAGTCGCCCTGGTCCCTTTGCAGAAAAACAGCCCCAAAGCATGATGTTTCCACCCCCATGCTTCACAGTGGGTATGGTGTTCTTCGGATGCAATCCAGTATTCTTTCTCCTCCAAACATGAGAACCTGTGTTTCTACCAAGAAGTTCTATTTTGGTTTCATCTGACCATAACACAGTCTTCCAGTCCTCTTCTGGATCATCCAAATGCTCTCTAGCGAACTGCAGACGGGCCTGGACGCGTACTTTCTTCAGCAGGTGGACACGTCTGGAAGTGCAGGATTGGAGTCCCTGGCGGCGCATTGTGTTACTGATAGTAGCCTTTGTTACTTTGGTCCCAGCTCTCTGTAGGTCATTCACTAGGTGCCCTCATGTGGTTCTGGGATTTTTGCTCACCGTTCTTGTTATCATTTTGACGCCACGGAGTGAGATCTTGCACGGAGCCCCAGATCGAGGGATATTATCAGTGGTTATGTATGTCTTCCATTTTCTAATAATTGTTTTCCCTCAGTTGATTTCTTTACACCAAGCGTTTTACTTATTGCAGATTCAGTCTTCCCAGCCTGGTGCGGGTCTGCAATTTTGTCTCTGGTGTCCTTCGACAGCTCTTTGATCTTGGCCATAGTAAAGTTTGGAGTGTGACTGACTGAGGTTGTGGACAGGTGTTTTTTTTATACCAATAATGAGTTAAAACAGGTGCCATTAATACAGGTAATGAGTGGAGCCTCGTTAGACCTCGTTAGAAGAAGTTTGACCTCTTTGACAGCCAGAAATCTTGCTTGTTTGTAGGTGACCAAATACTTATTTCCACTCTAATTTGGAAATAAATTCTTTAAAAATCAAGTAATGTTTTTTTTCTGATCCCCCCCCCCCCCCCCCCCCCCCCCCCCCCCACACACACACACACACACACACACACACATATTCTGTCTCACTTGGTTGAGGTTTACCCATGTTGACAATTACAGGCCTCTCTAATATTAAGTGGGAGAACTTGCTCAGTTGGTGGTTGACTAAATACTTATTTGCTCCACTGTTTGTTTCCTCTCAATTCAGTCAAGCTAGAAACTGATATTGTAAATTGGGTTGCAGATGTGTACAGCAGTGTTGCAGTGCTGCTATGTTGTCTGCAAGCTGACACACAAGTAGAGGACGAGGTCGTGCTGGCTATTTTGTCCACCATGATGGAGTGGAGGACCCACAAGGAGGATTGGTTCCTTTTTGGCAGGTAAACCATCAATATGTCACAACTAAGGTTGCCAACACAAGGGACACGTCATTAGTAGAGCCGGCCGGCCCTTGAATTTTTTTTCTGTATGTGAAACGTTTTTTTTTTTTTTTTTTTTAGTTATTAATGATTATACAATTATGATAATTTTACTCAAATCTGAATACTGACATACGTCAAATTTCCAAATATCGGCCCGATATATTGGTCTATCTCTAACGCAAAACACAACTGCCACATTAAAACCCAATTCGTTACATTATTATTATTGTTTCAATTTGTATTTATAATGTATTTGTTTTGCTACGTGTAATCGCTATTTGTAATTGTATCTGCAGTATTTATTAAGGATTTGGCGTTGTTTTTTGAGCTGTTGAACAAATAAATCGAATTATAATCTATTTTTACGGGAAAATCCCACTCAACATCCGACTATTTTGATATACAAACCAGGTCCGGGAACGAATCAAATTCATATGTAGAGTAGGCATGTGCCGGTTACCGGTTTCAAGAGTTACCATGGTATGAAAACGTCACGGTTTCAAAACAACTAAAATTTTCGGTCATACCATAGTACGGTTTTAGCCATTTTTTTGTATCCCAAAAATGCAACAATAAATCCATGGCTTGGAGCAGCAGCGCTCGCCGCTCCCCCTCTGGGTGTTGCTCTGTCTGTATCGGTTTGTGACACAACACCTAAGCTTTTTCCGCCCTCAAAAAGACAAAGTCGCTAGTCCGGGAGTACTTTGGCTACCAAAAAGACACAGACGGCCATGGCTTAGAGGAGGAAGGACAGCAGTACCTCCAACATGATTTCACATTGACGTTACCGTCATCCATCACTTTACACAAAATAAGTAAGTAAACAATGTCATGTTTCGCACCAGAATCGAAAGTTCTCTCCAGCGTGTTTAGTGTGTCTAACGATGGTAAAACACATACTATGACGTAAGCTTGTTAACGAGGCATATAACATGGCTAGTTAGTGTGCCAAGACGGCTAATTACCGTATTTTCCGCACTATAAGGCGCACCGCATTATAAGGCGCATAGAATAAACTCTACAGTGGAGGCTGGGGTTATTTTATGCATCCATTAGACGGTACTGCGCTAAAGGGAATGTCAACAACAACACAGCAGCAAGGTAAAACATATAGTGCAATATTTATATTACATCGTGGAGGGGAACTTTTTTCTTTTCCACAGTCACCCTTTTTGTGTTAGATTGGTTATAATTTTTCCACTGTTTTGCAATGTATGCACTGTATTTGACCAGAGCATGTGTAAAGGCCAAAAACGCCTATTACTATACCTGCTGCTTATGTTGAATTTATCAAATTTAAAACTATTTATTCAAATTTTGAGGGGAATTTTTTGTCTTTTTGGTCCCAAAATGTTGATTTATAATTGGTCAGTGAAGAAAACAACAGTTTGGACATGAAGTTGCTGCTAAAAGCTTTGAATAGCTTCTTTGGAGTGTCCTATTCGCCCATCTTAACATGTGAATTGCTAGCGTATCATCATGTACTGTATTTGATGATGTGCGAATAAACTGAAACTGAAGTTCAAGGTGTCCTGAAAAATGTATGATGGACAGTGTTATTTGTGGTTTTCTAATTATAATGGTGCAATTATGTAAGCCCGTTTTTTTTTTTTGTTGTTGTTGTTGTTGTTGTTGTAAATTTGTATAAATCTGTCAAAAAAAAAAACCTGTTGCGGCTCAATATTGATTCATATACAAGGCACACTGGCTTATAAGGGTTCACTGTCTGATTTGAGAAAATTTAAGGCTTTTAGGTGTGCCTTATAGTGCGGAAAATACGGTAGTTTCCTCTCTACCATTAGCTTACTTTTGTAAAGTCTTCCGCCATTGTAAACATCTGTTCAAAATAACTTATTAATACAGGCTGTGTTGTTTTTTTTTCTCTCTGGCGACTTTCTGTGTTGAGAGAGGGTATTAATACGAGTCATACACACACGTGCTCTCCCTTACTCTGGCTCTCCATTAATATACAACTAATTAATATTAATAGTAGTAGTGGTATTTGTTTTACATAAAATCAATTTGATCATGTATTGTTTAAGTCCAGTTCTATATTACCAATTGTTGTTGTTCTAATGTTGAGTAACTTCAGCTGTGGCTGTGGGTTGAGTCTCTATAGGTTCTATTTATTTCAATTTTATTTAAAATATTTGTTACATATTTTATCTCTTTATTTATTTGAACATATTCAGCTTGATGTTCCAATTGGCAAATATGTTGTGATTTTTTATTTATTTTTTTTAACCTATGCATCTCAAAATAACACATTTTAAAGCCATAATTGCAATACCGTGATAACGTGAAACTGCGGTATTTTTGCTTAAGGTTATCAAACAGTCAAAATCTCATGCCGGCACATGCCTAATGTAGAGGTACCACTGTATTTTCAAGTTTCATGATAATACGGGACAAAGCATGTGCCTTGACAGCTTAATACGGGACGTATACTTTTGTTTTTGCATACGGGACAAATCCGTTTATCAAGGAATGGTTGGCAACCCTTGTCACGACATTAGGTACACTTCTTGATGCTTATGCAATCATTTTAGTAGTTTCATGTGAAAACGAATTCTTGGATGGCCAATATCTCAACTCTGTTTGTCAGTGACCTTTCTAAAGTGACTACACAACAGCTGAACCTGACAGTGGAATTGATGCGTTTCCTGTCCTGGCTGGTGAAACGCTGTCCGACACTGCTCCGAAATAACCAGTGGGATTTTTTACTTTGTGCTATGCTAGCCTGGTTGGAGGTGAGCTCCTGTCGTCGCACTTTTGTCTCCTTTATACATTCACGTCTCATCCGCACTTTTGTTCCTAATCTCAGGCAGCCAGCGACAACGTGAGCTGCCTGTGGAATCCGTGGGTGCAGCTGTTTGTATGCGAGAACACCGCTCTGATTGTCAACTTGAGCCACTTCTTTGCATCTGCCACGCCTGACGCCCTGGAGAGGCTGCCGTCGGAACTCGTGGCAGAATGGCAAGACTTCTTTGTGGAAGGAATCTACAACTTATTGTTACCCATGCCTGTCAAGATCACAGGTATGCATTTAAATATATCAAGAAGATATGTATGCCGTATTAGTATCAATGACACATATTCTTCGCAAAATCAAACTTCAGTGATATCTTGACTTGCATTGCCCCAATTTTTAAAGTTTTCTATGACTATATTTTCTGGACTATAAGCACCTTTTTTCATCGTTTGGCTGGGCCTGCGACTTATACTCAGCTGCGACTTATACATTGACACATACACTTTGAGGCGTGCCCTCCACTTTTGAATAGGTGCAGTTGTTCAAAAGTGATACTTAAAGTGAAGACTTGAATGGATTTGGTAATAATTTGGAGTGAAATCAAGAGGTTGTTTTGTTTATCGTTATCTGAATAACTGTTAATATTAGGGTTGTTCCGATCATGTTTTTTCGCTCCCGATCCGATCCCGATCGTTTTAGTTTGAGTATCTGCCGATCCCAATATTTCCCGATCCGATTGCTTTATTTTTGCTTCCGATTCAATTCCAATCATTCCCGATAATTTTTCCCGATCATATACATTTTGGCAATGCATTAAGAAAAAAATGAATAAAACTCGGACGAATATATACATTCAACATACAGTACTTAAGTACTGTATTTGTTTATTATGACAATAAATCCTCAAGATGGCATTTACATTATTAACATTCTTTGTGTGAGAAGGATCCACGGATAGAAAGACTTGTAATTCTTAAAGGATAAATGTGACTTTGTATATTGTGACTAAATATTGCCATCTAGTGTATTTGTTGAGCTTTCAGTAAATGATACTGTAGCCATTTAACTGTTCTGCCCAAATGCATGATGGGAAGTGCAACCATGACTGTGCGTAGTGGCACCAATTGATACATCTTCTCTGCGTTGGGAAATAACATAGGGTGTTAAGAAAAAGATCAACTACTACCTTACTTCCTCACATTGCTTCCCACTATATTTGTACTTGTGGAGAGAGAGATTTTTAAGGCTTTAGCCGATTATAAAAAGGCTCCAAAGACTGCCTAAATTCACTCTGCTCATTTTACGTTATCTCTTAGCTCTATATGTAAGTAAAACGGCGCCATTATAGATTGAATGCGACAATGCGTGAGTGGGTCGTGCAGCGCATGCGTTAATTGCGTTAAATGATTTTGGTGGTTAATTTAAAAAAAATTAATTACCGCCATTAACGCAATAAATTTGATAGCCCTACTTTAAGCCAAAACTAAAGACTCTGGATGCCTGTAACACATTTTGTCTGTAACGTTAAATACAAATAGAAAAAGATTTAATAAAAAAATATAAATATATTTAAAAAAGGCATGTCCGATATTTTTTTTGCCGATTCCGATACTTTGAAAATGACGTGATCGTTGATCGATCGGGACATCTTTAGTTAATATGTTAACATTTTCATATTTACCGTAATTTCCCGAATATAAGGCGCACCCGTGTATAATGCGCACCCCAAATTTACCTGTAAAATCTTGGGAAAATGATTGTACTCGTTTATAACGCGCACCCTAATTTTAGCACCAATAAATAGAAGAATACAAGAAAACAGAGCTCGTGTACAGATACAGAAATGTCATTTTACTTTTTGGTGAAACACAGCACAAGCATAGCACATTGGTAGTTCAAAACATTACCATAAACTGACAATATTTACGGTAATAATATGATTTGACAACTTCTCCAACTTACCAGAATCTAGGAGAAAACAAAACAGATGTGACTTTTCTTTTAAAGGCTGCTGTATAACTTGCTCGTTTCATCATGATGAATAAATATTTCTTCCATGGATTGATACGGTAAAATGAAAGTGAGAACGTAAGTCGGAAATCCATGAGAGCTCATCGCTGTCAACACGACAGTAACAATAGGAACTATTGTTATTTGGGTTTGAGTTTCCTGAGGGACCGATATAATTTACGGACACAGGAAGTGTGTGTGATTACATTTGTTATGGTCCGAGTTGCGGAGCTGCAATAAACGTCGACTCAAATGAGTTCAAGAAACTAAATTCTGTGCTTTATGAAGAGTGAAAAAAGCAGAATTTAACGCAGACGAAATCATTCGGCCGATTAGAGTGAAGTATTGACGAAAGAAAATGGTGACGTCACGTACCGTAATGGTCGGCAACGGGTCGCCGCATATGTTTCTTCAACAAAACGTGGCAGTGTCAATAAAAAAAAAATCAGCTTATGTATATATATATATATATATATAATATATATATATATTTCTGTCTCCATCCATGTACCCGTTTATAATGCGCACCATGATTTTTCAAGTTGATTTTGGGGGAAAAAAGTGTGCGTTATATTCGGGAAATTACGGTAGCCCTTTGTTCTCCGTTGTATTACTACTATAATGTATAATGTTTGCGCTTAGTCTCTGATTAAATAAAATAACTTCCCCAAAATGTGACATGTTCTTCCTCATTGCCATTTTTTGGCTGGTGTAACTTTTCTACAGGTGAGACTTAGACATGTGCCGATTACCAGTATCAAGGTATACCGTGGTATGAAAACGTCAGTTTTAAAACCGCAAAAATTTTCCATCATACCGTCCCTACGGTATTAGCTATTTTTTGTCCCGAAAAAATGCAGGGAGAAATCCCTCGCTTGCTGCTGCAAGGCTCAACCCTCCCACACCAGTTCTTGCTCAGTGTCAGTGAGTCAGCTGTGCTTCACGATAGCTGGAGGAGGTGAAACTCCTGAACTTTTTCCCTCATCGAACAAAACGAAATCGCTGGTATGGGAGTACTTTGGCTACAGAAAAGTTAGAGGGCCGCGGCTTAGAGGAGGAGGGCCAACCGACAAGTAAAACATGTTTGCGGAAGGTGGCCGCCGAGGAGGCAGTAGAGTGATCCCTTGCTACTTTGCGCTACAAATTTCGTGTCCTCAGTCCATCGCGGATTTTTTTTTTTTTCAATTAAAAAAATAAAATAAATAAATACAGATGAGCCGTCCTGAGCCAATCATGTAGCCTCAATCTCCCTCCTCCTGCTCTTTGTTAGTCAGGCAGTGCACTGGAGTTGCTTATTAAACGTTAACGATGAATGACGGACATTTATTGTTTTATCTTGCCACAGATGTTTGGAAGCCGAAGCGTCAGCGTGCCGCGTGCGTCAATCATCGTTTCACTTGTTAAACAGTTGCTGTGGCAACTCATTGTGTGTAAGTGAGCAGCTTGAGCGGATTTGAGTGGACTCAATGAAGCATTTAATGAAGACAAGCATTTTTCTACTTTATTCTTGTTTAAAAATAATTCGGTGGGACAGTAACGTGTTTAAAAATTATCGTAACTTTTACATTCGAAGTGATTAACAAACATTCATTAAAATATTTATATGTGCATAAGTTTTTTTTTAAATTATTCTGTACTTTGGGGAAAAGGTGAAAAACATGTCTAATTTGTATCTCTTTCCGTTGCTAAATCTGAATAGATAGATTGAACATACACACAAAAAATATATCTATATTTTGGGGTGGGTGGGCTTTACTTCGCGGTTTTTCACTTATCGCGGCGGGTTCTGGTCCCAATTAACCGCAAAAAAACGAGATATCACTGTACTTCCAATATGATTTCGCATTCATACAAATTAAAGGTTAGTAAACACTGTCATGAACGTTTCCTACCAGCTACAAAGGACAACTCCAGCGTGTTTAGTGTGTCTAGCGGTGGTAAAACATGTTTTTCTTTTCTCTCTGGCCCTATGTCTGTGTTGAGAAAGAGTGTGTGTATAATGTAAACATGATGCGAGTCATACACACATGCTTTTTATGGAAAATAAAATAAATAAATAAAAATATGGAAAGCATATGCTTCTTCCGTCTGTCCTTGTCTTTCTTCGGTTCTTTCTTTCTTCGGGCAAATTATATCACATTTTGTAATTGTCGATGATACCGATGATGATGACAATAAACATGTAATTCAAAATAATTGAATTATTTTTTGTTCTGATGGTAATGATGTTGAGCTGTGGCTGCAGGTTGAGGCTCACCTAAAGGACTGCATTCATATTAATTTTATTTAGAATATTTAAGTTATTTTTTATTTATCTTAACGTAATACCTATGTTCCAATTTGCTAATATGTTTAAAAAAAAAAAAAGAAAAATCCTGTTTAATAGAAAAAAGTTTTATTTTTTTAAACCCTGGTATCTCAAAGTAACACATTTTAGAGCTGTAATTGCAATACCGTGAAACCCTGATATTTTGGCTTAAGGTCATACCGTCATAACCTCATACCGGCACATGCCTAGTGTGACTTATAGTCCGAAAAAGACGGTACTAAAGTAGTTGCGATTTAAAGTTTATTCCTGCGAATAACTTAAAACAAGTATGTGACAGTCTTACTTTTATGGCTTCAAGCTCTTCCTTCTGCTATCTTGTCTGAGTGCAGATGCCTTCAAAGAACCCGACGACCCCGTCTTTCCTCTGGCGGTGCTGCAGTCGCTCGGTGTGGCTCTGACCTACGTGCCCGTGAAGCAGCTGAACCAGAATTCCCTGCCGGCAAAATTTGTAGCGGGCCAGAAGACCAACCTGCCACAGCCTTTTCAAACGCTTCTGAACACTTTCTGTCCTTTGCTGGTCTTCAAGGCCCGACCTCTTCAAGTCACAGTGTACCACTTGTTGGCAAAGTAAGACTTTTAAATATCTGTAGGCAGGCATGTACATCATTCTTGCAGCAATCGAAAGGACTCTATTTTGTGACAATATATCAAAAATGGTGAAATATCGTGACACAGTGATAAACTCACAACAGGATGAAAAGAGCTTGTTTCTCTATTACTTGTATAGTAAAGTATTGTAGAATGATGTACTATTCCTATTTGTTATAACTCATCACTTTAGGGCAGGGGTCCCCAAACTTTTTCCTGTGAGGGCCACATAACTTTTCCCTTCTCTAATGGGGGGCCGGGGTCAGTTTGTAACAGAAAAGGTGTGACGATTGCAGGAGTGCCTAAATGTACAAATTAGGGCTATCAAACGATTAAAATTTTTAATCGAGTTAATTACAGCTTAAAAATTAATTAATCGTAATTAATCGCAATTCAAACCATCTATAAAATATGCCATATTTTCTGTAAATTATTGTTGGAATGGAAAGATAAAACACAAGATGGATAAATACATTCAACATGCGGTACATAAGTACTGTATTTTCAACAACATGGCATTAACATTATTAACATTAAAGCGATCCATGGATAGAAAGACTTGTAGTTCTTAAAAGATAAATGTTCATACAAGTTATAGAAATTTTATATTAACCCTTGAGAGTCGAAGGACGCGCCGGCGCGTCCTCAGCGCACGTCGTCTTTGAAGCACCCTCGCGTTTTAATTACGTCACCCACATGCCGTTGGTTGCTCTCGTTTTAAAGTGCGGAAGTTGCGGTTCACTCTCGTTGTTATTTGAAGTCAATCGACCAACTAAAACGTGAGATATTGTCGTTTAAGTTTTATAGTCTTATTGTCCTCTCAAAAAAACATTAAAACGCTGCATGGATCATTTGTTTATGTCTATATTTCCATCATTTCTTGTCCTTTTTCAAAACGGAAGCTCCATGAAAAAAACACAAATCAAACGAACCCTTTCGAAGTCACAGTGGAAGCACAAAATGCGTTTTTTTTAAAAATAAATATAACTGCCGTGCGACGGTCCACCGAACGAGAGGGAGGAGTGAACGAGGGGGCGAGCGACGGCCGTTTGAATCAAGCAAGCGAGCGAGCGACTTTGTGTGACTTTGAGGATGAATGGAAAACTAAATTTAGCGCAAGCAATTGTGCTTTTTGATCAACTTGAGGAAGAGGGTGGTCCAAATTCGTCATCATCGTCTTCTTCGGAAGAGTCCTCGAGTGAAGATAGTGACGGATTTGAACACGTGGGTGACGCCATCGACGAGCAGAGGTAAGCCAACTCACTTTTTTTTTTTTTTATGCTGTAAAAGTTTCTTTTGATATTGCAAGACAAAGTTAATTTTGATGCAATATAAGTGTGTGTTTGTGTATGTAATAATAAAATGTGCATATCAGATCAAAGTATAATTTGTGGTCTTTCTATATGAAGATTAGGGATGTAGCACATATTCAGCTACGGTATTCTTTCTATTGTCATACATATAGATTTCCATTATTATTTATTGCTGTATATATTTTTTATTTTATACTTTATTATTTTCATAAATACTGACTTTTGTTTCATGTACATTTATAGTGACAATGAAAGTAAAGTGAAATGAAAATGGAAGGGTGGAAAGAGGACCGACACCCCATGGAAGTGTGGGCTGTGATGTAGCCCTGCGTCTAATTCCAGGACGAAACTGCTTTTCGGAGTGGCATGCCTGAAAAAAATTTAACTTGTTTATTGTAAATATTTTTGAAAATACTTTTTTCCCCAATGTTATATATATATATTTTTTTTTTTTCCCACAATCAGTCTTCTCAATTTGTGTATATAAATGTGTGTTCAAGAAGCTTGATTGTGTGTACATAGTTTTCATCAGGTGATGGGCCGCAATACCTAAACTCATAAAGAGATGGCCTCTAAACACTTTTTGTGTTAGATGGTATATTTTTTCACTGTTCTTCACTGTTTGGTCTGCTGTATATAACCTGTTTTGACTAGAGCATGTATAAATGCAAAAAACGCCTATGGCTATACCTGTTGTTTATGTTGAATTGTCAAATAAAAGACTATTTATTCTAATTTTTTTTGGTTGAATGTTCATCCTAACATGTTGAATAAATATTACAAAGTTTCAAAACGGTTCGTTACGCATGTTTGGTTGTCAATTGGACATCAATATTAAAAATTTTGACAAAACGATTTTGTAATTTTTGGTCTTTTTGGGCCCAAAATTATGATTTATAATTGGTCAGTGAAGGAAACAACAGTTTGGACATGAAGTTCAAGGTGTCACAAAAAAAGGGACCAAACCAGGCCATCGTAAACAATTCTGTCTTTGAAATATAAAGGCAACTTCAAAGGCATGCAAAATCAGACAAAATAGGCCCAGACCTTAAAGGGTTAAAACCCCTCTTAAGGTTTTTGTTTTAATAAAATTTGTAAAATTTTCAATCAAAAAATGAACCAGTAGCCCTCCATTGGTGATGTCAATAATTACACAATGCTCATGGGTGCTTAAGCCCATAAAATCAGTCGCACCCAAGCGTCAGCAGAGGGCGAAAAAACTCCCAAAAAACACAAGTAGCAAGTAGACATTGCACTGTGCTGTCATTTTAATCTGTTTGAGCCGGTCTGTGCGTTAATTACGCCAAATATTTTAAAGTGATTAATTTTAAAAAATCTATTCTGCCCGTTAACGCGATAATATTGACAGCCCTAGTAAAAATTTATTAAATATTTTATAAAATAAAAATAATACAATATAATATAATATAATAACACTATTAATTAAATAGATAATAACGAAATAACCCTCTCTGGGTTCTTCACAGAAAAAAGCCAGGAAATGAATAACACTATTGAGAAGAGAAAAAAAAAAAATTTTTTTTTTTTTTTGTTCAGAGGGCCGTAGTTTGGGGACCTCTGCTTTAGGGTAAACGACATCTCGTCTCTTCACTTTTCAGGGTCATGCCTGAACTGCCGGAATGCGACGGAGAAGGAGACAGCGTCAAGTCTGATGACGAGGGTGACGAGCCAAGCCTGTAAGTCCAAAGTTTTGTCGAATCAAGTATGCAGCACCAGACAAGAAGGAATCTGGTTCCTGGGTTTTGTTCAGCTCTCCTCCGGCTGCTTTGATGGCTGTTCTGTCAACCTGCGAAGAGTTATGCGACAGCATCCTGGCAGGAGTTCAAGTAGGAGAGTTTGCCGTGGTCTCTCCTCATAGCGTGGAGTACTCGTGCATTCTGGGATACCTGCTGGCTTGGAAGCTACTTCTCACATTTTTCAGGTCGTCACCCTCCCATGTGAGTCATTTCCTAGTCTAAATTCAGACTTTTCTGTCACGTGTACCGGCTATAAACCATAAAAACAACATTTTGAGTGGGGTATGACAATACAATGGTACCTCTACTTACGACATTAATTGGTTCTGGAAGTACAGTCCCTGAAAAAGTCTTGTCGCTTATCCATTTTGTAGAAACAATTGCTAATAACCTGACATTTAATTGTTCAATTGGTTTCAGAAATGGCTCATATGAAAGCTAAGACCCTCCCAAATGATGTTGAATGTACAAATATATATTTGTTTCACTGAAAAAAGATTTATCATTTAATGAAGAATTAAAGGTCAAATTTTGGCAAGACAAAAGTTCTGTCGCCTACATAAAGTAGGGTGAAAATTTAACAAAAAATGTACTTCAAATACAAAAATATGTTACATAACATAAACGAATTAAGTAGTGGTGCTGTGAGATCCAAATTGAATATTTTGTATGACTTCCATGGGCCTGAAGGACTGCATCCATGCGGTTCGGCAACATCAAAGAAAGCAGTCTTGCATGGCTCCCAGAGTTCATCAACATTCTTGGGTTTCGTCTTCCATGCTTCCTCTTTCATCCTCTTCATGTCTGGTGACTGGGCTGGCCAGTCCTGGAGGATCTTGATCTTCTTTGTCTTGAAGAACTTTGAGGTAGAGATTGAAGTATGCGATGGAGCACCATCCTGCTGCAATTACCCTTGCATTCAATGGAAGATTCATCTGAATAATCCACCTTTTGCCACAAAACAGTGAAGTTTGGTGGTGGCAAAATCATGGTCTGGGGTTACATCCAGTATAGGGGTGTGCGAGAGATCTTCTGGGTGGAAGGCAACATAAATAGTCTGAAATATCAACAAATCTTAGCTGCCTCTTAATTTTTATCCTAAGTCTTTAAAGTATCGAATAGTATTTTTACCTCACGTAACCGTACATTTGTTTTTTGACAAGAGACATTATTGTCTCGTTTAAACGTATCGTAACCTGAAAATAACGTTTGTAGAGACATTCGTAAGTAGAGGTACAACTGCATATCGAAAAGGTGATATATCGCGATACTTTGTAGCCCAAAAGGTTATTGAATTGCTCCCACCAATAATTAATATATCGTTTTAAAAAGGTGTCCCTCTTGTTAAAAAAAAAATAATAATAAAAGACCCAACAGTTTGCTTCGAAAGTCTTCCAGTAGAATAATGTATACGTTAGCTCACTGGCTGGCATTGACGGCGCTAGACATCCAATTCATTTTGAATGGATTGGACGTCTAGTGCCATCAATGGCACTGAAACCAGGCCATTCCCAGCCAGTCTTTTGTGGGCATTTACAGGTGACTTCCTGTTCATTTTAGGGCATTTACAGGTCACTTCCTGTTCATTTTGAGTCACTATCTATTCATTTCAATCATACCTGACTACACTCCAGAGCCAAGCAACAGTACAAACCATGCCTCGAACATACCACGCCTCGACAAACTACGTCATTTGTGGGCATTTACAGGTCACTCCCTGTTCATTTTGGGTAGAGGTGCAACAATTAATCGTCAACTAATCGATTAGCAAATTTATTGACAACTATTTCAATAACCGATTAATCCTTTAGGACCTTCTTAACCTTAAAGCGCTTGTGACACGAAAAAGCATGTTTATTTCATAATACACGCGGTATTTTATGCTCCTGAATGATATGGACCGCTTGGATGTGTGTGGAAGCGATCGCGAAATTTATTTAGTTTTTTGAATCCCGCGCCAGGAAAATGAGTGACTTCCGGCTTCGGTCTCGCATTGAGGAGGAGGGCGCTGTGACGTGTACGGTAGAAGACGTCCTCTTCACGCTACAGTGTACTGTTGTGTATGAGGACGAAGGATTCAGCTGATTTTGCGGATTAATACTTTTATTTTTTGCATCACGCCAGCCAAACGGCTGCAGAAAAATCATTCTGTATGCGGGAGAGGCGTATGCGCCTTTTTGGAGTTTCAAAAGGTTCCCATTCACCGTGGATATTTACTGTGGGACCATTGGACTTCCAAGGAAGTGAGTAAACATCTTGTTTTGTATTATGTCAAATACGAATACAGTGATTACAAAGTAAACACTATAAAATTCCTTTATATAAAGGACTACTTACGTTTGATCATTGATAGGCATGTAAAAAGCTATCCTCATGCTCATTAGCAGTTAGCTGTTAGCGCGTTAGCTACACAACAACTCCAGCCACCCTCCTCCAGGGAACGAACTGTAAATTGCTCTCCGCCGGGCGGTTTGCCGATCCGCAAAGAAACTCGACAACCGGGTCGTCATGTCAAATAATCCAGGCTAGTTATGTGTGATTTTCCACTTCGAAGACTTTGAAACATCCCTCGGTTCGGGTTAGCATGTCGGCTAGCTGTCACTCCTTGTGGTCTGTTTACATTCTCCGTAGCCGGGGAAGGGAAATGACATATGTCCGATTTAGGTGTCATAAAATATCGTTCGGGAGGTGTGACAGTAAAGGTAAAGTCGACAGTTTTGACCATTATGGAGTAATTTTGCCATGTCGTCTTGAATAAATGGATTTTTATTATTTTATATTCCATTTAGCACAAGTTATTTGTCATGACCATGCCATTTATTTAGCAATTGGGGAAAGTACTTGGGTAAAAAGAATATCCTGTAAAAATATTGAAGTAAAGAGACAGAAACAATGACATTTTGCCGCTCTCTTCGTCGCGTTTTCCTCATTGTGAATAGTTCCCCCTCGACGGGCTGACTGGTCCTTCTCAAGCCATTTATATAGCTATTGGGGAAAAATACTTGGATAAAAAGACTATCCTGTAAAAATATTGGAGTAGAGAGACTGAAACAATGACATTTTGCGGCTCTCTTCGTCTCGTTTTCCTCGTTCTGAACAATTCCCCCTCAATGGGCTGAATAGTAAAACCGATGAGCCCAGTCTACCGCTGACGTCATCCACCTGTTGGGGACGCTAAAGCCCTATAATGGTAGGCGTGGCTAACCGGCAGATTAAAAGACTAATTTCTCGTTATCTGCGCTTTGCTAAATTGTTGTATATAGTCGAATCGTCTCAAAATATGATTCTAATTCACATAATAATGCCATTTAAGACTTTTTTTCTGGTGTCGTATGCTCTTTAAACCTGTCTAAATTCTTGAAATTATAACATGTATATAACTTCTCAGTTGTAAATGTCAGATTACTTCATTATATTTTTGTTAATTCAAAGTAGGACATGAACAAAAATCTGCTTTTACTTTGGAAAACAACAAATCACATTTTTGCCAATTTTCTGACATCTTATTGTATAAACTAGCTTCTTAATAAGGCTGCAACAACTAATCAATTAAATCGATTAATAAATACATAACAGATTTGATTGATTGATATCGATTGATATTTTGATACAAATGTGTACTACAGTTAAGTCAGGAAATGGTCATAAAATATTATTTTTGAAGGAAATAGTCATCCATTTTGTGTTCATTGCTACTTACAACATGCCGAAAACAACTTCAAGATAAATTGTGAAGGTAATTTAAAGAAGTGACATTTATCCGATTAATCGAGTAATCGTTGAATTAATCGTCCGATTAATGGATTATGAAAGTAATCGTTAGTTGCAGCCCTAATTTTAGGGCATTAACAGGTTACTTCCTGTTCATTTTGAGTCACTTTCTTCAATTTGGGGCATTCTTGAGTCACTTTCTTTTCGATAACCCAAAATCAACAGGAAGTGACCCGTAAATGCCCCAAAATCAACAGGAAGTGACTGAAAATCAACAAGAAATCTAGTAAAATGCCCCAAAATCAACTCATTAGCAGGTATTGGCTGCCACTGAGCGGCCATAGACGTCCAATCCGTTTGAAGTTCAAACAGATTGGACGTTTTCTAGTGATAAACTCACAGCAGAAGGATGAAAATAGTTCCCTTTTTTTTTTTTTTTTTAAACTTTTGTAGAATATCATTGAATGATTTCCTTACCGAAATATCGATAATTATTGTATTGCCATATCATGAGTTTAAAGCGTTGTGAATGCGTTCTTCTGATTTATCGTCAGCTGCGAGCCAATTATGCCCAGTATCTCAAGAAAACCTGCTCCCTGAACAAACTCCTCCTTCACCTCTTCAAACTGATGCCTGAGAATCCCATCTACCCGGGCCAAACAGCAGAAATGAGAGACTCCAAAACCTTTTTCACAGAGAATCTTTCTCTAGCAGTTGACAGTAAGAATACAATGCCTCGGTATCAGTCAGTGCCGAGTGAAAGGGCAACTAACTCATCTTTCCTACTCCTACAGAAAGGGATAACATCGTGCAAGAGCTCTCCCACCTGGCTTGTAGTGTCTTCTATTGCACAGTGCAGGATCTGCCTGCTATGGTGCGGCTGTGGTGGAATAGTCAGGAAAAGCGCGTGAGTGCTACTGTGGAGAAGTTCACCACCAAGTACGTCAGTCCAGTCCTCTCAGCGCAAGAGATCTCGTCGGTCCACGACAGCACGCAAATGTTTGAGAGCATGTCGGTAAGGTTGTGCTTGGTTTCATAATTTGACATCAGATTTCTTTGATATTTATATACTATGAAGCAGGTTTCCTGGTGAAAATCTTGGGAAAATTAAGACTGTATAACTTGGTGTGTTACGTCCCAGTTAATGGCTCAGCCTGGGACGCTACATAAAACTAGGCCTGCAAGCAGGACTGAACAGGCCCTCGCAGTTTGGCGCAACTCAGACGCACGCTGATCATCTCATGAGAATCTAACCTAACTTGCCTCTTTTTTTGGGTTTAGAAATACATTCACACCTAGGAGAAAAAAACCCTATTAAAGAGGGTCCGACAAAAAACGTACTACTGGGCTGTGCAGCTCTGCCTTTATTCAAAAACAAAAGGAATCTTCTAATTGGGCCAATTCGACCAAGTGTGCCAAATTCCGTCGCTCTATAAGCTGCCAAAGTCCCTGAAGAAATCTACTTCCTTTTCATGGCGAACAAAGGATCGTCACGGCAACAGACAGACATGTGGACACGGGCCTTAAAAAGTAGTATTACAAAAGGTCTTGTAACTACAATGACCAACCTGAAAAGAAATGGACATGTATAAGTAAAACGAGTGACATTCTGTTGCCACTAGTTGGCGCTACTGAGTTGATGCAAATGACTCCTACAGGACCCTTCAGAGTACGACTCTCATCAAGCATGGGATATTTGGCGCAGATATGTTTGTATGTCTGCCAAGTTATGACTGTTCAAAATTTGTGGCTAGACAAAATGGCGACAATCATTTTCAATTTCCTGTTTGGACCCCTTTGCTTCAACTAAACCTCAATAGTTTTCAACAGGCACCTGACCACATGCCTTAAGGTTTGAGGTCAATTGATTTGACAGGGCCTTTCCTGTTCCCCAATGGGTAATATTTCAATGCACTCGTGTTCAGGCTGGGATACCTCTCATACATGCCAGATATGAAAAAGGCTGAACTTTGTATCTGGGAGGTATTAATCCTCTACTAAATTTGGCGTGTTACCCGAAGAAAGGCAGACTTTGGCACTACGGCTGGGTCAGGCCAGTGAATGAAAACTCACCATTTTAATAACTTAAGATCTCATATGGCTCATGAACAGTCTCACCAATTTTGAGGATGATCCAACTCCATTGTTCCATTGTTTCAGATATGCACCGTTATTCTAAATAAATTTCGCAATAAATTCAAAATACCCGATTTCCTGTTGGGGTTGGAATACTGATGCAAGCGACTTTTTGAGCAGTTTTGCACACTGTATCGACTCTGCAAATTTCATCGCTCTACGTTTTTGAAAAATTCAAGGGGACGCCACCATTTTTAAACGTTTTTTCGCAAGGTCGCAAATTATCTAGCTTTACGCTAAGTCGCATCGATGTGCAAATTTTGAGTTTTCGAGCATTTAAGCCCTCCAAATTGGCCGTTTTCCAATATATCAAAAATATGATAATTGAAGGGAAGACCGCCCGTTTATTCGCTGCCACCCTCCCACTTCGAACGGATTGGACGTCTACTAGTGATAAACCCAATTCACAGCAGTAGGACATAAATAGCTTCTTTTTCTTATAATTGGTTGTTTTGTAGAATATCGTAGAATGATTTCCTGACCTATCGATTATTGTTGTATCGCCGTATTGTGAGGTACCCAGAGGTTCCCACCGCTATTTTACATTGACTGCTGAGTAACTTTTTCATATTACCACTTACAACACTGAAGCTAATGATACACATCAACATTGGTCCTAATGTTGTAACTGTTTTAATGTTATTTTATTAATGAACTTATTGGATTTTGTGATTGAGTTTTTAAGCCATAAAGGAGGGTAATGGTTCATACTGCTGCTAACTTGTGTGTCTTTTCCCAACTTCCTGCCAGGTAAAAGCCCGCTCTGCTGCACGGGAGGTGATTGCCACCTACTCGGTGGATGAGATTTTCATCGAGCTGGTGATTCAGCTCCCGCAGAACCACCCACTGGGCTCGGTCGTTGTCGAGAGCGGGAGGCGGGTAGGCGTCTCAGTGCAGCAGTGGAGGAACTGGATGCTGCAGCTCAGTACATACCTCACGCATCAGGTAACACTTGTAAAGAACCGAGGTACTTTTGCGATATTTAAAAATCTGGTATTTGTCTACTCTTTAGCGTCAAGATGATCTTGAGGTTGAGTGTTTACTCACATTTAATGTGTTCAGAACGGTAGCATAATGGAAGGCCTGGCACTGTGGAAGAACAACGTGGACAAGCGTTTCGAGGGAATCGAGGATTGCATGATCTGCTTCTCGGTTATTCACGGCTCCAACTACTCGCTGCCCAAGAAGGCCTGTCGCACATGCAAGAAGAAATTTCACTCCGCGTGCTTGGTAATTCGTCTCTGTTATGCTTATGTCAGGTTCAAACATAGTGTTCTAAAGAAAAGCAGGAGCTGTATAAAATTCTGTCACATATTCTGCTACATCTGTTTGGATTTTGGGCAGTAGTGGATGAAGTACTCAGTTTTATTTTTTTACTTGAGTAAAAGTGAAGATACAGGGGCAAAATAGTAAAATGACAAGTACAGGTAGTCCCCAGGTTACGACGTACTCGACTTCGTCCATCTAGTCTGATCAATATGTAAATTTAGGAAACTAAATTTGCCTTAACAAAAGTCGCTATCTTAAATTCTACGAATGCAAATGTATTTACAATTCTTATAGCAAATTGCTCACACGGAATTCCACAAACTGTAGCTGTAGTTAATTTAATTACAAATGCATACAAACATAAATTAGCTGAAACAGCCTTATGTGGGCCAAACCAGAGCACAGCAGTCCTTTATCCATGTCAGAAGAGAATCTGCTCCTCAGTCATAAGGCGACAGTCCAAACCCATTGCTGCCACCAGAGGGCGGTGTATCCTCGATTATTGAACAAAATACAATGCTTTTGGACTTTTTTATGGAGCCCCTAAAGAGACATCGAAAGAAATAAAATAAATTTAAGCAATGTGGTGCGCACCAGATTGTTTCTAGTGCACACCAGAAACTATTAGGTAAACATTAGCATTATATAGCATTTGAGCTAGCGGACTTTTGCCATGCAAATTAGCCAATTGTCGTAAACATTAGCATTATATAGCATTTAAACTAGCAGACTTTTGCTTTGCAAGTTAGCCAATTGTTGTAAACGTTAGCATTATAGCCTATAGCGTTTAAGTTGCAGACTTTAACAATGCAAGTTAGCCAATTGTTGAAAACATTAGCATTATATGGCATTAAAGCTAACGGACTTTCTTATGCAAATTAGGCAATTGTTGTAAACATTAGCATTAGAGCTGAAATGAGTACTCGAGTAACTCGAGTTTAAAAACTGATCCGAGTAATTTTATTCACCTAGAGTAATCGTTTATTTTGACAGCTCTAAGCATCACGTTTTGCTCGGACTACTTTTAATGCAGGACAACGCGCTGTCACGTGCGGAGAGGAAGAAGGAAAAAGAAAAACTTACTGCAGCCGACAGCCGCCACAAACGACGCCGACGTTGCTAAATACTAGCCCGCACGATGCTACGTTGGTACAGGTAGCATCTGATAAGTCTCATAGAGATCACATGTATGTTGAACTAGATGCTCAATGACAGACTCGGCCGCGTCAAGGCAGCGTTAGTAAACAGCCGCCATCTTAAAGCAGTAGAGCGCTAAGCGCTAATAAAGAGCGCTAAGCGCTAATAAATAAGATTAACGTTACTGTCGCTACTACCTCACGTAACGTTAGCCCTGCGGAGGGCTAGGTTTCAATTAATTATGACCACTGTCGATGCGTGGCTAACTTGTCTTACATACAGGCTTTAACATAACACAGCGTTGTGGAGTGATGAGGGTGTAAAATAAAAACTTAATCACGCTAACTATCAATTTTAGCTCAGTAGTCATTAAAACACCAAGTAGCACTGGTCCCTAATGTGCTCCAATACAGCCTGTATCATACATTTATTTTGAACACTGCAAAAACTCAAAATCCTATCAGGACTTACAGTTTAGACTAACTTAAAACTTAACTAGAACTTAAAAATGGCTTGACACAAAGAGAAATTCAATTGAAACACGTGGGAAAAAATCCTAACTTTTAAGTGACGTGTGTGATCAAGCGTAACGGCATTTTTAGGTAAGAGATATATATATATATATTTTTTTTAATAAGATCTAAAAGTTTTTTGAGTGAAAGCAGTGAATTAGTCTTTTTTTTTTTTTTTTTTTTAACTCTAGTTACATCTGAGATGCAATTGTTGGCTGTTTTCAACAATATACATCGAAAATAAAGACATTGATTGACTGAAAATGGTTCAAGATTAGATGAAATGTCTTGTTTTCTCATGTATATTTATAATTGCTCTTCACCCAAAAATATATTTGTTTTATCCGATTACTCGATTAATCGATAGAATTTTCAGTCGATTACTCGATTACTAAAATATTCGATAGCTGCAGCCCTAATTAGCATTATATAGAATTTAAGCTAGCAGACTTTTACAATGCAAGTTAGCCAATTTTTGTAAACATTAGCGTTATATGGCATTTAAGCTAACGGACTTTTGCTATGCAAATTAGTCAATTTCTGTAAACATTAGCATTATATAGCACTTAAGCTAACGGACTTTTGCTATCCAAGTTAGCCATTTGTTGTAAACATTAGCATTATAGCCTATGGCATTTAAGTTGCAGGCTTTTACAATGCAAGTTAGCCAATTGTTGTAAACATTAGCATTATATGGCATTTAAGCTAACGGACTTTTGCTATGCAAATTAGACAATTGTTGTAAACATTAGTATTATATAGCATTTAAGCTAGCGGACTTTTGCTATCCAAGTTAGCCGATTGTTGTACACATTAGCATTATATAGAATTTAACCTAGCAGACTTTTACAATGCAAGTTAGCAAATTGTTGTAAACATTAGCATTAAACTAGCGGACTTTCGCTATCCAAGTTGGCCAATTGTTATAAACATTAGCATTAAATAGCATTTAAGGTAGCGAACTTTTGCAACACAAGTTAGCCAATTGTTGTAAACATTAGCATTAAATAGCATTTAAGGTAGTGAACTTTTGCAATGCAAGTTAGCCAATTGTTGACAATTTGCATAGCAAAAGTCCGCAAGCTTAAATTCTATATAATGCTAATGTTTACCAGACAGTTTCAGATTGCTCAAATGTATTTAATTTCTGTCGATGTCCCTTGAAGTAATTTAGTAAAAGTAAAAAGTACCATTCATATTTGTGCTCATGTAAAGTCGATACACAAAAATTTGTTGCATTCAAACATTTTGTGACGGTATTTAATTTTACAACTCCTACATCCTCCAAAGTAAAACATCATTCAGACTATGGTTTAACTGCAAATTATTTCCTTGTTAAAGCCTTCTGAAATTTTACTGTTGCTCACGTGAACCTTCTGACTAATAAGCATTTTTTTCCCAAGTTATTTTTTAATTATGCTTTGTCACTTCTCTTTTTTTTCTCTGCAGTACAAATGGTTCACATCCAGCAACAAGTCCACGTGTCCACTCTGCAGAGAGACCTTCTTCTAACGCACAGCCTCTCTACACCGCTTGAGTTCGTTGCGATGATTTTATTTGATTGTTTCTTTTTTGACCAAAGTGACAAATCGTTTGACTGTTTTGATTTCGCCAATTACCAGTGTGGAATTATGATACCACAGCACATGAGACATCATATGTCTTGATTATCATCACCAATCAATGCATTTAAAAAAAAAAAAAAAAAAAGATATATATTTTGTTTTTTTCCTTCCAAGATCAGCTGCTTTTGCCTTAAAATAAACTGTCGAAAGCTGATCTATTTTACACAGTGGAAGGGAAAAAATGCATGCAGTGTCCAATCATGCAGTGTCCAATTAAGTTTCCAACATATTTTCCTAATATTTAGGAGTATAAAAGATGTGACATCCAAGCTGGTACAACAGTTCATCTTTAGAGATGATGTTAATGTCAGTGTGTAATCTACACATTACAAATACCCACCCCGTAAAATGTGTGATGATCATGTTGCGTCATGCATATAATAAAGTACAAAAGGTTAATTCATTGGGTCATTTATTTGCTATTGAAAATTTGAGAGTGTGAGGCATTGATATTATCAGTGTCTCATGAAATATCACTGAAATTGCCCTTTGGATTTGATCTGATTTTCCAGATGAAAAATAGTCACATGAAAACGTTGGGTTTTTGTTGCAAGAGACAATACAGTATTTTGTGTGTGAGAAATATCACAGTGCTACTACAGTCCCTGACAAAAATCTTGTCACTTATCCATTTTGTAGAAACAATTGCTAATAACCGGACTTTTAATTATTCAATTGGTTTCAGAAATGGCTCATGAAAGCTAAGACCCTCCCAAATGATGTTGACTGTACAAAAATATGTTTCACTGAAAAGATTTATCATTTAATGAAGACATAAAGGGCAAATTTTGGCAAGACAAAAGTTTTGTCGCATAGAGAAAGTAGTGTGAGAATTGAACAAAAAATGTACTTCAAATACAAAAATATGTTACATAAGCGAATTAATTAGTGGTGCTGTGAGATCCAAATTTAATATTTTGTATGAGTTCCATGGGCTTGAAGGACTGCATCATCCATGTGGTTCGGCAAGGATTCATACAATTTACTGATGAAATCATCAGGAACATCAAAGAAAGCAGTCTTGCATGCCTCCCAGAGTTCATCAACATTCTTGGGTTTCGTCTTCCCTGCTTCCTCTTTCATCCTGTTCAAGTCGGGTGACTGGGCTGGCCAGTACTGGAGGATCTTGATCTTCTTTGGCTTGAGGAACTTTGAGGTAGAGATTGAAGTATGCGATGGAGCACCATGCTGCTGCAGAATTTGTCCCTTTTAAGGTTAGGAATTAAGAGGCATCTAAGATTTGTTGATATTTCAGACTATTTATGTTGCCTTCCACCCTGCAGATCTCTCGCACACCCCCATACTGGATGTAACCCCAGACCATGATTTAGCCACCCCCAAACTTCACTGTTTTGTGGCAAAGGTGGATTTTTCAGATGAATCTTCCATTGAATTACACCACAGTTGCCGCAGATATTGCAGGAGACCTACTGGAGCCTGCATGGATCTGAGATTCAATCAGAAAACATTGAAGTTTGGTGGTGGCAAAATCATGGTCTGGGGTTAAATCCACTTTGGGGGGGTGTGAGAGATCTGTAGGGTGGAAGGCAACATAAACAGTCTGAAATGTCAACAAATCTTAGATGCCTCTTGCATTCCTAACCTTAAAAAGGGACAAATTCTGCAGCAGGATGGTGCTCCATCGCATACTCCAATCTCTACCTCACAGTTCCTCAAGGCATAGAAGATCAAGATCCTCCAGGATTGGCCAGCTCAGTGGTAATGTCCGATGTCCGTAGTTTTTTTTGGTGTGGCAGCGTTCCTGCCACCCTCCTCAACGTTGGTTAGTGTCGGTGAAAGTGATGCAGTTCCCCTCAAGATATGAAAGAGGTGTCATTCAACTACCATACAGTGTATCACAAAAGTGAGTACACCCCTCACATTTCTGCAGATATTAAGTATATCTTTTCATGGGACAACACTGACAAAATGACACTTTGACACAATGAAAAGTAGTCTGTGTGCAGCTTATATAATACAGTTCATTTATTTTCCCCTCTAAATAACTCAAAACATAGCCATTAATATCTAAACCCAACAAAAGTGAGTACACCCTTATGAAAAAAACGTACATCCCTAAATGTCCAAATTGAGTACTGCTTGTCATTTTCCCTCCAAAATGTCATATGACTCGTTACAGGAGGGGTGTACTCACTTTTGTGATACACTGTAGTTGTCAGTCAACATATCACAAATGCTCTGAAAATATTTTATCAAGGTTGAAAAGTTACCTTGTGTTGCTTTAAAAATGTGGATATTTAAATGTTTTTTAAGCGTTGAAAATGTAATAATTTTGATATATATACATATTTAAAAAATTTGTTCATGTACTGTATATATGCATATGAAATATGCAATAAGATACTGTATTTATGGACTGAGGGCACGAAGTAGCGAGGGCTCACTGTCGTGTTGAACAAACTTAAAAGTATCAAGTCCATGTGATGTGAACATAAAATATACCATATTTTTCGGACTATAAGCAGGGGTGAAAGTGGGCGGAAATGGTCAGGAACGCAGTTCCGGTGTAAGATTCAGGGCCGGTATACGGTGCTTTGATTCCGAAAATATGACGGCAACTGTAAAAACGCTATGTAAAAAATAATTTTTAAAAATACAAAGCTGCCACACACGCATGTCATCTCCAAGAAGAAAACAATCGACCAACATCAGATTTACATAAGTGTTAACAACAAGCATAATAAAGTGCTTGTGTAGCGTAATCCGTTTCCACCGATATTTATTATTTGTTTTATTCCACAGAGGGCATGGAGGTTTCCCCAGCTTCTGCAGTTATCTGAGTCTGACGATAACGAGTCACGTCAGCAAAGCAAAACGCCTGGACTCATTTATCCATTCATTTGGCTGACATACTGACATGTGATCACCAGAGATAGTTAGCTCTGATTGGTTCAAATGTGCATGTTTTCTGAAACAGCAAAAAAAAAAAAGGGCAATGCAACAGAAAATTGATCAAATCTTTAAGAGCTAGGAAAGAGTTAAGGTGGCTTATTTATCATATTTAGTTTTATTTGCTCTTATGGGGAGGTTCAGAACATTTTTGCTGTCAATGTGAACTTTGGACTTATATTTGTTCAGCTGCTCATTCATTTCTTTGATTTAAAAAAGTCAATGTTTGCGCGATCTTCAAAAAATATTCCATTTCACTCAGCATAATATAAGTAATTTGTACTTATTTTTCTGAATGTATGTTACTTATGTCTTTATTATTAAAAATAACAACAAAAAGTAAATGTTTATCGTCAATTTTAATATACATTCTATGTTCTTAAGTAGTTAAAATTTAGATTTGGCATTTAATATGTGAGGAAATGAGGGAAAATAAAAATTAGGAGATGGAGGTTGAGGTTATAGCTGTTATAGCTTTTATTTTGCAAATCATTGAAAAAAACACAATTTTGAATGAGAACCATTGTTTGTATGCGTTATAAATAACTGAAACTGACCAAAGCAGTTTTCTTTGCATTTCAGTAGTTTTGGACCCCCCCACCCCCCAAAAAACAAAAAAAAAACAAAACAAAAAACAAAACAACCAACTAATAAATAATAAAATTTCTGGCTCCGTGGCGACCTTCTAGGTTTGCCACCACCCGTCCCTTGAAATAAGGAACGGTCCGAAATTGGGAATTAACTGTTGCGTTTCGTATTGAAGTTCTACGGAAAATAAATGGATACATTTCTATGCATTTTAGGAGTTTTAGGGATGTCCCTTTTTTTCTCTGCCTGCACAGCTTTGGGCACGTGGGGAACGTCCCGTATTTCTCATTTCTGAAAGGTGGCAACCCTACGACCCTCACGTTTGGGAGTTCCGGCAAGAAATTCTAACCACTTTCACCCCTGACTATAAGTCGCACCTGAGTATAAGTCGCACCAGCCATAAAATGCCCAATGAAGAGGAAAAAAACATATAAGTCACACTGGAGTATAAGTCGCATTTTTGGGGGAAATTTACTCGATAAAATCCAGCACACAGAACAGATATTTCATCTTGAAAGGCAATTTAAAATAAAAATACAATATAGAACAACATGCTGAATAAGTGTACAGTATGATAATGTTACATAGCCAGTAGTTTAACATAACATATATATTAAGAGTTATTCAGATAACTATAGCATAAAGAACATGCTAACAAGTTTAGCAAACCATTAGTGTCACTCCAAAACACCAAAATAACATGAATTGATATAAAAATGTGTTAATAATTTCACACATAAGTCACTCCTGAGTATAAGTCGCACCCCCAGCCAAACTATGAAAAAACTTTGACTTATAGTCTGAAAAATACGGTAATTATTTCACGTACCACTAGAGGGAGCCCGCATAGTACTAGTGTAAAAGTTTAAGGCAATTATGCTTACCAATACCAATAAAATAATATATACACGCAGTATTGTAGACAAATATCTTATTCTAATGTTCATTATTGATTGAAGTGAGCAGTTATTAAAGGGGAGAAACTTAATTATCCTCATCATATGTGTACTATCAACTTTGTCCCCTTGTGTTCATTCATCTTGGGACCCACTTTATGTTGAATAATTCAACTCGCTTTTGCTTGCATTTCAGTAGCCTCCATGCGATTAATTATGACACTTTCAGACCAATCGATAAATTAGTTGCACTCATTTTCCTCGCTATCGACAGCACCTGAGTTTGTGTGCGTGTGTGTTCATTTGTAATTCATTATGACCATCCAAATTTCATCAATACAAACACCCAGCACCCATCATCATCCGCCCTTGACCTTTTTAATAGCCATTGATCTGTTTGCCCGCCATAAATATTTATATTCTCTTGCCACATACCATGAGAGACAAGCTCACTTCTTACTGCTCATTATCTGCTTGATTAAGCAGCATTGCAAATGTTTGTGAACTGTACAGTCACACAAGAAAGAAGTACGAATGCACTTTTCCTCGCTTATGGTTTCACTCCAGTTGTCATCACTAGGTGGCAGTGTTGACACAACATTGCAAGGGATGGCTGCCTTGTGACGGATTTGGTTCATTATATACCTGAGTGGGGGGGAAAGGAAGGCACTCACTGATCCCTAAAGACGAAATTGTTTTCTGACCCAATTTTTTTTTTACATGTTTAATTCCAAGTTTCTTGTTACCTTTCAAGTGCATTTCTTAGTATCCGCATGGAAATAACAAGGACAGTCCAGTCGAGCATGTCTTCAACCAGCTTAACAATAAATGCTCAGAATAATGAATTCTATACCCACCTCATACATATGCCTGATTTAAGAAAGGCAAAAAGTGCAGTAAGCTTGCTAGGAGACAAAGGAAATCCGGTGTCCTTTCTAAGCCACTGACGGCAATAGACGTCCAATCCGTTTGTTTCAGCCTCTCCCAATTCAAATGGATTAGAACAAATTTGAACAGGACCCAGGTGTGATGCGTAGCAACGGCCCCCCTACTCATCCGCCGAGGAGGGCTTGAAATGCTTGGATACGCGGAGATTGAGGGAAGGCAGGCGGGGAAGTGCCCCCCTCTTGTGGCCCAAAAAAGTCATTGCATTTAATTGACGTCCCTATACAGTGGTACCTCTACTTACGACCGTCTCTACATACAGAATTTTCCGGTAAAGACACGCCTCAACGGGAAAATATTGGCTCTTGTTACCGAAGAAATTTCAAGATAAGAAAGGCAAAAATACTATATTGCTGGTATTCGCAGCTACCAGAGTTTACTGAATATAACTTTGTTTCTTGTGCGCACCACATACTGTCAGGTGCGTACCAGGTTGTTTGTAATGCGCACCATATAATATTAGTTGCGCGCCAGATTGTTTGTCGCGCACCACATGCTATCTTGTGTTTACCAAAAAGTTTCCGGTGCGCACCAGATACTTTACTCGTGCTCACCACATACTATCAGGTGCGCACAAAGCTGTTTGTCGTGCACACCAGATAGTTTCTAGTGCGCACCATATACTATCTGGTGCGCTAGATTGTTTCTAGTGCGCACCAGGCTGGCTGTCGTGCGCACCAGATAGTTACTAGTGCGCACCACATACTATCTTGTGTTCGCCAAAAAGTTTTTGGTGCACACCAAATCCCATTGCGGTGCTGGGTGATGGCTGCCAGCCGGGAACCTGGAGTTGATGTTGCCATCCCTGAAGGCCGGTTGATGATGGGTGCACGGGTGGCCCGGGGGACCACCCTGGATTCCGGGAGGACGATGGCTCCATTGCTGTGCTGCGGGAGGAGAGATGGGCTGCACTTGACCCCCATTCATCCTCCCTCCCCGGGCTGGCTGGGTGGGGGCCGTGGCCCTGGGTTGTTATAGGGCGCACTCGGGTGGGGGGTCACGGTGCGGGGATTGGCGATGGGGCGGCGTAGAGTTGGTCGTCAACGGGCTTACACTAACAAGGGATTCACACGATTACTGGGTTCTAGTTCACAGAACTGATTTGTGTACACTCTACCCCTTTCAATCATTTAGCTTATAGACTCCCCCACCCCCGTCCCCCTCTTTCCCTGTTCAACAGGCCCCCCACATGGTGTCAACCGGAAATACATCTAGCTGACGATAGCACCAACATATTAGTAATTGGTCTAGATGTTCAATGTATTTCTTGTTGTAGTTTGTGCTTTTATTCTCTTGTGTTTCTTTTCTTCTGTTCCCCCATAACCCCTTCCTGTTCGCTGTTTTTTCATAATAAAAGAGGTATGTTGAATGATCACAATGGGAGTATGTCAGACCCTCAATGTGAAACATTAAAACTGTTCAGACTATCCGGGCACTTAGACTTCCATTCTCCATGTCAAACAGCTGCACAGGACAGGTTTTTAAAAAAAGAAAAAGAAAAAGTTTTTGGTGTGCACCAAATACTTTTATAGTCCGCACCACATACTATCTGGTGCCCACCAGGTTGTTTGTCGTGTGCACCAGATAGTTTCTAGTGCGCACAACACACTATCTGGTGCACACCAGATTGCGTCTTATGCGCACCACATAGTATAAGGTCCGCGCCAGATTGTTCACTGTGTGCACCACCAACTATCTTGTGTGACCAACGAAATTTCCGGTGCGCACCACAGGTTTTTTGTTGTACTCACCAGATATTTTCTAGTGCGCAACACATACTATCTGGTGCGCAATAGTTTGTTTCTAGTGCGCACCACATTGTATCAGGTGCGCAACAGATACTATCTTGTGTTCACCAATAGTTTCTGGTCCACATCTGATACTTTTCTTGTCCGCACAACATACAATCAGGTGTGCACCAGGTTGGTTCTCGTGCGCACCAGATAGTTTCTAGTGCGCACCGTATACTATAGGGTGTGCATCAGATTGTTTATAGTGCCCACCACATACTATTTTGTGTTCACCAAAAAATGTCTGGTGCGGAACCAATACTTTTCTCGTGCGCACCACATACTATCAGGTGCGCACCAGATTGTTTGTCGTGTGCGCCAGATAGTTTCTAGTGTGCACCACATACTATACTATTCTAGTACGCAACTAGATAGCGCCCTTAAACACGATATTAAAGCTCTACGCATCATCTTACCTTTCTGTTTGACCCTCTCCTTGCCCACCCATGGCCTCTACAGACCCAGGTTCAGCCGCGCCCCACTAAGCTCCGCCCCCGGATTGGATATATATATCACTGTCAATGACACTGAAACAATCATTCACTGCTAGCGCTCCCAGTTCAAATGGATTGAAAGAATTTCCATAAATATTCTGAACTGACTGGCTCATGTTCAGGTAAACTTGACTCTTGTTGCGTTTGTGTTTACAGATATACAGTATGCAAGATATCATTTCTATTGACATAAATTTCACCTCACTTTATCACCTCACTCTTTTCCATTCTCCCTCACCTCGTAGATCTTGCGGCGCTTCCTCGCTCACAAGTTATTGCATCTGTAATATTACGCACAATCAATATCGGATTCTCAATGTAATCCTGGGAATATATCCGGTTCGTTTATTCCAAAGCCAAACGGACAATATGAATAAATCATTGCATCTCTATCAATGCAGTTTCTTCCCACATGAACAATCTATATAATTAATTGTTGTTAGCATATCATAAAGGTAGTAAATAAATATTATTGAACTATTTTGGCTAAACAAATGCTCACCTTTATAGCATTGCGTCTTCTGCTACAGTTGAAATCTCCTGTTTTCATTTTATGGGTTTTTGGTAAGCATTGACATGTTAAACGGGCAACTGTTTAGGTGAGGTGAATACTGCTTGCACTGAGTTTATTACTTGTAGACGTCCAATCCATTTGAACTTGCATCCCTCCCACTGATGCAATGGCAAAGCTACGAAATAGCCGCGCATGTAGGGGCTTCAACCTATCGTTGGAACCCTCCAGACGGAAGGAAAAATACTAACGTTTATTCATGGACACACACAGATCAACATTTCCTCGCACATCTCAACAGGTGGCTGCACTCTGCTCGAATGTGCATCTCGCGTTCATCACCCTGGTCTCAGTCCCAAAAACTTGGCACGTGTGACTCGAGACAAAAACAGGAAGTAACGGTGAGCGGTTATCATGGAAACGAACGCGTAGTGGGAACCTAACATTTTCTATTCGAAATGTACATGACTACAATAGTCTTCATTCCACATATATTATGAGGCGATAACAAAATAGTAACGCACAGACATTAACTTTAACCAGATTGGTGGTTTGGAAAAATGAACGTGTTAGATTGCTCGTTACCGAAAAAAAGTCATACCTGTCAAGTACGGTTTCGGCGTAATTTGTTCAAGAGAGCACTGATTTTTAAATGTGTACGCCATATGTTCAAAATCTTTACGTTTTTTTTTCTCCGTCCGGATTTCGTCACCGTTTCGCCAACAAGACATTGTGCGTTAATATGCGTTACTACGTTGGTTGAATGACGCGAGAAAAGTCAGAGACATGGAGAAAGAAGAGCGGGAGTGGGAAGGAAGGAAGAGTGTTGTGACGCTGATGCTAGGCTAGGTGGCTCCAATAATTCCTGACTGTAGCCGACAACGTACAACCCACGCCCACTTGATTCTACACTGGATATACAGTGGGGCAAATAAGTATTTAGTCAACCACTAATTGTGCAAGTTCTCCCACTTGAAAATATTAGAGAGGCCTGTAATTGTCAACATGGGTAAACCTCAACCATGAGAGATAGAATGTGGGAAAAAAAACAAACTCACATTGTTTGATTTTTAAAGAATTTCTTTGCAAATCATGGTGGAAAATAAGTTCATCTCAATACTTTGTTATGTACCTTTTGTTGGCAATAACGGAGGCCAAACCTTTTCTGTAACTCTTCACAAGCTTTTCACACACTGTTGCTGGTATTTTGGCCCATTCCTCCATGCAGATCTCCTCTACAGCAGTGATCTTTTGGGGCTGTCGTTGGGCAACACGGATTTACAACTCCCTCCACAGATTTTCTATCGGGTTGAGATCTGGGGACTGGCTAGGCCACTCCAGGACCTAGAAATGCTTCTTACGAAGCAACTCCTTTGTTGCCCTGGCTGTGTGTTTGGGATCATTGTCATGCTGAAAGACCCAGCCATGTCTCATCTTCAATGCCATTGCTGATGGAAGGAAATTTTCACTCAAAATCTCTCGACACATGGCCCCATTCATTCTTTCCTTTACACAGATCAGTCGTCCTGGTCCCTTTGCAGAAAAACATGTCCCAAAGCATGATGTTTCCACCCCCATGCTTCACAGTGGGTATGGTGTTCTTCAGATGCAATTCAGTATTCTTTCTCCTCCAAACACGAGAACCTGTTTTTTTACCAAAACGTTCTATTTGGGTTTCATCTGACCATAACACATTCTCCCAGTCCTCTTCTGGATCATTCAAATGCTCTCTAGCGAACCGCAGACGGGCCTGGACGTGTACCTTCTTCAGCAGGGGGACACGTCTGGCAGTGCAAGATTTGAGTCCCTGGCGGCGCATTGTGTTACAGATAGCCTTTGTTAATGGGGTCCCAGCTCTCTGTAGGTCATTCACTAGGTCCCCCCGTGTGTTTCTGGGATTTTTGTTCACCGTTATTATCATTTTGACGCCACAAGGTGAGATCTTGCATGGAGCCCCAGATCGAGGGAGATTATCAGTGGTCTTGTATGTCTTCCATTTTCTAATAATTGCTCCCACAGTTGATTTCTTTACACCAAAGCGTTTTACCTATTGCAGATTCAGTCTTCCCAGCCTGGTGCAGGTCTACAATTTTGTCTCTGGTGTCCTTCGACAGCTCTTTGGTCTTGGTCATAGTGAAGTTTGGAGTGTGACTGACTGAGGTTGTGGACAGGTGTCTTTTATACCGATAATGAGTTAAAACAGGTGCCATTAATACAGGTAACGAATGGAGCCTTGTTAGAAGAAGTAACTCTTTGACATCTAGAAATCGTGCTTGTTTGTAGATGACCAAATACTTATTTTCCACTCTAATTTGGAAATATTTAAAATCAAACAATGTGATTTTCTGTTTTTTTTTCTGTGCCTCTCTAATCTTTTCAAGTAGGAGAACTTGCACAATTGGTGGTTGACTAAATACTTGTTTGCCCCACTGTATAACAAAAGTCACTGTTAAATTTGAGTAATAATGATGTAATTGAAGATATTGATTGTTGTTTGATTGCGCCAGGTTATATGTGACAATATTACCAATAAATTCATATTATTTTAAAAATTGAGTTTTATTTTTATTTCATATCGCACGCTTTATAAAACGTAAGATTAGACATCAATTTGTTAGGGCATACGTCACTATTTGTCAGATTGCCAACGGCCTCGGGTTGACAGGTATGGAAAGTAATCAGATTACAGTAACGCGTTACTGACTACACTGTGAGTAACTACTCTTGCAATGAGGTAACTGAGTTACTAGCTCGATTACTTTTTGGGACAAGCAAATTAACAACGCTGCATCAAAATATGTGATACTTCATTTCCTTTTGTTTATTTATGTATTTTTAACATGACAATGTTAAAATATGAGCTTTTTCTGTTTTCAAACATTTTAAAATTGTTTAATAGCATTTTCACTTTTTTTTTTTTTTTTTTTTTAACTGCTGGTGTGTTTATTTTTTAATGTAAAATACGGGATGTCGGTTTAAAAAAGACGGATACTAAGATACTGTACCATATGGAGATAAAGTGTAAACGGAAAGACAATTTGAAAGATATTTTTCTGGATTTCAGCTCTAAAATGGCATATCACTCCATAACGTCCAGCACGTTTACCGTTGAAATTGCTTCCGTGGCCATGCCGTCTAGTCCACGTGGAGATAAGAGCACAGCACACAAGCGCTGTAAGAGGAATCAGAGCATGACTGAATCCATTTAGATGCAACCAGGACAAACATGCCTGAATATTTTAACTTGCGTGCACGAGCGCATGCTTGGCCTTATCTCCGTTTGTCTGAAAATGCATAGTGCAGAGCATAGGCGGAGTTTGACTTTCGGGGCAGGGGGGGCACAACATGTTGATGACCTCGAAATGCAGTGTCAGCCATAATATTAACTTACAAGAATATTTATAATAATAAGCTGAAAATTAGCTTTTTTTCCCTATCATTCTTGAGGGGAATTGTAAATCAGGCTGCTTAGGACAGCTATACTTTTGCCAAGATAGTCATTCATTGAATATGGTACGCCCGCCGGTGTCGTTCCAATGTAGTTACCCCAATCAAAAATTGTATCCCCTGGGCGGAGCCATATGGAGGTAGATTTGTGTCTTTATTATTCAATAAAAAAAAAAGTTTCTTCAATCAAAATATACATTTTCAATTAAAAAAAAGTCGCTTCAATAAAGAAAATTTGTTTGAATGCAAAAATAAATTTGAAACTCAAAAAAATGCATTTGAAAGCCATTTTTCTTTCTTTCTTTTTTTTTTTTTTTTTTCTGATTGAAGCAACTTTGATTTGTGTTTGGGCCAAATTTTGGCTAGGACGTTTTTGTCTTTATTATTCAATCAAAAAATAAGTTGCTTCATACAAAAAATATATATTTTCAAAAGAAGAATCACTTCAATCAAAAAAAAAAAAAAAAAAGAAAAAAATCAATCATAGAAAACGTTTTTGAATGTGAAAACATATTTGAGATTGAAATATTTGCATTTGAACACTTAATTTTTCATTGAAAAAATTTTCTTTGATTGAAGCAATCCTTTTTGTGTTTGGGCCATATTATGGGTAGGACATTTGTGTATAAATCATTCAATCCCCCCCAAAAATATTTTCAATCAAAGAAAAAAATCATTTGAAAAATAAAATTGCCCTCCCCTATTTTTTTTTGGGGGGGGGGGATTATATGCAAAGCAAATTACCGTCTAAAGTCACATGATCTGTTCGACAAATAATTTCGACCCATTATAAAAAAATATTTTTTTGTTCATTTCATTCATTTTTGTTGCAGTTTTATTGCTTTTCAACTTATACATTTATATATTGGAAAGTCAATTTCATGCAATGACACTTTTCGGCCATTAAAATCCGCTTATGATGCAGAGGTAACAATTGGAGCTCAAAAATCTCCACATTCCTACAAACGTAAGAAACCCACAGTCACATCCAAGTATAGTTCAAGTTGAGTATTTATCATAATGTAGTCTGTGAGATGAACTTTCCCCTGCCTTGAGCAAAATTGGATTTACTGTCCAATCTAAATGGCTGCAGTTTTAAAGAGAGGATGGTGACTGAGACGTTTTTAATTATCTTCCTGTAAATCAATTGGATAGTTGCAGAGAATTGTCACTTGAAGATCATACAATTTTTTTAACATTACAACTCACAAAAGCAACAAAACATAGATATTTCTCCTTTTTCCCATGGTTTTTTTTTTTTTTTTTTAGTTTTTCCTTGCCGCCAGTGAGGGTCTAAGGATGGGGGATGCTCAGGTCATGGACTCATCTCATTTATCTACTGTATCTGACTATATATCAAAATGACTCTGTTAAGCCCTCTCAGACAAACCTGTTGTGATATACAGTGGGGCAAATAAGTATTTAGTCAACCACCAATTGTGCAAGTGGTCCTACTTGAAAAGATTAGAGAGGCCTGTGATTGTCAACACGGGTAAACCTCAACCAAGAGAGACACAATGTGGAAAAAAAAAACAGAAAATCACATTGTTTTATTTTTAAAGAATTTATTTGCAAATCATGGTGGAAAATAAGTATTTGGTCAATACCAAAAGTTCATCTGAATACTTTGTTATGTACCCTTTGTTGGCAATAATAGAGGCCAAACGTTTTCTGTAACTCATCACAAGCTTTTCACACACTGTTGCTGGTATTTTGCCCCATTCCTCCATGCAGATCTCCTCTACAGCAGCAATGTTTTGGGGATTTCTTTGGGCAACATGGACTTTCAACTCCCTCCACAGATTTTCTATGGGGTTGAGATCTGTAGACTGGCTAGGCCACTCCAGGACCTTGAAATGTTTCTCACGAAGCCACTCCTTTGTTTACCTGGCTGTGTGTTTGGGATCATTGTCATGCTGAAAGACCCAGCCATGTCTCATCTTCAATGCCCTTGCTGATGGAAGGAGATTTTCACTCAAAATCTCTCGATACATGACCCCATTCATTCTTTCCTTTACACAGATCAGTCATCCTGGTCCTTTTGCAGAAAAACAGCACCAAAGCATGATGTTTCCACCCCCATGCTTCACAGCGGGTATGGTGTTCTTTGTATGCAATTCAGTATTCTTTCTCCTCCAAACACGCAAACTTGTGTTTCTACCAAAAAGTTCTAATTTGGTTTCATCTGACCATAACACATTTTCCCAGTCCTCTTCTGGATCATCCAAATGATGAACCGCAGACGGGCCTGGACGTGTACTTTCTTCAGCAGGGGGACACGTCTGGCAGTGCAGGATTTGAGTCCCTGGCGGCGCATTGGGTTTCTGATAGTAGCCTTTGTTACTGTGGTCCCTGCTCTCTGTTGGTCATTCACTAGGTCACCCTGTGTGGTTCTGGGATTTTTGCTCACCGTTCTTGTTATCATTTTGACGCCACGGGGTGAGATCTTGCATGGAGCCCCAGCTCGAGGGAGATTATCAGTGGTCTTGTATGTCTTCCATTTTCTAATAATTGCTCCCACAGTTGATTTCTTTACACCAAGCGTTTTACCTATTGCAGGTTCAGTCTTCCTAGCCTGGTGCAGGTGTACAATTTTGTCTCTGTTGTCCTTCGATAGCTCTTTGGTCTTGGCCATAGTGGAGTTTGGAGTGTGACTGACTGAGGTTGTGGACAGGTGTCTTTTATACCGATAATGAGTTAAAACAGGTGCCATTAATACAGGTAACGATGGAGCCTCGTTAGACCTCATTAGAAGAAGTTAGACCTCTTTGACAGCCAGAAACCTTGCTTGTTTGTAGGTGACCAAATACTTATTTTCCACTCTAATTTGGAAATAAATCCTTTAAAAATCAAACAATGTGATTTTCAGGGTTTTTTTCACATTCTGTCTCTCATGGTTGAGATTTACCCATATTGACAATTACAGGCCTCTCTAATCTTCAACTGAGATTGGAAATAGAACCCAAAATCTTAACGGCTAACTCTGGCCTGTCATTCTAGATCTTCAAATTAACACCTTTCAATGCTGATTTCTCCATGTCGTTGACCTGAACTAAAACCAATTACTAAAACATCCATCCATCCATTCATCAAGCCACCCATCCTCTAATCTCTTTAGTTCTTTCAAACAACGCAACCAAAACATGTCATTTTCTCATGTTGACATGAAAGTTTTTTCCGGTTCCTCTCCGACATATTTCAGAAGTTTTATCTCCTCCTCGTAAGCTGAGTATGTCTTCATTGTGCTTCTTGCTGCAGTATCTCAACAAGATATAACCGTGACGAGTATATCAAGGTGTGATCCAGGCTGCCTCCATCTGTCGTCGTCCATCATCGGCTGATAAACAAGTAAAAAAAAAAAACGTGATCTGAATGCAACGTTATGAAAGTCCTGCAAAGGACGCTTCCCACCCTGAAAGTTTTGTACAATTAGGTAAATCCTAATTGGCAATTACTTTGATTTGTAATCCTAAAGGTAGTTAATGAGCTCATTTAATGGTGCCATGGAGCATGATAGAAGATGGTAATGGTGTTTTGTCAAAGTGTAACACCTGTAGTACTACTTATAATGGTACTATTGCCATTGGGGTAAGAACCTCTGAGTATCCTTCTGCATTGAGTTTATCACTTGTAGAAGTCCAATTCATTTGAAGTGGGATGGCGGCGAATGTTCATTCGCTGCCATCCCTCCCACTTCAAACAGATTGGACGTCTATGGCGGTCAATGACAAGCAATAAGTTTAGTTCTGGGGCATTCATATGCATTTCCTATATACAGTGTATCATAAAAGTGAGTACACCTCTCGCATTTCTACAGATATTTATATCTTTTCATGGGACAACACTGACAAAATGACACACAATGAAAAGTAGTCTGTGTGCAGCTTATATAATAGTTAATTTATTTTCCCCTCAAAATAACTCAAAATATAGCCATTAATATCTAAACCCCTGACAACAGAAGTTAGTACACCGCATAGAAACTATGTACATCCCTAAATGTCCAAATTGAGTACTGCTTGTCACTTTTCCTCCAAAATGTCATGTGACTCCTTACAGGAGTGCTGTCAGCATTGCTGCAGAGATTGAAGAGGTGGGGACCGGCACATTCGGCAAGTGAAAAGAGGTACATTTAAGTTTAAACATAATGAAAATAATTTACTTAATAATGGTAGGGTCAGTTCTGTCTTTACAAAATATGGTAAGACAATCTAAATTACCTACAGTATGTACAGTGGGGCAAATAAGTATTTAGTTGTGCAAGTTCTCCTACTTGAATTTTTTAAAAAATTTATTTCCAAATTAGATTATAAAATAAGTATTTGGACACCTACTAACAAGCAAGATTTCTGGCTGTCAAAGAGGTCTAACTTCTTTTAACGAGGTCTAACAAGGCTCCACTACCTGTATTAATGGCACCTGTTTTAACTCATTATCGGTATAAAAGACACCTGTCCACAACCTCAGTCAGTCACACTCCAAACTCCACGATGGCCAAGACCAAAGAGCTGTTGAAGGACACCAGGGACAAAATTGTAGACCTGCACCAGGCTGGGAAGACTGAATCTGCAATAGGTAAAACACTTGGTGTAACGAAATCAACTGTGGGAGCAATTATTGGAAAACGGAAGACATACAAGACCACTGATAATCTCCCTCGGTCTGGGGTGCAAGATCTCACCCCGTGGCGTCAAAATGATATCGAGAACGGTGAGCAAAAATCCAAGAACCACACGGGGGGACCTAGTGAATGACCTACTGAGAGCTGGGACCACAGTAACAAAGACTACTATCAGTAACACAATGCGCCGCCAGGGACTCAAATTCTGCACTGCCAGACGTGTCTCCCTGCTGAAGCCAGCACACGTCCAGGCCCGTCTGCGGTTCCGTAGAGAGCATTTGGATGATCCAGAAGAGGACTGGGAGAATGTCTTATGGTCAGATGAAACCAAAATAGAACTTTTTGGGAGAAACACAGGTTCTCGTGTTCGGAGGGGAAAGAATACTGAATTGCATCCGAAGAACACCATACCCACTGTGAAGCATGGGGGTGGAAACATCATGCTTTGGGGCTGTTTTTCTGCAAAGGGACCAGGACGACTGATTTATGTAAAGGAAAGAATGAATGGGGCCATGTATCAAGAGATTTTGAGTGAAAATCTCCTTCCATCAGCAAGGGCATTGAAGATGAGACGTGGCTGGGTCTTTCAGCATGACAATGATCCCAAACACACAGCCAGGGCAACAAAGGAGTGGCTTCGTAAGAAGCATTTCAAGGTCTTGGAGTGGCCTAGCCTGTCTCCAGATATCAACCCCATAGAAAATCTGTGGAGGTAGTTGGAAATCTGTGTTGCCCAACGACAGCCCCAAAACATCACTGCTCTAGAGGTGATCTGCATGGAGGAATGGGCCAAAATACCAGCAACAGTGTGTGAAAAGCTTGTGAAGAGTTACAGAAAACGTTTGGCCTCCGTTATTACCAACAAAGGTACATAACAAAGTATTGCGATTAACTTTTGGTATTGACCAAATACTTATTTTCCACCATAATTGGCAAATAAATTCTTAAAAAATCAGACGATGTGATTTTCAGGTTTTTTTTCCTCCCACATTCTGTCTGTCATGTTTGAGGTTTACCCATGTTGACAATTACAGGCCTCTCTAATATTTTCAAGTGGGAGAACTTGCACAATTAGTGGCTGACTAAATACTTATTTGCCCCACTGTAACTGAACTCATTATATAATGCAAATAAGGTTGCTTAAAGTTGGTGGGGACAATTTCAGCATCCTGAAAAGTTGCTAGTGTTATGTCCCTACCCTCCCTACAGTATGCAAACCTAGGCCCTTGTTTAGGTGCCATTTGAAGGACGTTACGCAAATGGGAGTTTTCAGAAACAGCACTTTGAGCGAAAAGGACACACATGGAGTCTTTCCGTTCAACTCCTCTCACTCTCCAAGTCTATCAAATCCATCCGACACTGTCAGAAACTTGGAAGCAGCGGCGCTAATATACTCAGCCAAGTCGGAAGCAACGATCCTGATACAAATAGCAGCACGAAGACCGGAGTAGAGTGCGAGGCTGTGAAAAATAATGGAGATGGGGGTTGTTCGCTGGGAGGGAGATGAGGTCAAGTCGGACAGGGAAGAAAGAGAGAAGCTGTGGAAAGATAATGGGGAACCGAAGCAGGGAGTGGGAAGGGAAGAAGAGAAAGGGTACGTGCCCTACCCTCGAGCGGGCTTGATATGACTGATGTCTGAGGGCAAATCTCAGCCACTCCGCTGATAAACGCCCGCGGCATAAGCAAGCTGATCGGCACGTGCACTCTACTTTCTGCTCTCACTTGCTTTTAACAAACTTATCTGAGAGAAATACCACTGTAAAAATGAAAAAAAAAGTGTGTTACTGAGAGTTACTGGTGTCATGTTGTGTTAAGTTGCAACATGGCCGTCAGCTTTGTGAATGGATGCGAGTCAGCCAGGCTGTGATCGTTCACTCACTTTTGTGAAAAAAAACCCCGTACATGATAAGAAGAGTAACGCACTTTTTTACTCCTATACAGTGGGGCAAATAAGTATTTAGTCAACCACTAATTGTGCAAGTTCTCCCACTTGAAAATATTAGAGAGGCCTGTAATTGTCAAAATGGGTAAACCTCAACCATGAGAGACAGAATGTGAAAAAAAAAAACCCTGAAAATCACATTGTTTGATTTTTAAAGAATTTATTTGCAAATCATGGTGGAAAATAAGTATTTGGTCAATACCAAAAGTTCATCTCAATACTTTGTTATGTACCTTTTGTTAGCAATAACGGAGGCCAAATGTAACTCTTCACGAGCTTTTCACACACTTTTGCTGGTATTTTGGCCCATTCCTCCATGCAGATCTCCTCTAGAGCAGCGATGTTTTGGGGATGTCGTTGGGCAACACGGACGTTCAACTCCCACCACAGATTTTCTATGGGGTTGAGATCTGGAGACTGGCTAGGCTCTCCAGGACCTTGAAATGCTTCTTACGAAGCCACTCCTTTGTTGCCCTGGCTGTGTGTTTGGGATCATTGTCATGCTGAAAGACCCAGCCACGTCTCATCTTCAATGCCCTTGCTGATGGAAGGATATTTTAACTCAAAATCTCTCGATACCTGGCCACATTCAGTTTTTCCTTTACACAGATCAGTCGCCCTGGTCCCTTTGCAGAAAAACAGCCACAAAGCATGACGTTTCCACCCCCATGCTTCACAGTGGGTATGGTGTTCTTCGGATGCAATTCAGTATTCTCTCTCCTCCAAACACGAGAACCTGTGTTTTTACCAAAAAATTCTATTTTGGTTTCATCTGACCATAACACATTAGTGTTACATAACACATAACACATCTCCCAGTCCTCTTCTGGATTATCCAAATGTTCTCTAGCGAACCGCAGATGGGCCTGGACGTCTACTTTCTTCAGCCGGGGGACACGTCTGGCAGTGCAGGATTTGAGTCCCTGGCGGCGCATTGTGTTACTGATAGTAGCCTTAGTTACTGTAGTCCCAGCTCTCTGTAGGTCATTCACTAGGTCCCCCCGTGTGGTTCTGGGATTTTCTGCTCACCGTTCTTGTTATCATTTTGACGCCACGGGGTGAGATCTTGCATGAAGCCCCAGATCGAGGGAGATTATCAGTGGTCTTGTATGTCTTACATGTTCTAATAATTGCTCCCACAGTTGATTTCTTTACACCAAGCGTTTTACCTATTGCAGATTCAGTCTTCCCAGCCTGGTGCAGGTCTACAATTTTGTCTCTGGTGTCCTTCGACAGCTCTTTGGTATTGGCCATAGTGGAGTTTGGAGTGTGACAGACTGAGGTTGTGAACAGGTGTCTTTTATATTGATAATGAGTTAAAACAGGTGCAATTAATACAGGTAACGAGTGGAGCCTCGTTAGACCTCGTTAGAAGAAGTTAGACCTCTCTGCCAGCCAGAAATCTTGCTTGTTTGTAGGTGACCCAATACTTATTTTCCACTCTAATTTGGAAATAAATTATTTAAAAATCAAACAATGTGATTTTCTGTTTTTCCTTTCCACATTCTGTCTCTCATGGTTGAGGTTTACCCATGTTGACAATTACAGGCCTCTCTAATCTTTTCAAGTAGGAGAACTTGCACAATTGGTGGTTGACTAGATACTTATTTGCCCCACTGTATATATTAGTTTGACTCAAATTTTGATGATGGTTTGGTTCAAACTACAGTTGTCCGTTAATGACTTTTTAACTGATAATCGATGTCCCGATATTGTCCAACTCCAAAAATCTGATACCAATATATGCAGTTGTACACTTAACATATTATAGCCATTTGTATTGTAATACCCCACTAGATCATGAGTGTCCAAACTTGTCCTCAAGGGCCGCTGTGGGTCCTGGTTTTTGTTCCTACCAATCGAGCACAGACAGTTTAACCAATGAAGTATGTGCTGAAACAAGCAGCACCTGACTGCAATCAACTGATTATACTTGTGAGACACCAGATTGGTGAAAGGTTGTCCTCATGATGGGTTTGAACAAAAACCCGCACCCACTGCGGCCCTGTGTGGAATAGTTTGGACACCAGTTCACTAGATGCTTTAAAGGGATCCTCTATTTTTAAGACAAGGAATTCTTAAAAGATAAATTTTAGTATGAGTTATCATAATTTGATATTAAAACCCCTCTTAATGTTTTTGTTTTAATAAAGTTTGTAAAATTATTTTAAGTCATAAGTCGCCATTCTTGTTACGTCGCAGTGCGTGTTGTCACTGGTCCCGTTGCCGAAATTCCAGCGTGTCACTCGTTAGCTTTCCCAACATGTCGTCAGTTTTACCCTTCCTGTTTGAACCAGATCTGAAAAGTTGAGAGCAGGACACTGTCGGTTGTTCACAAGACGAACTTCAGGGAAAAATGCGTGCAGCAAATACCTGATAAGACAAAAGTTGGGCAAAACTGGTGATGCGAGAGTGTATGCTGTTTGGAACTCCGGTTTTATTAGCAGATATTCAAGGTAAGCATATTGAGTTTTCAAACTTAACCTAATATAATTGTGTACATTGTTAGCATCCAGAGCTGTTGTGTGCTTTACATACAGTACAGGCCAAAGAGCACACCTTGTGTAATCCATGTCTTGTACATTGTAACGTGTGGTAGCTAGGATACGTGTATAAAAGTACCTAAAAGGGGAGAAGCTTCCACTATGCACATTTATTCACAAAAAAATATTTCCACCTTGACCACTCTTCACTCGGGAGCTCAGCAGTAAGCAAACACGCGTTCCCTGACGAACTCCCAACATTGTTGTGAGGTCCACGTCAGAGTCACTGTCGTCACTGTAGCGTGCCATAGTGCTTTAATTGTTTAGTATGATTTGGGGGAAAACTCCCACGAAGAATAGTCAACAAAAAAGATAGCAATAGTAATCCAAATCCGCGTTTTTTACTCACTCGAAGATCCAGGAATTAGACCGATACCATGGCAATGTCACAGCCGCGTTTAGGCCGTCGATTCCACAAAATAGACTGATCCAAAAAGCCGCTGTGGGACCGACGAATCAAAAAAATGGACAGATCCGAAACCAATATTGCAGACGTGGTGGGACTGTCGGATCCAGAAAATAGACGGATCCCTTACTTGACTGAGGATCCAGGAAAAATGTTCGGGCGCCAGTTGTAACGCATGAAGGGTCGGGTACATGCATACAGGGACCAAAAAAGGGGCGAAGCTTCAACTTATGCACATTTATTCATTAAAAATAATAATTCTACCTTGACCACTCACTTCACTCCCCTTGTTTCCATTTGACTGGAAATTGCATCCACAATCAGCACATCGTGGCATTTTACTTCGCGAGTTTAGGCAGCAATAAGCAATTGTTTAACACACTACACATTTGGAAAGATACCAATGACGTCATCACTGCGAGCCCGCAAACCATGGCGCCAACTAACGGTCAAAATATGGACTAAATATTATAAAATATGCCATTTATTTAACATTTTATGTGTTTCTAACAACATATTTTAGTACAAGAGAACAATTGTGGTTCATTAGAGCCTACATGTATTTAAGTTAGAGGATCACTTTAATAATGATAAATATAACAACTTCAAGGTTTTCCAAATACGCATTCTGGGAAAAATTAGAGAACAACTTCAATTGAAGTTATGGAAAAAGTGCCTATACAGTAGGTGATTATCTCTGCATTTGGTGATTTTTGTGCATCTAGTGTAAAATTTGAGACTTTTATAGCCATTTTAAGTTGTGTTATACTTATATATACACTACCATAAAAAATTATTAATCAGGATTTTATAAGGGAACGACTTTGAATTTTTTGATGCCGCTGCTCATGGAGACTGATATATGGCTAAGGTAGGTGCCTGTTTTGGTTTTGGGTCGGTAGTCGCTTTGGTTTGTAAAATATTTCAATTTAAAGTGTTGAAAATAGGCCACCTACGAATCGGCCCCGTTTCCCCGTGTCATGTCACTAGGTTACGAAGTGTATGGATGTGCATGAAAATCTTCAGCGAATGACAGTCGTTTAGTTTTTTTCAGTGTGTCATTTTGGATCTGATTTGGGGGTGTTCACCTGATGGCCAATATATTCAGTCAATTAAGCCTCTGAAGAAGGACTAATAATTCCCGCGTTAATGAGCAGAAAAATTTGCATTCTGAGTGAGATGCCTATGGCTGAAAGTCATACAAGAGAGCCATATAGCTGCTAGCAAAAATAACAAGGTAATCAATTAAGCTAACCATGCAATTAAAGTAATTAATTGTGTGTATGCCCAGGGGTGTCCCGGGGCTGGTCCTGTGGACCGCATTGCCACACTGGACGGTGATTAGGTAGCCAAGTTGGATTCGCTGTTTGACGGGCTCGTGTATAAACAACAAAGTGGAGTCCCGCTGGTTGCTGCGAACCGCTCTTTAAAAATCAACCGTATAATGCGCCCAACTGTGAGCGAAAGAGCTTCTGGAGGTTTTTTCATGTATTCTTGGAACAAAGCAAGTTCATCGTTAGCCAAGGACATCCCCACAGAAACTCATTTTCAAATAGGTGTTTTTTTGTGTGGGCTTTTTTCCAGTCGTATTCAGGGTGCTCCAGTTTTCACTCACATTCCACAACATTAATTTGATTTATGATTGAGAGTTGTGAGCCTTGTCCCTGAATTAAACCCGTAAGTCAAGGTATCAGTGTATTTGTCAGGACAATAGACACAAACACACACACCTTGTGCTCTTTCAACACTATTATGAGATAAGAGAGGTTGTCATTACTGTAATGTGTTATACGGACGAGCGCATGTCCGTGTTGTTTGCTCTTGCGTAGTAACGAACACGCTTGACAGATGAATTAGTAAAGTGTCACTGTGCTAGCATGTGCCATCAACACGTCTCGCACAGCTGTCCCGCAGTGATAGCACGCCGGATTATAGCACGGCCAATAAAACATGTTGTTGGAAGCTCGTAAAACGGTCTAAATGGGCCTCTATTTGATTCTGCTGTTGTTTAAAGATCAACTGTTATCTTTAGTTATTGTCAGTCCTACCATTTGGGGCGAGTTTGATGTTGTTGTACTACAGTGGTGCAAAAAAGTATTTAGTCAACCACCAATTGTGCAAGTTCTCCTACTTGAAAAGATTAGAGAGGCCTGTAATTGTCAACATGGGTAAACCTCAACCATGAGAGACGGAATGTGGAAAAAAAAAACTGAAAATCACATTGTTTGATTTTTAAAGAATTTATTTCCAAATTAGAGTGGAAAATAAGTATTTGGTCACCTACAAACAAGCAAGATTTCTGGCTGTCAAAGAGGTCTAACTTCTTCTAACGAGGCTTCACTCGTTACGTGTATCAATGGCACCTGTTTTAACTCATTATCTGTATAAAAGACACCTGTCCACAATCTCAGTCAGTCACACGCCAAACTCCACTACGGCCAAGACCAGAGAGCTGTCAAAGGACACCAGAGACAAAATTGTAGACCTCCACCAGGCTGGGAAGACTGAATCTGCAATGGGTGAAACACTTGGTGTAAAGAAATCAACTGTGGGAGCAATTATTAGAAAATGGAAGACATACAAGACCACTGATAATCTCCCTCGATCTGGGGCTCCATGCAAGATCTCACCCCGTGGCGTCAAAATGATAACAAGAATGGTGAGCAAAAATCCCAGAACCACATGGGGGGACCTAGTGAATGACCGACATAGAGCTTGGACCATAGTAACACAATGCACCGCCAGGGACTCAAATCCTGCACTGCCAGACGTGTCCCCCTGCTGAAGCCAGTACACGTCCAGGCCCGTCTGCAGTTCGCTAGAGAGCATTTGGGTGATCCAGAAGAGGACTGGGAGAATGTGTTATGGTCAGATGAAACCAAAATAGAACTTTTTGGTAGAAACACAGGTTCTCGTGTTTGGAGGAGAAAGAATACTGAAATGCATCCCAAGAACACCATACCCACTGTGAAGCATGGGGGTGGAATCATCATGCTTTGGGACTGTTTTCCTGCAAAGGGACCAAGACGACTGATCTGTGTAAAGGAAAGAATGAATGGGGCCATGTATCGAGAGATTTTGAGTGAAAATCTCCTTCCATCAGCAAGGGCATCTAAGATGAGACGTGGCTGGGTCTTTCAGCATGACAATGATCCCAAACACACAGCCAGTGAACAAAGGAGTGGCTTTGTAAGAAGCATTTCAAGGTCATGGAGTGGCCTAACCAGTCTCCAGATCTCAACCCCATAGAAAATCTGTGGAGGGAGTTGAAGGTCCGTGTTGCCCAACGGCAGCCCGAAAACATCACTGCTCCAGAGGAGATCTGCATGGAGGAATGGGCCAATACCAGCAACAGTGTGTGAAAAGCTCGTGAGGAGTTACAGAAAACGTTTGACCTCCGTTGTTGCCAACAAAGGGTACATAACAAAGTATTGAGATGAAGTTTTGGTATTGACCAAATACTTATTTTCCACCACGATTTGCAAATAAATTCTTTAAAAATCAAACAATGTGATTTTCTGTTTTTTTTCCCTCCACATTCTGTCTCTCATGGTTGTGGTTTACCCATGTTGACAATTACAGGACTCTCAAATATTTTCAAGTGGGAGAACTTGCACAATTAGTGGTTGACTAAATACTTTAAATACTTATTTGCCCCACTGTATGCGCTTTAATACCTTCATCCTGATTCCACCTAAATCCTGCGTTAGAATCCAGCGTGTGCTTGAGTTTATAGTAGTGAAAACTGCTACAACCTTCTGCCTGGCTCGGCCCCCTTCGGGAAGCCGTGGCGAAATGTCTTTAGGAGCTGTCTCGTCAGCTGATAGTGAAGTCTATGCCTGTGCAATTTTTACATGATAACCCCCACATCTAGATGTTTAAGATTTGGAAGAAAAAAAAAATATATCCAGCACTGTAGGAGTTTGCAAAGTGTGATAAATAGGTGCCCTAAAGCAGCCACACCGGCAAACTACCCAAATCGAAGAGACGTTTTATATATCACTGATCAGTACTGTTACTTTCTTCAGTGTCTCTTGATTTCTTTGATCACAATAACTCAGTTCACAAAGAGAGCTTTAACACAAGTGAAGTTTTCTCCCTTGAAACACAATCGTGGCCACTCATCACACCTTTAAAGAAGCCATAAAAACAATGTTGTGTTATGTCTCTCTGCCTCCCGCTACTTGATTTACTGAAAGAGGTGTCTTTAATGGCAGCGAGTGCATCACTCTAAATAAGGCCACCATTTTTGCTTTACGAGCACAGTGTATGAATTATACAGTCGAATACATACTTTAGCGCTCTCTTTATGAGGCCACGCGTATTGTGTTGCATTACAATGAGAGAAGCGTCTTTTCTCTCTGGGTATGTTGGTATATAGTTTCGCTGACCTTGGCCTTTATTTAACTTTAACATCAATTACACAGAAATAGCCTTCTGTCATGTTGGGTTAGGGACAAAAGGACATGCTTTTGTTAGAAAATTATAATTTTTATTGTTCAGAAATCCCACAAGGGACAGAGAGACCTTGTACGTATACTAATAGTTGTTTTATCGCTACAGTATATTGATGTTTCTGAATGTTATTGTAGTGCAGATTTCAGAAATTACAATATGTCAAAATATATTCAAGGGGAAAAAAAGTTTTGTAATCAAACAATCTATGAGATGGAAATAAACATGCAAAATTAGCATTAGCATTCTTGCTAGTGCTTTAGCCACATCCACTAAACAGTGGATTAAGGAACGACTTCAGTTGAAAAGATGGTGTTAAATAGTAATCAATAATCATGCTGCGGAACGTAAAAATCATGAAAAATTGGCATTAGCATGCTTTGCTAGGGCTTTAGCGACATCCACAAAACTGGATTAATGGACTACTTCAGTTTAAATAGTGATAAATAGACCGTTTTGTAATCAGTTTTCATGCTGCGTAATATAACTAAACATGCAAAAAATCATGCAAAATTAGCATTAGCATGCTTTGCTGGAGCTTTAGCTCGTCCACAAAAGTAGATTAATGAACTACTTCAGTTTAAAAAAATGGTGTTAAATAGGCAGTTTTGTAATTGTATTACTGCTGTGAAATGTTAATTAAATGCAAAATTAGCATTAGCATGCTTTGCTCGTGCTTTAGCCACATCCAAAAAGCAGTGGATTAATGAACTATATACTTCAGTTTAACAGATGGTCTTAAATTGGCAGTTTTTTGTAAATGTAAAAAAAAAAAAAAAAAAAAACATGCAAATTTAGCATTAGCATGCTTTGCTAGTGCTTTACCAGCATCCACAAAACTGGATTAACGGACTACTTCAGTTTAAATGGTGATGAATAAACCGTATCTACAAAACAGTGTATCGATGAACGACTTCGGTTTAAAAGATGGTGTTAAATAGGTCATTTTTAAACATTATTCATGCTGCGGACTGTAAATAAACATGCCAAGCCAAATTAGCATTAGCATGCTTTGCTGGTGCTTTAGCCACATCCACAAAACTGGATTAATGAACTATGTACTTCGGTTTAAATGATGGTGTTAAATAAGCCATTTTGTTATCAGTATTTATGTTGCAAAATGTAAATATACATGCAAATTTAGCACTAGCATGCTTTGCTAGTTTTTTAGCCATGCCCACAAAACAACAGATTAACTACTTCATTTTCAAAGATGGTGTTAAATAGGCTGTTTTGTAATCAGTATTCATGCTGCGAAATGTAAATAAACATGCAAAATTAGCATTAGCATGCTTTGCTAGTGCTTTAGTCACATTCATAAAACTGGTTTAATGAACTTAGTACTTCGGTTTAAATGATGGTGTAAAATAGGAGGTTTTTAATCAATATTCATGCTGCGGAATGTAAATAAACATGCCAAATTAGCATTAGCATGCTTTGCTAGTTTTTTAGCCATGTCCACAAAACAGCAGGTTAATTAACTACTTCAGTTTAAAAGATGGTGTTAAGTAGGCCATTTTTAATCAATATTCATACTGCGGAATGTAAATAAACATGCCAAATTAGCATTAGCATACTTTGCTAGTGCTTTAGCCATATCCACAAAACAGCAGATTGATGAACAACTTCGGTTTAAAAGATGGTGTTAAATAGTCCGTTTTGTAATCAGTATTCGTGCTGGAGAATGTAAATAAGCATGCCAAATTAGCATTAGCATACTTTGCTTGTGCTTTAGCCACATCCACAAATCTGGATTAATGAACTTTGTACTTCGGTTTAAATGATAGTGTTAAATAGGCCGTTTTGTAATCAATATTCATGCTGCAGAATATAAATAAACATGCCAAATTAGCATTAGCATACTTTGCTTGTGCTTTAACCACATCCACAAATCTGGATTAGTGAAGTTTGTACTTCACTTTAAATGATGGTGTTAAATAGGCGGTTTTTAATCAATATTCATGCTGCGGAATGTAAATAATCATGCCAAATTGGCATTAAGATGCTTTGCTAGTTCTTTAGCCACATCCATAAAACTGGATTCATTAACTTTGTACGTCGGTTTAAATTATGGTGTTAAATAGGCCATTTTTTGTCAATATTCATGCTGCGGAATGTAAATAAACATGCCAAATTAGCATGCTTTGCTAGTGCTTTAGCCACATCCACAAAACTGGATTAATTAACTTTTTACTTCGGTTTAAATTATGGTGTTAAATAGGCCATTTTTAATCAATATTCATGCTGCAGAATGTAAATAAACATGCCAAATTAGCATTAACATTCTTTGCTAGTGCTTTAGCCATGTCCACAAAACATCAGATTAATTGACTACTTCAGTTTGAAAGATGGTGTTAAATAGGCCGTTTTGTAATCAGTATTCATGGTGCGAAATGTATATAAACATGCAAAATTAGCATTACGATGCTTTGTTGTTGCTTTAGCCATGTCCACAAAACAGCAGATTGATGAACGACTTCGGTTTAAAAGATGATGTTAAATAAGTCATTTTGTAATCATTATTCATGTCGCAAAATTAGCATTAGCATGCTTTGCTAGTGCTTTAGCCACATCCACAAAACAGTGGATTAATGAAGTACTTCACTTTACGACTCAATCAAAGCCACATTAAAGAGCTGCGTGTTGACTCTAATTGTTTTTATGTCAGTCTATAAGCAGATATGCTTGCAGCGTGTTCATGGAGTGATTCCACAAACTTGAGCTCACGTTCCTCAAATTCCTTTACGCAATGCCAGCTATTGGAACACGACCAGATGTTAAATTTAACACTAATTCCAACATATGGCTGCTTCAAAACTCATGCATCACAATTACGGATCTAGACTAACAACAAGTTTGGACACAAGGTGCCGTATTTGGCTCTTATTGTGTCTGTGGTTTTGCGTTCAGCAGGTTTTGTTTAAATGAAACACGTCTCAAGGTCTTATTCGCTCAAATTGCATTGGAATGATATATTTTTGGGAAACGTTTCAGGGAGGTAAAATCACATGAAATGAAGTGTATTTTACAGGTGCATCACAAAAAAATGTCCCTGGTGGTCAATTGGTTTTCTGTTGGCAAATTAAATCACGTAAGACAAAAAAAGTAGCAACTACTCATTAAAAAGATTTAAAACCCAAATATGTCACCACAAAGACTGAAATAACCTCAAGATAACTTCCTTCTCATTAAAAAAGCTATTTTTTGTCTTTGGACCATTATAATCTAAAGCAATAATTATAGTAGATTGAGTAGAATCTTTTTGTCAGTGTGGGCATAAGTCGCATCGAAGATGACACATGAGTCTTGCTTCAGACAGTTAGTCAATGTGTTGTATATACATAGATAATCAATTAGAAAATGAAAATAATTAAATCTGCAAGCGGCAATTAATGACCCTTCGCCAACCCTTTTTTGGAGTTTGCCTTGGAATTCACCCAAAATGGCAGAAAGGTGTATGGAGCCACGTCTTAAAACTCCTTGCCGTAGTCTGATTTCTTGCCAAACTGTCAACCGTCGTTAGATGGTGGTAATTCCACATGAAACAAAGGGTAAACTGCCAACAAAAAACAAGAAGAAGATGTACTCCTTCTCCCACCCCTACTAGTTGGAGCCACATCAACGCAGGCAGGCGCTGCCTCCTAGCGGCCGGAGGGATTCTCTTCAAATTGGTCCGGTGGAAAATCATAAAAACCGGACATTTTCATGAATTTATGAAACCCGGCCGGACCCTCCGGAGAGCACATAATAAGAGGACATGTCCGGGCAAAAGAGGACGTTTGGTCACCCTAATGTAATATACAGAAAAGGGGAAAAAAAGCTATAGCTACTGAAAAGATTAAAGTATTGATAAAAGGCTGTATACAATAATTTGATTATTGTTATGCAGGCTGTTTTTTTTTTTTGTTTCCTCCTTTTATTCCCTTTATTGAATGTGGATGAAGAATTCGAAACTGGATGAAACTGGATAAAGACTCTGGATAAAGACTCTTCCAATGGATGAAGATGGCGAGCCTATGCTCGGAAACCAACTGATTGGAATTTAGACGGACTGTCTGGTTGGAATTTTTTTTTTTTTTTTTTGTATATCCATCCATCCATCCATCCATTATCTTCCGCTTAGTCCGGGGTCGGGTCACGGGGGCAGCAGCTTTAGTAGGGAAGCCCAGACTTCCCTCTCCCCAGCCACTTCAGCCAGCCCCTCCGGCGGGATTCCAAGGCGTTCCCAGGCCAGCCGAGCGACATAGTCTCTCCAGCGTGTCCTGGGTCGACCACGGGGCCTCCCGCCGGTGGGACATGCCCGGAACACCTCTCCAGGGAGGTGTCCAGGAGGCATCCGAACCAGATGCCCGAGCCACCTCAACTGGCTCCTCTCAACGCGGAGGAGTAGAGGCTCGACACCAAGCCCCTCCCGGATGACCGAGCTTCTCACCCTATCTCTAAGGGAGAGGCGGGACACCCTGCGGAGGAAACTCATTTCGGCCACTTGTATCCGGGATCTTGTTCTTTCGGTCACGACCCACAGCTCGTGACCATAGGCGAGGGTAGGAACGTAGATAGACGGGTAAATCGATAGCTTCACCTTTTGGCTCAGCTCCTTCTTCACCACAACGGACCGGTGCAGAGTCCGCAACACTGCAGACCCTGCACCGATCCGTGAACAAGACCCCAAGATACTTGAACTCCTCCACTTGGGGCAGGATCACATCCCCGACCCGGAGAGGGCATGCCACCCTTTTCCGGCGGAGGACCATGGTCTCGGATTTGGAGGTGCTGATCTTCATCCCAACCGCTTCACACTCGGCTGCGAACCGCCCCAGTGAGAGTTGGAGGTCATGGCTTGATGAAGCCAACAGCACCACATCATCTGCAAAAAGCAGAGATGCAATGCTGAGGCCACCAAATCGGACACCCTAAACGCTTCGGCTGTGCCTAGAAATTCTCTCCATAAAAATTATGAACAGAATCGGTGACAAAGGGCAGCCTTGGTGAAGTCCAATCCTCACTGGGAACGAATTCGACTTACTGCCGGCAATGCGGACCAGACTCTGACACCGGTCGTACAGGGACCGAACAGCCCTTACCAAAGGGCTCGGTACCCCGTACTCCCGGAGCACCCTCCACAGGACTTCCCTAGGCACACGGTCGAACGCCTTCTCCAAATCCACAAAACACATGTAGACTGGTTGGGCAAACTCCTATACACCCTCGAGGACCCTGCTGAGGGTGTAGAGCTGGTCCACTGTTCCACGGCCGGGACGAAAACCACACTGCTCCTCCTGAATCCGAGATTCGACTTCCCGATGGACACTCCTCTCCAGCACCCCTGAATAGACTTTACCGGGGAGGCTGAGGAGTGTGATTCCTTTATAATTGGAACACCCCCCCCGGTCCCCCTTTTTAAAAAGGGGGACCACCACCCCGGTCTGCCAATCCAGAGGCACTGTCCCCGATGTCCACGCGATGTTGTAGAGGTGTGTCAGCCATGACAGCCCTACAACATCCAGAGCCTTTAGGAACTCGGGTATGTATTTTTGTATATATCGCCAGCTTAAATTGTAAATAGTTGTGTATTAATATATAGGGCTGTCAAACGATTACAATTTTTAATCGAGTTAATTACAGCTTAAAAATTAATTAATCGTAATTAATCGCAATTAATCGCAATTCAGACCATCTCTAAAATATGCCATATTTTTATGTAAATTATTGTTGGAATGGAAAGATAAGACACACGACGGATATATACATACAACATATGGTACATAAGTACTGTATTTGTTTATTATAACAATAAATCAACAAATATGGCATGAACATTATTAACATTCTGTTAAAGCGATCCACGGATAGAAAGACTTGTAGTTCTTAAAAGATAAATGTTATAGTTACAAGTTATAGTAATTTTATATTAAAACCCTCTTCATGTTTTCGTTTTAATAAAATTTATAAAATTTTCAATCAAAAGTAGAGGTAATATAATAAGAAGAAGAATAAAAATAACAATAATAAAAATAGAGTGAACATTTTTACGTGTATTTTGCATAGCTATTTTGATATGGAATGCCAGTTCATTTTGCATTGTTGTTTAACTGTGTGTCAGAATAGGGCCTCATTACTATAGACTGAAGTGCTTTTCTTTATGTGAACATTTTTTTTTTTTTTGGAGAGATAGGAATATTATTTTTGTTGTGCTTTCACTAAACAATACTTACAGTGGGGAGAACAAGTATTTGATACACTGCCAATGGGTTTTCACACTTGGTTTTCCCATTGGCAGTGTATCAAATACTTGTTTTCCCCACTGTATGTTTGTTGTGAAGGAGTTGCCAATAAATGGCGCGGTCCAAAGAACGCCTGTGTCCACTCGCCTTTACTGTATAACATATATCTGTACATATCTTACCCAAAATACTACAAGGGACACATAATTGCCACTAAAAGAAAGAAAACTTACCGAAATATGTGTGGAGCACAAATAGCAATTTGCATTGCATTGTGAATGCAGCATAAACGTCTCACAACTACTAATTCTCCCACGTTTAGAAGAAATAACATGAGTATGGAACGGCGCTGCCCCCAAGCGGCCGGTGGCATTCTCTTCACTCTTAATGTCCATAAACGACCTCATTGTAATCTGTTTGAGGCAATATGCGAGATGGTCATTCACCCAAGCGCCAGCAGAGGGCGGCAAAACTCCATAACAACAAGGGAGCGTTTCACTGTACTGTCATTTAAATCTGTCTGAGCGGGACATCTGCGTTAATTGCGTCAAATATTTTAACGTGATTAATTTTAAAAAATTAATTAACGCCCGTTAACGCGATAATTTTGACAGCCCTATTAATATATTTTGTTACTCATCTGGACTCCAGTTATTTCAGTTGCTAAACATTATTTTTCTTATTGTAATATCCGAGAACGTAGTTCTCTGCCCAAACACAATTGCAGTCACAACCGCACCCCCATCTCGAAACGGGGGTTACACTAGGTTTAAAAATAATCCAGAGAATTTGATCATTCGTGAATGTACGTGACTATAAACCATTTCTCTTATTGTATTTCTGTCAGCAACATGTTGATGTCAATTGCCAAAGTGTTTACATCCAAATGAGAGAGCTGCACATACAATTCTCCCCTTGAAAGATGATTGACTCGAGCAGCCGTGTTGTTTTTAATCTTCAAGTCCGTCGAGGAGAATCTCCCTGTCCGCTACTTTTCCGGCTCATAGCCACTTGACCATCAATCAAGTCATATCAGCGACGAGTCTCTAAAGTTTGCCGGAGCTAAATGCGACTCATTCATCACATCGGCGAGAGAGGCCTTATGCCTGAACCGTCTAGAAAATGTTCTTGTCAGAAGAAGGATACCATCTATATGCAGAGGCTCTTCGAGTGCACTTGATTCGTTTGTGAGGTCCTTCAGAAAAATACTGAAGAGTGACTGAGTGATGCAAGAGGAATTTCCTGAGTGGCGGGGGGAAAAAAATCAAAAGGTGTAGAGCAGGAAAAGACAAATGGAGGAGACTCGCAGATAACATCGCTGACTGATAGATTCTCGCGGCGAGCAAATTGGGCTTACGGGCCAAGGGTGACTCAGTCCAAGTCGTGAGTGACGGGCAGCCGCGACGTTATCTATGATCGTCGAAGGGCAAAGTGGACTTGGACTGAATTGCCTCATGATAAAGATACTCATTTGTAAGTACACTGCACAAATCAATAATCACTTACAATTGATTCCAAATGGATCAGTTTGCTTAATCGGTAAGATGGGAATAATATTCCTTTACTGACCCATACAAGTTTTGTATAACCGCACTCTCAAATTTGTCCTCATAGGCTAGGTTCATAACGTAGGTCTCAATGCAAAAATCCAATTTTTCCGTGTTTTTTCGACTCGAGTGAAGCATTAACTTGACAGTCTGAACAGGACAGGTTGCGTAAAAGGGAACCATTTCAAATCCGATCCAGGTCACTTTCGAATGTGGTTAAAATCCGATCTGGGCCACAGTTTTCCAGAATGTCGCTACGGTCTGAACTGTCAAGTCCACCAAATCGGAGTTCATACAGCAATTTTACATCAGCAAAGAGCATGAGAGCGTAGCGTAGAGATTAGCTTTAGCCCCTAGCTTGAACTCGGCTTTTAGGGAAGAGGCTGGCTTGACAACAGTCATTAAACGTATCCACGATAGAAAGACTTGTAGTTCTTAAAAGAAAGATTATGAGTAAATAATTTATTAAAACCCCTCTTGATGTTTTCGTTTTTATACAATTTGTAAAATTAGTTTAACTAGTAGGTCCCCATTGCTGTTGACGTCGCAGGGTGGTGATGTCACTTGGCTCCTTCCAGAGTATGACTCTAGCGACATAAACATGTCATTTGTTCACCCCTTTCAATTTGAACCCGAGAGGAACATTAATGAGCACAACAGCACTGTCGATATTTCACAAAACGAGCAGCAAAAGCAAAATGAACAGGTAAGACGGGATGACACGAGGCGAGAGTAGGACAAAACCGGTGTTCTGCCAAAATGTACTACTGTACACCGGTGAAACGTCTACAAGAGGCGAAGTTGACACCCAAAATACTACCATGCACTTTCAGCTTGTTGTGTTTTGATGCATACAGACAGAACATACTAAAGATGCGTTATGAAAATGCTTAAACATAGTAATATCAAATAAAGGCGCTATGCTATGTGACTAATGTAGTTAATTCAATTCAATTCAATTCAATTTTATTTGTATAGCCCTCAATCAAAACAGAGGTCTCAAAGGACTTTACAGAGGCAATATGATACACAATTAGAAATGAAGCAACAAAGATGAATAAATACATTTCAAGTCCTGGGTATCCCCTATCCTTATGACCCTCCATGCCGGCAAGGAAAAACTCCAAAAACTCCAGAGTCAATTGGGAGAAAAATGAGAAACCTCGGGGAGTACCACAGTCAGGAGAGATCCACTCCCAGGACGGATAGACAGGAACCCCAGAACTGCTAATGGAAAATAGCAGGCGAAATTACAGTCCGTAGAAATGCAGTGGAGTAAAGGAGCAAGAAGAGGTCCATCTTAGCCAGATGAGACGGGGGTAGCAGCGAGGACGTCTATCCAGCCAGGGGTCCGGACAGTCAAGAGGCTGCAGCTGAAAAATAGCCCCTCCCCAGAGGGGAGGGGGGAAAGGGGACACCGGGTGACTAGTGATGAAGAGACTAGACAACTAGATATTAACATTGGAAAATATAAATAAAGTAAGACAAGTGGTAGGTAGAGTAAGAAAAGGAGATAGAACTCAGCGGCTGTACTTCCCTCAGCATTATAGCTTCTAGTGCAGCTTAGACTAAACTGTGAGTCTACTCCGACTTCAACTAGCCTAACCATAAGCTTTGTCGAATAGGAACGTTTTTAATCTAATCTTAAATGTGCAGACTGTCTCGGCTTCTTTAATACTAGCTGGAAGCTGATTCCATAAAACAGGGGCTTGGTGGCTAAAGGCTCTAGCTCCGACAGTACTTTTAGAAACCCTGGGAACTACCAGTAGACCTACATTCTGAGATCGGAGTGTTCTGTTGGGGCGGTATGGAACAGATAAACCATCTGCTTTAAAGCTACCACAAGAAAACACAATGCTTAAAAGTATGAGAGGGAAACACATGCAAAAAGTATTTTGAAAAAGTAATAAAAGGCTCAATAAAAACACAAATAGTGAGTACTTGCCGCTTTGAACAACCGACCGATGTGCGCATGTGGTGGACGTCTCACTAAGTAGAAGGAATTGGAGTAACCCGGTAGTGTTTGTCTAGTGACAGTGACAAACTACGTCATCACCCCGAGCGTCCATTGCGCCCATAAAACATGGCGCCCTCCGTAGGTCAAAACATGTACAAAATATTATAGATTTTTTAAAATCAATGGCAATATTTTATTTTTCTGTTTCTAATAACATATATTAGTGAAAAAAAAAACAATTGTGGCTTAATGGAACGTTTAAGGTGCACCTGCACAAAATGTAGGCGCACCCACATTTTTCATTTAACGCCATACTTTTAATCACTCTCCATAACATTCATCTCTAGATCAGTGCTACTCAATTGTTTTCTGGTATGCCCCCCCCCCCCCCGTCCGCAGCTCCCACATGTTGTCTATGAAATGGACTGTCAAACATGTGGGGCGCCATGGTTTGTCGTCCTTCTCAAATCCAAAATTTTTCCAGACATCTGATGTCGAGTTCTTTCTTAGCCGTTTCACGACACTGAAAAAAATGACTGGTGGATTTACTTGATGAAATCATTGTAACAATTTTCTCTTACTTTTATTAAGTAAATTTTACTGCTTGTGAACTGAACTTAATATTGCAAGCAGTAATTTGCACTTTTATCAATTAAATTTTTTATCAAGTAAATTTTACTGAACTTCATTTTGCAAGCAGTAAAATGTATTATTTTACTGCTTGTGAACTGAACTTCATACTGCAAGCAGTAAAATGTACTTAATAAAAGTAAGTGCAAATTGTTACAATGATTTTATCAAGTAACTCCACCAGTTATTATTTTCAGTGTATTATCCAACTCCATCACGTTCACTTGTAGCATTAGCGTTATCATTAGCATACCGGTTGATAGCAACGGGCTTGTTTGTTTGATTTCCTGATAGTCACGCGACTTCACTCGTAAGCACATTCGCTGTGCTTGCTGTTATATCGTCCATACCAATGTTGAGACCTAAATTATGCCCTTGGCATGCGGGTCAGTTTGCTCAGCGAGTGTCAGACTGTGAATTAGTGTGCGTGTGTGATACTTGAATGGGCTCAATGGACAAAGGCAGTCTGAACGGACACGTCAAAAAAATCAGATATGACAAAAAATCGGAATTGTGCATCAAGACCTGCGGTCTGAACCTAGCGTTAGTCATATTTTAGGGGCAGATTACATGGCGACTCTGCGACACAAAGACGCAATGATCGAGTAGCGGAATTGCCTCGCGTGCATATGGTGTCGGCGAAGACGAAAAATTCTGAATCTTGCCTCCAAAGTGGAAGAATTCGATTTGGGGGTACTGAGGGAGGCTTGCTCTGCATGCATATCAAAAGCTCCTGCTGCGCGGTACCCGCGCCGATAACATCAGGACTCGTACATGTCACATTGGCCGTGCGCAGCGGTGCTATTAAACATTAAAAACAGCAGATGGCGGAACGTCGGCTTTATTTTCTGTTTTAATAATATTTTTTTAATTTAAATTAGGGCTGTCAAACGATTACAATTTTTAATCGAGTTAAGCACAGCTTGAATTTATCGTAATTAATCGCAGTTCAAACCATCTATAAAATATGCCATATAATTCTGTAAATTATTGTTGGAATGGAAAGATAAGACACAAGACGGATATATACATTCAACATACTGTACATTAGTACTATATTTCTTTATTATAACATTAAATCAACAAGATGGCATTAACATTATTAACATTCTGTTAAAGCGATCCATGGATAGAAAGTATTGTAGTTCTTAAAAGATAAATGTTAGTACAAGTTATAGAAATTTTATATTAAAACCCATCTCAATGTTTTCGTTTTAATAAAATTTGTAAAATTTTCAAACAAAAAATAAACTAGTAGTTCGCCATTGTTGATGTCAATAGTTACACAATGCTCATGTTGCTGAAACCCATAAAATCAGTCGCTCCCAAGCGCCAGCAGAGGACAACAAAACACCCAAAAACACAAGTGACAAGTGGATATGACACTGTGCTGTCATTTTAATCTGTTTGAGCGGGGCATGTGCGTTAAATGCGTCAAATATTTTAACGTGATTAATTTAAAAAATTAATTACCGCCTGTTAACGCGATAATTTTGACAGCCCTAATATTTTTGTATTTGAAGAACATTTTTTGTTCAATTTTCACACTACTACCTGTAGGCGACTTTTGTCTTGCCAAACTTTGACCTTTATGTCTTCATTAAAGGATCAATCTTTTTTTCAGTGAGACAAATATATTTTTGTACATTCAACATAATTAGGGAGGGTCTTAGCTTTCATATGAGCCATCTCTGAAACCAATTGAATAATTAAAAGGTTATTAGCAATTGTCTCTACAAAATGGATAAGCGACAAGACTTTTGTCAGGGACTGTATGTAAAGAAGATTCACATAGTGAATACACACTGCTGTTTGGTCATCTGCTGTGCCTCAAAGTGATAAAAGCAGAGGACTAACGGCGGTAATAAGACGTAATGAAGTTCATGACAAGATGACCACAGGCTCATTATCCTTTTTCTCTGTCGGCTTAAAAGTGCACTTGTCCCCATTTTCACCTCCCTTTGCCTCCTTGTGTCTGCACTCACTGTCCCACTAAACTGCCTGTAAAAGCCTCCACCAGATGGCTCAGCAAAAATGATCTGAAGTGTTTGTGTGTGTGTTTGTGTGTGAAAGTGAAAACTGGTTTTTACATCAATCTTGAAAGCTGCACTGAGAACCAAAGACATGAACACAGACTTTTAATCAAGCATGTAAGTGCATTATGCTTAAAACCGGCAAGATATTTAAATTTTACTGTTAATAGCATTTTGCCATCAACATCTAAGAGTTGGCTTTATTGCTTAATTAAATCCATGATGAACATTCATTGTGAAAACAAGGCATTTATCATTTGTACTCAATACTTGTACCAGGTGAGACTTCTCCATGAAGTTGGCCCCCGTCAGACACAAATTTTTATATAAAAACTAGGGCTGTCAAAATTATTCCGTTAATGCGCGGTAATTAATTTTTTAAATTAATCACGTTAAAATATTTGACGCAATTAACTCACATGTCCCGCTCAGAAAGTATTCTGCCTTTTGGTAAGTTTTACAGCAAGACTTTTTTTGCTGTCCAACAGCGAACTCTTGTGGTCGCTTTGCGACATGGTTTATTGTTTTCTTTCCAGTTCATTATGGCTGCACGATGTCTCGGGCTGATAATGTTGTGCTTATATGATCCTTGGACAAGATTTGTCCGTAAGTATGGTTGTTGTAAAGAATGTACATATTATGTTAGTAAGCGAAATGTTATATTTTTTGTATGAGACGCTTTTTGTATATGTTTAGTGAACCTGTATAGCGTGCTAAGCTAACGTTGTTGCTAATGCAATGCTTGTGTACTTTTTTTGTAGTTTTACGACGGTCTGAAGAGGACAATAGTGTGAGGCCATTTTATTAATAAATCAGATGAAAAAGGAAGAAGTCTAATTATTAAGGCGTCGTTCACTAGCTGTCTAGCTTTGGAAGAAGTAGACGCTTCACAGTGAGGACAGCATAGACAGATTTAAATGACAGTAGAGTGAAATGCCCACTACAGTCCTTTTGTACCGTATGTTGAATGTATATACCCATCTTGTGTCTTATCTTTCCATTCCAACAATTTATTTTACAGAATATATATATAATTTACAGAAAAATATGGCTTATTTTATAGATGGTTTGAATTGCGATTAATTGCGATTAATTACAATTAATTAATTTTTAAGCTGTAATTGACTCGATTAAAAATTTTAATCGTTTGACAGCCCTAATAAACCCGAAATTAAAATTGAAAAATGCCTCCCGCGAATGTCATTTCGCTGTCAGTCAAAAAAGGATTCAGCTTCAGATAGATCATTCAATCATCATGCAGAGAAGCAGAGAGAATTCCGGCAGCCTTTGGAGCCTCTTTTTAATTGGCTAAAGCCTTACAATCCCTCTCTCAACAATTAGAAATACCGTGGGAAGCAATGTGGGGAAGAAAGGTAGTAGTTGATCTTTTTCTTAACACCCTATGTTATTTCCTAACGCAGAGAAGATATATCAATTGGTGCCACTACGCACAGTCATGGTTGCACTTCCCATCATGCATTTGGGCAGAACAGTTAAATGGCTACAGTATCATTTACTGAAAGCTCAACAAATACACTAGATGGCAATATTTAGTCACAATATACAAAGTCACATTTATCCTTTAAGAATTACAAGTCTTTCTATCCGTGGATCCCTCTCACAGAAAGAACGTTAATAATGTAAATGCCATCTTGAGGATTTATTGTCATAATAAACAAATACAGTACTTATATACTGTATGTTGAATGTATATATTCGTCCGAGTTTGATTCATTTTTTTCTTAATGCGTTGCCAAAATGTATATGATCGGGAAAAATTATCGGGAATGATTGGAATTGAATCAGGATTTAAAAAAAAGCAATCGGATCGGGAAACTCGGCAAACTAAAACGATCGGGAGCAAAAAAACATGATCGGAACAACCCTGAATTGAATATGTTTTTACATGAACGTGATCGCCATTTTAATGAATTAATGACACATTTAATAACAAATGTTTGCATTTAAATTAGTGTTGCACCGATACCATTTTTTGGCCCCGATACCGATACCTGGCTGTGCAGTATCGGCCGATACCGATACCATACCGATACCACCCCGTTTATATATATATATATATATATATATATATATATATATATATATATATATATATATATATTTTTCCTCTTAATTTTTTTTTTTTTTTCTTTCTCCAAAGAGCTACATAATTGGATGTGAAATCATTGCTATCAAGGCTTTGCCAGGCTGTTGCTTACCTTTGCAAAATAGGAAAAAGTACACTAAACCCTAGTAGACAATAGTTGAATAAACCTTTGGCTCTCAAAGGCCAAAATAGTGCTAAATTTGTGAAATTAATAAAACATGTATAAGAAGTAAGAAAGTAAAAAATTCATAATAATAAACTCTAGAGCTGAAACGAGTACTCGAGCAACTCGAGTAACTCGAGTTTAAAAACTGATCCGAGTAATTTTATTCACCTCGAGTAATCGTTTATTTTGACAGCTCTAAGCATCACGTTTTGCTAGGACTACTTTTAATGCGGGACAACGCGCTGTCACGTGTGGAGAGGAAGAAGGGGGAAAAAAAAAAAAAACTTACCGCAGCCGACAGCCGCCACAAACGACGCCGACGTTGCTAAATACTAGCCCGCACAATGCTACATTGGTAACAGGCAGCGTCTGGCGCGTCTCATAGAGATCACATGTATGTTGAACTAGATGCGAAATGACAGACTCTGCCGCGTCTGGGCAGCGTTTGTAAACAGCCGCCATCTTAAAGCAGTACAGCGCTAAGGGCTAATAAAGAGCGCTAATAAAGAGCGCTAAGCGCTAATAAATAAGATTAACGTTACTGTCGCTACTAGCTCACGGAACGTTAGCCCTGCGGAGGGCTAGGTTTCAGTTAATTATGACCACTGTCGATGCGTGGCTAACGTGTCTTACATACAGGCTTTAACATAACATAGCATTGTGGAGTGATGAGGGTGTAAAATAAAAACTTAATCATGCTAACTATCAATTTTAGCTCAGTAGTCATTGCTGGATAAAACACCAAGTAGCACTGGTCCCTAATGTGCTCCAATACAGCCTGTATCATACATTTATTTTGAACACTGCAAAAACTCAAAATCCTATCAGGACTTACAGTTTAGACTAACTTAAAACTTAACTAGAACTTAAAAATGGCTTGACACAAAGAGAAATTCAATTGAAACACGTGGGAAAAAAATCCTAACTTTTAAGTGATGTGTGTTATCAAGCGTAACGGCATTTTTAGGTAAGATATATATATATATATATATTAATAAGATCTAAAAGTTTTTTGAGTGATAGCAGTGAATTAGTCTTTTTTTTTAATTCTAGTTACACCTGAGATGCAATTGTTGGCTGTTTTCAACAATATACAACGAAAATAAAGACATTGATTGACTGAAAATGGTTCAAGATTAGATGAAATGTCTTGTTTTCTCATGTATATGTATAATTGCTCTTCACCTAAAAATATATTTGTTTTATCTGATTACTCGATTAATCGATAGAATTTTCAGTCGATTACTCGATTACTAAAATATTCGATAGCTGCAGCCCTAATAAACTCTGAATGAACTGAATAAACTTTTTTAAACCTCTCAAAGTCCAAACAGTGCAATTTTCATGAAATTATTGTCACATTCTGCTGCTGGTTAGATTGTGTTTTGTTGCTGGGCGTGGGGGCGTGGCACTTGAATCCAATGCAGGCTCATCAACGCAGCATTTAAGCACGGGTGATCTCAGAGAAGGCTGCCGAGATATTTGCCTTGCTGATCGCAGTTTGACATCTGGCACAATAATCTCACTACATTTGCTTGTTACGCCCCTGCATTGGGTTTTTCTGTTAGTGTGCTGCTCTCGTTTGTAACCGCTGCCTATCGTCTTAGGTAACCTTCGAGTTTGTCCGTCGACCTGCTGTCACGGACTCCTTTTGTTATTTCTACTATCCTGCGATCGCGTGTTATTTTTTGTTTGCAATCATTAAACCCTTTTATGTATCCCCCGCTTGTTGTCTGCTTCGAGGTTCAACCTTGTTTCCGCATTTGCAGACGCTAACAATTCTAAGTAATAATAATTGACCACAGCATCCCGTCTCTCCTTTTTTTCGGGAGGTGGGAGTCCCTTATTTCTATTCTGAAAGGTGGCAACCCTACTTTGGAAACACTTCCCAAATTACTGCGGCATTTCTTTCAGTAAAAGACAATAAAAGTGAAGTAGACGAAGTGAACTGACCAGAGATTGTTGCTCCGGTCCAACGGCCTTCTTCCTCTGGATAGCAGTCCTGCTCTTGCAGGCTCAAACTCGTTGTGTTCGTTCACGTTTCGTCTTCAAATGTTTGATCAAGTTCGAGGTATTGAAACTGGCCGATTTAACTCCACATCTCCAAACTTTCAGGCTGCAAATCTTGCATGCAGCCATTGATTTTAATCGACGGGATTTCTATTTGGAAATATTTCCCGACCGCCGCCATATTTCCTGGTTTGTTTTTCGTCCATATGAAAAAGCCCCCTTTTGATTGGTCAGGAGTGGCTATTGGCCCGCTCTCATTGGTCTGGAGCAGGCCAATAGCGATAGCTGCTTGGTGTTCACGTGTCATCACACAACACAGAGACAGAGTGTAGTGAGCGCCAGGAGGAGAAAAAGTCTGTGGTCAAATGTTATAATAATGGACCGGTAAATGGTATCGGCGCCGTCTTTGTTGGTACTCGCCGATACCGATACCACCATTTCGGGCCGGATCGGCGCCCCCTGCCGATACTAGTATCGGTATCGGTGCATCTTTAATTTAAATCCGTGGCACTTTTAGTCCCCCATACCACAGGACTTTGAAATAATTAATTCCATAATTAATGGTGTATCTATTTAATTAACCTTGGCACTTTTAAGCAAGGCACATTTATTTGAAAAGCACAATTTAACACAAGCGTTGTTCTACATGTACATTTTTAAAAAATTTTATTTTATTTTAAACATTGACACATTTTTAAAACGATACCTCGATTCTTGGCAGGAGCATATCGATAACCTTTTGGGATACAAAGTATCACGAAATGCCACCGTTTCGATATTTTGTCGCACCCCTATTTAAAAGGATGTGAAATTTTTAGAGTCACTTTTATTTGCACATTTACAACATTACTTAGCAACTTAAATATTTTATTTTTAGATAAGACGTTTTGGACCTGATTGTTTGAATTAGATCCAAATCCAGAACTAAATATTTAATTTAAATCTTTAATTTATATTCTATATCCTAAATGTGAAATCAGAATACGGTCGGAACGAAATATTTAGCTTAATATGCAAATTCACATGACTGGAGACCGGAAGTAACAAAATAAAAACTGGTGGAGCAGCTCAGACTGTCTGTTTATGTTGCTTGAAAATGAAAAAAAAAAAAAAAACTACTAGTCTTTGTGATAATAACAATATATAGGTAAAATACATATTTAGGAGAAACTATTTAAAGAGTATTTTGTGTGCTCCAGCTTTTATTTTGTTACTTTCGGTCTCCAGTCATGTGAATTTGCATATTAAACTAAATATTTAGTTCCAACCGTTTCCAGATTTAGCATTTAGGATATAGGATATAAATTTAAGATTTAAATTAAATATTTAGTTCTGGATTGAAACATTCAGGTCCAAAACTTAAAAATGAATTTTTAGGTTGCTAAATAATGTTTAAAGAAAAAGTGACTCTAAAAATTTCACTCCACGTTTTCAACACCGTGTGGCGCTAAATGTGAGAATATGTTGTTGTAATTTTCAGCATGTGCCGCTTAAAAACGGCGCCCCATATGCCACTGCCCTAAAAGTTTGAAGTTGCCTTTACTTACTTATACTCAGTTTTACAGTGACTTATTGGCACGTTAATAAAACTTTCATTTCAAGTAGGTGTGCTCAGCAGATGCATTAAAGGTTGTATGAAGCCTTGTTGTTGATTTACACTTAAATGCCGCACTTAGAGAAAAAACGGTAGCGGATCGACCTTCCGTCGCCCACATCTTGTACAACAGATGTCTATCAAGCACGTCCTTGCCAAAGTCATCTCCTCTTGCCTGCCATCAGCAAACTAATGACTGTCTTGTCTGCATGGCTTCACCTCTTTCCTCATATGTCTGCACAGATCTCTATCTCCGTGGGAATAAAGCCATTTTAGCATTGCATGTTTTTTAATATCCCTCCCCCGGCGTCCTCCTATAAATATTTATTCAAGATGTGCCATTAAGATGGGCCAAAGTGGAAGGCGAGCAAACACCTCTTTGTTTAACTTCACTAAAACACTTGTAGTTGGAGGCCAAATGGCAATGTGGGTAAAGAAGCGGGCATGGTTTCGCATCATGGAGGAACATTTCATTTTATGGTCGCAGAGCTTTTCCTGTCAAGGAGACAATGAGCAGAACTTTTAATAAATCAGGGGAGAAATGAAGAACAGTTTCTAAGTGGGGAACCGTTTTTATCATTAATTAAAGGTAGAGGTGGGTAGTAACGCGTTAGATTTACGCCCTCACATTTACTTGAGTAACTTTTTGAGAAAAATTTACTTAGAGTAGTTTTACCATGCAATACTTTTTACTTTTACTCATAAGCTGAGTTTGACTTTTGTGGCAGGGGGGCCAAAACAAGTTGATGTTACATTGATATATACATTCAACATAAGTACTGTATTTGTTTATTATGACAATAAATCCTCAAGATGGCATTTACATTATTAACATTCTTTCTGTGAGAGGGATCCACGGATAGAAAGACTTGTGACGTTGTATATTGTGACTAAATATTGCCATCTAGTGTATTTGTTGAGTTTTCAGTAAATGATACTGTAGCCATGCCCAAAGGCATGATGGGAAGTGTAACCATGACTGTGCGTAGGGCTACCAATTGATATATCTTCTCTGCGTTGGGAAATAACATAAGGTGTTAAGAAAAAGATCAATTTCTTCCTTGCTTCCCCATATTGTTTCCCATGATATTTCTAATTGAAGGGGGAGGGGTTGTAAGGCATTAGCCAATTAAAAAAAGGCCCCAAAGGCTGCCAAAATTCACTCTACTCATTTTATGCTGCCTTTTATCTCTCTATATAGGTAAAATGGCGCCATTACAGATTAAGCGCGACAATGCATGAGTGGGTTGTGCAGCGCATGCATTAATTGCGTTAAATATTGTAACGTGATACATTTTTTAAAAAATTAATTACCGCCGTTATCGGGATAAATTTGATAACCCTACCTTAAGCCTAAACTAAAGATTCTGGATGAGTGTAACATATTATGTCTGTAACGTTAAATACAATTAGAAAACGATTTAATTAAAAAAAAAAAAAAAAAATAAATAAAAAATAAAAAAAGGTATGGCCGATATTTTTTTGCCGATTCCGATACTTTGAAAATGACGTGATCGGACCCGATCAATCGATTGGGACATCTCTAGTAATTACTGATGGATTATGACAAATTCTGTCTGAATGATTGACGACGAATTGAACACTCTTATGAACTTAGAAATCCTTCTATTCGGATGTCCATAAAAGTACTCTCCTAATCAAGCAAAGTCCTCCAATTATGTTAATTAATAGGACATTGAAGTCCAAGTGTTTAAATTTTTTCCCCCCTCAATGATTCAACTGTTAAAATCCAAGCAATCGTTAATTGGCTAGATTTCAAGCGTCCTATCAAAAATAAATTACCTGTCTGCCGTGAACTCTGTCACCCCACCCTCAGGCAGCTTCTCTTTCCTTAATGGTGCAGTCGCTCCTTTCCAGGGGAAAAAAAAAGGCCTCAAGTCATAAATTAGGCGACATAAAAATTCAGCCATCCGCCCTCAAAAAGGTTCAAGCGAAGGGAGAGGTGACCGTAACTTCTTCCGTGCAACACAAAAGCTAACAGCAGAAAGTTCTCATTCAGTGGGCTTTTGCCAAACTCGTTAATGTTCACATTATTCAGGGTGAACAATTACCTCCGTGCCCTCTGGCTCTGCCTACACATCATTTGTCAGTTGAAGGAAGCTATCTGAAATTGTATGCCCCCCATCATGGCCGTGACTCATCCCAAACCCACCGCTTTACAATATATTAATTGACTCAATGCTGCACTCAAGAAAGAGAGGTGTTTGAAATTTGGGCTGCAGCTATCGAATATTTTAGTAATCGAGTAGAGCAGTGCTTCTCAATTATTTTCTGCAATGCCCCCCCCAATGGAAGACGTAAATGTTTTGCGCCCCCCCAACTCTCTGCCTCCACTGTAAATGTATCATTTGTCTTTAAGATTATTATTATAATCAGTACACCTCTGAATAACATTGTGTCCTTTTTAATATTAAAGAAAAAAACAAAATAGATCAACTTACAATAAAATACAATATGACTTCACTAACATTGTTTTTTACAGAAAAGACTTCAAGCACATCAATTTGCCTAAATTAAAAAACAAACAAAAACACTTCCAAACTGTAAAAAAAAATACACTCAAGGCACATTTGTTGATCATTTGACACTGAAAAATAAAATTTAATAAAATCTAAAATATTATACATTCAAATTGATTAGCAACATTAACTTTTGAGGACAGAAAAAAACAAAAATTAATAGAACAAACATGACATTGTCATTGAGCAGAGGGACAGTTTTTATTTTTGCTGTAAATTTACATATAATTATTGATAATGAATCATCCATATATGTGTTTTTTAATATAGACCAAAAAAATGACTAAGATTACAACAAGAAATGAGAAAATGTGAAAATAATTTAAATAAGATATTTAAATCTATCTATCTATCTATCTATCTATCTATCTATCTATCTATCTATCTATCTATCTATCTATCTATCTATCTATCTATCTATCTATCTATCTATCTATCTATCTATCTATCTATCTATCTATCTATCTATCTATCTATCTATCTATCTATCTATCTATCTATCTATCTATCTATATTGTAAATGGAGAAAGAAAGGGGAATCATTAAAAAATAAAAATGGAATTTATTCTTTTTAAAAATTCTTTAAATTTTTCAAGTTTTTAAAGTCCAATTTTCTATATATATTTTTTTACGTCATACATGTTTTTTTTTTGTTTTTTTTTGTAATTTAGACCTAATTTTTTAAATTGGACAATTTTCATCCATTATCATTCCTGATTCATATTCATTTTTTTTCCATTTAATTTGATTTTGATTAAATTGAGATGTCTAAAGTCTTTATGTGACCTCTTAATTGATTTGGCATCCTTCTGTCCACTGCGAACATTTTTCGACACGGTAAACAGACTGGTCTTTCCTGGTCTCCCACTGTGCTAAAAGTCCAAGCCAAACGCTACATAGTCTTCGTCATATTTCCTCGTCTTAGCTTTCCATAACTCCAGTGTCCAGAGCGCCAATGGCACCCACTGAGTGGATGTCCAATTACACTTTATTCTAGTACAGCAAAAAACGTATGTTCCCCAAGGTCACATGCGCCACCCCTGGCATAGCTCCGCGCCCCCCTGGGGGCCCCGCCCCACCATTTGAGAAGTACTGGAGTAGAGTGATCCCTCGCTACTTCGCGCTTCAAACTTTGCGCCCTCAGTCCATCGTGGATTTTTTTTTTTCAATTAAAAAGTAAATACATAAATACAGATGAACCGATCACATAGTCTCACCCTCCCTCCTGCTGCTCTTTGTTGGTCAGGCACTGGAGTTGCTTATTAAAGTTAACGATGATTGACAGATGTTTAATGTTTGATCTTGCCAAAGATGCTTGGAAGCATAAGCGGATTTTAAGGGGGGTACAGATCGCTAAACTGTGGGTACAGTTTAGTAATCTGCAGTTTTGGGCACGTTACTTTAAAAAAGTAATTAGTTACATTACTCACTACTTCTTCCAAAAAGTAACTGAGTTAGTAACTGAATTAATCTATAGTAAAAGTAACTAGTTACCAGGGAAAGTAACTATTTCCGTTATTTTAAAAAGAACTTGTTGTATGTCAAAGAATTTGAAATTTTCTGAGCAGTATTCGAGTCAGTGGAATAGAGAAGAACAGATAGGTAGTTAACTTGTTAGGTGCTTCAGCAGATTTGAATTGCTTACCATAGATGTGGACAAAAGCTTTGCCCCGGGACATAAATTACACATTACATGCAGGTTCTTTCCTTTAATTTCGACAAACTTGAAATAGTGTCTATATCTCCACCTCTTAAAGGACAATTTTTCTTCTGAATGCTCTGCCATGAGTGCCATCCCGACCCTGTGCATCTATTTTGCGTGTGTGTGTTTGCCGCATGCGCTGTTCCGGTTTGCATGTGAAATCACCGGCTCTGATTGGCTTACAACGACACATGACTCTAACCCTCAGCCAATCACAATCACTTCCATCGCATCTCTCGAGGGGCTGCATTTAGGTAGGCTCGTTTCCCGACAATTCACGTCACCTTCAAAGCATCTGCCGTCCTCAAGATGGAAGCAGAATTATTGCTGGCTGACAGTGGGAGATGGGAACGAGGCTAGCATCAGGTGTAGCAAACGTTACCAAACTTTATAAAGCATCGTCTGATTGAATGAGCAGGGACAAACAGCTTGGAGTCAGAAGTACGTGCGCTATTCTCGAACCTGAATGTACCCCAAGTCTTGGATGACAAATCAACAGAGCAGAGAGTCGACTCGACACGGCTGGTAGGTTCTTCAATTTATTCAGAGTAAGTAACGCACCGCTTTTGACCGTCAGTAACGGTAACGACGTTGTAACGGCGGAAAAAGTAATTAGTTAGACTACCCCGTTACTGAAAAAAATAACGCCGTTACGTAACGGCGTTATTTATAATGGCGTTACTCCCAACACTGGTAATCTGTGGGTACAGTTTAGTAAACTGTGGGTACAGATTAGTAAACTGTGGGTACAGTTTAGTAATCTGTGGGTACAGTTTAGTAATCTGTGGGTACAGATTAGTAATCTGTGGGTACAGATTGCTAAACTGTGGGTACAGTTTAGTAATCTGTGGGTACTGTCAAAAAAATGCATTCACTAATGTTAATTCAGGGACCCTTTCTTGTAAAGTGTTGCTGAATTTTCACTTTTTCAGTGATTTTATTGACACAATAAAGAAAACCTTAACTGAAATAAGGGCAGTCTACGATTATGCCCTTCTAGTTGTTGATTCAAACGCTTTTTTCCCTCCCCAAAGTATAACTAAAATTCAGAATGACGATACGGTTGAAACTAAAGTACACACTGAGAGCCAATAGAATGTGATTTTTCTTAATTAGCGTGATTAAACCCCCGACTTTTAATGAGCTGTCCCCTCAAATAGGTCTGACTATGAACTGCACAGACCTTTTATACCTCACATGACCGCGACATTAGCCGTAAATTAGAAGAATCTCTACAACCGTGGCTTTGACCCAAAAGCTGCTTTGTGATGGTCCATAAAGCTCAAATCATCGCTTTAAATGAGCAAGCATTTGGAAGGACATGCGGATAGAGAATTTTTGTTTCAACTCTGCACTGAAAAAGGCTGTCAGCAATAAAAATCTCCTTTCTGTCACATGAATATAGGAAAAAGTCAACATTTTCAGGGCCGCTGCCACTAAAAGAAAGACTTTATGAAGGGATTGGATGATTTATAACATTCAAACAGCCCTCTTCCACCTTGTGTGAAATCAGTGACTGATTTATTTCTTGTTATTCAACTTTTCCCAAGGAGAACGGTTTGCTCTTTTGTGCTACTTGAATGTTGGCAATTGGTATTTTAGCACACGCTAAATACAGCGGTATGAAAAAATATCTGAACCTTTTAGAATTTCTCACATTTCTGCATAAAATCACCATCAAATGTGATCTGATCATTGTCAAAATCACACAGATGAAAATGCAGTGTCTGTTTTAATTAAAACCACCCAAACATTTATAGGTTTTCATATTTTAATGAGGATTGCATGCAAACAACGACAGAAGTGGGAAAAATAAGTAAGTGAACCCTCTGCCTAAGGAGACTTGAAGAGCAATTGAAACCAATTTTAACCAAACAATTTAAGTCAGGTGTGTGCCCAATCATTGATTGCTGGTTTAAAGCTGCCTTGCCCATTATAAACCACACACCTGGTAAGAACTGTCTTGATGAGCAGCATTCTCTGATGTGCATCATGGCTCGGTCAAAAGAGCTGTCTGAAGACCTGCGATCAAGAATTGTTGATTTTTATAAAGCTGGGAATGGATACAAAACCATCTCTATAAGTCTGGATGTTCATCAATCGACAGTCAGAGAAGTTGTCACATATCGAGAGAGTTTGGCACTGTTGCTTCTCTCCCAATGAGTGGCCGTCCACCAAAGATAACACCAAGAGTTCAGCGCAGAATACTCAGAGAGGTAAAAAAGAACCCTAGATTGTCTGCTAAAGACTTACAGATATCACTGGCACAGCTCAATATCTCTGCACACATCAACTATATGTGGCCAAAAATGGTGTTCATGAGAGGACTCCACAGAGGAAGCCACTGCTGTCTAAAAAACGTTGCTTGTTTAATGTTCGCAAAAAGGCACTTGGACACTCCACAGAACTTTTGGCAAAATATTTTGCGGACTGATGAAACCAAAGTGGAATTTTTTGGGAGTAACACACAACGTAATGTGTGGAGGAAAAATGGAACAGCTCACAAACATCGACACCTCATCCCCAACGTGAAGCATGGTGGAGGGAGCATCATGATTTGGGGCTGTTTTGCTAACTCAGGGCCTGGACAACTTGCAATCATTAATGGAAGAATGAATTCAAAGGTTTATCTGGATGTTTTGCAGGAAAACCTGAGGGTGTTTATTAGACAGTTGAAGGTAAAAAGAGGAGGGATGCTGGAACAAGACAATGATCCAAAACACACAAGTAAATCAACTTCAGAATGGTTTCAGAAGAACAAAATACACGCTCTGGAGTGGCCAAGTCAAAGTCCAGACTTAAACCCCATTGAGATGCTGTGGCATTACCTTAAGACAGCGATTCATGCCAGTTCTCCCAGGAATCTGATGGATCTACAGCAGTTTTTTTTTTTACAGAAGAATGGAGAAAGATTAGTCCTGATCGATGTGCCAGACTGATCTGCAGCTACAGGAAGCGTCTGGTTGAAGTTATTGCTGCCAAAGGGGGCACAAAATATTAAATGTCATGGTTCACTTTAGTGCTCCAACGATTAATTGATTAACTCGAGTATTCGATTACGAAAAATATTCAAATTAAATTTTGCTGCTTCAAGTATTTGATAAATTAAAGTGGCGTTGTAATGGTTTGTTTTGAACGTGTTTGCCTTTAATTTTATTGATTTCGGTGGATACACTGCTCTCTAGTCTGCCTCATTCTCACGGCTGAATCCATCTGCTCCCTGTTAAGACCAACATAAGCTGAGTTTTTGTTTGAGAAAATTTTTTTGTGTTAATGCATTCGTAATTTAGTTTAAAGGTATATTAAGCCATTTTTTGTGGGGATATGTGTCTGAACCATTTGTTTAAAAAATGTTAGTATTTTATAGCATTTAAGCTAGCGGACTTTTACAATGTAAGTTAGACAATTGTTCTTTTGCTGTACCTAGATTCTTATTTATTTATTTTCTATACCGTTTGAGGCTCAGCTAAGGTATTTTAATTTTTTATGTTCCTTATCCGATTACTCGATTATTAGAAATAACTAGTTCATCGATCGTCCACTACTAAAATAACTGATAGCTGCAGCCCTAGTTCACTTACTTATCCCCCCCTTTTGTGATTATTTGCATACTATCCTCATTAAAATATGAAAACCTATAAATGCTTGGGTGGTTTTAGTTAAAGCAGACACTGTTTTATCATCTCTGTGATTTTGACAAAGATCAGATCACATTTGAATGTGATTTTATGCAGAAATGTGAGAAATTCCAAAAGGTTCAGATACTTTTTCATACCACTATATACATTTCACCCTAAGGATTTATATTTGATCTTGACATTTAATTGGTCCTTCAAGCCGGATTGCGAAATACCTGGAGTTCCCAGAGGCAGGCTCGACATCCAGTCAAGTCCGTGCACGGCCACGGTTTGCGAGGTACTGGCCTCACCTCCGCATCTGGGGATCGAAGGTTGAAGCAAAGCCAAATGACTGAAGGCACCTCAAGGCAGGAAATTCACTCACCCAAATGTAAGAATAATACAATTTGCGGGACTGACTAATTTTAAGGGTGTCGGTGTCCTGTATGTACTTAAACTCGTTTGAGAAAGGGCACGAGCTTTCTGTAAATACAGTAAAAGACACACTCAAAGAAATAAAACGGAGTATTTTGAACTTTAAACATAGTATTTAATCAACACTTATTCATAATATTTAAGTAATACTTGTTACCTGTTTGGAAAGTTTAAATACTCCATGTACACTTTTTTGAGTGCAGGGTTATCTAGGAAACACTAAAAAACCTTGAGAATACTATCCCTATCAAGTAAAGAGACAGAGCATTAGTCTATAAGTAAGGGCGGATGGCCCATGCGCGCTATTATTGTATCGATAAACTACAGTCCCTGACAAGTCTTGTCGCTTATCCATTTTGTAGAAACAATTGCTAATAACCTGACTTTTAATTATTCAATTGGTTTCAGAAATAGCTCATATGAAAGCTAAGACCCTCCCAAATGATGTTGAATGTACAAAAATATATTTGTTTCACTGAAAAAAGATTTATCATTTAATGAAGACATCAAGATCAAATTTTGGCAAGACAAAAGTTTTGTCACCTACAGAAGGTAGTGTGAAAATTGAACAAAAAATGTACTTCAAATACAAAAATAAGTTACATAACGTAAGCAAATAAAGTAGTGGTGCTGTGAGAACCAAATTTAATATTTTTTGTACTTTACTTTATACTTACTTAGACTTCCATGGGCTTTGGCAAGGATTAATACAATCAATTGATGAAGTCATCAGGAACATCAAAGAAAGCAGTCTTGCCTGCCTCCCAGAGTTCATCAACATTCTTGGGTTTCGTCTTCCATGCTTCCTCTTTCATCCTACCCCAGACATGCTCAATTATGTTCATGTCTGGTGACTGGGCTGGCGATTCCTGGAGGATCTTGATCTTCTTTGCCTTGAGGAACTTTGAGGTAGAGAGTGAAGTCTGCGATGGAGCACCATCCTGCTGCAGAATTTGTCCCTTTTTATGGTTAGGAATGTAAGAGGCAGCTAAGATTTGTTGATATTTCAGACTACTCATGTTGCCTTCCACCCTGCAGACCTCTCGCGCACACCCCCATACTGGACGTAACCCCAGACAATGAATGAATGAATGAAATTTATTGTCATTGTCATTGTCATCATCATCAGTATCATTGACAGTTACAGAATGTGGGATAGTTTGGCCAAGAAAGAGAATCATTGACAGACACAGAATATGGAACAATTTGCCCGAAAAGACGATGACAGACAAAGGAAGACGGGAAAATAGCATATGCTTATCGGTACCCGTCCCCCGACAGCCCGGGACGCACAGTGTAGCATGTTAGTGTTGCATAGTCCATGTTTTACTCATATATCTTCTCAAAAGTCATTGATTGCCGTGGCATTGCGCAATATTGTCAATTTGAGTAGGTTCTTTGGATAGGTTGATTTTCAAGTTGGTGTAGGGAGGGGCTGGCCGGGGGTGTCATGGAGGCGCACGTCTGCTGTATCCTCTCCGGAAGATTAGTCATCATCCTCCCTTGCCCGGTTCCCGCGAGCGAGCCTTTCATGATCCCGGATCTCCGTGATGATTTTCGTGACCATTTGAGCGGTGGCATCACTTAACGCTGCTTGTTCCTTCCTCACCTGGGACAATTTGTTGCCGTTGTTACGAGCAATCTCCATTGCCTCGTTGAGTTGATGCTTCATTCTCATCGAGAATCGGTGTACCCAGAAGGGCACCAAGACGCAGCAGGAGCGCGAGCGCCATCAGAGAGCCGAAGATAAAGAGGTCCTCGACGTCCTCAATCTGGAGAGACGTTAAGCATATGGGCCTCCATTTTCCCCAGGCATCCTCCACATATCCAGATGTGAAGGTGTTAGCCGGACAATGATTTTGGTAATGATGTAACCACCAAACTTCACTGTTTTCTGAGTGAATCTCAGATCCATGCGGGCTCCAGTAGGTCTCCTGCAATTTTTCTGGCAACTCTGGTGTAATTCGATGGAAGATTCATCTGAAAATTCCACCTTTTGCCACTTTTCCAGCGTCCATCCTTTTGACAGGCTGTGGGCCTTGGCAAAAGCCACACGTTTTTTAAATTGTGTGCACCCTGAGAGATCTGCAGGGTGAAATATCAACAAATCTTAGCTACATCTTACATTCCTAACCATAAAAAGGGACAAATTCTGCAGGAGGATGGTGCTAAATCGCATACTTCGATCTCTACCTCAAAGTTCCTCAAGGCAAAGATGATCAAGATCCTTCAGGACTGGCCAGCCCAGTCACCAGACATGAACAGGATAAAAGAGGAAGCATGGAAGACGAAACCCAAGAATATTGATAAACTCTGGGAGGCATGCAAGACTGCTTTCTTAGATGTTCCTGATGACCTCATCAATAAATTGTATGAAGGCCATGGAAGTCATGCAAAATATTAAATTTGGATCACACAGCACCACTACTTAATTCGCTTATGTTATGTAACATGTTTTTGTATTTGAAGTACATTTTTTGTTCAATTTTCACACTACTTTCTGTAGGCGACAAAACTTTTGTCTTGCCAAAATTTGACCTTTATGTCTTCATTAAATGATATATCTTTTTTCAGTGAAACAAATATATTTTTGTTAGGGCTGTCAAAATTATCGCGTTAACGGGCGGTAATTAATTTTTTAAATGAATCACGTTAAAATTTTTAACGCAATTAACGCACATCCCCCGCTCAGACAGATTTAAATGACAGTATAGTGAAATGCCCACTTGTTAATTGTGTTTTGTGGAGTTTTGCTGCCCTCTGCTGGCGCTTGGGTGCGACTGATTTTATAGGCTTCAGCACCCATGAGCATTGTGTAAGTAATTATTGACATCAACAATGGCGTGCTACTAGTTTGTTTTTTGATTGAAAAATTTACAATTTTTATTAAAACGAAAACATTAAGAGGTGTTTTAATATAAAATTTCTATAACTTGTACTAACATTTGTCTTTTAAGTACTACAAGTCTTTCTATATGGATCGCTTTAACAGAATGTTAATAATGTTAATGCCATCTTGTTGATTTATTGTTATAATAAACAAATACAGTCCTTATGTACCGCATGTTGAATATATATATCCATCTTGTGTCTTATCTTTCCATTCCAACAATAATATGCAGGAAAATATGGCATATTTTTTAGATGGTTTGAATTGCGATTAATTGCGATTAATTACGATTAATTAATTTTTTAAAGCTGTAATTAACTCGATTAAAAATTTTAATCGTTTGACAGCCCTAATTTTTGTACATTCAACATCATTTGGGAGGGTCTTAGCTTTCATATGAGCCATTTCTGAAACCAATTGAATTATTACAAGCCAGGTTATTAGCAATTGTTTCTACAAAATGGATAAGCGACAAGACTTTTGTCAGGGAATGTAGTGGGACCCCCCACCCGTCGGAGATTCAGCTTGGTGGGGGGCCCGCTTATACTTTTCGCACCTGGGCCCTATTCACATTAGCTCCGCCACTGACACATCCAATTCATTTGAGTTTTTCAACAATTATTTAATGTTTTGATTCTGATTGACTGATACATTGATTATGCATAAATATTGAAAAACAATATTCCTTAAAGTGCTATACAGCATGCATGCATCCCATAACAATCCTGCATCATTATGTACAGTGCCTTGCAAAAGTATTCGGCCCCCTTGAACCTTGCAACCTTTCGCCACATTTCAGGCTTCAAACATAAAGATATAAAATTTTAGTTTTTTGTCAAGAATCAACAACAAGTGGGACACAATCGTGAAGTGGAACAACATTAATTGGATAATTTAAACTTTTTTAACAAATAAAAAACTGAAAAGTGGGGCATGCAATATTATTTGGCCCCCTTGCGTTTATACTTTGTAGCGCCACCTTTTGCTCCAATTACAGCTGCAAATTGCTTGGGGTATGTTTCTATCAGTTTTGCACATCAAGAGACTGACATTCTTGCCCATTCTTCCTTGCGAAACAGCTCGAGCTCAGTGAGGTTGGATGGAGAGTGTTTGTGAACAGCAGTCTTCAGCTCTTTCCACAGATTCTCGATTGGATTCAGGTCTGGACTTTGACTTGCCCATTCTAACACCTGGATACGTTTATTTTTTAACCATTCCATTGTAGATTTGGCTTTATGTTTTGGATCATTGTCCTGTTGGAAGATAAATCTCCGTCCCAGTCTCAGGTCTTGTGCAGATACCAACAGGTTTTCTTCCAGAATGTTCCTGTATTTGGCTGCATCCATCTTCCCGTCAATTTTAACCATCTTCCCTGCCCCTGCTGAAGAAAAGCAGGCCCAAACCATGATGCTGCCACCACCATGTTTGACAGTGGGGATGGTGTGTTCAGGGTGATGAGCTGTGTTGCTTTTACGCCAAACATATCGTTTTGCATTGTGGCCAAAAAGTTCCATTTTGGTTTCATCTGACCAGAGCACCTTCTTCCACATGTTTGGTGTGTCTCCCAGGTGGCTTGTGGCAAACTTTAAACGAGACTTTTTATGGATATCTTTGAGAAATGGCTTTCTTCTTGCCACTCTTCCATAAAGGCCAGATTTGTGCAGTGTACGACTGATTGTTGTCCTATGGACAGACTCTCCCACCTCAGCTGTAGATCTCTGCAGTTCATCCAGAGTGATCATGGGCCTCTTGGCTGCATCTCTGATCAGTTTTCTCCTTGTTTGAGTAGAAAGTTTGGAAGGACGGCCGGGTCTTGGTAGATTTGCAGTCGTCTGATGCTCCTTCCATTTCAATATGGTGGCTTGCACAGTGCTCCTTGAGATGTTTAAAGCTTGGGAAATCTTTTTGTATCCAAATCCGGCTTTAAACTTCTCCACAACAGTATCTCGGACCTGCCTGGTGTGTTCCTTGGTTTTCATAATGCTCTCTGCACTTTAAACAGAACCCTGAGACTATCACAGAGCAGGTGCATTTATACGGAGACTTGATTACACACAGGTGGATTCTATTTATCATCATCGGTCATTTAGGACAACATTGGATCGTTCAGAGATCCTCACTGAACTTCTGGAGTGAGTTTGCTGCACTGAAAGTAAAGGGGCCGAATAATATTGCACGCCCCGCTTTTCAGTTTTTTATTTGTTAAAAAAGTTTAAATTATCCAATAAATGTTGTTCCACTTCACGATTGTGTCCCACTTGTTGTTGATTCTTGACAAAAAAATTAAATTTCATATCTTTATGTTTGAAGCCTGAAATGTGGCGAAAGGTTGCAAGATTCAAGGGGGCCGAATACTTTTGCAAGGCACTGTATGTACTACATTCTTAAAAAAATTTTCTAAAAAAAAAACAAAAAAAAACAAAACAAGCTTTACTTTGCTTGACGTGGTTTAAACAAAACAAGAAAAAATCTGGTCTTGACCTTAACTTGACAAAATTCCCAGCAGGAGAATCTTACTTTGCTCCCAGGATCAAGCAGAGAAAATTCCATCAAAGTGAAGCTTGTTGGCATTAAAGAGCGCTTAGATGGCATCTGGAATCACACCTAACAGAACTTTGTTGTGTGCGCATGCACGTGTGGGTTGGGCACATGTAGTCAGTACAATAATGGCATACTTCAAAGTCTACTTATATCTCTGTGGACAAAGTCTGGAAAGATAAACACACTGAGGACGCTATATAGAAGATGAAGAGGAAGATAAGTTAAAGGGGTGAACTTGAGGTTACATAACATTGGTGTATGGAAGAAAAGACTTTAAAAGAGGCACTTCTGATCAAGAGGACAAAGCCTGCGTTTCATGAAAGTGAGAATTGGGAATTTCTCCCCTTCAAATATACCATAATGGGGCATTTTCTGACTTGCCAGAAGATATGAATGCAGTTTCAAGTCTCCCTATCGACAGGGGCGGATCTAAATAAATATTAATGAGGTGGTGAGAGGGTGGCAGAAACTTTTTGATGGTGACAAATATTTCATGACGGTATAATACATCATCGATTCTTTGGATTATGACACACGAAATCTCATACAAATTTCGTTTAGCTTTAGTCGACAGTTACCGTAGTTTCTAAGGGTGTAACGGTACATGTATTTGTATTGAACCGTTTCGGTTCGGTACGGGGGCGTACCAAACGAGTTTCTGACGAAATGTAAAGTGCTGTCAAATTTAGCGCGTTAACGGGCGGTAATTAATTTTTTTGAATTAATCACGTTAAAATATTTGACGCATTTAACGCAAGCGCGGAATGCCCGCTCATGCTTCCCATAATCCCACTGTTGCTTCCCACGGACGGCTGCTAAGGGCGTAACATAAAACGAGACACGCACACAAGTTGCAAGTGGACACAAATGTATTCATACAAGTCGAACTCGCAATGAACAAAATATACAAAATGCGGAAGAAGCTGGCTTCAGCGTAAGCCCAGGCCAAAACAACAAACAAAATGAAACTACATTTGAACCCCACCCGCTAAGTAAACCCTGATCGTAAAAAAGAAAAAACAATACAGCCACTAACCTGGCTTCTACACTAAACAAAACGGGTTGAACGAAAACAGCAGTTTACCTCTACTGCTGCGGTGCTCTTATTTACAGTGGTGAACAAAAACGATCCAATAACGAATGAACACAAAATACCTCACCGAAAAAGCGGGAGTGTAACAAAATAGCGATCAAATGCACAGGTGAATGAATAGCGAGCAAACAGCTGGCGAGGAGGTACGCGGCACGTATGCTGTCAGATGCGAAGTTGCGAACTCTGAGTGTTGACTGTAAAATGACGAGCGGTCAGATGACTTTTGTTAACGCTGCCTTTATTTGGTTAACAAGACTCAGGCACAATACAACACACACGCGGGTATGCAAGCTCAAACAACGGCCTAATAGTATTACCGTGTATTGGATTAGCTGCCGTAAAGCAAGTGTCGTTATTGCCGCAAATGTAAACAAAGCGCTGCATAATGGATACATGTCAGCTTAGAAGTCGTCAGCCCGTCCGGCGTCAATCAGAGTACGCCACGTTGGGAGGGGAGGCAGCCAGCTGGCGGACGCGGCGATCAGATGACTGACAGTCTCAAAAAAGATGACAATAAAACGGCCAGGGCCGTCGCACCACTCAGAAGTGCAGTGAGCAGCGTGGGTAACGGTTTAATGTTAACATGGAAGATGGTTGGCCCTCTGGGTGGGGAATTCAAATTAAAAAAGAATATAGATGGAACAACTCTTCACTTCAGTGTTGCAACTGTTCAATTTTGCACATCAGGTATTTATTTTAAAGAAAAAGTCTTTGCCAAAGTTATTTTTATTTTGTTTTTCAAAATATCTACATTTCAGAATATTGTATTTTCTATTTTTGAGCAGAATTCTAGCTTTGTATAGGCTAATGTTCCTATTGTTGGAAGCACAAAAGTGTGTAATAAACAACTAGCACATTTATATTTTGCATTTTGTTTTCTTACTGTACCGAAAATGAACCGAACCGTTACACCCCTAGTAATTTCCGGACTAATGCATACCGAATTATCAACTGCTCCAGCCAAATTTCACAAAATCAGGTGTCCATGTCTTGACTTTGGATATTTACATAGATGTTACGTAAAAACTTTAGATCGATCAAAAATATATTAACTAAATAAACATGCATCAACACCACCAACTCGTGTTGTCTGAATGCTTAACGCATTTGCTCCCAAAAACATATAAATACGTTCTATTTTTAATTGTTTCAGTGTCCCAAAAACGTATTTATACATCTTTTGCGTTTTTTTTTTCACAAGAGACATCTCTAGGTTCTGATGCAACTTTGCTCCGAAGCACAACGCTCAAAAGCCATTTTAAAGCATTAAATCTGGCCACTGGAGGGCAGTAGCGCATTTGGTAAGAACTCATATCGGACCATGAAAGGAAATGAATGAAGAGAAATAGTCAGGAAACGGAAGTTGGAAGAAATAAGAAGCGTGAGAAAAATGTGGAGAACGATGTAAAACCCAAGGGACATGCCCCTCACAAGTTCCCTGGGTGAATTCTGTTATGAGATAGTGGTCACTACAAAAGAAAGATGAAAAAAAATCTATCTTGATGAGACAGGCGGCGATGAGGGAAAAATATACCCCGGCTTTCGCGGCCACAACAGCATAATCTCTCAGTTCAATAGTTTAGTTAAGTGTAAATAAATTGTTACTTTGCTATCAAAAGCTCTATTTGTCTTGTTGTTTATGTTATTTTGTAGAAGGAAAACATTATTCAGATGTTTGGGATGTCACAAAAGCAAAAAATAGCTGTGTTAAAGTCAAAGTTATGTTTGAAATGTATGCTTTTACAAAAAGCTGAATTTCTCAGTTTTTTCATCAGAAATTGGAAAATTGCTCAAACTAAACTATTCTCTAATGCTTATTTCTAAAGAATGGAAAAAGAGGTGAATTTTTTTTTCCTGCTGAAAAAGAGAGTCTAATCTTTCTTTTGGTGGGTTCCATGTTTATATAGCAATAGAACAGAATTTTCTGTGGGCCTTGCAAAGTCAGTCAAAATCCAGTTGAAAATGCTGAAAATGGCTGGGAGTGAATGAGTTAAAAACTAACTTAAAAAAAAAAAAGGTCACCACAAAGATATATAATCTACTTTACCTTGCCTTCTAAACTTAAAGTGGATGAAATCCTCTTAAAAACTGTAAGCATCGCAGCTATGTTGTAATATACAGTGTATCACAAAAGTGAGTACACCCCTTGCATTTCTGCAGATACAGTGCCTTGCAAAAGTATTCGGCCGCCTTGAACCTTGCAACCTTTCGCCACATTTCAGGCTTCAAACATAAAGATATAAAATTTTAATTTACATTTTAATTTAATTAATTTACATTTTAAGTCGCTTGGGGTATGTTTCTATCAGTTTTGCACATCGAGAGACTGACATTCTTGCCCATTTTTCCTTGCAAAACAGCTCGAGCTCAGTGAGGTTGGATGGAGAGTGTTTGTGAACAGCAGTCTTCAGCTCTTTCCACAGATTCTCGATTGGATTCAGGTCTGGACTTTGACTTGGCCATGCTAACACCTGGATACGTTTATTTTTGAACCATTCCATTGTAGATTTGGCTTTATGTTTTGGATCATTGTCCTGTTGGAAGATAAATCTCCGTCCCAGTCTCAGGTCTTGTGCAGATACCAACAGGTTTTCTTCCAGAATGTTCCTGTATTTGGCTGCATCCATCTTCCCGTCAATTTTAACCATCTTCCCTGTCCCTGCTGAAGAAAAGCAGGCCTAAACCATGATGCTGCCACCACCATGTTTGACAGTGGGGATGGTGTGTTCAGGGTGATGAGCTGTGTTGCTTTTACGCCAAACATATCGTTTTGCATTGTGGCCAAAAAGTTCAATTTTGGTTTCATCTGACCAGAGCACCTTCTTCCACGTGTTTGGTGTGTCTCCCAGGTGGCTTGTGGCAAACTTTAAACGAGACTTTTTATGGATATCTTTGAGAAATGGCTTTCTTCTTGCCACTCTTCCATCAAGGCCAGATTTGTGCAGTGTACAACTGATTGTTGTCCTATGGACAGACTCTCCCACCTCAGCTGTAGATCTCTGCAGTTCATCTAGAGTGATCATGGGCCTCTTGGCTGCATCTCTGATCAGTTTTCTCCTTGTTTGAGAAGAAATTTGGAAGGACGGCCGGGTCTTGGTAGATTTGCAGTGGTCTGATGCTCCTTCCATTTCAATATGATGGCTTGCACAGTGCACCTTGAGATGTTTAAAGCTTGGGAAATCTTTTTGTATCCAAATCCGGCTTTAAACTTCTCCACAACAGTATCTCGGACCTGCCTGGTGTGTTCCTTGGTTTTCATAATGCTCTCTGCACTTTAAACAGAACCCTGAGACTATCACAGAGCAGGTGCATTTATACGGAGACTTGATTACACACAGGTGGATTCTATTTATCATCATCGGTCATTTAGGACAACATTGGATTATTCAGAGATCCTCACTGAACTTCTGGAGTGAGTTTGCAGCACTGAAAGTAAAGGGGCCGAATAATATTGCACGCCCCACTTTTCAGTTTTTTATTTGTTAAAAAAGTTTAAATTATCCAATAAATGTTGTTCCACTTCACGATTGTGTCCCACTTGTTGTTGATTCTTGACAAAAAAATTAAATTTCATATCTTTATGCTTGAAGCCTGAAATGTGGCGAAAGGTTGCAAGATTCAAGGGGGCTGAATACTTTTGCAAGGCACTGTATTTAAGTATATCTTTTAATGGGACAACACTGACAAAATGACACTTTGACACAATGAAAATTAGTCCGTGTGCAGCTTATATAATAGGGTTAATTTTTTCCCCCTCAAAATAACTCAAAATATAGCCATTAATATCTAAACCCCTGGCAACAAAAGTGAGTACACCGCATAGAAACTACGTACATCCCTAAATGTCCAAATTGAGTACTGCAACCCTCCAAAATGTCATGTGACTCGTTACAGGAGTGCTGTCAGCATTATTGCAGAGATTGAAGAGGTGGGTGGTCAGCCTGTTAGTGCTAAGACCATATGCCGCACTTGACATCAAATTAGTGTGCATGGCTGTCACCTCAGGAGGAAGCCTCTTCTGAAGACGGTACACAAGAAAGCCCGCACACAGTTTGCTGAAGACATGTCAACAAAGCACATGGATTACTGAAACCATGTCATATGGTCTTATGAGACGGGCGGGCAGCAGGTGGCAGCAGAGGTTTACTGTCTCCCCTAAGGGAGCTGTGATGGTCAAATGAAGCTTTTTGAAGCAATGAAGCTTTGCTGCCAATTGGTTCAAAACTTCGTCTTAAGATGCTGCTGTCAAGTAAAGTATTGCCGTTTCATATCTTTTGGTGTAAAGATTCCATGATACAGAGAGGACAGCTTCGACTTATAGTCCAGTGCAGCTTATCTATGAACAAATGCCTTTTTCGTGTCAAATTTGGTGGGTGGGGCTGATAGTCAGGTGGGACTTAAAGTCCAAAAATTACAGTATTCCTTTCAATGATTTTTTTTTACTTGTACTTGAGTAAATTTTTGGATTGCTACTTTAATTTTACTTGAGTAAAATTATTTAGAAAAATAACGCAACTTTTAATTTTTGGATACTCTTCTACCCACCTCTGCATTTAAATTAGGGCTGTCAAATTTATCGCCTTAACGGACGGTAATTAATTTTTTAAATTAATCACGTTAAAATATTTGACACAATTAACGCATGCACGGAATGACCCGTTCATGCGTTGCCTCAATCAGTTTACAATGACGCCGTTTTAGCACATTGAAAGCGAAAAGGCAGAGAAATGCGAGTGGACAACGGCTTTGGCAGCCATTACTAGTGATGGGACGAAATGGGCCAAGGTTCCGAAGCTTGTGTCGAGTAATGGGAGGGGCGTTTCCACGAAGCTTGTAGCGAGGTGCGCGTCATTTCGGCAAAACCCGGAAATGATGGCGTGAGTATCAGGTAAACGCTTCAGAAGTGATCCGACGTTTGGCGCGCATTGCAGACAAAGTAGGCTACAGACTACGGTATAAATTGGTTGCAAAACGCAAAGGCGTCGCCTGTTCTCTCACATTTTGTGCATTACGGGCTCCTGTACTTGTTACATCTGTGCGCGACAGTGCAACCAGTGCAATCTTTTTTCAAGCCTTGTCCTTTGCTTGCGATGGAACCTGCGCGAAAAAAGCGATCCTCCCCTGTATGGGAACATTTTGATTTGATTGCTTTCAGTAAGGTAAGGGAGAAGAACTACATTAATATAAATGTGAGTGTGTGTGTACCTATCTGAACCAAACATCAATAGAATGAACAAAAGAATTCCTACCCAAATTTATATAAACTGACACTCACATTTATCTGCACCCCAGCTTCATCTGTGACTTGTGAAAGAATATTTTCTAAAGCTGGTGAAATATTGTCCAAAAAAAGAAACCTTTTAAAGCCAGCCACTGTGGGAAAGCTATTATTTCTCAATAAAAATGAATAACAAATTATCCTTAGCACTTGTTGTATTTTGTTCACATACTAAATTACCAACATAAGCACATTCATATCTTTGTCTTAATCAAATAACCATTGAATTCTTAACAATGTTGACCTCTTGGGCTTCTAGACCACTTGATGGCACCATAGAGTAAATGAAGCACCATGAAGCTTTGCTACATGTGCAAACCAATTGGCTGCAAAGCTTCATTGCTTCATGAGGCTTCATTTGGCCATCACTAGCCATTTCTAACAGTCATGGTTGCCCAACTTCCCATCATGCATTTGGATGGAGCAAGAGACGATTTTTTTCTTAAAACGCTTAATTGAACACAACGCCGAACATATTGTATACCATTTGCAGCCACTACTGACAGTCATGGTTGCCCAACTTCCCATCATGCATTTGGGGCGGAGCAGGAGACGTTCTTTTTCTTAACGCACCTAATTAAACACAACGCAGAACATACTGTATACCATTTGCAGCCACCACTGACAGTCATGGTTGCCCAACTTCCCATCATGCGGAACAGTTAAGCCGCTACAGTATCATTTAGTGAAAGCACAACGAAAATAATATTCCTATCTCTGAAAACAATAATGTTCACTCAAGAAGCGCTCAATGCAAAGAGAACTGGCATTCCCATTCAAAATAGCTATGCAAAATACACATAAAACTTAGTCGGACTTTGCCTTGGCTAGATCTCAAAATAATTTAAAACTCACCATTGACACCTTTGTGGTGGATTTCAATCACTACCTTACGAGTTAAAGACACTGTGGAAGAACGGCAGGGAGCCCGATGTGACATAACCACTCGGTGACGTCAACAATGGCGAGCTATTAGTTTTATTTTTTGATTGAAAATTTTACAAATTTTATTAAAAAGAAAAAATTAAGAGGGGTTTTAATTAGAGATGTCACGATCGATTGGGATGCCGATCGATCGGGACATCTCCGATCACGTCATTTTCAAAGTATCGGAATCGGCAAAAAAATATCGGACATGCCTTTTTTAAATATATTTATATTTTTTAATTAAATCGTTTTCTAATTGTATTTAACGTTACAGACATAATGTGTTACACTCTTCCAGAGTCTTTAGTTTAAGCTTATGGTAGGGTTATCAAATTTATCGCGTTAACGGCGAGAATTAATATTTTTTACATTTATCACGTTACAATATTTAACGCAATTAACGCATGTGCTGCACGACCCACTCACACATTGTCGCGTTCATTCTATAATGGCGCCGTTTTACCCATACAGTATATAGAGCTAAAAGGCAGCGTATAATGAATAGAGTGAATTTTGGCAGCCTTTGGAGCCTTTTTTTAAATGGCTAAAGCCTTACAAGTCCTCTCCCAATGATTAGAATAATTGTGGGAAGCAATGTGGGGAAGAAAGATAGTAGATGATCTTTTTCTTAACACCCTATGTTGTTTCCCAACGCAGAGAAGATATATCAATTGGTACCACTACGCACAGTCATGGTTGCACTTCCCAGCATGCATTTGGGCAGAAGTTAAATGGCTACAGTATCATTTACTGAAAGCTCAACAAATACACTAGATGGCAATATTTAGTCACATATACAAAGTCACATTAATCCTTTAAGAATTATAAGTCTTTCTATCCGTGGATCACTTTAACAGAAAGAATGTTAATAATGCCATTTGTGGATTTATTGTCATAATAAACAAATACAGTACTTATGTAGTGTATGTTGAATGTATATATTCGTCCGAGTTTTATTCATTTTTTTCTTAATGCATTGCCAAAATGTATATGATCGGGAAAAATTATCGGAAATGATTTGAATTGAATCGGGAGCAAAAAAAAAAAAAAAAGCAATCGGATCGGGAAATATCGGGATCGGCAGATACTCAAACTAAAACGATCGGGATCGGGAGCAAAAAAAACATGATCGGAACAACCCTAGTTTTAATATGAAATTACTATAACTTGTACTCAAATTTATCTTTTAAGACCCACAAGTCTTTCTATCCGCGGATCCCTTTGGTTTTATTGATATAATAAAGAAATACAGTACTTATGTACAGTATGTTGAATGTTTATGTCCGTCTTGTGTCTTATCTTTCCATTCCAACATTAATTTACAGAAAAATACGGCATATTTTAGAGATGGTTTGAATTACGATTAATTACGATTAATTAAATTTTAAGCTGTGATTAACTCGATTAAAATTGTTAATCATTTGACAGCCTTAATTTAAATGATTAAGCTTAAACTCATCAGTATAGAAAATGTTGGCTGTTGTTATTAACATTCAGTAGCAGGAAAAGACAAAGCTGCAGTTTGTTCTGCTGTTGGATGCAGCAAAAAAAAAGGAATAGGAACAAGAAACAAAGGGAGGTCTCGTTTGATGCATTCATTTTTACTCTGGAATTATAAAAAAGTGCTGGCCGGGGAAGTACATTACAATGTAAGCCCAAACACTCTCGGGCAGATAAAGACGAGATCCAAAGATTTCAAAATAGGTCTTATAATCAGTCATCGGGGCATCATCAAAGCTAAGGTCTTTGCGGAATTTAATTGCCAAAACATTGGCTATTAAGATGATGAAGCACTTTGCTTGTGTGGCTTTGAGAGAGAAATAATGGAACGGTGGTGAGGTGCACATCTCATTAAGTGTCACTCTCAGCATGGAGCAGGCTCAAACCTGCCCAGTGCTGTCAAGTCTTCATGCTGTGAGGGAAGAAGACGTGGGCGCTCCCTATGCTAATATGTTCCTTCTCCTATACGATCCACCTTGTTTTTTCTTTAATGCAGACTGCTAGAATGGAGGAATATATTTTACTTGGATTTTATCAGGGCGTTAGATATGATCATATTCCCAGTACATAGCTAGTAATGTTATTTTTACTATTTAAAATTTTCAGTAGGAGAATGACAAGATGTCGAAAAGGTGATATATCGTGATTATTTGCATCCCAAAAGGTTATCGATATGGTCCCACCAAGAATCAGTACATCTTTCTAAGAAGGTGTCACTGTTTATAAAAAGAATAAACCAAAGAACCAACAGGTTGCTGCGAAAATATTCCATTAGATCGGTGTTGCAACTAGCAACAAAGGGATATACAAACTGTCAAATGGTGGCAAGTCAATATCTCGGCAAGCCGCCTAGGATCGGTTTAAAGACACTGCTGATGAGCTGGAATTGGATACAGGTACCATGTTGGGAACTCATCCCACATCTCTGTAACAAAACAATCTGACCAGCATCATAATGTGACAAATATCGTACCAGTAGTCATACTAGCTTCGTTTGCTACAGTGATATGAAAAAATGTCCGAACCTTTTGGAATTTCTTACATTTCTGCGTAAAATCATCATCAAATGTGAGCTGATCTTTGTCAAAATCACACAGATGAAAAAACTGTCTGCTTTAACTAAAACCACCCAAGCATTTATAGATTTTCATAGTATGCAAACAGTGACAGAAGGGGGAAAAATAAGTAAGTGAACCATCACAATTAATATTTTGTGCCCCCCCCACCCCCCCTTTGAGAGCAATAACCTCAACCAGACGCTTCCTGTAGCTGCAGATCGGTCTGGCACATCGATCAGGACTAATCTTGGCCCATTCTTCTCTACAAAACTGATGCAGTTCAGTCAGATTCCTGGGATGTCTGACATGAGTCGTTGTCTTTAGATCATGCCGCAACATCTCAATGGGGTTGAAGTCTGGACTTTGACTTGGCCACTCTAGAACGTGTATTTTGTTCTTCTGAAAACATTCTGAAGTTGATTTACTTCTGTGTTTTGGATCATTGTCTAGTTGCAACATCCATCCTCTTTTTAGCTTCAACTGTCTGACATAAGGCCTCAGATTTTCCTGCAAAGCATCCTGATAAAGTTTTGAAATCATTCTTCCATTAATGATTGCAAGTTGTCCAGGCCCTGAGGTAGCAAAACAGCCCCAAATCCTGATGTTCCCTCCACCATGCTTCGAGGTGGGGATGAGTTGTTGATGTTAGTGAGCTGTTCTAGTTTTCATCCACACACGACGTTGTGTGTTACTCCCAAACAATTCAACTTTGGTTTCATCACTCCACAAAATATTTTGCCAAAACATCTGTGGAGTGTCCAGGTGCCTTTTTGCAAACATTAAACAAGCAATAATGTTTTTAGACAGCAGTGGCTTCCTCCGTGGAGTCCTCCCATGATGACGATTCCTGGCCACAGTTTTACATATAGTTGATGTGTGCAGAGATATTGGACTGTGCCAGTGATTTCTGTAAGACTTTAGCAGGTACGCTAGGGTTCTTTTTTACCTCTCTGAGTATTCTGCACTGAACTCTCGGCATCATCTTTGGTGGATGGCCACCCCTTGAGAGAGAAGCAACAGTGCCAAACTCTCTCAATTTGTAAACAACTCATCTGACTGTCGATTGATGAACAGCCAGACTTTTAGAGATGGTTTTATATCCTTTCCCAGCTTTATACAAATCAACAATCCTTGATCGCAGGTCTTCAGACAGCTCTTTTGAAGGAGCCTTAATGCACATCAGACAATGCTTATCATCAAGACAATTCTTACCAGGTGTGTGTTTTATAGTGGGCAGGGCAGCTTTAAACCACTCATCAGTGATTGGGCACACACCTGACTTAAATCTTTTGGTAAAAATTGGTTTCAATTGCTCTTTAAGTCTCCGTAGGCACAGGGTTACTTACTTATTCCTCCCCCTCCTGTCATTGTAAGCATACTATCTTGATTAAAATATGAAAACCTATTCATGTTTGGAAGGTTTTAGGTTGTAGTGGACAGACATACACGCGGACACTGGTGTTTCAACTTAGGTAAAAATTCCATTTAATAAAGTCACAAAATAAACAGTTTAACACAAACCTTGGGCCCAACATAAAAGAAGCCAACATAACAAAAAGTCTTCAACCAAAAACCGACCTGACCTCCAGACACATCTCTGTGGCCGTTTAAATCAGGGTGGACTCTACTAATGACCACCTGAAGGAGGTATGACAAATTAGCCAAACATTGTAACTTAATAAAACAATGACAGATGGAAATGTATATATAATCAAACAACAACTAATGTGCATTTAAACGGTGAAAACTTTACTCCAAAACAATCATAATTAACTTAACTTAAATAACCCCCCCTTCAGAATGGTAGGTGCCAGATCTTACACAGCTGTGCTTGTTACCTCAAATTGGCAAATAAAATCTAGTAAGCATTCAGACAAATATTAACTAAAGTGTGCACCCATTAGAAAATACATGTCCAAAAAAATATCACATAAATAATTAACTAAATCTTTAAACACTAAATTGTGGTGGTTGTGGTGGCCACCGCATAAAGCATAGTTTTTTCATTTGTTTGATTTTGACAAAGATCAGATCACAGTTGATGGTGATTTTAAGCAGAAATGTGAGAAATTCCAAAAGGTTCAGATACTTTTTCATACCACTGTAGCTAGTAATGTTATTTTTACTTTTTCAAATTTTCAGCAGTGCTATTAACAAAATGTCAAAAAGGTGATACATCGTGATTATTTGCATCCCAAAAGGTTATCGATATGCTCCCACCAAAAATCAATAAATCTTTTTAAAAAGGTGTCACTGTTTAAAAAAAAAAGTTGCTACCAAAATATTCCACATAGACTCCACCATCATTTGAGAAGGCAGCTCCCACAATTTCCACTCACACTTATTAGAGCCTACAAGTCTGAGGTTTCCTTTAAAAAGAAACGATTCAAGCTGTTCAATCTTATTTATTTATTTATCGAAATTCATTGCAGCAGTTTGTACCTGTTGACATAGTTACGGTTTGTTCTGTGTCATCCCGGTTGCCTCACAAGGTTAATGTTTCTCCTGAATGGAGCTCAAGTGATTTGCAGCAAATTGAACATAAAAGGTCAGCGTGGATTTACTGACACTAATGTCGTTTTTCGGTTGTTTTGCTCCGCTCTGACATACGCACGAACGAAACACAGCTACTGCACAGCTGGAGGATTTAGGTGTAATGCTGTAGCTGAACCCCAAATTTAATATTTCAACCAAACAATATGACGATATACTGTGAACTAGGGGTTAGACAATAGCTACTTTGTAGCCCAAAAGGTTACCGATATGCTCCCGCTATATGTTGTTTTAAAAAGGTGTCAGTTTTTAAATGGGAACAGGTTGCTACCAAACGCTGACCAATGGAAATGTAGTCTAGTCAATACACACACACACACACACACACACACAGTAGGCTACATGCCAACTAAACATTTTTATAAATTACAACAGCATAAACGTCCCTTAGAACTACTCCTTTTTGTAGTCTGTAACTGGCTCATCTCTTGCCAAACTGTCAGCCCAGTAGATGGCGGTAATGCCCCACGATACAAGGGGTAAACTGCCAACAAAAAAACAACAAGAACTATTCCTCTCCCCCTACTAGTAAGAGCTACGTCAACGCAGGCGGGTGCTGCCCCCCAGCGGCCGGAGGGATTCTCTTCAAATTGGTCCTGTGTAAAAAACCTGAAAACCGGATATTTTCATGAATTTATAAAACCCAGCCGGATGCTATGGAGAGGACGTGAAAAGTGGACTTGTCCGCGCAAAAGAGGATGTTTGGTGACCTTAGTCTACGTTAGCTCACTGGCTGCCATTGACAGCACTAGACATCTGATTCATTTTGACTGGATTGGATGTCTTTTTTGCCATGTAGCAAAATTAATTTTGCTATGTGGGATTTTTTTTGCCATGTGGCAGAAAATAGATTTTGCCATGTGGCTTTTTTCCCCCTGTGGCATTTTTTTTACCATGTGGTAAAATTGATTTTGCCATGTGGCATTTTTTGCCATGTGGCAAAATTGATTTTGCCATGTGGCATTTTTTGCCATGTGGCAAAATGGATTTTTCCATTTGGCAAAATTGATTTTGCCATGTGGCATTTTTTTGGATTTTAGTATGTGGCCTTTTTCTTCTTCTTATATGTCCCTTTTTTTTTTTTTTTTTTTTTTTTTTTGGTATATGGCATTTTTGCAGGCCATGCACGCCCATGCCATTGACGGCTATGCACGTCCAAATTTTCCATTCATATTAAATGGCAGAAAAACATGTAGTTGTGATTTTTGACAATACACTTATCATTACAGCGCATTGACATGCAACTGGCACCCGAGTCAGGCTATGCCATTGACGGCTATAAACGTCTGAATTTTCCATTCATTTTGAATGGCAGAAACTCATATGTGGTTGTGATTTTGACCGTACACTTAAAATTACAGTGAATTGACATGCAACTGGCACCCAAGTCAGGCTATGCCATTGACGGCTATGAACGTCTAAAATTTCCATTCATTTTTAATGGCAGAAAAACTCGTGGTTGGTCAAATGTATTGTATAGCATTTGCTGCCACTTACGGCCATAAACGTCCAATCCGTTTGAAGTGTGTGTGTGTGGGGGGGGGGGTTCAAATGGATTGGACGTCTACTAGTGATAAACTCATTCCAATTCACAGCAAAAGAATAAAAAGAAATCCCCTTATCTTTTTAAATATGCCCAAACAAAGCCCAACAGACACACCAGCAAATGTTTTGGCAACTATTTATTCAACAATTCAATTTGATACATGAGAAGGAACCTCTAAATTAAATAAATCAATCCCACAAAACAGTGGGGTAAAAACACACATGGGTCATGGTGCTGCGGACGCCATCATGACTGCTCAATATAATATTTAATCATCATAAAACTTGTGGTTTCACCAAGAAGCTGCACTAACATGTCGGTAGCGGGAATTCGGACCTTTTTGTGTTTGCAGCACAACTACACACTCAATGACATCACGATGTGCACTTACCAACAGCTGGTATTTAAACAACATAGTGAGGAAAGTTCAAATTTGGTTATATTCAGCTTGTTTCCCATAGGTCAACATCACTAATATTAAGTGAGATTTCCCTCACGTTATTGAGGGCTAATTTTAAAATGAGCAACAAAATAATCTCTAAAATAGAAGTATATTCCTGAGATGCAAAACAAACAGCTGGAATGATAATTCAACCACTAATGAAGTATTAAAAAACAACAACAAAAAAACCTTTGTTTGACAGTGGCGTCATCAGACTGTCATAAGACCGTCATAATCATGGCATGACACTGTCATGAGCATTAATGAATGTTTATGACAGATGTCATGAAGTGTCACCTGGCAAATTATGTCGCTGTCAAACAAAGTGTTACCAAAAAAAAAATATTATACGGTAAACTTTGTTTGACAGTGGGTTCATAAGACGGTCATAAGACCGTCATAATTACCACATGACACTGTCATGAGCATTAATGGATGTTTATGATAGATGTCATGTGTGATCTGGCAAATTATGTCACCGTCATATTTGCTACATGACACTGTCATAAGCATTAGCGAATTCTTATGACAGATGCCATGTAATGTCATCCGGCAAATTTTGATGCGGTCTGGATATAAATGGAGTAAATGACGTAATTTGCCGGATGACACTTCATGACATCTGTCATAATCATTCATTAATGCTCATGACAGTGTCATATCATAATTATGACGGTCTTATGACAGTCTTACGAACCCACCATCAACTAAAGTGTTACCGAAAAAAAAAAAAATACTGTAACACTTTATTTGACAGATGTCATTAAGTGTCATACGGCAAAATATGTCACTGTCATAATTACTATATGACACTGTCATGAACATTAATGAATGCTTATGACAGATGCCAATGACTCCATTTCCAGTACGTACAGTCCGCATCTTTTATATCCATTCAAAAGTGACATAATTAATGACATAAGTGACGTAATTTGCCGGATGACACTTCATGACATCTGTCATAAGCATTCATTAATGCTCATGACAGTGTCATGTCATAATTATGACAGTCTCATGACAGTCTTATGAACCCATCGTCAAATAAAGTGACCGATTATACTTCATGTTTTGTGATCGTAAGGCCGTGATTTTCCAGTACCATGACATTAAAGTCAATTAAGCAATTAAAAAGATATAATAGTAATAATAAAAAAAATACAGTCCAAGAGTATTACACATAAATACATACTGTATGAGATGGCAGAGTTGAACAAATTTGGACGTTTATGTACATGATTTCAGAACCATATGTGCATTTATGTGCCGGAGTTACAGACGACAGTATTTTTGCAAAAAAGAAAGAAAACCCAAACCAAACTGTTCTTAGCTTCAAATGCCAATGACTGTGTCATTGCTCAGCTTCGTGCCCGAGTCAATAAAAGAAGGCCAGCCATGACTCATGGAATCGATGCAGTAGATAGCGAGAGGGCAAGAGTTTTAAAGCTTCGTTTAAAAAAAAGAAAGAAAAAAACTAAAAATCTGACCCAGATGTGATACAACTGAACTTGAAGTCATCAGTCAGCTTGTAAAAATGACAACTTAAAAAAAAAAAAAAAGTCAGCTTTAGTCAGACACATGTGTGGAAAAAAAAAACTCCAAAGTGTGATGCATTCAATGTCTAAGTGCACAATTCAGGAAGGTACACCTGCATATGGTTAGTCAAATAGCTTAACTGCCTACACTATTTTAAACAAAAAAATCAACAAATAGAAGTTGACACCATTCAACCTATTTTGAATGACTGACAATCTGCACAGGTATGAAAGGAAAACAATACATTAGGCTAGTATTATGTCGTATTCCATAAAACAACAAATTTATTTGTTTTCAATGCGTTTTTAACCAAAATGCTGTTTGTTTAAATGAAAAAAAAAAAGTATAAAACTTCATCTCCACAAACACAACAGTAGTGCGAATGCATTACGGGCAGCCCGCACGCTAGCGACGATGCGCGCAGTCGTTTGAAAGCAGCACTTGACGCTTTTAAATCAAACATGCCTCAGCAGTGACAGGCAAAGATAAAAGCAGATTTATTGAATGTTTCCCAAGTTGTGACTCACTTCGTGCTGTCCTGTCTCCAAAACATTACACGCAACTAATGGACGCATACGTGCTAGTGATAGCGTGTTGATGAATAGACAGAAAGGCAGTGAATAAGAGAGATTTGTAGCTCTTTTGACCCACAATTGAGCCCTTTTCTCTGCCGACACAAGTTCGCTCAAAAGCCACAGTATGTTTAAAAAAAACTATAAAGGATCATTGAAAACACACTGGCTTTCAGAAGGTCATAAGGAGACTAGCGCTGTCATGGCAACATCATAATATGTATTAATCCTCTACGATATTGGTGGATCATGTTGGACACCTTATTACTCTTCACGAGCAGTGTTTGTAAAACCTTATATTACCTTAATGCAGTACTTCTCAAATAGTGGGGTGCTCACCCCCCAAGGGTCATAATAAGGGGCAGTTTACATGGCGACTCTGCGACACGAAGACGCAATGCCTGTGTTGCGGAGTGGCCTCGCGTGCATACGGTGTCGGCGAAGACGAAAAATTCTGAATCCTGCCTCCAAAGTGGAAGAATTCGATTGCGGGGGATTGAGGGGGGCTTGCTCCGCATGCATATCAAAGGCTCCCGCGGCGCCGATAACGTCAGCACTCCTACACGTCACATTGGGCATGCGCAGCGGTGCTGCTAAACATTAAAAACAGCAAATATGGCGGAATGTCGGATTTAATTTACTGTTTTAATAATATTTTTCAATCAAAATTATCGCGTTAACGGGCGTTAATTAAAATTTTAAATTAATCACGTTAAAATATTTGACGCATTTAACACACATGCCCCGCTCAAACAGATTAAAATGACAGCACAGTGTCATGTCCACTTGTTACTTGTGTTTTTTGTGTTTCGTCACCCTCTGCTGGCGCTTGGGTGCGACTGATTTTATGGGTTTCAGCACCCATGAGCGTAATCAATGATGGTGAGCTACTAGTTTATTGTTTGATTGAAAATTTTACAAATTTTATTAAAACTAAAACATTAAGAGGGGTTTTAATATAAAATTTCTATAACTTGTACTAACATTTATCTTTTAAGAACTACAAGTCTTTCTATCCATGGATCGCTTTAACAGAATGTTAATAATGTTCATGCCATATTTGTTGATTTATTGTTATAATAAACAAAAAAAGTACATATGTACTGTATGTTGAATGTATATATCCATCTTGGAATCTTTCCATTCCAACAATAATTTACAGAAAAATATGGCATTTTCTAGAGATGATTTGAATTGCGATTAATTACGATTAATTAATTTTTAAGCTGTAATTAACTCCATTAAAAATTCAAATCTTTTGACAGCCCTACTTTAAATTAAATATGTTGAATGTTTCCATTTTTGTGCCTTTTTGAACAAAAGAAAAATGCCATCGCTTCGAGTGGGCGGGCATATTTTTTTCCGGGCTGAGGAACTTTGGTGGGGTCAAAGTGCATCATTCGCTGTCGCCTTGTAAATCTGCACTGCCCCCTCGGGCCTGGCAGGAATACTACATTGTTTTCATGCGGAATTGCGACATTGTTGGAACGGAGACAGGCCCATATAAATGCAAATTTTGAAATTTTTCGTGTTCTCGGAGAGTCACCATGTAAACGGCCCCTAAAATAAATTGTAATTGCAATTCCACTCAGTGGGTGGCAGTGGCGCTCTTATTTTCAGAGTGTGCGCAGTAGTTTTGAACCAAACAGAAGCACACAGCAAAGAGCACTGGAGATATGAAGAGCTAGGATGAGGGAATATGACGAAGTGTGTGTTGCGTTTGGCTTTGACTTTTAATACAGTGGGAGATGAGGAAAGACCAGTGTGGTTACCGTGACTAAAAAAGTTTGCAGCGGACAGCAGGGAGCTAAATCAATTAAGACGTCACTTAAGGACATTAGACCCCAATCACATTGATAAACTGCTTTTTTCCTAGCGAAAATGTGCTAAATATTGCCAACAATCGTCCTGCTTTGTCAGCATTACATCAGTAAAATAGTGAACATTGTTAGCATCATATAAGGTGGCATACCAAGTTGCTTAGTCCAATGATACTTGTCGTTTTTGTTCGATTAATTTTTGTTTTTTCGATCAAATTGTTTGGCATATTTTCCTCATGAGTTAATGTTACTAATCAATTTTAATTTATTATTATTTATTGATTTTGTTACATTTTATTTTTCAGTATCAAACGGTCAAAAAATGTACCTTGAGTGTATTTTTAGTTAGTTTTTTTTTTTTTATTCAGGCAAATTGATGCACTTTCTTTTCTGTTACAAACAAAATAATGTTAATAAAGTTATACTTTATCGGATATCAATCTATATTACGTTTTTCTTGAAAGCAACACTATGTAACTTTGATCTTGTCGTATTAACACCCATGGGAGGCATTTTTCAATTTTCATTCCATTGTTCTGAGTTGAACCTGAGACTTTCATAAACATCCTAGTGACAGTTGCTTTCTAGTGGGTTTATTTTTCGTTGTGGCTGCTTGTGTTTGGAGACTTGACTTCTGGCACTCTAGTCTCTTTCCCTACCGAGCAGCGGATGCCGCTGGGCCTAACAGCAACCACGTGCTGTGGCGCAGCTGGTAGTTCAAGTTGTCCCAGGACCAATGGGTCAGCGGTTCAATTCCCGGCAATGACTGCCAACTGTCGGACAGCCACTGGGCAAAGCACTGAATCCTAATTTGCTTCCAATGGGTAGGCAATGCCTTGCATGGCAGCAGTACTATTGGTAATGTATTTCCTAATGTAAAGCGTTTTGCGCATGCTGATCACATTTGTGATGATATGTTGAATGACACCTCTTTTATATCTTGAGGGGGTCTGTATTGCTTTCACCAGCACTAATTAACTTTGAGGAAGGTGGCAGGGACCCTGCCACACAAAAAGTACAAATGTGCTGACTGCTTTACGTCATATGTCACTTCCCCCTTTCCCCATTCATTATAAAGACGGAAGTCGATGTGAACGCTTTCGCGCAAATTCTCAAAGATGGCAGAGCAACAAAAGAGACAAAAAACTTTTGTCTGAGGAGGCAAAAAAAAAAAGGGAGGCTACCGGGCTACTCAAGAATAAACATTGGCCTGGATTTTACTCGCTGGGTTGACGAACCACCCCTTCAAGTTCGGGTGGGGTGGGGGTTTAGCCACAAGGTTGCTAACTGTCATATGCTATTGTTTAGCCACAACTGGATTTAATACCTGATTACTATTCATCCTTCACACATCCGCTGGAAACATGGAAAAATGTCGTTAAATCCATCTGCAGGTGACCTGGAGATAGATTTTTTATTGTTTGAGTATTTTACGACACTGTGCGGGTGTGCGCTGGTTCTAATGGGAAATACAGTCTTCCTTAAGGCAAAACACTACTGCTTTTGTCCACCGGCGTCGCTAAAATCAACGAAAATTGAATAGTTACATAGTGTTGCTTTAATATATATGTTTTTAAATAAGTATTTAGTTGTTGTTTTTTGTTATTAAAGTTGGGGGGTGGGCGTGAAACGTTTACGTCTTCCCTTTTGGGGGGGGGGCCAGAAAATAATGAGAAGCACTGCCTTAATGTGAGATTTTTTGGATTCTTACCGTAAATTATGTACAATGACACAAAATGTCAAGGGGCGCTTTTTCTGACACGGTACTTGTTAAAGTTCTAGCAAACGTATGTCTTGAACATAACCGAGCACATTTGAAGTCAAATCTCACAATAATCTCAGCTGAAAGCGTGAAATTGTCAAATTGAAGCAGAACGATAACCTTTTTCTTAATTCGGCCAAGTCTAACGCAGACTAACGCAAACAGCTGTCTGCGTTACCAACTACGTAAGTGAGTGTTGTTATGTTCCACTCAAGGAGACGCTGCGGCGGTGTATGAGTTCATTCGGTGACAAAGACATTACTTACTGACTGTATTTGCATAATGCTGGAAATTGGTCACCAAATTGGAGACAGCTGGGCCAACTGTTCCATTGCCCTTGGTAACAATTGCCTCCATCTTGCGCCATTAATATAACGCTCGCATCACTGTTTCACACAATAGACGACGTGACAAATTCAAGGCCTTGTTCAGACTCGCAGACAAAGTCCGATTTTTTGCCGATCCAGATTGAAACTGGATAGTTTTTTTGTAGTCTGAACAGTCACAAAGCACAGAAATCTGGTTTTAGCAAGACGGATTGAAACCACTTACGGGAGGTAGTTTCAAATCAGATATGGACAAGATGCTTCTGAACAGCTCAAATGGGTTTTGACTGTCCGTGACGTCACTCCATGCTGGAGGACGCCTTTGTTGCCACAGCAACCTGTCAGGTGCGTCAATAATGTGTCTCAGGCTGAACACACTGTTTAAGGTTTTTTTTTTTACATTTAACATTTTTTTTAAAAAATGGGGCAATATTGTCCTGGTGGTGTTCGAGGTACCTTATTCAGTTAACGTAAATCAATCTATTCTCATTAACTTATGATGACGTTTACTGTATTTCAATAACAAGACAATCTACAACTAGAAATTGGCAATTTCTAGAGAAATTGCGATGGTAGCTTTGCTTTCGCAGGTAAACCCCTTGGGGTCACGTAATGCTGATTTTAGGCCACTTCCTATAGATATCAGGTCACTTTCTAGTGATTCGAGGGCATTTCAGGGTCAGTTCCAATTAATATCAGGTCATTTACTGTTGATATTTTGAGGTATATGGCCGTCAATGGCATCAACTTACATATGATTTAATGGCAAGGACATACATGGCTGCCAATGGCAAGGATGCACATGGCTGTCAATGGAATCCAAGTACATTGTCATCAATAGAACTGAGATACATGTCTGTCAATGGCATCGACATACTGTACATGGCTGTCATTGGCATGGACGTAAATTGCTGTCAATAGCATGGACGTACATGGCTGTCAATGGCATGGACATACATGGCCGCCGATGGCATTGACGTACATGGCCGTCAAGGGCATGGACGTACATGGCTGTCAATGGAATCCAAGCAGATTGGCATCAATAATCATCGACATACGTACATGGCCATCATTGGCAAGGACGTACATAGCTGTCAATCAAATTGACATACATGGCCGTCATGGGCAAGGACATACATAGCTGTCAATGGCATTGACAAACATGGCCGTCATGTGCAAGGACATACATGGCTGTCGATGGAATTGACATAAATGGCAGTCAATGGCAATGCCATACATTGCTATCAATGGCATTGACTTAATTGGGTGCCAGTTGAATGTCAATGGGCTGTAATGGTAAGTTTTTGGTCAAAAATCACACCCCCCCATGTTTTTCTGCCATTGAAAATGAAGAGGGAAATTTTGGCCACTAGAAACAACGTTTTTGGTGAATTTCGGGTGAACCGTAGTTTTTTTTTGGCAAATTTTTGTCCACAACTTTTATGCCCCTGACCTTCCTGAATTTTTCTATTTATGTTGAATTGGATAAAAATTGTAGGACTAGATACATTTTGAAAAAAATATACCTGTATAAATGTTTAATTGGATAAAAATTGTAGGACGAGATACATTTTGAAAAAAAAAAATATTCCCCCCCCAAAAACTTTTGCCGTGAATGGTAATTTTTTTGAGGTTATTCGAAAGATTGCCTGCGTCACACGAGAATTACTGTAAGAAGCTAAAACCCAGAAGTGAGATGTAACAGCACAACAAAACTAATACAAGAAGTCCCCGGGAACCCCGACGTACACGACTTGAAGTCGCTGGAGTCTTGTCCGCCATTTTGTCTCCAGTCGTCCTTGTTATTTTTGTCGTGTAAACAGTACCTTATTGTACCTCAGAGTAATTAGTTTTGTACTTTGTTTTATTGATATGACTGTCCTACTCTTTGGTGAAGGCTTACGTGTATTTGATTATAATGTTAACTTTTTTTGTGATGCTTGCTTTTATTACAATGCAGAAAGCCAAGAGCACGTAGACTGAATGTACACATCAAGGACGTATTTGCGCACACGAAGAAGAGCGTATTTGCTTCTATGAAGAAGTCGCGCAGCCGAGTGAGAGAGGGGAAAGATTACAGTTTAGCTGTCCAGCTAAGATTTAGCGAGGTCAGTACAATGACGTATAATACATGTTTTTGGATAGTTATTTTGAGATTTAGGGGGTGTTTAGGGGTTAAGGTTTTCCGGGGAATTAGGGATTAGTTAGGTAATTCCAACTTCCGTGGAAATTTGAGTTACATTGCCTGCGTCGGAACGGAATTCGTTCGTGATCTGGGGACTTGCTGTTTACAAAAAACATGGCAAGATAGGATTAAAAACCAACTGTAACAATCATTAACGCGTATTAAAGTTCTCATAGGCTGCTATTTCCTCACGCAAATGTCCCGAAATCAACAGAAGGTGACCTGATCTTGTCCCCGAAATGTCCCCAAATCAACCTGGGCGGGTCTTAGATCTGCATCTGTCACAGCAAAGCTCCATAGTAATTTCTCCAGAAATTGCAGTTTCTAGTTATAAACGTAGAATTTACTATAGATGGATAGATGCTAATGGCTTTATTAAAGCAGGAATTCCGAACATTCAGAGAAATTGTTCAAAATAAAAGTCGATTAGAACAAGATATGCGATCAAACGCTCATCCTTAATAAACAACCACAAACACTTCCGTTTTCCGTTATCGTGTTACGTTTTGAAACGTATCTCTTCGAGTCACTTAAACAGGAAAGGAGGCCATCGAAAACTTTTCACCCACTTTAGTTTCTTACATTATTATTTACATGCCTTGTGCCAGAACAAATTGTAAAAATTGGCTAGATATGCAATGACAGATTGAAAAAGAAAATGAACACAACACTGGATCAAAGTTGCTAATATACAAAAAGAGCTGGAATTCCACAGCAATTTTCACAATCAAACACGTTTGAGCAGACATTACACAGCAAGGAGTTTAAATCCCTTCAAAAAAAGATTTTTTTGTGTGTTTTCTCCTCTCTTTTCACAAATTGGAAAGATTTGTCCCCTTTCCACCGTCAATTTGAATAAAATAACCACCCACGAGGCAAACGTGCCGCTTACGATGGAACACGCTACTCCATTTTGTGCTTTTGTTTGTCTGAAATTGGGTCGGGAAATACCGAGTGAGTTTCGCATCAGTGACACACAAGGCATTCTAGAAATGGAGAGCCTGTTCTCATCAGACTATTTGATTTTTTTTTTAAATTTATGGAATGCAATATACAGTGGTACCTCGACATACAAACAAATCGACATACCATTTTTTTCGACATACGACGTAAAATTGGACTCATCATCTGTGAGAAATCATCATGGGTTCCAAGAAGGTTAGTGCAGGTGCACTGCAGTGTTGTTAATCATACTTTAAAAAAGTAATTAGTTACAGTTACTAATTACTTCTCCCAAAAGGCAATTAAGTCAGTAACTCAGGTACCTCATTGTAAGAGTAATTTATTTATTATTTATTTGTCAGTGGCATCATTAGATGTCATACGAGCAAATGAACCACCATGAAGCTTCGAAACATTTGGCGGGAAAGCTGTATTGCTTCAAGAAGCTTCATTTGGCCATCACTGCTCCCTTGGAGGAGACAGTCAACCTCTGCTGCCACCTGCTGTAAACACTGTTGTCGTCCAACATTCCTCCTAGCATGCATTGCAGCGCTACAGATGAAAATAGCAATAAAAATTCAAGTTCTCTGCTTATTAGCAGTTACTGTTCCAATTGTTTCATTATTTTGCTAGTTATGATATTTGGTAACACTTTATTTGACAGTGGCGCCATAAAACTGTCATGAGACCATCTTAATTATGACATGACACTGCCATGAGCATTAATGAATACTTATGACAGATGTCATTTTGTGTCAGTTATTTTGAGTACTGCAAATTCAAACTAAACAATTCACTAGAATCCAAATATTAAAGTTAATTTAGTCCTTAAAACTTGAAATAATTAGGTAAATTGCATCTGATTAACCCTTTAACACAGGCTGTGTCGGCAGTGACACGTTTAAGCATATCAACGTTGAAGCCTCGTGACCTTGTAATTTGTCACCCACGTGCCGCTGGTTGGTTTCGTTTAAAAGTGCAGAAGTTGAGGTTCACTCTCGTTTTTACTTGAAGTCAATCGACCTTAAAGTAAAACGGGAGATAATGTCATTTAGGTTTATAGTTTAATTGCCCTCGTAAATAAACATTATAACGCTGCATGGAACATATTTTTATGTCAATAGTTAAATCATTTCTTGTCCTTTTTCAAAACCGAAAGCACCACAAAAACTACATATCCCAGGAGTCATTGTGACATCACGAAGGACAAACGTAATGCTAACTTTTTTAATAAATTGCCAAAAGAGGTGCCACCTAAGGAGAGGGAGGTGAGGTAGTGAGCGACAGCAGGTTGGATTGAGCGAGCGACTTTGAAATGTGCGGAATGAATCGAACACTAAATTTAGCGCAAGCTAACGCATTATTTCATCAACTCGAGGAAGAGGGTGGGCCAGATTTGTCGTTGTTTTGGGTGATAGCTGCAATACCTAACACTTTTTGTGTTAGAGGATACATAGTCACCTGATTTTACATTGTTGGTCTACTGTATATAACCTGTTTTGACCATAGTATGTAGAAAGAACAAGAACGCTGATGACCATAGCTGCTGTTTCTGTTGAATTATGAAATATAAAACTATTCAGTCTCATTTTTTTGTTTTTGTATATTATAGGGCTGTCAAAATTATTGTGTTAACAGGCAGTAATTATTCTTTTTAATTAATCATGTTAAACTATTTGACGCAATTAACGCACATGCCCCGCTCAAACAGATTAAAATGACTGTCATGTCCATTTGTTACTTGTGTTTTTTGGTATTTTTTCGCCCACTGCTGGCGCTTGGGTGCGACTCATTTTATGGGCTTCAGCACCATCCATGAGCATTGTGTAATTATTAACATCAACAATGGCGAGCTACTAGTTTTTGTTTGAAAATTTTACAAATTTTATTCAAACGAAAACATTAAGGGGGCTTTTAATATAAAATTTCTATAACTTGTACTAACATTTATCTTTTAAGAACTGCAAGTCTTTCTATCCGTGGATCGCTTTAACAGAATGTTAATAATGTTAATGCCATCTTGTTGATTTATTGTTATAATAAACAAATACAGTACTTATGTACAGTATGTTGAATGTATATATTCGTCTTGAGTCTTATCTTTCCATTCCAACAATAATTTACAGAAAAAATATGGCATATTTTATAGATGGTTTGAATTGCGATTAATTACGATTAATTTTTTAGCTGTGATTAACAGCCCTAGTATATTATCAAGCTTCAAAATGTTTCGTTGGGCATGTTTGGTTGTCAATACGACATTAATATTAGAAATTTTGACAAAAAATTTAGTTTTTTGTTGTTGTTGTCTTTTTGGGTCGAAAATGTTGATAATTGGTCAGTGAAGAAAACAACAGTTTGGACATGAAGGTTATGGTGTCCTCAAAAAAGGGACCCAACCAGGCCATTGTGGATGATGCAAATTTGGACAAAATTGGCTCAGGTGTTAAAGGGTTACATTTACTAAGAGAGCAAGTTTGCATTTGGTTTTTTTTTTTAAAGTAAAGTCAACCTATCATATTTTACAGTGTTTGTTTTGCAATGTGTAATTGCTACTTATAATTAGAGGTGGGATTTTTTGGGAAACTAACGATTAAATTATGATTACGATTCAGAGGCTACGATTCGATTATAAATCGATTACTGATGATCCCCCGCCGTCCAGGTTATTAGCTGCTTTTAATGATTCGTACATTAGTTACAAAAATTGTACAAAAAGCCCCTCAGGCTTAAATAAAGGACTATTTCAGTATCAAGTTAACAGTTCAAAACAGAAAATAAAATACTCAAGTCCCCATTCTGTGTAGCTGCTTTATACTACATTCAATTTGCGAAAATTGTTAAAATTGCTCCCGTTATTCCATAATTTATATTCTGTCTACTTTCGACATGTGAAAGTTTAAAAACTGTTTAAAGATAGATTCAAGTCAATATTTTGCCAATTTAGGAGTATTTTAGATAAAGAGTTAGTTAAGTTTGCTCGGAAGGTTCGCTACGACAGCCTTCCAGGGAAGTCTACTGCTTTAAGATGGCAGCTGTTTACTATTGCCGGCCGTCTGTCATTTCACATCTAGTTCCATATACTTGTGATACCTATCATCTACCGTAGCATTATGTGGACGTAGTTTGTAGCAGCTGTCGGCAGCCGTCAGGTATTATTGTTTTTTTATCTAGCGGCATGAGTTGAGCATTGTCATTACGGTAATGACAAGCATGATGTTTACTATCGGTCCAGTCCTCATCGCGTCCCAAAGACAGTGTTTTATTTCCGCTTTACTTGACATATTTCAATAATCGGAATTTGGATGTTTTTGAATCTTCCTCGGCCAAATCGCGAATAATCTAAGAATCGGAAAATTTCGCACACCTCTACTGTACCTGCAGCTCGGACTAAAAGAATTTTAGGCTCTAATAAGCCACAATTGTTCTTTTACTGAAATACGTTATTAGAAACACATAAAATATTGCCATTGATTAAAAAAATTCAATAATATTTAGTACATGTTTTGACCTACGGAGGGCGCCATGTTTTAGGCGCAGAATGGACGCCCGGGGTGCTGGCGTATTAGGCCTGGACTGGGAGAATAGCTGTGCTGGTTAGCAAGCCAAACTAGTATGACGACTGGCGTGATTTTGTCACATTCTACTGCTGGTTAGATTGTTTTGTTACAGAGCTGTGGATGAGTTCCCGACGTCATACCTGCATCCAATTCCAGCTCATCAGCAATGTCTTTAAACCGATCCTAGGCAGCTTGCCGAGATATTGAGGCCAACTGTTCCATTACCCCTGATAACAATTGCCTCCATCTTGCGCCATTAATATACCGCTCGCATCACTACATAACACAATGGACGACGTGACAAAATCTAGGCCTTATTCAGACTCGCAGCCAAACTCCAATTTTTAGCCTATCCAGATTGAAACCGGATAGCTTTTTTGTAGTCTGAACAGTCACAAAGCAAAGGAATCTGATTTTTGCAAGACGGATTGAAACCACATACGGGAGGTTGTTTCAAATCAGATATGGACAAGATGCTTCTTAGCCTGAACAGCTCAAATAGGTTTTAACTGTCCGTGACGTCACTCCATGCTAGATGACGCCTTCCTTGCCACAGCAACCTGTCAGGTGTGTCAATAATGGGTCCGAGTCTGAAGACACGGATTATTATTATTATTTTACATCCCCGAGATTGGGGCAGTATTGTCAAGATGGTGTTCGAGGTACTTCATTCAGTCAACTTAAATCAGTCTATTTTCGGTAACTGTACATTTATAATGACATTTACTGTATTTCAATAACAATACAATACTACAACTAGAAAAAGCAATTTCTGGAGAAATTGCGATGGTAGCTTTTCTTTGGCAGCTCAACCCCTTGGGGTCACGCCCTGCTGATTTCAGGCCACTTCCTGTTGTAATCAGGTCACTTTCTATTGATTTGAAGGCATTTCAGAGTTATAAATAATAAAATATTGCCATTGATTTTAAAAAAATCAATAATATTTAGTACATGTTTTGACCTGCGGAGGGCGCCATGTTTAATGCGCGCAATAGACGCTCGGGGTGATAGCGTATTAGGCCTGGACTGGGAGAATAGCTGTGCTACCTAGCAAGCGAAGCTACGATGACAACTGGCATGATTTTGTCACATTCTGCTGCTGATCAGATTGTTTTGTTACAGAGCTGTGGATGAGTTCCCGATGTCGTACCCTCATCCAATTCCAGATCATCAGCAGTGTCTTTAAACCGATCCTAGGCAGGTTGCCAAGATACTGACTTGCTGTCATTTGAAAGAATGTATTCTCGATCTCGTTGCTTTTCTTGTTTTTTTTTATGTGTCGAAATGTCCAACCAGCTCCTGGAACGAATTCAATTTGTATGTCGAGGTACCACTGTAATGGAATCATGATTTTTTTTGGGGTGGGGGCATCTTTTTCTAAAAATGCATCCCTATGGGGGATTCAAATGTCAATATTTTACATGATTGTCACTGCGCACATGTGAGCTCCATGCACATATGGTGGACTTGCTATTTTGCAGTGACACGCGTAAATGGAAAATGCTTAATTTAAGATTTTTCTTTTTTTCTATTTTGGTCTATAGAAAAAAAATCCACTATCCACCTGCTAGTTGAAGTGCACATCAAAAGAGAATTTACAGAAATAATTGTATTCATCACAAAGTCCCTGTACATAATGTAACTAATGCAATTTTTGACTCATTTCCCAATTTTACATTTCCGGGGATACTCACCCTTATTTTCAATATGACGGAAATGATTTTACCAACTTAAATACAGCTAGTCGACCCGAAGCCGTTACGAGGAAACGGAAAGAGGCCACCGATTGCCGGAATATACAGAAAAAGTCTTAGAAAATGTTGTCCTATTTTTAATGAATGAAATGTTTCCTCTAGCATGGTTAGCTATATTTTTGGTGCGTATTCTCAGCTCTGAACAGAAGCACACGACACCCTCACTCTAATAACTATACACGTATCTGAGCAACCTTGCTACACGAGTGTCACACAAAGCCTTCGTCTTATCTTACATGGCTGGACATTTTAATTACAAGTCTATTTAAAGACAGAGGGAGCGTCTAAGAAATATATTGAGTGTGAGTGTATAAGGCGCGAGATCATTGAAACGATAATAATAATAAAAAAAAAAAAAAAGACACAATGACGCGAGCTAAGCGATGGAACGACGGGCGACCGTCTAGAAAAGCATTTACATTGCTACTGACTGATACATGAAGGCATTGACACAAGTTCAATGGCGTCTGTATTTTTAGGCACCGTGTTGATGTGAGATATGTGTGTGAATGTGTGTGGAGTGTGTGAGCATAAGGGAGTGGGAGGGCTCGTGGTTGGTGTCTTCAGGTGTCTGACTGGGGGTGGGTGGAAGAATTTAGCAGTCATGGTAGATTTACAGATTTACAAGATCGAGGGGCAAAAATACGAGTGAACTTCCGCAGCTACGCCTGTGAAAAATGGCTGCCGAACGATTAAGAAAGATGAAGCCGAAAAGAGAAACACGGCGGGGTCCTCTCTGTCAGACGGGTAGAGGGGAGTGATGGCAAAGGGGAGCGCCCTCCGCAGTCTAGATGAAGTACTCCTTCTTTTCTTCGGCGTGTGCGTGGTTGCCCTCGGCGTTGATGATGGCCGTGTCTGCGTCGGGCGCGTCATCCGCTCCTTTGGCCTCGTTTGTCAAATACGTTCCTGCGGAAAAAAAGCGAGAAACGGCTTTAAGAACTAACAAACGTCGAGCCGGCCGGCCGTCTCACGCCTGAGGTGGAAAGCGACTCAGAGTGATGCTGCATTATTCATTCAGAATGTGTCGCGACTGAAGAAAGCTTACAAGGGTTGTGGAATTCAACAGGCTACTGTGTCAAAACAACAAAAACGACTAGTGAGGACATGTAGTCTCCAGGTTACGACGTACTCGACTTACGCGATTTTGACTTTACGAAGCCGGAGTCTCGTCCGCCATTTTGTCTCCAGTCTTTTTTTGTTTTGTTTTTTTAGTCACATAAACAGTACCATAGACTTCATAATGGTATTGACAGGTCAGATCGGTCATGCGCTGCGCCTCGCCTTCATGTAGGGGGCCGCCCACATCAAGAGGAGCTATTCACAAACACATGCACACAGCGATCTAATGCCGGATTTCTGCTGAAAAAGTACGAGAGCTGTACCGCATACAAACAGGAAGGATTGTCTCAGGAGCGATTTGTTCAAGGATTCAAGGTAATTATTATATTTTTTTATACCATGCATGCATTTTGAAACGTTGTGAAAAAAAAGATCAATGGGAGAAATCAGCCTCTACTGGAATAGCATTATAGTTCACGATATTTACGTGAAAAAAAAAAAATCAATGGGAGAAATCAGCCGCTACTGCATTAGCATCATAGTTCGCAAAATTTACGTGAAACAAATGCTAACTGCACGTTTTTTTAAATTATTTGCTTTTGACTAAGAATCGAGAATGTTTACGTCCGTATCTGTAAAGAATTCTGGGATTTAAGCATTTATTCAAAAGAATTTTCACCGGAAAAGTTTTGTTTGCATAAGGTGGTCGCTAGCTACATTCACTAACAGACTAGCATTGTACTTCGACATATTACATGAAATAAATGCTAACTGCATGTTTTTTTTTTTTTTTTGCTTTTCACCAAGAATCGAGACTGTTTTATGTCCATATCTATAAATAATTCAGGGATTTAAGCATTTATTCAAAATAATTTTCATTGGAAAAGCTCTGTTTACATAAGGCGGCCGCTAGCTACATTCACTAACAGACTAGCATTGTAACTTAGACATATTACATGATAAAATATATGCTAACTGCACGTTTTTTTTTTTTTTTTTTTTTTGCTTTTCACCAAGAATTGGGACCATTTTACATCCATATCTATAAATAATTCGAGGATTTAAACATTTATTCAAAAGATTTTCACCGGAAAAGCTCTGTTTACATTAGGCAGCCGCTAGCTACATTTACTAAAAGACGAGCATTGTACTTCAATATTTCCGTAAAATAAATGCTAACTGCATGTTTTTTTTTGTGTTTTTTTTTGCTTTTAACCAAGAATCGAGATGGTTTTATGTCCATATCTATAAAGAATTCAGGGATTTTAGCATTTATTCACAAGATTTTTCACGAGAAAAGCTCTGTTTGCATAAGGCGGCCGCTAGCTACATTCACTAACAGAGTAGAATGTACTTCGACATATTACGTAAAATAAATGCTAACTGCACGGTTTTTTTTTTGCTTTTCACCAAGAATTGAGACTATTTTATGTCTATATCTATAAAGAATTCGGGGATTTAAGCATTTATCCACAAGTATTTTCACCAGAAAAGCTCTGTTTACATAAGGCAGTCGCTAGCTACATTCACTAACAGACTAGCATTGTACTTCAACATATTTACAGTATGTAAAATAAATACTAACTGCACTTTTTTTGCTTTTAACCAAGAATCGAGACCGTTTTACGTCCGTATCTATAAAGAATTTGGGGATTTAAGCATTTATTCACAAGAATTTTCACCGGAAAAGCTCTGTTTGCATAAGGCAGCCGCTAGCTACTACATTCACTAACAGACTAGCATTGTACTCCGACATATTTACGTATAATAAGTGCTAACTACATGGTTTTTTTGCTTTTAAACAAAAATCGAGACTGTTTTACGTCCATATCTATAAAGAATTCAGTGATTTAAGCATTTATTCACAAGAGTTTTCAACAAAAAAAGCTCTCTGTCTGTGATTCCACTTGGTCAGCTTTGACGGCCTTGCCAACAATGCAGGCCCCCATTTATCGGCCCCCGCTTCCCGTCAATACATTATGAAGTCCATGACAGTACCTTATTGTACCTCACAGTATCTTATTTTTTACTGCACTTTATTAATGCGATGTGTTCTGTTCTCACTAAACGTGAAGTTGTTCAGCTTGCTGCGGCTGATGAGTAGAGCCACTCTCCCCCCTCCCGTACTGACCACCTTCTACAGAGGGACCATCGAGAGCCTGCTGACCAGCTGCATCTCCGTCTGGTCTGGGAGTTGCGGGGCCTCGCACTGGAAGTCTCTGCTGAGAGTAGTGAGGTCAGCGGAGAAGATCATCGTGGCCCCGCTCCCATCCATCCAGGACTTAGCAGTCAGCCGCTGCCTATCCGGACCGTGACATATTGCCTCAGATTCCTACCACCCCCAGAATGGACTGTTCTCTCTCCTGCCGTCTGGCAAAAGGTTTCGCCGCATCCGCTGTAGAACTGCCAGACTCAGGAACAGCTACTTCCCCGCGGCCATTAGACTGATGAATTCATCCCAACACACTAACATCCACACACAACCTCACATAAATAGACCCACACATACATAGTCCCATTCTCAGCTGATCCACCTCATAGAAAGCACTGTAAACACTTCTCTTTTACATATGTATGATATAAATATTGAGGTATGCTTGTACTTATGTAACCCTACTGGTTGTTATGTTTGTATCTTTATATATTTATTTATTTATTACTTGCTTCTTCTATTTTAGCACTGTTTATTTTAGTTCCATTTTTTTACCTATTTTTGCATGTCTTTTAACTCTGTGGCAAGCCGGAAGCAAGCAACGACATTTCGTTGCCATAAATCTCACTGCAGTGTTTTTTTGTGTGCAATGACAATAAAAGGAAATCTGAATCTGAATTGTGCTGTTTGAAGCTTTTGACTTCCTTCATTTTATACAATTTAGAAATCTGTAACTTATGTTCAAAAGGACACATTTTTACAATAAAACCCTTGACACAAAGCAATCGGTGTTCAAACATCCATCTAGTCTGATCAATATGTAAATTTAATAGATTAAATTAGCCTAATTTGCCAAACAAAAGTCCGCTAGTTTAAATGCTACCAATGCTAACATATTTACAATTCTCATAGAAAATAGCACACACACAACCAGAAGTGGGTAGTAACGAGTTACATGTACTCTGTTACATTTACTTGAGTAACGTTTTGAGAAAAATGTACTTTTTACTTTTACTTGAGTAGATTTGTGAAGAAAAAAAAAAAACGGGACTTTTATTCCACTACTTTGGGCTACACAAGAGTTGTTACAATTTTCCTCTTTAGTCTACATATTAGATTTATTATTTCTTTTTCGCTAGCGATGCTATTGCCAAGAGTAGCGCTACTAATTTCACCAATGACATGAGTCATTCACATTAACCAATCAGACGCAAGCTTTCCGTTCCACGATCACGCAAGCCTGTTCAATCACCGTCTTTAAAGTACCGTAACAAATGAAGTATTTGAAAATGGAGCGCTGCCCTTTTGGCACCGATTGATTACAGAAAACCGGAGATATGATCATTTTAATAATAATAATAATAATAATTAAAAAAATAATCATAATAGTAACTATGGAGGAACTCCAGTATTTACTACTCAAACTAGGAACTATACTCATGCTCTTTGGACGAATAATGCTTCATTACTGTTTTTATCTCTCTTTAATTGAATATATTTTTTTATATTTCTTTGGCTTAATGTAGTTATGTAATGGGTTATTGTACAGTATCATGATAACAACAGTTCATATAGATAAATTTGTGCTGAGAGAAAAAAAAAAAAATCAAACAAGTTACTCATTACTTGAGTATTCTTTCACTGGATTTTTTTTTTTTACTTGTACTTGGGTACATTTTTTGGATGACTTCTTTTACTCTTACTTGAGTAATATTACTTTGACGTATTGCTACTCTCACTTGAGTAAACATTTTGGCTACTATACCCACTTCTGCATATAACTTTACATACTGGAGCTCTAAACCTCATTAAAAATCCATGCACACACATGTGTTAGCTGAAACAACTTACAGCCTTATGTAGGCCAAACCAGAGTGCAGCTATCCTTTATCCATGTAAGACGTCTGAATCCGCACCTCAGTCATACAAGGTGATAGTCCAGCCAGACACACCGCTGCCACCAGAGGGCAGTATATCCTCCATCATTACACAAAATACAATACTTTTTGGACTGTTTTTGGACAGTGTGGAGTCCGCAGCTGTCACTGTCACTAGAAGAACACTACCGGTGTTCTGCAAGTCCTTCTATTCTGCGAGACGTCCAACACATGCGCACATCGGTTAAAAGCTGCGAGTACTTACTATTTGTGTTTTTATTGAGTCATTTATTACCTTTTCATTGCCTCGAAATACTTTTTGCATGCGTTTCCCTCTCATACTTTTAAGCATTGTGTTTTCTTGCGGTAGCTTTAAAGCAGATTGTTGATATGTTGACCACATTTGTCACGTAGCGTATTTGAGCCACCCGTATTTGATATTACTACGTTTAGGTATTTTCTTAAGGCATTTTTATGATGTTCTGCCCTTATGCATCTAAACAAAACAAGCTTAAAACGCATGCTAGTACTTTGGGTGTCAAATTCGCCTCTTGTAGATGTTTCGTCGGTGTAGCACATTTTGGCAGAACGCCAGTTTTGTCATACTCGCCTCTCGTCTCATCCCGTCTTTCCTGTTCATTTTACTTTTGCTGCTCGTTTTGTGAAATATCGACGGTGCTGTCATACTCATTAATGTTCCTCTCGGGTTCAAATTGAAAGGGTTGAATTGATGACATGTTTATGCCGCTAGAGTAATGCACTGGAAGCCCGGCAGCGTAACCAAGTGATGTCACCGCCCTGCAACGTCAACAACAATGGCGACCTACTAGTTAAACTAATTTTGTATAAAAACTAAAACATCAAGAGGGGTTTTAATATCGAATTATTTTAACTCACAATAACATTTATCTTTTAAGAACTACAAGTCTTTCTATCCGTGGATCCGTTTATCATAACTCTCAAACACGTATTCCAAGAAAAAAACTGCTAAAATATACTTCTTAACTAAATAACGAATGAATAAACAAACATACCGTATTGGCCAGAATATAAGACGGTGTTTTTTTTTGCATAGAAATAAGACTGAAAAAGTCGGGGTTATCTTATATTCGCGGTCTAGACTTTATACCCATTCACGACGCTAGATGGCGCCAGATATCATTGAGGCGATGTTGTCATGACAGATCTCAGCTACTCTCAAGTTTAACCAGTTTGCATTATCTTATTGCAATTTTTTTCCTTATTCAGATTTGTTTCAAGACTTCAGTTACAGTTAGACTTCACTTTGATGGTTAATGCAGTTATTGCAATTTTGTTGTTTTATCACAATAGATTGGTTTATTTACATTTCAAAAACCAGAAGCCACTCATTTCCGAATGTGATTGCACTTTAGTTTACATATTTAAATGTTCAGATATTGAGATTTGAATGAGGCAAAATAACATGCTTTTTCTCTCAAATATATTGTTAAAATCATTTGTTTCAGATGTACTGTAATTATTTTCTGTATAAAAATTAATTTGGTGTTCAAAAAGTCTTTTTTCAAACTTCAGTCTTGAAAAAGAGGAGGTCGTCTTTTAATCAGGGCCGCATTATATTCGAGCCAATACGGTATTAGCTCTAAGAAAAACATGACTTATGTTGGTGTTAACAGGGAGCAGCTGGATTTAGCAATGTTAGACGAATTATGGCAATATTCACTGTTGCCACTGGAGGGCAGTGTATCCACTCAAATTAATAAAACTAAATGCAACACTTTCATAACAAACCATGACAACATCACTGTTAACGAATCCTCGAAGCAGCAAAATTTCTAACTCGATGCTTTTTTCAAATCGAATTACTCGAGTTAATCGATTAATCGTTGCAACGAGACCAAAATGAATGTAAATCCCTTCTGTCCTTTTATTACCTTCAGTTCAACCCATGTGATTTCACATGAACTGGGTGACTGACAATATACAGAGCGGAATGTCTGAATCATTTAACCTCGTGCATCTGATGGTCTTTTCAGAGCACGTTTTTGACCAAAAAGATTTCTCCAGTCTCGCCGCCCTCAAGGGATTCCAACCTATATCAATTCCATGTCGTATATTTTTCTTTGTCCTTCACAGTGGCCGCTGCCTATCATTCACTCGCCACCTGGGGATCGTACGAGCGCCTGGAACGTCTAATGGGACGAGGGGAGGTCAGCGTGAGCCGAGTCCTTGGTGGTTTTACCTTTATGCCTGGCCAGGTATCTTCCCAGAACGATGATTAAACACAAGGTGACGAAGACCACCACGGCCACCACTCCCCCGATCAAAGCGTGGTCCGTGCCGTGATGGGCTAGAGCGTTGGGATCTGAAAAGAGATGAAAAGGCGAGTGTCAACACAGAAAAAGAGCAAACACTGCAACAAGGAATGAAGGAATTTCTTTCCAGTTTTTTTCTTTTGTCTAATGATGCTTCTGAGGTGCTGGCTCCTTTCACAGAATCTCACAGGGAATAATAAAACAGAGAGCAATGGGGACCAGAAAGAAAGAGAGACGTTCGCCTGGTAAAGCTAAGGTGAAAAGACAATGAGGTAGGGAGTAAGGGAAAAAAAAGGTAGATGAATAATTCAGAAACCACCCACGGAGTCACACAAGTCCCAAAAATTCAAAATCAGGCTGACGGTTGGAAAGGTACAGTAAATAAATCATCATTCGGAAAATTCCAGAAAGGACAAGGGTGATTGATATGAGCAGAATAGAAGTGTGAAAAACAGCACAAAGGATTGACAGGATCTTTCTAAAATGGAATAAAAAAGGTGTCCATCGATTACGCCTCAAACATTACACAAAACGGCAACAAAGTGCTAGCGCTGGGTTTTCTCTGACTTTCTTCAACATTTCCAAACCAAGCAAAAAGCTTCAGTAAATCACAAAAACTACATTAAACGCAGTGGCGAATGCTGGTTTTCAATGATGGGAAGCTCAGACTGTGTCCGCCTGTGAGTGCTTTCTGACGGTGGAGGGGCCACAGTAGGGAAAGAAACTAGAGTGCCAGAAGTCAAGTCTCCAAACTAGGGCTGCAGCTATCGAATATTTTAGTAATCGAGTAGTCGACTGAAAATTCTATCGATTAATCGAGTAATCGGATAAAACTTTTTTTTAAAGGTAAAGAGCAATTATAAATATACATGAGAAAAAAAGACATTTAATCCAATATTGAACCATTTTCAGTCAATCAATGTCTTTATTTTCGATGTACATTGTTGAAAACAGAAAACAATTGCATCTAAGATGTGACTAGAAAAAAAATTCACTGCTTTCACTCAAAAAACTTCTAGATCTTATTAAAAAAAAAAAAAAAATCTTACCTAAAAATGTAATTACGCTTGATAACCCACATCACTTGAAAGCTATGTGTTTTTCCCACCTGTTTCAATTTAATTTCCATTTGTGTCAAGCTATTTTTAAGTTCTAGTTGAGTTTTAAGTTAGTCTAAACTGTAAATACTGATAGGATTTTGAGTGTTTTGACTGTGTTCAAAATAAATATAAGATACCTGCTGTATTGGAGCACATTAGGGACCAGTGCTACTTGGTGTTTTAGTCAGCAATGACTACTGAGCTAAAACTGACAGTTAGCTTTATTATGTTTTAATTTTACACCCTCATCACTCTACAGCGCTTTGTTTTTACAGATTAACTAAAGCCTGTATGTAAGACACGTTAGCCACGCATCGACAGAGGTCATAATCAATAGAAACCTAGCCCTCCGAAGGGCCAACGTTACGTGAGCGAGTGACAGTAACGTTATATTTATTAGCGATGAGAAGTCTACTGCTTAAAGATGGCGGCTTTTTACTAACGCCGCCCAGACGCGGCCGAGTCAGTCATTTTGCATCTAGTCCTAAATGCATGCGATATCTATGAGACGCATCGGACACTACCTGCTACCACATTAGCATCATGCGGACGTATTTTTTAGCAACGTCGGCGTAGTTTGTAGTGGCTGTCGGCTGCGGTAAGTTTCTTTTGTTTTGTTTTTTTATTGAGTCTTCCTCTATGCACGTGACGTCAGCGGGTTGTCCCGCATTAAAAGTAGTCTTGGTAAAACGTGATGCTTAGAGCTGGCAAAATGAAACGATTCCTCGAGGTGAATAAAATTACTTGGATCAGTTTTTAAACTCGAGTTACTCGAGGATTTGTTTCAGCTCTACTCCAAACACAAGCTCTACAATGGAAAAAAACACCAGAAATAAGCTAATTTTTTTGCTAGTCGTTTTTAAGCAACCGTCACTAGGATGATGATGAAAGTCTCTGGTTCAAGTCAGAACACCGGAATGAAAATTGAAAAATGCCTCCCGCGGATGTTAATACGACAAGATCACTGATTCGCTCGTTTTGCTTTAATCGTTTGATTGTGATTTCATTTTTTGTTTTAATTGTGTATGGCGGAAAACACTCAGGTGACTTGAAGTTCTGCTCCGAGACACTCAATTTGGCCAAATTTAAAAATTGTCCTTTTTGCATGTGTGATACATCATTGGAAAGCTTAAAATCTCAATTTTCTGGGGGAAGAAAAATTTCGAACAGGGGGGCATTTAAAAAAAAAAACAAAAAAAAAACAGTGAAACCCTATCTGGAGGTGAGAGCATGAAAGAGCAGAATTAAGGACGCCATGACTTTAACGAGATATTATCACGTACTTACATTGTTTCGATCCCAAAACTCCATGTGGCGTGTATCACTGAGTGTCAAGACACAGCTGTAAATGGCCACAGCTGGATTTTGGGGGGATTTTATGGGTGAAATATGGTAATATAACAAGGGTGACGATGCAGAAGTCGCAGACATCAAGAAGTGGTCGAGATGTTCTTTCTTTCTTTCAAATTTCTTTTTATTGGTGTTAAAAAAATACAGAACACCCCTCCCAAACTAAACAAAATAATAATAATAATAATAAATAAATTTAAAAAAAAAAAAAAAAAAAAAAAAAAAATTGTTTCACTCTAAGTTATCCAACACAAACAACCATGAAGTCTATGTCTAATCGTAAATGTCCAGAGAGTCATAGAAAGTTCTTCCGTGCCATCACTTCGATACATAGTGGTTACGGAATAAAAATACAATACAAATACAATACAAAAAAACAAAAATTTAGAGTATGAAGACTTACGGTGGTCCACGGAATAAAAATACAGTGCAATACATTCAAATGTCCCACCAAATAGGAGCAGCATGGAAAGCGACCGTACCGTTGCCCATCCCCCATGGCTAAATTAGCAATATAACAGTGCATATGTCATTCCTGCACTTGTGTAGTGGTGTTGTCAAAGAATGAAAGAAAAGGTCCCCATGTATTATAAAATTTCTTTTCAGAACCGCGAAGAATATATCTGATTTTCTCGAGCCTAAGATTCATCAGCACATCCCTTATCCAATGCGAAGTTGTGGGTGGGGCAGCCTCCTTCCACCTCAAAAGAACTAAACGTCGCGCCAAAAGGGTGGTAAAAGCAATAACCCTACACCCCCAAGTAGGCAGCCACAGACCCTCCGGTAAAACTCCAAATATTGATATTATAGGATCAGGAGTGATTCCGACCCCTAACACGAGGGAGAGGGCTTCAAAAATACCCTTCCAAAATATTTCTAAGCTGGGACATAACCAAAACATATGGATCAGTGTTGCATCCGCCAGCTTGCACCTATCACACAAAGGGCTGATTTCTGGAAAGATTCTGGACAATCTTACCTTAGAATAGTGTACCCGGTGTACTACCTTAAATTGAATCAAAACATGACGAGCGCACATAGATGAATTATGTACCCTACCCAAAACCTTAGACCACAGTCCCTCTCCGATTGGTGTTTGAAGATCCCGTGCCCACAGGTCTTTGATTCTGGATAAGGACGGAGCTACCTTATTAGAAATTAGATTAAAAATGCGCTTAATTCCCCCTTTCTCTGTCGGATCTAAAGACATAACATCATCTAAAACTGTTGTAGGAGGTTTATTTGGGAAAAGCGATATAATACTCTTAACGAAGCTTCTAAGTTGCAGATATCTAAAATGATGAGAGTTAGGAATATTAAATCTTTGGACTAGCTGTGCGAAAGAGGCAAAAATATCATCCACAAAAAGGTCATTTAAACGTGTAAGACCCAGGCTGGACCACAAATGAAAGGCTTTATCGACTGTTGAGGGGACCAAAAAATGATTCGATGCCACTGGGCTAAAAAGACAAGTACCAACTACACCATTTTTTTTCCTAAATTGAGATAGTATCCAAAGGGAGTGAGATAATACTGGGTTATTTCCTGATACCCCAACTTTCAAGGGCAGTGGCGCACCACACAAGGCGGCTAATGAATTTGGGAGACATGCACATGCTTCCATCTGCACCCAAGCGGGACCATTCTCCTTAAGATGGTAATATAACCAATATGCCGTGGTCGAGATGTTCTTATATATATATATATATTTTTTTATATATTTACCCTTTTAAACGTTTTTTTTTTTTTTCATTTTTTTTTTTGTTTGGATCGATTATTTATCATCTAACATATGGGAGAAAATGTAACAGTACCCAAAAAAAAAAAAATCAATTAAAAACAATTAAGCGATAGTTATGAGGTAGACATCCGAGACTTTTTTACAGACACAAAGTTTTTCATTGTGACGTAATTTGTTTAAAAGTTTAAAATATCTGAGTTAATAATTGTTTAAAATCGTTTTTTTTTTTTAAATGAAATATTAGACATCAATTAATGATTTTAAGCTAAAAATGAAATTTTGAATAATAAATATAATTAATTACTTTTGTTTTATGGCTGGGTTGAAACAAAAGCGGTTGTGAAAGTCTGTAAACGGGGGTTTCAAGGGTAAAACGGACAAATTAAAAATAGTTTGGGGGCTTAATGCGGGATGAATCTGCTATGGCAGCATATAGACATATTGTTCTATTAAACACAACAGTTGTTTTGGCTTAAAATACAGCAATTTCTTTTAAAGAGGAGTGCAAGAGCAGACACAGCCTTTTCAGTCTTGTCTGTGTTTTCCGCCGTATATATGTTTTTATACATAGGCTTATACAGTATTATGCAGTGGCGGATGCTGGTCTTTCTATGAGGGTAAGCTCAAAGTGTGCCCGCCTGTGGGTGCTTTGTGACGGTGGAGCGACTCAGCGGCACCCGCTACTCAGTAGAGAAAGAAACTCGAGTGCCAGAAGTCAAGTCTCCAAACACAAGCAGCTACAATGAAAAAAAAAAAATCACCAAAAAGAGAAGGTCAAATTTTCTCTAGTTGTTTTTAACTAAGCAAATGTCGCGAGGATGATAATGAAAGTCTTATTAAGTATTATGAAAGGAATGAAAATTGAAATGTTAACACGACAAGATCACTGATTCGCTTATTTCGTTATCCATCAAAAATGGATTCAGCTTCTGACAGATCAGCCAATTGTCATCCAGAGAAGCAGAGGGTCTGGGCCAGCCGAGCCCATAGACCCCCAGAGACGCACGGCGTCCGATGGGCAGGATAATCCCAGCCAATGACTTTTCTCGTTTCAATGTAGTGGAACGATGTACTCTCAACTCTGGAGACGCATCATGTCCACATTGTTTAAAGGACTGAAGCAGCGCAAATGAATGAAAAGCAAGCCGCATCGTAACCAGTGATAAGAAGCTAATTCTGAGCAAAAGTGGAGTGTGTTGTAGCACATATTTAGTCATGACATGTATACACATTTTTTTCACATTTTGGGGGAAGCTGAGCTTCCCTTGCAGTCTGAGAGCAATCGCCTCTGATTATTGAAAATATAACACAAAGTTACGTTTAGAGTTGTCCGATAATTATTTTTTAACCGATAAATGATATCCCGATATTGTCCAACTTAAAAAATCCGATACCGATATATGCGGTCGTAGAGTTAACATATTATGGCTAATTGTATTGTGATGCCCCACTGAATGCTTTAATAATGATAAATGTAACAACTTCAACTGAAGTTATGGAAAAATGCCTATATTGCACCACTATACAGGTAGTCCCTTGGTTACAAACAAGGTCCGTTCCTGCGCTACATAAGTCGGAATTAATCCTTAAAGTACCCCAAAATAACTATCCAAAAAGTCCAAAAGCATTGTATTTTTTTTAATGATGACGGATACACTGCCCTCTGGTGGCAGCGTTGGGTCTGGCTTGATTGTCACTTTATGACTGAGGAGAAGACTGTCGTCTGGCATGGATAAAGAACAGCTGCGCTCTAGTTTGGCCCACATAATGCTGTAAGTTGTTTCAGCTAATATGTTTGTGTATGCATTTGTAATTAAGTATACAGCTACAGTTTGTGGAGTTATGTGTGAATGATTTGCTATGAGAATTGTAAATACTAGGGGTGCATAATATCAATTTTTTGAAACCGATACCGATATCGATAACTTCTTGTTCCTCAAAGCCGATACCGATATCGATAACCGATAATAAATATATAATTTTTAAAATGTATAACCTGAGTTTTTGAACACCTGGAGGTTTAAAAAAAAACAACAACTAGTGGTGGATTCAACATAGATTTGCCTTTGATCTCACCAGATTTTTTAAAATGACATGAACAAAACAGTGCGTTTCACTTTTGCACTGCCCGACAGCCAGCTAAGAATGAATGCACTTCCATAAGCCACAAGGCTTGGTCTTTTCTCGCTTTTATGGGAAGACACTCGTCTTAATATTGTTGAAAGTACAACAGAAATAAAACCATATTCAATAATCAATATACAACAAACTGCAAAATACACTTATATACACAACTATTATATGTTTAGCATTGCACACTAGCTTGAGCTTCTAAAGCATTGGCTGGCTTCTATAACACAACTTATGAAGTTCTGTACATATGACCCTTCACCACCAGTGTTGTTAATAACGGCGTTACAATATAACGGCGTTACCAACGGCGTTATTTTTTTCAGTAGTGAGTAATCTAATTAATTACTTTTCTCATCTTGGCAACGCCGTTACCGTTACTGAGGCTGGAAAGGCGTGCGTTACTATGAGTTACTAAGTTGGTTGAATAAAAAAAGTCAGAGAGACAGACTCACAGAGACGAGAGGGCAGAGCAGGAGTGGGGAAGAGGCCGTTGCAAACGCGATGCTAGGTGGCTCCAATAATACCTGACTGTAGCCTACAAACTACGCCCACATGATACGGTAGATATCACATATTATAGAACTAGATGCAATTGTTAGGCACGGCTGCATTGGCAACATGTTTTAAGGACTACATGCGTTAGTAAACAGCCGCCAGTTTAAAGCAGTAGACCACTCAGGAAGGCTCTGTTGTAGAGATCCTTCCTAGCGAACCGACTTTTTGTTTTTTTAAAAAATCTAAAACGCTCCTAAATTGGCAAAATCTCGATTTAAATCTATCTTTAAACGATGAAACAGTTTTAAAACTTACACATGTTGAAAGTAGACAGAAGGGAACTAATGCAATAGCGGGAGGAATTTTAACAACTTTAACAGTTGATAAACAACTTTAAATGACTTCCACACATAGCAAAGGTTACTATCGAGTTATCGCAATACCCTTGTGTCTAGTTAAGTGGAGGGTAAAGAATTGGGCTAGGGCCAATTGTCCCAAAAACCCTTTAAACTTCACATTGTGTGACGTTTTTTTTTTTTTGAGAGAAAAAAAAAACATGAAAATTATAACTAGTTACTTTGCCAAGTAACTAATTACTCTTAAATTCAGGTAACTGAGTTACTAACGCAATTACTTTTTGGGAGAAGTAATTTGTAACTGTAATTAATTACTTTTTAAAAGTAAAATTAACAACACTGTTCACCACAGAAGTAAACATATATTGCATATCCATATGTTATAGTACACATAAAATACTTACATTTCCGAGGCGGAAACATAACAGAAAGCATTCACGACTGTCAATGCTACCGCTAGACACCGCAATGTGTAAGTGATTGAACCAAACTACTGTAACAAAAAATAGATGCAGTGAATTATTCTGACCAGCAGGTGGGAGCAATGCCCCGCAAATGGTCAACTGATTTCCCATACAAGTGTGTAAACTGCAAAGCCAGAACAGTACATATTATCGGTCCTATTATAAATGTTATTGGAATTATCGGGATGACGTCATAATTCTTATTATCGGACCGATAATTATCGGACCTATAATTACCGTGCACAGTAGTAAATACGTTAGCATTCGTAGCATTTAAGCTAGCGGACTTTTGTTAGCATACCTGTCAAGTTGTACGGTTTCGGCGTAATTTGTACATGTGAGCACTGATTTTTAAATGTGTATGCCCGTTACGTTCGAGTAAGTTCAAAATCTGTACGGATGATACTGTTGGAAGTTAGAGGGTGGCAGCGAATGAAATTTTCATTCGCTGCCACCCTCCAACTTCCAACAGATTGGACGTCTACTTGCGATAAACACATTCTACTTCACAGCATAAGGATGAAAAGAGTTTGTTTCGCAGAATATCGTAGAATGTTTTCCTGACCAATGTATCGAGAAATTGTCATCTCGTGAAAGTGAAATTTTACACTGTATGCCAAATATGGTATTTTGTATGATGGTAAAACATGCATTTATATGTGCAAGTGATTCAGCAGCTGCATTCATATGCATCAAGCGGGAGGATTCAAGGCCACAGTGACATGTTCATGTCTGTGTTTGTCATACGTGTTGCACTAAAAAGTCCTCACAGTCAGGCACAGAGACACAGCCATGGGGGGGAACATCGCTCCCCGCTTTGCTCCACTGACCATGCAGAACTTCAGCATAGTGAAACCCTGTTAAGTGTCTGTGTGTGGGGGTGTCATTGCGGGCGTTTGTTTGTCCGCTGAGAGGCGGTGAAGTGTGAAGGCCTGGTCATTCACACCACGCAGGCTTATGGAGCGCATGCAAGCCAGCTGTTCAATAGAGCCACATGGGAACAGGATAAGAAAAGAAAAAAATGACAGCTAGCTCTGTTAAAAATGGGTATAGATATTGATAACGCTAAAAAGAATTTCTTCAGACAATTGATATTTAAAGAAATATTAATCTTAGGTTATAATGCTTTAGCCACTCTAATCATTCATGCATTTTCTAATGCGGTTGACCTCTTTAGGGTAGCCGGAGGCTAACGCGAACATGAATTCTATGCTAACGCTACAAGTTACATCAGCACAGACCTTTAAAGGTTAAAGCAATATTCTATCTTGCCAATATAAGACAACTAGGGCTGTCAAAATTATCGCGTTAACGGCGGTAATTACTTTTTAAAATTAATCACGTTAAAATATTTGACGCAATTAACGCACATGCCCCGCTCAAACAGATTAAAATGACAGCACAGTGCAATGCCAACTTGTTACTTGTGTTTTTTTTGGAGTTTTGTCGCCCTCTGCTGGCGCTTGGGTGCGACTGATTTTATGGTCTTAAGCACCCATGAGCATTGTGTAATTATTGACATCAACAATGGCGGCCAACTAGTTAATTTTTTTAATTGAAAAATTGAAAAATTTTATTAAAACGAAAACATTAAGAGGGGTTTGAATATAAAATTTCTATAACTTGTAATAACATTTATCTTAAGAACTACAAGGCTTTCTATCCATGAATCGCTTTAACAGAATGTTAATAATGTTAATGCAATCTTGTTGATTTACAATTGATTGATTAATAAACAAAAACAGTACTTATGTACCGTATGTTGAATGTATATATCCATTTTGTGTCTTATCTTTCCATTCCAACAATAATTTACAGAAAACTGAATAAACTGAGAACACAGGCAGGATGATCATCGGCACGGACAGCGCTTTTATGTGACAAAACTAATACAGTGTAAGTCCTCATTAGCCGCCTTAGTAGACTGCATCAGCGTTTTTGTGTGCTGTGATGCAAAAAATAATAATCAAAACTACTGTGTTTCACTGTATAACCTAATCATATGTAAGGCAAACGACAGCTCTGGATATTAACTATCACCATAATAATATTGGAATAATTTGGATCACACAATAGTTTACCGTGAAGATCTGCAAACATTTTTTGACATCACTCTCCTGCTCCGTCACTAGAGCAGGAGAGTGCTAGCTGTCACTAGCGAACTTGACACATGTACGCAACTCCTCTCATCCAGTCTTTCCTGTTCATTTTGCTTTTGCAACTTGTTTTGTAAAATATACCCACAGGGCTGTCGTTTTCTTTTTTTTTTTTTTTTTTTTTTTTTTTTTTTTTAAACCTGTCCTGTTCAGCTGTTTGACACAGAGAATGGAATTCTAAGTGCCCGGATTCTGAACAGTTTTAATGTTTCACATGGAGAGTCTGACATACTCCCATTGTGATCCTTCAAAATACCCACAGGGCTGTCCTTTTCATTAATATTCCACTCGGGTTCAGATTGGAATGGCAGAACGGAACCGACGACTTGTTTGTGTAGTTAAAGAGTGACACTGTTGAAGTCTGTCAGCGTGTCCATGTGACGTCATTGCCCTGCGACGTCAAAACAATGGCAACCTACTAGTTAATTTTTTGGTTTAAAATTTTACAAATTTTATTAAAACGAAAACATTAAGAGGGGTTTCATTATCAAATTATTATAACTCGTACTAACATTTATCTTTTAAGAATTACAAGTCTTTCTATTCTAGTACCCTTTAAAACAGTGACACCTTTTTGGGAGCATATCGATAACCTTTTAGGCAACAAAGTATCACGATATATCACCTTTTTTTATATCTTGTCACATCCCTAATAAGCATATTGCAGAAGATTGTTAGGGAATTTTGACCTTGGCCTAATTGACTTACTTCCAACACTACTACAAAAACACAAAGGAAAGAGAAAAATGGCAGCGAGGAAACAGAAATGTTTGCATCAAGGTGGAAAAATATCAATAGAATGAAAAAGAAAGACATCCAGAATGGAAGCTTCTGGAGCTTCATGGCTCTACATCACATGATCTTTTAACAAGGGCAGATACCTTCTCTGTGCCATTTCATAGCAGAGCACACTCCTTCAATATTTATTGCGCTCTCCTTGTCACCCGGCCGTGTTGAATAAATCAAAGACGTTTACAGCTTGTGTGAGTCACTGACTCCACCAAAAGCATTCCTTCTCAAGCCGCCAGCTAAATCCTCATCTGATGGGTATCACACATGCAACATCTTTCAGGGGCTTGGTATGGTGACCCTTTGAATAAGCGAGTTTGCTGCAGCCAGAAATAAAAAAACACTAATATGGTAAGAACTAGGGGTGTAACGGTACACAAAAATCTCAGTTCGGTACGTACCTCGGTTTTGAGGTCACGGTTCGGTTCATTTTCGGTACAGTAAGAAAACAAAATGCAAAATATAAATGTGCTAGTTGTTTATTACACACCTTTCAACAATAGGAACTAGAGGTGGGAATCTTTGGGCACCTAATGATTCGGTTACGATTACGATTCAGAGGCTACGATTCGATTATAAATCGATTATTGATGACATGGCAACCCCCCCCCCCCGCTATTAGCTGCTTTTAATGTTTTGTACATTAGTTACAAAAACTGTAAAAACATTTTTTTTTTAAAAAGCCCCGCAGGCTTAAATAAACGACTATTTCAGTATCAAGTTAACAGTTAAAAACAATAAATAATATACTAAAATCCCCATTCTGTATCAGCAGCTTTAAACTACATTCAATTAATGTTGTGAATCAACCGTTAAAGTTGTTAAAATTGCTCCCGTTATTCCATAATTTCCCTTTTGTCTACTTTCGACATGTGAAAGTTTTCAAACTATTTTAAAGATAGATTCAAGTCAATATTTTACCAATTTAGGAGTATTTTAGCTAAAAAGTTAATTAGGTTTGCTTGGAAGGTTCGCTACAACAGCCTTGCAGGGAAGTCTATTGCTTTAAGATGGCGGCCGTTTACTAACGCCCGCATCTAGCTTTCTGTCCAAAAACTGCTATCGCCACCGAGTCTATTTTGCATCTAGTCCTATATAAATATGATATCTACCGTAACATTATGTGGACGTACTTTGTTGCAGCTGTCGGAAGCAGTCAGGTATGTTGTTGTGTTGTTGTTGTTTTTTTTTTATCTCGTGGCATGAGTTGAGCTAGAGCCGTGAGTTGAGCATTGGCATTACCCGAGGGGCCGGGTAATGACAAGCATGATGTCTAGCTACTCTCGCTCCGTTCTTCATTGTGTCCCGAAGACCGCGCGGCGTGCTGAGTGTGTTTTACTTCCGCTTTACTTGACATATTTCAATAATCGGAATTTGGATGTTTGTGAATCGTTCTCGAATCTTGCACGGCCGAATCGCGAATAATCTAAGAATCGGAAATTTCGCACACCTCTAATAGGAACATTAGCCTATACAAAGCTAGAATTCTGCTCAAAAAGTAGCCAGAATTTAAAGATAATGCAACAACAATTTGCCTCTTAGACCCCGCGTATCTGTCAGCTTTCTTTCTGAAAGAAAGATGAAAAAAGAAGTCCTGTGCTAAAGAGAAAAGCAATCCCAATGACAAAGATTTTAACATGTTTTTTACAAATCAAATGTCTCAATGAATCATTTCTTTTTCTTACGAATGGTTTTCAAAAGCTTTATTGGTGGATTTTCTTAAGTTAAAGCGCCACACAGAAATTAATACATTGAATTGTGTAAGCACGATCTGTGTATTATTCTTATTATTTAATTACAGGTGTTTTAGCTCATTTCAATTTATTTTATTTAAATGGGCTATTATTTATTTTGTTATGTGTTTTTATTAGAAATGCCGATCGATCGGGTTCGATCACGTCATTTTCAAAGTATCGGAATCGGCAAAAAAATATCGGCCATATATATGGTAAATGGTGTTATACTTATATAACGCTTTTCCACCTTTCAAGGCGCTCAAAGCGCTTTACACTATTTCGCCATCTACCTACTGGTGACGCAGCACCAGGAGCAACATGGGGCTCAGTGTCTTGCTCAAGGACACTTAGACGAGTTCATCAGGGCAGAGAATTGAACCCACAACCTCTGGGGTGGGGAACAAGTACTCTACCACTGAGCCATTAAATTGTTTTCTAATTGTATTTAACGTTACAGACATGATATGTTACACTCACTCAGAGTCTTTAGTTTAGGCTTAAGGTAGGGTTATCAAATTCATCCCGATAACGGCGGTAATTAATTTTTAAAAAAACGTACAATGTTAAAATATTTAACGCAATTAATGTAGAGCTGAAACGAATAATCGAGCAACTCAAGTAACTCGAGTTTAAAAAGTGATCCGAGTAATTTTATTCACCTCGAGTAATCGTTTATTTTGACAGCTCTAAGCATCACATTTTGCTCGGACAACTTTTAATGCGGGAAAACCTGCTGATGTCACGTGCATAGAGGAAGAAGCAAAAAAGAAAAAAGAAAAAACAACTTACTGCAGACAACAGCCGCTACAAACGACGCTGACGTTGCTAAATACTAGCCCGCACGATGCTACATTGGTAGCAGGTAGCGTCCGATGAGTCTCATAGAGATCACATGCATGTTGAACTAGATGCTAAATGACAGACTCGGCCGCGTCTGGGCAGCGTCAGTAAACAGCCGCCATCTTAAAGCAATAGAGCGCTAAGCGCTAATAAAGAGCGCTAAGCGCTAATAAATAAGATTAACGTGACTGTCACTACTAGCCTGCGTAACGTTAGCCCTGCGGAGGGCTAGGTTTCTATTAATTATGACCACTTTCGATGCGTGGCTAACGTGTCTTACATACAGGCTTTAACATAACATAGCGTTATGGAGTGATGAGGGTGTAAAATAAAAACTCAATAATGCTAACTATCAATTTTAGCTCAGTAGTCATTGCTGGATAAAACACCAAGTAGCACTGGTCCCTAATGTGCTCCAATACAGCCTATATCATACATTTATTTTGAACACTGCAAAAAAGCATTTTTTAAATTTATTTTTTTTAATAAGATCTAAAGATTTTTTGGGTGAAAGCAGTGAATTAGTCTTTTTTTATTCTAGTTACATCTGAGATGCAATTGTTGGCTGTTTTCAACAATATACATCGAAAATAAAGACATTGATTGACTGAAAATGGTTCAAGATTAGATGAAATGTCTTGTTTTCTCATGTATATTTATAATTGCTCTTCACCTAAAAATATTTGTTTTATCCGATTACTCGATTAATCGATAGAATTTTCAGTCGATTACTCGATTACTAAAATATTCGATAGCTGCAGCCCTAAATTAATGCATGCGCTGTACGACCCACTCACACATTGTCGCGCTCAATCTGTAATGGCGCCGTTTTACCTATATAGAGAGATAAAAGGCAGCGTAAAAAGAGTACAGTGAATTTTGGCAGCCTTTGGTGCCTTGTTTTAAATGGCTAAAACCTTACAATCCCTCTCCCTACGATTAGAAATATCATGGGAAGCAATGTGGGGAAGTAAGGTAGAAATTGATCTTTTTCTTAACACCTTGTGTTATTTCCCAACACAGAGAATATATATCAATTGGTAGCACTACGCACAGGCATGGTTCCACTTCCCATCATGCATTTGGGCATGGCTACAGTATCATTTACTGAAAGCTCAACAAATACACTAGATGGCAATATTTAGTCACAATATACAAAGTCACAAGTCTTTCTATCCGTGGATCCCTCTCACAGAAAGAATGTTAATAATGTAAATGTCATCTTGAGGATTTATTGTCATAATAAACAAATACAGTACTTATGTACTGTATGTTGAATTTATATATTCGTCTGATTCATTTTTTTTCTTTCATTGCCAAAATGTATATGATCGGGAAAAATTATCGGGATTGATTGGAATCGAATCGGGAGCAAAAAAAGCAATCGGATCGGGAAATATCAGGATCGGCAGATACTCAAACTAAAACGATCGGGATCGGATCGGGAGAAAAAAAACATGATCGGAACAACCCTAGTTTATATTTTACAAATGTGATGTAGTATTCATTTATATTGCATATTTAATGTTGTATGACCTTAGTTCCTATGTGAATATTAGTTCCTACTTGTTTTGTTGTGGTAGGAGGGTTTTGTATTGAACACGGGGCCGTGTTGGTGAATATTATTGCAGAGAAGACAGCAGTAAATCAACAAAGACAAGTCAACTGTGCCCCGATCTACCACTCAAGAGATCTGATGGACTCAAAAAGTGGGTTACGGTTGCATATTAGTTTGAAAATCGACCGGCTCCACCGTATTTTTACATGAGTGACTGCCGGTCTGCCCGATCCTAGCCACCGGTAGTAGTATTGACGCAGGAGGGTTGCGTCTCGCGTCAAATAATAAACTCTGCCGTTCGTTTCGCGTGTGTTGTGTTGAGCCGCTTCTGGAACGCGTCTAACACGCGGCCGCACTGCGACTGGTGTGCATTGGCTGACTGACTTTAACGCCCGCGTTTCACTGCGTTCTCGCAGCAGCCACGTTGTCACGCTGTTGACGTTTTTGCTGTATTTGTCTTGTTGTTTATGGTATTTTGTAGAACGAAAACATTACTCAGATGTTTGGGATGTCACAAAAGCGAAAAATAGCTGTGTTAAAGTCAAAGTTATGTTTGAAATGTATGCTTTTACAAAAAGCTAAATTTCTCTGTTTTTTTTCATCAGAAATTGAAAAATTGCTCTCAAACTAAGCTATTTTCTAATGCTGATTTCTAAAGAATGGAAAAAGATATGAACTACCTCTTTTTTCTGCTGAGAGAAGAGAGTCTAATCTTTCTTTTGGTGGGTTCCATGTATATATAGCAATCGAACAGAATTTTCTGTGGGCCATGAAAAAATCAGTCAAAATCCAGTAAAATGGCCGGGAGCGATAAGCCTTGCGCCGGTGAAAATGGCTGGGAGTGAATGAGTTAATGAATATTAGGATGTGTCTCAAGCTAGGCTGCGCTCCATCTTGCTTGTTTGGAAACACAGTAAGATTTGTTTTCTTATCCTGGCATGAAAGAATATGCAATGTTGCTTTAGCTTTTAAAGGTCTGTGCTGAGTGATCATCCGAAGCTAAATGTAATCCTAGTGTTAGCGTAGCACTCGCGTTAGCATTAGCTTTAGAATGGGCAACACTGGCTAGTCTACAGCAGAGCCTTTTTTTTTTTTTTTTTTTTTTTTTTTTTTTTACATACAGTTCGTGGCTTCTAGGTAGATTTAATTGAAAATAATGTCCTACTTTTCCTGATGAGTGTGTATTATCATCACATAGTTGGCGTTTTCCTTGTAGTCGATACAATATGTGCTCATCTGTCTTTTCATTTGAAATTGTTGGAAAACTTTACTTTTGGACTAAACTTTGAATTTTACAGACATTTTTAGTAACTATCGACTAAAACTAGATGAAATTTGCATGAGATTCGTTGACTAAAACTAGACGAAAACAAAACGACTACAATATGACGAAGACTAATCTGTATTATCTTCTAAAAAAGACAAAAATTAAAAGGGCTGCTAAAAACAACTCTGTGCAGCAGTGTTTGGGTCGTGTCATGTGACATTTGCCGCACTTCTCCCACATGTTTAGGATGTATTCCAGGCTTGCTTGTTTTGAGACACACGGTAAGATTTGTTTTCTTATCTTGGCAAGAGAGAATATGCAATTTTGCTTTAGCATTTAAAGGTCTGTGCTGAGTGATCTTCACACACTAAATGTAACTCATAGCGTTAGCACTAGCATTTAGCGTGGCGGGCGTCGTCTTTAATTAACTGAAAATTTCGTACCCTTTTTCTGCTGAGGACGTAAAATATATGTTCATCTGTCAATGTTCATTCCAAATTGCTGGAAACCTTTATTTATTTTTGGAGTAAAACCTTTGAATTTCACAGACAAAACATTTTGAGTATCTGTCAACTAACACTAGACGATTTACCCCCCTGCGTTTTCATCGAGGAAAACTAGACAAAGACAAACACCTTTTGAAATGACTAAAATGTGACTAATAGATAAAGACTAAAATGAAAAGAGCTGCCAAAACAACAGGAGTCAGAACAACAAATTGTTCTTTGAATACAATTGCCAATAACAACCAAACAATGGGCTCCAGTGTGTCTCGCTCCGACCTCACGTATACTGTAGTGAAGTAAATAAACACTGTTTGAAAGCATGGTTACACAACACCTCCACAATCTAAATATCTGCGTCAAAAATCCTACCCAGTGATAAGGTTGGAAAAATACACCTCTGACCGAGTCTAATAATGGAAGCAAAACACAAAGCATTTTTAACGTGACCGTAAAGTGACAAGATAAAACACATTTTTTTGTTGTTGCAAGATTTCACACACTTTATCTATATCGGCGCCTCACTGTTAAGCTGATGTTCGGTTTGAAAGTCACCTCACAGGATTACATTCAAAATGGGACTCAGTCGTTATCAAAGTTTGTCTGTTGCGCATCCGCTGTCTTTATCTAAAGAACTCCAGTGCAGTCATTTACCAAACAGAATTGTCCTTTGCGCTAACATTCATCTTGCCAGGCTTAACAGATCAAGCTCAAAGCATCAAATGTAGCATTTCTGAAGCCTAATAGACACCTTAGACAAAGGCTTACATAGACTTCGTGTCCTTCAGTCTTTATGAGGACAATAAAGGCAATATCGCAAGGCAATAGAAACAACTTCAAATCATACGATATTGCAAGCAGTACACCTGCACTATAGCACAGAATCCAATTAGTTTGAAAAATATGACGATAACGCTTTTTTTTTTTTTTGTGTGTGTGTGTGAATAAAAGAAGTTACCAATTTTAAAATATGCCTTAAAGGCTTGTAGGCTAATAAGGCAGTTTTTCGCTTTTACTAAAATATGTTATTACAAAACATATATTATTGCCATTGATTTAAAAATCTATAATATTTAGCACATGTTTTGACCTACGGAAGGAGCCATTTTTTATGCGCGCAATGCACGATGCGGGTGATGACGCGTTTGGGCTGGACTGGGAGAACAGCTGTGCTAGCTAGCAAACGAAGCTAGTATGACGACTGGCATGATTTTTTTGGTTATTTTTTTTAAACCTGTCCTGTTCAGCTGTTTGACACGGAGAATGGAAGTCTAAGTGTTCGGTTGGTCTGAACAGTGTTAATGTTTCACATTGAGAGTATGACATACTCCCATTGTGATGATTCAACATACCTCGTTTATTATGACAAGCAGCGAACAGGAAGGGATTATGGGGGAACAAAAGAAAAGAAACACAAGAGAAGAAAGAAAAGAAACACAAACGACAACAAGAAATACTTTGAACGCCTACACTAACTATTAATATGTTGGTGCTATCGTCAGCTAGATGTATTTGCGGTTGACACCATGTGGGGGGCCTGTTGATCAGGGAAAGAAGGGGGCGGGGGGGGTGTATAAGCTAAGTGATTGAAAGGGGTAGAGTGCACACAAATCAGCTCTGTGATCTAGAACCCAGTAATTGTGTGAATCCCTTGTGAGTGTAAGCCCGTTGGTGACCGACCTTACGCCGCCCCATCGCCACTCCCGAGTGCCCCCAATCACATTCAGCCGCACGCCACGACCCCCACCCAGTCAGCATGGGGAGGGAAGGGGGCAGCGCAGCCCATCCCTCCTACCGCAGCCCAGCAACTGACAACTGGCATGATTTTGTCACATTCTGCAGCTGGTCAGATTGTTTTGTTACACAGATGTGGGATGAGTTCCCAACGTCGTACCAGCATTCATCATCAGGGTCTTTAAACCAATCATAGGCAGCTTGCCGAGAATTGACTTGTTGCCTTTTGACAGTTTGTACATTCATTCATTCATTCATTTTCCATGCCGCTTTTTCCTCATGAGGGTCGCGGAGGTGCTGGAGCCTATCCCAGCTGACCACGGGCAGTAGGCAGGGTATACCCCGAACTGGTTGCCAGGCAATCACAGGGCACAAGGAGACATACAACCATTCACGCACACACTCATACCTACGGACAATTTACAGTGTTCAATCAGCCTACCACGCATGTTTTTGGGATGTGGGAGGAAACCGGAGTTCCCCGGAGAAAACCCACGCAGGCACGGGGAGAATATGCAAACTCCACACAGGAAGGCCGGAGCCCAGGATTGAACCCTTGATCTCAGAACTGTGAGGAAGATGTGCAGTGTATCACAAAAGTGAGTACACTCCTCACATTTCTGCAGATATTTAAGTATATATTTTCATAGGACAACACTGACAAAATGACACGTTGACACAATGAAAAGTAGTCTGTGTGCAGCTCATATTATAGAGTTAATTTATTTTCCCTCAAAATAACTCAAAATATAGCCATTAATATCTAAACCCCAGGCAACAAAAGTGAGTACACCCCTTAGTAAATACCTACATCCCTAAATGTCTAAATTGAGTACTGCTTGTCATTTTCCCTCCAAAATGTCATGTGACTCGCTACAGGAGTGCTGTCAGCATTGCTGCAGAGATTGAAGAGGTGGGGGGATCAGCCTGTACGCCTCAGACCATACGTCGCACTCTACATCAAATTGGTGTGCATGGCTGTCACCCCAGGAGGAAGCCTCTTCTGAAGACGGTGCACAAGAAAGCCCGCTTGTCTCATCAGACCATAGGACACGGTTCCAGTAATCCATGTGCTTTGTTGACATGTCTTCAGCAAACTGTTTGCGGGCTTTCTTGTGTACCGTCTTCAGAAGAGGCTTCCTCCTGGGGTGACAGCCATACACACCAATATGAATGGTTATATTTTGAGTTATTTTGAGGGGAAAATGAATTAACTCTATAAGATAAGCTGCACACAGACTACTTTTCATTGTGTCAAAGTGTCCTTTTGTCTGTGTTATCCAATGAAAATACTTAAATATCTGCAGAAATGCGAGGGGTGTACTCACTTTTGTGATACACTGTATATCCCTTTATTGCTAGCTGCATCATTGCCTTGTCTTTTGTTCGTTTGTCTGCCTCTCAGCGCGGTTTTCCCTCATTTTTATTTATTAATTTTTTTATTGATCCTGACCTACTGTCACGGACCCTTTTTGTGTCTCCCTTTTCGCGATCGCGTGTCTTTTTGTGCGTTTAATAAACCTTTTTACGCAATCCCTGTTATTGTTGTCTGCTTGCTGTCTGAAGTGAGCCGCGTTTTATAATTCCGTGGTTAAGCCAGCAGTTTCTTTTCAGTTGCGTTTCCCTTTCAGGTTTCATCGCACAGAGACGGACAACGCATGTGGGTTCCAATTGCTTTCTAAAGAAAATCATGGCACTTACATCACGTGGAAGTATAGTCCTGTGGTCTATGCGCTTGTCTGTTGCACGGGAAAGTCTGGATTGAATCCCACAGTAGACCTTCATTTAATTGTTTTTGCTGCTCGTTTTGTGAAATATCGACAGTGCAAATTAGGGCTGCAGCTATCGAATATTTTAGTAATTGAGTAATCGACTGAAAATTCTATCGATAAATCGAGTAATCGGATAAAACTTTATTTTTAAAAAAATTTTTTTAGGTAAAGAGCAATTGTAAATATACATGACAAAAAAAGACATTTAATCCAATATTGAACCATTTTCAGTCAATCAATGTCTTTATTTTCGATGTACATTGTTGAAAACAGCCAACAATTGCATCTAAGATGAGACTAGAAAAAAAAATTCACTGCTTTCAGTCGAAAAACTTCTAGATCTTATTAAAAAAAAAAAAAATTCTTACCTAAAAATGTAATTACGCTTGATAACACACATCACTTAAAAGCTCCATGTTTTTCCCACGTGTTTCAATTGAATTTCCATTTCTGTCAAGCTACTTTTAAGTTCTAGTTAAGTTTTAAGTTGGTCTAAACTGTAAGTACTGATAGGATTTTGAGTTTTTGCAGTGTTCAAAATAAATGTATGATACCTGCTTTATTGGAGCACATTAGGGTCCAGTGCTACTTGGTGTTTTATTCAGCAATGACTCCTGAGCTAAAACTGACAGTTAGCTTTATGATGTCCTAATTTTACACCCTCATCACTCTACAGCGCTGTGTTTTTACAGATTAAATAAAGCCTGTATGTAAGACACGTTAGCCACGCATCGACAGTGGTCATAATCAATAGAAACCTAGCCCTCCGAAGGGCTAACGTTACGTGAGCGAGTGACAGTAACGTTATATTTATTAGCGATGAGACGTCTACTGCTTAAAGATGGCGGCTGTTTACTAACGCTGCCCAGACGTGGCCGAGTCTGTCATTTCGCATCTAGTTCTAAATGCATGCGATATCTATGAGACGCATCGGACACTACCTGCTACCACATTAGCATCACGCAGGCGTAGTTTTTAGCAACGTTGGCGTAGTTTGTGTCGGCTGCAGTAATTTTTTTTATTTTTTTTATTGCTTCTTCCTCTACGCACGTGACGTCAGCGCGTTGTCCCGCATCCAGCCAGGCAAATCGTGATGCTTAGAGCTGGTAAAATTAAACGATTCCTTGAGGTGAATAAAATTACTCGGATCAGTTTTTAAACTCGAGTTGCTCGAGTATTCGTTTCTGCTCTAGTGTAAATTAGGGTTCAGTGCCTTGCCCAAGGGCACTTTGACAGTGAGCAGTAGCTGGGAATTGAACGGCTGACTCTTCGGTCCCAGTACAACTCGAGCTACCAACTGCACCACGGCACGGAAACTCAAAGTGTGTCCGCCTTTGAGTGCTTTGTGACGGTAGAGGGGCTCAGCGGCACCCACTGCTTGGTAGGGAAAGAAACTAGATATTGACGTCTGTGCCAGTACACATTCCATCCCGTTAGGGATAGACCCCATAGAACTAAACTCTAGAGACACACAGCGTCCACACTGTTTACAGGACTGAGAAATTGCGCGAATGAATGAAAAGCAAGCCGCATCGTAACCAGTGATAAGAAGCCAATTCTGAGCAAAAGTAGTGCACATTTAGTCAATGACATGTACATACAACAGTATACATTTGATCACTTATTTTTTGACATTTTGGGGAAAGCTGAGCTTCCCATGCAGGCTTAGAGCAATCGCCACTGGTACAAGTAGTCCCTGGGTTACGAACGAGTTCCGTTCCTACGCTGGCGACGTAACTCGAATTTCCGAGTAAATCGGAATAAGCCCTTTAAAAATTCAAAATAATTATTCAAAAAGTCCAAATATAATGTATTTTGTTTAATGGTGGAGGATACACTACCCTCTGGTGGTAGCGTTGAGTCTAGCTGGACTGTCATTCAAATATGATTTCATACAGGAGCACTCAGACGTCTCACATACTGTATTTTTCGGACTATAAGTCGCACCTGAGTGTAAGTCGCACCAGCCCAAAAATGCGCTATGAAGAGGAAAAAAAAAACATAAGACGCACCGGAGTATAAGTCCCATTTTTGGGGGAAATTTACTTGATAAAATGAAACACATAGAACAGATGTGTCATCTTGAAAGGCATTTAAAATAAAAATACAATAGAGAACAACATGCTGAATAAGTGTACAGTATGATAATGTTACATGATGCATGAACAACGAAATGAAACGTGGCCGGTATGTTAATGTAACATAGCTATTACCTCATTTGCTCCAAAAAACGAATAAATACATTCTATTTTTAATTGTTTCAGTGTCCCAAAGACGTATACGTCGTTTACATTTTTTTTTTTTTCAAAAAAGACATCTCTGGGTCGTGATTCAATTTAGCTCCGAAGCACAAAGCTGAAAATCCATTTTAAAGCAATAAAACTGGCCACTGGAGGGCAGTAGCGCATTTGGTAAGACCCGGTTCAACGGCAACGAACGGCCAAGCCCCACGGCCGGGTGCCAGTGGAAGACGACCGAATGGATGCCAGGCAGCGGATGACCGAGCAGAAAAACCGGTAGGACGCCCGGGATCCCAGGCGTTGGACGACCGAGCAGATCGACCGGGACCACTAATGCAGCAGACGATGCCTTTTGAGTCCGTGCTGCTCGCAAGCAAAGCCCGCAGAGACTCCAAAACATTCATCTTTATGAGACACACGGCGATGAGGGAAAAGTTTAACCAACTGTCACTGCGAGAACAGCGTCATCTTTCAGTTAGTTATGTGTAAAGAAATTGTTACTTTGCTATCAAAAGCTCTATTTGTCTTGTTGTTTATCTTATTTTGTAAAAGGAAAACATTATTCAGATGTTTGGGATGTAACTAAAGCAAAAAATAGCTGAGTTGAAGTCAAAGTTATGTTTGAAATGTATGCTTTGAAATGTATGCTTTCACAAAAAGCTCAATTTCTCCTTTTTTCTCAAACTAAGCTATTTTCTAATCCTGATTTCTAAAGAATGGAAAAAGATATGAACTAACTTTTTTTTTCTGCTGAAACAAGAGAGTCTAATGTTTCTTTTGGTGAGTTCCATGTTTATATAGCAATAGAACAGAATTTTCTGTGGGCCTTGCAAAATCAGTCAAAATCCAGTAAAACGCCTGGGAGCGCAGGGCCTTGCTCTGGTGAAAATGGCTGAGCGTGAATGAGTTATTCAGATAACTATGGCATAAAGAACATGCTAACAAGTTTACCAGACCATCAGTGTCACTCCAAAACACTAAAATAACATGCAAAATGATATAATAATGTGTTAATAGTTTCACACATAAGTCGCTCCTGAGTATAAATCGAACCCCCAGCCAAACTATGAAAAAAACTGCGACTTATAGTCCGAAAAATATGGTATATAAAGGATATCTGCGCTCTGGTTTGGCCCACATAAGGCTGTAAATTGCTTCAGCTTTTAAATGTTTGTGTATGCATCTGTAATTAAGTTTAGAGCGATTTGCTATGAGAATTGTAAATACGTTAGCATTCATAGCATTTAAGTTAGCGGACTTTTGTGAAGCATATTAGGCTAATTTAATCTACTAAATTTACATATTGATCAGACTAAATCGACGTTTGAACACCAATCGTATTGTGTCGAGTGTTTTATATTGTTATAATGCATGTTGTTTTGAACAGACGTGTACATATGTGTGTTACAGCTTTACAAAATGTCAGTGTTGGAGGAAGTAAAAAGCTTCAAAAATTGCTTTTTTTTTTGCTGCCTGCCTGTGTTTGCTAGCTAAACAACTTCACGTTTGGGTAGAACAGAACAAGTCATGTTAATACAGAAAAGTAAAAAATAAGATACAATTATAAGGTACAATTAAGTACTGTTTGTGCGTCTTTAAAAAAAAAAAAAAAAGGGACTAGACTCCGGCATTGTAAAGTAAAAAAATCACGTAAGTGGAGTACGTCGTAACCTGGGCTTACCGATGTTATGAATAGTTCTTAACTCATCCAATGACAGCCAATGGCAATGGCAGCCAATGACTTAACATTATAAGATATTTCCCTACCACGAGTGCAAATTTTTTGCTCAAACGGTCTGAGCTTCATTTTGTGCCGCCTGCAGCAGGACAAAAAAAATAAGAGCGTCTAACGAATAAAGAAACGCAACATGTGCGATGTTAGAGAAAGTCAAAACACCGCTATTAAGACTTGTGTGCGTTTTTCTTTTAGTTTTTTTCTCTGCGTGTCCTTGCAGATTATTGCTCGGCGGCTCTGAGAGGATTAATTAGATTCTGAAAACAAATTACTTCTGCTAATCATTCAATAAAGCCCCTCACATGGTCGTGGACACTCTCTTGAATATTTAAGCAGGCAGACTTCCTCCCTCCTGTCCTGCTCTCACAATGAAAATGAAGTTATAATCAGAGTAAGACAATTAATCATATGAATTCATTAAGACCGATGCGAGAATCTATCTATCACCACGGCTTCGCCTTCCGCGTAGTCGATGACCTCCGCAAAAAACGCTCAGAAGAAGCGACAACTGGATGAGATGAAAGCGACACCTGCGCTAATTTGATCGGAATTTTATCGCTGACGTTTCTCCGACAATTTCATGTCATTACGACATGAGTGAGTGTTAGCATTAGCTGGGTTTGGTACGCTTTGGCCCGTTTTAAGCTTACAAGAGACGCGTTTTGTCTCGTATTGGCATGAAAATCGAAAATACAATGGGGCAAATAAGTATTTAGTCAACCACCAATAGTGCAAGTTCTCCTACTTGAAAAGATTAGAGAGGCCAGTAATTGTCAACATGGGTAAACCTCAACCATGAGAGACAGAATGTGGAAAAAAAAATCACATTGTTTGATTTTTAAAGAATTTATTTCCAAATTAGAGTGGAAAATAAATATTTGGTCAACAACAAACAAGCAAGATTTCTGGCTGTCAAAGAGGTCTAACTTCTTCTAACGAGGTCTAACGAGGCTCCATTCGTTAGCTGTATTAATGGCACCTGTTTTAACTCATTATCGGTATAAAAGACACCTGTCCACAACCTCAGTCAGTCACACTCCAAACTCCACTATGGCCAAGACCAAAGAGCTGTCGAAGGACACCAGAGACAAAACTGTACACCTGCACCAGGCTGGGAAGACTGAATCTGCAATAGGTAAAACGCTTGGTGTAAAGAAATCAACTGTGGGATCAATTATTAGAAAATGGAGAACATACAAGACCACTGATAATCTCCCTCGATCTGGGGCTTCATGCAAGATCTCACCCCGTGGCGTCAAAATGATAACAAGAACGGTGAGCAAAACTCCCAGAACCACACGGGGGGACCTATTGAATGACGTACAGAGAGCTGGGACCACAGTAACAAAGGCTATTATCAGTAACACAATGCGCCGCCAGGGACTCAAATCCTGCACTGCCAGACGTGTCCCCCTGCTGAAGCCAGTACACGTCCAGGCCCGTCTGCGGTTTGTAAGAGAGCATTTGGATAATCCAGAAGAGGACTGGGAGAATGTGTTATGGTTATAGAACTATATTGGTAGAAACACAGGTTCTCGTGTTTGGAGGAGAAAGAATACTGAATTGCATCTGAAGAACACCATACCCACTGTGAAGCATTGGGGTGGAAAGATCATGCTTTGGGGCTGTTTTTCTGCAAAGGGACCAGGACGACTGATCTGTGTAAAGCAGGGGTCATGAATTAAAAATCCTCTGGGTCCGAAATAAAAAAATTACAACAATCTCGGCTCTGGAAATATTTTTAATGCTTCTTTTCTTCCAAAAAATACAAACGGATCTTTACGTGACCATGCTGATAATTACAACATTCAAAAATGTAAGTAATATATAAAAGGTGCATAAAATTAAAAAAGTGCTTTAATTCAATCATTAAATAGCAACATAAGAGCATGTTCAAGACTTCTTTTTTTTTGATTGTGGATGCTGACAGGGGGACGCTTTATTTTTTGACAGAGCTTTTCTTTTTGCCTTCCATGAAGCAAGGTTTCAGCAACTGCACTCATACAATCTTTGACAATCGGTGCGTCACTGAAAGACTTTTTGTTTTGACCCAATATCCACGCTATTCTGAGGGAGCAATCATTTGTGCGTTGCTGTGCAGTGAATGAATGAACCATGAGCCTTGAGGTGTGATCATATTGAGCCCTTAGTTCCGCTATTTTTTGAGAACGGATGGCAGAGTTCATAGGGAAACTTTACGAAAAAGCTGCGTGATTCGTCTCATAGTGCCTTTTCAAATTGCTGCTCTTTACAAGCGCTACTGTCTCTAAACAGACGAGCCATAGCGGTCTTGTGCTGCCGCCAGGTAAAATGAACAAAAATGTGTTGGTCCACTCCTCCTTAAACACTGTTTTCTGCATCAATTTTGCGTAATTTTGAGCACGCCATTTGCCGTACCTTCTTCGCCTCTTCCTCCAACTTCATTTGTCTCAGTATTTGGCTGTCACTCCGCGGAGTCTGGAAAGCGAGTGTGAGACATGCTGTTCTAAAAATAACTTTCAAATGGTTCACTCCCATTGGCTGGCTCACGCGTGTCACCGCTAAGGTTTTTGTATGTTGCCCATCTCCGCTCTGCAAACCCGCAGACAAAAATGATTTTTGTTGTTGCAACATGTATTAGTCGCGACAGCTTGAGATCCAATCCAGATGGCTTGGGGGTCCGGAACCGGACCAAGGTCCGCGGTTCCGTGACCTCTGGTGTAAAGGAAAGAATGAATGGGGCCATGTATCGAGAGATTTTGAGTGAAAATCTCCTTCCATCAGCAATGGCATTGAAGATGAAACGTGGCTGGGTCTTTCAGCATGACAATGATCCCGAACAAACAGCCAGGGCAACAAAGGAGTGGCTTCGTAAGAAGCGTTTCAAGGTCCTGGAGTGGCCTAGCCAGTCTACAGATCTCAACACCGTAGAAAATCTGTGGAGGAAGTTGAAAGTCCGTGTTGCCCAACGACAGCCCCAAAACATCAATGCTCTAGAGGAGATCTGCATGGAGGAATGGGCCAAAATACTAGCAACAGTGTGTGAAAAGCTTGTTAAGAGTTACAGAAAACATTTGCCCTCTGTTATTGCCAACAAAGGGTACATAATAAAGTATTTAGATGAACTTTTGGTATTGACCAAATACTTATTTTCCACCATGATTTGCAAATAAATTCTTTAAAAATCAAACAATGCGATTTTCATTTTTTTTTTTCCACATTCTGTCTCTCATGGTTGAGGTTTACCCATGTTGACAATTACAGGCCTCTCTAATATTTTCAAGTGGGAGCACAATTAGTGGTTGACTAAATACTTATTTGCCCCACTGTAGTCTCGACGGGGAGCGCAAATCGACAGAACACCGGCTCTACCAATGAATTTTTTTATCAAGGAGTTAACAACCCTAGCGTTAGTTAAACGACACAGAGGGACATATCAAACTAGAGTGTTCTTTTGAGACACATGTTAAATAAAGTTTCATCAACAGATAAAAAACAGACCTTCAAGAGGGGTTATTACATGTAATTCATCGCGAGCGCCTTGAGATCAAATGATTTCTCTCTCCCTGTTCTACAGCGACTTCCAAATTGTCGCAATATTTCTTTCCCCAAAGCCGGTTAATGTGACAGCTCATCAATAAGCTGGCTCAGCAATAAGCGCAAAGCCCTTCGCGTCATGTTTTAATTCGACCTGCGCCGATCGCCGTTATACGCGGGAGGAAACGGACGCGAGATTGTTGTCGCCGTTCAATATTTAACTCCTTTTGAACCCCCCGAGGACGCATCGACTGGAACGTGACCCTTATACTTTAAACACAAGTCAGCCACCAAAGCGGCGTCCGCGAGAGAAAATGTTATTTCTGCTCATCACGCGTCTTAACCCTGTGCTAACGCTAGATCGATAGCAATGGAATAAAGCTGTTAGAAATCCCTCCAAGGAATGAAAATTGTCCTTTCACTTATTGAGTTTTCACAACAGGTTTCTCCTCCCGTCTAAAGCAGATTGAACATGAGTAACTGCAAAGTGTATTGCGCACTTTTTGTCCTTCATGTTCAAAAGTTAGGGAAAGCGAAGAAAACACTGTGTTCTGCCTTGATTTGATTGGAGTAAATGGAAAATTTGATGATTACACAGTGGGGGTGGGAACCTTTGGGTAGTGCACGATTATCTCACAATATGACGTTATAACAATTAATTATATGCAAGTAATAAACAGAAAAACAAGCTGTTTTCATCCTCCTGTTGTGAACTGAGTTTATCATTAGTAGACGCCCAATTCATTTGAAGTGGGAGGGTGGCAGCGAATGAACGAATGTTCATTCGCTGCCACCCTCCCACTTCAAATGAATTGGACGTCTATGGCGGTCAATGGCAAACAATGACTTCAATTTTGGGGCATTTCCGGTCATTTTCTGTTGATTTTAGGGCATTTTAAGGGTCACTTCTTGTTGATTTTCTGGTTACGGAACAGGAAGTGGAAGTAAACAGGAAGTAAATGGATTGGGTATCAAACACCGTCAATGGCGGCCATTGAGTTAACAGAGACACTATTCTAGTGGTTTTTAGTAGAAACTTTTTGGTTGTTTTTAAACAGTGACACCTTACCAAAACTATAGATCGATTATTGGCAGGAGCATATCAAGAACCTTTTGGGATACAAAGTATCATGATATTTCACCATTTTGATATTTTGTCACACCTCTACTACACAGAACACAAATACAGCTACATTTATTAGATGGGGCCAATAAATAGAAAAAAATCCCTTTTTTTTTCTCCGTTTGATCGACCGTCACCGTTCAAATATCAAAATGACCGGAATTTTCGCGCAACGCAGGGATTTTTTCGAACAACCCCCGGAAATTTTTCGTTCACCTGTAAACGCAGCTTTTAAAAAACAAACAAACAAACAAACAAAAAAAAAATCAAAATGCTACTTGTCCTCCAATTTTCACAGAAAAAAATCCAGGGCTGTAAGGGGCGTAATGGATGTATACAAAATTTGCCAAAAACCCATTCATTTCTAATGGGATACCATTGACAGCCATGTACGTCCATTCTATTGACGTCCATGTATGTCCAAATTTCCCTTTCATTTTCAATTGCAGAATTTCACCAAAAACTTACCAATGCAGCCCATTGACATTTAACTGGCGCCCAAGTAAGGCTATGCCATTGACGGCTATGCACGTCCAAATTTTCCATTCATATTAAATGGCAGAAAAACGTGTGGTTGTGATTTTTGACATATATTACAGTGCATTGACATTCAGCTAGCACCATTTGAAATGAATGAAGAATTTGGACGTGCATAGACGTCAATGGTATGGACGTGCATGGCCTGCAAAAATGCCATATACACCCCCCCCCCCCCCCCAAAAAATGCCACATCACAAAAAAAATTCCACATGCCAAAATCCATTTTGCTACATACCCAAAAAATGCCACATGGCAAAATCAATTTTGCCACATACCAAGAAAATGCCACATGGCAAAATCAATCTTGCCACATACAAAAAAACAAAAAAACAAAAAAGAAAATGTCACATCTCAAAATCCCGATGGCAAAAGCCACATACCCAAAAAAATGCCACATGGCAAAATCAATTTTGCCACATCACCCAAAAAAATCCACATGCCAAAATACATTTTGCTACATCACAAAAAAACAAAACAAAACAAAAAATGCCACATGGCAAGATCAATTTTACCACATACAGTATAAAAAAAAGCAACATGCCAAAATCCATTTTGCCACATACAGTATAAAAGAAAGCAACATAGCAATATCAGTTTTGCCACATACCCCCCAAAAAATGCCACATGTCCAAAAATGCCACATCCCAAAATCCCGATGGCAAAAGCCACATACCCAAAAAAATGCCACATGGCAAAATCAATTTTGCCACATCACCCAAAAAAATCCACATGCCAAAATCCATTTTGGTACATCAAAAAAAAAAAAAAAAAAAAAATGCCACATGTCCAAAAATGCCACATCCCAAAATTCTTTTCGCCACATACCCAAAAAAATGCCACATGGCAAAATCAAAATTTCCACCCCCCCCCCCCCCCAAAAAAAAGCCACATCCCCAAATTAATTTTGCCACATACCATTTTAAAAACAATATAACTTCATAAGTCATAACCTCCGTGAAGTTGGCCCCAAGGCAAGGCAACAAGACGTGTCCCCGAAATGTCCCCAAATGATCAGGAAATGATATGCGATCAACAGGATGTGTCCCTGAATTTCCCCAAATCAACAGGAAGTGACCTGATAAATCTGTACCAGATCAACAAATTTGTACTTAGAATGGACTACTATCGCCGTAAATAGTAGCCAATGACTTAATTTCTTCCTGCAGCCGTAGCACGACTTCATCTTTCACTTTTAGTCAGTTTCGTCTTTTCTTCGGGCTTCGTTATTTCCAGAACTTTTTAACCTTTATTAAAGTCATCCTATTTTGCAAGGTAGATTTCACAATCAAGAGCTAACGTCATGAATATTTCATTGTCGGGGAAAAAGACCCCATCTCTTTAAATGCAGACGGTACAAACCCTCAAGGAACAGAACCCAGAGGAATGCCTGTAATTAAACCACAGCGTGTTTCAAGTCTTCAGACAATCCACATTGCATCCTGAACACAACCGGCTTGAGATAAAGATCGCCTCAGCAACCCATTATCGATCCCATCACCTTTGACCCTTGAAGCAAACAACACGGAGCAAGAAAACCGCAGCCCACAGAGGAAAATCTTTGCAAACTTGCTGCTATAACTCAAATTTTTTTTTTTTTTTTTTTTTTTTTTTTTTAAGTGAGAGTACCGACCATGAACTACCATCCATACACCCTGAGAAAGAACTAATGAACTTAAAATACAGATATTTTCATCCTTCTGCTGTGAGTTCATTTGAAGTTGGAGGGATGGCAGCGAATGAACCATTTCGTTTATCGCTGTAAGTGACAGTCAATGCCAGGCAATGAGTTCATTTTTGGGGAATTTCACGTCATTTCCTGTTCATATTTGTTCACTTCCTGTTGATTTTGGGATACTGTAAAGGAAGAGCCTGGAGAATGTCCTAAATTAGTGGTCCCTCCCAGGCTGGCGGGACCCCGACATCTCGGCCAAAAGGCCAAACTCTGCGCTTTCACCTTAGTCTTAACCCTTTGTACTGACTTCATTTTGAATGGTTAAAACAAGGCTCAGCGAAAACAAGTTGACAATTTATACAGCAAGTCGAAACAGAAACAGACTCAGGCAGGGAGACAAGGTCACCCTATCACACGTCAACAAAAGTTTCCCGAGAAAAATGACCATGCTTAGTTAAACATTGTCATTTTAAGACTGTCGCAGGGCGGGTCGTGGGCAGAAAGAAGGGTGAGTTTGGGATTATTGTCTGTTTGTGGATTGGACAGGAGGATTCAAAGGTTACTGTTGTCAGGGCAACAAGGCTTGTGGATTTTGCCACCTCAGCATCAAAGGGGCTCTTGGAGTATTATAAGTCAAGTTATCAGTTGGATATAGGGCGTTCTCCAGTGTTCCTTGTGTTGGGACAGGGCGTCCCGCCATTTGTTCTGGACTGTCCGGAAGAACTGACTGCGAGAGTTGGTAGTGTAGACGTGGGCTTGTCAGCGTCAATCTTGCTCAGTCATTTGCATGACGCACACGTTAGGCTTCTGTTTTAAGAAGGCGTCATGTATCTTATATGCACTATATTCTGCTTGTTTTCCTTAAACTATGGTATAAGTACTATTTATTTTATATTGGGTGTGTTAACGAGTAATACAAACAGTAGAACAGTAAATACGAGAAACGATACTATTCCCTGATTGAATATATTAATTAATCTGGGGGTTAAATTTGATCCTGTTTTTAAATTTGAGAAGCAGATTTCTTGTGCTGTACGGGACTGTTTTTATCAGCTTCGCCACATTGCTAAGGTGAAATCTATTGTTTCATGCTCTGATTTGGAGAAATTGATTCATGCTTTTGTCATAACTCGGCTGGATTATGGTAATTCTTTGTATACAGGCGTCAGTCAGGCTGCACTGGCCCGTCTGCAACTTGTACAAAACTCTGCTACTCGACTCCTAACTAGAACTCGCAGGCGCTAACATATCACCTCGATTTTAGCATCTCTTCACTGGCTCCCAGTACATTACCGGATACATTTTAAGATCTTATTATTTGTTTTTAAATGTTTGAATAATTTTGCGCCGCTATATCTGTCAGAACTGCTTCAGCCTTACAGTCCAACCAGAACCCTCAGATCAGCTGACCACCTGCTTCTAGAAGTCCCAAGATCAAGGCTGAAGCTTAGGGGTGGTCGTGCATTTGCGGTGATGGCGCCCAGGCTGTGGAACCAATTACCACTTCTTATTAGACCATTCACTTACGGATTTCAAATCACGCCTTAAAACATTTTATTTTTCTTCAGCTTTTAATGTGCAATGACTGTTTATGACCTCGTCTTTTATTTATTTTATGTTATGTGTTTATCTTTCAAAGTTGACATATTTTGCTGTGTTATGGTAAGTAAAGCACTTTGGACTCCTTTGCGGATTTTTTAAATGTGCTATACAAATTAAGCTGATTGATTGATATTAACCCTTTAACACCTAAGCCTATTTTGGCCGAATTTGCATGCCTTTGATGTTGCCTTTATATTTAAAAAAAAAAAACTGTTCACAATGGCCAAATTGGGTCCCTTTTTTCAGGATACCTTGAACTTGATGTCCAAACTGTTGTTTTCTTCACTGACCAACTTTAATCCACATTTTAGACCCAAAAAGACAAAAAAATCCCAAAATCTTTTTTCAAAATTTGTAATGTTGAAGTCCCACTGACAACCAAACATGCTTGACCAACCGTTTTGAAGCTTGGTAATATTTATTTAACTTGCTAGGATAAACATTCAATAGAAAAAATTAAGATTGAATCGTTTTATGTTTGACAATTCAACACAAACAGCAGCTATGGTCATAGGCGTTTTTGGCCTTCATACATACTATAGTCAAAACATATTATATACAGTGCAAAACAGTGAGAGAAAAAAATTATATATATTATCCAACACAAAAAGGGTTTGGAGGATATCTCTTTGTGAAGTTAGGTATAGTGCGCATCACCTTATCAAAGGTATATATGTACATGCAATCAAGCTTCTCGAACACACATCTATATAAAAATTGAAAAGATTCATTGTGAAAAAAAAAAAAAAAAAAACATTGAAAAAAAAGTATTTTCAAAAATATTGACAAGTACTTCAGTTCAATTCAATTTTTTCAGGCATGCAACCCAATGAAGTATTTTTTTTGTGTGCACTCAATAAAGTTTGTTTTTGAACATGTCACTAAGCTGCGTCACATACAACGTCACACAGCCTACTCATCCGCCGTTTGCGCGCTGCTGTCACTTCTACTCGCCGAGATGCCGACTGATCCGAGGAAAACAATGACAAATACAGCTCATCCTATTCCTTGAGTTAATGAAATAATGCATTAGCTCGCGCTAAATTTAGTTTTCGATTCATTCTGCATGTTTCAAAGTCGCTCGCTCAATCCAACCGGCCGTTGCTTGCTACGCATGTCTCCTTTCCCTTAGTTGGCGCTTTGCTCGTCAATTGTTCACATTGGGTTCGTCCTTCTTGACATCACAACGGCTCTTGGGATATGTAGTCTTTTGTGCTGCTTTCGGTTATGAAAAAAGGACAAGAAATGATGGAAATATGGAGATAGACACATGGTCCATGCAGCGTTTAATGCATATTTATGAGTGCAATAAAACTATAAAACTTAAATGACATTATCTCCCGTTTTACTTGGTCGATTGACTTCAAATAAAAACTGGTGTGGACATCAACTTCCGTACTTTCAAACGAGAGCAACCAGGGGCACGTTGGTGACGTATTTACAGCGTTACGAGGCTTCAAAGATGATATGCGTAAACGTGTCGCATCCGACACGTTCGGTGTTAAAGGGTTAAGTGTGTTAGAGTAATACAAAAAGTCGATCGGTAAATATGAGAAAAGACACGACTCCCTGATTGATTATATTAAGTGTGTTAGAATAATGCAAATAGTTAGACTGTGCCCACGAGAAAAGGTACTATCTCCTTCACCCCCAGTGATGGCCAAATGAAGCTTCTTGAAGCAATGAAGCTTTGCAGCCAATTCGTTCAAAGCTTCATGTTGGTTCATTTGGTCTTATGACAGTTGTATGATGCTGCTGTCAATTAAAGTGTTACACTTACGCAGCTTGTAGTCCAGTGCGGCTTATGTATGAACAAATGCCGTTTTCATGCCAAATTTGGTGGGTGGCGGCTTATAATCAGGTGTGCCTTACAGGGCAAAAATTATGGTAAATGCCCACAAAAGACTGGCTGTGAATGCTCTAGTTTCAGAGCCATTGACAGCGCTAGACGTCCAATCCAGTCAAAATGAATTGGATGTCCAACGCCGACAATGAGCTTACATAGACACTAGAGACTACTAGACACTAAGATTTTGCTAGCAGCCTGTTGATAGTATCGCGATATTTCACCATGTCGATATACTGTCAGATCCCTAAAGTAGACTAGTCTCAGCAAAATAGAGACAATGTCACACGCGACATCTTGGAAAGCATTCACTTGAAAAGGACCAAATTTTATTGAAGCTTAATTTAAGCATTTTTATCCAAGCCTTCTTTTGAAACCATTGAATTAAGTAAGAGAAAAAAATCCTTCAACCCTGAACAGTGTATAAACAATGAATGCGAGTGTGTGTGCGCTTATCAAGTTGGCCTGTATTGAGCTGAAAAAAACTGAAATGTAGAACATAATGCTATGGATGGGGTCTCTGATGTAACATCACCTATCAGGTGTCTACAGGCTTTCTAGTATCACTTTTGGGCAATTTCACTGCGTGTCTCATGTCTGAGTAAAACCATTGTTTGTGTCAAGGCTCTCGGTGCAGTTTTTTCTTCTTTTATCCTCTATTCCTCTCGGGTACAAAGTAAGAGAAGATAACTTTAAGAGTGCAAGACGGTGGATGTGCTTTATTTCATTATTTCTGCTCCTCCACAGGCAGAGACACGGGCCATGAATAATTGCTGTCCTCTCTGAGAAGGGGCCCATTCTTAGCACCGGTATCACGCAAACAGGCTTGGTCGAAGGAATACTGATTGTGAGGTGTGAACAGTAAATATTTCAAAGAAATCCTTGTTGTGCGCGATGACTAATTTCAGCTGGGCAAGGTCACGGCTAATTGGCAAAACCGCATGGAAGAATACAGTGGAAAGGCAAGCGGCAATGCAGAGTCAGGATGTGTTTATGTACCCTTTGATGACATTGCACATACCTTCGGTGCTTAGAGAAAGACATATGATTGCCATTAAGACTGACCGGGAGCACGCTCTAGCGCTTAATCAATACAGTGAATCACAGGCTAACTTCGGGCATCAGCCTACAGTCATACACCAAAGATTAGCGATCTTTATCTTTGCTGTAGCTACGCCCCAGAGGTGAACGACTATCACGAGGCAAAATGGAGCTAATTATAGTATTTATTAGAACCATCAAGTCTGCCGTATCAAATATTTATTTGCTAATATTCTTGCCCGCTTGAATAAATGTCACCACTCGCTGAGGCTCCAATGCACTGACCAATAATGAGTCTTGACATTAGCCGCATCGATGATATCTGATAGAGTATAACTTTATTATTATACAGGTAGTCCAATAACGAAGTTTGTTCCTATGCCGGCGGCGTACCTCAAATTTCTGAAGTCAGAATTAACCCTATAAGTACCCCTAATTACCCTCTAAATCTCAAAATAACTATCCAAAACATGTATTATATGCAGCGTTGTTAATCTTACTTTAAAAAGTAATTAGTTACAGTTACAAATTACTTCTCCGAAAAAGCAATTAAGTGCTGAATGGTAGAGTAATTAGTTACATGGCAAAGTAACTGGAGTTACTTTTCATGTTTTTAAAAAAACAAAATATAGGTCACACTATGTGAAATTCAAAGGGTTTTTGGGAGAACTTGACCAAGCCCAATTCTTTACCCTAAACTTAACTAGACACAGGGATATTGTGGATATTGCGATAACTAGACAGTAGTGCTGCAACGATTAATCGATTAACTTTAGTATTCAATTAGAAAAAAAATATTCAAATTAAATTTTGCTGCATTGAGTATTCGTTTAATTAAAGTGGCGTCATAATGGTTTGTTTTGAAAGTGTTTGCATTTAGTTTTATTGATTTGGGTGGATACACTGCCCTCTAGTCTCCCTCATTTCACATGGCTGAATCCAGCTGCTCCCTGTTAAGACCACCATAAGCTAAGTTTTTTTTTTAATGCATTTGTAGTTTTAGTTTAAACTAGGGTTGTTCTGATCATGTTTTTTTTACTCCCGATCCGATCCCAATGGTTTTAGTTTGAGTATCTGCCGATCCCGATATTTCCCGATCCGATTGCTTTTTTTGTGTGTGTTCCCGATTCAATTCCAATCATTCCCGGTCATATACATTTTGGGAATGCATTAAGAAAAAAATGAATAAAACTCGGACGAATATACACATTCAACATAAAGTACATAAGTACTGTATTTGTTTATTATGACAATAAATCCTCAAGATGGCATTTACATTATTAACATTCTTTCTGTGAAAGGGATCCACGGATAGAAAGACTTGTAATTCTTAAAGGATAAATGTGACTTTGTATATTGTGACTAAATATTGCCATCTAGTGTATTTGTTGAGCTTTCAGTAAATGATACTGTAGCCATTTAACTGTTCTGCCAAAATGCATGATGGGAAGTGCAACCATGACTGTGCGTAGTGGCACCAATTGATATATCTTCTCTGTGTTGGGAAATAATATAGGGTGTTAAAAAAAAAGATCAACTACTACCTTTCTTCCCCACATTGCTTCCCACGATATTTCTAATTGTTGCGGTAGGGATTGTAAGGATTTAGCCAATTAAAAAAAAGCTCCAAAGACTGCCAAAATTCACTCTACTCATTTTACGCTGCCTTTTAGCTCTATATATCGGAAAAAGGCGCCATTATAGATTGAACGCGACAATGCGTGAGTGGGTCATGCAGCGCATGCGTTAATTGTGTTAAATATTTTAATTTCCGCTGTTAACGCAATAAATTTGATAGCCCTACTTTAAGCCAAAACTAAAGACTCTGGATGTGTGTAAGACATTTTGTCTGTAACGTTAAATACAATGAGAAAACGATTTAATAAAACAAAACAAAACAAAAAAATATTATTATTATTTTTTTAATCCCGCGCCATGAAAATGAGTGATTTCCGGCTTCGGTCTTGCATTGAGGAGGAGGGCGCTTTGACGTGTACGGTAGAAGACGCGACAGTGTACTGTTGTGTATGAGGAAGAAGGATTCAGCTGATTTTGCGGATTAATACGTTTATTTTTCGCATCACGCCAGCCAAATGGCTGCAGAAAAATCATTCTGAATGAGGGAGAGGCGTATGCACCTTTTTGGAGTTTCAAAAGGTTCCCATTCACCGTGGCTATTTACTGTGGGACCATTGGATTTACGAGGAAGCGAGTAAACATCTTGTTTTGTATTATGTCAAATACGAATACAGCGATTACAAAGTAAACACTACAAACTTTCTTTAAATGAAGGAATACTTACGTTTGATCATTGATAGGCATGTAAAAAGCTCTCCTAATGCTCATTAGCAGCAGCACGTTAGCTGCACAATAACTCCAGCCACCCTCCTCCGGGGAACGAACTGTAAATTGCTCTCCGCCGGGCGGTTTGCAGATCCGCGATGACAATCGACAACCGGGTCGTCATGTCAAATAATCCAGGATAGTTATGTGTGATTTTCCGCTTCGAAGACTTTGAAACATCACTCGGTTTGGGTTAGCATGTCGGCTAGCTGTCACGCCTTCTGGTTTGTTTACATTCTCCGAAGCCGGGTAAGGGAAATGACATATGTCCGATTTAGGTGTCATAAAATATCGTTCGGGAGGTGCGACAGTAAAGGTGAAGTCGACAGTTTTGACCATTATGGAGTAATTTTGCCATGTCGTCCTGAATAAATGCATTTTTATTATTTCATATTCCATTAAGCACAAGACTCTTATTTGTCATGACCATGCCATTTATTTAGCAATTGGGGAAAATACTTGGATAAAAAGAATATCCTGTAAAAATATTGAAGTAAAGAGACAGAAACAATGACATTTTGCCGCTCTCTTCGTCGCATTTTCCTCGTTGTGAATAGTTCCCCCTCGACGGGCTGACTGGTCCTTCTCAAGCCATTTATATAGCTATTGGGGAAAATACTTGGATAAAAAGAATATCCTGTAAAAGTATTGAAGTTAAGAGACAGAAACAATGACATTTTGCCGCTCTCTTCTTTGCGTTTTCCTCGTTGTGAATAGTTCCCCCTCGACGGGCTGACTGGTCTTTCTCAAGCCATTTATATAGCTATTGGGGAAAAATACTTGGATAAAAAGAATATCCTGTAAAAATATTCGAGTAGAGAGACTGAAAGAATGACATTTTGCGGCTCTCTTCGTTGCGTTTTCCTCGTTCTGAATAATTCCCCCTCAATGGGCTGAATAGTAAAACCGATGAGCCCAGTCTACCGCTGACGTCATCCACCTGTTGGGGACGCTAAAGCCCTATGATGGTAGGCGTGGCTGACCGGCAGATTAAAAAACTAATTTCTCGTCATCTGTGCTTTGCTAAATTGTTGTATATAGTCGAATCGTCTCAAAATACGATTCTAATTCACATAACAATGCCATTTAGGACTTTTTTTTCTCGTGTCATATGCTCTTTAATGTTCTGAATCAACCGTTAAAGTTGTTAAAATTGCTACCGTTATTGCATTAGTTCCCTTCTGTCTACTTTCAACATGTGAAAGTTTTATATGTGAAAGTTTTAGAAATGTTTAATCATTTAAAGATAGATTCAAGTCAAGATTTTGCAGATTTAGGGAGTATTTTAGATATAAAGTTTCTTAGGTAGTTTAATTGTAGTAGTTTAGTGTAGTTTAGTATTTAGCTATTGGCTAGAATTGTGATCCTCCAAGACCGTTTAGTCGCCTTTAAAAGTCCAACAAATAAGTGGAGTGTAGGTAGACTTTTTGAGTCTGACTTTTTGACCTGTTTGAGGCGGTTAGCTGCATATAAACACCTGTCAACCCAGTACAATCAGGAAGACTCCAATTACTAACATGTTTGAGACTAGTGCTGTAACGATTAACTGTAACGATCCAGAACCCACAGATTACCAGTCCGCCCCTGTACTCAGGTGCGACTTGTAGTCCGAAAAATACGGTAACTTTTTTTTCTGCTGAAAGAAGAGAGTCTAATCTTTCTTTTGGTGGGTTCCATGTTTATATAGCAATAGAACAGACTTTTCTTTGGGCCTTGCAAAATCAGTCAAAATCCAGTAAAACGGCCGGGAGCGAAGGGCCTTGCTCCGGTGAAAATGGCTGGGAGTGAATGAGTTTATTAGATTAATATTTGTGAGACATGTAGCCCTGACCTCATTCACCCAATCTGTTTGGTATTATAATGTCCCGTCCCCAGCAAAAAGTGTACATGCAGGTTATGCTTCTTTATTGTCCCTAAAGATAAGCAGGGACCTTAGCACAATGTCACTTACAGCTACAAATCAAGTCAGAAACCTTGGCGTAATTATTGACTCAGACCTAAAATTTGATAGCCATCTAAAGTCCGTCACTAAATCTGCTTATTAGCACCTAAAAATATAGCCAGAATTAAGGGGCTTCTGACTCAACAAGACAATGAAAAACTTATGCATGCATTCATTTTCAACAGATCGGACTATTGCAACGGTATATTTACGGGTCTTGATAAAAAATCAGTCAGGAAGCTGCAGCTAGTACAGAATGCTGCAGCCAGAGTCCTCACAAATACAAGGAAGCTGGACCAACGTTACTCCGGTTTTGAAATCGCTACACTGGCTTCCAGTGAGTCAAAGGATAGACTATAAAATACTACTGCTCATCTACAAAACACTTAATGGCCTTGGACCAAAATACATGCTTGATTTGATAGATTCCTATGAGACATCTAGACCCCTAAGGTCGTCTGGAACCGGTCTCCTGCATGTTCCAAGAACAAGAACCAAGCAGGGTGAGGCAGCATTTAGTTATTATGCTCCTCACCTCTGGAACAAGTTACCTGAATGTCTGAAGTATGCTCAAACTGTTAGCTCCTTTAAATCAGGGCTAAAAACGCTTTTGTTTAGCACTGCATATCCATAACTGTCTATATATTTCAATCTACTTGCTTTCTATTCCTCTTATGCTTATCTCCAGTGCTGATTTAAATTATTATTATTATTAGTAGTTTTTGTTTTATTTTTATTTATTTATTTTTATTCTATTTGTGATTAGATGCGATTTTTATGTAAAATTTTATTTCCGATTTTGATTGTCTTGGTTTTTAGGTTGTATTGATTTAAATGTGATTTCTATGATCTCTTATATGATGTAAAGCACTTTGAGTTGCCTTGTGTTGAATTGTGCTATATAAATAAATTTGCCTTGCCTTGCCTTGAAATGTACGCTCTCACAAAAAGCTCAATTTCTCTGTTTTTTCATCAGAAATTGGAAAATTGCTCAAACTAAGCTATTTTCTAATGCTGATTTCTAAAGAATGGAAAAAGATATGAACTAACTTTTTTCTGCTGAAAGAAGAGAGTCTAGTCTTCTTTTGGTGGGTTCCATGTTTAACAATGTTTCCATGTCTAACAATGTTGAGCCCAAATCTTCGCCCTTGGCGTTATTATAAAGTGTTACCAAAAATTGTTCATCGACGACATATTTTCATTCTCGTCATCGGTGACGAAAACACCACTTTTTAATTAAGTTTCATTATACCAATTTTGCTTTGAAAGAAAAAAAAACTGGCTTTAGTTATTACACGCAGCACCTTCTGTTCAATTTTAAGATACACACGTAGCTGAAACTGAGATTAAAAAGGTCAGGCGTCATCACAGATTCTTTTTAAATCAGACACATTTTGTGTTGGTGTAACACTAGCAAAAACGAAAAAATGCTATTCCTCATTAAATAACTGCCAGTCTTGTGCTAAAAAACTATTGTACAGCATTTCCACATTCATCACTGGCGCTATTGTGAAGTCATTGTTTGTTATTAAACCAAAAACTTCAGTTTTTTTGGCACTTTCCGACCAAGCAAAGGAAGCGATACTTTTAATGTGGCGTCTGTTCAGTTTTTACGGACCTCTTGCTGTGAGTTTGGATGACTTTTGTTGGCAGGATTTACCAAGAACATTTCCTAAGATGTGGCTCCAACCTACGGATCTTTATGTGCGGAGTGGATCTTCATAAATTAAACATGAAACCAATACGCCTGAGCAAGTTCAATAATAAAGTAAACCGTGTCAATTCTTTGTTCTAGCAGAAACGCTTCATGGTAAAGAACGGCTTCGTCCACGATAAGTCGCACTGTAGGTCGACAATAAATAGTCGCGAGGTATTGAAAAGTGAAGAGAGGATCAGACGAAAGAGACAATCAGCTGCGTTATATGCTAATATTCCGCCTTGCTAGCTAAGACGTGCTCACGCCTCGGCATAACTTTATTAAAAAGACAAAACGTCATGGGGCTGTAGGAGCTCCACGCGTGTTTGCTTTCATCTGGAGCCCGTGAAAAGAGCTGGTAATAAATCAAAAAGACACATGAAAGCAGATAGCGGAGCATCCCGCGACTGGGGACGCATTGAAGGAGTCTGATATCGAGATTCCCTCACGATACTCAGAGAAGCTGTGCTCCTCTTGTGTGTCAGCAGAACACAAATAGACATCACAAGCTGATGTGGAATATTTAACATTGTGTGGAAGCCTTTAGAGAGATTGGAATGTGTATTGGAGGAGGGAAATGAAAAAAAAAAAAGGTTTCATAGGGGAAAAAAGAAGAAATGCAGAAAGGATGGCATTAGAGATGATCTCACAAAAATGGTTATTTCAACTTTGAAGACTGTGGGGGTCAGCGAACTCATCTGCATTTTGCCTAACGCAGCATTTAAGTTTTAAATTGATATGTCAATCAAACGCGACGTCTTGCGTTACCATATCAGACATGACGCCGTGTCAGCGTTATGGTAGGGAGGCGCAGAAACGGAATCACTAGTAGGCAAACAGTCATTTAAAAAAACTATGCTACTTCATTACATATATTTGTCACACTCTGACGAATCTATTGCTTCATGGAGCATGAAAATATTCAAATTTTCTTCCGGGCATCTGTTCGTCCATCTTTCTGTGTCCAGCCATACTCTATGTCCTTCTTTTCTGTCTGATGGACGGACCATCTGTTGGTCCGTTCATTTATTTGTCTCCTTTCCTCCATTTGTACATAAAGTACATCATCATGTCTGTCTGTCTAACAATCATTTTAGAGGTCCAGCCATCTGTCCTTTTGTACGAACCACAATATTTATTCTTCTTCTTGTATGACTTCATTTGGCTAACGTCCAGTACACTTTGTTCTGTTCATAAGTCTCTTGCTCTGTCTTCAAGTCTATCTGTCCATCTGTCTAACAAATGAATAGGCCAATCTATCTACTACCGTATTTTTCCGACTATAAGTCGCAGTTTTTTTTCATAGTTTGGCCGGGGGTGCGACTTATACTCTGGTGCGACTTATGTGTGAAATTATTAACACATGATATCATTTCACATGTTATTTTGGTGTTTTGGAGTGACACTGATGGTTTGGTAAACTTGTTAGCATGCGTTTTATGCTATAGTTATCTGAATAACTTAATTCATTCCTCCCAGCTATTTTCACCGGTGCAACCCCCTTCACTACCGGCCGTTTTACTGGATTTTGGCTGATTTTGCAAGGCCCACAGAAAATTCTGGACTTATGGTCCGAAAAACACGGTATCTGTCTCAATGTAAATCAGACAGGGTGATTTTTATTGCGTGCTATTTGTGTCCCCAGTATGAACTAAGCTGTATTTTCACAGAATTTTTTTTTTGTTTTTTTGTGTATTATCAAGAGAGTTGGGTAGTAACGCGTTACATGTACAGTCCCTGACAAAAGTCTTGCCGCTTATTCATTTTGTAGAAACAATTGCTAATAACCTGACTTTTAATTATTCCATTGGTTTCAGAAATGGCTCATATGAAATCTAAGACCCTCCCAAATGATGTTGAATGTACAACAATATACTTGTTTGACTGAAAAAAGATTTATCATTTAATGAAGACATAAAGGTCAAATTTTGGCAAGACAAAGGTTTTGTCGCCTACAGAAAGTAGTGTGAAAATTAAACAAAAAATGAACTTCAAATACAAAAATATGTTACATAACCGCAACTCAGCAGAATGAAAGTTTCTAAGTCTTAATGTGAGGAATAAACTTTTTCATGAATGGAAGCGAAATGTGGTTTATCCTTGGAGACTAAAAGACCGAATGGAAAGTGACATATATACCTGTATGTACGTGGTAGATTAATCAAGTATTACAAAAGTTGTTGTAAAAATGTTGAAGGCTTCAGAGTCCTATATTTGCCTATTTGAGTGTAGTTTTTTCCACACATGTACACTAAAACATTCAGCATTTAAAGGCATTGTTTTCTCCGGATTCATTACACGATAAAAATTTATCATGTATAGATATGGTGGAAAACACTCAGGTGACTTGAAGTTCCGCTCTGAGACCCCAAATTTGGCCAAATTTAAAAATTGCTAAGATTTGTTGATACAGTATTTAAGACTATTTATGTTGCCTTCCACCCTGCAGACCTCTTGCACACCCCCATACTGGATGTACTGGATTCCCCTCCCCAAAAAATGCGGAATGCACACCGGAAAGAGCATCTGAACTCACACAAAGTATTCTGAAAATGATTGTCAGTGACATTGCAATTCATTTTAACATTTAGAACAATATAAACAATGACATACCGCAAAAAGAGTAAGAATTGTTTTGACTCCTGTTAAAAAGGTGAAGTCACAGTTTTTCTGTTTATATTTTTTTGCACCAGTTAATGCCAGCAGCATTTGACCTCATTGTTTGTGATTTATTATTGATATTTATGTTATTTATTTATACGTTAATAAAGAATTTAGGTGTTCCGAAATGTTTTTTAGTCGACTAATCGTAAAAATAGTCGGCTGACTAATCGGGAGGAAATTAGTCGTCTGGGACAGCCCTATTTCTAACCATAAAAAAGGACAAATTCTGCAGCAGGATGGTGCTCCATCGCATACTTCAATCTCTACCTCAAAGTTCCTCAAGGCAAAGAAGATCAAGATCCTCCAGGACTGGCCAGCCCAGTCACCAGACATGAATAGGATGAAAGAGGAAGCATGGAAGAGGAAACCCAAGAATGTTGATGAACTCTGGGAGGCATGCAAGACTGCTTTCTTTGATGTTCCTGATGACTTCATCAATAAATTGTATGAATCCTTGCCGAACCACATGAATGCAGTCCTTCAAGCCCATGGAAGTCATACAAAATATTAAATTTGGATCTCACAGCACCACTACTTAATTCACTTATGTTATGTAACATATTTTTGTATTTGAAGTACATTTTTTGTTCAATTTTCACACTACTTTCTGTAGGCGACAAAACTTTTGTCTTGCCAAAATTTGACCTTTATATCTTCTTTAATTTATAAATCTTTTTTCAGTGAAACAAATATATTTTTGTACATTCAACACCATTTGGGGCGGTCTTAGCTTTCATATGAGCCATTTCTGAAACCAATTGAATTTTAAAAAGTCAGGTTATTTGCAATTATTTCTACAAAATGGATAAGCGACAAGACTTGTCAGGGACTGTATCTCTTCATCTTCTAATATCAAAAGTCCTTTTCTGTGGTTAAACGTGACTGAATTTTGCCTTAGTCCTTGTGAAAGATAAGCACAGAAACTTTTATCTGTTCTTAAGTGTTTTTTTTCTACAGCAGATTGACATTAAAGCAATGGCTAACACAGATGCCAAACAATAATTGGAAAGTTTCCTACATCTAGAGACATCTTGTCCAACTCGTGCTTTATTACTCCAACGTCTTGATGACCCGAACTTGAAATATGAGCTCGTCCATGCCAACTCCCACTCTATTATGTTGAAGGGTTCAAGAAAAGTCCTTCAATTGTTTCTTGTATCGCTCGACAATATCCACAGTCTGGGAAAGTAGTTCTCACCCGGTGATAACATCTTTCTGGCACCGCTCGGCTCTTTGGTAGTCACCATGATCGACGCGAGCATCCATTTTGGACCGCAATCTTGGAAAAGCTCTTCACGCCACGGAGGGCTAGAACATACTTAACTAAAATATGATGCTGTTAGCCTTGTAGCGGATGAGAGAAACGTATATGACCATGACCTTTTCGCTCTGGATTACATGAGGCGGTCAAGGCGTATGAGAAAATTACCATTACCTACAGCATTAAAGACTCAAGCTTCTTCTCATAAGAATTTTAGAAAGATTTCATATTACTCATCACCTGAATGTACAGTGAAAGCAAATTATTGCTGTTGAGACAACGTACAATATGCAGAAGGTTAAGAATGAAGCTCAAATAGCCTCTGCTGGCATCATTTTGCTCTTCTTTAGGAAAAAAAAGTTGAATCAATATCGGCTTTAATGTTTGCAATTCCACACACTCATCCACATTCTTAACTATCAATTACTGATGGCCTTTGTTTAGTTTGTCCATTTGCAGTTTTTGACATAGCAACAATTTGTCAGGTTTAGGCTAGACATATTGAATGTCTGCTCCATAGTGAAGGTTTAATTGTCCATGTATTGACAGATACTTAAAAATGGTGGTGACATTAGCATTTAGTAATCCCTTGTATAATGTTGAAATGCTCATAAAAGACCCATTCGTCGTAGCGTCATTTATAAAAGTTAATATGAGCGAGTATGTTAAGGGATGTCCCGATTCAGGTTTTTGCACTTCCGATCCGATACCGATATTGTTTTGCACTTCTGATCCGATAGCGATACTGGCCGATACCGATACCGACCTATCTGAGCATGTGTTAAAGTTTAAAGTTATTCAGCCTCCTTACTTAGTTGTCAGACTCATGCTGAAAAAGGTTTTAGTACCCTTGATAACAACTAGCCAGCTGAATTAGGTGAGTTTGAATAACACACAACGGTTGGTAACAAGAAACTGACCTGTTTATTCAGTGACAAACACAAAACATTATAAATAACAAACAGAAATGGCATAGTCAGTCAGTAAAACGTACAAATAATATTGTAAACTGTCTTAAAAAAGCAAAACACACCAACAACCTCAGTGGAAAATCCCACAAATCCCCTAAGCTATTAGATGCTTTTAATGTTTCGTGCATTAGTTACAAAAATTGTATAAAAAGCCTCTCAGGTTTAAATACACGACTATTTCAGTATCAAGTTAACATTTTAAAACAGTCATTAAAATACTCAAGTCCCCATTCTGTATCAGCAGCTTTAAATTACATTCAATTCATTTAATTTTGCGAATCAACTGTTAAAGTTGTTAAAATTGCTCCCGTTATTCCATAATTTCCCTTCTGTCTACTTTCGACATGTGAAAGTTTTAAAACTGTTTTGAAGATAGATTCAAGTCAAGATTTTGCCGATTTAGGAGTATTTTAGATAAAAAGTTAATTAGGTTCGCTTGGATGGTTCACAACAGCCTACTAGGGAAGTCTTCTGCTTTAAGATGGCGGCTGTTTACTAACGCAACTGGTTTTCAATACTTCAATGTTGCTAACGCAGTCGAGTCTGTCATGTAGCATCTGGTTCTATATACATATGATATCTATTATCTCCAATAAAACGACGTTGACTTTACGTCAGCAGCAGTCAGGTATTCTTGTGCTTTTTATCCAGCGGCATGAGTTGAGCTAAAGCCGTGAGTTGAGCATTGGCATTACCCGGGTCTAAGACAACGAATGTTTACTTTCGGGACGCAATGCGGTCAGTTTCTCATTGCGTCCCGAAGACCGCGCTGTGTATTAGTTCCGCTTTACTTGACATATTTCAATAATCGGAATTTGGATGTTTGTGAACCGTTCTCGAATCTTCAGCGGCCCAGTCGCGTGTTGGATGGTGCATCTTTACTCAGGTGAGATAATGGCTCGTCATCCAGAATGAATTCTTCGGCAATGACTCATGTTATTCCCTGGGCTTTGGGACTGTCGAGTGCCAGTTTGTCACGCATAGCAAAAGTTTCTGCCAGTGTTAGTTGCGTAGGACCTTTCTTTTTGTCTTCGGTTTTCTTAACACACTCCTCATATTGTTTGTGGTGGTATTTCGCTAAATGCTTGATTAGGTTGGTTGCATTAAAACTTCTTACAGCTTTACCACTATGCTTGACTTTATTGTGGCATATGTTGCTCTCTGCCTCTTCGTCTTTGTCGTCCTTTAAGGTGAAATGATCCCACACAGCTGACATTTTTACCGATAAGTCTCTCGGTAAATTGGGAGATGGTAATGTAAATGTAGTGTGTTGAAGGTGTGCCGTAAAATGTGGACCGGATTTTCGGGAAACCGAAGCAAAAACTGGAATGGATTATGTAAATCGGTGCGCTGGAAAACCCGGACCGGATTTACAAAAAAAAAAAAAACTGGATCGGAAGTCTGGATTGGAATTTTTCCCGATACCGATGCGCATTTTTTGCCCATATCAGCGTCCGATCCGATCCAAATATTCCAAATATCGGATCGGGACATCTCTAATGTTAATTAGGGGTGTGACAATATATTGAAAAGGGTGATACAGTATATCGCGATCAGTGTTGTTAACTCATTTGCTCCCAAAAACTATAAACACGCTCTATTTTTAATTGTTTCAGTGTCCCAAAGACGTATTCATACGTCTTTGACGTTTTTTTTCTCAAAAAAGACATCTATGCGTCGTGATTCAATTTAGTTCCAAAGCACAAAGCTGAAAATCAATTTTAAAGCAATAAAACTGGCCACTGGAGGGCAGTAGCGAATTTGGTAAGACCCGCAACCCGATTCAATGGCAACGAACGGCCAAGCTGCATGGCCGGGCGCCGGCGGAAGACGACCAAATGAATGCCAGGCGGCGGACGACCAAGCAGAATAACCAGTAGGACGCCCGGGATGCCAGGCGCTGGACGATCGAGCAGAACGACCGGGACCACTAGTGCAACAAACGATGCCTTTGAGTCTGTGCTGCTCGCGAGCAGAGCCCGCAGAAATAAAAAAATAATTCATCATTATGAGACAGACGGTGATGAGGGAAAAGTTTAACCAGCTGTCGCGGCCAGAACAGCATTATCTTCCAGTTAGTTATGTCTCGATCCTTGGTTAAAAGCAAAGAAACTGTGCAGTTAGCGTTTATTTTACATAGATTGTCGAAGTACAATGCTACTCTGATAGTGAAAGACGCTAGCGGCCGCCTGGCGTAAACAAGCTTTTCTGGCAAAAATTCTTGTGATGCTTAAAATTTATTCACAAAAAAATCTTGTGAATAAATGCTTAAATCCCCAAATTCTTCATAGATGTGGATGTGAAACAGTCGCGATTCTTGGTTGACAGCAAAAAAAACGTGCCGGTAACATTTATTTCGCGTAAATATTGCTAACTATGAGGCTAGTCAGTTACGAAAATTAGCCGCCACCATGTGTAAACAAAGAAGAAAATTCGTGCGAATAAATGCTTCAATCACGCATGCATGGTACGAAAAATATAATATTCACCTTGAATCCTCGAACAAATCACTCCTGATACAATCCTTCCTGTTTGTATGCGTTACAGCTTTTGTTGTTCTTTAAAAATCCAAGCTTAAATCTGACATGAGCGTGTGCCGTCTTCGGCTATTACTAAATGAAGCTTGGCCACCTTTGATAAGGCGTTACGCAAAGAATGATGAAGTGTCATGTCAAAAGGTGATTAAGTCTATGGGTGAGCCTTGTATCGCAAATCGGATCATAGGGTACCCAGAGGTTTCCATCCCTAATGTCAATGGCACTACCTAAAAAGTTTGAATTACAACTTTAAAAAAGAGGATCTTTTCAAGTGTGAAGAGTTCCTGGATTGAACACAACATTAGGAGTCACGATGAGTCATCTCTGGGGAGCAGACATTTGCAGTTGGACATGACATTTACTTCTTTGAGCTTTCAAGGCACGGGACTACTGAAGTCTTAGGAATGTCAAGGGGGCATTGGATTTTAAACAGCTGCACTCAAACTGAATACAATAAGACGGTGTACCTGGAGGAACCATTTTAACTGGAAATTAAAAAAAAAAAAAAAAAAAAAAAAAACTGATATTGACAGTGAGTTGTGAGGAAATGAAGTGATAGCATATACAAGCGGTGGAGTTTGGACAAAAGCAAGTGGTTGTACTGTACCTTTGTTTCCAGTGACTGTGGGGTCTGAAGCGTGCGTGCCTATTAGAGCGGTGGAGTCTGGGGGGATGGGATGGAAGGGGTGTGTGGTGGATGGAGGCAGGGTAGTGGGTTCTTCTGGCGGAGGGGATAGACAAACAAAGGAAAAACGATAATGCAACAGAAAAAAATGGACTGAAAATGGGAGTCATTAGACAACATTAGTCAACAGCAAAGCATGATGTTAAAACAAAATAATGATTGTTAAAAACAAGCAAAATAGCAACCTATTAACATATTCAGCAAAACAAAGGAATGCTAAGTCTTTTCTTTAAACACGTTCTAGAGAGATAGTCAGTTCCAGGATTAGCGATCAGCGGGCATAGAATAGGATGTCAACATATCCACACTTGCAGGTGATTTACATAATAGTGTGTTCCTCACCTCACATTGCTGAATTGTGTATGCGGCACACTGCCTAATCATGTCTCTTTTTGACTAACCGTCCTTCTTCTTTCGCTTGGTTATCCGGCCCCGCACATGGTGTCCACGGGTAGGTATAATTACCTAACGATAGCACCGCTATGTTCATAGGTAGCATAGGCATGTACTAATGTATTTCTTCTTGTTGTTTGTTCTTTTCCTCTTCTGTCTGCTTCCTTCCTGTTCGCTGCCACAACCACAATAAGAGTACAGTGGTACCTCTACTTACGAAAGTCTCTACATACGGAATTTTCAGGTTACCACTCGCCTCAACATGAGAATATTGCCTCTTGTGACGAAAGAAGTTCCAGGCTATGAAAGGTAAAAATACAGTATGGGCTGTGAAGTCAGTATACATCTCGCCTAATGCAATCTTCTAATATGTTTGCAAGCACGATCAGTTGTTTTTCACTGAAACTGCTGATAGTTAGTTTTGCATCAGATAATCATGGACTTTTAACTGCAACCAGTAAGGCTCATGACCTATTTTGCAAGATCCGCAGGAAGAATTAATCACCAAACAGACACACCTCCTGTACAGCATATAAGCAACGCTTATATGCTCAAGACAGCTTTTGTTCTGTCATTGAATGCACCCAGAAATTTCTTGAAATTAAAACTGCACAGTATTGATCTCTTGCCTCCAGTCTTTATTTAACAATCCAGTCAAGCCGTCTCACCTGAATTGAAAACAAACACGCGGAGGACCTGAAAGACTGCACCCAACAGCTGCAACTCGCAGCTCCCAGAGTTTATTGAACGTAACGTACCTGTACTTATAGCTGTTCTGCCATTGGCTATTGCCTAGCATCTTCCTGTCATCCAATTGGCTAAGAGAGACCTCTACTGTATGTGTATGTGTGCATCCCAGCATCCTGTTCATTCGCCCCTTGGGCCACTAGGTGGTCCAACAGCTTTACGTGAGTGTAATGTGATCCCTCGTTTTACGTGGTTAATGGGGACCGCGCCCTCGCCCCCACCGAGATAATCGAAATCCGCGAAGTAGAGGTGGAGCTTATTTACATTATTTTTTTTGTGTGTGTGTTTTGTTCAGTGTATTTTTTCAGATTTAGCAACGGAAAGAGATACGTATATTTTCCCCCAAAGTATGATTAAAAAAAAAGAAAAAAAAAAGTGTTTTATTAAATGGTTTTTAAGCATTTCAAATGTAATATTTATGATAAGTTTTAAGCATGTTACTGTCCTACCGAATTATTTTCAAACAAGAATAACGTGGCAAAATGCTTGTCTTTGTTAAGGGGCAGTTTACATGGTGACGCTCCGAGAATACGACAAATTTCATATTTGCATTTATATCGTTCCGTCTCCATTCGAACAATGTCACAATTCCACGTGAAAACAATGTAGTATTCATGCCAGGCCTTAGGGGGCAGTGCAGATTTACAAGGCGACAGCACTTTGACACCAACCGACCATTTTTCTTTTGTTCCAAAAGGCACAAAAATGGAAACATCACATATTTAAATTAAAAATATTATAAAAACATAAATTAAAGCTGATGTTCCACCATATTTGCTGTTTTTAATGTTGACATCATCGGTGCGAGAGCTTTGCATTGATATGGTTGCGAAGCAAGCCCCTGCAATCAAATCCTTCCACTTTGGAGCCCGGATTCAAAGGTTTCCGTGTTCGCCTTCGTTTTCGCTGACACCATATAAAGGCGAGGCCATTCCGCAACATAATCATTGCGTCTTGGTATCGCACAGTCTACTTAAACCACTGAAATCCCCTCATGCTGCTTACTTACACACACACAATGAGTCGGCGCCTTTGAAGCACAGCGCTCCCAAGCTTCTCTGGAAAGATCAAAGGTTGTACACTTGTCACTCATAGTTAACTTTAACAAGCTGCAGCTGCCCTAGTGAGTAAGAAAAGCAACAGGAGGGAGGGTGAGAGGTTGTACGTGAACGGATCGGGACCTCTCTAGGAAATATTTTATTTATTTATTTTTTAATTGAAAAAAACAATCCACGATAGACTGAGGGCGCGACATTAAAAGCCTCCCCATAGGGGGCCTATTTAGGCAGAACATTAAGTTGGCTTTCACTGTGATAGCAGACGCTACCTTCTAACGCCGGATTTAAGTGGAAAAAGGACAAAAGTTTTACTGCATACAAGCAGGCAGGAGTGTCTCAAGAGTGATTTGGTCGAGGATTCAAGGTAATTATTATATTTAATAGCACCATGCATGCATTGTGACAACAACAAAAAAATCAATGGATAAAATTAGTGTAACTTTGGCTTCAAATATTTACGTAAAATGAAGGATAACTGCCCGTTTTTTTCTTTTAACCCAGAATCTGGACTGTCTTACTTTCATATTCATAGAAATTTTACGATTTGAGCATTTACTTACAAGAATTTTCAACTGAAAAAGCTCTTTGTTTCGTGACGGCCGCCATGTTGGGATTACACAATACTGTGACATTTGCTTGAAATATTTACGTAAAATGAACGATAACTGCCTGTTTTTTGTTTTTAACCAAGAATCTTGACTGTTTTACGTTCATATCTATGGAAAAGCCGCGATTTAAGCATTTCTTCCCAAGAATTTTAAACTTAAAAACCTCTTTTTTTCGTGATGGCTGCCATGTTGGATTACACAATACCATAACTTTGCTTGAAAATTTTACGTAAAATGAACGATAACTGATGGGTTTGTGCATTTAACCAACAATCTAGACTGTTTTACACATATATCTATAGAAATTCCGCGAATTAAGCATTTATTTACAACAAGAATTTTCAACTTAAATACCTTTTTGTTTCGTGACGGCTGCCATGTTGGATTACACAATACCGTAACTTTGGCTTGAAAAATGTACGTAAAATGAACGATAACTGACGGTTTTTTGCTTTTAACCAAGAATCTAGACTGTTTTACGTTCATATCTATAGAAATTCCACGATTTACGCATTTATTTACAAGAATTTTCAACTTAAAAAAAAAAGACAAAAACAAAAAAAACAAAGTAGCTATTTTTGGCAAAAACGTATATGATACGTAAATATTGCTATTGATCCTGAAAATATAGGTGAGTTTGGTGATTTTTGTTCATCTAGTGTAAAATTTGAGAATTTTATAGCCGTTTTAAGTTTTGTTATAAAAAATAATTAATTGGGATTTTACTAGGAAACGACTTTGAATTTTTTCATGTTGCTGCTCATGGAAACTCATACATGCCTAAGGGAGGTGCCTGTTTCGGTTTAAGGTAACCAGTGGCTTTGGTTTTGAAAATATTTGAATTTTAAGTTTTTGAAAATTGGCCCCCTACGGATTGGCCCCAAGCCCCGTGTCTTGTCAACTGATATTGAAGTCTATGCGAATTGTAATATGTTTTTGTTACATGTTTTGATGCATTTTTATGCTTTATAAAATATTTTTATCTGGATTTTTTGGGGGCTAGGAATGGATAAGGACATTTACATAGAAAACGCATCTCTACTCACAAAATTTTCAGGTTATGAGACTACTTCCAGAACAAATTAATTTCCTAAGTAGAGGTACCACTGTATATAAAACACCCATGTGATACATTAAAGCCATTCAGACCAGTAGGTTACTCAAATTCCTATTCTCTAAGCAGTCTTTTCTTGAAACACATTTTAAACACCATTGTCGGTGCCCCTCGTGTGTTTTTATCAGACTTTTCAAGTCAAAACACTTTTGCTTGATCTCCTCCAAAAGATCATCTTCAATACCGTCACATTTTGACAACATGATAAATTTGATGCTCCTCTGCATACGAAGCTCCAAGGACACGCTGTCTATCTTTGTGTCGGACACATTTATCCCTGATGTTTGCCTAGCCCGGAGGGTTAATTTCAGATAACTGCGGATGATGCATCCAGTGGTTTTTAGTCAGGATATTTTAACGACATAGAACTGCCAGTATGTTTCTATGGCAACCGTAGGAAATAAAATGTTCATTGGGTAAGCAAAGAAATACAATCAGATATGGAAAAAAAAAAATTGAAACGCCACAGTTACAGATCAGCTGTATAAACTCACTACCAAACAATTATATTGTGTCAAATACGAATCGAAAGCAAAATTATTATTTTTGAATCACAATTAAAAGAAAACCCTTGAGGTGTTTCTTCAAATAAAAGAAAAATATTAACGGTACAAAGGGATTGGCAGTGAAGCATTGTTTGACAAAATTAATGAGGTTACACCGCCACCTTGTTTGTGTCACTCTGGATTTTATGGCACTGTGGAGGCTTTTTAATTGGCCGTGCTGAAAGGCCCGGGTGTCTCCGTGACTTTTCAGCCTCGGCGAGAATCACAAAACAGCTCAACTGCGCGTCTCTGAGTGAAAATGTCTCCTCGCTGCAGAGGAACCATTAAAATGGTATTTTCCAAGAGTTATGGCAGCAATTGCAAAAGGCTAAAAGGTGTGCTAATCACTAATGAATGCTGGGAACAAAGCGGGTGCCATTTTCAAAGAACAAGTAATGAATCTCCATTGGACTCTTTGACCCTCCTGAGCTTCAATTGCCTTTCTCTGTGCCATTGAATTTGTCAGTTTAAAAACATGACTTTCATTAAGGGCATCGTTTTTTTTCGACGCCGGTAGGTTTCCATGCGAGGCTTCAAGTAATGCCGGCATGGTATAACAGATCAGCGCGCCAATTAAATGTCCCTCGAAATACAGAGCAATACTTGGTAGAGTGTGAGTCAGTAGGTTCTACAAAGTCTCTTTTTGTTTGACACCTAATATCTGAATAAACTAGGGCTGTCAAAATTATCGCTTTAACGGCCGGTAATTAATTTTTTAAATTAATCACGTTAAAATATTTGACGCAATTAACGCACATGCCCTGCTCAGACAGATTTAAATGACAGTACAGTGAACTGCCCACTTGTTAATTGTGTTTTATGGAGTTTTGCTGCCCTTTGCTGGCGCTTGGGTGCGACTGATTTTATATACTTCAGCACCCATGAGCATTGTGGACGTAATTATTGACATCAACAATGGCGGGCTACTAGTTTATTTTTTGATTGAAAATTTTATTAAAACGAAAACATTAAGAGGGGTTTTAATATAAAATTTCTATAACTTGTACTAACATTTATCTTTTAAGAACTTCAAGTCTTTCTATCCATGGATCGCTTTAACAGAATGGTAATAATGTTAATGCCATCTTGTTGATTTATTGTTATAATAAACAAATACAGTCCTTATGTACCGCATGTTGAATGTATATATCCATCTTGTGTCTTATCTTTCCATTCCAACAATAATTTACAGAAAACTATGGCATATTTTATAGATGGTTTGAATTGTGATTAATTGCGATTAATTACGATTAATTAACTTTTAAGCTGTAATTAACTCGATTAAAAATTGTTATCGTTTGCCAGCCCTAGAATAAATTTAAACAGTTTTAATTACAGTGATCCCTAATTTCTTGTGGTTAATCAGAACCCGCCGTGATAAGTGAAAAACCGCGAAGTAGCGCCCCCCCCAACCCAAAAAAACTTTTTTTTTTGTATGTTCAATCTATTTATTCAGATTTAGCATTGGAAAGAGATACATATAAGACACGTTTTTCAAAAACCTTTCCCCCCCAAAGTATAATTAAATTAAAACTTTTTATGTATTTCTAAACATATATGGCGGAAAACACAGACAAGGCTGAAAAAGCAGTTTCTGCTATTGCACCCTTCTTTAAAAGAAACTGCTGTATTTTAAGCCAATAAAACTGTTGTGTTTGATAGAACAATATGTCTATATGCTGCCATAGCAGAATCATGGCGCATTAAGCCCCCCAACTATTTTTAATTGCCCGTTTTACCCTGAAAACCCCCGTTTACAGATGTCGCGCAACTGCTTTTGTTTCAACCCAGCCATAAAATGAAGGTAATTAACTATATTTATTATTCAAAATGTCTATCATTTTTAGCTTAGAATCATTACTTGATGTCTAATATTTCTTTAATATAAAAAAAAAAAAAAAAAAACGACTTTAAAAAATTATTCACTGGCGTGTTTGAAACTTTTAAACAAATTACGTCACTATGAAAAAAATGGTGTCTGTAAAAAAGTCACGCATATTTACCTCATAACTATCTCAGAATTGTATTTTTTTTTTGTTTCTGTTGCATTTTTTTGATATGTTAGATGATAAATAATCGATCCAAACAGAACAAATGGTAAAAAACGTTTAAAAAGGTAAATATATGAAAAAGAAAATCTCGACCACTCCTTGATGTCTGCGATTTCTGCATCGTGACCCTTATTGTATTCCCATGTTTCACCCATAAAATCTCAAAATAATCCAGCTGTGACCATTCACAGCTGTGTCTTGACACTCAGTGATACATAATACATGGAGTTTTTGGATCGAAACAAGGTAAGTAGGTGATAATATTTCGTTAAAGTCATGGCGTCTGTAATTCTACTCTCGCGTGCTCTCACCTCCAGATAGGGTTTTGCTGTTTAAAAAAAAAACTTTTTTTTTTTTTTTTTTTTTTTTTTTTTTAAAAAAAGCCTGCCTGTTCAAATTTTTTCTTCCTCCAGAAAATTGAGATTTTAAGCTTTCCAATGATGTCTCACACGTACCCATCAGATAATTTTGAAAGTTGGCTAAATTGGGGTTCTCAGAGCGGAACTTCAAGTCATCTGAGTGTTTTCCGCCATATACATATACATGATTTTTACGCACCTGAAATGTAATAATTATGATTAGTTTTCAACATGTTAGTGTCCCACCAAATTATTTTTAAACAAGAATAATACAATGCTTGCCTTTATTAAATCTTCATTGAGTGAGTCCACTCAATCCGCTCAAGCTGCCCACTTACACACACAAAACGTTGCCACAGCAACAGTTTGACAAGCTAACCGATGATTGGCGCATGCGGTATTTTGAAGTTTTGGCTTCCAAGCATCTCTGGCAAGATCAAACCTGAACGACTGTCAATCATCGTCAATTTAAAGAAGCAACTCCAGTGCACTGCTTGACCAAGAGAAGCAGCAGGAGGGAGAGTGAGACTACGTGATTGGATCGGGACAGCTCATCTTTATTTATTTATTTATTTTTTTAATTAAAAAAAAAAAATCGGCGACTGAGGGCAGGAAGTTTGAAGTGCGATGTAATGAGGGAATCACCATTTGTTCAAGGTGATGTCCTTTGTCAACCTCCGTGAAGTTGGCACCCCATCAGACACAAATTTATATAAAAATCATGTTAATGTTTGTGCTACGTTTGTGCTGTAAAAAGTTTCGTTTGTGCTGCTATTGTTTTTAAGATATTTACGATTCTTTTATAGGTCAATCTGAGGTCAACAAAGCCCCTATTTTGACTAAAAATGATGTAAACTGTTTGTGCTACGTTTGTGCTCATTTGTGCTGTAAAAAGTTTTGTTTGTGCTGCTATTGTTTTTGAGATATTGAGATATTATTTTTAGTGATGACGTTACGCAGACCCACATTTATTGCAAAATAGACCTGAAATGGTGCCATTTGTTTGTACTGCAATCGTTTTTGAGATATTATTTTCGAGTGATGACGTTACACAGCCCCCCATTTATTGCAAAATGGACCTGAAATAGTGCCATTCGTTTATGCTACGTTTGTGCTGTAAAAATTTTTTTTTGTGCTTGTATTGTTTTATAGATATTGAGATATTAATTTCGAGCGATGACCTCATTTGCAGTCCCTCTGTCACAGCTGACAGAGCGTACCAACTCTCTCAATAACATAGGGGTGTCCCAAGAACTAGCGCAAACGTAGCACAGATAAATAGCACCCATTCGTGTCCATTTTGCAGTAAATGGGGTACGTGAGGTATTAATTTCGAGTGATGACATGACTCGCAGCTTTGTTCAGGATTTTTAATGATGCCTTATAGATAGTTCATATACAGTGATTCCTCATTTTTCGCGGTTATTGGGGACCAGAACCCGCTGCGATAAGTGTAAAACTGCGAAAAAAAAATAAAAAAAATTGGGGGGTATGTTCATTGTATTTATTCAGATTTAGCATTGGAAAGAGACACATAGGCAACATGTTTTGACTTTTTTTCCCCCCTGAAGTATAATTAAAAAAAAACATTTACGTACATGGCGGAAAATACAGACATGGCTGAAAAAGCAGTTTCTGCTCTTGCACCCCTCTTTAAAATAAACTGCTGTATTTTAAGCCAAAAGAACTGTTGTGTTTGGAAGAACAATATGTCTATATGCTGCAATAACAGATTAATGGTGCATTAAGCCCTCGAACTATTTTTAATTTGTCCGTTTTACCCTGGAAACCCCGGTTCACAGACGCGCAAAGGCTTTTGTTTCAACCCAGTCATAAATAGATGGGAAGTAATTATATTTATTATTCAAAATGTCTGTTATTTTTAGCTTAGAATCTTTAATCGATGTCTAATATTTCGTTTGAAAAAAAAAAACGACTTAAAAAAATTATTCACTCGCATGTTTTAAACTTTTAGACAAATTACGTCACAATGCAAAAAATGGCGTTGGTAAAAAAGTCACGGATATCTACCTCATAACTTCTGCTTAATTGTATTTTTTTTTTTTTTTTTACTGTCGCATTTTTTCCGATATGTTAGATGATAAATAATCGATCCAAACAAAGAAAAATTGAAAGGAAAAAAAAAAACGTTTAAAAGGGTAAATATATGAAAAAGAAAATCTCGACCACTCCTCGATGTCTGCAATTTCTGCATTGCAACCCTTGTTATATGACCATGTTTCACCAATGAAATCACCCAAAAATCCGGCAGAGGCCATTCACAGCTGTGTCTTAACACTCGGTGATACATGCTTCATGGAGTTTCGGATCGAAACAAGGTAAGTACGCGATAATATCTTATTAAAATCATGGCGTTTCTAATTATGCTCTCTCATGCTCTCACCTCCAGTTAGGGTTTCGCTGTTTAATTATTATTATTATTTTTTAAATGCCCTCCTGTTCAAAAGGTGTCTTTCCCCAGAAAATTGAGATTTTAAACTTTCCAATGATATATCACACATACAATTTTGAAATTTGGCCAAATTGGTGCTCTCAGAGCGGAACTTCAAGTCACCTGAGTGTTTTCCGCCATATATAATTGGCTGGCAAGCAATTCAGGGTGTACCCCGCCTACTGCCCTGAGTTACCTTGGATTGGCTCCAGCACCCCCGGGACCCTCGTAAGGATAAGCGGTTTGAAAATTATATTAATGAATAATATTTTAATATATGGTTTTATATCACTTCAAATGAAATAATTATTAAGTTAAGTTTTAAACATGTTACTGTCCCAACAAATTATTTTAAAACAAGAATAAAGCAGAAAATTGATTGGCTATATTAAATGATAAAATTAATTGAGTGAGTCCACTCAAATCCGCTTAAACTGCTCACACACAATGCTACACACAATGAGTTGCCATAGCAACTGTTTATCAAGTTAAACGATGATTGACGCATGTGGCGCTTTGAAGTTCGCTTCTCTTGCAAAATCAAACATTAAATGTCTGTCAATCATCGTTAACTTTAATAGGCAATTAGGGAGGGAGAGTAAAGTGGGCTCGAAACAGCTCATCTGTATTTTATTTTATTTTTTTTTAATTGAAAAAAATATCCGCGATGGACTGAGGGCGCGAGGTTTGAAGCGGGAAGTAGCGAGGGAATAAATAGACAAATCATTCATTACTCATTAACCATCAGTTTATTTTATAAATGCTTAGCAAATTGTTCCTTAACAAGTCAACAATAAATCCTTTATAAACAGTTTAGTAATGATGTATTAACTAGTTATAACAGCTAGTTATTTTAAAGTGTTACTGATAGTTCTTTAGATTGTAATTTTTTTTCTCAATGGACAAAGGACGAATTTTTGAACAGAATTTAGTGACTTTTCATGATTTGGGAACTGATCATTCTGTTCGCTTATTTAAAAAAAAAAAAAAATACACTGATTTCTTAAAATATAAATACGGCTTAATATTTGGACTTGGGAGAAAAAAACAGCTTTATTTTCACTCAGTGTAATTATGAGTTGTGTTTTTAGAGAATCTTTCATAATGAAATAAAACACGTTTACAAACAGAAGTAATTGCTGCAACTTTGACGACGACCTCTAGCCTACACTTAATGATGAAACTATGCCAACCTATTCTTGTTCATAAGGACAACATGAGGTATTCCTTTTTTTTTTTTTTTTTTTTAACAAAATCTTATTAAATATTCTGCTGATTACAAAATTAAAAACACCCACCTGACGTGAGTAGTAATAGTAAAGCGATATTGATCGCACAATTGTCCTAAAACAAAAGGAGCAGAGACTTAATAGTAAGAGACAAGACTGCTGAGAAGACACAGAAAAAGGGAGAAGAGCTATTGGTTTTCTCTGACACTGATTCACTTCATCCTCCACTTCTCCTGGCAATGGTAGGAATGAATTATTCTCCGTGGTGATATTACTGACAACCCAGCACTAAATTTCACATATACACTCACTTGCTCCTCCCTTACGATGCGCATGCATGATGAGGATCTAGGACGCAGGTTTATTTAAAGAAAGACGCCGATGGTATTAGTGCCACCTGAGGCCCTGTGAGCGATGCTACCACTAATCACTCACAGTGCTGCTGATACGTGTGCACAGCGGGAAGCTCTAAAACCAGTAGAAGTTTCGTTTTCTGCCCCCCCCATGTTTTATTTACTTGGAAATAATTCTTACAACCACTTTCAGTGCAGTTTAGTTATATATATATATATATACATAAACATACTGTATATGTATACATAAACATACTCTCTCTCTCTCTCTCTCTCTCTCTCTCTCTCTCTCTCTATATGTATATATATATATATATATATACACACATAAACATACTATATATTAGGGCAGGGCGGTAAACCGAAAATTTACCGTCACCGAAATTCTTAACGATGACCGACGTAATTTTGACCATGTCGATAAATTCGGTAAATTAATAAAACAAGAAAATATAGTCTTTTCATCCCGCTTTGATTCTGTGTTGTTCGTCTATGTTCATTCCCCTTTAAGAAAGCAGTCAATGGGCTTACGTAGGGAGTCACGTGATCATTAAGAAGCCAATCAAACAAAAGCCCGGTAAGGTAACGCTAGCAGCTAACGCTACAAGCAAAACGTGATGGAGTGTGGCTTAAGGGAGGTTCACCAAACTTCCAACCGACATTTAGTAGACTCTTGGTGGCATCCAGACGGGCTTTCACCCGCTGTCCTCCCTTGTTCTCACGATTTCCGGAGATGGTGCTTTCAGTGCTTTCTACTGGTAGCCAGGCTAACGCTAGCTAGCGGCTAACGCTACAAATGAACGTGATGGAGTCGGATAGCGGCTCTAACCTTGTCGAAACGGCTGAATTTAATGAGTGGATTGGGCACGGACTGCATCTAACAATTACTATGTGGCGTTATTTTGTATCTGTCTGTGTGTGATTCCTCTGATAGCTTTTGTGATGGTAAAGCATTCAGCATAAAGTACAATCCAACGGCGAAACTTATAATGACCGAGAAATGGCCCCAGCTATATTTCTGTATGTGCTTATTTCTGTGTCATTGTTGCTATCATAAAATCTTAAGCGTTTCAATTGAAGAAGATCAATATAGCTTTAATGTGTGTGTCTCTCTGTTTGTTTGGGGGTTCATTTGTGCGTGCATTTATTAAAAAATGCACTGGGGGGGACCCTGAAACCATAATGTAAACACTTGTATTTAATAATTATGTCACAGCAGCCATTAACAATAAGTTGTCTTTTTGAAGTGTACTGTTCAAGCTGCAAGTCATTTGTGTTACAATGACATGTTTGCACAGGCATATTGATTTTGATAATGTACATTGTTCAAGTCATACACGCTGTTATAAATGTTCATACTTGAATTCTTATTGCTTACAATACATTTTTATAAACTTAATGTTTAGACTGCATGTACAATTGTTAAATACAGTATATGAAATTGAATGCTGGTAAATAAATCAAGAAACAGTTAATCTGTATTTCATGCATTGATTCAGATTTTCAAATTATATAACAGTACGCTTGGGCGAATTTATCGTCATTTATCGTTATCGAGATAAATTTGCTCAATTTATCGTGATACATGTTTAAGGCCATATCGCCCAGCCCTACTATATATGTATACATAAACATTCTCTCTCTCTCTCTCTCTCTCTCTCTCTCTCTCTCTCTCTCTCTCTATATATATACATATATATATATATATACACACCGTATTTTTCGGACTATAAGTCGCGTTTTTTTTTCATATTTTGGCTGGGGGTGCGACTTATACTCAGGAGCGACTTATGTGTGGAATTATTAACACATTATGATATAATTTCACATGTTATTTTGGTGGTTTGCAGTGACACTGATGGTTTTGTAAAGTTGTTAGCATGTTCTTAAGTTATAGTTATCTGAATAACTCTTTATAGCTATGGCCACGTTCGCGTTCTGCCTTTGGCAGTGTATGTTCAATTGTATTATTGACTTTTTTATCTTGAAATGGATGCATTTAGTTTGTGGCGCTTTCACGCCCACGTGAGGGCGCACTCGCACTTATTTACGTGAAGAAGAGTGCTCACACGCCAGAAGAAGACGGACAGCTACGTAGCTCTGAGTGAGTGAGTGGGCGAGCTAGCGAGAGAGAAAAGACGGCTGCGAACCTACTTTCATTGTTTATGCTTTTAAATTATTTCTACAGAGGCAACGCCTGCGTGTATTATCTTTTCTGTTGTTGTTGTGTGTTTTCCACCCGCGATCGGACACTTCGAGCCAGTTGTGTGGTTGTTTGAACGATGTGCTAATGATAGCGAACGCATGCTAACCTGTTACTTATTACTGTAATAGTACCTAATTATCATTTATTTACGTTGATGCGAACCTGTTTGCTATCGAGGACCAAATTCATTCAGCAAACTATACGGACGTCCAGCATTGTCTTTTGGGAATTCGCTGGATAGCCAGGACCGAGCCGTAGCGTAGGACAGTATATTCACATTTCGTTGTTCATGCACTGTACACTGTACATTTATTTAGCATGTTGTTCTCTATTGTATTTTTATATTAAATTGCCTTTCAAGATGACATGTCTGTTCTATGTGTTGGATTTTATCAAGTAAATTTCCCCCAAAAATTCGACTTATACTCCGGTGTGACTTGTATATGTTTTTTTTCTCTTCGTTGGGCATTTTATGGCTGCGACTTGTAGTCTGAAAAATACGGTATATATATATATATATATATATATATATATATATATATATATATATATATATATATATATATATATATATATATATATATATATATATATAACCCTAACCCTCTTTTTCAAGACTCAAGTTTGAAAAAAGACTTTTTGAACACCAAATTAATTTTTATACAGAAAATAATAACAGTACATCTGAAACAAATAATTATAACAATATATTTGAGAGAAAAAGCATGTTCCTTTGCCTCATTCAAATCTTAATATCTGAACATTTAAATATGTAAACTAAAGTGCAGTCACATTCGGAAATGAATGGCTTCTGTTTTTTTTAAATGTAAAATAAACCAATCTATTGTGATAAAACAACAAAATTGTAAAAACTGCATTAACCATCAAAGTGAGGTCTAACTGTAGTCTTGAAACAAATCTGAATAAGGAAAAACATTGTAATGAAATAATGCAAACTGGTTAAACTTGAGAGTAGCTGAGATCAGTCATGACAGAACATTACTCCTCAAGTTCAGCATTCGCTTCAATGATATCTGGCGCCATCTAGCGTCGTGAATGGGTATAATATCTAGACCCCGAAAATCAGACGACTCCCACTATTTCAGTCTTATTTCAATGCAAAAAACACCATCTTATATTTGGGCCAATATGGTATTTGTGCAGTCGATTTTATATACTACTTAGTTCGAATAATCGAGTAATCGCATTAGGAACATTTAACGCGTTACAGATATAATTTTAGGAGATGTAAAACAAAGGCTTGCTAATATTGCACTTTAAGAAGAATATTAAATTCCCGAGTGTTTCATTTAACTTTCATTTAAAAATAAATAAAAATACCTGAGTTTAGCCTCAAACGGTATATAAAAATAAAATAAATGAATGAGGATCTAAATACAACAAAACAACAATTGGCTGACTTGCATAGCAAACGTCCGCTAGCTAAAATACTATAAAACGCTAATGATTTTTTTTACAATGCTCTTAACAAATCATTCAGACACATATTCCCACAAAAAAACGGCTGAATACACCTATTAATTAAATTACGAATGCATTAAAAAAACAAACTTTTCTTATGTTGGGCTACACAGGGAGCAGCTGGATTCAGCCATGCTAAATGAACTATGTCTTATTCACTGTTGCTATTAGAGGGCAATATATCCACTCAAATCAATACAACTAAATGCAAACACTTTCCAAACAAACCATTACAACCCAACTCTATACGAATATTCGAAGCAGCAAAATTTGATTCAAAGTTTTTTTTTTTCTAATCGAATTACTCAAATTAATCGATTAATCATTGCAACACTAGATACAGTATATAGAGTATATTCTATTGGTGAAGGGTTTAGGCTTGTTTTCCTTTCTATTAATCCTAATAATATTATTTAAGGTTGGCCGTATTGGATTATATCGACTTTGGCAGTGGTGTCGTGTCCACTTATTGCCTGCCTGTGTTTCTGGTGTTTTACCGCCCCCTGTTGGCGCTTAGGTGTAATTGTTTGAAAAAGTACCAGCACTTTCTGCCGACACAATCATATGTTGACGCGAGCTCTTTGCGAATAAAGACAGCTAAATGGACGAGCTAACGTCTGCAACCAGTTTACCTTAGCAGTTCTTGGCATCTCACTACATTGTTTGTGCCTTATATGAAACATCGCTTGTAAGTCATATTCTTCATTTGTTTAGTCTTCATGAGCGTTGTGTAGTATATTGGGGATATCTGTATTTCGTTTTGTTTGCATTTGTTCTGTTTACATTATTTCATTGCTTACAAGCTATACTACCAGTTGCTATTTAAATTGAAATGTGGTGACTATTTTGCTTTATTTGTTACTTGATTTCATATTATTGACACAAAGTTTTGCTTTTTTCAGGTTTGCAAGAAAGTATCAGTGCTCTTGTCAAGAGAACGACGACCACAGTAAAGCCAACTCAACTCTACTCCAGCGTCTGACTTCTCTTTAGAGCCTGATTTCTTCGCTATCTGTTGGTTTGTGTATGCACACACACATTTTTGGCACTTTGTACTTGCACTCAATCCAAAATACTGATAGTTGCACTATTTCGATATCAACAATAAATACAGTGGTGTGATATAGGCACTTTATACCATAATTTCAATTGAAGTTAAATGTTTCTTGGGAAAGCGTTGAAGTTGTTACATTTATCATTATTAAAGCAACCCGCGGGCCATTACCAAACTATTAGCCATAATATGTTAAGTCCACGACAGCATATATCGGTTCTGGTTTGATATCAGTATCGGATTTTTGGAGTTGCAGGCTCAACTTACATCATAAACTCCTGAGTTAAACCCTGATTAGAACAGCAAAGGAAACGTTATCTTACATTTTCACATTCTTCAGTGTCATTGAAAAAATACGTAACAACTGTACAGTACAATATAGTAAAACTACTCGAAGGAGAGGACACAGCTTGAAAAGTGATACTGCTATATATTTACAGTGTTACCTTGATTAATGGGTTTAATTTGTTATGATGTGACCAAGTTCGTAACTTAATTTACTTGGATATCAAACTGAAAACTGAAGCACTGCTTCGCTATACAATTTGTTTTATAGGTAAAGTTTAACTTGGAAAACCAAACTGAACCAGTCAGTCGAAATGTGATTTGTCTTATTAGCAAATATTCATTGCCGCGAAACACAATGCATCACGGGTGCCCCCCGGGTGCCCCCCCCCCCCGCAAGACTCACCATAGACGTAGAGTACATATTCAGCACTGCTGGTACCGAGATGGTTGCCGGCTTCACAGCGGTAGGTGCCGTTGTCCGTCTTGTTAAGTGACGTAAATGTGAGCTCGCGACCTTCCACGATCACACGGCCTAGATCCGAAATTTCCACGCCATCTTTCGTCCACTTCACAGGATCTGGCCTGGAAAGACCAATTATTACATCATTCATCTCACACCAAGAGCAGAATAAATATGATGTGGGCAATTTTGAGTGAAGCACAGATTTTCAGTTCATTCATATTTCACCTCACATATCAAACAATAACACAATATGTAGTGCTAAAACTATGCATAGTCGAACTGACCTAGAGCTGCACGTTAGCCGAGACAAACACAGCCTGTCTAGTATACAACAAATATACAGTAAATTAAAAAAAAAATCTATTTTGGAAGACCACTGTTTACATATTTTTGTAAGATTTATTTTATATATCTCTGTTTCTGTCACGGTTTGTGGGCAGGCAGGTGGTAAGGACCCAAATGCAGGGAAACCAAAAAACGCAGCAAGGCAGGTGACGTTGAACTCAAAAAACATTTTAATAATCACTAACAAAAACACAAAGTACAACCAAAAGGACTGGGGATCAAAAAGACAATGTTCAAACAAAACTTACTTAATCCAAGCGACTGGTACACGAGGGCTTGGACAGGACTTGTTGACATTCACAATGACGCAACAAGGAGTGAAAAGAAACTGGGAGCTTATATACACACAGAGACAAGGGGTAACGAGACATCGAGGAACAGACGGGTGACACAGAAAGATGCAGGTTGGCGGATACACTAGGAGCAGGTACAACAGCTGAAATCATTGGGCAATCACAGGAACACACTAGGAGGGAACCAACACAAAACCTAACAGTTTCCTTGTCGGTCTACACGTACGAGACTGGCACCATGTTTTCCAATTTGATGAAGTGATGTCGCTAGGCCCCTCTGTTAGTCATCATCTTATCGTGGTGGAGGGGTTTGCATGTCCCAATGATCCTAGGAGCTATGTTGTCTGGGGCTATATGCCCCTGGTAGAGTCACTCATGGCAAACAGGTCCTATGTGAGGTACCTGAGAAAGCATCACTCAAAAGACCCCTTATAATGATAAACACAAATGGAGTCCCTTGCCCGGGCCCCCCCTCTGGAGCCAGGCCTGGAGGTGGGGCTCGAAGGCAAGCGTCTGGTGGCCGGGCCTGTTCCCATGGGGCATGGACGGGCACAGCCCGAAAAGGAAACGTGGGTCCCCCTTCCCATGGGCTCACCACCTGTGTGACGGGCCAAAGGGGTCTGGTGCGTAGGGAGTTGGGCAGCAGCCAAAGACCAGGGCCTTGGCGGTCCGACCCACAGCTACAGAAGCTGGAGTGAGAAGCTCGGTCATCCGGGTGGGACTCTGTGTTGAACCGCTACTCCTCCGCGTTGAGAGAAGCCAGTTGAGGTGGCTCGGGCATCTGGTTCGGATGCCTCTTGGACGCCTCCCTGGAGAGGTGTTCCTGGCATGTCCCACCGGCGGGAGACACCGGGGACGACCCAGGACACGCTGGAGAGACCATGTCTCTCGGCTGGCCTGGGAACGCCTTGGGATCCCGCCGGAGGAGCTGGTTGAAGTGGCTGGGGATAGGGATGTCTGGGCTTCCCTGCTAAAGCTGCTGCCCCTGCGACCTGACCCCGGATTAAGCGGCAGATGATGGATAGATGAATGGACGTCACTAGGCGGAAGCTGACTCCGTTTGGATGGGATTTGGGAAACTGCTGCCACCTTAAGGTCTGGCATTGTCATGAATATACTTAAAAACGAATAAATGCAATTGGTTGTGAATTCTTTTTTTTTTTTTTTTTTCCCAAAAAACGTGGTGGTGTAATTATTTTTTCCAGACGTTTGAGGGCAGGATCCTTTGTTTTAAAAAAAAAACCTTGCTGGCTGTAAACATGACCTTACGATTCTTTTAAATAGAATTCACTATTAATGGCACCTGTTTTAACTCATTATCGGTATAAAAGACACCTGTCACACTCCAAACTCCACTATGGCCAAGACCAAAGAGCTGTCGAAAGACACCAGAGACAAAATTGTAGGGTGGGAAGACTGAATCTGCAATAGGTAAAACGCTTGGTGTAAAGAAATCAACTGTGGGAGCAATTATTAGGAAATGGAAGACATACAAGACCACTGATAATCTCCCTCGATCTGGGGCTCCATGCAAGATCTCACCGTGTGGCGTCAAAATTTTAACGGTGAGCAAAAATCCCAGAACCACACGGGGGGACCTAGTGAATGACCTAATGTGAATGAGCTGGGACCACAGCAACAAAGGCTACTATCAGTAACAGAATGCGCCGCCAGGGACTCAAATCCTGCACTGCCAGATGTGTCCCCCTGCTGAAGAAAGTACACGTCCAGGCCCCGTCTGCGGTTCGCTAGAGAACATTTGGATGATCCAGAAGAGGACTGGGAGAATGTGTTATGGTCAGATGAAACCAAAATAGAACTTTTTGGTGGAAACACAGGTTCTCGTGTTTGGAGGAGAAAGAATACTGAATTGCATCCGAAAAACACCATACCCACTGTGAAGCATGGGGGTGGAAACATCATGCTTTGGGGCTGTTTCTCTGCAAAGGGACGACTGATCTGTGTAAAGAAAAGAATGAATGGGGCCATGTATCGAGACATTTTGAGTGAAAATCTCCTTCCATCAGCAAGGGCATTGAAGATGAGACGTGGCTGGGTCTTTCAGCATGGCAATGATCCCAAATACACAGCCAGGGCAACAAAGGAGTGGCTTCGTAAGAAGCATTTCAAGGTCCTGGAGTGGCCTAGCCAGTCTCCAGATCTCAACCCCATAGAAAATCTGTGGAGGGAGTTGAAAGTCCATGTTGCCCAATGACAGCCCCAAAACATCACTGCTCTAGAGGAGATTTGCATGGAGGTATGGGCCAAAATACCAGCAACAGTGTGTGTAAAGCTTGTGAAGAGTTACAGGAAACGTTTGGGTACATGACAAAGTATTGAGATGAACTTTTGGTATTGACCAAATACTTATTTTCCACAATTATTTGCAAATAAATCAAACAATGTGATTTTCTGTTTTTTTTTTCCCACATTCTGTCTCTCATGGTTGAGGTTTACCCATGTTGACAATTACAGGCCTCTCTAATATTTTCAAGTGGGAGAACTTGCACAATTAGTGGTTGACTAAATACTTATTGGCCCCACTGTATCTAGAGTAGACAGGGATATTGGTGTGTTAAGCGGCACAGGCCAAAGTCAATCGGCCAGAACGCAGTTGTTAATAAATTATTTAGTATTTCTGCGCGGCCCGGTACCAAATGCAAATCCCTCCCGGTCGTTGGGGACCCCTGATCTAATGTATGATGAAACGTAAGATACTCACGAAGGGTTTCCTTGCGACATACAGTCCAGCTTTAGGTACTGACCCTCTTGAGGGACTGCGAGAGAGTGGACGATTTCCACCCGAGGTGCATCTAAAAAAACCACAAAGCTGCCATGTAAAATGAAAGAACCTTCTCCCATTTAGACATAGCGTATCTGTTCACACTCACAGTGGACCTCAAGCACTTCGGTGGTCTGTTGTGGAGTCTGCGCCAGGGCCTCGTGATCCACCCTGCAGGTGTATGCCACTCCGTCGTCGCGTCTGTCCACGTGCAGCTGCAGCGAACTGCGTACGGTGAAGGTGTTCCCGCTGGCGTTGACTTCTTTAGCACCTGTGGTGTCAAAAAATGCACATCAGTATGCCGCGATTACGCAAACATTGCAAACATCGTGGATCGGAAATCACGCTGCAGCATTATCTAAAGACAAGATATCCGTAGTGCTCTGTTAATGTAATTACATTAGCTCAGATTGATCCGTGATAAACTGTAAACACGAGCCATTTGATCTGGTTTAGAACTAGCTGACTTTTATCTCAAGTTTCAACAAATATAAGCACATTTCTGATATCCAGACGGAACAATGAATACAATGACACCCGCTTATTCATGATTTTTTTTTTCACAGTCTCACCCAAAAACCCAAACATTTACAGTATTCAGTAGAGATGCCGATCGATCGGGTCCGATCACGTCATTTTCAAAGTATCGGAATCGGCAAAAAAATATCGGCCATGCCTTTTTTTAATATATACATATTTCTTAATTAAGTCGTTTTCTAATTGTATTTAACATTACAGACATAATAAGTTACACTCATCCAGAGTCTTTAGGTTAGGCTCAAGGTAGGGTTGTCAAATTTATCCCGATAACGGCTTAAATTTATTTTTAAAAAATGTATCATGTTAAAATATTTAACGCAATTAATGCATGCGCTGCATGACCCACTCACGCATTGTCGCGTTCAATTTGTAATGGTGCCGTTTTACCTATATAGAGAGATAAAAGGCAGCGTAACATGTGTAGAGTGAATTTTGGCAGCCTTGGGAGCCTTTTTTTAATTGGCTAAAACCTTACAATCCCTCTCCCTACGATTAGAAATATCATGGGAAACAATGTGGGGAAGCAAGGTAGCAATTGATCTTTTTCTTAACACCTTATGTTATTTCCCAACGCAGAGAAGATATATCAAAATTGGTAGCACTATGCACAGTCATGGTTCCACTTCCCATCATGCATATAGGCATGGCCTTCAGTATCATTTACTGAAAGCTCAACAAATACACTAGATGGCAATATTTAGTCACAATATACAAAGTCACAAGTCTTTCTATCCGTGGATCCCGCTCACAGAAAGAATGTTAATAATGTGAATGCCATCTTGAGGATTTGTTGTCATAATAAACAAATACAGTACTTATGTACTGTAGTTGAATGTATATATTCGTCCGAGTTCTATTCATTTTTTTTCTTAATGCATTGCCAAAATGTATATGATCGGGAAAAATTATCGGGAATGATTGGAATTGAATCGGGAGCAAAAAAAAGCAATCGGATCGGCAGATACTCAAACTAAAACGATCGGGATCGGATCGGGAGCAAAAAAACATGATCGGAACAACCCTAGTATTCAGTGTTAAAGGGAATAGTTACCTTTCTCGCACACACCATATAATTGTTTGCATTAGTCTAACATATTCATAATAGTAAAGCATTTAACCATAGTTTAGGTAGACTTCACTCCATGCCCTTTGACAAAGTAAAAGCGGACCAACTTATCAGACCTCGCCTGATAAGGTAAGGAGAAGACGTCAATAACTCTTCGATGGAGTCAGAACGCTCCCGCTCTGCCGGGACAACATGTTGATAGCGCGGCGCCTTGGACGTCAAGACATGCGTCGGTAGCCGTGGCAACCAGGTCCCAGCCATGAAGGATGACGCACGAACTTGACCGCCCAAATCTGCCACAAAGGGCTATTCCCAAAACAACATCCAGGCACGCCTTCCGCCCGGCCCACTCCACCGCAGCTTTCAAAAGACTGAATATTTAGATAGTAATGTCCCCGAGAAGTGACTGTTGCTATGTAGCTGTTGTTTTGTCAACCCTGGATCCAGCATTGTCGTCTGTTTTTGCCTGGTTTTTGACCATTGTCGACGAATAAATTGTAGGGCTGCAGCTATCGAATATTTTAGTAATCGAGTAATCGACTGAAAATTCTATCGATTAATCGAGTAATCGGATAAAACATTTTTTTTTTTTAGGTAAAGAGCAATTATAAATACTCTTGAGAAAAAAAGACATTTAATCCAATATTGAACCATTTTCAGTCAATCAATGTCTTTATTTTCGATGTACATTGTTGAAAACAGCCAACAATTGCATCTAAGATGTGACTAGAAAAAAAAATTCACTGCTTTCGCTCAAAAAACTTCTAGATCTTATTAAAAAAAAAAATTCTTCACACGTCACTTGAAAGCTATGTGTTTTTCCCACGTGTTTCAATTTAATTTCCATTTGTGTCAAGCTATTTTTAAGTTCTAGTTAAGTTTTAAGTTAGTCTAAACTGTAAGTACTGATAGGATTTTGAGTTTTTGCAGTGTTCAAAATAAATGTATGATACCTGGTGTATTGGAGCACATGAGGGACCAGTGCTACTTGGTGTTTTATTCAGCAATGACTACTGAGCTAAAACTGACAGTTAGCTTTATTATGTTTTAATTTTACACCCTCATCACTCTACAGCACTGTGTTTTTACAGATTAAATAAAGCCTGTATGTGAGACACGTCAGCCACGCATCGGCAGTGGTCATTATCAATAGAAAACTAGCCCTCCGAAGGGCTAACGTTACGTTAGCGAGTGACAGTAACGTTATATATATATTAGCGATGAGAAGTCTACTGCTTAAAGATGGCGGCTGTTTACTAACCGAGTCTGTCATTTAGCATCCAGTCCTAAATGCATGCGATATCTATGAGACGCATCGGACTGTACCTGCTACCACACTAGCATCCTGCGTGCGGTGCCAGCGGTTGCTGTTCCGACGGCTTGGCCGGGGGGCCGAATTCCTTCAGTGTTCTTTCACTAACTTGACAATACCACTGCTGTCTATAACCTTGAGGAATGAGGCAGCTCATGATATATCGGCACTCATTTAAACTCTTTTCAATTAAGATCACTTCAATGTAGTCCTAGTCCTATCTCATTTAGGCAAGACTGTCGTCTTGGTGACTGACGAAAAACTCATTAGACTTTGCGAGGGTAGCTAATGTAGCGTGTGGTGAGTGTATATTGCGTTTAGCTGTTCATGATTCTTATCTTCTTCATTTGTTGTTGTTCCTACTTGTAAAAACGTGTCCTACTTGCGTATTCCGAGCACAGTCAAGGGAGGACTGGTCTCCCTCGTGCAGCAGGCCACCTTTTGTTTGCATCTCCTAAAGAGACTGTTTATTCTCCCCATTCTTCCCTACTGTGAGCTCATCTGCTCCACTTTCCAAATCATCCCAGCAGACTCCGATGCATCCACTCTCTTTCCCTGTGTCTGTTTGTCTGTCTCTCTCGTATCCAGCATGTCAATCAACAATTCCGTTCTGTCACTTCCCCATACCGAGCCAATGAGCTCGCCTCCCACTTGAGATGAATGACTGACAGCTCTGCAGCGTTTGCAGCATCCATCCAGAGAGTGGGTGAAAGTGGAAAAACGGCTGGGTGATTTCAGAAAATATACTTGAAAAATGGTCAAAATTATGCACCTAATAATATTATGAGGAAATAGAAGACAAATATTCGTTTAACATTTTTTTTTTAAATAATGAGGTTGTAATTTGCAGTGTTCAGTTGGAATGCATCATTGATACATGCATAGGCGGATGTACTATGAAGTGGGCCTTAGGCCCCCAACCAGTAGGGGGCCCCCAACCAGCTGCCCTTGCCCCAACGAGCAAGGGCTTGGGCCACCGGAACCAGCAGGACCCCCAACTATTCGTCATGTATAATTATGTCAGCATACCGAACAAACAAATAACAAAACAAAAAAGAAAGCCATTTGAATGTGCAATTATATTATTCCCCCCCCCCCCCCCCCAACACACACACACTACAATAGACTGTTCCACGACGACGGACTGAGTATCAGTCGCTTAGCTTCATTTAGCGTTGTTTAGCTTAGTTCCGTTTAGCATCGCTTAGCTCCGCTTAGCTGTTCGTTAGCTTCACTTAGCTCTCCCGCGTTTTTCATGCCACTAAGCTTGCTATTTTTACAGCTCACTTGCTGCTTTGCACCTCGGCTATCGTTTATTTTGTGAGAACAGGCCACTAATGCCGCTTTAAACTTTCTTCTTCTTCTTCAGACCGAACATAAAATACACAACAGCACACCCTGTGGCGAAACAATGCAGGACAAGTCCAATCAGTCATGCAATAACACTCAACAGCTAGTTAACAACATTTGCTAACGAAAACACTTTTAAATCTATTACCACAAGCAGTGACGAAGAATGTTTTTTTACGGAGTGTAAAGCTTACCTCCGGTGAACATTTTAAAAAAAAAAAAAAAAAAAGCACATCATGCTCGTCATATGAAAAATGATTTCTGGAGTTAATCCCACATACTTCAGAATTAATATTATAATATGTTGAGTAAATACTACAGAATACAGATTCTACACTAAGAATAGCTTTCAAATGACACTCTTTATGACAAATATGATTGGCAATGAGTAATTGTTATAATTATTATCCTACTATTATATATAGTAATATACTATAATAATAGTGCTAGAACTTTTTTTTAAGAATTGTTTTGAATAATGTCAGAAAGGCAAAGTCAGTGTTCTGAATCTGTTTACTTTGCATTCTTTTGCACTAGTAAATGCTGTCAGCATTTAACCTCATTGTTCATTTGTGATTAATAATTGTTATTTACATGATTATTAATGAATGAATAATGAATTAATGAATTAATAAGCATCAACAAAAATTTCATTGCTAAATTAGTAAAAAAAAAAAAAAAAAAAAATTATTAGATTAGTCGACTAATTGTAAAACTAGTCGGCTGACTAATCAGGAGAAAATTTGTCGTTTAGGCCTAGTGTACCAGAACATATTTCCCCCACACCCTTCTAACCTTTTTAACCCCTGACCAATGAAGATGTTCGCCTTAGGCCCCAAAATTGCCAAGTCCGCCACTGGATGCATGTAATGCATACGCTACCATCTATAACGGGTGGTCAAACTGTTCCACAAAGGGCCGCAGTGGGTGCGGGTTTTTGTTGCAACCCATTAAGAGGACACCTTTTCACCAATCTGAAGTGCAATCAGTCGATTGCAGTCAGGTGCTTCTCAGTTCTGCTGAAACCACATTGGTTAAACTATCTGTGCTGGGTCAGTTGGAACAAAGACCAGGACCCACTGCGGCCCTCGAGGACCGGTTTGCCCACCCCTGATCTATAACATTCCTTTTTATTCCCCAATGACATTTCTTTGGCGCGCCGCCCAGCCAAAACGGTTTGACCCACCGACACCGTTCATACACCAAAATGACCAGAATTCTCACAGAACGCAAGCTCTCTTTCGTTTGACACCGCAAAAATGACCGTCCACCCCAAAACGCGGGTTTTTTGGGTAAGAAAAAATGTGAAATTTAAAAACACTACTTATACTTGTCCTACCAATTTTTGTCCAAATCACATCATTTATACAAAAAAAAAAAAAAAAAAATTCAGGAAGCTAAGGGGCTCAAGGGCTCTATCCAATGTTTGCTAAAAATGTACTGTTAGCCAAAATTTGCCCAAAATATACCCATTTTAGTTGTATTAAGTTCATTTTGTCTACACTTACAGATTATTTGGATTTTCTTTTATCCCAGACAATTGTTTTACTTCACACTTTCAGGAAGCTGGTCCATGTAGTAGACAGCGTGTAATACCCTACGTCCCTGTTGATGGTCCTCGGGCCCCACTTGCGGGTTTCAATGGCCTCACTGATCCAGCGCTGATGTTTGTTTTCTTTGGTGCGGATGGCCTTTTTCCAATCCATAATGTGGTTTTTCCTTTTGCAGTGGTCGGTAGTAGCTGACTTGTGGTGTTCTTGTTGCGCTTGTTCTTTTATTGCCCGTTTGTCTTATTGCTGTCTCCTTCTCACACTCCTTCTTGTGTTCTATTTTTCTTGTAATAAAGCTCCTTCCTGGCCCTCCGATGTATGATTTATTGCATGAAATGAATGGAATTTCATATAGGGAGTTACATTTGTTTTCTGGATAAATTTTGTCATTTGGATTGACCAATATCTGGCGGAGTGTTGTGTTTGGTTTGACCGGTATATTTTTTCATGACTCTTTGGATGTGTTCCCTGACTCCTCTCACGTATGGCAACGTCATCATATTGCTGTGTTCTTGTTGTCTCCCCCCCCCGTGTTGTGTTGTTGTTGACAGGTGAGTCATACCTTCAACCATCAGCTGATAAATGACGCGTCACACCAACACCACTGACATTCTGATTAAGGAGGAAGTAGTCGCTGAAACATGTCAGGTAAATAAAACAACCTAAAATAAATTTTCTGGGATATAAGAAAAATCCAACTAATATACTCAGTCTTTTCTGATGGCTAAAATTTCCCATTCATTTCCATTAGCACAAAAACTTCCATTTACTCCAAATGAGTTCTAACCCTAGTGACTCAAGATTAACAGGAAGTTACCCCTGAATAGCCCAAAATCAACAGGACCTAAAGTGAACAGGAAGTGACCCTGGGACGTGTGCTTAACAGTGGCTGAGACAGGCGGCGCCTCTCCAGGTGCCCGTTTCGTGAAGTGTCCTTGAAGTGGCGACGATTTGACAGTCCATAAAGTCATGAAAGTGAAAGCGATCGTGCCTGTGTGACTTCGGGTACCACATGGTTCCCTTTTGTGGTTTAATTTTACCCTATGCATTTTTTATATACTCCAGTTTGCTCTGCATCGAGTTGGGAGGGGCAGACCCTGCGGCTTCACTCGGCTTCACTTCCTCCTCCTTTTTCTTCTGTTGTACCAGGGTAGAGCAGAGCAACTTGCTTATTTAAATTTGGCGCCCTGACGCAAAGTTTGCTCTGAGGATTGTAGGGATGGACTTACTTGAGAGGGTGGGGCTTATAGTTTGGTTCTTAATATGCATTATTTATTTTGTGTTTATTTTTCAGGAACAACAGTGAGCATCATGGAGTGGAAGAAGTGGGAACGCGTTTTCACTGTTGAGGCACTTTTTTCAAGCGAGCAATAAAATTGCGTGGATTAAGTTCCTGCACCATAGCTAATTTGTAGGGATGAAATTTCAATTATTCACGGAGGATTCGTCTCACAGAACAAGCAGACAACCCAAGAGCAGATGTGTGTTTGCGAGCTGAGCGTTGGGGAGATTGTCTCACCACGTCAATGTTTTGAGGTGACCTTGCTGTTCTTGGGAGGCCAGGTTTCTTTTTATTTACATCACCCGTTTCCCTGAAGTTGTTTACCCATGAAGCAATCAACTGCCGGCCAGGAACATGACCACTGGGGGGGGGGCAATATTGAAATGTCTACGGAATGCACGTTGTGTTGTGACAATTCAGCGTTCACTTGAAAAAAAATGCCTCAACAGCGAAAGCGTGTTACAACTTCGTCCACTCCATGATGCTCACCGTGGTTCCTGAAAAACAAACACAAAATAAATAACGCAAGTTAAGAACCAAACTTTAAGCCCCACCCTCTCAAATAAGTCCATCCCTACCATCCACAGAGCAACCATCGCTTCAGGGCGCCAAATCTAAATAAGCAAGTTACTCTGCCTCACCTTGTATTTTCCCTTGGTAAACCAGCTCGTTACATTACCACCAACTAATGGATTTAACAGTGAGGGAGTTTGTCAGAAAAAAAAAAAAAAAAAGCCTCAATGTTACTGAGGGGGCGCTATTGGCTTGTACTGCGGGCCACAGCTGAACCCTTGTCAAATCAACAGGAAGTTACTCGATATCAATTGAAAGTCACCCTGGATTACTTCAAAATCAATAGGAGTGACCCTAAAATGCCTCAAAATCAACAGGAATTGACCCAATATGTACAGTAAGTGAACCCACAATGCCCCCAATTCCATAGAAGAAGACCCTATATCTAAAGGAAGTCCGAGATGTCTCAAAATCAACATCAACATTGCAACCTGAAGCATACCCGTGTGGTTATGTTACTGATATACCAGCTATTATAGCAAAGCTAACATTGCAAATTCTCCAGAAATTGCATTTTTTTATTTGAAGAAGCTTTAATTAAAATATTAAACAGTATTAAAAAAGCATATTTTAGAGTGTACATTTTCATGGATGTAATTACCACTTCAAAAATAACAGGTTTTCCTTTATCCTTCAGGAGCCGATAATGTCCCATACATCTTAATTCACAGCCGTAAATGATTAAGTGAAGGATTTATCACATTTCATCCCTCGTCCTTTTTCCTCTCGACAAAACAAAATAAGCTACTAAATAAATCTGTTACAGTGATATTGATCAAATAATAAAATGAGTGCATTTCCCAAGATGATGGACCCAAGGGCATTTAAAGTGTTACTGGTAAACACACATTCACTGAAATATAACATAGTTTATATTTTGTGTTGATTAAATAATGTTTTCATTCTGTTTTAATGAAGGATTCTTGGCCATTTGATATGCAATTTGAAAATGTCTGTGTTGCTTACCCGTTTAGAAATTAATAGCCTTGATTTGTTCCAATGATTCACGTCACTTTCTCGCCTTCCTTGCCGAGTTCTTTGTCTCAGAACCTCTTTTATTGTGTGCCGGCTGTTTGTGTTAATTAATCCAAACCCAATAAGCTATACGAGTTTGTTGTGTAAGACCTTAATCAGCGCGGGAAACAAATTAAAACTCAAATCTGTTCTTTTTGATAAAAACTTGCATAAAAGGTTCAGTCGCGGAATGTACCAAAGTATTATACAGTGGAGAAAATAAGTATTTGAAGACACTGCTATTTTGCAAGTTCTCTAACTTCGAAATCATGGAGGAGTCTGAAATTTTCATCGTAGCTGCATGTCTATTGTGAGAGAGATAATCTAAAAAGAAAAATCCAGAAATCACAATGCATGATTTTTTAAACAATTTATTTGTGTGATACAACTGCAAATAAGTATTTGAAAACCTAGAATTCTGACCCTGAAGGACCTGTTAGTCCGCCTATTGAAAGTCCACCTCCACTCCAAGTATTATCTCGAATCAGATGCGCTTGTTTGAGGTCGATAGCAGCATAAAGACACCTGGAAGACTCAACCTTGTAACATTGTCAAGACCAAACAGCTGTCCAAAGACACCAGAGACAAAATTGTTAACCTCCACAAGGTTGGAAAGGGCTACGATTCACCCCCCCCCCCCCCCCCCCCCCCCCACAATGTATTCATCCAGATCTATCATTGGAAAGAGATACATAAAAGGCAAGTTTTTTTAACCGTTTTTCTCAAAGTATAATAATTAAAAAAAAAAAAAAAACTTTTATGTATATCTATCTATCTATCTATCTATCTATCTATCTATCTATCTATCTATCTATCTATCTATCTATCTATCTATCTATCTATCTATCTATCTATCTATCTATCTATCTATCTATCTATCTATCTATCTATCTATCTATCTATCTATCTATCTATATGTATACGTATACAGTCCCTGACAAAAGTTTTGTCGCTTATCCATTTTGTAGAAACAATTGCTAATAACCTGACTTTTAAGTATTCAATTGGTTTCAGATATGGCTCATATGAAAGCTAAGACCCTCCCAAATGATGTCGAATGTACAAAATATATTTGTTTCACTGAAAAAAGATTTCTCATTTAATGAAGACATAAAGGTCAAACTTTGGCAAGACAAAAGTTCTGTTGCCGACAGAAAGTAGTGTGAAAATTGAACAAACAATGTACTTCAAATACAAAAATATGTTACACAACATAAGCGAATTAAGTTGTGGTGCTGTGAGATTCAAATTTAATATTTTGTACGACTTCCATGGGCTTCGGTCATCAGGAACATCAAAGAAAGCAGTCTTGCCTGCCTCCCAGAGTTCATCAACATTCTTGGGTTTCGTTTTCTATGCTTTCTCTTTCATCCTACCCCAGACATGCTCAATGATGTTCATGTCTGGCGACTGGGCTGGCCAGTCCTGGAGGATCTTGATCTTTTTTGCCTTGAGGAACTTTGAGGTAGAGATTGAAGTATGCGATGGAGCACCATCCTGCTGCAGAATTTGTCCCTTTTTATGGTTAGGAATGTAAGAGGCAGCTAAGATTTGTTGATATTTCAGACTATTTATGTTGCCTTTCACCCTGCAGATCTCTTGCACACCCCCATACTGGATATAACCCAAGACCACGATTTTGGTAATGATGTAACCACAAAACTTCCCTGTTTTGTGAGTGAATCTCGGATCCATACGGGCTCCAGTAGGTCTCCTGTAATATTTACGGCGACTGTGGTGTAAATCAATGGAAGATTCATCTCAAAAATCCATCTTTTGCCACTTTTCCAGCGTCCATCCTTTTGACAGCCCTTGTCAAATGCCACATGTTTTTTTAGTTGTCTCCACCCTGAGAGATAATTAGTCCAATCCATTAAATAAGAGTTTTAAAAAAATGCTTGTCTTTATTAAAGCAGTAATGTGAAGTAAGGTTGGCCAACCATGTTTTTGAATAATATCAATGGCTTAACAGTTATAAGCATATTTTCGTTTTTTTTTTTTTTAAAGCAACCCTTCCAGATTCTTTGTTTAAACCCATAGCAACGCCCTTGACAACGAAAATGCTTTTCTTCGGCAATCTTCGGAAATTACGTCACATCGGGAAGTGCGAGGGAAGTCCGCCATAGAACAGTATTGTTTGTTGCATTGCTTCTCGGTAAGATGCCACGGCGGTGTGTGGCGATGTTTTGTTCTCACTCAAACGAAAAGTTGTATGAGTGGCCAAAGGATAGCAGGGCAGTTAAATGGACATCTTTCGTTCGCACGAAGCGAATTAATTTCACGCCATCATCGAGTAGTGTTCTCTGCTGCAAACACTTCGAAGATGCCTGCTTCCTTAACCGGTCTGCTTATGATCAAGGATTTGCCAAAAAGTAAGTGTGATTTTTGGATAAATGACTGATGACTTTGTCAAAGCAGAGCTGCCAACTGTTGTCGAATGAACAGTATAAGCTAGCGACGTTAGCCGAAAGTTAACTCGTGGAAATCCCTGATCATAGTTGTTGTTGCGTTCGCTAGGTTAAGCGTGTTTAAATTGTGCGTCATCTACGATCTTGTCCGAAAGGGTTAATCCACTGTCAATCGGGAAAGGGGTGTGGATGTGCATATAAGCGGGTCGGCGACGCGGTAATTCACGGTCACGTTGCCGTAAGAGACACACACCGCCGGTGAGTTTGTGCACATTTATTTGTATTTGTATTATGTATTTCCACCTTCATGCTTCAAGCATTGCATTGCATTTGTACGGTTTGGCGTTTCTATCACGGTGATCGCTTGATAGCCTTCTAGTTTGTGTTTTACTGTACGAGAGCCGCTGACAGGTGACAACAACAAGCGCGTTGCTTTTAATGTCTGGAAGCGAATCAGCGAACGCGCAGGTCACGCAGTGAATCATTGGAAATATAGTCTCGGGACAACACTGAAGTGGTGCTTTGTAATCTGTTCGCTTGTGTAAAAAAAAAAAACATTTCCTCACGCCATTAGATGCCACTTCCTCCCGAGAGTCCCGAGCTGTGTTGTACTTTTAGCTCCATGTGTTAATAAAGAAACACAGTTGTCAGCACGTCGTGTGTTCAATACATTTGTAAACAAAAAGCTCATAACATGACACTATGCACGATCCATTTAAGAGACGCTGGACTAGTAGGAGGCGAGGAGGAGATCAGCGAGAAGCAAAACTTCGCGGTCGAATGTGGCGGCAGTCCGCTATTATTTTGTTTTCTTATTGTTGCCACAATAAAGTGGAGAAAGCCATCAACGACTCATCTCCTTCTTTCCCCCCAACGCTTTTATATTATTATTTTATATGCACGAGAGCTACCGGATCTGCCAAAATGAACATGAAGTCTGATTATTATTTTTTTTTTAAATTGTCATCAGATAGACAAAAACATAAAATTATGTGCAAATGCCTGCATCTTCAAATCATGAAAATAATAACAGCCTATATCTTACCAATCTTGTAATCTCGATGGGTCTTGTATCCATTCCATGTCAGGTAGTTGTTTGCATCCTGATTAGCGTCTGGCTAATATATGTTAGGTCCAACATAAAATTTCAAACTCCTCTTCTTCCTCCAACTCTTCAAAAACTTGGATCTCCTCCCTTGCGCTTGATCTATCGCTTATATCGCTGTTTGAATCATTGTTTGAAGGGCTTTGTATGGCGGCTGTATGTATGGAGCTACCGTTGCTGTTCCCGGTGTGACGTATCTCTTCCGGGTTCGTCCCCTTTCAGGCTCGAACTTCGGAAACGCGATTATTTCGTCAAATATACAACATATAAATTATTTGTTTTCATGCTTTATTTGTTGGACAATGTTTAATTACTTTAATTGTGACCCTATTTGGCATGTTATGGAATTACTTCACATGACACATGAATATACATTTACGAAATTAGGGTGTTGGTGACAAGTAGGGCGATGTTCACTATGAGAAGTCACCTGATGGCAGGAATAAATGACAATTCTGACATATTGTTTTGGGATCTCTGGGAATAGTGACGATTATATTAGCAACACGGGCAGCAGAGCAGTCCATCACCCATTGGCATTCATTTAGTAGACAACCTATGCTAAGTGTGTACCTGTGTGTGCATGAACACAACAGACCGATGGAGCTGATAGCCCGCATGTAAAGTTTGTGTGTGTCCTAGCAGCAAATCCAATATTCCGATTTCACCCCTTTCTTTGTCCCTTCAGTCACCACCAAGTAATGATATATTTCTATCTCAGCTATACTCCAAGACCCAGGGAGACCTGCGCCAGTACTAGTGCAATGTAGTACTTGTTTACACACCAGTGAAGCAATGGGGGGGCTACATGAAATGAATATTTATTCCAAATAGGGTAGCAATGTTGGCAATCGGATGAGTATTATCATACTGCGTGACCTGAACCGTGGAGGTTATTGCTTCGTTGTGATATTTGATAGCTCTATTCCTAAGGGGGCTTGAAGGAGAAAACAGATTTGATTTCAGACCGCTCCGAGTCACATAGTTGTTCTATTGTCAAAGTTGTTAGTCAAGGGCAAAGTGCCGCTGTTGTTGCCGCACGCCGACTTTCTCCACTTATTTAGGATGCTCGTCCACCGAGAGCTCAATAATGACTGCATAACCTTTAGAAATAGTCCCAACTAGTCATTGTCCTTGAGCAGGTAGTTGTCATTATATAAGAGCTTGGTGAGCATTCTCCTGTCAATGAGGACTACATGCTTAGTGACACGGTTAAGTACGCTTTTCTAGCTTTAAAAAAAAAAAATGTTTTCATCAGTGTTGCGTGGCTCAGTCCCTGGACTACATTCATAGCATCAAGAGCCCACTGAGTGAGGTGGAGTGGATCAATGACCATTAAAGATGTAATTCCGAGATGGCTATTGCAAGCCACGCTGGCATGAATAAAAGATGCATTCGCACAGAAGCATTCATCCCCGCTTCGAAATCACAGTGCTTTACGATGACGACGTTACAGTACATTAATTGAAATCAAGATAGTGATAAAACTCGGGTTTAGTGCTTTTTTTTTTTTTAAAATAAATGAACTCCAGTGTCTTTTTTCAGCATGCATCATTTTAATTACCTGAAATGCGGATTTCTCCGAAATTGAGATGAATTACGAGGCGGGTTAATATCTAGCAGTATATCGTCGCAAACCTGAGATACAATGCAAATGTTCCCACTTAGGGCTGTTTGTTGTAGACATCAGAGAAGCGTAATTGGATACTAATGCTGTTGCTATGGTCGTAACTTTATTGCTTTTCTGTCTGTGATTTCATTATGGATCGTCTTGTTGGAAAAAGTCCAATATTTGAAATGTAATTAAATAAGATTAAAGTATTTCTTAACATTTGGATCTAAAGACCACACAAAATATAAGAAAAAAAATTGTAAATGATTCTATTATCTGAGGTCAAACTGTCACTATCTTAAAAAACTTGATTAACTGTAAAGTTGGTAATTAACATTTGAACTTTCTTGACTACTATTCAATTTAAAACACATTAGTTTACTGATTTTTACAATCTGCAGCACTGTTGGGATTCACATTACACTCATCCAACATACGTACACTTACGGACATTTCAGGATGCTCAAATTGTCCCCACCAACTTTTAAGCAGCCTTATTTGCTTTACGTATATAATGACTTCAGTTACATAGGTAATTTAGATTGTCTTCCCATATGCTGTAGGGTGGAATTGACCCTACTATTATTAACTGATTTATTTTCAATTATGTTCAGACTTACGTGTATCCCTTTTGAATGCTGCATGTGCCAGTCCATTTCTTTTTTTTACCTCAAACGCACATTTGATTGGCTGATGACATGACCCCCCAACACACACACACACACGCACTCACAACCCTGACAGATATACAACATGTCGACATCATGCTGCCTCCTCCGCCCCCTTCAAAGAGGAGAGATAGTAGAAATTTTTTTTCGGCCACCGGGAGCAGCAGCCACTGTAAGTAATGTAAAAAGACATGTTGTGGAGGTGGGGAACACACCACTAATTTTGCTACTGAAAGTCCAACTGCATCAGAGTTAGCATAACATTAAATTATGTGAATTTGCTAACCTGCAAAACTCGAGTAGAAAGCTGCTTAGAGAGAAGTGTCCTCCTCAAATTTTCCTGCTTCGAGGATTCGTTTAATTAGAGCGATGCTGTAATGGTGAGTAATTCGATTAGAAAAAAGCTTGGAATAGAATTTTGCCGCTTCAAGGATTTGTTTAATTAGAGTGGTGTTGTAATGGTTTGTTTTGAAAGGGTTTGCATTTAGTTTTATTGATTTGGGTGGACACACAACAGTGAATATGCCATAACTCGTCTAACATGGCTGAATCCAGCAGCTCCCTGTTAAGACCAACATAAGGTATGTTTTTGTCTGTGATAATATGTTTGTTTATGCATTCATTATTTTGTCTGAAAATATATTTAGCAGCTTTTGTGGGAATATGTGTTTGAATGATTTCTTAAGAGCTTTGTAAAAAATAGTTAGCATTTGATAACATTTAAGCTAGCAGATGTTTGCTTTGCAAGTTAGCTAGTTTTTCTTTTGTTCTACTTAGATACTAATTTATTTATTTTAGGGCTGCAACTAACGATTATTTTCTCAATTAATTAATCGGACGATTCAGTAACGATTAATAAAACAAATGTCACTTTTTTCAGTTACCTCCACTATTTACCTTGAAGTTGTTTTAGGCATGTTGTAAGTAACAATTAAGACAAAATGATGACTTTTTCCCTTCAAAAATAATATTTTATTACAGCTTCCTGAGTTAAGTATAGTCTACATCTTTATTGCTGATCAAATTCACTGGCAACTAATTTATTAATCAATTTTAATTGATTAGTTGTTGTGGCCTATATGCTTCGAGGAGTTGTTTAATTAAGAGTGATGTTGTAATGGTTTGTTTTGAAAGTGTTGCATTCAGTTTTATTGATTTGTGTGGATACTAGTGCTGCAACGATTAATCGATTAACTCGAGTAATTCGATGACAAAAAAGCTTCAAATAGAATTTTGCTGCTTCAAGGATTCATTTAATTAGAGTGGCGTTGTATGGTTTGTTCTGAAAGTGTTTGCATTTAGTTTCATAATTGATTTGGGTGGATAAACTCCCTTCTAGTGGCAACAGTAAATATTGATGATAAATCTAATTGATGATAAATAGTAAATATTGACCCTAACTCGTCGTAGTATAATTAGCAGTTTTTTTGTGGGAATATGTTTTTGAACAATTTCTTAAAAGCGCTGTAAAAAAAATGTATTTGATAGTATTTAAGCTAGCGGACTTTTGCTATGCAAGTTAGCCAGTTGTTGTTTTGTTGTACTTAGATATTCATTTATTTATTTTAGGGCTGCGACTAGCGATTATTTCCATAATGGATTAATAAGACGATTAATTAACGGTTAAGCGGACAAATGTCACTTTTTTCATTTACCTTTACCATTTACCTTGAAGTTGTTTTGTAAGTAACTATAAAGACAAAATCGATGTCTATTTCCTTCAAAAATTATATTTTATTACAGCTTCTTTACTTAAGTGTGGTCTACAACTTTAACGATTATCAGATTGGCTGGCCACTATTTATGAATAAATTTTAATCGATTAGTTGTTGTAGTCTATATTTGTCGAGGATTTATTTAATTAGAGTAACATATTGGTTTGTTTTTAACGTATTGCACTTTTTTATAGTGTTGCAACAATTAATCGATTAACTCGAGAAATTCGATTACGAAAAAGCTTCAAATAGAATTTTGCTGCTTCACGGATTCGTTTAATTAGAGTGGTGTTGTAATAGTTTGTTCTGAAAGGGTTTGCATTTAGTTTTATAATTGATTTGGGTGGATAAACTCCTTTCTAGTGGCGGCAGTGAATATGCCATAACTCATCTAACATGGCTGAATCCAGCTGCTCCCTGTTAAGACCAACATAAGGTATGTTTTTGTTTGTGTTAATGTGTTTGTTTATACATTCGTTTTATGGGGTGGCGTGGCTCAGTGGTAGAGTAGTTGTCCTTCAACCCAGAGGTTGTGGGTTCAGTTCTCCACCCTGATGAACTTGTCTAAGTGTCCTTGAGCAAGACACTGGACCCCACGTTGCTCCTGGTGCTGCGTCACCAGTAGGTGGATGGCGAGATAGTGTAAAGCGCTTTGAGCGCCTTGAAAGGTGGAAAAGCGCTATATAAGTATAACACCATATAGTTTAAAAGTATGTTTAGCAGTTTATGGTGGGAATATGTGTTTGATCGATTTGTTAAGAGACTCCTGAAGAAACGTTAGCATATTATAGCATTTAAGCTAGCGGACGTTTGCTATGCAAGTTAGCCAATTTGCTCTTTTGTTGTACTGAGGTCCTCATTTAAAAAAAAAAAAAAAATTTATTAATTTTTAAAAATATTTTTGAAGGCCAAGCTCAGGTTTTTAAAAAAATTTTATTTTAAAATGCATTTATTGCTCTTGTGAAGTGAAAGTGCAATTCTGAATAGTTTGAAGAAACCCTCAGGAATTTTATTTTGTATTCGCGTTTAATGCTATTTTGAAAGTATTAACACTTGTCTATTTGTTTTACATATCCTAAAATGTATTCTGCAACGGATCATATGTTTGTAAACCAATTACTCGATTGTTCAAACTAACTAATTAGTAGATTAATTGATGATCTAAATAATCAATAGCTGCGGCCCTAATTTTAAGTGGTCATCTTGCGTATATATGTTTGCAATGCAATGCTGCAGTGTTGGTGTGTGACACGGACAATCGACTGACTCTGTGTCCAAAAAATAAGACTGTGACACCTCTGGTCTCGGCCTATTAGGATCAACATTGTGGAGGTGGACAGCCTGCCAAAGTGCCGATACCCACAGGACCCACAGGTCTTTTTCCAAGACCCTTCTCTTCATGAAGACACTTCTCTGGCAGTGAATGCTTGGGGACTTGTGTCAGAGAGGACATGGTGGTATACATCTGCCAGGTGCTGATAGAACTGTCTTACTTTTAAGAGCGTTCCCTCGGCCATGGCAATGTCAGTAAAAAGCACAGTCAAGCAAATAAGACCAGTCAAGGGACATGTCACAACATCCAAAATAGTGGAGTTCATGGTGACATGCAAAATGTCAACTCATCCTCATCCAAGGATGTGTTGTGCTGCTAAGTCATGGTAAGAATAAGAAAGTACATTCATGGTTGGATATGTGTACACACTTAGAATAAAAATAGGTGATACAAAATAAACATATATGGTGATACTTTGTAACCCAGTCGTTCCATCGCTGCCATCCCTCCCACTGCAAACCGATTGAACATTTACTTGTGATGAACTCATTCCAATTCACAACAGAAATATGAAAATTGTATCCGTATAGGTCCGTATACCTTTTGGCCATTGGTTTTTCCTCCTAACTTTGGAAAACAAAAAACGGAAAATCAACCCAATTGTGTTTTTTTGTTTTTAAAAAACGAGAAATGAATCATCTCCGGTTTCCCGATTAAAAACTGGGAACTCAATAACTGAAAATGGGCCTTAATCAGTTTTTCCAATGTCAGTTCATTGAACTGGAGTTAAAAAACAAAATATGCCCAATATTTGTTTTCCACCAAGTTCGCTTTTACAATTAGCCTTGACAGGGAAGATGATGTTCTTCTTTAACAAGACGAAAAAGACCTTGCTGCAGCTGCTTAATATTAATTAATCATAATAATAATAAGAAGACTGCACCGTAACTATCATTCGAAAGTAATATCTCACTAGTTATAAAATGATAGCAGAATAAGCGAAATTGTTTACAGCAAAAACAAGCACAAATCTACCACCAAAGTTCCGCCAAAGATGGGGGGGGGGGCTGCGTGACGTCATCAGGCCAAATTAAAAACATAATATCAACAAAACCGTTTTTAGCCATTTTTAATCAAAATGGGGGGCTGGTTGACCTGAGATTGACCTATAAAATAATTGTAAATATCTTAAAAACAATAGCAGCAGAAAATAAACTTTTTTACAACACAAACTAGCACAAATGATTGACATCGTTTTTATATAAATTTGCGTCTTGATGGGGGGCCAACTTCACGGAGGTTATGACTTATGACCTTATATTGTTTTTCTCCAGCAGGGACAAGAACGAAAAGTGCTATTTGGTATGTGGCAAAATTGACTTTTCCATGTGGTATTTTTTTTGGTATGCGGCAAAGTGGATTTTGGCATGAGGCATTTTTTTTGGGCATGTGGCGTTTTTTGTATGTGGCCAAATTGATTTTGCCATGTGTCAATTTTTTGGTATGTGGCACAATGGATTTTTGGCATGTGGTATTTTTTTGGTATGTGGCAAAATGTATTTTTCCATGTGGCATTTTTGTGTATGTGGCAAAATGGATTTTGGCATGAGGCATTTTTTTGGCATGTGGCATTTTTTTATATGTGGCAAAATTGATTTGCCATGTGGCATTTTTTGGGGTATGTGCCAAAATTAATTTTGTCATGTGGCATTTTTTGGATTGTGGCAAAAATGATTTTGCTCTGTGGCATTTTTTGGGTATGTCACATTTTTTTGGCATGTGACTTTTTTTTTTTTTTGGTATGTGCCAAATATATTTTGCCATAAGGCATTTGTTTGGTATGTGGCAATATTGATTTTGCCATGTGGCATTTTTGGGGTATGTGAAAAAATGGATTTTGGCATGTAGCATTTTTTGGGGGGTTTGTGGCAAAATTGATTTTTCCATGTGGGATTTTTGTGTATGTGGCAAAATGGATTTTGGCATGTAGCATTTTTTTGGTATGTGGCAAAATTCATTTTGCCATGTGGCATTTTTTTGGTATGTGGCAGAATTGATTTTGTCATGTGGCATTTTTTTGGGTATGTGGCAAAATGGATTTTAGCATGACTTTTTTTTTTTTTTTTTTTTTTTTTTTGGTATGTGGCATTTTTTTGGGGTAATTGGCATTTTTGCAGGCCATGCACGTCCATGCCATTGACGGCTATGCACGTCCAAATTTTCCATTCATTTTAAATGGTGCCAGTTGATTGTCAATGTGCTGTAATGTATGTCAAAAATCACAACCACACTGTTTTTCTGTCATTTAAATTAAAGGAAAATTTGGACGTACATAGCCTTCAATAGCATAGCCTTACTTGGGTGTCAGTTGAATGTCAATGCGCTATAATGGTAAGTGTACGCTCAAAAATCACAGTTTTTAAAAAATGAATTCATTTAAAATGAATGGAAAATTTGGACTTTCATAGTCAATGGTGTGGACGTGCATGGCCTGCAAAAATGCCATATACCAAAACAAAACAAAAAAAAAGCCACATATCAAAATCCATTTTGCCACATACCAAAAAAATGCCACATGCCCGCCAAAAAAAAGCCAAATGAAAAATACATTTTGCCACATACCAAAAAAATACCACATGCCAAAAGCCATTTTGCCGCATACACAAAAAAAAAAAAATGCCAAAAGCCATTTAACCACATACTAAATACCACTTTTCGTTCTCGTTGTCTCTCAAATATTGGCTGAATTCCCTAAATTTAAAGCTTAATTTAAACTTTACAATGTAATGCCTTTAATAAAAGCAATAAAGGTAATGCCTTTAATAAAGGCATTACATTTAAGAAGCTGCATTGTAAGTAAAAAGTGGAGTCAATGTGATCTCCCGAGCACACGTCATTAAATGGGAATATGCAGCAATGTTTGCTTAAAGCTGTGCGGAAAACAAGCATTGATTTGATCCTATCTGCCAGCTTATCTGGACCCCAGGAAGCCCCGTTGCCAGATAGCAGGCTGAGCTGTCGCAGCTTAAACTCGGCGCAATGGCAGACACCCAACGCGGGTTGAAACATCACCCCGATCGAAATTCTTGACGAGTCCAATAGCGGAGGCTGACAGCAATCTTCTAATCTGACGTTTGTATAAAGTCTCAAGGTGCTTTCTGTTGGGGGCCGCAATTTCTTTTACCAGGAGGAAAAACAGCTACATGATAGTGATGCTCTTGTTTTTGTTCTTTTAATGAAAACTGTCGCCTGTTTTGAAAGCTTTGAAAAGTGTTTTGGTGGGGCTTGCGAGACAGCGCGCAACGCACTCGCCGCCGCTTGTCACAGGGTAGGATGTAATAATACAACATACTTGGAGGAATACAGAGGATAAAAGATGCTCGCACACATCATTACTGGAATAGATAATAGCTTTCTGACCTTCATTGAGACACACTAAGAGCATTTTAGAGAGTGTCGCTGCATTTGTTAACCTTTATGGTAATTTCAGAGAAAATGATGTTCTGGATGTGTTTCCATTTGTTTGATTGGGAGCTCTTCTCTCTTAAGTGGACCACTGGGATATGTAATAATCACCATTGGAGACGAAGAACTATAAAAGTTTCCTCAGATAATGGCTGTCTCTCTGATATAACCGATGGTCACCGAAGTATCGACCGCTGTAGAGAGACTTAATTGATACTTCACTTCTCCTGCCAAGGAAACTAAAAAGAAAAGAGTGAAAAAATTATCTGTTGCTAAGCAAAACAGCAGCTTGCAATTATGTGAATCAAAGATGGTGGCTTTGAGTTGGATGCCTGTTACACGAGCCCTGCTATTATTTGTGATTTCCTACCCTAGGGTTGCTATTAACTAAGAGTGTAATGGCATCACGGCTCAGTGCATATAGTCAGACGACAAGTATGTTGGAGTGACCAAAAAAACAAAAAACAAAACAAAACAAAAAAAAACCACCAAAAAAAGTAAATTATAAAAATTTATGTTGGAGTTAGTCCTCCTCTACTCCAGGGGGCGGTAAAGGTAATGCGTCTAAACCAACAACCAACATTACGGCAAAAGGAAGTCAATAAGAAAGTTATCACGAATGAACAGCGTGGGAACTATCAAATGCAGTACAGCGGTACCTTGACTTACGATTTTATTAGTGCTGCAACGATTAATTCGAGTAATTCCATTAGAAAAAAAGCTTTGAATCAAATTTTGATGCCTCGGGGAGTCGTTTAATTCGAGTGGCGTTGTAATGGTTTGTTTTGAAAGGGTTTGCATTTAGTTTTATTGTTTTGGCTGGATACACTGCTCTCTAGTGGGAACAGTGAATATGCCATAACTCGTCTAACATGGCTGAATCCAGCGACTCCCTGTTAAGACCAACATGTTTAAGGCATGTTTTTCCATTCATCCATCATCGTCTGTTTGCTCCGGGGTTGGGTCGTGGGGGAAGCAGCTTTAACAGGGAAGGGCAGACTTCCCTCTCCCAGCCACTTCAACCAGCTCCTCCGGCGGGATCCCCAAGGCGTTTCCAGGCCAGCCGAGAGACATAGTGCGAGAGACATAGCGAATGACCTACTAAGAGCTGGGACCACAGTAACAAAGGCTACTATCAGTAACACAATGCGCCGCCAGGGACTCAAATCCTGCACTGCCAGACGTGTCCCCCTGCTGAAGAAAGTACACGTCCAGGCGTGTCTGCGGTTTGCTAGAGAGCATTTGGATGATTTAGAAGAGGATTGGGAGAATGTATTATGGTCAGATGAAACCAAAATAGAACTTTTTGGTAGAAACACAGGTTCTTGTGTTTGGAGGAGAAAGAATACTGAATTGCATCGCATCCAAAGAACACCATACCCACTGTGAAGCATGGGGGTGGAAACATCATGCTTTGGGGCTGTTTTTCTGCAAAGGGACCAGGACGACTGATCTGTGTAAAGGAAAGAATGAATGGGGCCAAGTATCGAGAGATTTTGAGTGAAAATCTCCTTCCATCCGCAAGGGCATTGAAGATGAGACGTGGCTGGGTCTTTCAGCATGACAATCATCCCAAACACACAGCCAGGGCAACAAAGGAGTGGCTTCGTAAGAAGCAATTCAAGGTCCTGGAGTGGCTTAGCCAGTCTCCAGATCTCAACCCCATAGAAAATCTGTGGAGGGAGTTGAAAGTCCGTGTTGCCCAACGACAGCCCCAAAACAACACTGTTCTAGAGGAGATCTGCATGGAGGAATGGGCCAAAATACCAGCAATGGTGTGTGAAAAGCTTGTGAAGTTACAGTAAATGTTTGGCCTCCGTTATTGCCAACAAAGGGTACATATCAAAGTGTTGAGATGAACTTTTGGTATTGACCAAATACTTATTTTCCACCATAATTTGCAAATAAATTGTGGTTGACTAAATACTTATTTGCCCCACTGTATGTGTTTGAACAATTTGTTAAGAGCTTTTCTAAAAAAAAAAGTTAGCATTTGACAGCATTTTTGCCAGCGGACTTTTGCTATGCAAGGTAGCCAATTGTTCTTTTGTTTGACTTTTTTATACCGTTTGAGCCTTAGCTCAGTTATTTTAGTTTTTTAATGAAAGTGTAATTCTGCATATTTTGAAGAAACACTCAAGAATTTTATTTTGTATTCGGATTTAATTCTCTTTTGAAAGTGCAATATTACTACAAAAAAACAAAAGAAGATGCTTGGGAGAGAAAGCTTTAAGATGTGTAAATGTATCTAGACTAGCTAATTAAATGGAAATGTGTAATGACATTCGCTTGAAGCCAACATTGATCTGATGCAATCTTCTTGCTTATCTGAACCCCGCTAAGCTGAAGCTGGAAGGGGACGAAACAGTGTAGTTGCAGACAGCGAGACAAAGATCTCCTGTGGCAACCGACAATAAACGGATTCATGGTATAGTCGAAAAGGTGGAGTGTTTTGACAGTGGAAAAACGGGACAAAGTCTCTCGAGGGTCGACATGGCCACAGTCTATGCTTGACTCTGATAAGAAGTGACATCTCATTCCGTCACTGAACACTGCAGCCAATGTCTGGTTAAGTGAGATTTTGATCAAGACTTGAAACAATAGTTTTTATTTAACTAAATAATTGCATTTCCAAAATATGCCAGGGATGTTTTAAGACATTCATTTTTAAAGATAAAGGCCTTGATTTTGAAAACTCAAACTGAAAACTTTTTAATGCTATATAGACACCAAGCCAGTCCTGTTTTCATAATATGAGACGAAATAATCGATTGATCTTGATGTATTTCGTAATTTTCTCAAAAAACAAAATACTTAGATGTAGGGCTGCAGCTATCGATTATTTTAGTAGTCGATTAATCGATTAACTATTTAGTTCGAATAGTCGAGTAATCGGATAAGGAACATAAAAAATTAAAATACTTGAGCTGAGACTCAAATAGTATAAAAATGAGGATCTATGTACAACAAAAGAACAGTTGGCTAACTTACATAGCAAAAGTCAGCGAGCTTGAGTGCTATGAAATGCTAACTTTTTTTTTTTTTTTTTACAGTGCTCTTAACAAATGGTTCAGACACATGGCTAAATGTACCAATTAACTAAATTACGAGTGCATTAAAAAAATTAGCTCAAACAAAAACTTAGCTTATGTTGGTCTTAACAGGGAGCAGATGGATTCAGCCATGTGAAATGAGGTAAACTAGAGGGCTGTGTATCCACCCAAATCAAAAATGCAACCTAAATGCAAACACTTTCAAAACAAACCATTACAACGCCACTTTAATTAAACGAATACTCGAAGCAGCCAAATTTAATTCGAGTCTTTTTTTCTAATCGAATACTCGAGTTAATCGATTAATCGTTGCAGCACTACTTAGATGGATTCAGCTACAACGAGAGTAACGATGTGACCTACCTTTGACCTCTTTTTCATTCCGGAACCAGCGTAAGTCTGCAGCAGGTTTGCTGCCGTGAGTCAGGCAGGTCAAAGTGATGTGGTCACCCTCCACAGCAGGTTTCATCAGGCCCTCGATCTTGGGTTTTCCCGGCACGCCTGAAGGATGGAGAGGAAGTAAGAAAAAAACAGTCATTACAAAAAAATCCCGCCCCTAGATACCGAAAGTCTGGTTTATTTTACATAAATGCAGTTTGAGAGCACCGCTGAATGGGAAAAGAGGTCATGCGTGATTATATCTTTCTGTAAAGCACAGTGTAATGGCACAATGAAGTACCTTGTGCTCGAAAATATACGTCTAAGAAATTGCTAGAAGTGAAAACAGTACAACGTGGAGTACAATGTGACTAGGCATGTGCCGGTGTGAGATTCTGACGATATGATAACCTTAAGTCAAAATATCATGGCATGACAGTATTCCAGTTACAGCTCTAAAATGTTTTACTTTAAGCTTTCTGGGGTAAAAAAAAAAAAAAAAAAAAAAAAAAAAAAACTTTTTTCCATTAAACAGGATTTTTACTTTTCAAAACATATTAGCAAATTGGAACATAAGTATAATGTTAAAATAAATGAAAAAAAAAAACTGAAATATTCTAAATAAAATTAAAATAAATGCAGTCCTTTGGGTGAGCCTAAATCCACAGCCACAGCTCAACATTATTACCATTAGAACAAAAATAATTGAAATATTTTCCATAAAAAGCACATGAGTATGACTCGTATCATGTTTAATTTAAAGAAACAGCGAGAACAAAATGTGGAATTTGGCATGTGGCAAAATTGATTTTGCCATGTGGCATTTTTTTTTTTTTTTTTTTGGCGTGTGGCATTTTTTGGGGCATGTGGCCTGTTTTTTGGCATGTGGCATTTTTTTGGGCATGTGGCAAAATGGATTTTGGCATGTGGCTTTTTTTGGGCATGTGGCAAAATTGATTTTGGCATGTGGCCTTTTTATTTTGGCATTTGGCAAAATTAATTTTAGCATGTGGCATTTGATTTGTGATATGTGGCATTTTTTTGGCATGGAGCAACATTGATTTTGCCATGTGGCCTTTTTATTTTGGCATGTGGCAAAATTGATTTTAGCATGTGGCATTTTTTTGGGGGGGCATGTGGCCTTTTTATTTTGGCGTTTGGCAAAATTTATTTTAGCATGTGGCATTTGATTTTTGGCATGTGGCATTTTTTTGGCATGGAGCAACATTGATTTTGCCATGTGGCCTTTTTATTTTGGCATGTGGCAAAATTGATTTTAGCATGTGGCATTTTTTTGGGGGCATGTGGCCTTTTTGTTTTGGCGTTTGGTAAAATTTATTTTAGCATGTGGCATTTGATTTTTGGCATATGGCATTTTTTTGGCATGGAGCAACATTGATTTTGCCATGTGGCCTTTTTTATTTTGGCATGTGGCAAATTGATGTTAGCATGTAGCATTTTTTGCCATGGGGCAATATTGATTTTGCCATGTGGCATTTTTTTGGCATGTGGCATTTTTATTTGGTATGTGGCAAAAAGGATTTTGGCATGTGGCATTTTTTTTGGGCAAGTGGCATGTTTTTTTGGCACGTGACATTTTTGGGGGGAATGTGGCAAAATTGATTTTGGCATGTGGCCTTTTTATTTTGGCATGTGGCATTTTTTTGGAAAGTGGCAAAATGGATTTTGGTCAGTGGCATTTTTTTTTTTTTTATATGTGGCAAAATGGATTTTGGTATATGGCATTTTTGCAGGCCATGCACGTCTATGCCATTGATGGCTATACGCATCCAAATTTTCCATTCATTTTAAATAGCAGAAAAACATGTGTGGCTGTTATTTTTGACCATACGCTTACCATTACGGCGCATTAACATTCAACTGGCACCTACAGTGCCTTGCAAAAGTATTCGGCCCCCTTGAACCTTGCAACCTTTCGCCACATTTCAGGCTTCAAACATAAAGATATAAAATTTTAATTTTTTGTCAAGAATCAACAACAAGTGGGACACAATCGTGAAGTGGAACAAAATTTATTGGATAATTTAAACTTTTTTAACAAATAAAAAACTGAAAAAAGGGCCTGCAATATTATTCGGCCCCCTTGCGTTAATACTTTGTAGCGCCACCTTTTGCTCCAATTACAGCTGCAAGTCGCTTGGGGTATGTTTCTATCAGTTTTGCACATCGAGAGACTGACATTCTTGCCCATTCTTCCTTGCAAAACAGCTCGAGCTCAGTGAGGTTGGATGGAGAGTGTTTGTGAACAGCAGTCTTCAGCTCTTTCCACAGATTCTCGATTGGATTCAGGTCTGGACTTTGACTTGGCCATTCTAACACCTGGATACGTTTATTTTTGAACCATTCCATTGTAGATTTGGCTTTATGTTTTGGATCATTGTCCTGTTGGAAGATAAATCTCCGTCCCAGTCTCAGGTCTTGTGCAGATACCAACAGGTTTTCTTCCAGAATGTTCCTGTATTTGGCTGCATCCATCTTCCCGTCAATTTTAACCATCTTCCCTGTCCCTGCTGAAGAAAAGCAGGCCCAAACCATGATGCTGCCACCACCATGTTTGACAGTGGGGATGGTGTGTTCAGGGTGATGAGCTGTGTTGCTTTTACGCCAAACATATCGTTTTGCATTGTGGCCAAAAAGTTCAATTTTGGTTTCATCTGACCAGAGCACCTTCTTCCACATGTTTGGTGTGTCTCCCAGGTGGCTTGTGGCAAACTTTAAACGAGACTTTTTATGGATATCTTTGAGAAATGGCTTTCTTCCTGCCACTCTTCCATAAAGGCCAGATTTGTGCAGTGTACGACTGATTGTTGTCCTATGGACAGACTCTCCCACCTCAGCTGTAGATCTCTGCATTTCATCCAGAGTGATCATGGGCCTCTTGGCTGCATCTCTGATCAGTTTTCTCCTTGTTTGAGAAGAAAGTTTGGAAGGACGGCCCGGTCTTGGTAGATTTGTAGTGGTCTGATGCTCCTTCCATCTCAATATGATGGCTTGCACAGTGCTCCTTGAGATGTTTAAAGCTTGGGAAATCTTTTTGTATCCAAATCCGGCTTTAAACTTCTCCACAACAGTATCTCGGACCTGCCTGGTGTGTTCCTTGGTTTTCATAATGCTCTCTGCACTTTAAACAGAACCCTGAGACTATCACAGAGCAGGTGCATTTATACGGAGACTTGATTACACACAGGTGGATTCTATTTATCATCATCGGTCATTTAGGACAACATTGGATCATTCAGAAATCCTCACTGAACTTCTGGAGTGAGTTTGCTGCACTGAAAGTAAAGGGGCCGAATAATATTGCACGCCCCACTTTTCAGTTTTTTATTTGTTAAAAAAGTTTAAATTATCCAATAAATGTTGTTCCACTTCACGATTGTGTCCCACTTGTTGTTGATTCTTGACAAAAAAATTAAATTTCATATTTTTATGTTTGAAGCCTGAAATGTGGCGAAAGGTTGCAAGATTCAAGGGGGCCGAATACTTTTGCAAGGCACTGTATGTCAGGCTATGCTAAGCTAATACCATAGGGACGGTATGACGGAATTTTTTTGCGGTTTTGAAACCGTGACATTTTCATACTACGATATACCTTAAAACCTGAAATCGGAACATGTCTAAACGTGACATATTGAGGTAACATATTTTGGTGTTTTAATTGTCATTCTATCCCAAAGAGCAGGCAGAATATACAGTATGCATGGCTGTGAGTATTGTTGTAGGCTCTGTTTGTATGTGTTGCTGCTCCACATGTATTCCATGAAAAGTTATTCAGTGTTCATGGCACTTGGATGTGTCAGTCCTGAGAGTGACAACAAGCTTGAAACAACAGACTGCGCCTATTTTGAGAAAGGTGCGAGTAAGCCAGGTTTAGTTGAAGTTTTTCATGTCAACCAATTAATACATACAGTATATACTATATATAGACTGATTATCGGCCTCAAAATTTGAAGTATATCGGTATCGGCCTTAAAAAGCATTAAATTTGACTTTTAAAACGATGCAAGAACCCTGAAAACATTGTGACAAAATTTGCCAGTAATCCAGAGATACATCGATTGTCGAGCGCATCCATAAAATAGGAATTTATAAATTCATAATTTAGTTCAGGTTCTGTATAGATTAACAGATGGAAAAAATGTGATACACACCTGTTGTTACTATTACAGAATTACTTTTCTTTCAAAGATAGTTTTAGAATTGTATTTCATACTTATATATGTAATTATATTTTCAATACATGAGCTCACAGGTGCACATTTTCATTTTTCATACAAATAATTTCAACCCTGCCATGCATTTCTTCCTGCAGTCGCAGCAATGACTGCTTCGAGTACCTCTTTCTTTGTCAGTGAGCAATAAAGTCAGCCTCGAGCAAAGAGACTGAAAGCTCTGTCAGTCAGTGACAGGGACTCAGTCTGGCCTTGTCTGTCTCATTGGCCCATCTATAGGCTTCTTAATGGTCCTTGAGAGTTGCTCTTTAGTTTTTTCTGCAGTTTACTTCTACTGTCACTATACAGCTCATCCCCCAAAATCAACTGCACCTGTGTTGCTAGTTTGGAATAGAAAAAATCTGTGTTCTAAACTAAACCACTATTCACGAAATAGAATAGAATAGAATAGAATAGAATAGAATAGAATAGAATAGAATAGAATAGAATAGAATAGAATAGAGGTAGTCCCCGGGTTACGAATTGAGTTCCGTTCCAAAGCTGGCGACGTAAACCGAATTTCCGCGTAAGTGAGAATTAACACTTTAAGTACCCCAAAATAACAATCCAAAAGCATTGTATTTTGTTGAATGATGGAGGATACACTGCCCTCTGGTGGCAGCTTTGGGTCTGGCTGGACTGTCACCTTATGACTCAGAAGAAGAGTCTCGTCTGACATGGGTACAGCTGCGCTCTGGCCCACATAAGGCTGTAAGTTGTTTCTGCTAATATATGTTTGTGTATGCATTTGTAATTAAGTTTACAGCTACAGTTTTTGGAGTTATGTCTGAGTGCTTTGCTATGAGAAATTGTAAATATGTTAGCATTTGTAGCATTTAAGATAGCGGACTTTTGTTGGGCAAATTAGGCTAATTTTATCTACTAAATTTAGATATTGATCAGGCTGGATGGACGTTTGAACACCAGTTGTTTTGTGTCAAGTGGTTTATTGTTAAAATGCGTGTCGTTAACATAAGTGTGCATATGTGTGTTCCAGCTTACAAACTGTCAAAAGGGAAGGAAGTAAAAAGCTTCAAAAAGCACAATTGCCTTGCTTGATAAAGCAAAAAGTAAGATACTGTGAGGTACAAAAAGGTACTGTTTACGCGACTAAAAACAACCAAAAAAAACAACTGGAGTAGGGCTGCAGCTATCGATTATTTTAGTAGTCGGTTAATCGATGAACTAGTTATTTCGAATAATCGAGTAATCGGATAAGGAACATGAACAAATTAAAATACCTGACCTGAGCCTCAAACGATATGAAAAAATAAAAAAATAAATGAGGTTATATGTACAACAAAAGAACTGACTTGCATATCAAAAGTCCGCTAGCTTAAATGCTATAAAATGCCAACGCTTTTTTCTTTTTCTTTTTTTAAACAATGCTCTTAACAAATAGTTCAAACACGTATTCCCACAAACAAAAAAAAAAAAAACAGCTAAATGTACCTATAAACTAAATTATGAATGCATTAAAAAAACATTAGCTGAAACCAAAACTTAGCTTATGTTGGTCTTAACAGGGAGCAGCTGGATTCAGCCATGTGAAATGAGGCAGACTAGAGGGCAGTGTATCCACCCAAATCAATACATTTAAATGCAAACACTTTCAAAACAACCCATTACAACGCCACTTTAATTAAACAAATACTCGAAGCAGCAAAATTCATTCGAATATATTTTTTCTAATCGAATACTCGAGTTAAACCCTAGTAGACCAGAGACAAAATGGCGGACGAGACTCCGCCGTTGAAAAGATGAAATCTCATAAGTCGAGTTCTTTCATCACACATTCCCATTGCACACATGACAAATCTTACTCAATAAAAATGTATTTGTAAATAAGTACATTGAAAAATAAATCATAAAAAATACATTATTAGCGAATGTTAAAAAGTGAAGTGCATTTTTTTTACATTGTCCATGATGGTTACAGCGGATGGAATGAAGTAGGTGTTTTCCTGGGCCTGTGGGACTAATGCTGAAAAATGTGAAATGTTATATGTATATTTTGAACCATAAAAAATAAATTATTTAAATGTCAAGCACTAGGCTGGGCTGGGCTGTTGACTCCAGGCCCGGCTCCGCCTATTTTGACGGATGCGTCTCCGGCAAAAATAAAAAATAGCCTAAACCATCCGGCGGGCTCCGGCACGAAGGAGATGTTCCGCAGTCAATCCGAAGCACTGACGCGGCCGGTATGTGTTGAACAATAGGATATAATAGGAACGGATTGGCACCGGCGCTATTTTTTGCAGACCTGGAACGAAGATGCATTTTGTGTAGTTGGTAACAACGAAGCCAAACTTGTAACAGCATGTCTTCCGCACGCGCGCACGCACGCGCACGCGAGGCGATAAATCGCACTTACCGCCTTCATTTTCATTTACTGTGTGATAAATGGAATTATTGCATATTGCGACAGGCTTAACCAAAACTTGACGAAATTAATATGAATTAAGACAAACATTTAGAGATGACAAAAATATGACTAAGAATAATATGTATTACTGTCAAAAAAAAACAAAACCCAAAGACGAAAACTGAAAAGGGCTGCCAAAAACAACACTGCGACAGATGAAGTGTTAGCCATTAATTAGCTTAGCTTTAATTGCTAAGCGTTTCCTTCCATCTTGTTTGCAATATAGCTACCACGTGGCCAAATATTTTTTGTCTATAGTTAAAGCAACAAGTGTGAAGCAACAGAAGTGAATAGAGCAACACGTAAGCGAAGAATCAACAACTGCCCACTGAGTTAATCTCGACAAAAAAAAATGCATTGGCCGCTGAGGCTATTATAGCAGCTATCTTAATCTGGTTTAGTAGCTGAGATTTGTAGGAACTCAAGTGAAATCCAGTGAAATAAGAGCACAATTTACTTCTAGTGAGTAAGGGCGCTCCTTAGAGGTCGTCGAATAAGCATTATCGTCCAAAAGGCAAAAATTAAAAGGGCTGCCAAAAACAACACTGGTAAAACATCAATAACAACAAAATGAGCCGGGATATAGATAGGCCTTCAGTCTGTTATAATAAAAATATTAAAACCCAAAAGGGATAATACCGTATTGGGCCGAATATAAGATGGCCTTGATTTTAAGACGACCCCCTCTGTTTCAAGACTCAAATTTGAAAATAAGACTTTTTCAACACCAATTAATTTTCATACAGAAAATAATTACAGTACATCCGAAATAAATGATTATAACAATATATTTGAGAGAAAAAGCATGTTATTTTGCCTCATTCAAATCCTAATATCTGAACATTTAAACATGTAAACTAAAGTGCAATCACATTCGTAAATGAATGGCTTCTGGTTTTTGAAATGTAAATAAACCAATCTATTGTGATAAAACAACAAAATTGCAATAACTGCATTAACCATCAAAGTGAAGTCTAACTGTCATTGTAGTCTTGCAACAAATCTGAATAAGGAAAATATTGCAATAAAATAATGCAAACTGGTTAAACTTCAGATTAGCTGAGATCTGTCATGAAAGAACATCATTTCATTGATATCTGCCGCCATCTAGCGTCGTGAATGGGCGGAACGTCTAGACCGCGAATATAAGACGACCCCACTATTTCAGTCTTATCTCAATGCAAAACACTGTCTTATATTCAGGTTTATTTATTTATTTCAAAATTTTAATTGCAGTGCCTATAAATATTAGCACCATCAAACTTTAAAGTTATTTCGGATTCTAAAATCGATAACTAACGCGAGAGCTAATTTATATTTAGACAGGTGTGAGTAATTATAGTCAGTGTAATCTGATTAATTACTTTTTTCAGCAACGAGTAATCTAACGCGTTCATTTTTCTACACCAGTAATCTGATTAAAGTTAGTTACTATTTTTTCATTGCCTCATAACGTATGTAGAATGAAGAATTTTGTACTCATGTACGAAGAGCATTTTGAATAGAAAATGCTAAAATAAAGGGTTCCCTGTACGTGTTTCCATGACAACCTCTTAGCTATTTCCTGTTTTGGTCTCGCGTCACATGTTGTGGGACTGAGGCGGGTGAACATTCGCGCCGAGTGTTTAGACGTTGCGAGGGAATGTTGATCTGTGGATATCCATGAATGAAGGTGAATATTTTTCCTTCATTCTGGAGGGTATCAGCAAAAGGTTGGACCCCCTACATGCGCGGCCGTTTTGTAGCTTTGCCGTAGCAACGACGGGCAGTCATCGCTCCAAGTTGCCAAGCTTTCTTTACATGATATGTGTGTTGCATATTTATGCCGTGAGGTGATGTGTTCGTTTAGCATCTGTGGGATGTGTTGTAAGTCCGATTGAGTGTAAAGTGCTTAGTTGCCACCACATTTTGTGGCCAAATTGACCGCGTGTGTGTTGAGAGGAGTACTTCCGGGTTGTTAATGTGCAAGGCTGCACGCGCATCCGCACCCGCCACCACCTTTGTGTTTATTGCACTGTACAATCCACTTGTGTGTTGTTGACTATTGTGCCGTCAGTTTGCATTGTTTTACATTGGCACTGATATGCTGTTAACCGTAACCCGAAATTCAGAAGTTTTGACATTAGGCTTAATCTTAGAGTTAGCGGGGTTTAATTGATCGGTGGAGTTGATTTCAACAAATTCCAAGCAGTTTGTCAGACATTTGTTAGTTTCAGGGCTCCGGAGTGGCAAAGCTAGCGCGAAATTCTGATATTCCCCTTTAAATTCAATCATTGGAAAGTCAAATACATGTGATGACATTTTTCTGTTGTCATTCTTATGTTGAGGCGGCAAAAGGAGAAAAATGGGTTTTAAGTAACTGATAGATTACTTTTAAAGTAACTGTTACTTTGATAATGAAGTAATCAGTAAAGTAACTAGATTACTTTTTTGAGGCGTAATCAGTAATTAAATTACTTTTTCAAGTAATCTGTGACAACACTGATTATAGTAATGTTTTTTATTACACCAACTTATTTCCTACCATCACCAAAAGTTGGTGTGTCCCATTAACCATTGGGCAGCGTGTTGAAAATATTTTTCTCCCTATCCCTACTGAGCAATCTTATTTAATTTGTGCAATTCTCTGAATGCTTGTTAACAAAAGAGAGACAGCTAATGGGCCTGGAGTGCGCGAGCACATCTATTAACATTAGCAAAAACTAATTGGCGAGTTAATATGGCGAGTGGCGAGAAATGAGACAATGTTTGTGCAGGACGATGATCACAAACATTAGCGAAAACGCTTGGTGTGTGTGTGTATGTGGATATTATTAGGAAAGAAGAGCATCCCGTTTTTTTAAGCATACTAAATGTATTTATGCTTCAGCAAAACAAAACAAACTCAGGCAAGAAATGTCAAAGCCAAACAAACCGATTCGGTTATTAAAAAGCATTTAGTTTTCAACTTGAATTTTCATCAACATGATTAGCATATTTTGGTTTGGCTACATTTGGGAGGGAAAAAAAAAGCCTAAACAAAACCAAACAAAAAATAAAAACTAACTCACCGAGGACTGTCAAGTAGGCTTTAGCTGTTTTGACAGGCATGGTAAAGAGAGAACAGGTGTACATGCCCTCATCGAACAGCGTGGCATCATGGATGCTGATGGTCAACTCCGACCATGACGCACGAATCAGCTCGATTCTGTTGTCCCTTAAAGCTGGAATGAGACAAAAAAAGGAAACATCATTCATTGATTTTAGTGGAAGGACCAAAAACAGAGTGAAACCCATTCCAAACCACTTAAGCCTTGTTCAGACTAGTAGCCAAAATCCTGATTTCTAGCCCATCCAGATTGAAATTGGATGACTCTTTTCTAGTCTGAACAGTCCCAAAGCACAGAAATCAAGATTTTTGCAAAACAGATTAAAACATCTTTCCAGAGGTACGTAGTTTCATATCTAATATGGAAATGATCCTTCTCAGTTTAAACAGCTCCGATGGGAGCTCTATGCTGGATGTAGGCAGGTGCCGGTATGATAACCTTAAGCCAAAATATCACGGTTTCATGGAATCCCGGTATTGAAATTATAGCTCTAAATTGTGCTACTTAGAGATATCTGGGTTTAAAAACCAAAAAAAAAAAAAAAAAAACTTTTTTCAATTGAACAGGATTTTTTATTTTTCAAAACATTAGCAAAATGGAACACGGACCTCAACATTATTATCATCATATCAACATTTTTAAAATTATTTTCCATAAAAAGCACGTGTGTATGACTTGTATAATGTTAACTTTATACAAACACTCTCTTTCTCAAACAGACAGTTGCCAGAGAGAAAAAAATGCCACGTTTTCCCACCGCTAGACACACTAAACACACTGGAGTTAACTCTCGTAGCTGGTGGGAAACGTTCATGACAGTGTTTACTGACTATTAATTTGGTATAAATGCAAAATCATATTGGAGGTATTGCCTCCTCGGCAGCAAACATATTTTACATGTAGGTTGGCCCTACTGCTCTATGCCGCAGCTGTCTGTAACTTTTCTGTCGCCGAAATATTCCAATACCAGCGATTTGGTTTTCTTGGATGAGGGAAAAAAAGTTCAGGAGTTTCACCTCCTCCAGCCGCCGTGTAGCACAGCTGACTCACTGACACTGAGCAACAACCGGTGAGGGAGGGTTAAGCAAGGGATTTCCCCATGCATTTTTTTGGACATAAAAAATAGCCAACACGTTCGGATAGGTATGATGGAAAAATTTTTGCGGTTTTGAAACTTTGACATTTTCATACCATGGTATACTTTGAAACCGGTAATCTAGCTGGATTACTCAGCGCACAAGAGCATCTAAGCAGCGCCCGAAATAAAATTCAACAGAAATGTATTGTAGCGTCACTAGGACTACTGTCGGTGCGCAATGACGTGTCAATGCGACACTCCTATTGGTGCGTTGTGCTGATTTATTCAAGCAACATTCCGTAACTAATTTTTGCAATCGCAACATTGTTAGTTGACATCTTAATTTTAGAACTAATATAATCTAATTAATTAGACCAACAAAATTGTTTACTGTACCATTTTTATGTTTAAGTATTTTCGTAAGGCATCTTTAGTATGTTCTGTCTGTATGCATCTAAACAAAACAAGCTGAAAGCACACGGTAGTACTTTGGGTATCAAATTCGCCTTTTGTAGGACCGGTGGAGCACATTTAGGCAGAACACCGTTTTTTTACTACTCTCGTCTCATCCCGGCTTTCCTGTTCAATTTGCTTTTGCTGCTCGTTTTGTGAAATATCAACAGTGCTGTCATGCTGATTAATGTTCCTCTTGGGTTCAAATTGAAAGGGCTGAGCAGAAGACATGTTTATGTCGCTAGAGTCATACTCTGGAAGCCCGGCAGCGTTACCCCGTCACGTCACCGCCCTGCGATGTCAACAACAATGGCGACCTACTTGTTAAAGTAATTTTACAAATTGTATAAAAACGAAAACATCAAGAGGGTTTTTAATATTGAAGACTGTATTACAGCATATTGTGCCATCCCATATTTGGCCATGTTTGTATTCTTCAATATTACCTTGTACAACCACAATAGGAATCAATTGACCGCGCTGATCAAAAATGTGCTGATGACTCACTGTTCGTACCAACTAGGACCAGGCTCTCAAGGGTTCAACTTAAGATGTTTTTCTGATCGAAAATCCCCAGCTTGGGCCAGAGTTTCAGCAACGCACTTTCAACAGTATAAAAGACTTGCCTCGTATTGTGTTTCCTCGTACTTTTGCAAGATCACTTGTCTGTATCACATTTGTACCCAGAATATTCGGTAAATAAAGCCTTCGAAAGAAAACTGTTCAACTCCAATTTCAAATTTACCAGCGTTCTCCCCACCCGAAAGTCAACGAACACGCAAAGTACGAAGGAGGAAAACTGCGTCCTTCAACAATATCAAAATACTTTAACTCATAGTAGCTTTTATCTTTTAAAGAACTACAAGTCTTTCTATCCGTTGTTCCCTTCAAGCCTTGTACCTTGCTATGATCCAAGGTTTTGAACAGGCATGATACTGGTGTGTAGCCTCAGCGTAAACATCTGATGTTGCTCACAGTGGTCCTCAGTGTGCTCAGGGAGCTTATGTGTCTGCTCAGACACATGAAGAATTAGAGGTAACACTGCTTGCCAAAAAAATGTGTCAGATGCAGGGGTCGCGTTAACCGAATATTTTCCGTCGTTGACCATTTTTTTAAAACGGTGACGGAAAAAACTGAAGTCCATCCCTCATTTTGACAGGCTGCAATTCACACCCCAGACCACAGGGTGGCGAGTGAGCATATTAATTAACTATTGTCTCTCTTGATGCATGACGTCGTTGGCCTTACTTGGAAAAATGTCAAGGCAACTGAGTGTTTGCCTGGCACGGTCAGACTGTTCTCCCTGTATTTTTCAAACACTGAGAGAAAAGTCTGGACACAGCCTCTCGAGTAGGTACAAAATCAATCGACGAATCAGATTTATTTATTTGCGTGACGTGTTCTTCACGAGCAACGTCACTCTTGCGCGCCGAAAGTCGTCTCTACAACAACACGGATGGCGGGAGAGCCGAGAATATGTTCCAATCCGCGGTAAATTCAGTTTTAAATGAGCTAAAACACATCGACACGAGACATTGACAACAGTCTGTCTCGCGCTAGCCATGTTGAATAAACTCCGTTCTCCTCGTATGTTTACTTCCGTGCGCAAGTCCCTCGTCCTGCCCTCGTCGCTTTGGTAACGGCGCGTCTGCCCGTCGCTGATTGGTGCACTCCGCTGTCTGTTTGCCTCTTGTTAAGCTTGTTCGGACAGAATATTAATTAAAAATGAATGAAAACTAAATACTATTGAATATGTCATTATTATCATTTTAAAAATGTAATAAAAATAGATTATGACCGGATTTTTATGACACTGTCAGTCAAAATGACAGACAACGGAAAAAGTCTAGCGCAACCTCTGGTCAGATGTGTCAATAATGTGGCCCAGTCTGAATAGGTCCAGATCTGATTTGGACACTTGCTAAAAATAGTGTGAACAGCAAACCCTAAAAATCAGATTTGAGGAGAAATCCGATTGGAATCAGATAAAACTGCAGTCTGAACACAGCCTTAGTTTAAGTGGGAATCCTGAATTTGCCTAGTATGACCCTTTTTTTTCATGTGTTTTTCTAATATTTCAAATTAATTGCGAGAAAAACTTCAAAGTGGAAAGCTCGATGTAGTCTAAAACTTTTGCACTGTTCAAAAATCACATCAAACGTGAGCATAAAATTGCATCAAACGAATGCAGAGCATCGTCTTCCTACAAAGTTTTACTTATATGAAGATGCCATCCTCCAAAAGACATCAATGGAAATCAATAGAGCAATAAGAGGCTGTGAAAGAGCCCTAATGAGACTTTGGCAACACCAGGGAACTGAAATGGATTGGCTGAAATTAGACTGTTCGTTTAAAGATCTTTCAAACCAGATGACGAACATGACTTCAAAAATGACCTGGATCCTCACACTAGCGAAATACACACATTGGGGAAAAAAACAACTCTAAACACGCCACAATTTAGCCGTCATTTGGTTCTCTGTACAAAAATCAATGTTAGACTAAGTCACAGATTCTGCAATGAATTCGATCACAGGAATTTCAATCACGTCTAACCCCGATAGGCTTGCCACCTTTCAGAAATAGAAATAAGGGATGCCCCCCTCATGCCCAAAGCCGTACAGGCGAAAAAAAAGGGACATTCCCAAAACTACTAAAATGTATAGAAATATATCTATTTATATACAGTATATTCTGTATCGGTTCAATACAGAACGCAAATTTTAATTCCCAATTCAGAACGAGTCATTATCTCAAGGGATGGGTGGCAAGCCTAAACCCAGAGCAGCGACCATTTCGCAACTCCCCTTTGACCAGGGTCGGATACACCAGGGTGGCATGGGAGATAGAGAGATGGACTTGCCACTAGGGATGTCCCGATTTTATCACGTGATCGGAAATGGGGCCGATCGCGCCATTTTGCAGAGGATCGGAATTGGGTGAAAGGGATCGAGTTTTTAAATAAAAAATACAGGGTGTTCCAGGGTGTTTGACCCCATTTCGTAGGCCAATAATTTTGACGATTTTCATTGGAATGACCACAAATTTTCACAGCTTGTGTAGAAAAGTTTCGGGTTTTTGTGTGTAACGTTTGGCATTTCCATCTTTTCAGGTTAAGAAATGCCGTTTACTTCAAAAGAAAAGGCATTTTGCGTGTTAGAGTATGCTCGGACTCAGTAATCGAAGACAGTGCAGCGTGCTTTCTTCACAAATTTTGCAAAGAAGGCACCAACTACAAAACAAATTAGGACTTGGCACCAAAAATGTCAAAGAATTTCAGCGAGTTTGGCATGAGCTCGAATACCGGCTCGACTTGTGCAGACTCACAGGAGGCGCTCATATTGAACATTTATGAAAATCTGTCATGGAACCAACAAATATTTGTACTTTTCTTTGTAAATTTTACCAGTGAAAACTATGACCTTGTACATAAAGTGTATTTAGTTTCATTAATACTAGGGCTGTCAAAATTATCGCGTTAACGGGCGGTATTTTTTTTTTTTTTTAATTAATCACGTTAAAATTTTTGAAACATTTAACGCACATGCCCCGCTCAAACAGATTAAAATGACAGCACAGTGTCATTTCCACTTGTTACTTGTGTTTTTTGGTGTTTTGTCGCCCTCTGCTGGCACTTGGGTGCAACTGATTTTATGGGTTTAAGCACCATGAGCATTGTGTAATTATTGACACCAACAATGGCGAGCTACTAGTTTAATTTTTTGTTTGAAAATTTTACAAATTTTATTAAAACGAATACATTAACTCATTCACTCCCAGCCATTTTCACCAGAGCAAGGCCCTTCGCTCCCGGCGGTTTTTCTGGATTTTGACTGATTTTGCAAGGCCCACAGAAAATTCTGTTCTATTGCTATATAAACATGGAACACACCAAAAGAAAGATTAGACTCTCTTCTTTCAGCAGGAAAAAAAGTAAGTTCATATATTTTTCCATTCTTTAGAAATCAGCATTAGAAAATAGCTTAGTTTGAGCAATTTTCCAGTTTCTGATGAAAAAACAGAGAAAATGAGCTTATGAGTGTACATTTCAAACATAACTTTGATTTTAACAAAGCTATTTCTTGCATTAGTTACATCCCAAACATCTGAATGTTTTCCTTTTTAAAAATACAATGAACAACCAGACAAATAGAGCTTTTGATAGCAAAGTAACAATTTATTTACATATGACTATTGAGAGATGACGCTTTGTCGCCGAGATGACGCCATTTTCGCCACGTCAGCCGTGTAAACTTTTCCCTCATCGTTGTCTGTCTCACAAAGAAGGATTATTTTTGCGTTTCTGCGGGGTCTGCTCGGCGAGCCACTGCGCTGGGGGTCTCACTCGTTTTGCTCGTTCGTCCAACGCCTGGCCTCCCAGGCATCCTCTCGGTTGTTTTGTTCGGTTGGAGCGCCGCATGGCATCATGCCACCAGCGCTCTGACCGTGTTGCCCGGCCGTTCATTGCTGTTGAATCGGGTTGCGGGTCTTATAAAATGCGCTACTGCCCTCCAGTGGCCAGTTTTATTGCTTTAAAACGGGTTTGGAGCCTTGTCTTTTGTTTCTCGGATAGATCACAAGCTATAGATGCTTCTTGTATAAAAAAACCCACAAAAGACGTACAAATACGTTTTTGGGACAATTAAGCATTTAAAAATAGAACGTACTTATACATTTCTGGGAGCAAATGAGTTAAGAGGGGTTTTAATATAAAATTTCTATAACTTGTACTAAAATTGATCTTTTAAGAACTACAAGTCTTTCTATCCATGGATCGCTTTAAAAGGAAAAACATATATTCTTTATAGGGCTGTCAAAATTATCGCGTTAACGGGCTGAAATTTTTTAAATTAATCACCTTGAAATATTTGACGCAATTAACGACAAAAATTACAGCACAGTGTCATGTCCATTTGTTATTTGTGTTTTTTTGTCGCCCTCTGCTGGTGCTTGGGTGCGACTGATTTTATGGGTTTCAGCACCCATGAGCATTGTGTAATTATTGATGTTGAGCTACTAGTTTATTTTTTGATTGAACATTTTACAAACTTTATTAAAACGAAAACATTACGAGGGGTTTTAATATAAAATTTCTATAACTTGTACTAACATTTATCTTTTAAGAACTACAAGTCTTCGCTTTAACAGAATGTTAATAATGTTAATGCCATCTTGTTGATTTATTGTTATAATAAACAAATACAGTACTTATGTCAGTATGTTGAATGTATATATCCGTCTTGTGTCTTATCTTTCCATTCCAACAATAATTTACATAAAAATATGGCATATTTTAGAGATGGTTTGAATTGCGATTAATTATGATTAATTTTTAAGCTGTGATTAACTATGATTAATTCATTTTTAAGCTGTGATTAACTTGATTAAAAATGTTAATTGTTTGACAGCCCTAATTAATACCCATAAAGTAGTTTCCGAGTTATGGGCATTTAGAATGGGGTCAACCATTTTGCAACACCCTGTATATTTATGTTATTATATTGATTTTTGTGCTTATTATAACAATAAACTAATTATAGCGAATATTTTTATATTATCTCTCATCAAATAATAACATTACTGCTCACATCAATTATTTTAATGCTACATAATACGATATGACATCATGCTAACGATAGTTAGCCGTGAAAGAACTAGCTAACAGCTACGCAGCGGAAGGGGTGGAGTTGATTTCAACAAATTCCATGCAGTTTGTCAGATATTTGTTAGTTTCAGGGCTCCGGGGTGGCGTGGCTAAGCTAGCGCAAGTCAATAGTGTTTGAAATCAACGCCATCTGCTAATTAAACCCCCGCTAACTCGAAGATTAAGCCTATGTGAAGAAGTCTGATTTTCCCCTTTAAATTCAAATATCTGAGAGTCAATTAAATGTAATGACATTTTTCTGTTTTCATTCTTATGTTGAGGCAGAAAAGGGAGAAAAGTTTTAAAAAATCAAATTACTTTTTCAACTAATCTGCGACAACACTGTCCTCCACTTAGTGTTGGGAGGAATGTACAGAAATCATGTACACAGCGCCTCCAATTAACTTCCAAAACCTTGTAAAAGCTGACTAAAGAACCTGAAATATACAACTGGAAATAAGGATGCGAGCATCATTTCCAAAAAACAAAAGCACGGCTCTACATAGAAATTTAATGCATTTAACGGCAACATTATTAAAGGGAACCTCAGACTTAAAGACTTGTAGGCTCTAATAAGCCACAATTGTTCTCTTTTACTAAAACACATTCTTATAAACACATAAAATATTGCCATTGATATAAAATTCTATAATATTTAGTCCATGTTTTGACCTGCAGAGGGCGCCATGTGTTATGTGCTCAATGGATACTCGGGGTGATGACGTAGTTTGTCACTGTGACTACTAGACGAACACTACCGGTGTTCTGCAATTACTGCGAGACACCCAACACATGGGCACATCGGTTGAAAGCGGCGAATACTTACTATTTGTGTTTTTATTGAGTCTATTATTACCTTTTCATTGCCTCAAAATACTTTTTGCATGTGTTTTCTTCTCATATTTTTAAGCATTGTGTTTTCTTGTGGTAGCTTTATGGCAGATTGTTGATCTGTTGACCACATTGGTCACGTAGCGTATCTAAACCACCCTTGTTTGATATTACTACGTTTAAGTATTTTCTTAAGGCATCTTTAGTATGTTCTGTCTGTATTGGGGCTGTCAAAATTATCGCGTTAACGGGCGTTAATTAATTTTTTAAATTAATCATGTTAAACTATTTGACGCAATTAACGCAGATGCCCCGCTCAGAGAGATTTAAATGACGGTACACAGTGAAACGCTCGCTTGTTGTATTTTATGGAGTTTTGCCGCCCTCTGCTGGCGCTTGGGTGCGACTGATTTTATAGGCTTCAGCATCCATGAGCATTGTGTAAGTAATTATTGACATTAACAATGGCGGGCTACTAGTTAATTTTTTGATTGAAAATTTTACAAATTTTATTAAAACGAAAACATTAAGAGGGGTTTTAATATAAAATTTCTCTAACTTGGACTAAAATTTTTCTTTTAAGAACTACAAGTCTTTCTATCCATGGATCGCTTTAACAGAATGTTAATAATGTTAATGCCATCTTGTTGATTTATTGTTATAATAAACAAAATAGTCCTTATGTACCGTATGCTGAATGTATATGTCCATCTTGTGTCTTATCTTTCCATTCCATAAATAATTTACAGAAAAATATGGCATATTTTATAGATGGTTTGAATTGCGATTAATTAAGATTAAATAATTTTTAAGCTGTAATTAACTCGATTAAAAATTTTAATCGTTTGACAGCCCTAGTCTGTATGCATCTAAACAAAAAAAGCTGAAAGCACACGGTAGTACTTTGGTTATCAAATTCGCCTTTTGTAGGACCGGTGTAGCACATTTAAGCAGACCTACTCTCCTCTCGTCTCATCCCGTCTTTCCTGTTCATTTTGCTTTAGCTGGTCGTTTTGTGAAATATTAACAGTGCTGTCATGCTCATTAATGTTCCTCTCGGGTTCAAATTTAAAGGGCTGAACAGATGAAATGTTTATGTTGCTAGAGTCATACTCTGGAAGCCTGGCAGCACAACCCAGTAACGTCACCACCCTGCCACGTCAACAACTATGGTGACCTACAAGTTAAATTAATTTTACAAATTGTATAAAAAATAAAAACATCAATAGGGGTTTTAATATCAAATTATTTTAACTCATAATAAGGTTTATTTTTTAAGAACTACAAGTCTTTCTCTTCGTGGTGCCCTTTAAACAATTTGAAGAATTATTGACAATAATATCATTTTCCAAAAAATTGATGGTGTAATCAATGATTTAATATACAGTGTATCACAAAAGTGAGTACACCCCTCGCATTTCTGCAGATATTTAAGTATATCTTTTCATGGGACAACACTGACAAAATGACACTTTGACACAATGAAAAGCAGTCATTGTGTCGCTTATATAATAGAGCTAATTTATTTCCCCTCAAAATAACTCAAAATATAGCCATTAATATCTAAGTGAGTACAGTGAGTGAGTAAAGTGAGTACACCGCATGGAAACTACAGTATGTACATCTCTAAATGTCCAAATTGAGTACTGCTTGTCATTTTCCCTCCAAAATGTCATGTGACTCGTTACAGGAGTGCTGTCAGCATTGCTGAAAAGATTGAAGAGGTGGGGGGGTCAGCCTGTTAGTGCTCAGACCATACGCCGCTTTCTACATCAAATTGGTGTGCATGGCTGTCACCCCAGGAGGAAGTCTCTTCTGAAGACGGTATACAAGAAAGCCCACAAACAGTTTGCTGAAGACATGTCAACAAAGCACATGGATTACTGGAACCATGTCCTATGGTCTGATGAGACGGGCGGGCTTTCTTGTGTACCGTTTTCGGAAAAGGCATCCTCCTGGGGTGACAGCCATGCATACCAATTTGATGTAGAGTGCAGCGTATGGTCTGAGCACTAACAGGCTGACCCCCCACCTCTTCAATCTCTGCAGCAATGCTGATAGCACTCCTGTAACAAGCCACATGACATTTTGGAGGGAAAACGACAAGCAGTACTCAGTTTGGATATTTAGGGATGTACGGAGTTTCTATGCTGTGTACTCACTTTTGTTCCCAGGGTTTAGATATTAATGGCTATATTTTGAGTTATTTTGAGGGGAAAATAAATCAACTCTATTATATTCAGCTGCACACAGACTACTTTTCATTGTGTCAAAGTGTCATTTTGTCAGTGTTGTCCCATGAAAAGATATACTTAGTAAATATCTGCAGAAATGCGAGGGGTGTACTCACTTTTGTGATACACTGTACCATCGTGAAATATTTGCCACCCTCAAAAATGTCCTGTCCCATAAATAATTTTCTAGATCCGCCCCTGCCTTTGACACTGACCAGGATAGAAGTGTGTGGAAAATGTAGCAAACGATAATGAATTGGATCATTTACTTTATGGCATACGCATTTAATTAAGCTTGGAGTGGTGTTGATGTGTTTTGTTCGGTGCTTACAGGCACATAAATGCGGTAAGTTGTCATGCCAAAAAGCAGCAGGATCATTTTCCTTGTGAGGGTGGATTCAGGCTGGATTTAGAAATATGAAAAGCATCGTATGATTTTACCCGTGAAATCCCGCTTTTTAATAGATTATGCTGCCAAGAATAGTGGGGGAAAAAATTAATAAAAACATAGGTTTAATTAGTTACTGAATAAATACAGAGTTTTTTTTGCAATAGTATTTTAAGTTTTATCGATTTTTTTAATAACCTTTTTTTCTGAATAAGAATCATTTACAACTGCTACATTTGAACAGCTGCACAATCGGCTCAGATCACTTTCAAACTGCACAGTGTGATACTGACAGCTGTTTTTGAATATTTTATCAATTTCAGTAGACAGCATTTATAGTATTTTTCCCAACGGAGGCTAGTTGTTGAATTTACTCAGCTGCAAAGGGTTCGGAGTAAGTTTTTTTTGAGAGACAGCGAGAACAAAAAGTGGTATTTGGTATGTGGCAAATTGATTTTGCCATGTGGCTTTTTTTTTTTGCCATGTGGCACAATGTATTTTGGCATTTGGCATTTTTTGGCAGGTGGTATTTTTTGGCAGATGGCAAAATGGATTTTGCCATGTGGCATTTTTTTGGTAGGTGGCAAAATGGATTTTTCCATTTGGCATTTTTTTTGGTATGTGGCAAAATGGATTTCTGTAGATGTTTTTTTTTGGGGGGGGGTATGATGCAAAATGGGCTTGTATATGTGGCATTATTTATTTTTTTGGGGTATATGGCATTTTTGCAGGCAGGCCAAGCACGTCCATGCCATTGACGGCTATGCACGTCAAAATTTTCCATTCATTTTAAATGGCAGAAAAATGTGTAGTTGTGTGTGTAGGTCAAAAATCCACACGTTTTTCCACCATTTAAAATGAATGGAAAATTTTGGACGTGAATAGCCGTCAATAGCATCGCCGGACTTGGGTGCCAGTTGAATGTCAATGCGCTGTAATGCTAAGTGTATGGTCAAAAATCATAGGCACACATGTTTTTCTGCCATTTAAAATGAATGGAAAATTTGGATGTGTATAGCCGTCAATGGCGTGGACGTGCATGGCCTGCAAAAATGCCATCTCCCAAAAAAAAAAAAAAAAAAAAAAAAAAAAAAAAAAAAAAAAAAAAAAAATCCACATGCCAAAATCCATTTTGCCACATGGCAAAACAATGCCACATGCCAAAATCCATTTTGCCAAATGGCAAAACAATGCCACATGCCAAAATCCATTTTGCCAAATGGCAAAAAAATGCCACACGCCAAAATCCATTTTGCAACATTCCAAAAAAAAAAAAATGCCACATGCCAAAATACATTTTGCCACATACCGAAAAAATGCCACAGTGCAAAATCAATTTTGGCACATATCAAATACCGCTTTCTGTTCTCAGCCTTGCTGTTTTTTTTTTTTTTTTTTTTTTTTAAACTTGCTATTACGTCACTTGGACTTTAAAGTGCATATGACACAAGAAAGCACGTTTATTTCATATTATATACAATATTTTATGCTACTGAAGGAAATGGACCGCTTCGATGTGTGTGGAAATGATCGACATGACATCGGCGTCAGAGAATGAGATCATTTTCACTATACAGTCATACTATTGCATGGGGAAGGACTGCGGACTCAGCTGATTTTGCAGATTAATCAGTTTATTTTCCGTGTCACGCCAGCCCAATGTGCTGCAGGCTTTTGTTGCTACACCAGGGAGAGTGGTGTGAGCCTTTTTGGGTTTCCAAAAGATCATGTTCACCGCGAAGAATGGGCTGACCATCGAGGGACCATTGGACGGACAAGGAAGTAAGCTACGTGTTTTATATTATGTCAAATACTGGGATCATGGCACACGTTTTAATAAGGAGGTGGCTTGGGGAAAATGGATAAAAAGAATATCCTGTAAAAATATTGGAGTAGAGACTAAAGATGATTCCGATCGATCGGGTCCGATCACGTCATTTTCAAAGTATCGGAATCGGCAAAAAAATATCGGACATGCCTTTTTTTAATATACGTATATATATATATTTTAATTAAATCGTTTTCTAATTGTATTTAACGTTACAGACAAAATGTCTTAAACTCATCCAGAGTCTTTAGTTTTGGCTTAAAGTAGGGCTATCAAATTTATCGCATTAACGGCAGTAATTAATTTTTCAAAAATGAATCACGTTAAAATATTTAACGCAGTTAACGCATGTGCTGCACGGTCCACTCACACATTGTCGCGTTCACTCTATATTGGCACCGTTTTACCTATATATAGAGCTAAAAGGCAGCGTAAAATGAGTAGAGTGAATTTTGGCAGCCTTTGGAGCTTTTTTTTTTAATTGGCTAAAGCAGGGGTGGGCAAACCGGTCCTCGAGGGCCGCAGTGAGTCCTGGTCTTTGTTCCAACTGACCCAGCACAGATAGTTTAACCAATGCGGTTTCAGCAGAAATGAGAAGCACCTGACTGCAATTGACTGATTGCACTTGTAAAACAGCAGATTGGTGAAAAGGTGTCCTCTTAATGGGTTGCAACAAAAACCCGCACCCACTGCGGCCCTTTGTGGAATAGTTTGCCCACCCCTGGGCTAAAGCCTTACTATCCCTCTCTCAACAATTAGAAATACTGTGGGAAGCAATGTGGGGAAGAAAGGCCCGTTACACTCTCCCCCCGAAACCTCCCCGCCGATTCCTTCATGTAAGGACGCTAACGGCTGTGCCGTTGGCTCGAGCTTTATTGGCGCAGTGGTTACCGAACTTGCCTGCCGACTAGAATCATCGCGGCGCCCCATTTGTAATCCGAGTCTGTTCTGTGCTGCCCCGCATTCCGCTCCCACCTCTGACTAGGCTGGGACGCGAACCCGCGCGCCGTGACGATTCTAGTCGGCAGGCAAGTTCGGTAACCACTGCGCCAATAAAGCTCGAGCCAACGGCGCAGCCGTTAGCGTCCTTACATGAAGGAATTGGCGGGGAGGTTTCCACGTGCTACAACGGATACACTTTCTGTGTACCCGTTACACTTAGTAGTTGATCTTTTTCTTAACACCCTATGTTATTTCCCACCGCAGAGAAGATATATCAAATGGTGCCACTACGCACAGTCATGATTGTACTTCCCATCATGCATTTGGGCAGAACAGTTAAATGGCTACAGTATCATTTACTGAAAGCCCAACAAATACACTAGATGGCAATATTTAGTCACAATATACAAAGTCACATTTATCCTTTAAGAATTACAAGTCTTTCTATCCGTGGATCCCTCTCACAGAAAGAATGTTAATAATCTAAATGCCATCTTGAGGATTTATTGTCATAATAAACAAATACAGTACTTATGTACTGTATGTTGAATGTATATATTCGTCCGAGTTTTATTCATTTTTTTCTTAATGCATTGCCAAAATGTATATGATCGGGAAAAAATATCGGGAATGATTGGAATTGAATCGGGAGCAAAAAAAAAAAAAAAAAAGCAATCGGATCGGGAAATATCGGGATCGGCGGATACTCAAACTAAAACGATCGGGATCGGATCAGGAACAAAAAAACATGATCGGAACAACCCTAGTAGAGACGTATCGCGATATATCACCTTTTCCATATAATATCACACCATTACTGATGATAACAACACTGACCAACCAAACTAGGTACAGTACTAATGTTGTCATTTACTGACAACCAAAAACTGACAGTCCAGTAAATAGCATTAATGCAAATCTATAACATTTTCTGTTGCCAAATAGTTGTCACACCGCTGTGAAAGAACCGCTTGTCTCTAAGACAAAAAAGGCACCAAAACAGAGAAAAGATTTCTTGTTAGTAGAAGCTGAGCAAGAAGGTCAAAGATGTCTTGTTTGCTTTTAGTATCAAAAGTGGCATTTCTATCCTGATGTAGATGTTCAGCCGAATTATAAATCACCAAAACAAAGGGATTTCATGCTGTGAATACATAGTGCAACTACACTCAAGTCGCAAATTCCATCACTTCAAAAGGTATCATAACGAAACATCTCTAAAATGTAATAGAAAGAATCAGTCTTGCGACCAAATCAAATGAAAAGTATTTAACGGAACCTTGTATCAAGATTTGGAAGTTGTACACTTCAGAAAGGACAAACATTTTAGGGAAAAGTTTCACCAAACTAACTGAAACGAAAAACATTTCCTGTTTTTCATTTTCTGGAGGCTGTTTTCCGACAATATTTCCCAATTAAAACCACAACATTTCAGGCGGCAGCAGAGTTTCAAAGATGGGCTTGTGTGATGGCGCTTTGTTGCGTGTTGATAGGCTGCCAAAGCTCCAACAAACAAGGCCTTTTAAAACATATACACACTATGGGGCTTGATCTTGTGGTCGGATGCCCAAAATAATGATGGCTGCTCCACTGCGACGACTATTATCCTCTTGTGCACGATGACACCGGACCACCAAACTGTTCAGTGATCCTCCAAATTCACAACACTTGGATTGTGAACCAGACTAGAAAACAGGCAATCATTTTTCTTTTGTTTGAGGCCAAAAATGTGCAAAACTACCCAGTGGAAGCGGGCCCAGAAAGCTTCTTTTTTTCTCCAGGCTCTGGCTGCACATCAACTCAGCACCATTAAAAGCAGCAGGTAAGTAAAATGTGTGTGTATACAATAGGGCTGCAGCTATCGAATATTTTAGTAATTTTTTGTATTAGTATTTGTATTATTACTCAAACAGTCAAGATCCGATAACAAGTGACTGTGCGAAGGGTCCGGCGTCAGCTCTCCAGGTTCACATACTAATAGTAATCACGTCTGCTGAACGCCTCAGTGCGCCCGATGCGGCCGGGATAATCAATCTGACAGTCCAAATGGTCCGGGGCGGACCGTGCAAACCGGACGTTCTAAAAACCTGAAATTTAACGGTTAACGTTGGTTGACGTGGTCCTTAAAAGATAAATGTTAGTACGAGTTATAATCATTTGATATTAAAACCCCTCTTAATGTTTTCGTTTTAATACAATTTGTAAAATTTTAAATAAAAAAATAAACAAGTAGCTCGCCATTGTTGTTGACGTCGCAGGGCGGTGATGTCACATGGCCATGCTGCCGTACTTCACAGTGTCAATCTTTAACTGTGTAAGGTCAATCGGGTCCGATCATTTCATTTTCAAAGTATCGGAATCGGCAAAAAAATATCGGACATGTCTTTTTTTAATATATACATATTTTTTAATTAAATCGTTTTCTAATTGTATTTAACGTTACAGACATAATATGTTACACTCATCCAGAGTCTTTAGTTTAGGCTTAAGGTAAGGTTATCAGGTTTATCTCAATAATGGTGGTAATTAATTTTTTTTTTTTTTTAAATGCATCACGTTAAAATATTGAATGCAATTAATGCATGCGCTGCACGACACACTCACGCAGTGTCGCGCTCAATCTGTAATGGCGTCGTTTTACCTATATAGAGAGCTAAAAGGCAGCGTAAAATGAGTAGAGTGAATTTTGGCAGCCTTTGGAGCCTTTTTTCAATTGGCTAAAGCCTTATAATCCCTCTCCCTACGATTAGAAATATCGTGGGAAGCAATGTGGTGAAGCAAGGTAGTACTTGATCTTTTTCTTAACACCCTATGTTATTTCCCAATGCAGAGAAAATATATCAATTGGTAGCACTACGCACAATCATGGTTCCACTTCCCATCATGCATTTGGGCATGGCTACAGTATCAGTTACTGAAAGCTCAACAAATACACTAGATGGCAATATGTAGTCACAACATACAAAGTCACATTTGTCCTTTAAGAATTACAAGTCTTTCTATCCGTGGAGCCCTCTCACAGAAAGAATGTTAATAATGTAAATGCCATCTTGAGGATTTATTGTCATAACAAATACAGTACTTATGTACTGTATGTTGAATGTATATATTCGTCCGAGTTTTATTCATTTTTTTCTTAATGAATTGTCAAAATGTATATGATCGGGAAAATTTATCGGGAATGATTGGAATTGAATCGGGAGCAAAAAAAAGCAATCGGATTGGGAAATATCGAGATCGGGAGATACTCAAACTAAAACGATCGGGAGCAAAAAAAACATGATCGGAACAACCCTAGTGTAAGGTAGTGATTTAAATATACCACAAGGTGTCAATGGCGAGTTTTAAATTAAAAACAACAAGTAAGACTCCTGATAATGGCTCCCAGCAACATAGTTTGTATATTGTGACTAAATATTGCCATCCAGTGTATTTGTTGAACTAAATGAGTTGCTAAAATGTTTAGAGTTTGACTAAAGTCTATGTAAGTTTTACAGTATGTGCATTTTCTTTGTATAACTCGTACTATCTTTTAAGAACTACATGACCTTCTATCCATGGTTCCCTTTAACAAATACAATATGTTGTTTACAGTCAAAAAATGGGTCATCTTTAATGTGGAGTTGCTTGTTCTAATTAAAATATTTTGTGGGAAAAAAAACAATGCTGTATTGTTATGGTGCATTAATACAGTGCCTTGCAAAAGTATTCGGCCCCCTTGAATCTTGCAACCTTTCGCTACATTTCAGGCTTCAAACATAAAGATATGAAATTTAATTTTTTTCTCAAGAATCAACAACAAGTGGGACACAATCGTGAAGTGGAACAACATTTATTGGATAATTTAAACTTTTTTAACAAATAAAAAACTGAAAAGTGGGGCGTGCAATATTATTCGGCCCCTTTACTTTCAGTGCAGCAAACTCACTCCAGAAGTTCAGTGAGGATCTCTGAATGATCCAATGTTGTCCTAAATGACCGATGATGATAAATAGAATCCACCTGTGTGTAATCAAGTCTCCGTATAAATGCACCTGCTCTGTGATAGTCTCAGGGTTCTGTTTAAAGTGCAGAGAGCATTATGAAAACCAAGGAACACACCAGGCAGGTCCGAGATACTGTTGTGGAGAAGTTTAAAGCCGGATTTGGATACAAAAAGATTTCCCAAGCTTTAAACATCTCAAGGAGCACTGTGCAAGCCATCATATTGAAATGGAAGGAGCATCAGACCACTGCAAATCTACCAAGACCCGGCCATCCTTCCAAACTTTCTTCTCAAACAAGGAGAAAACTGATCAGAGATGCAGCCAAGAGGCCCATGATCACTCTGGATGAACTGCAGAGATCTACAGCTTAATGAGTAGATTGTTCTCTGACTGCATCCAGCAATTATACTGCGTTCCAAAAAAGTGGGATGTCGGACTTTTCCGACCTCCGAGTTGGAAAATATCATTGGAACGCCACTCGAACTGGTAGGTCCAAGTCGCGAAGTCGGAGAAAAAATAACTACCCCGACTTCCAAGTTGTTTCAATCTGACGTCACTGGACAAATTGGCGCTCATGAAAACGTATTGAATGATAACACAATAATGAAGTAAATCAAGTTTATTTGAGACACCATGTATTTTTTTCTCATACAGTGAATTATCTTTGTTGTGCTATGTTTTTATATTGACGATCAGCAAAGGATGTAACTAAAAAAAGGCAGTTTACAGTGTGGGCTATAACGCAGCCGTCGTTTTTCCTCTACTATTTGATCGCTTATAGGAAGGCAGGTTACCCGGAGGTCAAAATGTTTTTGGATGGCCAAAATAAAAAACACCTTGTCGCGATCAGCCATCTTTGTTGTTTACATTTGCTTGGAACGCTTTGAGATCGGAACTGGTACCATCCGAGTGGGATAAATCCGACTTCCCACTTCTCTGGAATGCAGCATTAGTTTATCACGTTATTGTGTATCTCTTGTCTGTGTGTGATTTCTCTGATAGCTTTTGTGATGGTAAAGCATTCAGCATAAAGTACAATCTAACAGTGAAAATTATAATATAACTGTTTAATGGCCCCAGCTATTTTTCTGTATGTGCTTAATTCTGTGTCGTTAGATCAATGCAGCTTTAATGTGTGTGTGTGTGGATTAAAAAATGCACTGGGAAAAAAAAACCTGAAACCTTGCAGTAAACACTTGTGTTGAGTAATTATGTCACAGCAGCCATTAACAGTAAGTTGTCTTTTTGAAGTGTACTGTTCAAGCTGTAAGTAATTTGTGTTACAATGACATGTTTGCACAGGCGTATTGATTTTGACAATGTACATTGTTCAAGCCATACAAGCTGTTTTAAATGTTCATACTTGAATTCTTATTGTTTACAATAAATTTTTGTATACTTAATGTTTAGACTGCATGTACAATTGTTAAATATATTAAATTGAAAGCTGGTAAATAAATCAACAAGAAACGGTTAATATGTATTTCTTGCATTGATTCAGATTTTCAAATTATATAACAGTCTGCTTGGGTGAATTTATCGTCATTTATCGTTATCGAGGTAAATCTGCTCAATTCATCGTGATATGTGCTTAAGGCCATATCGCCCAGCCCTAATACATATAACATACGGTACATAAGTACTGTATTTGTTTATTATAACATTAAATCAACGAGATGCCATTAACATTATTAAAGTCCTCTTAAAGCGATCCATGGATAGAAAAACTTGTAGTTCTTAAAAGATAAATGTTAGTACAAGTTATAGAATTTTTTAAATAAAACCCCTCTTCATGTTTTCATTTTATTAAAATTTGTAAAATTTTCAGTCAAAAAATAAACTAGTAGCTCGCCATTGTTGATGTCATTACACCATGCTCACTCCCGAAACCCATAAAATCATTTGGACCCAAGCGCCAGCAGAGGGCGCCAAACAACAAAAAAAAGGTAACAAGTAACAAGCTGACATTATACTGTTGTCATTTTAATCTGAGCGGGGCATATACGTTAATTGCGTCAAGTATTTTAACGTGATTAATTTAAAAAAATAATTACCGCCCGTTAACGCGATAATTTGACAGCCCTAATTACGATTAATTAATTTTTAAGCTGTAATTAACTCGATTAAAAATTTTAATCGTTTGACACCCCTAGAATAAATTGTCAACTTGTGTTTCGAAGCCTTTTCCCAGCTTTCAAAATGAAGTCACTGCAAGGGGTTTAGACGAATGCACGAAGTTTGGCCTTTTGGCAGGGTTGTCGGGGTTTCGACGGGTCGCTGGAGGTGGCCAGCGTGGGTCCGGCGGTTCGGCTGGCGGGATTCCAGCAGTCTGGTTCAAAGGTCAGATTCCTTCACACTGGGGTGGATCCGTTTTACGGAACTGGGCCGAAATTTGCAGTACATCTGGCCCATGTGCGCTCCACTTATATTTTGCTATCTGGGTTGAATCGTGTATCATATCGTGAGCTACCAAGAGGTTCCCACCCCTAAATATGACCAGGTAGAACATTCTAATGGTATATTAGGATAGCTCTAGCCATACAGGATGAGCATACATGCATAAGCAATGAGCTGGTAGTATAAATTCACTCACTTTCAGGCTATCATGTTTGCACATCCGCTCAACAACCTTTTCCTCCCCTTGCCCTTTCCTCTCATCCCCGCCATCCCATCCGCTGCCTTCATCTCCCCGGGGAACGCATGTATCCGTATAGAACCCTGGCAGGTGTTTGCTCATTCAGCTGACACAGTTTTATAATGAGAAAAGTGCAAATTTCTGAATATACATTCAGCCCGCCGACGTCTGGAAGCGACGACTCTCTTTTTCTTGTCAACAACTCATCAGGGGGACTTGACTCTGTTGGCCATGGACGGCGACGGAATGCATGCGAAAGAGCCGGCGCGGGCGGGAGAGTGATGCAAAAAGAATGTTTATTGAATAATGTAGATTTTCAATCACTGACGTTTCACCGCCCATGTTGCCTTTTCTGAGGCAAGGTGACGTTTTAGCAATGTTAAATCTGGTCAATGTCGGTATAGTAATCGGCCTGAGGAGATTATGTTTTCTTACAGTGACAGTTCATAGAAGTAGGTCAGTTTGAAGTTCAACAATTATTGATACATGAATATAAGCAACTTTCTTTTTTTGCTGTGAATTTTGTGTGTTTATCACTAGTAGACGTCCGTTCACATTCGTTCATTCGCTGCCATCCCTCCCATTTCAAACGGAACGGACGTCTATGGCCGTCAATGGCAGCCAATGAGTTAATTTTGGAGCATTTCAGGTCAATTTCTTGTTGCTTTTCGGTCACTTGCTATTGATTTGGGGGCATTTCTGAGTCACCTCCTGTTGATTTTGGGGGATTTACAGGTCACTTCCTCTTGACTTGGGTTACTGAACAGGAAGGGACTCAAGACTGTCCCCAAATGAATAGGAAGTGACCTGTAAATGTCCTAAAATGAACAGAAGTGCCTTATAAATGCACCCAAAACCAGGAAGACTGGCTGTGAATGCTCTGTTTCAGTTGGGATTGGACGTGTAGCGCCGCCAATGCCAACCAATGAGCTAACACAGACACCGTTGTAGTGGAAGATTTTGGTAGCAACCGCTTGGTATATTGATAAGTTCGATATATCATCAGTATCTCAATTTCAGAGGTTGCGCTAGACTTTTTCGTTGTCTGTCATTTTGACTGACAGTGTCATAAAAATCCAGTCGTAATCTATTTTTACCCGTCACTTAAATTTTAAAATGATAATAATGACATATTCAATAGTATTTAGTTTTCATTCATTTTTAATTAATATTCTGTCCGAACAAGCTTAACAGAGAATCCACACCGTGCCATCACACATCAAGCAGATGAATATGTAACTTTTTCTCCGCAGTGACAAAAACAGCTGACTGGGGCCCCAGTAGGTAGGCTACATATGGAACAATGAAATTAACAGTTCACCTGCTGTGGCCTGAACGCAGTCTCACACCTTCCTCCTGGTGCGCATGGACTTGAATTGCGTGCTCGCTTGTGCAGTCCCTCTTTTTTCACCTCTTTAATCAACACCATCGTCTTTTTGGGGCTTTTTGAAGAAACTTCGGACACTCTGTTGCCTTGACATTTTTCAGAGTAAGGCCAACGACATCATGCATCCAGAGAAAATAGCTAATTAATATGCTCACTCGCCACCCTGTGGTCTGGGGTGTGAATTGCAACCTGTCAAAATGACAGATGGACTTCAATTTTTTCCGTCACTGTTTTAAAAAAACGGTCAACAATGGAAAATATTCGGTTAACGCGACCCCTGCTCAATATATCAGTATTTCAATACACAGCATTGTTACACCGCTACTAAAGATAATAAAGGTACAGTGGTATGAAAAAGTATCTGAACCTTTTGGAATTTCACACATTTCTGCATAAAATCACCATCAAATGTGATGTTGTCAAAATCACACTGATGAAAAAAGAGTGTCTGCTTTAACTAAAACCACCCAAACATTTATAAGTTTTTGTATTTTAATGAGGATCGTATGCAAACAATGACAGAAGAATTGGCAGCAATAACTTCAACCAGACGCTTCCTGCAGCTGCAGATCAGCCTGGCACATCGATCAGGACTAATTTTGGCCCATTCTTCTTGACAAAACTGCTATAGTTCAGTCAGATTCCTGGGATGCCTGGCATGAATCGCTGTCTTTAGGTCATGCCACAGCATCTCAATGGGGTTCAAGTCTGGACTTGGCCACTCCAGAATGTGTATTTTGTTCTTCTGAAACCATTTACTTCTGTGTTTTGGATCATTGTCTTGTTTCAGGATCCATCTTCTTTTTACCTTCAACTGTATGATAGATGGCATCAGGTTTTCCTGCAAAACATCCTGATAAGCTTTTTAATTCATTCCCCCTTATTAAAGGTTGCAAGTTGTCCAGGCCCTGAAGCAGCAACACCCCCCAAATCATGATGCTCCCTCCACCATGCTTCATGGTGGTGATGAGGTGTTGATGTTGGTGAGCTGTTCCATTTTTCCTCCACACGTGATGTTGTGTGCTACTCCCAAACAATTCAACTTTGGTTTCATCAGTACACAAAATATTTTGCCAAAACTTCTGTGGAGTGTCCAAGTGCTTTTTGCGAACATTGAATGACCAACAATGTTTTTTTTTAGACAGCAGTGGCTTCCTCCGTGGAGTCCTCCCATAAACATCATTCTCGGCCATTGTTTTACGTACAGTTAATGTGTGCACAGAGATATTAGACTGTGCCAGTGATTTCTATAAGTCTTGAGCATACAGTTTAGGGTTCCTTTTTACATCTCTGAGTATTCCGCGCTGAACTGTTGGCATCATCTTTGGTGGACGCCCACTCCTTGGGAGAGAAGCAACAGTGGCAAACTCTCTCCATTTGCAGACAACTTTTCTGACTGTCGATTGATGAACATCCAGACTTTTAGAGATGGTTTTGTATCCTTTCCCAGCTTTATACAAACAGATCAGATAATGCTTCTCATCAAGACAATTCTTACCTGGTGTGTTTTAAAGTGGGCAGGGCAGCTTTAAACCACTCATCAGTGATTGGGCACACACCTGACTTAAAATGTTTGGTAAAAATTGTTTTCAAGTCTCCTTAGGCAAAGGGTTCACTTACTCATTTTCCTCCTTCTGTCATTGTTTGCATACTATCCTCGTTAAAATACGAAAACCTATAAATGTTTGAGTGGTTTTAGTTAAAGCAGACACTGTTTTTTCATCTGTGTGATTTTGACAAAGATCAGATCACATTTAATGGTTATTTTATGCAGAAATGTGAGAAATTCCAGAAGGTTCAGATAATTTTTTTATAGCACTGTAGATAGATTTGGACCATCAGCATCTGCACTTTTAAAAAACATTGTTGCTAAAAAAATAATTCTATTTGCCATAAGCACGTCTCTCACATTCATACCAAACAGGCTAAAAAAAAATCCAAATCGTTCATGCTCCCATCCCTCCATTTTCTATACTGTACGGCTTGTCCTCATTAGGAACACGGTGAACTAGTGACTAGCTCGGCTGACTCGAGGCAAAAAGGCAGACTTCATTTTCGAGTCACTCATCAGGCAGGGCACATATAGAGACAGCCAACAGATAACCATTCATAGTGTCTTCACACCATCATTTGGTAGGAACTGAACCCGTAGTCTTCATAGACTTTAGGCCAATGAGCCTCTATACATTGTTAGTTATCTACCGCCTAGATTGGCAACCACTTGGTGTCGGATCAGTACCTGGTCATGTGTGTTCAGTTTTGAAAATCCGGCACCTATGCCAAACATTTTACAGGTACAGGTAGTCCCCGGGTTATGCACGAGTTCCGTTCCTAATCTGGCGAGGTAACCCGAATTTCAGAGTAAATCGGAATTAACCCTTTAAGTACCCTTAAATAAACCCTAAATCTCAAAATAACTATCCAAAAACATGTACTATATGTCATCGTACTGTCCTTACCAAGACGCTGGAGCTAAATCCTAGCTAGACAGTGGGCTAAGATGTAATCTTACCCTGTCTCTCACTCGGCTACGCGACTTCTTCGTGTGCACATGCGCTCTTACTTACGGAAGTACTACCTGCTCTACACTTCCTGCGCCAAAATAAAGGCATGCATCACAAAACAAAGTCAACAATTTAATCAAATGCATATTTTACCAAAGGTTATACAATCATATTAATAAAATAAAGTAAAAAATAAGAGACCGTATTGGCCCGAATAAGACGGCCCTGATTATAAAACGACCCTTTTTTTTCAAAACTCAAGTTTGAAAAAAGACTTTTTGAACACTAAATTAATTTTTATACAGAAAATAATTACAGGACATCCGAAACAAATGATTAGAACAATATGTTTGAGAGAAAAAGCATGTTATTTTGCCTCATTCAAATCTTAATATCTGAAAATTTAAATATGTAAACTTAAGTGCAATCACATTCGTAAATGAATGGCTTCTTGTATTTGAAATGTAAATAAACCAGTCTATTATGATAAAACAACAAAATTGCAATAACTGCATTAACCATCAAAGTGAATCATAACTGTAACTATAGTCTGAAACAAATCTGAATAAGGAAAAACATTGCAACAAAATAATGCAAACTGGTTAAAATTGAGAGTTGCCGAGATCTGTCATGACAGAACATCGCTTCAATGATATCTGGCTCCATCTAGCGTTGTGAATGGGGAGAGTAGCTGAGATCTCTCATGACAGACCATCACTTCAATGATATCTGGCGCCATCTAGCGTCGTGAATGGGTATAATGTCTAGACCGCGAATATAAGACGAGCCCCTGTTTTTCAATCTTATTTCAATGCGAAAAACGCTGTCTTATATTTGGGCCAATACGGTACTATGAGGTACAATAAGGTACTGTTTACGCGAATATAAAAAAAAAAAAAAAAAACGACTGGAGACAAAATGGCGGACAAGACTGTCGTAATGTTCGGACTACCTGTATGTCAAACTCCCAAGTGATACATTAAAACTGTTCAGACCAAAAAGACACTCAGATTCCTGTTCTCTGTGTCTAAGCAACTGAACATGACAGGCAAATAAATCAATACACAAAAAAAGATATTGAAGCATTACTGTAATTTTCACACTAAAAGGTGCACCAGACGATAAGCCGCCACCCATCAAATTTGACACGAAAACGGCATTTGTTCATAAATAAGGCACAGTGGACTATATACAATTGACTATAAAATTGACTATACAATTGACTGCAAAGCTTCATTGCTTCAAGAAGCTTCATTTGGCCATCACTGCTCCCTTGTGGCAGAGAATCAACCTCTGCTGCCACCTGCTGTCAACCCTGTTGTTGTCCAACATGCCTCCTAGCATGCATTGCAGCGCTACAGATGTAAATAATAATCAAAATTCATGTTCTGTGCTACTTATTTTTTCAGTTACTGTTCCAGTTGTTTCATTAATTGCTAGTTATGGTATTTGGTAACACTATTTGATAGTGGTGCCATTATACTGTCATTAGACAATCATAATTATGACATGGCACTGTCATGAGCATTAATAAATGCTTATAACAGATGCTATTCAGTGTTATGCGGCAAATTATTTCACTTTTGAATAGGTGTAAAACATCCTAGTTGGACAAAAATGGAGTTAGGCGGCAAATTATGTCACTGACACTTAATGACATCTGTCATAAGCATTCAGTAATGCCCATGATAGTGTCATGTCATAATTATGACGGTCTTATGACATTCTTATGGCACCATTGTCAAAATAAAGTGGAACGGTAACTGAAGAAATAATTAGCATATAACATGAATTTTTATTGTTATTTACATCTGTAGCGCTGTAATGCATGCTAAGAGGCATGTTGGACACTAACAGCGTTGACTGCAGGTGCCAGCAGAGGTTGACTGCCCCCCCCCCCCCCCCCCCAAGGGAGCAGTGATGTCAAATGAAGCTTCTTATGACAGTATTATGACGCCACTGTAAAATAAAGTTTTACCTATTAATCAAAATAAATCAACAAATAGGCCACACTGGATTATAAACCATAGGGTTCAAAATGAAGGAAAAAAGTAGAGGCTTATAGTCTGAAAATTACGGTAATTTAAATCATTTTGAGTGTTGGCATTCTTTTAAAAGATGTGTAATAGTGTATTATAATATTCTACTTACAATATCATTTTTATATGAGCACATTGTGATTTAAGGTGCATTTAAATTTTGTAGAAAACAAAGACTGAAGTGTCTAACATGCTTCTGAAAGTTCTCCCACAAGAAAATAATAATGTCTGGGTCTAAAGGTACAAGCTAATTATATATTTTTTGCCCTCAGGTATTATTATTTTCACCTTGCAAACCATAAGTAGTTGGATCTCAAACTCCTTTTCACTTTGCATCGCTCAAGAAACTAAAGAGAAGCAGAGCCTTTTTTTAATTGCGATACGAAAACACGCCGGAAGGAAAAAAAAGCTTTTGTGTGAGAAAAGCTGCAGATTATACAATTCTGTATAAAGATGTGCAGACGGGGTGACAGAACGAGAAGACGGTGGCAGGTTGTTGAAGGTCAAAGAAAAAGTTTGCCTGTCTTTCACAGGTTATAACTGTGTCTGAAAGCTCTCATAAAATGCCTCCTTAATTCCTTGCCTTTATCCCACAGAGGCCCACATCCCCTTACCCTTTTCATATTTTTCCTATTCTCCTCATGTTTTATGACCCTTGTCTTGAAGAAAGGGGACTTGTAAAAGATCTTAAGAGATTTACGATTTACAGGCTAGTTTTTTTTTCCAATCAGAGTAAACACCTCAACAATATTTGGACCAATATGAAAGCATGCTTCAAAAAGTTTTCCTTTCCCTTCAAGATTGAGTTTTGAGGGAAACCTTTGCAATCGTTTTGACTTATTAAAAGGAAAAACATATTTTTTTATAGGGCTGTCAAAGTTATCGTGCTAACGGGCGGTAATTAATTTTTTTAATTAATCACGTTAAAATATTTGACGCAATTAACGCACATGCCCCGCTCAAACAGATTAAAATGACAGCACAGTGTCATGTCCACTTGTTACTTGTGTTTTTTTGTCACCCTCTGCTGGCGCTTGGGTGCGACTGATTTTATGGGTTTCAGCACCCATGAGCATTGTGTAATCATTGATGGTGAGCTACTAGTTTATTTTTTGATTGAAAATTTTGCATATGTTATTAAAACGAAAACATTAAGAGGGGTTTTAATATAAAATTTCTATAACTTGTACTAACATTTATCTTTTAAGAACTACAAGTCTTTCTATCCATGGATCGTTTTAACAGAATGTTAATATTGTTAATGTCATCTTGTTGATTTATTGTCATAATAAACAAATACAGTACTTATGGACTATATGTTGAATATATACACTCACCGGCCACTTTATTAGGTACACCTGTCCAACTGTTCGTTAACACTTAATTTCTAATCAGCCAATCACACGGCGGCAACTCAGTGCATTTAGGCATGTAGACATAGTTTAAGACAATCTCCTGCAGTTCAAACCAAGCAGCAGTACCGGGAAGAAAGGTGATTTGAGTGACTTTGAACTTGGCATGGTTGGCAGGGCTGGTCTGAGTATTTCAGAAACTGCTGATCTTGTTGATGCTAGAGGTCAGAGGAAAATGGCCAGACTGGTTCAAGCTGATAGAAAGGCAACAGTGACTCAAATAACCACCCGTTACAACCAAGATAGGCATAAGAGCATCTCTGAACGCACAGTACGTCGAACTTTGAGGCAGATGGGCTACAGCAGCAGAAGACCACGCCGGGTGCCACTCCTTTCAGCTATGAACGGGAAACTGAGGCTACATTTTGCACAAGCTCATCTAAATTGGACAATAGAAGATTGGAAAAACGTTGCCTGGTCTGATGAGTCTCGATTTCTGCTGCGACATTCGGATGGTAGTGTCAGAATTTGGCGTCAACAACATGAAAGCATGGATCCATCCTGCCTTGTATCAATGGTTCAGGCTGGTGGTGGTTATGTAATGGTGTGGGGAATATTTTCTTGGCACTCTTTGGGCCCCTTGGTACCAATTGAGCACCGCCACAGCCTACCTGAGTATTGTTGCTGACCATGTCCATCCCTTTATGACCACAATGTACCCAACTTCTGATGGCTACTTTCAGCAGGATAATGCGCCATGTCATAAAGCTGGAATCATCTCAGACTGGTTTCTTGAACATGACACTGAGTTCACTGGACTCAAATGGCCTCCACAGTCACCAGATCTCAATCCAATAGAGCATCTTTGGGATTTGGTGGAACGGGAGATTCGCATCATGGATGTGCAGCCAACAAATCTGCACCGACTGTGTGATGCCATCATGTCAATATGGACCAAACTCTCTGAGGAACGCTTCCAGCACCTTGTTGAATCTATGCCACGAAGAATTGAGGCAGTTCTGAAGGCAAAAGGAGGTCCAACCTGTTACTAGCATGGTGTACCTAATAAAGTGGCCAGTGAGTGTATATCCGTCTTGTGTCTTATCTTTCCATTCCAACAATCATTTACAGAAAAATATGGCATATTTTATAGATGGTTTGAATTGCGATTAATTACGATTAATTAATTTTTAAAGCTGTAATTAACTCGATTAAAAATTTTTAATCGTTTGACAGCCCTAGTTAAAATATTTGACGTATTTAACGCACATGCCCCGCTTGAACAGATTAAAGTGACAGCACAATGTCATGTCCATTTGTTACTTGTGTTTTTTAGTGTTTTGTCACCCTCTGCTGGCACTTTGGTGCGGCTCATTTTATGGGTTTCAGCACCATGAGCATTCTGTAATTATTGACATCAACAATGGCGAGCTACTAGTACATTTTTTGATTGAAAATTTTGCAAATGTTATTAAAACGAAAACATTAAGAGGGGTTTTAATATAAAATTTCTATAACTTATACTGAAACTTATCTTTTAAGAACTACACGTCTTTCTATCCATGAATCGCTTTAACAGAATGTTACTGTAATAATGTTAATGCCATCTTGTTGATTTATTGTTATAATAAACAAATACAGTACTTATATACAGTATGTTGAATGTATATATCCGTCTTGTGTCTTATCTTTCCATTCCAACAATAATTTACAGAAAAATGGCATATTTTATAGATGGTTTGAATTGCCATTAATTACAATTAATTAATTTTTAAGCTGTGATTAGCTCGATTAAAAATTTTAATCGTTTGACAGCCCTAATTTTTTACTTTATAATTGGCTTTGAAAACTATGGAGCCACTAAAGGGAGATTGACAGATATAAAATATATTTAGGCAATCTGGTGCGCACCAGAAACTATCTGATAAACATTAGTAGGGTGACCAAACGTCCTCCTTTGCCTGGACAAGTCCTCTTATTACGTGCTCTCCAGAGCGTCCGGCCAGGTTTCATAAATTCATGCAAATGTCCGTTTTTTATGATTTTTCACGGGACCGATTTGAAGGGGATCCCTCCGGCCGCTAGGGGGCAGCGCCTGCCCGCGTTGACGTGTTCTTGACCAAATACTTATTTTCCATCATAATTTGCAAATAAATTCTTTAAAAATCAGACAAAAAGATATTCTGGATTTTTTTTTCTCTCATTCTGTCTCTCATCGTTGAGGTACACCGATGAAGAAAATTACAGGCCTCTATCATCTTTTTAAGTGGGAGAACTGGTGCAATTGGTGGCTGACTAAATACTTTTTTGCCCCACTGTATATGTTTTTTTCCTTTTCATTGCGCATTTTTTGGCTGGTGCGACTTATACTCAGGTGCGACGTATAGCCCGAAAAACACGGTACTGACAAAAAAGTGAATAGAGTTTTGAAGAATTAAACTATTGTTAGCAGAGTACATTTAAGTGTCCAGCAAGTGCTTGTCTGAGTAAGTTCCGCTCTATTAATTATCAACACAAAGGTAATTTAACATTGCTTTGAAGGCTGGTCAATCCAAATTACAAGCAGTGTATCAAGGGGGCAGGCACTTCAAATTGAAAAAAAGCAATTAAACATTTTCCAAATGAAAGAAATGTGAGCATAAATGACATACTAAATATACAGTAGAGTCTTAATGTTCAGGACTCACTCCTACACAATACTTGCAAATAGTTCCTGGAAAAGTAATTATGCCTTGGTTTTCTATGCTATGGAGCAATGAAGATATTGTAATTATAGATCATACAAAAATGTCGCCTTCCACGAACTTAAGCTATTATCAAGTCCTGAGTTTCACGAAACCAAAAGGGCAATTTGTAAAAGGATATTGGCCTCTTTTGAGTGGTATAAAAGAGAGAATCCCTCTTGCCCAGCGCTCATCTGTCTCTTGCTGCCGAGGCGCAGATTAAGTCCCTCAGTGGTGTCGTGATGGGGAGGACAAAGTGCCTACTTTTGTGCCAATGACTTATTTGAAATTCAAACAACCCTTTGCAGTCGTCGGAGCGTTCAGCAAGGACGAGTGACAAGAGGAGTCTCTTGCATCCGTCTGAGTGTCTTGGAGGTGAACGAACGTCAGCTGTGACATTAAAAGCCACGGCGGCGGCGACCGCGAAAGCTCACAGGATTCGTGGAGGCGTCCGTAGCGAGAAAGCAAAATATAGCTTTCATGGAAGAACGATGTGACAATCTTTGTGCACTGAAGTAGATTTGTTAAATAAAACCCAACTGCAATTCTTTGAGTTCAAGGTCACTTTAAATTGTCGACTTCTAATCTCTATTTTCCCAGAATGTGATTCCCGCTGATTACCTTGTTGCTTCGTTTGAAGAAAAAAAAAAGCATCCTTAGAGTGCTTTTTTTTAAAAAAACTGTTTTTCTGAATGTTTGTTAGTTAGCAGGATTGTGAAAAGAAAACGGTTAGCTGTTTTTCATAGGCTCTTGGTGTTCATGAGGCACAAGAACTGTAATTTGGGGAATTTTGCTTTGAAAATGGCTGTCAGCGAATGTGTAAAATAGGGGTGTGACTAGAGGCGTGCAAAAAGATTCGAGAACGATTCACAAACATCCAAATTCCGATTATTGAATTATACCAGGTAAAGCGGAAATAAAACACAGTCAGCGCGGTCTTCGGGACGCAATGAGGAACGGACCGAGAGTAAATATCATGTGCAGCTAATGCCGCTAGGTAAAAACAAAACCACAATACCTGACTGCGGCCGTCAGGCGCTACAAACAGCGCCCAGTTGCTAGTTGCTACAAACATACATGAATAGGTTTACTATCCTCTTTCCCTCACTATCCACTCGCTCTCGCTATATGATTGGCCGAAGAGTCGAAATGCTCTCCCGTGAAGTGCCTGTTTAAAAATGTTCCCGTTGTTACTTCTTGCGTTCCCTTAAAAGTGCCCATTTAAAAAGGAAAAGCGATGGATGATACTACAAACAGAGCGTATTATTAACAAATGTTAAAAATTTATAATCATATAGCGAGAATAAGGAACGTCACTGACAAGCGCAGGCCCCCGCGAGTAGATAGTGAGGAGAATAGGATTAGGGTTGGGCATCGTTTGAAATTGAACGATTCCGGTTCCGATTCCGGTCCGATTCTTACAAGAGGCAGGGTCAAAAAAAAAAAAAAAAAAAAAAAAAAAGAGTCTGGGTCAAAAAATTTATAGTTTAAAAATTTATTAGATTATATTAATGTCTTAACTTCGATTTTTTTTTATTACTGTTTATGGATTTAAAATGTATTATTATTATTATTATTTTATTATTATTTAGTATTACTACAATTAATATGAAATTTTTGAATAATATGAACTTCTCACAGGGCTATTTTTAACTTGGATATAAATCTGTCTTTGAACTTGAATGCGATGAAGGAGTGCACTTTCACAAAGCTAAATTTTGCCATCTAGTGTATTTGTTGAGCTTTCATTAAATAATACTGCAGCCATTTAACTTCTGCCCAAATGCATGATGGGAAGTGCAACCATGACTGTGTGTAGGGGCACCAATTGATATATCTTTTCTGCGTTGGGAAAGAACATAGGGTGTTAAGAAAATGATCAAATACTATCTTTCTTCCCCACATTGCCTCCCACGTTATTTTTAATTGCTGAGAGAGGTATTGTAAGGGTTTAGCCACATAAAAAATGGCTTAAAGGCTGTCAAAATTCTCTCTACTCATTATACGCTGCCTTTTAGCGCTATCTATAGGTAAAACGGTGTCTTTACAGATTGAACGCAACAATGCGTGAGTGGGTCGTGCAGTGCATGCGTTAATTATTTAACGTGATAACTTAAAAAAAATTAATTACCGCTGTTAACGCAATAAATTGGACAGCCCTACTTTAAGCCAAAACTACTCTGGATGAGTGAAAGACATTTTGTCTGTAAAGATAAACACAATTAGAAAACGATTTAAATTAAAAAAAAAAAAATATATATATATATATATATATATATATATTAAAAAAAGGCATGTCCGATATTTTTTTGCTGATTCCGATACTTTGAAAATGACACGATCGAGATGCCGATCGATCGGGACGTCTTTAGTAAGCACCAATAATATCTCGTTAAAGTCACGGCATTTGTAATTTTCACGCCTCCAGATAGGGTTTTGCTGTTTAAAGAAATTTTTTTAAATGCCCTCCTGCTCAAAATTTTTCTTCCCCCATAAAATTGAGATTTTAAGCCTTCCAATGATGTATCACACATGCATATCAGACAAGTTTGAAATTTGGCCAAATTAGAAGTCTCAGAGCGGAACTTCAAGTCACCTGAGTGTTTTCTGCCAAATATTGAATACCCTAATTTTCGGACTATAAAGCCGCTACTTTTCTCCCTCATTTTGAATCCTGCGGCTTATAGTCCAGTGCGGCTTATTTGATGATTTATTTGGGTTTATAGGTAAAACTTTTTTTGAGAGCGGGATCATAAGACTGTCATGACAACGTCATAATTATGACATGACACTATCATGGGCATTACTGAATGCTTATGACGGATGTCAATATGTGTCATGTGGCATAATATGTCACTAACTCCATTTATGTCTAGCTCAGATCTTTTACGTCCATTCAAAAGTGAGATAATTTGCTGGATGACACTAACCGACATCTATTATAAGCATTCAATAATGCTTATGACAGTGTCATGTAATATTTATAACAGTATTATGGCACCACTATCCCAAAAAATGTTATTAAATACAATAGCTAGCAATTAATGAAACAACTGGAACAGTAACTGAAGAAATAATTAGCACAGAACATGAATTTTGATTGTTATTTACATCTGTAGTGCCGCAATGCATGCTAGGAGGAATGTTGGATGACAACAGTGTTGACAGCAGGTGGCAGCACAGGTTGACTGTCTCCCCCAAGGGAGCAGTGATGGCCAAATGAAGATTTTTTTAAACAATAAGGCATTGCAGCCAATTGGTTCAAAGCTTCATGGTGGTTCATTTGGTTTCATGACAGTCTTATAATGCCTTTGTCAAATGAAGTGTTAACAGTTAATATCTTTTGGTGGAAATATCCCATAATAAAATGAGGACAACTGCGGCTTATAGTCCAGTGCGGCTTATCTATGAACAATTGCCGTTTTCATGTCAAATTTGGTGGCTGGCGGCTTATAGTCAGGTGCGCCTCATAGTCCAGAAATTACGGTAATCAAAGTTCACTGTTAGTTCATTTTTACTTTGCACAGTTCACTATTTAGTTCATTTTTACTTTGCCATTTACCGTAGCGCCTTGTCAGGAAGCAGACATTGAGTGCTATTAAGTCTGCTAAAAAAAAAAGTCTGTAAAAAATGGATTTATATTTCTGATGAAGTCTTCTAAAGACAGTTGCTTCCGGTGTATCTTTATGAAAATATGATAGTCACCGATGCTATCAGAAGTCCTAAAATCACGATGAAAATACAAATATAATGAGAGTGTCACGCTTGTTGTCACAGGGGAAAAAAAATATAGTAACTAAGAAAACTATATACAAAAAGCCACAGCGGGGTTGAGTATTTGAGCAAAAGTATGCCTGCTCCTAATCCTCGTCTTCCTCCCAGCAGGCAGAAGCAACATTAATCTGCAAGCAACTGTGCTCACAGCCGTTTGCAGCTCAGACATCTTCTTACACTGCCAGCGGCACTTTGGAAACACTCAGCATCTCAGCGCGCCCATCAGCGTGTGCATGTGAAACGCCATGTCGGGCAAGACACATCACCCCCCCCCCCTCGCCAAGCACACACAAACACACATGAGGCAACCCACCCCCCAAAAAAATACCGCAATGCAATTGCGGGGTCTCAGTAGTAGCTCTACTGATAATAGGCGAGTCCTCGGGTGCTTTTTCCATTTCCAATCTGGCACAGCTCTGCATTGAAAATGCCACAGAATACACCCCTGAGCTCAACCCCCCCAGTGTGATATGGAATAACCCGCAGAGCGCATCAACTGTTGAATTTGATGCTTTTTTACGGCGGCTCTGACGGAAGCGGTCGGAAATTCGCTCATGTATGCGGCCGCTCAGACGTACGCGCGAACAAGAAAAGTGAGCCAGTGGGCAGAGAGACGGGGATAATGGAAGAAGTGTAAATCCCACACGTGCTTAATCCGGACACTTACAAGAGAGTGTGATTCATACTCTATTACACTCCACTAATGGTGCCGAGAGACACCGCGGCGCACAATCAGTCAGCAGACTTGAACCCGCAAAATAACATCCGTGAATCCTCTTCACGGGGATTTAAACTGAAGAGAGAGCAAAAGGTCAAAATAAAGCTTTTGTACTTATTAGCGATTAGAACAATGGCAGCTTCCGGCCACGCCCATGTCACCAGCAACGACATGTAGCTGAAAACCTTGGGTTTTCTGCTAAGAAATTTGAGGTTTTGAAGGGCAAACTGTGAGAAAGGTCGGACACTGATTAAATAGTGTGTACAATACGATACGATTTGCGATACAAAGCTCACGATAACGATGATCTGACGATATGGCGATACAAGGATTATCGATACATTGGTCAGAAAATCATTCTTGGATATTCTACAAACAACTAATAAACAGAAAAACAAGCTTCTGCTGTGAATTGGAATGAGTTTATCATTAGTAGACGTCCAATCCATTTGAACTGGGAGGGTGGCAGCGAATGAACGTTCGTTCATTCGCTGCCATCCCTCCCACTTCAAACGGATTGAACGTCTATGGCCAGTAGTGGCAGCCTATGCCAGGCAATGAGGTAATTTTGGGCCACCACGATATCCTACTGGATAAACCAGACATACTTGGAATTCGAGGCGTCGTTCTAAATTGGGTACGTAGCTACCTGGATAACCGGTCGCAATATGTAACAATTGATGGGTGCAAATCAACTAGACGTCAAGTCACATGCGGCGTGCCCCAAGGCTCCGTCCTGGGACCGAAACTATTCATCCTATACATAAAAGACTTATACAAAGCATCTGAACAACTAAAAATTGTACTTTTTGCAGACGACAGCAACATCTTTTGTTCAGGAAAGGACCTGAAAAGTCTCTCTAAGCAAATAAACGCAGAACGAGCAAAATTGCAAGAATGGTTCGACGCAAATCAATTATCCCTAAATCTCGGGAAAAACTAAATACATGCTATTTGGCAGAAAAGGCCTTAACGTGCACTTAAACATACAAATAAACAATGTTATGATACAATGTTCTGATTGTGTTTTTTGGTGCTTTGTCGCCCTCTGCTGGCACGTTGGTGCGACTGATTTTATGGGTTTCAGCACCATGAGCGTTCTGTGATTATTGACATCATCAATAGCGAGCTACTAGTTTATTTTTTGATTGAAAATTTTGCAAATGTTATTAAAATGAAAACATTAAGAGGGGTTTTAATATAAAATTTTTATAACTTGTACTAACATTTATCTTTTAAGAACTACAAGTCTTGCTATCCATGGATCGCTTTAACAGAATGTTGATGTTAATGCCATCTTGTTGATTTATTGTTATAATAAACAAATACAGTACTTATATACAGTATGTTGAATGCATATATCTGTCTTGTGTCTTGTCTTTCCATTCCAACAATAATTTACAGAAAAATATGGCCTATTTTAGAGATGGTTTGAATTGCGATTAATTAATTTTTAAGCTGTGATTAACTCGATTAAAATTTTTAATCGTTTGACAGCCCTATCTGGTTTCGAATGAACGAACATTCCCAGTCTAAATGGATTGGGAGTCGAGCACCGCCCATGCAGCCTTAGAGTTAACCTAGACACTATTATGGTGGGAGATTTTGGTAGCAACTTGTGGGTTCATTGACATTGGCACCTTTTCAAAACGATATCTCGATTCTTGGCAGGAGCATATCGATAACTTTTTGGGATACAAAGTATCACGGTATATCACCATTTCGATATTTTGTCTCACACCTAGTGTGTACCTACTTCGGTAAGCGAATGTATTTAAAAAACACACTGACAGTGCACCACATCTGATGTTGCGGTGTAATGTGATGCTGCGAGTACATCATCAGATGGAAGCTTTAGACGAACACTTACAAATGTTTTGTGGGTTATGTGGGTTACACAAGGGCGTAGGTTTGCATAGGGACGGAAGGGACATAACACAACCAAATTTTCAGGATGCTAAAATTGCCCCCAGCAACATTCAAGCAACCTATCGTGGTATGAAAAACTATCTGAACCTTTCGGAATTTCGCACATTTCTGCATAAATTCAACATCAAATGTGATCTGATTTTTGTCAAAATCACACAGATGAAAAAACAGTGTCTGCTTTAACTAAATACACCCAAACACTTATAGGTTTTTGGCTTTTAATAAGGATAGCATGCAAACAATGACAGAAGCGGGGAAAATAAGTAAGTCAACCTTCCCCCTAAGGAGACTTAAAGAGCAATTGAAACCAATGTTTACCAAACAATTTAAGTCAGGTGTGTGCCCAATCACTGATGAGTGGTTTAAAGCTGCCCTGCCCACTATAAAACACACACCTGGTAAAAATTGTCTTGATGAGAAGCACTGTCTAATGTGCATTATGGCTCGGTCAAAAGAGCTGTCTGATGACCTGCGATCAAGGATTGTTGATTCATATAAAGCTGGGAAAGAATACAAAACCATCTCTAAAAGTCTGGATGTTCATCAATCGACAGTCAGAGAAGTTGTCTACAAATGGAGAGAGTTTGGCACTGTTGCTTCTCTCCCAAGGAGTGTCCGTCCACCAAAGATGACGCCAAGAGTTCAGCGCAGAATACTCAGGGAGGTGAAGAGGAACCCTATCGTGTGTACAGAAATCACTGGCACAGTCCAATACGTATATGCACACATTAGCTATATGTAAAACAATGTCCAAGAATGGTGTTCATGGGAGGACTCCACGGAGGAAGCCATTGCTGTCTAAAAAAACATTGTCGCAATTTTAATGTTTGCAAAAAGGCACTTTGACACTCCACAGAGGTTTTGGGAAATATTTTGTGGACCGATGAAACCAAAGTTGAATTGTTTGGGAGTAACACACAACGTCATGTGTGGAGGAAAACGGAACAGCTCACCAACGTCAACACCTCATCCCCACTGTGAAGCATGGTGGAGGGAGCATCATGATTTGGGGCTGTTATGCTATTTCAGGGCCTGGAAAACTTGCAATCATTGATGGAAGAATGAATTCAAATGTTTATCAGGATGTTTTGAAGGAAAACTTGAGGCAGTCTGTCACACAGTTGAAGCCAAAAAGGTAATGGAAGCTGCAACAAGACAATGATTCAAAACAAAGAAGTAAATCAACTTCAGAGTAGTTTCAGAAGAACAAAATGGCCAAGTCAAAGTCCAGACTTGAACCTCATTGAGATGCTGTGACATGACCTAAAGACAGCGATTCATGCCAGACATCCCAGGAATCTGACTGAAGTACAGCGGTTTTGTAGAGAAGAATGGGCCAAGATTAATCCTCATCGATGTGCCAGACTGATCTGCAGCTACAGGAAGTGTCTGGTTGAAGTTATTGCTGCCAAAGAAGGGGCCACAAAATATTATATGTGATGGTTTATTACTTCTTTTCCTCCTTCTGTCATTGTTTGAATACTATCCTCATTAAAATATGAAAACCTATAAATGGGTGGTTTTAGTTAAAACAGACACAGTTTTTTCATCTGTGTGATTTTGAAAAAGACCAAATCACATTTGATGGTGATTTTATGCAGAAATGTGAGAAGTTCCGATACTTTTTCATACCACTGTACATAAACAGTAATACACATTTCTTCAGTGTTGTTCTTTATTTCCAAATATGTGAGAGTTGTACTCACTTCTAAATCACACACTATCAATATTTTAAAGCCATTATGATGAAGGAAAGCGAATAAAAGATTTAAAAGAAACAGATTACTGGTGTGCTTCGTAACCAAATTGAAGTTACTTCATTGTATTTGTTAATGTTGGTCGAAGATACAAACACTCCCCTCCCATATGGATTGTTGATTCGAATCAACTCACCCTTCTTGTCGCCGAAGAAGAGAGTTTGCTGTGCCGGGTTCGACCACTGGAGGGAGGTGTTGTCGTTGTACTCCACGCGACATGTCATGTTGGCCGTCCCGCCCTCTGTCACGGTGACATTCTGAACCAGGGGATGCTGACCGCTGATGCCTGCAACACAGAGACGAGAGCACATATGACACTTCATTCATTAATCACTGAGTCACATTATTCGAACAGACTACTGAGGTCGCCGGTTTGAAGAACATAAACAAATAATCATTTTGGCACGTAATGAATTGGTCAAGGGCTGCATTTAGAGTGAAGTGGCAACCCTGAAACCTTGCTAGATGGTGAAAAACAAATTAAAATCCCGCTCTCAGAGGACCTGTGAGCATGTGTGGGTGTTGCTATGACAAAAACACCAAAATGCGAGACAAGTCTGCTTTTAAATGTTACACTAGAATTGCAAAGTCAAGCTTTCAGCACCACGGAGAGCTCTGTGAGTATTCAGCACAACAGACAGTTACAGCTTGACTGCACATAAGACGCTTTATGTCCATGTATCTATTTTCGATACTGCTTCCTTATATATATATATCACAGTTCCCTATAGCATTAAAAGTTATTGATATGCGCTCAACTGTTTTGTTTTCGTCAACAATGACTATAACGAAAATATTTCGTCGACGAACATTTTTTCATGACAATGATGAGACGATAACGAGCTAAAAACGCGTCTTGGGAGACTGAAACATAACGTCACAAATGCCAGTTTTCATCTGATGAGACTAAAACGAGACGAAAATGTGCCATATTTTCCGTCACATGTTCGCAATGACTGACATTTTATGTGTAGTTAGCCTGCATCGTAACAGTGTCTGGTTGTGTCACTCATGTGACGTGTTGCGCCCCCCCCCAACTCACCCACAAGTGCCCTCTCTAGTCAGCCTGTTGCTTTTTTTTGAGACACACAATGTAAGAATTGTCTTCTTACAGTGGGACATATAAGTATTTAATCAACCACCAATTGTGCATGTTCTCCTACTTGAAAAGATTAGAAAGGCCTGTAATTGTCAACATGGGTAAACCATGAGAGACAGAATGTGGAAAAAAAACAGAAAATCACATTTTTGATTTTTAAAGAATTTATTTCCAAATTTGAGTGGAAAATAAGTATTTGGTCACCTACAAACAAGCAAGATTTCAGGCTGTCAAAGAGGTCTAATTTCTTCTAATGAGGTCTAACAAGGCTCCATTCGTTACCTGTATTAATGGCACCTGTTTTAACTCATTATCGGTATAAAAGACAGCTGTCCACATCCTCAGTCAGTCACACTCCAAACTCCACTATGGCCAAGACCAAAGAGCTGTCGAAGGACACCAGAAACAAAATCTTAGACCTACACCAGGCTGGGAAGACTGAATCTGCAATACGCAAAACGCTTGGTGTAAAGAAATTGTGGGACCAATTATTAGAAAATGGAAGACATACAAGTCCTGATAATCTCCCTCGATCTGGGGCTCCATGCAAGATCTCACCTTGGGCGTCAAATGATAACAAGAACGGTGAGCAAAAATCCCAGAACCACACGGGGGACCTAGTGAATGACCTACAGAGAGCTGAGACCACAGTAACAAAGGCTACTATCAGTAACACAATGTGCCGCCAGGGACTCAAATCCTGCACTGCCAGACGTGTCCCCCTGCTGAAGAAAGTACACGTCCGGGCCCGTCTGCGGTTCACTCGAGAGCATTTGGATGATTCAGAAGAGGATTGGGAGAATGTGTTATGGTCAGATGAAACCAAAATAGAACTTTTTGGTAGAAACACAGGTTCTCGTGTTTGGAGGACATAGAATACTGAATTGCATCCGAAGAACACTATACCCACTCTGAAGCATGGGGGTGGAAACATCATGCTTTGGGACTGTTTTTCTGCAAAGGGACCAGGACGACTGATATGTGTAAAGGAAAGAATGAATGGGCCATGTATCGAGAGATTTTGAGTGAAAATCTCCTTCCATCAGCAAGGGCATTGAAGATGAGACGTGGCTGGGTCTTTCAGCACGACAATGATCCCAAACACACAGCCAGGGTAACAAAGGAGTGGCTTCGTAAGAAGCATTTCAAGGTCCTGGAGTGGCCTAGCCAGTCTCCAGATCTCAACCCCATAGAAAATCTGTGGAGGGAGTTGAAAGTGCGTGTTGCCCAACGACAGCCTCAAAACATCACTGCTCTAGAGGAGAGCTGCATGGAGGAATGGGCCAAAATACCAGCAACAGTGTGTGAAAAGCTTGTGAAGAGTTACAGAAAACAATTGGCCTCCGTTTTTGCCAGCAAAGGGTACATAACAAAGTATTGAAATGAACTTTTGGTATTGACCAAATACTAAAACAATGTGATTTTCTGTTTTTTTTCCCCCCACATTCTGTCTCTCATGGTTGAGGTTTACCCATGTTGACAATTACAGGCCTCGCTAATATTTTCCAGTGGGAGAACTTGCACAATTAGTGGTTGACTAAATACTTATTTGCCCCACTGTATCTTGGCAAGAGAGAATATGCAATGTTGCTTTAGCCTTTTAAGTTCTGTGCTGAGTGATCCTCACACACCAAATGTAACTCATAGCGATAGTATAGCATTCATGTTCACGTTATCATTAGGCTATTGCTAATTTCGAGTGTCCTTTTAAACACCCCGACAACTTTTTAAAAATTTATTAAAACATTTTTTTTTTTTTTACGTAGTTTGTGGTGTCCAGGCGGGGGTATTTACCATAATTTTGGGAGTATAAGCTGCTACTTTGTCCCGTCCTTTTGAATCCTGTGGCTTAAATTCCAGCGTGGCTTATCTGTTGATTTATTTGGGTTAATAGGTAACACTTTATTTAACAGCGGCATCATAAGACTGTAATAAGACCAAATTAACCACCATGAAACTTTGAACCGATTGGCTGCAAAGTTTCATTGCTTCAACAAGCTTCATTTGGCCATCACTGTTCTTTTGGGGGAAACAGTCAACCTCTGCTGCCACCTGATGTCAACACTGTTGTCATCCAGCATGCCATGAGGATTTATTGTCATAATAAACAAATACAGTACTGTTGAATGTATATATTCGTCCGACTTTTATTCATTTTTTTTCTTAATGCATTGCCAAAATGTATATGATTGGGAAAAATTATCGGGAATGATTGGAATTGAATCGGGAGCAAAAAAAAGCATTCGGATCGGGAAATATCGGGATCGGCAGATACTCAAACTAAAACGATCGGGATCGGATCGGGAGCAAAAAAACATGATCGGAACAACCCTACTAAATATGCCTCAAACTATTCAAAAAAACAGCTCAAACAAAAACTTAGCTTATGTTGGTCTTAACAGGGAGCACCTGGATTCAGCCATGTGAAATGAGGCAGACTAGAAGGCAATGTATCCACCCAAATTAATAAAACTAAATGCAAACACTTTCAATATAAACCATTAAAACGCCACTTAAATTAAACGAATACTCGAAGCAGCAAAATTTAATTTGAATCTTTTTTTCTAATCGAATACTCGAGTTAATCGATTAATCCTTGCAGCACTAATCCAATTATTGGCTTAAAAATAGTTCACTGTTATTTTTATTATTTTGTTTGTTTTTTAAAGAGGAACCAACAGGTGGTCGCTACTAAAATCTTCCACAAGAATGATATCTACGTTAGCTCACTAGCTGCCATTGACAGTGCAAGACATCCAATTCGTTGTGACTGGATTGGACATTTAGCGCCGTCAATGGCACTGACACCAGAGCGTTAATTCTTCAGATCTGCATTCACTTTTTGTCTGTTCTGAATCACCAACCTTTACGTGCTTATTAGTATGTGTGCATTCTAAGGGAGGGAACAAGTAAATAAAAATAACCATAAATCTATCTCTGTTCCCATCCCCAGAGGATGGGCTTTAAAGCCTGTGTGAATAAAGGCTTAGGTTAGGGAGATTATTCATCCCTGACTTAACTCTCATTTTAACCCCCCCGGGAGAGGATCATCAAGTCAAAAAAAAATACACATTGGGTAAATAAATTGAAAAAATAGCACATTCAAAAAGTGATTCAAAGTCATTCCCAGTCAAATACTTTCATTGAGAGCCCAGGTATGATGCAGTAAACAAATGCATAAATTGAGCTTGTGCGAGGAAAGTGGAGAGGATGAGGGGGAATATTGGGAGGAGGTGAAGGAGGAAAGGAGACGAGGGTAAGTCAAAGAGCACGGGTCATTTCCAGTGTTGATTAAGGCCTCCCAAGGTTAATCATGCACGGAAGAGATAGAGAGGCAAGACGAGGAGGAGGCAAATGGATCGGAGCTTTGGGAGGAGAGAAATATGTTTTATTCATGGAAGTTTTGCATGAAGCGTGCTCTGCCCCGTGATTTAGCAGCTACCCGCCGCTGTCCTTGTGCTCTTTATTGCTTCCTCTTTTTCACATCACTTACTTTTTGCCTCATTTTTCCCCAACTTACGCCGAAGGGCTGCCCATACATACAGTTATGCCCGATGGGATAGAGTTTATTTCCTCTGCACAAAAGGAGAGTAATCGTCAACTTTCTGAATTGATAGCTGTCTGAGATGTTTTGAGGAAGGTCCGGCTGGAGGTATGAGTCAAAAACTGTTGCGTTTCAAGCTAGTAGCAATAGCGCGATGTTGAAAAGTTGACTTTCTTCATAACAGAAACTTTTAGGAACATGTCAACATCATGTTGCATTAAAACTAAGTGTAGGGTTGTTCTGATCATGTTTTTTTGCTCCCGATCCAATCTCGATCGTTTCAGTTTGAGTATTTGCCGATCCTGATATTTCCCGATCCGATTGCTTTTTTTTTTTGCTCCCGATTCAGTTCCAATCATTCCCAATCATTTTTCCCGATCATATACATTTTGGCAAAGCATTAAGTAAAAAATGAATAAAACTCGGACGAATATATAAATTCAACATACAGTACATAAGTACTGTATTTGTTTATTATGACAATCAATCCTCAAGATGGCATTTACATTATTAACATTCTTTCTGTGAGAGGGATCCACGGATAGAAAGACTTGTAATTCTTAAAGGATAAACGTGACTTTGTATATTGTGACTAAATATTGCCATCTAGTGTATTTGTTGATCTTTCAGTAAATGATACTGCAGCCATTTAACTTCTGCCCAAATGCATGATGGGAAGTGCAACCATGACTTTGCGTAGGGGCACCAATTCAGGGTTCCCCCAGAATTGATAAATCTAAATTCAAGACTTTTAAGACCTTTTTTAATGTCATTTCAACTGAAAATTAATACTTTTCTCGCACCCATTATTTAGATAATATTGAATCATATTAAAAAAATACAGCACTGAACATCAAATTTAACCTCAATTACTAAGTGTGTTTGACAAAAGAATGCACATTTATTGAAGATACAATTAAAACAAAAAGTTTCGTGCCACAGACCGGCCCTCTTTATGTCATGACCTACCTTATTAAAATATTGTAATAATAATCGTGCTGTCAAGCGATTAATTTTTTAAAATCACGACTTATCGCATGCTGTCAATAGTAAACTTGGGATTTTTTAAAATGCATAAATAATATATTTCAATTTCTAAATACACCTATTAGCACAGGAGTTCATCAAATTTAAGCCTCATTAGAAACAAGAAAAGAGTTTTCCTTTACACTTGTAAAGATGAATTAAATATTAATTTTCCCCAAATAACTTGTAAAAAGGGAGGCACAGAGGAAGAGCATGTCTACTGACAGTTCTGAGGTCAAGGGCTCAAGCGCAGGTTCTGTATGAAGTTACCGTTTTATTTTTGGGGTACTAGCTATAATTTTATCTTATATTAGACTGACTTTTTAAAGAATGAGGAACCTTTTGCAGGTGTTTTGAATTACACATGTGGCAAGTGTGTACAAAACTGAAGCTTTTCATCATATTCATTTTTTTTTTTTTTTTTTGGTTTGTGGTAAATGCAAATTGACATACTCAATTTTGTTGGTTTAATCTACCAAAATAAAACAACTTTTACTTGATATTCAGAATTTTGGGGACATACTGTATATAGTTTAAATAAATAAAAAATTAATATAATATATCATTACTTATGAGTGTTTTCATATTATTCATGACATAAAATTACCGCAATTAAATGTGAAAGATTGAATGATTGATTGAAAGAATAATTGAACTCACCAAAACGGCTGTCTCCCAATGCGCTTATACAGTTCAGACACCTGTGTATTTCAGGGTAGTTCACGCTCATCAGTCCACCTCAGAGTGCAATGTTTTGGGTTACAATGCCCAACTTATGTTTTTCCTAAGAACATGGATTTCACCCCAATCCTCCGTCTTTGTGCCCAAAAATAGTGCCTGGAGCCTCCATGGTGGAAGTTTTAGTGGTGCTCTCATTAAAATTATTTCATTCTGCATGTTCATTTACGGTTTATCGCTGTACTTTTATCCAAACATGCTCAAAAACAACGATACTGGGTCACGCCAACAGCCAGTCTCCGTAAGTCAAAACGTGCATTAATATTATACAATTTTAAATCAATGGCATAAATATATCTGTTTCTAATAACATATTTTAGTAAAAGAGAAGTCTTTATGTCCGAGGTTCCCTTTAAATACCTCGAAAGACCCTCGAAAAAAAAAAAAAAAAAACTATCCAAAAATACGTATTATACATCATTGTACTGTCCTCGCCAAGACATTGGAGGTAAGACCTAGCTAACCAGCGCGATAAGCCCCAAATGACGACGATATACGTCCGTGTGGTTTGCTCACTTTATTCAGCTGCTCATGACATCAACACTTGCAGAATGCAACTAAAATAAAAAAGAAATTAAATCAGTTTCATCTTCAATAACAGCAATTCAAATTGCATTTACAAATAGCTGCTGATATAGCAATAACAAACAATTAGCATGTATCAGTTAGCGTTCGCACATTAGGGGTGTGACAAATTATCAAAATAATGACACATGTACTTTACGGACTTGAAAGAAGGTTGAAAGTTCTCTCAAAAATGCCTGCAAAGTTAATAAACTTTTTATGATGTTTTTTTTTTTTTTTTTTTTTTTTTGATACAGGAATAGATTATTGCTGCTTCTGTTATTTCCTGTGGGAAAAATTGCTTTAAAATCCGGCTGTGCTTTTATTACTGTGGGTTTTTTGCCCGTGTGCAATGTCCTCGTTCCACTAGGGTATTCTTTTCGGAGATCGTGGAAACATTAACATACCACTTCCAGAAAATCGCCACTTTTTTTTTTTTTTTTTTTAACCAAGGAAATAATTAAAATAATAATTACAAAAATAAAACTTGGATGTTTCCTTAAGTTCTGCAAAGGAGGGTGAAGTTTTATTTAGATTACCGTATTTTTTGGTCTCTAAGTCACACCTATGCCGCACTAGCCAAAAAAATTTGCAATGAAGAGTGAAAAAACATCCCAGATTGCAGATCGACGTAAAATAAATGTTGATTTTCCATCAAAAATGATCAATATCATTGACATTGGAATTTTCAACAATAAAAAATGTTGAATCAACATTGCAAATACCCATGACACCTGACAGTGACATTGAAACAACGTTGTTCTTCTATGGTAAGTCAGGCGATGGTTGGGTTAACATTGTTTAATAGTTGGTGAACTAATGTTGACAAATAGTTGATTTTTGATTGACCGGTAAATATGATTGAAAAGTCAAATAATGGATGAGCAGGAGTTATGGTCAAAAAATAGTTGTGTTTGTGGTTGACTGGAAAGACAGCAAATCACCTCGAAAGAACTCCACTAGAAACGCCTCATTTAAGGATTGCCATATTTAAAGGTAAGCCTGTTGCTCTTCTTCAGGGCCTTTATCAGCAATGATGTTTTATGGTAGAATGAACCGCATTTGTCATCAAAGTTGTATATAAAACTGTTTGCCTGACACAGGGGTCGCGTTAACCGAATATTTTCTGTCGTTGACAGTTTTTTTAAAACGGTGACGGAAAAAATTGAAGTCCATCTGTCATTTTGGCAGGTTGCAATTCACACCCCAGACCACAGGGTGGCGAGTGAGCATATTAATTAGCTATTGTCTCTCTTGATGCATGATGTCGTTGGCCTTACTCGGAAAAATGTCAAGGCAACTGAGTGTTTGCCTGGCACGGCCAGACTGTTCTCCCTGTATTTTTCAAACACTGAGAGAAAAGTCTGGGACCGAGCCCATTAACGGCCTCTCGAGTAGGTACAAAATCAATCGATAAATCAGATTTGTTTATTTGCGTGACGTGTTCTTCACGAGCAACGTCACTCTTGAGCGCCGAAAGTCGTCTCCACAGCAACACGGATGGCGAACGAGAGAGCCGAGAACATGTTCCAATCCGCGGTAAATTCAGTTTTAAATGAGCTAAAACACATCGACACGAGTCATTGACAACAGTCTGTCTCGCGCTAGACATGTTGAATAAACTCCGCTCTAATCGTATGTTTACTTCCGCACGCAAGTCCCTCGTCCTGCCCTCGTCGCTTTGCTAACAGCACGTCTGCCCGTCGCTGATTGGTGCACTCCGCTGTCTGTTTTCCTCTTGTTAAGCTTGTTCGGACAGAATATTGATTACAAATGAATGAAAACTAAATACAATTGAATATGTCATTATTATCATTTTAAAAATGTAAGTGACGGGTAAAAATAGATTATGACCGGATTTTTATGACACTGTCAGTCAAATTGACAGACAACGAAAAAGTCTAGCGCAACCTCTGGCCTGACATGACAAAGTTGCCGAAATAGTAAGAAACGGTGCATTTGCTGTGATTGGCATAGCAAGCTAAGACCTACGTAGCCTGGATGTTAGCTAAGTAGAATTTACTTTCGGCGAAATTGTAATTGTTTTTCCCAATTAAAGTGCTAAAATACCTAAACACAGTGGTACCTCGACATACGATCGCTTCGACACACTATCTATTCGACATCCAAGGTAAAATTTGACTCGCTATTTGTTTCTACATCCGACAACATGCTTGAAATACGACGACATAACGGCACCGCAGACGAACGCACGGCGGATTTTCTTGTGTGAGAAATCAACACAGGTTTCAAAAAAGGTGGTACTAGAGCCGGGTGGTATACCAAAAATTTACCGTTACCGGAATTCTTCATGATGACCGACGTCATTTTGACCATGTCGGTAAATTTGGTAATTTAATAAAACAAGAAAACATAGTCTTTTCATTCCACTTTGACTCTGTGTTATTCAGCTATGTCCATTCCCCTTTAAGAAAGCAGTCAGTGTGCTTACGTATGAAATCACGCTGTTATCAAGATTAATCATGAAGTACAATCCAACAGTGAAACCAACAATATGACCATTCAATGGCCACATTTATTTTTCTGTATGTGCTTGCTTTATTCTGTGTCATTACTGCCATCATTAAATCTGAAATGTTTAATTGGCATAAGAGCAAGCTTTAATGTGTGTGTGGGGGGGTGCATGTGTGTGTGCATTGATTAGGAAAGTGCTCTGGAAAAAAAACGAAACCTTGAAGTAAACACTTCTGTTGAGTAATTATGTCACAGCAGCTATTAACAATAAGTTGTCCGTTTGAAGTGTTTTGTTCAAGCTGTAAGTCATTTGTGTTACAATGACATGTTTGCACAGTTCGTATTGATTTTTATAATGTTGTACATTGTACAAGTCATTACAAGCTGTTATAAATGTTCATACTTGAATTCTTTTTGTTTAGAAGAAATTTGTATATACTTAATGTTTAGACTGCATGTACAGTTGTCAAATATGTTAAACTAAAAGCTGTTAAATATATCGAGAAGCGGTTAATTTGTATTTCAGGCATTGATTCAGATTTTCAAATTATATCCATTTGGGCGAATTTATCGTCATTTATCGTTATTGAGGTAAATCTGTTAAATTACCGCGATACGTACTTAAGGCCACATCGCCCAGCCCTAGTTGGTACAGGTGATGAAACAAGGAAAAAAGTGACGCTTACCTTCTAAATGAAGATGCAAATTATAGAAAAATATGAGCGTGGCGTGTGCTTCCGTGAACTGACTCAACGATACATCTCCACGGTCCTGCGTGTGCTTCCATGAACTGACTCAACTATACATCTCCACGGTCCTCCTCCGACCACTGTTCGCCAGTCTTTATAAGTTAAGCTGACAATTATAATAGTAGTAACATCGCCAAAGAAATTGCCAGCTTCGTCACGTTTTTATTAACTTATTCAACGCAAAATGCCTCCTGACCGCCAAAGTTGACGGTGTTCTCAAGAAAACATTGAAAGTGAAACTCTCAAGCTCACCGCTCTCGGGAGCGGTGCGTTCAGGTACAGCAAAAAAAACGTCTGCCACATTAGAAGCCAATTCGTTACATTATTACAGGAGTTATTATTATTATTATTATATTATTCCGATTTTTATTTATAATTTATTTGTTTTGCTACGTGTAATTGCCATCTGTAATAGTACCAGCAGTATTTATTAAGGATTTAGTGTAGGTTTTTGGGCTGTGGAACGAATTAATGGAACTATAATGTATTCCTATGGGAAAATCCCGCTTGACATACGACCTTTTCGACTTACAAACAAGGTCCTGGAACGAATTAACTACATATGTAGAGGCACCACTTTTACGCAATCGAGCCTTGTCTAAATTAATATATTGAACACCAAGACAGTGCGGTCATTTTTCCGTCGTAGCTAGCTAACTAGCTAGCTCCGTTCCCACATGTAGCCCTAATTTGGTTTGAGATTGGTTGAGAAACTCACTTCACCACAAAATACTGAAGTATGTTAAACTAATCCATGATACCTGCTTGAAATCCTTGGTTTGAATTAACGGTTAATGCCGTTTTGTTTGTAGTCTTCAAATTCACTGAACAGGCAGATTGGAATTGACAGGTCAGAATATCCATCCGCTTCTGTTGTGCAGTAGCGGCTACAACGCTACGCAATGCCCCAGACCGCGTTTGTGGCAAGGGTAGCAGTAAAGCTCGTCAGACTGAGGAGGAGGCTTAAGTTTGAAATAAGATTACTGAGCGTTAAGGAAGTTTTCTGTTGTCCTGATTCAATTAAAAATAATTTGAGATCTAGTTTCAAGTTTTTATTATTTTATCTATTATCAAATAGCAGATTCATGGTGCACTAAGCCTCCGAACTATTTTTAATTTGTCTGTTTTACCCTGGAAACCCCCGTTTACGGCGTTGCGCAACCACTTTTGTTTCAATCCAGCCATAAAATAAGGTAAGTAATTATATTTATTATTCAAAATGTCATTTTTGCTTAGAATCATTAATTGATGTCTAATATTTAGTTTAAGGAAAAAAAAAAAAAAAAAAAAACTTTAAAAATCTATTTACTCACATATTTTAAACTTTAAGACAAATTACTGGTACATCACAATGAAAAATTTGGCGTCTGTAAATAAGTCACTGATATCTACCTCATAACTGTCGCTTAATTGTATTTTTTTGTTTTGTTTTGTTACTGTCACATTTTCCCCGATGTGTTAGATGATAAATAATCGATCCAAACGAAGAAAAATTGAAAAATAACTTTTGAAAGGGTAAATATATGAAAAATAAATTCTTGACCACTCCTGGGTTTCAACAAATCAACAAATCTTAGCTGGCTTTTACATTCCTAACCATAAAAAGGGACAAATTCTGCAGCAGGATGGTGCTCCATCGCATACTTCAATTTCTACCTCAAAGTTCCTCAAGGCAAAGAGGATCAAGATCCTCCAGGACTGGCCAGCCCAGTCACCAGACATGAACACAATGAAAGAGGAAGCATGGAAGACGAAACCCAAGAATATTGATGAACTCTGATGTTCCTGATGACTTCATCAATAAATTGTATGAATCCTTGCCGAACCGCATGGATGAGGTCCTTCAAGCCCATGGAAGTCATACAAAATACTAAATTTGGATCTCACAGCACCACTACTTAATCCGCTTATGTTATGTAACATATTTTTATATTTGAAGTACATTTTTTGTTCAATTTTCACACTTCTTTCTGTAGGCGACAAAAATTTTGTCTTGCCAAAATTTGACCTTTATGTCGTCATTAAATGATAAATCTTTTTCAGTGAAACAAATATATTTTTTTACATTCAACATCCTTTGGGAGGGTCTTAGCTTTCAGATGAGCCAATTCTGAAACCAATTGAATAATTAAAAGTCAGGTTATTAGCAATTGTTTCTACAAAAATGGATAAGCGACAAGACTTGCGTCAGGGACTGCATGTCCCACCCCTGTGAGAAAAACTGTGACTTATAGTCCGAAAAATACAGTAAACGATTACATGAAAATGAAAATGGCAATAACACGGGAGAGGTTTTTTTAAATTACAAAAGAATTGGTGAAAGTCTAAATTTGCTATCATAGGCAAGGAATGGACGCTAGCTCCTGCGAACCATCAGGTGACAAATGGCCCACTTTTGCAACAGTCATTATTAAAAACACCCTCGCCCTCCATTCCCCCCCACACACAAGGTTGCGCACACCAACGAGGGGGCCCAATGACATTCAGGAACCTCTCTGGATGAATGTTCCACTGGGACGGAAAGGGCCAAAGGCGCCGCCATGATGGTTGTATTAGAACAATGAAGTACTTTGTGTGCATAATTGACCAGTGGAGGAGCTTCTTTGGTTTTCCCTTCTGGCCACCCAGACCTGATTTAAATGTATCTCCTGAGGAAAAGAGGCAGCTGCTCTCCCCTGATTTCCATGTCTAATTTTAGATCTTCTCTTCAACTCGGAGCTTTCCCCTACTTTCTTTTCCAGTTCACACGCGTGCCGCTCAATTCCCTCGTTCGTCCTATCCCCGGCTGGGCGCGCATTTTCACTCGGAGTTGATCCCCCGAAGGGTGCATTTCCACATTCTTTTATATCCTCTCTGCTTTTTTCCCCCCATTTATCTTGATCTTTCCACCGTTCGAGCTCTCCATTGTGCATGGGAAGAGCACATGGTGGGGGGTTGAGTTTAATTGCCCTCCAATCTGAATGACATGCCAACTCTGAAGCGGCTTCCTCATCTGCATGACATTAGCATGTGATGCAATGGGGAAATTAGCTTCTCTTCATTTAATTTGAACGACATCTTTCCAGACGAAGCGGTGAAAGTTAACACTGGCTCTGATCAAATGGTGAATTATGCTTTAATAAAATGAAAAATGCTAAGTAATTTTCACCCCCTCTGTTTTAATCCCAATGAAGCTGAATGTTGGAAAGAAAGGATTCATCAACATCTTCCTCATTCAACCATTAACGGTGCATGTTCGCCGAACAATCAAGGCAGGCTGCAGTGCTTTCCCGACAATCATTTGGACTTGTGCCTCCCAACCACTCATTACAGTCAAACCAGCACTCGCAATCAATACTGCCCCCAGATTTATTACGTTACTAGCAGTATGGCCCGGCGTTGCTGGCGTTTGTGTAACGTGAAAGCAATACAACTGAATAGCAGATAAAAAATACATTCCTTAGAGTTGCAGCTGTAATGTAGAAATAGTAAAAGAACATTACAAAGGGATTAATGCACAATCGCATTTCCATCACTGTGTACAGTATTGTGGCAAGCAACGTGAAGAAGAACGAGGTAGACAGCACTGTTATTGAACAGAAAACACCAGATCATGACAACGGCAACCACCACTCTCAGTCATGGTTTCCGTATCTACCCATGAACCATTGCGGGCGTAACACATAAGAACAAACAGTCGCCACAGTATGAATTTCTAGTCGGAATAAGTGCCTAAGTATTATTCCGGGAAATTGTACATTTAAAACTAGAATGCTATGCAGTACTCAAATCTACAATGTATCATCATACCACATTTAAAAAATTTGTACATGAAACCATTTGAAAGGCAACTGTGACATTGCAATCGTAAATCGCAATGTCGCAAATCACATGTCTTTTGCCCAATAAACGATTTTCTATGCAAATTTTTCCATCCATCCATCCATCCATCCATCATCTACATCGTCTTCCCTCTCCCCATCCACTTCAACCAGCTCCTCCGGTGGGATCCCAAGGCGTTCCCAGGCCAGCCAAGAGACATAGTCTCTCTAGCATGTCCTGGGTCCGTCCGTCCATCCATCATCTACAGTATACCGTCTTCCCTCTCCCCAGCCTCTTCAACCAGCTCCTCTGGTGGGATCCCAAGGCGTTCCCAGGCCAGCCAAGAGACATAGTCTCTCCAGCATGTCCTGGGTCCGTCCATCCGTCCATCCATCATCTACAGCTTAATGTCTTCCCTCTCCCCAGCCACTTCAACCAGCTCCTCCGGTGGGATCCCAAGGCCTTCCCAGGCCAGCCAAGAGACACAGTCTCTCCAGCATGTCCTGGGTCTGTCCGTCCGTCCGTCCGTCCATCCATCCATACATCAACTACAGCTTACCGACTTCCCTCTCCCAAGCCACTTCAACCAGCTCCTCCGGTGGGATCCCAAGGCGTTCCCAGGCCAACCAAGAGACATAGTCCCCCCAGCATGTCCTGGGTCCGTCCGTCCGTCCGTCTGTCCATCCATCCATCATCTACAGCTTACCGTCTTCCCTCTCCCCAGCCACTTCAACCAGCTCCTCCGGTGGGATCCCAAGGCGTTCCCAGGCCAACCATGAGACATAGTCTCTCCAGCATGTCCTGGGTCCGTCCGTCCATCCATCCATCATCTACAGCTTACCATCTTCCCTCTCCCCAGCCACTTCAACCAGCTCCTCCGGTGGGATCCCAAGGCCTTCCCAGGCCAGCCAAGAGACACAGTCTCTCCAGCATGTCCTGGGTCTGTCCGTCCGTCCATCCATCCATGCATCCATCCATCAACTACAGCTTACCAACTTCCCTCTCCCAAGCCACTTCAACCAGCTCCTCCGGTGGGATCCCAAGGCGTTCCCAGGCCAACCAAGAGACATAGTCTCCCCAGCATGTCCTGGGTCCGTCCGTCCGTCTGTCCATCCATCCATCATCTACAGCTTACCGTCTTCCCTCTCCCCAGCCACTTCAACCAGCTCCTCCGGTGGGATCCCAAGGCGTTCCCAGGCCAACCATGAGACATAGTCTCTCCAGCATGTCCTGGGTCCGTCCGTCCGTCTGTCCATCCATCCATCATCTACAGCTTACCGTCTTCCCTCTCCCCAGCCACTTCAACCAGCTCCTCCGGTGGGATCGCAAGGCGTTCCCAGGCCAGGTCAGCCAAGAGACATAGTCTCTTCAGCATGTCCTGGGTCCATCCATCCGTCCGTCCGTCCGTCCGTCCGTCCATCCATCCATCCATCCATCCATCCATCCATCCATCCATCAACTACAGCTTACCGACTTCCCTCTCCCAAGCCACTTCAACCAGCTCCTCCGGTGGGATCCAAGGCGTTACCAGGCCAGCCAAGAGACATAGTCTCTCCAGCATGTCCTGGGTCGTCCCTGGGGCCTCCTGCCGGTGGGACATGCCCGTAACACCTCTCCAAAGAGGTTTCCAGAAGAAATCCCAACCAGATGCCTGAACCACCTCAACTGGCTTCTCTCAACACGAAGGAGTAGCGGCTCGACAAGGAGTTCCTCCCGGATGACCGAGCTTCTCTCCCTATTTTTGAATTCTGTAATTCATTTTCAACACAAAATGGAGACCAACAGAGACACTCCCAGAAACATAAGCCACTTTTGGACTGTAGAAAGTACTTAGTTCCTAGAACTGCAGGCCTCGCTATCAGTTATAGGAACTATCCTTCAACAGGCAGTCGTGTTCGCACATGGGTATTGCGCCTGACACAAACGGCTGTGACATTGTAGTCTGCACCAGGGAGGCACTATTTACTGGCCACACCCACCTCTGGCAAAATAAAACCACGAACACTAAGCTGAATGGAAATCAACGAAATGGAGACCGTCGACGGTTGTAAAGACGAATCGTGTCAAGTAAAATGGTTCTCGTGTCAAGTCAAGTCACAGGTTAGTCAAGGCCTTCACCATTGTTCCCCAGCCCAACCACAAAGCATTCTGTTTTATCTTTGAGGGGAAAAAAGCTATGTAGTACTGTCTGCAGGGAAATTGATTTTTGATTGGCATGATGTTCCTCGAGGGCGTGGCGAGAGCGGCCAAGGTGACCATGCTGCCCACTGCCAGGTGGGAACCAGTCTACAATCCAAGATATTCGAATCAGCTTGTTGAGTCTCGAGTCATTGTCTCTTGAGTCATTTCCAGTCAAGTCTCGATTCTCAGACCCTCCCAGCTCACACTAGTCTGTATTTTCTTCAAGTCCGAGTCGAGTTGCGAGTCATCAGATTTGCGACTTGAGTCGACTCCAGTCTGAGTCCCTGTGACTTGAGTCGAATAATCTGGTCCCTACATGTGCGAACACGCAAAATGACTATCAAGTCAGTCGGCTAAGTCAGTGTTTTTCAACTGGTGTGTCGCGAGAAATTATCCAATATCACATTTTTTTGTTGTTGTTTACGTCTACGGGCAAAGTTGCAGTAGAAAGGAAAGAGTAGGTAGAACGAGGTATTGCTCGTGTCGCGTTCAAGAACTGCTTGGATTTCTAGCCATCAGCCACCTTGCTGTCTGCGATAATGCACATAAACTATACATCATTTGATTAGACTTGTCAAGTGTCGAAATACAAGAAAGTGTCCTTTCTATTTTATCCATATGTGACAAACGTCAATCCTCCCCCTGTGTTTTATTCAAAAACATTGTTGAGGACAGTAAGGTGGCTGGTGGCTCGAAATCTGAGCAGATTTTGAATGCGACACAAGCAGCTATCCAACAGCGGCATTGTGCCAAAAAAGCTTAAAAGTCATCTCCAAACAAAACATCAAGTTGATGGAGTATCTTGTTCGCCTTCGTGTCATCTACACGCATGCACTCGGTGATAAAACGCAGATGTGAAAATTAGCCCCATCATTTTTATTTACCTTGCGACAAATGGACTCACAGGCGGCACGGTGGCTGAGTGGTTAGCACATCTGCCTCACAGTTCTGAGATCAAGGGTTCAATCCCGGGCTTCGGCCTTCCTGTGTGGAGTTTGCATGTTCTCCCCGTGCTTGCGTGGGTTTCCTCCGGGAACTCCGGTTTCCTCCCACATCCCAAAAACATGCATGGTAGGCTGATTGAACACTCTAAATTGTCCGTAGGTATGAGTGTGTGCGTGAATGGTTGTGTGTCTCCTTGTGCCCTGCGATTGGCTGGCAACCAGTTCAGGGTGTCCCCTGCCTACTGCCCGTTGTTAGCTGGGATAGGCTCCAGCACCTCCGCGACCCTCGTGAGGAATAAGCGGCATGGAAAATGAATGAATGAATGGACTCACTGCATATCGCGACAGGCTTAGCAACTTCAGTAAAACATGTCGTTAGTTAGTTAGATGGACTTACGACCCCTTACGACCTAAATATGTTCTCCTCAGATCTACACAATTCACGTATGTTACCCTTTTTTACTTCAAAACGGCGAATTTTGCCGAAAGGTGATTGATTTTCATGCCTAAGAAAAGATTGAAAAACACTGCGCTAAATACAACTGTGTAAAATTCCATCACAGTACGCCGAGCCGTTCGAAGTATGTAAAGAACGAACACACACAAAGTTTCATTTACAAAGAAGTTTAGATTTATATAAGCGTGATATGCAGCTCAGCCAAAGGAACAGTACATGCGCGAGTGTTGAAGGAAAAGCAAACTAGAGGACAACTAATAGTGATATGAGAGAATCTAACATGCTTGCGCTGTGTGCTGTGGCTTGACCTTTCAAGCAAGTCTTCTAACTTTCCTTATTTAGGCATTCAAGATGCATTGAAGAAGAGGAGAAGTGCAGCCAGACAGACGGACAGCCTGGAGCTGCTGACCTTTATGTCAGGACTGGAGCTCAACTGAGCTGTACAACTATGATGTATAACCAAGGGATAATGGATAAAGGCAGACCATGGTTTGTGGTCAGACCGGTTACTTTCTAGATTGCCATAAATTAAAAACTCCACTGATCGAGAGTCTGAATCTATGACAAATTACTCTTCCCTAATGCTGATTACTTTTCGAGACTGCATAAACGTAATAAAAACCACATCTGGAAATGCAAAGTTTGACCTTTTCAGAAAATTCTCAGATTTCCTACTATGTAGCGGAGTGATGTTTCGAGATATTACAAAAATATTTTTGTGAGTTCTTACTGACCTTGACCATAGGCGGAGTTTGACTTTTGGAGGAGGGGGGGGCACAACATAGTGATGACCCCAAAACGCGGTGTCAGCAATAAAATTAACTTACAAGAATATTTATAATAATAAGTTGAAAATGAGCGTTTTTTGTTTCCCATCATTCTTGAGGGGAAATCAGGCTGCTTAGGACAGCTATACTTTTGCCAAGATCGTCATCCATTGAATATGGACCCGCCGGTGTCGTGCCAATGTAGTTACCCCAGTCAAAAATTGTATCCCCTGGGCAGAGCCATATGGAGTTAGATTTGTGTCTTCATTATTTGATCCCCCAAAAAAGTTTCTTTAATCAAAATATATATTTTCAATAAAAAAAATAAGTCACTTCAAGCAGAAAAAAAGTGTTTGAATGCAAAAATAAATTTGAAACTCAAAAAATGCATTTGAAAGCTATTTTTCTTTTTTTTTTAATGGAAGTCAATATCTTTGAGTTGAAGCCACTTTTTTGATTGAAGTAATCTTGTTTTGCGTTTGCTATGACATTTGCATCCTTATTACTCAATCAAAAAATAAGTTGCTTCAAACAAACAAAAAAAAAATTTTCAAAAGAAAAATCACTTCAATCAAACAAAGAAAAAATTCAGTCATAGGAAAAAAGTTTTAGAACGCGAAAAAATATTTCAGACTCGAATATTTGCAATTGAACACTTAATTTTTAATTTAAAAAGTTTTCTTTGATTTTAGCAATGCTTTTTGTGTTTGAGCCATTTTATGGGTAGGACATTTGTGTCTCAATCATTCAATCCCCCAAAAAGTTGCTTCAATCAATCAAAAAAAAAAAAAAAAAAATTTCAAACAAAAAAAAAAATCATTTGAAAAATAAAATTGCCCTCCACTTTTTTTTTTTTTTTTCAAAATAATATGCAAAGCAAATGATCATCTAAGGTGCTCGTCGCATGATCTGTTCGAAAAATAATTTTGACCCATTGTAAAAATATCTTTTTTTTTGGTAATTTCATTCATTTTGGTTGTTTGTTTTATTGCTTTGCAACTTATATATATATATATATATATATTAGGGCTGTCAAAATTAACGCGTTAACGAGCGGTAATTAATTCTTTAAATTAATCCCGTTAAAATATTTGATGCAATTAACGCACAAATGCCCCGCTCAAACATATTAAAAGGACAGCAAAGTGAAAGGTGTACTTGTTGTGTTTTTCGGAGTTTTGCCGCCCTCTGCTGGCGCTTGGGTGCGACTGATTTTATAGGCTTCAGCACCCATTGTGTAAGTAATTATTGACATCAACAATGGCAGGCTACTAGTTTATTTTTTGATTGAAAATTTTACAAATTTGATTAAAACGAAAACATGAAGAGGGGTTTTAATATAAAATTTCTATAACTTACTAGTTATTATCTTTTATTTATTTTCTATAATTTTTTAATAAATATTATATATTATATATATTATAATATATATAATATTTAAATATTTTATTTATTATTTTTATTTATCTTTTAAGAACTACAAGTCTTTCTATCCATGAATCGCTTTAACAGAATGTTAATAATGGTAATGCCATCTAGTTGATTTACTGTTATAATAAAGAAATACAGTACTTATGTACCGTATGTTGAATGTATATATCCATCTCGGTCTTATCTTTCCATTCAAACAATAATTTACAGAAAAATATGGCATATTTTATAGATGGTTTGAATTGCGATTAATTGCGAGTAATTACGGTTAATTAATTTTTGAGCTGTAATTAACTCAATTAAAAATTGTAATCGTTTTACAGCCCTAAAATATATATATATACACACATATATTTATAGGAAACTCAATTACATGCAATGACACTTTTAGGCCACAAGGGGGGCCGGCCCCCCTGACCCCCCCTTAAACTCCGCTTATGACTTTGATCACAAATCCCTAAAACTCACTTGAGCCAAATTTAAAGAAACTGCCATTCAAAGGTAAGAATGTGAGGTGAAATAAAAAACCCTATAAAGTTTGACCGCTAAAATCTCATCTTTTCAACCTTGAGATAAAAAACATGCCTAAAATGAAGAAAGGCACTGGAACAGAAAGAACATAAGGATATATTAAACTCACATAACACCTGAGGTTATTCCATCAACAAAGACATAAAAACGAAAGCCGTCAGGCACTTCGGGACAGTTGGTATAAGACCATTTGTTGGTAATCGAAAACTTTTATACTTTCATAGCAAAACAAACTGACTTACAATCTTTTTGTTGTTTACTCCAATCACCTATGTCCTATTCCTCCCTAAAAATACCACCAAAAACAATCGGGCCTCTGACATGCTTCACCTTGGTTTTTCAGTGTATTAGTTAGGCAGTGAACAATAGGGAAAAATCAAATGAAATGAAATAAAAAAATAAAGACAAAGAAGAAAAATGCACACATGCCGTGATTCAAGGACAGAAGAATGAGAAAGATATGGCTCATTTAGAAGCGATTGGAAGACATCTGGTATATCCCACTATAAGAATTTTCAATGGAAGATGAGAGGACTCCTAAAAGCAACACTTTTCAAAAACTTCTTAATAGGACGAGTGTGATGTGTGGCAGGAGATCTCCTTTAGAAAGGCTAGCTCATTTAACAACCTCTGTGAAGTTGACCCCCGATCAGACGCAAATTTATATAAAAATGATGTAAATCGTTTGTGCTGCGTTTGTGCTTGTTTGTGCTCTAAAAAGTTTCGTTTCTGCTGCTAACGTTTGTAAGAAATTTACAATTCTTTTATAGGTCAATATGAGGTCAACCAGTCCCATTTTGTTTGAAAATAGCATCAATCGGTTATCTTTCATTTGTGCCATGAAAAGTTTCGTTTGTCGTTTTTGAGATATTGAGATAGTGATAGTATCTCATTTAGAACACTTTATAGGTATGCGTGGTAACGCTCTACAGTGGTTTAAATCGAACCCGGAACATAGGATCTTCTCGGTAATGATTGGGGAATTTTCCTCCTCACAAACTTCTCTGTCTTGTGGGGTGCCACAAGGCTCTATTTTAGGGCCTGTTCTCTTTGCACTGTATCTCCAACCCTTAGGATCAATTATAAAAAAAACATAATATCTCTTTTCATTTTTATGATGATGACCTGCAGCTGTATCTCCCCCTGAGACCCAACGAACAAACTGCTCTCACTAAATTAATGGAGTGCATATCCGATGTGAAGCAGTGGCTAGCACAAAACTTTTTACATCTTAACAAAAGCAAAACTGAATATATAACTTTTGGCACACCTTCTATGTTATATGCCCTTGAGCCCAACTCTGGCACTCTGGCTCCCTTTTTTAAAACACATGTTAAAAATCTTGGCGTGATATTCGATAGCAGGCTCAACTTTGAAAAACAGATTAGTTCTGTTGTAAGAGCAAGTTTTTTCCAGCTCCGTCTCTTGGCCAAAGTGAAGCCTCTTCTTACTCGCCACGACCTCGAAAAAGCAATTCACGCTTTTATAAGCTCAAGGCTGGATTACTGCAACACACTTTATGTTGGTCTTCCCAAGTCCTCAATTCAACTTGTTCAAAATGCTGCTGCTCGATTTTTGACAGATGCACCTAGATGTGAACATATTACCCCCGTGCTATCATCGCTCCACTGGCTTCCAGTCCATTTTAGAATTGATTTTAAACTTTTACTGTTTGTTTTTAATTCTATTAATGGCCAAGCTCCTTCTTACTTGTAGGAGATTTTAACCATCCGTAATTCTGGCAGGACTCTTCCCTCTACCTGCCAACTTCATTTGCACGTTCCGAGGTCCAAACTCAAACAGTGGGGAGACCGACCTTTTGCGGTTTCTGCCCCCAGGTTATGGAATAGTCTTCCCCCTGAAATCCGCACCTTTGGGGACGTTTCGTGTGTACACGGCTCGTCTCCAGAGTTGAGAGTGCATTATTCCACTACTGTGAAACGAGACAAGTCATTGGCTAAAGGCCTGGTTTGCGCCGCCCATTGGACGCCGTGCATCTGTGGAGGTCAATGGGTAGTGGGAGGCTCAACTGGCCACTCTGCTTCTATGCATGATGATTGGATGATCTGTCTGAGGTTGAATCCCTTTTTGATTGACAGCAACATGAATTAATCAGCGATCTTGTTGTTTAACATCCGTGGAAAGAAATTTTCCAATTTCCATTCCATTGTTCTGAGTTGAACCAGGGACTCTCATAATTATCCTAGCAACACTGGCTTTGTTAAAAACAACTAGCAAAACAAACAAAACAACAAAATCAAGCTTGTTTCTGGTGTTTTTCTTCTATTGTAGCTGTTTGTGTTTGGAGACTTGACTTCTGGCACTCTAGTTTCTTTCCCTACCGAGCAGTGGGTGTCGCCGAGCCCCTCCATCGTCACAAAGCACTCACAGGCAGACACACTTAGAGTTTCCTCTCTTTGGAATACCTGCATCTGATATGTACATGGCTTCACGGTTTACTTGCAACATATTTTCTATCACATTATAGCAAATTACTCAGTGCTTCCCAATTAATGCACTGCAATACATTTGCTTGGATCTTTGATGAACAAATACAAAGTATTTTTAAAAAAAAATGTTTTATCTACTAGCAGGCAACTCTTTAAAACTGTGGAGGATCTCAAGAGGGAAAAACTAGCCCTTTATAACACTAAAACAACACATACATCACAAAATGATCTCAATAGAGTAGACAAGACAATAGAAACCAAAAGGAGACATGTGCTTGACTTTCAGTTTCACAGCATCTGTTTCACTGTTTTAAGTGGGATTGGTTTATTAACCTTCTGTTATATAACAAAGAATGATAGGCAGGGTATAGCCAATGACTCCATATATTGGCCTGTCGGTACGGTGCTGTGAATGGTTTAAATGAATTTGCCAACCACACACTTCAGGAGGACAAGGGTATCAGGAATGATGAAGAGTAATGGGATCAGACATGGAGTTGCATTTGCAGTACAACCATTATTGCGGCTGATAATGTGATGATGATGATGGCAGAAGGGACGGGATAAAGGTTAAGTGCAGAAAAACCCTTGACCTGCTTAATACACTTTGGATTTCTATACAGATTTCTACATTGAATAGAATTTCACGGGAAGAGATAACCACTGCTATTAGAAGGCTAGCAAACCATTACGTTAGTTTACATAAAAGGGCAGTTCTTATCAGATATGAATTAGATGGGTACTTGCGCTAAAATTGCACACCTCTTCTTATCTTTGAAAACGATTTGGCACGACTGACAATTCTACACTCCAACACATGTTTGACTGACAGAAACATACGGCTATTACTTAAAGGCTACACGCTAAAACTTGGTGGAAATATATGTTGCGAGCACTGCATTATAATTTATTCAGTCCATTCCACTTTTACAAAGTAGCTAGTTAACGTAAACCTAAAACTAAAGCTACTGTTTCCACTTAGCACTACATTTAATTTGTCCACGATACGGTTGAATCGGTAAACTTTGAACCAGCTTGCGTTTCTATGCAAGTAATGTCTTTTGCCAGTTAATAAACCAATAAAATACAGCAGACATTTAATCCTACCGTCTACTGAAACTTCCTCTAAACAATATGGAGGATTTTAACTCTCTTTCCAAATGACTCAGTCATTTTTATTGCAGGAAGGTATAGGTATCGTAATTTAGGACAAGGTACCGATACCTGTACCGTAGGTACTGTATTATTTGGCAACAGTATTCGTTTTTTTTTGTTTTTTTTGGACTGGTGCTTTACATCAATATATAAACACGCTGCGGATCTCCAATGCTGACTGTGTCTTAAAGGGCATCATATTCATCATATGAGCCAAGTCTTGTCAAGTCAAAGGTTGTAAAGATGAGTCTTGTCAAGTCAAAAGGTTGTCGAGTTTAGTCCAATCAAGTCGAGTCACAGAGACTGTCTTAAATGGCATATTATTTTGAATATACAAATTTAACTTTGTTTTGTTTGAAATTCTCTTTTCATAATTTTGTTGTACCGTTTTGGAACTGTTATCTTGTTACTTTATGCAGGTATCTTAAAAAAATTGCACGAGTCCATATGATATGGGCACAAGTAAGTCCCGAGTCGTACCTGTTATGGGCGAGTCAAGTCGAGTCGAGTCACGAGGTATGTCGAGTCGAGTCGAGTCACGATGTTATGCCGAGTCAAGTCGAGTCGCGTCACGAGGTTATGTCGAGTCAGGCGAGTTAAGTCACGAGGTTATGTCGAGTCCACAAGGTTGTAAAGACGAGTCATGTCAAGTCAAAAGGTTGTCAAGGCGAGTCGAGTCACAGAGACTGTCTTAAAGGGCATCATATTACCGTATTGGCCCGAATATAAGACGGTGTTTTTTGCATTGAAATAAGACTGAAAAAGTGGGGGTCGTCTTATATTCGCGGTCTAGACGTTATACCCATTCAAGTTGCTAGATGGTGCCAGATATCACTGAAGCGATGTTCTGTCATGACAGATCTCAACTACTCTCAAGTTTAACCAGTTTGCATTATTTTATTGCAATGTTTTTCCTTATTCAGATTTGTTTCAAGACTACAGTTACAGTTAGACTTCACTTTGATGGTTAATGCAGTTATTGCAATTTTGTTGTTTTATCACAATAGATTGGTTTATTTACATTTCAAAAACCAGAAGCCATTCATTTACGAATGTGATTGCACTTTAGTTTACATATTTAAATATTCAGATATTAAAATTTAAATGAGGCAAAATAACACACTTTTTCTCTCAAATATATTGTTCTAATCATTTGTTTCAGGTGTACTGTAATTATTTTCTGTATAAAAATTAATTTGGTGTTCAAAAAGTCTTAACAAACTTGAGTCTTGAAAAAGAGGGGTCGTCTTATAATCAGGGCCGTCTTATATTCGGGCCAATACGGTATTTTGAAGTCATATAAATATAACAATTTAACTTTGTTTTGTTTGAAATGCTTTTTTTTTTCAGATTTTTTTTGTACCGTTTGGGTACTGGTATCGAGGTATTCTCTGCAGGTATCATCAAACAACTGCACGAGTCACTATGATCTGAGTCTTAAGTAAGTCCCGAGTCTCACCTGTTGTGGGCAAGTCAAGTTGAGTCGAGTCACAATGTTCTGTTGAGTCAATTCGAGCCGAGTCACGAGGTTATGTCGAGTCAAGTCGAGTTGAGTCACAAGGCTGTACAGAGGAGTCGTGTCAAGTCAAAAGGTTGTCGAGGCAAGTTGAGTCACAGAGATTTGTGTTTTGAAGGGATTCATATTATTTTTGATGTAATATAAATGAAACAATTTAATTTTGTTATGTATGAAATACTTTTTTCAGATTTTTATTGTTGTGCCGTTTGGTAATGGTATCGAAATACTTTAGCCAGGTATCATGAAACAACTGGAAGAGTCACTACGATCCGAGTCACAAGTCCCGAGTCCTACCTGTTGTGGGCAAGTTAAGTCGAGTCGAGTCATGAGGTTATGTCGAGTCAAGAGAAGAGGTTATGTCGACTAAAGTCACGAGGTTATGTCGAGTCATTAGGTTATGTCGTGTCAAGTCGAGTCACGAGGTTATGCCGAGTCAAGTCGAGTCGAGTCTCAAGGTCATGTTGAGTTGAGCTGAGTCACAAGGTTGTAAAGACGAGTCGTATAAAGTCAAGGTGAAGACGAGTCGTGTCAAGTCAAAAAGTTGTCGAGTCGAGTCACAGAGGCTGTGTCTTAAAGGGCATATTATTTTGAAGCAATATAAATAAATAAATATATATATATATATATATATATGTATGTCTTTACTTTTTTCCAATGTTTGTTGTTTTATTGTTTTGTTACCGGTATCAAGGTTTTTTTTTCAGATTTTGTTGTTGTACCGTTTTGGTAAAGGTATCTAGTTACCATAAACAATTGAATTGAGTCGCCATGATCTGAGTCACAAGTAAGTCCAGAGTCTTACATGTTGTGGGCAAGTCGAGTCGAGCCACGAGGTTATGTCGAGTTGAGTCATAAGGTTATATCGAGTCAGGTCGAGTCATAAGGTTATGTCGAGTTGAATCGAGCCTCGAAGTCATGTCGTGTTGAGCTGAGCCACAAGGTTGTAAAGACAAGTCGTGTTAAGTCAACGGTTGTAAAGACGAGTTGTTAGTGTTTCCCAGTCTACCTACAAAGCACAGGTTTATTTTTGAGGGAAACCTTACTGTTAATGTACAGTGGGGGAAATAAGTATTTAGTCAACCACTATTTGTGCAAGTTCTCCCACTTGAAAATATTAGAGAGGCCTGTAATTGTCAACATGGGTAAACCTCAACCAAGAGAGACAGAATGAGGTAAAAAAAACCAGAAAATCACATTGTTTGATTTTTTTTAAAGAATTTATTTGCAAATCATGGTGGAAAATAAGTATTTGGTCAATACCAAAAGTTCATCTCAATATTTTGTTATGTACCCTTTGTTGGCAATAACGGACGTCAAACGTTTTCTGTAACTCTTCACAAGCTTTTCACACACTGTTGCTGGTATTTTGACCCATTCCTACACGCAGATCTCCTCTAGAGCAGTGATGTTTTGGGGCTGTCGTTGGGCAGCACGGACTTTCAACTCCCTCCACAGATTTTCTATGGGGTTGAGATCTGGAGACTGGCTAGGCCACTCCAGGACCTTGAAATGCTTCTTACGAAGACACTCCATTGTTGCCCTGGCTGTGTGTTTGGGATCATTGTCATGCTGAAAGACCCAGCCACGTCTCATCTGAAATGCCCTTGCTAATGGAATGCGATTTTCACTCAAAATCTCTCGATACATGGCCCCATTCATTCTTTCTTTTACACAGATCAGTCGTCCTAATCCCTTTGCAGAAAAACAGCCGCAAAGCATGATGTTTCCACCCCCACGCTTCACAGTGGGTATGGTGTTCTTTAGATGCAATTCAGTATTCTTTCTCCTCCAAACACAACCTGTGTTTCTACCAAAAAGTTCTATTTTGGTTTCATCTGACCATAACGCATTCTCCCAGTCCTCTTCTGGATCATCCAAATGCTCTCTAACGAAACCGCGGACGGGCCTGGACGTGTACTTTCTGCAGCAGGGGGACACGTCTGGCAGTGCAGGATTTGAATCCCTGGCGGCGCATTGTGTTACTGATAGTAGCCTTTGTTACTGTGGTCCCAGCTCTCTGTAGGTCATTCATTAGGTCCCCCCGTGTGGTTCTGGGATTTTTTTCTCACCGTTCTTGTTATCATTTTGACGCCACTGGGTGAGATCTTGCATGGAGCCCCAGATCGAGGGAGATTATCAGTGGTCTTTTATGTCTTCCATTTTCTAAAAATGGCTCCCGCAGTTGATTTCTTTACACCAAGCGTTTTACCTACGTCAGATTCAGTCTTCCCAGCCTGGTGCAGGTCTACAATTTTGTCTCTGGTGTCCTTCGACAGCTCTTTGGTCTTGGCCATAGTGGAGTTTGGAGTTTGACTGACTGAGGTTGTGGACAGGTGTCTTTTATACCGATAATGAGTTAAAACAGGTGCCATTAATACAGGTAACGAGTGGAGCCTCCTTTGATCTCATTAGAAGAAGTTAGACCTCTTTGACAGCCAGAAATCTTACTTGTTTGTAGGTGACCAAATACTTATTTTCCACTCTAATTTGGAAATAATTTCTTTAAAAATCAAACAATGTGATTTTCTGTTTTTTTTTTCACATTCTGTCTCTCATGGTTGTAGTTTACCCATGTTGACAATTACAGGCAAGTCGGGGAACTTGCACAATTGGTGGTTGACTAAATGCTTATTGGCCCCATAGTAAGTCAATGTGCAAAAAGTTTTTCTAATCAGCTTGTCGAGTCGAGTCTCGGACCGTCCGAGTCTGTTTTTTTTTCTTCCAAGTCCGAGTCGAGTCGCATCGAGCCCAAGTCCCTGTGACTTGAGTCCAATTGTCTGGGTATCATAGTCAGAATTTTGGTATCATGGCAACGCTGTGTGGTTGAATTGAAATTAAGTTGAAATTTTGGTTATTTTAGAAGCATTCATAATGGCTGACTTATGCACACTCATTGTATCAAGCACAAGTGAGTTGTACTGCTCAGTGAAAACTAAACTATTACATCTCATTCTTGTCCTAAATGAAGCTAAACTAAAGATGGCCACCACTCACCTCTGACTTTGCCTTTGGAAGCCATCACTGGTGTCCCCAAGAAGACAAAAGGGGGGGTTGAATAGACAGCGAGAGGAAGGAAAAGAGAAAAATAAAAACAGAACAAAAAGGGACAAAGACAGAATACATGATTAGACAACTGCTGGAACAACAGCATGTCTCTATACTGTACGAGGTGCGAAAATATCTTCATCAAAATTGAGCGTATAATATGGCCTCTTCTAATCAGTCAGCCGCAACTTGAGCATCTTGCAATTTGGCTACCCTGCAGGTTTGCGGTTATTGACGAGTCAGAGCTGTATTTTATTCGAGCAATCATCCAAGCAAACACGGCTGAAGGTTCACACCCGCGAGTGACTGACAGGAGTGTAATCAGTCACGAAAGGCCCAGACAGGACTGTCCTCTGAGAAGAAATAAGTTATGACATGAGGCAGAATGAGGAAGATGAAGTAGAGCTTGGCATATTGAGCATTTGGTTAGAAAAGCATTTTTTTTTTTTTTTTTTTTTTTTTTTTGCTCAATCGAAAACTTGTTTCACATCTATCTGTATAAATATCACATTTATCCCACTTTTAGTCCAGTGTGGTTTTTACATGTTAAAATATTTTGTTCTAAAATTAGGAGAGCATGGAGGTTTGGCAAGAAAAATGGAGGACGGCTTAGTTGCTCGCTTTGCAGTTGTATCCGAGAGTATTACAGTTACTTAGCAACCGACACACACAATAGTTCCAGGAAGTCCCGGGAAGCTGATATAGTAGACATTTAATTTCACTCCCCTCAGTCCCCCATTTTAGCATGCCGTGCACAGATTGATTGTAATTACAAATTGCGGTCAACTGCTTTAAATCTGCTCACTGTCGCTGGCAAAATCAGAGCAACCTTCACTCTGAGCTCTAAATTCATTCATCATTCTATCATTGATAAGCAAATGGTATTATTTAAGTAAACCTCAGATGCTTATTATTGCTAAAGAAAACCAATTGACAGGTCTTTCATAAATTAAGAAATGTTTACTATATGTATTGTGTAACAACTAGGGCTGTCAAACAATTACAATTTTTAATCGAGTTTATCACAGCTTCAAAATTAATTATTCGTAATTAATCGCAATTCAAACCATCTCTAATATATGCCATATTTTTCTGTAAATTATTGTTGTAATGGAAAGATAAGACACAAGACAGACATAAACATTCAACATACTGTACATAAGTACTGTATTTGTTTATTATAAAAATAAATCCACAAGATGGCATTAACATTATTAAAATTCTTTCTGTTAAAGGAATCCACGGATAGAAAGACTTGTAGTTCTTAAAAGATAAATGTTAGTACAAGTTATAGTAATTTTTACAGGTGGGAATCTTTTGGCACCTAACGATTCGATTACGATTACGATTCAGAGGTTCCGATTCGATTATAAATTGATTATTGATGTTATTGACGCCCCCCTGCGCTTTTAATGTTTTGTACATTAGTTTCAAAATTCTCAAAAAATCCTCTCAGGCTAAACCAAACTAATATTTCAGTATCATGTTAGCAGTTTAAAACAGTAAATAAAATACTTAACACCCATTCTGTATCAGCAGCTTTAAACTACATTCATTTAATTTAAAGATGGGAATCAACCGTTAAAGTAGTTAAAATTCTCCCGTTATTCCATAATTTCCCTTCTGTCTACTTTCGACATGTCAAAGTTTTAAAACTGTTTCATCATTTAAAATGGATTCAAGTTAAGATTTTGCCGATTTAGGAGTATTTTAGATAAAAAGTTAATTAGGTTTGCTACAACAGAGCCTTCAAGAGAAGTCTACTGCTTTAAGATGGCGGCTGTTAACAATGCGGCAACTACTAAACGGCAAGTCTGTCATTTTGCATCTAGTTCTTTTTACATGTTCTACCGGCACCGTTGTCTGTCATTTTGCATCTAGTTCTACATATATGTGATATCTACTATAGCCGTATGTTTGTAGCAACTAGCAACTGGGCGTTGTTCGAAGCAGCTGTCGGCCGCAGTCAGGTATTATTGTTTTTTTTTTATCTAGCGGCATGAGTTGATCATGATATCTACTCTTGGTCCGTTCCTCATTGCGTCCCGAAGACTGCGCTGGCTGTGTTTTAGGTCTGCTTTACCTGGTATAATTCAATAATCAGAATTTGGATTTTTCTGGATCGTTCTCGAATCTTCCACAGCCGAATCGCGAATAATCTCAGAATCGGAAATTTCGCACGCCTCTAGTAATTTTATATTAAAACCCCTCTTAATTTTTTCGTTTTAATAAAATTCTTAAAATTTTCAATCAAAAAAATAAACTAATAGCTTGCCATTGTTGACGTCGCCGAGCGGGACGTCACATGGGCTCCCTGCTGTTCTTCCACAGTGTCTTTAACTATGTAAGGTAGTGATTGAAATACACCACAAGGTGTTAATGGCGAGTTTTAAATTAATTAGAGATCTAGCCAAGGCAAAGTCTGAGTAAGTTTTATGTGTATTTTGCATAGCTATTTTGATTGGGAATGCCAGCTCTCTTTGCATTGAGCGCTTTTCTTTTTGTGAACATTATTTTATTTGAGCGATAAGAATATTATTTTTGTTGTGCTTTCACTAGATGATACTGTGGCAACTTAACTGTTCCGCCCAAATGCATGATGGGAAGTTGGGCAACCATGACTGACAGTGGTGGCTGCAAATAGTATACAGTATGTTCTGCGTTGTGTTCAATTAAACGTGTTAATAAAAAGATTGTCTCCTGTGAGATATAGGAATATTATTTTTGATGTGCTTTCACTTAATGATACTGTAGCGACTTAACTGTTCCGCCCATATGCATGATGGGAAGTTGGGCAACCATGAGCAAATGGTATACAGTATGTTCTGCATTGTGTTCAATTAAGCGTGTAAAGAAAAAGATCGTCTCCTGTCTTTCTTTCCCACGTCGTGCGCCACAATGCTAATATTTGTTGTGAAAGAGTTGCCAAAGCTCATGGCAATAAAAGCCGCAGTTCAATGAACGCCTGTGTCCATTCGCATTTCTCTGCCTTTTCGCTCTCAATGTGCTAAAACGGCGTCATTGTACTGTTTGAGGCAACGCATGGAAAGATAAGACACAAGACTGATATATACATTCAACATACTGTACATAAGTGCTGTATTTGTTTATTATAACAATAAACCAACAAGGTGGTATTAACATTAACATTCTGTTAAAGCGATCTATGGATAGAAAGACTTGTCATTCTTAAAAGATAAATATTAGTACAAGTTATAGAAATTTTATATTAAAACCCCTCTTAATGTTTTCGTTTTATTAAAATTTTATATTTTTATAAAAACTTTTCAATCAAAAAATAAACTAGTAGCTCGCCATTGTTGATGTCAATAATTACACAATGCTCATGGTGCTTAAAGCCATAAAATCAGTCGCACCCAAGCGCCAGCAGAGGGAGACAAAAAACACAAGTAACAAGTGGACATTACACTGTGCTGTCATTTTAATCTGTTTGAGCAGGGCATGTGCGTTAATTGTGTCAAATATTTGAACGTGATTAATTAAAAAAATTAATTACCGCCCGTTAACGCGATAATTCTGACAGCCCTAATTTTTTAAATTAAAAACACGATCCTTTTCACCCCATTTTGTTCATCTGAAAAATGGCGGGATCCCTCATCCCTATCTGTAGTTTTAAAATGGACTTTTTTTATATCGGCTGGTTGGATTTAAAAAAAAAAAAAAAAAAAAAGGGCGACACTGATATACATCAAATTTCCAAAAAACGGCCCGCTATATCTCTAGTAGTGAACATCTGCGTGACTATAATATGTTTCCCCGCGGTGGCAAAGTTGCGCACACTTGGAGTGACCTCCATGAATTAATTAGGTTTTTGGTTGCAAGCGTGGTCATTAAATGAAATCAACTCATACCTCAAGGCAACACTATATTAGTATCAACATGAATTTACCTTGCAATCCAATACTTGGGTCACTCTGGCTCAAGGGTAACATTAGGAGCAAAAAAAAATCGTTGAGGCCTTTGAGAGCAGGTAGAGCTAGTGAGTGTCTGGTGTCACAACAGTGACGCTCAGAGTTGTGAGCAGCATGTTTTCAGTCTCTGAGCGTCAGCAGGGGAGCTGTCATAAATAAACTGTGTGATACTTCATACAGGCGCCACCTGCTGTGACTCATATCCACGTACACAAGGCACTGCGGTGATCACAGCGCTCCCTGAGGGTAAAGGTCTCCTGGGAGGACCACTGTTCATTTGCCAGTCTTGTCAAACTTGCTTTTATTTTTTCTATCGTAGCACTATTTTCACCTTTTTGGGGGGGCTCAATGTTGCTCTCGTTCCCTGGATTTCATTACAAGCAGAGGCATATTTGCCCTGGAGTCAAATCTCACTAAGAAGTGCCAAAGAAATGACTGTGACACTGGTTATTACAACACAGTATAGCAATGTGCTCGCCATCTCAAATGAAAGATGTTTCCCAGATATGGAAAGCAGAATAGGGATGACATCAGAGAAATTTGATAGAATACTTAAGTTCCACGATCCTCTGGCAATGACATGACATCATTTGCTGCATTAGTGTTTTCTCTTATAATCTTCGAGCAGAAAATAACATTTTTCAAGGCAACAGCTGTCAAGGCGCATCATCCTCGGTTGAGTATGGGATGTATCCCTTGTGAAATACCGGCTTCACTGCAATACCTCAGCCAAGCATGAGGACTGGTGGAGGACTTTGATCGCTGTTTGCTGTTAGTTTAATCAGCTAAAGTGAGAAGATGAGCATTATAATTATTTAAAAATAAATAATTTCTATTCTTGGCTGGCAACCAGTGTACCCTGCCTCCTTCCCGTTGTTAGCTGGGATAAGCTACAACACCCCGGGAACACTCGTGAGGTTAAGCCGGTTAGAAGATGAATGAATGAATTTAGTTGTGTTCTTTTTATTGTACATTTATTGTGCTTGTATTTAGGGATGGGAATCGAGAACCGGTTCCTAAAGAGAACTGGGAACTGGTTCCGTGCATTTCAATTCCATGGAATCATTTGGCAGTTGATCTAACGATTCTCTTATAAATTCCAAGCAGCACGAATTACGACACAATTACGCCACTTTAATAACGCATGTTACACACGCTCGATTTAGCAGGTAAGACTATGTGTTTGTTCAAAGAGCGACCACTCACCAAGTACAATCTTCAGAGCCATTGCCGAGTGTTCAGGCGTTTATTTTCACAGGCCAGGTCATTATTCATGAGACTACTTAAAGAAATGGTGATTTTTCCAAAAAAGTCTAATAATGGGTCTATCGTATTCCTCGTCGAATACTTTATAAGAAAAATTTAACATTTATGCATCTAAAATAATCTTAAACTATTTTAATAGCTATTTTAATAGTCTTTTCGGTCGGTAGTCCACCAATCAGTGTTTTTTTCGGAATAATTTGAAATGGGTGGGTCGTAGGGCCAATCTGACTACTGATTTCATGCAAAAGTATATGGCGGAAAACACTCAGGTGACTTGAAGTTCCGCTCTGAGATCCTCAATTAGGCCAACTTTCAAAATTGTCCGATATGCATGTGTCATTGGAAAGCTTAAAATCCCCATCTGGAGGTGAGAGCACGTGAGAGCAGAATTACAGACGCCATGACTTTAACGAGATATTATCTAGTACTAAAAGAATAAGTTTGTTAAGATTATTTTCAGCAAGTTACTTTTCCTGTTTCAGGAAATCTGAGTAAAATTTCCTTGAAGCACTGGCAGATAATTTCACTTGTTTCCAGTAGATTTACATTGAAAACAAGAGAATTTAATTTATTTGAAGGAGGTGTGCTTTTGTATAGTAATACCTGTAGAAACCCTGAATTTAAAGAAAAAAAAAAGCGATTTACCGTATTTTACGCACCAAAAGGTGCACCTAAAAGCCTTCAATTTTCTCAAAAGCAGACAGTGCGCCTTATAATCCAATGCGCCTTATACATGGATCAATATTGGTTAATCATGATATTCCCTTTAGCGCAGCACCATAGAGTGGATGTCTAAAGCAACCCCCAACCACTACTACTACTACCTTATATTATGGTGTGCCCTATTAGTATATAGACCCTACCCACGTGACGTCACAACTCCTTCCTCCTGACTGGTGCCGCCCAATTGTCCGTCAACACATCATGTTAACCTGTTACGGCTACGTACATTCCTCCTATTTACGACGTGTTTTTCTGCTCGTTAACATTAATAATCAAAATGGTAAAGGCGTGTGGGGCGGTCGGTTGCAATAACAGAGAAGATAGACGGAGAAGACGGAGAGACTTGAAGTTCTACCGGATTCCGAGAGACCCGGAGAGAAGAGAGTGAGATGGGCTGCTGCAATTCCACGAGAAAACTGGGCTCCAAACGATTACCACAGATTATGTAGTAGTCATTTTATATCTGGTAAGATGCATTTAATATATATTTAGAGGGTTTTGGGCTGACAACCACAATTAAGATCATTGCTAGGCTAATCGCCGACAACATACACGTATGTATGTAGTGAGAGTGCTATCGCTAAACCATATAAACATTAAAAGCCCTAACTCCATTGACAAACGACATGAAATACATTAGACTTGACAGTGGATGTTAGCAATTACAAAAGATTTTGAATTGAAAATTTCGTAACTCACCTTTCCAAGCACAAGATAGATTCCTGCCGAATTTTCGTGGACGAGGACATGTTTCACCCAACCAGCAACAAAGTATTTATAAGCCTCCAAGCTCTTAAAGTTTTTCAAACTTTCGTGAGAATAGGCTGATTTTGTGTGGACAAGATAGTTGTACATATCAGGGTAGCTGGCAGATGTCAGGCAAATACGGCGGAGACAGCGGGTCGAAAAACATCGATTTAGGCATCAAATATGGATCTGGCGAATGGATAACTGAAGCTTTTCCACATAACGCCTTTTACGCAACGCATCAAGTGAGTTTACGGCATCCGAAAGCACCGGGTCTTCCATGAAATGCATTATAAATTGCTCGATCAATTGAGACCATTGATAATACAGACACAAAATGACGGACAAGGGGGCGGAACCATACAGCGAGCACGTGATTTTGTGACGTCGGTGGGTAGGGTCTATAGTGTATAGTAGTATGAGTATCTGAACCTGTTGGAATTTCTCACATTCCTGCATAAAATCACCATCAAATGTGATCTGATCTTTGTCAAAATCACACAGATGAAAAAACAGCGTCTGCTTTAACTAAAACCACCCAGACATTTATAGGTTTTCGTATTTTAATGAGGATAGTATACAAAGCATGACAGAGGGGGGGGAAATACAGTAAGTAAGTAAACCATCACATTTAATATTTTGTGGCCCCCCTTTGGTAGCAATACCTTCAACCAGATGCTTCTTGTAGCTGCAGATAAGTCTGGCAAATCGATCAGGACTAATCTTGGGCCGTTCTTCTCTACAAAACTGCTGTAGTTCAGTGAGATTCCTGGGATGTCTGGCATGAATCGCTGACTTTAGGTCATGCCACAGCATCTCAATGGGGTTCAAGTCTGGACTTTGACTTGGCCACTCCAGAACATGTATTTTGTTCTTCTGAAACCATTCTGAAGTTGGTTTACTTTTGTGTTTTGGATCATTGTCTTGTTGCAGCATCCATCCTCTTTTTAGCTTCAACTGTCTGACAGAAGACCTCAGGTTTTCTTGCAAAACATCCTGATAAACTTTTGAATTCATTGTTCCATTCATGATTGCAAGTTGTCCAGGCCCTCAGGTAGCAAAACAGCCCCAAATCACAAGGCTCCCTCCACCATACTTCATGGTGGGGACGAGGTGTTGATGTTGGTGAGGTGTTCCATTTTTCCTCCACACATGACGTTGTGTGTTACTCCCAAATAATTCAACTTTGATTTTATTAACTATTTAGCCAAAACTTCTGTGGAGTTTCCAAATGCCTTTTTGCAAACATTAAACAAGCAACAATGCTTTTTTTTTTAGACAACAGTGGCTTCCTCGTGGAGTCTTCCCATGAACACCTTTCTTGGCCATAGTTTTACATATGGTAGATGTGTGCACAGAGATATTGGACTGTGCCAGTGATCTCTGTAAGTCTTTAGCAGACACCCTAGGGTACTTTTTTTTTTTTTTTACCTCTCTGAGTATTCTGCACTGAACCCTTGGCGTTGTCTTTGGTGGACGGCCACTCCTTGGGAGAGAAGCAACAGTGCCAAACTCTCTCCATTTGTAGACAACTTCTTTTCAACTTCCTTTCCCAGGACTTCAGACAGCCCTTTTAATGATGCACATCAGACAAAGCTTATCATCAAGACACTTCTTACCAGGTGTGTGTTTTATAGTGGGCAGGGCAGCTTTAAACCACTCATCAGTGATCGGGCACACACCTGACTTAAAATGTTTGGTAAAAATTGGTTTTAATTTCTCATTATGTCTCCTTGAGCAGAGGGTTCACTTACTTATTTACTTACTTACTTATGTCATTGTTTGCATGCTATCGTCATTAAAATATGAAAACCTACAAATGTTTGAGTGGATTTAGTTAAAGCAGACACTGTTTTTTTCATCTGTGTGATTTTGACAAAGATCAGATCACATTCGATGGTGATTTTATGTAGAAATGTGAGAAATTGCATTAGGTTCAGATACTTTTTCATACAACTGTATAAGAAAACAGTTTTTAAAAAAGACCATTTAGTGAAGGTGCGCCTTATAGTGCGGAAAATATTGTAATTTTCAACATCCTGTCTTTATTAGGATGGATTTTCTGAAATGATAAAGACTAAAATCAGACTAAAGTACAGCGTAGAAATGGAACACTCACCACCAACTCAAATTGCAAAAATCTGCAAATGATTGATGCTATGTTATAGTTGCCAGACCTCTCCGACATTGTCCATCGAAACTAACTGCGGTGAACACCGTAATATAGCAAATGTATAAATAGAAAATCCAGATTGCATCTCGTCATTTACACATAAGCAGACTTCACAGCATCATCACCGCAGATGCTAACACACATATCCGTTCTATACGGATATCCGGATCACAAATCACCAATGTGGTAATTTATTTAAGGAGTGGAAATCTTTAATTGACAAAACAAACTAATGTGTAGTCCCCTGTAATGTGAGGGAACAATGATGCACCAGACAGATTTAATAAAGCTGGCAGTATGTTGGCAATAAGCTGCAGTAAACAAGCATGATTCCATCTATTAACATTGTTTACCATCGCCTTTATTGCCTGGAGATGAATCGCAGCCGTTAGCATAAGCCGGGCTAAATAAGACAGATTCAGCCGTATTTATTTTGTTCTGTTGTTAGACTAACAAGAAAATAAGTAATCGCAATTTTATGAATGACTCACTGAAAAATGTGACATTGAATTGATGTGACGTAGAATAAAATTTTGAGCCAAATAATTAGGCGATGACAGTCTGCACACTAGATAGCCTGACAATTTATCGGAAAGGTGATAACGAATAGAGTTGGGCAAATAAGTATTTAGTCAACCACAAATTGTGCAAGTTCTCCCACTTGAAAATATTAGAGAGGCCTGTGATTGTCAACATGGGTAAACCTCAAGCATGAAAGACAAAGTGGAAAAAAAAAAGAAAATCACAATGTTTGATTTTTAAAGAATTTATTTGCTAATCATGGTGGAAAATAAGTATTTGGTCAATACCAAAAGTTCATCTCAATACTTTGTTATGTACCCTTTGTTGGCAATAACGGAGGCAAACGTTTTCTGTAACTCTTCACAAGCTTTTCACACGCTGTTGCTGGTATTTTGGCCCATTCCTCCATGCAGATCTCCTCTAGAGCAGTGATGTTTTGGGGTTGTCATCGGGCAGCACGGACTTTCAACTCCCTCCACAGATTTTCTATGGGGTTGAGATCTGGAGACTGGCTAGGCCACTCCAGGACCTTGAAATGCTTCTTACGAAGCCACTCCTCTGTTGCCCTGGCTGTGTGTTTGGGATCATTGTCATGCTGTAAGACACAGCCACGTCTCATCTTCAATGCCCTTGCTGATGGAAGGAGATTTTCACTCAAAATCTGTCGATACATGGCCCCAATTATTCTTTCCTTTACACAGATCAGTCGTCCTGGTCCCTATGCAGAAAAACAGCCCCAAAGCATGATGTTTCCACCCCCATGCTTCACAGTGAGTATGGTGTTTTTCGGATGCAATTCAGTATTCTTTCTCCTCCAAACACAAGAACCTGTGTTTCTACCAAAATGTTCTATTTTGGTTTCATCTGACCATAACACATTCTCCCAGTCCTCTTCTGGATCATCCAAATGCTCTCTAGCTAACCGCAGACGCGCCTGGACGTGCACTTTCTTCAGCAGGGGGACACGTCTGGCAGTGCAGGACTTGAGTCCCTGGCGGTGCATTGTGTTACAGATAGTAGCCTTTGTTACTGTGGGTCTTTGTAAATCGTTCACTATGTTCCCCCGTGTGGTTCTGGGATTTTTGCTCACCGTTCTTGTCATCATTTTGACGCCACGGGATGAGATCTTGCATGGAGCCCCAGATCGAGGGAGATTATCAGTGGTCTTGTATGTCCTCCATTTTTTAATAATTGCGGCCAAAGTTGATATCTTTACACCAGAGGTTGCGCTAGACTTTTTCGTTGTCTGTCATTTTGACTGACAGGGTCATAAAAATCCGGTCATAATCTATGTTTACTCGTCACTTAAATTTTTTAAATGATAATAATGTCATATTCACTAGTATTTATTTTTCATTCATTTTTAATTAATATTCTGTCCGAACAAGCTTAACAGAGAATCCACACATTAAGCAGATGAATATGTAACTTTTTCTCCGCAGTGACAAAAACAGCTGACTGTGGCCCCAGTATGTAGGCTACGAGCCGACCTAAGCATAGCTTTAGCTTTTTCATCGACGCGACTGACAATGACATTCTCCTGTTTCAACAAGCTATCCTTTACCATCAGCCCTGTCTTTCTTATATATCCTCTGCTTGTCCTACGTCTCTTACCGTTCTTGGGGGTAATTTAGTTAGCTTTGTGTAGCGATCGCAAATGCTACTCAGTGACAGCCAACGAACACTTGTAATATTTTCATTGATAACATATCTTAATCCTATCATTTATTTACACTTCCCCCTTACTAAAGTTTTTTTTTTTTTATTTATATATAACAGAAACGGTAACAGTGGCAGTCAAATACTATTGTAATTCTTTTCAGGTCATTCATTGTCAGACAGAAGCAGTATGGCACAACGTTACGCTAAAAAAATAAGTTAAAAATATAAAAATGGCTTACCTCTTTGTCCTCTGAAAGACCATGCCAACTCAACATAATGTTTACTGCATATGAAACGTGAATGGATTCGCTGAGCTGGTGTTAAAGTCCGCGCAAGTTGATTCGGTCTTCACATTTTTTCCTCCCAAGTTTTTGGTTCCGGAAACGTATGAAGAAAACATCCTTCATGTGTCGTGATGTCTAGAGTCGTTTCTACAAGTTCCAAAAAAGCAATGCGTGATCGGCATGTTCGTTTTTGAAAGATTTCCGGAGAAAAGTTGCACTTTTTACGTTGGGCCTATGCGAGGGTGGGTCTATAATGTCCCACTTCGGCTTTACTTCCGCTTTACGATGCGACGTCACGGTCTAAAAATAGCCTGCGTGCGGTACGCCATTGCGTGCCCGCTTGTGCATAATCAAATGTCTCAAGTGGGATTGCTGCAGAGGCTGTCCTTCATCCTCCACTGCATCAGTCCCTCTTTTTTCACCTCTTTTATCAACACCATCGTCGTTTTGGGGCTTTTTGAAGAAACTTCGGACACTCAGTTGCCTTGACATTTTTTCGAGTAAGGCCAACGACGTCATGCATCAAAAGAGACAATAGCTAATTAATATGCTCACTTGCCGCCCTGTGGTCTGGGGTGTGAATTGCAACCTGTCAAAATGACAGATGGACTTCAATTTTTTCCGTCACCGTTTTAAAAAAAACGGTCAACGACGGAAAATATTCGGTTAACGCGACCCCTGCTTTACACCCAACATTTTACCTACTGCAGATTCAGAGTCTTCCCAGCCTGGTGCAGGTCTACAATTTTGTCTCTGGTGTCCTTCGACATCTCTTTGGTCTTGGCCATAGAGGAGTTTGGAGTGTGACTGACTTAAGTTGTGGACAGGTGTATTTTATACTGATAATGAGTTAAAACAGGTGCCATTAATACAGGTAACGAGTGGACCCTCGTTAGACCTCGTTAGAAGAAGTTAGATCTCTTTGACAGCCAAAAATCTTGCTTGTTTGTAGTTGATCAAATACTTATTTTCCACTCTAATTTGGAAATTATTTCTTTAAAAATCAAACAATGTGATTTTCTGTTTTTTTTTTCTCCACATTCTGTCTCTCATGGTTGAGGTTTACCCATGTTGACAATTACAGGCCTCGCTAATCTTTTGAAGTAGGAGAACTTGCACAAATGGTGGTTGACTAAATACTTATTTGCCCCACTGTATAACGATACTTTTGTAGCCTAAAAGGTTATCCACAAGTCCCTCCCAAAATCATCATGATGAGAGGGTAATGTGGCATGAAACTAAGACTAGCATCCAGAACTGTAGCTAAACCAGTCTAAATTGAGTATTAGAACTTCTGGGACAAATCCCATCAAGCACCTTGACTTTGTCTCGACAAGTCCAACATTCAGTTGTCAAGGTTCACAGTTTATTATGTTGAAGCAAACAATGGCCAAAGAACTTTCCACAGCAGCTCAAACAGCTGTTTTGTCACAGCAAACACAAGCTTCAGTATACAGTTCATACTGTAAAAAGGTTGTCCGCCCGATTGCCTGCCTGAGCGGTCCACGGTCCGAGAAAGCCAAGGCAGCCCTGCCCTGCTTTCACATCTACTTGTAGTTCTATATACATGCGATATCTATGAGATGCATCAGACGCCACCACCGTAGCATCATGTGGGCATAGTTTGTGGGTATTAACAGGTCATTTGCTGTTCATTTTACAGCATTTACAGGTTACTGCCTGTTGATTTTTAATCACTTCCTTTTCATTTGGGGACATTCTTGAGTCACTTCCTATTAAGTATCTTAAAATCAACAGGTAGCAACTAAAGATGTGCCTATCGATCGGGTCCGATCATGTCATTTTCAAAGTATCGGAATCGACAAAAAAAATATCGGACATGTCTTTTTTATATATATATATATATATATATATATATATATATATATATATATATATATATATATATATATATATTTTTTAAATTACATCGTTTTCTAATTGTATTTAACGTTACAGACAAAATGTTTTACACTCATCCAGAGTCTTTGGTTTAGGCTTAAAGTAGGGCTATCAAATTTATCGCGTTAGCGGTCAATCTATAATGGCGCCGTTTTACATATACATAGAGCTAAAACATAATATGAGCAGAGAGAATTTTGGCAGCCTTTGAAGCCTTTTTTAATTGGCTAAAGCCTTACAATCCCTCTCTTAACAATTAGAAATTTTGTGGGAAGCAATGTGGGGCAGAAAGATAGTAGTTGATCTTTTTGGCGTGGCGTGGCTCAGTGGTAGAGTAGTTGTCCCCCAACCCAGAGGTTGTGGGTTCGATTCTTCGCCCTGATGAACTCACCTAAGTATCCTTGAGCAAGATACTGAACCCCATGTTGCTCCTGGTGCTGCGTCACCAGTAGGTGAATAGTGAGATAGTGTAAAGCGCTTTGAGCGCCTTGAAAGGTGGAAAAGCGCTATATAAGTATAACACCATTTACCATTTCTTAACACCCTATGTTATTTCCCAACGCAGAGAAGATATATCAATTGGTAGCACTGCGCACAGTCATGGTTGCACTTTCCATCATGCATTTGGGCAGAAGTTAAATGGCTACAGTATCATTTACTGAAAGCTCAACAAATACACTAGATGGCAATATTTAGTCACAATATACAAAGTCACATTTGTCCTTTAAGAATTACAAGTTTTTCTATCCGTGGATCCCTCTCACAGAAAGAATATTAATAATGTAAATGCCATCTTGAGAATTTATTGTCAGAATAAACAAATACAGTACTTCTGTATGTTGAATGTATATATTTGTCCGAGTTTTATTCATTTTTTGTCTTAATGCATTGCCAAAATGTATATGATCGGGAAAAATTATCGGGAATGATTGGAATTGAATCGGGAGCAAGAAAAAAAAAAAAAAGCAATCTGGACGGGAAATATCGTGATTGGCAGATACTCAAACTAAAACGATCGGATCGGGAGCAAAAAAACATGATCGGAACAACCCTAGTAGCAACCCGTTAATGCCCCAAAAGGAAAAGAAAGTGACCAAAAATCAACAGGAAATTGCCTGGCATTGACTGCAGCTGACAGACATAGATGTCCAATCCGTTTGAAGTAGAACGTCTTTTATCAATAATATCCATTTACTAGAGATAAACTCATTCCAATTCACAGAGAAATTGATTTCCCGAACCGCGTATTGATAATTTTTGCTTCGCCAAATTGTTAGATCATCATTACCATGAGCCTTGGATCGCAAACCATATTATGAGGTACCCAGACGTTCTCACCCTTACTGCACTCTGGAGAACTATTAGTTGCATAAGGCATCAAGGCATCAGATGCTGCTATACTAAAGATAGCTCTACATTCTGACACCATGCCACCACCCCTGCCCTCACTGCAGTCTTTACTAAGTGCATCTGCTGGAGACAAATTCGACAAAATGTACTAATAACTCTGTGAACCTTCCCCTTCTGGAGCATTGCTGATAGAAAAGCATAGGTCCTGTGCTATTGTATGACTACACAGACATATAAATGCAGTTGTGCACACTCACTGTGTATGCACTGTTAAGCCTTTACCTTGCCTCTATTGGCCTTGGTGTCCACCAGCCTTCATCAGAACATCCGGAAACTGAAAAATACATTTTACTGAATAGGCCAGACTGGATGAATCACCTGCGTTTCGTTCCCAGTTTCCACCATGTGGCTGTTCTGTTGGTAAGGAGACCAATTTTACTCAAGAGGGCAGTTGGAACATTTTGCAACTGTGAAATAAAATACTGCAGCTTTTGCCAAGACACAGCAGAAGAGTGGGTTATCTTAAGTTTTTTTTTCTTCCCGTAAATGTTGAAATTGCACAGTGATGACGAATCAGTGTGACCGTATTAGCCAAGTACAGTAAGTATATTATTAATTAATAAAAAAATGTCCATTAGAGTTGTCGGATCATATCTTTTTAACTGATATCCCTATACATAGACTTCACTATCAGCTGACAGGAAACGGGGCCGCTCTGTAGGGGGCGTATTTTCAAAAACCTAAAATTCAAATATTTTCAAAATCAAAGCCGCTAGCGACCTAAAACCAAAACAGGCACCTCCCTTCGGCATATGTGAGTGTCCATGAGCAGCGGCCTAAAAAAAATATGAAGTAGTTCCCTAATAAAAGCCCAATTAATTATTTTTTATAAAACTATAACAAACTTAACTCATTTGCTCCCAAAAACATATAAATACATTCTAGTGTCCCAAATTTTTTTAATTTTTTGCAATTTTGACATAAGTTTTCAACAGTTAATAAATAACTCAATTTTCATATCAGAAACGTAATACTTGAGGAAAGCATGCAGAATCATCTTAATTTAATTCAACAAAAGCAAAATTTGCATTTATTTACATTAGGGCTGCAGCTATCGATTATTTTAGTAGTCGATTAATCGATGAACTAGTTAGTTCGAATAATCGAGTAATCGGAAAAGGAACATGAAAAATTAAAATACCTGAGCTGAGCCTCAAACGGTATTAAAAATAAATCAATGAGGATCCATGTACAACAAAAGAACAATTGGCTAACTTACATGGTGAAAGTCCGCTTTCTTAAATGCTATAAAATGCTAACGTTTTTTTCCCCAATGCTCTTAACAAATGGTTCAGACTCATATTACCAAAAAAAAACAAAAAAAAAAAAAAACGGCTAAATATACATATAAACTAAATTACGAATGCATAACAAAACATTAGCCCAAAGAAAAACTTGGCTTACGTTGGTCTTAACGGGGAGCAGTTGGATTCAGCCATGTGAAATGAGGTGACCAGAGGGCAATGTATCCACCCTAATCAATAAACTAGATGTAAACACTTTCAAAATAAAACATTACAACGCCACTTTAATTAAACGAATACTCGAGGCAACAAAATTAAATTAGAATATTGTTTTCTAATCGAATACTTGAGTTAATCGATTAATCGTTGCAGCACTAATCTACATACAATCATAACTTGTTTAGGTGGATTTCCGATGTCACTATTGCCTCAGGACCAGTGTTGTTACTAACGACGTTATTTTTGTCAGTAGGGGGTAAACAAATTAATTACTTTTCCCATCTTTGCAACACAATTATCTAGTGCTGCAACGAGTAATTGATTAACTCGAGTATTCGATAAGAAAAAAAGATTCAAATTAAATTTTGCTGCTTCGAGTATTCGTTTAATTATTGTGGCGTTGTAATGGTTTATTTTGAAAGTGTTTGCATTCAGTTGTATTGATGTGAGTGGATACACTGCCCTCTAGTCTGCCTCATTTCACATGGCTGAATCCAGCTGCTCCATGTTAAGACCAACATAAGCTAGGTAAGTTTTTGTTTTAGCTAATGTTTTTTTTTTAATGCATTCATAATTTAGTTTATGGGTATATTTAGCCGTTTTTGTGGGGATATGTGTCCGAACCATTTGTTAAGAGTATTGTAAAAAAAAAAAAATAAATAAATAAAATTTAAAGTTAGCGTTTTATAGCATTTAAGCTAGCGGACTTTTGCAATGTAAGTTAGCCAATTGTTCTTTTGTTGTACATAGATCCTTATTTATTTTCTTTTTATACCGTTTGAGGCTCAGCTCAGGTATTTTTTCATGTTCCTTATCCGATTACTCGAGTATTCGACAAACTAGTTCATCAATTAATCGACTACTAAAACAATCGATTGCTGCAGCCCTACAATTATCGTTACTGAGGATGTAAAGGCGTGCGTTACTATGCGTTACTATGTTGGTGGAATGACGTGAAAAATGTTTGAGGGACACGGAGAGGGCAGAGTGGGAGAGGGCAGAGTGGGAGAGGGGAGGAAGGAAATGGGGTTGTGACGCCGTTGCAAAAGCGATGCTAGTTGACTTGGAGCGTTAAGCATAGCATTCACGTTCTCGCTAGCATTAGCATTTAGCGTGGCGAGCGTCATGTTATACGCTCGGGAAACTTTTTCCATACAATTCGTGGCATTTAGGTGGGTACAATTAATTGAAAATAATGGACTGTTTTCCTGTTCACTGTGCATTATCATCACCAAGTGGGCATAGTGCGTCCTCGTCAATGCTACGATTTAATAATAATTTGTTTTTTTATTTTGAAGGCAACATGCATATTGGATCAAAACCGATAATGAAAAACCAATGTCATTATGATCCAATACCATGTAAAAATGTTTATATTTGCCGATATTATTGGGTTGCTGATGATATTGGGTTTCTTATACCATAATGATCTTATGTTCTCCCCTTCCCGGCATCCCGATAATTTAAACTACTACTTAAAAAACTTACTTAAATTACTACCCGATAACTCTAATTCAATGTAGGACTGCAACTATCATCTCCTGCGGCTTTCTTTTTTTTTCTTGGATGTTGTAGGCTCTTCTCATGTCTCATCATTTGGCCTTTTCCTCCTTTCGAAGAAACTCTCGAGAGACATTTGTGTTTAACTCATTTCTGCTAGCTTGTGGTCTTACTCTTTTACCACACGAGCCAAGAGGTTTGACAGGTGTATAGAGGCACAGTATGCACCTGATTTTTAATCTCTTTGTGAAGCCCAGTACTAAATGGCTTGGTGGTTGGGGACCGCTGGCTTAGATGACAATTTAATTAAGTAAGTAGAATAATACTTCCCATTCCGAAGCAGTGAAATTCTACAGCACTGCAAAAATGCTTAATTTGAACAAGACAATCACTGATGCAAACATAGTATTTAAAGCTGTGTCCAATGAATGTTCGTCACATTCCATGAAAATGTTCAAGCTGTTGATTTAGATGAACGGCTAAAATCCACTCATGGTCCGCTTCTCATTGCGTCCCGAAGACCGCGCTGACTGTGTTTTAGTTCTGCTTTACCTGGTATAATTAAATAATCGTAATTTGGATGTTTGTGAATCGTTCTCGAATCTTCCACGGCCGAATCGCAAATAATCTAAGGGTAGGGTTGTTCCGATCATGTTTTTTTTTGCTCCTGATCCGATCCCGATCGTTTTAGTTTGAGTATCTGCTGATCCCAATATTTCCCGATCCGATTGCTTTTTTTTTTTTTTTGCTCCCGATTCAATTCCAATCATTCCTGATAATTTTTCCCGATCATATACATTTTGGCAATGCATTAAGAAAAAAATGAATAAAATTCGGACGAATATATACATTCAACATACAGTACATAAGTACTGTATCTGTTTATTATGACAATAAATCCTCAAGATGGCATTTACATTATTAACATTCTTTCTGTGAGTGGGATCCACGGATAAAAAGACTTGTAATTCTTCATGGATAGAAAGACTTGTAATTCTTAAAGGATAAATGTTACTTTGTATATTGTGACTAAATATTGCCATCTAGTGTATTTGTTGAGCTTTCAGTAAATGATACTGTAGCCATTTAACTTCTGCCCAAATGCATGATGGGAAGTGCAACCATGACTGTGCGTAGTGGTACCAATCGATATATCTTCTCTGCATTGGGAAAAAACATAGGGTGTTAAAAAGATCAACTACTACCTTTCTTCCCCACATTGCTTCCCATGATATTTCTAATTGTTGAGAGAGGGTTTGTACGGCTTTAGCCAAATAAAAAGAGGTTTCAAAGGCTGCCAAAATTCTCTCTACTCATTTTACGTTGCCTATTAGCTCTATGTATACGTAAAACGGTGCCATTATAGATTGAACGCGACAATGCGTGAGTGGGTAGTGCAGCGCATTTGTTAATTGCGTTAAATATTTTAATGTTATTACCGCTGTTAACGCGATGAATTTGATAGCCCTACTTTAAGCCAAAACTAAAGACTCTGGATGAGTGTAAGACATTTTGTCTGTAACGTTAAATACAATTACAAAACGATTCAATTAAAAAAATTCATATACAGTATATATATTAAAAAAGGCATGTCCGATATTTTTTTGCTGATTCCAATACTTTGAAAATGACGTGATCGAACCCGATCGATCGGGACATCTTTATCTAAGGTGCAGTTTATATGGCGACTCTGCGACACAAAGACGCAATGACTGAGTAGCGGACTCGCCTCGCGTGCATATGGTGTCAGCGAAGACGAAAAATTCTGAATCCTGCGTCCAAAGTGGAAGAATCCGATTGCTGGGATTTGAGGGGGGCTTCCTTGGCATGCATATCAAAGGCTCCCGCGGCGCGAGACCGCGCCGTTAACGTCAGCACTCGTACACGTCACATTGGGCGTGCGCAGCGGTGCTACTAAACATTAAAAACAGCAAATATGGCGGAATGTCGGCTTTAATTTACTGTTTTAATAATATTTTTAAATTAAATATGTTGAATGTTTTAATTTTTGTGCCTTTTTGAACAAAAGAAAAATGCCATTGCTTCAAGTGGGCGGGCATATTTTTTGGGGAGCTTGGTGGGGTCAAAGTGCATCATTCTCTGTCGCCCTGTAAATCTGCACTGCCCCCTAGGGCCTGGCATGAATACTACATCGTTTTCATGCAGAATTGCGACATTGTTCAAATGGAGACGCAAATGCAAATTTGAAATTTTTTGTATTCTCGGAGAGTCACCATATAAATGGCCCCTAGGAATCGGAAATTTCGCACGCCTCTAGTTAGTACATTATCTTTTTTCCTTTTTTTTTTTTTTTTTTCCAAACCTGTCCTGTTCAGCTGTTTGACAAGAGAATGGAAGTCTAAGTGCCCGGATAGTCTGAACAGTTTTATTGTTTCACATTGACAGTCTGACATACACCCATTGCGATCACTCAACATACCTCGTTTATTATGAAAAAGCAGCGAACAGGAAGGGCTTATGGGGGAACAGGAGAAAAGAAACACAAGAGAAGAAAGAAAAACACCAACTACAACAAGAAATACATTGAACATCACGACCAATTACTAATATGTTGGTGCTATCGTCAGCTAGATGTATTTCCGGTTGACACCATGTGGAGGGGCCTGTTGACCATGGAAAGGGGGGATGGGGGAGTCTATAAGCTAAGTGATTGAAAGGGGGAGAGTGTACACAAATCAGCTCTGTGAACTAAAACCCTGTAATCGTGTGAATCCCTTGTGAGTGTAAGCCCGTTGGCGACCAACCCTACGCCGCCCCATCGCCAATCCCGGCACCGGGACCTCCCACCCGAGCTTGCCCTATCACATCCAGCCACACACGCGAGCCCCACCAGGCACGCGACAGCCATGCAGATGAGCGGAGACGCCACGCGTGCGCACACCCAGGGCCACGGCCCCCACCCAGCCAGCCGGGGGAGGGAGGGAGGGCGGGCGGGGGCCGGGGGTCAAGCGCAGCCCATCCCTCCTCCCGCAGCCCAGCAATGGAGCCATCGTCCCGTCCCGTTGGACGTCTACTAGTGATAAACTCATTCCAATTCACAGCAAAAGCTTGTTTTTCTGTTTATTAGTCGTTCGTAGATTATCATTGAATGATTTCCTCACCAATGTATCGATAATCGTTGTATCGCCATATCGTCAGATCATCGTTATCGTGAGCTTTGTATCGCAAATCGTATCGTATCTTGAGGTACCAAGAGGTTCCCACTCCTAGTGTACACCAGAGAGAAGCTTAGCAATCGCCCCATTGTCAACGCACCGAGAATAGAATACAGGTAAGCAATAAATCTCGTACAATTAATGTGTTGCATTTATGATTAAACGGTGCATAAAAACTGTAATTCAGCTTTCATTTGATTATACAAAAACAAAAATATTTTTACAGAACCAAACACAAGCAAGTCCACATATACAAACACGGGCACACAGGGACAGCTCATAAAATGTTGCCTTATGGCCCGACTCCAGATTTCCCCTCAGCTTGAGAAGCACATTTCCATTTCTACAAAAACCCTGAGGGATATCGAAACCATGAATCACCCTAACAAGAATAGTCTAATAGGAATTGCAGCAGGATGGCGTACGCACCGAAAAATACACACACGCGCGTACACTGTCAAACAGGTGCTGCTGGAGGATGATGTACAATCCAGGTAGAGCCCATAACTCAGCAAATGTGTTCTGTTTCCAGCGCTTCTTCAAATGAATAGTTTAAAAGGTGAACTTCTATTGTGATCGATGCCTTCAGGCTAACAAAAGCATTCCTGGAGACAAAGCTTTGAAGCAAAAGGCGGATGGTCACCAACCTATAATCTGCTGCCATTCGTCAGAGGGCGAGGGGACAGGAAAACTTAACAGATAATACAATCTTCATTTTTTTAAAACCCTGTGTAGAGGTCAATTTCCTCTGGGATAAGATGTGTGGTATCATTCAAAGGCAAGGCGTATGAATGATCTCATTCCTTCCGGCTAGGCTCGTACCACAAACAGAATTTCAAATTCTTTGACTTTGTAACTTATTTTCTATAGTTGGTCAAAGTCGCTTGACATTGGTAGAGCCGGTTGGCCTATAACCGTCACCCTTGAATTATTATTTTTTTTTCTTATGTGAATTTTTTATAACAAGAAATCTTAAAAAAAATATAATATAAACGCCACATTCGTTAAATTATTACAGGTAGGGTTGTTCCGATCATGTTTTTTCCCGATCGTTTTAGTTCGAGTATCTGCCGATCCCGATATTTCCCGATCCGACTGCTTTTTTTTTTTTTTGCTCCCGATTCAATTCCAATCATTCCCGAGAATTGTTCCCGATCATATACATTTTGGCAATGCATTAAGAAAAAAATGAACAAAACTCGGACAAATATATACATTCAACATACAGTACATTAGTACTTTATTTGTTTATTATGACAATAAATCCTCAAGATGGCATTTACATTATTAACATTCTTTCTGTGAGAGGGATCCACAGATAGAAAGACTTGTAATTCTTAAAGGATAAATGTGAATTTGTATATTGTGACTAAATATTGCCATCTAGTGTATTTGTTGAGCTTTCAGCTCAAATGCATGATGGGAAGTGGAACCACGACTGTGCGTAGTGGCACCAATTGATATATCTTCTCTGCGTTGGGAAATAACATAGGGTGTTAAGAAGAAGATCAACTACCACCTTTCTTCCCCACATTGCTTCCTACAGTATTTCTAATTGTTGAGAGAGGGATTTTAAGGCTTTAGCCAACTGAAAAAAAGCTCCAAAGACTGCCAAAATTCACTCTACTCATTTTATGTTGCCTTTTAGCTCTATGTATAGGTAAAATGGCGCCATTATAGATTGAACGCGACAATGCATGAGTGGGTTGTGCAGCGCATGCGTTAATTGCGTTAAATATTTTAACGTGATTAATTTAAAAAATACTAATTACCGCCAATAACGCGATAAATTTGATAGCCCTACTTTAAGCCAAAACTAAAGACTCTGGATGAGTGTAAGACATTTTGTCTGTAACGTTAAATAAAATTAGAAAACGATTTAATAAGAAAAAAAAAAAAAAAATTAAAAGGCATGTCCGATACTTTTTTGCCGATTCCGATACTTTGAAAATGACGTGATCGGACCCTCGATCGGGACATCTTTAATTACAGGTATTATTATTATTATTACAATCATTATATTATTATTCTGCTTTTTATTCACAATTTATTTGTTTTGTTCTGTGTAATTGCTATCGTCGTACTATCAGCATTTATTAAGGATTTAGTGTAGGTTTTTCAGGCTGTGGAACGAATTCATGAGATTATAATGTATTCTTACGGGAAAATCCTGCTCGACATACGACCATTTTGACTTACAAACAAGGTCCTGGAACGAATTAATTTTGTATGTAGAGGTACCACTGTACAGTAAAATGATAATAGTTCATAGAAATAGCTTTGTGCTGAGAAAAAAAATACCATTGTTTAAAAGAAAAAAAAAATCGGACATCTTCAGCAGTTATTCACAATGTTACTTATTACTTGAGTATTCTCTTCACCAAATACTTTTTTACTTTAGTACATTTTTTGGATGACTACTTTTACTTTTACTTGAGTAATATGATTTTGAAGTAAAATTTGAGCAACATTTTTGACTGTTCTACCCAACTCTGTTTAGTTTCCATTCCCACTTATACATTTATTGCCGAATATATCACATTTGATACACTAAGAATTTGATGATTTTGAAACTAAATCAAAAATTTGAAATTTCTCAAAATTGAACAAATTGAAAAAAAAAACTGTTCCATTAAGACCTTAATTTAAAAATTTCGGGATTCTCCGACAATTGCTTCATGTTGCAGGCCTTTAAGGGCTAATCTAGAAATGTTCATTATAGTTAAATTCCAATATAGGTATAGTTAAATTCCTCACCAAGACGATGGCCTAGCTAGTCCTAACTGGACAGTAAGCTAAGCTCCGAAATGACAATGTCAGACGTCCGTGTGGTTTGCTGAGTTTATTCAGCTTCTCATGACATCAACACTAGCGGAATGAAACTAAACTAAAATAAAATAAAATCAGTTTCATCTTCAATAACATCAATTCAAATTGCCGTTTGCAAGTAGCTGCTGATACAGCAATAACAAACCATTAGCATGTTTCAGTTAGCATCCGCACATCAACAAAAACAATCACATAAACTCGCCCTGGGTATTCCACCACAATTGAAAACGTACAATAAACAATACAAAAGGGATTATATACAGCCGTCGCCTCTGGATGCTTCACAAGCCACAAATGTGCGCACAGGCTGTCACCTTTCTCACTCGGCTGTGCTCTTCCTCATGTGCGCGTGTGTGGGGTGGGCCCGTGTGTACATGCGCTCACGTGCCGCAGCACTACCTGGTCTGAAAAAACGAGACATGGGTCATAAAGTCGAAATCAATAAATAAAATAAATATAGAAATGTATTACACAGGGTGATTAAAAAAGAATGTCTTAAAATCATCACGCGGCATGTCAAAAACAAAAAACCTAAAACTCAGGCTTGGAAACTGATGGGGGAAAAAATTACATTATGCCTTTGTGATGTATGATTGCTTCTGTGACATAGATTGTAACAACATCTATTGTTTTTCACCTTGCTCCCATAGTTAGGAGACGCGCTTGAGGAGGGAATCTCACGAGATCACTTGTTTTGCACCATAGTACGCGCCTGAGTTCCATAGCTAGGAGGGAATCTCACTAGATAACTTCTTTTGCACCCATAATATTTACCATTGTTTTTGCTTGTTTTTTTATACTTGTTGCTTGCTCTTGTGGGACTGTAATCAATACATCTCATTTATTCTGCATTTTCTAATCAATAAACATCATCTATTGAGCAAAAGTGTGCCTGTTACTGATTCACCGCGAACCTGGAAATTTCGGAAAAACAGAAACATATGCTGAACATAACCAAGTCATGTTTTACTAGTACTCAAATGTGGCTATCACTAGCAGCACAGACATCAAGCTTTTATGAGAATTCCTCCAAAATCAACATGGTGGACTGTAACAGGCTAAGGCGTGTTCGTGAGGAATTCCCTGTTCAACACACGTGTCCAAGCCTGAATTTTGTAACGCTTTTCGTTTTTGACACACTGCATGGTGATTTTAGGACTTTCTTTTTGAATCGCCCTTGTATAGCCTATCGGCAAACCTGGGAGAGGGTATGACGTCATGTGAATAACCCCTATAATAGAACCTCAAAGGTTCGGTCATGCGTTTGATTATTCGCATTAACCACTGACATGTTTGATCAACGAGGAAGTCGAACACGTGATCCCGCTTCCTCTTGAGGGTGCCTTTTTGATCAAAAATGTGTCATAGCATTTTGCTGGGGCTGAATTATTCAAAGGTCAGCAAACAAAGGCGGGCTAGTGCCATGCTGCATTACAAAGGCGAGAACGGCGCTAAATTGGCAATGTGTTCAGTGTGTCTCTGTGGGGTAGCTGACAGGTGACCTCTGCCTCAAGGGAGCATTTGGCATCACACGGAGCGAGCGCGCTGTGATTGTTAGTGCTTAAAGTCAAGGCCAGTGCCTGTTAGCGCACATATTCAAACCATCACCTTTATATCCCATTCTAGTTATGGCATTGTGTGCCCTTTGTGTATGGTCGAGGTGAACGAACGATGGGACTTGTGAAATGACCGATGATGAATTATGTTGCCGTGGTGATGTATTTTGTGTGTAGGCACACATTGGCTACAAGAGCAAATTTGACTTCAGGATGAGCAGCAGTGTTGTTTTCATCAACGACGATTATAACGAAAATATATTGTAGCCCCCCAAAAAATTTTCATGACGATAGCGAGACAATAACGAGCTAAAAATGTGTCTTGGGAGACTAAAACATTATGAGAACAGTGTTGTTTCGTCAATGATGACGATAACGAAAATATTTCGTCAACAAACAATTTCTTCATGACGATGACATAATGTTGACGAGCTAAAAATATGTTTTGGGAGACTAAAACATAACTAGATGGATGGCAGTTGTTGTCTGACAGGAAGAGAACGAGATCAAAATTTGCCATAGTGTTTGTCAAGTTCACAATCTGCGATATTTTCTTATCGTATGTGTAGTTACACGCATCTGAGCAGTGTTTGGTCGTGTCACTCGTGTGATGTGCTGCGCCTCCCCCAACCCTATGCCCCAAACATGGGCTTGTGTGCCCATTCCAGGCTCCTTTTGTGAAACACATGTGTCAGGTGCTGCTTGGTTGTTTTTAGTACTGCAACGATTAATCGATTAACTCGAGTATTCATGCATTGTGCATGCATTCATTTTCAGCAGATTGGACTATTGCAACGGTATATTTACGGGTCTTGATAAAAAAATCAGTCAGGAAGCTGCAGCTAGAACAGAATGCTGCAGCCAGAGTCCTCAAAAATACAAGGAAGCTGGACCACATTACAACGGTTTTGAAATCGCTACACTGGCTTCCAGTGAGTCAAAGGATAGACTATAAAATACTACTGCTCGTCTACAAAACACTTAATGGCCTTGGACCAAAATACATGCTTGACTTGTTAGATTCCTATGAGACAGCTAGACCCCTAAGGTCGTCTGGATCCGGTCTTCTGCATGTTCCAAGAACAAGAACCAAGCAGGGTGAGGCAGCATTTAGTTATTATGCTCCTCACCTCTGGAACAAGTTACCTGAACGTCTGAAGTATGCTCAAACTGTTAGCTCTTTTAAATCAGGGCTAAAAACGCTTTTGTTTAGCACTGCATATCCATAACTGTCTATATATTTCAATCTACTTGCTTTCTATTCCTCATGTGCTTATCTCCATTGCTGATTTTAATTATTTTTATTAGTAGTAGTTTTTGTTTTATTTTTATTTATTTTTATTCTATTTGTGATTAAATGCGATCTTTATGTATAATTTTAGTTCCGATTTTGATTGTCTTGGTTTTTATGTTGTATTGATTTAAATGTGATTTTTATGATCTTCATGTGATGTAAAGCACTTTGAATTGCCTTGTGCTGAATTGTGCTATATAAATAAAATTTGCCTTGCCTAGAAAAAAAAAAAAAAAAAAAAATTAAAATTAAAATTTGCTGCTTCGAGTATTCGTTGAATTAAAGTGGCGTAATGATTTATTTTGAAAGTGTTTGCCTTTAGTTTTATTATTTGGGTGGGTACACTCTCTCTGGTCTGCCACATTTCACATGGCTAAATCCAGCTACTCCCTGTTAAGACCAACATAAGCTGTTTTGTTTGAGCTAATGGTTTTTTTAATGCATTCGTAATTTAGTTTATAGGTATATTTAGCCATTTTGGTGGGAATATGTATTTTAACGATTTGTTAAAATTATTTAATTAAAAATGGTTAACATTTTATAGCATTTAAGCTAGCGTACTTTTGCCATGCAAGTTAGCCAACAATTCTTTTGTAGTACTTAGATCCTCATTTGTTATTATTATTATTAATTTTTTTTTATACCGTTTGAAGCTAAACTCAGGTATATTAATTCTGTATGGTTTGACGAAACATTCTGGAATTTTCTTTTTGTTTTCGCATTTAATTCTCTTTTGAAAGTGCAATCTTAGCAAGGCTGTGTTTTTCCCAAAATTTACTCTGCAACACATAAATGTTCCTAATCCAAATTACCGTACTCGATTAATAAAACTAGAGATAGATTAATCAATGACTAAAATAATTGATAGCTCCAGCCCTAATAATCTTATCCAACATCGGCCATCGGCTGATTAACAAAGCAAATAGGCCGATAAAAAAGGATGTGTCGGAACCATTTGTTAAGAGCATTGTATGTAAAAAATAAAATGGAAAAAAAAAAAAAAAAAGTTAGCATTTTATAGCATTTAAGCTAGTGGACTTTTGCTATTTAAGTTAGCCAATTGTTCTTTTGTTGTACATAGATCTTCACTGATTTATTTTTTATACCATTTGATGCTCAGCTCAGGTATTAATTTTTCATGTTCCTTATCTGATTACTCGGTTAACTAGTTCAGGGGTTTTCAACCCAGTCCTCAAGGCACACTGTGGGTCCTGGTTTTTGTTCCAGCCGATCCAGCAGAGACAGTTGAACCAATGAGGCTTCTGCTAAAACAAGCCACACCTGACTGCAATCAACTGATTGCACTTGTAAAACACCAGATTGGGGAAAAAGTGTTGTCATCTTGTTTGGTAAGAATGAAATCCTGCACCCACAGTGTGCCTTAGTGGAATAGGTTGGGAACCCCTGAACTAGTTCATCAATTAATCGACAACTAAAATAATCGATAGCTGCAGCCCTAGTTGTTTTCTTATCTTGGCTATGCCATGTTGCTTAAGAATTTAAAGGTCTGTACTGAGTGTTCATCACACACTAAACTAACTTGTAGCATTAGCATTGCGTTCGCCTTTAGTGCGGTGACTCTGTGAGTGTCTTCTTAACACTAGAAGTCCCAGAGAATTCTGGTACTTCTTATAGTCCCAAGCAATGGCCGATTTGGCCTCTCCTCCGAAAAAACCCAGAGGTGGCCCAAATGACCCAAATGCTTTTGAATTAGCAAGTCGTTTTCCGACAGACAACAGTCGTTCATAAGGAAATGCAACCACTAGACATACGTACATTGTGTTGGTATGCGGCCCAAATGGAGGGGAAGACACAAAAGTAGTACTATTCATGTGATAGTTTGTGTCAGTTCAAGTCAAGCTACATTTATGGGGTTTTGCACATTTTATTAATGTGTGTTGTTGTTACGGGTCCCAAAAATGGTACCACATAACAAGCACAATAGTCTGTGGAACAGACAAAAGTGAATTGATTTCAGTTTTATTGAGTATGAAGAACAACCTGGACCTTTTATTCAAAGGTTTTCACACGTTTTCTTGTAGTAACTTCACACAAAATAACCACAATTTATGCTTCATGCCCCTGATCCAGTCATTCTAAACTATAGACACGATCCTGCTTTAAACTCAAATCGCAGTTCTACAACGCTTTTTTGCAAAACAATGTGCACATTTGGGCCAGTTTTTTCTGTTTTTCTGTGTGGAGTATTGGAGATGTGAGCTAAAAAATTTGTAAAAAGCGTAAAATGTAAATAAATAATGTAGCTTGACTTGAACTGACACAAACTATCACATGAATTGTGCAACCGTGGTGTGTTCCCCTCCTTTTGGGACGCATTCTAACACAATGTATGTCTAGTGGTTGCATTTGCATATGAATGGTTGCTGTCTGTCGGACAACGACTTGCTAATTCAAAACCACTTGGGTCATTTGGGCCACCTCTGGTTTTTTTAGGAAGCGAGGCCAAATCGGCCATTGCTTGGGAATATTAGGAGTATTTGTCTTTGGGAAAGGCCGAATTGGCCTCTGCTGGGTTTCTAGTGTTAAACTCTTGGAAAACTTTTTACATACAGTTTGTGCCGTCCAGGTGAGTTTAATCAATTGCAAATACAGTGGTACCTCGATATATGATCACTTCGACACACGATTTTTTCGACATCCGACGTAAAATTTGAATTGCCATTTGTTTCTTTATCCGACGAAATGCTCGAAATACGATTTATGACACCTTGAACTACTTGACAGTCTTTGTAAGTTAGGATGACAACCATCGCCGAAGAGATCGCCAGCTTCATCAGGTTTTTAATCATGTATTTCAGAACTTGTGCAACACAACACGCCGATTGCCAGCAACAACAGGACGTTAAAAGTGAACAAAAGATCTGAACTGTACTCTCTCACTCTGCTGTCAGCCCCGCAATGCGTTCAAGTACACCACAAAAAATATTAAATGCCACATTAGAACTAAGCTTGAGAACGATAAACCGATACGACCGGATATCCGGTTTAATGGGCGAGTGATTAGGCTGTATCGATAGCAAACTAACCAATTGACAGTAAATAGCCAGTAAATCTTAGATGTAGCGGTAGTAGAACAAGGACTCGGCTATCACGAGAGTAAGAATCGGTTATCTGCGTCCATACCATTGATTTGCTAATTTTATGTAACAAGTAATGTGAGGAAAAATGACCAGTGTTGTCAGTAACGCGTTAGTTAGTAACGTGTTACTGTAATCTAATTACTTTTTTCAGTAACAAGTAATCTAACATGTTCATTTTTCTACACCAGTAATCTGATTAAAGTTAGTTTCCTTAGTGTCTCTGCGTTACTATTTTTACATTGCTTCATAAAGTATGTAAAATGAAGATTATTGTAGTCATGAATAGAAAATGCTAAAATAAAAGGTTCCCGAAACGTGTTTCCATGACACTGTCTTAGCTATTTCCTGTTTTGGTCTCATGTCACATGTGTTGTGGGACTGAAGGCGTGGGCCAGGCGGGTGGACATTGGAGCCGAGTGTTGACACGTTGCGAGGGAATGTTGATCTGTGGATATCCATGAATGAAGGTGAGTATTTTTCCTTCATTGAGGAGGGTATCAGCAAAAGGTTGGACTTCCTACATGTGCGGCCGTTTCGTAGCTTTGCCGTAGCAATGGCGGGCAGTCATTGCTCCAAGTTGGCAAGCTTTGTTTACATCATATGTGTGTTGCACATTTATGCCGTGGGGTGATGTGTTCGTTTAGCATCTGTGGGATGTGTTGTTCTTTTTCTTTTTTTTCTTTGTAGTTTCAAAACCCCATCCCCCAAAACATCGGCCAAGAATTACTGTAAGCCTTTTAAAAAGTCATATTTACGCCCGTCTAAAGCACGGGCTTGCCACCAACAATCTATTTTCGATGCCACTTTCAGCCGAGACTACCAGGGGACTTTCAGCGAAGCGCTAGGCTCATCTCAATTTCAATCTCTACACATTCATATCTCATTAATGCATGTTCATGCATGCAGGCTTATTAATAAACATTCTACTGAACATCTCGCCCTCACAGCCAATCATTGGAAAAACTTTCAAAGAACTGTTTTCTCCCTTGACTGATGCCCAAATATGAACCGAAAATATGTTACTATAGGAAACTGGTATATGGAAAATAAAATTAAACTACCAGTTATACTTCATTTTATTCCCAATCCCAAAAATCTAAATATGTGTGTCTTATCATGGCCAATTTCAATAAATTAAAATATTAGAAAATGTCGAAATAGCAGTAACTTCATTGAGTAAATGTAATCTTGGATTCGCTGATAGCAGGTGACTATGCACCAGATCCGGCATCAGCTCGCAAGATTCACATAGCAATCATTACCCCTGAACGTCAGTGTGGCAGATGCGGACGGGATCCTCAATCTGACACTCCAAATGATAGGTTACGCAATGTTCTGGGGCGGACCGTGCAGACCGGACGTGCTCAAAATCTTAAATTTAACGGTCGACATGTGACGTCACAACAGCGCTTACCAGGAAGGTGGTTGGAGTTAAGTAATTCAGAATTTGTTGCGGAACAACATATTGAGGGAGAAAGCATTTACTCTGTACTGTTGTAAATGTTTCAATGTCGGAATACTGTTCGGGCCCCTGCCCTTGAGCCCCGCTCCTCCTCCTTGTGTATGTGTGTGACTGCCTTGATTGCAGGACTGGATAGATGGGTGAGCCTGGTATCAGGTTCTGGTGATCATCGTCAGCAGCTTACTTAAGTCGGTCTTTGGCCTCACAGCTTCACCAGATCAACAACTCAACTGCACAAGTGTGTGACTCCAGCTTTCAGCTAACAAAGAATCTGTTGATGCCGATACTGAGCTCATTCCCCATACCTCCCCCTAGATCCTGTACTGCTTGCATGCCTGAACGCCTGCTTACCCGTTCACCTGTTTTATTACCAAACTTCCCACCTGATTCTTCGGACACTATCTGCCACTCCCTCTAGCCGTCAATAAACTCTTGTTATCACTGCCAGACTGCATCCCGTCTCTGCACTTGGGTCCCCCGTTGCTCTAGAATCTGAAGAAATACAATATGTTGTCCAGTATTTTGCGAAAAAACAATTTTGTAATTGTATGCTACATTAATATGTTAGCATTAATACATGGCAGTGTTGAAAGTGAAAGTGTTGTCATTATTGCTTTTAATAGACACATTTAATTTGCAATATGAACACATTACAGTGTGACATATGGAACAAAATGGACCCCAAATTTAATACCAAAAACGGTTTTGATTCAAATCTGGCCAAGATTGGGTAACATGTGTGCCATATCCGGGCCATACATAAATGAGGTTTCTGATACTTTGGACCAATTCCGGCCCAGAACTTGTTTGCTGATCCGACAAGTAAGTCCATACTGAGTTTGGCCCCTTGTTCAAAAAGACAGTGGGGCAAATCCGTTTTACGAAATTGGACCGAAATTTGCAATACATCTGGCCCATGTTCGCTCCAGTTGTATTTTGTTATCTGGGTTACTTTAGAGAAGGGATGAAACAATAATAGAACAATTTGTGGAATGAGGGTGAATAAAATTGATCTCATGTCGATGTAAATTAGGGGTGAGGACCTCTGGGTAGCACTCGATACGATACGATTTGCGATGAGTCAAGAAGTAATTCTACAATATTTTACTTTACAAGTAAAAAACTGAAAAAAAACAAGCCTTTCCTCCTTCTGTAGTGAAGTGAAATGAGTTTATCACTAGTAGACGTCCAATTCATTTGAAGTGGGAGGGTGGCAGCGAATGAATATTCGTTGGCAACCAATGAGTTTAATGTTGGGCCATTTCAGGTCATTTGCTGTTGATTTATGGGTTACAGAACAGGAAGTGAACCGGAAATCTCCCCAAATGAAATGGCAGTTACTCACTTTCACTTTTTTTCCTGAAAAATATTATTAACAAAAAACTTTTACGTATATGTATTTTTTAATAAATCGTTTTTAAGCACTTCAAATGCATGGTAACTTTCGGACTATAAGCCACTACTTTTTTCCTTCATTTTGAATCCTGTGGTTTATAGTCCAGTGCGGCTTATTTGTTGATTTATTTGGGTTTTCCATCCACTTTATTTGACAGTGGTGTCATAAGATTGTCATAAGACTGTCATCGTTATGACATGACACAATCGTGGGCATTACTGAATGCTTATGACAGATGTCATTAAGTGTCATCCGGCAAATGTCACTAACTCCATTTATGTCCAGCTTGGATCTTTTACATCCATTCAAAAGTGAGATAATTTGCCGGATAACACTAAATGACATCTGTTATAAGCATTCATTAATGCTCATGACAGTGTCATGTAATAATTATGATTGTGGCGCCACTGTCAAAAGTAAGTGTTACCAAATACCATAACTAGCATTTAATGAAACAACTGGAACAGTAACTGGAGACATAATGAGCACAGAACACGAATTTAGTTTGTTATTTACATCTGTAGATCTGCAACGCATGCTAGGAGGCATGTTGGAAAACAACAGTGTTAACAGCAGGTGGAAGCAAAGGTTGACTGTCTCAATGACAGGGATGGCCAAATGAAGCTCCTTGAAGCAATGAAGCTTTGCAGCTAATTGGTTCAAAGCTTCATGGTGGTTCATCTTGTTTTACACAGTTGTATGATGCAGCTGTCAAATAAAGTGTTATCGGTTAATATTGTTTGATGTAAATATCCCATAATACAGTGAAGACAGCTGCGGCTAATAGTCCAGTGCGGCTTATGTATGAACAAATGCCGTTTAGTGCCAAATTTGGTGGGTGGCGCCTTATTGTGCCGAAATTACGCTAATAATTTTTAAACATGTCACTGTCCCCTCCGAATTATTTTTAAACAAGAATAAAGTATAAAAATGCTTGTCTTTATTAAATGCTTCATTGAGCGAGTCCACTCAAATCCACTCTAGCTGCTCACTTACACACAATGAGTTGCCACAGCGATTGTTTAACAAGATAAACGATGATTGATCCATGCGGCGCTTTGAAACTTTGGGTTCCAAACAACTGTGGCAAGATCAAACATTAAACGTCCGTCAATCATCATTACTGTACTTCCACAACTGATTAATTTCTTAAGTAGAGGTACAACTGTACAGTACAGTTATTTTTAGTAATACTCATCCGTTGTTATGGCACAGCTGCACGTTTACAGTGTGTGATCCAAATGGTGGACAGTGCATTGTGTGGAGCACTGTGATGTTGAGGCTTGACATTTAACAAAGAATGTTATGTTGAATAATGTGCAATTATCACTACCTAATTAGCACCTTGGGTGCGAAAGACAGGTTGAGTGTTAGAAACTTTTGATAAACTTACTTAGAGAAGGTTGTTAGTGAGTGAATAACAAACACAAAATATATACAATTATTCTTATTTTTTATTTTTGTAGGAGTAATAAGCCTGTGTTCAGGGCCTCTTGAGGCCAAATCATTAACACACAGCTGTTCTCGCCACATCCCGCCCTCTCTGTATTTACACGGGTCCCTAGGGTGCCTTTGGATAACACAATTGGAGCATGTCGGGAGGTCAGCTTTAATTTGATGGGCAGGGAAAGCAAGTCATTTCTTTTTTTCTAAATTCATGCAATTAAAATCCTCCAAAAGAATTAGATCCATTTCTGTCAGTGATGCAGGCGAGTTCCTATTGGTCTCTTGTAATTGAACACAACCCTTTTTTCCAGTTTGTTTATCTGTACATACAGTTTTGAAGTTAGGAGCAGGGGTGAAAGGAGGAACGTAGTTCCGGTATAAGATTCAGGGCTGGAACACAGTTCCGGTATACTGTGCTTTGATTCCGAAAATATGACGGCACCTGTCAAAACGCTATTTAACCCTTTAATGCCAGCAATATGAAGCAATGATCAGAGAATCCCAAAATTTGAAAAATAAGGTCCTAATGAAACCTTTTTTTCAAATTTGTATGAATGAATGAATGAATTTATTGTCATTGTCATCATCATCAGAATCATTCACAGTTACAGAGAGTGGGATAGTTTGGCCAGAAAGGAGAAACATTGACACAGACTATGGAATAATTTGCCCGAAAAAGACGATGACAGACAAAGGAAGACGGGAAAAAAAGCAAATGCTTATCTGTATGTAAAAAGAAAAGTCAAAATGAATATGTGTAATAAGCGCTCAGATATCTTTAACCCTTGCTAAGTCCTGTTTGTTTTTCTCATGGAAACTGCAGATTCATGTGTTGACTTGCATCCATCTTTTTTTTTTTTTTTTTCAAAAAGAAATGTCAAAATTCTGAATTAGTCTCAAAATCATGACATTTTAGTTGTATCAAATGTGATACATTTGGAAATATAGGGTTAAAAACAATACAAAGCTGTCACACATGCATTTCATCTCCAAGAAGAAAACAAGTCTTAACAAGTGTTAACAACAAGCATAATAAAGTTCTTGTGCAGCGTAATCCGTTTCCACCGATATTTATATTCCACCGATATTTATGATTACGATGATGCAAAACGCCTGGACTCATTTATCCGATCAATTGGCTGACATGTGATCACCAGAGATAGCTCTGATTGGTTCAAATGTGCATGTTTTCTGAAACAGCAAAAAAAAAAAAAGCCAATGCAACAGAAAATGGATCAAATCTTTAAGAGCAAGGAAAGAGTTAAGGTAGCTTATAAATCATATTATTTTTATTTACTCTGATGGGAAGGTTCAGAACATTTTAGCTGTCAATGTGCACTTTGGACTTATATTTGTTCATTTATCTTGGGCTACTTATGATAAATAAATAAAAAAATCTGGCTCCGTGGCGACCTTCACGTCGGGGAGTTCCGGCAAGAAATTCTAACCAGTTTCACCCCTGGTTAGGAGTGTGACAAAATTTCGAAATTGTGATACATCGTGATTCTTGTTGTTTAAAACAAGCAAAACTCATAACTCAATGGCTGTTTCTTTCTGATCTTCGGGGCATTTACAGATTCAGATTCAGAATATTTATTGTCAATGTTACAAGAAGCACAATGAAACTTTAATTGGAGCATCCATACAGCTCATACAGCTATGTTGGTAAAGTGCAAAACCCATATACCGTGTTGGCCCGATTATAAGACGGTGTTTTTTGCACTGAAATAAGACTGAAAAAGAGGGGGTCGTCTTATATTCGCGGTCTAGACGTTATACCCATTCACGACGCTAGATGGCGCCAGATATCATTGAAGCGATGTTCTGTCATGACAGATCTCAGCTACTCTCCCCATTCACGACGCCAGATGGCGCCAGATATCACTGAAGCGATGTTCTGTCATGACAGATCTCAGCTACTCTCAAGTTTAACCAGTTTGCATTATTTCATTGCAATGTTTTTCCTTATTCAGATTTGTTTCAAGACTACAGTTACAGTTAGACTTCACTTTGATGGTTATTGCAGTTATCGCAATTTCAAAAACCAGAAGCTATTCATTTAAGAATGTGATTGCACTTTAGTTTACATATTTAAATGTTAAGATATTAAGATTTGAATGAGGCAAAATAACATGCTTTTTCTCTCAAATATATCATTATAATCATTTGTTTCGGATGTACTGTAATTATTTTCTGTATAAAAAATAATTTGGTGTTCAAAAAGCCTTTTTCAAACTTGAATCTTGAAAAAGAGGGGGTCATCTTATAACCAGGGCAGTCTTATATTTGGGCCAATACTGTAATAAAGGTCACTTTCTGTTCATTTTAGGGCAATTACCGATCCCTTCCTGGTCTTCACAACTGCGTAGGTTTGGTCTCAACATTTGTAGGAACGATATAACCAGAGTTGGTTTTGGCAGCCGTTTAAATTTATTTTGTTTTAGTCTTATTCTTTTGGATGATAATATTTATTAGTCTTAGTCATATTTTAGCCATCTCAAAATGTGATCATCTTCGTCTAGTTTTTGTTGACGAAAACTCAAGACTCATTTAGTCCGATTTTAGTCGACGTTTACTAAAAATGTTTTCGTCTGTAAAATTAAAACATTTTACTCCCAAAAAATAAATACATAAATATATGTTTCCAATTATTTCGAATGAACATTGACAGACGAGCATATATTGTAGCGTCAACAGTACATTATTTTAACTAATTGTACCCACCTGGACGGCACGAACTGTATGTAAAAAAAGTTGGAGAGTTTTAGAGGACGTTTGCATTAGCCTAATGCTAACGCGAATGCTATGCTAATGCTACGAGTTACATTTAGTGTGTGATGATCACTCAGCAAAATTTGTGGTGTGTGTTCCCCACCTCCAGAACATTGACGTCTTTTTACAAGACTTATTAGGCTGCTGTTGGTTGAAAAAAAAAAAACCTTCTAAAATCCCTCCTCTTCAAAGGGGGCGGAGGAGGCGGCATGACATAATTCTGTCAGGTCTGTGTGTGTGTGTGTGTGTGTGTGGGTTGGGGTGTCCAAGTCATCAGCTAATAGAACGTGTGTTTGAGGAAAAAAAATGGACTGGCACATTCAGCAAGTGAAAAGGTAGAAATGTAAGTCTGAACATAATGAAAAAAATCACTTAATAACGGTAGGGTCAATTTTATCCTTAAAACATTTGTGAAAACAGTCTAAATTACCTATTTAGCTGAACCCATTATATAATGGTAATTTGAGCATCCTGAAAAGTTGGTAGTGTTATGTCCCTACCGTCCCTATGCAAATCTACGCCATTGGTTCTGCAACCCAAAATCATCAGGAGGTGACCCGGAAATGCCTCAAAATCAGCAATAAGTGACTGAAAATCAACAGCAAATGACCTGAAATGCCTCGAAGATAAAAACATCGCTTGCGATTGACTGCCATAGACGTCGAATCCGTTTGAAGTGGGAGGGATTGCTGCGAATGTACGAATGCTTACTTGAAATGAATTGGACCTCTCCTAGTCATAAACTCAATTCACAGCTGACGAATGAAAAGAGTTTGTTTCTCTGTTTACGAGTTGTATCAGTAATTGTTACATCACCATATTGTGAGATGATTGTTATCGTGAGCCTTGTATCGCAAATCGTATCGTATCGTGAGGTACCTACCTCTCATAACGAATCGTACAAATATAGGCAAAGACCTCCACCATTGCAACAAGCTGCTTCAGTGAGGAAGAGGATGCCTTATACTGTCTTTTTGACATCTCGAATCCTTAGGTATAGAAGGTTTTGTCTCCTATGGAGCTCTCAAAGGGAGTGCTAATGTCAAGGAGTGGCAATGTCACATCCATCAGTGCCGACTTCCTGTCAGAGCCAGACAAAGGTGTTGACACCCCAACACCACATGGTGAGTGAAGGGGCCATTCAAGTGTCAGCTCTTTGACGCATAGCCATGCTCTCATAGCTGGCATAGCTTCCAACCGCTGTCTGTCTGCCTGGAAACTTGAGGAAAAGGCCATCCCCACATATAGCAGCAAGAAAACTCTTGGGATTTAACAAATAAAATATGATTTCATCTTCTCAGGGAAGTACTCAGTCAGTAACAACACTCCTGTCAACAAATGAGACCGCTATTGGTTCGTCCGCTACCGTTATAAGGAATCATATTGTGAGCATGTGATTGAAACTATTGCACATTTTCATCTCGGCATTCAGCTTGTTATGTTTTCGTCTCCCAGAACATGTTTTTAGCTCATTATCGTCTCGTCGTCATCATGAAAAAAGTGATCGTTAACAAAATATTTTCGTTATTGTCATCGTTGACAAAAATAACGCTGCACAACAGTTATTTTGAAATTACAGTATTGTCATGTGTTATAACCGGAGCCATTTCAGATCCCCTTCCAGAAGTGTTATTGCGCTGTCTCTCCTACAACACTTAACTATTCGATTTTCTGACAGTTTCTGTCGAAGTTCCGGCCTGTCAGGTTGACTTCTGGCTGACACTTTCTGGATGTGGACTTCACCACAGGCTGAATGTTAACAAGTAGATGCTCACAGAGTTCTGACAACTGTCACCCAAACCTTTACATACAGTATACAGCAGGCATATAAACCTTTGGTGGATGTACAGTATGAGCTATGTATGGCCTAAGAGCCTTCATTGTAGCTTTAATTGTTTGGGTAAGTATAGCTCAAAAGTACTTGTTATTATCTTTACTGTTTAATTGCAGCTTTTGTGCAGCAATGCAATGGTCATAGCACACATTTACAAAATGTGTTGTATTTCAAAAATATTTTTTGAACATTTTTCGCTTAATGTAGGTTTCAATTCTTATTATTATTCGGAATGATTTTTTAACTGATATCTCCATACTGTCCAAATAAAACAATCTTGATACCGATATATGCGGCCGTACAATTAATGTGTTATTGCTAACTGTATTTTGATGCCCCACTGAATTCTTTAATAATGATGAATGGAGCATCTTCAAGGTTTTCCAAATTAAGCTAACCTTCTGTGAAAAATAGGAGAACAACTTCTACTCAAGTTATAGAAAATAAATGTCCCGTAGAAATAAATTAAATTAAAATGAGCTAAAATGTCCATAATTGAATGAAAGGAATAATTCATAATCAAATCACCTTTACGGTAGTTATACCAAAGAGCCACTAGGGGGCGAACAAAGCATTAAAAATACAGGCAGGCAATCATACGACATTCCAATGCAATGAGAATTCCTAAGATGCATTTTGATGAACTTTTGTACAGATTTTTGTATTTTATTACTTTTCTAGTTTTCTTAGCGACTATTTCCTTCTGGTAACGCAGTAGTTATATGTAATGAGTTTATAATTAAGTATAATAATAATAATAATGATAAGTATATCATTTTTGAATCACTTATTGTTCATTTAATTTTTGCACATAATAGCTAATGGTCTGCTCACATAACAAATCCCAAGTATCTTAGTTTGGAGGTATCTAATGGTCAATCGGCATAACTTCTGTGCTAAGCTGTGACCAGCCAAAGGCAGATGGCTTCTACATTCATTTTGAAGGCATCATGCATATTGGCCCAAAACTGATAATGAAAAATCAATATTGATATTAGGGCTGCAGCTATCGAATATTTTAGTAGTCGATTAATCAATGGACTAGTTAGTTCGAATAATCAAGTAATCGGATAAGGAACATGAAAAATTAAAATACCTGAGCTGAGCCTCAAACGGTATAATTTTTTTTTTTTTTTTTTTAATGTGGATCTATGTAAAACAAAATAACAATTGGCTAACTTTAAATTTAAAAAGTCAGCTAGCTTAAATGCTATAAAATGTTAAAGTTTTTTTTTCAATGCTCTTAAATGGTTCAGACACATATTCTCACAAAAAACGGCTAAATATACCTATAAACTAAATTATGAATGCATTAAAAAACATTAGCTCAAACAAAAACTTAGCTTACGTTGGTCTTAACAGGGAGCAGTTGGATTCAGCCATGTGAAAAGAGGCAGATCAGAGGTCAGTGTATCCACCCTAATCAATAAAACTAAATGCAAACACGTTCAAAATAAACCATTATAACGCCACTTTAATTAAACGAATACTCGAGGCAACAAAATTTGATTCGAATATTTTTTTCTAATCGAATACTCAAGTTAATGGATTAATCGTTGCAGCACTAATTGATATTATCTGATGTCATTTTAAAATGATTTTATCAACCAATATTATCGGCTACCAGATGATATCGGACAACTCCCATAATACCTCAATACACTTACAGTGGGGTAAATAAGTATTTAGTCAACCACCAATTGTGCAAGTTCTCCTACTTGAAAAGATTAGAGAGGCCTGTAATTGTCAACAAGGGTAAACCTCAATCATGAGACAGAATGTGGAAAAAAAACAGAAAATCACATTGTTTGATTTTTTAAGAATTTATTTCCAAATTAGAGTGGAAAATAAGTATTTGGTCACCTACAAACAAGCATGATTTCTGGCTGTCAAAGAGGTCTAACTTCTTCTAACGAGGTCTAACGAGGTCTGACGAGGCTCCACTCCTTACCTGTATTAATTGCACCTGTTTTAACTCATTATCGGTATAAAAGACACCCGTCCTCAACCTCAGTCAGTCACACTCCAAACTCCACTATGGCCAAGACCAAACTGCTGTCGGACACCAGAGACAAAATTGTAGACCTGAACAAGGCTGAATCTACAATAGGTAAAACGCTTGGTGTAAAGAAATCAACTGTGGGAGCAATTGTTAGAAAATGGAAGACATACAAAACCACTAATAATCTCCCTTGATCTGGGGCTCCATGCAAAATCTTACCCCGTGGCGTCAAAATGATAACAAGAACGGTGAGCAAAAATCCCAGAATCACACGGGGGGACCTAGTGGATGACCTAGAGAGAGCTGGGACCACAGTAACAAAGGCTACTATCAGTAACGCAATGCGCCGCCAGGGACTAAAATCTTGCACTGCCAGACGTGTCCCCCTGCTGAAGCCAGTACACGTCCAGGCCCGTCTGCGGTTCGCTAGAGAGCATTTGATTTGATCCAGAAGAGGACTGGGAGAATGTGTTATGGTCAGATGAAACCAAAATAGAACTTTTTGGTAGAAACACAGGTTCTCGTGTTTGGAGGAGAAAGAATACTGAATTGCATCCAAAGACCACCATACCCACTGTGAAGCATGGGGGTGGAAACATCGTGCTTTGGGGCTGTTTTTCTGCAAAGCGACCAGGACGACAGATCTGTATAAAGGAAAGAATGAATGGGGCCATGTATCGAGAGATTTCGAGTGAAAATCTCCTTCCATCAGCAAGGGCATTGAAGATGAGACGTGGTTGGGTCTTTAAGCATGACAATGATCCCAAGCACACAGCCAGGGCAACAAAGGAGTGGCTTCGTAAGAAGCATTTCAAGGTCCTGGAGTGGCATAACCAGTCTCCAGATCTCAACCCCATAGAAAATCTGCGGAGGGAGTTGAAAGTCCGTGTTGCCCAACGACAGCCCCAAAACATCACTGCTCTAGAGGAGATCTGCGAGGAGGAATGGGCTAAAATACCAGCAACAGTGTGTGAAAAGCTTGTGAAGAGTTACACAAAACGTTTGGCTTCCGTTATTGCCAACAAAGGGTAAATAATAAAGTATTGAGATGAACTTTTGGTATTGACCAAATACTTATTTTCCACCATGATTTGCAAATAATTTCTTTAAAAATCAAACAATGTGATTTTTTTCCCCACATTCTGTCTCACATGGTCGAGGTTACCCATGTTGACAATTACAGGCCTCTCGAATATTTTCAAGTGGGAGAACTTGCACAATTAGTGGTTGACTAAATGCTCATTTGCCCCACTGTACTTTTGAAGATGGAACGATATCAAAGTAATAGAAATCTTTATCAATTGTACACAATCGAAATATATCTTAGCAAACAAATACTTTAAGTCACTTCTAATGCTCATCCATACCCACGTTGCGCATGGATTTGTATTCTGTGTACAGGAATTGCCGCATGCTAAGAATACTTAATTGTTAGCAAAGTGGTTGTATTACATTAAAATGAGGTATCAAAGTTAAGGGCCTTTTCATTTCCGTAAATATGTTGGCTTTATATCAGGGACGACTTTTAAAAGTAGACATTTATAGAGTTGTTGTCCTGGAAAAACGGATGACTGAAGGACGCGATCAAATATCTTTCGAGTTTTAATGGTATCTATTAACTTCCTTCATCAGCACGCTAGCACAGAGCCGCCTGTTCGTTTCAGCTGGCTGCTCTCGCAAACTCTATGAGAAGCTTTTATACTTATATACGAGAACATACACAATGCATGGCCATCTCTCTACTATAGACACGCATGGAATAGTTAGCTCTTGTTGTCATTAGAAAGGTCTTATGGATGAAAAACCCAACTAATTTGTTACACAAAGAAGGAAACCTATATCGGTTCAATGCTGAGTAGTTTAGTGTGTGCGAGTGTGTTGGAAAATCCTGTCTCTGACTTGTATTGATTGGAGTGGCCCAGCACACTGTGGATGTGAATGTGCCTGGGTGAAGACAGAGCTGTTTTTATTGCTGTGCATGTGCGTGCCCTCTGCATCGATCCTCCACTTTGTTCCTATTATCGCCAATGGTATGGAGCCTATTATCGCTATTTGCAAAAGCACAGGGTAACACAAGGAGAACACATCGACACAGGTGATTCAACACCAAGGGAGATGCTACAAACAATGATGTTGTTGTTCTTAATGATGCTAATGTTTAAGAACAATGCAATCGTACTATTGTCTTTTTAGCCTTTTGCCTAGTATTTTTAGTTTAAAAATATCGAGTATACCACTGTGCATCATTTTTTATAATGTCATTCCTGTTTAACTAACTAAGGCTACGTAACGACCGTCATTTTCGGACTATAAGCCGCTACTTTTTCCCCTCCGCTTTGAACCCTGCGTCTTAAAGTCCAGTGCATTTTATTTATGGATTTTGCAGGCCCATAAGCTGTATGTCTTTAGTAGTGTTGTTAAAAGTATTGAATTGTATTGATACTAGGGCTGTCAAACGATTAAAAATTTTAATCGAGTTAATTACAGCTTAAAAATTAATTAACCGTGATTAATCGCAATTAATCGCAATTCAAACCATCATCAAATATGCCATATTTTTCTGTAAATGATGGTTGGAATGGAAAGATAAGACACAAGATGGATAGATACATTCAACATACTGTACATAAGGACTGTATTTGTTTATCATAACAATAAATCAACAAGATGGCATTAACATTAGTAACATTCTGTTAAAGCGATCCATGGATAGAAAGAATTGTAGTTCTTAAAATGGTAAATGGTGTTATACTTATATAGCGCTTTTCCACCTTTCAAGGCACTCAAAGCGCTTTACACTATCTTGCCATCTACCTACTGGTGACGCAGCACCAGGAGCAACGTGGGGTTCAGTATCTTGCTCAAGGACACTTAGACGAGTTCATCAGGGTGGAGAATCGAACCCACAACCTGTGGTTTGGAGGACAACTACTCTACCACTGAGCCACGCCAAAAAGTAATTTTCTATCAAAAAAATAAACTAGTACCCGCCATTGTTGATGTCAATAATTACTTACACAATGCTCATGGGCGCTGAAACCTATAAAATCAGTCGCACCCAAGCGCCAGCAGAGGGCGGCAAAACTCCATAAAACACAATTAACAAGTGGGCCTTTCACTGTACTGTCATTTAAATCTGTCTGAGCGGGGCATGTGCGTCATTTGGGTCAAAAATTTTAACGTGATTAATTTTAAAAATGAATTACCGCCGTTAACGCGATAATTTTGACAGCCCTAATTGATACTGAAATATTGTACTAGTCCATCTAAAAAAAATTGCATATTTTGATAAAGTTTATTATTTTCTCTAAAGTACTGATAAATAGGGGTGCACGTTATCCATTTTTTGAAACCGATATCGATAACTTCCTGCTCCTCAAAGCCGATAACGATATCAATAACCGATAATAAATATATATTTTTTAAAATGTATAACCTGAGTTTTTGAACACTTGGAGGTTTAAAAATTAAAAAAAAAAAAAAAAAAAAAAACTAGTGGCGGATTCAACATAGATTTGCCTTTGATCTCATCAGATTTTTCATACTGACATGAACAAAACTGTGCGTTTCACTTCTGCACTGCCCGACAGCCAGCTAAGAATGAATGCACTTCCATAAACCACTTGCTTTTATGGGAAGACACTCGTCTTAATATTGTGCAAGTACAACAGAAAAATACACATATTCAATACTCAATATACAACAAACTGCACAATACACTTATATACACAACTATTATATGTATAGCATAGCACACTAGCTTGAGCTACTAAAGCATTGGCTGGCTTCTATAACACAACTTATGAAGTTCTGTACATATGACCCTTCACCACAGAAGTAAACATATATTACACATCCATATGTAATAGTAAATATAAAATACTTACATATATTTCCGAAGCGGATATGTAACAGAAAGGATTCACGACTGTCAATGCTACCGCTAGACACCGCAATGTGTAAGCAGGATGTGTGTATTATTCTTATTATTTAATTACAGGTGTTTTAGCTCATTTCAATTTATTTTATTTAAATGGGCTAGAATTTATTTTATTATGTGTTTATATTTTACAAATGTGATGTAGTATTCATTTATATTGTATATTTTATATTGTATAACTTTAGTCCCAACGTGAATATTAGTTCCTACTTGTTTTGTTGTGGTAGGAGGGTTTTGTCTTGAAACCGGGCCGTGTTGGTTCGTATTATAGCAGAGAAGACAGCAGTAAATCAACAAAGACAAGTCAACTGTGCCCCGATCTACCACTCAAGAGATCTGATGGACTCAAAAGTGGGTTACGATTGCATATTAGTTTGCCAATCGACCGGCTCCACCGTATTTTTACACGAAAGACTGCCGGCCCGATCCTAGCTACAGGTAGTAGTATTGACGCAGGAGGGCTGCGTCTCGCGTCAAATAAAAAAGTCTGCCGTTCTTTTTGCATGTGTCGCGTTGAACTGCTTCTGGGACGCATCTAACACGCGGCCGCAATACGACTGGTGTGCATTGGCTGATTGACTCTAACGCCAGCGTTCTCGTGGCGGTCACGTTGTCGCGCCGTTGACGTTTCTGGGTTATACTGTCCTACCGTGTTGGTCCTCATTATAGTAGAGAAGATGGAGTAAATATAATCTACACAAAGAAACTGTAACCAGATCGACTCACAGCCTCGAAAAGTAAGGTTTATATTACGTCAGAAACCCGTTCGGTATGCGTCCGTTCCGAACCGACCACCACGTACCGAAACGGTTCAATACTATTACATGTACCGTTACACCCTTACTGGAAACCTATAAAAAATAGCTTATTCTGAAACATTAAAGCCCTGCTCAAAGTGGCTAATATTAGACAATTAAAACAAAATAGGCTTTTTCTCCCCTTTTTTTAATATATTTTATTTTCTAAACTTGATAACTATTCTTTGTTGTTTTTGCGTAATCTTATTCTCATTAACATTGTGACTTTAATATTTTAAAAATGCATGTTATACTGATGCTGAATAATAAATCTACATTTGTATCGTAAACAAATGCCTAAGGCAAACAATTATGTCTACGAACCAATAACCTAATTAGCAAAAAGTAAAACCACTGCCTTGCTACTTGGAATATATCAATATTTTATCTCTCGTTTGGTGGCTGACATAAAATGTTGCGCACCTTCCCTATTGGACTGAAAACAAACAACAATGGAAACCAAGCACGTGCAGGGGAAATGTTATGCATTTGTGTCAATTTGTGAATGCGCATTTACGCATGAGAATGAAAATCTCTCAGGCAGTTTGAGGCGCATTGTTTGATTCTACTGATTCGACTGGAGAAGTCACCAGAGGCTTGTTGCCAAGGTTCAGCCAATTGAATTAGGGATTTGCTGTTCCCTCCTCAGTCCAACCCTCTTGACCATTTACTGTTTCCACATGTCCCAGAGGACCCTTCCTCTCCATTCAGCTGTGGACAGTAATTGTGTTTTAGGATGCCTGTGCACCGCCCAATGGGATACATCCAAAGGGAGGATATACTGTAGAACAAGGGTGAAGGGAAGGATGGCTAAACTTGCTGAGTGGGGGAGCTTTAGATGACACATAAAGATAAAATGACAGAATACGTCAAGTGTCTGTAAAGTCAATTATGAAATTTTAATTCAGAGAAACATGTTCAGTTTTCATTTTAAATCTATCTATATCTACAGTATGTATATAAATGGAACTTTGTGTGTGTGTATCTCTGTCTGTTCATTCCCTATGGACTCCGAAACGGCTGGGTGGATTTTGACAAAATGTTACACAGTTGTAATTTATTTCTGGGAGTGTTCTTAGATGGGTTTAATCTCTATAAGCCACCATTTAATACGGAAAATGAATGCTTAACTCCCAAAAATAAGCATAGAAAATCTCTGATTGTGGAGGTGACAGCTAGGGTTGTTCCGATCATGTTTTTTGCTCCCGATCCGATCGTTTTAGTTTTGGTATCTGCCGATCCCGATATTTCCCGATCCGATTGCTTTTTTTTTTTTTGCTCCCGATTCAATTCCAATCATTCCCGATAATTTTTCCCGATCATAGACATTTTGGCAATGCATGATGAAAAAAAGGAATAAAACTCGGACGAATATGTACATTCAACATACAGTACGCAAGTACTGTATTTGTTTATTATGACAATAAATTCTCAAGATGGCATTTACATTATTAACATTCTTTCTGTGAGAGGGATCCACGGATAGAAAGACTTGTAATTCTTAAAGGATAAATGTGACCTTGTATATTGTGACTAAATATTGCCATCTAGTGTATTTGTTGAGCTTTCGGTAAATAATACTGTAGCCATTTAACTTCTGCCCAAATGCATGATGGGAAGTGCAACCATGACTGGGCGTAGTGGTACCAATTGATATATCTTCTCTGCGTTGGGAAATAAAATAGAGTGTTAAGAAAAAGTTCAACTACTACCTTTCTTCCCCACATTGCTTCCCACGATATTTCTACTTGGTAAGAGAGGGATTGTAAGGCTTTAGCCAATTCAAAAAAAAGCTTCAAAGGCTGCCAAAATTCTCTCTACTCTATTAACGCTGCCTTTTAACTCTATGTATACGTAAAACGGTGACATTATAGACTGAACGCGACATGATAGCCCTAGTTTAAGCCTAAACTAAAGACTCTGGATGAATGTAAGACATTTTGTCTATAACGTTAAATACAATTAGAAAACGATTTAATTAAAATATATTCGTGTATTTAAAAAAAGGCATGTCCAATATTTTTTTGCCGACTCCGATACTTTGAAAATGGCGTGATCGGGATGCCGATCGATCGGGACATCTCTAGTGACAGCGCCATCTTTTGGGCAAAAGAAGTGTCTCTTGCGATTGCAATGTCGCAGTTGGCGTTCAAACGCTTTTCACATTTATATGTGCTGTGATGATACGTTGTGGCTTTGAATAATCCACAAGAAGATGCAGGATTTAAAAAAAAAAAAAAATATTACAAAAGGAATATTACAAAAGGATTCATTTTTGCTGGATATTCATACTGTCACGACTGTTTTTTATTATGTGTTACGTCCGCAATGGTTCATGGGTAGTTGTGGTAACCATGATTAAGAGTGGTGGTTGTCGTTGTTATGTTCTGGTGTTTTCTGTTCAATAAAGGTAAATGTATGGGGCACCAGAGCAGCGTGTTCATCCCATTCTTCTCTACAATTCTTTTCTCCACAATTCTGTACTCAGTGATTGCGCATTTAATCCCTTTATGGTGTCCTTTTACTATACTACATTCAACTGCATCGCTAAAGAAAGTATGTTTTATCTGAGATTCGATTGTTAATGCGTTTAACGTGACACAAACCAGAGCAACCTAAGCCATACTGCTAGTAATTGCTAATTTTATTGAATTGATGTAATCATTTCAAGTTGGTGGTATTGTTTCCAACAATCCTGATAGTTTGAAAAAACTCAAATTAAAAGTGACATTTCACTTTGTGAACTAAAAATATGGATATTTCTGAATATTTCAGAACTGAAGCGAAAATCTTTGTTGTGGTTGGAATAAGAAGTCTGTTGGAGAGACAGTCTGCTGTAACTACTGCAGTGCTCACGCAATAAAGCAGGAATCTAATAGGCTATTACATCCAAAGGCATTAGGGTGGCGGCACAATGATTTCTCCTTACCCTCCGTCTATTTAGAACCAGACATGGAATCATATCTCATTGTAAGGCTAGAATATCATTCTGAGTATGCCATTAAGACGTATACATTTTTAGATTACATTCGCTACATTAGAGTCACTGCGATGTCAATAACTCATTTAGCTTAGCATTTCCAGATCTCCATTCCTTACAGTTCCTTTCTAGTCTTATCAACAGGTGTCACAATGGTTCAAGTCTCAAGCAATATTTTTGCATATTATTGTACGGTATTTTTCAGGCTGTAAGTCGCACCTGAGTATAAGTCGCACCAGCCAAAAAATGCGCAATGAAGAGGATAAAAACATATATAAGTCGCACCGATAAAATCCAACAAGAACAGACATATCATCTTGAAATGCAATTTAAAATAAAGATAGATAGATAGATAGATAGATAGATAGATAGATAGATAGATAGATAGATAGATAGATAGATAGATAGATAGATAGATAGATAGATAGATAGATAGATAGATAGATAGATAGATAGATAGATAGATAGATAGATAGATTTATGAATGACAAGTTTCTCGCTAACTCCAAACTATTTCTGGGGTGCTCGATTACCATTTTCGGCTGCATTTTTCACTACTTACAGCTTGTAATCCACAGAATACGATTTGCTTTTTGGTGCCATTTTGTCTAGCCCTTCTCAGTTGTTTTTATTTGTTTTTATAAGTTACCACTAATGTTGAAGCCTTGAGCGCCTTCTTGTCGTTTAGTGTGAAAATAACATTTGAAATGGAAAAACGAACACTCGAGTAACTCGAGTTTAAAAATTGATCCGAGTAATTTTATTCGCCTCAATGAATCGTTTAATTTCGCCAGCTCTAAGCATCACGTTTTGCCCGGACTATTTTTAATGCAGGACAACACGCTGACGTCACGTGCGTAATACTTGACTGCAAACGACAGCTGCTACAAACTATGCCAACATTTTTACAAACTATGCCTGCATGATACTACGGTGGTAGCGTCCGATGAGTCCCATAGATAACACATGTATATGGAACTAGATGTGAGATGACAGACTCGCCACCGTTAGTAAACAGCCGCCATCTTAAAGCAGTAGACTTCTCAGCGCTAGTAATCAATAAGATTAACGTTGCTGTACCTTGCTAACGTAACGTTAGCCCTGCGGAGGACTAGGTTTAAATTAATTATGACTACTGTCGATGCGTGGCTAACATGTCTTACGTACAGGCTTTATTTAATCTGTAAAAACACAGCGCTGTAGAGTGATGAGGGTGTATCAGTTTTAGCTCAGTAGTCATTGCTGGATAAAACATCAAGTAGCACTGCTGCCTAATGTGCTCCAACACAGCAGGTATCATACATTTATTTTGAAAAACATAGCAAAAATCTTATCAGGACTTCCAATTTAGACTATCTTAAAACTTAACTAGAAGTCAAAAATTATGGAAGCCTATATCACTAAAAAAAAAAAAAGTATGATAACTTTTTTTTTTTTTAACTTGCTGTTGCCAGTTTCCGCCAGTGGGAATTTATTGATTTTTTTTTTTACTTGCTGGTGCCCGTTGCTGGTGTCAAACATTTTTTTTTGGATTGAAGTGACTTTTTTTAAAAATTGAAAATATGTATTTTGATTGTAGCAACTTTTTTTTGATCGAATAATAAAGACACAAATCTACCTCCATATGGCTCCGCCCAGGGGATACAATTTTTGACTGAGGTAACTACATTGGCATAATACCGGCGGGCGTACCATATTCAATGGATGATGATCTTGGTGAAAAGTATAGCTGTCCTGCCAGCAGCCTGATTTAGAATTCCCCTCAAGAATGATAGGAAACAAAAAAAACAAAAACGCTCATTTTCAACTTATTATTATAAATGTTCTTGAAAGTTAATTTTATTGCTGACAGTGCGCTTCGGGGTCATCAACATGTTGTGCCCCCCCTTCCCCAAAAGTCAAATTTCGCCTGGAAACACCAGAAAATATATGACAAGATCTAATTAATTTTTATTGTGCTCAGTCTTTATACAGCATATGTTTAAAATAGCTTTGCATGACATAATATAGGTGTGGGTGGGACGAGAACCAATAAAACAGCAGGAGGACATTGTATAGCAAAACAGCTTGATTGATTGTGATGTCAAGAGGTTACTTCCAGCACAATCATGATTTAAAATGTGTTAGCGTGCATCATATGATTTTACCATTTGACGGTGTATAACACTCAATTTGACTGGCATATCTGCCATATAATATGAACGAGTGTATTTTGATGAGAGAACATTATTCAGTGGTGACATGCTGTCACCTCGCAGTTACAGCCAGAGAAGAGATGCGGTTTGACAGGCTAATAGCCTGAGCTTGTAATGATTACTTATTCAAAACCTGATAAAGAAAAGACAGTGGAGAAAAAAAAAACATGCATCTACGAAAACAATAGTGTCTTGTACCGCTTTGACACATTTTGTCACACCATATCATTTGTGAATCTTCACAGCATTATTATGGCTGCTACTGTAACATCTGTACAACCTAATGAGATGAGTAAAATTGACAATTATAAGCAGTGTATTACAATGACATACAGCATACCGAGAACACACAACTGGAAACTGCAACCCCAACAATCGTCATGCAATTATTGTGTCCCTCTCTTGATCTCAGTAGGATCTTCTGGTGAATCTGTGACTATTTTCTTGACAATTGCAAGTGCAATAAGGCTGCAACTAACAATTTTTTTTTTTTTTTTTTTAAACGAATCGGATAAATGTCACTTTTTTCAATTACCTTCGCGGTTTAACTTTTAGGAATGTTGTAAGCAACAATGAAGACAAAACGGATGACTCTTTCCTTTAAAAGTACCGTATTGGCCTGAATATAATACAGTGTTTTTTTGCATTGAAATAACACTGAAAAAGAGGGGGTCGTCTTATATTCCTGGTCTAGACATTATACCCATTCACAACGCTAGATGACGCCAGATATCATTTAAGCGATGTTCTATCATGACAGATCTCAGCTACTCTTTATATTTTAACCAGTCTGCATTATTTTATTGCAATGTTTTTCCTTATTCAGATTTGTTTCAAGACTACAGTTACAGTTAGACTTCACTTTGATGATTAATGCAGTGATTGCAATTTTGTTGTTTCATCACATTAGATTGGCTTATCTACATTTCAAAAACCAGAAGCCATTCATCTACGAATGTGATTGATCTTTAGTTTACATATTTAAATGTTCAGATATTAAGATTTGAATGAGTCAAAATAACATGCTTTTTTCTCTCAAATATATTGTTACAATCATTTGTTTCGGATATACTGTAATTATTTTCTGTATAAAAATTAATTTGGTGTTCAAAAAGTCTTTTTTCAAACTTGAGTCTTGAAAAAGAGGGGTCGTTTTATAATCAGGGCCGTCTTATATTCGGGCCAATACGGTAATAAAGGTCACTTTCTGTTCATTTTAGGGCAATTACGATCTCTTCCTGTTCTGCACAAGGGCATAGGTTTTGTCTCAACATTAGTAGGAAAGATATAACCAGACTTGTTTTTGGCAGCCGTTTAAATTTAGCTTTAGTCTTAGTCTTTTGGATGATGTAACTTATTAATCAGTCATATTTTAGTCATCTCAAAATGTGTTCGTCTTCGTCTAGTTTATGTTGACGAAAACCCAAGACTAATTTCGTCCTATTTTAGTTGACGTTTACTAAAAATGTTTTCATCTGTAAAATTAAAACATTTTACTCCCCAAAAATCAATACATATATAAATGTTTCCAACTATTTCGAATGAACATTGACAGACGAGCACATTTTGTAGCGTCTACAAGGACAACGCCAATTTTTTCAAACTTTTTTCAAACTTGAGTCTTGAAAAAGACGGGGTCGTCTTATAATCAGAGCCGTCTTATGCTCGGGCCAATACGGTAATATTTTACTACAGCTTCCTGACTTGACTGTAGTCCACAACTGTACGGTTTTAAGTACATAAAACTTGTTTAACTCATTTGCTCCCCAAAACGTATCAATACTTTTTATTTTTTTTTTCAGTGTCCCAAAAACGTATTTGTACGTCTTTTACTTTTTTTTTTTTTTTTTTTTGACAAGAGGCATCTCTAGGTTCTGTTGCACCTAAACTGCAATTCACAATGCTCAAAACTCATTTTAAAGCTATAAAACTGGCCACTGGAGGGCAGTAGCGCATTTTGTAAGAACTCATCTCGGGCCAAGAAAGGAAGTGAAGAAAAATGGTCAGGAAACGGAAGTTGGAGGGATCTTGTGAAGACGGGTGAGAATTATGAGAAAAATGAGGAGAACGATCGGGAAAAAAAGGAAAACGTCACTGGAGGAGTGTTTTGAAAAGAAAACAAAACCATCGTCAAAGAAGGATTCCAAAAAATCTATCTTGATGAGACAGACGGTGATGGCCACAAGAGCGTCAGGTTGCACACGTGTTCTGCGGAGCTCACGTTGCGTTAAAATGAAAATGATGAAAATGATGAAAAAAGTGAGACCGATGTTGATCCGGACTCAGCAGATTGCTGGGAACCACCTCATTCAACCGGGAGCAACCGAGAGCCTTCCCTGTTGTTATGTGCGCAAATACTTTAACAGTTCAATAGTTTAGTTATGTGTAAATAAAATGTTACTTTGCGATCAAAAGCTCTATTTTTCTTGTTGTTTATGTTATTTTGTAACATGAAAACATTATTCAGATGTTTGGGATGTCACAAAAGCAAAAAATAGCTGTGTTCAAGTCAAAGTTATGTTTGAAATGCATGCTTTTCCAAAAAGCTCAATTTCTCTGTTTTTTCATCAGAAATTGGAAAATTGCTCAAACTAAGCTATTTTCTAATGCTGATTTCTAAAGAATGAAAAAAGATATGAACTTACTTGTTTTCCTGCTGAAAGAAGAAAGTCTAATCTTTCTTTTGGTGGGTTCCATGTTGATATAGCAATAGAACATAAATTTCTGTGTGCCTTGCAAAATCAGTCAAAATCCAGTAATTATCCAGTGATTATTTTTTATAATAGATTCATCGGCTAATTAATTAAACGCTTAAATGTCACTTTTTTCAGTTACCTTCACAGTTTAACTTAAGGCATGTTGTAAGTAACAATCAAAACAAAATCCAATTTCAAAGCACACTCTCTTGTATGACAATTTACAGTTTGACTGGGAGTTTGTGTTGAGACTCTAAGCTGTTAAATGAATGGGTTTATGTGTGTGGTTTCTTTATAAAAAGACATTCAAGATCAACTTTACGATCTAACAATAACTCAAGTGCTAATATGCTTCTCTAAAGCACAATACAAACGGATACTTAAGACACTGATTAGCATAATCGCTAACTAGCTTAGCGCATTGTGCTGAGCAGCATTTCTTCTTCACGAATCTACTTAAGTCAAAGTAAAATTTATGGCTTAGTAAAACTACTCTAAGAAGTACATTTTCCTTAAAATGTTACTCAATTAAATGCAACGGCGTAGGGCTGCAACTTACGATAATTTTTTTTATAATCGATTCATCGGCCAATTAATTAAACGATTAAATGTCACTTTCTTCAATTACCTTCACAGTTTAACTTAAGGCATGTTGTAAGTAACAATGAAGACAAAATCCCAATTTCAAAGCACACTCTCTCGTACAACAATTTACAGTTTTAAAGGGAGTTTGTGTTGAGACTCTAAGCTGTTATAGGAATGGGTTTATGTGTGTGGTTTGCAGTGTTGGGAGTAACGCCGTTACGTAACGGCGTTATTTTTTTCAGTAACGGGGTAATCTAACTAATTACTTTTTCCGCCGTTACAACGCCGTTACCGTTACTGACGGTCAAAAGCAGTGCGTTACTGACTCTGAATAAACTGAAGAAACTACCAGCCGTGTCGAGTCGACTCTCTGCTCTGTTGATTTGTCATCCAAGACTTGGGGTGCATTCAGGTTCGAGAATAGCGCACGTACTTCTGACTCCAAGCTGTTTATCCCTGCACATTCATTTAGACAATGGTTTCCAAAGTTTGGTAACGTTTCTGTGTTTGCTACACCTGATACACCTCGTTCCCATCTCCCACTGTCAGGCAGCAATAATTCTGCTTCCATCTTGAGGACGGCAGGCGCTTTGAAGGTGACGTGAATTGTCGGGAAACGAGCCTACCTGAATGCAGCCCCTCGAGAGATTCGATGGAAGTGATTGTGATTGGCTGAGGGTTAGAGTCATGTGTCGTGGTAAGCCAATCAGAGCCGGTGATTTCACAAGCAAACCGGAACAGCGCGTGCGGCAAACAAACACACGCAAAACAGATGCACAGGGTCGGGATGGCAGAGCATTCAGAAGAAAAATTGTCCTTTAAGAGGTGGAGACGCGATTTCAAGTTTGTTGAAATTAAAGGAAAGAACCTGCATGTAATGTGTAATTTATGTCCCGGGGCAAAGCTTTAGTCGACATCTGTGGTAAGCAATTCAAATCTGCTGAAGCACCTAACAAGTTAACTACCTGTCTGTTCTTCTCTATTCCACTGACTCGAATACTGCTCAGAAAATGTCAAATTCTTTGACATACAACAAGTTCTTTTTAAAGTAACGGAAATAGTTACTTTCCCTGGTAACTAGTTACTTTTACTATAGAGTAATTCAGTTACTAACTCAGTTACTTTTTGGAAGAAGTAGTGAGTAATGTAACTAATTACTTTTTTAAAGTAATGTGCCCAACTTTGGTGGTTTGTTTATAAAAAGAAATTCAATACGAACTTTACTATCTAACAATAACTCAAGTGCTAATATGCTTCTCCAACACACAATACAAATGGATGGTTAGGATCCTGATAAGAATAATCGCTAACTAGCTTAGCCCTCTGTGATAAGCAGTAACGTCTCATCAACAAAGAATACAAACAATATAATTGGCTTCATTTACTCACCTCTAATGGAGGCACATTGGATTTAACAACACAGATGACAATCTAACTTGACACTTCGTAATATTATTGACTCAGCAACCCAACCTGAGTGTAGCTGTGAACTCTCTCTCTCTTGGTTTAATGTCTCGCGTGCGCAGCATCACGTGACACGCAAACAAGGACTCAAATAAGAGCTGCCGCCAAAAATCGATTTTCAAATTCTTTGGCAACTAATTTATCATTCGATTTTAATCAATTTAAATGATTAGTTGTTGCAGTCTTATGTGCAAGCATCTTCTATGTTGCCGAAGAGCACGTTGGCTGGAGTCCAAACGGACAATGAAGCCATCTTTCTTTGGTGGTGTCAAACTGTTTTGTCTGACACGTGCTAAATAGTTTTTGGCCTTCTGTTGTCGTTGGTCTGCGGCAAAGGAACTTTCTCCACTGTAATGCGTCACACTTCGAACACTTGATACAAGTGGAATTTTCAAGAAGAGAAAGTAACCGCTAAAAAGGAAACTAAAAGTAACAATGCAAATGTAAGTATTTCACAAGTGTCCTTCAACTCCGACTATTCTTCTGATTTTAGAGTTTTCTCGACAACCAAATGGAAAGGTGAATGACGTAAATGGTGTGTAGGATGTGTGTATTTTTGTGATTTTAAGCATGTGTGACTGCCATGGAAGAAGAAAAAAAAAACATGCTTGCTATAATGAGAGTAGTGCCAACTGGTCTTCCATCTGGTATGGAGAAAACTTCCCCTCTTACTTCTTTCTCCCCACACATCTGCTTTGACATTTCTCCCCGCACACATGCTTGAGCTTCCAAACTCTCATGACCTCTTCAAGTGAGACAAACAAATTTGATTGACCAACAACTTACCTCAATAATTAGGTAATTAAGTCTATGTTATTTTTTGCTTTATCTTATTAATACCACTGAAGGAATTAGTGTCTTTTAGCGTATTTACTATTTGATTGTTTGTATTACTCTAACACACCCAATACAAAGTAATTAGCATTTAAATCATACCGTATTGGCCCGAATACAAGACGGCCCTGATTGTAAGACGACCCCCTCTTTTTCAAGACTCAAGTTTGAAAAGACTTTTTGAACACCAAATTAATTCTCATACAGAAAATAATTACAGTACATCCGAAACAAATGATTATAACAATATACTTGAGAGAAAAAGCATGTTATTTTGCGTCATTCAAATCTTACTATCTGAACATTTAAATATGTAAACTAAATTGCAATCACATTCTTAAATGAATGGCTTCTGGTTTTTGAAATATCAATAAACCAATCTATTTTGATAAAACAAAAAAATTGCAATAATTGCATTAACCATCAAAGTGAAGTATAACTGTAACTATAGTCTTGAAACAAATCTGAATAAGGAAACATTGCAATAAAATAATGCAAACTGGTTAAACTTGAGAGTAGCTGAGATCTGTCATGACTAGAGATGTCCCGATCGATCGGCATCCCGATCCATCGGGTCCGATCACGTCATTTTCAAAGTATCAGAATCGGCAAAAAAATGTTGGCCATGCCTTTTTTAAATATATATATATTTTTTAATTAAATCGTTTTCTAATTGTATTTAACGTTACAGACATAATATGTTACACTTATCCAGAGTGTTTAGTTTAGGCTTAAGGTAGGGTTATCAAATTCATCCCAATAACGGTGGTAATTAATTTAAAAAAAAATGTATCACATTAAAATATTTTACGCAATTAATGCATGCGCTGCACGACCCACTCATGCATTGTCGCGCTCCATCTGTAATGGCGCACTTTTGCCTATATAGAGAGCTAAAAGGCAGCGTAAAATGAGTAGAGTGAATTTTGGCAGCCTTTGGAGCCTTATTTTAATTGGCTATAGCCTTACAATTTCTCTCCCTACGATTAGAAATATCATGGGAAGCAAGGTAGCAATTGATCTTTTTCTTAACACCTTATGTTATTTCCCAACGCAGAGAAGATATATCAATTGGTAGCACTACGCACAGTCATGGTTCCACTTCCCATCATGCATTTGGGCATGGCCTTCAGTATCATTTACGGAAAGTTCAACAAATACACTAGATGGCAATATTTAGTCACAATATACAAAGTCACAAGTCTTTCTATCCGTGGATCCCTCTCACAGAAAGAATGTTAATAATGTAAATGCCATCTTGAGGATTTATTGTCATAATAAATAGAGGTGTGCAAAATTTCCGATTCTTAGATTATTCACGATTCGGCCTTGGAAGATTCGAGAACAATTCACAAACATCCAAATTCCAATTATTGAAATATGCCAAGTAAAGCGGAAGTACAACACACTCAGCGCGCCGCGCGGTCTTCGGAACGGAGCGAGAGTAGCTAAACATCATGCTTGTCATTACCCGGCCCCTCGGGTAATGCCAATGCTCAACTCACGGCTCTAGCTCAACTCATGCCACGAGATAAAAAAACACAACAACATACCTGACTGCTGCCAAAAAGCTGCTACAAAGTACATCCACATAATGTTATGGTAGATATCATTTATATAGGACTAGATGCAATATAGATTCGGTAACGTTAGCAGCACAAATACAAAAAGCTAGATACGGTCGTTAGTAAACGGCCGCCATCTTAAAGCACTACACTTCCCTGCAAGGCTGTTGTAGCGAACCTTCCAAGCGAACCTAATTAACTTTTTATCTAAAATACAGCTAAATCGGTAAAATATTGAGTTGAATCTATCTTTAAAATAGTTTTAAAACTTTCACATGTCGAAAGTAGGCAAAAGGGAAATTATGGAATAACGGGAGCAATTTTAACAACTTTAACGGTTGATTCACAACATTAAATTAATTCAATGTAGTTTAAAGCTGCTGATACAGAATGGGGACTGGGGCTTTTTATTTAGCCTACTGTTATTTTTGTATATTTGTTTACTGTTATATGTTAACATGATACTGAAATAGTAGTTTGGTTTAGCCTGAGAGTATTTTTGAACAATTTTGGAACTAATCTACAAAACATAAAAAAAAAAAAAAAAAGGAGGGGGGTGTATCAATAATCGTTTTATAATCGAATCGGAGCCTCTGAATCGTAATCGAATCGTTAGGTGTCCAAAGATTCCCAGCTCTAATAATAAACAAATACAGTACGTATGTACTGTATGTTGAATGTATATATTCGTCCGAGTTTTATTCATTTTTTTCTTAATGCATTGACAAAATGTATATGATCGGGAAAAATTATCTGGAATGATTGGAATTGAATCGGGAGCAAAAAAAAAAAAGCAATCGGATCGGGAAATATCGGGATCGGCAGATACTCAAACTAAAACGATCGGGATCGGATCGGGAGCAAAAAAACATGATCGGAACAACCCTAGTCATGACAGAACATCGCTTCAAGGATATCTGGCGCCATCTAGCGTCGTGAATGGGTATAACGTCTAGACCGCAAATATGTGACCACCCACTCTTTTTCAGTCTTATTTCAATGCAAAAAACACCGTCTTATATTCGGGCCAATACGGTAGTTTAAGAAAAACATATAAAGTATGAGTAGTTGGACCTGGAGTGACTGGAATTTGCAGCCCAGAGACAACAGGCCGATAACGACAATAACAACTACAGGATGCCTGCTGACTACGGAAGCCCAACGCGCGCATCATGCAGCTGAATGAGCGAGACAAGCAGTGGACGGCCAAAACATCTACAAGCCCACATCTGGACCACCAAATCCACCATCAACACTTCTGGAAACCAACAATGGACAGTCCTGAACAATGAAAGGGCATCCTCTCCTCCAACAAGGAACACCTGATAACGGAGGAACCCGTTGGACACTCAGCATTCACGTGGCGCTGAGGCTGGCAAAATCCTCAACTCTTGTTGCACTGACAACAGCAACGCCCGAACTCTCCTCCCCAATCCACAATAGACAATAACTCTAAACAACGTTCAAACACACCCTACTCCCGGACCACAGCCCGCCTTCCAAGAGCCCTAAAAAGACTGAATGTTTAGCTAATCGCTGTCATTTTTCTCGTGAATCTTTTGTTGACCTGTTGATTTGTTTTCTTAATCCAGCCTTCCTCTTCATCTAGGTCTGTTTGCTGTTTTTCCCTTGTCTGATTGCTGTTGACTTGGAATAAATTGTCAACTTGTGTTTCGCGGCCTTCTTCCAGCTTTTAAACTGGAGTCAGTACAAGGTGTTAAAACTAAGGAGAACGCACGGAGTTTGGCCTTTTGGCCGGGTTGTTGTTGAGCCGGCCCCTGTCGTTGGATTTGCGCTTGCGCGGTTCCCGCGATTTGGCTGGCGTATAATACATACGTATAATACATATAACGCATGTTACATGTATTTAGGGGTACTTAACTCATTTGCTCCCAAAAACGTATAATACGTTCTATTTTAAATTGTTTCAGTGTCCCAAAATCGTATTTATAAATCTTTAAAAAAAAAAAAATTCACAAGAGATATCTCTAGGTTCTGATGCAAGTTCGCTCCAAAGCACAATGCTCAAAATCCATTTTAAAGCAATAAAACTGACCACTGGAGGGCAGTAGTGCATTTGGTAAGAACTAATATCAGACCGTGGAAGGAAATGAAGGGAAATAGTTAGGAAACGGAAGTTGGAAGAAGTAAGACGCGTGAGAAAAATGTGGAGAACGATGTAAACACAATGCACATGCCCCACACAAGTTCCCTAGGTGAATTCTGTTATGAGGTAGTGGTCACTACAATAAAATAAAATAAAATCTATCTTGGTGAGACAGACAGGTGGTGATTAGGGAAAAATTTACCCCGCCTGCCGATTCAGCTGCAGCCACAACAGCGTCATCTCTCAGTTCAATAGTAAAGTTATGTGTAAATAAATTGTTACTTTGCTATCAAAAGTTCTATTTGTCTTGTTGTTTATGTTATTTTGTAGAAGGAAAATTTACTCAGATGTTTGGGATGCGACCGGGAGTGAAGGGGGTTGCTCCGGTGAAAATGCCTGGGACTGAATGTGTTAAAGGGTTGATTCCGACTTACGTGGAAATTCGGGTTATGTCGCCAGAGTAGGAATGGAACTCGTTCATAACCTGGGGAAAACCTGTATCTTGAACCTATTAAGGTAAAATGGAATGTGTTTCTTAGCTATAACTCAACAGATCTTGAGGAAGCCTTGATCTTGCAGTGTTAAAAGTCTAAAAAAAAAACAACCCCTCCCCTCACACACACAATTAAAACTAATATCAATGTAATCGAGCAATTAGATATTGATCAGGACTAGTTACTTTCATACAGAAATGTCAAATATTGCATTTAGACCTTGACATTTTCCCCCATTGTCTCCCAACATATGAAAATAATATCATCATAGGGCAATCATTTCAATATCTATCAAGGTTACTGTTGTTGAACTGACTCAATTTCTGAATATAATTTCACTGGATAGATCAGATTTGTTCAAAGACTTTCAATGCAAATAGGACGAGGCAACCTATTCTATAAATATTTCAGACAGACAATGTCCACACACAATGCCATAATTGCTTCTAGGCTGTCTTTCCCTTTTTAGAATATTGACTCCCTACAGCCAGCTGAAGGCTGTTCCATCTGCAGCCTTTAATTTGCTGGAGACGGCGCTCGAGCAAAGCATCACTTGGCATGCTGATGTGTTCAAATGACCTTTGGGTGGAATGTTACATGGTTAAAAACAAGCTGTTGCAATACAACTGGTATAAACTTTGGGTCATATCTGTGTTGATAAAAAATGAGTATGCTTACCGCTAGCCAGTGATGTCACAGATTACTTGAAAAAGTAATTTAATTACTGATTACTAGAGGCGTGCGAAATTTCCGATTCTTAGATTATTCGCGATTCGGCCGTGTAAGATTCGAGAACAATTCACAAACATCCAAATTCTGATTATTGAATTATACCAGGTAAAGCAGAACTAAAACACAGTCAGCGCTGTTTTCAGGACACAATGAGGAACGGACCGAGAGTAAATATCATGTTCAACTCATGCCGCTAGATAAAAAAAAAATAAAAATACCTGACTGAGGCCGACAGCTGGTTCAAACAACGCCCAGTTGCTAGTTGCTACAAACATACGGCCACATACGGCTATAGTAGAGATCACATATATGCAGAACTAGATGCTAAATGACAGACGACTGCGGTGTTAGAACATATAAAAAGAACTAGATGCGAAACGACAGGCTTGCCGTTTAGTAGTTGCCGCGTTGTAAACAGCCGTCATCTTAAAGCAGTAGACTTCTCTAGAAGGCTCTCTTGTAGCGAACCTAATTAACTTTATATCTGAAATACTCCTAAATCAGCAAAATCTTGGCTTGAATCTATCTTTAAATAATGAAACAGTTTTAAAACTTTGACATGTTGTAAGTAGACAGAAGGGAAATTATGGAATAATGGGAGCAATTTTATCAACTTGATTCACATCATTAAATCAATTGAATGTAGTTTAAAGTTGCTGATACAGAATGGGGACTTGAGTATTTTATTTAATGTTTTAAAATGTTAACTTGATACTTAAATATTAGTTTGCTTTCGCCTAATAGGATTTGTAAACTATTTTGGAACTACCGTAAATTCCCGAATATAAGGCACACCCGTGTATAATGCGCACCCCAAATTTACTTGTAAAATCTAGGGAAAATTATTGTACCCGTTTTTAACGCGGACCCTAATTTTAGCACCAATAAATAGAAGAATACAAGAAAACAGAGCTCGTGTACAGATACAGAAATGTCATTTTACTGACTGGTGAAACAGAGCATAAGCATAGCATATTGGTAGTTCAAAACATTACCATAAACTGATAATATTTACGGTAATAATAAGATTTGACAACTTCTCCAACTTACCAGAATCTAGGAGAAAAAACTTTTCTTTTGAAGGCTAGTGTGATGCTAATGATGAATAAATGTTTCTTCCATGGATTGATACGGTAAAATGAAAGTGAGAACGTAAGTCGGAAATCAGAGAGAGCTCATCGCTGTCGACACGACAGTAACAATAGGAACTATTGTTATTTGGGTTTGAGTTTCCCGAGGGACAGATATAGTTGACGGACACACACAGGAAGTCTGTGTTGTTACGTTTGTTATGGTCTGAGTTGCGGAGCTGCAATAAACGTTGACTCAAATGAGTTCAAGAAACTAAATTCTGTGCTTTATGAAGAGTGATAAAAGCAGAATTTAACACAGACGAAATCATTCCACCAATCAGAGTGAAGTATTACCGAAACAGAATGGTGACGTCACAAACTGTAATGGTCGGCAACGGATCGCCGCATTCGTTTCTTCAACACAACGTGGCTGTGTCAAAAAAAAAAAAAAAAAAATCGGTTTATTCTGTCTCCATCCATGTACCGGTTTATAATGTGCACCATTATTTTACAAGTTGATTTTGGGGAAAAAAGTGTGCGTTATATTCGGGAAATTACGGTAATTTCCAAAACATTAAAAGGGGGGGTTTGGGTGACATCAATAATCGATTTATAATCGAATCGGAGCCTCTGAATCGTAATCGTAATCGAATCGTTAGGTACCCAAAGATTCCCACCTCTGCTCATTACGCCTCATAAAAGTATTACTTCATTGATTACTTTATTATCAAAATAAGTTACTTTAAAATTAAATTATCGAATACTTTTTACTAATTTTTCTACCTTTGCCGCCTCAACATCAGAATGACAACAGAAAAATGTAATCACATGTAATTGACTTTCCGATAATTGAATTTAAAGGGGAATTACAAAGAACCTTTTCACATAAGGTTTAATGTTCGAGTTAGCTGGGGTTTAATTAGTCGATGGAGTTGATTTCAACCACCATTGACTCGCGCTAGCTTAGCCACTCCAGAGCCCTAAAACTAACTATCTGACAAACTGCATGGAATTAGTTGAAATCAACTCCCCCAACTACCGTATTTTTCAGACTATAAGTCGCAGTTTTTTCCATAGTTTGGCTGGGGGTGCGACTTATACTCTGGAGCGACTTATGTGTGAAATTATTAACACATTATTATATCATTTCACATGTTATATTGGTGTTTTGGGGTGACACTGATGGTTTGGTAAACTTGTTAGCAATTTCCTTATGCTATAGTTATCTGAACTGGCAATGAAGGGTTACGTTTGAAAAAAGACAATATATTTGAGAGAAAAAGCCTGTTATTTTGCCTCATTCAAATCTTAATATCTGAACATTTAAATATGTAAACTAAAGTGCAATCACATTCGTAAATGAATGGCTTATGGTTTTTGAAATGTAAATAAACCAATCCATTGTGATAAAACAACAAAATTGCAATAACTCCATTAACCATCAAAGTGAAGTCTAACTGTAACTGTAGTCTTGAAACAAATCTGAATAAGGAAAAACATTGCAATAAAATAATGCAAACTGGTTAAACTTGAGAGTAGCTGAGACCTCTCATGACAGAACATCGCTTCAATGATATCTGGCGCCATCTAGCGTCGTGAATGGGTATAATGTCTCCATCGCGAATATAAGATGACCCCCAATTTTTCAGTCTTATTTCAATGCAAAAAACACCATATTATATTCGGGCCAAGACGATATTAAAAATATTCTTGTAAGTTAAATTTTATTGCTGACACTACGTTTCGGGGTCATCAACATGTTGTGCCCCCTGCCCCAAAAGTCAAACTCCGCCTATGCTCCGAGCCACCTATCATCATCATCATCGCGTTTGCAACGGCGTCACCACCTACTTTCCTCCTCCCCCCTCCCGCTCTGCTTTATCCAGGCAGCTGTCAAAATCAGACAACTCACGTTTCATTCAACCAAATTGTAGTTACGCACCCCTTCACACCCTCAAAAATACTATAACGCCCTTTATCAAAAACACTGCAAATCGGTAACATTTGCAAATATGTATGACACCACAATCTTCTTTGATAATTCATTACAGCCTTTAGTTGATTGGGAAAGTATCATTCACTTCCAGTACTCAAGCCATTAGTCACACCTTAACAAACTGACATAGAACAAACATTGATTGAAATCCTTCTCAGACGGTTTGAGTGACAGCGACCGCCAAGGGAGATGGACGTGTAAAGATGAAGCAGCTGGCAAATGGACTGATAGGTAATGAGAGATGCCGATGCTTTGATGCCAAATTATACCGAGTTTACTGAGCGTTAACTACACTGCATAGTCTATATTGGCTGCGGAATGCTCTCTGTGCCACAATGTCAATAAAGTGGAACCTGGAACCTCAAACAAACTTCATCTGTCACTTGTCGCCTTTGCTGTTGTATTATATGAATGGTTAATCAGCATCCCGAGCATAGACAAACAGCTTATTTCTTTGCGGCAGACATTGCTCGATTTATGCCAGTCACATAGTGTATTAACAGCAGAGCGCTATGCTCAGCTACAATGATTGGAAGTGAATTTAAAAACAAACAAAAAACATTGTGGTATTGTCAAGGCTGCGAGTGAAGCAAAGCAAATTGGATTCACAAGGCATACAGCACAGTGTGTTGTTTCCTGTACTCTGGACATATATAACATTGTACTCTACATTTATCTTTGTAAGAAAACATAAACCTCTCAGGTCAAACACAATTTGTTCAGCGACACTCATGAAAAACGTTTTGGAATTTTGAGTTGAACATTCATTTTCTACAGCACTTGTCCTTGTTAAATAGGCTTGCCCGTCAGCTAGAGCATATACAGGATGTCTTTGGGTGAGCACATTTATTGTAAGGAACGATGGCGTTACAATTAATTTCAAAGAAAAAAGTGATTTAAGAGAGAGCAGAGAGGAGAGTGAGGGAAGCAAGAAAACTGATCAGTGAAACAAAATGGAGGCTGTAGAGTATGTTAATGTAAATCTTGCGCTATCAAATTAGGTATGTTTCCATAGACAATTTTATTCTTATTCTTATTCTTATTATTTTATTCGAATTAAGGCAACAGTAGGTAACTTTTCAGTTTTGGTTGATTTTAGTGTCGCAGGTGTACAAAAGTAGTAGTGCTTTGCCTTAAAGGGATCCTCTATTTTTAAGACAAGTAATTCTTAAAAGATAAATGTTAGTATGAGTTATAATTAGAGATGTCCCGTCACGTCATTTTCAAAGTATCGGAATCGGCAAAAAAAATTATCGGACATGCCTTTTTTAAAATATATATATATATATATATATATAATTAAATCGTTTTCTAATTGTATTTAACGTTTAAGACATAATATGTTACACTCATCCAGAGTCTTTAGTTTAGGCTTAAGGTAGGGTTATCAAATTTATCCCGTTAACGGCGGTAATTTTTTTTTTTTTTTAAATTTATCACGTTCAAATATTTAACGCAATTAACGCATGCGCTGCACGACCCACTCACGCATTGTCGCGTTCAATCTGTAATGGCGCCGTTTTACCTGTATATAGAGCTAAAAGGCAGCGTAAAATGAGTAGAGTGAATTTTGGCAGCCTTTGGAGCCTTTTTTTAATTGGCCAAAGCCTTACAATCCCTCTCCCTACGATTAGAAATATCGTGGGAAGCAATGTGGAGAAGAAAGGTAGTAATTGATCTTTTTCTTAACATCCTATGTTATTTCCCAACGCAGAGAAGATATATCAATTGGTACCACTACGCACAGTCATGGTTGCACTTCCCATCATGCATTTGCGCAGAACAGTTAAATGGCTACAGCATCATTTACTGAAAGCCCAACAAATACACTAGATGGCAATATTTAGTCACAATATACAAAGTCAAATTTATCCTTTAAGAATTACAAGTCTTTCTATCCGTGGATCCCTCTCACAGAAAGAATGTTAATAATGTAAATGCCATCTTGAGGATTTATTGTCTTAATAAACAAATACAGTACTTACAGTATGTAATGTATATTGAATGTATATATTCGTCCGAGTTTTATTCATTTTTTTCTTAATGCATTGCCTAAATGTATATGATTGGGAAAAATTATCGGGAATGATTGGAATTGAATCGGGAGCAAAAAAAAAAAAAAAAAGCAACCGGATCGGGAAATGTCGGGATCGGCAGATACTCAAACTAAAACGATCGGGATCGGATCGGGAGCAAAAAAACATGATCGCAACAACCCTTATAATAATTTGATATTAAAACCCCTCTTAATTTTTTTGTTTTAATAAAGTTTGTAAAATTATTTTAAGTGATAGGTCGCCATTCTTGTTACGTCGCAGTGCGTGACGTCACCGGTCCCGTTGCCGAAATTCCAGCATGTCACTCGTTAGCTTTTCCAACATGTCGGCAGTTCTACCCTTCCTATTTGAACCAGATCTGAAAAGTGAAGAGCAGGACAGCACTGGCGTGGCTCAGTGGTAGAGTAGTTGTCCCCCAAACCAGAGGTTGTGGGTTCAATTCTCCACCCTGATGAACTCGTCTAAGTGTCCTTGAGCAAGATACTGAACCCCACGTTGCTCCTGGTGCTGCGTCACCAGTAGGTAGATGTTGAGATAGTGTAAAGCACTTTGAGCGCCTTGAAAGTTGGAAAAGCGCTATATAAGTATAACACCATTTACCATTTACCACTGTCGGTCGTTCACAAGACGAGCTTCAGGGAAAAATGCGTCCAGCAAATACCTGATAAGACAAAAGTTGGGCAAAACTGGTGATGCACTCGCGGCAAGTGAGTCTCACCAGAGCGTGAGAGTGTTGGGAACTCCGGTTTTATTAGCAGATATTCAAGGTAAGCATATTGCGTTTTCAAACTTATCCCAATATAATTATGTAGATTGTTAGCATGCAGAGCTGTCGTGTGCTTTACATACAGTACAGGCCAAAGAGCACACCCTGTGTAATCCATGTCTTGTACATTGTAACGCGTGGTAGCTAGGAAACGTGTATAAAAGTACCAAGAAGGGGAGAAGCTTCCACTTATGCACATTTATTCACAAAAAATAATATTTCCACCTTGACCACTCTTCACTTGGGAGCTCAGCAGTACGCAAACACGAGTTCCCTGACGAACTCCAACATTGTTGTAAGGTCCACTTTAGAGTCCCTGTCGTCACTGTAGCGTGCCATAGTGCTTTAATTTTTTAGTATGATTTGGGGAAAACTCCCACGAAGAATAGTCAACATAAAAGATAGCAATAGTAATCCAAATCCGCGTTTTTACTCACTCGAAGATCCAGGAATTAGACAGATCCCATGGCAATGTCGCAGCCGCGATCAGGCCGTCGATTCCACAAAATAGACTGATCCGAAAAGCCGTTGTGGGACCAACGAATCAAAAAAATGGACAGATCCGAAACCAATATTGCAGACGCGGTGGGAGCGTCGGATCCAGAAAATAGACGGATCCCTTACTTGACTGAGGATCCAGGAAAAATGTTTGGGCGCGATTTGTAACGCGTGGTGGGTAGGATACGTGCATACAGGGACCAAAAAGGGGGAGAAGCTTCCACTTATGCACATTTATTCACTAAAAATTGTAATTCCACCTTGACCACTCACTTCACTCCCCTTGTTTCCATTTGACTGGAAATTGCATCCAAAAGCAGCACATCGTGGCATTTTACTTCGCGAGTTTAGGCAGCAATAAGCAATGGTTGAACACGCTACACATTTGGAAAGATCCCAATGACGTCATCACTGCGAGCCCGCAAACCATGGCGCCAACTAACGGTCAAAGTATGGACTAAATATTATAAAATATTGCCATTGATTTAACATTTTATGTGTTTATAACAACATATTTTAGTACAAGAGAACAACTTTGGTTTATTAGAGCCTACATGTATTTAAGTTAGAGGATCACATATAAGGAAGACTGCGTTTCCCATGAGGAAAATGCGAGGGGTGTACTCACTTTTGTGATACACTGTATCATTTTCTCTCTGGCCAACAAAACAAATCTTACCGTGTGTCCAAGCCTGCATGGAGACTGGAGACGACACACTGGTGAGTTGGGAAAGGGGGGAGGAGGGACAAAACCAGACACTGCTCCAATGCAGGCTAACTACACATTAAGTGTCAGACATTGTGAACGTTACCGATACAATTGCCCATATTGGTCTGGTTCTTGTCTTGTCAGACGAAAACTGGCATTCGTCTCGTTATGTTTTAGTATCCCGAAACACGATTTAGCTCGTTATCGTCTCATCTCATCGCCATGAAAAGAGTGTTTGTTGACAAAATATTTTCATTGTCGTCAGTGTTGACGAAAACAACACTGATGGGATCATAAATTTTAAACTGAACGCTGATCGAATTGAAGAACTTTTGTTCATGTAAACATACCCACTGACAAAAAAATGCATGTCTCCTATCAAAATGGAGTAGAGTCAAGTTGGTATCATGCAGTGGAAAAGGAACATTAGCTGAGAAATCCATGGCGACGACCAATGCTTTCTTTTGTACTGAAGTAGCAGTACTTTTTGATTTGATGGCATGGCACTTTCATCCGCAAAACTTGGCAAAGACTGTATCCGCCAAAGAAAAACCTGACACGGCAGTTTGGGCCAAGCAATACTACAAATGATTACAAATTTCTACAGCTTTGTATTCCTCAACTTAGTGAGCAGCAGTACTCGAGCTGTCCGTTGAGTGGTTAAAATTGCCAACGCCGGACAAATCACAGCCTTTCACGGGACTCAAATCAGCAGTTGGGCATGCTAGGATCTTATGAGGCAAATCTCTAAGGATGAGTGTAATTTGAAGAGATAAAGGCTCGGTGGCTTTTCCTTCCCGGCACACTCCAAGACGGTGGCAGACATTGTCCATTTGGGACGCCATTAGAATGACGCAGTATCATGCATTCTGCTGACATTAGCAGCTGCCGTATATGTTCACGGTTTATTATTGGCCATTACAGATAATTTAGCGCAGCGGCGAGTGGTGACAGGGTCTCTGAAAGCTTCCCGCTAAGTCCAAACTAACTATTCAAAGTGCATCTTTATGAGACGCCACTGCTTGGCTACTGATTCAGCTGTCTTGGATTTTCCTGTGGGACAAGTCAAATAACACTGCAGTCGCGACACATTCGGAATGCAGTTCAACATTGTGACAGTCTGGGCATACGAAATCATTTAAATGTAGTGATCAAGTGAATGCAGATGTATACGCGTTTAGTTTAATAGAAGATAGGAAAACATCATGGCAATAGTTTATTTAAGCTAATATGTATCTGTTTGATATTACAAGTAGTCCCCGGGTTACGACGTACCCGACTTATGTGATTTCGACTTAACGCCTGAGTCACATCCGCTATTTTCTCTCCAGTCATTTTTTTTAATTCACGTAAAAAGTACCTAATTGTACCTCACTGTATCTTATTTTTTACTTTATTTTACTAATATGACGCGTTCTGTCCTTTGTTGTTCAGCTTGACAGACGGCGAACAAGGCAATTGTGGTTTTTGAAGCTTATAGCTTATAGCTTAAATGTGTGTTTGTCTGTGTGGGGGGTGCATGCGTGCATGCATGTATTTTAAAAAAATGCTCTGGAAAAAAAACCTGAAACCTTGAAGTAAACACTTGTGTTGAGTAATTAGGTCACAGCAGCGATTAACAATAAGTTGTCTGTTTGAAGTGTACTGTTCAAGATGTAAGTCATTTGTGTTACAATGACATGTTTGGACAGTCGTCATATTGATTTTTTATAATGTTGTACATTGTTCAAGTCATACAAGCTGTTATAAATGTTTATACTTAAATTCTTATTGTTACAAGAATTTTTAAAATATAATGTTTAGACAGCATGTACAATTGTTAAATATGTTAAATAAATAAATAATAAATAATTAAATAAAAAAACGAGAAACATTTAATTTGTATTTCAAGCATTGATTCAGATTTCCAAATTATATAATTTATATAATTATACAATTTATTTTCCAAACTATATATTTTGTATATAATTTTATCGGCACTTATCGTTATCGAGGTAAATTCATCGTGATACGTACTTAAGACCATATCGCCCAGCCCTACTCTAATCTTAATTACAGATGCATACACAAACATATATTAGCTGAAACAACTTACAACAGTGATCCCCAACCACCGGGGCGGGGAACGGTACCGGTCCGTGGCGCATTTGCTACCGGGCCGCAGAGGAATAATTGTTAACGACCGAAATCTGGCATGTCCCTCCTGACACCTCAATATGCCTGTCTACTCTATTGACTTATCCGAGTAGAGATGTGTGTACGTCGCCATTTAGTGGCTGGTCACCACTACTGGGGTGTTCAGTCAATGTAAACAGTAACGTTAGCTGCTGCTGGGTGTGTGCTGCGGGCAGCGACGTTTTTGGACAGAATTTTTACTGGGAAATGGCCACCTACTGACCCAGAAGAAGAGCCTACAACCAAGTCCGTTCTGCATAATATGTGGCTAAGAGCTAGCAAACGAGGCAACAAAAGTGAATGCGCTGAGAGCATCATGATGAACCGTATTGCTAGAGCCAAGAAACCTTTCACGATTGGAGAAGAACTCATGTCTTCGATCAAGGATATTTGCGTCACGTTTTAGGACGTTGCTTGAAAAAAGGTTGATTCAGCGTTTAGTGAGTTGCATTTTCCTTGCATTTAATGTTTGTTTTCAGCTCAATCTTGTTATTTTATATTTACTGTAATTTTCTGTCACGTATTACACTGGTCCGTGGTGCAAAAACGGTTCTGGACCACTGACTTACAGCCTTATCTGGGCCAAACCAGAGCGCAGCTATCCTTCATCCATGTCAGACGAATCTGCTGCTCAGTCATACAAGGCGACAGACCAGCCAGACCCAACGCTGCCACCAGAGGGCAGTGCATCCTCCATCATTAAACAAAATACAATACTTTTGGACTTTTTGCATAGTTATTTTAGGATTTAGGGGTACTTAAAGGGTTAATTTTGACTAGACATGTGCCAATTATCGGATTCAAGGTATACCGTGGTATGAAAACGTCAAGGTTTCAAAACCGCAAACATTTTCCGTCATACCGTCGCTAGGGTATTAGCTATTTTTTATGTCCCAAAAATGCACGGAGATATCCCTCTCTTGCAGCTGGAAGGCTCAACCCTCCCCCACCGGTTGTTGCTCAGTGTCAGTCAGTCAGCTGTGCTACACGATGGCTGGAGGAGGTGAAACTCCTGAACTTTTTCTCTCGTCGGAGAAAACTAAATAGATCGTATGGGAGTACTTCAGCTACACAAAAGTTACAGATGACTGCTGCTTAGAGGAGGAGGGCCAACCGTGATGTAAAACATTTTTTCGGAGGGTGGCTGCCGAGGAAGCACTGACTGTGTATCATATTGCCTCTGCAAAGCCCCAAATGTGCTGTGATATAGGGCTATATAAATAAAATTGAATTGAGAATTGAATTGAATACTTCCAATATGATTTCATATTTATACAAAATTAAAGGTTAGTAAACACTGTCATGAACATTTCCCACCAGCTATGAGAGTTAACGCCAGCGTGTTTAGTGTGTCTAGCGGTGGTAGAAAGTGTTTTTTTTTCATTCTGGCAACTGTCTGTGTTGAGGGTGTGTGTATAATTTCAACATGATACGAGTCATACACACGTGCTTTTATGGAAATTCATGTATTTTTGTTCTGATGGTAATAATGTTGAGCTGTGGCTGTGGGGTTAGGCTCAGCTAAAGGACTGCATTTATTTTAAATTTATTTAGAATATATATATATATATATATTTATTTATTTTTTTCAAATTTATTTTAACATTATACTTACGTTCCAGTTTCCTAAAATGTTTTGAAAAATAAAAATCATGTACAATGGAGAAAAGTTTTTTTGTTTTTTTTTTAAACCGAGATATCTCAAAGTAACAGATTTTAGAGCAGTAAATGCAGTACCGTGACACCGTGATATTTTGGCTTAAGGCAGTGCTTCTCAATTATTTTCTGTTATGCCCCCCACAGGAAGACGTAAACATTCCGCGCCCCCCAACTCTCTGCCGCCACTGTAAATATACCGTAGTATCATTTGTATACAAAATTTTTATTATTATAATATAAGTACACCTCTGCATAACATTGTGTCCTTTTTAAATATTAAAGAAGAAAAAAAAATAGTGTTAAAAAACGAACACATCCATACTGTAAAAATAGACTCAAGTTACATTTTTTGATCGTATGACACTGAAAAAAAATAAAAAAATAAAAATAAAAAAATAATAATCCTAAAGTCAAATTGATTAGCAACATTTACTCAAGAGGACAATATGCCAAACCATTAGACTGAAAAAACAAAAATTAATAGAACAAAGATGACAGTATTGGACAGAGAGACAGTTTTTATTTTTGCTGCAGGCAGTATCAGCTCCTTTGCTGTGGTGTTGAGTTATTTTGCATTAAGCAACTTGGTATTAACATAAGGTTAACATAAGGTATGCCACCTTATGTGATGCTGACAGTGCTTGCTGGTTAATTGATGTAACACTAACAAAGCGGGACGATTGTTGGCAATATTCGGCACCTTTTAGCTGAAAAAAAAAAAAAAATCCTGCTGTCCGCTGCTAATATTTTCAGACAAAGTAAACAGACAGGTGTTTCCTCGTCTCCCACTGTACTAAAAGTCAAAAGCCAAATGCTACATACGCTTCGTCATATTTCTTTGTCTTAACTTTTCATATGTCCAGTGCTCTTTGCTGTGTGCTCTTGTTTGGTTAAAAAATACTGCGCACATGCTGAAAATGAGAGCGCCACTGCCACCCACTCAGCAGATGTAAAATTACACTCTATTCTAGTTCGGCAAAACAGTATGTTCCCCAAGGTCACATGCGCCACCCCCAGCATCACTCTGCGCCCCACTATTTGAGAAGTACTGGCTTAAGGTATCATACAGTCAGAATCTCATACCGGCACATGCCTAATTCCGATCTACGCGGAAATTCGGGTTACGTCGCCAGAGTAGGAACGGAACTCGTTCGTAACCCGGGGACTGCCTGTATTTGTGTCTCACAAAAACACATTCAAGGTGAGGGACACCACATAAAATAGGTTTAAAGTGCTTACCTGTTGATGAAGCGACACCAGTCAAGATAGCAGTGAAGGGCCAGCCGGAAATGAAAGACAAAATGGGAAAAGAGAAAATATTAGGCTTCAAGTGATTTGAATGTAAACAGACTGAGGACATGATGGGTTTGCCATATTGAAACAATGCTTCTCTTTGTTACAAGCTCTGGGCTTAGGGTGGAAGATGCTTCTGTTTGTCTGCAGTAATCCATCACCTGATAAGGTCAATGTGATACACAAACGCCCTCACTCAGGGAGCGACTTGAGATCAACAACACCACTGTAAAGCAATGCACAACCTGTTACAAAACACCCTTTTCTGCATTGAAATCTTCAAGTGCTTGGTGTTCACAAAAAGTGGTATTTGTAAAGGCAGCAATGCCTGCCAATCAGAATACGAGCAAAATGAGTGATGTAGACAATTTTGGAAAAAATACAGCTGGTGCTTCACACTAGGGGTGTGAAAATATATTGTGATATATTGCGATACTTTGGAGCCCAAAGAATCGATGTATCGTTTTAAAAAGGTGTCACTGTTTATTAGGGCTGCAACTAACTATTATAATCGATTAATCGGATGATTGTTTGAACGATTAATCTGAAAAATGTCACTTTTTTCTTCACACACCTTAACAATTTACTTGAAATTGTTTTAGGCATGTTGTAAGTAACAATGAAGACAAAATGTCCTTGATAAATAATATTTTATGGCAACTGGACTTAACTGTAGGGTACAACTGTTCTGTTTGTTTACATAAAACTTGTTAAAGTTTTTAATAAAGGTTCTGAGTATGAAACAATAAAAAGAATTTCTCAGACAAATGTCCTCTTCATTCAAATAAATGCTGCAACGATTAATCGATTAACTCGACTGATTAGAAAAAAAAACAATTCGAATCAAATGTTGCTGCTTTGAGATTTCGTTTAACTAGACTGGTGTTGTAATGGTTTGTTTTGAAAGTGTTTGCATTTAGTTTTTTTTATTTGGGTGGATACACTGCCCTCTAGTGGCAACAGTGAATATGACGCAACTCATTTAACATGGCTGAATCCTGCTGCTCCCCGTTAAGATCAATTTAAGGTCAGTTTTTGTTTGGGCTAACATGTTGTTTTTTTTTTTTTTTGTATGCATTCGAAATTTAGTTTATGGGTATACAGTGATCCTTCGTTTTTCGGGGTTAATGGGTACCAGAACCCAACGCCATAAGCGAAAAACCGCGAAGTAGTGCCCCCCCCCAAAAAAAAAACAAAAACAAATTTTTGTTGATTGTATTTATTCAGAACTATCATTGGAAAGGGATACATATAAGACATTTTTTTTGTTACCTTTCCCCCAAAGTATAATAAAAATCTTTTATGTATATATATATATATATTATATATATTTGAAGATAAATGCTTTGGTTTTTTTTTTTAAATAGTTTTCAAATATATATTTTTGAGTTTCAAATTTATTTTTGCATTCCAACACATTTTTTTTGATTGAATTTTTTTTTCTTCGATTGAAAATATGTTTAGATTGAAGCAACTTTTTATTTGATTGAAGCATCTTTTTTTTTTTTGACTGAATAATAAAGACACAAATCTACCATCAAAAAAGTAATGAGTCAGTTTTCTCTATCAAACAATTCAAATCCATTTTTAAAGCATACTCTCTTGTATGACAATTCACGGTTTGAATTTGTGTTGAAAGGACACACTAAGCTGTTATATGAAAGGGTTTATGTGTGTAGTTTCTTTTAAAAAAATAAAAAATAAAGACAACTTTACTATCTAACAATACCTCAAGTGCTAACATGCTTCTCCAAAACACAATACAAAACCGACAATTTAGCACTGCACATCTCGGGGTGCGCCGCAACAGGAAAACTCTGACCCAGTGTCGGGCTTTAAGGTTTTGCTGACAAAATACTGTATTATTTTCTTTCTAAAACAAGGAGTGATTGTCAAGGGGGATTAGAAGTGCCTCAACAATGGGAAGTCGGCAACAATAAAATAGAGAGTGTGGATACTTTGCGAGGCCGTTGGCAATGATCAATAGCTATTAGTATACACACTTTGTGCCACTTTGAATTTTGAATCAGCAGAAACAGGTAGGGGAACTCATTAAATCTACTTGTCACAGTTTAGTCGAGCTAGTGTGAGAGCAGCCTTACTCTATTCATTTTGACTAAAACTGACTTTAACAATACTTTCACGCAACTGAGAAAACCGAAAATGTCATGAATACATTTTCAGGGATTCCAAAATGAGAGTAGAAACTGGTACGGCAAACAATAGTGACACCCCAGCGTTTATCAGCATTTAATGGACTGTGATGTGTCATAATCCGTCAACAGTCGCAGTGTTTAAGTCCATTAATTTTTGGGTGGGGATAATGTGCTTGAAATGAATTATGTTTTGTAAATGACTCGCAGATCTCCCTCGGATTGACGATAATTCCCTCTGCCGCTCCCCTTTGTTTACACTAAGCTGTGCCCTCAGAGGAGGGATAAGAGGGTTTAGAGTGTGTGTGATGGCAAACACACACTAATGGACACAGTACATTTGCATACACCCATTGATCTAAGAGACTGAACGCTCGCATCAGTGAAGAAAAGTAAACTTGGTGGTGGTAGAGCAGGAAATGTAATCAATTCTTCTTAAAAACGCTGATTCCCATGTAATTCTATCGATGCTGTAACTACAACCCCTAGCAAAAAGTATGGAATCACCAGTCTCGGACGAGCACTCACTCAGACATTTTATCATGTAGAACAAACTCAGATAAAAAGCTTGAAAAAAATAATGAATTAGTTCAAAAGTGCAACTCTTTAGCATTCCAAAATACTAAAAGAAATGAATAAAAAACATTGTTGTGGTCAGTAAATGTTACTTTTATAGAGCAAGTGCAGGTAAATATATATGAAATCATTCCATTCTGAGGAAAAAAATATGGAATCATGAGAAACAAACAAAGAAATAACAATCAAAACACATCATTAGTATTTTGTAGCACCACCTCTAGCTTTTATGACAGCTTGCAATCTCTGAGGCATGGACTTGAGTATTCTTCATCAATTTGGTGCCAACTCTCGTTGATTGCAGTTGCCAGATCATCCTTGCGGGTCGGAGCCTGGCTGTGGACCATTTTTTTTTTTTTCAATTTCCACCATAGGTTTTTAATAGGGTTGAGATCTGGGCTATTTGCAGGCCATGACATTGACTAGATGAGTCTTTCTCCAAGGAATGCTTTAACAGTTTTAGCACTGTGGCATGATGCATTGTCATCTTGGAAAATAACATATTTTCAATTGAAGGGATAAGAAAGCTGTCAAAAATTTCAATGTAAACTTGTGCATTTATTGAAGGTTTAACCAGAGCCATCTCCCCAGTGCCTTTGCCTGACATGCAGCCCCATATCATCAAGGACTGAGGGAATTTTGTTGTAAATCTCACTGGAACAGCACCAGACACACGTTCCAGCATCATCACCTTGTCCAATGAGATTTGTGACTCTTGACAAGCTTTTTATCTGAGTTTGTTCTGGGGCTGCAGCTATCGATTATTTTAGTAGTCGATTAATCGATGAACTAGTTCGTTCGAATAATCGAGTAATCGGATAAGGAAAATGAAAAATTAAAATACCTGAGCTAAACCTCAAACGGTATTTAAGAAAAAATAAATAAATAAATTTGGATCTATGTACAACAAAGGCACAATGGCTAACTTACATAGCAAAAGTCCGCTAGCGTAAATGCTATAAAACACTACCGTTTTTATTTTTTATTTTTTTTACAGTTCAGACACATATTCCCACAAAAAAATGGTTAAAAATATCTATCAACTAAATTATGAATTCATTAAAAAAAAAAACATTAGCTCATACGAAAACTTGGCTTACGTTGGTCTTAACATGGAGCAGCTGGATTCAGCCATGTGAAATGAGGCAGACTAGAGGAAAGTGTATCCACCCAAATCAATAAAACAAAATGCAAACACTTTCAAAATAAACCATTGCAACGCCACTTTAATTAAACGAATACTCGAAGCAGCAAAATTAAATTCAAATCTTTTTTTTCTAATCGAATACTCGAGTTAATCGATTAATCGTTGCAGCACTAGTTTGTTCTACATGATAAAATGTCTGAGTGAGTGCTTATCCGAGACTGGTGATTCCATACTTTTTGCTAAGGGTTGTAGTATTAACAACCTTGTTGGCAGAACCCAAATATTGAAATGGTGATATATCGCGATATTTGTTGCCCAATCGATATACTCCGGCTATGAACCGATATATCGTTTTTAAAAAAGTGTCACTGTTTACCCTGCAAATTTAAAACGTCTTACTCAGATTATTTGTCTTATTTGAACGTCATATCGATAATTGTCGCGAGATCACCGTTATCGTAAGTCTTCTTTCAAAAATTGTATCGAATCACAAGGTACCCAGAGGTCTTGCCCCTTGGATCCATGTTTCTATTCTATTTCTTCTGGTGAGGAACAGAACAGATAATGTCATTTCCTCCGGTGTCCCGGGACAATGAAAAGGCTAAGCGGTCACAGACAGTTTCGTGACGGGATTGCCATGTTCTTCATCACATTCACTTTCAACTTACACTTGCAGCTAGATGCGTGCTGAACAAGAAAAAACATTCTTCTTGACATGATCGGGGCTGTGAAAAATATTGCGATAGGAAGCATTGGTGCCACTGAATAGTCAGAAAAAGGACAGCTATAAAGACAACACACAAAACATCTAAGACAAGGGTCGGGAACCTATGGCCCGCAAGCCATGTAAGGCTCTTTTGACGGCTGCATCTGGCTCGCAGACAAATCTTCAATTATTTAAAAGAAAAAAAAAAGTTTTGTTATGGAATGCGAAGGGGGCTAGGACCTCGAGGAAAACCTGGCGGGCGTATGGGCCACAGGTTGAGGCGCTAAAAAGAGCACCCAGTAAGGGGCGCTCACATTTTTTCCATTGGCAAGCCACCAGTGATCAGGCGACATTCAGGACAGGTGAGGCAGTGGAGAACGTCTGAAAAGTCTGATGATGCATGTGGCAGTCGGTTGAAATAATAGCTACGCATCTGTAGCGTGGTGCAGACAGAGATTAAATGCTCCAGTCAGTTGATATACATTTAATTCTGTTTTATTTTCGTTTTTCTTGTACAGCTGAAACAAGAAAAAAAAAAAAAAAAAAACAACGTCCGTCTCGCATTGCTGCACACTGACGGCTCATTTCTTATTCGCTCGAAAATGTGAATTCTTATTTAAGTATATTTATAGACAAACACAATTTTTTGTTACAAAACATTTAAACTTCTGCGTTTTAGACACTACTCGCATTCACTCGTCATACCTTGAGTGTATTTTTACAGTTTGGACGTGACTTTTATTTCTTTCTTTTTTTAATTCATGTAAATTGATGCGCCTTAAGTATTTTCTGTTACAAACAAAACAATGTTAATAAAGTTATACTTTATTACTTATTGATCTGTTACTTTTTTTCTTTAATAGAAAAAAAGGACACAATGTTAGGCAGAGCTGTACTTATAATAGTAATTTTATAGACAAATTATACTATTTACTGTGGTGGCCGAGTGTTTGGAGGGTCGCGAAACATTTACGTCTTCCTTGGGGAGGCGTAACAGAAAATAATTGAGTAGCACTGACCTATGGACACAACAAAATATTAAAATAACTATTTTTAATATTATTTAGTATTTAATTAAATTAAAATATTATTTACATAATTTATTAAAAAGACTTATTGTACTTTAAAAGTGTTGAAATGACATAAAAATGCACATATTACTTGCATTTTTAGTTTTAAACATATTGTATGGCTCGCAAGGAATTGCATTTTTAAAAAAAATGTGGTGTTCATGGCTCTCTCAGCCAAAAAGGTTCCTGACACCTGATCTAAGACTTCCAGAGTGTAATTAACACGGGGCTTATTGCAACTTCAAAACTTGTTCCTCTCAATGCGAAAAAAAGCACCTGTAGCTTGCTGACATTTTTAATCATTATGAAAACTGGGGGGAAGTGGTGGATGAAGTACTCACTTTTTTTTTCATCGAGCAAAAGTATATCAATCCACAATGAGACAAAACGTAAAGTAACCCAGGAGAAAATTTGAAAAGTAGCGGACTAAAAACCATGCTGTCCAATGTAGTGAAGTAGAAGTAAAAATACCACTTCATATTTTTACTGAAGCAAACTACAGATACATACACAAAAATGTACTTAAGTACAGTAACAAAGTAATTCGTTACATTCCACCACTACTGGGGTTTAGTAAACTCATCTAAGTCTTTAATTAATGACTCTCGCAAGATTTTTAAGCAGCTGTTAGTCCCAAACATGGATGCTGGCTATCGAGTGTAATCAATAGCCCACCAGTTGGATTTGAAGGAGGGGACAGCTGTTAGACACTTGAAAAACAAACATCACAACCAACAGATGTTTTAGCATGTGCATGTGTGTGTATACTCGCGCGTCTGTGTGCATTCAAGAATCTAGAATGAGGGTGCACGGTTTATATTCGTAAAACTCAAGTCACTGCTTTTAATTCCAAAGTACAATATGTTGTGTGGGTTATTATTGGTTTTGGCAGCCAGTAAATTGTTATTCCTGGTGATCTAATCAGTGCATTATTAACATTTTAATGTTCACAGCTGAAGACTGAAAAGCTGTCTTTTCCATCCCAAAAGGAAATATTGGCCCAGCATTTAACATTTGGCTTCTTAATGAGTCCCACATGACCACAATTAATTTGCCTGGTTCTCAATATTGTGATGCAAAGTAAAGTAATGATAAAAGAAGGAAAAATCACAATATAGAAAGATGTGTAAAGGGTTTGTGTTATAAACCCTGTCTGATTTACACAACACATACAAATATATGTACAATTTAAACTAAAAACTGAACGTAAAGTGTTTCCCGCTGGACGCCCACATGCATAGTGGGGGTGGGGAACCTCTGAGTACCTCATGACACAATATTAGGGGTGTAACGGTACACAAAAATCTCGGTTCGGTACGTACCTCGGTTTTGAGGTCACGGTTCGGTTCATTTTCGGTACAGTAAGAAAAATAAATGCAAAATATAAATGTGCTAGTTGTTTATTACACACCTTTGTGCTTTCAACAATAGGAACATTAGCCTATACAAAGCTAGAATTCTACTCAAAAAGTAGCGGGTATTTAAAGATAATCCAACAACAATTTGCCTTTCTGACCCCGCGTATTGGTCAGCTTTCTTTCTGAAAGAAAGAAGAAAAAAGAAGTCATGTGCTAACTAGAAAAGCAATCCCAATGACAGATTTTAACATGTATTTTACAAATGAAATGCCTCAATGGATATTTTTTTTGTCTTTTTTCAAAAGCTTTATTGGTGGATTTTTTCAAGTTAAAGCGCCACACAGAAATTAATAAATTTATTGTGTAAGCAGGATCTGTGTATTATTCTTATTATTTAATTACAGGTGTTTTAGCTCATTTCAATTTATTTTATTTAAATGGGCTATTATTTATTATGTGTTTATATTTTACGAATGTGATGTAGTATTCATTTATATTGAATATTTTATGTTGTATAACTTTAGTTCCTATGTGAATATTAGTTCCTACTTGTTTTGTTGTGGTAGGAGGGTTTTGTATTGAACACAGGGCCATGTTGGTTATTATTATGGCCGAGAAGACAGCAGTAAATCAACAAATAATTTTTCCATATTCAACTGAACAACTAATAAAAAGAAAAAAAGCTGCATTCATGCTTACAATATTTACAAAACAGGCAAGCTTGAATCTTCCTGTAGCAGGCTGCCTTCAAACGCCACACTACAAACCAAACCAAAGCGATATATGACTGTAACAGTGATTTCTGTAAGTCTTTAGCAGACAATCTAGGGTTCTTTTTGACCTCTCTGAGTAGGTTGCTCTGAACTCTTGGCATCATCTTTAGTGGACAGCCACTCCTTGGGGAGAAGCAACAGTGCCAAACTCTCTCCATTTGTAGACAACTTCTCTGACTGTCTGTTGATGAACATCCAGACTTTTAGATTTGGTTTTGTATCATTTCTCAACGTTATAAAAACCACCAATCCTTGATCACAGGGTTTCAGACAGCTCTTTTGACCAAACCATGATGCACATCAAACAATGCTTCTCATCAAGACAATTCTTACCAGGTGTGTGTTTTATAGTGGGCAGGGCAGCTTTAAAACACTCATGAGTGATTGGGCACATACCGGACTTAATATTAATTGATTACTATATGGGGACAGCGGTGATGACAACGATGATCGCAGTGGTAGTGATGGCGATGATGCGATGATGATGAGGATATTGGAAAGTGACTGGATTCTTATGAATTTTTGGAGTGAAATGGGGGTGGGACCTAAAAAAAGCTCAGCTTCTTCCCACTCCTTTTCGAGCTACACATGTATGTATTGTTATTATTTCTGTAATAATCATCATTGCTGTTTTATTTATTTTTTCTCCATTGTTGTTGCTGTTTTCATTGTTATTCCTTGAAATAAATCAAATCAATCAATCAATCAATCAATCAATCAATCAATCAATCAATCAATCAATCAATCAATCAATCAATCAATCAATCAATCAATCAATCAATCAATCAATCAATCAATCAATCGTTTGGTAAAATAAAAATTGTTAACAAATGCTCTTTAAAGTGCCTGTGACACGAAAAAGCATGTTTATTTCATAATACACGCGGTATTTTATGCTCCTGAATGATATGGACCGCTTGGATGTGTGTGGAAGCGATCGCTATATTTATTTAGTTTTTTGAATCCCGCGCCAGGAAAATGAGTGACTTCCGGCTTCGGTCTTGCATTAAGGAGGAGGGCGCTGTGACGTGTACGGTAGAAGACGTCCTCTTCACGCTACAGTGTACTGTTGTGTACGAGGACGAAGGATTCAGCTGATTTTGCGGATTAATACGTTTATTTTTCGCATCACGCCAGCCAAACGGCTGCGGAAAAATCATTCTGTATGAGGGAGAGGCGTATGCGCCTTTTTGGAGTTTCAAAAGGTTCCCATTCACTGTGGATATTTACTGTGGGACCATTGGACTTACGATGAAGTCAGTAAACATCTTGTTTTGTATTATGTCAAATACGAATACAGCGATTACAAAGTAAACACTACAACCTTCTTTTAAATGAAGGACTACTTATGTTTGATCATTGATAGGCATGTAAAAAGCTCTCCTAATGCATTAGCAGCAGCACGTTAGCTGCGTTAGCTCCAGCCACCCTCCTCCGGGGAACGAACTGTAAATTGCTCTCCGCCGGGCGGTTTGCCGATCCGCTAAGACATTCGACAACCGGGTCGTCATGTCAAATAATCCAGGATAGCTATGTGTGATTTTCCGCTTTGAAGACTTTGAAACATCACTCGGTTCGGGTTAGCATGTCGGCTAGCTGTCACGCCTTCTGGTTTGTTTACATTCTCCGAAGCCGGGGAAGGGAAATGACATATGTCCGATTTAGGTGTCATAAAATATCGTTCGGGAGGTGCGACAGTAAAGGTGAAGTCGACAGTTTTGACCATTATGGAGTAATTTTGCCATGTCGTCCTGAATAAATGCATTTTTATCATTTCATATTCCATTCAGCACAAGACTGTTATTTGTCATGACCATGCCATTTATTTAGCAATTGGGGAAAATACTTGGATAAAAAGAGTATCCTGTAAAAATATTGAAGTAAAGAGACAAAAACAATGACATTTTGCCGCTCTCTTCGTCGCGTTTTCCTCGTTGTGAATAGTTCCCCCTCAACGGGCTGACTAGTCCTTCTCAAGCCATTTATATAGCTATTGGGGAAAAATACTTGGGTAAAAAGAATATCCTGTAAAAATATTGGAGTAGAGAGACTGAAACAATGACATTTTGCGGCTTTCTTCGTCGCGTTTTCCTCGTTCTGAATAATTTCCCCTCAATGGGCTGAATAGTAAAATCGATGAGCCAAGTCTACCGCTGACGTCATCCACCTGTTGGGGACGCTAAAGCCCTATAATGGTAGGCGTGGCTAACCAGCAGATTAAAAGACTAATTTCTCGTCATCTGTGCTTTGCTAAATTGTTGTATATAGTCGAATCGTCTCAAAATATGATTCTAATTCACATAATAATGACATTTTAGACTTTTTTTCTCGTGTCATATGCTCTTTAAGTCTCCTGAGGCAGAGGGTTTACTTACTTATTATACCCCCTTCTGACATTGTTTGCATGCTATCCTCATTAAAATATGAAAACCTATAAATGTTTGGGTGGTTTTAGTTAAAGCAGACACTGTTTTTACATCTGTGTAATTTTGACAAAGATCAGATCACATTTGATGGTGATTTTATGCAGAAATGTGAGAAATTCCAAAAGGTTCATACTTTTTCATACCACTGCCATTGACAGATGAATCGATTACTTAAATAATCCACAGCTGCAGCCCTATTTCTTACAACATCACGTCTCACATTCTTAGCTTCTCTTCCAGTCCATGCTTACAACATCAAAATAAGCAGGTCATGTCAATAAACTCATGGTACGACCCCTATAATGAATCATACAGTCTGGATTGTTTTGTCTACTATATGCTTTCATTTGACTTCATTTGGGAAATACCGAATTATGTACTGTGAATCAAATTTGTAAGCAGGGTATTATTATTTTTTGTATGCAATCCTACAAAATATGAGACTGCAAAATTAGACGGGCTCTAGGCAGGCTCATTTGCTCTGTTTTGGATCCTGGTGTCAATGTTAACAGCAGTAATTAGTGTATGTGGTCCTGTGGTGTTGCGTAGGAAGCGGTTGCCTAAATTGTACATTTATTCTCAGCAGTGACAAAAGAGACAGAGCTCAGATTCAAACCAATGCTTAAGTATGCACATGCGGGGGCGGTGGTCAGTAAGGCTGTTGTGAACAAATTAAGCGAGGGACAGGTGGGGTTACAACCTCGGAGACGGGAACATTTTTAGCTGGAAAAGAAGACTGCATGAGACATGGTAAAGGGGAACAAAAGCGGACGTGGGTTGATGAACATTTAGTGGGGAAAGGTGCTGGAAGATGGACAGGTGAGTTAGAGATCAGATAATACTGGGGGTGGGAGGTAGAAGTGGGTATTTTTTTTACTGCAGAGGAAAGGGGAGAGAAGGATTTGAAATGGCAGCAAGAGAGATAATACAGAGGACGGCGACATGGTGGGAATGAAATCAAGAGCACTGGACTATTTTGGGACCATGCAGTGAAGATTTAATGTTTCTTTTTTTTGGGGGGGGCGCTGGGGGTGTCATTCAGGGCCGGTTGTAGGCAGGCTTGTATGAGGGGGCAGTCAGAATTGTCTGGGGGCATCATCCATGTGTTAGGCCTGAACGATATTGGAAAAAACTATTGTTGCGATTTTTTGGGGGGTTTGCGATATTAAAAAAAAACACAATTTTTAAAAAAAGAAATTTTCACTAGATGACTTGAATAGCTGTTTGGAAAGACTTTGGATGACTCACCATCACAACAGTGTACAGTGATCCCTCGTTTTTCGCAGTTAATGGGGACCAGAACCCGCCGCGATAAGTGGAAAAACTGCGAAGTAGTGCACCCCCCCATTTTTTTTTTTTTTTGTGTGTGTTTTTTGTGCTCAATTTATTTATTCAGATTTAGCATTGGGAAGAGATACTTATAAGACATGTTTTTTTCTCACTTTTTCCCCCAAAGTGCTTTAAAAAATGTATATAAATAAATGGTTTTGAAGCACTTCAAATGTCATATTTATTATCAATTTTAAACATAACTGTCCAACCAAATCATTTTTGAACAAGAATAAAGTACTGTAGTAGAAAAATACTTGGCTTTATTAAATGTTTCTGTTTATCTACCTTAGCTGTGACTCTTGGAGTGACATGTAGAAATTTCAAACTCCTCATGATCACTTCTGGCATTTATTTTATATGTCTTCAACGTCTCCACACACACACATTCATTCCAGCGCGGCTTCCTTGCAGAAACTGTTTAACAAGTTAAACGATGATTGACATATTGCTCCGCTTTGAAGTCCCATTCTTTGGCAAGATCTAAGACAATGAGCATCTTTAACTTTAATAAGCAAGTGCTGAAGTGACTGTGAGGAACAAAGGGCTGGGAGAGGGCGGGTGTGAGGCTGTGCGCAGAGCAGAAAGCACAGCGTATGTGGATAAAATTTAAAAAAAAAAAAACTCGCACGTGCTTGCGAAGGGACTATCGTGCACGCGCACATCGCGATGGCGATGCTTAAACGATATATCCTTCAGGCTTGGTACACATCATGCTCCCCCCACCAGTGCCTATAATACGGTAACAGCTTTTCTTCATTGAACTGGATTGCACTTAGTCAGGCCTCTACCTTCAAACCTGTCTAACTTAGGTGTCCAACATGATGACTAAACTCCTGCTGGTATAGCTCTTAAGGTCACTGAGGCACGCAAACCTCTGACCACAATAAGGTGGCAATCCATCAAGGGGGGAATGTAACAATAAAATACATAAAATATCCTTCATACAGATTTTATAAAATAACACCATAACATATATGGCGGAAAACACAGACAAGACTGGAAAAGCAGTTTCTGCTCTTGCACCCCTCTTTAAATTAACACTGCTGTATTTTAAGCCAAAAGAACTGTTTTGTTTGATAGAACAATATGTCTATATGCTGCCATAGCAGATTCATGGCGCATTAAGCCCCCAAACTATTTTTAATTTGTCCGTTTTACCCTGGAAACCCCTGTTCACAGACATCGCACAACCACTTTTGTTTCAATCCACCCATAAAAATTCTCATCAGTGATAAGAAGCTAATTCTGAACAAAAGTTGAGCGCGTTGTAGCGCATATTTAGTCGGACACATGTACACACAACAATATACATTTGATCATTTGTTTTTGACATTTTGGGGGGAGCTGAGCTTCCCTTGCAGTCTTAGAGCTATCGCCTCCGTTCAAACAATTCTACACGATGTGTCTGCCAGGCTAAAATTGTGTAGTTTGAGTCGAGCATACATTTCAGTCTAGTTTCCATTTCCTTCCCTTCGTTCACGTCTTTTAGTTCTACTTCTTTAACCCCTTAACGCCGAATGTCGCGATTCGGCATCATACCGTTCCCGCTTTAAAAGCGGCCAAAATATCGTCTGCCTTTGTTCACTGCCGGTACATTAATGTCAAACACATGCCTAGGAACCTTTTTCAAGCATTAGTTTCAGTCGTGTCCGACCAGAGACAACACCGCTTCCTTTTCCGGACCGTGATATTCAAGATGAAAGCCACGTCGAAGTCCTGCGCACCAACTTGACTAATTCATTCAATTCAAGGTAAGTCAGCTAAAATAAAAAAATATGTACCGTCTTATTGTGTACTTGTGTTGCTAACACGATGAGATAGAGTTTCTATGATGAGTATTTTTGAAGCTCTATGACGATTTTGGTTTGTAGCGCTATCGCTACAGCCGGCATCATCGGAAAAGCACCTCCCCCCTCCCCCGCCACCCCGCAAACGTAAATGCGTTGTTTGTCGAAGGTTTGCAACACTCGCACGCGTTTTATCTATAAACTATCACTCTCGTTATCATCTGTAAACATTACAAAAGTAATGTGTTGCATAAAAAAGGGCATTTGTGGTTACTATTTTTCTGTAGAACAAATAAATGAACGCATCCTTTATATGCAACGGTGCACACGGGTGCCTCCATGTCGTTCCACTTTTAGACACGTTTTATTCAGACATTGCCACACTTGTTGTCATCTGTAGACATAATAAACATAACGTGTTGCATAAACAATGTCATTGCTATTGATTTATTTTTCTTATTTCTATATAATGAAAAATGAACACAGCATGAGCTGATAACTACCAAACAGAAGCAAATGTATGTATGTTGATGGTTTTCAACACATTTTGTTTTGAAATTATAACAGTAATTTCTTTACCTTATTTTTCTGCAGAAATACAAATGAATGCAGCAGCTTTTTACGCAAAGCTAGCACACCGGGCCAAACCACCTCCTGTTGAGAGTGCTCTCAGTGAGAGTGAGGGCAGCGATGAGGAGTACAATCCTAATAAAGCAAGTGAAGGTGATTTTGTGTCAAGTTTGAGCTTGTTTGACATCTATGGATGTAACTACGTGAACACACTGAAAAGATAAAAATGTTTGGTGTTTCCTAAAGTGATTTATTATTTTCTGCACCAGGTGATGAAAGCAGCAGCAATGACTCTACAGTGGACATTAGCAGCAGTGAGGAAGATGATGATGATCCGCCTCATCCACCTCCAACCACCAGTGCTGCACCTGCAAGACCTTCAAGAGCTACATCAAGGGCAGATCGAGCCTAAAGCAATATATCCAAAAAAAAGCCATACAAATTGGGATACAAGATTTTTGTACTGTGCGACATAAGAGGTCTGGTGCACTCATTTGACATATTCACAGGGAAAATAGATCCGGTACCAGGCCAACCAGACATAGGAGCCAGTGGTAACATTGTGCTCAAGCTTGCACAAGTCATTCATCCTGCTGTTCTTTGATAACTGGTTCTCATCTGTAGATCTGTTTGTTGCTCTTGCAAAAAAGGGCATACCTGCACTTGGGACCGTGCAGCACAATCGCCTGCGTGGGTGCTGTTTCAGTGCAGACTCATAGATGAAGAAGAAGCGAAGAGGGACATTTGAAGAGCAAGAGGCTCTTGTGGACAATGTCTGCATAAGAGCAGTCAAATGGTTTGACAATAGAGGGGTGATTGTTGCCAGCACATTTGCCAGTGCCCTGTCTGTTATGATAAAAATCATCTTTTATTTATTTATCTACATCATATGTCTTCTAGTCTGATTAAAAATGTGATGTACATCTGTGTTTAAACAAAAACAATAATTGTTTTTCAGAATTTCACAAGCAGTGAAAAAAGATGTTGCGATAAAAGTGTGTTCAGACCTGAGATGGGTATGTGCCTTTTTTGCCATTTGTTTTCCTTTATTGCCTGTTGTCGCTAATCGGCATCATACCTAAATGTATGACTATTATATGGGCTATATTCAAATTAACACTTTCAATTTAATTTAGCATCTATTTGAAAGTAAAAACACACCCCAATTATTTTTTTTATTATTGGAAAAAAATTTAGGCATTAAGGGGTTAATGCATGTAGACATACGGTACTGTATACTCACAATGATTCACTCTATTTCTGTAACCATCACCCCTCCGGTCCTGAACCCCTCTGGCAAGACAAGCGTCGTTTCAGTCTTTCACCAACAGTGGGAGGATGGTTTATTTACTATGCCTGGACACCTGCCATGACTGACTCACTCACAGCAGAGAGGAACCACACAATAAAGCAGCTGATGCACTGAATGTCAAAAGGTTACGAATGAGGAAATCCAAAGGAAGAATAGATAGATAGCGCTGAGCAGTACAGAGAAATGTACTAGATGCTAAGTAAGCCCCCGCGTGAAGTTGGCCTCCATCAGATGCAAATTTATAGAAAATTTATGTTTTTCGTTTGTGCTGGGTTTGTGCTTGTTTGAGCTGAAAAAATGTTTGCGTTGCTATCGTGTTTGAGATATTAACAATTCTTTTATAGGTGAATCTGAGGTCAAGCAGCCCCCCATTTTGATTGAAAATGGCTAAAAAATGTGTCAATCGTTTGTGCTTTGTTTGTGCCATCAAAAGTTTTGTTTCTGCTGGAATGGTTTTGTAGATCTTGTGCTTTTAATTTGTTGTGCCTAACATCTAAAGCGGAACGGAACCACAATAAAGTGATCCTGTCATGTCTCGGAAGTCATGTTAGTGTTTTTTTGTTTTGTTGGTGTTGCTTTTATTTTGGTAACGGCATTCCGCCTGGTTCCCAACTTTACTTCCTGCTCTTCCCAATCAGGCTGATCATTTCCAACTGTGATCCATTGTATAGATAGTCTGCACCTAACCTTGCCCTGTGTCGGTTCGTCTTGTATCCTGCCATGTTCCATGTTACCAGCTCATGTAAGCTCATGTAAGCCTTTTCTTGACTAAGATTTATGTTGGGTTCAAATGCCCTTTTTGTTACTTTGTTGACTTTGCTAAGATTTTTGGTGTCCAGCAAGTGCTGTGATTTTTTCGTTGTCTCTTTTTGAACTCCTATGAACTGAAAATAAACCTTTTTTGTTTAAACGGAACATTCGTGCATTTGGGTCCTTAGTGAATCCTTGTCTGACCCATCGTTTTTCGTGGTTAATTGGGACCACAACCTACTTGAAATGCAATAATTCTGATTCAGGTTGCCGTCCAACCGAATTAATTTTACGGAAGAATAACGTACTGTAGTAGAAAAATGTTTGGCTTTATTATCTCATTTGCTCCCAAAAACGTATAAATACGTTTAATTTTGGTTTCAGTGTCCCAAAAACGTATTTACTAGGGCTGTAACGGTACACAAAAATCTCGGTTCGGTATGTACCTCGGTTTTGAGGTCACTGTTCGGTTCATTTTCAGTACAGTAAGAAAACAAAATGCAAAATATAAATGTGCTAGATGTTTATTACACAACTTTGTGCTTTCAACAATAGGAACATTAGCCTATACAAAGCTAGAATTCTGCTCAAAAAGTAGTGGGTATTTAAAGATAATCCATCAACAATTTGCCTTTCAGACCCCGCGTATTGGTCAGCTTTCTTTCTGAAAGAAAAAAGAAATCCTGTGCTAAAGAGAAAATCAATCCCAATGACAAAGATTTTAACATGTATTTTACAAATGAAATGCCTCAATGAATATTTTTTTTTCTTATGAAAGGTTTTCAAAACCTTTATTGGTGGATTTTCTCAAATTAAAGCGTCACAAAGAATTTAATAAATTTAATTGTCTAAGCAGGATCTGTGAATTACAGATGTTTTAGCTCATTTCAATTTATTTCATTTAAATGGGCTATTATTTATTTTGTGTTTATATTTTACAAATCGGATGTAGTATTCATTTATATTGTATATTTTATGTTGTATAACTTTAGTTCCTATGTGAATATTAGTTCCTACGTGTTTTGTTGTGGTAGGAGGGTTTTGTATTGAACACGGGGCCGTCTTGGTATTTATTATAGCAGAGAAGACTGCAGTAAATCAACAAAGACAAGTCAACTGTGCCCTGATCTACCACTCAAGAGATCTGATGGACTCAAAAAGTGGGTTCGATTGCATATTAGTTTGAAAATCGACCGGATCCACCTTATTTTTACAGGAGTGACTTCTGGTCTGCCCGATCCTAGCTACCGATAGTAGTATTGACGCAGGAGGGTCGCGTCTCACGTCAAATAATAAACTCTGCCGTTCTTTTCGTGTGTGTCGTGTTGAGCCGCTTCTGGGACGCGTCTAACACGCGGCCGCACTGTGACTGGTGTGCATTGGCTGATTGACTTTAACGCCCGCGTTTCACTGCGTTCTCGCGGCGGCCACGTTGTCGCTCCGTTGACGTTTCTGGGTTATACTGTCGTACCATGTTGGTCCTCATTATAGTAGAGAAGACGGAGTAAATATAATCTACACAAAGAAACTGTAACCCAATCGACTCACAGCCTCGAAAAGTAAGGGTTACATTACGTCAGAAATTCGTTCGGTACACCTCCGTTCTGAACCTAGCACCACATACCGAAACGGTTCAATACAAATACATGTACAGTTACACCCTTAGAATTTACACGTCTTTTATGTTTTTTTTTTTTTTTCTTCACAAGACATCTCTAGGTTCTGATGCAAGTTCGCTCCAAAGCACAACGCTCAAAATCAATTTTAAAGCAATAAAACTGGCCACTAGAGGGCAGTAGCGCATTTGGTAAGAACTCATGTTGGACCATGAAAGGAAATGAATTAAGAGACATAGTCAGGAAAAGGAAGCTGGAAGAAGTAAGAAGTGTGAGAAAAATGTGGAGAATGATGTAAACACAAGGCACATGCCCACACAAGTTCCCGAGGTGAATTCTGTTATGAGGTAGCGGTCACTACAAAAGAAAGATAAAAAAAAAAAAAATCTATCTAGATGAGAGATAGGCGGTGATGAGGGAAAAATTTATCCCGTCTGCCGATACAGCCGCGGCCACAACAGCGTCGTCTCTCAGTTCAATAGTTTAGTTATGTGTAAATAAATTGTTACATTGCTATCAAAAGCTCTATTTGTCTTGTTGTTTGTTATTTTGAAGAAGGAAAACATTCAGATGTTTGGGATGTCACAAAAGCAGAAAATAGCTGTGTTAAAGTCAGTTATGTTTGAAATGTATGCTTTTACAAAAAGCTCAATTTCTGTTTTTTCATCAGAAATTGGAAAATTGCTCAAACTTAGCTATTTTCTAATGCTGATATCTAAAGAATGGAAAAAGATGAACTTCCTTTTTTTCCTGCTGAAAGAAAAGAGTCTAATCTCTCTTTTGGTGGGTTCCATGTTCATATAGCTATAGAACAGAATTTTCTGTGGGCCTTGCAAAATCAGTCAAAATCCAGTAAAACGGCCGGGAGCGAAGGGCCTTGCTCTGGTGTATATGGCTGGGAGTGTTAGGTTTTGTGTTGTTTTTTCCTAGTGTGACTTGTCCCTTTGATTGCCCATTGATTTCACCTGTTTTGCCTGCTCCTAGTGTATCCTTCAACCTGCATCCTCATGTGTCCTCAGCTGTTCCTCGTTTTCTCGTTACCCCTTGTCTGCGTGTGTGTATATAAGCTCCCATTTTCTTACACTCCTTGTTGCTTCATTGTTAATGTCAATGTCAATTTCAAGTCCTGGCCAAGCCCTCGTGTACCAGTCCCTCCGATTAAGTACGTTTTGGTTTGAACATTGCCTTTTTGATCACCAGTCCTTTTGGTTGTACTTTGTGCTTTTGGTTAGTTATTATTAAAACGTTTTTTGAGTTCACCGCCACCTGCCTTGCTGCTTTTTGTTTCCCTGCAATGTGGTCCACACCACCCGCCTTCCCGTGTTTCCCTGACAGGGAGTGAATGAGTTAATTGGAATGTATTTATCATTAGTCGATGTCCAATCCATTTGAACTGGGACTGAAATTGAGAAATGGATTGGACGTCTAGCGGTCCCAGTGGCAGTCAGATAGTTAACTTATTTGGCCGACATGAGATCTAATTGTCCAAAAATTTTAATTAAAAAACTTGAACTTTGAAAAAAATGTATCTTCCATTAAGTGTAAAGCATTCTGCAAAGGGCTATTGTTTTAGTCTTCATATAGGGTTTTCAGTAATCATGAATAACCCTCTCTCCAACCATTAACATACCTTTTTTCACACACTGTAATAGCCTTGAATGTACATACTCAATACTCTTTATGTAAGCATACATAATGCATAAGTATCTCCGCTCAGCACTCCTCAAAGTGTTGTACTTCAACCGATTTCCGCTCTTATTCGTCCTTCTCCGTCTGTCCCAGGGGCTCCGAAATGTGTTCCACTCATCTCTCACGAGGCATTATTTTCTCTTTGTCACTCAGGCGCTCTCATTCCTTCAGTACGAGTAAAAATGGTACGCTAACCCTGCAATTGAGAGGACGGCATATCAACTCCTACCTGCAGCCTCGTTCCATACTCTAGTCTGTCGGTTGCGAGGATTCTTATTGTGTTTATTTGGCCTGGGGATTGTGCAATGATCGGTTTAATGCTCTAAAACTGGGCCCTGACAATACACAGCCCCTTTTTTTGGCTTCCAAATATACCTTGGCAGTGAGGTGATATGCTGCCAGAATGCCAAGCAGGCTTTTCTTTTTTTTTTTTCTTTTTTTTTTTTCCTCCTGTCAAGTTTGAATGTCATGGCTGTGCCTCCTTAGACAACCACTGTGGACGGTCCTTGGCTCAAGTGCACTCAAGAGTAGCTGATTACTGAATGGGGGTTGCATCATGAACACTTGTGCCTTTTTTAGCCAGTGTGGAGATTTCCTGCATAATGTAGATATGCTTTTTAAAAATTTTCTTTACTGACATATTGACTCTTCAGACAGCATGTACATTGTTATCTGTCTTCCAAAGCCTTTTTAAGTAGAGTTATAAAAGCATTTTAAAATGATATCGGATAATTTTGACATTGCTTTTTCATTATCGGTTTTGGGCCAATATACATGGTGCTTTCAAAATGAATGTTGAAGCCTTCTGCCTTTGTACAAGGGCTGGTCACAACTTAGCACAACAGTTAGTTTTTTGCTAGACAAAACATCCATCGTTTTTAATGATCCAAGGCTTTATATGACCCTAACTCAGTGCTTCTCAATTATTTTCTGTTACACCCCCCCCAAGGAAGATGTAAATGTTTCGCGCCCCCCCAAACTCTGCCGCCACTGTAATTAGTATCATTTGTCTATAATATTACTATTATAAGTACATCTCTGCCTCACATTGTGTCCTTTTTTTCTGTTAGAGAAAATAACTGAGTATAACTTTATTAACATTGTTTTGTTTGTAACAGAAAAGACTTAACGCGCATCAATTTGCCTGAATTAAAAAAAAAAAAAAAAAAAAAAAAAAAAAAAAAAAAAAGGTCACATCCAAACTGTAAAAATACACTCAAGGTACAATTTTTATCATTTGATACTGAAAAATAAAATTGGTAAATAATAACAAATTCAAATTGATTAGAAACAATAACTCATGAGGACAATATGCCAAAAAATTTGACCGAAAAAACAAAACTGAATAGAAGAAGAAAAAAAAAAGTGTCTTTGGACAGAAGGCCAGTTTTTATTTTCGCTGCTCCCAGTATCACCTCCAGTTTGCAATGATGTGGGGTTATTTTGCAAAAAAGTGTCTTTGGACAGAAGGACAGTTTTTATTTTCGCTGCTCCCAGTATCACCTCCAGTTTGCAATGATGTGGGGTTATTTTCACTGAGCATGCTAACAGTGCTCACTGGTTTACTGATATAACACTGACAAAGCGGGACGATTGATGGCAATATTCGGCACGTTTTCGCTGAAAAACAACCAAGCGGCTTATCAATGAGATTGGGGTCTAATGTCTTTAAGTGGCGTCTTAATTGATTTGGCTTCCGGCTGTCCGCTATAATCATTTTTAGACACAGTAAACAGTGGTCTTTCCTCGTCTACCACTGTATTTAATTACAAAGCCAAAAGGCAAACGGCCCGAAAAAAGCGCATTCTCGGCGGCCGAGGGAGAACCGTAGGTTAGGGGGGTCGTCGTGACGATCCCAAGCCGAAAAGGGCACTTCTCGGGCTGACACGTGAGAACTGGAGAAGACAGTGGGTCGCTGCATGAATCGGGCCGGAAAACGGCTATCGAAAACGGCGCACAGCTCCTCTCCACAGCTCCTCTCCACAGCTCTGCTGCTCTTCATGAGTCTCTTCCGTGTGCTCTTGCTTACTTCAAAAATACTGCGCGCACTTTGAAAATGAGAGCACCACTGCCACCCACTGAGTGGATGTGCAAGTACACTTTATTCTAGTACGGCAAAAAAAAAAAAAAAAAAAAAAAAAAAAAAAAAAACATGTTCCCCGAGGTCACACGCGCCACCCCTGGCATCGCTCTGCGCCCCCCTGGGGGCGTGCGCCCCACTATTTGAGAAGTACTGCCCTAACTTGTTTCGAAAAAATAAAAAGATTAGCTTCATCATGGGCGACTAACAACAACATGTAAATAGAAAGATTTGACATTAGAATGTGTAAATCAAGTACAATTATTAACTTTTTTTTCATGAAAATACCGTTTTGCTGTACTACATATCCTATAGTGATAAGCATTCAGTGTTTTTGTCGTTCATGAAGTTACAGTGGTATGAAAAAGTATCTGAACCTTTTGGAATTTCTTACATCGCTGCAAAAAATCACAATCAAATCTGATCTTTGTCAAAATCACACAAATGTAAAAACAGTGTATGCGTTCTTGAAAACCACCCAAACATTTATAGGTTTTCATGCATGCAAACAATGACGGAAGGGAGAAAAAATAAGTATGTGAACCCTCTGCCTGGGGAAACTTAGGCCGTGTCTAAACCAAGCAGGTTTTTTAAAACCGAGGATCCTGCCCTAATATGTTGAGAGAAAAAAATAATTGTGTCCACACCTGCACATTTACGTAAAAAAAAATCTTCCACAGCCAACCACTTTCATTCATTTTTAGGTACATTTATAACAATAAAATTATTATCCATAATACCATTTTTCAATAAGAGGCACAGCAAGAGTTTGTAAAAAAAAAAATGAAAGCAATAAAGTGTCTTTTTTACTCCAAATGTAAACTTTGGTCTCAAATGTGACGTGAGGACGAAGTTTGTCGCGGTCAGTAGCCACGTTTACATGGAGCCAAATATGCCAATTGCAGTGTATCCACCCAAATCAATAAAACTACATGCAAACACTTTCAAAACAAACTTAAGATGTCCCGATCGATCGGGACATCTTTAGACGTCATTTTCAAAGCATCGGAATCAGCAAAAAAAGATCGAACATGCCTTTTTTAAATATACATAAATATATTTTTTAATTAAATCGTTTTCTAATTGTATTTCATGTTACAGACAAAATGTCTTACACTCATCCAGAGTCTTTAGTTTTGGCTTAAAGTAGGACTGTCAAATTTATCGTGTTAACGGCGGTAATTAATTTTTTAAAAATTAATCACGTTAAAATATTTAATGCAATTAACGCATGCACTGCACGACCCACTCACGCATTGTCGCGTTCAATCTATAAAGGCACAGTTTTACCTATATAGAGCTAAAAGGCAGTGTAAAATGAGTAGAGTGAATTTCGGCAGTCTTTGGAGCCTTTATTTAATTGGCTAAAGCCTTAAAATCCCCCTCTCAACCATTAAAAATATCGTGGGAAGCAATGTGGAGAAGAAAGGTAGTAGTTGATCTTTTTCTTAACACAATATGTTATTTCTCAACGCAGAGAAGATATATCAATTGGTGTCACTACGCACAGTCATGGTTGCACTTCCCATCATGCATTTGAGCACAACAGTTAAATGGATACAGTATCATTTACTGAAAGCTCAACAAATACACTAGATGGCAATATTTAGTGACAATATACAAAGTCACATTTATCCTTTAAGAATTACAAGCCTTTCTATCCGTGGATCCCTCTCACAGAATGTTAATAATGTAAATGCCATCTTGAGGATTTATTGTCATAATAAACAAATACAGTACTTATGTACTGTATGTTGAATGTATATATTCGTCCGAGTTTTATTCATTTTTTTCTTAATGCATTGCCAAAATGTATATGATCGGGAATGATTGGAAGTGAATTGGGAGCAAAAAAAAAAAAGCAATCTGGACGGGAAATATCGTGATTGGCAGATACTCAAACTAAAACGATCGGGATCGGATCGGGAGCAAAAAAACATGATCGGAACAACCCTAAAACAAACCATTACAACACCTCTCAAATGAAATGAATACTCAAAGCGAGCTAAATTTGATTAGAAGCTTTTTTCTTATCGCATTACTCGAGTTAATTGATTAATCGTTGCATCATTAGTGTCTGGTATTTGGAGTAAAGCTGAACATACATTGCATCGACTACTGGTAAAATACAATCTTCTAATATTCTAAAATCTCACCCTAATCTCAGTTCGCTTGTCTGGATTGATATGCCTTAATCCATTTCATTCTTCATTCAGTCACTTTGGTCAAAACGGAGAGACCTTTTTAATTCCCCAGCAAATGTGACATTCCGTGGCGACTCTTGGACACATGCGGGCTATTGCATCATTTCTTCTCTGCGTATTGATTTTTCTATCACTCTAATTTGCTCTCATTTCATGGCCTAATACTTTTTTTCTGTTGTGTCAGCAGCTATATTAATGTGTGCATTAAAGCTAGCAAAACAGCCAAAGACTGAAAGAGCCTTGGGTGTAAAAAAAAAAAAAAAATCAATATTGACATGAGTATCTGATGGAAAGACTCCAGCCGCATGAGCCTCACTGAACACTTAACACAACCAATATAAAAGTACGAATTATGCAGCAATAAAGCCCAAAGAGTTATTTAGTTAAGGTTTTTATACAGTGGATAACTACACCCAAAATCTGAAATCAGGATCTATGCACAGATTTAGCACAGTACTGTATGCCTGCTCTCCAGGATAAACATCAATAATAGAGCAGTGTCGATACCTGATGGGATGAACCAGCAAGAGATTCACGTGATTTTGTCTTGAGCAGCATGTTGGTGCTACAATCTCCATGTCTGAACTTCAGAAGTGGATTAGGCTGCCTTTTCATGCTACACAAGTGTGTCTGCATCATTTTACAAACAGAAATTCCAACTGAGGGCAGCACGATAGGATTGTGGGTGGCACGTCTTCCTCACAGTCTTGACGATCTAGGTTAAAATCTTCCTGACTGGAGTATACATGAGCTTTTTCTCTGTACTCTGGCATCCTTCCGCATACAGCTGCACAAATAATCAAATTATAATCATGGCAGCCATGATTATCCTACTTGATCGATGGTAAGGATAATACATAAACTCAACCATCAGTTGACAAGACAGGTCCTACAGACATTGTGCCACACATTACCGTAGGGGGCCGAACGTTGAGTTGGCTTTCACTATGATAAACTCAAACACACGCTGCGTTCTAACCCCGGATTTAGGTGGAAATAGGACGAAGGTTTTACTGTATACAAGCAGCATACAAGATCTGGGGCTCCATGCAAGATCTCACCCTGTGGCGTCAAAATGATAACAAGAACGGTGAGCAAAAATCCCAGAACCACACGGTGGGGACCTAGTGAATGACCTACAGAGAGCTGGGACCACAGTAACAAAGGCTACTATCAGTAACACAATGCGCCGCCAGGGACTCAAATACTGCACTGCCAGACGTGTCCCCCTGCTGAAGAAAGTACACGTCCAGGCCCGTCTGCAGTTCACTAGAGAGCATTCGGATGATCCAGAAGAGGACTGGGAGAATGTGTTATGGTCAGATGAAACCAAAATACGACTTTTTGGTAGAAACACAGGTTTTCGTGTTTGGAGGAGAAAAAATACTCAATTGCATCCGAAGAACACCATACCCACTGTGAAGCATAGGGGTGGAAACATCATGCTTTGGGGCTGTTTTTCTGCAAAGGGACCAGGACGACTGATCTGTGTAAAGGAAATAATGAATGGGGGGCCATGTATCGAGAGATTTTGAGTGAAAATCTCCTTCCATCAGCAAGGGCATTGAAGATGAGACGTGGCTGGGTCTTTCAGCATGACAAACACACAGCCCGGGCAACAAAGGAGTGGCTTCGTAAGAAGCATTTCAAGAGTGCCCTGACCAGTCTCCAGATCTCAACCCCATCGAAAATCTGTGGAGGGAGTTGAAAGTCCGTGTTTCCCAACGACAGCCCCAAAACATCACTGCTCTAGAGGAGATCTGCATGGAGGATAGGGTCAAAATACCAGCAACAGTGTGTGAAAATCTTGTGAAGAGTCACAGAAAACATTTGGCCTCCGTTATTGCCAACAAACGGTACATAACAAACTATTGAGATAAACTTTTGGTATTGACCAAATACTTATTTTCCACCATGATTTGCAAATAAATTCTTTAAAAATCAAACAATGTGATTTTCTGTTTTTTTCCCCCTCCACATCCTGTCTCTCATGGTTGAGGTTTACCCGTGTTGACAATTACAGGCCTCTCTAATATTTTCAAGTAGGAGAACTTGCACAATTAGTGGGTGACTAAATACTTATTTGCCCCACTGTATCTACCTCATAACTATTGCTTCATTGTTTTTTTTTGTTTTTTTTTTTGTTACTGTCACATTTTCTCAGATATTTTAGATGAAAAATAATCGATCCAAACAAAGAAAAAAAAAAAGTTTAAAAGGGTAAATATTTGAAAAAGAAAAACTCGACCACTCCCTGATGCCTGCGATTTCTGCATTGAGACCCTTGTTATATTACCGTGTTTTACCCATAAAATCTCCTAAAAGTCCAGCTGTGGCCATTCACAGCTGTGCTTTGACTCTGGGTGAGACATGCTATACGGATTTTTGTTTTTATATTGTTGTTTTATATAACTTTCAAAACAAGTTAAGTATGCGATAATATCTCATTCACACATGCATATAGGACAACTTTTATATTTGGCCTAATTGGGGGTCTGAGAGCAGAACTTCAAGTCACCTGAGTGTTTTCTGCCATATACTAATTCATTGCTTAAAACAAGTTTGTTAAGAAAACTAGCTTGCTAAAAATAAGCTTATTTCAAGAAATCTAAGTAAGTAAATATTACTTGAAGCACTGTCATATAATTTCACTTATTTCTAGTAGATTTACACTTAAAGCAACGGAATTTAACTAGTTTTAAGGAGGTGCGTTTATGCACTGTAGAAAATGGATGGGTCGAAGTTGAAAGTTTTTCACCAGTTAAAACCAATACATTTACTTTTTTTTAATTTTTTAAATAGTTGAGTTCTATCCCCGTGTCTCATTAACTTCCTAATGAGTTTTGTTAAACTCCAATGGAAGTTATTGATCAGATAAAAACATTTTACAGTCACATTAACATATAAATTAAAGATTTCCCTATCGATCGGCATCACATCATTTTCAAAGTATCGGAATCGGCAAAAAAATATCGGACATGCCTTTTTTTAATATACTGTACATATATATTTTTTTATTTAAATCATTTTCTAATTGTATTTAACGTTACAGACAAAATGTCTTACACTCATCCAGAGTAGATTTGGCTTAAAGTAAGGCTATCAAATTTATTGCGTTAATGGCGGTAATACATTTTTTAAATTAATCACGTTAAATAATTAACGCATGCGCTGCACAACCCACTCACGCACTGTCGCGTACAACCTATAAAGACGCCATTTTACTTATAGATAGCACTAAAAGGCAGCGTATAATGAGTAGAGAGAATTTTGACAGTCTTTAGAGCCATTTTCAATGTGGCTAAAGCCTTACAATACCTCTCAGCAATTAAAAATAACGTGGGAGGCAATGTGGGGAAGAAAGGTACTAGTTGATCATTTTCGTAACACGCTATGTTCTTTCCCAACGCAGAGAAGATATATCAATTGATGCCCCTACGCACAGTCATGGTTGCACTTCCCATCATGCATTTGGGCAAAAGTTAAATGGCTGCAGTATCATTTACTGAAAGCTCAACAAATACACTAGATGGCAATATTTAGTCACATTATACAAAGTCACATTTATCCTTTAAGAATTACAAGTCTTTCTATCCGTGGATCCCTCTCACAGAAAGAATGTTAATAATGTAAATGCCATCTTGAGGATTTATTGTCATAATAAACAAATACAGTACTTATGTACTGTATGTTGAATGTATATATTTGTCCGAGTTTTAATCATTTTTTTCTTAATGCATTGCCAAAATGTATATGATCGGGAAAAATTATCGGGAATGATTGGAATTGAATCGGGAGCAATAAAAAAAGCAATCGGATCGGGAAATATCGGGATCGGCAGATACTCAAACTAAAACGATCGGGATCAGATCGGGAGCAAAAAAACATGATCGGAACAACCCTAATATAAATGATATAATATTTCGGACACGACAACACGCAGGACTACAAAACAGCCTTTTTAATGCGCGGTCATCAGTGAGGAGTAGCAGGGAAATACTGTGTACAGTAATTGTGCATCGTGTGCCTTTGTGTGGTGTTCGCTCGAGTCCACTTGCTCTCTTAGCCTCTCTCTGAATCAATACCTCACATTCTCCAGGGGTTTCCTTGCCCTGTTATTGAAACAGTTATGAATTCTGAAAGCTCAGCTCGCTCACTCTCTGACCCTGAAAAAGGCCCATTGAAAAAAGATGGAGGCCACCACCATTCAGCCTACCCTCCACACTTGGACAACCTTTGTAAACAAATGCAGAATGAGAAAAAAAAAATATATATATATATATATTGATATATATAAATAAAAGTGATGCCTTTCAGTGCTTTCAATATTTGATTCTCTTGGGTGACCTCAATTCCCCAGAGGTCTAGAAAAGAAAAGTGTCATTGCAAAATGAGATGTGCAGGAGAGAAGCGAATAATAAACATTGTAAAGCATTCAATTTTCTTAGCGGTGCGTACCCCAATAGCAGGCTACTGCGTGCCGGATCAGGTCTCAGCTCGCCAGATCTGCATAGCGATCACACCCGCTTAACGTCAGTGTGCCAGATGTGGCCCAGATCAGCACTATGACAGTTTTGCCTTAATTGTCGCCTTGATTGCACAGATGGGGGAGCCTGGGACCAGGTGCCGCTGATCATCGTCAGCTGCTTAATTTAAACTGGTCCTCACATTAAGGGTGTAACGGTACATGTAATTGTATTGAACCATTTCGGTTTGTGGTGCTCGGTTCGGAACGGACGCGTATGGAACGAGTTTCTGACGTAATACAACTAGGGCTGTCAAACGATTCAAATTTTTAATCGAGTTAATCATATTAATCGTAATTAATCGCAATTCAAACCATCTCTAAAATATGCGATATTTTTCTGTAAGTTATTGTTGGAATGGAAAGATAAGACACAAGATGGATATATACATACAACATACTGTACATAAGTACTGTATTTGTTTATTATAACAATAAATCCACAAATGGCATTATTAACATTCTTTCTGTTAAAGTGATCCACGGATAGAAAGACTTGTAGTCCTTAAAAGATAAATGTTATAGTTAAAAGTTATAGTAATTTTATATTAAAACTAGAGATGTCCCGATCTCGTCATTTTCAAATTATCGGAATCGGCAAAAAAATATCGGCCATGCCTTTCTTTAATATATATATTTTTTAATTAAATCGTTTTCTAATTGTATTTAACAATACAGACATAATATGTTACACTCATCCAGTCTTTAGTTTAGGCTTAATGTAGGGTTATCAAATTTATCCCGATAACGGCGATAATTAATTTTTTAAAAATTCACGTTTAATCACGTTAAAATATTTATGCAATTAATGCATGCGCTGCACGACCCACTCACGCATTGTCGCGCTCTATCAGTAATGGCGCCGGTTTACCTATATAGAGAGATAAAAGGCAGCGTAAAATGAGTAGAGTGAATTTTGGCAGCCTTTGGAGCCTTTTTTTAATTGGCTAAAGCCTTACAATCCCTCTCCCTACGATTAGAAATAACGTGGGAAGCAATGTGGGGAAGCAAGGTAGTAATTGATCTTTTTCTTAACACCCTATGTTATTTCCCAACGCAGAGAAGATATATCAATTGGTGCCACTACGCACAGTCATGGTTGCACTTCCCATCATGCATTTGGGCATGGCTACAGTATCATTTACTGAAAGCTCAACAAATACACTAGATGGCAATATTTAGTCACAATATACAAAGTCACATTTGTCCTTTAAGAATTACAAGTCTTTCTATCCGTGGATCCCTCTCACAGAAAGAATGTTAATAATGTAAATGCCATCTTGAGGATTTATTGTCATAATAAACAAATACAGTACTTATGCACTGTATGTTGAATGTATATATTCGTCCAAGTTTAATTCATTTTTTTCTTAATGCATTACCAAAATGTATATGATCGGGAAAAATTATCGGGAATGATTGGAATTGAATCGGGAGCAAAAAAAGAAATATCGTATCGGGAAATATCGGGATCGGCAAATACTCAAACTAAAATGATCGGGATCGGATCGGGAGCAAAAAAACATGATCGGAACAACCCTACTACAGACTGAAGTGCTTTTCTTTTTGTGAATTTTTTTTTTTTTTTTTTAAGAGATAGGAATATTATCTTTGTTGTGCTTTCACTAAATGATACTTATGTTTGTTGTGAAGGAGTTTCCGAAGCTCATGGCAATAAACAGCGCGCTCCAAAGAACGCCTGTGTCCACTCACCTTTATAACATATATATCTCTATACATATCTCACCCAAAATACAACAAGAGACACATAATTGCCACTAAAAGAAAGAAAACTTACAGAAATATGCGTGGAGCACAAATAGCACAATGTAACAGCATAAACGTCTCACAACTACAAATTCTCCCACTAGTAGAAGGAATAACATTAGTATGGAACGGCGCTGCCCCCAAGCAGCCGGTGGCATTCTCTTCACTCTTAATGTCCATAAACGGCGTCACTGTAATCTGTTTGAGGCAATGCGTGAGCGGGTCATTCAGTGCATGCGTTCATTGCGTCAAATATTTTAACGTGATTAATTAAAAAAATTAATTAACGCCCGTTAACGCGATAATTTTGACAGCCCTAAATATTACCCTAACTTTTCGAGGCTGTGAGTCGATCGGGTTATTATATTTACTCCGTCTTCTCTACTATAATGAGGACCAACACGGTAGGACAGGAGGCTACAACCCAATAACGTCAACGGCACGACAACGTGGCCGCCGCAAGAACGCAGTGAAACGCGGGCGTTAGAGTCAATCAGCCAATGCACACCAGTCGCAGTGCGGCCACGTGTTACTAGCTAGCAGACCGGAAGTCACTCGTGTAAAAATACGGTGGATCCGGTCGATTTTCAAACTAATATACAATCGTAACCTACTTTTTGAGTCCATCAGATCTCTTGAGTGGTCGATCGGGGCACAGTTGACTTGTCTTTGTTGATTAACTGCTGCCTTCTCTGCTATAATAATAACCAACACGGCCCCGTGTTCAATACAAAACCCTCCTACCACAAAAAAACAAGTAGGAACTAATATTCACATAAAGTTATACAACATAAAATATACAATATAAATGAATACTACATCACATTTGTAAAATATAAAAGCATAATAAAATAAATTATAGCCCATTTAAATAAAATAAATTGAAATGAGCTAAAACACCTGTAATTAAATAATAAGAATAATACACACATCCTGCTTACACAATTAAATGTATTAATTTCTGTGTGGCGCTTTCACTTGAGAAAATCCACCAACAAAGCTTTTGAAAACCGTTCATAAGAAAAAAAAATGTTTCATTGAGGCATTTCATTTGTAAAATACATGTTAAAATCTTTGTCATTGGGATTGCTTTTCTCTTTAGCACAGGACTTCTTTTTTCTTCTTTCTTTCAGAAAGAAAGCTGACCAATACGCGGGGTCTGAAAGGCAAATTGTTGATGGATTATCTTTAAATACCCGCTACTTTTTGAGCAGAACTCTAGCTTTGTATAGGCTAATGTTCCTATTGTTGAAAGCACAAAAGTGTGTAATAAAAAACTAGCACATTTATATTTTGCATTTTGTTTTCTTACTGTACCGGAAATGAACCGAACCGTACCTCGTACCGAACCGAGATTTTTGTTTACCGTTACACCCCTACCTCACATCGCCAGATCAACAACTCACCTACAGGTATGTGACTTTCAGCTAACAAAGAATCTTGTAATCCTAATACTGAGCTCATTTTTGTGTTTTCCCCCCCGAGATCCTATACTGCTTGTCTGGCAAAATGCCTGCCAGCCCGTTCACCTGTTCTGTCACCAAACTGCCCACCTGATTCTTTGGACACTATCTACTGCTCCCTCTCATCGTCAATGAATTAGGTCCCCCGTTACCCCAGCACCTTAACAAATACAATATGTTGTTTACAGTCTAAAAATGGGTTATCTTTAATGTTGAGTTGCTTGTTCAATTAAAATATTTCGTGAAAAAACAAGGTTATATTGCTATGTTGTTGTATGCTGCATTAATATGTTAGCATTAAAAGGCATGAAAAAGAAGTGATGTCAATATTGCTTTTTATAGACAAATTTTAATTTGCAATATAACAACATTACAGTATGATACATTGTATAAAATGGACTCCAAATTTAATACTTAAAATGATTTTGATACAAATCTTTCACCAGAAGAAATAGTCACTAAGAAAAGCAAAAAAAACCCCACATAATTGTTATTTAAAAAAAAAAAAAAAAAAAAAAACTGCAAAAGCCCACCAAAATGCATCGAGGGAATTTTAATTGCATTAGCATGTCCTATGATTGCCTGCCTGTATTGTTAATGCTTTGGAAGCCCCCTAGTGGCCCTTTGGGGGAACTACTGGAAACGTAATTTATTTGTGAATGATCCCTTTTGTTTACCGTATTTTTCGATATGTAAGTCGCAGTTTTTTCATAGTTTGGCTGGGGGTTTGACTTATACTCAGCAGTGACTTATGTGTGACGTTATTAACACATTATGATATCATTTCACATGTTATTTTGGTGTTTTGGAGTGACACTGATGGTTTGGTAAAATTGTTAGCATGTTCTTTATGCTATAATTATGTGAATAACTATTAATAGCTATGGCCACGTTCGCGTTCTGCCTTTGGCAATGTGTGTTCAATTGTATTATTGACTTTTGTGGCGCTTTCACGCCCACGTGAGGGCGCACTCGCACTTGTTTACGTGAAGAAAAGCGCTCACACGCCAGAAGAAGACGGACAGCTAGGCAGCTTGAGTGAGTGGGCGAGTTAGCGAGAGAGAAACACGGCTGCGAACCTACGTTCATTGTTTTTGCTTGTAAAATATCTCTACAGAGGCAACGCCTGTGTGTATCATCTTTTCTGTTGTTGTTGTGTATTTTCCACCCGCGATCGGACACTTAAAGCCAGCTGTGTGGTTGTTTGAACGATGGGCTAATGCTAGCGGATGCATGCTAACCCTTTGTAACCGTTTGCTGTAACAGCACCTAATTATAATTTGTTTACATTGATGTGAACCTGTTTGGTATCGAGGACGAAATTGATTCAGCAAATTATACGGATGTCAAGCATCGTCATATCGGAGTTTAGCTCGCTGTATAGCCAGGACCGAGCCGTAGCGTCCTGGTGAGGACAGTATATTCGCATTTCGTTGTTCATGCACTGTACACTTATTCAGCATGTTGTTCTCTATTGTATTTTTATATTAATTACCTTTCAAGATGACAGATCTCATCTATGTGTTGGATTTTATCAAGTAAATGTCCCCCAAAATGCGACTTATACTCCGGTGCGACGAATATATGTCTTTTTTCTCTTCGTTGGGCATTTTATGGCTGGTGCGACTTATACTCAGGTGCGACTTGTGGTCCGAAAAATACGGTAATTACGGACATTTTTGGCTCATTTCAATTCATTTTATTTATAAAGGACATTTCTTTGGCACTTTATAATTTCAGTTGAAGTTGTTTTCTCATTTTTCACAGAATGTTTATTTTATTTGGAAAACATTAAAGTTGTGACATTTGTCATGATTAAAGCATCCAGTGGGGGATCACAATACAATAAGCAATAATACGATAAGTCGACGACTGCATATATCGGTATTGGATTTTGGAGTTGGATAATATCGGGATATAGTTTATTATAGTGCTGCAACGATTAATCGCTTAACTCGAGTATTCGATTAGAAAGAAAAGATTCGAATTAAATTTTGCTGCTTCGAGTATTCTTTTAATTAAAGTGGCGTTGTAATGGTTTGTTTTGAAAGTGTTTGCATTTAGTTTTATTGATTTGGGTGGATAAACGACCCTCTATTCTACCTCATTTCACATGGCTGAATCCATCTGCTCCCTGTTAAGACCAACATAAGCTAGGTTTTTGTTTGAGCTCATGTTTTTTTTTTTATTTTTATTATTGCATTCGTAATTTAGTTTATAGTATACATTTAGCCATTTTTGTGGGAATATGTGTCTTAACCATTTGTTAGGAGCATTGTAAAAAAAGTTAGCATTTTATAGCATTTAAGCTAGCGGACTTTTGCTTTGTAAGTTAGCCAACTGTTCTTATGTTGTACATACAGTAGATCCTCATTTATACTGTTTGAGGCTCAGCTCGGGTATTTTAATTTTCTATGTTTCTTATCCGATTACTCGATTATTCGAACTAAATGGTTCATCGATTAATCGACGACTAAAATAATCAATAGCTGCAGCCCTAGTTTATTATTTACAGTATAAGGAAATTATCGGACAACTGTAGTCGTGATGGATGCTCAAATTCATGGTTAGAAATCTGTACTTTAAGTACTTCAAAAACAAAAATGTTTTTATAGGTCTAAAATTATTTTCAAGCTCTTTGCAGAAAAATGTAAATCTAATATATTCAGTGTCCAATGCGACAAGATGTAGTCTAGTTTGTTAAATTGGCAGAATCAAAAGCACCCTAGCCAAGTAAGTCAATATGAAGCCTCTTCACCTTTTGCTATAGATGGAATAAAAAAGCCATGCATATACACAAGCTGATCATTAAACGTACTCTTTGCTGGCAGCTTTCTTCTCTTGCTGTGTGATCATCAAATACACCCTGCATTTATTCTGTGAGCGTTGGGCTGTGTTTGTCTTTCTTCATAAATGTGTGTGCGGGCACGCGTGTGTGTCTAGTGCGGCTCGCCAGTTTGCCAGATAAGAGGAGCAGTGGGAAGTCTATGAAAACTTAATGTTCAGCTTCACATTTTAAAAGGAAGTGCATTAGGAAGCAGTGCAGTCCCTTCACAGCAGCCCTCCTCCCCCGCTTGCAGCTCAACAAATCCCACACAAAAACCAGTGACCCCCAGCTCGCCCACTTATACCCAGTTCCCCACCGCCCACCAACATCTTACAGTCATGCTATTCAGTCACGAATGAATGCGTACAGTATTTTGTGTGGAATTTTCCCCGCTCGGGTTAGCATACATGTGCTAAGCCATTGAACAGAAATTGACTGGCGTGGCATTTTGAAGTTGACTGAGGCTTAAAAAAAAGAATAGTTTGACAGTCAAATTGCTGTGTCCAGCTTTCTTGTCAAAGAAAGAAAATAAAGACCAGCTGCTTGCATCAAAATCCTCAACATATACAGTACATAAACCCATAAACATTAGGTGTGTGAAAAATGTTGAAATGGTGATATGATAATGGTTATGCCCTGGTTAAAACGTACTTGACTTTACGACGTCTGAGTCTCGTCTCCAGTCTTTTTTTTTTTTTTTTTAAGTCGCACAAACAGTACCTAATTTTACCTCACAGTATCTCATTTTTTACTTTATTAACATGACTTGTTCTGTCCTTACTAAACGTGAATTTGTTCAGCTTGACAGACAGCAAAAACAAGCAATTGTGCTTTTTACTTCCTTCACTTTTGACAATTTGTAAAGCTGCCACACACATATGGACATGTCTGTTTGTCCCAAAATGGGACACCCTTGGTAAGATTAGGGAGCACCAAAACCCCTAGTTCTTCTAGCGTTAAGAATGTCCCCAAATGAACTGGGTGTGATTTGTATATGCCCCCAAATCAACAGGAAGTGACCCGAAAATCGACAGGAAATGACATGAAGTGCCCCAAAATGAACTCATTGCCTGGCATTGACTGCCACTGAAGGCAATAGACGTCCAATCCGTTTGAAGTGGGAGGGATAGCATCGAATAAACTACACTGTAAAAAATGTCCATAGAATTAACAGGGGAATACTGTGAATTCATGACATTAAAACAATGTAAATGGGAAAAATCTATATATATACATTGCCAAACTTAGTTATATTCTGCAAAATACAGAACCAAGCACTACTGTTAATTCAAGGGTATTCATATGTAAAAATAACTATACTTGTTTGTATAATGTACAATGTACTTTAAGTTAAACGCAAAACAAACATAATAAAATAAGCAACAAAGTAAAATTTACAATGTAAAGGTGCTGAAAATGTTTTTTTGGCGTAGATTTTTACAAGGTCACGGTTCGGTTCATTTTTAGTACAGTAAGAAAACAAAATGCAAAATATAAAAGTGCTAGTTGCTTATTACACACCTTTGTGCTTTCAACAATAGGAACATTACCCTATACAAAGGTAGAATTCTGCTCAAAAAGTAGTGTGTATTTAAAGATAATCCAACAACAATTTGCCTTTCAGACCCCGCGTATTGGTCGGTTTTCTTTCTGAAAGAAATAACAAAAAAGAAGTCCTGTGCTAAAGAGAAAAGCAATCCCAATGACAAAGATTTTAACATGTATTTTACAAATGAAATGCCTCAACGAATCTTTTTTTTTTTTCTTATGAACGGTTTTCAAAAGCTTTATTGATTGATTTTCTCAAGTTAAAGCGCCACACAGAAATTAATAAATTTAATTGTGTAAGCAGGATCTGTAAATCATTGTTATTTAATTACAGGTGTTTTAGTTCATTTCAATTTATTTTATTTAAATGGACTATTATCTATTTTAATATGTGTTTATATTTTACAAATGTGATGTAGTATTCATTTATATTGTATATTTTATGTTGTATAACTTACGTCTATCGCCGTCAATGGTAACGGTTTTGTATTGAACACGGGGCCGTGGTGGTTAATATGATAACAGAGAAGACAGCAGTAAATCAACAAAGACAAGTCAACTGTGCCCCGATCTACCACTCAAGAGATCTGATGGACTCAAAAAGTGGGTTACGATTGCATATTAGTTTGAAAATCGACCGGATTCACCGTAATTTTACACAAGTGACTTCCGGTCTGCCCGATCCTAGCTACCGGTAGTAGTATTGATGCAAGAGGGTCGCTTCTCGCGTCAAATGATAAATTCTGCCGTTCTTTTCGCGTGCTTCGTGTTGAGCCGCTTCTCGGACACGTCTAACACGCGGCCGCACTGCGATTGGTGTGCATTGGCTAATTGACTTTAACGCCCGCTTTTAACTGCCTTCTCGTGGCGGCCACGTTGTCGCGCCGTTGACGTTTCTGGGTTATACTGTCCTACCGTGTTGGTCCTCATTATAGTAGAGAAGACGGAGTAAATATAATCTACACAAAGAAACTGTAACCCGATCGACTCACAGCTTTGAAAAATAAGGGTTACATTGCGTCAGAAACTCGTTCGGTATGCCTCCGTTCTGAACCGAGCACCGCATAGCGAAACGGTTCAATACAAATACATGTACCGTTACACCCTTAATATATACAGTATACAGTGGGGAGAACAAGTATTTGATACACTCACAATGGGAAAACCCATTGGCAGTGTATCAAATACTTGTTCTCCCCACTGTATATATATATATATATATATATATATATATATATATATATATATATATATATATATATATATATATATCATATATATCATATATACACATAGGCTGTCGTTTCGTTTTGATGTGTGCCGTCACATTCAAGTGCGGCGATCCTTGAGGTTGACCAGTGTAGAAGGCACAGCGCAGCATGAATAAAGTAAAAGCGAATTGTGTGATATTCTTCCACACATCGCCTTATACATAAACTTAGCAAAGCAATGATATTTTGAAACCAAGACAATATCTTTTTTTTTTTTTTTTTTTTTTTAAGTTTTATAATGCTGGATTTATATGGAGGTAGATATGTGTCTTTATTATTCAATCGAAACAAAAAGTTGCTTCAATCAAAGTATATATTTTCAATCGAAGAAAAAGTCACTTCAATCCAAAAAAAAAAATGTGAATGCAAAAATAAATTTGAAACTCAAAAAAAAACTATATGATAAAAAAAATAAATTCTTTGATTGAATTTTTTTTTTTTTTAATTTAGGTCAAGTTTTTTGGGGGGGGGATTGATTGTCACACCCCCGTACTTGTGCCCTATATTCGGCTTGGACTCCAGCAGACTCCGATGGCTGGATGGATTCCTGGTGGCCATTATTCTAGCTTCATACTTTTATGCCATTGGCGTAGTCACCTGCCACTCAAACACACCGGAAGTAGCGTTGAAGTTGAATCTTTGTGTCAAAATGATTCAATCGAGAAAAAAAAGGGGCTTCAAAACTTTTTCCACTTTAAAAAAAAAAAAAAAGTTGAAAACTTTTTGCTTTTCAAAAAAAGTGACACTTCAATAAAAAAAAGTATATTTCAAATTTAAAAAAATATATACGTTCAAAAAAATATATATATTTTTGCAAATGATTTTTTTCTTTGATTAAAAATAGTTTAATAACTTTTATTGCGATTGAATGATTTAGACACAAATGTCCTACCCCTAATATGGCTCAAAAACAAAAAGGATTGCTTCAATCAAAGAAAACCGTTTGAATGAGAAAGTGTTCAAATGCAAATTTCTGAGCCTCAAATATTTTTTCACATTCGAACCTTTTTTTTCTACAATAGATTTTTTTCTATTTTTGATTGAAGTGATTTTTCTTTTGAAAATATATATTTTTTTGTTTGAAGCAACTTATTTTTTGATTGAATAATAAAGACACAAATGTCCTAGCCAAAATGTGGTCCAAACGCAAAATTACATGACTTTCATCAAAAATGTTGTTTCAATCAAAAAAAAAAAAAACTTGACTTAAATCAAAAAAAAAAAAATTCAATCAAAGAAAAATGGTTTTCAAATATATTTTTTTGAGTTTCAAATTTATTTTTTATTATTTTATTTTTGTGGTCCAAACGCAAAATTACATGACTTCAATCAAAAATGTTGTTTCAGTCAAAAAAAAAAAAAACTTGACTTAAATTAAAAAAAAAAAAATTCAGTAAAAGAAAAATGGTTTTCAAATATATTTTTTTGAGTTTCAAATTTATTTTTGCATTCAAACACATTTTTTTTTTTTGATTGAAGTGACTTTTTCTTCAATTGAAAATATATATTTTGACTAAAGCAACTTTTTATTTGATTGAAGCAACTTTTTTTTGATTGAATAATAAAGACACACTGCGATTGGCTGGCAACCAGTTCAGGGTGTCCCCTGCCCGTTGTTAGCTGGGATAGGCTCCAGCACCTCCGCGACCCTCGTGAGGAATAAGCGGCATGGAAAATGAATGAATGAATGAATAAAGACACAAATCTACCTCTACAGTATAGATTTACAGTAAATCGCAATGTTTCAATGAAATTAAATGAGATTTGGTGTAAAATAAATATAAAATATATTTAAATTTTATTGAGCAATTTTGTTTTAAAAGCAGCATGTTCGTGCTGATTTAGCAGCAAAAAGCTGTTGGATTTACTGGTTAAAAATCTATTTAAATTTTTATTATTATTTTTTTTTAAAACCGATTTTAACTGTAAAATATACAGATTTTCCTGCAATGGTATCTACAGTTGAACTGTATTTTTTACGGAATTTCTCTCACTGCTGCCAGGTTTTTTCCGTAAAATTTACGGGATTTTTTTTACAGTGGAATGTTCAATCGCTGCCACCTTCCGAGTTCAACTGGATTGGACCTCTACTCGTGACAAACTCATTCCAATTTACGGCAAAAGGATGAAAATAGCTTGATTTTCTGTTTGTAAAACACATTGATTTTTTTTTTTTTTAATGACTAAAGCAGAGAGTGTTTTGCACAGTTCTGATTGGCTCAGGACAAAGGCAGTAAGTGCAGCAGTGGTAAGCGAATTACATGTAGAAATCTCATTCCGGCAAAAATGAAAAATACTGGGCAATTATGCTGTTAGGCTAATGATATTGAGTGTGCACTGTGCAGAATTGTATGGTTTATTCAATTTGTGAAGCTACGGATGCAAGAAATGTTCAACACATACTGTATTGCACTGTTTTGTAGCACTAACCTTGGAGTGTCCGCGCACCATGTTTTGAACTGGTACTTATATAAATAGTGTATATTAATTTAAGGTTATACTGTGAATGAATTGCTGAAACTCACGTGGTGATGCACTTTCTAAACAAGGTTCTTCGTTTTTTCGAAGCTTTGTTGGTATTTCCATAATGGCACAGTCGGCAGAACAGCAGGATTTCAAAGCCTATTTGACAAATGATGTTTCCTGCTGTTGGACGCCCTATGGGGACACATTGTTCACCGAGGTTTAATAATTTTAGTTCTTTAGTATTTGTAGATTTCCTGCTTTTATTCTTTGTTGTGGCTGTTGTTTTTCTATTAACAGCAGACTGCTTCAGTAGTGTTTTATTATTTAGTAGGTGTTCTACTGTTCAAGATCAGGACTAATAATGTTAAATTGGATCATCAGCAAATTTGACACATTCAGTTCCAATTGCACAATGTGACTATTTCAGAGCCACACAAAACGTGTAAAAGTGTTTTTCCTGACCATTAAACGCTTAATCCGACCAGCGGACATGCAGTAACACTGTAACAGCTTCTTCTTCTTCTTTGAAAAAGGATTAATAATGCATAAGACCACCCTACTAAACTGAAGAGGAGAAAAACTGACATGGTCCCCCAGTGAATATTTATTGTACTCTGAATTTTGAAGGCTGGTTTTCCATTCTGTACTGTAAAATAAATGTATTTTATGAGTTGGCTTCAATTATGCCAAATGCATTAAAGTGCCTGTGACACCATAAAACAATCTTAAATAGCATTATTATGTGAATTATAATAATATTTTTAGTAGGGCTGTCAAACGATTAAAAATTTTAATCGAGCTAATCACAGCTTAAAAATTAATTAATCGTAATTAATAGCAATTCAAACCATCTCTAAAATATGCCATTTTTTTCTGTAAATTATTGTTGGAATGGAAAGATAAGACATAAGACTAGAGATGCCCCGATCCGATATTTGGATCGGATCGAACGCCGATATGGGCAAAAAAATGTGCATCGGTATCGGATCGGCCGACACGGAAAAATTCCGATCCAGACTTCCGATCTTTTTTTTTTTGACAGTCCAGTCCGGGTTTTCCAGCGCACCGACTTCAAACTTGAATACATGCTCAGATAGGCCCGGTATCGGTATCGGCCAGTATCGGTATCGGATCGGAAGTGCAAAACAATATCGGTATCGAATCGGAAGTGCAAAAACCTCGATCGGGACATCTCTACACAAGACGGACATAAACATTCAACATACTGTACATAAGTACTGTATTTGTTTATTATAACAATAAATCCACAAGATGGCATTACAATTATTAACATTCTTTCTGTTAAAGGGATCCACGGATAGAAAGACTTGTAGTTCTTAAAAGATAACTATAACTTGTACTCAAATTTAATTTATATTAAAACCCCTCTTAATGTTTTCGTTTTAATAACATTTGTACAATTTCCAATCAAAAAATAAACTAATACTGTAGCCGAGTGGGATGTCACATGGGCTCGCTGCCGTTCTTCCACAGTGTCTTAACTACGTAAGGTAGTGATTGAAATACACAACAAGGTGTCAATGGCGAGTTTTAAATTAATTAGAGATCTAGCCAAGGCAATGTCTGAGTAAGTTTTATGTGTATTTTGCATCGCTATTTTGATTGGGAATGCCAATTCTCTTTGCATTGAGCGCTTTTCTTTTTGTGAACACTATTTTTTGAGCGATAGGAATATTATTTTTGTTATTGTGTTTTGTTGTTTTGGGAAGTTGGGCAACCATGACTGTCAATAGTGGCTGCAAATAGTATACAATATGTTTGTGTTGTGGTTAAGAAAAAGATCATCTCCTGCTTTGCCCAAATGCATGATGGGAAGTTGGGCAACCATGACTGTTAGTAGTGGTTGCCAAAGCCTGTGTCCACTCGCATTTCTCTGCCTTTTCGCTCTCAAAGTACTAAAACGGCATCATTGTAATCTGTTTAAGGCAACGCATGAACCGGTCATTCGGTGTATACGTTAATTGTGTCAAATATTTTAACGTGATTAATTAAAAAAATTAATTACCGCCCATTAACGCGATAAATTTGACAGCTCTAATTTTTAGACGATTCGACTGTATACATTTGGCAACGTTCAATTGACGAGAAATGAGCATTTCAATCTGCCGTTTAGTTAGTCCTGTCATTATGGCACTCTGGCACCGCCATCTGGGTGATGACGTCAGCAGAGTAACTATTTCAGCTGATTTAGAATTCACCTCAGTGGGCGAGGAAGATTCAGAATGAGGAAAATGCAACAGACAGAAGCAACATTTCATCATTGCTTTTATCTCTACTCCAATATTTTTAAAGTATTTTTCCCCAATTGCTAAATAAATTGTATGGTCATGATAAATAACAGTCTTGTGTTAAATGGAATATGAAATATTAAAAATGCATTTATTCAATACGACAGGGATAAATTACTGCATAATGGTCAAAACTGCTGACTTCTTAAACCTCCCAAACGGTATTATATGCCCCCGGAGTTAGTCTGGCTTTTGTCATTTCCCTGCCCCTTAGGAGATGGAGGAAAGAGTGTAAACAAAACAGGAGGCGTGAGGGCTAGGCGACATGCTAACCTGAACCTAGAGGCTCTTGCAAGTCTTTCAAAAACGAAAAATCACACAAAACTACCCCAACTCATGTGACACACGGGGTGGTGATTGTCTTGACCGATCGGCCAGCCCCTGGCGGCAAGCAAGTTTCTGCTTGTCGTTCTGCTGCGGCAATGGCAGGCAGGCAGTTCTCAGTTCTCTGAACGCCGAAAATGGCGGATTCTCGATGGACAAACCGGCCGACGTCATAGCGCGTGGCTGCCCGAGCCCAAGCAGAGTACAGCGCTCTCTAGGCAGGCACACAAAGAGGACCGAGGGGGAAATCTCGACACAATTGAGAACGGGAGAGGAGGCCTCCTCGGCCCCAAGCCACTGATAGCGCTCTATAGGCGGGTACGCGAGGAGGACCGAGGGGGTGCAAATCTCGACACAATCAAGAACTGGAGACGAAAGCGGGGGGCTCCCCAGGCCCAAGCCGAGGATAGCGCTCTATAAGCAGGCACGCCTTTATTGGCCGGCAACTGTGGTTTGCGACAAGTGGCCATTGACAACTGTGTCTTGACACACAGTGATACATGCTACGTGGAGTTTTTGATTCGACACAAGGTAAGTACACGATAATATCTCGTTAAAGTCATGGCGTCTGTATTTCTGCTCTTGGGTGCTCTCGCCTCCAGATACGGTTTTGCTGTTTAAAATTTTTTTTCAAAAAAAAAAAAAAAAAAAAAAAATGCCCTCCTGTTCAAAAATTGTCTTCCCCCAGAAAACTGAGATTTTAAGCTTTCCAATGATGTATCACACATGCATATCGGACAATTTTTAAAGTTGGCAAAATTGGGGGTCTCAGAGCGGAACTTCAAGTCACCTGAGTGTTTTCCGCCATATACAGATAAACTAAAATACAAAAGCATAAAGAATATTAGCTCAAACATAAACCTAACCTTATGTTGGTCTCAACAGGGAGCAGATGGATTCGGCCATGTTAAATGAGTTATGTCATACTCACTGTTGCCACTAGAGGGCAGTGTATCCACCCAAATCAATAAAACTAAGTGCAAACCCTTTCAAATCAAACCCTTACAACCCCACTCAAATTAAACGAATACTCAAAGCAGCAAAATTTGATTAGAAGCTTTTCCTGATCGAATTACTTGAACTAATCGATTAATCGTTGCAGCAGTAGTTCCCACCTCTAGTGCCTCGCTAGTATGAATAAAGTCAAACCACAAAAACAAACTGGTCATTAGATACTGTACATGTGTGTACACTTTTTAAACGTGTAGCATGTTGGCTGGCACAGTTTTGTTGTCATATTTAAGCATAGTTTGATCGACAGTCTTTTGAAGCTTTGAGAATATCTCAATCACTCATCCAGACGTGCACTTTTACAAGCTGGCAAACCCTCACTGTCGGTGCCTTGGTCCTGCATCTCAGCCTCCTCACTTACACAGCATCACCATGCTTGATTAGACAACAAAAGCTCATTCGAGGCATGTCATGAAGCTAATTTGCGACACGTAGCTAGTAGCTCTTTGAAACGGCATCACACGTAGAATGTTGGGGCCGCCACAACTGAGTCAAGCTGGGAGGAAAACAGCTCACTACTTAGATCCCATTAGCCGCCTTTGTTCCACTTTGCATCCTTTGTTTATTTGCTCTATGAAAGACATCATTTAAGAGGAGAGTATGCGAAATTGTTATCTGCCAATTTTCATCCATTTGATGCCGATAATGCTCATTTATTCAAATGGTACAAAAGCTTTTAATTGTCTGAGCGCTAAGATCAGTCCATGCTTTATTTCCTGTAACGTATTTGAAAGTCATTGCCATTAACCACACTCAACAATTGCTAAGTATTGGATTTGTTGCGCGAACAGAGGCATCATGGACAGAATAGTATTATAAAAGTAATGATGTCAACAGAAGGGAAAAAATCATTACGCTTACTTAGCCTCCATTAAGTTGGCCTCCTATCAGGCGCAAATTTATATAAAAATGATGTCAATCGTTTTTAAGATATTTACAATTCTTTTATCGGCCAATCTGAGGTCAACCAGCCCCCCATTTTGATTAAAAATGGCTAAAAATGGTGACAATCGTTTATACTTCGTTTGTGCGGTAAAAAGTTTCATTTGTGCTTCTACCATTTTTGAGATAATGATATCAATTTCGAGTAGTGCTGCAACGATTAATAGATTAACTTGAGTAATTCGATTAGAAAAATGCTTGGAATCAAATTTTGCTGCTTCGAGTATTCGTTTAATTTGAGTGGTATTGTAATGGCTTGTTTTGAAAGTGTTTACATGTAGTTTTATTGATTTGGGTGGGTATACTTCCCTCTAGTGCCAAAAGTGAACATGAAATAACAGGGCTGATACCAGCTGCTCCTTGTTAAGACCAACATAAGGTAAGTTTTTGTTTAAGCTATTTTTTTTTAATTTTTTTTATGCATTTGTAATTTTGTTTATAGGTATATTTAGCGTTTTTTTTTTTTTTTTCTTTTTTCTTTTTTGTGGGAATATGTGTTTGAACGATTTGTTTAGAGCATTGTAAAAAAACAACAAACAAAAGATTTATAGCATTTAACTTCAACTGTTCTTTTGTTGTAGTTAGATCCTCAGTTATTTAATTTTTAATACCGTTTGAGGCTAAACTCAGGTATTATTATTTATTTTTTAATGAAAGTGCAATTCTGCATATTTTGAATAAACACTTGGCAATTTCATGTCGTATTAAAATTGAGTGCTCTTTTGAAAGTGCAATTTTAGCAAGCCTTTGGTTTATATCTCCCAAAAAGTATTCTAAAATTAATTAAATGTTCCTAATCTGATTAATCGATTATTCGAACAGACGAGTTGATAGATTATTCGATTACTAAAATAATTGATAACTGCAGCCCTAATTTCGAGTGATGACGCCCCCCCCCATTTATTGCAAAATGGACCCGAAATGGTGCCATTTATTTTCATTTCCATTCCATTTCGAGTGATGACGTCAATCGCAGCCCATCCGTCGCAGCTGACGGAGCGTACCAACCCTCTCAATAACAGAGGGGGTGTCTGAACAACTCACGCAAACATAGCACAAACAATTGGCACCCTTTTGGGTCCATTGTCAGTAAATGGGGGGCTGCGTGACGTCATCACACGAAATTAATATCTCGTTATCTCAAATACGATAGTAGCACAAATGAAAATTTTTACAGCACAAATGTAGCATGATTGCAATCATTTTTATATAAATTTGCGTCTGATGGGGGCCAACTTCACAGAGGTAATTGTACTTTATGAGTCTGGGAGTGTTCATAGATGGGTTTGATCTCTGTTAGCCTCCATTTAGGAGAAACAGCGATAATTAAATGTGGTATTTGTCATGTGGCAAAATGGATTTTGCCAAAGTAGCTTTTTTTTTTTTTTTTTTTTTTTTTTTGCTAAATGGCAAAAAAAAAAAAAAAAAAAAAAAAAAAAGCCACATGGCAAAAAAAAATGACACATGGCAAAATCAATTTTGCCACATGGCCAAAAAAAAAAAAAAAATGCCACATAGCAAAATCAATTTTTCCACATGGCTAAAATAATGCCACAAGGCAAAATCCATTTTGCCACATAGCAAAAAATTGTCACATGGCAAAATCAATTTTGCCACATGGCAAATACCACTTTTGGTTCTCGGCCCTGCTGCCGTTTAGTGCGGAAAATTCGTTCAAAAGTCAAATACTTAGCATAAAAAATGCCAATTTTTACTTTCTCACCCGAGCAACGCCGGGCCATACTGCATATTATTGCCCACATAAACATACAAAATGATCAAAGTTAATAGACATACTCTACAGATGAGTTATGCTCTCCACTTCAACGTTGGCAGTAGGGAAACAACGCTCAGCATTGCGGCTTCTTTAGAAACGACAAGGCAGCCTGAATTAACTCTCTTTCATGAGTGTCAACACCTTTGGCATGAAAAAAGATCCACGTCTTATGACGGAGGAGAAAACCTCTAATGGGTCGGCGTTGGAGTCAAGGGAAAAATACAAGTAGCTGAATTTATTGGGAAGGAGCCAAGATACCAAGAGAGCTGCTGAATGTACAGAACATCACACACGCTGTATACTTTGAAGAGAAGAAAGCGAAAGCAGATAACGCCAACACATATTTGACTAGATTGTGACCTCCGAGGCTCATTCGGTAATGAATTATGGTGCATAGATTGCACTAATGTTGAACAAACGCCTACTCTCCTCCGTACTATCTGTACATCGGGATGTTTTAAGCCACTTCTTGGTTTGTGGAGGATGACATTAGATGACGGGATCATAACATGCTTATTCCAGAGCAGTCTTAGAAATCTTAAAACTAAAAAAATCACACTATGTGTGTTTAAAACGCCCACATAGCTATGCCTCTGCTTGGCTCAATGCAAACAATGCTAAAGGCAATGGGGGGTAGACGAAAAGCTTCTCTGGTACAGCGTTCTGATGCTTTAAGCAACAGATACTTCTGAAACTCTTAGTCGTTTGTATCTGCATGACTCTCCCTGATGGCACCAAGAGCGAAGCGCCGCGATGAATTAATCATGCACAAACTGCTCGGTACTTTATAATCTATTTGATTTAGGGGTGGGATTTAATACCAAAATATCTAATTAATTACAGCTTTGTAATGAATTAATCCTGATTAATCACATTTTAATTGTATAATAATATTCGTCCTAGAAAGCTACTTTGTTTAATTTGTAAGGATTTTGGTCAATGGAAACTGCAGGGTATTTTTGCTAACGTGCTAATTGATAATCGTAGACATACCTGCTTCTATGGTTTTAGTACAAAATAAAGACATTAAAACCATAATATAATACATTAAAAATTTGAGTGCATGAGAAAGAATGTTTGCGTAGGCCCTTGATGCATGAATTGAATGATTAACTCATTGGCTCCCAAAAACGTATACCGTATTTTTCGGACTATAAGTTGCACCTGAGTATAAGTCGCACCAGCCAAAAAATGCCCAAAGAAGAAGAAAAAAAACATATATAAGTCGCACCGGAGTATAACTCGCATTTTTTGGGGAAATTTACTTGATAAAATCCAACACACAGAACAGTTATTAGAGATGTATCAAATTTATCCCGATAACGGCGGTAATTATTTTTTAAAAAAATGTATCACGTTAAAATAATTAACGCATTTAATGCATGCGCTGCACGACCCACCCACGAATTATCGCGCTCAATCTGTAATGGCGCCGTTTTACCTATATAGAGAGATAAAAGGCAGTGGAAAAAAAGTAGAGTGAATATTGGCAGCCTTTGGAGCCTTTTTTTTAATTGGCTAAAGCCTTACAATCCCTCTCCCTACAATTAGAAATATCATGGGAAGCAATGTGGGGAAGCAAGGTAGCAAGGTAGCAAATGATCTTTTTCTTAACACCTTAAATTATTTCCCAACGCAGAGAAGATATATCAATTGGTAGCACTACGCACCGTCATGGTTCCACTTTCCATCATGCATTTGGGCATGGCTACAGTATCATTTACTGAAAGCTCAACAAATACACTAGATGGCCATATTTAGTCACAATATACAAAGTCACAAGTCTTTCTATCCGTGGATCCCTCTCACAGAAAGAATGTTAATAATGTAAATGTCATCTTGAGGATTTATTGTCATAATAAACAAATACAGTACTTATGTACTGTATGTTGAATGTATATATTTGTCCGAGTTTTATTCATTTATTTCTTAATGCATTGCCAAAATGTATATGATCGGCTCGATTAACCTGTCAATGGAATCACCCGGTAGAGACTAACTGACCTTCCTGAGAGAACAAAAGTCAACAACTTTCGAGTCCCAACACATCAAAAATGATCCAAACCAAAAATAAATAGAACAAAAATACCATAATAATTCCATTCGAATTTTGAATTGTTCAACAGATATGGAATGAATGAATGATACATTGATAATCACTGTTGTGGCAAATCTTATGACTGTTATTGACACAGCTAATCAGGGATCGCATTAGCTCAGCTGGAATGATTGCTTCTGTATGGGGGGGCGACTTCCATCCACACACGTGGCTGAAGCCGCCCGCTCGATAGCTTGTAAAGAAGGAAAGATGTGATAAGAAGGTGCTGGCGGGGTTGCCCTGTAATTAATGCACCTTTTCACTGTCCGAAGATTTGTTGGAAATACAGTGAGCTTCCAAACATTGCAGATGCTTAATGACACAATGACTCAATTCAGAGACGTTTACAAGCTTAAAACAGTTGTTTACTGGGTTATCTGAAGGCACAAATTGAAAGAGACACACATAAATCAAAAGTGCTAGTTTTCCATCCCACGTGTTCTCTTGAGAATTCGGAGTAGATACATAATAGAGTAGGGGTGGCGATACAATTAATGATACAAGGTTAATGATAACAATGATCTCACAATATGGAGATAAATCAGTTGCATGGGTCAGGAAATCATTCGAGGATAGTCTACAAAACAATTAATGAACAGAAATACAAGCTACAGGTTGTCACGGTTCATGGTTGAATGAACGAACGTTCCCAGTCTACTACAGTGGGGCAAATAAGTAGTCAACCACTAATTGTGCAAGTTCTCCCACTTGAAAATATTAGAGAAGCCTGTAATTGTCAACATGGGTAAACCTCAACCATGAGAGAATGTGACAAAAAAAACCTGAAAATCACTTGTTTGATTTTTAAAGAATTTATTTGCAAATCATGGTGGAATATAAGTATTTGGTCAATACCAAAAGTTCATCTCAATACTTTGTTATGTACCCTTTGTTGGCAATAACAGAGGCCAAACGTTTTCTGTAACTCTTCACAAGCTTTTCACACACTGTTGCTGGTATTTTGGCCCATTCCTCCATGCAGATCTCCTGTAGAGCAGTGATGTTTTGGGGCTGTTGTTGGGCAACACGTTCTTTCAACTCCCTCCACATATTTTCAATGGGGTTGAGATCTGGAGACTGGCTAGGCCACTCCAGGACCTTAAAATGCTTCTTACGAAGCCACTTTGTTGCCCTGGCTGTGTGTTTCAGATCATTGTCATGCTGAAAGACCCAGCCACGTCACATCTTCAATACCCTTGCTGATGGAAGAAGATTTTCACTCAAAATCTCTCGATACATGGCCCCATTCATTCTTTCCTTTACACAGATCAGTCGTCCTGGTCCCTTTGCAGAAAAACAGCTCCAAAACATGATATTTCCACCCCCATGCCTCACAGTGGGTATGGTGTTCTTCAGATTCAATTCAGTATTCCTTCTCCTCCAAACACGAGAACCTGTGTTTCTACCAAAAAGTTGTATTTTGGTTTCATCTGACCATAACACATTCACCCAGTCCTCTTCTGGATCATCCAAATGTTCTCTTAGCGAACCGCAGACGGGCCTGGACATGTACTTTCTGCAGCAGAGGGACACGTCTGGCAGTGCAGGATTTGAGTCCCTGGCGGCGCACTGTGTTACTGATAGTAGCTTTTGTAGCCTCTCTGTAGGTCATTTACTAGGTTGCCCCATGTGGTTCTGGGATTTTTGCTCACCGTTCTTGTTATCACGGGGTGAGATCTTGCATGGAGCCCCAGATCAAGGGAGATTATCAGTGGTCTTGTATGTCTTCCATTTTCTAATAATTGCTCCCACTGTTGATTTCTTTACACCAAGCGTTTTACCCATTGCAGATTCAGTCTTCCCAGCCTGGTGCAGGTCTACAATTCTGTATCTTATGTCCTTCGACAGCTCTTTGGTCTTGGCCATAGTGGAGTTTGGAGTGTGACTGACTGAGGTTGTGGACAGGTGTCTTTTATACCGATAATGAGTTAAAACAAGTGCCATTAATACAGTGGAGCCTCATTAGACCTCGTTAGAAGAAGTTAGACCTCTTTGACAGCCAGAAATCTTGCTTGTTTGTAGGTAACCAAATACTTATTTCCCACTCTAATTTGGAAATAAATTCTTTAAAAATCAAACAATGTGAGTTTCTGTTTTTTTTTTCCACATTCTGTCTCTCATGGTTGAGGTTTACCCATGTTGACAATTACAGGCCTCTCTAATCTTTTCAAGTAGGAGAACTTGCACAATTGGTGGTTGACTAAATACTTATTTGCCCCATGGTAAATGGAGTGGGGTTCGAGCACCGTCAATGGCAGCCTTATAGTTAACTGAGACACTATTATGGTGGAAGATTTTAGTAGCCTGTTGTTGGTTACTTTTATTTATTTTTTTATTATTATTATTATTTTTTTTAACATTAACGCCTTTTTAAAACGATATCTCGTTTCCTGGCAGGAGCATATGGATAACCTTTTGGGATACAAAGTATCACAATATATCATTATTTCGATATTTTGTCACACCCCTATTTAAAACGACATATCGATTCTTGGCAGGATAATCTCGATAACCTTTTGGGCTACAAAGTATCGCGATATATCACCTTTTCTATTGGCAGACATTTCATAAAGCCTGTGTAACTTTAAGTGTGTCTGTATGTGTGGTTTTCCTCCTCTTCTTCTTCTTTTTTTTCACTTAGTCATTTACTGGGTCAGTGACAGCTACTAAATCTCAGCAGCAAATGAGATATGCAACAGATCAAATCAGTCACATGTTCAGTCAGGCACCATTAAAATACCCGCAAAAGATGATTTATAAGGTGAGGAGGCCCGAGCTCGCTCTTCCATCTCCTACTTATTTTATATCATCCCTATGATCCTAATTTCTTCCTCTTCTCTGATCCATACACTATGACCTCATGGCCACATGGCAGCAGCCTAGTTTAGGGCCACTGCCCCTCCATGTAATTGCACATTTAAACTAGGGGATCAACTCACAAGGCGCTGCCTTTTTCTGCCAGTAAATCTATTCTGAATTAAACCCCAATGGTGCATATTAATTTAAATATATCGGCATTATGCTGAAAATTAGCCCTAATTATCATGCAATTTTATGGTTGAGTCAATCATCTCCTTTCTAAGTTAGTGTTTTTCTCTCCCTAGATGTGTCATAAATATGAATCTCAAAGATGCTTGCAGCCAAATTAGTTATTAGTATCAATTTATTCCCAACCTTCTGTCATTCTCACACTTTCTGCATAATGAAGCTGTCAACAGGAAGGTCTGTGATGGGTAAAAAGAAAGAAATAGCATATACCGGAAAACCTCAGAGGGATATATTTCCCTGTAAATATGCAGTCCCGGGCTCGTAGTTTCTTTTTAAATACTATGAAGAATGATATAATAACGTTTGCTTTTAAATCCAATGAGGAGAGAAAATTTAAGAGTCCCTTTTCGTCAAAGCCGACAATACGGATGTTGCGCTTTTTAATAATTCATATTATCAACGATTGCCTAATGCATGAAATGAGAAGGATCAGTGTGTTAATTGATTGAGGAGTCGTTCATTTACATGATAATGTGCTGGAGAAAAATACAGCCCCCTGTGACAGATGATGGATGATGATAAGCAAGTCAATTGGCGGGTAATTGCTGGTGAAGGCTTCACAGTCTGTAAGAGATTTGCAAGATTTGCAACACATGGACGCTTTGGCAGTTCAAGTCAGGTGACATGAAAGAAAACTGCACCCCCCGCCCCCCCAAAAAATGGTTCACAATGTTTGACATAGGCGAAAAATATTATTTAAAAACAGTGCTGCAACGATTCATCGATTAACTTGAGTATTCGATTAGAAAAAAATATTCAAATTAAATTTTGTTGCTTCGAGTATTTGTTTAATTAAAGTGGCATTGTAATGGTTTATTTTGTGGATACACTGCCCTCTGGTCTGCCTCTTTTCACATGGCTGAATACAACTGCTCCCTGTTAAGACCAACGTAAGCTTTTGTTTGAGCTAATGTTTTTTAATGCATTCATAATTTAGTTTATTGGTATATTTAACACCAGAAGTTCCAGAGAATTCTGGTACTCCTACTAATCCCAAGCAATGGCCGATATGGCCTTTCCCCCGGAAAACCCAGAGGTGGTCAAAATGACCCAAGTGCTTTAGAACTGGCAAGTCGTTGTCCGACAGACAACTGCTGTTCATATGGAAATGCAACCGCTACACATACATTAACTTCAGACACAATGACCACAATTAATGCTCAATGCCCCTCATTCAACCCTTCTAAACCACAGGTGTCAAACCGATTCCAGAAAGGGCCAAGTGGCTGCAGGTTTGCTTTCCAACCAATGAAGAGGACACCTTTTCACCAATTAGACTTTTTACATGTGTAATCAATTAAACTTTGTCAGGTGCTGCTTGTTTCAGCAGGAAGTTCATTGGTTAAACTCTCTGCGTTGTATCGGTTGGAACAAAATCCAGCACCCACTTGGCCCTTTCTGGAATCGGTTTGACACCTGTGTTCTAAACTATAGACACAATTCCTGCTGTTCAAATTGCAGTTCGAAGACACTTTTATTCCCCTTCAAAACAATGTACACATTTGGGCCATTTTTTTCTGTCGTTGTGTGTGGAGTATTGGAGAAGTGAGTTAAAAAATATGTAAAAAGTGTCAAACGTCATGAATAAATGTAATTAAATAAATGTAGCTTGACTTGAACTGACACAAACATTTGGGCCGCAAAGCAACACGATGTACAGTATGTCTAGTGGTTGTTTTTACATATGAATGGTTGCTGTCTGTCGGACAACGACTTGCTAGTTGAAAATCACTTCTGGGGGTTTTTTCGGAGGAGAGGCCAAATCGACCGTTGCTTGTGAATATTGGGAGTATTTGTCTTGGAAAAGGCCGAGTCTGCTGGGTTTTCTAGTGTTAAATATATAGTATATTATATATACAGTTGTACTCAAAAGTTTACATACACTTGTGAAGAACATAATGTCATGGCTCTCTTGAGTTTCCAGTAATTTCTACAACTCTGATTTTTCTCTGATAAAGTGATTGGAACAGATACTTTGTCACAAAAAACAGTCATGAAGTTTGGTTCTTTTATGACTTTATTATGGGTGAACAGAAAAAAGTGATCAAATCTGCTGGGTCAAAAATATACATACAGCAGCGCTAATATTTGGTAACATGTCCCTTGGCCATTTTCACTTCAATTAGGCGCTTTTGGTAGCCATCCACAAGCTTCTGGCAAGCTTCTGGTTGAATCTTTCACCACTCCTCTTGACAGAATTGGTGCAGTTCCGTTAAATTTGATGGCTTTCTGACATGGACTTGTTTCTTCAGCATTGTCCACAAGTTCTCAATGGGGTTTAAGTCAGGACTTTGGGAAGGCCATTCGAAAACCTTAATTCTAGCCCAATTTTAGCCATTTCATTACCACTTTTGATGTGTGTTTGGGGTCATTGTCCTGTTGGAACACCCAACTGCGCCCAAGACCCAATCTTCGAGCTGATGACGTTAGGTTATCTTGAAGAATTTGAAGGTAATCCTCCTTCTTCATTATCCCATTTACTCTCTGTAAAGCACCAGTTCCATTGGCAGCAAAACAGCCCCACAGCATAATACTACCACCACCGTGCTTGACGGTAGGCATGGTGTACTTGGGGTTAAAGGCCTCACCTTTTCTCCTCCAAACATATTGCTGGGCATTGTGGCCAAACAGCTCGATTTTTGTTTCGTCTGACCACAGAACTTTCCTCCAGAAGGTCTTATCTTTGTCCATGTCATCAGCAGCAAACTTCAGTCGAGCCTTAAGGTGCCGCTTTTGGAGCAAGGGCTTCCTTCTTGCACGGCAGCCTCTCAGTCCATGGAGATGCAAAACACGCTTGACTGTGGACACTGACACCTGTATTCCAGCAGCTTCTAATTCTTGGCAGATCTGCTTTTTGGTGATTCTCGTTTGAATCTTCACCCTCCTGACCAATTTTCTCTCAGCAGCAGGTGATAGCTTGCGTTTTCTTCCTGATCGTGGCAGTGACAAAACAGTGCCATGCACTTTATACTTACAAACAATTGTTTGCACTGTTGCTCTTGGGACCTGCAGCTGCTTTGAAATGGCTCCAAGTGACTTTCCTGACTTGTTCAAGTCAATGATTCGCTTTTTTAGATCCATGTATGTATATTTTTGACCCAGCAGATTTGATCACTTTTTCTGTTAACCCATAATATAGTCATAAAAGAACCAAACTTCATGAATGTTTTTTTGTGACAAAGAAGTATCTGTTCCAATCACTCTATCAGAGAAAAATCAGAGTTGTCGAAATAACTGGAAACTCAAGAGAGCCATGACATTATGTTCTTCACAAGTGTATGTAAACTTTTGACCACAACTGTAAGTATATTAAGACCATTGTGAAAAAAACTTTAGCATTTTATAGCATTTAAGCTAGCAGACTTTTTATATGTAAGTTAGCCAATTGTTCTTTTGTTGTACATAGATCCTCATTAAAAAAGAAAAAAAAAATTAAACTGAGGCTCAGCTCAGGTATTTGAATTTTTCATGTTCCTTATCCGATTACTTGATTATTCGAACTAACTAGTCCATTGATTAATCGACTACAAAAATGTTTGATAGCTGCAGCCCTATTTAAAAATTTGGTCATTTCTGACTTTTAACATCTTGCGAAAAATCTTGCAAAAAAAAAAAAAAAAAAAAAAAATCACAAAACTAGCAATATGACTTTTTAAAAGGTGTCACATTTTTTTTTTTTTTTTAAATAAAAAGAACCATAAGGTTACCACTAAAATCGTCCAATAGAATAGAACCTGTGTTTCTACCAAAAAGTTCTATTTTGGTTTCATCTGACCATAACACATTCTTCAAGTTCTCTTCTGGATTATCCAAATGCTCTCTAGCAAACCGCAGACGGGCCTGGACGTGTACTTACTGGCTTGAGCAGGGGGACACGTCTGGCAGTGCAGGATTTGAGTCCCTGGTGGCGCGTTGTGTTACTGATAGTAGCCTTTATTACTGTGGTCGCAGCTCTCTGTAGGTCATTCACTAGGTCCCCCCATGTGATTCTGGGATTTTTGCTCACCGTTCTTGTTATCATTTTGACACCACGGGGTGAGATCGAGGGAGATTATCAGTGGTCTTGTATGTCTTCCATTTTCTAATAATTGCTCCCACAGTTGATTTCTTTATACCAAGCGTTTTACCTATTGCAGATTCAGTCTTCCCAGCCTGGTGAAGGTCTACAATTTTGTCTCTGGTGTCCTTCAACAGCTCTTTGTTCTTGGCCGTAGTGGAGTTTGGAGGGTGACTTACTGAGGTTGTGGACAGGTGTCTTTTATACCGATAATGAGTTAAAACAGGTGCCATTAATACAGGTAACGAGTGGAGGCTCATTAGACCTCGTTAGAAGAAGTTAGACCTCTTTGACAGCCAGAAATCTTGCTTGTTTGTAGGTGACCAAATACTTATTTTCCACTCTAATTTGGAAATAAATTCTTTAAAAATCAAACAATGTGATTTTCTGTTTTTTTTTTTCCACATTCGGTCTCTCATGGTTGTGGTTTACCCATTTTGACAATTACAGGCCTCTCTAATCTTTTCAAGAAGGAGAACTTGCAAAATTGGTGGTTGACTAAATACTTATTTGCCCCACTGTATTTTTCCTTACAATGGAATTATTCTACATTTATTTCCCTGCACTTGCTCTATAAAAGTAACATATACTGACCACCACAATGTTTTCTATTCATTTCTTTTAGTGTTTCTGAATGCCAAAGAGTTGCACTTTTGAACTAATTCATTTTTTTTTGTTTGGAGTTTGTTCTACATAATAAAATGTCTCAGTGAGTGCTCGCCCGAGTCTGGTGATTCCATACTTTTTGCTAGGGGTTGTATATTGTAGCTTAAAAAAAAAAAAAAAAAAATCCCGAAACTAAACAGCGAAACACCAACAAAGGCTCAGCAGCCGGGCTTTCAACAGTGATGCAAAACTTGAGTTTTGCACACAGCAGGTAATTAAGAAAACAAATGAGTGGAACAGCGGGCTGTTTTTTTCCATTGAATTTCAAGCCTTTTTAGTAAGCAGACAAACAAAGTGGGAATTTACAAGTACAATACGCTGTACACTGAATGTAAATGAGCAGCGGAGACGATCCGCGCTAAGAACAGGGGCCGTCGCTCATCCGGTAGAAGACGAGCCGTCGTCATTAAGCTTGCTGACACATGGCGAACTCCCGCAGCGAGGGAGGTAGCAATCGAATCAGGCGGGAGAAGAGCGAGTCGTACACTTCGCCCTCCTACCGGAGCGTCGAGGTCAACCTCAACTGTACGGCAGTGCCACTGTAGGTCCTAGCTTCTCCTTTCAAACTGTACAATGAGAACATTCAATGCTCTAACCATTTTGATTGTCTGGCAAGAACATGTTGCTTGCTGTGATTATCATTGCGGCACCGGTGACAATAAAGCTTGCAAATGTTTTTATTATTTGAAATATTTTTCTCCACCATGCTTGGATTGCGCTCAGCCTAAAACATGGACACATGACGGTCAGTGTATGTTCAGGGACTGTTGTCTAACAAAGATAAACAAATCAAGAGAGTTTAGAAACACTTTTTGAACACTGCTGTGTGCCTTGTTTGTTTTTGGAGCTTGTGAGTGACATAGAAAATTTGATTTGCAAGTCTTATACACCCGTGAGTCGCTTGTTTTTGGTGGGGGAGATGAGCACCGTGCCAGCGCAGCATCAAATGTGCCTGCTGGAGTCCACTCAAACGGATGAAATAATCTGCATGTTTTCACAAGCTCAACGCGTGTTGATTGGCAAATACTTTGCTTGACTTATTCAGCGATGTTTGCTTCTCAACACCGAAAAAAGCTGATTTTTGCTGTTTGTTGTGGCGCAAACAAAGTACAGTGTAGCTTTGTGAGAGCGTAAACATGTATTTCAACAAGGCTATTTTCACTCATTGGCTATGTAGTTTAATCATAATTTTGGAGGATTTTCAATTAAATCCAAGGGCGTAGGTTTGGTCTCAATATTTGTAGGGATGATATAACAGTATAACCTGCACGTACACTTTTTGCTGGGGACGAGACATTAATAAGACCAAATATTTTGGTGAATGGGGGTCAGGGCTACACTTCTCACCAATATGAACCTAATTAATTGATAGGCTTAATGATTAATGCAAAATAAATCTGTATTGACCTATACTAACTTTCACACTGCAAATTTATAACGTCTTAATCTGATTTTTTTTTTTTGTTTTTTTGTTAAATCAAGTCAAATAATTTCCTCCATCTTGTTTTGAGTGTTAAAGGCTAGTTGACAGATTAATGTGTCAGATTCTTCCACTTACTTTAAGTAAATATGACTATTTATTCTAGTGCTGCAACAATTAATCGATTAACTCGAGTATTCGATTAGAAAAAAAAAATATTCAAATTAAATTTTGTTGCTTCGAATATTCATTTAATTAATGGTTTATTTTCGAAAGTTTGCATTTCGTTTTATTGATTAGGGTGGATAAATTGCCCTCTCTGATCTGCCTCATTTCATATAGCTGAATCCAACTGCTCCCTGTTTAGACCAACATAAGTTTTATTTGAGCTAATGTTTCTTAATGCATTCGTAAATTAGTTTATAGGTATATTTAGCCGTTTTTTTTTTTTTTTTTTTTTTTTTTTTTTTTGTGGGAATGTGTGTCTGAACCATTTGTTAAGAGCATTGTAAAAAAAAAAAAAAAAAAAAAAAAAAAAAACTTAGCATTTTGTAGCATTTAAGCTAGCGGACTTTTTAAATGTAAGTTAGGCAATTGTTCTTTTGTTCCACATAGATCATCATTTATTTATCTTTTTATACCGTTTGAGGCTCAGCTCAGGTATTTTTTTTTTCATGTTCCTTATCCAATTACTCGATTATTCAAACTAACTAGTTCATCGATTAATCAACTACTAAAATAATCGATAGCTGCAGCCCTAATTTATTCGTCTTGAGCCCATACATCTACAAGTTGGTCATTTTTCACCTAAATCAAGAAAAATTGCTTTCAAATAATGTTTTGAACAATATTTTTGCATTAAGGACATTTCTGACAAACAAGTTTTTCTTTTAAGATTACATATACAAACTTTTTGCTTAAAATAACTCTGTTAATCTTATTTTCAGCTAACTGTTTTTTTATTATGTCAAGAAATCTAAGTGAGTAAAATTGAATTGAAGCACTGTGGCAGATGCAAAATTAGTGGTGTGTTCCTCACCTCCACAACATTGACGTCTTTTTACATGACTTACAGTGGCTGCTGCTGGCGGGAAAAAAACTTCTATCCCTCGTCTCCGAAGGGGGCGGGTCAAATTCTTCCACTTTAAGTAAATATTACTATTTATTCGTATTGAGCCCATACATCTAAAAGTTGGTCATTTTTCACCTAAATCAAGAAAAATTGCTTTCAAATAATGTTTTGAACAATATTCTTGCATTAAGAACATTTCTGACGAACAAGTTTTTCTTTCAAGATTAAATATACAAACTTTTTGCTTACAAGAAGTCTGTTAATCTTATTTTCAGCTAGCTGTTTTTATTATGTCAAGAAATCTGAGTAAAATTGACTTGAATCACTGTGGCAGATGCAAAATTAGTGGTGTGTTCGCGTCTCCACAACATTGACGTCTTTTTACATGACTTACAGTGGCTGCTGCTGCTGGCAGGAATAAAACTTGTCTTCAAAAGGGGCGGGGGGTGGCATATTGTATTTCTGTCGGGCTGTGAATGCGTGTGTGTGTGTGTGTGTGGGGGGGGGGGTCGATGTCATGAGCCAATCAAACGTGCGTGTGAGGGAAAAAAATGGACTGGCACATTCAGCGAGTGAAAAGGGGTCAATGTAAGTCTGAACATAATGAAAGTACTGTAATTCACTTAATAGTGGTAGGATCAATTCTATCCTCACAACTTATAGGAAGACAATCTAAATGACCTATATAACTAAAGTCATAATGCAAATAAGGTTGCTTAAAAGTTGGTCGGGATAATTTCAGCATCCTGAAAAGTTGGTAGTGTTATGTCCCCACCGTCCCTATGCAAACCTATGCCCTTGATTAAATCTGATGGCTTTGTGGAATTTGGAAAGAGAAAATGATGTCAAATGTTTCATCAAACGAGGAAATTTGAAGTACAATAGGCGATTATGTGATCATCCGTTTATTATTAAGTACCTGCCCACTCATGTTAGGAGAGCTGACTGAGTCACAACGTGGCTACATTGATGTGGAAAGTATTGTGTCAGCTATTAGAATCAGATGAGTTTCTAAATAGCCTTTAATTTCTTTGGGCAGAAAACCCTCAGTTGTGTTTGAAGTTCGAGCACACATTTGGGGCAATTTCGTGAACAGTAGCTTTGCTTCTCAGGGAATTTCTAAGTTTAAAGACAGCTGGCTGCTGCTATGCCATGCAAATACAGGATACCATCATTTTCTATAAGCCACCAACCATCAAATTTGTTACAAAAACGACATTTGTTTTTTGTTTACACCAAAAGATAATAACCGGTATAGGGCTGGGCGATATGGCCTAAAGTATGTATCACGGTAAATTGAGCAGATTTACCTCGATAACCATAAATGACAATAAATTCGCCCAAGCGGACTCTTATATAATTTGAAAATCTGAATCAATCAATATAAATTAAATGTTTCTCGTTGGTTTATTTAGCAGATTTCAATTCAACATATTTAAACGATTGTACCAGCAATCTAAACATTAAGTATGTAAAAAAATTCTTGTAAACCATAAGAATTCAAGTATGAACATTTATAACAGCTTGTATGATATGAACAACTTACAACATTATAAAAAACGACGACTGTGCAAACATGTCATTGTAAACAAATAAATGGCTTACAGTTTGAAAACACTTCAAACATACGACTGCTGGCTGCTGTGACATAATTACTCAACACCAGTTTTTACTTCAACGTTTCAGGTTTTTTTACCCAGAGCATTTTTCAATACATGCATGCACACATGCACCCCCCACACAGACACACACACACACACATTAAAGCGGAATTGCTCTTTTGCCAATGAAACATTTAATATTTTATCATGGCAGTAATGACACAGAATGAAGCAAGCACATACAGAAAAATAGCTGTGGCCATTAAACGGTCATCATATAGGTTTCACTATTGCATTATAATTTATGCTGAATGTTTTACCCTCATAAGAGATATCGAAGAAATCACACACATACACACACATATACAAAATAACGTGACATACTCATTGCTAGATGCAGTGCGTACCCAATCCACTCATTAAGTTCAGCCGTTTTGACAAGGTTTGAGCTGCTATCCGACTCCATCACGTTCATTTTATAGAATTAACCAGTGGCCTGGCTACCAGTAGAAAGCACCCTCTTCTGAAAACGTGAGAACCAGGGAGGAAAGCGGGTGAAAGCCCGTTTGGAGGCCGCCAAGAGTCTACTTAATGTTGGGTGAAAGTTTGGCGAAGCTCCATTGAGCCTGACTCCATCACGTTAGCTTGTAGCGTTAGCTGTTAGCGTTAGCCTACCGGGCTTCTGTTTGAGTTCCTGACGTGACTTCATACGTAAGCACAATGACTGCTTTCTTAAAGGGGAATGAACATAGCTGAACAACACAGAGTCAAAGCGGAATGAAAAGACTATATTTTCTTTTTTTATTAAATTAACGAATTTACCGATTTGGTCAAAATTACGTCGGTCATCGCAAAGAATTTCGGTAACGGTAAATGTTCAGTACACTGCCCGGCTCTAAACCAGTAACACTTTATTTGACAGCGTAATCATACGACTGTCATAAGACCAAATGAACCACCATGAAGCTTTGAACCAATTGGCTGCAAAGCTTCATTGCTTCAAGAAGCCTCATTTGGCCATCACTGCTCCCTTGGCGGAGACAGTCAACCTCTGCTACCACCTGCTGTCAACACTGTTGTTGTCCAACAGGCCTCCTAGCATGCATTGCGGCGCTAAAGATGTAAATAACAATCAACAACAACAATTTGTGTTCTGTGCTAATTATTTTTCCAGTTACTGTTTCTGTTGTTTCATTAGTTAATAGTTATGGTATTTGGTAACACTTTATTTGACAGTGGCGCCATAAGTATCATTATAATGACATGACACTGCCATGAGCATTAATGAATGCTTATGACAGATGCCATTTTGTGTCATCCAGCAAATTATTTCGCTTTCGAATGGATGTAAAACATCTGAGCTGGACATAAATGGAGTTAGTGACATACACTAATGCCGGATGACACTTAATGACATCTGTAGCAAAGGAGCTGATACTGCCTGCAGCAAAACTGTCCCTCTGTCCAATGACACTGTCGTTTTTGTTTTATGAATTTTTGTTTTTTCAGTAAAATTGTTTGGTTGTTGTTTTGTCCACATGAGTTAATGTTGCTAATCAATTTGAATTTATTATTATTTATTTATTTTATTAAATTAAAAAAAAAAAAAAAACACCATAAAACGTAAACAAAATGTACCTTAAGTTCCTTTTTTTTAGTTTGGATGTAACTTTTTTTTTCAATTCAGGCAAATTGATTTGCTTTAAGTCTTTTCTGTTACAAACAAAACAATGTTAATAAAGCCATACTTTATTTATTGTAAGTTGATTTATATCACTTTTTTCTCTAATATTAAAAAGGACACAATGTTATGCAGAGGTGTACTTATAATAATACTAATTTTATTTTATTAGCCTATTAGCCTCTTGCTTGAGGGTGTCAATGATGGCCTTCTGGACAGCAGTTTGGTCAGCAGTCTTGCCCATGATCGCGGTTTTGAGTAATGAACCAGGCTGGGCGTTTTTAAAAGCCTCAGGAATCTTTCGCAGGGTTTTTTAGTTAATTCGTTGATTCACATGATTAGGTTAGTAGCTTCTTTAGAGTACCTTTTCATGATATGCTAATTTTTTGAGACAAGGATTTTTGTTTTTTCTTGACTTTTTTGCCAAAATCATCAATATTAAAACAATAAAAGGCTTGATCTACTTCAGTTGTGTGTAATGAATCTAAAATATATGAAAGTCTAATGTTTATCGGTACATTACAGAAAATAATGAACTTTATCACAATATGCTAATTTTTTGAGAAGGAGTAGTCTAGTCAAGTCTAGTCTGCTCCACACGGGTGATACAGACTTCCACCTGGAAGCAAGAACACACCGAAACCCAGTCTAAATGAGAGGAATCTTAACATCTCACTAAATGTGTCACACAACCCCCTGCCCCGTGTCACCAGTTTCATGCTCAGAGAAATCCAATCTATCATAATTACATGGCCGTCTGCCCATATTGATCACGTGCTGGTCAGGCAAGACTCACAGTGAGAGAGGTAAGATTAAAATAGATGTGCAAGTAGCAGGCGCGAGCTGAGGGACTTTGACTCCACTTTGGCCGAACAGCTCTGTCTACAAGGCTTTTAAGTGTCATTTTGACAGATGTCTCCCCCTTGCACTATCCCTCGCGCACACACGTATTTCCTTGCTATATAAAACCCGATACGCACTTTAGGTCTAGCACATATGTATTGTAGGAATATATTTGGTGCAAACATGACTCGGGTTCAGTGCTATGCTGCCTCACTCTACCGTATACAAACCAAAGCTGCTGGCACAAATGCGTGAAAATGGTCTATCAGCCAAGTGTGTGGTTGTAGTGATTTATATATTGCAGCACAGCTGCTAAGATAGGGAAATGTATTGTATGCAGGAAATGTCATTATTCCAGACTAGCCCACTGCTTGCTCCTTTTAGTGTGTGCGCGTTAGCCACCAGGGGACAGTATAATAGAGACATTCAGTCACAAATGAAGGAGATTTTCTTAATTGTGATGCCGTAATCATAGGCGGAGTTTGACTTTTGGGGCATCGGGGGGCACAAGATGTTGATGACCCCGAAACGCAGTGTCAGCATTAAAATTAACTAACAGGAATATTTATAATAATAAGTTGACGATGAGCGTTTTTTGTTTCCCATCGTTCTTGAGGGGAATTCTAAATCAGGCTGATTTGGCTATACTTTTCGCCAAGATCGTCATCCATTGAATTTGGTACGCCCGCTGATGTCCTGTTAATGTAGTTACCCCAGTCAAAAAATTTTATCCCCTGGGCGGCGCCATATGGAGGTAGATTTAGGTCTTTATTTTTCAATCAAAAAAAAAAAATGTGTTTGAATGTAAAAATACATTTGAAACTCAAAAATCTAAAAAAAAAATGCATGTGAAAGCTATTTTTCTTTGATTATTTCTTAATTTTTGATTGAAGCAACTTTTTGATTGAAGTAATGTTGATTTGTGTTTGGGCCACATTTTGGCTAGGACATTTTTATCTTCGTTATTCAGTCAAAAAATAAGTTGCTTCAAAAAATATATATATATAGATTTTAGAAAAGAAAAATCACTTCAATCAAAAAGAGAAACATTTCAATCATAGAAAAAAGTTTTTGAATGCGAAAAAATATTTGAGATTGAAAAATTTGTATTTAAACACTTAATATTTCATTGAAAAAGTTTTCTTCGATTGAAGCAATCCTTTGTGTGTTTGGGTCGTATTATGATTAGGACATTTGTGTCTAAGTCATTCAATTCCCCAAAAAATTGCTTCAAAAAAATATTTTCAATCAAAGAAAAAAAATCATTTTTAAAAATATTTTTTCTCTAATTTATATATATATATATATATATATATATATATATATATATATATATATATATATATATATATATACATATTAATCATATGCAAAGCAGATGACCGTCTAAGGTGCTCGAAAAATAATTTTGACTCATTATAAAAATGTTTTTTTTTTTGTTCATGTCATTCATTTTTGTTGCAGTAGTTTTGCTATACAACTTATATACATATATATATATATATATAGGAGTCAATTACAAGCAATGACACTTTTCGGGCACCAGGGGGACCTGCCCCCCCTTAAAATCCGCTTATGGCTGTAATATTAGTATTATGTACTATGTGTTTGTACCGAGAGCGTAGGTTTGGTCTCAACCTTTATAGTAAAGGTATAACAGCATAACCTGCATGTACACTTTTTGCTGTGGACGAAACATTCATAAGACCAGATTGAACGAGGTCAGGGCTACATTTCTCATTAAATCTTTATTGACTCATACAATTGGTTCAGGTGATACAACGTTCGATTCAAACGTTTGATTTCAAAAACTACTAAGAGAGCATTTTGAAGTGCAAATTCAAATTGAAATTCTTATTTTTTGAATGAATAAAAAAGACTAAAATGTCCTAGCCAAAATGCGGCCCAGACACAAATTAACATTACTTCAATCAATCAAAAAAAAAAAAAATAAATAAAAAAAAATCAAAGTTTCAAATTTATTTTTGCATTCAAACACATTTTGTTTTGATTGAAGTGGCTTTTTTTTTTAATTGAAAATATATATTTGGATTGAAGCAACATTTTTTTTTTTTTTTTAATTGAATCAACTTTTTTTGGATTGAATAATAAAGACACAAATCTACCTCCATATGGTTCCGCCCAGGGGATACAATTTTTGACTGGGGTAACTACATTGGCACGAAACCGGCGGGCGTAGCATATTCAATGAATGACGATCTTGGCGAAAAATATTGCCTATGCAGCCTGATTTAGATTTCCCCTCAAGAATGATGGGAAACAAAAAATGCTCATTGTCAGCTTATTATTATTACTTATTATTGTAAATTTTCTTGTGCCCGCCCCTGCTCCAAAAGTCAAACTCCGCCTATGCTTAAAGGGTACATATTATGGAAAATTTTTTCAATGGCGTACCGCACGCATGCTATTTTTAGACCATGACGTCGCATCGTAAAGCGGAAGTAAAGCCGAAGTGGGACATTATAGACCCGCCCTCGCATAGAAACAACGTAATTTGTGCTACTTTTCGCCGGTAATCTTTCAAAAACGAACATGCCGATCACGCATTGCTTTTTTGGAACTTGTAGAAATTACTGTAAACATTATGACACATGAAGGATTTTTTCTTCATACGTTTCCGGAAACCTTCAACTCGGGGGAAAAAATGTGAAGACCGAATCAACTTGCGCGGACTTTAACACCAGCTCGGTGAATCCATTCATTTTTCATATGCAGTAAACATTTTGTTGGGTTGGCATGGTCTTTCAGAGGACAAAGAGGTAAGCCATTTTTATATTTTTAACTTATTTTTTTTAGCGTAACGTTGTGCCGTACTGCTTCTGTCTGACAATGAATGACCTGAAAAGAATTACAGTGGTATCTGACTGCCACTGTTACCTTTTCTGTTGTCAAAAAAAAACAACTTTAGTAAGGGGGAAGTGTAAATAAATTATAGATTTAAGATATGTTATCAATGAAAAAATGAAACATGTTCGTTGGCTGTCACTGAGTAGCATTTGCGATCGCTACACAAAGCTAACTAAATTACCCCCAAGAATGGTCAGAGACGTAGGACAACCAGAGGATATATAAGAAAGACAGGGCTGATGGTAAAGGATAGCTTGTTGAAACAGGAGAATATGCTTTATCAGTCGCGTCGATATAAAAGCTAAGGCTATGCTTAGGTCGGCTCGCTTTTTTCGTCTTTTTCAGCCTTCGACACTTAACACTAGAAAACCCAGCAGAGGCAGACTTGGCCTTTCCCAAGACAAACACTCCTAATATTCCCTAGCAATGGCCGATTTGGTCTCTCCTCCATGACTCATGTGATAGTTTGTCTCAGTTCATGTCAAGCTACATTTAATTACATTTATTAATTGTGTCTATAGTTTAGAAGGACTGAATCAGGGACATGGAGTATGGATTGTGGTCATTGGGTCTGAAGTCAATGTATGCGGTTGCATTTCCATATGAACGGCTGTTGTCTGTCCGACAACGACTTGCCAATTCAAAAGCACTTGAGTCATTTTGGCCACCTCTCGGTTTTCTGGGGGAGAGGCCATATCGGCCATTGTTTGGGACTAATAGGAGAATTCTCTGGGACTTCTCTTTAACTGATCATTTTTATGTTCTTCCACATCTTTGCCAGTGAATTTGGCACCAGGCACATCATTTTCGGAGAGAATTGGTAGGTTTAGCTCTGTAAACATCTCCTTTCATTTCCATTCATTTCCTATTAGGGACAAACGGTGGCTTGTCTCTACTTAGCAACAGTAGCTAATGTCATAAATATTCATGAGCGGAAGTGACGTGTTGCTTGCGGTACGCCATTGTCTGTATAATAAAAATGTATTGCTTGTCTCTCAGTTTCCTAAAAACTAGTAAGACTAGTCAGTCTTTTTGACAGCCACGTTACTTTTAAGAAACTCACAGGCAGTCTACAAAAAAGTAGATATAGACAAGGCTAAAGGGATAGTTTCAGAGTTGACAGTGAGAAATTGTGTGTGTGTGGTAAAAGAGAAAGACACCAATGACTCAGTTACCCATATAATGTTGAATATAGCAGAGAACATAGCAAAATTGACTCTCAGTGTCTGTGTCGCTCCCTTGGGTGTAAATGTGTTGACACGAGAACAAGGAGTCTGCCAACAGCCAGCTGGCCGATTCCAGCCACATCATTACACTTGGCTTTAACCTCAGCAGTAGGATGATAGCTACGGTAGACAAGGTGTAAATACGGTAGGTATATGCGAACATAAAGGCCCTGGCAGCAGCGGATAGGCTGAAAGACTACAGAAAAGACAGGAACGAATAAGTTGTCTTTTCCCATTTTTTGTGTTCGCCTTGCTGCAGACAGTTTTTTTTTTTTTTTTTTTTTTGGTTACACGCACAAGCACACTGACAGAGAGCCTCTTATTGTGTGTAAGTGCACTGAAGAAAAGGAAAAAAGTTCAAAAATAAATAGCTTCTGAAGTGCATATCGAAATTTAAAAATGTGAAATGGACTGCAAAACATTTTTTAGGGTATTCAATTTTTTTCTTTTTAAACACCGGGCCGGAGACCGGTACTGGTCCATGGCCGTATGCTACCGGGCCGCACAGAATTAATAAATAAAATTTGTTAAAGACTGTATGCTGGCCTGTGCCTTTTGACACAGCAATCGGTCTGCCTACTCTATTGACTAGTCCGAGATATGTTGACGTTGCCCTCTAATGGTGGCCGTCATTACTGTGGTGTTTACACACCTCTAGGGGTCCAGCTATTGAATATTTTAGTAGTCGATTAATCGATGGACTAGTTAGTTCGAATAATCGAGTAATCGGAAAAGGAATACTAAAAATGAAAATAGATGAGCTGAGCCTCAAACGGTATTTTTTTTTTTAAAAATGAGGATCTATGTACAAGAAAAAAACAATTGGCTAATGTACATAGAAAAAATCCGCTGGCTTAAACGCTATAAAATGCTTAAATTTTTTTTTTTTTTTTTTTTTTTTACAATGCTCTTAACAAATAGTTCAGACACATATTCCCACAAAAAACGGTATAATCAACCTATAAAATAAATTATGAATGCATTAAAAAACAGTAGCTCAAACAAAAACTTAGCTTACGTTGGTCTTAACAGGGAGCAGTTGGATTAAGCCATGTGAAAGGAAGCAGACCAGAGGGCAGTGTATCCACTCTAATCAATAAAATAAATGCAAACACTTTCAAAATAAACTATTAGCACGCCACTTTAATGAAACGAATACTCGAAGCAACAAAATTTAATTTGAATATTTTTTCTCTAATCGAATACTCGAGTTAATCGATTGATCGTTGCAGCACTATACTCCTCAGTAGCAGCCCAGCATCAGTCAATGTATACAGTAATGTTACCTGCCTCTGTCTGCCTACTCTAGTGACGTTGCCTCTAGATGTTGCCCTCTAGAGGTGACCACCGTTACTGGGGTGTTTACACACCTCAGTAGCAGCCCAGCATCAGTCAATGTAGACAGTAAGCCTGAACAATATATCGTTTAAACATCGCCATCGCGATCTGCGCGTGCGCGATAGTCCCATCCCAAGCATGTGCGAGTTTTTATTTTTTTCAATCCACATACGCCTTCCTTTCTGCTCTGCGCACAGCCTCACACCCTCCCCCTCCCAGCCCTTTGTTCCTTACAGTCACTGCAGCACTTGCTTATTAAAGTTAACGATGCTCGTTGTCTTTGATCTTGCCAAAGAACCGGACTTCAAAGCGGAGCAATGTGTCAATCATCGTTTAACTTGTTAGACAGTTTCTGCAAGGAAGCCGCGCTGGAATGAATGTGTGTGTGTGGAGACGTTGGAGACGTTGTATATAAAATAAATGCCAGAAGTGATCATGAGGAGTTGGAAATTTCTACATGTCACTCCAAGAGTCACAGCTAAGGTAGATAAACAGAAGCATTTAATAAAGCCAAGCCTTTTTCTACGACAGTACTTTATTCTTGTTTGAAAATGATTTGGCTGGACAGTTATGTTTAAAACTGATCATAATTATGACATTTGAAGTGCTTGAAAGCCATTTATTTATATACATTTTTAAAATCACTTTGGGAGAAAAAGTGAGAAAAAAAACATGTGTTATATGGATCTCTTTCCATTGCTAAATCTGAAGAAGTATATTGAGCACAAAAAACACACAAAAAAAAAAAAAAAAATTGGGGGTGGGTTTTCACTTATCGCGGCGGGTTCTGGTCCCCATTAACCGCGAAAAACGAGGGATCACTGTACAGTGTGGTGATGGTGAGTCTTCCAAAGTCTTTCCAAACAGTAATTCATGTCATCCAGTGAAAATTTCTTTAAAAAAATAAAAAAAATTTAATGCATGCATGTGCACCCTCACTCCACATGCATTTCTCAGCGCATGTGACTAGAGACCAAACAAGGAAGTAACTATGAGCGGTTACCATGGAAACGAACCTGTAGTGGGAAGCCTTCTAACATTTTCTTTACAAAATGCTCTTCGTACCTGACAACAAACAACTTTGTTCATTCTACATACATTATGAGGCAATAACAATATATTAACACACAGACACGAAGGAAACTAACTTTAATCAGATTACTGGTTTGGTAAAATGAACGCTCGTTACTGAAAGAAAGTAATCAGATTACAATCATGCGTTACTGAGTCACAACATGAGTCGTCATGAAGTAAGGGTGATTTTAAGATCGAGATCGTATACTCAAAAAAAAAAAAAAAAAAACCATTGCTGAGGGATTTATTTTTATAATGTAATTGTAAATTCGTATAATCGCAAATGTCATTTGAACAGGGGGTGTGCAGACTTTTTATATCCCCTCGAGCACACCCGACCACTAAACTTGTTACCAATGACCCAGCAAAAGTGTGATTATAGGTTTTTTTGTTTGTGAAGGGCAAAAATGAAGGTGGCTGCAGCCTACCCCACCTTCTAGCAAAGAGTGTGACACAACCGGCGAAGGACGTTTGCTGCCGTTTCAAATGCATTGTGCTGTACTGTATATTTTTTTATTTGGGTCAATATTTCCCGGACGGCCTGTTTTCTTCTGAGTTCTCCTTTTCTCCTTCACACAATATGTCTCACTCACACAGTAACGCGATGACAACTATGCTTCATTTAACACCAGATAATAAGGTCACGATACAAGGTTGTAGTCAAAGGTATGTCAATACAGCAGCTGCAGTGCACATTTATCGGTTTAAAATTAATATAGGTATGAATGAAACTGAGTCAAAACATGGCATCTGGTGTTAACTGACCTCATGGGTTAGCGTTTGAATTATATAAAACTACATACTTCCTAGGGGTGGGCTAACAATAACGAGGAACTCACGATATGGTGATATAACAACTATCGATACATGGGTCAGGATATCATTCTAGCTGTAAATTTGTATGAGGTTACCACATTTGGACGCCAATGGCCGTCAGTGGTAGCCAATACCAGGCAATGAGTTAATTTAGTGGCATTTCACCTCATTTTCTGTTGATTTTCGGTCAAATTCTTTTGCTGTTGGGGGCATTTACAGGTCACTTTCTGTTGATTTCGGATTACTGAAAAGGAAGTGACTCTAGAATGTCCCCAAATGAATAGGAAGTGACTCCAAATCAACAAGAAGTAACTTGAAAATGCCCTAAAATGAAGAAGAAGTGCCCTGGTTTCAGTGCCATTGACGGCCCTAGATGTTCAATACAGTCAAAATTAATTGGACGTCTAGCGTCGTCAATGGTAGCCAGTGAGCTAACGTAGACACTATTCTAATTGAAAATTTCGGTAGGAACCAAATCGATTCCTTTTGTTTTTTTGGACAGAAAGGAAATAGAAGAGAGACAGATGAGAAGAACAAACAACAACAGGAAATACATTGAATGGCACATTATACACACTTATTAAAATAGTAGTGTTCTTGTTAGCTAATTGTATTTCCCGTGAACACCATGTTGGGGGGCGGGGATGGGGAGAAAGAGGAAGGGGGGTGAGTTAAAAAGGGGTGGATTTTACAAAAATCAGCAATGTGAGGTCTAGAACCCAGCAATATGTGAATCACATGTAGATATGTTGACATCCTATTCTATACCGCCTGATCACTAATCCTGGCACTGACATTCCTTCTACTTGAGCGTGTCTAATTGCACCCAGTCATGCGTGAATCCCATCAGACGTGTGACAGTCCTGCAGATTAGTGGAAATGCTGCGAGGGGGCTGCCACAGGGCCATGGCCACCCCCAGCCAATCGGGGGGTGGGGTGAGCCAGCGCAGCCAATCACTTCTCCCGCAGCTCCAGCATGGGGGCTACCGCCATCTCCTTGGAACCTAGGGTGGTCCCCTGGACCACCCGCGCCCCCAATGGCCGGCTTTAAAGGAAGGGATGAGGAGACGCGCCACCGCCCCCCACGCTCGCCCCCACCACCGCCCGCCCACTCGGCTCACCAGCTACCGCTGCAACCCCCCAACCGACATGGCACACCGCAGGACCCCGCACAACATACTAGGCCCGGGGCAGGATAGGATCCCAACCCGGAGTGGGCGACACCCCGCTGACCCACCGACACTCAGCCAGCGACCCGCGCCGGGGCCCAAGGAGGATACCCAGGTAGAAGAGAGAGGGGAAGGCGGAAGCAGGATCGTGCCGAGAAGGGACCGGAGAACCCTAACCCTAACCCTAATCCGATGGGGGACCCTGCAGTGCCCTGGGCTTGGTAGGCCGCTGGGGGTCCCGTGGCGTGCCGTGCCAGTTGGGGGGCTTCGGCCGGGTGGGCGGGTGGGGGTGAGCGTGGGGTTGGTGGTGCGTCCCCTCTTGCCATCCCTGAAGGCCGGTTGATGGGTGTGCAGGTGGCCCGGGAGACCACACTGGATCTTGGGGGGGCGGGGGGGATGGCTCCCTTGCTGGGCTGTGGAAGGAGGAATGGGCTGCGCTGAACCCCCCCAACCCGTCTGCCCTCCCTCCCCGGGCTGGCTGGGTGGGGGGCCGTGGCCCTGGGTTGGCGCCCGCGTGGCGTCTCCGTTCGTCTGCGTGGCTGTCGCGCGCTTGGCGGGGCTCGCGTGCGGCTGGATGTGATAGGGCGCACTCGGGTGGGGGGTCCCGGTGCTGGGAGTGGTGATGGGGCGGCGTAGGGTCGGTCATCAACAGGCTTACACTTACAAGGGATTCACATGATTACTGGGTTCCAGATCACAGAGCTGATTTGTGTACACTCTACCCCTTTCAACCACTTAGCTTATAGACTCCCCCAACCCCGTCCCAGTCTTTCCCTGGTCAACAGGTCCCCCACATGGTGTCAACCGGAAATACAACTAGCTGACGATAACACCAACATATTAGTAGTTAGTGTAGACGTTCAATGTATTTCTTGTTGTTGTTTGTTTGTGTTTCTTTTCTTTCACTTCAGCTCTCCTGATGATGTCACAGCTTCCTGCGCCCCATTTTACAGGGAATATTTACAACACAGAGATATGCATGCACACTTGTGTGTATCGTCAAGGGCATTCCACATTCAGACGTAATATTCTGCAGTGGCCTCTTCTGGCTGCTTCCGAGTACCATTGTCAGTGACGCATTGAAATAGAGAATGTATCGTCAAAAGTCAAGATCCCTCACTTTTGTTCATCACTTCGATACGCAACCACTCTTAAATGAATCCAACAACCTTTGCACGGCAATTCCTCCCCTTCGTGATGGAGACTTTATCAAGGGGCAAAAGATGTTATTATGCTCACGCGCTCCTCCAGTTCAAAGACTGTCGATAGATTAAAATCAATAGAAAAAGCAGGTATAAGCCCACACCCTGGCTGTTATATAGAATTTGTTCAGCTTTGGTTCATCCTTTAACCTGTAATCACTTCTTAACCTCCACCGTGAAACACTTTCTCCTCAACCTAGCACCGACCTTATCAAACCGCCATCCTTTTTGCCGCATCTAAGTCGGTTCAGTGGCACTCCAAAGTGCCAATTTCATGTTACTTTGATCTTCACTTGCCTGGGGAGCTTCTGGTTCATGTGAAATTTGAGGCAGAACCACCTAAATTTGAGTTTAATCACAGCGCTGAAGAGTTCCATTGTGTTATTATCGCGCACCAGTACGATATGTAGAATAACGGCAAAACCAGGAGGAACATTAATAAGATTGACCCCCCGGCAAGCCTTCCCAGTGTTAATACTCTGCAGCAATACCAGAGTGTTTATTGGCTCTCACTCGGTCCACAGTAAATCCCCCGTGAGATTCCCTGCCCCCTCTGGGTCAAACTCATAGCAGTTAGGTGTTTGAGCTGAGGTCAGTACAAAAGATATAAGGGAAGCCTGTGGAGGAACAATGTGGAAAAAAGCCTTTCTCTCTGTAAATTGTATTTTTAGCATGTAAGGCTTTGACATTAAAAGTAGCTTAAACTGCCATCCACTTTTTGTTCAAAGCCTCACAGGATAGACAAATTACCACCCTGATATTAAGAAGAGAAAGACAGATTATCGGCACTGATATTTGGAAATTTGACGTATACAGTGGTACCTCTACATACGAAGTTAATTCGTTCCAAGACCTTGTTTGTAAGTCGAAATGTTTATATGTCGAGCAGGATTTTCCCATAAGAAGACATTATAATTCCATTAATTCGTTTCACAGCCCAAAAACCTACACTAAATCTGTTAAAAATGCCAGCTTGTTTGCATGTTATGTACAGTTGTGGTCAAAAGTTAACATACACTTGTGAAGAACATAATGTCATGGCTCTCTTGACTTCTTTGTCACAAAAAACATTCATGAAGTTTGGTTCTTTTATGACTTTATTATGGGTTAACAGAAAAAGTGATCAAATCTGCTGGGTCAAAAATATACATACATGGATCAGAAAAAGCGAATCATTGACTTGAACAAGTCAGGAAAGTCACTAGGAGCCATTTCAAAGCAGCTGCAGGTCACAAGAGCAACAGTGCAAACAATTGTTTGTAAGTATAAAGTGCATGGCACTGTTTTGTCACTGCCACGATCAGGAAGAAAACGCAAGCTATCACCTGCTGCTGAGAGAAAATTGGTCAGGAGGGTGAAGATTCAACCGAGAATCACCAAAAAGCAGATCTGCCAAGAATTAGAAGCTGCTGGAACACAGGTGTCAGTGTCCACAGTCAAGCATGTTTTGCATCTCCATGGACTGAGAGGCTGCCGTGCAAGAAGGAAGCCCTTGCTCCAAAAGCGGCACCTTAAGGCTCGACTGAAGTTTGCTGCTGATCACCTGGACAAAGATAAGACCTTCTGGAGGAAAGTTCTGTGGTCAGACGAAACAAAAATCGAGCTGTTTGGCCACAATGCCCAGCAATATGTTTGGAGGAGAAAAGGTGAGGCCTTTAACCCCAAGTACACCATGCCTACCGTCAAGCACGGTGGTGGTAGTATTATGCTGTGGGGCTGTTTTGCTGCCAATGGAACTGGTGCTTTACAGAGAGTAAATGGGATAATGAAGAAGGAGGATTACCTTCAAATTCTTCAAGATAACCTAACGTCATCAGCCCGAAGATTGGGTCTTGGGCTTAGTTGGGTGTTCCAACAGGACAATGGCTAAATCAGGTTAGAATTAAGGTTTTCGAATGGTCTTCCCAAAGTCCTGACTTAAACCCCATTGAGAACTTGTGGACAATGCTGAAGAAACAAGTCCATGTCAGAAAGCCATCAAATGTAACTGAACTGCACCAATTCTGTCAAGAGGAGTGGTCAAAGATTCAACCAGAAGCTTGCCAGAAGCTTATGGATGGCTACCAAAAGCGCCTAATTGAAGTGAAAATGGCCAAGGGACATGTTACCAAATATTAGCGCTGCTGTATGTATATTTTTGACCCAGCAGATTTGATCACTTTTTTCTGTTCACCCATAATAAAGTCATAAAAGAACCAAACTTCATGAATGTTTTTTGTGACAAAGAAGTATCTGTTCCAATCACTCTATCAGAGAAAAATCATAGTTGAAGAAATAACTGGAAACTCAAGAGAGTCATGACATTATGTTCTTCACAAGTGTATGTAAACTTTTGACCACAACTGTACGTGTTTTGGATACCCCTGGTGGCGATTTGCAATTTGTTGTTTTTATGATCAGGCATATTTTGGCCACCTAAAGAAAGCTAAGACCTACTTTCTCAGAAAGAAAATAAAAAGGCAATGTGTTGATGAAGAGAAAGTTTTGGTCTAATTAATTCAGAACGGGCATCATTATTGTTCTAAAAGGTTTATCTGCAGTGGTATCCATTCTTCTAGTCAAACCAGCTCAGTGCTCTTTTACAAAATCCTTAATAAATACTGCTTTTACTATTGCAAAAAGCAAATACAAGAGCAACACAAATACATAATGTATTTTGCGTAGTGTACCTGAACGCACCGTGGGGCTGACGGCAGAGTGAGAGAGTGCAGTTGACTTTCTCTTTTCACATCTTGTTGCTATCAGTTAGTGATGCGTGTTTTGTTGCACAAGTTCTTAATTAAATTGATTAAAAACATGGTGAAGCTGGTGATCTCTTTTGGCGATGGTACCAAAATAATAATTATATATATTATATAATTATAATTGTCACCTTAACGTATTAAGACTGGCGAACAGAGGTCGTCGGAGTATTATCAAGCAGTTCATGGACGTGCACCCCACGCTCATATTTTTCCATCATTCCATCTTCATTTCAATGGTAAGCCTCACCTTTTTTTCTTTTCTCATCACCTGCTTTAACATTTTTGGAACCCATGTCATGTTGATTTCTCTCGCAAGAAAATCCGCAGTGCGTGAGTCTTGCGAGAAAACAATGAAATTGCGACGCTGTTATGAATCGTCGAATTTCGAGCATTTCGTCGGATGTAGAAACAAATGGTGTGGAAAATTTGACGCCGGATGTCGAAAAGATCGTGTGTCGAAGCGATCATATGTCGAGGTACCATTGTATAGCCTTTTTTTTTTTAATCCAAGCAGCCAATATGAAAAAAAAAATCAATTTAAAACTGGGTTATTCGGGTTATATGCAGCCGCGTCTCTCTCTCCTGACTGCTGTCTCCTACGCTAGTATTCATTCGGTCCTCTGACTGGTTATTGCAACACTTTGCAACTTTTCAGTTTGGTCGATTAAAGGCTTTAAAGTGCCTGTGAGAACATTAAAAAAAAAAAAAAAAAAAAAAATTCAGTGAATTAGAATTATGTTTTTAAACGCTTCGACTAAATACAACAATTTGGCAAAGCGCAGATGACGAGAAATTAGTCTTTTAATTTGCCGTTTAGCCCCTGCCTGTCAACAGAACACTCCGTTCTCAGAATGCAGGTCTACTGGTAGTTCCCAGGGTTTCTAAAACTACAGTCGGAGCTAGAGCCTTTAGCCACCAAGCTCCTGTTTTATGGAATCAGCTTCCAGCTCGTATTAAAGAAGCCGAGACAGTATGTACATTTAAGATTAGACTCAAAACGTTCCTATTCGACAAAGCTTATGGTCAGGCTAGTTGAAATCGGACTAGACTCACAGTTCAGTCTAAGCTGCAATAGAAGCTATAATGTTAGGGGAAGTACAGCCACTGAGTACTATCTCCTTTTTCTTACTCTACCTACCTCTTGTCTTACTTTATTTCTATTTTCTAATTTTAATATCTAGTTGACGAGTCACTTTATCACTAGTCACCCGATGTCCCCTTTCCCCCCTATTTTTCAGCTGCAGCCTTCCTGACTCTCCGGACCACTGGCTGGATGGACGTCCTCGTTGACCCCCCCGTTTCATCTGGCTAGATGGACGTCTTCTTGTTCCCTTACTCTATTGCATCTTTACAAACTGTAACTCCGTCTGCTAATTCCCATTAGCAGTCCTGGTGCATCCTGTCCATCCGTCCTGGGAGTGGAGCTCTCCTAACTGTGGTATACCCCAAGGTTTCATTTCTCCCAAAGAGTTTTGGAGTTTTTCCTTGCCGAAATGGAGGGTCGAAGCATGGGGGATGCCCAGGACTTGACCTTTATTCATTTCATTTTTATTTATTTCATCTGCTGTTTCTGACTGTGTATCACATTGCCTCTGCAAAGCCCTTTGAGACAACCTTGTTGTGATATAGGGCTATACAAATAAAATTTAATTGAATTATGGTAGGGGTGTGACAAAATATTGAAATGGTGATATATTGTCATACTTTGTATCCCAAAAGGTTATCGATAGGGTTGTTCCGATCATGTTTTTTTGCTTCCGATCCGATCCCGATCGTTTTAGTTTGAGTATCTGCCGATCCCGATATTTCCCGATCCGATTGCTTTTTTTTGCTCCTGATTCAATTCCAATCATTCCCGATAATTTTTCCCGATCATATACATTTTGGCAATGCATTGAGAAAAAAATGAATAAAACTCGGACGAATATATACATTCAACATACACTACATAAGTACTGTATTTGTTTATTATGACAATATATCCTCAAGATGGCATTTACATTATTAACATTCTTTCTGTGAGAGGGATCCACGGATAGAAAGACTTGTAATTCTTAAAGGATAAATGTGACTTTGTATATTGTGACAAAATATTGCCATCTAGTGTATTTGTTGAGCTTTCAGTAAATGATACTGTAGCCATTTAACTGTTCTGCCCAAATGCATGATGGGAAGTGCAACCATAACTGTGCGTAGTGGTACCAATTGATATATCTTCTCTGCGTTGGGAAATAACATAGGGTGTTAAGAAAAAGATCAATTACTACCTTTCTTCCCCACACTGCTTCCCACGATATTTCTAATCGTAGGGAGAGGGATTGTAAGGCTTTAGCCAATTAAAAAAAGGCTCCATAGGCTGCCAAAATTCACTCCACTCATTTTACGCTGCCTTTAAGCTCTATATATAGGTAAAACGCCGCCATTACAGATTGAACGCGACAATGCGTGAGTGGGCCGTGCAGCGCATGCGTTAATTGCGTTAAATATTTTAACGTGATAAATTAAAAAAAATAAAATAAATAAAATCACTGCCGTTAACGGGATAAATTTGATAACCCTACCTTAAGCCTAAACTAAAGACTCTGGATGAGTTTAAGACATTTTGTCTGTAACGTTAAATACAATTAGAAAACGATTTAATTAAAAAATATATACATATTAAAAAAAGGCATGTCCGATATTTTTTTTGCCGATTCCGATACTTTGAAAATGACGTGATCGGACCCGATCGATCGGGACATCTCTAGTTATCGATATGCTCCTGCCAAGAATCGAGATATTGTTTTAGGTGCCGTAAAAGGTGTCAATGTTTGAAAAAAAAAAAAAAAAAAAAAAAAAAAAAACATCCAACAAGTTGCTAGCAAAATCTTCCACCATGAAGGTGTCTCAGGTAACACCTTTTTAAAAAGATCTATCGATTCTTGGTGGGAGCATATTGATAACCTTTCGGGCTGCAAAGTATCGTGATACAGTGCCTTGCAAAAGTATTCAGCCCCCTTGAACCTTGCAACCTTTCGCCACATTTCAGGCTTCAAATATAAAGATATAAAATTTTAATTTTTTGTCAAGAATCAACAACAAGTGGGACACAATCGTGAAGTGGAACAAAATTTATTGGATAATTTAAACTTTTTTAATAAATAAAAAACTGAAAAGTGGGGCGTGCATTGTGGCCCCCTTGCGTTAATACTTTGTAGCGCCACCTTTTGCTCCAATTACAGCTGCAGGTCGCTTGGGGTATGTTTCTATCAGTTTTGCACATCGAGAGACTGACATTCTTGCCCATTCTTCCTTGCAAAACAGCTCGAGCTCAGTGAGGTTGGATGGAGAGTGTTTGCGAACAGCAGTCTTCAGCTCTTTCCACAGATTCTCGATTGGATTCAGGTCTGGACTTTGACTTGGCCATTCTAACACCTGGATACGTTTATTTTTGAACCATTCCATTGTAGATTTGACTTTATGTTTTGGATCATTGTCCTGTTGGAAGATAAATCTCCGTCCCAGTCTCAGGTCTTGTGCAGACACCAACAGGTTTTCTTCCTGAATATTCCTGTATTTGGCTGCATCCATCTTCCCGTCAATTTTAACCATCTTCCCTGTCCCTGCTGAAGAAAAGCAGGCCCAAACCATGATGCTGCCACCACCATGTTTGACAGTGGGGATGGTGTGTTCAGGGTGATGAGCTGTGTTGCTTTTACGCCAAACATATCGTTTTGCATTGTGGCCAAAAAGTTCAATTTTGGTTTCATCTGACCAGAGCACCTTCTTCCACATGTTTGGTGTGTCTCCCAGGTGGCTTGTGGCAAACTTTAAACGAGACTTTTTATGGATATCTTTGAGAAATGGCTTTCTTCTTGCCACTCTTCCATAAAGGCCAGATTTGTGCAGTGTACGACTGATTGTTGTCCTATGGACAGACTCTCCCACCTCAGCTGTAGATCTCTGCAGTTCATCCAGACTGATCATGGGCCTCTTGGCTGCATCTCTGATCAGTTTTCTCCTTGTTTGAGAAGAAAGTTTGGAAGGACGGCCGGGTCTTGGTAGATTTGCAGTGGTCTGATGCTCCTTCCATTTCAATATGATGGCTTGCACAGTGCTCCTTGAGATGTTTAAAGCTTGGGAAATCTTTTTGTAACCAAATCAGACTTTAAACCTCTCCACAACAGTATCTCGTACCTGCCTGGTGTGTTCCTTGGTTTTCATAATGCTCTCTGCACTTTAAACAGAACCCTGAGACTATCACAGAGCAGGTGCATTTATACGGAGACTTGATTACACACAGGTGGATTCTATTTATCATCATCGGTCATTTAGGACAACATTGGATCATTCAGAGATCCTCACTGAACTTCTGGAGTGAGTTTGCTGCACTGAAAGTAAAGGGGCCGAATAATATTGCACGCCCCACTTTTCAGTTTTTTATTTGTTAAAAAAGTTTAAATTATCCAATTAATGTTGTTCCACTTCACGATTGTGTCCCACTTGTTGATTCTTGACAAAAAAATTAAATTTCATATCTTTATGTTTGAAGCCTGAAATGTGGCGAAAGGTTGCAAGATTCAAGGGGGCCGAATACTTTTGCAAGGCACTGTACATCCGTTTTTTGATACTGTATATTCTCACAACCCTTAAAGTGTTGGATACAAGCTGAAAGCCAACATTACAACTCTGCGATTGCGTGGATTAACCAAACTTTCCTATGCTCCCATCACATTGAAGAATAATGTGTTTCTATTCTGAGTAACATGTAGAGAATTAATTTCTGCGAGGCTGAATTTATGTGTGCACATACAGCGTGACTGTGTTACTCATTAATGTATCTATGTGCCAGGAGGCCTGAGTGAGCTAATACATTGGTTGGGTTCTGAATTTGTGGCTTTTCTGCAGTCTATATTTATCGGCAACAAAGAAAAGACCCAGACCGCAGCACCCTCCCACTCAATCCCAGTTCATTTTACAATCCCTCCACCATCCCAAAAAGCGTTACACTTTTATATCCCCTAACTCATCTGGGACACATATGGGGATCTTTCTGGAAGATAAACAAGTGGAGAAATATAGCGTGTGTCTTCTCTGCCTCTCCTCAAGTGCACACGAGTTTATACTTCGAGACGTAAAGGAATGCAAAACAGGATTTAAGATATTATTAACAACTTAGCCCAGTTCCTGTAAAGTATATCATGTTAAAGTGAAGTACGCTGGTCTTAAGTCACACCAGTGTGTGTGTGTTTTTTTTTTGGTGGGTATCGTTAAAAAAAAAAAAAAAGAGAGAGAGAGAGACAGCCAGACTTATTAGTCTCGCTTTTCCACACTATAAAATAAAACGAGCACACTTGCAAGTTGGCTTTTGATTTGTCATGTTTGATTCCTGCTTGAAGCTTGTCCTTGAATATACAGCAACAATATCAAAACATGTCCGTATTAACAACTGGACATGTTTTTACTGTACGTTTTTCAATCAGTCCTCAATTAGAAAATACATGTAATAATGTTGCTATAGTTACAGGTCAGCAGGAGGGTCACAGTTCACATCATGCTGTGAACAAGCAGTTTCCAGACCCAATTACTCTGATATCTCTCTATGAATAATTGCATGGTTAAGTGTGTTGTCTGTTCCTCCGTTTAGCGAGCAAGAAAAATACAGCTGTTTGTAAAATGAATGAGCCGGCAGCGGTGTAATTATATGGAAAAGGTGATATACCCCGATACTTTGTAGCCCAAAAGGTTATCGATATGCTCTCGCCAAGAATCGTGATATCATTAGGGCCCGAGCACTAAGCGTGCGAAGGCCCTATTGTTTTGCAAAGGATTTATTTATTTATTTATTTATTTATTTTTTTCAGGGCAAATGAAAACGGCCAATTTAGAGGCCTGAACATGCACGAAAAGTCACCAAAATTTGCACATACGTGCGGAAAATTGTAAATTTCGATAATTTTGCAACATTGCAAAAAAATGTAACAAAATGGCTCAGTGGCGCCCCCTTGAAATTTTAAAATTGGCGTAGAGCAACGAAATTTGGGGAGTCTATACCTTGTCCAAAACCGTTCCAAAAAAGCATTGGCACCCATATTCCAAACCTAACAGGAAATCGGTTATTTTGGATCGAATATGAATTTTTTATCGATTTACAGGGTGCACATTTGAGACCTTTTCGCCAAGGGAGTTAGTTGGATCATCTTCAAAATTGGTGAGACTGTTCAGGAGACATATGAGATCTTAAGTTTCTAAAATGGTGCATTTTCATTCAGGGGTCTGACCTGGGCGTGGTGCCAAAGTCGGCCATTTTTTCGGCAAAATGACAAATTCAGTAAATGACTAATAATTCCTTGACACAACTTTCAATCTTTTTCATATCTGCCATGTATGTGCGGTATCCCACCCTTCACACGAGTGCAGTGAAAGATTACCCATTAGGCCTAGCGCCCCCTAGTGAGAACAGGAAATGCCTTTTTTAACGAGACAGGTTCCTCCTCCAAGGGAAAAAAATCTGTTGACCTCAAACCTGCATCAGGGGAGCCTTAAGACCTGTGTTCAGGTGCCTGATGAAAAATATTGAGGTTTCGTTGAAGCAGAGGGGTCCAAACAGGAAAGTGAAAATGACAGTCAACAATTTGTCTCGCAAAAACTTTGAACAGTCATAACTCGGCAGCTATACAACATATCTGCGCCAAACTTCCCATGCTTGTTGAGAGTCATACCCTGAAGGGTCTTGTTGGGGTCATTTGCATCAACTCAACAGTGCCAAATAGTGGCAACAGAAAGGAGTTTTAAAAAGGCCTTTCCTATTGGGTTTTTTCAACGTAGAGCAATGAAATTTGGGGAGTCCATACCTTATGCAAAACTGCTCCAAAAAGTCTCCTTCACCCATTTTCCAAATCCAGCAGAAAAACGGGTATTTTGGATCGAATGTGAAATTTTTAGCCATTTGTAGTACAGTTTACATTTGGAGGCCTGAACATGCACGAAAACTCACTAAATTTTGCACATACATGCGGCTTTGTGTGGACTTGGATAATCTTGCAACGTTACAAACAATTTTAACAAAAGGGCTCAGTGGCACCCCCTTGAATTTTTCAAAAAGGCGTTTCCTATTAAGTTTTTTTTTTAACGTAGAGCAATGAAATTTGGGGAGAACCCTTGTGCAAAACTGCTCCAAAAAGTCTCTTGAACCCATATTCCAAACCCAACAGGAAATTGGGTATTTTGATCGAATGTGAAATTTTTATCAATTAACATGCACATTTGAGACCTTGTCACAGAGGGAGTTAGTTGGATCATCTTCAAAATTGATGAGACTATTCAGGAGACGTAGGAGATCTAAAATTTTCAAAATGGTGCGTTTTCATTCACGAGTCTGACCTGGGCGTGGACCTAAGTCGGCCATTTTTTCGGCAAAAGGACAAATTCAGTAAAAGACTAACAGCTCCTTGACACAACGTTCAATCATTTTCATATCTGGCATGTATGTGTGGGATCCCACCCTTAACATGAGTGCATTGAAACATTACCCATTAGGCCGAGCGCCCCCTATTGGGAATAGGAAATGCCTTTTTTTACTAAACAGGCTCCTCCTCCAAGGAAAAAAAATATTCACCTGAAACCTGCATCAGGGGATCCATAAGACATGTGTTCAGGTGCCTGATGAAAAATACTGAGGTTTGGTTGAAGCAGAAGAGTCCAACAGGAGAAGTGAAAATGACTGAAGCCATTTCGTCTCACTACAAGTTTTGAACAGTCATAACTTGTAACTAGGGCTGTCAAACGATTAAAATTTTTAATCGAGTTAATTACAGCTTAAAAATTAATTAATCGTAATTAATCGCAATTAATCGCAAATCAAACCATCTATAAAATATGCCATATTTTTTTGTAAATTATATATATATTCTGTAAAATAAATTGTTGGAATGGAAAGATAAGACACAAGATGGATATATACATTCAACATACGGTACATAAGGACTGTAGTGGGCATTTCACTCTACTGTCATTTAAATCTGTCTATGCTGTCCTCACTCCGAAGCGTCTACTTTTTCCAAAGCTAGACAGCTAGTGAACGACGCCTTAATAATTAGACTTCTTCCTTTTTCATCTGATTTATTAATAAAATGGCCTCAAACCATTGTCCTCTTTAGTCCGTCGTAAAACTACAAAAAAAAAGTACATAAGCATTGCATTAGCAACAACGTTAGCTTAGCATGCTATACAGGTTCACTAAACATAAACAAAAAGCGTCTCATACAAAAAATATTACCTTTCGCTTACTAACATAATATGTACATTCTTTACAACAACCATACTTACGGACGAATCTTGTCCAAGGATCATATAAGCACAACATTATCAGCCCGAGACGTCTTGCAGCCATAATGAACTGGCAAGAAAACAATAAACCATGTCGCAAAGCGACCACAAGAGTTCGCTGTTGGACAGCGCAAAAAGCCTTGCTGTAAAACTTACCAAAAGGCAGAATACTTTCTGAGCGGGACATGTGCGTTAATTGCGTCAAATATTTTAACGTGATTAATTAAAAAAATTAATTACCGCGCGTTAACGCGATAATTTTGACAGCCCTAATATATATATATATATATATATATATATATATATATATATATATATATATATATATATATATATATATATATATATATATATATATATATATATGTTAGGGCTGCCAAATGATTAAAATTTTTAATCGAGTTAATTACAGCTTGAAAATTTATTAATCGTAATTAATCGCAATTAATCGCAATTCAAACCATCTATAAAATATGCCATATTTTTCTGTAAATTATATATATACTCTGTAAAATAATTTGTTGGAATGGAAAGATAAGACACAAGATGGATACATACATTTAACATACGGTACATAAGGACTGTAGTGGGCATTTCACTCTACTGTCATTTAAATCTGTCTATGCTGTCCTCACTCCGAAGCGTCTACTTTTTCCAAAGTTAGACAGCTAGTGAACGACGCCTTAATAATCAGACTTCTTCCTTTTTCATCTGATTTATTAATAAAATAGCCTCAAACCATTGTCCTCTTTAGACGTCATAAAACTACAAAAAAAAACTACACAAGCATTGCATTAGCAACAACGTTAGCTTAGCACGCTATACAGGTTCACTAAACACAAACAAAAAGCGTCTCATACAAAAAATAGAACATTTCGCTTACTAACATAATATGTACATTCTTTACAATAACCATATTTACGGACAAATCTTGTCCAAGGATCATATAAGCACAACATTACAACGTAGGCTTCAGCCCGAGACGTCGTGCAGCCATATGAACTGGCAAGAAAAAAAATAAACCATGTCGCAAAGCGACCACAAGAGTTCGCTGTTGTGCTGCAGTACAAAAAGCCTTGCTGTAAAACCTACCAAAAGGCAGAATACTGTCTGAGCGTTAATTGCGTCAAATATTTTAACGTGATTAATTTAAAAAATTAATTACCGCGCGTTAACGCGATAATTTTGACAGCCCTAATATATATAATATTTTAGTCATTATTATTTATTTTTTTTATTTTCAAACTGCATTTTCCCATCCAGAGTGAGGGGGCACACTTTAAATATATTACAGTGATATAGACATCTTTGAGTGAACTACGAGTAAAATTCAAGTCTCTTGAGGCCGGGCTGAGTGTCCTCTTTTTTGGAAATCAAAATATGGTCACCCTAATATAATTGTATTTTTAAAATTCACATTTAATCCTCTTAATGCAATCTTAGCAAGCCTTTGTTTTACATCTCCAAAAATTTATTCAGCAACACATTAAATGTTCCTAATCCGATTACTTGATTATTCGAACTAACTTGATAGATTAATCGACTACTAAAATAATCGCTAGCTGCAGCCGTATTGATGCTAACAGATGCCCACAATTGATCAATAAAACAAGCTAAATTTTCAACGATCGCTTCATCTTGTCTTGAAGCGATCGAGGCATTTTAAACTGCAGTACTTGGCTGTAACCACACTTTATAAGGATTAAATGGGGGTAAAAATAGCATGACCTCATACAGCTCTACCATGACACAAGATGCCCTTGGGCTTATCTGTCATGGTGACATTTTCAGATTCTGAAGTTGCTTTGTAAAATACATTGCATGTTGCCTCTACTGTCAGAAATCATGTACAGTGAACGCTGTAGACATGACATACAAAGAATTTCTCATGGCAGCAACAAATCCCTTGATACTTCTTTATTGTGATGCATCTAAAATGAAGTTCAACGGGGTCAACAAGTGGGTGATGAAATTGCCATTCGCCGCATTCGCATTTGAAAACGTGGTAATATTAGTTCACAAAGTTAAAAAAGACCCGGAGGCGAGCCCTAATTGCGGCATTTGTTAGGTAAACATTTAAATGTGTCTCGATATGAATAAGAACAATCATATTTAGCAAGATGATATCAACTCCCACATAATGAAGCCATTTTGCTTTGAACGTTTTTATATTCAGTGAAGCAAGATCAAAGTCTTTTCTGTGTTAACTTTACATATGACTTGAATTTACGACTTTTTTTCTTGACTGAAATGGCTCGTCTGTGTAATGGTTGGCAACTTGGCGTTATCCACCGCACATGCTGATTTTCACTCTTGTTTTGATATATTTCTTGGTGTTTGGGTAGAGCAGGCCAAATGTTCCATTCGCTTTGCTTTTTCCAATAACTTGAGGTTTTCATGCGCTTGTGCAGTGCATCCCCCGTATGCACGTGCGTGTTCAACAGGATATGCAGTAGGGGTGGGAACTAGAGTTGTTCATATCATGATTTTTTGCTCCCGGTCCGATCCCGATCGTTTTAGTTTGAGTATCTGCCGATCCCGATATTTCCCGATCCGATTGCTTTTTTTTTTGCTCCCGTTTCAATTCCAATCATTCCTGATAATTTTTCCCGATCATATACATTTTGCCAATGCAGTAAGAAAAAAATGAATAAAACTCGGACAAATATATACATTCAACATACAGTACATAAGTACTGTATTTATGACAATAAATCCTCAAGATGGCATTTATATTATTAACATTCTTTCTGCGAGAGGGATCCACGGATGGAAAGACTTGTAATTCTTAAAGGATAAATGTGACTTTGTATATTGTGACTAAATATTGCCATCTAGTGGATTTTTGTGAGCTTTCAGTAAATGATACTGCAGCCATTTAACTTCTGCCCAAATGCATGATGGGAAGTGCAACCATGACTGTGTGTAATGGTACCAATTGATATATCTTCTTAGCGTTGGGAAATAAAATAGGGTGCTAAGAAAAAGATCAACTTCTACCTTTCTTCCCCACATTGCTTCCCACAATATTTCTAATCGTTTAGAGGGATTGTAAGGCTTTAGCCAATTACAAAAAGGCTTCAAAGGCTGTCAAAATTCTCTCAACTCATTTTACGTTGCCTTTTAGTTCTATGTATACGTAATACGGTGCCATTATAGATTGAACGCGACAATGCGTGAGAGGGTAGTGCATTAATTGCGTAGAAAATTTTAATGTTATTACCGCCGTTGACGCGATAAATTTGATAGCCCTACTTTAAGCCAAAACTAAAGACTCTGGATGAGTGTAAGACATTTTGTCTGTAACGTTAAATACAATTAGAAAACGATTTAATTAAAATATATACAGTATATATACGTATATATATTAAAAAAGGCATGTCCGATATTTTTTTGCCGATTCCGATACTTTGAAAATGACGTGATCGGACCCGATCGATCGGGATGCCGATCGGGACATCTTTAGTGGGAACCTCTGGGTTCGCCATAATATGACAAGATTTGTGAGACAGGGCTCACGATAACGATGATCTCACGACATGGCGATTAGGGATGGGAATTTCGACTAATTTTCCTGCCGACTAGTCTCAGATTTTATTTGCGACTAGTGGACTAGTCTTTAAGTCCTAAAAGTTCACAATTTAATCCACATTAGGGCTAATGATTATTTAGGTAATTAATGAATTTATCAATTAGTCAGTTCAAATAATCGAGTAATTGGATTATGAACATTTAATATGTTGCAGAATATTTTTAGGATATGTAAAACAAATAAGTGTTTATGCTTGCAATGACATTTATTTTGGCTTGCTAAGATTACACTTTCAAAAGAGCATTAAATGCGAATACAATATAAAATTCCTGAGTTTTTCTTCAAAACATGCAAGATTGCACTTTTATTTCACATTTCATTTCGCATTTCAAATTAAATCAAAATACCTGAGCTTAGCCTCAAACTATAATAAAAAATAAATTAATAAATGAGGACGTACAACATAAGAACAATTGGCTATCTTGCATGGCAAAAGTCCGCTAGCTTAAATGCTTTAAAATGCTTTTTTTTTTTTTTTTTTTTACAAAGCGCTTAACAAATGGTGCAAAGATATATTCCCACAAAAAAAAAATAAATAAAACTGCTACAAATACTTCTAAACTAAATAACGAATGCATCAATAAAAATATTACCTCAAAACAAAAACATACCTTATGTCGGTCTTAACAGGGAGCAGATGAATTCAGCCATGTAAGAAGAGTTATTGCATATTCACTGTTGCCACGAGAGGGCAGTCTATCCACCCAAATCAATAAAACTAAATGCAACACTTTAAAAACAAACTATTACAACGTCAGTCTAATTAAACAAATCCTCGAAGCAGCAACGTTTGATTCGAAGCTTTTTTTCCTAATCGAATTACTCAAGTTAATCAATTTATCATTGCAGCACTAATACACATATTAAATAAAAAGCTTTAAATGCAAAACTTTTGTGTTTTTACAAGCTTTTTTAGCCCAAACATTCAGGACAAGTTCTTTATTTAAATTATACTGATGCAGCAAAAACTAACTGAATAAAGGTAAAACATTGAAAGAGAAATACATTCCTGATACGTTCGCCCCAAACTTTGTGAGACGGGATTTTATAACCCAGACATGACGTCATTTTTGGTCAGCATTGGCAACAAAATAACAAGCGCAGCCCATCCCTCCTCCCGCAGCCCAGCAAAGGAGCCATCACCCCGCCCCCCCGGGATCCAGGGTGGTCCCCTGGGCCACCCGCGCACCCATCAACCGGCCTTCAGGGATGGCAGGAGGGGACGCACCACCAACCCCACGTCTACCCCCACCCCCGCCCGCCCACCCGGGCCACGAGCCACAGCCGCAGCCCCCCAACCGGCACGGCATGCCACGGGACCCCCAGCTGCCCACCAAGCCCAAGGCAGGGCAGGGTCCCCCGCCGGTGCAGGCAACACCCCGCTGATACACCGGCGCCCAGCCAGCGACCCGCGACGGAGCGCAGAGCGAATGTCCAGTCAGTGAAGAGAGGGGAAGGCGGAGGTAGGAGAACGCCGAGGAACTGCCACGGGGCGATGCAAGATCGGAGCCCAGACCCCCCACCCCACCCCCGCGGTCAGGCAGCCCGGGCAGAGGGGAGGCCACACCCCAGGAGCCACCCCATAAGGAAAAAGTGTGGGACCCACCTACCACCCTATTACTGTGGCTGCCAGGTTCCCGACTGGAGTTTTTTATTTACTGTTATTTTTGTATATTTGTTTACTGTTATATGTAAACTTGATACTGAAATAGTAGTTTGATTTAGCCTGAGAGGATTTTTGAACAATTTTGGAACTAATGTACAAAACATAAAAAGGAGGGGGGTGCATCAATAATCTTTTTATATTCGAATCGGAGCCTCTGAATCGTAATCGTAATCAAATCGAATCGAAAGATTCCCAGCTCTAGAAACAAGGAATCCGAACGTGCACGTGAGGCGATAAATCGCAGCGGAAAAATTACCGGCTTCATTTTTATTTATCGTGCGATAAATGGAATTATTGCATACTGCGACAGGCCTAGTTAAAAGAGGAGACGTGTCAGGAATGGTGGGCAGGCAGGTGGTGTGTGGACCCAAGTGCAGGGAAAGGGAAGCGAGGCAAAAAGGTGGCGCAAAAGTAATTTAATTAAAGCCGACAGAAAAACAAAGTACGAACTAGACATGTGCCGGTTACCGGTTTCACGGTTTACCGTGGTGTGAAAACGTCGCGGTTTCAAAACCACTAAAATTTTCCGTCATACCTTAGTACGGTATTTGCTATTTTTCATGTGCCAAAATGCAGCCGAAGTGGCTTTGGTGCGGCACCGCTCACCCCTTCCCGTTTGTTGCCGTGAGTGTCACTAAACAGCCAGCAAACCCAAAAACAAATCCTCCAAACACAAGGCGTACTTTTCTTCAATTTATTGAGCTCTCATATCGTGGTGAAATATACAAATAAATACATTTAAAACGCTGTACAATTGTATTTTTCCACGTGTGATTAGGGTCAACAGGATAGCAGTAGCTCCATTAAAAAGTTCGCCAAAAACAAAACACACATTTTTCTTTCAAATTCTATATACAAACTAACTAAAACTTACAAAGACGAATGTTAGCCTAGGCTAAACTGGGAGAGCAGCTTCTTTTATGTCTCACAGCTGCTGAGTGAGAGAAAAGCTTGAATGCAGGGGGGGGGGGGGGGAGAATCGCGTCAAAGATCGCTAATTGCGAGAGGAGGTCTCACTCCTCCCTTTTTTTTTTTTTTTTTTTTTTTTTTAGATGAAACCTTTCCTCAACAATATTTACATTTTAACTAATTTATAAAACTAACGTATACATTTTTAACTAACTTATTAACTTATGAATTCTTTGTTCTTTTTAACACAAAGGCATGGCATCATGTAGACTAGAGTTGACACAGTGGCTGAAAATGGCGAAACTTCACTTGAGCTTCCCCCCTCAAAAAAAAGTCATGTAGTATATATTTTTAATTTTATTTAGAAGTGTTTTTAGTTTTTATAGCAATTATTTTGTTCTTACTCTGATATTGGGCAACTTGAGCTGTGGCTGTGGGTATAGTCTAGGTTCTATTTATTTAAATTTTATATAATATTTGTTATTTTTTGTTAATTAATTTATTTTCACATTATATTCATGTTCCAATTTGCAAATATGTTTTGAAAAAATCCTGTTCAATGGATTTTTTTTTTTTTTTTTTTTTTTTTTTTTTTTAAACCCATACATCTCAAAATTTTGGAGCTATAATTGCAATACCATGATACCGTGAAACCACGGTATTTTTGCTCACGGTTATCGTACCGTGAAAATCTCACACCGGCACGTGCCTAGTACGAACCAAAACTGAGGTAATCCCAAAAACACAGTTGCAAACAAAACCCAAGGTATTGGCAAAAGACTGGTCTCAAAAACTTACTAGGCAGAGGAACAAGAGGGCTGTGACGTAGGAAGAGGCAAAGTTGACGCTGGCATGAACAAAGACATTGACACAGACTTGGACGTTGACAATGACGCAACAAGGAGTGACAAGAAACTGGGTGCTTATATACACACACGTAGACAAGGGGTAACGAGACAACGAGAAACAGCTGGGTAACACAGTAGGATGCAGATCGCAGGATACACTAGGAGAAGGCAAAACAGGTGAAATCAATGGGCAATCACAGAGACAAGTCACACTAGGAGAAAACCAACACAAAATCTAACAAGACGACGATCGGCCCGCCACTGCAATGCATGCTAGGAGGCATGTGTTACCTATTAATCCAAACAAATCAACAATTTAACCACATTGGATTCAAAATTAAGGAAAAAAGTTGCGGTTTATAGTCCGAAAATTATGGTAACCGGCTGCTTTCTTGCATGCCGTGTGAAAAAAAAAAAATCGGGCTTTTAGTTTAGCTTTCCGATACATTGTCACACCCCTAATATACTATAGTAAATACAGTATGCTTGAAGAGTCTGCCCATGACCCACCACTCAGGTTGCTGTCGTTCTTCTTACAAGATGTGCTCTTGCTATGTGAATCACATATCCAAGAGAAGTACCAGCTTGTGGATGCCACTTGAAATTTTTTTTAGCCCAACAATGCTTTTTGATGGAATGAAATCAGCACAATACAAATATTAACAAAGCCAATAGAGAAAAACACAACAGCGTAAGCAGACACTTCAGAGCTTCCTGTTCCAAAAGGATGCTCTTGCTTCAGTGTCCTCTTGAGGAGATTGAGGAAATAATAGGGTTGAGATAAAATCAACCTTATCAGACTTTTCACTTACTGAAATGACTGCTTGATGCACTCGTACTGGCAAAGCGCACACCCGCGTCTCTGCCGATTGATATTTTTCTGTTTTATTTCTCGTCTGCGCTATTAGTGCCCTTTTTGCATCGTCTCGTTGTGATCTTCCCAAGCTCGGTTAAATATAAACGCAGCACTGAACTCGGAGCAACCCTTCAGCAACCTCTTTTTAGCTTTCAGCCCTCTACCAGGACACAGACATTCTGCAGAGTTTCCTCTGCCTCATTTTAGATTGTCACTCTCAACAACAGAGACTATTTGGATCACAAAAAGACACAAAAACAGACAGCTCTCTCTGGTAAAACATTCGGCAAGCAAACTTTTGAACTTGCAGAATAAGCCTGATGACAGAAATAGCAAGAACTGCACCATGTGGAAAAGAATAAAAAGAAAAAAAAAACATGAAACTGTGCCCCCATCTTTGTTTTGATAGGATCTTTCTGTGGGGAGCCCACCATGGTGAAGTCAATCTGGTGTGCATTAGCTCAGTCTTACTCATCTGGGATATGCTTCTGTCCCTGCACTGCAGGCCTTTCTCTTAAGCACTTTCTTAAGTGGTTTCTACAGTCACGGTTTACTGCTTGGCTCTGTGTTGAAGCATACTGTATACAATGGAATTCAAAAGATGAGGTTTTAAGTCCGCGACTTGAAGTCGTGTCCCGTTCCAGTATTTTGACCCTCCACGTGGTTAATAAGTGGTATGGAATTCGCTCGGTTCACAAACTACATGTGTCTCTCAAATCCGACATTATGCAGCAGATTGTTAACTGCAATTTTGCTGCTTTTCTTTCAGAAGGAAGTGAAAAAATCAGCATGAAAGAAAGGTTGGAAACAGGTTAAAAGCTCGGGAGAAAATGCATTCCTGACTTGATGAAAGAGCGAGACGGAATGAACTGTCAAGTGTTACTTTCCGGCAAAAATGGATAAAAATAAATTTATTGAATAAAATTCATGATATGAATCGCTGTTCCTCACTCGTGGTCTGCACATCCCTGAGGATTACGTACTTTTTTCCTGTGCTCTGTGCTCCAATGAATACCACAAATTGCCCTAATTTGCTTAGGTCATTGCACAGATATGCTGCTTTTAGGGTTTGCGAAAAAAAAAAAAAAAAAAAACTCACTCAAATTTCACATATCTATCTTTGGTAGTTCAAGCACTTGTATTTCTCTTATCGGACCATCAATCCTCACTCGTTCATTGACTCTCATCATGAGTCTGCATATTAAGAGTGTGACAATGTATTGAAAAGGTAATACAGTGATCCCTTCGCGACCTTGCGCTTCAAACTTTGCGCAGTCAGTCCAGAAAAAAAAAAAAACAACAAAAAAAAAAAAAAAAAAAAAAAACAGATGAGCTAGAGCTGGGCGATTACCGAAATTCTTCACGATAACCGACGTAATTTTGACCATATCGGTAAATTCGATAATTTTAATAAAACAAGAAAATAGTGATGCACGATAATACATTTTTCAACCGATATCGATAACCGATAATTTCCTGCCCCTTCCACCCGATAACCGATAATGTCACGCTGATAATTCTATTCAAATATGTATGTAAAATTTTAAAGTATACAAAGATCAAATGTTACTGTGCAAAAATGTAATTTAGTGCTATCTTTTTCCTCATCAAATGTGAACAAGTAGTAAATTCCAACATCTAAACAATGGCAATGACATTGTGTAATTGTAAGCTTTTGGCAACAATTACTTCGAGAGTAAACACCCAAGTTGCACAAAAATGCCTTTAAAAGTAAGCCATTCCTAACATATATCACATTACTACACTGCAAAAACATCTCCTTAAAACTATCAGAATTGGACAAAACTGTTGATTGCGCACATTCGGAGGCTAAATCAAGTATATAATTATCGGATTGCATTATCGGCTGAATTTCGTTTTATCTGGATTATCTGTGTGACGTCATAATTGCCATTATCGGCCGATAATTATCGGTGACCGATATTATCTTGCATCTCTACAAGAAAATATATTCACTATTTTTATCCCGCTTTGACTCTGTTGTTCGGTTATGTTCATTCCCTTTTAAGAAAGCAGTCAGTGTGCTTACGTATGAAGTCACATGGTTATCAGGAATTCAAACAAACAGAAACCCGGTAGTCTAGCGCTAGCGGCTATCACTACCAGCAAACGTGATGGAGTCGGGCTTAAGGGAGCTTCGCCAAACTTTCACCCGACATTAAGTAGACTCTTGGTGGCCTCCAAACGGGCTTTCGCCCACTTTCCTCCCTGGTTCTTACGATTTCAGGAGAGGGGGCTTTCACTGCTTTCTACTGGAAGCCACAGGCTAACGCTAGCTACAAATGAATGTGATGGAGTCAGATAGTGGCTCTAACCTTGTTAAAACGGCTGAACTTAATGAGTGGATTGATTGGACACGGACTGCATCTAGCAATTAGTGTTACACGTTATTTTGTATCTGTGTGTGTGTGATTTCGTTGATATCCCTTTTATGATGGTAAAGTGACCCGGCCTGATGGGGGACGGGTTTCCGATAAGCATTTGCTTTTCCCGTCTTCCTTGTCTGTCTTTGTCTTTCCTTCGGGTAAACAATTCCACACTCTGAAACTACTAATGATTTTGATGATGATGATGACAATGACAATAAATTCATTCAATACAAAGCATTCATCATAAATTATAATCCAACAGTGAAGCCTATAATATGACCATTTAATGGCCACAGCTATTCTTTTGTATGTGCTTGCTTTATTCTGCAAAATCTTAAATGTTTCTTTGGCAAAAGAGCAATATAGCTTTAATGTGTGTATGTGTCTGTGTGGGGGGTGCATATGTACGAGCATGTATTAAAAAATGCTCTGAAAAAAAAAAAAAAACTGAAACCTTGACGTAAACACATGTGTTGAGTAATTATTTCACAGCAGCCATTAACGATAAGTTGTCTGTTTGAAGTGTACTGTTTCAAACTGTAAGTCATTTTTGTTGTAATGACGTTTGCACAGTCGTCGTATTAATTTTTATAATGTTGTACATTGTTCAAGTCATGATATAAACGTTCATACTTGAATTCTTATTGTTTACAATATTTTTTAATATATTTAATGTTTAGAGTGCATGTACAATTGTTAAATATGTTAAATTGAAAGCTGGTAAATAAATCAACGAGAAAAATATTTAACGCAATTAATGCATGCGTTGCACGACCCACTCACGCATTATCGCGCTCAATCTGTAATGGCGCCGTTTTACCTATATAGAGAGATAAAAGGCAGCGTAAAATGAGTAGAGTGAATTTTGGCAGCCTTTGGAGCCTGTTTTTAATAGGCTAAAGCCTTACAATCCCTCTCCCTGCGATTAGAAATATCATGGGAAGCAATGTGGGGAAGCAAGATAGCAATTGATCTTTTTCTTAACACCTTATGGTATTTCCCAATGCAGAGAAGATATATCTATTGGTAGCACTACGCACAGTCATGGTTCCACTTCCCATCATGCATTTGGGTTGAATGGCTGCAGTATCATTTACTGAAAGCTCAACAAATACACTAGATGGGAATATTTAGTCACAATATACAAAGTCACAAGTCTTTCTATCCGTGGATCCCTCTCACAGAAAGAATGTTAATAATGTAAATGCCATCTTGAGGATTTATTTTCACAATAAACAAATACAGTACTTATGTACTGTATGTTGAATGTATATATTCGTCAGAGTTTTATTCATTTTTTTCTTAATGCATTGCCAAAATGTATATGATCGGGAAAAATTATCGGGAATGATTGGAATTGAATCGGGAGTAAAAAAAAAAAGCAATCGGATCGGGAAATATCGGGATCGGTAGATACTCAAACTAAAACGATTGGGATCGGATCGGGAGCCAAAAAACATGATCGGAAAAACCCTAGCAATAACTGTATTAACCATCAAAGTGAAGTCTAACTGTAACTGCAGTCTTGAAACAGATCTGAATAAGGAAAAACATTACAATAAAAAATGCAAACTGGTTAGACTTGAGAGTAGCTGAGATCTGTCATGACAGAACATCGCTTCAATGATATCTGGCGCCATCTAGCATCGTGAATGGGTATAATGTCTCGACCGCGAATATAAGACGAGCCCCTCTTTTCCAGTCTTATTTCAATGCAAAAAAACAACGTCTTATATTCGAGCCATTATGGTACAATCTGCACCCTTCTTTCCCCAAAAAATGAAGCATCTATGAGACTACAGTATTTGAATAGTAGTCATATGAATAAAATGTTCCAAGTCTTCAAGGAATACTTGCATTCCCTATAAACCTACTGTTCTAATAATCTCATGCATACACAGCACAAATAATTGGCCTCCATTGTGCATCTAATCCACCCAGAAAATGAAAAGGATTTGAACAGCTGTCAGCATGTAAACATGAGGACTATTATTGCAATTAAAACACTGCATATTGACAGCCCGCAGATAGGCCCCACTGCATCAGATGGTGCATTGCAGACGAGCAGGAGGTTTGTCAGAAATGCGGAAGCCTCAAGGAGGGGACTTTTAATTCGAAGGCCCGGGGCTGAAAGCAAAATCCATATCAAGTATGTGTGTCTGAGAACAGATATTCAAAGTTTTATCTGATGATTTGAGCTCATGTTAACCACTTTCGGTGGAGGATTGGATAGTTGTGCTGTCTACAAAAGATAAGTGGTCTGTATTACATTTGCCATCGGACTGGCCAAAAGAAGCCAAGTCGGAAAAACTTTCAGCAATGCTCATAAATCATCATATAATTGTTTCGACTCTGCTGATAATGAAATAGTCAGCCGTAATCAAATTTAGCTTAGTGTTGAATGTCAATGGCAAACTTAGTTTTGCAAGCTCAAACGCATAACGTGATAAAAGAACACACAAAGGAATATTGTGCGGCCCTGCTGTTGCTAGTTTATGTACAGTATATGTTATGAACAATAAATTGAGGCTAATTAAGTGTATTGACATCTTTTATTGATTTTCAAAAAATATTACAACTCAGGTTTTAGTTCTTTGTTTTATTTGGAACTTTTGTTAATTTATTGCAAAATAATCATAAATTCAAAATTGATTTTGTTCTGTTTCGGAATTGAACTTCAACACAAAGACTGTCATTTGTCAGAAATAAAAGAAAAAAAAGTGTTTTCAAAATTATCTCTCTTTGTGTGAATCGAAATTAGATGTATCAAACGTACTGTTGGTATCTACGGAAGTGTATTGCTGCCACCCGAGAAAAAAAAAAAAAAATGAAGTCCAGTGTCATGTTTTTACATGACAGTTATCACATTTTTACATTTTTGCTTTATACTATTACATTTGACATGACAGTAACATTTTAGATGATGTTGTTACGTTTTTACATGATAGTTATCATGTTTTGACGTAATAGTATCAGATTTTTTTATGATAGTTATCTTGATTTTACATTATAATTATTAGATTTTACATGATTGTATCCTATTTTTCATTATAGTATCACACGTTTGCATGGTAGCTGTCACATTTTTACATGACAGTTATCATGTTTTCACATGATAATTATGAGGTTTTTACATTATAGTATTTTTATGATAGTTGTCATGTTTTTACAATATAATGATCACGTTTTTACATGTAATATCATTTTTTACATGATAAGATCACATATTTACAATATAGCATCACACCTTTACATGATAGTTGTCACGTTTTTACATGATAGTTATCATGTTTTGACATGATATTTATCATGTTTTGACATGATAGTATCACATTTTTACATGACAGCATCCCATTTTTACATTCTAATACCACGTTTTTACATGATAGTTATCATGTTTTGACGTAATACTATCAGATTTTTTTATGATAGTTATCTTGTTTTTACATTATAATTATTAGATTTTACATGATTGTATCCTATTTTTCATTATAGTATCACACGTTTGCATGGTAGCTGTCACATTTTTACATGACAGTTATCATGTTTTCACATGATAATTATGAGGTTTTTACATTATAGTATATTTTTATGATAGTTGTCATGTTTTTACAATATAATGATCACGTTTTTACATGTAATATCATTTTTTACATGATAAGATCACATATTTACAATATAGCATCACACTTTTACATGATAGTTGTCACGTTTTTACATGATAGTTATCATGTTTTGACATGATATTTATCATGTTTTGACATGATAGTATCACATTTTTACATGACAGCATCCCATTTTTACATTCTAATACCACGTTTTTACATGATAGCTATCACATTTTTACATAATTATCAGGTTTTTACATGATAGTATCATATTTTTATAAAAATTGTTTTTACAGTATCACATTTTTAAATGATAGTATCCTATGTTTACATTATAGTATCACGCTTTTGCATGATAGTTGCCACGTTTTTACATGATAAGATCACATTTTTACATTATTGCATCACACTTTTACATGATAGTTTTCATGTTTTGACGTGATGGTATCACATTTTTTTCATAGGTGTCATGTTTTTACATTACAACTATCGCATCTTTACGTGGTACTATTAAGTTTTTACACAATACTATCAGATTTTTACATGATAGTTGCGTTTTTACAATATAATTAGTAGTTTTTACATGATCGTATGATATTTTTAGATTATAGTATCACACTTTTGCATGATAGTGGTCACGTTTTTACATGATAGTTATCATGTTTTTACATTGTAATTATAAGGTTTTTAGATGATAGTTTTACATTTTTATGACAGTTGTCATGTTTTTACATTATAATTATCAAGTTTTTACATGATACTGTCACCTTTTTACATGATCAGATCACATTCTTACATTATTGTGTCACACTTTTACATGATAGTTATCATGCTTTGACATGATAGTATCACACATTTTTGATAGGTATCATGTTTTTACATTTTAATATTCACGTTTGTACATGTAATATCAACTGTTAACATGATACTATCAAATTTTTACATGATAGTTGTGTTTTACATGGTAATTATCTGGTTTTGACATGATAGTATAACATTTTTATGATGTTATCTTGTTTTTACATTATAATTATTAGTTTTTACATGATTGTATGATATTTTTACAATATAGTATCACTTTTGCATGATAGTTGTCATGTTTTTAAATGATAATTATCAGGTTTTTACATGATAGTATCACATTTTTATGATAGTTATCATATTTTAATTGTTATATTTCATGTAATGTTTTAAATGTTATAATTATCAAGTTTTTTCATGATACTATCACGTGTTTACATAATAGGATCACATTTTTACATCACTGCATCACACTTTTACATGATAGTTATGTTATTACACGATACTATCACATTTTACATGATAGTATCATATTTTTAATTGATAATATCACATTTTTAGGTGATAGTATCACGTTTTTACATGATAGTAATCATGTTCTGATATGATAAATATCACATTTTTTTACATGATAGTATCACGTTTTTACATGATAGTGTCCCATTTTTACATTCAAGTATGACTGTTTTACGTCATACTAGCATCACATTTTTACACGATTGTTGTGTTTTAACATGACAATCATTAGGTTTCTTTTACATGATAGTATAACATTTTTATGATAGTTATCTTGTTTTTACATTATAATTATTAGTTTTTACATGATTGTACCCTATATTTACATTATAGTATCACACTTTTGCATGATAGTTGGCACGTTTTTACATGATAGTGTCACCTTTTTTGATAGTTGTCATGTTTTTACATTATAATTATCATGTTTTTACATGATAATATCATGTTTTTACATTTTAAGATCCTATATTTACAATATAGCATCACACTTTTACACGACAGTAGTCACGTTTTAACATGATAGTTATCATGTTTTGACATAAAAGTATCACTATGCTTCATGATAGCATCCCATTTTCACATTCTAATACCACATTTTTACATTATAGCATCACGCTTTTGCATGATAGTTCTAACGTTTTTACATGATCGTCATCATGTTTTTACATTGTAATTATCACGTTTTTACATGATACTAACACGTTTTACATGACACGTTCACAATTTTACATTATAGCATCACACTTTCACATGATAGTTGTCACGTTTTACATGATCGTTATCATGTTTTTACACTGTAATTATCACATTTTTACGATACTAACACGTTTTACATGATACATTCACAATTTTACATTATAGCATCACACTTTTACATGATAGTTGTCACGTTTTTACATGATCGTTATCATGTTTTTACATTGTAATCATCACGTTTTTACATGATACTAACAGGTTTTACATGATACGTTCACAATTTTACATTATAGCATCACACTTTTACATGATAGTTGTCACGTTTTTACATGATCGTTATCATGTTTTTACACTGTAATTATCACATTTTTACATGTGACTAACACGTTTTACATGATACATTCACAATTTTACATTATAGCATCACACTTTTACATGATAGTTGTCACGTTTTTACATGATCGTTATCATGTTTTTACATTGTAATTATCACGTTTTTACATGATACTTACACGTTTTACAAGATACGATCACAATTTTACATTATAGCATCACACTTTTGCATGGTAGTTGTCACGTTTTTACATGATAGTTAGGTTTTGACATGACAGTATTACATTTTAATGATAGTATCATGTTTTTACATGATGCTATCACATTTTTACATAATAGGTATTATGTTATTACATGATACTGTCATGTTTTACATGATAGTATTACATTTTTACATGATAATATCACGCTTTTAGGTCATAGTATCACACTTTTACATTATAGTATCACTTTTACATGATAGTTCTAACATTTTTACATGATACTGTCATATTAAAAATTTGGGTTAAAAAAAAAATGGGGTGGGGGCAGCAATACGCTTCTGTAGGTATCACTTACTTGGTATCAGTACAAAAGTTTTAAGCATCCCTGTGTATGCTTTGCCAGCAAATACTTACTCGCAGATCAACCAGAAATCTATATTTGTTCAACCGTTGTTTGCAAACTTGTCTTTATTTTAATAGCAACTGTAAAATCATTCATTATTTACAAGTAGCCTCCGGTGGCTTGTGAGGGATGCAGTTGGGAATCCGAGTCTGATATATTCCCTTCAGCTGTTGTTGGCATAATGTTTTTGCCTGAGGTTGTTTAACTGGAAACTGTCTTGATTTGCATACACACACCTGATAAGAAAGTAAATGTGTTTTATTGTAAAATTCCCCTTGGTAAATGTTCACTACTAGTGTAAATATGCACTGTTTTTATGTCATCATATTTTGAGGATTCTAAACAATAATGTCAATTTACTAAAATCACAGAGGAGTTCATGAAGGCCTTGATTTCGGTTCTGAAATTTGAAGTTCAAATGAAACATTTTAAGTACAGATTGGCTCAACAACTCCAGTCATTTTGATTCGCCAAGGGCAGCTGGCAAATGGATTCTTGAAGGTGTATGGTGAAAAAAGAAATGAGCAGAATATGATTGACTTCCTGCATTTGAACACTGGAAGCCAAGGCCTGGCAGGGCTTACACGAGTTGATTTACTCCTTAAATATTGCTTAGTGATCTCCTGAGGTTAACCCATGTTCAAAGAGCAGAAATGGTCTCCACTGCAGGTGAAAATGTATCAGTGTGATGGCTTTTGGCAAGAAAAGCACGCAAATACTGCAAGACCTTTGAAAATAACTTACTGCCAACAATTGGAATGGAGCCCTGTTCCGAGGTTTTCATCTGAGTCGACTGAGGTGAAGTCGTTTTGGCTTTGCTTTTTTTGTGGTTTTATTTTCCAACGAGAAAGTGAAACGGGTCAGGATTAAACTCAAAAAGCTAAATGTAGACAATTCTAAAGTGTACAAAAATAGTGATTTTGTTGCAACGTGCAAGTACTTAGCCCTCATCCATTGCAGTAGGAAATAGGCCAGGCCAGCGGTCTAATTTTTAGATCAGTCCCGACGTCATCGATGACGTAAAAGCGTCAACCATAAAAAAAATATATGCGTGTAAAGTTGAGAATGTCGGACACTTGGTATGCAAGCGGGGAGAGTGGCACAAAGCCAAAAAAAGCGCACCAGAGTGGCCAAAACTGACTTATTTCAACAAAACAAAAGAGGGTACACTGTTGTGTCTGGGCTCTTCAATACCAAGCCTGCATACCAGGCTGAGAACGAACACCTAAAGCGCCGTCACCCAGTTTTAATTTTGGAAGACGACAGGAGACAACCAGCTGGCAGATCCTAAGTCCATCTAACTAACTAATGACTTGTTTTATTGAAGTTGCTAAGCCTGTCGCGAGATGCAAAGCGTCCATTTATCTCACAGTAAATAAAAATGAGGGCGGTAAATTTCTGCGCTTTATCGTGCATACATTTGTGCGTGCGTGTTGATGGCATACGAGACTCCAGTTCCTTTCACAGATGTTTATTGGTCATCAACACGCCGTAGAATTTAAGTTCAGACATGCAAAATGAGGAAATTAAACAATGTAAACGCAAGCATTGCTACATTGAGGCTAATGGGGAAAAAAAGACAACCCATTTTAGCCTACTATAAAACATTGGGAGTCTTCTCCAAAACGCAAACTTGCGGTTAAAATCTGACACTTAAAAAATCGCTGGTTAGCATCATTTGCGAGCGAAAAAATGGAGAAAAAAAATCTATTACTGACACCATGTGCAATGACGAAAAGGGATTTTTTTGTGGAGTGGAAAGCTTAGGGTTAGCGAATGTACTTCCGGTGAACATTTCAAAATAAAAGCACGTCATGTTCGGCATATAAATAAAGATTTCTGGAGTTAATCTCACATACTTCATAATTCAGATTTGAGACTAAGAAGAGCTTTAAAATGACACCCGTTATGAAAAATCTGATTGGCAATGAATAATTACTATATTTATTATATTATATATTGTAATATACTATAATATTAATGCTACTTTTTTTTTTTTTTAATTGTTTTGAAACATGTTGAAAAGGCAAAATCAGTGTTCTGAATCTGTTTACATTCTATTCTTTTTAGGGCTGCAGCTATCGAATATTTTAGTAGTTGATTAATCTATGGACTAGTTAGTTCGAATAATCAAGTAATCGGATAAGGAAAATGAAAATTTAAAATACCTGAGCTGAGCCTCAAACGGTATAACTTTTTTTTTTTAAATGAGGATCTATGTACAACAAAAGAACAATTGGCTAACTTACATAGAAAACGTCCACTAGCTTAAATGCTATAAAATGGTAAATGGTGTTATATTAATATAGCGCTTTTCCACCTTTCAAGCGCTCAAAGCGCTTTACGTTATAGGGGACAACTACTCTACCACTGAGCCACACCGCCCCCAATGGCAAATTTGTTTTTTCTTTAAAATGCCCTTAACAAATGGTTCAGGCAAATATTCCCACAAAAAAAAAAAAAAAAAAAAAAAAAACGGCTAAATATACCTATAAACTAAATTAAGAATGCATTAAAAAACATTAGCTCAAATAAAAACTTAGCTTAGGTGGGTCTCAACAGGGAGCTTTAAGAATGCATTAAAAAAACATTACCTCAAACAAAAACGTTGGTCTTAACAGGGAAGAGTTGGATTCAGCCATGTAAAAAGGGGCAGACCAGAAGGCAGTATATCAACCCTCATCAATAAAACTAAATGCAAACACTTTCAAAATAAACCATTACAACGCCACTTTAATCAAACGAACACTCGAAGCAACAAAATTTAATTGAATATTTTTTTTCTAATCGAATACTTGAGTTAATCGATTAAACGTTGCAGCACTAATTCTTTTGCACTAGGTAATACTATTGTGATTTATTATTGTTATCTGGTCTTTGCCAATTTTGGCAAAGCCAGATAATGTTATTATTTACAAGTTTATTTGTACTTTAATGAAAAATTCAAGCGTTCCAAAATGTTTTTATGAATTAATAAGCATCAACAAAAATTTCATCGACTAATTGTAAAAATTGTCTGCTGACTAATCAGGAGAAAATTAGTCGTTTGGGACAGCTCTACTATTTTTACAGTAAATATTAAGAGGCTCCACTTTTGTATCAGCCCGACTACGTCCGCTATGTAGCACGCTTGGATCTTCTATAGAGCGAGCAGGTGCTCTGACATGGATAAAGACACATTAACGCCTTAACGGATGGAAGTCGTCAAGGACACATCTGGAGCAAGTGCTGACAAGGTAAAAGTGAAAATGTATGCATGCACCAGATTGAGAGTACCTGACTCTGAATTGGCATTTGTATTTGTGATCAGTCATGTGAACAAAAGGTCCACATTGTGAAAATTAGTGAACGTACACAAATGTGTACTTGCTGGATCCTTTATTACACAACAACAAACTCAGAGTAATTATAGTTTAATTATTGAGAAAAACACAGAGTGTTGCCTTTAAATAGAATAGAATAGAATAGAATAGAAAAGAAAGCCTTTATTGTCAATGTACAGAGTACAACGATATTTAAAGCTTCGCCATTGTGTGCATCATAAATAAGCAAATAAGCAATAAGGCAAATAAAAAAAAAACAAAAAAAACAAAGGTTATAACGTACACAGTTGAAATGATGAAATATATATATATATATATATATATATATATATATATATATATATATATATATATATATATATTAGGGCTGTCAAAATTATCGCATTAACCCGCGTTAATTATTTTTTAAAATTAATCACGTTAAAATATTTGACGCAATTAACGCACATGTCCCGCTCAGACAGTATTCTGCCTTTTGGTAAGTTTTACAGCAAGGCTTTTTGTGCTGCAGCACAACAGCGAACTCTTGTGGTCGCTTTGCGACATGGTTTAGTTTTTTCTTGCCAGTTCATATGGCTGCACGACGTCTCGGGCTGACGCCTACGTTGTAAAGTTGTGCTTGGACAAGATTTGTCCGTAAGTATGGTTGTTGTAAAGAATGTACATATTATGTTAGTAAGCGAAATGTTCTATTTTTTGTATGAGACGCTTTTTGTTTATGTTTAGTGAACCTGTATAGCGTGCTAAGCTAACGTTGTTGCTAATGCAATGCTTGTGTATTTTTTTTTGTAGTTTTATGACGGTCTAAAGAGGACAATGGTTTGAGGCTATTTTATTAATAAATCAGATGAAAAAGGAAGAAGTCTGATTATTAAGGCGTCGTTCACTAGCTGTCTAGCTTTGGAAAAAGTAGACGCTTCGGAGTGAGGACAGCATAGACAGATTTAAATGACAGTAGAGTGAAATGCCCACTACAGTCCTTATGTACCGTATGTTGAATGTACAGTGGGGAGAACAAGTATTTGATACACTACCAATGGATTTTCCCATTGGCAGTGTATCAAATACTTGTTCTCCCCACTGTATATATCCATCTTGTGTCTTATCTTTCCATTCCAACAATTTATTTTACAGAATATATATAATTTACAGAAAAATATGGCATATTTTATGGTTGTTTGAATTGCGATTAATTGCGATTAATTACGATTAATTAATTTTTGAGCTGTAATTACAGCTCAAAAATTAATTAATCGTAATTAATCGCAATTCAAACCATCTATAAAATATGCCATATTTTTCTGTAAATTATTGTTGGAATGGAAAGATGGCACAAGATGGATATATACATTCAACATACGGTACATAAGTACTGTATTTCTTTATTATAACAATAAATCAACAAGATGGCATTACCATTATTAACATTCTGTTAAAGCGATCCATGGATCGAAAGACATGTAGGTCTTAAAAGATAAATAAAAATAATAAATAAAATATATAAATATATAAATAAATAAAATACATGAATATCTATAAAAATATATAGAAAATAAATAACATATAATAACTAGTACAAGTTATAGAAATTTTATATTAAAACCCCTCTTCAAGTTTTCGTTTTAATAAAATTTGTAAAATTTTCAATCAAAAAATAAACTAGTAGCCCGCCATTGTTGATGTCAATAATTACTTACACAATGCTCATGGATGCTGAAGCCTATAAAATCAGTCGCACCCAAGCGCCAGCAGAGGGCGGCAAAACTCCGAAAAACACAACAAGTACACCTTTCACTTTGCTGTCCTTTTAATATGTTTGAGCGGGGCATTTGTGCGTTAATTGCGTCAAATATTTTAATGGGATTAATTTAAAAAAAATAATTACTGCTCGTTAACGCGTTAATTTTGACAGCCCTAATATATATATTATAAGATCTAAAAGTTTTTGGAGTGAAAGCAGTGAATTGGTCTTTTTTTTAATTCAAGTCACATCTAAAAGGCAACTATTGGCTGTTTTCAACAATGTTCATCGAAAATAAAGACTGACTGAAAATGGTTCAATATTAGATGAAATGTTTTGTTTTCTCATGTATATTTTAAATTGCTCTTCACCTACAAAATATGTTTTATCCGATTACTCGATTAATCGATAGGATTTTCACTCGATTACTCGACTACTAAAATATTCGATAGCTGCAGCCCTAATCACGATATATCACCATTTCAATATTTTGTCACACCCCTACTGTATATACATTTTATACTCTGGAATACTCCCTGATAAAGCGGAATAGGAAGTAGAGATGTCCCGATCCGATATTTGGATGGGATCGGACGCCGATATGGGCAAAAACATGCGCAATCGGATCGGAACACGGAAAAATTCCGATCCAGACTTCCAATCCAGTTTTTTTTTTTTTTTTTTTTAGTTCGGTCCGGGTTTTCCAGTGCACCGATTTACATAATCCATTCCAGTTTTTGCTTCGGTTTCCCTAAAATCCGTTCCGCATTTTACGGCACACCTTCAACACACTACATTTACATTACCGTCTCCCAATTTACCGAGAGACTTTATCGGTAAAAATGTCAGCTGTGTGGGATCATTTCACCTTAAAGGACGACAAAGACGAAGAGGCAGAGTGCAACATATGCCACAATAAAGTCAAGCGTAGTGGTAAAGCTGTAAGAAGTTTTAATACAACCAACCTAATCAAGCATTTAGCGAAATACCACCACAAACAATATGAGGAGTATGTTATGAAAACCGAAGACAAAAAGAAAGGTCCTACGCAACTAATACTGGCAGAAACTTTTGCTATGCGTGACAAACTGGCACTCGACAGTCCCAAAGCCCAGGGAATAACAAGAGTCATTGCCGAAGAATTCATTCTGGATAACGAGTCATTATCTCACGTGAGTAAAGACGCACCATCCAACACTTAGAACCACGGTACCACATACCCAGCCGTCATTACATCCTTGAGCGATTCGGCCGTGGAAGATTCGAGAACGATTCACAAACATCCAAAGTCCGATTATTGAAATATCTCAAGTAAAGTGGAACTAATACACAGCGCGGTCTTCGGGACGCAATGAGAAACTGACCACATTGCGTCCCGAAAGTAAACATAATGCTTGTCATAGACCCGGGGAATGCCAATGCTCAACTCACGGCTTTAGCTCAACTCATGCCGCTGGATAAAAAACACAAGAATACCTGACTGCTGCTGACAGCCGCTACAAACTACGTCAACGTCGTTTTACTGGAGATAATAGATATCATATGTATATAGAACTAGATGCTACACGACAGACTCGACTGCGTTAGCAACATTGAAGTATTGAAAACCAGATGTGTTAGTAAACAGCCGCCATCTTAAAGCAGAAGACTTCCCTAGTAGGCTGTTGTGAACCTTCCAAGCGAACCTAATGAACCTTTTATCTAAAATACACCTAAATCGGCAAAATCTTGACTTGAATCTATCTTCAAAACAGTTTTATAACTTTCACATGTCGAAAGTAGACAGAAGGGAAATTATGGAATGACAGAAGCAATTTTAACAACATTTTATAGTTGACTCGCAAAATTAAATGAATTGAATATAGTTTAAAGCTGCTGATACAGAATGGGGAATTGAGTATTTTATTAACTGTTTTAAAATGTTAACTTGATACTGAAATAGTCGTTTATTTAAACCTGAGAGGCTTTTTATACAATTTTTGTAACTAATGCACGAAACATTAAAAGCATCTAATAGCTTGGGGGATTTGTGGGATTTTCCACTGAGGTGTGTTTTGCTTTTTTAAGACAGTTTACAATATTATTTGCACGTTTTAATGACTGACTATGCCATTTCTGTTTGTTATTTATAATGTTTTGTGTTTGTTACTGAATAAACAGGTCAGTTTCTTGTTACCAACCGTTGTGTGTTATTCAAACTCACCTAATTCAGCTGGCTAGTTGTTATCAAGAGTACTAAAACCTTTTTCAACATGAGTCTGACAACTAAGTAAGGAGGCTAAATAACTTTAAACTTTAACACATGCTCAGATAGGTCGGTATCGGCCAGTATCGGTATCGGATCGGAAGTGCAAAAACCTGGATCGGGACATCCCTAATAGGAAGTACTGTAAACAGTACAGTACCGTAACTTCTTCTGTTCAAATAAATTAAAAATGTCAAATTTTGTTCTTCGGTATCGGATCGGGAATCTATAGACCCTACCCACCGACGTCACAAAACCACGTGCTCGCTGTATGGTTCCGCCCACTTGTCCGTCATTTTGTCTCTGTATTAGCATTGGTTTCAATTGTCGAGGAATTTAAAATGCATTTCATGGAAGACCCGGTGCTTTCTGATGCCGTAAACTCACTGGATGTGTTGCATAAAAGGCGTTATGTGGAAAAGCTTCGTTCTATACAGTCGCCAGATCCATATTTGATGCCCAAATCGATGTTTTTCGACCCACTGTCTTCGCCCTGTCTGCCTGACATCTGCTACGCTGATATTTACAATTATCTTGTCCACACAAAATCAGCCTATTCTCACGAAAATTTGAAAAACTTCAAGAGCTTGGGGGCTTATAAATACTTCGTTGCTGGTTGGGTGAAATAGGTCCTCGTCCACGAAAATTCGGCAGGAATCTATCTTGTGCTTGGAAAGGTGAGTTACGAAATTTTCAATTCAAAATCTTTTGTTATTGCTAACATCCACTGTCAAGTCTAATGTATTTCATGTCGTTTGTCAATGGAGTTAAGGCTTTTAATGTTTATATGGTTTAGCGATAGCACTCTCACTACATACATACGTGTATGTTGTCGGCGATTAGCCTAGCAATGATCTTAATTGTGGTTATTTGTCAGCCCAAAACCCTCTAAGTATATCTTAAATGCATCTTACCGGATATAAAATGACTACTACATAGTCTGTGGTGATTTTTTTTGGTGCCCAGTTTTCACGTCGAATTGCAGCCGTCCATTTCGCTCTCCTCTTTGGATCCCTCGGAATACGGTAAAACTTCAAGTCTCTCCTTCCATCTTCTCTGTTAGTGCAACCAACAGCCACACACGCCTTCACCATTTTGATTATTAATGTTAAGGAGCAGAAAAACACGCCGTAAATAGGAGGAATGTACGTAGCCGTAACAGGTTAACACTATGTTTTGACGGACAATTGGGCGGTACCATTCAGGAGAGCGGAGTTGTGACGTCACGTGGGTAGGGTCTATATCGGCACATTTTCAAAATCAGGTGACTCGGACGCAAAAATATGCGATTGGGACATCCCTAAAAATAATACAACTACACAGTTGTGCAATTCCTGAAACTCACTTAATCACTAAATGGAAACTCGACGTTGAGAATATTTTCAAGAGTTCAAAACTAAAGGATACATTGAAATCATTAAAATTGAGCAGGTCCATTTAGCCAAAAGTCATCCTCTCTTCCTTCGTTCTCAAACCTTTTCAACAGACAACATAAAAAGAAGAATATTCAGCTACAAATAGCAGCTCTAATAATTTTAATGAGATACCTGCTACACTGAAAAACTTGTAATTTACCAGCATGCTCGACGTAACAGCCCGACTCTCCAGCTAAGCGGGAGACGCAGACACATACAGTGAACAAGATGGGGTGGTGGAGGGGGGAGGGTTTGGTTTTTTTTTTTTTTTTTTTGCTGGCAGGCAGCACCACAGATTATAATTAGGCCATTAGAAAGGTAAAACATAATATAAGAGTGGAAACTGGACAAGTATTACCTGCCAGCACACTCAATGTCAACCTTCACACACACTAAAGTACAAGCATTTTAAAATGCTGTAACAACATGATTTGAATGTATGTATTATCTCTCATATAAAGATTTCGTCCATTTTAAAAAAGCAATCGAGTGCAGACTGCAAAGCCGGGAATCAAGAAGTGTGTTGAGTATATAGCAGGTTCATAGCTTTAACACATAGAGTGAAAAAGCATGGGTAATTAGAGTTTGCCTAGAGAGCTCCAAACCGCAATGGTCGTCGTGATGCAGGTGAAGACATTAAAATGACACAAACAAATACAGAATGTACCTGAGAGCTTAAATGTTTTATCCGGGCGAATTCTACTTTTAATCGCCTGAAAACACCGTGAACCTACACTTAAACACCTGGGCGGTAGTTTTCTACCGGCATTTCAATCCAGATGGCAGCGGGAGGTGTTCTGGCACTCGCATTACAGCATATATAATAGCCAGGACTGTGCAATTATACCTTGCAGTATTGTGCAGGTAAGATAACCCCGAGGAGGTCAAATTGCAAGTGTACACTTTTCAATTTAATTCCTGAAATTTTCTAGTTGGTTGTTGTCACTTTGACTTTTTTTTTTTCTCAACTTAAAAGTTTACAAACATTTAAAGGGAACCACGGACAGAAAGACTTGTTCTTAAAAGATGAATGCTAGTATGAGTTATAATTAGAGATGTCCCGATCGATCGGGTCAGATCACGTCATTTTCAAAGTATCGGAATCGGCAAAAAAATATCGGACATGCCTTTTTTTAATATAAATATATATTTTTTAATGAAATCGTTTTCTAATTGTATTTAACGTTACAGACATAATATGTTACACTCATCCAGAGTCTTTAGTTTAGGCTTAAGGTAGGCTTATCAAATTTATCCCGATAACGGCGGTAATTAATTTTTTAAAAAATGTATCACGTTAAGATATTTTACGCAATTAATGCATGCGCTGCACGACCCACTCACGCATTGTCGCGTTCAATCTGTAATGGCGCCGTTTTACCTATATAGAGAGCTAAAAGGCAGAGTAAAATGAGTAGAGTGAATTTTGGCAGCCTTTGAGGTCTTTTTTTAATTAGCTAAAGCCTTACAATCCCTCTCCCTACGATTAGAAATATCGTGGGAAGCAATGTGGGGAAGAAAGGTAGTGACTGATCTTTTTCTTAACATCTTATGTTATTTCCCAACGCAGAGAAGATATATGAATTGGTAGCACACGCACAGTCATGGTTGCACTTCCCATCATGCATTTGGGCATGGCTACAGTATCATTTACTGAAACCTCAACAAATACACTAGATGGCAATATTTAGTCACAATATACAAAGTCACAAGTCTTTCTATCCGTGGATCCCTCTCACAGAAAGAATGTTAATAATGTAAATGCCATCTTGAGGATTTATTGTCATAATAAACAAATACAGTACTTATGTACTGTATGATCAATGTATATATTTGTCCGAGTTTTATTCATTTTTTTTTTAATGCACTGCCAAAATGTATATGATCGGGAAAAATTATCGGGAATGATTGGAATTTAATCGGGAGCAAAAAAAAAAAAGCAATCGGATCGGGAAATATCGGGATCAGCAGATACTCAAACTAAAACGATCGGGATCGGATCGGGAGCAAAAAAAAACATGATCGGAACAACCCTACTTATAACAGATGTCATTTAGTGGTATCTGGCAAATTATCTCACTTTTGAATGAATGTAAAAGATCCAAGCTGGACATTAATGGAGTTGGTGACACTTTATGTCACTTTATGACATAAGAATTCAGTAATGCCCATTATACTGTCATGTCATACGTATGAATGACGGTCTTATGACAATGTTATGATGGCGCTTTGTAATAGATTTTACCTATTAACCCAAAGAAATCATCAAATAAGCAGCACTGGACGATGAGCCGCAGAATTCAAAATGAAGGAAAAAAGTAGCGGCTTATAGTCCGAAAATTACGGTAGACTGGATTTTCAGGGCATTTACAGGTCACTTGCGGTTCATTTTAGGGCATTTACAGGTCACTTCCTGTTGAGTTTGAGTCACTGCCGATTCATTTGGGTGAATCCCAGGTCACTTCCTGTTCTGTAACTCAAAATCAACAGGAAATGACCCATAAAATACCCCAAAATCAACAAGAAGTAACTGAACATCAACAGGTAAATGACCTTAAATGGCCCAAAATTACCTCATTGCCTGGCATTGGCTGCCACTGACGGCCATAGACGTTCAATCCGTTTGAAGTGGGAGGGTGGCAGCGAATGAACATTCGTTCATTCACTGCCATCCCTCCCACTTCAAACGGATTGGACGTCTACTAGTGATAACTCAGAAGCTTGTTTTTTCTGTTTATTAGTTGTTTGTAGAATATCCTAGAATGATTTCCATACCAATGTATCGATTATCATTCTATCGCCATATCGTCGGATAATCGTTATCGTGAGCTTTACATCGCAAATCGTATCGTATCGTGGGGTACCAAGAGGTTCCCACTCCTACTTGAAACGCCCTAAAATGAATCTCGTTGCTTGCCTTTGACCGCCATTGACATCCAATCTGTTTGAAGTGGGAGGGAATGCATAAACTCAATTGAATTCACAGCAGGAGGAGCATCATTATCGTGTGCCTTGTATCGCGAATCGCATTCATCAATCGTATTCATACATTTCAATGAGCCATTTTATCAACTGACAATCAAGGCTAACAAATACGCTTAATTCCTCACGCAACAAAGCTCCCTGAAAAATACAAAAAGCTGATTACGTAAAGTCACTCTGCTGACATCATCACCGAGACAGACTGGGTCGCTCTGACATCTGTGTGTTAAGGCCGAGGGAGCTGGAAAACCGGTGCAGACGGAGAGGGAGAGAGAAAAACAGACAAAGAGTGAAGCAAGGAAGGAGAAAGAAGAGTTAGGTGACAGCAGCTTGCTAAAGAATTGATGAGCGGAGTCAGAGAGATGTTTCATCCACGCCATTTCCTGCCGTGATGCACGTCCTCCACAGTGACTTCCTGTCATCAACATCATGACATCCTGGAAAGATGAGTGGACTAGGATATTCAGTCTGCATCAATGCCTCATCGTGGCTGTTCAAGTGAGCGCCATGTTCATATTCTTGAACGGACGCCATGTTTGTGAAAGGTGTGGCCCGACGTTACAAGTAAGTATTGAACATTAGGTATGTTTACATGGACATTTTTATTCGGATTCAAATCATTGGGAATATTCTAACCTGATCCAGGCTAGGCATGTGCCGGTATGAGATTTTGACGGTGCGATAACCGTGAGCAAAAATACCGCGGTTTCACGCTATCGCGGTATTGCAATTCTAGCTCCAAAATTTTGAGATGTATGGGTTTAAAAAAAAAAAAAAAAAAAAAAAAAACTTTTTTCCGTTGAGCAGGATTTTTTTTCAGAACATATTTGCAAATTGGAACATGAATATAATGTGAAAATAAATAAACAAAAAATAACAAATATTTTATATAAAATTAAAATAAATAGAACCTAGACTATACCCACAGCCACAGCTCAAGTTGCTCAATATTAGAGCAAGAACAAAATAATTGCTATAAAAAAGTAAAAACACTTCTTAATAAAATTCAAAATATTGACTTTTTTTGAGGGGGGAAGCTCAAGTGAAGTTTCGCCATTTTCAGCCACTGTGTGCCTTTGTGTTAAAAAGAACAAAGAATTCATAAATTAATAAGTTAGTTAAAAATGTACATTAGTTTTATAAGTTAGTTAAAATGTAAAGATTGTTGAGGAAAGGTTTCATCTAAAAAAAAAAAAAAAAGTGAGGAGTGAGACCTCCTTTCTCGATTAGCGATCTTTGACGCAATCCTTTTTCTTTCCCCCCTTCATTCAAGCTTGTTTCTCACTCAGTGGCTGTGAGACATAAAACCTCGACGAAGCTGCTCCTCCAGCTTAGCCTAGGCTAAGATTCGTCTTTGTAAGCTTAAGTTAGTTTGTATATTGAATTTGAAAGGAAAATGTGTGTTTTGTTTTTGGCAAACTTTTTAATGGTGCTACTGCTATCCACACGTGGAAAAATACAATTGTACAACGTTTTAAATGTATTCAATTGTATATTTCACCACGATTTGTGAGCTCAATAAATTGAAGAAATTACGCCTTGTGTTTGGATGGTTTGTTTTTGGGTTTGCTGGCTGTTTAGCAGAATAGCGTCACTGGCACTCACGGCAACAAACAGGGGACGGGTGAGCCCTGCCGCACCAAGCCACTTCGGCTGCATTTTGGCACATGAAAAATAGCAAATACCGTACTAAGGTATGACGGAAAATTTTAGTGGTTTTAAAACCGCGACGTTTTCACACCATGGTAAACCGCGAAACAAGTAACCAGCACATGTCTAATCCAGGCTATTCCGATCAAGATTCTATTCCGAACAAGAGGGGTGCTTTATGCCGATTGATAATCTGTTGATTACAGCACATTTGTTTCTGTTATTTCCGGAAGCTAGTTGAAGCAGAGCGAGCGGGAGACAGTCTTGTGCCGTTATATTAAATTAGTTCAGTTCAATTAAGCTTATTTCTTGTGTTTTTTTTTTTTTTTCATTATTGCTTCTTGTGTTTGGAGCAGGGTTTCCCCAACATGCAAAAGATAGTGGCACACAGCCACACCAAAATAAAAGTCGCCAAGCCTTGCAAATGAGCTGTTTTTTTTTTGTTTTTTTTAAACTAGTGGCAGCCTAGTGTGAAGGGTTCAGCGGCAACCTATTCATTGATGTATTGCAATGTCCGTAACTAGGCACGGCCCCCTTAAAGTGATCCTTTAACTTAAATACATGTAAGCTCTACTAAAAACGCGGATTTGGATTACTATTGCTACCTTTTTTGTTGACTATTCTTCGTGGCAGTTTTCCCCAAATCATACTAAATAATTAAAGCACTATGGCACGCTACAATGACGACAGTGACTCTGACGTGAACCTTACAACAATGTTGGGAGTTTGTCAGGGAACGCGTGTTTGCATACTGCTGAGCTCCCGAGTGAAGAGTGGTCACGGTGGAAATATTTTTTTGTGAATAAATGTGCATAAGTGGAAGCTTCTCCCCTTTTTGGTACTTTTATACATGTATCCTAGCTACCACATGTTACATTATACAAGACATGGATTACACAAGGTGTGCTCTTTGGCCTGTACTGTAAGCACACGACAGCTCTGGATGCTAACAATCTACATAATTATATTGGGATAAGTTTGAAAACGCAATATGCTTACCTTGAATATCTGCTAATAAAACCGGACAGCATACACTCTCGCTCCCAACCGGACTTTCCAACAAGACTATCTCGTATCACCAGTTTTGCCCAACTTTTGTCTTATCAGGTATTTGCTGCACGCATTTTTCCCTGAAGCTCGTCTTGTGAACGACCGACAGTGCTGTCCTGCTCTTCACTTTTCAGATCTTGTTCAAATAGGAAGGGTAGAACTGATGACATGTTGGAAAAGCTAACGAGTGACACGCTGGAATTTCGGCAACCGGACCAGTGACGTCATGCACTGCGACGTAACAAGAATGGCGACCTATCACTTAAAATCATTTTACAAACTTTATTAAAACAAAAACATTAAGAGGGGTTTTAATATCAAATTATTATAACTCATACTAACATTTATTTTTTAAGGATTACTTGTCTTAAAAACAGAGGATCCCATTAAGAGACGATCGGATTGGGGAGCTGTGACGTAGGGGGAAGCAAGTAGGAAGAATGGGAGAACGGGTGAGATAGCGAGACATAGCAATCGCATGTCGCGATAGCCCGCTGTTATTTCGTTATTGTTTTTCTTTATTATTGTTGCCACAATAAAGTAGGTAAGCCAATACCGACTCCTTTCCTTCTTTGCCCCCATCCGGGGCATTACAGTATTTTGAAACTGACTTTTCAGCGAAAGTGAGTGGTGGACGGCCGTCTTGGACGGAACCGCAAGTTTGAATGAATTTGCGCGGAGAGGCGGGGTTCAAAATAGAGCCTTGCTATATTTTCAGAGCGTCGCCGCGCTAATGTCAACAACGCATCCAATAGCAGAGGGGCAGGCGTACTTATATCTGTGCTATCAGGCTGTTTCAGCAGATAGATATACACAATCACAGCTGATGAAACCTTGATAAATGCGCTTTTTTTCAAGTTTCGCGAGCTCTGGAAAACTCAAAAAATGACTCTCATACCTGTCCTTGCGAAGCTAAATGGTACCTCGATGTGCGTTTGTGTGAAAATGTAGTTCACGAACAACAACAAAAACTATTCCCCTTCTCACCGAAACTAATAAAACTTTTTACATGGCTATTACAATTTCCCCCCTACTCCTTGAAATATGTCCATTAACAGAAGGACTATTACTGTTGTTGTAATGTAGTACGTATTAGGGCCAAATAAAAGAAAAAAGAAGGACTTCGAGATGTAAGTCATACTATTGCTCCCAGAAAAAAAAGACGTATTATTATGTAGTGTAATGTAGCGGTAATCAGCTACACATTTTACAAGCATGTTGTGTAGCTGAGAGCTACAACATTAGCCTGCCGAATGAAATATTTCAAACAGATCTTTGTTACGGTTCTTCTTTGGGAAAAAAAATGTGGGGAAAAAACTGGTATGTATATGAGTCACCTGTTATTACAATATCTCTCATAAGGGACAATATTAAGGAGTACTGTTTGAGTTACTAGCAAGGCCACGAAATGACTTGAACTTGTGTCTCATGGTACCACTGTACAGCTTTTGGCACAGTGACAGCACATTCCAAAAACACATTCCATTTTGTCCAATAACACAATATGCACCAATAAATGGGAATATTGTGTCATGAAAACCAATAAAACAACTCCCAAATCAAATACTTAAGACTCAAAATGAATCAAAGCTTATGATAAGAAACTAGCAGGGATCCTCTGTGGCAAGGGATATTGCTAGTAACGTCCCTGGAAAAAAAAAAACACAAACTCAGGCAGATAAAAATGGATTCAAACATCTGAACAGAACAAATTGACGAGGCAACTTGACCACGTTTAAAGCAAAAGTAAAGCAGAGTTTAGCCTCACTTTGGCTCTAGGGCTCCTCAAGTGTCACATAAACCAGATTTACAAATACATATTTACCAGAGGCGATTGCTCTAAGATTGCAAGGGAAGCTCAGCTTCCCTCGTTGTCAAAACAAAAAAACCCCAAACAAAACAAAAAAATAGTGATCAAATGTATACTATTATGTGTACATTTCATTGACTATATACATATGCGCCACAACATGCTCAACTTTTGTTCAGAATTAGAAACTGCAATTTGTGGAGTAATTACTCTGGGTGTTTGCTGTGTGGAGATACAGATCTTAGCCCTGCCCAGGTTGGTTTGGGGACATTTCACGAACAATATCAGGTCGCTTCCTGTTGATTTGGGGACATTTGGGGGAGACATCCTGGTCATATCAGGTCATTTGCGGACATTTGGTGGGCCTGTCCTAGTCATATCAAGTCTTTTGGGGACATTTGGGGGCGTGTCACAGTTAAATCAGGTCATTTGGGGGCGTGTCCTGGTTATATAAGGCCAATCGGGACATTTGTAGGCGTGCCCTAGTCATATTAGGTCATTTGGGGACATTTGAGGGGCGTGGCCAGGTCATATCAGGTCATCTGGGGACATTTGGGGGGCGTGTCGTGGTAATAACAGGTCATTTGGGGCATATTTGGGGGGCGTGTCCTGGTCATATCAGGTCATTTGGGGACATTTAGGGGGCGTGTCCCGGACATATCAAGTCATTTTGGGGGGCTTGTCCTAGTCATTTCTGGTCATTTCCTGTTGATATTTTTTTGCCATTGAAAATGAATGGGAAATTTGGACATCCATGGCCGTCAATGGAATCCAAGTACATTGGCATCAATAGATTCGACATACATGGCATTCACTGGCATCAATGCACTGTAAATTCCATTGGAAATGAATGGGAAATTTGAACCAACGTTGCATCCCATTAAAAACGAATGGGAAAGTTTTTGGCAAATTTCCGAGAATGCAACTTTTATGCCCCTCACCGTCCCGGAATTTCTGATGAACAAATTATGTGATTTGGTCAGAAATTGTAGGACTAGATACATTTTGAAAAAAAAAAAATTTTTTTTTTCCCCGAAAAAAAATATTGTGAAAAATCTGCGTTCACAGGCGAAAGGAAATTTTTTCGGGGTCATTGAAAAAATTCCCTGCATTGCGTCGTTTTGATATTCGAACGGTGCCGATCGGTCAAACGTTTCGGGCTATGCGGCGCGCTGAAGAAATCACATTAAAAAACAAAAAAAACAGAATAACACTATCTGGGTATTTTTCAAAGGCCCAAATAGTTAGCTGCAGCTCGACCAAACACTGCTACGATGCGTGCTAAGTAGGGCTGCAGCTGTCGATTATTTTAGTAGTCGATTAACTATTTAGTTCGAATAATTGAGTAAATGGATAAGGAACATAAAAAATTCCTGAGCTGAGCCTCAAACGGTATGAAAAAAAAAAAAAAATCAATAAATGAGGATCTATGTACAACAAAAGAACAATTGGTAACTTACGTAGCAAAAGTACCCTATCTTAAATGCCATAAAATGTTTTTTTTTTTTTTTTTTTTTTTTTGAAACAATGCTCTTAACAAATGTTTCAGACACATAATCCCAAAAAATGCTCTTAACAAATGGTTCAGACACATATTCCCACAAAAAACTGCTAAGTATACCTATAAACTAAATTAACAATTCATTAAAAAAAACATTAGCTCAAACAAAAAAACTTATCTAGTTGATTTTTTTCTTTTATCCCAGACATTTGTTGAATACAACAAAAACTTTATCTTATTTGGTCTTAACAGGGAGCAGCTAGATTCAGCCATGTGAAATGAGTCAGACTAGAGGGCAGTGTATACATCTATATCAATAAAACTAAATGCAAACAATTTCAAACCAAACCATTACAACGCTACTTTAATTAACCGAATACCCGAAGCAGCAAAATTGAATTCAAATATTTATTTTCTTATCGAATACTCGAGTTAACAGATTAATCGTTGCAGTCCTAGTGCTAAGGACATATACGATAACAAAATGTCACACACTGTGAACTTATTACTCAAACAATGGCGTATTTTTGTCTCATTTTCGTCTCGTCAGACAAAAACTGGCGTTTGTCTCGTTATATTTTAGTCTCCCGAGACACGTTTTTAGCTTGACATTGTCACATCATCGTCATGAAAAAAATTGTTCGTCGACGAAATATTTTCGTCATCGTTGACGAAAACAACACTGGTGTGGAAGCTGTGCGTCTCCAGAGTTGAGAGTCCATTGTTCCGCTACAGCAACACGAGATGCGTCATTGGCTAAAGGCTGGGTTTATCCTGCCAATCGGACGCTCTCTGTCTCTAGTTTGTCTATGGGCAGTAGGCGGTGCCCGGCTGGCCTGGACGGTCTCTGCATTGAATGATCTGTTTGAGGCTGAATAACTTTTTGATTGACAGAAAATAAGCAATTCAGGGATCTTGTCATCATAACTTATGCGGGAGGCATTTTTCAGTTTTCATTCCGTTGTTCCAAGTTGAATCGGAGACTTTGTCCCCTTTCAGACTTATATCTAGCTAAATTTCCATGTAAGGTGACGTGGGATTTACCCGTGTCATGGCTTGCAGACATGGAGAGATGTACGGCAATTACCCGGGTTGCACACTTTCAGACTAGTCCCATGTAGGCGTGTGGTGGTTACCGGTTTCACGGTTTACCGTGGTGTGAAAACGTCGTGGTTTCAAAACCACTAAAATTCTCCGTCACACCGTAGTACGGTATTCGCTATTTTTCCATGTGTCAAAAACGCAGCCAGAAGTGGCTTGGCGCAGCAGCGCTCACCCCCTCCCGTTTGTTGCTGTGTGTGGAAGTGATGCTATCGGCTGGACAGCCAGCGAACCCAAAAACAAATACTCCAAACATAAGGCGTACTTTTCTTCAATTTATTAAGCTCTCAAATCGCGGTAAGTGGAATATACAAAATTAATACATTTAAAACGTTGTACAATTGTATTTTTCCATTTGTGAGTAGCTTCAACAGATTAGCATCATGAAAAAGTTCGCCAAAAACAAAACACACATTTTCTTTTCAAATTCAATATACAAACTAACTAAAAGCTTACAAAGACGAATGTTAGCCTAGGCTTAGCTGGGAGAGCAACTTTGTCGAGTGTTACAGCCGCAGAGTGAGAAAACAAGCTTGATTCGCTTGAATGAAGGGGAAAAAGGGATAGTGTCAAAGATCGCTAATTGCGAATGATGATCTTGCCCTAAGCACAAATCCTCGTTCGCTGGATCAAGGAAGGGTCTCACTCCCAATGTTTTTTTTTTTTTTTTTTTTTTTTTTTTTTAGATGAAACCTTTCCACAACAATATTTACACCTTAAACTAACTTATAGATTTTTAACCAACTTATTAACTTATGAATTCTTGATGTTTTTTAACACATAGGCATGACATCATGTAGACTAGAGTTGACACAGTGGCTGAAAATGGCGAAACTTCAATTGAGCTTTTTCACCCTCAAAAAAAAAAGTTATGCAGTATAATTTCTTTAAAAATTTATTCAGAAGTGTTTTTACTTTTTTATAGAAATTATTTTGTTCTTGCTCTAATCTTGAGCAACTTGAGCTGTGGCTGTGAGTATAGTCTATAAGTTATATTTATTTCAATTTTATTTAAAATATTTGTTTTATCATTGATAATGTATTTATTTTAACAATATATTCATGTTTCACTTTGCAACTACAGTATGTTCTGAAAAATTTTTAAAATCCTGTTCAATGGAAAAAAGAGCTATAATTGCAATACCGTGATACCGCAGTATTTTTGCTCACGGTTATCGTACCGTCAAAATCTCATACCGGCACATGCCTAGTCCCATGTTGGCATTTTATAACCCGGACATTAAGTCATTTTGGTCTGCATCGGCAACAAGACAAACCACACATTTCCAAAGATGGATGATGAACTGTCTCTTCCTCGGCTCTAAGATCCAGTAGCAATTTAATTTCATTCCGTTTAAGTTTAAGGCCAGTTTAAGTCTGCGATCTTTCCAATTTGCCATGTTGATAATTACAATGTTTGTTTACCGCTTTTCATCTTACTGCGAAGAAATAGGAAATGACGATCAGCCCGCCATGATATTTACATCGTCAGCCTTTCCGCTGTGACCCAGAATTTAACGGCTGCTTTCACAAATGTCGCATCCCGGGTAAGTCCCGGACATTATACTGTGACATGACCCGGTTAACATCCGTGTCATCTTCGTGTCAGTCGACCTGGGATATTATTTTCAGACATAAGGTCTACGCATTTAAATTCCAGTATTTAACTGGACTACAGCGGTTGTTTGAAAGGGGCTTTTCATAAAACTAGCGATACTTGCTTTGTTAAAAACGACTAGCAAAAAAATTGAGTTTATTTCTTGTAGTTTTTTTTTTTTTTTTTTTTCGATTGTAGCTGCTTGTGTTTGTAGCAGGGTTTTCCCAACATATATAAGATTGTGGCACACCGCCACACTAAAATAAAAGCTGTCACGCCTTGGAATTGAGATTTTTTTTTTTTTTTTTTTTGAGGCCATTTCAAACTAGTGGCAGCCTAGTGTGAAGGGTTCAGCGGCAAACTATTCATTATGTATTGTAATGTCCGTAACTCCGCGCGGCCACCTTAAGAGAGGATCAGACTGAGGAGCTGTGACGTAGGGGGAAGCGAGTAGGAAAAAAAGGGAGAACGGGCGAGATAGCGAGACATAGCGGTCACATGTCGCGGCAGCCCGCTGTTATTTTGTTATAATTTTTTAAAATTATTGTTGCCACAATAAAGTGGGTAAGCCAATACCGACTCCTCTCCTTCTTCCCTCCATCCGGGGCATTACAGTATTTTGGATTGGACATTTCAGCGAAAGTTAGCGGTGGACTGCCTTTTTGGACGTTTGAATGAATTTGCGCCAAGAAGCAGGGCCCAAAATAGAGCCGTTATCTACTTTAAGAGTGCCGCCTTGGTACCATCAACAACACATCCAATAGCAGAAGGGCAGGCGTACTTATATCTGTGCTATCAGGCTGTTCCGGTGGACGTATACACTCAGTCACGGCTGACGAAACCTCAATAAAACTGCTTTTTTCAAGTTTCGCGAGCTCTGGGAAACTCGAAAAATGACTCTCATACCTCTCATTGCTAAGCTAAACGGTGCCTCGATGTGCGTTTCTGTGCAAATGTAGTTCACGAACAACAACAAAAACTATTCACCTTCTCACCAAAACTAGTAAAACTCTTTACACGGGAATTAGAATTTCCCCCTACTCCTTGAAATGGGTCCGTTAACAGAAGGACTATTATTGTTGTGGTAATTTAGTATGTATTAAGGCCAAATAAAAGGAAAAAGAAGGATGAGGAGATGTAAGTCGTACTATTGCTACGAGAAAAAAAAAGTATTATTACGTAGGGTAATATAGCTGTAATCATGTATTGTAGCCGAGAGCTACGACATTAGCCTGGCTAATGGAATATTTCAAATAGATCTTTGTTACGCTTCTTCCAGGAAAAAAGTGTGGGGGGGGGGGGGGGGGGGGGGATGACACAATTTCGCCGTGGCAGGACATGGCGAGGCAGCCCACCACCCCAGCTTCAAAAAATCCTCGGAGAAACCCTGCTTTGGAAACTTGACTTCTGGCACTCAAGTTTCTTTCCCTACCGAGCAGCTAGGGCCGCTGAGCCCCTCCACCGTTATAAAGCACTCACAGGCAGACACATTTTGAGCTTCCACTCACTGAAAGACCAGCATCTGTCACTGAAATCCACTCCATCTGCGACCATATATTTTTTAAACTGCAGGGATTAAGCCAAAAAAAACAAAAACACCACAAGAACAAAAAAATGCGCCTGTGTTATATCGTAGTGTTTTGAAATATATGTCTAATCATGTTAGTGTAAGGCAAAGTGTACACACAACAGTAAGATTAGCCAAGGTGCTAGAGCTAATACGACATGACAGGTGTCGGGACTGGTCCAACACTACGTACCACAATAGGAGGTGATGTCTGTGTGACCATGGCAATGCAAGAGCCAAGCCACCCTACCATAATGTTATTTAAAGCTTCCAGGTCATCCAAACTGGTGAGTGTTTATTCTTGAGTTCATTATTTTTTTGCTGGCGAGTGCTAATCGAGCAACCTGAAGTGTATAATCAACTTGTACCTGCATTCAGTTACCATGGAAACAGAAAGAAGAAAGGTGAAGTGCACAAGAAAGACAAGAACTCCGCTACCATGGAGATAAAATGTTAGACAGATGGATGGAGTTATCCCAATGCAGATTTCACAATCTATATTCCACAGCGTTATCACTTTCCTTGCAACACACAAAGTCTGTGCTCACAGAAAGAAAAAAAAAGGAGGATACGCCACAGGATTTCATACAGTAGGAAACGTCGACTGATATTACTTCACTGAGGAAAAATATTTATGGTAAATTTCTTTTACGATATTAGGAGGCATCAGAATTCCTAAAATCTCTTTCTCTGACATGTGATTTGTTCATAATGGTCAATTTTTTATCTAGAATTTTTTTTTTTTTGTAACACTTCACAAAATCTAAGTGAAATTGTGTCTCTTACCACTATTAAATTATTTACTTTCTCAATGTTCCCGGGAGTCTAGCAGCTTAACTGGTAAACGGGAACATTTTGTGCCGTAAAATCGACTTGAAATTGAAAGCCTCCCGTGGCTTTTTGATTTTTGTATCTACTTCCGTTGCAAGTGCATGTGCACAGTTCTTTTCCTTAAGGCCAAAAGGCAAGTGTCTAAGACTTTTTTTGTTATTCAAGTGGATGGCGCATAATTAGGGCACAGGAAGGTTTTTATTTGCAGAGATACCGTCTTATACACAGCCTCCTTTCTGTATTGCCGATTGACTTACAAGTTGTTACAATCAGAGGTGGGTAGAGTAGCCAAATATTTTACTCAGGTAAGAGTAGCGTTACTTCTAAATAATATTTGTCCACTAAAAGTAAGAGTAGTGGACCAAAAATACAAAATACTCAAGTACAAATAAAAAAGTAGTCGTTGAAAAGAATACTTAAGTCATGAGTAACATTGAGAGTAAAAGTAAATGCTAACAATTAGAGATCCGATCGATCGGGTCCGATCACGTCATTTTCAAAGTATCGGAATCGGCAAAAAAATATCGGACATGCCTTTTTTTAATATATATATATATATATTTTAATTAAATCATTTTCTAATTTTATTTAACGTTACAGACATAATATGTTACACTCATCCAGAGTCTTTAGTTTAGGCTTAAGGTACGGTTATCAAATTTATCCCATTAACGGTGGTAATTAAATTTTTTAAAATTTATCACGTTAAAATATTAACAAATACACTAGATGGCAATATTCAGTCACAATATACAAAGTCACATTTATCCTTTAAGAATTACAAGTCTTTCTATCCGTGGATCCCTCTCACAGAAAGAATGTTAATAATGTAAATGCCATCTTGAGGATTTATTGTCATAATAAACAAATACAGTACTTATGTATTGTATGTTGAATGTATATATTCGTCCGAGTTTTATTCATTTTTTCTTAATGCATTGCCAAAATGTATATGATCGGGAAAAATTATCGTGAATGATTGGAATTGAATCGGGAGCAAAAAAAAAAAAAAAAAAAAAAGCAATCGGATCGGGAAATATCGGGATCGGCAGATACTCAAACTAAAACGATCGGGATCGGATCGGGAGCAAAAAAACATGATCGGAACAATCCTACTAACAATATCTGTTTTCAAAATTATATATGGCGGCAAACACAGACAAGACTGAAAAAGCAGTTTCTGCTCTTGCACTCCTCTTTAAAAGAAACTGCTATATTTTAAGCCAAAAGAACTGTTGTGTTTGGTAGAACAATATGTCTATATGCTGCCACAGCAGATTCATGCCGCATTAAGCCCCCAAACTATTTTTAATTTGTCCGTTTTACCCTGAAAAACCCCTTTTACAGACGTCGCGCTTTTGCTTCAACCCAGCCATAAAACCAAGGTAATGATTTTATTTATTATTCAAAATGTGTCGTTTTTAGCTTAGAATCATTAATTGATGTCTCATATTTCGTTTAAAAAAATAGATAAACACTAATTTAAAAAATTATTCACTCGCATATTTTAAACCTTTAACCAAATGTCAAATTGTAAAAAATGTCGTCTGTAAAAAAGTCACGGATATCTACCTCAAAACGATCGCTTAATTGTATTTTTTTTGTTTTGTTTCTCAGATATGTTTGTTGATAAATAATCGATCCAAACAAAGAAAAATAGGAAAGAAAAAAAAACGTTTAAAAGGGTAAATATATGAAAAATAAAATCTCGACCACTCCTTGATGTCTGCGATTTCTGCATCGCGACCCTTGTTATATTACAATGTTTAACCCATAAAATCCCCCAAAAATCCAGCTATGGCCATTCACTGCTGTGTCTTGGCACTCAGTGATACATGCTACATGGAGTTTTTGGATCGAAACAAGGTAAGTACGGGATATTATCTCCATAAAGTGATGGTGTCTGTAATTCTACTCTCGCATGCTCTCACCTCCAGATAGGGTTTTGCTGTTTTTCATGCTCCAGAAAATTGAGATTTTAAGCTTTCCAAAGATGTATCATGCAAATCAGACAATTTTGAAAGTTGGCTAAATTAGGGGTTTCAGAACAGAACTTCAAGTCACCTGAGTGTTTTCCGCCATATATTTTATATCCATCTATCCATAATTTAACACTTAATCCAGGGTCGGGTTGCAGGAGCAGTACTTCAGTAGTGAAGTCCATACTTCCCTCTCCCCGGCCACTTCAACAGACTCCTACGGTGGGATCCAGATGTGTTCCCAGGCCAGCCGAGAGACATAATCTTTTTAGTGTGTCCTGGGATGTCCCAGAGGGGCCCCGGCGGTGGGACATGCCCAGAATACCTCTGCAGGGATTTACCCAGGAGGCATCAGAATCAGATGCCCAAGCCACCTCAGCTGGCTCCTCTCAGTAGCGGCCTGACCCTGAGTCATGCCTGGATGACCAAGCTTTTAAGGGAGAGCCCGGACACCCTGCGGAGGAAACTCATTTCGGCCGCTTATGTCCAGGATCTTGTTCTTTCGGTCATGACCCACAGCTCGTGACCATAGGTGAGGGTAGGAACATAGATTGACTGGGAAATCGAAAGCCTTGCATTTTGGCTCAGCTCCTTCTTTAACACAACAGACCGGTGCGCAGTCTGCATCACTGCAGATGCTGCATCGATCCGCCTGTCGATCTCCTGTTCCCTTTTGCCCTCACTTGTGAACAAGACCCCAAGATTCTTGAACTCCTCCACTTGGGGCAGGATCTCATACCCGACCAGGAGATGGCAAGCCACCCTTTCCGACTGAGGACCATGGTCTCGGATTTGGAGGTGCTGATCTTCATCACAACCGCTTCACACTCGGCTGCAGGCCGTTTCAGTAAGAGTCTGAGATTGCGGCTTGATGAAGCCAACAGCACCACATCATATGCAAAAAGCAGAGATGCAGAGAATGCTAATGCCACAAAACCGGCTGCACCTAGAAATTCCGTCCATAAAAGTTCTGAACAGTATCGGTGACAAAGGTCATCCTTGGCGGAGTCCAACCCTGACTGGGATGAAATTTGACTTACTGCCTGCAATGTGGACTAAACTCCGACACTGGTCGTACATTGACCGAACAAACCTTACCGAGGGGCTCGGTACTTCCGAAGCACCCTCCACAGGGTTCCCTGAGGGAAACAGTCAAATGCCTTCTCCAAATCCACAAAAAATACACATAGACTGGTTGGGCAAACTCCCATTCACCCTCGAGGACCCTGCCAAGGGTCTAGAGCTGGTCCACTGTTCCACAGCAGCGACAAAAACCACACTGCTCCTCCTGAGTCCGATTTTCGACTTCCTGACAGACCCTCCTCTCCAGCAACCCTGAATAGACTTTAGCGGGGAAGCATAGGAGTGTGATCCCTTATTATATTATATGTTTTTTTTTTATCAGCAGAACTTCATCTATATGAGCTGTTATTATTATCTTGTACTACAGACCAGTTGTTCCCATAATGAGTTCTTCTCCAATCGTGAAAGGTTTCTTGGCATCACCAATACGGTTCGCAACGATGTATAATGATGTCAGTACATTCGCTTTTGTTGCCTCGTGTTTTCCGAAATTTACAGGTTCGCGGTGAATCAGTAACAGGCACACTTTTGCTCAATAGACAATGTTTATTGATTAGAAAATGCAGAATAAATTAGATTTATTGATTACAATCCCACAAGAGCAAGCAAACAAGTATCACAAACAAGTATAACAAATGTCAACGATGACGATAGATTTGAGTTTGTCAACCCCAGAATCCCCGCTTTCCCGTTACAGCAAAACAAAATGTGAGTGGGAAGCCAGCAACACTCCAGTAAAGCGGCAAAAGGACAAAGCTGGGCGATCCGTACGCTTAATCCACCAGCGGACTTCACCGGTCGCCCGGAAACGTCCGCTTTTGTAAAGAGAGAGGCCAACTTCCGCCTCCGAGCGGCGCGGCCCCGTCCAATGACAAACATTAAAGCTACTTTTGGTTCAGCCCCCTTGAAAAAGGACTTTTCACATGGGACAAATGAGCTGTGCAGCAACAGATGTCAATATTATGGGTGCAAAACAAGTTATCTCGTGAGATTCTATGGAACCCAGGCGTGTAGTAAAACAATAAAACAAGTTATATCGTGAGATTCCCTTCTCAAAACAAGTTATCTCGTGAGATTCCCTACTCAGGCGCGTCTCCTAACTATGGGAACAAGGTGAAAAACAATAGAAGTTGTTACAATATATGTCACAGAAGCAATCATACATCACAAAGAATATTTTCCCCCCATCATTCCGCCCTTTGACCCGGATTGAATTTATCATAAGGCATAATGTGCTAATTCACTTCGGGTCACATAATATTTTCTCCATCACCTCATTTGCTAGCTTTTAGCCGTATATTATGCAGAATAGCCTTGGTTGTAGGCTCCTCTCATGGCCCAACAGGAGGCCATTTCCCCGTAAAAAAAATGTTCAAAGGCGTCACCGTCCGCAGCACACAGCCAACAACAGATTGACTGACGCTGGGCTGCTGTAGGCGTACAAACACCCCAGTAATGGCGGTCAACCATTAGAGGGTGACGCAAATTTGTACTTGGATTAGTCAAGTGGCACAGGCCAGATTGCGGCCGTTATAATATGTTCTGTGAACACAACATGCTGAGGGCGCAGAGGTGCGTAAAAACGGAAATAATAAAATATGCACCAACACATGCGAACAATGATAGGAAAACGAGACTAAGGAAATATTGCAATGTCAATTTAACCCTAACAAATAAAAGTCACATCTACCTTGGTCGTGTGTCGTTATATAATAAGCCACTCGTTTACAGTACAATCACCTCAACGTCTATTGATAGAGATATTGATTGAACGTGCACCACCTCCTTTACGTGAACAGGCTAGAAACATCAATCACCGCCTCGCTTATCTATATCCTCGCCACTGTCCCTGTGAAAATGTACGTATTGATGCTGCTCATAGTCAGTGAATGAAGCTGTACGTGATCGCGCCTAGAAATACACTAAACTAGATTTCATTGCCATGTAATTAAAGACAATTGAGTATGCGGTTACACTTTATTTGACAGTGGGTTTCATAAGGCTGTGGGGTTTTTTCAATTTATTAAACAAGATTATTTTTCCACCCAGATGGGCATGATAAAAGTGTTGTCTTCTCCTTCAAGGTCATATCTCTTTCCAGATACTGTACATTGTTGTGAAAGGTTGGTGGATGCGGTCACATCCATTTAAGATGGACGGTCCATTAAAGATTTGCTGTGTTGCATTAGGTCTTGCTCCTAAAGCATATTGAACACTACTCCTACTTGGATGATTTTTCAGCTGCTAGGTTTTATCCCTGTAGGCTACTGGTAATACTCCTTGCGCTACTCCTGACTTGTTTAGTTGCAGTTTGTTGATTGCAGTTTTCACGACTTTTTAATTTTTTCTATACTTTAGCATTTTATGTTTATATTCTTACGCTGGACTTTGTGAGCACACTAGGGGTGGGAACCTCTAGGTACCTCACAATACGATATAGCCAAGCAACAGCCGCTACAAAACATGCCTCATGCAAACCAGGCCTGCTGTTGGTACAGTGGCGCGAATAATTGTGAAGTTCAAATGGTTTTTGGGACGATAGGCCCTAGCCCAATTCCTTACCCTTAAAGCGGAAATGTGAACTAAGGTTGGCCAACCATGTTTTTTAATCATATCAATGGCTAAACAATTATAAGCATATTTCATTATTTTTTTAAACAACCCTTCCAGATTCTTTGTTTAACCCATAGCAACGCCCTTGACAATGAAAATGCTTTTCTTCTGTAATCTTCGGAAATTACGTCACACCGGGAAGTGCGAGGGAAGTCCGCCATAGAACAGTATTGTTTGTTGCATTGCTTCTCGGTAAGATGCCACGGCGGTGTGTGGCGATGTTTTGTTCTCACTCAAACGGAAAGTTGTATGAGTGACCAAAGGATAGCAGGGCACGTAAATGGACATCGTTCGTTCGCACGAAGTGAATGAATTTCACGCCATCATCGAGTAGTGTTCTCTGCTGTAAACACTTCGAAGATGCCTGCTTCCTTAACCGGTCTGCTTATGATCAAGGATTTGCCAAAAAGTAAGTGTGATTTTTGGATAAATGACTGATGACTTTGTCAAAGCAGAGCTGCCAACTGTTGTGGAATGAACAGTATAAGCTAGTGAAGTTAGCCGAAAGTTAACTCGTGGCAATCCCCGATCATAGTTGTTGTTGCGTTCGCTAGGTTAAGCGTGTTTAAATTGTGCGTCATCTACGATCTTGTCCGAAAGGGTTAATCCACTGTCAATCGGGAAAGGGGTGTGGATGTGCACATAAGCGGGTCGGCGTCGCGGTAATTCACGGTCACGTTGCAGTAAGAGACACACACCGCCGGTGAGTTTGTGCACATTTATTTGTATTTGTATTATGTATTTCCACCTTCATGCTTCTAGAATTGCATTGCATTTGTACGGTTCGGCGTTTCTTTCACGGTGATCGCTTGATAGCCTTCTAGCTTGTTTCGCGAGAGCCGCTGACAGGTGACAATTTAGCGTGTTGGCATTGAGTCAATCTCGCAGCGAATCAGCGAGAGTGCAGTTCACGCAGTGAATCATGGGAAATGTAGTCTCGGGACAACACTGAAGTGGTGCTATGTAATCTGTTCGCTTGTGTGATAAAACTACATTTCCTCACGCCATTAGACGCCACTTCCTAATAATAAAGTGGAGAAAGCCATCGACGACTGTGATATAGTGGATATTATTGTATTAGTTGTAATACGGGAGTTCACCAGTAGAGGGTACGCATGTCATTTAGATGTGTTATTGTTTGTGCCTTACTCCTAGACTAAAAGAGAGAAAAGTGTTGTTGTTTAGAGTCAATTGGCAAGATGTGAGTAAAGTTGTAAAAGCCAATAAAGGTGTCGTGTGGGTCACTCGGTCAAGATATAACAACGACTCATCTCCTTCTTTCCCCCCAACGTTTTTATATTATTATTTTATATGCGCGAGAGCTGCCGGATCTGCCCAAATGAACATGAAGTCTGATTATTATTTTTTTTAACAATGTCATCAGATAGACAAAAACATACAATTATGTGCAAATGCCTGCATCTTCAAATAATGAAAATAATAACAGCCTATATCTTACCAATGTTGTAATCTCGATGGGTCTTGTATCCATTCCATGTCAGGTAGTCTAGGCACATTGTTTGCATCCTGATTAGCGTCTGGCTAATACATGTTAGGTCCAACATAAAATTCCAAGCTCCTCTTCTTCCTCCAAATCTTCAAAAACTTGGATCTCCTCCCTTGCGCTCGATCTATCGCTTATATCTCTGTTTGAATCATTGTTTGAAGGGCTTTGTATGACGGCCTTATGTACGGAGCTGCCATCGATGTTCCCGGTGTGACGTATCACTTCCGTGTTCGTCCCCTTTCAGGCTTGAACTTCGGAAACGCAATTATTTTGTCAAATATACAACATATAAAATATTTTTTCATGCTTTATTTGTTGGACAATGTTTAATTACTTTACTTGTGACCCTATTTGGCATGTGAAGAAATTACTTCACATTACTGCTTTAAATAAAAAAATAATTAACCGGGATTTTACAAGGGAACGACTTTGAATCTTTTGAGCCGCTGCTCATGGAGACTCATATATGGCTGGGTATTAGCCTGTTTTGGTTTTAGGTCGGTAGCAACTTTGGTTTAAAAATATTTATTTAGTTAATGCAGACACTGTTTTTTCATCTGTGTGATTTTGACAAAGATCAGATTATATTTGATGGTGTTTTTCTGCAGAAATATGAGAAATTCCAAAAGATTCAGATAGTTTTTCATACCACTGTATTGTCAAACCCTCAGAGCATACTATGGCTACTAATCAGGGAAAACTGTTTGTCTGTTTGCATTTAGTTGAAATAAAGAGCGAGTTACTTCTTCTGGACTTTTCATCTGCTTCGGGGTCCGACCAATCGCACATCATTACCATCGCGAACGTAAATAAACCTATCCGGCCAATTTGCACCTCTGAGGATCTCATTCGAACCTTACTGAACTTTCCATCTGATTATAAAGTTAGTATGCATCAGCAGAAGACAGATGGGACATTCTATCATTTTGGATGGCTCTTATGAACTTTGAATTATCATGCATCACTTCATTCACTCTAAACGAGCAAAAGGGGAAGTATCATCAACGGAAAGCAGCCCGTCGAATATTTCAAGTTGAAGAATAGTTGTCTTTTTGGACATAAACAATCACGTCTCACCCGTTCAAACAGAAGTGGGCTAACTTGTGTACGGCGCTCACAAAGGCCCCAACTTAATGGAAGTTTGAATTACCATTTAAATAGGATTTCCGTTTTTGTTGTGGTGGGGGGTGGGGCATCATACAGAAAGATAAATTACATTGTAAACAACGTCAAAACAGTTTAATGACACACATGAAATGAAAGTGCCCGCCCTGTGCTTTCTTGACTACTGAGTGATATAAAGAGCGGACTGAATAAATAACGAGCAGGCCCGAGGCGAAAAAGCCACTATGCAGACTTGTTTTGTCTCTAGCTGGGCTTGCACTTTTAATTGACTTGAATAAAAACTCAATTACAGCATTGTGGCCACCGGAGGGAGAAAGAGCAAGTGAGCGAGTGAGTGCGAAGAGGATGGGGATGGAGGGGGGAAGAAAAAAGGAGGGAGGGAGTTAGTGGGTCAGAATGGTACCTTGGGGGTGGAATCAGGACAGCAGACAAAGCTTTTCTACTGGCATGTCTGTCGAAGGGAATTACACCTCAGCAAGAGGTAGACTGAAAAAAAAGAACAATGGAAGGGGGTGCGTTCTCCTCTTAAGTCTTTTTTTATGCATTTATTCTCATTTTTATCTTTTGCCGGTCTTGGTAGATGGGGAAACTGATTGAAGATGACAAGCATTGAGTCAGCCAGTAAGCACGCTCGTCCTCATGATCCCTACTAGGGACTAATGTGATGCAATGAGCGGGAAAGGGGAGCTTCTTTATGAAAAGAAACATCCTCTGCATCACACAGAGACGGTGACGGGCATGACTCATTACGGTTCTGGCTGTTGATGAGCCGGTATGTATGTTTTATTCTTAATTGTACGGAAACGTATGGTCATGGTGGGAGGATTGTGGAAGTGTGAGCTTCCCATACATCTGAAATCACAAAACAACAGATTCTCTCTCTCTCTCTCGCTCACCCCCACAGCAGTCAATGCAATGTTTGCGGACAGTGAGCCAATATTTCCACGTTTTCCGTGCCCAATGGTGTGCGTGTGCGTTAGGATGCCGAACTGTTGTTCCCATTGTTGTGCTTTATTGATTAGTCATCTCTGTGGGCAATAGGCGGCGTTATCAGGCCTGACACGGAGACAGACGGGGGTGGATGATGCATGGGACGGCAAAACTGTTCAGACGCAAAGATAATGGAGCGACGCACACGCCGACACACGGCGCTGCCAAAGACGGACGGCTCTGCAACTGGCACATGCTCTCACAGTCTCTTGCACACAAAATAGACCCATTACACAAGTGAGCGCAAACATATTGGCAGCGATGGAATCGCTCTCCAAATCTCCCGCTGCATATGGATTATGATTATCTACTGTCATTCCTGCATCTATCATGAGATATCGCTTCTGGAAGTCAAGCACAGACGCCCTTAAGAATCACATTGAGAAAAGGCGACAAACCCCACAGAGCTTCTCCGCCACGCACAGCCAAGAGTTCTGCAACTCACCTGCAAGAGAAACAAGAGAAAACAAAGAGGTCAGCATTAAAGAATAATACTGTGTGAGAAGCAACTGAGCGTCTTACACGCACTTAATGGTGTGAAACATTTAAATGAGCTGCTTCCTGTGAGCATGTTCTGCAAAGATAGACCCACAATTGTTAATGTTTCAGCATTACTAGTCATAATAATTGGAACATGTGTACACCATGAATTCGGAAACACGCTCATGCTGATCTGTACTGTACTTAAAGGCACTATACGGAATTGTTAGTGTCAATTTAAAGCATTTTTCTAATCCATGCATTATCCACCAATGTCCTGATGAGGACAACCCACAAAAGCCCTCTTTTTTCCTTTAAATGGAGTGTTCGGGTCAAACACTCTGGGCACTACGCGCCTATGCACGTCAATTCCTGTCCCTATGGCAACAGCGCTGTTTCACTGAGCCTCGGCCAAGTCTCCGCTTGGCAAAAGCACTTTTCTAACCCATGTAGGACTTGCTAATAACAGTAAACAACAACATTTGCTGTAGGGCTGCAGCTATCGAATATTTTCGTAATGGCGTATTCGACTGAAAATATCTATCGATTAATCGAGTAATCGAATAAAACTTTTTTTTTTTTCTTGGTAAGGAGCAATTATAAATATACACAAAAAATGAAGACAGTTCATCTAATTTTGAACCATTTTGAGTCAATCAATGTCTTTATTTTCGATGTGGCGGACAACACAGACAAGACTGAAAAAGCAGTTTCTGCTCTTGCGCTCCTCTTTAAAAGAAACTGCTGTATTTTACGCCAAAACAACTGTTGTGTTTGATAGAACTATATGTCTATTTGCTGCCATAGCAGATTCATGGCGCATTAAGCCCCCGAACTATTTTCAATTTGCCCGTTTTACCCTCAAAACCCCCGTTTACAGACGTCGTGCAACCATTTTTTGTTTTAACCCAGCCATGAAAACAAGGTAAGTAATTATATTTGTTTTTCAAAATGTCATTTTTAGCTCAGAATCATTAATTGAAGTCTAATATTTTGTTAAAAAAATAAATAAATAAATAAAAAATCAACTTTAAAAATTATTCACTCGCATATTCTAAATTTTTAAACAAGTTATGTCACAATGAAAAAAATGGCGTCTGTAAAAAAATGTCACGGATATCTACCTCATAACTATCGCGAAGTTGTATTTTTTTTATTTGTTACTGTTGCATGTTCCTCAATATGTTAGATGATAAATAATCGATACAAACAAAAACAAATTGAAAAAAAAAACGTTTAAAAGGTAAATATAAGAAAAAGTAAATTTCGACCACTCCTTGATGTCTGCGATTTCTGCATCGCGACCCTTGTTACATTATCATGTTTCACCCATAAAATCCCCCAAAAATCCAGCTGTGGCCATTCACAGCTGTGTCTTGACACTCAGTGATACATGCGACATGGAGTTTTTGGATCGAAACAAGATAAGTATGTGATAATATCTCGTTAAAGTCATGGCGTCTGTAATTCTGCTCTCGCGTATTCTCCCCTCCAAATAGGGTTTTGCTGTTTCAAAAAAAAAAATTTTTTGTCAAAATGCCCTCCTGTTCAAAATTTTTCTTCCCCCGGAAAATGGAGATTTTAAGCTTTCCAATGATGTATCACACATGCATATCGGACAATTATATATATACATATATATAACAGATACTTCTTTGTCACAAAAAACATTCATGAAGTTTGGTTCTTTTATGACTTTATTATGCGTTAAAAGAAAAAGTGATCAAATCTGCTGGGTCAAAAATATACATAAATGGATCTGAAAAAGCAAATCATTGACTTGAACAAGTCAGGAAAGTCACTTGGGAGCCATTTCAAAGCAGCTGCAGGTCCCATGAGCAACAGTGCAAACAATTGTTTGTAAGTATAAAGTGCATGGCACTGTTTTGTCGCTGCCACGATCAGGAAGAAAACGCAAGCTATCACCTGCTGCTGAGAGAAAATTGATCAGGAGGGTGAAGATTCAACCAAGAATCACCAAAAAGCAGATCTGCCAAGAATTAAAAGCTGCTGGAACACAGGTGTCAGTGTCCTCAGTCAAGCGTGTTTTGCATCTCCATGGACTGAGAGGCTGCCGTGCAAGAAGGAAGCCCTTGCTCCAAAAGTGAAGTTTGCTGCTGATCACATGGACAAAGATAAGACCTTCTGGAGGAAAGTTCTGTGGTCAGACGAAACAAAAATCGAGCTGTTTGGCCACAATGCCCAGCAATATGTTTGGAGGAGAAAAGGTGAGGCCTTTAACCCCAAGTACACCATGCCTACCGTCAAGCAGGGTGGTGGTAGTATTATGCTGTGGGGCTGTTTTGCTGCCAATGGAACTGGTGCTTTACAGAGAGTAAATGGGATAATGAAGAAGGAGGATTACCTTCAAATTCTTCAAGATAACCTAACGTCATCAGCCCGAAAATTGGGTCTTGGGCGCAGTTGGGTGTTCCAACAGGACAATGACCCCAAACACACATCAAAAGTGGTAATGGAATGGCTAAATCAGGCTAGAATTAAGGTTTTCGAATGGCCTTCCCAAAGTCCTGACTTAAACCCCATTGAGAACTTGTGGACAATGCTGAAGAAACAAGTCCATGTCAGAAAGCCATCAAATTTAACTGAACTGCACCAATTCTGTCAAGAGGAGTGGTCAAAGATTCAACCAGAAGCTTGTGGATGGCTACCAAAAGCGCCTAATTGAAGTGAAAATGGCCAAGGGACATGTTACCAAATATTAGCGCTGCTGTATGTATATTTTTGACCCAGCAGATTTGATCACTTTTTTCTGTTCACCCATAATAAAGTCATAAAAGAACCAAACTTCATGAATGTTTTTTGTGACAAAGAAGTATCTGTTCCAATCACTCTATCGGAGAAAAATCAGAGTTGTAGAAATAACTGGAAACTCAAGAGAGCCATGACATTATGTTCTTCACAAGTGTATGTAAACTTTTGACCACAACTGTACATACATACATATATATATATATATATATATATATATATATATATATATATATATATATATATATATATATATATATATATATATACATACATACATATATACATACATATACATTATATTAGGGCTGTCAAAAGTATTGCGTTAACGGGCGTTTTTTTTTTTTTTTTAATTAATCACGTTAAAATATTTGACGCAATTAACGCAGATGCCCCGCTCAGACAGATTTAAATGACATTATAGTGAATTGCTCACTTGTTGTGTTTTATGGAGTTTTGCCGCCCTCTGCTGGCGCTTGGGTGCGACTGATTTTATAGGCATCAGCATCCATGAGCATTGTGTAAGTAATTATTGACATCAACAATGGCGGGCTACTAGTTTATTTTTTGATTGAAAATTTTACAACTTTTATTAAAACGAAAACATTAAGAGGGGTTTTATATAAAATTTCTATAACTTGTACTAACATTTTTCTTTTAAGAACTACAAGTCCCTCTATCCATGGATCGCTTTAACAGAATGTTAATAATGTTAATGCCATCTTATTGATTTATTGTTATAATAAACAAATACAGTCCTTATGTACCGTATGTTGAATGTATATATCCATCTTGTGTTTTATCTTTCCATTCCAACAATAATTTACAAAAAATATGGTATATTTTATAGATGGTTTGAATTGTGATTAATTGCGATGAATTACGATTAATTAATTTTTAAGCTGTAATTAACTCGATTAAAAAATGTAATCGTTTGACAGCCCTAATATGTATATATATTGATATGATCTAAAAGTTTTTGGAGTGAAAGCAGTGAATTGGTCTTTTTTTTTTATTCTAGTCACATCTGAGAGGCAATTGTTGGCTGTTTTCAACAATGTACATCGAAAATAAAGACATTGATTGACTGAAAACGGTTCAATATTAGATGAAATGTCTTGTTTTCTCATAATTGCTCTTTACCTAAAAAATACATGTTTTATCCGATTACTCGATTAATCGATAGGATTTTCAGTCGATTACTCGATTACTAGAATATTCGATAGCTGCAGCCCTAGTTCCTTTATTGATTGATTTATTTTTTTAAATTGTAACACCTCTTTAAAATGATATTGATGACCTTTTGGGCTACAATGTATCGTCATATATCACCTTATCGATATATTGCCACATCCCTACTGAGGATTGCAACAATTTCAAATTATTTTTGTTGTGTCTGCTTGGTTTGTGTGCTAACCTTAAAATAGCCCCTTGAAAATCGATTGTATTTGCCTGTCTCATACATGTGTTCATTTTCCACTTGGGATTCAATTGAATCAGCCAGCCCTCTTTTCCGGGATTTAAGTGAGTTGTGGTCAAAAGTCAGCTATAAAGCCGACTGTCCACGAGAGGCCAACCACCAGCACACAGGGAATAGATTGTCATGGCGTACGCACAACACTCATGTCTTTCTCCACAGGGAAACGTAGACTCGGGTTGCCCAGTCAACCGTGAAAATACACAAAGGTCAAGTTTTCCAGCACATTTTACGTTATCCCCCGAAGGGAGGCTTGCGGTTGGGCGAGGCCACAAAGCAGGACCACAACAATGAAATGCATCCATGAAAATTGAATTTCTATGGACACTTTTGGTATCAAATGATCAGATTATCACAAAGGTCAGATTGCGAAGGCAACGTGAGATTAAATACAGCATTCCTCAGTGGTATAACAGTTGGTTAAACTTGTTTTTTTAAAAAGTTCCTGATGACAAATTTCCTTTCTTCTCTAGCCAAAACAATGATATTTATTTTGCATGTACTTCATGTTGTCTTTCTAATAATGTTAGGGTTATTGTCGGGATTCTCCTGTGCCTAAATCTGTTGTCAAATATGACTTTTCACAAGCATACAAGATATCTTCCTTTTTTTGTCAAGTCTTATTTAAATACGGATTTACAACTCTCTCGCTCTATCCCCCTCGAACTGGGAGGGTATCAATAGCACTGCAGAAACAAAAGAAAAGGTGTCAATTGCAGACAACAATAGGCAAACAAAGCCAGTGAAACTATTGAAAATGTAATCTCTCACGCTCTTGTCTCTCTATTTCTCTCTTCCCTATATACTGTGTATTTTTTCAGCAAGTTTAAGTATTTTTCTTGTTTTCATTTTTGTTTTTTCAGGATTGACATGGTAGGTAATGAATTTAAATTTGAATAAGATTAGGTCTTGTTCAGACTGGCAGGCAGTGTAGTTTTCGTCAACAATGACGACAACGAAAATGATTAATTATTCAAATATATATATGGCGGAAAACACTCAGGTGACTTGAAGTTCCGCTCTGAGACCCCAATTTGACCAAATTTCAAAATTTTCCAATATGCATGTGTGATACAGTGCCCTCCATAATTATTGGCACCCCTGCAAAAGATGTGTTTTTTAGCTTCTAATATTTTTTTTAATTCAAATAATATGGGACCTTAATGGGAAAAAAAGAGAAAAATCCAACCTTCAATACAAGTACATTCATTCAGTGGGGGAAAAATCCCACATAAAGAAAAAAATATTTGACATCAAATAATGTGTGTCACAATTATTAGCACCCCTGGTGTTAATACTTTGTACAACCCCCTTTTGCCAACAAAACAAGGTCTGAGCTGGCCATGGGAGGAGCTTGATTTTGTGTCTGGTGAACCATTTCTGTGTAGATTTGGCCATATGTTTAGGGTCATTGTCTTGCTGAAAGACCCAGTGACGACCCATCTTCAGCTTTCGGGCAGAGGGCAAATGATTTTGATTTAAAATGCCCTGGTATTTCAAAGCATTCATGATGCCATGCACCCTAACAAGCTTCCCAGGGCCTTTGGAAGCGAAACAGCCCCACAGCATCACTGACCCACCCCCATACTTCACAGTGGGTATGAGGTGCTTTTCAGCATGCATATCTTCCGTGGCACGCCAGACCCACTTAGAGTGTTTGTTGCCAAAAAGCTCAATCTTGGTCTCACACAAAAATACACACAGTCCCAGGCTTCAACTGGGACCGTGTGCTTTGGTCAGATGAGAAATCAAAAGAAATCCAACACTCATGGCGGCCCGATGTGGAATAGTTTGGGGACCCCTGATCTACAGAGTCACTCATAGCTTCAGTGTTCATTTGAACCGTCCATGGTTCAAATGTGCCGGCGCGGGAATCTAAATCGGCGTTTAAATCAAAGGAAATGAGCAGTGTTGTTAATTTTACTTTAAAAAAGTAATTAATTACAGTTACAAATTACTTCTCCCAAAAAGTAATTGCGTTAGTAACTCAGTTACCTGAATTTAAGAGTAATTAGTTACTTGGCAAAGTAACTAGTGATAATTTTCATGTTTTTTTTTTTTCCCTCCCAAAAAAAAAAAAAAAAAGTCACACAATGTGAAGTTTAAAGGGTTTTTGGGACAATTGGCCCTAGCCCAATTCTTTACCCTCCACTTAACTAGAAACAAGGGTATTGCGATAACTAGATAGTAACCTTTGCTATGTGTGGAAGTCATTTAAAGTTGTGAATCAACCGTTAAAGTTGTTAAAATTGCTCCCGCTATTGCATTAGTTCCCTTCTGTCTACTTTCAACATGTGTAAGTTTTAAAACTGTTTCATCATTTAAAGATAGATTTAAGTCAAGATTTTGCCCATTTAGGACCATTTTAGATTTAAAAAAAAAAAAAAAAAAAGTTGGTTCACTAGGAAGGATCTCTACAACAGAGCCTTCCTGAGAGGTCTACTGCTTTAAGATGGCGGCTATTTACTAACGCGTGTAGTCCTTAAAACATGTTGCCAATGCAGCCGTGTCTATCATTTGCATCTAGTTCTATAATATGTGATATCTACCGTATCATGTGGGCGTAGTTTGTAGGCCACAGTCAGGTATTATTGGAGCCACCTAGCATCGCGTTTGCAACGGCGTCTTCCCCACTCCTGCTCTGCTCTCTCGTCTCTGTGAGTCCGTCTCTCTGACTTTTTTTATCCAACCAACTTAGTAACGCATAGTAACGCACGCCTTTCCCGCCTCAGTGACTGTAACGGCGTTGCCAAGATGAGAAAAGTAATTCATTAGATTACTCACTACTGAAAAAAATAACGCCGTTATTAACAACACTGGAAATGAGTAACGGTAAATGGTGTTACACTTGTATAGCGCCTTTCCACCATGAAGGCCCTCAATTCAATCTTCAATTGGCTAGTGGTTACTAGCCAATTGAATAAGCTACCCTTTTTGTTTATATATTTGTAAATCTGACACTAAAGGAGCCAGTGCCTCACCAACCATGAACCTCACCGCACGTCACTGCTGCTAAGAGAGCTGTAGCAATCAACAGTGTGCCCCGCCTCACTTTACAAACAGTAAAAATTGTTCTCAGCACTTTTATACAAATTTTTTTCAGATCAGTAAGAAGTAAGCACATAAATATTAAGCACTAAAATGCATGTTTATATGATGGCAATTTAATTTTTGCTGGTTAGCAAAAACGAAACAAAACAAAAAATATAATTGTTTTTTTTTTTTTTTTTCAGAGCATTAAATGTATTGAATCGGATCGAAAATTGTGTCCCCCGTATCGAAAATCGTACCGAACCGTGACTTAACTGTATCGTTGCATCCGTATGGAATACCATTGCAGAAGCTATGAGGAGAAAAGTTTTCATTTGCCTTAATGCTAAAGTTATTAAGTGCCTTTTTTTTTTTTCTTGAAAAACACATTTTATTTATGCTGTGTTTCTGTGCGGTATTAATATTGTTGTCTTTTACTTAAGAGGCATTGTCTATTGTTTTTAGTTGTGATTTCTTAAAAAGTATTTTTGAATTTAAGAGTAAATATCATGTTTAAATGGGTGTACTTGATCTATTAATATATACTGTACTCTCACTGTGTGATTGTAAATTGGTTTTAAAAAAATGGGGGGGGGCGCAATAATATCGCAATAATTTATGAGATATATTATCGCACAATAAAATGTGTTATTGCGACAGGCCTACACTCAATCTGATTTGTATACTTGCTTAAAATAGTGTGAACAGTCAGCCCTAACAATCAGATTTGAGGAGGAATCTGATTGGAATCAATTTTTTTCAGTTTTTTGTAATGAATAACTACAAAACAATAGTTGCAGCCACGCAATTTCTATTCTGCTGTAAATATTTACGTGTCAAGATTTAATTCAAAAGATGACAAAGACAGACTGTGCCGTCCCATCGGTCTCACAAGATTAAAAATGCATCCCTGCAATGAGACAGTGAGCCAAGACTTACGCAAGCACACTTCTCATTATTTTCAAAAAGGAAAGCCGGAAATAGAAATACTTGAGATTGCCATCTCCGCGACCGCAACTATAGCTGGCAGTGGATGAACTGATCTGATTGTGTAAGTGTAGGATGAGAAATGCATTCGGGCTAAATTTTCTCAATGGCTAAATTAGAGACTAATTAGTTGTAATAACAAGAAAGATGGAGTTAGATATTGCATAATCCTGTTTTGAATCGAGTAAACACATCAATAGGGAGACTGTTCTCTTTTGCTCACTCTTCCTTCCAGAGAGCCTTCTTTGATTATGTTTCAACAGGATTCCCGCCACATAAAAGACATGTAGAAAGAATTATTTTTAGCTTGACTTTTTAAATAACAATACATTTTATTAAATATGAACAGAGTTAGTTCAAACATAATAGTGATTGACATTTATGGTGCTATTCTACTTACTCCCTATTAACCCAAACATAGGAAATCAATCATTTGGACCTGATTTTTAAACGGAACCTCTGACTTAAAGGGATCCACCTATAGACCCTACTCACCTACGTCACAAAATGGGCGTGTCGCTGTTTCCGGCCGCCATATTGTACATCTTTTTCAGACCTATTCTCATTGTTTTCAATTAGTCGAGCAAGTTATAGAGCAATTCATGGAAGCCCCGGTGTTATCTGACGCTGTAAACTCATTGGATCCGTTGCATAAAAGGCGTTACGTGGAAAAGCTTCAGCTTATCCATTCGCCAGATCCGTATTTGATGCCTAAATCGATGTTTTTCGACCCGCTGGCTTCGCCTGACATCTGATATCCTGATATTTACAACTATCTTGTCCACACAAAATCAGCCTATTCTCACGAAAGTTTAAAAAACTTTAAGAGCTTGGAGGCTTATAAATGCTACGTTGCTGGTTGGGTGAAACAGGTCCTCGTACACGAAAATTCGGCAGGAATCTTGTGCTCGGAAGGTGAGTTACGAAATGTTCAATTCAAAATCTTTTGTTCTTGCTAACATCCACTGTCAAGTCTAATGTATTTCATATCATTTGTCAATGGAGCTAGGGCTTTTAATGTTTATATGGTTTAGCGATAGCACTCTCACTGTATACATATATAATACGTAATAAATATGAAGTGCGATAGCACTACTCCAGATTGTCCCTAGTTGAATTTATTTTTTGGCTTTTGACCTCAATAGTGAAATTGTAAATTAATTGTATGACAACTGTCTGATTATCCCCTTATAATTATATATTTTCAGGTAGTTCATTCACAACGTCTGAGTGTATGTTGTCGGCGATTAGCCTAGCAATGATCTTAATTGTGGTTGTCAGTCCAAAACCCTCTAAATATATATTAAATGCATCTTACCAGATATACAGTAAAATGACTACTACGTAATCTGTGGTAGTCGTTTGGAGCCCAGTTTTCTCGTCGAATTGCAGCAGTCAATCTCGGTGTCCTCTCCGGGTCTCTCGGAATACGGTAAAAATTCAAGTCTCTCCGTCTATCTTCTCTGTTTTTGCAACCGACCGCCACACACGACTTCACCATTTTGATTATTAATGTTAACGAGCAGAAAAACACGCCATAATAGGAGGAATTTACGAAGCGCTAATGCAATAACATGACTAGTATCCGGACAACATGGCGCGGGGGCGTGGCTGTGACGTCACGTGAGTAGGGTCTATAGAAAGACTTGAAGTTCTTAAAACATAAACGCTATTATGATTTTAAATAATTTGATATTGTTTTCGTTTTTATACAATATGTAAAATTAGTTTAACTAGTAAGCCACCATTGTTGTTGATGTCGCAGGGCGGTGATGTCACATGGTTACGCTGCCGGGCTTCCAGAGTATGACTTGAGCGACATAAACATGTCATCTGTTCAACCCTTTCAATTTGAACCCGAGAGGAACATTAATGAGCATGACAGCACTGTCGATAATTTGCAAAACGAGGAGCAAACGAAATGAACAGGAAAGACCGGATGAAACAAGACAAGATTAGGGGAAATATCTAAATGTGCCTCACCGGCGAAACGTCTACAAGAAGTGAATTTGACACCCTAGGTACCTACTAAACTTACTAAAGTTGCCTTAAGAAAATACTTAAACGTAGTAATATCAAATACGGTTGGTGTAATTATGCTACGTGACTAAAGTGGTCAACAGATCAATAATCGGCTTAATAGCTACCACAACACAATGCTGAACAGTATGAGAGGGAAACACATGCAAAAAATAATTTTCGCCACAAAAGCTCTGTTTACGCCAGACGACCGCTAGCCTCATTCGCTAAGATAGTAGCATTGTACTACGTCAATATACGTAAAATAAACGCTAACTGCACGGTTTCTTTGCTTTTAACCAAGAATCGAGACTGTTTTACGTCCATATCTATGAAGAATTCCGGGATTTAAGTATTTATTCACAAGAATTTTCGCCAGAAAAGCTCCTTTTACACCAGGCGGCCACGAGCTGAAATTTGTTATGTAAAGCATCTTTGAGTGTACAAAAAAGTGCTATACAAGTTTGATGTATTATTATTATTAGCCTCAATCGCTAACATAGTATCATTGTACTTCGTCAATATAAGTAAAATAAACGCTAACTGCACGGTTTCTTTGCTTTTAACCAAGAATCGAAACTCTTAATATATATTATAGTTAGCTCCCACAATAGCTCCCACAACACAATGCTGAACAGTATGAGAGGGAAACACATGCAAAAAAGAATTTTCGCCACAAAAGCTCTGTTTACGCCAGGCGGCCGCTAGCCTCATTCGCTAACATGGTAGCATTGTACTTCGATAATATAAGTAAAATAAACGCTAACTGCACGGTTTCTTTGCTTTTAACCAAGAATTGAAACTGTTTTATGTCCATATCTATGAAAAATTTGGGGATTTAAGCATTTATTCACAAGAATTTTCGCCAGAAAAGCTCCTTTTACGCTATAGTATCATTGCACTTTGTCAATATAAGTAAAATAAACGCTAACTACAACGTTTTCTTTGCTTTTAACCAAGAATCAAGACTGTTTTACATCCATATCTATGAAGAATTCCAAGATTTAAGCTTTTATTCACAATAATTTTTTGCCAGAAAAGCTCCTTTTACGCCAGGCGGCCACTAGCCTCATTTGCTAACATAGTAGCATTGTACTACGTCAATATACTGTATGTAAAATAAACGCTAACGGCGCGGTTTCTTTGCTTTTAACAAAGAATCGAGACTGTTTTACGTCCATATCTATGAAGAATTTGGGGATTTAAGCATTTATTCACAAGAATTTTCGCCAGAAAAGCTCCTTTTACGCCACGGGGCCCCTAACCTCATTCGCTAACATAGTATCAATATACTTCGTCAATATAGGTAAAATAAACACTAACTGCATGGTTGTTTTGCTTTTAACCAAGAATCAACACTTTTTTACGTCCACATCTATGAAAAACTATGAATTTTTTTTTATTAATAATCAATTAACATATTATTTTTAATTGATTCTGCATGTTTTCCTCAAGTATTAAGTTTCTAATGCTAAGTTGTGTGCTTTATTAGCTGTTGAAAACTTGCAGTAAATACAAAAAGGAAATTGCTATTTTGGTCAAAAACTTATATAATATGTTAAATATTGCTATTGATCCTGAATATTTAGGTGATTATCTCTGCATTTGGTGATTTTTGTGCATCTAGTGTAAAATCTGAGACTTTTGTAACCATTTTAAGTTGTGGTATACTTAAATAAAAAATAATTAATCGGGATTTTATAAGGGAACGACTTTGAAGTTTTTGATGCCGCTGCTCATTGAGACTCATATATGGCTAAGGTAGGTGCCTGTTTTGGTTTGAGGTCGGTAGCAGCTTTGGTTTTGTAAATAATTTGAGGCTGTCAAATTTATCACGTTAACGGGCTGTAATTAATCACGTTAAAATATTTGACTTAACGCATACACGTTGATCCGTTCATGCGTTGCCTCAAACAGTTTACAATGACGCCGTTTTAGCACATTGAGAGCAGAAAGGCAGAGAAATGCGAGTGGACACAGGCGTTCATTGGACCGCACCTTTTATTGGCTTAAACTTTGGCAGCCACTACTAACAGTCATGGTTGCCCAACTTCCCGTCATGCATTTGGGCGGCGCAAGATACGATTTTTTTCTTAACACGCTTAATTGAACCCAATGCAGAACATATTGTATACCATTTGCAGCCACAACTGACAGTCATGGTTGCCCAACTTCCTATCATGCATTTGGCCAGAGCAGGAGATGATCTTTTTGTTAACAAGCCTAATTGAACACAACGCAGAACATACTGTATACCACTTGCAGCTACAACTGACAGTCATGGCTGCCCAACTTCCCATCATGCATTTGGGCGGAACAGGGGATGTTCTTTTTCTTCTTAACACGCCTAAATGAACACAACGCAGCACATACTGTATACCATTTGCAGCTACAACTGACAGTCATGGTTGCCCAACTTCCCATCATGCATTTGGGCGGAGCAAGACACAATCTTTATCTTAACACGCTTAATTAAACACAACGCAGAACATATTGTATACCATTTGCAGCCACAACTGACAGTCATGGTTGCCCAACTTCCCATCATGCATTTGGGCAGAGCAAGATACGATCTTTTTCTTAACACGCTTAATTGAACACTATGCAGAACATACTGCATACCATTTGCAGCCACATATGACAGTCATGGTTGCTCAACTTCCCATCATGCATTTGGGCGGAAAAGGGGACGTTCTTTTTCTTAACACGCCAAAATGAACACAGCGCAGAACGTACTGTATACCATTTGCAGCCACCGCTGACAGTCGTGGTTGCCCAACTTCCCGTCATGCATTTGGGCGGAGCAGGGGAAGTTCTTTTTCTTAACACGCCTAAATGAACACAACACAGAACATACAGTATACCATTTGCAGCCACCACTGACAGTCACGGTTGCCCAACTTCCCATCATGCATTTGGGCGGAGCAGGAGACGTTCTTTTTTCTAATATAAAATCACTGTAACTTGTACTCAAATTTATCTTTTAAGAACTACAAGTCTTTCTCGCCGTGGATCCCTTTAACAGAAAGAATGTTAATAATGTTAATGTCATCTTGTGGATTTATTGTTATAATAAACAAATACAGTACTTATGTACAGTATGTTGATCTTATCTTTCCATTCCAACAATAATATACAGAGAAATATGACACATTTTAGAGATGGTTTGAATTGCGATTAATCACAATTAATTAATTTTTAAGCTGTGATTAACCCGATTAAAAATTTTAATCGTTTGACAGCACTAAAATATTTTGGTTTTGAAAAATAGGCCCCCTACGAATCGGTCCTGTTTCCCGTGTCATGTCAATAGGTTATGAAGTCTATGGTGGGAGCATATCGATAACCTTTTGGGCTATAAAGTATCACCTTTTCGATATATTGTCGCGCTCCTACTGAATTATACGGGTCATATGTTAGAAAGGAAGTGAAATGCGAGTAGATCACTCCATAGACAGTAAATGTATTGTCCATGCCTTCTGCTTGCCAATGACCCTGAACCCCAGTGAATGAACTGTACGGCTGGTAACCTTGTGGCCTGTGACAGCATGAATACTAATGGTACAGACTGTGTTTGTCAAAACACATTAGCAAGGGCTTCAAGGTCGCAAGAAGTTATGTTGGGAGCTTTTATAAAAGAGGCGGTGGAACACAAGTGCATGAAATTCTCAGAAACTGAAGTGTTGCTGTTATTGCACTGTAAGTAAATGGCTGATGTGTAAGTGGGGACCATCCATAAAACACACAAGTTCTGTGTGGGAGTTTATTGATTTTCTTTTCCACCTGTTTTCTCATCTTCACTTCACAGGCACACCTGTATTTTTCTATTTGTTTGTGGACATTTTCCTCAGAGCTCACTCTGATGGAAAATGCAATCTTGTCCGGTCGCCCTGCTTTCTTTTCTTTCCTGACTAATAGAAATTCTGGTAGTGTGTTTGTATGGGATGAAAGATGAAAATAATTCGCTGTGAAGGAAGAAGGATGGTCATGGAAAAGAGGGAGTCGGTGATAGCGCCAAAAAAAAAAGGAGTGGATGGAAAATCGATGAGAGATGAAAAATATCAGAAGTCTTGGAGCATGGTCAAGAGGATATGATCTCTTATGACACACGGTTGTGCCAAGCTGAGCCTGAGGAGTGGGGGACGGGGCATGCAAGATGGAGGGAGAGTGATGAAAGACGGACGGAGGAAAGTCTTTTTACACAGAGAAAAACAACATTTTCAGTCTTGATTCGTAAAAGTAATCACGCTAACCAGTATTGTTTTCTTCAACAATGACGATAACGAAAGTATTTTGTCGACGAACCATTTTTTTTTCATGATGATGATGAGACGGTGACTAGCTAAAAACAATGCTTGGGAGACTAGAACATAACAAGACGAATGACAATTTTCATCTTGCACATGGAGTACGTCAGCTTGCATTGTAGTAGTGTTTGGGTTGTATCACCCATGTGAGATAGCTAGCGCGTCTCCCTCACTCTCCTCACTGGAGTTTGGGATGTATTTCAAGCTAGGCAGCGTTCCATCTTGCTTGTTTGAAATCATGGTAAGACTTGTTTTCTTATCTTGGCAAGAGAGAATATGCAATGATTAGGGGTGTAACGGTACACAAAAATCTCGGTTCGGTACGTATCTCGGTTTTGAAGTCACGGTTCGGTTCATTTTCGGTACAGTAAGAAAACAAAATGCAAAATATAAATGTGCTAGTTTTTTATTACACCCTTTTGTGCTTTCAACAATAGGCACATTAGCCTATACAAAGCTAGAATTCTGCTCAAAAAGTAGCGGGTATTTAAAGATAATCTTACAACAATTTGCCTTTCAGGCCCCATAAATTGGTCAGCTTTTTTTCTGAAAGAAAGAAGAAAAAAGAAGTCCTGTGCTAAAGAGAAAAGCAATCCCAATTGCAAAGATTTTAACATGTATTTTACAAATGAAATGCCTCAATGAAACACTTTTTTTCTTATGAACGGTTTTCAAAAGCTTTAGTGGTGGATTTTCTCAAGTTAAAGCGCCACACCGAAATTAATAAATTTAATTGTGTGAGCAGGATCTGTGTATTATTCTTATTATTTAATTACAGGTGTTTTAGCTCATTTCAATTTATTTTATTTAAATGGGCTATTATTTATTTTATTATGTGTTTATATTTTACAAATGTGATGTAGTATTCATTTATATTGTATATTTTATGTTGTATAACTTTAGTTCTTATGTGAATATTAGTTCCTACTTGTTTTGTTGTGGTAGGAGGATATTGTATTGGACACGGGGCCGTGTTGGTTATTATTATAGCACAGAAGACAGCAGTAAATCAACAAAGACAAGTCAATTTTGCCCCAATCAACCACTCAAGGGATCTGATGGACTCAAAAAGTAGGTTACGATTGCATATTAGTTTGAAAATTGACCGGATCCACCGTATTTTTAAACGCGTGACTTCCGGTCTGCCCGATCCTAGCTACAGGTAGTAGTATTGACGCAGGATGGTCGTGTCTCGCGCCAAATAATAAACTCTGCTGTTCTTTTCGCGTGCATCATGTTGAGCCGCTTCTGGGACGCGTCTAACACCCGGCAGCACTGCGACTGCTGTGCATTGGCTGATTGACTTTAACGCTCCCGTTTCACTGCGTTCTACCGGCAGCCACGTTGTCGCGCGGTTTACGTTTCTTAACTGTCCTACCGTGTTGGTCCTCATTATAGTAGAGAAGACGGAGTAAATATAATCTACACAAAGAAACTGTAACCCGATCAACTCACAGCCTCGAAAAGTAAGGGTTACATTACGCTAGAAACTCGTTCGGTACGCCTCCGTTCCGAACCGAGGACCCCGAACCGAAACGGTTCAATACAAATACATGTACCGTTACACTCTTAGCAATGATGCTTTAGCATTTAAAGGTCTGTGCTGAGTGATCATCACACACGAATTGTAACCCCATCGTATTAGCATTGCATTCACGTTAGCATTAGCATCAATCGTCAACCATTTCAACTGGGAGGGTGGGAGGGTGTTTGTCGACATCTGTGGTAAGCAATTCAAATCTGTTTATTTTTGTTGCACTTAAAGTGTAGGATAAATCTGTTGCTGGTGAGGTGCAATAAATATTACAAGGTTCTATAACACAACTACCTGTCTGTTCTTCTCTAGTCAACTGACTGGAATACTGCTCAGAAAATTTCAAATTCTTTCCGAGATCCAACTACGAGCTTTTTAACTGCAGCAACTTTAAGATACGCTATTGGAGCTGGATTTAGTGAGGACAGCAGGAGACGGGTCTCCGTAATGTCGAGTGAAAGTTTGGCGAAACTCCGGAGCTCTGCTGTCTGATATCACATTCTCGTATGCTACTTTTCTAATAATTTTATAAATTGTGATTTATTGACCTGTTTTGCACATGCACCAATCACTTTAAATAAAACAAGAAATGGAATCACGTTGTCCAAATGTTTTATTGCGATTAATATCTGCAATGAAAAAGAATGACATGCTATTTTTGTTTATATGTACCTAACTTATAGTATTTCCTTGTAACAACAAAATCCGTGTCAGCCCTTATGCATTCAGCAAATGTAATATTAAATGTAAATTTTACCTAATTTTGGTGACTCAAGTGGCCGACGTATCGATCTACACCTCACGTCAACGTGTAATTTTGTCCACGAATGATCAACAAAGTGATAAGAACAATCTTTTAGGTATATCCTTAGGTTAAATCACATCCTTAACTTCTCGTCTGCAGCTGGTTTCGATTTAAGGCGTATGGCGAGGTAGATCCACACTGGCGCTTTGAAGCTGGAGGCTGTTCAAAACATTTCACTTCAAACCACATATATAGGAGCTTCCAGGAGTTGGCGCACAGCACAGAAAGTCTCGGGGTATCATCTACGTCGTGCTGAATCCATTTTTGGAGATTCCGTGGGTTCCTCTGGTTTGATTTAGCAGTTTTAACTTTGTCAACACACTGCTTACTTCAACCGCAATTCATGTTGTTCTTTCTAAACCGGATGTTCGGAGCAGACATTTTCCAAGATGGCGCCACATATATTTCGCTCAGGAAAACTTGTCAATAGCCGTCAGTGGCAGCCAGGCAAAGAGGTAATTTTGGGCCATTTCAGGTTATTACCTGTTGATTTTCAGTCACTTCTTGTTGATTTTGGGGCATTTTATGGATCACTTCCTGTTGATTTTGTGTTACAGAACAGGCAGTGACCCAGGAATCTACCAATTGAATAGGCGGTGACTCAAACGCAACAGGAAATGACTTGTAAATGCCCCGAAAATCAGAAAGAGTGACTGTGAATGCTCTGAGTCCCTCCCAGTTTTAATGGATTGGGTGTGGAGCGCCATAGAGTTAACAGAGAAACTACTATGGTTGAAGATTTTGGTAGCAACTTGTTGGTTCCTTATTTTTTATCTCAACTCTTGGCATGAACATATTAATAACCTTTTGGGATGCAAAGTATCACCATATATCACCATTTCAATATTTTGTCACACCCCTAGTACATATATGCTGCATTTTTAATTGAACAGCAAAGCGATAACAGGATAGCCAAGGAAGAAGCAAATTGCCCCATTTAAGGCTGGATGGACACTCATTTTGATCCTGGCACAGATTAATTCGCAAGATAAAAATACATTCCAAATACCAATAAATCATAGACCGGCAAGGGTCCTGTAATGGCATGTTTGAAACTTTTTCTTGAGGGGGAGGTATTGCCGACTTATCAGAAAAAAAAAGCATCCCACTCAAAAAAACAGTTTTATCACAAGGAGGCGAGAGAACTGTTACAAATAGCAGCGGATAAATTTGCTGACGTGGGCGCAACGCGGCCTGATACAAAAATGCGGAAACATATCTCCCAGCAGTCGTCCCACGCTAACTAATTCAGCAGTTAAGTCGCTAAAGGGGCCAGATCAGCAGGCTGTGTCTCCAACCGCAAGTCCAAGTCCTAGTTCCATATGCGCAGACCATTAGAGCGTCTTCTCACCTCCTACAGAGAGCAGGCCATAGAACAGCTGTCCACAGATGCCTCCCTGCAATAGCACTCAACTAATTAAAGAGCCATTAGTGCTGGTGCTCAGTGGGTGGCGTGTCGGTCAGCGAACCTGTTTGCATATGTGCCTATTCTTTGGATTAATGCAATTTGTTGTTCTGCAATAATTACTGTGTACATGATGTGATTGTCCGTTGTAATTGCCAAAATAGAGAAACACATCCGTGTTAGCTTTGTTCTCCCCACCCATCCACGTGGGCCCCCAACACGTATCAAACATTGGACCTCCACGCACCCCTACCCCCGCTTGCCATCATACAATTTTAATTCATTATACGGACAGAAGTAGGTCATTTAACAAACGTGTCACATCTGTTCTAATCGAGACTGTGGCTCCTTTTAGCATCAATGTTTCATCAGAGACTGACACGGAAACATAAACTGGAATGGAACCTAGTTAGAAATTTACCTGAGACATTGTTGTCTTTTGGCAACCCTTTTAACTAAAGATGTCCCGATCGATCGGATCCGATCACGTCATTTTCAAAGTATCGGAATCGGCAAAAAAATATCGGCCATGCCTTTTTTTATTATATGTATATTTTTTAATTAAATCGTTTTCTAATTGTATTTGACGTTACAGACAAAATGTCTTACACTCATCCAGAGTCTTTAGTTTTGGTTTAAAGTAGGGCTATCAAATTTATCGCGTTAACGTCGGTAATTAATTTTTTTAAAATTAATCGCGTTAAAATACTTAACGCAATTAACGCAAGTGCTGCACGACCCACGCATTGTCGGGTTCAATTTATAATGGCACCGTTTTACCTATATATAGAGCTAAAAGGCAGCGTAAAATGAGTAGAGTGAATCTTGGCAGTCTTTGGAGCCTTTTTTTTTTTTTTAAATGGCTAAAGCCTTACAATCCCTCTCTCAGCAAAAACATTGTGGGACGCAATGTGGGGAAGAAAGGTAGTAGTTGATCTCTTTCTTAGCACCCTATGTTAATTCCCAACGCAGAGAAGATATATCAATTGGTGGCACTAAGCACAGTCATGGTTGCACTTCCCATCATGCATTTGGGCAGAACAGTTAAATGGCTACAGTATCATTTACTGAAAGCTCAACAAATACACTAGATGGCAATATTTAGTCATAATATACAAAGTCACATTTATCCTTTAAGAATTACAAGTCTTTCTATCCATGGATCCCTCTCACAGAAAGAATGTTAATAATGTAAATGCCATCTTGAGGATTTATTGTCATAATAAACAAATACAGTACTTATGTACTGTATGTTGAATGTATATATTCGTCCGAGTTGTATTCATTTTTTGATCGGGAAAAATTATCGGGAACGATTGGAATTGAATTGGGAGCAAAAAAAAAAAAAAAAAAAAAGCAATCGGATCGGGAAATATCGGGATCGGCAGATACTCAAACTAAAACGATCGGGATCGGATCGGGAGCAAAAAAACATGATCGGAACAACCCTACTTTTAACTCACCCTAACCCTACTTTTAACCCTACTTTTCACTCCCAGCCATTTTCACCGGAGCCAGGCCCTTCGCTCCCGGCCGTTTTACTGGATTTTGACTGATTTTGCAAGGCCCACAAAAAATTCTGTTCTATTGCTATAAAAAACATGGAACCCACCAAAAGAAAGATTAGACTCTCTTCTTTCAGCAGAAAAAAAGTTAGTTCATATCTTTTTCCATTCTTTAGAAATCAGCATTAGAAAGTAGCTTAGTTTGAGCAATTTTCCAATTTCTGATGAAAAACCGAGAAATTGAGCTTTTTGTGAAAGCATACTTTGCAAACATAACTTTGACTTTAGCACAGCTATTTTTCACTTTTGTGACATCCCAAACATCTGAATAATGTTTTTCAGTAATGATAGCCACCTAAATGCCAAGAACTGTATATGTAAGACGACGCTCGCCGCGCTAAATGCCAACGCTAACGCGAATGCTACGCTAAAGCTACGAGTTACATTAAACTCCATGAAGTTGGCCCTCCATCAGATGTAAATTTAAAGAAAAGTCATTCGTTTGTGCTAGGTTTGTGTTGATTTTTTTTTTTTTATTGTGCTGGTATCATTTTTGAGAAACAAACAATTTTTTATAGGTCAATCTGAGGCCAACCAGCTCCACATTTTGTTTCAAAATGGCTAAAAATGAGGTCAATCATTTGTGCTACGTTTGTGCTGTAAAAATTTTTCGTTTGTGCTCCTATTGTTTTTGAGATATTTAGGTATTAATTTAGAGTAATGAAGTCACACAGCCCCCCATTTATTGTAATATTGACCCGAAATGGTTCCATTTGTTTATGCTACTTTGGGCTGTAAAAACATTTAACATAATTTTCGAACTATAAGCCACAACTTTTTTCCTTCATTTTGAATCCTGCGGGTTATAGTCCAGTGCGGCTTATTTGGTAACAATATATTTAAAAGCGGTGTCATAACACTGTCATAGGACCGTCGTAATTATGACATGACGCTATCATGGGCATTACTGAATGCTTATGAAAGATGTAATGAAGTGTCATTCGGCAAATTATGTCACTATTTTAGGGCTGTCAAAAAAATGATAAAAATTTTTAATCGAGTTAATCACAGCTTAAAAATTAATTAATCGTAATTAATCGCAATTCAAACCATCTATAAAATATGCCATATTTTTCTGTAAATTATTGTTGGAATGGAAAGATAAGACACAAGACGGATATATACATTCAACATACTGTCCATAAGTACTGTGTTTGTTTATTATAACAATAAATCAACAAGATGGCATTAACATTATTAACATTCTGTTAAAGCGATCCATGAATAGAAAGACTTGTAGTTCTTAAAAGATAAATGTTAGTACAAGTTATAGAAATGTTATATTAAAACCCCTCTTAATGATTTCGTTTTAATAAAATTTGTAAAATTTTCAATTAAAAAAAAAAAAAAAAAACTAATAGCTCGCCATTGTTGATGTCAATAATTACACAATGCTCATGGTGCTGAAACCCATAAAATCAGTCGCATCCAAGCGCCAGCAGAGGGCGACAAAACACCACAAAAGTGGACATGACACTGTGCTGTCATTTTAATCTGTTTGAGCGGGGTATGTGCGTTAAATGCGCCAAATATTTTAATGTGATTAATTTAAAAAATGAATTACCGCTCGTTAACGTGATAATTTTGACAGCCCTACACTATTTCCATTAACATTCATGTCCAGCTCATGCCAGTGTCATGTCATAATTATTACGATTGTCTAATGACAGTCTTATGGCACCATTGTCCAATAAAGTAACAAATCAAATAAAGCTTGTCAAATAAAGCAACATAACACAAACAAATGGCACCCCTTCGGGTCCATTTTGCAGTAACTGGGCCGCTTGAGATATTAATTTCGAGGGATGATGTGACTCGCAGCCCCCAATTTACTCAAAATGGAGCCGGGTTTGAGCTAGTTGTTGAGACACCCCTCTGTTATTGAGAGGGTTGGTACGCTCTGTCAGCCGCGACGGAGTGGCTGCGATTGACATCATCACTCAAAATAAATATCTCAATATCCCAAAAACGATAGCTGCACAAACGAAAATTTTTACAGCAAAAACAAGCACCAACAAAGCATAAACGATTAACACGATTTTTAGCCATTTTTAATCAAAGTGGGGGGCTGGTTGATCTTAGATTGACCAATAAAAGAATTGTAAATATCACAAATGAAACCTTTTACAGCACAAACAAGTACAAACGTAGCAAAAACAATAGACATTTTTATATAAATTCGCAGAGGTGTTACATTTCGTGTGTGATGATCACTCAGCACAGACCTTTTAAGACTAAAGTAACATTGCATATTCAATCTTGCCAGGAAACATATCTTACCACGTATTTTAAAACAAGCAAGTATGAAAAGGACACAGGTGAGTGGAGGGGTGCAGCACATCACATGAGTGACACCACTAAAGACTGTTACGATGCAGGCTAACTACTGGTACATTACGAAAATATCGCAAATCGTTAGCATATGACGAAAACTGATTCATTTTCGTCTCGTCAGATGAAAACTGCCATTCTTCTCATTACGTTTTAGTCTCCCAAGACACGTTTTTAGTTTGTTATTGTCTCGTCATCGTTGACGAAAACAATAACCTGAAATAAAATACTCCTATAATCTATACAGATATGGACGTTCGTGTCAAGAATATGGCCAGTGACTGTTCTGGGTTGTTTTCACAGTGCTTCACAAAACACAAATATATATCATATCATATCATATAATAATTAGTACTGCAACGATTAATCGATTAACTCGTGTAATCGATTAGGAAAAAAAGGAATCGAATTAGATTTTGCTGCTTCAAGAATTCGTTTGATTGAAGTGGCGTTGTAATGGTTTATTTTAAAAGTGTTTGCATTTAGTTTTTATTGATTTGGGTGGGATACACTGCCCTCTGGTCCGCCTCATTTCACAAGGGTGAATCCATCTGCTCCCTTTTAAGACCAACTAGCTAAATTTGTTTGAGCTAATGTTTTTTTTAATGCATTCGTAAATTAGTTTATAGGTATATTTAGCCGTTTTTACGTGGGTATATGTGTGTGCAAGGCCGGCCCAGCCTATACGCAAACTATGCAGCTGCTTAGGGCCCCTGACCACTAAGAACCCCCAATCTGGCAGCCTCATTTTATACATTGTTAATAGAGCATCGTGAATAATGTGTCGCGCATTGACGTTTATCGGTGCAAACATCCATTTTCTTGTCATTACAATCTGGCAACCTGGGGAGTGACGTTGAACCTGCTTTGCAATGATTGGTGCTCAAACTTGCTTGGGAAAAAGATGCACGAATATGTCGAAGAGAATTTATCTTTCTGGAGCAGAGAAATGAAAAATCGGGTTAACATACAAAATATGGAAGTATGGGTTGGATTGCATGTATGGGTTTCACAGTACACTGTCACAAAAAATATGGGCCCCTTGGCATTATTTTGCTTAGGGCCCCCAAATGACCTGTGTGTATGAACCATTTGTTATGAGCATTGTAAAAAAAATTTGCATTTAAGCTAGCAGACTTTTGCTAGGTAAGTTAGCCAATTGTTCTTTTGCTGTACATAGATCCTCATTTATTTTTTTATACTGTTTGAGGCTGAGCTCAGATATTTTAATTGTTAATGTTCCTTAACCGATTACTCGATTACTCGAACTAACTAGTTCATCAATTAATCGACTACTAAAATAATCGATAGCTGCAGCCCTAATAATAATCATCTAAATCTGAAAATGAGAACTGAACAAGTTGGAAAATGAAACAGATGGTCCAGACAAGGTGGTGACCCACTCACAAAGGCTTGGGTGGCATGTGGGACCCTGTGACAGTGCCCCTCATCACTGACCTCAAGGGAGCCAATAGCTGCAGTCCTGAGTGGCCTGTCTGCCCTCCTACAGCTCGGATAGATGCATTCTATCTGTTTACCAACTGGCAGTGCAACTACAGTTGCGCACAGAAACAGAATCCAAATCATGAAAGATCCGCGGCATTTTTAATGAACTGAACAAACAAGAGGGGGGTTTGATTTAATCTATAATCCAGCAAATAGAGCAAGCAAAAATCAAAGTCATCATGGCAGTCTTGATGATAATCAGCCATTGCATTTGGAATCAGCACAACGGAAATGTTTGTTGTATAGTATTCCAGTGTCTGTGCACTTCCTTTAAAGTGCGGTAAGGCCTGTTGCCTCTATGCTTTTAACAGATGACATGCTGGCTTTCTAATCTTGGAGTCTATTTGAATCATGTACATCACTGTGGCATGAATATGATCACATAATTCATGATGATAATGAAACATGGCCACTGGGGGGTTGTATACAGCACAGATTGGCGGGGAAAAGTTTACTAGCAGCAGAGAAACACCACCAATGGTGACTAGGTCAGACTCTACAAGGTGAATGGGAGTGATTCAGGAGCCTAATAGGGATATACAGAATATGCAAGGATCAGGTTTAGTTTAGTTTGTTTAGTAGTGATTAGACATGTGCCGGTTACCGGTTTCACGGTTTACCGTGGTGTGAAAACGTCGCGGTTTCAAAACCACTAAAATTTTCCGTCATACCTTAGTACGGTATTCGTTATTTTTCATGTGCCAAAATGCAGCCGAAGTGGCTTGGTGCGGCAGCGCTCACCCTTCCCCTGTTAGTTGCCGTGAGTGTCAGTGACGCTCTTCAGCTAAACAGCCAGCAAACCCAAAAATAAATCCTCTAAACACAAGGTGTACTTTTCTTCAATTTATTGAGCTCTCAAATCGTGGTGAAATATACAAATGAATACATTTAAAACGTTATACAATTGTATTTTTCCACATGTGAGTAGGTTCAACAGGATAGCAGTAGCACCATGAAAAAGGTCGCCAAAAACAAAACACACATTTTCCTTTCAAATTCAATATACAAACTAACTAAAACTTACAAAGACGAATGTTAGCCTAGGCTAAGCTGGGAGGGCAGCTTCGTCAACGTTTTATGTCTCACAGCCGCTGAGTGAGAAACAAGCTTAAATGAAGGAGGGAGAAAAAAAAAAGGATCGCGTCAAAGCGCTAATTGAGGAAGGAGGTCTCACTCCTCACTTTTTGTTTTAGATGAAACCTTTCCTCAACAATATTTACATTTTAACTAACTTATAAAACTAACTTATACATCCTTAACTAACTTATTAACTTATGAATTCTTTGTACTTTTTAACACAAAGGCATGACATCATGTAGAAGAGAGTTGACACAGTGGCTGAAAATGGCGAAACTTTAGCTTCTCCCCCTCAAAAAAAGTCATACAGTATATATTTTTAATTTTATTTAGAAGTGTTTTTACTTTTTTTTAGCAATTATTTTGTTCTTGCTCTAATATTGAGCAACTTGAGCTGTGGCTGTGGGTATAGTCTAGGTTCTATTTATTTTAATTTTATATAAAATATTTGTTATTTTTTGTTAATTTATTTATTTTCACATTATATTCATGTTCCAATTTGCAAATATGTTCTAAAAAAAAACCTGTTCAATGGAAAAAAGTTTTTTTTTTTTTTAAAAACCCATACATCTCAAAATTTTGGAGCTATAATTGCAATACCGTGATACCGTGAAACCGCGGTATTTTTGCTCACGGTTATCGTACCGTCAAAATCTCATACCGGCACATGCCTAGTAGTGATAGAGCCTATTGTGTAATAAGTAGCGATGTCCCGATCGATCGGGATCACGTCATTTTCAAGTATCGGAATCGGCAAAAAAATATCGGACAAGCCTTTTTTAATATATATATATATTTTTTTTTAAATTAAATAGTTTTCTAATTATATTTAACGTTGCAAACAAAATGTCTTACACTCATCCAGAGGCTTTAGTGCTCTGGCTTAAAGTGGGGCTGTCAAATTTATCGCATCAACGGCGGTAATAACATTAAAATATTTAATGCAATTAACGCAAGCGCTGCACTACCCACTCACGCAATGTCGCGTTCAATCTATAATGGCACCGTATTACGTATTCATAGAACTAAAAGGCAACGTAAAATGAGTAGAGAGAATTTTGGAAGCCTTTGAAGCCTTTTTTTTAATTGGCTAAAGCCTTACAATCCCTCTCTCAACCATCCCACGAGAAATATCGCGGGAAGCAATGCACCCTATTTTATTTCCCAACGCTGAGAAGATATATCAATTGGTACCATTACGCACAGTCATGGTTGCACTTCCCATCATGCATTTGGGCAGAAGTTATAATAGTCCACTAGATGGCAATATTTAGTCACAATATACAAAGTCACATTTGTCCTTTAACAATTACAAGTCTTTCTATCCGTGGATCCCTCTCACAGAAAGAATGTTAATATTGTAAATGCCATCTTGAGGATTTATTGTCATAATAAACAAATACAGTACTTATGTACTGTATGTTGAATGTATAATTTCGTCCGAGTTTTATTCATTTTTTTCTTAATGCATTGCCAAAATGTTTATGATCGGGAAATATTATCGGGAATGATTGGAATTGAATCGGGAGCAAAAAAAAAAAGCAATCGGATCGGGAAATATCGGGATCGGCAGATACTCAAACTAAAACGATCGGGATCGGCTCGGGAGCAAAAAAACATCATCGGAACAACCCTAGTAATAAGGACACTTACACAACCACAGATAGAAAGACTTGTAGTTCTTTGAAGATAAACGTTATGAGTTAAAATAATTTGATAATAAAACTAGGGCTGCAGCTATCGATTATTTTAGTTGTCGATTAATCAATGAACTAGTTAGTTCGATTAATCGAGTAATCGAATAAGGAACGTGAAAAATTAAAAAACCTGAGCTGAGCCTCAAATGGTATTAAAAGAAATGAGGATCTATGTACAACAAAAGAACAATTGGCTAACTAAAATAGCAAAACTCCGCTAGCTTAAATGCTATAAAATGGCAACTTTTATTTTAGAATGCTCTTAACAAATGGTTCATACACATATTCCCACAAAAAAACGGCTAAATATGCCTATGAACTAAATTATGAATGCATAAAAAAACATCAGCTCAAACAAAAACTTAGCTTACGGTGGTCTTAACAGGGAGCAGTTGGATTCAGCGATGTGAAATGAGGCAGACCAGAGGGTAGTGTATCCACCCTAATCAATAACACTAAATGCAAACACTTTCAGAATAAACCATTACAACACCACTTCAATTAATCGAATACTCGAATAAATAAAAAATTAATTTATTTTGGGGCATTTCAAGTCATTTCCTGTTGATTTTCGGTCACTTTTCCTTTTGGGGCATTTACAGGCCACTTCCTCTTATTTTTGGGCATGTACAGGTCAAATGAAAAGAATGTGACTTAAAATCAACTGGGAGTGTCACTAGACGTCTAATCCAGTCAAAATGAATTGGATGTCTAGTGCCGTCAATGGCAGCCAGTGAGCTAACGTAGACACCAATCTCATGAAAGATTTTGGTGGCAACCTGTGAGTTTCTTTTTTTTTTTTTTTTTTTTTTTTTTTTTTTTTAAACCGTGGAACCTTTTTCAAATGACATTTCGATTTTTGGTGGGAGCATATCAATAACCTTTTGGGCTACAAGGTATCTTGATATATTACCTTTTCAATATAGTGTCACACCCCTAGTATGAACAGTCCAATTCAGATGTTTTCAAATCCGATCTAGTCCTTGTTCATATGTGGATACAATTCAGTTACATATTCAATGCCTCTGCACTATGAACGCTCATCCGTACAATTGCTGCCACGATGAATCGATTAACTCCAGTAATGTGATTAGAAAAATGTTTGAAATCAAATTTTGCTGCTACGAGCATTCGTTTAATTGGAGTGACGCTGTAATGATTTGTTTTGAAAGTGTTGCAATTACTTTTATTGATTTGGGTGGATACACTGCCCTCTAGTGGCAATTGTGAATATGCCATAACACATGGCTTAATCCAGCTGCTTCCTGTTACGACCAACATAAGGTATATTTTCGTTTGAGCTAAAACCAGTATATTTGTTTACACATTCGTTATTTAGTTTAGAAGTATATTTAGCAGTTTTTTTTTTGTGGGAATATGTGTTTGAGCGTTTTGTTAAGAGCTTTGTAAAAATAAACGTTAGCATTTAAGATAGCGGACTTTTGCTATGCAAATTAGCCAATTGTTCTTTTGTTGTACTTAGATCCTAATTAAAAAAAAAATAAAAATACTGTTGGAGGGTAAACTCAGCTGTTTTAATTTAGTTTTAAATGCATTTAATGCTCTTGTGAAAGTGCAATCCTAGCAAGCCAAAAAAAAAAATGTATTATTGCAAGCATAAACATACTACTTACATTTTTCATCTCCTAATATTAATCTGTAAGGCATTAAATTTTTGTAAAATGATTACTCGATTATTCGCACTAACTAATCAATAGATTAATCGATTATTTCAATAATTGCAGCCCTAATCCATACACTTCCAAACTATATGTGATCAGCAAGTGAAAAACTGTACGGCATGGAGTAACTTTTGAGACTACTCCTACAGGGGTGTGGGATGTGCGACTTCAATCTTTTAAACATCAACTTTTACACCATATTATAACAAATAACAGGGGTTGGACAAAATAATGGAAACACCTAACATTTTGGCATCATAATCATTGAACAAAATTGTTAAGGAATGGCACGAGGAACATTCCAATGAAGTTGAGCATCTCATATGGCTGGTACAATCCCCAGACCTTGCCCAAATAGCAGGCAACTGTGTGTCGGATCCGGCCTCAGCTCGCCAGCAATCACACCCAGTTAATGTCAGTGTGCCAGATGTAGCCCGGATAATCACTATGACAGTCCAAATGACAGGTTATACACTGTTCCGGGGCGGACCGTGCACATCGGACCTGCTCATACTCCCGCTTAACATCAAGTGCGGCAGATGCGGCACGGATCAGCACTATGACAGTTTTGCCTTAATTGTCGCCTTGATTGCTCAAATGGGTGAGCCTGGGACCAGGTGCCGCTGATCACCGTCAGCAGCTTACTTAAACCGGTCCTTGGCCTCACATCATCACGAATCAACAACCCAACTACAGGTATGTGACTTTCAGCTAACAAAGAATCTTGTAATCCTTATACTGAGCTCGTTTTTGTGTTTGTCCCCCCCTAGATCCTGTACTGCTTGTCTGGCAAAACGCCTGCCTGCCCGTTCACCTGTTCTGTCACCAAACTGCCCACCACATTCTTTGGACACTATCCACCACTCCCTCTCATCGTCAATGAATTAGGTCCCATGTAACCCCAGCACCTTAACAAATACAATATTTTGTTTACAGTCTAAAAATGGGTCATCTTTCATGTTGAGTTGCTTGTTCCAATTAAAATATTTTGTGAAAAAAAACAATATTATATTGTTGTATGTTGCCTTAATATGTTAGCATTAATAAATGGCATGGAAAATAAGTGTAGTCATTATGGTTTTTTTAACAGACAAATTTAATTTCCAGTATAAACACATTACGGTTTGATATATTGAACAAAATGGACTCCCAAATTTAATACTGAAAACAGTTTTGATCCAAATCTGGCCCAGATTGGGTAACGTGTGCCATATCCGGGCCATACATTAATGTTGTGTTTGCTACTTTGGACCAGCTCTGGCCCAAAACTGGTTGCTGATCCGGCAAGTAACTCCTTAGTGAGTTTGGGTCATTGTTCACAAAGACACTGGGGCGGATCCGTCTCACGAAGTTGAGCCGAAATTTGCATTACATCTGGCCCATGTCCGGTCCAGTTATATTTTGCCAACTGGGTAACATTATTGAGCATTTATTGTCCGTTTTAGAGATTCAATTACGATGTCGATTTCCAACGCTATCGTCTCTAAAAGAGTTATAGGGTATTCTAACTGAAGAATGGCTTAAAATTAATTTGGAAACAATTCACAAGTTGTATGAATCAATACTTCGGAGAATTGAGGCTGTTATTAAGGATGTTATTAATTAAGGTGTTTCCGTTATTTTGTCCTGTATTATGAAACGAATACTCGAGCAACTCGAGTAACTCGAGTTTAAAAACTGATCCGAGTAATTTTATTCACCTCGAGTAATCGTTTATTTTGACAGCTCTAAGCATCACGTTTTGCTCGGACGACTTTTAATGCGGGACAACGCGCTAATGTCACGTGCGGAGAGGAAGAAGAAAAAAAAAACTTACTGCAGCCGACAGCCGCTGCAAATGACGCCGACGTTGCTAAATACGAGTCCGCACGATGCTACGTTGGTAGCAGGTAGCGTCTGATGCATCTCATCGAGATTACATGTATGTTGAACTAGATGCCCAATGACAGCCTCGGCCGCGTCTGGGCAGCGTTAGTAAACAGCCGCCATCTTAAAGCAGTAGAGCGCTAAGCGCTAATAAATAAGATTAACGTTACTGTCACTACTAGCTCATGTAACGTTAGCCCTGCGGAGGGCTAGGTTTCTACTAATTATGACCACTGTCGATGCATGGCTAACGTGTCTTACATACAGGCTTTAACATAACATAGCATTGTGGAGTGATGAGGGTGCAAAATAAAAACTTAATAATGCTAACTATCAATTTTAGCTCAGTAGTCATTGCTGGATAAAACAAGTAGCACTGGTCCCTAATGTGCTCCAATACATCCTGTATCATACATTTATTTTGAACACTGCAAAAACTCAAAATCCTATCAGGACTTACAGTTTAGACTAACTTAAAACTTAACTAGAACTTAAAAATGACTTGACACAAATAGAAATTCAATTGAAACACGTGGGAAAAAAATCCTAACTTTTAAGTGATGTGTGTTATTAAGCGTAACGGCATTTTTAGGTAAGATAGATATACATATATATATATATTTTTTTTTAATAAGATCTAAAAGTTTTTGGAGTGAAAGCAGTGAATTAGTCTTTTTTTTAATTCTAGTTACATCTGAGATGCAATTGTTGGCTGTTTTCAACAATATACATCAAAAATAAAGACACTAACTGAAAATGGTTCAAGATAAGATGAAATGTCTTGTTTTCTTATGTATATTTATAATTGCGCTTCACCTAAAAATATATTTGTTTTATCCGATTACTCGATTAATCGATAGAATTTTCAGTCGAGGTCTCGATTTCTAAAATATTCGATAGCTGCAGCCCTAATTATGACTATAATCTGGGATGCATGTTACACTGAGCAGATTTAAGTGTGCCAAGATGCAATCCGACAAATATACATAACTGTTAAGTACATAAATGTCTGATTGTGTGATTCCAAAAAACATGCACAGTTGTAGCAATATTCTGCTTTGCTAGTTTCCATTTAAGACACAAAGCCATATACAGTAAATACTCATCTTCTGTTACTCCTCTGATATGCAGTTTTTGGCAATCTGTGTATCTGAAGAAACAGATAGACCTGAGGATACCTCACAAGTAAACCAAAATAGAAATAAAGCCTTTCCATCTTCATTGTTTTAGATATTGTCGAAATGAAAGCAATTTTCTCCCAGCAATTCCTTTTTGTGTCATTTGTACCAGATCCTGAATGTTTCCGCGCAAGCAGGAGAAGAGAGGAACGACAAGACAGAGCACTCAGACAACCGTCTTTTCAACGTATTGTTGCTGGCGGAATGTTCATCCGTGCGTCAGTGCCTGACATAACAAACATCGGAAGCCATTGTCTTGATCGTCCCTGAGCGAACCCACTCAGCTGAATCTTAAAGGCCATTTATTTATGAAATATAAATGTGGAAGTTTTCCACTTAATCCAAAACAATGAAAGTGAGATCAACTCTTCAGTGGATTTTTTTTTTAATCAGCTCTTCTCATGTCTTTAAGACATTGTGGAGGTTGGGCTTCTGGGGGGCGGGGGGGGACAATTACTGCTTCACTGGATGTTAGCCACTCAGTGCATGAATGCTAATGGGCACAATCAACACTACTTGATGCATCTGCATGTGTGCACAAGCAGCTGCCTCTGTTGTTATGTTGGGAAATTACTCTTTTTTTCACCACTGTGATTGATCGCCTTCTTGCATCAACTGTGACAAGAGTTAGACTGGGTCAGACCAAGGGGGTTATAATTAAAAGTTCCTTCATGTCATGTTGGGAATGCTGATTATTTTCTCTTGGAGAATATCAGTTTATTCTTGCACCGGTGCACTCACTGGTACATGTGGGAGGAATAACTACATATACACATTTTTATCAATTCAAAACTCTGAATGCGTTGGGTTCACCGTTAGGCTACATTCGCATCAATGGATATCTGATTTGTGTTGAATTGCATCAGCATTTGGAAGAAACTGCATTGTATTTTTTTGTATGTCTGATTCTAAGCATTTTATCTTTGTCTGTGAAATGGAATGACCCAAATCCAAATTGTGCACAAAGAAGAACAAATGAGGATTGTGTTATTTGAAGCATGGATGAAGTGTCAAGCCAGCCTTTAACCTCATGGGACTTTGGTTTTTGTACATGAAGTCATTTTTGGAATAAAAGATGTCCACATATGAGGACTTTGGGTTTATCATAATATAGTATTTTTATATTTGCTGCCTGGGACCAGAATGATATGAATGGTCAACACACAAAATAATGTTATAAATGATAAATGAATAATTTATACATATGGCGTAAAACACAGACAAGACTGAAAAAGCAGTTTTTGCTCTTGCACCCCTCTTTAAAATAAACTTGTGTATTTTACGCTAAAAGAACTGTTGTTTGATAGAGCAATATGTCTATATGCTGCCATAGCAGATTCATGGCGCACTAAGCCTCCGAACTACTTTTAATTTGTCGTCCATTTTACCCTGAAAACCCCCGTTTACAGACGTCGCGCAACCGCTTTGGTTTCAACCTAGCCATAAAAAGAAGGTAAGTAATTATATTTATTATTCAAAATGTCTGTAATTTTTAGCTTGGAATCATTAATTGATGTCTAATATTTAGTTTAAAAAAAAAAAAAAAGAATTAAAAAAAATTATTCACTCACATATTTTAAACTTTTAAACGGATTACGTCACAATGAAAAATTTGGCGTCTGTAAAAAAGTCACGGATATCTACCTCATAACTATCGCTTAATTGTATTTTTTTGTTACTGTCGCATTTTCTCCGATATGTTAGATGATAAGTAATCAATCCAAATGAAGAAAAATTGAAAATAAATATTAATATATATATTAATAAATATATGAAAATGAAAATCTCGACCACTCCTTGATGTCTACAATTTCTGCATCGCGACCCTTCTTATATTACCAGGTTTTACCCATAAAATCCCCCAAAAATTGGCTGTGGCCTTTCACAGCTTTGTCTTGACACTCAGTGATACATGCTACATGGAGTTTTTGGATCGGAACTAGATAAGGACGCGATAATATCTCGTTAAAGTTATGGCGTCACCTCCAGATAGGGTTTTGCCGTTTAATTTTTTTTTTTTTTTTTAAATGCCCTCCTCTTCAAAATTTTTCTTCCCCCAGAAAATTGAGATTTTAAGTTTCCCAATGATGTATTACACATGCATATCGGACAATTTTGAAATTTGGCCAAATTAGGGGTCTCAGAGCGGAACTTCAAGTCACCTGAGTGTTTTCCGCCATATATACTGTATATATATATTGTTATAAAATTAGCTTCAAACAATACGTGGTTCTCCAAAATATCAAAACCTAGCACAAAATATTTGCCTTTAATGGGACATAAGCTACTGTCAGAATGGACATGCCGCTGTAAATGGGATCATCAGTTCGTCATCACATTGAATTATCCCAGAACAGGTAGTCCCCGGAATATGACATAGTCGACTTACGCGATTTCTGCTTTACAATGCCGGAGTGTCATCCGCCGTTTTGTCTCCAGTCTTTTGTTTTTTCTCACAAGCAGTACCTAATTGTACCTCACCGTATCTTATTTTTTACTTTACTTTATCAACATGACTTGTTCTGTCCTCACTAAACGTGAAGTTGTTTAGTTTGACCGACAGCAAACAAAGCAATTGTGCTTTTTGAAGCGTTTTACTTCCTTCACTTTTGACATTTTGCAAACCTGTAACATACATATGTACACGTCTGTTCAAAACGACAGGCATTTTAACAATAAAACACTTGACACATAACAGTTGGTGTTCAAATGCCCATCTAGTCTGATCAATAAATTTAGTAGATTAAATTAGCCTATTTTGCCAAACAAAAGTCTGCTATCTAAAATGCTACAAATTCTTACTTATTTACAATTCTCATAGCATATCGCTAACACTTAACTCCACAAACTGTAGCTGTAAACTTAATTTCAAATGCATACGCGAACATAAATTAGCTGAAACAACTTACAGCCTTATGTGGGCCAAATCAGAGCTCAGCTATCCTTTGTCCATGTCGGACGTCATATTGTTCCTGTACATTATTGAACAACAGTCCAGCGAGTCCAGCCAGACCCAGCGCTGCCAACAGAGGGCAGTGTATCCTCCATCATTAAACAAAACACAATATTTTTTTACTTTTGGGATCGTTATTTTAAAATTTTAAAGGGTTAATTCTGATATATGTGGAAATTTTGGTTATGTCACCAGCGTAGGAACAGAACTCGCTGTTGAACTGTGGCTGTGGGTTTAGGCTCACCTAAAGGGGTGCATTTATTTTAATTTTATTTAGAATATACAGTATATATATGTTTTTTTTAAAACCCAGATATCTTAAAGTAACACATTTTAGAGCTTTAATTGCAATACAGTCATACTGTAAAACCGTGATATTTTGGATTAAAGTTATCATACCGTCAGAATACCACACCGGCACATGCCTAAGCCCCTTTCAGACTTGTATCCCGGTAAATTCCCGTGTTAGGTGACGCAGGATTTACCAGCGTCATAGCTTTCACACATAGAGATATCCCGGGAATGACGCGGGTTGGACACTGTCACAGTATTGTCCCGTGTTGCCGACTCTCTATGTGGGGAGGGCGGCCGGTGCGATTTTCTAACCTGGACATAACGTAATTTTTGGTCGGCATCGGCAACAAAATAAACCACACATTTCCAAAGATGGACGATGAACTCTCTTCCTCAGCTTTATGATCCAGTAGCAATCTAATTTTGTTATGGTTTCAGTTTAATTTAGCTATTTCCAGCTTGCTATGTTGATAATAGCGATGTTTGTATACCGCTTTTCGTCTTACTGCGAAGAAAGAAGAAGTGACGATCAGCCCACTATGATATTTACGCCATCAGCTATCGTGCTGTGACCCGTGACTTTAACGCCTACTTTCAAAAACAACGCTTCCCGGAAAAGTCCCTGAAATTATACTAAGACACGACTCAGTAAATGTCTGCGTCATCTCCGTGTCTGTCAACACGGGAAATAGCTTTCACACTGCCAGTTTAACACTAGAAGTCCCCGAGAATTCTGGTACTCCTACTAGTCCCAAACAATGGCCGATATGGCCTCTCCCCCGGAAAACCCAGTGGTGGCCAAAATGACCCAAGTGCTTTAGAATTGGCAAGTCGTTGTCCGACAGGCAACAGCCGTTCATATGGAAATGCTACACCGCTACACATACATTAACTTCAGACACAATGACCACAATTAATGCTCCATGCCCTTGATTCAGTCCTTCTAAACTATAGACACAATTCCTGCTTTACCTTCAAATTGCAGTTCTAAGACACTTTTTTTCCCCTTCAAAACAATGTACACATTTGGGCCGTTTTTTTCAGTCGTTGTTGTGGAGTTTCGGAGAAGTGAGTTACAAAATATGTAAATGTCAAACGTCATAAATAAATGTAGCTTGACTTGAACTGACACATTTGAGCCGCAAACCAACACGATGTATGTCTAGTGGTTGTTTTTACATATGAATGGTTGCTATCTGTCGGACAACGACTTGCTAGTTGAAAAGCAATTTTGGGGTTTTTTTTGGGAGGAGAGGCCAAATCGACCATTGCTTGGGAATATTGGGAGTATTTGTCTCGGGAAAGGCCGAGTCGGCCTCTGCTGGGTTTTCTCGTGTTAAATTCCGGGATTTAAACGGTATTCAAATGTATGTGAAAGGGGCTCTAGTGAAGTGTATTGGCCACGTCCAACTGGGAGGAGGGTACAGGGCCAACCCAGGACGCACTCGGGAGCCAATGTCTCCCGGTTTGCTTGGGAATGCTCTGGGGCCCTCCAAGAAGAGATAGATGAAGTGGCTGTGGAGAGGGAAGTCTGGGCTTCTCTGCTGAAGCTACTGCTTCGGCGACTCCACCTCGGATATGTGGGAGAAGATGGATGGATGGACGGATTTGAAAATGAAGGCTGTTATTTTGATTATTGCATTAGATTTAACAATCTCCAAAATACATCCATCCGTTATATTACATATATATATTTATAAAGGCAGTGCTGATATCTGACATTGATACTGTTGCATGCATATTACTTTCATGCTTTAAGGGGCATGGGATTAAATGTCACTGAGCCAGCATATTTCCCCCCCACATTAAGCAAATCTGAATATCCCCGAGGTGTTTATCTGGGGGAAATGTGGAGCGAGCAGATTTTCTGATGAGCCAGCTTTAACTTCCTGCACACCTTTGCTCGAAAACCATGTCGGGGATGTTGCCGAACAACCTGTTAAAGTGATAGCAACACACTAACAACACATTCCTCTCGCAAACAAGAACAATCAAATCCCTAAGCTGCTTGCGCTTTGTTCCCCTTTTAGTAGTGACAAGCCCAGACGGCAGAGGGTGGTGGATGGAGGATAGGGAGCTGCCAGCCTGTGCCCTATTTGTAGCAGTTGCCAGACTCCATAAAATCCCCCTCTAGTTGTGCAGAATATGTCGCCCACCCACTGACAGCCTCCTCAGCTTGACACTCTCTGCATTGCCGGTGGGAGATGGTGGGGAGAGATATTCCACCCGACTGGGTTAATCCTGTTATACAGCTATGCACCAAGCACATTATCACCAAGAAAACACATTCAAGATGGAATCAAGCAGATCTTAGAACAGTAGAAAAGTTGAAGTTGTTGTTTGTTTTTGTCTTTATTGTTTGAACTTTCCTATAGGCCGACATCTGCCAGTTTAAAAAAATACAATCAAACATCACCCATTAGAGATGTCCCGATCCGATATTTGGATCGGATCGGACGCCGATATGGGCAAAAAATATGCGCATCGGTATCGGATCGGCCAACATGGAAAAATTCCGATCCAAACTTCCGATCCAGTTTTTCTTAAGATCCGGTCCCGGTTTTCCAGCGCACCGATTTACATAATCCATTCCAGTTTTTGCTTCGGTTTCCCTAAAATCGGGTCCGCATTTTACTGCACACCTTCAACGCACTACATTACCGTCTCCCAATTTACCGAGAGACTTTATCGGTAAAAATGTCAGCTGTGTGGGATCATTTCACCTTAAAGGACGACAAAGACGAAGAGGCAGAGTGGAACATATGCCACAATAAAGTCAAGCGTGGTGGTAAAGCTGTAAGACGTTTTAATACAACCAACCTAATAAAGCATCTAGAGAAATACCACCACAAACAATATAAGAAGTGTGTTAAAAAAAACGAAGACAAAAAGAAAGGTCCTACGCAACTCACACTGTCAGAAACTTTTACCATAAGTGACAAACTGGCACTCGACAGTCCCAAAGCCCAGGGAATAACAAGAGTCATTGCCAAAGAATTCATTCTGGATGACGAGCCATTATCTCTTGTGAGTAAAGACGCACCATCCAACACTTAGAACCACGGTACAACATGCCCAGCCGTCATTACATCCTTGAGCGATTCGGCCGTGGAAGATTCGAGAACGATTCACAAACATCCAAATTCCGATTACTGAAATATGTCAAGTAAAGCGGAACTAATGCACAGCGCGGCCTTCGGGAAGCAACGAGAAATGGACCGCATTGCGTCCCGAGAGTAAACATCATGCTTGTCATTGACATGGGTAATGCCAATGCTCAACTCACGGCTTTAGCTCAACTCATGCCGCTGGATAAAAAACACAAGCATACCTGACTGCTGCTGACAGCCGCTACAAACTACGTCAACATCGTTTTACTGTAGATAATAGATATCATATGTATCTAGAACTAGATGCAAAATGAAAGACTCGACGGCGTTAGCAACATTGAAGTATTGAAAACTAGTTGCGTTAGTAAACAGCCGCCATCTTAAAGCAGGAGACTTCCCTAGTAGGCTGTTGTGAACCTTCCAAGCGAACCTAATTAACTTTTTATCTAAAATACTCCTAAATCAGCAAAATCATGAATCGAATCTATCTTCAAAACAGTTTTAAAACTTTCACATGTCGAAAGTACGGATAACGGGAGCAATTTTAACAACTTTAACAGTTGATGCGCAAAATTAAATGAATTGAATGTAGTTTCAAGCTGCTGATACAGAATGGGGACTTGAGTATTTTATTTACTGTTTTAAAATGTTAACTTGATACTGAAATAGTCGTTTATTCAAATCTGAGAGGCTTTTCATACAATTTTTATATACAACTAATGCACGAAACATTAAAAGCATCTAATAGCTTGGACGGTTTGTGGGATTTTCCACTGAGGTTGTTGGTGTGTTTTGCTTTTTTAAGACAGTTTACAATATTATTTGCACATTTTACTGACTGACTATGCCATTTCTGTTTGTTATTTATAATGTTTTGTGTTTGTCACTGAATGAACAAATCAGTTTCTTGTTACCAACCACTGTGTGTTATTCAAACTCACCAGATTCAGCTGGCTAGTTGTTATCAAGAGTACTAAAACCTTTTTCAACATGAGTCTGACAACTAAGTAAGGAGGCTAAATAACTGTAAACTTTAACACATGCTCAGATAGGCCGGTATCGGTATCGGCCAGTATCGGTATCGGATCAGAAGTGCAAAACAATATCGGTATCGGATCATAAGTGCAAAAAACCTGGATCGGGACATCCCTAGTTCTGACAGGTAAAAAGCAAGCTCGAAAAGGGCGTTCTTCATTATAGTCAATGGGAATAACTCATCTTATGTATGTGTTCGAATAATTTCTGCCTGATTTAGAAATACACTAATTAAAATTCAGGAAAAGCTCTCACCAAACTTGTGATGTATTCAAAGCTTTTACAATCCCTGGCAAGTCATACATTCATATTCTACAAGCACGTGTTTTGGAATTGAAAAAGAATGAAGTCTATTTGGAGTAGCAAGTGAGTTGGAAACAAAAATTAATGGGGAGAAAGTGACCGTACACAAACACTGAATTTCAATTACTTTTCTTTGCTGTCTAAGCTGAGACGCTAGCTTGCAAACACACACTGGCAGGCTGTGGAAACCAAGACAAAGCACAATCTGTTTGCTCCATTTTTTTTTTTTAAACACAGACAGAAACATGACATGTTTCCAGTATGCAATTGTTCTGAAACGTCAATGTCCTGTATGGATGTCACCATCACAACTTGAAAAATATATTTTTGAATGTAAGTGAATTGAGAAGCTGTACAAACATAACCACATTGTTCAGAAAAGAAAGTCGTTGTGACCCGTCTGGTTATACAACAACAACAGTCCATTTTCAGCCAGAGGAAAGCAAATGTACTTGTTTCAATTAGTCACATGGCAACAGCAGCATTCATGGTGCACTTCCTGAAAACATAATATTCGACATCTCCTGTCGCTTTGTGTTATAGTAATTGAAACCAGAGGTGAGTAGAGTAGGCAAAAATTAAGTAAGAGTAGCGTTACTTCAAACTAATATTACTCAAGTAAGAGTAAAAGTAGTCATCCAAAAATGTACTCAAAAACTAAAAAAAAAAGTATTTGGTGAAACGAATACTCAAGTAATGAGTAACATTGTGAGTAACTGCTTAACAATGTTTGATTTTTTTTTTTTTTTTTTTAAGCAATGGTATTTTTTTTCTCAGCACAAAGTTATCTATATGACCTGTTATTATACTGTAATACAACCAACTATATAACCACATTAATGACTAACATTGTGAGTAACTGTTTAACAATGTTTGATTTTCTTTTTTTTTAGGGCTGTCAAAATTATCACGTTAACGTGCGGTAATTAAATTTTTTAATTAATCACGTTAAAATATTTGACGCAATTAACTCACATGCCCCGCTCAAACAGATTAAAATGACAGCTCAGTGTAATGCCAACTTGTTACTTGTGTTTTTGGGAGTTTTGCCGCTCTCTGCTGGCGCTTGGGTGCGACTGATTTTATGGGCTTAAGCACCCATGAGCATTGTGTAATTATTGACATCAACAATGGCGGGCTACTAGTTTATTTTTTGATTGAAAATTTTACAAATTTTATTAAAACGAAAACATTAAGAGGGGTTTGAATATAAAATTTTTATAACTTGTACTAACATTTATCTTTTAAGAACTACAAGTCTTTCCATCCAAGGATCGCTTTAACAGGATGTTAATAATGTTAATGCCATCTTGTTGATTTATTAATATAATAAACAAATACAGTACTTATGTACCGTATGTTGAATGTATATATCCGTCTTGTGTCTTATCTTTCCATTCCAACAGTAATTTACAGAAAAATATGGCATATTTTATAGTTGGCTTGAATTGCGATTAATTACGATTAATAATGATTAATTTTGAAGCTGTAATTAACTCGATTAAAAATTTTATTCGTTTGACAGCCCAATTTTTTTAAAATAGGGGTATTTTTTTTTCTCAGCACAAAGTTATCTACCGTAATTTTCGGCTAAAAGCCTCTACTATTTTCTTTCATTTTAAATCCTGCGGCTTATAGGCCAGTGCGGCTTATTTGTTGATTTATTTGTGTAATAGCTAACACTTTTTTGACAGCAGCATCATATGACTGTCATAATTATGACATGACACTATCGTGGGTTTATTTAATTACTGAATGCTTATGACAGATATGTCATCCGGCAAATTATGTCACAAACTCCATTCACAGTATGTCCAGCTCAAATCTTTTACATCCATTCAAAAGTGAGATAATTTGCCAGATAACACTAAATGACATCTGTTATAAGCATTAATAAATGCTCATGACAGTGTAATGTTATAATTATGATTGTCTAGTGACAGTCTTATGGCGCCACTGTCAAATAAAATGTTACCAAATATCATAACTAGCAAATAATTAAAAAACTGGAAAGGTAGCTGAAGAAATCATTAGCACAGAACTTGAATTTTGATTGTTATTTACATCAGTAGCGCTGCAATGAATGCTTGAGGCATGTTGGACAACAGTGGTGTTGACAGCAGGTGGCAGCAGAGGTCGACTGTCTCTTCCAAGGGAGCAATGATCCAACACATAGAATAAATACGTGATCTTGAAAGGCAATTTAAAATAAAAATACAATCGAGAACAACATGCTGAATAAGTGTACAGTATGATAATGTTACATGGTGCATGAACAACGAAATGCGAACGTGGCCGGTATGTTAACGTAACATCGCTATTAAGAGTTATTCAGATAACTATAGCATAAAGAACACGCTAACAAGTTTACCAAACCATCAGTGTCACTCCAAAACACCAAAATAACATGTGAAATCATATCATAATGTGTTAATAATTTCACACATAAGTCGCACCCCCAGCCAAACTATGAAAAAAAACTACGACTTATAGTCTGAAGGATACAGTAGATCATTTTATCGGTCAAAAGCCAGCCATTGTAAGGTAACGGGTTAAGTAATATGTCATTATTTTTCAGGAATACAATATGAATGTCAAGGAAGATTATTGTTGTGATGATAAGTTGTTCCAAATTAGGTCAAAGGTGAAGTTATCAGGTCAAATGTCAAGTACATGACGTACGTTTCATAAACATTATGTACTGAAATTTTGATTTAAAAAAAAAATAAAAATTGACTGAGATATAGATTAAAACATTCAGAGTCCACTATAATTCATCCTTATTTGAATCACAAATAGTAATTGGAATTATCACTGTGTCAATGGGCCAATTATTAACTTATTTTCTGTTTGGAATTTTTGAATGAAATGTGTCATAGAAAAAATAGTGAAAAAGATTAGCTTTTTTTTTTTCCAAGTGCCTAAAAGAGGTCATGTCATTGGGCTAGCGGTGGCGGCTAGCTAGCAAAACTACAACGGGGCAGCGACGGTAAAGGTTTTTAAAAAGGAAAGATACCAACTCAGAACTGGACGAAATTTGTTGAATGGTGGTCAAAAGGAAGCAAAAACCATTTCTTCTCCACAGTTTCTGGTGTAAGTCAATGAGCAAAAGCTATCTTTCAATGGAATTTATGCTAGAATGAAAAGAACTGAACATAGTGTGATTAACTTTCAACAGGAATGCAGTGATACCTAATCCAATACAGAAGCCACACTGAGTGAGTACAATTACGATTATAAAATGTGTTTTTCTTTCTTTCTTTGAGTCCTATTCAATACACAACTGTATATTGTTAATATAGCCTACAGAAATACATTTGACATTTTTTGCTGTTGGTGTGCCTTGGGATTATTTTGAATGAAAAAAGTGTGCCGTAGCTTAAAAAAGGTTGAAAAACACTGTGCTATGACAGTTCTGCTCTTAGGAAAGTCTTGGTCTCAGATAGCTCGGTCTTGAGCAAAACACTATTAAAAATTAACCACGCAGTATACTTCACCCCACAACCTAGCATGACAAACGCGATGCCTAAATCCGCCTTTTTTGCGATGTCACATCAGTTAGCTTTGCTGAGCGTGTTCCATCATCACCAGTGGGACCCACTTAAGGCAGGAGCGTTCTTTGCATCCTATCTTGGGATTTCAGGGTGCTTCGTGTCAGCTTCTTGTCACTCTATCAAGCTTGCCGAGTGTCCCGACATGTTAACATGCAAGTCCTATTCCAGGGGCCATTAACATGCAGGACCAGCAGCCGCTAGGTGGGCCTGAGTCGAGCCGTGGCAGGTGGCAGATAGTCAATGTGCATGGTTCTAAATCATTCATGGCGCTGGGTGGAGGGTATTGTGCATGTTTGTTGTGCATGCATGTACTGTACCCGTGTGAAGCTGCTATTGTATATTAAAAAGGAGAAGTGTGTGCCAGATTCTAGACTTTATTTGTGTACTCCTAATTAACATAAGAAGAAGTAAGGGCAAAGAAAAGGAGTGTGGTGGATGGGTGATTGGGATGATGAGAGGAGAGGAGAGTAGGAAGGTGAAACTGACATTCTGGAGAAGGAGCAGAGCATGCAGGGCAAGGTTTTGTTAATGAATTAGCATGCATGGCTGGTGGCACACAATGACCTCGAGCCAGGAGCTGACATGCCGTAGACACTCGACTGAAACTAACACCAACATCACAAATTATTACCTTTTCATTATGGAAATTAGCCCTTTCGTCTCATTCCTCACACTTCATCTCCGTCTCGCTTTCCTCACCTGCGTTTTCACTATTCCTCACACCTCAGACAGCGTTGACGGAAGCAGAGTGGTGTTGACTCAGAAGCAATTACCTGTCATTTATCCGTCTCTCTTCCTCACTCTCTGATAATGAATTTTTAAGTTAAAGGTGAAATGATTATCTTTTCTCTCAGCAAATCACAGGCAGTGGGAGGGGACATGCCATGTCACAATATGCAGTATGCCAGGTACAATTTAAGGATGTTTTTCCCAGCAAAAGGCAAGTTATAACTAAAACATCCAAGTTCTTCAAATTGTGCTTTGAGCTAGCTAAAGCTCATTTAACAGATATTTTTACAATACATTTTCCAAAGTTTTTAAGGATGTTTTTTTTTTCAGCAAAAGGCAAGAGTAAAAAATATCAAAGTTGTTCAACTTATGCTTTGAGATAGCATAAACTAACATTTTTTTGCTACGCTTTCTTAAGTGTTTTCAAGGATGTTGTTTTTTCCAGCAAAAGGCAAAAGTAAAACTAAAACAAAGTTGCTTAACTTGTGCTTTTAGTTAGCTAAAGCTCAGTTAACAGATATTTTCACTAGGGTTGTTCCGATCATGTTTTTTTGCTCCCGATCTGATCCCGATTGTTTTAGTTTGAGTATCTGCCGATCCCGATATTTCCCGATCCGATTGCTTTTTTTTGCTCCCGATTCAATTCCAATCATTCCCGATAATTTTTCCCGATCATATACATTTTGGCAATGCATTAAGAAAAAAATGAATAAAACTCGGACGAATATATACATTCAACATACAGTACATAAGTACTGTCTTTGTTTATTATGACAATGAATCCTCAAGATGGCATTTACATTATTAACATTCTTTCTGTGAGAGGGATCCACGGCTAGAAAGACTTGTGACTTTGTATATTGTGACTAAATATTACCATCTAGTGTATTTGTTGAGCTTTCATTAAATGATACTGTAGTCATGCCCAAATGCATGATGGGAAGTGGAACCATGACTGTGCGTAGTGCTATCAACTGATATATCTTCTCTGCATTGGCAAATAACATAAGGTGTTAAGATACAGATCAATTGCTTGCTTCTCCACATTGCTTCCCATGATATTTCTAATCGTAGGGAGAGGGATTGTAAGGTTTTAGCCAATTAAAAAAAGGCTCCAAAGGCTGCCAAAATTCACTCTACTCATTTTATGCTGCCTTTTACCTCTCTATATAGGTAAAACGGCGCCATTACAGATTGAGCGTGACGTGAGTGGGTCGTGCAGCGCATGCATTAATTGAGTTAAATATTTTAACGTGATACATTTCTAAAAAAATTAATTCCCGCCGTTATTAGGATAAATTTGATAACCCTACCTTAAGCCTAAACCAAAGACTCTGGAAGAGTGAAACATATTATGTCTGTAACGTTAAATACAATTAGAAAATGATTTAATTAAATAAAAAAAAAAAAAAATATATATATATATATATATATATATCAAAAAAAAGGCATGGCCATGGCCGATATTTTTTTGCTGATTCCGATACTTTGAAAATGACGTGATCGGACCAGATCGATCGATCGGGACATCTCTAATGTTCACTATGTTTTCTAAAGTGTTTTTAAGGATTTTTTTTTTTTTTCCAGCAAAAAGCCAGAGTAAAACTAAAATGTCAAAGTTCATTAACTTGTGCTTTAAGATGGCAAAGGCTAAGTTAACAGATATTTTTAGTCTGTTTTCTTTATTGTTTTCAAGGATGTTTTTTCCAGCAAAAGCAAGAGTTAAACTAAAACATCAAAGTTGTTAAACTTTTGCTTTTGGCTAGCTAAAGCTAAGTTAACAGATAGTTTTACTATGTTTTCTAAATTGTTATTAAGGATGTTTTTTTTTCCCAGAAAAAAAGCAACAGTAAAACTAAAACTTCAAAGTTCATCAACTTGTGCCTTTAGCTAGCTAAAACTTGTTTAACAAATGGTTTTACTATGTTTTCTAAAGTGTTTTTATAGATGTTTATTTCCAACAAAATTTGTGTTTTGACATAGCTTAAGCTCAGGCAACAGATATTTTTACTACGTTTCCTAAAGTGCACTTAAAAAAAAAATATTCCCCTCGCAAAATGCTAGATTAAAACTAAATCATCAAGTTCTTCAACTTGTTTTTTGAACTAGCTAAAACTCAGTTAATAGATGATTTTACTACGTTTCTAAAGTGTTTTTAAGGATTTTTTTTTTCACCAGCTAAATGCAAGACTAAAACGAAAAACATCAAGTTCTTCAACATGTGCTTTGAGCTAGCTAAAGTTCAGTGAACGGATAATGTTACGTTTTCAAAAGTGTTTTTAAGGAATTTTCCTCCAGCAAAACGCAAGACTAAAACTAAAACATCAAGTTTTTCAACTTGTGCTTTCAGCTAGCTAAAGTTCAGTTAATAGATAGTTTTTCCACATTTTCCAAAATGTCTTGGAAGGGAAATTTTCAGTTACTACCAAACAGTAGTATCTCATGGCCTTTCATGTTTGATAGCACTAATTAATGCTGCCTTCATGTGATGTCGTAATTATGGTAAATACCACTTGTCGAGTCGAAAATTGCATATGAACGCCCCTTCGAGTAGTATTCTCTACTGAAAAAAGTGATACCCAAGCTTCCGAGATGGGGCGACCGTTTAGTTTTGAAAATGGGGGAGCGCGAACAAGTTGTGAATTTTATGAAACTATAACTTTTTAAGAAGATTTATCATCAATTTGCACTTTTTTTTTTACTATTACGCAAGCGTCAAAATATAGTGTGCATATTTATAAAACTTTTTTTTTTTCAAACCAAGTGGTTGCTAAAACATTAACTTAAAAAGATTGATGCAATTTGCATTTTGATGCAATATCTTATTTTAGTAGATGAATTGAATTGAAACTAGGGCTGCAGCTATTCATTATTTTAGTAGTCGATTCATCGATGAACTAGTTAAAATAATCGAGTAATCGGATAAGGAACATGAAAAAGTAAAATACCTGAGCTGAGCCTTAAATGGTATTAAAGAAAGGAGGATCTATGTACAACAAAAGAACAATTGGCTAACTTAAATAGCAAAAGTCCGCTAGCTTAATGCTATTAAATGCTAACTTTTATTTTACAATGCTCTTAACAAATGGTTCAGACACATATTCCCATAAAAAAAAAAAAAAAAAAAAACGGCTAAATATGCCTATGAACTAAATTATGAATGCATTAAAAAAACATTAGCTCAAGCAAAAACTTAGCTTACGTTGGTCTTAACAGGGAGCAGTTGGATTCAGCCATGTGTAATGAGGCAGACCAGAGTGCAGTGTATCCACCCAAATCAATAAAACTAAATGCAAACACTTTCAAAATAATCACAACCCCGCTTTAGTTAAACAAACACTCGAAGCAGCAAAATTTTTAATTCAAATCTTTTTCTTCTAATCGAATACTCCAGTTAATCGCTGAATTGTTGCTGCACTACTTCAAACAAATGAAATCAGTGTCTATTTTTTTTTTTTCCCCCTGATAGGACGTACGCGTACCTATCAATTAGCAAGTGGTAAGGATTATCTTTCCCAGCGCATGTGAAGGAAGCATAAGTAATACTAGCTTAGTTGCTAATTGTTTTGAACTTAAATATGTTATTCAACCACATTAAACAAAGAAAATTATATTTTCTAGCCAACTTTTATATTCATTAGCACTTGTTTGGACCTAACAACATGCATACGTATGAATGCACACTTTGTCCGTGTAGGTGTGCATGTCACAAGCGGGGGATGTTGCATAAGCTTTCACTCCAGGCACCTGTTCAATCGACAATAGAGCTGAAAAGACGAGGATGCAGCAGGAAGACAATGGAAAGGGAGGTGAGAAGTGGGTGAGTTCATGGAAAATATGCCTGCCTATTGCAGATTCCTTTTGTAGCATCTCCAGAGTAACAGCCTTTCGAATGTTCACAGTGCTTAGTTTTTTGGTACTCTTCTTGGTATTCCATAGAGACAAAGCAGCTTTTCCTTTCTATAAAAGGGAAGACAGGCAAGAAACGACTACCCTTACCTTCTCTTAAACATTAATACAGTGAAGCCTGGCATATTGTGGTTTTAGCATTCCCAAATACTTCGCATATTTGTAGTTTTTGTGGCAAGAAAAACTAAGTCGAATTAAGTATTACCTGGATTTCCTCATATTTATTAGCATCCCTGATCACCAAATGGTTTACTTTCATATGTATGATTATACAGTTTGAGTAAAGTATCATCTCTGAATAATGATAATAATTAATGAATGTTACTATTTAGAAAATAGAGTCACCATATCATAGTACAGAGTTGCCTTTGTCATACTTAAAAAAAGGATTAAGATCAAGACCAAGGTATAATTTTAGATTGTAACTAATTATTTCCATTTCAAGTGAGTCCCATCCAGTTTCTAAACGGTTAATCCTGTCTGACCTTTATCCCAACTGAGTTTTTAGCCAAAGCGAAAATAAAAGCCCGAGAGCAGTCTACAAAGACATAATCGCTTACAATAAGAAGTCAGGCGACTACTGTAAATCCTCTACCCCTAAATACCACCTACATCTCAAATTAACTATCCAAAATATGTATTATATGTCATATTAACAAAATAAAGTAAAAAATATGATACTGTGAGGTAAATTGTGTTAAATGCCTTTATAATCAATGATTATCCGGGCCTTACTCCGCAGTGAGTCACCTTGCTGAGAGAAAAGGAAGCAACAGAAAGAGAAGGGAGGCGAGAGAGAGGGGTTATCATGGCTGCTCAGGTCGCCAGCATCGCCTTTCGCAACGCGAGCCCGTTGTCCGGACTCAAAAAAATTGATCAGGACTCGCAAGAGAATTTGGTGCCGAGGGAGAAGCAGCAGCATTAGAAAAAGAAGTGGGACCTGACGGCGGATTTCCCAGCAGAAAGGAACTGCAGGACGGCGGTGACGTTGCTGGGGGAGAAGCAGATCATCACTAGAAGAACGGGAACGGGAACTAGGTACTGTTTACGCGACAAAAAAGAAAAAAAAAATAGCGGACGACAGTCCGGCGGAGTAAAGTCGAAATCACATAAGTCGGGTACGTCATTATCCGGGGACTACCTGTATCTGTTTGACTTTTTCACTTTTTTTTTCTATTTGAAAACAATACAAAAAAATAAACTTGTAATAAATAATGCTAAACCTTTTGCCTGATGTCATGTTTTTGTAGCATTAACCCCTCCAGACCTGAGCATGCTGCTGAAGGACATGACGCGTTCGTGTCTCTAAACCGCTTTATACAAATCAACAATCCTTGATTGCAGCTCTTCAGACAGCTCTTTTGACCTAGCCATGATGCACATCAGACAATGCTTCTCATCAAGGCATTTCTTACCAGGTGTGTGTTTTATAGTGTGCAGGGCAGCTTTAAACCAATCATAAGTGAACGGGCACACACCTGACTTAAAATGTTTGGTAAAAATTGGTTTTAATTAGGGCTGTCAAAATTATCGCGTTAACGGGCGGTAATTAATTTTTCTAAACACACACGTTAAAATATTTGACGCATTTAACGCACATGCCCCGCTCAAACAGATTAAAATGACAGCACAGTGTAATGTCCACTGGTTACTTGTGTTTTTTTGTTTTTTTGTCGCCCTCTGCTGGTGCTTGACTGCGACTGATTTTATGGGTTTCAGCACCCATGAGCATAGTGTAATTATTGACATCAACAATGGCGAGCTACTAGTTTATTCTTTGATTGAAAATTTTACAAATTTTATTAAAACGAAAACATTAAGAGGGGTTTTGATATAAAATTTCTATAAACATTGATCTTTTAAGAACTACAAGTCTTTCTACCTATGGATCGCTTTAACAGAATGTTAATAATGTTAATGCCATCTTGTTTATTTATTGTTACAATAAACAAATACAGTACTTATGTACCGTTTGTTGAATTTATATATCCGTCTTGTGTTTTATCTTTCCATTCCAACAATAATTTACAGAAAAATATGGCATATTTTATACATGGTTTGAATTGTGATTAATTACGATTAATTTTTAAGCTGTAATTAACTCGATTAAAAATTTTAATTGTTTGACAGCCCTAGCTTTAATTGCTCTTTAAGTCTCCTTAGGCAGAGGGTTCACTTACTTATTTTTCCTCCTTCTGTCATTTTTTGCATGCTATCCTCATTAAAACATGAAAGCCTATAAATGTTTGTGTGGTTTAAGTTAAAGCAGACAGTTTTTTCATCTGTGTGATTTTGACAAAGATCAGATCACATTTGATGGTGATTTTATGCAGAAATGTGAGAAATTCCGAAAAGTTCAGATACTTTTTTAATACCACTGTAGATCGGATGTGAAATGGTCCACTTTTATGCGACCTGTTCCGTTCAGACCGTCAAGTTAATGCCTGACTCGAGTCGGAAAAATACTAAAAAAAATCGGATTTGTGCATTAGGCATTAGGACCTGTGGTATGAAACTAGCCTTATTCAGCCTGTTGTTCTCGATTCTATTTTTATCTTGACTTAGGCCTGCAGCTATCGATTATTTTAGTAGCCGATTAATCGATGAACTAGTTAGTTCGAATAATCGAGTATTTGGATAAGGAACATGAAAAAAAATAAAATACCTGATCTGACCCTCAAACGGTATCATAAATAAATGAGGATATATGTACAACAAAAGAACAACTGGCTAACTTACATAGCAAAAGTCTGCTAGTTCAAATGCTATAAAATGGCCTTTTTTTTTTTTTTTTTTTTTACAATGCTCTTAAATAGTTCAAACACATATTCCCACAAAAAATGGCTAAATATACCTTTAAACTAAATTACGAATTCATTAAAAAAAATTACGGCTGTCAAACGACTGAAAATTTTAATCGAGTTAATTAGAGCTTAAAAATTAATTAATCGTAATTAATCGCAATTCAAACCATGTATAAAATATGCCATATTTTTCTGTCAATTATTGTTGGAATGGAAAGATGAGACAAAAGACGGATATATACATTCAACATACGGTACATAAGTACTGTATTTGTTTATTATAACATTAAATCAACAAGATGGTATTAACATTATTAACATTCTGTTAAAGCAATCCATGGATAGAAAGACTTGTAGTTCTTAAAAGATAAATGTTAGTACAAGTTATAGCAATTTTATATTAAAACCCCCTCTTAATGTTTTCGTTTTATTAAAATTTGTAAAATTCTCAGTCAAAAAATAAACTAGTAGCTCGCCATTGTTGATGTCAATAATTGCACCATGCTCACTCATGGTATTAACCCATAAAATCAGTCACACCCAAGTGCCAGCAGAGGGCGACAAAACACCAAAAAACACAAGTAACAAGTGGATATGACACTGTGCTGTCATTTTAATCTGTTTGAGCGGGGCATGTGCGTTAATTAAGTCAAATATTTTAACGTGATCAATTTAAAAAATTAATTACCGCCCGTTAGCGCAATAATTTTGACAGCCCTAAAAAAAACATTAGCTCGAACAAAAACTTATGCTTATGCTGGTCTTAACAGGGGGCAGCTGGATTCAGCCATGTAAAATGAGGCGGACTCGAGGGCAGTGTCAGCACCCATATCAATAAAACTAAATGCAAACACTTTCAAAACAAACCATTACAACGCCACTTTAATTAAACGAATACTCGAGGCAACAAAATCTAATTAATTTTTTTTTTTTTTCTTATCGAATACTCGAGTTAATCGATTAATCGTTGCAGCACTATTTTAAATTGCCTTTCAATATGACATGTGCGTTCTGGGTGTTGGCTTTTATCAAACTAAATTTCCCCTACAAATGAGACTTAAACTCCGGTGCGACTTACAGTCCTGAAAATACGGTATTTGTGGAATGTGTTTGGTAACTGGTTTAAGCGTTAGAAGGTTCCAAAAACACACAAATGCAAGTTTCTTTACTGAAAATGCATAAAAGGAAGATATTTGTCCTTTTGCTACCGCTCACAACTACGCTGAGGGATACAGATGGAGTAAAAGAGAAAATATGGTGTGTTCATCCAAAATCATTTTCACTTTCAGCTGACAGTCTCTCTGCACAGCGCCAGAGACAATAGCAGGCTGCAGTGGTGAAACATAAACAGAGAAATTGATGAGCTACAGGGACAGTGCAATCCACAGATAAAGGCAGCAGCAGGGGGGGAGGGAGGCGGGGTGCCTGCTGGAATCTAAACACCTGAGCCACAAGGAGGATGGTTAAGTGCGGGCTTTCTGATCTCCAGAGCACAGCTTGGCGTGTGAGGTGCTGATTAGAGACAAATTGCAAGCACGAGCACACGCAAATATGCTAGCAGTAAAATTATGTGATTATATTTTTTAGCTAAAGTGAGTCTGGTACTTGACAATAAATACATCATTTTTTTACACATTAGCTTCATGGTATCCTCAGCACCAGAAAGCTAAACAGTAAAAAGTATTGAGAAAAATATCAAATGATAAGTTTATTTTTTGTTCCACGCCTCACCCAAACGCACAATTGGTGAGGCAAGGCAAATTTATTTATATAGCACAATTCAACACAAGGCAATTCAAAGTGCTTTACATCACATGAAGACCATAAAAATCACATTTAAATCAACACAACGTAAAAACCAAGACAAATGATCGCATTTAATCACAGAATAAAAATAAATAAAAATAAAACAAAAATAAAAATAAAGCAAAAACTACTACTACTAATAATCATTGAAATCAGCAATGGAGATAAGCACAAGAGGAATAGAAGGCAGGTAGGTTGAAATATATAGACAGTTATGGATATGCAGTGCCAAACAAAAGCGTTTTTAGCCCTGATTTAAAGGAGCTAACAGTTTGAGCATACTTCAGACGTTCGGGTAACTTGTTCCAGAGGTGAGGAGCATAATAACTAAATGCTGCCTCACCCTGCTTGGTTCTTGTTCTTGGAACATGCAGAAGACCCGTTCCAGACGACCTTAGGGGTCTAGATGTCTCATAGGAATCTAACAAGTCAAGCATGTATTTTGGTCCACGGCCATTAAGTGTTTTGTAGACGAGCAGTAGTATTTTATAGTCTATCCTTTGACTCACTGGAAGCCAGTGTAGCGATTTCAAAACCGGTGTAATGTGGTCCAGCTTCCTTGTATTTGTGAGGACTCTGGCTGCAGCATTCTGTACTAGCTGCAGCTTCCTGACTGATTTTTTATCAAGACCAGTAAACATACCGTTGCAGTAGTCCAATCTGCTGAAAATGAATGCATGCATAAGTTTTTCAAATCCAGACTGAAATGAGTTAAAAAGATTGTTTTGCATCATAAAAGTCTGGATCTGTTCAAACACAACCCTTTCGATAATTTTCCACAGGAATGTCAGATTTGATATTGGCCTGTAATTACTAATGGTTGAGGCATCCAGATTAGGTTTTTTTAGGAGAGGTTTTATTACTGCAGTTTTTAAAGTCTGAGGAAACTCTCCTGTTTGGAGGGAAGTATTTATAATCTGAAGTATGTCTGGGGCTATGATATGGTAATATTAAACAATCCTGCATATTACTGTGCATCTGTATTCATGCTTAGAGGTGAGAACATGATTGGCGATACAACATTCACGATAACAATGATCTCATGAGATGGAGATACAACAGTTATCGAAACGTTGGTATGGAAATCATTCGAGAATATTTTACAAAACAACAATCAGATTAACAAACTGAATTGGAATGAGTTTATTACCAATAGACATCCAATCCATTTGAAGCGGGAGGGTGGCAGCAAATGAACATTCATTCATTGGCTGCCATCCCTCACACTTCAAACAGATATCAGCAAATCTTAGCTGCCTCTTACATTCCTAACCATAAAAAGGGACAAATTCTGCAGCAGTATGGTGCTTCATCGCATACTTCAATCTCTACCTCAAAGTTCCTCAAGGCAAAGAAGATCAAGATCCTCCAGGACTGGCTAGCCCAGTCAACAGACATTAACATCATTGAGCATGTCTGTTTCCAACAGTCAAATCCTTTTAAAACGATGTACCGATTCTTGGTGGGAGCTGATCGATAACCTTAAGGGCAAGAAAGCATCGCGATATACCACCCTTTTGATATATTATCACACTATTATTACTACTATTACTACTATTATTACTATTCAAGCTACCCAAATATTTAAAAATGGCGGTACTGAATCAGTTTTGCCAGCTAAAAAATTCTCTTCGCTACAAGTAGGCCTATCAGTACAATACTACTGATTACTAATGAGCAATTCAGGAGAGGGATCCAGCACAGCTTGTAGTTTCCTAGTTCATTATTGTAGACACTCCTCCTTTCATTGTGTTTTACTCACATGGCCTACTTTTCCACTGGAAATATCAGAGATTTTTGCAAATGCTCACTCATGCTAATGTCTGAAGGCTGGCACTGGTCTCATTTGCATATGGCAGCCAACTCACCCGCTGAAACAGCGTGACATGCTGACCCTGGTCAGGTTGGCAGAGGAACAACCCTGCATCTCCTCTCCCCAAATCACCCACGCACAACTACATTAAGGCCGGTCGGAAAACTTCACCCTCACCCGACTCGTAACTGAATTGCATTTTTTTCAATGTAACAATCACAATCTGGTCTAGTGCACAATATGTTGATTGCTTCCAACTACTGCCGTCCTCTCATCATGAAGCCACAAAATGGCAGCTGTAATAGGTGCACTTTTGTGTAGAAGTGAGAACTTTTTTGTACATCATGATACGATACGATTTGCGATACAAAACGATTATCTGACGATATGGCAATACAACGATTAGCGATACATTGGTTAGGAAATCATTCTCGGATATTCTACAAACAACTAATAAACAGAAAAAGAAGCTTCTGCTGTGAATTGGAATGAGTTTATCAGTAGTAGACGACCAATCCGTTTGAACTGGGAGGGTGGCAGATGTTCATTCGCTGCCAACCCTCCCACTTCAAACGGATTGAACGTCTATGGCCGTCAGTGGCAGCCAATGCCAGGCAATGAGGGAATTTTGGGCCATTTAAGATCATTTACCTGTTGATTTTCAGTTACTTCCTGTTGATTTGGGGATATTTTATGGGTCACTTCCTGGAAGTGACCTGGGAGGGTTGCCACCTTTCAGAAATAAGAAATATGGGACGCCCCCCTCGCACCCAAAGCTGTACAGACAGAGAAAAAAAGGGACATCCCAAAAACTCCTAAAATGCATAGAAATGTATCTATTCATTTATATTCCGTATTAGTTCAATACGGAACACAACATTTAATTCCCAATTTCGGATTGTTCCTTATTTTAAGGGACAGGTGGTAACCCTACCTGGGAATCACCTAAATTTAGAGGTAGTGACTCAAATTCAACAGGAAATGACCTGTAAATGCTCTAAAATGAACAGTAAGTGACCTGTAAATGCCCCTAAAATCGGACCGGATTACTGTGAATGCTCTAGTTGTGAATGAACGAACGTTCCCAGTCTAAAATGGATTGGGCATTGAGCACCGTCAATGGCAGCCTTAGAGTGAACTGAGACACTATTAATTTTGGTAGCAACTTGTTGGTTCCTTTTTTTCTTTTTTTTTTTGACACCTTTTTAAAACGATATCTCGATTCTTGGCAGGAACATATCGATAACCTTTTGGGATACAACGTAAATCTGAACAATATATCGTTTAAACATCGCCATCGTGATGTGCGCGTTCGCGATAGTCCCATCGCAAGCATGTGCGATAGATTTTTTTTTTTTTTTAATCCACATATGCCTTGCTTTCTGCTCTGCGCACAGCCTCACACCCTCCCTCTCCCAGCCCTTTGTTCCTCTCAGTCACTGTGGCACTTGCTTATTAAAGTTAACGATGGCTTTGATCAGGCCAAAGAAGCAGACTTCACAAGGGCATCTGTCAATCATCGTTTAACTTGTTAAACAGTTTCTGCAAGGAAGCCGTGCTGGAAAGAATGTGTGTGTGTGTGTGTGTGTGTGTGTGTGTGTGTGTGTGTGTGTGTGTGTGTGTGTGTGTGTGTGTGTGTGTGTGTGTGTGTGTGTGTGTGTGTGTGTGTGTGTGTGTGTGTGGAGACGTTGGAGACATATAGATGCCAGAAGTGATCATGAGGAGTTTGAAATTTCTACATGTCACTCCAAGAGTCACAGCTAAGGTAGATAAACAGAAGCATTTAATAAAGCCAAGCATTTATCTACTACAGTACTTAATTCTTGTTCAAAAATGATTTGGTTGGACAGTTATGTTTAAAACTGATCATAATTATGACATTTGAAGTGCTTAAAAACCATTTAATTATAAACATTTTTTAAATGACTTTGGGGGAAAAAGTGAGAAAAAAATGTATGTATCTTATATGTATCTCTTTCCAATGCTAAATCTGAATAAATACATTGAGCACAAAAAAAAAAACACACACACACACAAAAAACTGTGGTGATGGTGAGTCATCCAAAGTCTTTCCGAACAGCTATTCAAGTCATCTGGTGAAAATGTCTTTAATATATATATATATATACGTTAACGGGCGGTAATTAATTTTTTTAATTAATCACGTTAAAATATTTGACGCAATTAACGCACATGCCCCACTCAGACAGATTTAAATGACAGTACAGAGAAATGCCCACATGTTAATTGTGTTTCATGGAGTTTTGCTGCCCTCTGCTGGCGCTTGGCTTTTATAGGCTTCAGCACCCATGAGCATTGTGTAAGTAATTATTGACATCAACAATGGCGGGCTACTAGTTTATTTTTTGATTGAAATTTTTACAAATTTTATTAAAACGAAAAAATTAAGAGGTGTTTTGATATAAAATTTCTATAACTTGTACTAACATTTATCTTTTAAGAACTACAAGTCTTTCTATCCATGGATCGCTTTAACAGAATGTTAATCATGTTAATGCCATCTTGTTGATTTATTGTTATAATAAACAAATACAGTCCCTATGTACCGTATGTTGAATGTATATATCCATCTTGTGTCTTATCTTTCCATTCCAACAATAGTTTACAGAAAAATATGGCATATCTTATACATGGTTTGAATTGCGATTAATTGCGATAAATTACGATTAATTAATTTTTACGCTGTAATTAAATCGATTAAAAATTGTAATCGTTTGACAGCCCTAATATATATATATAAATAAATATATATATTAGGGCTGTCAAACGATTACAATTTTTAATCGCGTTAGTTACATATATATATTTCTTTTTTTTTTTTTTTTTAAATATCGCAATATAATATCGCAATATATCGAAAACCCCCAAAAAATCACAACAATTGTTTTTTCCAATATCGTTCAGGCCTAATAAAAAGTATCACGATATATCACCATTTTGATATTTTGTCACACCCCTACTTTTGTGTCCATCACAGCCATTTCCTGTAAATCTGCTTTTGGGAAATTTAAATACTGTTCATGTTTGGACTATAAATCGCACGCACAAAATTTCACAAGAAAACTGTATATGTTCACATACAAGCATCACTGGACTATCAGCCACAGCCGCAGATGTGTATGTTGTATTATGGGATATTTACAAAGGAAACACACACCTCATTTGTCTGTAAAAATCCATAAATAAGACACACTGGACTATAACGCCGGGGGAAAAGTATCATCTGGAACTTGGATTACTGGGAATAAGACGATAAGATAAGTTGATTTTACAAAAAAGCGACAGAAAACCTTTTTAAACTTCGACATCGAAATCTCTTCCAAGATTCAAAGTACTACTGTTGCGTCTCTGGTGACACACATACACATGTGCAACCAGTCAGATAGCACCAGTTCTTGACAAACAATGATACATGAAAGCGTGAGCCAGTAGGCAGCATCGTTTATACGCATGTGCCTGCTTCTGAAGCCAAACGCTCACTATCCATTTTCCGTAGCTGAACAATGGCTGACAGGGATGGATGTTCTGGATTCTAGCTGCTTAAGGATTATGGGAATGGTCTTCCCAGCACATGATAAGCCAATAAGACTGTTTCTTGGACAGGCCATTCGGGCCTTCTGATGTGCGACTTTTAGGAATCCTCTCCCTTCACAGCGTCAGTGTATCGAAGGCAAATGATACAAGGACACATATGGAAGTTGGAAGGGTGAGAAGAGAAAACGAACAAGTTTAAATGGAAGGACTGTATAAAATGAGTGTTCATACTCAGTACTAGAGACGTCACGACGACACGTATATATATTTTTCAATTAAATCGTTTTCTAATTGTATTTAATGTTACAGACATAATATGTTACACTCATCCAGAGTCTTTAGTTTTGGCTTAAGGTAGGGTTATCAAATTTATCCCGATAATGGCGGTAATTATTATTATTATTTTTTAAATGTATCAGGTTAAAATATTTAACGCAATTAATACATGCGCTGCACGACCCACTCACGCATTGTCGCGCTCAATCTGTAATGGTGCCATTTTACCTATATGGAGAGCTCAAAGGCAGCTAAAATGAGTAGAGTGAATTTTGGAAGCCTTTGGAGCCTTTTTTTAATTGGCTAAATCCTTACATTACCTCTCTCAACAATTAGATATATCGTAGGAAGCAATGTGGGGAAGCAAGGTAGTAATTGATCTTTTTCTTAACACCCTATGTTTTTTCCCAACGCTGCGAAGATATATCAATTGGTACCATTACGCACAGTCATGGTGGCACTATCCATCATGCATTTGGGCAGAAGTTAAATGGCTGCAGTATCATTTACTGAAAGCTCATAAAAATCCACTAGATGGCAATATTTGGTCACAATATACAAAGTCACATTTATCCTTTAAGAATTACAAGTCTTTCTATCCATGGATCCATCTCACAGAAAGAATGTTAATAATGTAAATGCCATCTTGAGGATTTATTGTCATAATAAACAAATACAGTACTTATGTACTGTATGGTGAATGTATATATTCGTCCGAGTCTTATTCATTTTTTTTCTTAATGCATTGCCAAAATGTATATGATCGGGAAAAATTATCGGGAATGATTGGAATTGAATCGGGAGCAAAAAAAAGCAATCGGATCGGGATATATCGGGATCGGCAGATACTCAAACTAAAACGATCGGGATCGGATCGGGAGCAAAAAAACATGATCGGAACAACCCTACTCAGTACGATTAGGTAGGTTCATCTTTAATCCCTCAGGACGAAGGTAGTCCTAGGTTACGACTAGGGTTGTGCCATCTTCGGCACCCCACGGTTCGATTCGATTAAGATTCATGGGGCTATGATTCGATTCTTGTACGATGATCACGGTATTGACTAGAGGTGTGCGAAATTTCCGATTCTTAGATTATTCAAGTTCAAGTTCAAGTTCAGCTTTATTGTCAAATATGCATATACGTAGAACATACAGCACAGATGAAATTTCTTTCCTTTCTCCCCACGTGCAAACATGCGTATAAAACCACAGAGCATAAAAAAAAAAAAATAATAATATTACTACATAAAATACTACTAAATAAAATAACAACTGGACTATGTACAAACAAAATGAATATCATTTAAAATGTAATATGGTGCAAAGATGTGTACAAAAGTGGCTTGAAGTTAGGTAGTGCAGCTAAACATCATGCTTGTCATTACCCGGCCCCTCTCAATTTTCTAGGGGAATTAACTTTTTAAACAGGGGGGCATTAAAAAAAATAAATAAATAAACAGCAAAACCCGAACTGGAGGTGAGAGCACGCGAGAGCAAAATTAAAGACGCCATGATGTTAACGAGATATTATCGCGTACTTAACTCTTTTTGATACAAAAACTCCATGTAGCATGTATCACTGAGTGTCAAGACACAGCTGTGAATGGCCACAGCCGGATTTTTGGGCGATTTTATAGGTGAAACATGGTAATATAAAAAGGGTCGCGACGCAGAAATCGCAGACATCAAGGAGTGGTCGAGATTTTCATTTTCATATATTTACCCTTTTCAACTTTTTTTTTTTTCAATTTTTCTTTGTTTGGATTAATTTTTAATCATCTGACATATCGGGGAAAATGCGACAGTAACGAAAAAAAATACAAATAAGCGATAGTTATGAGGTAGATATTCGTGACTCTACAGACACTAATTTTTTCATTGTGACGTAATTTTTGTTTTAAGTTTAAAATATGCGAGTGAATAATTTTTTTTAAGTCGTTTTTTCTTTTTTAAACTAAATATTAGACACCAATTAAAGATTCTAACCTAAAAATGACAGACATTTCGAATAATAAATACGATTACTTACCTTCTTTTTATGGCTAGGTTGAAACGAAAGCGGTTGCACGACGTCTGTATACAGGGGTTTCCAGGGTAAAACGGACAAATTAAAAATAGTTCGGCGGCTTAATGCGCCATGAATCTGCTAAGGCAGCAAATAGACATATTGTTCTATCAAACACAACAGTTGTTTTGGCTTAAAATACAGCAGTTTCTTGTAAAGAGGAGTGCAAGAGCAGAAACTGCTTTTTCAGTCTTGTCTGTGTTTTCTCCCGTATACTGAAAACAATGTCTCATCTGGAATTTCCAGACAATTGTACTAAGTCACCATGATCAGAGTCACAAGTAAGTCAAGAGTCTTACCTGTTGTGGGCAATTCAATTCCAGTCGAGCCACGAGGTTATGTCGAGTCGAGTCGAGTCGAGTCATAAGGTTATGTCGAGTCAAGTCGAGTCGAGCCACAAGGTTGTAAAGACGAGTTGTATCAAACCAAAAGGTTGTCTAGTCGGGATGTGCCGATTAACGGTTTCAAGGTATACCGTGGTATGAAAGCGTGAAGGTTTCAACACCACAAAAAAATTCCGTCATAATGTCCCTAAGGTGTTAGCTATTTTTTATGTCCCAAAAATTTATGGAGAAATCTCTCGCTTGAAGCTGCAAGGCTCAACCCTCGCCCACCAGTTGTTGCTTAGTGTCAGTGAGTCAGCTAAGCTACACGATGGCTGGAGGAGGTGAAACTCCAGAACTTTTTCCCCCATCGAAGAAAACAAAATCGCTGGTATGGGAATACCTTGGCTTCAAAAAAGTTGCAGACGGCCGTGGCTAAGAGGAGGAGGGCCAACCGCCATGTACAACATGTTTGCGGAGGGTGGCTGCCGAGGAGGCAAGACCTCCAATATGATTTCGCATTTATACAAAATTAAAGGTTAGTAAACAATGTCATGAACGTTTCCCACCAGCTCGGAGAGTTAACTCCAGAGTGTTTAGCATGTCTAGCGGTGGTAAAACGTGTTTTTTTTTTTTTATCTCCGGCAACTGTCTGTGTTGAAAAAGAGAGCGTGTGTGTAATGTAAACAAGATACGAGTCATACGCACGTGTTTTTATTTAAAATCCCCAAAAGGACCGCATTTATTTGAATTTTATTTAGAAGATTTTTTTACTTTGCATGTATTTATTCTATATTAACATTATACTTATGTTCCAACCTGCTAAAATGTTTTGAAACATAGATATCCTGTTTCAAGGATTTTTTTTTACCCAGATCTCTCAAGTAACACATTTTAGAGCTGTAATTGCAATACCGTGAAGCCGTGATATTTTTGATTGCCATGATGTTCCGTGTAGAGAGCAGCCAAGGCGACCAAGAGGATCACTGGCAGGTGGGAACCAATCTACGGTCCAAGTTTTTCGAGTCAGCTTGTTGAGTCTCAATTCATTGTCTTCCAATAAGTCTCAAGTTGTTTTCTCACAAGTCGAGTCACAAACATGCTCAGAGTGTAAATGGTTAAAGGGCCGTATGCTCGGAGGGGAGAGACAATACATTTCAGATGTTTCTCTGCGGTCTGTGATCTCAATCATTACCCTCTACGTAAATCATATTAGCTTTGTTTTAGAGTTATATTTTTCCTCTGACTGTAGAAGTTAGGGGCATGACAAAATATCAAAATGGTGATATATCGTGACACTTTGTATCCCAAAAGGTTATCGATATGTCTCAGTTAACTCTAAGGCTGCCATTGACGGTGCTAGACGCCGAATCCATTTAGACTGGGAACGTTCGTTCATTCAAAACCAGAGCATTCACAGTCATTCGGTCCAATTTTCGGGGCATTTACAGGTCACTTGCTGTTCATTTTAGGGCATTTACAGGTAATTTCCTCTTGAGTTTGAGTCACTGCCTATTCATTTGGGTGATTCTTAGCTCACGTCCTGTTCTGTAACTCAAAATAAAAAGGAAGTGACCCATAAAATACCCCAAAATCAACAGGAAGTATGGCTGCAGCTATCGATTATTTTAGGTGTCGATTAATCGATGAACTAGTTAGTTCGATTAATCGAGTAATCGGATAAGGAACATGAAAATTTAAAATACCTGAGCTGAGCGTCAAATGGTATTTAAAAAAAAAAAAAAAAAAATGAGGATCTATGTCCAACAAAAAAACAAGTGGCTAACTTAAATAGCAAAAGTCCGCTAGCTTAAATGCTATAAAATGCTTACTTTTATTTTACAATGCTCTTAACAAATGGTTCAGACACATATTCCCACAAAAAACGGCTAAATATGCCTATGAACTATATTATGAATGCATAAAAAAACGTTAGCTCAGACAAAAACTTAGCTTACATTGGTCTTAACAGGGTGCAGTTGGATTCAGCCATGTGAAATGAGGCAGACCAGAGGGCAGTGGATCCACTAGAGGTGTGCAAAATTTCAGATTCTTAAGTTATTCGGGATTCGACCGTGGAAGATTCGAGAACGATTTACAAACATCCAAATTCCGATTATTAAAATATGTCAAGCAAAGCGGGACTAAAACACAGCGTGGTCTTCGGGACGCAGTGAGGAACGGACCGCATTGTGTCCCTAGAGTAAACATCATGCTTGTCATTACCTGGGTAAGGACAATGCTCAACTCACTCAAGTCCACACCATGCTACGTTAGATAATAGATATCTCATGTACTGTATATAGAGCTAGATGCAAAATGAAAGACTCAAAATGAAAGGCGTTAGCAGCACATGTATTGTAAATTAGATGCGAAATGACTTTCCGGCGTTAGTAAACAGCCGCCATCTTAAAGCAGGAGACTTCCCTAGAAGGCTGTTGTCGCGAACCTTCCAAGCGAACCTAATTAACTTTTTATCCAAAATACTCCTAAATCGGCAAAATCTTGACTTATCTTTAAAACAGTTTTAAAACTTTCACATGTTGAAATTAGACAGAAGGGAAATTATGGAATAACGGGAGCAATTTTAGCAACTTTAACGGTTGATTCGCAACATTAAATTAATTGAATGTAGTTTAAAGCTGCTGATACAGAATGGGGTCTTGAGTATTTTATTTACTGTTTTGAACTGTTAACTTGATACTGAAATAGTCGTTTATTTAAGTCTGAGAGGCTTTTTGTACAATTTTTGTTACTAATGTACGAAACATTGAAAGCAGCTCATAGCTTGGGGGGTTTGTGGGTGTCATCAATAATCGATTTGTAATCGAATCGTAGCCTCTGAATCGTAATCGAATCGTTAGGTGCCCAAATATTCCCACCTCTAGTATCCACCCTAATCAATAAAACTAAATGGAAACACTTTCAAACTAAAACCATTACAACACCACTTTAATTAAACGAATACTCGAATCAATAAAAATTTGAATTTTTTTTTCTAATCGAATACTCGAGTTAATCGATGATCGTTGGAGCACTAACAGGAAGTAACTGAAAATCAACAGGTAAATGACCTTAAAAGGCCCAAAATTACATCAATATTGGCATTGGCTGCCACTGACGGTCATAGACGTTCAATCCATTTGAAGTGGGAGGGATGTCTCAGCGAAACATTCGTTCATTCGCTGCCACCCTCCCAGTTCAAACGGATTGGACGTCTACTAGTGATAAACTCATTACAATTAACAGCAGAAACTTTTTTTTTCTGTTGATTAGTTGTTTGTAGAAAATCGTAGAATGATTTCCTGACCAATGTATCGATAATTGTTGTATCACCATATCGTCAAATCATCGTTATCGTGAACTTTGTATCGCAAATCGTATCGTACCGTGAGGTACCAAGAGGTTCCCACTAGGGCTGCAGCTATCGAATATTTTTGACTGAAAATCTTATCGATTAATCGAGTAATCGGACAAAACATTTTTTTTAGGTAAAGAGCAATTATAAATATACATGAGAAAACAAGACATTTTATCTAATACTGAACCATTTTCAGTCAATCAATGTCTTTATTTTCGATGTATATTGTTGAAAACAGCCAACAATTGCATCTCAGATGTAACTAGAATAAAAAAAAGACTAATTCACTGCTTTCACTCAAAAAACCTCTAGATCTTAAAAAACAAACTAATATACAGTATATATATATATATATACATATACATATATATATATATATATATATATATACATACACTGTATATTTCTTAAGCTTGATAACACACATCACTTAAAAGTTAGGTGTTTTTCCCACGTGTTTCAATTGAATTTCCATTTGTGTTAAGCTTTTAAGTTGTAATTAAGTTTTAAGTTAGTCTAAACTAGGGCTGCAGCTGTCGAATATTTTAGTAGTCAATTAATCGATGGACTAGTTAGTTTGACTAATCGGATAAGGAACATGAAAAATTAAAATACCTGAGCTGAGCCTCAAACGGTATAATTTTTTTTTTTTTTTTTTTTTTTTTTTTATGAGGATCTATGTAAAACAAAAGAACAATTGGCTAACTTACATAGAAAAAATCCGCTAGCTTAAATGCTATAAAATGCTCAAGTTTTTGTTCCAATGCTCTTAACAAATGGTTCGGACACATATTCCGACAAAAAAACGGCTAAATATACCTATACACTAAATTATGAATGCATTAAAAAACAAACTCAAACAAAAACTTAGCTTTGGTTGGTCATAACAGGGAGCAGTTGGATTCAGCCATGTGAAAAGAGACAGACCAGAGGGCAGTGTATTCATACTAATAAATAAAACTAAATGCAAACACTTTCAAAATAAACCATTACAACGCCACTTTAATTAAACGAATACTCGAAGCAACAAAATGTATTTCGATTATTTTTTTCTAATCGAATACTCGAGTTAATAGATTAATCGTTGCAGCACTAGTTCCCACTCCTAGTCGAAGTACAATTGAACTTGCTGTGCTTATGAAGAGAAAAAATATAATTGTGTCAAAAGAACTTTGTGGTAATTTCATTGACACCCAGATGAAGTAGCTGCAGAGTGAGCAAACAAAATCAAGGCTCTATCATGAACTGAATCCGCATGTCTTTCATTCCCACGAAGTTGAAATGACTATACAGGCTACTTGCAACCTTGGGTCTTTCGATTTTGTCCGCGTTGAAACACGATCGTCAATGAAACTGCGAGTGGAAATGATGTAAGAGGAGACTCTTGTTTAGACAAATTATCCACGCTTATTTAGGCAGTAGTCTTTTATCAAAGGAGATGTGTTCAATAGCGTCTTTTGAACAGCATTCACAACAACTATTTGGTCTCCTCTCCTGTTATTAAACGTATTCAGTCTCTTCAAATCTTTTTAAGCCTTTGAGCAAACCTATGATTGATTAAGCTTAGCATATGTCTTTGTTTTCCAAATCCTAAATAATGCTTCATTTCTCTTGTGTCACTGAAAGCGAGGCTGTTTTATTATCTTTGTATTTCTCACATATCCATGCACGTGTGTACTTGGATTAGAAATGGGCTTGGGTGTTACATAACATCATTAAGCCAAAATATTTACAGTGGGGCAAATAAGTATTTAGTCAACCACCAATTGTGCAAGTTCTCCTACTTGAGAAGATTAGAGAGGTTTGTAATTGTCAACATGGGTAAACCTTAACCATGAGAGACAGACTGTGGAAAAAAAAACAGAAAATCACATTTTTTGATTTTTAAAGAATTTATTTCCAAATTAGAGAGGATAATAAGTATTTGGTCACCTAAAAAACAAGCAAGATTTCTGGCTGTCAAAGAGGTTTAACTTCTACTAACGAGGTCTAACGAGGCTCCACTCGTTACCTGTAATAATGGCACCTGTTTTAACTCATTATCGGTATATAAGACACCTGTCCACAACCTCAGTCAGTCACGCTCCAAACTCCACTATGGCCAAGACCAAAGAGCTGTCGAAGGACACCAGAGACAAAATTGTAGACCTGCACCAGGCTTGGAAGACTGAATCTGCAATCGGTAAAATGCATGGTGTAAAGAAATCAACTGTGGGAGCAATTATTAGAAAATGGAAGACATACAAGACCATTGTTAATCTCCCTCGATCTGGGGCTCCATGCAAGATCTCACCCCCTGGCGTCAAAATGATAACAAGAACGGTGAGCAAAAATCCCAGAACCACACGGGGGGACCTAGTGAATGACCTACAGAGAGCTGGGACCACAGTCACAAAGGCTACTATCAGTAACACAATGCGCCGCCAGCGACTCAAATCCTGCACTGCCAGACGTGTCCCCCTGCTGAAGAAAGTACACGTCCAGGCCCGTCTGCGGTTCGCTAGAGAGCATTTGGATGATCCAGAAGAGGACTGGGAGAATGTGCTATGGTCAGATGAAACCAAAACGGAACTTTTTGGTAGAAACACTGGTTCTCATGTTTGGAGGAGAAAGAATACTGAATTGCATCTGAAGAACACCATACCCACTGTGAAGCATGGAGGTGGAAACATCATGCTTTTGGGCTGTTTTTCTGCAAAGGGACCAGGACGACTGATCTGTGTAATGGAAAGAATGAATGGGGCCATGTATCGAGAGATTTTGAGTAAAAATCTCCTTCCATCAGCGAGGGCATTAAAGATGAGACGTGGCTGGGTCTTTCAGCATGACAATGATCCCGAACACACAGCCAGGGCAACAAAGGAGTGGCTTCGTAAGAAGCATTTCAAGACCCTGGGGTGGCCTAGCCAGTCTCCAGATCTCAACCCCATAGAAAATCTGTGGAGGGTGTTGCCCAATGACAGCCCCAAAACATCACTGCTCTAGAGGAGATCTGCATGGAGGAATGGGCCAAAATACCAGCAACAGTGTGTGAAAAGCTTGTGAAGAGTTACAGAAAACGTTTGGCCTCCGCTATTTCCAATATATAAATAAATAAAAATACTTATTTTCCACCATGATTTGCAAATAAATTATTTAAAAATCAAACAATGTGATTGTCTGTTTTTTTTTTTCCACATTCTGTCTCTCATGGTTGAGGTTTACCCATGTTGACAATTACAGGCCTCTCTAATATTTTTCAAGTGGAAGAACTTGCACAATCAGTGGTTGACTAAATATTTATTTGCCCCACTGTATCCATGCACGTGCGTACTTGGATAAGAAATGGGCTTTGGTGTTACATAAAATCATTAAGCCAAAAATATCTATTTTTCACATTTCTATAGAGAATGGACTCATCGCCGCTTGAGGCAGCCATTGTATAGCAATCATCAGAGAAGTTGACTTTTATTAATCGCCCACCCTGGCCACCGCGCAAGGCTAAAATAGATGGTGACATGGCTGGTAGTTAATCAAGGCTGGGCTCCCTGACAACCTCACACCAAGTCGTTAAGCGGTCCGTCCTTTGTGCGTTGGAGGACGAAGAAGACGATCGTAAAATTGGTATTGCACCAATATCGTAAGCTTTGTGTGGAAAAACATACAATAAAACATGGCTAAACTGAGTCAGTGCGATCTTAAAACACACTTTTTAGTCAATATACGAGGGTCGTAAATCCTAATCATTTTGATTGGGGTGACTGCTACTCATCTACCAAATTAGGGTTTATTTATAAAATATAACTGCTCACAATTGTTACCATCAGCCCTCTGAATTATTTCACGGGTTTTACAGACAAGAAAGGTATATATATTTTAATGACAGTAGTGTCATTTCCAAGCAGTATTAATTTTTGTAACTAGTGGAGGTTATTTTCATACTTATCATTATTATGGGCCCTGCAACAATCACACTTGAAACAAGCAACACAAATTCTAGATCAGGGATTCTGTGACAAACACAGTGATTGGTGCTAATTAGGGCTGTCAAAATTATCGCGTTAACGGGCGGTAATTTTTTTTTTAAATTAATCACGTTAAAATATTTGACGCAATTCACGCACATGCTCCGCTCAGACAGATTTAAATGACAGTACAGTGAAATGCCCACTTGTTAATTGTGTTTTATGGAGTTTTGCCGCCCTCTGCTGGCGCTTGGGTGCGACTGATTTTATAGGCTTCAGCACCCATGAGCATTGTGTAAGTAATGACTGACATCAACAATGAGGGGCTACTAGTTTATTTTTTTATTGAAAATTTTACAAATTTTATTAAAACGAAAACATTAAGAGGAGTTTTAATAAAACATTTCTATAACTTGTACTAACATTTATCTTTTAAGAACTACAAGTCTTTCTATCCATGGATCGCTTTAACAGAATGTTAATAATGTTAATACCATCTTGTTGATTTATTGTTATAATAAACAAATACAGTCCTTATGTACCATATGTTGAATGTATATATCCATCTTGTGTCTTATCTTTCCATTCCAACAATAATTGACAGAAAAATATGGCATATTTTATAGATGGTTTGAATTGTGGTTAATTGCGATTAATTATGATTAATTAATTTTTAAGCTGTCATTAACTCGATCAAAAATTTTAATCGTTTGACAGCCCTGGTGCCAATATAAAAGAATTGTCACCATTTTCACTTAAATTGGGGTCTAAACATCTCCACAACATTTTATTTACCTTGCAATCCAGTCACTAAAGGCCCATTGTAAGATATCTATTTCCACTTGTAAAATGTGTGTGGGTGTGGTCAACTCTGGGTTCGGCCGAGCCGCTGACCTGTGACTAATGTGAAATGGAACAATAGCCAATCGGCGAGCAACCTGAAGCTTGCGCTGTTGACATAAATACTGGAGAAACTGGTTGCGGTGAGTGTTTTTATAAGATGTCTCGTAAGTAACCTGCTGCAGTAAAAATGACAAAAAGACAGGTTTTTAACAATGTAGTGAACAACAGTTTTTCGTGGCTTGTGCTACGTCTTTCACATTTATAATAAAAATCACTTCAGTTAAGGAGACACCGTTTTTCAATTGAATTCAAATCGGTTGAAATCACAATTCGCTCCCAAAATGAGTTGGAGGATTTACCAAAACTTAAGCACATAACTATTAGGATATAGCAGTACTTCTCAAATAGTGGGGCGGGCCCCCCAGAGGGGCGCAGAGCGATGCCCGGGGTGGCGCGTGTGACCTAGGGAACATACTTTTTTGCCGTACTAGAAGTGGGTGGCAGCGGCGCTGTCATTTTCAAAGTGTGCACAGTATTTTTGAACCAAACAAAAGCACACAGCAAAGAGCGCTGGAGATATGAAGAGCTAAGACGAGGAAATATGACGAAGCGTATGTAGCATTTGGCTTTGACTTTTGAGACAGTTGGAGACGAGGAAAGACCAGTCTGTATCTAAAAATGTTTGCAACGGACAGCAGGAAGCCAAATCAATTAAGACGTCACTTAAAAAGATTAGACCCCAATGAAATTGATAAGCCGCTTGATTTTTTTTTTTTTTCAGTGAAGATGTGCCGAATATTGCCAGCAATCGTCCTGCTTTGTCAGTGTTACATCAGTAAACCAGCGAGCACTGTTACCATCATATAAGGTGGCATAACAAGTTGCTCAATGCGAAGTAGCAAAAATAAAAACAGTCCCTCTGTCCAATGACACTGTTTTTGTTCTATTAATTATTGTTTTTTTTTTTTTCGGTCAAATGGTTTGGCATATTGTTTTAACTCATGAGAGTTAAAATTGCTAATCAATTTGAATGTATTATTTATTGATTTTATTAAATTTCACTTTTTAGTACTATAATTATCAAAAAATGTACCTTGAGTGTATTTTTACAGTTTGGATGTGACTATTTTTTTTTTTTTTTTTTTAATTCAGGCAAAGTCTTTTCTGTTCCCAACAAAACACTGTTATTAACGTTATACTTTATTGTTAGTTGATCTTTTTTTTCTATAATATTAAAAACGACACAATGTTATACAGAGATGTAATTAAAATAATAATAATTTTATAGAAAAATGATACTATTCACAGTGGCGGCAGAGAGTTGGGGGGGCGCGTAACGATTACACCTTCCTGGGGTGGGGGCGTAACAGAAAAATAATTGAGAAGCACAGGTACACAGAAACCACCTTTGGCAGCAGTGTATTTTTGGCAGCCCTTTTAATTTTCGTCTAAGTCTTTTAGACTTATTAGCCTAGTCTAGTGTTTGTTTTTCCACCGCTAGACACACTAAACATGCTGGAGTTAACTTTCGTAGCTGGTGGAAAATGTTTATGACAGCATTTACTAACCTTTAATTTTGTACAAAGCGACGGTGGAGTTCACTTAGTGTATCACAAAAATGAGTACACCCGTCGCATTTCTACAGATATTTAAGTATATCTTTTCTTGGGACAACACTGACAAAATGACACTTTCACACAATGAAAAGTAGTCTGTGTGCAGCTTATATAATAGTTAATTTATCTTCCCCTCAAAATAACTCAAAATACAGCCATTAATATCTAAACCCCCGGCACTAAAAGTGATTACACCCTTTAGAAACTACGTACGACCCTAAATGTCCAAATTGAGTACTGCTTGTCATTTTCCCTTCAAAATGTCATGTGACTCGTTACAGGAGTGCTGTCAGCATTGCTGCAGAGATTGAAGAGGTGGGGGGTCAGCCTGTTAGTGCTCAGACCATACGCCGCACTCTACATCAAATTGGTGTGCATGGCTGTCACCTCAGGAGGAAGCCTCTTCTGAAGATGGTACACAAGACAGCCCGCTAACAGTTTCCTGAAGACATGTCAACAAAGCACATGGATTACTGGAACCATGTCCTATGGGTGGGCACATTCGATTTACAGTATTTACCTAAAATAAATGCAAAATGACTTTTTTGTTTTTTTACTTTTAACTTATTCACTCCCAGCTATTTTCACCAGTGCAACCCCCTTCGCTCCCAGCCGTTTTACTGGATTTTGACTGATTTTGCAAGACCCACAGAAAATTATGTCCTATTGCTATATAAACATGAAAAGATTAGACAGATTAGAAAGATTAGAACGATTAGACTCTTCTTTCAGCAGGAAAAAAAAAAGTAATTTCATATCTTTTTCCATTCTTTAGAAATCAGCATAAGAAAATAGCATAGTTTGAGCAATATTCCAATTTCTGATGAAAAAAAACAGAGATTGAGCTTTTTGTGAAAGCATACATTTCATACATAACATTTGACTTTAACACAGCTATTTTTTGCTTTAGTTACATCCCAAACATCTGAACAATGTTTTCCTTTTACAAAATAACATAAACAACAAGACAAATAGAGCTTTTGATAGCAAAGTAACATTATTTACACATAACTAACAAGGAGATGACGTTATTATGGCTGCGACAGCCAGGTAAGCCATTTTGATATTTTTAACTTATTTTTAGCGTGACGTGCCGTGCTGCTTCTGTCTGGCAATGAATGACCTGAAAAGATAATCAAAAGTGTATCTGACTGCCACTGTTACATTTTGTGTTGTAAAAAAAAAAAAAAACTTTAGTAAGGGGGAAGTGTAAATAAGTTACAGACAGGGGTGCACATATTTTTTTGCCCAGGTTCTCAGAGGAGGACCTGGAGATGTGACTCTGTCCTCATTGAGCTTTAGAGCCGACCTGCCTGATGCGATAAAATTATGACAAGCTTTACTTAGAGCCAATTACCTTTAATTAATTATATTAACAATTAACGCTTGATCAACATCAACTGGCACAACAAAATTGCCATTACTTTGAAGTGAAATGTAAAGAAATAAACATAAAAGCACTAATTCAAAATAAAGGGCATTATGCTCCAAGCCTTTGTAAAATGTGGAATGTCCTCCTCATAAGAGCTCATTGAACATGCATGTTTAGCTTTGTGAAATGCGAGCAATAACACGTTTGTCAGAGCATGGCACTGTTCTTCATTAACTTTATTCCGCGACTTGTCCATAGGGTGAGTGGGGTCCTGTCTGACATCGCCACATGCTCTCTGTTTTTTCTCGCTTTTCAAAGTTTGGATGGCTGAAATTATTTGACCCTACATAAAATGCGCGGCTAATATCAGCGACATTGGGATTCTCACGGCAAATTTAGCACCACATTTCCGTGCGAGCATCATTTGCTTCTAGCCATGGTACCTCCTTCAGATACTTTTCACCAAAAGTCCTTTTTTTTCCCGATAGCTCTGGTGACGTCTCTGCCGTCTGTCTGTCTTTTGACGGAGGTGGGGGAACACGGAAATAATTACTCAGTGGGGCCTGCCTCTTTGACATTTTGAGAAGTGATTTTCTCGTGTCCGCCGCAAATACAGTGGTCAGCCATCGGTACGCAAAAGCGTATGGAAGCCGTTGCGGGCCAGCGCGTTTGTCTCCGTCCAGTACGCGTGCGCGCATGCGGACCACTTATGTGCACTAGGGTGGCCCTCTGTAGGGGGGTGAAATTTCAAACGAATAATGTCTATGCTCCAAACCCGGATTCTTGTTCCTTTTGACCCAGAAACGTGCTGTGCAAAGTTTCATTGAAATCGGAATATATTTAACCGGTGCTCAACGACTCTGAAATTTTACTCAGCGAACGCTAGTCACAAGCACTCCGGGTCCCCCTCCCACATTGCTCTCGTGGGAGTATTAGCCGCTTTCCTCTCCTGGCGGGGGTTATGTGGCTGCTAGCCACTCATTGTCGCCCGGTCTGTGCAAGCATTCCCTTCCTGGTGTCCAGGAACTGGCGCCGATGGTCCGCGACGACCTGGACGAGGAACTGCAGTTGTTCTTCGTCCTTCGTCAGGAGCCGGTTATATTCCTGAATCAGGGCGACGCCTCGTTCCGCGTGGTCATTGGTGACCGACAGCTTCCCCAGCGCTTTGCACGCCTTGCCGTACGCCTCATCCTTCTTCCAGTCTGCCGGTTCCAACGCCGATGTCGATGGACATCTTGTCGAAGAACGAGGACGTATTGGAGGTCACGAAGTCCTCAAGGCTGCAGCCGCTGATCGCTGAAGCGGGAATGGTCACTCGCTTCTGGGCTGTGTCGTTGCCATCCTTCTCCTCAATCGCCGCTACCATCTTCTTCTTTGTTTCTGATGAAACCCGGTCGTCGAAGAACGCCAGGGCTACCAGCTCTTCCGAGAGGTACCAGAGGTGGCCGAGGAGCTTGTTTGTCGCGGCCTTGGAGACCTCCGCGTCCTCGTACCCGTCCAGTGCCTGAAGCAGCTGAAGATCGTTGAGCGGAGCCGCGACAGCAAGTGGGGCTTGCGTCCAGGCTTTGCTATAGAGGCGGGCGGAGAACATGGCCACCCTCAACAGTCCGCGCTCCTCCTTCGGCGTCAGTTTGAACTGTCCCCTGAACAGCCACACCTTGAGCGAGTACAGCACTTTGCTTATCCACCGAGCGTGGTGCATGGGGCCAGGGGCATGGAAGCGGATTCCGCGGGGAGGTACGCCGCCGAGAAAGATGACGGTTAGTTCCAGAAGTTCCCGGTAGTCGTCCCGAAGGTCTGTCCGCTCTTTCAGGGCCTGAAGGAACCACTCGATGTCGACCTCTCCTGCCCCATCCTCGATCGGCTGGAACTCACCTTGGTTGATGAAGGGCCACCTCTCCTGGAAACGCTTGAACAGCAGGACAGCAGGCCCTGTAGTTGGCCCCATCACCGACGTGAAGACCGCCTCGATCACGAGCTCGAGAATGTGATGCCGGCAGGCGAGGTAGAGGAGGTCGCTCTTCAGCTGCCGCTCAATCAGGGTACACGCCCCGGTGTGGCGACCTGTGTTGGCGGCGGTGGTGTCAAAGGACATCCCCACGACCCGGTCAGCGACGCTCCACTCCTCCAACGCCTCCACGACGGCCTTCGCTGCATTCGCCCCTCTTCCACTGGGAAGCTTCGCCACCTGCAGCAGCTGAACCTCCCCTCCCCCAGACACGAAGATGGGCAGGCGGTCGACGTGGGCGTTGCTGGTGAGATCCGGCATCAGCTTCCCGTCCCAGTGGACTACCAAGGGGCCTTCTACTCGCAGCTTCTCCTTGAGGGCGGAGGCCAGTTGCTCGCGGTGACGACGACGCTGGCTTTGGATCGATGTCCTGTTGATGTTGTACTCAACTGTGTCGTGCCCCAGGGCACGGGCTGTCTCGGTGAGGACGAACACTGCGCCACGGTCGCTCACCTTGACGCGATCCAAAGAGGCCGCCACGTCCGGGGTGACGATGTTGAGGTTCGCTCGAGGCCGTTTGGGTGGGACTGGGGAGATACCACGTGTCTTGGGCTTCCTTCGGCGCTGGTGCTAGAGGAGGTTGAGGACGAATCCTCCAACTGGACTCTTGCCGCGGACGTCGACGCCTCCAATCAGAACGCACTCCAGAAACATGCAAACACGTTGAAAAAGTACTGCCAAGCACTAGACAAATCCTAGACAGAGGAAAAGGAGCACTAGACGAGAGTTGCCACACACAGTCCTTGGTCCATAGTCCACCAACGAGAGCATCTGAGAACAGAGCCGCGGCATTTGTCACCGACAAAGCCCCTGTATCGTTGAACGTGAAAATGATCTTATATAGTAAAACTTTAAGGTCGTTGAGCACCGGGTAAATATTATTCGATTTAAAAAAAAAATTACTCGCATGGTTTTCTCATGGAGTGGAACAAGAATCCGGGTTTGGAGACTGAATTTTCAAACTTTCGAAAATAAGGGCCACCCTAATGTGCACCCCTGGTTACAGAATTAAGATTTGTTAACAATGAAAAAATTAAAAGTGTTTGTTGGCTGTAATCGAGTAGCATTTGCGATCGCTACACAAAACAAACTAAATTACCTCCAAGAATGGTCAGAGACGTAGGACAACCAGAGGCTATGCTATATAAGAAAGACAGGGCTGGTGGTAAAGGATAGCTTGTTGAAACAGGAGAATGTCCTTGTCAGTCGCGAAGATTAAAAAAGCTAAGGGTATGCTAAGGTCGGCTCGTTTTTTTTCGTCTTTTTCAGCCTTCGACACTCAAGCCATCTCTTTAACTGAACATTTTTATGTCCTTCCACATCTTTGCCAGTGAATTGGGCACCAGGGACATCATTTTCAGGGAGAGAATTGGTAGGTTTAGCTCTGTAAACATCTCCTTTGTACACGATTTCCATTCATTTCCTATTAGGGACAAACGGTGGTGTTTCCCCCCTTAGCAACAGTAGCTAATGTCATAAATATTAATGAGCGGAAGTGACGTGTTGCTTGCGGTACGCCATTGTGAGAAATATTATATATATTAGAGCTGAAACGAATACTTGAGCAACTCGAGTTTAAAAACTGATCCGAGTAATTTTATTCACCTAGAGGAATCGTTTAATTTTGCCAGCTCTAAGCATCACGTTTTGCCCGGACTACTTTTAATGCGGGACAACGCGCTGATGTCACGTGCGTAGAGGAAGAAGCAATAAAAAATTTTTTTTTAAAAACTTACTGCAGCTGACAGCCGCTACAAACTACGCCGACTTTGCTAAAAACTACGGCTACATGATGCTAGTTTGGTAGCAGGTAGTGTCCGATGCGTCTCATAGACATCGCATGCATTTAGGACTAGATGCGAAATGACAGACAAAGTAGCACTGGTCCCTAATGTGCTCCAATAAAGCAGGTATCATACATTTATTTTGAACACTGCAAAAACTCAAAATCCTATCAGTACTTACAGTTTAGACTAACTTAAAACTTAACTAGAACTTAAAAATAGCTTGACACAAATGGAAATTATAGTGAAACACATGGGAAAAACACATAGCTTTCAAGTGATGTGTGTTATCAAACGTAATTACATTTTTAGGGAAGAAATTTTTTTTTTTTTTTTTTATAAGATCTAGAAGTTTTTTGAGTGAAAGCAGTGATTTTTTTTTTCTAGTCACATAGAGATGCAATTGTTGGGTGTTTTCAACAATGTACATCGAAAATAAAGACATTGATTGACTGAAAATGGTTTAATATTGGATTAAATGTCTTTTTTTCCCTCATGTATATTTATAATGGCGTACCGCACGCAGGCTAATTTTAGACCGTGACGTCGCATCATAAAGCGGAAGTAAAGCCGAAGTGGGACATTATAGACCCGCCCTCGCATAGACACAACGTAATTTGTGCTACTTTTCTCCGGTAATCTTTCAAAAACGTACTTGCCGATCACGCATTGCTTCTTTGGAACTTGTAGAAACGACTCTAGACATTACGACACATCAAGGATGTTTTCTTCATACCTTTCCGGAAACCAAAAACTCGGGAGGAAAAACATGTGAAGACTGAATCAACTTGCGCGGACTTTAACACCAGCACTGTGAATCCATTCACATTTCATATGCATTAAACATTATGTTGGGTTGGCATGGTCTTTCAGAGGACAAAGAGGTAAGCTATTTTTATATTTTTAACTTATTTTTTTTGCGTAACGTTGTGCCGTACTGCTTCTGTCTGACAATGAATGACCTGAAAAGAATTACAATGGTATCTGACTGCCACTGTTACCGTTTCTGTTATATATATATATATATAAAAAAAAAAAACTTCAGTAAGGGGGAAGTGTAAATAAATTATAGAATTAAGATGTATTATCAATGAAAAAATTAAAAGTGTTCGTTGGCTGGCACTGAGTAGCATTTGCGATCGCTACACAAAGCTAACTAAATTACGCCCAAGAACGGTAAGAGACGTAGGACAACCAGAGGATATATATGAAAGACAGGGTTGATGGTAAAGGATAGCTTGTTGAAACGAGAATGTCCTTGTCAGTCGCGTAGATAAAAAAGCGAAAGCTATGCTAAGGTCGGCTCGTTTTTTTTTTCGTCTTTTTCAGCCTTCGACACTCAAGCCATCTCTTTAACTGAACATTTTTATGTCCTTCCACATCTTTGCCAGTGAATTGGGCACCAGGGACATCATTTTCGGAGAGAATTGGTAGGTTTAGTTCTGTAAACATCTGCTTCATACAGGATTTCCATTCATTTCCTATTAGGGATAAACGGTCGAGTGTCCCCCCTTAGCAACAGTAGCTAATGTCATGAATATTAATGAGCGGAAGTGACGTGTTGCTTGTAGTACGCCATTGTGAGAAATATCTCAAGTTAGTTATTAGATAGGATGACAATTGAATGAGCCACGTTTCTTTAAAAAGACTATTTGGACACTTACAGAAACGAAAAAGGTTGCATGAATATGCAATACATTAAGTAAGGTCGGGAAAAAGGTGTATGAAATAAAATGTGAGTAGAGCCAATTGGCCCTACTTGCCCTTCATCAAGAGCGATGCAAGTAAGTCCACCATGTCAATGAATGAATTTCACACTCATTAGGTGTGTTGACCGAGGTCCATCAGCAAATAGTTTGGAGAAGACCAGTGTGACAGTGTCTCAGTGAAAAATTTACATCTGAAACAAGACATTAAAAAAAGCACCTGGACAGATCCTAAATCCAGACGGCAGCATGTTGATGTCTTTAATTTAGTTATCTTGATTAGTCTCAAGGGAGAGTAGAGCCGTGTATTTAGAATTATGGGAACAGAAGCAGGACGCATCAAGTGTTGCCACACACAGTCACTTTCTAAGCTCAGAATCAATTTTATTTTTAGTCTAATTCTAAACTGCAGCAAAGGCACTTTTCCACGCTTTTACCCTTATTTCTTGTTTATGAGTTTTCTTTCACTGAAGTAGTTTTTTTAATTACTGCTCCCTCGTTTTCCCTTTTACGGCCTTGTTTTCTCTTTCTTTCTTTTTTTTTTATATGTATATATCAAAGTACTTCTATGATAGTTTTATAAGTTTCACCAGTGGCTGGAAGCAGGGGTGAGCAGATTAATAGGATGGTAATGTCATTAAAATGGTAATGTGTAGACTTGGGCTAGATGCTGAAAACAATAAAACTCCACTTGATTAATGACACTCAATATGGGTACACAGACACACGTGCGAAAGCGTGCACACCCACACATCAACATGTATACACGCACCAATTGCTGTGCTGTTGGTTTTGTAAGCAATTTTATTTAATATCATTACAATCATTGTATGAGACTATTTGTCAATTAGAATGTGCAATATTGTGGAGCTTGGAAACCCCGCAGGTGAATATCATATCAAGTAGGAGTGGGAACCTCTTGGTACCTTACGATACGATATGATTTGTGATAACGATGATCCGACGATATGTCGATACAATGATTATCAATACACTGGTCAGTATGGTTGTTCCGATCATGTTTTTTTGCTCCCGATCCGATTGCTTTATTTTTTTTTTGCTCCCGATTCAATTCCAATCATTCCCGATCATTTTTCCCGATCATATACATTTTGGCAATGCATAAAGAAAAAAATGAATAAAACTCGGACGAATATATACGTTCAACATAAAGTACATAAGTACTGTATTTGTTTATTATGACAATAAATCTTCAAGATGGCATTTTCATTATTAACATTCTTTCTGTGAGAGGGATCCATGGATAGAAAGACTTGTAATTCTTAAAGGATAAATTTGACTTTGTATATTGTGACTAAATATTGCACTCTAGTGTATTTGTTGAGCTTTCAGTAAATTAGACTGCAGCCATTTAACTTCTGCCCAAATGCATGATAGGAAGTGTGTAGGGGCACCAATTGATATATATTCTCTGCGTTGGGAAAGAACATAGGGTGTTTAGAAAATGATCAACTATTACCTTTCTTCTCCACATTGCCTCCCACGTTATTTTTAATTGCTGAGAGAGGCATTGTAAGGCTTTAGCCACATAAAAAATGGCTCCACCGGCTGTCAAAATTCTCTCTACTCATTATACGCTGCCTATTAGCGCTATATATAGGTAAAACGGCGTCTTTATAGATTGAACGTGACAATGCGTGAGTGGGTCGTGCAGCGCATGCGTTAATTATTTAACGTGATTAATTAAGAATAATCAATTACCGCCGTTAACGCAATAAATTTGATAGCCCTTCTTTAAGCCAAAACTACTTTGGAAGAGTGTAAGACATTTGTCTGTAACGTTAAATACAATTAAAAAAACGAAAATAATATATATATATGTATATATATATTTTAAAAAGGCATGTCCGATATTTTTTTGCCGATTCCGATACTTTGAAAATGACGTGATCGGACCCGATCGATCGGGACATCTTTACTGGTCAGGAAATCATTCTAGGATATTCTACGAACAACTAATAAACAGAAAAACGAACTTCTGCTGTGCTTTGAAATGAATTTATCACAAGTAGACTGTTTTCCGAAATTTCCGGGTTCGCAGTGAGTCAGCAACGGGCACACTTTTGCGAAATATACGATGTTTATTGATTAGAAATTGCAAATAAATGAAGTTTATTGATTACAATCCCACAAGAGCAAGCAACCACACATCAAAACAAGAACAAGTGGTAACGAGTATCTCCGCGTTACCGTTAAAGCACAACAAACTGTTCCTTAACAATTAAATTATCCAATAAATTTTGTTCCACTTCACGATTGTGTTCCACTTGTTGTTGATTCTTGACAAAAAATTAAAATTTTATATCTTTATGTTTGAAGCCTGAAATGTGGCGAAAGGTTGCAAGGTTCAAGGGGGCCGAATACATTTGCAAGGCAATGTATATCTATATACAGTATATAATAGAGATGTCCCGATCCCGATCGATCGGGTCCGATCACGTCATTTTCAACGTATCGGAATCGGCAAAAATATATCGAACATGCCTTTTTGAAATATATATATATATATGTATTTATTTTATTTTTTGTAATTAAATCATTTTCTAATTGTATTTAACATTACAGACGTAATAAGTTACACTCATCAAGGGTCTTTAGTTTAGGCTTAAGGTAGGGTTATCAAATCCATCCCGAAAACGGCGGTAATTAATTTTTTAAAAATGTATCACGTTAAATATTTAAAGCAATTAATGCATGCGTTGCACGACCCACTCATGCATTGTCGCGCTCAATCTGTATTGGCGCCGGTTTACCCATATAGAGAGATAAAAGGCACCGTAAAATGAGTAGAGTGAATTTTGGCAGCCCTTGGAGCCTTTTTTTTAATAGGCTAAAGCCTTCCAATCCCTCTCCCTACGATTAGAAATATAATGGGAAGCAAGGTAGTTTTTGATCTTTTTCTTAACACCTTATGTTATTTCCCAACGCAGAGAAGATATATCAATTGGTAGCACTACGCACAGTCATGGTTCCACTTCCCATCATGCATTTGGGTTGAACGGCTGCAGTATCATTTACTGAAAGCTCAACAAATACACTAGATGGCAATATTTAGTCATAATTTACAAAATCACAAGTCTTCCTGTCCCTGGATCCCTCTCACAGTAAGAATGTTAATAATGAAAATGCCATCTTGAGGATTTATTGTCATAATAAACAAATACAGTACTTATGTACTGTATGTTGAATGTATATATTCGTCCGTTTTATTCATTTTTTTCTTAATGCATTGCCAAAATGTATATGATCGGGAAAAATTATCGGGAATGCTTGGAATTTAATCGGGAGCAAAAAAAAAAAAGCAATCGGATCGGGAAATATCGGGATCGGCAGATACTCAAACTAAAACGATCGGGATCGGATCGGGAGCAAAAAAACATGATCGGAACAACCCTAGTTTTTACCAAGCGGAGACTAGGCAGAGGCTTCAGGGCATTAGTGGAGCATACATGGAGTAGAAAAGTATTTTAAATTAACTAAAAAAAAATCCTGTATTCTCCCTTTTAAAATGACACATATTAGTTTAATAATAAATGATACAAACATCACATTTTATATGCAAACTTGTTAAAGCAATATAAAATGCATAGTTGTTGATGTGAAACAGTTCGAAACAGGTCAAATAATGACTCGCACTGACAAATACAGAGCACTTGAAGGTTAGAATGCATTGTTTCCCTTAGCCTCCCAGCATGCAGGTATATTCATAGAAGCTTGCTTCTAAATGGCTCTGTAGCCATAAATTAACTCCCGGGATTCTACATAACAAACAGCGCTACACCCTGTGGGCTAAGCATACACGCTCTTATGTCGTGAACACTCGATCAGAATGAGAACAAATGGCTGATGACACATTAGTCACGTTAAAGGTACAAAGCTGACCATGCAGAGGCACTTTTAGATTTATTTGGCTTCCTGCTGAGAAAAACAGAATCTCCGGAGCACTGTTTCTCATCACCTCTGTGAAAGAGTCAATAAATGTTTTGACGATTTAGCTTGTTCCTGGAACTGATTTAGTCAATTACTATTGAAAAATCCCATTTGTTTAAAAGTCAGAGGTCGACCAGTGTCCCAGAATGGATTGTGTTCGACGCGCTCAGTTGCTTTGTATTGTACATACACAAAGTAAAAGCATAAATCCTCTTTTTTTTTCCCTTATACACTATGTACAGGGTTGTGGGTCCAAATGCATCTTATGTTTGAAGACCAACAAAAATCGAAGGGGAAATAAAACAAGGCCAAATAGTGTCAGCCTCCAAGGCACAAGAGACGTGTGCATCACACACACACAAGCAAACGCACAATCCAAACAAATCCTAAGAGCAAAAGAAGGATAGGGAGGGTAGAGAGCCATGTAACATTAGCAAACACCACAGCATACAAAATGAGCTGCACATGACCTTGGTTAAAGGTATGGTGCTGTATGAGAGTGAGAAGGCGCTGATTACATCTGGCCTGTATGTGACCGAGACACTAACATGAACCAGATCAACCAAGGCCATGGGAGTGCATTTGTGATGTTTTTCAGTCTTTTTGAACTATAGAAAATGGTAAATTATTCAATGAGCACACCATTTACATGACCTCAATCCAATTGAGCATGATTTCACTTGAGGAAGTCAAAAGGGAAGCCAGCAGAAACCATGAATAGCATTTCAAGGCACGTGTAACGACGAGGGCTACATACTTTTCCAGGGTCCCCACAGGATTGATAAATCTAAATTCAAGACTTTTAAGACCTTTTTTAATGCCATTTCAACTGAAAATTAATACTTTTCTCGCACCCATTACTTAGATCATATTGAATCATATTAAATAAATAAAGCACTGAACATCAAATTTAACCTCAATTACTAAGTGTGTTTGGCAAAAGAATGCACATATATTGAAGATACAATTAAAACACATTTAAAGTAACATTATGAAGTCTGTCAGAATTTTTTGAAACACACACACGCACACAATAATTATGGACAAAAAGAGAAGGAGGACAGGACTCAGACCAGCCATCTTCTGTAACAGGGTAGCCGCTAGTGCACCTGCCAAGACCCCTTTTTAACCTTCCTCTCTGCGAGTCTGCAAAACTGCATCTGTTTATTTATATTTAACAAACTTTCCAGCGTTATTTCGTTGTGTAAATAAATTTATAATGATCATAAAAATATGTAGCCTATTTAAACATTAAGAAAATGTGTGTTTTTTTTCTGCCAACTGAGAATTCGTTATAAAAGACAGGCTTTTATGCAGACATCGTCACAAATGTTATCACACAAAACGCGGGTCGGGCTTTAATACCCGTGGACCAGTTCGGGTCGGGCTGGACTTTTTAGGCCCGATTTTACCTCTATCTTAAAGTCTTGATGAGCTTAAATTGGCTGCAGTTACGAAGTCGGGAATGCTCCCTCCGGAAAAAAAACATGATTTGAGCAACATTATGTTTAACAAACTTTTTCAGCGTTATTTCATTGTGGAAATGCATTTATAATGGTCATAAAAATATGTAGACTATTTAAACATTAAGAAAATGTGCGTTCTGCCAACTGAAAATTCGTTACAAAAGACAGTTAAGATATCGGGAACGCTCCCTCTGGAACAAAACGCAATATGACCAACATTGTGACAGCTGATGCCGACCAAAAATGACGTAATATCCGAAACAGACCACCAATGGACTCATTTGAAGTATATGAATGGTGGTCTGTTTTAGTGTTCAGAATCCTCAATACTTCTGCCCGCAGGGTTTTCGTTCCACCGACAAACGGACACATTTCCGATGCAGAGGTGGATGGATTCTCTGTTTTGCCGGTTGTGGTGGTTTGGCACGCACAGGTTGCATTTCGATTTGTAGTCCAGTGCATCGTAAAAATTCTATGCGTCATCTTCGATATGGATTTAAAAAAAAAAAAAAAAAAACTCCGTCACGGATATAATTTAGGTTGCACTGAGATGTTCTTGAAAATTAAGAACATGCAGGGAAAATTCCATACTTACAACAGCTAATTTAATACTTTTAATACCTTTAATAATGGAAAACTAAATTCAACGCGGGTACCGTTTTCATTGTAATGGGGTGTTACAAGACGATTGTGCCGAGATAAGCAGGCAATATTTCAAAAATGAAAAACATATCATCTACATCTATATCTATATACAGTATATAATAGAGATGTCCCGATCGATCGACATCCCGATCGATCTGGTCCGATCATGTCATTTTCAAAGTATCGGAATCGGCAAAAAAATATCAGCCATGCCTTTTTTTAATATATATATATTTTTTTTTTTTTATTAAATCGCTTTCTAATTGTATATAACGTTACAGACATAATATGTTACATTCATCCAAAGTCTTTAGTTTAGGCTTAGAGTAGGGTTATCAAATTTATCCCGATAACGGCGGTAATTAATTTTCTTTAAAAATTTTGATGCAGAGGTTGAAGGAAGAAAAGAGGCAGACTGACTGAGTCACAGCCAGAAAGTGTTGATTTCTATTCACTGTTGCCCCCTACCAATTAAAGTATGTCACAGTCGCAGCCAATTATTATCTATTCTAAAGCTGGTTAAAATTGAAGTTATGTTGTTTTAAGGTGTATTAAATACTTGTTCATGTGCCCCTTCTGATCTATGAGCACCCGCCCCTCCACCGGTCTCTGCTCGGCCCTGCTGAAACACAGCGTGGGTCGACAGAGCTCAATATTTTGTTGGGTTGTACAGTGTACCGGAACATATTTCCTCCACACCCTTCTCAGCTTTATAACCCCTGGCCCATTTTCATGCCTGATTGGAATAGGATGTTACAAGACGATTGTGCCCAGATAAGCAGGCAATATTTCAAAAATGAAAAATATATAATCTATATACATTCATAATCATAAAATCCTCAGCTTGGACACATGCACACAGAAACCTGCCGGAGCGGTAGGTGTCAAGTGAGTGAATATTGTATTTTTGTATAGTTGTGAAATAGCAAAGCTTGGTGTCATTGAAAAATGACACCAAGCTTACACAGTAACAAAAAAAATACAATTAAGCAATAGTAATGAGGTACAGCGGGGCGAATAAGTATTTACTCAACCACTAATTGTGCAAGTTCTCCCACTTGAAAATATTAGAGAGGCCTGTAATTGTCAACATGGGTAAACCTCAACCATGAGATAAAGAATGTGAAAAAAAAAAAAAAAGAAAATCACATTGTTTAATTTTTAAAGAATTTATTTGCAAATCATGGTGGAAAATAAGTATTTGGTCAATACCAAAAGTTCATCTCAATACTTTGTTATGTACCCTTTGTTGGCAATAACGGAGGCCAAACGTTTTCTGTAACTCTTTACAAGCTTTTCACACACTGTTGCTGGTATTTTTGCCCATTCCTCCATGCAGATCTCCTCTAGAGCAGTGATGTTTTGGGGCTGTTGTTGGGCAACACGGACTTTCAACTCCCGTCGCAGATTTTCTATGGGGTTGAGACCTGGAGACTGGCTAGGCCACTCCAGGACCTTGAAATGCTTCTTACGAAGCCACTCCTTTGTTGCCCTGGCTGTGTGTTTGGGATCATTGTCATGCTGAAATACCCAGCCACGTCTCATCTTCAATGTCCTTGCTGATGGAAGGAGCTTTCTTTCGATAAATGGTCCAATTCATTCTTTCCTTTACAAAGATCAGTCGTCCTGGTCCCTTTGCAGAAAAACAGTCCCAAAGCATGATGTTTCCACCCCCATGCTTCACAGTGGGTATGGTGCAATTCAGTATTCTTTTTCCTCCAAACAAGAGAACCTGTGTTACTACCAAAATATTCTTCTATTTTGGTTTCATCTGACCATAACACATTCTTCCAGTCCTCTTCTGGATCATCCAAATGCTCTCTAGCGAACCGCGGACGGGCCTGGATGTGTACTTTCTTCAGCAAGGGGACACGTTTGGCAGTGCAGGATTTGAGTCCCTGGCGGCGCATTGTGTTACTGATAGTAGCCTTAATTACTGTGGTCCCAGCTCTCTGTAGGTCATTCACTAGGTCCCCCTGTGGAGTTCTGGGATTTTTGCTCACCGTTCTTGTTATCATTTTGACGCCACGGGGTGAGGAGGTAGTTGAAAGTCCGTGTTGCCCAACGACAGCCCCAAAACATCACTGCTCTAGAGGAGATCTGCATGGAGGAATGGGCAACAATACCAGCAACAGTGTGTGAAAAGCTTGTAAAGAGTTACAGAAAATGTTTGGCCTCCGTTATTGCCAACAAAGGGTACATAACAAAGTATTGAGATGAACATTTGGTATAGACCAAATACTTATTTTCCACCATGATTTGCAAATAAATTCTTTAAAAATCAAACAATGTGATTTTCTTTTTTTTTTTCCACATTCTGTCTCTCATGGTTGAGGTTTACCCATGTTGACAATAACAGGCCTCTATAATATTTTCAAGTGGGAGAACTTGCACAATTAGTGGTTGACTAAATACTTATTTGCCCCACTGTATATTGAGGACCAAGGTAATGCTGTTTCACGTTATGCTGTCTCCAAAGCAAAGAAAGACATTTTAAAAAAGACACACAGTAAAGGTTTTTCAACGCTTTGCCAAGGCAGACTGGACCAAAGGCTTTTCGTTCGCCGCTTTGCTAGATCAACACAGATTGGACTAACTGCATCATCCTAATCCTCACAACACTGCATCCAGACAGCTGCCTGCTAAGGCATAAAATGATATCTTACTGGCATGCAAAATATTGTCACACTTTAGTTTACACCATCGGCGACAGGTTTGTCTTGGCCTGTCCACAGCGGAACAAGCACAACACAACATGTTCCCACGTAAAAATGTGTTTTACAGTTAATTCTTCATTGCAACAGATGGGTTATTTGTGGACATGCAGCAGAAGTGTGGAAGGTGAGGGGGAAGGTACTGCAGGAGGGGATTCATTACTGTCAACTGCAACGCAAGAGCCTCATGTCTAATGAATGCTGAAGTGCACATTTTTGCATGTTCACCCACATGTTGGTGCGAATGTGCATGTGTGATAATTGCAGTACGGAGGGCCACTTAGGGCCACTTTGGACCACTGCTTAATCACGACGCTTCTACACAAGCGAAAAGTAGAGGGGAAAAACACACACAGCAGTTCAGAGGGGCCTCTTGTTACTCATGCATGACCAGCCCATAATACACTTGTGCGCATTCACTCACCGTTGGCAGGACAACAGAGTTAGTGAGAGAAGGATTTGGGAAGACGGAGTTTGCCAAGATTGTGGGAACAGCCAGATTCCCCCTCACGTTACAAAACGATGGAGGAAGAGCAGTTTGACTCTCAGTTTCCGAATTCATCTTTGTGTGAAGGGTACGTTCACACTATCATTTTTTTTTCTGTTTCAATTTCAGCGTTATTTCACTTCATCTGATCCGTATCGGTTGATGAGTTTTCAAATTGTTCACCCTTCTCTAATTTAATAATGTAAAGAAAATAAATCAAAGTGATGCTTACCAACAACATTCATCACACCATACTACTCTACTCCTACTACAAGACATTAGTTTTATATGTCTTTTTACTACATTTAGTTACATCAATTTATGCAGTTTAGTGTCTTACCTGATGGACAAATAGATGTCTAAATCTTTACCAACTGAACAACAAAAGAAAAATTGGCTAACTTGTAAAAGTCCGCTAGCTTAAATGCTATAAAACGGTAACATTTTTTTTTACAACGCTCTTAACAAATCGTCCAAAAACATATTCCCACAAAAAACTGCTAAATATACTTTGAAATGAAATGCGTAAAAAACATCAGCTTAAAAAAAAAATATTTAAAAAAAACATATCTCATGTTGGTCTTAATAGGGAGCAGCTGGATTCAGCCATATAGACAAAGTATGGAGTTTTCTCTGTTGCCACAAGAGGGCAGTATAACCACCAAAATCAATAACAAAGTATGGAGTTTTCTCTGTTGCCACAAGAGGGCAGTATAACCACCGAAAATCAATAAAACTAAATGCACCCCTTTCAAAACAAACCATTACAACGTCAGGGTAGTTAAACAAATCCTCGAAGCAGTAAAATTTGATTAGAAGCTTTTTTCTAATTGAATTACTCGAGTAAATCTATTAATCGTTGCAACACTCATCTAAATACAACAAAAGAACAACTGGCTAACATTCCAAAGTCCTTTAGCTTAAATGCTATAAAATGCTAACATGTTTATCATTTTTTTTTACAATACTCTTTTCAAATCGTCCAAACACATATTCCCACAAAAAATTGCTAAATATACATCTAACCCAAATAACGAATGCGTAAAAAAAATTAGCTAAAAACAATAATAAATATCTTATGTTGGTCTTAACAAGGAGCAGCTGGATTCAGCCATGTTAGACGAGTTATGGCATTTTCTCTGTTGGTATTCGAGGGCAGTATATCCACCCGAATCAATAAAACTAAATGCACCCCTTTCAAAAGAAACCATCGCAACGTCACTAATCAAACAAATTCTCGGTGCAGCAAAATTTGATTCGAAGCTTTATTCTAATCGAATTACTCGAGTTCATTAATTAATCGTTGCAACACTCATCTAAATACAACAAAAGAACAACTGGCTAACTTTCCAAAGTCCGCTAGCTTAAATGCTATAAATGCTAACATGTTTATCGTTTTTTTTTTTTGTTTTTTTTACAGTGCTCTAATCAAATCATCCATATACATACTCCTACACAAAACTGTTAGATATACTTTGAACCCAAATAACGAATCCGTATGTAACATATTAGCTAAAAAAAATAATGAATAAATATCTTATGTTGGTCTTAACAGGGAGCAGCTGGATTCAGCAATGTTAGACGAGTTATGGCATTTTCTCTGTTGGTATAAGAAATCAGTATATCCACCCAAATCAATTAAACTAAATGCAACACTTTCAAAAGAAACCATCGCAACGTCACAAGTTCATTGATTAATCGTTGCAGCACTAATCTGAATACAACTAAAGAACAATTGGCTAATTAGTAAAAGTCCGCTAGCTTAAATGCTATAAATGCTAACTTTTTTTTCCAATGCTCTTAAAAAATCGTTCAAACACATATTTCCACAAAAATTGCTGAATATATTTCTGACCAAAATAACGAATGCGTAAAAACATACTAGTTCAAAATAAAAACAGAGCTTATGGAAAATGAATGAATGAATGAATGAATGAATGAATGTTGGTTTTAAGAGGGAGCAGCTGGATTAGCCAAGTTCGATGACATATGGCTTTCTCTCTTGCCACTGGAGTGGAGTATGTCCACCCAAATCAATAAAATTAAATGCAACACTTTCAAAACAAACCATTACAACGTCACTCTACTTAAATCGATTAATCATATCAGCACTACAAATTATTAAGGGTGTAACGGTACATGTATTTGTATTGAACCGTTTCAGTACGTAGTGCTCGGTTCGGAACGGAGGCGTACCGAACGAGTTTCTGACGTAATGTAACCCTTACTTTTCGAGGCTGTGAGTCGATTGAGCTACAGTTTCTTTGTGTAGATTATATTTACTCTGTCTTCTCTACTATAATGAGGACCAACACGCTACGACAGTATAACCCAGAAACGTCAATGGCGCGACAACGTGGCCGCTGCGAGAACGCAGTTAAACGCGGGCGTTAAAGTCAATCAGCCAATGCACACCAGTCGCAGTGCAGCCGCGTGTTAGACGCGTCCCAGAAGCGGCTCAACGCGACGCACGCGAAAAGAACTGCAGAGTTTATTATTTGACACGAGCCGTGGCCCTCCTGCGTCAATACTACTAGCTAGTAGACCGGGCAGACCGGAAGTCACTCGTGTAAAAATACGGTGGATCTGGTCGATTTTCAAATGTGCAATATGCAATCGTAACCTACTTTTTGACTCCATCAGATCTCTTGAGTGATAGATCGGGGCACAGTTGACTTGTCTTTGTTGATTTACAGTTGTCTCTGCTATAATAATAACCAACCCCGTGTTCAATATAAAACCCTCCTACCACAACAAAACAAGTAGGAACTAATATTCACATCGGAACTAAAGTTATACAACATAAAATATACAATATAAATGAATACTACATCACATTTGTAAAATACAAACACATAATAAAATAAATAATAGCCCATTTAAATAAAATAAATTGAAATGAGCTAAAACACCTGTAATTAAATAATAAGAATAATACACAGATCTTGCTTACACAATTAAATTTATTAATTTCTGTGTGGCGCTTTAAAGTGCTTGTGACACGAAAAAGCATGTTTATTTCATAATACACGCGGTATTTTATGCTCCTGAATGATATGGACCGCTTGGATGTGTGTGGAAGCGATCGCTATATTTATTTAGTTTTTTGAATCCCGCGCCAGGAAAATGAGTGACTTCCGGCTTCGGTCTCGCATTGAGGAGGAGGGCGCTGTGACGTGTACGGTAGAAGACGTCCTCTTCACGCTACAGTGTATTGTTGTGTATGAGGACGAAGGATTCAGCTGATTTTGCGGATTAATACTTTTATTTTTTGCATCACGCCAGCCAAACGGCTGCAGAAAAATCATTCTGTATGGGGGAGAGGCGTATGCGCCTTTTTGGAGTTTCAAAAGGTTCCCATTCACCGTGGATATTTACTGTGGGACCATTGGACTTACAAGGAAGTGAGTAAACATCTTGTTTTGTATTATGTCAAATACGAATACAGTGATTACAAAGTAAACACTATAAAATTCCTTTAAATAAAGGACTACTTACGTTTGATCATTGATAGGCATGTAAAAAGCTATCCTCACGCTCATTAGCAGTTAGCTGTTAGCACGTTAGCTACACAACAATTCCAGCCACCCTCCTCCAGGGAACGAACTGTAAATTGCTCTCCGCCGGGCGGTTTGCCGATCCGCAGAGAAACTCGGCAACCGGGTCGTCACGTCAAATAATCCAGGCTAGTTATGTGTGATTTTCCACTTCGAAGACTTTGAAACATCCCTCGGTTCGGGTTAGCATGTCGGCTAGCTGTCACTCCTTCTGGTCTGTTTGCATTCTCCGAAGCCGGGGAAGGGAAATGACATATGTCCGATTTAGGTGTCATAAAATATCGTTCGGCAGGTGTGACAGTAAAGGTAAAGTCGACTGTTTTGACCATTATGGAGTAATTTTGCCATGTCGTCTTGAATAAATGGATTTTTATTATTTTATATTCCATTTAGCACAAGTTATTTGTCATGACCATGCCATTTATTTAGCAATTGGGGAAAGTACTTGGGTAAAAAGAATATCCTGTAAAAATATTGAAGTAAAGAGACAGAAACAATGACATTTTGCCGCTCTCTTCGTCGCGTTTTCCTCATTGTGAATAGTTCCCCCTCGACGGGCTGACTGGTCCTTCTCAAGCCATTTATATAGCTATTGGGGAAAAATACTTGGATAAAAAGAATATCCTGTAAAAATATTGAAGTAAAGAGACAGAAACAATGACATTTTGCCGCTCTCTTCGTCGCGTTTTCCTCATTGTGAATAGTTCCCCCTCGACGGGCTGACTGGTCCTTCTCAAGCCATTTATATAGCTATTGGGGAAAATACTTGGATAAAAAGAATATCCTGTAAAAATATTGGGAGTAGAGAGACTGAAACAATGACATTTTGCAGCTCTCTTCGTCTCGTTTTCCTCGTTCTGAACAATTCCCCCTCAATGGGCTGAATAGTAAAACCGATGAGCCTAGTCTACCGCTGACGTCATCCACCTGTTGGGGACACTAAAGCCCTATAATTGTAGGCGTGGCTAACCGGCAGATTAAAAGACTAATTTCTCGTCATCTGCGCTTTGCTAAATTGTTGTATATGGTCGAATCGTCTCAAAATATGATTCTAATTCACATAATAATGCCATTTAAGACTTTTTTTCTGGTGTCGTATGCTCTTTAACTTGAGAAAATCCACCAATAAAGCTTTTGAAAACCGTTCATAAGAAAAAAAAAATCATTGAGGCATTTCATTTGTAAAATACATGTTAAAATCTTTGTCATTGGGATTACTTTTCTCTTTAGCACAGGAAAGAAAGCTGACCAATACGCGGGGTCTGAAAAGAAAATTGTTGTTGGATTATTATCTTTAAATACCCGCTACTTTTTGAGCAGAATTCTAGCTTTGTATAGGCTGCTGTTCCCATTGTTGAAAGCACAAAAGTGTGTAATAAACAACTAGCACATTTATATTTTGCATTTTGTTTTCTTACTGTACCGAAAATTAACCGAACCGTGACCTCAAAACCGAGGTACGTACCGAACCGAGATTTTTGTGTACCGTTACACCCCTACAAATTATCGTTATATACAGGGGTGCACATAAGTGGTCCGCATGCGCGCATGCGTACTGGACGTAGACAAACGCGCTGGCCCTCAACGGCTTCCATACGCTTTTGCGTACCGATGGCTGCGGCGGACACGAGAAAATAAGTTCTCGAAATGTCGAAGAGGCAGGCCACACTGAGTAATTACTTCCGTGTTCCCCCACCCCCGTCAAAAGACAGACAGACGACAGAGACGTCACCGGAGCTACCGAAAAAAATGACTTTTGCTGAAAAGTGGCTACAGGTGGTACCATGGCTAGAAGCAAATGAGGCTCGCACGGAAATGCGGTACAAAATGTGCCGTTAGAATCCCAATGTCGCCGATAAGAGCAGCGCATTTTATGTAGGGTCAAAGAATTTCAGCCATCCAAACTTTGAAAAGCACGAAAAAAACAGCGCATGTGGCAATAAAGCAAACTATCGATGTCAAACAGGACCCCACTCGCCCTATGGACAAGTGGCGGAATAAAGGTAATGAACAGCGACATGCACTGACAAACGTGTTTTTGCTCGCATTTTACAAAGCAAAACATGCACGTTCAATGAGGTCTTATGAGGAGGACATCCCACTTTTAAAAAGGCTTGGAGTTAATGTGGGAGCCGCATAATGCCCTGTATTTTGAATTGGTGCTTTTTATTTCTTTACATTTCACTTCAAAGTAATGGCAATTTTGTTGTGCCAGTTGATGTTAATCAAGCATTAATTGTTAATATAATTAATTAAAGTTAATTGGCTCTGGGTAAAGCTTGTCATAAATTTATCGCATCAGGCGGGTCGGCTCTCAAGCTCAATGAGGACCAAGTCACATCTCCAGGTCCTCCTCTGAGAACCTGGGCAAAAAAATTATGTGCACCCCTGGTTATATATCACCTTTTCGATATATTGTCACACCCCTAGTGTTTACAGTAGGTCATGTCAAGCGCCGAGTCTGGCTCCCTACAAAGCAGATGCGGGCAGACAGCTCTTGGAAGCGCTCGTCCCAATTAGCCCTCTGAATGATCTGACTGATGGAACACTGTAAACAACTCACACTTCCCCTTTTGGAGATTAGGGGGAAAAAAGCATTGAGACAAAGTCAGGAGTGTGAGACTACCTGCAGCTGTTCAGCAGCTACCAAAATCAGCATCACTCTCTGCTGTAAAGGTTTATGAAGCCATTATGTTAAAATGTGTCTCTGTGACCTGTGGAATGGAGCATAATTAAGCACACAATGGCGCACTCCGTATTACACATTGTTAAATTAAAGACATCATGTTCATACTGATAGCAGAAGTTGGACTCGGGAGTGACAGATTTAATATTTAAATTAATATGGGTCAGGAGAATATTAACATAGTCTTGACAGTTTCGTCACTCAAACACTATAACCTATAGTCAGTGTACAAGATGCAGATAATATGGCTGGTGAGGTCCATCAAAAGACTCTAGACTCATTCTGATGGAAATGCGCTATGTGTCGTTCAAAACAGAGCAAATTATATGTCATGGTCTATAAAGCAGACCCTTTATATATTTTCAGAGTCTGTATCCTCGGGGCTCAGATCATTGTACATTGGCTGTCGAACACTCACTCACTCACCATGACATCGGCTCTTTTTTAAGCCACTTAGTTGCTCTCCCATAACTGACAGGAGAAGATCAAGCTACTTTTCTCCCCACTCTATTCATATATTTGGATCGGAACTGAGCTACAACAAAATGATGTGTTTACATTCTTGGCGAGATGTTCTGGCTCAGCAGTGCATATGTTTTCAGAAACTTACTCTGAATGCCGTTAAGCGGCAGATGAGACTAGAATAACGTAAATGTGCCATCAATATTTAATCTTGATGTGCAAGGCTACCTTGCAATTATCAGCACCGATATGTAAACAGACGGCATACGCACATGCCTTCCAAGTATTTTTAAAACATTTCATGTGTGACATCTGCACTGTGTGACTGATTAAAACCAGATAGAGCGCATATCCGCAAACTGATTAACAAGTGATGTATCTCTGTGAAATTATACAGCAACGGGTAGAAAAGCAGCTTCCGAGTTGGCTACGAAATTGCAGTGTTTAGCCTTTTATACAGGAGAGGGGTTGAACAGGAGTTCAAATAACAGTTTTCAAAACATTCTGATAAACGGCTTCTATGTTATGAAGTTCAGCATCTCAGCATCACCCCTGATAAGAAAACATCTTTTAGGATATAATCTTTGTTCATCCAATGATTTTATTGTTCGGGCAGGTTTGATTATAAACTCATTTGCTCCCAAAAACGTATAAATATGTTCTATTTGTAATTGTTTTAGTGTCCCAAAAACATATTTATACGTCTTTTACGTTTTTTTTTTTTTTTTTTTTTTTTTTTTACAAGAGGAATCTTTAGGTTCTGTTGCATCTAAACTGCAATGCACAATGCTCAAAACTCATTTTAAAGCAATAAAACTGGCCACTAGAGGGCAGTAGCGCATTTTGTAAGAACTCATCTCGGGCCAAGAAAGGAAGTTGTTAGGTTTTGTGTTGGTTCCCTCCTAGTGTGTTCATGTGATTGCCCATTGATTTCACCTGTTGTACCTGCTCCTAGTGTATCACCACCTTGAATCCTTCTGTGTCGCCCATCTGTTCCTTGTTGTCTCGTTACCCCTCGTCTCTGTGTGTATATAAGCTCCCAGTTTCTTTTCACTCCTTGTTGCGTCATTGTCTGTGTCGAAGTCCTGTCCAAGCCTTCGTGTATTAGTCCCTGCGATAAAATAAGTTTTGTTTGAACCTTGCATTTTTTATCCCTAGTACTTTTGGTTGTACTTTGTGCTTTTGTTAGTTATTATTAAAATGTTTTTTGAGTTCACCGCCACCTGCCTTGCTGCCTTTTGTTTCCCTGCACTTGGGTCCACCCCACCTGCCTGCCCAGTTTTCCTGACAGAAGTGAAGAAAAATAGTGAAAAGTTGGAGGGATCTTGTGAAGACGTGTGAGAAAAATGTGGAGAACGATCGGAAAAAAAGGCTAACGACACTGGAGGAGTGTTTTGAAAAGAAAACGAAACCATAGTCAAAAAAGGATTCAAAAAAGTCTGTCTTGATGAGACGGACGGTGACTGCCACAACAGCGTCAGGTTCCATACGCGTTCTGCGGAGCTCACATTGCGTTACTCCTGAGCCCGAGGTTGAAACCAACGATGAAGATGATGAAAAAAGTGAGACCGATCTAGATCCGGACTCATCAGATTACTGAGAGCCACCTCATTCAACTGGGAGAAGCCGAGAGCCTTCCGCGTGGTTATGTGCGCAAATAGTTCAACAGTTCAATAGTTTAGTTATGTGTAAATAAATTGTTACTTTGCGATCAAAAGCTCTATTTAGCTTGTTGTTTATGTTATTTTGTAGAACAAAAACATTATTGAGATATTTGGGATGTCACAAAAGCGAAAAATAGCTGTGTTAATGTCAAAGTTGTGTTCGAAATGTATGCTTTTACAAAAAGCTCAATTTCTGTTTTTCATCAGAAATTGGAAAATGCTCAAACAGCTATTTTCTAATGCTGATTTCTAAAGAATGGAAAAAAATATGAACTAACTTTTTTTTCTGCTGAACGAAGAGAGTAATCTTTCTTTTGGTGGGTTCCATGTTTATATAGCAATAGAACAGAATTTTCTGCGGGCCTTGCAAAATCCGTCAAAATCCAGTAAAACGGCCGGGAGCGAAGGGCCATGCTCCAGTGAAAACGGCTGGGAGCGAATGAGTTAATCGACACTAGAGCTGTCCCGACTAGTCGACGCCATCGATGATGTAAATGTGTTGACGAGCACACCGTCCCGTCGACGGTTAATGAAGGGTTAAAAAATATATATATGCGTGGAAAGTTGAGAATGGCAAACCCTCGGGTTGCTAGCGGGGAAAGTGACCCAAAGCCAAAAAAGCGCACCAGAGTGGAAAAAGCATGGACTTATTTCAATTCTTCAACGCCAAACTTGCATACCACAGCAGCACGTCGGCCGTGAATGAACACCTGAAGCGCAGTCATCCAGTTATAATTTTGGAAGACGGCAGGAGACAACAAGCTGGCAGATCGTTAGTCCATACAACTAACTAGCGACATTTTTTTATCGAAGTTGCCTTTATGGGCGTCGTATAAATGTGCACATTAACTCATCCAATAACTCTACCCAAAAACGTATTCTTAGAACTTAAAACTTATCTTAGAACAGCTTCCTAACCAATGTATCGACAATTGTTGTATTGCCATTTCATGAGAACATTGCTATCGATAGGAGTGGGAACCTCCTGGTACCTCACGATACGATTTGCGATACAAAGCTCACGATAACGATGAGCTGATGATATGGCCATCCAACGATTATCGATACATTGGTCAGGAAATCCTTCTAGGATATTCTACAAAAAACTAATAACCAGAAAACCAAGCTTCTGCTGTGAATTGGAATGTGTTTATCACTACTAGACGTCCAATCCATTTGAACTGGGAGGGTGGCAGCGAATGAACATTCGTTCATCCCTCCCACTTCAAACGAATTGAACGTCTATGGCCGTCAGTGGCAGCCAATGCCAGGCAACGAGGTAATTTTGGGCCATTTATGGTCATTTACCTGTTGATTTTCAGTTACTTATATATATATATATATATATATATATATATATATATATATATCACCATTTCGATATTTAGTCTAGGGCTGCAGCTATCGAATATTTTAGTAGTCGATTAATTGATGGACTAGTTCGTTTGAATAATCGAGTAATCGGATAAGGAAGATGAAAAATTAAAAAACCTGAGCTGAGCCTCAAACAGTATAACTAAAAAAATTAGGATCTATGTAAAACAAAAAAACAATTGGCTAACTTACATAGAAAAAGTCCACTAGCTTAAATGCTGTAAAATGCTAAAGTTTTTTTTTTTTTACAATGCTCTAAACAAATGGCTCAGACACATATTCCCACAAAAAAATGGCTAATTATACCTATAAACAAAATTATGAATACATTAAAAAACATTAGCTCAAACAAAAACTTAGCTTACGTTGGTCTTAACAGGGAGCAGATGGATTCAGCCATGTGAAAAGAGGCAGACCAGAGGGCAGTGTATCCACCCTAATAAATAAAACTAAATCCAAACACTTTCAAAATAAACCATTACAACTAGGGTTGTTCCGATCATGTTTTTTTGCTCCCGATCCGATCCCGATCGTTTTAGTTTGAGTATGTGCCGATCGCGACATTTCCCGATCCGATTGCTTTTTTTTTGCTCCCAATTCCAATCATTCCCGATAATTTTTCCCGATAACATACATTTTGGCAATGCATTAAGAAAAAAAATGGATAAAACTCGGACAAATATATACATTCAACATACAGTACATAAGTACTGTATTTGTTTATTATGACAATAAATCCTCAAGATGGCATTTACATTATTAACATTCTTTCTGTGAGAGGGATCCACCGATAGAAAGACTTGTAATTCTTAAAGGATAAATGTAACTTTGTATACTGTGGCTAAATATTGCCATCTAGTTTATCTGTTGAGCTTTCAGTAAATGATACTGTAGCCATTTAACTATTCTGCCCAAATGCATGATGGGAAGTGCAACCATGACTGTGCGTAGTGGCACCAATTGATATATCTTCTCTGCGTTGGGAAATAAAATAGGGTGTTAAGAAAAAGATCAAATACTATCTCTCTTCCCCATATTGCTTCCCACGATATTTCTAATTGTTGAGAGAGGGATTTTAAGGCTTTAGCCAATTAAAAAAAGGCTCCAAAAACTGTCAAAATTCACTCTACTCATTTTACACTGCCTTTTAGCTCTATATATACAGTACTGCTCAAAAGTTTGTGAACCCCCTCAACATTTTGGAATTTTCTATTATTTCAACCTGATTTCCTAATCAATCAATTCAGTAGGTTTTTTTTGTTTTTTTAACAGTTGTGTTGTCGAGACTAAATTAAAAAGAGTTTTCATCAACTGATGTAGGTGCAAAATTGAACTGTTTGGTCACAACCAAAACCGCCATGTCTGGCGAAAAGTCAACACTGCATACCACCAAAAGAACCTTCTCCCAACAGTGAAGCATGGAGGTGGGAATGTCAAGATCTGGGCTTGCTTTTCATCCTCAGGACCTGGACAACTCCACATACTCCAGGGAATCATGAATTCTGAGGAATATTGTCAAATCCTAGAACATAACCTGACGCCATCTGTTTTGAAGTTAAAGCTTGGCAGAAGGTGGATCATGCAACATGATAATGATCCAAAGCATTCCAGCAATACAATCAAGGAATGGCTGAAAAAGAAGAAGATTCGTGTTCTGGACTGGCCCAGTCAAAGTCCTGACCTAAATCCCATTGAAATGCTGTGGCGGGACCTGAAGCAAGCAGTTCATGCCAGACGCCCATCAAACCTCTCTCAACTGACTGCGTTCTGCAAGGAAGAATGACCAAAAATCCCCCAAAGTAGATGTGAGAGGCTGATTAGTCACTACAGAAACCGTTTGGTTGAGGTAATCTCTGCAAAAGGAGGCGCAATATCCTATTAACTGAAGGGGTTCACATACTTTTGCACACATGATATCTGAGTTTTTCTTAAATCAACCACTTTTGTTAAATAAAGAATGACAATATAACTATTTCTTTTGTTTCAGTCCATTATTTGGAATGTCAGTATTGTGGATTTGGGTATAACTTAACATTTAATAAGGTTATTTTAGTTTTTTTTACAAAAAATCTGACCATCGCTGTGGGGTTCACAAACTTTCGAGCAGCACTGTAGGTAACACGGCGCCATTATGGATTGAACGCGACAATGCGTGAATGGGTTGTGCAGCGCATGCGTTAATTGCGTTAAATATTTTAACATGATTAATTTTAAAAAAATTAATTACCGCCGTTAACGCGATAAATTTGATAGCCCTACTTTAAGCCAAAACTAAAGCCTCTGGATGAGTGTAAGACATTTGTCTGTAACGTTAAATACAATTAGAAAACGATTCAGTTAAAAAATATACATATATAAAAAAGGCATGTCCGATATTTTTTTGCCGATTCCGATACTTTGAAAATGACGTGATCGGACCCGATCTTTAATTACAACGCCACTTTAATTAAACAAATACTCGAGGCAACAAAATTTAATTCGAATATTTTGTTCTAATGGAATACTCGAGTTAATCGATTCATCGTTGCAGCACTAATTTTGTCACACCCCTAGTTATAGCGTTAAAACGTAAAATTGTATCGTATCGTGAGGTACCTAGTAGAAGCAAAAATCTGACTTCTGTGTTTTGTTACTGTTCAGACTACAATGTGCTTCAAACTTTAGTGCTTTTTTTTAAATTAGTCGCAACATCCGATTTTGCATCGGTATGCACTTTCTGCCGTATCACGTCACTCGGAAGTGCTTGTTAAAACACTTCTGATATCCATGCCTTTGCAATGAATGCTGTCTGACAAGGGTGCTTGTCTTCCAATTGAAGGATTCTCATAAAGAGTGCACCCCCTCAAGATGAAATCCCCGGGGTGAGGTGGAAAGGGCTCAGGCAGAAATTAAACATGGAGATAGAGCGAGAGGGCAGAGACTGACAGAAAAACAAAGATGCTGTGAATAAGTGAAAAGTCAAAATGAAAACGAGTTTTCTTCCGTGGCAAAAAAACAACCCCAAAACCGAAAAATCAGCGTGCCTGATGTTTGTTTTCTAACCTGTTCCATCCATTTACTTCTCAAATAAAATCCTTAAAGTGTCAATTCTTCAGCATTGCTCTATCTATGATCATATCTCCATGCATAATAAATTATCCCAACTGCTTGAATAAATTATTCATATTTCAGAGATTGTGTGCACACGTTTGTATTGTTGAAGCAATGTCAAGGCTCATTTACTGAATATCTCATGCCTGACTGCTGTTCTTTCTCCGCTCCTTTTTTCTCTGTGCCATTTTAAACACACTACCGCTGTTGGGTCTTTTTTTTCACCTAACACTATGGGGTCATCTGTTTCGATTCGAAATTCATATCCTGTGGTGAAGGAGCAGATGTGAACTCCTTTAAACCCCCTTCTCCCAGGATCCCTCCTGTTACCCCCAACAACTGTTCAAATCTCTCATCCCTCCACACCTTGATGACACTCCAACATGCAATGTTTGCCGTTAGCCTCATCGCTGTCTCATCACATCTCATCACAGGAAAGCTCTGGCTCGGCTGCAGCCAGGTCGATGTCTTGAAAGGATCCCAGACAAGCCGCAGGAAACAACTTAGACTTACAAGACATCACAAGAAAGTCCATCAGCGTCCCTGATGCATCACACTGCCTTCTACTTGATGTGTCTGCTTTTCCCTGTTGTTATCCGTCTGAGGCTTTTTTGCTCATCCCGTAACAGGTATCCATTAGCGCAACTCGACATACAGTGTACACCCATTTACAGCAAAGGATACATTTCAGACCCACTTGATTGTTGGGTGGGATGGGGGGGAAACAACTCATTTTTTATATAGGGCAGAAAACACAAACAAGACTGAAAAAGCGGTTTCTGCTCTTGCACTCCTCTTTAAAAGAAACTGCTGTATTTTAAGCCAAAACAACTGTTATGTTTGATAAAAAAAAATACGTCTATATGCTGCCATAGCAGATTCATAGTGCATTGAAGAGCATACGACAGGAGAAAAAAAGTCTTAAATGGCATTATTATGTGAATTAGAATCATATTTTGAGACGATTCGACTATATACAACAATTTAGCAAAGCGCAGATGACGAGAAATTAGTCTTTTAATCTACCGGTTAGCCACGCCTACCATTATAGGGCTTTAGCATCCCCAACAGGTGGATGACGTCAGCGGTAGACTGGGCTCATCGGTTTTACTATTCAGCCCACTGAGGGGGAATTATTCAGAACGAGGAAAACGCGGCGAAGAGAGCCGCAAAATGTCATTGTTTCAGTCTCTCTACTCCAATATTTTTCGACGAAGAGAGCGGCAAAATGTCATTGTTTCTGTCTCTTTACTTCAATATTTTTACAGGATATTCTTTTTATCCAAGTATTTTCCCCAATTGCTAAATAAATGGCATGGTCATGACAAATAACAGTCTTGTGCTAAATGGAATATGAAATAATAAAAATGCATTTATTCAGGACGACATGGCAAAATTACTCCATAATGGTCAAAACTGTCGACTTCACCTTTACTGTCGCACCTCCCGAACGGTATTTTATGACGCCTAAATCGGACATATGTCATTTCCCTTCCCCGGCTTCGGAGAATGTAAACAAACCAGAAGGCGTGACAGCTAGCCGACATGTTAACCCGAACCGAGTGATGTTTCAAAGTCTTCGAAGCGGAAAATCACACATAACTAGCCTGGATTATTTGACATGACGACCCGGTTATCGATTGTCTTTGCGGAACGGCAAACCGCCCGGCGGAGAGCAATTTACAGTTCGTTCCCCGGAGGAGGGTGGCTGGAGTTTTTGTGCAGCTAATGTGCTGCTAACGTGCATGAGGAGAGCTTTTTACATGCCTATCAATGATCAAACGTAAGTAGTCCTTTATTTAAAGGAAGTTTGTAGTGTTTACTTTGTAATCTCTGTATTCGTATTTGACATAATACAAAACAAGATGTTTACTCACTTCCTCACAAGTCCAATGGTCCCACAGTAAATATCCACGGTGAATGGGAACCTTTTGAAACTCCAAAAAGGCGCATACGCCTCTCCCTCATACAGAATGATTTTTCTGCAGCCGTTTGGCTGGCGTGATGCGAAAAATAAACATATTAATCCACAAAATCAGCTGAATCCTTCGTCCTCATACACAACAGTACACTGTATAATGAAGAGGACGTCTTCTACAGTACACGTCAATGCAAGACCGAAGCCGGAAATCACTCATTTTCATGGCGCGGGATTAAAAAAACTAAATAAATATAGCGATCGCTTCCACACACATCCAAGCGGTCCATATCATTAAGGAGCATAAAATACCGCGTGTATTATGAAATAAACATGCTTTTTCGTGTCACGTGCACTTTAAGCCCCTAAACTATTTTAATTTGTCCGTTTTACCCTGGAATCCCCCGTTTAAAGACGTCGCGCAACCGCTTTTGTTTCAACCCAGCCATGAAATGAAGGAAATGAATTATATTTATCAAGGGTGTAACGGTACATGTATTTGTATTGAACAGTTTCGGTACGTGGTGCTTGGTTCGGAACGGAGGCGTACCGAACGACTTTCTGACGTAATGTAACCCTTACTTTTCGAGGCTGTGAGTCGATCAGGTGACAGTTTCTTTGTGTAGATTATATATACTCCGTCTTCTCTACTATAATGAGGACCAACACGGTAGGACAGTATAACCCAGAAACGTCAACGGCGCGACAATGTGGCCGGCGCGAGAACGCAGTGAAACGCGAGCGTTAAAGTCAGTCAGCCAATGCACACCAGTCGCAGTGCGGCCGCATGTTAGACGCGTCCCAGAAGTGGATCAACACGACGCACGTGAAAAGAACGGCAAAGTTTATTATTTGACGCGAGACGCGACCCTCCTGCGTCAATACTACTACTGGTTGGAGCTGGGAATCTTTAGGCACCTAACGATTCGATTACGATTATGATTCAGAGGCTCCGATTCGATTATAAAACGATTATTGATGCACCCCCCCCTCCTTTATTTTTTTATTTATTTTTTTTTTATGTATTGTACATTAGTTCCAAAATTGTTCAAAAATCCTCTCAGGCTAAACCAAACTACTATTTCAGTATCAAGTTAACATATAACAGTAAACAAATGTACAAAAATAACAGTATACAAAAAACTAGTGCCCAATCTGTATCAGCAGCTTTAAACTACATTCAATTAATTTAATGTTGTGAATCAACTGTTACAGTTGTTAAAATATCTCCCGTTATTCCACAATTTCCCTTCTGTCTACTTTTGTCAAAGTTTTAAAACTATTTCATCATTTAAAGATAGATTCAAGACAAGATTCTGCCGATTTAGGAGTATTTTAGATAAAAAGTTAATTAGGTTCGCTAAAACAGAGCCTTCTAGAGAGGTTTACTGCTTTAAGATGGCGGCTGTTTACTTACGCCGGAAAGTCTGTCACTTCACATCTCTGTTCAATAATACATGTTCTTACACCGACGTCGTCTGTCATTTTGCATCTAGTTCTACATACATATGATATCTACTGTAGCCGTATGTTTGTAGCAACTAGCAACTGGGCATTGTTTGTAGCGGCTGTCAGCCGCAGTCAGGTATGATTGTTTTTTTTATCTAGCGGAGTTGAACATGATATTTACTCTCGGTCCGTTCCTCATTGTGTCCCAAAGACTGTGCTGACTGTGTTTTACTTCCGCTTAACCTGGTATAATTCAATAATCGGAATTTGGATATTTGTGAATCGTTCTCGAATCCTCCACGGCCGAATCGCGAATAATCTAAGAATCGGAAATTTCGCACGCCTCTACTACCAGTAGCTAGGATCGGGCAGACCGGAAGTCACTTGTGTAAAAATACGGTGGATCCGGTCGATTTTCAAACTAATATGCAATCGTAACCCATAAATATATAATATATATAATATATAAAAGAATACTACATCACATTTGTAAAATATAAACACATTATAAAATAAATAATAGCCCTCTATAGACTCTTATCATGTTTACATTATACAAACTCTCAATACAGACAGTCACCAGAGAGAAAATAAACTCACCACAGGCTGTATTATGAAAAGGTTATTTTGAACAGATGTTTACAATGGCGGAAGAACAAAAGTAGGCTAATGTTAGAGAGGAAACTAGTTAGCAGTCTTGGCATGCTAATGAGCCACGTTATCTGCCTCGTTAACAAACGTACGTTATAGTTTTGTTTTACCACCGCTAGACACACTAAAAACGCTGGAGTTAACTCTCTTAGCTGGTGGGAAACGTTCATGACAGCATTTACTAACCTTTCATTTTGTATAAAGCGACGGTAGTGTTCACGTAAATGCAAAATCATATTGGCGCAGACGTTTGTGGCAGCCTTGGAGAGGTCCATTGTTAGATCTTGGGAAAAGATGACAGCATCCTACATAAAGAAGCGTTCCGCAGGCGCCTGGAGGCTGTTGTGACACTTAAGGGAGGACACATTGAAAAATAGAGTGTACTGTACATGTTCTTTACAATAATATATAATTTGTGATTCAATTCTAATTCTAAGCTGAATAAACATGACATTTAAGTTGTATTATGGCAGTGTAAACTTTTTTTTGGGTCACTCTGTATATTTCTAATTGCTCCTTACCAAAAAAAAATGTTTTATCCGATTACTCGACTAATCGATAGAATTTTCAGTCGAATACTCAATTACTAAAATATTCGATAGCTGCAGCCCTACTCTTGTTTAGGTTGCTACAAAAATCCTCCATAGTGTCTACGTTAGCTCACTGGGTGCAGTTGACAATGCTCGACATCTAATTCGTTTTTACAGGACATAACACTAAAACCAGAGCATTCACAGGCGGTCTTTTCTGCATTTACAGGTTACTTCCAATTGATTTTGAGTCCTTTCATATTGATTTGGAGACATTCCCGAGTCACTTCCTTTTCAGTAATCCAAAATCAACAAGAAGTGACCTGAAAATTCCCCAAATTCAACAGGAAGTGACCCATAAGTGATCCAAAAGGAAAGGGAAGTGACTGAAAATCAACCGGAAATGACGTGTAATACCCGAAAATGAACTCATTGCCTGGCATTGGCTGCCCCTGACGGCCATAGATGTCCAACCTGTTTGAAGTGGGAAGGATGAAACGACTGTTCATTCGCTGCCACCCTCCCAGTTGAAATGGATTGGATGTCTACTAGTGATAAACTCATCCTATTCACAGCAGAAGGATGAAAATATCTTATTTTGTATTCCTTACCGCTTGTTCTCTCTCAAAAGAAAGTTTTCCAAATAAGCAAAGCGTGCTTGCTTTAAGATTATTTTTTTATCACTCCTAGTTGAAGTTGGAAAAATGCAGGATGGAGAAATACTGCAGTTACAATAAATACTATACTATATTTTATATAAGGGCCAAACGCTGTTAAGTGTGAAACCTCATTAGATATCGCTACAGTTGAATCTGTATGGATGTGCAGGATGTGAATCCGGCTGACAGCACATTTCCAACTTTTGTCATAAATCTTCAATTTATTACATGCTGTCATGTGCAATATGACACGGAGCACTTGTCTCGGTACTGCATGGAATCATATGCAGTAAATTTTCAACAGAGGTACTTCCACACTTTGTTCATGATAATAAAGGAATTCATGATATGCCGAAGATATACTATATTTTTCAGACTAAGTCGCACCGGAGTATAAGTCGCATTTTGGGGGAAATTTATTTGATAAAAAAAACAACACCAAGAACAGACATGTCATCTTGAAAGGCAATTTAAAAATGGAAATAGAATAGAGACCAACAGGCTGAATAAGTGTACAGTATGCTAACGTTACATGACACACCGGAATGTTAACTGCTGACATATATATTAAGATTTTGTTCAGCACTTCTCAGACATCAGTGAAGTTGGCCCCCCATGAGACGCAAATGTAAATAAAAATGATGTAAATCGTTTGTGCGACGTTTGTGTTTGTTTGTGCTGTTATCGTTTTTAAGATACCGTATTGGCCCGAATATAAGACGGTGTTTTTTGCATTGAAATAAGACTGAAAAAGAGGAAGTCGTCTTATATTCGCGATCTAGAAATTATACCCATTCACGACGCTAGATGGCGCCAGATATCATTGAAGCGATGTTCTGTCATGAGAGATCTCAGCTACTCTCCCCATTCACAACGCTAGATGGCGCCAGATATCATTAAAGCGACGTTCTGTCATGACAGATCTTAGCTACTCTGAAGTTTAACCAGTTTGCATTATTTTATTGCAGTGTTTTTCCTTATTCAGATTTGTTTCAAGACTACATTTACAGTTAGACTTCACTTTGATGGGTAATGCAGTAATTGCAATTTTTTTGTTTTTATCACAATGTATTAGTTTATTTACATTTAAAAAAAAACAGACACCATTCATTTACGAATGTGATTGCACTTTAGTTTACATATTTAAATGTTCAGATATTAAGATTTGAATGAGGCAAAATAACATGCTTTTTCTCTCAAATATATTGTTATAGTCTTTTATTTCGGATGTACTGTAATTATTTTCTGCATAAAAAAATAATTTGGTGTTCGAAAAATCTTTTTTACAACTTGAGTCTTGAAAAAGAGGGGGTCGTCTTATAATCAGGGCCATCTTATATTCGGGCCAATACGGTAGTTCTTTAAAGAAAATGTATGAGTTATAATAATTTGATATTAAAACTCCTCTTAATCTTTTCGTTTTAATAAGATTTGTAAAATTATTTTAACTAATAGGTCGCCATGGTTGTTGACGTCGCAGGGCGGTGACGTCACATGGGTACGCTGCCGGACTTCCACAGTGTCAACTACATTACCATGTCATCGGTTCTGCCCTTTGAACCCGAGTGGAACATTAGTGAGAAGGATATCATTATATATAATATAATATATTTATAGTCATTTGTTTCGGATGTACTGTAATCATTTTCTGCATAAAAAAATAATTTGGTGTTCAAAAAATATTTTTTTTACAACTTGAGTCTTGAAAAAGAGGGGGTCGTCTTATAATCAGGGCCGTCTTATATTTGGGCCAATACGGTATATACAATTCTTTCAGTGGTCAATCCAACTCCTGCGGCTGATGGAGCTTACCAACTCTCTCAATAACAGAGGGCTGTCCTAACAACTAGCACAAACGTAGCACAAACAAATGACACCCCTTCAAGTCTATTTTGCAGTATCTCATATCACCACTTGAAATTAATATCTCAAGCCCCCCATTTACTGCAAAATGGACTTGAAGGGGGGTCATTTGTTTGTGCTACGTTTGTGCTAGTTGTTGGGACACCCCTCTGTTATAGAGAGATTTGGTACACTCCGTCAATCGCGACAGAGGGGCTGCAATTGACGTCTTCATTCAAAATTAATATCTCAATATCTATAAAACGACAGCAGAACAAACAATTTTTTTACAACACAAACGTAGCATAAAAAATGGCACCATTTCAGGTCTATTTTGCAATAAATGGGGGGCTGCGTGACGTAATCACTCGAAATTAATATTTCAATATCTCAAAAACTTTTACAGCAGAAACGAAGCAGTTTTAGCCATTTTTAATCAAAATGGGCGGGCTGGTTGACCTCAGATTGACCAATAAAAGAGTTGTTAATATCATTAAAATGATAGCAGCACAAACAAAACTTTTTACAGCACAAACATAGCACAAACGATTGACGTAAAATTTATATAAATTTGCGTCTGATGGGGGGGCCAACTTCACGGAGGTCCTTCTCAGTTGTTTTTATAAATTAGCGCCAATGTTGAAACACAGGCCTAAAAAAATAACATGTGAATGATATAATAATGTGTTAATAATTTCAAACATAATCCTGACCCATCAGGATTAGTGATGAGTAGGAGTGGGAACCTCTTGATACCTCACGATACGATACGATTTGGGATACAAAGCTCACAATGACGATGATCTGACGATATGTCGATAAAACGTTTATCGATACATTGGTCAGGAAATCATTCTAGGATATTCTACAAACAACTAATAAACAGAAAAACAAGCTTCTGCTGTGAATTGGAATGAATTTATCACTCGTAGACGTCCAATCCGTTTGAAGTGGGAGGGATGGCAGCGAATGAACGAATGTTTATTCGCTGCCATCCCTCCCACTTCAAACAGATTGAACGTCTATGGCCATCAGTGGCAGCCAATGCCAGGCAATGAGGTATTTTTGGGCCATTTAAGGTCATTTACCTGTTGATTTTCAGTTACTTCCTGTTGATTTTGGGGTATTTTATGGGTCACTTCCTGTTTATTTCGAGTTACAGAACAGGACGTAACCCAAATGAATAGGCAGTGACTCAAACTCAACAGGAAATGACCTGTAAATGCCCTAAAATGAACAGTAAGTGACAGAATGACTGTGAATGCTCTGGTTCTGAATGAACGAACGTTCCCAGTCTACTAAATGGATTGGGTTTCGAGCACCGTCAGTGGCAGCCTTATAGTTAACTGAGACACTATTGACACGATGTTGGTTCCTTTTTTTGTTTTTTTTTTAAAACATTGACACCTTTTTAAAACGATATCTCGATCCTTGGTAGGTGCATATAACCTTTTGGGATACAAAGTTTCACGATATATCACCATTTCGATATTTTGTCACACCCGTTGTGATGAGACAGCATGGAGTAGGATGCTAACATACTCACACTCGCAAGTGACTCACACAAATACTGGGTTCTAGACTTCTACACCACATGGCTGATTTAGGCACACTTCACCCCTCCCAATCACTTATCTCTCAGACCCCCCCCCCCCCTTCCTTGGTTATCATGCCCCCCACATGATGTCAACCGGAAATACAACTAGCTAACGATAGCTCCAACATATTCACAGGTAGTTAGAGTAGGCAATTAAAGTATTTCTTGTTGTTGTTTGTGCTATTTCTGTCTCTCTCTCCCTCTTTTCCTTTGTTCCCCTATAACCCCTTCATGTTCGCTGCTTTCTCCCAATAAACGAGGTACGTTGAATGATCACAATGAACGTATGTCATAAACACTCGCAAGGGATTCACACAAATACTGGGTTCTAGACCACATGGCTGATTAAGGTACACTTCACCCCTCCCAATCACTTATCTCTCAGACCCCCCCTCCCTTTTGCTTGGTTATCAGGCCCATTGAATGATCCCAATGAATGTATGTCATACTCCCATGTGATACATTAAAACTGTTCAGATCAATCGGACACTCTGATCTCCATTCACCGTGTCAAGCAGCTGAACAGGAGAGGTTAAAAATGAAAAGAAAAATTATTTCACACATAAGTCACTCCAGTGAATAAATCGCACCCCAAACCAAACTATAAAAAAAAAAAAAATCTGCGATTTATAGTCTGAAAAATTAGGGCTGCAGCTATCGATTATTTTGGTAGTCAACTAATCGAAGAACCATTAGTTCGAATAATCGAGTAATCGGATAAAGAACATGAAAAATTATATTACCTGAGCTGAGCCTCAAACGGTATAAAAAAAATAAATGATCTATGTACAACAAAATAACAATTGGCTAACTTACATAGCAAAGGTCCGCTAGTTTAAATGCTACAAAATGCTAACTTTTTTTTACAATGCTCTTAACAAATGGTTCAGACACATATTCCCACAAAAATAGACTAAATATACTATAAACTAAATTACTAATGCATTAAAAAAAACATTAGCTCAAAGAAAAATTTTGCTTACGTTGGTCTTAACAGGGAGCACCTGTATTCAGCCATGTGAAATTAGGCAAACTAGAAGGCAGTGTATCCACCCAAATCCATTAAACAAAATGCAAACACTTTCAAAATAAACCATTACAAAGTCGCTTTAATTAAACGAATACTTGAAGCAGCAACATTTCGTATCTTTTTTTCTTTAATCGAATACTCGAGTTAATCGATTAATCGTTGCAGCACTACCAAAAATACAGTCCTGCAAATTATATCTCCCAGCCTACGCATGTGGAGTATCTTCAGTCCCAAAATCAGAATGCCTTTTGAGGTCAAAGGTAGTGACAGGATTAGGCATTGTGTAGGTTATCTCCTTAAGTAACCTCTTTAAAAATAGTTTACTCTAGGTCAAGTTATAACGACAATCTAGTAGAGTCCAAATGTATAGTTACGCTTTAAATAAAGTCAGGATTAGGATGACCTGTGTTTACAAGAAGGATTTAGGATCAATGCTTAGCCCCAGAGAGGTTTACTATATTTTAGTTTCACACACCATTGTTGCGTGTGTAAATACTGATTGAATATGCCTTGAATATGTCGACATTCACAAAGTAGCCTATGTTCTCCGTGATCCATCGCAACTGCAAAGTGTTGCGATATTTTGCTAAGAGAGTGTTTCGCAGAGGATTAGCACAGATTAGCATTAGCTCGTTCATTTAAACTGAATACACATACTGTACAGAAGCCAAAGCTGTCAATAGGCATGTTTGGCTGTATAAAATGGTGAGATGTCTTCCTAGAAACTCAAGTAAACCCATCAAAATATTCATAATCATGAGTGTAATACAAGTCATTTTCACTTGCACACAACTGTTTCTGGAGACTAGGGGAGTATTGGTTTGAGTGGGAGAGTTCAATGTAAGAAACACAAATAACTGAGATAAAAGACACTGAGCTTCTTGTTACTAACGATCAAAGTTGAGGAGAAACAGAAACCCCCACTGCTTTTCTAATAAGAATGCATATGTTCCATCTGTAACAAGTATGTCTGCTTATGATCCATATCACAATTCTCGTGCTACTCAACTGAAGCCAAGTAGGAGAGAAAAGCAAATATCTTTAAGATAGGCATTGAAATTAGTCGTAATTGGAGACCATTTAAACCCATAATAGCTTATTTGTTTCCACAGCAGGAGGTTTAGGGTCGGAGAAGCAGTTTGATTAGAAGTGGGGATGAGTTAGCTATAAAACTACTGAGCTGAACCCTGGTGAGACTGGAGTAGTAGTGTGTGCCACTCGCTGTGTTCAAGCAGCGTGCAAACAAATGGCGTGAGTAGTATGAATGTTCAAAGAAGCAGGAAGAAGAATCAAGAAAAAAGCTAGATAGCTACAGTGTATATGCACAGTAGGTGTGTATGTTTGAAAACAGATGTTAAGACACAAATCAGAGAAGTAAACATACCCTCAATAATGTGCTATGCTGAGATATTAGCATGATGTCATGCTAATTTTTGTGCAGTTTTTTTTTTTATTTTTAATTTCTGTATTTATGTTTTGCTTGGTTTTTGTGAAATATGTTCAACATATAAAGAGCTTCCCCGAGGGTTTTTTTGAAGGTGTGGTGGTGGCAGGCTGCAACAGAGTCGGACAGCCCCAACATGTGCCGTGGCAAAATTGCTTCATATTATGAATAATGAGGAGGTTGTTGTTGTTTTTTTTAGAACCATAACAAAGATCTATTTGAAATATTTTGGTTAGCTAGGCTAATGAAATATTTCGGAACGTGACTGTCTACATTTACGATGGAATATTAGGGCCAAATAATAAAAAAATAAAAGGACTACGAGATTAAAGTCGTACTATTGCTACGTAAAAAAAAGTCACATTTTTTACGTAGGAGTACTGTATCTGTAAGCCGCTACGCACTTTACATACATGTACCTTAGCTGGGAGATACGACAAAGCATTAGTACCGTATTTTTCGGACTACAAGTCACACCTGAGTATAAGTCGCACCAGCCATAAAATGGCCAACGAAGAGAAAAAAAACATATAAGTCGCACCGGAGTATAAGTCGCATTTTTGGGGGAAATTTACTTGATAAAATCCCAAACATAGAACAGATATGTCATATTGAAAGGCAAATTAATATAAAAATTAGGGCTGTCAAACGATTAAAATTTTTAATCAAGTTAATTACAGCTTAAAAATTAATTAATCGTAATTAATCGCAATTAATCGCAATTCAAACCATCTATAAAATATGTCATATTTTTCTGTAAATTATTGTTGGAATGGAAAGATAAGACACAAGATGGATATATACATTCAACATACGGTACATAAGGAATATTTGTTTATTATAACAATAAATCAACTAGATGGCATTAACATTATTAACATTCTGTTAAAGCGATCCATGGATAGAAAGACTTGTAGATCTTAAAAGAAAAATGTTGGTACAAGTTAGAGAAATTTTATATTAAAACCCCTCTTAATGTTTTCGTTTTAATAAAATTTGTAAAATTTTCAATCAAAAAAATAAACTAGTAGCCCACCATTGTTGATGTCAATAATTACTTACACAATGCTCATGGATGCTGAAGCCTATAAAATCAGTCGCACCCAAGCGCCAGCAGAGGGCGGCAAAACTCCATAAAACACAACAAGTGAGCGTTTCACTGTGTACTGTCATTTAAATCTCTCTGAGCGGGGCATCTGCGTTAATTGCGTCAAATATTTTAACGTGATTAATTTAAAAAATTAATTAACGCCCGTTAACGCGATAATTTTGACAGCCCTAATAAAAATACAATGGAGAACAACATGCTGAATAAGTGTACAGTGTACAGTGCATGAACAACGAAATGCGAACATACCGTCCTCACCAGGACGCTATGGCTCGGTCCTGGCTATACAGCGAGCTAAACTCCCAAATGACGATGCTGGACGTCCGTATAATTTGCTGAATCAATTTCGTCCACGATACCAAACAGGTTCGCATCAACGTAAATAAATGATAATTAGGTGGCATTACTATTTCAGACGACTTCTGGCAAACTGTGCGTCAATAATCAGCTATATATAGTCATTTAGACGTATTGTTAAATTATACAAATTATAAATCGGAATGCATTTTTAACTCTGGTGGCTTTTATTTTGGTGTGGCAGTGCGCCACAATTGTTTCATATGTAGGGGAAACCCGGATATGTACAACATCAGTCAGCATATTGCAAATCACAGCAAGCACTAGAAAAAAATGGGGCTTGGCATGACTTATGTTACAAAAACCAATGCATTATGCCGTGCATAAAACATTTGTAGGACTTCCAGAGCCAAATACAAAACAAGCCACAGGATTCGCTAAAAAAAATGTCATTGGCACAAAGTCACTGTTCCACTGAGCGGGATAATAGAAAGAAGCACAGGGGTGTGCACCACTTAAAATGGGGAAGAAAAATGTTGAGGAGCCGATAGTGGATTTGCAATGTAGCAAAATAGGCAGATGGTGCAGAAGTGATGAAATTTGGACACACATGCAAACAGTATAATGCGGTTGCCCCTAAGCACATCATGAATTCTTTTGCTTACCATAATCAAGGGTATCTGTTCATTTGTTTTTTTTAACTGTTAAAAGTGTTATCACTCGACTTTGTTATCACTTCCTTGTGCAAAAGGCCGAAAGCAAGCTCGACATGGAGGGCACCCAGACTTCAAATTTAAATTGCTTTCACACTTTGATCTGTTTTAATCTCACCCTTTCACTTCGACCCTCCTCGGTCAGTTGTGAACGTAGTAATCAAATGTGGGCACAGACAAAATCAATTTGTCCAACACCAAGCAAAAGAAAATGTGCTAAGAATCTATCACACATGGATCAGATCCAAACTATAGTTCTAATCCTGAGCATGTCAGTACTGAGATAGCAGGTAGCCAACATGATGTTTGGTTTGGTTAGAAGTCAGAACGACTATATACGAAAATTGTCCGATAGTGGCCTCTAATATCGGCCGATCATTTTTAAAATGATATCAGAAAATCTACATCGGTTTTTGTAGATTTTGTAGGTCTAATTAGTTTTCAAAAGTTTCAGCACTTTCTGCTGACTTAATCATATGTCAACGCAAGCTCATTGCGAATAAAGAGCCAAATTGACAAGCTAACATCTGCAACTAATTTACTGTAGCAGTTCTTGCCATCTCACCACGTTGTTTGTGCCTTATACAAGCATCGCTTGTGGGTCATATTCTGCCTTTGTTTTATATTCATGAGCCTTGTGTATTGCATTTGTGGTAAAATGTGGTTACATTATAGAGAAAGACCGATTATCGGCTGGGTGGATTATTGGCACGATATTATGAAATTTGACATATATCGGTATCTGCCTTTTTTTTAAATCCGACCGGCGCATATGAAAAAAAAAATCAATTTAAAACTGGGCAATTTCGGCTCAGATGCAGCCGCACCTCTCTCTCTGCCTGCTGTCTTCTGCACTGGTATTCATCCTGTTCTCTGATTGGTTAAATGGTAATGTAAAATGGAGTTAGAATTGTATTGTGCCTTTCCACCTTTTTAAGGTGGATAAAAAGTGCTTAACACTATATATTCATCTACCTACTGGTGATGCAGCACCAGGAGCAACGTGGGGTTTAGTATTTTTGCTCAACGATACTTAGACGAGGTAATCAGGGTGGAGAATTGAACCTCGGGGTTTGGGGAACGACTGCTCTACCACTGAACCACGCCATCCCCTATTATCAGCTATTATTTTCTATTTGTGTGATTCAATAAACATGCAGGCATTTCAATGAATTATTCAAATTTTTTACACATTTACTGCAATTGAATTAAAAATCGGTTATCTGCCCCTCTAACTACAACTAATAATCGGTATCAGTCCTGAAAAACCCATATCAGTCGATCTCTATTACGTGATTTCATTGCTTGAAAGCTGTACTATCAGTTGCTATTCAAATTGATATGTCGTGTATATTTTGCTTCATTTGTGACCTTATTTCATATTATTGACACAATGTTTTGTTGTTTTTATTTTTACAAAAAAGTATGAGTGCTCTTTTGTCAAGAGAAAGATGACCACAGTAAAGCCAATTGAACTTTACTCCAGCGCCTGACTTCACTTTAGAGCCTGACCGGTTCGCTATCTGTCGATCTGAGTACCCACACACACATTGAGGACAGAATAAGTGCCTGATTGGCTCTTTGCACTTGTTCCAAAAAAATGATTTTGTACTATTTTGATTTTAACAATACACAGTGGTGCAATATAGGCACTTTTTCCTTAACTTCAGTTGAAGTTGTACTCTTATTTTTCATCGAATGTTTATTTGGAAAACCTCAAAGTTATCACATTTATCATTATTAAAGCATCGAGTGGGGCATCACAATACAATTAGGCATCATGTTAAGTCCACGACCGCATTCAGTGATACTTCGTTTTTCGCGGTTAATGGGGACCAGAACCTGCCGCGATAAGTGAAAAACCGCAAAGTAGCGCCCCCCCACCACACTATCAAAAAATTGTGTGTGTTCAGTGTATTTTTTTCAGATTTAGCATTGGAATGAGATAACTTTTCCCCCCAAATTACAATTAAAAAAACACTTTTAGGTGTATATATACAGTATACGTTTTAATGAATGGTTTATAAACACTTTAAATGTAATAATTATAATACGTTTTAAACATGGTACTGTCCCTCCGAAGTATTTCTTTTAAACAAGAATAAAGTAGAAAAATGCTTGTCTTTATTAAATGCTTCATTGAGTGAGTCCACTCAAATCCTGTTCATTTTGCGTTTGCTGTCCTTCTCACTAATGTTCCACTCGGGTTCAAATTGGAAGGCCAGAACCGATGACATGCTAATGTAGTTGACACTGTGGAAGTCCGGCAGCGTACCCATGTGACGTCACCGCCCTGCAACGTCAACAACCATGGCGACCTATTAGTTAAAATAATTTTACAAATCTTATTAAAACAAAAAGATTAAGAGGAGTTTTAATATGAAATTATTATAACGCATACATTTTCTTTAAAGAACTACCGTATTGGCCCGAATATAAGATGGCCCTCATTATAAGACGACCCCCTCTTTTTCAAGACTCAAGTTTGAAAAAAGACTTTTTGAACACCAAATTAATTTTTATACAGAAAATAATTACATTACATCTGAAACAAATGATTATAAAAATATATTTGAGAGAAAAAGCATGTCATTTTGCCTCATTCAAATCTTAATATCTGAACATTTAAATATGTAAACTAAAGTGCAATCACATTCAAATGAATGGCTTCTGGTTTTTGAAATGTAAATAAACCAATCTATTGTGATAAAACAACAAAATTTAATTAACTGCATTAACCATCAAAGTGAAGTCTAACTAACTGTAGTCTTGAAACAAATCTGAATAAGGAAAAACATTGCAACAAAATAATGCAAATTGGTTAAACTAGAAGCTGAGATCTATCATGACAGAACATCGCTTCAATGATACCTGGCGCCATCTAGCGTCATGAATGGGTATAACGCCTAGACCGCATATATAAGACGACCCCACTTTTTCAGTCTTATTTCAATGCAAAAAACACGGTCTTATATTTGGGCCAATACTGTATATGTCTTTCTATCCGTGGTACCCTTTAAAAAGTAATTAACATAAAACCCGAGTTAAAATTCAGAACTACTATGTACATAAGGGGTTAATGCCCTTTCGCACCAACTTGTTGATGAGTGTTCTAAATGGTTGTTTTGATGTCAGTTCTCTGTTCAGTGGAGTTCAGCGGGTATAAAGCTCAACCTCTCATAGCTGTTGTCATGTTAATCTTCTTAATACTATAAACTAATAGTGCCTGAATGAAGAGCTCTTCTGCAGGTTGCCGCCAAGTAGTGCACGCCATCGCACATCATTTGCTTCAAGATACAATTAATCAAGAAACTATTCATTCAAATAGAACAGAAGCCGGGTAGGGTACAGCGAATCTATTTTTTTAGAAGCTTTAGAGAACTGCAAAGGTGGTGGTGATGAAGAGGGTTTTTGGAAACCGTTTCACCTGAATGAAATACCACACCTGTCCCTTTCAAAAGTATTCTCCAATTGCAGTCTTTTATTTCAAATACCATATTTTTTGCACTATAAGGCGCACTTGACTATAAGCCGCCACGCACCAAATTTGACACAAAAATGCCATTTGTTCATACATAAGCCGCACTGTACTACAAGCCGCAGCTGTCCTCAGTGTTTTATGGGACATTTACACTAAAATATATCAACAGGTAACACTTTATTTGACAGTGCCATCATAAGACCAAATGAACCACCATTTGCAGCCAAATGGTTCAAAGCTTCATTGCTTCAAGAAGCTTGACTTGGCTATCACTGTTCTCTTGGGATAGTCACCCTCTGCTGCCACCTGCTGTCAACACTGTTGTCGTCCAGCATGACTCCTAGCATGCACTGCAGCGATACAGATGTACATAACAAATCAGAATTCATGTTCTGTGTTAATTATTTCTTCAGTTACTGTTCTAGTTTTTTTCAGTAATTGGTAGTAATGGAATTTGGTAACACTTTATTTGACAGTAGCACCATTAGACTGTCATAAGACTATCATAATTATGACATGACATGACACTAGGGCTGCAGCTATCGATTATTTTAGTAGTCGATTAATCGATAAACCATTAGTTCGAATAATCGAGTAATCGGATAAGGAACATGAAAAATTAAATTACCTGAGCTGAGCCTCAAATGGTATAAAAAAATAAATAAATGAGGATCTCTGTACAACAAAAGAACAATTGGCTAACTTACATCGCACAAGTCCGCTAGTTTAAATGCTATAAATGCTAACTTTTTTACAATGCTCTTAACAAATGGTTCAAACACACATTTTCCCACAAAAATAGGCAAAATATACCTATGAACTAAATTACGAATGCGTTATTAAAAAAAAAAAAAAAATTTGCTCAAACAAAATTTAGCTTATGTTAGTCTTAACAGGGAGCACCTGGATTAAGTCATGTACACTGAGACATACTAGAAGGGAGTGTATCCACTCAAATCAATAAAACTAAATGCAAACACTTTCAAAATAAACCATTACAACGTCAATTTAACTAAACGAATACTCGAAACAGCAAAATTTAATTTGAATTTTTTTTTTTTTTTCTAATCGAATACTCGAGTTAATCGTTTAATCGTTGCAGCATTACATGACACTGCCATGAGCTTTAATGAATGCTTATGACAGAGGGCATTTTATGTCATGCGGCAAATTATCTCCTTTTGAATGGATGTAAAAGAAGTAATGGAGTTTGTGACATATTTTGCCAGATGACACTAAAAGACATCTGTCATAAGCATTCAATAATGCCCATGATAATATCATGTCAAAATTATGACGGTCTTATAGCAGTCTGATGACGCTGCTGTCAAATAAAAGTATTAAAAGTAGGGTTGTTCCGATCATGTTTTTTTGCTCCCGAGCCGATCCCGATCGTTTTAGTTTGAGTATCTGCCGATCCCGATATTTCCCGATCCGATGGCTTTTTTTTGCTCCCGATTCAATTCTAATCATTCCCGATAATTTTTCCCGATCATATACATTTTGGCAATGCATTAAGGAAAAAAATGAATAAAAATCGGACGAATATATACATTCAACAATACAGTACATAAGTACTGTATTTGTTTATTATGACAATAAATCCTCAAGATGGCATTTACATTATTAACATTCTTTCTGTGAGAGGGATCCACGGATAGAAAGACTTGTAATTCTTAAAGGATAAATGTGACTTTGTATATTGTGACTAAATATTGCCATCTAGTGTATTTGTTGAGCTTTCAGTAAATGATACTGTAGCCATGCCCCAATGCATGATGGGAAGTGGAACCATGACTGTGCGTAGTGCAACCAATTTATATATCTTCTCTGCGTTGAGAAATAACTTAAGGTGTGAAGAAAAAGATCAATTGCTACCTTGCTTCCCCACATTGCTTCCCATGATATTTTTAATCATAGCGAGAGGGATTGTAAGGCTTTAGCCAATTCAAAAAAGGCTCCAAAGGCTGTCAAAATTCACTCTACTCATTTTACGCTGCCTTTTATCTCTCTATATAGGTAAAACAGCGCCATTACGGATTGAGTGTGACAATGCGTGAGTGGGTCGTGCAGCGCATGCTTTAATTGCGTTAAATATTTTAACGTAACACATTTATTTAAAAAAAATTAATTACCGCCGTTATCGGGATAAATGTGATAACCCTACCTTAAGCCTAAACTAAAGGCTCTGGATGAGTGTAACATATTATGTTTGTAACGTTAAATACAATTAGAAAACGATTTAATTAAAAAATATATATATGAAAAAAAGGCATGGCCGATATTTTCTGCCGATTCCGATACTTTGAAAATGACGTGATCGGACCTGATCGATCGGGACATCTCTAATTAAAAGTATTATTAACCCAAATAAATCAACAAATAAGCCGCATTGAACTATTATTAGCCGCAGGATTCAATATGAGGGAAAAAAAGTAGCGGCTTATAGTCCGAAAATTACGGTAAATAGAAAAGGATCTTTGAGAAAAACACAAACCCTCATCCGAAACTTATTGATGGGCAACTTCCAATTGACTAGCCTAAGCCACACAGCCATTGGAATTAATGTTGAACCAAGTGGAACATGGAAGGATAGGTTGAATTTTATTTTAGCATGTCATAACTGTAATTGTCATACATTATTCCACGAATGTACTGCATGCAAAGCAGAGTCTAATAGCTTTCGAAGGTTGAATTAAAACATGGGTGGAGAGGAGGAAAGGGAATTGCACGGGGCTCCAGCTGTTGATTAGACAAGCGACTAGCAACTTACTTCAGGCAGCAAAAAAACGCCACACCCTCTTAACTACACACATAGACAAGGGAAACGCATGCACGCAAAGTCAATTAATATGAACATGTGTCTTCGGGGAATTATATTTCAATTAGCTTTCGCTACTTCCAGGCTTTTTTTTTCACAGTGCCGCAACCAATGCAGATAGCGATGCGTGCAAGTGCAATGAATCCCACTTTTCAATTAGTATTATGCCATAACTCCATTTTAATAATGTGCCGGCAATTAAGTGCTAAATCCCTATTTTGAAATATATTAAAATGGATATATTACTTGACTAGGGGTACCATATGGAAAGCGTGCAAAAATCACAAATGCAGCTATGTTTAGAAGCGCTTTCAAATGTATATACGCATACGTGGAGAACATGATCCATGCATAGATGGATGATTCTCATTTCAGGGATTACTTTGCTAGAATTACAGCTGTGATTAGTAAAGATGAATATTGGCGTCGTGAGAGTGGGAGGGGCTGGGAATCGTGGATTATGTGTGGATTTGGCTTCATTTCCTGTTAAGACACTAAATGAATGCCCCCTTCAACAATTTAGACAATGAAGCAATGAAAGAAAAGCTGTGCCTGTATTCATAGTACGAGGCTTTTGAAATTTAGTGGAAAAAAACCCTGTATTTTTCCATTTCCTCTTAGGTTAGCAGCAGGGGTGTGAATCTCCGGGTACCTTACGATATGACACGATTTGCGATACAAAGCTGACGATAACGATGATTTCATCAAATCATTTTAAGTTATTCTACAAAACAACCAATAAACCGAAAAACAAGCCCCTTTCACACATACCTGAACACCGTTTAAATCCCAGGATTTAAACGGGTAGCCCTTATGTGTGAAAGTAATTTTCAGGGTCGATTGACACTGACATTAAGCGGACAATTACCGGGTCGCATCCTAGTATAATGTTTGGGATTTACCCGGAATACGGCATGTCGAAAAGCAGCCGTTAAATTCCCAAGTCACAGCGCGAAGGCTGATGACGTAAATATCATGGCGGGCCGATCATTATTTCCTCTTTCTTCGCAGTAGGACGAAAGGCGGGAAGCAAAATGGAAGAAAGATGAAAAGAAGAAAGGCTTTGTAGAAAAACTCAATTAACTCGAGCAATTCGATTCGGGAAAAAAAGCTTCAAATCAAATTTTGCAGCTTCAAGTATTCGTTTAATTAGAGTGGCATTGTAATGGTTTGTTTTGAATTTTTTGCATCTAGTTTTATTGAATGGGTGGATATAGTGCCCTCTAGTGTCAACAGTAAATATGACATAACTCATTTAACATGGCTGAATCCAGCTGTTCCTTGTTAAGACCAACATAAGGTAAGTTTTTGTTTGCGCTAATGTATTTTTTTTAATGCATTAATAATTTAGTTTATAGGTATATTTAGCCGTTATTTTGTGGGAAAATGTGTTTGAACCATTTTTTAAGAGCATTGTCAAAAAAAAAGTTAGTAAAGTTAGCATTTTGTGATAGCATTTAAGCTAGCGGACTTTTGCTATGTAATTTAGCCAATTGTTTTTTTGTACTTAGATCCTCATTTATTTAATTTGTTATACCGTTTGGCGCTCAGCTCAGGTATTTAATTTTTTTATGTTACTTATCTGATTACTATTTAGCAGTTTTTTTTTGTTTTTGGTTTTGGGTTTTTTTTTTTGGTTTTTGGGGGAATATGTGTTTGAACGGTTTGTTAAGAGCATTGCAAAACAACATTAGCATTTGATAGCATTTAAGCCAGAGGACTTTTGTTATGCAAGTTAGCCAATTATTTTGTTGTTGTACTTAGATCCTCTTTTTTTTTTTTTTTTTTTTTTAATGCCGTTTGAGGCTAAGCTCCGGTATTTTACATTTATTTTTAAATGAAAGTGCAATTCTGAATAGTTTTAAGAAAAACTCAAGAATTTTGCTCTTTTGAAAGTGCAATCTTAGCAAGCCTTTGTTTTACAGCCCCGAAAATTGATTCTGCAAAGCAATATTGTTCCAAATGCAATTACTCGATTATTCGAACAAAATAGTTGATAGATTAATCGATTACTAAAATAATCGATAGTCGCAGCAGTACTACACAGAATAGAATAGAATACCTTTATTGTAGGCCTGCATCTATCGATTATTTTAGCAGTCAATTAATCGATTAACTAGTTATTTCGAATAATCGAGTAAACGGATAAGGAACATAAAAAATACCTGACCTCAAATGGTATAAAAATAAATAAATAAATGAGGATATATGTACAAAAAAAGAACAATTGGCTCACTCACATAGCAAAAGTCCGCTAGCTTAAAGGCTATAAAATGGCAACTTTTTTTTTTACAATGCTCTTAACAAATAGTTCAAACACATATTCCCACAAAAAATGGCTAAATATACCTTTAAACTAAATTACAAATGCATTAAAAAAACATTACCTCAATCAAAAACTTAGTTTATGTTGGTCTTAACAGGGAGCAGCTGGATTCAGCCATGTGAAATGAGGCAGACTAGAAGGAAAGTGTATCCACCCAAATTAATAAAACTAAATGCAAACACTTTCAAAACAAACCATTAAATAAACGAATACTCGAAGCAGCAAAATTTAATTCGAATATTTTTTTTCTAATTGAATACTCGAGTTAATCGAATAATCGTTTTAGCACTACTTTATTGTCATTACTCAAAGTGTCATGAGATTCAAAGTTGCCCCATTGAGTGATCACCTTTTTGATATATTATCACCCCCCTGATCAGCATCTGGAATTGCCTATGTATGAACTCTTCAATGACTAAAAAGATGTGGACAGAACAGTCGTACCACAGTCCATAACGTGAGAAATTGTAATTCCAAACAAGAGTGCATTTGTCTTCCCTTCCTCTGGCTGCTGTGTCTACAACCAGCAGAGGCATAAATGTGCAGGTGCATTTATGCGCATACAGTACACATAACATAAGGCGCTTGCCGTCTCTGCACAGCAATATGGGCAGTCTTCGCTTTGGCTGAATTCATTTCTGTCAGGAGCGGACACAGAGTCCCCAAACAATATCGGCGACGGGCGGGAAACAGAGGGAATCGGAGCCACGTTGTGACCGTTATCTTTATCGCGGCTCAAGAAAATGATTATTGTGACACGTACGAGCAAGTCTCTCGGCTGTGGTCCGCGGGGATTTGTATGAAAAGGAACTGTCAGATGAAAGGGCACATAACATGAAAAGAACATTATCAAGGATACGGCTTGTTAAGAAGGAGCCTGATACATGAACCTGAAGAGCACCATAGGTTCAACTGCACGCTACATCAAACCACTTCATTTGTTTGCTCATTTGCAAGAGAGTTGTGTGAGTGGGTGTTAGGGGGGGTGGGAAAAAAATACTGAATCCACATGGGAGTGCTAGGACTCCAGAAAACTGAGATTAGCAACATATTAATCTTTGAAAACTCAACGCTAATAGGGACATCACAAAAAATATATCCTTTGTGGTTTTATTTTTTGTTATAGGGAAGCTTTTTTTGGAAGGACCTTACATGATTTCCTGTTTACAAAGTATTTTGCAAGAATAGAATCCCCATGCGACAGCGAATTGGAAGCAAAAGTCAAATGTATATTAAAGTAAAGATGAATCACATCCAAATTAGCTAGCGCCTCGGTTTACATAAGAGGATTGTTTACTACAACATAAACAATCCCAGCTCCCTATTGATAGTCTTCTTTGGGCTGAAAACTCACTGCCTCATTATCTGCTGCTCTCACGTTAACTAAAGAATATGAAGCAGAGTTGCACTGCCAATTTGGAAATGAATTACGCCACAATATATTTCAGAGAAAGATGTTTTCTTTTTTTTCTCTCTCTTCTTCCCCTTGGTGAATTTCAATCTGGAATAACATGTACTGTATTTGCAGCCTGGGAAGCATTTGTACACAAAATAAGCAATGTCTCATCAGTATGATTTAGTGTTATACAATTCACCAGACTTAAATGATTTGCTGAAAAAATGTAGCATGCTGTTTGAGTGTAAGCCCAACAACCTAATTGGATGTTTGATGACTTGCATGCTTCTATTGTACTGCGATTAACATAACCAGCCATGACAGTGCATCATTGCCATCATACCACCAATTACTCTAGCGTTTTGGATTTCCAGGAAATACTTGCCAAGAAGTGCTGAATCCATCAGTATCAGAATTCAGTGAACACACACACGGATCAAAACTGAACAAAAAGAAAAGAAAACGGAACATGCAAATCTTCTTCACAAAGAAGATGTTTTGAACATAGTATTTAGAAAAATTCATATCAGGCGAGTATTTAAAACAATACCTCAGTGAATTTAGCTGGGTGTGTCGTTGGTAATATGGAGGCCTGGGTTCTTGTAAAATTAATAATAATAATATATTGGATTTGTGCCGCAACGATTAATTGATTTACTTGAGTAATTCGATGAGAAAACAGATTCTAATTAAATTTTGCTGCTTTGAGTATTCGTTTAATTAAAGTGACGTCGTAATTAGGGTTGTTCTGATTATGTTATTTTGCTCCCAATCCGATCCCGATCGTCATAGTTTGAGTATCTGCCGATCCCGATATTTCCCAATCCGATTGCTTTTTTTTTTTGCTCCCGATTCAATTCCAATCATTCCCGATAATTTTTCCCGATCATATACATTTTGGCAATGCATTAAGAAAAAAATGAATAAAACTCGGACGAATATATACATTCAACATACAGTACATAAGTACTGTATTTGTTTATTATGACAATAAATCCTCAAGATGGCATTTACATTATTAACATTCTTTCTGTGAGAGGGATCCACGGATAGAAAGACTTGTAATTCTTAAAGGATAAATGTGACTTTGTATATTGTGACTAAATATTGCCATTTAGTGTATTTGTTGAGCTTTCAGTAAATGATACTGTAGCCATTTAACTGTTCTGCCCAAATGCATGATGGGAAGTGCAACCATGACTGTGCGTAGTGGCACCAATTGATGTATCTTCTCTGCGTTGGGAAATAACATAGGGTGTTAAGAAAACGATCAATTACTACCTTTCTTCCCCACATTGCTTCTCACGATATTTCTAATTGTTGAGAGAGAGATTGTAAGGCTTTAGCCAATTAAAAAAAGGCTCCAAAGACTGCCAAATTTCACTCTACTCATTTTACGCTGCCTTTTAGCTCTATATACGGGTAAAACGGCGTCTTTGTAGATTGAATGCGACAATGCGTGAGTGGGTCGTGCAGCGCATGCGTTAATTGCGTTAAACGTGATTAATTTAAAAAAGAATTAATAACCACCGTTAACGCGATAAATTTGATAGCCCTACTTTAAGCCAAAACTAAAGACTCTGGATGAGTGTAAGACATTCTGTCTGTAACGTTAAATACAATTAGAAAACGATTTAATTAAAAAATATATATATTAAAAAAAGGCATGTCCAATATTTTTTTGCCGATTGCAATACTTTGAAAATGACGTGATCGGACCCGAGCCGATCGATCGGGACATCTTTAGTCGTAATGGTTTATTTTGAAGTGTTTGCATTTAGTTTTATTGATTTGGGTGGATACACTGCCCTCTAGTGGCGACCCTGAATATGACATGACTCATTTAACATGGCTGAATCCAGCTGCTCCCTGTTAAGACCAAAATAAGCTACAGTAATTTTTTCATTGACACGGCCGCGTTGTGTTGAAGAAACGTTGCGGCGATCCGTTGCCGACCATTACTGTACTTGACGTCACCATTTTGTTTCGGTAATACTTCACTCTGATCGGCTGAATGATTTCGTCTGTGTTAAATTCTGCTTTTTTCACTCTTCATAAAGCACAGAATTTAGTTTCTTGAACTCATTTGAGTCAACGTTTATTGCAGCTCCGTCAACTATATCTTACCCTCGGGAAACTCAAACCCAAATAACAATAGTTCCCATTGTTACTATCGTGTCGACAGCGATGAGCGCTCTTGGATTTCCGACTTACGTTCTCACTTTCATTTTACCGTATCAATCCATGGAGGAAACATTTATTCATCATGATGAAACGAGCAAGTTATACAGCAGCCTTTAAAAAGGAAAGTCACATCTGTTTTGTTTTCTCCCAGATTCTGTTAAGTTGGAGAAGTTGTCAAATCATATTATTACCGTAAATATTTTCAGTTTATGGTAATGTTTTGAACCAATATGCTATGCTTGTGCTGTGTTTCACCAGTCAGTAAAATGACATTTCTGTATCTGTACACAAGCTCTGTTTTCTTGTATTCTTCTATTTATTGGAGCTAAAATTAGGGTGCGCGTTATAAACGGGTACAATAATTTTCCCTAGATTTTACAAGTACATTTGGGGTGCGCATTATACACTGGTGCGCCTTATATTCGGGAAATTACGGTATGTTTTGGTTTGAGCTAATTTTTTTAATGCATTCCTACTTTAGTTTATAGGTATTTTTAGCCGCTATGTACAGTAAGTTAGCCAATTTTCTTTTTTCGTACTTAGATCCTCATTTTTTTTTTTTATACCGTTTGAGGCTCAGCTCAGGTATTTCAATTTTTGACGTTCCTTATTCGATTATTGTATTATTCTAATTAAATTTTGCTGCTTCGAGTATTCGTTTAATTAAAGTGGCGTTCTAATGGTTTGTTTTGAAAGTGTTTGCATTTAGTTTTATTGATTTGAGTGGATACACTGCCCTCGTGGCGACCGTGAATATGACATACCTCATTTCACATAGCTGAATCCAGCTACTCCCTGTTAAGACCAACATAAGCTATGTTTTTGTTTGAGCTAATTTTTTTAATGCATTCCGACTTTAGTTTATGGGGGTTTTTTTGCCGTTTTTCGTGGGAATATGTGTTTGAACCTTCTGGTAAGAGAACTGTCAAAAAATAAAAACAAAAAAGTTAGCCTTTTATAGCATTAACCTGGCAGACTTTTGCTATGTACAGTAAGTTAGCCAATTGTTATGCAGTTTGAGGCTCAGCTCAGGTATTTTAATTTTTTATGTTCCTTATTCGATTACTCGATTATTCGAACTAACTAGTTTATCGATTAATGGCCTACCAAAAATAATCAATAGCTACTGCCCTAACTGGATTTATATAGTGCTTTTTGGACACTCAAAAGCCCTTTTCAGACATACACTGAACTCTGGTTAAGTCCCGGTATTTAAACGGGTAGCCCTTTTGTCTGAAAGCAATTTCCCGGGTCAACTGAAACGGAGATGACACAGACATTAACCGGGTCGTGTCCTCGTGTAATATCCAGGACTTAACCGGGTAGCGTAATATGTGAAAGCAGCCAGTTAAATCCCAGGTCACAGTGCAAAGGCTCATATCACGGGACTACAGCACAAGTTGGTGTTCACTACATCATTTCCTCTTTCTTCACAGAAAGAAAATGTTGTTGCTTTCCAATTTATAATCTATCGCTTGTATGCATTTCCTTGAGCATGTAATGGAAACAAAGACCACAGCGATTAGTCGATTTATCGCTTGTATGCATTTCCTTGAGCATGTAATAGAAACAAAGACCACAGCGATTAGTCAGAGTGCACCTGTTGCATGTTCGACGTCTATCTTTGGAAATGTGGGTTGCTTAGCTGCCGCACAAATCTGACGTAATGTCCGGGTTATAAAATCCCGTCCCCCGCCCTCCAGAGCACAGACAGCACTAAATCTTGAACACCGAACAAGTCTGAAAGTGTCCAACCGAGGTACAGTGCTGCTCGAAAGTTTGTGAACCCCACAGCGATGGTCAGATTTTTTGTAAAAAAAAACTAAAATAACCTTATTAAATGTTAAGTTATACCCAAATCCACAATACTGACATTCCAAATAATGGACTGAAACAAAAGAAATAGTTATATTGTCATTCTTTATTTAACAAAAGTGGTTGATTTAAGAAAAACTCAGATATCATGTGTGCAAAAGTATGTGAACCCCTTCAGTTAATAGGATATTGCGCCTCCTTTTGCAGAGATTACCTCAACCAAACGGTTTCTGTAGTGACTAATCAGCCTCTCACATCTACTTTGGGGGATTTTTGCCCATTCTTCCTTGCAGAACGCAGTCAGTTGAGAGAGGTTTGATGGGCGTCTGGCATGAACTGCTCGCTTCAGGTCCCGCCACAGCATTTCAATGGGATTTAGGTCAGGACTTTGACTGGGCCAGTCCAGAACACGAATCTTCTTCTTTTTCAGCCATTCCTTGGTTGTATTGCTGGAATGCTTTGGATCATTATCATGTTGCATGATCCACCTTCTGCCAAGCTTTAACTTCAAAACAGATGGCGTCAGGTTATGTTCTAGGATTTGACAATATTCCTCAGAATTCATGATTCCCTGGACTATGTGGAGTTGTCCAGGTCCTGAGGATGAAAAGCAAGCCCAGATCTTGACATTCCCACCTCCATGCTTCACTGTTGGGAGAAGGTTCTTTTGGTGGTATGCAGTGTTGACTTTTCGCCAGACATGGCGGTTTTGGTTGTGACCAAACAGTTCAATTTTGCACCTACATCAGTTGATGAAAACTCTTTTTAATTTAGTCTCGACAACACAACTGTTAAAAAAACAAAAAAAAAACTACTGAATTGATTGATTAGGAAATCAGGTTGAAATAATAGAAAATTCCAAAATGTTGAGGGGGTTCACAAACTTTTGAGCAGCACTGTAATTACTGGTACATCTCGCCATGTCTGAAAGCCATGACACGGGTAAATCCTGCATCACAATACACTGAATTTAGCGGGATATTAGTCTGAAAAGGGCTAAAATGCTTTACATTGCATTATTTTCTTTTTCACTCTGCACTCAATGTTGGTAAGCTATAATGTTAGCTACAGCTGTCCTGGGGCAATCTGACAGAAGCGAGGCAGCCAATTTGCACCATCGGCCCTTCTGACCACCATCAACCACTCATTTTCACACTACTTTCTGGTGAAGTGTCTTGCCCAAGGATACAATGGCAATAGGCACAACTGCAGGAGCAGGAGTCAAACCCTCAATTCTTAAATCAGTGGACGACCCAGTCTGCCCGGCGTTGTAATTTACAGGCTGAAATAGTTAACTTTTATGCAGATGCTGAGGAATTCTACAGATAAGTCGGAGACTACAAATGACTGAATGGATAAGCCATACACTCAGTATATGCAGTCTTCTACTCAGTACATTCGGGCGAATATTTGAAGAATTATTCACCAATCACAAGCGTATCTGTAGCGCATACTCATGAGAAATGTGGGTCGACTGTAAATACAGGCACTAGAAAAGGATGAATGCCAATTTCTTGGCAATCCAGATTGGAATTATTGGGCACGAGTAGAGGTATGCAGTGCCACGCTAATGTAGGAAACAAATTAGCCAAGTGACCCTCAGCTTTAAAAGAACTATTTAAATTGTTGGTCGGTTTTGGTTTGTGGTCCAGGAAACCAAAGCTAGGATAAACTCATCAACTCACTAGAGAGAATGAACCGTAGGTGTGAAATTGCCCGTTGTGTTTCAGGAACAGCTCTGCACCCCCGTACCTCTACGCTGCCAGAACGGCTTGTAGCTTCTGAATCCTACCACAATCCCCTCCAGCCACTTCCTCCTCTCTGTTTCAACTTTTTTAACACCTGGAGTAACAAAAAGCCAGGCTTTGATCAGGGGAAATCCGTTGGCAGAGCAGCAGCGAATCCACAGAGGGCCTCTGTGCATGTATGTCGGCCTGTGTGCGTGCAAGCGCGAGCCGTAGTGGTCCGGCGCTGCTCCACAGAGGATTCCAAGCTTTGAGGCTTTATGGCATCAACACAAGGTACAGAGCACCTCGTACAGGCTACCTGTCAGAGCACAGCCATGAAAATGGATGCAGAAGTGGGAGGAAGACTGTGGCACATGAGGAAGAAACAGAGTTGTTTCTCCCATGTAATCAGTGGCTCTGCAAACACAAACGCACACACAAGGCCGCTTGTTATCAGAAGCTTTCCCACGCTGCCTCGCCACAAAGCTCCAACACCAGGACTGGCGGATGAGAACGAGGGAGGAATGGACGAAGGCGCGGAGGGATAGAGGGTCAGCCTTCAGCAGCTTAGATTCACTGAGGGGATAAACACATGCCTCAGCGGGAGCTCGTAGGCCGGCTAGCGAGATCAGAGTTCGGAACAGACGGACGAGAGAGCCAAGGAGTGAGGCGGCGGCACAGGAGATAAACTAAGAATCCAAAACAACGCAGAAAGTGCAGTAGTTGCACTCTTATCATCAGGAGATTGCACATAACTCCTCCACAGCTCGGCTTCCATATTGTTCTGACATCAGCTTCTCTTCCTTCGTTGCTCTCCACCCAGGGATCTTGTGTAAGAGGCCTATTTGCATAAGAAGCGCTTTTTCTCTTGCTCAGAGACGAAAGCTTTAACAACCTCCATTTGAAAATACACATTTACATCATCGCCTGACCAGGTTACAGGTCTAGCCGTCGTGTACAGCAGTGAATTTGTATGGAACTTCAGCAATATCGACTCCATTCAGGAGGCTGACCTACCTGCTGTGTGCGACCTACACAATAATAGGGGAAATGCACTAGGAAATGACAGTTCAAATCAAGCAGCCTAGCATTATACTCTTCAGGGTTGCCGAGACTGTGTGACACATTCGTGTGTACATGCACGCGTGTCTTATATGAACGCACATACTGTGTGTGGAAAAGTATGAAAAGGCACGCGTACATATATTGTATTTGGGCATAATACAGAATAATAAAATAATGTTAGAAGAGGTTGATTCTTGAAACACACACTTAAAGAGCATACGACACCAGAAAAAAAGTCTTAAATGGCATTATTATGTGAATTAGAATCATATTTTGAGACGATTCGACCATATACAACAATTTAGCAAAGCACAGATGACGAGAAATTAGTCTTTTAATCTGCCGGTTAGCCACGCCTACAATTATAGGGCTTTAGCGTCCCCAACAGGTGGATGACGTCAGCGGTAGACTAGGCTCATTGGTTTTACTATTCAGCCCATTGATGGGGAATTGTTCAGAACGAGGAAAACGAGACGAAGAGAGCTGCAAAATGTCATTGTTTCAGTCTCTCTACTCCCAATATTTTTACAGGATATTCTTTTTATCCAAGTATTTTCCCCAATAGCTATATAAATGGCTTGAGAAGGACCAGTCAGCCCGTCGAGGGGGAACTATTCACAATGAGGAAAACGCGACGAAGAGAGCGGCAAAATGTCATTGTTTCTGTCTCTTTACTTCAATATTTTTACAGGATATTCTTTTTACCCAAGTACTTTCCCCAATTGCTAAATAAATGGCATGGTCATGACAAATAACTTGTGCTAAATGGAATATAAAATAATAAAAATCCATTTATTCAAGACGACATGGCAAAATTACTCCATAATGGTCAAAACAGTCGACTTTACCTTTACTGTCACACCTGCCGAACGATATTTTATGACACCTAAATCGGACATATGTCATTTCCCTTCCCCGGCTTCGGAGAATGTAAACAGACCAGAAGGAGTGACAGCTAGCCGACATGCTAACCCGAACCGAGGGATGTTTCAAAGTCTTCAAAGTGGAAAATCACACATAACTAGCCTGGATTATTTGACATGACGACCCGGTTGTCGAGTTTCTTTGCGGATCGGCAAACCGCCCGGCGGAGAGCAATTTACAGTTCGTTCCCTGGAGGAGGGTGGCTGGAATTGTTGTGTAGCTAACGTGCTAATAGCTAACTGCTAATGAGCGTGAGGATAGCTTTTTACATGCCTATCAATGATCAAACGTAAGTAGTCCTTTATTTAAAGGAATTTTATAGTGTTTACTTTGTAATCACTGTATTCGTATTTGACATAATACAAAACAAGATGTTTACTCACTTCCTTGTAAGTCCAATGGTCCCACAGTAAATATCCACGGTGAATGGGAACCTTTTGAAACTCCAAAAAGGCGCATACGCCTAACCCGCATACAGAATGATTTTTCTGCAGCCGTTTGGCTGGCTTGATGCAAAAAATAAAAGTATTAATCCGCAAAATCAGCTGAATCCTTCGTCCTCATACACAACAGTACACTGTAGCGTGAAGAGGACGTCTTCTACCGTACACGTCACAGCGCCCTCCTCCTCAATGCGAGACCGAAGCCGGAAGTCACTCATTTTCCTGGCGCGGGATTCAAAAAACTAAATAAATATAGCGATCGCTTCCACACACATCCAAGCGGTCCATATCATTCAGGAGCATAAAATACCGCGTGTATTATGAAATAAACATGCTTTTTCGTGTCACAAGCACTTTAAGCGGTATTATGTGCAACCTATTGCATGAGAGCCATACACTGTCCACAAACCCTCAAGAGCTGGCCGAATGGCTACTGTAGTGCTTCTCAATTATTTTGTTACGCCAGGAAGACGTAAACGTTCCGCGCCCCCCACAACTCTCTGCCACCACTGTAAATATTGTATATGGCGGAAAACACAGACAAAATTGAAAAAGCAGTTTCTGCTCTTGCACTCCTCTTTAAAAGAAACGGCTGTATTAAGCTAAAACAACTGTTGTGTTTGATAGAACAATATGTCTATATGCTGCCATAGCAGATTCATGGCGCATGAAGCCCCCGAACTATTTTTAATTTGTCCGTTTTACCCTGAAAACCCCCGTTTACAGACGTCGCGCAACCGCTTTTGTTTCAACCCAGCCATAAAACGAAGGTAATTAACTATACTTAGTATTCAAAATGTCTGTCGTTTTTAGCTTAGAACCATTTATTGATGTCTCATATTTCGTTTTTTAAAAAAAAATGACTTTAAAAAATTATTCACTCGCATATTTTAAACTTTTAAACAAATTATGTCACAATGAAAAAAATGGCGTCTGTAAAAAAGTCACGGATATCTACCTCATAACTATCGCTTAATTGTATTTTTTCCTGTTACTGTCGCATTTTCTCCGATATGTTAGATGATAAATAATCGATCCAAACAAAAAAAGTTGAAAAAAAAACGTTTAAAAGGGTAAATATATGAAAAAGAACATCTCGACCACTCCTTGATGTCTGCGATTTCTGCATCGCGACCCTTATTGTATTCCCATGTTTCACCTATAAAATCTCAAAATAATCCAGCTGTGACAATTCACAGCTGTGTCTTGACACTTAGTGATACATGCTACATGGAGTTTTTGGATTGCAACAAAGTAAGTACGCGATAATATCTCGTTAAAGTCATGGCGTCTGTAATTCTGTTCTCGCATGCTCTCACCTCCAGATAAGGTTTTGCTGTTTAAAAAACATAAATTAAAAAAAAAATGCCCTACTGTTCAAATTTTTTCTTCCCTAAGAAAATTGAGATTTTAAGCTTTCCAATGATGTATCACACATGCATATTGGACAATTTTGAAAGTTGGCTAAATTGGGGGTCTCACAGCGGAACACCTGAGTGTTTTCCGCCATATAGAATTCACATTATTATAAGTACAACTCTGCATAACATTGTGTTCCTTTTAAAATTAAAGAAAAACGTAATATAGATCAACTTACAATAAAGTGTAAAAAAAAACAAAAAAAAAACACATCCATTCTGTAAAAATACACTAAAGATACATTTTTTGACCGTTTGATGCTGAAAAATCAAATTTAATAAAATCAATAAATAATAACAACTTCAAATTGATTAGCAACATTAACTCATTAGGACAATATGTCGAACAATTAGACCGAAAAAAAATAAATATAATACAACAAAAGGACAGTGTCATTGGACAGAGGGACAGTATTACTTTTTGCTGCAGGCAGTATCAGCTCCTTTGCTATGGCGGGCGCTTGCGACGTCAAGACCTGCGTCGGTCGCTGTGGTAACCACGTCCCATCCGCGCACGAACCAAAACCGCCCAAGACCGGCAACAGAGGGATGGTCCCGAAACAACACACAGTCACACCTTCGGCCCGGCCCTCCTACACCACGGACTTAAAAAACACTGGCCACTGAGATAACACAGATTTGCTGCTCAGAAACGTTTTCTATGTAGCCTTGCTTTGGATTCCGCATTGTTCCCTCCGTCCTCTGTTTTTGCCTTGTTTTTGACCATTGTCGACGAATAAATTGTCAACCTGTTTTCGGTGAGTCTTCTTCGAACTTTTGAAACATGAAGTCAGTACAAAGGGTTAAAATAAGAAGAACGCGCGGAATTTCCGCCTTCCCGGTTGGCACGCTCCCGCGTGCGGCTTGGCCGGGGGGGGGGGGGGGGGGGGCAATTCCAACAGCACTGAGCAGCTTGGTATGCCACCTTATATGATGCTGACAGTGCTCGCTGGTTTACTGATGTAACACTAACAAAGCGGGAGGATTGTTGGCAATATTTGGCACTTGCTGAAAAAAAAAAAAAAATTCCTGCTGTCCCCTGCGAAACGAAACGGTCTGATCTTTCCTCGTCTCCCACTGTACTAAAACTCAAAGCCAAAAGCTAAATGCTGCATATGCTTCGTCATATTTCCTTGTCTAAGCTTTTCATATCTCTAGACCTCTTTGCTGTGTGCTCTTGTTTTGTTCAAAAATACTGCGCACACGCTAAAAATGAGAGTAGCACTGCCACCTACTGAGTGGATGTGCCATTACACTTTATTCTAGTATGACAAAAATGTGTTCCCCAAGGTCGCATGCGCCACCCCCAGCATCGCTCTGCGCCCCCCTGGGGGGGCCCGCCCCACTATTTGAGAAGTACTGCCCCCCCCCCCCCCATTTGAGAAGTACTGGGCTACTGTAAGAACAAATGTTAAAATATTTAACTGACACAATCAAATTGAATTTTAAAAAAAATCTAAGGCACGCCACCAAACAAACAAACAATGTCAAAATGTGGAATTAAAGCAACACTAGGTAACTATTCAACCTTTATAAAAAAATTTCATAACATTTGTGATGATAAATAGACTGACAACTAGTTGAATGGCACCTTTTTAATATCTTGAGGGGATCTGTATCACTTACACCGGCACTAATTAACTTTGAGGAGGGTGGCAGGAACCCTGCCACACATAAAAACTACAAATGTGCTGAATACCTTACGGCATATGTGCCTTCACCCTTCCTATTCATTATAAATGCAAATGTTGAAATCTGCAAAGGTGGCAGAGCAACTAAAGAGACAATAAGTGTTCTCTGAGGAGGAAAAAAATGGATAAAACGACAATCAAGAATAAAAATTGGCCGGGCTTTCACTCACTGGCACACGATTGCTAACCATCAATCCGCTATTGTTTAGCCACAACTGGATTCATTACCTTATTAGTATTCATTCTTCACACAGCTGCTGGAAACAGAAATATCGTTTAATTCATCTGCAGGCGACCAGTAGACGAAAGTGTTTACCAAACTAGTCTTAAACTAGTCGAAACTAGTCTAGTCGAAACTAGTCGCTACAATCAACCAAAACTGAGAAGTTATCAAGTGATGCTTTAAATGGTAAAATAATGATAGCCTTCTCAGAATTTACTCCCAAATGTACTTACTTATTCAAACATAAAGCTGATACGCTTGCATTCAAGCCTTGGCACATGTATGAATATCAACAGTTAGAGTTGTCCGATATTATACGGTAGCTGAGAAATATCGGCCGATAAAAGCATTTTAAAATGATATCGGATAACGTCGACAACGGTTTTGGGGTGATATGCATGTTGCCTTCAGACTGAATGAAGAAGCCTTCTGCCTTTGTACAAGGGATGGTCACATCTTAGCACAGCAGTTATGCTTATTGACCATTAAATGTCTCCAACTAAGATGTTTGGGATTTGTTATGTGAGCATTCTCATTATCAAAGGAAACCTTGGACTTAAAGACTTGTAGGCTCTAATAAGCCACAATTGTTCCTTTTTTACTAAAATATGTTATCAGAATCATGAATCATTGATTTAAAAATCTATAATATTTAGTACATGTTTTGACCTGCGTAGGGCGCCATGTTTTATGCACGCAATGGACGCTCGGGTGATAACTTAATCTGTCACTCACGAGACGAACACTACGGTCTTTTGCAATTCCTTTCGCGCGGCGAGACGTCAAACACATGCGCAGATCGGTTAAAAGCGGCGAGGACTTACTATCTGTTTTTATTGAGTCTTTTATCACCTTTTCATTGCATCAAAATACTTTTTGCATGCGTTTCCCTCTCATACTTTGTTTTATTGTTTTCTCGTGGTAGCTTTAAAGCTGATTGTTGATCTGTTGATCACGGTCACATAGCATATTTAAACCACCGTTATTTGATATTATTATGTTTAAATGTTTTCTTAAGGCATCTTTAGTATGTTCTGTCTGTATGCATCGAAACAAAACAAGCTGAAAGCTCATGGTAGTACTTTAAGTGTCAAACTCGCCTCTTGTATGACGTTTCTCCGGTGTAGCACATTTTGGGAGGAACACAGTTTTTTTCCTACTGTCGTCTCATCACGTATTTCCTGTTCAGTTTGCTTTTGCTGCTCATTTTGTGAAATATCGACAGTTGTGTCATGCTCATTAATGTTCCTCTTGGGTTCAAATTGAAAGGGTTGAACAGATGACTACACACACAGTCCATGACTTCGTCCTGCCCCTGTCTCGTCTCATCCCGTCTTTCCTGTTCATTTTGCTTTTGCTGCTCGTTTTATGTAATATCGACAGTACTGTCATGCTCATTAATGTTCCTCTTGGGTTCAAATTGAAAGGGTTGAACAGATGACAAGGTTAAGTCGCTACACATACAACAATGGCAACCTACTAGTTAAACTAATTTTACAAATTGTTTAAAAACGAAAAAATCAAGAGGGGTTTAATATCAAATTATTTCAACTCATAATGAAGTTTATCTTTTAAGAAGTACAAGTCTTTCTATCCGTTGATCCCTTTAAAGCATCCAGGGGGGCATCACAATACAATTAGCCATAAAATGTCAAGTCCACAACCGCATATATTGGTTTGATATCGTTATTGGAGTTTTTGGAGTTGGACAATTACGATTAAAAAGTCATTGTCGGACAACTCTAATTTCACGCAGAGGTTTTAATTTACCTTACACCAACTAAATAGCATTTAAATGTCCTGTCTCTCACAAGATATAGTTGCACCAATACACGATAAAGCATATGTTTTTGTTTTGTTTTTTATGCTTTTTTTTAAAACAAATTCTTTAAACTCATTGTACATAAACTAGAATATGTGAACACCTGTCTCGTCCGGCCCACCCATCATTTTTGTCTTTTCAGTCACTGCAATGTTACCAACCATAACTAACAGTTTACCAGGCTTCTTCTATTTCTTCATTTTTGTATTTGCCATGTGTTGATATACCATGCAGCATCATGCTGCCTCTCACAGGTGAGTCTTGGTATCCGGTTTTAAGTTTAAGACTTGTCACTGCTCCTATGCTTACATCACAGGCAAAAAAAAAAAAAAAAAATCATAATTTGTGGAACACCTCATATATCCAGCATCAATATGCATGTGCTCCACTATCGTTTTTCTTTAACCATGTGACCTTGACCTCCAACGTCTTTGTCTCTAAGTGTTCATGCAGGTCACGCAGTACATTAGGGTGGTGCACCTGTTTCTGCAACTCCTTTTCCACACAACTGGTGATGCGAAACAAAGAAAAAACTATATCCCTTGATCAAAAATGCATCAATACCATCGCAACAGTGACTCATCAGAAAGCTGCATGTCTACAAACACCCATGAGGTGGGCGGTGGGGGCTGCACGGATCACGTCGAGGTGTGTCCGCCTCCCTTGTTTCTCTTCCTGGGCACGCGTTCATGTTTTTATTGCCACTGCTGCGAGATGCTGAGGAAGAAGAACAGGTGCTTGATAAACACCTTACTAATTCCTTGGCACTACATCTATATGGAAAAGACCCCCAGGGACCCCCCTGCGTCACTTTCCAAATGTAAAGATGTACATAGACACACTACACAAACAGTGCATGACTTCGTCCTGCCCCTGTTGTTCACATGCAAGGTGCACTAGCCGTCTTTAAAACATACATCGACAAAAAAATAGAAAAATCTTACCTTTGAGAAGGATGCCGTAAACGGTATAGAGGGTAAAGATGGCATGACTGTTGAGATTCATCCTGTCTTCCTGTTGTCTTGTTCCTTGCGTTCGTACGCCTCGTAGCTCCTCAAACCGGACCCGCTGTGTTCCAGGTACACTTTTTTACCGAGTCCTTAGATTGAAAGGTGAAGTCGAGTGAGATTTATCAAGGACTCTTCCCCATAAAAAGCAGATTTTCTATGTAAAGTGTTGGTTTGTTTACAGAAGCTGTGGCACAGTGGTGAGTGAGGTTGAGTTGTGGAGACAGTAAGCCTTTACCGAGCGACGAGTGCTGCCCTTCGGTAAACTGAAGATGTACTGCCGTCTTGCCCCGCTCCCTGTGTGGAGCAAGAGTGAGGCGACCAAGTCCCGCCCACTTTTAGATTGAAGTGAACCTTAAGCCAATCAGGAGGAGGAAAATGAGAGCTGTGGGGGCGGGGCTCTGAGCATTATACACGCTGTAAAAAATGTCAGCTTTTCAGAGTTTTTCCAAGAGTTTACATGTTTTTTTTTAAAGACTGTAAAGCCAAGGGGAAAAAGGTCTTGTCAATTTGAATAGAACAGCAAGCTAAATTTGAATGATGAATAAATTTGTATGATAAAGAGGGTTGAAAGTGGCTAGAATTTCTTGCCGGAACTCCACAACGTGAAGGTCGCCACGGAGCCAGAAATTGTGTTTATTTATTTATTTTCATTTTTGGGGGGGTCACACCTCCTAAAACTACTGAAATGCAAAGAAAATTGTTTATTGTTTGTTTGCGCAGTTATTTCTATAACACATACAAAAACTGAAATTTCATTCAAAATTGTATTTTTTCGATGATTTGCAAAATAAAAGTTAACAAAAACAGCAATAACCCCAACCGCCATCTCCTAATTCTTATTTTCCCTCATTTCCTCACATACTAAATGCCAAATCTTAATTTTACCTACTTAAGAAAATAGGATGTATGTTAAAATTGAAGTTAATGTAAACATTTACTTTTGCTTTCTTTTTGTTAGTAATAAAGATATACCGTAATTTCCAGAATATAACGCGCACTTTTTTTTCCCAAGATCAACTTGTAAAATCATGGTGCGCATTATCGGGTACATGGATGGAGACAGAAATATATATATGTATATAAACAGATTTTTTTTTTTTTTTTTTTTTTTTTTTTTTTGACACGACAACGTTGTGTTGAAGAATTGTATGCGGCAATCCGTTGCCGACCATTACGGTACGTGACATCACCATTTTGTTTCGGTAATACTTCACTCTAATCAGCCGAATGATTTCGTCCGTGTTAAATTCTGCTTTTTTCACTATTCGTAAAGCACAGAATTTAGTTTCTTGAACTCATTTGAGTCAACGTTTATTGCAGCTCCGCAACTCGGACCATAACAAACGTAAGCACACAGACTTCCTGTATCCGTCAACTATATCCGTCCCTCGGGTAACGGTAACGGCGTTGCCAAGATGAGAAAAGTAATTAATTAGATTACTCACTACTGAAAAAAATAACACCGTTAGTAACGCGGTTATATTCTAACACTGCATGTGATACATTAAAACTGTTCAGACCAATAGGACACTCAGATTACCATTCTCTGTGTCAAGCAGCTGAAAAGGACGGGTTAAAAAAAAAAAAAAAAAAAACATTGCCCAAATTCTAATCTTCATTATACCTTTCGAAATGCTTTTTTCCTTGTAGATCCTGGTGGTCCGTCTAAACTCATTGGAGTCTCACAGAGGGATAGACTCCTATCGACAAACCAAGAAGAGGGTATGACATCATGTGAACTACTGCCACTGCTGTAGGATGCTTCACTTGCCAATTGGAAGGATTCAGTTGTAACAAAACTAACTAACCAACTGGACTAAAACATGTAAAGGAACAGAGGAACCTACACCTATTTCTTAAAGTGGTCCTCTAACTTAAAGACATGTAGGGTCTAATAAACCACAATTGTTCTCTTGTACTAAAATATGTTGTTAGAAACACATAAAATGTTCAATCAATGGTAATATTTTATAATATTTAGTCCATATTTTGACCGTTAGTTGGCGGCATGGTTTGCGGGCTCGCAGTTATGACGTAATTGGGATTTTTCCAAATGTGTAGCGTGGTCAACAATTGCTTATTGCTGCCTAAACTCGCGAAGTAAAATGCCACGATGTGCTGCTTTTGGATGCAATTTCCAGTCAAATGGAAACAAGGGCAGTGAAGTGAGTGGTCAAGGTGGAATTATTATTTTTACTCAATAAATGTGCATAAGTGGAAGCTTCTCCCCCTTTTTGGTCCCTGTATGCACTATCCTACCCACCACGCGTTACAACTGGCGCCCGAACATTTTTCCTGGATCCTCAGTCAAGTAAGGGATCCGTCTATTTTCTGTATCCGACGGTCCCACCGCATCTGCAATATTGGTTTCAGATCTGTCCATTTTTTTGATTCGTCGGTCCCACGGCGGCTTTTTAGATCAGTCTATTTTGTGGAATCGACGGCCCGATCGCGGCTGCGACATTGCCATGGTATCGGTCTAATTCCTGGATCTTCGAGTAAGTAAAAAACGCGGATTTGGATTAATATTGCTACCTTTTTTGTTGACTATTCTTCGTGGGAGTTTTCCCCAAATCATACTAAATAATTAAAGCACTATGGCACGCTACAGTGACGACAGTGACTCTGACGTGGACCTTACAACAATGTTGGAGTTCGTCAGGGCACGCGTGTTTGCGAACTGCTGAGCTCCCGAGTGAAGAGTGTCAAGGTGGAAATGTTATTTTTTGTGAATAAATGTGCATTAATGGAAGCTTCTCCACTTTTTGGTACTTTTATACACGTATCCTAGCTACCACGCATTACAATGTACAAGACATGGATGACACAAGGTGTGCTCTTTGGCCTGTAATGTATGTAAAGCACATGACAGCTCCGGATGTTAACAATCTACATAATTATATTGGGATAAGTTTGAAAACGCAATATGCTTACCTTGAATATCTGCTAATAAAACCGGACAGCATACACTCTCGCTCCCAACCGGAGTTCCCAACAGGACTCTCTCGCATCACCAGTTTTGCCCAACTTTTGTCGTATCAGGTATTTGCTGCACGCATTTTTCCCTAAAGCTCGTCTTGTGAACGACCGACATTGCTGTCCTGCTCTTACCTTTTCAGATCTGGTTCAAATAGGAAGGGTAGAACTGACGACATGTTGGGAAAGCTAACGAGTGACACGCTGGAATTTCGGCAACGGGACCGGTGACGTCACGCACTGCGACGTAACAAGAATGGCGACCTATCACTTAAAATAATTTTACAAACTTTATTAAAACAAAAACATTAAGAGGGGTTTTAATATCAAATTATTATAACTCATGCTAACATTTATCTTTTAAGAATTACTTGTCTTAAAGATCCCTTTAATGATATTCTTAGTATTATTTACAGTGCTCCAGTAGAATAAAACTCATATGCTTGGCGGATCACTACTAAATTGAATGCAGCACTTCAGTCCAATGCCTATAAAGGATTAAGAGTGACAACAAAGTGGCTTAAAAGATTTCCTGAGGTGAGGTTAGGCTCGGATTGGAGGGGACAATTTAATGTATGGGCGTACAGTTTGGGGGTGAAGGGTTATGGAGCAGAAGATCCCTTCAGAATAGCACAGTAAAGATTTACGTGAATGCTGCACCACGCAAAAAGTGAAAGAGCAGTGTGGGCACGAGATGAGCATTATTGAAAAGATATATTTAGGTCCAAACATTTGCAATGTGTATTTCCACCCACCATACATACTGAATGAAGCCTCTCTCTTTAATTGCATCATTAGCTTGACTTGGAGATGGCCTTGAACAGAACCCTATGCATTATTTATATAATTAGCTGTGCTCTTTTGAAGTGCCCCACAGACTGTACCGTCCATATGCTAACAACATCCCACTTTCATTCAATCACACTATTAAAGCTACTTGACAGACAGGGTCATAATTGTTTTTCTTTGACCTCGGGTGCACCCAATCACTGGTGTCAGAACAATTATAGAATGTTTTACTGCGTGACAGAGAACTAAGGTTTATTTAAAATTCTAATAATTATTATGGCAGATTTTTCCATATGTAAGACTTTGTTTCTAGCTTTGTCAATATATTAAGTATTTTGAATATTCCACTTCTACAGGGTGATTGAAAAGTAACTCCCTATTTCAAAATACTTATAATTAGGGATGTTCCTATCATGTTTTTTTTGCTCCCGATCCGATCCCGATCGTTTTAGTTTGAGTATCTGCTGATCCCGATATTTCCCGATCCGATTGCTTTTTTTTTTTTTTGCTCCCGATTCAATTCCAATCATTCCCGATAATTTTTCCCAATCATATACATTTTGGCAATGCATTAAGAAAAAAATGAATAAAACTCGGACGAATATATACATTCAACATACAGTACATAAGTACTGTATTTGTTTATTATGACAATAAATCCTCAAGATGGCATTTACATCATTAACATTCTTTCTGTGAGAGGGATCCACGGATAGAAAGACTTGTGACTTTGCATTTTGTGACTAAATATTGCCATCTAGTGTATTTGTTGAGCTTTCAGTAAATGATACTGTAGAAATCCCCAAATGCATGATGGGAAGTGGAACCATGACTGTGCGTAGTGCTACCAATTGATATATCTTCTCTGCGTTGGGAAATAACATAAGGTGTTAAGAAAAAGATCAAGTGCTATCTTGCTTCCCCACATTGTTTCCCATGATATTTCTAATCATAGGGAGAGGGATTGTAAGGCTTTAGCCAATTAAAAAATGGCTCCAAAGGCTGCCAAATTTCACTCTACTCATTTTACGCTGCCTTTTATCTCTCTATATAGGTAAAACGGCGCCATTACAGATTGAGCGCGACAATGCGTGAGTGGGTCGTGCAGCGCATGCATTAATTGCGTTAAATATTTAACGTGATATTTTTTAAAAAATTAATTACTGCCGTTATTAGGATAAATTTGATAACCCTACCTTAAGCCTAAACTAAAGACTCTGGGTAAGTGTAGCATATTATGTCTGTAACATTAAATACAATTAGAAAACGATTTAATTAAAAAATATATATATATATATCAAAAAAAGGCATGGCCGATATTTTTTTGCCGATTCCGATACTTTGAAAATGACGTGATCGGGACATCTCTACTTATAATTTATTGAAATACTGCAATATTTTTCTCAATTTTTTTTGTGTATGTTCTTTGATGTAGCGCAATTAAATCCATGTTCTAATTTTCTTTCCAGATCTGTTCGTTCGAGATTTCAGAGCCCTACAAAAATGGCTGGATGTCTGTCATTCAAGTGCAAAGAATGTGGGGAACCATTTAAAGAAGACATGCTTAAAGCAACACTAGGTAACTTTTCAGCCTTTATAAAATATTTTCAACACATTTGTGATGATATGTCGACTGACAACTCGTTGAATGACACCTCTTTTATATTTTGAGGGGTCTGTACCGCTTTTACCAGCATTAATTAACTTTGAGGAGGTTGGCAGGAACCCAGCCACACACACAAAAAAAAAAAAAAAACTACAAATGAGCTAATTGCTTCACGGCATTCGTCACTTCCCCCTTTCCCCATTCATTATAAAGACGGAAATCGATGCTAACAGTTTTGTGCAAATTCTGCAAAGATGGCAGAGCAACTAAAGAGACAAAAAGCTTTGTCTGAGGAGGAAAAAAAGGATAAAAGGACACTCAAGAATAAACATTGGCTCGGCTTTCACTCGCTGGCGTGACGTGCCCCCCCCCTCAACCGAACTAGTCGGCGCTGACGAGTTCGCCACACGAACCCACACAGTTGCTAACCGTCAATATGCTATTGTTTAGCCACAACTGAATTCATTATTGCAGTACTGTTCATCCTTCACACAGCCACTGGAAACAGAAATGTTGTTTAATCCATCTGCAGACGACCGGTAGATGAGGATTTTCCAACATTATGCGCTCAAGCGCTGGTCCTCATGGGAAACGCAGTCTTCCTTCCTTAAGGCAAAACACTGCCGCTTTGGGCGATGCTAACGCGTTTGTGCGAATTCTGCAAAGATGGCAGGGCAACAAAAGAGACAAAAAGTGTTGTCTGAGGAGGAAAAAAAAGAATAAAAAGGACACTCAAGAATAAACATTTGCCTTGCTTTCACTCGTTGGCGTGACACCCCCACCCCAACCAAACTCGTCAGCGTGGGTGGTGTGGAGGAGTTAGCCACACTAAACCACGCGGCTGCTAACCGTCATATGTTATTGTTTAGCCACAACTGGATTCATTACCTTATTAATTTTCATCCTTCACACAGCTGATGAAACAGAAATGTTGTTTAATCCATCTGCAGGCGACCATCATGATTTTACGACACTGTGTGGGTGTCGTCCTTATGGGAAACGCAGTCTTCCTAAAGACAAAACACTACACTAGGTGTCACTAAAATGAACCAAAACTGAAGAGTTACCAAATGTTGCTTTAAGTTGAGGCTAAGAGAATCAGGAATCATGAAAACTCAAAACCATTGGATCTGTGGCCGATACCTGAAGAAGCCGTCACGCTTCTACTTCAAGGGACCCGAGGATAGTGCAAGTTGATCAAGAAATATTTACCCGTAGCCCGAAAAAGCAATTTAAATGAGAACATAGATTTAATTGCCATATATCAAGGGACTAGATGTGTGTCGGAATAAGATTTTGACGGTATGATAACCTTAAGTATAAAATACCGCGGTTTCACGTTATAACAGTATTACAATTATTGCTCTAAAATGTGTTATTTTGAGATGTATGGGTTAAATAAAACAAAAAAAAAATACTGTTATCCATTGATCATGTTTTTTTTTAATTTTTCACAACATATTTGCAAATTGGCAGATGTTTACAATGGCGGATGTCTTTGCCAAAGTAGCCTAATGGTAGAGACGAAACTGGCTAGCCGTCTTGGCATGGCAACTAGCCACGTTATCTGCTTCGTTAACAAGCTTACCATCGCTAGACACACTAAACCAGCTTGAGTGAACTCTCGTAGATGGTGAGAAACGTTCATGACAGCGTTTACTTACCTTAATTTTTGTGTAAAATGACGGATAATGATCACGTAAATGTGAAAATCATGTTGAAGGTGTTGCCTGCACGTCAGCTGTCCTTCCTCCTCGGCCGTCTTGTTTCTTTTCGTTAGACAAAGTTCTCCCATACTAGTGACTTTGTCTATTTTTGAGCGGGGAAAAAGCTCGGGTGTATTGTCACTGACAGACACAGAACAGAGCAACAACTGGAAAGGGATAGGTGAGCACTGCCGTTCCAAGCAACGGACTTCTCGCTAATTTTTTGGGACCTCAAAAATAACCAATACCATAACTACGGTAAAATTTTAGTGGTTTTAAAACCGTGACATTTTCATGCCACGGTATACCTTAAAACCGGTAACCGGCACATGCCTACAAGGGACATACAGTACACAAAAAATTGAGAACAATATTCAACATTTGAATTTGTATTTTTTAAATAGGGAGTTACCTTTTAATCACCCTGTATACCGCAATCCAAGCAATGTACAGGTAGTCCCCGGGTTACAACGTACCCGACTTACGTGAGTTCGACTTTGCAACGCTGGAGTCTCGTCCACCATTTTGTTTCCAGTTGTTGTTTTTTTTTTTAGTCACGTAAACAGTACCTTATTTTAACTCACAGTACAGTGGTACCTCTACATACGAAATTAATTCGATCCAGGACCTTTTTTGTAAGTCGAAATGGTCGTATGTCGAGCAGGATTTTCAAATAAGAATACAGTCCCTGACAAAAGTCTTGTCACTTATCCATTTTGTAGAAACAATTGCTAATAACCTGACTTTTAATTATTCATTTGGTTTCAGAAATGGCTCATATGAAATCTAAGACCCTACCAAATGATGTTGAATGTACAAAAATATATTTGTTTCACTGAAAAAGATTTATCATTTAACGAAGACATAAAGGTCAATTTTTGGCAAGACAAAAGTTTTGTCGCCTACAGAAAGTAGTGTGAAAATGTACAGAAAATGTACTTGAAATACAAAAAATTGTCACGTAACATAAGCGAATTAAGTAGTGGTGCTGTGAGATCCAAATTTAATATTTTGTATGACTTCCATGGGCTTGAAGGACTGCGCCCATGCTGTTCGGCAAGAATTCATATAATTTATTGATGAAGTCATCAGGAACATCAAAGAAAGCAGTCTTGTATGCCTCCCAGAGTTCATCAACATTCTTGGGTTTCGTCTTCCATGCTTCCTCTTTCATCCTGTTCATGTCTTCTGACTGGGCTGGCCAGTCCTGGAGGATCTTGATTTTCTTTGCCTTGAGGAACTTTGAGGTAGAGATTGAAGTATGCGATGGAGCAACATCCTGCTGCAGAATTTGTCCCTTTTTATGGTTAGGAGTGTAAGAGGCAGCTAAGATTTGTTGATATTTCAGACTATTTATGTTGCCTTCAACCCTGCAGATCTCCCCCATACTGGATGTAACCCGAGACCATGATTTTGCCACCACCAAACTTAACTATTTTCTGAGTGAATCTCGGATCCATGCGGGCTCCAGTCGGTCTCCTGCAATATTTGCGGCGACTGTGGTGTACTTCAATGGAAGAGTCATCTGAAAAATCCACCTTTTGTCACTTTTCCAGCATCTATCCTTTTGACAGGTTGTGGTCCTTGGCAAATGTTTTTTTAATTGTCTGCACCCTGAGAGATAAATAGCCTGCAATATCAATAAATCTTAGCTGCCTCTTACATTCCTAACCATAAAAAGGGACAAATTCTGCGGCAGGATGGTGCTCCATCGTATATTTCAATATGTGACATGGTTAGTTCTGATAGGGATCGCTAACAGAATTGTTAGATAATATGCCAAATGCTTCCATGGTATTGAAACACTCCCTACACTTGTCGCTGCGACAGTGCAGTAAAGCTGCGTGTGCTAAATCTGTTGGCCCTCTGGGGGCCCCTGCTGGCTGGGGGGGGGGGGGGGGGTGGCCTAGGCAATTGCCTGGTTTGCCTAATGGGAAGTGACGCCTCTGGTCACTGCCTATTCGTTTGGGTGATTCCCAGGTCACTTCCTGTCCTGTAACTCAAAATAAACAGGAAGAGACCCATAAAATACCCCAATCAACAGGAAGTAACTGAAAATCAACAAGGAAAATTACCATATATGACCCAGAATTACCTGATTGCCTGGCATTGGCTGCCACTACCGGCCATAGATGTTCAATCCGTTTGAAGTGGGAGGGATGGCAGCGAATGAACATTCACGTTCATTCGCTGCCACCCTCCCAGTTCAAACGGATTGAACGTCTACAAGTGATAAACTCATTCCAATTCACAGCTTGTTTTTCTGTTTATTAGTTGTTTGTAGAATATCCTACAATGATTTCCTGACCAATGTATCGATAATTGTTGCATCGCCATATCGTCAGATCATCGTTATCGTGAGCTTTGTATCATATCTTGAGGTACCAAGAGGTTCCCAATCCCACAGAGGAGAAAGATTACAGCTCGCTGTCGAGCTAGGAATTAACTTCAAAGTCATGGCGAGGACAGTACAATGATGTATTACACATGTTTTTGAATAGTTATTTTAAGATTTAAGGGATACTTAGGGGTACTTAAAGGGTTAAATCGTGTATTTGGGTTAAGTTGCCAGAGTACGAACAGAACTCGTATTCAAATACACACTCAAATCAATCTTATTTTACTCGAATCAATCTATCAATTATTCTCCGCTAATCCAAGTACAAAAGACTTGTGTGGGTCCCGACTTCTTTCCCAAACTCCACCAGTTGCCACAAATATTTCACCATTCTAATGGGTGTTTCCGAAGAAGAAATTGTGCTTGGACTACAGATCTCTGAATTTGGGTCACTTAGCTTTCTTGGGGAGGGCCGTAGAACACCTTGTAATGGCTCATTTCACACCTTCTGAATTGGTGTGCACCTCACTTGGGCATAGCAATCAGACCTGCGGTTGGTCTCCAAAAAGTGTTTCAGGATAGAAGCCAATGTGTTGACTGATAGAAACAGCACATTGAGGTTTCCGCTTCACCAAGGATCGTTCTGGTGCTCCAGATGGCAAATAGACACCCTAAACAGACACGAAGTGAGAACTCCCCCAACACACACGCTCACAGGTTCAAGTAACCACCACCTGCTCCTGGCTAAGACCATTGCTCATTGGTGCTCCTAATGCGGGCTGACATGTTACCAAGCTGAGAGAACAGCCTACCATTCTTGAAAGGGACAAAGTAAGGCACCACATGAATCATTCCACCTTTTACACTCACCATTTCTCTCTTGCTTGTATGCATGTTCTCACTTAACGGATGTAAACACATAAACAGAGCAATGCAAAAAAATAACACAAACAGCCTCAACATAAATAAACAAGTCCTTCAAATAAACTGCAAAGACATTTGCCCTAATACATATGTATGCATTAAGAGTGTAACGGTATTTGTATTCTGTTCACGCTACTGGCGTCACGGTTCGGTGCATGCAGTCAGACGGCAAATACGTTTGAGTAAAAATAAAAAATCCATATTGGAGTTAGTCCTCCTCAAATCCAGGGGGCGGTAGAGGTGATGTGCCTCAACTGTGGGTCACCAACCCGTGGCTCTGTAGCCGCATGCGTCTCTTTAGAGCTGCCCTAGTGGCTCCCTGGAGCTTTTTCAAAAAGGTTAGAAAATGAAAAAAGATGGGGGTGGGCAATATATTTTTAATTTTAATATGTTTTCTGTAGGAGGGCAAACATGACACAAACACTCTTCTAATTCATTAATATTGTCATGAAACTTAAGTCGGCATCGTACAACAGAGTAGCCATGTGGCGCCTCATTCTCTATAGGACGCACTAAGGGAGAATAAACATTTACTGTATTTTCCGAACTATAAAGCGCATCGGAATATAAGGCGCACCTTCAATAAATAGCCTTGTTCTAAAACCGTTTTCATGTACAGGGCACACTGCAGTATAAGGTGCAGTAGTAGTAGTAGTAGTAGTAGTAATGGTTGGAATTGCGTTATGCATCCACAAGAAGGAGTTGAGCTAAATGGAATGACATGCCCTGAGTAACCAACATTCTTCCATATACAGTGGGGCAAATAAGTATTTAGTCAATCACTAATTGTAGAAAGTACACGTCCAGGCCCGTCTGCGGTTCGCTAGAGAGCATTTGGATGATCCAGAAGAGGACTAGGGAGAATGTGTTATGGCCTGGACGTGTACTTTCTTCAGCAGGGTGACACGTCTGGCAGTGCAGGATTTGAGTCCCTGGCGGCGCATTGTGTTACTGATATTAGCCTTTGTTACTGTGGTCCCAGCTCCTTGTAGGTCATTCACTAGGTCCCTCTGTGTGGTTCTGGGATTTTTGCTCACCGTTCTTGTTATCATTTTGACGCCAAGGGGTAAGGAGGGTGTTGAAAGTCTGTGTTGCCCAACGACAGCCCCAAAACATCACTGCTCTAGAGGAGATCTGCATGGAGGAATGGGGCGAAATACCAGCAACAGTGTGTGAAAAGCTTGTAAAGTTACAGAAAACGTTTGGCCTCCGTTATTGCCAACAAAGGGTACATAACAAAGTATTGAGAAGAACTTTTGGTATTGACAAAATACTTTATTTTCCACCATGATTTGCAAATAAATTCTTTAAAAATCAAACAATGTGATTTTCTTTTTTTTTTCCACATTCTCTCTCTCATGGTTGAGGTTTACCCATGTTGACAATTACAGGCCTCTCTAATATTTTCAAGTGGGAGAAATTGCACAATGAGTGGTTGACTAAATACTTAGTAGCCTTTGCTACTGTGGTCCCAGCTCTCTGTAGGTCATTCACTAGGTCCCCCCCGTGTGGTTCTGGGATTTTTGCTAAACGTTCTTGTTATCATTTTGACGCCACGGGGTGAGATCTTGCACGGAGCCCATGATCGAGGGAGCTTATCAGTGGTCTTGTATGTCTTCCATTTTATAATATGTGCTCCCACAGTTGATTTCTTTTCACAAATTGTTTTACCTATTGCAGATTCAGTCTTCCCTGCCTGGTGCAGGTCTACAATTTTGTCTATGGTGTCCTTCGACAGCTCTTTGGTCTTGGCCACAGTGGAGTTTGGAGTGTGACTGACTGAAGTTGTGGACAGGTGTCTTTTATACCGATAATGAGTTGAAACAGATGCCTATAATACAGGTAACGAGTGGAGCCTTGTTAGATCTCATGAGAATAAATTAGACCTCTTTGACAGCCAGAAATCTTGCTTGTTTGTAGGTGACCAAATACTTATTTTCCACTCTAACTTGGAAATAAATTCTTTAAAAATCAAACAATGTGATTTTCTGTTTTTTTTCCCACATTCTGTCTCTCATGGTTGAGGTTTACCTATGTTGACAATTACAGGCGAGAACTTGCACAATTGGTGGTTGACTAAATACTTATTTGCCCCACTGTATATATTTTGCACAAGTTTGACCGAAGAAAAACAGGGCAAAACCATTACATTGCTTGTTTCAACTGACAGGGCAAGACAAAAAAAATTGAGGTGACAAATGGTGTATAAATGTCGCCATACGAGATGAAAAGTACAGATTTTCACTGCAGTTCATGCAGGCTGTAGTTGTGGAAGACAAAAACAGAAGAATGTATTTATTTACACATTCAATGTCCGTATTACAATTCTTTCACACTTTGCATTGATGACATCTGGTCATGATACGAAGCTAAGAAGTTTGCAAAGTGACATCTGGGCAAATATTATTTGTTGCCAAAATTTCGCAGGCGAGTGAGTTTGGTGTGATCTCTTTTCGTGTGTGTGTGTGTTGCTCCTGACAAAGAAGCGCCGTCTGCATTGCCGATGAGTCAAACTGTGATCTGCAACTGTTGAAAAGCATGAAATGACTGATTTCAAACCACAGTGAGTGCATGGATAGTGCAGCTTATCGCACAGGTGTCGTTTAAGTCCAGCCATGCTCGTGTACCGGCGCGCATATAACCATCTCTTTGAGGGCCAGGGCAGGAAAAAAAGCGATATTCATTCCAGTCAGAATATGAGCAACAACAATGATTTTTTTTCTGCAAAGAAAAAGAAAAACAATGTTAAGAGAAGGATACGGCCAGTTGGCTGTAAAGGCTTTGCAGCTCAGCAGCCTAAAATGGATTTCTAGCTCCAGTTATGACACAGGGGGGCTTTTCATGCAGACACCTGCGTGTATGCACTCTCCCACTGCGTCTGTAGTATAAATGACCTTTCCCTCCAATTTTGGCAACCATTAAGTGCCACAGAGAGCAGCCGCACCGCAAGGAGAGGCTGTCCGCCAAACATGAACACGTCCAAAACGTAGCATCAGTCTGAACTAATGTGTCAGTTCATTTGAGTTGGTTTATTGACTCAAACTATGAGGACAATGACTGTACGGAATGGACTCTTTGAAATGTGAATGGCAACATTCCACAACCATTCAGAGGTGTAAGACACACCTACTAGATGTGTGCAATGTTACATTTCAGACTTCTGACTGGGGAAGTGGGGGGGGGTGGGGTTAAAATACGACTGATCTGACTAATCAATGTACTGTAATTTTCGGACTATAAGGTACACTTGACTATAAGCCACCACCAAAGGGCGTAGGTTTGCATAGGGACGGTAGGGACATAACACTACCAACTTTTCTGGATGCTCCAAATGTCCCCACTAACCTTTAAGCAGCCTTGCATGATATATATATATATATATATATATATATATATATATATATTTATATTTATATATTAGGGCTGTCAAAATTATCGCGTTAACGGGCGTTAATTAATTTTTTAAATTAATCACGTTAAAATATTTGACGCAATTAACGCACATGCCCCGCTCAAACAGATTAAAATGACAGCAAAGGGTCATGTGCACTTGTTACTTGTGGTGTTTGGAGTTTTGTCGCCCTCTGCTGGCGCTTGGGTGCGACTGATTTTATGACCATGCGAATTGTGTAATTATTGACATCAACAATGGCGACCAATTTATTTTTCGATTGAAAATTTTACAAATTTGATTAAAACGAAAACATTAAGAGGGGCTTTAATATAAAATTTCCATAACTTGTACTAACATTTATCTTTTAAGAACTACAAGTCTTTCTATCCATGGATCGCTTTAACAGAATGTTTAATGTTAATGCCATCTTGTTGATTTATTGTTATAATAAACAAATACAGTACTTATGTACAGTATGTTGAATGTATCTATATCCGTCTTGTGTCTTATCTTTCCATTCCAACAGTAATTTACAGAAAAATATGGCATATTTTATAGATGGTTTGAATTGCGATTAATTACGATTAATTTATTTTTAAGCTGTGATTAACTCGATTAAAAATTTTAATCGTTTGACAGCCCTAATATATATATTATATATATGATATATTCAATGCATGATATAATGAATTCATTTATATACAGTGGTATAAATCACACAGTGTCAAAATCACACTGATGAAAATATAGTGCCTGCTTTAACTAAAACCACCCAAACATTGACTGAATTGGCCCGAATATAACACTGTGTTTTTTGCATTGAAATAAGACTGAAAAAGAGGGGGTCGTCTTATATTCGCGATCTAGAAATTATACCCATTCACGACGCTAGATGGTGCCAGATATCATTGAAGCAATGTTCTGTCATGAGAGATCTCAACTACTCTCCCCATCCACGACACTACATGGCGCCAGATATCATTGAAGCGATGTTCTGTCATGACAGATCTCAGCTACTCTCAAGTTTAACCAGTTTGCATTATTTTATTGCAATGTTTTTCCTTATTCAGATTGTTACAGTTAGACTTCACTTTGATGGTTAATGCAGTTATTGCAATTTTGTTGTTTTATCACAATAGATTGGTTTATTTACATTTCAAAAACCAGAAGCCATTCATTTACGAATGTGAATGCACTTTAGTTTACATATTTAAATGTTCAGATATTAAGATTTGAATGAGGCAAAATAACATCTCTAATATATTGTTATAATCATTTGTTTCGGGTGTACTGTAATTATTTTCTGTATAAAAATTAATTTGGTGTTCAAAAAGTCTTTTTTCAAACTTGAGTCTTGAAAAAGAAGGGGGAAAATAAGTAAGTGAACCATCACATTTAATATTTTGTCCCCCCCCCATTGAGAGCAATAACTTCAACCAGACGCTCCCTGTAGCTGCAGATCTGTCTGGCACATCGACCAGGACTAATCTTGGCCCATTCGTCTCTACAAAACTGCTGTAGTTCAGTCAGATTCCTGGGATATCTGGCATGAATAGCTGTCTTTGGTCATGCCACAGCATCTCAATGGGGTTCAAATCTAGACTTTGACTTGGCCACTCCAGAATGTGTATTTTGTTCTTCTGAAACCATTCTGAAGTTGATTTACTTCTGTGTTTTGGATCATTGTCTTGTTGCAGCATCCATCCTCTTTTTCGCTTCAACTGTCTAAAAGACGGCCTTAGGTTTTCCTGCAAAACATCCTGATAAACTTTTGAATTCTTTCTTCCATTAATGATAGCAAGTTGTCCAGGCCCTGAGGCAGCAAAACAACCCCAAATCATGATGCTCCCTTCACCGTGCTTCACGATGGGGATGAAGTGTTGATGTTGGTGAGCTGTTCCATTTTTCCTCCACCCATGATGATGTGTGTTACTCCTAAACAATTCATCTTTGGTTTCATCAGTCCACAAAATATTTCGGCAAAACTTCTGTGGAGTGTCCACGTGCCTTTTTGGAACAATGTTTTTTTTAGACATGAGTGGCTTCCTCCATGGAGTCCTCCCAAGAACACCATTCTTGGCCATAGTTTTACGTATAATTAATGTGTGCACAGAAATATTGGACTGTGCCAGTGATTTCTCTAAGTCTTGAGCAGACATCTACGGTTCTTTTTTTACCTCTCTGAGTATTCTGCGCTGAACTCTTGGTGTCATCTTTGGTGGACGGCCACTCCTTGGGGAGAGAAGCAACAGTGCCAAACGCTCTCCATTTGTAGAATTGTTGAATTTTTGTAATTGGCTTTACTTTAATGGTAATGTTTACAACAATAGGCTAACTTGCATAGCAAAAGTCCGCTAGCTTAGATGCTATATAATGCTAATGTTTGCCAGATTTCTGGTGCGCACAAGGAGCATACGAGAAAGAATCTGGCGCGCATCAGATTGCTTGAATTTAATTTCTTTCGATGTCCCTTTAGGGGCTCCGTTTGTTTGTCCTCTTAAAGAAACCATATTAAAACAGAATATATATTTGACTCCCCAATCTTTTTCCATTTTCAAATATTTTTGAAAAGGCTCCAGAGATCCATTAGAGCAGTGATAAAGAGCCACATGTGGCTCTAGAGCCGCGGGTTGCTGATCCCCGGGCTAGACAATAGCATATGGCGGAAAACACTCAGGTAACTTGAAGTTCCGCCAATTTAGCCAACTTTCAAAATTGTTCGACATGCACGTGTGATACATCATTGGAAAGCTTAAAATCTCAGTTTTCTGGGGGAAGAAAATTTTTGAAAGGGGGGGGCTTTTTAAAAAAAATATATATTTAAAAAATGTTTTTTAAAATATTTTTTAAACAGCAAAACCCTATCTGGATGTCAGAGCACGCGAGAGCAGAATTACAGACGCCATGACTTTAACAAGATATTATTGCGTACTTACCTTGTTTCGGTCCAAAAACTCCATGTAGAATGTATCACTGAGTTTCAAGACACAGCTGTGAATGGCCACAGCTGGATTTTTGGGGGATTTTGTGGGTGAAACATGGTCATATAATAAGGGTTGCGATGCAGAAATCGCAGACATCAAGGAGTGGTCGAGATTTTATTTTTCATATATTTACCTTTTTAAACGTTTTTTCCCCCCAATTTTTCTTTGTTTAGATCAATTATTTATCATCTAACATATTGGAAAAAATCCGACAGAAAAAAAAATACAGTTAAGCAATAGTTATGAGGTAAATATCTGTGAATTTTTTACAGACACCATTTTTTTCATTGTGACGTAATTTGTTTAGAAGTTTAAAATATGCGAGTGAATAATTTTTTTAAAGTTTTTTTTTTTTTTTTAAACAAAATATTAGACATCAATTAATTATTCAAAGCAGAAAATGACAGACATTTTGAATAATGAATATAATTAATTACCTTCGTTTTATGGCTGGGTTGAAACAAAGCGGTTGCGCGATGACTGTAAATGGGGGTTTTCAGGGTAAAACGGGCAAATTAAAAATAGTTCGGGGGCTAAATGCGCCATGAATCTGCTATGGCAGCATTTAGACATATTGTTCTATCAAACACAACAGTTCTTTTAGCTTAAAATACAGCAGTTCCTTTTAAAGAGGAGTGCAAGACCAGAAACTGCCTTTTCAGTCTTCTCTGTTTTCCGCCATATGACGGTTAGCACGCCAGAGATTGAAAGCCGTGCAAATGTTTATTTTTGAGTATATCCTGGTAGCCTCCCTTTTTTTCCTCCTCGGACAAAACTTTTTGTATCTTTTGTTGCCCTGCCATCTTTGCAGAATTTGCGTGAAAGCGTTCACATCAAGTTCCGTCTTTATAATGAATTGGGAAAGGGAAAGTGACGTATGGTGTAGAGCAGTCAGTATATTTGTAGTTTTTTGTGTGGAAGGGTTCCTGCCACCCTCAAAGTTAATTAGTGCCGGTGAAAGCAATACAGACAGCCTCAAGGTATAAAAGAGGTGTAATTGAACTAGCTGTCAGTCGAAAAATAATCATAAATGTTATGAAAATATTTGATAAAGGCTGAAAAGTTAGTGTTTCTTTAAACTGCTATACACAGAAAAGGTGTGCTTTTGTTTTCAATCTATATTTAAATATTCAAACATTTAATTGTGCTTGTGTTTATATAATGTACAAGATGTTGAAACTAATTGCTCTGTCTCATTGGTTTAATAATGTTGTCCGAATATAAATTTGAGTCTGAAAGACTCGGCTCCTAACTGCAGCATGGTTGAACTTAATTAGCATGAATACTGTATGTAAGAGATACACATTAAACCTCACTTTGTGGACTGTGTAAATTTAGCCCTAGCCCTTTATTAGCTTTTTTTTTTTTTTTTTTGTCTAGGTACTACAAATTATTTTTTTAATAGATGATGTGCTTTTGACAGGTTTGCTGCCATCTACCAAAATTAGCAACCCGCTGGTTATTTTGCCAAGAAGGCATCCACATGAATGATTTCAGCGTCGAGTCAAAACAGGCCAAAACCACGATGAAAGTATTCTATTCAACTGGGCCCTTTTGTTAAAATTTCACTGGGGATGTCAGCCTGCCAAAATTGACAACCTGCTATTTTGCCGAAAAAATGACCCACATGCACATTGAAATTGCAACAGAGAAACAAAACCTGGCCAAGCAACTATAAATGATGAGGTAGAAACATGGAAATTTACTTGTAGGGAGACATTGACTTGTTAGTAAATTCAAAAGGGTGGTTTACATTTCGGGAATATACATTCAAACCAAGGGCGGATATCCCGGGGGGGACTGGTGAGACACGTCCCTCTTATCAATTGAGCTGTCCCCCAATAGTTTTGAACAAAATAAGTATTTTTGGAGCTTTTGACTTAATTCAAAGTAAAACCTATTTATACATACAGTATTCATATCCAGTCCCTGACAAAAGTCTTGTCGCTAATCCATTTTGTAGAAACAATTGCTAATATCCTGACTTTTAATTATTCAATTGGTTTCAGAAATTGCTCATATGAAAGCTAAGACCCTCCCAAATGATGTTGAATGTACCAAAAATGTTTCACAGAAAAAAGATTTATCATTTCATAAAGACATAAAGCTCAAATTTTGGCAAGACAAAAGTTTTTTCGCCTACAGAATGTAGTGTGAAAATTAAAAAATGTACTTCAAATAGAAACATATGTTACATAACATAAGTGAATTAAGTAGTGGTGCTGTGAGATCCAAATTTAACATTTTGTATGACTTCCATGGGCTTCGGCAAGGATTCATACAATTTATTGATGAAGTCATCAGGAACATCAAAGAAAGCTGTCTTGCATGCCCCCCAGATTTCATCAACATTCTTGTGTTTCGTCTTCCATGCTTCCTCTTTCATCCTACCCCAGACATGCTCAATGACGATCATGTCTGGTGACTGGGCTGGCCAGTCCTGGAGGATCTTGATCTTCTTTGCCTTGAGGAACTTGGAGGTAGAGATTGAAGTATGCGATGGAGCACCATCCTGCTGCAGAATTTGTCCCTTTTTATGGTTAGAAATGTAAGAGGCAGCTAAGATTTGTTGATATTTCAGACTATTTATGTTGCCTTCCAACCTGCAAATCTCTCGCACACCCCCATACTGGATGTAACCCCAGTCCAGGATTTTGCCACCACCAAACTTCACTGTTTTCTGAGTGAATTTCGGATGCATACAGGCTCCAGTAGGTCTCCTGCAATATTTGCGGCGACTTTAGTGTAATTCCATGGAAGATTCATCTGAAAAATCCACATTTTGCCACTTTTCCAGCGTCCATCCTTTTGACAGGCTGGGGGCCTTGGCAAATGCCACACGGTTTTTTAATTGTCTGCACCATGAGAGATCTGCAATAATTTTTTTAAGTCTTTTTTTTTTTTTTTTAAACGAAATATTAGACATCAATTAATGATTCTAAGCTAAAAATGACAGACATTTTGAATGATAAATATTAATTACTTACCTTCTTTTTATGGCTGGGTTGAAACAAAAGCAGTTGCGCGACATCTGTAAACGGGGGTAAAACAGGGTAAAAGAGACAAATTAAGAATAGTTCGTGGGCTTCATGCGCCATGAATCTGCTACGGCAGAATATAGACATATTGTTCTATCAAAAACAACAGTTCTATTGGCTTAAAATACATTTTAAAGAAGGGTGCAAGGGCAGAAACTGCTTTTTCAGTCTTGTCTGTGTTTTCCGCCATATACATAAAGTAATATACTATAAAAGTAATGCTACATATTTTAGTATGTATTTTTTTTAAAGAATTGTTTTGAATCATGTTGGAAAGGTGAAGTCACAGTATATTCTGAATCTGTTTACATTCCATATTTTTGCACTAGTTAATGCTATCAGCATTTGACCTCATTGTTTATTTGCAATTCATTATTGTTATTGATGTGTTCATTTGTACTTTAATAAAGTGTTCCATTTTTTTATGATTTAGTAAGAATCAACAAAAATTTTAATTGCTGGATTAGTTTAAAAAAAAAAAATAATAATCAAATCGGGAGAAAAATAGTCGTTTGGGAATGCCCTACTGTTAAACTAAGCTAAAAGCTAATAATAGCTAAGCATAAGGTGACAGTCACAGACAGAGATGACAGACAAGAGGAGCTGCTTGTAATTATCTATTTTTGTCACTCTATACAGCTAACTGTCTGGATATTGTTATCAGAAATAGTTCAAATTTTAATGACATTTTAGATTTATTTCCTTGGAAGGATTTATTGTATTAAGTATTGATGTTTTTTGTCTCCAATACAGGAATGGTGAGTACTAATGCAATGTACTGTAATGAAATAAGTATCATTTCTTATTGTCATAACACTTTTCTAAATCTGGACTAGTGCTAAGAAAGATATTAGATCCCTGTCTAAAGATTAAAGTGCCAAATTGCAGTAAAAGATCCTGTATAGCTAACTTTTATCATCGGCCTTCACTAATAATAATTCTCTCAGATTTTACATTTGTACACCCCCCCACCAACACCACCACTACCCCCCCATCTTTGAGAACAGATTTCCGCCCCTGATTCAAACGTTTTTTTTTAGAGCATCTTCGAGAGCCTATGGGTGTTTTTGGTGCACGGGAATGAGAATAGCATGAAAATTGTTCCTGACAGCAGAAAGTACAACTCTCGCAAATAATAACAGCAACTTTCAAAATGTTCTCGTCTCACCGTGATGACTCCCGCTAAACTTTCCATGAAGGTCAGCCCCGACACCAGTTTACATGGCAACCGCAGTCATATGAAAAAATATGGCAGTATCTCTGTTTTCCTCTTGCATGAATGTACCCGAAAAGATTGCACCAGCACAATGCCAGTTCACCCTGCTTAGTTGTCCTAGGAGGACAAAACATGTGATTACAACGGAATTTATGCAATGCTTGTGAAGAAGGCTTATTAAAAACATATTTTTGGAAATTGTTGATTTTTAAACTCGGGAAGGTAGACAAAAGAAATAATTTGTAACTATCATGAATGACTTTTTTTTTTTAAAAGCATAGACTCCACCATCGAGGATTTAGGGTAATTATTATATTTTTGGCACGATGCATGCACTTTGAAACGTTGTGAATACAATGAAATGTATGGCAAAAAAATTAGCCCAACTTTAGCTTGAAGTGTTTATGTAAAATGAATAATAACTGCCCGGTTTTTGCTTTTAGCCAAGACTCTAGAGTTTTTTTACATTCATATCTGCAGAAATTCCATGATTTAAGCATTTATTTATCCAGGGTGGTCCCCTGGGCCACCCGCGTGCCCATCTACCGGCCCTCGGGGATGGCAAGAGGGTAGGCACCACCAACCACCACACCCGTCCCCAACCCCATCCGCCCACCCGGGCCACGAAACGCCGCCGCAACCCCCCCAGCCAACACAGCACGCTAGGGGGCCCCCAGTGGCCCACCAAGCCCAGGGCAGGGCAGGGTCCCCCGCCGTAGCAGGCAACATCCAGCCGATACGCCGCCCAGCCAGCCAGATACCCAGTTAGAGAAGAGAGGGGAAGGCGGAAGCAGGAGAACGCCGAGGGGCTGCCTAACCCTAACCCTAACCCGCGAGACCGGAGCCCCGACCTCCCCCCACTCCCGCGGCCGGCAGCCCAGGCAGAGAGGAGGCCACGCCTCGGGAGCCATGCCATAGAAAAAAAGTGTGGGACCCACCTACCACCCTATTACTGTGGTTGCCAGGTTCCCGGCTGGGAGCCATCCATGCTTCCTCTTTCATCCTGTTCATGTCTGGTGACTGTTCTTGCCAGTCCTGGAGGATCTTGATCTTCTTTGCCTTGAGGAACTTTGAGGTAGAGATTGAAGTATGCGATGGAGCACCATCCTGCTGCAGAATTTGTCCCTTTTTATGGTTAGGAATGTAAGAGGCAGCTACGATTTGTTGATATTTCAGACTATTTATGTTGCCTTTCACCCTGCAGATCTCTCGCACACCCCCATACTGGATGTAACCCCAGAGCATGATTTTGCCACTACCAAACTTCACTGTTTTCTGAGTGAATCTCTTATCCATGCGGGCTCCAGTAAGTCTCCTGCAATATTTGCGGTGACTCTGGTGTAATTCAATGGAAGATTCATCTGAAAAATCCCCCCTTTGCCACTTTTCCAGCATCCATCCTTTTGACAGACTGTGGGCCTTGGCAAATGCCGCACGTTTTTTTAATTATCTGCACCCTGAGAGATCTGCAGGGTGGAAGGCAACATAAATAGTTAATATTATAATAAAATATTTGAAGAACGTTTTTTGTTCAATTTTCACACTACTTTCTTTAGGCGACAAAACTTTTGTCTTGCCAAAATTTGACCTTGATGTCTTCATTAAATGATAAATCTCTTTTTCAGTGAAAAAAAAAAAATTTGTACATTCAACATCATTTGGGAGGGTCTTAGCTTTCATATGAGCCATTTCTGAAACCAACTGAATAATTAAAAGTCAGGTTATTAGTAGAGATGTCCCAAAATAAAGTAATGTATACAATAATTATCATTTATTGCCGATCGATCGGGTCCGATCACGTCATTTTCAAAGTATCGGAATCGGCAAAAAAATATCGGCCATGCCTTTTTTAATATATATATATATGTTTTTTAATTAAATCGTTTTCTAATTGTATTTAACTTTACAAACATTATATGTTACACTCATCCAGAGTCTTTAGTTTAGGCTTAAGGTAGGGTTATCAAATTTATCCCGATTACGGCAGTAATTAATTAAAAAAAAAAAAGTATCACGTTAAAACATTTAACGCAATTAATGCATGCGCTGCACGACCCACTCACGCATTGTCGTGCTCAATCTGTAATGGCGACGTTTTGCCTATATAGAGAGTTAAAAGGCAGCATATAATGAGTAGAGTGAATTTTGGCAGCGTTTGGATCCTTTTTTTAATTGGGTAAAGCCTTACAATCCCTCTCCCTACGATTAGAAATATCGTGGGAAGCAATGTGGGGAAGCATGGTAGCAATTGATCTTTTTCTTAACACCTTATGTTATTTCCCAACGGAGAGAAGGCATATCAATTGGTAGCTCTACACACAGTCATGGTTCCACTGGCCATGGCTACAGTATCATTTACTGAAAGCTCAACAAATACACTAAATATTTAGTCACAATATACAAAGTCACAAGTCTTTCTATCCGTGGATCCCTCTCACAGAAAGAATGTTGATAATGTAAATGCCATCTTGAGGATTTATTGTCATAATAAACAAATACAGTACTTATGTACTGTATGTTGAATGTTTATATTCGTCCAAGTTTTATTCATTTTTTTCTTAATGCATTGCCAAAATATATTTGATCGGGAAAAATTATCGGGAATGATTGGAATTGAATTGGGAGCAAAAAAAAAAAAAAGCAATCGGATCGGGAAATATCGGGATCGGCAGATACTCAAACTAAAACGATCAGGATCGGATCGGGAGCAAAAAAAAAAACATGATCGGAACAACCCTAGTTATTTAGCAATTGTTTCTACAAAATGGATAAGCGACAAGACTTGTCAGGGACTGTATGTAGAAAAATGCTAAATTTGCTTTTGCCTAAAATAAAGATTATTCGGTATGCTTTCCTCAAGTACTAAGTACTAAAAAAAAAGTTGTTATTTTGGGCAAAAACTTCTATGATATGTTAAATATTGCTATTGATCCTGAAAATATAGGTGATTATCTCTGCATTTGGTGATTTGTGCGCACGTAGCGTAAAATTTGACTATTTTATAGCCATTTTAAGTTTTGTTATACTTGTATAGAAAATAATTAATCAGGATTTTATTAGGCAATAACTTTGAACAATTTATCACCTTTTTGGTATGTTTTTATATTTTCTCGGTAGCCATTTAAAACCATATATTAAAATAAACAAGTTAAAGGTCACAACTTTACTTTCTGCATGTTTTCTTGTGAAATGTCACATTATGCACTGCTGGTTTATTCGGTGTAAGTCGTAAGCCATAGAATCGACAGTAACAAATGCACCAGAAGCAAGCACATTTATTTGCAAATTTATGAATAAAATAACATACACAGTTGTTAAAATCACGCGGGCCAGCAAGCCGCAATTACCGGCATGTAAACTTTTGGTGTACTTGTTTTTTTTCCAAGCGCGATAATGATTTTTTTGCGCATGTAAACAATTTATTTTTGCAGCTATCGTTTAAACACTGAACATCTAAAGACGGTAGGACGTTACAGGATCTTTTTAGTTCCTCTCCTCAAAAGGAAAACGGTCCTTTCATTTGTTTGTGCAGGAACAAAAAAACACCAAACGGTTTGATCTGACTATTAAATGGCAAAACAATATAAATCCAAATTTTCTCCTTCGCCTGTCTTTCTGTGTTTGGACTACTTCTTACATCCAGCACTGGTCTGAAGGGATCTCGCCAGAATTGAATGTGCCAACTGTTTCCTGGCAATCTGGAGTAACTTATTAGCCAGTCCATTTAAGTAACATTTCCGCCTTAGATTGCCATATTCACTTAAGCCGTGCCAGTGACGGCAAAGCAGTGGGAGTAAAGCTAAGATCAAGTGCTAAATAGAGGGCTTGCATTGCTTTAATTTGCCTAGCACACAGTGATGTAAGGCCGGAGGGAGAGAAAGCCTTGTGCCTGAAAGCAAATTCTGAATGCAATATGATGAACAGTTATTTATAAGAAATGAGATAAAATAGCAATGGCTTTTTGTGCCATCTACACTAAAAGAGAAGACATTTTAATCCATAAATAGTCAAAAAAACACGATCCAGTCCGTGAAGGGTACTTGTTATAAAATGGGTGTTGAGAATAAAAAGATGAAAGTCAAAATTAATATGCATTACAATGGCCAAGGACACCTTACGAGAGCAAATTAATTCAATTCCGCTCAAACTGAAAAATAGGCACTGAGCAAGCAAAAATATGAAAATAAAAAGGACTTTAAAGTTGAGAAGAAAACTCAAAATGGTGATTATTTACAAAACAATAGGTCGTGGTGAAAGTTGTCGTACTCCAAAATTTCCGATATCAAACCGATACCGATATATGCTGTCGTGCACTTAGCATGTTATTGCTATTGTATAGTGATGTTTTAATAATGATAAATATAACAACTTAACTTAGGTTTTCCAAATAAAATAAATAATCTGTGAAAAATGAGAGAACAACTTCAAATGAAGTTATAGAAAATAAATGTCACGTATAAATAATAATTAGGGCTGTCAAACGATTAACATTTTTAATCGAGTTAATTACAGCTTAAAAATTAATTAATCGTAATTAATCGCAATTAATCGCAATTCAAACCATCTATAAAATATGCCATATTTTTCTGTAAATTATATGTATATTCTGTAAAATAAATTGTTGGAATGGAAAGATAAGACACAAGATGGATATATACATTCAACATACGGTACATAAGGACTGTAGTGGGCATTTCACTCTACTGTCATTTAAATCTGTCTATGCTGTCCTCACTCCGAAGCGTCTACTTTTTCCAAAGCTAGACAGCTAGTGAACGACGCCTTAATAATCAGACTTCTTCCTTTTTCATCTGATTTACTAATAAAATGGCCTCAAACCATTGTCCTCTTTAGACCGTAGTGAAACTACAAAAAAAAAGTACACAAGCATTGCATTAGCAACAACGTTAGCTTAGCACGCTATACAGGTTCACTAAACATAAACAAAAAGCGTCTCATACAAAAAATATAACATTTTGCTTACTAACATAATATGTACATTCTTTACAACAACCATACTTACGGACAAATCTTGTCCAAGGATCATATAAGCACAACATTACAACGTAGGCGTCAGCCCGAGACGTCGTGCAGCCATATTGAACTGGCAAGAAAGCAATAAACCATGTCGCAAAGTGACCACAAGAGTTCGCTGTTAGACAGCACAAAAAACCTTGCTGTAAAACTTACCAAAAGGCAGAATACTGTCTGAGCGGGACATGTGCGTTAATTGCGTCAAATATTTTAACGTGATTAATTTAAAAAATTAATTACCGCGCGTTAACGCGATAATTTTGACAGCCCTAGTAATAATACATTGAAATGAGCCAAAATGTCCATAACTGAATAAAAGGAATCATTCACAATTAAATCATGTTTACAGAAGTTACCCCAAAGAGCGACTAGAGGACAACCAAAGCATTAAAAACACAGGCAGGCAATCATCAGATATGCCGATGCAATGACAATAGCGTGCAGCCCAAATGCTATTTTTAGACCGTAAAGCTGTGTGACGTCACCATGGTAAACCGGAAAGGGGTTAGCATAGACGCGCGCTTGCATACAACCCATGCTAGTACCGTATTGGCCCGAATATAAGACAGTGTTTTTTGCATTGAAATAAGACTGAAAAAGTGGGGGTCGTCCTATATTCACGGTCTAGACATTATACCCATTCATGACACTAGATGGCGCCAGATATCATTGAAGCGATGTTCTGTCATGACAGATCTCAGCTACTCTCAAGTTTAACCAGTTTGCATTTTTTTATTGTTAATGTTTTTCCTTATTCAGATTTGTTTCAAGAATACAGTTACAGTTAGACTTCACTTTGATGGTTAATGCAGTTATTGTTTTCTTAGTGACTATTTCTTTCTGGTAACACAGTGATTTTATGTAATGAGCTTAAAATTCATTATTTTTCCATCATTTATTCTTCATAGAATTTTTGCACTGTTAATGCAAATGTTCTGCTCATATAACAAATGACCAGCCCTTGTCAAAAGGCAGTAGGCTTCTACATTCACTTTGAAGGAAACATACATACCAGCCCAAAACCGATAATGAAAAACCGATATCGATATTATCCAACGTCATTTTAAAATGCCTTGTCAGCCGATACTATTGACTACCCGATATTAGAGTTGTGGTCAAAAGTTTACATACACTTGTGAAGAACATAATGTCATGGCTCTCTTGAGTTTCCAGTTATTTCTACAACTCTGATTTTTCTCCGATAGAGTGATTGGAACAGATACTTCTCTGTCACAAAAAACATTCATGAAGTTTGGTTCTTTTTTGACTTTATTATGGGTTAACAGAAAAAGTGATCAAATCTGCTGGGTCAAAAATATACATACATGGATCTGAAAAAGCGAATCATTGACTTGAACAAGTCAGGAAAGTCACTTGGAGCCATTTCAAAGCAGCTGCAGGTCCCAAGATCAACCGTGCAAACAATTGCTTGTAAGTATAATGTGCATGGCACTGTTTTGTCACTGCCACGATCAGGAAGAAAACGCAAGCTATCACCTGCTGCTGAGAGAAAATTGGTCAAGAGGGTGAAGATTCAACCGAGAATCTCCAAAAAGCAGATCTGCCAAGAATTAGAAGCTGCTGGAATACAGGTGTCAGTGTCCACAGTCAAGCGTGTTTTGCATCTCCATGGACTGAGAGGCTGCTGTGCAAGAAGGAAGCCCTTGCTCCAAAAGCGGCACCTTAAGGCTTGACTGAAGTTTGCTGCTGATCACATGGACAAAGATAAGACCTTCTGGAGGAAAGTTCTGTGGTCAGACGAAACAAAAATCGAGCTGTTTGGCCACAATGCCCAGCAATATGTTTGGAGGAGAAAAGGTGAGGCCTTTAACCCCATGTACACCATGCCTACCGTCAAACACTGTGGTGGTAGTATTATGCTGTGGGGCTGTTTTGCCGCCAATGGAACTGGTGCTTTACAGAGAGTAAATGGGATAATGAAGAAGGAGGATTACCATCAAATTCTTCAAGATAGCCTAACGTCATCAGCCCGAAGATTGGGTCTTGGGCACAGTTGGGTGTTCCAACAGGACAATGAGCCCAAACACACATCAAAAGTGGTAATGGAATGGCTAAATCAGGCTAGAATTAAGGTTTTCGAATGGCCTTCCCAAAGTCCGGACTTAAACGCCATTGAGAACTTGTGGACAATGCTGAAGAAACAAGTCCATGTCAGAAAGCCATCAAATTTTACTGAACTGCACCAATTCTGTCAAGAGGAGTGGTCAAAGATTCAACCAGAAGCTTGCCAGAAGCTTGTGGATGGCTACCAAAAGTGCCTAATTGAAGTGAAAATGGGCAAGGGACATGTTACCAAATATTAGCGCTGCTGTATGTATATTTTTGACCCAGACGATTTGATCACTTTTTTCTGTTCAACCATAATAAAGTCATAAAAGAACCAAACTTCATGAATGTTTTTTTGTGACAAAAAAGTATCTGTTCCAATCACTCAATCGGAGAAAAATCAGAGTTGTAGAAATAACTGGAAACTCAAGAGAGCCATGACATTATGTTCTTCACAAGTGTATGTAAACTTTTGACCACAACTGTATCTGACGCCTCTAGTAATTATTGAAAACTTTAAATATCGATGGCAAATTGGAGCCACAAAAACCCCGACTTTTATTTATATTATTTTTATCTATAAAAGCCTCTGTAAAATGAGACATGGAGAACAGACCGCCATGGACGAGACGATATGCCACATTTGACAAAAGTCCAACTAAATAAAAAAAAAAAAAAAACAGGGAACTAAATATAAACAGATTGATGTGATTACAAGGTCCATCTGGACATGACAAAAAAGCCTTAGAAAAAAGTCAGACAGGAGCTTGAATATGTTTTCTTCTGTAAATACAGTATTTCATATTGCAATACAGGTGATGAAAAAAATGGTGCTCATGTACTAGAAACATGAACCACACAGCCACCAGCAGCAGAATGACAAGCGCCATCATTTGTAATTTATTCCTAATATGAATGTGACTGCCCACAGCTGAGCTAGCAGGTCGGGCCAGAGACCTCTCACTCATGCAGAACCACATGACCGTGCGCACGCTCACAAACACACTTTCACACACACCTACATGTCCCTACACACCCAATATGTACACTTAAAGAGCTTACTGAACCTCAGCAGAGCAACACTTGGACAGATTTTGGAATGATTCAGTCGAGGGGTCAGTCATGTGCCCACACACACACACACACACACACACACACACACACACACACGCACACACACACACACACACACACACACACACCCGAGTTCTAGCTTGGAGGTAAGGCAAGGCTCACAAAATTGAGTTCACGGTGGTCGCTTAGCAATGTTGAGCAGAGGGTGTGCTATCAGGCCAAATTGTTCCGGTTCCTCTTGGCTCCCCTCAATTCCGTCTGAGTGTTCACGGGTGGAACGACGGCACACTGATCTGGCAGGACTGACATTTAGAGAGGCGGGAAGGAAAACTGAAAGTCAGAAAGTGAAAATTTATCAGCGCTTGAGGTAAAATAAAAATAAAAAAATAAATAAAAATAACACAGCACTCACTTAATATTGTCTTATATTGGTTTTACATCCTGCACTTCGAGACGATTTTCAAGGCTCAGCAATGTACTACTATTTTGCTATTTATAATTTAAAGGGAAGCTCGGGAGTTCTCTTTTACTAAAATATGTTATTAGAAACGCACATATTATTGCCATTGATTTTAAAATCTATACTATTTAGAACCAGTGTTGTTAATAACGGCGTTAGATTTTAACAGCGTTACTAACGGCGTTATTTTTTTCAGTAATGAGTAATCTAATTACCCTAATTTTCACACTATAAGCCGCTACTTTTTTCTCTCACTTTGAATCCTGCGGCTTATAGTCCAGTGCGGCTTATTCGTTGATTTATTTGGGTTAATAGAACTTTATTTGACAGCGGCATCATAAGACTGCCAAAAGACCGCCATAATTAGGACATGACACTAACATGAGCATTAATGAATGCTTATGACAGATGTCATTAAGTGTCATCCGGCAAATTATATCACCAACTCCATTTATGTCAATCCTGGATCTTTTACATCCTTTCAAAGTGAGATAATTTGACATCTCTCGTAACCATTCATTAATGCTCATGGCAGTGTCATGTCATAATAATGATGGTTTTATGAAAGTCTTATAGCGCCACTGTCGAATAAAGTAGCTAACTAGCAATTAATGAAACAACTGGAACAGTAACTGAAGAAATAATTAGCACAGAACATGAATTTTGATATTTACATATGCAGAGCAGCAATGCATGCTAGGAGGCATGTTGGACGACAACAATGTGACAGCAGGTGGCGGCAGAGGTTGACTGTCTCCCCGAAGTGGCCAGTGATGGCAAAATGATGCTTCTTGAATTTAATGACGCCTTGGAGCCAGTGGTTCATTTGGTTTTATGACAGACATATGATGCCACTGTCAAATAAAGTGTTACCGGTTAATATCTTTTGGTGGAAAGATCCCATTCTACATTGAGCACAGCTGCGGCTTATAGTCCAGTGCGGCTTATCTATGAACAAATTGCTTTTTCATGTCAAATTTGGTGGGTGGCGGCTTATAGTCAGGCGCGCCTTATAGTCCAGAAATTACGGTAATTACTTTTCTCACCTTGGCAACGCCGTTACCGTTCCTGAGGCGGGAAAGGCGTGCGTTACTATGCGTTACTAAGTTGGTTGAATAAAAAAAGTCTGAGAGAGACGGACTCACGGAGACGAGAGAGCAGAGCAGGAGTAAAGACGCCGTTCCAAACGTGATGCTAGGTGGCTCCAATAATACCTGACTGTAGCCATAGCCTACAAACTACGCCCACATGATACGGTAGATATCACATATTATAGAACTAGATGCAAATGACAGACACGGCTGCATTGGCAATATGTTTTAAGGACTACATGCGTTAGTAAACAGCCGCCATCTTAAAGCAGTAGACCTCTCAGGAAGGCTCTGATGTAGAGATCCTTCCTATCGAACCTACCGTAATTTTCAGACTATAAGCCGCTACTTTTTCCCCTCATTTTGAATCCTGCGGTTTATAGTCCAGTGTGGCTTATTTGTTGATTTATGTGGGTTAATAGGTAACACTTTGACAGCGCCGTCATAAGACTGTCATAAGACCGTCATAATTATGACAAGACACTATCATGGGCATTACTGAATGCCTATGACAGATGTCATTAAGTGTCATCCGGCAAATTATGTCACCAACTCCATTTATGTCTAGCTCAGATCTACATCCATTCAAAAGTGTAATAATTTGCCAGAAACCTCTAAATGACATCTGTCATAAGCATTTATTAATGCTCATGACAGTGTCATGTCATAATTATGATTGTCTAATGACAGTCTTATGGCGTCACTGTCAAATAAAGTGTTACCAAATACAATAACTAGCAATTAATGAAACAACTGGAACAGTAACTGAAGATATTATGACCACAAAACATGAATTTTGATTGTTGTTTACACCTGTAGCGCTGCAATGCATGCTAGGAGGCATGTTAGACAACAACAGTGTTGGCAATAGGTGGCAGCAGTGGTTGAGTGTGTCCCTCAAGGAAAGAGTGATGGCCAAATGAAGCTTCTTGAAGCAATGAATCATGAATCATGGTAGTTCATTTGGTCTTATGACAGACACTTATTATACAGTACTTTTTTGTCAAATTTGGTGGGTGGTGGCTGATCGTCAGGTGCGCCTTATAGTGCGAAAATTATGGTAAGTAAATTTTTTTTTTTTTTTTTAATCTAAAATACTCCTCAATCTGCAAAATCTTGACTTAAATCCATCTTTAAACGATTAAACATTTTTAAAACTTACACATGTTGAAAGTAGACAGAAGGGAACTAATGCAATAACGGGAGCAATTTTAACAACTTTAACGGTAGATTCACAACTTTAAATGACTTCCACACATAGCAAAGGTTATATCTATCTAGTTATCGCAATACCCTTGTGTCTAGCTAAGTGGAGGGTAAAGAATTGGGCTAGGGCCAATTGTCCTCAAAACCCTTTAAACTTCACATTGTGTGACCTGTTTTTTTCTTTTTTTTTTTTTTTTTTTTTTCAAAAACATGAAAATTATCACTAGTTACTTTGCCAAGTAACTAATTATTCTTACATTCGGGTAACAGAGTTACTAACGCAATTACTTTTTGGGAGAAGTAATTTGTAACTGTAATGAATTACTTTTTTAAAGTAAAATTAACAACACTGTTTAGAACATGTTTTGACCTATGGGGGGCGCCATGTTTTATGTGGGCAATGCACGCTAGGGGTGATGACGCGGTTGGACTGGACTGGGAGAATTGCTATGCTAGCTAGAAAGCGAAGCTAGTATGACAACTGGCATGATTTTGTCACAATCTGCTGCCGGTTGGATTGTTTTGTTACAGAGATGTGGCATGAGTTCCCAACGTCCTATCCGCATCCAATTCCAGCTCATCAGCAGTGTCTTTAAACCGATCCTAGGTGGCTTGCCGAGATATTGACTTGCTGCCATTTGACAGTTTGTACATCCCTTTGATGCTAGTTGCACCATTGCCTTGTTTATTTGTTTTTTCTCTCACCGCGGTTTTTCCTTGGGGGTTAAAAAAAAAAAAAAAATTATTGATCCCGACCTACTGTCACAGACCCTTTTTGTGTGTTCAATAAACCATTTTACGCAATCCCGATTTCATTGTTGTCTGCTTGCTGTCTGCAGTGAGCCGCATTTTCTAATTATGTCAAGCCAGCCGCACTTTCTGTTCAGTTGTGTTTCCCTTTCAGGTTTTACCACACAGACAGACGACGCATGTGGGTTGCAATTGCTTTGTCAGGAAAATCATGACTCAACTGTCACGTGGAAGTCTAGTCCTGTGGTCTACGTGCTCATCTGTCGCACAGGAAACACGTGTTCAAATCCCGTTGGAGACCTTCATTTAATTGCTTTTGCTGCTCGTTTTGTGAAATATCAACAGTGTTGAACTGCTCATCACTTTTCCGCTCGGGTTCAAATCGGAAGGGCAGAACCGACGAAAAGTTACGGCAGCGTTGCCCAGTGACGTCACCGCGCAGAGTGCATTGAATCATCAACAACAATGCGACCTACTAGTTGAACTAATTTTTCAAATGTTATAAAAACGAAAACATAAAGACGGGTTTGAATATCAAATTATCATAACTCATACTAACATTTATCTTTTAAGAGCTACAAGTCTTTCTATCCATGGATCGCTTTAACAGAATGTTAATAATGTTAATGGCATCTTGTTGATTTATTGTTATAATAAAAAATACAGTACTTATGCACAATATGTTGAATGTATATATCAGTCTTGTGTTTTATCTTTCCATTCCAACAATAATTTGCAGAAAACTATGGCATATTTAAGAGATGGTTTGAATTGCGATTAATTACGATTAATTAATTTTTAAGCTGTGATTAACTCAATTAAAAATGTTAATTGTTTGACAGCCCTAGCTTATTTGTTAAAACACAAAATCAAGATGGCTTTATCCTTTCATACCCAAACCGCTTTTGATATGGCTGACATAGCCCTAACCTGATGCAAATCATCTTTCTGACATAGACTGCACATATCCACTTTCTTTCCTCATTCCCATTTAGTCAGATAATCCATCGTCACGGTATCATCTCCCACTGCATCGCCGGTAACATCCAGCTCCCGATCCACACCACTGCTCACTGGACCCTGGCAACCCACATCTCCGATATCCTGACTTTAAGCCAATTTCCTCAAACTCCAAAAAACACATTAGAAATCATTATCATTGGATCAAAAACTCTCACAAAATCCGCCCACAGTTTCACTCGCAACGGCTCCACTGATCCTACCGCCCTCCACATCTAAAGCTCTGGCATAATTGAAAATAATAACACTCCACTCTTTTATTTATCCAGCATATCCAAAACAGGACAACATTTATCGACTTCAAGGGAACTGAACCTCTGCAACTATGATCCTTCTACAAACACCATAAACAAACACTAACACATCCTTACCACTGCAGCATGCTTACTCAGCCCGACCTCCGCAAGCACTGTTTCTCTGTCCCTCAGAAAATCCACTTTGGTCTTGGGCAACAAAGCACTGCAAAAACAAGCCCCACCTGAAGGAACATTGTATTTTACTAACATTAGCGTGACCATATTTTGATTTCCCAAAAACTTTTAAACCTTTATATTTTCAAAACATTTGTGATAATAAATCAACCAGTTGAATGACAACTCTTTTATATTTTGAGGGTGTAAGTATCGCTTTCACTGGCACTAATTAACTTTAAAGTAGTAATGTGAAGTAACTTCATAACATGCCAAATAGGGTCACAATTAATTAAACATTGTCCAACAAATAAAGCATGAAAAAATAATTTATATGTTGTATATTTGACAAAATAATCTCGTTTCCGAAGTTCGAGCCTGAAAGGGGACGAACCGGGAAGTGATACGTCACACCGGGAACAGCGACGGCAGCTCCATACATACGGCCGCCATAAAAAGCCCTTCAAACAATGATTCAAACAGCGATATAAGCGATAGATCGAGCGCAAGGGAGGAGATCCAAGTTTTTGAAGAGTTTGAGGAAGAAGAGGAGCTTGGAATTTTATGTTGGACCTAACATGTATTAGCCAGACGCTAATCAGGATGCAAACAATGTGCCTAGACTACCTGACATGGAATGGATACAAGACCCATCGAGATTACAAGATTGGTAAGAGATAGGCTGTTATTATTTTCATGATTTGAAGATGCAGGCATTTGCACATAATTTTATGTTTTTTGTCTATCTGATGACATTGTTTAAAAACATAATAATCAGACTTCATGTTCATTTTGGCAGATCCGGCAGCTCTCGTGCATATAGAAAAATAATATAAAAATGTTGGGAGGAAAGAAGGAGATGAGTCGTTGATGGCTTTCTCCACTTTATTGTGGCAACAATAAGAAAACAAAATAATAGCGGACTGCCGCCACATTCGACCGCGAAGTTTTGCTTCTCGCTGATCTCCTCCTCGCCTCCTACTACTACAGCGTCTCTTAAACGGATCGTGCATAGTGTCTTGTTATGAGCTTTTTGTTTACAAATGTATCGAACATACGACGTGCTGACAACTTTGTTTCTTTATTAACACATGGAGCTAAAAGTACAACATGGCTCGGGGCTCTCAGGAGGAAGTGGTGTCTAATGGCGTGAGGAAATGTAGTTTTTTCACACAAGCGAACAGATTGCAAAGCACCACTTCAGTGTTGTCCCGAGACTACATTTCCCATGATTCACTGCGTGACTTGAGCCGCTCGCTGATTCGCTGCGAGACTGACTCAATGCCAACACGCTTCTTCGTCAGCGACTCTCGTAAAACACAAACTAGAAGGCTATCAAGCGATCACCGTGAAAGAAACGCCGAACCGTACAAATTAAATGCAATGCTTGAAGCATGAAGGTGGAAATACATAATACAAATACAAATAAATGTGCACAAACTCACCGGCGGTGTGTGACTCTTACTGCAACGTGACCGTGAATTACCGTGATGCCGACCCGTTTATATGCACACCCACACCCCTTTCCCGATTGACAGTGGATTAACCCTTTCGGACAAGATCGTAGATGACGCACAATTTAAACACGCTTAACCTAGCGAACACAACAACAACTATGATCGGGGATTGCCACGAGTTAACTTTCGGCTAACGTCGCTAGCTTATACTGTTTATTCCACAACAGTTGGCAGCTCTGCTTTGAAAAAGTCATCAATCCTCTGTCCAAAAATCACACTTACTTTTTGGCAAATCCTTGATCATAAGCAGACCGGTTAAGGAAGCAGTCATCTTCGAAGCGTTTGCAGCAGAGAACACTACTCGATGATGGCGTGAAATTCATTCGCTTCGTGCGAACGACCGCCGTGTCATCTTACCGAGAAGCAATGCAACAAACAATATTGTTCTATGGCGCACTTCCTTCGCACTTCCCGGTGTGACGTAATTTCCGAAGATTTCTGAATATTGCCGAAGAAAAGCATTTTCGTTGTCAAGGGCGTTGCTACGGGTTAAACAAAGAATCTGGAAGGGTTGCTTTAAAAAAAATAACGAAAATATGCTTATAACTGTTTAGCCATTGATATTAAAGATACACGATAATATCGGTCACCGATAATTATCAGCCGATAATGGCAATTATGACGTCACACAGATAATCCAGATAATAAAAAAATTCAACTGATAATGCAATCCGATAATTATATACTTGATTTGGCCTCCAAATGTGCGCAACCGAAGAATTCAGCACGCCGCCTCCTCAACCCCTCCCCTCTCTGAAGCCCCTGAGGGAGGAGGGGTTGAGGAGGCGGAGTTACACGACAAGAAGTAGTTGAATATTATGGCGGCTGTTACTAAAAAAACGACGCTCTCGCCATCTGCGAAATATGTACCGTAGAAGTTCCACGAGGCAGAAAGAAAGCGTCCTCATTCAAAACCACTAACCCAGCAGCCATTTAAACCTGCATCACAAAGATTTTTGGAACGAATACGAGGCTGCTGCTAGCAGGAATGCTAAAGCTATTGTAAACACTAAGTTAAACTACAGGGCTTGTGACGATACAGAGTCGGGCTGTTTGGGAATGCAGCCCAAGGCAGGTGGTAAATTCGTATCTAAGGCTAAACACCGGCACGACTGGAGACCGATAGTCGGCAAGTAGCCGTCTTCCGACGGAGCCCGCCGCTCTGGCCGGTCCGGCAGGCCACCGCCGAGCCCGGTTCCCCGGCCTCGGGACCTCCAGCGAACACCCCGGTTTCGTGGTGCGTTCCCCCACGGCGTGCGAGCAGAGCCAGGACCCAAATACGCCGCGGCGAACCGGCTGGGGCGGGCGGATTATTCGGTACGTAGCTGCCGCCGAGACGAGACACGGTTTTTTCGAGCAAAGCCAGGACCCCGAATACGTCGCGGCGAACTGGCCGGGGCGGGCGGATTATCCGGTACGAACGTAGCTGCCGCCGCCGCCGCCGAGACGAGACTCGTTTTAAATAAAAAATTATTTTTTTTTTTACCTAAATGACCCGAGAGCCAAAGCCCTGGATAAAAAAATAATGCAGTTTATACGACCACCATTCTTCATGAAAAAGTGATGTCCAGTAAGCAAGCTTATCATGACGGCACAGTGGTTAGATGATAATTTAAACATGGAGAAAACGAAGTCAGCCAGTCAATAATGCATTCAGTATGTAAAATGACGAGCGGTCAGATGACTTTGTAACGCTGCCTTTATTTTCGGCTTAACAAAACTCGGGCACAAAACAAAACACACGCGGATGCGAGCTCCAACTCCGTCCAAATAGTACTGCCGTGTAGCAGTTTAGCTGCTGTAAAACAAATGTCGTGAAAGCCGCAAATGTAAACAAAGCGTTGCAGAATGGGTACATGACATCTCGCTCTTTTGAGTTAATCATTTTCACAGTGTGCAACAAAGCATATAACATTAGTAATCACTTTTCAAATTATTTAACTTATTTCTCTGCTCAATTACAGTCACAGTAGATAATCAAATTCTTAAATCAATATTCTGTAGCCACAAATATTATTCAAAATCTTTCCTTCTTCCAAGTTTTTTTTTTTTTTTTTTTTTTTTTTTTTAGGATTAAGTATAATAATGTATTGCTTAAAACAATGCTGTTAAGATTATTTTCAGCTAGCTATTTTTCTTCCAAGAAATCTGAGAGAAATACACTTGAAGCGATGGCAGATCATTTCACTTATTGCCAATAGATTTACACTTAAAACTGACTAGTTTTAAGGAAGTGTGTTTTGCAGTGTATTAATGTTATATATGTTAGGAATGGCTTACTTTTTGTGCAACTTCGGTATTTACTCTGTAAGTAATTGTTGCCAAAGGTTTACCATTACACAATGTCAGACAATCTGTCATTATTTAGATGTTTGAATTGACGACTTGTTCATATTTTATGTTGAAAAAAAAGAGCAATAAATTATATTTTTGGACAGTAATATTTTCTTTTGTGTATACTTTAAAATTTTACATAAATCTTTTAATAGAATTATCGGCTTGACATTATCGGTTATCGGTTGGAATGAGGAGGAAAGTATCGGTTATCGGTATCGGTTGAAAAATGTATTATCGTGCATCACTAATTGATATTATTCAAAAACATGGTTGGCCAACCTTACTTCACATTACTGCTTTAAAGAGGGTGGCAAGAACCCTGCCACCCTCTTTAAAGAACTACAAATGTGCTGACTGTTTTACGGCATACGTCACTGCTGCTTTTCCCAATTCATTATAAAGACGGACGTCAATGCAAACGCTTTTTAGCCACGCTAAGCCACATGTTTGCTAACTGTCATATGCTATTGTTTAGCCACAACTGGATTCATTACTTTATTACAGTATTGGCCCGAATATAAGACGGTGTTTTTTGCATTGAAATAAGACTGAAAAAGTGGGAGTTGTCTTATATTCGGGGTCTAGCCATTATACCCATTCACGACGCTAGATGGCGCCAGATATCACTGAAGCGATGTTCTGTCATGAGTCATGACAGATCTCAGCTATTCTCAAGTTCAACCAGTTTGCATTATTTTATTGCAATGTTTTATAGACATATTGTTCTTTCAAACACAACAGTTGTTTTGGCTTGAAATACTGCAGTTTCTTTTAAAGAGGAGTGCAAGAGCAGAAACTGCTTTTTCAGTTTTGTCTGTGTTTTCCGCCATATACAGAATTTTCAGGTTAAGACATGCTTCAATGGGAAAATATTGCCTCTTGTTACAGAGGAAATTTCAGGATACGAAAGACAAAAATACCTTATTGCTGGTACCCGCAGCTCCCACAGTTTACTGAATGTAACTGCTCTGCCATTGGCTATTGCCTAGCATTCCTGACATCCCAATTGGCTAAGGGGGACCTCTACTGTATGTGTACGTGTGTATCCCAGCGTCCTATTCATTCGGCCCTCGTGTCCTGACAGCTTTACATGAGTGTATTAACTTTTACTCTTTATTCTAGGTTTTTTACATTATGCACAATTCTGATTTTATGTTTATTGTGCAATCATCTAACTGTAACATAGCGTATTGGACCAAATATAAGACTGCCCTGATTATAAGACGACCCCCTCTTTTTCAAGACTCAAGTATGAAGACTTTTTGAACACCAAATTAATTTTTATACAGAAAATAATTACAGTCCATCTGAAACATGATTATAATAATATATTTGAGAGAAAAAGCATGTTATTTTGCCTCATTCAAATCTTAATATCTGAATATTTAAATATGTAAACTAAAGTGCAATAACATTCGTAAATGAATGGCTTCTGGTTTTTGAAATGTAAATAAACCAATTTATTGTGATAAAACAACAAAATTGCAATAACTGCTTTAACCATCAAAGTGAAGTCTAACTGTAACTGTAGTCTTGAAATAAATCTGAACAAGGAAAAACATTGCAATAAAATAATGCAAACTGGTTAAACTTGAGTAGCTGAGAGCTGACATGACAGAACATCGCTTTAATGATATCTGGCGCCATCTAGCGTCGTGAATGGGTATAATGTCTAGACTGCGAGTATAGACCCTACCCACGTGACGTCACAACTCCGCCCTCCTGACTGGTGCCGCCCAATTGTCCGTCAACACATCGTGTTTACCTGTTACGGCTACGTACATTCCTCCTATTTACGGCGTGTTTTTCTGCTCGTTAACATTAATAATCAAAATGGTGAAGGCGTGTGTGGCGGTCGGTTGCAATAACAGAGAAGATAGACGGAGAGACTTGAAGTTCTACCGGAATCCGAGAGACCCGGAGAGGAGAGAGCGAGATGGGCTGCTGCAATTCGACGAGAAAACTGGGCTCCAAACGATTACCACAGATTATGTAGTAGTCATTTTATATCTGGTAAGATGCATTTAATATATATTTAGAGGGTTTTGGGCTGACAACCACAATTAAGATCATTGCTAGGCTAATCGCCGACAACATACATGATGTATGTAGTGAGAGTGCTATCGCTAAACCATATAAACATTAAAAGCCCTAGTTCCATTGACAAATGGCATGAAATACATTAGACTCGACAGTGGATGTTAGCAAGAACAAAAGATTGAATTGAAAATTTCGTAACTCACCTTCCGAGCACAAGATTCCTGCCGAATTTTCGTGGACGAGGACCTGTTTCACCCAACCAGCAACGAAGTATTTATCAGCCTCCAAGCTCTTAAAGTTTTTCAAACTTTCGTGAGAATAGGCTGATTTTGTGTGGACAAGATAGTTGTACATATCAGGGTAGCTAGCAGATGTCAGGCAAATACGGCGAACACAGCGGGTTGAAAAACATCGATTTAGGCATCGAATATGGATCTGGTGAATGGATAAACTGAAGCTTTTCCACATAACGCCTTTTATGCAACGCATCAAGTGAGTTTACGGCATCCGAAAGCACCGGGTCTTCCATGAAATGCATTATAAATTGCTCGATCAATTGAGACCATTGATAATACAGACACAAAATGACGGACAAGGGGGCGGAACAATACAGCGATCACGTGATTTTGTGACGTCGGTGGGGAGGGTCTATAAGACGACTCCCACTTTTTCAGTCTTATTTCAATGCAAAAAACCTCGTCTTATATTCGGGCCAATACGGTATATTTGTTACATGTTTTGATTTATTTTTCATTCATTTCGTTCATTTTATTCATCATTCACTATAAACGATTTCTTCAGATTGTCAAAGTTAGCGTTCTTGGAATGAGATAGTGGTTACAACAACATGAACGTGTGGCGTTTGGCTAAGAGGTCAAATGCTAACACACCATACCTGACCAAGCTAAGGGCGTATTCACACCAGGAAAAACCATAGTTCGCTTTCTTTTGTCAGCACCAAAATACATTTGGTCCGGACTTTTCTGATGCGGTTCTGTTTTCACTCCTCAATTTCAGCAAGCGACCCAGCATTTGACAACAAACGTACGCATGGGCAAAAATCGTTCAATCATTGGACAAAATGGTCTGGGTGGGGTTCCACCGTAAAATAAGAATGTAAACAATCATTGCTATGGTCCGAACTACTATGCGGTTGCTTTCACACCTATAGTGAACAGCAACATGGTCCACTTGGAAGCGAACCGGGACCACCTTTCCGGCAAGAGTTCGCTCGTTTGTATTCAAGCCAGCCCAAAAGGTGCGAACCATGAACTTCTTTGGTGTGGTCCGGACCAAACAGGGGAGGCGTGAATACACCCTAAGACATTCTTTCCACTCATATCAGGACCAAACACAAACCCTGAGGCAACAAGGACAACAGCATCTCTGCATAACTTCCTAGTCTTACATGACTCCCTTTTTCTCTCTTTGTTAGAAAGCGCTGATGACTCATACTGTATATTCCACCCCACGCCACTTTTGACTATACCGACAGCTTTTCTAATCATTAGATTTTCGGCTTTTTCTCTCAACCTTTAAGACCTTTGACTGCTATCAAGTGTTCTTTTTTCTTGTACATAGTCACAAAAGAAAAATGTATCATAATGCAATGGATTTACACATCACATTTCAGGACACTCAAAGACAATTTACATTGCATTATTGTTTCAATCCACACTAGATGTTGGTAAGCTACTTTTAGAGCTACAGCTGACCTGAGGCATTTTTCCCCTACTTTTTTTTTACCTGCCCTGTTTAGCTGCTTTGACACTGAGAATAGGAATCTGAGTGTCTTTATGCTCTTTATGAAGGGACAGAAAGGAAAATAAAAGAGACAAAGAGAGAAGAGGAGAAGAACAAGCAACAACAAGAAATAGATTGAACACCTACACTACCTAAGAATATAGTGGTGCTATCGTTAGCTAATTCACGTTGATACCATGTGGGGGCCGAGGAGAAAGAAGAGTGAGGGTGAGTCAAAAAGAGGTTCAGTGTACACAAATCAGCAATGTAAAGTGTGGAACCCAGTAATATCACATGCATAGGTGGATATGTTGACATCCTATTCTATGCTGCCTGATCACTAATCCTGGCACTGGCATTCTCTGTACTTGAATGTGTCTAATTCAGTGTTGTCAAACCGGTTCCACAAAGGGCCGCAGTTGGTCCTGGTCTTTGCTCCAACAGATCCAGCACAGACAGTTCAACTAATGAGGTTTCTGCTAAAATAAGCAGTACCTGACTGCAATCAACTGATTACGCTTGTAAAACCCCAGATTGGTGAAAAGGTATCCATCTTGTTTGGTTGGAATGAAATCCAGCACCCACTGTGGCCCTTTGAGGACCGGTTTGACACCTGCAATTGCATCCAGTAATGCTTCACAGTCACATTTCTGCATAAAATCACCATCTAATGTGATCCGATCTTTGTCAAAATCACACAGATGAAAAAAAAAGTGTCTGACTGAATTAAAACCACCCAAACATTTATAGGTTTTCATACGTTAATGAGGATAGTATGCAAACAATGACAGAAGGGGGAAAAATAAGTCAGTGAACCATCGTATTTACTATTTTGTGGCCCTCCCTTTGGCAGCAATAACTTCAACCAGACGCTTCCTGTAGTTGCAGATCAGTCTGGCACATCGATCAGGACTAATCTTGGCCCATTTTTCCTCGACAAAACTGCTGTAGTTCAGTCAGATTCCTCGGATGTCTGGCATGAATAGCTGTCTATGGATGTCTGATTAGTCAAGTCTGGACTTTGACTTGACCAATCCAGAAAGAGAATTTTGTTCTTCTGAACCATTCTGAAGTTGATTTACTTCTGTGCGTTGGATCATCGTCTTGTTGCAGCATCCATCCTCTTTTTAGCTTCAACTGTCTGACAGACAGCCTAAGGTTTTCCTGCAACACATCCTGATAAACTTTGGAATTAATTCTTCAATTAATGATTGCAATTTGTCCAGGCCCTGAAGTAGCAAAACAGCCCCAAATCATGATGCTCCCTCCAACATGCCTCACGATGGGGATGAGGTGTTGATGTTGGTGAGCTGTTCCATTTTTCCTCCACACATGACGTTGTGTGTTACTCCCAAACAATTCAACTTTGGTTCCATCAGTCCACAGAATATTTTGTCAAAACTTCTGTGGAGTGTCCAAGTGCCTTTTTGCGAACATTAAACGAGCAACAATGTTTTTTTAGACAGCAGTGGCTTCCTTCGTGGAGTCCTCCCATGAACATCATTCTTGGCCTTCGTTTTATATATAGTTAATGTGTCTGCACATAGAAATTGGACTGTGCCAGAAATTTCTGTAAGTCTTTAGCAGACACTCTAGGGTTATTTTTTTCAGACCATATTAATAAATTGTCGCTTTTGCAGCCCGTGACTCTGGCAATATCAAAAACAAACATCTGTCAACATCGTTAACTTTAATAAGCAACTCCAGTGCACGTGCACTTCCTGCCTGGGGAACAAAGAGCAGGGAGAGGGAGGGAGCAAGAGTCTGTATTGTATTTTTTTTAATTGAAAACAAATCCTTGATAGATTGAGGGCACGAAGTTTGACGCACGAAGTAGCGAGGGATCACTGTATTACCTGTTTTACTTGGCTAATTGACTAAAATAAAAGTGAACCTCAACTTCTGCACTTTTAAACGACACCAACCAGCGGCACGTGGGTGACGTAATTACAAGGTGACGAGGCTTCAAAGATGATATGCGCACAGGATGCATTGCCGCGTCACACAACTAATAAGGTTTAAACTCATTCACTGCCACCGATGGCGGTAGATGTCAAAGCAAATTCACAAAAATACCGAGATACAGTGGGGCAAATAAATATTTAGTCAACTACTAATTGTGCAAGTTCTCCCACTTGAAAATATTAGAGAGGCCTGTAATTGTCAACATGGGTAAAACATCAATCATGAGAGACAATGTGGAAAAAAAAAAAAAAAAACAGAAAATCACATTGTCGATTTTTTAAAAAATTATTTGCAAATCATGATGGAAAATAAGTATTTGGTCAATACCAAAATTTCATCTCAATACTTTGTTATGTACCCTTTGTTGGCAATAACAGAGGCCAAACGTTTTCTGTAACTCTTCACAAGCTTTTCACACACTGTTGCTGGTATTTTGGCCCATTCCTCCTTGCAGATCTCCTCTAGAGCAGTGATGTCATGACAGATCTCAGCAACTCTCAAGTTTAACCAGTTTGCATTATTTTATTGCAATGTTTTTCCTCATTCAGATTTGTTTCAAGGCTATAGTTACAGTTAGACTTCACTTTGATGGTTAATGCAGTTATTGCAATTTTGTTGTTTTATCACAATAGATTGGTTTATTTACATTTCAAAAACCAGAAGCCATTCATTTACCAATGTGATTGCACTTTAGTTTACATATTTAAATGTTCAGATATTAAGATTTGAATGAGGCAAAATAACAGGCTTTTTCTCTCAAATACATTATTATAATCATTTGTTTCGGATGTACTGTAATTATTTTCTGTATAAAAATTAATTTGGTGTTCAAAAAGTCTTTTTTCAAACTTGAGTCATGAAAGAGAGGGGGTCGTATTATAATCAGGGCCGTCTTATATTCGGGCCAATACGGTAATTACCTTGAATCCTCGAACAAATCACTCCTGAGACAATCGTTCCTGTTTGTATGCGCTGTAGCTTTCCTACTTTTTCAACCTTAATCCGGCGTTACATCGCTGCGTACGTGTGTTTGAAAATAACTCCTCTTGATGCTAGGTGTGTGCAGGCCTCTTACCTGAAGGCATGGCGCAGAGGCCAAACGTTTGTTGTAACTCTTCACAAGCTTTTCACACACTGTTGCTGGTATTTTGGCCCATTCCTCCTTGCAGATCTCCTCTAGAGCAGTGATGTTTTGGGGCTGTCGTTGGGCAACACCGACTTTCAACTCCCTCCTCACCCCGTGGCGTCAAAATGATAAGAAGAACGGTGAGCAAAAATCCCAGAACCACACGGGGGGACCTACTGAATGGCCTACAGAGAGCTGGGACCACAGTAACAAAGGCTACTATCTAGAGCTGGGAATCTTTGGGCACCTAACGATTCGATTACGATTCAGAGGTTCCGATTAGATTATAAAACGATTATTGATGCACCCTCTTCCTTTTTTTTTTTTTTATGTTTTGTACATCAGTTCCAAAATTGCTCAAAAATCCTCTCAGGCTAAACCAAACTACAATTTCAATATCAAGTTAACATATAACAGTAAACAAATATACAAAAATAACAGTAAATAAAAAAACTCCAGTCCCCATTCTGTATCAGCAGCTTTCAACTACATTCAATTAATGTTGTGAATCAACTGACAGTTGTTAAAATTGCTCCCGTAATTCCATAATTTCCCTTTTGTCTACTTTTGTCAAAGTTTTAAAACTATTTCATCATTTAAAGATAGATTCAAGACAAGATTCTGCCAATTTAGGAGTATTTTAGATAAAAAGTTAATTAGGTTCGCTACAACAGAACCTTCTTGAGAGGTCTACTGCTTTAAGATGGCGGCTGTTTACTTACGCCGGAAAGTCTGTCATTTCGCATCTCTGTTCAATAATACATGTTGTAACACCGACGTCGTCTGTCATTTTGCATTTAGTTCTACATATATATGATATCTACTGTAGCCGTATGTTTGTAGCAACTAGCAACTGGGCGTTGTTTGTAGCGGCTGTCAGCCGCAGTCAGGTATGATTGGTTTTTTTTTTATCTAGTGGCATGAGTTGAACATGATATTTACTCTCGGTCCGTTCCTCATAGCATCCCAAAGACAGCGCTGACTGTGCTTTACTTCCGCTTTACCTGGTATAATTCAATAATCGGAATTTGGATATTTGTGAATCGTTCTCGAATCTTCCACGGCCGAATCGTGAATAATCTAGGAATCGGAAATTTCGCACGCCTCTACTACTATCGGTAACACAATGTGCCGCCAAGGACCCAAATCCTGCACTGCCAGACGTGTCCCCCAGCTTAAGAAAGTACACGTCCAGGCCCGTCTGCGGTTCGCTAGAGGGCATTTGGATGATCCAGAAGAGGACTGGAAGAATGTGTTATGGTCAGATGAAACCAAAAAAAACCTTTTTGGTAGAAACAGAGGTTCTCGTGTTTGGAGGAAAAAGAATACTGAATTGCACCATACCCACTGTGAAGCATGGGGGTGGAAACATCATGCTTTGGGGCTGTTTTTCTGCAACGGGACTAGGACGACTCATGTGTGTAAAGGAAAGAATGAATGGCATCCGTTATTGCCAACAAATGGTACATAACAAAGTATTGAGATGAACTTTTGGTATTGACCAAATACTTTTTTCCCACCATGATTTGTAAATAAATTCTTTAAAAATCAAACAATGTGATTTTCTGTTTTTTTTCCACATTCTGTCTCTCATGGTTGAGGTTTACCCATGTTGACAATTACAGACCTCTCTAATATTTTCAAGTGGGAGAACTTGCACAATTAGTGGTTGACTAAATACTTATTTGCCCCACTGTATCTGCTTTTGAGTTTGCAGAGAAAGCAGCAGTTTATCATTTATTTTTTTCAGGAGTCGCCATTTATTTAACCGTGTCTTGAAGAAATTGCGACAAAATAAAATTCACTAGTTGACTGCCGCCATTTAGGGTGCTGTTATCCCGCAATACGACACTGATGCTCAGATACGCAAGGTCAGAACATTGCCTTTTGTACGTGAGGTTATTTAGAAAATCCAGCTTCTTTTTTTCCCTTCCTATTAGAATGGCAACACATCGAGTGTTCCTTTGGGAAGCCAGTGTGTGCAGATTCTACACGGGAGCAGAATGAGCTGCAGCGTGAAGTAATTCCTATTCGGCAAGGACTTCAAAGTCACAAAAAGTATCAAATGATTGGTCTTTCTTTTCTACTAATGTCATCAATTTGTTACAGCGCACGCTTTCACTGATCAAACACGTTGTTTAATAAATACATGCGGAAAACAGACCATCTTTAAAGACCGATGCCTACTTGCATTGTCATTTGGATGGGATTATGACATGCGTGTGACAATTAATCACAGAATTAATTGAGTGTGCTAAGCATGCATCATTATATTTCACAATAATTGCAACAACTAGAGTTTTTGATCCTAAAACAAGCATCAATTTGCATGTGTTATGAATGCTCCTTTGATTGCACCAGATGTACAAGTACATTTTTGGGAGATTTTAGAATTCATTATCATCTATGTTGTAGAGTATTGAACTTCATCGCCTTATTTATTTACTCGACAGTCAGAGAAGTTGTATACAAATGGAAAGAGTTTGGCACTGTTGCTTCTCTCCCAAGGAGTGGCTGTCCACCAAAGATGACGCTAAGAGTTCAGCGCAGAATACTCAGAGAGTTAAAAAAGAACCCTAGAGCGTCTGCTAAAGAATTACAGAAATCACTGGCAAAGTCCAATATCTCTGTGCACACATTTACTATATGTATAACTATGGCCAAGAATGGTATTCATGGGAGGACTCCACAGAGGAAGCCACTGCGGTCTAAAAAAAAAAAACATTGTTGCTCATTTAATGTCCGCAAAAAGGTACTTGGACACTCCACGGATGTTTTGGTAAAATATTTTCTGGACTGATGAAACCAAAGTTGAATTGTTTGGGAGTAACACATAATGTCATGTGTGGAGGAAAAATGGAACAGCTCACCAAAATCAACACCTCATCCCCACCGTGAAGCATGGTGGAGGTAGCATCATGATTTGGGGCTGTTATGCTGCCTCAGAACCTGGAACATTTGCATTTGGAAAAATGAATTCCAAAGTATGTTAGGATGTTTTGCAGGAAAACCTGAAGCTGTCTGTCAGACAGTTGAAGCTAAAAAGAGGATGGATGCTGCAACAAGACAATGATCCAAAACACAGAAGTAAATCAACTTCAGAATGTTTTCAGAAGAACAAAATACACAAGTCAAAGTCCAGACTTTAACCCCATTGAGATGCTCTGGCATGACCTATAGAACGTGATTCATGCCAGACATTCCAGGAATCTGACTGAACTACAACAGTTTTGTATAGAATGGGCCAAGATTAGTCCTGATCGATGTGCCAGACTGATCCACAGCTACAGAAAGCGTCTGGTTGAAGTTATTACTGCCAAAGGGCGGCCACAAAATATTAAATGTGATGGTTCACTTACTTATTTGTCCCCTTTCTGTAATTTTTTGCATGCTATCCTGATTAAAATATGAAAACCTATAAATGTTTGGGTGGTTTTAGTTAAAGTGTGTTTTCATCTGTGTGATTTTGACAAAGATCAGATCACATTTGATGGTGATTTTATGCAGAAATGTGAGAAATTCCAAAAGGTTCAGATACTTTTTCATACCACTGTACATAAAATAGTTTGAAATTTGGAAAATATAAACATGAATGAATATGCTGTGATAAACAAAAACCCTGATTTTAACGAGCTAACAGTTTGAGCACACTTAGACCCTCAGGTAACTTGTTCCAGAGGTGATATACAGGAGACAGGTTCCTGACGACCTTCGGGGTCTAGATGCTTCATAGGGATCCAATAAATCGAGCACGTATTTTGGTCCAAGGCCATTAAGTGTTTTGTAGACAAGCAGTAGTATTTTATAGTCTATGCTTTGACTCACTGGAAGTCAGTGCAACGAATTCCAAACCAGTGCAATGTGGTCCAGTTTCCTTGTATTTGTAAGGACTCTGGCAGCAGCATTCAGTCCTACAACCCCTAGCAAAAAGTATGGAACCACCAGTCTCTGACGAGCACTCACTCAGACATTTGATCATGTAGAATAAACTCAGATAAAAAGCTTTAAAAAGACAATGAATTAGTTCAAAAGTGCAACACTTTAGCATTCAGAAAACACTAAAAGAAATGAATAGAAAACATTGTGGTGGTGAGTAAATGTTACTTTTATAGAGCAAGTGCAGGGAAATATATATGGAATCACTCCATTCTGAGGAAAAAAAATATGGAATCATGAGAAACAAACAAAGAAATAACAATCAAAACATCTCTAGTATTTAGAAGCACCACCTCTGGCTTTTATGACAGCTTGCAGTCTCTAAGGCATGGACTTGATGAATATTCTTCATCCATTTGGTGCCAACTCTCTTTGATTGCAGTTGCCAGATCATCCTTGCAGGTCGGAGCCTTGCTGTGGACCATTTTTTTCAATTTCCACCACAGGTTACCAACAGGGTTGAGATCTGGGCTATTTGCAGGCTACGACATTGACTGGATGAATCTTTCTCCAAGGAATGCTTTAACCGTTTTAGCTCTGTGGCATGATGCATTGTCATCTTGGAAAATGACAAACATATTTTCAATTGAAGAGATAAGAAAGCTGTCTAAAATTTCAATGTAAACTTGTGCATTTATTGAAGATTTAACCACAGCCATCTCCCCAGTGCCTTTTCCTGACATGCAGCCCCATATCATCAAGGACTGAGGGAATTTTGATGTCTTCTTCAGGCAGTCGTATTTGTAAATCTCACTGGAACAGCACCAAACAAAGGTTCCAGCATCATCACCTCGTCAAGAGTCAAGAATCTGCATTGGACAAGTGTTCCATATTTTTTTCCTCAGAATAGAGTGATTCCATATATATTTCCCTGCATTTGCTCTATAAAAGTAACATTTACTGCCCACCACAATGTTTTTATTCATTTCTTTTATGTTTTCTGAATGCTAAAGAGTTGCACTTTTGAACTAATTTTTTATTTTTTGTTTGTTCTACATGTTAAAATGTCTCGTCCGAGACCGGTGGTTCCATACTTTTTGCTTGGGGTTGTAGCTGACGCCTCCTGACTGATTTTTTATTAAGACCTGGGTAACACTTTATAATAACTATCCGTTTTACTAGTTAGTAGATCATTAGTAAACTGTTGATATATGATTTATTGTTGATTTGTGAAGTATTTGTTAACAGTTTGTTAGGCATTTACAGGGTGTTCCAATATGGTTGACCCCATTCTAAATGCCCATGCTAATTGATGGATCTTAATAAAACTATATCCAATTTATGTTGAAGGTCATACGTTTTATTGGTTAAATATACAAAGAAAAGTACAAATATTTGTTGGTTCTAGGGCAGATTTTCATAAATGTGCAACATGAGCACTGCCTGCAAAATGCCTTACCAAAATGCCTTTTTTTTTGAACGGCGTTTCTTGACCTGAAAAGATAGAAATGCCAAACATTACACACAAAAACTTAAACGTTTCTACACAAAGTGTGTTTCAGGTTAAGAAAAACCTGTAAATGCTTAACAAACTGTTAACAAATACTTCGCAAATCAACAATAAATCATTTATTAACAGTTTACTAATGATCTATTAACTAGTAAAACTGATAGTTATTATAAAGTGTTACCAAGACCTGTAAATATACCGTTTCTATAGTCCAATCTACTGAAAATTAATGCATGAATTTGTTTTTCCACGTCTTGTTTAGACAGAAGCCCCTTAATTCTGGTTATATTTTTAGGTGGTAATAAGCAGATTTAGTGACGAACTTTAGATGGCTATCAAATTATAATTGCGTATGGTGTTATGGTGTCCTGAAAATAGGGACCCAACATTTTTTTCTTTGAAATATAAAGGCAACATCAAAGGCATGCAAAATTGGACAACATAGGCCCGGACCTTAAAGGGTTACAACATTGCCTTCAACTTCCTGCTCCAGTTAAGCTCGTAAAATTGTCGGGAAAAAAAGACAAATCAAGAAAAAACATGAAGAGTACACATCCTTCTCAACACCATTCCACCAATTATTTTTCATCTAAAGGAAAAAGCAATCACTGACTCCCTGAAACGTTAAAAACGGTTTGTTTACTCAAGATCACGCACTCTGCTTTGTTTAATTACAATAGTGATGCTGCAGTGGCATCTTCGTATTAGATTGTTCTGCAGCTGCCGGGTTATGATCATCATTTTTTGTTTGATGTGCAGTCGGCAACGTTCATGTTTCTGCAATACTATTTTAATTGATTACGATCATGCATCTCATTATTTCACCCATCTCGTTATCTGTAATGGTCTTTCCCAGACTTCACAGTTTACAAAACGACATATGATCAAATGTGTGTAAGCGACCATACGTGCTTTGATGCTAAATGTTTCTTTACTGAAAAAAGTCCGTTTCGAAAATCTGGTAATGGAATGACAAAATGGAGCCCTCTCGTTTGAGAGCAAACGCACACACACAGATAGGTTTTCTTTGTACTTTCAGTGTTCTGTGCATGCTTTGTTTCAAATTCCTTCATTATGGATTCAAATGTGCGTGCGTCCTTGTCTCCTGATAATGCCGAACAGCCTTGAATGAATAATGATCTTGTGTTTATTTGAGGTAAGCTGTTATTTTTGCATTCTCTCTTAACTTTGCTGCAGCTTTCAGTACATTTCAGTGAAATATTCAGATTTTCGAAATAAGCCACAGTTTTATTTTTTGTTCTTTGTAGTCTATATCAAATAAAGAGCACTTATTCAAAAGTATGAGGATCTAAAGACACAGAGGAGGTGCTGCACAAGTGTGTCGGTGCTGTCAGCTTTCTTTGTCTGATAAGATTTAGTTATGGTAATTGATGGTAGCTTTTCATGTAATGCAAAAGCTACCATGTATAATATTTAGTGCTGCAACGGTTAATCGATTACTTCGAGTAATTTGATTCAGTGCTGCAACGATTAATCGATTAACTCGAGTATTTGGTTAGAAAAAAATATCCGAATTAAATTTTGCTGCTTCGAGTATTCGTTTAATTAAAATGGTGTTGTAATGGTTTGTTTTTGAAAGTGTTTGCATATAGTTTCATTAATTTGGGTGGATACACTGCCCTCTAGTCTGCCTTATTTTACATGGCCAAATCCAGGTGCTCTCTGTTAGGACCAACATAAGCTAGGTTTTTGTTTGAGCTCATGTATTTGAATGCATTCGTAATTTAGATTGAAGGTATATTTAGCCAATTTTTGTGGGAATATGTATCGGAACTATTTGTTGAGAGCATTGTTAAAAATAAATAAATAGATAAAAGTTAGTATTTTATGGCATTTAAGCTAGTGGACTTTTGCTATGTTAGTTAGCCAATTGTTCTTTTGTTGTCCATATGTAGATCCTTATTAATCAATTAATTATTTTTTTTATACTGTTTTAGGCCCAGCTCAGGTATTTTAATGTTTTCATCTTTATCCAATTACACGATTATTCGAACTACCTAGTTCATCGACTAAAATAATCGATAGCTGCAGCCCTAGTGTGTTATCAAGCGTAATTAAATTTTTAGGTAAGAAATAAGATTTTATATATATATAAGATCTAGAAGTTTTTGAGTATAAACAGTAAAGTTTTTTTTTTTTTTTTCTCTCTAGTCACTTCTGAGATAAAATTGTTGGCCGTTTTCAACAATGTACATTGAAAATAAAGACATTGATTGACTCAAAATGGTTCAAAATTAGATGAAATGTCTTGATTTCTTGTGTATATTTATAATTGCTCCTTACCAAAAAAAAAAAAAAAATGTTTTATCCGATTACTCGATTAATCGATAGAATTTTCAGTCGAATAGTGGATTACGAAAATATTCGATAACTGCAGCCCTAATTTGATTAGAAAAAAGCTTGGGATCAAATTTTGCTGCTTCGAGTATTCGTTTAATTAGAGTGGCGTTGTAATGGTTTGTTTTGAATGTGTTTGCATTTAGTTTTATTGATTTGAGTGGATACACTGCCCTCTAGTGGCAACAGTGAATATGACAGAACTCATTCAACATTGCTGAATCCAACTGCTCCCCGTTAAGTCCAACATAAGGTAGTTTTTGTTTGAGTTAATATGTTTGTGTACAAATTTGTTATTTAGACGTTTTTTTTGTGCAAATATGTGTTTCAACAATTTATTAAGAGCGTTGTTAAAAAAAAAAAGTTGACTTTTTTTTTTTATAGCATTTACGCTAGAGGACTTTTGCAAGCAAGTTAGCCAATTTTACTTTTGTTGTACATAGAGCCTCATTTGTGTATATATATATTTTTTTATACCATTTGAAGCTAAGCTCAGGAAATTTATTTTCAAATGAAAGTACGATTCTGCATAGTATGAAGAAAAAATCAGGAATTTTATTACTCATTTAACATGGCTGAATCTAGCTGCTTCCTGTTAAGACCAACATAAGGTATTTTTTTGTTTGAGCTAATGTTTTTTTAATGCATTTTTAATTTAGTTTATTGGTATATTTCACTGTTTTTTTGTGGGAAATTGTGTTTGAACGATTTGTTAAGAGCATTGTAAAAGAAAGTTAGCATTTTATGGTAAATGGTGTTATACTTGTATAGGGCTTTTCTACCTCTCAAGGTACTCAAAGCGCTTTACACTACATTGCCATCTACCTACTGGTGGCACAGCACCAGGAGCAATGCAGGATTCAGTAACTTACTGAAGGATACTTAGGCGAGTTCATCAGGGTGGAGAATCGAACCCACAGCCTCTGGGTTGGGGGACAACTACACCACCACTGAGCCACGCCATCCCCTATAGAATTTAAGCTAACAGAATTTTGTTATGCAAGTTAGCTAAATGTTCTTTTGCTGTACTTAGATCCTAATTAATTTTTTATGCCGTTTGAAGCTAGGCTCAAGTATTTTATTTTATTTACTTTTTTAACGAAAACGCAATTCTACAAAGTTTGAAGAAACACACTTTTATTTTGTATTAGGCTTGAATGCTTTTTTAAAAGCACAATCTTAGCAAGCCTTTTTGTTACATTTCCTTAAATCTATCCTGCGAAGAGAATTCGTTTAGAGTGGCGTTGTAATGGTTTATTTTGAAAGTGTTTGCATTTAGTTTTATTGATTTGGGTGGATACACTGCCCTCTAGTGGCAACTATAAGTTTTTGTTTGAGCTAGTATGTTTTTAAATGCACTTATAATCTAGTTTATAGGTGTATTTAGCAGTTTTTTTGTGTGGGAAAATGTGTTTGAACGATTTGCGTACTGGCTTTTGATGAATATGTAGCCGGCCGAATCGAGGTATAAAATTTCAGACGCACCTGCTGATGATGATCCAGTTGTTGTTCATTGCAATCCAGGCATTTCCAAGCGGGTTCACAATCCAAATAATGGTAAGGGATTTCTGATTGCAAATGACTTGAATTGTTGTAAGTGGTCAGTGGTCATAAGTTCTGTAAGTGTATTAAAGTGTTCAAACGGTTTAGGTGGTCAAAAAACTGTGTGGTTACCCTGTTCGTGTCCAAAACAAATCTAGCCTCTCGCTTCCATTTAAACACACCTGATATGTGTCAGTTGATTAGTGCGTCATTTGCAGCTACCATACCACCAACTGCACAAAGGGGGCGCCATCTTCCCAAATGCAAGACACCAATATGATAGGTGACCCGTACTGAAATATAAAATAACACTATTCACGCAACTTTGCTCATGATTAATATGGCTCCAACAATTTGTTAAGAGCATTGTTAAACAATTTTAGCATTTTATAGCATTTAAGCTAGCGGACTTTTGTTATGCAGGTTAGCCAATTGTTCTTTTGTTGACAAAACATTTATAGGTTTTCATATTTTAATGAGGATAGTATGCAAACAATGACAAAGGGGGGAAAATAAGTAAGTGAAACATCAATTTAACATTTTGTACCCCCCCTTTGGCAGCAATAACTTTAAACAGGCGCTTCCTGTAGCTGCAGATCAGTCTGGCACATCGATCAGGACTAATCATGGCCCATTCTCTACAAAACTGCTGTAGTTCAGTCAGATTCCTTGGATGTCTGGCATGAGTCGCTGTCTTTAGGTCATGCCACAGCCTCTCAATGGGGTTCAAATCTGAACTTTGACTTGGCCACTCGAGAACGTGTATTTTCTTCTTCTGATAACATTATGATTCTGATTTACTTCTGTGTTTTGGATCATTGTCTTGTTGCAGCATCAAATCTCTTTTTAGCTTCAACTGACAGTGGGCCTCCCGTTTTCCTGCAAAACATCTTGATAAACGTTTGAATTCATTCTTCCATTAATGATTGCAAGTTGTCCAGGCCCTGAGGCAGCAAACAGCCCCAAATCATGATGCTCCCTCCACCATGCTTTAGGTGGGGATGAGGTTTTAATGTTAGTGAGCTGTTCCATTTTTCCTCCACACATGACGTTGTGTGTTACTCCAAAACAATTCAACTTTGGTGTCATTAGTCCACAAAATATTTTGCCAAAACCTCTGTGGTGTGTCCAAGTGCCTTTTTGCGTGCCTCCTTCTTGGCCATAGTTTTACATATAGTTGATGTGTGCACATAGATATTGGTCTGTGCCAGTGATTTCTGTAAGTCTTTAGCAGACACTCTAGGGTTCTTTTTTTTATTCTCTGAGTATTCTGCGCTGAAATCTTGGCGTCATTTTTGGTGGACGGGCACTCCTTGGGAGAGAAGCAACAGTGCCAAACTTTTTCCATTTAAAGACTTCTCTGAAAACTTCTCTGACTGTCGATTAATGAACATCCAGACTTTTAGAGATGGTTTTGTATCATTTCACAGCTTTATACAAATCAACAATCTTTAATCGCAGGTCTATAGACAGCTCTTTTGACCGAGCCATGATGCACATCAGACAATGCTTCTCATGAAGACAATTCTTGCAATGTGTGTGTTTTAAAGTGGTCAGGGGAGCTTTAAACCACTCATCAGTGATTGGGCACACACCTGACTTAAATTGTTTGGTAACATTGGTTTCAATTGCTCTTTAAGTCTCCTTAGGCAGAGGTTTCACTTACTTATTTTTCCCCCTTGTGTGATAGTTTCCATGCTATCCTCATTAAAATATGAAAACCTATAAATATTTGGGTGGTTTTATTCAAAGCAGACTGTTTTTTTTCATCTGCGGGATTTTGACAAAGATCAGATCACATTTGATGGCGATTTTATGCAGAAAAGTGAGACGCTCCGAAAGGTTCATATACTTTTTCATACCACCGTACGTATTTTTTGTCTTCATTTTATAACTTTAACAGTTTTTGGTCCTTGTTTGAGTCCTTGTTTCTTTGAAGCAATTTGAGCTTGAAGAGTACTATGAATAAAATTGACTGAAGTACTTGTACTTCCTAGATTCCCTACACTTGTCTATTCAAGGGAGCCATTGATTTGATACGTTTCTTTTTCAGTTATTCTTATTCATATGCTAACTGACTGCGTCAATGTTCTTATACGTATTTCTGATTATCTGTGAGACCTTTGAACAACCTTGTTTTCACATTTTTTTGCCTTCAACCATTTATAAATGTGTGATGTGTCCAAGAAAAATAAATATAAAAGCTCCGTCAATCTTTGGTATGTTGCTGGACCTGCAGTGATATGAACACGAGTGAATAAATAATATGTTTCAGGTTTTATGGGTGTGTACAGGGTCAAGTGAAGATCATACCCTTCATCAAAAGTGATGCAAAAAGTAGAAGGTCTTAGATCGCTTAGTAACATAACATAGTGAGTAAATTATGAGGCTGACAAAGACTGTTGACAATGATTGGATAAGAAATTTGAAAGAAACGTAAGGAGTCGTGAGACATGAACTCAGCAAGCATTCTTTTCATTTCAGAGAGTCTTGTAGATAAGCAATAACTGAAATTCAGTTCATGCTGTTCGTGTCTGCTTGCACTGGGGTTCAATCAAATCTTGCAAATGAAGTTTCACCTTACAGGGCTTGAGTGAAACTTATTGGCCAGGCAGGTGAACAACGTACGGGATAAAAATAAACGTTGCCCTCAACTTGAATGTGCGAGCAGTTTGTTTGAACCCTAAAATGAACATTTGGGCACTGTGGGCAGTCTGACTCAGCGCAGACTAATTGTTATTTTCTGTTCTCTCCATGCCTATTGCCCTCTGGTTGTGTTCCGCCATTATCTTTTACATCCTCGTGAACCACACGACTGGAATTCGACACGCGCTCCCTAGTTTATCGTTTACTTAGCGGAGTCTCGGTCGCTGCCCCCTCCTTTCTCTGCCGATGTGTTTTGTGGAGTTGATGAACCGCAGTGAAGCCGTTAATTCCCCGACGCGGCGAGCCCACACACCAGACGAGGTGGGGACTGAGGCGTTTACGGCTCTGCATCGTCGTGATCCTCCGGCTGGGAGACAAATATCGCAATAGCCACGACACCCGCATGAGCATGCTTGAAATACAGATCAACTAAGACAAAGACCACCAGAGTGGATGTGAAATCAAACAACAGGTATAATTTTGTGTTAGGTTCTGCATGCAACATCCTTCTATTAATGCTTGAGGAAGAATCTGTTTTCCTTGTTGGCTAGTAAATTATTATTAGAGCGGGCAGCTTTAGAATTTATGCAGTCAAATGAACTCACTCGCATGCTTTAATAATCATTAATAAAGCTTCTTATTAGGGTTGTTCCGATCATGTTTTTTTTGCTCCCGATTCAATTCCAATCATTCCCGATAATTTTTCCCGATCATATACATTTTGGCAATGCAATAAGAAAAAAATGAATACAACTCGGACGAATATATACATTCAACATACAGTACATAAGTACTGTATTTGTTTATTATGACAATAAATCCTCAAGATGGCGTTTACATTATTAACATTCTTTCTGTGAGAGGGATCCACGGATAGAAAGACTTGTAATTCTTAAAGGACAAATGTGACTTTGTATATTGTGACTAAATATTGCCATCTAGTGGATTTTTATGAGCTTTCACTAAATGATAATTCAGCCATTTAACTTCTGCCCAAATGCATGATGGGAAGTGCAACCATGACTGTGCGTAATGGTAATTGATATTTCTTCTTAGCGTTGGGAAATAAAATAGGGTGTTAAGAAAAAGATCAACTACTACCTTTCTTCCCCACATTGCTTCCCACGATATTTCTGATCATTGAGAGAGGGATTGTAAGGCTTTAGCCAATTAAAAAAAGGCTTCAAAGGCTGCCAAAATTCTCTCTATTCATTTTACGTTGCCTTTTAGTTCTATGTATACGTAATACGGTGCCATTATAGTTTGAACGCGACAATGCGTGAGTGGGTGGTACAGCACATGCGTTAATTGCGTTAAATATTTTAATGTTATTACCGCCGTTGACGCGATAAATTTGACAGCCCCACTTTAAGCCAAAACTAAAGACTCTGGATGAGTGTTAGACATTTTGTCTGTAACGTTAAATACAATTAGAAAACGATTTAATTAAAAAATAAATAAATAAAATAAAAAAATAAATATATATATTAAAAAAGGCATGTGCGATATTTTTTTGCCAATTCCGATACTTTGAAAATGACGTGATCGGACCCGATCGATCGGCATCGGGACATCTCTACTTCTTATTGTTTTAAATACTTTAGCCTGACATTCGTACATATGCAGTGAAGAAAATAAGTATTTGAATACCCTGCTATTTTGCAAGTTCTCCCACTTAGAAATCATGGAGGGGTCTGAAATTTTCATCATAGGAGCATGTCCACTTTGAGAGAGATAATCTGTAAGAAAAATCTAGAAATCACAATGTATGACTTTTTAACTTAGGGGTCCCCAAACTTTTTCCTGTGAGGGCCACATAACTTTTCCCCTCGCAATGACTGAGTAGCGGACTCGCCTCGCGTACGTATGGTGTCGGCATATCAAGGGCTCCTGCAGTGCGAGACCGCGCCGTTAAAATGATCCTCTAACTTAAATACATGTAGGCTCTAATAAACCACAATTGTTCTTTTGAACTTAAATATGTTGTTAGAAACACATAAAATGTTAAATCAATGGCAATATTTTATAATATTTAGTCTATATTTTGACCGTTAGTTGGCGCCATGGTTTGCGGGCTCGCAGTGATGACGTCATCGGTATCTTGCGTGTTCAACAATTGCTTATTGCTGCCTAAACTCGCGAAGTAAAACGCCACGATGTGCTGCTTTTGGATGCAATTTCCAGTCAAATGGAAACAAGGGGAGTGACGAGAGTGGTCAAAGTGGAATTATTATTTTTACTGAATAAATGTGCATAAGTGGAAGCTTCCCCCCTTTTTGGTCCCTGTATGCACGCATCCTACCCACCACGCGTTACAACTAGCGCCTGAACATTTTTCCTGGATCTTCAGTCAAGTACGGGATCCGTCTATTCTCTGGATCTGACGGTCCCAAAGCGTCTGCAATATTGGTTTCGGATCTGTCCATTTTTTTATATTCATTGGTCCCACAGCGGCTTTTCGGATCAGTCTATTTTGTGGAATTGACGGCCTAATCGCGGCTGCGACATTGCCATGGTACCGGTCTAATTCCTGGATCTTTGAGTGAGTAAAAAACGCAGATTTGGATTACTATTGCCATCTTTTTTGTTGACTATTCTTCGTGGGAGTTTTCCCCAAATCATACTAAATAATTAAAGCACGATGGCACGCTACAGTGACGACAGTGACTCTGACGTGGACCTTACAAAAATGTTGGGAGTTCGTCAGGGAACGCGTGTTTGCGTACTGCTGAGCTCCCGAGTGAAAAGTGGTCAAGGTGGAAATATTATTTTTTGTGAATAAATGTGCATAAGTGGAAGCTTCTCCCCTTTTTGGTACTTTTATACACGTATCCTAGCTACCACACGTTACAATGTACAAGACATGGATTACACAAGGTGTGCTCTTTGTCCTGCACTGTAAGCACACGACAGGTCTGGATGCTAACAATCTACATAATTATATTGGGATAAGTTTGAAAACGCAATATGCCGCGCGTTCCGCTCCCACCTCTGACGCGAACCTGCGCGCCGCGACGAATCTAGTCGGCAGGCAAGGACGTTAACCACTGCGCCAATAAAGCTCGAGCTAACGGTGCAGCCGTTAGTGTCCTTACATGAAGGAATCGGTGTGGAGGTTTCCACGTGCCACAACGGATACACTGTGTACCTGTTACACTCTCCCCCCGAAACCTTCGCTGCCAATCCCGGACAAGCCCCCATTTGTGCGTTCCGCTCCCACCTCTGACCAGGCTAGGACGCGAACCCGCGCGTCACGACAAATCTACTCGGCAGGCAAGGACGGTAACCACTGCACCAATAAGCTCGAGCCAACAACGAAGCCGTTAGCGTCCTTACATGAAGGAATCGGCGGGGAGGTTTCCACGTGCTACAATGGACACACTGTGTACCCGTTGCACTTACACTGAATATCTGCTAATAAAACCGGACAGCATACACTCTCGCTCCCAACCGGACTTCCCAACAGGACTCTCTCGCATCACCAGTTTTGCCCAACTTTTGTCTTATCAGGTATTTGCTGCACGCATTTTTCCCTGAAGCTCGTCTTGTGAACGACCGACAGTGCTGTCCTGCTCTTCACTTTTCAGATCTGGTTCAAACAGTAAGTGTAGAACTGACGATATGTTGGGAAAGCTAACGAGTGGCGCAACGGGCCCAGTGACGTCACGCACTGCGACGTAACAAGAATGGCGACCTATCACTTAAAATAATTTTACAAACTTCATTAAAAAAAAAAAACTTTAAGAGGGGTTTTAATATCAAATTATTATAACTCATACTAACATGTATCTTTTAAGAATTACTTGTCTTAAAAACAGAGGATCCCTTTAAAGTCAGCACTCGTACACGTCACATTGGGCGTGCACAGTGGTGCTACTAAACATTAAAAACACCAAATATGGCGGAATGTCAGCTTTAATTTACTGTTTTAATAATATTTTTAAATTAAAAATGTTGAACGTTTCAATTTTTGTGCTTTTTTGAACAAAAGAAAAATGACATTGCTTCGAGTGGGCGGGCATATTTTTTTTCCGGGCTGAGGGCGCTTGGTGGGGTCAAAGTGCATCATTCTCCGTCGCCCTGTAAATCTGCACTGCCCCCTAGGGCCTGGCATGAATACTACATCATTTCCAAGTGGAATTGCGACATTGTTCAAATGGAGACGCAAATGCAAATTTGAAAGTTTTCGTTTCTCGGAGAGTCACCATTTAAACGGCCCCTAGTAGTGCTCTCCCGGTGGGGGGATGTGCGACAAGCCGCCGGACGTCAGCCGAGGGGACAAGGAGCATGTCACAAAATGCAAGCCACCTATGTATTAAAATGATCCCAGTACCTGACATAATACAAAACACGATGATTACTCACTTCCTCGTAAGTCCCATGGTGTCACAGTAGTAGGGCTTGATTTGGCCAATATCCACCGGTGAATGGGAAATTTTTGAGACCCCAAAAAGGCCTCTCCCTCCTACAGCAGGATTTTTCTGCAGCCGTTTGGCTGGTGTGATGCGAAAAATAAACGTATTAATTAGGGCTGTCAAACGAAATTTAAAATTAAAATTTTGAATCGAGTTAATAACAGCTTAAAAATTAGAGAAGCATCACATGATTTTTCAAAACGTGCCAATAGTTTTTCCAGGCCCATTTTTGGAGTTTTGTGTAAAATGTAGGGCTGTCAAACGATTAAAATTTTTAATCGAGTTAATCACAGCTTAAGAATTTCAAGCCACCAATAAAATATGCCATATTTTTATACAATTATTGTTAGAATGGAAAGATAAGACACAAGACGGATATATACATTCAACATACGGTACATAAGTACTGTATTTGTTTATTATAACAATAAATCAACAAGATGGCATTAAGATTATTAACATTCTCTTAAAGCGATCCATGGATAGAAAGACTTGTAGTTCATGAAAGATAAATGTTAGTACAAGTTATAGAAATGTTATATTAAAACCCCTCTTAATGTTTTCGTTTTAATAAAATTTGTAACATTTTCAATCAAAAAATAAACTAGTAGCTCGCCATTGTTGACGTCAATCATTACACCATGCTCACTCATGGTACTAACCCAAAAAAAACAGTTGGACCCAAGCGCCAGCAGAGGGCGCCGAACACCACAAAACAGGTAACAAGCTGACATTACACTGTACTGTGATTTTATTCTGTTTGAGCGGGCATGTGCGTTAATTACGTCAAATATTTTAACGTGATTAATTTAAAAAATTAATTACCGCCCGTTAACGCGATATTTTTGACTACCCGAGTATTAATCCGCAAAATCAGCTCAATCCTTAGTCCTTCTCATACAACAGTACGGCTGTATAGTGAAGAGGACTCCTTCCTCCGTACACGTCACAGCGCCCTCTTTCTCAACTCGAGACTGTTGCCGGAAGTCATTCATTTTCATGGTGCGGGATTTAAAAAAACGAAATAAATATAGCGATCACTTCCACACACATCCAAGCGGTCAATTTCATTCAGGAGCATAAAATACCACGTGTATTATGAAATAAACATGCTTTTTTGTGTCACAGGCAGTGTTTTGAACAAAACTGTTACTGGCTAGCAACCAGTTGACGGTGTACCCCGCCTCCTGCTCATAGTTAACTGGGATAGACTCCAGCACCCCCGAGACCCTCTGAAGATGAATTTGGAAGAAAACAGCTGATGCTTCAAAGCATCACCTAAGGAGAAAATAACTGAATGGGAAGAAATATAAAATTGTCATCTAGCAGCTGATATTGTTGTCATCTGTTAAACGGTAAGGCCATCCCCATAAATGAAAATGACCAAAATCCCGCTTGAATAAAACCATTAGTCCATTTATTCTTTTGTACCTGTCCAATCCATCCAAAATATTATCCTGCACAGTACCGGCTGCCGCACATTCACTCGGCAGCGTCGCGACGCATTATAATAATGTCTGGATCGAAGGTCATTATTTGTGCATTAGTTTTGAACCGACGGATACCCGGCAGTGATGTGTTTAAGGACACAAACACAAAGTGGTGTGTGAAATGAGGACACTTTCCTGAGCTGTGGTTACGACAAAGAGGAAAGCGCTTTGACATTTTCGAGTTGCTGCAGGGGAACGCTGCTTAACCGAACTTCAAACATGGTAAGAGCTAGCCTAGGGCGTTAGCATTAATGGACTAGGTGCTTGGCATTGTTTTGGGATATGTAGTAACTTATTTTGGAAAAGAGAACATGCTGAGCAATTTTTATAAAGCAGTTTTTCTCAACTTTTATTTTATTTTTTAAAAACAATAAGTTCCACTTCATTCCAATAAGCCTACACGTTCCTCAAAACTGGGACAGCAGCTTATGTCTGTTTGTTTCTGTAATTTCTAAGCCAAAGGTCCACTGATAAATATTTGCCTAAAATTAGCCAGGCATAACTTAATTTTGTTGATTACAATCATTTTTTAATTCAATTTCATTTAATTAACGTTATTTTATTCCGCCCTTGTGTGCCACTTTTCAACAATATAGTGCCAACCGACAGTATTTTCAGGGTGGCGAGACGGGGGCAAGAACTTTTTGAGGTTGGCAAATATTTCTTGATGGTATTCTTTGGTATTCTATTTTTTTTTTAACCTGTCCTGTTCAGCTGTTCGACACGGAGAATGGAAGTCTAAGTGCCAGGATAGTCTGAACAGTTTTAGTGTTTCACATTATGAGTCTTACATACTCCCTTTGTGATAATTCAACATACCTCATTTATTATGACAAAACAGCGAACAGGAAGGGGTTATGGGGGAACAGAAGAAAAGAAACACAAGAGAAGAAAAAGAAGAAACACAAACAACAACAAGAAATACATTGAACGCCTAACTACACGAACTACTAATATGTTGGTGCTATCGTCAGCTAAATGTATTTCCAGTTGACACCATGTGGGGGGCATGTAGACCAGGGAAAGAGGGGGACGGGGGTGGGGGAGTCTATAAGCTAAGTGATAGAAAGGGGTAGAGTGTACACAAATCATCTCTGTGATCTAGAACCCAGTAATCGTGTGAATCCCTTGTGAGTGTAAGCCCGTTGGCGACCGATCCTACACCGCCCCATCGCCAATCCCGGCACCGGGACCCCCCACCCGAACGCACCCAATAACATCCAGCTGCACGCGATCCCCGCCGCAGACGAGCGGAGACGCCACGCGGGCGCCGACACAGGGCCATGGCCCCCACCCAGGCAGCCCATCCCTCCTCCCGCAGCCCAGTGAAGGAGCCCCCCCCCCCGGAATCCAGGGTGGTCCCGCGGGCCACCCGCGAGCCCATCTACCGGCCCTCGGGGATGGCAAGAGGAGATGCACCACCAACCCCACGCCCATCCCCAACCACGTCCGCCCACCCGAGCCACGAGCCGCCGCCGCAGCCCCCCAGCCAACACGGCACGCCACGAGGCCCCCAGCGGCCCACCAAGCCCAGGGCAGGGCAGGGCCCCCAGCAGTAGCAGGCAACATTCAGCCGATACACCGCCGCCCAGCCGGCGATCCACGGTGGAGCACAGGGCGGATACCCAGTTAGAGAAGAGAGGGGAAGGCGGAGGCAGGATACGATATTCTGTGATGATTCGATTCAAAGGCCTACGAATGATTTAATACAAAATGCTTAGGACATTTTACATATTGAGTTCCAATTTAGAAAAAGCAATTAACAATTTAGTAAAAGCATTTAAAAAATACAAATCAGTTTAAATGTGTGACATTTTAATTTTTTTTTTTTTTTTTACAAAACGAAATACCAGAAAATATGCTCATTTTGCATTTGTATCGAATTACATTCAATTGCGTTTAACAAATCAATATATTGATCCACAATTATTAGTTGTTACACCCCTAGAGTCAACATATGGCAGATGGCAGGAGTTTGCGAAGTATTGTTATGTAGATACAACAAAAAGGTACAAGTGACAAACTGATATAGAGAAACTTATATTTTACATTATATATGTAGAATGGAAGTTTATATACTGTATACTGTACATTATATATTATTTATACCTGTAATAGAATAATAGCATATTCTATATGCTACAATATACTTACGCTATATATATATTAGAGCTGGGGAAAAGAATCATCTGGCGATATATCGCGATCGTTTATGTCACGATCCGAGTATCGCTACTTTTTTATGAGTATCGATACTTTAGATACGTCTAATGTGCTGCGCCAACACAGCGCCGGCCACAAGTCAATAAATTAAAGATGTCCTGATCTGATCAAACTCCGTCTTGCTGCTTTTCTTGGTACGCAGTGCGGTTGAGATTGCTTGTTAAACTTAACGATGAGTGACAGCTATGGAGGCTTTGATATTTCCAGAGAAACCTGGGAGCACTATACTTGAAAGACGCCGAATCGTTGAGCTTGTTTAAACACTTACAGTAGTGTGAGTGGCAATTAATTGTGTGTAAGTGTTCTGAGCATTGAGTGAAATTGCAGTCTCGTCCGCCATTTTTTTTTGTTTTTTTCCCCCCAAAAAGTACCTTACTGTACCTCACAGTATGTTATTAATTTACTTTACTTTATTAACATAAAATACAATACCTGTTTTTTGGATGGTTATTTTGAGATTTATACTGTATTTAAGTGTACTTAAAGGGTTAATTGCGACGTATGCAGAAATTCGGTTTACGTTGCCAGCGTAGATACAGAACGCATTGGTAACCTGGGGACTACCTGTATATATATATATACATATAGTGATCCATTGTTTTTCGCGGACAGCCCCCCCATGAAAACCTGTGAAGTAGAGGCAGAGCCTATTTACATATATGCATATTTTCATAAATGGTTTCTATGCACTGCAAACGTAACAATTATATGAATTTTTATATCTATATATCTATCTATCTATATACATATGTAAAGTATATGGACGTATATACTGGACTGTCTCAGAAAATTAGAATACACAATATTCTAATTTTCTGAGACAGTCCTGTATATTGTTCTATGTAAAGGACGTCAGCCAAGGTCGGCCCCCCACATTTTTACCACGCCAAATCTGGTCCCCTTTGCAAAAAGTTTGGACACCCCTGCTTTAAATGGTGGATTAATGTACAGGACTGTCTCAGAAAATTAGAATATTGTGTATTCTAATTTTCTGAGACAGTCCAGTATATATATCATATCATATATCATATATATTGATATTGATATAAGAAAATGATTTGTACATGTATACATGCATATATCTTACATGTTTTTTAAAATGAAAACACGACCTATAGACTTCAGCGGCTCCATCCTTGACTGACGATGATATCAAAATGATGATGATGAAGAAACACCTGTCCACTTCGATGACGATGATGAAGATGACACAATGCACACGTGTTAAGGGAGCCTTATACTGTACCACAAAAAATCCACCAATAACTGAAACCGCAAAATTTAGACTTAGCGAAGGATCTCTGTATATACATATATACTCTATATTATATATACCTATTTATATTATTATTATTATAAGGATCCTCACTGAAGCCACTACTTAATTGATGGCAGTAAATGTCAAGTTTAAGTTTTCGTCGGTGACAGCTGGGGTGGCAAGCCTATCTATTACGGTGGCAGCTACCCTCCCATACCCCCCTAGTGGATCCGCCACTGCCAACTATTGCACCTGTTTTACAGATTTGTTAAATTTCTGCCAAGCAAAACTCAATTATTATTTTATGAAGTCCATATTTTCATTAACATTTTATGCATTTGTATTTTTGGATGCCACTAAGGTTGTAACTGTGGGTTTGGTATAGTGTGAAAATGTGACAAACATGTTGTTTTTTTGAGCGGTTTAATATTTTTCCGGCACGACCCATAAAACTGCAGTCATGAACGTAGCCGTCAAACTACATATAAAAATGATACGCATTGGCATCACCGCAGAATTTCTAATGTGCCATCCTTTGACGTGGATTCCCCGTGGGAGCCTTTAACTTTGATGCCTCATCAAATCACTTCTAATATTTCTTTAAGACGGAGGTGTCAGCGTGCATTTCCAAGTCCCCGCTATGTCATAAACCTTTGCTTTATGACAGCTGTCCAGATGACCGCGATAGGCTTGAAGTGTTTCGGGGTGCTTGCAAACGTTCCGCTCATCAGGCTCCCTGACTTTACAGGCCCTCTTTGTACGATTAACACACACATTTGTGCGCAGGAGCGGGAAAATACCTGCACTTTGTCCGGTGACGACCAGCTGCTGCTTCTACGGCGCATGAGGATGAATATGACATTTCCCTATATATAGCCTTGCTGCTCTGCACAGGGGATGAAAGAAAATGATTCACAGCAGATTAAGTGCCCCTCATAGTAAACTATAAAAATGATTCAGAGTCGAGGTGAAAAGACAGAATACCTTGAAAAGGCTTACATTATTTGTGGTTAGCTTTTAAGGTTAAGGTTTTCAAGTGGAGGCCGATAGTTTGAAATATCCCAACAAAGAAAAATCCCTCACTTGGTTTATTGAAGGTGAGTATTTTTTTGGTGTACAGTAGTGCTGTTTTTGGCAGCCCTTTTAATTTTTGTCAATGGACTTCAAAATTGTATTGACCTGACACTTCGTCATTTTTTGCGTCACGCTTTACCATAGGGGGCTGAGCTTCATTTAGTAATAGTTATTCGAAGACAGCACACGCTCACGTCCAAGCTACATTTACAGGTAAACTTGGATTTTTGAAGAAGTACAAAAGCTGTACCGCATAGAAACAGTAAGGATTGTTTCAGGAGTGATTTGTTCGAGGATTTAAGGTAATTATTATATTTTTCGTACCATGCATTCATTTTTAAACGTTGTGAAAAAAATCAATGGGAGAAATCAGCCGCTACTGCACTGGCATCATAGTTCGCCAAATTTACGTAAAATAAACGCTAAATGCACGTTGTTTTCTGTTTTAACCAAGAATCGAGACTGTTTTCCAGCCATATCTATGAAGTATTCGGGGATGTAAGCATTTATTCAAAAGAATTTTCACCAGAAAAGCTCTGTTTACATCAGGCGGCCGTTAGCCTCATTCGCTAACAGACTAGCATTGTACTTCGACATATTTACATTAAAAAAAAAACGCTACCTGCACTTTTTTTTTTTTTTAAACCAAGAATCCAGACTGTTTTACGTCCATATCTATGAAGAATTCGGGGATGTAAGCATTTATTCACAATAATTTTCACCAGAAAAGCTCTGTTTACGTCAGGCGGCCGCTAGCCTAATTCGCTGACAGACTAGCATTGTATTTTGACGTATTTATGTAAAATAAACACTAATTGCACGGTTTCTTTGCCTTCAACCATGAATCAAGACTGTTTTACGTCCATATCTATGAAGAATTCGGGGATGTAAGCATTTATTCACAAGAATTTTCACCAGAAAAGCTCTCTTTATGTCAGGCGGCCGCTAGCCTAATTCGCTAACAGACTAGCATTGTACTTCGACATATTTATGTAAAATAAACGCTCACTGCACTGTTTCTTTGCTTTTAACCAAGAATCGAGACTGTTTTACGTCCATATCTATGAAGAATTCTGGGATTTTAAGCATTTATTCACAAGAATTTTCACCAGAAAATCTCTGTTTAAATCAGGTGGCCGCTAGCCTCATTCGCTAACAGGGTAGCATTGCACTTTGACATATTAACGTATAATAAACGCTAACTGCACTGTTTCTGTGCTTTTAACCAAGTATCGAGACTGTTTTACGTCCATATCTATGAAGAATTTGAGGATTGTGTGGTGACCCTTTTGTTTGTCATAATTCACCCACCGTACTTGTGTGTCTCTTTGGTCGAGCGCGTTACCGGCTACGACACAGTCACGTGAAAGAGACACTGAAGAGCCGCGCGCGTTCCGGCTTGATTAGAGAGTGCAAGAGAGTTCACGAGAGTTCACAGAGAGCAGCAGAGTTAGGACACAACTGGACACAACAATTCGAGTAACAAGACTCTAAACATTACAGACCGCTTCAATTGAAGCATTTATTCACAAGAATTTTCTTCAGAAAAGCTCTGTTTACGTCAGGCGGCCGCTAGCCTCATTCGCTAACAGAGTAGCATTGTACTTCGACATATTTATGTAAAATAAACGCTCACTGCACGGTTTCTTTGCTTTTAACCAAGAATCGAGACAGTTTTACGTCCATTTCTATGAAGAATTCAGGGATTTAAGCATTCATTCACAAGAATCTTTTCCAACAAAGCTCTGTTTACGTCAGGCAGCCGCTAGCCTCATTCGCTAACAGAATAGTATTTTACTTCGACATATTTATGTAAAATAAACGCTAACGGCACGGTTTCTTTGCTTTTAACCAAGAATATAGACTGTTTTATATCCATATCTATGAAGAATTTGGGGATGTAAGTATTTATTCAAAAGAATTTTCACCTGAAAAGCTCTGTTTACATCAGGCAGCCGCTAGCCTCATTCGTTAACAGAATAGCATTGTACTTGGACATATTTACGTAAAATAAACGCTAACTGCACGATTTCTTTGCTTTTAACCAGGAATAGAGACTGTTTTACGTCCACATCTATAAAGAATTTGGGGATGTAAGCATTTATTCAAAAGAATTTTCACCAGAAAAGCTCTGTTTACATGAGGCGGCCGCTAGCCTCATTCTCTAACAGAATAGCATTTTACTTCGATATATTTATGTATAATGAACGCTAACGGCACGGTTTCTTTGCTTTTAACCAAGAATATAGACTGTTTTATATCCATATCAATGAAGAATTTGGGGATGTAAGTATTTATTCAAAAGAATTTTCACCTGAAAAGCTCTGTTTACATCAGGCAGCCGCTAGCCTCATTCGCTAACAGAATAGCATTGTACTTGGACATATTTACGTAAAATAAACGCTAACTGCACGATTTCTTTGCTTTTAACCAGGAATAGAGACTGTTTTACGTCCACATCTATAAAGAATTCGGGGATTTAAGCATTTATTCACAAGAATTTTTGCCAGAAAAGCTCTGTTTACGTCAGGTGGCCGTTAGCCTCATTCGCTAACAGAGTAGCATTCTACTATGACATATTTACGTAAAATAAACGCTCACTGCACGGTTTCTTTGCTATTAACCAAGAATGGAGACTGTTTTACGTCCATATCTATGAAGAATTGTGGGATTTAAGCATTTATTCACAAGAATTTGTCAGAAAAGCTCTGTTTACGTCAGGCAGCCGCTAGCCTCATTCGCTAACAGAGTTACATTGTACTTTGACATATTTACGTAAAATAAACGTTAACTGCATGGTTTCTTTGCTTTTAACCAAGAATCGAGACTGTTTTACGTCCATATCTATGACGAATTTGGGGATTTAAGCATTTATTCACAAGAATTTTCGAATTTTGTTTGTCAGGTGGCCGCTAGCCTCATTCACTACAACTGTTTAACTACGTATACAACTGTATAATGACAATAAAGTAATAATATAGTCATAAAGTCGAAATCACGTGGGGTGGATACGTCGTAACACGGGGATTACCTGTACTTTCCTTTATTTAGTAACTTTATTTCATATTATCGACACAATGTTGTTGTTTTCAGTTTTACAAAAAAGTATCAGTGCTTTTGTCAAGAGAAAGATGACCACAGTAAAGCCAATTCAACTACACTCCGCGTCTGACTTCTCTTCAGAGCCTGATTTGTTCCCTATCTGTCCATTTGTGTACCCGTATACACACGTATTGCACTTGCACTTGATTAAAAAAAAAAAAGAAAAAAAACTGGTGTTTGCACTAGTTTGATTCCAACAATAAATATGGTGGTGGTATAACTTCAGTTGACTTGTTTACCTTTGTACAAGGGCTGGTCACAGCTTAGCTTGGCAGTCATGCTTGTTGTCCAAAAGATGTCTCCAAACCAAGATGCTTGGGACTTGTCAAGTGGGCAGACCATTAGCATTCATGGTGAAAAAATTAAATATGAATTGTAAACTCATTACATACAATTACTGCATTACCAGAAAGAAACAGTCACTAAGAAAACTAGACAGTTATAAAATACAAAAATATGTGCAAAAGTCCAGAAAAATGCATCTTGGGAATTGTCATTGCGTTGGCATGTCCTATGATTGCCTACCTGTATTTGTAATGCTTTGGTCCCCACCTACTAACTACTGGAAACGTGATTTAATTGCGACTGATTCCTTTTGTTTAATTATGGACATTTTGGCTCATTTCATTTCATATTGGACATTTGTTTTCAGTTGAAGTTGATGTCTTATTTTTCACAGAATGTCTATTTTATTTGGAAAACCATGAAGTTGTTACATTTATCATTCTTAAGGCATCCAGTGGGGCATCACAGTACAATAATATGTAATTGTGTTAAATGTGTTCATAATTTTGTATTTAATTAATCGAAGGCTCTTGATTGGAATCGTCGCACTGTATCGTATCATTGTCCAAAGAATCGATAATGTATTATACCATCATGAAAAATTTGCCACCTCTCAAAAAGGTTCCTGGACCCCTCCCACCACCCCATAAATACATTTCTAGATCCGCCCCTGTTGATAATTTTTCTCAGTCAAAAGACAGTGGCATGTCATATTCAGCTCTCCAAGTCATGTCACGTACTTGGGAAAATGTCACTGGTTGAAATGTATCATATCAATGAGCCTTCATTGCTCAGATACTGTAAGACTTTTACAACATGGAGTTTGGAATAATGCACTGTGGTAATCCTTGAAGACTTTTAACACGCCAATTTTTCACACGTCTATTGATAAAACATATGTCACAATGCCGTGTTTTGACATTTTTCTTCCAGCCAACACGGGGATGCTCGGCTCGGACCGGGATGCGGGTGCCGACGAGCTGCGGCGAATTGATGAGCGAGACAAAAAGCAGGTGAGGATAGCGAGGAAAAAAAACCAGTGATGAATGAGTAGAGACTTGATTAAGGAGGTGTGCTGTGGGACGGCTGTGAAATGGCCTGAAAAGGGCGAAAAATGGTAAGAGGAGATGAATGGCTGTCACTGACGTGCAATAGGTGGTTATCGATAAAGCATAAATAATGATGAAAGCCTGCTAATGGGGACAATATGGATAACAGTAAAAATGAAAGCACAAGAGCAAAGCTCAAACGTTCCTCCGAAGTAAGGACAACAGTGAAATAGAAATAAAATGTTTTACCACGAGAACGTCTTCATCACCCTTTGTTTTACTCTACGCTTCTTTTTCATGACCTTTTTTTCACTTGTCACTTTCGATCAGTTCAACACTATATTGTGGAGCAGTGTATTATGAGTGCCATTATTGGCATTACTGTAACTGCCTCCTCACTGATAACTGTAATCAATTACATCTCCTGGTGTCATGAAGTACTAGAGCAGATTTTCTGTATACTATTATAAAGGGTTGTGCAAAATATTAGGGATGTACCGAAAGCAAAAACAGCCAAAAACTTGAAAACCGAAAAGCCCAAAAATACACATTCCTATAATTATTTTTTAACTTAATTAAAAAAAAAAAAAGTATCTTACTTCATTATTTTCCGATTTCTGCCCTTTGCCTTGGCATTGGTTATACCAGTGCTTCTCAATTATTTTCTGTTACGCCCCCCCAAGGAAGACGTAAATGTTACGCGCCCCCCCAAACTCTGCTGCCACTGTAAATGGTATCATTTGTCTATAATAGTACTATTATAAGTACACCTCTGCCTCACATTGTATCTTTTTTTTTCTATTAGAGAAAATAACAGAGATCAACTTATAAAGTATAACTTTATTAACATTGTTTTGTTTGTAACAGAGAACACTTAACGCGAATCAATTTGCCTGAATTAAAAAAAAAAAAAAAAAAGTCACATCCAAACTGCAAAAATACACTCAAGATAAATTTTTGACCATTTAAGACTGAAAAATAAAATCAGTAAATAATAACAAATTCAAACTGATTAGAAACATGAACTCATGAGGACAATATGCCAAAAAAAAATTGACCGAAAAAACAAAACTGAATAGAAGAAAATAAATAAATAAATAATGTGTCTTTGGACAGAAGGACAGTTTTTATTTTCGCTGCTCGCTGCTCACAGTATCACCTCCAGTTTGTAATGGTGTGGGGTTATTTTGCACTGAGCATGCTAACTGTGCTCACTGGTTTACTGTTATAACACTGACAAAGCGGGACGATTGTTGGCAGTATTCGGCACGTTTTAGCTGAAAAACAACCAAGCGGCTTATCAATGAGATTGGGGTCTAATGTCTTTAAGTGGCGTCTTAATTGATTTGGCTCCAGGCTGTCCGCTATAATCATTTTTAGACACAGTAAATAGTGGTCTTTCCTCATCTACCACTGTATTAAATGTCAAAGCCAAAAGGCAAACGGCCCGAAAAAAGCGCATTCTCGGCAGCCGAGGGAGAACTGTAGGTGAGGGCGGTCGTCGTGACGATCCCAAGCCAAAAATAGCACTTCTCGGGCGGACATGTGAGAACCGGAGAAGCCGGCCGGAAAACGGCTTTCGAAAACGGCGCACAGCTCTTCATGAGTCTCTTCCGTGTGCTCTTGCTTACTTCAAAAATACTGCGCGCACTTTGAAAATGAGAGCACCACTGCCACCCACTGAGTGGATGTGCAAGTACACTTTATTCGAGCACGGCAAAAAAAAGCATGTTCCCCGAGGTCACATGCGCCACCTCTGGGGGGGTGCGCCCCACTATTTGAGAAGTACTGGGTTATACAAACCCGAAGGCTTGAGAAATTTAGTTTGAAAGGTGCCGATTCTGAAACCCCATGAGAGGGTGCAGTGGCGATTCTAGGATTTTTCTGGAGCAGGGGCCAAGAAGACCCGTGTAACCCTCAAGGGCCAAGTGTCGCTGCCATCTTTGTTCAGTGTTTATCCATCTATGTATACACAACTCCAGTTAACTCATTCACTCCCAGCCATTTTCACCAGTGCAACCCCTTTCGCTCCCAGCCGTTTTACTGGATTTTGACTGATTTTGCAATGCCCACAGAAAATTCTGTTCTATTGCTATATAAACATGGAACACACCAAAAGAAAGATTGGACTCTCTTCTTTCAGCAGGAAAAAAGTTAGTTCATATCTTTTTCCATTCTTTAGAAATCAGCATTAGAAAATAGCTTAGTTTGAGCAATTTTCCAATTTCTGATGAAAAAACAGAGAAATTAAACTTTTTGTGAAAGCATACATTTCAAACATAATTTTGACTTTAACACAGCTATTTTTTTCTTTAGTTACATCCCAAACATCTGAATAATGTTTTCCTTGTACAAAATAAGATAAACAACAAGACAAATAGAGCTTTTGATAGCAAAATAACAATTTATTTACACATAACTAACTGAGAGATGACGCTGTTGTGGCAGTGACAGCGGGGTAAATTTTTCCCTCATCGCCGCCTGTCTCTGCTCGGCGAGCAGCACGGACTCAACGGCATCGTCCGCTGCACTGGTGGTCCCGGTTGTTCTGCTCGGTCGTCCAACGCCTGGCATCCTGGGCGTCCTCCTGGTTGTTCTGCTTTGTCGTCCGCCGCCTGGCATCCTGGACGTCCATTCGGTCATCTTCTGCCGGTGTAGGTGCACTATCCTATTCCCCTCACTATCCACTCGCGGGGGCCTGTGCTTGTCAGTGACGTTCCTTATTCTCGCTATATGATTATACAACTTTAACATTTGTTAATAATACGCTCTGTGTGTAGTATCATCCATCGCTTTTCCTTTTTAAATAGGCACTTTTAAGCGAACACAAGAAGTAACAAAACTACTGAAATGCAAAGAAAATTGTTTTGGTTACACACATACAAAAATTGATTTTCATTCAAAATTGTATTGTAAATGTATTTCAATGATTTGGAAAATAAAACTAAAACAGCTACAGTATAACCCCAACTTCTATCTCCTAATTTTTATTTTCCCTCATTTCCTCACATACTGAAGATAATGTAAACATTTACTTTTTGCTGTGTTTTTTAAACATAAGATATAAGTAACATATACAGTGCCTTGCAAAAGTATTCAACCTCTTGAATCTTGCAAACTTTCGCCACATTTCAGGCTTCAAACATAAAGATATGAAAATCAATTTTTTTTGTCACGAATCAACAAGTGGGACACAATCGTGAAGTGGAACAACATTTATTGGATAATTTAAACTTTTTTAACAAATAAAAAACTGAAAAGTGGGGCGTGCAATATTATTCGGCCCCTTTACTTTCAGTGCAGCAAACTCACTCCAGAAGTTCAGTGAGGATCTCTGAATGATCCAATGTTGTCCTAAATGACCGATGATGATAAATAGAATCCACCTGTGTGTAATCAAGTCTCCGTATAAATGCACCTGCTCTGTGATAGTCTCAGGGTTCTGTTTAAAGTGCAGAGAGCATTATGAAAACCAAGGAACACACCAGGCAGGTCCGAGATACTGTTGTGGAGAAGTTTAAAGCCGGATTTGGATACAAAAAGATTTCCCAAGCTTTAAACATCTCAAGGAGCACTGTGCAAGCCATCATATTGAAATGGAAGGAGCATCAGACCACTGCAAATCTACCAAGACCCGGCCGTCCTTCCAAACTTTCTTCTCAAACAAGGAGAAAACTGATCAGAGATGCAGCCAAGAGGCCCATGATCACTCTGGATGAACTGCAGAGATCTACAGCTGAGGTGGGAGAGTCTGTCCATAGGACAACAATCAGTCGTACACTGCACAAATCTGGCCTTTATGGAAGAGTGGCAAGAAGAAAGCCATTTCTCAAAGATATCCATAAAAAGTCCTGTTTAAAGTTTGCCACAAGCCACCTGGGAGACACACCAAACATGTGGAAGAAGGTGCTCTGGTCAGATGAAACCAAAATTGAACTTTTTGGCCACAATGCAAAACGATATGTTTGGCATAAAAGCAACACAGCTCATCACCCTGAACACACCATCCCCACTGTCAAACATGGTGGTGGCAGCATCATGGTTTGGGCCTGTTTTTCTTCAGCAGGGACAGGGAAGATGGTTAAAATTGACGGGAAGATGGATGCAGCCAAATACAGGAACATTCTGGAAGAAAGCCTGTTGGTATCTGCACAAGATCTGAGACTGGGACGGAGATTTATCTTCCAACAGGACAATGATCCAAAACATAAAGCCAAATCTATAATGGAATGGTTAAAAAATAAACGTATCCAGGTGTTAGAATGGCCAAGTCAAAGTCCAGACCTAAATCCAATCGAGAATCTGTGGAAACAGCTGAAGACTGCTGTTCACAAACACTCTCCATCCAACCTCACTGAGCTCGAGCTGTTTTGCAAGGAAGAATGGGCAAGAATGTCAGTCTCTCGATGTGCAAAACTGATAGAAACATACCCCAAGCGACTTGCAGCTGTAATTGGAGCAAAAGGTGGCGCTACAAAGTATTAACGCAAGGGGGCCGAATAATATTGCACGCCCCACTTTACAGTTTTTTATTTGTTAAAAAAGTTTAAATTATCCAATAAATTTTGTTCCACTTCACGATTGTGTCCCACTTGTTGTTGATTCTTGACAAAAAATAAAATTTTTATATCTTTATGTTTGAAGCCTGAAATGTGGCGAAAGGTTGCAAGGTTCAAGGGGGCCGAATACTTTTGCAAGGCACTGTACATTAAGAAAAATAAGTACAAATGACTTATATTATGCAGAGTGAAATGGAATATGTATTTTGAAGATCGTGCAAATATTGACTTTTTTAAATCATAAGGAAACGAATAAGTAGCCAACATAAATGAATAAGTATAATCCAAAGTGCACATTGACAGCTAAGATGTTCTAAACCTCCCCAACAGAGCAAATAAAACTAAATATGATTGATAAACCTCCTTAACTCTTTCCTTGCTGTTAAAGATTTGATCCGTTTTCTTTTGCATTGCCCCCTTTTTTTTTTATTTTAATTTTAATTTTTTGGCTGTTTAAGAAAACATGCACATTTGAACCAATCAGAGCTAACTATCTCTGGTGATCACATGTCAGTATGTCAGCCAACTGAACAGATAAATGAGCCCAGGTGTTTTGCTTTGCTGCGTGCATTCGCACATTGACGTGACTCGTCATCGTCAGACTCAGATAACTACAGCAGCCGGGGAAACCTCCATGCCGTCCGTGGAATAAAATAAATATCGGTGGAAACGGATTACGCTACACAAGCACTTTATTATGCTTGTTGTTAAAACACTTGTGTATGTAAATCTGATGTTGGTAGACTGTTTTCTTCTTGGATCTGAAATGCATGCTTTGTACATATTTTTTAAACATAGCATTTTGACAGTTGCCGTCATATTTTCGGAATCAAACCACCTTACACCGGAACTGCGTTCCTGACCGTTCTGGCCCACTTTCACCCCTGCCTAAAACTGACGTCGATATTATCCGATATCATTTTAAAATCTTTTCTCGGCCGATATTATCGGCTAACCGATAATGTTAAAATGTTGTTTAAAAGCTGATATAATGGAAAAAGCAGGCACTAAATCAAGAATTATCACTGCCCACTCAAAATGGTTTAGTAGTAAAACATGTGCATTCAGTATCAACTAAGTTTGCAATCTGAAGTTTCCCAATAATAGCAATAACAATATGACACTTTCAAATAATGCAGAAAAAGAACATTAAATGTTAACACTATTATGTTGTAACAGCCATTTGTCAGAGTAAACGTTGTTTATGTTCTGCTTTTAAAGTAAACTACTTCATCAGTGATAATGACGGTGCAATTATTTGGGCCGATTTACAATGATTATCTTATTTGTTCTCTGTATGAATTTACAAGTCAAGCCAACTTTAAACAAAGTGAAAGTGCTCACTGCGCGCGAGCGTGTATGTGCGTGCGTGGCAATTCCCAGCTGTCTTTTTTTGTGCAGGATTGACTCTATTGTGTGCTACTTTGCCGGTCATGCTTGAAATAACCTGAGCTAAGCTGCCTTGCTGTAAATTGATAGGGGACCACAGGAGAGGTTTACTCAAAATTTGTACAAGGAAAAACAACAATCGTTCTCATGTTTCGCCTAATTTCCCAAAATGAACTGGGACCACAAAAACTAACACGCTCTCGTCGGGCTTGTGGATTCTGACAGTACATTTAACAAAACACGCAAATATAACACAGTGTTACTGGGAACAATATCAAACGTATTTGTGTGATATTTTCCGACGATTCAGCTCCTTTGTTGAATTTTCCTATTAAAACAACGGGTACATGTCAACATTTCATTCAAACGTTTCAAATGAACACAACTGGTTCTTTGGCTGCGACTATGATACAACTGAGAAAAATAATATTTCAATCTGTGTTTACTGTATATTGTTTAATTGGCTCCATTTTCATCAACAAAACCACACAAAATAGCTTTCATCCAGTGCAATATTTAAATGACTATGATTTAGGGATAGGAACCTCAGGATAACTTACGAACGATTTGCGATACAACATAACGATGATCTCATGATTTGGCAAGACAACAATTATAACATTGAAACTAGGGCTGTCAAACGATTAAAATTTTTAATCGAGTTAATTACAGCTTAAAAAGTAATTAATCGTAATTAATCGCAATTTATCGCAATTCAAACCATCTATAAAATATGCCATATTTTTCTGTAAATTATATATAATGTAAAATAATTTGTCGGAATGGAAAGATAAGACACAAGATGGATATATACATTCAACATACGGTAAATAAGGACTGTAGTGGGCATTTCACTCTACTGTCATTTAAATCTGTCTATGCTGTCCTCACTCCGAAGCATCTACTTTAGAGCTGAAACAAATATTTGAGCAACTCGAGTAACTCGAGTTTAAAAACTGATTTGAGTAATTTTATTCACCTCGAGAATTCGTTTATTTTGACAGCTCTAAGCATCACATTTTGCTCGGACTACTTTTATTGCGGGACAACAGTCGATTACTCGATTACTAAAATATTCGATAGCTGCAGCCCTAGTCTACTTTTTCCGAAGCTAGACAACTGGTGAACGACGCCTTAATAATCAGACTTTTTCCTTTTTCATCTGATTTATTAATAAAATGGCCTCAAACCACTGTCCTCTTTAGACCGTAGTGAAACTACAAAAAAAAGGTACACAAGCATTGCATTAGCAACAACGTTAGCTTAGCACGCTATACAGGTTCACTAAACATAAACAAAAAGCGTCTCATACAAAAAATATAACATTTCGCTTACTAACATAATATGTACATTCTTTACAACAACCATACTTACGGACAAATCTTGTCCAAAGATCATATCAGCACAACATTACAACGTAAGCGTCAGCCCGAGACGTCATGCAGCCATATTGAACTGGCAAGAAAGCAATAAACCATGTCGCAAAGCGACCACAAGAGTTCGCTGTTAGACAGCACAAAAAACCTTGCTGTAAAACTTACCAAAAGGCAGAATACTGTCTGAGCGGGACATGTGCGTTAATTGCGTCAAATATTTTAACGTGATTAATTAAAAAAATTAATTACCGCGCATTAACGCGATAATTTTGACAGCCCTAATTGAAACATTGAAATTATTCTAGGAAATTCTTCAAAACAACGAATAAACAGAAAAACAAGCTATTTTCATCCTTCTGCTATGAAGTTTATCACTAGTAGGTATCCAATCCGTTTGAACTGGGAGGGTAGCATCCACCCATCCACTTCAAACGGAGTGGAGATCTATGGCCGTCAGTGACAGCCAATGTCAGTTGATTTTGGGGAATTCACGTCACTTCCTCTTGATTTTGGGTTACTGAATAGGAAGTGACTTAAGAATGTCCCCGAATGAATAGGAGATGACTCAAAATAAACAGGACTGAAGGGAACAGTATCCTTTCTGGTATTTACTGTTTGACTGTATTACTCTAACACACCTAATATAATCAATACGGGAACAATATCTTTTGTCATATTTACTGTTTGAGTGTTTGTATGACTCTTAACAGAGTCAATAAAAAAAAAAAATAGTGCTGGCAATAAGTATTGGCACCCCTGCGATTCTGTCAGATAATGCTCAATTTCTCCCAGAAAATGATTGCAATTACAAATGCTTTGATAGTAATATCTTCATTTATTTTTCTTGCAATGAAAAAACACAAAAGAGAATAGAAAAAAAATTAAATCGTTATTATTTTACTCGGGCTGTCAAAATTATCGCGTTAACGGGCGGTAATTAATTTTTAAAATTTATCATGGTAAAATATTTGACGCATTTAACGCACATGCCCCGCTCAAACAGATTAAAATGACAGTCATATCCACATGTTACTTTTTGTTTTTGGTGTTTTGTCGCCCTCTGCCGGCGCTTGGGTGCGACTGATTTTATGGGTTTCAGCACCATGAGCATTGTGTAATTATTGACATCAACAATGTCGAGCTACGAGTTTATTTTTTGTTTGAAATGTTACAAATTTCATTAAAACGACAACATTAAGAGGGGTTTTAATATAAAATATCTATAACTTGTACTAGCATTTATCTTTTAAGAACTACAAGTCTTTCTATCCATGGATCGCTTTAACAGAATGTTACTAATGTTAATGCCATCTTGTTGATTTTTAGCTATAATAAACAAATACAGTACTTATGTACAGTATAATGAATGTATTTATCCATCTTGTGTCTTATCTTTCCATTCCAACAATAATTTACAGTTAAATATGGCATATTTTATAGATGGTTTGAATTGCCATTAATTACGATTAATTAATTTTTAAGCTGTGATTAACTCGATTAAAATTTTTAATCGTTTGACAGCCCTACATTTTACACAAAACTACAAAAATGGGCCGGACGAAAGTATTGGCACCCTTTGAACAATCATGTGATGCTTCTCTAATTTGTGTAATTAACAGCCCCTGTCACTTACCTGTTGCGCATAACAGGTGGTGGCAATTACTAAATCACACTTGCAGCCAGTCAAAATGGATTAAAGTTCACTCAACCTCTGTCTTATGTCCTTGTCTGTACCACATTGAGCATGGAAAAAAGAAAAATGACCAAAAGAACTGTCTGAGGACTTGAGAAGCAAAATTGTGAGGAAGCATGGGCAATCTCAAGGCTACCAGTCCATCTCCAAAGACCTGAATGTTCCTGTGTCTACCGTGCGCAGTGTCATCAATAAGTGTAAAGCCCATGGCACTGCGGCTAACCTCCCTTGATGTGGATGGAAAAGAAAAATTGACGAGACATTTCAAAGAAAGATTGTGTAGATGGTGGATAAAGAACCTCGACTAACATCCAAAAAAGTTCACGCTGTCCTGCAGTCCGAGGGTAAAACAGTGTCAACCCGTACTATCCGTCGCCGTGTGAATGAAAAGGGACTCTATGGTAGGATACCCAGGAAGACCCCACTTCTAACCCAGAGACACAAAAAAGCCAGGCTGGAGTTTGACAAAACTTATCTGAGAAGGTCAAAAATGTTTTGAAAGAATGTTCTCTGGTCAGGGGAGACAAAAGTAGAGCTTTTTGGGAAAAGGCATCAACATAGACTGTACAGGGGAAAAAAACGAGGCCCACAAAGAAAAGAACACGGTCCCCACAGTCAAACATGGCGGAGGTTCTCTGATGTTTTGGGGTTGCTTTGCTACCTCTGGCACTGCACTGCTTGACCGTGTGCATGGCATTCTGAAGTCTGAAGACTACCAACACCTTTTGCAGCATAATGTAGGGCCCAGTGTGAGAAAGCTGGGTGTCCCTCAGAGGTCATGGGTCTTCCAGCAGGACAATGACGCAAAACACACTTCAAAAGCACTAGAAAGTGGTTTGAGAGAAAGCACTGGAGATTTCTAAAGTGGCCAGCAATGAGTCCAGACCTGAATCTCACAGAACACCTGTGGAGAGATCTGAAAATGGCAGTTTGGAGAAGGCACCCTTCAAATCTCCTGGAGCAGTTAGCCAAAGAAGAATGGTCTAAAATTCCAGCAAAGCATGGTAAAAAAAACTCATTGATGGATACTGGAAGTGGTTGTTCTCAGTTATTTTGTCTAAAGGTTGTTGTTGTGCTACCAAGTATTAAGCTGAGGGTGCCAATTTTTGCAGTTTTGTGTAAAATGATCATGATTTTTTTTTTTTTTTTCATTCTCTTTTGTGATTTTTCATTGCAAGCAAAATAAATGAAGATATTACTACCAAAGCATTTGTACTTGCAATCATTTTCTGGGAGAAATTGAGCCTTATCTGACAGAATTGCAGGGGTGCCAATACTTTTGGCCAGCACTGTATAATTATAGTTTAAGAAAAACAAGCAGAATATATATGATATTATGAACAGTTGGACTTGAAATGATTAGAATTTGCAGCGCCTAGACAACGGGCAGATAAAGGCAGAACAGACACAGGACGCCTTCTGACCACGGAAGCCCATCGCGCCTGTCATGCAGCTGACTGAGTAAGATTGATGATGGCAAGCAGTTGATAGGCAAGACATCTACATCTGCACCACCAAATCCCGCAATCAGCTCTTCTGGACAGTCCAGAACAAATGGCGGGACATCTTGTCTTGCCACAAGAAACATCTGATATGGAGGAACCCGCGACCAAGAAGTGAACCCTCTGAGGATGGCAAAATCCTCAACTCTCGTAATGCCTGAATTCTCCCGTCCAATCTAGAAACAGACAACAATCCTAAACAACGCCCAAACACACCCTTCTTCTTGACCACAGCCGCATCACCAGAGGCCCGTTGAAATTGCACTAGCGCAGTTCGTCTAGTAGACATCCAATCCATTTGTGTCGGACGTGTGTGGCTGTCAGTGGCAGCTAATGCAGTGAGTTAATTTGGGGGCAATTAACATCTTTTCCTTTTGATTTTCGGGCATTTACAAGTCACGTTCTGTTGATTTTGGGTTACTGAGATGAAACTGACTTAAGAATGTCCCCAAATGAAAAGGATTTCACTCAAAATCAACAGGAAGTGTCTTGTAAATGGCTGTGAATGCTCTGGTTTCAGTGCCATTGACGGCGCGAAACACCCAATCCAAAATGAATTAGATGTCAAGCGCCGTCAATGGCGGCCAGTGAGCTAACGTAGACTCTCTATTCTAATAGAACAATTTGCTTGTAACTTGCCGATCCTTTTTTTTTTTTTAAACAGTTACAAATTTCAACAGTTTTTCTCAATTGATTTAGTACGTTTCTCTGCTCAGACATTGTATCACTAGTGCACATCAAAAAGCAGTTTCTCATTTCTTTGAACAAGTTTTAGATGTTTTCGTAAATCCATGCCAATGATTTGTACAATTCTCTGCTGTTTCCTACATTATCAGCTGCATCTGTCATGATGGTCGAAATGGATGATCATGGGTCTCTATTGAATTGTCTCTCGACCCACAACATTTAGTCATTAGTTCATTGCATGAGTCTTTACCAGTGTTGGGAGTAACGCCGTCATAAATAACGCCGTTACATAACAGCGATATTTTTTCAGTAACGGGGTAATCTAACCAATGACTTTTTCCACCGTTACAACGCTGTTACCGTTACTGACGGTCAAAAGTGGTGCGTTACTTTCTCTGAATAAATTGAAGAAACTACCAGCCGTGTCGAGTCGACTCTCTGCTCCAAGACTTGGGGTGCGTTCAGGTTCGAGAATAGCGCACGTACTTCTGACTCCAAGCTGTTTGTCCCTGCTCATTCAATTAGACAATGCTTTCCAAAGTTTGGTAACGTTTCTGTATTTGCTACACCTGATGCTAGCCTCGTTCCCATCTCCCACTGTCAGCCAGCAATAATTCTGCTTCCATCTTGAGGACAGCAGACGCTTTGAAGGTGACGTGAATTGTCCGGAAACTAGCCTACCTGAATGCAGCCCCTCTAGAGATGCGATGGAAGTGATTGTGACTGGCTGAGGGTTAGAGTCATGTGTCGTGGTAAGCCAATCAGAACCGGTGATTTCACAAGCAAACCGGAACAGCGCGTGCGGCAAACACACACACGCAAAACAGATGCACAGGGTCGGGATGGCAGAGCAGTCAGAAGAAAAATTGTCCTTTAAGACAGGGGTCCCCAACCTTTTTTGCACCACGGACCGGTGTTATTTGGGTCTTTTTTTTCACGGACCGGTGTTCTGACAAATTTTGCAACCCATCAAAAATTGCAACGATGCGGTTCTGCGCATGCGCGTAACGTTAACCATAGTGGCAAAATGCGCAAATGCAGCGATTCCAAAGTTAACACTACAAACTTTCTTGAAAGGAAGGAATATTAACTTACGTTTGATCATGGAAGGACTTGTAGAAAAGTTCTCCTCAGATTCATCCTGCCATGTAAGCTTCACACAACAGCTGCACACCGCGCTCACCATTAACGACTTCACCTTATCGTTAAACATTAATTAAGAAGTCCGCTTCACAAAGATACGATGTTGGAAATTGTAGCAAGGTTTTCAACGCTCTTGTCGCGATGTCAGGATATTCCAGAATGACTTTAATCCAGAAACTCGGTAGAGTTGTTGTCTCAAATGTACGTTTAATAAGGTCGCCGTCATTTGCGATCTCTGTTTATTCACAAACAGATCACGAATCCACTCGTTCGCAGTTCGTGGGTCTTCGAGGTTGTAGGCTCGTCAGGTGCCCTTTTCGCCGTATAAATATCATTTTCACCGCAAAAATATTTCCAAAGACGTCTGTTTTCCTGTTATCTTCGCTCGTGTGGGGGCTAATTATTTCCGGGAACAAATGTGCTGCGCCGCGGCCTAGTAATACGCTATTATCGAGGACAAGCGCACATAGATATATTATATACACAAACAAGATGTACTGCTAGTAGTCCAATCAATGGACTTCTATGACAACATTGTAATCTATCCCGTAGTATTATATCTAGAGTAGACAGAGATATTGGTGTGTTAAGCAGGGGCACAGGGTTAATTCGGCCAGAATGCGGTCGTTATTAAATTATTTTTTCTTTGCGGCCCGGTCGCAAATGCGCCACGGACCGGTACCAGTCTGCGGCCCGGCAGATGGGGACCCCTGCTTTAAGAGGTGGAGATATAGACACTATTTCAAGTTTGTCGAAATTAAAGGAAAGAACCTGCATGTAATGTGTAATTTATGTCCCGGGGCAAAGCTTTTGTCGACATCTGTGGTAAGCAATTCAAATCTGCTGAAGCACCGAGCAAGTTAACTACCTGTCTGTTCTTCTCTATTCCACTGACTCGAATACTGCTCAGAAAATTTCAAATTCTTTGACATACAACAAGTTCTTTTTAAAGTAACGGAAATAGTTACTTTCCCTGGTAACTAGTTACTTTTACTATAGAGTAATTCACTGACTAACTCAGTTACTTTTTGGAAGAAGTAGTGAGTAATGTAACTAATTACTTTTTTAAAGTAACGTGCCCAACACTGGTCTTTACATGCAAAATGGATTAACATGTTGTCAGAATTTGTCAACATGTGTGTGCTTATTTCTAAGCCTTTTCGTTACTTATTTTATGTAACCTATTTTAACCTGCCAAAATTTGTAATAGTTTAGGATAATGTGAATTTTCACCACGCCAACATAATCAAGGAATGGTTTGCAAACCACAACAGAATGGTAATGTAGTTCCTCCCACCATTCTTTCCATTCCTCAATCCCATAGAGGAAATTTTCTCCATATGGAGATGACAAATGTATGATCGTCAGCCTCACACTCAGATAACGCTCCTGGATGCCATGAATGCAGCATGCAGTGACATCACAGCAGATGCCTGTAGAGGTTGGATAAGGCATTCAAGAAGACTCACTGTATAGCAAGACAGGACAGTTGTGACGTGGATGAAAATTTGTGGCCCAACAGGGAGGAACGTTAAGATGTGTCGAAAGAATGGGGGAAAAAAATCCCCAAGTTTAGATGTGCTGATTGTCTTATGTTCACATTTCTAATTTTTCTTTTATTTTTTATTTTTCTATGTGATACTTAGTGCTGTCTCTTGCTCTCTGTTTCACCATGACATAGTCTGTAAAGACTTTGGAAAAAAACAGTAAAAGTGTAAACTGAATCTTGCCCAGTCCCTTCCAATCAATCTCCCGCTCACAAAGGTTTAACTTACTAACAATTTTCATCAAAACTTACGTAAACCATCTTCAGCATCAGAGCCTTCAACGGGAGTAACTGTTATATTGAGAGAATGACAAACCATTTTGACTGTCTTGACTGCACACAATGAAACAAGGACTTTTCATTCTGAAAGCAGTGACATGTTCATTGACACAGAAATTTAATTTTGTGCGAAAGACTAAGAATTTTACACAAAAAAATGGCTTTCGCAGGTAATCCATGTTGTTTTGCTTCTTGTGGGATGTGTTTTGAGAAATGCCAAAACTGTTTTGAGAATTTCAATTCTGATCTGAAAAACGTACTAAAGTAATTGTGGAAAAACTGTAAAACGATACTATATCGAATCTTGGTGAGAGCATAGCGAGAACCTTTTGGGGTACAAAGTATCGCAATTAGGGTTGTTCCGATCATGTTTTTTTGCTCCTGATCCGATCCCGATCGTTTTAGTTTGAGTATCTGCCGATCCCGATATTTCCCGATCCGATTGCTTTTTTTTTGCTCCCGATTCAATTCCAATCATTCCCGATCATATACATTTTGGCAATGCATTAAGAAAAAAATGAATAAAACTCGGACGAATATATACATTCAACATACAGTACACAAGTACTGTATTTGTTTATTATGACAAATCCTCAAGATGGCATTTACATTATTAACATTCTTTCTGTGAGAGGGAACCACGGATAGAAAGACTTGTAATTCTTAAAGGATAAATGTGACTTTGTAAATGGTGACTAAATATTGCCATCTAGTGTATTTGTTGAGCTTTCAGTAAATGATACTGTAGCCACGCCCAAATGCATGATGGGAAGTACAACCATGACTGTGCTTAGTGCTACCAATTGATATATCTTCTCTGCGTTGGGAAATAAACTAGGGTGTTAAGAAAAAGATAAATTACTACCTTGCTTCCCCACATTGCTTCCCACGATATTTCTAATCATAGGGAGAGGGACTATAAGGCTATAGCCATTTAAAACAAGGCTCCAAAGCCTGCCAAAATTCACTCTACTCATTTTACGCTGCCTTTTAGCTCTCTATATAGGTAAAACGGCGCCATTACAGATTGAGCGTGACAATGCGTGAGTGGGTTGTGCAGCGCATTCATTAATTGCGTTAAATATTTTAACATTTTTTAAAAAATTAATTACCGCCGTTATCGGGATAGATTTGATAACCCTACGTTAGGCCTAAACTAAAGACTCTGGATAAGTGTAACATATTATGTCTGTAACGTTAAATACAATTCGAAAACGATTTAATTAAAAAAACATATATATATTAAAAAAAAGCATGTCCGATATTTTTTTGCCGATTCCGATACTTTGAAAATGACGTGATCGGACCCGACATCTCTAATCGCAATGTATTACCTTTTCGACATATTGTCACCCCCTATTATGATTTGTATATGTATCAACAGTATATGGTTGATTGCATTATTAGATTGTGCAGGTGGACCTAATGAACATCAAATCCTCAGACAAATTTAAATTAAGGAGAAAAAAGTAATACAGTCCCTGTTGCTCAACTCCTGGCAACCGTATGTGAAGCGACAAGATAAGAAAATGTACACTTTGTTAAAAATGCAACACCTCCCACGCTCATCTATCTGCATCCAAGCCCACTTTTAGATAAATGCCCTTGTCCCTGTGCATACCGCCTCATCATACGTGAGCGGTCTTTTATCATTATTAATGATAATATGGAAATGTTCCCATCAAGGCGGTATATTCTTAGCCAACTCTCACCTTAAATTAGTATTAAACTTAGCTTTTTTCCCCCTCCTTCTCTCTTTTCTTTTACAAGTGTGTGTTTGAAAGGATGCCAAAAGGAGGACATTAACTCAAATTGTAATTTGTATGGTACTTAGTGATTACACTGGTACAAACAAGGGATGTGATATCAAAAAGGTGATATATTTGAATACTTTGTATCCCAAAAGGCTGTAGATATGCTCCTACGAAGAACTGATATATAATTTTAAGCAATAGATAAATCGACTACAGTCCCTGACAAGTCTTGTCGCTTATCCATTTTGTAGAAACAATTGCTAATAACGAGGGCTGTCAAACGATTAAAATTTTTAATTGCGTTAATTACAGCTTAAAAATTAATTAATCGTAATTAATCACAATTTAAACATCTATAAAATATACCATTTTTTTCTGTAAATTATTGTTGGAATTGAAAGATAAGACACAATATGGATATACATTCAACATACGGTATATAAGTACTGTATTTTTTTTATTATAACAAGATTCAACAAGATGGCATTAACATTATTAACATTCTGTTAAAGCAATCCATGGATAGAAAAACTTGTAGTTCTTAAAAGATAAATGTTAGTACAAGTTATAGAAATTTTATAGTAAAACCCTTCTTAATGTTTTCGTTCTAATAAAATTTGTAAAATTTTCAATCAAAAAAACAACTCGTAGCCTGCCATTCTTGATGTCAATAATTACACAATGCTCATGGGTGCTGAAGCCCATAAAATCAGTCGCACCCAAGCACCAGCACAGGGCGACAAAACACCAAAAAACACAAGTAACAAGTGGACATTACACTGTGCTGTCATTTTAATCTGTTTGAACGGGGCATGTGTGTTAATTGCGTTAAATATTTTAACGTGATTAATTTAAAAAATTAATTACCGCCTGTTAACGCGATCATTTTGACAGCCCTACTAATAACCTGACTTTTAATTGTTCAATTGGTGTCAGAAATAGCACATATGAAAGCTAAGACCCTCCCAAATGATGTCGAATGTGCAAAAATATATTTGTTTCACTGAAACAAGATTTATTATTTAATGAAGACGTAAAGGTCAAATTTTGGCAAGGCAAAAGTTTTGTCGCCTACAGAAAGTAGTGTGAAAATGTACTTCAAATACAAAAATATGTTACATAACATGAGCGAAATAATTAGTGGTGCTGTGGGATCCAAATTTAATATTTTGTATGGCTTGAAGGACTGCATCCATGCGTTTCGGCAAGGATTCATACAATTTATTGATGAAGTCATCAGGAACATTACAGAAAGCAGTATTGCATGCCTCCCAGAGTTAATCAACAATCTTGGGTTTCGTCTTCCATGCTTCCTGTTTCATCCTACCCCAGACATGCTCAATGATGTTCATGTCTGGTGACTGGGCTGGCCAGTCCTAGAGGATCTTGATCTTCTTTGCCTTTAGGAACTTTGAAGTAGAGATTGAAGTATGCGATGGAGCACCATCCTGCTGCAGAATTTGTCCCTTTTTATGTTTAGGAATGTAAGAGGCAGCTAAGATTTGTTGATAATTCAGACTATTTATGTTGCCTTCCACCCTGAAGATCTCTCAGGGTGCAGAAAATTAAAAAACCGTGTGGCATTTGCCAAGGCCCACAGCCTGTCAAAAGGATGGACGCTGCAAAAGTGGCAAAAAGTGGATTTTTCAGATGACTCTTCCATTGAATTACACCATAGTCGCCGCAAATATTGCAGGAGACCTACGGGAGCTCGCATGGATCCGAGATTCACTCAGAAAACAGTGAAATTTAGTAGTGGCAAAATCACGGTATGGGGCTACATCCAGTATGGGGGTGTGCGAGAGATCGCAAACATCAAGGAGTGGTTGAGATTTTCTTTTTCATATATTTACCCTTTTAAACTTTTTTTTTTCTTTGTTTGGATCGATTATTTATAGGGCTGTCAACATTTTCTCGTTAATGGTTGGTAATTAATTTTTTAAATTAATCACGTTGAAATATTAGACGCAATTGAAGCATATGCCCCGCTCAAACAGATTAAAATGACAGCTCAGTGCAATGCCACTTGTTACTTGTGTTTTTTGGAGTTTTATCGCCCTCTACTGGCGCTTGGGTGTGACTGATTTTATGGGCTTAAGCACCCATGAGCATTGTGTAATTATTGACATCAACAATGGCGGGCTACTAGTTTATTTTTTTGATTGAAAATGTTACAAATTTTATTGAAACGAACACATTAAGAGGGTTTTAATAAAATTTCTATAACTTCTACTAACATTTATCTTTTAAGAACTACAAGTCTATCCATGGATCGCTTTAACAGAATGTTAATAATGTTAATGCCATCTTGGTGATTTATTGTTATAATAAACAAATGCAGTACTTATATACCATATGTTGAATGTATATATCCATCTTGTGTCTTATCTTTCCATTCCAACAATAATTTACAGAAAAATATGGCATATTTTATAGATGGTTTGAAATGCAATTAATTACGATTAATTACGATTAATTAATTTTTAAGCTGCAATTAACTCGATTAAAAATTTTAAAATGAAATATTAGACATCGATTAATGATTCTAAGCTGAAAATAAAAGACATTTTGAATAATAAATATAATTACCTTGTTTTTATGGTGGGGTTGAAACAAAAGCGGTTGCGCGACGTCTGTAAATGGGGGTTTCCAGGGTAAAACGGACATATTAAAAATAGTTCGGGGGCTTAATTTGCCATGAATCTGCTATGGCAGCATAAAGACATATTGTTCTATCAAACACAACAGTTCTTTTGGCTTAAAATACAGCAGTTTATTTTAAAGAGGGGTGGAAGAGCAGAAACTGCTTTTTCAGTCTTGTCTGTGTTTTCCGCCATATACATAGATCGATCGATCGATCGCCAGGTAGAACGATTGGTTGATCGATCAATTGCCAGCTAGATCGATTGATAGATAGAGGGATCACTGACTGCCGTTGACGGAGCTCGACTTCCAATTAAATTTATTCGGAGACATTGTTGAGTCACCTCCTTTTCAGTAACCCAAAATCAACAGGAAGTGACCCGCAAATGTCCCAAAAGGAAAAGGAAGTGAGCGAAAATCAAAATGAATGACGGCCACCTGTCTTGTTTTGTGTGTTTTGTTGACAAAGATATCAAAAAACACAACGCGCTGACATTTGGAAAAAAAAAATTATGAACACACGGAGTTAACAACACTTCCACAACCAGTGTCTCTCGGCAGGCTGTGTCTCTCTCTCACTCCTGTGTCACATGACCAAAACAACATCACTGTTGCGTGTACTTCAGGGTGCCTTGGAAAACATGCAATCAGAATATTACACCACCTTTCCAGTTCACATGGATTGGACGTCTACTAGTGATAAACTCATTCCATTTCATTTTGCTACTTTTACTGTTTATTATTTGTTTTGTAGAATATCCTAGAATGATTTCCTGACCATGTATCGATAATTGTTGTATCGCCATATCGTGAGTCTTGTATCCCAAATCGTATCGGAAGTACCCAGAGGTTCTCACTCCTACTACAAACTGTACCAAATGGCTGCTCCATGTAACACAGTTTGCTTTGTTGTGAATTCATGCAAATACAACAATGAAAAACAAGAGCTAATGCACAATATGAATCGCGAATATACTGTTTTTCATGAAATATTCAGTGCGAAAATGACACAAAATCAGTTTACACTCATTTCATATTCACCCAAAAAGTGTAGGCTAGCCTACTTCTTCAATTTATAATGCATGAATGTGAATATCATGCAAATCACGCCTTAGATTATTTAGAAAGTGAAGAATGCAGGTACATTTAAATTCTTCCACTATATTAGTCTAATCTAAGAATAATACATTCAGGATAGCGCCGCGGTGGCTGGCTGGGAGCAAATTATGAACATCTGCCTGAGACCTATACATAAAGACCGAGCCTATTATCGCTCGTGACACACTTAAAGGCTTTAATAGGCACGTCAAAATAAAAGTCAGTGCTGTGGCAGATCACAGTATGCTTGATAAGTTACCAGAACGCCTGAATGATGAAAGGAAGTGCACACCGAGTCAAGCGCCGTCACGCCGACAAGCCTAAAGACTAGCCCGCTTTATTTTTAGCCACCAATCTGTTTGTTTGTGTGCTTGTGAGTGGCTGCCGAAAAAATGGGCCGCAGTCTTTTTTTTTTTTTTTTTTTAATTGGTTTAATCAGGCAGAACAGCACAACCTCAGGCATGCAATGCAGTGTCTTATCTTCATATGTTTCTGCCCATAAATGAATTCCAATGCCTCCAACTGTACCTGATTTGACATCAACTTTAACGCATAATAAATGATATTGACATGAATATGCATGGCGGTACGCGTGTAAACATGCACAAAAGACTCACCAAGGCCCAGGAAGTCATAAAATAGGAGAAAAAGACAAACAACCACAAAAGATAATGCTAAATAACAGACAATAGGACTCAAGTCGCAAATTGGATGACAGGCAACTCGACTTTGACTAAAAGAAAAAAAAAATGCAGACTCGGAATGGACTCGCTTGAGTTCGTAGGGTCCGAGACTCGACTAGACTTGCCAAGCAATGACTCGAGACTCGACTCGACTTGTGAGGCAATGACTCGAGACTCAACTCAACTTGCGAGGCAAAGACTCGAGACTCGACAAGCTGACTTGACTTTTGAGGCAATGACTCGAGACTCGACTCAACTTGTGAGGCAATGACTCGAGACTCAACTCGACTTGAGGCAATGACTCAACTCAACTTGTGATGCAATGACTCGAGACTCGACAAGCTGACTTGACTTGTGAGGCAATGACTCGAGACTCAATTTGTGAGGCAATGACTCGAGACTCGACAAGCTGACTTGACTTTTGAGGCAATGACTCGAGAATCGACTCGACTTGTGAGGCAATGACTCGAGACTCGACAAGCTAACTCGACTTGTGAGGCAATGACTCGAGACTCGACTCGACAACTCGACTTGTGAGGCAATGACTCGAGACTCGACTCGACTTGTGAGGCAATGACTCAACTCAACTTGTGATGCAATGACTCGAGACTCGACAAGCTGACTTGACTTGTGAGGCAATGACTCGAGACTCAACTTGTGAGGCAATGACTCGAGACTCGACAAGCTGACTTGACTTTTGAGGCAATGACTCGAGAATCGACTCGACTTGTGAGGCAATGACTCGAGACTCAACTTGTTAGGCAATGACTCGAGACACGACAAGCTGACTCGACTTGTGAGGAAATGACTTGAGACTCGACAAGCTGACTCAACTTGTAAGGCAATGACTTGAGACCCGACTTTTAAGATAATGACTTGAGACTGCAAGCTGACTTGAAAAACTGTGATCATAGATTGGTTCCCACCTGCCAGTCACCCGCTTGGTCGCCTTGGCCTTACGGATAATCATGGCAATCAAAAATTAAATCCCCTGCAGACTATATGGCATATATATATATTTTTTTTACATTGACTTACATTGACAGTAATAGGGCACGTTAGACAGTTTGAGATTACTGCTGCAACGATTAATCGATTAACTCGAGTAATTCAATTAGAAAAAAGTTTCAAATTAAATTTTGCTGCTTCCAGAATTTGTTTAATTAGAGTGGCGTTGTAATGGTTTGTTTTGAAAATGTTTGCATTTAGTTTTATTGATTTGGGTGGATACACTGCTCTCTATTAGCAACAGTGAATATGACAGCTGCTAAATTAGCAACAGTGAATATGACAGCTGCTCCCTGTTAAGACCAACATCAGGTTATGCATTTTTGTTTGTGCTTATATGATTGTTTATGCTTTTTTAATTAGTTTAGAGATATATTTAGCAGTTTTTGTGGGAGTATGTGTTTGAATGATTAGTTAAGGGCATTGTAAACAAAAATGTTAGCTTTCTAAAGTATTTAATTTAGCGGACGTTTGCTATGCAAAAAGGCTGCAACCACTAATTGATTAAAATCGGTTAATAAATTAGTTGCTAACTAATTTGATAATAAATGTTTGCCGGCAGCTATCAGGAGTCCCGTTTGGGTCCTTGTTTGTGTGCAATGTGAGGCTGCCAGCGTGCGCCAGTGATTAGAGCAAGAGAGAGTTCACTGCTACACTCAGGTTGGGTTGCTGAATCAATATCACGAAGTGTGGAGAGTTAGATTGTCTTTTGTGTTGTTTGAGCCAGTGTGAAGGAAATAGTAATCAATTTTTAGTTAAATTGTGAAGGTAATTGAATAGAGTTGCCCTATATTATCAGGATGCCGATAATAGCATTTTAAAATGATATCAGATAATATCGACATCACTTTTTCATTATTAGTTTCACAATCCATACATACTGTTTACAACATACAATTTAATACATAGAATACATTAGTCATAATTTGTTAAGTCTATATCGCTATCGGATTTTGGGAGTTGGACAATAGTGAGATATCGTTTATCAGGTAAAAAGTCAGTATTGGACAACTCTATAATTGAACAAAGTGGCATTTATCCGATCTCGAATTGTTTAATTAATCGTCCGATTAATCGATTATAAAAGTAATCGTTAATTGCAGCTCTAGACAGTAAGCTTTCCCTGAAACGTAAACCTAAGTTCTATGTGGGTTGGCTGGGGACATTGATGAAGGCCTTGACTTGTTTGTGACTGGACTCGACAACCTTTTGATTTAAAATGACTTGTCATTACAAGTTTTGATCTGACGCGACTCGTCTTTACAACCTGATGACTCGGCTCGACTCAACATGACCTTAAGACTCGACTTGACTCGGCATAACCTTATGACTTGACTCGAAATAACCTCATGACTCGAATCGATTTGCCCACAACAGATAAAAGTCGGGACTTACTTGTGACACGGACCATAGTGACTCGTGCAATTGTCTGCTTAGTCATTTTGAAAACTGCCTATGAATAATTTGAAGTTTTTGGGATGTGAAATAAACTCCTGAAATGTGACAACTTTGACCTTCACTTGTTCAGTATTCTGTAGAATAGATCTGATACAAAATCAGTGAGATCTATGAAGTGATGCACAATGCTACCAACAAACCTTAAATCTGTTACCGTTTACACACAAGGTAGGCTGAGATTTCTTTTCCAGCAGACTTTTACAACCTTAGCAATTACATTTTTATGTGATTTCGCTGTTATGACCGTCCTCCTGAGGGCAAACATAAGTACAATATGGCCTATGATGAAAACAAGTCTCACACCACTGCCCTTTGGGGACAAAAGGCAGTTTGCAAAATGCTCCATTACAAAACCCGTGATGAGTAATTCAGCTAAAACACAACTGAAAAACCACCTTTGTGCTTATTAATCTTTAGTTTTTGACACATTCAAACAACCCTTAAATCTGGCTATATCTTTGAGAGACAGCAAGAATGAAAAGTGGTAATTGGTATGTGACAAAATGGCTTTTGGCATGTGGCATTTTTTTTTGCCATGTGGCATTTTTTTTGGTCCGTGGCAAAATGGATTTTGGCATGTGGCATATTTTTGGTCGGTAACAAAATTGATTTTGCCATGTGGCATTTTTTTGGTATGGAGCAAAATTGATTTTGCCATGGGGCATTTTTTTGGTATGTGGCAAACTAGATTTTGGAACGTAGCATTTTTTTTTGCCATGGGGCATTTTTTTGGTATGTGACAAAATGGATTTTGGCTTGTGGCATTTTTTGCCATGTGGCATTTTTTTGGTCTGTGGCAAAATAGATTTTGGCATGTGCCATTTTTTTGCTATGTGGCTTTTTTTTTTGTTCTGTGGCAAAATTGATTTTGGCATGTGGCATTTTTTGGGTATGCGGCAAAATTGATTTTGCCTTTTGGCATTTCTCTGGTATGTGGCAAAATGGATTTTGCCATTTGGCATTTTTTTGCCATCTGGCAAAATGGATTTTGCCATGTGGCATTTTTTGCCATTTGGACTTTTTTTGTCTGTGGCAAAATGGATTTTGGCATGAGGCATTTTTTTGCTGTGTGGCATTTTTTTGGTCTGTGGCAAAATGGATTATGACACGTGGCATTTTTGGGTATTTGGCAAAATTGATTTTGCCATGTGGCATTTTTTGGGTATGTGGCAAAATTGATTTTGCCATGTGGCATTTTTTTGGTATGTGGCAAAATTGATTTTGCCATGTGGCATTTTTTCGGTCTGTAGCAAAATGGATTTTGGCATGTGGCATTTTTTGGGTATTTGGCAAAATTGATTTTGCCATGTGGCATTTTTTTGGTATGTGGCAAAATGGATTTTGGCATGTGGCATTTTTTTTTTTTTTTGCCATGTGGCATTTTTTCGGTCTGTAGCAAAATGGATTTTGGCATGTGGCATTTTTTGGGCATGTGGCAAAATTGATTTTGCCATGTGGCATTTCTTTGGTATGTGGCACAATGGATTTTGGCATGTAGCATTTTTTTGCCATGTGGCAAAACTGATTTTGCCATGTGGCATTTTTTTTTTGTCATGTGGCATTTTTTGGGGTCTGTGGTAAAATTGATTTTGCCACGTGGCATTTTTTTTTTTTGGTATGTGGCAAAATGGATTTTGGCATGTGGTATTTTTTTGCGATGTGGATTTTTTTTTTTGGTCCGTGGCAAAATTGATTTTGCCATGTTGCATTTTTTGGTATTTGGCAAAATGGATTTTGGCATATGGCATTTTTTTGGCATGTGGCAAAATAGATTTTGGCATTTCGATTTTTTTTTTTTTTTGCCAATTGACATTTTTTGGGGTATGTGGCAAAATTTATGCCAAAGCATGTGGTCGAAGTTTAGGTGTCAGTCAGTAATTTTCAGTCAATAAATATTTCTGGCTTGGTTTGTAGCTGTAAGTGACATTGTGCTGATGTGAGTACTCATCTTTGACCTTTCCTTTTTTTTGTCAAAAAAATGATCACCTTTATCTTTCCCATAAATGACAAAATGTACCCATTGTCAGTGTTTAAAAGGAAAAACTGCCCTGAAAAATACAAAAAAGGACTGAGGTCATTTGCAGCTCAGCAATATTTGTTGATCTGTTTGAACGGGAATACTTGACTTTCACTCTAAATTAAGATGGCTCACTCATGGATGTTGAAGGGGTTACTTAAAATTTTGGGAAGGGGGTGGTGATATGATTAAAATATCGGCGTTATCCTAAACAGCATTGACGTGGGAAGAAGGTGCGAATGAAATGCCTTTCATTTGTATATCTAAAGTATACAGTAAAAACAAAATTGAGTTGTTACGTGAATCCCAAACAGGCACATACCGGGTGGAATTCGATGCAGCAAAGGAGTTATGCGGAATCCACTAAGGTAGAGGGAGGCATATTAACATACTGCTTGTAATTTCTGCCTGGAGAGCCATTTGAAAGGTGCTTGTACAGTACAAAAGATAAATTGGCCAGTTAATGTGAGGGATCAAAAACCTATATGAAGTGCATTAATATACATTTCAAGGCTTTGCTGGTTTTTATAATCCAACAATGGCTGATTGCATTTTTTAAAATAGCACCACTCAAGCAATGAATAAGCAGCTTTGATGCAGACCGGTAGGAAATGCTAATGTGGGCAATGGGTTTATTCTAATCGTACTTATTTGAGGCATGCAATGAACAAATATAATATAGTACTTGAATAAATGGCGTGAATAGCCATACTTAATATATTTTTTAAAAAGAAATAAAACAGTGTATATATATTTTTATATTTTCTCCTCAGTCACTTGAACCCCTCCCTGTGAACCCTTTACATAATTCCAATTAAAGCTACTTCCATGTTGTTATTCCACGGTTAATTAAAGTACATAGATGTGGTGAATCTCCACGCAAGCGCAAGCTTGAGGATGGCCAGGAGCAGACTCCACTCCCCAGGACGCAAAGACGACAGTTTGCTTCTATCAGCAGAATATTACCCAGCACGACTTCTCATATTTGTGTGCGGCCTCCTGCAGCTGCCGCCGCTTTTGCCATCCATTTTCAACTGCAACACAGCCATTTCTCAACAACGCAAAAAAGTGCAATCCTCACAAACTCCCCTTACCACACCACTGTCGCATCACGTTTGCCCGCGGTTATTGATGACATTGATTTTTTTTTTACTTGACAAAGTGTACTTATACGGCACATTACCGCATTTAAAAGTAATAATAATAATAGCGGGAAGTCTTCTGGAAGAGGGTTGGCCTCTGGCAAGATCTATTTCCGAAGAAAGGAGTGCAGATGCAAGATTATTGCTTGTCTCTTCACGCAACATTACACAGCGGAATTAGAGGCAGTGCATTATGTACTTTGTGAATAAGGCGAGATTTGTTACTTTATAGCTGACAATATTGCCGACTCATTCGTACCAATCAGTGTTGGTTTTGGCAGGCCTTTTGATTTTCGTCTGAGTCTTTTGGATGAAAATACTTATTAGTCTTAGTCATATTTTAGTCAGTTGAAAATGTGTTTGTCTTTGTCTAGTTTTAGTCGATAATTACTCAAAATCTTCTTGTCTGTACACAGTACATTATTTTCAATTAATTAAACTCACCTGGCCTGGAACCTGGCAGCCACAGTAATAGGGTGGTCGGTGGGTTCCACATTTTTTCCCTATGGGGCGTGGCCTCCCCTCTACCTGGGCTGCTAGCCGCAGGAGCGGGGGGAAGTCGGGGCTCCGACCTTGCGCCGCCCCGTGGCGGCTCCTCGGCGTTCTCCTGCCTCCGCCTTCCCCTCTCTTCTCTGACTGGGTATCCCCCCTGTGCTCCGTCGCGGGTCGCTGGCTGGGCGCCGGTGTATCGGCTGGGTGTTGCCTGCTCCGGCGGGGGACCCTGCACTGTCCTGGGCTTGGTGGGCCGCTGGGGGTCCCGTGGCGTGCTGTGCCAGTTGGGGGGCTGTGGCTGTGGCTCGTGGGTCAGGTGGGTGGCCGGGGTGGGGGTGGTGGTGCGTCCCCTCTTGCCATCCCTGAGGGCCGGTTGATGGGTGCGCGGGTGGCCCGGGGGACCACCCTGGATCCCGGGGGAGTGACAATGGCTCCTTTGCTGGGCTGCGGGAGGAGGGATGGGCTGCGCGGAACACCGCCTTCCCTCCCCGGGCTGGCTGGGTGGGAGCCGGGGCCCTGAGTTGGCACCCGCGTGGCGTCTTTGCTCATCTGCGTGGCTGTTGCGTGCCTGGTGGGGCTCGCATGCGGCGGGATGTGATAGGGCGCGCTCGGGTGGGGGGTCCCGGTGCCGGGATTGGCGATGGGGCGGGGTAGGGTCGGTCAACAACGGGTTTACGCTCACAAAGGATTCCCACGATTACTGGGTTCTAGATCACAGAGCTGATTTGTGTACACTCTACCCCTTTCAATCACTTGCTTATAGACACCCACCACCCCCGTCGCCCCCTCTCCCTGGTTAACACATGGTGTTAACCGGAAATACATCTAGCTGAAGATAGCACCAACATATCAGTAGTTAGTCCAGACGTTCAATGTATTTCTTCTTGTAATTTGTGTTTCTTTTCTTTCTTCTCTTGTGTTTCTTTTCTTCTGTCCCCCAATAATCCCTTCCTGTTCGCTGCTTTGTCATAATAAACGAGGTATGTTGAATATTCACAATGGGAGCATGTCAGACTCCTAATGTGAAACATTAAAACTGTTCAGACTATCCGGGCACTTAGACTTACATTCTCTGTGTCAAACAGCTGAACGGGACAGGTTAAAAATAAATAAATACGTAAATAAATAAATAAATACATACATAAATAAATAAATAAACAAACTTACCTGGACACTACGAACCGTATGTAAAAAGTTTTCCAAGAGTTTAAGATGACACTCGCCACGCTAAATGCTAATGCGAACGCTATGCTAATGCTACAACTTACATTTAGTGTGAGTGTTTTTATGTTATGTTTATTTCATAATACAAGAGGTATTTTATGCTCTTGAATGAAATGGACCGTTTGGATGTGGCTGGAAGCGATCGACATATTTATTCAATTTTTTTAATCCCGCACTACGACAATGAGAGATTTCCGGCCACGGTCTCGGATTGACGAAGAAGGTGAATGTGACGTCAGAAGACTAATCATTTTCACAATACAGCCATTACTATCGAATGCAGAAGGACTGCGGATTCAGCTGATTTTGCGGATTAATTCATTTATTTTTTGGGGTCACGCCAAACCAATGTGCTGCCGGCTTTTGTTGCTACATCAGGGAGAGTGGTGTGAGGCTTTTTGGATTCCTGAAAGATTTTTTTTACCATGAATAATGGGCGAAACAAGTATGACAATGGAGCAAATGCTGGGATAATGGCAAACGTTTTAATAAGGCGTGCATTTTGTGGGTGACAATGCGGCTTGCTGCACACTATTGTCGCCGGCCGATAAAGGCTTGCCCGCCTGTAGAGCGCTATGCTCGGCTTGGGCCCTGGGAGCCCCCCGCTCTCGTCTTTGGTTCTTAATTGTGTCGAGACTTGGACCCCCCTTGGCCCTCTTCACGTGCCCACCTAGCGAGCCATATTCCCGGCTTGGGCTCGGGTAGCCACGCGCTCAGACGTCGGCCGGTTTGTCCACTGAGAATGCGCCATTTTCGGCGTTCATTCCCCTCTGCGTCCCCAGCGACCAGCACTGCCTGTCTGGGCCACAGCAGAACGACGAGCCGAAACTTGCTCGCCACTGGGGGCTGGCCGATCGGTGAAGACAATCAACCCCGCCATGATGTGTGACATGAGTCGGGGTAGTTTTGTGTGATTTTTCGTTTTCGATAGGCTAGGAAAAGACTTGGAAAAGCCACTCGGTTCGGGTTAGCATGTCGCCTACCTCCATCACGCCTTCTGTTTTGTTTGCGCTCTTCCCTCCATCTCCGAAGCCGGGGCAGGGAAATGACAAAAGCCGACTATCTCTGGTGGCATAAAATACCGTTCGGGAGGTTTCAGAAGTTTTGACCAATATGCTGTAATTTTATCGTGTCACAATCACTTTAAAGGCTAAACTAACATGGCATATCTAGCCAAGTTAAGAAAACAAAACTTACCAAACAGCACCTGACATACAGTATGTTTCACAAAAGTCTAGAGCCTGGAGAGCACACACGCTTATTCACTGGCTGGTAAGTAAGGGGGTGAGGGTGCAGTACGTCACAAACAAATAAACAAACAAACAAACACTGCTATGATGCATGCTAGCTACACACACGATAAGAAAATGTCACACATTGTGAACTTATGAAAGAAACAATGGCTAATTTTCATCTCGTTCTCGTCTCGTCAGACGAAAACTGGCATACATCTCGCTATGTTTTAGTCTCCCCAGACACATTTTCAGCTCGTCATCGTCCAATTTTTCGTTGATGAAATATTTTTGTTATCGTCATCGTTGACGAAAACAACACTGGCACCAATTAATAGCATCCTTTACATTCCCTACAGCAACAGCGAGATTTTAGCAATAATAAAAATTACAGTTGTCCGGAATTTTTAACCGATAACCGATATCCCGATATTGTCCAACTCCAAAAATCCGATACCAATATCAAACACATACCGATGAATGCGGTCTTGCACTTAACATGTTGCTAACTGTATTGTAATGCCCCACTGGAGGCTTTGATAATGATAAACATAACAACTTCAAGTTTTCCAAACAAACATTCTATTAAAAATGAGAACTTTTACTGATGTTATTGAAATAAATGTCCAATATAAATAATATAAATTGAAATGAACTAAAATGTCCATAATTAAATAAAATTAATCATTTGCAATTAAATCACGTTTACAGTAGTTACCCTAAAGACCCACTAGGTGACGACCAAAACATTTTATTACAGACAGGGAATCCCAGGACATGCCAATGCAGTGACAATTCTAGAGATGCATTTTGCTGGACTTTTGCACATATTTTTGTATTTTATTACTTTCTAGTTTTCTTTGTGACTATTTCTTTCTGATACTGCAGTAGTTGTATGTAATAAGTTCATAATTAATTATTTTTCAATCACTTATTGTTCATTGAACGTTTTCACCATGAATGCTAATGGTCTGCATACCTAACAAATCCCAAGCATCTTAGTTTGGAGACATCTAATGGACAATTAGCATAACCGCCGTGCTAAGCTGTGACCAGCCCTTGCACAAAGATAGAAGGCTTTTACATACACTTTGAAGGCAACATGTTTAGAGGCCCAAAACCAATAATGAAAAACTGCTGTCAATATTACTGAATATCATTTTTGAAATGCTTTTATTGAGCGATATTAACGGCTACCCGATAATTTCGGACAATTCGATTTACAAATGATAAATGTATCTTCACATTGTCTATTATGAAGTGTTGTGGCTTTGTTTCAATGTGGGTGATAACGGACTGTTAAAATCAATTTCCCTATGGTCCAATAAAGGTTTCTCTAACTTCATATTTCCAAAGATTTAGCTTTCAGAGGACTAGAAATCCAATACTTCCTGTGCACACCTGGATAATGAGCGCACCGCTGCCATCTACTGTAGTGGATGTGCATGAATGTGTTATCTAGTACATACACAATATGTTTCACAGGGTCACATGCATCCTGGCATCGTACCGCATCACCCCCAAGGTGGCCTGCCCTACTATTTGAAAAGAACTTGTTTATGGGAGCGCCGTCAATATGTCTGTTAAATGCTTTTTAATTGCACGGCAGTGTCTTTCACCATGAAGCAAATGGCACTTGTGAAGAATGAACTTGGGCTCTTGAAAGGAGATCAAGGTTGTGTAATGACACCTCTGGAGATGTGCCCAAAGTACCTGCTGTGCAGAAAACATGCCAGTCAAGCTCCAGGTGGTCAGCAGCTTGCGAGGACTTCACTTCGGCAAGCATGAAAGGTTACGCCAACACACACACATGCATACTGTACATCTTAAATGTTATTAAAAGCAAAGAAAGATGGAGGTCCAGACATGAATAATTGTGTGATCCAAGATGGGATAGAATTATGGCAGGTTGTTGATCTAATGTCTCCATTTATGATCCAAGTCATAATTAGCTTAGGGCAGCGAGCCACGTTTGGAAACTGAAGTCATTTTTTTTTTCTTCATTTGGGCCTTAAATAAAACTGTCATTTATCCTAACTAACCAACAGAGGAAAAATGAAGGCAAAAATGTTTAAATAAAATCAGCCCCTGCTAGGTATGAGGGTCCCAATTGAGAACGAGATGGCTTTGCTGATTCAATCTAAAAACTGATTGGTTAAGATAGGCCGGAAGGCCCTTTCATTCATATGGCAATGCACAGAACCTGAACTGTGATGTAAAACATGTAACTAATGGGATTTCTGATGAGCGTGTTACTGTGTGTTCATCATCTCACATGTAAGCATGCATGTGTTTGACCCCCAAGGCAGAAGCGCTTAAAGCATTTATCCTTCTCTTCTAATTAAAGCACGTTAAAAGGCATAATTCTGGCAAGTTGCCTCTGCAGGGGAGGCAACCGGAAAGTCTTACCTTGCTTCTCTCTCTACCCAGAGTAATAATTACCTGAGATAATTACTTTCCCCTTTCAAGCAATTAATGCCAATTCCGGCGGCGGTGCTCTGTGGTGGTGTTAGACCAATTTGACTGAGGGGGCTTGGCTGATGTTTAGTCAACGGGGTTCATTCAACCTTCTACTCGCTGGTATTAGTTAAACCTAACCACAGACAAAACCAAGCAAGCCTGTGACAGTGCCCTATTATAGGAAATATGATAAACCACAATTTCTGAAGAAATTACAATGGGGCTTTGCTGTGGTAGATACAAATCTATTAGGTCACTTCCTGATGATTTGGGGACATTTCGGGGACACGTCCAGCACCTACAGGACAACAGTTTATTTGAACATTCCCAGTCTGACTTTCGAGCTCATCATAGCACCGAAACTGCATTAGTCAAAATAACTAACGACTTGTTACTAGCCGCTGACGATGGATTAGTCTCAATCCTGGTTCTGTTTGACCTGAGTGCAGGCTTTGACACGATCGACCATAATATCTTATTGCAGAGACTAGAATGGGACATAGGCATTAGAGGAGCAGTCCTCTGCTGGTTTAAATCCTATTTATCTAATAGGTACCAGTTTTACCAGTTTGTCAATGTAAACCAGTAATCATCACCGTATTCCAGAGTCAGTTATGGTGTGCCGCAAGGGTCCGTCCTCGGGCCCATCTTGTTTACGCTGTATGGGCTTCCTTTAGGCAATATCATCAGAAAACATAGCAATAATTTTCATTGTTACGCTGATGACACACAACTGTATTTATCAATTAAACCTGAGCAGATAAGACAAGTGCATAAACTAAGCACCTGCGTCCGAGATATAAATACCTGGATGAGCACTAATTATCTTTTACTTAACCCTGAAAAGACAGAAGTCCTTATAATAGGCCCAAAAGTGTGAGAGACTCTCTAACAGCCCAGATAGTCACTCTGGACAATGTAAGTGTGGCCTCCAGCACCACAGTTAAAAACCTAGGAGTTCTATTTGACCCAGACTTATCATTTAAAGCTCATATTAAACAAACCTGCGGAACAGGTTTTTTTTTCACCTGTGCAACGTAGCCACATTTAGAAATATTTTGTCTAAAAATGATGCAGAAAAGTTAATTCACGCGTTCGTTACTTCTAGATTGGATTACTGTAACTCCTTACTTGCAGCTTGTCCTAAAAGTTCTCTAAAAGGTCTTCAGCTGGTCCAGAACACAGCAGCAAGACTTTTAACAGGAACTAATAGAAGAGAGCACATCACCCCTGTGCTCCAGGCCTTTCACTGGCTTCCAGTCGAGTTTATAATTAAATTTAAAATCCTCCTTCTTACATTTAAGACCATTAATGGTTTGAGGCCATCTTATCTCATCGATGCTCTGGTTCCATACCGCCCCAACAGAACACTCCGTTACACTCCGAACACTTATGGTTAGGCTAGTTGAAATCGGACCAGACTCACAGTTCAGTCTAAACTGCACTCGAAGCTATAAATATCGAACTGAGTCCTTTCCCCTTTTTCTCACTCCACCTACCACTTGTCTTACTTTATTTTTCTTATCTAATTCTAATATCTAGTTGACTACTCTCTTCATCACTAGTCACCCGATGTCCCCTTTCCCCCCTCCTCTCTGGGGAGGGGCTATTTATCAGCCGCAGCCTCCTGACTATCCTGACCCCTGGCTGGATGGACGTCCTCGTAACCCCCGTCTCATCTGTCTAGATGGACCTCCTCTTGTTTCTTTATTCCATCTCTACACACTGGACCTCCTGATGATAATACCCACCATCAGTCCTGGTGCATCTATGGCCTGTCCGTCCTGGGAGTGGATCTCTCCTGACTGTGGTTCTCCCCAAGGTTTCTCATTTTCCCATAGGGTTTTTGGAGTTTTTCCTTGCCGACATGGAGGGTCTAAGGATGGGGGATGCCCAGGACTTGAACTTTATCTAATTCATATACTGTTTCTGACTGTGTATCATATTGCCTCTGCAAAGCCCTTTGAGACAACCTTGTTGTGATATAGGGCTATACAAATAAAATTGAATTGAATTGATATAAGGTTACGTCCTGTTGATATTTTGACGTACATGGCCGTCAATGGCATGGACATGCATGTCTGTCGGTGGCATCAACTTACTTGTGCGCCAGTTGAACGTCAATGGGCTGTAATGGTAAGTGTATGGTCAAAAATCAAAACCATACATGTTTTTATGCCATTGAAAATGAAATTTGGGAAATTTGGACGTACATAGCCGTCAATGGCATGGACGTGCATGGCTGTCAGTGGCATCGACTTACTTGGGCGCAAGTTGAATACAAATAGGCTGTAATGGTAAGTTTTTGGTCGAAAAATCACAACCAAACAGGTTTTTCTGCCATTGAAAATGAATGGGAAATTTGGACGTACTGTACATAGCCATCAATGGTACCCCCATTAGAAATGAATGGGTAAGTTTTAGGCAAATATTGAGGGAACTGTAAATTTTGGGCAAATTCTGTATACAACTTTTATGTCCCTTACTGTCCTGGAATTATTTATGTGTAAATTAGGTGATTTGGTCAAAAACTGTAGGACTATATATAGTTTGATTTTTTTTTTTTTCTCAGAAAAACACATTTATGGGTGATAGGATAATTGTGTGTGTGTGTGTGTGGGGGGGGGGTCATTCAGAAAATTCCCTGCGACGCCCAAAAAATTCGGTCATTTTGATATTCGAATGGTGATGGTCGGTCAAACGGTTTGGGCTGTGCGGCGGGCTGAAGAAACTCCATTAAAAAAAAAAAAAAAAGGTATTTTCTATATGGGCTTTTGCCTTGCCGAGCCCCATATAATTATAAAACAATGCATTCTTTTACAAGGCATATTGTCGTCAGTTAAAAATAAAGATTAAAAAGACATTACATTCTATTTTTACTCCTTATGTATCAATCTTTAGCTTGTTTTGGGCATTGGACTGTGTCATGCATTATTTCAACGCAGTGGTGGAATACATGTGAACAGGGCCCCGGGTGGGATGGGTATAAATGGGAATCCCCGAGTGGATTGTCCAACGGGAGAGGGGGGTGCTGGTGGTCCCTCCACACCGAAAGTGTGGAGGGACCCTGGTGTGGGTAGACTAACCGAAAATTTTCCTCAAGTAAGAGTAGTGTTCCTTCATTAATATATGGTGGGGTCAAAGTGCATCACTAGCTGTCGCCTTGTAAATCTGCACTGCCCCCTAGGGCCTGGCATGAATACTACATTGTTTTCATGAGGAATTGCGACATTGTTCGAATGGAGACGGGCCCATATAAATGCAAATTTGAAATTTTACGTATTCTCGGAGAGAGTCATCATGTAAACGGCCCCTTAGAGTTAACTGAGACACTATTATGGTGGAAGATTTTGGTAGCAACTTCTTGGTTCCTTTTTATTTTTTTTAGACATTGACACCTTTTTAAGACAATATCTCGATTCTTGGCAGGAGCATATCGATAACCTTTTGGGATAATAAAGTATCATTATATATCACCATTTTGATATTTTGTCACACCCCTACGTTTTATACTCTGCAACACTCTTGGAAAAAGCGGAGTAAGGTGCAAATAACGTGATCGGCAAATCCCTGATTAGTATTCTTGAGAATAATTACGACGTTGTGAACGCATACAATCTTGTCACAGCTGCAGGCGATGTGAATTAGGGGTTAGAGGCCCGGGTACCGCCGCGCCCCCAGGAAACCTCTAAGGTCCGCCTCTGCCTCAGCGTTAACAATTAAAATTTACCTGGATACTGACAACAAAAGTGGAACAAGGCATAAAGTTTGAACTGAGCCTGCAGTGTAAACTGCATCATATGAAGTGTCAGATTAGTGTACGCTAATGGATCAAAGAAAAACAACAACTCTCTAAAACAGGCCTCTTGTCTGTTACTTGGAGCACTTGAGGAATTAATTACAATACAAAGCGAGTGTCTGTCATCCTGCTGAGTCCGAGTGGGCATGTTGTCACAAACGTAAACATGTGAGAGTAAACAACACCGCCACCCCGGCCGGGACGCTTGCGATCCGATGCCAGCGTCTCATCATGAGGTATGCAAAACCACCTCAGACACTGACCCCACGCTCACAGTATGTTCTTATTAATTTATTTCTCGGTTGCGTGCATCCACGTGGCCCCGGAATAGAAAGACGCTCAGCGGGGAAGGATGAGCACTCATCTCATTGAAGCTGATCTTATCAAGTGATTACTTATTCACACGGTGTTTATTCCCTCATGGACGTCGCCGGCTCTCATTTGCCGAGTTGCCGCCTGACAACACATCAGTAGTTTCGGCTTGTATGGCACCCCTTTGCATTCTAAACACTGATGATGAATGAGGGTCCTAGCGTGTCGAATCTGAACCGCAGTGTGAAAATCTCACTTATTAGTGCTACGCTTCAAACCTGAAGACCTCTGCGATGGCACGACTCATCCAGCCAGCATTCATTTGCTTAAAAAGACATAAAAAAAAAAAACTAAATAGAGAAATATGCAACCCTCAAAGTAATTTCTAAACATAGAAAGGGTTGTTTTAATACAGTCCCTGACAAAAGTCTTGTCGCTTATCCATTCTGTTGAAACAATTACTAATAACCCGACTTTTAATGATTCAATTAGTTTCAGAAATGGCTCATATGAAAGCTAAGACCCTCCCAAATGATGTTGAATGTATAACGATTAGGGCTGTCAAAATTATCGCGTTAACGGACGGTAATTAATTTTTAAAATTAATCACGTTAAAATATTTGACGCAATTAATGCACATGTCCCGCTCAGACAGTATTCTGCCTTTTGGTAAGTTTTACAGCAAAGCTTTTTGTGCTGTCTAACAGCAAACTCTTGTGGTCGCTTTGCGACATAGTTTACTGTTTTCTTGCCAGTTCAATATGGCTGCACGACGTCTCGGGCTGACGCCTACGTTGTAATGTTGTGCTTATATGAGCCTTGGACAAGATTTGTCTGTAAGTATGGTTGTTGTAAAGAATCTACATATTATGTTAGTAAGCGAAATGTTCTATTTTTTGTATGAGACGCTTTTTGTTTATGTTTAGTGAACCTGTATAGCGTGCTAAGCTAACGTTGTTGCTAATGCAATGCTTGTGTACTTTTTTTTACTAGTTTTACGACGGTCTAAAGAGGACAATGGTTTGAGGCCATTTTATTAATAAATCAGATGAAAAAGGAAGAAGTCTGATTATTAAGGCGTCGTTCACTAGCTGTCTAGCTTTGGAAAAAGTAGACGCTTCGGAGTGAGGACAGCATAGACAGATTTAAATGACAATAGAGTGAAATGCCCACTACAGTCATTATGTACCGTATGTTGAATGTATATATCCATTTTGTGTCTTATCTTTCCATTCCAACAATTTATTTTACAGAATATATATATAGATATAATTTACAGAAAAATATGGCATATTTTATAGATGGTTTGAACTGCGATTAATTGCGATTAATTACGAATAATTTTTAAGCTGTAATTAACTCGATTAAAAATTTTAATCGTTTGACAGCCCTAATAACGATATATTTGTTTTAGGGCTGTCAAAATTATCGCGTTAACGGGCGGTAATTAATATTTTAAATTAATCACGTTGAAATACTTGACGCATTTAACGCACATGCCCCGCTCAAACAGATTAAAATGACAGCACAGTGTAATAGCCACTTGTTACTTGTGTTTTTTGGTGTTTTTTAGACCTCTGCTGGCGCTTGGGTGCAACTGATTTTATGGGTGCGCATTGTGTAATAATTGACATCAACAATGGCGAGCTACTAGTTTATGTTTTGATTGAACATTTTACTAATTTTATTAAAACGAAAACATTAAGAGGGGTTATAATATAAAATTTCTATAACTTGTACTAACATTTATCTTTTAAGAACTACAAGTCTTTCTATCCATAGATCGCTTTAACAGAATGTTAATAATGTTAATGCCATCTTGTTGATTTATTGTTATAATAAACAAATACAGTACTTTTGTACTGTACGTTGAATGTATATTTCCGTCTTGTGTCTTATCTTTCCATTCCAACAATAATTTACAGAAAAATATGGCATATTTTATAGATGGTTTAAATTGCGATTAATTACGATTAATTAATTTTTAAGCTGTAATTAACTCGATTAAAAATTTTAATTGTTTGACAGCCCTAATTTGTTTCACTGAAAAACGATTTATCATTTAATGAAGACATAAAGGTCCAATTTTGGAAAGGCAAAAGTTTTGTCGCCTACAGAAAGTAGTGTGAAAATTGAACAGAAAAATGTACTTCAAATACAAAAATATGTTACACAACATAAGCGAATTAAGTAGTGGTGCTGTGAGATCCAAATTTAATATTTTGTATGACTTCCATGGGCTTGAAGGACTGCATCCATGCGGTTCGGCAAGGATTCATACAATTTATTGATGAAGTCATTAGGAACATCAAAGAAAGCAGTCTTGCATGCCTCCCAGAGTTCAGTAACATTCTTGGGTTTTGTCTTCCATGCTTCTTCTTTCATACTGTTCATGTCTGGTGACTGGGCTGGCCAGTCCTGAAGGATCTTGATCTTCTTTGCCTTGAGGAACTTTGAGGTAGAGATTGAAGTAAGTGATGGAGCACCATCTTGCTGCAGAATTTGTCCCTTTTTATGGTTAGGAATGTAAGAGGCGGCTAAGATTTGTTGATATTTCAGACTATTTAAGTTGCCTTCCACCCTGCAGATCTCTCGCACACCCCCATACTGAATGTAACCCCAGACCATGATTTTGCCACCCCCAAACTTCACTGTTTTCTGAGTGAATGATGTGGGCTCCAGTAGGTCTTCTGCAATATTTGCGGCGACTGTGGTGTAATTCAATGGAAAATTAATCTGAAAAATCCACCTTTTGCCACAAAACAGTGAAGTTTTGCCTGTGTCTCAAAATATCATTCTAATTCACATAATAATGCTATTTAAGACTTATTTTATCCTGTCGTATGCACTTTAAGACCTGCAATATGAACCTAGCCTAAGACTAAAAAGTATTTTTCTCCAAAAGTCTAAGGCTTCCAAAAACAACACTGGATTTGACTAAATGTTAACAAAAAGGTGGCCATATAATGATAACAGTACTTCAAGATAGCCACAATTAAAACACACCACACACGAAAAGGTCAGATTTATTAAAGCCCTAGTATTTCCCAATTGAATTGCACATATTTGAAAGTAGTACTTCCTAATGGCAAAGGCTGAGCACAAGCGCAATATCAATTAGATTAAATCAAAAACAAAGTTAATTAGTTAGACAATTATAGGACCAAAACAACATCAAAAATCTTTGTGCACCTAAAAGGTCACTGATAATATCAGGAGACACTGGACCATGCAGCCATTCCATTTTGGGCGAGTTAAATGATTTAATATATAAATATATGGCTTCATTATTAGATCTTATTCCCGCCAACAGTGGCTCAGGGAATTGGGGAATGGGCGGGCTCCTGGGATGAATAGCTACAAAATGAAAACCTTGCATCAAACCCACACACTAGACTCAAATTTTTATTCCAAAAATAAGAAAAACATGAATTGCCTATCCACTCTTCAGAAAAATGAACCCGATGAGACATTATTTGGCTAATAAATTACAATACCTCATAAAATGGATGTACCTTAATGAAGAGTATCAGTCTCGTCGGAAATTAGAATAGATAGACTAATAACCGCAGCTTTCAGACCTCCCATTTATCAACACTAGCCTCAAACAATACAACTATTTCAAGGACCTGATAATCATATTCAACTTATCCACTTGTTGGAAAAGTCTGGAGGCCACAGAATCTCAATTGGCACTATCAAAGATGAACAAAACAATTCCGTTTTAGCAGTTATGTGTATTTGTAAAGGTGAAAAACACAAATTTATAACTAATCTTAATTGAACATACATTATGTTAAGATTGGCTGTAATTAGATCACGCTTCCCCTTAAACAACAGAGTAGTCCAGCATTTCAGCAAGTGGCAGAAAGCAAGCTTTGCTATTTCATCCAGTGGTACATTACAAATATGGGCCAAGTCATGGTATTGTTGACATGGATGTTAAAATAACACCTATCTATAGGCAACAATAAGTCCACAATTACTTAATGTGATTAATCAGCCCCAAGCTTGAGTCTTTGCTCTTCGGATTAACCATCGTTGTCAAAACCCGAGGCCAATCCGCAACAGTTGTTGCTGATTGCTGTCCTGTCAAGTCATTCTTAAAAGATACATGTTAGTATGAGTTATAATAATTTGAAATTAAAACCCTTCTTAATGTTTTTGTTTTAATAAAGTTTGTAAAATTATTTTAGGTCGCCATTCTTGTTACGTCGCAGTAAAATGAGGAAAATGACCATAGGACATCCATGTGCTTTGTTGACATGGCTTCAGCAAATTGTTTGCGGACTTTCATGTGTTCCGTCTTCAGAAGAGGCTTCTTGCTGGAGTGACAGCCATGCAAACCGATTTGATGTAGAGTGCGGCGTATGGTCTGAGCGCTAACAGGCTGACCCCCCACCTCTACAATCTCTGCAGCAATGCTGACAGCTCTCCTGTAACGAGTCACATGACATTTTGGAGGGAAAATGACAAGCAGTACTCAATTTGGACATTTAGGGATGTACGTAGTTCTCATGCGGTGTACTCACTTTTGTTGCCAGGGGTTTAGATATTAATGGCTATATTTCGAGTCATTTTGAGGGGAAAATAATTATATAACTGCACACGCACTACTTTTCATTGTGTCAAAGTGTCATTTTGTCAGTGTTGTCCCATGAAAAGATATACTTAAATATCTGCAGAAATTCGAGGGGTGTACTCACTTTTGTGATACACTGTACATTTGATCCCTTTTTTTTTTTTTTAACATTTTGGGGAAAGCTGAGCTTCCCTTACAGTCTTAGCACATTCGCCTCTGGTGTTTGTATGGCTTTGTCTACTCTCTAGTATGGAAGTTGTTAAAAAATAGTGACAGGAGATGACATTTGAAAAGTAGACGTGTTGTTGACTATGGGAAGTTAAATGACCGCATTGTTCCTGAAAGTGCGTAAATGACAACAAGAGGAGTGTCACCTTTTGAGTAAAGGGGGAGGGGGACAAACAAACAATAGCACTAATGATTCAGAGTGTCCATGATAAATGCAGAGAGCCTCTCTGCTTAGGCTGTTTTTGTCTGCTAGGAACAGATAATACGCTACTTAAATATTCATCTAATTACTATAGATGAAGAGCCTTTCACGAGCTGCGTGCTGACATTTGAAATGCCATTCAGGAAACCCTCAAGTCGAAACATTCCTTAACTGGCTTCCTCTTTGGGGCTCAAATAGATCCCAATTAATGAGCTGCATGGCCAATAGAGGTTACTGACACTGCGAACAAAAAGATCAGACAGAAATTATTGTATTTACACAATAGAGTGTAGGAGTTTATGTTTTCAGTTAATTTGACAGATTACCCCGTGAATGTGGGTTTCACAGTATTGTATTTAGGATGAAGGCCAATCTGTGGGATGGATGTATGGATTTGAAAGTGGTGGAAAAGTTGGGGGGAAAAAAGGATATAGGAGTCTGGATTAGAGTATTAGTTGGGGATTTTGAAGCGGGGATCCTCTTAAAGTATTCGAGAGTGCAAAGAGAAAAGTTACATAAATTTCACAAGTGTAGTAGTCATAGCGCTAGCTAGAAAAAATGTATGAATACATTAGCAAAGTATTTTAGCATAGTACATTAGGTACATTCATAACGATGCGCACAAAAATAATTGTCCATAATACTCCCATCCTTCGCATGTGTTCTTCAATATGAAGCACTGCAAGAGTTTGTAAATGAATGGAAGGATAAAGTACCTGTCTCATAATTACATTACACATACATATAAATAGTGCTGCTACGATAAACCGATCAACTCGAGAAATTCGATAAGAAAAAAGATTAGAAATAAATTTTGCTGCTTCGAGTATTCGTTTAATCAATGTGGCGTTGCAATGGTTAGTTTTGAAAGTGTTTGCATTTAATTGGGTGGATAAAGTGCCCTCTAGTGGCAACAGTAAATACAAGTAAAGTACAGTAAAAAAAATGACATATCTCATTTCACATGGCTTAATCCAGCTGCTCCCAGTTAAGACTAAGCTAAGTTTTTGTTTGCGTTTATGTTTTTTTTTTAATGAATTCGTAATTTAGTTTATAAGTATATTTAGACGTTTTTGTGGGAATATGTGTTTGAACCATTTGTTAAGATCATTGTAAAAAAAAAAAAAAAAAAAAAAAAGTTAGCCTTTTATAGCATTTAAGCTAGCGGACTTTTGTGATGTAAGTTAGCCAATTGTTTGCCTCATTTATTTATTTTCTTATACCGTTTGTTGCTCAGCTTAGGTTTTTTTTTTAATTTTTTATGTTCCTTATCCGATTACTCGATTATTCGAACTACTTCATCGATTAAATGACTACTAAAATAATCGATAGCTGCAGCCCTACATCTAAATGTAAACGATGTAAACATTGGTGTCATGTATGATATAGAAACAAAGTTTGTTGCACAGTCAGTGACGTTTCCACAGTTAAAATTTTGGTTATCAGTGTCCACATGATGCGCCACAAACGCAGAATTCGCATATCTTCGCTTTGGACCAAGTTTTTAAGAACCCCTCGTTTTCAATGCCCAAAATGTGCGTGTGCGTGTGGTTGATAGGCCAAACCCTAGAAAATGCTCTTTTTTGTATATACCCTACTTCATGTATACAAGCCAGTTTTCCTCTGACGAGACGAAAATATGCCATAGTTTCCATCACATGTTCACTATATGTGTCTTTTTATATGTATGTGTAGTTAGCCTGCATTGTAGCAGTGTTTGGTTGTGGGAATCATGCCCTCGTCAACTCACCGGTGTCCTCTCCAGGTTTTAGTTTAGCTTTTAAACACATGGTAAGATTTGCTCTCTTATCTTGAGAGAAAATGGAATCTTGCCTTAGCCTTTAAAGATCATCGCTGAATGATCATCAGACACTAAATGTAACTCGTAGCGTCAGCATAGCAATAGTGTTAGTATTAACATTTAGCGTGGAGAGTGTTCTCTTAAATTCTCGGACAAATTTGCACTTTACATGCAGTTGGTGGCGTCCAGGTGGGTATATTTCATTGACGAAGTATGTATTCCATGTCCCAAGAAAACCATGTTGACGTTGTCATTGTAGACGCTAAAATACAGGTATGTGTTTGTCTGTCAATGTTCATTCCAAATTGTTGGTCATCTTTATGTACAGTGGGGGAAATAAGTATTTAGTCAACCATCAATTGTGCAAGTTCTCCCACTTGAAAAGATTAGAGAGGCCTGTAATTATCAATATGTGTAAACATCAACCATGAGAGACAGAATGTGGAAAAAAAACAGAAAATCACATTGTTTGATTTTTAAAGAATTTATTTGCAAATCATGGTGGAAAATAAGTATTTGGTCACCTACTAACAAGCAAGATTTCTGGCTGTCAAAGAGGTCTAACTTCTTCTAACTAGGTCTAACGAAGTCTAACGAGGCTCCACTCGTTACCTGTATTAATGGCACCTGTTTTAATTCATTATTGGTATAAAAGACACCTGTCCACAACTCAGTCAGTCACGCTCCAAACTCCACTATGGCCAAGACCAAAGAGCTGTCGAAGGACACCAGAGACAAAATTGTAGACCTGCACTAGGCTGGGAAGACTGAATCTGCAATAGGTAAAACGCTTGGTGTAAAGAAATCAACAGTGGGAGCAATTATTAGAAAATGGATTACCTACAAGACCACTGATAATCTCCCACGATCTGGGGCTCCATACAAGATCTCACTCTGTGGCATCAAAATGATTACAAGAACGGTGAGCAAAAATCCCAGAACCACACCGGGGGACCTAGTGAATGACCCACAGAGAGCTGGGACCACAGTAACAAAGGCTACTATCAGTAACACAATGCGTCGCCAGGGACTCAAATCCTGCACTGCTAGACATGTCCCCCTGCAAAAGCCAGTACACGTCCAGGCCCGTCTGCGGTTTGCTATGGAGCATTTGGATGATCCAGAAGAGGACCGGGAGAATGTGTTATGGTCAGATGAAACCAAAATAGAACTTTTTGGTAGAAACACAGGTTCTCGTGTTTGGAGGAGAAAGAATACTGAATTGCATCCGATGAACACCATACCCACTGTGAAGCGTGGGGCTGCTTTTCTGCAAAGGGGACCAGGACAACTGATCTGTGTAAAGGAAAGAATGAATGGGGCCATGTATCGAGAGATTTTGAGTGAAAATCTCCTTCCATCAGCAAGGGCATTGAAGATGAGATGTGGCTGGGTCTTTCAGCATGACAATGATCCCAAACACACAGCCAGGGCAACAAAGGAGTGGCTTCGTAAGAAGCAATTTAAGGTCCTGGAGTGGCCTAGCCAGTCTCCAGATCTCAACCCCATAGAAAATCTGTGGAGGGATTTAAAAGTCCGTGTTGCCCAAAGACAGCCCCAAACATCACTGCTCTCGAGGAGATCTGCATGGAGGAATGGGCCAAAATACCAGCAACAGTGTGTGAAAAGCTTGTGAAGAGTTACAGAAAACGTTTGGCCTCCGTTATTGCCAACAAAGGGAACATAACAAAGTATTGGGATGAACTTTTGGTATTGATCAAATACTTCTTTTCCACCATGATTAGCAAATAAATTCTTTAAAAATCAAACAATGTGATTTTTTTTTCCCACATTCTCTCTCTCATGGTTGAGGTTTACCCATGTTGACAATTACAGGCTTCTCTAATATTTTCAAGTGGGAGACCTTGCACAATTAGTGGTTGACTAAATACTTATTTGCCCCACTTTATTATTATTTATTTTGGGGCTAAAACTATAGCACACCAAAGCCTTTTTGAGTAATCACCGACTAAAACGAGATGAAATATTTCTGCATTTTCGTCCACGAAAATTGGACGAAGAATCATCCATTTTGAAATGACTAAAATATGACTTAGACTAATAAAAATTTTCGTTCAAAAGACTAAGCACATAGGCAAAAATTAGAAGGGCTGACGAAACAAAACTAACTCTACTTTTTCCGCGATGCATGCTTTAGGAAAGCATGTACGAAAACGATGCAATTTATTAATATTTAGGAAGTAAATCACTGTTGTTCGATCATTGGTGAAGCAGATTCATGACTGAATGTCTGCCATGGCTTTGTAACATTTGCAGATTCACAGTAAAGACTGACAGCAAACTAAGGTATTGTGCCTTCGCTTTGAATGCTGAAGTATTATATGAGAGCTACTGGTGCGTGCTGGCTATTTTGCAATAGAACAGCAGTCTGACTGCACAATTTAACCAATGCTGCCTCAGTCAATTTTGAAACACTCTTTGAGTGATAAAATTGCTTGAAACTGTGACTGACACACAGTAGTGCTATAAAGAACTTAGCAGACTTTCTTGTATCTGATATTCAAAATCAAATGTGATCTGGCTTTGATATACTGTGGGATGATCATCTGTAATGGGAATTGGAAAAAATACTGAAGCGCTGTGACTGACAATGAAGACGACTGTGAATTAAGGTTTGGAACCTCTGAGGACCTTACGATATGATGCAGTTTGCGATATAAGGCTCACGATAACAATGTCATTCAAGGAAATCATTCAAGGATATTGTACAAAACAACTACCGTATTGGCCCGAATATAAGATGGCCATGATTACAAGACGATCCCCTCTTTTTCAAGACTCAAGTTTGAAAAAAGACTTTTTGAACACCAAATTAATTTTTATCCAGAAAATAATTACAGTACATCCGAAACAAATGATAACAATATATTTGAGAGAAAAAGCATGTTATTTTGCTTCATTCAAATCTCAATATCTGAACATTTAAATATGTAAACTAAAGCGCAATCACATTCGTAAATGAATGGCTTCTGTTTTTTGAAATGTAAGACAACCAATCTATTGTGATAAAACAACAAAATTGCAATAACTAACCCATCAACGTGAAGCCTAACTAACTGTAGTCTTGAAACAAATCTGACCAAGGAAAAATATTGCAATAAAATTATGCAAACTGGTTAAACTTGAGAGTAGCTGAGATCTGTCATGACAGAACATCGCTTCAATATCTAGCGCCATCTAGCGTCGTGAATGGGTATAATGTCTAGCCCGTGAATATAAGACGACCCCCACTTTTTCAGTCTTATTTCAATGCAAAAAACACCGTCTTATATTCGGGCCAATACGGTAATAAACAGAAATTTGTCATGCTTCTGCGTTTTCTCCAAAGCGTGCTCAAAGGCAGTGCACACCAATGCTGGATAGTTTGCGTACTACTACTTGACTACTAAAAAAGACAGCATTCTATTTCACCTACAGTGTGTGTTGGAGTTTTTGTCTTGGAAATAAAAGTGCCCATGTGTTATAATGCAATTCCATGCAGCTAGACGGCGCAATGACACACAAACACATTGGTGAAACTAAACTAAAAGGTCCAGTAAGACTTGGTTTAAAGTGCGTGTGACAGCATGAAAAAAAAACTTAAATAGCACTATTATGTGAATTTGAATCATATTTTGAGACGATTTGACTATATACAACAATTTGGCAAAGCGCAGATGACGAGAAATTGGTCTTTTAATCTGCCGTTTAGCCCCGTCTGTCATTATAGCGCTCGAGCGTCTCCAGCTGGATGATGGCGTCGGCAGGGTCATGATTTCATCTGATTTAGAATTCAGCCCATTGAGGGGGAAGATTCAGAACGGGAAAATACAACTGGCAGCAGCAAAATGTCATGATTGTTTCGACCCCTCCTCCAATATATTTCCAGGATATTCTTTTTATCTAAGTATTTTTCCCCAATTGCTAAATAAATGGTATGGTCATGACAAATAACAGTCTTGTGCTAAATGGAATATGAAATATTAAAAATGCATTTATTCAGTGCGACAGAGCAAAATTATTGCAAAATGGTCAAATCTGCCGACTTCTTCCTCTCCCGAACGGTATTTTATGCTACTAAAGTTAGTCCGGGCTTTGTCATTTTGTCAGACGGAAGAAAGAGCGTAAACAAAACAGGCGTGACAACTAACGTACATGCTAAACTGAACCAAGCAGCTTTTTCGAATCTTATTCTTGCCTTTCAAAAATGAAAAATTACACAAAACTACCCGACTCACATCACACACGGTGGAGGGGTTGATCTTCACCGATCGGCCAGCCCCCAACAAGTTTCGGCTCGTCGTTCTGCTGTGGCCAGCGGGCTGTCAGTGCTCTTAAATAATTAAGTGAAACATCACATTTAATATTTTGTGGGCCCCCCTTTCGCAGCAATAACTTCGACCAGACGCTTCCTGTAGCTGCAGCTCAGTCTGGCACATCGATCAGGACTAATCTTGGCCCATTCTTCTCTACAAAACTGCTGTAGTTCAGTCAGATTCCTGGAATATCTGGCATGAATCGCTGTCTTCAGGTCAAGCCACAGCATCTCAGTGGGGTTCAAGTCTGGACTTTGACTTGGCCACTCCAGAACATGTATTTTGTACTTCTGAAAGAAGAAATTTTGTTCTTCTTGTTGCAGCATCCGTCCTCTTTTTAGCTTCAACTCTCTGGCAGACGGCCCCAGGTTTTCCTTCAAAACACCCCGATAAACTTTGAATTTGTTCTTCCATTAATGATTGCAAGTTGTCTAGGCCCTGAGCAAGCAAAACAGCCCCAAATCATGATGCTCCTTCCTTCATGCTTCACGGTGGGGATGAGGTGTTGATGTTGGTGAGCTATTCCATTTATCCTCCACACATGACGTTGTGTGTTACTCCCAAACAATTCAACTTTGGTTTCATCAGTCCACAAAATATGTTGCCAAAATTAAACAACCAATAATGTTTTTTTTTTTAGACAGCAGTGGCTTCCTCTGTAGAGTCCTCCCAAGAACACCATTCTTGGCCATAGTTTTACATGTGCACAGAGATATTGGACTGTGCCAGTGATTTCTGTGAGTCTTTAGCAGACATTCTTGGATTCTTTTTTACCTCTCTGAGTGTTCTGCGCTGAACTCTTGGCATCATCTTTGGTGGACGGCCACTCCTTGGGAGAGAAGCAACAGTGCCAAACTCTCTCCATTTGTAGACAACTTCTCTGACTGTGGATTGATGAACATCCAGACTTTTAGAGATGGTTTTGCATCCTTTCCCACTTTTATACAAATCAACAATCTTTGATCGCAGGTCCTCAGACAGCTCTTTTGACAAAGTCATGATGAACATCAGACACTGCTTCTCATCAAGACCATTCTTACCAGGTGTGTGTTTTATAGTGGGCAGGGCAGCTTTAAACCACTTATTCGTGATTGGACACACACCTGACTTATAATTTTTGGTAAAAAAATTATTTCAATTGCTCTTTAAGTCTCACAAGGCAGAGGGTTCACTTACTTATTTTTGCACCTTCTGTCATTGTTTGAATGAAATGAATGAATGAAATATTTATTGTCATCATCATCATCAGTATCATTGACAATCATTGACAATTACAAAATGTAATATGATTTGCCCGAAGGAAGGAACCGAAGAAGAAGACAAAGGCAGACGGGAAGAAGCATATGCTTAACAGTTTCCCGTCCCCCGATACAGCTAAAGACGCACAATCAGACATGGTACAGTTACATACATCCAATGGCCACAAACTGTACAATAAAACAATCAACAATCTGGGTTTACAATAACTCAGCGTCCAGTCAAGCAACTCGATTGCGGTTGTTGACACAGCAGTCTCTTGCACAAGATTAGTGGTCTGAATTTCAGGGTGTACAAGGTTATGGCTTTGTCATGTCCCTGACATTCTAGCATCTATTTGCTGTGGGAACATTTTGTTGTGGCTATGTGTGTGGCAAAAGTGATTATGTGTTATCACAGCTGGTGTGAGTAGCGACTCAAAATGCTTTTCTTATAAGTCACTTTAAAGGGTACATTCCCAAGGTGCGCACACAAAGATCACTGTAACAGTTTCATCAGACATGAATGTATGAGGAAAATCAAACAACATGTTGTACATATTTTATCCCAAGATTAATGTCTCCACAACAAAAGACATGCTTATTATTCGTTTTAAACAGTATCTTTTCCATATACTCAGTTAGCTGGACATTTGAATCAGGAGCTCGGTAGACACAGCAGATAATTAAGTTTTTACAGTTGGGGATAACGAGCTCAATTGTAATACATTCCAGGAGATTGTCAATCAAAATTGCAACACCCCCTACCCACTTAGATGCCCGATTCATTTGTGCCATGTTATATCCTTGCAAATTAAAGTCAGAGCCTTTTTTATCTTTAGTAGATAATCCTTAATGTGTTCAAAATTCTTGTAGAGACTCCTGCCGTTTGCATTCTATCCTCATTAAAATATGAAAACCTATAAATGGTTTTAGTTAAAGCAGTTTTTTTCATCTGTGTGATTTTGACAAAGATCACATTTGGTGATTTTATGCAGAAATGTGAGAAATTCCAAAAGGTTCAGATTCTTTTTCATACCACTCTAATTTTGTAACGTCCCCATTTATTTTCAGTAAGCACAAACCTCTTTAAAGGGTTGAAATGAGGTAAAATGCTTAGACGGTCGCATTTTGTACAAATCATGCTTATGTTGATCTTATTGCTTGCACATTTAATCCTCTTTGATTTGCTTTGCGTGGTATTGTTTTCTTTTTGGCATAGAATTTGACCGTTTGTTCTCTGCGTTTATTTGAGAAAGGACCATTTTACAGTATCGATACCATCACGTCTCAGTTTGTCTCTTCCGCTCTCTATTGAGTCTTCCACCACTTCCTCCTCCTCTCTTTTTGCTATTGGTAATCCTGTCATTGTTGCTGCAAACACTTTTGTATTTCCAACATAATTGGATGAAGTGCCGCTGTCCAGGCGGGATTGGCACAACAATTGTTAGCCGTCACTCTCCTTTTACAGAAAAACTGGACTTTATGTCGATGAGAAGAAAAAGAAAGAGATTTGGGAGCTTTGGAGAGATGAATGCCTTCTCCGAAGCGCGAGAGTACAGATTTTCAAATCGAAACATTTTTCCTTTTAGCCTCGCTGTTTCAGTCCAATCTTTTACAAACCAGAAATGTACTTTATCATAGGAAAACACATTTCTTCTACTGTATTTCGTGGCTTCTTCTACGCGGGTAACTACAGTAATGTTTCAAATTTGGATAACGTTTAAGGCGACGATGATGGCAATGTAGAACCTGTACTAAACAAATCATGTGAATAACACTCTGGTAATGCCTGCCTGTCAGGGGAAAAAGTCACTTTTTCTTCATGAGATGGCAAATAGTCTAGTATTGCAGGTACTGGAATACATTGACCTGTATTCATTCCAAACAGTGCTGCAATTGTTTAGCAGTCGGCGGTGACTCATAGGCGGATCTACTATTCAGGCAAAGTAGGCGATCGCCTTAGGCCCCCAACCAGTAGGGGGCCCCCAACTGGCTGCCCTTGCCCCAACGAGGAAGGGCTTGGGCCACCGGAGCCAGCAGCACCCCCAACTATTCGTCATGTATAATTATGTCAGCATACCAAACAAACAAATAACAAAACAAAAAAGAAAGCCATTTGAATGCTGCATTTATATTATCTCTCCCACACACACACGCACTACAATGGACTGTTCCACGACGACGGACTGAATATCAGTCGCTTAGCTTCATTTAGCGCCGTTAAGCTTCGCCTAGCTCCGTTTAGCATCGCTTAGCTCCGCTTAGCTGTTCGTTAGCTTAACTTAGCTCTCCCGCGTTTTTCACGCCACTAAGCTCGCTATTTTTACAGCTAACTTGCTACTTTGTTCGTCGGCTATTGTTTATTTCGAACACATGAGCGAACTTTCTCTCCATGAGAGCCAAAGTGCAGTGAGGTAGAAGAACAGGCCGCTAATGCCTCTTTTAACTTTCTTCTTCTTCTTCACACCGAACATAAAATACACGACAGCACACCCTGTGGCGAAACAATGCAGTACAGTTCCAATCAGTCATACAATAACACTCAACAGCTGGTTAACAGCATTTGCTAACGAAAAAAAATTAAACAAGCAATGACGAAGAATGTTTTTTTACGGAGTGTAAAGCTTTTGGTTTGCGTTTTAGCAAACGTACCTCCGGTGAACATTTCAAAATGAAAGCACATGACTGTGGATTGATGAACATCCAGACTTTTAGAGATGGTTTTATATCCTTTCCCAGTTTTATACAAACCAACAATCCTTGATCACAAGTCTTCAGACAGCTCTTTTGACCGAGCCATGATGCACATCCGACAATGCTTCTCATCAAGACAATTCTTACCAGGTGTGTGTTCTATAGTGGGCAGGGCAGCTTTAAACCACTCTTCAGTGATTGGGCACACATCTGACTTAATTTTTTTGGTAAAAAATTAGTTTCAATTGCTCTTTAAGTCTCCTTAGGCAGAGGCTTCGCTTATTTCCCCCTCTTCTGTCATTGTTTGCATGCTATCTTCATTAAAATATGAAAACCTATAAATGATTAGGTGGTTTTAGTTAAAGCAGACACTGTTTTTACAGCTGTGTGATTTTGACAAAGATCAGATCACATTTGATGGTGATTTTATGCAGAAATGTGAGAAATTCTAAAAGGTTCAGATACATGTTCATACCACTGTATCACCTCTTCGATGTATTATTACACCACTAGAAAAAATTGGTATGTAGATTAAAATTTCAATCTATGTACCTGTTTAAAAAATAATGTATGTTTTTCTCCTCTCACAAATGTGCAGTAGTGGCCCAGCATCACTGTTCAATACGCTGCTGTCATTTAAATTAATATAATAATACCTGGCCTTTTGGATTTTTGCTAGGAATAATAAAATATTGATTTTTCATTTGACATTCACTGATGCAATTCAGCTGACCCTTGCATAAATATAAGAAATCCAGCAAAGTGGTGTAAAGGTATTATGGATGGTGTGGGGATAGAATATGACGTAATGTGTGATGACCAGTTTCTTACCTTCTTAAAAAAAAAAAAAATTCCCGAATGTGCATATCTGCATGTTTTTTTGTTTGTTTTGTTTTTTGTTATTAGGACAGTCTTTTCTCTGTTGTATATTTTTGTATCACTGTAGACATCAATTCAATGAATGCGAGTTTGAATGCTTGCCTGTCTCAATGGCCTTTTGTAGACTAGCAACCTCAAATTCCATTTACATATGTCAGTCCGAGACTTATTAAGAGCTGCAAAATAATAATTCAAAAATGTATGTATGTATAATGTAATGTTTTCCTTTTGAGTGTGCATCATCATCACCAAATTGGCGTTGTCCTTGTAGTCGATACAATATGATAATCATTTTTGTTTGTTTTTTAATTACCAAAAAAAATAGTCACTTGCACTAAACCTTTCTTGAATAAGGTATCCATGAACCTTCTGTGAAATTTTTTAATCAACACAACTAGCGCAAAGACAGGACAGGCAGGAGATTCAGAGCTTTACCTGCATATTGAAAAATATATCTACATATATTATGGGTGTCCTGATACACACAAGTCACGGTCGAGAACACGGTTCGGTGCGGGTTCAGTAAAACAGGAAAAACAAAAAGGCTTTTTTCTCACAGCATTTGAAAGTCAAAATTTGTGTACTGTTACAATCTCATATAGGTGAAGTGTGATCTACAGTGGTATGAAAAAGTATCTGAATCTTTTGGGATTTCTCACATTTCTGCATAAAATCACTATCAAATGTGATCGGATCTTTGTCAAAATCACACAGATGAAAATACAGTGTCTGCTTTAACTAAAACCACCCAAACATTTATAGGTTTTCATATTCTAATGAGGATAGCATGCAAACAATGACAGAAGGGGGAAAAATAAGTAAGTGCACCCTCTGCTTAAGGAGACTTAACGAGCAATTGAAACCAATTTTAACCAAACAATTTAAATAAGGTGTGTGCACTGATGAGTGGTTTAAAGCTGCCCTGCCCACTATAAAACACACATCGGGTAAGAATTGTCTTGATGAGAAGCATTGTCTGATGTGCATCTTGGCTCGTTCAAAAGAGCTGTCTGAAGACCTATGATCAAGGATTGTTGATATGTTTTAAGCTGGGAAAAGATACAAAACCATCTCTAAAAGTCTGGATGTTCATCAATCGACAGTCAGAGAAGTTGTCTACAAATAGAGAGAGTTTGGCACTGTTGCTTCTCTCCCATGGAGTGGCTGTCCACCAGAGATGACGCCAAGAGTTCAGCGCAGAATACTCAGAGAAGTAAAAAAGAACCCTAGAGTGTCTCTGTACACACATCAACTATATGTAAAACTGTGGCCAAGAATGGTGTTCATGGGAGGACTCAATGGAGGAAGCCACTGCACTGCTGTCTAAAAAAACATTCTTGCTCGTTTAATGTTCGCAAAAAGGCACTTGGACACTCCACAGAGGTTTTAGCAAAATATTTTGAGGACTGATGAAACCAAAGTTGAATTGTTTGGGAGTAACACACAACGTCATGTGTGGAGGAAAAATGGAACAGCTCACCAACATCAACACCTCATCCCCACCGTAAAGCATGGTGGAGGAAGAATCATGATTTAGGCTGTTTTGCTGCCTCAGGGCCTGGACAACTTGCAAACATTAATGGAAGAATGAATTCAAAAGTTAATCAGGGTGTTTTTCAGGAAAACCTGAGGCCGTCTGTCAATAACAATCTAATGAGAACCTAACTCTAAACCCAAACCCTGAACGCCAAAGTTTGCCCAGGTCAGGCCTGTGATTGAAAACTCACCATTTTAATAACATAACTACTCATATGTCTCATGAACAGTCTCCCCAATTTTGAGGAGGATTCAACTAGGCCTAGGCGCAATGGTCTCATACGTGCACGCTGTTTATCAACTAAGATTGCATGTTTTTTAACATTTAATCCAAAATACCCGATTTGCTGTTGAGTTTGGAATATGGGTGAAAGAGACTTTTTGGAGCAGTTTTGCACAACGTTGAAATTTTTCTTTTTTTTGATTGAAGGGATTTTCTTTTTAAAACTCTATATTTTTCTAACTTATTTTTTCATTGAATAATATAGACACAATTGTCCAAGCCAAAATGTGGCCCAAAAACACATCAACATTACTTCGATCAAAAAAGTTGCTTCAATCAAAAAAAGTTGACTTCAATTTAAAAAAAAAAAAAAAAAAAAGATCAAAGAAAAATAATTTTCGCATGCATTTTTTTGGGGGGGGAGTTTTTTGAATTTCAAATTCATTTTTGCATTCAAACACATTGAGTTACAAATTTAACATTTTTTTTCTTAAATTGAAGCGACATTTTATTTGGTTGAATAATAAAGACACAAATCGACCTCCATATGGCTCTGCCCAGGGGATACAATTTTTGACTGGGGTAACTACATTGGCACGACACTGGCGGCGTACCATATTCAATGGATGACGATCTTGGCGAAAAGTATTGCCTAAGCAGCCTGATTTAGAATTCCCCTCAAGAATGATGGGAAACAAAAAACACTCATTGTCAACTTATGATTATAAATATTCTTGGAAGTTATTTTTATGGCTGACACTACGTTTCGGGGTCATCAACATGTTGTGCCCCCCTGCCCCAAAAGTCAAACTCCGCCTATAGGAAAAAAATAGTACAAACAAAAGCACCGCCAGTCTGAAAAGCCAAACATTAAGCAGCACGGATGAACTAGATTGAACTATGTGACAAATGTATGTGTGGCCAAAAGTATGTTCAACAGTGTAGAGTTGAATTCATTTCTGCATTCATATGAGAGGGAAAAGCAGTGCAGATGGCAGTTTGGCACAAGGGGTGCGCTCTAGCAAAAGTCATTGTGACTTTCCAAGAAAGAAAAGCCGTCATTATCCTTGGCTTACAGTTAAATGATTTGGTAGTTTTTCTTCTGTTGATGCATTCGTGTTTTGTACAGCATATAGTATCGGCAGCATCGTTACAGATCACCACGCCGTTACCATAGCAACCTATGCAGCAAAGTCAGTCCTGAGCACTGATGTGTGAAAGCAACAAATTCAAGATATTTAGTTGCAAAATGGAAGTGCAGACAGAAAAGATTCGAGATCTGCTTTGTTTTTATCGGTCTAATTTGCTTGAGGTCTTAACAAGGTCCATCTAGATGTGCCTTGTGATGAATGTTGAACAATCCCACGTGCAGTCTTTGGTGTCTTACACCTAAAGTCATGGATAGTGTATGTCCGAGTGACGATTGCTCTAAGACTGCAAAGGATGCTTAGCTTCCCCCAAAATGTCAAAATAATAATTGATTATATGTATACAGTGGTACCCCTACATACGAAGTTAATTCGTTCCAAGACCTTGTTTGTAAGTCGAAATGTCGTATGTCGAGCAGGATTTTCCCATAGGAATACATTAAAATTCCATTAATTCGTTCCACACCCAAAAACCTACACTAAATCCATAATAAATACTGCTTGTACAATTATTATAAATGGCAATTAAACATAGCAAAATAAATAAATTATTAATAAAAATCAGAATAATATAATAATGATAATAATAATATTAATAATAATAATAATAATAAAATAAAAATGATTCCGTTAATAATGTAACAAATTGGATTCTAATGTGGCGGACACTTTTTGCTGTACCTGAATGCACCGCGGGGCTGACGTCACAGTGAGATAGGTCAGTGCGGTAGAGATAATACTTTCGTTTTCTTGAGAGCACAGTCAACTGCAGAGGGCAATGGGCGTTTTGTGTTGAATAAGTTCTTAAATAAATTATAAAAACGTGACGAAGCTGGTGATTTCTTTGGCGATGTTACCACAATAATAATTGTCACCTTAACTTATAAAGACTGGCGAACGGTGGTCGGAAGAGGACCGTGGAGCTGTGTTGTTGAGCCAGCTCACGGATGCGCACCCCACGCTCATATTTTTCTATTATTTGCATCTTCATTTCAAAGGTAAGCATCACTTTTTTCCTTGTTTCACCAACTGTACCAACTTTTTGGAAACCTGTGTTGATTTCTCACACAAGAAAATCCGCCATGAGTTCGTTTGCGTTGCTGTCGTGTCGTCGTATTTCGAGCATGTCGTCGGATGTAGAAACAAATGGCGCATCAAATTTTACGTCGGATGTCGAAAAGATCGTGTGTCGAAGCGATCGTATGTCGAGGTACCACTGTACTTGTGTACATTTCATTGACTAAATATGCGCTACAACGCGCTCAGCTTCTGTTCAGAGTTAGCTTCTTATCACTGGTCACGATTAGCAGTGCAAAGGTACGGTTCGCCCTGTACGGTTCAATACGCCTTTATGAATTGCGCCTTTTCGGTTTTGCAATTAATTTATCCCGAACGCTTGTGGAATGAGTGTGGAATGTGTGCCTGTGTGTGATGGGAAGCACCGGTGTGGAGAAATTCCCGCCCCGCAAGTAAATGTCCGATCGCTGTCGAGCACCTGTGTAATAGAAGCCGAGTAACGCTCTCCCTCGCTTACGAGCAAAGTGGAAGTGAAACAAGAAAGAAAACAAAAAGCTATGATGAGCGGAGGAGTGGAGAGACCGAATTTTGAGGAAGGACCGGCTTCTTTCAAATCTGCGGTGTGGCAACATTTCGGTTTCCCCATGGACTACAATGCGGAGGGAGAGAAAACATTGAAGAAAAAAAAATTGCAAGCATTGCTCAGCGCTTGTTCCCCATGCTAATGGCAACACTTATAACATGACTCCGGCACCTCAGCCGGCATCACCCACAGATATCGCTTTCTCAGGGCAGGACAACCCCGAAGATGACACCAGTGAAAACACACAGCGGGCTTCGTTAATTTATTAACGCTTGACCCGCGTTACATTGTTCCCTCGCGGACATGTTTCTCCAACAAAGTAATCCTCGACATTTATGAAATGGCAAGCAAAGCCATCGAAGATGATTTCGCTAAAGCACATAGTTTCGCCCTGACCACTGATAGTTGGACGTCCCGTGCTACAGAGTGCTACTACCTAACTGTGACGGTCCACTATAATTCATACCTGTCAAGTTGTATGGTCTCGGCGTAATTTGTACAAGTGAGCACTGATTTTTAAATGTGTACACCATACGTTACATTCAAAATCTGTATGTTTTTCGCACATTACGTTTTTTTTTTCTCCGTTCGGATTTCGTCACCGTTTCGGCATGAGACAATGTGCGCTAATACGTTGGTTGAATGACGCAAGAAAAGTCAGAGACATGGAGAGGGAAGAGTGTTTGTTGTGACGCTGTAGCAAACGTGATGCTAGGCTAGGTGGCTCCAATATTTCCTGATTGTAGCCGACAGCCTACAATCTACGCCTAGATATCTTATGCATAATGCATATAGAACTACATGCGAGATGACAGACTCGACAGTGTTAGTAAACAGCCGCCATTTTAGAGCAGTAAACTTCTCAGAAAGGCTCTGTTGTAGTGAACCTTCCTAGCGAACCTAAGTCACTTTTTATCTAAAATACTCATAAATCGGGAAAATCTTGACTTATATCTATCTTTAAATGATGAAACATTTTTTTTTTTTTTAGTTTTTTTATTGTTCCCGCTTGTGTTTGGAGACTTGACATATGTCATTCTAGTTTCTTTCCCTAACGAGCAGTGTGTGGCCTTGAGCCCCTCCACCGTCACAAAGCACTCACAGGTGGACACACTTTGAGCTTCTATTTCTGCTGTTTTTTTGTTTTATTTATTTATTTATTTAATTATTTAATTGTAGCTGCTTGTGTTTGGAGACTTGACTTCTGGCGCATTCTAGTTTCTTTGCCTAACGAGCAGCAGATGCCGCTGAGCCCCTCCACCGTCATAAAGCACTCACAGTCGGACACACTTTGAGCTTCTATTCCTGCTGTTTTTTAATTTTTTGATTTTTATTTTTTTAAATTGTAGCTGCTTGTGTTTGGAGACTTGACTTCTGGCATTCTAGTTTCTTTCCCTACCGAGCAGCAGGTGCCATTGAGTCCCTCCACTGTTTTTTTTTTAAATTGTAGCTGCTTGTGTTTGAAGACTTAACGTCTGGCATTCTAGTTTCTTTCCCTACTGAGCAGCAGGTGGCGCTGAGCCCCTCCACTGTCACAAAGCATTCACAGTCCGACAAACTTTGAGCTTCTATTTCTGCTGTTTTGCTTTTTTTTTTTTTTTTAATTGTAGCTGCTTTTGTATCGAGACTTGACTTCTGGCACTCTAGTTTCTTTCCCTACCGAGCAGCAGGTGCCGCTGAGCCCCTTCACCGTCACAAAACACCCAACGGTGGACACACTTTCAGCTTCCTCTCATTCAAAGACCAGCATCCACCACTGGTATGAACTATACTTATTTTGTAGTTGTTCGTCTAGAAACAAACAACCAAAGAATAAAAGTTTTGATGATTATTTTACCATCTTGGAGTGTGCTCCAAGAGTTAATCCACCTTTTACCTTGTCCTTCAAATGCTTTTAAGAACTGACACTGTTCAATAACAGAAAGCCTTTTCATATTTGTGATGTGAAAACAAAAATAAAACATGCTAGTTGTGTGCTGGCATTATTTCAATAAATCTCAAGTATGTTTTTTTTTTTTTTCATTGGACAGCTGTGTAATATAACTTGATATTTGTGTACTGGTGAAGTACCTCTTTTTGCAGGCACTTGAGCTATTTATTAATGTTGTTGTGGGGAAGATGTTTTCAGAAACAGAAGTAAATAAAAGTTATCTTATCATGTTATCTGGCCTATTTTGAGTAAGTATTTTGAAGGTTTTCAAAGAGTCTAGCAGCTCCTTCCTGCTCGAACTTTAAATAACTCAATGGAGGGGATACGATTAATAATAAAATAAACGATTCAAAAGTTTGGAAACTAATCTTAGTTTTAAATTATGCCTTGTGGTGACAACATCTGCTTGTCTGATTTGCTTGAAAAAAATTGAATGAGTCGATGGTGAAAAGCGCGAGAATTTAAGAGGGATCACTCAGCCAAAGTCTGCATTTTAATTAGCACGGGATCATTAATGAGGTTGAAGAACCGCTTCCATTTTTTGAAACGAAACTTGGTCTACCTCAAAGGCCAGTGTGCTAATAGAAAAGTTAATTACATCAGAGACATTCATGTTCATGTATGGACTTTGACAGAAGCTTTATAAGGAAAGGTTAGAGGAATGTGTTCCAGGTCCCCTGACAGCAGACATGTTTAATTACATCGACTTGGTGTTGAATGTCAGCTTGACAGTCTTGTAACATGTAGTCATTTATACATCTGAGCTTAATAACAATTTTTATTCAACGTTTCAAACGTATATTTGGAAACAAAATAGTTATGAACACCTTAACCATTCTTTTTCCTTTTTTCAAATAGCTAAAGAAACTCAACACTGAAGACTGAAGGGAACCCATGACAACCAAGGCTACGTCAAGTGACAGCAAGCAAGGATGAAAAGTGTGTGAACACATGGAAATATAACCATTATCGATACAGTGGGGCAAATAAGTATTTAGTCAACCACCAAAGTTCTAAAGTGCAAGTTCTCTTATTGAAAAGATTAGAGGCCTGTAATTGTCAACATGGGTAAACCTCAACCATGACAGACAGAATGTGGAAAAAAACAGAAAATCACATTGTTTGATTTTTAAAGAATTTTATTTCCAAATTAGAGTGGAAAATAAGTATTTTGTCACCTACAAACAAGCAAAACTTCTGGCTGTCAAAGAGGTCTAACGAGGCTTCACTCGTTACCTCTATTAATGGCACCTGTTTTAACTCATTATCAGTATAAAATACACCTATCCACAATCTCAGTCAGTCACACCCCAAACACCACTACGGCCAAGACCAAAGAGCTGTCGAAGGACACCAGAGACAAAATTGTAGACCTGCACCAGGCTGGGAAGACTGAATCTGCAATAGGTAAAACGCTTGGTGTAAAGAAATCAACTGTGGGAGCAATTATTAGAAAATGGAAGACATACAAGACCACTGATAATCTCCCTCGATCTGGGGCTCCATGCAAGACCCCGTGGCATCAAAATGATAACAAGAACGGTAAGCAAAAATCCCAGAACCACACGGAGGGACCTACTGAATGACCTACAGAGAGCTTGGACCACAGTAAAAAAGGCTACTATCAGTAATGTAATGCGCCGCCAGGGACTCAAATCCTGCACTGCCAGAAGTGTCCCCCTGCTGAAGCCAGTACACATCCAGGCCCGTCTGCGGTTCGCTGGAGAGCATTTGGATGATCCAGAAGAGGGCTGGGAGAATGTATTATGGTCAGATTAAACTAAAATAGAACGTTTTGGTAGAAACACAGGTTCTCGTGTTTGGAGGAGAAAGAATACTGAATTGCATCCGAAGAACACCATACCCACTGTGAAGCATGGGGTTAGAAACATCATGCTTTGGGGCTGTTGTTCTGTAAAGGGACCAGGACGACTGATCTGTGTAAAGGAAAGAATGAATGGCGCCATGTATCGACAGATTTTGAGTGAAAATCTCCTTCCATCAGCAAGGGCATTGAAGATGAGACGTGGCTGGGTCTATCAGCATGACAATGATCCCAAACACACAGCCAGGGCAACAAAGAAGTAGCTTTGTAAGAAGCATTTCAAGGTCCTGGAGTGGCCTAGCCAGTCTCCAGATCTTAACCCCATAGAAAATCTGTGGAGGGAGTTGAAAGTCTGTGTTGTCCAATGACAGCCCCCCCAAAAAATCACTGCTCTAGAGGACATCTGCATGGAGGAATGGGCCAAAATACCAGCAACAGTGTGTGAAAAGCTTGTGAAGAGTTACAGAAAACGTTTGGCCTCCGTTATTGCCCACAAAGGGTACATAACAAAGTATTGAGATGAACTTTTGGTATTGACCAAATACTTATTTTCCACCATAATTTGCAAATAAATTCTTCAAAAATCAAACAATGTGATTTTGTGTTTTTTTTTTTCTCCACATTCTGTCTCTCATGGTTGAGGTTTACCCATGTTGACAATTACAGGTCTCTCTAATATTTTCAAGTGGGGGAACTTGCACAATTGGCGGTTGACTAAATACTTATTTTCCCCACTGTATATGGGTCAGGAAAACATTCTACAAAACAACTAATAAACCGAAAAACAAGCTCTTTTCACCCTTCTGCTATGAAGTGTATCACTAGTTGATGTCCAATTCTTTTGTAGTGGGAGCGATAGCAGTCACCCTCCAACATTATAAATATTAAAATTTACATATGCTGTGTATCAATTTTTGGTGGGAGCCATAGACTTCATAATTACGTATATCGACGCGACAGATTCCCCAGACACTGCCCCACGCCTTCAAGTTGGGGGGGCCATCCTACACTCAGCTTCAGTCGGTCGAAGTCGGTCGCAGTTTTTCTCAAAACTAATGCAGCGACCCAATGCCCGATTTAGGTTGAAAAAGTTCCAAAGCTGTACCGCATACAAACAGGAAGGATTGTCTCAGGAGTGAGGTATTCGTGGATTCAAGGTAATTATTATGTTTTTCATACCATGCATGCATTTTGAAACGTTGTGAAAAAAATCAATGGGAGACATTAGCCGCTAGGGCATTGGTGTCATAGTTCGCAGGGTTAGGGTTTAATGCTAAATATAGCCTATAATAATGCCTTGAGGATGTTATTGCGGGTGCCTAGATTGTACAGCGCCAGCCAATTATTTGTCAGTTCTGGGTTACCCACCTTTAAAGCACTATCAAGAAATCTGATGTATAAGTTAATGTGTCAATTAAATGAGTCTGAAAATAGTATTTTAATGAAAATAACGGACCCTAAAAATAGTTATAGATGTAGGTCAAGCATGTGGCGCCATTGTCGTAAAAGCCTGTTTGTTGTGCACAGATAGTTTGTGCCTTTTTAATGTTCTTGCTTTTGTAGTGTATATATATTTATATATATATACACATGGATGACATCAAGTTGTATGCCAAGAACGAGTGTGACATCGACTCCCTGATCCATCTCATGAGAATATACAGCAATGACATCGGGATGTCATTCGGACTAGATAAGTATGGGCGAATGGTATCCAGAAGGGGGAAGGTGATCTCAACTGAAGGGGCTAAACTACCTGAAGGCAACATAACAGATGTGCAGGACAGCTACAATTACCTGGGGATCCTACAGGCAAATGGAAACCATGAGGAAGCAACTAGAAGGTTTGCCACAACCAAATACCTACAGAGGGTGAGGCAGGTCCTCAAGAGTCAGCTGAATGGCAAGAATAAGATCCAGGCCATTAACAGCTATGCCCTACCAGTAATCAGATACCTTGTCGGCATCGTATCCTGGCCGCTGGAAGAGATGCAGGCTACCGACATCAAGACAAGGAAGCTCCTTACAATGCACGGAGGGTTTCACCCTAAGTCCGGCATCCTGAGGCTCTACACAAAGCGGAAAGCGGGAGGCCGAGGACTAGTGAGCATCAGAGCCACTATCCAGGAGGAAACTACATCCCTCCAAGAGTACATCATGAAAATGGCCCCCAGTGATGACCTGCTCGGTGAATGCCTCAGGCAACAGAAGCTCAGTAAGGAGGAGGACCCTGAGGAGATATCATGGAAGGACAAGCTCCTGCATGGTGTGTACCACCGACAAATTGAGGGGGTAGCTGACATGGGGAAAACATAACAGTGGCTGGAAAAGGCCGGACTGAAGGACAGCACGGAGGCACTGATCATGGCAGCACAAGAACAGGCCCTAACCACCAGATCAATAGAGTGTGAGTGTGGATATGTTGGCGTCCTATTCTATGCTGCCTGATCGCTAATCCTGACACAGAGATTTTCTACTTGACTGTGTCAAATTGCACTTAGTCATGCGTGAATCCCGTCAGACATGTGATAGCCCTGCAAATGCATGGAAATGCTGTGCGGGAGCCACCCCAGGGCCACGGGCCTTCCCCAGCCAATCGGGGTGGGGCCAGCAAGGGGGCAGCCGTCATCCCCCCGGGGTCCAGGGTGGTCCCCCGGACTATCCGTGCCCACATCAACCAGCCTTCAGAGATGGGATGAGGGGATGCGCGACCCTCCCCGGCTTAGTGCAGTGGGACTGTTGCATGGAAGTTCTTCCCAGCCGTACGTCCTACCGCCCCTCGCCGAAGCTCCCTCGTGGAGTATGATGTATGTGGTGCATTAAAAGAGGTTGCGGGAATGGCGGGGCCTACTGTGAGGAAGCAACTGTGATGTCACCCCCCAAACAAGTCCCAGCCGTCCCACAACCTCGGTGTGTGATGCATTAAAATCAAGGAGGAGGCAGCCCGGGACTGTACGACTCCGTTCCAACTCTCCCCGGAGGCATAAATGAGTACGTACAGTGCCCTCCATAATTATTGGCACCCCAGAAAAAGATGTGTTTTTTAGCTTCTAATAATTTTTTAAAATTCAAATAATATGGGACCTTAATGGAAAAAAAGAGAAAAATCCAACCTTCAATACAAGTGCATTCATTCAGTGGGGAAAAAATCCCACATAAAGAAAAACATTATCTGACATCAAATAATGTGTGTCACAATTATTAGCACCCCTGGTGTTAATACTTTGTACAACCGCCTTTTGCCAACAAAACAAGGTCTGGGGACTGAGATGGCCAAGGGAGGAGCTTGATTTTGTGTCTGGTGAACCATTTCTCTGTAGATTTGGCCATATGTTTAGGGTCATTGTCTTGCTGAAAGACCCAGTGACTCAGTCTCATCTGACCAAAGCATACGGTCCCAGTTGAAGCCTGGGACCGTGTGTATTTTTGTGTGAGACCAAGATTAAGCTTTTTGGCAACAAACACTCTAAGTGGGTCTAGTGTGCCATGAAAGATGCACATGCTGAAAAGCACCTCATACCCACTGTGAAGTATGGGGGTGGGTCAGTGATGCTGTGGGGCTGTTTCGCTTCCAAAGGCCCTGGGAACCTTGTTAGGGTGCATGGCATCATGAATTCTTTGAAATACCAGGACATTTTAATCAAAATCTGTTGCCCTCTGCCCGAAAGCTGAAGATGGGTCGTCACTGGGTCTTTCAGCAAGACAATGACCCTAAACATATGGCCAAATCTACACAGAAATGGTTCACCAGACACAAAATCAAGCTCCTCCCATGGTCATCTCAGTCCGCAGACCTTGTTTTGTTGGCAAAAGGGGGTTGTACAAAGTATTAACACCAGGGTTGCTAATAATTGTGACACATATTATTTGACGTCAAATAATTTTTTCTTTATGTGGGATTTTTTCCCCACTGAATGAATGCACTTGTATTGAAGGTTGGATTTTTCTCTTTTTTTCCATTAAGGTCCCATATTATTTGGAAATTTTATATATATATATATATATATATATATATATATATATATATATATATATATATATATATATATATGTATATGTATATTATATATTAGAAGCGAAAAAAACACATCTTTTTCAGGGGTGCCAATAATTATGGAGGGCACTGTATGTTCCAAAGTGAAAGATATTTAAAGTGCAAAGTGAAGAGTGGATAAGTTAAGAGGCAGGCTCCAGCAGGTGGGGTCCGTCCCCCATGACCACCGGCCGCAGGGAGAGAGAAGCACCAGGGCTTTACCAACCCGCGCCCCAGATTACCCCCAGCGCCCATTGTGAGACTAGCTACAAACTATTGAGTGCTATGGATTATTTCATTTTTTTAATGATAATTTTTTTTCATGGAAGTATAGAGGAAAAAAATGACCCCATCAAGGATCAAAAGATTGGACTGTTCTCTTTTATTTAAAAAAAAAATATCTAGCATACATCAATTTGAAATATGCCAGCTCCACTGAAGCAGTAACTGCATAAAATTCAGAGTATTCACATTGTTTCTATTAAATGTAGGGTAGAAAACGTCCATCAAAACCATGGCATGTCTTCGATGGCTAGAGGTGAGGCATACTGTAGATGTGGAGAGATGGATGTCTTCGGTTGACGGAGGATTTGACAACCTGCAGATTAATCATCTCATCATGTGTGATTAATTTGGAAGTCAGCTCGATTGGCAGAGAAGCAAAATGAACCAGACGCCCTGTTGATATGTCAGCATGTTTACAGTGAGGGCTTTGCTATCACACAGTATGTGCAAACACACTCCCTTTGTCTCATTCATAGACACACAAAAACCGGTTTGCAAGATCTATCCCATGACAAATGTTTATGTAAGAAGGGAATATATGCCCTGTAACGTATTGTTGAGAGAGGAGTATTTATTGTGAGCATTTTATTTTTCAAGACTATAGGACTGCAGGCATATCTGATTCCAATCAGATTCCTCCTCAAATCTGATTTTTTAGAGCTGACTGTTCACACTATTTTTTGGCAATTTTCCAAATCAGACCTGGGCCTGTTTAGATATGAAACTACCTCCTGTATGTGGTTTCAATCAGTCCCTCAAAAATCAAAATTTCTATGTTTAGTGACTGTTCAAATGAATGCTGCAACCATTAATCGATTAACTTGGATAATTCGATTAGAAATAAACTTTGAATAAAATTTTGCTGCTTCGACGATTCGTTTAGGCAAGGCAAGGCAAATTTATTTATATAGCACAATTCAACACGAGGCAATTCAAAGTGCTTTACATCACATGAAGATCATAAAAATCACATTTAAATCAATACAACGTAAAAACCAAGACAAAAGATCGCACTTAATCACAGAATAAAGATAAATAAATACAAATAAAACAAAAATAAAAATTAAACAAAAACTACTACTGCTAATAATAATTGAAATCAGCAATGGAGATATGCAGAAGAGGAATAGAAAGCAGGTAGATTGAAATATATGGACAGTTATGGATATGCAGTGCTAAACAAAAGCGTTTTTAGCCCTGATTTAAAAGAGCTAACAGTTTGAGCATTCTTCAGAGGTTCGGGTAACTTGTTCCAGAGGTGAGGAGCATAATAACTAAATGCTGCCTCACCCTGCTTGGTTCTTGTTCTTGGAACATGCAGAAGACCGGTTCCAGACGACCTTAGTGGTCTAGATGTCTCATAGGAATCTAACAAGTCAAGCATGTATTTTGGTCCAAGGCCATTAAGTGTTTTGTAGACGAGCAGTAGTATTTTATAGTCTATCCTTTGACTCACTGGAAGCCAGTGTAGCGATTTCAAAACCAGTGTAATGTGGCCCAGCTTCCTTGTATTTGTGAGGACTCTGGCTGCAGCATTCTGTACTAGCTGCAGCTTCCTGATTGATTTTTTATCAAGACCTGTAAATATACCGTTGCAATAGTCCAATCTGCTGAAAATGAATGCATGCATAAGTTTTTCCATGTCTTGTTGTGTCAGAAGCCCCTTAATTCTGGTTATATTTTTTAGGTAGTAATAAGCGGATTTAGTGACGGACTTTAGATGGCTATCAAATTTTAGGTCTGAGTCAATAATTACGCCCAGGTTTCTGACTTGATTTGTAGCTGTAAGTGACATTGTGCTAAGTTGGCTGCTTATCTTTGACCTTTCCTTTTTATGCTAAAAAATGATCACCTCTGTCTTCTCCACATTTAACTGGAGAAAATTCTGGCACATCCATTCATTGATTTGATGAATGCATTTACTCAGGGAGAGTAAGGGACTATAATCATGTGGGGACACAGAAATGTACAGTTGTGTGTCATCTGGATAGGCATGATAGGAGATGTCATACTGTTCCATTATCTGAGCTAATGGAAGCATATAGATGTTAAATAAGAAAGGTCCAAGAATTTACCCTTGAGGGACTCCACACGTGAATTTGGTTCGTTCTGACTGATAGTTTCTGACTTGACACAAAGAAATCCCTATCATGTAAATAGGATGTGAACCACTGAAGAATAGTGTCAGTAAGCCCTACCCACTGTTCCAATCTGCTGAGCAGTATGTTGTGATCAACCGTGTCAAATGCGGTGCTGAGATCCAATAGTAGCAGAACAGATGATTTGCCTGCATCGGTATTCCGACGAATATCATTTAGGACTTTGATTAGCACGGTCTCGGTGCTGTGTTGTGGCCGAAATCCAGACTGAAATGAGTTAAAAAGAATTTAATTTAATTAAAGTAACGTTGTAATGGTTTGTTTTGAAAGTGCTGCATTTAGTTTTATTGATTTGGGTGGATATACTGCCCTCTAGTGGCAACAGAGAAACATGTCCAACATGGCTAAATCCAGCTGCTCCCTGTTAAGACCAACAAGTTTTTTTTTTTGTTTTTTTTTTTTACATGTTTTTATGCATTCGTTATTTTGTTTAGGAGTATGTTTAGCATGATTTATTAAGAGCATTGTGAAAGAAAAATGTTAGCAATTTATAGCATGTAAGCTAGCGGACATTTGCAAGTTAGCCAATAGATCTTTAGTTGTGTTTAGATCCTCATTTATTTTTTGTTTTGTTTTATATCATTTGATGCTAAACTCAGATATTTTAATTTATTTTTAAATGTATTTATTGCTCTTGGGAAATGAAAGTGCAATTCTGCATATTTTGAAAAAACACCGAGGAATTTTATTTTGTAATCACATCTAATGCTCATTTGAAAATGTAATCTTAGCTAGCCCAAAAAATAATTCTGCAAGCATAAACACTTGTTTATTTGTTTTACATATCTGCAATTAGCTGGCAACCGATTCAGGGTGTACCCCGCCTACTGACCATAGTGAGCTGGGATTGGCTCCAGCACCCCCGCGACCTTCGTAAGGATAAGCGACTCGGAAAAGGAATGAATGAGTATCCTAAAATGTATTCTGCAATGCATTAAATATTTGTAATCCGATTACTTGATTATTCAAACTAACTAAACTAAACTAGCAGATTAGCCTGTAATATAATCCATAAATAAAACACACTACAGTGGTACCTCGACATACGATCGCTTCGACACACTATGTTTTTGACGTTCGACGTAAGATTTGACTCGCCATTTGTTTCTACATTCAACAACATGCTCGAAATACGACGACGACATGATAGCACCGCGGGACAAACGCACAGTGGTTTTTCTTGTGAAAGAAATCAACACAGGTTTCAAAAAAGGTTGGTACAGGTGGTGAAACAAGGCAAAAGGTGACGCTTACCATTTAAATGATATGCAAATTATAGAAAAATATGAGCGTGGGGTGCGCATCTGTGAACTGGGTCAACAATACATCTCCACGGTCCTCCTCCGACCACCGTTCGCCAGTCTTTATAAGTTAAGGTGACAATTCTTATTGTGGTAACATTGCCAAAGAAATTGCCAGCTTCGTCAGGTTTCTAATCATTTATTCCATCAACTTGTGCAACGCCTACTGTCCCCTGCAGTTGACGGTGTTCTCAAGAAAATATTGTAAGTGGGAGTAAGCTTTCCTGTCACGTCAGCCGTGCGGTGCGTTCAGGTACAGCAAAAAACATCCGCCACATTAGAACCCGATTCATTACATTATTACAGGAATTGTTATTATTATTATTATGTTATTATTCTGATTTTTATTTATAATATATTTGTTTTGCTATGTGTAACTGCCATTTATAATAGTACCAGCAGTATTTATTAAGGATTTAGTGGAGGTTTTTGGGCTGTAGAACGAATTAATGGCATTATAATGTATTCTTTAGGGGAAAACCTGCTCGACATACGACCATTTCGACTTACAAACAAGGTCCTGGAAATAATTAACTTCGTATGTAGAGGTACCACTGTATATATTAAATACTAAACCATAAACTAAATAGGATAAAAGGTAGCGGCATATGGTCTGAAAATTACGGTGATTTTTCAACAAGTTCAAGAGAGAGACAGCGGAGCAAATAGTGACTCAAATGGACCATGGTGGGAAAAAAATGACATGTGTCGTCTTTTTAGTTCCCCTCTGCATTTCATTTATTTCAAGTTTGTACAGAGCCCTTAAAGGGACAACAACAGAAAAAAATAAATTTAAGCAGTCTGGCACGCACCAGAAAGTCAATTGTTGTCAAAATTAGCATTAAATAGCATTTAAGATAGCAGACTTTTGCTATGCAAGTTAGCCAATTGTTTTAAACATTAGCATTATGTAGCATTTAAGCTAGCGGACTTTTGCTATGCAAGTTAGCCAGTTGTTGCATTGTTGCAATTGGCTAACTGGCATTATGTAGCATTTAAGCTAGCGGACTTTTGCTATGCAAGTTAGACTTTGCAACAATGCAACAAGTGGCTAACTTGCATAGCAAAAGTCTGCTAGCTTAAATGCTACATAATGCTAATGTTTACAACAATTGGCTAACTTGCATAGCAAAAGTCTGCTAGCTTAAATGTATTTGATATATCATATATTATTTAATTCATTATTATTGGCTAGTCCGGTGTAGTTGCCGTGCGTCAAGAATTTCTTTTCTTTTAACTACGCCCATCAAAGATGGTGGCCGGATCCAATAGACAGGTACAGTAGGCTGCAAGAATTTAGCCGCTATTATGGTTACAGTATGTTATGCTGGTTTCTCAACCAACAGCTATTTGACTAATATATTTAGGGCCCGAGCACTCAGCGTGCGAAGGCCCTATTGTTTTGCAAAGGATTATTATTATTATTATTATTATTATTATTAGGGCCCGAGCACTAAGCGTGCGAAGGCCCTATTGTTTTGCAAAGGATTATTTTTTTTTTTATTTTTTTTTTTTTTTTTTTTTTTCAGGGCAAATGAAAACGGCCAATTTGGAGGCCTGAACATGCACGAAAAGTCACCAAAATTTGCACATACGTCCGGAAAATTGTAAATTTCGATAATTTTGCAACGTTGCAAAAAAATATAACAAAATGGCTCAGTGGCGCCCCCTTGAAATTTTAAAATTGGCCTATAACATTAGGGTCTGTCAGCGTAGAGCAATGAAATTTGGGGGGTCTATACCTTGTCCAAAACCGCTCCAAAAAAGCATTTACACGCATATTCCAAACCCAACAGGAAATCGGTTATTTTGGATCAAATATGAAATTTTTATCGATTTACAGGGTGCACATTTGAGACCTTTTCGCCGAGGGAGTTAGTTGGATCATCTTCAAAATTGGTGAGACTGTTCAGGAGACATATGAAATCTTAAGTTTTGAAAATGGTGCGTTTTCATTCACGGGTCTGACCTGGGCGTGGTGCCAAAGTCGACCATTTTTTCGGCAAAATGACAAATTCAGTAAATGACTTATAGTTCCTTGACACAACGTTCAATCTTTTTCATATTTGGCATGTATGTGTGGTATCCCACCCTTAACACGAGTGCATTGAAATATTACCCATTAGGTCTAGCGCCCCCTAGTGAGAACAGGAAATGCCTTTTTTTACGAGACAGGTTCCTCCTCCAAGGGAAAAAAATCTGTTGACCTCAAACCTGCATCAGGGGAGCCTTAAGACCTGTGTTCAGGTGCCTGATGAAAAATATTGAGGTTTCGTTGAGGCGGAGGGGTCCAAACAGGAAAGTGAAAATGAACGTCAACAATTTGTCACGCAAAAAACTTTGAACAGTCATAACTCGGCAGATATACAACATATCTGCGCCAAACTTCCCGTGTTTGTTGAGAGTCATACCCTGAAGGTTCTTGTAGGGGTCATTTGCATCAACTCTACAGTGCCAACTAGTGGCGACAGAAAGAAGTTTTAAAAAAGGCCTTTCCTATTGGGTTTTTTCAACATAGAGCAAGGAAATTTGGGGAGTAGATACCTTATGCAAAACTGATCCAAAAAGTCTCTTGCACCCATATTCCAAATCCAACAGGAAATCGGGTATTTTGGATCGAATGTGAAATTTTCATGGGTTCACAGTAGGAGTTTACATTTGGAGGCTTGAATATGCACAAAAACTTGTACAAATTTGCACATACATGCGGCTTTAGATAACGTTCGATAATCTTGCAATGTTACGAAAACATGTAGCAAAATGGCTCAGTGGCGCCCCCTTGAATTTTTCAAAAAGGCGTTTCCTATTAGGTTTTTTTAACAGAGAGTGATGAAATTTGGGGAGTCGATACCTTGTGCAAAACTGCTCCAAAAAGTCTCTTGCACCCGTATTCCAAATCCAACAGGAAATCGGGTATTTTGGATCGAATGTGAAATTTTTATCGGTTCACAGTAGGAGTTTACATTTGGAGGCTTGAACATGCACGAAAACTCACAAAAATTTGGACATACATGTGGCTTTGCATAACGTTCAATAATCTTGCAACGTTACGAAAACATGTAACAAAATGGCTCAGTGGCGCCCCCTTGAAATTTTCAAAAAGGCCTCTCCATTTAGGTTTTTTCAACGTAGAGGGATGAAATTCGGAGAGTCGATACCTTGTACAAAACTGCTCCAAAAAGTCTCTTGCATGCATATTCCAAACCCAACAGGAAATCGGGTATTTTGGATTGAATGTGAAATTTTTATCGATTTACAGTGTGCACATTTTACACCTTGGCACCTAGGGAATTAGTTTGATCATTCTCAAAATTGGCGAGACTGTTCATGAGGCATATGAAATCTTAAGTTATCAAAATGGTGTGTTTTCATTCACGGGCCTGACCTGGGCGGGGTGCCAAAGTCGGCCATTTTTTCGGCAAAATGACAAATTCAGTAAATGACTAATAGTTCCTTCACACAACGTTCCATCTTTTTCATATCTGGCATGTATGTGCGACATCCCACCCTTAACACGAGTGCATTGAAATATTACCCATTAGGCCTAGCGCCCCCTAGTGAGAACAGGAAATGCCTTTTTTTACGAGACAGGTTCCTCCTCCAAGGAAAAAAAATCTGTTGACCTCAAACCTGCATAAGGGAAGGCTTAAGACCTGTCTTCAGGTGCCTGATGAAAAATATTGAAGTTTCGTTGAAGCGGAGGGGTCCAAACAGGAAAGTGAAAATGACTGTCAACAATTTTTCTCTCCAAAAACTTTGAACAGTCATAACTCGGCAGATATACAACATATCTGCGCCAAACTTCCCGTGCTTGTTGAGAGTCATACCCTGAAGGGCCTTGTAGAGATCATTTGCATCAACCCTACAGCGCCAACTAGTGGCAATAGAAAGTCACTCGTTTTTCCAATACATGTCCAGTTCTTTTCAGGTTGGTCATTGTAATTTGAAGACCTATTGTAATACTTATTTACAGCCCATGTCCACGTGTCTCTGTCTGTTGCCGTGACGACCCTTTATTCGCCATTTAAAGGAAATATTTTTTTTCAAAGACTCAGGCAGCTTATATAGCCACAATATTTGGCACACTTCGTCGAATTGGCCCAGTTAGAAGATTAATTTTGGTTTTGAATAAGGGCTTGGCTGCACAGCTCAGTAGTGGCTCCTTTTTTGTAGTACTCTCTCCAATAGGGGTTTTTATCTCTTGGGTGTGGGAATGTAAATAGGCGACTTTCGAGCATGTTATGTTCTAATGAGATGATTAGAGAGGAGCATCTGCCAACACCCTGACCTGCACACAGTCCGAGTTGCGTGACGTCCGAGTTGCGCTAGATTGCGAGGGCCCGTTCAGTCCTGCTTGCAGGCCTAGTTATTATTATTATTATTCTTTTTTCAGGGCAAATGAAAATGGCCAATTTGGAGGCCTGAACATGCACGAAAAGTCACCAAAATTTGCACATACGTGCGGCTTTGCGTAAATTTCGATAATCTTGTGTCGTTTTGAAAAAATGTCAAAAAATGGCTCAGTGGCGCCCCCTTTACCCTTAAAATTTTCAAAAAGGCCTCTCCTCTCAGGTTTTCAACGTAGAGCAATGAAATTTGGGGAGTAGATACCTTATGCCTAACTGTTCAAAAAAGCCTCTTGCACCCATATTCCAAATCCAACAGGAAATCGGATATTTTGGATCAAATGTGAAATTTTTATCGGTTCACAGTTGGAGTTTACATTTGGAGGCCTGAACATGCACGAAAACTCACCAAAATTTGCACATACATGCAACTTTACGTAAATTTTGATAATCTACAAAAAAATTTAACAAAATGGCTCAGTGGCGCCCCCTTGAAATTTTCAAAAAGGCCTTTCCTATTAGGTTTTTTCAACGTAGAACGATGAAATTTGGCGAGTCGATACATTGTGCAAAACTGCTCCAAAAAGTCTCTTGCACCCATATTCCAAACCCAACAGGAAGCCGGAAATTTTGGATCAAATGTGAAATTTTATCGATTTACATTTGAGACCTTGTCGCTGAAGAAAATAGTTGGATCGTCTTCAAAATTGGTCAGACTATTCAGGAGACATATGAGATCTTAAGTTTTCAAAATGGTGAGTTTTCACTCAAGGGTCTGACCTGGGCGTGGTCCCAAAGTCGGCCATTTTTGGGCAAAATACCAAATTCAGAAAATGATTAAAAACTCCGTGATACAACGTTCAATCTTTTTCATTTCTAGCATGTATATGAGATATCCCAGCCTGAACACGACTGCATTGAAATATTACCCATTAGGCCTGGCGCCCCCTAGTGGGAACAGGAAATGGCCTTCTTTACGAGACAGGCTCCTCCTCCAAGGGAAAAAAATCTATTGACCTCAAACCTGTTTCAGGGGAGCCTCAAGACATGTGTTCAGGTCCCTGATGAAAAATATTGAGGTTTCGTTGAAGCGGAGAGGTCCAAACTGGAAGTGAAAATGACCGTCAACAATTTGTCTCGCCAAAAATTTTGAACAGTCATAACTCGGCAGATATGCAACATATCTGCGCCAAACTTTCCGTGTTTGTTGAGAGTCATACCCTGAAGGTTCTTGTAGGGGTCATTTGCATCAACTCTACAGTGCCAACTAGTGGCGACAGAAAGAAGTTTTAAAAAAGGCCTTTCCTATTGGGTTTTTTCAACATAGAGCAAGGAAATTTGGGGAGTAGATACATTATGCAAAACTGCTCCAAAAAGTCTCTTGCACCCATATTCCAAATCCAACAGGAAATCGGGTATTTTGGATCGAATGTGAAATTTTCATGGGTTCACAGTAAGAGTTTACATTTGGAGGCTTGAATATGCATAAAAACTCACCAAAATTTGCACATACATGCGGCTTTGGATAACGTTCGATAATCTTGCAACGTTACGAAACAATTTAACAAAATGGCTCAGTGGCGCCCCCTTGAAATTTTCAAAAAGGCCTCTCCATTTAGGTTTTTCTAACATAGAGTGATGAAATTTGGAGAGTCAAAACTTTGTGCAAAACTGCTCCAAAAAGTCTCTTGCACACACATTCCAAATCCTACAGGAAATCGGGTATTTTGGATTGAATGTGAACTTTTTATCGATTTACAGTGTGCACATTTTACACCTTGGCACCTAGGGAATTAGTTTGATCATTCTCAAAATTGGTGAGACTGTTCATGAGGCATATGAAATCTTAAGTTATAAAAATGGTGTGTTTTCATTCACGGGCCTGACCTGGGCGGGGCGCCAAATTCTTCCATTTTTTCGCCAAAACACCGAATTCGGAAAATGACTGATAACTCCCTCATACAACGTTCAATCTATTTTAAATCTGGCATGTGTGTGAGGTATACCAGCCTGAGCAGGACTGGATTGAAAATTTACCATTTGTGCCTGGCGCCTCCTAGTGGGAACAGGAAATGCCCTTTTTTACGGGACACACTCCTCCTCTAAAGGGAAAAAATCAATCTACCTCAAACCTGCATAAGGGAAACCTTAAGACCTGTCTTCAGGTGCCTGATGAAAAATATTGAAGTTTCGTTGAAGCGGAGGGGTCCAAACAGGAAAGTGAAAATGACTGTCAACAATTTTTCTCTCCAAAAACTTTGAACAGTCATAACTCGGCAGATATACAAGATATCTGCGCCAAACTTCCCGTGCTTGTTGAGAGTCATACCCTGAAGGGCCTTGTAGGGGTCATTTGCATCAACCCTACAGCGCCAACTAGTGGCGATAGAAAGTCACTCGTTTTTCCAAAACATGTCCAGTTCTTTTCATGTTGGTCATTGTAGTTTCAAGACCTATTAAAATACTTTTTTACGGCCCATGTCCACGTGTCTCTGTCTGTTGCCGTGACGACCCTTTGTTCGCCATTTAAAGGAAATATATTTTTTTCAGAGACTCAGGGAGCTTATAGAGCCACAATAGTTGGCACACTTGGTCGAATTGGCCCAGTTAGAAGATTAATTTGGTTTTGAATAAGGGCTTGGCTGCACAGCTCAGTAGTGGCTCCTTTTTTGTAGTACTCTCTCCAATAGGGGTTTTTATCTCTTGGGTGTGGGAATGTAAAGAGGCGACTTTCGAGCTTGTTAGGTTCTAATGAGATGATTAGAGAGGAGGATCTGCCACCACCCTGACCTGCACACAGTCCGAGTTGCGTGACGTCCGAGTTGCGCTAGATTGCGAGGGCCCGTTCAGTCCTGCTTGCAGGCCTAGTTATTAGGGCCCGAGCACTAGACGTGCGAAGGCCCTATTGTAATGCAAAGGATTATTATTATTATTATTATTATTATTCTTCTTTCTTCATGGCAAATGAAAATGGCCAATTTGGAGGCCTGAACATGCACGAAAAGTCACCAAAATTTGCACATACGTGCAGATTCGCGTAAATTTCGATAATCTTGCGTCGTTTTGAAAAAATGTCAAAAAATGGCTCAGTGGCGCCCCCTTGACCCTTAAAATTTTCAAAAAGGCCTCTCCTCTCAGGTTTTCAACGTAGAGCAATGAAATTTGGGGAGTAGATACCTTATGCCTAACTGTTCAAAAAAGCCTCTTGCACCCATATTCCAAATCCAACAGGAAATCGGGTATTTTGGATCGAATGTGAAATTTTTTCGGTTCACAGTTGGAGTTTACGTTTGGAGGCTTGAACATGCACGAAAACTCACCAAAATTTGCACATACATTCAACTTTGCGTAAATTTTGATAATCTACAAAAAAATTTAACAAAATGGCTCAGTGGCGCCCCCTTGAAATTTTCAAAAAGGCCTCTCCTATTAGGTTTTTTCAACGTAGAACAATGAAATTTAGTGAGTCGATACATTGTACAAAACTGCTCCAAAAAGTCTCTTGCACCCATATTCCAAACCCAACAGGAAGCTGGAAATTTTGGGTCAAATGCGAAATTTTATCGATTTACATTTGAGACCTTGTCGCTGAAGGATAAAGTTGGATCGTCTTCAAAATTGGTCAGACTATTCAGGAGACCTATGAGATCTTAAGTTTTCAAAATGGTGTGTTTTCATTCAAGGGTCTGGCCTGGGCGTGGTCCCAAAGTCGGCCATTTTTAGGCAAAATACCAAATTCAGAAAATGATTAAAAACTCCGTGATCCAACGTTCAATCTTTTTCATTTTTAGCATGTTTATGAGATATCCCAGCCTGAACACGACTGCATTGAAATATTACCCATTAGGCCTGGCGCCCCTAGTGGAAACAGGAAATGGCCTTCTTTACGAGACAGGCTCCTCCTCCAAGGGAAAAAAATCTATTGACCTCAAACCTGTTTCAGGGGAGCCTCAAGACATGTGTTCAGGTGCCTGATGAAAAATATTGAGGTTTCGTTGAAGCGGAGAGGTCCAAACTGGAAGTGAAAATGACCGTCAACAATTTGTCTCGCCAAAAACTTTGAACAGTCATAACTCGGCAGATATGCAACATATCTGCGCCAAACTTTCCGTGTTTGTTGAGAGTCATACCCTGAAGGTTCTTGTAGGGGTCATTTGCATCAACTCTACAGTGCCAACTAGTGGCGACAGAAAGAAGTTTTAAAAAAGGCCTTTCCTGTTGGGTTTTTTCAACGTAGAGCAATGAAATTTGGGGAGTAGATACCTTATGCCTAACTGCTCAAAAAAGCCTCTTGCACCCATATTCCAAATCCAACAGAAAATCGGGTATTTTGGATCAAATGTGAAATTTCTGTCCATTTCTAGTACAGTTTACATTTGGAGGCCTGGACATGCACGAAAACTCACCAAATTTTGCACATACATGCGGCTTTGTGTGGATTTCGATAATCTTGCAACGTTACAAAAAAATGTAACAAAATGGCTCAGTGGCGCCCCCTTGAATTTTTCAAAAAGGCGTTTCCTATTAGGTTTTTTTAACGTAGAGCAATGAAATTTGGGGAGTCGATACCTTGTGCAAAACTGCTCCAAAAAGTCTCTTGCACCCATATTCCAAACCCAACAGGAAATCGGGTATTTTGGATCGAATGTGAAATTTTTATCAATTAACAGGGTGCACATTTGAGACCTTGTCACAGAGGGAATCAATTGGATCATCTTCAAAATTGGTTAGACAATTCAGGAGACCTATGAAATCTAAACTTTTCAAAATGGTGTGTTTTCATTCCTGGGTCTGACCTGGGCGTGGTGCCAAAGTCGGCCATTTTTTCGGCAAAATGACAAATTCAGTAAAGGACTAATAGCTCCTTGAAACAACGTTCAATCTTTTTCATATCTGGCATGTATGTGCGGGATCCCACCCTGAACACGAGTGCATTGAAATATTACTCATTAGGCCTAGCGCCCCCTAGTGGGAACAGGAAATGCCTTTTTTACGAAACAGGCTCCTCCTCCAAGGAAAAAAAAATCTATTCACCTCAAACCTGCATCAGGGGAGCCTGAAGACATGTGTTCAGGTGCCTGATGAAAAATACTGAGGTTTGGTTGAAGCAGAAGGGTCCAACAGGAGAAGTAAAAATGACTGAAGCCATTTCGTCTCACCACAAGTTTTGAACAGTCATAACTTCTACAACATATCTGCGCCAAACATATCGTGCTTGTTGAGTCATAGTCTGAAGGGTCCTGTAGGGGTCATTTGCATCAACCCTACAGCGCCAACTAGTGGCAATAGAAAGTCACTCATTTTTTTAAATATATGTCCAGTTCTTTTCAGGTTGGTCATTGTAGTTTCAAGACCTTTTAAAATACTTATTTTACGGCCCATGTCCACATGTCTCTGTCTGTTGCTGTGATGACCCTTTATTCGCTCCTTTTTTGTAGTCCTCTGTCCAATAGGGGTTTTTATCTCTTAGGTGTGTGAATGTAAAGAGGCAACTTTCGCGCATGTTAGGTTCTAATGAGATGATTAGAGAGGACGATCTGCCACCACCCTGACCTGCACACTGTCCGAGTTGCATGACGTCCGAGTTGCGCTAGATTGCGAGGGCCCGTTCAGTCCTGCTTGCAGGCCTAGTTATTATTATTCTTCTTTCTTCATGGCAAATGAAAATGGCCAATTTGGAGGCCTGAACATGCACGAAAAGTCACCAAAATTTGCACATACGTGCAGATTCGCGTAAAATTTGATAATCTTGCGTCGTTTTGAAAAAATTTCAAAAAATGGCTCAGTGGCGCCCCCTTGACCCTTAAAATTTTCAAAAAGGCCTCTCCTCTCAGGTTTTCAACGTAGAGCGATGAAATTTGGGGAGTAGATACCTTATGCCTAACTGTTCAAAAAAGCCTCTTGCACCCATATTCCAAATCCGACAGGAAATCGGATATTTTGGATCAAATGTGAAATTTTTTCGGTTCACAGTTGGAGTTTACGTTTGGAGGCCTGAACATGCACGAAAACTCACCAAAATTTGCACATACATGCAACTTTGCGTAAATTTTGATAATCTACAAAAAAATTTAACAAAATCGCTCAGTGGCGCCCCCTTGAAATTTTCAAAAAGGCCTTTCCTATTAGGTTTTTTCAACGTAGAATGATGAAATTTGGTGAGTCGATACATTGCGTAAAACTGCTCCAAAAAGTCTCTTGCACCTATATTCCAAATCCAACAGGAAGTCGGAAATTTTGGATCAAATGCGAAATTTTATCGATTTACATTTGAGACCTTGTCGCTGAAGAAAATAGTTGGATCGTCTTCAAAATTGGTCAGACTATACAGGAGACATATGAGATCTTAAGTTTTCAAAATGGTGAGTTTTCATCCAAGGGTCTGGCCTGGGCGTAGTCCCAAAGTTGGCCATTTTTGGGCAAAACACCAAATTCAGAAAATGATTAAAAACTCCGTGATACAACGTTCAATCTTTTTCATTTCTAGCAAGTATATGAGATATCCCAGCCTGAACACGACTGCATTTAAATTTTACCCATTAGGCTTGGCGCCCCCTAGTGGGAACAGGAAATGGCCTTCTTTACGAGACAGGCTCCTCCTCCAAGGGAAAAAAATCTATTGACCTCAAACCTGTTTCAGGGGAGCCTCAAGACATGTGTTCAGGTGCCTAATGAAAAATATTGAGGTTTTGTAGAAGCGGAGAGGTACAAACTGGAAGTGAAAATGACCGTCAACAATTTGTCTCGCCAAAAACTTTGAACAATCATAACTCGGCAGATATACAACATATCTGCGCCAAACTTCCCGTGTTTGTTGAGAGTCATACCCTGAAGGTTCTTGTAGGGGTCATTTGCATCAACTCTACAGTGCCAACTAGTGGCGACAGAAAGAAGTTTTAAAAAAGGCCTTTCCTATTGGGTTTTTCCAACATAGAGTGAGGAAATTTGGGGAGTTGATACCTTGTGCAAAACTGCTCCAAAAAGTCTCTTGCACCCATTTTCCAAATCCAACAGGAAATCGGGTATTTTGGATCAAATGTGAAATTTTTATCGGTTAACAGTAGGAGTTTACATTTGGAGGCTTGAACATGCACGAAAACTCACAAAAATTTCGACATACATGCGGCTTTGCATAACGTTCAATAATCTTGCAACGTTACGAAAAAATGTAACAAAATGGCTCAGTGGCGCCCCCTTGAAATTTTCAAAAAGATCTCTCCATTTAGGTTTTTTCAACGTAGATGGATGAAATTCGGAGAGTCAATACCTTGTACAAAACTGCTCCAAAAAGTCTCTTGCATGCGTATTCCAAACCCAACAGGAAATCGGGTATTTTGGATTGAATGTGAATTTTTTATCGATTTACAGTGTGCACATTTTACACCTTGGCACCTAGGGAATTAGTTTGATCATTCTCAAAATTGGCGAGACTGTTCATGAGGCATATGAAATCTTAAGTTATCAAAATGGTGTGTTTTCATTCACGGGCCTGACCTGGGCGGGGTGCCAAAGTCGGCCATTTTTTCGCCAAAACACCGAATTCGGAAAATGACTGATAACTCCCTCATACAACGTTCAATCTATTTTAAATCTGCCATGTGTGTGAGGTATACCAGCCTGAGCACGACTGGATTGAAAATTTACCATTTGTGCCTGGCGCCTCCTAGTGGGAACAGGAAATGCCCTTTTTTACGGTGACACACTCCTCCTCCAAGGGAAAAAATTAATCGACCTCAAACCTGCATAAGGGAAGCCTTAAGACCTGTCTTCAGGTGCCTGATGAAAAATATTGAAGTTTCGTTGAAGCGGAGGGGTCCAAACAGGAAAGTGAAAATGACTGTCAATAATTTTTCTCTCCAAAAATTTTGAACAGTCATAACTCGGCAGATATACAACATATCTGCGGCAAACTTCCCGTGCTTGTTGAGAGTCATACCCTGAAGGGCCTTGTAGGGGTCATTTGCATCAAACCTACAGCGCCAACTAGTGGCAATAGAAAGTCACTCGTTTTTCCAATACATGTTCAGTTCTTTTCAGGTTGGTCATTGTAGTTTCAAGACCTATTAAAATACTTATTTACGGCCCATGTCCACGTGTCTCTGTCTGTTGCCGTGACGACCCTTTGTTCGCCATTTAAAGGAAATATTTTTTTTCAGAGACTCAGGCAGCTTATAGAGCCACAGTATTTGGCACACTTGGTCGAATTGGCCGAGTTAGAAGATTAATTTTGGGTTTTGAATAAGGGCTTGGCTGCACAGCTCAGTAGTGGCTCCTTTTTTGTAGTACTCTCTCCAATAGGGGTTTTTATCTCTTGGGTGTGGGAATGTAAATAGGCGACTTTCGAGCATGTTAGGTTCTAATGAGATAATTAGAGAGGAGGATCTGCCACCAGCCTGACCTGCACACAGTCCGAGTTGCGTGACGTCCGAGTTGCGCTAGATTGCGAGGGCCCGTTCAGTCCTGCTTGCAGGCCTAGTGTAACATTGCACTTTCTTCTCTTTGTAGATGCTCTTCTGAAATATTTTCTTTCTCCCTCTGTACAACCTGGGCCATCTTTTACAGCGAACTTATCCACATCAGCACCAAGTCCAATCCCACCAAGTCCAGGAAAGAAGTGCACCTTCCAAAACAACCGTCATATGAAAGTACAATAGATGCTTTTGCATCAGTGAAGACAAGGTGAGTAAGTTTATAAATCAAGGTGGGAAAAAAAGTTGCATTTTAAAGTGTTCTGTGTAGGGGTGTGACAATATATCGAAATGGTGATATATCGTGATACTTAGTAACCCAAAAGGTTATCGATATGCTCCTGCCAAGAATCGAAATATCGTTTTAAAAAGGTGTCAATGTCTGAAAAAAATTAAAAATAAAAATGAACCAAAAAGTTGCTACCAAAATCTTCCACCATAACAGTGTCTCAATTAACTAACGCTGCATTGACGGTGCTTGACGCCCAATCCATTTAGACTGGGAACGTTTGTTCATTCGAAACCAGGCAGTCCACCGTTCAGTTATTCTGTCCGATTTTCAGGGCATTTACAGGTCATTTGCTGTTCATTTTAGGGCATTTACAGGTCATTTCCTGTTGAGTTTGAGTCACTGCCTATTCATTTGGGTGATTCCCAGGTCACTTTCTGTTCTGTAACTCAAAATAAACAGGAAGTAACCCATAAAATACCCCAAAATCAACCGGCAGTAACTGAAAATCAACAGGTAAATGACCTTAAATGGCCCAAAATGACCTCATTGCCTGGCATTGGCGGCCACTGATGGCCATAGACGTTCAATCCGTTTGAAGTGGGAGGGATGGCAGCGAATGAACGCTGCCACCCTCCCAATTCAAATGGATTGAACGTCTACTCGTGATACACTCATTCCAATTCACAGCAGAAGCTTGTTTTTCTGTTTATTAGTTGTCTGTAGAATATCCTAGAATGATTTCCTGACCAGTGTATCGATAATCGTTGTATCGCCATATCGTCAGATCATCGTTATCGTGAGCTTTGTATCGCAAATCGTATCGTATCGTGAGGTACCAAGAGGTTCCCACTCCTAGTTCTGTGTGTCTTTATATAGGTTTGTGTGGGTGGGTGTTAATCATATTGTAATAACAATTGTAATTTATTTAATACATTTGTTTTTTAAGTGTTTTCATTGGTGTTTTTGAATAGTTATTACAGCATTTTTCTTTTAATTTCTGCACTTGTTCGTTGTGTTTTTTAAGATAATAAATTACAAAGACATAACGTGCTTTTTCAGTGTAAGTGTTTAAATATATGTGGTGAAAATAAGGGGGGGTGGGGGGCAATAAATATGTTGCCTAGGGCACCAAATTGGTCAGAAACGGCCCTGACCAAACGACAAGGATCGTAGCCTAGAAGATTAGCCTGTAATGCAGTCAATGAATAAGACATTGAACTATAAGCTAAAAAGTAGCGTCATATCGTCTGAAACTGATGGTAATTTTTCTTCAAGTATAAGAGAGAGACCAGAAATCCAGCCAAAATTACCTTTCCCCTCTGCATCTCAACATTTATTTCAAGTTTGTAAAATTGGCTTCTTTGCATATGTTAGCAATGCACTCGACTACAAGATCAATGTTATTCATTAGCTTCAAAGCGATAATCAAGCCTATAATGGCGATCAACACTTCAATAGGCTCGATCGAAATGCTCACTGGAGAAAACAAAGGTGTGTCACCACACGGATCAAGAATAGAAGAGCTTTGTGATTCTGCCTCTTTTTCAAATGTGCAGGTGTCCTGGCACATGACTCAAAGTGTGTGTGTGTGTTTATCCGTTCACCTTTACTGTCCTCGCTGCAAATGCCCTTGATCACGGAAACGTACTGCATCATCAAAAAAGAAAAAAAAAACAAACAAACAAAAAAAAAAACACACAAACGCAAGCACACAAACATCAAAACGAGGAGCGTTAGCAAAGTTGTGAGAAACGCTCTCAGAGGATTTGGTGACTTTTATTTGTTGAAATGACCAGTGTGTGCGTGTGTGCCTTTTCACTTCAGTTTTTGCAGACGCTGTTGTGAAGATGTCAATAATTCGGAGATAGGAAAAGGAGGTATTTTAGATTACACTCAACTTTTCTCAACACCACTTTAAGATATCCACCGATAGAAAGACTTGTAGTTCTTAAAAGATAAATGTTATTATGAGTTAAACTAATTTGGGATTGAAACCCCTCTTGATGTTTTCGTTTTTACACAATTTGTAAAATTAGTTTAACTAGTAGGTCGCCATTCTTGTTGACGTCGCATGGATACGCTGCCAGGCTTTGTCATTGTTTGTTTGCTTTGTTCAACCATAGGCGGAGTTTGACTTTTGGGGCAGGGGGGGGAACAACATGTTGATGACCCCGAAACGCAGTGTCAGCAATAAAATTAACTTACAAGAATATTTATAATAATAACTTGACAATGAGCGTTTTTTGTTTTCCATCATTCTTCAGGGGAATTCTAAATCAGGCTGCTTAGGCAATACTTTTGCCAAGATTGTCATCCATTGAATATCGTACGCCCGCTGGTGTCGTGCCAATGTAGTTACCCCAGTCAAAAATTGTATCCCCTGGGCGGAGCCATATGGAGGTAGATTTGTGTCTATTATTCAACCCCCCAAAAAATGTCGCTTCAATTTTTAAAAAATGTGTTTGAATGCACGTGACGTCCTAATTAATTTGGCTTCTAGTTGTCCACTAAAATAATTTTTAGACACAGTAAACCGAGTGGTCTTTCCTTTCTTTCTTTTCTTTCGTCTTCCACTGCATTAAACGTTAAAGCCAAAAGCCAAACGGCCCGAAAACGGTGCATTCTCGGCGGCCGGGGGAGAACGGTTGAGGACGGTCGTCATGACGATCCCAAGCCAGGGACGGGGGCGATTAATAGGGGGCCTATCTCCGTCAAAGGCGACCGAGTGGAAACACAGACAAAGAGCTTTTTACATTGAAAATTCTTGTGAATAAATGCTTGAAACCCTGAATTCTTTATAAATATGAACGTAAAACAGTCTTGATTCTTGGTTAAAAGCAAAAAAAAACAGGCAGTTAGCATTTATTTTATGTAAATATGTCGAATGTGATGCTAGTCTTTAAGCCAATGTGGCACCGCCTTATCACAACAAAGAGCTTTTTACGATGAAAATTCTTGTGAATAAATGCTTAAATCCCCGAATTCGTTATAGATATGGACGTAAAGCAGTCTCGATTCTTGGTTAAAAGCAAAGAAACGGGCAGTTAGCATTTATTTTACGTAAAGATAAAGTAGTCGGACGCCAATGCTGTAGCGGCTAATTTCTCCCATTGATTTTTTTCAGAACGTTTCAAAATGGAATGTAAAATATAATACCGTATTTGCCCGAATATAAGACGGTGTTTTTTTGCATTGAAATAAGACTGAAAAAGGGGGGTTGTCTTATATTTGCAGTCTAGACGTTATACCCATTCACGGCACTAGATGGCGCCAGATATTTCTGTCATGATAGATCTCAGCTACTCTCAAGTTTAACCTGTTTGCATTATTTTATTGCAATGGTTTTCCTCATTCAGATTTGTTTCAAGACTACAGTTACAGTTAGACTTTAATTTGATGGTTAATGCAGTTATTGCAATTTTGTTTTATCACAAGAGATTGGTTTATTTACATTTCAAAAACCAAAAGCCATTCATTTACAAACATGATTGCACTTTAGTTTACATATTTAAATGTTTATATATTAAGATTTGAATGAGGGAAAATAACAGGCTTTTTCTCTCAAATATATTGTTATAATCATTTGTTTCAGATGTACTGTAATTATTTTCTGTATAAAAATTAATTTGGTGTTCAAAAAGTCTTTTTTCAAACTTGAGTCATGAAAGAGAGGGTGTCGTATTATAATCAAGGCCGTCTTATATTCGGGCCAATATGGTAATTACCTTGAATCCTCGAACAAATCACTCCTGAGACAATCGTTCCTGTTTGTATGCGCTGTAGCTTTCATACTTTTTCAACCTAAATCCGGCGTTAGATGGCTGCCTACGTGTGTTTGAAAAGAACTCCTCTTGATGCTAGGTGTGTGCAGGCCTCTTACCCGAAGGCATGGCGCAGTGTTATCTCCCCCGTGTCCTGTCAATATATAATATTAAGTCTATGGCTCTGCTATTGCGAAACTAGACGAGTCGTTGGCTAAAGCCTGGATTTGTCCCGCCCATCGGACGCTGTCCGTCTTTGGAGTTCTATGGGCTTACTCACCTGGTCTGAACGCGTTGCTTCTATGCATGATTGGATGATCTGTTGGAGGCTGAATCCCTTTTAGATTGACAGTGAAATGAGCTACACTAATTTTCGGACTATAAGCCGCTACTTTTTTCCCTCATTTTGAATCCTGCGGCTTATACTGTAGTCTAGTGTGGCTAATTTGTTGATTTATTTGGGTTAATAGGTAACACTTTATTTGACAGCGGCATCATAAGACTGTCATAAGAACATAATAATTATGACATGACACTATCATGGACATTACTGAATGCTTATGACAGATGTCAATATGTCTCATGTGGCATATTATTTCACTAACTCCATTTATGTCCAGCTGAGATCTTTTATGGCCATTCAAAAGTGAGATAATTTGCTGGATGACACTAACCGACCTTTATTATAAGCATTCATTAATGCTTATGACATTGTCATGTAATAATTATGACTGTCATATGACAGTATTATGGCACCACTATCCAAGAAAATGTTACCAAATACCATAAGTAGCGATTAATGAAACAACTGGAACAGTAACTGAAGAAATAATTAGCACAGAACATGAATTTTGATTGCTATTTACATCTGTAGCACCGCAATGCATGCTAGGAGGAATGTTGGATGACAACAGTGTTGAAAGCAGGTGGCAGCAGAGGTTGACTGTCTCCCCCAAGGGAGTAGTGATGGCCAAATAAAGCTTTTAGAAACAATAAGGCTTTGCACCCAATTGGTTCAAAGCTTAATGGTGGTTCATTTGGTCTCATGACAGTCTTATGATGCCATTGTCAAATGAAGTGTTACCAGTTAATATCTTTTGGTGTAAATATCCCATAATACAATGAGGACAACTGCGGTTTATAGTCCAGTGCGGCTTATCTCTGAACAAATGCCGTTTTCATGTCAAATTTGGTGCATGGCGGCTTATAGTCAGGTGCGCCTTATAGTCCAGAAATTACGGTAATCACCGATTTTGTTGTTTAACATCCACAGGAAGATTTTTTCAATTCAATTCAATTGAACCAAAGACTTTCCGAATCATCCTAGGGACGCTTTCTTTGTTAAAAAACGACTAGGAAAAAAAATCGAGCTTCAATTTCTGGTGGGGTATTTTCCTTGTAGCTTCTTGTGTTCAGAGACTGAACTAAAATTGTTTCACCAATGAGATGTCGCAGCACTAAACACATGACTTCATTATACCAGTCAGAGATAATTCTTTTTTTTCTCCACTAGAGGGCAGTGATGCTCTTTGGACTGGTAATGGGTCATAGTATTTTGGTCTGCCTGTTGACTAATCCAAGTAGAGATTTGCGTGCGTCGCCCTCTAGTGGTTGGCCGCCATTACTGGGGTGTTTGCATACCCATAGTAGTAATGTTAGCTGCTGTTGACTGTGTTTGTTTGTAAGACACCAAATTGGTGCAAAGGTGTCATCTTGATATATTTGAATGAAATCCGGCACTCACAGCGGCTCTGCGTGCTATAGTTTGGAGACCAATGCTTCCTACGCTACCTCTGGGTGGTATTCTGAAGATGTCAATTCCAGATTTTCTGAGATAGGAAAAGAAAGTATTTTAGATTACACTCATCTTTTTTCAACACCACTTATGATGTTCAGGGCGAAAGGCAGGCTTCAAGCCGAACTGTTTGCCTGTCAGTTGCAGGGTAGATACTGTATATTGTACTAGGTTTCCTACATATTAGACTATTTATTCCATTGGATGCACGGAAACTTGCTCAGTCGACTACAGCGTGGGCATTACATGGTGATAAGGTACTCAATTATTTTACACAGTTTATTCGTACACAACAGGTTATTTGATAATTTAAGCTACTTGGGTCATGTATATTCTATTTGCATAATCAAATTGGCTGTCTTAGATGGGGAGACACATAGAGTGGCTTTCCTAATTAATAATATTATGCTGGAAATCCCCTCAGGTCAGATGGTGTAGAGTATTGTAGACAACGACTTTACAAGACAGAACCATGCCGAAGTTTCTGTGTTGTATTGGTCACGAGGCTGAATCTGCACACTTGACACAAAATGATGGTGAATGGAACCCTCAAGCAGCCTCAGGCTAGCGCAGCCCCGAAGCATGAAACACCTAATGGTTGTCAGCTCGCTGGCAGAAACATAGTTTTAGGCATAAAAAATGTTGAATTATTTATCATTTTTTTCTCCATGTTCAAAAGTCTTAATAATTTTTTCAGTCACATGAACGGAATCATATCTAGCCTTAAGTATTACATTCAAGATTTGCTTTTTGATTTGATACCGATACTGACAAGGGATGCACCGAAATGAAAATTCTTGGTGGGAACAGATAACCGAATGTGAGAAAACTGAGGCAGAAAACAAAGAAACATTGAGAATAAAGGTGTGAAAATATATCGAAAAGGTGATATATCCCAATATTGGTATGTGGTGCTCGTAATCAGATGGCGAATAATTTAAGTAAAAAAATAAATAAATAAATAAAAATTTTAATCCCATGTCGGAGTTAGTCCTCCTCCACACCAGGGGGTGGTATGGGTAATGCGCTTGAACCAACAACCGATATTACGAGAAAAAGAAGACAAACTCACTGCTAGGAAAGTTATGGTAAATGTAGAGTGGGAACTATAAAATTCAGGATTACGAACACTTTTTGAAGTGTATTTATTTTATATTTTCAAATCAGGAAATGTTAATTGTGCTCTAGCCCAGGGGTTCCCAACCTATTCCACTAAGGCACACTGTGGGTGCAGGATTTCATTCTTACCAAACAAGATGACAACACTTTTTCCCCAATCTGGTGTTTTACAAGTGCAATCAGTTGATTGCAGTCAGGTGTGGCTTGTTTTAGCAGAAGCCTCATTGGTTCAACTGTCTCTGCTGGATCGGCTGGAACAAAAACCAGGACCCACAGTGTGCCTTGAGGACTGGGTTGAAAACCCCTGCTCTAGCCCAAACCCGATAGCAGGTGACTGTGCACTGGATCCGGCGTCAGCCCGCCAGATCCACATAGCAATCACGCTCGCTGAACGTCAGTGCGCCAGATGCGGTGGGGATAATCAATCTGATAGTTCAAACCCGATAGCAAGTGACTGTGCGCCGGATCTGGCGTCAGCAAGCAAGGATAAAAGTTACAAACTGGTCCGGGGCGGACCAAGCAGACCGGACGAGCTAATAATCTGAAATTTAACGGTCGATGTGGGACATCACAACAGCGCGCACCTTGAAGGCGGGCATCCGCTGCGACACTAAACAGGAGCACACGCGGGATTCAGGACACGTCATGCCGGCGTACGGATATGTTTATGTTAAGTTGTTTATTCAAAGCCATAACTGCGTTTTGAAGACCCTTCTTGACTGCTAAACAAGTTATTCAATCGAGCGTTAATAAAATGGCCGGTGTATTCAAGTGATCTGCCATGTCTGCAAGTTCAATAATTCAAAATTTGTTACATAACAACATATGGCGGGAGAAAGCATTTACTCTGCGTTGCTGTAAATTGAATACTATTATTCAAACTGAGCCCTTCCTCCGCCTTGTGTTTGTGTATTTGTGTCACTGCCGTGTCTTGAACAGATGGGAACAGCAGCTTACTTAAACCGGTCCTTGGCCTCACATCATTGCCAGATCAACAACTCACCTACATGACTTTCAGCTAACAAAGAATCTTGTAGTCCTGATACTGAGCTGGAGATATATGATCCTTTTAGGTTCATAATAGGAAATATGTTTTTTTCCACTGAAGGGCACTCATGCTCTTTGGACAAATGATGCTTCATTTCTGTATTTTTTTTCTCTCTCGATGGAATTCATTGATTTTTTTTGGGGTATTTATTTGACTTAATGTGGTTATGTAGAAAGTTATAGTCTTCTTCTTCAAAATATAATAACTGTTCACATAGATAATTAATACCGTAATTTTCGGACAATAAGCCGCTATTTTTTTCCCTTCATTTTGAATCCCGCGGCTTGTAGTCCAAAGCGGCTTATTTGTTGATTTATTTGAGTTAATAGGTAACACTTTGACCATCATAAACATGACATGACATTATCATGGGCATTACTGAATGCTTATGACATGAAGTGTCATCCGGCAAATTGTGTCACTAACTCCATTTATGTCCAGCTTGGATCTTTAACAGCCATACAAAAGTGAGATAATTTGCCGGATAACAGTAAATGCTTCTGTTACAAGCGTTCATTCATGCTCATGACAGTGTCATGTCACAATTATGATTCTCTAATGACAGTCTTATGGCGCCACTGTCAAATAAAGTGTTACCAAATACCATAACTAGCAATGAATGAAACAACTGGGACAGTAACTGAATAAATAATTAGCACAGAACATTAATTTTGATTGCTATTTCTATCTCTAGCGCTGCAATGCATGCTAGGAGGCATGTTGGACAACAACAGTTTTGACAGCAGGTGTTAGCAGAGGTTTCCTGTCTCCCCCACAGAGGTTGCGCTAGACTTTTTCGTTGTCTGTCATTTTGACTGACAGGGTCATAAAAATCCGATCATAATCTATTTTTACCCGTCACTTAAATTCTTAAAGTGATAATAATGACATATTCAATAGTATTTAGTTTTCATTAATTTTTAATTAATATTCTGTCCGAACAAGCTTAACAGACAATCCACACCGTGCCATCACATATCAAGCAGATGAATATGTAACTTTTTCTCCGCAGTGACAAAAACAGTTGACTGTGGCCCCAGTAGGTAGGCTACATACGGAACAATGAAATTAACAGTTCACCTGCTGTGGCCTGAACGCAGTCTCACACCTTCCTCCTGGTGCGCATGGACTTGAATTGCGTGCCCGCTTGTGCATAATCAAATGTCTCAAGAAGAAACATTTTTGAAGAAACTTCGGAAACTCAGTTGCCTTGACATTTTTCCGAGTAAGGCCAACGACGTCATGCATCAAGAGAGACAATAGCTAATTAATATGCTCACTCGCCACCTTGTGGTCTGGGGTGTGAATTGCAACCTGTCAAAATTACAGATGGACTTCAGTTTTTTCCGTCACCTTTTTAAAAAACCGGTCAATGACGGAAAATATTCGGTTAACGCGACCCCTGCTCCCCCAAGAGAGCAGTGATGGCCAAATGAAGCCTCTTGAAGCAATGAAGATTTGCAGCCAATAGGTTCAAAGTTTCATGGTGGTTCATTTAGTCTTATGACAGTCGTATGATGCCGCTGTCAAATAAAGTGTTACAGATTAATATCTTTTGGTGTAAATACCCAATAATACAGTTAGGAAAGTTGTGGCTTATAGTGAAGTACTTTTTTATTTTATTTTATTTTATTTTATTTTATTTATTTATTTATTATTATTTTTTTTTAATTTTCCTTTCAGGCATGACAAATCCAACAACATACAGCATTTATATGTATTTACAATTAATTCAACCCGAAAAGAAAAGGGCAGACAGGAGAAGGCTTTTCTATGAACAAAGGCCGTTTTTGTGTCAAATTATGTGGGTGGCGGCTTATAGTCAGGTGCACCTTATAGTGCGAAAATTACAGTAATATATTACCATTGTTAAAAAAAAAAATCTAACATCGTAAGCAGTTACTCCCAATGTTACTCATTACTTGAGTATTCCTTTCACCAAATGTTTTTTTTTTACTCATACTTGAGTACATTTTTCAGATGACTACTTTACTTGAGTTTTGAAGTAACGCTACTCTTACTTGAGTAAAATATTTGTCTACTCTACCCACCTATGATTAGTACTTCTGATTGTTAAAATGAAAGCTGTCGACACCCAAAACAAAACAAAAATCACACTGCATTTACAGAAAAGGTGTGACTGCACCATGTTTGTTGGACGACTGGACCACTGTAATTAGACAAACAAGCATTCATGCTGCTCCTCTGAAGAAGGGGCGGGGGAAGAGGGGGAACCCGTCTGCGTTCGCATGCGGTTCTACCCGACTGGTCAAGTAGTCGAGTACAGAATGGTCATTCTGTCAGCACAGATGGACAGGAAAAAGCCCAGGGGGCAAGTGAGACGCCACAGGCTATGCACTTTGCATACTGTGTGCGCATGTGTTCAATTCTATTACATGTGTGTGTAGTCGACAGACGCCGACCCCTTCCCGCTGCCCCTCGCATGCAACAAATGCCATCCCTATCTGCTCGGGTTGCCCTCTAACATGACGGCTCACAAACACGCGTACACAAATGGAGATCATTTAAGTGTCACTGAATGCTGTGATCTCACTTCACCACTCTGATATGAAATGAAAAAGATATAAACATAGCTGTGGATGCAAGCCTGTCTGATGGGTGCTGTCACAGTAACAATGAATTCTCCAGTAGCTCCGCTCGTCTAATCCCGGAACCGGTAATTAGATGTGTAACAATCTAATAAGACAATTTGTCACAGACCAGGCCTTGACTTTCTTTTTCCCTCTGGTAGTTTTCCCTTATTTTCATGGTTTTTGATTCTTGGTGTGTGCTTATGTGCAGGCCCGTGCAGAGACCAGTGGAGGGGCAGGTGCTCATAGATCAAAAGGGGCACATGAACAATTATTTGATACACCTTACAACAACATAACTTCCATTTTAAACAACTTTACAGTATAAGTTGCTGTGACTTTGACAGACTTCAATTGGGAAGGGGGTATAGTGAATAGAAATCAACACTGTCATCAACACTTTCTGGCTGTGACTAAGTCAGTCTTTGTCTCTTTTCTACCTTCAACCTCTACATCAAAACTTTCTTCCTCAACTTGTTCATCTGAGAACAAACCACATCAGATGGTCCCTGAGCCACCATCAGCAGTTTTTTCAAAACTATTATTTCATTATTATCCATATTTGACAACTCTAACACCTAATAATTAATACAGTAATGACATAAAATCTTATAGAAAAATGACATTGTAAAAAAAAAAAAAAAAAGTAGGGCTGTCAAACGATTAAAATTTTTAATCGAGTTAATTACAGTTTAAAAATTAATTAATCGCAATTAATCGCAATTAATCGCAATTCAAACTATCTATAAAATATGCCATATTTTTCTGTAAATTATTGTTGGAATGGAAATATAAGACACAAGATGGATATATACATTCAACACATGGTACATAAGGACTGTATTTGTTTATTATAACAATAAATCAACAAGATGGCATTAACATTATTAACATTGTTAAAGTGATCCATGGATAGAAAGACTTGTAGTTCTTAAAAGAAAAATGTTAGTAAAAGTTATAGAAATTTTATATTAAAACCCCTCTTAATGTTTTCGTTTTAATAAAATTTGTAAAATTTTCAATCAAAAAATAAACTAGTAGCCCGCCATTGTTGATGTCAATAATTACTCACACAATGCTCATGGGTGCTGAAGCCTATAAAATCAGTCGCACCCAAGCGCCAGCAGAGGGCAGCAAAACTCCATAAAACACAATTAACAAGTGAGCGTTTCACTGTACCGTCATTTAAATCTGTCTCAGCGCGGCATCTGCGTTAATTGCGTCAAATATTTTAACGTGATTAATAATTTAAAAAAAAATTAACGCCCGTTAACGCGATAATTTTGACAGCCCTAATAAAAAGATAAAAACACTTGGGGGGGCGCTACTTCGCAGTTTTTTTTCGTGGCAGGTTCTTGTCCCCATTAACCGCAAAAAACGAGGGATCGCTGTATTTCGGAAAAGCTTGAAGAAGCAAGAATTATGCCCACCACTTGTCGGGCCGGCCGAAAGCTCAAGCCCCAGCCGAAAATAACACGCCTCAGTCGGACGACGGGCTCGATGGGTGGCGTGCCCCGCCATCTGAGAGCCTGCCGCTCAACACCTTAAAACTTACCCGCGACTGCCGGACATTTCGGGGGACACGTCCTGTTCCTATCAGGTTACTTCCGGTTGATTTGGAGACATCCGGTAGACACATCCTACTGATATTAAGTCATTTCCTGTTGATTTGGGGGCACACATTTTTTTACCATTGAAAATTTGGACATACCTGTCCCCCCCTCGGATTGGCTCGGGAAGGGCCGAGGCCCTGGGGTAGCACCCACGCAGCATTTCCATTTGCCTATGGGACTACCACATGTTAGATGGGACTCATGCATGACTAGGTGAAATCAGACACACTCAAATAGGAAACCTCAGTGTCAGGTTTAGCGAAGAGACAGCATAGAATAGGACGCCAACATACTCACACTCGCAAGGTATTCACACAAATACTGGGTTCTAGACCACGTGGCTAATTTAGGTACACTTCACCCCTTCCAATCACTTTTCCTCTAACCCCCCGCCCCCTTTCATTGGTTACCAGGCCCCCCACATGGGGTCAACCGGAAATACAACTAGCTAACGATAGCTCCAACATATTCATAGGTAATTAGAGTAGGTGTTTAATATATTCTTGTTGTTTGTGCTTTTTCTGCTTCTCTCTACGTTGGTACGTTGAATGATCACAATGTATGTATGTCATACTCCTTATGTGATACATTAAAGCCATTGAGATCAAACGGACACTCAGATCTCCATTCTCTGTGTCAAACAGCTGAACAGGACAGGTTAAAAGAAAAAAAAAGAAGAAAAAAAATGATTGGGAAATTTTAGACGTACCTGGCCGTCAATGGCATCGACTTAGATATGCGTCAATGGAAGCCAAGTACATTGGCATCAATAGAATCAAAATACAGGGCTGTCAATGGCATCTGTGTACATGGGCGGCAATGTAATGCAAAATGTCATTGTAAATGAATGGGAAATTTGGACGTACATGGCCGTCAATGGCATCGACTTACATATGCGTCAATGGAATCCAAGTACATTGGCATCAATAGAATTGACATACATGGCTGTCAATGGCATCTGTTTACATGGGCGTCAATGCAATGCAAATGTCATTGTAAATGAATGGGAAATTTGGACACACATGGCCGTCATTGGCATCGACTTACATACGTGTCAATGGAATCCAAGTACATTGGCATCAATAGAATCAACATACATGGCTGTCAATGGCATCCGTGTACATGGGCGTCAGTGCAATGCAAATGCTATTGTAAATGAATAGGAAATTTGGACGTACATGGCCGTCATTTGCATCGACTGACATACGTGTCAATGGAATCCAAGTACATTGGCATCAATAGAATCGACATACATGGCTGTCAATGGCATCCGTGTACATGGGCGTCAATGCAATGCAAATGTCATTGTAAATGAATGGGAAATTTGGACGTACATGGCCGTCATTGGCATCGACTTACAATATGCGTCAATGGAATCCAAGTACATTGGCATCAATAGAATTGACATAGATGGCCGTTAATGGCATCTGTTTACATGGGCGTCAATGCAATGTAAATGCCATTGTAAATGAATGGGAAATTTGGACATACATGGCAGTCAATGGCATCCCATTAGAAATGAATAGGACAGTTTTGGGGCAAATTTGGGGGGAACAGTAAGTTTCTTTTTTAAATACTGTATACAAATTTTATGACCCTCACCGTGCCCGAATTTTTAATATCCAAATTATGTGATTTGGTCAAAAATTGTAGGACATTTAAAAAAAAAAAAAAAAACGCGCGCTTGCAGGCGCGTCACTTTTTGAATTAGTTACTATTTGATGCTGCATGAAAAAGACCTTTCTCTTTTAAACTTCCGTTTTACAGATGTCACATCTGCTATGAAGGAGGCGTCACTTGCAAACAAAGCGAAAAATTAAGTCTAACACAAACACATGGCGGTATCAGTCAGACAAAGGTAATTACAGCTACCTAGTGGCACCACCTGTTATTTTGCTTCGCTTATTTGTACCTCGGTGATAAATTGATGCACAACATCTTTTAGAGAGGCCACAATCTGAGCAAATGTTTTGTTTCCGTGCGCATTGATTCATTTCGTGGTGTGAAACGACATAAATAGGAATGATGAGTCCAATTATTCTGGCTTGATTCCACGAGTTGAAGGTATTTAAAATGTGTTCAACAGTTTTACATAATGAAGTAATACCTGCTCAAACTCCATTTTGGATATCTGCAAACACATTCGGTTGGAATTAATCATTTGTTCATTTGGATGAATATGAAAATAACCAAGAATCGAGACTGTTTTACGTCCATATCTGTAAAGAATTCAGGGATTTAAGCATTTATTCACAAGAATTTTCAACAGAAAAAGCTCTTTGTTTCCATTAGGCCACCACTACATTTGCTTACTGACTAGCATCATAGTTCGCAATAGTTACGTAAAATAAATGCTAACTGCACGTTTTTTTGCTTTTAACCGAGTATCGAGACTGTTTTACGTCCATATCTATCAAGAATTCAGGGCTTTAAGCATTTATTCACGAGAATTTTCAACAGAAAAGCTTTTTGTTTAGATAAGGCCGCCGCTACATTTGCTTACTGACTAGCATCATAGTTCGTAATATTTACGTAAAATAAACGCTAACTGCATGTTTTTTTTTTTTTTACTTCTAACCAAGAATCGAGACTGCTTTACGTCCATATCTATAAAGAATTCAGGGATTTAAGCTTTTATTCACAAGAATTTTCGACGGAAAAAGCTTTGTTTACAGAAGGCCGCCGCTACATTTGCTTACTGACTAGCATCATAATTCGCAATATTTATGTAAAATAAATGCTAACTGCACTTTTTTTTTTTTTTTGGCTTTTAACCAAGAATCGAGACTGTTTTATGTATGTCCATCTATAAAGAATTCAGGGATTTAAGCATTTATTCACAAGGCGGCCGCTAGCTAAATTTATGAACAAACTAGCATCATACTTCGACATATTTACGTAAAAAAAATGCTAACTGCACGTTTTTTTTGCTTTTAACCAAGAATTGAGACTGTTTTACGTCCATATCTATAAAGAATTCAGGGATTTAAGCATTTATTCACAAGAATTTTCAACTGAAAAAGCTCTTTGTTTACATAAGGCCGCTGCTACATTTGCTTACTGACTAACATCATAGTTCACAATAGTAACGTGAAATAAATACTAACCGCACGTTTTTTTGCTTTTAACAGAGTATCGAGACTTTTTTATGTCCATATCTATAAAGAATTCAGGGATTTAAGCATTTATTCACGAGAATTTTCAACGAAAAAAGTTCTTTGTTTACATAAGGCCGCCGCTACATTTGCTTACTGATTAGCATCATAGTTCGCAATATTTACGTAAAATAAATGCTAACTGCACGTTTTTTTGCTTTTAACCAAGAATCAAGACTGTTTTACATCCATATCTATAAAGAATTCAGGGATTTAAGCATTTTTTCACAAGAATTTTAAACGAAAAAAGCTCTTTGTTTACATAAGGCCGCCGCTACATTTGCTTACTGATTAGCATCATAGTTCGCAATATTTACGTAAAATAAATGCTAACTGCACGTTTTTTTGCTTTTAACCAAGAATCAAGACTGTTTTACATCCATATCTATAAAGAATTCAGGGATTTAAGCATTTTTTCACAAGAATTTTAAACGAAAAAAGCTCTTTGTTTACATAAGGCCGCCACTACATTTGCTTACTGACTAGCTTCATAGTTCGCAATATTTACGTAAAATAAATGCTACCTGCACGATTTTTTTTTTTTTCTTTTAATCAAGAATCGAGACCATTTTACGTCCATATCTATATAGAATTCAGGGATTTAAGCATTTATTCACAAGAATTTTCAATGGAAAAAGGTCTTTGTTTACATAAGGCTACCGCTACATTTGCTTACTGACTAGCATCATAGTTCGCAATATTTAAGTAAAATAAATGCTACCTGCACGTTTTTTCTTTGCTTTTAACCAAGAATCAAGCCTGTTTGACGTCTATTTCTATAAATAATTTAGGGATTTAAGCATTTATTCACAAGAATTTTCAACGGAAAAAGCTCTGTGTTTGTATAAGGCCGCCGCTACATTTGCTTACTGACTAGCATCATAGTTCGCAATATTTACGTAAAATAAACGCCAACTGCACGTTTTTTTGCTTTCAACCAAGAATCGAGACTGTTTTGCGTCCATATCTATAAAGAATTCAGGGATTTAAGCATTTATTCACAAGGATTTTCAACGGATAAAGCTCTTTGTCTGTGATTGCACTCGGTCAGCTTTGACGGCCACAGCAACAATGCAGACCTCCTATTAATCGGCGCCTCGTCCCGTGTCCCATCAATACACTCTGAAGTCTATGGGTCACGATTGTCAATGTTTTAGTCATTTTTCAGAGTTTTTTTTGTGGTGTTAGTCGTATTTAAACAAGTTGACAGAGGCTAGCTAGATAGAAATACTGTATATTGTACTTAGCACAGGCAGATGTTGTGCAATTGGGAAATAGAGCTTACAAGAGGGCTGGGCCCCAAATAGAATTAGCATCAGAACAGAAGGCTTGGCAAAGGTGTACATGTGTTTGGAATTGACTGATCAAACTGAAACCTAAAAACATGATTTGAAGCTCTGAAATATACATGAGAATGAATTATTTATGCTGTACCACAGCTTCAATCAAGGAAATGAGATGAGCAAAGCCCTAATCATTACAGCCATGGTTCACATCAAAGCCTCCGAATGTGTGGGTGGAAGTGTGTCCCAGTAACTTCACACTTTGTAATTGACCTGGAGATTTGCGTAAAGTATGGCAGGACTGTGTGACAATAGAGGTTAGAGGATGTCTTATGATTGTGTACAGGTAATTTGTTGCGTAACTGGATACACAACGTTGTATCTGAACAAAACGAAATGGCGCCGGGTTTATGAAAAGTTAGACGTGGCTAGTGGTGCAATGATTAATCGACTAAATCGAGTAATTCATTTAGAAAAGTGCTTCAAATTCAATTTCGCTGCTTCGATTAATCGGTTAATTAGATTTAATTGCATTGGTTTGTTTTGAAAGTTGTACAGTCTTTAGTTTTATTCATTTTGGGAGGATCCACTGCCCTCTGGTGGCAACTGTGAATATGACATAACTTGTCGGACTGAAGAGCAGCTGCTCCCTGTTAAGGACAACATAAGGCTTAGGTAAGTTTTTGTTTGAGCGAATATGTTTATTGATGCATTCGTGATTAAGTTTATAGAAGAATACTTAGCAGTTTTTGGCGGAAATGTGTTGTGAAAAAAAATGTTTGTTTTTTTTTTTGGTTTTTTTTTTGCATTTTATAGCATTTAAGCTAGCGGACTTTTGCTTTGCAAGTTATGTAAATTTAGTAGCTCAAAATAACCTATCAGTTTGACTAATTAGTCATTTAAACTCCAAATGTTTTGTGGTTAATGTTTTATTGTCAAAATGTGTGTCTTTTGTGTAAATAATGAAAATGTGGAAAAATTACGTAATTAAAATATTTTTTGTACTTAGATCCTCATTTTTATTTATTTTTTATTTTTTTTATGCAGTGTACCGCTTATGCTCTGCAATTTTAATTTATTATTATGGGCATTTACTGCTCTTGTGAAATGAAAGTGCAATTCTATAGTTTGAAGAAACACTAAGGTATTTTATTATGTATTTGCATTTAATGCTCTTTTGAAAGTGCAATCAATGGATGTTCAGGTCAAAATGAATGTCATCACAAGTATAAACGTCTTTGTGTAAATCTCATAAAATGATTCTGCCAAGCATTTAATGTTTGTTATCCGATTACTCGATTAATCAAACTAATCAATCGATAGATTAATCGATAATTTATATAATCCATAGCTGCAGCCCTAGACGTGGCCCTGGGTGTGGGTCTAGTCCAGTCAAATTTTGTGGCTGTTTCAAGGATTTTGTGATTCAACGGAATCTTACAAGCAGGTATGAACGATGTCTGATCGGATAAAGAAAAACAAAAAATCTGAATTGTACTGATCAGGCAGCATGAAGAAAATCAGAAACATTTCACATTTAGACCAAAAAAATGAACAAAAAGATGCATTTTAAACCCCTCTCGCACTCAATTAACTTGCGTAATTCGATTAGAAAAAAGCTTCGAATCGAAGTTTGGTGCTTCGAGGATTCGTTTAATGGTTTGTTGTGTAATTGTTTGCACTTAGTTCCATTCATTTGGGTGGGTACACTTCCCTCTAGAGGCAACAGTGAATATGATAGAACTCATCTAACATGAATCCAGCTGCTCCATGTTAAGAACAACATAAGGTTGTGAATTTTTTTTTTTTAGCTAAAATGATAGTTTATGCATTCATAATTTAGTTCAGAGGTGTATCTGGCAGTTTTTTTTTGGGGGGGGGGTATGTGTTTGAATGATTTGTAAAGAGCATTGTAAAAATGGGGGTGGAAAAGTTAGCATTTTATAGCATTTAAGCTAGCGGACTTTTGCTATGCAATTTAGTTCTTTTGTTGTACTTTGATCCTCATTTATTAGTGTTTTAAATACTGTTTGTGAAATAAAAGTGCAATTCAGAATAGTTTGAAAAAACACTCACAGAATTTTATTTTGAATTCGCATTGAATGCTCTTTTGAAAGCGCAATCTTAGCAAGTCTTTGTTTTACATATCCTAAAATTTATCCTGCACGCGTTAAATGTTTCCTATCCGATTACTGGATTATTTGAACTAACTGAATAATCGATTGCTTAAATTTTTGCAAGCTGCAGCCCTTGCTTTATGATATGATTTTGAAGCACACGCTGGAGCTGTAGGTAACTTACAAACTGTAAAAAACTGAGCCAAAAAAAAAAAATCATATATTAACTCTTAAAATAATTATTACAAATCCAACTACTACTAGATGCAGTACAAAATATATCATCCCACAGTCTTGATCAAACTATACTAAAATATACAATACTGGGGTTTTCCTGGCGTTAGCTAGAGATAAGGTTGCCCAAGAGGAAAGATTTAGGCCTTCCCTCATTATCTTCATCTGAGGGGAATAAGCAGATAAATGGATTTTATGATGCGACTTGCCGGAACTGAGAACTGTCTCTGTTTGATAGCATCTTTCAAAATCGACAACCCTCCCGAATCAGACACCTCTCAGCTTATCAAATCGTTTTAATAAACGTGCATGTTTTCTCATGAAGATGTGCTCATGAATCCACGTCGCCGATATGAGCGCGAATGTCTGAAAACACAAAGAAAGATTATAACATGCTGGTTGCAAAGGTTGTGACAATATATCAAAAACCTTGTAGCCAAAAAGGCTATGGATATGCTCCCACCAAGAATGTGTACACTGTATCCATTCATCCATCCATATTCCGCTTAACTCATTTGCTCCCAAAAACGTATAGATATGTTCTATTTTTAATTGTTTCAGTGTCCCAAAAATGTATTTATATGTCTTTTTACGTTTTTCTTTTTTTTTTCTTTTTTTTGACAAGAGGCATCTCTACGGTCTGTTGCACCTAAACTGCAATGCACAATGCTCAAAACTAATTTTAAAGCAATAAAACTGGCCACTGGAGGGCAGTAGCGCATTTTGTAAGAACTCATCTCGGGCCAAGAAAGGAAGTGAAGAAAAATATTCAGGAAACGGAAGTTGGAGGGATCTTGTGAAGACGCGTGAGAATTTGAAAAAATGTGGAGAGCGATAAAAAAAAAAAGGGCAAACGACACTGGAGGAGTGTTTTGAAAAGAAAACGAAACCATCGTCAAAGAAGGATTCAAAAAAATCTATCTTGATGAGACAGACAGTTATGGCCACGACAGCGCCAGGTTCCACACGCGTTCTGCGGCACTCACGTTGCGTTACCCCTAAGCCCGAGGTTGAAACCAACAGTGAAGATGATGAAAAAAGTGAGACCAATCTTGATCCGGCTCATCAGATTACTGGGAGCCACCTCATTCAACCGGGAGCAGCCGAGAGCCTTCCCCGGTGTTATGTGCGCATATAGTTCAACAGTTCAATAGTTTAGTTATGTGTAAATTAGGGCTGTCAAACGATTAAAAATTTTAATCGAGTTAATCACAGCTTAAAAATTAATTAATCGTAATTAATAGCAATTCAAACCATCTCTAAAATATGCCATATTTTTCTGTAAATTATTGTTGGAATGGAAAGATAAGACGGATATATCCATTAAACATACTGTACATAAGTACTGTATTTGTTTATTATAACAATAAATCCACAAGATGGCATTAACATTATTAACATTCTTTCTGTGAAAGGGATCCACGGATCGAAAGACTTGTAATTCTTAAAGGATAAATGTGAGTTTGTATATTGTGACTAAATATTGCCATCTAGTGTATTTGTTGAGCTTTCAGTAAATGATACTGTAGCGAGTTAACTGTTCTGCCCAAATGCATGATGGGAAGTGGTGCAACAATGACTGTGTGTGGTGGCTGCAAATGCTATATCTTCTCTGCGTTGGGTAAAATACAGGATGTTAAGAATAAGATCAATTCCTATCAGACTTCCCCACGTCGCTTCCCACAATATCTATAGTTGTTGTGTGAGAGATGTCAAAGGTTTGCCAATTAAAAGCACGGGCCCAATGAATGCTTGTATCTACTCCACTCACTTTACGCTGCCTCTTAGCACTGCATATAAGTAAAACGATGCCATTGTCGGCTGTTTGCAGCACTGCGTGAGTGGGTCTTTCCGCGCATGTGTTAATCGCGTTAAATATTTTAACGTGATTAATCAAAAAAATTAATTACCGCCCGTTAACGCAATAAATTTGACAGCCCTAGTGTATATAAACTGTTACTTTGCGATCAAAAGCTCTATTTGTCTTCTTGTTTATGTTATTTTGTAGAACGAAAACAATATTCAGATGTTTGGGATGTCACAAAAGCGAAAAATAGCTGTGTTAAAGGAAGCAAGGTAGCAATTGATCTTTTTCTTAACAGCTTATGTTATTTCCCAACGCAAAGAAGATACAGTGGGGAGAACAAGTATTTCATGCACTATCACCCCTATTGATACACTATCAACCCTATCAAATACTTGTTCTCCCCACTGTATATCAATTGGTAGCACTACGCACAGTCATGGTTCCACTTCCCATCATGCCTTTGGGCATGGCTACAGTATCATTTACTGAAAGCTCAACAAATACACTAAATGGCAATATTTAGTCACAATATACAAAGTCACTAGTCTTTCTATCCGTGGATCCCTCTCACAGAAGAATGTTAATAATGTAAATGCCATCTTGAGGATTTATTGTCATAATAAACAAATACAGTACTTATGTACTGTATGTTGAATGTATATATTCGTCCGAGTTTTATTCATTTTTTTCTTAATGCATTGCCAAAATGTATATGATCGGGAAAAATTATCGGAAATGATTGGAATTGAATCAGGAGCAAAAAAAAAAAGCAATCGGATCGGGAAATATCGGGATCGGCAGATACTCAAACTAAAACGATCGGATCGGGAGCAAAAAAACATGATCGGAACAACCCTAGTTATATGTTTTGTTTAAGTCTTCCCAAGGATTTGTATTTGAACTTGACAGCAAGGTCTCGAACAGGCTGTTTGATCCGCATCAGAGTTTGCTGGTTTGTATTATCATTAGCCCAAAAGGTGCGCACCACAAACTTTTTGGGTTTGGTCCAGACCAAACAGGGCAGGTGTGAATACGCCCTTGGAGCAATCGCCACTGAATTGCCCCTAAATCCTAAATTCAAGCGACCATGGCTCTCCACGATTGTGTCCAGAGTCAATTTCAGCACTTTTTCTTTGCCATATTCTCTGAAGTATTTCGATTACCTTAAAGGCCACAAGCTGGCTCCCACGATATTTATCAATCAAGCAGGTCAGCTCCAACAGAAAAAGCAATGTGGCACAGCAAAGAGCACTTAGCTTGGATAAAGAGGCGGCTGGTGCCACGGATCACTGCACCGCTAAGCCAGGCACGATGCACCAGGAGAGGGGAGGAATTCTGGAGTCTGCGTGCGACTTGGTGGAAGGCTTTGGGGAGAAACACAGGCCTGGTCAAAATGTCATCAGTGTGCCAGCTTATAGCAGCTTGAAAGGCTTTCGAGTTGTGATATTTATCCCGTGGGCTTTGGTAGTGAGGTGGATTGGGAGAGAAAATATCTATAATTTCATGGTGTCTTCAGGGGAAATCTGATTTCACTTGGCTGACAGTCTGAGAAATAGGAAGTGCTCCCTGCAACCCCTTCCTGGAGAGAGCGATCACGGGCCAGAGTTCTCGTGTATGTCAAATTTATGGACGTTTAGAAGAAATAGCAGCTTTTTTTTTCTTGTGCGTTTAGCTCTCGAGTGTGGCACTTAGGAATTAGCTGCTCTGAATGACTGGATTGGATTTGATTACCCCCTGGGCTGCACACACTGCATGTATTATATCCTTTAAGAATACGTGTTCGAGACTTAAATAAGGTCAGCGACGGTTTAATCTTAGCGACTTCTCCAACCCGTCCCGCTGTGCCTTCAGTCATTTCTTCTCGGGGAATTACTGGCAACATCCTCGCCATGAATTTTTAACAAGGAAATCGTATCCCTTTAATTCAATACAGCCCCCTAAAATTCAATATGCTGTTTAAACAATTTGATTTTTTTTTTCCTGTCCGTCTCTGTTTTTATTTAATGTGATTTCTCACACGGTCGACGAAGGGGGCTGGAACAACAGAGGGCAAGGAACGGATGTTCTCGTGGAGTCACGCGGCTTCGGTCTGACGAAGGCTGTTTTCACACTAGCTCATTATAATTGAACTCAAGTTGAAAGTTTAGGTCTTGATGTTCAGGTGTGAAACAACTTAAGTGGGAAAATGTTATCGGAGCTACTGTATATCTTCAAAGTGTGGATATTGCGACTAGTAGGTGTGGGAACCTCTGGGTACCTCACAATACGAGACGACACCTTTAAATGCCCACAAATGACTGGCTGTGAATGCTCTGGTATCTTTCTCAGTCCCAAAACACTTAGCGCGTGTGACTCACAGAGGCAGGTAGTAACACGTGACATGTACTCAGTTATATTTTCTTGAGTGACTTTTTGAGAAAAATGTACTTCTAAGAGTAGTTTTACCAAGTCATACTTTTATCTGTGAAGAAAAAAACCTGAAAAAAATGTTCCTCTTTATTCTACATATTAGATTTTTTTTTGCCAGTGATGCCAAGAGTAGCTCTACCAATTTTACCAATGAGACATCGCAACAATAATCACATGACTCCATTATACCAATCAAATGCAAGATTGCCGTTCTATGATCATGCCAGCCTGTTCAATCACGTGGCGTCTATACAGCACCGTAAAAAATTAAGAATGTGATCGAGCGCTGCCCTCAACATGACACGAAAGCACAGATTTGAACCTCTGTCCCAGTTTGTATTTGGCACCGATTGGCCACGGAAAACCGGAGATATGATCCTATTAATTTCAAAATAGTACCCTAATTTTCGGACTATAAGCCGCTACTTTTTTCCCTCATTTTGAATCCTGCGGCTTATAGTCCAGTACGGCTTATTTGATGATTTATTTGGGTTAATAGGTAAAACTTTATTTGACAGCGGCATCATAAGACTGTCATAAGAACATCATAATTATGACATGACACTATCATGGGCATTACTGAATGCTTATGACAGATGTCAATATGTGTCATGTGGCATATTATGTCACTAACTCCATTTATGTCCAGCTCAGATCTTTTACGTCCTTTCTGTCATGTACGAGACGGAGGACCCAGTTGCGTATCGCAGACACAGGATTTTATTGATGTTGACAGGCAAGGGAAAACTATCAGGTCAAGCGATAATGGCAAGTTGACATGCAGACCTATGTTTAATCGCTGACGACCTGACACTGGATGTTGTCTGCTCGAGGCTTATATAGTGTTCTCAGTTATTCTTTATGACATAATAAAGGACTTTGTGATGCATGAGTGTGAAGCGACATAATAAAGGGCTTTGTGATGCATGAGTGTGAAGCAATATGATGAAACATTACTAGATGAAATATTACACATGCAAGAAGATGAAACATTAATGGCAGAAACATTAATACGTGAACATTACTAGCTGAAATATTACACATGCAAGAAGATGAAACATTAATGGCAGAAACATTAATACGTGAGACTTTCAAAAGTGAGATAATTTGCTGGATGACACTAACCGACATCTATTATAAGCATTCAATAATGCTTATGACAGTGTCATGTAATAATTATTACAGTATTATGGCACCACTATCCAAGAAAATGTTACCAAATACAATAGCTAGCAATTAATGAAACAACTGGAACAGTAACTGAAGAAATAATTACCACAGAACATGAATTTTGATTGTTATTTACATCTGTAGTGCTGCAATGCATACTAGGAGGAATGTTGGATGACAACAGTGTTGACAGCAGGTGGCAGCAGAGGTTGACTGTCTCCCCCAAGGCAGCAGTGATGGCCAAATGAAGATTTTTGAAACAATAAGGCTTTGCAGCCAATTGGTTCAAAGCTTCATGGTGGTTAATTTGGTTTCATGACAGTCTTATAATGCCTTTGTCAAATGAAGTGTTACCAGTTAATATCTTTTGGTGTAAATATCCCATAATACAATGAGGACAACTGCGGCTTATAGTCCAGTGCAGCTTATCTATGAACAAATGTCATTTTCATGTCAAATTTGGTGGCTGGTGGCTTATAGTCAGGTGCGCCTTATAGTCCAGAAATTACGGTAACTATGAAGGAACTATAGTATTCACTAGGCCTGTCGCGATAACACATTTTAGTTTGCGATAAATTCTCTCATAAATTTTGCGATATGCGATATTATTGCGCCCTCCCAAAATTTTCTTTTAACCAATTTACAATAACACAGTAAGAATACAGTATACACCCATTTAAACGCAATAAACATTTACTCTTAAATTCAAAAATACTTAAGAAATCCCAACTAAAACCAATAGAGCATGCCTCTTTTAAGTAAAAGACAACAATATCAATACAGGACAGAAACACAGAATAAACAAAATGTGTTTTTCAAAGAAAGATAAAATTGCACTTCAATAACTTAAGCGTTTAGGCACAGAGGTATAAAGTTGTAGTAACACAAACAATTGCACTTCAACAACAAGTAGCAGTAACAAAAATTTGGCTTCACTAAGGCTAGGTTCATACTGCGTCGTTGGGCAACACGGACTTTCAACTCCCTCCACTGATTTTCTATGGGGTTGAGATCTGGAGACTGGCTAGGCCACTCCAGGACCTTGAAATGCTTCTTACGAAGCCATTCCTTTGTTGGCCTGGCTGTGTGTTTGGGATCATTGTCATGCTGAAAGACCCAGCCACGTCTCATCTTTAATGCCCTTGCTGAAGGAAGGAGATTTTCACTCAAAATCTCTTGATACATGGCCCTATTCATTCTTTCCTTTACACAGATCAGTCGTCCTGGTCCCTTTGCAGAAAAACAGCCCCAAAGCATGATGTTTCCACCCCCATGCTTCACAGTGGGTATGGTGTTCTTCGGATGCAATTCAGTATTCTTTCGCCTCCAAACACGAGAACCTGTCTTTCTACCAAAAAGTTCTATTTTGGTTTCATCTGACCATAACATATTCTCCCAGTCCTCTTGCGGATCATCCAAATGCTCTCTAGTGAACTGCAGACAGGCCTGGACGTGTACTTTCTTCAGCAGGGGGACACGTCTGGCAGTGCAGGATTTGAGTAACTGGCGGCGCATTGTGTTACTGATAGTAGCCTTTGATACTGTGGTCCCAGCTCTCTGTAGGTCATTCACTAGGTACCCTCGTGTGGTTCTGTGAATTTTGCTCACCGTTCTTGTTATCATTTTGACGCCACGGGGTGAGATCTTGCATGGAGCCCCAGATCTAGTGAGATTATCAGTGGTCTTGTATGTCTTCCATTTTCTAATAATTGCTCCCGCAGTTGGTTTCTTTACACCAAGCGTTTTTACCTATTGCAGATTCAGTCTTCCCAGCCTGGTGCAGGTCTACAATTTTGTCTCTGGTGTCCTTCGACAGCTCTTTGGTCTTGGCCATAGTGGAGTTTTGAGTGTGCCTGACTGAGCTTGTGGACAGGTGTCTTCCATACTGATAATGAGTTAAAAAAGGTGCCATTAATAGGTAACGAGTGGAGCCTCGTTAGACCTCGTTAGAAGAAGTTAGACCTCTTTGACAACCAGAAATCTTGCTTGTATGTAGGTGACCAAATACCTATTTTCCACTCTAATTTGGAAATAAATTCTTTAAAAATCAAACAATGTGATTTTCTGTTTTTTTTCCCCACATACTGTTTCTCATGGTTGAGGTTTACCCATATTGACAATTACAGGCCTCTCTAATCTTTTCAAGTAGGAGAACATGCACAATTGCTGGTTGACTAAATACTTATTTGCCCTACTGTATTTCGAGCATGTCGTCGGATGTAGAAACAAATGGCGAGTCGAATTGTACGTCGGATGTCGAAAAGATCGTGTGTCGAAGCGATTGTATATCGAGGTACCACTGTATTCTTCATTCTACATACATTATGAGGCAATATAAAATATATTAACTGTATATAAAATAGTAACGCGCGGACACTAAGGAAACTAACTTAAATCAAGATTACTGGTTTGGAAAAATGAACGAGTCAGATGATCATTATTGAAAGAGTAATCAGTCGAGATGCCGATCGATCGGGTCCGATCACGTCATTTTCAAAGTATCGGAATCGGCAAAAAAATATCAGACATGCCTTTTTATAATATATATATATATATTTTAATTAAATCGTTTTCTAATTGTATTTAACGTTACAGACATAATATGTTTCACTCATCCAGAGTCTTTAGCAGAGGTTGCACTAGACATTTTCGTTGTCTGTCATTTTGACTGACAGGGTCATAAAAATCCGGTCATAATCTATTTTTACCCGTCACTTAAATTTTAAAATGATAATGATGACATATTCAATAGTATTTAGTTTTCATTCATTTTTAATTAATATTGTAACGCTTGTTTGGCGGCGAAAAATTAGACACGGAAGTCGTGGTATTTTTCTCCCTCTTTTTACTCTGCTTACCGCCAACAACACCAACAAAACAAACACTCCACCCCCAAAGAAAAAGACGAAACTATATAGACCCCAATCACCAACGTCACACATTGATCTTAATTGTGGTTGTCAGCCCAAAATCTTCTAAATATATATTAAATGCATCTTACCAGATATAAAATGACAACTACATAGTCTGTGGTGATCGTTTGGTGCCCAGATTTCTTGTCAAATTACAGCAGTCCATCTCGCTCTCCTCTTCGGGTCTCTCAGAATACGGAAGAACTTCAAGTCTCTCCGTCTATCTTCTCTGTTACTGCAACCTACCGCCACACACGCCTTCACCATTTTGATTATTAATGTTAACGAGCAGAAAAACACGCCGTAATAGGAGGCATGTACGTAGCGGTAATGTGTAAACACGACGAGCTGACGGACAATATGGCGGCTCCAGTCGGGGGGCGGAGTTGTGACGTCATGTGATTGGGGTCGATACACAGGCGGCAATCTAGTCCACCAATTGGATGACGCGCTGGCACACCGGGTGCACCAATAAGAACTTTGCGTTGATGTGTCAATCACGGTGCCGCCGCCAGACCCCGGTGACGCTACAATATTCTGACAGAATAGCCAACGACGTCATGCATTAAGAGAGACAATAGCTAATTGATATGCTCACTCGCCACCCTGTGGTCTGGGGTGTGAATTGCAACCTGTCAAAATGACGGACGGACTTCAGTTTTTTCCGTCACCATTTTAAAAAACCGGTCAACGACGGAAAATATTCGGTTAACGCGATCCCTTGTCTTTAGTTTAGGCTTAAGGTAGGGTTATCAAATTTATCCCGATAACGGCAGTAATTTTTTTTTTTTTTTTATGTATCACTTTAAATATTTAACACAATTAATGCATGCGCTGCACGACCCCCTCACGCATTGTCGCGCTCAATCTGTAATGGCGCCTTTATACCTATATAGAGAGATAAAAGGCAGCGTATAATGAGTAGAGTGAATTTTGGAAGCCTTTGGAGCCTTTTTTTAATTGGCTAAAGCCTTACAATCCCTCTCCCTACGATTAGAAATATCGTGGGAAGCAATGTGGGGAAGCAAGGTAGCAATTGATCTTTTTCTTAACACCTTATGTTATTTCCCAACGCAGAGAAGATATATCAGTTGGTAGCACTACGCACAGTCATGATTCCACTTCCCATCATGCATTTGGACATGGCTATAGTATCATTTACTGAAAGCTCAACAAATCCCTAGATGGCAATATTTAGTCACAATATACAAAGTCACAAGTCTTTCTATCCATGGATCCCTCTCACAGAAAGAATGTTAATAATGTAAATGCGATCTTGAGGATTTATTGTCATAATAAACAAATACAGTACTTATGTACTGTATGTTGAATGTATACTATATTCGTCCGAGTTTTATTAATTTTTTTCTTAATGCATTGGGAATGATTGGAATTGAATCGGGAGCAAAAGAAAAGCAATTGGATCGGGAAATATCGGGATCGGCAGATACTCAAACTAAAACGATCGGGAGCAAAAAAAAAAAACATGATCGGAACAACCCTAGTAATCAGATTACAATGACAACACTGTGCCACCCAATCATAAAGATATGACATTAAGTAGTACGCTCAGTTACCATAGTTACTATTTTAATTAGTTGCATCAAGACTGCTATACAAGGAAATGCTGTAAAAAGAAAAAAAAATGAACAGCGTTTTGCCGCAATGATAACATAGACAGCAGATGCGATGCAAGCTGAGAATATGAAGAGATTTATAAGGCACATTGACTGGCTGGAGGAACTCATATTTCAAGTGAAAAAGAAAACACGCCGCTCCCCCTCCCCAAAAAGTGAACGTTAACCTTTTTGTGTAGGCTCTACTGAAACTGCCAAAAGACACCCAAAAAGAAGCAAGTCACAAAGAAAACATTCATCTTCAGAAGGTCAGCAAATGTTGCCGATGTTTTCATGCTTATTTCGCTGCCGTTTCTTTTCGTACAATCTGTCATCCAAACAAGCAGACAGGAGGAAGTTCACCTGAAACCTCGAAAGGATTTCTGATACCATTTGTGTCACATTCAAACAAGCGGGAGATAGGAGGAGATTCAAAGGGCTGTAAAGGCTTTTTGGAGAGACAGTTACTCATGACAACGGCAGCCTATGTGGCCTATTTTATAAGACACTTTGAGCCCTGTGTTGTTCCCATCCAAGTGAGTGAAATGGTGTTTTATTGAATTGCTTGGTTGCAGAGTCTATTGCACAAAGCAAGTTTTTGTATCCCGAAGCCATCTAACTCACTATGAGATGTTAGGAGACCAAGGTCAAGTGACAAAAGAGATAAAGAGAAAAACGATGTAAGGCATTACTCAGGGGAGTGAGGGAGGAAGGGAGAAATGCTTTAAAACAAGAAAAAAGATCATAAGTTTAAAAAAAAAAAAAGATTTTAGCATTTCCAATAAAGTTGGATTTTATACAAATAGGTTAGCGTTGATAGCGTTGAGGAGTACGGTAATCAATTTGTTGAATTTGTGTGATGTCTATTAGTTGATTAGTCTTGTCACTCACCTTACGATTCAAATTATGCTCTAATTTTTTAAAAGCAACACTAGTTTTTTTGCTCCCGATCCGATCGTTTTAGTTTAAGTATCTGCCGATCCCGATATTTCCCGATTTTTTTTTGCTCCCGATTCAATTCCAATCATTCCCGATCACATACATTTTGGCAATGCATTAAGAAAAAAATGAATACAACTCGGACGAATATATACATTCAACATACAGTACATAAGTACTGTATTTGTTTGTTATGACAATAAATCCTCAAGATGGCATTTACATTATTAGCATTCTTTCTGTGAGAGGGATCCACGGATGAAAGGTGGAAAAGCGCTATATAAGTATAACACCATTTACCATTTACCATAGAAAGACTTGTAATTCTTAAGGGATAAATGTGACTTTGTATATTGTGACTAAATATTGCCATCTAGTGTATTTGTTGAGCTTTCAGTAAATGATACTGTAGCCATTTAACTGTTCTGCCCAAATGCATGATGGGAAGTGCAACCATGACTGTGCATAGTGGTACCAATTGGTATATCTTCTCTGCGTTGGGAAATAACATAGGGTATTAAGAAAAAGATCAATTACTACCTTTCTTCCCCACGTTGCTTCTCACGATATTTCTAATCGTCGGGAGAGGGATTGTAAGGCTTTAGCCAATTAAAAAAAGACTCCAAAGGCTGCCAAAATTCACTCTACTCATTTTACGCTGCCTTTTAGCTCTATATAAAGGTAAAACGGCGCCATTACAGATTGAACGCGACAATGCGTGAGTGGGTCGTGCAGCGCATGCGTTGTGTTAAATATTTTAACGTGATACATTTTTTAAAAAAATTAATTACCGCCATTAACGGGATAAATTTGATAACCCTACCTTAAGCCTAAACTAAAGATTCTGGATGAGTGTAACATATTATGTCTGTAACGTTAAATACAATTAGAAAACGATTTAATTAATATATATATATATATATATATATATATATACACAGTATATTAAAAAAAGGCATGTCCGATATTTTTTTGCCGACCCGATACTTTGAAAATGACGTGATCGGACCCGATCGATCGGCATCTTTTCAACCTTTATAAAATATTTTTATCACATTTGTGACCAGTGCTTAATTTGTAAATCATAAGGTGCTGGAACGCAATGTACATATGACAGCGCAGGGATTATGAGGCGGACAAAGGTCCTGGAACATACGCAGAAAATGGTGCTGAAAACAGCAAATGCCCACATGCCATGCTGTGGGACGTACAATCCTCAATTTCATTCAGATAATATCCATGGTATAAATGTTAGGACAACAATTTACAATTATTTAGGCTATACTCTGCACAGCACAGGCAATTGCCCACATAACAACAGGTGGGACTTACAGTGCACAGTCAGCAATTAGTTTCTCAACAGGCCTAACTTGTAAAACATTAAAAAAAAAAAAAAAATCTGAGATTACAATAAATAACACAAGCCCATTCTTTTGCGGGTTTCAAATGGGGGGGGGGGGGGGGGGTCAAAAAGGAGAGTTGAGTTGCGCTGGCTGATTGTTTAGTTAATAAAAGTCTCCATGCATCAGCCATCCGATGCATCTCTGTGTTTTATTGACTACACCACCTTCCCGAAGGAAGAACCGGACGTTGGAGCGACGACGAACGACCCACGGAAATCGCTGGTCCACATATTATTATTATCTTGGTAACACTTTACAATAAGGTTCCCTTAATTAACATTAGTTAATGCATTTTTAGACAATAACTAATGTTAAAGTAACATTACAATAATTAATATAATTGCTTATCTAACATTTATTAATATATTAGTTAACATGACTTAATGCATTAGCTAATGCATTCGTTAATGCATTAGTTAATGCATAACCAGACAGTAACTAATGGTTTGGTGAAATTAAAATATATGTATATAAGCCTATATAGGGTTAGGGTGTAGGGTTTGTTAACTTAGCATTTATAATTTCTTATTTAAGGGACACATGTGCGACACTTTACAATAAGTCTACAAGCGACGTCAACAATGGAGAGCTATTAGTTAATTTTTTGATTGAAAATTTTACAAATTTTTTTAAACGAAAACATTAAGAGGGATTTTAATATAAAATTAGTATAACTTGTACTAACATTTATCTTTTAAGAACTACAAGTCTTTCTTTTGGATCCCTTTAATAGAAAGAATGTTAATAATGTAAATGCCATCTTGTGGATTTATTGTTATAATAAACAAATACAGTGCTTATGTACAGTATGTTGAATGTTTATGTCCGTCTTGTGTCTTATCTTTCCATTCCAACAATAATTTACAGAAAAATATGGCATATTTTAGAAATGGTTTGAATTGTGATTAATTAAGATTAATTAATTTTTAAGCTGTGATTAACTTGATTAAAAAATTTTAATCATTTGACAGCCCTAATATACACACACACACACATTATATATATATATATATATATATATATATTTTTTTTTTTTTTTTTAAACAAGACAATTATATTCACATTTTTAAAATGTAATCTATTTACTTATTTTTAATTATTATTATTGCCTTTTTACTTATTTTTTTTGTTTAACTTTGACTTAAAAATATATATATGATATACCATATATATACAGTATATACAGTATATACAGCATATGTATATGGCGAAAAACACAGACAAGTCTGAAAAAGCAGTTTCTGCTCTTATTATCCAAAATCTCTGTCATTTTTAGCTTAGAATTATTAGTCAAGGTCTAATATTTCATTTTAAAAAAAAGAAACAACTTTAGAAAATTAGTCACTTGCATATTTTAAACTTTTAAACAAATTATGTCACAATGAAGAAAATTGGTGTCTGTAAATAAGTCACGGATCTCTACCTCAAAACTGTCGCTTAACTGTATTTTTTTTTTTTTTTAGTACTGTAGCATTTTCCCCCATATGTTAGATGATAAATGATCGATCCAAACAAAGAAAACTTAAAAAAAAAAAAAAAAAAAACGTTTAAAAGGGTAAATACATGAAAAAGAAAATCTCGACCACTCCTTGATGTCTGCGATTTCTGCATCGCGAAGCTTGTTATATTGCCATGTTTCACCCATAAAATCCCCCCCAAAATCCAGCTGTGGCCATTCACAGCTGTGACTTGACACTCGGAGATACATGCTACATGGAGTTTTTGGATCGAAAAGAGGTAATTTTTTTTTTTTTTTTTTTAATGGCCTCCTGTTCAACTTATTACCATGTCGGCCCGAATATAAGATGGTGTTTTTTGCATTGAAATAAGATTGTAAAAGAGGGGGGTTCGTCTTATATTCGTGGTCTAGACATTATACCCATTCACGCCGCTAGCGTGAAGCGATGTTCTGTTATGACAGATCTCAGCTACTCTCTCCATTCACCACGCTAGATGGCGCCAGATATCATTGAAGCGATGTTCTGTCATGACAGATCTCAGCTACTCTCAAGTTTAACCAGTTTGCATTATTTTATTGCAATGTTTTTCCTTATTCAGATTTGTTTTAAGACTACAGTTACAGTTAGACTTCTTTTTGATGGTTAATGCAGTTTTATCACAATAGATTGGTTTATTTATATTTCAAAAACCAGAAGCCATTCATTTACGAATGTGATTGCACTTTAGTTTACATATTTAAATGTTCAGATATTAAGATTTGAATGAGGCAAAATAATATGCTTTTTCTCTCAAATATATTGTTATAATCATTTGTTTCAGATGTACTGTAATTATTTTCTGTACAAAAATTTAATTTAGTGTTCAAAAAGTATTTTTTCCAAACTTGACTCTTTGAAAAGAGTGGGTCGTTTTGTAATCAGGGTGGTCTTCTATTCGGGCCAATACGGTATTTGATTTCTAAATACAAAAATCCATAGAATTACAATAATGATTTCTCTGAAACGAAAATTTTCCAACATAAAATAAGATTAAACACAGAATAAAATGTTTAATTTGACCCACTTTAGAATAAAAAGCTAGCTCAAAAATGTTAATAATAATCTGCTATTTTTTCACTTTGTAACCCCACCTTGCAAAACCTGACGCGCCGCGACGGTGGTCTTTGTCAAAGAGCGATATTTACTCAGGGCAAATCTGTATTCTGATCTCATATCTGGTTATCTCACGTGTTTGAGTGCCAGCAAATTGTTGCTCTCTAACTGGTGCTGTTGCTCTCCAAGTCTGCTGTCCATTTATTTCACCAACTTTTCTCCCTTGCAGCTGAGCCCAGAGGGGCACTGACCTCATCTAAACCCAAACTCTGTGACCACTGTGCTTCCTGTGTGTCGGAGAGGAGATGAGAGCGCCAGACACCACTGTTATTAAACCTCTGGCTATAAAAGCTTGGGGGGGGGGCAGAGACGAGTGGGCATGACCAAACCGACTGTCTTTTGTCATATCCTACATTACACCCGCTAATTGGATCCCATAGGTCTCTCTTATCCGCAAAAAAAAAAAAAAAAAAACAAGTCGGCACACATATAACTCACATGCCGACCAATGAACTGCGATAATTGTATTGAAGTATGGTTATGTGTTCCACAGGAATAATTGCGAAAAATTCTTCAGTACAAGGGGTTTGAATGTTGAATGTTAAATAGGGCAAAACTAATGAGTTTATCCCTAGCAGACGTCCAATCCGTTTGAACTAGGAGGGTGGCAGCGAATGAACGAATGTTCATTCGCTGCCACCCTCCTAGTTCAAACGGATTGGACGTCTATGACTGTCCGTGGCAGCAAACGTCAGGCAACGAGTTCATTTCGAAGCACTTCACGTCATTTTCTGTCGATTTTTTGGTCAGTTCCTTTTTTATATTGGGGGACTTACAGGTCACTTCCTGTTGATTTTGAGGATAATTACCAGTCAGTTGATTTTAGGTTACTGAAAATCAGTGGTTCTTAATAGGGTTGTTCCGATCATGTTTTTTTGCTTCCGATCCAATCGTTTTAGTTTGAGTATCTGCCGATCCCGATATTTCCCGATCCGATTGCTTTTTTTTTTTTTTTGCTCCCGATTCAATTCCAATCATTCCCGATAGTTTTTCCTGATCATATACATTTTGGCAATGCATTAAAAAATAAATAAATAAAACTCGGACGAATATATACATTCAACATACAGTACATAAGTACTGTATTTGTTTATTATGACAATAAATCGTCAAGATGGCATTTACATTATTAACATTCTTTCTGTGAGAGGGATCCACGGATAGAAAGACTTGTAATTCTTAAAAGATAAATGTCACTGTGTATATTGTGACTAAATATTGCCATCTAGAGTATTTGTTGAGCTTTCAGTAAATGATACTGCAGCCATTTAACTGTTCTGCCCAAATGCATGATGGGAAGTGCAACCATGACTGTGCGTAGGGGCACCAATTGATATATCTTCTCTACGTTGGGAAAGAAAATAAGGTGTTAAGAAAATGATCAACTACTACCCTTCTTCCTCACATTACCTCACATATTTTAAACTTTTAATCAAATTATGTCACAATGAAAGAAATGGCGTCTGTAAAAAAGTCACAGATATTTACCTCATAACAATTGCTTGATTGCATTTTTTTTTGTTACTGTCGCATCATCTCCGATATGTTAGATGATAAATAATCGATCCAAATGAAGAAAAATTGGGGGGAAAAAAACGTTTAAAAAAGGTAAATATATGAAAATGAGCATCTCGACCACTCCTTGATGTCTGCGATTTCTGCGTCGCGACACTTGTTATATTACCATTTTTAACCCATAAAATCCCAAAATAATCCAGCTGTGTCCTTTCACAGCTGTGTCTTGACACTCAGTGATACATGCTACATGGAGTTTTTTGATCAAAATAAGGTAAGTACGCGACAATATCTCATTAAAGTCATGGCGTCTGTAATTCTGCTCTTGCGTGCTCTCACATCCAGATAGGGTTTTGCTGTTTAAAAAACATTTTTTTCCCCCTCCTGTTCAAAATTTTTCTTCCCCCAGAAAATTAAGATTTCCAATGATGTATCACACATGTATATGGGACAATTTTCAAAGTTGGCCAAATTGGGGGTCTCAGAGCGGAACTTCAAATCACCTGAGTGTTTTCCGCCATATTTAAGCTAGCAAGCTAATAATTTAATAAATTCTCGTTCAAAATACTTCTCATTTTCACACCATGTTTTATAAACAGTTCAAAATTTGAGACCGTGCTGCCCATTGGTGTAGTGCACAGGTGTCAAACAGATTCCAGAAAGGGCCAAGTGGGTGCAGGTTTGCTTTCCAACCAATAAAGAGGACACCTTTTCACCAATCAGATCTTTTACATGTGTAATCAGTTAAACTTTGTCAGGTGCTGCTTGTTTCAGTAGGAAGTTCATTGCTTAAACTCTCTGCACGGTATCGGTTGGAACAAAATCCAGTACCCACTTGGCCCTTTCTGGAATCGGTTTGACACCTGCGGTGTAGTGTATTCCCTCATCCCAAGTGAGAGTCAACCTTCCACTGAGCAAACCAGTTCCTACTCCCATCAGATCGAAGATGTAGTGGACCAACATACACATGGACACTGGTGTTTCAACATAGGTCAAAATTCAATTTAATAAAGTCACAAAAGAAAACAAATAAAACAAAACATCTTGGGCCCAACATAACAAAAGGCTTCAACCAAACTAACCTGACCTCCAGACAGATCTGTGTGGCCGTTTAAATCAGAGCGGACTCCACCAACGACCACCTGAAGGAGGTATGACAAATTAACCAAACATTGTCAAATTCATAAAACAACAGATGGAAAATATACATATATTCAAACAATAACTAATGTGCATTTAAACAAACAGTGAAAACTTTACTCCCAACAATCATAACTGAATCAACTTAAATAACCCCCCTTCAGAATGGTAGGTGCCAGATTTTACACAGCTGTGGTCGTTACCTCAAATTGGCCAATAAAATCTAATAAGCATTCAGACAAATATTAACTAAAGTGTGCACCCATTAGAAAATACATGTCCAAAACAATATCAGATGAATAATTAACTAAATCTTGAAACACTAAATTGTGGTGGTAGTGGTAGCCACCACAGGGGACTAGCAGTTAAAAGAAATTTAAGCCTGCAAATTGGGAGCAAACCAGTACGTAACCTGGTCTAAAAAGCCACTTTGCCTAGATTTAATCAGCGTAGGAAAATAGGGCTCTGCGGTACTTTACCTTCGCCGGACCCCTTAGACCAGACATGTCCAAAGTCCGGCCCGTGGGCCAAATGCAGCCCGTTATCAGAATTCTTCCGGCCCCCAGCCTCTGTCATAAAATCAATAATGTCTTGCCTGCACACAGACTTAATAAATTGGTCAGCAGTACTGCTACAAGCATATGAAGTAGCTTACACACTAAATGCTGCTCCTCAAATACCCACTAAAAGGGAGCAGCACTCTAGGCAACATTACCACATGTGACCCTTTACTCCCAATTTTCTAAAATGGCAACAATCAACAACAACAAAAAAGTTGACTGCAACGGCTGGCGCTTGAAGGATAGGTGGAAACTGGAGTATTTCATCACTAAAATACGCAACGACTGTGTCTGCCTCATTTGCAAAGAGACAGTCGCTGTTTTTAAAGAGTTCAATATGAGGCGATATTACCAAACAAAACACGCGACATGTACGACAAGATTACAGGGTAGATACGAAGCGAGAAATTGAAGCAACTTGAAGCTAGTTTAATTTCACAGCAGCAGTATTTCGCAAGAGCCCGAGAGTCGAAAGAGAACGCCACAAAGGCTAGTTGCAAAATTGTTGAAATTATTGATTAAAAAAAAAAAGTAGTGCTGCAACGATTAATCGATTAACTCGAGTATTCGATTAGAAAAAAATATTCGAACTAAATTTTGTTGCTTCGAGTATTTGTTTAAATGAAGTGGCATTGTAATGATTGATTTTAAAAGTGTTTGCATTTCATTTTACTGATGAGGGTGGATACAATGCCCTCTGGTCTGCCTGTTTTCACATGGCTGAATCCCACTGCTCCCTGTTAAGACCAACATAAGCTAAGTTTTGGTTTGAGCGAATGTTTTTTTAATGCATTCTTAATTTAGTTTGTAGATATATTTAGCCGTTTTTTGTGGGAATATGTGTCTGAACCACTTGTGAAGAGCATTGTAAAAAAAAAAAAAAAAAAAACTTTAGCATTTTATAGCATTTAAGCAAGCAGACTTTTTCTATCCAAGTTAGCCAATTGTTCTTCTGTTGTACACAGACCCTCATTTTAAAAAAAAAATTATATCGTTTGAGGCTCAGCTCAGGTGTTTTAATTTTTCATGTTCCTTATCCGATTACTCGATTATTCGAACAAACTAGTCCATCGATTAATCGACTAGTAAAATATTTGATAGCTGCAGCCCTATAATAAAGCAAATGTGACACACAGAACGGCTTGCTAAGATTTGCTTAAATATATTATTCTACGTAAAGGACGTCAGCCAAGGTCGGCCAACCACATTTTTACCACACCAAATCTGGCCCCCTTTGCAAAAAGTTTGGACACCCCTGCCTTAGACTTACTCACCGAACCCACCGAACCCAGGTTAAGAACCACTGCTGAAAAGGAAGTGAATCAATATGTATTATGTAATCTTGAAGTTGTTGACTACAGCAGTCAGGTTCTGATAATTAGGTCGATCTCATTACGGCTACTGATCATCCTCATCACGTTAATATTAAACTTTTGTTCCGCGCCATGTAAATATAGCATGCTATTATGCAAGCAAATCACTTCAAGGAAATAAATAATGAGAAAACAACAAGTATTGTCATCACTATTATCATGTATTAACCATCACTTGTGTCAAACTAAACAAAGCGAAGAAAATAGCACCGTATTAAATGTACCGTATTAAAACTACTGTATTTTTCGGATTATAAATATCACCTGAGTATAAGTCGCATCATTTAAAAAATGCGCAATTAAGAGGAAAAAAAACATATGGTGGAAAACATAGACAGTTTCTGCTTTGCACCCCTCTTTAAAATAAATTGCTGTTTTTTAAGCCAAAATAACTGTTGTGTTTGATAGAGCAATATGTCTATATGCTGCCATAGCAGTTTCATGACGCATTATGCCCCCGGACTATTTTTAATTTGTCCGTTTTACCCTGGAGACCCCCGTTTACAGACACTGCGCAACCGCTTTTGTTTCAACCCAGCCATGAAAAGAAGGTAAGTAATTATATTTTTCATTCGAAATGTCTATCATTTTTAGCTCAAAATCATTAATTGATGTCTAATATTTAGTAAAAAAAAAAAAAAAAAAAAAAACGACGAAAAATTATTCATTCGCATATTTAAAACTTTTAACCCTTTATTGCCAAATGTATCACATTTGATACACCTATATTACATGATTTTGAGACTAATTCAGAATTGTGACATTTTGTTTTTGAAAAAAAAATAAATAAAAAAATGATGGATGCAAGTCAACGCATGCATCTGCAGGTTCCATGAGAAAAAAAATTCAGGATTTTTGCAATTAAACATATTCATTTTGACTTTACTTCTTACAAATTTGAAAAAAAAGGTTTCATTAGGACCTTATTTTTCAAATTTTGGGATTCTCTGATAATTGCTTCATGTTGCAGTTATTTAAGGGTTAAACAAATTACGTCACAAGAAAACAGTCTCTGTAAATAGGTCACGGATATTTACCTCAAAACTATCGCATAATTGCATGTTTTTGTTACTGTAGCATTTTCCCCGACAATGTAGATGATAAATAATCAATCCAAACAAAGAAAAAAAAAAGTTTAAAGGGTAAATATTTGGAAAACCTCAACCACTCCTTGTTGTTTGTGAATTCTGCATCACAACCCGTGTTTCACCCATAAAACCCCCACTACGCTGTGGCCATTCACAGCTGTGTCTTGACACTTGGTAATACATGCTACACTGAGTTTTTGAATCAAAACAAGGTAAGTACCTGATAATATCTCATTAAAATCAGCGTGTCTTTAATTATGCTCTCTCATGCTCACACCTCGAGTTACCGGAAAGCCACAAAAAGACGTACATTGCAGTCGAATGCTAGCGCGAGAATTATGGACACAGCAGGCTAACTGACTAGCATGCTGTCCATTATCTTTTCAACCCTTGTTGCCATTTGGATTGCTTTTTATGGGATGATATCGATATATTAGATACATTAAATGCTTAAATCAATTAAAGGCTAAATACAATAAATACATACAATAGTGTTATGTATTCACATTTGTATTTGGAGCCTTTTATTTTCAGTATCTTGAATTCACGTTTTTTTTTTTTTTTGTTATCATAATTGAAAAAAATATTTTAAAGCCCACTGCAAAAATTCAAATATAACGGTATTGGAATTTAACCCCTAAAATTCCAATAGAAATGTTTTTCTTTGCACAGATTAAAATCAAGCCAAATCAAAAATTGTATGCAGTAAAGTTATCATTAACTATACAACTAACTCTCTTTAGCCATGTTTATTTACAAAAACAAAAAACACAGGGCTAAATTAAATTACATTTACTCACACACTAATTTCCTTTATTATTGTATAACCCACATGTCTTAGCGCATGCATATTGATCAAAGACTTGAGTAGACAAAGGGGGATCATCATGAAGTGTTCGTTATTTATTATGTACCAGGATGGGTGTCCAAAATTTTTTTTAAATGAAACATAAATTTCAAAGGTCTCAAAAATGTCTATTATTCACTCACCTGATTTGACCTACTTATAAGGTGTCAAAAAATGCCCTCCTGTGATTTGAAGCTTTCCAATGATGTATCACACATGCATATAGGACAATTGGGAAATTTGGCCAAATTGGGGTTCTCAGAGCAGAACTTCAAGTCACTTGAGTGTTTTTCGCCATCTATAAGGCGCACGGGAATTTAAGTTACATTTTTGGGGTGAAATTGATATGAAATTGTTCCTCTACTTGTGGCCATCTAGTAGCTTTTTGCCCACCATTAGCTTATTTTTTTGTTTTGTTTTCTTCATTTCAGTAAGAGTGTCACACCTGGGTGAGGGTTGTCACGTCTTGGTATATTGTCTCTTCCTGCTTTATTTTGAAGCCTCACCCTCCTGTTTCCACCACTCACACTTCCTGCTGTCTCACCTGTCTCTGATTATGATTACCTATTGTTCCCACCTGGGCCCCATTCCTCATGTGCTTAAATTGCTTGTCACTCCCTAGTCTTGTATCAAAGTGTCTTCGTTGCCACCAAAGCCAGTCTACAGCCAAAGATATTCTAAGTTGTTCATAGTATTTTGCCATAGCTCTTTGTTATTTTGTGCCTCATGCTTAGCCCTTTGTTGTAGTTGCAGTGCAATGCTCCAGTGCATTTTGCCTGGCTCTCTTGTTTCTCGTTTGTATTATTTTTGTTTCATAGCCCGTTATTTCCTCAGTTTGTACCTACCTCTGACATAGGCGGAGTTTGACGTTTGGGGCAGGGGGGGCACAACATGTTGATGACCCCGAAACGCAGGGTCAGCAATGAAATTAACTTACAAGAATATTTATAATAAGTCGAAAATGAGCGTTTTTTTGTTTCCCATTATTCTTGAGGGGAATTCTAAATCAGGCTGCTGGCAGGACAGCTATACTTTCACCAAGATCATCATCCATTGAACATGATACGCCCGCCGTTGTCATGCCAATGTAGTTACCTCAGTCAAAAATTGTATCCCCTGGGCAGAGCCATATGGAGGTAGATTTGTCTCTTCATTATTCGATCACCAAAAAAAAAAAAAAAAAAGCTTCACTCAAAACAAAAAGTTGCCTCAATCAAAAAAAATTTTTTTTTCAATAAAAAAAGTCACTTCACTCAAAAAAAAAAAAAAAAGTGTTTAAATGCAAAAATAAATTTGAAACCCAAAAAAATGCATTTGAAAGCTACTTTTTTTTTTTTTTTTTTTTGTGAAGCAACTTTTTTGAACTAATGTTGTTTTGTGTTTGGGACACATTTTGGCTAGGACATTTGTGTCTTTATTATTGAATCAAAAATTAAGTTGCCTCATAAAAAAAATATATATTTTCAAAAGAAAAATCACTTCAATCAATTAAAAAAAAAAATCAATCATAAAAAAAGTTTTTGAATGCGAAAAAATATTTGAGGCTCAAAAATCTGGATTTGAACACCTAATTTTCCAATAAAAAAGTTTAGCAGATTTTAGCCATCCTTTTTATGTTTTATGTTTATTATTGGTAGGACATTAATGTCTAAATCATTCAATCCCCCAAAAAGATGCTTCAATCAAAAAATAAAAATGTTTTTTAAATCAAAGAAAAAAACATTTGAAAAATAAAATTGCCCTCTCCTATTTTTTATTTTTTATTTTTGTTGAAAATAATATGCAAAGCAAATGACCGTCTAAGGTGCTAGTCACATGATCTGTTCAAAAAAATTATTTTGACCCATTATAAGAATATTTTTTTGTTCATTGCATTAATTTTTGTTGTTTGTTTTCTTGCCTTACAACTTTCTATATTTTATATATACAGTGGTACCTCTACATACGATCACTTCGACACACGATCTTTTCGACATCCGACGTAAAATTTGAGCCGCCATTTGTTTCTACATCCGACGAGTTGCTCGAAATACGACGACATGACAGCACTGCAAACGAACGCACGGTGGATTTTCTTGTGTGAGAAATCAACACAGTTTTCAAAAAAAGTTGATACAGTTGGAGAAACAAGGAAAAAAGTGATGCTTACCTTTGAAATGAAGATGCAAGTTATAGAAAAATATGAGCTTGGTGTGCGCGTCCCTGAACTGGCTCAACAATACAGCTCCATGGTCCTCTTCCGACCACCGTTCGCCACTATTTATAAGTTAAGGTGACAATTATTATTGTGGTAACATTGCCAAGGAAATCGCCAGCTTCGTCACGTTTTTATCATTTATTTAAGAACTTATCCAACACAAAACGCCCATTGTCTTAAGCAGTTGACCGCTCTCAAGAAAACGAAAGTATTATCTCTACCGCACCGACCTATCTCACCGTGACGTCAGCTTCGCGGTGCGTTCAGGGACAGTAAAAAGTGTCCGCCATATTAGAATCCAATTCGTTACATTATTTACAGGAATAATTATTAATTATTCTTCTTCTTATTATATTATTCTGACTTATTTATTTATAACTTATTTGTTTTTCTATGTTTAATTGCCATTTGTAACAGTGCCAGCAGTATTTATTAAGAATTTAGTGTATGTTTTTAGGCTTTGGAACGAATTAATGGAATTATAATGTATTCCTATGGGAACATCCTGCTCGACATACGACCATTTCGACTTACAAACAAGGTCCTGGAACGAATTAAATTCGTATGTAGAGGTACCACTGTATAAAGAAAGTCAATTACATGCAATGACACTTTTCGGCCACCAAGGGGGGCCTGCCCCCTCCCCTTAAACTCCACTTATGACCTCTGACCATTTATGTTATTAAACGACCGAATTTGCATCTGAGTCCGCTACATCTTGTCTAAGTGTGACAAGGAGTATCCTCTGCCAGTCCCTTACAAGTTTCTCGCTAACTCCAAACTTTCTTTCTGCTGCTTGTAGACATGTGCCGATTACCGGTTTCAAGGTATACCGTGGTATGAAAACGTCATGGTTTCAAAACCACAAAAATTTGCCGGACCAACGGTATTAGCTATTTTTTATAATCCAAAAATGTCGGGAGAAATCCCTTGCTTGCACCTGCAAGGCTCAACCCTCCCCCACCGGTTGTTGCTCAGTGTCAGTGAGTTAGCTGTGCTACAAGATGGCTGGAGGAGATGAAACTCCTGAACCTTTTCCCCCCATTGAAGAGAACGAAATCGCTGGTATGGGAATACTTCGACTATAGAAAAGTTTCAGATAGCCGCGGCTTAGAGGAGGAGGGCCAATCGACATGTAAAACATGTTTGTGGAGGGTGGCTGCCGAGCAGGCAATACCTTGAATTTGATTTCGCATTTATACAAAATTATAGGTTGCTAAACATGATCATGATTGTTTCCCACCAGCCATGAAAGTTAACTCCAGTGTGTTTAGTGTATCTAGTGGTGGTAAAACTTGGTGTTTTTTCTCTCAGCTGTCTGTGTTGAGAAAGAAAGTGTGTAAACAAGATACAAGTCATACACATATGTTTTTTCTGGAAAATAATTATTTTTGTTCTGATGGTAATAATGATGAGTTGTGGGTTTACGCTCACCTATATGACTTTGATCTATTTTTTTATATTTCAGCCAGTATTTTTTTGGCAGACCTTTTAATTTTCATCTTAGTCTGAGTTTTGGACAATAATACTTGATAGTCTTATTCATATTTTAGTCATCTCAAAATGTGTTTGTCTTTGTCTAGCTTTTGTTGATGAAAAGTCGACTATTTTCATTAATTTTTTGGTCGACGTTTACTAAAAATGTATTCGTCAGTAAAATTTTAAAATGTAATTTCAAAAATAAAGGTTTCACACTCTCACACTCAGGGGAAAAACAACACATTATTTTCGGGTAATTATACCCATCTGCACACCATGAACTGTATTAAATGTAACGGGTACACGCAGGTCCGCGTGTGTTTAGCGGTGCGTGGAAAACCTTCCCTCCGATGCCTTCATCTTTGTGCGCTGGCAGCTGGGACGTCAGGTCGAGCTTATTGCCCAGCGGTTAGTGTTTCTGCCTGCCGCGTGGACGCGTCTTGCGGCGCGGTTTCGAGTCTTGACCTGAGCAAGGTGGGATCGGAACGCAGTCGGCGGGGCGCGGACACACCAATTACATACACAAAGTTGTTCGAGAGTTTAACAGGATGCTCGCCGTTAGCATTAACCCAATGCTAATTTGAACACGAATGCTATCCTAATGCTACGAGTTACATTTAGTGTGTGACGATTAATCAGCACAGACCTTAAAGGCTAAAGCAACATTGCATATTCCTTCTGGCTAAGACAAGAAAACAAATCTTATCGTGTGTGCAAGCCTGCATGGAGACGACACACAGTTGAGTTGGGGAGAGGGCGGGCGCAGTACGTCACATGATTGACACAGCCAGGCTCTGCTACGATGCAGGCTACCGACACATTAAAATGTAACACATTATGAACAGGTGACGGGAACTATTGCGCATTTTCGTAAGGTTTTCGTCTCTTAACAATGAAAACTGGCATTCATCTCGTTATATTTTAGTCTCCCAAAACATTTTTAGCTCGTTATCTTCTCGTCATCATCATGAAAAAAAGTGTTGACGAAATATTTTCGTTATCGTTGACGAAAATAACCATGAGTTCAACTTAACATTATACTTACTATATGTTCCAATTTGCTAATATGTTTTGAAAAATAACGATCATGTTCGACGTTTTTTTTTTGTTTGTTTTTACCAAGATATCTAAAAGTAACACAATTTGGAGGTGTAATTGCAATACCGTGATACGGTGATATTTTTGCTCAAGATTACCAAGAACCTGATACCGGCACATGCCTAGCTGCTTGATTACCATTGCATATTTCACTACTTGCAGCTTGTAATCTACAGAATATGATATTCTTTTCTGTGCCATTTTGTTCAGCCCTTCTCACTTGTTTTTACAAGTTACCGCCAATGTTGAAACACAGCCCTTGAGTGCCCTCTTGTGGTTTAGTGTGAAAATAACATGTGAAATCACATAGCATTGTGTTAATATTTCTCACATACAGTAAGTCGCTCCAGAATATAAGTCGATAATGGTATAGTGCTAATAAAAGTGGCCAATTAGCACGTTTTGAGGTTCACGGGGGAGCCCGGCGTACCTGGAGAAAAACCCACACTGGCACACAAAGTGTCTCGTATACTGTAGTTATGATTGCACGGCGTATATCTGAGTTGTGAAAAGAAATCACTTTTGAGGGACCATGAGTCAGGCGTTTTTAGAATTTGTGCTGTTTTCTTCATTCACTGCAACCGTCTTCGCTCCATCAATGTGACACCAAGATGGGGAAAGCAGAATCATTTAGGAATCTTCCAAATTATTCTCATTTTCTCCTCACTGTTGACTGAATCCCCCAGGTTTCATATGGCCAGCCCGGTCGGCTAAATCATCCCTTTTCTGACACCTCCTGCCATCAAGCGCATCTCGATGGCACCTTCACAGACTATAGATTAATTCACTTTCTCATACAACAATGTTTAATTACACAGCCTTCCGAGCAGCACAGTCACAGGTGGCGATTTATGTGTGTTTGTCTGCAGACATGAGGACTATATAACTGCTCGCTGTCAGATCCATCATCCCAAATAGACGGAAGTGACTTTAATTCCTCCCTCTGTTGGGATGTAATTACAGAGGTTTACTGAGATGGAGAAGACTTCTGACAGAAATAAATATGCAAACTACCATGCCTCGTCGGTTTTTCCACACCATTCCGAATTTTGCCCTTGTTGTTGCTATGTGTGCACTTTTCCCCTTTGCTAAAATGGTGTGTTCCTTAAATACATTTTTGGAACGAATTCAGGAAACATCACCACTTTGGGCCATTTAAACAGCCAATCTACTGTATATCCCAAAAGCACTTGTGGTTTAATTGATATGAATGCTCTTTAATGACCATTATACCCTCACGGAGGTCTATACAGACTCCCTTGCAGCCATTTTCTTTTGCTCAGCTAATGGGTGTAAATGTTGGAGCCGCTTAGTTGAGAGGCAGCTGTTTATATCTGAAAGGACACAAAGGGAGAAACCTGTCCACTCTAATTGGTTCGACCGAACAATTTGGATGGTGTGGAGGGGAAAACTGATTGTGAGCCAAGTCAGATGGAAAGGGTTGTGTAACACCTCTGACGAGGAGGTAATGTTTTTGGACGCGAGAGATTCTTTGTCCGTTTGTTTTTTAATGTTACTACTTGAAACTTTGTGGAGAGTTGGGCTAACAAAGAATCGATTCGATCTAGGGTGTGGATTTGAATACAGGAGCAGGTGGGGTTGCATGTTTTATGCTATATGCTTCTTAGAAGTCTATGGAAGCGTATTGCTTTCCCCCCATAAAAATGATAGTTATCTCGTTTTTACATGATACTATCATGTAGGTACGTGATAATTATCATGTTTTTACATGATAATTATGTAAACATGTGATGACTATCATTTAGGAATGTAATACTATCATGTAAAAATGTGATAACTATCAAGTAACTACAGGGTGACGATCATGTAAAAATGTGATACCTATCATGTAAAAATTCAACTATCATGTAAAAACATGTTAAAAGGTGATAATTATCATGTAAAAATGTGATAGCATCATGTTTAAAATGTGATCATAATGTAAAAACGTGATAACATCATGTTAAAAGGTGATAACTGTCACGAAAAAAGGTAATAACTATCATGTAAAAATGATCTTTATCGTGGGAAAAATGTGATAACATGTAAAAATGATGATGACGATGTAATAATTATTAGGTGAAACGTGATAATTATCTTGTAAAAACGTGATAATTATCATGTGAAATGTGATAACATAATGTTAAAAGGTGATAACTATCATATAAAAAACGTGATAATTATCATGTTAAAAATGTGATTATCATCATGTAATAATTATCAGGTAAAACATGATAATTATCTTGTAAATATGTGATAACTATCATGTAAAAAGGTGATAACCATCATGTAATAACGTGATCATTATCATGTAAAAAGGTTTATGTAAAAACGTGATACTATCATGTCATGTAAAAACGTGATACCTATCATGTTAAACACATGATGACTAACATGTATAAACGTGATAATTATGCAGTAAAAATGTAATAATTGTAAAACTGTAATAACTATCAGGTAAAAACAATTATCATGTAGATATGTGATAACATCAGGTAAAAAGGTGATAATTATCATGTAAAAACATGATAACATTATGTTAAAAGGTGATAACTATCATGTAAAAAGGTGATAACCAAGTTGTAAAAACTTTATCATGTGAAAAATGTGATAACATGTAAAAATGTGATGATCATCATGTAATAATTATTAGGTGAAACGTGATAATTATCTTGTCTAATTATCATGTTAAATGTGATAACATCATGTTAAAAGGTGATAACTATCATGTAAAAAACGTGATCACTATCATGTAATAACTATTAGTTATAACATGATATGTGATAACTATCATGTAAAAACATAAGTGTGTAAAAACGCGATAACATCATGTAAAAAGGTGATAACTATTACGTAAAAACGTGATCATTATCATGTAAAAAATGATACGTAAAAACGTGATACTATCATGTCATGTAAAAATGTGATCTAATCATGTAAAAACTTGATACCTATCATGTTAAACACGTGATGACTAACATGTAAAAACGTGATGATCATCGTGTGATAATTATTAGGTAAAAAGGTGATAACTATCATGTAAAAACGTGATGATTATCATGTAAAAACATGATCCTATTAATCGTGAACATTTTAATGTAAAAACGTGATCATGATCATCTAAAAACATGATATGCAAAAACATGATACGATCTTGTAAAAACATGATACTGGACTTGATGTCATTGAGTTTGTACTGTTGTATGTGTGACTAAATTGGGTGTCAAACTCGGTTTGGTTCGCGGAATACATTTATGGAAATTAGAATAAGTTAACTCACTGGCTACTGTTGACGGCGCTAGATGCCATTGGATGCCTTGTGCTGTCAACGACACTGAAACAACAAAGCATTCACAGTCAGTATTCCCAGTTTAAGTGAATTGGACATTTATCGCTGTCAATGGCAGGCGGTGTGTTCATTTTGTGTCACTTCCTTGTAATTTTAGGGTACTTACAGGTCACTTGCTGTATTTGTTTTTTTACTTGTTTCTCATTTATTTCAGCAGGGCCGAAAACCAGAAGTGGTTTTTGCCATGTGGCAAAATTTTTTGCCATGGAGCAAAAAAATTTTTGCCAAGTGGCAAAAATTTTTGGGTGTTTTTTGCATTGTGGCGTTTTTTGTTTTTTGCCATGTGGAATTTTTTTTTTTGCCATGTGGCAAAATGCATTTTGGTTTATGGGGGGGTATATGGCATTTTTGGGGTATATGGTCACTTGCTGTTTTTTTTTTTTTTTTTTTTAAATTATTTCCTGTTTATTTCAGCAGGGCCGAAAACCAAAAGTGTTTTTTGCCATGTGGCAAAATTTTTTGCCATGTGGCATTTTTTAGCCATGGGGCAATTTTTTTTTTGCCACGTGGCAAAAAAGTTTTGGTGTTTTTTGCCATGTGGCATTTTTTTTGCCATGTGGCAAAAAAAAAATTTTGCCATGTGGCAAAATGCATTTTGGTTTGTGGGGGGGTATATGGCATTTTTTGGGGTATATGGCTGTTTTGCAGGCCATACAAGTCCATGCCATTGATGGCACTGCATGTCCAGATTTTACTTTAATTTTAAATGGCAGAAAAACATGTGTGGCTGTGATTTTTGACCATACACTTTAAATTAGAAAAAATTTTGCCACATGGCAAATACCACTTTTGGTTCTCGCTGTCTCTCGTTTATTTTTTGGGATATTTGGGGCAGCTTCCTTTTCATTGTTCACTTCCTGCTGATTTTGGGGCATTTCCAAGTTACTCCCTGTTGTTTCTTCCTGTTTCTTTTGGGGCATTTTTGCATCACTGCCTTTTAAGTTCATGGTATTTATGGGTCACTTTCTGTAACTTTTGAAACATTTCCTCTTTTTTATTATGGGCATTTTCGGGCATTTTATTGTTCATTTGTCACATTCTGATGATTTTGGGGCATTTCCAGGTACTGCAAAACCCAGCAACGAATGCATTCCAGGAGGTGCTGGTTTAGTGCAATCTACCACTTCCCACTCAACACAAAGGCCTGTGCAATCATCCGGTCAAGTCTGAAATGATGGATGAATCCTGCATGTGGGTGCAAGTACATGCAAGTGCCAAAAACATAGATGACAAGAGAGTCATTACTTTGCAAGTGTCAGACAAATTAGAAAATCAAGTGAAAAGGAAGTCGCTGAAGTACCACCCACCATTGAAACCATCAAATAAAGTGCCAGTTCTTTAAATGCTTTCACCACCGTTTTAAATTTGCCAAAACCTAACATTGCAGTTGTTTTAACACAATTGCAAATAACCTACTGTGGGTGAGGGAATTTTCCCCAACAAAAAAAGTGAGCAAAACCTATGGAACATATTTAAAAAATATTTAGTATTTCCAAAAATTAACTCATCTCTACACTCCCCAAAGTTTCCAATTCTGTTTGCAAACACGCTTTGTGCTGTGGTCAGCTTGTTGAGACGACTGTTTATCTGCTTTAAAAGGTTTCGATCAATGTTGGGTTGCCTGGTAAATTATTAATTACTTCCCGTTCAAGTAAGGTCTTCACTTTTATTTTCTGGCCTTGGAAATTCCTTTTTCTTAAACCTATGAAAATGCTTGATCGAGTGATGAAAGTGGCATTGCACAAAGATATCTATAAATATGGAGAGGGCCAATAATCACAAGGTACCTTGAAAGGTGTTTTAAAAGGTGCAGTAGTGTTAAGATTGATTTTTGTGGGGTTATGAAGTATTTAAGTAATGGTGTGAGACGTCCTTGGAGTCAGTGTCTCATTTGCACTTCTTATGAAATCTGAGCTAAAAATCAGTTCGGCTTTATTTATTTATCTTCAAGAGTCTATCCATCTACCCATAGGCGGAGTTTGACTTTTGGGGCAGGAGGGGCACAACATGTTGATGACAACAAAACGCAGAGTCAGCAATAAAATTAACTGACAAGAATATTCATAATAATGAGCTCAAAATGAGCGTTTTTTGTTTCCAGTCATTCTTGAGGGGAATTCTAAATCAGGCTGCTTAGGACAGCTATACTTTTCGCCAAGATCGTCATCCATTGAATGTGGTACGCCCGCCTGTATTGTGCCAATGTAGTTACCCCAGTCAAAAATTGTATCCCTTGAATCAGATGGAGGTAAATTTGTGTCTTCATTATTCGACCCTCCCAAAAAAGTCACTTCAATCAAAAAAAAAAAAAAAAAAAAAGGTGTTTGAATGCAAAAATAAATTTGAAACTCAAAAAAATGCATTTGAAAGCTATTTTTTATTTTTATTTTTTTTTTTATTGAAGTCAATTTTTGGGGTTGAAGCAACTTTTTTGATTGAAGTAATATTGTTTTGCATTTGGGCCACATTTTGGCCAGGACATTTGTGTCTTTATTATTCAATCAAAAAATAAGTTGCTTCAAACAAAAAAATATATATTTTCAGAAGAAAAATCACTTCAATTAAAAAAAAAAAAAAAAAAAAAAAAGAAAAATTTCAATCATAGAAAAAAAGTTTTTGAATGCGAAAAAATATTTGAGACTCAAATATTTGCATTTGAACACTTAATTTTTCATTAAAAAAAGTTTTCTGTGATTTTAGCTATCCTTTTTGTGTGACCTTTGCGTCTACATCATTCAATCCCCAAAAAAGTTTCTTCAATCAAAAAAATATATATTTTCAAACAAAGAAAAAAAAATTTTTTTTAAATAAAATTGCCCTCCCCTAATTTTTTTTTTTTTTTTAATAATATGCAAAGCAAATGACAGTCTAAGGTGCTCGCCACATGATCTGTTCGAAAAATCATTTTGACTTTTAAAACATTTTAATTTTCATCATTTTATGAAAATATCTTTTTTGTTCATTTCAATAATTGTTGTTGTTTGTTTTATTGCTTTACAACTTTATATATATATTAGGGCTGTCAAAATTATTGTGTTAACGGGGGGTCATTATTTTTTTTAAATTAATCACTTTAAAATATTTGACGCATTTAACGCACATGCCCCGCTCAAACAGATTAAAATGACAGCACAGTGTCATGTCCATTTGTTACTTGTGGTTTTGGGTGTTTTGTCGCCCTCTGCTGGTGCTTGGGTGTGACTGATTTTATGGGTTTCACCACCATGAGCACTGTGTAATTATTGACATCAACAATGGTGAGCTACTAGTTTATTTTTTGCTTGAAAATTTGAGAAATTTTATTACACGAAAACATTAAGAGGGGTTTTAATATAAAATGTCTATACCTTGTACTAACATTTATCTTTTTAGAACTACAAGTCTTTCTATCCATGGATCGCTTAAACAGAATTTTAATAATGTTAATGCCATCTTGTTGATTTATTGTTATAATAAAGAAATACAGTACTTATGTACAGTATGTTCAATGTATATATCCGTCTTGTGTCTTCTTTCTATTCCAACAATAATTTACAGAAACATATAGCATATTTTATAGATGGTTTGAATTGTGATTAATTAAGATTAATTAATTTTTTAAGCTGTGATTAACTCGATGAAAATTTTTAATCGTTTGACAGCCCAAACATATATATATATATATATATATATATATATATATATATATATATATATATATATATATATATATATATGAAAGTCTATTACATGCAATGACACTTTTCGGCCACCAGGGCGGGCATGGACCCCCTTAAACTCAGCTCATGCATTTACCCCCTAAAAGCAAGGGTTTAATAAAATTGTAGTTAATATGGATGAAATAAGTGTGCGAAGGCTGAGAGTTGAGATGATAGAATTTCTTTTTCGAATGTTCTAATAATGAAATACTGGATTGAGGACAAAGGCTTCTGTGACTCTAATGAAATTACCACCTTGACTTTGTCTGAAGCTATCTGACAGTTATTAGTCTGCTGAGCCAAGTCTCTGGGGTTGCGTGGCACATAATCTGACAGTAGGCGCAGACATTCTCACTATCAACCTTAATGAAGTGAAACCCAACTGGTAAAGTGGTGTTACATACCGAGAATAACAGAAGATGATGGTAACTATGTGAGGACCGAATGAGTGCATACATTAGGGAACTCTTTCAAGAACATGCTTAAATTGACCCCGACTGAATTTCTGAGCTTTTGCTCTTATGATGCTGTTTTCTGCTAGGATTCATCAACAATTTGGAAATTATTGTTTATTAAAGAACAAGATACAAGCGGCTGAAATGAGTTTTCTCTGTAGGGTGTTAAGGTTCTCCCTTCAGCTAGGTTCATACCTCAGGTTTTAATGCACAAATCCAATTTTTTCGTGTTTTTCTGACTCAAGTGAGGCATTGACTTGACAATTTGAACGGGGCAAGTCGCATAATAGTGGACAATTTCAAATCCGATCTAGGTCACTTTCGTATGGGGTTAAAATCCGATCTGGGCCACATTTTTCAGGAATGTGGCTGCGGTCTGAACTGTCAAGTCTCCCAAATCGGAAATCATGCAGCAATTACAGTGGGGCAAATAAGTATTTAGTCAACCACTAATCCTGCAAGTTCTCCCACTTGAAAATATTAGAGAGGCCTGTAATTGTCAACATTGGTAAACCTCAACCATGAGACAGAATGTGGGGGAAAAAACCCCCAGAAAATCACATTGTCTGATTTTTAAAGAATTTATTTGCAAGTTATGGCGGAAAATAACTATTTGGTCAATACCAAAAGGTCATCTCAATACTTTGCTGTGTACCCTTTGTCGGCAAAAACGGAGGCCAAACATTTTCTGTAACTCTTCACAAGCTTTTCACACACTGTTGCTGGTATTTTGGCCCATTCCTCCATGCAGATCTCCTCTAGAGCAGTGATGTTTTGGCGCTGTCGTTGGGCAACACGGACTTTCAACTCCCTCCACAGATTCCCTTGACTGAGCGGTAGATGATGGATGGATGCTCACATAATATACAGCAGTATTAAAATTAAAAACCTCTTGTAGCAAGTATTAGTACTGTTTTTTTCATAGTTTGGCTGGGAGTGCGACTTATACTCAGGAGCAACTTATGTGTGAAATTATTAACACATTATGATATCATTTCACATGTTATTTTGGTGTTTTGGAGTGACACTTGATGGTTTGGTAAACTTGTTAGCATGTTCTTTATGCTATAGTTATCTGAATAACTCTTAATAACTATGGCCACGTTCGCGTTCTGCCTTTGGCAATGTGTGTTCAATTGTATTATTAACTTTTTTATATTGAAAAGCATGCGTTTAGTTTGTGGCGCTTTCACGCCTACGTGGGGGCGCACTCGCGCTTGCGTGAAGAAGAGCGCTCACACGCCAGAAGAAGACGGACAGCTAAGCAGCTCTGAGTGAGTGGGTGAGTTAGCGAGAGAAAAACACGGCTGCGAACCCACGTTCATTGTTTATGCTTGTAAAATATCTCTACAGAGGCAACGCCTATGTTTATCATCTTTTCTGTTGTTGGTTTGTGTTTTCCACCCACGATCGGACACTTAGAGCCAGTTGCGTGGTTGATTGAACGATGTGCTAATGCGAGCCAACGCATGCTAACTGTTTGTGTCTGTCATTGCCGTAAAAGCACCTAATTATCATTTATTTACGTTGATGCAAACCCGTTTTGGTATCGAGGACGAAGTACATTTAGCAAATTAAACGGACGTCCAGCATCGTCATCTGGGAGTTTAGCTCGCCGTATAGACCCCACTCACATGACGTCACAACCACGCCTCCGCGCCATATTGTCCATCAGCTCGTCCTGTTTACGCATTACCGCTACGTAAATTCCTCCTATTATGCCGTGTTTTTCTGCTCGTTAACATTAATAATCAAAATGGTGAAGGCGTGTGTGGCGGTTGGTTGCAGTAACAGAAGAGATAGACGGAGAGACTTGAAGTTCTACCGTATTCCCAGAGACCCGGAGAGGAGAGCGAGATGGACTGCTGCAATTCGACGAGAAAACTGGGCACCAAACGATCACCACAGATTATGTAGTACTCATTTTATATCTGGTAAGATGCATTTAATATATATTTTGAGGGTTTTGGGCTGACAACCACAATTAAGATCATTGCGAGGCTAATCGCCGACAACATACAGTTTCAAATTCAAGATGTTTATTTCTTCCGCCATTTTTATTCTTTGAATAATATTTAGCTGGTACCAAGCGAAAGAAGCTGGCCTCGTCTCCGGATCATCAGTTAAACAGGGGTGTCCAAACTTTTTGCAAAGGGGGCCAGATTTGGTGTGGTAAAAATGTGGGGGGGCTACCTTGGCTGATTTATGTACAACAATATATTTAAACAAATTTTAGCAAGCCCTTCTGTGTGTTACATTTGCTTTATTTTATTTATTTATTTTTTTTAATTCATAATTTCAACAATCTCGCCTTTGTGGCGTTCTCTTTCGACGCTCGGGCTCTTGCGAAATACTGCTGCTGTGAAATTAAACTAGCTTCAAGTTGCTATAATTTCTCGCTGCATATCTTCCCTGTAATGTTGTACATGTCAGCGTGTCTTTAATATCGCGTCACATCGAACTCTTTGAAAACAGCGACTGTGTCTTTGCAAATGAGGCAGACACAGTTGTTGCGTGTTTTATTGAAGAAATAGTCCAATATCCACCTATCCTTGAAGCGTCGGCCATCGCAGTCAACTTTTTTTTTTTTTTATTGATTGTCGCCATTTTAAAAAATTGGAAATAAAGGGTCACACGGGGTAATGTTACTTAGACTGCTGCTCTTAAAGTTTTTCAAAGTTTCGTGAGAATAGGCTGAGTTTCTGTGGACAAGATAGTTGTAGATATCAGGGTAGCTGATGTCAGGCAGAGACGGCAAAGACAGCGGATCGAAAAATATCGATTTAGGCATCAAATATGGATCTGGCGAATGGATAGACTGAAGCTTTTCCACATAACGCCTTTTATGCAACGCATCCAATGAGTTTACAGCGTCTGAAATCACCGGGGCTTCCATGAATTGCACTATAAATTGCACGACAAATTGAAACCATTGAGAATACGGATAAACAATGACTGACAATATGGCAGTCGGATACAGCGACACGTCTTTGTGTGACGTTGGTGAGTGGGGTCTATAGCCAGGACCGAGCCGTAGCGTCCTGGTGAGGACAGTATATCGCATTTCGTTGTTCATGCACTGTACACTGTACATTCATCAGCATGTTGTTCTATATTGTATTTTTTATATTAAATTGCCTTTCAAGATGACATATCTGTTCTATGTGTTGGATTATATCAAGTAAATTACCCCCAAAAATGCAATTTATACTCCCGTGCGACTTATATATGTTTTTATTCTCTTCGTTGGGCATTTTATGGCTGGTGCGACTTATACTCAGGTGCGACTTGTTGTCCGAAAAATACGGTAGTTGTAGTACAGTAGTGGTATCATTAAATATGTACGATACTGTGCTGCTTCTGTGTACACTGGATACTTTTAGGTTGCAGCATTTAACATTTGTGGCTGGTCAGTTTAATGTCAATTCAAAAATAAAGTGAGTGGTGGGAAGCTATTATCATTGTTGTATAATTTTTCACTAAATAGGCTACTAATGATTAAAAAATGTATCGTGTTATACAGAGGTTGCGCTAGACATTTTCGTTGTCTGTCATTTTGACTGACAGGGTCATAAAAATCCGGTCATAATCTATTTTTACCCGTCACTTAAATTTTTAAAATGATAATGATGACCAGATATAAAATGACTACTACATAGTCTGTGGTGATCGTTTGGTGCCCAGATTTCTTGTCGAATTACAGCAGTCCATCTCGCTCTCCTCTTCGGGTCTCTCAGAATACGGTAGAACTTCAAGTCTCTCCGTCTATCTTCTCTGTTACTGCAACCAACCGCCACACACGCCTTCACCATTTTGATTATTAATGTTAACGAGCAGAAAAACACGCCGTAATAGGAGGCATGTACGTAGCGGTAATGTGTAAACACGACGAGCTGACACACATTATGGCGGCTCCAGTCAGGGGGGCGGAGTTGTGACGTCATGTGATTGGGGTCTATACACAGGCGTCAATCTAGTCCACCAATTGGATGACGCGCTGGCACACCGGGTGCACCAATAAGAACCTCGCGTTGATGTGTCAATCACGGTGCCGCCGCCAGACCCCGGTGACGCGACAATATTCTGACAGAATAGCCATTGACGTCATGCATTAAGAGAGACAATAGCTAATTAATATGCTCACTCGCCACTCTGTGGTCTGGGATGTGAATTGCAACCTGTCAAAATGACGGACGGACTTCAGTTTTTTCCGTCACCGTTTTAAAAAAAACGGTCAACGATGAAAAATATTCGGTTAACGCGACCCCTGGTGTTGTAGAAAGATCCATACCGTGAAAGATTTTTTTCCCTCTACAGAACTGGTACTATCTACTGTCTCTGACTATTAAGCCTAACTAAATTCTGACATGATTTAACCATTACCAAAGCAACACCCATAAAGTAATCCCTAACGCTGATCAAATTCTAAACCTCACCAAAATCCCAACTGTTAAAACATTCGAACCTACCCAAAAGAATACAAGAATTCTTTGTGTGCCTGTAGTATCCCATTGCCTTGGGGACACTTCCAATTATTCACCACATTGCAACTTTAAGGATAAAGTGTATCTCAGTCTTAACTTTTCACAAAAAGCCTGTAGCCTACTTCTGCCTGCACCTTGGGTGCTCAGTGAAGCAGAGCGGAACGTTCAGTCTGGGTGGCAACTGACCCAGATGTGAATGAGTTGAGCTGAGCTGAAAGATATTTTGCAACTTTCAACTCATGGCTCCATCACCCTCACTCTTTCTCACTGGGACTTTTTTACATTTCACTGACATCTATGTGATAGCTATCTCTCGATCGATTGAGTTGTTCAAGCATGGATTTCTGTTCATCCATTTATTTGGGGGGAATATAAAAAGAAAGAGTTTCTTGAAATTCACGGTAGCTTTGCATTTAATGTTAAAGCTACCATCTATAATATTTTTGGGGCGGGTTCTATGGCATTTCTTTGGCGCTTTGTCCATCCAAAATCGTTTGACCCATCGACACTGTTCATGCACCGAAAAGGCCGGAATTTTTTTTTTTTTTTTAAGTGAAATTTGAAAACGCTACTTGTCCTACAATTTTTGTCCAAATTACATAATTTATACTTAGAAAATTCAGGGCGCTAAGGGGTACAAAAGTGTGATACTGTTTCAGCCAGGGTTATTTTTATAAATGTTCCTGGCTGGAATATTCAGTCAAAACGCAGCTTAACAGATAAGCGCTCAGGGCCAGCAAGCTCGACTCCCAGTATGGCTCCAAAGAATCTGAAACCTGGAGACTTGGACGAAATAAAATCCTCCATACAGAAGTTGGACTTGACTGGCTTGATTCAAAACCAGAATCAAGAAATCGTCAGAGAGCTCCAGTTACTTCGCGCTGAAAACGAGAAACTCAAGCAGGCGGTCGAGGAGAGAGATGTTCGCATCAAGAAGCTGGAAATTTGGGGCGACGATCTCGACCAGTGCGACGCGCATTTCTGGATTACTACTGACACCTAGCCCAGGGGACACAGTGGCGTAACTGGCAATTGCTAAGCTGAAAGAGTATGCAATAAACATGGAACCGCTGGACATCCGTCGCTGCCTTCTGCTCCCATCTGGGGGGAGAGGACCGGCGATGGTGTTCATGAAGCTGGCAGACCAATTGTTGCCGCTACTCACACCAACTGTGATAACACATAATCACTTTTGCCACACACATAGCCACAACAAAATGTTCCACAGCAAACAGATGCAAAAATGTCAGGGACATGACAAAGCCATAACCTTGTACGCCCTGAAATTAATTGAGCTGCTTGACTGGACGCTAAGTTACTAAACTCAGATTGTTGATTGTGTTATTGTAGTTTTGATGTATGTTCCATGCCTGAATGTGCGTTTTTAGTTGTATGGGGGACGGGAAACTGATAAGCATATGCTTCAGTTCGTCCGCCTTTGTCTTCTTCTTCGGTTCCCTCGAGCAAATCATATCACATTTTATAATTGTCAATGATTGTCAATGATACCGATGATGATGACAATAAATTCCATTCCATTCCATTCCAAAACGGATGCGGCGTCTACTTCTCCACTAGGTAAGACAGAAAAAGCGCGCACACACACAGATGGGATGCCTGTATGTACGAGCATGGGCTAAGCTACGATCCGATCTTGTAAGTTAATTTTATTGCTGACACTGTGTTTCGGGGTCATCAACATTTTTGCCAAGTCAAACTCTGCCTACGACCAGTATGAACTATATACAAACCATCACAGCAAAGCTACAGTACCATCACAATTTCTTTAGAAATTGCATTTTCTAGTTAATTGATTAGTTTTGCATTGTAAATTCATATTACACGATATATAATAACATCAGCCAACACACAAATGATGAGGGAAAGAACAGGCATGTATAATTGAGACATACTACTATGTAAATCTGTATTAATTTAGAATAATGAGCCGTTCTTGGTAAGGCGTGCTACTCACTCCGCATAATGACATACTACTCTACTATACAGTGCCTCCATCATGCTTCATTCATTCCACATGAAGTACAGCCAGTGTAGTGGAAGATGCTTCCAGGCTACATCACTGTGCATTCATAGCTGTTCTCAGCAGTTCACTAAATGAATCCTTGTCTGTGCGACTGAATAATTGCATGGCTGATAGTTATCCTGCTTATTTGTCCGACCGCCTTCAGCCATGCAGCCGTTGCCAAACCTCAGCATTCATTGCTGCTCTTTCCCTGCTCCGTCAGCCACCTCTTTCCTATCCGCGCTCCTTGCTCTGCTGCTCCAATCAACAACGTCTGTTAAAATTTTGCCTGTCTGCTACGGTTCTTTTCACCCAGCCGTGTATTTATCTACTCTCTCCTAATTTGCAGCCATCGATTCAGCCCTTAAGAAAGGCACATGTTGACGCAGGAAAATATTGCTCAGTATTTTTTGGTTATTCAACATCATGGCACACATCTTGTTGAATAATATTGCTGTTGTTGATGGTAGCTTGGTGACCCACTGACACCATTTGTACAAAAAACAAACAAACAAAAAAAACAGAATTCTCATGCGACGCAGGCTGTTTTTTTTTTTGTCTGACGCCCCAAAAATAACTTTTCGCAGGTTTTATGACCAAAAAAAAAAAAAAAAAGTGAAATTTCAAAACGCAACTTGTCCTAAATTTTTGGTCAAAATCTTATCATTTATACAGTACATCAAAAAAAATCAGGACTGGGAACAATAGTTATACAGTTTTTGATAAAAACGTATGGTTTGTCCAAAATTCGCCAAAAACCTACCCATTCATTTCTAATAGCCAAAATTTCCCATTCATTTTCGATGGCCCAATGCGCCATTCATTTCAAAAGCACATAAACCATTCCTTCTTGTTGATTTCCAAACCACGTGACCCAATATCAACAGAAAGTGGCCCCGAAAAACCCACAAATAGACAGGAAGTGACCTGATATCAATAGGAAGTGACCCCAAAATCACCAGGAAATGACCTGATATTATGGCTGCAGCTACCGATTATTTTAGTAGTCGATGAATCGATCAACTAGTTTAGTGCTTCAACGATTCATCGATTAATTCGAATAATTCAAAAGCTTCTAATCAAATTTTGCTACTTTGAATATTCATTTAATTAGAGCGGTGTTGTACTTGTTTGTTTTAAGTGTTTACATTTAGTTTTACTGATTTGGGTGAATACACTGCCCTTTAGTGGCAACAGTGAATCTGACATAAATCATTTAACATGGCTGAATCTGCTCCCTGTCAAGACTAACATAAGGTAAGTTTATTTTTCAGCTCATGTTTTTTTAAATGCATTCACAATTTATAGTGTTATTTAGGGCTGCAGCTATCGAATATTTTAGTAATCGACTGAAAATTCTGTCGATTAATCGAGTAATCGGATAAAACAAATATATTTTTAGGTGAAGAGCAATTATAAATATACATGAGAAAACCAGACATTTCATCTAATCTTGAACCATTTTCAGTCAATCAATGTCTTTATTTTCGATGTATATTGTTGAAAACAGCCAACAATTGCATCTCAGATGTAACTAGAATATAAAAAAAAAAAAAAAAGACTAATTCACTGCTTTCACTCAAAAAACCTTTAGATCTTATTTAAAAAAAAAAAATAAAAAAAAAAAAAAATATATATATATATATATATATATATATATATATATATATATATATATATATATATATATATATATATATATAAATGCCATTACGCTTGATAACACACATCACTTAAAAGTTAGGATTTTTTCCCACGTGTTTCAATTGAATTTCTATTTGTGTCAAGCCATTTTTAAGTTCTAGTTAAGTTTTAAGTTAGTCTAAAATGTAAATCTTGATAGGATTTTGAGTTTAGGGACCAGTGCTACTTGGTGTTTTATCCAGCAATGACTACTGAGCTAAAATTGATAGTTAGCCTTATTGAGTTTATATTTTACACCCTCATTACTCCACAACACTATGTTATGTTAAAGCCTGTATGTAAGACACGTTAGCCACGCATCGAAAGTGATCATAATTAATAGAAACCTAGCCCGCCGCAGGGCTAACGTTACGTGAGCTAGTGACAGATCCGTTAATCTTATATATTAGCACTTAGCACTCTTTATTAGTGCTTAGCGCTCTACTGCTTTAAGATGGCGGCTGTTTACTAACACTGCCCAGACGCGGCCGAGTCTGTCATTTCGCATCTAGTTCAACATACACGTGATCTCTATGAGACTCACCAGACGCTACCGGCTACCAACGTAGCATCGTGCGGGCTAGTATTTAGCAACGTCGGCGTCGTTTGTAGCGGCTGTCGGCTGCAGTAAGTTTTTTTTTTTTTTTTTTTTTTTTTTTTTTTCTTCTTCCTCTACGCACGTGACATCAGCGCGCTGTCCTGCATTAACAGTAGTCCGAGCAAAACGTGATACTTAGAGCTGTTTAAATAAACGATTACTCGAGGTGAATGAAATTACTCGGATCAGTTTTTAAACTCGACTGACTCGAGTTGCTCGAGTATTCGTTTCAGCTCTAGTGTTATTTACCCGTAAATTTGTGGGTAAATGTGTTTGAATGATTTGTTAAGAGCATTGTTTAAAAAGGTAGCATTTTATAGCATTTAAACTAGCGGAGTTTTGCAATGCAAGTTAGCCTATTGTTCTTTTGTTGTACTTAGATCCTCATTTATTTTTTATACCATTTGATGCTAAGCTCAGGTATTTTATTTTTTTCCATTATCCTAATCCGATTAATCGATTATTCGAACTAACTTGTTCATACATTAATCGAGTACTAAAATAATCAATAGCTGCAGCCCTAAACTAGTAATCCAGTAATCGGATTGGTAACATTTAATGTGTTGCAGAATAGATTTTTTGTGGGTGTAAAACAAAGGCTTGCTCAGATTGCACTTTCAAAAGAGCATTGAATGCGAATACAAAATAAAATTCCCGATTGTTTCTTTAAACTATTCAGGATTGTACTTTCATTTAAAAAATAAATTAAAACACCTAAGGTTAGCCTCTAAAGGTATTACCAAAAAAATGTGGATCTAGGTACAACAAAAGAAAAATTGGCTAACTAGCATAGCAAAAGCCCGCTAGCTTAAATGCTATAAAATGCTAACATTTATTTTTAAATTCTCCTAACAAATCGTTCAAATGTATATTCTCACAAAAACCGCTAAATGTACCTTTAAGATAAATTATGAATGCATTAAAAACATATTAGCTCAAGCAAGAACTTATCTTATGTTGGTCTTTACAGGGAGCAGCTGGATTCAGCCATGTTAAATAAGTTATGTCTTATTCACTGTTGTCACCCAAGGTCAGTGCATCCATCCAAATCAATAAAACTAAATGCGAACCCTTTCAAGACAAACTATTACAACGCCACTCTAATTAAACGAATACTCGAAGCAGCATAATTTGATTCCAAGCTTTTTTCTAATCGAATTACTCAAGTTAATCGATTAATTGTTGCAGCACTACCTGATACTATCAGTAAGTGACCAGTTATAAACACGAAATGCTGCCAAAGCAAAGCTTTCTCTAGAAATCGCATTTTCTAGTTCTTCTTACATTTTTATCAGATACTTCAAACAGGGCACCACAATGACCTGGCGGTCAACACGTACACCAAGTACTTTAGTTCTGTGTTTGAGTTTCGGCTTAGATTTTCCCTGTGGAGTTCGCGTGTCATGCTTGTGCCTGTGCAGGTTTTCTTCAGGTGCAAAAGCTCCCTCCTACATTTTTCCATAGCTGTGAATGTGCGTGTGAATAGCTCTTTGTTCATTTGGCCAAAATCAAACAGAATAGGCTGCATCTCTTAAGGTGTTATTGACAACAGATATTTGGTTACTATACTGTTAATAGCATTGTATAAATAGATATCACACTCCCATGTGATACTTTAAAACTGTTCAGACCAATCGGACACTCAGATTCCCATTCTTTGTTGTCCAGGAGCTGAACAGGACAGGTTGAAAAAATATAGCATGGTCTTCTCTATGAAAAAATGAATTCACAGTTTTAGGTCCAAATATTTTGGCTCCTTATGTAGCACCCCAGGTAGACCCTACGTCGTCATTGCGCATTCGAAGTTCTGCGTCATGGGAACGCGTTGCTGTGTAATTCATCGCCATGTCACTAGAGGGGTGTAGCTTTGTCTTTATACGGTTTTGGGGGACTATTGTCGAATTCCTTTAGTTTTCCTCCGGTCATTGTCAGGAAATTGATGTTGAGCGGAGGCGACAGAGAAGACGTTTGCAAATCAGTCCTTCGACGTTCACGTCACGCGCGTTGACTTGACGCATAGTCAGGATTTTTGGGAGCATTTTGGAGCTAAGCAGAAGCATAAATAAGCCTAAAAGGGAACCACGGTTAGAAAGATATGTCGTTCTTAAAAAATGAATGTTATTATCATTTAAAATAATTTAGATAATAAAACCCCTCCTAATTTTTTGTTTTTAAACAATTTGTAAAATTAGTTTAACCAGTAGGTCACCATTGTTGTTGACGTCGCGGGGCGGTGACATCACTCGACTACGCTGCCGGACATCTAGACTATGACTAGCGACATAAACATGTCATCTGTTCAGCCCTTTCAATTTGAACCATTTTGAAAAAAGGAACATTAATGAGCAGGACATCAGTGTTGATATTTCATAGTACGAGCAGCAAAAGCAAAATGACCAGGAAAGACAGGATGAGACGAGACGAGAGTAGGACAAAACTGGTGTTCGGCCAAAATGTGCTACACTGGCAAAACTTCCTACAAGAGGTGAATTTGACACCCAAAGTACTTCTGTGCGCTTCAAGCTTGTTTTGTTTAGACTCATGCAGGCAGAACATACAAAATATGCATTAAGAAGATACTTAAACACAGTAAAATCAAATAAGAGTGGTTACTAAATAGCGATTACAAAGTAAATTCTACAAACTTTCTTTAAATAAAGGAATATTTACTTACGTTTGATCATGGACGGACATGTAGAAAAGTTCACCTCAGACACATCCTGCCTTGTTGGCTGCACACAACAACTGCACACCGCTCTCTCACTGTTTACGTCTTTGCCGTGTTTTTAAGCAATGATTTACGCCATATTCGTGTTGACCATGTGGCAGCTATGCGGTCCTCCAACGTCGGCCGGTTTGTCCGGCCGTCATTCTTCAGCTGCTTCCCCGGCAAATGAGCTCCCCTGCCCGCAGCAGGGGAACAATGAGCTGTAACTTGCTTGCTGCCGGGCGGGTTGCCGATCGGCGAAGACAATCGACAACCCCGCCGCGGTGTGACATTAATCCGGGGTTGTTGTGTGTGATTTTACGCTTCGAAGACTTTGAAATATCACTCGGTTCGAGTTAGCATGTCGGCTAGCTGCCATGCCTCCTGGTTTGTTTATGTTCTCTGAAGCCGGGACAGGCAAATGACAAAAGCCGGACTAACTCCGGTGGCATAAAAAATTGTTCGGGAAAGTGCTAGAAGTAAACAGGTTGACCATTATGGAGTAATTTAGCCATGTCGTTTCATATTCCGTTTAGCACAAGACTTATTTGTCATGACCATACCATTTATTTAGCAATTGGGGAAAAACAGTGAGATAAAAAGAATATCCTGTAAAAATACTGGAGTAGAGAGATTCAAACAATGACATTTTGCGGCTCTCTTCGTCGCATTTTCCTCGTTCTGAATAATTCCCCCTCAACCTGGCCCGAACCGTGACCCCTGTACCAAGGTATGTGTGTACTTGTGTGTACTGTTACACCCCTACTAAGGATTTTTTTTTTTTTAACCCTTTTCCACCACTGGCCACACAGACTATTTTGCAGTACTGTAGAGTCATTTCCTGAAAGCAGCTAGAAAATAATAAGGGAAAAAAAGAAAAAAATAGAAAGAAAAGGACACCAAGCTCATATTCCGGCACTGCCAGAAGATGACAGACCAAAGGCCACCAAGATAAAATGCATCCCATTGAACATTCAAGGCATGCATTGCTGAAAGTGACTGCACTAGCGTTTTATTTTATTTTTAACAGTTGTATTTTATGGGGTGCGCAAATGCACAGCTGGCTGCAGTGCTTTGTTGGATGCTGTGAATTAAAAATTCCTGCTGAAACGAAGGTGGTTAAAAAGGTAGTAAAACACTGGCTCGACAACTCGAAAGGTTGATGCAACTCGGTCTCTCGGTAGCTGAAGCTTGCTCAGCAGGTGAAAAGGTTCAGTCTGTCAGTCCTTTTCTTATTAACATCACAACACACGCAGGGAAGTAAAAATATGAGAAGGCTCTTGTATTTCACATTTTCTTTTATTTCATAACCAACGCTCTACTCCCCGCCTGTGGGCTTTCAAGACCTTGTAATGTTAGCTTCCTTTGACCTCTGTCTTGCTTGTTTGAATAATACCCCATTAAGTCGGAACTGACAGCTGAACTAAATCATTGGCGGGGAAGTTCATGTGATTTTACAGGGTCGGACACGTGGGGAAGGTGGAATTCTTGTCATAGACAAGAATTCAAAGTGGTGTGATACAACAATTATGGATACATTGGTCAGGAAGTTACTATAGACCCTACTCACGTGACGTCACAGCCACGCCCCCGCGCCACGTTGTCCGTATACTCATATACATGTTAATGCATTAGCGCGTCGTAAATTCCTCCTATTATGGCGTGTTTTTCTGCTCGTTAACATTAATAATCAAAATGGTGAAGTCGTGTGTGGCGGTCGGTTGCAAAAACAGAGAAGATAGACAGAGAGACTTGGAAGTTTTACCGTATTCCGAGAGACCCGAAGAGGAGTCCGAGATTGACTGCTGCAATTCGACGAGAAAACTGGGCTCCAAACGACTACCACAGATAATGTAGTAGTCATTTTATATCTGGTAAGATGCATTTAATATATATTTAGAGGGTTTTGGGCTGACAACCACAATTAAGATCATTGCTAGGCTAATCGCCGACAACATACACTCAGACGTTGTGAATGAACTACCTGAAAATATATAATTATAAGGGGATAATCAGACAGTTGTCATACAATTAATTTACAATTTCACTATTGAGGTCAAAAGCCAAAAAATAAATTCAACTAGGGACAATCTGGAGTAGTGCTATCGCACTTCATATGCATTACATATTATATTTGTATGTAGTGAGAGTGCTATCGCTAAACCATATAAACATTAAAAGCCCTAGCTCCATTGAAAGATGACATGAAATACATTAGACTTGACAGTGGATGTTAGCAAGAACAAAAGATTTTGAATTGAAAATTTCGTAACTCACCTTCCGAGCACAAGATTCCTGCCGAATTTTCGTGTACGAGGACCTGTTTCACCCAACCAACAACGTAGCATTTATAAGCCTCCAAGCTCTTAAAGTTTTTCAAACTTTCGTGAGAATAGGCTGATTTTGTGTGGACAAGATAGTTGTAAATATCAGGGTCAGGCAGAGACGGCGAAGGCAGCCGGTCAAAAAACATCAATTTAGGCATCAAATACGGATCTGGCGAATGGATAAACTGAAGCTTTTCCACGTAACGCCGTTTATGCAACGCATCCAATGAGTTTACAGCGTCTTAAAGCACCGGGGCTTCCATGAATTGCTCTATAAACTGAACGACTAATTGAAACCATTGAGAATAGGGCTAAACAGAGACGGACAATATGGCGGCCGGATACAGCGACACGTCATTCTGTGACGTTGGTGAGTAGGGTCTATAGGATATTCTTTAAGACAACTAATAATCAGAAAAACAAGCTATTTTCATCCTTCTGTTGTGAGTCTATCACTAGTAAACATCCGATTCGATTGAAGTGGGAGGGTGGCAGCGAATTAATTAAAAGTATGCCGTGAAGCAATCACCACATTTGTAGGGTTTTTTTTTTTTGTGTGGCAGGGTTCCTGCCACCCTCCTCAAAGTTAACTCATTCACTCCCAGCCATTTTCACCAGAGCAACCCCCTTCGCTCCCGGCCGTTTTACTGGATTTTGACTGATTTTGCAAGGCCCACAGAAAATTCTGTTCTATTGCTATATAAACATGGAAACCACCAAAGGAAAGATTAGACTCTCTTCTTTAAGCAGGAAAAAAAAAGTTCATATCTTTTTCCATTCTTTAGAAATCAGCATTAGAAAATAGCTTAGTTTGAGCAATTTTCCAATTTCTGATGAAAAAAAACGGAGAAATTTAGCTTTTTGTGAAAGCATACCTCCATAATTATTGGCACCCCTGAAAAAGATGTGTTTTTTAGCTTCTAATATTTTTTTTTTCAAATAATATGGGACCTTAATGGGGGAAAAAAAGATAAATCCAACCTTCAATACAAGTGCATTCATCCAGTGGGGAAAAATCCCACATAAAGAAAAAAATTATTTGACATCAAATAATATGTGTCACAATTATTAGCACCCTTCTGTTGTTAATATGTTGTACAACCCCCTTTTGCCAACAAAACAAGGTATGGGGACTGAGATGGCCATGGGAGGAGCTTGATTTTGTGTCTGGTGAACCATTTCTGTGTAGATTTGGCCATATGTTTAGGGTCATTGTCTTGCTGAAAGACCCAGTGACGACCCATCTTCAGCTTTCGGGCAGAGGGCAACAGATTTTGATTTAAAATGTCCTGGTATGTCAAAGCATTCATGATGCCATGCACCCTAACAAGGTTCCCCATGGCCTTTGGAAGCGAAACAGCCCCACAGCATCACTGATCCACCCCCATACTTCACAGTGGGTATGAGGTGCTTTTCAGCATGCACATCTTTCTTTCGTGGCACGCCAGACCCACTTAGAGTGTTTGTTGCCAAAAAGCTCAATCTTGGTCTCATCTGACCAAAACACAGGGCCCCAGTTGAAGCCTGGGACCGTGTGTAATTTTGTGTGAGACGAAGATTGAGCTTTTTGGCAACAAACACTCTAAGTCATCTGACCAAAACACACGGTCCCAGTTGAAGCCTGGGACCGTGTATATTTTTGTGTGAGACCAAGACAAAGAAGTTTTGGTAAAATATTTTGTGGACTGATGAAACAAAAGTTGAATTGTTTGGGAGTAACAACAATGTCATTTGTGGAGGAAAAATGGAACACCTCACCAACATCAACACCTTGTCCCCACTGTGAAGCATGGTGGAGGGAGCATCATGATTTGGGGCTGTTTTGCTGCCTCAGGGCCTGGACAACTTGCAATCATTAATGGAAGAATGAATTCCAAAAGTTTATCAGGATGTGTTGCAGGAAAACCTGAGTCTGTCTGTCAGACAGTTGAAGCTAAAAAAGAGGATGGATGCTGCAACAAGACAATGATCCAAAACACAGAGGTAAATCAACTTGACAAATACAACAAAATACACGTTCTGGAGTGGCCGAGTCAAAGTCAAGACTTGAACCTCATTGAGATGCTGAGGCATGACCTAAAGTCAGCGATTCATGCCAGACATCCGAGGAATCTCACTGAACTACTGCAGCTTTGTAGAGAAGAATAGGCCAGGGTGCCTGACTGATCTGAAGCGACAGGAAGCGTCTGGTTGAAGTTATTGCTGCCGAAAGGGGGTGGGGGTGGGGGCACAAAACATTAAATGTGATGGTTGACTTACTTATGTTTTCACCTTCTGTCATTGTTTGCATACAATCCTCATTAAAATATGAAAACCAATAACTGTTTGGGTGGTTTAAGTTAAAGACAGTTTTTTTTCATCTGTGTGATTTTGACAAAGATCAGATCACATTTGATTGTGATTTTATACAGAAATGTGAGAAATACCAAAAGGTTCAGATATTTTTTCATACAGTGGGGCAAATAAGTATTTAGTCAATTTAGTCAATTGTGCAAGTTCTCCCACTTGAAAATATTAGAGAGGCCTGTAATTGTCAACATGAGTAAACCTCAACCATGAGAGACAGAATGTGGAAAAAAAACCTCAGAAAATCACAGTTTGATTTTTAAAGAATTTATTTGCAAATCATGGTGGAAAATAAGTATAAGTAAGTATAAGTTCATCTCAATTCTTTGTTATGTACCCTTTGTTGGCAATAACAGAGGCCAAATGTTTTCTGTAACTCTTCACAAACTTTTCACACACTGTTGCTGCTATTTTGGCATATTCCTCCATGCAGATCACCTCTAAAGCAGTGATGTTTTGGAGCTGTCATTTGGCAACACAGACATTCAACTCCCTCCACAGATTTTCTATGGGGTTGAGATCTGGAGACTGGCTAGGCCACTCCAGGACCATGAAATGCTTCTTACGAAGCCACTCCTTTGTTGCCCTAGCTGTGTGTTTGGGATCATTGTCATGCTGAAAGACCCAGCCATGTCTCATCTTCAATGCCCTTGTTGATAGGAGATTTTCACTCAAAATTTCTTGATACATGGCCCCATTCATTCTTTCCTTTACACAGGTCAGTCGTCCTGGTCCCTTTGCAGAAAAAAAAGCACCAAAGCATGATGTTTCCACCCCCATGCTTCACAGTGGGGATGGTGTTCTTCGGATGCAATTCAGTATTCTTTCTCCTCCAAACACGAGAACCTGTGTTTCTACCAAAAAGTTCTATTTTGGTTTCATCTGACCATAACACATTCTCCCAGTCCTCTTCTGGATCATCCAAATGCTCTCTAGCGGACCGCAGACGGGCCTGGACGTGTAGTGGCTTCAGCAGGGGGACACGTCTGGCAGTGCAGGATTTGAGTCCCTGGCGGCGCATTGTGTTACTGATAGTACACTTTGTTACTGTGGTCCCAGCTCTCTGTAGGTCATTCACTAGGTCCCCCAGTGTGGTTCCGGGATTTTTGCTCACCGTTCTTGTTATCATTTTTGACGCCACCGGGTGAGATCTTGCATGGAGCCCCAGATCGAGGGAGATTATCAGTGGTCTTGTAAGTCTTCCATTTTCTAGTAATTGCTCCCACAGTTGATTTCTTGACACCAAGCGTTTTACCTATTGCAGATTCAGTCTTCCCAGCCTGGTGCAGGTCTACAATTTTTTCTCTGGTGTCCTTCAACAGATCTTTGGTCTTGGCCATAGTGGAGTTTGGAGTGTGACTGACTGAGGTTGTGGACAGCATACCGATAATGAGTTAAAACAGGTGCCATTAATACAGGTAACGAGTGGAGCCTCGTTAGACCTTGTTAGAAGAAGTTTTGACAGCCAGAAATCTTGCTTGTTTGTAGGTGACCAAATATTTATTTCCCACTCTAATTTGGAAATAAATTCTTTAAAAATCAAACAATGTGATTTTCTTTTTTTTTCCACATTCTGTCTGTCATGGTTGAGGTTTACCCATGTTGACAATTACAGGCCTCTCTAACCTTTTCAAGTAGGACAACTTACACAATTGGTGGTTGACTAAATACTTATTTGCCCCACTGTACATATTGTCACACCCCCTATTGTGGAGAGAGCCTTGTAGTACAGTGTTTGATCCATGGCGGTCCCATTTTTGTGAGCGCTCTTTTGTTGATGACGCGCAGGGTAAACAGGTTTTGCTGCCAAAAATGCTGATGAACAACAACGTGGAGAGGATTTGAAATGAAATGATGCCAGCAGTTTGGTTTGATGAGTTATGCACGGTCCAAAATTCTGTATTTATTTCACTTTCTTAATCAGACCCTGAGCTTGAGGCCTCAATTGAATCAAAATACTTTCTTTTCCCTTAATACTTTTGACAATATGATGATTTCAAATTCATAAGTACTGTTCGGGCTGTCTTTTTGTCCCCCTCTTCTCTTTCATTTTCAATTACAAACACTGAGGAAGTGTAATTTTTTTGTTTTTCTCTCTAAAGTGTTTGAAATGACGCTTTTAATTCTCAGTTTGTTTGATTTAAGGCAAGGACATTGGAAGTTTTCCACGCTGGTAGAATGCACTTAAACGTAATAAGTTTTTAAAACACTGAAAGTGCTTGACTTTACAGAAATGGTTTCGAAGGTTGAATAAACGATGATTGACGGCAGGCGTTAAACCTTGAAAAGCGGCATTAAATCATATTCCGCTTTATCATATTAATCCACAGCAAATGCCCTGTGTTTCAAGCATCAACAAATATGCGATAATCACATAACACCCCAAAGGAAAATAAAGATTTTTTCAATAGAACTAATTATTAAAATGAAAAAACAACTTTCCTCAGATATTCAGCCAACTGTTTTCATGAATCATTTTTTTCCCTCAACATTGTCCAACCTTAAAAGGTTTTAATTTCTTTTCAGATTGCACTTTCACGAGTTCCTGAACCGAAATACGGACTAACATCTCATCTGATTAATTTAAAAAGCGGCTCATTGTCACACTCACAAACACGGAGGCAGCTGCACAGGTCACAAGCTGTTGGATGTAGTCGTCGACACCCACATTTGGTTAGGAATTAGTGTACACTGATGTTACACGTGAGTGGAGGAGGTTGTTATTGTGTGTGAGAAGAAAAGACTAGTGGCTAACTGGAGATGTTTGTACAGACACCCACGATATCCAGTCCGTAGCTGTAGCTTCACCTTAATGAGGAGGAATGGTGCACAGGACTTGCTCTTTATGTGCCTCGTGTGGGCTACTGTGCGAGTTTGGCAAGACCAATCTCACTCCCCGACACTGAAGCGTATGTGATATAACTTGCAGTAGCGGTTTTCTAAATGATAAACTAATTAGCTGCGTGGGTGTTCAATGTATGACATTGAGTTTCACTACTAAATTGGCCTGTGGCATTGACAAATCATGCTTTCTTTCCTTTAATAAATTCAAAATGACTATTCAATTCAATTCTAAAGTCGTCTCTGATATTCCTTTAGGACAGTGCTTCTCAATTATTTTCTGTTACGCCCCCCCAAGGAAGACGTAAATGTTTCGTGCCCCCCCCAAACTCTGCCGCCACTGTAAATAGTATCATTTGTCTATAATATTACTATTATAAGTATGCCTCTGCCTCACATTGTATCCTTTTTTTCTATTAGAGAAAATAACAGATCAACTTATAAAGTCTAACTTTATTAACATTGTTTTGTTTGTAACAGAAAAGACTTAACGTGCATCAATTTGCCTGAATTTTAAAAAAACAAAAAAAAGTCACAGCCAAACTGTAAAAATACACTCAAGGTACATTTTTGACCATTTGTGTACTGAAAAATAAAATCAGTAAATAATAACAAATTCAAATTGATTAGAAACATTAACTCATGAGGATAATATGCCAAAAAATTTGACCGAAAAAACAAAACTGAATAGAAGGGGGAAAAAAAAGTGTCTTTGGACAGAAGGACAGTTTTTATTTTCGCTGCTCCCAGTATCACCTCCAGTTTGCAATGATGTGGGGTTATTTTGCACTGAGCATGCTAACAGTGCTCACTGGTTTACTGATATCACACTGACAAAGCGGGACGATTGTTGGCAATATTCGGAACGTTTTCGCTGAAAAACAACCAAGCAGCTTATCAATTAGATTGGGGTCTAATGTCTTTAAGTGGCGTCTTAATTGATTTGGCTTCCGGCTGTCCGCTATGATCATTTTTAGACACAGTAAACAGTGGTCTTTCCTGGTCTACCACTGTATTAAATGTCGAAGCCAAAAGGCAAACGGCCCGAAAAAAGCGCATTCTTGGCGGCCGAGGGAGAACCGTAGGTGAGGGCGGTCGTCGTGACGATCCTAAGCCGAAAATGGCACTTCTCGGGCGGACACGTGAGAACCGGAGAAGACAGCGGGTCGCTGCGTGAGTCCGGCCGTAAAACAGCTTTCGAAAACGGCGCACAGCTCTCCAGCTCTTCATGAGTCTCTTCCGTGAATCCGTGTGCTCTTGCTTACTTCAAAAATACTGCGCGCACTTTGAAAATGAAAGTGCCACTGCCACCCACTGAGTGGATGTGCAAGTACACTTTATTCTAGTACAGCAACAACAACAAAAAAATGTTCCCCGAGGTCACACGCGCCACCCCTGGCATCGCTCTGCGCCCCCCTGGGGGGGCGCGCCCCACTATTTGAGAAGTACTGCTTTAGGACATCACAGACATTTTTTTTACATAACAGATAATTGTAATTGGGCTGTAGACACTCAAGCCTGGATTTTGGGATTTTACCAAAGCTATTAGGAATACCGTAATTTCACGACTATAACGCACTTTTTTTCCCCCCCAAAATCAACTTGTAAAATCATGGTGCGCATTATACACGAGTACAGGGATGGAGACGGAAAAATAAATATATTATATACAGTGGGGCAAATAAGTATTTAGTCATCCACTAATTGTGCAAGTTCTCCCACTTAAAAATATTAAAGAGGCCTGTAATTGTCAACATGGGTAAACCTCAACCATCAGAGCCAGAATGTGGGAAAAAAAACAGAAAATTACATTGTTTGATTTTTAAATAATTTATTTGCAAATCATGGTGGAAAATAAGTATTTGGTCAATACCAAAAGTTCATCTCACTACTTTGTTATGTACCGTTTGTTGGCAATAACGGAGGCCAAATGTTTTCTGTAACTCTTCACAAGCTTTTCACACACTGTTGCTGGTATTTTGGCCCATTACTCCATGCAGATCTCCTCTAGAGCAGTGATGTTTTGGGGCTGTCGTCAGGCAACACAGACTTTCAACTCCCTCCACAAATTTTCTATGGGGTTGAGATCTGGAGACTAGCTAGGCCACTCCAGGATTTTGAAATGCTTCTTACAAAGCCACTCCTTTGTTGCCCTGACTGTTGTGTTTGTGTCCGTCTAAAATGCCATGTTTTTATTCCCCCAATTATACCAGTGGTAAAGCAGAATTTATTTATTTATGATGATAACACAAGCAGGTTTAATTCTTTTTTTTCTAGAGCTGCTGCATATAATTAATATTTTTTGTTTGTAAGGTTTTTACATTGAAAGTTTGCACTTAAATTACTTACCTCGTGTTCAAAACACCAGGAAATACAGTAATTGAATTACTGCACTTTATTGTTGTCTGTCACTGGAGTTTTATTTAATTATCAATCCCATCCAACAAAATGACGGTCATTTAGTAAGCTTTTTTTTTTTTTTTTTTTTTTTTATCGTAAATAAATAAAACATACAACGGTATGAAATTTTGTTGTTTAATTTTGCTATTAGAAATGTGGTCTTTTTTATGTTTAAAATACTATACGAACACGCAGAGACATAGCAAGGGTCCCCGGGGGCCCCAGGCAACAAGCAACATGGGGCCCTTCTGAGTCATGTGACAGACATACATACTCGCGCAGTATAATGAACACAAAGGTGGGGAGAGTCCGAGTGCATGCTGCGTGCATGTGCGGTCATCTTGGCCATAAAAGTGGCGAAAACTAAGCACTTTACACTGACTCATATGGATGTACTTACATTCGTTCATCGACGAACACATTTTAACAGGTGGCCATCCTCTAATAGAAATGCACACCTTGCGCCTATTCTCGCTCCCAGAATACGCAGCGTTTGTGACGTAGCACAATAACAGGACTGGTTGCTATGGTAACATAAACATACCCAAGGAACCTTACTAAAAGGAGTATTAAAATTGCTAATGAAATCGTTTAGGATTATTTTAGATGCAAATATGTTATATTCTTCTTATAGAGTATTCGACCAGGAATACGATAGACCCATTAATAGACTTTTTTGGAAAAATCACCATTTCTTTAAGTAGTCACATGAATAATGAGGTGGCCTGAGAAAATCAACATAAAACAACTTGGCAAGGACTTTCCAGAGAGAACTTGGTGAGTCACTCTTTAAACAATCATGTGGTATTAATAGCTGATTGGGCTTTCTTAAATATGTATAATCTATGTGACATGGTTAGTGCTGATTGGGACTGATAACAGAATCATTAGTTAATCTGCCAAATGATTCCATGGTATTGAAACACTCCCTACACTTGTTGCTGCGACAGTGCAGTATAGCTGAGTGTGCTAAATTTGTTGGTCCTCTGGGGTCCCCTGCTAACTGGGGGCCCTAGGCAATTGCCTGGTTTGCCTAATGGGACATGACGCCTCTGCAAACACGCACAACAAATGTTTACTATTGTATCGTTTTCACTCTGTATCGAACCGTATCGTTCTAAAACTATATCGAATCGCTCGCCCTTAAAAATGTATCGTTTTTTTAATCGAATCGTAACCTGTGTATTTAGATACACATCGTATCGGCTTCATGCCAGAGATTCCCAACCCTATTATATAGCCATTAGCCATCTTGCTATCATTGACAATGTGTTGGAATAAATCACAGGGGGAGGATTGACGGTCGTCACGTATGGATGAAATGGAAAGGACACTCGTGTACATCGACATTTGACGAGTCTATCAAATTATGTACAATAGACGTGCTTGGGCTCACATTGTCACAAAAAGCACAAGGTTTGAAAAACACTGGATTAGGCCACTAAACAATACTAAGGATTTCAAATACTTCAATCCAAATGTTGTGATTTTTATCCACATCCAACAATATTTGTGTTTTTGATTGGACGGTGTTGATATTCAACAATAAACAAGCCAGACAGTCGCTAAGCTTTTATCGGCTAGATTAGGTTTTTGAGCACCTAGGTGCATTAATTTACATGTTTATTAGAGGAAGTTGTTTGACATTTGGCAGCTTAAGCGGCTCTTGTATGAAGTGGCTGCGATGCTGCAGATTGTTGTACACTGTGTTAATTGAGGAGATGACATTTTGTTCTGACAAATACATTACTGTCTGTAAAGAAAATGTTTTGTAAGCGCACGCATTATCAGTGGGCGTATAGTGCAGGTGTGGAAAAGACCACAGTAGGCAAAGTGTCTTAATATTAGCTATTGCAGATGATAATTGGGCTAATGGCGGAAATGTTATGAAGGTGGCTGTAGGACTGAAGATCACGCATTCACTTGGACACTCAAAATGCCTTGGTCAATAGAGCGGGTCACTTTTAATGGTCAGGAAAAAACACCAAAATTTGACAAAAGTATTCCCATTTATTTACAATGGGGAAAAAAATGACCCGATATAAACATGAAGTAACCTTGAGAAAGCCCCAGAAATCTACAGGAAGTGACCTCAGAATGACCCAAAACTAACTCATTGTCTGTCATTGACAACAATAGAGGTCCAGTTTGTCGAAATTGGGTAAACTGACTGAATGCTCAGGTTTTAGTGCCACTGACTGCGTTAGACGCCCAATCTATTTTGACTGGGAGAAGGTGAATGAACAAATGTTCTAGTCAAAGTAGATGAGGCGTCTAACTCCGTGAATGGCACTGATCGTTCATTTGCCCCTCCAGGTCAAAAAAGATTTGACATCTTGCGCCGTCAGTGGCATTGAAACACAACTTAGTAAGGAAGTGGCCCATAGAGCAAAGCATCCCCACGCAACTAGGCATGTGCCGGTATGAGATTTTGACGGTATGACAACCTTAAGCAAAAATATGGCGGTTTCAAGCTATCACAGTGTTGCAATTATAGATCTAAAATGTGTTATTTTTGGGATGTATAGGTTAAAAGAATTGAAGATTTTTCACAACATATTTGCAAATTGGAACATCATCATGACTAAAATGTTAAACTAAATAAAATTTTAAAAAATTTTAAAAATGAAATATTTTAAATAAAATTGAAATAAATAGAACTAATCGACGAAATCCACAGCTGAGGTTCCTTAACATTAGATAAAGAGAAAAAAAAGACCTGGACTTAAATTGATTTCATGTAAAACGCAAGAGACGGAGTGTGTGTAAGACTCGTATCATTATTTACACGTCAAACACACACACAGACACACACCCTCTCTCAACACAAAGTCGCCAGAGAGAAAAAAAAACACAGGCTGCACTATTAAAATGTTAATTTGAACAGATGTTTACAATGGCAGAATACTTTACAAAAGTAGGCTAATGGTCGAGAGGAAACTAGTTAGCCGTCTTGGCATGCTAGCTAGCAACGTTATCTGCCTCGTTAACAAGTTTACAGTGGTATGAAAATATTTTGGAATTTCTCACATTTGAGCATAAAATCACCATCAATGTGATCTGATCTTTGTCAAAATCACACAGATGAAAAAAACAGTGTCTGGTTTAACTAAGGCTACCCAAAAATTTACAGGTTTTCATATTTTAATGAGGATAGTATTCCAATCATGACAGATGGGGGTAAAAATAAATAAGTGAACCATCACATTTAATATTTTGTGCCCCCCTTTGGCAGCAATAACTTCAACCAGACGCTTCCTGTAGCTGCAGATCAGTATGGCACATCAATCAGGTCTAATTTTTGCCCATTCTTCTCTACAAAACTGCTGTAGATCAGTCAGATTCCTGGGATGTCTGGCATGATTACCTGCCTTTAGGTCATGCCACAGCATCTCAATGGGGTTCAAGTCTGGACTTTGACTTGGCCACTCCAGAACGTCTATTTTGTTCTTCTGAAACCATTCTGAAGTTGATTTACTTCTGTTTTTGGATCATTGTGTTGTTGCAGCATCCATCGTCTTTTTAGCTTAAACTGTCTCACAGACGGCCTCAGGTTTTGCTGCAAAACATCCAGATAAACTTTTGAATTCATTCTTCCATTAATAATTGCAAGCTGTCCAGGCCTTGAGGCAGCAAAACAGCCCCAAATCATGATGCTCCCTCCACCATGCTTCCCGGTGAGGTTGAGGTGTTGATGTTGGTGAGCTGTTTCATTTTTCCTCCACACATGACGTTGTGTGTTACTCCCAAACAACTCAACTTTGGTTTCATCAGTCCACAAAATATTTTGCCAAAACTTCTGTGGAGAGTCCAAGTGCCTTTTTGCGAACATTAAACAAGCAATAATGTTTTTTTTTTAGACAGCAGTGGCTTCCTCCGTGGAGTCCTCCCATGAACACCATTCTTGGCCGTAGTTTTACATATAGTTGATGTGTGCATAGAGATATTGGACTGTGACTGTGCCTGTTCAAAAAGAAATGGCAAAATGTTACATACTGAATTACATACAGTAAATGAAAAGCCTTCTTCGCCCCAAACAATTGCTACAATTTCGATGAAAAGCTATTTGATTGAAGAACATAGACATTCATCTGGCCTGTATAATTGGGGTTGGCCACAGGTTTTGACATAAGTGGTTTTGTCACAGTCCTAATATCTTCACGTCACGGCTGATTATCAATAAGTGGCGGTAATTCACAGCCAACCGGGGATTATTTCCTCTTCGACACAATCTGATGAGCTAAAAAAAACGGCGTCAATATGCGAGGCCTTGTCAAACCGAACCAGCCGGCGACATCTGTGATATTCTTTGATTTGATGGCGAATTAGAATTCATGGGGTTTTAAAGAGAGAGGTGCCAGAGGAATATGGAGAGACAACAGGGATGATGAAGTTATTCCAAGATAGTTAACAGACAGCATCTCTCACCTCAAGTCATCCTCCTGACAAGTTGTTAGGGGAGTTGCAACACGTGGCCTCGCTGCTACAGTATGGCAAGGGAAGACGATGCCGGGTCTATGTGCCAACCACCTCGGGTCTGTCAAGAGTGTTTGGAAGTTTTACAGAAAGTTGGTTGAATGTGGCGCACACACGCACACAGATTTCCGACAAAGTCTAATTAAGTACAGTGATACCTCGGCTCACGAACGCTTAAGCTCACGAACTTTTCGCCTCAAGAACATTAAATTCGCGAGCATATAGTCTCTGCTGGCGAACTAGTTTTCGGCGGACGAACCAAGCCACGCGGTCGGACAGCGCCACGAGAAGCTGACGCACGCTCACGGCGTTCCAGTTCGTCCCCTCCCTTTCGTTGAGTGCGGACGTGGTTTGTGTTTGATAGACATTTTGGACCATATTGAGTGTACTTTTGCTATTATGGGACCGAAAAAGAGTTACATACAGTCCTTATGGAAGGTGACTCGTGTTACCAATTCGCCCTCGACTGGTAATTGGCGGTGCTTTCAGCTTCCCACCGTCGTGAGAAGTGGACCGGCGAGTCACGTTGGCTCGTTGTCGTCGGTTGTCTTCGGTTCGCCCGATTCCCTCTCCAGAAAGGAGGCGGCGTGCATACAAACACCCAGAGGCGTCGGATGGCTTTTTGTGGGCACTTTTATTAACAACCAAAAGCATGTGGGGGGCACAGCAGTGGAGTCTACGCTAACTGCGCACTTTGCCGGTAACACTCTCCTTCCAAACAGTAACTCCCTCCCTCCTCCTCCCACTCCTCCCACTCCCATACCATCGCAAAGGTAAATAAAACAACTTTATTATACAGTACAGTTTATTTCTTTAATTATAATACAATAGCACACTTATTATACATAAAATAAGGTATATTTTTGTGTAGTTTTAAGGCTTATTTAGTAGAAAATTGTTTTATGAGGACCTGGGAACGGATTATTCTCATTTTAATGGTTTCTTATGGGAAATAAATGTTCGGAAGACGAACTTTTCGCCTCACGCACACTTTCTGGGAACCAATTATGTTCGTGAGCTGAGGTATCACTGTACTGTATTTTTCGGACTAAGTCCCTATATGGAAAAGTCATATATACATTTTATAAAGTTCATCTATTTTTTATACTGTATGTAACTTGTATGTAAAGTATATGACACTCAAACCACAGATATGATCCTTAGTAAATTTGTACAATGTGAAACTTGTATAATTTGGGAACTAAACCCAAATGAAAAACACAGATATAAAATTCATAAAGTTCATATATGTTTCATCTGGAACTTGTATGTAAAGCACGTGACACACAAATATGATATGATTCTTAGTAAATATGTACAATATGAAACGTGTATATCTTGGAAACTTAAAATATGACAGGAATTGCCCATACAGTATCTTTAGTAGATACTGTATGTGTAGAATAAAACTTATATGCGTTAGAAAACTCAGTTAAACTAAAATCTTGCAAATATCATAGAAAACGTAGGTGCAGTGGCACATACAGTGGGGCAAATAAGTATTTAGTCAATCACCAATTGTGCGAGTTTTCCTACTTGAAAAGATTAGAGAGGCATGTAATTGCAAACATGGGTAAACCTCAACCATGAGAGACAGAATGTGAAAAAAAACCCTGAAAATCACATTGTTTGATTTTTAAAGAATTTATTTCCAAATTAGAGTGGAAAATAAGTCAAATAGGTCACCTACAAACAAGCAAGATTTCTGGCAGTCAAAGGGGTCTAACTTCTTCTAACGAGGCTCCACTCGTTACCTGTATTAATGGCACCTGTTTTAACTCATTATTGGTAAAACTCGCAAACCCTGATCATGAAAAAGAACAAAGAAAAGACAGCCACTAACCTAGCTTCTTACACGAAACAAAACAGGAGAAAACAGGTTGAACAGAAATGGCGACTTACCCCTACTGCTTCAGTGCTCTTATTTACAATGGTGAACAAAAACGATCCAATAATGAATAAACACAAAAGACCAAACGCGTGAGTGTATCAAACTAGCGATCAAACGCACACGAGAGGAGGACCGAGAGGAGAATGCTGTCACATGCGACCTCCTAGAGTGCTGACAGTGGCAGGTTTAAGAAGCTTGGCGCCTTTTTTCGTGGCCAATCAGCAACGGCGACGTCGCACGATATCCATTTTTTGAAACCGATACCGATATCGATAACTTCCTGCTCCTCAAAGCCAATACCGATAACTGATAATAAATATATAATTTTTCAAATGTATAACCTGAGTTTTTGAACACCTTGAGGTTCATAAAAAAAAAAAAAAAAAAAAAAAACTAGTGGTGGTTTCAACATAGATTTGCCTTTGATCTCACCAGATTTTTCATAATGACATGAACAAAACAGTGCATTTCACTTCTGCACTGCCCGACAGCCAGCTAAGAATGAATGCACTTCCATAAACCACAAGGGTTGGTCTTTTCTTGCTTTTATGGGAAGACACTCGTCTTAATATTGTGAAAGTAAAACAGTACACATACACTTATATACGTACACAACTATTGTATTTATAGCATAGCACACTAGCTTGAGCTACTAAAGCATTGGCTGACTTCCATAACACAACAACTTATGAAGTTCTGTCCATATGACCCTTCACCACAGAGATAAACATATATTGCATATCCATATGTTATATAGTAAACATAAAATACTTAGACATATATTTCCGAGGCGGAAACGTAACAGTTCACGATTGTCAACGCTACCGCTAGATACCGCAATGTGTAAGTGAATGAACCAAACTACTGTAACAAAAAATAGATGCAGCGAATTATTCTGACCAGCAGGTGGCAGCAATGCCCCACAAATGGTCAACTGATTTCCCATATTAGTGTGTAAACTGCAAAGTAAGCACAGTACATATTAACGGCCCAATTAATAATGTTATTAGATTTATCGGGATGACGTCGTAATTCCTATTATCGGACCTAGAATTATCGGACCAATAATTATCGTGCACCATTAGATAAAACCAAAATACAACTTTTTGGTAGAAACACAGGTTCTCGTGTTTGGAGGAGAAAGAATACTGAATTGCATCCGAAGAACACCATACCCACTGTTAAGCATGGGGGTGGAAACATCATGCTTTGGGGCTGTTTTTCTGCAAAGGGACCAGGACGACTTATCTGTGTAAAGGAAAGAATGAATGGGGTCATGTATCGAGAGATTTTGAGGGAAAATCTCCTTCCATCAACAAGGGCATTAAAGATGAGACGTGGCTGGGTCTTTCAGCATGACAATGATCCCAAACACACAGCCAGGGCAACAAAGAGTGGCTTCGTGAGAAGCATTTCAAGGTCCTGGAGTGGCCTAGCCAGTCTCCAGATCTCAACCCCATAAAAAAATCTGTGGAGGGAGTTGAAAGTCCATGTTGCCCAACGACAGCCCCAAAACATCACTGCTCTAGAGGAGATCTGCATGGAGGAATGGGCCAAAATACCAGCAACAGTGAGTGAAAAGCTTGTGAAGAGTTACAGAAAACGTTTGGATTCCGTTATTGCCAACAAAGGGTACATAACAAAGTATTGAGATGAACTTTTGCTATAGACCAAATACTTATTTTCCACCATGATTTGCAAATAAATTCTTTAAAAATCAAACAATGTGATTTTCTGGGGTTTTTTCCACATTCTGTCTCTCATGGTTGAGGTTTACCCATGTTGACAATTACAGGCCTCTAATATTTTCAAATGGGAGAACTAGCAAAATTAGTGGTTGACTAAATACTTATTTGCCCCACTGTATATATATCGAATTAAAAAAACACTCCATATTTTTCGCACTATAAGGCACATCATAGTATAAGGTAGGGTTTCCCTTATATACAAGATATTGTGGCGGCACGCCACACTTAAAATAAAAGCCGCCACGCCATGTGTCGAGCACGCACAGAATTTTGTAACTTGGGTGTTTAAAATAGTGCTCATTGCCAGGCACGGTAGTCCTTCAGATTCTGTAACAAAGAAATGGTGATAATAAAATAAAAATGGAATCAAAAAGGAAACACAATTAGAATGACATTATAATATTAAAATGGCAAGTTCTTTTTTAAATAAAATACTCTCTATCTCTCGATTATTGTGTGCTTTGGTCCATGAAGGCTCCGTTCTTCAGTGATTGAACAGGTTACACTGTGAACCTCAGGATCGAATCATGAGCTGAATGATAAAGAACTGAATAACTGAACAAATCTTTCGAAGGAATCATTGTTACCATCTAATTCAAAGGATTTAATACTGTTAAAAGAACTACAGTTCACTGAACATACCTTAGGGCAAATAAGTATTTAGTCAACCACTAATTGTGCAAGTCCTCCCACTTGAAAATATTAGAGAGGCCTGTAATTGTCAACATGGTTAAACCTCAACCATGAGAGACAGAATGTGAAAATCCTATCCTTCTCTACAAAACTGCTGTAGTTCAGTGAGATTGCTCGGATGTCTGGCATGAATCGCTGACTTTAGGTCATGCCACAGCATCTCAATGAGGTTCAAGTCTGGACTTTGACTCGGCCACTTGAGAAGGTGTATTTTGTTCCATTTGTCAAGTTGATTTACCTCTGTGTTTCGGATTATTGTCTTGTTGCAGCATCCATCCTCTTTTTAGCTTCAACTGTCTGACAGATGGGATCAGGTTTTCCTGCAAAACATCCTGATAAACTTTTGGAATTCATTCTTCCATTAATGATTGCAAGTTGTCCAGGCCCTGAGGAAGCAAAACAGACCCAAATCATGATGCTCACTCCACCATGCTTCACAGTGGGGACGTGGTGTTGATGTTGGTGAGGTGTTCCATTTTTCCACTACACATGACATTGTTGTTACTCCCAAACAATTCAACTTTGGTTTCATCAGTCCACAAAATATTTTGCCAAAACTTCTGTGTCGAAGTGCATTTTCTCGAACATTAAACGAGCAACAATGTGTTTGATTTTAGATAGCAGTGGTTTCTTCCGTGGAATCCTCACAAATAGTTGATGTTTACACAGAGATATTGGACTGTGCCAGTGATTTCTGGCTTTAGCAGACACTCTAGAGTTCCTTTTTCCTCTCTGATATTCTGCGCTGAACTCTTGGCGTCATCTTTGGTGGACGGCCACTCCTTGGGAGAGGGAACAGTGCAAAACTCTCTCCATATGTAGAAAACTTCTCTGACTGTCGATTGATGAACATCCAGGGAAAAGCGCTATACAAGTATAGCACCATTTACCATTTAAAGATGGTGTTTGCTTCCTTTCCCAGCTTTATACAAATCAACAATCCTTGATCGCAGGTCTTCAGACAGCTCTTTTGACCAAGCCATGATGCACATCAGACAATGCTTCTCTACAGACTTTATAACCTATTGACATGACACGGAAAATGGGGCCGATTCGTCAGGGGCCTATTTTCAAAAACTTCAAATATTTACAACCCCATAGAGTTGAAAGTCAGTGTTGCCCAATGACAGCCCCAAAACATCACTGCTCTAGAGGAGATCTGCATGGAGGAACGGGCCAAAATACCAGCAACAGTGAGTGAAAAGCTTGTGAAGAGTTACAGAAAACATTTGGCCTCCGTTATTGCCAAAAAAGGGTACATAACAAAGTATTGAGATAGACTTTTGGTTTTGACCAAATACTTATTTTCCACCATGATTTGCAAATAGATTCTTTAAAAATCAAACAATGTGATTTTCTGGGGGAGTTTTCCACATTCTGTCTCTCATGGTTCAGGTTTACCCATGTTGACAATTACAGGCCTCTCTAATATTTTCAAGTGGGAGAACTTGCACAATTAGTGGTTGACTATATACTTATTTGCCCACTGTATATGATATCGAAATAAAAAAACACACCATAATTTTCGCACTATAAGGTGCATCATAGTATAAGGCAGGGTTTCCCTTATATACAAGATATTGTGGCGGCACGCCACACTAAAATAAAAGCCGCCACAACATGTGTCGAGCACGCACAGAATTTTGTAACTTGGGTGTTTAAAATAGTGCTCATTGCCAGGCACGGTAGTCCTTCAGATTCTGTAACAAAGAAATGGTGATAATGAAATGAAAATGGAATCAAAAAGGAAACACAATTAGAATGACATTATAATATTAAAACGGCAATTTCTTTTTTTTTTTTTTTTTTCAATAAAATACTCTCTATCTCTCGATTATTGTGTGCTTTGGTCCATGAAGGCTCCGTTCTTCAGTGATTGAACAGGTTACACTGTGAACCTCAGGATTGAATCATGAGCTGAATGATAAAGAACTGAATGACTGAACAAATCTTTTGAAGGAATCATTGTAACCATCTAATTCAAAGGATTTAGCACTGTTAAAAGAACTACAGTTCAGTGAAAATAGGTCGCACGTGTGACGCTTGTTTTGTTGAAGGTAGAATTTTATCCCCTTAAAGGTTAACCTTGACTAAGTCTTGATGACACGGTCAACATCAATAATTCTTAGAAAAAGAACACACCTCACGTGTCATCGTTTGCCACCTGCTTATTCAGAACAGGCTCTATTAACGCCTCATGATTTATTATTATTGATCGAGACATTATTGAGAGCGTGACATTTCTACTCAGATACACTCTTTCACCCCGTGTCGGGTCCGTGGCAGCCATGCTATCTGCTGCGTGTTCCGCGGCCCTCCTCCCCTGCCTTAACAACTCTGTCAGGGTATCTTAGCAACACGTCAATCTTCATCCAGCAGGGCAGGTAATTTGTAGGCAAGGATCAAGCATGAAACAAGACTGTGAGCTCAGCTGATTGCCAGATTGTCTAAATGGCTTTTAACAGCTGCTTTGAATCAAAACATCGAGAGGACCCATACGGAAAGGATTCAATAGTGTTTGTGAAGTTTCTCAGCATGGCAGAGTTTGAGAGCACCTTAAAGGCAGAATACCAAGCAATGCAGCTTCATTTTTGTTCACAGAGACTCGGTGATCACGCTTAGTGCATCTCCTCCCTACAGCAGTCCAACCTTAAATTCAGCTTCCACCTATTTCCTGAATCCATTATCCATTTATGGTATTCATCTTGCAAGAGACCTGCTGCTGGGTTAGTCACTTTCTGGAACAAACTGTCAGGTTCTTGTAGTGGTGCGGGATGACGCCTGAGAGGGAAGTTGCCAAGGGCAACCAAAAATTCAACGGGAGGATGCAAAATTAGAGGAAAAGTATTGGCAGGATTGTCGTCATACTAACTTACAACAGATTGGACTTTCAAAACATTACCCAAACAACCATTATTTCTCGACTGCTGAGTGCTCTCCCGGCAGGGGAATGTGCGACAAGCCGCCGGTGTCGTCGGCCGAGTGGAGAAAGAGCATGTCAGCCACAAAATGCAAGCCACCTACGTATTAAAACGATCCCAGTATTTGACATAATACAAAACACGATGTTTACTTACTTCCTCGTAAGTCCAATGGTCCCACAGTAGTAGGGTTTGTTTTGGCCAATATCCACCAGTGAATGGGAACCTTTTGAAACCCCAAATAGAGTCACGCCTCTCCCTGGTGCAGCACACACATCCAAGCGGTCCATTTCATTCAGGAGCATAAAATACCGCGGAAAACATGAAAAAAAAAAAGCTTTTTACTGTCATAGGCACTTTAATGGCATAGAGTGACCTAACATAGACTCTATTCCAATGGAAGATTTTGGTAGCAACCTGTTGGTTCCTTTTTTTTTTTCTTTTAGCAGTTACACCCATTTAAAATTATATATTGCTTCTTGGTGGGAGCATATCAATAACCTTTTGGGCTATAAAGTATCATGAAATATCACCTTTTCAATACAGTATTGTCACACCCCAATTGCTAACGTTACAGAGACGCAACTGCACTGTCGACAAGCCTCTCCCGGCAGCACGCTGTTCAGGCACTCATTTGCAAACTCGTTCCTCTTGCTGTGGCCACCAAGCTTTTAGCCTATGATTAGTTTTTTGTTTTGAGTTTGAGTAACCGTCGCATTTCACCAGTCCCTTCGAAGTTTCTCGCCAACTCCAAATTTTCTTTCTGGTGCTCCCGTATTCAACTGCGTATTTCACTACTTGCATCTTGTAGTCTGTAGAATCTGATTTTCTTTTCAGTGCCATTTTTTCCAGCCCTTCTCAGTTGTTTTTATAAGTTACCGCCAATGTTGAAACACAGGCCTTGAGTGCCCTCTTGCAGTTTAGTGTGAAAATAACATGTGAAATGATATAATAATGTGTTAATAATTTCACACAGAGGAAAAGTCGCACTCCCGGTCAAACTATGACAAAAAATGCAATTTATAGTCCGAAAAAAGTTATCCAATAAAAATAGTTTTTAATGGATAATTTATGTTATATTTAAAGCTAGGTTTATCTACATCTAGCCTGGCTAAAAAGAACTAGCAGGAAGTCAATACAGGTTCTGTGAAGTTTGGTAGCTGCAACTGTCTTTATTCAGGAGAATACAATTGGATGGGAGGGGCCAGAAAGCAACATAGAACATAGAATAGAATACATAGACTACATGGGGGTCACCCAGTACAAACGAAAGGCTGACTAGACAGAAGTTATCCTAATCTAGTGACTAACTATCATAAGGAAAACATAAATATTAACTCATTCACTCCCAGCCATTTTCACCGGTGCAACCCCCTTCGCTCCTGGCCGTTTTACTGGATTTTGACTGATTTTGCAAGGCCCACAGAAAATTCTGTTCTATTGCTATATAAACATGGAACCCACCAAAAGAAGGATTAGACTCTCTTCCTTCAGCAGGAAAAACAGTTCATATCTTTTTCCATTCTTTAGAAATCAGCATTAGAAAATAGCTTAGCTTGAGCAATTTTCCAATTTCTGATGAAAAAACAGAAATTGAGCTTTTTGTAAAAGCATACATTTCAAACATAACTTTGACTTTAACACAGCTATTTTTTGCTTTAGTTACATCCCAAACATCTGAATGTTTTCCTTTTACAAAATAACATAAAAAACAAGACAAATAGAGCTTTTGATAGCAAAGTAACAATTTATTTACACATAACTAACTGAGAGATGACGCTGTTGTCGCCCCGACAGCCAGGGAAACTTTTTCCTCATCGCCGCCTGTCTCATAAAGCTGGATTTTTTTGAGTCTCTGCGGGGTCTGCTCGGCGAGAAGCTGGTGGTCCCGGTCGATCTGCTCGGTTGTCCAGCGCCTGGCATCTCAGGCGTCCTCTCGGTTGTTCTGCTCGGTTGTCCGCCGCCTGGCATCCTTCCGCCGTCGCAGTTAAATCGGGTTGCGGGTCTTACCAAATGCGCTACTGCCCTCCAGTGGCCATTTTTATTGCTTTAAAATGGATTGCCAGCTTTGTGCTTTGGAGCTCAGTTGAATCAGAGCCCGGATATGTCTGTTATGAAAAAAAAAAAAAAAACATAAAAGAAATAATTAATAATTAATATAAATACGTCTTGGGGACACTGAAACAATTAAAAATAGAACGTATTTATACATTTTTGGGAGCAAATGAGTGCAAATGAATGCACCATAATTTTAACAATTGTGTACTTAACTCATTGGATGCAATTGATCGAACTAGACATCCAATCCATTTGCATTGGGATGCCAACCCCTCCCATTTCAAATGGATTTGATCCGTATCGCTGTGACTGGGAGTTAAAGCAGCGGTTTGTGGCATTTTCTAACCCAGGATTCAAAGCTGATTCACTATCATTTAATGGTTTTTCCAATTATGTCTTTAAGGATTCAAGAAAGAAAATGATCTAAATGAGAGAGAGGGGAAAATAAATCATTGAAAACACTGTAGTACATCATTAAAACATAAAATGGATGAAATGGCATAAACATCCTGATTGTGCTTTTACAGCCGACTTGCTTCGGCTCCCAGGTGCTCTTTAGTATTCCCTTCCTCGCACTGTGTTTTTGATAAGGTACATTGCTATTCAAGGGTCCCGTCTCAGGGGCTTGTTTCAACACACAACTTTAATGGGTTGGAGGGAAAAAACACAACATAATAATATTTAGAATATGATGGAACAAGCCAATTAAAGATGCCGAGTGTCTCAGTGGGCATGCGTAAGTGGCTCCAGCTTAATGGAAGGGGAAAATGAAAGATATGTAACTGGCTCCCTTTAGCTTTAAAACTTCCGACATGCAGCCATGCTTGGCCTGTCAGTCAGCCGTGGGGATGTCTTTATTCATGAGCTAGATTCTGGTGACTTGGCGGCTCAGTTCAATTTTTGTTTTTGGGAAAGAGAATGCCCTCAAATGCCCATCCCCTGCATGGACCGAAAAGTATGAGGTAAGGGTTCTAAGCTGATTACATCATTAATGGTGAGAAATAAGAAGAATAAATCAAGAGAGCAAACCGAGGACAATTCACAGATACGGAGATGGATGAATGGGGAAATGGAAATAAACGCCTTGGCTCTTTGTACCTTCTGTTGCCTTCACCCCTTTTTTTGTGTGCAACCTCAGGCCCATTAAACTCACTTTAACATTTGCTACATCTGTAATGTGGCATCTCAGCATCCCATCCACCCTCCCCCGGGACACCGGCATAATCTCTACTAAGCCTTCGGGAGAGAGAGGAATTTTATCCTTGCGCTGACAGATAGAGAGAGACAGAAGGGGGGAGAGAGGGAAGGAGCTGGCTAGTGGAGGATAACGACATAGATAATGAGCTGGCTGTCAAAAGACTTTTTTTTTTTTTTTTTTTACCTTTTCCGTCCTCTTGTCCCCATTCCTCAACTTGCCCTGCTGCTTAATCGCCGCAGACTCACACTGGCTTACTGTTGCTATCTATCTATTAGCCTAATGTCTTGGGATTTTAGATGTTGATTAAAAATGTTGCACAGTATTTAAGGAGAATATGCTACATAGTGACATATTATTTTACAAGCAATATGGCCGTAGGCGGAGTTAGACTTGGGGGGGGGGGGGGGGGGGTCACGAAAACATACAAAAAAATATTAGCTCAAACAAAAACTTGTCACGCCTGAGTGAGGGTTGTCACGTCCTAGTATATTGCCTCTTCCTGCTTTATTTTGAAACCTCACCCTCCTGTTTCCACCACTCACCCTTCCTGCTGTCTCACCTGTCTCTGATTATGATTACCTATTGTTCCCACCTGTACCACATTCCTCATGTCCTTGAAGTGATCCTCTAACTTAAATACATGTAGGCTCTAATAAACCACAATTGTTCTCTTGTACTAAAATATGTTGTTAGAAACACATAAAATGTTAAGTCAATGGCAATATTTTATAATATTTACTACATATTTTGACCGTTAGTTGGCGCCATGGTTTGCGGGCTCGCAGTGATGACGTCATTGGTATCTTTCCAAATGTGTAGCGTGTTAAACAATTGCTTATTACTGCCTAAACTCGCGAAGTAAAATGCCACGATGTGCTGCTTTTGGATGCAATTTCCAGTCAAATGGAAACAAGGGGAGTGAAGTGATTGGTCAAGGTGGAAATGTTATTTTTAGTGAATAAATGTGCATAAGTGGAAGCTCCTCCCCCTTTTTTGGTCCCTGTAGGCACCAGAGGTTGCGCTAGACTTTTTCGTTGTCTGTCATTTTGACTGACAGGGTCATAAAAATCCAGTCATAATCTATTTTTACCCGTCACTTAAATTTTTTAAATGATAATAATGACATATTCAATAGCAGTGTTGGTCAAAAGCGGTGCGTTACTTACTCAACTCTAAATAAATTGAAACTACCAGCCATGTTGTGTCTACTCTCCGCTCCGTTGATTTGTCATCCAAGACTCGGGGTGCGTTCAGGTTTGAGAATAGCGCGCGTACTTCTGACTCCAAGCTGTTTGTCCCTGCTCATTCAGTTAGGCTACGTTCATACTACAGGTCTTAATGCACAAATCCGATTTTTTTGTCATATCCGTTTTTTTGGCGTGCCCGTTCAGACTGCTTTTGTCCATTGAGACCATTCAAGTATTACGCATGCGCTCTAATTCGCAGTCCGACACGCGCCAGTGCGAAGAAGCATCAAAACAAATGACAAGTCATCCGTCATTCCATGGATATCATATTTTGCTTTTCAAAAGGAGGAGACAAATAACAGACATAAATAATCCCCGTTTAGGCTTATATTCACAGTTTATATGGATCGATAGCATGCACGCACTGCCCGTGCACGTCACACACTCATACGGGCAGTTTGCCCCGACTCTCCAAGACGGGCTGTAGCCAGACCCCTCTCCCGACTCTCGGCCGTGTAGGAAATGTTGAAATATAGCTCACATAGAGCAGAGAGAAAACCGATCATTCTCATGCTTATCCTCAACCCATTTTTATTTTTTTATGACTGTTGTCAAGCCCAGCCCTTCCCCAAAAGCCGTGTTCACTGCAAGCTAGGTGCTAATAACGCACAGCTGAAATCGGATTTGGGACACTGGACGGTACAGACCGCCGCGACAGTCTGGAAAAATGTGGCCCAGATCGGATTTGAACCACATACAAAAATGACCCAGATCGGATTTGAAATGGTCCACTTCTATGCGACTTGTCCCGTTCAGACCGTCAAGTTAATGCCTGACTCGAGTCGGAAAAACACGAAAAAATTGGATTAGTGCATTGAGACCTGTAGAATGAACGTAGCCTTAGACAATGCTCTCCAAAGCTTCCTAACGTTTCCGTGTTTGCTAAACCTGAATGCTAGTTCGGACATTTTTCCGAGTAAGGCCAACGACGTCATGCATCAAGAGAGACAATAGCTCACTCGCCATCCTGTGGTCTGGGGTGTGAATTGCAACCTGTCAAAATGACGGATGGACTTCAGTTTTTTCCGTCACCGTTTTAAAAAAACGATCAACGACAGAAAATATTCGGTTAACGCGACCCCTGGTAGGCGCGTACCCTACCCACCACGCGTTACAACTGGCGCCCGAACATTTTTCCTGGATCTTCAGTCAATTAAGGGATCCGTCTATTTTCTGGATCCGACAGTCCCACCACGTCTGCAATATTGGTTTCGGATCTGTCCATTTTTTTGATTCGTCGGTCCCACAGCGGCTTTTCGGATCAGTCTATTTTGTGGAATCGACGGCTGCGACATTGCCATGGGATCGGTCTAATTCCTGGATCTTCGAGTGAGTAAAAAACGCGGATTTGGATTAGTATTGCTATCTTTTTTGTTGACTATTCTTCGTGGGAGTTTTCCCCAAATCATACTAAATAATTAAAGGGCAACTGAAGAGCTTTTCAGATTTCGCTCTTAAGTGTTTTACTCAGTTGAATTGTATTAAATGCGTCATTCGCTCTCTCAAAAAGTCACATAAAAAAAAGAAAATAATAATTGACCGCGTAGTTTTTGAGTTATGGCCATAGCAACACCATAGCAACGAGGGACGCGCCGTCCTGCCGACCCCTACCTCATGACGTAACTTCCAGGAAGCCTCGCCACCACTCTGAACGCGGAAATATAGCACCACGCTATCCTCGCCGTATATTGCATACATTTTCTGGGTTTTACCCGCGGGATTCGTCATGCCATCTCGATGTGTAGCGATGAATTACTCACAGGAAGATTCGAGACTCTAGGAGTGGTCCCAAAAAAACTTCTCCTGCAAAGGTTTGGACCGTTTTTGTTAGCATGCTTACAGGTCCCCAATCGGCTCATTGTTTTCATCATTTCAGCCACGACAGCTTTGAAAACCTACAACAATGCAACCTTGGTTTTGCAAAGACGTAAGTAGAACATGAATGGCTTTTTTTTTTTTTTTTTGCTGTTGGCCTGTCATAAGTAGATAGGTTGGTTGACGTTGTCTACTCGTGTGATTTTATTACTATATCAATAGGTGTTATGTAAATTCAAATGTCCCCAGCACCAAATAGGTCCTTGGCTCGTTTTTTATACTTTAACATCAAGGTCTGCCTATTTGAAGAGGGAACAATAGCATCAAATAGATGCTGCTATGACTGGGGCATTATTATTTGATCACCAAGAAATTATTATTAAATTAAAATTAGGATTCATCCAATATTTTCATGCTGCTGTGATTTTTTTTTTTCTCCAGGAAGCCAAACATAAAAAATTAAGTGGCGGAAACCCTCAACACGATGAAAAAAGCGTTGCAAGTCAGTTGCCACCCAGTTTCCCAAAATCAAGAGGGAGTGGGTCGAGTCATATGATGACCGAAGTGATGCGGTGTCCAGCGATGACGACTGAAGAGATCCTATGAGGCCTGCCAGATGCTGAATTTCTTCCGTCTGCGACATCAGATGACGATGATTTAGGAGAAATAAATGTAGCAAATTTTGATGACATGAAATCATAAACTAGTCATATATACAGTACACATTTTTTAAAAGAAAAATCAAGTTACCTTCATATTTTAATGATAATGCATTATCTTTGTATAGAGAACACTTCATGCTATAGAAAAGAGTAAATACATATACATAAATCTGGTATCATTTATTATTGTGGCCTATTAAATATTTTTTCAGAATGTAATATAATTACAATATATTATATACCAATAGAATACATTAAACAGTCAACAAAATGTGTCAATGTTGTTAACAATTTATGGTTTTATTTTTTTAATGTAATTCATGCCCCTGTCAGTGCTTCAGCCTCCTCAAGTTTGGCTCTCACGTCTGGGATCTCCTGATGACACAGGCATACTCTTGGAAGGGTAATTACTTGACGGTTTACAGCAACACCTGGAAAATAAAATGGTTTTGTCATTTATTTTGAAATATCAATAACATATCATTCATTTAGCCACATTTGGGCTAGCTTTATCATATTTAGATCGGTAGGAGCTGTCCCATTACCTAATATCCAGTTTTAGCTATGTGTAGAGCATTCATTTAGCCACATTTGGGCTAGCTTTATCATATTTAGATCGGTAGGAGCTGTCCCATTACCTAATATCCAGTTTTAGCTATGTGTAGAGCATTCATTTAGCCACATTTGGGCTAGCTTTATCATATTTTGATCGGTAGGAGATGTCCCATTACCTAATATCCAGTTTTAGCTATGTGTAGAGCATTTATTTAGCCACATTTGGGCTAGCTTTATCATATTTAGATCGGTAGGAGCTGTCCCATTACCTAATATCCAGTTTTAGCTATGTGTAGAGCATGGAAAAAATATACAACCATGTAATCGCATTCTGATAAAAAAATCACGATGCTGGACTTACCACTCACTCTCCCGTTCATGAAGTGTCGAGCTTTCAATTGGCGTCATGAGGCCATCTGCTGTGTCAAGTAAATCGCCGTCATCTGACGCCTCAGGTTCAAACATGTAGGGATTAATTGTAGTTCATCTTTCCTGGGAGCCTTTGCCATCGGTAGCGTCACGAAAGAGCGATCCTGAATGGTTACCTTTGGTGGAAATATCACTGACATCGTTGTTGCTGCTATACTAGCTGTGGGTAGTCTTCTGTTGCCTACGTCACACTTCCGGGTTTGCGAAGGGACCATTAACAGAGTGCAAAAAAACTAAAAAACGCAAATTATCCTTACAATTACGTGTTGATAATGTCATGGTTGTTTTGATGAACTTGTCCCAAGTTTATATTCATAAAATTACACCAAAATCCGGAAAGGTCTTCAGTTGCCCTTTAAAGCACTATGGCACGCTACAGTGACGACAGTGACTCTGATGTGGACCTTACAACAATGTTGGAGTTCGTCAGGGAATGCGTGTTTGCGTACTGCTGAGCTCCCGAGTGAAGAGCGGTCTAGGTGGAAATATTATTTTTTGAGAATAAATGTGCATAAGTGGAAGCTTCTCCCCTTTCTGGTACTTTTATACACGTATCCTAGCTACCACGCGTTATAATGTACAAGACCTGGATTGCACAAGGTGTGCTCTTTGGCCTGTACTGTATGTAAAGCACACGACAGCTCTGGATGCTAACAATCTACATAATTATATTGGGAAAACATTTGAAAATGCAATATGCTTACCTTGAATATCTGCTAATAAAAACCGGAGTTCCCGAATCCCAACAGCATGCACTCTCGCTCCCAACAGGACTCTTTCGCATCACCAGTTTTGCCCAACTTTTGTCTTATCAGGTATTTGCTGCACGCATTTTTCCCTGAAGCTTGTCTTGTGAACGACCGACAGCGCTGTCCTGCTCTTCACTTTTCAGATCTGGTTCAAATAGGAAAGGTAGAACTGACGACATGTTGGGAAAGCTAACGAGTGACAAGCTGGAATTTCGGCATTCGGGGCCAGTGACGTCACGCACTGCGACGTAACAAGAATGGCGACTTATCACTTAAAATAATTTTCCAAACTTTATTAAAACAAAAACATTAAGAGGGGTTTTAATATCAAATTATTATAACTCATACTAACATTTATGTTTTAAGAATTACTTGTCTTAAAAATAGAGGATCCATTTAAGACCTGTAGTATGAACCTAGCCTTTGTCACCTTTTTCACCCCTAACCAGTTTGCATGCCTGTAGTGCGCATGCGTAATACTTGAACGGGTTCAATGGACAAAGGCTGTCTGAACAGGCATGCCAAAAAAACATATGACAAAAATCGGAATTGTGCATTAAGACCTGCAGAATGAACCTAGCCTTATAGTAACCTTATAGCGGTATATATTGGAACTAAGAAATAAACAAATACTGAAAAAATGGCCTGAAAATCTCCATCCCTTTATGCAGAAACTATTTCTAATTGACAGTGAAGCATATGCGGCACCATTTTATGATGATACTTACAGTATGCATCATCAAACTGCATAAGTGGCACTGGACTCAGTGTGTGTATGGTAGGCCTGAAAGTACTTGACTATTCATGCATGACCAGTTCAAATAGGTGAAACGGCAATTGCTCATTCAAAGGAGAGCAAGTATACCAGCTAGCATGACTGATAGATTTTCTGTTTTTAGCTTTTACCAAAACAAATGGATAGATTTCTTTCAAAAGTGAATTAGACACCCTGCCGTTCTCTTAATGTGATTCATTCTATTGTTTTGACAGTTTAATACTCTGTTTCTGACCCGCCATTAGACTTATTTTTGCTGAGTGGGTCCATCTTGAAGCACAGTTTAGAGAAAACAATTGGACCTCATTATAAAGTGCTCGGTAATGAGGAAGCTTGCTTGTCTTCAAGTGCCATTTTTCTGATTATCTCCAAATTCTAGCTTTAAAGGTAAGCAGTGAACAAAATGGCATAATGAGAAAACACTAACAGTCACTAAAAAACAAATTATTCTGATTAACGACTTGAGAGTCCGTCTGTATTTGTCTGGCCAACGGGCCCAAAAACGTATTAGGGAAAATGAGCAAAATGAGTAACAGGTGCTTAGTTTGTGTGAGCCCTTGGGTCAATGTCAGGTCATCGCAGTGGACCTTTTTGATGTTGACAAGCTTGACAAAGACATAACTCACACGACTAGCGGGAAATGTCAGGGATAAGAGCCGGCAGGGAGCTGCAGTGGCTGGGAGAAAGACGTGGGCCTGACAGGAGGGAGAACGCGGACCATAATACCAGCCGCATCGTGGACCCTTGGGTGACAAGTGGGGATTTATGAGCCCAATTATGTGAAAATGTGCAGCCGGGGAGCAACACGCCTCCGTTTCTGTTTGGAGATTGTTGATCGGAAATACATAGAAAGTGAAGTGGCTCTAGGTCTCACGCATTGAACGTCTGCAAGCCTCTATTTATTCATTCTTTCAGGAGGCTGTAAGTGGTTGTCTGTCATTGAAGGTGCAGTGCTTCACTCGTCTGACTTCCATTCAGGAAGCATGGAGTCACTTCCCACTCAGGAAGTGGGGATTCTTGTCTGTGTCTGCATGTAATCTGTGATTGATCGGCAACCAGTCCAATGTATTTGGCCCTGGGAGATGCCATGTGCTCAGAACTCAGTGTTGACCACAATAACATACATACATACATGCGAACATAACATGGGATTAAAATATGTTCATTTTTTCAACTTGTTAATCTTTTGTATTTAATCAATAATATTTAATATGTTAGTCTCACCCCTAAGATTTACATAAAGTATATATTAGGGATCTCCCAATTGGATAATTTTGCACCCGAGTCAGAGTCACCTGATTTTCAGAATCTGCCGATAAAATCCTGATCAGACACCGAAAAAAAAGTGTTAAAAAAAAGAACCCCAACCCCATCAGAAATTGCAACTTTGTGTTAAAAATGGCCGCGAATGCAGCTATTAAAAAGTCAACACTACAAACTTTCTTTAAATTTACTATTTACTTACGGTGGGGCAAATAAGTATTTAGTCAACCACCAATTGTGCACGTTCTCCTACTTAAAAAGATTAGAGAGGCCTGTAATTGTCAACATGGGTAAACCTCAACCTTGAGAGAAAGAATGTGGGAAAAAAACAGAAAATCACATTGTTTGATTTTTAAAGAATTTATTTCCAAATTAGAGTGGGAAATAAATATTTGGTCACCTACAAACAAGCAAGATTTCTGGCTGTCAAAACTTCTTCTAACAAGGTCTAACGAGGCTCCACTCGTTACCTGTATTAATGGCACCTGTTTTAACTCATTATCGGTATGCTGTCCACAACCTCAATCAGTCACACTCCAAACTCCACTATGGCCAAGACCAAAGAGCTGTCAAAGGAAACCAGAGACAAAATTGTAGACCTGCACCAGCCTGGGAAGCCTGAATCTGCAATAGGTAAAACGCATGGTGTAAAGAAAAAAACTGAGGGAGCAAGTATTAGAAAATGGAAGACATACAAGACCACTGATAATCTCCTTCGATCTGGGGCTCCATGCAAGATCTCAAAATGATCGTCAAAATGATAACAAGAACGGTGAGCAAAAATCCCAGAAGCACACGGGGGGACCTAGTGAATGACCTACAGAGAGCTGGGACCATAGTAACAAAGTAATACAATGCGCCGCCAGGGACTCAAATCCTGCACTGCCAGACGTGTCCCCCTGCTGAAGAAAGTACATGTCCATGCCCATCTGCGGTTCGCTAGAGAGCATTTGGATGATCCAGAAGAGGACTGGGAGAATGTGTTATGGTCAGATGAAACCAAAATAGAACTTTTTGGTAGAAACACAGGTTCTCTTGTTTGGAGGAAAAAGAATACTGAATTGCACCATACCCACTAGAGAGTGCAAAATTTCCGATTCTTAGATTATTCGCGATTCGGCCGTGGAAGATTCGAGAACGATTCATAAACATCCAAATTCCGATTATTGAATTATACCAGGTAAAGCGGAAATCAAACGCAGTCAGCGCGGTCTTTGGGACGCAATGAGGAACGGACCGAGAGTAAATATCATGTGCAGCTAATGCCGCTAGGTAAAAAAAAAAAAAACAATAATACCTGACTGCGGCCGTCAGCCGCTACAAACAGCACCCAGTTGCGAGTTGCTACAAACATACGGCAACATACAGCTATGGTAGATATCACATATATCTAGATGTGAAATGACAGACTTTCCCGAGCTTGTAAACAGGCGCCATCTTAAAGCATTAGACTTCTCTAGAAGGCTCTGTTGTAGAGAACCTAATTACTTTTTATTCTAAAATACCCCTAAATCGGCAAAACCTTGACTTGAATCTATCTTTAAATGATGAAACAGTTTTAAAACTTTCACATGTCGAAAGTAGACATGAGGGAAATTATGGAATAAGGGGCGCAATTTTACCAACTTTAACGGTTGATTCACAACATTAAATTAATTGAATGTAGTTTAAAGCTGCTGATACAGAATGGGGACTTGAGTATTTTATTTACTGTTTTTAACCGGTAACTTGATACTAAAATAGTGGTTTGGTTTATTTAGCCTGAGAGGATTTTTGAACAATTTTGGAACAAATATACAAAAGATTAAAAAAAAAAAAAAAAAAGGGGGGGGGGGGCATCAATAAACAATTTATAATCGAATCGGAGTCTCTGAATCGTGATCGTAATCGAATTGTTAGGTGCCCAAAGATTCCCACCTCTAATACCCACTGTGAAGCATGGGGGTCGAAACATCATGCTTTGGGGCTGTTTTTCTGCTAAGGGACCAGGACGACTGATCTGTGTAAAGGAAAGAATGAATTGGGACATGCATCGAGAGATTTTGAGTGAAAATCTTCTTCCATCAGCAAGGGCATTGAAGATGAGCTGTGGCTGGGTCTTTCAGCGTGACAATGATCCCAAACACACAGCCAGGGCAACAAAGGAGTGGCTTCGTAAGAAGCATTTCAAGGTCCTGGAGTGGCCTAGCCATTTTCCAGATCTCAACCCCATAGAAAATCTGTGGAGGGAGTTGAAAGTCTGTGTTACCCAACAACAGCCCCAAAACATCACTGCTCTAGAGGAGATCTGCATGGAGGAACGGGCCAAAATACCAGCAACAGTGTGTGAAAAGCTTGTGAAGAGTTATGGAAAACTTTAGGCCTCCGTTATTGCCAACAAAGGGTACATAACAAAGTATTGAGATGAACGTTTGGTATTGACCAAATACTTATTTTCCACCATGATTTGCAAATAAATTATTTAAAAATCAAACAATGTGATTTTCTGGGTTTTTTTCCACATTCTGTCTCTCATGGTTGAGGTTTACCCATGTTGACAATTACAGGCCTCTCTAATATTTTCAAGTGGGAGAACTTGCACAATTAGTGGTTGACTAAATACTTATTTGCCCCACTGTACATACACTAATTCATAAAGCTGAACTGACATCACATTTTCACATCATGACAATTGCATGTAGTGTGCAATCAACAGATGAGTAACTGAGGGATATATGACATAATGAGAACAAGCTCGGAGTCACCGGAAACGAAAGAGCTCAGTAAGAATGAGGCCAGGAAATGGCCAATGTGCGGTGGGGAGGGTGGTGTCAACCACCCAACACAACACGCGCCCTTCAAGAGGAGAATCTCTGTGAATTTCAGTCTCACTGGAACAATTAGAGTGTAAAGGAAGGCTGGGCTCCTGTCAGCACGCCTTCACTGAGCATTCATTAAATCTGCTATAATCTAGAAGGACTGCGGCAAAGCGGTAAAGAAGAAAATACTTGTGTAAGTACTTCACAGCAACTGTAATTGGCTCCAAACGTCCACTGTTTAATCATGACAAGCGGGTGAAAATCGAAAATGGAAATGCGCTTTCTTGAAATGTCGATTCGGCAGCCTTTTGTTTTTTCAGGGTGGAAATTATTCATTCATTACAAAAGTTTTCTAATAGCCTCAAAATCATAATCATCTGTAACACACCGAGTCCACAGTGTGCCTAATGGAGTTCAGTTATTTAATGTGGGCCAGTAAGTTACCTAAAATTTCAAATACTGGGGGAGGGGGGCTAGCCATACAAAGTCACACGGTTGCTAACTGTCATAGGCAATTGTTTAGCCACAACTGGATTAATTACCTTATTACTAGTGCTGTCAAAATTATCCCGTTAACGGGCGGTAATTAATTTCTTAAATTAATCACGTTAAATTAGGGCTGTCAAATGATTACAATTTTTAATCAAGTTAATTACAGCTTAAAAATTAATTAATCGTAATTAATCGCAATTCAAACCATTGATAAAATATGGCATATTTATCTGTAAATTATTGTTGGAATGGAAAGATAAGACAAGACGGATATATACATTCAACATACGGTACATAAGTACTGTATTTGTTTATTATAACAATAAATCAACAAGATGGCATTAACATTACTAACATTCTCGTAAAGTGATCCATGGATAGAAAAACTTGTATTTCTTAAAAGATAAATGTTAGTACAAGTTATAGAAATTTTATATTAAAACATGTTAGGTTTTGTGTTGGTTTTCTCCTAGTGTGACTTGTCCCTGTGATTGCCCATTGATTTCACCTGTTCTGCCTCCTAGTGTATCCTCCAATCTGAATCCTCCTGTGCTCGCCTGTTCCTCGTTGTGTTGTTACCCCTTGCCTGTGTGTGTGTATATAAGCTCCCAGTTTCTTTTCACTCCTTGTTGCGTCATTGTCTATGTCAATGTAGATGTCGAAGCCCTCGTGTATCAGTCCCTCCGATAAAGTAAGTTTTGTTTGAAACTTGCCTTTTTGATCCCCAGTCCTTTTGGTTGTACTTTGTGCTTTTTGTTAGTTATAATTAAAACCTTTTTTTTTAGTTATCTGCCAACTGCCTGGCATTATTGATTCCCTGCATTTGGGTCCACACAACCTGCCTGCCCACGCATTTCCTGACAAAAACCCCTCTTAATGTTTTCGTTGTATTAAAATTTGTAATATTTTCAATCAAAAAATAAAGTAGTAGCTCGCCATTGTTGATGTCAATAATTACACCATTCTCACTCCCCAAACCCATAAAATCATTTGGGCCCAAGCGCCAGCAGAGGGCGCCAAACAACAAAAAACAAGTAACAAGCGGACATTACACTGCTGTCATTTTAATCTGTTTGAGCGGGGCATGTGCGTTAATTGCGTCAAATATTTTAACGTGATTAATTAAAAAACCAAAAAAAATTACCGCCCGTTAACGCGACAATTTTGACAGCCCTAGTTGAAATATTTGATGCATTTAACTAGTTTGACCATATTTTGAGTTCCAAAAAAGAGGACACTCGGCCCAATGAATTAATACACCATTATTTATTTATTTATTTATTTATTTATTTTTTATTTAAAAAATCAAACATCGTAAGCAGTTACTCACAATGTTACTCATTACTTGAGTATTCTTTCCAATGAATACTAATTTTACTTGTACTTGAGTAAATTTTGGGATGACTACTTTTACTTTTGAGTAATATTACATGGAAGTAAACCACTCTTCAGTTTTTGGCTACTCTACTCACCCCTGATGAAGACTTTATTGTCTGCTTTGCTCAGACAGCACAAATAAAACCAGTAGTTGATGTGTGTTTTTTTTTTTATGTACACGAAGAAGCGCTGTAATTTCAAATCTATACTCATGTGAAAAGTTCACCGGCTGGAGCTTATGTAATGAAGTGCTAGAATTTAATTTGCCTGAGGCTTCCAGCAAAGTTTGCCCAACTTTTGTCTTCGCCTGTCTTTGTGTGTGAAATGAAAGGAGGAATATACTTTCTGTCTCTCTCTCTCAAAGAAGCCGAGAATGTGAGTCTTTTGTACTTTTCAAGCACACCTCAACTCCACTTCCTTCCGCCCCCCAGAAGCTCACGGTAACACGCAGTGCAGGCTTAGGTATTTGTGTATTATCAGCCGGGAGCTTGCATCAGACCGGGCCGCAACTTGCGACCCAACAGTGTTCATAAAGTCAAAATAAAACATGAAATATACAAGGAAATATACAAGGAAGCGCAAGCAAACATGATCAATTTTCTTTAACTCATTTGCTCCCAAAAACGTATAAATATGTTCTATTTTTAATTGTTTCAGTGTCCCAAAGATGCATTTATACGTCTTTTACGTTGTGTTTTTTTTTCCCCAAAAAAGACACCTCTGGGTCGTGATTCAATTTAGTTCCAAAGCACAAAGCTGAAAATCCATTTTAAAGCAATAAAACTGGCCACTGGAGGGCAGTAGCGCATTTGGTAAGACCCAATTCAACGGCAACGAACGGCCAAGCCGCACGGCCGGGCGCCGGCGGAAGACGACCGAATGGATGTCGAGGATGCCAGGCGGTGGACGACCGAGCAGGACAACCGGTAGAATGCCCGGGATGCCAGGTGCTGGACGAACGAGCAGAACGACCAGGACCAGTGCAGCTAACGTAGCCTTTGAGTCCGTGCTGCTCGCGAGCAGAGCCCGCAGAGACTCAAAAAAAATCCTCTTTATGAGACAGACGGCGATGAGGGAAATGTTTAACCGGCTGTCGTGGCCAGAACAGCGTTACTTTTTAGTTAGTTATGTGTAAATAAATTGTTACTTTGCTATCAAAAGCTCTATTTGTCTTGTTTTTTATCTTATTTTTTTAAAAGGAAAACATTCAGATGTTTGGAATGTAACTAAAGCAAAAAATAGGTGCGTATAGGTCAAAGTTATGTTTGAAATGTATGCGTTTACAAAAAGCTCATGAACTCGCAAGTTTAACCAGTTTGCATTATTTCATTGCAATGTTTTTCCTTATTCAGATTTGTCTCGAGACTACGGTTACAGTTAGACTTCAATTGATGGTTAATGCAGTTATTGCAATTTTGTTGTTTTATTACAATAGATTGTTTATTTACATTTCAAAAACCAGAAGCCATTCATTTACGAATGTGATTGCCCTTTAGTTTACATATTTAAATGTTTAGATACTACGATTTGAATGAGGCAAAATAACATGATTTTCCTCTCAAATACAGTATATTGTTATAATCATGTCAAAATTATCGCATTTACGGGCGGTAATTAATTAATAACGCATATGCCCCGCTCAAACAGATTAAAATGACAGCAGAGTGAAATGTCCACTTGTTAATTGTGTTATTTGGAGTTTTGTTGCCCTCTGCTGGCTCTTGGGTGCGACTGATTTAATAGGCTTCAGCACCCATGACCCATGAGCCATTGTGTAATTATTGACATCAACAATGGCGGGCTACTAGTTTATTTTTTGATTGAAAATTTAAATTAAAAAAAAAAATGTATTAAAACGAAAACATTAAGAGGGGTTTTGATATAAAATTTCTATAACTTGTACCAACATTTATCTTTTAAGAACTACAAGTCTTTCTATCCATGGATCGCTTTAACAGAATGTTAATAATGTTAATGCCATCTTGTTGATTTATTGTTATAATAAAAAAATACAGTACTTATCTACCGTATTTTGAATGTATATATCCGTTTTGTGTCTTATCTTTCCATTCCAACAATAATTTACAGAAAAATATGGCATATTTTATAGATGGTTTGAATTGCGATTAATTACGATTAATTAATTTTTAAGCTGTAATTAACCTGATTAAAAATTTTAATCGTTTGACAGCCCTAATATTTTATAGATGGTTTGAATTGCGATTAATTGCGATTAATTACGATTAATTATTTTTTAAGCTGTAATTAACTCGATTAAAAATTTTAATCGTTTGACAGCCCTAGTGATAATGTTTCGGGTGTACTTTAATTAATTTCTGTATAAAAATTAATTTGGGGTTCAAAAAGTCTTATTTCATTTCAACCTTGAGTCTTGAAAAAGAGGGGGCTGTCTTATAATCAGGGCCGTCTTATATTCGGGCCAATACGGTACCTTCGTTTTATGGCTGGGATGAAACAAAAGCGGTTGCGTGCCATCTGTAAACGGGGGTTTTGAGGGGAAAACGGAAAAAAATAAAAATAGTTCAGGGGCTTAATGCATCATGAATCTGCTATGGCAGCATATAGACATATTGTTCTATCAAACACAACAGTTGTTTTGGCTTAAAATACAGCAGTTTCTTGTCAAGAGGAGTGCAAGAGCAGAAACTGCTTTTTCAGTCTTGTCTGTGTTTTCCGCCATATGAAGAATAATGCATTTTTACACCCTGCTTTCTTTCCTATCGTGGTCCAGGTCCCAGTTGTTGCCTCCCTAATGACCATGCAATAAAACGAAACACCGCCAATATCAAAATTCCACCCATTCCATCCAATTCATCTACAATTCTTTATTCCAAACATAATAAACCAGCACCTATATTTTGAAGTTTGCATTCGACAGGACTGCCCATGTGTGAGTTTTGCAACAAATTATTTACCCATGCAGAGATAGACATTTACGTCAATTCCGGTAATTGATCGCATTTCAAAGGGATAAATAAACAAACTCTGTGCCAAGTAAATTGCACCGCAATAGCTAACCTGCTGAGCTCTTCAGCTGACAGCCGTAGTGACATTTACAAACAGCCAAAAATATCCTGATTAAAATATGCTAATGAGACTGCAGTCTGATTTGTAATTCTCGGAGCTTATGTTGCTATTCTCTGTGGTTAAATTACTAGTTAAACCTGTAGACGGCGGACCTAAAGGCAAATAATTGAACATTGACGAGACAGGGTTTATATAAACAACACGGGAACACATCTAAGGGTATTAAACTGCTTTGACGGACGCTGCAGTTGTTGTGACAGGACCTATAGCTCCTTCCTTTGGTGCAAGGATGTCCTGTTGCAAGTGACACAGGTAGAAAGAAAGAGACACTGACGGTCAGACACTGTGACAGCTTGCAACTCTTTGTGTGTTTTTGTGTGTATACACTTCAGCAAGTTGAGCAGTTTGTTGTCAGGTTGACGCCTCGGGTGAGTTATTAAGTCGCCTCGGGCCACCTTAGGACCTTCACTGTCTCCTCAGGCGGCGGATGTGTGTGTCCTTCGACGGCAGACGCAATCGCGACTCTTTGTCTAGCCCGCAAATAGCTACACAAAAATCACAATCTATGCGGGCGGGGAGCAGAAAACAAAGGGATTGAAGGAAAATGTAAATAGAGACAAGTCTACAAATGATGGCTCTTCTGAAATCGCTTTTTCGGTTTGATAATAATGTGTTGCTTCAGAGTTCGATTAGATTAGAACCATAAGCGGATTTTAAGGGGGGGGCATCCCCCCGGTGGCCGAAAAGTGTTATTGCATGAAATTGACAATTGAAATAATTATTGGCACCCCTGAAAAAGATGTGTTTTTTAGCTTCTAATATATTTTTTTTTAATTCTAATAATATTGGACCTTAATGGAAAAAAAGAGAAAAATCCAACCTTCAATACAAGTGCATTCATTCAGTGGGGAAAAAATCCCACATAAAGAAAAAAATATTTGACATAAAATAATGTGTGTCACAATTATTAGCACCCCTGGTGTTAATACTTTGTACAACCCCCTTTTGCCAACAAAACAAGGTCTGGGGACTGAGATGGCCATGGGAGGAGCTTGATTTTGTGTCGGGTGAACCATTTCTGTGTAGATTTGGCCATATGTTTAGGGTCATTGTCTTGCTGAAAGACCCAGTGACGACCCATCTTCAGCTTTCGGGCAGAGGGTAACAGATTTTGATTTAAAATGTCCTGGTATTTCAAAGCATTCATGACGCCATGCACCCTAACAAGGTTCCCATGGCCTTTGGAAGCGAAACAGCCCCACAGCATCACTGACCCACCCCCATACTTCACAGTGGGTATGAGGTGCTTTTCAGCATGCGCATCTTTCGTGGCACGCCAGACCCACTTAGAGTGTTTGTTGCCAAAAAAGCTTGCCAAAAATCTTGGTCTCACTCAAAAATACACGCGGTCCCAGGCTTCAACTGCAAATCTACACAGAAATGGTTCACCATACACAAAATCAAGCTCCTCCCATTTTTTTCCTTTTTTTTTCCATTAAGGTCCCATATTATTTGAATTAAAAAAAAAAAAAAAAATATATATATATATATATATATATATATATATATATATATATATATATATATATATATATATATATATTAGAAGCTAAAAAACACATCTTTTTCAGGGGTGCCAATAACTATGAAGGGCACTGTATATATATAAAAGTTGTAAAGCAATAAAACTGCAACAAAAATGAATGAAATGAACAAAGAAATATATTTTTATAATGGGTCAAAAATATTTTTTGAACAGATCATGTGACTAGCACCTTAGACGGTTATTTGCTTAGCATATAATTAAAAAAACAATTGGTGAGGCCAATTTTATTTTTAAAATTATTTTTTTCTTTGATTGAAAATATTTTTTTTGATTGAAGCAACTTTTTGGGGGCTTGAATGATTTAGACACAAATGTCCTACTCATAAATGGCCCAAACACAAAAAGGATGCTTCAATCAAAGAAAACTTTTTCAGTGAAAAATTTAGTGTTCAAATGCAAATTTTTCAATCGCAAATATTTTTTCGCATTCAAAAACGTTTTGTATGATTGAAATTTTTCTTTTTCAAAATATAATTTTGAAGCAACTTATTTTTTGACTGAATAATATATACAATAACGTCCTAGCCAAAATGTGGCCCAAACACAAATCAACATAACTTCAATCAAAAAAGTAGCTTCAACCAAAAAAAAAAAAAAAAAACTTTCACATGAATTTTTTTTGAGTTTCAAATTTATTTATGCATTCAAACTAGGGCTGCAGCTATCGAATATTTTAGTAGTCGATTAATGGATGCACTAGTTAGTTTGAATAATCGAGTAATCGGATAAGGAACATAAAAAATTAAAATACCTGAGATGAGCCTCAAACATTTTTTTTTTTTTTTTTTTTTTTTTTTTTATGAGGATCTATGTACAACAAAAGAACAATTGGCTAACTTACATAGCAAAAGTCCGCTAGCTTAAATGCTATAAAATGCTAACGCTTTTTTACAATGCTCTTAACAAATGTTTCAGACACATATTCCCACAAAAAATGACTAAATATACCTTTAAACTAAATTACGAATGCATTAAAAAAATCATTAGCTCTTTCTTTTTTTCTAATTGAATACTCGAGTTAATTGGTTAATCGTTGCAGCACTATTCAGTGTGACAGGGCTAAATTACTGCATAATGATAAAAACTGCCGACTTTTTGTACCTCCCGAATGGTATTTTACGCCACCGGAGTTCGTCCGGCTTTTGTCATTTTCCTGCCCTGGCTTCGGATACGGAGAAAAGAGCTTAAACAAAACAGGAAGCGTGACAGGTCTTCTAGGTCTCTTTCTCGCCTTTTGAAAATCAAAACTACCCAGACTCCTGTCACACACGGCGACGGGGGTGATTGTCATCACCGATCGGCCAGCCCCCGGCGGCGAGCAAGTTTTGTCTCGTCGTTCTGCTGCAACTCTGGTAGGCAGGCAGTGCTCTTTGCCGGGGACGCAGAGGAGAATGAACACCGAAAATAGCACATTCTCGGTGGACAAACTGGTCGACGTCCGAGTGCGTGGCTGCCCAAGCCTAAGCCGAGGATAGCCTCCATAGCCGGGCACATGAAGACAGTAGAGAGGGGTGGAAGTCTCTACACAATCGAGAACCGGAGACGAGAGCGCGGGCCTCCCCGAGTCCAAGCCAAAGATAGAGCTCTTTCGGCGGGCACACGAAGAGGGTAGAGAGGTGTGGAAGTCTTTACACAGTCGAGAACCGCAGGCGAGAGCACGTGGTTGCTCGAGCACGGGCGCTCATCAGCTGGCAACCATGGTGTGTGACAAGTCACCGGTCGTCGGCCGAGTGGCCTTCTCGATGGACATGGAGCATTGTCACCCACAAAATTCAAGCCACCTCTTTATTAAAACGTTTGCCATGATCGCAGTTTTTGACATAACAGAAAACATGTAGCTTACTAACCTAGTCATCCGTCCATTGGTCTCCTAATTGTCGGACTGGTTTTGCCCATTGTTCAGGAGATTTGGGAAATCCATAAAGCCTCACACCACATTCCCTGGTGTAGCAACAAAAGCCTGCAGGACATTGGGCTGGCGTGACGTAAAAAATAAACAAATTAATCTGCAAAATCAGCTGAATCCGCAGTCCTTCTGCATACGATAATAATGGCTGTATTGTGAGATGGTTACTCCGCTGACGTCATATTCGCCTTCTTTCTAAATATGAGACTGTGGCCGGAAGTCCCTCATTTTCATAGCGCGGGATTTAAAAAACTGAATAAATATATCGATCGCTTCCACACACATCCAAGTGGTCCATTTCATTCAGGAGCATAAAATACCGCGTGTAATAAGAAATAAACATACTTTTTTATGTCACAGGCATTTTAAGAGAAAGGAAAGAGCTGAAGAAACTAATTTTATTTTATTTTATTCTTCTATGTTAATTATAATGCCTGACATAATGAACCGAAAATTCAGATTTTTTTTTTTTTTTATTCATAAGCTTTATGTGGTCCTTAACATATTTTTTTAACAATTTTTAAAAATCAATTTATACATATGCTCTCAAATTTGTATCATAAATGATACATTGAGCATTACATGCGATTCTCGTGGTAAAACAAAATAAGTGAAATTGAACACAATGAGGTTTTAAACAACTTTTTTTCTGTTTTACTGTAAGTTGGTCCATAAATGCTTGTCTCATATGTGATATATTTGGCATTATAGTTAATGTGCACTTTGGACTTATTTTTGATCTAAGTTGATTTTACTCACTGAGATTTCTTGAAGTAAAAACAGTTAGCTGAAAATAAGGTTCACAGACGTATTTTAAGCAAAAAAATTGTATATTTTATTTAGAAAGAAAAACTTGTTTGTCAGAAATGTTCTTAATTCAAGAATATTGTTCAAAACATTATTTGAAAGAATTTTTTCTTGATTTAGGTGAAAAATGACCAACTTTTAAGATGTTTGGGCTCAATACGAACAAATAGTAATATTTACTTAAAGTAAATGGAATAATCTGACGCATTAATCTGTTAACTAGCCTTTAACACTAAAAAAAGATGGAGAAAATTATTTGACTAGATTTTTTTTTTTATTATTGGATTAGGACGTTTTAAATTTGTAGTGTGAAAGTTAGTGTTAAAGATGTCCCGATCGGTCCAATCACGTCATTTTCAAAGTATCGGAATCGGCAAAAAAAATATCGGACATGCCTTTTTTAATATATATATATATATGTGTTTTTTTAATTAAATCGTTTTCTAATTGTATTTAACGTTACAGACAAAATGTCTTACACTCATCCAGAGTCTTTAGTTTTGGCTTAAAGTAGGGCTGTCAAATTTATCGCATCAACGGCGGTAGTAACATTAAAATATTTAACGCAATTAACGCATACGCTGCACTACCCGCTCACGCATTGTCGCGTTCAATCTATAGTGGCAGTGTATTACGTATACATAGAGCTAAAAGGCAATGTAAAAAGATTGGAGAGAATTTTGGCAGCCTTTGAAGCCTTTTTTTAATTGGCTAAAGCCTTACAATCCCTCTCTCAACGATTAGAAATATCGTGGGAAGCAATGTGTGGAAGAAAGGTAGTAGTTGATCTTTTCTTAACACCCTATTTTATTTCCCAACGCTGAGAAGATATATCAATTGGTATCATTACGCACAGTCATGGTTGCACTTCCCATCATGCATTTGGGCAGAAGTTAAATGGCTGCAGTATCATTTACTCAAAGCTCATAAAAATCCACTAGATGGCAATATTTAGTCACAATATACAAAGTCACATTTATCCTTTAAGAATCACAAGTCTTTCTATCCGTGGATCCCTCTCACAGAAAGAATTTTAATAATGTAAATGCCATCTTGAGGATTTATCGTCATAATAAACAAATACAGTACTTATGTACTGTATGTTGAATGTATATATTCGTCCGAGTTTTATTCATTTTTTTCTTAATGCATTGCCAAAATGTATATGATCGGGAAAAATTATCGGGAATGATTGGAATTGAATCGGGAGCAATAAAAAAAAAAAACAATCGGATCGGGAAATATCGGGATCGGCAGATACTCAAACTAAAACGATCGGGATCGGATCGGGAGCAAAAAAACCTGATCGGAACAACCCTAGTTAGTATAGTTCAATACAGATTTATTTTGCATTAATCATTTAGCCTATCAATTAATTAGGTTCATATTAGTGAGAAATGTAGCCCTGACCCCCACTCACCAAATATGTTTGATCTTATTAATGTCCTGTCCCCAGCAAAAAGTGTACATGCAGGTTATGCTGTTATATCGTCCCTACCAATATTAAGACCAAACCTACGCCCTTCCTTAAATATCTCCTACCTCCCCCGAGTGACAGATATAGTGGAAATTATTGCTATGTTCCCACACTAAGTCACAAAAAACCTGACCAAAGCAAACCCGCTGCTGTGCAAGTGAGCTGGTTAGAGGAGCACATCAAGGTAAGAGTGGAAGTAACATAGGCAAGTAGGCGGATGAGCGACAGAAGGCTTCCGTAATGTGAGAAAGAGGTTAAGTGCATGCTCTTGCACCTGCAGTTAAAGCCTTCACCCTGCCATATTATCCATGGCCTCCCCTCTCCTCCCAACACGCACACATCCTCACGGATGCCAATCCGATTTGCCAACTTTGGGAAGCTGTGTGTGACAGCCAATTACTGGGGCGATGACTCTCAGCGGAGTCACCTTCTCACCTCATAGCCCAAACATCTGTCTGTCAGAGTGTCCAGGGAGGCAGGCGGATTTGAACCGCCCAAAGAGGCCAGCGGGAGAGCCAGAGTGGTCCAAACCTCTCCCTCAGTACGTTTGCCACATTTATTACAGGCCTGTCATGTCATTTCATGTCACCTGCAACAGTAATCGAGTCTGCCCCAAATTCTTCTCATTTAAAAAATCCAAAATTTGTTACATATTTTTTGGTGAAACAAATCGCTTCTTTTGATGTAGATTTCAGCAAAGGTATCTACATAATTCCTATGTTAAAAAACAAAACAAAACACAACCTGTACAGTAAAATATTGGCAGTTGTGCCAGAATTTCACCAATAAAAACAAACAGCAAAACTGTAAAGTACAAATAAAACCATATATATTCTGTAACCTTTTTTTTTTTTTTTTTTTTACTGAAGATCATCGTCGTAAAAATTTTATGTTGTTACTTTAATAATGCAATTGACAAATTAGGAATCTGAGTGTCCCGATAGTCAGTTTTATAACAGTTTTAACGTGTCAAATGGGAGTTTGATATACTCCCATTGTGGTTGTTCATTATCTTTTGTTTATCAATAGAAAATGGCGAACAGGAAAGGGTTTAGGGGTGACAGAAAGGACGCAGACAGTAGAGAAAACGAACAAACAGCAACAAAAATACATTATGAAACACCTATATGTAACCAGTCATGATTGTGGTGACAGATAATTGCACGAGTCACTGTGATCTGAGTCACAAGTAAGTCCCGAGTCTTACCTGTTGTGGGCAAGTCGAGTTGAATCGTCACAAGGTTATGTCAAGTCGAGTCACGTGGTTATGTCGAGTCGAGTCGAGTCGAGTCACGAGGTTACCTCGAGTCACAAGGTTATGTTGAGTCGGGTCACGAGGTTTTGTCGAGTCAAGTGAAGTCGAGTCGAGTCACGAGGTTATGTGAAGTCAAGTGAAGTCGAGTCGAGTCACGAGGTTATGTCAAGTCGAGTGAAGTCGAGTCGAGTCACAAGGTTATTTCAAGTCGAGTGAAGTCGAGTCGAGTCACGAGGTTATGTCGAGTTGAGTGAAGTCGAGTCAAGTCATGAGGTTATTGTTGAGTCGAGTCACGAGGTTATGTCGAGTCGAGTCAGGAGGTTATGTCGAGTCGAGTCACGAGGTTATGTCGAGTCAAGTGAAGTTGAGTCACAAGGTTATGTCGGGTCAAGTGAAGTCGAGTCACGAGGTTATGTCAAGTCGAGTCACGAAGTTAAGTCGAGTATATGTATATATATGTAGATATACATATGTATATATATATATGTGTGTATATATATGTGGGTATATACTGTATGTGTGTGTATGTATGTATATGTATATATATATATATATATATATATATATATATATATACAGTACTGTGCAAAAGCAGGTGTCCTGCCTAAAACTTTTGCACAGTACTGTATATTTTTATTATATTATTTATATACAGGATATACTGTATGTATATATTTTCCCCAAGTGGAAGCTTCCATGATCCTAATAAATGTAATAATTAAAAAAAAAAATATATATATATATATATATATATATATATATATATATATATATATATATATATACGGTGTGAGGCTCAGCTCAGATATTTTGATTTTTTTATGTCCCTTATCCGATTACTCGATTATTCGAAATAAATAGTTCATCGATTAATTGGCTACTAAAATAACTGACAGCTGCAGCCCTAGTACTGAATAAATGCTAATATTTCATATTCCATTTAGCACAACACTGTTATTTGACATGAGCATACCATTTATTGAGCAGTTGGGGAAAAATACTAGAAGAATATCCTGTAAAAATATTGGAGTAGAGAGCTCAAAACAATGACATTTTGCTGCTCTCTGTCGCATTTCACTCATTCTGAATCTTCCCCCTCAATGGGCTGATTTCAAAACCAGCTGAAATCATTACTCTGCTGACGTCGTCACCCAGCTGGAGGCGCTAGAGCGCTATAGTGACAGGCGGGGCTAAACAGCAGATTAAAAGACTCATTTCTTGTCATCTGCGCTTTGCCAAACTGTTGTATATAGTCAAATCTTCTCAAAATATGATTTAAATTCACATGATGATGCTATTTTTTAGGGCTGTCAAATGATTAAAATTTTTAATCGAGTTAATTACAGCTTGAAAATTAATTAATCGTAATTAATCGCAATTCAAACCATCAATAAAATATGCCAGTTTTTTCTGTAAATTATTTTTGGAATGGAAAGATAAGACACAAGATGGATATATACATTCAACATATGGGACATAAGTAATGTATTTGTTTATTTTAACAATAAATCAACAAGATGGCATTAACATTATTAATATTCTGTTAAAGCGATCCATGGATAGAAAGACCTGTAGTTCTTAAAAGATAAATGTTAGTACAAGTTATAGAAATTTTGTATTAAAACCCCTCTTAATGTTTTCGTTTGAATAAAATTTACAATTTTCAATCAAAAAATAAACTAGTAGCCCGCCATTGTTGATGTCAATAAATACTTACACAATGCTCATGGGTGCTGAAGCCTATAAAATCAGTCGCACCCAAGCGCCAGCAGAGGGCGATAAAACTCCGAAAAACACAACAAGTACACATTTCACTTTTCTGTCATTTTAATCTGTTTGAGCGGGGCATTTGTGCATTAATTGCGTCAAATATTTTAACATCATTAATTACCGCCCGTTAACGCGATAATTTTGACAGCCCTAATTTGAACCAATCAGAGCTAACTATCCATGCTGATCACATGTCAGTATGTCAGCCAATTGAACGGACAACTGGAGACCAGCCAGGGTTGTTTGTTGCAAGCATCGGCACATTAACCCGAGTGACTGTCTCTTCCGACTCAGATACACGCTGAAGATGATGCTAAACATGCACTTTATTATGCTTGTGGATGTAAATTTGACATTAGTAGATTGTAATCTTCTTCGAGATGTGTGTGTGGCAGCGTGGCAGTTTGTTTTTTTAACATGAGGGTTTGACAGTTGCGGCATATTTTCGGGATCAAAGCACCATTCCGCCCCCGAATTTTACACCAGAACGGCGTTCCGGACCATTCCAGCCCACTTTCATCCCTGGTGCTACTTGACTTTAACTATTACCTCAATCCAAAGCCTTTTTGTTTTCTCCGTTGTACAGAACCCGTAAAGAACCGTGACTTGTGTATTGCATTAACCCCCTAAATACAATGGTATATTTTGGTCTGGTATGGTATCCATTTGATGGCAAAAGCTATCATCAACCTTTGCATTCACCTGTCATCTTTCACAGAACAAAATAATAGCTTTTCAGTCAGTAAGCTTCCGTAATGAAATTCACTTTGGAGATCATCACGGTAGCTACAGTAAGTGCCCTCTTAAAAATGGCCTCTTATTTGTCTCCCACTGAGGTGCATTGTGTTCCAAGCACCACAGAAAGAGCATATTTTTTTTTCCGCTGGGGTGAAAAAGCAAGGGATTGTATGCTGCGATTGAAAGAAGAAATTTGAAGAAGCGTGAAAACACCACAGGAGACAGCAGTCGTCTGTGTCCCTGTTGGAGTCCTGTGGCCTCGGGCTCTTCGACAAACATGCATGGGCTCCACGGGAAGCGAGTGCAATGTTCAAGAGCAAGATAACCTGATACAAGCAACGTTCCGCACTGTGCCTCAGGTGGCCGTACTGTATATTCCCTGAGGCTTATTTTATAGTCCCTGGAAATGTACGTGCTGAGAGAGACTCTCATTTATGAGTAAGATGTGACATCACTAGCAATCATGTCAGATTTATGGCCATTTCCTGTTGAATTCATTCATTTTACCATATACAGTGGTATGAAAAAGTATCTGAACCTTTTGTAATTTCTCACATTTCTGCATAAAATCACCATCAAATATGATCTGATGTTTTTCAAAATCACACAGATGGAAAAAAAGTGTCTGCTTTAACTAAAACCAAACAAACATTTATAGTTTTTCATATTTTAATGAGGATAGTATGCAAACAATGATAGAAGGGGGAAAAATAAGTAAGTGAACCATAACATTTAGTATTTTGTGGCCCTTCTTTTGGCAGCAATAACTTCAACCAGACACTTCCTGCGGAGCAGTCTGGCACATCGATCAGGACAAATCTTGGCCCATTCTTCTCTACAAAACTACTGTATTTCAGTCGGATCCCTGGGATGTTGTCAGGAATGCGGGCAGGAAAGTGGTGTGTGGACCCAAGTGCAGGGAAAGGGAAGCGAGGCAAAAAGGCGGCGTAAACGTAATTTAATTAAAGCCGACAGAAAAACAAAGTACAAAACAAAACTGAGGTGATCCCAAAAAACACAGTAGCAAACAAAACCCAGGTTACTAACAAAAGGCTGGGTATCAAAAATGTACTGAGGCAGAGGGACACGAGGGCTGTGACGTAGGAACGGGCAAGAATCGATACTGGCATGAATGAAGACGATGACGCAACAAGGAGTGAAAAGAAACAGGGAGCTTATATACACACAGAGACGAGGGGTAAAGAGATAACGAGGAACAGATGGGTGACACAGAAGGAGACAGGTTGGCGGATACACTAGGAGCATGCACTACAGGTGAAATCAATGGGTAATCACAGGAACACACTAGGAAGGAACCAACTCAAAACAGAAGTCTGACATGAATCCCTGTCTTTACATCATGCCACGTTATCTCAATGGGGTTGAACTCTGGACTTTGACTTGGCCACTCCAGAACGTGTATTTTCGTCTTCTAAAACCATTCTGAAGTTGATTTACTTCTGTGTTTTGAATCATTGTCTTGTTGCAGCATCCATCCTCTTTTTAGCTTCAACTGTCTGACAGGTGGCCTCAGGTTTTCCTCCATAACATCCTGGTAAACTTTTGAATTCATTCTTCCATTAATGATTGCAAGTTCTCAAGGCCCTGAGGTAGCATAACAGCCCCAAATCATAATGCTCCCTCCACCATACTTCACGGTGGGGATGAAGTGTTGATTTTGGTGAGCTGTTCCATTTATCCTCCACACATGACGTTGCGTGTTACTCCCAAACAATTCAACTTTGGTTTCATCAGTCCAGAAAATATTTTGCCAAAACTTCTGTGGAGTGTCCCAGTATTTTTTTGCGAACATTAAACGAGCAACAATGTTTTTTTTAAACAGCGTGGCTTCCTCCGTGGAGTCCTCCCGTGAACACCATTCTTGGCCATAGTTTTACATATAGTTTATGTGTGCACAGAGACATTGGACTGTGCCAGTGATTTCTGTACGTCTTAGCAGACACTCTAGGGTTCTTTTTTACCTATCTGAGTATTCTGCACTGAACTATTGGCATCTTTGGTGGACAGCCACTCATTGGGAGAAAAGCAACAGTGCCAAACTCTCTCCATTTGTAGACAACTTCTCTGACTGTCGATTGATGAATATCCAAACTTTTAGTGGTGGTTTTGTATCCTTTCCCAGCTTTATACAAAACAATTCTTGATCGCAGGTCTTCAGTCAGCTCTTTTGGTCGAGCCATGATGCACATCAGACAATACTTCTCATCAAGAGAACTCAGGTGTGTGTTTTATAGTGGGCAGAGCAGCTTTAAACCACTCATCAGTGATTGGACACACATCTGTCTAGAATTGTTTGGTAAAAAAATGGTTTCAACTGTTCTTTTAGTCTCCTTAGGCAGAGGGTTCACTTACTTATTTTCCCCCTTCTGTCATTGTTTGCATGCTATCCTCATTAGAATATGAAACCTAAAAATGTTTGGGTGGTTTTAATTAAAGCAGACCCTGTTTTTTACATCTGTGTGATTTTGACAAAGATCAAATCACATTTGATTGTGATTTTATGCAGAAATGTGAGAAATTCCAAAAGGTTCAGCAACTTTTTCATACTACTGTACAATAGAGTTGTCCGACATTGTTGGGTAGTCAATAATATCGGCCGATAAAAGCATTTTAAAAATGATATCGGATAATATCGACATTCGTTTTTTTCATTATGGGTTTTTGGGCCATGCATGTTGCCTCAAAGTGAATGTAGAAGCCGTCTGCCTTCATACGAGGGCTGGTCAAAGCTTAGCACAGCAGTGATGCTTATTGACCATTAGATGTCCCCAAACTACGATGCTTGGGGTTTGTTATGTGAGCAGACCATTTGCAATCATGGTGCAAAAATTAAATTATTGAAAGATAATGAATTTCAAACTCAAACATATGATCCACATATGATCAAAAAACAAAACAAACAAACAAAAAAAAGACATTTGTAAGGCTGGGTTTATCCTACCCATGGGACACTCTGCGAATCAGTGATCGTATTAACATTCACAGGAGGCATTTTTCAACTTTCATTCCGTTCTGAGTTGAACTGGAGACTTTCCTAATCATCCTAGCAAAGCTTGCTTTGTTAAGAATGACTAGCGAGTAATCGAGCTCATTTCTGGTGGGTTTTTTCTATTGTAGCCGCTTGTGTTTGGAGACTTGACTTCTGGCACTCAAATTTCTTTCCCTAATGATCAGCGGGTGCCGCTGAGCCACTCCACTGTCACAAAGCACTCACAGGTGGACACACTTTAAGCTTCCCTTCATTAAAAGGGCAGCATCCGCCACAGCTAGGAATAGCTACTTCACCGCAGGCTAATTTATGAGACAATAAATCACAATTATTATAGACACAGATACACACAAAACCCTCTGTTCATACTTTGTGCTCATTTTTCAGAAATGTATAGATTCACACCAGATGTTTTAGTAACACCAGAAGCCTTGAGGTGTTTAACACCCTCATTGACCACTGGCCTCCTACACCGCCTCAGAGTTTGCCCTCAGAAAATTAATAATACTTCCTTCTCCTGTTCTCCTCTTGGACAAACTACTCTTGTACTTTAAACTATAACGTTAATTCAAAGCAGCAGTAAGGACCAGGGACATTAATTAAGTCTAAAACACATGCAGCATGAGTAAGCCTTAAAGTTCCTTGGTAAACTATTGGGAAAATAAACAGTTCCTTTATTATAAATCAATGTTTTATGAACAAAATATGACTTTGTTTCCATGTCTCTGATCAGCATAGCGCTGTTGGCAGGATATGACCGGGTGGTCTGTCTAGATGCTTTAGAACGCAAATTAGCTACGATTGGATCATTGCCATCCATGTTGATTGCAATAAGGTTTGCTGCTCATTTTGCCTACACATCTTAAAGACACTTCATCAAGGTCAAATCTACCTAGCATTAAGAGATTAATTGATCACTAACTTAATATTTTGCTCTTTTCTTATATTCAGGTGTGAGAATGATGTGTCCATTAGAGATGTCCCAATCCGATATTTGGATCGGATCGGGCGCCAATATGGGCAAAAAAATGCGCATCGGTATCGGATCGGAACACGGAAAATTCCGATCCAGACTTCCGATCCAGTTTTTTTTAATCCGGTCCGGGTTTTCCAGCGCACCAATTTACATAATCCTTTCCATTTTTTGCTTCGGTTTCCCTAAAATCCGGTCCGCATTTTACGGCACACCTTCAACACACTACATTTACATTACCGTCTCCCAATTTACCGAGAGACTTTAGCGGTAAAAATGTCAGCTGTGTGGGATCATTTTACCTTAAAGGACGACAAAGACGAAGAGGCAGAGTGCAACATATGCCACAATAAAGTCAAGCGTAGTGGTAAAGCTGTAAGAAGTTTTAATACGACCAACCTAATCAAGCATTTAGCGAAATACCACCACAAACAATATGAGGAGTATGTTAAGAAAACCGAAGACAAAAAGAAAGGTCCTACGCGACTAACACTGGCAGAAACTTTTGCTATGCGTGACAAACTGGCACTCGACAGTCCCAAAGCCCAAGGAATAACAAGAGTCATTGCCGAAGAATTCATTCTGGATGACGAGCCATTATCTCTCGTGAGTAAAGACGCACTATCCAACACCTAGAACCACGGTACAACATGCCCAGCCGTCATTACATCCTTGAGCGATTCGGCCGTGGAAGATTCGAGAACGGTTCACAAACATCCAAATTCCGATTGTTGAAATATGTCAAGTAAAGTTTTTATACAATTTTTGTAACTAATGCATGAAACATTAAAAGCATCTAATAGCTTGGGGGATTTATGGGATTTTCCACTGAGGTTGTTGGTGTGTTTTGCTTTTTCAAGACAGTTTACAATATTATTTGCACGTTTTACTGACTGACTATGCCATTTCTGTTTGTTATTTATAATGTTTTGTGTTTGTCACTGAATAAACAGGTCAGTTTCTTGTTACCAACCATTGTGTGTTATTCAAACTCACCTAATTCAGCTGGGTAGTTGTTATCAAGAGTAGTAGTAAAACCTTTTTCAACATGAGTCTGATCGGATCGGAAGTGCAAAACAATATCGGTATCGGATCGGAAGTGCAAAAACCTGGATCGGGACATCGCTAGTGTCCATATTTTGACATAGATACTAATGTATTAGCCGGCAAATGATCTCACTTTTGAATAGAAGTAAAAGAGCGGAGCTCGACAAAAATCAAGTTAGTGACAAAATTTGCCAGCTGACACTTAATGACATCTGTCATAAGCATTCATTAATAACCATGACAGTGTCATATCATAACTAGAAACTGCTATTTCTGGAGAAATTACAATGGGGCTTTGCCGTGGGGAGATGCAGATCTTAGCTTGATTTGGGGACTTTTTGGGGACATTTCCTGGTCATATCAGGTCACTTCTTGTTGGTTTGGGGACATTTCCAGAACATGTCCTGGTCATACCAGGTCAATTTCTGTTGATTTTTCGGTGACATGTGATGGTCATATAATTGACATACATAGCTGTCAATGGCATCAAATGCAATGTAAATGAATAGGAAATTTGGACGACCATGGCTGTCAATGGCATCGACTTACATATGCGTCAATGGAGTCCAAGTACATTGGTGTCAACGGAATCGACATACATGGCTGTCAATGGCCTCAGTGTACTTGGGCGTCAATGCAAAGTAAATACCATTAGGAATGAATAGGAAATTTGTACGTTCATATCCGTCAATGGCATCGACTTACATATGTGTCAATGTAATCCGTCAATGGCATCGACTTACATATGTGTCAATGTAATCCAAGTACATTCCAGTACATATAAATAGAATTGACATACATGGCCATCAGTGGCATCAAAAGCAATGTAAATGAATTGGTAATTTGGACGACCATGGCCGTCAATGGCATCAACTTACATATGCGTCAATGGAGTCCAAGTACATTAGTGTCAATAGAATCGACATACATGGCCTTCAAGGGCGTCAGTGCAAAGTAAATGCAATTGGAAATGAATGGGAAATTTGGACATCCATATCTGTCTGGCTGTGGGTTTGGTCTCAACATTGGTACAGACGCTAAAACAGTATAACCTGTATGTACACTTTCTGCTGGGGACGGGACATTTATAAGACCAAAAACAGATTAGGTACAAAATAGCTGGTTCTGACATAAAAATGAACAAAGTTAAAATTATTGGGGGGGGAGTAATTTTTCAAAATGCTTGCTTCGTATTAAGGAAATTTAGAGCGGTTCTGCTTTTGTGTTTTTTAGGGGGTGGGGGTGGTGTTAAAATATTCATAGACTGCAACTAAAAATATATATTTTTTAAATGATATAGAAAATAAATACATTTTAAATAATGAATAAATACACAAGATGCACTGTTGAATTAACATTAACATTAGAAAACATACAGGAAGACACCTCTCTAAGCAGCTTTCTACTCAAGTTTTACAGGTTAGCAAGTTCACACAGTTTAATGTTATGCTAACTATGATGCAGGTCAGACTTTCAGTAGCAAAATTAGTGGCGTGTTCCCCATCTTTTTACATTATTTACAATGGCTGCTTGCCCGGAAAAAAAAACCCTCCTAATATGCCTCCTCTTCAAAGGGGGCGGAGGAGGCGGCATATTGACATGTATTTCTGTCGTGATTGTGTGAATGTGGGGGTTGTAGTCATCAGCCAATCACATGTGTGTTTGAGGGGGAAAAAAATGGACCGGCACATTCAGCAAGTGAAAAGGAGTAAATGTAATTCCAAACATAATGAAAGTAATTTACTTAATAATGGTAGGGTAAATTCTATCCTAACATGGGAAGACTATCTAAATTACCTTATAGCTGAACTCATTGTATAATGCAAATAAGGTTGCTTAAAAGTTGGTGGGGACAATTTGAGCCTCCTGAAAAGTTGGTAGTGTTATGTCCCGACCGTCCCTATACAAACCTACGCCCTTGGTCAAACGGTTTGGACTGTGCGGCGCGCCGAAAAAAAGCCATTCAAGAAAAAAAGGGGAACTTTACTGTATAGGCCTTTGCCTTGGAAAACCCCATATACAGTGGGGCAAATAAGTATTTAGTCAACCACCAACTGTGCAAGTTCTTCTACTTCAAAAGATTAGAGAGGTAATTGTCAACATCGATAAACCTCAACCATGAGAGACAGAATGTGGTAAAAAAAAACAACAGAAAATCACATTATTTGATTTTTAAAGAATTTATTCCCAAATTAGAGTGGAAAATAAGCATTTGGTCACCAACAAACAAGCAAGATTTCTGGCTGTCAAAGAGGTCTAACTTCTTCTAACGAGGTCTAAAGAGGCTCCACTCGTTACCTGTATTAATGGCACCTGTTTTAACTCATTATCGGTACAAAAGACACCTGTCCACAACTTCAATCAGTCACACTCCAAACTCCACTATGGCCAAGACCAAAGAGCTGTCAAAGGAAACCAGAGACAAAATTGTAGACCTGCACCAGCCTGGGAAGCCTGAATCTGCTATAGGTAAAACGCTTGGTGTAAAGAAATCAACCGTGGGAGCAATTATTAGGAAATGGAAGACATACAAGACCACTGATAATGTCCCTCGATCTGGGGCTCTATGCAAGATCTCACCCCGTGGCGTCAAAATGATAACAAGAACGGTGAGCAAAAATCCCAGAACCACACGGGGCGACCTAGTGAATGACCTACAGAGAGCTGGGACCACAGTAACAAAGGCTACTATCAGTAACACAATGTGCCGCCAGGGACTCAAATCCTGCACTGCCGGACCTGTCCCCCTGCTGAAGCCAGTACACGTCCAGGCCCGTCTGTGGTTCGCTAGAGAGCATTTGGATGATCCAGAAGAAGACTGGGAGAATGTGTTATGGTCAGATGAAACCAAAATAGAACTTTTTAGTAGAAACACAGGTTCTCTTGTTTGGAGGAGAAAGAATACTGAATTGCATCGGGAGAACACCATACCCACTGTGAAGCATGGGGGTGGAAACATCATGCTTTGGGGCTGTTTTTCTGCAAAGGGACCAGGACGACTGATTTGTGTAAAGAAAAGAATGAATGGGGCCATGTATCGAGAGATTTTGAGTGAAAATCTCCTTCCATCAGCAAGGGCATTGAAGATGAGACGTGGCTGGGTCTTTCAGCATGACAATGATCCCAAACACACAGCCAGGGCAACAAAGGAGTGGCTTCGTAAGAAGCTTATCAAGGTCCTGGAGTGGCCTAGCCAGTCTCCAGATCTCAACTCCGTAGAAAATCTGTGGAGGGAGTTGAAAGTCCGTGTTGCCCAACGACAGCCCCAAAACATCACTGCTGTAGAGGAGATCTGCATGGAGGAATGGGCCAAAATACCAGCAACAGTGTGTGAAAAGCTTGTGAAGAGTTACAGAAAACGTTTGGCCTCCGTTATTGCCAACAAAGGGTACATAACAAAGTATTGAGATGAACTTTTTGTATTGACCAAATATTTATTTTCCACCATGATTGGCAAATAAATTCTTTAAAAATCAAACAATGTGATTTTCTGTTTTTTTTTCCCACATTCTGTCTCTCTTTGTTGAGGTTTACCCATGCTACGGTCCATTTTATTATTTTTTTGACATTTTGGGGGAAGCAGAGCTACCATTGCAGTCTTAGAGCAATCGCCTCTGATTCCTAGTCATATGTATAAAAGATAGGGGCAATTTACATACTCCTAACATGCATTGCAATGCACTCACTCGAGTATGATTAATTCTTAAGTTTGCACAGGACATGTTGTAGGTGAACAGTGGCAGCGGAGCATGAGTGCGTGAAGGTGCTCGTGTGGAACCCTCAGCTCACTAGCGAAAAGCCTCTAAGGGATTGTGCCTCTGTCAGAAAGGAGTAGAGAGAAATGTTTTTCTACCACCTCTGCACAAGAAACCGGTCCGCCATTGCAGTTTTTTTGTAGTATGAACAAAGAAGAAAGAGCAAATTTTGTTCTTCTGTAGAAGATAAAATGCAATCTATTCTCAGTAGGAGACACAACCTCTCAAGTGCTGCTGTTGGTAATTTGATGGGAGTGAAGCAGAAGATCAGAGGCGATGCGAGAACTCCCCCTTGATTTTACATTTGAACCATCTCATACCGTGGAAGCATTAGTGTGGTCATAACAAAGACAGCCAAGTGTTTATACAAACCGCAAACCCCGACCTTTGTAAAACCGACCAAGCGCGTCAACTTGTTACTGACACAAATGGTCATAAGGCGGTAAGTCAAGTGCAAATAAAAGAAAATCGACAGTATTTAGTAAATCCTCCCAAAATCAGTTGACTTTTGGAAAATTGAAGGAATTCGGCCCCCCCAGCCAAGCCGCCGGAAAAGCGACAGCCAAACCAAATGGCGTCCCGCTGGCGCCGCTCCAGCAAGTCGGCCAGGAGGGGCCAAAATTCCGCGCATTTCACTCCGGTGTTAACTAGAGATCGATCGGGTCCGATTACGTCATTTTCAAAGCATCGGAATCGGCAAAAAAATATCGGACATGCCTTTTTTTAATATACTGTATATATATATATTTTTTTTTTAATTAAATCGTTTTCTAATTGTATTTAACGTTACAGACATAATATGTTACACTCATCCAGAGTCTTTAGTTTTGGCTTAAGGTAGGGTTATCAAATTTATCCCGATAATGGCGGTAATAAATTTTTTTTTAAATGTATCACGTTAAAATATTTAACGCAATTAATGCATGCGCTGCACGACCCACTCACGCATTGTCGCACTCAATCTGTAATGGCGCTGTTTTACCTATATAGAGAGCTAAAAGGCAGCGTAAAATGAGTTGAGTGAAATTTGGAAGCCTTTGGAGCCTTTTTTTAATTAGCTAAAGCCTTACAATCCTTCTCCCTACGATTTGAAATATCGTGGGAAGCAAGGTAGTAATTGATTTGTTTCTTAACACCCTATGTTATTTCCCAATGCAGAGAAGATATACTGTATCAACTGGTAGCACTACGCACAGTCATGGTTCCACTTCCCATCATGCATGTGACGGCCCCTGGCCGTTTAATAGTTAATTTTCTGAGACTCTTCCAGTCAGCTGATCGTCGCCTCCACCAGCTGGCTGCTTCCCCTCCCACTATGACGAAAGGTGATCAACGCAGGACGGACCGACGACATCGCCGCCGCTGATTGGCCAAGAAAAAGGCGTCAAGCTTCATAAACCTGCCGCTGTCAACGCTCTATGAGGTCGCATTTGACAGCATTCTGCCGCGGTCCACCTCGCCAGCTGTTTGCTCGCCATTCACTCTCGTTTGCATTTGATCACTACTTTGATACACTCCCACTTTTTCGGTGAGTTCTTTTGTGTTTATTCATTATTGGATCGTTTTTGTTCACCACTGTATATAAGAGCACTGAAGCAAGTAAGGGTAGTCGCCATTTCTGTTCAACCTGTTTTCTCCTGTTTTGTATAGAGTAGGAAGTTAGGTTAGAAGCTGTCTTTTCTTTGTTCCTTTTACATGATCAGGGTTTAGTTAGCGGGTGGGGTTTAGTGTAGATTCATTTTGTTTGTTGTTTTGGCCTGGGCCTACCCTGAAGCCGCGCTTCATCCACATTTTGTACATATTCATTGCGATTTTGATTGTTGTGTAAATAAATTTGTGTCCACTTGTAAATTTGTGTGGCTCGTTTTATGTTACGCCCTTAGCGAGCCGTCCGTGGGACGTAACAATGCATTTGGGCATGGCTACTGTATCATTTACTGAAAGCTCAACAAATACTCTAGATGGCAATATTTAGTCACAATATATAAAGTCACATTTGTCCTTTAAGAATTACAAGTCTTTATATCCGTGGATCCCTCTCACAGAATGAATGTTAATAATGTAAATGCCATCTTGAGGATTTATTGTCATAATAAACAAATACAGTACTTATGTACTGTATGTTGAATGTATATATTCGTCTGAGTTTTATTCATTTTTTTTTCTTAATGCATTGCCAAAATGTATATGATCGGGAAAAATTATCGGGAATGATTGGAATTGAATCGGGAGTTTAAAAAAGCAATCGGATCGGGAAATATCGGGATCGGCAGATACTCAAACTAAAACGATCGGGATCGGCTCGGGAACAAAAAAGCATGATCGGAACAACCCTAGTGTTAACCCTTTGCACTGACTCCAAGTTCCAAAAGTTTGAAGAAGGCTCACCTGTGACAAATTATCCGTTGACAGTGGTCAAAAAACAAAGCAAAACAGACAATGCTGGATCCATGGTCGGCAAAAAAACGGCTACAAAAAAATGTCCCCGAGAAGTGACGGTTGTTAGCTAAATGTTCAGTCTTTTGAAAGCTGCAGTGGAGTGCGCCGGGTGGGAAGTGTGCCACGGTGTTGTCTTGGGATCCTCTTTCTGTGGCAGGTTTGGGCGGTCAAGTTCGTGCATCATCTTTCGTGGCTGGGACGTGGTTGCCACAGCAACTGAGGCATGTCTTGACGTCCATGGCGCCGCGCTATCAATTTTGTTGCCTCGGTAGGGCAAGAGTGCCCTTACCCACTGAAGAGCTGTCGATGTCCTTTCCTTCGTTCATCAGGCTGATAAGGTACTTCACTGTGTCAAAGGGCATGGAGTGACGTCGCTCAAACTGTGGTTAAATGCTCTCCTATAATGAATGTGTTAGACTAATGCAAAGATGTATATGGTGTCTGCGAGAAAACTAACTATTCCCTTCAAAGTGCAAGTTCTTCCTGACCAAAGTTCCATGGAATTGGTGAAGAAAATCAGCGTATAACGTGACTGGAAAGTATAAAAACAGCATCCTTGTACTTGTCAAGGTACAAACTGTGCAAGTGGAAAAGAGACTAGACTAGGGAAGACATCGCCGTTTGATCTGATTCAGACTCTCCGATCCATGTACACTCCACCATCCACAGATCCATGTGGCAGCACTGAATTCCATAATTCATTTTATGAATTATGTTCTTTAGTTTTAGGTGTGCCAGTCAACATATTGTGTATTTTCTTGGGGGGAAAAAAAAACACTTGATAGTTTGCATCCAGTGGAAAACTCCTTGGTTGAATGCATAATAGGAGTGAAAGGAAGGAATCATGCTCGTGTTCATTTAAAACTCAATTCAGTATGATGCATACCCAGAAAGCATAATATGGCGTTTATGCAATTGCTAGCCTAAATTAGGTGATCAATGGTTTGATTTCTTTCATTTGTAATGTGTACAGTGGTATAAAAAAATTATCTGAACATTTTGGAATAGCTCACATTTCTGCATAAAATCACCATTAAATATGAGCTAATATTTGTCAAAATCAAACAGAAGAAAAAACTGTCTGCTTTAACTAAAACCGCCCAAAGATTTATAGGTTTTCATATTTTAATGAGGATAGTATGCAAACAATGACAGAAGGGGAAAAACAACCATCACATTGAATATTTTGTGGCCCACGCTTTGGTAGCAATAACTTCAACCAACTGCTTCCTTCAGCTGCAGATCAGTCTTGCACATCGATCAGGACTGATCTTGGCCCATTCTTCTCTACAAAACCGCTGTAGTTCAGTCAGATTCCTGGGATGTCTGTCATGAATCACCGTCTTTAGGTCATGCCACAGCATCTCAATGGGGTTCAAGTCTGGACTTTGACTTGGCTACTCTAGAGCGTTTGTTAATCTAAAACTATTCTGAGGTTGATTTACTTCTGTGTTTTGGATCATTGTCTTGTTGCAGCATCGATCCTCTTTTTAGCTTTAACTGTCTGACAGACTCAGGTTTTCATGCTAAACATCCAGGTAAACTTTTGAATTCATTCCATTAATGATTGCCAGTTCTCCAGGCCCTGAGGCAGTAAAACAGCCCAAATCATGTTGCTCCCTCCACCATGCTTCTTGGTGGAGATGATATGTCGATGTTGGTGAGGTGTTCCATTTTTCTTTCACACATCACGTTGTGTGTTACTCCCCAACAATTCAACTTTGGCTTCATCAGTCCACAAAATATTTTGCCAAAACTTCTGTGGAGTGTCCAAGCGCCTTTTTGTGAACATTAAACGAGCAGCAATGTGTTTTTAAGACAACAGTGGCTTCCTCTGTGCAGTCCTCCCATGAACACCATTCTTGGCCACAGTTTTACATATCGTTGATGTGTACACAGAGATATTGGACTGTGCCAGTGGTTTATGTAAGTCTTTAGCAGACACTCTAGGGTTCTTTTTTACCTCTCTGAGTATTCTGCGCTGAAATCTTGGTGTCATCTTTGGTGGACGGCAATTCTTTAGGAGAGAAGCAAGGGTGCCAAACTCTCTCAATTTGCAGACAACATCTGTAACTGTCGATTGATGAACTTCCAGACTTTTAGAGATGATTTTGTATCCTTTGCCAGCTTTATACAAATCAACAATCCTTGATCGCAGTTCTTAAGCCAGCTCTTTTGACCAAGCCATGATGCACATCAGACAATGCTTCTCATCAAGACAATTCTTACCAGGTGTGTGTTTTATAGTGGGCAGTTTAGCTTTGAACCACTCATCAGTGATTAGGCACACAACGGACTTAAAATTTTTTAGCAAAAATTGGTTTCAATTGCTCTTTAAGTCTCTTTAGGCAGAGGGTTCACTTACTTATTTTTCACCCTTCTGTCATTGCATGCTATCCTCATTAAAATATGAAAACCTATAGCTGTTTGGGTGTTTTTTGTTAAAGCAGACACTGTTTTTACATCTGTGTGATTTTGACAAAGATCAGATTACATTTGAAGGTGAATTTATGCAGAAATGTAAGAAATTCCAAAAGGTTCAGATACTTTTTCATACCACTGTAGTTGCCTTTTTCCCTTAACACCGCAAGGTCAATCATGTTAAAGGTGCTATGAAATGGTAACTAGGAGTGTGACAATATATCGAAAAGGTGATATATCGCGAAACTTTGGATACCCAAAAGGTTATCGATATGCTTCTACCAAGAATTGATATATTGTTTTAAAAAGGTGTCACTGTTGGAAAAAAACAAACAAACAAAAAGAAACCAACAGGTTGCTAACCAAATCTGCCATTAGAATAGTTTCTATGTTAGCTCACTGGCTGCCATTGGTGGCGTGACACATCCAATTCAATTTGATTGGATTGGACGTCTAGCGCCGTCAATGGCATTGAAACCAATAGCATTCACGGCCTCTTTTCTGGGCATTTACTGGTCACTTCCTGTTCATTTTAGGACATTGACAGGTTATTTCCTGTTGATTTTGAGTTCTTCATTTGGGGACATTCTTCCTTTTCAGTGACCCAAAATCAACAGGAAGTGACCAGCTTCTTTTGTAAGTTCCAAGGTCAAGACTTAAAGACTTAAACAGTAGGGTAATCGATCTTTTGCAGTTGCTGCCCCCAGATTGTGGAACAGCCTGCCCCCCCCCCCCCGAAATCCGCACCATTAGGAATCTCGGCCTTTTTAAATCACAGTTAAAGACCCACTTTTTTAGACTAGCATTTTATCCAGACTAGGGTAGCCTGGTTTTATTTCTTAAGGGTTTTAATGCTTTGGATTTCTTCTGTTTTATAGTTCTATTTGCTGTTTTGACTTTTATCACGACGCGTTGTTTTTGTTTCCGTCATTTTTCTCAATGTCATTGTATACTACTTTCCTGACTTTTATCAATCATGAACTACACGGCTGGCCAAAAGTATTAGCCCCCCTGCAATTCTGTCAGATAATGCTCAAATTCTCCCAGAAAATGACTGCAATTACAAATGCTTTGGTAGTAATATCTTCATTTATTTTGCTTGCAATGAAAAACACAAAAGAGAACGGAATTTTTTTTTTATGATTATAATTTTACAGAAAACTCCCAAAATGGTCTGACAAAAGTATTGGCACCCTCAGCCTAACACTTAGTAGCACAACCTTTACACAAAATAACTGCAGACAACAGCTTCCGGTATCCATCAGTGAGTTTCTTACAACGCTCTGCTGGAATTTTAGACCATTCTTCTTTGGCCAACTGCTCCAGGTCTCTGAGATTTGAAGGGTGCTTTCTCCAAACTGCCATTTTCAGATCTCGCCACAGGTGTTCTATAGGATTCAGGTCCGGACTCATTGCTGGTCACTTTAGAAGTCTCCAGTGCTTTCTCTCAAACCATTTTCTAGTGCTTTTTGAAGTTTGTTTTGAGTCATTGTCCTGCTGGAAGAAGGCCTTACATTATGCTGCAAAATTTTTTGGTTGTCTAAAGACTTCATAATGCCATGCACAAGTTTAAGCAGTCCAGTGCCAGAGGCAACAAGCAACCCCAAAACATCAGGGAATCTCCATCATGTTTGACTTTGGGGACCATGTTCTTTTCTTTGAAGGCCTTGTTTTTTTCCCTTTAAACTCTGTTTACCCTGCTGATGCGTTTTCCCTAAAAGCTCTACTTTTGTCTCATCTGACCAGAGAACATTCTTCCAAAATGTTTTGGGCTTTGTCAAGTAGGTTTTGGCAAACTCCAGCCAGGCTTTTTTATGTCTCTGGATCAGAAGCGGGGTCTTCCTGGGTATCATACCATAGAGTCCCTTTTCATTCAGGCGGCGACAGATAGTACGGGTTGACACTGTTGTACCCTTGGACTGCAGGACATCTTGAACTTGTTTCGGATGCTAGTCGAGGTTCTTAATCCACCATCCGCACAATCTTTCGTTTGAATCTCTCGTCAATTTTTCTTTTCCGTCCACATCTAGGGAGGTTAGCCACAGTGCCGTGGGCTTTACTCTTATTGATGACATTGCGCATGGTAGACACAGGAACATTCAGGTCTTTGGAGATGGACTTATAGCCCTGAGATTGCCCATGCTTCCTCACATTTTTTTCTCAAGTCCTCAGACAGTTCTTTGGTCTTCTTTCTTTTCTCCATGCTCAATGTGGTACACGCAAGGACACAGAACAGAGGGTGAGTCAACTTTAATCCATTTTCACTAGCTGCAAGTGTGATTTAGTTATTGCCACCACCTGTTATGTGCCATAAGTAAGTAACAGGTGCTGTTAATAACACAAATTAGAGAAGCATCACATGATTTTTTTTTAAAGGTTGTACTGGTGCACAATAATTATTGGTCCGATAATTATCGGTACGATAATAGGAATTATGACATCATCCCGATAAATCCAATAACATAAATAATAGTACCGATAATATGTACTGTGCTGGCTTTACAGTTTACACACTAGTATGGGAAATCAGATGACCATTTGCGGGGCATTGCTCCCACCTGCTGGTCAGAATAATTCGCTGCATCTATTTTTTGTTACACTTTGGTTCACATTACAAGCTCATTCACTTGCACATTGCGGTGTCTAGCGGTAGCATTGACAATCGTGAATGCTTTCTGTTATGTTTCCGCCTCGGAAATATACAGTATGTAAGTATTTTATATTTACTATAACATATGGATGTGCAATATATGTTTACTTCTGCGGTGAAGGGTCATATGTACAGAACTTCATAAGTTGTTGTGTAATAGAAGCCACCCAATGCTTTAGTAGCTCAAGCTAGTGTGCTATGCTTTACATATAACAGTTGTGTATATAAGTGTATTGTGCAGTTTGTTGTATATTGAGCATTGAATATGTGTATTTTTCTATTGTACTTTCACAATATAAAGACGACTGTCTTCCCATAAAAGCAAGAAAAGACCAAGCCTTGTGGTTTATGGAAGTGCATTCATTGTTAGCTGGCTGGTGGGCAGTGCAGAAGTGAAACGCATTGTTTTATTCATGTCATTATGAAAAATCTGGTGAGATCAAAGGCAAATCCATATTGAATCCACCACTAGTTTTTTTTTCTTTGGTTGAAACCTCCAGGTGTTCAAAAACACATTAAAAAAAATATATATATTTATTATCGGTTATCGATATCCGTATCAACTTTGAGGAGCAGGAAGTTATTGATATCGGTATTGGTTACATAAAAGTAATACCGTGCACCCCTAAAAGGTTGCAAATACTTTTGTCCAGTCCATTTTTAGAGTTTTGTGTAAAATGATAATGTTTTCATTTTTTCCATTCTCTTTTGTGTTTTTTCATTGCAAGCAAAAATAAATGAAGATATTACTACCAAAGCGTAATTGCAATCATATTCTGGGAGAAATTGAGCATTATCTGACAGAATTGCAGGGGTGCCAATACTTTTGGCCGGCAATGTATATCGTTGTTGTAAAGCACTTTGTGGACCTTTCGGGTTTTTGTAAAGGGCTATAGAAATAAATTTGATTTGATAACGGAGTAATCGTAATGCGTTTCGATTTACCTTTGCTAAGAAGAATAGTTAACTCCACAGTAAGCAGGTGTGAGCGCTTTTGTCGTCTATCCCTTGTGAATAGAGGCTTGTTATGTTGCAGTGATGTTCGAGTATCACACGCGTCCACGCAACCGCAGAACGAGGGGATGTTTTTTGCGACCATGATCAGTGCTACAAGGTTTCCCTTCCAGAGTTGTGAAGCTGATGGATGGCTGACAACGACAAGAAGATTGATGGGTCGGTGGAATGAAAAGCTGATGGATGAATCTCACCTCAGTTGCGTGTCAGTAACCACCAGAGTGAAATCCTAGCTGTAGCTCAGCCCTTCATTATAGAGACATCAGCTGTCCTCTCACCTCATGTCAAGAGAGCCTTTAAGAAGATGAAGATAATACTGAAGCTTTTTTCATTACAGGAACCCCCTGTGGTGAAGAAACACGCATCTCCTGCTACGACTGTATTCAAGTCCTATGTGCTTTTGGTGAGATTTAAGGATGAAGATTTAACGGAATCATTCTAATTCAGCACAGTGGGAAGAAAGTCAATTCTGAGAGAAATGGATTGATTTTAGGGTTTGCGTCCTGATTTATTGGATACCTGCTATTTCATTGTGACATTCGCATAAACAAGTAGTCCTCGTTTCAGTAAACAGTTCAGTTGGAGGAAGCGAGCAGCTTTTCATACAGAGTTGTTTGTGTGCATGCACTAATGGCCCCTCGGCACCAGCCAGCCAACATGTTTTGAGCCCGTTCCATCAAAACGGGTCGCCGTGCAAAGCAAAACACCTGCAAAGAGGTAATCACTGCCAAAATTGCAAAATGATTTTGTGATGCACTTCAAAGCATAAACACAAATGCTTTCCAACATCCAAGCTCACGATTGTGCAACTCCACTCGACGCTAAAGTTTCACTCATATGTGGTAATAAGTAATCGAGTACAAATACTTGAACCTTCACAAATGTTGTCATGATTTGACATAGGGTTGCTCATAGGGGTGTGACAAAATATCAAAATGATGATACAGTGGGGAGAACAAGTAGTTGACACACAGTCAATGGGAAAACCCATTGGCAGTGTATCAAATACTTGTTCTCCCCACTGTATATCGTTCGACTTAGAATCCCAATGACGCTGTCGACATAGTCGATGACAGAAATGCGCCTACAAGCACAGCATCCCGTCAACAGATAAAGGTGAGTTAAATATACTGCATATATATATACAGTTGGGCAAATAAGTATTTAGTCAACCACCAATTGTGCAAGTTCTCCTACTTGAAAAGATTAGAGATGCCTGTAATTGTCAACATGGGTAAACCTCAACCATGAGAGACAATGTGGGAAAAAAAAACAGAAAATCGCATTGTTTGATTTTTAAAGAATTTATTACCAAATTAGAGTGGAAAATAAGTATTTGGTCACCTACAAACAAGCAAGATTTCTGGCTGTCAAAGAGGTCTAACTTCTTCTAACGAGGTCTAACGAGGCTCCACTCGTTACCTGTATTAATGGCACCTGTTTTAACTCATTATCGTTATAAAAGACACCTGTCCACCACCTCAGTCAGTCACACTCCAAACTCCACTATGGCCAAGACCAAAGAGCTGTAGAAGGACACCAGAGACAAAATGTGTAGACCTGCACCAGGCTGGGAAGACTGAATCTGCAATAGGTAAAACGCTTGGTGTAAAGAAATCAACTGTGGGAGCAAGTATTAGAAAATGGAAGACATACAAGACCACTGATAATCTCCCTCGATCTGGGGCTCCATGCAAGATCTCACCCCGTGGCGTCAAAATGATACAACGGTGAGCAAAAATCCCAGAACGACACGCGGGGATCTAGTGAATGACCTACAGAGAGCTGGGACCACAGTAACAAAGGCTACTATCAGTAACACAATGCACCACCAGGGACTCAAATCCTGCACTGCCAGACGTGTCCCCCTGCTGAAGAAAGTACACGTCCAGGCCCGTCTGCAGTTCGCTAGAGAGCATTTGGATGATCCAGAAGAGGACTGGGAGAATGTGTTATGGTCAGATGAAACCAAAATAGAACTTTTTGGTAGAAACACAGGTTCTCGTGTTTGGAGGAGAAAAAATACTGAATTGCATCCGAAGAACACCAAACCCACTGTGAAGCATGGGGGTGGAAACATTATGCTTTGGGGCTGTTTTTCTGCAAAGGGACCAGGACGACTGATCTGTGTAAAGGAAAGAATGAATGGAGCCATGTATCGAGGGACTTCGAGTGAAAATCTCCTTCCATCAGAAAGGGCATTGAAGATGAGACGTGGCTGGGTCTTTCAGCATTACAATGATCCCAAACACACAGCCAGGGCAACAAATGAGTGGCTTTGTAAGAAGCATTTCAAGGTCCTGGAGTGGCCTAGCCAGTCTCCCGTTCTCAAACCCATAGAAAATCTGTGGAGGGAGTTAAAAGTCCTTGTTGCTCAACGACAGCCCCAAAATATCACTGCTCTACAGGAGATCTGCAAGGAAGAATGGGCCAAAATACCAGCAACAGTGTGTGAAAAGCTTGTGAAGAGTTAGAGAAAAGTTTGGCCTCCGTTATTGTCAACAAAGAGTACATAACAAAGTATTGAGATGAACTTTTGGTATTGACCAAATACTTATTTTCCACCATGATTTGCAAAAAAAATTCTTTAAAAATCTAACAATGTGATTTTCTGTTTTTTTTCCACATTCTGTCTCTCATGGTTGAGGTTTACCCATGTTTACAATTACAGGCCTCTCTAATATTTTCAAGTGGGAGAACTTGCACAATTAGTGGTTGACTAAATACTTATGTGCCCCACTGTATATCAGTGGTTCTTAACCTGGGTTGTGTCGAATCCCAGGGTTTCGGTGAGTAAGTCTAAGGGGTTCGGCGAAGGTAAAGAAACGCAGAGCACTATTTTCGTACGCTAATTAAATCTAGGCAAAGTGGCTTTTTAGTAGTGTTGGGAATCTCTGGTATGAAGCAGATTCGATATGTATCTAGATAGTTACACAGGCTACGATTCGATTAAAAAACGATACATTTTTAAGGCAGATACGATTCGATACAGTTTAAGAACGATACGGTTCGATACAGTGTGAAAACGATATGATAGTAAATATTTGTTGTTTGTTCTTACAGTATTTTAAACGGATAAAAAAGACCAACTTTCTACAAGCAAAATTAAACAACAAAAGTTCATACCAATGTATGTTTATTTTTTAGACATAAAAAAAATAACGCCAACTAGATGACCATCATTTTGGTGGATGGGATTGATCATAAAATAAAACTCCAGTGACAGACAACAATAAAGTGCAGTAATTCAATCTCTGTATTTCCTGGTGTTTTGAACACAAGAGGTAGGTAATTTAAATGCAGCCTTTTAACGTAAACATCTTACAAACTAAAATTATATGCAGGAGCTCTAGAAAAAAAATAATAAAACATGCTAGTGTTATCATAATAAATAAACAATCAAAAATCTGGTATAATTGGGGGAATAAAAACATGGCATTTTAGCTAGATAGGTCAATAATCATTATTTTACCCTTATACACGGCAAATTCATTCACTTATGCCTGTGCTTCCACATTTTTATTCCCAATCACTGTCCATATCTTTTTTGAAGGTCAGATTTTTCTTGAGGAAGATCAACTGATCCACATGTTCATGTTTAAGTAGACTGTGTTTTGTGGAAACTATATGCCGCCCTTTCCACCATTGTAGTGGGTTATTTTTCAGGGTTAAAAACTCAAGATTTCTGTCCCATACAAATCTGGCTTCCATCTTCACTTCAAAGTCCGACTTTTGTTTCTTTGAAAATCATTCGCTGTCATTCGCAACTTCCGCCTGGCAAGCTGGAGTCAGCGCTCGTGTTGTTTGTCCATTGTTTTAGCATGCGTGACTGTGGTTTTGTTTGCTCTCGCGTAGTTATGACACGCCCGTCATGATCGAAATGCATGATGGGAAGTTGAGCCAACCACGACTGTGAGTGGTGGCTGTCTGTGTTATATATTGTGATCTGTAGCACTTCAAGTGACAGTGACAGGATCCGCCGTTTATTTGAGTGAACGAATCCATTTCAGTTCGTTCAGTATAAAAATTCGTTCAAATGGAGCGTTCAACGAATCGTTTGCCCCACTCATCTCCCACCCCAGCCAAATGACTCGTTCAGTTAGTGAACGGAAAGTGATGTTGCCGAACGAATCACCAAAGACCGCATCGCAGTATAACTGAACGAGAAGAGACATTGCTTGGGCCCTCCCTCCCTTGCACATTGACTACTCGTCGTAGATTCAGAAATGAGCGACAGGCGATATCATTCTGCTTTCACAGACAGCCCCGTCTCCCTCCCGCTGCTGCAAAAGCGAGGGAGAACTTCCGCGTCGTCTGTCCTAGTTCTATGGGCTCAAAGTCATGGCTTGTGCTTGCATTTCGATTTAGGACACGGTTAAACATTTTCCTTTTGAGGGGGAAGTGGGGGTTTGGGGTCGGGGGCGCACGGACTTTCTTTAGCATGATCTTGCTCACATATACAATGCTGCTGCTAACAGCCAACGCGGCATGCTTGCTGTCACGAAAATAAAAATAAATCGAAAGTTTAATTTCTAATTATGGAACGACCAACACATCATATTAACCTCTCGCTCTGTTGTATTTTTGTTTTTTATTGTTAAGATGATCGTTTTGAATTTTTGCACTGGTATTAATAAATAAAATAATCCGGTCAGCTCCCCTGTCGTCCCCGCATCTCAGATCGTCAAATGCTGACGAGAAATAATTGTTTGCTCTTTACGATGTCGCCTTTCTACTCTCATTAGTCTGTTAAGAAAAATGTAGACATATTGCGACATCTCCCGTGTCCGCGCGCTTTGTTTTTGGGCGCTTGAGTAGCACATGATGGACGGATTGACATAATTTGTCAAACCAACCGACACCCTCTGACACGGGAAAAAAAAAAAAAAACACTCGGAAAAAATTGACATGTATATACAGTTTCATTGCAAATCAGTATTATGGTGATCATACTAAATATTATTTTTTTTCTGTGCACATATGAGGTACATATCGCTGCCATGAAGCCTCCAAATTAGTGACAGTTCTCTGCCCGCTTCACTGCCGTCACGCGACCGCAGCTCAGCTTTTGCTTGCCTCGCAGCTACGCGTGTTTTAAATTACTGTAAATTTGATAGTATATCGTCATAGGTACAGTCCCGAGTCTGTTGAGAAAAGTAGAACACTAAACCATGCTCGCTAGATTTGTGTGGTGTTTTTGTCTTTTTGAGCAGCATTTGATAGGCTCCACGTTAACAAATATGTGACAAAGTCATTTCCTTTCATTTTATGACTCGTTCACCGCATAGTCATTACTGGAAAGTCAAGTTAGCAGCAAGCTAGGTCAGGAACCGGAGGACCGAATCACTGAACGGGAAGTGACAAAACTCAGTCTTTCCCCCCTGCCTGCACGCTGGCTGCTTATTGGCCACACGTGGAAATGAGTGACAGACGCCTTGATTCTGTTTCCGCTCCCTCCCCTGCCCGCGATGAGGCTGGCGTCTGATTGGTCGTGTGCGATGTCAGAAGACGCTGCCGCTTGCTCAACGCCCTCCCACGCAGCGAACAAGCGCCACCAACTTCATAGAACGAATCAGTGCAGATGGTGATTAGTTCGGTCTCGTTCACCCAAACAATTCGTTCAAAAAGAACGAATCGTTCGCGACCGATACAACACTGCCAAGTGAGGGGATCCTTGGGGTCGAACGGTGGGGAGGTCTCTACGCAGCATGATTGAGGTAAAAGCTAATTATATGTCATTCTTCCACACTTGGTATATAAAACTAGCAAATCAATGGTATGGACTGGTGACGGGAAAAGTCGTTCACCTGAGGAAACGAATCAATTCCGGTTCGTTCAGTAAAAAGATTCGTTCAAACAAACCGTTCAACGAATCGTTCGCCCTCCTCATCCCCCCCACCCACAACCGTCCAAATGAATCGTTCGGTCAGTGAACGGGAAGTGACGTTGCCAAACGAATCACCAAAACGCTTAGCATATGTAACTGAACAGGAAGGCTTGGTCCCTCCCCCTCTTGCACAGTACACAGGCTTTTCATTGGCCGCTCTCTTCGTAGATTCAGAAGTGAGTGACAGACTGTGTTTTTCTTTCTTTTTTTGTCACTGCCTCGTCTCTGCAGCCCAGCCGCTGCAGCAATGAGAATTTTCGCGTCCATCATATTTCTATGGGATCAAAGCCATGGCTTGTGCTTGCTTCACTTGGAAACGGTTAAACATTTCCCCTTTTTTTAAGCACAAACTTTTTCAATCACGCTAAATTACGTGTACGCTCCCTTCCGTATTCGTAGTTTAAATGCGTGTTTACGTGAGCTGGCTGCTCGTGAAAGCCATTTGATATACCACCAAATTATTTCGGCTGAAGAACAAATAAATGTGGAATTTAAATAAACTGTCTTCGGCTATTTTTTCCGGTTGAGTGAGATTTATTGCACACAAATAAGAAAATATAAAAAATATTAATAAATAATCAATTTATTATGTATATTAATAAATATTAAATCAGCGTTATAAATAAAATGTATTATTATTATTTGGCTTCTCTGACACGAAAATAAATAAATAAAACAACACTCGAAAAAATATTACCAAAAAATCGTGTTGAAATGTCATTTTTGCACTGGTATTAATATATAAATAATCCCATCAACTCCACGCAGTCATCCCCTCCCGATCTCAGATCGCCAAATGCTGACGAAAAGAGAATCGTTTGCTCTTTACAATGTAACCATTCCACTCTCATTGGTATGTTAAGAAAATGGAGACATACATATATATATACATCCTACGTCCCCGCGTTTAATTTTTGGACGCTTTATTCGCACAGGATGGACTGATGGACTCAACGTTAATTAATTTGCACCCCAACCCGACAAACTGTGACACGGGGAAAAAAAAAAACTCGGAAAAATATGTCATGAAACTACCGTTTCATAGCAAATCAGTATTATGGTGATCATACTAAATAATCATTTTCCATGGGCACAGATTAGATAAATTTTGCTGCCATGAAGTCCAGCTAGTCTCTTGACAGCTTTCTCGCCCGCCCCCGCGACGTATCCATAGCTCAGCCTTATCGCCTTGTAGCTACTGGCGAAAGTTTTAACGTACTGTAAAGTGGATACAATGTCGTCATATGTAGTCTCGAGTCTGTTGATAAAAGCACAGTAAACTTTGCTCACTGTGTTTATGTGGTGATTTTTGTGCATTTGAGTAACATATGATAGGCTCAACATGAAAGAATATGTGATAAAGCCCTTTCCTTTCAGTCCTTAGCTCGTTCACTGCCGCAGCGCTGCTGCGTGACTGCCGGTGTAGGCGCACTATAAATTAGCGTAGCCGTCTAGCAGAACGAATCCTCTAAGCATTCTCGGTAGGACGGAGAGTCAGTGAACGGGAAGTGACATAACTCAGTCTTGCCCCCTGCCTGCATGCTGGCTGCTTATTGGCCACACGTGGAAGTGAGTGACAGACGCCCTGATTCTGTTTCCGCTCCCTCCCCTGCCCGCGATGAGGCTGGCGTCTGATTGGTCGTGTGCTATGTCAGTAGACGCTGCCGCTTGCTCAACGCCCTCCCACGCAGATAACAAGGCAAGCCCCAACTTCATAGAACGAATCAGTGCAGAAGATGATTAGTTTGGTCTCGTTCACCCAAACAATTCGTTCAAAAAGAACGAATCGTTCACGACCGATACAACACTAGTATGGACACGGATAACTGGGTCCTTGTTCTACTATCGATATATTTAAGATATACTGGCTATTTACTGTTGATTGGTTAGTTTGCTATTGATACAGCTGTATTGCTCACCTGCAAAACTGGATATCCGGTTGTATCATAGTTTATCGTTCTCAAGCTTACTTTTTAGACCAGGTTTTGGACTGGTTTGCTCCCAATTTACAGGCTGAATCCATTTCTTTTACCTGCTAGTCCTCGATCTGATGGGAGGAGGAACTGGTTTGCTCAGTGGTAGGTTGAATTGCACTTGGTATGTGGGAATACAACAGACCAATGGGCAGCGTGGTCTCAAATTTTGACCTGTTTGTAAAACATGCTGTCAAAATGAGAAGAATGTTGAACGGGAATTTGCTAAATTATTAGCTTGCTAGCTTAGATGTATCGGTTTTGAATTTGAAAAAAATTTGCTTTATGATCTAATTCCAAAGCGTTTGGTGAATCCACGATTGAAACTTGTGGGGAAACTTGTGTATTATTAGCTTGCTAGCTTGGATGTATTGGTATTGAATTTGAAAAAAAAATGCTTTTTTGTCTTAATTCTGAAGGGTTCGGTGAATCCACAAATGAAACTTGTGGGGTTCTGCACCTTTAGCAAGGTTGAGAACTACTGAAGCGCCGACAGTGTAAGCCAGATATAATTTTGGAATACGACAGGAGACAACAAGCTGGCAGATCGTAAATCCATATAACAACATTTTTTTTTATTGAAGTTGCCCGGTTACGACGTGCTAATGTAGCTAAATAAGCAGCTACATACTTTACGTAGCGTTGCCGCCTCCGTTAAAATCAATATATAATATTAAAAGAAGAATCAGTTTTACAAATAAGGAAGTCGTTGTTTTGCTTTATCTTCATCTTTGCTTCATCTACCAATGGGCAGCGTGGTCTCAAATTTTGACCTGTTTATAAAACATGCTGTCGAAATGAGAAGAATTTTGAACGGGAATTTGCTAAATTATTAGCTTATTAGTTTAGATGTATCGGTTTTTAATTTGAAAAAAAAAACCAATTACTTTATGATGTAATTCCAAAGGATTTGGTGAATCTACAATTGAAACTTGTAGGGAAACTTGTGTATTATTAGCTTGCTAGCTTAGATGTATGGTATTGAATTTGAAAAAAAAAAAGCTTTATTGTCTAATTCTGAAGGGTTCAGTGAATCCACAAGCGAAATTTGTGGGGTTCTGCACCTTTAGCAAGGTTAAGAACCACTGAAGCGCCGACAGTGTAACCCAGGTATAATTTTGGAAGACGACAGGAGACAAGCTGACAGATCGTAAATCCATATAACAACATTTTTTAATTGAAGTTGCCCCGTACGACAGGCTAATGTAGCTGAATAAGCAGCTACATGCTAGTACTTTACATAGCGCGTTGCCGCCGCCATTAAAATCAACAATATTGAAAGAAGAATCAGTTTTAAAAATAAGGAAATCGTTGTTTTGCTTCATCTACATCCCATAAATGCCCCAAAATTAACAGGTTGGTTGCCATTTACCACCATAGACCTCCAATCGATTTGAAGCGGGAGAGACGGCTGCAAATGATCTAATGTTCTATCGCTGCCACGCTACTCCCAGTTCATTTCACTTTAATCAAAATTTCACATATAATTTTTTTTTTTTAATGGTGGGGTGGGATTTTATTTCTGATATATATGTTATATGTTTGTTCTTTGATGAAAAATATTTTTTGATTTTGACACTTTTTCTCTATGGCGTGGCCTCCCCTCTGCCTGGGCTGGCGGCAACAGGAGTGGGGGGAGGTCGGGGCTCCGATCTCGCGTCCCCTGCTTCAGCTTTGCTTCAGTTGGGGGGCTGCGGCTGTGGCTCGTGGGCCGGGTGGGTGGATGGGGGTAGGGGATGGGGGTAGGGGTGGGCATGGGGTTGGGGGTGGGTCCCCTCTTCCCATCCCTGAAAGCCGGTTGATGGGTCACGGGTGGCCCGGGGGACCACCCTGGATCCCTGGGGGGGTGACGATGGCCCCTTTGCTAGGCCGCGGGAGGAGGGATGGGCTGCGCTGGCTCCTCCTGCCCCGGGCTGGCTGGGTGGGGGGCTGTGGTCCTGGGGTGGTGCCCGCGCAGCGTCTGCACTCGTCTGCGTGGCTGTCGCATGTTTTATGGGGCTCGCGCACGGCTTGATGTGATTGGGCGCGCTCAGGTGGGGGGCCTCGGTGCCGGGATTGGCGATGTGGCAGCGTTGGGTTGGTTGCCAACAGGCTTACACTAACAAGGGATTCACACGATTAATGGTTTCTAGATCACAAAGCTGATTTGTGTGCACTCCACCCCTGCCAATCACTTATCTTGTAGAACCCCCCCTTCTTTCCCTGGGTACCAGGCCCCCCACATCGTGTCAACCGGAAATATATCTAGCTGACGATGGCACCAACATAGTCATAGTTAGTGTAGGCGTTCAATGTATTTCTGGTTGTTGTTTGTGTTTCTTTTCTTCTGTTCCCCAATGACCCCTTCCTGTTCGCTGCTTTGTCTTAATAAACGAGGCATGTTGAATTAGCACAGTGGAGGTATGTCAGAATCCAATGTGAAACATTAAAACTGTTCAGACCAACCGGACACTTAGACTTCCATTCTCTGTGTGAAACAGTTGAACAGGACATTTTTGAGTGTCAAATAGATATTGTTGTTTGAAGCAAGTAATTTTTTGATCGAATTATAAAGATACAAATGTCCTCCCCAAAATGTGGCCCAAACACAAAACAGCATTACTTCAATCAATCTTAATTTTTTGCATTCAAATACTTTCTTTGTTGCTAACAGGCCTATTTTCTACTAAAGCAGGAAACTATGTTCTTTTCAGTGTGTATTGAAAAGCTGCAAAGTGGACAGTTTTTTTTATCCATGCACACAAGACCTGCGTTGGTGTTATTGATTTCATATTATTGATTAATATTTCAAATAAGATGCGCAACAAAGCTCGACTAGGGCAAAGGTTCACAATCAATATGCTATCCTTGTGTCAGGGTAAAGGCATAGCCACTGGACGCTACTTGAAAATATGTGTAGTACCCATTCTCACATCCACGATTCCTAAATTGTGCCGTTTTCTCACAATGTCAGAGCTCTCATGAAAAGCTACGACTGGCTTTGTTTCTCATTATGTGGACCACAGGGAGAGAGAATACCAGGCCCTGAGTATGCTAACAAGACACATTGGGGTCTGGTCCAACTCTACTTGGTACCTGTCCAGTATTTGGCCGTGTACCTGCTGTATATGAGAAGAGACAGCTGTTGGACCTTTGTTTTGTCCGTGTTCAATGTGACTCCCTTTTCATTGGGAAATGTTAACATTTTGGCCTGAGAGCCAGTACCAGCATGCCCCACACGTTTCCCACAAAAGCCAAGTTAGAGGTTTTTCTAGACAATTCTGAATAAATTAGCACCAAATTGCGTATGATGCAAATTCGTAGATGAGTACTAAAACCCACTGACATCGTCATTGATACAGTGGAACTACAAAGACCAACCACAAGCCATTGACGCCTTACAATTTGGAGTTCTTCTAACATTTTTAGACAAAGATGTCCAAATTTAGTAGTTTCTTGTCTAGGAGTGTTGCCGGATTGGGCAAGTTCCCACTCAATACCAATCTCAGTAGAAATAATTTTCCCAAAATGCACTATGGAATCTGAAAAATATTGTTGAAGCTGTGCTTCGACCAGTGGTGGATGGACTACTCAATTTTTTTTCTGAACTTAAGTAAAAGTGCAGATACAGGGGCGTTGGGAAGCGGGGGTGAACGCCAGTTAACATTTCGAGAAGGCAGAGAAATGGTAAATGCGTGGGCTCCTTATTAGCTGACCTCCATCTCCTTCCACGAATTTATCTTTATAATGCCTCGACGAAACATTATACAGATGGTTGTACTTGCGGACCTCTTCGATGATCCTCTCGTCGGCTTGGTCCATTGTTGACTGTAGCGCAAAAATATTTGTAAATGGCGTAGATTTCATGCTGAACAACAACAGTCTGAGCGGACCAAACACAGTTCATTTGCTTCATGGCAGCACGCATTGACGTGACTCGCAGTCAAGAATTTGTGAAGCTGCATGTCATGCTACGGCAGAGGGTCGTAAATCGGGTCTGCTTTGACGGCAAAGGTCTGCCGCAGAAGCATAACTCAGCCTTTAGCCTCAAATGGTATAAATAATGAATAAATAAATAAGGATCTAGGTATAACAAAAGAACAATTGGCTTACTCGCATAGCAAAACCCTGCTAGCTTAAATGCTATAAAGTGCTAACGTTTTTTTACAATGCTCTTAACAAATCGTTCAAATACACAAAATTACGAATGCATACTAAAACATTAGCTCAAACAAAAACATACCTTATGTTGGTCTTAACAGGGAGCAGCTGGATTCAGCCATGTTAAATGAGTTATGTCATATTCACTGTTGCCACTAGAGGGCAGTTTTACACCCATATCAATAAAACTAAATGCAAACACCTTCAAAACAAACCATTACAACGCCACTCTAATTAAAAGAATACTCGAAGCAGCAAACTTTGATTCAAATATTTCTTGATTTAGGTGAAAAATGACCAACTTTCACAAAACAAGATGGAGAAAATTATAAGAAAAAAATAATCTGATTAACTCATTTGCTCCCAAAAACGTATATCTTTTTTTTTTTTTTTTTTTTTTTTTTTTTTAATGTTTGTCAAGAGACATCTCTGGGTTCTGATTCAATTTAGCTCCAAAGCACAAGGCTTAAAATCCATTTTAAAGCAATAAGACTGGCCACTGGAGGGCAGTAGCGCATTTGGTAAGACCCGCAACCCGATTCAACAGCAACGAAGGGCCGGGGCGTTGGCGGAAGACGACCGAATGGAGAACAACCTAGAGGACGCCTGGGATGCCAGGCGCTGGGCGACCGAGCGGAACAACCGGGACCACCAGTGCAGCGGACGATGCCGTTGAGTCCCTGCTGCTCGCCGAGCAGACCCCGCGGAGACTAAAAAAAAATCCATCTTTATGAGACAGGCGGCGATGAGGGAAAAGTTTACCCGGCTGTCGCGTCCACAACAGCGTCATCTCTCAGTTATGTGTAAAGAAATTGTTACTTTGCTATCAAAAGCTCTATTTGTCTTGTTGTTTATGTTATTTTGTAAAAGGAAAACATTATTCAGATGTTTGGGATGTAACTAAAGCAAAAAATAGCTGTGTTAAAATCAAACTCTTTTTTTCATCAGAAATACGAAAATTGCTCAAACTAAGTTATTTTCTAATGCTGATTTCTAAAGAATGGATAAAGATATGAACTTACCGCATTGGCCCGAATATAAGACGGTGTTTTTTGCATTGAAATAAGATTGAAAAAGAGGGGTTCGTCTTATATTCGCAGTCTAGAAATGATACCCATTCACAATGCTAGATGGCGCTAGATATCATTGACGCGATGTTCTGTCATGACAGATCTCAGCGGTCTAGACATTATACCCATTCACGATGCTAGATGGCGCCAGATATCATTGAAGCGATGTTCTGTCATGACAGATCTCAGCTACTCTCAAGTTTAACCAGTTTGCATTATTTTATGGCAATGTTTTTCCTTATTCAGATTTGTTTCAAGACTACATTTACAGTTAGGCTTCACTTTAATGGTTAATGCAGTTATTGCAAATTTGTTGTTTTATCACAATAGATTGGTTTATTTACATTTCAAAAACCAGAAGCCATTCATTTACGAATGTGATTGCACTTTAGTTTACATATTTAAATGTTCAAATATTAAGATTTGAATGAGGCAAAATAACATGCTTTTTCTCTCAAATATATTGTTATAATCATTTGTTTCGGATGTACTGTAATTATTTTCTGTATAAAAATTAATTTGGTATTCAAAAAGTCTTTTTTTCAAACTTGAGTCTTAAAAAAGAGGGGGTCGTCTTATAATCAGGGCCGTCTTATATTCGGGCCAATACAGTACTTTTTTTCCTGCTGAAAGAAGATAGTCTAATCTTTCTTTTGGTGGATTCCATGTTTATATAGCAATAGAACATAATTTTCTGTGGGTTTTGCAAAATCGGTCAAAATCCAGTGAAACGGCCGGGAGCGAAGGGGGTCACACCGGAGAAAATGGCTGGGAGTGAATGAGATAAGACGTTCTAAATATTCAGTGTACCTGCAACCCTATTGGTATATATTACGGTTGTTCCGATCATGTTTTTTTGCTCCCGATCCGATCGCGATCGTTTTAAAGTTTGAGTATCTGCCGATCCCGATATTTCCCGATTCGATTGCTTTTTTTTTTTTTGCTCCCGATTCAGTTCCAATCATTCCCGATAATTTTTCCCGATCATATACATTTTGGCAATGCATTAAGAAAAAAATGAATAAAACTCGGACGAATATATACATTGAACATACAGTACATAAGTACTGTATTTGTTTATAATGACAATAAATCCTCAAGATGGCATTTACATTATTGACATTCTTTCTGTGAGAGGGATCCACGGATAGAAAGACTTGTAATTCTTAAAGGATAAATGTGACTTTGTATATTGTGACTAAATATTGCCATCTACTGGATTTGTTGAGCTTTCAGTAAATGATACTGTAGCCATTCCCAAATGAATGATGGGAAGTGGAACCATGACTGTGCGCAGTGCTACCAAATGATATATTTTCTCTGCGTTGGGAAATAACATAGGGTGTTAAGAAAAAGATCAATTACGACCTTTCTTCCCCACAATGCTTCCCACAATATTTCTAATCGTAGGAAGAGGGATGGTAAGGCTTTAGCCAATTAAAAAAAGGCTCCAAAGGCTGCCAAAATTCACTCTACTTATTTTACACTGCCTTTTAGCTCTATATAAAGGTAAAACAGCGCCATGACAGATTGAACGCGACAATGCGTGAGTGGGTCGTGCAGCGCATGCGTTAATTGCGTTAAATATTTTAATGTGATAATTTTTTTTTTTTTTTATTAATTACCGCCGTTGACGGGATAAATTTGATAACCCTACCTTAAGCCTAAACTAAAGACTCTGGATGAGTGTAACATATTATGTCTGTAACGTTAAATGCAATTAGAAAACGATTTAATTAAAAAATATATATATATTATAAAAAGGCATGTCCGATATTTTTTTGCCGATTCCGATACTTTGAAAATGACGTGATCGGACTCAATCGGCATCCCGATCGATCGGGACATCTCTCGTATATATTTAAAAAAAAAAAAAAAATGTTCATAAACTGTAGCAAGGTAGATAAACACCAACAGGCGAGCCGATAATAAAGCACACAAGGCAAAAGTGAACTTTTGAAATATGTAGTATGACAGGTCAACGAAACAGAAATAACAGCATAAAATAGTCCCTCGGCAACATTTGAGTCAAGCTCGGATTCCCTCAAGCTCGTTCTATTCATTCGGTTAAGTGCACAGCATTATTCCTCTCCTGGCTGCATGATGAAACGTCTCTCCGCTTCGTGATGAAAGTTGGCCGGGGAGGAATGACACAGTGTCTTTGGGGGGGAAAGACATACGAATAACCAAACAACTTGTGTTTTCCCCAGTGGGACTTTTACTAGAATTTCCCTTTTCTCGAGACTCCTTCCACTCTGCAAACTTCATGAATTTGTTTTCTCCACATGTCCAACTTTCTTTAAATCATGAACATGGAAGTAAAAAAATATATGCATAGAAGCAACAGTGCTGACAGAATTGTGGGGGAGAAAAGGCTGCCACCTTTGTAAGCCTCGTCGTCTAAGGACGTGGGTGAACTGTGCCGGTGTGAGTGTTTTGACAACAAGGAAATATTAGCATATTCCGCCAAGCATCCCTACTGAATATCATTAGGTTTGCTGGTGACAGGAAAGATACAACATCACAATGGAGTCTGGAAATGGGCCGGACTACAAAAAACCAGAGATTTTTATCGAACATTGACTCATTTGGACAAATCTTATCAAAACCGTGTTATCGCTGATAGCGCATCACCCTGAGTATCGTTTGTGTGTATAGCACGAGATTGGAAAGATTACCGTTCCATGTTTTAACATGATGGCGTTGCTCTTGAATTGATATTTCGCATGAACTGAAATGAAAACTGCATCTGCAAAAGTTTGCGAGAGCTGTGCCAGCAACTATGATGCAAATATTGCTGACACCAGTGTGCACCCATGGGTTTGCAGGCTGCGAGATTTAAATTGATTGGGAGAAAAACACGTGCTTTAAGGCAACACTCTAGCATAATATTTGACCGTTTAAAAAAAGGTTGGGGTTTAAAATTTATAAGTTATGATAATATTCATGGCACTGATATTACATTGCAAATTACTATAGTGCGACACTGACCCAGGGTCTCTGTAGGTTTCAACTGGCCAAATTTAAGACTTTTTAAAAGACCCTATTGAATCCAGTTTAAGACCCATTTTACAACAATACAGGCAAAAAAAAAGGAAATTGAGTCGGCAGCATAGGTAGTTCCGCTTTGTAGTTAGGTTTTGACATCCTCAAAAATCAAAACAATTGAAGGGAACCACAGATAGAAAGACTTGTAGTTCTTAAAAGATAAATGTTGAAAAAATGTCAGTAAATAGCTGGGCAACCCGCCTAGGATCGGTCTAAAGAAACCCCTGATGAGCTTGAATTGGATGCAGATACGACACCGGGAACTCATCCGACAGCTCTGTCACAAAACAATCTGACCAGCAGCAGAATGTGACCAAAATCACGCCAATCGTCATACTAGCTTCGCTAATATAGAGCACAGCTATTCCCCAAGTACAACACAACTGCGTCATCACCTCCAGTGTGCATTGCGTGCATAAAACATGGCGCCCTCCGTCGGTCAGAACATGTCCTAAATATTATAGATTTTTAAATCAATTACAACATTTTATGTGTTTCCGAAAATATTTTAGTAAAAGGGAACTATTGTGGCTTATTAAAGCCTACAAGTCTTGAAGGCCGTAGTTCCCTTTTAAAGCGAGACTGTTTTTGTGCATGGGAGACTGAAGTTTGTGCATGTTCTAAATAAAAGTAACATCACTCAATTTTTAAGACCTTGCAAAATTGTATTTCAGACCTTCTGTGCGATTTTAGGAGAATTTGTGACATCTCAAGGCCTTAAATGCAAATTATTGCATTTAAGACATTTTTTGACTCTTTAAGAGCCCTCAGATACCCTTTGGCAGTCTCTGAGCATCCCATTAAAATGATTTGAACCACAATTAATAATAAATATACAGTATATATATTAGCGGTGGGAACTTCTGTGTACCTCACGATACAATTTGTGATACAAAGCTCACGATAATGATCTCGCGACATGGTGAAACAACAGTTAACAATATACGGGTAAGAAAAATAATTCTACATAAGAACTAATAAACAGAAAACCAAGCTATTTTCATCCTTCTGCTGTGAGTTTATTACTAGTAGATGTTCAATCCGTTTAAAGTGGGATGGATAGCAGGAGTATTGTTTTTGTCAGTGATGACGATAACGAAAATATTTCATCAAGGAACAATTTTTTCATGACGCGACGAGCTGAAAACGTGTCTTGGGTGACTTTGCCATATTTTCCGTCATAAGTTCACAACGTGTGACATTTTCTTTAATGTGTTGCTAGCACGCATCGTAGCAGTGTTTGGTCGTGTCATTTATCGTGACATTTATGCGCCACCTCCCCACCCCACACACACACTTACTCACCTGCTGGTCAGTAAGCGTGGGACCAATCCAGGCTCCTTTTGTGAAACACGTATAGAACAGGTGCTGCTTGGAAAGTTTTGTTTTCTTATCCTGGCTAGATATGCCATGTTGCTTAAGCCTTTAAAATGTCAGTGCTGAGTGATCATCAGACACTAAATGTAACTTGGAGAGTAAGCATTAGCATAGGGTTCGACTGCCCGGTTCGCAGGCGCAAAGTGGGCGTGTTTGGGCAAGGGCAGGGTCAAAGATTAGATAAAATGATGCGCGGAGCTGTTAAATAGTGTTTAAGTGTTAAAATATCTCTGTTCGCCCCCAGCCACTGCTTGGCTGGTTGTCTGGATCTGGAAGGTTTCGCCCAACCCTCTCAACCTTCCTGAGTCAGGCTACTTTCTCTACTCAGGAAGGTTTCGCCCAACCCCCTCAAACTTCCTGAGTCAGGCTACTTTCTCTTTACTTGCAAATTCAGCCATTAGCCATTAGACAGAAAGGGGGAAAAAAACTGAAAATCACATTGTTTGATTTTTAAAGAATTTATTTGCAAATCATGTTGGAAAATAAGTATGTGGTCAATACCAAAAGTTCATCTCAATACTTTGTTATGTACCCTTTGTTGGCAATAACGGAGGCCAAACGTTTTCTGTAACTCTTCACAAGATTTTCACACACTGTTGCTGGTATTTCGGCCCGTTCCTCCATGCAGATTTCCTCTAAAGCAATGATGTTTTGGGGCTGTCGTTGGGCAACACGGACTTTCAACTCCACTCACAGAATTTCTATGGGGTTGAGATCTGGAGACTGGCTAGGCCACTCCAGGACCTTGAAATGCTTCTTACGAAGCCACTCCTTTGTTGCTCTCGCTGGGTGTTTGGGATCATTGTCATGGTGAAAGACCCAACCACGTCTCATCTTCAATGCCCTTGCTGATGGAAGGCTATTTTCACTCAAAATCTCTCGATACATTGCCCCATTCATTCTTTCCTTTACACAGATCAGTCGTCCTGGTCCCTTTGCAGAAAAACAGCCCCAAAGCATGATGTTTCCACGCCCACGCTTCACAGTGGGTATGGTGCAATTGAGTATTCTTTCTCCTCCAGAACCTGTGTTTCTACCAACAAGTTCTATTTTGGTTTCATCTGACTATAACACATTCTCCCAGTCCTCTTCTGGATCATCCAAATGCTCTCTAGCGAATCGCAGACGGGCCTGGACGTGTACTGGCTTCAGCAGGGGGACATGTCTGGCCGTGCAGGATTTGAGTCCCTGGTTGCGCATTGTGTTACTGATAGTAGCCTTTGTTACTGTGGTCCCAGCTCTCTGTAGGTCACTCACTAGGTCCCTCTGTGTGGTTCTGGGATTTTTGCTCACCGTTCTTGTTATCTTTTTGACGCCACTTGGTGAGATCTTGCATGGAGCCCCAGATCAAGGGAGATTATCAGTGGTCTTGTAAGTCTTCCATTTTCTAATAATTGCTCCCACAGTTGATTTTTTTACACCAAGCGAAGAGTGAAAAGTTACAGAAAACGTTTGGCCTCCGTTATTGCCAACAAAGGGTACATAACAAAGTATTGAGATGAACTTTTGGAATTGACCAACTACTTATTTTCCACCATGATTTGCAAATAAATTCTTTAAAAATCAAGCAATGTGATTTTCTGTTTTTTTTTTCCACATTCTGTCCTCATGGTTGAGGTTTACCCATGTTGACAATTACAGGTCTCTAATCTTTTCAAGTAGGAGAACTTGCACAATTGGTGGTTGACTAAATACTTATTTGCCCCACTGTATGTATGTACACTGCTGGCCAAAAGTATTGGCACCCTTGCAATTCTGTCAGATAATGCTCAATTTCTCCCAGAAAACAATTGCAATTACAAATGCTTTGGTAGTAGTATCTTCATTTATTTTGCTTGAAATGAAAAAACACAAAAGAGAATGGAAAAAAATATATATCATTTTACACAAAACTCCAAAAATGGGCTGGACAAACGTATTGGCACCCTTTGAAAAATCATGTGATGCTTCTCTAATTTGTGTAATTAACAGCACCTGTTACTTACCTTTGGCACATAACAGGTGGTGCCAATAACTAAATCACACTTGCAGCCAGTTAAAATGAATTAAAGTTGACTTAACCGCTGTCCTGTGTCCTTGTGTGTACCACATTGAGCATTGAAAAAAAGACCAAGGAACTGTCTGAGGACTTGAAAAACAAAATTGTGAGGAAGCATGGGCAATCTCAAGGCTAAAAGTCCATCTTCAATGACCTGAATGTTCCTGTGTTTACCGTGCGCAGTGTCATCAATCAATGTAAAGCCCATGGCACTGTGGCTAACCTCCCTAGATGTGGACGCAAAAGAAAAATTGACGGGAGATTTCAACGAATCAAGTCAAAGTGAATTGGATGTCCAGTGCCGTCAATGGCAGCCAGTGAGCTAACGTTAACATTATTGTAATGGAAAATTTTGGCAGCAACATATTGGTTTTTAAACAGTGGCACCTTTTTAAAATGATATATGTCGATTAGGGTTGTTCTGATAATGTTTTTTTGCTCCCAATCTGATCCCGATCGTTTTAGTTTGAGTATCTGCCGATCCCGATATTTCCCGATCCGATTGCTTTTTTTGTTTTTGCTTCCGATTCAATTCCAATCAGTCCCGATAATTTTTCCCGATCATATACATTTTGGCAATGCATTAAGAAAAAAATTAATAAATCTCGGACGAATATATACATTCAACATACAGTACATAAGTACTGTATTTGTTTATTATGACAATAAATCCTCAAGATGGCATTTACATTATTAACATTCTTTCTGTGAGAGGGATCCACGGATAGAAAGACTAGTGAATTTGTATATTGTGACTAAATATTGCCATCTAGTGTATTTGTTGAGCTTTCAGTAAATGATACTGAAGGCCATGCCCAATGCATGATAGGAAGTGGAACCAAGACAAGTGAAACCACGACTGTGCGTAGTGCTACCAATTCATATATCTTTTCTGCGATGGGATATAACTTAAGATGTTAAGAAAATGATTAATTGCTACCTTGCTTCCCCACATTGCTTCCCCATGATATTTCTAATCATAGGGGGAGAGATTGTAAGGATTTAGCCAATTGAAATAAGGCTCCAAAGGGTGCCAAAATTCACTCTACTCATTTTACGCTGCCTTTTAGCTCTCTATATTGGCAAAACAGCGCCATTACAGATGGAGCACTACAATGCGTGAATGGGTCGTGCAGCGCATGCATTAACTGCGTTAAATATTTTTAACGGAATACATTTTTTTAAAAATTAATTGCCGCTGTTATTGGGATAAATTTGATAACCCTACCTAAAGCCTAAATTAAAGACTCTGGATAAGTGGTAACATATTATGTCTGTAACGTTAGATACAATTAGAAAACGATTTATTTAAAATATATATATATATTAAAAAAAGGCATGGCCGATATTTTTTTACCGATTCCGATACTTTGAAAATGGTGTGATCGGACCCAATCGATCGGGACATCTCTAATGTCGATATATCATCTTTTCGATATATCGACACACTCCTATTTTTTTTTCACTTAAAAGTCAAATGACACCAGACAGACTAGACTAGACAGTACTACAGTATACAATAGAACTTCTGTTGTCAATTACAAGCCATTCAATTATCAACCTCCAATTTGTGCAATTTGGGGTTGCGGCAACATTTTCAGTTACGCGTTGATAGTCGAATAAAACTTAGACCGCAGACGTTTGTCATAATACTGTATATTCATGTCGCCGAAATCACGCCAGTTGGCTTTTGTGCGGTTGCGTATTCGCCTTGTAGCACTTCAGTGCAACTTAGGAGCTGAATAATCGATGAAGTTGCATGAGCTTGCAGCAGAATGGAAAAGGATCATGGGTAACCTTCCCTTTAGACTGGTCTTTGTGGAAAAGACGGGGCAAGTGATGGTTGGGAACAGGTTCCTCATGGTGCAAGTAGTGTAAAGCTTTTGCATTAACTTCTTTGATGCTGCTTTGTCAGCCACTTCAAAGACCCCGATACATTCTGGAGCGTGGCTGCTTTTTCAAGGAGTTCTACTATGTGCACTGGCCAAATCGAAAAGCGTGAGGCCACGCAAGAGGGCAGCCTTGGAAAGCAAGGTGCTGAAGAAATTCATGAAGGGGAAAAAAAAAAGGCTGCGGTGGGAATTTAAGGTATTTCTGAAGGGAAAAACTTATAAGAAGTATTTTCAGTATATGCCTTTGCATCAGCCATTTTGTTTTCAGTGCACTGTGGATTTTGAGTCCAATTTCAATTTGCATTTCAACTTGGTTTTTATTTAGGGCGGAAAACACAGACATGACTGAAAAAGCAGTTTCTGCTCTTGCACTCCTCTTTAAAAGAAACTGCTGTATTTGAATACAAAAGAACTGTTGTGTTTCATAGAACATGTCTATATGCTGCCATAGTAGATTCATGGCGCATTAAGCCCCCAAACTATTTTTAATTTGCCCATTTTACCCTGAAAACACCCGTTTACAGATGTCGCACAACCGCTTTTGTTTCAACTCAACCATAAAACTAAGGTAATTAATTATATTCACCATATTGGCCCCGAATATAAGACGGTGTTTTTTGCATTGAAATAAAATTGAAAAAGAGAGGGTCATCGAATATTCGCGGTCTAGACATTATACCCATTCACGACGCTAGATGACGCCAGATATGATTGAAGCGATGTTTTGTTGAGACAGATTTCATCTACTCTCCCCATTCACAACGCTAGATGGCGCCAGATATCATTGAAGCGATGTTCTGTCATGACAGCTCTCAGCTACTAGTTTAACCAGTTTGCATTATTTTATTGTAATGTTTTTCCTTATTCAGATTTCTTTCAAGACTACAGTTACAGTCAGACTTCACTTTGATAGTTAATGCTGTTATTGCAATTTCGTTGTTTTATCACAATAGATTGATTTATTTACATTTCAAAAACCAGAAGCCATTCATTTACAAATGTGATTGCACTTTAGTTTACATATTTAAATGTTTAGATATTAAGATTTGAATGAGGCAAAATAACATGCTTTTTCTCTCAAATCCTAAACTGGCGGTTTGTTGTCGCCGCTTGTAAAATCTATATCCAGCCACCCTTTTACTCGTTTGTTGTAGTTTTTGGTCATGTGTTCAATGAACGCATGTTTTGTTTTTGTTTATTAAAGATGTCCCGATCGATCGGGTCCCATCACGTCATTTTCAAAGTATCGGAATCGGCAAAAAAATATCGGACATGTTTTTTTTAATATATATATATTTTTAATTAAATCGTTTTCTAATTGTATTTAACGTTACAGACATAATATGTAACACTCATCCAGCGTCTTTAGTTTTGGCTTAAAGTAGGGCTATCAAATTTATCGCGTTAAGGGCGGTAATTAATTTTTTAAAAATTTATCACGTTAAATTATTTAACACAATTTACGCATGCGCTGCACGACCCACTCACGCATTGTCGCGTTCAATCTATAATGGTGCCGTTTTACCTATATAGAGCTAAAAGGCAGCGTAAAATGAATAGAGAGAATTTTGGCAGCCTTTGGAGCCTTTTTTTAATTGGCTAAAGTCTTAAAATCCCTCTCTCAACAATTAGAAATATCGTAAGAAGCAATGGGGTGAAGAAAGGTAGTAGTTGATCTTTTTCTTAACACCCTATGTTATTTCCCAACGCAGAGAAGATATATCAATTGGTGCCACTACGCACAGTCATGGTTGCACTTCCCATCATGCATTTGGGCAGAACAGTTAAATGGCTACAGTATCATTTACTGAAAGCTCAACAAATACACTAGATGGCAATATTTAGTCACAATATACAAAGTCACATTTATCCTTTAAGAATTACAAGTCTTTCTATCCGTGGATCCCTCTCACAGAAAGAATGTTAATAATGTAAATGCCATCTTGAGGATTTATTGTCATAATAAACAAATACAGTACTTATGTACTGTATATTGAATGTATATATTAGTCCGAGTTTTATTCATTTTTTTCTTAATGCATTGCCAAAATGTATATGATCGGGAAAAATTATCGGGAATGATTGGAATTGAATCGGGAGCACAAAAAAAAAAGCAATCGGATCGGGATATATCAGGATGGGCAGATACTCAAACTAAAATGATCGGGATCGGATCGGGAGAAAAAAAACATGATCGGAACAACCTTAATTGTTATAATTATTTGTTTCAGATGTACTGTAATTATTGTGTGTATAAAAATTATTTGGTGTTCAAAAAGTCTTTTTACAAACTTGAGTCGTCTTATAATCAGGTCCGTCTTATATTTGGGTCAATACGGTAATATTTAAATTATTATTTTTAATTGATGTCTAATATTTTGTTAAAGAAAAAAGAAAAAACGACTTCAAAAAATTATTCACTTGCATATTTGAAACTTTTAAACAAATGACGTCACAATGAAAAAATGGCGTCTGTAAAAAAAGTCACGGATATCTACCCCATAACTACGGTATTTTCCGGACTATAAGTCGCAATTTTTTTCATAGTTTGGCTAGGGGTACGGCTTATACTCTGGAGCGACTTATGTGTGAAATTATTAACACATTATTAGATCATTTCACATGTTATTTTGGTGTTTTGGAGTGACATTGATGGTTTGGTAAACTTGTTCGCATGTTCTTTATGCTATAGTTATCTGAATAACTCTTAATAGCTATTTTACGTTAACATACCGGCCACATTCGCATTTCGTTGTTCATGCATCATGTAACATTATGATATTGTACAGTTATTCAGCATGTTGTTCTCAATTGTATTTTTATTTTAAATTGCCTTTCATGATGACACATCTTTTCTATGTGTTGGAGTTTTATCAAGTAAATTTCCCCAAAATGCGACTTATACTCCAGTGCGATTTATATATGTTTTTTTCCTTCTTCGTTGGGCATTTTATGGCTGGTGCGACTTATACTCCGAAAAATACGGTAATTGTATTTTTTTTTTGTTACTGTCGCATTTTCTCTGATATGTTAGACGATAAATAATCGATCCAAACAAAGAAAAATTGGGAAAAAAATGTTTAAAAGGGTAAATATATGAAAAAGAAAATCTCGACCACTCCTTGATGTCTGCGTTGTCTGCATCGCAACCCTTTGTTATATTGCCATGTTTCACCCATAAAAACCCCCAAAAATCCAGCTGTGGGCCTTCACAACTGTGTCTTGACACTCAGTGATACATGCTACATTGAGTTTTTGGATCGAAACAAGATAAGCAAACGATAATATCTCGCTAAAGTCATGGCGTCTATAATTCTGCTATCGCATGCTCTCGCCTCCAGATAGGGTTTTGCTGTTTAAAAAACTTTTTTTTTCCTGTTCAAAATTTTTCTTCCCCAGAAAATGGAGATTTTCAGCTTTGCAAAGATGTATCACACATGCATATCGGACAATTTTGAAATCTGGCGAAATTGAGGGTCTCAGAGCGGAACTTCAAGTCACTTGAGTGTTTTCCGCCTTAGTTATCTGGACTTTAGGCACGTGATTTCACCTCATCTCAGCAGGCAGTTGTTATTAAAATTATTTTTTGAAAATAAAATAAAATAAAATGCAGCATTCATAGGATAGATGAATGCACATAATAATGTATAATGTTTAATGAATAATGCACACGTACATAACAGTGTGTCACTTGTGCACATCAAAAAAGCAGTTTCTAGTTTCTTTAAACAAGTTGCAAATGAATTGGTACATCCATGCAAAGAGACTGACAGTTCTCTGATGTTTCCTAGATTATCTGTCGCTTATGTCAAATTGCTCAAAATGTATTATCACAAGTCTCTATTGAATAGTCTCACCCCCACGACAATTAGGCTTTGGTTCAGGGGCATAAAAGTTGTACACAGAATTTGGAAAAAAACTTACAGTTCCCTCAAAATTTGCCAAAAACTGTCCCATTCATATGTAATGGGATGCCAATGACAGCCATGTAAGTCCAAATTTCCCATTCATTTCCAAAAGCATTTTCTTTGCATTGCATTGCCAATGACAGCCATATAAGTCCAAATTTCCCATTCATTCCCAGTGGCATTGAGTTCGCATTGACACCAAAGTATACAAATGCCACTGACGGCCATAAATGTCATTTCTATTGATGCCAATGTACTTGGACTCCATTGACACATATTTAAGTCGATGCCATTGACGGTCATGGACGTCCAAATTTCCCATTAATTACCAATGGCACAATGGCACTTTGTATTACATTGATGCCCATATACACAGATGCCAATGAGGTTTATGCACGTTAATGCCATCGGCGGCCATGTACAGTTGTGGTCAAAAGTTTACATACACTTGTGAAGAACATAATGTCATGGCTCTCTTGAGTTTCCAGTTATTTCTACAACTCTGATTTTTCTCCGATAGAGTGATTGGAACAGATACTTCTTTGTCACAAAAAACATTCATGAAGTTTGGTTCTTTTTTGACTTTATTATGGGTTAACAGAAAAAGTGATCAAATCTGCTGGGTCAAAAATATACATACATGGATCTGAAAAAGCGAATCATTGACTTGAACAAGTCAGGAAAGTCACTTGGAGCCATTCAAAGCAGCTGCTGGTCCCAAGAGCAACAGTGCAAACAATTGTTTGTAAGTATAAAGTGCATGGCACTGTTTTGTCACTACCACGATCAGGAAAAAAAAAACGCAAGCTATCACCTGCTGCTGAGGGAAAATTGGTCAGGAGGGTGAAGATTCAACCGAGAATCACCAAAAAGCAGATCTGCCAAGAATTAGAAGCTGCTGGAACACAGGTGTCAGTGTCCACAGTCAAGCGTGTTTTGCATCTCCATGGACTGAGAGGCTGCCGTGCAAGAAGGAAGCCCTTGCTCCAAAAGCGGCACCTTAAGGCTCGACTGAAGTTTGCTGCTGATCACATGGACAAAGATAAGACCTTCTGAAGGAAAGTTCTGTGGTCAGACGAAACAAAAATCAAGCTGTTTGGCTACAATGCCCAGCAATATGTTTGGAGGAGAAATGGTGAGGCCTTTAACCCCAAGTACACCATGCCTACCGTCAAGCACGGTGGTGGTAGTATTATGCTGTGGGGCTGTTTTGCTTCCAATGGAACTGGTGCTTTACAGAGAGTAAATGGGATAATGAAGAAGGAGGATTACCTTCAAATTCTTCAAGATAACCTAACGTCATCAGCCCGAAGATTGGGTCTTGGGCGCAGTTGGGTGTTCCAACAGGACAATGACCCCAAACACACATCAAAAGTGGTAATGGAATGGCTAAATAAGGCTAGAATTAAGGTTTTCGAATGGCCTTCCCAAAGTCCTGACTTAAACCCCATTGAGAACTTGTGGACAATGCTGAAGAAACAAGTCCATGTCAGAAAGCCATCAAATTTAACTGAACTGCACCAATTCTGTCAAGAGGAGTGGTCAAAGATTCAACCAGAAGCTTGCCAGAAGCTTGTGGATGGCTACCAAAAGTGCCTAATTGAAGTGAAAATGGTCAAGGGACATGTTACCAAATATTAGCGCTGCTGTATGTATATTTTTGACCCAGCAGATTTGATCACTTTTTTCTGTTCACCCATAATAAAGTCATAAAAGAACCAAACTTCATGAATGTTTTTTGTGACAAAGAAGTATCAGTTCCAATCACTCTATTAGAGAAAAATCAGAGTTGTAGAAATAACTGGAAACTCAAGAGAGCCATGACATTATGTTCTTCACAAGTGTATGTAAACTTTTGACCACAACTGTATGTCGATTCTATTGATGCAAATGTACTCGGGTTCCACTGACGCATATCTAAGTGGATGCCATTGACGGTTAAGTACGTCCAAATTTACCATTTATTTCCAATGGGATTTACTTTGGTCAATGCCATTGACGGCTATCGATGTCGATTCTATTGATGCCAATGTACTGGGATTCCATTGACAGCCATAGACGTCCAAATTTCCCATTCTTTACCAATGGCATTTAAATTGTTTTGACGCCCATGTATTCCATTTATGTCGATTCTATTGATGCCAATGTACATGGATTCCATTGAAGCAAATGTAACTCGAAGCCATTGACGGCCACGTACGTCCAAATTTCCAATTTATTTCCATCCCCGAAATGTCCCCAAATCAACCTGGGCTGGGCTAAGATCTGTATCCACCACAGCAAAGCCCCATAGTAATTTCTCCAGAAATTGCAGTTTCTAGTGCTAACTATAAAATTCTGTCTTCGGCAAGTCTTCGGCACACCGCCCAGCCAAAACCCTTTGACTGATTTTCACCGTTCTAACTTTCACCTGTTCTAAATACTCACATGACACAGGGACTCTTTCGACTTTTACTCTAATATTCATTGCATAAGTCTTTACATGCAAAATGGTTGAACATGTTATCATAATATGTCAAGAACATTTCTTGACATTTACATTACTATTTTCTTAATAAATCAAACCGCAATGAATAATTCAAGCTGTATCGTAACTAAGCCTGAACGATATATCGTTTAAACATCGCCATCGCGATGTGCGCATGCGCGATAGTCCCATCGCAAGGACGTGCGATAGTTTTTTTGTTTTTTTTTCTGATCCACAAACCCTTGATCTGCTTCATTCGCTCGCACAGCCTCTCTCACCCCCTTTTCCCAGCTCTCAGTCACTGCGCCACTTGCTTATTAAAGTTAACGATGGCTTTGATCTGGTCAAAGAAGCTGGGCAGCAATCTGTCAATCAAACTGTTTAACGTGTTAAACAGTTTCTGCAAAGGAGCGCGGGCTGGAATGAATGTGTGTGTCTGTGGGGGGAGAATGTGGAGACGTTCGAGACATATAAAATAAACGCAAGAAGTGATTATGAGGAATTTGTAATTTCTACATGTCACTCCAAGAGTCACAGCCATGTTAGGTAAACAAAAGCATTTAATAAAGCCAAGCATTTTTCTACTACAGTACTTTATTCTTGTTTTAAAATGATTCAGTGGGACAGTTATGTTTAAAACTGATCATAATTATTAAAAGTGCTTAAAAAGCATTTATTAAAAAAAAAATATATATATATATATATAATATTAAAAAAATCATACTTTGGGGGAAAAAAGAATAAATACATTGAACACACACACACACACAAAAAAAATGGGGGTGGGGGGTAATGCGCTACTTCGCGGTTTTTCACTTATCGCGGCGGGTTCTGGTCCCTATTAACTGCGAAAAACGATGGAATACTGTACACTGTGGTCATGATGAGTCATCCAAAGTCTTTCCAAAGAGCGATTCAAGTCATCTAGTAAAAATGTCTTTAAAAGAAAAAAAATATATATATTTTTTTTAATATCGCAATATAATATCGCAATATATCGCAAACCCCCAAAAAATAAGCAATAATTTTTTCCAATATCGTTCAGGCCTAATCGTAACCAATGATGAGAAGCTATTTCTGAACAGCAGTTGAGCGCGTTTTAGCGCATATTTACGCAATGACTTATACGCAGAACAGTATAAATTTGATCACTTTTTTTTTTACATTTGGGGGGAAGCTGAGCTTCCCTTGCAGTCTATGAGCAATCGCCTCTGATGTGCGGTCAGCATAAGGATCAGGACCACTTCAAACTACAGATCTATAATAGTTGTCCGTAGTATCTGTTGCATTCTTTGTCCAAAAATGTAACAATTCTATTTAATCTTTCATCAGGGCCTATATATATGAACATTTGGGGTATAAATTGTGACTTCAAATTCGGACATGTGGATATATACAGTGGGGAGAACAAGTATATGATACATTGGCAGTGTATCAAATACTTGTTCTCCCCACTGTACATATAGTATTATGCGCTCTAAGTAAGCGCTCTGAAAGCAGACCGAGGTGTGATAGCGAATTAAAAACCCTGACGACACACTAAAAAGGAGGGCAGAGCCAGAGGCTCTTAGTAGGGAATCAATCTTCGGAAAGATGGATTTCAAAGTGGAGGTGTTATCTCCCTTTTTTCTATTCTTCTCATTGCAGTGTAAGATGGTAAAAAGGCAGACAAAAAAAATTCAGTGCACAAAAGGATCTAGTAAATTCCCAATTTCAATGGTTATATTGCTATGCGTTTGTCTGGTTATTTGTTCATTCAGTTTTCTGACTCCACTTACAATGAATGTATTATATAAACTGACCAATGCTGCAATTGCCACTTTTGTTGCTAAGTGTGATTACCGAAGGTCATAGCAAAGTACTGTACGTACAGTATCTGAACATTAGTACGGGACTTACACAAGAGCACACGTCCATGTGAGAGAAATCTAATTACGGCTTTGAACAATAATGCTGGCAGCTCTCTAATTGCCAATTACCTCCGGGTCACCGCTGTTACCTCTCAATCGCACACGGTCTCCCTGCTATGCCCCTTTCTTTTCCTCAAGGGACAAAGTTGGCGTTTTCACTTGCTCGGTCCTCTCATGTGTGCAAAGCAAAGCACGTTTTAATTTGTGGCAAGCCTTTTGAAAAGCTGCTCGATGGCCACAGACATGACAACTCACTAAATGACTATCATTTCGTGTCGCTGCGGAATTGTCTGAGCTTATGTACGCAGCACGACTGCCTTTAAATCACCTCGCTAGCCACCTCCGCTTCCGCCTGGCAATGCGGTGAGCTGCTAAATCACAGAAAGTAAATGTGACAGGGTAGCTAATCCAACTGTAAACACATTTACCCCTAATGCTGATATATAAATGGCTTTTAGATGATACATAATGGGAATGGGTGGTGGTGGTAAGCTTAAGATGGAGAATGGAGACAGGACAGTAAGTTGCATTCATGCTGCTTATTCAGTACTGCTAGCAGAAACGGCTCCACATAATAAGACATACAGTACAAGCGTAGTATAAATTAGTGACTCTTGCGCAAATTATTCAGTTCCACTATATAACTAGGGTGTATACAGTAATCAGGATTAGTACACTTTTTTCTTGGCCATGTTCAAGCACTGTTTAAGGACTTTGAAGAACAATTTTCCAGTTTTTCCAGTACCTTTTAAACAATATCCCAAAGGAAATAAAATGTGGTGCCTTCGAACAAGAACACAAACATCTTCCAAAACGTTCTAAGAGCCAGAAGGCTGGAGAAATTTAGGGGTCGTTTACATGGTGACGCTGTGACATCAAGAATAAACAATTGTGTCACAAAAGGCGAAGACGCGAGCTTTTGATTCCGGCCTCGAAAGTGGAACGATTCGATTGAGAGTTTTGGAATTTGACCATCTAGCCAGATTGTCGGAATCACACCAGCTGAACCACCATGCTAACGCAATCCAAACAACCTGGCCAAACGGGCAAATTCCATGGCTTCACCTTAGTTTTAACTAAAGATGCACGATAATATCAGTTACCTATAATTATCGGCCGATAATGGCAATTATGACGTCACACAGATAATCCAGATTAAAAAAAGAAATCAACAGATAATGCAATCTGATAATCATATACTTGATTTAGCCTCCAAATGTACGCAACCGAAACAGTTTTTTCCACTTCTGCACCGCCGCCTCCTCAACCCCTCCTCCCTCTAAAGCAGGGGTCCTCAAACTACGGCCCGTGGGCCAGATACAGCCCGCCTCCACATTTGTTCCGGCCCCCTGAACAATTTTTTTTTTCTTTTTTTTTTCCCCCCAATAGGGTTATTTATTTCCTGTTTTTTTTCTGTGAAGAACCCAGAGAGGGTTATTTGGTTATTATCTATTTTATATTATATTATTTACTTTTGTTCCGTGAAGAATCCAGAAAGGGTTATTTGACTGTGGCTTTCTGAAAAACAATACATTTTTACATTTAGGCACTCCTGCAATCGTCACACCTTTTCTGTTACAAACTGACCCCGGCCCCTCATCAGAGAAGGGAAAAGTTATGTGGCCCTCAAAGGAAAAAGTTTGGCGACCCCTGCTCTAAAGCCTGAGGGAGGAGGGGTTGAGGGGTATGGCGTCATAGAGGAGGTGGCGTTACACAACAGGGTTGATGCAGTTGGATGGTGTAACTCAGGTTAACATAGTTACCAAATTAAGAGCCATTGATTAAGACAACCATTAAAAGAATACATTGTCTAAACATTAAATTGTAAAGTTGTTCAAAAATCTATATTTAAAAAAATATTTGAAACCTGATATAATCAGTATACTAACCAATATTTGATTTAAAAGAAATAACAAGTAAAAACGTTTCCGCTACGCTTTTATTTTGAAAATCTCAATTGGCGAAATGCACTAACCTGTAGAATGCCCACTTTCCCCGCAGTGCTCATTCGTGATTGAGGAAGGGAAGCGGTGAGTCCACTTAGAGATACTGCTATAAAGATTAAAATATGATTAAAAGTATTAAACTAAAACCTTTCTTTTAACTGTGAAAGGTGTATTTTTTTGATTATTCACAAGCACTGTTCATCTTGGTGACAAACTGCTTGCTGAAAGGGATTTGGTAAGTTCAGAAATACTTACTTATATTTATTGAATATTTTAGTTCATATTATTTGAGTCAGTGTATGCTAAAAATGTTAATTCATGATATTTCTGTCAAACGATTGTTGTAAACCGAGAAATGGTGGTTAATTGAACGTATGACGTTGCAAAATGTCTCCTTTTTGCCTAGCCTAGCCACTTGCTATGTCGGTTTATAACGTGCTTTTGTCGACTTCACTCGACGATAAATTATTTTTAAATCATACTTAGAGCTATTTAGTGTGCGAATTAGTTGATTTATTTATATATTTTTGTGAATTCGATAGGCTATTAAAGCTTGATTCAGAAGTGACCGAACAATTGTTGGAGAGAAATTCCAACCGGGATACAAGATGGCGAGCTAATCCAAAGACGAACCATTGAACTGTGCCTCACGCAAGGAGCGAGACGCACGCGAGACTTCGGTTTGACATCCTTCAATCTGGTAGGATCCACCATATTTTTGTTGCCCAGCAGAGGATTTCAACCCCTCTGGATCGCAAGAAAGCAGCCAAAAAGACTGTTTAAAAAAAACAAACAAAAAAACGGACATTGATACAGGGAAAAGACAGACTCCTTTCTATTGGAGCCGTTCAGCCTTTTGCTGAATTGTTTTGAATTAACGCTTCTTGTCATTTTTATTTTTCTGCATCTGTCTTTAATACTTTTAGTGTTATTGACTTACCAATTTTCTTGATCAACAAAATCAAAACCATTTGAATATTGAAACTCAAAATAGAAATCAAACGTCTATAAAATTGAGGAGGTTGAAGAAATCGATTGATTAAAAAGAAAAATCAGAAGTCTGAAAAACAAACACAACCCGGTTTGTTGATAATTTCAACATGCACCAAACCACACTCACAAGAAGTCAGTAATGCATTCAGTACACTGTAAATTTATGATAGTTTAATCAGATCATTCTTCTTAAATCTAGTCAAATAATTTTCTCCATCTTGTTTTGAATGTGAAAGACTAGTTAACAGATGAATGCGCCACTTACTTGAAGTAAATATTACCATTTGTTCTTTTTGAGCCCATACATTTACAAAATTGGTATTCTTCAATAAAGAACATTTCTGACAAACAAGTTTTTTTAGGATTAAGTATAAGAATTTATTGCTTAAAATGAGGCTGTTAAGCTTAATTTCAGATAGCTATTTTTCCTATTTCAAGAAATCTAAGTGAGTGAAATATACTTGAAGCGCTGGCAGATAATTTCACTGATTTCCAATAGATATACACAGGAAAAAAAGGGAATTTAACTAGTTTTAAAAAGGTGTTTTTGCAGTGTAGTAATGTTATATGTTATGTCACGCCGCCAGTTGCTAAGCTATGCGCTATCTTGATGTACGTTTGTGTGGAAATGTAGTTCACATCAACAACAAAAAACCTATTCTGTTCTCGCCGAAACTAGAAAAGCTCTTGACAAGGGTATTACAATCCCTCCTATTCATTAAAGTAAGACTTGCTGTTTGTGTCATGCCTTGAGTTGAGTTTTGTTAAGATTCTGCCCTACTGTGTCTGGTCATTGTGATCACCCATTGGTTTCACCTGTTGTTGCCTATTCCTTGTGTGTTGACCAATCCGCTGCCTCTTGTGTTACGCCCCTGTGCCTCATTGTCTCGTTACCCCATGTTTGTATTTTTTTCCATGTGCTGTCTGTTCTTGTTGGGTCATTGTCTATCCAAGTGTCTTTCCGAGTGTCGATGTCGATATCCTGTTCAAGCCCTCGGTGTTTCTATTCCCTTCGCGTTCCATGTCTATGGCTGGTATTCCTGTATCCCAAAGTAGGCTTGATTCCCAGTCTTTTGTTCTCCTCGAGTTTGGTTTGTACTTTGCTTTTTTGGGACTTTTTTTAATCATTAAAACTACTTTGAGTTCACCTCCACCTTGAATCGCCTCCCCGTTTCCCTGCGTTTGGGTCCACCTAGCTTCCACGCCCTGACAGTTTTCTGCAGCAAGGAGAATCGATTGAGAACCAGGCAAGTAGGGAATCCTAGCGGCGACGAAGCTGAGCGAAGTGGCTCCCAGCCATATTAAAGGCCGAGTTATGCTTCCGCGTCAGACCTGCGCCGTCAAGGAAGACCCGATTTACGACCCTGCGCCGTAGCCTGACGTGATCCTATTGAATTTTCAAACCCTAGCGTCGCGTTGTCACTAAAGATACACGATAATATCGGTCACCGATAATTATCGGCCGATAATGGCAATTATGACGTCACACAGATAATCCAGATAATAAAAAAATTCAACCGATAATGCAATCCGATAATTATATACTTGATTTTGCCTCCAAATGTGCTCAACCGAAGAATTCAGCATGCCGCCTCCTCAACCCCTCCCCTCTCTGAAGCCCCTGAGGGAGGAGGGGTTGAGGAGGCGGAGTTACAAGACAAGTAGTTGAATATTATGGCGGCTGTTACTAAAAAAACGACGCTCTCGCCATCTGCGAAACATGTACCGTACAAGTTCCACGAGGCAGAAAGAACGCGTCCTCATTCAAAACCACTAACCCAGCAGCCATTTAAAACTGCATCACAAAGAATTTTGGAACATATACGAGGCTGCTGCTAGCAGGAATGCTAAAGCTATTGTAAACACTAAGCTAAACTACAGGGCTTGTGACGATACAGAGTCGGGCTGTTTGGGAATGCAGCCCAAGGCGGGTGGAAAATTCCGACGGAGCCCGCCGCTTTGGCCAGTCCGGCAGGCCGCCGCCGCCTCGCCATAGGCGGGGCGGGCCGAGCCCGGTTCCCCGGCCTCTGGACCTCCGGCGAACACCCCGGTTTCTCGAGCGTTCCCCCACGGCGTGCGAGCAGAGCCAGGACCCGAATACGCCGCGGCGAACCGGCCGGGGCGGGCGGGCGGATTATCCGGTACGAATGTAGCTGCCGCCGAGACGAGACAGTTTTTTTTTTTTACCTTAATGACACGAGAACCAAAGCCCTGGATAAAAGAAATAATGCAGTTTATACGACCACCATTCTTCATGAAAAAGTGATGTCCGGTAAGCAAGCTTATCATGACGGCACAGCGGTTATAAGATAATTTAAACATGGAGAAAACGAAGTCAGCCAGTCAATAATGCATTCAGAATGTGAAATGACGAGCGGTCAGATGACTTTGTAACGCTGCCTTTATTTTAGGCTTAATAAAACTCAGGCACAAAACAACACGCACACGGATGCGAGCGCCAACTCCGTCCAAATAGTACTGCCGTGTAGCAGTTTAGCTGCTGTAACGCAAATGTCGTGAAAGCCGCAAATGTAAACAAAGCGCTGCAGAATGGGTACATGACATCTCGCTCTTTTGAGGTAATCATTTTCACAGTGTGCAACAAAGCATATAACATTAGCAATCACTTTTCAAATTATTTAACTTATTTCTTTGCTCAATTACAGTCACAGTAGATAATCAAATTCTTAAATCAATATTCTGTAGCCACAAATATTATTCAAAATCTTTCCTTCTTCAAGTTTTTTTTTCTTTTTTTAGGATTAAGTATAATAATGTATTGCTTAAAACAAGGCTGTTAAGATTATTTTCAGCTAGCTATTTTTCTTCCAAGAAATCTGAGAGAAATACACTTGAAGCGATGGCAGATAATTTCACTTATTGCCAATAGATTTACACTTAAAACTGACTAGTTTTAAGGAGGTGTGTTTTGCAGCGGATTAATGTTATATATGTTAGGAATGGCTTACTTTTAAACGCATTTTTGTGCAACTTAGGTATTTACTCTGTAAGTAATTGTTGCCAAAGGTTTACCATTACACAATGTCAGACAATCTGTCATTATTTAGATGTTTGAACTGACGACTTGTTCATACATTGTGTTGAAAAAAAGAGCAATAAATTATATTTTTGCACAGTAATATTTTCTTTTGTGTATACTTTAAAATTTTACATAAATCTTTTAATAGAATTATCGGCTTGACATTATCGGTTATCGGTTGGAATGAGGAGGAAATTATCGGTTATCGGTATCGGTTGAAAAATGCATTATCGTGCATCACTAGTTGACGCATATGACGTGGTGGAAATGGACCGTGGTTGGTCTGCTCAGGCTGTTGTTTCCGGTTCAGCGTGAAATCTCCGCCTTTGAAGAAGAGAATCAAACATTATTTTTCTACACGCAAAAATGGACCAAGCCTACTTGCCTGGCACAGCCAGACTATTCTCCCTGTATTTTTCAAATGATGTAAGAAATAGTCTGTGACCCAGCCCATTAACGGCCTCTCGAGCAAGGTACAAAATCAATCGTCCAATCAGATTCGTTTTGGGTCCACACCACATGCCTGCCCGTAAACCCTGACAGTGACAGTAAAATCCACGCATTTTCAAGGATTTACTTTCTGCAGGAAGAGCTAATCGGGGACGGAAAGGGAAGAAACAGAAGAGGAGAAGAACAAACAAGAAATACATTAAAAGCCTACGCTACCTATGAACTTAGTAGTGCTATTATTAGCTAATTATATTTTCCTGTGGACACAATGTTGGGGGCCTGATAACTGAGGAGAAAGAGAAGGGTGAGTTAAAATTTTCAAGGATTTCAAGGACCTGTTCAAAGTTATCCAGGGTCAAAATAAAAATAGGATTCTAAGATTTCAAGATGACGCAGCGATAAACTCTCAAAGCAGGTCTCTCTGTATGTTTATTTGTTTGCTCACAGTAAAGACAAACAATCGTGAGTCAGGTCCAGGGTGTCACTGGGTGGTCCAAGAACATCTCAAGGAGCAGGACTAACAAGCTGCATCATGCTAATGTGCAGCATTTATCTTTTAAGTAGGCAGTTTAGTATTTCCGGGGTGTTCTTCAAACATCTCTGCAACAGACAAGAGTGGGTAGAGGGCAAGATGGTGGGAGGTAAGGCTGACAGAGCGAGTAAAACCAGGACAGGTGGAGGATTAAAGCTGACAGGGGAAAAAGGCAGTTATGTCTTGAAATGGTTCTTAGCACTGCAGGGGTAACAAGTAAATAATGTGTCTATATTAATTTCTCTCTACCCAACACTGAAGTGAATGGTCTTTTCCTTAGAGATCAGTTTTTGCCCCGCGATGGGAAAGGTTAAAAAGGATGAGTGCTTTTATATCAGAGCCTCTTTTCTTTATTGCATCACCTGCATTTACTATAAAGCCCAGGTGGACATCACAGCAAATATCAAAGCTGTAATGACAAGGTTTATATGCCCAATATTTGCACGCTGTCGGGATAACGATGAAAGGCTTAGAGCAGAGCTTCTGTGATTAACCTTTACTACGAAAATGAATTTGAAAAAATAACGAAAGGTCAGACGTACGTTTACACACAAGAGATTTGCATCCACCTAGAAGTGCTTCAAATTTTCGTTGGCTTAGGGTGTCCTAAAGAATGCTATCGAAGAGTCTCTTACCATATTGATTATAATCATCATCCATTTTGAACCCATCAGGTTCGTCCTAGTTGCGCCATTCTCAGACCCGTGCGGTAGGCAAATGTTCAAATAATATTTGATGATAGCAGTATTCAAAAAAATGATACAAGACAATAACACAAAAGAACAACAATACATACAGTGGGGCAAATAAGTATTTAGTCAACCACCAATTGTTCAAGTTCTCCTACTTGAAAAGATTAGAGAGGCCTGTAATTGTCAACATGGGTAAACCTCAACCATGAGAGACAGAATGTGGGGAAAAAAAAAAAAAAACACAAAATCACATTGTTTGATTTTTAAAGAAGTTATTTCCAAATTAGAGTGGAAAATAAGTATTTGGTCACCTACAAACAAGCAAGATTTCTGGCTGTCATAGAGGTCTAACTTCTTCTAACGAGGCTCCACTCGTTACCTGTATTAATGGCACCTGTTTTAACTCCTTGTCGGTATAAAAGACACTTGTCCACAAACTCAGTCACACTCCAAACTCCACTATGGCCAAGACCAAAGAGCCGTCGAAGGAAACCAGAGACAAAATTTTAGACCTGCACCAGGCTGGGAAGACTGAATCTGCAATAGGTAAAACGCTTGGTGTAAAGAAATCAACTGTGGGAGCAATTATTAGAAAATGGAAGACATAAAGGACCACTGATAATTTCCCTCGATCTGGGGCTCCATGCAAGATCTCACCCCGTGGTGTCAAAATGATAACAAGAACGGTGAGCAAAAATCCCAGAACCACACGGGGGGACCTAGTGAGTGACCTACAGAGAGCTGGGACCACAGTAACAAAGGCTACTATCAGTAACACAATGCGCCGCCAGAGACTCAAATCGTGCACTGCCAGACGTGTCCCCCTGCTGAAGAAAGTACACGTCCAGCCCCGTCTGCGGTTCACTAGAGAGCATTTGGATGATCCAAAAGAGGACTGGGAGAATGTGTTATGGTCAGATTAAACCAAAATAGAACTTTTTGGTAGAAACACAGGTTCTCGTGTTTGGAGGGGAAAGAATACTGAATTCATCTGAAGAACACCATACCCACTGTGAAGTATGGGGGTGGAAACATCATGCTTTGGGGCTTTTTTTCTGCAAAGGGACCAGGACGACTGATCTGTGTAAAGGAAAGAATGAATGGGTCCAGGTATCGAGAGATTTTGAGTGAAAATCTCCTTCCATCAGCAAGGACATTGAAGATGAGACGTGGCTAAGTCTTTCAGCATGACAATGATCCCAAATACACAGCCAGGGCAACAAAGGAGTGGTTTCGTAAGAAGCATTTCAAGATCCTGGAGTGGCCTATCCAGTCTCCAGATCTCAACCCCATAGAAAATCTGTGGAGGGAGTTGAAAGTCCGTGTTTCCCAACGACAGCCCCAAAACATCATTGCTCTAGAGGAGATCTGCATGGAGGAATGGGCCAAAATACCAGCAACAGTTTGCCCCACTGTACAGTAAAAAGTCTTTAAATAAGAATGAAATCATTTTTCTAATGCGCCTTTCCTGTGATGCGGTAATTTCACCACAGTCTCTAATCTTACTCCCCGCAGACCAGCGAGCTACCTGAAGGTGTTATTTAAAGCCTCCGCAATTGAGCGAAGTTACGGTGACGACGTCATGAAAAGTCAAAAGTCCTCCAGGTCGCATTATAGAAAGAAGTAGTAATAAGAGGAGCATAAATGTGAAAAAGACAGAGGTTCGTTGTGATGAAAATTATTATTTTTTTAATTGCATAAGCAAGTACATTTAGCGCAATTGCAAGCAAGCAGTAATTTACAAAGAGTTTAAATGACATACTGCTAAATAGGGGTGTGACAAAAGATCAAAATGGTGTTGTATCGTGATACTTTGTATCCCAAAAGGTTATCGATATGCTCCTGCCAAGAATCGAGATATCGTTTTAAAAAGGTGTCGATGTCTATAAAAAAAATACATAAAAAGAAACCAACAAGTTGCTACCAAATTAAAAAAAAAAACTTAAGTAAGGGGGAAGTGTAAATAAATTATAGGATTGAGATGTGTTATCAATGAAAAAATTAAAAGTGTTCGTTGGCTGTCACTGAGTAGCATTTGCGATCACTACACAAAGCTAACTAAATTACCCCCAAGAACAGTAAGAGACATTGGACAACCAGAGGATATATAAGAAAGACAGGGCTGATGGTAAAGGATAGCTTGTTGAAACAGGAGAATGTCATTGTCAGTCGCGTCGATAAAAAAGCTGAAGCTATGCTTAGGTCGGCTCATTTTTTTCGTCTTTTTCAGCCTTCGACACTAAAGCCATCTCTTTAACTGAACATTTTTATGTTCTTTCACATCTTTGCCAGTCAATTTGGCACCAGGCACATCATTTTTGGAGAGAAGTGGTAGGTTTAGCTCTGTAAACATCTCCATCGTACACGATTTCCATTCATTTCCTATTAGGGACAAACCGTGGCTTGTCCGTACTTAGCAACAGTAGCTAATGTCATGAATATTAATGAGCGGAAGTGACGTGTTGCTTGCGGTATGACATTCCCGGCAATCGGATTCTTCCACTTTGGAGGCAGAATTCAGAATATTTCGTTTTCACCTTCCGTCTTCGCCGACACCATATGCACGCGAGGTAAGTCCGCTACTCAGTCATTGCGTCTTTGTGTCGCAGAGTCGCCATGTAAACTGCCCCTGAGACTTGCTGTTCTAAAAATAACTTTCAAATGCTTCACTCCCATTGGCAGGCTCACGCGCGTCACCGCTAAGGTTTTTGTTTGTTGGCCACCTCCGCTCTGCAAACCCGCAGACAAAAATGATTTTTGTTGTTGCAACGTGTATTAGTCGCGACAGCTTGAGATCCGGTCCAGACGGCTTGGGGGTCCGGAGCCGGACCGAGGTCCGCGGTTCCGTGACCTCTGCCTTAGAGGGGTCAATGTGAAGATCACCCAAAACGTTGGATGTCATCCACAACAAGTCCTCGTAATGATCTCTTCTGTTTCCTAATTTGCCCATTTTTGTTGCTCTCCAACATCTGACAGTATCGATCAGAGTTTAGAGGCCATAAGGGATCATTGCGCTTTTGGGCACGCCGGCGGTAACACTACTGGTGGAATAAATCTATTAAATGGACCGTTGCTTTTTTTTTTTCCTTCGCAAACTGGCCTTCCATCTCTTTATTTGCCACAGTAGATAAATACAGACGCACACACGAGTGGGGAAAACACACACTTTTGACATATTTGGCATGAATAACAAGATCTCCCGAGAGTTGCATTCCAAGCTGAGGAAATGTCAGGCCGGTTTTGTGTTTAACCCGTAGCTTGTTATGAAAGCAGGAGTTATTTATTAACAAGTTGACTTCAAATGAACCACAAACAAGCAACAAAATGACAGAATGAACATCAGATATTCCGAAGCCGTCGCGCACACGCTCGGACGCGATGGTCCCTCATTTAGATATGCAAATGCCGGCGCGGACTTGGCCTCTGAAACCGGCGGACGACAATAATTGGCAGACGTGTTCAAAAAGCCTCGTCGATATTTGCGCACAGATTTAATTTGCGACTCCTGTTCACATTCTATTAATTGCCGCATTTGGCGTGGGCCTCGTTGACGTTGTTGTCCTTTGGCTGTTTGTTCGGACCAATTAGCGCCGATCGTCATCGGGGAAAACCGGACTCTTCAGATGTCTGCTTAAAATATTGATTGCTTTCATCCCGCCTCGCTATTGCGTGTGTGCGAGTGTTTGTGTATGACAGCATGTTTGTTGAAAACAGATGGGGGCGGGTGTTTGCGTACGTGTTAGAAAGGAGTCGATCTCATTTACACACTTGTGCGGGGGAGGGAGGGCAACCCGAGTCTGCGTTTGTTTGCCTCCGAGCTCCATCTCGCTCTCTCTGCCTCGGCACATATGCTCATAGCACTGTGTCATTATCCTTCTCCGTCTCATTTGTCTCACCCTACATCTTCTTTTGCCTCGCAGCTTTGCATTATAACCCTCCGTCACTGTCTTTTACTTTCCGCCCGTTCACCCTCAATTTTTCCATCTGCAGCCGTTTCTATTATTCTGCCTATTTTTATTTCACTATCACTCATTCAGAATCCATTCTCATTGCTTATTCGCCGGCCTGAGTTGGAATCTCCTCTTCTTTATTCCACCATCCATCAGTTTTCTTTTCAAATCCCGTATGCCGTGAAGCTACAGATACTGAAGACAAAGGTAATCATTACAGACAAAATGAGGATGCGATTTTCGTGCATGGCGTATTTGGATGTTGATTGGGCACGGCGGAAACAAAACTCAGCGGCAAGGTGGAAGAGTAGTCATCACGGTGGCCAAACAGCGATAAGCTACAGGGTTTGATTCCAGCTCGGGTTTTAAATTTAGGGCCCTGATTTCCCAAGATTGCAAATTGTAGGCGCTAAATTGTGCTTACGTCGTCTCGTACTGATTATGCAGGCCAGTAGCTGATGTCGGTCATTTTCACCGGAGCAACCCCCTTCGCTTCCGACAGTTTTACTGGATTTTGACTGATTTTGCAAGGCCAACAGGAAATTCTTTTCTATTGCGATATAAACACGGAACGGTAACACTTAATAATAACTATCCGTTTTACTAGTTAATAGATCATTAGTAAACTGTTGATAAAAGATTTATTGTTGATTTGTGAAGTATTTGTTAACAGTTTGTTAAAGTGATCCTCTAACCTAAATACATGTAGGCTCTAATAAACCACAATTGTTCTCTTGTACTAAAATATGTTGTTAGAACCACATAAAATGTTAAATCAATGGCAATATTTTATAATATTTAGTCCATATTTTGACCGTTAGTTGGCGCCATGGTTTGCGGGCTCGCAATGATGACGTAATTGGTATCTTTCCAAATTTGTAGCGTGTTAAACAATTGCTGCCTAAACTCGCGAAGTAAAATGCCACGATGTGCTGCTTTTGGATGCAATTTCCAGTCAAATGGAAAAAAGGGGAGTGAAGTGAGTGGTCAAGGTGGAATTATTATTTTTAGTGAATAAATGTGCATAAGTGGAAGCTTCTCCCCCTTTTTGGTCCCTGTATGCGCGTACCCTACCCACCACGTGTTACAACTGGCACCCGAACATTTTTCCGTGATCCTCAGTCAAGTAAGGGATCCGTCTATTTTCTGGATCCGACAGTCCCACCCGGTCTGCAATATTGGTTTCGGATTCGTCCGTTTTTTTGATTCGTCCGTCCCACAGCGGCTTTTCGGATCAGTCTATTTTGTGGAATCGACGGCTGCGATATTGCCATGGGATCGGTCTAATTCCTGGATCTTCGAGTAAGTAAAAAACGCGGATTTGGATGACTATTGCTATCTTTTATGTTGACTATTCTTCGTGGGAGTTTTCCCCAAATCATACTAAATAATTAAAGCACTATGGCATGCTACAGTGACGACAGTGATTCTGATGTGGACCTCACAACAATGTTTGAGTTCGTCAGGGAACGCGTGTTTGCTTACTGCTGAGCTCCCGAGTGAATAGTGGTCAAGGTGGAAAGATTATTTTTTTGTGAATAAATGTGCATAGTGGAAGCTTCTCCCCTTTTTGGGATTTATACACGTAGCCTAGCTACCACGCGTTACAATGTACAAGACATGGATTGCACAAGGTGTGCTCTTTGGCCTGTACTGTATGTAAAGCACACGACAGCTCTGGATGCTAACAATCTACATAATTATATTGGGATTTGAAAACGCAATATGCTTACCTTGAATATCTGCTAATAAAACTGGTCAGCATACACTCTCGCTCCCAACCGGAGTTCCCAACAGGACTCTCTCGCATCACCAGTTTTGCCCAACTTTTGTCTTATCAGGTATTTGCTGCACGCATTTTTCCCTGAAGCTCGTCTTGTGAACGACCGATAGTGCTGTCCTGCTCTTCACTTTTCAAATCTGGTTCAAATAGGAAGGGTAGAACTGACCTCATGTTAGGAAAGCTAACGAGTGACACGCTGGAATTTCGGCACTGGGACCGGTGACGTCACGCACTGCGACGTAACAAGAATGGCGACCTATCACTTACAATAATTTTACAAACTTTATTAAAACAAAAGCATTAAGAGGGGTTTTTAATATCAAATTATTATAACTCATGCTAACATTTATCTTTTAAGAATTGCTTGTCTTAAAAATAGAGGATCCCTTTAAGCATTTACAAGGTGTTCCAATATGGTTGACCCCATTCTAAATGACCACGCTACTTGATGGATCTTAATAAAACTAAATACACTTTATGTTGAAGGTCATAAGTTTTATTGGCAGATTTTCATAAATGTGCAACATGAGCGCTGCCTGCAAAATGCCTTTTCTTTTGACGTGAACAGCATTTCTTAACCTCAAAAGATAGAAATGCCAAACGTTACACACACAAACTTGAAACGTTTTTACAGAAACTGTGTTTCAGGTTAAGAACACCCTGTAAATGCTTAACAAACTGTTAAGAAATACTTCACAAATCAAGAATAAATCATTTATCAACAGTTTACTAATGATCTATTAACTAGTAAAACAGTTATTATAAAGTGTTACCCACGGAACCCACCAAAAGAAATATTGGACTCTTCTTTCAGCAGGAAAAAAAAAAAGTTAGTTCATATATTTTTTAGGGCTGTCAAAATTATCACGTTAACGGGCGGTAATACATTTTTTAAATTAATCACGTTAAAATATTCGACGCATTTAACGCACATGCCCCGCTCAAACAGATTGAAATGACAGCACAGTGTCATGTCCATTTGTTACTTGTGTTTTTTGGTGTTTTGTCGCCCTCTGCTGGCGCTTGGGTGCGACTGATTTTATGGGTTTCAACACAATGAGCATTGTGTAATTATTGACATCAACAATGGCGAGCTACTGGTTTATTTTTGGTTTGAAAATTTTACAAATTTTATTAAAATGAAAACATTAAGACGGTTTTTAATACAAAATTTCTATAACTTGTACTAACATTTATCTTTTTAAGAACTACAAGTCTTTCTATCCATGGATCGCTTTAACAGAATGTTAATAATGTTAATCCCATCTTGTTGCTTTATTGTTATAATGCAGTACTTATGTAAAGAATGTTGAATGTATATACGACTTGTGTCTTTCCCTTCCAACAATAATTTACAGAAAAATATGGCATATTTTATAGATGGTTTGAATTGCGATTAATTATGCAATTAATGTGCGGTCACCTCTTCTGGTTGTGCAGCATTTCCTGCCACACTTTTTCCTTCCCACAGACTTCCCACTGAGGTGCCTTGATGCAGCAATCTGGGAACAGCCTATTAGCTGAGAAATTTCTTTCTGTGTCTTAGCCTCTTGCTTGAGGGTGTCAATGATGGCCTTTTGGAGAGCAGTCAGGTCAGCAGTCTTGCCCATGATCGCGGTTTTGAGTAATAAACCAGGCTGGGAGTTTTTAAAAGCCTCAGGAATCTTTTGCATGGGTTTTGAGTTAATTCGTTGATTCAGGTGATTAGGTTAGTAGCTCACTTTTCAAATCCAGACTCAAAACACACCTGTTTACTCTTTCTTACCCACCACGATCCTTATCTTATCTAGATTTGTATCTTGTTTCATCCTGCTATTAATCTAGTTTTATGATTGTTCTGTTATTGTTGTTGAGCTTTTGTGATCCGATCTTTGTTGTAAAGCGTCTTTACGCGTCTTGAAACGCGCTCTAAAAATAAAAAGTATCATTATTATTATTTCAAGTTAATCGCGTGTACACACAACAGTACACATTTAATCACCTATTTTTTGACATTTTGGGGGAAGCTGAGCTTCCCTTGCGGTCTTAGACCAATTGCCTCTGATGTGTAGTCAGTATAAGGATCAGGACCACTCCAAACTACAACTAGTGTGACACGCAAGTGGTTAGTTCCACAGGGCTCGCCACATAGATTTAGCACCTTGGACAGCGACCTCAACATCACGAAAAGCACAAGAATCATCAGCACCCTGGAAAGCGACTCTCCAGAGAGGTGACCACCACACCTGCAACCAATTGCCTGATTTGGCCACACATGGTGTCTAATCACCAATCAAATGGCACTCCCCAGCGTATTAAAGAAGGGAGAAAATCGCGACGCCGGGCCCGTGAGACCTGAGTATGCGTGAGCGTTTCATTTTGGCTAGGGTGTTTTTACTTCCTAATTTGAAGCCCTGATTGGGAACCCGTTCTAACATTTGTTTCTCTCTCCATGAGTCACGAGCAACCCTGGAAGTGGCATAAAAACGGGCGGCAAGCGCCCAACCTATCTGCATCTAGGTATGAAGAAACCAAGGCTTTCCGAAACAATGAACCGCTTTTGAAAACTGATCGCGCGCATCTTTGACTGGGGTACCACGCAGGTCACTTTTCGGGGTTTAATTTTCCTCTGCGCATTTTTATATACTCATGTTCGGTCGGCATTGAGTTGGGAGGGGCCAGCCCAGCAGCTGGCTGATCGGAGACAACTCGGGAGACGAGCTCTGCAAAAAACGCTCATCTCCACCTCATCCGCGATCGAAGGACCCCGAATGGGCACTGAATTTAAGCATATTATTGAGACGTAGTTTAAAGGTTCAAGAAAAATATGTGGAAAACAAAAGAGCAGGAATGCCACGTCGTGATTGTCCACCTCCTTTGTTTACGTTGCTGTCATGCCGCACTAAAAACAGTGTCGGCATGACGTCCCTTCCCGAGTATCTGAATGTTGTACGGTGACAGCAGTCCATATTAGGCGGCGCGTAGGCTGCGGTTAACATTACCCGCCTACTTTATCCATCTAACAACTAATACGGATATTAGGCATACTAGTGTAGCCGACATGCCGTATAGTCCAACTAATTACACGTTTAAAGCCATTATCCGTCCTAGTGTAGACGTAGCCTCTATTAGCCTAATTTGCCTAACAATAGTCTGCTAGCTTAAATGCTACCAATGCTAAAGTATTGACAATTCTCATAGCGAATCTCTCACACGTAACTCCGCAAACTAGCTGTAAACTTAATTACAAATGCATACGCAACATACAGTGGGGCAAATAAGTATTTAGTCAACCACCAGTTGTGCAAGTTCTCCTACTTGAAAAGATTAGAGAGGCCTGTAATTGTCAACATGGGTAAACCTCAACCATGAGAGATAGAATGTGGAAAAAAAAAAAAACAAAATCAAATTGTTTGATTTTTAAAGAATTTATTTTCAAATTAGAGTGGAAAATAAGTATTTGGATACCTACAAACAAGCAAGATTTCTGGCAGTCAAAGACGTCTAACTTCTTCTAATGAGGCTCCACTCGTTACCTGTATTAATGGCACCTGTTTTAACTCATTATCAGTATAAAACACACCTGTCCACAACTTCAGTCAGTCACACTCCAAATTCCACTATGGCCAAGACCAAAGAGCCGTCGAAGGACACCAGAGACAAAATTGTAGACCTGCACTGAAGACTGAATCTGCAATAGGTAAAATGCTTGGTGCAAAGAAATCAAATGTGGGAGCAATTATTAGAAAATGGAATACATACAAGTCCACTGATAATCTCCCTCGATCTGGGGCTCAATGCAAGATCTCACCCCGTGGTGTCAAAATGAGAACAAGAACGGTGAGCAAAAATCCCAGAACCACACAGGGGCACCTAGTGAATGACCTACAGAGAGCTGGGACCACAGTAACAATGTGTTTGTTATATTGTTGTATATTTATGTGTTTGTTTTTTCAAAGTTGACTTATTTTGCTGTGTTATGCTATGTAAAGCACTTTGGTCTCCTTGGCGGATTTTTAAATGTGCTATCCAAATAAAGTTGATTGATTGATTGATTAACAAAGGCTGCTATCAGTAACACAATGTGCCGCCAGGGACTCAAATCCTGCACTGCCAGATGTGTCCCACTGCTGAAGCCAGTACACGTCCAGGCCTGTCTACGGTTCGCTAGAGAGCATTTAGATGATTCAGAAGAGGACTGGAAGAATATGTTATGGTCAGATGAAACCAAAATAGAACTTTTTGGTAGAAACACAGGGTCTCGTGTTTGGAGGAGAAAGAATACTGAATTGCATCCGAAGAACACCATACCCACGGTGAAGCATGGGGGTGGAAACATCATGCTTTGGGGCTGTTTTTCTGCAAAGGGACCAGAACGACTGATCTGTGTAAAGGAAAGAATGAATTGGGCCAAATATCGAGAGATTTTGAGTGAAAATTTCCTTCCATCAGCAAGGGCATTGAGGATGAGACGTGGCTGTCTTTCAGCATGACAATGATCCCAAACACACAGCCAGGGCAACAAAGGAGTGGTTTCGTAAGAAGCATTTCAAGATCCTGGAGTGGCCTATCCAGTCTCCAGATCTCAACCCCATAGAAAATCTGTGGAGGGAGTTGAAAGTCCATGTTGCCCAATGACAGCCCCAAAACATCACTGCTCTAGAGGGGATCTGCATGGAGGAATGGGCCAAAATACCAGCAACAGTGTGTGAAAACCTTGTGAAGAGTTAAAAAAAAAACGTTTGGCCTCCGTTATTGCCAACAAAGGGTACATAACAAAGTACTGAGTTGAACTTTTGGTATTGACCAAATAATTATTTTCCACCATGATTTGCAAATAAATTCTTTAAAAATCAAACAATGTGATTTTCTGGGTTTTTTTCCCCCACATTCTGTCTCTCATGGTTGAGGTTCACCCATGTAACAATTACAGGCCTCTCTAATATTTTCAAGTGGGAGAACTTGCACAATTAGTGCTTGACTAAATACTTATTTCCCCCACTGTATATTAGCTGAAACAACTTGCTTATGTGGGCCAAACCAGAGCATAGCTGTCCCTTATCCATATCAGACGAGAGTCTGCTCCTCAGTCATAAGGCGACCGTCCAGCCAGACCCAACGCTGCCACCAGAGGGCATCATTATAAAAAAAAAAAAAAAAAACACTTTTGGACTTTTTGGATAGTTATGTTGGGGTACTTAAAGGGTTATTTCCGATTTACGCGGAAATTCAGTTTATGTCGCCAGCATAGGACCGGAAGTTGTTAGTAACCTGGGGACTACCTGTAGTTGTCCGTCATATTTGTGGCATTCTTTGTCCAGAAATTTAACAATTCTAATTCATCTTTCATCAGTGCCTGTATATGTGAACATTTGGGGTATAAATTGAGCAATCGCCACTAGTGCAGACAATAAAAAGCAAAGGACAAAGTACTTTCCTGAGTCTAACCTGATTACATTCACGCGATCCCAGCAGTACGAGCAGATGACAGAAAATCAAGCGCCTTTACGGTGCTCATGATCCCATCACCTCGCGCTCATTATATAATTTAGAGCCATGAATGGTAGTGTTACTGTGGCAACCTTTACACTTTAGCGGTGTGAGTCACTTATTCAGAGAGAGTGGAGAGAGGAAAAAATAGAATAGGAATAATTCAGTTAACAATTTAGAGTAAATGCATGTGCAAACGCTCAATGTGGTGGGTGTGGCCACTAGGGGTGGCAAACTCCAGGTACCTCACAATATGATTTGTGATAAAAGGCTCACGATAACGATGATTTCAAAATATGGTGATACAACAATCATAATCAAGATATTTTTGCTATGTAGTTGTTACTTGCATCCCTCCCACTTCAAAAGGATTGGACGTCTATAGCTGTCAGTGGCAGCCAATGCCAAGCAATGAGTAAATTTTGGGGCATCTTGTTCCTTCTGGGGTATTTACAGGTTTACTAGAGTTGGTAATGAGGATGTTAGACACATGTGGGCGTTTTAGGAATTTACGCCTACAAATGTTCACCTTCCACATGTTTACAAACGCCCCTCAATGGAAAAACTGCATTATGCGGTGTTCTTAACACAAAAATAACAATGTAAGGCCACACCACAAACACGTCAATTAGTTTCCCACTCAGCCATGAATAGCAGATGAAGTGGATCGCCTATTATATTGGAATAATACCATGAAGGAAACCAGTGGAAAAATGAAAGGATCCTGTGGATAGTTCAATAATATGCTCTAATTTCACAATTGTCCAAAACCTGGCATTCATCATACCACAATGAGTCACAGGTAACATGAATGCAACTCCATGAGTTTCGTTGTGTTTTATTGATTTTCACAAAGCTGTTTTTTTATTTTGTTTTTTTTTTAACCTGTTTAGTCATGTTATTAATTTTTGGACTAGTGACAGCTATCAATTATTTTAGTCGTCGATTATTTGATGAACTAGTTATTTCGAATTATCAAGCAATCGGATAAGGAACATAAAAAATTAAAACACCTGAGCTGAGCCTCAAACAGTATTAAAAAAAATACATAAATGAGGATCTAAGTACAACAAAAGAACATCTAGCTAACTTATGTTTGGACTAGGGCTGCAGCTGTTGATTATTTTAGTAGCCGATTAATCGACAAACTAGTTAGTTCAAATAATCGAGTAAATAGATAAGGAACACAAAAAATTAAAATACCTGAGCTGAGCCTCAAACGCTATAAAAAAAGAAAATAAATGAGGATCCAAATACAACAAAAGAACAATTGGCTAACTTGCATAGCAAAAGTCCGCTAGCTTAAAGAGCATACGACAGGAGAAAAAATGTCTTAAATATCATTATTATGTGAATTAGAATCATATTTTGAGACGATTCTATATATACAAAAATTTAGCAAAGCGCAGATGACGGGAAATTAATATTTTAATCAGCCAGTTAGCCACACCTACCATTATAGGGCTCTAGCGTCCCCAACAGGTGGATGACGTCAGCGGGAGACCGGGCTCATCGGTTTTACTATTCAGCCCATTGAGGGGGAATTATTCAGAACGAAGAAAACGCGATGAAGAGAGCCGCAAAATGTCATTGTTTCAGTCTCTCTACTCCAATATTTTTACAGGATATTCTTTTTATCCAAGTATTTTTTTCCCCAATAGCTAAATAAATGGCATGGTCATGACAAATAACAGTTTTGTGCTAAATGGAATATGAAATAATAAAAATGCACTTATTCAGGACGTGGCAAAATTAATCCATAATGGTCAAAACTGTCGACTTCACCTTTACTGTCACACCTCCCGAACGATATTTTATGACACCTGAATCGGACATATGTCATTTCCCTTCCCCGGCTTCGGAGAATGTAAACAAACCAAGAGGTGTGACAGCTAGCCGACATGGTAACCCGAACCGATTGATGTTTGAAAGTCTTCGAAGCGCAAAATCACACATAAGCAGCCCGGATTATTTGACACGACGATTGGGTTGTTGATTGTCTTCGTGGATCGGCAAACCGCCCGGCGGAGAGCAATTTACAGCTCGTTACCCGGAGGAGGGTGGCTGCAGTTCTTGTGCAGCTAATGTGCATGAGGAGAGCTTTTTACATGCCTATCAATGATCAAACGTAAGTACAGTGGTACCTCTACATACGAAGTTAATCCGTTCCAGGACCTTGTTTGTAAGTCGAAATGGTCGTATGTCGAGCAGGATTTTCCCATAGGAATACATTATAATTCCATTAATTCGTTCCACAGCCCAAAAACCTGCACTAAATCCTTAAAAAATACTGCTGGTGCTATTACAAATGGCAATTACACGTAGCAAAACAAATAAATTATGAATCAAAATTGGAATAATATAATAAAAAGAATAATAATAATTCCTGTAATAGTGTAACGAATCGGGTTCTAATAAGGCGGACGTTTTTTTGTGTACCTGAACGCACCACTGACGTGCCTGGACCGGTGAGCTTGAGTTTCACTTTCACTTTGAATGTTCTCTTGAGAACACCGTCAATTGCGGCAGACAGCATGCGTTTTGTGTTGAATAAGTTGTGAAAGAAATGATGACAACGTGGCGAAGCTGGCGATTTCTTTGGAGATGTTACCACAATAAGAATTGTCAGCTTAACTTATAAAGACTGGCGAACGATGGTCGGAGGAGGACCGTGGAGATGTATTGTTGAGCCATTTCACGGATGCCCACCCCACGCTCATATTTTTCTGTCATTTGCATCTTCATTTAGAAGGTAAGCGTCAACTTTTTCCTTGTTTCACCACCTGTACCAACCTTTTCTGAAACCAGTGTTGATTTGTCACACAAGAAAATCCGCCGTGCATTCGTCTGCGGTGCTGCCATTGTCGTCGTATTTCGAGCATGTCGTCGGATGTAGAAACAAATGGCGAGTCAAATTTTATGGCGGATGTCGAAAAGTTCGTGTGTCGAAGCGATCGTATGTAGAGGTACCACTGTAGTCCTTTATTTAAAGAAAGTTTGTAGTGTTTACTTTGTAATCGCTGTATTCGTATTTGACATAATACAAAACAAGATGTTCACTCACTTCCATGTAAGTCCAATGGTCCCACAGTAGTCGAGCTTGTTTTGGCCAATATCCACGGTGAATGGGAACTTTTTGAAACTCCAAAAAGATGCACATGCCTGTCCCTCATACAGTAAGATTTTTCTGCAGCCGTTTGGCTGGCGTGATGCGAAAAATAAACGTAATAATCTGCAAAATCAGCTGAATCCTTAGTCCTCATACACAACAGAACGGCCGTATAGAGAAGAGGACGCCTTCATCCGTACACGTCACAGCGCCCTCCTCCTCAATGCAAGACCGAAGCCGCAAGTCACTCATTTTCATGGCGCGGGATTAAAAAAACTAAATAAATATAGCGATCGCTTCCACACACATCCAAGCGGTCCATATCATTCAGTAGCATAAAATACCGCGTGTATTATGAAATAAACATGCTTTTTCATGTCACATGCACTTTAAATGCTATAATAAATGCAAACTTTTTTTTTTTTTTTTTTTTTACATCAAAGCTCTTAACAAATGGTTCAAAAACATTTTCCCACAAAAAAAAAAAACCGGCTAAATGTACCTATAAACTAAATTACCAATGCATTAAAAGTATTAGCTCAAACTTTTGTTGGTCTTAACAGGGAGCAGCTGGATACAGCCATGTGAAGTAAGTTATGTCATATTCACTGTTGCCACTAGAGGGCAGTGTATCCACCCAAATCAATAAAACTAAATGCAAACACTTTCAAAACAAACCATTACAGCGTCACTTTAATTACCGGAAATTTTGGACTACAAGGTGCACCTGACTATAAGCCGCCACCCACTAGATTTGATACGAAAACTGCATTTGTTCATTGATAAGCCGCAGTGGACAATTAGCTGCTGCTGTCCTCACTGTATTATGGGACATTTTCACCAAAATATATTAACCGATAACATTGTATTTGACATGGGCATCATAAGACTGTCATAAGACCAAATGAACCACCATTGAGCTTCCATGAAAATCTATAAATGAAGTACTAAAAAATACAAGTAAAGTGGGCTGGAATTAGGCCATTTTATATTTTTATGGACCCGAGAAAATGAGATGCAGATAGCAGATTTTCATATGAAAATGCAAAGCCCAAGAATGTTATTGTCATCTTTATATCCCAAACTCACTAGATTGCCAAGTGCCACTCATTTCGATATAAATCAAGCCATCAATGCCATTTTCATTTCAAAGCATGGAAGCCTGTTTAAATGCTGAGTTCAATAGCAATTGCAATCTGCAAATAACAAAGGCATAATGACAGGCAACAAAAACTACGGTGTGCTTTGTTTCCCTATAGCGAATGCAAATTCCGAAGGGCCTGGCTCCTTTGATTTTGTATTCTTGTTTCATGCCAAAAAAGCTGCCGGTATTGTTGGAAGCAAATTACCATTAGCGCTAATTGTGTTGTTTCAGAGATGCAACTGTGTGAAAATGTTTACTTTCTTTGTTTTAAAGGAATGAAGACAGACAGCATGAGACACAATTTATAATGGGTGGGGAAAAAAAACAATGTGTGTTATAGTGAAGCCATTTTGACTACAGGTTCGATAAGTATGTGCAAAGTTGTATACACACTACTTTCTCAACTTCCTTTTCTTAATAATGACTGTATAAGTTACATTCACAATAGCAAAAGTTTTAAAATTGCTCACCGGTATATCTTGGTCTTTTTTTTTTTTTTTTTTTTTTTTTAAAGCTAGATCTCCCGCTTGTTTTTTTTTCTGTGGAACTTGTTTTTATCACTCTCAAAACACAGTTGTTAGAGTAATGTTTGATTTGATTCTGGCTGAGCGAGGAGGGTCCAAGAAGTTCATGTCGAGACAAGCCTACCACTGGGTTGAACATATTGACTTCATCACACAAACACTGGCTCTCTGAAACTCCTACTCACCTGACCCTTTGAAAAATAATATAACTACAAGGACTGCGCTGCAGCGCCTGTTGGAAATGGAGCTAATACCGTCAGTTCAAAGAAGCACAATGGTACATGCCCTGCATGAGAATGTAAGAGACAGTATATATATATATATATATCATAATCTACCGTATTGGCCTGAATATAAGACTGTGTTTTTTGCATTGAAATAACACTGAAAAAGAGGGGGTCGTCTTATATTCGCGGTCTAGACATTATACCCATTCACGACGCTAGATGGCGCCAGACATCATTGAAGCGATGTTCTCTCATGACAGATCTCAGCTACTCTCCCCATTCACGACGTAAATGGCGCCAGACATCATTGAAGCAAGTGATGTTCTGTCATGACAGATCTCAGCTACTATTTTATTGCAATGGTTTTCCTTATTCAGATTTGTTTCAAGACTACAGTTACAGTTAGACTTCACTTTGATGGTTAATGAGTTATTGCAATTTTGTTGTTTTATCACAATAGATTGGCTTATTTAGATTTTAAAAACCAGAAGTCAATCATTTACAAATGTGATTGCACTTTAGTTTACATATTTAAATGTTCAGATATTAAGATTCGAATGAGGCAAAATAACATGCTTTTTCTCTCAAATATATTGTTATAATCATTTGTTTCGGATGTAGTGTCATTATTTTCTGTATAAAAATTAAATTTGTGTTCAAAATGTCTTTTTTCAAACTTGAGTCTTGAAAAAGAGGGGGGCGTCTTATAATCAGGGCTGTCTTATATTCGGGCCAATACGGTAATTTTTTTTTTTTTTTTCAATTTTCTTTTGTGTTTTTTCATTGCAAGCAAAATAAATAAAGATATAACTACCAAAGCATTTGTAACTGCAATCATTTTCTGGGGGAAATTGATCATTATCTGACAGAATTGCAGGAGTGCCAATACTTTTGGTCAGCAGTGTTTATGCCTCGAGAGAAGCAAACCAACATCACCAGATCGGCTAGATAAGATATTAATATTTTAGCTTGTCTTATTGTCTATCAAACCAAACCATGTCAGCTATGCGAAGCGCTACACTACCAATGAGCCGAGATTCCAACTCAATTGTCAGAGCACCATAAATTTAGCCAGCTTTGATATAACTCAGACTCAAAGCAACTGAGTAAATGATAAGACAGACTAATAACTAATGGAGACACAAAGTAGTGATTTGACACTGCCGAGGGAGGTTTAAAGTCGTGTACAACACCCATTTGATCATGACAGGCCAAAGTGTCTCAGCTGTTCTCTTGAAGATTTCACTTGTTAGGTACTTTAAAATATGAACACAGGAAACCTGTTCAAACTGAAACAACAATCAGTGACATCTTTGATTGGAAAGCGCTTTTGATTGGGGGGATATTTAGGATTCAAGCAAACTTCCACCACGGGCTCGCCTTCTCATGCCTTGCCAGGCTTTGCTTTCCTTGTCTTCTTTGATACGCTCTCTCTCTCTCATTGGGAGTCTCCGTCCATTCTCTGCTCTATCTGAAGACTGCCGGCGTTGAGGACTCTATCATGGGATAATTTCATCACAAAGAAGTTCAGGGAATTGAGAGAGCTTGAAACAGAGGAGGAAAGGAGAGTGAGATGAGTAGCACAGTTTCTTTAAAGATATAGACAGAAGAGACACTTGGTAATTCCAATAAAAAGCATAACTCACTGCAATAAAAATCAGGGAATATCAAGGAATATTAAACTATTATCTTACATAAGGCTTGACAGATAAAAAACAAAAGCTTTTTTTTTTTTTTTTTTTTAAATCTAGTCTACAATCAGGGGCGTAGGTTTGGTCTTAATTTCTGTAGGGACGATATAACAAAGGCTACGTTCATACTACAGGTCTTAATGCACGAATCCCATTTTTTGGCGTGCCCGTTCAGACTGCCTTTGTCCATTGAGACCATTCAAGTATTACGCATGCGCACTAATTCGCAAGTCCGACAAGCGCTGAGTAAGACGACCCGCATGCGCAGAAACATCAAAACAAATGACCACACATGCTGGCTGTCATCCGTCATTCAAGGGATATCATATTTTGCTTTTTAAAAAGAGGACACAAATAACAGACATAAATAATCCCAGTTTAGGCTTATATTCAAAGTATATGGATCGATAGCATGCACACACTGTCCATGCATGTCACACACACATACATGCAGTTTGCCCCGACTCTCGGCCGTGTAAGCAATGTTGAAATATTGCTTATATGGAGCAGACAGAAAACCGATCATTCTCAGGCTTAACGTCAACCCATTTTTATTTTTTTCATGACTGTTGCCAAGTCCGACCCTTCTTAAAAAACCGTGTTCAAGGCAAGCTAGGCGCTAATAACGCACAGCTGCACCGCTACTGTGGCGTCTCTCTCGCTTTTTGATGACGTAATTGCTGCATGAATTCCGTTTTGAGAGACTGGACAGTACAGACCGCCGCGACAGTCTGGAAAAATGTGGCCCAGATCGGATTTGAACCACATACGAAAGTGACCCAGATCGGATTTGAAATGGTCCAGTTCTATGCGACTTGTCACGTTCAGACCGTCAAGTTAATGCCTCACTCGAGTCGGAAAAAACATGTAAAAATCGGATTCGTGCATTAAGACCTGTAGTATGAACGTAGCCAAAATGACTTGCATGTATACTTTTTGCTGGGGACGGGACATTAATAAGACCAAACATATTTGGTGAATGGTGGTCAGGGCTACATTTCTCACTAATATGAACCTAGGTAATCGATAGGCTAAACAATTAATGTAAAATAAATCTGTATTGACCTATACTAATTTTCACACTGCAAATGTATAACGTCTGATCATTTTTGTTAAATCTAGTCAAATAATTTTCTCCATCTTTTTTGAGTGTTAACACTAGAAAACCCAGCAGAGGCCGACTTGGCCTTTCCCAAGACAAACACTCCTAATATTCTCTAGCAATGGCCGATTTGGCCTCTCCTCCGTGACTTGATAGTTTGTGTCAGTTCAAGTCAAGCTACATTAATTTAATTAGATTTATTTATAAAGTTTCATACGTTTTACACATTTTTTAATTAACATCTCCTATACTCCACACATGACGACAGAAAGAATGGCCCAAATGTGTATATTGTATTGAAGAAGAAAAAAAAACACGTCTTAGAACTGCAATTTAAGTGTAAAGCAGGAATTGTGTCTATAGTTTAGAAGGACTGAATCAGGGGCATGGAGTATGGATTGTGGTCATTGTGTCTGAAGTTAATGTATGTCTAGTGGTTGCATTTCCATATGAACGGCTGTTGTCTGTCCGACAACGACTTGCCAATTCAAAAGCACTTGGGTCATTTTTGCCACCTCTGGGTTTTCCGGGGGAGAGGCTATATCGGCCATTATTTGGGACTAGTAAGAGTACCAGAATCATCTGGGACTTCTAGTGTTAAAGGCTAGTTAAAAGATGAATGTGTCAGATTCTTCCACTTTAAGTAAATATTACTACTTTTTTGTATTGAGCCCATGCATCCAAAAGTTGGCCATTTTTCACCTAAATCAAGAAAAAGGTTCTTTCAAATAATGTTTTGAGCAAAATTCTTGAATTAAGAACATTTCTGACAATCAAGTTTTTCTTTTAAAGTGCGTACGACACGAGTGAAAAAAGTCTTAAATAGGATTATTATGAGAATTAGAATCATATTTTGAGACGATTCGACTATATACAACAAGTTAGCAAAGCGCAGATGACGAGAAATTAGTCTTTTAATCTGCCAGTTAGCCACGCCTACCACTATAGGGCTCTAGCGTCCCCAACAGGTGGATGCCGTCAGCGGAGTCACGATTTCATCTGATTTAGTATGCAGCCCATTGAGTGGGAATTATTCACAATGAGGAAAACACGACGAAGAGAGCCGCAAAATGTCATTGTTTCAGTCTCTCTACTCCAATATTTTTACAGGATATTCTTTTTATCCAAGTATTTTTCCCCAATAGCTAAATAAATGGCTTGAGAAGGACCAGTCAGCCCGTTGAGGGGGAATTATTCAGAACGAGGAAAACGTGACGAAGAGAGCCGCAAAATGTCATTGTTTCAGTCTCTTCACTCCAATATTTTTACAGGATATTCTTTCTATCCAAGTATTTTTCCCCATTAGCTAAATAAATGTCATGGTCATGACAAAAACATTCTCGTGCCAAATGAAATATGAAATAATAAAAATCTATTTATTCAAGACGACATGGCAAAATTACTCCATAATGGTCAAAACTGTCAACTTCAACTTTACTGTCGCACCTCCCGAACGATATTTTATGCCAACCTAAATTGGATTTATATCATTTCCCTTTCCCGGCTTCAGAGAATGTAAACAAACCAAGAGGCGTGACAGCTAGCAGACACGCTAACCTGAACCTAGTGAAGTCTTCGAAACGGAAAATCACACATAACTAGCCCGGATTATTTCACATGACGACTGGGTTGTCGATTGTCTTTGCCGATCAGCAAACCGCCCGGCGGAGAGCAATTTACAGCTAGTTCCTAGCTACTACGGACAGGGGAGCTCGCCGGGGAAGCAGCTGGATAATGACAATTGACATGCCAATCCATGGTCAAACGTAAGTAGTCCTTTATTTAAAGATAGTTTGTACTGTTTACTTTAATCGCTGTATTCGCGGCTATTTTTAACTCAAAGTTGCAATTTCTGATAGGTCGGAAAAATTGACATGAAAATTGAAAATTGAAATGAAGAGGGGAATAAGCCGACTTTTCTAGTAGTGCTCTCCCAGTGGGGGGATGTGCGACAAGCAGCTGGTCGTCGGCCGAGGGGACAAGGAGCATGTCACAAAATGCAAGCCACCTACATATAAAAATGATCGCAGTATTTGACATAATACAAAACACGATATTTACTCACTTCCTCGTAAGTCCCATGGTCCCTGAGTAGTAGGGCTTGTTTTGGCCAATATCCACCAGTGAATGGGAACCTTTTGAAACCCCAAAAAGGCGCACACGCCTTTCCCTCCTACAGCAAGATTTTTCTGCAGCCATTTGGCTGGCGTGATGCGAAAAATAAACGTATTAATCCGCAAAATCAGCTGAATCCTTAGTCCTTCTCATACAACAGTACGGCTGTATAGTGTAGAGGACTCCTTCCTCCGTACACGTCACAGCGCCCTCTTTCTCAACTCGAGACTGTTGCCGAAAGTCACTCATTTTCATGGCACGCAATTCAAAAAACTAAATATAGTGATCGTTTCCACACACATAAAAGCGGTCCATTTCATTCAGGAGCATAAAATACCGCGTGTATTATGAAATAAACATGCTTTTTCGTGTCACAGGCACTGTAAGATTAAACATACAAACGTTTAGCTTAAAATAAGTCTGTTAATGGGCAACTGAAGACCTTTCCGGATTTTGGTATAATTTTACAAATATAAACTTTGGACGAGTTCGTCAAAACAACCATGAAATTATCAACACGTAATTGCAAGGATAATTTGCGGGGTTTTTTTTAGTTTTTTTGCACTCCGTTAATGGTCCCGGAAGTGTGACGTAGATTCCCCGACGCAACAGAGAAGACTATCCACTAGAGCAGGGCGGTAAACCGAAAATTTACCGTCACCGAAATTCTTAACGATGACCGACGTAATTTTGACCATGTCGGTAAATTCGGTAAATTAATAAAACAAGAAAATATAGTCTTTTCATCCCGCTTTGATTCTGTGTTGTTCGTCTATGTTCATTCCCCTTTAAGAAAGCAGTGAATGTGCTTACGTAGGGAGTCACGTGATCATCAGGAGGCCAATCAAACAAAAGCCCGGTAAGCTAACGCTAGCAGCTAACGCTACAAGCAAAATGTGATGGAGTGTGGCTGAAGGGAGGTTCACCAAACTTTCAACCGACATTTAGTAGACTCTTGGTGGACAAAGGAGGACAGCGGGCTTTCACCCGCTGTCCTCCTTTGTTCTCACGATTTCCGGAGATGGTGCTTTCAGTGCTTTCTACTGGTAGCCAGGCTAACGCTAGCTAGCGGCTAACGCTACAAATGAACGTTATGGAGTCGGATAGCGGCTCTAACCTTGTCGAAACGGCTGAACTTAATGAGTGGATTGGGTACGGACTGCATCTAGCAATTACTATGTGGCGTTATTTTGTATCTGTCTGTGTGTGATTCATCTGATAGCTTTTGTGATGGTAAAGCATTCAGCATAAAGTACAATCCAACGGCGAAACTTATAATGACCGAGAAATGGCCCCAGCTATTTTTATTGTGCGTGCATTTATTAAAAAATGCATTGGGGGGGGGGGGACCCTTAAACCATAAAGTAAACACTTGTATTTAATAATTATGTCACAGCAGCCATTAACAATAAGTTGTCTTTTTGAAGTGTACTGTGCAAGCTGCAAGTCATTTGTGTTACAAGGACATGTTTGCACAGGCATATTGATTTTGACAATGTACATTGTTCAAGTCATACACGCTGTTATAAATGTCCATACTTGAATTCTTATTGCTTACAATACATTTTTATAAACTTAATGTTTAGACTGCATGTACAATTGTTAAATACAGTATATCAAATTGAATGCTGGTAAATAAATCAACAAGAAATAGTTAATCTGTATTTCATGCATTGATTCAGATTTTCAAATTATATAACAGTCCGCTTGGGCGAATTTATCGTCATTTATCGTTATCGAGATAAATCTGCTCAATTTATCGTGGTGCATGTTTAAGGCCATATCGCCCAGCCCTACTATCCACAGCTAGCATAGCAGCAACAACGATGTCAGTGATATTTCCACCAATTCAGGATCGCTCTTTCGTGACGCTACCGATGGCAAAAGCTCCCAGGAAAGATGAACTACAATTAATCCCTACATGTTCGAACCTGAGGCGTCAGATGAACGCTATTTACTTGACACAGCAGATGTCGTCATGACGCCAATTGACAGCTCGACACTTCACGAACGGGAGAGTGAGTGGTAAGCTTAAGTCCAGCATCGTGATTTTTTTATTTGAGAGAATGCGATTACATGGTTGTATATTTTTCCATGCTCTCCACATAGCTAAAACTGGATATTAGGTAATGGGACAGCTCCTACCGATCTAAATATGGTAAAGCTAGCCCAAATGTGGCTAAATGAATGATATGTTATTGATTTTTGAGGCTTTATATTTACCCTGTGACAGGCCAAAAAAACAACGAGCCAAGGACCTATTTGGTGCTGGGGACATTTGAATTTAGATAATACCTATTGATAGAGTAATATAATCACATGAGTATACCTGTCAGCAAACCTATCTACTTATGACAGGACAACAGCAAAAAAAAAAAATGTCGCGCTTCAACAAACAGGCAGTAGGAGTCCCCCTCGTTTATCAACAGAAGTGCATCAAATCTTAGAATCATAGGGTCTACTTACGTCTTTGTAAAACCAAGGTTGCATTGTTGTAGGTTTTCAAAGCTGTCGTCGCTGAAATGATGAAAACAATGAGCCGATTGGGACCTGTATGCATGCTCACAAAAACGGTCCAAACCTTTGCAGGAGAAGTTTTTTTGGACCACTCATAGAGTCTCGAGTCTTCCTGTGAGCAAATCATCGCTTCACATCGAGATGGCATGACGAAGCTCGCGAGTAAAACCCAGAAAATGTTTGCAATATATGGCGAGGATAGCGTGGCGCTATATTTCCGTGTTCAGAGTGGTGGCGACGCTCCCTGGAAGCTACGTCATCAGGTAGCGGTCGGCAGGGCGGCGCGTCCATCGTTGCCATGGTGTTGCTATGGCCATAACTCAAAAACAACGCGGTCAATTATTATTATTTATTTTTTTTATGTGACTTTTTGAGACAGCAAATGATGCATTTAATACAATTCAACTGAGTAAAACACTCAAGAGCAAAAACCAAAAAACTCTTCAGTTGCCCTTTAAGCTTATTTTCAGCTCGCTGTTTTTCTTATTTCAAGAAATCTCAGTGAGTAAAATCGACTAGAAGCACTGTAGCAGCAGCAAAATTAGTGGAGTGTTCCCCACCTCCGGAACATTGACATCTTTTTACATTACTTACATTGGCTGCTGCTGGCAGAAAAAAACTTCTCATATGCCTCGTCTTTGAAGGGGGCGGGGGAGGCAGCATGTTGTATTTCTGTCGGGCTGTGAATGTGTGTGTGTGGGGGGGGGGGGTTCAAGTCATCAGCCAATCAAACGTGCGTTTGAGGGGAAAAAATGTACGTCTGAACATAATGGAAGTACTGTAATTCACTTAATAATGGTAGTATCATTTCTATCCTGACAGCATACTGTATAGGCAGACAATCTGAATGACCTATATAACTGAATTCAAAATATAATGCAAATAAGGTTGCTTAAAAGTTGGTGGGGATAATTTGAGCATCCTGAAATGTTGGTAGTGTTATGTCCCTACCGTCCCTATGCAAACCTACGCCCTTGTCTACAATTAAATATCAGGAGTTGTTTTGGTCTAATGTGTTTTTGTGATTATTAAAGTTTTGTTCTTTCACCCACTTCTGCAACCATGGCAGCCTTGAGGAGGCTTTTTTTTTTTTTAGCTAGTACATGACTTACTCCCGTCTTTTCTTTTCTTTCTTTTTTTCGAAAACAACCCTGCAGGCGATGTGTCTTATGAAATATAATAGGGGGTGGAGAAGAGATGTGTCGAGCTCAGCCCATTACATGGTGAAGAGCTCATTCTGGTATCATTTTAAGTTCTTTAATTAAATCCCAACAGGCAGAAACAACACTGTGAATTAGCTAATTATTTGGCGCTTGTTCTTTATCATTCATTTAGACATATAAGCCAGTGGTTTTGCACTATTCCAGTGAGGAACCACACAGTTTTAACCTATTTTGAAACCAGGGGTGTGGCAATACAGTGGTACCTCTACATACTGTACAAAGTTAATTTGTTCCAGGAGCTTGTTTGTAAGTCGAAATGGTCGTATGTCGAGCAGGATTTTCCCATAAGAATACAAATACAATACAATACAAATACAAATTGGGGGTCTCAGAGCCGAACTTCAAGTCACCTGAGTGTTTTCCGGCATATCGATTCTCGTTGGGAGCATATCAATTACCTTTTGGTCTACGAAGTATTGCAATATACAGTTGTGGTCAAAAGTTTACATACACTTGTGAAGAACATAATGTCATGGCTCTCTTGAGTTTACAGTTATTATTACAACTCTGATTTTTCTCTGATAGAGTGATTGGAACAGATACTTCTTTGTCACAAAAAACATTCATGAAGTTTGGTTCTTTTATGACTTTATTATGGGTGAACAGAAAAAAGTGATCAAATCTGCTGGGTCAAAAATATACATATAGCAGTGCTAATATTTGGTAACATGTCCCTTGGCCATTTTCACTTCAATTAGGTGCTTTTGGTAGCCATCCACAAGCTTCTGGCAAGCTTCTGGTTGAATCTTTGACCACTCCTCTTGACAGAATTGGTGCAGTTCAGTTAAATTTGATGGCTTTCTGACATGGACTTGTTTCTTCAGCATTGTCCACAAGTTCTCAATGGGGTTTAAGTCAGGACTTTGGGAAGGCCATTCGAAAACCTTAATTCTAGTCTGATTTAGCCATTCCATTACCACTTTTGATGTGTGTTTGGGGTCATTGTCCTGTTGGAACACCCAACTGCGCCCAAGACCCAATCTTCGGGCTGATGACGTTAGGTTATCTTGAAGAATTTGAAGGTAATCCTCCTTCTTCGTGATCCCATTTACTCTCTGTAAAGCACCAGTTCCATTGGAAGCAAAACAGCCCCACAGCATAATACTACCACCACTGTGCTTGACGGTAGGCGTGGTGTACTTGGGGTTAAAGGCCTCGCCTTTTCTCCTCCAAACATATTGCTGGGCATTGTGGCCAAACAGCTCGATTTTTGTTTCGTCTGACCACAGAACTTTCGTCCAGAAGGTCTTATCTTTGTCCATGTGATCAGCAGCAAACTTCAGTCAAGCCTTAAGGTGCCGCTTTTGGAGCAAGGGCTTCCTTCTTGCACGGCAGCCTCTCAGTCTATGGAGATGCAAAACACGCTTGACTGTGGACACTGACACCTGTGTTCCAGCAGCTTCTAATTCTTGGCAGATCTGCTTTTTGGTGATTCTCGGTTGAAACCTTCACCCTTCTGACCAATTTTCTCTCAGCAGCAGGTGATAGCTTGCATTTTCTTCCTGATCGTGGTAGTGACAAGACAGTGCCATGCACTTTATACTTACAAACAATTGTTTGCACTGTTGCTCTTGGGACCTGCAGCTGCTTTGAAATGGCTCCAAGTGACTTTCCTGACTTGTTCAAGTCAATGATTCGCCTTTTCAGATCCATGTATGTATATTTTTGACCCAGCAGATTTGATCACTTTTTCTGTTAACCCATAATAAAGTCATAAAAGAACCAAACTTCATGAATGTTTTTTGTGACAAAGAAATGTCTGTTCCAATCACTCTATCGGAGAAAAATCAGAGTTGTAGAAATAACTGGAAACTCAAGAGAGCCATGACATTATGTTCTTCACAAGTGATTGTAAACTTTTGACCACAACTGTATCAACTTTTGGATATCTTGTCACACCCCTAATATCGATAGCCTCAAGTTTTTGACCAAATTCTAAATTAAGAGCACATGCACAGATAAACAAGAAAACAACGAGCTTGACTCACCTAAAAGAAAATTGATTAGAGCAAGGGTCCTTGAGAGTGGTAATGGAACATACCAACTGCGAAACAGTGCTCCAAAAAAATCCATTAAGATGTTGTATGTACTCTTATTTCCTTTGTTTCAATCTCCATTAAGCTAGTCTTAACATGCTCGGCGCTGCTTGATGACCCATAATATACTGTAGATAATAGTTTAGGTTTTTTTATTTTTTTTTATTTATTTTTTTTTTGTTAGCACTCTACTACAGAAGAACCACATCGAAGGATAAGAACGGTGGTAATCAAATGCCGTTTAGATGATGAAATGGAAGTCTTGAGGCAGACGTGAGATGTCCTTGTGTCTTTATCCACAGAGGTTGAATCCCCCCCCCCCCCCCCCCCCCCACACACACACACACAATTTAATCCATTACTGCTGCTTTTTCCCTTTCTTTAGTAATGTCTTTAATATTTCTTTCAATTTGGATTTGGATGTCTCACCTCAACATCCATTACCAGATGGAAGAGAACAGCAATGACTGACTTCATTTACTTCACATAATAAAGTGAGGTGTCAATTCCACTCATACCTTGTGCTACTTTGATGTCGCTTCCCATTCATTTTAGCATTACATACGCGTCCACGACTAATAGAGAAATTTGGTTACCATGGAGATAGAAGCACCTCAAGTAGCATTTATGGCATCCATATGTCATCATACCAATGTGTAGAGCTATTCATTATATACAGCATATAGATATACAATTTCTGGCATGATGATACGTTTTGCTGGTCTATCATTTTAGTTTTACAAGGCAAAACTCTCAATTACCTTGTTTTCTAGTATTACTGCACTACTAAATAAAAGTGTAATACAACCTCTCTCAGGCTTGTATTTTTTTCATCCTTTGGAGGAAATAAAACGATGCAGTTTTTTTAGGGGCCGTTTACATGGTGTCTCTCGGAGAATACGAAAAATGTCAAATTTGCATTTGTATTTGCGTCTCCATTTGAACAATGTAGCGATTCCGCATGAAAACGATGTAGTATTCATGCCAGGCCCTAGGGGGCAGTGCAGATTTACTGGGCGACAGAGGATGATGCACTTTGACCCCACCAAGCTCCCTCAGCCCGGAAAAAATATATGCCCGCCCATTCGAAGCAATGTCTTTTTTCTTTTGCTCAAAAAGACACAAAAATTGAAACGTTCAACATATTTAATTCAAAAATATTATTAAAACAGTAAATTAAAGCCGACATTCTGCCATATTTGCTCTTTTTAATGTTTAGTAGCACCGCTGCGCACGCCCAATGTGACGTGTACGAGTGCTGACGTTAATGACGCGGTCTCGCGCTGCAGGAGCCTTTGATATGCATGCCGAGGAAGCCCCCCTCAACCCCCCGCAATCAGATTCTTCCACTTTGGAGGCAGGATTCAGAATTTTTCGTCTTCGCCGACACCATATGCACGCGAGGCGAGTCCACAACTCAGTCATTGCGTCTTTGTGTCGCAGAGTCGCCATGTAAACTTCCCCTTAGGTACTCTACATAGGCAGGGATTGACTTTTGTGGGAGGAGGGGCAAAACATTTTGATGACCCTAAAACGTAGTGTCAGCAATAAAATTAACTTGCAATATAGTATATTACCGTATTGGCCCGAATATAAGACAGTGTTTTTTGTATTGAAATAAGATTGAAAAAGAGGGGGTTGTCTTATATTCGCAGTCTAGACATTATACCCATTTACGACGCTAGATGACGCCAGATATCATTAAAGCGATGTTCTGTTATGACAGATCTCAGCTACTCTCCCCATTCATGACGCTAGATGGCGCCAGATATCATTGAAGCGATGTTCTGTCATGACAGATCTCAGCTACTAGTTTAACCAGTTTGCATTATTTTGCAATGTTTTTCCTTATTCAGATTTGTTTCAAGACTAAAGTTACAGTTAGACTTCACTTTGATGGTTAATGCAGTTATTGCAATTTTGTTGTTTTACCACAATACATTGGTTTATTTACAATTCAAAAACCAGAAGCCATTCATTTACGAATGTGATTGCACTTTAGTTTACATATTTAAATGTTCAGATATTAAGATTTGAATGAGGCAAAATAACATGCTTTTTCTCTCAAATATATTGTTATAATCATTTGTTCCAGATGTACTGTAATTATTTTCTGTATAAAAATGAATTCGGTGTTCAAAAAGTCTTTTTTTCAAACCTGAGTCTTGAAAAAGAGGTGATCGTCTTGTTGTTAATCTTACTGAAAAAAAGTAATTAATTATAGTTACAAATTACTTCTCCCAAAAAGTAATTGCATTAGTAACTCAATTACCTGAATGTAAGAGTAATTAGTTACTTGGCAAAGTAATTGGTGATAATTACTTTTTTTTTTCCCTCAAAAAAAAAAAAAAAAACATTGGCCACACTATGTGAAGTTTTTTGTGAAGGTTTTTGGTACAATTGGCCCGAGCCCAATTCTTTACCCTAATTTACCCTTTACCCTGAATCAACTGTTAAAAGTTGTTAAAATTGCTCCCATTATTGCATTTGTTCCCTTCTCTCTACTTTCGACATATGAAAGTTTTAAAACTGTTTCATCATTGAAAGATAGATTCAAGTCAAGATTTTGCCGATTTAGGAGTATTTTAGATAAAAAGTTACTTAGGTTCGCTAGGAAGGTTCTCTACAACAGAGCCATCCTAAAAAGTCTACTGCTTTAAGATGGCGGCTGTCTACTAACGCATTTAGTGCCATGCAGTGTTGTTAATTTTACTTTAAAAAGGTAATTAATTACAGTTACAAATTACTTCTCCCAAAAAGTAATTGCGTTAGTAACTCAGTTACCTGAATGTAAGAGTAATTAGTTACTTGGCAAAGTAACTAGTGATATATATTTTTTTTTCTCAAAAAAAAAAAAAAAAAAAAAAAAAAAACACAGGTCACACAATGTGAAGCTTAAAGGGTTTGGGGGACAATTGGCCCTAGCCCAATTCTTTACCCTCCACTTAACTAGACACAAGGGTATTGCGATAACTAGCTAGTAACCTTTGCTATGTGTGGAAGTCATTTAAAGTTGTGAATCAATCATTAAAGTTGTTAAAATTTCTCCCGTTATTGCATTAGTTCCCTTCTGTCTACTTTAAACATGTGTAAGTTTTAAAACTGTTTCATCATTTAAAGATAGATTTAAGTTAAGATTTTGCCGATTTAGGAGCATTTTAGATGAAAAAAAAATTACTTAGGTTCGCTAGGAAGGATCTCTACATCAGGGCCTTCCTGAGAGGTCTACTGCTTTAAGATGGCGGCTGTTTACAAACGCATGTAGTCCTTAAAACATGTTGGCAATGCAGCAGTGTCTGTCATTTGCATCTAGTTCTATAATATGATATCTACCGTGTCATGTGGGTGTAGTTTGTCGGCAATGGCTGCAGTCAGGTATTATTGGAGCCACCTAGCATCGCGGTTGCAACGGCGTCTTCCCCACTCCTGCTCTGCTCTCGTCCCCGTGAGTCCGTTTCTCTCAGACTTTTTTTAATTCAACCAACTTAGTAACGCATAGTAACGCACGCCTTTCCCGCCTCAGTAACGGTAACGGCGTTGCCAAGATGAGAAAAGTAATTAATTAGATTACTCATTACTGAAAAAAATAACGCCGTTAGCAACGCCGTTATATTGTAACGCCGTTATTAACAACACTGCTTATAATCAGGGCCGTCTTATATTCGGGCCAATACAGTATATATATAAATATGGCGGAAAACACAGACAAGGCTGAAAAAGCAGTTTCTGCTCTTGCACCCCTCTTTAAAATAAACTGCTGCATTTTAAGCTAAAAGAACTGTTGTGTTTGATAGAACAATATGTCTATATACTGCAGCAGATTCATGGAGCATTAAGACCCCGAACTAGTTTTAATTTGTCCGTTTTACCCTGGAAACCCCCGTTTACAGATGACGCGCAACCGCTTTTGTTTCAACCTAGCCATACAAAGAAGGTAGGTAATCGTATTTATTATTAACAATGTCTGTCATTTTTAGCTTATAATAATTAATTGATGTCTAATAATTAGTTTAAAAAAAACGACTTTAAAAAATTATTCACTCGCATCGTTTAAACTTTTAAACAAATTACGTCACGATGAAAAAATTAGCGTCTGTAAATACATCACGGATATCTACCTAATAAAAATCACTTAATTGTATGTTTTTCGTTACTGTCCCCTATATTTAAGATGATAAATAATCGATCCAAACAAAGAAATCGGGAAAAAATGTGACGGAAACAAAAAAAAATACAAATAAGCGAGGTTTTTAAAGTCGTTTTTTTTTTTTTTTTTTTTTTTTTAAAGACATATTAGACATCAATTAATGATTCCAAGCTAAAAATGACAGACATTTTGAATAATAAATATAGTTAATTACCTTCATTTTATGGCTGGGTTGAAACAAAAGTGACTGCGCAAACGTAGAGCACGCGAGAGCAGAATTACAGACGCCATGACTTTAAGGAGACATTATTGCGTACTTACCTCTTTTCAAACCAAAAACTCCATGTAGCATGTATGGCTGAGCATCAAGACACAGCTGTGAATGGCCAAAGCTGGATTTTGGGGGGATTTTATGGGTGAAACGTGGTAATATAACAAGGGTCGCGATGCAGAAATCGCAGACATCAAGGAGTGGTCGAAATTTGTTTTTTCATATATTTACCTTTTTTAAACGTTTTGTTCTATTTTTGTTTGTTTGGATCGATTATCATCTAAAATATTGGTGAAAATGCGACAGGAACGAAAAAAATACAATTAAGTGATAGTTATGAGGTAGATATCCGTGACTTTTTTACAGACACCATTTTTTTCATAGTGACGTAATTTGTTTAAAAGTTTAAAATATGCGAGTGAATAATTTTTTTAAGTCGTTTTTTTTTTTTTTTTTTTTTTTTAATTAACTAAATATTAGACACCAATGAATTATTCTAAGCTAAAAACGACAGACATTTTGAATAATAAATATAATTAATTACCTTCGTTTTATGGCTGAGTTGAAACAAAAGCGGTTGCGCGACGTCTGTAAACGGGGGTTTTCAGGGTAAAACGGGCAAATTAAAAATAGTTCGGGGGCTTAATGCACCATGAATCTGCTATGGCAGCATATAGACATATTGTTCTATCAAACACAACAGTTCTTTTGGCTTAAAATACAGCAGTTATCTTTTAAAGAGGAGTGCAAGAGCAGAAACTGCTTTTTCAGTCTTGTCTGTGTTTTCCACCATATATATACAGGGTGACCCAAAAAAAAGTTTACACTCAGTTGACTGCTTGTTTAAAAGCCATTGAAACATATCTAAATAGGTTGTCATGGTTAAGTGATACATTAAGGTCACTCAGTGCAGCTGGTAATCTCTCGTCTCTACAATTCCTGTGCTTCTGCTGAAAATGAAGAAAACTTTAGCTGTACCTGAATTGCTGCGTGCCGGTCTGACACCTACTGAGATTGCAGCAAATCTGAGAATATCCAGATGTGCAGTCTACAAAGTTAAAAAGAAGCTGAAAGATACTGGAACAGCCTCACGAAAACCTGGGTCTGGAAGTGAAGATCTCTGCGGACCAAAATGTTGATTGACAAGGTGATATGTGGCCACCCCAGAGTCCAGATCTCAATCCCCTGGATTATAGCATATGGGCAACTGTGGAGGACAGTAAGAAGCTGCAAACTTCTGTGGCAGCCTTGGAGAGGTCCATTGTTAGATCTTGGGAAAAGATGACAGCATCCTACATAAAGAAGCGTTCCGCAGGCGCCTGGAGGCTGTTGTGACACTTAAGGGAGGACACATTGAAAAATAGAGTGTACTGTACATGTTCTTTACAATAATGTATAATTTGTGGTTCAATTCTAATTCTAAGATGAATAACATGGCATTTAAGTTGTATTATGGCAGTGTAAACTTTTTTTGGGGTCACCCTGTACAGTATATACAGGGTCAGGCAAAATGATCTGACACATTTGTAGGTTTAATAAAAGGCAAATAAAGTAAAGAAGCAAAAAAGTGTTATTTTCGACACTTTTATGTTAACCAGATTATAACTATTTACATTATTTCCTCCCGGGGAAAACTTTCTAAACGCAAACATCCAAAGCAAACAATCATCACCCAATGGACTGTATGGCAAATCATAGATATCCACAAACGAGATTTGGGGATTTAGCCAACTCAGAGTTTCTGTTTGACTAGACCCAAACTGTCTCTGACTGGTATGTGCTGGAGTCCCACAGCAAATTCACAGCGGATTTTCATTTGATCAAGCGGATTTGACACACTCCCCTTGCTGTGAGCACGTTACATTTTCCTGAGTGTGCAGTGGACATGTCGCGCAACTATTCAAAAGTCAGAGCTTAAGATATTTTACACAACACAGCTTTAAATCGACATTGTATTTGACCAACAACTTTCCTTCAGTCTGTCCTTAAATAATCTTTTGGGGGGGGGGATACCTCTCAATCAGAATACAGTATGCACTGGGGGGGTGGCAATATATGGCGGAAAACACAAAACAGTTTCTGCTCTTGCACTCCTGTTTAAAAGAAACTGCTGTATTTTAAGCCGAAACAACTGTTGTGTTTGAAAGAACAATATGTCTATATGCTGCCATAGCAGATTTATGGCGTATTAAGCCGCGGAACTATTTTTAATTTGTCCGTTTTACCCTGAAAACCCCCGTTTACAGACGTCGCGCAACCGCTTTTGTTTCAACCCAGCCATGAAACGAAGGTAATTAATTATATTTATTATTCAAAATTTCTATCGTTTTTAGCTTAAAATCATTAATTGATATCTAATATTTTGTCTAAAAAAAAAAACGACTTTAAAAAATTATTCACTCGCATATTTTAAACTTTAAACAAATTACATCACAATGAAAAAAATGGCGTCACAGATATCTACCTCATAACTATCACTTAATTGTATTTTTTTGTTACTGTCATATTTTCTCCGATATGTTAGATGATAAATAATCGATCCAAACAAAACAAAACAAAAATTGAAAAAAACAACTGTTTAAAAGGGTAAATATTAGGGCTGTCAAAATAATCGCGTTAACGGGCGGTAATTAATTTTTTTAATTAATCACATTAAAATATTTGACGCAATTAACGCACATGCCCCGCTCAAACAGATTAAAATGACAGCAAAGTGCAATGTCCACTTGTTACTTGTGTTTTTCGGAGTTTTGTCGCCCTCTGCTGGCGCTTGGGTGCGACTGATTTTATGGGCTTCAGCACCCATGAGCATTGTGTAATTATTGACATCAACAATGGCGGGCGACTAGTTTATTTTTTTATTGAAAATTTTACAAATTTTATTAAAACGAAAACATTAAGAGGGGTTTTAATATAAAATTTGTACTAACATTTATCTTTTAAGAACTACAAGTCTTTCTATCCATGGATCGCTTTAACAGAATGTTAATAATGTTAATGCCATCTTGTTGATTTATTGTTATAATAAACAAATACAGTACTTATGTACCGTATGTTGAATGTATATATGTATCTTGTGTCTTTTCATTCCAACAATAATTTACAGAAAAATATAGCATATTTTAGAGATGGTTTGAATTGCGATTAATTACGATTAATTAATTTTTTAGCTGTAATTAACTCGATTAAAAATTCTAATCTTTTGACAGGCCCTAGTAAATATATGAAAAAGAAAATCTCGACCACTCCTTGCTGTCTGCAATTTCTGCATCACGACCGTTGTGATATTACCATGTTTCACCCATAAAATTCCCCAAAAATCCAGCTGTGGCCATTCACAGCTTTCTCTTGGCACTCAGTGATACATGCGACATGGAATTTTTGGATCGAAACAAGGTAATTACGGCATAATATCTCGTTAAAGTCATGGCGTCTGTAATTGTGCTCTTGCATCCTCTCACCTCCAGATAGGGTTTTGCTGTTTAAAGAACTTTTTTTTTTTTTTTTTTTTTTTTTTTTTAATGCCCTCCTGTTCAAAATGTTTCTTCCCCCAGAAAATTGAGATTTTAAGCTTTCCAATAATGTATCACACATGCATATCAAAAATTTTTGAAAGTTGGCCAAGTTGGGGGTCTCAGAACGGAAGAGTAAAGTATAATATTAATTGTTCATGTGGATGAAGTTGTGCTGAGAAAAAAATATATATACAAATATATATATTTTTTTTAATCAGACATTGTTAGCGGTTACTCACAGTGTTACTCAATACTTGAGTATTATTTTCAGCGAATACTTTTTTACTTGAGAAAATTTTGGGATGACTACTTTTGCTTTTACTTAAGCAATATTATTTAGAACAGAATAGAATGCCTTTATTGTCATTACACCCAAGAAGTAATTGAGTTAGTAACTCAGTTACCTGAATGGAAGAGTAATTAGTTACTTGGCAAAGTAACTGGTGTTACCTTTCATGTTTTTTTTGTTTTTTTTTTTCATTAAAAAAAAGAAAAAGAAACATAGTAACCTTTGCTATGTTTGGAAGTCATTTAATGTTGTGAATCAACTGTTAAAGTTTTTAAAATTGCTCCCGTTTTTGGATTAGTTCCCTTCTGTCTACTTTCGACATGTGAAAGTTTTAAAACTGTTTCATCATTTAAAGATAAATTCAAGTCAAGATTTCTCCGATTTAGGAGTATTTTAGATAAAAAGTTACTTAGGTTTGCTAGGAAGGTTCACTACACCAGAGCCATTCTGAGAAGTCTGCTGCTTCAAAATGGCGGCTGTTTACTAACGCCGCCGAGTATGTCATTTCGCATGTAATTCTGTGTGCATGTGATATCAAGGCGTGGATTGTAGGCTGTCGGCGACAGTCAGGAAATATTGGAGCCACCTAGCCTAACATCGTGTTTGCCACAGCGTCACAACAAACACTCTTCTCTCTCCGTGTCTCTGACTTTTTTGACGTCATTCAACCAACGTAGTAACGCATAGTAACACACTGTCTTTGTTGACAAAATCCGAACGGAGGAAAAAAAACGTAATGCACGAAAAACGTACAGATTTTGAACGTACGGCGTACACTTTTAAAAATCAGTGTTTACTTGTACGAATTATGCCGAAACCGTACAACTTGACAGGTATGCATTCATTGCATAAGTCTTTTCATGCAAAACGGCTGAACGTGTTATCATAATATGTCAAGAATATTTCTTGACATTTACATCACGATTTTCTAAATAAATCAAACCGCAATAAATAATTCAAGCCGCATCGTAACCAATGATAAGCTAATTCTGAAAAGTTGAGCGCGTTATAAAGCATATTTAGTCAATGACGTATACACAGAACAGTATAAATTTGATCACTTAGTTTTTTTTTTTATATTTCGGGGGAAGCTGAGCTTCCCTTGCAGTCTTAGAGCAATCGCCTCTGATGTGCAGTCAGCATAAGGATCAGGACCACTTCAAACTACAGATCTACAGTAGTTGTCTGTATAGTATCTGTTGCATTCTTTGTCCAAAAATTTAACAATTCGATTTAATCTTTCATCAGTGCCTATATAAGTGAAGATTTGGGGTATAAATTGTGACTTTAAATTTGGACATATGGATATATAAATATGGTATGATGCGCTCTAAGTAAGCGTTCTGAAAGCAGGCCGAGGTGTGATAGCGAATTAAAAACCCTGACGACACACACTAAAAAGGAGGGCAGAGCCAGAGGCTCTTAGTAGGGAATCAATCTTCGGAAAGATGGATTTCAAAGTGGATTTCAAGTTTTTCTATTCTAGGTTCAAGTCAAGATTTTGCCGATTTAGGAGTATTTTAGAGAAAAAGTTACCGCATTGGCCCGAATATAAGAAGGCCCAGATTATAAGACGACCCCCTCTTTTTCAAGACTCAAGTTTGAAAAAAGACTTTTTGAACACCAAATTTTTATACAGAAAATAATTACAGTATATCAGAAACAAATGATTATAACAATATATTTGAGAGAAAAAGCATGTTATTTTGCCTCATTCAAATCATAATATCTGAACATTTAAATATGTAAACTAAAGTGCAATCACATTCGTAATTGAATGGCTTCTGGTTTTTGAAATGTAAATAAACCAATCTATTGTGATAAAACAACAACATTGCAATAACTGCATTAACCATCAAAGTGAAGTCTAACTGTAACTGTAGTCTTGAAACAAACCTGAATAAGGAAAAACATTGCAATAAAATAATGCAAACTGGTTAAACTTGAAAGTAGCTGAGATCTGTCATGACAGAACATCGCTTCAATGATATCTGGCGCCATCTAGCGTCGTGAATGGGTATAACGTCTAGACCGCGAATATAAGACAACCCCCTCTTTTTCAATCTTATTTCAATGCAAAAAACACAGTCTTATATTCGGGCCAATACAGTACTTGGGTTCGCTAGGAAGGTTCACTACAACAGAGCCTTTCTGAGAAGTCTACACCGCCGATTCTGTCATTTTGCATGTCGTTCTACAGTATATGCATGTGATATCTAGGCATAGATTGTAGGCTGTCGGCTCCAGGCAGGAAATATTGCAGCCATCTAGCCTAGTGTAACCCTTCTCCCGTATGACTGGGTTGGAAATTGTATAATTTTAGGGTTCAACTAATCTAGATTGGGTAGGAGATTGGCAACGGCACTCAAAAACATAAGACACACTGACAGAAGAACATATAGTGGAACACAACTGTATTATTGAATTTGATTTTGAACAATTTATAAACAGTAAATGCAATGGAAAAACTTTTTAACCTAAATAGTGACACCTAGAGTCAGTAAGAAAAATAAAATTAAATTGCGATCGCTTTTTTTCCCCCTTTAGTCTGGTGTCAGCCTGACACCACCCCAAAAAATCTGAGATCTCAAGGAAAAAAAAAAAAAAATCCAAGGACTGCTGATGAATCCTTTTGTCCTACCGCCCTCAACGATTGTAGGTGGTCAAGGAACGTCAGTGTTCTCTGTAAATTTTTCCCCGGTGACGTCCGTTGTTGGGGTTCAGTCCAGGTCGCAGCAGGTAGTCTCTTCTCCAAAAGTGAATCAATCCCAAAAAAAAAACTCAGCCAGGATAGGTTTGCTCCTATAACATTTCTCTCCTTGGCTCAATATGCACCGCAGTCGTTTCCAACACGTGGAAACTTCGGGAAGCTTTCCCAACAACTACCATTCCCGCTCTCTCTCTCGCAAATCAGTGGGCGAGCAAGAGATGGCGTACATTTCGCCGTGGTGCATTCAGGTGAATCGGAAATAATTCGATTTTATAAAACATCAATTCTCTGCTTCTAGCATCGCGTGTGCTACAGCGTCACAACACTCTTCTCTCTCCGTGTCTCTGACTTTTCTCGCGTCATTCAACCAACGTAGTAACGCACATTATCTCGTTGCCGAAACAGTGACAAAATCCGGAGAAAAAAGAATGTAATGCAAGAAAAACGTAGAGATTTTGAACGTACGGAGTTCACATCTGAAAATCTGTGCTCACTTTTACATATTACGCCGAAACCGTACAACTTGACAGGTATGGAAGTGATGCTACTCTTACTTGAGTAAAATTTCTGGCTACTCTACCCACCTCTGCTGACAGCCATATGCGTCCGATCCGTTTGAAGTGGGAAGGATGTCTAATAGTGACGAACTAATTCCAATTCAGAGCAGAAGTGTGAAAATAGATTGCTTTTCTGATATCAATAATTATTGTATCGCCATATTGTGAGTTCATTGTTACGCGAGTCTTGAATCACTTGTAGTAACGTGAGGTACCCAGAGGTTTCCACCCCAGAATGGACTGTCCTTACATGTTTGACTGTCATCAACTATTTCCACCATTAGTTTGAAAAGTCTTTGAGATTGAAATACGACATCCCACGAGAAGTGTTTTGAAAGAAGACCTTAATCCACGTGGCTCACGTCTTTCGTCTTCATCCATTTTAATTCCAGTAACTCACATTGTTCTTTCTCTCTCCCACACGCGCATACACACTTCTATGGTTCCCCTGAGAGCAATTTGCTCCTGCAGGAATACGGTAGGAGGTACAGGCCACATAGCATTCACCCATTTACCAAAGTAATGAGGCTTACTACTATTCATGGTCTCTTTTGCCTTGACTATGAAAAAAAAAGAAAGAAAAACGAATGTTCCAGCATTTTCTCTCTCACACTGGGAAGAAAAGTGCCCGGTTGAATTTGGCTCAAGCGTGGACAACATATTCCGATACGGGCGAATTAAAGTGGTCTGAACAGCAATTTAGCCCTCTTTAAGAAAAGCACAAGGACCGAAAAGAACAGTGCATCTACAAGCAGTCTGGGTCCACACTCACCTGTGTGTAGTAAAATCGCTCGTGGAGAAAAAAGGCAACCAAGCAAACACGGCATCTTGGGAAAATGCGGATTATTTAAAAAAAAAAAAAAAAAAAAAAAGGGAAAAAAACAGGCAAAGTGCAAAGTAGACAAAGATAAGCAATGACAAGAGGAGATGGAGGAGGAGGTCACTTTGGGTGAAAGATCGTTAAAGTTTGATCCTAAAACTGTTTCCCTTACATTTTTAGCCTTGGTTCAATCATTGGAATCAAATAGTAAGAACAGTATTTGCTAAGGGTGTAACGGTACATTTATTTGTATTGAACTGTTTCGGTACGGGGTGCTCGGTTCGGAACGGAGGCGTACCGAACGAGTTTCTGACGTAATGTAACTAGGCCTGTCAAATGATTAAAATTTTTAATCGAGTTTATCGCAGCTTAAAAATTAATTAATCGCAATTCAAACCATCTCTAAAATATGCCATATTTTTCTGTAAATTATTGTTGGAATGGAAAGATAAGACGGATATATACATTCAACATACTGTACATACAGTTGTGGTCAAAAGTTTACATACACATGTGAAGAACATAATGCCATGGCTCTCTTGAGTTTCCAGTTATTTCTACAACTCTGATTTTTCTCCGATAGAGTGATTGGAACAGATACTTCTTTGTCACAAAAAACATTCATGAAGTTTGGTTCTTTTATGACTTTATTATGGGTGAACAGAAAAAAGTGATCAAATCTGCTGGGTCAAAAATATACATACAGCAGCGCTAATATTTGGTAACATGTCCCTTGGCCATTTTCACTTCAATTAGGCGCTTTTGGTAGCCATCCACAAGCTTCTGGCAAGCTTCTGGTTGAATCTTTGACCATTCCTCTTGACAGAATTGGTGCAGTTCAGTCAAATTTGATGGCTTTCTGACATGGACTTGTTTCTTCAGCATTGTCCACAAGTTCTCAATGGGGTTTAAGTCAGGACTTTGGGAAGGCCATTCGAAAACCTTAATTCTAGCCTGATTTAGCCATTCCATTACCAATTTTAATGTGTTTGGGGTCCTTGTCCTGTTGGAACACCCAACTGCGCCCAAGACCCAATCTTCGGGCTGATGACGTTAGGTTATATTGAAGAATTTGAAGGTAATCCTCCTTCTTCATTATCCCATTTACTCTCTGTAAAGCACCAGTTCCATTGGCAGCAAAACAGCCCCACAGCATAATACTACCACCACCGTGCTTGACGGTAGGCATGGTGTACTTGGGGTTAAAGGCCTCACCTTTTCTCCTCCAAACATATTGCTGGGCATTGTGGCCAAACAGCTCGATTTTTGTTTCGTCTGACCACAGAACATTCCTCCAGAAGGTCTTATCTTTGTCCATGTGATCAGCAGCAAACTTCAGTCGAGCCTTAAGGTGCCGCTTTTGGAGCAAGGGCGTCCTTCTTGCACGGCAGCCTCTCAGTCCATGGAGATGCAAAACACGCTTGACTGTGGACACTGACACCTGTGTTCAAGCAGCTTCTAATTCTTGGCAGATCTGCTTTTTGGTGATTCTCGGTTAGATCTTCACCCTCCTGACCAATTTTCTCTCAGCAGCAGGTGATAACTTGCGTTTTCTTCCTGATCGTGGTAGTGACAAAACAGTGCCATGCACATTATACTTACAAACAATTGTTTGCACTGTTGCTCTTGGGACCTGCAGCTGCTTTGAAATGGCTCCAAGTGACTTTCCTGACTTGTTCAAGTCAATGATTCGCTTTTTCAGATCCATGTATGTATATTTTTGACCCAGCAGATTTGATCACTTTTTCTGTTCACCCATAATAAAGTCATTAAAGAACCAAACTTCATGAATGTTTTTTGTGACAAAGAAGTATCTGTTCCAATCACTCTATCGGAGAAAAATCAGAGTTGTAGAAATAACTGGAAACTCAAGAGAGCCATGACATGATGTTCTTCACAAGTGTATGTAAACTTTTGACCACAACTGTAAGTACTGCACTGTACTGTGAAAGGGATCCACAGATAGAAAGACTTGTAATTCTTAAAAGATAAATGTGAGTACAAGTTATAGTAATTTTGATAGTTTGTATATTGTGACTAAATATTGCCATCTAGTGTATTTGTTGAGCTAAACTTAATGTTTATGAATAGAGTATTACTTTGCATAGCTATTTTGATTGGGAATGGCAGATCTCTTTGCATTGAGCGCTTTTCTTTTTGTGAACATTATTTTATTTTTGAGAGATAGGAATATTATTTTTGATGTGCTCTCACTAAATGATACTGTAGCGACTTAAATGTTCTTAACTGCCCAAATGCATGATGGGAATTTGAGCAACCATGAGCCACAGTGTTTGCTGCAAATGGTATATCTTCTCTGCGTTGAGTACAATACATGGTGTTAAGAAAAAGATCATCCCCAGATCTTCTTCCCCATGTCGCTTGCCACAATAATTATAACAATTGTGGAAGAGATGCCACTGCTTATTCCATTAAATAGCGCGGTTCCAATAAATGCCTGCGTTACGAATTCGCTCTTCTTGGTCATTGACGGCGCTATGAACCGGCGATTCATGTTGGCTCGCTGTCGTCGATTGGCTTGGTTCGTCCGATTTCCTCCTGAGGAAGACTGCGGCGTACATATAAACACCGAGAGTCGTTGGATGGCTTTTTGTGGGTACTGTTATTAACAAAACAAAAGCATGTGGGGGACGCAGCACTTCAGCCTGCGCTAACTGCGCACTTTCTCTACTCTCTTGTCCCTCTCTCGCTCGACCACTTTCTTCCTCACTGCTCAATCTGACAATGCCGGTCACATTGAAAATAACAGCGGCCCCCTTGGCGGGTGCCGGTAACACCTGCGTCCACTCCACTTACTTGTCTCTGCCCTTAGCTCTCAATATACTTCAAACGGCGCCTTTGTAGTCTGTTCACGGCAATGGTTGAGTGGATTGTTCCACGCATGCGTTAATTGCGTTAAATATTTCAACGTGATTAATTTTAAAAATTAATTACCGCCCGTTAACGCGTTAATTCTGACAGCCCTAAGTGTAACCCTTTTCGAGGCTGTGAGTCGATCGGGTCAGTTTCTTTGTGTAGATTATATTTACTCTATCTTCTCTACAATAATGAAGACCAACACGGTAGGACAGTATATAACCTAGAAACGTCAAAGGCACGACAACGTGGCCACCACGAGAACGCAGTGAAACGCGGGGGTTAAAGTCAATCAGCCAATGCACACCAGTCGCAGTGCGGCCGCATGTTAGACGCGTCCCAGAAGTGGCTCAACGCGACGCACGCGAAAAGAAAGGCAGAGTTTATTATTTGACACGAGACGCGGCCCTCCTGCGTCAATACAATTAGCTAGGATCGGGCAGACCGGAAGTCACTCGTATAAAAATACGGTGGATCCGGTCGATTTTCAAACTAATATGCAATCGTACCCCACTTTTTGAGTCCATCAGATCTCTTGAGTGGTAGATCGGGGCACAGTTGACTTGTCTTTGTTGATTTACTGCTTTCTTCTCTGCTACAATAATAAACAACACGGCCCCGTGTTCAATACAAAACCGTCCTACCATAACGAAACAAGTAGGAACTAATATTCACATAGGAACTAAAGTTATACAACATAAAATATACAATATAAATGAATACTACATCACATTTGTAAAATATAAACACATAATCAAATAAATACTAGCCCATTTAAATAAAATAAATTGAAATGAGCTAAAATACCTGAGAATAATACACAGATCCTGCTTACACAATTAAATGAAACTAATTTCTGTGTGGGGCTTTAACTTGAGAAAATCCACCAATAAAGCTTTTGAAAACCGTTCATAAGAAAAAAAAAAATGATTCATTGAGGCATTTCATTTGTAAAATACATGTTAAAATCTTTGTCATTGGGATTGCTTTTCTCTTTAGCACAGGACTTTTTTTTCTTCTTTCTTTCAGAAAGAAAGCTGACCAATACGCGGGGTCTGGAAGGCAAATTGTTGTTGGATTATCTTTAAAGAGCATACGGCAGGAGAAAAAAAGTCTTAAATAGCATTATTAAGTGAATTAGAATCATATTTTGAGACAATTCGACTATATACAACAATTTAGCAAAGCGCAGATGACGAGAAATTAGTCTTTTAATCAGCCGGTTAGCCACGCTTACCGTTATAGGGCTCGAGCGTCCCCAACAGGTGGATGACGTCAGCGGGAGACTGGGCTCATTGGTTTTACTATTCAGCCAATTGAGGGGGAATTATTCAGAACGAGGAAATCGCGATGAAGAGAGCCGCTAAATCTCGTTGTTTCAGTCTCTCTACTCCAATATTTTTACAGGATATTCTTTTTATCCAAGTATTTTTCCACAATAGCTAAATAAATGGCTTGAGAAGGACCAGTCAGCCCGTCGAGGGGGAAGTATTCACAACGAGGAAAACGCGACAAAGAGAGTTGCAAAATGTCATTTTTTCCGTCTCTTTCCTTCAATATTTTTACAGGGTATTCGTTTTTATCCAAGTATTTTCCCCAATTGCTAAATAAATGGCATGGTCATGACAAATAACAGTCTTGTGCTAAATGGAATATTCAGGACGACACGGCAAAATTACTCCATAATGGTCAAAATTGTCGACTTCACCTTTACTGTCACACCTCATTTTATGACACCTAAATCGGACATATCATTTCCCTTCCCCGGCTTCGGAGAATGTAAACAAACCAAGAGGCGTGACAGCTAGCCGACATGCTAACCCGAACCGAGTGATGTTTCAAAGTCTTCGAAGCGGAAAATCACACATAACTAGCCCGGATTATTTGACTTGACGACTGGGTTGTCGATTGTCTTCGCGGACTGGCAAACCGCCCGGCTGTGACGGCCCCTGGCCGTTTAATAGTTAATTTTCTGAGATTCTTCCAGTCAGCTGATCGTCGCCTCCACCAGCTGGCTGCTTCCCCTCCCACTGTGACGACAGCTGAGCGACGCAGGACGGACCGACGACGTCACCGCCGCTGATTGGCCACGGAAAAAGGCGCCAAGCTTCTTAAACCTGCCGCTGTCAACGCTCTAGGAGGTCGCATTTGACAGTATTCTGCCGCGGTCCTCCTCGCCAGCTATTTGCTCGCCATTCACGCTCATTTGCATTTGATCGCTAGTTTGATACACTCCCGCTTTTTCGGTGAGGTCTTTTGTGTTTATTCGTTATTGGATCGTTTTTGTTCACCACTGTAAATAAGAGCACTGAAGCAAGTAAGGGTAAGTCGCCATTTCTGTTCAACCCGTTTTCTCCTGTTTTGTGTAGAGTAGGAAGTTAGGTTAGAAGCTGTCTTTTCTTTGTTCCTTTTACATGATCAGGGTTTAGTTAGCGGGTGGGGTTTAAGTGTAGCTCCTTTTGTTTGTTGTTTTGGCTTGGGCTTACCCTGAAGTCACGCTTCGTCGGCATACTGTACATATTCATTGCGAGTTTGATTGTTCTGTAAATAAATTTGTGTCCACTCGTATATTTGTGTGTCTTGTTTTATGTTACGCCCTTCGCGAGCCGTCTTTGGCACGTAACACCGGCGGAGAGCAATTTACAGCTCGTTCCCCGGAGGAGGGCGGCTGCAGTTGTTGTGCAGCTAATGTGCATGAGGAGAGCTTTTTACATGCCTATCAATGATCAAACGTAAGTAGCCATTTATTTAAAGAAAGTTTGTAGTGTTTACTTTGTAATCGCTGTATTCATATTTGACATAATACAAAACAAGATGTTTACTCACTTCCTCGTAAGTCCAATGGTCCCACAGTAGTCGGGTTTGTTTTGGCCAATATCCACGGTGAATGGGAACCTTTTGAAACTCCAAAAAGGTGCACACGCCTCTCCCTCATACAGCAAGATTTTTCTGCAGCCGTTTGACTGGCGTGATGCGAAAAATAAACGTATTAATCCGCAAAATCAGCTGAATCCTTAGTCCTCATACACAACAGTACGGCTGGAAAGTGAAGAGGACACCTTCAACCGTACACATCACAGCGCCCTTCTCCTCAAAGCAAGACCGAAGGCGGAAGTCACTCATCAACTAAATAAATATAGCGATCGCTTCCACATACATCCAAGCGGTCCATATCATTCAGGAGCATAAAATACCGAGTGTATTATGAAATAAACATGCTTTTTCGTGTCACATGCACTTTAAATACCCGCTACTTTTTGAGCAGAATTCTTGCTTTGTATAGGCTAATGTTCCTATTGTTGAAAGCACAAAGGTGTGTAATTAACAACTAGCACATTTATATTTTGCATTTTGTTTTCTTACTGTACCAAAAATGAACAGAACCGTGACCTCAAAACTGAGGTACGTACCGGACCGAGATTTTTGTGTCCCGTTACACCCCTACTTAGCACACAAAAAGTCTCGGCAGTTAATTTGAGCCAATGGATGTTCACGAGCTAAATGTTATCAACCCATCGAACATATTCAATTCAATTTATTTGTATACCCCTGGATCACAACAAGGTTGTCTCAAAGGGCTTTGCAGAGGCAATATGATACACGATCAGAAGCAGCAAATGAAGAAACAAAGATGAATAAATAAAGTTCAAGTGTTGGGTATCCCCCATCCTTAGACCCTCCATGTCGGCAAGGAAAACTCCAAAAACTCCAGAGTCTTTGGGAGAAAATGAGAAATCTTGGGGAGTACCACAGTCAGGAGAGATCCACTCCCAGGACGGATGAACAGGAAGCCCCAGGACTGCTAATGGGAATTAGCAGGCGAAGTTACAGTCCGTAAAGATGCATTGGAGTAAAGGAACAAGAAGAGGTCCATCTAGCCAGATGAGACGGGGGTAGCAACGAGGACGTCCATCCAGCCAGGTGTCCGAAGAGACTAGACAACTAGATATTAACATTGGAAAATAGAAATAAAGTAAGACAAGTGGTAGGTAGAGTGAGAAAAAGGAGATAGAACTCAGTGGCTGTACTTCCCCCAGCTTTATAGCTTCTAGTGCAGCTTAGACTAAACTGTGAGTCTACTCCGACTTCAACTAGCCTGACCATAAGCTTTGCTGAATAGGAACGTTTTTAATCTAATCTTAAATGTGCAGACTGTCTCGGCTTCTTTAATATTAGCTGGAAGCTGATTCCATAAAACAGGGGCTTGGTGGCTAAAGGCTCTAGCTCCGACAGTACTCTTAGAAACCCTGGGAACTACCAGTAGACCTGCATTCTGAGAGCGGAGTGTTCTGTTGGGGCAGTATGGAACCAGAGCATCGGTGAGATAAGATGGCCCCAACCCATTAATGGTCTTAAATGTAAGAAGGAGGATTTTAAATTGAAATTTTAAAAAAATTAATTTTAAATTTAATTCTAAACTCGACTGGAAGCCAGTGAAGGGCCTGGAGCACAAGGGTGATGTGCTCTCTTCTATTGGTTCCTGTTAAAAGTCTTGCTGCTGCGTTTTGGACTAGCTGAAGACCTTTTAGAAAACTTTTAGGACAAGCTGCAAGTAGAGAGTTACAGTAATCCAATCTCGATGTAACGAACGCGTGAATTAATTTTTCTGCATCGCTTTTAGGTAAGCAATGCATATTTGGGATCTACTAGAACAGATACATATTCTTCCAGGAAATGTAGAAGCTAAAAACTAACAGGAAGGGCTGAGGTGTCTATGCACAGTTCGGCGTGTCCACAGTTTAGTTATCTAGTTACACGACAGATACATGATACTGTATAGACACAGGCCGAGAATACCTCAAGCTATTTTTTAATGGGCTTGCAACAGACGTTGTGCTGAACGCACAACTTGCATTTCATGTTCAGGGGACCAATAGACATCAGCATAAATGAGCTAATGGTTATAATAATGGGTGGCTAGAAGAGGGAACCACTGCTGCGGGTGGAGAGATGTGCTGAAGTCAGGAAGATTTGGGATTTTATTATCCAGTAGGTGTGTGCTGACGTTTCAGGGGAACCTCCTGAGATTGACACCATCAATCTGAGGTCTAAAAAAGAACAAAAGTTTAATCACCTCAAAGATATCCCCCTATTGTGGGAGTAGCCAAGATAGACAGTCTGAGACAAAAGACATGCAATTAGCAAAAAAAATCCGACAGAAGTTACGATTTGTTTTATGTGAGGAATTTTCTGTATATAATCTGGAACTGTCACACTGGGTAACTGTCATCTGTATTCTTCAATACCGCTATTCATGCTGCAAAACAATCTGCCTGTGAACTTTAAGCAGCGCGAACATGCCTTGACAAAGTAAAGTTCAGGCAAGAGCCGTGGGAGTTAAAGTTCTCTCGCTCTACTTTTTTTTGTGCCTGAAGTAAATCTAACAAATTTGCCCTTGTCAATTTATTTACTCAAGAAAGAAAACCAATTTGAAAGTGCTAAATAAAGATTGTAGACTGAGTCATTGTGGAAAGTGAATGTCTTCCTTCTGTCTCGTGGTTTTAACGTCACCTCTTTATAACTGTTATTTTTAGTTTCAAGCCTATACAAAGCTAGAATTCTGCTCAAAAAGTAGCAGGTACTTAAAGCTAATCCAACAACAATTTGCCTTTCAGACCCCGCGTATTGGTCAGCTTTCTTTCTGGAAGAAAGAAGAAAAAAGAAGTCCTGTGCTAAAGAGAAAAGCAATCCCAATGTCAAAGATTTTAACATGTATTTTACAAATGAAATGCATTAATGAATCTTTTTTTTTTCTTATGATCAGTTTTCAAAAGCTTTATTGGTGGATTTTCTCAAGTTAAAGCGTCAGACAGAAATTAAGTTTAATTGTGTAAGCAGGATCTGTGTTTCATTCTTATTATTGAATTACAGGTTTTTTAGCTCATTTCAATTTATTTTATTTAAATGGGCTATTATTTATTGTATTATATATGTGATGTAGTATTCATTTATATTGTATATTTTATGTTGTATAACTTTAGTTCCTATGTGAATATTGGTTTCTATTTGTTTTGTTGTGGTAGGAGGGCTTTGTATTGAACACCTGGCCGAGTTGATTATTATTATAGCAGAGAAGACAGCAGTAAATCAACAAAGACAAGTCAACTGTGCCCCGATCTACCACTCAAGACATTTGATGGACTCAAAAAGTGGCTTATGATTGCATATTAGTTTGAAAATCGACCGGATCCACCGTATTTTTACACGAGTGACTTCCGGTCTGCCCGATCCTAGTTACCGGTAGTAGTATTGACGCAGGAGGGTCGTGTCTTGCGTCAAATAATAAAAATCTGCCATTCTTTTCGCGTGCATCGTGTTGAGCCGCTTCTGGGACGCGGCGGCCGCACTGCGACTGGTGACCTAAAACCCTAAACCCTAACTAGCTTTAAAATAACTCATTATACATTGTATGTTTTCTTTAATATAGTTTGTGTTTTAAGAATAACAATGTATTGCATTTCAATAGGTGATTTATTAGGCTGTATTGTCACTAAATTTGTGCTTGAATTGGTTTAAAAAAAAAAAAAAAAAACAGGCAATAATATCGCAAAAATTTATGGGACATATCGCGCACTAAAATTTGGTATCGCGACAGGCCTAACCAGTGATAAGAAGCTAATTCAAACAACAAAATTCAAGCAACAAAAGTTGAGCGTGCCACCGCAGGGCCGGTTGTAGGCAGATATGTATGAGGGGCCAGTCAGAAATGTGTAGCGGGCATCATATGTACACATCATGCTCAAGCCCCCACCCCACCCCCCAGTGCTTATAATAACAGCGTTCTCTTCATTGAATTGGGCTATTAACTGTGTTCAACCATAATCTAGAGAAATGGATTGCACTTAGTCAAGTAACTGAACAATAAAATAAATAAAATATCCTTCATCCAGATTTTATCAACCAACAAAATAACATATATCTCAACTGAATGACCTAATTCTTAAATAAATTGTAACCTGAGGACTGAAAGGTAGTTATGAATAATAATGAAAAAAAAATGCTTCTCTAATTTATAAAACACAACAGATATAGAACAGAATATTTTATCTTTTCATTTTAATTTTTGTTAGCAACCAAACAATTCAAAAATCTCCCTTCACTCTACTCCACTCGACAACAACAATCTCCTAATTCACTTGCCTACTAATAGTGATTGGATGTTTACTGGGGGCTGTGCGTGCTTTACTGTGCGCCCGTTGGCCATCCTGTGAATACACACACAGCGTATGCAAAGAGAGATGAGAGAGAACTGATACTATATCGTCTTTGTGTCCCCTTTTTGGCTGATATTTTTCCATGACTGCAGATTAATCTTTTAACTTGTAATGTATTAATTTTGTAAGTATATTAACTCATTTGCTCCCAAAAACATATAAATATGTGCTATTTGTAATTGTTTCAGTGTCCCAAAAACGCATTTTACGTTTTTTTTTTTTTTTTTTTTTACAAGAGACATCTCTAGGTTCTGATGCAACTTTGCTCCGAAGCACAATGCTGAAAATCCACTATAAAGCAATAAAACTGGCCACTGGATTGAAGTAGCGCATTTGGTAAGACCCACAACCCAACGGAACGAACGGCCGGGCCGCTCGGCCGGGACGCCAGGCGACGAACGACCAAGTGCGACAACCAGGAGGACGTCCAGGATGCTAGACGGCGAACGACCGAGCAAAACAACTGGTAGGACGACTGAGATGCCAGGCGCTGGACAACCGAGCAGAACGACCGGGACCACCAGTGCAGCGGAAACGCGCACGGCCAAACCTGTTCCGCCCAGAAACATAAGTTCCCCAGGTGAACTCCGCCACGAGGCAGTGATAACCACAAAAGAAAGACTCAAAATGATCCATCTTGATGAGACACTACAGGCGGTGACGAAGGAAAAGCCCACCCCGTCCGCCGAAACAGCCGCGGCGGCCACAACAGCGCCATCTCCTAGCCCAACAGTCCAGCCATGTGCAAATAAATTGTTACTTTGCTATCAAAAGCTCTAAGAAAGATCTTGATGAGACAGACGGTAAGGGAAAAGTTTACCCCCTCTGCGGAGACAGCCGCGGCCACAACAGCGCCATCTCTCGGTTCAATAGTTTAGTTATGTGTAAATAAATTGTTACTCTGCTATCAAAAGCTCTATTTGTCTTGTTGTTTGTGTTATTTTGTGGAAGAAAAACATTATTCAGATGTTCGGGATGTCACAAAAGCAAAAAATAGCTGTGTTAAAGTCAAAGTTATGTTTGAAATTTATGCTTTTACAAAAAGCTCAATTTGTCTTTTTTCATCAGAAATTGGAAAATTGCTCAAACTAAGCTATTTTCTAATGCTGATTTCTAAAGAATGGAAAAAGATATGAACTAACTAGAGATGTCGATCGATCGGGTCCGATCACGTCATTTTCAAAGTATCGGAATTGGCAAAAAAATATCGGCCATGCCTTTTTTTAATATATATACTGTATATTTTTTAATTAAATCGTTTTCTAATTGTATTTAACATTACAGACATAATGTTACACTCATCCAGTCTTTAGGCTTAAGGTAGGGTTATCAAATTTATCCCGATAACGGCGGTAATTAATTTTTTAAAAAATGTATCACGTTAAAATATTTAATGCAATTAATGCATGCGCTGCACGACCCACTCACGCATTGTCGTGCTCAATCTGTAGTGGCTCCGTTTTACCTATGTAGAGAGGTAAAAGTCAGCGTAAAATGAGTAGAGTGAATTTTGGCAGCCTTTGGAGCCTTTTTTCAATTGGCTAAAGCCACTCCCTCTCCCTACGATTAGAAATATCATGGGAAGCAATGTAGGGAAGCAAGGTAGCAATTGATCTGTTTCTTAACACCTTACATTATTTCCCAATGCAGAGAAACTATATCAATTGGTAGCACTACGCACAGTCGTGGTTCCACTTCCCATCATGCATTTGGGCATGGCTACAGTATCTTTTACTGAAAGCTCAACAAATACACTAGAGGGCAGTATTTAATCAAAATATACAAAGTCACAAGTCTTTCTATCCGTGGATCCCTCTCAAAGAAATAATGTTGATAATGTAAATGCCATCTTGAGGATTTATTGTTATGATAAACAAATACAGTACTTATGTACTGTATGTTGAATGTATATATTTGTCCGAGTTTTATTCTTTTTTTTCTTAATGCATTGCCAAAATGTATATGATCCGGGAAAAAATATCGGGAATGATTGGAATTGAATCGGGAGCACAAAAAAAAACGCAATCGGATCGGGAAATATCGAGATCGGCAGATACTCAAACTAAAACGATCGGGATCCGATCAGGAGCAAAAAAACATGATCGGAACAACCCTAAACTTTTTTTCCTGCTGAAAGAAGAGAGTCTAATCTTTCCTTTGGTGGGTTCTATGTTTATATAGCAATAGAAAAGAACTTTCTGTAGGCCTTGCTAAATCAGTCAAAATCCAGTAAAACGGCCAGGAGCTAAGGGGGTAGCACCGGTGAAAATGGTTGGGAATGAATGAGTTAAAAATTTGCTTTCTCAACTTCTAAAATTTGAGGGAGCACTGCCACTTCTTGCCCCTGCGTTCAGCCGACGTCGGCAAGTTGCAGCACATATTTAGTCAATGACATGTCCACACAACAGTATGCAGTTGATCACTTAATTTTTTACATTTCGGGGAGCTTGCCTTGCAGTCTTCATGTCCTAAATACTATTTTACAGTTTTGCAATGTTTTCCTTTTTTGAGCCGAATCCACAATTTTACATAATCACTACTTAGGACATTTTCAAGTCAATTCAACCTTTCCTATTTATCAAGATTCTCCACACCCAGCTCCCAACTCGTCACATCGCAGCAATCTTCCCTTCTGCCGTGAAGCAGCAGTAAAAGTTCGTGGTGGCAGGAGAAAGCCACAATGGCAGCCAGATAACAATGCGGAGACTGCACACTAATTGGCTCGGGGCTTACTGGGAGAGTCGTATGTTCAGCCGCCTGGTATTTGGGGAGAGAAGATGGGAGGGAGGTGGATGGTTTGGAGTGTGGATGTGTTCTGGGGAGGGGGTGAATGTCAGTTTTGATTACGGATGTGTGAGATAAGTTTAGTGTGCGAGGTGGAAAGAATTGTGCGCGGCTTTTCTCGTGCACGACTGCCATACAAAATTCTAATCAGAGGCGATGGCATATGCATTTTTTTAAAGGTTAGAAACTAACTGGAGGTACAAGTCTTAAGCCACAGCAATAAAATCACTGCATTTACAAGTCAGTTATTGTCTAGGTGTGACACCCGCAGGAACCAGATAATTAAAGTCACCCATAGCATCTGCACTAACAATTTCTGAAACATTTACTGTTGATTTGTCATAAAATGAAGGTTATTTTCACCATTTAAAAGTGATGCATACGGCAATCAAGACGGAACCGAGAATATACTAATAGAGGTCTAAAGGAAAAAAAAAAAACATTGTAGAGCTGGTTAGCGCTGTGTTTATTACAAACATGTAAAAATTCAAAAGTCGATGCAACCAGGACTACAGAGTTTTGTATGTTGCCTCTATATGTAATTGGCCGGGAATCTGCAATATTGGAGGGGGAAAAAAGTGAATCATACTAGGATATTCTACAAAACAACTAATAAACAGATAAACAAGCTATTTTCATTCTTCTGCTGTGAGTTTATAACTAGTAGACGTCTCATCTGTTTGAAGTGGGCGGGTGTACTTCCGCCAGTTCTCTGACTGGTTGGCTTGGTGGCACATTTGTAATGTGTGTGCCAAACTGAGCGTGAAAAAACAAACCGGCGAGCGTCGGGTTCGAGAGATTGAGCGGGTAAAACTAACATGCAAACACAATTATGGAGCACATACTGTAGTAGATTATGCTCAAAATTATTTTCTGTGCTCAAAATGTATTGTTGCTTGCTCAAAATATTTAATCGCTCGCTCCATATATTTTTGTTTGCTACAAATCTATTTTTCGGTGTTTAAAATCTGTCAGTGCTCGCTCAGAATAGGGGCACAAATATAACCCCATACATGTCTCCATGCGATGCAGAATTTTGCAGCCGGGCCGAGATCGAAAAGTGGTATTTTGTATTTGGCAAAATGGATTTTGACACATCGGATTTTTTTTTTAATATGGCAAAATGGCTTTTTGTGTATGGCATTTTTTTTTCTGTTTTGGTACATGGTACGTTTTTTAGTTTATGGCAAAATGGCATTTTGTGTATGTTTTTTTTTTTTTTGGGTATATGGTAAATGGTATACGGCATTTCTTTGGTATGTCGCTTTTTTTGTGTATGGCATTTTTTTTCAGTATGTGACATTTTTTTAGTATATGGCAAAATGGCTTTTCGTGTATGGGCTTTTTTTTTTTCTTTTTTGGTACATGGTATTTTTTAAATGGCATTTTGTGTACGGCTTTTTTTTTTTTTTTTTGGTATGTGCCATTTTTTTGGTACAGTATATGGCAAAATGGTAGTTGGTATACGGCATTTTTTTGGTATGTCGCTTTTTTTGTATATGGCATTTTTTTCAGTATATGACATTTTTTTAGTATATGGCAAAATGGCTTTTCGTGTATGCATTTTTTTGGGGGTATGTGGCATTTTTTTGGTATATGGCAAAATGGCTTTTGGTATATGGCATTTTTCTGGTATGTCGCTTTTTGTTGTACATGGCATTTTTTCAGTATGGCATTTTTTTTAGTATATGGCAAAATGGCTTTTGGTATATGGCAAAATGGCTTTTCATGTATGAATTTTTTTTTGGGGTATATGGCATTATTTTTTATGTATGGCAAAGTAGCATTTGGTATATTGCAATATGGCTTTTCGTGTATGGCTTTTTTTTTTTTTTTTTTTGGTATGTGGCATTTTTTTGGTATATGGCAAAATGGCTTTTGGTATATGCCGTTTTTTGGTGGGGTATGTTGCTTTTTTTTGTATATGGCATTTTTTCTGTATGTGGCTTTTTTTTAGGTATATGGCGGGGGGGTTTTTTGCTATGTTGCTTTTTTTGTATATCGCTTTTTTTTGTATGTAGCATTTTTTTAGTATATGGCAAAATGGCTTTTGGTATATTGCAAAATGGCTTTTCGTGTAAGGCTTTTTTTTTTTGGTACATGGTTTTTTTTGTATATGGCAAAATGGCTTTTGGTATATGGCAAAATGGCTATTCGTGTATGGCATTTTTTTTATTTGGGGTATGTGGCATTTTTTTGGTATATGGCAAAATAGCTTTTGGTATATGCCGTTTTTTGGGGGGGTATATGGCATTATTTTGGTAGATGGCAAAATGGCTTTTTCTGTATGGCTTTTTTTTGGGGGGGGTATGTGGCATTTTTTTTTGGTATATGGAAAAATGGCTTTTAGTATATGGCTTTTTTTTTTTTTTTTTTTTTTTTTTTGTATATGGCATTTTTTTAGTATGTGGCATTTTTTTAGTATATGGCAAAATGGCTTTTGGTATATGGATTTTTTGGGGCATGGCTTTTTTTGCACGCCATGCATGTCCATGCCATTGACAGCTATGTGCGTCCAAAAGCCATTGTCATGCCTTGTGCTGAGTTTTGTTAAGATTTTGCCCGAGTGTATCTGGTCATTGTGATTACCCATTGATTTCACCTGTTGTTGCCTGCTCCTTGTGTCTTGATGAATCAGCGGCCTGATGTATCAACCACCTGTGTCTCATTGTCTCGTTACCCCCATGTCTGTATTTAAGTTTCCCATTTGCTGTCTGTTCTTGTTGGATCTCTCTCTTTCCATGTGTCGTTATTCTGTCAAAGCGCTCGTGTTGATATATATAGTTACAATTCCTGGTCTTTTGTTTGATCCCCACTGCTTTTGTTTGTACTTTCTGTTTGGTCAACTAACATTAAATGCGTTTTTGAGTTCACCACCGCCCTCCCTTGCCTCCTGTGTTTTCCCTGCAATTCGGTCCTCCTTGCACCCCTACGTTGTGACATATACCAAAAGCCATTTTGCCACGTATCAAAAAAATGCCATTTACCAGAAGCTATTTTGCCACATACCAAAAAAACGACATATGCCAAAAGCCAATTACCACTTTTCGTTCTCGCCATCTCTTGAATTTTGACTGGCTGGACTCACAAGAGAAAGATGTGATTAAGATGTCATTAGCGAAATGGACTTCCGACACAAGTTGGAAGCGGCTGCAAGTCATGAAAGAACTTGAAAATGACGTCCGTATTTACAGAACTTATTCGCGTGCTTGTCTGTCTGTTTACCTGTTTATGCGAATGCATTTAATAAGTAAGGCGGTGTAAACTTTTAGTGGTTGTATGATGAGCTCCTTCCTTTTTTGAAAGCCTCTCAAGGTTTTAGGTTTAAAGGGTTAATGCTTTCGAGTAATTTTCCAATTATGTTTTAAGGGTTAATGCTTTCGAGTAATTTTCCCATTATTTTTTTTTTTTTCTTTTCAAAAGAGCCGTTCTGAGAAATTTTCATAACCTTATGGTTAAAATCAATTAATGCCCTACACATTTCAGTACAAAACAGCAGTCTATGATGCATTTAGAAACAAAGCTTTGAATTCACTTTACAGGATTAATAGGTCCTTCAGTTGCTCTACTATATATTAAATCTGAAATGGGCAATTATGTTTTTGGGGAAAAAAAACCTTTCAGAGTCTACCAAACAGTTTTATTACCAAATAATGGAAACCACAATGTGAAGGAAAGGCTGCTTGTTTTTCTCCTACTTTTAAAAAGTCTTAGTGAGTCCTTTTAGGAGGTTTGAGTCAATCAGTAACCTGTCAGATCGAAAGCATTTTCACCCCGTGGTTGTTCCAGCTCAACTCAATCCCCCTTTTTTTCCTTGTGTTTTCAGCCTTCCTCTCAAACTTGTTTTATTACCTTGACTCTATTGAGCGAGCCCACCTGCCAATGAAACATCGCTCCCCGCCCGCTCGAGACCCCCACCCAACCTTACGCTGCTCAGCCGCCATATAAAAGAAGGGTCGTGGTGTCAGACATACTCAGCAAATTGGGTTGTGGGGAAAAAAGGCACTTTACAGTGGATGAAGGTAATCCTGTAAAACTAAAGCTATCTGTCAGTTGGTTCTTGCTGCTATTTTTTTGGCCTTTTGGATGGACAATGCTTACTGTAAATTACAGCTATAAAGTGGTATGAAGCACACAAAATGAATTTTGGTGAACAAGCACTGAACCTTCACAACGCTGCAGTGACACTCGCAACAAATCTGCAGCTTTATCGGCTTTTTGAAACCATCTGGTGCACTCCAGTTATCCAGCTTTGGTCAGCACAGTTGTACTAAATAGGGGCGGGAAACTCTGGGTACTAGGGTTGTTCCGATCATGTTTTTTTGCTCCCGATCCGATCCCGGTCGTTTTAGTTTGAGTATCTGCCGATCCCGATATTTCCCGATCCGATTGCTTTTTTTTGCTCCCTATTCAATTCCAATCATTCCCGATAATTTTTCCCGATCATATACATTTTGGCAATGCATTAAGAAAAAAATGAATAAAACTCGAATATATACATTCAACATACAGTATATAAGTACTGTATTTGTTTATTATGACAATAAATCCTCAAGATGGCATTTACATTATTAACATTCTTTCTGTGAGAGGGATCCACGGATAGAAAGACTTGTGACTTTGTATATTGTGACTAAATATTGCCATCTAGTGTATTTGTTGAGCTTTCAGTAAATGATACTGTAGCCATGCCCAAATGCATGATGGGAAGTGGAACCATGACTGTGCGTAGTGCTACCAATTGATATATCTTCTCTGCGTTGGGAAATAATATAAGGTGTTAAGAAAAAAGATCAATTGCTACCTTTCTGCCCCACATTTTTAAACGTAGGGAGAGGGATTATAAGGCTTTAGCCAATTAAAAAAAATGCTCCAAAGGCTGCCAAAATTCACTCTACTCATTTTACGCTGCCTTTTAGCTCTACTGTACTGTCTCAGAAAATTAGAATACACAATATTCTAATTTTTTGAGACAGTCCTGTGTATATATACACAGTTGAAGTTTAATATAATTTAAGTTATGTTCTAATATTGAAATAATTTTGCTAATTAAATCTAACATTTATTCTGGAAGCTTTCAAACTGTTTCTTAAGTAGTTTTTGAAAACAAAGGTTTGAATTGATCGGTGTATCACCTGAACCAATACATATGAAAGTATAAGTCAATACAGATGTATTTTGCATTAATCATTTAACCTATCAATTAATTAGGTTCATACTCATGAGAAATGTAGACCTGAACCCCATTCACCCCATTTGTTTGGTCTTATTAAAGTCTCGTCTCCAGCAAAAAGTTTACATGCAGGTTATGCTGTTATATCGTCCCTACCAAACCTACATTCTTGGATGACATACCTACTTTGTATGCGCCTACCGACCGACCTAACAAACTACATACAGTTGTGTTCAAAATCATTCAACCTCCACTTCAAAAGTGAACTATACAAAACCATAGTGAAAATATTTAGTTAAATAACAATTTTTCTCATGACGATGACGAGACGATAACGAGCTAAAAACGTGTCATAGACTTCATAATGATATTGACGGGTCACACCCGTCATACACTGCATCACACCTTCAAGTAGGGGACCTGCCCTTGATGTTAACTTTATCATAAAAAGCACCGAGGCACTTTCAATCAGTGACGATGTTTCGTGTGTGAATTGTCTGTTAGTGAAAATTAAAGATCAAAACAACTCTTTTGACACCAAACCTGTGCTTTATTCTTCATATACTTGAAGTGTGACACGTAAATAAGTCACAGACTCACAGCAAACATACTGTATGTACACAATAAATATTGAAGTGCACCAACCAAAAATACGACATAAAGTGATAAAAAGCTGGCAATTTTTGGCCGACTTGGTCACCGCTTCGTGTCGGTGGTTCTTCCATTTTTTTTTTATTCAATCGCTGACCTTGCCATTTGGCAAACTTTAAGACTAATTTCCTGAGACAGTCAGGAAATTAGAATATTGTGTATTCTAATTTCCTGAGACAGTCCTGTATATATACACAGGACTGTCTCAAAAAATTAGAATATTGTGTATTCTAATTTTCTGAGACAGTCCAGTATATATAGATAAAACCGCGCCATTACAGATTGAACCCGACAATGCTTGAGTGGGTCGTCCAGCGCATGCGTTAATTGCGTTAAATATTTTAACGTGATAAATTTGTAAAAAAAAAAATTAATTACCGCCATTCGGGATAAATTAGATAACCTTACTTTAAGCCTAAACTAAAGACTCTGGATGAGTGTAACATATTATGTCTGTAATGTTAAATACAATTAGAAAACGATTTAAATAAAAAATATATATATTTTAAAAACAGGCATTTTTTTTTTTTGCCGATTCCGATACTTTGAAAATGACGTGATCGATTGGGATGCCGATCGATCGGGACATCTCTAATTACATGTATACCAGAAAGTGAGGTGTGTTTTATCATTTTTACCTTTTAACATCAGCAGGAGTAAACTTCTAAAAATTTGCAGTCAACTATCATGAAAACTGTCCATCATTTTTTGGACACACCATTTTTGTATATTATATAACCTTTTTTTTTTTTTTTTTTTCTCTTAGTCCTAATAAAGTCATCCATCAATGCAAAGCAAAACGCTATAACCTCCAGAGAGGTTTGCTCTGGAGACGCCCGACGCCCTACAGCTCAGGTAATCATCAGTTGTCAGTCATCCCTCACTTAGCCTGTCAGTACGTGATTGAGATGATTGATGACCGTCTTGATACCAAGGAGGGGGGAAAAGTAGCCACGCAATCCACGGTGGAACCATCATCCAAATGCGCAATGATAACGTTTAGGTTGTTGTGACACAGGAACTCATCTGGTTGAGCAATCTGAGCAATTGAATTACCGTGTTTTCTCGACCATAAGGCACGGCTTAAAGTAAAAAAAATCTTCAAAATGGATGGTGCGTCAAATAATGTGGTGCGCTTATTTTGTGGACTGAGTAAAAATGTGTCTGTCTGACTGAGCAAATTTTGAAAAGGCGGACATAAGTGAGCCGCAGGAGAACCTTAAAGGGAGAAGGTTGCGTATGATAGGGGGCGTGCCCCATACGCGGAGATTAACCCTTTAACACCTAAGCCTGTTTTGGCCGAATTTGCATGCGTTTGTTGCCTTTATATTTCAAAGAAAAAATTGTTCACAATGGCCAAGTTGGGTCCCTTTTTAAGGACACCTTGAACTTCATGTCCAAACTGTTGTTTTCTTCACTGACCAATTATAATCCACATTTTGGACCCAAAAAGACAAAAAAAATCCCAAAATATTTTTTCAAAATTTGTAATGTTGATGTAAAATAAGATAAGATTGAATAGATAATAAATAAAATAAGATTGAATAGTTTTAAGTTTGACAATTCAACACAAACAGCAAGTATGGTCATAGGCGTTTTTGGCCTTTACATATACAGTACTATGGTCAAAACGGGTTATATACAGTGCAAAATAGTGAGAAAAAAATATATATATATCATCTAACACAAAAAGGGTTTGTAGGATATCTCTTTGTGAAGTTAGGTATTATACCCATCACCTTATCTAAAATATATACGTACATGCAATCAAGCTTCTCGAACACTCATCTTTATAAAAATTGAAAAGATTATAGTGAAGAAAAAAAAAAAAAATATATATATATATATATATATATATATATATATATATATACACAACATTGGAAAAAAAGCATTTTCAAAAATATTGACAAGTAGTTCAGTTCAATTCAAATTTTTCGGGCATACGACCCAATAAAGTTTTTTTTTTTTTTTTTTTGCGAATTCAATAAAGCTTCTGCATGAACAGGTCACGGAGTTGCGTCACACACAACGTCACACAGCCTACTCTTTCGCCGTTTGCGCGTTACTGTCAGCCTGTCACTTCTACTCGCCAAGACGCCGACTTATCCCAGGAAAACAACGACAAATACGGCTCATCTTCTTCCTTGAGTTAATGAAATAATGCATTAGCTTGCGCTAAATTTAGTTTTAGATTCATTCTGCACGTTTCAGTCGCTCGCTCAAACTAACTGGCCGTTGCTTGCTTCGCATGCCTCCTTTTCCTTAGTTGGCGCCTCGCTCGGAAATTTATTAAAAATGTCCACATTCGGTTCGTCCTACTTGACATCACAACGGCTCTTGGGATATGTAGTATTTTGTGCTGCTTTCGGTTTTGAAAAAGGACAAGAAATGATGGAAATATGGAGATAGATACATGGTCCATGCAGTGTTTTAATGCATATTTGTGCAATAAAACTATAAAACTCAAATGACATTATCTCCCGTTTTTCTTGGTCGATTGACTTCAAATAAAAACTGATGTGGACATCAACTTCCGTACTTTCAAATGAGACCAACCAGCGGCACGTGGGTGACGTAATTGCAGCGTGACGAAGTTTCAAAGACGACATGCGTAAACGCATCGCTGCCGACACGTTCGGTGTTAAAGGGTTAAGGGGGGGCCTGCTCAAGGATGGCCGAAAATGTCATTGCATGTAACTGGCTTTCCAGTACATGAATTTAAAATTAAGACTTTGCTGGTAAAATGTTGTCTATAAAAGTTGTAAAGCAATAAAACAAGCAACAAAAATGAATGAATTGAACAAAAAAAAAATTATACACTGACACTGAATGGTATGTGTTCGTGTCTTATGTACTGCTCTCAGTTGTTCTTTGTGACACATTAAGGAGCACACAGTCTTTGTGATGCAAGCTTTGTGACGCATGAATGTGATGCAATATGCTGGCACATGACAGTTCTAAGTAGCCTGATTTAGAATTTCCCCTAAAAGAAATTATGGGAAACAAAAACCTCATTTTCAATGTATGATTATAAATATTCCTGGCAGGAATATTCGATCAAAAGGGATGTCGTCTCCTGTTTTGCCACTATTTTAAAACTCACCCCCGGGAGGATTCGTTTGGCAAGGGTGTGAGTGACTGGGAAAAATTGCATTAAATAGGATATCTCTGCGGAACGCGAAAATCGGCGTTTGCTTCTCCACAGAAAAAGGCGCGCGCACACAAGCATGCACACACACATAGCTGGGATGCCTATATTTACGAGCATGGGCTAAGCTACTAACCGAGCATATATCTTGTAAATTAATTTTATTGCTGACGCCGTGTTTTGGGGTCATCAACATGTTTTGTCCCCTCTGCCCCAAACGTCAAACTCTGCCTATGCCGTGCCGATAGGCGGACCTACTATTCAGGCGAAGTAGGCGATCGCCTTAGGCCCCCAACCAATAGGGGGCCCCCAACCGGCTGCCCTTGCCCCAACGAGCAAGGGCTTGGGCCACCGGAGCCAGCAGCACCCCCAACTATTCGTCATGTATAATTATGTCAGATTACCAAACAAAAAAATAACAAAACAAAAAAGAAAGCCATTTGAATGCTGCATTTAAATTATCTCTCCCCCACACACACGCACTGCAATGGACTGTTCCACGATGACGGACTGATTATCAGTCGCTTAGCTTCATTTAACGCTGTTTATCTTCGCCTAGCTTCGTTTAGCATGGCTAAGCTCCACTTAGCTGTTCGTTAACTTCACTTAGCTCTCCCGCATTTTTCACGCTACTAAGCTCGTTTTTTTTACAGCTCACTTGCTACTTTGCACGTCAGCTATCGTTTATTTCGAACACATGTGCGAACGTGGTCTCCATGAGAGCCAAAGTGCAGTGAGGGAGGAGTTGAGAACAGGCCGCTAATGCCTCTTTTAACTTTCTTCTTCTTCTTCACACCGAACATAAAATACATGACAGCACAACCTGTGGCGAAACAATGCAGTACAGTTCCAATCAGTCATACAATAACACTCAACAGCTGGTTAACACCATCAACAGCTTAGAAAAAAAATTAAATCTATTAGTGACACCTCAAGCAATGACGAAGAATGTTTTTTTACGGAGTGTACGTAAAGCTTTCGGTTAGCGGTTTTAACGAACGTACCTCAGGTGAACATTTCAAAATAAAAGTACGTCATGTTCGTCATATAAATAGTGATCTCTGGAGTTAATCCCACATACTTCAGCATTAATATTATAATACTACAGAATACAGGTTCTACACTAAGAATAGCTTTCAAATGACACTCTTTATGACAAAAATTATTGGCAATTAATAAGTATTACAATTATTATACTACTATTATATATAGTAGTAAACTATAATAATAATGCTAGAATTTTTTGTTTTTGTTTTGAATAATTGTTTTGAATAATGTTGGAAAGGCAAAGTGAGTGTTCTGAATCTGTTTACTTTGCATTCTTTTGCACTAGTAAATGCTATCGGCATTTAACCGCATTGTTTATTTGTGATTAATTATTGTTATTTACATGATTATTTGTACTTTAATAAAGAATTTAAGTGTTCCAAAATGGTTTTGTGAATTAATAAGCGCCAACAAAAATTCCATTGCTAAATTACTAAAAAAAAAAAAAAAAAAAAAAAAAAGAAAATTATTAGATTAGTCAACTAATCTTAAAACTAGTCAGCTGACTAATCAGGAGAAAATTTGTAGTTCAGGACAGCCCTATAGTGTACCGGAACATATTTCCTCCACACCTTTCTAACGTTTTTAACCCCTGACCCATGAAGAGGGCCCCTGGATATGTTCGCCTTAGGCCCCAAAATTGCCAAGTCCGCCACTGGCCGTGCCCCCAGTAGCTGTAAAGTTCGAATGTGTGCGATTGGTCAAAAACATTGGTTTGGCGAAAGACCCTCGAAAATGGCATCTATTTGCGAAGAGACACGCTTACGAAGCGAATCCGAGTTCAAAATCTTCCTAAAACAAAAAAAAATTGGCACCAATGGAGATTTTTAAGAGGAAGACGTTGCCTAAAGAAAAGTTAAGCTGCCATGTTTAATGGAGCCCCAGCCAAGCTATTCAATCCGGTTACAGAAGATGAGGACTTTGATAGATATGTGGATTGATTAAAGATTGATGTCAGTAATTGAAATCAGCTGTGCTCCCGCTGCATTAAAAAAAAAAAAAAAAACACTAGCACGCATGCTAGCACACATGCTAGCGGGCATGGTAACGCACGATTGTCGGAGTGAAGTTCTCCCTTTGAAATCTCTGTAGCCACTAGGCTTGCCACCCGTCCCTTGAAATACGGAATCGTTCCGTAATTGGGAATTAAAAGTTGCGTTCCGTATTGAACCAATACGGAACGCAGTTAATTCCGTATTTCACAATTGTCCCATGGGGCGACCCGCGGCGTCGGGGAGGGGTTGGGCGGCGGTGCACCCAGCCTATGCACGTCTGTCACACACAAACACATACCTGCGCTCATGAGTGAACACTGAGCCAACAATAATGAACAAAAACGGCAGGAGATATTAAAGACAGCAAAATAGTTATCTGCCTGCCCGCTGCTGTCTGCCCTGCACTGCGCTCCACTTCCGGGTTCGTTGCCTAGTTACCTCGCTCGCTCTGCTCAATGCACTGCGTTTTCAAAACAAAGATGAGTCGGGACACCCCACCTCATCCTCAAAAGAGGAAACGTCCCCCAAAAATGGAGTGGCTCGACAGAGTCACTGATGATGATTATAAAGCGAACTGCAAGGCAGTTTTTGCAGTGTCTCACAGAGGTGTAAAACAGCATGCTGCAGGGGACCTCCACAAACGGAGTATAAGATCCCAGAAGAGCCTTCGTCACAATTCTTTGTAACTGAAACATCCCCTGAGCTTGATTTAGTATGTTATCATGCTCTGTATATGGATAACATATAGGCTATATTTATATTTACCTTCATACATTTTGTATTGATAGGAGCATAGCTAGGCTATTTCAGTTGCTACTATGGTTGACTTTTTTTTCAGGAATGTTGATTTTTTTTCTTAAAACATTCATTTATTATCAATCAATATGGAATGGATTTATGTACCCATAAAGAACATCTTATTTTGTTATGCTAACTAATGCTCGTCATTTGGAATTATTCCTAATAGATTAACAGCAAATTAGCACTGAATAAATAGTCCTACTGCGAATATATACTATCTATTAATTGATTATTTGTGATACCAAAATTAAAGCAATAATTTGACATCATCGCACGCCTACCTTCTAAATTACTGCAGCTGAGGTGACACAGGTATACCACACAGTAAAACGTGGCCAGAGCTACAATACTGTAGTGTTGACCGTGGACACAGGCTCAATCATCAGATTTTTATGTGATTCCAAAATGGTGAAGAAAATGACTTTGGGGAGAACAAAGCAAGAGACAAGTCCTGGGTTCAAAGGCAGTGGGTGATGTGCTCAAGATCTTAACGTCACCCATCCCATTCTCCATACAGACCGGTGCCTCGAATAAATTGAGCAGGAAGATGTTTCCCCTTGCTGTCCAGTACTTCAGTCCAGAGTCTGGGGTCACCAACAAAATGCTGGACTTCATAGAGAATGCAGACGAGTCAGCTGCTGGAATTGTAGCGATCCTGCAACATTCCTTTCAGAAATTTGGCTTGTCAATGGATCACGAGACCGGATTTGGTGCCAACAACACAAATGTTGATTATGAAATCCATAACTTCGTTTTCACTAACCTGCAGAAAAAAACAAAACAGTCTGCTGCAAGGAAACTGCCATGCCCACATAGTGCACAATACAGTTTTCGCATCTAAAAATACATACATTTCTATGCATTTTAGGAGTTTCGGGGATACCCCTTTTTTTCGCCCGTAAGGCTTTGGGCGCGACGGGGGTGTCCCTTATTTCTATTTCTGAAAGGTGGCAACCCTAGTAGTCACGCTTCTCTGCGGGACGTGTGGAATTCTGTAAAATAGTAGTCCAGGGTACCGTTTTCAGTCAATAGCACGGCAAAAGCAATTTCCCCCCATTTTTTACCATAGCTTTTAATTACGAACATAACAATTCGCTGGATTGCATTGTGTTTACCCTGTAGCTCCTCGCTAGCTACACCCCAAGGCACCAAGCATGATTGGTAATGGATAGGGTGACCAAACGTCCTCTTTTGCACGGACATGTCCACCTTTCATGTCATGTCCTCGTCATCTGGCCGGGTTTTATAAATTCATGAAAATGTCCGGATTTAATGATTTTTTACGGGACCAATTTGAAGAGAATCCCTCCGGCCGCTGGGGGGGGCAGCGCTTGCCTGCGTTGTCGTGGCTCCTACTAGTAGGAGCGGGAGAAGGAGTACAGTTTGCCCCTTGTATTATGGGGTATTACTGCCATCTACTGGGTTGACGGTTTGGCATGAGAACAGGCCGTTACAGACTACAATAAGGAGTAGTTTTAAGAGACGTTTATAGTGCTCCGTACACCTTTCTGTAAGTTTATCTTCTGTTAATGTCGCTCATGTGTCTTAGCTTATATATTATACAAAATATAGGTACAAAGAGATGCAGTATGTTGTATTAATTGTTCTGCGTTCGTGTATTTGGTTGAATGTTAGTATTGTGTTCTAAGTGGGAGCGCCTGCACAGTTGTTAAGTTTTTTACAATAAATACGTATATGATGGCAACTGTTGACTTCTGTCAGAGTTTTGTACTGGCGTGTTCTGTAAAATCCCGTTTGGTGTCGCATCGTAGTGCTACAGATGATTGTAAACATGTATAGCAAAGTTTGATTTTGCGTCGTCTCCTGGTACTCGCTAACAGGGTAGCTATCAGTGGGGTAACTAAGCCGCACTAGGCATTATGGGAAACGTAGTTTTGAACTGCTGCGTTTGGAAACATGCCGGTTGAATAGTTTGTCAGTTTATTTTAGTTATTGTTTGCGTGCAATCTAGAACATTGAATGAGAATAAAAATTGAGTGGGAATAACAATTTCAAACAATTGTCATGATAATAATTTATAAAAATGTTTATGTGGCACAAGCCTACTGTGTGTCTGTATTGACTGTACTATATTTCCACGGGTCTGCATGATATTTTTTTGGGCATTATTTAATTTTTTTTGTTTGTTTGTTTGTTTGTTTGATTATTTTTCAGTAAAAATAAAGCCTGTTGAGTAAAAAAAACTTACTTCCATATCATATATAATATATACTATATGGCATTTTATTTATTTATTTTATTTTATTATTATTTTTTTTTTAAATAAAACTGAATTTTTCTCTCCAGACGAAGGAGGCAGACTTTAAATATATTAAAGTGATATAGGCATCTCTGAGTGAACTTCGAGTAAAATTCAAGTATCTCGAGGCCAGGCAATGTCTTTTTTGGAAATCAAAATATGGTCACCCGAGTAATGGAGAACTAGTGAATTTACCCAAAGACATTTCAAATGTAGTGAAAATGTGCTCTCACCAAAATGAGTCTTTATTTAGCAACAGAAAAAAATCCATTGAGGTATACAGTCCTTAGTTAAGTAGCATCTTTGCATCGGAACGCAGCTACATAAGCATTACGCTAATGTGCTTTTCCGTGTCTTAAGTTGCTTTCATTTTCTTTTTATTCCAATACCAGCCTTTGCAAATTCATATTTGCCCTTTGTTTTCTTCTTCCTCATCTTTTCCATTAAGCTCGTTCAAGGAAAAACACTTGAACGGCAAAGGAAATGAACAAAAGCAACATTATACACCTTACTGAGTTAGCGGAAATGAATGCACAAGCCTGGACACGATGTACATTCCTTTTTGTTTTCCCAAGTTGTTCCGGTCTTGTTCATGCATTTCTCGCCACAGAGTTATGCTCAGTGACGGGGGAAGGTCAGTACTGAGCAGAGAGGTTGTGAAGTTTTTTCAAAGGCAGCAGGTGTAAAAGTCAGTCTTTAGCCGTAATGACATTAGGAGTGGGAACCTCTTGGTACCTCACAATACGATACGATTTGCGATACAAAGCTCACGATAACGATGATCTGACGATACGGCGATACAACGATTATCGATACAATGGTCAGGAAATCATTCTAGGATATTCTTCAACTAATAAACAGAAAAACAAGCTTTTGCTGTGAATTGGAATGAGTTTATCACTAGCAGATGTCCAATCCGTTTGAACTGGGAGGGTGGCAGCGAATGAACGAATCCATCCCTCCCACTTCAAACAGATTGAAAGTCAATGGACGTTAGTGGTAGCCAATGCCAGGCAATGAGGTAATTTTGGGCCATTTAAGGTCATTTGCCTGTTGATTTTCAGTTACTTCCTGTTGATTTTGGGGTATTTTATGGGTCTTTCTGTTTATTTTTTAGTTACAGAACAGGAAATTACCTGGGAATCATCCAAATGAATAGGCAGTTACTCAAACTCAACAGAAAATGATCGGAAAATGCCCTAAAATGAACAGCAAGTGAACTGCAAATGCCTTGAAAATCGGACAGAATGACTGTGAAATAAGGCTGCAGCTATCGATTATTTTAGTAGTCAATTAATCGATGAACTATTTAGTTCGAATAATCGAGTAATCGAATAAGGACCATAAAAAAATAAAATGCTTGTGCTGAGCCTCAAATGGTATATATAAAAAAAATAAAAACTAAAAAAAAAACTATGTTCGACAAAAAAACAGTTGGCTAACTTACATAGCAAAAGTTAGCTTAAATGCTATAAAATCCTTTTTTTTTTTTTTTTTTTTACAATGCTCTTAACAAAATGGTTCAGACACATATTCCCACAGAAAATCACTGGCGCCTCCAGAAATTTTTCATAGGAGTGGCCAGATGGGGCCACTTAAAATCTTGGGGTGGCCAAAACTAAAAGCTATAATTTTAGGTTTTCATTATATTATTGCAGTAAAAAGGTCAGGGGAAAACTATCAGAAAGACTTAAGGACACGGCTACTGATATACTTTGGTGTTTTGTGTAATATTCAGTGTTACTAATGATTTCATGTGCATAGTCCATAACTGTCTAGTCAACATTTTGAGTTCCACAACAATTCTGTTTTATTGTGTTATGTATATATTAGGCATAAGGTGTACATTTAACTAGGGCTGTCAAATGATTAAAATTTTTAATCGAGTTAATCACAGCTTAAAAATGAATTAATCGTAATTAATCGCAATTCAAACCATCTCTAAAATATGCCATGTTTTTCTGTAAATTATTGTTGGAATGGAAAGATAAGACAAGACGGATATATACATTCAACATACTGTACATAAGTACTGTGTTTGTTATAACAATAAATCCACAAGATGGCATTAACACTATTTACATTCCTTCTGTGAAAGTGATCCACGGATAGAAAGACATGTAATTCCTAAAGGATAAGTGTGAGTTTGTATATTGTGACTAAATATTGCCATCTAGTGTATTTGTTGAGCTTCCAGTAAATGATACTGTAGCGACTTAACTGTTCTGCCCAAATGCATGATGGGAAGTGGTGCAACCATGACTGTGTGTGTGGTGGCTGCAAATGCTATATCTTCTCTGCGTTGGGTACACTACAGGGTGTTTAGAAAAAGATCAACTCCTGTCATTCTTCCCTACGTCGCTTCCCACAATATTTATAGTTGCTGTGGGAGAGATGACAAAGCTTTTGCCAATTAAAAGCACGGCCCCAATGAATGCTTGTATCTACTCCACTCACTTGACACTGACTCTTATCTCTGTATATAAGTAAAACGGCGCCATTGTAGGCTGTTTGCGGCAATGCACGAGTGAGTCGTACCGCGACTGCATGATTAATTTAAAAAAATAATTACCACCCGTTAACGCGATAAATTTGACAGCCCTACATTTAACAAAACAAAATAAATGCATTCATTTGGGATGAAATGTATAACTGATGCTACAACAATCTAACGATATACTGGCAAGCGGGGTGGCCAGTGGGGTGGCCACCCAATTTATAGGGGTGGCCTATATTTATATGGGTGGCCCTATATTTATATTTATAGGGGTGGCGCCACTGCAGAAAATGGCTAAATATACCAATAAATTAAATTACGAATGCATAAAAAAAAGTTAGCTCAAACAAAAACTTATGTTGGTCTTAACAGGGAGTAGATGGATTCAGGCATGTGAAATGAGGTAGACTTGAGAGCCTTGTATCCACCCAAATAAATAAAACTAAATGCAAACTCTTTCAAAACAAACCATTACAACGCCAATTTAATTAAACGAATACTGGAAGCAGCCAAATTTAATTAGAATCTTTTTTTCTAATCGAATACTCGAGTAGTTAATCGATTAATCGTTGCAGCTCTACTGTGAATGCTCTGGTTTCGAATGAACAAACGTTCCCAGTCTAAATGGATTGGGCGTCGAGCACCGTCAATGCAGCCTTAGAGTTAACTGAGACACTATTATGTTGGAAGATTTTGGTAGCAACCTGTTGGTTCATTTTAATTTAATTTTAGACATTGACACATTTTCAAAATGATATTTTGATTCTTGGCAGGAGCACATCGATAACCTTTAGGGATACAAAGTATCACGATATGTCACCATTTCGATATTTTTTTCACACCCCTAAATGACAAACAAACAAGCTGAAGGTGAAGACAATATTTTAATACCTTTGTGAAAACAAGCTCCAGTGTCGAAAAGCAGTAAATCAGAAGCCAACTATGATCGCAATAATTTACCTGTATTAGCAGGTTAGCTTATTGGTACAACCTGCATTGGATTCACTGTGGTGCAACTCATCAACACCCATTGAGTGGGTGTGTTGGAGCAGGGCGACACACAGCACCGTGGGGTCCCCGGCACCACGCTTGAGAGACAAGTCGTTACCCAAATGCATCCCAATAAATGCTGAGAGCCGGCCCGGGCACGCTTCTTCATCGACCCGTGTGAAAATGCCTTAAAGTGCATCGAGTGAGAATCCCACTGGGACGGCTGAGTCAATATCAGCCAACGGCAGCAGTGATTGATTGATCTTACGCAAGCGCGATCGCCTTGCTCCACCTTTCCTTGCCCTGACGTTCTTCGGGTGCGTGCGTTAGTGTGAATGTTCCCAAATTGGATCGAGATTCAGTCACAATAGATTAGCCTGGGTGCTGTGTTTTTTTCTCACCCAGATCCGATCCACACTAAACCAGTAAATTGATCGTGTTCAAGACACCCGGTTTGACACTGATTGCCCAAATAAGAAGTGATGAAAGCGACAAGGGCACAAGGAGTAGTGCCCCACCAGATCCAGGAAGATTTTGAAACCTGATTTACCAGAGGAGCCATTTTTATAAGCACATTATACAGTACAGTAGGGTAAATAAGTATTTAGTCAACCACTAATTGTGCATATTCTCCCACTTCAAAATATTAGAGAGGCCTTTAATTGTCAACATGGGTAAACCTCAACCATGAGAGACAGAATGTGGGGAAAAAAACACAGAAAATCACATTGTTTGATTTTTAAAGAATGTATTTGCAAATCATGGTGGAAAATAAGTATTTGGTCAATACCAAAAGTTTATCTCAATACTTTGTTATGTACCCTTTGTTGGCAATAGACCCTACTCACCAACGTCACAGAATGACGTGTCGCTGTATCCGGCCGCCATATTGCCTGTCTTTGTTTATCCGTATTCTCAATGGTTTCAATTTGTCGTGCAATTTATAGTGCAATTCATGGAAGCCCCGGTACTTTCAGATGCTGTAAACTCATTGGATGCGTTGCATAAAAGGCGTTATGTGGAAAAGCTTCAGTCTATCCATTCGCCAGATCCATATTTGATGCCTAAATCGATATTTTTCGACCCGCTGTCTTCACCCTCTCTGCCTGACATCTGCTACCCTGATATCTACAACTATCTTGACCATACAAAATCAGCCTATTCTCACGAAAGTTTGAAAAACTTTAAGAGCAGCACTCTAAGCAACATTACCCCGTGTGACCCTTTACTTCCAATTTTCTAAAATGGCGACAATCAATTAAAAAAAAAAAGTTGACTGCAATGGCCGACGCTTCAAGGATAGGTGGATATTGGACTATTTCTTCAATAAAACACGCAACAACTGGGTCTGCCTCATTTGCAAAGAGACAGTCGCTGTTTTCAAAGAGTTCGATGTGACGCGATATTAACAAACAAGACAAGCTAACATGTACAACATTACAGGGAAGATATACGCAGCAACTTGAAGCTAGTTTAATTTCACAGCAGCAGTATTTCGCAAGAGCCCGAGTGTCGAAAGAGAACGCCACAAAGGTGAGATTGTTGAAATTATGAATTAAAAAAAAGAAAAAAGTAAATGTGACACACAGAATGGCTTGCTAAAATTTGTTTAAATATATTGTTCTATGTAAATCAGCCAAGGTAGCCCCCCGCATTTTTACCACACCAAATCTGGCCCCCTTTGCAAAAGGTTTGGACACACCTGTTTAACTGATGATCCGTAGAAGAGGCCAGCTTCTTTCACTTGGTACCAGCTAAATATTATTCAAAATGTAATGATGGTGGAAGAAATAAGCATCTTGAATTTGAAACTGTATGTTGTCGGCGATTAGCCTCGCAATGATCTTAATTGTGGTTGTCAGCGCAAAACCCTCTAAATATATATTAAATGCATCTTACCAGATATAAAATGACTACTACATAATCTGTGGTAATCGTTTGGAGCCCAGTTTTCTCGTTGAATTGCAGCAGTCCATCTCGCTCTCCTCTCCAGGTCTCTCGGAATACGGTAGAACTTCAAGTCTCTCCGTCTATCTTTTCTGTTATTGCAACCAACCGCCACACACGCCTTCACCATTCTGATTATTAATGTTAACGAGCAGAAAAACACGCCATAATAGGAGGAATTTACGTAGCGGTAATGCGTCAACACGACGAGTAGACGGACAATATGGCGCGGAGGCATGGTTGTGACGTCATGTGAGTGGGGTCTATAACGGAGCCCAAACGTTTTCTGTAACTCTTCACAAGCTTTTCACACACTGTTGCTGGTATTTTGCCCCATTCCTCCATGCAGATCTCCTCTAGAGCAGTGATGTTTTGGGGCTGTCGTTGGGTCATTGGTAATTATACATGACGAATAGTTGGGGGTGCTGCTGGCTCCGGTGGCCCAAGCCATTGCTCGTTGCGGCAAGGGCAGCTGGTTGGGCGCCCCCTACTGGTTGGGGGCCTAAGGCGATCGTCTACTTCGCCTGAATAGTAGATCCGCCTATGGACATATCACAAATAGAGCTGTCCCGACTAGTCGACGTTGTCGACGTCATCGATGACGTAAATACGTCGACGGGCAAAACATACCGTCGACGGGTAATGACGGGTTAAAAAAAAAATTACATGCGGATAATGTTTAGAATGGCGGGCGCTCGCGATGCAAGCGGTGAAAAAAAGCGGACCAGAATGGCCAGAGTCTGGAATTATTTCAAGGAAAATATGGAGGGTGCCACTGTGTGTACTCTTGCTAAGCTGAGCTCGCATACCCGCACGTAGCACGTCGGCAATGAAGGAACACTTGAAGCGCTGTCACCCAAGAGTAATTTTGGAACACAACAAGAAACAACAAGCTAGCGCAGTGATTTTCAACTCTAGTGTGCCATGAGAGATCGTCAGGTGTGCTGTGAGAAATCGGGTGGAGGTGCAGTAGGAGGGAAGGAAGGAGTAGGTTGAAAGTTCTGGTTGTGTGCAGATGAGCGAGGTAGTGCTCGCGCCGCGTTCAAGGACTGCTCGGATTTCTAGCTAGCAGGGACCTTGCTGTCCGCGACAATGTGGACCCCAGCACGTCTACTGCACATGATTTGGTTAGACTCGTCGTGTGTCGATATACTCGAAAGTGTCCTTGAAAAACACTGGCGGATTATAAATTCATAAAACTTTCTAATGATTTGTTTTAATTGAAGTTGCCTTTATGTGTGTCTTCTCAACTTGCATCATTAAGTTTTTTCCACATGTACTTCATGTTATTAATCTACTCTAATCTTCTCGACATCTCTGTGCACAGCATGCAGATTGTATTTATTAGGATCGTGGAAGCTCCCACTTGGGGGGAAAAATATATATATATATACATAATATAATAAAAATGTATATGGAAACACAGCACTGGCCTGCTTACTATTATCCATGACTGCACCAATGTTACTTTATATTAAAAAGTATTATTGTGAATATACATATAGTAGTATACTATCAAATTTGTACTATATATTTAATTTTTGTTACTCTGATTATGTGTGCCTTTCATTCAAAATAATTGTAATATTTCAGTGTGCCTTCTGCTTTATCTATTTTCAGATTAAAACAAAAGTTGAACAGTTTTTCCCCTCCCCAAAAAATGCGGAATGCGCACCAGATTGAGCATCTGAACTCACACAAAGTATTCTGAAAATGATTGTCCGGGACATTGCAATTCATTTTAACATTTAGAACAATATAGACATACCACAAAAAAAGAATTGTTCACAGTGTTTCGGTTGACATTTTTTTGTAGTAATTAATGCCAGCAGCATTTGGCCTCATTATCTGTGATGTATTACTGATATTTATGTTATTTATTCATACATTAATAAAAGAATTTAAATGTTCCAAAATGTTTTTTGTGAACTAATAAGCTTCAACAAAAAATTCATTATTAAATTAGTAAAAAAAAAAAAAAAAAATGTATTAGATTAGTCGACTAACCGTAAAAATAGTCGGCTGACTAATCGGGAGGAAATTAGTCGTTTGGGACAGCCCTATTCACAAATGTTATGAAAAATTTTTATATAGGTTGAAAGGTTACCTAGTGATGCTTTAAATAATGGATAGCTGCAGCCCCATATGAGATTACTGTAGAAACACCAACAATACTCGCACACTATTTTCTGTTGTTGACAAACTGACAAACCCACAAGCATCAATACCTCAGGAATTGGTATCTGAGGTGTCCTGTAATAATTTCGCAGCATTCTTTACACACAAAGTACTAAAGATTAGACAGACTGTGTGCAACTCCAGATTAAAAAATGTTACATTAAATGCCTCTCAAAATGTCCCCCACGTCAATCTTAGACAGTTTAGCCTCTTGGACTATGCCACTTTAACAGAAATTGTGTCAAAATTAAAGCCCACAACATGCTGCCTTTACATCCTTCCTTCAAACTTTTTCAAAACTGTTTTTCATTGCATAGCCCCGGACATACTTCAGATTATAAATACTTCTCTCCAAACAGGAGAGTTTCCTCAGACTTTAAAAACTGCAGCAATAAAACCTCTCCTAAAAAAAACCTAATCTGGATGCCTCAACCATTAGTAATTACAGGCCAATATCAAATCTGACATTCCTGGGGAAAATTATCGAAAGGGTTGTGTTCGAACAGATCCAGACTTTTATGATGCAAAACAATCTTTTTAACTCATTTCAGTCTGGATTTCGGCCACAACACAGCACCGAGACCGTGCTAATCAAAGTCCTAAATGATATTCGTCGGAATACAGATGCAGGCAAATCATCTGTTCTGCTACTATTGGATCTCAGCGCCGCATTTGACACGGTTGATCACAACATACTACACAGCAGATTGGAACAGTGGGTAGGGCTTACTGACACTATTCTTCAGTGGTTCACATCCAATTTACATGATAGGGATTTCTTTGTGTCAATCGGAAACTATCAGTCAGAACGAACCAAATTCACGTGTGGAGTCCCTCAAGGGTCAATTCTTGGAACACTCTTATTTAACATCTATATGCTTCCATTAGCTCAGATAATGGAACAGTGTGACATCTTCTATCACGCCGATGCAGATGACACACAACTGTACATTTCTGTGTCCCCACATGATTATAGTCCCTTAGTCTCCCTGAGTAAATGCATTCATCAAATCAATGAATGGATGTGCCAGAATTTTCTCCAGTTAAATGTGGAGAAGACAGAGGTGATCATTTTTGGGCCAAAAAAGGAAAGGTCAAAGATAAGCAGCCAACTTAGCACAATATCACTTACAGCTACAAATCAAGTCAGAAACCTGGGCGTAATTATTTGCCACGTTTACATGGAGCCAAATATTCCAATTACAATCGGAATATTTGTTCAAGCCGAATAAATGTGTTCCATATAAACACCTCATTCAGAATGAACAGGCCCAAACCGAATGGAATTTCATTCCGATTCACAGGGGTGGAATATCCCTTTTCCCAAACCGATTAGAAGTAAAATTATATCATGTAAACAGGGAAGCGGAATGGTGTCTGGTTGCGTTCTTTCTGCACTTTGTATTTAATTCAAACTTTAAAAGAATTGAATATAATTGCTCGCTTAGATGGGCGTAAAACGAGGAACAGTGAACTATTTAAAAAAGTTCACGAGAGGTTACACGAAGCCGGAATAGACCGGAGCGTTGACCAGATTAGAAACCGGTGGAAAACTGGCTACTACAAGGCAAAAGAGCAAAACAGCAGAAGCGGATACGACCCCACAAACACGACAAGTGGGTTAAAGTTAAAACAGCAGCACTCCGACGATCGATCTCCATGTTTTGCAACGTGACGCTTTGTTTTGATTAATCTGCGCATGTCAGACGGCAGTTGTCAAACGTCCTTTCGGAATAAAGGCAGTCACATGCAAACGCTGGATCGGAATAGATGAAGTGACATGTAAACAGCTGATCTGAAATTTCCATTCGGAATGATTTGAATCGGTATGAATAATAGTCAGCATGTAAACGTGGCTACTGACTCAGACCTAAAATTTGATAGCCATCTAAAGTCCGTCACTAAATCCGCTTATTACTACCTAAAAAAATATAACCTGAATTAAGGGGCTTATGACACAACAAGACATGGAAAAACTTATGCATGCATTCATTTTCAGCAGATTGGACTATTGCAACGGTATATTTACAGGTCTTGATAAAAAATCAGTCAGGAAGCTGCAGCTAGTACAGAATGCTGCAGCCAGAGTCCTCACAAATACAAGGAAGCTGGACCACATTACACAGGTTTTGAAATCGCTACACTGGCTTCCAGTGAGTCAAAGGATAGACTATAAAATACTACTGCTCGTCTACAAAACACTTAATGGCCTTGGACCAAAATACATGCATGACTTGTTAGATTCCTATGAGACATCCAGACCCCTAAGGTCGCCTGGAACCGGTCTTCTGCATGTTCCAAGAACAAGAACTAAGCAGGGTGAGGCAGCATTTAGTTATTATGCTCCTCACCTCTGGAACAAGTTACCCGAACCTCTGAAGTATGCTCAAACTGTTAGCTCTTTTAAATCAGGGCTAAAAACGCTTTTGTTTAGCACTGCATATCTATAACTGTCTATATATTTCAATCTACCTGCTTTCTATTCCTCTTGTGCTTATTTCCATTGCTGATTTCAATTATTATTAGGAGTAGTAGTTTTTTATTTTTCTTTTATTTGTATTTATTTATTTTTATTCTGTGATCAAGTGCGATCTTTTGTCTTGGTTTTTACGTTGTATTGATTTAAATGTGATTTTTATGATCTTCATGTGATGTAAAGCACTTTGAATTGCCTCGTGTTGAATTGTGCTGTATAAATAAATTTGCCTTGCTATATAAATAAATTTGCCTACTGTACAGTAGCTGTGTAGCTCACCTTAGGTTTTTTTTTTTTTTTTTTCTTGTGAATAAATTGCATAACCTCAGATTGGAATTCACAGAATGTTCTTGGACTCTTTCCATTTAGTCCTGTGAAAGTGGTAATGATAAGAAGCCAATTTTTCTCGGAGAATCGCATGTATGAGATCCTTTCTGATATACTCAAGGCAACAAAATAAAAAAAAAAATCCAACATTTCTCCGTCTCTCTCCCGGTCAAACATTCAAGTCCAATTCCAGTGGTTTTCACGTATTAGTACTAGCACTGAGGAGGAAATTTCATGTTTGACTAGCACCGTGGCGAGAATATGTTGAACTCCCCTCCGGATTCTTTATCAGGGTACATATTTTAATGAGCCGTGCACAGACGGAGACAGGAAGCGAGGTCAGCTTTAAACACGGCGATTAGCAGTTCAAAGAGAACAAGCGGGGTTTCATCTACCTCTCCTCCTCTCGGCCTTCCCTCCGCTCATGCTCGCTTCCTCTCATCTTCAAACGAGCTGGGTGGAGGGTGACGGATAGCCTCTCCTGGGTCCACCGACAGGGGGTATTGAAGACAGGACGTGTAAGGCTCGAGGACAGCTTTGTTGCCCGCGTTGCTCGGTTTCCTCGCAAGGCCCCGGTGTGAGGCCTTCTGCTTGTGTGCAGACCCCTGCTTGCCTTGCTGGTGTTCTTGAGGGGCTTTAAAATGTCATCCGTTTTAATTCAAGTAGCCCTGAAGGCACATTTTCTCCTTATGCAGGACAAATAAATCACTCAAAGAAATCTTGTACCTGTGCGGAATTCTAAGCAGTTATTGTAAACTTGCTGCATACCAAGTACTTGGGTAAAGACTGTGATAAGACCTCTGTGTACTATGGCAAAAGTCACTCAGAAAAAAAATCATTAATCAATACTTCCACGGATTGCTGATATTGTTATTCATTAATAATATTACTAAGGCGTGAAAAAGAAGCCATTCAAATGATCCAACTCGATTCTACGTTGAGAGCAAGACCGAAAAGCTCCACTGAAAACAGTGGACATGAAATTAGAATATTTGATATTATAAATAGGGCTGTCAAACGATTAAAATTTCTAATCGAGTTAATCACAGCTTAAAAATTCATTAATCGTAATTAATCGCAATTCAAACCATCTCTAAAATATGCCATATTTTTCTGTAAATTATTGTTGGAATGGAAAGATAAGACACAAGGTGGATATATACATACAACACACTGTACATAAGTACTGAATTTGTTTATTGTAACAATAAATCCACAAATGGCATTATTAACATTCTTTCTGTTAAAGTGATCCACGGATAGAAAGACTTGTAGTTCTTAAAAGATAAATGTTATAGTTACAAGTTATAGTACTTTTATATTAAAACTAGGGCTGTCAAACGATTAAAATTTTTAATCGAGTTAATTACAGCTTAAAAATTAATTAATCGTAATTAATCACAATTAATCGCAATTCAAACCATCTATAAAATATGCCATATTTTTCTGTAAATTATATATATATTCTGTAAAATAAATTGTTGGAATGGAAAGATAAGACACAAGATGGATATATACAGTGGGGAGAACAAGTATTTGATACACTGCCAATGGGAGTGGCAGTGTATCAATTGGCATGGGTTTTCCCATTGGCAGTGTATCAAATACTTGTTCTCCCCACTGTACATTCAACATACGGTACATAAGGACTGTAGTGGGCATTTCACTCTACTGTCATTTAAATCTGTCTATGCTGTCCTCACTCCGAAGCGTCTACTTTTTCCAAAGCTAGACAGCTAGTGAACGACGCCTTAATAATCAGACTTCTTCCTTCTTCATCTGATTTATTAAAAAAATAGCCTCAAACCATTGTCCTCTTTAGACCGTCATAAAACTACAAAACAAAAAGTACACAAGCATTGCATTAGCAACAACGTTAGCTTAGCACGCTATACAGGTTCACTAAACATAAACAAAAAGCGTCTCATACAAAAAATAGAACATTTCGCTTACTAACATAATATGTACATTCTTTACAACAACCATTCTTACGGACAAATCTTGTCCAAGGATCATATAATCATAACATTACAACGTAGGCGTCAGCCCGAGACGTCATGCAGCCATATTGAACTGGCAAGAAAGCAATAAACCATGTCGCAAAGCGACCACAAGAGTTCGCTGTTAGACAGCACAAAAAACCTTGCTGTAAAACTTACCAAAAGGCAGAATACTGTCTCAGCGGGACATGTGCGTTTATTGCGTCAAATATTTTAACGTGATTAATTTAAAAAATTAATTACCGCGCGTTAACGCGATAATTTTGACAGCCCTAATTAAAACCCCTCTTCATGTTTTCGTTTTAATAAAATTTGTAAAATTTTCAATCAAAAGTAGAGTTGATATAATAATAAGAATAAAAATAACAATAATAAGAATAGAGAGACCAATGTCTGAGTAAGTTTTACGTGTATTTTGCATAGCTATTTTGATATGGAATGCCAGTTCATTTTGCATTGTTGTTTAACTGTGTGAGAATAGGGCATCATTACTATAGACTGAAGTGCTTTTCTTTTTGTGAACAGTATTTTTTTTTGAGAGATAGGAATATTATTTTTGTTGTGCTTTCACTAAACGATACTTATGTTTGTTGTGAAGGAGTTGCCAAAGCTTATGCCAATAAACGCTCCGTTATTGCCAACAAAGGGTACATAACAAAGTATTGAGATGAACTTTTGGTATTGACCAAATACTTATTTTCCACCATGATTTGCAGATAAATTCTTTAAAAATCAAACAATGTGATTTTCTGTGGGTTTTTTTCGACCTTCGGTCTCTCATGGTTGAGGTTTACCCATGTTGACAATTACAGGCCTCTCTAAAATTTTCAAGTGGGAGAACTTGCACGATTAGTGGTTGACTAAATACTTATTTGGCCCACTGTATCTATGAACAAATGCTGGGTGGCGGCTTATAATCAGGTACGCCTAATAGTCCAAAAATTACGGTAGCTGTATTACTTTTTTCCCCTTAATATTAAAAAGGACACATTGTTATGCAGAGGTGTACTACTAACAATAATAATTATTTTATAGACAAATGATACTATATACAGTGGCAACAGAGAGTTGGGGGGCGCAAAATGTTTACGTCTTCTGGAGGGGGGACGTAACAAACAGAACAGCACTGGTGTAATCCAACATTGAAAATGGTAGTATTTTATATTTATTTAAAAAAAAAAATTTTTTTAAGTAACCAAGGTTGCCAGCTGGCTAGTGATATCTGACTGTTACCTCATTCAATCCGTGCAAAAAAGGGTGTATTGTCTCTTTGTTTGATGTTTTCTTCTGTTTATTTTGCACTTTAATAAGAGCTGTTTTTTCTTTTTATCCAATAGAATAAAATTGTGTATACTGTGATTTTTAAAAAAAAATTTTTTTTAAAGCCATTTTGTTTCTCCTGTTGTACCGAACCGTGATCCCTGTCCCGAAGTACACGACAACTACACGAGGCGCCATATTTGCATGTCTGTCTTGTTAAAGTCAGCAAAGTTGCTTGTCTCAAATAGTTATGTTTGTTAACTTTCTTTTCTTGAAAACAACAACAAAGAACGAACGAGCACGCTCTCTTCAAGAGCAGACATGACTGAATTTGCACTGCCAAAGGTCGGCTAGACGTACTCAAAGAAAATCAAGGAAAAATCTTTTTTTTTTTTTTTTTTCGTTTGAACTTTGAAGAGACAAAAAATCCTTGCCGAAAGTGATAGCTTGGCTGCAATTCCTGTTCAGGATGGGTTGGTTTTAAAGCTGCCACAAAAAGTCACGGTTTTTCTTTCAATGTAATCACGCATGTGAAACAACTACACGTCGACTGATTTGGGAGGGGAAACTCTTAAAGAAATGAGAGGAGACTCAGCGGGGAAATGAGATGGGAGGGAGGGAGAAGTCGATGCAAGGTCAAGACTTTTCTTTTCACATGATGGACTAATGAGCAGTAAGATCCGCTGATAAATTAGTCGAGAGAGCGTGTAAAACCTCTCATTTCATGTGATTTGCTCTCATGAGAGTTTAGTGTGAAATCTTCAAAATGTTAAGTAGTATATTAAGACATTTTTATAGATGTTTGAGCTCTATTTTAAGCTCTACAAATAACAAATTAGGGGTGGGAAACTGGCTACCTCATGATACAATTTGCAAAACAAGGCTCACTATTCACGTTCAATCGTCAATTGTTGCATTGTTGCAACTGTCTATCTTGCATGGCAAAAGTCAGCTAGCTCAGATGCTATATAATGCTAATGTTTACAACAATTGGTTAACTTCCATAGCAAAACTCCGCTAGCGCTGATGCTATGTAATGCTAATGTATACGATAAGTGGCTATCTTGCACAGCAAAAGTCCGCTAGGTTAGATGCTATAGAATGCTAATATTTACAACAAATGGCTAACTTACATAGCAAAGGTTCGTTAGCTTAGAGTCTATAGAATGCTAATATTTTCAACAATTTGCTAACTTGCATAGTAAAAGTTTGCTAGCTTAAATGCTATATAATGCTAATGTTTACAACAATTGGCTAACTTGTATCGCAAAAGTCCGCTAGCTTAAATGCTATATAATGCTAATTAATGATTAATGAATGAATGGAATTTTATTGTCATCATCATCGGTATCGTTGACAATCATTGACAATTACAAAATGTGATATGATTTGCCCAAAGGAACCGAAGAAGACGACAAAGGCGGGCGGGATGAAGCATATGCTCATCAGTTTCCCGTCCCCCATACAACTAAAGACGCACTTTCAGGCATGGAACATACATCAAAACTGTAAAATAACACAGTCAACAATCTGGGTTTAGTAACTAAGCGTCCAGTCAAGCAGCTCAATTAATGTCAGGGCGTACAAGGTTATGACTTTGTCATGTCCCTGACATTTCAGCATCTGTTTGCTGTGGAACATTTTGTTGTGGCTATGTGTGTGACATATTATCATAGCTGGTGTGAGTAGCGACTCAAAATGCTTTTCTTATAAATCTCTTAAAAGGATACATTGCTGAGATGTACATGGTGGCAACAATTGGCGCACACAAAGGTCACTGTAACAGTTTCATCAGACATGAATGTATAAAATCAAACAACATGCTGTACATATTTTATCCCAAGATTAATGTCTCCACAACGAAAACATGCTTAGTATTCGTTTTATACAGTATATTTTCCATATACTCAGTAAACTAGACATTTGAATCAGGAGCTCGGTGGACACAGCAGAAGATTATGTTTTTACAATTGGGATTAGGAGTTCAATTGTAATACATTCCAGGAGATTGTCAATCATAATTGCAACACCCCCTCCCACCTTAGATGCCCGATACATTTGTTTCATGTTATATCCGTGCAAATTAAAGTCAGCCTTTGTTGTCTTTAGTAGATAATCCTTCATGTGTTCAAGATTCTTGTAGAGACTCCTGCCGTTGATTAGTTTCAGCTCACCGTCCACATCCACGAGTTGTTATACTGCTCGGCTATGTAGTATTTACAGTTATCCAGCTATTGTAGTCAGCTGATCGAGTCGTAATAGCTTTAATCTTCATATCTTGCGTCTTGACAAGGATCCTGCAATCCGAGACCCAGGTGTTGGCTATTTTCCCAGCTTTCTTGAGTTGACGTGCTTTTCTAGCAATTTCGGCGAGTCAAGTTGTCACTCAAAAAAATCTTCGGCCCTTTCAGGTGGCGGCGCTGGTTAAGCAGGGCAGTCTGGGTCTTGTGGTCTGCCAGCTTCATGAGCACCGTCGCCGGTCCTCTCCCCCCAGATGGGAGCAGAAGGCAGCGACGGATGTCCAGCGGTTCCATGTTTATTCCATACTCTTTCAGTTTAGCAATTGCCAGTTGCGCCACTGTGTCCCCTGGGCCAGGCGTCAGTTGTAATCCAGAAATGATGAGCTCATTTGCGCGTCGGCACTGGTCGAGATCATCAGCCAGAATTTCCAGCCTCTTGATGCGAACATCTCTCTCCTCGACCACCTGCTTGAGTTTCTCGTTTTCAGCGCGAATTAAATGGAGCTCTCTTTCGATTTCTTGATTCTGGTTTTGAATCGAGCCAGTCAAGGAGACCTCCAACTTCTGTATGGAGGATTTTATTTCATCCAAGTCTCCAGGTTTCAAATTCTTTGGAGCCATACTGGGAGTCGAGCTTGCTGGCCCTGAGCGCTTATCGGTCAAGATAAGAGAGTGCTTTAGGAGCTCAGGGTGCGTCTGTACACAGTGAAGGTTGAGCAGCGAAAATAATAATATAAATATAAATAATATTTACAACAACTGGCTAACTTGCATCGTAAAAGTCGGCTTGCTTTAAATGCTATAGAATGGTAATATTTTCAACAATTGGCTAACTTGCGTAGCAAAAGTTTGCGATCTTAAATGCTATATAATGATAATGTTGACAACAATTGGCTAAATTGCATCGCAAAAGTCCGCTAGCTTAAATGCTATACAATGCTCATATTTACAACAATTGGCTAACTTGCAGAGTATAAGTCTGCTAGCTTTAAGTGCTGTATACTGTAGGCCTAATGCTAATGTTTACCAGATCTGATGCGCACCAGATTGCTTAAATTTATTTTATTTCTGTCGATGTCCCTTTTAGGGGCGCCGCACTATTGAATAACCTCGGGAGCAAAACTAAATTGAAAATCATTGTTGGTAATCACCACGATTTATCACAGCATTTGCCTGCTGCATTATTTTGCTGATATGCTTAAAACGTGTGCACACTGATACACTAATTAGCCAGGCTTGCGCTGGAATGTGGCTAAAATTTCACTTTGCTCCCATTCTTAACATCCACATTAAAAATTCTCTTTATCCATTTACTCCCGGAGTAATTCTCTCTAACAAGTGTCTCCTCAGTGCAAGCAGGCCCGGCTCCCCCGTACTGCCAAATGAAAGCTAACTCAATGAGCGCTAATCTCAAGGCCTTTATGAGCATTGCCGGGATGAAAGAACGGTAACGGAGCGGATGAAAAGCTGTTCTTTTTTCCCTTCTCTGCAGCACTGTCCACTTATGAAGGAGTTTAGGGGTTGTTTGTGATGATGATTAAAGATAAAATAAATCCTCTTCCTCTACTTTATGCTCTCTAAGACAACAAGAGTTTGCGAGTAGCTTTTTTCCATTCACTTCAGTCTTTGACAAACAAACGCCAGCTAGCGAGAAAGAGGTTGGAATGTGAGGCTATGACAGGAAATGAATATTTAAGCAAGGAGCCGCAGGTGGAAGCGCTGCAGCCATTTCAGCAGGCTTCTCGAGCACATCATTTATTTACCAGTTCAAGAGACTTCAAAGTGGGTTTAAACATCATCGTATTTTTCACTATGTTCTTCTTTAAAAAGGCACATCACTTTCTGGCTCACTCGTAGGTGCTGCCGCTGTCACCCCTAAAGTGCAGACGTGAAACATCACTCATTTGCTTACAGTAACTCATCATAATCAGAGGTGGGAAGTAACGCGTTGCATTTACTCTGTTACAGTTACTTGAGTAACTTTTTGAGAAAAATGTTTTTCTATAGTAGTCTGACTGTACCATACTTTTTATTTTTACAGGCGTAGATTTGTGAGTAGATTCTAGGGATGTCCCAATCACATATTTTTTGCACCCAAGTGTGATTCACAAGATTTTGAGAATCTGCTGATACAGAGTCCCAATTCGATACAGGAATAAAGTTAAATTATTTTGAATAAAAGTTTCAAACATGTTACAGTAATATACTGTTTACAATACTTCCTCTTTTGAGTGTTGCAGAGTATAAAACGTATATATTTTTGTTTCTTTTGTCAAGGCCATTGTATTTCCGGATTATTTTGTTGGGTTGAAACAATAGCGGTTGCGCAGTGTCTGTAAACGGGGTCTCCAGGGTAAAACACAGGGGCGTAGGTTTGCATAGGGACGGTAGGGACAAAACACTACCAACTTTTCAGGGCGCTCAAATTGTCCCCACCAACTTTTAAGCAACTTTATTTGTTTGTATAATGGCTTCAATTATATAGCTCATTTAGATTGTCTTTCCATGTTTTAATTGTTGTAACTGACCCTACCATTGTCAGGTGAATTATTTTCATTATGTTCACACTTACATGTACCTCCATTCACTTGTTAAATGTGCTGGTAAATTTTATCCCTCCTAAACGCACATTTGGCTGATGACCCCCAATCTCACACACACACACAGGCATTAGATTTTAGGGATATTAGATGTTTTTTTTCCCCAGCCAGCATCAGCCACTATAAGAAATGTAAAAAGACGTCAATGTTGTGAAAGAGAGGAACACACCACTAATTTTGCTACTGAAAGTCCGACCTGAGGCGGCACGGTGGCTGAGTGGTTAGCACGTCTGCCTCACAGTTCTAAGATCAAGGGTTCAATCCCAGGCTTCGGCCTTCCTGTGTGGAGTTTGCATGTTCTCCCCGTGCCTGCGTGGGTTTCCTCAGGGGACTCCGATTTCCTCCCACATCCCAAAAACATGCATGGTAGGCTGATTGAACATTTTAAATTGTCTGTAGGTATGAGTGTGCGCGTAAATGGTTGTATGTCTCCTTGTGCCCTGCAATTGGCTGGCAACCAGTTCAGGGTGTCCCCTGCCTATTGCCCGTAGTTAGCTGGGGTAGGCTCCAGCACCTCCGTGACCCTCGTGAGGAAAAGCGAATGAATGAATGAATGAAGTCCGACCTGCATTAGAGGTAGCATGACATTAAACTGTGTGAACTTGCTAACCTGCAGAACTCGAGTAGGTAGCTGCTTACAGAGAAGTGTCCTCCTGTACGTGTTTTTTATACTGTCAACGTTGAACTGTGAGAAATGTAGTTAACAGAGTTTTACCCCCTTCTTCCCAATTTTACTTTTTATTTTATTTATTTTTTGTTTCATTTTTTTTTTTGTTGAGTTTGGCTGTGCTTGTGGACCAAAGCAGTAGTTTTTTTACCTGAAGGACATATCCAATTTTTTTTTTTTTGTTATTCCCTGACAAATAAGTTTTTTTTTCTGTTATATTTAATTTCTTAATTTAGACAATGTGGAGTGGTCTTCAGACAAATGTTTATTTTTTTGCATTCCTGCATAGTTAAGAGATGATTAACAAGCTTGTATTTATTGTCTATAGCCACGTTTACACGCTGACTTTTATTCATACCGATTCAAATCATTCCGAATGGAAATTTCAGATCAGCTGTTTACATGTCACTTCATCTATTCCGATCCAGCGTTTACATGTGTCTGCCTTTATTCCGAAAGGACGTTTGACAACTGCCGTCTGACATGCGCAGATTAATCAAAACAAAGCGTCACGTTGCAAAACATGGAGATCGATCGTCAGATCAGCTGCTGTTTTAACTTTTCGAGTGGAAACAAAACTTCAGAATGACACGCGGTTCGTTTAAAAAGTTGTGTGGGCTGGTGGAGGGATTCATGGATATAAACTTTCCGCCGGACTCCAATTAGGTGCGCTGTGCTTGGAAGCCATGTTGCAAGTGACGTTACTTACGTCACCAAGTGACGTCACCACGTCAGTACGGAGCATGTGCAGAAAGAACACAACCAGACACCATTCCGCTTCCCTGTTTACATGATATAATTTTACTTCTAATCGGTTTGGGAAAAGGAATATTCCACCCCTGTGAAACGGAAATTCCATTCGGTTTGGGGCTGTTCATTCCGAATGAGGTGTTTATATGGAACACATTTATTCGGTTTGAACATCTAAACCGATAGCAATTGGAATATTTGGCTCCATGTAAACGTGGCTTTTGTTAATATAATTTATGTTCAAACAATGCAATTTAAATTTGCTCATAAAATCTGGACATTTTTCATGGAAGTTTTCAAATGTTTCTTTTCTAATTTTTGAAAACAAAGGTTTGAATTGAACGGTGTAGGCTGAACCAATACACATAAAAATTAGTATAAGTCAATACAGATTTATTTTGCATTGACCACTAAGAATGTCCTGTCCCCAGCAAAAAGTGTAAATGCAGGTTATGCCATATCACCCATACGAATGTTGAGCCAAACCTATGCCCTTGGTAAAACAGACAAATTAAAAACAGTCCGGGGGCATAATGCGCCATGAAACTGCTGTGGCAGCATATAGGCACATTGTTCTATCAAACACAACAGTTTTTTTGGCTGAAAATACAGCAGTTTATTTTAAATAGGGGTACAAGATTACTAAGGCGGCAGCTATCGATTATTTTAGTACTCGATTAATCTATCAACTTGTAGTTCGAATAATCGAGTTATCTGACTACGAACACTTAATGCGTTGCAGAATCAATTATAGGAGATGGAAAACCTTGGCTTGCTAAGATTGCACTTTCAAGAAAGCATTAAATGTGAATACAAAATAAAAGTCCGGAGTATTTCTTCAAACTGTGCAGAATTGCACTTTCATTTAAAAATAAATTACCTTATTGGCCCCAATATAAGACAGTGTTATATTCGTGGTCTAGATATTATACCCATTCACGACGCTAGATGGCGCCACATATCATTGAAGCGATGTTCTGTCATGACAGATCTCAGCTGCTCTCAAGTTTAACCAGTTTGCATTATTTTATTGCGATGTTTTTCCTTATTCAGATTTGTTTCAAGACTACAGTTACAGTTAGACTTCACTTTGATGGTTAATGCAGTTATTCCAATTTTGTTGTTTTATCACAATAGATTGGTTTATTTACATTTCAAAACCCAGAAGCCATTCATTTACGAATGTGATTGCACTTTAGTTTACATGTTTAAATGTTCAGATAGTAAGATTTGAATGAGGCAAAATACATGCTTTTTCTCTCAAATATATACTAATGATCATTTGTTTCAGATGTACTGTAATTATTTTCTGTATAAAAATTAATTTGGTGTTCAAAAAGTCTTTTTTCAAACTTGAGTCTAGAAAAAGGGGGTGTTGTCTTATAATCAGGGCTGTCTTATATTCGGGCCAATACGCTAAAATACTCACTCTTAAAATAAATTAATGTGGAATCTAAGTACAACAAAAGAACAATTGGCTAATTTGCATAGCAAAAGCCCGCTAGCTTATATGCTATAAAATGCTAACGTTTTTTGACAGTGCTCTTAACAAATTGTTCAAACACATAATCCCCTCAAAAAAAATATATATATACCTCTAAATTACGAATCCACAAAAAAACGTATTAGCTCCAACAAAAACTGAACTTATATTGGTCTTAACTGGGAGCAGCTGGATTCAGCCACGTTGAATAAGTTATGTCCTTTTCACTGTTCCCATTAGAGTGCTGTGTATCCACATAAAACTAAATGCAAATACTTTCAAAACAAACCATTACAACATCAGTCTAATTAAACAAATAATCAAAGCAGCAAAGTTTTTTTCCAATCAAATTACTCGAGTTAATCGATTAATCGTTGCCGCACTAGTGCCTGGCATTTGGAATAAACCTTCCTTAGTTTGATCTTTTTTTTTCCAGTTTGTGATGAGGATTAGACCAAAAAAAAGTATTTCTGTGGCACTTTGTGTAGAGGAAAGATCAACTATGACTTCAAGGTTACTTTTTGAAGTCCTAATGCATGAGTGCTAAGAGCCTTGCATCTCTTTCCATTATTTCCTCCTTTCAAACTTGCCAAATTCATGAACTCACTTGACATTTAGCATACCAACGTGGTATATTGTTTGTCGACGAACGCAACCGTCAATTCATGTAAAAACATGAAAGATTTATCTGAAAATGCTCGTTTCACAGAAATCCTTTGTGTTGATATGCCGACCGCAATCTTTCCGACTTGGCTAGTCGGTATGCGACAGGCGAGTTTTAAGCAGGATTATGAAAAGGAAAAAAAAAAAGAAAAGTTGAAAGACTGAGTTTCATTAAACTTTGTAGAAAGGAATTTTGTATGAACCTAAAGTTAAAAAAAATAATAAAGTAGATACCGTGAGCCTTCTTTCATCCTTCTGCTGTGAATCGAAATAGATTTATAACTAGTAGACGTCCAATCCGTTTGAAGTGGCTCTCATTTCAAATGGATTGGACGTCTATGGCTGCCAATGGCAACCAATGGGTTCAATTCTGGGTCATTTCAGGTCATTTGCTGTTGATTTTTAGTCACTTTCTGTTGATTTGGGGCCATTTCTTGTTCACTGCCTGTTGATTTGGGGTTACAGAAGCAGAAGTGACCCGGGAATCGCCCCAAAAACAGAAAGTGGCATGTAAATGCCCCGAAAATCGAAAAGACTGGCTGCGAATGCTCTGGTTTCCACGTCCATTCGCCCCGATTGGCCGTCTAGTCTAGTGCCGTCAATGACAGTCATTGCGAAAACAGAGATACGATTCAAGTGGAAGACGAGGGAGTGAGACACGTGGAATATAATTGTCGAGGAAGATGCTAGTTTGCACTATTACCGGTGGTTTAACTTTCTACGTTGTGCTCGAATAGAGGTGGCGGACCCTTGTCTTTGTGCATGAGTAGAACTGGCAGATCTGCATCATGGAAAACGCTAGAAAAAAATTAAAAATTGGCCAACCGAGCTGTATGGGAAGTTTTGATGATTCGCGGCGAGAGATCGTTTGCCAAGACTCGCCTCATGTGAAGAGCAGCTATTCAACAGGTATGCCGGGGGAGCCTGGCAGCATGAAAGAAAGAAGTCCTCAATCACCAAAGGGTTTCGAGGGGTCAATCTGCTTTGTGACGAGGAGGACGGCACAGGCTCAGGAGTGGATTTGCCTTATTATGAGAGACATTGAAGGCGACAGCGAAGAAGAGACTGAGTAGGTGCGTGGCGTGTGTATCTGAGCGTCTTCATATCCGACACTGAGGGTGAAGACTTCCATGGTTTGAGTGCACAGGAGGAAGATGAAGATGGCTAACAAAGATTTTTATGTTTTTAATAACCAGCCCAAATACTGCTGTACTGCCGTGCTGATGCTATGTAACTTCCGTGCCGCCGCTATATAACTGCCATGCTTGCTGGCGCTGTTTGGACCGAAAAGTTAAGGTGTGTTATTAAAATTTTGAAAACTCTGTGTATTTCTTTGTCAATATCTCATGTTACTAAGGCTACGTTCATACTACAGGTCTTAATGCACGAATCCGATTTTTTCGTGTTTTTCCGACTCGAGTGAGGCATTAACTTGACTGTCTGAACGTGACAAGTCGTATAGAACTGGACCATTTCAAATCCAATCTGGGTCACTTTCGTATGTGGTTCAAATCCGATCTGGGCCACATTTTTCCAGACTGTCGCGGCGGTCTGTACTGTCCACTCTCCCAAATCGGATTTCATGCAGCAATTACGTCATCAAATAGCGAGAGAGACGTTACCATACCGGTGCAGCTGTGCGTTATTAGCGCCTAGCTTGCAGTGAACACGGCTTTTGGGGAAGGGCTGGGCTTGACAACAGTCATAAAAAATAAAAATGGGTTGAGGATAAGCCTGAGAATGATCGGTTTTCTGTCTGCTCCATATAAGCAATATTTCAACATTGCTTACACGGCCGCGAGTCGGGGCAAACTAACCGTGTGTGTGTGTGACATGCACGGACAGTGCGTGCATGCTATCGATCCATATAAACTTTGAATATAAGCCTAAACGGGGATTATTTGTGTCTGTTATTTGTGTCCTTCTTTTGAAAAGCAAAATATGATATCCCTGGAATGACGGATGACGTGTGTCATTTGTTTTGATGCTTCTGCGCATGCGGGTCTTCTTGCTCAACGCGTGTCGGACTGCGAATTACTGCACATGCGTAATACTTGAACGGTCTCAATGGACAAAGGCAGTCTGAACGGGCACGCCAAAAAAACGGATATGACAAAAAATCGGATTCGTGCATTAAGACCTGTAGTATGAACGTAGCCTAAGTGGGCACACGCGGCTCATAGGAGAGGCTTATGCAGGGCCGGCCCAGGCCATGTGGGGGCCCTAAGCAAAATAATGCAAAGGGGCCCATATTTTTGGCCCACCATTTCGTCACAGTGTACTGTGAAACACATACATGCAATTCAACCCATACGTCCATATTTTGTATATTAATCAGATTTTGTTGCACTACATACTTCAAACTTCTCACCCCAAATGATTGTCAGTACTTACAGTAGATAGCGCCAAAGCTTTTTCTAAAAGAGGAAAGAAAGAAGTCAAGGAAGAACTTTTATTTTTTTAAGCTTGTAATCAAGTATCAAAACTCACAAAAGTCAAATAAAGCAAACTGTAGTAAACAAAATAGAATTAAGCAATTGCCAAATGGGGGGCCCCTTAGTGGTCAGGGGCCCTAAGCAGCTGCATAGTCTGCGTATAGGCTGGGCCGGTCCTGGGCTTATGTATGTACAAAATGTTTTTTCCTTTCAAAATGTACTGGGTGAGGCTTGTAATCAGGGGCGCCCAATAGTCCAGAAATTACGGTACGTCTTTGGGACACTGAAACAATTAAAAATAGAACGTATTTATACGTTTTTGGGAGCAAATGAGTTAAGTTTGAGGAAGGTGGCAGTAACCCTGCCACACAAAAAAATTATAAATGTGCTGACTGCTTTACGGCATACGTCACGTCCCCCATTCATTATAAAGACTGAAGTGGGTGCGAACGCTTTTGCGCGAATTTTGTAAAGATGGCAGAGCAACAAACGAGACAAAAAGTTTTGTCCGAGGAAGGACAAAAAAGGCTACCAGGGTAAAAAGATACTCAAGAATAAACATTGGCCTGGCTTTTACTTGCTGGCAAAACACTTCCGCTTTTGTCCACCAGCATCGCAAAAATCCACCAAAACTGAACAGTTACCAAGTGTTGCTTTAAAAGTTCACTGTTCACGGTTCGACTTGAAAAAAACTTTTTTATTAGCGTAGTACAGTATATTTCACTCCAGCTGTGTCCTTTTGAAAAAGCACTGGTGGATAAATGCTGGTCTTCTTTTGAGCTTTAAAGAAGCCTTCTCAACATTTTTGACATACACAGTAGGTTGTGTTCTCTGTGTGCGTGACTCACTCTCCTCTGAGTCCCTTTCCCTGTTCAAGATCTCGGACATAACATCCTACCCTTTTGCGATTGGCCATTTTCCATTGAGAGAAAAGACTAGAAAACAGCAAAGAAGGCTGCTGCGCCAGCTGCTTTCCAATGTTTTCTCTTCTGTGTAGTGTGAACTATCAGTGTCCTTGAGGGATCCATATTTCCCTTCCGCAAGATTCCTTCACGGGCCAAGATGTGCTCGTGTGGCTCCTGGTGATTAGACTTTGATGCTACCTTGACTGATAGTTGAGGGAGGAGTGCGTAGAGAGCGAACACAGAGCAGAGGCACCGCTGCTGACACAGTACTTTACTCTGATAACTTTGTTATACTTTTAAAAGTGTTTCCTGCTCTTCTACCACCAAAACAACAGCTTCGCATGGGGAGCGGCGCTTAAATCAACAGAATTGATGAGCTGTGTCAGTGTTTCAGGTGGAGAAGGTCGATGGAAAGCATGGGACTCAACACCAAAAGCCATCGTTTCCATTATCCAGGAGCAACTGCATTATGCACAAGATGGTGTTTCTTTATTCAGCTGCTGAACTAGTCTAGCAACAAGAGACCTCGAAACAAAACAGTCATTTTGGCAATTACGCATGAGTCTGCATTGATCTTTTCATTATATTGTGACGTCTGTTAAAGTGTCTATTGTTATTTGTCGGCTTTTCAGTCATTGTTCAAGCAATTACTGGCCAATCTGCATGCAATATTATTCTAGATTGTGCTGTAACTTTGAATTCTGTTTAAATTCCACCCTACCTGTATGGTCTGACAAACGATATCACCACCATCTTTGGTCAGATGTTGCGGATTATTCATTATTTATTGGCCAGTCAACTACAGGGATGATCTATCTCGGTCTTTGTTTACTGAACTATAGAGTGTTGACAATATATCGAAAAGGTGATATATCGCGATACTTTGTAGCCCAAAAGGTTATTGATATGCTCCCACCAAGAATCGATATAACGTTTTAAAAAGGTGTCACTGTTTAAAACAAAACAAAACAAAACAGGTTGCTACCAAAATGCTCTATTAGAGTAGTTTCTGTTAGCTTACTGGCTGCCATTGACGGCACTAGACGTCCAAGTAATTTTGACTGGACTGGTCTTGTGCCATCATTGGTACTGAAACCAGAGCATTCAACACCTCCTGTTCATTTTAGGGCATTCACGGGTTAATTCCTGTTGATTTTGAGTCACTTCCTATTAAGAGCAAAAAGTGGTATTTGGTATGTAGCCTTTTTTGGGGTTTGTGGCAAAATGGGTTTTGGTATGTGGCATTTTTATTTGGTATGTGATATTTTCTTTTTTTGTATGTGGCAAAATGGATTTTGGTATGTTACATTTTTTGGTATGTGGCAAAATGGGTTTTGGTGTGTGGCATTTTTTTGTATGTGGCAAAATGGATTTTTGGTTGTGGCAATTTCATTTGGTATGTGGCATTTTTGGGGGGGTATGTGGCAAAATGGATTTTGGTATGTGGCAAAATGGGTTTGGTAAGTGACATTTTTATTGGTACGTGGCAAAATGCATTTTGGTATGTGGCATTTTTATTTGGCATGGGATTTTTGGGGGGGTTATGTGGCAAAATGGGTTTTGGTATGTGGCATTTTTATTGGTATGTGGCAACATGGATTTTGGTATGTGGCTTTTTTTGTATACGGCATCTTTTTAGTATGTGGTGTTTTTTTAGTATATGGCAAAATGGCTTTTGGTAGATGGCTTTTTTTTTTTTTTTTTTTTTGCTGTTTGGCATTTTTTGGTATGTGGCAAAATGTCTTTTGGTATTTGGCATGTTTTTGGGTATGTGGCGTTTTTTGTATGTGACATTTATTTTTTGGTATGTGATTTTTTTTTTTTTTTTTGTATGTGGCATTTTTTTGTATATGGGAAAATAGCTTTTGTTATGTGGCATTTTTATTTGGTTTGTGGTATGTGGTTTGTGTTTTTTTTTTGTATGTGGCAAAACGGATTTTGGTATGTGGCTTTTTGTGTATATGGCATCTTTTTGGTATGTAGTGTTTTTTTAGTATATGGCAAAATGGCTTCTGGTGTATGGCTTTTTTTTGTATATGGCATTTTTTGGTATGTGGCAAAATGTCTTTTGGTATATGGCATGTTTTTGGGTATGTGGCGGTTTTTTTATATGACATTTATTTTTTGGTATGTGAAATTTTTTTTCTATATGGCAAAATGGCTTTTGGAATGCGGCATTTTATTTGGTTTGTGGTATGTGGTTTGTGTGTTTTTGTATTGGTATGTGGCAAAATGGATTTTGGTATGTGGCATTTTTATTTGGTATGTTAAAAAATGGGTTTTGGTATGTGGCATTTTTATTTTTCGTATGTTGCATTTGTTTGGGAACGTGGCAAAATGAATTTTGGTATGTGGCATTTTTTTGGTTTATGCCAAAATGGGTTTTGGTATGTTGCATTTTTTTTTTTTTTTTTTTGGTATGTGACAAAATGGATTTTAGTATGTGACATTTTTATTTGGTATGTGGCATTTTTTTCTTTATGTATGTGGCAAAATGGATTTAGGGAAGTGGCAAAATGGGTTTTGGTATGTGACATTTTTATTGGTACGTAGCAAAAGGGATTTTGGTATGTGGCATTTTTTTGTAGATGGCAAATTGGCTTTTGGTATGTGGCATTTTTATTTGGTTTGTGGTATGTGGTTTGTGGGTTTTTTTTTTTTTTTTGGTATGTGGCAAAATGGATTTTGGTATGTGGGATTTTTATTTGGTTTGTTAAAAAATAGGTTTTGATATTTGGCAATTTTATTTTGGTATGTTGCATATTTTTGGGTATGAGGCAAAAAGGATTTCAGTATGTGGCATTTTTTGTATGTGCCAAAATGGGTTTTGGTATGTTGCATTTTTTTGGGGGTATGTGACAAAATGGATTTTGGTATGTGACATTTTTATATGGTATGTGGCTTTTTTTTTTTTTTTTTTTGGTATTTGGCAAAATGGATTTACGTATGTAGTATTTTTATTCCATTTATCCATTTTGCCACATATCAAATACTACTTTTCGTCCTCGATGTCTATCCATTCTTGAGTCACCCAAAATCAACAGAAAATAATGTGAAATGCACCAAAATGAACTCATCGCCTGCCACTGGCTGCCACTGAAAGCCATAAACGTCCAATCCGTTTAAAGTGGCAGGGATGGCAATCGTCCAAGTTTTGTTTGACATTTACAGGTCACTTCATGTTCTTTTTAGGGCATTTACAGGTTACCTCCCGTTGATTTTGAGTCACCGCCTGGTCATTAGAGGACATTATTGAGTCACTTTCTTTTCAGTAACCCAAAATCAACAATAACTGACCTTTAAATGCCTCAAAATCAACAGGAAGTGACCTGTAAATGCCCCAAAAATAAAAGGAAGTGACTGAAAATCAACAAGAAATGAAGTGAAATGCTCCATAATTAAGTCATTGCCTTGCAATGGCTGCCACTGATGGCCATAGACGTTCAGTCCGTTTTGAAGTGGGAGGGATGGCAGCGAATGAACGAATGTTCATTCGCTGCCATCCCTCCCACTTCAAAACGGACTGGACGTCTACTAGTGATAAACTCATCCCAATTTATTTGTTGTATTGTAGAATATTCTAGAATGATTTTCTGGCCCATGTATCGATAATTGTTATATCTCCACTTTTCTACTGTCAGTCACTGTCTTACAAGTATTTGAACGGTATGTTTATAACTGCTCATCAGGCAGACAACTAAAATATTGTAAAAACCTTCGCTCACCAAGGAATTTCTGATCCCGTTAGAGATAACAATAGTAATTAATCCAAGTTGTCATATTTGTTTTACATGGTCGTTTGTATCATGACAGAAATCTTCTGCCTTCAAAGTACGCTATTACCTGAGATCACTTGGATACGATCATTCTGAAATTACACACCTGTCATTTATAAAAAGAAAAGGAAAAAAGACTCTTGACTATGAAAACATGACTGCTTTAATATTGCTGTAAAGAAAATGGACTAATTCATTAATTTTGACATCCTAATTTTCTCCAAGCTACCAAACATAACCTTGCATTAATGAAAGTATTTAGTTAAAGGTGAAAGTTGCGGCTCCTGTTGCCCTTTAATTATAGAGCCACTTACCAAAAAAATAATATCTCTATCTTCATTACCTCCTGACATGCACTCTGTGTATTTAATAAGCCAGGGTGGCCAACCCTTACACTAGTTCCATCAGTGCAAATGAAACCTCGGACTTCCATCACGTTTTCAGTAACCGTAGTCAGTGTGGGCAGATTAAATTAACATCCCTACTTCTTGGCAGTTGACATTACAAGTAACTAAATTATGAAATATCTCTTAGATTAAATTAAGTTGATGAAACATCACATAAACGTGGAGGCTACTCGATCACCCTTTCTAACGGAACCATTGATGCTATCTATTTTCGTGCTGGCTTGTAGCAGATACTGTCTGGATCAGGAAATGTCATTGTATTTTATTAGCATTCATACATGAATAAACTTTGAGCTGTACCCTTAGCCACATCATAGGGAAAATGGGTTTTCTATTAGAACGGTGTAACAGTGCCCTCAAGTGGCTAAAAACGTAATGTCAACGCTCTGTTTTGATTGTTGCAGATACTACAACTGCTTGTAATGCTAATTTATTTTTCAGTTCGAATTGTATTTTAAAAATAGTGACGTTCAATGAATAAAATAATGTTAGCTTAAAACGGCTGAAATGTATGCACAGCACTGAGAGAGTTTTTTTTTTTTACATTTAAGAGCTGTACTTTGTATATGGCTTGCACAGTGGCGGAACAAATGTGAACAGGGCCCAGCTGTGATGAGCATAAATGGGACCCCCTGGGAGAGAGGGGTTGGAGGAGGGACAATCTTGTGTGTGTACGTGTGTTTGGAGGTGCAAGTGGGATTTTTTTGCAGACCCCACCAGACAAAAAGCCAAGTGTGGGGGCTGACAGAGATATTTAAACACTTGAACACTACAGTCCCTGACAAAAGTGTTGTCGCTTATCCATTTTGTGGAAACAATTGCTAATAACCTGACTTTTAATTATTCAATTGGTTTCAGAAATGGCTCATATGCAGTGTTGTTAATAATGGCGTTAGAATATAACGGCGTTACTAACAGCGTTATTTTCTTCAGTAGTGAATAATCTAATCAATTACTTTTCTCATCTTGGCAACTCCGTTACCGAGGCGTGCGTTACTATGCGTTGCGATGTTGGTTGACGACCGCGAGAAAAGTCTGAAAAAGACAGACTCACGGACACGAGAGAGCAGAGCAGGAGTGGGGAGGAAGCAAGGGCTCCAATAATACCTGACTGTAGCCGCTAGCCTACAAACTACGCCCACATGATGCTTCGGTAGATATCACATACATACAGAACTAGATGCAAATGACAGACACGGCGGCATTAGCAACATGTATAATAAAGAACTACATGCGTTAGTAAACAGCCGCCATCTTAAAGCAGTAGACTTCTCAAGAAGGCGCTGTTGTAGAAAACCTTCCTGGCGGACCTAAGTAACTTTTTATCTAAAATACTCCTAAATCGGCAAAACTTAACTTAAATCTATCTTGAAATGATGAAACAGTTTTAAAAGTTACACATGTCGAAAATAGACAGAAGGGAACTAATGCAATAACAGGAGCAATTTTAACAACTTTAACGGTTGATTCACTACATTAAATGACTTCCACATATAGCAAAGGTTACTATGTAGTTATTTTTTTTGGGGGGGGGGGTTCTTTTCTTTTGTTTTTTGAGAAAAAAAAACAAAGTTTCCGAGTAGCATCACGTGCACGAAAGGCACATTCATTGATTGGAAATATAGAAGAGGAAATACCTCCCTCCTGGGAGGGGAGGGAGAGTGGAGTGTCACAGCGTGGTGCTGTGATGCTGCATGTAATGTAGCATCACATTATTTTTACATATTAAATTGTGTATAGGTTTATTTTTTATGACTGTCTTTTATTTTGCAATGATAATATAACCGTGCATCTGTATGTGTCTTTTTTTGTCAACCGACTGTTTTGTGAAGCAAAAGTGTGTATGCATTTATTTTCAAATTTAAAAAAAACACACACAAAAAAAAAACACGTAATGTTGCATAGCATAGCAAGCGGCGGGGTCGCTCTCTCCCAACTCAATGCTAAGTATATACTGGAGTATTTACATAAATACTTATTTACGTGCAATATTAATGTGCAATATTCAATGCCTTCACTGTCAACTGCTGCTACTTCAATTATTTGCACTGCCTGAACATAGGACTACCTCATACGTATTTTATATTTATTTAAATGTTATACTTTAATTCTTGCAAGCCACTTTCGAGATTTTGTACTTGTCCTGCGCTGTAAAGGGAGATGCTCCACAATTTCATTGTACAACCGTATAATGGCAATAAATGGCTATTCTATTCTATTCTATTCTAAAAATGCATAGGGCAAAATTAAACCACGAAATGGAACCTCGTGGTACCCAAAGTCACACAGGCGTGCTATCGCCTTCACTTTCGTGCTGGGTCGTAGCTGATACTGTCTGGATCAGGAAATGTCATTGTATTTTATTAGCATTCATACATGAATAAACTTTGAGCCTTAGCCACATCATAGGGGAAATGGGTTGTCTATCGGAACGCTGTAACAGTGCCCCCAAGTGGCTAAGTGGGTAATGTCAACGCTCTGTTTTATTTGTTGCAGATCCTAGAACTGCTTATAATGTTAAATCATTTTTCACATCGAATGGTATATTAAAAAATGGTGACATTCAATATACCGCTCTCTCTCAACAGCAATGTCGAAAAGTCACACAAAGTCACACTAGCGCGCAATCGCTCTCACTTTCGTGACTTTTTGAACTGTCAAATTGTCGCCACTTTCAGGAGAGCGAGACTCACGAAACGACCGCTCCGAGAGGCTCGGCCAGTCACTCTCACACGGTACATTCAGCAAAAGCATGCAAAACGCAATCGCCACATTAAAACCCAATTCTGTGTCTCAAACGCAACTGCTTAGCGCAGCACAACATTTGGCTATGGGTAATCATCTGCCATCTTGCCATTCTTGATTTTCGCTGTACTTCCACTTCCAAGGATGCCGTGCGTGTACTGTCAAAGCCTCTGCATGCATGCATTAGGTTTACTTCATAAATGAAACGCCACCATTTTGCATTTTTCATATACAACCTTCAATGATGAACGTGGGTGAAAAACGTACTCAAAAATTTCTACTTAACAAAAAGTGCTAATGAAGTCAATTCATTCCAATGAAATGTACTTCAGTAAAAATAAAATTACTGATTTAAAAAAATCTAAAACAAGTTAGACAAAAAAAAAAAAAAAAAAACTACATAGTTACAGAAATGTGAGTAAATGTAATTACCGGTGTTGTTTTCCACCTCTGATGATGAAAATGTTCTAGGAAAAGGGGTCAAAGGGGCTTACAAACACACATAGTTCCGTTAATTGGAAGATATTGCGAGGAGTTGCTTTTTTTCATCCAATTATTGTTTTAATGGCAAAAGGTTATCTTGATTTTAATTAATCACAGCAAATCACTCCAGCTTCCTCTGTGGTGACACTTTAATTTGGGCAGTTATTATCCTTGCCGCAGCGTCGACGCAGCACATTGAGTAATGGCTCTGTAATGACCCTCGCTAACTGCAGACCGCATGTCTGCCATTTAATGATGCAAGAGAACAATGTCAGACGTGCAGAATGCATATTGTCTGATCAGGAGGGACACGGGCCCTGTCAACCTTTTCACCGACAGTAACGTGTTCAACACGGCAACATGTTCAATCAAGTGTCATAGGAGTTGCGTCTTATGTACATTGCTGATAAGAACAAACTGAATGCACCCTACCTATCTCGTGTAATGGTCTATTCCAGGGGCGGAGCTTAGAGGGGTGCTAGGGGTGTGGGGGTATCTAGGCCCAGGCCTCTTGACGGCCTGCTTTGCGGCCATAAATGGGGTGTGTTTGGGCGATGAGAGGGTCAAACAGTGTATCACAAAAGTGAGTACACCCCTCGCATTTCTGCAGATATTTAAGTACGAGGGGTATTCAAAAAGTAATGCAACCAACTTTATTATGTACAAACAAATTATAATAGCAACATGTATTATACATCAAAAGAAAGGTACAAGTGTGAGGATTACAGTTTTACTTCTCCACATAGTCTCCACCTCTCTCAAGAGCTACAGTCTACCTATGAACAAGGGCATGTATACCAGTGTTGTAGAACTCAGCCGGTTGATCTCTAAGCCAATTCTTCACTTCATCATTGCCATATTGGTTGCCCCGGAGTCCTTCTTTCATTGGACCAAAGAGGTGGTGGTCTGACGGTGCCAAATCAGGAGAATATGGCGGATGTCCATCCAAATAAAGTGATGACCTCCATGGTCCTGATGCTTGTGTGAGGACGTGCATTGTCATGCTAGAGGAGCACATTGGCCATGTCCAAGTTGGGCCGAACACATCGAATTCTTGCTTTGAGCTTCCTAAGGGTCTCAATGTATACCTCAGAGTTAATGGTTTCCCCCTTCGGCTAAAAATCCACAGTGATTACACCTTGAGAATCCCAAAAAACGGTGGCCATAATTTTGCCAGCTGATTTTTGGGCCTTGAACTTTTTGGGCTTATCGGCTATGCTGGCTTTACCCACCTCTTTGTGGTCTTCAGTACTGTTTTTAAATCGCTGTACCCATATTTTTATAGTACTATAGTCTATGGTATCATACCTTGTAGACATTTTCCAGCCGGTTGTGAATCCTCAGAGGGGTTTCTCCCTCTGCAACAAGGAATTCGATTACAGCTCTTTGTTTCTGACGAGCTTCAAGAGGGGCAGCCATTTTGGAAGCTAGTTTAAGCTTTAGAAATCTGAAAATAAGAAAAACACATATAACAATCGCAAAAAGGTGTGTCCGATCATGTTTGTGCCAAATATAAACAAGATTGGTAAAATCCTGTACGAGCAATGCACTTGAGTGCATTACTTTTTGAATGCCCCTCGTATATGGCGGAAAACACTCAGATGACTCTAAGTTCCGCTCTGAGACCCCCAATTTGGCCAAAATTCAAAATTGTCCGATATGCATGTGGAAAGCTTAAAATCTCAATTTTCTGGGGGAAGAAAAATTTGAACAGGTGGGATTTTTTTTATTTTTTTTAATGTTTTGTAAACAGCAAAACCCTAGCTGGAGGTGAGAGCACGTGAGAGCAGAATTACAGATGCCACGACTTTAACGAGATATTATCGCTTACCTTGTTTCGATCCAAAAACTCCATGTGGCATGTATCACCGAGTGTCAAGACACAGCTGTGAATGGCCACAGCTGGATTGTTTTGGGGATTTTATGGGTGAAACATGGTAATATAACAAGGGTTGTGATGCAGAAATCGGAGACATGAAAGAGTGGCCGAGATTTTTTTTTTTTCTTCAATTTTTCAATTTTTCTTTGTATCAATTATTAACATCTAACATATCGGGGAAAATGCGACAGTAACAAAAAAAAAAAAAAACAATTTAGCGATAGTTAAGAGGTAGATAAGCGTGACTTTTATTACAGATGCCATTTTTTTATTCTGATGTTATTTGTTTAAAAGTTTAAAATATGCGAGTGAATAATTTTTCAAAGTTGTTTTTTTTTTTTTTTAAACAAAATATTAGACATCAATTAATGATTCTAAGCTAAAAATGACAGACATTTTGAATAATAGATATAATTACTTATCTTGTATTCATGGCTGGGTTGAAACAAAAACGGTTGCGCGACGTCTGTAAACGAGGGTTTTCAGGGTAAATTAAAAACAGTTAGGGGGCTAAATGTGCCATGAATCTGCAATGGCAGCATATAGACATATTGTTCTATCAAACTCAATAGTTGTTTTGGTTTAAAATACAGCAGTTTCTTTTAAAGAGGAGTGCAAGAGCAGAAACTGCTTTTTCAGTCTTGTCTGTGTTTTCCGCCATATCTTTTCATGGGACAACACTAACAAAATGACACTTTGACACAATGAAAAGTAGTCTGTGAGCAGGTTATATATAATAGAGTTCATTTATTTTCAGCATTGCTGCAGAGATTGAAGAGGTGGAGGGGTCATTACCACCACGATGCTTGACTGTAGGCATGACACACTTATTGTACTCCTCACCTGGTCGATATACCTAAAAGGATATATCTAAATTTCTGCAGAAATGTGAGGGGGGTACTCACTTTTGTGATACACTGTAACACTAGCAACTTTTCAGGATGCTCAAATTGTCCCAACCAACGTTTAAGCTACCTTAAAAAAAAAAAAAAAAGCTACAATGCTCAAGTAGGTCGAAATCCAGCGTAGGGCTAATGCACCTTAAAACATGTTTTGTTTTCTCCATGAGATAACTGTTGTTGTTATGTGGTCTAAACAAATAAAAGTTGATCTGATTTTATTTGACTTAGAACACATCCATAACTGAAAAGAATGGACATGCAGGTGACAATGTTTTTTTAGGTTAACTATTGTGGTTCCTCCGTTTTATTATTATAATTATTAATTATTATTATAGTTATTCTTTGTTCCGCAGCCCCTTTGAGCTCAATTTGACCCCCTTAGAATGCTTCAAAATGCACCAAAATCGGCAGACAGGTCATGACAGGTGCAATCTTTGATACCGAGTAAAGAAAAATTCCAAATACACTATGTAGCGCCCTCTAGCAGTCATTCTTTGTCCCACCGACGCTTTGAGCCTTACTTCGACCCCCTCAGAATGCTTCAAAACTCACCAAACTCAACAGCCAGGTGAACACCGGTTAAAACTTTGATAAAATGTAAAAATATAAAAATACGCGTAAATGTGTGTAACGCACCCTAGGAACAAAACCAACATTTCATTTAATTTTTTTTAAGGTGAAAGAAGAGGTAACAACGTAAAGGTTAAAATTTAGAACACATCAGTACAATAAAAAAAATGGGATACCATATACGGTGCCCAGACTGCCGTTAGTACTACATCCAGTTTTCTTTGGGTGGGCAGAGCGTGTCCGTGGGTGGGCACTGCCCACCCATACCCCACCTGGTAACGTCTCTGCATGTAGAACATAATAACTTAAAGGCAGCAAAGAACAGTACAATAAAACTGAGGGGAAAAAACAATGCATTGTGCTAAAAGTCATCACAACAAATAAAAAAAACAAATAAGAGTAAAGAAATTTGGTAGAAATCATTCTTCTGAAAACTACTTCGTGTGTAACCGCTGCACATACTCGTTTTGAGCAGTTGGGGGAGTAATACAAATTAAAGACAGAAAATCAGTCACATTTTCAGAACGAAGAAGCAGCGCTTCCAGAAGAAGAAAATGGCTCGATAGAGAATAGATGTCAATTTTGCAGCATTTAGCTACTAGTCTATCGATACCTTAAGCATGTTTGATCGCTGCTAAAAACGAAAAATGTTTAAAAGGATCAAACGCGCAAATTTCCGTCGGCGAAACGAGTCCGACGAGGACGAGCGGGAGGAGAATGTGCAGCCGATGCTGGCACCGACGTTGTTCGGGCCTGTTTTAGAAGAAGTCCCGTTCCTGGAGACGTCCAGCGGCAACAACGATAGCTTAAGCCCCAAGAGCAATGGTTTCGGGGCCAATTTTAAAACCCCCAGAGACTTGAAGAGGGACAAGAAGGGGAAAGACAACGCTACGGCGCTCGGACCCACAAAAGGCAGTTTGCTTAGTTTCGACGACGAAGAAGAAGAAGGTACCGCACCGACGCTAATTTTTGGCTAACGAACGAAGCTTTGCAAGCCGCCATTTTCACATCGTTTTTCAATTTAGCTCCATAATCATGACTCGTATCGATATAAAATGCCTCCCGAGGCTACTTAAAACGACTATGACATCCAACTATTGTATGGTGCCTCCAGAAATTTTTCATAGGGGTGGCCAGATGGGTCCCACTTAAAATCTTGGGGTAGCCAAAACTAAAAGCCATAATTTCAGGTTTTCATTTAACTATCGCAGCAAAAAGGTCAGGGGAAAACTATCAGAAAGACTTAAGGACACGGCTACTGATATGCTTTGGTGAATTGTGTAATATTTCATGTTACTAATGATTTAATGTGCATAGTCCATAACTGTCCGGTCAACATTTTGAGTTCCACAAAAATTCAGTTTTATTGTGTTATATACTGTATATATTAGGCATAAAGTGTAAATTTAACGAGGGCTGTCAAACGATTAACATTTTTAATCGAGTTAATCACAGCTTAGAAATTAATTTATCGTAATTAATCGCAATTCAAACCATCTCTAAAACATGCCATATTTTTCAGTAAATTATTGTTGGAATGGAAAGATAAGACAAGACGGATATATACATTCAACATACTGTACATAAGTACTGTATTTGTTTATTATAACAATTGGGGCTGTCAAACGATTAAAATTTTCAATCGAGTTAATTACAGCTTAAAAATTAATTAATCGTAATTAATCGCAATTAATCGCAATTCAAACCATCTATATAATATGCCATATTTTTCTGTAAATTATTGGTGGAATGGAAAGATAAGACACAAGATGGATATACATATATGTATATTCAACGTGCATTACATAAGGACTGTATTTGTTTATTATAACAATATATCAACAAGGTGGCATTAACATTATTAACATTCTGTTATAGTGATCAATGGATAGAAAGACTTGTAGTTCTTAAAAGACAAATGTTAGTACAAGTTGTAGAAATTTTATATTAAAACCCCTCTTAATGTTTTCGTTTTAATAAAATTTGTGAAATTTTCAATCAAAAAATAAACTAGTAGCCTGCCATTGTTGATGTCAATAATTACTTACACTATAAAATCAGTCGCACCCAAGCACCAGCAGAGGGCTGCAAAACTCCGCAAAACACAACAAGTGGGCCTTTCACTCTACTGTCATTTACATCTGTCTGAGCTGGGCAAGTGCGTTAATTGCGTCAAATATTTTAACGTGACTAATTTTAAAAAATTAATTAACGCCTGTTAACACGATAATTTTGACAGCCCTAATAACAATAAATCCACAAGATGACATTAACATTCTAACATTCTTTCTGTGAAAGGGATCCACGGATTGAAAGACTTGTAATTCTTAAAGGATAAATGTGACTTTGTATATTGTGACTAAATATTGCCATGTAGTGTATTTGTTGAGCTTCCAGTAAATGATACTGTAGCGACGTAACTGTTCTGCCCAAATGCATGATGGGAAGTGGTACAACCATGACTGTGTGTGGTGGCTGCAAATGCTATATCTTCTCTGCGTTGGGTACACTACAGGGTAAGGGTAGTAAGAAAAAGATCAACTCCTGTCGTTCTTCCCCACATCGCTTCCCACAATATTTATAGTCGCTGTGGGATAGATGACAAAGCTTTTGCCCATTAAAAGCACGGCCCCAGTGAATGCTTATATCTACTCCACTCTGCCTCTTATCTTTGTATATAAGTAAAACTGCGCCATTGTAGGCTGTTTGCGGCAATGCGTGAATGAGTCGTACCGCGAATGTGTTAATTGCGATAAATATTTTCACTTGATCAATTAAAAAAGAATTAATTACCGCCCGTTAATGCGATAAATTTGACAGCCCTGCATTTAACAAAACAAAATAAATATATTCATTTGGGATGAAATGGATAACTGATGTTACAACAATCTAACGATATACGGGCCAGTGCGATGGCCAACCAATTTATAGGGGTGGCCGTGGGATAACGTCACGGGCGTAGTATTGCATAGGAATGGTAGGGACTGAAGTCACTGCACACTACCAAAGTTTCAGGGTGTTCAAATTGTCCTCACCTACTTTTAAGCAACCTTATTTGAATTATATAATTACTTCAGTTATATAGGTAATTTATAATGTCTTCCCTTATGTTGTAAGGATAGAATTGACTAGTGCTGCAACGATTAATCGATTAACTCGAGTATTCGATTAGGGAAAAAAATTAATTAATTAAATTAATTTTTGCTGCTTCGGGTATTCGTTTCATTAAATGGCGTTGTAATGGTTTGTTTTGAAAGTGTTTGCATTTAGTTTTATTGATTTGGGTGGATACACAGCCCTCTTGTCTACCTTATTTCACATGGCTGAATCCATCTTCTCCCTGTTAAGACCAACATAAGCCTTTGAGCTAATGATTTTTTGGAATGCATTCCTAATTTAATTTAAAGGTATATTTAGCCAAATTTTGTGGGAATATATGTCTTAGCCATTTGTTAAGAGCATTGTAAAAAAAGTGTTAGCATTTTATAGCATTTAAGCTAGCGGACTTTTGCTATGTAAGTTAGCCAATTGTTCTTTTGTTGTACATAGATCCTCTTTTTCTTTTTGTGTTAGGCTCAGCTCAGGTATTTTAATTTTTTATTGTTCCTTATCCAATTACTCCATTATTCGAACTAGATAGTTCATCGATTAATCGACTACTAAAATAATCGGTAACTGCAACCCTATTTCGAATGAACGAACGTTCCCAGTCTAAATGGATAGGGCGTCGAGCACCGACAATGGTAGCCTTAGAGTAACCTGAGACACTATTATGGTGGAAGATTTTGGTAGCAACTTGTTGGTTCCTTTTTTTTTTTTTTTCTTTTTTTTTTTTTTTTTTTAAACATTGACACCTTTTTAAAACGATATTTCGATTTTTGGCAGGAGCATATCGATAACCTTTTGGTATACAAAGTATCACGATATTATATCACCATTTCGATATTTTGTCACAGTCCTAACACAAACATATATTAGCTGAAACAACTTACAGCCTTTTGTGGGCCAAATCGGAGCGCAGCTGTCCTTTATCCATGTCAGACGAGTCTACTCCTCAGTTATACAAGGCGGCAGTCCAGCCAGACCAACGCTGACACCAGAGGATAGTGTATCCTCCATCATTAAACAAAATACAATACTTTTGGACTTTTTGGATAGTTCTTTTGAATTTTTATAGGGTTATTACAGACTTACGCGAACATTCGGGAACAGAACTTGTTCTAACCTGGGGACTACCTGTAATTGATTTTAAAGAATCTGATATTCCCCATTTAAAAATTGAATTTCAATTCGTTATCCGTTCCACCCATCGAATAACACCATAATTGTATTGTTGCGTGTTTTTCTTTTAACATGATAATGAAGAATAATGCATATGTTAAAGATGGTAAATGTTATACAGTATAATGTGTTATTTGGAAAATATTTTAACTGTCTTTGTTCTGTGTGGCAATATAACCAGAAGGACCAGACGTCTTCCGAGTGAAGAAGTCCAATCACAGCAAGAAAATAGTGAAGCAGCTGAAGAAGGAGTACAAGGAGGACTTGGAGAAGTGTGGCGTCGTCAAAACAGGTGGGCGATTTCAGCACAATTTACTAATAAATTTGATCATATGAATTTATAAAGTGTCATTTGGTTGCTGTCAACCATCATTTAGTCAATTTGAAAGCCTAAAAAATCAGAATGGTCACCAAAAGTGGTTGTTAAAATATTGCTTGGTTTGCTAAATAGAAGCGGCACCTCAGCCTTTTGTCACTGTCAAAGAAGAAGTGGTCATCAAAGTGGAAAATGAAGTTGGCGAAGAAGAAATGGATGTTGACAGTGCTGACGAGCAGAAGGAAGATGCGAAGGGAAGTCAAGGACAAAGAAGCAGCAGTGGAAATAACACTGGAGCAACATTCAACACGCTTTCTTCCCTCAGCACTCTGAGACCTGGTACTACATTGCGTCATATGTTTAACTGTCTTTTTTTTTTGTCTTCATCTAATGGAGTGCTATAGTTCTCAAACAGTGTCCTAGGGCTTCATTTTAAATTCAGTTCGTGTATTTCGCCAGGGGAGATCCCTGACGCAGCATTCATTCATGCTGCCAGAAAGCGGCGACAGCTGGCCAGAGAGTTGGGAGGCGACGCCCCGCTTGTTGAGACGGAAACCCCCAAGAAACGACTGGCGCAAGAGGACCAAGACGGAAGCGACGACGAAGACGGGGAAGAGAAGCGGATTCGTTTCAGCGGCGTCCGAAACAAAACTCAAAGGCAAAAGATCGCGGAGGAGATAGGTACTTTACGTTATTCAAGACTTGTTGAACATCCGCTTTGTTGAGTCGTGACTAGGCATGTACCGGTATGATATTCTGACGGTAAAATAACCTTATACCAAAATATCACGTATCACGGTATAGCAATTACAGCTGTAAAATGTGTTACTTTGAGATATCTGTGTTTAAAAAAAAAACCAAACAAACAAACAAAAAAAATACCTTTTTTCCATTGAACAGAATTTTTATTTTTCAAAACATATTAGCAAATTGGAACATCTGTATAATGTTAAGTTAAAATAAAAACAAAACATTCTAAATAAAATTAAAACAAATGCTGTCCTGTAGGTGAGTCTAAACCCACAGCTCAACATTATTACCATCAGAACAAAAATAATGGAATTATTTTCCATAAAAAGCATGTGTGTAAGACTCATATTTACATTATACACACTTTCTCAACACAGACAATTGCCAGAGAGAGAAAAAACACCACGTTTTACCACCGCTGGACACACTAAACACACTGGAGTTAACTCTCGTGGCTGGTGGGAAACATTCATGACAGTGTTAACAAGAGGCGATCCGATTATGATTCAGAGGCTACAATTCAATTATAAATCGATTATTGATGCAGAGCTGCTTTTAATGTTTCGTATATTAGTTACAAAAATAGTACAAAAATCATCTCAGCCTTAAATAAACTAGTGTTTAAATATCAAGTTTACAGTTCAAAAACTATATTCAATTAATTTAATGTTGTGAATTGATTGTTGAAGAAAAATTGCTCCCGTTATTCCATAATTTCCCTTCTGTCTACTTTCGATATGTGGAAGTTTTAAAACTGTTTCATCATTTAAAGATAGATTCAAGTCAAGATTTTGCTGATTTGGGAGTATTTTAGATAAAAAGTTACCGTATTTTTCGGACTATAAGTCGCACCAGCCATAAAATGCCCAACGAAGAGGGGAAAAAAAACATAGGTCGCACCGGAGTATAAGTTGCATTTTGATAAAATCCAACATAAAGAACATATGTCATCTTGAACGCCAATTTAAAATAAAAATTCAATAGAGAACAACATGCTGAATAAGTGTACAGTATGATAATGTTACATGATGCATGAACAACATAGCTATTGAGGGTTATTCAGATAACTATAGCATAAAGAACATGCTAACACGTTTACCAAACCATCAGTGTCACTCCAAAACAGCAAAATAACATGTGAAATGATATAATAATGTGTTTATAATTTCACAGATAAGTCACTCCAGAGTATGGTTCGCACCCCGAGCCAAACTATGGGAAAAAAACTGCGACTTATAGTCCGAAAAATACGGTAAATAGGTTCGCTCGGAAGGTTCACTACAACAGAGCCTTCCTGAGAAGTCTACTGCTTTAAGATGGCGGCTATTTACTAACGCCGCTGTGTCTGTCATTTCGCATCTAGTTCTCTATACATATGCTAACGCCGCAGTCTGTCATTTCGTATCCAGGTCTGTATACATGTGATATCTACTATAGTATTACGTGAGCGTAGTTTGTAGCAAATGGGTGTTGTTTGTAGCAGCTGTCGGCCGCAGTCCGGTATTATTGTTTTTTTATCTAGCGGCATGAGTTGTCAGTCCGTTCCTCACTGTGTCCCGAAGACTGCGCTGACTGTGTTTTAGTTTCGCTTTACTTAGCATATTTAAATAATCAGAATATGGATGTTTGTGAATCGTTCTCAAATCTTCTGCGACCGTCGGAAATAATCTAAAGAATCGGAAATTTCACACACCTTTACTATTTACGAACCTTTAATTTTGTATAAAAGCGAAGTCATATTGGAGGTGTTGCCTCCTCGGCAGCCACCCTCCACAAACTTGTTTTACATATCGGTTGGCCCTCCTCCTCTAAACCGCGGCCGTCTGTAACTCTTCTGTAGCCGAAGTATTCCCACACCAGCTATTTGGTTTTCTTCAATGGGGGGAAAAAGTTCTGGAGTTTCACTACCTCCAGCCATCGTGTAGCACACCTGACTCGCTGACACTGAGCAACAACCGGTGGGGGAGGGTTGAGCCTTGCAGCTGAAAGCGAGGGATTTCTCCCTGCATTTCTAAAAAAATAGCGAATACTTTAGGTATGGTTTGACGGAATTTTTTTGCGGTTTTGGAACCATGACGCTTTCATACCACGGTCCACCTTGGAACTGATAATCGGCACATGTCTAGTCGTGACCTTCCGCCGCATGCCTGCAGGTATCGAGGGCAGCGACGACGAGGCGCTGGATGGTGGTCATGATGAAGAGGTGAGCCGGTGGGAGCAGGAGCAGATCAGGAAAGGGATCAGCATACCACAGGTGAGTATCCATACACATCCCTTTCCTGAAAGGTAACGGAAGCATATGTTCGGTCCTGTGGTTTAAGTGGCAGTCAAGAAAATACCTTTCTTATTCTAATGTAATATCAGTATATTTTTTCAGCTAATGAATGAATTGGTAAGAAATAAAGGCTAGCCATCAATGATTCATGGTAACACTTGCATAATTCCCAAGTAACGAGGTCTTGTCACTCCTCGCCAGGTCCAACCAGAGGAGACACCGGCCTACTACCAGAACAGCTATGAAACTCAGCCTTACGGCAGTGGCTACAACATGCCCTTCACCTACGGCGTGATGCCCCAGCAGGCCGGCAAGCCTCCCGGTCCAACCGACGGCGCTGCGGCTCACTTCGGTCTCTCTGTTAGTGACTTAGCCCCAGTGTCCATTGATCTGGTAAAGAAACGCCTTCAGGATAGGTAAGAGCAGCCTTCACTTTGTGCTGTGGTCTCGGAGAACCTGTAAAGCGGCATAGAGAGCTAACAACATACTTTTTTTTGTCAGAAATGACTTAAAAAACAGCATTCGAACCTTCTCTTGTGTGTAATAATGACCTCCGTGAAGTTGGCAACCCATCAGGCACAAATTTATAGAAAAATGATGTCAATTGTTTGTGCTATGTTTGTGCTGCTATCGTTTTTGAGAATTATAATTCTTTTATAGGTCAATCTGAGGTCAACCCCTCCACCCCCCGCCATTTTGATTTTTAAAAAATGGCTAAAAATGGTCAATCGTTTGTGCTGTAAAACACTTGTTTGTGCGGCAACGGTTTTGTAGTTTATTGCGCTTTTAACTCATTCGCTCCCAGCCATTTTCACCGGTGCAACCCCCTTCGCTCCCGGCCGTTTTGCTGGATTTTGACTGATTTTGCACGGTCCACAGAAAATTCTGTTCTATTGCTATATAAACATGGAACCCTCCAAAAGAAAGATTACTCTTTTTTTCAGCAGGAAAAAAGTAAGTTCATATCTTTTTCCATTCTTAAGAAATCAGCATTAGAAAATAGCTTAGTTTGAGCGATTGTCCAATTTCTGATGAAAAAAGAGAAATTGAGCTTTTTGTGAAAGCATACATTTCAAACATAACTTTGACTTTAACGCAGCTATTTTTTGCCTTAGTTACATTCTAAACATCAGAATAATGTTTTCCTTTTACAAAATAAAATAAGCAACAAGACAAATAGAGCTTTTGATAGCAAAGTAACAATTTATTTACACATAACTAAATGAGGGATGACGTTGTTGTGGCCGCGACAGCCGGGTAAATTTTTCCCTCATCGCTCCCTGTCTCATAAAGATGGATGTTTTTGAGTCTCTGCGCGGTCTGCTCGGCAAGCAGGACGGACTCAACGGCATCGTCCGCTGCACTGGTGGTCCCGGTCGTTCTGCTTGGTCGTCCAGCACCTGGCATCCCGGGCATCCTCTACTGTAGGTTGTTCTGCATTTGGTCGTCTTCCGCCGACGCCCCAGCCGTGCGGCCCGGCCGTTCGTTGCCGTTGAATCGATTTGCAGGTTTTACCAAATGCGCTATTGCCCTCCAGTGGCCAGTTTTATGGCTTTAAAATGGATTTTCGGCTTTGTGCTTTGGAGCTAAATTGAATCAGAACCCAGAGATGTCTCTCGTTTAAAAAAAAAAAAAAAAAAAGGTAAAACACGTATAAATACGTCTTTGGGACACTGAAACAATTAAAAATAGAACATATTTATTCGTTTTTGGGAGCAAATGAGTTAAACGTGAGCAGCAAAAACGAATGACACCACTTCGGGTCCATTTTGCAGTAAATGACGGGGCTCCATGATGTCATCGCTATAAATTAAAAGCATAATATCTACATAACATATCTACATAACAGTTGCAGCACAAACAAATCTTTTTACAGCACAAACGTAGCACAAACGATTGACATGATTTTTCATAAAGGTCAAATAAAGACCTTAAAGAAACTGTTCTCTTGACCCTCTTCCTACTGTCCCCCCCCACACCTGTTCTTGTTTTGTGTCAATAGGCTGGGTCATATGCGTATAGGCCACAAAGCCAACCTCAACCGGTACACAGAGATCCAAGAAGACCTGGCTTCCTCAGAGAGCGCCATATTACAGCTGGACGGCTCGTCCAATGACAATGCAGATCAATATCAATTCTTGCAAGAGATGCGAGGGTATGTTGGAGACTTGCTTGAGTGTTTCGGTGAAAAGGTAAGGGAGATCATCTGCTCTCTGTTTAACTTTTTTAATGTTTATATCCTGTAATCTTGAGTACATTGTAATTTTGAATGTTGAAAATAAGGTTTTCATTTCACTAGTTTGAAAAGTTGACTAAGAAAAAATTGGCAAGTGTCAAATATTAGCCTCTTTCAAAGAAAAAATTGCAGCATCGTATTTTTTGACAAATGATGCCTTACACAGAATACACACAAATTGCCGCAAATATGTGCTCTTTGACACGTAAATTGGATGCGCGATGACATCAGGTCTGTTGCTTGTCAGACAATGAAAATTACCTTCACCGTAACATTCCATGACAAACAGGCGCACGTACTCCAGAAGAAATTGCTACTTTAACATCGTGAGGAAAAAAGCAGAAGATTGTGCCGTCTTTTGCAGGCTGTCTAAAAGCGGCTAAGTGGGTCCTCGGTTTTTGACAGTCCTAACATACAATATTTCATTGTGACTAGACTGTCTAAGGGGCTATCCTTTCTCTGAGGCATGCTCCTCAACTCCCTTTTTCTCCCAATGTGTTTGCTTTACATGAACTGTTTTCCATTCAGTTGAATTACAATTGTGACTTTAGAGAATGTTGCAACTTTTCAGTCTCAAGGTCATAAACCGAGGACCCCCCCCCGTATTGTCTGTGATGCGAGGCAGTGCGTAGACTACTATTACAGTTGCATTTTAGACTGTCGCTGAACTGAATGAATAGTTGTATAGTGAAATCGCGACGAAAAAAGAATATGAAGGCAAACTGTGCTACAGAATCACAACTAGATACCTCTGGGTACCCATGATATGATACGAACAACGATTGCCGTATTGGCCCGAATATAAGACGACCCCCTTTTTTTCAAGACTCGAGTTTGAAAAAAGACTTTTTGAACACCAAATTAATTTTTATACAGAAAATAATTACATCTGAAAAAAATGATTATAACCATATATTTGAGAGAAAAAGCATGTAATTTTGCCTCATTCTAATCTTAATATCTGAAACCTTTAAATATGTAAACTAAAGTGCAATTACATTCGTAAATGAATGGCTTCTGGCTTTTGTAATGTAAATAAACCAATCTATTGTGATAAAACAACAAAACTGCAATAACCATCAAAGTGAGGTCTAACTGTAGTCTTGAAACAAATCTGAATAAGGAAAACATTGCAATAAAATAATGCAAACTGGTTAAACTTGAGAGTAGCTGAGATCTGTCATGACAGAACATTACTCAAGTTCAGCCTTCGCTTCAATGATATCTGGCGCCATCTAGCGTCGTGGATGGGTCTAGACCGCGAATATAAGACGACCCCCACTTTTGCAGTCTTATTTCAAAGCAAAAAACTGTCTTATATTCGGGCCAAAACGGTACTAATAAAAGAAAAGCTATTTTTATCCTTCTGTTATGAATTAAAATGAGTTTCACTAGTAGACAAATTTTAATTCGCTGCCAGTTTCATGTTGCAATGGCAGCTTTTCCTATCCAACTCCCGCGACTGACTGAGCGTAGCAATTCTCAATAACTGAGGGGTGTCCAAAGTAGTGCAAACGCAGCACAAACAAATGGCGCACCTTTGGGTTCATTTTGCAGTAAATGGGGAGCTTGAGGTATAAGGCAAAATGCACCCAAATGGGTGCCATTTGTTTGCGCTAGTTTTTGGGGCACCCCTCTGTTTTTGGGACACCCCTCTATTATGGAGAGAGTTGGTACGCTCCGTCAGCCGCGACAGAGGGGCTGCGATTGATGTCATCACTCGAAAATAATATCTCAATAGCTATAAAACGATATCAGCACAAACCTAGGACAAACGAATGGCACCATTGCTGTTCTGCTCCGCCGTGGATGGGGGGCTGCTTGAAGTCATCTCTTAAAATTAATTTCTCGAAAACGATATTAGCACAAACGAAGCATAAACGACTGACCCTATTTTTTGCCATTTTTAAGCAAAATGGGGGGCTTGCTGACCTCTGACCTATAAGAGAATGGCAAATATCTCATACATGATAGTACCAACAAAGTTTCACAGCACAAATGTAGCAGAAATTGACATAATTTTTATAGAAATTTGCGTCTGAGGGGCGGGCCAACTTCACGAGAGTGTTGATTTTGGGTGACTGGAAAGTCGTGACTCAAGAATGTCCCCAAATTGATAGAAAGATACTCAAAATCAATACAAAAACCTGTAAATTTCCTAAAATGAACAAGAAGCATATCTGTCAACCCGAGGCCATTGGCAATCTTACAAATAGTTGCATATGCCCTTGTGACTAATCTTACAACGTTTTATATGGTGTGCAATATGAAACAAAAATAAAACTAAATTTTTATAATAATACGGATTTATTGGTAATATTGTCACATATAACCTGGTGCAATCAAATTACAGTCAATATCTTCAGCTACATCATGATTATTAAAATTTAACAGCGACTTTTGTTATAATTGTATGTAGCACTTTTGGCAATTTCTATCTTGTCTTGATGGCTGCACTTCAGCTCGCAATTAAGTTTGACTTGAAGGTAGTTTGTGTGTCCAATTATAAATTAAAAAGGTCAATTGATAAAATTAACATACCGATGCAATGTTTGAGTCAGTGAACATTTCTTTTGCTAATTCTGAGAAGTGATCAACAATAGTTGCAGGCTAATTGTGTTCAGCAACAAATTGGCAAAATAAAATCTCCGCTTTCGTCACTTTTCATTCTGCAGACTGCATCTTTATGACCAGTGTTGTTTATCTTTTTTTTTTTTTTTTTTTTTAATTAATTAATTACAGTTACAAATTGCTTCTCCCAAAAAGTAATTGAGTTAGTAACTCAGTTACCTGAATGTAAGAGTAATTAGTTACTTAGCAAAGTAACTGGTGTTACCTTTCATGTTTTTTTTTTTTCTTCATTAAAAAAACAAAACAAAAACATAGTAACTTGCTATGTTTGGAAGTCATTTAATGTTGTGAATTAACCGTTAAAGTTGTAAAAATTGCTCCCATTTTTGCTGTAGTTCCCTTCTGTCTACTTTCGACATGTGAACGTTTTAAAACTGTTTCGTCATTTAAAGATAGATTCAAGTCAAGATTTTGCCGATTTATGAGTATTTTAGATAAAAGGTCACTTAGGTTCGCTAGGAAGGTTCACTACAACAGAGCCTTTCTTAGAAGTCTACTGCTTTAAAATGGGGGCTGTTTACCAACGACAGCAAGTGTATCATTTCGTATCTAGTTCATATACAAGTGATATCTAGCATAGCATCATCTGGGCGTAGTTTGTAGGCTGTCGGCTACAGTCAGGTATTATTGGAGCCGCCTTTGCAACTGCGTTACAACTCCCCCTTTCCCACTCCCGCTCTTCTTTCTCCGTGTCTCCGACTTTTCTCGCGTCATTTAACCAACGTAGTAACGCACATTGTCTCGTTGACGAAGCATTGACAAAAGCCGAATGGAGAAAAAAAAAACGTAATGCACGAAAAACGTACAGATTTTGAACGTACGGCTTACACATTTAAAAATCAGTGCTCAGTTGTACAAATTACGCCGAAACCATACAACTTGAAAGGTATGAAGAAGTGACCAGTAAATGCCCACAAGACTGGCTGTGACTTCTCTGGTATCATTGTTATTGACGGCCAGTTCAGTCAAAATTTAATTGGATGTCTAGCGCCGTCGATGTCGGCCAGTGAGCTCACGTAGACACTATTCAAATGAAAGATTTTGCTAGCAACCTGTTGATTCCTTTTTTTGTTGGTTTGATCAATAAGCTTTTGGGCTACAAAGTCTCACGATATATCACCTTTTGGATATATTGTCATACCCCTAATCACAACACGTCATAAATTGCTGACTAGTAAATGCATGTTTAACTCTTTTATAGATTTGGTCTTGCAGCACTAACTACACGGAGCAGCCTGCGTCTTCTAAACTCATGAATGTTTGTTTTAGTTCTAGATGATTGCGACCAGCATTCTGACGGATCCCTGAAATGATAGTGGAATATTGCTTGTTAGTTTAAAGCACATTGGCCTATTTTTGTTTGGGTTTTTTTAACTGTAATTCTCAGCTTGAACCATTGGCAAGTGATTTGCCTTTTCCTCACACTGGCAATATTCCAGCCGCACTATTCTGTCGTACATCACAATATTCCTCTCCCTCACAGCTACGAGGCGTTCCCGTGACTCCGAGCCCTGCGCTTGTGTAGTTCAGAGGTCACAGAAGGCGTCGTATGTTTCAGGTGCCCGTCGTCGAGGAGCTGGAGGCTGCCATGCACCAGTTACTAAGGCAACGGGCCTCGCGACTCGTCCAGAGAAGACAGGATGATATAAAAGATGAATCGGCGGAGTTTGCAAGCCTTTCAAGTCAGTCCATCTATAAGGTTTTTATGATTCATTCGAACGGCCTCGTTAGTTCTGTGCGCGTGGGCGAGCTCTGTGTCTGTCTGGATAGATTTACACCCCCTACTCTCCTTTTAAAAGTGTGTCTCTGTGTGAGAGTGAGCATGCATACATAAGGGGGGTAAAAATGTCTCTTGTTTTGCACTGCCGTGTCTCACTGTCAGTGGGATGCTGGTAAAGTCACTTGACAAAAGTTATCTTGTGAGCTCTTGAGTGTTGTTGCAGACAGGTAAGTGAATTGGAATTGATTATCTGACAACTGATGGACCGGACTAAGATGAAATGATTGTGAAGGATTTTGTAAATTGGGTGGAATTTATTCAGTACATTTATTACAGTAATGACTTTGCTACTAAACAGAGTGTATGTTGTAATCAATCAAAATTATGTGCATCCAAAATCAATTTTGTTGAGCCAATGTAGGGCTGCAGCTACAGATTATTTTAGTAGTCGATTAATCTATCAACTAGTGAGTTTGAATAATTGAGTAATCGGATTAGGGACATGCGTTGCAGAATAAATTTTAAGAGATGTAAAACATAGGCTTGCTAAGATTACACTTTCAAAAAAAAAAGCATTAAATGCGAATACAAAATAAAATTCCCAAGTGTTTCTCCAAAATTTGCAGAATACCACTTGTATTGAAAAATAAGAATACCAGAGTTTAGTCTCAAACGGTATAAAACAATAAATGAGGATCTGAATACAACAAGAGAACAATTGGCTAACATGCACAGCAAAAGTCAGCTAGCTTAAATGCTATGAAATCCTAAGGTGTTTTTTTTTTCTTTTTTTTTTTTTTTTACAATGCTCTTAACAAATCGTTCAAACACACATTCCCACAAAAAAATGGTTGAATACAACTATAAACTAAATTACGAATACATAAAAAAAACGTTAGCTTAAACAAGATTTACCTTATGTCAGTCTTATCAGGGAGCAGCTGGATTCAACCATGTTAAATGAGTTTTGTCATATTCACTGTTGCCACTAGAAGGCAGTGTATCCACCTAAATGAATAAAACTAAATGCAAACACTTTTAAAACAAACCATTACAACGCCACTCTAATTAAACGAAGACTCAAAGCAGCAAAATTTCATTCAAAGCTTTATTCTAATCGAATTACTCGAGTTAATCGATTAATCGTTGCAGCACCAATCCAATGTTCATCCTCAGTCCAAATGTATGGATTTGTAACAAATATCCTACAATATTTAGGTGCATAATTCATAATTGATCGTAAAATTTAATGTCAATATTAAATGCTAAGCAGTGTTAATGTGAGGTGAAGCTATAGGATGATGTTACAATAACTAAAGTGGCCCCTCACATCACTCCTGTGTCTTACAGATAAAGCCGTCATGGCTCCCAGTCTGGACTCGTTCGGTCGTGACCGCACGTTGTACCAAGAGAGTAGTCGCCAAAGGAGGATAGCGGAACGAGAAGCCCGGAGGTAAGGTATATTGATAATATTTTGAGTAGGGATGTCCTGATCCGATCACGTGATCGGAAATCGGGTGAAAAGGATTGAGTTTTTGATTAAAAAATATATTTATTTTTCTGTGTCATGCTCATTCAATGCCACACCTTCCCCCCTGCTAAGCAGTGCAGCCAAAATGTCCGATGCATCTTGCGTTTGGTACAAGTTAACGATGATTGACATGTTTGTAGCTTTGATCTTTCCAGAGAAGCTTGGTAGCGCTATGATCAAAGGCACAGATGTGTCAATCATCATTATAAGTGGCATAAGTGTGCTGTGTCAGATCTTTGTACAAGTGAGAAGCTGTTCTCAGCAGCGTGAGCATCAAAGCATGAGTGGATTTGAGTAAAAATACTCAATAAAGCATTTAATAGAGATAAGCATTTTTCCATGTTATTCTTGTTTAAAAATAATTCACATTATGAAGGCAGCAAGGTGGGACAGTAACATGTTTGGAACTTTTGATCAAATAAAAACGCATCGGGACGCTATCAGCAGATTTTCAAAATCAGGTGACTGACTCGGGTGCAAAATTTTGCGATCAGGACATCCCTACTTTCGGGGTATCAAGTATCACGATATATCGATAACCTTTTCGATTTATTGTCACACCCCTAGTCGAAACTAGGGGTGTGAAGACCAAAAAGTGCCCAACTTTGGTACCTAGCTCAGGTCAGGCCTGTGAATGAAAACTCACCATTTTGATATGTGCAAATTTTGTTGAGTTTTTAAGCATGTTCAGAACTTCAAAATGGCCATTTTCATTTGCCCTGAAGAAGCCCAACCCTAAACCCTAATTCCCAAATAAGCACGACTTTGGTACTCCGCCCAGGTCAGGCCCGTGAATGAAAACTCACCATTTTGATAACTTAACATCTCATATGTCTCATGAAGAGTGTCACCAATTTTGAGGAGGATACAACTAACTGCCTCGGCGCAATGGTTTCAAACGTGCACCCTGGTTTTCGACAAAAATGGCATGTTTTTCAACATTCAATCCAAAATACCTGATTTCCTGTTGAGGTTGGAATATGGGTGCCACAGACTTTTTGAAGCATTTTTGCATTTTCTCCGCTAATTTCATCGCTCTACGTTGAATATACCTAAATGGTGAGGCCTTTTTTTAAAAATTCCAGGGGGCGCCACTGAGCCATTTTTTGACATTTTTTCGCAGTGTTGCCAAATTATCGAAATTTTTGCGAAGCGGCATATTTGTGCAAATTTTGAGTTTTTGAGCCTGTTAAGACCTCCGAATTGGCCATTTTTATTTGCCATGAAAAAAGAATAATAATAATCCTTTGCAGAACAATAGGGCCTTCGCACCAGTTGGTGCTCGGGCCCTAATAAAGGCTAAACAGTACAAGAGGGTTCGTGTACTCACCTCATATTCAATTGAAATGCCTTAAAACTACTGCTGGACATCTGAAAGACAAGGAGCAATGAACGATCTCTCTTCACCTCTCGCTCTAAAAAATAACTTGCCCACAAAAAAGGCCGGGCCGCTTCTGTACCTGCCTGTCTCATACACAAATTTATTTTCCAGTCTTTTAAAAAGGAGCTCTCCCAGTAACCGGGAGCATCCATCTTTATGTTGTGCGTGCGTCCGGGCGGCAGACGTGTCTTGAATTTCGTTCCGGTACGTGCACTGTCATAAAGTTATGAGGGAAAGTCATCGTTTTTGAACCTTTATAAATCGTAATCGAATCGTCACGTGTCGAATCGCGATGCATGTAATCATTGATTTTTTGGGGGGGAACTCCTCTAGTCGAAACGCTTGACATAATGTAATTTGTGGTTTTGTTAGAGCTAGACGGCGTCAAGCACGAGAGCAGAACGGAAAGTGGGCGGAGCACAAAGAAGGCTTGTCGTCCGATGACGAGGAGACGTCTACGGACATCACCGGCTTCGACACGGAGCACGGTATCGAAAGACTCATTGACGAGATGAGACAGATGGACACCAACTCACCCGCAATGCAAACTTTTTCCTTTCTAGATCGTATCACCAGAGAATGCAAGAAAGTATTTGAGGATGTGCTGGAGGATTTCCATTCCCTGGACTACATCAAATCCCAGTTTGAAGTGTGGAGGAGAGACTACGCCGAGTGCTACAAAGACGCTTACATCGGCCTCTGCCTGCCCAAACTCTTCAGCCCTCTAGTTCGACTGGAGCTCATCGCATGGAACCCTCTTGAGGCGAGTCCTGATGAAACTTTGGTTTTAACTCTCAATGTGCAAATACTGAAATCTACCTTTCTCACGCGTCCCTTTAGGCACAGTGTGCAAACTTTGAGTACATGCTCTGGTTTGAGTCGCTTTTATTCTACGGTTTTAAGGAGAATAGTAAATTGCAAAAAGGGGACAGTGACATTGGACTGCTACCAGCTATTGTGGAGAAGGTCATCCTCACCAAACTGACAGGTGGTCAAGTTAGTCGTCTGTTCTATTGTAACTGTTAAGGACTACAGCTCACCAACGCGTGTTTGTGTGCAGTGTTGTCAGAACAAGTTTGGGACCCGCTGTCAAACAGTCAGACGACGCGACTGGTGGGCTTTATTCGCAGACTGATGAAAGGCTACCCAACTGTGCTCCATGGGGACAACCAATACACACGGGTAAGGTCTACCTTCACGTGTGGCTTTGGACTAATTGTGTAAAAAGCATTCTAAATCTTCTGTGTATTTATTTGTTCGTCAGGAATTGTTGAAAACTGTCGTACTGCGAGTACGGCGGACTCTGGATGAAGATGTATTCCAACCCCTCTACCCTAAAAAGTATGCTCTTCTTTTGCTTAAATCGGGTGTGAGGCCTTGTTCAAACTAGTAGACATAATTGGATTTTTAGCCTATTCAGATTGAAACTGGATGGCTGTTTTATAGTCTGAACAGCAGTGTTGTTTTTTCCAGGTCTTTTCATTTTTGTCTCCGTCATCTCCAGAAGTGTTTGTTTTTGTCTAGTTTTAGTCATGTGTACTCAATGTTTTCGTCCGTAAGATTAAAAAAATATATACAAAAATAAAGATTTTCACTTATTTCAAATGAAGATTGACAGACGAGCACATATTGTAGCATCTGCAAGAACAACACCAACTTGGCGATACACACTCAGCAGAAAAACAGTATTTTATTTTCAATTAATTATACCCACCTGGCAGAGGTGGGTAGTAAAGCATTACATGTACTTCGTTACATTTAGTTGAGTAACCTTTTGAGAAAATTGTACTTTTACTTGAGTAGATAAAACGCTATTTTTACTCCGCTACTCTGCACAACAGTAGTTACATTTTTCCTTTATTCTACATATTGTTTTTTTGCCAGCAATGTCATTGCCAAGAGTAACGCTACTAATTTCACCAATGAGACGTTGCAATAGTAATCACATGACTCCATTGCACCAATCAGACGCAAGCTAGCCGTTCTATGATCACGCCAGCCTGTTTAATCATGTGGCGTCTTTAAAGCACCGTAAAAAATGAAGTATTTAACATGGAGCGCTGCCCTCAACATGACACGAAAGCGCAGTTTTAAACCTCTCTCCCATTTATTTGGCACCGATTGACCACGGAAAACCGGAGATATGATCCTTTTAATTTCGATAGTAACTATGAAGGAACTACAGTATTCACTATTCAAACTAGGAACTATTTTTTGCACTAAAGGGCACTCATGTTCTTAGGACGAATAATGCTTCATTTCTGCCTTGTCCGCCGTAATTCAATGATTTTTTTTTGTATTTCTTTGTCCATTACTTACTTTTTACTCGAGTAATATTATTTTGAAGTAATGCTATTCTTACTTGAGTAAAATTTTTGGGGCTACTCTACCCACCTCTGCCACCTGGATATCACGAACTTTATGTAAAAAAAAAGTTGTCCGAGAGTTTAAAAGGACGCTCGCCGTTGGCATTAACCCAATGCTAATGCTACGAGTTACATTTAGTGTGGGATGATACTCATCACAGACTTTTAAAGGCTAAAGCAAAATTGCATATTCCCTCTGGCCAAGAAAAAAAAAATTTTACCATGTGTGTTTCAACACAAGCAAACCTGAAGTCGGAGGACACGGGGGGGGGGGGTGCGCAGCACGTCACATGAGTGACACAACCAGACACTGCTACAATGCAGGCTAGCTACACATAAAATGTCACGCATTGTGAACATATGACAGAAACTTGCGCGTTTCTCTCATTCTCATCAGACGAAAACTAGCATCTCGTTATATTTTAGCTTGCCAAAACGCGTTTTTAGCTCGTTATCATGTTGTTGTCATGAAAAATTTGTTCATTGACAAAATATTTCTCTTATATTCATCGTTGGCGAAAACACTGCTGAACAGTCAAAAAAGCAGAGAAATCTGATTGAGACCACATGCGGGAGGTAGTTTCACATCAGATCTAGGGGCCGTTTACATGGTGACCCTCCGAGAATACGAAAAATTTCAAATTTGCATTTATATGGGCCCGTCTCCATTCGAACAATGTCGCAATTCCGCATGAAAACAATGTAGTATTCATGCCAGGCCCTAGGGGGCAGTGCAGATTTACAAGGTGACAGCGAATGATGCACTTTGACCCCACCAAAGTTCCTCAGCCCGGGAAAAAAATGTGCCCGCCCACTCGAAGCAATGGCATTTTTCCTATGTTCAAAAAGGCACAAAAATGGAAACATTCAACATATTTGATTTTAAAATATTATTAAAACAGTAAATTAAAGCCGACGTTCCGCCATATTTGCTGTTTTTAATGTTTAGTAGCACCGCTGCGCAAGCCCGATGTGACTTGTACGAGTGCTGACATTATCGGCGCGGTCTCGCGCCGCGGGAGTCTTTGATATGCATGCGGAGCAAGTCCCCCACAATCGAATTCTTCCATTTTGGAGGCAGGATTCAGAATTTTTCGTCTTCGCCGACACCATATGCACACGAGGCCACTCCGCAACATAGTCATTGCGTCTTCGTGTCGCAGAGTCGCCATGTAAACTGCCCCCTAAACAGCTTGGATAGGATTTGACCATCCGTGGCAACGCTCTATGCAGGATGACGACTGTCAGATGTGTCAATATTGCAAATTGGTATAAATAGTGTGAACAGTCAGCCCTAAAAATCAGATTTCAATCCGATTGGAATCATATTTTTCTGCAGTCTGAACGCAGCCTAATAGTCTTCAGACCTATTCTAATGATGTCATACTATTGTCATTGTTTTGCTTTTGTTCAGTTTGCTGGAAAACAAGAATGGCGGTCCCTACTTATTCTACCAGAGGCAGTTCTGGACTTGTGTGAAGGTTTGTCAACAATCCCTCTTGCTTTTTCAGTAAAGCCATCTAATTCCTCAAGATACTAGTAAAATCCACTAGAGTTATGGTTCATAGTGTGTGTCTGATTTAAGAATTATTCTATTTATCAAAACTAACAGTGTTTGTTTTCAATCTCCTTAGCTTTTGAGAAATATCTTGCAATTGGAGGGCATTGTCTCCACTTCCTGTCTAAAGGACCTGGCTTTAGACAGTACTCTGAACAGGTACATCCTCTCTGCACTGCAGACCACCGATGCCAGTGAGGACAATGTTCTTAAGTCCCAAAAGGTAGGCTGTTACTTCATTTGTTTGGGAAAATATATACTGTGGTATGAAAAAGTATCTGAACCTTTTGGAATTTCTCACATTTCTGCATAAAATCACCATCAAATGTGATCTGATCTTTGTCAAAATCACACAGATGCGAATACAGCGTCTGCTTTAACTAAAACCACTCAAACATTTATAGGTTTTCATATTTTAATGAGGATAGCATGTAAACAATGACGGAAGGGGGGGAAATAAGTAAGTGAACCCTCTGCCTAAGGAGACTTAAAGAGCAAATGAAACCAATTTTTACCTAACATTAAGTCAGGTGTGTGCCCAATCCCTGATGAGTTGTTTAAAGCTGCCCTGCCCACTATAAGACACACACCTGGTAAGAAATGTCTTGATGAAAAGCATTGTCTTATGTGCATCATGGCTCCGTCAAAGAGCTGTCTGAAGACCTGCGATCAAGGATTGTTGATTTATATAAAGCTGGGAAAGGATACAAAATCATCTCTAAAAGTCTGGATGTTCATCAATCGACAGTCAGAAAAGTTGTCTACGAATGGAGAGACTTTTGGCCGTTTTTGCTTCTCTCCCAAGGAGTGGCTGTCCACCAAAAAATGACGTCAAGAGTTCAGCGCAGAATACTCAGAGAGGTTAAAAAAAAAAAAAAAAACCTAGAGCAGGGATCCCCAACCTATTCCATAAAGGCCCGCTGTGGGTGGAGGATTTTGTTCCAACCAAACAAGATGACACCTTTTCACCAATCTAGTGTTTTACAAGTGCAATCAGTTGACTACAGTCAGGTGCTGCTTGTTTTAGCAGGAACCTCTTTGGTTCAACGGTCTGTGTTGGATCAGTTGGAAGAAAAACCAGGGCCCACAGCGGGCCTTGAGGACTGGTTTGGAGACCCCTGCCCTAGAGTGTCTGTTAAAAACTTACAGAAATCACTGGCACAGTACAACATCTGTGTGCACACATCAACTATATGTAAAACTATGGCCAAGGAATAGTGTTCATCGGAGGACTTCACCGAGGAAGCCACTGCAACACCTCAACCCCACTGTGAAGATTGGTGAGGGCGCATCATGATTTGGTGCTGTTGTGCTACCTCAGGGCCTTGAGAACTTGCAATCATTAATGGAAGAATGAATTCAAAGGTTTCTCAGGATGTTTTGCAGGAAAACCTGAGGCTGGCTCTCAGACAGTTGAAGCTAAAAAGAGGATGGATGCCGCAACAAGACAATGATCCAAAACACAGATGTAAATCAACTTCAGAAAAACAGAATACACGATCTGGAGTGGCCAAGTCAAAGTCCAGACTTGAACCCAATTGAGATGCTGTTGCCTGACCTAAAGACCGCGATTCATGCCAGACATCCCAGGAATCTGACTGAACTACATCAGTTTTGTAGTGAAGAATGGGCCAAGATTAGTCCTGGTCGATGTTCCAGACTGATCTGCAGCTACAGGAAGCGTCTGGTTGTTATTGCTGCCAAAGAGGAGCCACAAAATATTAAATGTGATACTTTTTCATACCACTGTATATTTACCGGGCTGATGTTGTAATAAAGAACAGACCTCTCACGCTTTCCCTTGCCTTGCAGGTGGTTTACTGTTTGCCGACGCAATGGTTCGCCGGGCTGAAGGGCCAGCAAACGCTGCCTCAGTTAGAGCCGCTCTGTCGCTACCTTGTCCATTTGGCTAACTCGTTATACCGCAGCAGCTTGGGGGCGTCTGATATCGAGCGGCGTATCACAAAGTAAGATCCTTTAGTCTTTCCCTTAAAGCTTCAATACAATTTGTTGCCTCACTGTGCATCATTGACACCGTCCACAGGGATCACGTGAAAGAAGTCATAAAGATGCTGGTGCACGTGAAGGCTGTGGACCACATCATTTCCGTGGCAGCTGAGCAAGGCATTAAAGACATTAAGTCTCTGTTGGAAACCAAGTCGTAGACGGATAAACGGCAGCACTCGCTGGTTCTTCTTCAGTCATTTGTCTCCTCGATAAAATGCGCAAATAGGTGTAAATATTGTGAATAATGTATATAAAGGTTTGTGTCTTCATGTCTACAACACTGACTACATGTCAATAGCCTTCATAATGTATTTGGACTGAAAATTTGAGGATCAATCAGGCTTTATTAAAAAAAAAAAAAAAAAAAAAGGTTAAAAACTGCCTACACGTTTCCTCACATATGTGCAAAGTGTTTTTTTGCTAGCTCAAACACAAGGAATCCCGCTACCACCCTACATGAAAGAGTTGTAGGAATATGTTTTTCCTTTGTTTGCTTGTGAATAAAATATACATTTGAAAGTACTTGGCTCTTATCTCTGACATGACAAATATAGAGGTTGGACAAAATAATGGAAACACCCAACATTTTGGCATCATACTCATTTAACATAATTGTTAAAGAATGGCATGAGAAACATTCTAATTGAGCATCTTGTATGGCCGGCACAATCCCCAGACCTCAACATTATTGAGCATTTATGGACAGTTTTAGAGATTCAATTAAGACGTTGATTTCCACCGCCATCGTCTCTAAAAGAGAGGTTATTGTAACTGAAGAATGGCTCAAAATTACTTTGGAAACAATTCTCAAGTTTTATGAATAAATGTCTTGGAGAATTGATGCTTGAATTGCCACAAAAGGCGGACCTAGACCATTTTAAATTAGTTTTTGTTGATTTTTTTAAGGTGTTTCCATTATTTTGTCCAACCACTGGAGGGCAAACGTGAGTCCAATTCCTATTTACTTAGGCCTTTGGCACCATCTTGTGACTTGTTATGGAGATTGCTAAATGTATCATCCATTCTCATTACGAGTTACATTTAGTGCTGCAATGATTAACTCGAGTATTTGATTTGAAAAAAGTGATTTGAATTAAATTTGGAGTATTTTGAAAGTGACGTTGTAATGGTTTATTTTGAAAGCGTTTGCATTGTTTTATTCATTTGGGTGGATACACAGCCCTCTAGTCTGCCTCATTTCACATGACTGAATCCAGCTGCTCCATGTCAAGACCAACATAAGCCAAGTTTTTGTTTGAGCTATTTAAAAAAAAAAAAAATGTATGCATTTGTAATTTAGTGTATAGGTATATTTAGCCGTTTTTTTTGTGGGAATATGTGTCTGAACCATTTGTTAAGAGCATTGTAAAAAAAAAAAAGTGTTTTATAGCATTTAAGCTAGCAGACTTTTGCTATGTAAGTTCGCCAATTGTTCTTTTGTTGTACATATCGTATTGGCCCGAATATAAGACAGTGGTTTTTTGCATTGAAATAAGACTTAAAAAGTGTGGGTCGTCTTATAGTCGCGGTCTAGACATTAGACCAATTCACGACGCTAGATGGCGCCAGATATCATTGAAGCGATGTTCTGTCATGACAGATCTCGGCTACTCTCAAGTTTAACCAGTCTGCATTATTTTATTGCAATGTTTTTCCTTATTCAGATTTGTTTCAAGACTACAGTTCAGGACTTCACTTTGATGGTTAATGCAGTTATTGCAATTTTGTTGTTTTATCACAATAGATTGGTTTATTTTCATTTCAAAAAGCAGAAGCCATTCATTTACGAATGTGATTGCACTTTAGTTTACATATTTAAATGTTTAGCTACTAAGATTTGAATGAGGCAAAATAACATGCTTTTTCTCTCAAATATATTGTTATAACCATTTGTTTCAGATGTACTGTAATTATTTTCGGTATAAAATTAATGTGTTCAAAAAGTCTTTTTTTCAAACTTGAGTCTTGAAAAAGAGGGGGTCGTCTTATATTCGGGCCAATACGGTAGATCCTTATTTATACCTATTGAGGCTCAGCTCAGGTATTTTAGTTTTTCCATGTTCCTTATCCGATTACTCGATTATTCAAACTAACTAGTTCATCGCAATTCAAACCATCTCTAAAATATGCCATATTTTTCTGTAAATTATTGTTGGAATGGAAAGATAAGTAAACTACTGATTGAAAATACACCATAAGGTGTCAATGGCGAGTTTTAAATTAATTACAGATCTAGGCAAGGCAAAGTCTGAGTAAGTTTTATGTGTATTTTGGATAGCTATTTTAATTGGGAATGCCAGTTCTCTTTGCATTGAGCGCTTTTCTTTTTGTGAACATTATTTTTTTGAGAGATGTGAAAGCACATCAAAAATAATATTCCTTAAATGATACTGTAGCGACTTAACTGTTCCGCCCAAATGCATGATGGGAAGTTGGGCAACCATGATTGTTAGTAGTGGCTGCAAATGGCATACAATATGTTCTGCGTTGTGTTCAGTTAAGCGTTTCAATAAAAAGACACGCCTGTATGCCACTTGCATTTCTCTGCCTCTCCGCGCCCAATGTGCTAAAACCGTGTCATTGTAAAATGTTCGAGGCAACGCATGAACAGGTCATTCCGTGCATGCGTTAATTGAGTCAAATATTTTAACGTGATTAATTAAAAAAAATAATTACCACCGTTAACGCGATAAAATGAATAAAACTACTCAAAAGTAAAAGTGGTCGTCCAAAAAATGAAGTCAAGTGCAAGTAAAAAAGTATTTGGTGAAAAGACTATTCAACGAGTGAGTAATATTGTAAGTAACTGCTTATATTTTTGTTGGATTTTTTTTTCCCAGTTTTTTTTTCTGAGCACAAAGTTATATATATGGATTGTTTTTTATAATACTCTACAATAACCAATTAGATAACCACATTAAGCCAAAGAAATACAAACAAAAAAAATGGAATACCAGCGAGTGAAAAAAAAAAAGACAGAAATGCAGCATTATTCGTCCAAAGAGCATGACTGCCCTCTAGTGGAGAAAATAGATCAGAGTTTAAATAGTGAAGAGTTCCTTCATGATTACTATTTTGAAATTAAAAGGATCATATCTCTGTCAATCGGCACCAAATAAAAACTGGGAGAGAGGTTAAACTGTTGAGGGCAGCATTCTATATCCTTCGTTTTTTTACGGTGCTTTAGAGACGCCACATGATTGAACAGGCTGGCATGAAGATGGAACGGCAAGCTTGCGTCTGATTGGTATAATGCTGTCATGTGATGATTGTTGTGATGTCTCATTGGTGAAATCGGTAGCTGCCCTGGTAATGCACCAGGCACGTCTCTAGTCTTGGCATCGCTGGCAAAAAAATAATAAATCTAATATGTTAAATAAAGAGAAAAAATGTTAACGACTCTTGTGTAGCCCAAAGTAGCGGTGTAAGAGTAGCGTTTTTTCTTCACAAAATTACTCAAGTAAAAGTAAAAAGTATAGCTTAGTAAAACTACTCTTAGAAGTACATTTCTCTCAAAAAATTACTCAAGTTTAACAGTAGATGTAACACGTTACTACCCACCTCTGAACATATTATCCTAAATGTTGTAACGGATGGCAGGGCAGGATGACTGCATAAAAGGTAAAAAAGGGAGCAGACGTCCACTTATGCAGTTTTAATAGACAAAAATAAATAAATCCAGCTCAACCACTCGTCGTTTGGGAGTATAACGGACCATGCACACATGTTCACACTTGACTCCCCAAAAGTAGGTAGCAACTGAAGAAGAAAGTGAACATACAACATAAAGAGGCGCCACTGTGTGGTGGATGTCCTAAGGAACAAAGAGGATCACAGAAGTGACGGTTACAATGTTATGAAAATATTTTTTAAAAGTTGATAAGTTACCTAGTGTTGCTTTAAATGATTTCAATCAACCGATTATTTAATCATATTAGTATTTATTAATGAATAGACCCCGCCCAATTCTCTTAAATGTCAATGTAGTCAACTCCGCCCCACACACAAAAAAATACGCACTCGATACATTGCCCCGCCCAATCTATGTCCCACGTACCCTACCTCGCCAATGTGGCGCAATAGTGACTCAAACCTAATTCTTCAGTACCAGTCATCCTGATCGGCACAGTTTGGACTTATTATCGAGTGTCTTGCGTGTGCAATTTGTGAGAGTTTGGACCAAACTAGCTGCGATAGCCTCTGATGCTTTTTGTCTATTTGTACAAGGTAAGCTACGTTTTGCTTTCACGACTACCATGTGCGCGCACACAATACATACCGCCGAGTTATTCTGTTGCATGGAACTTCATGTACAGGCTTTGCATGAGCGAATCGCCGTTAATAGGCACACCCCACGCGCACACAATAAAATAAACACTTAAGGACTTGTTGCTCTATCCAACATTACAATCCGCCCATGCAGAATGTCCAATGACGGCTTTCCTTGAACGCATCATGATGAGGACCACAAAGTGATAAAGACACGTTCTAAATTGTTTGCCTTTACAATAGCGCGAATTCATTTGGAAGGTGGTATTTAGTTGCTTAAAATGGCACTTCCTTTAAAAGTTACTTCTTCAGATAAATTTGCTTGTATTATTGTCATTATTAGTAAAATGTTCATTATAATTCTGGCTTTACTACTGCGTTAGTAAAATGTGTTCAGACTTGAACACTAAGTCGAATTACTGCATCCTCAATAACAATTGAGTACTTAGAGGTTGGGTAGAGTAGCCAAAAATTTCACTCAAGTGTAGCGTTACCTCAAAATAATATTAAAACAGAAAATCACATTGTTTGAGTTTTAAAGAATTTATTTGCAAATCATGGTGGATAATAAGTATTTGGTCAATACCAAAAGTTCATCTCAATACTTTGTTATGTACCCTTATTGGCAATAACGGAGGCCAAACGTTTTCTGTTACTCTACAAGCTTTTCACACACTGTTGCTGATATTTTGGCCCATTCCTCCATGCAGATCTCCTCTAGAGCAGTGATGTTTTGGGGCTGTCGTTGGGCAACACGGACGTTCAACTCCCTCCACAGATTTTCTATGGGGTTAAGATCTGGAGACTGGCTTGTCCACTTCAGGACCTTGAAAAGCTTCTTACGAAGCCACTCCTTTGTTGCCCTTGCTGTGTGTTTGGGATCATTGTCATGCTGAAAGACCCAGCCATGTCTCATCTTCACTGCCCTTGCTGATGGAAGGAGATTTTCACTCAAAATCTCTCGATGCATGGCCCCATTCATTCTTTCCTTTACACAGATCAGCCGTCCTGGTCCCTTTGCAGAAAAACAGCCCCAAAGCATGGTGTTTCCACCCCCATGCTTCACAGGGGGTATGGTGTTCTTCGGATGCAATTCAGTATTCTTTCTCCTCCTAACACGAGAACCTGTGTTTCTACCAAAAAGTTCTATTTTGGTTTCACCTGACCATAACATATTCTCCCACTCCTCTTCTGGATCATCCAAATGCTGTCTAGCGAACCGCAGATGGGTTTGGACATGTACTTTCTTCAGCAGGGGGACACGTCTGGCAGTGCAGGATTTGAGTCCCTGGCATTGTGTTACTGATAGTAGCCTTTGTTACTGTGGTCCCAGCTCCTTACCGTTCTTGTTATCATTTTGACGCCACGGGGTGTGAGCTTACATGGAACCCCAGCTCGAGGGAGATTATCAATGGTCTTGTATGTATTCCATTTTCTAATAATTGCTCCCACAGTTGGTTTCTTTACACCAAGCGTTTTACCTATTGCAGATTCAGTCTTCCCAGCCTGGTGCAGGTCTACAATTTTGTCTCTGGTGTCCTTCGACAGCTCTTTGGTCTTGGCCATAGTGGAGTTTGTAGTGTGACTGACTGAGATTGTGGACAGGTGTCTTTTATACCGATAATGAGTTAAAACAGATGCCATTAATACAGGTAATGAGTGGAGCCTCGTTAGACCTCGTTAGAAGTTAGACCTCTTTGACAGCCAGAAACCTTGCTTGTTTGTAGGTGACCAAATACTTATTTCCCACTCTAATTTGGAAATAAATTCTTTAAAAATCAAACAATGTGATTTTTTGTTTTTTTCCACATTCTGTCTCTCATGGTTGTGGTTTACCCATGTTGACAATTACAGGCCTCTTTAATCTTTTCAAGTAGGAGAACTTGCACAATTGGTGGTTGACTAAATACTTATTTGCCTTACTGTAAACTGCATGCGGCTACTTTCGATTTATGGTGCTACACTAGGTCACTAGCATGTGTCACCGTTGTCCATTTCAATTAGGACTGGGAACCTCTTGGTACCTCACGATACGATTTGCGATACGAAGCTCACGATAACGATGATCTGACGATATGGCGATACAACGATATTCTACAAACAACTAATAAACAGAAAAAAAAGCTTATGCTTTGAGTTGGAATGAGTTTATCACTAGTAGACGTCCACTCCGTTTGAACTGGGAGGGTGGCAGCGAATGAAGTTCATTCGCTGCCACCCTCCCAGTTCAAATGGATTGAACGTCTATGGCTGTCAGTAGCAGCCAATGCCAAGCAATGAGGTAATTTTGGGCCATTTAAGGTCATTTACCTGTTGATTTTCAGTCACTTCCTGTTGATTTTGGGGTATTTTATGGGTCACTTCCTGTTTATTTTGCGTTACAGAACAGGAGGTGACCTGGGAATCACCCAAATTAATAGGCAGTGACACAAACTCAACAGGAAATTACCTGTAAATGCCCTAAAATGAACAGCAAGTGACCTGTAAATGCCCCGAAAATCGGACCGAATTACTGTGAATGCTCTGGTTTTGAATGAAGTCTAAATGGATTGGGCGTCGAGCATTGTCAATGGCAGCCTTAAAGTTAACTGAGATCCTAATATGGTGGAAGATTTTGGTAGCAACTTGATGGTTCCTTTTTTTTCCTTTTTTTTTAATGTTGAAACCTTTTTAAAAGGATATCTCGATTCATGGCAGGAGCATATCGATAACCTTTTGGGATAGAAAGTATCACGATATATTAGGGTGACCAAACGTCCTCTTTTGCCCGGACAAGTCCTACTTTCACGTAGTGTCCTCGTGGTCCGGGCGGGTTTTATAAATTCATAAAAATGTCCGAAAAATGTCCGTTTTTTATGATTTTTCACGAGACCAATTTGAAGAGAATCCCTCCGACCGCTGGGTGGCAGCAGTTGACATGGCTCCTACGAGAATGGAGGGAAGTAGTAGTTCTGCTTGTTTTTGTTGGCAGTTTACCCCTATCATGAGGCATTACCGCCATCTACTGGGTTGACGATTTGGCCACAATGCCTGAAGTTTTTTTTTTTTTTTTAATGATAAATACGTATATAATGGCAACTGTTGACTTTTGTCGGAGCTTTGACTGTAAAATCCCGTTTGGTGTCGCATCGGTGCGCTGCCGATGATTGTAAACTTTTATAGCAAAGTTTGATTTTTGCCTCAGCTAGCTATCAGTAAGCTAAACCGCGCTAGGCATTATGGGAAACGTAGTTTTGAACTGCTACGTTTGGAAACATGCTGATTGAATAGTTTGTCAGTTTATTTCGGTTTTTGTTTGTGTGCAATCTAGAACATTGAATGAGAACATCAATTGAATGGGAATAACAATTTGTCAAGGACAACTGTCATGATCGTAATTTATAAAAATGTTTAGTTGGCACATAGCCTACTGTGTATATGTGTATTGACTGGACTACATTTCTATGGGTCTGCATTATAAATTATATATATATATATATATTAGGGCTGTCAAAATTATCGCGTTAACGCGCGGTAATTAATTTTTTAATTAATCACGTTAAAATATTTAACGCAATTAACGCACATGTCCCGCTCAGACAGTATTCTGCCTTTTGGTAAATTTTACAGCAGGCTTTTTGTGCTGTCTAACAGCGAACTCTTGTGGTCGCTTTGCGACATGGTTTATTTTTTTTCTTGCCAGTTCAATATGGCTGCACGACGTCTCGGGCTGACACCTACGTTGTAATGTTGTGCTTATATGATCCTTGGACAAGATTTGTCCGTAAGTATGGTTGTTGTAAAGAATGTACATATTATGTTAGTAAGCGAAATGTTCTATTTTTTGTATGAGATGCTTTTTGTTTATGTTTAGTGAACCTGTATAGCGTGCTAAGCTAACGTTGTTGCTAATGCAATGCTTGTGTACTTTTTGTTGTTGTAGTTTTACGACGGTCTAAAGAGGACAATGGTTTGAGGCTATTTTATTAATAAATCAGATGAAAAAGGGAGAAGTCTGATTATTAAGGTGTCGTTCACTAGCTGTCTAGCTTTGGAAAAAGTAGACGCTTCGGAGTGAGGACAGCATAGACAGATTTAAATGACAGTAGAGTGAAATGCCCACTACAGTCCTTATGTACCGTATGTTGAATGTACAGTGGGGAGAACAAGTATTTGATACACTGCCAATGGGTTTTCCCATTGGCAGTGTATCAAATACTTGTTCTCCCCACTGTATATATCCATCTTGTGTCTTATCTTTCCATTCCAACAATTTATTTTACAGAATATATATATAATTTACAGAAAAATATGGCATATTTTATAGATGGTTTGAAATGCGATTAATTGCAATTAATTACGATTAATTAATTTTTAAGCTGTAATTGACTCGATTAAAAATTTTAATCGTTTGACAGCCCTAATATATATATATATATATATATATATATATATTTTTTTTTTTTTTTTTTTTTTTTAAGTCATTATTTTTTTTTTTTCAAACTGCATTTTTCCATCCAGAGTGACGGGGCACACTTTAAATATATTAAAGTGATATAGGCATCTTTGAGTGAACTTCGAGTAAAATTCAAGTATCTTGAGGCCGGGCTGAGTGTCCTCTTTTTTAGAAATCAAAATATGGTCACCCTACGATATATCACCATTTCGATATTTTGTCACACCCCTAATTTCAGTGGAACTTATAGTGTAAAAAGTGAACGGAAGAAAGTCTTAGAAAAGGAAACTGAGTAAATTTTCTCCTTATGAAACCCCATATTTTGTTCTTACAATTCCGCTGTCCACGACTAATCTGCCAATTTTTGCATTAGTACCTGTGTGTGAGGTAAATATAGGCCATCTTTGGGCAGCAACAGTGCATGATTCAAATGTGAGCAGCACTGAGGGGGATGGGAAGCATCTGGAGTGAAAGCAGCAAGTGGTTACACAGCAGACATGGGAGCAACAAATCAAAAGTCTTGTACCTCTTTTTTTATAACGTGATGCATTTCACAAAGGAGCACTGTGCATTCCAACTAATCCACAGTTTAATGTCAGTAAACACCAAATCATCATCGGTTCCTACAAATACATTTTTGTATAACATATTAATTCTGTTCACCTTTTGGCTGTCACAACATCAAAAGTATCTCATTTATTACCAGGCCGGCTAACTTTAGCTGCCTTGCCCTGAAAGTGGGTCACCAGTGGTCTGACTGTAGGAATGGGATACATCCTGTATGTTTAGCTATGTACATCTTACGCAAGCTTGTGGCTACTTTCCAGGTTTACCGAGATCAGACCCGTTCCCCACTCTTGCTATCTTGCTGCTGTAGTGTTTATGTAGCCAGTAAGACTAATAAATACTAAAGTGGTAATCTTGGGGCAACTAACGATTCGACTACAATTCAGAGGCGCCGATTCGATTATAAATCGATTATTGATGAGACCTCCCCCCCACACGACCCCCCGCTTGGTTTGTACATAAATTCCAAATTTGTTCAAAAAGCCTCTCAGGCTAAACGAAACTACTATTTCAGTATCAAGTTAACAGTTAATAACGGTAAATATAATATTCAAGTCCCCATTCTGTATCAGCAGCTTTAAACTACATTCAATTAATTTAATGGTGTGAATCACCCGTTAAAGTTGTTAAAATTGCTTGTGTTATTCCATAATTTCCCTTCTGTCTACTTTCGACATGTGAAAGTTTTAAAACTGTTTTAAAGATAGATTCAAGCCAAGATTTTGCAGATTTAGGAGTATTTTTAGGGCTGTAAAGCGATTAAAATTTTTAATCGTCATAATTTACAGCTTAAAAATTAATTAATCGTAATTAATCGCAATTAATCGCAATTCAAACTATCTATTAAATATGCCATATTTTTCTGTAAATTATATATATATTCTGTAAAATAAATTGTTGGAATGGAAAGATAAGACACAAGATGGATATATACATTCAACATATGGTACATAAGGACTGTATTTGTTTATTATAACAATAAATCAACAAGATGGCATTAACATTATTAACATTCTGTTAAAGCGATCCATGGATAGAAATACTTGTAGTTCTTAAAAGATAAATGTTAGTACAAGTCCTAGAAATTTTGTATTAAAACCCCTCTTAATGTTTTCGTTTTAATAAAATTTGTAAAATTTTCATTCAAAAAATAAACTAGTAGCCCGCCATTGTTGATGTCAATAATTACTTACACAATGCTCATGGGTGCTGAAGCCTATAAAATCAGTCGCACCCAAGCGCCAGCAGAGGGCGGCAAAACTCCTTAAAACACAATTAACAAGTGGGCATTTCACTCTACTGTTATTTAAATCTGTCTGAGCGGGACATGTGCGTTAATTGCGTCAAATATTTTAACGTGATTAATTGAAAAAATTAACTACCGCCCGTTAATGTGATAATTTTGACACCTAAGTATTTTAGATAAAAAGTTTATTAGGTTCGCTTGGAAGGTTCGCTACAACAGGCAGTCTAATGCTTTAAGTTGGCGGCTGTTTACTAACACTGCCAAGTCTGTCATTTCGCATCTAGTTTTCTATACATGTGCTGCTAACGTCGACAAGTCTGTCATTTTGCATCTAGTTCTATGTACATATGATATCTATTATCTACCGTAGCATTATGTGGACGTAGTTTGTAGCGGCTGTTGTTAGCAGTTAGGTATTATTGTGTTTTTTATCTAGCGGCATGAGTTGAGCCGAGTCGTGACTTGAACATTGTCATTACCCGGGTAATGACAAGCATGATGTTTACTCTCGGTCCGTTCCTCATTGCGTCCCAAAGACCGCGATGACTGTGTTTTAGTTCAGCTTTACTTGACATATTTCAATAATCGGGAATTTGTATGTTTATGAATCGTTCTCGAATCTTCCACGGCTGAATCGCGAATAATCTAAGAATCGGAAATTCTGCACACCTGTAGACATGTTTGACATGTTTAACTTTCAACTTAAAAAAAAAAAAAGTGTTTTATTTATTTGGGGTTTTTTTTCGGAATCGGATAGGGACAAAATCAGGGGACTCAGAATGCGATCGGGACATCCCTAGTCAATAAACATAACTGCTGTGATAAGCTGTGACCAGCCCTTGAACAAAGGGAGAAGGCTTCTATATTAACTTTGAAGGCATCATGCATATTAGCCCAAAAACATTATTAAAAAAACGATTTCAATATTAGGCAAGGCAAGGAAAATTTATTTATATAGCACAATTCAACACATGGCAATTCAAAGTGCTTTACATTACATGAAGATCATAAAAATCACATTAAAATCAAAAGAACGTAAAAACAAAGACAATCGAAATAGGAAATGAAATTATACGTAAAAATCACATTTAATCACGAATAGAATTAAAAAATAGATAAATAAAAAATAAATATTACTACTACTACTACAGCTAATAATTGAACTCAGCAATGGAGATAAGCACAAGAGGAATAGAAAGCAAATAGATTGAAATATATAGACAGTTATGGATATGCAGTGGTAAACAAAAGCATTTTTAGCCCTGATTTAAAGGATCTAACAGTTTGAGCATACTTCAGACCTTCAGGTAACTTGTTCCAGAGGTGAGGAGCATAGTAACTAAATGCTGCATCACCCTGCATGGTCCTAGTTCATGGAACATACAGGAGACCAGTTCCAGATGACCTCAGCGGTCTAGATGTTTCATAGGAATCTACCAAATCAAGCATGTGTTTTGGTCCAAGGCCATTAAGTGTTTTATAGACGAGCAGTAGTATTTTATAGTCTATCCTTTGACTCACTGGAATCCAGTGTAACGATTTCAAAACCGGTGTAATATGGTCCTTGTAGTTATGAGGACTCTGGCTGCAGCATTCTGTACAAGCTGCAGCTTCCTGACTGATTTTTTATCAAGACCTGTAAATATACCGTTGCAATAGTCCAATCTGCTGAAAATGAATGCATGCATAAGTTTTTCCATGTCTTGGGGAGTCAGAAGCCCCTTTATTCTGGCTATATTTTTTAGGTGGTAATAAGATTTAGTGACGGACTTTGGATGGCTATCAAATTTTAGGTCTGAGTCATTATCCAATATAATTTAAAAATCCTTTTATCAGCCGATATTATCAGCTACCCAATCATATCAAACAACTCTATTCCCAACGGAAGTAAATAGAGTTAGATTTTTCCAGTACACTCGTGGACACAATTAATAGTAATACAGTGGGGCAAATAAGTATTTAGTCAACCTAATTGTGCAAGTTCTCCCACTTGAAAATATTAGGGAGGCCTAAAATTTATATTATTAATACCCTTCTTTTGGCAATAACGGAGTCCAAACGTTTTCTGTACCTCTTCACAAGCTTTTCACACACTGTTGCTGGTATTTTGACCCATTCCTCCATGCAGATCTCCTCTAGAGCAGTGATGTTTTGGGGCTGTAGTTGGGCAACACGGACTTCCAACTCCCTGCACAGATTTTCTATGGGGTTGAGACCTGGAGACTGGCTAGGCCACTCCAGGACCTTGAAATGCTTCTCACGAAGCCACTCCTTTGTTGCCCTGGCTTGCTGAAAGACCCAGCCATGTCTCATCTTCACTGCCCTTGCTGATGGAAGGAGATTTTCACTCAAAATCTCTCGATGCATGGCCCCATTCATTCTTTCCTTTACACAGATCAGTCGTCCTGGTCCCTTTGCAGAAAAACAGCCCCAAAGCATGATGTTTCCACCCCCATGCTTCACAGTGGGTATGGTGCTCTTCGGATGCACTTCAGTATTCTTTCTCCTCCAAACACGAGAACCTGTGTTTCTACCGAAAAGTTCTATTTTGGATTCATCTGACCATAACACATTCTCCCAGTCCTCTTCTGCATCATCCAAATGCTCTCTAGCGAACCGCAGACGGGCCTGGATGTGTACTTTCTTCAGCAGGGGAACACGTCTGGCAGTGCAGGATTTATGTCCCTGACTGTGGTCCCAGCTCTCTGAAGGTCATTCAATAGGTCCCCCCATGTGAATCTGGAATTTTTGCTCACCGTTCGTGTTATCATTTTGACGCAGATTCAGTCATCCCAGCCTGGTGCAGGTCTACAATTTTGTCTCTGGTCTCCTTCGACAGCTGGTCTGGGCCATAGTAGAGTTTGCAGTGTGACTGACTGAGGTTGTGGACAGGCGTCTTTTATACTGATAATGAGTTAAAACAGGTAGCATTAATACAGGTAACGAGTGGAACCTCGTTAGACTTCGTTAAAAGAAGTTAGACCTCTTTGACAGCCAGAAATCTTGCTTGTATGTAGGTGACCAAATACTTACTTTCCACCCTAATTTGGAAATAAATTCTTTAAAAATCAAACAATGTGATTTTCTGTATTTTTTTTCCACATTCTGTCTCTCATGGTTGAGGTTTACCCAATTACAGGCCTCTCTAGTCTTTTCAAGTAGGAGAACTTGCACAATTGGTGGTTGACTAAATACTTATTTGCCCCACTGTAATAATTCAGATTTTTATTGATCTTAATTCAATGAGTAATGTGGCTTCAAAAGTAAACACAGCCACAACAATTGAAGAACGTGAGAAGGGTGCGCAGCCTTCGCCCCCAGTGCGTCTATTTTAAGTAGGTGATAAATGAGGCACAATGTATTCTCAATTCAGTACTCCATGAGGAGTTTGACCTCCTTCCATCTGGACACACACAAAACAAGGACACAGCGAGCACGTGTCACATTTTTTTTTTGTTTTTATTGACAGGCTCAGTTTGCGAAGCTAGCTTTAGTCTCAGAACGCATTATAGTCGTATATTATATACATTGCAGCGGAGCGATAAACACATTTGAAGACAGTGAACATGATGTTCCTGTCCTTTCTGACGCACAAAATACCTTCCGCACAACACTTTGTTCTGTTTTTAGTGTAATCATTACAGCCATCAATCCACATATCGGTCACATAGCTGAAAAGAACTCTCGTATACACTAAATGTCAAGCAGTGTATTCTCAATGCTGCACTTCGATTGGCTGACAAAGAACACACCCCTGTTTCTCACCTGACACACCTCCGTTGAAAGGCACTACATCTACTTCCATGCAGTCATTAATAACACAAATTCTAGTTAAACCTTTCAAGACTCCGCATAATTTTTTTTTTTTTTTAAGCGTTTTTTTTTTACAGTGTGTACAGTAGTGCACAACATCACTCCTGCTTGCAATAACTGCCATGTGATTCCCACGGATCCGATTTCGGAACGCTTTAAGATGCCGCACGCTCCTTCTCGGTAGCTTGTTGTATTGTGAAACGTGCAATTTAATCCTGTTTGGCTAAGGCGCCCAGTGTTTGTCTATCAGCTGGAGAAGGTCTGTCTATCAAGTAAGTTACAATACCAACTCATAGATCTTATTTACTGAATTATTTTTAGTGTTGCTTTGTTAGCTACAGTTCAGACAGTTCAAGTACTAAAAAATTATGTGCTTGTATTGATTGTATTTGGGACTTTTTGTGTCTCTGAGGTATTTGTTTTAAGAACTGCGTTGTAGGCTATAGGGGTGGGAACCTCTGGGTACCTCATGATAGGATACAATAAAGATGTCACGGTATGGCGATTAGAGCTGAAACGAATACTAGAGCAACTCAAGTAACTCGAGTTTGAAAACAGGTCCGAGTAATTTTATTCACCTCAAAGAATCGTTTAATTTTGCCAGCTCTAAGCATCACGTTTTGCCCGGACTACTTTTAATGCGGGACAACGCGTTGACGTCAGGTACGTAGAGAAAGAAGCAATTTTTTAAAAAATACCTCATTGCAGCCGACAGCCGCTACAAACTACTCTGACGTTGCTAAAAACTACGCCCGCATGATGCTACGGTAGTAGCAGGTAGCGTTTGATGCGTCTCGTAGATATCACATCTATGTAGAACTAGATGTGAAATGACAGACTGGGCGGCATTAGTAAACAGCTGCCATCTTAAAGCAGTAGATTCTCAGCGCTAATAAATAAGATGTCGCTAGCTGTCACTCGATCACGTAACGTTAGCCTTGCGGAGGGCTAGGTTTCTATGGATGTAGATTTGTGTCTTTGTTATGCAATTAAAAAAAAAAAAGTTGCTTCAATCAAAAAAAAAAAAAAAAAGTCGCTTCAAAATATATATTTTCAATAAAAAAAGTCACTTCAATCAAAAATAAAATGTGTTTAAATAAAGGCAAAAATAAATTTGAAACTAAAAAAAAAATGCATTTGAAAACTATTTTTCTTTGAATTTTTTTCTTTTGATTGAAACAACTTTTTTGATTGAATTAATGTAGTTTTACATTTGGGCCTTTATTATTTAATCAAAAAATAAGTTGCTTCATACAAAAAATATTTTTAAAAGAAAAATCACTTCAATCAAAAATTTAAAAAATTCAATCATAGAAAAAAAGTTTTTGAATGATAAAATATTTGAGACTCAGAATTTTGCATTTAAACACTTAGTTTTTCATTTAAACTTTTTTCTTTGATTGAAGCAATCCTTTTTTGTTTGGGCCATATTATGGGGTAGGACATTTGTATCTAAATCATTCAATCCCAGAAAAAGTTGCTTCAATCGAAAAAATCAGTTTCAAAAATAAAATGGCCCTTCCCTAAAAAAAATACTATTTTTGAAAATATTTTTTTTAAATTTGAAATACATATATTTTTTTTAAAAAATTGAAGTGTCACTTTTTAGAGAGCAAAAAGTTTTGAACTCATTTTTTATTTTACGTACTAAAAGCTTTGAAAAAAGCACTTTTTTTTAAATAGAAAGTTTTGATTGAATCGAAGGCTACGTTCATACTACAGGTCTTAATGCACGAATCCGATGTTTTGTCACATCCGTTTTTTTGGCGTGCCCGTTCAGACTGCCTTTGTCCATTGAGACCGTTCAAGTATTACGCATGCGCACTAATTCGCAGTCCGACACGCGCTGAGCAAGAAGACCCGCATGCGCAGAAGCATCAAAACAAATGACATACGTCATCCGTCATTCCAGGGATATCATATTTTGCTGTAAAAAAGGAGGACACAAATAACAGACATAAATAATCCCCGTTTAGGCTTATATTAAAAGTTTATATGGCTCGATAGCATGCACGCACCGTCCGTGCACGTCACACACACATACGGGCAGTTTGCCCCGACTCTCGGCCGTGTAGTCAATGTTGAAATATTGCTCACTTGGAGCAGAGAGAAAACTGAGCATTCTCAGGCTTATACTCAACCCATTTTTATTTTTTATGACTTTTGTCAAGCCCAGCCCTTCCCCAAAAGCCGTGTTCACTGCAAGCTAGGCGCTAATAACGCACAGCTGCATCGCTACGGTAGTGTCGCTCTCGCTATTTGATGACGTAATTGCTGCATGAAATCCGATTTGGGAGAGTGGACAGTACAGACCGCCGCGACAGTCTGGAAAAATGTGGCCCAGATCGGATTTGAACCACATACGAAAGTGACCCAGATCGGATTTGATATGGTCCAGTTCTATGCGACTTGTCACGTTCAGACCGTCAAGTTAATGCCTCACTCGAGTCGACCTGTAGTATGAACGTAGCCATTTTGACACAAAGATCCAACTTCACCGCTACTTCTGACATGGTTGAGTGACAGGTGATTACGCTAATGGCATAAAAGCATGATGAAGCAAGAATAATGGCCACCAGGGCTCTAGCCAGCCATCGGACTCGGCTCGAGGAGTTCAAGCCGAAAATAGCGCACCTAAGGCTTTGATGCGAGCTCGTGCTTCTATTATCCGAGAGTACATCTGAGATGCAATTGTTGGCTGCTTTCAACAATGTACATCGAAAATAAAGACATTGATTGACTGAAAATGGTTCAATATTAGATGAAATGTCTTGTTTTCTCGTGTACATTTATAATTGAGCTTTACCTAAAAAAAATGTTTTATTCCGTTAATCGATAGAATTTTCAGTCGATTACTCGATTACTAAAATATTCGATAGCTGCAGCCCTAATGGCAATACAACACTTATTAGGACATCATTTTAAGATATTCTACCGCAGTGGTCCCCAACCATTTTTGCACCATGTACTGTTGTGATGTGGTTCATTTTTTTCCACGGACCGGCAATGTGTCGCAGAAAAATACAGTAAATATATAAAATAGCACGACGGGGGCTTAACACGAACGTAAAGTGCAGGGAAAATGTAACTCACCACATGTTGAATCAACCTTTTTTAACAACGGCCTCTCCTAAAACTTGACAGCAAATATTATTGGTCGCAGGCATAATAAGTTCTTCTCCAATCGTGAAGGGTTTCTTGGCTTTAGCATTACGGTTCGTGTTTATCATCACTAATTGTTTCTGTCCTTCATTTTCGCACTTTTTTGTTTAAAAAATTCCAAAGGGTTTTCCATTATTCTAGGGTGCTTAGTCGAAGCAGCTTTAAAGGCTTCATTGCCTTGTTTGCTAACTTTTGGCCACCTATTATACAAAATGGCGTCGGCTCCTCTTCTGACTCGTCAGGTGGCCTTTTCCCCGTAAAAAGTTTTCCAAAGACGTCCGTTTTTCAGTCATCTTCGCTAGATATAAAAAAATAAATAAATGCTACCTCCAATTGATTTCTATGACGACATCCGACCAAGTTTTATTATTATATCTATTGACTAATGAATGAATGAATGAATGAATTTATTGTCATTGTCATCATCATCAAAAAAATCATTGACAGTTTCAGAGTGTGGAATTTTACCCGAAGGAAAGACGAAGACAGACAAGGAAAGACGGGAAAAGCAGATGCTTATCGAAACCCGTCCCCCATCAGCCCGGGACGCACAAACAGCATATTGTGTATCGGTCCAGTCATAATCTTACACATTTCGTTCAAAAGTCATTGATTGCCATGGATTTTCACAAATTGTCAATTTGAGTGAGTTCATTGTATCAGTTGATGTCCAAGTAGGTAAAGGGAGGGAAGGCCAGGGGTGCAATGGAGGCTCGCATCTGCTGTATCCGCTTCAGAAGATTAGTCATCATCCTCCCTTGCCCGGTTTGCTCGAGCGAGTCTCTCGTGATCACGTAGCTCTGTGTTGATTTTTTGACCAGTTGAGCGGCGGCGTCACTTAGCGCTGCTTGTTCCTTCGTCACCTGTGACAGTTTGTCGCCGTTGTGATGAGCAACCTTCAATATCTCGTTGAGTTGATTCTTCATCCTCATCGAGAATCCGCGAACCCAGAGGGCACCAAGAAGCAACAGGATGGCAAGAGCCATCAGAGAGCCGAAGATGAAGAGGTCCTCTACGTCCTCTATCTGGAGAGACGTTAGGCATAACGGCCTTCATTTTCCCCAGGCATCCTCCACATAACCAGACGTGAAGGTGTTGGCTTGGTGTCGGTCTCATCGTAGAAAATATTTTATCCATAGAACTCAAATGCCCAATCTACAAGTTCCATTTTGTCGCAGGTCAAACACGGCACTCTCGTTGCAATGGCAGCTCAGTAATGCGATTTTGCTGAAGGGCATATCCTAAGTGCAAGTGTTATGTCTTATTTTCTGACCCTGACATTTAATCATCCTTTGCTGTGAGAACATCTTGAACATCTAATCCGAGCAAAACGACCGGAAGTACCCCGTCCGCCATTGCTGAGGTGTGCTGCAGCCAGCAGCAGGCAGCTAACGTTACTGTTTACATTGACTGATGCTGGGCTGCTACTGAGGTGTGTAAACACTAGGGCTGTCCCGACTAGTCGACGTAGTCAAGGTCATCGATGACATAAATGCGTCAATGAGCACAACATACCGTCGACGATTAACTCATTTGCTCCCAGAAACGTATAAAGACGTTCTATTTTTAAATGCTTAACTGTCCCACAAACGTATTTATACGTCTTTTGCGTTTTTTTGTACAAGAAGCATTCAGAGCTTCCGATCTATCGCCGAAACAAAAAACAAGCCTCAAAACCAATTTTAAAGCAATAAAACTGACCACTGGAGGGCAGTAGCGTATTTGTTAAGACGCCACAACCCAATTCAAACAGTACAACTTTATTAGGGAAGTTAGCAGAGCCCCTCCGCAGCTTGCTGCTCAGGTCCACCGCACGCTCGAGTGTCCTGCACGGAAACGTGCACGGCCAAACCAGTTCCCCCCCAGGAACATAAGTTCCCCAGGCGAACGAGACAGTGGTCACCACAAAAAAAAGACTAAAAAAAAAATCCATCTTTACGAGACAGTCGGCAATGAGGGAAAAGTTTAACCGCTGTCGCAGCCACCAAACGTCATCTCTCAGTTAGGTAAGTGTGAATAAATTGTTACTTTGCTATCAAAATCTCTATTTGGCTGGTTGTTCATGTTATTTTGTAAAAGGAAAACATTATTCAGATGTTTGGGATGTCACTGAAGCAAGAAATAGCCGTGTTAAAGTCAAAGTTATGTGTGAAATTTTTGCGTTTACAAAAAGCTCATTTTCTCCGTTTTTTCATCAGAAATTGGAAAATTGCTCAAACTAAGCTATTTTCTAATGCTGATTTCTAAAGAATGGAAAATGATATGAACTTACTTTTTTTTCTGCTGAAAGAAGAGAGTCTAATCTTTCTTTTGGTCGGTTCCATGTTTATATAGCAATAGAACAGAATTTTTTGTGGGCCTTGCAAAATCAGTCAAAATCCAGTAAAATGGCCGGGAGCGAAGGGCCTTGCTCCGGTGAAAATGGCTGGGAGTGAATGAGTTAATAAAGGGTTAAAAAAATATATGCATGGAAAGTTGAGGACTGTCGGTATGCAAGCGGGGAAAGTGGCACAAAGCCAAAAAAGTGCACCAGAGTGGCCAAAACATTGACTTATTTCAACAAAACAAAGGAGGGTACACTGTTGTGTCCTGTTTCTTCAGTGCCAAGCTTGACTGCACGTTGGCTGTGAATGAACACCTAAAGAGCCCTCACCCAGTTGTAATTTTGAAAGGCGACAGGATACAACAAGCTGGCAGATCGTAAGTCCATCTAACTAACTAAAGACATGTTTTATTGAAGTTGCTAAGCCTGTCACGATATACAATGAGTCCATTTATCGCAGGGTAAATTTTGAGAGCGTTTATTTTCACGGCTGTGTTTTATTGGCGGGTGCGTGCGTACATACATTGGTGCATACGTGTTGATGGCATAGGGGACTCCAGTTCCTTTCACAGATGTTTACTGGTCATCAACACGCCGTACAATTAAAGTTCAGAAATACAAAGGAAACACATTTATATTAAACACTGAAAACTAATGGGGAAAAAAGACAACCTACTTTAGCCTGCTATAAAACATTGGCAGTCTTCTCCAAGTGCTTTTTTGCGGAGTGTAAAGCTTACGGTTAGCGGTTTTGCGAACATACTTCCGGTGAACATTTCAGAATGAAAACACTTCATATTCGTCATGTAAATAACGATTTCTGGAGTTAATCCCATATACTTCAGAATTCAGATTCTACACAAAGAATAGCTTTAAAATGACACCCTTTATGAAAAATCTGATTGGCAATGAATAATTATTATTATAATACTATTATATGTTGTAGTATACTATAAAATTATGCTAGATTTTTTTTAAGAATTGTTTTGAATCCTGTTGGAAAGGTGAAGTCAGTGTTTTAAATCTGTTTACATTCCATTCTTTTGCACTAGTTAATGCAATCAGCATTTGACCTCATTGTTTATTTGTGATTCATTATTGATATTTACATGTTTATTTTTACTTTAACAAAGACTTTAAGTGTTCCAAAATGTATTTATGAATTAGTAAGCATCAACAAAAATGTCATTGTTGTCATTGTCCTGCTGGAAGATCCATGGCAACTGAGGGAGACCCAGCTTTCTCACACTGGGCCCTACATTGTGCTGCAAAATGTGTTGGTAGTCTTCAGACTTCATAATGCCATGTACACGGTAAAGCAGTTCAGTGCCAGAAGTAGCAAAGCAACCCCAAAACATCAGGGAACCGCCGCCATTTTTCACTGTGGGGACTGTGTTCTTTTCTTTGAAGGCCTTGTATTTTTTTTTCCAGTAAACTCGATGTTGATGCCTTTTCCCAAAAAGCTCTACTTTTGTCTCATCCTCATACTACCATAAAGTCATTTTTCATTCAGATGCCGACGGATAGTACGGGTTGACACTGTTGTACCCTCGGACTGCAGGACAGCTTGAACTTCTTTGGATTTTAGTCGAGGTTCTTTATCCAACATCCACACAATCTTTCATTGAAATCTCTCATCAATTTTTCTTTTCCGTCCACATCTAAGGAGGTTAGCCACAATACCATGGGATTTACACTTATTGATGACACTGCGCACATTAGACACGGGAACATTCAGGTGTTTGGAGTTGGACTTGTAGCCTTGACATTGCCCATACTTCCCCTCAATTTTGTTTCTCAAGTCCTCAGACAGTTCTTTAGTCTTCTTTCTTTTCTCCATGCTCAATGTGGTACATACAAGGACACAGGACAGAGGTTGAGTCAACTTTAATCCATTTTAACTGGCTGCAAGTGTGATTTAGTTATTGCCACCACCTGTTATGTGCCACAGGTAAGTAACAGGTGCTGTTAATTACACAAATTACAGAAGCATCACATGATTTTTTTAAAGGATGCCAACAATTTTGTCGGGCCCATTTTTGGAGTTTTGTGTAAAATGATAATAATTCAATTTTTTTTCCCCATTCTCATTTCTGTGTTTTCAGTGCAAGAAAAATAAATGAAGATATTACTGCCAAAGCATTTGTAATTGCAATGATTTTCTGGGAGAAATTGAGCATTATCTGACAGAATTGCAGGGGTACCAATACTTTTGGCCAGCAGTGTAAATGTGTTTTGATTAGGGTTGTTCCGATCATGTTTTTTTGCTCCCAATCCCGATTGTTTTAGTTTGAGTATCTGCCGATCCCGATACTTCCCAATCCGATTGCTTTTTTTTTTTTTTTTTTTTGCTCCTGATTCAATTCCAATCATTCCCGATAATTTTTCCCGATCATATACATTTTGGCAATGCATTCAGAAAAAAATGAATAAAACTCAGACGAATATATACATTCAACATACAGTACATAAGTACTGTATTTGTTTATTATGACAATAAATCCTCAAGATGGCATTTACATTATTAACATTTTTCTGTGAGAGGGCTCCACGGATAGAAAGACTTGTGACTTTGTATATTGTGACTAAATATTGCCATCTAGTGTATTTGTTGAGCCTTCAGTAAATGATACTGCAGGCATTCAACCCAAATGCATGATGGGAAGTGGACCCATGACTGTACGTAGTGCTACCAATTGATATATCTTCTCTGCGTTGGGAAATAACATAAGGGGTTAAGAAAAAGATCAATTGCTACCTTGCTTCCCCACATTGCTTCCAATGATATTTCTAATCGTTGGGAGAGGATTTGTAAGGCTTTAGCCTATTAAAAAAAGGCTCCAAAGGCTGGCAAAATTCACTTTACACATTTTACGCTGCCTTTTATCTCTCTAAATGGGTAAAACGGCGCGATTACAGATTGAGCGCGATAATGCGTGAGTGGGTCGTGCAACGCATGCATTACTTGCGTTAAATATTTAACGTGATACATTTTTTAAAAATTAATTGCCGCCGTTATCGGTACCTTAAGCCTAAACTAAAGACTCTGGATGAGTGTAACATATTATGTCTGTAACGTTAAATACATTTAGAAAACGATTTAATTAAAAAAAAAAAAAAAAAAATATATATATATATATATATATATATGTTTTAAAAAAGCATGGCCGATATTTCTTTGCTGATTCCGATACTTTGAAAATGACGTGATCGAACCCGATCGATCGGCATCACATCTCTAGTTTTGATGCTACTTGGAAAGCAAGAAATATTGACCAGTTTTTGCATAGCTCCAGAATAGAATCCAAGATGGCTGCCATCGGTCCAAAATCCCTACCTGATTTAAATGCTGTCATTTAAGCTGCTTAATTAATCAAACAGATTCTTTTTAATTCAACACTGCTACCTAAATTCAGTCACTGAGGGGTTCGCTCAGTTCATCCAGACAGATTTGATTTACTATTTCTGCGTGTGCTTCTGTGAGTACTCTATACCAGCCAAACAATTTTTGCGCAAGCTAATTCACCCTTGTGAATTGGCTTGTGAATCTTTGCCTTTTTGACAAGTCAAGCCATTTAATTTAAATCACTACCTTACCCATAATCACCATAATATATGCAAGAGGTGTAATAAAAGTTTTAGGAACTCGTGAACCAGAACACACTTTCAAATCCAACTTAAAAGTACAAAATTTCCCTGGAGCCGAACACCTGTTCCCAGAACTTCTCTGACACGCCTTTATGCACTCCTGGAAGGATTTTTCCAGGATCCTCTGGCACTCTGTCACCACTTTTGTACCGCCATAACCTCAGGAAAGAAGAAAAAAACTTAACCGTTGTGTTATTGGGTTGGCAAATATTAGATAACTGATCTAATATCCGATTCTGAACCAACCTGGTATGCTAATCTTGAGCAAAATGATTGCAGTTTACATCATCACAGTACTGCAATGACATCTCTGAATTGCATTAATTTGAAACATTTGAGTGAAAACAGTCATTAATTTCTATTTATTTTAAATTTATACAATACTTACTTACCTGCTTACTTACAATACCTGTGAAAGCTACTGTAAACCCAAACGTAAGTCATGCTAACTAGCCATGTTATCTGACTCGGTAGCAAATCGAAAGTATTATGCTGAGGGCTTTTGCTAGTTAACAAATTATATGTAAACTCAAGCCCTTGTCAACTCGTTCTCAACTCGTTCTATTTTTAATTGTTTCAGTGTCCCAAAAACGTATTTATACGTCTTTTACGTTTTTTTTTCACAAGAGACATCTCTAGGTTCTGATGCAGCTTGGCTCCAAAGCACATTGCTCAAAATCCATTTTAAAGCAATAAAACTGGCCACTGGAGGGCAGTAGCGCATTTGGTAAGAACTCATATAGGACGATGAAAGGAAATGAATGAAGAGAAATAGTCAGGAAACGGAAGAAGTAATAAGCGTGAGAAAAACGTGGAGAACGATGTAACACACAAGGCATATGCCCCACACAAGTAGGTGAATTCTGTTATATGGTCGTGGTCACTACAAAAGAAAGATTAAAAAAAATCTATCTTGATGAGACAGGTGGCGTTGAGGGAAAAATTTACCCCGTCTGCCGATACAGCCGCGGCCACAACAGCGTCATCTCTCAGTTCAATAGTTTAGTTATGTGTAAATTAGGGGTGTCAAACGATTTAAATTTTTAATCGAGTTAATTACAGCTTAAAAATTAATTAATCGCAATTCAAACCATCTATAAAATATGCCATATTTTTCTGTCAATTATTGTTGGAATGGAAAGATAAGACACAAGATGGATATATGCATTCAACATACGGTACATTGGTACTGTATTTGTATATTATAACAATAAATCAACAAGATGGCATTAACATTATTAACATTCTGTTAAAGCGATCCATGGATGGAAAGACTTGTAGTTCTTAAAAGATAAATGTTAGCACAAGTTATAGAAATGTTATATTAAAACCCCTCTTAATGTTTTCGTTTTAATAAAATTTGTAAAAATTTCAATCAAAAAATAAACTAGTAGCCCGCCATTGTTGATGTCAATAATTACTTACACAATGCTCATGGGTGCCGAAGCCTATAAAATCAGTCGCACCCAAGCGCCAGCAGAGGGCGACAAAACTCCAAAAAACACAATTAACAAGATGACATTTAACTGTGCTGTCATTTTAATCTGTTTGAGCGGGGCATGTGCGTTAATTGCGTCAAATATTTTAACGTGATTAATTAAAAGAAATTAAATTTTGACAGCCCTAGTGTAAATAAATTGTTACTTTGCTATCAAAAACTCTATTTGTCTTGTTGTTTATGTTATTTTGTAGAAGGAAAACATTATTCAGATGTTTGGAATGTCAAAAAAGCAAAAGATAGCTATGTTAAAGTCAAAGTTATGTTTGAAATGTATGCTTTTACAAAAAGCTCAATTTCTCTGTTTTTTCATCAGAAATTGGAAAATTGCTCAAGCTAAGCTATTTTCAAATGCTGATTTCTAAAGAATGGAAAAAGATAAGAACTAACTTTTTTTTCCTGCTGAAAGAAGAGAGTCTAATCTTTGTTTTGGTGGGTTCCATGTTTATATAGCAATAGAACAGAATTTTCTGTGGGCCTTGCAAAATCAGTCAAAATCCAGTAAAACGTCCGGGAGCGAAGGGGGTTGCTCCGGTGAAAATGGCTGGGAGTGAATAAGTTAAAGGAGAAAACTTCTAATTTGGATTTGAAATATAGTCTTCATGAAAGCAGTGCCGGCGCTTTTCCGACACACCCCGACTGCTTTTTTTAGTCCACTTTTAAAATCTGTGTCATGTTGAAGTGGAATATGATGCCTGGGCCTACGATAATTCACTCTTGGTGACCTCGGAAACGCTAAATAGAAACTTCAAGTCTGAGAAGCAGCAGTTTAAAGTATGTGGTCTGCTCTATACATAATTTATTACCTGGAACATTTGCGTACATCTTTGTAAAGGGAATTGAAACATGAAACCTTAGGTTACCCTCAAGAGGAAGTCATCATGGCTGTATTACCGCCCAGATGACCTTTCAGATCTTCTGCCACCATGTCACTGAGTTCTTCAAAGGCACCTTCATCAGGGATATTGCTCTGGATTCTGTAGTTTTTTTCAGTTTCCAGCTAGTTTTTAGAATTTCTGTTCCTCAAGCTCCCCTCATATGAACTCATTGCTAGGAATGTGAAAGCGATAATAGACCCTTCTTATCATCCAGGGAGTGTATTCCAACAACAGCTCTAGTGTTATGCACCACAAACTGGCTCTAATGCGTACAGCCTACCATTTGGGGAATTACGAGACCAAGCCTCTAAAGCAATCTGTATCACTTTGTAAGGATACAAAAAAAAGCTGAAATAATACTAGTCAGAATGCTATAGAAAACAATAGTAGCAAAAATATCCTGCAAACGGTTGAACAACACCAAATGCATTAAAACAAAACATTGAGGTCATAACATCAATAATCAAAGGGCACCTAGGTAGCAAATGTCTGGCATTGTTATTGTTGTTGGGTATGAATCACACTGCTTGGACTTTGTCGTACATCTTCAGTGTCACTCAAAGACTGTCAATACCTTGCTAAATATCGCATCGTTTCATCTGGTAAGGACTACTGTATGATATTATGAACAGTTGGACTTGTAATGATTAGAATTTGCTGCTTCAAGACAACGGGCAGATAAGGGCAAAACGGATACATGACGCCTTCTGACCACGGAAGCCCAACGCACGCGTCATGCAGCTGACTGAGCAAGATTGACACTGACAAGCAGGTGATAGGCAAGACATAATCCTAAACAACGCCCAACAAGCCTTCCGGACCACAGCCCGCCTCACCAGAGCCAAAAGACTGAATGTTTAACTAATCGTAATTTTTCTCGGGAATCTTTTCTTGACTTGTGATATGGTGACCCTAGATCCAGTTTGCCTCCTTATGTTGCAAAGCCTTTTTCCAACTTTTAAATGGAGTCAGTACAACTGGTTAAAACTAAGATGAACACGCAGAGTTTGGGCATTTGGCCAGGTTGTCGGGGATCTGCCGGCCTGGGTCGTTGGAATTGCGCGAGCGCGGTTATGACAGTTTGGCTGGCGTGATTCAGATTCCTTCCAAACATAGAGTCAAGTCAGGATTTTGTGGATTTGGCAGTTTTATAGATAAAAAGTTACTCACCTTAGGTTCGCTACAACAGAGCTTGCCTGAGAAGTCTACTGCTTTAAGATGGCGGCTGTTTACTAACACTGTCGTTTCGCATGTACACATGTGATATCTATGAGACGCATGCATCTAGTTGAGAGGTTCCCAAACCGGTCCTCAAGGGCCGCTGTGGGTCCTGGTTTTTGTTCCTACCCATCGAGCACAGACCGTTTAACCAATGAGATTTCTGCTAAAACAAGCAGCACCTGACTACAATCAACTGATTACAGTTGTAAGACACCAGATTGGTAGACATCTGTTTTGTTGGAAAGAAATCCAGCACCCACAGCTGCCCAATGTGGAATAGTTTGGGAACCCCTGATCTAGTTCTATATAGACCCTACTCACATGACGTCACAACCACACCCTTGGCCATATTGTCCGTCAGCTCGTCGGGTTTAAGCATTACCGCACGTAAATTCCTCCTATTATGGCGTGTTTTCTGCTCGTTAACATTAATAATCAAAATGGTGAAGGCGCGTGTGGCGGTTGGTTGCAATAACAGAGAAGATAGACGGAGAGACTTGAAGTTCTACCGTATTCCGAGAGACCCGGAGAGGAGAGCGAGATGGACTGCTGCAATTCGACGAGAAAACTGGGCACCAAACGATCACTACGAATTATGTAGTAGTCATTTTATATCTGGTAAGATGCATTTAATATATATTTAGAGGGTTTTGGGCTGACAACCACAATTAAGATCATTGCGAGGCTAATCGCCGACAACATACAGTTTCAAATTCAAGATGCTTATTTCTTCCACCATCATTATTTTTTAAATAATATTTAGCTGGTACCAAGTGAAAGAAGTTAAACAGGTGTGTCCAAACCTTTTGCAAAGGGGGCCAGATTTGGTGTGGTAAAAATGCGGGGGCTACCTTGGCTGATTTACATAGAACAATATATTTAAACAAATTTTAGCAAGTCCTTCTGTGTGTCACATTTGCTTTATAATTTTTTTAAATTCATAATTTCAACAATCTCGCCTTTGTGGCGTTCTCTTTCGACACTCGGGCTCTTGCGAAATACTGCTGCTGTGAAATTAAACTAGCTTCAAGTTGCTATAATTTCTCGCCGCGTATCTTTGTTGTAATGTTGTCGTACATGTCAGCGTGTCTTGTTTGGTAATATTGCGTCACATCGAACTCTTTGAAAACAGCGACTGTCTCTTTGCAAATGAGGCAGACATAACTTTATTGAAGAAATTGTCCAATATCTACCTATCCTTGAAGCGTCGGCCATTGCAGTCAACTTTTTTTTTTACTGATTGTCACCATTTTAGAAAATTGGAAGTAAAGGGTCACACGGGGTAATGTTGCTTAGAGTGCTGCTCTTAAAGTTTTTCAAACTTTCGTGAGAATAGGCTGATTTTGTGTGGACAAGATAGTTTTAGATATCAGGGTAGCAGATGTCAGGCAGAGAGGGCGAAGACAGGGGGTTGAAAAATATCGATTTTGGCATCAAATATGGATCTGGCGAATGGATAGACTGAAGCTTTTCTACATAACGCCTTTTATGCAACGCATCCAATGAGTTTACAGCGTCTGAAAGCACCGGGGCTTCCATGAATTGCACTATAAATTGCACGACAAATTGAAACCATTGAGAATACGGATAAACACTGACGGACAATATGGCGGCCGGATACAGCGACACGTCATTCTGTGACGTTGGTGAGTAGGGTCTATACATGTGATATCTATGAGTCGCATCAGACGCTACCACCTTAGCATCATGTGGACGTAGTTTGTAGGGGCGTGGTTTGTAGCGGCTGTCGCTCTGCTGCGGGCTGCAGTCAGATATTATGATTGATTGTGTTGCGGAATGGCCTCACCTTTACATGGTGACGGCGACAACGGAAGGCGAAGACACAAACTTTTGATTCCGGCTTCCAAAACGGAACATTTAGATTGCGGGTATTGTTCCGTAAGGACCGTAACCATATGAATGGAACGCTCTCGCTCTGATGACGTCAGCACTCGAACACGGCACTTTAGGCCGCTGCTAGTAAACATTCAAAACAGCAAACATGGTGGATATTTTTAAATACACCGTATTTTATGTTCGCGTTTTTGTGCCATTTGAAGCAAAGAAAAAAAAACGCGTGGACGCCATTGCATTCGAGTGAGCAGGTACTGTATGTTGTCTTCCAGGCTGAGAAGGTTGTTGTTAAGAAGGTGCATCATTGGCTGTCGCCTTGTAAAAATTCACTGCCCCCTAGGGCCTGGCATGAATACTAGAATTGTCTTCACGGGGAATTGAGACATCGTTTGAATGGTGATGGAACCATGTAAACGCAAACATGAAATGGGTAGTGTTCTGTTGTTTTTGATGGAGCGTCAACATGTAAACGCCCCCAAAAGGCTGATTTATGCTTCTGCGTAGCAGTGACGGCGGACCTATGCCGTTAACGCAGACCCGATTTACGCCGTAGCCTAACGAACACCTCTAAAAAAATTCTGACTACCAGTCATGTCAATGCGTGGTGACGTGAACGTCAAAGGACTGTGATTGGTCCGCTCAGAACGTTGTTTCCGGGTCAGCGCAACAGCACCACCGTTTTCAAACATTGGCAAACGTCTTCTGATACGTTGAAAATTTGCGTTTTTTTTGGGGGGGGGGGGTTAGTTCTAAATCAGGCTGTTTAGGACAGCTATACTTTTGGGCAAGATCGTCGTCCATTGACTACGGTAGGCCAGGTGGTGGCTTTATTGTACAATTAACGTCTTTAGTAGGGCAAACTGAAACTCCGCTCACCATTTTGGCAGTGCTCTCTGGCATTTCATGGTCCACATCTTCAATCCTTGGTTGAAGTTGTTGTCACTTTTGAAAGCTTAGGTTTGAAAAAAAAAATCACGTAAATCCATCTTGCATCTTCAGTCTTCAAGTAGTTTAGGCTAAGCAAAGCAAAAGACCGTCTCAAGGTGCTCGTCACATGAGCTGTTAAAAAAAAGTAATTTTGACCCATTATAATTTTTTTTAAAAATTCATTTCATTCATTTTTGTAGTTTTTTCTATTGCTTTACAACTTTTATAGACAATATTTTACCGGCAAAGTCTTAATTTTAAATTCAGACATAGGAAATGCAATGCAATGACATTTGTTTGCCACCGGGGGGGCTAAGCACACCCTTAATCTCACCGTATGATATCGATTAGTTGCAGCTACAAATAAACTCGTTCCATCGCCGTCTATGACCGAAGGAAAATTAAAGGAATTCGAAACGAATGCCCCAAAATCGTACAAAGGCAAAGCCACACCCCTCTAGTGGCTTGGCGGTGAATTACAGAGCAACTTGTTTCCTAGACGCAGAACTTCAAATGCTCAAGACGATGTAGGGTCTACGCCAGACATGTCCAAAGTCCGGCCCGGGGGCCAAATGCGGCCCGTGGTCAAATTTCATCCGGCCCCCAGCCTCTGTCATAAAATCAATAACATCTGGCCCGGACACAGACTTAATAAATTGGTCAGCACTACTGCAACCAGCATATGAAGTAGCTTACACACGAAATGCTGCTCCTCATTTACCCACTAAAAGGCAGCAGCACTTTAACCCTTTATTGCCAAATGTATCACATTTGATACACCTAAAATTTCATGATTTTCAGACTAATTTAGAATTTTGACATTTCTTTTTGAAGAAAAAAAAAAATACGGATGCAAGTCAACACATGCATCTGCAGGTTCCATGAGAAAAAAACATGATTTAGCATGGGTTATAGACATTAGAGCGCTTATTACACGTATTCATTTTGACTTTTCACAAATTTGAAAAAAAGGTTTCATTAGGACCTTATTTTTCAAATTTTGGGATTCTCTGATTATTGCTTCATGTTGCAGGTATTTAAGGGCTAAGCAACATTAGTCTGTGTGACCCTCTACTTTCAATTTTCTAAAATGGTGACAATCAACAAAAAAAAGTTGACTGTGACGGCCGACGCTTCAAGGATAGATGGAAATTGGACTATTTCTTCACTAAAATATGCAACAACTGTGTCTTGCCCCATTTGCAAAGAGACAGTCGCTGTTTTTAAAGATTTCAATGTGAGGCGATATTACCAAACAAGACACGCTGACATGTACGACAAAATTACAGGGAAGATACGCAACGAGAAATTGAAGCAACTTGAAGCTAGTTTAATTTCACAGCAGTAGTATTTCGCAAGAGCCCGAGAGTCGAAAGAGAACGCCGCAAAGGCTAGTTGCGAGATTGTTGAAATTATTCATTAAAAAAATAATAAAGCAAATGTGACACACTAAAAGGCTTGCTAAATTTTGCTTAAATATATTGTTCGATGTAAAGGACGCCAGCCAAGGTCGGCCCCCCACATTTTTACCACGCCAAAACTGGCCCCCTTTGCAAAAAGTTTGGACACCCCTGGTCTACGCCGTTGCTCCGCCGGGAACGGAACGCAGAAGCATAAATCAGGCCTAAGACCATTCCAGTACTTGTGTCATGAGTCGTAATATTTCTATGTCAAACAGTGTATTCAGGGGGATTTGACTCCACGCCTACGAGCTTCGTTATATAACACATGTCAACAACACACCCAGCAATAAAATGGATTATCCATATAGGCTTTTTATTTTTTTGGACACTTGTCAGAAATAATGGATTTGGGATTTGTTATGTAACACAACAGGAAACGGTGTTCTACTTTAGTTAGTCAAGTATGTTCATACTGTAGATCTGATTGCATGTGCCGCCGCTAAAAGTGTTCTCAAAGCTATGTCCCTCTCTGCCAGTGGCTCAAGCTTCTTCTGCTAACCGCTGTATAAAACTGTAATGCTTGGAACCCACGCTCATTTCCACCAGCGACGCAGACCCTCACATTGTTTTTTTTTTTTACGCCATCAGAAGGCGTGTACTGCTGCTCTCCTGTGATCCACGAATCGTTCCGTTCAACCAATCCTGCAGTCGACTCAATAGCGATGGACAAACTAGTGAGATTTGGGAAGCAGTTACTGAGGGTCAAGGTGGTGGACTGTAACACAGAGGATTCCCGCCTGTCGAGATGCCTCAACACATTGGACCTAGTGGCACTGGGAGTGGGGAGCACGCTGGGGGCTGGTGTCTACGTCCTCGCGGGTGCTGTCGCCAGGGAGAATTCAGGTAATAGACATCCATGATTCAAAACTCCCAACAGCCTCTAATTGTAAGCATTGCATTGTATCGTAGGTCCCGCCATCGTACTGTCTTTCCTGATAGCAGCTTTAGCATCAGTCCTAGCCGGCTTGTGCTATGCTGAATTCGGAGCTCGTGTTCCCAAGACGGGCTCGGCTTATCTTTACTCTTATGTGACTGTCGGGGAACTCTGGGCCTTCATAACTGGATGGAACCTCATCCTCGCTTATATCATCGGTAAGCCAGCCTTCGCTACCGTATTACATACCAGCGAGAGCATGTGCATGACTGACTGAGATGTTATCTCCATTCATACAATAAAATCTGACATTATCATTAATAACCTGATATGACAGAAATCCAAGAGTCTGAACATGTTCAATGAAATTTTCTATGTTTGCCAGATGATCAAATTAAATCAGATCTAATTAGAATCCACACACTCATATCAAATGTCATTCAAATGAGGTTTCTTACAAATATGACAAGAACCATCAGCCTTATTAATAAATCTCTCTGCACTTTAGGCACGGCGAGTGTGGCCAGAGCATGGAGCGCTACCTTTGATGAATTAATAGGGAAGCGGATAGAGGAGTTCTGCCGAGGGTACATGCACATGAATGCGCCGGGAGTACTGGCGGAATACCCTGATTTATTTGCTGTTGTCATTATTATCACCCTCACGGGTAAGAAAAAAAAATATCTTTATTTTTATTACAACTTGTTTTGCCTTTCTGATCGTGTTTCTCATTCCTATTCAAATCCAAGGTCTGTTGGCATTTGGAGTGAAAGAATCTGCAATGGTCAACAAGGTTTTTACATGTATCAACATGCTTGTCCTGTTGTTCATGGTGGTCTCTGGCCTTGTCAAAGGTACTTTGAAGAATTGGTACCTGGACCCTGATGAAATCCTACATGCCAGTAATAGTAGTAACTCAAGTTACAAGTAAGGGCTCACACACATACAGAATTACTTTACTTCCAAAAACATAACACAAAACACCTCAAAACAAATCCAATTAATGATAGAAAAGAACCACCGCAACCATGAAGCCAATGAGTCACCCATTACCATTACCAATAAACATACACTCCCACATAAGATATGTTTTTATTAGAGGTCGACCGAAATGGGATTTTCGAATGCCGATGCAGATATCTTAAAAAAAAAATCACTTTATTTTATATATATATATATATATATATATATAAGGGCTGGCAAAATTATCGCATTAACGGGGGGTAATTAATTAATATTAATCACGTTAATATATTTGACGCAATTAACGCACATGCCCCGCTCAAACAGATTAAAATGACAGCACAGTGTTATGGCCACTTGTTACTTGTGTTTTTTGTCTCCCTCTGCTGGCGCTTTGGTGCGACTGATTTTATAGGTTTAAGCACCATGAGAATTGTGTAATTATTGACATCAACAATGACAAGCTACTAGTTTATTTTTTGATTGAAAATTTTACAAATTTTATTAAAACGAAAACATTAAGAGGGGTTTTAATATAAAATTTCTATAACTTGTACTAACATTTATCTTTTAAGAACTAAAAGTCTTTCTATCCATGGATCGCTTTAAGAGAATGTTAATGTTAATGCCATCTTGTTTATTTATTGTTATAATAAACAAATAGAGTACTTATGGACAGTATGTTGAATGTATTTATCCGTCTTGTGTCTTATCGTTCCATTCCAACAATAATTTACAGAAAAATATGGCATATTTTATAGATGGTTTGAATTGCGATTAATTACAATTAATTAATTTTTAAGCTGTGATTAACTCGATTAAAAATTTTAATCGTTTGACAGCCCTAATATATATATTAATCCTTTTTTTTTTTTTTTTTTAAGACATTTTCACTATGGTAATGGTAAATGGTGTTATATAGCGCTTTTCCACCTTTCAAGGCACTCAAAGCGCTTTACACTATCTCACCATCCACCTACTGGTGACGCAGCACCAGGAGCAACGTGGGGTTCAGTATCTTGCTCAAGGACACTTTCACGAGTTCGTCAGGGTGAAGAATCAAACCCACAACCTCTGGGTTGGGGGACAACTACTCTACCACTGAGCCACGCCACCCCACATCACCCACTAGATGACTTGAACAGCTGTTAAAACTAAAAATTATTAAAAACTAAATTATAAACTCCTCAAGATCACTTCTGGCGTTTATTGCCACGACACAACATGTCCGGCTGCCTCGAACGTCTCCACAAACACACACACATTCATTCCAGCGCGCGCTTCCTTGCGCAGCAACTATTTAACAAGCTAAACGATGATTGACTTATGCGGCGCATGTGAAGTCCGCTTCTCAAGCTCAAACACAACCATCTGTCAACATCTTTAACTTTAATAAGCAAGTACCGCAGTGACTAAGGAACAAAGAGCTGGGAGAGGGAGGGAGGGAGCCTGTGCGGAGAGCATGAAGTTTGTGGATTCAAAAAGAAAAAAAAATAACTATCGCCCGTCCTTGCGAAGGGACTATTGCGCATGCGCACATTGCGATGGCGATGTTTAAACGATATATCGTTCAGGCTTACACTCAGCAAGAACGGTACATTATTTTCAAATAATTAAATCCGCCAGGACGTCACGACGAGATGTAAACAGGTGAGAGTTTAAGAGGATGTTCGCCATGCTAAAGCCAATGCTAAAGCGAATACTATGCTAACACTATGAGTTACATTTAGAGTGTAAGGATCAGTCAGTAAACACCGTATAAGGCATATTTACAAAACAGGCAGCCTGTAGCAGCCTGCCTTTAAGCCAATAATGCCTGACTACAGTCGACAGCCACTACAAACAACGGCCAGTTGCTACAAACTGAGCCCACATGATGCTACGGTAGATATCACATGTATAGAGACCTAGAGGCGAAATTACAGACTCGCCGGCGTTAGCACACGTATAGACAACTAGATGCGAAATGACAGACTCGCCGGCGTTAGTAAACAGCCTCCATCATAAAGCAGTAGACTTCTCCGGAAGGCTCTGTTGTAATGAACCGAAGTAACTTTTTATCTAAAATACTCCTAAATTGGCAAAATCTTGACTTGAATCTATCTTTAAATGATGAAACGGTTTTAAAACTTCCACATGTCGAAAGTAGACAGAAGGTAAATAATGCAATAACAGGAGCAATTTTAATAACTTTAATGGTTGATTCACAATATTAAATGACTTCCAAACATAGCTAAGGTTACAATCTAGTTTTTGCAATATCCGCAATACCCCTGTGTCTAGTTAAGTTTAGGGTAAAGAATTGGGCTAGAGCAAGGGTGTGCAAGTCCGGTTCTCGAGAGTCGCTATCCAGCTTGTTTTCCATGTCTACCCCCTTTAACACACCTGAATCAAATAATCGGGATCGTTATCAGGTTCCTGCAAATCTTGCTGATGAGCTGATCATTTGATTCTGGTGTGTTAAAGGAGGGAGACATGGAAAACAAGCTGGATAGCGGCTCTCGAGGACCGAACTTGCAGACCCCTGGGCTAGGGCCTATTGTCCCAAAAGCCCTTTGAACTTTACAGAGTACAGCAAACTAATTCTTCGCGCCACTGGACCAACAGCAGGCGTGGTTTGGAGGGGCGTAGTTTTTTTGAGGCATGGTTTGTAGCGTGGCTGCGGCTGCAGTCAGACCCTTGTCCTTCAAGCCAATAATACCTGACTGCAGCCGACAGCCGCTACAAACAACGCCCACGTTGCTACATACTACGCCCACATGATGCTACGGTAGATACTACATGTACATAGAACCAGATGCGAAATAACAGACTCGGCTGTGTTACACATGTATAGAGAACTAGATGCGAAATGACCGACTTGGTAGTAAACAGCCGCCATCTCAAAGGAGTAGACTTCTCAGGAAGGCTATGTTGTAGCAAACCTTCCTAGCGAACCTAATTAACTTTTTATCTCAAATACTCCTAATTCGGCAAAATCTTTACTTGAATCAATCTTTAAATGATGGAAAAGTTTGAAAATCTTCACATGTCGAAAGTAGACAGGAGGGAAATAATGAAATAACGGGAGCAATTTTACCAAATTTACCAACGGTTGATTCACCACATTAAATGACTTGCAAACATAGTAAAGGTTACAATGTAGTTATCGCAATATCCCTGTTTCATGTTTACATTATACACACACTCTTTCTCAACACAGACATTTGCCAGAGAGAAAACCAACACAACGTGTTTTACCACCGCTAGACACACTAAACACGCTGGAGTTCCTTTAATTTTGTATAAATGCAAAATCATATTGGAAGTATTGCCTTCTCGGCAGCCACCCTCCACAAACATTTTTTACACGTCGATTGGCCCTCCTCCTCTAAGCCGCGGCTATCTGTAACTTTTCTGTAGCCGAAATATTCCCATACTAGCGATTTTGTTTTCTTGGATGGGGGAAAATGTTCAGGAGTTTCACCTCCTCCAGCCATCGTGTAGCACAGCTGACTCACTAACACTGAGCTTGCCTGGCACGGCCAGACTGTTCTCCCTGTATTTTTCAAACACTGAGAGAAAAGTCTGGGAACCAGCCCATTAACGGCCTCTCGAGCAGGTACAAAATCAATCGACAAATCAGATTCGTTTATTTGCGTGACGTGTTCTTAACGAGCAACGTCACTCTTGCGCGTCGGAAGTCGTCTCCACAACAACACAGATGGTGAACATGAGAGCTGAGAATATGTTCCAATCCGCGGTAAAGTCAGTTTTAAATTACTAAAAACACATCGACACCAGTCATTGACAACAGTCTGTCTTGTGCTAGCCATGTTGAATAAACTCTGCTCTCCTCGTATGTTTACTTCCGCGCGCAAGTCCCTCGTCCTGCCCTCGTCGTTTTACTAACGTCACGTCTGCCCGTCGCTGATTGGTCCACTCCGCTGTCTGTTTGCTGTGGCTTGCTCCGCCCTGGAAATTGTGTCCGCTGAATGGTGGCCAGACTCAATAGCTGGAACAGCGGTGAGTCTGGTGTACCAGGCAAACACTGAGCAACAACCGTAGGGGGAGGTTTGAACTTTGCAGCTGCAAGTGAGAGATTTCTCCCTGCATTTTTGGGACATAAAAAATAGCTAATACCTTAGGGACGGTATGACGGAAATTTTATGCGGTTTTTCATACCAAGGTATACCTTGAAACCGGTAATCGGCACATGTCTAGTTCATCGACCGATGGCCGATGTTGGAAAAAAGTCAATATATCGGCCTGATATATCGGCTGGCCGATATATTGGTTGATAGATAATAGGGGGAGGGACGCGAAACTTTTACGCCTTCCTCGGGCCGTAACCTTAAAATAATTGAGAAGCATTGGTTTAGGCGCATTACCTCTACCGCCCCTTAAAGTTAAGGAGGACTAACTCCAACATGGATTTTATCTAACGTTTTTCCTTAAACGTATTTGCCGTCTGACTGTGATGCCCGTATCCTGACAGTATGGAACAAATACCATTACACTCTTAGAATATATGTATTTTATACTTTGATATACAACGAAAAGTTACTAGTCTCGCTACGTACAGGATTGGAATTGAACACCAGTTCAAATTTACCATTTGCTATATTTATTTCTCAACCTTTATTCATCTCTGAGATTTGAACAGGTTTCAAACATCCTCCTCGGTCCTGCGCATAATCCAATCTCCTTTTTTGTTTTTTTCCTGTGGCTAGTTTTACAGACTTCTTACCAACGAGAGAGGAACTTGGTGTTGGTGGCTTCATGCCATTTGGTTTCACAGGCGTCCTGTCTGGAGCTGCTACCTGTTTCTATGCTTTCGTTGGATTTGACTGCATAGCAACCACAGGTCAGTGTTGATTTGGTTGGCCCTCATATCTTGGTCTAATTTCCGCATGCCTAATATTACCCAGTAGACATACTTTTTTTGAGGGGAGTGTAACTAGATCTGGAGCGAAGATCATGTCTCTGCAGCTTGTCCAAACATTTGGGGCTATTACATAAGCAGGGCAAAAAGAAACACTAAAGTTCTAAAGTGCTTGGCCCAATACGAACTATGACGCAGGTAACAAGAACCACTCGGACAGCCTTCCTTTTATGTACTGTAGCTTCTAATCTGTGCACTCTGTAAAAGGCTTGTAAGAGCTTCCTCTCGCCTAGCTTGTCCCACCCCCCTATGTCCTGAAGTCTAATTGGCTCCTGTGCCGCTAACCCTGAGCAATTATTTGAGTTTTATTTATGAGGGTTCAGTCCAACACATGGCGTCAGACTTCATCGTGCGTTATCTGGGTCAGTCAGTGGCTTTGACCTGTCAAAAACAGCGAAACGATCCAGACGGCGTTATTGCGATGTCAATTTTAACGGTGCAAAAAGTCATGAGTATCAGTCTCAGGAACGTTATTACATAACAGCTTGTAGTTGAATGGTTGTGTGTTTCAGTCTTACTAGCGCTAAATAAGCTCCTTGTTCAATTCTGTTGCAAAATGCAGAGGAAACGATTATCAAATCAGTCAGTTAGATCTGTTTTCCACCATTTTAACCGACTGCTAAAGCTTTTGCAAGTTTGTTGGAACTTGCCACTAATCAAAACACACAGTGTTGAAGTAAAAGTGTCAATCCAATTTGAGATAAACTAAATAAAGCATATATTTTGGGCTGCATATATCGAATATTTTAGTAATCGAGCATTCTGCTGAAAATTGCATTGATGAATTGAGTAATCGGATAAAACCGTTTTTTAGGTAAATAGTAATTATAAATGTACACGCGAAAACAAGACATTTCACCTAATATTCAAACATTTTTAGACAATCAATGTCTTTAACTTAGATGTACACTGTTAAAAACAGCCAACAATTGCATCTCGGATGTGACTACAAAAAACTTAACTTGCTTTCACGAAAAAAACAACATCTTATAAAAAAAAATAAAAAATTCTTACCTAAAAATGTCATTACGCCTGATAACACACATCACTTGTTTTTCTCACGTTTCAATTGAATTTCCAGTTGTGTCAAGCTATTTTTAAGTTCTAGTTAAGTTTTAGATTTAAGTCTACATTAGGGCTGCAGCTATCGATTAGTGGTCGATTAATCGATGAACTAGTTAGTTCGAATAATCGAGTAATCGGATAAGGAACATGAAAAATTAAAATGCCTGAGCTGAGCCTCAAACGGTATAAATAAATAAATAAATAAAACTTACATAGCAAGCAAGTAATTCCGCTAGCCTGAATGCTATAAAAAACTAAGGTTTTTTTGTTTTTTGTTTTTACAATGCTCTGAACAAATAGTTCAGACACATATTCCGACAAAAAAACTACATATCCCGATAAACTAAATTACGAATGCATTAAAAAAAACATTAGCTCAACCAAAAACTTAGCTTATGTTGGTCTTAACATGGAGCTGCTGGATTCAGCCATGTGATAAGAGGTGGACTAGAGGGCAGTGTATCCACCCCAAATCAATAAAACTAAATGCAAACACTTAAAAAAAAAAAAAAAAAAAAAAAAAAAAAACTTTACAACGCCACTTTAATTAAATGAATACTCGAAGCAGCAACATTTAATTTGAATCTTTTTTTTTCAATCGAATCCTCAAGTTGTAAGTCCAGATAGGATTTTGAGTTTTTGCAGTGTTGTAATTAAATGTATGATAACTGCTGTATGGGAGCACATTAGGCACCAGTGCTACTTGGCGTTTTATCCATCAATGACTACCAAGCTAAAATTGAAAGTTAGCTTTATTATGGTTTTATTTTACAACCTCATCACTCTACAGCGCTGTGTTTTTACAGATTAAATAAAGCCTGTATGAAAAACAAGTTAGCCACGCATCAATAGTAGTCATAATTGATAGAAACCTAGCCCTCCGCAGGGCTAACGTTATGTTAGCAAGGTACAGTAACGTTAATCTTATGTATTAGCGCTACCTTAACTTAATTTTATCTTGTCCCGAGTATCGCTCCTCCGCTCTTGGAGTAAACGGGGTGCTTTTGGTGGAGCGGGATCCAGCCGGGGGGACGGGAGCGTCAGCGAGGCCGCAGGTAGCCGGGGGTAGCGTTATGCAAGTGTTGTCTTACACTGAATACATAAAACAGTTTTCGCCTTGGTCTCCAGCTTGAAATGCTCCCACTCTTTTGACATTTTCTGCTTTTTCCTGGTGCCTTTCTCTTCGCTTTCGTGGGCTTATTTGTCATTACCTTTATATTCATGTGTGGTTGAAATCAAATATATCCGCCGCCTCACTCTTCTTCCTGTAGGCACGTGACATCAGTGCGTTGTGCCGCATTAAAAGTAGTCCGGGCAAAACCTCATGCATAGAGCTGGCAACATTAAACAATTCCTTGAGGCTGAGAAAATTCCTCGATAATTTTTAAAATCGAGTTACTAGAATTATTCGAGTAATCGTTTCAGCTCTAATAATATTTCTTCTTACTGTATAAGAAACAAAAATTGTCCCCCTGTTGTTGATTTATCGATGCCGTTGATGTAGACTGACAGGAAGAACAATTACATGAGCTTGAAAAATATGGCTGAAGTTACAATTAACCTGTAAATCCACATAATGCTTTTATTTAGCACAGATTGATATTTTTGTTCAACAGTGTTGGTTTGGCAGCCTTTTTTATTTTTGTCTTAGTCTTTTGGGTGAAAATACTTATTAGTCTTAGTCATATTTTAGTCATTTCAAAAGTTGTTAGTCTGAAAAATTTAACAAGGTTTGGTTGCTGTGTTGGGAAAACAGAGGCAATGCAGTTTAGGAATGAAGACACAAACCAGTCACTTCATCCCATATTTCCTCTCTTTATTATAAAGTTTTCACTTTTCAAGCGCATGGCAAAAAAAAACAAAAAAAAACTTTTTAATTTCTAAATTCTTCCAAAACCTAAAATATTACCGTTATCAGATTAGCGTTTTATATTTACTCATAGAGTGAAATGGTCCATTGTGATAGCACATCACCTAAATAAAAGAGGTATGTAAGACATACTTTTCCTTAAAGGCATTACACTGGGAAGTTTCCTTTTTTTTCTAGGAACAATGGCAGTTAACAATTGTCTTTTTTTCCACATAACATATCAACACATTAACATTGTTTTATATAAAGAATTAAAATCCGGAGTGGAGATGTGGTTAGCGCTATCACACTGAGTCCAGCAATGGCCGTTAGCTGTTAGCTCACGAGCAGCTAACATTAGCGCATGAACTCGATACCAAAGTTCGTTAAAAAACACTATTCTTAGTGGCGTAAATTGATCACATTAATGTCTTTACAAGGTAATGAGTTTCAAAATACAATTGGAAGTACGTTCCAAACATTACTTGCCTGGATTTCAGGGTTAAATCGACAGACATTTATTTGTATACAATTTTTTCTAGAAATACTACAAACCCAGATAGCAGACCGACGTTGTAAAGATGTTGGATCAACATTCCGCTGTCGATCTTATATCGTTGAATCAACGTCACTTTTGCACCTTCATTTAATGTCGTTTCAACGTTGAAATCCTTACAAAACCTATACGTCATTTCAATTATTAATAATATTGGAACAACGCTGAATCAATGTTATGTTTTCGACCAAAACGCCCGGTCATCCATAATTCAATGACTTTTCAATCATATTTCAAGGTCAATCATAAATCAACTATTTGTCAACATTAGTTCATCAACTATAAAACAATGTTAACCCAACCATCGCCTGACATACCATAGAACAACGTTGTTGCAACATCACTTGACGTCGAAAATTTCGATGTCAACCATACTGATTATTTTGACGGAAAATCAACGTTTATTCAATGTCGGTCTGCTATGTGGGAAGATATTAATCACAATATCTGAGACCACATTATTTTTTTAAGTGCGTCACACGTAGACATATTTTAGTCATTTCAAAATGTGCTAGTATGTAAAATTCAACAGTTTTAGTCCAGAAATAAATAAAGGTTTTCAACAATTTCGAATGAATATAGACATACGAGTACATATTGTAGCGTCTATAAAAACTGCGCCAACTTTGTGATGATAAGACACACTCAGCAGGAAAACCAGTATATCATTTTCAATTAATTAAACCCACCTGCACGCCACGAATTGTATTAAAAAAAAATAATCCAAGAGTTTAAGATGACGCTTGCCAGTCGTCATGCTAAATGCTAATGCTAACACAAACGCTATGCTAACGCTACAAGTTAAGACGAAATATGGCATGGTCTAGTTATGTTTTAGTCTCCCAAGACACCTTTTTAGCTTGTCATCGTCATGAAAAAATTGTCAGCGAAATATTTTCGTTATCGTCATCGTTAACAAAAACATCACTGGTTTCCACGATATGGCTAAAGGTACAATTAAGCTGTAGATCCACATACAGTACTGCTTTTCATACCACAGATTAATCATTGTGTTCAACGAAATAAGGCCAGATTTGAGGCTACTTCATTGTTTCAGTATAGTAAGTGCTATTTTGCATGTTTTGTGGCACACTGTCAAGTTAAATTTGAGCCTTGGCTCAATTAAGGTTAAGAAACACTGGCTCGTAGAAGTGTACCTAATGTTAGGTTGTATTTTTTTAACATGATTCTTTCAGGAGAAGAAGCAAAGAACCCCCAGCGAGCCATCCCAATCGGCATTGTGTCGTCACTGCTCATCTGCTTTGTGGCGTACTTCTGCGTTTCGGGTGCACTCACTCTCATGATGCCTTACTACCTGCTCGACAGCAATAGCCCCCTGCCGGTCGCTTTTAAGTATGTGGGCTGGGATGGAGCCAAATATGCCGTGGCTGTCGGCTCCCTTTGTGCACTGTCCACAAGGTAGGCCTTCTCAGGCTACATGTGCTCTATATGTTTTTAGTCTATTTTTGTATACGTGTTTTAAAAGTCTTGGCTTGCTGAGAATTTAGTGCTATCAGACTGCATGAGCGGTTATGAGATAACCAAAGGTCAAGCAGTACATCTTTTTCTAAATATCCACCTGAGCTTTAAGTGTGCGTGCCTAAATTGTCTGTAGTGACTGTGCAAGTGTACGATTCTAGAATTCTACAATACCGTGGACACTCAAAACATAAACAAGTTTGCCACTGTCATTCTCACTGCACGCATAATACCGTATGATTTCCTAGATTCATGTTGTTTATGTGACTTGGAATGATATGTCGTATTTGTTGACTATTTGAGATAAAACCTCATCTCTGTATACTCACTTCTCACGCATATGTACTATTTTCCTGGTGCTCACCTCCCACCTCTGGTAGTCTACTGGGCTCTATGTTTCCAATGCCCCGTGTCATCTGGGCTATGGCTGACGACGGGCTGCTTTTCCAGTTCTTGGCCAAGATCAGCCCGCGCAGCAAAACCCCGCTAACTGCAACCCTCACCTCAGGCATGGTGGCAGGTGAGACACTAACACGCATGTTTTCAAAATACATAACAACTAAGCCCGTAACAATATGCAAAGTCGCCAAACTCTTTGACAGTGGCGTCATAAGACCGTCATAATTATGACATGACACTTGTATCCGGCAAATTATGTCACTTTTTAATGGCTGTAAAAGATTTGCCGGATGACATTTAATGACATCTGTCATAAGAATTCAGTAATGCTCATTACAGTGTCATGTCATAATTATGACAGTCTTGTTACAGTCTAATGACGCCACTGTCAAATAAAGTGATTCCACACCAAATATTCGCAACTGATGGTAACTCGCAACGAGACAGGCTAAGATGTCAACAATGACCTGTTAGTAGGGATGTCCCCGATCCGATCACGTGATCAGAAATTGTAACAATCGGGCCATTTTTCAGAGGATCCGAATCGAATCAAATTTGATCGATGTGGGATCTTCTAATGCCGATATCTAAAAAAAAAATTTCAGCTGATTGCCGATATCCAAAGCCTATTTTGCAAGGCGATATTTGAGGTAGTTTTTTTTTTTTTTTTTTAAGCACATAGGTTTTGAAAGCCAATTAAAAAAAAACGCTTCAAGTAACTTCAAATTTACGATCATGACCTGAGACTTAAAGGATTAATTCGGTCTAGTGCGACCAAACCAACGAACGCAGCACTTCTTTTTATGATTATACACACTCAGCAATTACAGTACGTTATTTTTAAATAATTAAACCCACCAGGACGTCACGACGAGATGTAAGCAAGTGAAAGTTTTAGAGGGTGCTCGCCGTGCTAAAGCTAATGCTATGCTAACGCTATGAGTTATACTGAGAATGTAAGGATCACTCATTAAACACCTTAAGAGGCTAAAGCAGTACTTCTCAAATAGTGGGGCGCGCCCCCCTGGGGGGGCGCAGAGCAATGCCAGGGGGGGCGCATGTGACCTCGGGGAACATGTTTTATGTGTTTTTTTTTTTGTTTGTTTTTTTGCCGTACTGGAATAAAGTGTACTTGCACATCCACTCAGTAGGTGGCAGTGGCGCTCTCATTTTCAGAATGCGCGCAGTATTTTTGAACTAAGGAAGAGCACTCAGCACACACAGACAACAGATATGAAGAGCAGTGTGCCACCGCCGTTTTCGAAAGCCGTTTTCCGACCGGACTCACTCACGCAGCGACCCACTGTCTTGTCCGGTTCTCACGTCGCCGCCCGAGAAGTGCCATTTTCGGCTTGGGATCGTCACGATGACTGCCCTCACCTACGGTTCTACCTCGGCCGCCGTGAATGCGCTTTTTTTGTGCCGTTTGCCTTTTAGCTTTGACTTTTAATACAGTGGGTGATGATGAAAGACCACTGTTTACTGTGTCTAAAAATAATTATAGCAGACAGCAAGAAGCCAAATCAATTAAGACGCCACTTAAAGACATTAGACCCCAATCTCATTGTTAAGCCGCTTGATTTTTTCAGTGAAAACGTGCCGAATATTGCCAACAATCGTCCTGCTTTGTCAGTGTTATATCAGTAAGCCAGTGAGCATTGTTAGCATGTTAATTGAAAAATAACTCCACATCATTGCAAAGGAGGTAAATACTGTGAGCAGCAAAAATAAAAACTGTCCTGTCCAAGGACCCCCCCCCCCCCCCCCCCCTTTTATTCAGATTTGTTTTTTCGGTCAAATTTTTTGGCACATTGTCCTCATGAGTGAATGTTTCTAATCAATTTTAATTTGGTATTATTTACTGATTTTATTACATTTTATTTTTCTGTATCAAATGGTCAAAAATGTACCTTGAGTGTATTTTTTAGTTTGGATGTGAATTTTTTTTTTTAATTCAGGCAAATTGATGCACATCAAGTCTTCTCTGTTACAAACAAAACAATGTTTATAATAAAGTTATACTTTATTATAAGTTGATCTATGTTACTTTTTTTCTTTATTAGAAAAAAAGGACACAGTGTTAGGCAGATGCGTATTTATAATAGTAATTTTATAGACAAATGATACTATTTACAGTGGCGGCAGAGAGTTTGGGGGGGCGCGAAACATTTACGTCTTCCTTGGGGGGGCGTGACAGAAAATAATTGAGAAGCACTGGGCTAAAGTAACATTGCATCTTCTTTCATGCAAGATTTTAGAAAAATTTTAAAATATTTACAAAACAGGCAAGCCTGAAGCTTCATGTAGCAGTCTTCAAACTGCTGCAGGGTCCTTCCGTGGTCCTACTGGACAGCAGCCCACACAGATACCTGATCAAAATCCTTTTTTATTTATTATTTATTAATAACACAATTATATATACAGTGACCCCTCATTTTTCTTGGTTAATAGGGACCAGAACCCGCCGCAATAAGTGAAAAACGACGATGTACCCCCCCCCCCCCAAACACACACACACAATTTTTTTGTGTGTGTTTTCAATGTATTTATTTAGATTTAGCATTGGAAAGAGAAATATATACAGTGCTGTGCAAAAGTTTTAGGCAGGACAACTGCCTAAAACTTTTGCACAGTACTGTATATTTTTATTACATTATGTATATACAGGATATACTGTATGTATATATATTTTTCCCCAAGTGGAAGCTTCCATGATCCTAATAAATTTAATAATTAAAAAAAAAAATACAGTACTGTGCAAAAGTTTTAGGCAGGTGTCCTGCCTAAAACTTTTGCACAGTACTGTATATATTAATGACATGTTTTTTCACTGTTTCCCCAAAGTATAATTATATATATATATATATATATATATATATATATATGTATATATATATGTATATATATATATATGTATATGTATATATGTATATATATTGTGTTCAATGTATCTATTCAGATTTAGCATTGGAAAGAGATACATAAAAGACATGTTTTTCCCCCCCCCTTTTTTTCCCCCAACGTATAATTTTAAAAAATTAAAAAAGTATATTTTTCCCAAAGTTTAATTAAATTTAAAAAATATGTATATTTTAATAAATAGTTTTTTAAGCACAAATGTAATAATTATGATACGTTTTAGACATGTTACTATCCCACCTAATTATTTTTAAACAGGAATAAAGCACAGAAATGCTGGGCTTTATTAAATGCTTGAGTCCACTCAAATTCAAAGCTGCTCATTTACACACAATGAGTTGCCACAGAAACTGTTTAACAAGTTAAATGATGATTGACGCATGCGGCACTTTGAAGCTCGGTTCTCTGGCAAAATCAAACATCATTGTCTGTCATTCATTGTTTACTTTAATAAGCAACTCCAGAAATTAGGGCTGTCAAACTATTAAAATTTTTAATCGAGTTAATCACAGCTTAAAAATTAATTGATCGTAATGAATCGCAATTCAAACCATCTATAAAATATGCCATATTTTTCTGTAAATTATTGTTGGAATGGAAAGATAAGACAAGACGGATACATACATTCAACATACTGTACACAAGTACTGTATTTGTTTATTATAACAATAAATCAACAAGATGGCATTAACATTCTGTTAAAGCAATCCATGGATAGAAAGACCTGTAGTTCTTAAAAGATAAATGTTAGTACAAGTTATAGAAATTTTATATTAAAACCCCTCTTAATGTTTACAAAATAAACTAGTAGCCCGCCATTGTTGATGTCAATAATTACACAATGCTCATGAGTGCTGAAGCCCATATAATCAGTCGCACTGAAGCGCCAGCAGAGGGTGGCAAAACTCCAAAAAATACAAGTAACAAGTGGACATTGCACTGTGCTGTCATTTTAATCTGTTTGAGCGGGGCATGTGTGTTAATTGCCTCAAATATTTTAACTTGATTAACTAAAAAAAATTAATTACCGCCCGTTAACGCGATAATTTTGACAGCCCTACCAGAAATACAATTTATAATTAGCAACACAGGAAGTACTGTAAACAGTACAATACTGTAACATTTTGGAACTTTTGTTCAAATATATATATATTTTTTTTTTTTGTCGGTCTCGGATTGGGACCAGCAGATTCTCAAAATAAGGTGACTCGGACTCAAAAATACAAATATATGCGATCGGGACATCCCTACATGTGAGCTTTCCAAAAAAGAATATTCATTCATTTATTTTGCATTTTATTATTGTTCAATCTTCACAACTTACTATTACATTAAGTTAAATGTTAGTATAAATGTTTTAAGAATTTTGTGTGTCGAATCATGGGTCATGATTTTGAATCGAATCATGAATTTTTGTACAGTTACAGCCCTAATAACAACAGTTTCTAAGTCTTCTTTTGTCATGCTGTTGGCCTAAGATAGGCAGAAACCAGTACCAAGGCATGAAAAAGGAATTCACTAACCCTATTTAACATCCTTTTTTTACACTGAGGATAAAATGCATGTTGTCGGCATGATAGTTGAAAAATCTGAATTCAAAGGCAGATTAACCACGAGTGGAATTAGTTGTTATTTGATACAGACTTTTCAGCATGCAGGCATCCAAACTTTTCAACTCAATTGACCGTCATGCTCCTACTGCTCGTACGTAGCTGGCTTGCATCCTGACGCTTCTTTCAACCGTGGCAAGTTTGCGACTGGCCATCTGTGTTTGTTTCCTGTTGACTAATTATTTCCTTCTCCCACCCTACTGACCTTTTCTTAATCCCCCCCCATGTGCTGTTCTCATGCCTGTCACTCCAATCTGTTGTTTACCTCTCTGCGCCACCCCAGTCTGTTGGGGTCCATGTTCCCCCTGCCCCGTATCATCTTTGCCATGGCTCGGGATGGCCTGCTCTTCTCCTTCTTGGCCCACGTCAGCGAGAGGAAATCCCCCATAACATCAACTATGACTGCAGGAGTTCTGTCCGGTAAGATGAATAGGGGACGCAAAGATACCTGCATGAGTTGTTTAGGAGCTCACTGAATTATTACTGACATTCAAAAGTGTGTTTACGTTGGCGGAAGTAGTCAGTCATCCACTAAGTGGCCCCATGTACAGTTATTGTATTTGTTGTTTGAAGCTATTTGCAGGGGATAGGCACAGAGCTATGCTATTAATATTGCAGAACTATAAGTAAACGACGCACAATTTTTAAGAGTTTTTCTCCTTTTCCAGCTATCATGGCATTTCTGTTCGACCTGAAGGATTTGGTGGACTTAATGTCCATAGGTACACTGCTGGCCTACACATTAGTAGCTGCCTGTGTCTTGGTACTAAGGTAAGTGGAGTGCTGTTAGAACTGTTAAAGAAATGTTCACAAAAGAATCCAAATAGTACTTACAGTATGTTGGTCTATTCACCAACATTTGTCACAAGAGCAGGTAGGGATGGGAATTGATAGGATTTTTATGGTTCCGATTCCATTATTGATATTGCTTGACGATTCGATTCTGTAGCGATTCTCTTATCGATTCTAATTTGGGGAAAAAGAAGTACAAACATTTGATTGAAATCTAGTTTGTTTAATCAGAAGTCACAACCTTACAAATACAATGAGGTCAAAAGAGGCCTAAAGCCTCGATGTTAACTGTGGCCAGTGTTATTAATCTTAATTTTAAAAAGTAATTAATTACAGTTACAAATTACTTCTCCCAAAAAGTAATTGCATTAGTAACTCAGTTACCTGAATGTAAGAGTAATTAGTTACTTGGCTAAGTAACTGGTAATAATTTTCATGTTTTTTTTTTCTCAAAAAAAAAAAAAAAAAAAAAAAAAAAAAGGTCACATAATGTGAAGTTTAAAGGGTTTTGGGACAACTGGCCCTAGCCCAATTCTTTATCCTAAACTTAACTAGACACAGGGGTATTGCAGATAATACGATAACTAGATAGTAACCTTTGCTATGTGTGGAAGTCATTTAATGTTGTGAATCAACCGTTAATCAACCGTTAAAGTTGTTAAAATTGCTCTCGTTGTTGCATTAGTTCCCTTCTGTCTACTTTTGACATGTGTATTTTTAAAAACTATTTCATCATTTAAAGATAGATTTAAGTCAAGATTTTCCCGATTTAGGAGCATTTTAGATAAAAAGTTACCTAGGTTCGCTAGGAAGGTTCTCTACAACAGAGCCTTCCTGAGAAGTATACTGCTTTAAGATGGAGGCTGTTTACTAAAACATCTACCATAATTTTCGCACTATAAGCCGCGCCAGACTATAAGCCGCCACCCACAAAAATTGGCATGAAAATGGCATTTGTTCATAGATAAGCCACACCGGACTATAAGCCGCAGCCGTCCTCACTGTATTATGGGATATTAACACCAAAAGATATTAACCGGCAATACTTCATTTGACAGCAACATCAAACGACTTTCATAAGACCAAATGAACCCCCATGAAGCTTTGAACCACTTGGTTGCAAAGCTTCATTGCTTCAAGAAGCTTCATTTGCTCATCACTGCTCCCTTGGGCGAGACAGTCAACCGCTGCTACCACCTGCGGGCAACACTGTTGTTGTCCAACATGCCTCCTAGCATGCATTGCAGTGCGACAGATGCAAATAACTATCAAAATTCATCTTCTTTGCTAATTATTTCTTCATTTACTGTTCCAGTTGTTTCATTATTGCTAGTTATGGTATTTGGTAACACTATATTTGACAGTGGCCCCATAAGACTGTCATTAGACAATGATAATTATGATATGACACTGTCATGAGCATTTATGAATGCTTATAACAGATGTTGTTTTGTGTTATCTGGCAAATTATCTCACTTTTGGATGTAAACATTCAAGCTGGACATAAATGGAGTTAGTGACATTATTTGCCAGATGACACATAAGCATTCAGTAATGCCCATGACAGTGTCATGTCATAATTATGATGGTCTTATGACAGTCTTATGACACCGCTGTCAAATAAAGTGTTCCATTTTAACTGAAATAAATCAACAAATAAGCCGCACTGGACTATAAGCCGCAGGATTCAAAATGAAGGAAAAAAGTAGCGGCTTATAGTCCGACAATTAGGGTAGTTCTTTACTATACATGTTGCTAATGCAGCCGTGTCTGTCATTTGCATCGAGTTCTGTATATATGTGATATCTACCGAAGCATCATTTGGGCGTAGTTTGTAAGCTATCGGCTAAAGTCAGATATTATTGGAGCCACCTAGCATAGTAGCATCGCGCTTGCAACAGCGTCACCCTCCCTTGCCTCCTCCCCACTCCTGCTCTGCTCTCTCGTCTCCGTGAGTCCGTCTTGCTCAGTATTTTCTCGCGTCAGTCAACCAACATAGTAACGCACGCCTTCTCCGACTCAGTAACGGTAACGGCGTTGACAAGATGAGAAAAGTAATTATTTAGATAACTCACTACTGAAGAAAATAATGCCGTTAGTAATGCCGTTATATTCTAAAGCCGTTATTAACAACACTGACTGTGGCAAATAGACAAGAATGTATAACATTTTACCAAAACATTTTTCTAATAGAAATAAAAAAATCTTCCTTTTTATAAAGACATATGAGCTGATACCACTCAAAAACAATAATAAAAAAATATAAATACTGTCAAATACAACAGAACAGTGCGTAGTGCAAATGTGCAAAATTAACAATTCTTTTGCAGAAAAATAAGCATGACTGCTTTTTCAGGTAGGATATGTGATCTTTCTGCACTTATGGTGTCTCCAGAAGTGGAGAACACCCTCTCAGATGGGGTGGAGAAAGCCTGCACACGCAGAAAGTGTTCAGCTAGTCCAGACAGCAGGGGCAGAGTCTCTCTTTTGTTGTCCCAAGTATTAACAAGTTTATAATTAATGGTTAGTGTAATTACATATGGACGGTTGGATCTTATACAATATAAGAGGAATTTTAGCACAATCAACCGTTAACTTCATAGTTGGGGTACTCTATAGAAAGGCCTTTTGATACTGAGTAGATTAAAAGTGGGTTGAGACCAATGGGACTATCCTATCTCGAATTACGGGCAAAAATACGCTGATTGGCTGTCGTCGTCAGGTGCATTTCGGGAAGTAAATCGGAACATCCACTTCTGTTAGTCGTAGCAACACAAAATACCACCATCGGATGCGGAGGTACAGTGAGGCAAATAAGTATTTAGTCAACCACCAATTGTGCAAGTTCTCCTGCTTGAAAAGATTAGAGAGGCCTGTAATTGGCAACATGGGTAAACCTCAACCATGAGAGACAGAATGTGGAAAAAAAACTGAAAATCACATTATTTGATTTTTAAAGAATTTATTTCCAAATTACAGTGGAAAATAAGTATTTGGTCACCTACAAACAAGCAAGATTTCTGGCTGTCAAAGAGGTCTAACTTCTTCTACGAGGTCTAAAGAGACTCTACTCGTTACCTGTATTATTATACCTGTTCTAACTCATTATCGGTATAAAAGACACCTGTCCACAATCTCAGGCAGTCACACTCCAAACTCCACTATGGCCAAGACCAAAGAACTGTTGAAGGACACCAGAGACAAAATTGTAGACCTGCACCAGGCTGGGAAGACTGGATCTGCAATAGGTAAAATGCTTGGTGAAAAGAAATCAACTGTGGGAGCAATTATTAGAAAATGGAAGACATACAAGACCACTGATAATCTCCCTCGATCTGGGGCTCCATGCAAGATCTCACCCCGTGGCGTCAAAATGATAACAAGAACGGTGAGCAAAAATCCCAGAACCACACGGGGGGACATAGTGAATGACCTACAGAGAGCTACATAACAAAGCATTGAGATGAACTTTTGGTATTGACCAAATACTTATTTTCCACCATGATTTGCAAATAAATTCTTTAAAAATCAAACAATGTGATTTTCTGCCCTCCCCCACACACATTCTGTCTCTCATGGTTGAGGTTTACCCATGTTGACAATTACAGGCCTCTCTAATATTTTCAAGTGGGAGAACTTGCATAATTAGTGGTTGACTAAATACTTATTTGCCCCACTGTACATACTTTTGTGTGAAATCCAGTCTGATTGGCCCTACGACCCAGCAAATTCAAATTATTCCCAAAACAACACTGATTGGTGGACTACCGACCGAAATGAGTATTAAAAAATTGCTAATAAAATCGTTTAGGATTATTTTAGATGCATATACAGTCCCTGACAAAAGTCTTGTCGCTTTTCCATTTTGTAGAAAAAATTGCTAATAACCTGACTTTTAATTATTCTATTGGTTTCAGATATGGCTCATATGAAAGCTAAGACCCTCCCAAATGATTTTGAATGTACAAAAATATATTTATTTCACTGAAAAAAGATTTATCATTTAATGAAGACATAAAGGTCAAATTTTGTTTTGTCGCCTACAGAAAGTAGTGTGAAAATTGAACAAAAATATACTTCAAATACAAAAAGATGTTACATAACATACGCGAATTAAGTAGTGGTGCAGTGAAATCCAAATTTAATATTTTGTATGACTTCCATGGGCTTGAAGGACTGCATCCATGCGGTTCGGCAAGGATTCATACAAGTCATCAGGAACATCAAAGAAAGCAGTCTTGCATGCCTCCCAGAGTTCATCAACATTCTTGGGTTTCGTCTTCCATGCTTCCTCTTTCATCTTACCCCAGACATGCTCAATGATGTTCATGTCTGGTGACTGGGCTGGCCAGTCCTGGAGGATCTTGATCTTCTTTGCCTTGAGGAACTTTGAGATAGAGATTGAAGTATGCGATGGAGCACCGTCTTGCTGCAGAATTTGTCCCTTTTTGTGGTTAGGAACGTAAGAAGCAGCTAAGATTTGTTGATATTTCAGACTATTTATGTTGCCTTCCACCCTTCTTAACTTTGGTAAAGGTACCAAACCCCACAAGTTTCACATGTGGATTTACCGAACCCTTCAGAATTAAAAAATAAAGCTTTTTTTTTTTTTCAAATTAAAAACCAATATATCTAAGATAGCGAGCTAATAATTTAGCAAATTTACGTTCAAAATTCTACTCATTTTGACAGCATGCTTTATAAACAGGTCAAAATTTGAGACCACGCTGGCCATTGGTCTGTTGTATTCCCTCATACTAAGTGTGAGTCAACCTTCCACTGAGCAAACCAGTTCCTCCTCCTATCAGATTGAGGACGAGCAGGTAAAAGAAATTGATTAAGCCTGTAAATTGGGAGCAAATAGTCCAAAACCTGGTTTAAAAAAAATACTTTGCTTAGATTTAATCAGCATACGAAAATAGGGCTTTGCGTTTCTTTTACCTTCGCCGAACCCCTTAGACTTACTCACCGAACCCCTGGGGTTCGATCGAACCCAGGTTAAGAACCACTGCTCTAGTTTCAGTGCCTTTGGTGGCGCAAGACGTGCAATCCAGTCAAAATGAATTGGATGTCTACCGTCGTCAATGGCAGTCAGTGAGCTAACAGACACTATTTTAATGGAAGATTGTATTTAGCAACGTGTTGGTTCCTTTGGTTTTGATGTTTTTTAAATAGCGACACCTTTTTAAAACGATTTATCGATTCTTGGTTGGAGCATATCGATACCCTTCAGGGGTATATATCAGCTTTTCGATATATTGTCTTAGCCCTCGTGATGAGTAAAAAAATATGACCAGTGTACACTTCATCAACTCGGTCATCACGCAATTCTGCAGCGTCTGCTATCAGTCAACCGTTGAAATTGAGCCGTACATTCATATTGTATGCAATTTCACACCTCATCATCTTTTATACTGCTGCGCAGATTACGACCGATTTGAACTGCGTTTGCGGACATTATGATTGACAGTACTTATTGCCTGCTAACCTTACAGTATATTACTGTGAAGAAACTAGTTGCTGCGGTTGAAATTCTGTTTTGTGCACCTATTTGATTGGCAGATACCAACCTGAGCAGACAGGTGTAATGTATCAGATGGCTAACATGCACGAGGAGATGGAGCAGAACGATGGCAGTATGGGAATCCTACCCGGCGTGGAGGAGACCTTCCGCTTTAAGACGTTGCTGTTCCCCGACAACCTTGAGCCGTCCTCCCTTTCAGGCTTCACGGTCAACATCTGTGCCTCTATTATGGGTACGCGAACACACCTGACCTACTTTTACGCAAACAGGCATAAATATTTATCGGCTGGAAAAACCTTTGTGCGACTGTAAATGACAACTTTAGAATAGTGATTTCTGAACCTTATTAAACCTCTGAAACCTTATCAAAATTAATCTTCTAATTGGGCCAATTCGACCAAGTGTGCCAAATTTTGTGGTTCTATAAGCTGCCTTAGTCCATACAAAAGGTCTTGTAACTACAATGACCAACTTGAAAAGACCTGGACATGTAAGGTTGATGCAGATGACCCCCACAGGACCCTTCAGGGTATGCATCCACCATGCACGGGAAGTTTGGCACATGTTGTATGTCTGCCAAGTTATCACAGTTCAAAGTTTGTGGCTAGACAAAATGGCCATGGTCATTTTCACTTTCCTGCCTAATGGGTAATATTTCAATGCAGTCGTGTTCAGGCTGGGATATCTCTCTTACACGCCAGATATGAAAAAGACTGAACCTCGTATCAGGGAGTTATTAGTCATTTACTGAATTTGGCGTATTGCCAAAACAAAAGGCCGACTTTGGCATTCCACTCAGGTCAGGTCCGTTAATGAAAACTCACCATTTTGATAACTTCGAGTTGGGGGGGGGGGGGGGTTAATTAATCTGTGGAGTTGATTTTTAAAAATTCCGTATATTTTGTGAGTTTTTTATTATTTTCAGGGCTCCAGAGTTGCAAGGCTAACGCAAGTCGATAGTCCCCTCCTAGCATGCCAATAAAAAAAACAATATTAACAGATCTAACATATTAAAATAAATTCAAAATGCAGGTCAATGTTCAAAAATCCCATGCAGCCAAAACAATGTTGCACCAAACATATTAACAAAACAATCAAATCTGAAAAGATGAGTGTGATATCTCGCCACCCTGCTTGCCCAGGGAGCCTGCTCTCTGCAAAGCAGCTGAATAACTAATGTTGCTGTTCATACTGCAGTTATTGACATGCAATGCTAAGTTTTAATTAAAGTTAAAGTTTTAACTTTTTCCTGAAAACATAGCCAACAGTATTGATTGCACGTGTCATCGGTGAATCCCCTGTATGCATATGTTGTCTTATGGGCATGCTAGGAGGGGACTATTGACTTGTGTTAGCTTAGCCACTCCGGAGCTCTGAAAATAATAAAAAAAAACTAACAAACTCCACTGATTTTTTTTTTTTTTTTTTTTTTAAATCAACTCCACTGACTAATTAAACCCCCCCAACACGAAGATTAAGCCTGATGTCTAAAATTCCAAACCTCCCCTTTAAGATCTCATATGTCTCATGAACAGTCTCACCAAATTTCAGGAGGATCCAATTAACTCCCTAGGTGCCAATGTCTCGGATATTGAAAGCTACAACAAGAAAACAATGTTTAAAAGCTATAAGAGGAAAATACGCCAAAAGTATTTTGAGGCAAAGGGAAGGTTAAAAAAAGACTAGAAAAATGAGAATAATAAGTACTCGCTGCTTTCAACTAATGTGCATTGGTAGCACGTTTCGCCATGTAGGATATTTTGGCAGAACTCCGTTTCAAAATAAGGTTTGTTTGGGCAGGTTGCAATTTAAGAACATGGTACTGTAAACTCAAAAAAAGTTTGAGCATTAATTGGTATTTTTTACTATTCAGTTACACAAACATGATCTATAAACCGTGCAAAACTTTACTTTTGATGAAAATAGACCGCAAGTCCGATGCATAGATTTCATAATATATTAACGGGACACTGCGACAAGCCTTCGGGTAGGGGGCCTGCCCACACCTAGCATCATGGGGAGTTATTCTCAAACAAACGCATGCAGTTGTCTAACACCGGATTTAGGTTGAGAAAGTACGAAAGCTGTACCGCATACAAACAGGAAGGATTGCCCCAGGAGTGATTTGTTTGAGGATTCAAGGTAATTATTATATTTTTCATACCATGGATGCATTTTGAAACGTGAAAAAAAATCATGAAATAGCCCCTACAGCATTGGCGTCATAGTTCGCAATATTTATGTAAAATAAATGGTACCTGCCTGGTTTTTTGCTATGAACCAAGAATCGAGGCTGTTTTACGTTCTTATCTATAAAGAATTCAGGGATTTAAGCTTTTATTCACAAGAATTTTCATCGTAAAAAGCTCTTTTTATTATATTAGTCAATGTCTGATATTTTTTTTCAATAGTTCTTCTATTTTGACCTTATGAAAGTGGTCACCCTATTCGGCCAGCGTGTTGCTTCTCACTGTATTTTGATGATTTGTAACCGTTTTCGGTGCCGAATATTCGGCCACATCTACCGAAAACCAATGATGCATTTTTAACTATTTTCTGACACATCTCTAGTAAAATTACATTAGTGCAGTCATTTTCATTTTTTTTTTACATGGTCACCATTTTAGAGCACCTTTTTAACGACTACAAAAAGAACTCTTGATTTTTATGTATTTATTTATTTATTTGCTTGGCAGGCCTGCTGATCCTACTGTTCAGTGCATTGGCAGTCCAGGGAGGCTCAGCTACGTGGAACGTTGTGTTTCTCAGTATCATCTTCATCATGTGCCTCCTCCTCACTTGTATTGTCTGGAGACAGCCGCAGAGCAAAACAAAGCTCTCTTTTAAGGTTTTTCTCTTTGCTAGCCTACAAATTACCACTCAGTGTAGCGACTTCCTGTACAATGTTACTATTCTGTGACATTTGGCCCCGTAGGTTCCGCTGCTTCCCATTCTGCCGGTGATCAGCATGTTTGTTAACGTCTACCTGATGATGCAGCTGGACAGAGGCACTTGGATACGGTTTTCGGTTTGGATGGTTTTAGGTAAACATCTCTTTTGCACGTGGCATTGTTAGTGTTGGCAAGTTGGCTCGGGCATAAGCTGTGGCGGTTTCTGGCATGTGTATCATGCGCAGCAGTACAACATTGCAACTTGTAAAAATATTGTCATGTTGTCAAGCAATAAAGAGATCTTGTTAGCTTCAGCTTTTTAACAGCCACTCATAGTGTGAATAACAGTGACCACTTTATCCGTTTATCCGCAGGTTTAATGATCTATTTCTGCTACGGCATCCATCACAGCGCCGAGGCGACGGCGTCCCGTTCGTCTCCCGATACGGAGATGAACGGCTTCAAGCGTGATTCAGTTTCCACGACGCCCGAAAAGGAGGCCTTCCTTTACAATGGCATCGAGGTCAGGGAGGACGACGACGGAGAATTGTAGGGAGCTTTATTTTGACCGCGTGTTTATGTAATTTGGACTCTATATCTCCTAACTATTAGAGCACGGTTCACAAGATTGAACGTTGAAATGATCACATTCAAACACAGGACTTGTGAAGCTGCACGCTGCTATACTGAATATTTTTGCTAACGTATGTTAGCTGTTTTGTAGCTTGTTGCTGACACGAAACCTGTTCAAGTTCCTCGGTGACCATAATGTGGGTCAGATTATGCTTGCAAAACAGTTGTCAATGACATATTAGATTTTCTAACAATGATACCAACATAAATTTGTATTGATAGTGTTGGAAAAATTACCTCTAAAGCGTTAGCATCGCTAGTTTTTGTCCTTTGTAAAGCATTCAGTGAAACTTGATTACATGAATAATAGGGTTGTTCCGATCATGTTTTTTTGCTCCCGATCCGATCCCGATCGTTTTAGTTTGAGTATCTGCCGATCCCGATATTTCCCAATCCGATTGCTTTTTTTTTTTTTTTGCTCCCGATTCAGTTCCAATCATTCCCGATATTTTTTCCCGATCATATACATTTTGGCAATGCATTAGGAAAAAAATGAATAAAACTCGGACGAATATATACATTCAACATACAGTAGATAAGTACTGTATTTTTTTACTATGAAAAGAAATCCTCAAAATGGCATTTACATTATTAACATTCTTTCTGTGAGAGGGATCCACGGATAGAAAGACTTGTAATTCTTAACGGATAAATGTGACTTTGTATATTGTGACTAAATATTGCCATCTAGTGTATTTGTTGAGCTTTCAGTGAATGATACTGCAGCCATTCAACCAAAATGCATGATGGGAAGTGCAACCATGACTGCGTAGGGGCACCAATTGATATATCTTCTCTGCGTTGGGAAAGAACATAGGGTTAAGAAAATGATCAACTACCACCTTTCTTCCTCACATTGCCTCCCACGTAAATTTTAATTGCTGAGAGAGAGAATGCAAGGCTTTAGCCATTTAAAAAAAGGCTTCAAAGGCTATCAAAATTCTCTCTACTCATTATACGCTTCGATTAGCTCTATATATTGGCAAAACGGCGCCCTTATGGATTGAACGCGACAATGCATGAGTGGGACGTGCTGCGCATGCGTTAATTATTTAACGTGATTAATTAAGAAAAAATAATTACCGCCGTTAACGCAATAAATTTGATAGCCCTACTTCAAGCCAAAACTACTCTGGATGAGTGTAAGATATTTTGTCTGTAACGTTATATACAATTAGAAAACGATTTAAATTAAAAAAATATATATATGTATATATATATATATATATATATATATATATATATATATATATATATATATATATATATATTAAAAATGGCATGTCCGATATTTTTTTGCCGATTCCGATACTTTGAAAATGACGTGATCGGACCCGATCGATCGGGACATCTTTAATGAATAGCCTTTAACGAAAGGAGTATTCTTGTCGAATCATTTCAGTAGGCCTACTTTACAACCATTGTTGTTTTCGTCTACAGTGACGATAATGAAAATATTTCGTCCACAAACAATTTTTTTCATGACATGAGACATAACGAGACGAAGATGCAACCGTTTCTGTCAAATGTACGTGAAGTACGTCAGTTTACATCGGAGCAGTATTTGGGTCGTGTCACTCGTGAGATGTGCTGCTCCTCTCCCTCACTCTCCTCACCGGAATTTAGGATGTGTTTCAAGCTAGGCTACGCTCTATCTTGCTTGTTTGGAAACACATGGTATGATTACTTTTCGTATCTTGGCAAGAGAATATGCAATGTTGCTTTAGCCTTTAAAGGGAACCACTGAGAGAAAGACTTGTCGTTCTTAAAAGATAAATGTTAGTCTTGAGTTATAATAATTTGATTTTCAAACCCCTCTTAATGTTTTTGTTCTTAAAAAATTTGAAAAATTTGTTTAACTAGTAGGTCGCCATTGTTGTTGACGACGCAATGCAAATTGGGCGGGGACATAACTGAGTAACGCTGCCGTACTTCTACAGTGTCACTCGTTAGCTACATAAACATGTCGTTGGTTTTGCCCTTTCAATTTGAAGCTGAGCGGAAAAGTAATGAGCAGGACAGCACTGTCGATATTTCACAAAACGAGCAGCAAAAGCAATTAAATGAATGTCTCCAGTGGGATTTGAGCCCGTGTTTCCCAATCAATAGATGCACGTGTAGACCTAAGGACTATACTTCCGCATGATGTGTTGAGTCCTGATTTTCCTTATAAAGCAATAGTACCTAACATGCGAGGGAAAACCGTGGTGAGAGGCAGACAAACGAAAAAAACAAGGCAATGATGCAACTAACAACAAAGGGATATACAAACCTTAGCAGGTCGCCTAGGATCGGTATAAAGACTCTGCAGATGAGTTGGAATTGGATGCAGGTACGACGTTGGGAACTCATCCCATATCTCTGTAACAAAACAATCTGACCAGCAGCTGAATGTGACAAAATTATGCCAGTCGTCATCCTAGCTTCGCTTGCTAGCTAGCACAGCCATTATCCCAGTCCAGCCCAACCGCGTCATCACCCCCAGTGCATTGTGCGCATAAAACATGACCTACCTCCGTAGGTCAAAACATGTACTAAATATTATAGCTTTTTAAATCAATGGCAACAATATATGTGTTTCTAATAACACAATTTAATAGAAGAGAACAATTGCGGCTTATTAGAGCCTACAGTCTTTAAGTCCGAGGATCCCGTTAAAGGTCCGCGCTGAGTGATCATCACACACTAAACGTAACTTATTGCATTAGCATTAGCATCAACTTTAGCATGGCGAACAATTTTTTATTTTATTTTTTTTCAAACAGTTTGTGTTTTTTTTAGGTGGGTTTAATTGAAAATAACGTACTGTAGACGCTATAATACGTGCTCATCGGTCCATGGTCATTCGAAATTATTGGAAACCTTTTTTTATTTTTGGCCAAAAATTTTACCAAAACGTTTTGAGTAACTGTCGACCGAAACTGGCCAAAAATTTTGACAAAAACGTTTTGGGTAACTGTCGACCGAAACTAAATGTATATTACTAGACAAAGATGAACACATTTTGATTCATGACTCAGACTAATAAGTATTTTCGTCCAAAAGACTAAGAGAAAAATAAAAAGTGCTACCAAAAAAAACTTGTTACAACTTTCCACACTATTGAGGATTAGCAAAAACAAAATATGTAATATCAACTTCACTACAAAAACAAAACAAACAAAAATGATGAATAAAAAAAACAAAATGACCAATGGCAGGGCTAGATTTAAACAGCTCTGCACCCCGACTGATTTAACGGAACAACATGCCTTACTGTGATATTTAACAGCTTCAGTAGATTAATACTGAATTCTCTTAGTAATACCTCCTACATTACTGCATTCTAATTACTTTTGTAACACTTTATGAGTCCCAAGACTGTGAAAATATTTCGTTAACATAGACCAGTGCATTCTATAATTGCCAACGCTTATGTAAGTGATGTTGAAATGTTCCAACCGCTTCTGGCAGGACACTCCAACACAAATAGATCATCCCCTGATGGTATTGCCGTCCTTCACTGGCCGCACAAATGACTGCACCTGTTAGGTCATACATAGATCAGGTGTCCAAAAAAAGGTTACAAGCGCTAGTTTTAGTTTTAGTCGTTTGGAAATGATTGGAAAATCTATGATGAGTGTTGAGCATTGCATGAATTTTCACAGTGCTGGCAGCTGTGCCCTTTAGCATCCTTAGTTATAATGTGAAATAATGCATTGTGTAGATTTGTTTTCTATATATTTTTCTTTTCCCTTATTCTAGACTTTATCCACTTTTTGTTTCATTCTATCCATTTCCCAGTTATTAAGGCTGCTTGCTTTTCATATTACAATGAGTACTTTTATTCGCAAAACTTACAATAGTACAATTAAAGCCAAAACACTTTTTTTTGTTTTGTTTTAAAGTTTGTACAGATTGACTATCATAGCAGGTTGTAATACCGGTATAATGTAAAATATATGTAGGTTATTGCTGCGGTCTTATTTTTGAGATCAGCAGTCAAGTTGTGTGACTATACACTATAAGAAATGAATATGTATATATTTTTTTGTTTATATTACGTCAAGTAAATTATTTGTAAATGTGGGAAGGATGCATTATATTGTATGTTTGGTGTAAAATTGTCTTCGGATGATTTGAATACTGAGTCCTGTGTTGCATAGTTACTGTACACGTGTTCAATAGAATGTAAATCACCGTGTTCACACATATAAATTAGCAAAAGAGACAAAGAGGTATGTATAATTGGTTCTGCTTGCTAGCTAATCTTTCAAAAGGGATGCAAAATTAATATACTTTAATGTGCTGTACAGTACTGTCATAAATACGTGCTTTTGTCACTGTTTTGTTCTTGGAGACTGAACTTTGCTAGTTCTCCATCTGGAAGAATAAATCATTATTCCCATTCGTTTTTATGAGTTACTACTTATTGTCAGAGGTGTGTAGGGACGCGTTACATTTACTCCATTACATTTACTTGAGTAACTTTATGAGAAAAATATACTTCTTAGAGTCGTTTTACAACACAATACCTTTTCCTGTAATCTTCGGACTATAAGGCGCACTTGACCATAAGCCGCCACCCACCATATTTGACACGGAAACGGCATTTGTTCATAGATAAGACATACTTGACTGTAAGCCGCAGCTGTCCTCGCTATATTGGGATACTTTCCCCAAAAGATATTAACCGGTAACACATGATTTGACAGCAGCATTGTAAGACTGTCATAAAACCAAATAACCACCATGAAGCTTTGAACCAATTGGCTGCAAGGCTTCATTGCTCTAAGAAACTTCATTTGGCCATCACTGCTCCACCTGCTGTCAACACAGTTGTACTCCAACATGCCTCCTAGCATGCATTGCAGCTCTACAGATGTAAATAACAATCAAAATTCATGTTCTGTGCTAATAGTTTCTTCAGTTACTGTTCCAGTTGTTTCGTTAATTGCTAATTATGGTATTTGGTAACACTTTATTTGACAGTGGCGCCATAAGACTATCATAGTTATGACATGACACTGCCATGAGCATTAATGAATGCATATGACACAATGGCGTAGGTTTCTATAGGGACTGTAGGGACATCCAACTACCAACTATTCAGGATACTTAAATTGTCCCCACCAACTTTTAAGCAACATTATTTGCATTATATTATGCTGGTCCATTTTTTCCCCTCTCAAACGCTTGCTTGATTGGCTGATGACTTGACACAACACCCCCCACCCCCCCACCCCCGCCCGCCCGCCCGCTGACACACGGCAGATTCATGTTGACAACATGTAGCCTCCGCCACCCCGTTTGAAGAAGAAGGATGTTAGAAGGTTTTTTTTGGCCAGCAGCAGCCACTGTAAGTAATGTTAAAAGACGTCAATGTTGTGGAGGGTGGGGGAAACACCACTAATTTTGCTAAGGAAAGTCCAACCTGCATCACAGTTAGCATAACATTAAACTGTGTAAACTTGCTAACCTGCAAAACTACTGCGGTCAGGCCAGCCTCCACAAGGAACAACCAAGTGGAACTAGCCGACCCTCGTTTGGGTCATTGTTTGCATTATGTGCATTAAGGTAAAAGCAACGCGGTGGCTTTCTTTAAAAAAAAAAAGAAAAGAAAAACTGGGAGCTATCCGAGAATTGTCCACTTCAGGGGGACACTGACATGAAAATGAACTGACATGAAATTTTTTTTTGAAATGAAATCACTCATCAGAATTTCATGAGAGTACTTTGGTTCGAGTCTTGGGGTAGTCTAATGTGCCTCAAATGTATATCAGTCTTTGGATATCATAGATTTATATTAATTAATTTTTTCCCAAATCACTTTTGTATTACAGTACTTCAGTTTGAGTCTAGGGGTGCTCCAGTGTCCCCCAGAAGTGGACTCATCCTTGGATAGCGCCCCGCTTTTTTAATAAAGGGACTTGCACAAAGGTTTGAATCGAACGTTGTATTACCTGAACTAATACACGTGAACGTTAGTATAAGTCAATAAAAATGTATTTTGCATTGATCATTTAGCCTATCAATTAATTACGTTTATATTCGTGAGAAATGCCGCCCTCACCCCCAGTCAATAATCTGTTTGGTCTTATTAATGCTCCGTCCCCAGTAAAAAGTGCACATGCAGGTTATGCTGTTATATCATCCCTACCAATGTTGAGGCCAAACCTACGCCCTGGATATGACGGATGCCATTTTGTGTCATCTAGCAAATTATCTCACTTTTAAATAGACCCTAGATGGACATAAATGGAGTTATTGAAACAAAATTTCCAGTTTACACTTAAAGACATCTGTCATAAGCATTCATTAATGCCCATGACAGTGTCATGTCATAATTATGGCGGTCTTATGACGCCACTGTCAAATAAAGTGTTACTTATTAACCCAAATAAATCAATACATAAGCCACACTGGACTATGAACCGCAGGATTTAAATGAGGGAAAAAAGTAGCGGTTTATAGTCCGAAAATTACAATACTTTTACTTGAGTAGATATGTAAAGAAGAAACACCACTCTTACTCCGCTACTTTGGGTTGCAAGTTGTTACTTTTCCTTCTACATATTGACTTTATTTTTGCCAGAGATGCCAACAGTAGCGCTACCAGTTTCACCAATGAGATGTCGCTCTAATAACCCATTACACCATTCAGAGGTAACATCTTTTTTTCTCCACGAGAGGGCACTCATGCTTTTTAGACCGGTACTGGGTCAGTGTTCTGGACTAAATTTTATCATTTATGTGTCATCTTTGTGGCATAATACGATCATGTAATAGGCTTAGCGACTCAGCAGGGATCCCCAACCATCGGGTGGGGGACCAGTGCCAGTACGTGGCGCATTTGCCGCTGGACCGCAGAGAAATAATAAATTAACGACTACAATCTGGCCTGTGCCTCTTGACTAATCAGAGTAGAGATTTGCGTACGTTGCCCTATAGTCGTTCACCGCCATTACTGTGGTGTTCGCACACCTATATAGCGTCAGTGAATGTAAACAGTAACGTTAGCTGCTGTTTGCTGCGGCGGCGAAGTCTTTGGAAAGCTTTTTAAAGATCTGATGAATTTTCCGTTACATTGCCGTTGTTTATTGGATTAATTCAACAAGCTTGTTCTTTTGTTGTAGTTGTTGTCCCAGAAAACATGCATTTGAACCAATGTGAGCTAACTATCCATGCTGATCACATGTCAGTATGTCACCCAATGAACGGACAACTGAAGTCCATGCCAGGGAGGGTGGTCAGCTGAGCACATGCACGCATCAAGTCATCGACGCGACTCGCCAGACACACGCTGGGAGAACTCCGTGCTCTACCTGGAAGAAATAAATATCGGTGGGAAAGTACGACGCTACACAAGCACTTCATTAGGCTTGCTGTTAACACATGTGTATGTAAATCTGACGATAGTAAATTTTGTTCTTGGAGAAGCGTTTGTGGCAGCCTGGAAGTTTTTTTTTTTTAACATGGAGGTTTGACAGTTGCCATCATATTTTCCGGATAAAAGCACCATTCCGCCCCCGAATTTTATGCCGGAACTACGTTCCTGACCATTCCGGCCCACTTTCACCCCTGTTTAATAGTAGCACTATTCTTACTTCAGTCAAATTTTGAGCCACATGCCATCAAAAAATGCCACATTTAAAAAAAATGTCACATGGCAAAATAGATTTTGCCACATACCAAAAAAAAATGCCACATGCCAAAAACCATTTTGCCACACATACATAAAAAATGCCACAATGCAAAAAAAAAAAAAAAAAATGCCACATGCCAAAATGCATTATGCCACGTGGCAAAAAAACGGCACATGGCTAAATCAATTTTGCCACATACAAATAAAAAATGCCAAATACCACATCCCAAAATCCATTTTGCCACATATACTGTACATAAAAAATGGCACATGCCAAAATCAATTTTGCAACATGGCAAAAAAAATGCCACATGGCGAAATTAATTTTGCCACATACCCCAAAAAATGCCACATGCCAAAATCCATTTTGCCACATATACAAAAAAATGCCACATGGCTAATTCTATTTTGCCACATACCCCAAAAAATGCCAAATGCCAAAATCCATTTTGCCACATATACAAAAAAATGCGACATGCCAAAATCCATTTTACAACATGGCAAAAAAATGCCACATGGCGAAATCAATTTTGCCACACACCCCAAAAAATGCCAAATGCCAAAATCCATTAAGCCACATAGCAAAAAAATGCCACATGGCTAAATCAATTTCGCCACATACCAAAAAAAAAAAAAAGCCAAATGCCACATGTCAACATCCATTTTGCAACATGGCAAAAAAAATGCCAAATGGCTAAATCAATTTTGCCACATACCCCAAAAAAATCCAAATGCTAAAATCAATTTTGCCACATATACAAAAAAAACAAAAACAAACAAACAAAAATGCCACATGGCAAAAAAATGCCCCATGCCAAAATCAATTTTGCAACATGGCAAAAAAATGCCACATGGCAAAAAAAATGCCACATACCAAAAGCCATTTTGCAACGTGGCAAAAAAATGCCACATGGCTATATCAATATTGCCACATACCCAAAAAAATGCCACATGCCACAATACATTTTGCCACATATACAGAAAAAACAATGCCACATGGCAAAAAAATGCCACATGCCAAAATCCATTTTGCAATATGGCAAAAAAATGTCACATACCAAAATCCATTTTGCAACGTGGCAAAAAAGTGCCACATGGCTAAATCAATTTTGCCACATACCCCAAAAAATGTCACATGCCAAAATCCATTTTGCAACGTGGCAAAAATAATGTCACATGGCTAAATCAATTTTGCCACATACCCAAAAAAATGCCACATGGCAAAAAAAGGCCACATACCAAAATCCATTTTGTAACATGGCAAAAAATGCCACACGGCGAAATGAATTTTGCCACATACCCCAAAAAATGCCACATGACAAAATCCATTTTGCCACCTATACAAAAAAAATGCCACATGGCAAAAAAAAATGCCATATACAAAAATCCATTTTGCCACATGGCAAAAAATGCCACATGGGTAAATCCATTTTGCCACATACCAATAAAAAAATGCCACATGACAAATACTTTTCGTTCTCGGCTATGCTGCAAATTTTTGGCTACTCTACCCAACCCTGCTTATTGTAATACTGTAATGTGGAAGGATATTTTTCATACATTATGGACGACCCACCAGGGAGCGCTGTAGTGCAAAAACAGAAAATCTAGCCCTGACACAGCGCCAGGAGTGGCCGCAGCATCAGCACCATCAGCTCCTCCTCCTCCTGTCCGCAGCATCTCTCTGCCTCTCTATTCGCACCATTTCATCCAGAAAGAGGGAGACTGCGAGGTGTCTGCATGTTTGCAGTGCATATGACGGTAAGCTTGTGATTATTTTAATTTCAATACAGCAGTGGAAGGTTTGCACTTGTATTGTTAATTGTATCAGTGTATTTGTGTTGATAAAATGGATTTGTTTAATTTTATTCCTGATATGAGGGGATGAGGATTGAATCTGTTCATATGTGGAACTTGAGCGGCAGACCGGACTGTCAAGTGGAGTGACGTGAGGTCAAATGTCAGCGATTGGGTCGCTAATGATTACACGTAGATTATCTGAGCTTTCGGGCGAACTCCCGTGATGATCGCCTGCATGCAGAGATGGTACGGGAGCGGACTAGTTGGGGACAAGACTAAAGCAGTAAATCTGGCATAGTGGACATATAAACAAAAAAGCCATTTATTGATTATTTATAGATTGTGATGCTGACTTAACTCTTTTTAGATGAAATGTTTTTCGAGTCTGGTACGTCAATCTTGAATAATTTACAGCAGCTCTCTTTTGGGAACACCTTTCTATTTTAGGATATGTTTGCTACTCTCTCTAAAAAGTCATTCATGGGGCTTTCCCGTGAAGCGTGTTTTGGGCAGACACTGCGGGTGATGCGGGCATGTTGAGAGAAAAGGGTCAGCTAAAGGTGAGCACATTGAGGGCACGTCCAAAGCCAGTGTGTTGTCTGTCTGAGGGTTGGTTTGTCCTTGAAGTCCACGTGCGCACAAAGGAGAGCCCTCATGTGCTCCTTATGATTTTGCACAATTTGAGGCACTGCAGAAGTAGACGATCCAAATCCAAAAAGTGGCTCTCAAAGCCGTTAAATTTGAGAGCCTTGCAATTTGTTTAATCTTGCCAATATCTGCACAGCACGCTGATGCGCGATTTCACGCCGCATCAAAGTCTGGTCGCCTGTGGCCTTGGCTCGTGCTGCTGTGGATGCTGATGCATGTGGGATTGATTTATTATGTCTGACCTCTGCAATGTCTGAACAACGATCAATTCAGCAGATATCTGCCAGGGAAGTCACCAGGGGGTTCGTAGTGGGCCTTAGAGGTCTGTGGCTCAGCAGCTTGCCTGTATACAACATTGTATGATTTTGTTTGTGAACACGTGACTATGCAGGTGAGACATGTTAGGCTAGACATGTATGTATTGCACAGTGGTGTGACCTTCAAAGGTCATTTTGTAGGACAGCAGCGGAAAATGGAGACTGTAAATTAAGACAGTGTATAAGGCCTTTGTTTTTGCATAGCACCCAATTTCTTTTAATAAAGGGACTTGCGCTCTAAAGCCATTGCATTGCATTACCGTAATGCACAAAATGCAAACAATGATCCAAATGAGGGACGCTAGCTTGATTTTGTTGTTCATTGTGGAGGTTGGCCTGACCACAGTGGTTTTGCTGGTTAGCATGTTCACACAGTTTAATGTTATGCTGTCTGACGCAGGTCGGACTTTGCGTAACAAAATTAGTGGTGCTTCCCCCATCTCTACAACATTGATGTCTTTACTTAAGGTGGCTGCAGCTGGCCCAAAAAAAAACTTCTAAAATACCTCCTCTTCGAAAGAGGCGGCATGTTGTTGACATGAATCTGTCGGGGTTGTGTGTTTGTGCATGTGTGTTTGCGTGTGTGTGTGTGTGGGGGGGGGGGGGGGGGGGTCAAGTCATCAGCCAATCAAAAGTGCTTTTGAGGGGAGAAAAAATGGACACTCAGCAAGTGAAAAGGGATAAACGTAACTTTTAAAATAATGAAAATCATTTACTTAAAAATGGTAGGGTGTATTCTATCCTTACAACATATGGGAAGACAATCTAAATTACCTATATAATGCAAATAAGGTTGCATAAAAGTTGAGCATCCTAAAATGGCGGTAGTGTTATGTCCCTAACATCCCTTTGCAAACCTACGCCATTGGTTTTAAACAAGTAAACTTAGGATTCATACAAAAACAGATGCTGGAAACCAAGAACGGCTGTCTACAGATTAAATTATGTCTTTAATTTTTTTGGTCCCATAAAATTAGCACTTCTTCCACATAACATTTTCTTGTAGTCTTGTAGTCTAAACTATATCCTCATAATTATGTCTGTGTATTTAAATGGTGTTTTTTAAAGAATTTTTTTAAACAATCGATTCTGAGGTATATTGCGATATTACATTACGCAATTCTCGTATCCATTCAAAATCTGTATCGGTCTTTTCACGTGTGTTCCTGGTGGAAATAAACAATTCAGTGGCTGCAATTCTACTCCCATCCACTACTTGGCAGCACGCAGCAGCCTTGCCTTGCAGTCTGCCTAAGAAATTCAAGATCTCACAGGAGCTAGCCCCCCAAAAAACTGAGGCATGGAGTCACTTCCACTAAGGGCTGCAACTAACGATTTTTTTTTGTAATCGATTAATCCGACAAGTAATTTAAAAAATTAATTGGTTGAATGTCACTTTTTTCACTTACCTTCACAATTTAACTTGAAGTTGTTTTGGACATGTTGAAAGTACAATAAAGACAAAATGGATGACTATTTCCTTCAAAAATAATATTTTATCACAGCTTCCAGACTTAACTGTACTGTAGTCTACAACTGTACTGTTTTAAGTACTGGTACATACCACTTGTTCAAATTTCTAATAAAGGTTATGAGTATAAAACAAAAATAGAATTTCTCAGTATACAAACTAATGTTTTTTCAAACAAACCAAACAACAAAATCGAACAAGAAAGAGGCATACTGTAACGTATCCATTTTCTTTCTAAAACAGTGGTTCACAAATACAATCCAAATCCAGTTGCAAAGCACACTCTCTTGTATGACAATTTACAGTTTTTGTGTTGAAAGGAAACTCTAAGCTGTCTTATGAATGGGTTTCTGAGTGTGGTTTCTTTATAAAAAGAAATTAGACAACTTTAATATTGAATAATAACTCAAGTGATAATTTGCTTCTCCAAAACACAATACAAAGAGACACTTAAGACTCTAATTAGCATAATCGCTAGCTAGCTTAGCGCTCCGTGCTAAGAAGTAACGTCTCATCAACAAAGAATGCAAACAATACAATTGGCTTCATTTACTCACCTCTGACGGAGGCACACTGAATTTAACAACACAAAAGACAGTCTAACTCTCGACGCTTTGTAGTATTGATTCAGCAACCCAACCTGAGTTTAGCAGTGAACTCTCTCTCTCTCTTGCGCTAAACACTGGCGCGCACAGCCTCCCATGGCGGACATACAGGGACCCAAACGGGACTGCTCATAGCAATCAGCAAAAATCGTTTATCAAATTAGTTGGCAACTAATTTATTCATTGATTTTAATTGATTTAATAAATTAGTTGTTGCAGCCTTACTTGTACTTAAGTTATGTCACACACACTTGATCAAGTTGTTTATGGTCTTTTAGCCCTGTGGTGGTTGGTCTACCTGAATGCTCAAGCTAATGTTTTGACCTGCCTTTTTTATTTATTTATTTTTTGTTAAATAGCATTTCACATACATCATTAACACATACATCCTTTAAGAAGTTTTTTTTCCCATGTTTAAAGTCATGCATTTAACTCATTCACTCCCTGCCATTTTCACCGGAGCAAGGCCCTTTGCTCCCGGCCGTTTTACTGGATTTTGACTGATTTTGCAAGGCCCAACGAAAATTCTGTTCTATTACTATTTAAACATGGAACCCACCAAAAGAAAGATTAGACTCTTTTCTTTCAGCAGAAAAAAATCTTAAATCATATCGTGTTCCATTCTTCAGAAATCAGCATTAGAAAATAGCTTAGTTTGAGCAATTTTCCAATTTCTGATGAAAAAACAGAGAAATTGTGCTTTTTGTAAAAGCATACATTTCAAACATAACTTTGACTTTAACACAGCTATTTTTCGCTTTTGTGAAATCCTCTGAATAATGTTTCGTTCTACAAAATAACATAAACAACAAGACAAATTGAGCTTTTGATCGCAAAGTAATAATTTATTTACACATAACTAAACTATTGAACTGTTGAACTATTTGCCCACATAACAACGGGGAAGGCTCTCGGCTGCTCCCGATTGAATGAGGTGGCTCCCAGTAATCTGATGAATCCGGATCAAGATCGGTCTCACTTTTTTCATCATCTTCATCGTTGGTTTCAACCTCGGGCTCAGGAATAATGCAACGTAAGCTCCGCAGAACGCGCATGGAACCTGACGCTACTGTGGCCGTCACCGTCTGTCTCATCAAGATAGATTTTTTTGAATCCTTCTTTGACGATGGTTTCGTTTTCTTTTCAAAATACTCCTCCAGTGTCGTCTGCCTTTTTTTTCCCCCAATCGTTCTCCGCATTTTTCTCAAATTCACAAGATCCCTCCAACTTCCGTTTCCTGACTATTTTTCTTCACTTCCTTTCTTGGCCTGAGATGAGTTCTTACAAAATGCGCTAGTGCCCTCCAGTGGCCAGGTTTATTGCTTTAAAATGAGTTTTGAGCATTGTGCATTGCAGTTCAAGTGCAACAGAACGTAGAGATGCCTCTTGTCAAAAAAGAAAAAAAAAAAAGGAAAAGACGTATAAATACGTCTATAAATAGAATGTATTTATACGTTTTGGGAGCAAATGAGTTGAATGAGGGCTATAGCTGGTTTGCACTAAAAAAGAGGACATGTTATAATGAAAAGTAATATGTTGTTCAAACATATGTGCTGGATGAGGTTTCAGGAATAAATAGATATAAATGTACTTATTTCCATTTTATATCTGTTTTGATATATAAATATCGCAATAATCGGGATCGAATCAAATCGTGACCTGCGAATCGTTTCGCCAGGTATATTTCGCCTATTGTCTATGGTTTCCTTTCAACAATGTGAAAAAAAACCCCACTCCTTTGTGTAAAAAGAGGATTTTCATTTAGTCTCTTTCCATTGTGCTGTTTATCACTTTAATGGTGGCACTTTTGTTGTTTTCCTCTTACCAAAAAAATAACTGCAAAAATATTCAATAAAGCTATTATCCTGTGGAGTCAAAAGCATGACATAATTATTTATAAATGCATTTGAAACAACAAAAGAGGGCTGAATGTACTTCAAGCCATCCTATAACAAAAGACACTGTGTGTCCGAAACACACGAGCATACACACACTCCGCACTGCCTTTGTCTGAATCTAAGGTGGCGAGCGCGTCTAACCTTCAATAGTGAGAAAATGGAACTGCTTGGATTGGCAACACTTGAATGAATTAGAATTTCTGCTTTAGTATAGTACTATAATTGGGCAATATATTTTGTTAAAATTCATATCAACAGTATGGTATGCCAGTCGTGATATGCAATAAGTCAATTGATTGCACAGTAAATAAGAATGAGGTCGGTAATTTTAAGTAGAAGTTACGATCAGATATACAAACTAGTCACATCTTGTACAGCGTTTGCATTGCTACATTGTGGCTAATGGCGAAAGACAGTGTACTGACCAGTTTAGCCTGCTATTAAAGGCTATCAGGGCTTGCACACATGGTAAGATTTGAATATGCAATGTTTCTGTCCTGTTCAGCTGTTTGACATGGAGAATGGAAGTCTAAGTGCACGGATAGTCTGAACATTTTTAATGTTCCACATTGAGAGTCTGACATAATCCCATTGTGATCACTCAACATACCTCGTTTATTATGACAAAGCAGCGAACAGGAAGGGGTAATGGGGGAACAGAAGAAAAGAAACATAAGAGAAGAAAGACAAACACAAACTACAACAAGAAATACGTTGAAAATGTAGACCAATTACTAATATGTTGGTGCTATCGTCAGTTAAATGTACTGTATTTCCGGTTGACACCATGTGGGGGGCCTGTTGACCAGGGAAAGAGTGGGACGGGGGTGGGGGAGTCTATAAGCTAAATGATTGAAAGGGGTAGAGTGTACACAAATCAGCTCTGTGAACTAGAACCCAGTAATCGTGTGAATCCCTTGTGAGTGTAAGCCCGTTGGCGACCAACCCTACGCTGCCCCATCACCAATCCCGGCACCGGGACCCCCCACCCGAGCGCGCCCTATCACATCCAGCTGCACGCGAGCCCCACCAGGTGCGCGACAGCCACGCAGACGAGCGGAGACGCCACGCGGGCGCCAACCCAGGGCCACGTCCCCCACCCAGTCAGCCCGGGGAGGGAGGGTGGGTGGGCAGGGTCCAGGGGTTAAAGGGCAGCCCATCCCTCCTCCCGCAGCCCAACAAAGGAGCCATCGTCCCCCCCCCGGGGTCCAAGGTTGTCCTCCGGGCCACCCCGCGCACCCATCAACCGGCCTTCAGGGACGGCAAGAGGGGATGCACCACCAACCCCACGCCTACCCCCACCCCGGCCCGCCCACCTGGTCCACGAGCCACAGCTGCAGCCCCCCAACCGGCACATCACGGCACGCCACGGGACCCCCAGCGGCCCACCAAGCCCAGGGTAGGGTAGGGTCCCCCGCCGGTGCAGGCAACACCCAGCCGATACACGGTCGCCCAGCCAGCGTTCCGCGACAGAGCACAGGGCAAATATGCAGTCAGAGAAGAGAGGGGAAGGCGGAGGCAGGGGAATATGCAATGTTGCTTTAGCCAGTGGCGTCGTTAGGCCTCCTAAATATTCTTAAGCCCTCCTAAATAATTTGGTGTTGTTTTATTTTAAAAAAACAATGCTGAGACATATTCACTATGAACTTACCAGAATATTAGTTTAAATCAATAAAAATATAACTTGTCGTTATTAACTTTAAATATCATCATCAATCTGTCAGTTTCCACTGACTTCATAGAGTAACGTAGAGAGCCCCTTCAGTGTGTCGCTATCCAATTCATTCCACTTGTTCATATACAGTCCCTGACAAAAGTCTTGTCGCTTATCCATTTTGTAGAAACAATTGCTAATAACCTGACTTTGAATTATTCAGTTGGTTTCAGAAATGGCTCATATGAAAGCTAAGACCCTCCTAAATGATGTTGAATGTACAAAAATAATGAAAACATAAAGGTCAAATTTTGGCAAGACAAACATTTTGTTGCCTACAGAAAGTAGTGTGAAAATTGAACAAAAATGTAATGTACTTCCATTACAAAAATATGTTACGTTACAAGCGAATTAAGTAGTGGTGCTGTGAGATCCAAATTTAATATTTTGTATGACTTCCATATGCTTCAGCAAGGATTCATACAATTTATTGATGAAGTCATCAGGAACATCAAAGAAAGCAGTCTTGCATGCCTCCCAGAGTTCATCAACATTCTTGGGTTTCATCTTCCATGCTTCCTCATTCATCCTACCCCAGACATGCTCAATGATGTTCATTTCTGGTGACTGGGCTGGCCTGTCCTGGAGGATCTTGATCTTCTTTGCCTTGAGGAACTTTGAGGTAGGGATTGAAGTATGCGATGGAGCACCATCCTACTGCAGAATTTGTCCCTTTTTATGGTTAGGAATGTAAGAGGCAGCTAAAATTTGTTGATATTTCAGACTATTTATGTTGCCTTCCACCCTGCAGATCTCTCGCACACCCCATACTGGATGTAACCCCAGACCATGATTTTGCCACCACCAAACTTCACTGTTTTCTGAGTGAATCTCGGATCCATGCGGGCTCCAGTAGGTCTCTTGCAATATTTGCGGCGACTGTGGTGTAATTCAGTGGAAGATTCATCTGAAAAATCCACCTTTTGCCACTTTTCCAGCGTCCATCCTTTGACAGGCTGTGGGCCTTGGCAAATGTCACACTGTTTTTTAATTGTTTGCACCCTGAGAGAAAAATAGTCTGAAATATCAACAAATCTTAGCTGCCTCTTACATTACTAACCATAAAAAGGGACAAATCCTGCAGCAGGATGGTGCTCCAACGCATACTTCAATCTCTACCTCAAAGTTCCTCAAGGCAAAGAAGATCAAGATCCTCCAGGACTGGCCAGCCAAGTCACCAGACATGAACATCATTAAGCATGTCTGGGGTAAGATGAAAGAGGAAGCATGGAAGACAAAACCCAAGAATGTTGATGAACTCTGGGAGGCATGCAAGACTGCTTTTTTTTTTTTTTTTTTTTTTTTTTTTTTTATGTTCCTGATGACTTCATCAATAAATTGGATGAATCCTTGCCGAAGCCCATGGAAGTCATACAAAATATTAAATTTCGATCACATAGCACCATGACTTAATTCGCTTATGTTATGTAACATATTTTTATATTTGAAGTACATTTATGTTCAATTTCCACACTACTATCTGTAGGCGACAAAACTTTTGTCCTGCCAAATTCTGACCTTTATGTCTTCATTGAATGATAAATCTTTTTTCAGTGAAACAAATATATTTTTGTACATTCAACATCATTTGGGAGGGTCTTAGCTTTCATATGAGCCATTTCTGAAACCAATTGAATAATTCAAAGTCAGGTTATTAGCAATTGTTTCTACAAAATGGATAAGCTACAAGACTTTAGTCAGGGACTGTATACATTATACATACATATATATATAATATATATATATATATATAGTTCTTAGCTGTATGTGAAGTTTTGTGCTTGTACACTACGTTCACTTACATCCTGTGCAACTCCTGGGGGCTAAGCCCCCCTTGTTCTGGTGACGCCCCTGGCTTTAGCCTTTAAAGGTCTGGGCTGAGTGATCATCCCACGCTAAATGGAACTCGAAGCGTTAGCATAACACTTGCGTTCGCATTAGGCTAATGCTAACTGCGCGCGTCCTCTTAAACTCTCGGACAACTTTTTTACATACAGTTCGTGGTGTCCAGCACAGTATAATTCAGTGAAAATAATGCACTGTTTTCCTGCTGAGTGCGTATTTTTTACCAAGTGGGCATTGTCCTCGCAGACACTACAATATGTGCTCATCTGTCAATGTCCATTCGAAATAGTTGGAAACCCTTGTTTAATTTTGGAGTGTTTTTGTATTTTATTTTATAGATGAAAACATTTTTACTTTTTAGTAAACGTCGACTCAAACTAGACGGAATTAGTCTTGAATTTTCGTCAACAAAAACTAGACAAAGACACATTTTGAGATGACTAAAATGAGTGGCTCTCAAATACTTTGCTCTTTGCTTTTTGAATGTATGCCATCTTTTCTTTCATGACCATATTTTATCTACCACCATCACGCCAAAACCTTCAGCTCACTCTATAGTTTGCCTTCACCTCTCGCTGATCCTTTGCCAGCTCTCCCTCCCCCACATCCCTGGGGCTTCATTGCCACTTGCTCATTGTATACACACACACTTGCACATTACAAGGTGAGAGAGAAAATTCTACCACACGCTCTTTCTTTCTCTGCACAGTACCTGTCGTTCAGGCAATTCTAAGAATAAAAGACGTGACTCATGCTATAGAATTGATCCATTCTATGTCTGCACATTTCATGCTTTCTGTCTGACTGTTAGGTACATTTGTCTGGGTAAATGTAACTCCCTCACAGTCCTAAATCGAATCCCACACAATTCTGCAATCCTTCTGAATCAGGTGCGCATTTGAACTCCTTTGTCTCTTCTTACTGCCATGTGAGAGTTAATGGTTTTCCTCCAGGGGTGGAGGGGCTTTGCTAATAACAATCCCGAGCCACCGTGCATGAACAACTTCTCCACATGACACCCCCAGTCTGCATCCTGGTCTGCAATGCTCGATAAATCCATAAAATTCACATGGACGCACATGCCCAATTCTATTGTGGCTTTAATTTATTTGTCGTTTCTTTTAGTTTGCTTCTATTTATTTCACGCGGTGCATAGCAGAATAATTGCTATGCTTTTAAAAAAGCTGCACGCAACAAACAATCGAGGATAGGGACCTGTTCACAGGGGCGGACTGGGGGAGGGGAGTAGCCCGGGAGTCATTGAGAGACTAGCCCACTTCATGGACGGTGTTGGAAGCCATCCAGCCAGCAACACAAGTACCTGTACCTTGATGGGAAAAAAAACAGCTTTTGTTTTGGACAATAATCATATAGTAAACAATAAGCCAAGCCCTTAATTAGCTTAGATTAGCTTTGATTGATTGATACACATGTAGAACTTTTAATTAAAATTTTCTAAATATTGGCAGTGTTGGGAATAACGGCGTTATTTTTTCAAAAACCGGGTAATCTAACTAATTATTTTTTCCGCCGTTACGGTTACTGACGGTCAAAAGCGGTGCGATACTTACTTTGAATAAATTGAAGAAACTACCAGCCGTAGCGAGTCTACTCTGCTCTGTTTATTTGTCATACAAGACTTGGGGTGTGTTCAAGTTCATGGCAATGAAAATGGCAAACACACATAGCCTACCTTTGCCGTTTGATACGGTCATAATGTGCAGGTCCTGCACCCATCCGCAGCAAAACTGTTCGTAGCTTTGTAGCGATTTGTAATTTCGGAATCGCTGATGAGTTTAGAAGCATATACCAAACAATAAATACAGCAGAATGTCCAATTCGCGTAATTGTGGAAGCCCGTCAACATCTTTACTCCATTTGTCTTCGGCTTGCTCGTAAGGGTCAACATCAGAGATGCCGATCGACCGGGTCCGATCACGTCATTTTCAAAGTATCGGAATCAGCAAAAAAATATCGGCCATGCCTTTTTTTAAATATATACTGTATATACATATTTTAATTAAAACGTTTTCTAATTGTATTTAACGTTACAGACATAATATGTTACACTCATCCAGAGTCTTTAGGCTTAAGTAGGGTTATCAAATTTATCCCGATAACAGCGGCAATTAATTTTTTAAAAAATGTGTCACGTTAAAATATTTAACGCAATTAATTCATGCGCTGCACGACCCACTCATTGTCGCGCTCAATCTGTAATGACGCCGTTTTACCTATATAGAGAGATAAAAGGCAGCGCAAACTGAGTAGAGTGAATATTGGCAGCTTGTGGAGCCTTTTAATAATTGGCTCAAGCCTTGCAATCCCTCTCCCTATGATTAAAAATATCATGGGAAGCAATGTGGGGAAGCAAGGTGGCAATTGATCTTTGTCTTAACACCTTATGTTACTTCCCAATGCAGAGAAGTTATATCAATTGGTAGCACTACGCACAGTCATGGTTCCACTTCCCATCATGCATTTGGGATGGCCACAGTATCATTGACTGAAAGCTCAACAAATACACTAGATGGCAATATTTCGTCACAATATACAAAGTCACAAGTCTTTCTATCCGTGGATCCCTCTCACAGAAAGAGTGTTAATAATGTAAATGCCATCTTGAGGATTTATTGTCATAATAAACAAATACAGCACTTATGTACTGTATGTTGAATGTATATATTCGTCCGAGTTTTATTCATTTTTTTCTTAATGCATTGCCAAAATGTATATGATCGGGAAAAATTATCGGGAATGATTGGAATTGAATCGGGAGCAAAAAAAAAGCAATCGGATCGGGAAATATCGGGATTGGCAGATACTCAAACTAAAACGATCGGGATCGGATCGGGAGCAAAAAAACATGATCGGAGCAACCCTAGTCAACATTGTTCACATCCTTAAGTTTGATCACATATCTGTTCTTCGCCTTAGTAACGAGTTTGTCTCTTTATCGAACTGGCAAGTTAAAGTTTAATGTCCCGCGAGCCAGACCTGCTTCCAATATGGCTGCCTTGTTGTCAAATCTCACGTGATCCCCCATTCTGTGACGTAAACTTTAGAGCCTAATAGCACACGTAGTTCAGAGCCGGTGTTTTCACACACAAACTCGAACAACGCGTGCGGCAAACACACGCAAAACAGATGCAGTGGGATATGATGGCAGAGCATTCAGAGGAAAATTTGTCCTTTACGAGGTGGAGATATAAACAGTATTTCAAGTTGGTCAAAATTAAAGGAAGGAACGTGCATGTAAAGTGTAATTTATGTCCCGACACAAAGCTTTTGTTGACATCTGTGGTAAGCAATTCAAATCTGTTTATTTTTGTTTCACTTCAAGTGTAGGATAAATCTGTTGCTGGTGAGGTGCAATAAATATTACAAGGTTCGATAACACAACTACCTGTCTGTTCTTCTCTATTGAACTGAATCGAATACTGCTCAGAGAATTTCAAATTCTTTGGCATACAACAACTTCTTTTTAAAGTAACGGAAATAGTTACTTTCCCTGGTAATTAGTTACTTTTACTATAGAGTAATTCAGTTACTAACGCAGTTACTTTTTGGAAGAAGTAGTGAGTAACCATAACTAATTACTTTTTTAAAGTGACGTGCCCAACACTGAATATTGATAAACTAAAAATGCAGTTTTGACTGCTTGCAGTAAAATAATTACATTTTCAGGGAAACAGGTGAATGATACAATAAACTATAACATAAGTAAAACATTAATTAGAGAACTGTAACCTGATTAAAGTACACATGTACCTGCACACCAATTTAACTCTGATGCGTCCTTAGTTTCACCAATTAATGAGCTAGACATTTTAAGCAGACGTGTAAATGGCAAAGAGGCAACCCTTCATTCACGTGATCGTAAGTGGCGATTTTTCATCTACTCCAGCAAATCAATCCTATTGCTGTTTTCAGAGTATTTTCTGATGCATTCTTCTGAGGACGTTACCCGCTCGCGTGTGCTTTGGAAATAAATCAGCTTTCATTGCAGATGATCCAATTTCCACTTCCTTCTCATTCATCAAGGTATGAACACCTACTCTAACCCCAAATCCTGTTAGTGCCTGCCACGTGATGATGAATGAATTCCCCTGAGGTACAAAAACGCATCGGAATGAGGAAAAAGAGTGGGGGACAGGGTCGATTCTTGGGTTTCTTTGGGGATGGAAATAGGATTGATTATGTCAGCCTCCCTCATTAACTCTGTCTTATCATATATAAAGAAAGTGCAACAGAGGAGGGATTTTATTCTAGAAATGAAGCCCGATTCATACGGCCAGAATAACCCGATTCCTGATTTGGATAACAAACAATACGAGTGTCATGTCAAAGACATCTTAAAAAAAACATTTAAAAAAAAAATCTTTTTAATACCATTAAGGTACACAATAGGGGTGTATTAATATACCTGAAAGGTGAGGCATCGCAATACTTTGTAGCAACAAAGGTTATCGAGATGCTCCCACCAAGAATTGATGAATCGTTTTTAAAAAGGAAAAAAACAAAAAAGGACCCAACAGGTTGCATTCACTTTTGTAGGGATTTACGGTTCACTTCTTGTTCATGTTAGGGCATTTACAAATTCCTGTTGATTTTGAGTCACTTCCTATTCAGTTGGTGGTGGTATTTTATGTAAAAAAAAAAATATATATATAATATATATATATATATATATACATACCGTAATTTTTGGACTATAAGCCGCTACTTTTTTCCCTTATTTGGAATCCTGTGGCTTATAGTCCAGTGCGGCTTATTTGTTGATTTATTTGGGTGAATAGGTAACGCTATATTTGACAGTGGCGTCATAAGACCGCAATAATTATGACATAACACTATGTTTATCTATCTCTATCTATCATTACTAAATGCTTATAACAGATGTCGTGAAGTGTTATGTCCAGCTCAGATCTTTTACATCCATTCAAAAGTGAGATCATTTGCCGGATGACACTAAATTACATCTGTTATAAGCATTCATTAATGCTCATGACAGTGTCATGTCATAATTATGACAGTCTTATGGCGCCACTGTCAAAAAAGTGTTCCCCAATACTATAACTAGCAATTAATGAAACAACTGGAACAGTAACTGAAGAAATAATTACCACATAACATGGATTTTGATTGTTGTTTACATATGTAGCACTGCAATGCATTTATGGAGGCATGTTGGACAGCAACAGTGTTGACAGCAGGTGGCAGCAGAGGTTGACTGTCTCCCACAAGGGAGCAGTGATGGCCAAATGAAGCTTCTTGATGCAATGAAGCCAATTGGTTCAAAGCTTCATGGTGTTTCATTTGGTCTTATAAGTCATATGATGACGCTGTCAAATAAAGTTTTACCATTAAATATCTTTTTTTGTGTAAATATCCCATTATACATACATAATAATAATACATAATGCAGGACTGCTGCGGCTTATAGTCCAGTGCGGCTTATCTATGAACAAATGTCGTTTTCATGCCAAATTTGGTGGGTGGCGGCTTATAGTCAGGTGCGCCTTATAGTGCGAAAATTAGGGTGTATATATATATATACAGTAATTATATATTTATATATAATTACTTTTATTATTTATTTATTTATTACTTATATATTTATTTATTACTTTTATTTATTTAAAAAATATATATATACAGTAATATACAGTAATTCGTTGAAAATAATGCAGTGTTTTCCTGCTGAGTGTGTTTTATCACCAAGTGGGCATTGTCCTTGTAGACCAGGGGTTCCCAAACTATTTCACATCGGGTCCGCTGTGGGCGCTGGATTTCTTTCCAACAAAACAGGACGGCACATGTGTACCAATCTGGTGTTTTATTATTGTAATCAGTTGATTGTAGTCAGGTGCTACTTGTTTTAGCAGAAATCTCATTGGTTAAACGGTCTGTGCTCGATCGGTAGGAACAAAAACCAGGACCCACAGAGGTCTTGAGGAACGGTTTGGGAACCACTGTTGTAGACGCTACAATATGTGCTCGTCTGTCAATGTTAATTCAAAATAGTCGGAAACCCTTATTTATTTTGGAAGTACTTTTTAATTAAATCTTACAGACAAAAACATTTTTAGTAAACGTCGACTAAAACTAGACGGAATAAGTCTTGAATTTTCGTCAACAAAAACTATACGAAGGCACACATTTTGAGATGACTAAAATGAGTGGCTCTCAAATACTTTGCTTTTTGAATTACCGTTCCCACTCCAATGAATGTATGCCATCTTTTCTTTCATGACCATATTTTATCTACCACCATCACGTCAAAACCTTCAGCTCTGCATCATTTAGATGCTCCCTGCCTAACTTCAGACGGGCCTTCATATGTACTGACTTCAACAGGGGAACCTTCTGAGGAATGTATAATTTTAAACCATTGCACCGTAGTGTTCCAACGACAGTCGCCTTTGAAACTGTCGTCCGGTTCTCTTCAGGTCATTGACCAGCTCCTGCCGTGTAGTTCTAGGCTAAGCCCTTATTTTTCTCATCTTGAGTGATGCCCCACAAGGAGAGATTTTACATGGAGCCCCAGTCCGAGGTACATTATCATTATTATTATTCAGTTTTGTTAACAATTGCTGCAACTGTTGATATATTCTCACCAAGCTGCTCCAATTGTGCCATAGCCTTTTCCAGCTTTGTGAAGTTCAACATTTTTTTTCTCTGCTGTCTTTTGAAAGCTCTCTGTACTCACCCATGGTAGCAGTTGGATTATGACTGACTGAGGGGTGCAGAGGTGACAATAATGAGCTCAAATGGGTGGTAGGTGGGTGGTTACTAATGGGTTAAAGATGGACTTTTTTGAAAGTAGACCGACCACTCTTTAAGTGTCATAATTATTACTAATTCTAAGGGGTACTAATACTGATAGACCCCATTAAATTACAAATCAATTATTGAAAAATCATACAATGTGACTCCCGGATTTTTTTTTTTTTTTAGATTGTTTCTATAAGTGGAAATGCATCTATGATTGAAATTTCAGACCTCTACCTATTTTCTAAGTGGGTGAACTTGCAAAATCATAAGGGGTGCAAATGCTTCTCCTCCTCACTGTAATTACTTTTAAAGGGTATTCGAAACTTCATTTTTTAAAAGGACTTTCACTTTGGATTTTTCCCGATAATCCAATACATTTCCTGCCAGATCTTATTTCACAAACACAAAAGCCATAGCTACCCTTTACTGTATCTATTGTGTCTTCTTCAAGCGTATCTTTCAGCTTTTGAGGCAGCCTGAAAGGGACAACTGGTGATGCTGTATGAATAAGCCTAGCTTATTCCTCACTAAGCTTTAGCTTACCGGTGGACTGTAAGAACATCAAAATCGATGCGTGTAATGATGGAATTTCTATATTTGATGACAAGGCGAGCACATTTTGTTCGGTAGAATTCCGTTCGAGACCATCGATTGCCATGCTGCCATTGAAACACAAATTTCACACCCAATTGAGCCATAGGAAATGGTCTAAAAATACACATCGATGAAAGGAGAGTCATTAGAGGTTAATTACAAGCGGATATACAGTACTACACTCTACTGTAAAGTATGTGCAGTAGCTAGAGGGAGAGAGAGGAACACGTCGAGGGATAAGTGCTACACAGCATTTTTATGTAAGCGCATGCGCTAAATCTAATTATGTCATGTGCGACCACTCCACAGCCATAAATTATGGTTATGCTCATTTTTTTTTCTTCCATTTGCATCTCCTCTGTTGCTCTAAGCGGAATTCACACCTTGAGAGTGTGGATGAAACAGAGGAGATGCGACAGAAGTGCAAGTGTACGTTTGCAGAGGAGGGGTGGAGGGGTTCCCCCTTGGGACCACACTGTGGAGAACCTGTCTGCTCTCCAGTGGGGTGGGGAGGACAGCAATAAAGCAAAGTGCCAAAGACAAATGGCTTCTGTAATATCCACATGTGCTACCGGAGCCACAACAAAGGCGATGAAAGAAGAATGTGTTTGGAGCAAGTGGTAGTGCGCAGCTTTGTGTGGAACAATGGGTTTCTCTGAGCTGCATTCTGTGTGAATCACAATTATGGTTGAAGGCAGTGATTCCTAAACAGTGTCCTAAAAATAAAGGGGCTTTCTAGTGTATCAATGTAACTCAAGTGATTAGCAAATTCTCTTCTACGACAACTATACAGAATATAAAACTGGTGATACCGTAATTTCCCGAATATAAGGCGCACCCGTGTATAATGCGTACCCCAAATTTACTTGCAAAATCTAGGGGAAATTATTGTACCCGTTTATAACGCGCACCCTAATTTTAGCACCAATAAATAGAAGAATACAAGAGAACAGAGCTCGTGTACAGATACAGAAATGTCATTTGACTGAATGGTGAAACACAGCACAAGCATAGCATATTGGTAGTTCAAAACATTACCATAAACTGACAATATTTACGGTAATAATATGATTTGACAACTTCTCCAACTTACCAGAATCTAGGAAAAAACAAAACAGATTTGACTTTTCTTTTAAAGGCTGCTGTATAACTTGCTCGTTTCATCTTGATGAATAAATGTTTCTTCCATGGATTGATACGGTAAAATGAAAGTGAGAACCTAAGTCGGAAATCCGAGAGAGTTCATCGCTGTCGACACGACAGTAACAATAGGAACTATTGTTATTTGGGTTTGAGTTTTCTGAGGGACAGATATAGTTGACGGACACACACAGGAAGTCTGTGTTGTTACGTTTGTTATGGTCCGAGTTGCGGAGCTGCAATAAACGTTGACTCAAATGAGTTCAAGAAACTAAATTCTGTGCTTTATGAAGAGTGAAAAAAGCAGAATTTAACACAGACAAAATCATTCGGCCGATCAGAGTGAAGTATTACCGAAACAAAATGGAGACGTCACGTACCGTAATGGTCGGCAACGGATCGCCGCATACGTTTCTTCAACACAACGTGGCCGTGTCAATAAAAAAAAAATCGGTTTATATATAGACTGACATGTAAAACATGTTTGCGGAGGGTGGCTGCCGAGGAGGCAATACCTATAATATGATTTCGCATTGATACAAAATTAAAGGTTAGTAAACACTGTCATGAACATTTCCCACCAGCTACAAGAGTAACTCCAGCGTGTTTAGTGTGTCTAGCGGTGGTAAAACCTGGTGTGTTTTTTTTCTCTCTCTGGCAACTGTCTGTGTTAAGAAAGAGAGTGTGTGTATAACGTAAACATGATACAAGTCATACACATGTGCTTTTTATGGAAAATAATTATTTTTTTGTTTTTGTTTGTTTTGTTCTGATGGTAATAATTTTAAGCGGTGGCTGTGGGTTTAGGATAGGGGTCGGCAACCCAAAATGTTGAAAGAGCCATATTGGACCAAAAAATATTAGACATCAATTAATGATTCTAAGCTAAAAATAACAGACATTTTGAATAATAAATATAGTTACTTACCTTCTTTTTATGGCTGGGTTAAAACAAAACTGGTTGCGCAACGTCTGTAAACTGGGTGTTTCCAGGGTAAAACAGAGACAAATTTAAAATAGTTTGGAGGCTTAATGCGCCATGAATCTGCTATGGCAGCATATAGACACATTATTCTATCAAACACAACAGTTCTTTTGGCTTAAAATACAGCAGTTTATTTTAGGACTGTCAAAATTATCGCGTTAACGGGTGGTAATTATTTTTTTTAATTAATCACGTTAAAATATTTGACACAATTAACGCACATGCCCCGCTCAAACAGATTAAAATGACAGCAGAGTGCAATGTCCACTTGTTACTTGTGTTTTTTTGGGAGTTTTGTCGCCCTCTGCTGGCGCTTGGGTGCGACTGATTTTATGGGCTTAAGCACCCATGAGCATTGTGTAATTACTGACATCAACAATGGCAGGCTACTAGTTTATTTTTTGATTGAAAATGTTACAAATTTTATTCAAATGAAAACATTACGAGGGTTTTAATATAACATTTCTATAACTTGTACTAACATTTATCTTTTAAGAGGAACAAGTCTTTCTATCCATGGATCGCTTTAACAGAATGTTAATAATGTTAATGCCATCTTGTTGATTTATTGTTATAATAAATAAATACAGTACTTATGTACCGTATGTTGAATGTATATATCCATCTTGTGTCTTATCTTTCCATTCCAACAATAATTTACAGAAAAATATGGCATATTTTATAGATGGTTTGAATTGCGATTAATTATGATTAATTAATTTTTAAGCTGTAATCAACTCGATTAAAATTTTTAATCATTTGACAGCCCTAGTTTATTTTAAAAAAGGGTGCAAGAGCAGAAACTGCTTTTTCAGTCTTGTCTGTGTTTTCCGCCATATTTCTTTCATATATCTTTCCAAGGGATCACTGTATAATATGATTCATCTTGAAGTGTCACTACAAACATTCTGAATGGTTAGCCACAGTACAAAAACATCTTGGCTCGAATATCACTTGAAAACGTGTTTTCCAGTTAATGAGGGAGATTATGTATGTGTGATTAGCAGTCTATATGGGAAGTTGCATTCATTAATTTCTTCAGTCTGCTCATGTGGTCTGAATTCAAAAACAGTCTTGTGTAGCGCATCCTATAGATGTTTTATTAATATACATTAGTTGCTGTAGTCTTCCTATTGAGTATCTTTAATTGTTGACATATCTCAACCATCAGTTTCTGCTTTAATGTAAATATAACATGTAAAAGAAAAGAAGCAGTATCTTTATATGCTGTTCTATTTACTTGCTGGTTCCATTTGATTTCCTTTGAGATGTGTCGAAATTTAGCTCTGACAGCCCAGATGCTCACCATGCTTTTGGACACTTGTGAGAAGACTTGGCTCTGGTTTTCATCGCCTCAGGGATGCGGTTATAGACTACCAACATGAACAGGGCCACTCTTTGACGGGTTGACTGTAACTCTTGTTAGAAATACAGGCTTTTCACTATTTTTGGACCTGTGAGATGTATGTGTGACATTGCGAGTCGCCTTTGATGCACAACAGTATGTACAATATGCATGAGCTTAAAAGCATGTCACTCACCTTCAAAAGGGACCGTCTCTTTCAGGAACTGACCTTTCTCACTTAGGGAAGACTTCTGTCATTGTCATGGTTGGTATTGCCATGACAACGAAGCAGGACTGCTCTTTTTTTTTTTTTTGCATTTTATATTTCTCCCAGGAGAGCATAGGTGTCGTGCAAGGGGGGAAAATATTTCTTTTACTGTATATGTGCTTACCTTATTCATCTAATGCTTAAGACCAATAATACATGATTAAACCTACATATTGTATCATCATTACCACGATTTTATACATAAAGAATCATTTTTATTACACTTTTTTACAGTTCCTAGACCCTGAACTCTGAAAGCATATGGCGGAAAACACGGACCATACTGAAAAAGCAGTTTCTGCTCTTGCACTCCTCTTTAAAAGAAACTGCTGTATTTTAAGCCAAAACAACTGTTGTGTTTGTTAGAACTATATGTCTATATGCTGCCATCGCAGATTCATGGCGCATTAAGCTCCAAACTATTTTTAATTTGTCCGTTTTACCCTGAAAATGAAAACCCATGGTTACAGACGTCGCGCAACCGCTTTTGTTTCAACCCAGCCATAAAACGAAGGTAATTCATTATATTTATTATTCGAAATGTCTGTCATTTTTAGCTTTGAATCATTAATTGATGTTTAATATTTCATTAAAAAAAAAAAAAAAAAAAAACGACTTTAAAAAATAATTCACTCGCGTATTTTAAACTTTCAAACAAATTACGTCACAATGAAAAAAATGGCGTCTGTAAAAAAGTAATGGATATCTACGTCATAACTATCGCTAAATTGTATTTTTTTTGTAACTGCTGCATTTTTCTCAATATGTTAGATGATAAATAATCGATCCAAACAAAGAAAGATTGAAAAAAAGCGTTTAACAGGGTAAATATATGAAAAACAAAATCTCGAGCACTCCTTGATGTCTGCAATTTCTGCATCGCGACCCTTGTTATATTACCATTTTTCACCCATAAAATCCCCCAAAAATCCAGCTTTGGCCATTCATAGCTGTGTCTTGACACTCGGTGATACATGCGACATGGAGTTTTTGGATCGAAACAAGTACGCGATAATATTTCTTTAAAGTCGTGGCGTCTGTAATTCTGCTCTCGCGTGCTCTCACCTCCAGATAGGGTTTCGCTGTTTAAAAAACATTTTTTTTTTTTTAAATGCCCTCCTTTCCAAAATTTTTCTTCCCCCAGAAAATTGAGATTTTAAGTAGGGCTGTCAAAATTATCGCGTTAACGCGCGGTAATTAATTTTTTAAATTAATCACGTTAAAATATTTAATGCAATTAACGTACATGTCCCGCTCAGACAGTATTCTGCCTTTTGGTAAGTTTTACAGCAGGCTTTTTGTGCTGTCTAACAGTGAACTCTTGTGGTCGCTTTGCGACATGGTTTATTTTTTTTCTTGCCAGTTCAATATGGCTGCACGACGTCTCGGGCTGACGCCTATGTTGTAATGTTGTGCTTATATGATCCTTGGACAAGATTTGTCCGTAAGTATGGTTGTTGTATAGAATGTACATATTATGTTAATAAGCGAAATGTTCTATTTTTTGTATGAGACGCTTTTTGTTTATGTTTAGTGAACCTGTATAGCGTGCTAAGCTAACGTTGTTGCTAATGCAATGCTTGTGTAATTTTTTTGGTTGTAGTTTTACGACGGTCTAAAGAGGACAATGGTTTGAGGCTATTTTATTAATAAATCAGATGAAAAAGGAAGAAGTCTGATTATTAAGGCGTCGTTCACTAGCTGTCTAGCTTTGGAAAAAGTAGACGCTTCGGAGTGAGGACAGCATAGACAGATTTAAATGACAGTAGAGTGAAATGCCCACTACAGTCCTTATGTACCATATGTTGAATGTACAGTGGGGAGAACAAGTATTTGCCAAATGTGTCAAATACTTGTTCTCCCCACTGTATATACTGTATATCCATCGTGTGTCTTATCTTTCCATTCCAACAATTTATTTTACAGAATATATATATATAATTTACAGAAAAATATGGCATATTTTATAGATGGTTTGAATTGCGATTAATTGCGATTAATTACGATTAATTAATTTTTAAGCTGTAATTAACTCGATTAAAAATGTTAATCGTTTGACAGCCCTAATTTTAAGCTTTCCAATGATGTATCACTCATGCATATCGGACAATTTTGAAATTTGGCCAAATTGGGGGTCTCAGAGCAGAACTTCAAGTCACCTGAGTGTTTTCCGCCATATATATTGTATATTGTTATTGTTTAATTCAGCTAGAAGTGCAACAATTAATCGATTAATCGAATAGCAAATTAATCGACAACAATTTTGATAACCATTTAATCGTTTAGGGCCTTCTTTTTACCTTAAACTTGTCTAAATTCTTGAAATTATAACATACATTATCACTTCTCAGTTTTTAAATATTATCAGATTTCTTCATTATATTTTTGTAAGTCAATGCAGGACATGAACAAAAGTCTGTTTTTACTTTTGGAACGATAATCGATTAATAAATTAGCTGCCAAACAATTTGATAATAGATACAGTTATAGACTACAGTTAAGTCAGGAAGCTGTACTAAAATATTATTTTTGAATACCATAATTGTCGGGCTATAAACCGCTACTTTTCCCCTCATTTTGACACCTGCAGCTTATAGTACAGTGCGGCTTATTTGCTGATTCATTTGGGTTAATAGGTAACACTTTATTTGACAGCGGCGTCATAAGACTGCCAGAAGACCGTCATATTTGTGACATGACACTATCATGGGCATTAATGAATGCTTATGACAGATTTCATTAAGTATCATCCGGCAAATTATGTCACTAACTCCATTTTTGTCCAGCTCGGATCTTTTACATCGCTTCAAAAGTGAGATAATTTGCCAGATGACACAAAATGACATCGGTCATAAGTATTCATTAATGCTCATAGCAGTGTCATGTCATAATTGTGATGGTCTTATGACAGTTTTATGACGCCACTGTCAAATAAAGTGTTACAGAATACCAGAGCTAGCGATTTGTGAAACAACTAGATGAGTAACTGAAGAAAAAAATAGCACAGAACATGAATTTTGATTGTTATTTACATCTGTAGCACTGCAATGCATGCCAGAAGGCATGTTGGACGACAACAGTGTTGACAGCAGGTGGCAGCAGATTGATTGTATCCCCCAAGGAAGCAGTGATGGCTAAATGAAGCCTCTTGAAGCAATGAAGCGTGCAGCCATTTGGTCTTATGACAGGCTTATGATGCTACTGTCAAATAAAGTGGTATTGGTTAATATCTTTTGGCGTAAATATCCCATAATACAATGAGGATAGCTGCGGCTTATCGTCCGGTGCGCTTATTTATGAACAAATATTGTTTTCGTGTCAAATTTGGTAGGTGGTGGCTTATAGTCAGGTGTGCTTTATAGTCCGAAAATTACGATAGTCATCTATTTTGTTTTCGTTGTTACTTACAACATAACTAAAACAACTTCAAGGTAAATTGTGAAGGTAATCGAAAAAAGTTACATTCATCCGTTTACTCGATTATGAAAATAATCGTTAGTTGCAGCCCTAAATTCAGCTTTGATGCATTTTTGCCATCTCAACAAGAAAATGTATATCATAGGTCAGGTTGCATTTTGTATTCGTGCAAAGGATCAGCAGGGCCGAGAACGAAAGTGGTATTTTGTACAGTGGGGAGAACATGTGGCAAAATCGATTTTGCTATGTGGCATTTTTTTGGGCATGTGGAGAAATTGATTTTGCCATAAGGCTTTTTTTTTTTTTTTTTTTTTTTTTTTGCTATGTGGAAATTTGATTTTGCCGTGTGGCATTGTTTTGGTATGTGGCAAAATGGATTTTGGCATGTAGCATTTTTTGGGCATGTGGCATTTCCTTTGGTATGTGGCAAAATGGATTTTGGCATGTGGCAAAATGACATTTTTTTGGGTATGGGGAAAATTGATTTTGCCATGTGCCATTTTTTAATTTGTGGCAAAATGGATTTTGGCATGTGGATTTTTTTGGAGGGGCATGTTGCAAAATGGATTTTGCCATGTAGCGTTTTTTATTTTTGCAAGTGGCATTTTTTTTTTTGTATGTGGCAAAATGGATTTTGGTATGTGGCATTGTTTGGCATGTGGCAAATTTTGCCAGGTAGCATTTTTTTATTTTTGCAAGTGGCATTTTTTTGTATGTGGCAAAATGGATTTTGCCATGTGGATTTTTTTGGGGGCATGTGGCAAAATTGATATTGCCATGTAGCATTTTTTTGGCAAGTGGCATTTCATTTGGTATGTGGCAAAATGGATTTTGGCATGTGGCATTTTTTTGGCATGTGGCATTTTTTGGGAGGGCATGTGGCATTTTTTTGGTATGTGGAAAATTGATTTTGCCATGTGCTATTTTTTGGGGTATGTGGCAAAATGGATTTTGGCATGAGGATTTTTTTGGTACAGGGGGGCCTGTGGCATTTTTTGCCATGTGGCAAAATGGATTTTGACATGTGGCAAAATGGATTTTGGCATGTGGATATTTTTGGGGCATGTGCCATTTTTTTGGGGGGGGGGGGACATGTGGATTTTTTTTTTTTTTTTTTTTTTTTTTGTGGCAAAATGGCTTTTTGGTATATGGCATTTATGCAGGACATGCACGTCCATGCCATTGACGGCCATGCATGTCCAAATCTTCCATTCATTTTAAATGGCAGAAACACATGTGTGGCTGTGATTTGTGACCATACACTTACCATTACTGCGCATTGACAAAAATGTTACATGGCAAAATCAATTTTACAACATGCCCCCCAAAAATGCCAACTGCCAAAATCTATTTCGCCACATACCCCCACAAAATGCCACATGGCAAAATCAATTTTGCAACATACCAAATAGCATGTTTCGTTCTCACTGTCTCTCGGATTTTCACCAGATTGACGCAATCTTTGGGCAAGCCCTCGAAGGATGCTGTCATCAGCACAGCCGCCAGCGCTGCATCAACGCAAAAATTGATCAGCCACGATGTCATCTCAGTAAATTTTCCCCTTAACTCACTTGTGGTATCTTCCATGCATCCTAATAGTGCCCTGCTTATTTCTCAGTATGCTCTTTTAATTAGTTAATCATTTGTTTGTGTGCAGCAACTGAAGTTAAATATTAGCAGTCAGCTAGACTGGCTGATGAGCTTCCCAATTTGTGTACACGCTTGTCGACTGACAGGATTTGTTCCTCATTTCGTAGCAGTTTGTGATCCAAATACAACACATTTTAAAATATCAGAAATGCAACAATATCTAGAGCTTTGTCCTGAAATGACCTAGTTTGAAACACTTGCTCAAAAGACTCACAGTGGCCACAGGCATCAGTGGCTGCTTTTACGTAATTTTTGTAAACTGAATGCTGTCACTCAATGAAAGCATAGCATGCAGAAAAATGTGCATTGTATTTTGTTGCAGAACAAGTAGCGTATTCTATTATTGAACACAAGCGATTCATGGGAGAATCAACCATATGTTCCTCTTGAGGAAAGTGTTAACCCCCCTGTAGAGATCATGGATTTATCCACACTGAGCTGGTGTTACTGCTCCTCAACATTCGCATGTTTTCGCCTGCTCGCAACATGCAAATATTTATTCACCGCCACACACCGCATAAGTGTATACAAATAAATCTGTAGTCCTTATTTCAGTGTGTCTTGAAGGGGAAAACCTCATTACAAATCATTTTTACATTCTTCTCTTGCTTCCTCTTCACCCCTTTGAGTCCCTCTGGAGTGGCTTCAGTCTAAGTAGATAATTGTACTGTTCCTGAGTTAACCTTCACCTCTCTCCACACTCGGCTCCTTCCTTTATACCACTCAGTGTCAATACTTTGTCACATAAATGCCTTCATTTAGAATGTATGGACCTGTAACATTCTTGCTTTTACATTCTGAACTCATGATTTTCACTGTAGTTCTAGTAGATTCTTAACGAATGCTTGTAAACACCAGAGGATGACGCAAAACATAAAAGAGTTTTAACAAAACCTGCCGAATTTGAATGGCTAAAAAAAAAAAAACAAGTATATCTAATGAGCAGTGTTGTTTTTTTTTTGTTAATGATGACGATAACATTTCGTCGGCGAACAATTTTTTCATGACAATGACAAGACGATAACGAGCTAAAAACGCGTCTTGGGACACTAAAACATAACGAGACTAGAGCTGCAGCTATCGATTATTGTAGTAGCCGATTAATCGATGAAATAGTTCGAATAATCGAGTAATCGGATAAGGAACATGAAAAATTAAAATACCTGAGCTGAGCCTCAAACGGTATAACAACAAAAAACAAAAAAATGAGGATCTATGTACAACAAAAGAACAGTTGGCTAACATACGTAGCAAAAGTCCGCTAGCTTAAATGCTAAAAAATGCTAACTTTTTTTTACAATGCTCTTAGCAAATGGTTCAGATATATATTCCCACAAAAAGCGGCTAAATATGCCTATTAACTAAATTATGAATGCATAAAAAACATTAGCTCAAACCAAAACTTAATTTACATTGGTCTTAACAGGGAGCAGTTGGATTCAGCCATGTGAAATGAGGCAGACCAGAGGGCAGTGTATCCACCCTGGAACGAGACGAAAATGTGCCATAGTCCGCCATTGTACAGTCCCTGACAAAAGTCTTGTCGCGTATCCATTTTGTAGAAACAATTGCTAATAACTTGACTTTTAATTATTCAATTGGTTTCAGAAATGACTCATGTGAAAGCTAAGACCCTCCCAAATGATGCTGAATGTAAAAAAGTATATTTGTTTCACTGAAAAAAGATTTATCATTTAATGAAGACATAAATGTCAAATTTTGGCAAGACAAAAGTTATGTCGTCTACAGAAAGTAGTGTGAAAATTCAACAAAAATCTACTTCAAATACAAAAATACGTTACATAACATAAGCGAATTAGGTAGTGGTACTGTGAGATCCAAATTTAATATTTTGTATGACTTCCATGGGCTTGAAGAACTGCACCACCATTTTTATGCTTTATGAAGGAGAAACATTGAACGCCTACACTAACTATTAATATGTTGGTGCTATCGTCAGCTAGATGTATTTCCGGGGCCTGTTGACCAGGGAAAGAAGGGCATGAGGGGTGGAGGAGACTATAAGATAAGTGATTGGGAGGGGTACAGTGTACACAAATCAGCACTGTGCTCTAGAACCCAGTAATGGTGTAAATCCCTTGTGAGTGTAAGCCCGTTGGCAACCGACCCTATGCCGCCCCACCGCCAATCCCGGGACCGGGACCCCCCACCTGAGCGGGCCCAATCACAAACAGCCGCACGCGAGCCCAACCAAACACGAACCCAACCAAACACGCGACAGCCAATATACCGTATTGGCCCGAATATAAGACGGTGTTTTTTTAATTGAAATAAGATTGAAAAAGAGGGGGTCGTCTTATTTTCGCGGTCTAGACATTATACCCATTCACGACGCTATATGACGCCAGATATCATTAAAGCGATGTTCTGTTATGACAGATCTCAGCTACTCTCCCCATTCACGACACTAGATGGCGCCAGATATCATTGAAGCGATGTTCTGTCATGACAGATCTCAGCTACTCTCAAGTTTAACCAGTTTGCATTATTTTATTGCAATGTTTTTCCTTATTCAGATTTGTTTCAAGACTACAGTTACAGTTAGACTTCACTTTGATGGTTAATGCAGTTCTTGCAATTTTGTTGTTTTATCACAATAGATTGGTTTATTTACATTTCAAAAACCAGAAGCCATTCATTTACGAATGTGATTGCACTTTAGTTTACATATTTAAATGTTCAGATATTAAGATTTGAATGAGGCAAAATAACATGCTTTTTCTCTCAAATTTATTGTTATAATTATGTGTTTCAGATGCGCTGTAATTATTTTCTGTATAAAAATTAATTTGGTGTTCAAAAAGTCTTTTTTCAAACTTGAGTCTTGAAAAAGAGGAGGTTGTCTTATAATCAGGGCCGTCTTATACTCGGGCCAAATACAGTATATTGGTATCGGTTTGGTACCGACATCGGATTTTTGGAGTTGGACAATATCGGGATATTGGTTATCGGTTAAAAAGTCATTATCAGACAACTCTACCTAACATCCATCCACCATTACCTATAGCACATGCCTACGGCGGAAAACACTCAGGTGACTTGAAGTTCCACTCTGAGACCCCCAATTTAGCCAACTTTCAAAATTGTCCGCTATGCATGTGTGATACATCATTGGAAAGCTTAAAATCTCAATTTTCTGGGGGAAGAAACATTTTGAGCTGGAGGGCTTTTTTTTTTTTTTTTTTTAATGTTTTTTAAACAGCAAAACCCTATCTGGAGGTGAGCGCACGCGAGAACAGAATTACAGATGCCATGACTTTAACGAGATATTGTCACGTACTTACTTTGTATCGATCCAAAAACTCCATGTAGCATGTATCACTGAGTGTAAAGACACAGCTGTGAATGGCCTGGATTTTGGGGGGATTTTGTGTGTGAAACATGGTAATACAACAAGGGTCGTGATGCAGAAATCGCAGACATCAAGGAGTGGTCGAGATTTTCTTTTTCATATATTTACCATTTTCAACTTTTTTTTTTTTTTTTACTTTTTTTTGTTTGGATCAATTATTTATCATCTAATATATCGGAGAAAATGCGACAGTAACAAAAAAAATACAATTAAGCGATAGTTATGAGGTAGATATCCATGACTTTTTTTACAGAAGCCATTTTTTTCATTGTGACATAATTTGTTTAAAAGTCTAAAATATGTGAGTGAATAATTTTTTTAAGTGTTTTCTTTTGTTCAAACCGAAATATGAGACCTCAATGAATGATTCTAAGCTAAAAATGACAGACATTTTGAATAATGAATATCATTAATTACCTTCGTTTTATGGCTGGGTTGAAAAAAAAGCGGTTGCACGACGTCTGTAAACGGGGGTGTCCAGGGTAAAACGGACAAAATAAAAATAGTTAAGGGGCTTAAATCGCCATTAATCCGCTATTACAGCATGTAGACATATTGTTCTATCAAACACAACAGTTCTTTTGGCTTAAAATACAGCAGTTTATTTTAGAGAGGGGTGCAAGAGCAGAAACTGCTTTTTCAGTCTTGTCTGTGTTTTCCATCCTACGTGTTTGAGCTGCAAAAGAAATACATTTAAACTAACTAACTGAACACTATATTGTTAAAAATTAAATAGATAGGGACGTGTCCTCGTTCCACTCAGTTTTAATATTCCAGAGGTCTTTGTCTTTTTAGCAATTACCTTCAAACATGTCGAATTTATTCAATAGACAATTTCCCAATTACAAGGGCTTCAAAAATGGAGCCCCCCCCTCCACTAAAACTTCACACAGAGAAAATTAAAATTTCCATAATTGCTTTTGAAACATTTATTCAAATAAATGGAGCTTGTTGTCTAAGTCTGCTTTGATTTCTTTTCTTTCAGACTGAATAGACCTCAATCCAGAGTCATCACAGTCCTTTGCTTACTCAAAGGGAATGCAAAATGAGTGGTGAGATGATGTAATTTTTTTAAGAAAGAAGAAGACAACAAAAGAAAAGAAATCAATATTTTGGAGGATCACATCAAAGCGTCACAAAGAACCTGAACCAACTTGGAGGGAATCAATTGGGTGGTTTGTAAATCAATCAATGGCCTTAAGCATCAGAATTTCCTTTGGAAATAGAGTTTCTGTCTGGTATCTTTGAGTACTCAAAAGAAATATCGAAAATGAGCATTCCAACTAGCTTCAAGGGAAATGGGGTTGTTGTTGAGAGACCGGAAAGGATAAGCAAAACTCCGATCCAGTTCTCTCACACTGGCGATGACAATGCCAATCAATTATCTTCTTTAAGTGAACAAGTAGGATTATTGGAGGAAACAGGTTGTCATACGACTTCACTGCCACCTTTAGTATCTCAAAGTGAATCGAATGACAAGATGATAATCTGGGGATCTGAACAGCAATGTTCAGAACCTGGCCTCAGAGAGATTGAGCTTGTGGACTGTCCAGACATACATACATTCTTGAGAAGTCCCGATGAGGATGATGACGAGGAAAGCACAAGAGAAGGTAAAGACGAGGGACCAATGTCAATATCCTCTAGTTCAACTGCCAGCTCTTCTTCAACTGGGGTGAGAAGGAATGACAACGACAGCAACAAAGTGAAAAACAGCACTGAGATTGTCAAACAGGAATGGAGAAAAAACAACAGTCATAGTACAGAGCAAGACACGTATTCAGCGTGTTTTGCCAAAGACGAGAACACCAACGTAGGTAGAGGAGCGCTCAAGCAGTCCAAGTCAGAAACAAATGTGTTTGTCACCAATCTGTCCACAACAAATCTCAGTGGAAGTCTGTCAAGCGCCCTGGATTCTGGTCGAGAGACTTTTGTCTGTCTGCCCAGCACGAAGACCAACATTTGTTATGCCAACAACACTACCTCAGCCCAAGCTCTACGAAGAGCGCCTCCTGTAGATACCAACCCTCCACCATTTCAGGGTTATCAGGAGAAACACGATCAACGCCAGAATCAGGAAGAGAGAGGCCAGTGCAGAAACGGATCTGATGGAGGTCTCGGCCAACGGAGGAGGACTGGATTTGAGCAAAGGGTGCTCCCACCCAAGCGGCAACAGCTCGTAAGACCCCTCTGCCAGACAGAGATGGGATTAGCTCAAAATTCAGATGAACTCAGTGTCCAGAGTGCTGAAGTTGGGCGATCACCCTCCAATATTACCACAACAGTTTCACTGGGTCATACTCATAATGGGTCAAACAAAAAGTTTATAAAATCCTCCTTACGTGAACCATCAGATTTTTCACATCTGTACAGCACGTGCGGAGTCGTCCAGTCCAGAACGCCTGACCAGGCAGCCAAAAACGAGGTTTTAGTCATAGAAAGGCAGCCTGGTTCAAATATGACTCCTCCTTTGAATACCTCCAAACCTTCCACCATGGAGAGGCGACCCCAGACTCAGTTCACCTACAGACGGAATTGCTCCAGTCCGAAAAAGTCATTTACGCCTCCGCACTCCCCTCTCAGGACACCCCAGGGCTCGCCGAGTAGGCAAACCTCCATGTACCTCATTTCAAAGGACACACGTAGAGGAGTTCAACACACCTTGTCAGATGCTAGCCCCAATCTAAAGACATTAGCTCAGGGCCATGACAGCGCGAGCATTCGAGCACCAGTTAAAACCAACATAAATCTGACCGGAATCCCCAAAGCGCCTCTTAACAACCAACAAAACACCGCCAACTCAAGCCATAACTCGAGCCCTAGAGAGAGCTCTCCTTCACCGAAACTTAAACCTAAAGGAGCCCGCCCCAAAATCATTACTTACGTTCGGAAAAATCCTCAGTTTAAGCCTCAGGCTGCTGACGGACCTTATCAGGTATCTTCTTTACCAGCAAGGTTGTCCACATACACACACGGTGCAGGTGCAACAACTAATTCCTTCAAAGACACTCCTAAAGACCCCTTCAAGCCTGAAAAAGAAACCAGAGGGGCACCAGTACTCAGTGCCTCCAACTTGCTTTATGACAAGTACCACAAAGACATGCAAACAAACATCTTCCCGTCGGGATTGTTGGCCAGAAGTTCCCGGGCTCCGGGACATTCAAACACTGTCCCTCCTCACAGCTATACAGCACCCCCAAAGCTGGGCAGTAAAACAAATGAATTCTATGGAGAACAGTCTGAGGTACGTATTGGTACTCAACATCTCACTCAACTCACGTGAAGCATAGACTCCACCATTAGTTGACATGACAGCTCCCAGACATTGCGCCAAGCCTCCCCATAGAGGGCCGACCCAGGCAGAATGTCGAGTTGGCTTTCATTGTGATACACTCGAACACACGCTGCGTTTTAACACCGGATTTAGGTGGAAATAGGACTAAGGTTTTATTGCATACAAGCAGGAAAGAGTTTCTCAAAAGTGATTTGGTCAAAGATTCAAGGTAATTATTATATTAAATAGCACCATGCGTGCACTTTGAAACGTTATGAAAAAAATTCAATGGATAAAATTAGTGTAACTTGAAATATTTACGTAAAATGAACGATAACTGCCCGTTTTTTGCTTTTAACCAAGAATCTAGACTATTTTATGTTCATATCTATAGAAATCCAGCGATTTAAGGATTTATTTGTAAGAATTTTCAACTTAAAAAGCTCTTTGTTTTGTGATGGCAGCCATGTTGGATTACACAATACTGTAACTTTTGCTTGAAATATTTACGTAAAATGAACGATAACTGCCCGTTTTTTGCTATTGAGCAGGAATCTAAACTGTTTTACGTTCATATCCATAGAAATTCCGTGATTTAAGCATTCATTTACAAAAAAATTCAAAATAAAAAGCTCTATGCTATGTGTCGGCCGCCATGTTGGATTACACAGTACCGTAACTTTTGCTTGAAATATTTACGTAAAATGAAGGATAACTGCCCGAATCTAGTTTTATGTTCATATCTATAGAAATTCCGCGATTTAAGCATTTATTTACAAGAATTTTCCACTTGAAAAGCTTTGTTTTGTGTCAACCGCCATGTTGGATTACACAATACTGTAACTTTTGCTTGAAATATTTACGTAAAATGAACGATAACTGACCATTTGTTGCTTCTAACCAAGAATCTAGACTGGTTTACGTTCATATCTATAGAAATTCCGCGATTTAAGCATTTATTTACAAGAAGAACTTGAAAAGCTATGTTTCATGACGGCCGCCATGTTGGATTACACAATACCGTAACTTTTGCCTGTAATATTTACGTAAAATGAACAATAACTGACAGTATTTTGCTTTTAACCAGGAATCTAGACTGTTTTACATTCATATCTAAAGAAATTCTGCGATTTAAGCATGAATTTACAAGAATATTCAACATAAAAAGCTCTTTGTTTTGTGACAGCCGTCATGTTGGATTACACAATACCATAACTTTGGCTTGAAATATTTACGTGAAATGAATTTATGATAACTGCTGGTTTTTTGCTTTTAACCAAGAGTCTCAACTGTTTTTTGTACATGTTTACAGAAGTTCAGTGATTCAATCGTTTATTTACAAGAATTTTCAACATAAAAAGCTCTTCGTTTTGTGACGGCCACCATGTTGGATTTTGTATCCCTACACAATAGCGGAATTCAACCTAAATAAGTTGTGATTGTGTGTATAAAAATGCCAAATTTTGCTTTTGTTGAGTAAAATTAAATGATTCTACATGCTTTCCTCAAGTATTAAGTTTCTGATATGAAAATGGAGTTATTTATTAGCTGTTGAAAACGTAAACGATATGTTAGATATTGCGATTGATCCTGAAAATTTAGGTGATTATTTCTGCATTTGATGTTTTTCGTGCATCTAGCGTAAAATCTGAGATTTTTTTTAGCCCTTTTAAGTGTTGTTATACTTGTATAAAAATAATCAGGATTTCATTAGAGAACAACATTGATTTTCTTTATGTAGCTCCTCATGGAGACTCATGCTGTATATGCCTAAGGGAGGTGCTGTTTTGATTTTAGGTCGGTAGCAAATTTGGTTTTGAAAATATTTGAACTTGAAGTTTTTGAAAATAGACCCTCTACGGATTGGCCCCGAGCCCTGTGTCCCGTCAACTGATCGTGAAGTCTATGCGTGAAGAATATTACTAATTATTCTTTTGTTTTATAGAACACTATTTGTGAGTAGAATAAAAGTAGCTATTTCATCTACCATTTTCAGGTTGGCAGATCAGCCGGTTCTAAAGATAATTCTGCAGACGACCCACTGCAGCTTCGCATAGCTGCTCAAGCCGGAGGGAGTGGCAGTCTCTTGCGCTCTGGTCGAGGTCTACGCCTCGGTCTAGGAGCGGTGACCAGAACGGCTTCAAATTCAGTCAAGGGCAAAGGACCTCCTCAAAGTCAGAGATCAACAATCAGCCAAGTCAGCCAACAAGCCTGCCCGGCAACCAGACAGAAAAGCCACGATACCGCAGGTGAAAAAAACTAATCCAATTTCATTTCATCTAGCAGATATTTGACACACCAGAAAGCGGTTATCTGTCTTCGCAGCAGCAAGCAGATGTGGAACTGCTATGACAAATTTAGCCTGAGATGAAAGCATCTCATTAGGATGCGTTCTCTCAAATTCTGGTTGATCGGTTAGAGGATTTTAAAATGCACTCTGCTCTGAAGGGATCTCTCCATTGCCTATTCGCTGCATCAGTAAAGAAAAAATTAACAAATAGAGTGGTGCCTCTACTTAGAGCGTCTCTACAAACAGAATTTTAAGGTTACAACACCCCTCAATGGGGAAAACATTGCCTCTTGTTACAAAAGAAATTTCAGGATACCGCAAAAATACAGTATGGGCTGCTACTCAAAGCTCCCAGTTTACTGAAAGTAACATACTTATACAGTCATGTGAAAAAATTAGGACACCCAATTAAATATTCAGTTCTTTATTTACAAAAATTAACATTGTTTTACTCAATAAACCAAATATAGCAACTAAAATGCATATTTTAACTGAGGAAAAAGTTAGGACACCCAACCACCTAATAGCTAGTGTTACCCCCTTTGGCTGAAATAACTGCAATGACATGCTTTTTGTAGTCTTCTACCAGTCTTTGACATTGATTTGAAGTTTGCCCCACTCCTCAACGCAAAATACCTTCAGCTGTGACATGTTTGAGGGGTTTCTTGCATGTATAACCCTTCTCAAGTCACCCCACAGCATCTAAATGGGATTAGGATCTGGGCTTTGACTTGGCCATTCCAGGACTCTCCATTTCCTCCTTTTCAGCCAGTCCTTCGTGGATTTACTGCTGTTTTGAGTCATTGTCATGCTGCAGGGTCCAGTTTCGTTTCAGCTTTAATTTTTTCACAGATGATCTCACATATTCCTCAAGTACCCACTGATACAAAATAGAATTCATGGTGGATTCTATGATGGTGAGCTGACCAGGTCCTGCTGTAGCAAAGCATCCCCAAACCATGACGCTTCCACCTCCATGCTTCACAGTTGGTATGAGGTTGTTTTCCTGGAATGCTGTATTGGGTTTACGCCAAACATGTTCTCTGTTCTGGTGTCCAAATAATTCAATTTTAGATTCATCTATGGAAAGAACATTATTCCAAAAGTCCTGGCCTTTGTCTACATTCACTCTGGCAAACATCAGTCTGGCCTTCATGTTCTTCTTGGAGAGCAAAGGTTTCCTCCTTGCAAACACCCCATGAAGGTTAAACTGTGTGATCCTTCTGATTGTAGGGGCATGCACTTTCATATCAACAGTCGCAGGAGCCTGCTGTAGGTCCCGTGATGACATATTAGGGGTTTTGGAGACTTCTTTTAGCATCTTGTGGTCTGCTATCGGGGTGAACTTGCTTGGATGGCCAGACCTGGGCATGTTGGCAGTTGTTTTGAATGTCCTCCACTTGAAGACTATTTTCCGGACAGTGGAATGGCTGTTTTTATATTCTTTTGAGATCTTTTGAAATCCCTTACCAGATTCATAAGCGTCTACAATCTTTTTTCTGAAGGCTGAAGTCAGTATACGTCTCGCCGAATGCAATCTTCTGATATGCTTGCAAGCATGACCAGTTGTTTTTCACTGAAACTGCTGATAGGTAGTTTTGCCTCAGACAATCATGGACTTTTAACTGCCAACCAGCAAGACTCATGACCTAATCACCAAACGTTCCAGACACACTTCCTTATTTGTACAGCATATAAGCAATGCCAAGCCATCTGTCTAGCATGCATTTCTCTACACAGCTTTTGTTCTGTCATTGAATGCATCCAGAAATTTCTTAAATTAGAACTGCGCAGTAATGATCTCTTGCCTCCAGTCTTTTATTTACCAATCCAGTCTAGCCGTCTCACCTGAATAGAAAAACGAACATGCGGAGGACCTGAAAGACTACCTCAAACAAGGCCTCAGACAGCTCCTTTGATCTCACCATGGTGTTTTCTCTCACTTCAACAGTCAGGGGCACACCAAACTAAATGTGAGGTTTAAATAAGGCAAGCCTCCTTCAAAACACTGGGTAATGATGTTCTAATCATGTGCACCTGATGTGATACACCTGTTTGTGATTTTAGCCATTTTAAGTGGAATTGAATGTGAGGGTGTCCTGATTTATTCCTCAACAGAAATTGCAATTATTTAAAATTAACAGAAATTTATGACCAAATATGCCACGACCCTCGTGAGGAAAAGCGGCATGGAAAATGAATGAATGAATGAATGTTAGAAAACACACAGGCTTCCATAGAGTGTCCTAATTTTTTCACATGGCTGTAGCTGCTCTGCCATTAGCTATTGCCTAGCATCTTCCTGGCATTCGATTGGCTGAGAGGGACCTCCACTGTACCCTTGAGCCATGAGGTGTTCCGACAACTTTGTGTGACATAGAAGGAACCACGGATAGAAAGATGTGTAGTTCTTAAACATTATTATGAGTTAAAATAATTTGATATCATAACCCCTCTTGATGTTTCCGCTTTTATACAATTTGTTAAATTAGTTTAACTTGTGGGTTGCCACTGTTGTTGACGTCGCAGGGCGGTGACGTCACTGGGTTACGCTGCCGGGCTCCCAGAGTATGACTCTAGCGACTGTTTAGCACTTTTAATTTGAACCCGAAAAGAACATTAATGAGCATGACAGAGTTGGCGATATTTCACAAAACAAGCAGCAAAAGCAAAATGAATTGGAAAGACGGGATGAGACGAGACGAGAGTAGGACAAAACTGGTGTTCTGCCATAATGTGCTACACTGGCAAAACGTCTTACAAGAGGCAAATTTGACACCCAAAGTACTACCGTGCGCTTTCAGCTTGTTTTGTTTAGAAGCATCCAAACAGAACACACTAAAGATACCTTAAGAAAATATTTAAACGTAGTAATATCAAATAAGGTGGGTTTAAATATGCTACGTGACTAATTCAATTCAATTCAATTTTATTTGTATAGCCCTAAATCACAACTAGGTTGTCTCAAAGGGTTTTGCAGAGGCAATATGATACACAGTCAGAAACAGCAGATGAAATAAATAGAGATTAAATAAATAAAGGGCATCCCCCATCCTTCGACCCTCCATGTCGGCAAGGAAAAATTCCAAAACTCTCTGGGAGAAATGAGAAACCTTGGGGAGTACCACAGTCAGAAGAGATCCACTCCCAGGACGGATAGACAAGATGCACCCGGACTGCCAATGGGAATTAGCAGACAGAGTTACAGTTTGTAAAGATACAATAGAGTAAAGGAACAAGAAGAGGTCCATTTAGCCACATCAGACGGAGGTGGCGACGAGGACGTCCATCCAGCCAGGAGCCCGGATAGTCAGAAGGCTGCAGCTGAAAAATAGCCCCTCCCAAGAGGGGGGGGGGGGACACCGGGTGACTAGTGATGAAGAGATTAGTCAACTAGATATTAACATTGAAAAATAGAAATAAAGTAAGACAAGTGGTAGGTAGAGTGAGAAAAAGGAAATAGAACTCAGTGGCTGTACTTCCCCCAGCATTATAGCTTCTAGTACAGCTTAGACTGAACTGTGAGTCTAGTCCGACTTCAACTAGCCTGACCATAAGCTTTGTCGAATAGGGACGTTTTTAGTCTAATCTTAAATGTACAGACTGTCTCGGCTTCTTTAATACTTGCTGGAAGCTGATTCCATAAAACAGGGGCTTGGTGGCTAAAGGCTCTAGCTCCGACAGTACTTTTAGAAACCCTGGGAACTACCAATAGACCTGCATTCTGAGAGCGGAGTGTTCTGTTGGGGCAGTATGGAACCAGAGCGTCGGTGAGATACGATGGCCCCAACCCATTAATGGTCTTAAAAGTAAGAAGGAGGATTTTAAATTTAATTCTAAACTCGACTGGAAGCCAGTGAAGGGCCTGGAGTACATGTGGTCAACAGATCAACGATCTGCTTTAAAGCTACCGCAAGAAAACACAATGCTTAAAAGTATGAGAGGGAAACACATGCAAAAAGTATTTTGAGGCAATGAAAAGGTAATAAAAGACGCAATAAAAACACATACCGCTTTTCACCGATGTGCGCACGTGTTGGACGTCTCGTCGCGTAGGAGGGGATTGCAGAACACCGGTAGTGTTCGTCTAGTGACAGTGACAAACTGTCATCACCCCGAGCGTCCATTGCGCGCATAAAACAGGGCACCCTCCGTAGGTCAAACCTTGTACTAAATATTACGGATTTTGAAATTAATGTCAATATTATATATGTTTCTAATAACATATTTTAGTAAAAGAGAACAATTGCAGCTTATGAGAGCCTACAAGTATTTCAGTCCGAGATTCCCTTTAACTTTTCTTTTCTTTTTTTTTTTTTTTTTTTTTTACATTATTCACAGATCTCATTTTATGTCTTTTGTGCAAGAATCTAATTGTAACATGTATTTGTTCCATACTTTGATGAATTTTTATACTTGATGAAGGATTTATGTCTGAATTTAGGGGGGCTCGGAACGGATTAGGGCGTCTCTACTTGGGGAATTTTCAGTTTACGAGACTACTTTCAGAACCAATTTCGTAAATATCCTTTCAGCTCTTCCATACCACACTCTGCTTAGGTCTAATTACTTGACCATCAAGCTGAAAATGTGGGCTTGTAGTGTAACACAATGTTAGATAGCAGAGAGCTATAAATGTTGATGCATGCTGCTTGGCCTTCTGGGACCCCGCACGCTTTGAAGTGAACTCCAATTAACTCCTAATTAATGTCACTTTCTTCTCTGCCGCATCCATCTCATACCCCCTGCTGTTGCTAGTCCTACAAACACTGCATGCAGTCTAATAATTTTGTACAGCATTAGTTCCCATAGAGAGATAAGCATATCCGCACCCACCTCTTTAGAGTCATCTGGAAAATTTTGTTTTCAATCATCAGGAGGCGAGATCTGTGGTGGTAAAGGGAATGTTCAGAATGTTTAACAAGAGGCTTAATTTCTGAGATAGCGGGAGTTTAATTAGTCGGTGGAGTTGGTTTATAAAAATTCTGTGCAGTTTGTTAGTTATAGGGCTCTGGAGTGGCTAAGCTAGCTGTTGTCAATGTTGCTTGCTAGCATGCTAATAGTGTTGGCTATATTTTCAGGATAAAGTTATTAAAACTTACCATTGCATGTCAATAATTGTAGTATGAACAACAACATTTGTAATCCAGCAGCTCTGCAGGGAACAGGCCGTCTAGACCAGTGTTTTTCAACCGGTGTGCCGCGGCACACTAGTGTGTGCCAGAAATTGTCCAATATAGCTTTTTTTTTTTTTTTTAATGTCGTCGGGCAGAGTCACAGTAGAAAGGAAGGAGTAGGTAGAAAGTTCTCAGTCGTGTGCAGATGAGCGAGGTATTGCTCGTGTCGTGTTCATGAACTGCTCGGATTTCTAGCCATCAGCCACCTTGCTGTCCGCGAAAATGTGAACCTCAGCACGTCTAATGTACATCATTTAATTAGACTTGTCAAGTGTCAATATTAGGGCTGTCAAAATTATCGCGTTAACGGGCGTCAATTAATTTTTTAAATTAATCACGTTAAAATATTTGACGCAATTAACGCAGATGTCCCGCTCAGACAGATTTAAATGACGGTGCAGTGAAACGCTCACTTGTTAATTGTGTTTTATGGAGTTTTGCCACCCTCTGCTGGCGCTTGGGTGTGACTGATTTTATAGGCTTCAGCACCCATGAGCATTGTGTAAGTAATTATTGACATCAACAATGGCTGGCTACTAGTTTATTTTTTGATTGAAAATTTTACAAATTTTATTAAAACGAAAACATTAAGACGGGTTTTAATATAAAATTTCTATAACTTGTACTAACATTTTTCTTTTAAGAACTACAAGTCTTTCTATCCATGGATCGCTTTAACAGAATGTTAATAATGTTAATGCCATCTTGTTGATTTATTGTTATGATAACAAATAGAGTCCTTATGTACCGTATGTTGAATGTATATATCCATCTTGTGTCTTATCTTTCCATTCCAACAATAATTTACAGAAAAATATGGCATATTTTATAGATGGTTTGAATTGCGATTAATTGCGATTAATTACGATTAATTAATTTTTAAGCTGTAATTAACTCAATTAAAAATTTTAATCGTTTGACAGCCCTAGTCAATATATATGAAAGTCTCCTTTCCATTTTATCCATATGTGATGACCGTCAATCCTCCCCCTGAGTTTTATTTCAACACATTGTCGAGGACAGCAAGGCGGCTGATGGCTAGAAATTCGAGCAGTTCTTGAACTCTATCCAACAGCACCTGTGATAGAAATTTTATTCATGCTTATAAAACACATAACTGCTGTGATACTATAGTCATTTGTTAGACTGTATTCATCAATGTTCGTGTGCTGTATTTCTTTGAACATAATACAAAGGGTTTCAGTGGACTTTCTTATCCGATTCTCACTCCCTTTGGTGCCAGCCACGGCCAGGTTCTCAAGGTTGTAAGTCACGATGTTTTTCTGTGGAAAACCATCAGAGTTGATACTTAAGTTTCACTTTCGTTTTCGTAGGTATTGTTTGACAGTAAGCATCCTTAGGTAACAACCTTTCAACATATAAATGTCCAGCCTCTATTGTACTTCTTTGTACTCTTGCGTGTTCACGGCTTCTTGCTGGATCACGCCATTGTATCCTTAATATATCAAGTTTCCAAAGCAGGCAATCTTTGGCTGGTCTGATTCATTTTCTAATCGAGCTATCGAGGTGACACTTGTTTTGGAGTTCAAACTTGAACTTCCCTGACAGTACCTTGTTGCCAAGATTGCGTCATCTCCAAACGAAACACCCGTCGCTTCACACGATGGACTGTTTTGTTTGCCTTCGTGAAAACACAGAGAAACAAGCAACTTCTTTAACAAAAACTACAAAGGTCAATGAGAAAACCCTCAAAGCCAGTTACCTTGTTGTTTAACTTGTTGCTAAATCCAGAAAGTCCCACACTGTGGCAGGGACATTAATGCGAGCTGTCTGCAAAGCCATTGTCAGCGAGATGCTGGGCCTTGATGCAGTTAAAGACATCATTAAAGTACTCCTTGTCTGATAACTTTGAGCTTTTCAAGCCTAACTGCTATTTAAAAAATAAAAATAAAAACAGAGAAACTGAGAGCTGTGTAAGATTCCTGCCAGGATATTTGCTTTGTGTTCATCTAAACAGACTCAACTTTTACACTGATTAAGTATAAATACTGAGAAATGGATTTATAATTAAAAATATACCATACAGAAAATAATTATGGAACATTTTTGGTCTGTGGTGTGCTGCAAGATTCTTTCCAATGTAAAAACTTTCCGTGACTCAGAAAAGGTTGAAAAACACTGGTCTAGACAACAAGGGCTGAGTGATATCACATCGGTTTAGAATGAAATAAATTACAGCAGTTTGGTGTGACATTGTTTTGGCCGCATGGGTATTTCGAACAATGATCTGAATTTATTGAATTTATTTGACTATGTCGGATCTGCTAATATAGTTTTTGATTGTTTTCCGAAATTTCAAGGTTCGCAGTGAGTCAGTAACAGGCACACTTTTGCGAAATATATGTTTATTGATTATAAATTGCAAATAAATGAAGTTTATTGATTACAATCCCACAAAGGTAAGCAAAAAACAAGCATAACACAGAATAATCATAGCGCTAGATCTAGATTGTCACTTGTCACGTCTAAAATCCCCGCGTTACAGTTACAACACACAAGAACACATGAAACAATAGCGCTAGATATAGTTTGTCAATCCTAAAATCCCTGCGCTAATGTTAAAGCACAACAAGATGTTCCTTAGCAATGAGAGAAGCTCCTACCTGTTGGCCAGACGTTAATGATTATTATGACTGAGGCTGGGGGCCGGATGAAATTTGACTACGGGCTGCATTTGGCCCCCGGGCCGGACTTTGGACATGACTGTCTTAACATGTCTTTGCTCAACCTCTTAAGGAGATGAGCCTTGTGTCCAAAAATGATTGGTTGACTTGTTGTGCAGTCCCGGCAGCAGATGTTTTGTATCAGCAAAAAATGTTATGATAGTTACAATAGCTAAGAGGCAACACGGCGCCAAAGTGGCGGTTATAACATGATAAGAGGTTGTTTGTGTAGTTTCAAAAGAATTTCATAAATATCATCACAGTAGCATAATATCCAACTCCAGGTCACATTAAAAAGAATTACAGTCACATTAATGATTAAAAAGTAGGGTTGTTCCGATCATGTATTTTTTGCTCCCGATCCGATCTCGATCGTTTTAGTTTGAGTATCTGCCGATCCCGATATTTCCCGATCCGATTGCTTTTTTTTTTGCTCCCGATTCAATTCCAATCATTCCCGATAATTTTTCCCGATCATATAAATTTTGGCAATGCATTAAGAAAAAAATGAATAAAACTCGGACGAATATATACATTCAACATACAGTACATAAGTACTGTATTTCTTTATTATGACAATAAATTCTCAAGATGGCATTTACATGATTAACATTCTTTCTGAGAGAGGGATCCATGGATAGAAAGACTTGTGACTTTGTATATTGTGACTAAATATTGCCATCTAGTGTATTTGTTGAGCTTTCAGTAAATGATACTGTAGCCATGCCCAAATGCATGATGGGAAGTGGAACCATGACTGTGCGTAGTGCTACCAATTGATATATCTTCTCTGCGTTGGGAAATAACATAAGGTGTTAAGAAAAAGATCAACTGCTACCTTGCTTCCCCACATTGCTTCCCATGATATTTCTATTCGTAGAGAGAGGGATTGTAAAAAAAAAAGGCTTTTTTTAAAAAAAGGCTCCAAAGGCTGCCACAATTCACTCTACTCATTTTATGCTGCCTTTTATCTCTCTATATAGGTAAAACGGCACCATTACAGATTGAGCGCGACAATGCGTGAGTGGGTCGTGCAGTGCATGCATTAATTGCGGTAAATATTTTAATGTGATACGTTTTTTAAAAAATTAACTACCGCCGTTATCGGAATAAATTTGATAACCCTACCTTAATCCTAAACTAAAGACTCTGGATGAGTGTAACATATTATGTCTGTAATGTTAAATACAATTAGAAAACGATTTCATTAAAATATACATATATATTAAAAACAGGCATGGCCGATATTTTTTTGCTGATTCCGATACTTTGAAAATGACGTGATCGGACATCTCTATTAAAAAGTAATGTTTTCTCCCATCAATTGTCATGCTAGCAAGCACCATTGACTTGCGCTAGCTTAGATACTCCAAAGCCCTGCAACTAACAAATAAATAACAAATTGCACGGAATTGGTTGAAACCAACTCCACCGACTAATTAAACCTCCGCTAACTTGAAAATTAAGTATTACGTCAAAAATTCTGAACTTCCTCTTTAAGGTTTAAATGGATATTTGTCAGAATTTTTCTAAAGACTTGAAGAGAAGCCCCCCAAACTGGTAAAAGAGGGAGATTGGGACATTCATCTTTAATGATCCTGAGTTACGCACTCGAGAGCAGTGAGCTCCAATCTAATTCTCGGAGCAAACGGCTAACAAGGAGGGAAGAGGTGGAGCGGAGCAATGATGGCACCTTTACTTCCCACTTTTTCTGACTGCTAGCTGCAAACAGAGCTCATATTTTCTCTCATAAAATGTTTATATTCATGGATTGATGTGATGGTCGCTACGCAGCAGCGAGAGGAGAGCAATTGGAAGGGAAAGAGCGCTTCCTACCTTATCTCTGCAGCCAGCAGGGCATTATGTTTTGCCCTGATTCTAGACCTTGCAAGACCCAAAGGAGTGTGTGAGTGTGAGTAAATCCCTTCCAACAACTATTTTCCTGATTGATTGGCTGACTGAAGGATTCATTGTCAAAACAAGCTAAGCCACAAATCGTTCAATGCATTTTAAACATTGTATGCATTAGACAAAGTACTGGGCATTAGCCAGGAGGACCACACAAAGCCAAAAGGGGCTGTTAGCATCGTTTTTAATTCTTAAAAGTGTGGACTGAGCAAAGTCAGAAAAAGAAGCCTGCGGATGGCAAAATCTGCAAAGGATGATGAACGATTCTAAGAGAAGCAAACAGCATAGCTGTGCAGAATTATCCTTCTGGAATCATGTTCATACTGCTGAATAATGCCCTAATTCTATTCGACAGCAGGTACGGTCTGCTAGCGTATGTTTTAATTGTCGGGAGAATAGGAGTGGGAACCTCTGGGTACCTCATGATGCAATACAATTTGCTATACAAGGCTCACGGTGATGATTATCTCACAATATACAGCACAGTGATATGAAAAAGTATCCGAAACTCTTGGATTTTCTCACATTTCTGCATTAAATCACCATCAAATGCGATCTGATCTTTGTCAAAATCATACAGATTAAAATACAGCGTCTGCTTTAACTAAAACCACCCATTTATAGGTTTTCATATTTTAATGAGTATAGCATACAAAAAATGACAGAAGGGGGAAAATAAGTAAGTGAACCCCCTGCCTAAGGAGACTTAACTTAAATTTTTACCAAACAATTTAAGTCAGGTGTGTGCCTAATCACTGATGAGTGGTTTAAAGCTGCCCTGCCCACTATAAAACACACACCCAGTAAGAAGTGTCTTGATGTGAAGCATTGTCTGATCATGCATCATGGCTCCATTAAAGGGGTGTCTGAAGACCTCTGATCAAAGATTGTTGATTTGTATAAAGCTGGGAAAGGATTCAAAACCATCTCTAAAAGTCTGGATGTTCATCAATCGACAGTCAGAAAGGTTGTCTACAAATGGAGAGAGTTTGGTACTGTTGTTTCTCTCCCAAGGAGTTGCCGTTCACCAAAGATGATGTCAAGAGTTCAGCGCAGAATACTCAGAGAGGTGCAAAAGAACCCTAGAGTGTCTGCTAAAGACGTACAGAAATCACTGGAACAGTGCAATATCTGTGCACACATCAACTATATGTAAAACTATGGCCAAGAATTGTGTTCATGGGAGGACTCCACGGAGGAAGCAACTGCTGTCTAAAAAAAATATTGTTGCTCGTTTAATGTTCGCAAAAAGGCACATGGGCACTCCACAGAAGTTTAGGCAAAATATTTTGTGAACTGATGAAACCTAAGTTGAATAGTTTGAGAGTAATACACAACGTCATGTGTGAAGGAAAAATGGAACAGTTCACCAACATCAACACCTCATCCCTATTGCGAAGCATAGAGGAGGGAGCATCATGATTTGGGGCTGTTTTGCTACTTCAGGGCCTGGACAACTTGCAATCATTAATGGAAGAATGAATCCAAAAGTTTATCAGGATGTTTTGCAGGAAAACCTGAGGCCGTCTGTCTGACAATTGAAGCTAAAAAGAGGATGGATGCTGCAACAAGAAATTGATCCAAAACAGAAGTAAATCAACTTCAGAATGGTTTCAGAAGAACAAAATACACGTTCTGGAGTGGCCAAGTCAAAGTCCAGACTTGAACCCCATTGAGATACTGTGGCATGACCCAAAGACAGTGATTCATGCCAGACATCCCAAGAATCTGACGGAACTACAGCAGTTTTGTAGAGAAGAATGGGCCAAGATTAGTCCTGATCGATGTGTCGGACTGATCTGCAGCTACAGGAAGCGTCTGGTTGAAGTTATCGCTGCCAAAGGGGGCCCAAAATATTAAATGTGATGATTCACTAACTTATTTTTCCCCCTTCTGTCAATGTTTGCACATTATCCTCATTAAAATATGAAATATATACTGTATGTTTCAGCATAAGGTCACTGGCTGCCTTTAAAAGGAAATACAAGGACAGTATTCTGAGTCACTACCATGATAGACCTTAATACTATAAAACTACTGCCACACACACAGACACAACATAGTGTTCCCACAAATAAATGATAGGAATGTCAGGGGCAAAGGTAAAGAAGTAACAACATAGCATGCCCTAAAAATAAGCCCCGTAGTAAATGCAGAGCATTAACTGTTGACTTGCATGCTGTCCACTTGATTTGAACTGTAACAATTGTGTACAGTGGAGTTGCTGAACTGGTCACTGAGTTCTGGACGGATTTTTTTTTTTTTTTTTCAACAATGCGACCTACATCGAGCCAATGCCCATGTCCGGCCAACACCTTCACGTCTGGCTTCACAAATCTGACAATCACACTAATCGATGAACTCACAATTGATCGACAACTTTACCTAAGTGTTACGTCCATTCAATGACTTTTGGGAAGAAAATTGATGTGAAGACAAAAAAAAACAAAAAAAAACAAACAAACAAAAAAAAAGCTTTTCATGTATTGCAATGTATAATGCTTCCATGTATTGACTGTGCGTCCTTGGTTGGTTGAAGGCGACGGGACTTGATAAGCATATGCTTCTCCCATCAGCCCTTGTCTTTTTTCTTCAGTTTTGTTTCGTCGGGTTAATCATATCACAAAGCTTGTAACTGCAGTGATACGGATGATGATGACAATTTAAAAAAAAAAAAAAAAAAAAAAAAACTGTAAATGTTTGGGTGGTTTTAGTCAAAGCAAACACTGTTTTTTTCATCTGTGTGATTTTGACATAGATCAGATCACATTTGATGGTGATTTTATGCAGAAATGTGAGAAATTCCAAAAGGTTCAGATACTTTTTCATACCACTTTATATCGCCTTTTCAATATTTAGCCACGCCCCTACAGAAGAAGGTAGAAGGTATAATACAATTTTGTTCATTTTATTCATTTAAGGGCTTACATTGTCTGACAAAGCTTCGCGTCACACTACAGTTCACCTCTGCCTGTAAGCTGTTTGGTATTTCCAATTTCACCCAGTTTTTCATTGAAGGTTAACAAGGTCATTTAACTGATTTTGTGTGTGTGTGTGTGTGTGTGTGGGTGTGTGTGTGTGTGGGTGGTTATTTTAGCTGACGATGAGGTTTTCACTCCACACGCTCCAGCGTCAGCACAGGACGTGAGCAGCAGGTCCCTGCTTCCCAAAGCGGGCCAGTCAGGCCTCCGCGCCCCTGGCTTCAGCTCCACCCGCGTCCCCGTGGGCCGCCTGGCGGCGTTCGGCTTCATCAGGAGTTCCAGCGTGTCCTCTGTCTCCTCTGCGCACTCTGCCGACAGCACGCAGAGTGACCCGAGCAGGACCACGCACCGTAAGTCTCAACATTTCAGATCTTTTGTGCATAAACAGCACGTACCCTGAATGCTAGCACAAAGTCATGAATATTCCGCCTTAACAGGAGGCAATGTGGCATTTGTGTATAAAAGATTGCTGTAATGTACTTTCACACTTCTTCCACACCAATGCAGTGGCAGCAGCAAAAGAGCGCTTAATGGGGTTCACTCAGTGGTAAAAAGGCAGAGGCGGATCTTTTTTTTTTTTTTTAAACTGCTATGCCAGCTTTATCACTACACGAGAGTGTCATTATCATCACCACCATCTTGTTTTCATTACCCCTTTTATGCATCATTTGCATAAACAGTCCCCATCCACATTCATTATGTTGTATTTACAGCTAAAGCGGCTTTCTTCTAACACCGCTTCATGAAATCTTATCCTATTGGGTATTTCTTTTGACCTGCCAACAGAAACTTATGAGCCATTGGTTTTCTCTAGCTGCGCTTAATGAATGTATTAAAACAACAAGAAAATAGATTGCTTTAAACTAGGGCTGTCAAACGATTAAAATTTTTAATCGAGTTAATTACAGCTTAAAAATTAATTAATCGCAATTAATCGCAATTCAAACTATCTATAAAATATGCCATATTTTTCTGTAAATTATATATATATATATTCTGTAAAATAAATTGTTGGAATGGAAAGATAAGACACAAGATGGATATATACATTCAACATGCGGTACATAAGGACTGTAGTGGGCACTTCACTCTACTGCCATTTAAATCTGTCTATGCTGTCCTCACTCCGAAGCGTCTACTTTTTCCAAAGCTAGACAGCTAGTGAACGACGCCTTAATAATCAGACTTCTTCCTTTTTCATCTGATTTATTAATAAAATGGCCTCAAACCATTGTCCTCTTTAGACCGTCGTAAAACTACCAAAAAAAAGTACACAAGCATTGCATTAGCAAGAACGTTAGCTTAGCACACTATACAGGTTCACTAAACATAAACAAAAAGCGTCTCATACAAAAAATATAACATTTCGCTTACTAACATAATATGTACATTCTTTACAACGACCATACTTACGGACAAATCTTGTCCAAGGATCATATAAGCACAACATTACAACGTAGGTGTCAGCCCGAGATGTCGTGCAGCCATATTGAACTGGCAAGAAGAAATAAACCATGTCGCAAAGCGACCACAAGAGTTTGCTGTTAGACAGCACAAAAAGCCTTGCTGTAAAACTTACCAAAAGGCAGAATACTGTCTGAGCGGGACATGTGCGTTAATTGCGTCAAATATTTTAACGTGATTAATTTAAAAAATTAATTACCGCGCGTTAACGCGATAATTTTGACAGCCCTACTTTAAACGTTTGTCTTAAACGACTGTTAAGAAGTTTGTTTTAGAAGACCTGCAATATAATTCAGACTCAATCAGAAATCGTAGGGCCTACCAGGAGTGTGACAAAATATCGAAATGATGATATATTGTGATACTTTGCATTCAAAAAGGTTATTGATACGCTAAATTTAAAAAGGTGTCAATGTTGCTACTGAAAGAATCTGACCTTTTAGCTAGATTGCCGGAATCACGCCACCCGAACCGCCGGAACCGCGACAGCGCAATTCCAACGACCCGGGAATACGTACAACCTGGCCAAAAGGCCAAACTCCGCGCGTTCACCTTAGTCTTAAGACCGTGTACTGGCTCAATTATAAAAGCTAGAAAAAGGCTTCGAACCACAAGTTCAAAATGTATTCCAAGTCAGCATCAATCATACAGCACAGAGAGACCCAGGCAAGGAGGCAAACTGGATCCAGGGTCAGTGTATAACAACATATAACAAGTCAACAAAAGATTCCGGAGAAAAATGACCACGATTAGTTGAACATTCAGTCTTTTAACTCATTCACTCCCAGCCATTTTCACCACAGCAAGGCCCTTCGCTCCCGGCCTTTTTTACTGGATTTTGACTGATTTTGCAAGGCCCACAGAAAATTCTGTTATATTGCTATATAAACATGAAACCCACCAAAAGAAAGATTAGACTCTCTTCTTTCAGCAGATAAAAAAGTTTGTGCATATCTTTTTCCATTCTTTGGAAATCAGCATTAGAAAATAGCTTAGTTTGAGCAATTTTCCAATTTCTGATGGAAAAAACGGAGAAATTGAGCTTTTTGTGAAAGCATACATATCAAACATAACTTTTAACACAGTGTTATTATTATTTATTATTATTATAATATTATTTTTATTTTATTTTGTTCCTTGAAGAATCCAAAAAGGGTAATTTGATTGTGGCTTTCTGAAAAACAATACATTTTTACATTTAGGCACTCCTGCAATCTGTTTTTCTGTTACAAACTGACCCCGGCCCTTCATCAGAGAAGGGAAAAGTTATGTGGCCCTAATAGGAAAAAGTTTGGGGACCCCTGTTTCAAAGAATATAAACTAAAGAAAAATATAAGAATACAGTGATAAATGATGAAAAAAAATGAGGAGGAAACTCAGGAAAAACATTCTAATCAAATACAGAATGCAATTCAAAACATGGTGAGTCAACCAAAGTCTTCCCAAACAGAGCTTTTCAAGTCATTTGTTGAAAATTCTTCTCGTTTTAATATAGCAAAAGTCGCAATGTCAGTTTTTACCACTGTAAGATAAGCTTGTTTTTGGGTGCCAAATATACAGTATTATGCCAGTTTGCTCTTCCACAGCTATTATACGCGCACTCCCAAGCTATTATGAAGAATACAGTTTTAGCCATCATCATGTGCTTAGAGGTGATTGTTCACATCCTGCTGATGAGTAGATACACACACATATATTGATTCATCACACAACGTCTCAGTACTTTTCCACCAAGCTACAGTACTATGAGTACAAATGTGTGTTTAAAATAATGTTATCTTGCCTGCTCAGGTAATTCAATCAGGAAGTTTTAATCGGGAAGTGTGACTGTTCAATCACTGACTAGAATAAGGAATTTGCCCGACCGAACCTGCCACGTTGGACAACAGTGTTGTAACTGTATTTCGCCCTCAATAAAAGTTAGCAGCGCGGGAGAGTTCGGAGAGAGACTTGGATGAGACATTGGTCGCGGAACTATGTCTCCTGGCTCTCCCAACCTGCAGGTTGAAAAAATGTCCAATGTCTGACTTTATCTCACCGTGCCCTGCCTTTTTACAGCTTGTCTTGGGTAAATAACTTAGTTAAAGAACGAGTTTTAGAACCAACAACCACTATAGGTCAGTCCTAGTGCCTACTCATTCAATCACTGGGATGAACAGAAGCATTTTACAGAATTCGAAGTGTATGCTGGACTGGTTAGTTGGCTGAATTTGGAATAACTACATGCCTTTTTAATGTGACCTACATAGCTTTCTCATTTTCTCCCAGTTACAGCTGACGTAAGCTCCTCAGCGCTCACGTACGTACGTCACGCTCCCAGTTACGTAATCCCTCTTCTCCCTTGTCTCCCCTGAGCACTTGTTTCATCTCTCTTGTCACCCACCCATTGGTTGATCATGAGTGCAAGCTGTGTGCCAAAGTGGGGGAGGCCCTTTTTTGACAACCATTGGGAAAAGAGGGGGATGAATCCGCATCGTACCAGAGAAGAAAAAAGACATTTTCAGATTCTTATCAATATTCAATGACTTCAGCTGACAGACGAGAGCAGTTACACAAACAATACAGTTTACTTACCATCCTTAGAGTTACTACATGCATCAAAAAATGTTGAAACTTTTCATCAAACACTGCCTGAAGAAGCCAAAGATGGTAATAGTGATCCTTACCTTGCTTTATTGAGTTATAGATCAGCACCACTGGAGTGTGGAGCGTCCCCTGCTGAGTTGCTCATGGGTCGTAAATTACGCACCACACTTCCACCAATACCAAATGTGCGTGAAAACAAAAATTGGATTGACAAGAAGAAAAGGCTCAAACACAGACAGAAAATGGAATATGATAAAACAACTAGACGCTTGGAACCTCTCTTCGTGAATGACAATGTTAGGATCGAAGGACAGGAATGTTGGGACAGAAAAGCTACTGTGCTTAGTGAAATCAGTCCAAGATCTTTCATTGTTGAGACAGAGGATGGAAACAGATTGAGAAGAAATAGGAGGAGTCTGTTAAAGCCTGTAAATAATACATAGTAATATGTAAGTAATACAAACGGTCTGCTCACATAACAAATCCCAAACATATTAGTTAGGAGACATCTAATGGTCAATAAGCATAACTACTGTGCTAAACTATGACCAGCCCTTATACAAAGGCAGATAGCTTCTACATTCACTTTGAATGCAACATGCATATTGGCCCAAAATAGATAATGAAAAACGGTTGTTGATATTATGATATCATTTTAAAATGGGTTTATCAGCTGCAATTATCAGCTACCCAATAATATCGTACAACTCAAATAATTAAAAAAATTTTTTTCTTTTTTAATGTTTTAACCGTCAGGTTACATAATTTTTCATGCCTCAAACGATTAGGTTAATGCTTTTTAGGCCTGAATTTTGACAATATCCATTTACCGTATTGGCCCGAGTATAAGACTGTGTTTTTTGCATTAAAATAAGACTGAAAAAGTGGGGGTCCTCTTATATTCGCGGTTTAGACATTATACCCATTCACGACGCTAGATTGCGCCAGATATCATTGAAGCGGTGTTCTGTCATGACAGATCTCAGCTACTCTCAAGTTTAACCAGTTTGCATTATTTTATTGCAGTGCTTTTCCTTATTCAGATTTGTTTCAAGACTACAGTTACAGTTGGACTTCACTTTGATGGTTAATGCAGTTATTGCAAATTTCGTTGTTTTATCACAATAGATTGGTTTATTTACATTTCAAAAACCAGAAGCCATTCATTTACGAATGTGACTGCACTTTAGTTTACATATTTAAATGTTCAGATATTAAGATTTGAATGAGGCAAAATAACATGCTTTTTCTCTCAAATAAATTGTTATTATCATTTGTTTCAGATGTACTGTAATTATTTTCCGTATAAAAATTAATTTGGTGTTCAAAAAGTCTTTTTTCAAACTTGAGTCTTGAAAAAGAGGGGGTCGTCTTATAATCAGGGCCGTCTTATATTCGGGCCAATACGGTAATTACTTTTAATGCGTTTTAATAACCTGCATAAACACTGATTTAGGAAACATTGGATTAAAATCAGGAAATTGAGGCATCGTACAAAAGTATAATGCTGGATTACTGTAATGTTCGAATATTTTAATTGCAGTGTAGAATCCGAACGTAGCCCAAGGTGTTACGGGGAAATAATGAGCTACTGAGTGACTGAGCAAGATGGTAACATGACGATTGGAGAGAGAACATTGCACAAGTGATCACCGTTTCTACCCACCTGGGGCATATTTTGACACAGTTCACATGTGTGTGTATGTGTGCACATTAGGATGAGTGTTTATCTTATTTTCCGTCATCACGCTGCGATCTTTTCCTCTTCTCGGCACACTCCGAAATCTGATCAAAGAGCAGTCGGATTGACAGATGAGTGTGAGTCAGGGGAGCTGCACCGACCCAGAAGCTCGTTCTGAAACAAAGAGGATAGAAACTGGGTTCAGTTGCTCATTCGCACCATTGATCCAAAGGAAGAAGGGCTCCGATCAGGCTCCGGATGATCCAGAAAGGAGCAATCATTAAGGAATAGCGTGGTATGTAGCCAAGGGTTGCCAAGCTTCAGTAAAGTGGGTTAGAGGAAGATCCCCTGAGTTTCGTGAGCAGTGACTTTTGGATATTTTAGTTGAAGATAGATTTAATGTTTCCAATGCGCAAAATAGGGGTGGGAAATCATTCTACAATACAAGTAATAAACAGAAAAACAAGTTATTTTCATCCTTCTGCTATGAATGAGTTTATCATTAGTAGATGTCCAATCCGTTTGAAGTGGGAGTAATGGCAGCAAGGGCGTAGGTTTGCATAGGGACGGTAGGGACATAACACTGCCAACTTTTCAGGATGCTTAAATTATCCCCACCAACTTTTAAGCAACCTTATTTGCATTATATAATAACTTCAGTTACGTATATAGCTCATTTAGATTGTCTTCCTATATGTTGTAAGGATAGAATTGATCCTACCATTAATAAATCAATTACATTACTTTCATTATGTTCAGACTTACACCCTTTTCACTTGCTGAATGTGCCAGACCATTTTTCACCTAAAACGCACGTTTGATTAGCTGATGACTTGAACCCCACCCCACACACACACACCTATTCACAGCCGGACAGAAATACAACATCTCGCCTCTCCCCGCCCCCTTCAAAGACGAGGGATATTAGAAGTTTTTTTTCCCGCCAGCAGCAGCCACTGTAAATGATGTAAAAGGATGTCAACGTTGTGGAGGTGGGGAACACTCCACTAATTTTGCTACTGCTAAAGTGCTTCAAGTCGATTTTACTCACTGAGATTTCTTGAAATAAGAATAACAGCTAGCTGAAAATAAGACATAATAACAGACTTATTTTAAGCAAAAAGTTTGTATATTTAATAGGGCTGTCAAAATTATCGCGTTAACGGGCGTTGATTACATTTTTAAATGAATCACGTTAAAATATTTGACACAATTAACACATGCACTGAATGACCCGCTCGCACATTGCCTCAAACAGATTATTACAATGAGGCCGTTTATGGACATTAAGAGTGAAGAGAATGCCCCCGGCCGCTTGGGGGCAGCGCAGCGCCATTCCATACTAATGTTATTCCTTCTAATAGTGGGAGAATTAGTAGTTGTGAGACGTTTATGCTGTTGCTTTGTGCTCCACACATATTTCGGTAAATTTTCTTTCTTTTAGTGTCTCTTGTTGTATTTTGGGTAAGATATGTATAGAGATATATATTTTATAAAGGCGAGTGGACACAGGCGTTCTTTGGACCGCGCAGTTTATTGGCATAAGCTTCGGCAACTCCTTCACAACAAACATAAGTATCGTTTAGTAAAGCACAACAAAAATAATATTCCTATCTCTCTCAAAAAAAATAATGTTCACAAAAAGAAAAGCACTTCAGTCTATAGTAATGAGGCCCTATTCTCACAGTTAAACAACAATGCAAAATGAACTGGCATTCCATATCAAAATAGCTATGCAAAATACACATAAAACTTACTCAGACTTTGGTCACTCTATTCTTATTATTGTTATTTTTATTCTTATCATTATTATATTAACTCTACTTTTGATTGAAAATTTTACAAATTTTATTAAAACGAAAACATGAAGAGGGGTTTTAATATAAAATTACTATAACTTGTAACTATAACATTTATCTTTTAAGAACTTCAAGTCTTTCTATCCGTGGATCACTTTAACAGAAAGAATGTTAATAATGCCGTTTGTGGATTTATTGTGACAATAAACAAATGCAGTACTTATGTACAGTATGTTGTATGTATATATCCGCCTTGTGTCTTATCTTTCCATTCCAACAATAATTTACAGAAAAATATGGCATATTTTAGAGATGGTTTGAATTGCGATTAATTACGATTAATTAATTTTTAAGCTGTGATTAACTCGATTAAAAATTTTAATCGTTTGACAGCCCTAATATTTAATCTTAAAGGAAAAACTTGTTTGTCAGAAATGTTCTTAATTCAAGAATATGGTTAAAAACGTTATCTGAAAATTTTTTTCTTGATTCAGGTGAAAGATGACCAACTTTTAGATGTATGGGCTCAATACGAACAAATAGTAATATTTACTTAAAGTAAGTGGAAGAATCTGACACATTAATCTGTTAACTAGCCTTTAATACTCAAAAAAAGATGGAGAAAATTTTCTGACTAGATTTAAAACAAAACAAAAAAAATCAGATTAAGTCGTTATAAATGTGCAGTGTAAAAGTTAGTATAGGTCAGTACAGATTTATTTTGCATTAATCATTTAGCCTATCAATTAATTAGGTTCATATTGGTGAAAAATGTAGCCATGTCCCCCAATCACCAAATATGTTTGGTCTTATTCATGTCCCGTCCCCAGCAAAAAGTGTACATGAAGGTTATGCTGTTATATCGTCCTTACCAATATTAAGACCAAACCTACGCCCTTGGATGGCAGTGAATGAACAAATGTTGTCTATGGCCGTGGCAGCCAATGCTGGGCAACAAGTTAATTTTGGGGCATTTCACATCATTTCCTGTTGATTTTCAGTCACTTCTTGTTGATTTTGTGGCATTTAGGGGTCACTTCTTCTTGACTCAAGAATGTGCCCAAATGAATAGGGAGTGACGTAAACAGTGACACGTTTTTAAAATTACACATCGATTCTTGGCGGGAGCATATTGCTAAACTTTAGGGTTACAAAGTATCACAATTGTCAAGTTCAAAAATAGACCCTTAGGTAGACATTTGTAAAATTACCCAAAAATAAGGAGAGAAGACACTCAGTTTTCTTGGCCAAGGAGAGCAAAGAGGGACTAGACAGATGAATGCTAGATTACGCTGTATAGTCACCAAAATTGATCTAAGGAAAAAACCCTCTTTACTCTTTTTATTAGGGGTTTGTCCTAACACAGAAGGGTGCCGCCCTTAAGGTAGGGGGAAAGCAAGCTGGAGACACCCATGTGACATCACTAGAGTTGGCCAATAATGACTTTTTAACAGACAACTGATATCCCGATATTGTCCAACTCCAAAAATCCGATACTGATATACAGTGGGGAGAACAAGTATTTGATACACTGCCCATGGGTTTTCCCATTGTGAGTGTATCAAATACTTGTTCTCCCCACTGTATGCAGTCGTAGACTTAACTTATTATGGCTAATTGTATTGTGATGTCCCACTGGTTGTTTAAGTTTATAATTTTGTCATTATATTGTATTATTAATCATAATATTTTAGTCCCCAGGTTACAAATGAATCCCGTTCCTACCTGGCGACGTAACCAGAATTACCGCGTAAATTGGAATGAACCCTTTGAGTACCCCTAAATACTCCCTAAATCTCAAAATAATTATCCAAAAACATGTATGTCATAGTAATACATTTAAGTAAAAAAAATAGTATACTGTTAGTCGCATAAACAGTACCTTAGTGTACCTTGCAAAAAATGATAATAATAGTAAACATTGACTTGAGAAAAATGGCGGACAAGATTCCGGCGCCGTAAAGTCAAAATCCCATAAGTCGGGTACGTCATAACCCGTGGACTACTTGTATAATAATTTATAATGATAATATAGTATTATCTTTAATTACATTGTAATAATATCGGCCCAAAACCATTAGTGAAAAACCGATGTCAATATTATCCGATATCATTTTAACCCTCTGGTACATAGTGGTCACTACAGTGGACAGCTACTAAAACGTACCTTTCTCTTTGATGCATTGGTTTCTGTGTTTGAATGTGTTCATTCAGATTTGAAAGAGTTACAGAAAGGTCCATAAATGACACTGTTTTTTTCTCCCCTCCCAACAAAAAACGATTTTGACCCGTTACGAAAACTTTACGTTGTAGGATTTTTGTTCATTTCATTAATTTTTGTTGTTTGTTTTATTGCTTTACAACTTTTAGAGACAACATTTTAACTGCTAGGTCTTTATTTCAAAGGGGAAGTTCAGAATTTTTTACATTAGGCTTTATCTTGGAGTCAGCAGGGGTTTAATTAGTCGTTGGAGTTGATTTAAACAAATTTTGTGCAGTTTGTCAGTTATTTGTTAGTTTTAGGGCTCTGGAATGGCTAAGCTAGGGCGAGTCAATGGTGGTCGACTAATTAAACCCCCGCTAACTCAAAGATTGAGCCTTATGTGAAAAACTCAATTACACGCGATGATATTTTTCTGATATTTTTATGTTGAGGCAGCAAAAGGAAAAAAATTGGTAAAAAGTAACTGATAGGTTACTTTTAGAGTTGTTCCGATCATGTTTTTTTGCTCCCGATCCGATCCGGATCGTTTTAGTTTGAGTACCTGCCGATTCCGATATTTCCCGATCCGATTGCTTTTTTTTTTTTTTTTGTTGCTCCTGATTCAATTCCAATCATTCCCGATAATTTTTCCCGATCATATACATTTTGGCAATGCATTAAGAAAAAAATGAATAAAACTCGGACGAATATAACAACATAATACAGTACATAAGTACTGTATTTGTTTATTATGACAATAAATCCTCAAGATGGCATTTACATTATTAACATTCTTCCTGTGAGAGGGATCCACAGATAGAAAGACTTGTAATTCTTAAAGGATAAATGTGACTTTGTATATTGTGACTAAATATTGCCATCTAGTGTATTTGTTGAGCTTTCAGTAAATGATACTGTAGCCATGCTCAAATGCATGATGGGAAGTGGAACCATGACTGTGCGTAGTGCTACCAATTGATATATCTTCTCTGCGTTGGGAAATGACATATGGTGTTAAGAAAAAGATCAATTACTACCTTGCTTCCCCACATTGCTTCCCATGATATTTCTAATCGTAGGGAGAGGGATTGTAAGGCTTTAGCGAATTAAAAAAAGGCTCAAAAGGCTGCCAAAATTCACTCTACTCATTTTACGCTGTCTTTTATCTCTCTATATAGGTAAAACAGCGCCATTACAGATTGAGCGCAACAAAGCGTGAGTGGGTCGTGCAGTGCATGCATTAATTGCGTTAAATATTTTAACGTGATATATTTTTTTTAAAAATTAATTACTGCCGATTTCGGGATAAATTTGATAACCCTACCTTAAGCCTAAACTAAAGACTCTGGATGAGTGTAACATATTATGTCTGTAACGTTAAATACAATTAGAAAACGATTTAATTAAAAAATATATATATATTAAAAAAAGGCATGGTCGATATTTTTTTTGCCGATTCCGATACTGTGAAAATGACTTGATCGGACCCGATCATGTGTTCTTTCTAGGGCTGTCAAATTTATTGCGTTAACGGGCGGTAATTTTTTTTTTTAAATAATCACGGTAAATATTTGACGGAATTAACTAGGGTTGTTCCGATCATGTTTTTTGCTCCCGTTCCGATTCCGATCGTTTTAGTTTGAGTACCTGCCGATTCCGATATTTCCCGATCCGATTGCTTTTTTTTTTTTTGTTGCTCCTGATTCAATTCCAATCATTCCCGATAATTTTTCCCGATCATATACATTTTGGCAATGCATTAAGAAAAAAATGAATAAAACTCGGACGAATATAACAACATAATACAGTACATAAGTACTGTATTTGTTTATTATGACAATAAATCCTCAAGATGGCATTTACATTATTAACATTCTTCCTGTGAGAGGGATCCACAGATAGAAAGACTTGTAATTCTTAAAGGATAAATGTGACTTTGTATATTGTGACTAAATATTGCCATCTAGTGTATTTGTTGAGCTTTCAGTAAATGATACTGTAGCCATGCTCAAATGCATGATGGGAAGTGGAACCATGACTGTGCGTAGTGCTACCAATTGATATATCTTCTCTGCGTTGGGAAATGACATATGGTGTTAAGAAAAAGATCAATTACTACCTTGCTTCCCCACATTGCTTCCCATGATATTTCTAATCGTAGGGAGAGGGATTGTAAGGCTTTAGCGAATTAAAAAAAGGCTCAAAAGGCTGCCAAAATTCACTCTACTCATTTTACGCTGTCTTTTATCTCTCTATATAGGTAAAACAGCGCCATTACAGATTGAGCGCAACAAAGCGTGAGTGGGTCGTGCAGTGCATGCATTAATTGCGTTAAATATTTTAACGTGATATATTTTTTTAAAAAATTAATTACTGCCGATTTCGGGATAAATTTGATAACCCTACCTTAAGCCTAAACTAAAGACTCTGGATGAGTGTAACATATTATGTCTGTAACGTTAAATACAATTAGAAAACGATTTAATTAAAAAATATATATATATTAAAAAAAGGCATGGTCGATATTTTTTTTGCCGATTCCGATACTGTGAAAATGACTTGATCGGACCCGATCATGTGTTCTTTCTAGGGCTGTCAAATTTATTGCGTTAACGGGCGGTAATTATTTTTTTTAAATAATCACGGTAAATATTTGACGGAATTAACTAGGGTTGTTCCGATCATGTTTTTTGCTCCCGTTCCGATTCCGATCGTTTTAGTTTGAGTACCTGCCGATCCCGATATTTCCCGATCCGATTGCTTTTTTTTTGCTCCCGATTCAATTCCAATCATTCCCTATAATTTTTCCCGATCATATACATTTTGGCAATGCATTAAGAAAAAAATGAATAAAACTCGGATGAATATATACATTCAACATACAGTACATAAGTACTGTATTTGTTTATTATGACAATAAATCCTCAAGATGGCATTTACATTATTAACATTCTTTCTGTGAGAGGGATCCACGGATAGAAAGACTTGTGACTTTGTATATTGTACTAAATATTGCAATCTAGTGTATTTGTTGAGCTTTCAGTAAATGATACTGAAGGCCATGGCCAAATGCATGATGGGAAGTGGAACCATGACAAGTGGAACCATGACTGTGCGTCGTGCTACCAATTCATATATCTTTTCTGCGATGGGATATAATATAAGGTGTTGAGAAAAAGATCATTTGCTACCTTGCTTCCCCACATTACTTCCCATGATATTTCTAATCGTAAGGAGAGGGATTGTAAGGCTTTAGCCAATTAAAATAAGGCTCCAAAGGCTGCCAAAATTCACTGTACTCATTTTACGCAGCCTTTTAGCTCTCTATATAGGCAAAACGGCGCCATTACAGATTGAGTGCGACAATGCGTGAGTGGGATAAATATTTTAATGTGATACGTTTTTTTAAAAAATTAATTACCGCCGTTATTGGGATAAATTTGATAACTCTATCTTAAGCCTAAACTAAAGACTCTGGATAAGTGTAACATATTATGTCTGTAACGTTAAATACAATTAGAAAACTATTTAATTAAAAAATATATATATTAAAAAAAGGCATGGTCGATATGTTTTTTGCCGATTCCGATACTGTGAAAATGACGTGATCGGACCCGATCTTTTTTACGTAATCCGTGACAACACTGATTGTCACTCCCCTAGTGCAAACCGGCAAACAGTCGTTGTAACGCAGATCAATGACTCGGATTATGTTTTGTCAATTGACAACAATCACATTCATCACATCTTTGCATAAGTACACTTCATTGTTTTGGCAAGCAGGACGAAATCATTAAAGTTGCCACAAAATCGTTTTGCTGGACATGCTGAATGCTCCGATTTGGTCCCCTCAGTCACCACATGCATAATAGATTACTGGAAAGCAATCAAATACAGTACACGGACCGCATGTTTGCATTTAAAACTATATGCAAATATGACTATCAACTGTAGAAGTGTATGTTACTTAAAAACATTGATTAGCCATTAAAACAATCCAAGCACCGACATCCCCAAGGTTCTTTCGGTGAGAGAGCGATGCATTCATGCAGATCAAGTACATTGGGAATACGCTGTTAATTCCTCTGTGATTGACAGGACTTTTCATAGCTTGGGGGGAGTGCACTCTAAAGGAAACTCAATAACCAAAACAAACAGCATTATTGCTGCTCTCAGTCATTTCTTTTGGCGAAACTTAAGAGAAGGAAGGCTACGTAGGGAGGAAGTAAGTGAGTAAAGAACGGTGTGGAGAGTCTGGCACCAGGAGGAGAGTGGATGTTGCACCCCAGATGCCACGGCTCCGAGCTCAGATCTGGCGTGTGACTCATGCGAGCTCACTGTGACCAGATGGTTTCCGCAGCGCAAGCGTTATGTTGAAGTAGAAACACACATACTCAAATACACACGAGGCGAAAAGCAAACGAGATGGCTGATTAGATTCGGACGCCACTTGGCAGCAGAAAGGAGAAAAACTATCATGGCAGCCATGACGGAGTTGATACCGAAGCTCAAATTCAACCATCTTCATGTTTACAACGCTTCTTTTGTCATCGTATTCCAGTCAGAAAATGCTACTGATTTAAATGATTTATTCCAATTTTGCTAACAGCGCTTCTGTGGCAATGTTGAGGAGGTGTGATCTCGCGCCAAGCAGCTTCACACTTGTCTTTTTGATATGCGCATACTTTAAACAGTCATTTTCTAATATTTTTAACTGTTTCATGCATAAGACAGAAATAAATGCTAGAAGTGTCCTATCTGCATAGCTGTTTGCAATCATGTTTGCAGGTGAAGTCATTCTGCAATAGGGGTGAGAACCACTGGGTATCTCACGATCAGTGTTGTTTTCATCAACGACGACTATAACGAAAATATTTCGTCGACGAACAATTTTTTTCATGATGATGACGAGACGATAACGAGCTAAAAACTTTTATTCAGACACTAAAACATAACGACACAAATGCCAGTTTTCGTCTGACAAGATGAGAACGAGACGAAAACGCGCCATAGTTTTGTCACGTGTTCACAATGGGTGTCAGGTTGTGTCACTCATATGACGTGCTGCCCCCCCCCCCATTTTGAGATACATATGCTAAGATTAGTCTTCTTTCCATGGCAAGAAGAGAGAATATGCAGTTTTGCTTTAGCCTTTAAAGGTCTGTGCTAAGTGATAATCACACACTGGATGTAACTCGTAGCATTAGCATAGCATTCACATTCGCGTTAGCATCAGCTATTGCTAACGGCGAGCGTCCTCTTAAACTCTCTGTGCTGAGTGATCATCACACACAAAATGTAACTCGTAGCGCTAGCATAGCCTTCACGTTCACGTTAGCATCAGGCTATTGCTAATGGCGAGCATCCTTTTAAACTCTCGACAACTTTTTTTACATACAATTCGTGGCGTCCCGGTGGGTATAATTAATATTTTTTCATTTTTCAGACGAAAACATTTTTATTAAACGTCGACTAAAACTAGACAAAATTAGACTTGATGAACGAAATATGACTAATTCTAGTAAGTATTGCTCAGTGTTGGGGCCGCCGTTATAAATAACGCTGTTACATAACGGCGTTATTTTTTCAGTAACGGGGTAATCTAACTAATTATTTTTTCCGCCGTTACAACGCCGTTACCGTTACTGACGGTCAAAAGCAGTGCGTTACTTACTTTGAATAAATTGAAGAAACTACCAGCCGTAGCGAGTCTACTCTGCTCTGTTTATTTGTCATCCAAGACTTGGGGTGCGTTCAGGTTCATGGTAATGAAAATAGTAATCACACATAGCCTACCTTTGCAAGAACGATGGAGTTGCCGTTTGATACGGTCATAATGTGCAGGTCCTGCACCCATCCACAGCAAAACTGTTCGTAGCTTTGTAGCGATTTGTAATTTCGGAATCGATGATGAGTTTAGTAACGTACTCCAAACAATAAAACAGCAGAATGTCCATTTCGTGAAATGGAAGCCCGTCGACATCTTTACTCCATTTGTCTTTGGTGATCGTAAGAGTCAACATTGTTCACATCCTTAAGTTTGATCAGATATCTGTTCTTCGCCTCAGTAACGAGTTTGCCTCTTTATCGAACTGGCAAGTTAAAGTTTAATGTCCCGCAAGCCAGACCTGCTTCCAATATGGCTGCGTTGTTGTCAAATCTCACGTGATCCCCCATTCTGTGACGAAAACGCTCGAGCCTAATAGCGCACTTACTTCAGAGTCGGTGTTTTCACACACAAACCGGAACAGCGCGTGCGGCAAACACACACACGCAAAACAGATGCAGAGGGATATGATGGCAGAGCATTCAGAGGAAAATTTGTCCTTTAGGAGGTGGAGAAATAAACACTATTTCAAGTTGGTCGAAATTAAAGGAAAGAACGTGCATGTAAAGTGTAATTTATGTCCAGGGGCAAAGCTTTTGTCGACATCTGTGGTAAGCAAATCAAATCTGTTTATTTTTGTTGCACTTCAACTGTAGGATAAATCTCTTGTTAGTGAGGTGCAATAAATATTACAAGGTTCTATAACACAACTACCTGTCTGTTCTTCTCTATTCAACTGACTCGAATACAGCTCAGAAAATTTCAAATTCTTTGACATACAACAACTTCTTTTTAAAATAGCGGAAATAATTACGTTCCCTGGTAACTAATTACTTTTACTATAGAGTAATTCAGTTACTAACTCAGTTACGATTTGGAAGAAGTAGTGAGTAACGATAACTAATTACTTTTTTAAAGTAATGTGCCCAACACTGTTTAGGGCTGCATACGGCGCAAGCCCGCAAACAGTTTGCTGAAGACATGTCAACAAAGCACATGGATTACTGGAACCATGTCCTATGGTCTGATGAAACGGGCCGGCTTTCTTGTGTATCGTCTACAGAAGAGGCTTCCTCCTGGGGTGACAGCCATGCACACCAATTTGATGTAGAGTGTGGTGTATGGTCTGAGCGCTACCAGGCTGACCCTTCCCCACCTCTTCAATCTCTGCAGCAATGCTGACAGCACTCCTGTAGCATTACTCAATTTGGACAGAGGTTTAGATATTAATGGCTATATTTTGAGTTATTTTGAGGGGAAAATAAATTAACCCTATTATATAAGCTGCACACAGACTACTTTTCATTGTGTCAAAGTGCCATTTTGTCAGTGTTGTCCCATGAAAAGATATACTTAAATATCTGCAGAAATGCGAGGGGTGTACTCACTTTTGTGATACACTGTATACTTGGGTGCAACTTAGGCTACGTTCATACTACAGGTCTTAATGCACGAATCCGATTTTTTCTTGTTTTTCCGACTCGAGTGAGGCATTAACTTGACGGTCTGAACGTGACAAGTCGTATAGAACTGGACCATTTCAAATCCGATCTGGGTCACTTTCGTATGTGGTTCAAATCCGATCTGGGCCACATTTTTCCAGAGTGTCGCAGCGGTCTGTACTGTCCAGTCTCCGGAATCGGAATTCATGCACGTCAGCAAACAGCAAGAGGCACGAAGGACGGCAGCGATGCAGGCATTAGCGCCTAGCTTGAACTCTGCTTTTAAGCACGAAGCGGGATTGACCACAGTCATAAAAAAATAAAATGAAGAAAAGGATAACCCTGTCAATTTTCGATTTTAATTCTGTGCGCCGAATGAGCAATATTTCATTATTGCACACATGGCCGAGTCGGGCCAAACTGACGCACCCACGTCATTTCACGCACACGCGTCAAGTCTTATGCGTGTGCGTGTATGCGTTCTATCAGTCCATATAAACTTTGAAAATAAAACTAAACGTGGATTATTAATGTCTGTTATTTGTGTCCTCTTTTTAACGAGCTAAATATGATAATCCCTGGAATGACGGATGACAGCCAACATGCGTGGTAATTTGTTTTGATGCTTCTGCGCATGCGGGTCGTCTTGCTCAGCGCGTGTCGGACTGCGAATTAGTGCGCATGCGTAATACTTGAATGGTCTCAATGGACAAAGGCAGTCTGAACGGGCATGCCAAAAAAACAGATATGACAAAAAATCGGATTTGTGCATTAAGACCTGTAGTATGAACGTAGCCTAATAGTCCGAAAAAATACGATATTTTCGTCTCAAAATGAACGTTACTCTCCTGAAATCATGCCGCTAATCTTTTCCTGTGACTTCAACTCAGGTCCATCTCTGCTAGGCCATTACTTTTTGCTTTATGTATGCAGCTTTAACCTTGGCCTCTCCCCCAACGCATATACACACACTGCTGATGACATGCAGTACTTTGCGTTCATAAGCATTTCTCTAGATATGTGGTGCAGATATGCCACCTAGTTATTAAGTGTTCAGAACTGTAAAATTGCCTCTTTGCTACATTAACTGCTACTACAGTAGCATTTTAAATCTGCTCAGCACTGATCGCATTCTAGTTTTAATAGCAAGCCGACAGTATTTGGTAAATACAAGAAAGGTTATTTAGGAGGATTATCTCATTAAGACTGATGGCCATTTGAGGAACTCAAAACTTATGACAGGAAGCAGCGAGTAATAGGTGGAACGAATTACAGGCTCTGATGAATTCTATTTCGCGCTTTAATTACACAAAGTGTCACGTGTGAAGCGCAGCTCGCAATGGAGCTGACATCTGTCTGATATATCCCACTGTGTTTCACAGACATCGGTGAAGTTAAGCCACAAATTAAGATGGATGGAGGAATTACTCGCTTTAAACTTGCAGTTATATTCCGGATCAAGCGAATGCAGACGCCTCAGTATGATCCGCTTTTTCCCAGACTCACAACCGCAAGGACTCGGGATAATGCGGCAGACCTTGCCAATAAATCCGGCTCCGCCTGAGCTTTACTTTTTAATATCTTTGGAGTTTTTCATTTCGGTCATAATACCAGAAGCATGCCATCGGCTGAATCCAAACGGCATCAGCTCATCAGTCTTCATATATCTTTTTACATCATTTTGTTTTTTCCCTCCAGAGCCCAGCTGCTCTGTTCCTTCCAACTTAATATCTTCCTTGTTTGCTCGAATCCATCATCGGCTGCCATTTTGCTAAGCATCCGTGTTCTCGATCAACTTGTCTTTACTGTTCACAAAACCGAATGCCTCGGATTGAAGGAATATATTCTCATCCAATCCATTCATTGCTGTTCTGTTACTGTTTTCAGGTTTTTCCATGCATGTACTCCTTTCTGTGAACATTTGAAAACTACTCGTCTTAAATACGTAAAGGGGGACCTAGGTATTAGTTTACACTCTTTACTAGTAGTGTAACGGTACACACAAGTCACAGTTCGGTACGTACCTCAGTACGGGGGTCGCAGTTTGGTACAACACGTAAAACAAAAAGGCTTTTTTATCACAGAATCTAAATTCAAGGTTAATGTGCAAAAATAGACAACACACCCATTTTGTAGGGATCGACTGAGGTAACCGTTGAAGTCAGGTAGCACTTGCCAGCTTAGTAACGTTTTTATACAAAAAAAAAAAAAAAAAGATACCACCATTTTCAATGTTGGATTACACACAGTTAACTGTAAACCATTGCTAGTGAACATATACTCACACATAAGATACATTTCTATGCTGGCTAAAGATATAATATAAGATATAAATAGATATGGTGGAAAACACTGAGGTGACTGGAAGTTCCTCTCTGAGACCCCCATTTGGCCAACTTTCAAAATTGTCCGATATATGTCTGTGATACATTATTGGAAAGCTTAAAATCTCAATTTTCTGGGGGAAGAAAAATTTTGAACAGGAGGGCATTTCTAAAAAAAAAAAAAAAAAAATTTAAACAGCAAAACCCTATTAGGAGATGAGGGCACGCGAGAACAGAATTAAAGACGCCATGACTTTAACGAGATATTATCGCGTACTTACCTTGTTTCTATCAAAAAATTACATGTCGCATGTATCACTGAGTGTCAAGACACAGCTGTGAATGGCCACAGCTGGATTTTTGGGGGGATTTTATGGGTGAAACATGGTCACATAACAAGGGTCGCGATGCAGAAATCGCAGACATCAAGGAGTGGTCGAGATGTTCTTTTTCATGTATTTACCATGTATTTATGTTGTTTTTCAATTTTTCTTTGTTCGGATCGATTATTTATCATCTAACATACCGGAGAAAATGCGATTATAACAAAAAAAATACAATTAAGCGATAGTGATGAGGTAGATATCCGTGACTTTTTTACAGACACCATTTTTTTCATTGTGACGTCATTTGTTTAAAAGTTTAAAATATGCGAGCGAATCATTTTTTTAAGTCTTTTTTTTTTTTTAACAAAACATTAGACATTAATTAATGATTCTAAGCTAAAAATGACATTTTGAATAAAAATATAATTAACTAGAAACTGCAATTTCGGGAGAAATTACACCTTGGTCTTTCCTCTGTGGAGATACAAATCTTAGCCCCACTCAGGTCTATCAATAGAATGGACCATAATGCCAGTCAATGGCACTAAACAAAGTAAAAGCCATTAGAAAAGATTGGGAGAATTGGACGTCCATGTCCGTTAATGGCAGCACCCTCCATAAGCGTCAATGTAATTGGGGAAGTTTGGGGGACACGTCCTATTGATATGTAGTCATTTTCTTTTGATTTTGGGAAAAAAAAAAAAATCCCATTGAAAATGAATGGGAAAAAATTTGGACGTCCATAGACGTCAATGGCAGCACCCCCCATAAGCGTCAATGGAAGCAGGGAAGTTTGGGGGACATGTCCTATTGATATCTGGTCATTTTCTGTTGATTTGGTGAAATTTTGTTTTTTCCCCATTGAAAATGAATGGGAAAATTTTTGGACGTCCATGGCCGTCAATGGCATCGACATCCATATAGTCAATAGGATCCAAGTACATTGGCATCAGTAGATTCGACATGCATGGCCGTCAATGGCATCAATGCAATGTAAATTCCATTGAAAGTGAATGGGAACTTTTCCCATTAGAAATGAATGGGAGAGTTTTTGGCAAATTTCTGGGGAACCGTAAGTTTTTTCCAAATTCTGTATACAACTTTTATGCCCCTCACCGTCCCGGAATTTTTGATACCCAAATTATGTGATTTGGTCAAAAATTGTAGGACTAGATACATTTTTAAACTTTTTTTTTTTTTCGGAAAATTGCCGTTTACGGGCGAACGGAAAATTTTTCGTGGCGTTTTGAAAAATTCCCATCGTCACGCGAAAATTCCGGTCATGCCGATACTTGAACGGTGCCGATCGGGGCTACGGTTTAGGCTGTGCGTTGGCTCAAAAAAACGCGGAGAATAAGATGAATAAATAATAATAATAATAATAACTAGAAACTGCAATTTCGGGAGAAATTACACACCTTGGTCTTTCCTCTGTGGAGATACAGATCTTAGCCCCACTCAGGTCTATCAATAGAATGGATCATAATGCCAGTCATTGGCAAAAAACAAAGTAAAAGCCGTTAGAAATGAATGGGAGAATTGGACGTCCATGGACGTCAATGGCGGCACCTTTCATAATTGTTAATGGAATCGGGGAAGTTTGGGGGACACGTCCTAATGATATCTAGTCATTTTCTGTTGATTTGGGAAAAAAAAAAAAAATTCCCATTGAAAATGAATGGGAAAAATTTTGGACGTCCATGGACGTCAATGGTATCAACTTACATAAGCGTCAATGGAATCCAAGTACTTTGGCATCAATAGAATGAAAAAACATGAAGAAATGCCATTGGAAATTAATGGGAAGTTTGGACGTCCGTGGACGTCAATGGCATCACCCTCCATAAGCAGCAATGCAATCGGGGACATTTGGGGGACACGTCCTAATGATATCTAGTCATTTTCTGTTGATTTGGGGAAAAAAAAAAAATCCCATTGAAAATGAATGGGAAAAATTTTGGACGTCCATGGACGTCAATGGTATCAACTTACATAAGCGTCAATGGAATCCAAGTACATTGGCATCAATAGAATGAACAAACATGAAGAAATGCCTTTGGAAATGAATGGGAAGTTTGGACGTCCATGGACGTCTATGGCATCACCCCCCATAAGCGGCAATGCAATCGGGGACATTTGGGGGACACGTCCTAATGATATCTAGTCATTTTCTGTTGATTTGAGGAAAAAAAAAAATTTCCCATTGAAAATGAATGGGAAAAATTTTGGACGTCCATGGACGTCAATGGTATCAACTTACATAAGCGTCAATGGAATCCAAGTACATTGGCATCAATAGAATGAACAAACATGAAGAAATGCCATTGGAAATTAATGGGAAGTTTGGACGTCCGTGGACGTCAATGGCATCACCCTCCATAAGCTGCAATGCAATCGGGCACATTTGGGGGAAACGTCCTATTGATATCTAGTCATTTTCTGTTGATTTGGGGGAGAAAAAAAAAATTCCCATTGAAAATGAATGGGAAAAATTTTGGACGTCCATGGACGTCAATGGTATCAACTTACATAAGCGTCAATGGAATCCAAGTACATTGGCATCAATAGAATGAACAAACATGAAGAAATGCCTTTGGAAATGAATGGGAAGTTTGGACGTCCATGGACGTCTATGGCATCACCCCCCATAAGCGGCAATGCAATCGGGGACATTTGGGGGACACGTCCTAATGATATCTAGTCATTTTCTGTTGATTTGAGGAAAAAAAAAAATTTCCCATTGAAAATGAATGGGAAAAATTTTGGACGTCCATGGACGTCAATGGTATCAACTTACATAAGCGTCAATGGAATCCAAGTACATTGGCATCAATAGAATGAACAAACATGAAGAAATGCCATTGGAAATTAATGGGAAGTTTGGACGTCCGTGGACGTCAATGGCATCACCCTCCATAAGCTGCAATGCAATCGGGCACATTTGGGGGAAACGTCCTATTGATATCTAGTCATTTTCTGTTGATTTGGGGAAAAAAAAAAAAATTCCCATTGAAAATGAATGGGAAAAATTTTGGACGTCCATGGACGTCAATGGTATCAACTTACATAAGCGTCAATGGAATCCAAGTACATTGGCATCAATAGAATGAACAAACATGAAGAAATGCCATTGGAAATTAATGGGAAGTTTGGACGTCCATGAACGTCAATGGCATCACCCTCCGTAAGCGGCAATGCAATCGGGGACATTTGGGGGACACGTCCTAATGATATCCAGTCATTTTCTGTTGATTTGGGGAAAAAAAAAAAAATTCCCATTGAAAATGAATGGGAAAAATTTTGGACGTCCATGGACGTCAATGGTATCAACTTACATAAGCGTCAATGGAATCCAAGTACTTTGGCATCAATAGAATGAACAAACATGAAGAAATGCCATTGGAAATGAATGGAAATTTTGGACGTCCATGGACGTCAATGGCATCACCCTCCATAAGCGGCAATGCAATCGGGGACATTTGGGGGACACGTCCTAATGATATCTAGTCATTTTTTGTTGATTTTGGGGGAAAAAAAAAAATTCCCATTGAAAATGAATGGGTAAAATTTTGGACGTCCATGGACGTCAATGGCAGCACCCCCCATAAGCGTCAATGGAGTTGGGGACGTTTGGGGTATACGTCCTATTGATATCTGGTCATTTTCTGTTGATTTGGAGAAATGTAGTTTTTTCCCCATTGAAAATGAATGGGAAAAATTTTGGACGTCCATGTAAGTCAATGGCGGCACCCTTCATAAGCGTCAATGGAATTGGGGAAGTTTGGGGGACACGTCCTATTGATATCTGGTCATTTTCTGTTGATTTGGGGTAATTTTGTTTTTTCCCCATTGAAAATGAATTGGAAAAATTTTGGACGTCCATGGCAGTCAATGGCATCGACATCCATATAATCAATTGAATCCAAGTACATTGGCATCAGTAGATTCGACATGCATGGCCGTCAATGGCATCAATGCAATGTAAATTCCATTGGAAATCCCATTGGAAGTGAATGGGACTTTTCCCATTCGAAATGAATGGGATAGTTTTTGGCAAATTTCCGAGGAAGCGTAATTTTTTTCCAAATTCTGTATACAACTTTTATGCCCCTCACCGTCCCGGAATTTTTGATGCCCAAATTATGTGATTTGGTCAAAAATTGTAGGACTAGATACATTTTGAAACTTTTTTTTTTTTCACGGAAAATTGCAGTTTACGGACGAACGGAAAAATTTTCGGGGCCATTTGTAAAGTTTCCTGTGTCACGCGAAAATTCCGGTCGTGCCGATACTTGAACGGTGCCGATCGGTCTAACGGTTCGGGCTGTGAAGCGCGCGTTTTTTTTCCATTCAAAATGAATAGGAAAGTTTTTGGCAAATTTCCGGGGAACCGTAAATTTTTGCCAAATTCTGTATACAACTTTTATGCCCCTCACCGTCCCGGAATTTTTGATGCCCAAATTATGTGATTTGGTCAAAAATTGTAGGACTAGATACATTTTGAAACTTTTTTTATTTTTCGGAAAATTGCCGTTTACGGGCGAACGGAAAATTTTTCGTGGCGGTTTGAAAAATTCCCATCGTCACGCGAAAATTCCGGTCGTGCCGATACTTGAACTGTGCCGATCGGTGCTACGGTTTGGGCTGTGCGTTGGCTCAAAAAAACGCGGAGAATAAGATGAATAAATAATAAGTACAACTAGAAACTGCAATTTCGGGAGAAATTACACACCTTGGTCTTTCCTCTGTGGAGATACAGATCTTAGCCCCACTCAGGTGTATCAATAGAATGGATGATAATGCCAGTCATTGGCAAAAAACAAAGTAAAAGCCGTTAGAAATGAATGGGAGAATTGGACGTCCATGGACGTCAATGGCGGCACCTTTCATAATTGTTAATGGAATCGGGGAAGTTTGGGGGACACGTCCTAATGATATCTAGTCATTTTCTGTTGATTTGGGGAAAAAAAAAAAAATTCCCATAGAAAATGAATGGGAAAATTTTTGGACGTCCATGGACGTCAATGGTATCAACTTACATAAGCGTCAATGGAATCCAAGTACATTGGCATCAATAAAATGAAAAAACATGAAGAAATGCCATTGGAAATGAATGGGAAGTTTGGACGTCCATGAACGTCAATGGCATCACCCTCCATAAGCGGCAATGCAATCGGGGACATTTGGGGGACACGTCCTAATGATATCTAGTCATTTTCTGTTGATTTGGGGAAAAAAAAAAAAATTCCCATAGAAAATGAATGGGAAAAATTTTGGACGTCCATGGACGTCAATGGTATCAACTTACATAAGCGTCAATGGAATCCAAGTACATTGGCATCAATAGAATGAACAAATATGAAGAAATGCCTTTGGAAATGATTGGGAAGTTTGGACGTCCATGGACGTCAATGGCATCACCCCCCATAAGCGGCAATGCAATCGGGGACATTTGGGGGACACGTCCTAATGATATCTAGTCATTTTCTGTTGATTTGGGGAAAAAAAAAAATTTCCCATTAAAAATGAATGGGTAAAATTTTGGACGTCCATGGACGTCAATGGCAGCACCCCCCATAAGCGTCAATGGAGTTGGGGACGTTTGGGGTATACGTCCTATTGATATCTGGTCATTTTCTGTTGATTTGGAGAAATGTAGTTTTTTCCCCATTGAAAATGAATGGGAAAAATTTTGGACGTCCATGGACGTCAATGGTATCAACTTACATAAGCGTCAATGGAATCCAAGTACATTGGCATCAATAGAATGAACAAACATGAAGAAATGCCATTGGAAATGAATGGGAAGTTTGGACGTCCATGAACGTCAATGGCATCACCCTCCATTAGCGGCAATCCAAGTACATTGGCATCAATAGAATGAACAAACATGAAGAAATGCCATTGGAAATGAATGGGAAGTTTGGACGTCCATGAACGTCAATGGCATCACCCTCCATTAGCGGCAATGCAATTGGGGACATTTGGGGGACATGTCCTATTGACATCTGGTCATTTTGTTTTGATTTTGGGAAAAAAAAAAAAAATCCTATTGAAAATGAATGGGAAAAATTTTGGACGTCCATGGACGTCAATGGCAGCAACCCACATAAGCGTCAATGGAGTTGGGGACGTTTGGGGTTTACGTCCTATTAATATCTGGTCATTTTCTGTTGATTTGGGGAAATTTAGTTTTTTCCCCATTGAAAATGAATGGGAAAATTTTTGGACGTTCATCGAAGTCAATGGCGGCACCCTTCATAAGCGTCAATGGAGTTGGGGACGTTTGGGGTTTACGTCCTATTGATATCTGGTCATTTTCTGTTGATTAGGGGAAATTGTATTTTGTCCCCATTGAAAATGAATGGGAAAAATTTTGGACGTCCATGGCCGTCAATGGCATCGACATCCATATAGTCAATAGAATCCAAGTACATTGGCATCAATAGATTTGACATGCATGGCCGTCAATGGCATCAATGCAATGTAAATTCCATTGAAATCCCATTGTAAGTGAATGGGAACTTTTCCCATTAGAAATGAATGGGAGAGTTTTTGGCAAATTTCCGGGGAACCGTAAAGTTTTGCCAAATTCTGTATACAACTTTTATGCCCCTCACCGTCCCGGAATTTTTGATACCCAAATTATGTGATTTGGTCAAAAATTGTAGGACTAGATACATTTTTAAACTTTTTTTTTTTTCCGGAAAATTGCCGTTTACGGGCGAACGGAAAATTTTTCGGGGGATTTTGAAAAAGTCCCCGCGTCGCGCGAAAAATCCGGTCGTGTCAATACTTGAATGGTGCCGATCGGTGGTACGGTTCGGGCTGCGCGGCGCGCCGAAAAAACGCGGAGAATAAGATGATGATATAATAAATAATAATAATAACTAGAAACTGCAATTTCGGGAGAAACTAGAAACTGCAATTTCGGGAGAAATTACACACCTTGGTCTTTCCTCTGTGGAGACACAGATCTTAGCCCCACTCAGGTCTATCAATAGAATGGATCATAATGCCAGTCATTGGCAAAAAACAAAGTAAAAGCCGTTAGAAATGAATGGGAGAATTGAACGTCCATGGACGTCAATGGCGGCACCTTTCATAATTGTTAATGGAATCGGGGAAGTTTGGGGGACACGTCCTAATGATATCTAGTCATTTTCTGTTGATTTGGGGGAAAAAAAAAAATTCCCATTGAAAATGAATGGGAAAAATTTTGGACGTCCATGGAAGTCAATGGTATCAACTTACATAAGCGTCAATGGAATCCAAGTACATTGGCATCAATAAAATGAACAAACATGAAGAAATGCCATTGGAAATGAATGGGAAGTTTAGACGTCCATGAACGTCAATGGCATCACCCTCCATAAGCGGCAATGCAATCGGGGACATTTGGGGGAAACGTCCTAATGATATCTAGTCATTTTCTGTTGATTTGGGAAAAAAAAAAAAAAATCCCATTGAAAATGAATGGGAATAATTTTGGACGTCCATGGACGTCAATGGTATCAACTTACATAAGCGTCAATGGAATCCAAGTACATTGGCATCAATAAAATGAACAAACATGAAGAAATGGCTTTGGAAATGATTGGGAAGTTTGGACGTCCATGGACGTCAATGGCATCACCCCCCATAAGCGGTAATGCAATCGGGGACATTTGGGGGACACGTCCTAATGATATCTAGTCATTTTCTGTTGATTTGGGAAAAAAAAAAAAAAATCCCATTGAAAATGAATGGGAAAAATTTTGGACGTCCATGGACGTCAATGGTATCAACTTACATAAGCGTCAATGGAATCCAAGTACATTGGCATCAATAAAATGAACAAACATGAAGAAATGGCTTTGGAAATGATTGGGAAGTTTGGACGTCCATGGACGTCAATGGCATCACCCCCCATAAGCGGTAATGCAATCGGGGACATTTGGGGGACACGTCCTAATGATATCTAGTCATTTTCTGTTGATTTGGGGAAAAAAAAAAAATTCCCATTGAAAATGAATGGGAAAAATTTTGGACGTCCATGGACGTCAATGGTATCAACTTACATAACCGTCAATGGAATCCAAGTACATTGGCATCAAAAGAATGAACAAACATGAAGAAATGCCATTGGAAATGAATGGGAAGTTTGGACGTCCCTGGACGTCAATGGCATCACCCTCCATAAGTAGCAATGCAATCGGGGACATTTGGGGGACAGGTCCTATTGATATCTAGTCATTTTCTGTTGATTTGGGGAAAAAAAAAAATTTCCCATTGAAAATGAATGGGAAAAATTTTGGACGTCCATGGACGTCAATGGTATCAACTTACATAAGCGTCAATGGAATCCAAGTACATTGGCATCAATAAAATGAACAAACATGAAGAAATGCCATTGGAAATGAATGGGAAGTTTAGACGTCCATGAACGTCAATGGCATCACCCTCCATAAGCGGCAATGCAATCGGGGACATTTGGGGGAAACGTCCTAATGATATCTAGTCATTTTCTGTTGATTTGGGAAAAAAAAAAAAAAAATCCCATTGAAAATGAATGGGAAAAATTTTGGACGTCCATGGACGTCAATGGTATCAACTTACATAAGCGTCAATGGAATCCAAGTACATTGGCATCAATAAAATGTACAAACATGAAGAAATGGCTTTGGAAATGATTGGGAAGTTTGGACGTCCATGGACGTCAATGGCATCACCCCCCATAAGCGGTAATGCAATCGGGGACATTTGGGGGACACGTCCTAATGATATCTAGTCATTTTCTGTTGATTTGGGGAAAAAAAAAAAATTCCCATTGAAAATGAATGGGAAAAATTTTGGACGTCCATGGACGTCAATGGTATCAACTTACATAACCGTCAATGGAATCCAAGTACATTGGCATCAAAAGAATGAACAAACATGAAGAAATGCCATTGGAAATGAATGGGAAGTTTGGACGTCCCTGGACGTCAATTGCATCACCCTCCATAAGTAGCAATGCAATCGGGGACATTTGGGGGACAGGTCCTATTGATATCTAGTCATTTTCTGTTGATTTGGGGAAAAAAAAAAATTTCCCATTGAAAATGAATGGGAAAAATTTTGGACGTCCATGGACGTCAATGGTATCAACTTACATAAGCGTCAATGGAATCCAAGTACATTGGCATCAATAAAATGAACAAACATGAAGAAATGCCATTGGAAATGAATGGGAAGTTTAGACGTCCATGAACGTCAATGGCATCACCCTCCATAAGCGGCAATGCAATCGGGGACATTTGGGGGAAACGTCCTAATGATATCTAGTCATTTTCTGTTGATTTGGGAAAAAAAAAAAAAAATCCCATTGAAAATGAATGGGAAAAATTTTGGACGTCCATGGACGTCAATGGTATCAACTTACATAAGCGTCAATGGAATCCAAGTACATTGGCATCAATAAAATGAACAAACATGAAGAAATGGCTTTGGAAATGATTGGGAAGTTTGGACGTCCATGGACGTCAATGGCATCACCCCCCATAAGCGGTAATGCAATCGGGGACATTTGGGGGACACGTCCTAATGATATCTAGTCATTTTCTGTTGATTTGGGGAAAAAAAAAAAATTCCCATTGAAAATGAATGGGAAAAATTTTGGACGTCCATGGACGTCAATGGTATCAACTTACATAACCGTCAATGGAATCCAAGTACATTGGCATCAAAAGAATGAACAAACATGAAGAAATGCCATTGGAAATGAATGGGAAGTTTGGACGTCCCTGGACGTCAATGGCATCACCCTCCATAAGTAGCAATGCAATCGGGGACATTTGGGGGACAGGTCCTATTGATATCTAGTCATTTTCTGTTGATTTGGGGAAAAAAAAAAATTTCCCATTGAAAATGAATGGGTAAAATTTTGGACGTCCATGGACGTCAATGGCAGCACCCCCCATAAGCGTCAATGGAATTGGGGACGTTTGGGATATACGTCCTATTGATATCTGGTCATTTTCTGTTGATTTGGAGAAATTTAGTTTTTTCCCCATTGAAAATGAATGGGAAAAATTTTGGACGTCCATGTAAGTCAATGGCGGCACCCTTCATAAGCGTCAATGGAATTGGGGAAGTTTGGGGGACACGTCCTATTGATATCTGGTCATTTTCTGTTGATTTGGGGTAATTTTGTTTTTTCCCCATTGAAAATGAATGGGAAAAATTTTGGACGTCCATGGCCGTCAATGGCATCGACATCCATATAATCAATTGAATCCAAGTACATTGGCATCAGTAGATTTGACATGCATGGCCGTCAATGGCATCAATGCAATGTAAATTCCATTGGAAATCCCATTGGAAGTGAATGGGACTTTTCCCATTCGAAATGAATGGGATAGTTTTTGGCAAATTTCCGAGGAAGCGTAATTTTTTTCCAAATTCTGTATACAACTTTTATGCCCCTCACCGTCCCGGAATTTTTGATGCCCAAATTATGTGATTTGGTCAAAAATTGTAGGACTAGATACATTTTGAAACTTTTTTTTTTTTCACGGAAAATTGCCGTTTACGGACGAATTGAAAAATTTTCGGGGCCATTTGTAAAGTTTCCTGTGTCACGCAAAAATTCCGGTCGTGCCGATACTTGAACGGTGCCGATCGGTCTAACGGTTCGGGCTGTGAAGCGCGCGTTTTTTTTCCATTCAAAATGAATAGGAAAGTTTTTGGCAAATTTCCGGGGAACCGTAAATTTTTGCCAAATTCTGTATACAACTTTTATGCCCCTCACCGTCCCGGAATTTTTGATGCCCAAATTATGTGATTTGGTCAAAAATTGTAGGACTAGATACATTTTGAAACTTTTTTTATTTTTCGGAAAATTGCCGTTTACGGGCGAACGGAAAATTTTTCGTGGCGGTTTGAAAAATTCCCATCGTCACGCGAAAAATCCGGTCGTGCCGATACTTCAACGGTGCCGATCGGTGCTACGGTTTGGGCTGTGCGTTGGCTCAAAAAAACGCGGAGAATTATTGAATAATAATAATAATAATAATAAAGTTGCACAATAACAATACCTTGTTCTTTCTTTCAGAAAGACCAAGGTAATAAAGTTGCACAATAACAATACCTTGTTCTTTCTTTCAGAAAGACCAAGGTAATAAGTACAATAAAGTTGTAGAATATCATTACCTTGTTCTTTCCTTTGGAAAGACCAAGGTAATTACCTACGTTTTATGGATGGGTTGAAACAAAAACGGTTGCGCGACGTCTGTAAACAGGGGTTTTGAGCGTAAAACAGACAAATTTAAAATAGTTTGGGGGCTTAATGCGCCATGAATCTGCTACGGCTGCATATAGACATATTGTTCTATCAAACACAACAGTTATTCTGGCTTAGAATACAGCAGTTTATTTGAAAGACGGTTGCAAGAGCAGAAAGTGCTTTTTCAGTCTTGTCTGTGTTTTCCGCCATATACCGGTTCTTAAAAAAATATTAGTAATACTGCATTTGATACATTTGCCATAACTTTCGTAGAAGTGATCAACGATAACTTCTTCCACGTGTTTTGGTTTGTCTTTTTCCTGTAATGTTGGTTGTTGGATTATGCTCTACTGCTCCCTGGAGTAAAGGAGGACTAAGTCCAACATGGATATGGCGGAAAACACAGACAAGACTGAAAAAGCAGTTTCTGCTCTTGCACTCCTCTTTAAAAGAAACTGCTGTATTTTAAGCCAAAACAACTGTTGTGTTTGATAAAACAATATGTCTGTATGCTGCCATAGCAGATTCATGGCGCATTAAGCCCCCGAACTATTTTTAATTGTCCGTTTTACCCTGAAAACCCCGTTTACAGACGTCGCGCAACTGCTTTTGTTTCAACCCAGCCATAAAACGAAGGTAATTAATTATAATTATTATTCAAAATGTCTGTCATTTTTAGCTTAGAATCATTAATTGGTATTGTCATATTTCGTTTAAAAAAAAAAAAAAAAAAAACGGCTTTAACTTTTAAACAATGAAAAAAATGGCGTCTGTAAAAAAAGTCACGGATATCTACCTCATAACTATCGCTTAATTGTATTTTTTTTTGTTTTTGTTACTGTCGCATTTTCTCCGATATGTTAGATGATAAATAATCGGTCCAAACAAAAAAAATTGAAAAAAAGTTTAAAATGGTAAATATATGAAAAAGAAAATCTCGACCACTCCATGATGTCTGCGATTTCTGCATCACGACCCTTGTTATATTACCATGTTTCACCCATAAAATCTCCCAAAAATCCAGCTGTGGCCATTCACAGTTGTGTCTTGGCACTCGGTGATACAGTACATGCTACATGAAGTTTTTGGATCGAAAACAAGGTAAGTGCGCGATAATATCTCGTTTAAGTCATGGCGTTTGTAATTCTGCTCTCGTGTGCTTTCACCTCCAGATAGGGTTTTGCTGTTTAAAAAAACATTTTTTTTAAAAATGCCGTCCTGTTCAAAATGTTTCTTCTCCTAGAAAATTGAGATTTTAAGCTTTCGAATGATGTATCACACGTGCATATCGGACAATTTTGAAATTTGGCCAAATTGGGGGTCTCAAAGCGGAACTTCAAGTCACCTGAGTGTTTTCCGCCATATGTATACTGTATATCAGGCCCCTCTGCCTGGGCTGCCGGCCGCGAGAGTGGGGGGAGGTCGGGGCTCCAGTCTCGCGTCGCCCCACGGCGGCTCCTTGGCGTTCCCCTGCTTCCGCCTTCCCCTCTCTTCTCTGCCTGGTTATCCGCCCTGCGCTCCATCGCAGGTCGCTCGGTGGACACCGGTGTGTCGGCTAGGTGTCGCCTTTTCCGGCTGGGGACCGTGCCCTGCCCTGGGCTTGGTGAGCTGTTGGGGGTCCCGTTGCATGCCGTGCCGGTTGGAGGGCTGCGGCTGTGGCTCGTGAGCCGGGTGGGCGGACGGGGGTGTGGGTGGCGTGGGGTTGGGGGTGAGTCCCCTCTTCCCATCCCTGAAGGCCGGTTGATGGGGGCACGGGTGGCCCAGGGGAACACCCTGGTTCCCTGGGGGGGGTGACGATGGCCCCTTTGCTGGGCCACGGAAGGAGGGATGGGCTCCGCCGGCTCTGATATGCTGACCTTGGAACGAGTTTGCCTCCTCGTCTGTGTCTGTTTCGCCTTTCTGTTTGATCGCTGTTGACCTGAATAAAGTGTCAACTTGTTCTCAGTGAGCCTTCTTTAAGTCTTTCAGAATGGAGTCAGTACAAAGGGTTAACACTAAGGTGAACGCACGGAGTTTGGCCTTCTGGCCGGTTTGACGGGGTCTCGCTGGCCAGCGCGGGTCCGGCGGTTTGGCTGGCGTGATTCCGGCGGTCTGGCTAGACAGTCAGATTCCTTCAGTGGTCCCAATCGTGGCATCAATCGCTAACAGAGAAAAAACACGTGCAGTTGTGCACCCAAACCGGATCTGGAACTGTAGCTGGAGTGGGGGGCGAAAACCGGAAGCTAAGGGGAAATGCGGCGCCAATCCAGGCTAAAGCTTAGCTCGCTGTCTAGCTAGGATTTAGCTTGGCAAGGACAGCACAATGACATATAATATGTTATACATACAGTATAAATGTTTTTGGAGAGTTATTTTGAGATCTGGGGGGTATTTAGGGGTACTTAAAGGGTTAATTCCGACTTATATGGAAATTTGGGTCATGTCGCCAGCGTAGAAATGGAACTCGTCTGTAACCTTTGACTACTTGTATTCATTCATTGCTGTTCTGATAGTTTTCAAGTTTGTTCGCAAAGTGCCTCTACGCCTTTCTGTAAACATTTGAACTCTCTTCCTCTTAATCACTATAAGGGGGACCTTGTTATTTATTGTTTACACTACGTACTTTTCCATCGAGTGCGATTCCATGCACCAGGCTGGGATGAATTGCTCATTTGCATGGGAACGATATAAAATTCTGCCCTGCTCGGCGCCCGAGGCTGTAGCCTGTAGAAGCAGCCTCTTTCTTATATTCCACCTCTGAAGTGATGGATAATCATGAATAATTATACGTATTCATGATTATATGAAAATATATTCCTTAAGGGTTTATCGTTATAAAGCCCGAATTCCATATCCAAATATATAATGAATCAATTCTGAACAATTGTGATACTACTACGTGTTAACAAGTTTATTTTTAGAGTACAATGTGCCTGCATTCAGTGGGCATGAGTGCCTGCTAATTGTACTAACGTCTTATAATGTAGGCCAAAAGGAGAGGCGTTATAGCCCAATCAACACCTCACGGTTGCTTGTTTATCCCTACGTGTCACACACATGGCATTGTGTCCTTATCGATTGGGAATGGAGAGATAAACAGGATACACGCGGTGTGAGAGTGTTAATCTATTTGACGGATTACACAAATTGAGGTTGAGTGCATGTGTAAATAGAAAATTATCATAAATATTAAATAAGTATCTCTCTCATGACATTTTGACAGGAAGAAAAATGGTAAAATTGTGAATACGGTGCAAGGTCATTTATTGAAAATGTGTCTATTTTAGGATTGAGTGTAAGCGAGGAGCCGCCTATACACAGAGTGAGCAGCGTACTCCCATCATCTGATCAACAGAGAGGTGCTCCATGTCGCAGCAACAGCCTTCAGCCTCCGTCCACACCGGCTCTGCCGCGACGATACCTGCCCGCTCAACCGAGAAGCTCCCCTGGGGGTCAGTACAGTAATACATTTTAAATTGAGGTTTTTTTTGTTTACTTTCTACCCCACTTTTATGTTCCAGTTGAGCGAGCTACAAAACGTTGAACGAGCAGACGGATAGTGTTGTGTCTAGCTCTAGGGGTGGGAACCTCTGGGTATCTCACGATACGATATGCGATACCAGGCTCACGATAACGAGGATCTCACAATTTGGTGGTACAGGTAGTCCCCGGATTACGATGTACTCGACTTACGTGATTCAAGTTTACGATGCCCGAGTCTGGTCGTTTTTTAAAATGTTTTGTGATGCATGCTTTTATTTTGGCGCATGATGGGTAGAACAGGTAGTAAATAAGCACACGAGCGCATGTACACACAAAGAAGACGTCTTTGCGCACATGAAGAAGAGCGCACACGCACATCAATTTAACTAACGTTCATTCGCCCCTTCTAATCAAAAAGGATTGGGCGTCTAGCGCCGTCAGTGGCAGCCAATGACTTAACACAGACACTAATCTAGTGGAAGATTTTGGTAGCAACTTGTAGGGATGCAAAGTATCACGGTACCTATTGATATATTGTTCCACCTCAATCGAGTGCCATCTTACAACGTAGATCATAACTCACTGCTGCAGTTGGTTGCCATGACATTTTATTATACAGTATACATACTCTAAATAGACGGTAATCCCTGCTGTGTTGATGTAATGCAGTTTCAAAATGTGCTGTATATTCTAGTTGCATTCCGATGAACATTAAGATCGATGACCGTTTTTACAGATCAGCTTTCAAGCAGGGATGTAATCGATCCAAAAGAAGACTTTAAAATTGCAGTAGCTACTCAAAAAGAATCAACATCAACAAAAAATTGTCAAGATACATAGCATTTTATAAAATATGTCTAAAAACCAGATCTTCACCAATCAATAAATGTGTTGTTGGAGTCTTGCAGTTGAAACATGCTATCACCGCTTGCAGAATACAAGCTTGGTATAAACATGAATAATTTTGTCCTTTAGAACAGAGATTTTCATGTTTACAGCACAACCTACTGTAGAATAACACGACAAAGTACATGCTGATTTGCATACCTGAAACAATGCTGTCAACCTGTTCTCTAACAATATAACTCTCATTAGTTTCTTTACACAATAGACTCCCTGCTATCCTCCTGATAACATACTTCAATGTTAACTTCAAAATTCTTTACACCCTCCATACCAACTCCCACCTTCTTCTAACCGTTACAAAGCTCCTAGATAACACATTTCATAGCCTGTTCTAAATCCAGCTACAATTGTTTTATCATAACACCCACACCAGATCTAATGCGAAACACAACAGAAGACTTGAGATGGGAGAAGTCATCCTGAGTATCATCCGGAGTTTAGGATTATTATTATTATTATTTTTTTTTTTTTTTTTTTTTAAATCTTGTCTGCAAAGTTTGCAAGAGTCGCCGAGAGCAGACGAGGGCTGGCTCATCCTTCTCCGGGCTTTGCTTTCGCCAAGTATCCTATGAAATATTGAACACTTGTAGTAATACAGAACATAAAAAATGCTCAGGGAATGTTGACACTAATGTGCTACCATAAAATCGCTCTATTCACATCCAACTAGTCTTTGTTATAGAATGGTAGATTCATGCAAAGCCAGATTTACGAAGCTATTTACAGTGGGGCAAATAAGTATTTAGTCAACCACCAATTGTGCAAGTTCTCCTACTTGAAAAGATTAGGGAGGCCTGTAATTGTCAACATGGGTAAACCTCCACCATGAGAGACAGAATGTGAAAAAAAAGGAAAATCACATTGTGTGATTTAAAAAAAAAAAAAAAAAAATGCAAATTAGAGTGGAAAATAAGTATTTGGTCACCTACAAACAAGCAAGATTTTTGGCTGTCAAAGAGGTCTAACTTCTTCTAACGAGGCTCCACTCGTTACCTGTATTAATGGCACCTGTTTTAACTCATTATCGGTATAAAAGACACCTGTCCACAAACTCAGTCAGTCACACTCCAAACTCCACTATGGCCAAGACCAAAGAGCTGTCGAAGGACACCAGAGACAAAATTGTAGACCTGCACCAGGCTGGGAAGACTGAATCTGCAATAGGTAAAACGCTTGCTGTAAAGAAATCAACTGTGGGAGCAATTATTAGAAAATGGAAGACATACAAGACCACTGATAATCTCCCTCGATCTGGGGCTCCATGCATGATCTCACCCCGTGGCGTCAAAATGATAACAAGGACGGTGAGCAAAAATCCCAGAACCACACGGGGGGACATAGTGAATGACCTACAGAGAGCTGGGACTACAGTAACAAAGGCTACTATCAGTAACACAATGCGCCGCCAGGGATTCAAATCCTGCACTGCCAGACGTGTCTCCCTGCTGAAGCCGGTACACGTCCAGGCCTATCTGCGGTTCGCTAGAGAGCATTTGGATGATCTAGAGGAGGACTGCGAGAATGTGTTATGGTCAGATGAAACCAAAATAGAACTTTTTGGTAGAAACACAGGTTCTCGTGTTTGGAGGAGTAAGAATACTGAATTGCGTCCGAAGAACACCATACCCACTGTGAAGCATGGGGGTGGAAACATCATGCTTTGGGCTGTTTTTCTGCAAAGGGACCAGGACGACTGATCTGTGTAAAGGAAAGAATGAATGGGGCCATGTATCGAGAGATTTTGAGTGAAAATCTCCTTCCATCAGCAAGGACATTGAAGATGAGACGTGACTGGGTCTTTCAGCATGACAATGATCCCAAACACACAGCCAAGGCAACAAAGGAGTGGCTTCGTAAAAAGCATATCAAGGTCCTGGAGTGGTTTAGCCAGTCACCAGATCTCAACCCCATAGAAAATCTGTGGAGGGAGTTGAAAGTCCGCGTTGCCCAACGACAGCCCCAAAACATCACTGCTCTAGAGGACATCTACATGGAGGAATGGGCCAAAATACCAGACACCGTGTGTGAAAAGCTTGTGAAGAGTTACAGAAATGTTTGGCCTCCGTTATTGCCAAAGAAGGGTACATAACAAAGTATTGAGATGAACTTTTGGCATTGACCAAAACCAAATACTTCATTTTCCACCATGATTTGCAAATAAATTCTTTAAAAATCAAACTGTGATTTTCTGTTTTTTTTTTCCACATTCTGTTTCTCATGGTTGAAGTTTACCCATGTTGACGATTACAGGCCTCTTTAATATTTTCAAAGGAAGACCTCGCACAATTAGTGGTTGACTAAATACTTATTTGCCCCACTGTATTTCATTTACAATGGTCAGGAACAAGGGGGTTCAAGGGGTGCGGCCGCCAAGGGCGTACAGTGCCTGACAAAAGTCTTGTCGCTTATCCCTTTTGTAGAAACAATTGCTAAAAACCTGACTTTTAATCATTCAATTGGTTTCAGAAATGGCTCATATGAAAGCTAAGACCCTCCCAAATGATGTTGAATGTACAAAAATATATTTGTTTCACTAAAACAAGATTTATCATTTAATGAGGACGTAAAGGTCAAATTTTGGCAAGACAAAAGTTTTGTCGCCTACAGAAAGTAGTGTGAAAATTGAACAAAAAATGTACTTCAACTACAAAAATATGTTACATAACATAAGCAAATTAAGTAGTGGTGCTGTGAGATCCAAATTTAATATTTTGTATGACTTCCATGGGCTTCGGCAAGGATTCATACATTTTTTTGATGAAGTCATCAGGAACATCAAAGAAAGCAGTTTTGCATGCCTCCCAGAGTTCATCAACATTCTTGAGTTTCGTCTTCCATGCTTCCTCTTTCATCCTGTTCATGTCTGGTGACTGGGCTGGCCAGTCCTGGAGGATCTTGATCTTCTTTGCCTTGAGGAACTTTGAGGTAGAGATTGAAGTATGCGATGAAGCACCATTCTGCTGCAGAATTTGTCCCTTTTTATGGTTAGGAATGGGCAGCTAAGATTTGTTGATATTCATCACATTCACATTCATTCACATGTGTTCCGCCACTGGTCAGAAAACAACCATTTCTCTCTTTCATTTTATGAATTGATTTTTCCAACATAGGTTTTTGTCATATTACAGACCTCAGAAGTATTTTGTATGACTGCTAAATATTGTTGCATGAAATGCTTTCTCTTCAATAGTCATCAGAAAGGACTTCCAGCGAGGTTCAGAGTTAACACGCTCCCTGCCTTCCTCCCCGAAGAGGTTGGCCGTTGTGCCACCCAAACCTCAGTCTCCAGGTCAGTGTCCATTTCATAGCGTTTTTGCTCCACTATAACCAGAAAACACATTACTGTTGATAAACAGCTCTCTGAGCTAGATGATGGTGAAATTGTGCGCAATTGAAAAGGTCACCAGGGGAAGCTATTGCCTGTTGACTTATTCATCACCGCCTATTGCTTGGGATTCACAATGTTTATACTTCCCTGGCACACCCTATTGTTTCAACTCTGTGAACCTAATTTTGCTGAAATGCTGCATTTTACTCTGGCATACATGCTGACATATCTTTTCTATTAATGAGTGAGCATTTCCTTTTGTCTTACTGGGATTTAAAGATATTGACAGAAACAAGAGAATGTGCCTGTATGCAGAGTTTGAAGGGTAAACTGTAAAATCCTGGTAAAATATGACTAAAATTGGAAGAATGAGAAAGCTGAACTTGCCACGTTAGCAGGAATCACCCCATTGTTCTTCGCCTCATTGTCCTTCTACACAAACTAATTAAGTAGGCATTCATGGCTATTGTCTATGGAATTTACTAAATATTAGCTATTACTAATAGACGTCCAATTTAAAATTAACAATCTTAACCTTAACAAGCTGTAGATACCTTCCTATTCCTCGCTTCTTTAGCATTTCATCCCAACACCCCACCTCTCGCAAACTGATTTTTCACTCATTATCTGGGCCCATGCCACCCAACCCCAACCTCAGGTTGTCATGGAGACCGCTCCCCATGCATTAATTGACTGAGTGATAAGGTCGACGCAGTGTGGAGCCGTGTCTCAGACTGTTAATTTTGTGAGGAAATTTTGATTTGGTCATATTTGGACTGTGGCAATTAGCATAAACTTTTTTTTTTTGGGGGGGGGGGGGGGGGGGGGGGCGAAAAAGCTAAGCAATTTTGCTCATCCGAAGGTGAGTTCTCTACGGACTAATGCAGTCACGACATGTGAAGGTGACTCAAACGTATTTGTCACACTGAAGAAAAAAGGGGGTTCAAATATGTGGATTTTCATTATCACCATGTGTTCTTTCTAGGGCTGTCAAATTTATCGTGTTAACGGGCGGTCATTTTTTTAATTAATCACGTTAAAATTAGGGCTGTCAAACGATTAAAATTTTTAATCGAGTTAATTACAGCTTAAAAATTAATTAATCGTAATTAATCTCAATTATCGCAATTCAAACCATCTATAAAATATGTCATATTTTTCTGTAAATTATTGATGGAATGGAAAGATAAGACACAAGATGAATAGATTATAGCAATTATAAGATTATAACAATAAATCCACAAGATGGCATTAACATTAGTAACTTTCTGTTAAATGGATCCACGGATAGAAACACTTGTAGCTCTTAAAAGATAAATATTATTGTTACAAGTTATAGTAATTTTATATTAAAACCCCTCTTAACATTTTCGTTTTAATAAAATTTGTAAAATTTTCAATCAAAAGTAGAGTATATATATAATAATAGTAATAATAATAAAAATAACAATAATAAAAATAGAGTGATGAAGATGAAGATGGATATATACATTCAACATACGGTACATAAGTACTGTATTTGTTTATTATAACAATAAATCAACAAGATGGCATTAACATTATTAACTTTCTGTTAAAGCGATCCATGGATAGAAAGACTTGTAGTTCTTAAAAGATAATTTTAGTACAAGTCATAGAAATTTTATATTAAAACCCCTCTTAATGTTTTCGTTTTAATAAAATTTGTAACATTTTTACTCAAAAAATAAACTACTAGCTCGCCATTGTTGATGTCAATAATTACACAATGCTCATGGTGCTGAAACCCATAAAATCAGTTGCACCCAAGCGCCAGCAGAGGGCGACAAAACACCAAAAAACACAAGTAACAAGTGGACATGACACTGTGCTGTCATTTTAATCTGTTTGAGCGGGGCATGTGCGTTAAATGCGTCAAATATTTTAACGTGATTAATTGAAAAAATTAATTATTGCCCGTTAACACGATAATTTTGACAGCCTTCGTTTACATATGTAAACGTTCAGATATTAAGATTTGAATGAGGCAAAATAACATGCTTTTTCTCTCAAATGTATTGTTATAATCATTTGTTTTGGATGTACTGTAATTATTTTCTGTCTAAAAATTAATTTGGTGTTCAAAAAGTCTTTTCTTAAATTTGAGTCTTGAAAAAGAGGGGGTCATCTTATAATCAGGGCCGTCTTATATTCGGGCCAATACGGTGGTAATAATTATAAACTAGAAACTGCAATTTCAGGATAAATTACAATGGGGCTTTGCTGTGGTCGGTGCAGATCTATCAGGTCACTTCCTGTTGATTTGGGGACATTTTGGGGAAACGGCCTGTTGCATGGCTGTCAATGGCATCGATTGTTTGGGCGCCAGTTGAATGTCAATAGGCTGTAATGCTAAGTTTTTGGTCAAAAATCAAATCCATTTTTCTGTCATTGAAAATGAATGGGAAATTTGGATGTACATGACTATCAATGGCATGGACGTGCATGGCTGTCAATGGCATCGACTTACTTACCTGCGCCAGTTGAATCTCAATGGGCTGTCATGGTAAAAGGTCAAAATCACAGGGGCCTATATTTTCCTACCATTGAAAATGAATAGGAAATTTGGACATACATGGCTGTCAATGGCATCCCATTGGAAATGGATGGGCAAGTTTTGGGGAAATTTGGGGGTACCATACGTTTTTGGCAAATTCTGTATACAACTTTTATGCCCCTTACCGTCCTGGAATTTTTCATCTGTAATTAATGCGATTTGGTCAAAAATTGTAGGACTAGATACATTTTGAAAAAAATTTCGTTTTCAAAAAACCCGCATTTACGGGCCAACGGGACATTTGGGGGGGGGGGGTCATTCGAAAAATTCCCTGCGTCGTACGAAAATTCTGGTCATTATGATATTTGAACGGTGATGGTCAGTCAAACGGTTTGGGCTGAGCACAGCCAGAGGGCGATGCGTGTTGTTGTCGCTTGACACTGCAGTCGCATCGCACCCCGTGTGTTGGCTTTCAACTCAACGGCAATTACTTTTGCATTTCGCCATCGCTCATCGCCTCCCCGTGTGATTTGCCCCTAAGGGTGTTTGATGGAACGATACACCGTATCAACTGATTTACATATAGTCACGTTTCCAATCCAATTACATGGAACCCTCGGGTTTTCTATGCTAAAGATTCAATTTACTCAATGTCATTTATCAAATGAACACAGCCATTAGCTGTAGGTCAGGTCAAATTTCCATAGTTGATACTGATTAGTTTGATTGGTTCTATTGAGAACTAGAATAAACCCAAAGTAGAAAATGGATGGATGACTGATACAGTGGGGCAAATAAGTATTTAGTCAACCACTAATTGTGCAAGTTCTCCCACTTGAAAATATTAGAGAGGCCTGTAATTCTCAACATAGGTAAACCTCAACCATGAGAGAAAAAAAATGAAAAAAAAAAAAATCCAAAAGTTCATCTCAATACTTTGTTATGAACCCTTTGCTGGCAATAACGGAGGCCAAACGTTTTCTGTAACTCTTCACAAGCTTTTCACACACTGTTGCTGGTATTTTGGCCCATTCCTCCATGCAGATCTCCTCTAGAGCAGTGATGTTTTGGGACTGTCATTGGGCAACACGGACTTTCAACTCCCTGTACAGATTTTCTATGGGGTTGAAATCTGGAGACCTGACCACACATGGACCTTGAAATACTTCTTACGAAGCCACTCCTTTGTTCCCTGGCTGTGTGTTTGGGAACATTGTCATGCTGAAAGACCCAGCCACGTCTCATCTTCAATGCCCTTGCTGATGGAAGGAGATTTTCACTCAAAATCTCTCGATACAAGGCCCCATTCATTCTTTCCTTTACACAGATCAGTCGTCCTTGTCCCTTTGCAGAAAAACAGCCCCAAAGCATGATGTTTCCACCCCCATGCTTCACAGTGGGTATGGTGTTCTTCGGATGCAATTCAGTATTCTTTCTCCTCCAAACACGAGAACCTTTGTTTCTACCAAAAAGTTCTATTTTGGTTTCATCTGACCATAACACATTCTCCCAGTCCTCTTCTGGATCATCCAAATGCTCTCTATCGAACCGCAGACGGGTCTGGACGTGTACTTTCTTCAGCAGGGGGACACGTCTGGCAGTGCAGGATTTGAGTCCCTGGCGGTGCATTGTGTAACTGATAGTAGCCTTTGTTACTGTGGTCCCAGCTCTCTGTAGATCATTCACTAGGTCACCCATGTGGTTCTGGGATTTTTGCTCACCGTTCTTATCATTTTGACGCCACGGGGTGAGATCTTCCATGGAGCCCCAGATCGAGTGAGATTATCAGTGGTCTTGTATGTCTTCCATTTTCTAATAATTGCTCCCACAGTTGATTTCTTTAAACCAAGCGTTTTACCTATTGCAGATTCAGTCTTCCCAGCCTGGTGCAGGTCTACAATTTTGTCTCTGGTGTCCTTCGACAGCTCTTTGGTCTTGGCCATAGTGGAGTTTGGAGTGTGACTGACTGAGCTTTTGGACGGGTGTCTTTTATACCAATAATGAGTTAAAACAGGTGCCATTAATACAGGTAACGAATGGAGCCTCGTTAGACCTCGTTAGAAGAAGTTAGACTTTTTTGATAGCCAGAAATCTTGCTTGTTTGTAGGTGACCAAACACTTATTTTCCACTCTAATTTGGAAATAAATATTTAAAAATCAAACAATGTGATTTTCTGTTTTTTTTTTCATATTCTGTCTCTCATGGTTGAGGTTTACCCATTTTGTCAATTACAGGCCTCTCTAATCTTTTCGAGTAGGAGAACTCGCACAATTGGTGGTTGACTAAATACTTATTTGTCCCACTGTATACTGTATTTTACACATTACATAATGTGTAATCATTGCTCTTTCAACATAATAGTCATTTTCTGTTTCTGAACTTCCTTCTCTTCAGTCCAGTCAGGCCAGCGACCTGCAGGAGGACCAGCCCGGGCATCCGTCACCCCTGGGTCCCCTCGACGCGTGCCCCCCCTGAAGCTGCAGCAAGAAAAAGAGGATGCTCAGCAGAGAGAAGAAAGAAAGGCAAAGGCGAGAGAGAACGAGGAACAACGTGAGGAGGTGAAATTCCGAGAAAATCACAACGGAAGCGCTTACGGTGAGTCGAAGAATTGATGCTATTGTGGATTTTCTTTGTTGCATAAGCTGGAGAGGCTGCGTGGACGCTGTAAACAGCAAGAGAAGCAACTGAGAGCCCTAAAAGAAGAACTGAGGAAGACCTCCTTAGGTTTAGAAGCTTTCATCATCACCACTCAGCATTACTGTCTCAAGGTGACAGTGCTAATTGAATACATCATAACACTATCCCTGTCAAAGTGCCAACTGTCATTAGCGAAATGACAAATTTCACCATGGAAATGTTTTTAATTGCCTTTTTCCTGGTTCTGGGACTCACACACTCAATAGCACACACAGTATCAACACTGCTCAGTGTGGTCCCCAAGCATGATGATTATAAGCAGGAGTGTTAGTGAATGCTGTGGAGGTTCCGCTAGAGTTCAGCTTGTCACTGAGCATCTCCCCTGCAGTTGACGGGAATGATTTTACCCGTGAGGTGACCAGACACCTTTATGGCTGCTGTCTGAGTGCAGCAATCAGTAGCCCCTCGGTGCAAATAAATACTAAGAGTCGTTGACGTGTAAGCGCATAAGGGGGGACCGTGAGTGCCACCTGCTGTTCATTTTGAGTTTCAAAACAAAAGCATATAATGTGTAAGGCGATATTGCAGAGTAAAAATACAGGAAATATTTGTATGTCTAAGGTAGCATATGCAATATGCAATACAGTAATGGATGATTTGTCTTACATTCAGATTCATTCATTCATCAATTGTAGGGCTGCCGCTATCGAATATTTTAGTAATCGAGTATTCTACTGAAAATTCCATTGATTAATCGACAAAGAGCAGTTATAAATATACATGAGAAAACAAGCCATTTCACCTAATATTTAACAATTTGTAGACAACAAATGTCTTTATTTTTAGATGTACATTGTTGAAAACAGCCAACAATTGCATCTCAGATGTGACTAGGAAAAAAAAAACAAATTTTCTGCTTGCACTTAAAAAACACTTTAGATCTTATTTAAAAAAAAAAAAAAAAAAAAAATCTTATTTCTTACCTAAAAATGTCATTACGCTTGATAACACACGTCACTTAAAAGTTAGGGGTTTTTTCCCCACATGTTTCAACTGAATTTCCATTTTTGTCTTTTAAATTTAAGTCTAAATTGTAAATCCTGAGAGGATTTTGAAATTTGCAGTGTTCAAAATAAAAAGATGATACCTGCTTTATTGGAGCACATTAGGCATCAGTGCTACTTTGTTGTTTTATCCATCAGTGACTACAGAGCTAAAATTGACAGTTAGCTTTATTATGTTTTCATTTTACACCCTCATTACAGCGCTGTGTTTTTACAGACTAAATAAAGCCTGTATGAAAGACACGTTAGCTACGCATCAACAGTAGTCATAATTGATAGAAACCTAGCCCTCTGCAGGGCTAACGTTATGTTAGCAAGGTACAGTAATGTTAATTTTATTTATTAGTGCTACGTTACAGCGCTGTTTTTACAGACTAAATAAAGCCTTATGAAAGACACGTTAGCTATGCATCAACAGTAGTCATAATTGATAGAAACCTAGCCCTCAGCAGGGCTAACGTTACGTTAGCAAGGTACAGTAAAGTTAATTTTATTTATTAGCGCTACGTTAACTTCATTTTACCTTGCCCCGCATATCGCTCTCGGTGTAAACGGGGTGCCTTCAGAGGAGCAGGGGATTGGTGGGTGGGTCACGTGGTGGCGCCCGGCCTGGGTTTCGGGGGCGGTCATCGGTCGCGAGATCCAGCCGGGGGTGCACAAGCATTGGCGGGGCCGTGGGTAGCGGGGGCCGGGTGAGGATAGTGTTATGCAAACGCTGTCATACAGTGAATACATGAAACAGCGTTCGCCTTGGACTCCAGCTTGAAAGGCTCCCACTCTTTTGACATTTTCCGCTTTTTCTTGGTGCCTTCCTCTTCGCTTTCATCGGCTTCTTCGTTGTTACCTCTATATTCATGCGTAGTTGAAATCAAATCTACAGCCTCTCTCATTTCCCTATGCGCACGTGACGTGAGCGCGTTGTGCCGCATTAAAAGTAAAATTCCTCAATCAACTTTTAAAATCGAGTTACTCGAACTATTCGAGTAATCGTTTCAGCTCTAATCATTAGGATCTTTTTTTTTTTTCGTAATACTAACACTAACAGACGGGACATTTTGTGCTAAAGTTAGCCCTCAACCTAGCTTTGCTAGCATAATAGCTAACATGACTTTGGGTTCTTGATGAGAAATCTATCATAATAATAGATTCAATTATTTCAAAAGGTTTATTTGTAAAATAAACCTTTTGAAATGATTGAATTCAATCTTTTTTTTTTTTTGACAATCAACCACGCTGAACATACTTCATAAAACTGCAAAATCTGATAAAGGAGATAAAAAATAAAACTGCTTACCACCGCTGAATTTCCTGCCATTGGTGAAATGTTATCGCAGAAAAGTGATGTCATTAATAAATCGGGAATTTTCTTAAAGGGACATTAACGCAACAGAGTGGACAGTGACCCTGAGGATGAACGGAAAACCTTTTTCTTTTTAATTAAATGTACGGCTGTCAAAATTATCGCGTTAACGGGCGTTAATTGATTTTTTAAATTAATCACGTTAAAATATTTGAAGCAATTAACGCACATGCCCCGCTGAAACAGATTAAAATGACAACAGTGTAATGTCCACTTGTTACTTGTTTTTTGGTGTTTGGTGCCCTCTGCTGGCGCTTGGGTCCAAGTGATTTTATGGGTTTAAACACAATGAGTGAGCATGGTGTAATTATTGACATCAACAATGGCGAGCTATTAGTTTATTTTTTGATTGAAATTTTTACAAATTTTAATAAAACGATAAAATTAAGATGGGTTTTAATATAAAATTTCTATAACTTGTACTAACATTTATCTTTTAAGAACTACAAGTCTTTCTATCCATGGATCGCTTTAAGAGAATGTTAATAATGTTAATGCCATCTTGTTGATGTATTGTTATAATAAACAAATACAGTACTTATGTACCGTATGTTGAATGTATATATCCGTCTTGTGTCTTATCTTTCCATTCCAACAATAATTTATAGAAAAATATGGCATATTTTATAGATGGTTTGAATTGCGATTAATTACGATTAATTACTTTTTAAGCTTTAATTAACTCGATTAAAAATTTTAATCGTTTGACAGCCCTAATTAAATTAAAGAAAAACAACACATGATTAAAGATTGTTATTTAAAATTACTTGGGATTTTTTTCGTATACTAGTTATTTTATAGACTGAATTTGAAAGAAACACACTGGAGAAATTGCAAAATTCCATAACAACGTTAAACCAGAAGACAATTAAATTTCAAAAATAGAATTTAGGAGACTGTACGCTTGAATTTATAAGAGACGGCATTTGGTAATACACAAAAAAAAAAAAAAAAAAAAAAGTTGAATGAGTATTTGTCTAACTTTAGTTGAAATACGGCTTCCTTTATACTGGGGACACAAATGGCACCCTATAAAAAATGACCTATTAGTGTTGGCTTTCATATGAATCAGATTGTGTGCATTTTGCTCAAGTATTTCAAGAGCTCACTCAATTGATAGGACTAACATATGAAAATTTGGACTTATTTTTCCCTCTATCAGAATAAAACCGCTGAAGAAAAGGGATCTGACTTGTTTGAGGAAATTCAAACAATTAAAGAGCAACTGGGTAAGTCAGTGTTTATCCTGAAAATTCATCCTTTATTACTCACTTAACTGATTGTATAGGATATGTTTGAAGGACAAGGTTTTCCGTCTCTTGCAAGTAATTATTTTACCTGAAAAATAATCACTTCCATTAAATTGGTTGACACCCCCCATTTTAATCACTTGAATAACACAATCAAATGCTGCTCCTGCTCAGTGTCCAACTCTGCAAACTGGGAGAGACTGAAGCAGGAAAAGTCTGCAGTGGAATCTGCATTTGAACGAGAGCTGCAGGAGCTGCAGGTGCAGCAGGAAGCCGAGCTCGCCGCCGTGGAGGAGAGCTTGCGGAAGTGTCACTTAGCCGAGATGGAAGATCTGAAGGCGGAGCATCAGTCGGAAATGGAGGAGCTTAGGACTCAGCAGCAGGAGCAGGTGAGTGTTAAACCCCCTTATGGTGTGCACCAGGGGTGTCAAACTCATTTTGGATTGCGGCCCAATTTCACGGCAATTAATTGTTATGTGGGCCGACCAATTTGTTTTTGGTCAAATAAGTTAACTCAGTGGCTTCCATTGACAGCGCTAGACGTCCAATGCTTTTTGACAGGGAGGGGCAAATAAATTAACACAGACACTATTCTAGTGGGAAATTTTGGTAGCAATCGGTTGGCTTTTTTTGTTTGTGGCTAGTGCTGTCAAATTTATCACATTAACGGGCGGTAATTTTTTTTTTTAATTAATCATGTCAAAATATTTGACGCATTTAACGCATGCGCGGAATGACCTGCTCATGCATTGCCTCAAACAGATTACAATGACGCCGTTTTTTGCACATTAAGAGCTAAGAGGAAGAGAAAGGCGAGTGGACACAGGCGTTCATTAGACCGCGCCGTTTATTGGCATAGGCTTCGGCAAATCCTTCACAACAAACATAAGTATCATTTAGTGAAAGCACAACAAAAATAATATTACTATCTCTAAAAAAAAAAAAATAATAATGTTCACAAAAAGAAAAGCTGGCATTGCCAATCAAAATAGCTTTGCAAAATACACATAAAACTTTCTCAGACTTTGGTCAAAGTCTATTCAAACATTTTGTTTAGTTCAACAAATACACCGGATGGCAATATTTAGTCACAATATACAAACTATCAGAGGTCTCGTACGTTGTGAAGCCAGCACTCAAATGACTGTGAAGTACAATGGAATGGATGGACCCAGTAAACAGGGAACTACGGCGTCAGTCGAGGGACAAAACACACTCATTGGCTTGAATTCTAAGTAATTTAAAACTCGACACCTTGTAGTACATTTCAATCACTACCTGACGTAGTTAAAGACACTGTGGAAGAACAGCAGGGAGTCCGTGTGACGTCACCGCTCGGCGACGTCAACAATGGCGAGCTGCTAGTCTATTTTTTGATTGAAAATTTTACAAATTTTATTAAAACGAAAACATTAAGAAGGGTTTTAATTAGGGCTGTCAAAATTATCGCGTTAACGGGCGTAAATTAATTTTTTAAATTAATCACGTTAAAATATTTGACGCAATTAACGCACTAGGCCCGCTCAGACAGATTTAAATTTCAGTACAGTGAAAGGCCAACTTGTTAATTGTGTTTTATGGAGTTTTTCCGCCCTCTGCTGGCGCTTGGGTGTGACTTGCATATGTTATGTGGCGTAATGTCGCCCTCTGCTGGCGATTCAGTGCAGCTGATTATTTGGGTTTCGGCCCGTTTTTCTGACGTAATTATATGTCGACGTGAACTCACACTAATAGACAGTGCTATTCAGACCAGCTAACGTCTGCATCCAGTATTCAGTGGCAGTTCTCATAGCCCCATCACACTGTTTGTGTCTAATACATGCATCGCTTGTGAGTTATATTCCTCCTTTGTTTATATTCGTGAGCATTAGATAGTTATTGATGATGTGTATTTGAATTTGTTCACATATATGGTGAAATGCAGTTACATTGTTAGATGCTTGTGAGCTAATTGGCTAGTGCTACTGCTCAAATGGACACGTGTGTGTACATTTTATGTTATTTTGTGATTTATGCAAGTTATTGACACATTGCCTTGTTATTTTCAGTTTTACAAAAATACAAGAAACGTGCTCCTGTCAAAAAGAGATGACTTCAGTAAAGCCCATGCAACTTTGCCACACCGTCTGATTTCTTTTTGGAACTTATGTTCGCTCTCTGTCAATTTGTGTACTCACACACATTGAGGACAGAATAGGGCTACTAGTTTATTTTTTGATTGAAAATTTTACAAATTTTATTAAAACGAAAACATTAAGAGCCGTTTTAATATAACATTTCTATAACTTGTACTAATATTCATCTTTTAAGAACTACAAGTCTTTCTATCCATGGATCACTTTAACAGAATGTTAATAATGTTAATGCCATCTTGTTGATTTATTGTTATAATAAACAAATACAGTCCTTATGTACCGTATGTTGAATGTTTATATCGATCTTGTCTTATCTTTCCATTCCAACAATAATTTACAGAAAAATATGGCATATTTTATAGATGGTTTGAATTGCGAATAATTGCGATTAATTACGATTAATTAATTTTTAAGCTATAATTAACTCGATTAAAAATTTTAATTGTTTGACAGCCCTAAATAAAATTACTAGGGTTGTTCCGATCATGTTTTTTTGCTCCCGATCCGATCCCGATCATTTTAGTTTCAGTATCTGCCGATCCCGTTATTTCCCAATCAAAATTTTTTTTGCTCCCGATTCAATTCCAGTCATTCCTGATAATTTTTCCCGATCATATACATTTTGGCAATGCATTAAGAAAAAAATGAATAAAACTTGAACGAATATATACATTCAACATACAGTACATAAGAACTGTATTTGTTTATTATGACAATAAATCCTCAAGATGGCATTTACATTATTAACATTTTTTCTGTGAGAGGGATCCATAGATAGAAAGACTTGTGACTTTGTATATTGTGACTAAATATTGCCATCTAGTGTATTTGTTGAGCTTTCAGTAAATGATACTGCAGCCATGCCCCAATGCATGATGGGGAGTGGAACAATGATGGGTAGTGGAACCATGAGAGGGAGGGAGAGGGATTGCAAGGCTTTAGCCAATTGAAGGAAGGCTCCAAAGACTGCCAAACTTCTCTCTACTCATGTAGCGCTGCCTTTTATCTCTCTATATAGGTAAAACGGCGTCATTACAGATTGAGCGCGACAATGAGTGAGAGGGTCGTGCAGCGCATACATTGCATTAATTAATTTAACATGACATAATTTTTAAGAAATTAATTGCCGCCGTAATCGGGATGTTTTTGATAACCCTACCTTAAACCTAAAATACAGACTCTGGATGAGTGTAACATATTATGTCTGTAACGTTAAATGCAATTAGAAAACGATTTAATTAAAATATATATATATCAGAGGTTGCGCTAGACTTTTTCATTGTCTGTCATTTTGACTGACAGGGTCATAAAAATCCGGTCATAATCTATTTTTACCCGTCACTTAAATTTTTAAAATGATAATAATGACATATTCAATAATATTTAGTTTTCATTCATCTTTAATTAATATTCTGTCCGGACAAGCTTAATAGAGAATCCACACCGCGCCATCACACATCAAGCAGCTGTGCGTTATTAGCGCCTAGCTTGCCTTGAACACGGCTTTTTAGGAAGGGTTGGACTTGACAACAGTCATGAAAAAAAAAAGGTTTGAGGATAAGCCTGAGAATGATCGGTTTTCTCTCTGCTCCATATAAGCAATATTTCACCACTGCTTACACGGCCGAGAGTCGGGGCAAACTGCTCGTATGTGTGTGTGACATGCACGAACAGTGCGTGCATGCTATCGATCCATATACTTTGAATATAAGCCAATACAGGGATTATTTATGCCTGTTATTTGTGTCCTCTTTTTAATAAGCAAAATATGATATCCCTGGAATGACGGATGACAGCCAGCATGTGTGATTGTATGGTTATTTGTTTTGATGCTTCTACAGGCATATATAATCCCCGTTTAGGCTTATATTCAAAGTATATGGATCAATAGCATGCACGCACTGTTTGTGCATTGCTAATTCATTTGCTCACTCGCCACCCTGTGGTCTGGAGTGTGAATTGCAACCTGTCAAAAGGACAGATGGACTTCAGTTTTTTCCGTCACCGTTTTAAAGAACCGGTCAACGACGGAAAATATTCGGTTAACGCGACCCCTGATATATATATATTAAAAATAGGCATGGCCGATATTTTTTTGCCGATTCCGATACTTTGAAAATGACGTGATCGGACCCGATCGATCCGATCGATCGGGACATCTCTAAAAATTACTATAACTTGTACTAACATTTATCTTTTAAGAACTACAAGTCTTTCTATCCGTGGATCCCTTTAACAGAAAGAATGTTAATAATGTTAATGCCATCTTGTGGATTTATTGTTATAATAAACAAATATAGTACTTATGTACAGTATGTTAAATGTATATATCCGTTTTGTGTCTTTCCATTCCAACAATTATTTACAGAAAAATATGGCATATTTTAGAGATGGTTTTAAATTGCAATTAATTACGATTAATTAATTTTTAAGCTGTGATTAACTCGATTAAAAATTAGATTCATTTGACAGCCCTATTAGTGACACCTTTTTAAAACAATATACCGATTCTTGGCAGGAGCACATCAATAACCTTTTAGAATACAAATTATCACGATATATCACCGTTTCGATACAATGTCACAACCCTAGCTCTAACTTGTAGGTGTATTTGTTGTGTTTCAGGTGGATGACATGACAGCTCACCACCAGGCAGCCATTCAGGAGCTCAGAGACATGCATAACATCACCAAAGCAACATTGCATGAGGAGCACGCCCGAACCATGAGAGGTATGAGTGTAGTTCACGTTAAAAGAACACAACTTGACCTTTAAAAGAAACATGAACTGGCTCTCCCTTACTGGCGAATGCGTGTGTAGACTTAAGGAAAGCTCACGAACAACAAAAGATGCTGCTTGAGGAGGATTTTGAGAAACTGAGGCTTTCTCTTCAGGTAGGAAACTATCAAATGATAGAAACCAAAACTGTGACATGAAATGTTATGTTTTTTTGTGTGTCATTTAGGATCAAGTAGATACACTCACATTTCAAAACCAGGGTCTACGGGACAAAGCCAAGCGCTTTGAAGAAGCTTTGAGGAAGAGCACTGACGAACAGATTGTTGTGAGTTTTTACTACAGTCAGATGACATTGCTATAACATGACATATTCTTCCAAATATATTTAGATCATACATGCACATTGTATTTGTATGTAAAAATGTAAACAACCATGCTGACAACAACTTAAAACAACTATACACACCCCAGTTTCCCACCTCTTCAATCTGTGCCCTCTGGCAGGCGCTACCAGCCAAAACAAACAGATTGACAGACAGATTCCTTCCAAGAGCTGTCACCATACTCAACTCAAGTTTGCACTGAAATGTCACTGTCATTGCACAGCTAATGTCACAACATTGTCACAAACAGTTTGCTGAAGACATGTAAACAAAGCACATGGATTACTAGAACCATGTCCTATGGTCTGATGAGACTGGCGGGCTTTCTTGTGTACCGTCTTCAGAAGAGGCTTCCTCCTGGGGTGACAGCCTTGCACACCAATTTGATGTAGAGTGCGGCGTATGGTCTGAGCACTAACAGGTTGACCCCCCCACACCTCTTTGATCTCTGGAGCAATGCTGACAGCACTCCTGTAATGAGTCACATGACATTTTGGAGGGAAAATGACAAGCAGTACTCAATTTGGACATTTAGGGATGTTCGTAGGTCCCATGCGGTGTACTCACTTTTGTAGCCAGGGGTTTAGATATTAATGGCTATATTTTGAGTTATTTTGAGGGGAAAATAAATTAACTTTTTATTTTTATTTTATCTTTTTTATTATACTATTATAAGCTGCACACAGACTACTTTTCATTGTGTCAAAGTGTCATTTTGTCAGTGTTGTCCCATGAAAAGATATACTTAAATATCGGCAGAAATGCCAGGGGTGTGCTCACTTTTGTGATACACTGTATTTCTCTAATCCTAAACTTGACTAGACCTTGGAATATTATGATTTATATAATTCAATCAAAAATGGAACTATTTGGACTTTCAAAGATTAATATATCTAGTTCTCTGTCCACCGCAATAAGTGAAAAACCGTGAGGTAACAACCTCCAAAAAAACATTTTTTTGTGTGTTTTCAATGTATTTATTCAGATTTAGCGTTGGAAAGAGAAACCTATAAGACATGTTTTTTTTTTTTCACTTTTATTCTTAAAGTAAAATAATTTTTAAAAATTATAAATGTATGTATTTAAATGGTTTTTAAGTACTTCAAATGTAATAATTAATGTTAATGTTTTTTCGATTTTTTTTCCCCCCAAGGAATAATTAAAAAAAACTTGTATATGTATATATATTTTAACAAATGTTTTTTACGCACTTCAAATGTAATAATTATGATAAGTTTTAAACATCTTACTGTCCAACCGAATTATTTTTAAACAAGAATAAAGTAGAAAAATGCTTGTCCTTATTAAATGCTTCATTGAGTGAGTCCACTAAAATCCACTCAAGCTAATCACTTACACACTATAAGTTGCCACACCAACTGTTTAACAAGTTAAATGATGATTGACGCATGCGGCGCTCTGACGTTTCGGCTTCAAACGAGATCCAACCTTAAAGTCTGTCAATCATTGTTAACTTTAACAAGCAACTCCAGTGCACTGCCTGAACAACAAAGAGCAGCAGGAGGGAGAGTGAGACTACGTCATCGACTCGGGACACCTCATCCGTATTTATTTTTTTATTATTTTTTTTTTATTGAAAAAAAATTCCACGATGGACTGAGGGTGCAAAGCGTTTGTCATTTGCCAACTACGTCCCCTGCTTGAGTACTGCGGCCTGCAGCTGGACGTACTTGATAGTTTGGGGACCCCTAGTGTACACTTCTGTGATTTTTTTTTTTTTTTTTTTAAGTCTAATTATCGTAATTTTTGGACTATAGGCCGTTACTTTTTTCCTTCATTTTGAATCCTGCGGCTTATAGTCCATTGCGGCTTATTTGTTGATTTATTTGGGTTAATGGGGAACACATGTCTCTTAGTATGCATTACAGCGCTACAGATGTAAACAACAATCAAAATTCATGTTCTGTGCTAATTATTTATTCCGTTACTGTTCCAGTTGTTTCATTAATTGCTTGTTATGGTAGTCAGTAACACTTTATTTGACAGTGGCGTCATAAGACGGTCATATTTATAACATGACGGTCATATTTATAACAGGTTACTATCATGGGCATTACTAAATGCTTATGACAGATGTCATTAAGTGTCATCCGGAAAAGTATGATAACAACTCCATTTATGTCCAGTTTAGATCATTTAAATCCACTCAAAAGTGAGATAATTTGACAGACACTAAATGACATTTGTTATAAGCATTCATCAATGCTCATGACAGTGTCAAATCATAGTTATGATTGTCTAATAACAGTCTTATGGCGCCACTGTCAAATTAAGTGTTACCAAATACCATAATTAGCAATTAATGAAACAACTGGAAGAATAACTGAAGAAATAATTAGCACGGAACATGAATTTTGATTGTTATTTACATCTGTAGCGCTGCAATGCATGTTAGGAGGCATGTTGGACAACAAAAGTGTTGACAACAGGTGGCAGCAGAGGTTGACTGTCTCCTCCAAGGGAGCAAAGATGGCCAAGTGAAGGTTCTTGAAGCAATAAAGCTTTGCAGCCAAGTGGTTTAAAGCTTCATGGTGGTTCATTTGGTCTTGGTCGTATGACGCCGCTGTCAAATAAAACGTTACCGATTATTATCCTTTGGTGTAAATATCCCATAATACAGTGAGGACGGCTGCGGCTTGTAGTCCACTGTGGCTTATGAACAAGTGTCTTTTTCGTGTCAAATGTGGTGGGTGGCAGCTTATAGTCCGGTGCGCCTTGTAGTGCAAAAATTACGGTATACTTTTGCTTTTGTTTTATGCGGCAGTACAATGATAATAAAAGCTTTCTATTCTATTCTATTCTATTCTATTCTATTCTATTCTATTCTATTCTATGCTATGCTATTAACTCATTCACTCCCAGCCATTTTCACCGGTGCAATCCTTTGCTCCCGGCCGCTTTACTGGATTTTGACTGATTTTGCAAGGCCCTCAGAAACTTGTGTTCTATTGCTATACATGGAACCCACCAAAAGAAAGATTAGACTCTCTTCTTTCAGCAGAAAAAAGTTAGTTCATATCTTTTTCCATTCTTTAGAAATCAGCATTAGAAAATAGCTTAGATTGAGCAATTTTCCAATTTCTGACGAAAAAACAGAGAAATTTAGCTTTTTGTGAAGGCATAACTTCACAATTTCAAACGTAACTTTGACTTTAAAACAGCTATTTTTTGCTTTAGTTACATCCCAAACATCTGAATGTTTACCTTTTACAAAATAACAAGACGAATAGAGCTTTTGATAGCAAAGTAACAATTTATTTACTCATAACTAACTGAGAGGTGACGCTGTTGTGGCCGCAATAGCCAGGGTAAACTTTTCCCTCATCACCGCCTGTCTCTGCTCGGTGTCCGCTGCACTGCTGGTCCCGGTCGTTCTGCTCGGTCGTCCAGGACCTGGAATCCCGGGCGTCCTCCCGGTTCTTCTGTTTGGTCGTCCGCCGCCTGGCATCCTGGACGTCCATTTGGTCGTCTTCCGCCGGTACCCCGGCCGTGTGGCCAGCCATTCGTTCTGTTGCACTATGCACTACTGCCCTCCAGTGGCCAGTTTTATTGCTTTAAAATGTATTTTCAGCATTGTGCTTTGGAGCTAAGTTGAATCAGAACCCAGAGATGTCTCTTGTGAAAAAAATGTAAAAGACGTATAAATACGTACAATTAAAAATAGAACATATTTATACGTTTTTGGGAGCAAATGAGTTAACATGATGAGTCCATTTTATATTCCACGCAACAGGATGCCTTAGCTCCATACCAGCATATTGAGAAGGACCTGAAGAGCTTGAAGGAGGTTGTTGAAATGAAGAACCTGCAAATACACCAGCAAGAGCAGAAGATCTCCGACCTGGAAAAAGTGGTAGGCTCAATAGGCCACCATCTCCATCGCTCGTCAACTGCGAATATGACGGACGGACGAATGAATGACATTGCTTCGGTTGCGTTTTTACTTTTGAGCAGGCCCAAAAGAATGTGTTCCTTGAGGAGAAGGTCCAGGTCCTGCAGCAACAAAATGAAGATCTGAATGCTCGTATTGAAAGAAACCTCACCTTATCCAGGTAAATTAGTGTTTGCATGACTAGCCGTATTTTTAGCCGTTAGTGCTGTATGTGTCCAAGTGAAGTAGCGCTCATTATCTTTGACCACGGTTTTCCATCTCCAGGCAATTGTCAGAAGAGAACGCCAACCTCCAGGAATCAGTGGAGAAAGAGAGCACAGAGAAAAAGCGACTCAGTCGAAACAACGAAGAGCTCCTATGGCGGCTCCAGACCAGCCCCCTGATGTCTCCTTCGTCCTCGCCCCTCCACCGCTCCTTTTCTACCTCCCCCATCCCGTCATCCCCGTTGTTCTCATCGTCACCTGCACCTCCACTGGGATGCCACACCCCCACTCACTGCCAAGGCTGCCCCCAGCAGCCGCAAACCACCTCTCCCTTCCACACGGCCAATCAGAATTACTCCCCTGGGCCGGCCACGCCCACCCACATGGCAGCAACCAATCAATATTACTCCCTGGGCCCCACGACACCCACTCATAGGGCAGCAACAAATCAGAATTACTCCCCAGGCCCATGCACACCCACTCATAGGTCACCAGCCAATCGAAATTCGGCAGCTTGTGTCACTTTACAAAGATAAAAAAGCTCTACAACCCCTTAATTTTTCTTTCCCTTTTTTGAAAAATTCAATCTTTTCATGATTACGTTCTCCTGGCCCCTTATTAAATGTGAAATTTAGTATAATGTGTCAAGGGTAACAACTCAAAGTGAAAGTTCTGTTTTGAATCCGACAGCTGATGCTCTCTGTTGTATATATTATGTACTATAGTGACACAAATAGTGTCAGCATGAATGAAGTAACTTACAGTTGGAGTCCCGCAAAGACAGGAAGCAGCACAAAAGAACAAAATCCTCCTGTGTTCAGATCACAAATGTATTCAAACAATTATAAATACCAAGCACTCTCCCGCTGGGATGAGCTTGTCAGTTGTGTTTTACCAAACTAATTCCCCAACAAAGCGCCTTACTCCTGCCATCTCACCAGCAAAGGTTAGTTAGTTTTAATCAATTTTTGATTGGTTTTAAGGAATTTCTCAGTCTCACAAAGGAGTTCAATTGCATTTGAACCTCTAATATTCAACACAGTCCATTTGAGAATAGGCCTTGTTCAGACTGGTAGCCAAAATCTGATTCTTAGTCCATCCGGATTGAATCTGGAAGTCTTTTGTAGTCTGGAGAATCTCAAATCACAGAAATTTTTGCAAGATGGATTAAAACCACATACGGGAGGTACACTGGGGCAAATACGTATTTAGTCAACCACTAATTGTGCAAGTTCTCCCGCTTGAAAAAATTAGAGAGGCCTGTAATTGTCAACATGGGTAAACCTCAAACATGAGAGACAGAATGTGAAAAAAAAAACAACAGAAAATCACATTGTTTGATTTTTAAAGAATTTATTTGCAAATCATGGTGGAAAATAAGTATTTGGTCAATACCAAAAGTTCATCTCAATACTTTGTTATGTACCCTCTGTTGGCAATAACGGAGACCAAACGTTTTCTGTAACTCTTCACAAGCTTTTCACACATTGTTGCTGGTATTTTGGCCCATTCCTCCATGTAGATCTCCTCTGGAGCAGTGATGTTTTGGGGCTGTCGTTGGGCAACATGGACTTTCAACTCCCTCCACAGATTTTCTGTGGGGTTGAAGATCTGGAGACCGACTAGGCCACTCCAGGACCTTGAAATGCTTCTTACGAAGCCACTCCTTTGTTGCCCTGGCTGTGTGTTTGGGATCATTGTCATGCTGAAAGTCAATGCCCTTGCTGATGGAAGGAGATTTTCACTCAAAATCTCTCGATACAAGGCCCCATTCATACTTTCCTTTACACAGATCAGTCGTCCTGCTCCCTTTGCAGAAAAACAGCCCCAAGGCATGATGTTTCCACCCCCATGCTTCACAGTGGGTATGGTGTTCTTCGGATGGAGTTCAGTATTCTTTCTCCTCCAAATACGAGAACCTGTGTTTCCTCTTCTGGATCATCCAAATGCTCTCTGGCGAACCGCAGACGAGCCTGGACGTGTACTGGCTTCAGCAGGGGGACACATCTGTCAATGCAGGATTTGAGTCCCTGGCAGCGCATTGTGTTACTGATAGTAGCCTTTGTTACTGTGGTCCCAGCTCTCTGTAGGTCATTCACTAGGTCCCTCCGTGTGGTTCTGGGATTTTTGCTCACCATTCTTGTTATCATTTTGACGCCACGGGGTGAGATCTTGCATGGAGTCCCAGATCGAGGGAGGTTATCAGTGGTCTTGTATTTCTCCCATTTTCTAATAATTGTTCCCACAGTTGATTTCTTTACACCAAGCGTTTTACCTATTGCAGATTCAGTCTTCCCAGCCTGGTGCAGGTCTACAATTTTGTTTCTGGTGTCGTTCGACAGCTCTTTGGTCCATTGTGGAGTTTGGAGTGTGACTGACTGAGTTTGTGGACAGGTGTCTTTTTTACCGATAATGAGTTAAAACAGGTGCATTTAGTACAGGTAACGAGTGGAGCCTCGTTAGAAGAAGTTAGACCTCTTTGACAGCCAGAAATCTTGTTTTTAGGTGACCAAATACTTATTTTCCACTCTAATTTTGAAATTAATTCTTTAAAAATCAAACAATGTGATTTTCTGGGTTTTTTCCCCTACATTCTGTCTTTCATGGTTGAGGTTTAACCATGTTGACAATTACAGGCCTCTCTAATCTTTTCAAGTAGGAGAACTTGCACAATTGGTGGTTGACTAAATACTTATTTGCCCCACTGTAGTTTCATATCAGATCAAGGCCGTAAATTTGCATAGGGACGGTAGGGACATAACACTACCAACTTTTTAGGATGCATATCCAGCCAAGATAAGAAAATAAAACTTACCAAGCAGCACTTGACACATGTGTTTCAAAAAAGGAGCCTGGAGTGTGTGTGGAGCGGGGCGATGCAGCACGTCAAATGAGTGACACGAACAAACACTGCTACGATGCGTGCTAACTACACATACAATAAGAAAATGTCACTCATTGTGAACTTATAACAAAAACTATAGTGAATTTTCATCTCGTTCTCGTCTCGTCAGACGAAAACTGGCATCTATCTCTTGATGTTTTAGTCTCCCAAGACACGTTTTTAGCTCGTCATTGTCATGAAAAAAATTGTTCATTGACAAAACATTTTCATTATTGTCATCGTTGATGAAAACAACAATGCATCACACTATGTTTGATGACGCCTTTTTTGCCACAGCAACCTGTTAGGTGTGTTAAGAATCTGGCTCAGTCTGAACAGGCCCGGATCTGATTTGGACACTTACTAAAAACAGTGTGAACAGTCAGCCAGAAAAATCAGATTTGAGGAGGAATTCAATTGGAATCAGATATGCCTGCAGTCTGAACACAGCCTAGTTTTTCCAAATGATTCTTTACAAAAGTCATCATTTCCAAAAAACAAGTCAAATATAAATTCACCTGATATCTTTGTTAGCTCTACAGCAGTGGTTCTTAATCTTGCTAAAGGTACCAAACCTCAAAGTTTCACAAATTGATTCACTGAACCCTTCGGAATTAGATAATAAAGTTTTTTTTTGTTTTTTTTTCAAATTCAAAACCGATATATCTAAGATAGCAAGCTAATAATTTCGCAAATCCCTGTTCAAAATTCTTCAAAAATAAAAAACAGGTCAAAATTTGAGACCATGCTGCCCATTGTTTTGTTGTATTCCCTCATACCAAGTGAGAGTCCACCTTCCACTGAGCAAACCAGTTCCTCCTCCAATCAGATCGAGGGCTAGCAGTTAAAAGAAATGGATTAATGGTTCCCCTTTTTTAAATTCGAACTCAAAACTCACCTGTCCATAATAATCCCTAATTTCTTTGTGTTTTAGTTTTCTGCTACTTATTTTTTATCTACAGTCCCTGACAAAAGTCTTGTCGCTTATCCATTTTGTAGAAACAATTGCTAATAATCTGACTTTTAATTATTCAATTGGTTCCAGAAATGGCTCATATCAAGTCGATGGGGTGCCAAAGTAGTACATTTTTTTGACAAAACACCAAATTCAGAAAATGACTAATAACCCCCCCATACAATGTTCAATCTTTTTCATATTTGGCATGTACTTGATGTATCCCAGCCTGAACTCGACTTCATTGAAATATCACCCATTGGGCCTGGCGCCCCCTGCTGGGAACAGGAAATGACCTTTTTTACGAGACTGACTCCTCCTGGAAGGGAAAAAACCTAATGAGCCCCAAAAAAAATCACCGAAAAGAAGTTGGAGAAATCGACATAGGACTCCTGAGGGCCCGTTGAGTCTTGCTTGCAGGGCTAGTTAGCAATTGTTTCTACAAAACGGATAAGCGACAAGACTTTTGTCAGGGACTGTATTAGTATTTTTGTCTTTACATCTCATTAGTATTTTAAATTTTCCCCCTACATTCTATACTTTATTATTTTTACTGTTTTCGATCTTTAATTTGTTTAAATGTTTTTTTTTAGGGCTGTCAAACGATTAAAATTTTTAATCGAGTTAATTACAGCTTAAAAATTAATTAATCGTATTTAATCACAATTAATCGCAATTCAAACCATCTATAAAATATGCCATATTTTTCTGTAAATTATTGTTGGAATGGAAAGATAAGACACACGATGGATATATATATTCAACATGCGGTACATTAAGGACTGTATTTGTTTATTATAACAATAAATCAACAAGATGGCATTAACATAATTAACATTCTGTTAAAGCGATCCATGGATAGAAAGACTTGTAGTTCTTAAAAGATAAATGTTAGTACAAGTTATAGAAATTTTATATTAAAACCCCTCTTAATGTTTTCGTTTTAATAAAATTTGTAAAATTTTCAATCAAAAAATAAACTAGTTATTAATAAACCATTGTTGATGTCAATATTTACTTACACAATGCTCATGGGTGCTGAAGCCTATAAAATCAGTCGCACCCAAGCGCCAGCAGAGGGCAGCAAAACTCCACAAAACACAATTAACAAGTAGGGATTTCACTGTACTGTCATTTAAATCGGTCTGAGCGGGGCATGTGCAGTAATTGCGTCAAATATTTTAAAGTGAATTAATTACCGCCCGTTAACGCGATAATTTTGACAGCCCTAGTTTTTTTTAATGATTACACGGTGACCTTGAGTGCCAGAAAGGCGCCGTCAAATAAAATTTATTGTTATTGTTATTATCATTAAGCCTGTAAATTGGGAGGAGCAAACCAGTCCATAGGGTTCGATCAGACCCAGGTTAAGAACCACTGCTCTACAGAAATCCTGACATGTAACTAGTCAAAGTGAGCGTATGGTGTTAATTTCTAATTTTAAACCAAAATGTCCTTCCTTTGTTTTCTCTCTGCTATGACTCTGATACTACCTCTTAAGGCGGAAAATTAATCCTTTCAACTTCTTCAGTTTAAAAGAGGATTTCAACCCATTTTGCTTCATTTAATTTGCAACTTAAGAACGCATGCACTGTGGATGTCTTATTACTGCTGTGGTTTGTCTATTTATTTAGAAAGATGAATTTAAGGTTAATAAGCTATGAAAACTATTTGTCTCAGTGTGAAACCATGGCCAATATAACACATGTAATAGGGAACATGAAGAAAGTCTTGTGCAAAAAGATGGTTCGAAATGTTTAGTTGGACTTTTGGGATGATTCTACAAACAAATTATTAAACTTTTGTACTACTTAAGATTTACTAGCTAACAGGTTAACCTTCAGTTTTCCGGATTTTCTGACTTAACAGATGCTTTCATAAACACGGATTTCTGAATTGTTTGAAATCCTTCAGGGAATTTCTCCGTAAAATGCTACAATAACCTCTTTCAAATTTCTTTTTATACTGTAGCCTCGACAGTCTAATTTTTCGTCTTTAAAAACAAACAAACAAACAAACGCAATAGAAACCAACTAGGATTGTATTGTGCACACGTCAGCCTCAGGGTGCTCACAGGGGCTGCTTTGACAGAGTCAAAATCCTGATTTGCGGTCAGTTTACATGAATTGTTGTGTCCCGCTAAAGAACGTATTTAGTCTTTGCATGAAAACCAACTGCTGTAAATAAACTATGTTAGAGCGCAAGATGAAACAGATGAGTTATGTAGGAGCACTGGTCATGTGTTCTTTTAAAGCAGGGGTGGGGAACCAGTCGTGTACCATATTATAGTATATGACACATAAAAGCATTTAAACCGGCTATGAAATCAAAAATTGAGACAAAATAATACTATAACAATTTTAAAAAACTAAATAATAGTATTAAACTACAGCAGGGGTCGGGAACCTTTTTGGCTGAGAGAGGCATGAACACGAATTTTTTTTTTATGTAATTCCGTGAGAGTCATACAATGCAGTGGGGCAAATAAGTATTTAGTCAACCACTAATTGTGCAAGTTCTCCCACTTAAAAATATTAGAGAGGCCTGTAATTGTCAACATGGGTAAACCTCAACCATGAGAGACAGAATGTGGAGGGGAAAAAAACAACAGAAAATTACATTGTTTGATTTTTAAAGAATTTATTTGCAAATCATGGTGGAAAATAAGTATGTGGTCAATACCAAAAGTTCATCTCAATACTTTGTTATGTACCCTTTGTTTGCAATAACGGAGGCCAAACGTTTTCTGTAACCCTTCACAAGCTTTTCACACACTGTTGCTGGTATTTTGGCCCATTCCTCCATGCAGATCTCCTCTAAAGCAGTGGTGTTTTGGGGCTGTCGTTAGGCAACACGGACTTTCAACTCCCTCCACAGATTTTCTATGGGGTTTAGAGCTGGAGACTGGCTAGGCCACTCCAGGACCTTGAAATGCTGGAGTCACATTGTCACATTCTGCTGCTGGTTAGATTGTGTTTTGTTGCTGGGCTGTTAGCGGGGGCGTTCCCGACGTCGCACCTGGCTCATCAACGCAGCATTTAAGCACGGGTGATCTCAGAGAAGGCTGCCGAGATATTTGCCTTGCTGATCGCCATTTGACATCTCGCACTATAGTCTCGCTACATTTGCTTGTTACGCCCCTGCATTGGGTTTTTTCTGTTAATGTGCTGCACTCATTTGTAACCTCTACCCTGTGCAGGTATTTGAGTGTTTTTATTTTGGCTTTTTGGCTCGCTGCCTATCGTCTTAGTTAACCTTCGAGTTTGTAGTATTGAGCTCCGTCGACCTGCTGTCACGGACTCCCCCCGCTTGTTGTCCGCTTCGAGGTCCAACCTTGTTTCCGCATTTGCGGACGCTAACAATTATAAGTAATTATAATTGACCACAGCATCCCGTCTCTCTATTAGCCTCCTTTTTTCGGGAGGGGGGGGGGGGTCCCTTATTTCTATTTCTGAAAGGTGGCAACCCTACTTTGGAAACAGTTTCCAAATTACTGCAGCATTTCTTTCTGTAAAAGACAAGCTAAAGTTGACGTAGTGAACTGACCAGAGATTGTTGCTCCGGTCCAGCGCCCTTCCTCTGGATAGCAGTCCTGCTCTTGTAGGCTCAAACTCGTTGTGTTCGTTCACGTTTCGTCTTCAAATGTTTTATCAGGTTCGAGGTATTGAAACTGGCCGATTTAACTCCACATCTCGAAACTTTCAGGCCGCAAATCTTGCATGCAGCCATTGATTTTAATCGAAGGGATTTCTATTTTGAAATATTTCCCGACCGCCGCCATTTCTCCTGGTTTGTTTTTCCTCCATATGAAAAAGCGATCTTGTCATTGGTCAGGAGTGGCTATTGGCCCGTTCTCATTGGTCTGGAGCAGGCCAATAGCGATAGCTGCTTGGTGTTCACGTGTCATCACGCAACACAGAGACAGAGTGTAGTGAGCGCCAGGAGGAAAAAAAAAAGGCTGCGGTCAAATGTTATAATAATGGACCGGTAAATGGTATCGGCGCCGTCTTTGTTGGTACTCGCCGATACCGATACCACCATTTCGGGCCGGATCGGCGCCCCCTGCTGATACTAGTATCGGTATCGGTGCATCTTTAGTTTTAACCCGCACTTACTGATGTAGTGATGAACTGTATTTACTGACAGTGGTTTTCTGAAGTTTTCCTGAGCCCATTTGGTGATATCCTTTACACATTCATGTATGTTTTTATGGCAGTGCCGTCTGAGGGATCGAAGGTCACGGTCATTCAGTCTTGGTTTCCGGCCGTGGCGCTTACGTGTATTGATTCCACCAAATTCTCTTAACCTTTTGAGGATCTTATGTACCAGATGTTGAAATCCCTAAATTCCTTGCAATTTTGCTTTGAGGAATGTTGTTCTTAAACTGTTCAACTATTTTCTCACGCAGTTGTGGACAAAGTGGTGAACCTCGCCCCATCCTTGCTGGTGAATGACTGAGCATGTTTGGGGAGGCTCCTTTTATGGTACCCACCTGTTCCTAATTAGCCTGATCACATGTCAGATGTTCGAAATAGGTGTTTGATGAGCTTTTCTCAGCTTTCGAAGTATTTTTCCCACCTTTCCCAACTTCTACTGGACGTGTTGCAGCCATGAAATTCTAATTTAATTATTATTTGGCAAAAAAACAATTAAGTTTATCAGTTTGAACATTAAATATGTTGTCTTTGTGGTGTATTCAATTGAATATGGGTTGAGAAGGATTTTCAAATCGTTGTATTTTGTTTTTATTTACATTTTACACAATTTCCCAACTTCAACCGAATCCGGGTTGTATTTTAATAATTAAAGATTTGTCTGCGAGCCAGATGCTGCCATCAAAAGAGCCAGATCTGGCTCGCGAGCCATAGTTTCCCGATCCCTGATGTAGAATAAAGAGGAATATGTAGCCCAAAGTAGCAGAGTAAGAGTAGCATTTTTTCCTTCACAAATCTACTCAGGTAAAAGTAAAAAGTACCACTTAATAAAACTACTCCTGGAAGTACATTTTTCTCCAAAAGTTACTCAAGTAAATGTAACTGAGTACATGTAATGCGTTGCTATCCACCTCTGATAAAGTATTCGTGTTAACTTGTACCTTTCAAATTTAAATGACTTTTGCTGGATTATGGAGCAATGCACACAATCACCATGTAAGAAATACTGAAGATACACTCCGATCGCTAACCCGCAAGTTATCCGGAAGTTGTGTGACATCACTATGAATAGTGCTAATTAAATGGTTTATATTTAAAAATAAATAAATAAAAATTCCCCACCCCTGCGTTACAGCATTTAGCAACATTATGTTTTTGCAGTGTTGCACTTTTTTTTCTCCACGGCAACAAACTGTAAAGTTGAAGCTAATTAGCCATACCAGCACTTTTGAATGGCCATGAAACGAAAACTGTATCACGATATGGAACTACAAGGTTTGTTTTTCTACGGATGGTAGACAGGGTGAAACGCTCTTAAAGGAATGTCAAGTAGAACAAAGCATTTGATTGATTCTTTTGGGTGATTTTAAGAATGTTCAATTTTATGAAACTGCCAGTCAATCAGTCACTGTGTTTATGAATACTTACAAATGTACTTCAGGGTCACTTCAGGTGTAAAATAAAACCGTTTACAAGGATGCAACAAAATAAATAACAGTATACAGTTACATACAGTCTAATTAAAATAACACTCAAGACCCTGACAGTGTGTCCTATGGACATCTTGCTCTGAATGTGAAAAAAAATGTATCGAGTTGACTGTATTTTTTATCATTCATGTGGTTAAATGGAACAAAAGGACCTCTTCTCTAAACAATACTGCATTTGTAGCAGCCATTTAATACTATTTGTCACAATGTAGCACTAAGTCCCCTGATAAGACAAAAGCACGTCTTTTATAGAAGAATCGCATTTGTAAATGGTGTTACAAAACAATAAAAAATGAGAATTGTAATCTCATGGAGCTAAAAGAAGGAATACATATGTTTGTTCTGGCACTGATTGTACGTCTGAATGTGAATATATGAACAACACAACTTGTGTCTTAGTGCACCAACAAAGTAATAGAAGCATGTTTTGTCGGTTTTTGCTGTTTCTCTTCCTTGAACTTTAGCATTTTGAAGGTCACCATGTAGTTGTAAAGTGTGGCAGACCAAGTTGTAAGGATGACGAATGCCATTTTGTTGAAATGTTGGTCAATACATGTATTTGTGCTATGGCGACGACAAATGTATTCGATTAGGATTTGGTCCTGCGCACCTCACTTGTGTTAGAATAGAATAGAACTTCATTACAGGAATTAAAGTCGACTTGAACTTAACTTTTGGGGTGTCTTTTGTTCTTAAATAAGGTGGTTCTTTATTTAAATAAATGCAATTTGTGCTCTTACCTGCGTAAAGAAGTCAGCGGTGTAGCTCCAGGTGTGTCTTGAGGCAACTTTCCGAAATTAATGACGCACAATCGTGTGTTTTTATGCTACATTCGAGGAAAGTCTGAGGCCATGTCCACACGTAGCAGGGTATTTGGCAAAAAAGAAGATGTTTTTCTACGGTTTGACCAGAGGTTGCGCTAGACTTTTTCGTTGTCTGTCATTTTGACTGACAGGGTCATAAAAATCTGGCCATAATCTATTTTTACCCGTCACTTAAATTTTTAAAATGAAATGAAAAAATGAAATAAAATGCCGCTTGCTCGCTCAGTAGTTGCCGAGGGCTGACTGCTTGTTTGTGTCGCGTTCTGCTGCTTGTCAGAATTTTTTTGTTGCTTCTGTGGGGGCGTGCCGACGTTGCACCTGCAGCTAATCCCTGCTCGTCACCCCAACCTTTTTTGCACCACGGACCGGTGTCCTGTCAAATTTTGCACCCTTATAAAATTTTGCTCCCAAAGCTTTTGTGGCGGTGAAAAAAGCCCTCTTTTATATGCAGTTGGACTCTCAATGTTATCCAATGGTGCTAAAAAACTATTTACATCACAAACATACATGTGCAACACGGAAATGGCGTAAATTAATGCTTAAGTGCAGGGAAAAAATACAACTCACCCGCTGAATCAGTGGGAGGCCTGAGTTTGTTTCGTTGAGACGAGATGGGAGAGTGAGAGAAGCTAGCATCACAAATACACGATGTTGGAAATTGTAGCACAGATTTCAGCGCGCTCCTAGCGATGTCAGGATATTCCGAAATGACTTCAATCCAGAACTTCGGTAGAGTTGTTGTCTCAAATGTACGTTTAAGTCGCCGTGATTTGCGATCTCTACAAGCTGATATTCCTGTTCCACAGACATGCTCGAATCACTCGATTTATTCACACACGGGTCACGAATTCACTCCTTCGCAGTTCGTGGGTCTTTAGTGATTGGGAAGTAGCATAAATTTTGTTTTCTTTGAGGTTGTAGTCACATCTTCTGGCTCATCAGGTTCCCTTTTTCCCGTAAAAAGTCTGTCCAAAGACGTCTGTTATTCAGTCATTCGAGTGTGGGGGCTAATTATTTCCGGGAAGAAATGTGATTGGCGACGACCTACGTCATACGTTATTACTACAGTATATAAACGCAAACTATCCGGGAGAAGAACGCCGAGATATTTCCCTTGCTGGTAGCCATTAACACGTACTGCTTTCGAGTCGCTTGGTATATGCCTTCTAGTTCGTCAGACGTCTTAGTTTTGTGATTTTGTGTATTTTTGTTTGTCGTTTGGCTCTGCCCTCCGCTCGGTTTTCGCGTTTTTGATCCCCGTCGACCTATTTGTCACGGACCCTTTTTGTTATTCCCTTTTTACCGCGTTCGCGTGTTTTGTTTTATTTGTGATTAATAAATCCCCGAACGCTTCCCCTCTGTTGTTTGCTTTTGGGTTCAATCTTGTTCGCCGCATTCGCTGATCTCAACAGTGTGTCCTTCATCCTACACTGCATCAGTCCCTCTTTTTTCACCTCTTTTATCAACACAATCGTCGTTTTGGGGCTTTTTGAAGAAACTTCGGACACTCAGTTGCCTTGACATTTTTCCGAGTAAGGCCAACGACGTCATGCATCAAGAGAGACAATAGCTAATTAATATGCTCACTCGCCACCCTGTGGTCTGGGGTGTGAATTGCAACCTGTCAAAATGACTGATGGACTTCAGTTTTTTCCGTCACCGTTTTAAAAAACCGGTCAATGACGGAAAATATCCGGTTAACGCGACCCCTGGGTTTGACCTATCATCCACACTCGCACGCAGATTTAAACCAGGGTTCTTAACCCTTAGATGCATAAGTGGGTCAAAAATGACCCGGTGAGGTTGTATTTTACACAGCAAGAGCTGATACGTGTACTGTAAGTATTATGTCCACATAGTATTTTGTGTGTGTGTCTTTCATGACTCTTTTTATTATTATTTATCAACAAATTAATCTAGCTAGCTAACTAAGGCTAGGTTCATACCGCAGGTCCTAATGCACAATTCCGATTTTTTGTCATATCTGTTTTTTTGGCGTACCCGTTCAGACTGCCTTTGTCCATTGAGCCTGTTCAAGTATCACACATGCGCTCTAATTCGCAGACCGAGATGCGCTGACCAAACTGGCCCGCATGCGCAGGAGCATGAGAGGAGCAGAGAGAAAACTGAGCATTCTCAGGCTTATCCTCAGCCCATTTTATTTTCTTATGACTGTTGTCAAGCCCGCTCCTTCCTCAAAAGCCGCCTTCAAGCTAGGCGCTAACGCTAATGCGCAGCTGCACCGCTATAGACCCTACCCACCGACGTCACAAAATCACGTGCTCGCTGTATGGTTCCGCCCCCTTGTCCGTCATTTTGTGTCTGTATTATCAATGGTCTCAATTAATCGAGCAATTTATAATGCATTTCATGGAAGACCCGGTGCTTTCGGATGCCGTAAACTCACTTGATGCGTTGCATAAAAGGCGTTATGTGGAAAAGCTTCAGTTTATCCATTCGCCAGATCCATATTTGATGCCTAAATCGATGTTTTTCGACCCGCTGTCTCCGCCGTATTTGCCTGACATCTGCTAGCTACCCTGATATGTACAACTATCTTGTCCACTCAAAATCAGCCTATTCTCACGAAAGTTTGAAAAACTTTAAGAGCTTGGAGGCTTATAAATACTTCGTTGCTGGTTGGGTGAAACAGGTCCTCGTCCACGAAAATTCGGCAGGAATCTATCTTGTGCTTGGAAAGGTGAGTTACGAAATTTTCAATTCAAAATCTTTTGTTATTGCTAACATCCACTGTCAAGTCTAATGTATTTCATGTCGTTTGTCAATGGAGTTAGGGCTTTTAATATTTATATGGTTTAGCGATAGCACTCTCACTACATACATACGTGTATGTTGTCGGCGATTAGCCTAGCAATGATCTTAATTGTGGTTGTCAGCCCAAAACCCTCTAAATATATATTAAATGCATCTTACTAGATATAAAATGACTACTACATAATCTGTGGTAATCGTTTGGAGCCCAGTTTTCTCGTTGAATTGCAGCAGCCCATCTCGCTCTCTTCTCTCCGGGTCTCTCGGAATCCGGTAGAACTTCAAGTCTCTCCGTCTTCTCCGTCTATCTTCTGTTATTGCAACCGACCGCCACACACGCCTTCACCATTTTGATTATTAATGTTAACGAGCAGAAAAACACGTCGTAAATAGGAGGAATGTACGTAGCCGTAACAGGTAAACATGATGTGTTGACGGACAATTGGGCGGCACCAGTCAGGAGGAAGGAGTTGTGACGTCACGTGGGTAGGGTCTATCGTAGCACCCGGTGTCTCTTTCTCTTTGCTGATGTTAATTGCTGCATGAATTCCAATTTAGGGGACTTGACAGTTTGGACCGCAGCCACATTCTGGAAAAATGTGGCCTGGATGAGATTTTAACCACATACGAAAGTGACCTTGATCGAATTAGAAATGGTCCACTTTTTATGCGACTTTTCCTGTTCAGTCGAGTCGGAAAAACACGGAAAAATCGGATTCGAACCTAGCCTAGGTTAGCTAACATTACTGTATATATATATATATACATATATATATATATATATATATATACAGTGCCTTGCAAAAGTATTCGGCCCCCTTGAATCTTGCAACCTTTCGCCACATTTCAGGCTTCAAACATAAAGATATGAAATTTAATTTTTTTTGTCAAGAATCAACAACAAGTGGGACACAATCGTGAAGTGGAACAAAATTTATTGGATAATTTAAACTTTAAATTTAAACTGGGGGGGGGGGGGGGGGTCGCTGATGGGGTGGTTCGCCCAAGGCGCGAAAGTAGCCAGGACCGCCACTGCCAAAAGGCATGCGTTTATGGATAAATGATGGAATATTAGCATTTACCTAGGTGTTGTCATACCCTTTAAACTACAAGCAAGTAGTTTATAGTTCTGCAATAACAAATAACACGTGTTTATGGCCAAGGGCAAACATCAGGGAGCTTGATTACATCCGAGTCTTTTGTATCACTTAATGGGTTAATGAAGAGTTCAACTCCAGAGCGTATTGCTCAATGACATTTCATTGAATGCATCATTCGCTGTTTCAAAACTCATATAAGAAACAACAAATTGGAATTGACAGCATAGTTTTTGAGTTACCGCCATAGCAACACCTTAGCAACAGGGACGCTCCTCGCTGCCAGTCGCTGCCTGATGACGTCATTTATAGAAGTCGCGCCTGCACTCCATTTCTCCATTTACAGAAGTATAGCATCACGCTATCACTGCCATTGACAGTTTTAAACGTCTAATTCAATCTAACTAGGGGGGTCGATCGCTGCCTGACCCCCCCCCAGTGCAAATGGATTGGACGTCTATTGCTGGTAATGGCAGGTATTAAGTAAATATTTTGAAATTTGAAAAACACAAAAATTTCTTCAATGCATCTGCTTGAATTAATCAGTTACAGCATTTTTCCTCAATGATAATCAAAATAATAATATAAATCCTAGGGATTAACATCTATCAGACAATAAGAAAAAAATATATATGTCGAAAGTTATTTTTAGTGAACTAAAGGCAAATATTTTCCAGACAATAACTCAAAGTTGTCTTTAATTTACAGTATCCTGTAAGTAGAAAGTGAAAGTAAATGTATTAAGGTTACAAAGTTTTTTTTTTTTTTTAAATACAGGTAGTCCCCGGGTTACTAACGAGTTCCATTCTTACGCTGGCAACGTAACCCGAATTTCCGTGTAACTTGGAATTAACCCTTTAAGCACCCTTAAATCTCAAAATAACTATCCAAAAACATGTGTTATAAGTAATTGTACTGTCCTCGTCAAGACGTTGGAGCGAAGTCCTAGCTAGAAAGCTAGCTAAGCTCCGAAATGACGATGTCAAACATCCGTGGGGTTTGCTGACTTTATTCAGCTGCTCATGACAGCAACACTTGCAGAATATAACTAAAATAAAAATGAAATGAAATCAGTTTAATCTTGAATAACAGCAATTCACAGTTGCGTTTATAACCAGCAGCAGCAGTAACAATCCACAAAAACAATTAGCATGTATCAGTTAGCGTCCGCACATCATCAAAAACAATCACATAAACTTGCCTCAAGTATTCCACCACAATATAAAACGAACAATAAACAGTTCAAAAGATGTTTCCTCTGTGGATGCTTCACAAGCAACAAATGCGCGCGCAGGCTTGCAGGCTTTCCGCTCTCTTTCTCACTCGGCTGCGCAACTTTTTCGTGAGAACAAAAAAAAAAGTGTTCTTCCTCCTGTGTGCGCGTGCCCGGGCGCTCTTCTTCGTGTGCGCAAATACGTTCTTCTTCGTGTGTCCTGTATATGCGCTCTTACTCACGTGCCATTAGTACTACCTGCTCTACGCTTCCCGCGCCAAGATAAAAGCATGCATGACAAAACAAAAGTCAACATTCAAAACAAAAACGGTCAAAAAAACGAGACCGCGATGTCGTAGATCACGGAAGTCGCGTACATCGTAACCAGGGGACTACCTGTTGTTCCCAGACAGTGGCGATTGCTCTAAGAATGTATAGAAAATGTATACTGTTGCGTGTACATGTCATTAAATAACTAAATATGTGCTACAACGCATTCAACTTTTGTCCAGAATTAGTTTTTTATCACTGCGTTGCATGTAGTTTTTCAATCATTCGTGCAGTTAAAAAAAACGAGCAAAAATTTCGCTATTTCTTGTGTTTTTTTGGGGTTTTTTTTATTGTAGCTGCTTGTGTTTGGAGATTTGACGTCTGGCACTCTAGTTCCTTTCCCTACCGAGCAGCTGCTCCATTGTCACAAAGCACTCACAGGTGGACACACTTTGAGCTTCCCCTCATCGAAAGATCAGCATCCGCCACTATTCCAGAAGATAAAGGACACTCTGAGATTGCATCAGGAAGAGTAAATGTTTTAAATTTGATGTTTGAAGCATGCGATGATTCCATCAAAACAAAAACTATACGTACGGTCTCATCGAAAAAGCAGTGACTACAATGACATTAATCTTGACCAAATCAACCAAAACTTCTTTAAAATCTTGTCCTCTCAACAAATGCACAATATCAGGTGAAGAGCAACTTCGGCACACTAGCAACAAAGACTACTTGCGCATGAAGTGAGAAAGGACATCAATGGGCAGGGGGAAAATGATGGTCGAGTTCTTCTCCGCGGCGATGGTGTTGAGGGTCTGCAGGTAACGGAGCTGCAGAGCTGACGGGGATTCGGCGATGACCAACGACGCCTCCTTTAGGGCGCGGGATGCATTCATCTCGCCCTCGGCAGCAATCACCTGGTGTGGATAAGTCAATGACGATTAGTTAGTTAGACGGTTACTCTGTAGTTGTTTACGTTCCTAGAATCACACCATAGGATGAAATAAAGGCTATTCTCTGTTCGACTGCGATTTTACCTTGGCCCTGGCCTCTCGTGCAGCCTCTGCCTCGGCAGCCATTGCTCTCTGCAGTTGATGAGGCAACTTCACATCTTTAATTTCCACACGCTCGACCTTTATACCCCAGTTATCTGTAGCTTCATCCAGGCTTGTCTAAAAGAACATACAGTGGGGCAAATAAGTATTTAGTCAATTCTTATTTTATCTTAATTAGTCAGTTCTCCCTCTTGAAAATATTAGAGAGGCCTGTTATTGTCAACATGGGTAAACCTCAACCACGAGAGACAGAATGTAAAAAAAAATTTTTTTAAAAAACAGAAAATCACATTGTTTGATTTTTAAAGAATTTATTAGCAAATCATGTTGGGAAATAAGTATTTGGTCAATACCTAAAGTTCATCTCAATACCTTGTTATGTACCCTTTGTTGGCAATAATGGAGGCCAAACTGTTCTTCCATGCAGATCTCCTCTAGAGCAGTGATGTTTTGGGGCTGTCGTTGGGCAACACGGACTTTCAACTCCCTCCACAGATTTTCTATGGGGTTGAGATCTGGAGAATGGCTAGGCCACTCCAGGACCTTGAAATGCTTCTTACGAAGCCCCTCCTTTGTTGCCCTGGCTGTGTGTTTGGGATCATTGTCATGCGGAAAGACCCAGCCACGTCTCGTCTTCAATGCCCTTGCTGATGGAAGAAGAGTTTCACTCATAATCTCTCCATACAAGGCCCCATTCATTCTTTTCTTTACACAGATCAGTCGTCCTGGTCCCTTTGCTGAAAAACAGCCCCAAAATAATGATGTTTCCACCCCCATGCTTCACAGTGTGTATGGTGTTCTGCGGATGCAATTCAGTATTCTTTCTCCTCCAAACACGAGAACCCGTGTTTCTACCAAAAAGTTCTATTTTGGTTTCATCTGACCATAACACATTCTCCCAGTCTTCTTCTGGATCATCCAAATGCTCTCTAGCGAACCGCAGACGGGCCTGGACGTGTACTGGCTTCAGCAGGGGGACACGTTTGGCAGTGCATGATTTGAGTCCCTGGCAGCGCATTGTGTAACTGATCGTAGCCATTGTTACTGTGGTCCCAGCTCTCTGTAGGTCATTCACTAGGTCCCCCCGTATGGTTCTGGGATTTTTGCTCACCGTTCTTGTTATCATTTTGACGCCACGGGGTGAGACCTTGCATGGAGCCCCAGATCGAGGGAGATTATTAGTGGTCTTGTATGTCTTCTATTTTCTAATAATTGCTTCCACAGTTGATTTCTTTACATCAAGCGTTTTACCTATTACAGATTCAGTCTTCCCAGCCTGGTGCAGGTCTACAATTTTGTCTCTGGTGTCCTTCGACAGCTCTTTGGTCTTGGCCATAGTGAAGTTTGGAGTGTGACTGACTGAAGTTGTGGACAGGTGTCTTTTATACAGATAATGAGTTAAAACAGGTGCCATTAATATAGGTAATGAGTGGAGCCTCGTTAGACTTCGTTAGAAGAAGTTAGAACTCTTTTACACCCAGAAATCTTGCTTGTTTGTAGGCGACCAAATACTTATTTTCCCCTCTAATTTGAAAATTAAATTCTTTAAAAATCAAACAATGTGATTTTCTGTTTTTTTCCACATTCTGTCTCTCATGGTTGAGATTTACCCATGTTGACAATTACAGGCCTCTCTAATCTTTACAAGTAGGAGAACTTGCACAATTGGTGGTTGACTAAATACTTATTTGACCCACTGTAATTTAAAACACAGGTTCCTTGATTATGTCCAGTATTTATCCATACCTGCATGCTATGAGCGATGCCCTCGCGGTCAGACAGCACCTCAGCAAGGTTCTTGGTGCCTAAGACATTTCTGAGGGTGGTCTGGGCGAGCAGGCGGGTGGCGAAGTCAGCATTCGAGACATTAGCTACGGAAGCAATAGGGTCACTGACGCGGAAGTACACCACACCATCCACGCTCACTGTCACTGAATCCTTGGTCAGAATCTGAAGGGAAAAAGTTTTCTAACTATACTGTAGTTCTTAGTTATGATACGGTTTCGCAGTGTTGTCCCATCATTACCTCTTGCGGAGGGATGTCAAATGAAACAGTTCGCAGATCAACTTTCACACATGAATCAGTGCAGGGCAAAATGAAGAAAATTCCTGTAAAAATATTTCTGTCAGTAAGATAAAATACTGAAAATGATCTCTTGATGTTTCATACCTGGTCCCTTTGCCTTCCTGTCTGTGATGCGGCCCAATCGGAAGATAACCGCACGCTCATACTCCTGAACTATCTGCAAAGAAACAGTCATGCGTGAGGTTAAACCACAATCAAAAAGGAAATGAAATGTTCCAGACCACTGCTTGCTTTTCTTTGCACGCACCTTCAAACAAAACCAAATAGTGATGGGGAAGAGACACACTGTGAAGATGCCAACTATTATAACGATGACCCACCCAAAGCATCCCAAAGACCCAGTCCGCTCAGCTGCAAGAAAAGACAAAACAGGACTTAGATAACACTTCACAATAAGGGCCCCTTAATTAACATTAGTTAATGCATTTTTAGACAATAACTCATGTTTAAGTAACCTTATAACAATTAATAGAATTGCTTAGCTCACATTTATTAATATATTAATTAGGGCTGTCAAAATTATCGCGTTATTGGGCGGTAATTAATTTTTTAAATTAATCACGTTAAAATATTTGACGCAATTAACGTATTAGCCCCGCTCAGACAGATTTAAATGACAGTACAGTCAAATGGCCACTTGTTAATTGTGTTTTGTGGAGTTTTGCCGCCCTCTGCTGGCGCTTGGGTGCGACTGATTTTATAGGCTTCAGCACCCATGAGCATTGTGTAAGTAACTATTGACATCAACAATGGCAGGCTACTAGTTTATTTTTTGATTGAAAATTTTACAAATTTTATTAAAACGAAAACATTAAGAGGGGTTTTAATATAAAATTTCTATAACTTGTACTAACATTTATCTTTTAAGAAATACAAGTCTTTCTATCCATGGATGGCTTTAACAGAATGTTAACAATGTTAATGCCGTCTTGTTGATTTATTGTTATCATAAACAAATACAGCCCTTATGTACCGCATGTTGAATATATATATCCATCTTGTCTTATCTTTCCATTCCAACAATAATTTTTAGACAATAACTAATGTTTAAGTAACATTATAATAACTAATATAATTGCTTAGCTCACATTTATTAATATATTAATTAGGACTGTCAAAATTATCGCATTAACGGGCGGTAATTAATTAACGTACATGCCCCGCTCAGATAGATTTATATGACAATACAGTCAAATGCCCACTTGTTAATTGTGTTTTGTGGAGTTTTGCCGACCTCTGCTGGCGCTTGGGTGCGACTGATTTTATAGGCTTCAGCACCCATGAGCATTGTGTAAGTAATTATTGACATCAACAATGGCAGGCTACTAGTTTATTTTTTGATTAAAAATTTTACAAATTTTATTAAAACGAAAACATTAAGAGGGGTTTTAATATAAAATTTCTATAACTTGTACTAACATTTATCTTTTAAGAACTACTAGTCTTTCTATCCATGGATCGCTTTAACAGAATGTTAACAATGTTAATGCCGTCGTGTTGATTTATTGTTATAATAAACAAATACAGTCCTTATGTACCGCATGTTGAATATATATATCCATCTTGTCTTATCTTTCCATTCCAACAATAATTTACAGAAACATATGGAATATTTTATAGATGGTTTGAATTGCGATTAAATACGATTAATTTTTAAGCTGTAATTAACTCGATTAAAAATTTTAATCGTTTGACAGCCCTAATATTAATCAATATGAGTTAATGAATTAGTTCATGCATAACCAGACAGTAACTAATAGTTTGGTAAAATTAAAACTATATAAAAATATATACTAGTATAAGCCTAGGGTTAGGGTTTGTTAACTTTAGCAACTATAATTTCTTAGTTAAGGGACACATGTGCTACACTTTACAATATGAGTCCAAAAAGCATTCAGGAATGGTTAATAAAGGTTAAGAGGGGGGAAATTAAGCATTTATAATTTATTAGTTAAGGCATTTTTTTTTTTTTTTTTTTTTTTAAGTAAATCATTTTCTAATTGTATTTAACGTTACAGACAAAATGTCTTACACTCATCCAGAGTCTTTAGTTTTGGCTTAAAGTAGGGCTATCAAATTTATCGCGATAACGGTGGTAATTTATTTTTTAAAAATTAATCACGTCAAAATATTTGACGCAATTATCGCACGCGCTGCATGACCCACTCACGCATTATCGCGTTTAATATATAATGGTGTCGTTTTACCTATATATAGAGCTTAAAGGAAGCGTAAAATGAGTAGAGTGGATTTTGGCAGTCTTTGGAGCCTTTTTTTTAATTGGCTAAAGCCTTACAATCCCTCTCTCAACAATTAGAAATATCGTGGGAAGCAATGTGGGGACGAAAGGGAGTAGTTGATCTTTTCCTTAACACCCTATGTTATTTCCCAACGCAGAGAAGATATATCAATTGGTGCCACTACGCACAGTCATGGTTGCACTTCCCATCATGCATTTGGGCAGAACAGTTAAATGGCTACAGTATCATTTACTGAAAGCTCAACAAATACACTAGATGGCAATATTTAGTCACAATATACAAAGTCACATTTATCCTTTAAAAAAAGTCTTTCTATCCGTGGATCCCTCTCACAGAAAGAATGTTAATAATGTAAATGCCATTTTGATTTATTGTCATAATAAACACATACAGTACTTGTGTACTGTATGTTGAATGTATATATTCGTCCGAGTTTTATTCATTTTTTTCTTAATGCATTGCCAAAATGTATATGATCCGGAAAAATTATCGGGAATGATTGGAATTGAATCGGGAGCAAAAACAAAGCAATCGGATCGGGAAATATCGGGATCGGCAGATACTCAAACTAAAACGATCGGGATCGGATCGGGAGCAAAAAAACTTGATCGGAACGACCCTATTTATTATTATTATATTATATTCTATTAACATTTTTATTTTATTTACTTTTGTTCCGTGAAGAATCCAGATAGGGTTATTTGATTGTGGCTTTCTGAAAAACAATAATTTTATACATTCAGGCACTCCTGCAATCGTCACACTTTTTCTGTTACAAACTGACCCCGGCCCCTCATCAGAGAAGGGAAAAGTTATGTGGCCCTCACAGGAAAAAGTTTGGGGACCCCTGCTTTACAATAAGGGTCCAAAACATTCAGTAAAGGTTAATTAAGGTTAAGTAATACTTATGAGGTACGTTCACGTGAAATAATACCATACTTAAGGTTAGGTTATAATATATATCGCATATATAATACATTACTTAACATTAATTCACATATACATTAGTGCATTAATAAAGAGTTATTAATGTATACTGGTACTAGTAAGTGATTATGTTATTTTAAAATGAGAAACACTGCTCTGTGAGTCCTTGGGTGCTGCTAACCTAGGTTTAAATATGGTATTATTTCACGTGAACATACCTCATAAGTATTACTTAACCTTAATTAACCATTACTGAATGTTTTTTGAACACTTATTGCAAAGTGTAGCACATGTGTCCCTTAACTAGGAAACTATAAATGCTTAAGTTCCCCCCCTTAACCTTTATTAACCATGACTGAATGCTTTGTGGACCCTTATTGTAAAGTGTAGCCCATGTGTCCCTTAACTAAGAAATTATAAATGCTAAGTTAACAAACCCTAAACTCCAACCCTAACCCTATATAGACCTACATATATTTTTAATTTTACCAAACCATTAGTTACTGTCTGGTTATGCATTAACTAATGCATTACCTAATGCATTAACTAATGCATTAACTCATGTTAATTAATATATTAATTAATGTTAGATAAGCAATTATACTAATTATTGTAATGTTACTTAAACATTGGCTCTTTTCTAAAAATGCATTAACTAACGTTAAGGGACCCTTATTGTAATGAGGACTGTAGCTTAAAACAGCATACTACCGTTATTGTATATCAGCAATAATACAGTGTATATAATAATTGGGTGTGACTGGTTGACAACCAATTCAGAATGAATGAATAATTAGTTTGTGGTAATCTCATATTTCCATTGGAAAATGCATTGTGATTCAGCTCCTCCTTTACTCACAAAGAGTCTTAACACAAAGAACACGCAAACATTAAAATGTTGACTCAAGCTTTATCATCTCTGCTTCCTCATAAAAAAAAAAAAAAAAAAAAAAAAGAAAAACAAGTAAACCAGGGAAGGGTCAGTTTGTCAATATGCGTCAGAGTTTCCACTGTACGTTATTCAATTTATTGCAATAATCCTTATATTTTTAAACATTAGGAGCTTTACATGGAATGGCAATTGCACATGGATAAACTAGCTGAGAAATATACTTTGGATGTCATTTTTTGATTGTGAATCAGACAACCACCATTGTTCTCTCTTTTCGTGGTAAAACCACATGATTTGTTGGACGAAAGGGAATTTGACTATTGTGTAAAGAGAGTGACATGGTCACAGTCTCATTGCGAAACTAAGTCAAGTCACCTGATTGATCATAATCACAAGGAGGAACTCTCTCCGGTCATGTATCCTAGCTTACATATTTTTTTGCATAGATGTATATTTTATGTACCAAAAATGATCATAATCATTATCATAATCACACATATTGTCACTCTATAGTATCGTAAAGTGTCTTATATTTCGGCAAAATAAGTTATGAGTGCCACCATAATGTACAGCAGTGGTCTCAAACCGGTCCTCAAAGGGCCGCAGGGGGTACTGGATTTCATTCCAACCAAACGAGACAAATACCTTTTCACCAATCTGGTTTCTTACAAGTGTAATCAGTTGATTGCAATCAGGTGCTGCTTATGTTAGTAGAAACCTCATTGGTTGAACTGTTTGTGCTGGATCTGTTGGAACAAAAACCAGGACCCTCTGCGGCCCTTTGTGGAGTCGGTTTGAGACCGCTGATGTACAGTATTATACATAACCATACTTCATACCTACGTCATCATATATTTAACTAACTGTGATGCGTCTACAGTAGTGCTGCAACGATTAATCGATTAACTCGAGTAATTCGATTAGAAAAAATCCTTCGAATTAAATTTTGCTGCTTCGAGTATTCGTTTAATTTAAGTGGCGTTGTCGTGGCTTGTTTTGAAAGTATGTATTTTTATTGATTGGGTGGGTACACTACCCTCTAGTGGCAACAGTGAATATGACATAACTCATTTAACATGGCTGAATCCATCTGCTCCCTGTTAAGACCAACACAAGGTAGGCTTTTGTTTGAGCTAATATGTTTTTTTGATGTGTTCGTGATTTAATTTATAGCTATGTTTAGCCATTTTTTGTGGGAATATGTGTTTGAACGATTTGTTAAGAGAATTGTAAAAAATAATTATAATAATAATAATAAATAAATAATAATAAATAGAATTTTATAGCATTTAAGCTAGCAGATTTTGGCTATCCAAGGTAGCCAATTGTTCTTTTGTTGTATTTAGATCCTCATTAATTATTCTTTTTTTTTTTTTTAAATACCATTTGTGGCTAAGCACGGGAATTTTAAATTTTTTATGTTCCTAATCCGATTACTCGAATATTTGAACTAACTAGTTCATAGACTATATATATACATTGGGGAGAATAAGTATTCGATACACTGACAATGGGAAAACCCATTGGCAGTGTATGAAATATATATATATATATACTGTATATATGTATATGTACATTGGTTTGAAAAAGTATCTGAACCTTTTAGAATTTCTCACATTTCTGCATAAATATCACAATCAAATGTGATTTGATCTTTGTCAAAATCACACAGATGAAAATACAGTGTCTGCTTTAACTAAAATCACCCAAACATTTATAGGTTTTCATATTTTAATGAGGATAGCATGCAAACAATGACAGAAGGGGGGAAATAAGTAAGTGAACCCTCTGCCTCAGTGGACTTAAAGAGCAATTGAAACAAATTTTTACCAAACATTTTACGCCAAGTGTGTGCCCAATCACTGATGAGTGGTTTCAAGGTGCCCTGCCCACTATAAAACACACACCGCGTAAAAATTGCCTTGATGAGAAGCATTGTCTGATGTGCATCATGGCTCGGTCAAAAGAGCTGTCTGAAGACCTGCGATAAAGGATTGTGATTTGTATAAAGCTGGGAAAGGATACAAAACCATCTCTAAAAGTCTTGATGTTCATCAATCCACAGTCAGAAAAATTATCGATAAATGGAGTTTGGCACTGTTGCTTCTCACTCAAGGATGGGGTGGTGTGGCTCAGTGGTAGAGTAGTTGTCCCCCAACCCAGAGGTTGTGGGTTTGATTCTTCGCCCTGATGAACTCGCCTAAGTATCCTTGAGCAAGATACTGAACCCCATGTTGCTCCTGGTGCTGCGTCACCAGTAGGTGAATAGTGAGATAGTGTAAAGCGCTTTGAGCGCCTTGAAAGGTGGAAAAGCGCTATATAAGTATAACACCGTTTACCGTCAAGGAGTGGCCGTCCACCAAAGATGATGCCAAGAGTTCAGCGCAGAATACTCAGAGAGGTAAAAAAGAATCCTAGAGTGTCTGTTAAAGACTTACAGAAATCACTGGCACAGTCCAATATCTCTGTGCACAGATCAACTATATGTAAAACCATGGCCAAGAATGGTGTTCATGGGAGGACTCCACGGAGAAAGCCACTGCTGTCTAAAAAAATAAAACATTGTTGCTCGTTTAATGTTCGTAAAAAGGCATTAGGACACTCCACAGAAAGTTTGGCAAAATATTTTGTGGAGTAATGAAACCAAAGTTGAATTGTTTGGGACTAACACACAACGTCATGCGTGGAGGAAAAATGGAACAGCCCACCAACATCAACACCTCATCCCTACCATGAAGGAGGGAGCATCATGATTTGGGACTGTTTTGCTCTCTCAGGGCCTGGACAACTTGCAATCATCAATGGAAGAATGAATTCAAAAGTTTATCAGGATGTTTTGCAGGAAAACCTGAGGCTGTCTTTTAGAAAGTTGAAGGTAAAAAGAGGATAGATGCTGCAAGAAAACAATGATCCAAAACACAAAATTAAATAAACTTTAGAACGGTCAGAAAAATCCAGACTTGAACGGCATTGAGATGCTGTGGCATGACCTAAAGACAGCGATTCATGCCAGACATCCCAGGAATCTGACTGAACTACAGCAGTTTTGTAAAGAAGAATGGGCCAAGATTAGTCCTGATCAATGTGCCAGACTGATCTGTAGCTACAGGAAGTGTCTGGTTGGGGGCCCAAAATATAGAATGTGATGGTTCACGTACTTATTTTCCCCCCTTCTGTCATTGTTTGCACACTATCCTCATTAAAATATGAAATTCTAAAAATGTTTGGGTGGTTTAAGTTAAAGCCGTTTTTTCCTCTGTGTGATTTTGACAAAGATCAGATCACATTTGGTGATTTTATGCAGAAATGTGACATACTCCACAAGGTTCAGATACTTTTTCATACCACTGTATGTATGTACGTATGTCCACACATACATACTGTACATAGTTGTGAACATTTACCTGTGATGTGTGCATATATAAATACATATATATGAATATATGTAAATATATTTTTTGTCTTTATAATTGGTTTTGACATTTTATAACATATTGCTATTCATATACTATTTGATGTTATATATAACTGAATAGTAAAGTACATTATAATACATCACCATATAGATTTAACTGGGATATACAGTACTGTATATAGTATATACATATAAATATATATACAAATATTTATATATATACACATTATATTACATATTCTCTTTTATGGCATGCTTTATTACTGAATAATAAAGGGTTGGGTAAAAGTTTGAGTTGTTACGTTCACTATCACTATCCAATTGCACAATAATAAAAACTCATACACGGAAGAATTCACACGTTAGCTGTATAAATTAGTGACATTGTATCCCCAAGCGTAACGTATTACACATCTAATCCAACATTATTATGTAAATGTGAAAGATATACAGCATACAATTTTAAATGGAAGTACTTTTATCTACTTCATATCAATTGTCATGATGTTTCTGTCATAAAAAAATAAAAATATATCAGCGCGATGATATGCCCATGGATATAGATGCACAAACAGCCAGGGTCACATGCTTCGGGGACACATTATCTAAGTGTCTCTATGACAATGAAGATGTACAACACCCTCGGCTATTTTATATTACTTGCACAGGTGCATGATCAAATAGAGGCGCGAGCGTGAAGTTGCTCTTATGTACACTATGCTGATTCTAAATGATTTCTTGGAAGATAACATTCTTCCTTATCTAGAGCAACGAACCATTGGAAAGTTTGGATTAGTCTTAAAAAGCCACAAATGGATGAAAAACAATGTCAACATATTTACATACTTACATATTAAGTCCTCTTTGCTCACCCCGACCCTCTTTTGGCTTTCCATTTGGTGCTCCATTTCCATATACAAGGGAAAAGTGAAGTGAGAGTCACTTGACTGAGCGTATGAAGTGTTACTAATCAGCAGGAAGTCATCCGGGACCTTTTAAAGCTGCAGTATGATATTGTACTGTGGTTGGAAGGTGCGTAGGTGTGGCTCTTGTGTTGATTATCACAATTAGTAGGCAATCGTGACGGGTTTATGGCTTTCCTCCGTGTTTACGCAAACTCTGACTACAACTTGTGTCTTATACAATGAGCCCTCTTACTGTGTATATAAATAAATGTGACATGAAAGTTGCCATGAAAAATTTTTCAATAGTTGAGTTTAAAAAATATTCACTTCTGAGCAGTTTTCCAACATCGCATTGAGGAAATTAATCGTAATCCACTGTAATCAAATGAAAGCATTTTTTTTCCCATTGAAAATCCCCATTTATTTTTAGTCAACCTCATTAGATTGTAGCCTTGGCTCAGGCATGACACACAAGAGCAAAGGTTACAGTACCTGGTAGTAAATATTTCAACATATTAAAACCTACTAAAACAAAATACAGTGTAACAAAAGGACAACAAACTATCAAACAGTAAGGACTAAAATGTTAAAAACCTTGCATTAAAAACATCAGTGTGGCAGCAATGAATAGTGTTTCTTTCACAGTGATGACAAATTATTCTAACAACATAACAGAAGGGAAGAAAAAAAAAAAAAAAAAAAACTATCAGAGGTGGGCAGTAATGCGTTTCATTTACTCAGTTTACTTGAGTAACGTTTTGTGGAAAAATGTACTTTTAAGAGTAGTTTTAACACGCCATACTTTTAACTTGAGTGGATTTGTGAAGAAAAAACGTTAGTTTTACCTGGCTACACTAGCGTCCTTACTAGGGTTGTCCCGATCGTATATCTTTGCACCTGAGTTAGAGTCACCTAATTTTGAGAAGCTGCCAATACAGTCCCGATCTGATACCGAAAAAAAAAATAATAATAATTTGAATAAAAGTTCTAAACATGCTACAGTACTGTATTGTTTTCAGTATTTCCTCTTCCACTTACCGGGAGTGTTGCGGAGTATAAAACATACATGTACCGTATTGGCCCGAATAGAGACGGCCCTGATTATAAGACGACCCCCTCTTTTTCAAGACTCAAGTTTGAAAAAAGACTTTTTGAACACAAAATTAATTTTTATACAGAAAATAATTACAGTACATCCGAAACAAATGATTTAGGGCTGTCAAAATTATCTCGTTAAAGGGCGGTAATTAATTTTTTAAATTAATCACGTTAAAATATTTGACGCAATTAACGCACATGCCCCGCTCAAACAGATTAAAATGACAGCACAGTGTCATGTCAACTTGTTACTTGTGTTTTGTCGCCCTCTGCTGGCGCTTGGGTGCGACTGATTTTATGGGTTTCAGCAGCATGGGGTAATTATTGACATCAACAATGGCGAGCTACTAGTTTATTTTTTGATTGAAAATTTTACAAATTTTATTGAAATGAAAAGACCCTTTAATGCCAGCAATATGAAGCAATCATCATAGAATCCCAAAATTTGAAAAATAAGGTCGTAATGAAACCTTTTTTTCAAATTTGAAAAAAGAAAAGTCAAAATGAATATGTGTAATTAAGCGCTATATAGCATATATATATATATAACCCTTGCTAAATCCTGTTTTTTTTTTCATGGAACCTGCAGATGCATGTGTTGACTTGCATCCATCTTTTTTTTTTTTTTTTCAAAAAGAAATGTCAAAATTCTGAATTAGTCTCAAAATCATGAAATTTTAGGTGTATCAAATGTGATACATTTGGCAATATAGGGTTAAGAGGGGTTTTATTATAAAATTTCTATAACTTGTACTAACATTTACCTTTTAAGAAATACACGTCTTTCTATCCATTGATCGCTTTAACAGAATGTTAATAATATTAATGCCATCTTGTTGATTTATTGTTATAATAAACAAATACAGTACTTATGTACAGTATGTTGAATGTATATATGCGTCTTGTGTCTTATCTTTCCATTCCAAAATAATTTACAGAAAAATATGGCATATATTATAGATGGTTTGAATTGCGATTAATTACGATTAATTAATTTTTAAGCTGTGATTAACTCGATTAAAAATGTTAATCGTTTGACAGTCCTAAAATGATTATAACAATATATTTGAGAGAAAAAGCATGTTATTTTGCCTCATTCAAATCTTGATATCTGCACATTTAAATATGTAAACTAAAGTCCAATCACATTCGTTAATGAATGGCTTCTGGTTTTTGAAATGTAAATAAACCAATCTATTGTGATAAAACGACAAAATTGCAATAACTGCATTAACTATCAAAGTGAAGTCTAACTGTAACTGTAGTATTGAAACAAATCTCAATAAGGAAAAACATTGCAATAAAATAATGCAAACTGGTTAAACTTGAGAGTAGCTGTCATGACAGAACATCGATTCAATGATATCTGGCGCCATCTAGCGTCGTGAATGGGTATAATGTCTAGACCGTGAATATAAGACAACGCCCCCTTTTTCAGTCTTATTTCAATGCAAAAAACACCGTCTTATATTCGGGCCAATACGGTTGTTTTGGCAATGCGATTCTATTTCTGGATTACTTTGTTACTTTTTAGCCCCTTAAAACAAATAATAAAAATCTAAAACCCGATCATTTTTACCAGCTTCCAATCCTCTGAAAAATGGTCCGATTTCAAATTACGTGATTGAATCAAGGGTTAGCCACTTCAGCTGGGGTTCGGACCAACAAGGCCTTTGGCTGCCGCTAAACTCCCTACGCACCCGGCCCAACCCTTTGGCCGCTCCCACAGGTGGTGGATATAGGCCCGGCCACCAGACGCTAGCCTTTGAGCTCCAACGTCCAGGCCTGGCTCCGGGGGGGCGAGGTGGACTAAGTCCATTTATATCATTCATCATAAGAGGTCTTTTGAGCCGTGCTTTGTCTGGTCCCTCACCTGTTTGCCATGGGTGACCCTGTCAGGGGAATAAAGCCCCAGACAACATAGCTCCTAGGATCATTAGGACACGACACGCAAATCCCTCGACCATCAAACGCCTCCCTGGAGATGTGTTCCAGGCATGTCCTACCGGCGGGATGCCTCAGGAACGACTCAGGACATGCTGGAGAGACTATAGCGCCTTTCACACATACCTAAACACTGTTAAAATCACTGGTTTAAACTAAGCTTGAGAACGATAAACCGATACGACCGGATATCCGGTTTTACAGGTGAGAGATACAGCTGTATCGATAGTAAAGTTACCATTCGACAGTAATTAGCCATTAAATATTCAATGAATCGATAATAGAGATAGAATTTGGCTATCGTGAGCACAAGAATCGGCTTCTAATGCCTAGTTCAATGCAATGCTTAATATGATAATAATTTAGCTTTTACCTCACATGCTGCGCTTGTGTCATTCACCACACAGCGCACTTAGATTGTGACCGCCATCGTGGTTGCCTCAACTTCCCATTCATTTCGGCAGAACCGCTAGCAGTCGCCGTCATTACTCGATCGTCACGGGCGTGTCATAACAACGCGAGCGCTAACAAAACCACTGTACCGCATGCTCCGTAACGTTTTTTTCATAGCCCAAAACGAAACTAGTTGTGGCAACGAAGCAACATGCTAAAACAATGGACAGTTTGCGCACCACGCCAGCTACGTGCAGCGATTGATTTTCAACGCACCCCGGAAAACAAAAGTCGGACTTTGAAGTGACGAAGGCAGCCAGATCTGTTCGCGTGAGACAGAGCTAGTGTGAAGTGTGAAGCGGTACAGAGATCGTGAGTTTTTAACCCTGAAAAATAACCCACTACAATGGTGGAAAGGGTGGCATATTGTTTCTACGAAAGGCAGTCTCCTTAAACATGAACATGTGGATCAGTTGATCTTCCTCAAGAAAAACCTGCCCTTCAAAAAAGATATAGACCGTGATGAGGAATAAAAAAATGTAGAAACACAGGCATAAGTGAATGACTTTGCTGTGTATAAGGTTAAAGTAATGATTATAGACCTGTCTGTCTAAAAAGCCATGTTTTTATTCCCCCAGTTATACCAGTGGTAAAGCATAATTTATTATTTATTTATGATAACACTAGCAGGTTTAATTCTTTTTTTCTAGAGCTGCTGCATATAATTAATATTTTTTGCTTGTAAGATGTTTACGTTGGAAGTTTGCACTTAAATTACTTACCTATTGTGTTCAAAACACCAGGAAATACTTTATTGTTGTCTGTCACTGGAGTTTTATTTTATAATCAATCCCATCCAACAAAATGACGGTCATATAGTAAGCTTTTTTTTTTTTTCCATATAAAAATAAAACATAACATTGGTATGAAATTTTGTTTAATCTTTAATACTGTACGAACACACACAACAAATGTTTACTATCGTATCGTTTTCACTCTGTATCGAACCGTATCGTTCTTAAACTGTATCGAATCGTATCGAATCGCTCGCCCTTAAAAATGTATCGTTTTTTTAATCAAATCGTAAACTGTGTATCTAGATACAGTACATATCGAATCGGCTTCATGCCAGAGATTCCCAACCCTTGTTTAAACGGGTAGCCCTTATGCGTGAAAGCAATTTCCCAGGTCCATTGACACGGAGATGACGCGGACATTTACCAAATCGTGTCTTAGTATAATGTCCTGGACTTTCCCGGGAAGCCGTATGTGTGAAAGCAGGCGTTAAATTCCCGGATCACAGCACAATGGCTGATGACGTAAATATCATGGCAGGCCGAACGTCATTTCCTCTTTCTTCGAAGTAGGGCGAAAAGCGGTAAACAAACAACGTAATTATCAACATGGCAAACTGGAAATAGCAAAATGAAACTGAAAATATAACAAAATTAAATTGCTACTAGATCGTAGAGCCAAGGAAGTCCATCGTCCATCTTTGGAAATGTGTGGTTTATTTTGTTGTCGATGCCGGTCAAAAATGACGTAATATCCGGGTTATAAAATCGCGCCAGCCGCCCTCTCCGCAAAGAGAAGCCGAGTCAGTAACGTGGGACAAGTCCGTGAAAGTGCCCAACTCGCGTGATTCCCAGGATATATCTCTATGTGTGAAAGCAATGACGCGGGTAAATCTCGCGTAAGGTGATGGGAATTTACCAGGATATAAGTATAAAAGGGGCTAATGTCTCTCGGCTGGAACTGATTGAGTGGCTGGGGAGAGGGAAGTAAGGGCTTCCCTGCTAAAACTGTTGTCCCCACAATCCGACCCCAGATTAAGCTGTAGATGATGGATGGTAATCCAATCAGAGACATCCCTTACATTTTTCCTCTTCCTTCTACATATTAGATTATTCATTTTTGCTAGGTTTCGCCAGTTTCACCAATGGGATGTCGCAACAATAATCACATAATGCATTCAGACGTTACAATACAGTCACATGACCACACACACAAGATCGCTATCAGAAGTCCTACGATTACCCCAGACTGTTCAATCACTTGGCGTCTTTAAAACGCTTTAAAAAATAAGCTATTTGACTAAGAGTCAACATTACTCGAAAGTGCGGATTCCTCCCAGTTTTGATTTGACACAGATAGTCCACAGAAAACCGGAGATCGAGTAGTTTTAATTTCATGGTAGGAAAAGTTTTTTTCTCCACAAGAGGGCACCCCTTATCTTTGGACGGTTGATGTTTCATTTTTGTAGTCTGAATTTGATGATTGTTGTGTATTTGTTTTGCCCTATTATGGCCACGTTATAGTACAGCATTATAAGCTTTTTTCAAATTTTTTATATTTTTTTAGAAGAAAGCAGCAGACAGGAAGGGGTTATGGGGGGACAGAAAAAAAGAGATAAGGCGAGAGAGACAGAAGAAGCACAAACAACAAAAACATACATTGAACGCCTGCACTATGAATATGTTGGGGCAATCGTTAGCGAGTTGTATTTCTGGTTGACACCATGTGGGGAGCCTGATGACCAAGGAGAAAGAGAAAGGGGGGCGGGGGAATCAGAAAGATAAGTGATTGGGAGGGGTGAAGTGTACACAAATAAGCCATGTGAGGTGTAGAACCCAGTATTTGTGTGAATCCCTTGTGAGTGTGGATATGTTGGCAAACTATTCTATGCTGCCTGATCGGTAATCCTGACACAAAGTTTCTCTACTTGAGTGTGTCTAATTTCACCTAGTCATGCGTGAATCCCATCAGACATTTGATAGTCCTGCAGACGAGTGGAAATGCCGCGTGGGTGCTGCCCCAGGGCTGCGGCCCTTCCCCAGCCAATCGGGGAGCTGGGGGGCGAGCCAGCGCATAATAAGAGTTCATATAGATGACAATGTGCTGAGGGAAAAAATATACCATTGTTTAAAAAAAAAAAAAAAAACAAAGAGAAAGAAAAAAGAAGCAAACATTGTAAAGCAGTTGCCCATTACTTGAGTTTTCTTTTCACCAAGTATTTTTTTACTTGTACTTGAGTACATATTTGGGATGACTACATTTAAATTGAGTAATTTTATGTTGAATTAACGCTACTCATATTTGAGTAAAGGTTTTGGCAACTCTACCCACCTCTGAAGAGTATAAAACTAAATCTGCCATTTTTTTTGTTTAACGATATATGCCCGAAAGATTTATTCAAGGAATTACCGTAATTTCCCGAATATAACACACACTTTTTTCCCCCAAAATCAACTTATAAAATCATGGGTGCGCATTATACACGGGTACATGGATGGAGACAGAAATATATATATATATCTAAAGACAGATTTTTTTTTATTGACACGGCCATGTTGTGTTGAAGAAAACGTATGCGGCGATCCGTTGCCGACCATTACGGTACATGACGTCACCATTTGTTTCGGTAATACTTGTTTCGGTAATACCACACTGATTGGTCGAATCATTTCGTCTGTGTTAAATTCTGCTTTTTTCACTCTTCATAAAGCACAGCATTTAGTTTCTTGAACTCATTTGAGTCAACGTTTGTTGCAACTCGGACCATAACAAACGTAACACAACACAGAGTTCCTGTGTCCGTCAACTATATCTGTCCCTCGGGAAACTCAAACCCAAATAACAATAGTTCCTCTTGTTACAGTCCACAGCGATGCGCTTTTTCCGTTTTCAGACTTCAGTCCCCACTTTTATTTTACCGTATCAATCCATGGAAGAAACATTTATTCATCATAATGAAACGAACAAGTTATATAGCAGCCTTTAAACGAAAAGTCACATGTGTTTTGTTTTCTCCTGGATTCTGGTAAGTTGGAGAAGTTGTCAGATCATATTATTACCGTAAATATTGTTAATTTATGGTAATGTTTTGAACTACCAATATGCTATGCTTGTGCTGTGTTTCACCAGTCAGTAAAATGACATTTCTGTATCTGTACACCAGCTCTGTTTTCTTTTATTCTTCTATTTATTGGTGCTAAAATTAGGGTGCGCGTTATAAAAGGGTACAATAATTTCCCCTAGATTTTGCAAGCAAATTTGGGGTGCGCATTAAACACGGGTGCGCCTTATATACGGGACATTACGGTAACAGGAAATCCGTTGTCAGTAGCTCCCGCATGATGCAGTGATTTCATTAGAGGGCAGCATTCATTTTTTTACAATTCATTTTCACTTTGTTAAAATTGACAAAAGCACAACACTAACATGTAAACTACTGACAGCCTACTTAAAAAATAACCTGATATTTACATCTGTTCACTATTAAAAATGCAAATACTACGTTTTCCTCAATTCATTTCACAGTCTTCTATCTTGGGTTCAGAGATGAAAACAAAAGGTCCTCACATGCCATTGAAAGGAGCGTTAGCATACTCGAAATTAATGGCGGGTATCACTGCCAACCTAACTGGGGGTGCAAACCAGGCTGGAGGGGAAAGGGGTTTCCTGGTCCAGCGGGGTAATTGGTGAATGAGCTGGGCTGAGGAGCTAGGCCCTCCAATGCAGATGTTGGAGCCTGGAAAATGAACAACTTTGATCAAACTGAAATACTGTAAGTTTGTGAGTAGTGTTGAATAGAGGAGTTCCAAAAAATCGATTATTACATGCATCGCAATTCGACACGTGACGATTCGATTACGATTCATAAAGGCTCAAAAACAATGATTTTCCCGCACACCTTTATGACAGCCGCTCGTAGCGGAATGAAATTCAAGACACGTCTGCCGCCCGGACACCTTTAACGGACGCACGCACGTTATAATGGATGCTGGCTGTAACTGAGTGATTAACTCTTTTTCAAAAGACTGTAAAATAAATTTGTGTATGAGACAGGCAGAAACAGAAGCGCGCCGGGTCGTGCCTTTGTGCGCACATTATTTTTTAGAGCAAGAGGGGAAGAAAAATAGTTCGTAGCTCCTCGTCTTTCAGATGACCAGCTGTAGTTTGACGTCATGTCAATTGAAAAATGTCCTGAGTGTGTTGCTAAGACCCGTGTGTGTCTACAAGAGGTGAGTACACGAACACCTCTTGTACTGTTTAGCCTTTATTGTTGTTGTTTTTGAGGTGTTAATAGAGCGCTAAGCTAATTAGCTAATTCGCTAACGTGTATTTCGTAAGCAGAATATGTAAAACCATGATTAAGTACAGCGGTAACACTATAAACATGCGAAATAGTACAGAAATCTGTGAAAACAAAGTATATTGGTTAAAGGAAGGTTTATTTCTAAAGACACTTTGTTTCCAGAAAATGTGGAATTCATTCCACCTGTGTAAATTTTATTGTATTGTTGAGTGAAATAAGTACTCCCTTTAAAATGGTTAACGTTTTTGCACTTTCTTGTAAAAATAAATAAATAAAAAAGCAGATTAAGCGCAGGTTTTTGTTGTATGAGCATGTTTCCATCATTTCTGTTGAATCATCAGGATATTTTAAATAAATAATAGTAGGGCTGTCAAACGATTAAAATTTTAAATCGAGTTAATTACAGCTTAAAAATTAATTAATCGTAATTAATCGCAATTAATCGCAATTCAAACCATCTATAAAATATGCCATATTTTTCTGTAAATTATATATATTCTGTAAAATAAATTGTTGGAATGGAAAGATAAGACACAAGATGGATATATACATTCAACATACGGTACATAAGGACTGTAGGGGGCATTTCACTCTACTGTCATTTAAATCTGTCTATGCTGTCCTCACTCCGAAGCGTCTACTTTTTCCAAAGCTAGACAGCTAGTGAACGACGCCTTAATAATTAGATTTCTTCCTTTTTCATCTGATTTATTAATAAAATGGCCTCAAACCATTGTCCTCTTTAGACCGTCGTAAAACTACAAAATAAAAGTACACAAGCATTGCATTAGCAACAACGTTAGCTTAGCACGCTATACAGGTTCACTAAACATAAACAAAAAGCGTTTCATACAAAAAATATAACATTTCGCTTACTAACATAATATGTACATTCTTTACAACAACCATACTTACGGACAAATCTTGTCCAAGGATCATATAAGCACAACATTATGAGCCCGAGACGTCGTGCAGCCATAATGAAGAAAGAAAAGACGAAAATAATAAACCATGTCGCAAAGCGACCACAAGAGTTCGCTGTTGGACAGCGCAAAAAGCCTTGCTGTAAAACTTACCAAAAGGCAGAATACTTTCTGAGCGGGACATGTGCGTTAATTGCGTCAAATATTTTAACGTGATTAATTTTTAAAAATTAATTACCGCGCGTTAACGCGATAATTTTGACAGCCCTAAATAATAGACAAAAATTTGTTTGTCTACTATAGTAATTAGTAATGTACGATGCATCGATAATCGTGGTAAGCGTGATAACCGTGATCATCATCAATACCGTGATCATCGTTCAAGAATCGAATCGTAGCCCCCTGAATCATAATCGAATCGAATCGTGGGGTGCCTAAGATGGCACACCTCTAGTGTTGAATCATTGTGCGTACCTGCAGCAGGGCAGGCTGCAAAGCTGGATTGTGAAGGCCGCTAAGAGCGGCAGGGGAAGCCGCCGGGGAGAAGGCCGGGACTCCGGGAAAGGACAGCAGACCTGGGAAAGCGTTGTTTGCTGGAGCCTGGAGGCCACTGCTCAACCTGGAATTAAAGTTAAAAAAAAAAAAAAAATCAACAAAACAGTTGTTTGGACAACTTCCGTGAAATTGCCTCCCCATCAGACGCAAATTCCTATAAAAAATTATGTCACAAACGTTTGTGCTGTAAAAGGTTTTGTTGGTACTGCTATCATTTTTGAGACATTTACAATTCTTTCATAGGTCAATCTGAGGTCAATCAGGCCCCCATTTTGGTTAAAAAGGGCTAAAATTTTTGTCATTCGTTTGTGCCTTAACGGTTTTGTATACACAGTGGTACCTCGACATACAATCGCTTCGATACACAATCTTTTGGACATCCGACGTAAAATTTGACTCGCCATTTGTTTCTACATCTGACATGCTCGAATCGAAATACAACGATTTATGAAAGCGCCGCAGTTTGTTTTCCCGCAGTACGGATGCATGGCTGATTTTCTTGAGAGATAAATCAACATGGGTTCCAAGAAGGTTAGTGCAGGTGGTGAAAAAAGGAAAAAGGTGACGCTTAACACTGAAATGAAGATGGAACTAATTGAAAAATAGGAGTGTGGTGTGCGCTTCCATGAACTGGCTTGACAATATGGCCGTACAATGTCTACGATCTTGAAGGTCCTCCTCCAAACTCCGTTCACAAGTCTTTATAAGTTAAGGTGACAATTATTCTTATGGTAACATTGCCAGTTTTGTCAGGTTTTTAAACATTTATTACAGAACTTGTGCAACACAACACGCCCACTGTCCGCCGCAGCTGGCGACAACAACAGAACATGAAAAGTGAAAGTAAAAACTCTAATACACCTCTCTCACTCCACACTCACGTCAGCCATGCGGTGCGTTCAGGTACACCACGCAAAACACATACGCCACATTAGAACCCAATTTGTTACTATATTACAGGTATTATTATTATTGCTATTATATTATTATTCTTGATTTTTATTAATAAATTATTTGTTTTGCTCTGTGTTATTGCTATTTGCAGTAGTACCTGCAATAATGGAATTATAATATATTCTTATTAGGGCTGTCAAACAATTAGAATTTTTAATCGAGTTAATCACAGCTTAAAAATTTATTGTAATTAATTGCAATTCAAACCATCTCTAAAATATGCCATATTTTTCTGTAAATTATTGTTGGAATGGAAAGATAAGACACAAGACGGCAACATACTGTACATATGATACGTACTGTATTTGTTTATTATAACAATAAATCTACAAGATGGCATTAACACTATTAACATTCTTTCTGTTAAAGGAATCCACGGATATAAAGACTTGATGTTCTTAAAAGATAAATGTTAGTACAAGTTATAATAATTTTGTATTAAAACCCCTCTTGATGTTTTCGTTTTAATAAAATTTGTAAAATTTTCAGTCAAAAAATAAACTAGTAGCTCGCCATTGTTGACGTCGCCGAGCAGTGACGTCACATGGGCTCCCTGCTGTTCTTCCACAGTGTCTTTAACTATGTAAGGTAGTGATTGAAATACACTACAAGGTGTCAATGGCGAGTTTTAAATTACTTAGTCCTTCCACTGACGCTGTAGTTCCCATCCATTGTACTTCACGGTCATTTGAGTGCTGGCTTCACAATGTACGAGACCTCTGATAGTTTGTTTATTGTGACTAAATATTGCCATCCAGTGTATTTGTTGAGCTAAACGAAATGTTTGAATAGAGTTTGACCAAAGTCTGAGTAAGTTTTATGTGTATTTTGCATAGCTATTCTGATTGGGAATGAACTTTGCATAGCTATTCTGATTGGGAATGAACTTTTTTTTTTTTGAGAGATAGGAAAATTATTTTTGTTGTGCTTTCACTAAATGAAACTTATGTTTGGTGTGAAGGAGTTGCCGAAGCTTATGCCAATAAACGGCGCGGTTCAATGAACGCCTGTGTCCACTCGCCTTTCTCTGCCTCTTAGCTCTCAATGTGCAAAAAACGGCGTCATTGTAATCTGTTTGAGGCAATGCATGAGCGGGTCATTCCGTGCATGCGTTAAATGCATCAAATATTTTAACGTGATTAATTTAAAAAATTAATTTCCGCCCGTTAATGCGATAAATTTGACAGCACTAATTCTTATGGGAAAATCCTGCTCGACATACGACCATTTCGACTTACAAAGTCTTGGAACGAATTAACTTCGTATGTAGAGGTACCACTGTATTATGCTTTTAATTTGTAGTGATTACGTCACGCAGACCCCACATCTACGGCAGAACGCAACGATGCCATTTGTTTGTGCTAGGTTTGTGTTCGTTTGTGCTGCTAGTATTTTATAAATATTGAGGTACTAATTTCGAGTGATGACGTCAGTTGCAGCCATTCGGTATCTTAACTCCAGTGGCTGAAAGACCGTACCAACTCAATAACAGAGTGGTAACAACTAGTGCAAACGAGTGGCACCAATTAGGGTCCATTTTTCAGTAAATGGGGGGGGGGCTTGAGATATTAATTTCGAGTGATCACTCGAACTCAAAACTTTTGACATCATTTTTATATACACTTGTGACTGATGGGGTGCCAATTTCACAGGAGGTGTTATAGCAGTATTACAATTATAATTATTACACGTGAACACACTTCATCATACAAAGGGTCTGTCTTTTGTATCAGCATCAAATCAAAATAATTTTAAAAACCATTACCGTATTTTTCGGACTATAAGTCGAAGTTTTTTTCTTAGTTTGGCTGGGGATGCGACATACTCAGGAGTGACTTATGTGTGAAATTATTAACACATTATCATACCATTTTCCATGTTATTTTGGTGTTTTGGAGTGACACTGATGGTTTGGTAAACTTGTTAGCATGTTCTTATGCTATAGTTATCTGAATAACTCTTAATAACTATGTTACGTTAACATACCGGCCACGTTTGCATTTCGTTGTTCATGCATCATGTAACATTATCATACTGTACACTTATTCAACATGTTGTTCTCTATTGTATTTTTATTTTAAATTGCCTTTCAAGATGACATATCTGTTCTATGTGTTGTATTTTATCAAGTAAATTTCCCTCCAAAATGTGACTAATACTCCAGTGCGACTTATATAATTTTTTTACCTCTTCATTGGGGATTTTATGGCTGGTGCGACTTATACTCAGGTGCGACTTTTAGTCCGAAAAATACGGTAAATTGTACAATTTTCAGGTCATAATGGTGGAAAACGTTTCAAAATATTTTGCTCCCAACCTGTCATTTAAAAAGGCGTGCTTAGAACAGTGCAGCGTCACATGCTGAGTTCAGGGTGTGGCTTAAATTTATCACATATATGAACGTAATAGCTTGTCATAACGGGAGGGTAGCATTTTTTCCAGACAAAGTCCACGGACTCCACCTAGGGCAGAGTCCACTGTGTAGAAGATAGTCATCCACTTGAGATACAGTGGTTATAAACAATCTACACACCCCTGTTAAAACACCAGGCTTTTGTGCTTTAAACTTCAAGAGGGGCAGTACAAATAAACAACTGAAATAATGTGGCCACACAAGTGTCGACATACTCATTAAAATTTTTGGCGGAGGAGCGATACTCGGGAAAAGGTAAAATGAAGTTAAGGTAGCGCTAATAAATAAGATTAACGTTACGTTAGCCATGCGGAGGGCTAGGTTTCTAATAATTATGACGCCTGTCAATGCGTGGGCAACGTGTCTTTAATACAGGCTTTATTTAATCTGTAAAAACAGTGCTATAAAGTGATGAGGGTGTAAAATAAAAACATAATAAAGCTAACTGTCGATGTTAGCTCGGTAGTCATTGATGGATAAAACACCAAGTAGAACTGGTGCCTAATGTGCTCCAATATAGCAGGTATCACACATTTATTTTGAACATTGCAAAAAGCCAAAATCCTATCAGGACTTACAATGTAGACTTTAACTTAAAACTTAGCTAAAACTTAAAAACAGCTTGACACAAAGGGAAATTCAATTGAAAGACGTGGGGAAAAAAACTAACTTTTAAGTGATTTGTGTTATCAAGCGTAATTACATTTTTAGGTAAGATTTGTTTTTTTTTTCTAACTAATTTTTTTTTTTTCAGTGAAAGCAGTGAATGTATGGCTTTTTTTCTTGTCAAATCAGAGCTGCAATTGTTGGCTGTTTTCAACAATGTACATATAAAATAAACACATATACAGCATACAAATGATTCAATATTAGGTGAAATGTCTTGTTTTATCGTGTATATTTATTATTGCTCTTTACCTTAAAAAAAATGTTTTATCTGATTAACCGATTTGATTTTCAGTAAATTACTCGATTACCGTAATTTTTGGACCATAGCCGCACCTGACTATAAGCCGCCACCCACCCAATTTGACACGAAAACAACACTTGTACCTAGTTAGGTCGCACCAGACTGTAAGACGCAGCTATCCTCACTGTATTATGGGATATTTACGCGAAAAGATATTAACCAGTGTTCTGCAATTCTTTCCCATGCGGCGAAACATCTACACAATGCTCAGCGCGCTTGTGCAAGCATTTTCACGCATGCGCACATCAGTTAAAAGCTGCGAATACTCACGATTTTTGGTTTTGAGTTTATCACTTTTTCATTGCCTCAAAAATAGTTTTTGAATGTATTTCCTTGTAATACTTTTAACCATTGTGTTTTTTTGAAGTAGCTTAAAAGCAGTTGACCACATTAGTCACATAGCGAATTTAAACCGTCCTTATTGGATATAACTACATTTCATTATTTTCATTTTTTTGTACGTTCTGCCTGTATGCATCTAAACCAAACAAGTTGAGAGCGCATGGTAGTACTTTGGGTGTCAAATTCGCCTCATGTAGGAAGTTTCGCCGATGTAACATATTTTGGCAGAACACCGAACACTTTATTTAACAGTGGCGTCATAAGACTCTCATAAGACCGTCATAAATATGGCATAACACTGTCATGAGCAATAATGGATGCTTAATACAGATGTCATTTAGTGTCATCCGGCAAATTATCTCACTTTTGAATGGATGTAAAAGATCCGAGATGGACATAAATGAAGTCAGTGACACTTTTTTTTGTCCTGTTCAGCTGTTTGACATGGAGAATGGAAGTCTAAGTGTCCGGTTGGTCTGAACAGTTTTAATGTTTAACATTGAGAGTATGCCATACTCCCTTACTGATCATTCAACATACACTGCCAATGGGAAAACCCATTGGCAGTGTATCAAATACTTGTTCTCCCCACTGTACCTCGTTTATTACGACAAAGCAGCGAACAGGAAGGGGTTATGGTTGAACAAAAGAAAACAAACACAAGAAAAGAAAGAAAAGAAACTCAAACAACAACAACAAGAAATACATTGAATGCCTACACCAACTATGAATATGTTGGTGCTATCGTCAGCTAGATGTATTTCCGGTTGACACGATGTGGGGGGTCTGTTGACCAAGGAAAGAAGGGGAGAGGGGTGGGGGAGTCTAGAAGCTAAGTGATTGGGAGGGGTGGAGTGTACACAAATCAGCACGGTGATCTAGAAACCAGTACTCGTGTGAATCCCTTGTGAGTGTAAGCCAGTCGGCAACCGACGCTACAGAGCTTTTAGTGACAAAATTTGATGGATGACACTTAATGAGATCTGTCATAAGCATTCATTAATGCCCATGACAGTGTCATGTCATAGTTATAACGGTCTTATGACGGTCTTATGATGCCGCTGTCACATAAAGTTTTACCTAATCACCCAAATAAACCCAAAAAATAAACCGCACTGGACTATAAACCGCAGGATTTGAAATGAGGGGAAAACGTAGTGGCTTATAGTCTGAAAATTATGGTACTAAAATATTTGATAGCTTCAGCCCTACATCGTTCTATCGCCATCTCGTTAGATCATCATGATTGTGAGCTTTGTATCAGAAATCGTACCGTGAGATACCAAGATGTTCCCACCCCTAGCACTATTTTACAACTCTAGTAGTCTCAGAAGATTTTTGTGACATACCCCGGCTGGAAGTTAGAGCTGAAAGCAGACGCAAAGCCGGGTAAGACTGGCGATGACGCCGGGACGCCGGCTGCCGCCACCGCCGCTACCGCAGCCGCCTGCACCGGTGCCACCGACGCAACGGAGGACTGAGCGGCTCCTGCTAATCCCATGAATGATGGCAAGACGGGGCTCCCTGCACCGTGCCCTCCTGAAACTCCCAAGCCTGGGAACGCTGCAGGGCTCGGACCAGGCGGAAGGCCTGGGAATATAGAGGGAGCAGAAGTGAGGCCTAGCCCGAAAGGCGAGGCTGTGCCAGGGGCAGCGTTGGGAGCCAGGCCCGGGTAGATGGAATTTGGGGAGGGATTTGAGATGCTGCCCGATGAGGAGTTGGAAGTAGGGGGGAGGGAGGAAGAAAGAGCAGGGAAAGGGGATAGGCCTGGGTAGTGGGGTGGTCCTGGGCTAGCAGACAAAGCTTGTAGGCCACTGATGGCCACAGGACTGGCGAGGGAGACTTGAGGTGAGCCCGGGGGGTGCGAGAGCCCTAGAGAACGAGCCAGTGCAGCCTGAGCTGATCCCGGTACCACCAGAGGGCTAAGAGAGGGCGTACCAGAGCGGGATGTCCCCTTGAAAGCGGAAGGCACGGGGCTATTACTACCACTGCCGCTACCTCCGCTCTGTCTGTTTGTGGCTACGCGTTGCTGCTCGTGCTGAAGGAGTCCAGGTGGCCCCATGGAAACTTGGGCAGAGTGGGCAGGGGAGGGTTTAGGGCTGGGCCCCGGACCAGGGGCCGGGGTGGAACAACTCGGAATCACCGGAGTGGAGGACCCAGGGGTGTTGGATGACGTTTCAGAGGGAGTGTAGCTGCGGATCACCGAGCCTGAGTGGTTACCTGGTTGTGGGTGGGCGTTATGGAAAGGGTTTTCTGTAGAGGGGGCAAAAGCCCTCTGCTGAGCTGAGCCCGCGGAGATGATCTGAGACAGGATGTCGGGGCCGCTGCGGGAGGTGCCGGGGGTTCCGGGTCGGGAATGACAATTGAAAGGGGAAGGCGAGAAGCCCCCGCTGCCAGGAACGGGAGTTCCGCAAGGGGTACCCGAGGGTGTGTGAGCTTTAATGACAGAAGATGATGTAGGTGTAGTGTGGCCAACGGGGGTCTGTGGACCCGCTTTAATGACAGATGGCGACGGAGCAGGGGAGGGAGAGTTGTGAGAGGGCACCATGCCGGGGAAAACGGGGGTGATGGGAGTCGTTGGAGGTTGAGAAGGGGAAGCTTGCGGTGGGACGGGGGTTGACGGCGTGGAGCCGTGAGGAATTTGCAGCGGCCCGCTCTTGACTCCTGGTGTTGTGTTCTGGGGATTGCCAGGTTTGGTGTAACCTAATGATGAAAAGACAACAGGATGATTCGGTTCTCATTCTGTGACCACAAAGATGACAAATAAACTTCTATGTCAGGGTACAGTATACATGTAAACACATAAACTAAGAGAAAGTAGAACAAGGTAGAATAGAAAGAGATTCCCCACGTGCAACTCTAAAGGAATATGATCTTTGGGGGGCTCTTAGCATCATAGTACCGCTAAGTTTGGCAATTACATTATTAGGGTTTGACAAGGACATATATAATTGCAAAAAAAATAATAATAATAATAATTTGTGGTTGTGGTCACATGCCTCCCCAAAGGCCCAGAGATATGGATTTTAAGTAAATAAAAATAAAGCGTTGTGAGTTAAAAGTCCCCTGATGAGCTGCAAGCATGAATCCAGAAAGACCCTTAACAGCATTAGTCCGAAGCTATTTGCGCCATAAGCAACCAAACCATAAACTTTCCACATTGACTGACCAAAAAACACAGCACATTAATGCAGTTAGCGTATTTCCTCAAATACATTGAGTATACAGGTGGTCCCCGGGTTACAACGTACTCTGCTTACGCGATTTTGACTTTATACGGAGTCTTGTCCGTCATTTTCTCTCCAGTCGTTTTAATCTCTTAGTCATTTAATATGTAAACTTATTTTCAATACGGCCTGTATTTTAACAATTAAACACTTTATACAAGACAATTGGTGCTCAAACGTCCATCCAGTATGATCAATACGTAAATTTACTAAATGAAAACACGCCTAATTTGCTAAACAAAAGTCTGCTTGCTTAAATCCTACAAATGCTAACGTTTTTACAATTCTCATAGCAAATCGCTCACACGTAACTCCACAAACTGTAGCTGTAAACTGAATTACAAATGTATACACAGATTATTAGCGGAAACAACTTACAGGCAGCGTTATGTGGGCCAAACCAGAGCGCAGCTGTCCCTTATCCATGTTAGACCAGAGTCTGCTCCTCAGTCATAAGGCGACAGTCCAGCCAGACTCAAGGCTGCCACCAGAGGGCCTCATTAAACAAAATACAATACAACGATCCCTCGTTTTTGCGGTTAATTGGGATCATAGGCTGTATTGGCTGAGCAAAATGGCGTTGGTTCGTTCGACTCAAGTGGATCTACATGAACTCTGCTTTATAATATACATACGTTGCTAATTAGAACCAAAAAAAAGTGCTACATATGTTGCTAATTAGAACCAAAAAAAAGTGCTACTCACTGTTTCCAGTCATTTTTTAGTAATTTGCGGTTTTGTGCTGTTTTTTTTTTTTCCCCGTTGCGCAGTAATATTGATATGGCGAAGTAGTATCGTCAGTGTGTGAAGCTGTTTTAGGTCACATGCACCAATAGGAGACGAGGATTGTTGCCATTAGTTTCGAAAACAAAAAACATGGCGTCGAGCACGTCCAGCCCTAACACGAGCAAAGATGAACAAAAGATAAGAAAACCGCATTCGAAATTTAGTCAAAAGGCATCGAAACGATTCTATATGCATCTCTCATCTGTCCAAGGGCGAAAAAGTACAGGAATTAGGACGAAACGGTGGGAGCCTGTGTGGCTGCGTCAGACAATGGCTTTCTCTCCCGGCTCGGTCGAAAGATCTTGCTGGAAATGCCAACAAAGAGCAGCAGGAGGGAGAGTGAGACTACATGATCGGCTCGGGACGGCTCATCTGTATTCATTTATTTTTTTTTTTAATTGAAAAAAAAAAAATCCGTGATGGACTGAGGGCTTCAAGTTTGAAGCCCGAAGTAGCTAGGGATCACTGTACTTTTGGATGGTTATTTGGGGGTACTTAAAGGGTTAATTCCGACTTACGTGGAAATTCGGTTTACATCGCCAGCGTAGGAATGGAACTCATTCGTAACCCGGGGACTAGCTGCACAACCATGTTTTGACATGACATCTGTAAAGCCTAAAAGCTAAAAATGTTATGCTAATCATTCATGATCATTAGAAATATAAACTATTGAATATGATTCAAAATCATTTGTTCAGCTAAAATTACCTGGTACTCTCTGCAGTTGAATTACCTGGTACTATCTGCAGTTGAGTAAATAACACTTCTGGCCACGACAGGAGGAAATACATTAACCACAATTCAGGCTGTACATTGTGATGGTGTCTTATCAGCTGCGGTAAACTTCCTGCTCTAAATTAAATTGTAGAACTCTCCAGCCTTAAAATGTACCAGGAGTTGCAATTTTCTGGTCATTCAGTGCACCTAAAGGTTAAAAAAAAAAAAAAAAAAGCATATTGTGCACCCGATAGGGTATTAAAGCTGCAGAAGCACAGATAAGCAACCATGCTAGCTTCTCAGGCAGTGAGCTTGAATAGATTTCTACTTGCTCACACACTCACAGGCTTCTCTGTTCAACCATACCTGCTACCTTGTGGGCAGAGTTGTAGGGAGGAGGGGGCACACTGGTCATTATGACCCCTCCTATAGATACAAGGCCTGCGTTGTTGTATGCACCTGTGTAGCAGTTGCAAATATTGTCAATGTCCACCTATGCAGCAACAAGCCTGCAATCAAGAACTACAGTGCCCTCCATAATTATTGGCACCCCTGGTTAAGATGTGTTTTTTAGCTTCTAATATTTTTTTTTTTACTTTTTCAAATAATATGGGACCTTAATGGAAAAAAAGAGAAAAATCCAACCTTCAGTACAAGTGCATTTATTCAGTGGGGGAAAAATCCCATATAAAGAAATAATTATTTGACATCATTTGAAGCCTGGACCAAAGCACACGGTCCCAGTTGAAGCCTGGACCGTGTGCTTTGGTCAGATGAGACCAAGAGTGAGCTTTTTGGAACCAAACACTCTAAGTGGGTCTGGCGTGCCACGAAAGATGCGCATGCTGAAAAGCACCTCACACCCACTGTGAAGTATGGGGGTGGGTCAGTGATGCTGTGGGGCTGTTTCGCTTCCAAAGGCCCTGGGAACCTTGTTAGGGTGGCATGGCATCATGAATGCTTTGAAATACCAGGACATGTTAAATCAAAATCTGTTGCCCTCTGCCCGAAAGCTGAAGATGGGTCGTCACTGGGTCTTTCAGCAAGGCGATGACTCTAAACATATAGCCAAATCTACACAGAAATGGTTCACCAGACACAAAATCAAGCTCCTAAGTACAAAGTATTAACACCAGGGGTGCTAATAATTGTGACACTTTTTGTGTCAAATAATTATTTCTTTATGTCGGATTTTTTCGCCACTGAATAAATGCACTTGTATTGAAGGTTGGATTTTTCTCTTTTTTTCCATTAAGGTCCCATATTATTTGAATTAAAAAAATATATATATTAGAAGCTAAAAAACACATCTTAACCAGGGGTGCCAATAATTACGGAGGGGGCACAGTAGCTCCACTAGGGCTGCAGCTATCAACTATTTAGGTAATCGATTAATCTATCAATTAGATAGTTCAAATAATACAGTATTCGAATTACAAACATGTATTGCATTGTTTTATTTATTTTGACTTGCCAAGATTGCACTTTCAAAACAGCGTTAAATGCGAATACAAAACAAAATACCTGAGTGTTTCTTAAAACGATGTACGGTTGCACTTCTATTTCACAACAGCAATAAATGCATTTAAAAATAAATAAAAATACCTGATCTTAGCCTAAAACGGTATTAAAAACTAACCTACTGTAAGTACAACAAAAGAACAATTGGCTAACTTACTAGCAAACGTCAGCTAGCATAAATGCTATAAAATGCTAACGTTTTTTTTTTCAAAGCACTTAAATTGTTAAACAGATTCCCCCAAAAAACTGCTAAATATACCTCGAAACTAAATAACGAATGCATAAATAAACATTTTAGCTCAAACAAAAACATACCTTATGTTGCTCTTAACACGGAGCAGCTGGATTTAGCCATGTTAGATAAGTTATGGCATATTCCCTCCTGCCACTAGAGGGCAGTGTATCCATCCAAATCAAAGCTACACTTTCAAAACAATCCATTACCACGCCATTCTAATTAAACGAATCCTTGAGGCAGTAAAATTTGATTTGAAGCTTTTTTTTAATCAAATTACTTAGTTAATCGATTAGTCCTTGCAGCACACTCAACTGTCCAGAAGCCATTTTTGTTGTTTGTCAAGCGGCTAGTTTTTGTGCTTGTGTGTCGCTTCTTACTTGGTGCAATGGTCGCATGAGGTCTACACGGAGGTATTGGATAAGGCACAGGCCGATTTGGGTTGTAGCTTGAAGGGAACTGCGAGAAAGAAAAACACTTATTACGGTCTAAAGAGTTCTAATGAATGATGCGGTGACTAACTCAGTTCTACAAGTTTTGCAGCACTATATTTTCATTATGACATTACACCATCCCATTATAAAAGGTACTTACAGGTTTGGAAGGCCCAATTATCCGAGTAGCTATCCCTTTCCCCTCTGTATTGTTAGTGTCGTCCTTCTTGTCTACTTCTTTCTTTGCAAGAGGAATTCCCTGTAATTACAGGGAGCACACATTCAGCGATATAATTCTGCCCTTCATCACTGGAAGAATTGATTAATAAAAAAATGACCAAATGGAAAAAGCACAAAGTGCCATAAAACGTATGCACAGTACTGTATTTCAAGGTTATATTCTGTACAACAGAAGTTGGGACACTATACAAATTGTGAATAAAAACTAAATGCAATGACGTTCCTAATATTTTATTCTGAACAGAACAAAGACCACTTTCAGACAGTAGGGACTTGAGTACCGTAATTTTCGGACAATAAGGCGCACCTGACTATAAACTGCCACCCACCATAAAGGGCATTTGTTCATAGATAAGCTGCACTGGATTATAAGCCGCAGCTGTCCTCACTGTGTAATGGGATATTTACAACTAAAGATATTAACCGGTAACACTACATTTGACAGCGACATCATAAGACCAAATGAACCACCATAAAGCTTTGAGCCAATTGGCTGCAAAGTCTCATTGCTTCAAGAAGCTTCATTTGGCCATAACTGCTCCCTTGGGGGAGACAGTCAACCTCTACTGCCACCTGCTGTCAACACTATTGTCATTCAACATGTCAGGGACGCGGGGCAGGCAGGTGGTGTGGACCCAAATGCAGGGAAACAAAAAACGCAGCAAGGCAGGTGGCAGTGAACTCAAAAAACGTAATAACTAACAAAATCACAAAGTACAACCAAAAGGACTAGGCATCAAAAAGGCAATGTTCAAACAAAACTTACTTAATAGGAGGGACGGGTACACGAGGGCTTGGACAGGACTTGACTTCAAAATTGACAATGACGCAACAAGGAGTGAAAAGAAACCGGAAGCTTATATACACACACACAGACAAGGGGTAACGACACAACGAGGAACAGGTGAGAACAGGAGGATGCAGAATGGAGGATATACTAGGAGCAGTCACAACAGGTGAAATCAACGGGCAATCACAGGGACAAGTCACATTAGGAGAAAACAAACACAAAACCTAACACAACATGCCTGCTAGCATGCATTGCAGCGCTACAGATGTAAATAACAATCAAAATTCATGTTCTGTGCTAATTATTTCTTCAGTTTTTCATTACCAGTTGTTTCATTAATTGCTAGCTCTGGTAGTCGGTAACACTTTATGTGACAGTGGCGCCATAAAACTGTCATAAGACCATCATAATTATGACATGACACCCATTAATGAATGCCTATGACAGATGACATTTTGTGTCACTGGCAAATGATCTCACTTTTAAATAAATGTAAAAGATGCGAGCTGGACGTAAATGAAGTTAATAACAGAATTCAAAATGTCATTAATGCCCATTATAATGTCATGTAATAATTATGATGGTCTTATGATGCCACTGTCAAAGAAAGTGTTACCTATTAACCTAAATAAATCAACAAATAAGCCACACTGGACTATAAGCCGCAGGATTCAAAATGAGAGAAAAAAGTAGCGGCTTATAGTCTGAAAATTTCGGTACTTACTTCCTATATCTAGTAACTATAGGCCTTGCCAATAGTTATAAGAACTATGTTCGAATATGGGGACTGTGTCTGATATGAACTGCTGTGACGTTGTACTCTGCGACAGTGAGGCATTATTTACTCGCCACACCCACGGCTAGCAAAATAAAACCGCAAAAACTAAGCTGAACCGTCGAGGCAACTATTACATGTTTGAAGGGAAAAGTGACCATTGGCGTACAAATCCAGCGTCTAACGATGTGACTGGAAGAGCACACAGATTTAGTACACGGTAGTTTTTTTTTTTTAAACTCATTTGCTCCCTAAAAAGTATAAATACTAGGGCTGTCAAATGATTTAAATTTTTAATCGAGTTAATTACAGCTTAAAAATTAATTAACCGTAATTAATCGCAATTCAAACAATCTATAAAATATGCTATATTTTTCTGTAAATTATTGTTGGAATGAAAAGATAAGACACAAGACAGATATATACATTCAACATATCGTACATAAGTACTGTATTTGTTTATTATAACAATAAATCAAGATGGCATTAACATTAATGACATTCTCTTAAAGCGATCCATGGATAGAAAAACTTGTAATTCTTAAAAGATAAATGTTAGTACAAGTTATAGAAATTTTATATTAAAACACCTCTTAATGTTTTCGTTTTATTAAAATTTGTAAAATTTTCAATCAAAAAATAAACTAGTAGCTCGCCATTGTTGATATCATTACACCATGCTCACTCCCCAAACCCATAAAATTATTTGGACCCAAGCGCCAGCAGAGGGCGCCAAATAACAAAAAACAAATAACAAATAACAAGTAACAAACTGACATTACACTTCTGTCATTTTAATCTGAGCGGGGCATGTGCGTAAATTGTAGGGCTGCAGCTATCGAATATTTTAGTAATCGAGTAATCGACTGAAAATTCTATCGATTAATCGAGTAATCGGATAAAACAAATATATTTTTAGGTGAAGAGCAATTATACATATACATGAGAAAACAAGACATTTCATCTAATCTTGAACCATTTTCTGTCAATCAATGTCTTTATTTTCGATGTATATTGTTGAAAACAGCCAACAATTGCATCTCAGATGTAACAGAATTAAAAAAAAAAAAGACTAATTCACTGCTTTCACTCAAAAAACTTTAAGATCTTATTAAAATATATATATATATGTATATCTTACCTAAAAATGCCGTTACGCTTGATAACACACATCACTTAAAAGTTAGGATTTTTTCCCCACGTGTTTCAATTGAATTTCTCTTTGTGTCAAGCCATTTTTAAGTTCTAGTTAAGTTTTAAGTTAGTCTAAACCAGTGGTCTCAAACCGGTCCTCAAAGGGGCGCAGGGGGTACTGGATTTCATTCCAACCAAACGAGACAAATACCTTTTCACCAATCTGGTTTCTTACAAGTGTAATCAGTTGATTGCAATCATGTGCTGCTTATGTTAGTAGAAACCTCATTGGTTGAACTGTTTGTGCTGGATCTGTTGGAACAAAAACCAGGACCCACTGCGGCCCTTTGTGGAGTCGGTTTGAGACCGCTGGTCTAAACTGTAAGTCCTGATAGGATTTTGAGTTTTTGCAGTGTTCAAAATAAATGTATGATACAGGCTGTATTGGAGCACATTAGGGACCAGTGCTACTTGGTGTTTTATCCAGCAATGACTACTGAGCTAAAATTGATAGTTAGCATTATTGAGTTTTTATTTTACACCCTCATCACTCCACAACGTTATGTTATGTTAAAGTATGTAAGACACGTTAGCCACGCATCGACAGTGGTCATAATTAATTGACACCTAGCCCTCCGCAGGGCTAACGTTACGTGAGCTAGTAGCAACAGTAACGTTAATCTTATTTATTAGCACTTAGCGCTCTTTATTAGCGCTTAGCGCTGTACTGCTTTAAGATGGCGGCTGTTTACAAACGCTGCCCAGACGCGGCCGAGTTTGTCATGTCGCATCTAGTTCAACATACATGTGATCTCTATGAGATGCACCAGACACTACCTGTTACCAATGTAGCATTGTGCGGGCTAGTATTTAGCAACGTCAGCGTCGTTTGTGGCGGCTGTCGGCTGCGGTAAGTTTTTTTTTTTCCCTTCTTCCTCTCCGCACGTGACAGCGCGTTGTCCCACATTAAAAGTGGTCCTAGCAAAACGTGATGCTTAGAGCTGTCAAAATAAACGATTACTCGAGGTGAATAAAATTACTCGGATCAGTTTTTAAACTCGAGCTACTCAAGTTGCTCGAGTACTCGTTTCAGCTCTAGTTAATTGCATCAAATATTTTAATATGATTAATTTAAAAAATTAATTACCGCTCGTTACGGCGATAATTTTGACAGCCCTAATAAATCTGTTCTATTTTTAATTGTTTTAGTGTCCCAAAGACTTATTTATACGTCTTTTACAGACATCTCTGGGTTCTGATTCAATTTAGCTCCAAAGCACAAAGCTGAAAATCAATTTTAAAGCATTAAAACTGGCCACTGGAGAGCAGTAGCGCATTTGGTAAGACCCGCAACCCGATTCAACGGCAACGAACGGCCAAGCCGCACGGCCGGGCGCCGGCGGAAGACGACCGAATGGATGCCAGGCGGCGGACGACCGAGCAGAACAACTGGTAGGACGCCTGGAATGCCAGGCGCTGGACGACCGAGCAGAACGACCGGGACCACTAGTGCAGCGGACGATGCCTTTGAGTCTGTGCTGCTCGCGAGCAGAGCCCACAGAGACTCCAAAAAATTCATCTTTATGAGATAGACGGCGATGAAGGAAAAGTTTAACAGGCTGTCGCGGCCACAACAGCGTCATCTTTCAGTTAGTTATGTGTATATAAATTGTTACTTTGCTATCAAAAGCTCTATTTGTCTTGTTGTTTATCTTATTTTGTGAAAGGAAAACATTATTCAGATGTTTGGGATGTACAGTGCCTTGCAAAAGTATTCGGCCCCCTTGAACCTTGCAACCTTTCGCCACATTTCAGGCTTCAAACATAAAGATATAAAATTTTAATTTTTTTGTCAAGAATCAACAATAAGTGGGACACAATCGTGAAGTGGAACAAAATTTATTGGATAATTTAAACTTTTTTAACAAATAAAAAACTGAAAAGTGGGGCGTGCAATATTATTCGGCCCCCTTGCGTTAATACTTTGTAGCGCCACCTTTTGCTCCAATTACAGCTGCAAGTCGCTTGGGGTATGTTTCTATCAGTTTTGCACATCGAGAGACTGACATTCTTGCCCATTCTTCCTTGCAAAACAGCTCGAGCTCAGTGAGGTTGGATGGAGAGTGTTTGTGAACAGCAGTCTTCAGCTCTTTCCACAGATTCTCGATTGGATTCAGGTCTGGACTTTGACTTGGCCATTCTAACACCTGGATACGTTTATTTTTTAACCATTCCATTGTAGATTTGGCTTTGTTTTGGAGCATTGTCCTGTTGGAAGATAAATCTCCGTCCCAATCTCAGGTCTTGTGCGGATACCAACAGGTTTTCTTCCAGAATGTTCCTGTATTTGGCTGCATCCATCTTCCCGTCAATTTTAACCATCTTCCCTGTCCCTGATGAAGAAAAGCAGGCCCAAACCATGATGCTGCCACCACCATGTTTGACAGTAGGGATGGTGTGTTCAGGGTAATGAGCTGTGTTGCTTTTATGCCAAACATATCGTTTTGCATTGTGGCCAAAAAGTTCAATTTTGGTTTCATCTGACCAGAGCACCTTCTTCCACATGTTTGGTGTGTCTCCCAGGTGGCTTGTGGCAAACTTTAAACGAGACTTTTTATGGATATCTTTGAGAAATGGCTTTCTTCTTGCCACTCATCCATAAAGGCCAGATTTGTGCAGTGTACGACTGATTGTTGTCCTATGGACAGACTCTCCCACCTCAGCTGTAGATCTCTGCAGTTCATCCAGAGTGATCATGGGCCTCTTGGCTGCATCTCTGATGAGTTTTCTCCTTGTTTGAGAAGAAAGTTTGGAAGGACGGCCGGGTCTTGGTAGATTTGCAGTGGTCTGATGCTCCTTCCATTTCAATATGATGGCTTGCACAGTGCTCCTTGAGATGTTTAAAGCTTGGGAAATCTTTTTGTATCCAAATCCGGCTTTAAACTTCTCCACAACAGTATGTTCCTTGGTTTTCATAATGCTCTCTGCACTTTAAACAGAACCCTGAGACTATCACAGAGCAGGTGCATTTATACGGAGACTTGATTACACACAGTTGGATTCTATTTATCATCATCGGTCATTTAGGACAACATTGGATCATTCAGAGATCCTCACTGAACTTCTGGAGTGAGTTTGCTGCACTGAAAGTAAAGGGGCCGAATAATATTGCACGCCCCACTTTTCAGTTTTTTATTTGTTAAAAAAGTTTAAATTATCCAATAAATGTTGTTCCACTTCACGATTGTGTCCCACTTGTTGTTGATTCTTGACAAAAAAATTAAATTTCATATCTTTATGTTTGAAGTCTGAAATGTGGCGAAAGGTTGCAAGATTCAAGGGGGCCGAATACTTTTGCAAGGCACTGTAACTAAAGCAAAAAAATAGCTGTGTGTAAGTCAAAGTTATGTTTGAAATGTATGCTTTCACAAAAAGCTCAATTTCTCTGTTTTTTCATCAGAAATTGGAAAATTGCCCAAACTAAGCTATTTTCTAAAGAATGGAAAAATATATTAACTTACTTTTTTCTGCTGAAAGAAGAGAGTCTAATCTTTCTTTTGGTGGGTTCCATGTTTATATAGCAATAGAACAGAATTTTCTGTGGGCATTGCAGAATTAGTCAAAATCCAGTAAAACGGCTGGGAGCGAAGGGCCTTGCTCCGGTGAAAATGGCTGGGATTGAATGACTTAAATACGGCGGCTCCTCGAGACATGCGCGTATAGAAGAGGTATAGCGGCTGATTTCAGCAAATCACGAAACATCTACACCCAACTGATAGTCCCTAACTCAGAGTAGGAACGAAAATGGTTCTCGCAACCTGAGGTTTCGGATCCCTATTTCCTACGTGTGCGAACACGCAAAATGACATCATTGTCCCTGAAAAGGTTCTAGGAACTGCAAATAGTTCCTACAGATCGAAAGTGACTATAGACAACAGATCAAAAGTTTAAACTGAGAGAAACTATCATTTTAAGGGAAAAACATGGTCATTTTGTCTTCAAAATACTTACTGGGAACGTTCCAGTAACCAGACTGGGTCTGCCTTTTGGATATGGATTTCCGGGTATCATACCGCAGGACGAAATCATTGCAACAGGGGCCTTGCACCCAACCTTGCATACCTGGTGAGAAAAAAAATGTGTCAGTATATTCGGTATGTATGTAGAGATAAAAAGCGATAACAAAAAATTAATTTATTCATCTTCTGAACCGCTTATCCTCAAGAGCCACGAGGGTGCTGGAGCCTAGCCCAACACCTTAAACTGGTTGCCAGCCAGTTGCAGTAACAAAAAATGGTCTTTATGGAATGAGGGAAGAAGCAAGAGCAACAAGAGAAAATGCAAACAGCACCCAGAAAGGTCAGTGTCAAGATTCGAAACCTGAACCTTTAAAATGTGAGGCAGGCATACCAACAGTAACCCAGTCCGCTGTCCCTCACTTTACATCAGCACTTCTCAAATAATGGGGTGCGCCCCGCTGGGCGATGTAGAGGGTGGCGCATGTGACCTCAGGGAACATACTGTTTTTGCTGTACTTGAATAAAGTGTATTTGCAGATCCACTCAGTGGGTGAGAGTGGTGCTCTTATATTCAGAGTGTGTGGAGTATTTTTGAACCAAACAAGAGCACACAGCAAAGAGCACTGGAGATATGAAGAGCGAAGACAAGGAAATATGACGAAACGTTTGTAGCGCTTGGCTTTGACTTTTAATACAGTGGGAGACGAGTAAAGACCAGTGTGTTTACAGTAGGGCTGCAGCTATCGATTATTTTCGTAGTCGATTAATCGATTAACTAGTTAGTTCGATTAATCGAGTAATTGGATAAGGAACATTAAAAAGGAAATTAAAATACCTAAGCTGAGCTTCAAACAGTATAAAAAAAATAAATAAGGATCTATGTACAACAAAAGAAAAATTGGCTAACATACACACCAAAAGTCCGCTAGCTTAAACGCTAATAAAATGCTAACTTTTTTTTCCACAATGCTCTTAACAAATGGTTCAGACACATATTCCCACAAAAAAAAAAAAAAAACGGCTAAATATACCTGTAAACTAAATTACGAATGCATTAAAAAACAATTAGCTCAAACAAAAGCCTATGTTGGTCTTAACATGGAGCAGCTGGATTCAGCCATGTGAAATGAGGCAGACTAGAGGGCAGTGTATCCACCAAAATCAGTAAAACTAAATGAAAACCCTACAGAACAAACCATTACAATGTCACTTTAATTAAACGAATACTCAATGCAGCAAAATTCAATTCGAATCTTTTTTTCTAATCGAATACTCGAGTTAATCAATTAATCGTTGCAGCACTAGTTTACAGTGTCTAAAAAATGTTTGCAGTGGACAGCAGGAAGCCAAATCAATTAAAATGTCACTTAAAGACACCAATCACATTAATAAGCCGTTTGATTTTTTTTAGGGCAAAGACGTGCTGAATATCGCCAACAATCGTCCCGCTTTGTCAGTGAGCCAGCAAGCACTGTTAGCCTCATAAAAGGTGGCATAACAAGTTGCTCAGTCCAAAAAAAAAAAAACACACACACCATCACAAAGGCGCCGATACTGCCTGCAGCAAAAATAAAAACTGTCCCTCTGTCCAATGACACTGTCGTTTTTGTTCCATTAATGTTTGTTTGTTTACATCTTCCTGGGGGTGGGGGGGGGCGTAACAGAAAATAATTGAGAAGCACAGCTTTACATCCAACACGCAAAATTGCAGTTAGGGCTTTAATGTTGACAAAAAACATGTTAAATTATTCACGTACTTGCTCCAGGATCCTACGAGCACGCTTTTTCTCCGACAGGTGTATGCGAAACAAATCTTCCACGGGACGAAAATTTTGGGCATCAGCGATGTTCCTGCGTAGGAATTACGGAGAAACAAAGCAATTTCACTCCTAAATGAACTACACAGGATGATTGTACTGATATGCAGAGTGATTTGTTAGCTCATGCACTTACAAAGCGATCAACTCCAAGACAATAAGTCTGTCCTTTGAAAAGGTGAAGCAATTCAGAATGTTGGCAACTTTAGTGGTGGAGATTGCGACCATTTTCTACAAGAAAAATCATCCATTAAGTGTGGCAAACAACAAAATACAAGGCAATAATTTATACATTGTTCCAGATGAGTAAGTAAGTACTAGTGTAAGTACTTATTAGGGATGTCCCGATCCCATATCAGGGTTTCGCCTAGGATTTTTTTGAAGCTGTGGTGGTGGTGGGCTAAATCGGAGTCGGACAGTCACAACATGTTGTGCTGTGGTGAAATTGCTTCATATCATGAAATGAGATTTTTTTTTTTTCCCATTTATTTTTTTCCGATAAGAACCAAAACAAATATTTATTTGAAATATTTTATTAGCCAGGCTAAATTCATCGCTCTCAGCTACGGTAGATGAACGTAAAATGCGTAGTTGATTACAGCTACTCACAGCTCAGTCTTTTTTTATCCCTTTTCTTTATTTGGCCCTAATACCTACTACATTACCACAACAATAATAGTTCGTCTGTTTACAGACCCTCGTCCGTTGACAACTTAAATATTTTCTTAATACTTCAAAAGACTCATCTGAAACTACAACCAGTGATATCAGTAACGAACAAATGCTACGCAAGTACGCGAAGATTCGGGTCAAACACACGCTGTAAAGAACTTAAACGTTATGTCAATGTCAATACTAAGCTCATTTTTACAGGCTTAAACCAGAATTACATTCTTTAACTTGAAATACCTTCCTGTGGATTTTTCTTTCAATTTCCAACTCCGCACAACCGTCGTCAGGCACAAGCTTGCAACAGGAGAACCGGTGTGATTTTCAAAATAAAGCGTGTAAAGGAACTATTTTTATTTGACGTGCTATTTCAGACGACTTCTGGCAAATAGAATGTAAATAATGAGCTACATATATTCAATTAGACTTTGTACAAAATGGATGCAGTGAATTATTCTAACCGACAGGTGGCAGTAAGGCAACGCAAAACGTCAACTGGTTTCCCAGACTGGCGCATAAAGCAGCACAGACATATTATTAAATTATACAAATTATAAATTAGAATGTAAAAATGTATATAATTTGCAAGACGTGGCAGCTTTTATTTTGATGTGGCGGTGCGCCACAATCTTTAATAGTAGTGGAAACCCAGCATATTTTTGCACCCGAGTTCAAGCCACCGATACGAGTCCCGAGCCAAAACCGAAAAAAAGTTTTCGTTTTTTTTTTTCATTTGAACAAAAGTTACAAACATGTTACAGTTCTTCCTTTTATGCTTTTTCCAGGAGAGTTGCAGAGTATAAAACATTTTTGTTTGTTTGTATATTTTGGACTTTTTCATTGCATTTCTGGATTATTTTGTTACTTTTTAGTCCTTGAAAAAAAAAAAAGATATATATATATATATATATATATATATATTTTTTTTTTTTTTTTTTTTTAATTAAGAACCGATCCTTTTCACCCGATTCTGATCCTCTGAAAAATGGCTCTATCGGCACCAATTTCCGATCTTGTTATCGGATCAGGGACATCCCTAGTCCAGTATAAGTACTTACATATGTATAAGTAGTACAAGTAGTTTTTCTTAAATCAGGTTGACTAATTGATATGTACTTACATGCTGTAAAGCTTTTACTGCTTTAATTTGAGGTTCTGCCCAGGAGAAATATTTCAGTATGTCCATGACCTGCAGGTGTTTTAAAAGGCATCTTACAACTTCGTCATATGTTGCTTAATAATGCAGTTCAGTAGAATTATAATACAAAAAAGGTAATTACCTGTTCGCTGGAGAAGTATCCATGAACCTGCTCAATGGCTTTAATCCGTTGATCGGTCAGGACACACTGAATAGATATAGAATTTATTAACAGATTTAAGGTCCAAATCACAACAACACAATACAAGGAAAATATCAGAATTAAAAACAAAATGATAATAAAAAAGTGAACTACAGTGATTCAGCATTGGGTTTCTTAGCAAACCACTTTCAAAAGGCACCAATACCAGTGCTTCCAGAATTCAAACGACTAATAAAATTAAACTTCAACGTCCTTAAAACAGACTCAGAGTCATTGTATGCCACTTGCAGTCTCTGAAAGCTTGCTTTATTATCATTTGAACACAGATGCGCAGTGTAGGTAATACTACAATACATAATAATAATAATACACACTGGCTCAATCAGAAAGCTTCCATTGTGATATGACTTGGCGGCCGATTTTACCTTTTTTATTTCATCCAAGACGATGTCAAATGATTTCTTATCCATGATGATGTTCTAAAAAATCAGTCTGTTTTGAACTGTGCCTCAATCTACTACTCACTGTAAAACTGATTATTTATGATGATCTAAACTGTGTGCGACCAAACAACGCTGGCCTGGACATGCAACTAGAAAAAAGCATATTTTAAAAATATCTGTTCATTTGACGCAACAAAAAAAAGAGAAGCCACAATGCCGAGTGGAGTGCAAACCTGCCTGCATTACATCCCTAACAACAAGCTACTCAACTTAGCGTCCTAATTTAAGTGTATAATCAAACTAAAATACGATATGCATTTGGGAAAAATCCTTTACTCGTACTATTTATTTGATTTATTTTAAACCCGATACGAGAAAATATTAAAATAATAGGATATACATAACAAAATCAAGAAAAACGAAGAGGGTGATAGCTCCGATGCTAGCGAAATGACATCTGGCGTTAGCACGTCAACACATTCAAGGACCTAATTTAGGCAGCACAACAGAATGCCGGTTAGATTTTTTTTTTTTTTTTTTTTTTTTAAATTCCAAATTGGAAATTTAAGCCTAAAAAGTTATATATATGTGTGTGTATAAACTTTTTATTTTCATTTATCACAATAAGTTCGATTGATATTTTCGTTAAACTTTTTAAAATAAAAGAAGAAGATGCCGCCTTTTTGACAGGCAGTGCCGGGCATTTTTAGACGGTGTACAAACAGGAAGTAAACATAAAATGAGTGATTTTTAGTCGGTACTGTTGTGAGATTCATTCCACACACAAAAAATGGATCGCTTTTCGTGGTCTAATGGTCTTTTGGATATTAATGAAACTTTAGTAATTCAACAGCGCGGCGTCAGATTGTATGATGGCGACGACAAGGTATAGTTTTCTGGATTGAAACGATTAGTTCTGCCTGCATACACAAGATAATTGAATATGAAAATATCCTCAGATTTTGTGAATTGTCATGAAGTATATATTTTTTTTACCCTGATATAGGCTAAACTGGATATTGGAGTAGCTTTGCTAAGTACTCATCGCCTAATTTGGAGGGACGGGAAAAATCATGTAAGGGAGCCAAGAATTTAACCTTCCCATGTCATAATGGGACTCGTGAATATGTGTTATTTTTCATAGGAATGCTGCATTTCCATGCCATTGTCAGATATTATATTTTTTGAGGAGCAAGCTGCAGGAATAGGAAAAAGGTGATTATCAGTTTAAAGTGAAGAGCACAATGTATCCGATAATATATTTTGTTTGTAAGAAGAAGTGAATAAATTTTGTTCTCGTGTGTTGTAGTGCAAAAATTGTAATACACCTGCATCCAGCATCTCCTAACAAAGAGCAAGGACCCTACCAACACAGCAAGTTTTCTTACATTAAGCTCTCTTTTAAAGAACATGGACAAATTGAGGTAAATCCCACATTTTAAAATACCGGTAGTTCACCTAGTCTAGCCCTCAAGTTATAGACCCAATTATCAATATATAAACACTTTATAAGACAGTTTTGCATAGCATGCGCTCTTTAAACAGCTATGTTAACTTTTTTAACTTTAGTTTTTTAGGAGACTAAATGAGGAGATGATTCAGAAGAGATGGGAGAACACTCCCCCTTCCCAATCCATCCCAACAGGAGTCGAAACACAGGTTAGAACAATTCCTTTCACTACCGTGGATTTTTAGTCTATGTTCAAGAATGACGACTCAACCAGCTACTTCAATAATCTACCACAAGATGGCAGTGCTGCTTCCACTTCAGTGTCAGTGCCAAGTGTCCTTTGAACATATCTGTGTTAAAATGTCAATTGACCTGAGATCCCCAGGTCCCAGGGTAAAAAAAGAATCCTAGCTAACCTGTACCCGGCACTAATTAGCTATGAAAAATATGATTTGAAAATATGATTTCCTGACCCATGTATCGACTCACAAATTATTCAATTGTACCCAGATTAGTGATCTGTACCTAGAGATTACTGAAGTTTAGGAATCTTTGGGTACATTTTACTTAACTGCGTGGCTAGTTAAGTAATCTGTAGGTACAGATTACTGAATTTTAGTAATCTATGGATACAGATTACTAAACTGTGGGTACTGGTTGGTAAACTAAGGTACACATTAATAAATTGACAGTTTTGTTATATGTACCCAGAGGTGGGTAGAGTAACAACAATTTTACTCAAGTAAGGGTAGTGTTACTTCAAAATAATATTACTCAAGTAAGGGTAAAATTAGTCATCAAAAAAAAATTGTACTCAAGTACAAGTGAAAAAGTATCCCGTGAAAAGAATACTTAATTAGTAACATTTTGAGTGACTGCTTGTGTTTTTTTTTTGTTTTTTTTTACAAGGGATTTTTCTCTCAGCACAAACTGATCGATATGAACTTTATTGTTATAATGTACTGTATAATAACCCATTACATAAACACATTAAACCAAAGAAATTAAAGGAAAAAAATCATTAAAGAGAAAAAAAACAGTAATGAAGCATTATTCGTCCAAAGAGCATGAGTGCCCTGCCCTCTAGTGGAGAAAATAGTTCCTAGTTTGACTGGTGAATACTGTAGTTCAGGGGTGTCCAAACTTTTTGCAAAGGGGGCCAGATTTGGTGTGGTAAAATAGTGGGGGGCTGACCTTGACTGACGTCTTTTACGTAGAACAATATATTTGAGCAAATTTTAGCAAGCCATTCTGTGTGTCACGTTTGCTTTATTATTTCTTCAATTAATAATTTCAACAATGTCGCAACTAGCCTTTGTGGCATTCTCTTTCGACTCTCGGGCTCTGGCGAAATACTGCTGCTGTGAAATTAAACTACCTTCACGTTGCTTCAATTTCTCGCTGAGTATCTTCCCTGTAATGTTGTCGTACATGTCAGTGTGTCTTGTTTGGTAATATCGCCTCACATTGAACTCTTTAAAAACAGCGACTGTCTCTTTGCAAATGAGGCAGACACAGTTGTTGCGTATTTTAGTGAAGAAATAGTCCAATTTCCACCTACCCACGAAGCGACGGCCGTTGCAGTCAATTTTTTTTGTTTGTTTATTGTCACCATTTTAGAAAATTGGAAGTAAGCGGTCAAACTTACTTTAGAATGCTGCTGCCTTTTAGTGGGTAAATAAGTAGCAGCATTTAGTGTGTAAGCTACTTCATATGCTGGCAGCAGTACTGCTGACCAATTTATTACGTTTGTGTGCGGGCCAGATGTTATTGATTTTATGACAGAGGTTGGGGGCCAGATGAAATTTGACCACGGGTCACATTTGGACCCCGGGCCGGACTTTGTACATGTCTGCAGTAGTTCCTTCATAGTTGCTATGATGAAATTAAAAGGATCATATATCCGGTTTTCTGTGGTTAATCGGTGCCAAATAAAAACTGGGAGAGAGTTTTAAATCCGCGATTTTGATTCATGTTGAGGGCAGCGCTCTATGTCAAATACTTAATATGTTACGGTGCTTTAACGACACGTGATTGAACAGGCTTGCGTGATCATAGAACAGCAAGCTTGCGTCTGATTGGTGTAATGGAGTCATGTGATTATTGTTGCGACTTCTTATTGGTCAAATTAGTAGTGCTACCCTTGGCAACAGCATCGCTAGCAAAAAAAAAAAAAAAAAAGTAATATGTAGAATAAAGAGGAAAAATGTAACAACTCTTGTGTAGCCCAAAGTAGCTGAGTAAGAGTAGCATTTTTCCTTCACAAATCTACTCAAGTGAAAGTAAAAAGTATGGCTTAGTAAACCTACTTTTAGAGGTATATTTTTCTCAAAATGTTACTTAAGTAAATGTGACGGCGTACATGTAATGCGTTACTAACCCACCTCTTTATGTACCCATAGTTTACTAATCTGTACCCACAGTTTAGCAATGAAACGGAATTCACCAATTTGGTTTGGTGGAGACTCCAAACGCCGACAGACCAAGCAAGTAGATGTAAACTTGACAAATTTCGTAAATCAGCAGACTGGTGTGCAGATGCTTGCTTGGTTTGTAGCTGTTTCAAACAGCCTGTTCGGAGTCTAAACTGCCTGTACAGATTACTACTGTACCCAGTTTTAGTAATCTATGGCAACAGATTACTAGTGGGGAAAATGACTAAACTACCTGCAGATTAGTAAACTCAACTGTACCCACAGTTTATTAATCTGTGTGTATGGATTTGTAAACTGTGGGTACGTATTACTACACTGTGGGTACAGATTACCTATGAAAAATACTTTTTTCTACTCTGGATGACATGCTATTTAATTTTGACTATATTCATGGATTCAACGGTATAAAATGATCCCCACAAGAGACACGTTTAGCAAGCAGCAACTCCAATTTGTTCCCCGTTCTCTCCCTTCCTTTACCCTGAGAATGTTAACATTTCGTCCCTTTTCATTGTGCTCTTGCAGTCAGGAAGGACACGCGCAGTCGGGATTGTTGGCATTGAGCGGAAGATAGAAGAGAAAAGGAAAGAAACGGACAAAAACATCTCAGAGGTGTTGTAAAATGTCAGGTCTAAAGTTGTGGCTAAACCAAAGCAAAATGCACAAGCAATTAATCTGTTATTGTTGTAAATAAAGAGGCCAACTAAAACATTTTTCATTGCATTGTGGCAATTTTGTGCTTAACCAGTTTATTCCCTTTTTTAGGCGTTTGAAGATCTCAGTAAACTGATGGTGAAGGTGAATAACAATACATTTGTATTGCATTTTGTGATTCATATATTTATGGAATATAAACAGTTTTATGGCTTTTACTGAGTGCTTGTATTCTCTGAATGACAGGCCAAAGAGATGGTGGAGCTTTCCAAATCTATAGCTAACAAGATAAAAGACAAGCAAGGGGACATCACAGAGGATGAGGTGATAACTGAAGGTAATCACATTGGACACTTGCACGTATGATAACGTCATGTTTGTTTCTGCCTTAAAGACCATCCGCTTTAAGTCTTACTTGCTGAGCATGGGTATCGCTAACCCCGTCACCAGGGAAACGCATGGCTCAGGCACACATTACCACATGCAGCTGGCTAAACAACTAGGAGATATGCTCCAGGCCCCTCTGGAGGTAAGCATTAGATACCACTTAAACTGCCATTTTACTAAAGCCCTTACTTGTTTCATCACGCACGCCATTCGCAGGAACGTGGAGGCATGATGGCGCTTACCGAGGTGTACTGTCTGGTCAACCGGGCTCGAGGCATGGAGGTAATTCTGTCACTGAAACAAACACAAAGAAGGAAAAATGAGTTTTGCTTGGAGAATTCAGAATCAGTGATGTGTTTATCCGCTTTTCGCAGCTTTTATCCCCGGAAGATTTGTTAAATGCCTGCAAGATGTTTGAGTCTTTGAAGCTTCCATTGAGGTGAGTTGACAATATATTGAAAAGGTACAGTCATGTGAAAAAATTACGACATCCTATTAAACATTTAGTACTTTATTAAGAAATGTTCACATATCTGATCTTGTTTTTCTTTATCTCTGGAAAAGAAAGTGCTTTAATAGCAGGTAAACAACATAAATTAACATTGTTTTACTTATTAAGCCAAATTTATCAACAAAAACACACATCTAAAAAAAAACTAACTGAGGAAAAAGTTAGGACACCCCACCACCTAATACAGTGCCCGCCATAATTATTGGCGCCCCTGGTTAAGATGTGTTTTTTAGCTTCTAATAATTTTTTTTAATTCAAATAATATGGGACCTTAATGGAAAAAAAGAGAAAAATCCAACCTTCAATACAAGTGCATTTATTCAGTGGGGAAAAAATCCCACATAAAGAAAAACATTATCTGACATCAAATAATGTGTATCACAATTATTAGCACCCCTGGTGTTAATACTTTGTACAACCCCCTTTTGCCAACAAAACAAGGTCTGGGGACTGAGATGGCCATGGGAGGAGCTTGATTTTGTGTCTGGTGAACCATTTCTGTGTAGATTTGGCCATATGTTTAGGGTCATTGTCTTGCTGAAAGACCCAGTGACGACCCATCTTCAGCTTTCGGGCAGAGGGCAACAGATTTTGATTTAAAATGTCCTGGTACTTCAACGCATTCATGATGCCATGCACCCTAACAAGGTTCCCAGGGCCTTTGGAAGCGAAATAGCCCCACAGCATCACAGACCCACCCCCATACTTCACAGTGGGTATGAGGTGCTTTTCAGCATGCGCATCTTTCGTGGCACGCCAGACCCACTTAGAGTGTTTGGTTCCAAAAAGCTCAATCATGGTCTCCTCTGACCAAAGCACACGGTCCCAGTGGCACGCCAGACCCACTTAGAGTGTTTGGTTCCAAAAAGCTCAATCTTGGTCTCATCTGACCAAAGCACACGGTCCCAGGCTTCAACTGGCTTCAACTGTGACTGTGTGCTTTCATATTCATTGTTATCACTAGAGGGCAGTGTATCCGGCCAAATCAATAAAACTCAATGCAAACACTTTCAAAACAAACCATTCCAACACTACTCTAAATAACTCATTCACTCCCAGCCATTTTCACTGGATTTTGACTGATTTGTCAAGGCCCACAGAAAATTCTGTTCTATTGCTATATAAACATGGAACCCACCAAAAGAAAGATTAGACTCTCTTCTTTCAGCAGGGAAAAAGTTAGTTCACATCTTTTTACATTCTTTAGAAATCAGCATTAGAAAATAGCTTAGTCTGAGCAATTTTCCAATTTCTGATGAAAAAACAGAGAAATTTTGTAAAAGCATACATTTCAAACATAACTTTGACTTTAATACAGCTATTTTTTGCTTTTGTGACATCCCAAACATCTGAATAATGTTTTCCTTCCACAAAAGAACATAAACAACAAAACAAATAGAGCTCTTGATAGCAAAGTGACAATTTATTTACACATAACTAAACTATTGAACTGAGAGATGACGCCGTTGTGGCCGCGACACCCGGGGTAAACTTTTCCCTCATCGCCGCCATCAAGATGGATTTTTTTTTGTCTTTCTTTTGTGGTGACCACTGCCTGTTCACCTGGGGAACTTTTGTGGGGCATGTTGTGTTCCTGGGGCGAACTGGTTTGGCCGTGAGCATTTACGGCTTAGTAGCGGGGGACGCGAGCGGCCGAGCACGGCAGCGCGAGCTCTGCTCGACGAGCAGCACGGACTCAACGGCATCGTCCGCTGCACTGGTGGTCCCGGTGATTCTGCTCGGTTGTCCAGCGCCTGGCATCCTGGGCGTCCTCCCGGTTGTTCTGCTCGGTCGTCCGCCGCCTGGCATCCTGGACATCCTCCTGGTCGTTGCACTTAGTCGTCTTCCGCCGGCGTCCTGGCCGATCGTTCCGTTGAATCGGGTTGCGGGTCTTACCAAATGTGCTACTGCCCTCCAGTGGGCAGTTTTATTGCTTTTAAATGGATTTTCAGCATTGTGCTTTGGAGCTAAGTGGCATCAGAGCCTAGAGATGTCTCTTGTGGAAAAAAAACGTAAAAGACGTATAAATACGTCTTTGGGACACTGAAACAATTAAAAATAGAAGGTATTTATACTTTTTGGGGAGCAAATGAGTTAACAAATCGCTCATAGACATATTGTCACAAAAAAAAAAAAAAAATGCTAAATATACCTCTGAACTAAATTACGAATACATAAAAAGTCATATTGTTCTAACAAAACTTACCTTATGTTGGTTTTAACAGGGAGCAGCTGGATCCAGCCATGTTAGAAGAGTTATGTCATATTCATTGTTATCACTAGAGGGCAGTGTATCCAGCTAAATCAATAAAACTAAATGCAAACACTTTCAAAACCAACCATTATAACACCCCTCTAATTAAACGAATCCTCGAAACAGCAAAATTTTACTCAAAGTTTTTTTTCTAATCGGATTACTTGAATCTATTAATTGTTGCTGCACTCGAGTAGTGTCTACGTTAGCTCACTGACTGCCATTGAGGGCGCTAGACATTCAATTCATTTTGACTAAACATGACGTCCAGCGCCATCAATGTCACTGAAACCAGAGCATTCACAGAATGATTTTATTACTGCTAGACGTCCAATCCATTTGAAGTGGGAGGGATGGCAGCGAATGAACGAATGTTCATTCGCTGCCATCCCTCCCAGTTCAAACGGATTGGACGTCTATTAGTGATGAACTCATTCCAATTCAACGTCGAAGCATGCTTTGGTTGGTTCTGGTTTAAAAATTAGTCACGATATGTTTGTTTTATGAATCTAGTCGCTCTAAATTTAAATAACTTCAATTCGGTTTGATGGATTAGTCAAAGGCTGTCCCCAAAATGTGTTGATGCTTTTATTTTGTTAAAAAAAAACATGTAAATATGTACAAAAATATACATTTATCTTGCTTGGTTTAGAGCACAAAAACCTTCTGATCCTCCAGTCGCCCAGAGTTGACCTACACAGAAGAACCAGCCAGGCTTTTCCTGTCAGGCTTCCTGTTTTTGAACGCGTTGACACTTCCTGGCACTTCCTGGGATTTTGTACGAAACATTCCCTGTTAGTGTTACGTGCTGCACCTTCCCTTAAGTGTCCAAAAAAAAAAAAAAAGACAAATGGACTGACAAAATATTCTAAACTCATTCTAAAATGTGACGTACTTTTATCTTCATGTAGGCTGCGTGTATTCGACAGTGGCGTGATGGTGGTCCAGCTGCAGTCTCACAGCGAAGAGGAAATGATCGCCTCAGCGTTAGACAATGTGAGCTCCACTGTTCCAAACACGCCGCAGGCTTTGGTTCCACATCCTTGAAAAATATGACACTATAAAACTGCCATTTTTATCCGGGATGTCATCGATAGGATGACGTGATTTGAAATTGCATCAAAAGATCGGGTTTTTAAAACGTATTTATTTATCTTTAAGTATTAACATATTGGCTGCCTTTGACGGTGAGAAACGTCCAACTGATTTTGACTGGGAGGGTTGGCAGCCAGCCCTGCAGTTAGACTAAATTGGATGTCTATTGCCATCAATGGCAGTGAAACTCAATTACTCAATGCCAGCATTCACAATTGAAATGGATTTGATGTCTATAATTGTCAGTAGCAGTTAATGAGCTATAAGCAACAAAAAAATGAACAAAAAAATATTATAAACAGAACTTTTGACCTATATGGATTTATATAAAGTACTTAAACATATTTTTAACTATATATATTTACAATAGCCCCCGTTAGTACGTTATATGTCTGTATATGTGTTCAAATGGGGGGGGGGGGGGGGGGGGGCAGTTGTATCATGTGCAAATTTTTCCTTAAAGGGGAAGTTATGAATTTTTGACATTAGTCTTAATTTCCAAGGTAGGGAGAGTTTAATGAGTTGCCTGAGTTGGTTTCAACAAATTCATTGCTGTTTGTTGATCACTTGTTAGTTGCAGGGCTTCGGAGTGGCTAAGCTAGCGCGAGTCAACGGTACTAGCTAGCATGCCAATAAAAAACAACATATGCACGTATGAGAATCACCCATGCAATCAATAGTGTTGGCTAGGGTGACCATATTTTGATTTCCAAAAAAAGAGGACACTCGGCCTGGCCTTGAGATGCTTGAATTTTACTCGAAGTTCACTCAAAGATGCCCTATATCACTTTAATATATTTAAAATGTGCCTCTTCCATCCGGATAGAAAAATTCAGTTTCATTTAAAAAAAAAAAAAAAAAAAAAAAAAAAAAACATAGGCCCATTGCCATATAGTATATATTATACACTATATGGAAATATTTTTTTACTCAACTGGTTCCCCAACAGGCTTTATTCTTCCTATAAAATAATCAAACCTTAAAAAAACAACAAAAAAAACGAATGATGATTAAAAAATGTATTTTTTTTTTCTGCATTTTATATACAGTGCCTTGCAAAAGTATTCGGCCCCCTTGAACCTTGCAACCTTTCGCCACATTTCAGGCTTCAAACATAAAGATATAAAATTTTAATTTTTTGTCAAGAATCAACAACAAGTGGGACACAATCGTGAAGTGGAACAAAATTTATTGGATAATTTAAACTTTTTTAACAAATAAAAAACTGAAAAGTGGGGCGTGCAATATTATTCGGCCCCCTTGCGTTAATACTTTGTAGCGCCACCTTTTGCTCCAATTACAGCTGCAAGTCGCTTGGGGTATGTTTCTATCAGTTTTGCACATCGAGAGACTGACATTCTTGCCCATTCTTCCTTGCAAAACAGCTCGAGCTCAGTGAGGTTGGATGGAGAGTGTTTGTGAACAGCAGTCTTCAGCTCTTTCCACAGATTCTCGATTGGATTCAGGTCTGGACTTTGACTTGGCCATTCTAACACCTGGATACGTTTATTTTTGAACCATTCCATTGTAGATTTGGCTTTATGTTTTGGGTCATTGTCCTGTTGGAAGATAAATCTCCGTCCCAGTCTCAGGTCTTGTGCAGATACCAACAGGTTTTCTTCCAGAATGTTCCTGTATTTGGCTGCAGCCATCTTCCCGTCAATTTTAACCATCTTCCCTGTCCCTGCTGAAGAAAAGCAGGCCCAAACCATGATGCTGCCACCACCATGTTTGACAGTGGGGATGATGTGTTCAGGGTGATGAGCTGTGTTGCTTTTACGCCAAACATATCGTTTTGCGTTGTGGCCAAAAAGTTCAATTTTGGTTTCATCTGACCAGAGCACCTTCTTCCACATGTTTGGTGTGTCTCCCAGGTGGCTTGTGGCAAACTTTAAACGAGGCTTTTTATGGATATCTTTGAGAAATGGCTTTCGTCTTGCCACTCTTCCATAAAGGCCAGATTTGTGCAGTGTACGACTGATTGTTGTCCTATGGACAGACTCTCCCACCTCAGCTGTAGATCTCTGCAGTTCATCCAGAGTGATCATGGGCCTCTTGGCTGCATCTCTGATCAGTTTTCTCCTTGTTTGAGAAGAAAGTTTGGAAGGACGGCCGGGTCTTGGTAGATTTGCAGTGGTCTGATGCTCCTTCCATTTCAATATGATGGCTTGCACAGTGCTCCTTGAGATGTTTAAAGCTTGGGAAATCTTTTTGTATCCAAATCCGGCTTTAAACTTCTCCACAACAGTATCTCGGACCTGCCTGGTGTGTTCCTTGGTTTTCATAATGCTCTCTGCACTTTAAACAGAACCCTGAGACTATCACAGAGCAGGTGCATTTATACGGAGACTTGATTACACACAGGTGGATTCTATTTATCATCATCGGTCATTTAGGACAACATTGGATCATTCAGAGATCATCACTGAACTTCTGGAGTGAGTTTGCTGCACTGAAAGTAAAGGGGCCGAATAATATTTCACGCCCCACTTTTTAGTTTTTTATTTGTTAAAAAAGTTTAAATTATCCAATAAATGTTGTTCCACTTCACGATTGTGTCCCACTTTTTGATTTTTGACAAAAAAATTAAATTTCATATCTTTATGTTTGAAGCCTGAATTGTGACGAAAGGCTGCAAGATTCAAGGGGGCCGAATACTTTTGCAAGGCACTGTAATCTGTTGAAACCCACTCCACTGACTAATTAAATGACCGCTAACTCAAAAATTAAGCCAAATACCAAAAATTCGGAACTTCCCTAATTTTTGTAGGTCTGTAAACTTTTCCTGACTACATCAAACTTTCTTCTCCCTTATCAGGTGTCTGAGAAAGGGTCTGTAACAGCAGAGGAGTTCGCTAAACTGTTGGGTCTCTCTGTGCTTTTGTCTAAGGAGCGGTAAGTGTCGTATAGATGCAGCTGAGAACAACAAAACATTCTAGCATGGACAAATTTTCCTCACAAGTTGCATGCGTTAGCAATTGCTATAAGACTGCAAGGGAAGATCAGCTTCCCTTAAAGTGTAAAAAAATAAAATAAGTGATCAAACTTATACTATTGTGTGTACATGTCATTGACTAACTATGCACTACAACGCTTCTTATAGCTGGTAACGACGCAGCTTTCTTTTCATTCGTTCGCGCACCTTCACAGTGCTTTAAACAGCGTGGACGCAAGCAGTTTCCAAAGCAGTGAAGCGAGACGAGTAGTGCTGTAACGATTAATCGATTCACTCGAGTAATTCAATTAGAAACAAGCTTTGAATCCAATTTTACTGCTTCGAGTATTCGTTTAATTAGTGGTAATTAACTTAACATGGCTAAATCCAGCTGCTCCCTGTTTAGACCAACATAACATTTAGGTGATGTAAGATTCTGTTTGAGCAAGGGTATTGTAAAAAAGTTAGCATTTCATTGCAATCAAGCTAGCGGACTTTTGCCATGCAAGTGAGCCAATTGTTTTTTGGGGTTTTTTTTGTACTGAGATCGTGTATTTTTTTTTTTTTTTACACTGTTTGAGGCTAAGCTCAGGTATTTATAATTTACTTTTAAATGAAAGTGCAAGTCTGCATTGTTTGAAGAACCACTCAAGAATTTTATTTAGTTTTCGCATTTAATGCTCTTTTGAAAGTGCAATCTTATCCTTATCCTTTGTTTTACATCTCCTAAAATTTATTTTATTGTGCAATGCATTAAATGTTCCTAATCTGATTATTCAAACTAACTAGTTGATAGATAAATCGACTACTAAAATAATCGATAGCTGCAGCCTTAGAGACAAGTCATTGGTCAAATGCATGAGCTTGTCCCGCCCATCGGACGCTGGCTCGGCATGCCCTGACTACACATGTTATGCATGATGATTGAGTGATCTATCTGCGGCTGAATCTGTTTTTGATTGCTAGCGAAATGAGCGAATTAGTGATAGTGTGATGGAAACGTCCATGGTAGCATATATTAATTTTAGTTTCATCATCCTAATCATCCTAGCGGCTTTCTTTGTTAAAAATCGACTATCGAAAAATCCAGCATATTTTTGCATGGTTTTTTTTCTATTGTAGCTGCGTATGTTTAGAGACTTGACTTCTGCCACTCTAGTTTCTTTCCCTACCGAGCAGCCCCTCCACTGTCATAAAACACTGACAGGCGGACACACTTTGAAAAACCAGGATCTGCCACTGGTTGCATGCGATGTCAACATTTCGAATTAAGTTTACGGAAGTTTATTTGATTCAATTTTTCTTTGTATGTTGTCAATTTTTCTCTCGTATTACAGTTTGCTACTGGCTGAGAAGATGGGCCACCTGTGTCGCGATGACTCTGTGGAGGGTCTGAGGTTCTATCCAAACCTCTTTTGACATGTTTCCATTCATACTATATTAGATATAAAATGTATCAGAACTTTCACTCAGAACGACTCCTCTGTTTGATACCATATCATGAAAACTGTATGTTGAAAAATGTATGCTGTCTTCCTTTATGAATGAACGTGTATGAAAAGTCATGTAAATAAATGCCACCTAGGCAACTTTTATGAATGACGTATTTACTACTGTGGGTTATTTTCATTGCAAGAAAAGCTTTTGAATTACTTCTGCAGAGGTCAAATCAAAGCATGCTGGCCACTAATTAAATTTGCCTGCCACGTGGTTTAAATAGCTTAAATGGGAGCTGAAATGAAAATGGGTTTATCCTAATAAGGTCTAAATGTACAAATTACTATAGGGTAAACTTAATGAATTATAAGTGCATTTTATACATACTGTATGTGCAGCAAAAACTGGGATTTCTAAGCAGATGCTTGGGAATTTAACAGATAAATGACAATTACTTCCTTGAGTCTACATAATGATAGATAGAGTAAGTACAGTGATCCCTCGCTACTTCGCACTTCAAACTTCGCGCCCTCAGTCCACCGCGGATTTTTTTTCAACTAAAAAAATAAATAAATGCAGTATGTTAGAGAGCTGTCCTGATCTGATCACGTAGTCTCTCACTCTCACACCTGCCGCTTTTCTTGGTCAGGAAGTGCACTGGGTTGGCTTAATAAAGTTAACGATGATTGACAGACGTTAAGGTTTGATCTTGCCAGGGATGCTGGAAAGCTAAAACTTCAAAGCGCCGCATGCGTCAATCATTGTTTAACTTGTTAAGCAGTTGCTGTGGCATCTCCTTGTTAGTAAGTGAGCAGCTTGAGCGGATTTGAGCAGACTCACTCAATGAAGCATTTAATAAAGACAAGCATTTTTATACTTTATTCTTGTTTAAAAATAATTTGGTGGGACAGTAACATGTTTCAAACTTATAATTACTGTATTACATTTGAAGTGCTTAAAATCAATTTATTAAAATATACATATGGTGTTATACTTGTATAGCACTTTTCCACCTTTCAAGGCCCTCAAAGCACTTTACACTAAATCGCCATCCACCTACTGGTGACGCAGCATCAGGAAAAACGTGCGGTTCAGTATCTTGCTCAAGGATACTTAGACGAGTTTATCAGGGCAGAGAATTGAACCTACAAACTCTGGGTTGGGGGACAACGACTCTACCACTGAGCAACGCCACCCTAAATATTTAAAGTTTTTTTTTTTTTTTCCTCATTATACTTTGTGGAAAAAGTAAAAAATAATGTCTTATATGTATTTCTTTCCAGTGCTAAATCATTGAACACACCCCCGGGGGGGCGCTACTTTGCATTTTTTTCACTTATCGCTACGGGTTTTGGTCCCCATTAACCTCGAAGAACGAGGGATCACTCTACATAGTCGTGATTAATGTTAATTCATTGTTTTAATGGTAATATCATGCTAGCAGTGCTAGACTTCATAATTAGTCTATTACATTTGAAGTGCTTAAAGACATTTATTAATTGCTTAAAAACCATTTATTAAAATATATATATTAGGGCTGTCAAATGATTAAAATTTTAATCGAGATAATTACAGCTTAAAAATGACTCGCAATTCAAACCATCTATAAAATGCGCCATATTTTTCTGTAAATTATTGTTGGAATGGAAAGATAAGACACAAGACGGATATATACATTCAACATACTGTACATAAGTACTGAATTTGTTTATTATAACAATAAATCAACAAGATGGCATTAACATTATTAACATTCTGTTAAAGCTATCCATGGATAGAAAGACTTGTAGTTCTTAAAAGATAAATGTTAGTACAAGTTATAGAAATTTTATATTAAAACCCCTCTTAATGTTTTCGTTTTAACAAAATTTGTAAAATTTTCTATCAAAAAATAAACTAGTAGCTCGCCATTATTGTCAATAATTACACAATGCTCATGGTGCTGAAAGCCATAAAATCAGTCGCACCCAAGCGCCAGCAGAGGGTGACAAAACACCCAAAAACACAAGTAACAAGCGGACAGTACACTGTGCTGTCATTTTAATCTGTTTGAGCGGGGCATGTGGATTAAATGCGTCATATTTTAACGTGATTAATTTATATTAATTATACAGTATATATATATATATAATATATATATATATATATATATATATATATATATATATTAGGGCTGTCAAAATTATCGCGTTAACGGGCGTTAATTAATTTTTTTAATTTATCACGTTAAAATATTTGACGCAATTAACGCAGATTACCCGCTCAGACAGATTTAAATGACGGTACAGTGAAACGCCACTTGTTAATTGTGTTTTATGGAGTTTTGCCGCCCTCTGCTGGCGCTTGGGTGCGACCTATTTTATAGGCTTCAGCCATCCATGAGTATTGTGTAAGTAATTATTGACATCAACAATGGCGGGCTACTAGTTTATTTTTTGATTGAAAATTTTACAAATTTCATTAAAACCAAAACATTAAGAGGGGTTTTAATATAAAATTTCTATAAATTGTACTAAAAGTCTTTCTATCCATGCATCGCTTTAACAGAATGTTAATAATGTTAATGCCATCTTGTTGATTTATTGTTATAATAAACAAATACAGTCCTTATGTACCGTATGTTGAATGCATATATCCGTCTTGTCTTGTCTTTCCATTCCAAAAATAATTTACAGAAAAATATGGCATATTTTGTAGATGGTTTGAATTGCGATTAATTAATTTTTAAGGTGTAATTAACTCGATTAAAATTTTTAATAGTTTGACAGCCCTAATATATATATATATATACTGACCCTAAGAGTTCTTTTTTTCTATCATACTTTGGGGGAAAAGTGAAAAAAATGTCTGATATGTTTCTCTTTCCAATGCCAAATCTGAATAAATACATTGAACACACACACACACACAAAATGAAATTAAACTGGGAGTGTGGGGGGGCGCTACGTCGCGATTTTTCACTTATAGCTGCAAGTTTTGGCCCCCATTAACCGCGAAAAACGAGGGCTCACTGCACATAGTTGTGATTAACGTTAATTCAATGTTTTAATGTTAACATCATGCTAGCAGTGCTTGGTGAGCTAAGTATTTTTGCGGTGTTATTTATGAACCAAAACCTATCATTTCTAGCTCATTATCTCACTAGCTAATGACACTGTAAACGACACATTTTCGTGATTTATATTTTTGCGTTTTTGTTGTTTAAATAACTCATGGAGTGGGCATTTTTTATGGTGTCACTGAAAACAATAGGATTCAAAGGCGGTTAATTACTGTCAAAAACCTAGTCATATGGTTCAGTTTTTGTATTTTCTCGGAAAATACATTCTTAAACTATTATTTTAGGGACGTGACGATATTCAGTGAACAATAAGAAGTTGCCATGAAAACAATGGGCACGTGAGTTGATGCTTCTAACAGTCTGAGAACAGCAGCGCACGACAACTGTTGACTGCCTCACACAATGAAATTACTGCGCCGTTTTTCCTCTTCATTCCAATTCAAAACGGAGCGAAAAGCGGACTAATATTGCCAAAAATGATTCTGGACGCGTGAGTACAGGATTTGAATGTATATTTTGTCATGTTTTGCAGCAACGGTGTTAAAGGAGATTCAAATAGGTTTATTTACATGAGTGCGCTATCACTATATTCTTGAACAAAATGAGATCTAACATGCATTTAACTTTGAATGAGTTGAACAGATGTGGCTAAACTTAAATTCCGTTGGTGTTAACAACTGTCACTGTAATTCATATCAAATAATACATTTGCTTTCAAGGAAAGTAATCATAACACGAAACTACAAAGGATCAAGATGGATATGATAATTTAAACATATGTTGTGAGTTTGGATTTGAAAAGTGAGAAGGAAGTTGTATTACGAAGATCAGAGGGTTGAGAGTGTTAGAGTCGAGTATAGTAATTGTTAATTAGACGAGATGAATTCATAAAAGTTTGCAAAAATCCTGTCACAGACGTACATGGTGTTAGAGGGCACATGGTTGTATTTAAAAAGAAAGGGAAAAAAGACAATAGGCAACCACATAATAATGTGGTAAAAAATATTGGGACAGCAAACAATTACCAAAACAAAAAACACTTAGTATTGATTTAACACAGGTTTTTCAGTTACTTTTTTGCCATGTTCAGTATGTATATTATTCATAGTCACATAGTATGACTATTAAGATTTTGCTTGCATATTTACTTTATAGTATGGATCAAAGGCAGAGTTTGACTTTTGGGGAAGAGGGGGCACAACATGGTGATGACCCCAAAACGCAGTGTCAGCAATAAAATTAAATTACAAGAATATTTACAATAATAAGTTGACAACGAGCGTTTTTTGTTTCCCATCATTCTTGAGGGGAATTCTAAATCAGGCTGCTTAGGCAATACTTTTCGCCAAGATCGTCATCCATTGAATATGGTACGCCTGCCGGTGCCATGCCAATGTAGTTACCCCAGTCAAAAGTTGTATTGTAGATTTGTGTCTTTATTATTCAATCCAAAAAAAGTTGCTTCAATCAAAATAAATATTTTCAACCAAAAAAAAGTCGCTTCAATCAAAAAAAAAAAATGTGTTTGAATGCAAAAATAAATTGGAAACTCAAATAAAAAATGCATGTGAAAGCTATTTTTCTTTCATCTATTTATATATATATATATTAGGGATTGAAGTCAAGTTTTTTTTTTTTTTTTTGATTGAAGCAACTTTTTGATTGAAATAATGTTGATTGGTGTTTTGGGCCACATTTTGGCTAGAACATTTTTCTCTTTATTATTCAATCAAAAACTAAGTTGCTTCAAAAAAATATAGATTTTCAAAAAGAAAATCACTTCAATCAAAAAAAGAAAAATTTCAATCATAGAAAAAAGTTTTTGATTGGGAAAAAATATTTGAGATTGAAAAATTTGCATCTGAACAATTAATTTTTTGATTGAAATAAATATTTCAATATATTTTTCAATATATTTATTTCAATAAATATTTTGATTAAATAAAAAAATTAAATATTTTTAGTCAAAGAAAAAAATCATTAGAAAAAATATTTTCTTCTCTAATATATATATTAAATTATATGCAAAGCAAATGACTGTCTAAGGTGCTCGAAAAATAATTTCGACCCATTCTAAAAATATGTTTTCTGTCTATTTCTTTTATTTTTGTTTTCTTTAGTTTGCTTTACAACTTATATATATATATACATATATATATATTATATATATATATAGTAAAGTCAATTACATGCAATGACACTTTCGAGCCACCGGGGGGCCTTGCCCCTTGCCCCTGCCCCCCCCTTAAAATCCGCTTATGGTATGGATGTACTGAAATCCAAATTCTTGGCCAAAACTGAAAACCACATACTGGAAACACTTTGCCAAAAACCAAAAGACCGAATAATCCACCCGTAAACAATATTTTTTTTTAGAAATTTATTTTATCATTATTTTTCCAATTACAGATAGTTCCCAGTTTACGAAGGCGCTGGCGATGTAGCCCGGGTTTCCGCGTAAATCGGAAGTAACCCTTTAAATACCTCAAATACCCTCTAAATAAAAAAATAACTATTCAAAAACATGTATGTATGTATGTAACTGTCCTTGCCAAGATGTTGGCGCTAAGTCCTAGATGGACAGTGAGCTAAGCTCCGAAATGACAGTGTCAGACGTCCATGTGGTTTGCTGAATTTATCCAGCTGCTCATGACGTCAACACTTGCAGAATGTAAAAAAAAATGAAATTAAATCAGTCTCATCTTCAATAACATCATTTCAAATTTGCGTTGACAAGTAGCTGCTGATGCAGCAATAACAAACGATTAGCATGCATCAGTTAGCATCCGCACATCATCTAAAAACAATCACAGAAACTCGCCCCAAGTGTTCGATATGATTGAAAACGCACAATAAATGCTCCAAAAGGGGTTATATACAGCCGTCGCCACTGGATGATTCGCAAGCCACAAATGTGCATGCAGGCTGTCACCTCTGTCACTTGGCTGCTCTGTGTGTGCGGGGTCTGTAAATGCGCTCGCTTCCTGTTCTACGCTTCCTGCGCCAAATAAAAGCATGCATTACAAAACAAAAGTCAACATTAAAAAAAAAACAAAAAAACAGAAAAGTCAGAATCGTGTAAATTGGGTCCGTCGTATCCCGGGGACTACCAGGGACTAACGATTTAGCTCTCGAAAGCCTCCGCCACAGAAGGCGTCGGTATGCTGGGAGTGACTTTGTTTTAGTTAATGTGATCTTCTTACACTCCTTGTATTGTTTGTAGGACAGGTGACTGATTAAACCTGATGTGGGGAAATTCTTCTGTGTTGCACCCCCTTGAGACACTTCAACAGAACAGATTTTATAGATGGCTCTCCAAGCATCTTTCTTTGATACCTCAAAATACTTCTAAACAGCAGACATGTTGGCTGTATTTGCAAGACAGTGTCAGCCAGCGTGTTGCTTCTCGCGATTTTGATTACATCATAACAAGAGGACTAAGGTTCTTAGCACTATTCAGTTCGGTGACTTCGGTCTTCAAAACATTTCAACCGAAAACTGATCATGCATCTCTAATTTATAGTAAATTACATTTTGCCGTTGAAGAAAATTGAGTTAAGTGTCTGTACATCTATCGATTGACTGTATCTTGAAATTTTGCATGTTAATAAGTTCAAATTCAAGAACCGCTAAAGAGTGCAACATGACTCATAATGGGCTGAATTGATTGGTGAAGTCTTTTTTTTCTCTCTCTCGCAATGCTTCATGAAAAATGTTCTTAATGTTGTACTGTTATGCCATTATTTTTTGCTTCTTTTGTCATTTTAGAAATCAGTGATGGTAGAAAAACAACAGCCATGAGGTGTAGGGTGAAGAACGAGACACAGGAATGACACGAGCTGTCTCGCTGCTCTCTTTGTTGCTGGGGCTCATGGGATATGGTATGTGAGACTTCGTCGGAGGTTCTCAAAGTATGTTTCCTGCACCAGACGTTGTAGTCTGCATAAGACTCACCACATGAAATGTTCTAAAAAGAGAATTATACAGTGGTTTTAGCAATAAACTGCAGAACAATACTGCATGATTTAAGTTACAGCCATGTGTATCCACTAAAGAGGAGACATCATACAGTATCTGTGCTTGTCTTACATCGGGTTTGTACCTAAAATTAGTCTGGGACTAGTGAAGTACAATAGACCTTAACAGGAATCAGCCTCTTGCTTTTATCAAATTTGGGGCCAGAGTAGTCAGTAAAAAAAGTTCTGCTATAGTCTATAGGAAGATTTTTCTTGAATAACCTCTTAAACGGAAATTTGAATAGTTCAAATGGATTGGACGTCTGTCACTGTTAATGGCAAGAAAACATCGTTTACTGATCAAATTTCAAGAAAAAAAACTGGAAAAATAAGGCAGTTGTCTAATTACCATAATTTTCGGACTAAAAGGCGCACCTGACTACAAGCCACCCCCCTACTTATTTGACAAGAAAACGACATTTGTTTATAGATAAGCCACATTGGACTATAAACTGCAGCTGTCCTTACTGTATTATGGGATATTTACACCAAAAGATATTAACCGGTAACACTTTATTTGACAGCGGCATCATAAGCCTGGCATAAGACTAAATGAACCACCATGAAGCTTTGATCCAACTGGCTGCAAAGCTTCAATGTTTCAAGAAGCTTCATTTGGCCATCACTGCTCCCTTGGGAGAGACAGTCAAACTCTGCTGCCACCTGCTGTCAACACTTTTGTCGTCCAACATGCCTCTTAGCATGCATTGCAATGCTACAAACGTAAATAACAATTCAAAATTCATTTTCTGTGCTAATTATTTCTTCAGTTACTGTTCTAGTTGTTTCATTAATTTCTAGTTATGGTATTTGGTAACATTTTATTTGACAGTGATGCCATAAGACTGTCATAAAACTGTCATAATTATGACATGACACTATCATGGGCATTACTGAATGCTTATGACAGATATAATGAAGTGTAATCCGGCAAATTATCGCACTTTTTAATTGATGTAAAAGATCTGAGCTGGACATAAATTGAGTGAGTGACATAATTTGCCGGAAGACACTTCATGACATCGTCATAAGCAGTGGCGGACTTGGCAATTTTGGGGCCTAAGGCGAACATATCCAGGGGCCCTCTTCATGGGTCAGGGGTTAAAAAGGTGCGAAGGGTGTGGAGGAAATATGTTCCGGTACACTAGGCCTGTCCTAAATGACACATTTTCTCCTGATTAGTCAGCCGACAAGTTTTACGATTAGTCGACTAATCTAATAATTTTTTTTAATTTTTTTTACTACTAATTTAGAAATGAAAATTTTGCTGACGCTTATTAATTCACAAAACCATTTTGGAACACTTAAATTCTTTATTAAAGTACAAATAATCATGTTAAAAACAATAATTAATCACGAAAAAACAATGAGGTTGAATGCTGATAGCATCTGCTAGTGCAAAAGAATGGAAAGTAAACAGATGGAGAACCCTGACTTTGCCTTTCCAACATTATTCAAAACAATTCTTTTAAAAAAATTCAAGCATTATTATTACAGTATGCTACTATATGTAATAGTAGTATAATAATTATAATAATTATGCATTGCCAATCATATTTGTCATAAAGAGTGTCATTTGAAAGCTATTCTTAGTGTAGAATCTGTATTCTGTAGTATTTACTCAACATATTATAATATTAATTCTGAAGTGTGTGGGATTAACTCCAGAAATCGTTATTTATATGACGAACATGACGTGCTTTTATTTTGAAATGTTCACCAGAGGTACGTTCGCTAAACCGCTAACCGAAAGCTTTACACTCCATAAAAAAAAACATTCTTCGTCATTGCTTGTGGTGTCACTAATAGATTTAATTTTTTATTCATTAGCAAATGCTGTTAACCAGCTCTTAAGTGCTATTATATGACTGATTGGAACTTTACTGCATTGTTTCGCCACAGGGTGTGCCGTCGTGTATTTTATGTTCAGTGTGAAGAAGAAGAAGAAGAAAGTTAAAAGAGGCTAGCGGCCTGTTCTCAATTTCTCCCTCACTGCACTTTGGCTCTCATGGAAAGCACGTCCGCTCATGTTTTCGAAATAAGCGATAGCCGACGTGCAAAGTAGCAAATGAGCTGTAAAAATAGCGAGCTTAGTGGCGTGAAAAACACGGGAGAGCTAAGTGAAGCTAACAAATATCTAAGCGGAGCTAAGCGAAGCTAAACGGCGCTAAATGAAGCTAAGCGACTGATAGTGCGTGTGTGTGTGGGAGAGGTAATATACTGTAAATGCAGCATTCAAATGGCTTTCTTGGATGGATTTGTTTGTTTGGTATGCTGACATAATTATACATGACGAATAGTTGGGGGTGCTGCTGGCTCTTGTGACCCAAGCCCTTGCTCGTTGGGGCAAGGGCAGCTGGTTGGGGGGCCCCCTACAGGTTGGGGGTCTTAGGCGATCGCCTACTTCGCCTGAATAGTAGATCCGCCTATGGTCATAAGCATTCAGTAATGCCCGTGATAGTGTCGTGTCATAATCATGACGGTCTTATGACAGTCTTATGACGCCACTGCGTTACCTATTAACCAAAATAAATCAACAAATAAGCCGCACTGGACTATAAGCCACAGGATTCCAAACGAGAGAAAAAATTTGTGGTTTATAGTCCAAAAATTACAGTAATCTAAACATGGACAATTATCTGATATTCATTAGTGAATAGGGTTGGGAAACTCTGGGTACCTCACAATACGATTTGCGATACAAAGCTCACGATAGGACAATACAAAAATTATCTATACACTGGTAAAAAAAAATAAACGAATAAATAAAAAAGCTATTTTCATCCTTCTGCTGTGATTTTAAATGAGTTAATCAATCATGCACGTCCAATCCATTTGAACTGGGTGATTCGGCAGCGATGAAACGAATGTTAATTCTATGGCCGACAGTGGCAGCCAGTGCCATGCAATGAATTAATTCTGGGGCATTTTCATTTTCTGTTGTTTTTCGGTCACTTCCTTTTGCTTTTGGGACATTTTGGGGTAACTCCTGTTGATTTTGAAGCATTTACGAATCACACGTCACTTCGTTTTAATTTTGGGTTACTGCAAGGAAGTGACTCAAGAATGTCCCCAAGTGAATAGGAAGGGACTCAAAATCAACAAGAAGTATCCTGTAAATGGCCTAAAATTAACAAGAAGTGACCTGTAAATGCCGACAAAAGACTGGCTGTGAATGCTCTGGTTTCAGTGCCAATGACAGCGCTAGACATCCAATCCAGGCAAAATGAATTGGATGTCTAGAGCCGTCAATGGCAGCCAGTGAGGTAATGTAGACAGTAATCTAATTAAAGATTTTGGTAGCGACTTGTTGGTTTCTGTTTCTTTTAAACAGTGACACCTTTTTAAAATGATATATCGATTCTTGTTGGGAGCATATCGAAATATTGCAATATATCACCTTTCTGATATATTGTCACAGCCCAATTAGATAATGGTGTAAATATTACTTAACCCTTTCCGAACGTATCGCCGGCGACGTGCTTACGCATATCATCTTTGAAGCCTCGTCACGCTGTAAATACGTCAGCCACGTGCTGCTAGTTGCTCTCATTTAAAAGTACGGAAGTTGATGTCCACACCAGTTTTTATTTGAAGTCAATCGACCAAGTAAAACGGGAGATAATGTCATTTGAGTTTTATAGTTTTATTGCACTCATAAATAAGCATTAAAACGCTGCATACACCATGTGTTTATCTCCATATTTCCATCATTTCTTGTCCTTTTTCAAAACCGAAAGCAGCACGAAAGACTACATATCCCAAGAGCCGTTGTGAGGTCAAGAAGGACGAACCTAATGTGAACATATTTAATAATTTGCCGAGCGAGGCGCCACCTAAGCAAAGGGAGGCATGCGAAGCGAGCACCAGCCGGTTGGATTGAGCGAGCGACTTTGAAACGTGCGTTATGTATCGAAAACTAAATTTAGCGCAAGCTAATGGATTATTTCATTAACTCAAGGAAGAGGATGAGACGTTTTTGTCATTGTTTTCCTCGGATGAGTTGGCGTCTCGGCGAGTAAAAGTGACAGCGCGCAAACGGCGGAAGAGCGGGCTGTGCGACGTGTGTGTCGTAGCTTCGTGCTGTTCAAGAGGAAACTTTATTGAGTTGCAAAAAAAAAAAAAACTTTATTGAGTTGCTTGCCTGAATAAATTGAACTGAACTACTTGTCATTAATTTTTAAAATACTTTTTTTCAATGTTATATTAGATTTTTTTTCTTCATTATCAATCTTTTCAATTTGTATATAGATGTGTGTGTTCGAGAAGCTTGATTGCATGTATATACTTTTGATAAGGTGATGGGTGCAATACCTAACCTCACAAAGAGATATCCTCTAAACCCTTTTTGTGTTAGATGATGTATATATATATATATATATATATTAATTCTCTCTATTTTGCACTGTTTTGACCATAGTATGAGTAAAGGCCAAAAACGCCTATGACCATACCTGCTGTTTGTGTTGAATTGTCAAACCTAAAACTATTCCGTCTTATCTTTTTCTATTGAATGTTTATGCTAACAAGTTGAATAAATATTATCAAGCTTCAAAACGGTTGGTCGAGCATGTTTGGTTGTCAATGGGACATCAACATGACAAATTTTGAAAAAAATGTTTTGTTTTGTTTTTGTCATTTTGGGTCCAAAATGTTGATTATAATTGGTCAGTGAAGAAAACAACAGTTTGGACATGGAGTTTATGGTGTCCTGAAAAAGGGGACTCAACCTGGCAAACGCAAAGGCATGCAAATTCGGCCAAAATAGGCTTAGGTGTTAAAGGGTTAAAACACAAACAGTACTTTACATTACACCATACTTAGAGGAATCACTAATATTTTGCCCCTTTCATGTTTCATCTTGCACACTGACGTTATACTTCTTTGCATCCTGGTGAAGCTTTGGCAGGGCTCAACATCTGGCCCTCCTTCCACGTCGCCCTTAGCAACGCCAGTGTGTTCGTGGACTTCAACTCAAAAGCCAACAGTAGCCTGATCAGCCAACTGAGCCTCTCTCTGATCGACATGGACACCAACGCAACCCTCCTGACCAGGACACTGCCGAACAAATCTGTCGGTCGGGTGGAGTTCAACTGCACCTGTTTCCTGTACGCCGGAACTTTCCGCTTCCTGTTGAGGCAGACCAGCACCACTGAGGAGCAGCACTCAAACGGGACGAGGCGTTCGGAGACTACCGCTTGGTGGTGGAGTTCGGAACTACGCGTGCAGTGGCCAACGTTTCACATTGCGGTCGAGAGGGTCGGGAACCACTCGGGAGCTTTCCAGGCAAGTAAATTCAAGTAGAGCTGTCCGATGTTATTTGGTAGCCGATAATAGCATTTTAAAAAATATCAGATCATATCGACTTTGGGTTTTTTTCCATTATCGGTTTTGAGCCATTATGCATGTTGCCTTCAAAGTGAATGTAGAAGCCTTTTGCCTTTGTACAAGGGCTGGTTACAGCTTAGAACAGCAGTTATGCTTATTGATATAGTAGTGCAATATAGGCACTTTTTTTCCATAACTTCAGTTGAAGTTTTTGCTCTTATTTTTCATTGAATGTTTATTTGGAAAACCTGGAAGTTGTTACATTTATCATGATTTAACCATCCAGTAGGGATCACACTATAATTGACCATAATATGTTCACGACTACATACAGTGATCCCTCATTTTTCACGGTTAGTGGGGACCAGAACCCGCTGCTATAAGTGAAAAACCGCAAAGTAGCGCACCCCCCGCACACACACACAATTTTTGGGGGGGTGTTCAATGTATTTATTCAGATTAAGCATTGGATAGAGATATGTATTAGATGTTTTTTTTCACTTTTTTTCCCCCAAAGTATAATAAAAAATACAGTGGTACCTCTACATACGATCGCTTCGACACACGAACTTTTCGACATCCGACGTAAAATTTGACTCGCCATTTGTTTCTACATCCGACGACATGCTCGAAATACGACGACAATGGCAGCACCGCAGACGAATGCACGGCGGATTTTCTTGTGTGACAAATCAACACTGGTTTCAGAAAAGGTTGGTACAGGTGGTGAAACAAGGAAAAAGTTGACGCTTACCTTCTAAATGAAGATGCAAATGACAGAAAAATATGAGCGTAGGGTGGGCATCCGTGAAATGGCTCAACAATACATCTCCATGGTCCTCCTCCGACCATCGTTCGCCAGTCTTTATAAGTTAAGCTGACAATTCTTATTGTGGTAACATCTCCAGAGAAATCGCCAACTTCGCCACGTTTTTATCATTTATTTCACAACTTATTTAAAACAAAAACACCTTCTGTCTGCCGCAATTGACGGTGTTCTCAAGAAAACATTCAAAGTGAAAGTGAAACTCAAGCTCACCGGTCTGTCTCTGGCACGTCAGCCCCGCGTTGCGTTCAGGGTCAGCAAAAAACGTCCGCCACATTAGAACCCGATTCGTTACATTAATACAGGAATTATTATTATTATTATTCCGATTTTGATTTATAATTTATTTGTTTTGCTATGTGTAATTGCCATTTGTAATAGTACCAGCAGTATTTTTTTAAGGATTTAGTGAAGGTTTTTGGGCTGTGGAACGAATTAATGGAATTATAATGTATTCCTATTGGAAAATCCTGCTCGACATACGACCATTTCGACTTACAAACAAGGTCCTGGAACGGATTAACTTCGTATGTAGAGGTACCACTGTATATATATTTGTCTGTATATATATGTATATTTTAATAAATGATTTTTTAAGCACTTCAAATGTAATAATCGTCATAAGTTTTAAACATGTTACTGTCCAACTGAATTATTTTTAAAAAAGAATAAAGTACCGTAGTAGAAAAATGATTGGCTTTATTAAATGCTTCTGTTACCTCCCTTGGCTGTGACTCTTGGAGTGACATGTGGAAATTACAAACTGTTCAGGATCACTTTTAACATGTGCCGTTTATTGCCGCGAACACAACACGTCCGGCTGCCTCGAACGTCGCCACACACGCACACATTCATTCCAGCGCGCGCTTCCTTATCCCCCCGCCCACGCATACGCGCACAAAGCCTGTCTGTTCCAAGGCAGCACTCGCAACACTTCATTGAGTGAGTCTACTGAAATCCTCTCACTTACACACAATGAGTTGCCACAGCAACTGTTTAACAAGTTACACGATGATTGACGCATGCAGCGCTTTGAAGCTCGGTTCTCTGGTAACATCAAACATCAGTGTCTTTCAGTCATGGTTAACTTTAAAAGCAACTCCAGTGCACTCACTGCCTGACCCACAACGAGCAGGGAGAGGGAGGAGAGAGCGTGAATGAGACTAGGTGACCGGCTCGGGACAGCTCATCTGTGTCTTTTTTTTTTTTTTTTTTTTTGAAAAAAAAAAAAAAAAAAAATCTGTGACGGACTGAGAGCGCGAAATTTGAAGAGCGAAGTAGCGAGGGATCACTGTATATTGGTATCGGATTTTTGGAGTTGGATAATATCGGGATATCAGTTATTGGTTAAAAAGTCATTATCGGACAACTCTAACGTCAAGCCTCGATGAAGTAGTTGAATGAATTACGATTTTTCTTCTCTCTCCAGATTGTAATTTCCACCAATGAACACTTCCAGCCTTGCTCCGGCATCCTCGACCCTGCTCTCCTCCTAGAAGTCAGCTTCATGGAGTACAACCACGTTGGACGAAAAGGCATCAACAAGGTGCAAGCCCGCACTCAACATCCAATCAGACCACTCCGTTCCCAGAAGATCACATTTCCCTGTGCCTTCCCTTTCACGGAAAAAGATTTCATACAAGTGTCGCTCCGTTCTCCCCATTTGGCGCAAGAGTTAAAAAGTTCCGTTCCTCTCTACCTGTCACACATCTTCCCTTATAAGCTGCAAGTGGAACGCGCCAATACCTATAGAAGTGGGTGCGACGGGACTATGACGGTGAAGCTTGTAACTCCACCTTGCGCTCATATAGATGGGAAAGTATTGTTGTATCAAGACAGCATTGCTGGAAGAAGGGTCGGTGTCTCATCTGGAATGGTAGCAGGGGGAACAGCAGCCATGGGATTCGGGCAAGAGGAGCCGTCCTCTCCTCCGTTGGCTTTTAACTGGCTCACTCAAGGAGAGAATGAAACCGAATTCAACTGCTCTGTTTTTTACCCGGGAAGGAGTAAGTACTGCTTCCGATTTGTGTTCAACTACAGTCGCTCGCCTAGTCCTGCTCAGACCTGCCTGGTGGTGCACAGGAGTGAAGGTGAGACTCATTTACAGTGGGGCAAATAAGTATTTAGTCAACCACTAATTGTGCAAGTTGTCCCACCTTAAAATATTAGAGAGGCCTGTAATTGTCAACATGGGTAAACCTTAACCATGAGAGACAGAATGTGGAAAAAAAAACCAGAAAATCACATTGTTTGATTTTTAAAGAATTTATTTGCAAATCATGGTGGAAAATAAGTATTTGGTCAATACCAAAAGTTCATCTCAATACTTTGTTATGTACCCTTTGTTGGCAGTAACGGAGGCCAAACGTTTTCTGTAACGCTTCACAAGCTTTTCACACACTGTTGCTGGTGTTTTGGCCCATTCCTCCATGCAGATCTCCTCTAGAGCAGTGATGTTTTGGGGCTGTCGTTGGGCAACACTGACTTTCAACTCTATGGGGTTGAGATCTGGAGACTGGCTAGGCCACTCCAGGACCTTGAAATGCTTCTAACGAAGCCATTCCTTTGCTGTCCTGGCTGTGTGTTTGGGATCATTGTCATGCTGAAAGCCCCAGCCATGTCTCATCTTCAATGCCCTTGCTGATGGAAGGAGATTTTCACTCAAAATCCCTCGATACATGGCCCCATTCATTCCCTCCTTTACACGGATCAGTCGTCCTGGTCCCTTTGCACAAAAACAGCCCCAAAGCATGATCCACCCCCATGCTTCACAGTGGGTATGGTGTTCTTCGGATGTAATTCAGTATTCTGTTAGGTTTTGTATTGGTTTTCTCCTAGTGTCACTTGTCTCTGTGATTGCCCATTGATTTCACCTGTTGTGCCTGCTCCTAGCGTATCCTTTAACCTGCATCCTCACCTGTTCCTCGTTGTGTTGTTAACCCTTTTCTGTGTGTGTGTATATAAGCTCCCAGTTTCTTTTCACTCTTTGTTGCGTCATTTTCAATTTGCAGGTCCACGTTCATGACAGCGTTTTCCCCAGTTCCTCGCGTTCCTCGTCCTGCTTCTAAAGTAAGTTGATTTGTTAGCCTGACTTTTGTTTGTGAAGACTTTTTGGATTTCCCGGTCATTTTGTTGGAACTTTGTTTTTTGTTGGCATCAATTAAAACATTATTGCACCACCTTTTTTGCCTCGCTTCCCTTTTCCTGCATTTGGGTCCACACACCACCTGCCTGCCCGTTTCCTGACATATTCTTTCTCCTCCAAACACGACAACCTGTGTTTCTACCAAAAAGTTCTATTTTGGTTTCATCTGACCATAACACATTCTCCCAGTCCTCTTCTGGATCATCCAAATGCTCTCTAGCGAAACGCAGACGGGCCTGGACGTGTACTTTCTTCAGCAGGGGGACACGTCTGGAAGTGCAGGATTTGAGTCCCTTGCAGCGCATTGTGTTACTGATAGTAGCCTTTGTTACCGTGGTCCCAGCTTTCTGTAGGTCATTCACTAGGTCCCCAGTGTGGTTCTGGGATTTTTGCTCACCATTCTTGTTATCATTTTGACGCCACGGGGTGAGATCTTGCATGGAGCCCCAGATCGAGGGAGATTATCAGTGGTCTTGTATGTCTTCCATTTTCTAATAATTGCTCCCACAGTTGATTTCTTTACACCAAGCGTTTTACCTATTGCAGATTGTCTTCCCAGCCTGGTGCTGGTGTACAATTTTATCTCTGGTATCCTTCACCAGCTCTTTGGTCTTGGCCATAGTGGAGTTTGGAGTGTGACTGACTGAGATTGTTAACAGGTGTCTTTTATACCGATAATGAGTTAAAACAGGTGCCATTAATACAGGTAACGAGTGGAGCCTCATTAGACCTCGTCAGAAGAAGTTAGACCTCTTTGACAGCCAGAAATCTTGCTTGTTTGTTGGTGACCAAGTACTTTAATTTGGAAATAAATTCTTTAAAAATCAATGTCTTTTCAAGTAGGAGAACTTGCACAATTGGTGGTTGACTAAATACTTATTTGCCCCACTGTATCAATACTTCACTATTTGATGTATGATTTCATGGTCCATCTCGAAGAATCTTGGGGGCCCTGGAAACAGTGGAGCGTGTGCAGTGTGAGCTGTGGCGAGGGCGTCAGGGAACGTGTACGCGAGTGTTTATTGCCCTCTGGAGTGGAAGGGAAGCAGTGCACTGGAATGAGGAAGAAACAGTCAATTTGCTCCCTGGAAGACTGTGCAGGTCTGTGCAAGGGTTTGCCTTGATAAAAAGCTAAAAATGCAGTGAAAAATAACAAACATTTTCTATCCCTCAGCATTGCAGGGTCCTTCTCCATCTCTACCTCCGTTGATGGCAGGAGTTTCCCCCCTTAGTGGCAATATGGCAGTGTTTGCCGGAATTTCCCTCTGCCTTGCCGTTATTCTGGCCACCATCGTGATTACCGTCTGGAGGAAGTTTTGCCACAGCCCTCAGTGCAGCTCCGTCCGCAGGGGCTCTGCACATTCCCACGGCGGGCGCAAACTCTCTGAAGAGGCGTCCATTTGCGGCAGCAGCCTTCCAAGGTCGACTCAGATACAAGGGCCTTTCCTGGGTACACCTCTTCCTCAGACGACGGTACTGCCTCTCTCACAGGATCCAGAGAGGCTGTCCCCCACTGGTCAGAAGGTGCTGCCTCCCATTTTTGGGTATGTAGTTGATTCAAGTTTTAACCATTAGCGGATTTTAAGGGGGAGCCAGGGGGGCCAGGCCGAAAAGTGTCATTGCATGTAATTGACTTTCATATATATATATATATATATATATATATATATATATATATATATATATATATATATATATATATATGTCAAACGATTAAAATTTTTAATCGAGTTAATTACAGCTTAAAAATTAATTAATCGTAATTAATCGCAATTAATCGCAATTCAAACCATCCACAAAATATGCCATATTTTTCTGTAAATTATTGTTGGAATGGAAAGATAAGACACAAGACGGATATATACATTCAACATACGGTACATAAGTACTGTATTTGTTTATTATAACAATAAATCAACAAGATGGCATTAACATTATTAACATTCTGTTAAAGCGATCCATGGATAGAAAGACTTGTAGTTCTTAAAAGATAAATGTTAGTACAAGTTATAGAAATTTTATATTAAAACCCCTCTTAATGTTTTCGTTTTAATAAAATTTGTAAAAATTTCAATCAAAAAATAAACTAGTAGCCCGCCATTGTTGATGTCAATAATTACTTACAGAATGCTCATGGGTGCTGAAGCCTATAAATTCAGTCGCACCCAAGCACCAGCAGAGGGCGCCAAAACTCCATAAAACACAATTAACATGTGGACACTTCACTCTACTGTCATTTAAATCTGTCTGAGCGGGGCATGTGCATTAATTGCAACAAATATTTTAACGTGATTAATTTTAAAAATTAATTACCGCCCCCTAACGCGATCATTTTGACAGCCCTAATATATTGTATAAATATATATATTGTATAAATATATACTGTATATTAGAGGAAAAAATGTAATGATTTTTTTTCTTTGATTGAAAATATTTTTTTTATTGAAGCAACTTTTTGGGGGATTGAATAATTTAGACACAAATGTCCTAAACATAATATGGCCAAAATACAAAAAGGATTGCTTCAATCAAAGAAAACTTTTTCAATGAAAAATTAAGTGTTCAAATGCAAATTTTTCTATCTCAAATATTTTTTTTGCATTCAAAAACTATTTTCTATGATTGAATTTTTTCTTTTTTTGATAGAAGTGATTTTTTGAAAATCTTAATTTTTTTTGAAGCAACTTATTTTTGATTGAATAATAAAGACAAAAATGTCCTAGCCAAAATGTGGCCCAAACACAAGTCAACATTACTTTAATCAAAAAGTTGCTTCAATCAAAATATCAAAATAAATAAATAAAAATTAATCAAAGAAAAATAGCTTTTACATGCATTTTTTGGAGTTTCAAATTTATTTTTGCATTCAAACACTTTTTTTTAAATTGAAGCGACTTTTATTTGGTTGAAAATACATATTTTGATTGAAGCAACTTTTTTTTTTTTTTTGAATGAAGCACTTTTTTTTTTTTGATTGAATAATAAAGACACAAATCTACCTCCATGTGGCTCCGCCCAGGGGATACAATTTTTGACGGGGGTAGCTACATTGGCACGACACTGGCGAGCATACCAAATTCAATGAATGACGATCTTGGCGAAAGTTTTGCCTAAGCAGCCTGATATAGAATTCTCCTCAAGAATGATGGGAAACAAAAAACTCTCATTGTCAACTTATTATTATAAATTTTCTTGTAAGTTAATTTTATTGCTGACACTGCGTTTTGGGGTCATCAACATTTTGTGCCCCCCCCACCCCAAAAGTCAAATCCGCCTATGGTTTTAACACACTTTGAAGCATTTGAAAATCAAAGATTAATCAATAAGCTGTGTATCCCCAGGTATCGATTAGCTCAACAGCAGTTAAAAGAAATGAAGAAAAAGGGCTTAAAAGAAGCCACGCAGATGTACCACGTCTCCTCCAGCCCGGTTCACGACACGTCAGTAGAAACCAAAGTTTCGACAAACACCTCACCGATCGCGTTCTCCCTTTCGGAGCTTCCATCGCAAGCTTCCAGGATAACAGCAAACCGACTGAGTCCCAGAGCGGACCTTGTCTCGGCTCCTGGCTCCAAGTGGCACGATCGCACTGCTGATTGGGTGGAGATGGTTAAGAGGAGCGGTGTAGCAGATGTGACAGAGAGACCGATGGGACACGCGTACCTCAAGAATCCAAATTTCCGCAGGACCTCCAGTTTTTCTGACACAAAATCTCAGCTTCTATCTTCAGGACACTTCCGAGACAGGAGCATGACTCAGGTGAACATTTCAGATGTATTTATTGATATTTGTTCTTTTTTTTGGCAACACTTTATTTGACAGTGGCGTCATAGGACTGCCATAAGACCATCATAATTATGACATGACACTGTCATGCATTAACGAGGACACTTCATGACATCTGTCATAAGCAAGAGCATAGGTTTCCATAGGGATGGTAGGGGCATAACACCATCAACTTTTCAGGATGCTCAAATTGTCCCCACCAACTTTTAATCGACCTTATTTGCATTATATGAGACCAGTTAAACAGGTACTTGTCTTCTTATATTTTGTAAGAATAGAGTTGACCCTAAAATTATTATTATTAAGTGACATATTTTCATTATGTTAAGACTTACAGTGGGGCAAATAAGTAATTAATCTTACAGTGGGGCAAATAAGTATTTAGTCAACCACCAATTGTGCAAGTTCTCCTACTTGAAAAGATTAGAGAAGCCTGTTATTGTCAACATGGGTAAACCTCAACTATGAGAGACAGAATGTGGAAATAAACAGAAAATCACATTGTTTGATTTTTAAAGAATTTATTTCCAAATTAGAGTGGAAAATAAGTATTTGGTCACCTACAAACAAGCAAGATTTCTGGCTGTCAAACATGTCTAACTTCTTCTAACGAGGTCCAACGAGGCTCCACTAGTTACCTGTATTAATGGCACCTGTTTTAACTCATTATCGGTATAAAAGACACCTGTCCACAAGCTCAGTCAGTCACACTCCAAACTCCACTATGGCCAAGACCAAAGAGCTGTTGAAGGACACCAGAGACAAAATTGTAGACCTTCACCAGGCTGGGAAGACTAAATCTGCAATAAGTAAAATGCTTGGTGTAAAGAAATCAACTGTGGGAGCAATTATTAGAAAATGGAAGACATACAAGACCACTGATAATCTCCCTAAATCTGGGGCTCCATGCAAGATCTCACCCCGTGGCGTCAAAATGATAACAAAAACGGTGAGCAAAAATCCCAGAACCACACGGGGGGGACCAAGTGAATGACCTACAGAGAGCCGGGACCACAGTAACACAATGCGCCGCTCGGGACTCAAATCCTGCACTGCCAGACGTGTCCCACTGCTGCACGAAGTACACGGCAGAGGTTGCGCTAGACTTTTTCGTTGTCTGTCATTTTGACTGACAGTGTCATAAAAATCCGGTCATAATCTATTTTTACCCGTCACTTACATTTTTAAAATGATAATAATGACATATTCAATAGTATTTAGTTTTCATTCATTTTTAATTAATATTCTGTCCGAACAAGCTTAACAAGAGGCAAACAGACAGCGGAGTGCACCAATCAGTGACGGGCAGACGTGCCGTTAGCAAAGCGACGAGGGCAGGACGAGGGACTTGCGCGCGGAAGTAAACATACGAGGAGAACGGAGTCTATTCAACATGGCTAGCACGAGACAGACTGTTGTCAATGACTCGTGTCGATGTGTTTTAGCTCATTTAAAACTGAATTTACCACGGATTGGAACATATTCTCGGCTCTCCCGTTCGCCATCCGTGTTGTTATAGAAACGACTTTCGGCGCGCAAGAGTGACGTTGCTCGTGAAGAACACGTCACGCAAATGAACAAATCTGATTTGTCGATTGATTTTGTACCTACTCGAGAGGCTGTGTCCCAGACTTTTCTCTCAGTGTTTTAAAAATACAGGGAGAACAGTCTGGCCGTGCCAGGGAAACACTCCTTGACATTTTTCTGAGTAAGGCCAACGACGTCATGCAGAGACAATAGCTAATTAATATGCTCACTCGCCACCCTGTGGTCTGGGGTGTGAATTGCAACCTGTCAAAATGACAGATGGACTTCAGTTTTTTCCGTCACCGTTTTAAAAAACCGGTCAACGTCGGACAACATTCGGTTAACGCGACCCCTGCGTCCAGGCCCGTCTGCGGTTCGCTAGAGAGCATTTGGATGATCCAGAAGAGGACTGGGAGAATGTGTTATGGTCAGATGAAACCAAAATAGAACTTTTAGGTAGAAACACAGGTTCTCGTGTTTGGAGGAGAAAGAATCCTGAATTGCATCCGAAGAACACCATACCCACTGTGAAGCATGACAATGATCCCAAACACACAGCCAGGGCAACAAAGGAGTGGCTTCGTAAGAAGCATCTCAAGGTCCTGGAGTGGCCTAGCCAGTCTCCAGATCTCAACCCCATAGAAAATCTGTGGAGGGAGTTGAAAGTCCGTGTTGCCCAACGACAGCCCCAAAACATCACTGATCTCGAGGAGATCTGCTTGGAGGAATGGGCCAAAATACCAACAACAGTGTGTGAAAAGCTTGTGAAGAGTTACAGAAAACGTTTGGCCTCCGTTATTGCCAACAAAGGGTACATAACAAAGTATTGAGATGAACTTTTGGTATAGACCAAATACTTATTTTCCACCATGATTTGCAAATAAATTCTTTAAAAATCAAACAATGTGATTTTCTGTTTGTTTTTTTCACATTCTGTCTCTCATGGTTGAGATTTACCCATGTTGACAATTACAGGCCTCTCTAATATTTTCAAGTGGGAGAAATTGCACAATTAGTGGTTGACTTAATACTTATTTGCCCCACTGTACATTTTCCCCCTCCACCCACTTTGAAGAGGAGGGATATTAGAAGTTTTTCTTTTCGGCTAGCAGCAGCCACTCTAAGTAATGTAAAAAAAAACGTCAGTGTTATTTAGGTGGGGAACACACCACTAATTTTGCTACTGAAAGTCCGACCTGCATCAGCGTTAGCATAACAATAAACTGTGTGAAATGGCTAACCTGCAAAACTTGAGTAGGAAGCTGTTACAAGAGAAGTGTCCTCCTTTATGTGTTTTCATTAATTGGTAACACTTTATAATAACTATCAGTTTTACTAGTTAACAGATCATTAGTAAACTGTTGATAAATGAATTATTGGTGATTTGTGAAGTATTTGTTAACAGTTTGTTAAGCATTTACAGGGTGTTCCAATATGGTTGACCCCATTCTAAATGCCCATGCTAGTTGATGGATCTTAATAAAACTATATAGACTTTATGTTGAAGGTCATAAGTTTTATTGGTTAAATATACAAAGAAAAGTACAAATATTTGTTGGTTCTATGGCAGATTTTCATAAATGTGCAACATGAGCGCTGCCTGCAAAATGCCTTATCAAAATGCCTTTTCTTTTGAAGTGAACGGCATTTCTTAACCTGAAAAGATAAAACTGCCAAATGTTACACAGAAAAACTTGAAACGTTTCTACACAAACTGTGTTTCAGGTTAAGAACACCCTGTAAATGCTTAACAAACTGTTAATAAATACTTCACAAATCAACAATAAATCATTTATCAACAGTTTACTAATGATCTATTAACTAGTAAAACGGATAGTTATTATAAAGTGTTACCCATTAATTAAACTGTGAGAAATGTAGTGAACTCTGCTGGAAACTAGAAAAACGTGAGCAAAAAGCTGGTTAGAGAGTCTGTTTCACAGGAAAGTGTTGACAGTCAAAAACCACATGCTGCTGCTTTTCTTCTTGTAAACCGCCTGGTTTAGAATGGAAGGAAGTCTACAGGATGTTTAATTTACACTTTTGAAACCAAATGCCTATTCGTGCATTTATTCATTAATCAAAATGTATTAATATTCCACATTCTTTATTTTAAAATACTTTCATTTGCACCATATGCAGACATTTTGCAGATTATCATACAATAAGGTATGAGTCTTATGACGCCACTGCCAAATAAAGTTTTACTTTTTTTATAACCTTAATTTAGCGAGTCCCTTAAAATATTTCAGCTTTATTTCGTATAACGAGTACCAGCAGTAGTACATCGACTCCCTCTAGTGCAGTACTTCTCAAATAGTTGGGCGCGCCCCCCTGGGGGGGCGCAGAGCGATGCCAGGGGGGGCGCATGTGACCTCGGGGAACATGTATTTTTTTTTTTTTTTTTTTGCCGTACTGGAATAAAGTGTACTTGCACATCCACTCAGTAGGTGGCAGTGGCGCTCTCATTTTCAGAGTGCGCGCAGTATTTTTGAACTAAGGAAGAGCACTCAGCACACACAGACAACAAATATGAAGAGCAGTGTGCCACCGCCGTTTTCGAAAGCCTTTTCCGACCGGACTCACTCACGCAGCGACTCACTGTCTTGTCCGGTTCTCACGTCGCCGCCCGAGAAGTGCCATTTTCGGCTTGGGATCGTCACGACGACCGCCCTCACCTACGGTTCTACCTCGGCCGCCGTGAATGCGCTTTTTTCGTGCCGTTTGCCTTTTAGCTTTGACTTTTAATACAGTGGGTGATGAGGAAAGACCACTGTTTACTGTGTCTAAAAATAATTATAGCAGACAGCCAGAAGCCAAATCAATTAAGACGCCACTTAAAGAAAGACCCCAATCTCATTGTTAAGCCGCTTGATTTTTTCAGTGAAAACGTGCCGAATATTGCCAACAATCGTCCTGCTTTGTCAGTGTTATATCAGTAAACCAGTGAGCATTGTTAGCATGCTAATTGCAAAATAACTCATTGCAAAGGAGGAAAATACTGTGAGCAGCAAAAATAAAAACTCTCCTGTCCAAGGACACTTTTTTTTTTTTTCTCTTTTATTCAGATTTGTTTTTTCGGTCAAATTTTTTGGCACATTGTCCTCATGAGTGAATGTTTCTAATCAATTTTAATTTGTTATTATTTACTGATTTTATTACATTTTATTTTTCTGTATCAAATGGTCAAAAATGTACCTTGAGTGTATTTTTTAGTTTGGATGTGAATTTTTTTTTTTAATTCAGGCAAATTGATGCACGTTAAGTCTTCTCTGTTACAAACAAAACAATGTTAATAAAGTTATACTTTATTATAAGTTGATCTATGTTACTTTTTTTCTTTATTAGAAAAAAAGGACACAATGTTAGGCAGATGCGTATTTATAATAGTAATTTTATAGACAAATGATACTATTTACATTGGCGGCAGAGAGTTTGGGGGGGGCGCGAAACATTTTCTTCTTCCTTGGGGGGGCGTGACAGAAAATAATTGAGAAGCACTGCTCTAGTGGCACAACCAAGATTGACTGAATTAAATGTTGAAACATCCTTTTAATCCACTACAACTCAGTTGTAATTAACTTCAACTTCAAAAATATTTACATTTAAATATTAAAATTTAAAAAGTATTTATTTTGAGTTATTTATTTATATATTTGTTTTTCCTAAGTGCAGTTTTAACGCTCAAACTGAGGCTCATGGATACAACTTATTTTCTGAACATTTTAGCCTTCTACGCTAGCATGTCTTAAATCATTGTCTGCCATTGATGGCACGAGATGTCCAATTTATTATGTTTAGGAGTCATCATTCCGTGCCAGTCCCTATCAGTTATAATGGATTGGACGTCAAGTGCCGTTAATGGCAGCCTATTACTTACAATGTCAAACTTACCCTGCCCTCTTTTACCAGTCTTTCCTGTCCTCCCTCTTGCACATCTATTACTGTCAATTGTACACTTGAAATTATTCTCCTGTTCAGGTGGGATCTCGGACCCTTCCTGAAGGAAACTCGTGGACCAAAGAGAGAAGACAGAGGCCTTCATTTAGCTCCTATCCCATTCCAGAGCATGACACCCCAAAGTTGAGCCATTCTAAAGGTCACAGTAGCGACCAAAGGAATCCCAGGATTAAAAATTCCCCTCCACCTCATAGTAATGAAGTGAAGCACACAGGAACCAACACCTCACAGAGACACGTGGACCACTGTAATTTCGGGGAGAAAAGTAGCGATCTGGGAAGCAGGGCTCAGGAGGGAATCTCAGGGATCGGCGGTCCGCTCGCAAGTCCCGACGGTCAGTACGGAGCAAACCTGAGCGTAGAACGAGCCGAGCAGAACTGGAACCGCCGCGGTCCGTCGCCTATCCAGAGGAATATGCTGGCACGGAAACTAAAGGAAGCTCAGGCCTGCTTGAACGACAGAGGACGTCAGCGTAGCGCTACCTTTAGCGTGCCGACATTGTACCACGGGAAAGACAATGATCGACCACGTCCTGGTTCTGGATGCTATAATGTTGGCAACAAAAGCTCTACTTACAAGCTGAGTGAAGTGGAACAAAAGATGCTGGACTTTTCACCAACATACGCAGAAGAGGAGATTTGAAAAACAACAATTTATCACCAATATTTCCATGAGTTCCTTTACATCGGAGATTTGAAATAGACTTACTGTAAAGTGTTTATTAATGGCAGTGTTGTTTTTGGCAGCCCTTTTAATTTTCGTCTTAGTCTTTTGGACGATAATACTTATTAGTCTTAGTCATATTTTAGTCATCCCAAAATGTGTCTAATTTTTTGAATGAAAACTCAAGATTAATTTCGTCTACTTTTCGACATATACTAAAAATGTTTTCGTCTGTAAAATGAAAATAATTTACTCCAAAAATATTGAATAAACATTGACAGACTAGCACATGATGTAGCATCTACAAGGACAACGCCAACTTAGTGATAACACACACCCAGCCGGAAAACAGTACATTATTTTCAATGAATTATACCCACCTGGACGTAAAAAAAAGTTGTCCAAGAGTTTAAGAGGATGCTATTAGCATTAGCCGAATGCTAACATGAATGCTATGCTAACGCCATTTAGTGTGTAATGATCACTCAACACAGACCTTTAAAGTCTAAAGCAATGTTGTATATTCACTCTGGCAGAGAAATGAAAACAAATCTTACCGTGTGTGCAAGCAAGGGTGTGGGCCAGTACGTCACGAGTGACACAACCAGACACTGCTACGATGCAGGCTAACTCCATATATAATGTGACACATTCTGAAAATGACGGAAACTATTGCGTATTTTCTTATCGTCAGACGAAAACTGGCATCCGTCTCGTTACGTTCTAGTCTCCCAAAACACGTTTTTAGCTATTTATCGTAGTGTCATGATCATGACAAAAGTGTTTGTTGAGGAAAACAAAACTGATTGATGGTCCAGTACATTGACGATTTTTAAAAAACGGCGTTTTCAGTTTTTTTTTTCCTGGTGCTGACAGTTTGAACTTTGATAACACAGCGCTGTATAATATATAATACATTCACTAGTGTAGTATTGGATAGCACAAATGCAAGATAAGATATCCTTTTATTCAGGGGCGGAACAAATTTTAACAGAGCCCGGGTGCGATGAGTAAAAACGGGCCCCCCGAGTGGAACGTCTGATGGGTGGGGGTTGCTAGTTGCCAATTATTGGCGGGCCCCTCCTCAAGACAGGAGGGAGGGGGGCTGGTGCTAATGAAAAATTTGTTGGGGGCCCCTCCAGATGACCTGAGGGGCGGGGGTGCTGACAGAAATATTTTAACTCTACAGGTAGTGCCCGGGTTACAACGTGCCCGACTTACGTGATTTTGACTTTAAGACGCCAGAGTCCACCATTTTGTCTGCAGTCGTTTTTTTATAATGTTGATTTTTGTTTTTTGATGCATGCTTTCATTTTGGCATAGGAAGCGCAGAGCAAGTAATACTTCCGCATGTGAGTAACAGCGCATGTACACACGAAGAAGAACATACAGTATTAGCGCTCACGAAGAAGAGTGCATTTGCTCCCACAAAGACGTCGCGCAGCCAGGTGAGATAGAGAGAGGGGAAAGATTACAGCTGCAAGCCTGCGCGCACATTTGTTGCTTGTGAAGCATCCATAGTGGCAACAACTGTTTACACTGTCTATTGTGTATTTTCAATCGTGGTCGAATACTTAGGGCGAATTTATGTGATTGTTTTTGATGACGTGCGGACTCTAACTGATACATGCTCGTCGTTTGTGTGGATTTTTATTGCTGTATCGGCAGCTTGTTATAAACGCAACTTCGAATTGATGTTATTGAAGATGAAACCGGTTTAATTTCATTTTTATTTTAGTTTCATTCCACAAGTGTTGATGTCACGAGCAGCTGAATAAATTCAGCAAACCACCTCGACGTCTGATATTGTCATTTTGGAGTTTGGCTCGCCGTCTAGCTAGGACTTAGCTCCAACACTTGGCGAGGAGAGTATGTAACATACAGTACATATATTACATGTTTTTGGATAGTTATTTTGAGATTTAGATGGTATTTAGGGGTACTTAAAAGGTTAATTCCGATTTACGCCGCCAGCATAGGAACGGAAATTGTTCGTAACCCAGGGACTACCTGTAAATCACAGCTCCGCTAATCTTACCCTTCTTTTGGACCATTACCTCGGCGAACCACACCCCCTTTTACGCCTGCAAACCAGGCTCCCTTGAGGCCCGGGTATGGCTGCACCCCTAGGACCTCCCCGAAGCTCCGCCCCTGCTTTTATTAGTCCTACGATGAGGAAATTGACAAAATAATCTTTGTGTATGGGAGGTGTAAATACAATACAGTTACTGTATGTGATCTCTATTTTCAACAACAGTCTGGACATTATCCCTTAGGACAAACAGTTATTCACTCTGATGCACTATTTTTAGTTAGTGTTTTTTTTTTTTTTTTTAAATACAGTAGATATATTAGTTTAAAAAAGGTTTTTTTGTTTTTTATAAAGAATAAAAAAATTTAAAATTTAAAAAAAAACGTTCAAACGTCGTTCTGTTTCAATTATTCATTGCAATTGAGTAAAATGTAAAAAAAAAAAAAAAAAAAAAATGGAAAAAATGTACATTTCAGATAAATGGACATGTTTTACCTATGTGAAATTTGATAAAATTTGACAAATGTGTGTGTTATATTATAAAAGTTGTTTCATGAAAATGAGACATTAAATGACTGCTATAAATAGGTGAGATGCCATTTGTTTTAATTTTGAGTTACATTACATGTACATCTGATATATATTTCCTATCTTTCAATCATCTTCTGATATTTTACTATCAAAGAGTAATGAAACAGCCCGTCATCAGAGTTAATGAAATACAATATACCGTATCGTACCGTACCGCATCAGAGTATAAGGCGCACCTTCAATGAATGACCTATTTTAAAACCGTTTTCGTATATAGGGCACACTGCATTATAAGGTGCATTGCTAGTAGTAGTAGTAGTAGTAGTAGTAGTAGAAGTGGTTGGGGTTATGGTGTGTTACTAGACAGAGCTGTGCTAAAATGAATGTCATGCCATGATTAAACAATATTGATCCATATATAATGCGCATCGGATTATAAGGTGCACTATCGATTGAAGGTTTTTAGGTGCGTCTTATAGTGCTGAATACAGTGATCCCTCGTTTTTCCCTGTAATGGGGACCAGAACCCGCCAAAATAAGTGAAAAACCACAAAGAAGGCCCCCACCCCAAAAAAACTTTTTTTGTGTGTGTGTGTGTTCAATGTATTTTTCAAATTTAGTATTGGAAAGGATACATACATTATAAGACATGTTTTTTCACTTTTTTCCCCAAAGTATAATTTCAACAAAAAAAAACTTTTATGTATAAATTGATTTTGATAAATGGTTTTTAAGCACTTCAAATGTAATAATTATGATAACATTTAAACATGGTACTGTCCCATCTAATTATTTTTTAAACAAAAATAAAGTAGAAAAATAGTTGTTCTTATTAAATGCTTCATTGAGTGAGTCCACCCAAACCCGCTTAAGCTGCTCACATACACACAATGAGTTGCCACTAGAGGTGGGAATCTTTGGGCACCTAACGATTCGATTACGATTCAGAGGCTCCGATTCGATTATAAATCGATTATTAATTCACCCCCCAGACCCCCTATTTTTAATGTTTTGTACATTGGTTACAAAATTGTTCAAAAATCATCTCAGGCTAAACCAAACTACTATTTCAGTATCAACTTAACAGTTAAAAAAAAGTAAATAAAATGCTCAAGTCCCCATTCTGTATCAGCAGCTTTAAACTAAATTCAATTCATTTAATATTGTGAATCAACCGTTAAAGTTGTTAAAATTGCTCCCGTTATTCCATAATTTCCCTTCTGTCTGCTTTTGACATGTCAAAGTTTTAAAAATATTTCATCATTTAAAGATAGATTCAAGTCAAGATTTTGCCAATTTAGGGTATTTTGGATCAAAAGTAATTAGGTTCGCTACAACAGAGCCTTCTAGAGAAGTCCACTGCTTTAAGATGGCGGCTGTTTACTAGCGCCGGCAAGCCTATCATTTCGCATCTAGTTCTACATATATGTGATATCTACCATAGCCGTATGTTTCCGTATGTTTGTAGCAACTGGGCGCGGTTTGTAGCGGCTATCAGCCGCAGTCAGGTGTTTTTTCTAGGGCTGTCAAACGATTAAAATTTTTAATCGAGTTAAGTACAGCTTAAAAATTAATTAATCGCAATTAATCGCAATTCAAACCATCTATAAAATATGCCATTATTTTCTGTAAATTATTGTTGGAATGAAAAGATAAGACACAAGACGGATATATACATTCAACATACGGTACATAAGTACTGTATTTGTTTATCATAACATCAAATCAACAAGATGGCATTAACATTATTAACATTCTCTTAAAGCGATTCATGGATAGAAAAACCTGTAGTTCTTAAAAGATAAATGTTAGTACAAGTTATAGAAATTTTATATTAAAACCCCTCTTAATGTTTTCGTTTTATTAAGATTTAGTAAAATTTTCAATCAAAAAATAAACTAGTAGCTCGCCATTGTTGATGTCATTACGCCATGCTCACTCCCCAAACCCATAAAATCATTTGGACCCAAGCGCCAGCAGAGGGCGCCAAACAACAAAAAACAAGTAACAAGCGGACATTACACTGCAGTCATTTTAATCTGAGCGGGGCATGTGCGTTAATTGCGTCAAATATTTTAACGTGATTAATTTAAAAAATTAATTATCGCCCGTTAACGCGATAATTTTGACAGCCCTAATTTTTTCTTTTTTTTTTTTATCTGGCGGCATGAATTTAACATGATATTTACTCTCGGTCCGTTCCTCATTCCGTCCCGAGGACCGCGCTGACTGTGTTTTATTTCCGCTTTCATAAATTTGGATGCTTGTGAATCGTTCTCGAATCTTCCTCAGGCGAATCACGAATATTCTAAGAATCGGAAATTTAGCACGCCTCTAGTTGCCACAGCAACTGTTTAACAAGCTAAACGATTATTTCGCTTAGAACGTTTCGGCTTCTTTGGCAAGATCGAACCTTGACGTCTGTCAATCATCGGTAACTTTTATAAGCAACTCCAGTGCACTGCCTGACCAAGAAAAGCCGCAAGAGTGAGACTACATGATCGAATTGGGACAGCTCATCTGTATTTTTTTTGTTTTTTTAATTAGAAAAAAAAAATCCGCACTGGTCTGATCTGCGAGGGATCACTGTATACGGTACTTTGCAGAATGAAGTGACTAGTTTAGTTAACCTTCCCCGCCACCGCTGCCCATGGCATCCAAGAAAAGCAGGGGGCGCACTTTCATGGTAGTGTGCCTTAGGGAGTACCAAAGGCCCCTCCATGTGCCCCACACCACACCATTGTCATTTTGTCCTTTGTATTCCCCTTTGCGGTAGAACTTTCCGTTCAGATTGGCCATGTGGCATCTTTTGGCAGAAAGGAAAAAGCACTTTCAGCATTTGTCATCTAAGCAGAATCTTCGAGTGTTTCTCAAGTCTTACCTGTTGTACCACCAACCTGCATTGTTCTCCTGGGCACAGCTACCTTGAAGGTAACGGTCATTGTCCTGTTGATGATTATACAAAGAGTTCATCTCCTGGATTTATTTTAAATCCAAAGCAACTGAACTACTAACCTGATCCTTAGTGCTGAACTGCATGCCATTGAGGCCCGCGGACCACCGCTCCACCATGCCGCTTCCACCTGCCAAAGCATCCCCAGCTTTTCCACTGTAAAGCCTGTACTTGAGGCGGTAGCGATCCTAAAGATATAGTTTGTTAGATAATACAGGTACAAAAAAATAATGAGTACAACTACAGTATATTACATACAGCTTCATTTGTGATGCGGAAGTTCTCGTAATATGCGTGATTTCGCTGTCCCTCCCAGTCCATTAGGTCAATCTTCACCAAATTCTTACCTTTCCAAATAAATACGAAACAAATCAAGATGATTTTCAACACATAAACACACATTTCAACTCATATTTTAGACAGAAGTGAAAATGTCATTAACTCACTGACTGCCAATGACGGCAATAGACGTCAACGCAAATGAGTTAAATACAATGTTAATACTCAGTTTGCGCAATATGATTAGTCATTATGAATGAATCTACTGAACTACGCTTGGTAACGATATGAAACGTCAGTTCTGCCTAACCTTCCGAAAGCAGAGCATAGATGTGTTCATTTCCCAACCAGAACTCGTCATTCCACAGTTTAAAGTCACCAAAACCGTCCCGATAATCCACCCAGTCTCTATGAAAAGACACGTGTTATTTTAACAAATGGTTTTCATTAAATAATCATGAATCGAACACCTGTTAAAGTCAACTTTTCCATGTCGCCGTTTCTGGAACACCGTCCAACCTCCTCCATCGTCCATGTCGCAGTAGACCAAAACGGGCTCCTGGTAGATTCTGGGCCTGATGCGATAAAACCCGCTGGGTGGTCTTATTCTGTCAAACAGCTCAGAACAATCTAAAAATTCAAGGTAAGATGAAATAGTTGTTTATGAGTCAAATCAACATGAAGGATCATTGCAAAATGACTATTAATATTGATCTAGGTGATCATTTCAAAGGCGATTGGACTAGAGTCACATGGATTTGGACTCGAGACGCAAAGTTGATGACTCGCACCTTGACTCGGACTTGACTCACTTGAGCTGGGAGGTTCCAAGACACGACTTGACTAATGAGAACATGACTCAAGACTCGACAACCTGACTCGAAAACTTGGATCGTAGATTGGTTGCCACCAGCCAGTGATCCGCTTGGAACACCTTAAAGCCAGTTTATTCCCTGCAGACTACTGACAGTAATGTTTCCTTCAACGATAAACCTGAGTGCTTTGTGAGTGGGCAGAGAAACAATGGTGAAGGTATTGACTAACCTGCGACTCGACTGGACTCGACATAGCCTCGTGACTCAACATAACCTCGTGACTCGACTGGACTTGTCATAACCTCGTGACTCGACTGGACTTGACATAACCTCGTGACTCGACTGGACTCTACATAACCTTGTGACTCGACTCGACATAACCTCATAACTCGACTGGACTCGACATAAACTCGTGACTCGACTCGACATAAGCTTGTGGCTCGACTCGACAACCTCTTGACTCGACATAATCTCATGACTCGACATAACCTGGTGACTTGACTCGACAACCTGGTGACACGACTTGTCATAACCTCGTGACTCGACTGGACTTGACATAACCTTGTGACTCCACTCGACACGACATAACCTTGTGACTCGACATAACCTCATAACTCGACTGGACTCGACATAAACTCGTGACTGAAGTCAATATAAGATCGTGACTCGACTGGACAGACTTGTGACTCGAGACTGGACTTGACATAACCTCGTGACTCAACTGGACTCGACATAATCTCGTGACTCGACGTGACATAACCTCGTGACTCGACTCGACATAAACTCATGACTTGACCCGACATAACCTCGTGACTCGACTAGACTCGACATAACCTTGTGACTCAACTCAATATAAACTCGTGACTCGACTGGACAACCTCGAGACTGGACTCGACATAATCTCGTGACTCGACTTGACATTACCTCGTGACTCGACTCGACCCGACATAACCTCGTGACTCGACTGGACCTAACCTCGTGACTCGACTGGACTCGACATAAGCTCATGAGTCGAGACTGGACTCGACTGGACTCGACATAATCTCTTGACTCGACTCGACATAATCTCGTGACTCGAGTCGACAACCTCGTGACTCGAGACTGGACTCGATATAATCTCGTGACTCGACTGGACTCGACATAATCTCGTGACTCAACATAATCTTGTGACGACTCGACATAACCTCATGACTTGACCCGACATAACCTCGTGACTCGACTAGACTCGACATAACCTCGTGACTCAACTCAATATAAACTCGTGACTCGACTGGACAACCTCGAGACTGGATTCGACATCATCTCGTGACTCGACTTGACATTACCTTGTGACTCGACTCGACTTGACATTACCTTGTGACTCGACTCGACCCGACATAACCTCGTGACTCGACTGGACCTAACCTCGTGACTCGACTGGACTCGACATAAGCTCGTGAGTCGAGACTGGACTCGACATAACCTCGTGACTCGACTGGACTCGACATAATCTCGTGACTCGACATAATCTCGTGACTCGACTGGACTCGACATAATCTCGTGACTCGACATAATCTCGTGACTCGACTCGACTCAACTCGACATAACCTCGTGACTCGACTTGAAATTACCTCGTGACTCGACTTGACCCGACATAACCTCATGACTCAACTGGACTCGACATAACCTCGTGACTCGACTCGACATAACCTCGTGACTCGACATAACCTCGTGACTCGACTCGACATTACCTCGTGACTCGACTTGACATTACCTCGTGACTCGACTCAACCCGACATAACCTCGTGACTCGACTGGATTCGACCTAACCTCGTAACTCGACTGTACATAACCTCGACTTGACATAACCTCGTGACTCAATTCGACATAACCTCGTGACTCAACTCGACTCAACTTGCCCACAACATGTAAGACTTGGGACTTAATTGTGCCTCAGCTCATAGTGACTCGTGCAATTGTCTGTCATTTCCTACCTCTGTCATGGACAATCAGGTTTCCTGCTGGTGGAAGAGGCTTCACAAGGGTCGAGTTGGAGCTTTCCAACATCCCGCTGCCATTGTTGGGGCTTGTCAGACTCGGACTCGGTGCAATCGGACGGAAGAATTTATGCCTCTGAAAGTGTTCCACCTGCCAAGCGCCTATGAGGAGTTTGTTTTCCAGTTTCCGTATGCTGCGTTTGAGAGCTGTAACATCTGGACTGCATCCCTTTGGGTGCAGATTTTTGACAAAATGATTAAAAATTCATCGATCCCTCTACACAATAGATTGGTTACCTACCGAGGATGGGTTTGATGAAGAAATTTCAGTTGGCAAAATCAGGAAAAACAGGATAAAAACTGGAAAAGTCTGAAATGATTAAAGGCATAATCTCAGTTTTACAAAAAATAGAATCAGATTTCCAAGCTTGATTAATATCTACCTTCATTTCAGTGTTCCTTCTTGTCTTCTGTAGGCTCTGTGTTTTTTGTGTGATTTAAAAATGGGTTGGGTTGGTTCTGCATGGTCCACATTTAAGAAAATACCTTGCCAAACCAAAGTCCTACTCACCTCCCCTTCAAGTCTTTCAGCTTTCGGGAAGAGTAGCAGATGTCATTCTTTCCATTCCATGAATATTACTCGCATTCTTTATCAGCTTTGGTTTTTCCCAATAAAAAAAAAAAATGGACGTCCATCCGCGTAAATGCCAGCCAATGAGTTAGTAAATAAAATAAGGAGGATCATCAATATTTCATATATTCCATCAACACTTGAGCTCACCTGACTGTAAATGAAAAATTAACCAAATAAAATAAATTATCACTTTGGGCCAATATTAAATAATAAAAACATTACAGGTTAACACAAGCATGATCATAAACAAAAAATAAATAAATAAATAAATCTTGCACCACTTGACACACCTGCCAATAATTCTAATTTCCAACAATTAAAGAAATATATATACGTACGAATCGATCGACTCATTATTGCTCAAATCACAGGTTCTTCATTATTCATCATTTACTAACATTGCTTGCATACTCATTCTGCCCTATCACACTCCTATCTGACCTATATTCCCTACAGGGGCGGAATTTAGGGGGGTTTGACCGCGAAAAAGTTGCGTGCTTTGTCTCATAATGCCTTTTCAAATTGCTGCTTTTTACAAGCGCTACCGTTGTTCGGCCATTCCTTACTACGCGGCGAAACGTCTACACAACGCTCAGCGCGCTTGCGCAAGCATCCGCACGCATGCGCACATCGGTCAGAAGCGGCGAGTGCTCACTATTTTTGTTTTTATTTAGTTTTTTAGAACCTTTTCATTGCCTCAAAAATACTTTTTGCATGTATTACCCTCTCATACTTTTAACCATTGTGGTTTTTTGTGTTAGCTTTGAAGCAGTTTACCACATTAGTCACGTAACGTATTTAAACCGTCCTTATTTGGTATAACTGCATTTAAGTATTTTCTTAAAGGGTATGTCATGCCCTGGGAAAATGTTAATATTCCATCATTTATCCATAAACACATGCCTTTTGTATTCATATCATGCCACTTCGTGTAATTACACACAAGAAAATGAGAGAAATTTGGCTCGATTGTCAAGCTAAAACGACCGGCGCCCGAGATCTGGCAGATTGTGTGCGTGACGTCACGACAAGTGAAGAGAGTGCCACCGGCCACTAGGGGGGCAGCGCCTGTCTGCATCAATATAATTCCTTCTAGTGAGGGGAGAATTAGGGGTGTTTTGAGCTGTTTATGCTGATGCATTGTGTTCGTCCTGCACATATTCCAGGTTCCCTCATGAAGACACATGAGGATGAGAATTCAGAATTGACAGTGAGGGGTGTTTCTTCAACAAGAAAAAGGCTCAGTGCTGTAATACTGAATGGCGGCGATGATGGCAGACAATTTCGTTTCTAGTTTCAGCGACAAATCCGACGTAGAAGGACGTAACGAATGTTCATCTAATGGTGACGAGGAGCGTTATGAAGCTTTAATCGGTGTTTTAGGTTACCAATTTGAGCCCAAACGAACGCCAATGCAGCGTAATGAAACGGTCATTGAGGGGAGCAATGACACTGATGAAACATCGGCAGCAGATCGTGTGGGAAACACCAATGATTTGTTTTGCATTTCTTTTTGTGAAGCTGATACACCGTGACTGCAAAATAAAGGAATGCATAGAATAATTATCATTTATTGCGCTATCATAGCTTTTCGCTCTGCCAACAGACACAAATATGAATGGGATCAGAGGATTTGTTCTATATATTTTACGAACGATAATTTATACATGTGTCCAGTCCTGTATCCAATGCGTGACATTTTTTTATTATAAAAGAGTACTCACTCTGGCCATTTTGGGCTTGGCTGCTCCCCTCCTTTGCTTAACCTTAGCCTCCTTTGCCAGTCAGCGTCCTCTTTCCTGATATCTCGGGACATTTAGGTGGCTGCGCGTGTATGGTCGGCACCGCATCTCCTTTGAGCAGCAATCTTTTAGCAAAACACGATTTCACTTGTCCATAGTTCGAGAAGCTTTCAGGTGGAAAATGCGCACCATAGAAAACCGCGCCGGAGGCTGTGTCTAGAAAATTAGCCCTCTTTGCACGGACGAACTTTACCCATTGTCTGCGTGGTCCAGCTTTTTTTTTCGCGTTCAGGAACTCATGGATACTATATTCCGATAAATAGGTATTTGTACACCACATAGCACAGCAGTTTTGAACCATTCTAGTGATGTTTTGGTCAAACAAACCCGAACGCTACTCTCTCGTCGATCAAAAACAATGGCACCTGGCTCCGCCTCGACTTTCATTCACTTGTCGTGACGTCCCCGCCCCATTCAGCTGTTTCCGGAACACTTTCGGAAATGTTCGTATTTTTCGATCTATTTTCGATAATTGCTCATTAATGTGATTGATTTTTTTGTTAACTTTATCAATATTTGTTCAATATTTGTTATCTTGGCACATAACGGTTCTATTGATGTCTCACACCCCCTTTGCCGCTACATACCCTTTAAGGCATTTTTAGTACGTTCTGCCTGTATGCATCCAAATAAAACAAGTTTAGCGTGCACGGTATTACTTTGGGTGTCAAATTCGACTAATGTAGGACGTATCGCCGAAGTAGCAGATTTTGGCAGAACACCGTCTCTGAACAGAGGAGGCATGATAGTGGTCTTGTGCTGCCGCCAGGTAAAATGAACATGGTCTACTCCTCCTTAAACACTCTGTTTTCTGCATCAATCTTAAGTAGTTTTGAGGACGCCATTTGCCGTACCTTTTCGCCTCTTCCTCCAACTTCATTCGGCTCAGTATTTGGCTGTCACTGCGCGGAGTCTGGAACGCGAGTGTGAGACATGCTGTTCTAAAAATAACTTTCAAATGCTTCACTCCCATTGGCTGGCTCACGTGCGTCACCGCTTAGGTTTTTTTTTTGTTGCCCAACCCCGCTCTGCAAACCTGCAGAAAAAAAAAGATTTTTCACGTTGCGTGAAATTACTACAGAATGAGATCCGGTCCAGACAGCTTGGCGGTCCAGAACCGGACTGAGGTCCGCGGTTCCGTGACCTCTGATACACTGAATAGGAAAGTCAATTACATGCAATGACACTTTTCGGCCACCGGGGGGCGGGGGGGGGGGTCTGGCCCCCTTTGAAAATCCGCTTATGTCCAGAACCTTACCTATATTTCAAATAATTCCAAAAATACCAAGTTGCCAACAATAAAACATAAAAACACACTAAACTGCAAATAAAATCAAAGTGATTCTTTTTTTGTGCGTGTGTGTCTGACGCAGTAGTAATGAAAACCAGATGTGACCGAGAAGAGGAGGAGGAGGAGGAGGTGGCTTACTTTTGCAACAGCGACAGATGGGAAGAACAAAAAAATATCCAGGAAGTCCGAAACTTAATAAAAACCGCTTCGTTAGCACAAAAAAGGTGGAGGCAAGCGTCCGTTTAACCTTTGAACTCTCTTCCTTTTACTCCACGACGAGTCACAAGACAGATTCCCGGTGATTCTCCTGAATGTCAAAGCCAACGGTAAGCAAGCAAGGAGACACTTGAATATCCCGAAGAGAGGAACAATCGGGATTTGAATTCCTGCATGGTTTGTGCGCCTTTTCTTTGCTAATTAACGTAATTGACGACTTCGTTTTGCATGTTCACGCGTGAAAGTTTGCATCCACGCTGCTCTGTTCATTTATTTTTGTGAGGAAACCTTTGCATGCTACTTTTCTCCTCGTAGAAACTTCAGTTCCATCGCAACTCGTTTTTTTTTAAAAGTCATGAACACGGTCCACTTCCACCCGGGTTTGGATTCAGGTGTGAATGGGTGAGGAATTTTTTTTAAAAATAAAACACTCGAAACACATGACTTCCTTTGGGAAAGATTAACCATGAATGAGCATGAGTTTGTTTTACAGCACGGTTTAATGTTTAAGCGCTTTTATGTGTTACTTATTTTTAAATTGATTTTTTTTATTGTAGAAGTGTGGTAAGGATGGATGATGCCAAAGTGGAGATTGACAATGGGCAGGATGATGCTGTGGAACCGGATACAATGTACCAGTGAGTGGATTGAATTGCATTTAGTTTTATAACTACTAGGTCATTTTTTATATGGTGCCATTTGCCTAAATTTGGACAAATACTCATTCAACTTTTTGGTGTGTATTATCACTTGCCGTCTATTATAAAATTGGGCTGCAACTATCATTTATTTTAGTAGTCAATTAATCAATGAACCAGTTAGTTCCAATAATCGAGTAAACGGATAAGGAACATAAATAATTAAAATAACTAAGCTGAACCTCAAATGTAATAAAAAATAAATAAGGATCCAAGTACAACAAAAGAACAATTGGCTAACTTATATAGCAAAAGTCCGCTAGCTTAAATGCTATAAAAACCTAAGTTTTTTTTTTTTTTTAAACAATGCTCTTAACAAACACATATTCCCACAAAAACGCCTAAATATAGCTATAAACTAAATTATGAACTTAAGGGTACAGGCTCCTAAAATCCTATTTTTGTAATTTAATTTACTTCCGGTAAAAAGTTATGGAATTTTGCTATTTCCCCAGTGTTTCATTCATTTCAGTCTATAAAATAACTAATATAAGAAAAAAATAATGATAATTGTTATTTTGAACGATCTTTAATCATGGGTTGTTTTTAAAATAAAATATATTATTTAATTTACAAAAAAAATAAAAGTTTTCTGTTTGTCTTCAGTCTCACTGTCCACTCTGTTGAGTTTGTGTGCCTTTAAGAAAATTCCCCATTTACTAATGACGTCACTGTTTTGCGATAAAATCACAGCAGTAGCGGGGAATTCGACTGTATTAAGCAATTAAAAATCCGATTTTGCAGTTTTATAAATTACATTAATTGTGGTTGACGATAACGTTTCCACTCTGTTAAAGCTATAGATCAAAGACATTCATTGAATTGAATTATTTCAAATGGTTTATTTGTAAAATTATAGAGTTCTCATCAAGTATCCAGTCATGTTAGCTATTATGCTAACCAAGCCAACTTTGTGCTAGCTTTAGCAAAAATGTCCCTTCTGTTAGCGTCCACTCTGTTACATACAAATGGCACCCTATACAAAAATGACGCTGCTGTTTTTCTTTTCCCATATTATTGTGATATTTATATGATATTGAAAGCATCTTATTTTCCAGCAATATCAGAAAGAAGATTGCTCCATTTGTTATGTCCTTTGGATTCCGGTCAGTGTTTTACTAAATTTGAGAAACAATGTCTTATTTTGAAGACTAAAATTCTATATTATCCGCCATCAGTGTATTTGGAGTGGTTCTGATCCTCGTTGATATTGTGCTGGTCATCGTGGACATTTCTCTACCAGCCAGAAGCAGAGAAGTCGGGAACTCTTTGGAGACGGTCTCCCTCATCATTTCCTTCTTCTTCCTAGCTGATGTTCTTCTCAGGATCTATGTGGAAGGGTAAGACATGCAAACCCTGTTAAAGAGGAAGCAATAAAGGAGGAAGGAAAAGGAGTCCTAGCCTGTTTAAGGACGCATTTCATTGCGAAATTATCATTTTTTTCCCCTCTTGTGTTTAAGATTCAAGGTTTACTTTGGCTCCAAATTGAACATCATTGATGCCTGTGTTGTGGTTACCACTTTGGTGGTCACCATGAGCTACACCTTTACTGACTTGTCTGGAGCTAGCCTCATTCCCAGGTACTCCCTACGCGACATGAATTTCATTTAAGAAAAGTGAATGATGGTTTACTGTTGTGTTGAGTCACTTTTTTTTAATTATGATGATAACTGTACATTGTCACTTCTTTTCTAGGGTGGTTTCCTTTTTGCGTTTCTTGAGAGTTATCATCCTGGTGAGGCTGTTCAGACTAGCAGCTCAGAAGAAAGAGTTGGAGAAAGTCACAAGGAGGATGGTAAAAGCGCCTGGCACTGTCTACTAATAGCAAACTGAAGGGAGATGTGAGCGTCTGTTTTTCTCAGGTGTCTGAGAATAAGCGGCGCTACCAGAAGGACGGTTTTGACCTGGACCTCACCTATGTCACAGGTAGAAGCGGCATAGCTTGATAGCAATCCATTGGAGATTTGATTTATTTAGTTGGTTTTTTTTCTACAGATCGTGTCATTGCCATGTCTTTTCCTTCATCTGGGAAGCAGTCCTTTTACAGGAACCCTATTAAGGTATAAGGATTCATAGTGATTTGACATTAGAATTAGGGGTGTGAAAATATATTGTTTAAGTGATATATTGTGATACTTTGTAGCCCAAAAAGTCATCGATACGCTCCCGCCAAGAATCGATATCTCGCTTGGTGTCAAGGTTTACCAACCAACAGGTTGTTAACAAAATCTTCCATTAGAATATATTAGCTTTTTGGCTGCATTTGACAGTGCTAGACATCCAATTCATTTTGACTAGATTAGATGTCTAACGCCGTCAATGGCACTGAAGCCAGAGCATTCACAGCAAATCTTATTGCAAGGTTTCTACGGGTCATTAAAAAGCATTAAAGGTCATTAGATGGATTTTGTAAAAATTCAGGCCTTAATAAGCAATAAAAAACATTAAATGATTGAGGCATAAAAAATTATGCAAACGTGACGGTTAAAAACGTTTTTTTTTTTTTTTTATATAGTATTAGAAATACTACCGGGTAGCCTATATTATTGGCCGATATTATCATTTTAAAATGATATAATCATTTTCAGTTTTGGGCCAATATGCCTTCAAAGTGAATGTAGAAGCATTCTGCCTTTGTACAAGGCTGGTCACAGCTTAGCAGTTACGCTTATTGACAATTAGATGTCTCCAAACTATGATGCTTGGATTTCTTATGTGAGCAGACCATTTGCATTCATGGAGCAAAAATTCAATAAACAATAAATGATTGAAAAATAATACCTGAAGAAGTGTGCCTTTGTTGTTATTTTGAGACAGAAGCACTGTGCGAGCCATACGTCATATGGCAGTGCCTTTTTGGCACTTTGTAATTGCACTTAATCCAAAAAACTGATGTTTGCACTCTTTTGATTTCAACAATTTAGTGGTGCAATATAGGCCCTTTTTCCATAACTTGTTTTGGTTTATTGGAAAACCTTGAAGTTGTTACATTTATCATTATTAAAGTATCCAGTGGGTTATCATGATAGAATTAACCAGAAGATGTTTAGTCCACGATTGCGTATAATAATATCGGTTTGATATTGGTATGGAATTTTTAGAGTTGGATGATATCGGGATATCGGTAATCTTTTAAAAAGTCATTATTGGACAGCTCTAGTTACAACTTCTGTGTGTCAAACTATCTGCAGTTGGGCACGGGCATCCAATTATTTTAAAGTGGCATTAAATGAGATTTGCTGATACCTGTACAAACCCTGTATTGACATTTGCGGGCCACTTCAAGTTCATTTTAGGGCCATTCCAGGTAACGTCCTGTTGATTTTGAGTCACTTCCTATTCATTTCTGGACATTCCTGAGCGACTTCCTTTTCAGTAACCCAAAATCAACAAGAAGTGACCAAAAATCAACAGGAAATCACGGGAAATGCCCCAAAATTAACTCATTGGCTGCAACTGACTGCCATAGACGTCCATTCCGTTTGAAGTGGTGGGGGTGGCAGCGAATGAGCGAATCGTTGATTCGCTGCCATCCCACCCACTTCAACCGGATTGGGCGTCAACTGGCGATAAACTCATTCCGATTAACACCATAAGGATGAAAATAGCTTGTTTTTCTGTTTATTAGTTGTTTTGTAGAATACAGGTAATCGCTGGTTTACGAACAAGTTTCGTTCCTGCTCTGGCGATTTAACCCGGATTTCCGCGTAACTCGGAATTAACCCTTTAAATACCTCAAAACACCCTCTAAATAATAAAAATACTAAAACTATGCAAAAACATCTACTACTATACGTGATTTTACTGTCCTCGCCAAGTCCTAGCTAGGCAGTGAGCAAAGCTCCGAAATGACGATGTCAGATGTCCGTGTGGTTTGCTGACTTTATTCAGCTGCTCATAACGTCAACACTTGCAGAATGAAACTAAAACAAACTGAAATTAAATCAGTCTCATCTTCAATAACAGCAATTCAAATTTGCGTTTTCAAGTAGCTGCTGATACAGCAATAACGAACGATTAGCAAGTATCAGTTAGCGTCCGCACATCATCAAAAACAATCACATAAACTCGCCCTATTCAACCACAATTGAAAATGCACAATAAACAGTACAAAAGGATTTGTATTCATATAAGGCCTGTCAAATTTATCGCGTTTACGGGCATTAATTAATTTTTTTAATTAATCACGTTAAAATATTTAACGCATGCGCGCAACAACCCACTCATGCATTGCCGCAAACAGTCTACAATGGCGCCGTTTTATGTGTATTGAGAGCTAAGAGGCAGAGACAAGCGAGTGGACTGGACACAGGCATTCATTGGGGCCACGCTATATTTTGGCATAAGCTTTGGCATCTCTTCCACAACAATTATAACTATTGTGGCGAGCGACATGGGGAAGAATGACAGGAGATATTTTTCCTAACACCTTGCATTGAACACAACGCAGAGAAGATATACCATTTGCAGCCACCACTGACAGTCATGGTTGCCCAACTTCTCATTATGCATTTGGGCGGAACAGTTAAGTCGCTACAGTAATATCTACTGAAAGCACAACAAAAATAATCTCTCTCAAAAAAATAATGTTCACCAAGAAAACCGCTCAATGGAAAGCGAACTGGCATTCCCAATCAAAATAGCTATGCAAAATAATACTCAGACTTTGGTTAAACTCTATTCAAACATTTCGTTTAGCTCAACAAATACACTAGATGGCAATATTCAGTCACAATATACAAACTATCAGAGGTCTCGTACGTTGGTAAGTCAACACTAAAATGAACGTAAGGTACAATGAACCCGGAAACTACAGCGTCAGTCGAGGGGCAAAACGCACTAGAAAAACTTGGCTAGATCTCTGATTAATTTAAAACTCCCCCTTGACACCTTTTGGTGTATTTCAATCACTATCTTCCACAATGGCAAGGTATTATTTGTAAAATTTTCAATCAAAAAATAAACTTTTATTAAAACGAAAACATTAAGAGGGGTTTTAATATAAAATTTATATAACTTGTACTAACATTTTTCTTTTAAGAACTACAAGTCTTTCTATCCATGGATCGCTTTAACAGAATGTTAATAATGTTAATGCCTTCTTGTTGATATATTGTTATAATAAACAAATACAGTACTTATGTACAGTATGTTGAATGTATATATCCATCTTGTGTCTTATCTTTCCATTCCAACAATAATTCACAGAAAAATATGGCATATTTTAGAGATGGTTTGAATTGTGATTAATTAATTTTTAAGCTTTGATTAACTCGATTAAAAATTTTAATTGTTTGACAGCCCTAATTCATATATACACTGGATGCTTCACAAGCAACAAATGTGCGCACAGGCTGTCACCTCTGTCACTTGGCTGGTCTGTGTGTGCGGTGGACGGGCGCATCTGTACATGAGTGCTTCCTGTTCTATGCTTCCTGCACCAAAATAAAAGCATGCATCACAAAACAAAAGTCAACATTTAAAAAAAAAAAAAAAAACGACTAGGTCGAAATACGTAAGGTCGAAATCGCGTAAGTCGGGTCCATCATAACTCTGGGACTACCTGTATCCAAGAATGATTTCCTGACCCATGTATCGATAATCGTTACATCGCCATATTGTGAGATCATCATTATCATGTCATAAGGTACCCAGAGGTTCCCGCCCCTAGTTGCAATTAGACAAAGCAAGTGATCAGTGATTGTGAGTTAGTATTGTCTTTTCCTGTCATGTTTCCAGGAGGTGGCGAGGTTCCTTGACACGAAACATGATGGCCATTATCGAGTTTATAACCTTTGCAGTAAGTATCTCATCATTTACACTATATTTGTTGCATAATTATGGCTGGTAGCAGTTTTAAGGAGTAATAAGTGTAAAACTACATTCAGACGGGATACGATTCCCCCCCCCCCATCATTGCGCGATGTGTTCCCATTCAAAGTCAATGTACTGTAATCGACGCGATGTCGCCAGTTCTACAGTGGGGCAAATAAGTATTTAGTCAACCACTAATTGTGCAAGTTCTCCCACTTGAAAATATTAGAGAGGCCTGTAATTGTCAACATGGGTAAACCTCAACCATGAGAGACAGAATGTGGGGAAAAAAATAGAAAATCACATTGTTTGATTTTTAAATAATTTATTTGCAAATCGTGGTGGAAAATAAGTATTTGGTCATTACCAAAAGTTCATCTCAATACTTTGTTATGTACCCTTTGTTGGCAATAACGGAGCACAAACGTTTTCTGTAACTCTTCATAAGTTTTTCACACACTGTTGCTGGTATTTTGGCCCATTCCTCCATGCAGATCTCCTCTAGAGCAGTGATGTTTTGGGGCTGTTGTTGGGCAACACGAACTTTCAACTCCCCCCACAGATTTTCTATGGAGTTGAGATCCGGACACTGGCTAGGCCACTCCAGGACCTTGAAATGCTTCTTATGAAGCCACTCCTTTGTTGCCCTGGTTGTGTGTTTGGGGTCATGCTGAAAGACCCAGCCACGTCTCATCTTCAATGCCCTTGCTGATGGAAGGAGATTTTCACTCAAACTCTCTCGATACATGGCCCCATTCCTTCTTTCCTTTACACAGATCAGTCGTCCTGGTCCCTTTGCAGCCCCAAAGCATGATGTTTCCACTCCCATGCTTCACATTGGGCATGGTGTTCTACGGATGCAATTCAGTATTCTTTTTACTCCAAACAAGAGAACCTGCGTTTCTACCAAAAAGTTCTATTTTGGTTTCATCTGACAATAACACATTCTCCCAGTCCTCTTATGGATCATCCAAATGCTCTCTAGCAAACCGCGGACGGGCCTGGACGTGTACTGGCTTCAGCAGGGGGACACGTCTGGCAGTGTAGGATTTGAGTCCCTGACGGCGCATTGTGTTACTGATAGTAGACTTTGTTACTGTGGTCCCAGCTCTCTAGGTCATTCACTAGATCCCACCGGGTGGTTCTGGGACTTTTGCTCACCGTTCTTGTTATCATTTTGACGCCACGGGGTGAGATCTTTCATGGAGCCCCAGATCGAGGGAGATTATCAGTGGTCTTGTATGTCTTCCATTTTCTAATAATATACTAATAATGAGTTAAAACAGGTGCCATTAATACAGTTAACGAGTGGAGGCTCGTTAGACCTTGTTAGAAGACCTCTTTGACAGCCAGAAATCTTGCTTGTTTGTAGGTAACCAAATACTTATTTTCCACTCTAATTTGGAAATAAATTCTTTAAAAAATCAAACAATGTGATTTTCTGTTTTTTTTTTTACTCCCACATTCTGTCTCTCATGGTTGAGGTTTACCCATGTTGACAATTACGAGCCTCTCTAATCTTTTCAAGTAGGAGAACTTGCACAATTGGTCGTTGACTAAATACTTATTTGCTCCACTCTACCTGATAGGCCGCGCGTTGTTTCAGTGTGTTTCTCTAATAGTGTGTCGGTCTGGAATAGTCGTTTAAGCAATTTATGTTGGAAGAAGGTGTGATCTCTCCCACAGTAATAATTTGGGGTAAATAAGGTACAAGTTTTTCATCGTTGTTACCATGCAAGATTTTTCATGAAGATAAAAAATGACATAGACCTAAAATGTGCTGTGACGCTCATGCGAAAGCTTCACTTGGTTAATTCTCCTAAAGTCTTGGCTAAAAACCATGTTGATTGAAGTTGAGTAACAACTTTGTAATTAAAACGAAACAGTCTGAACTACAATGCAAATCCACGATGGACGATTTTCGTATATTGGCAGGTGAGAAAGGCTACGACCCCAAGTTCTTCCACTACCAGGTCGAACGGGTTTTCATCGACGACCACAACGTTCCTTCTTTGGAGTAAGTCTCTTATGATTTTTCAAATGATAAAATTGTAACTCATTTTCTTGTGCAAAGTCATGTACAATTGTGGTTTTTATGTTGGATATTTTACCAAACTAATAAACAGAAAAACAAGCTATTTTTATCCTTCTGCTGTGAGTTTATCTCTGGTAGACGTCCAGGCTGCAACTAACGATTATTTTTATAATCGATTAATTGGACGATTAATTAAACGATTAATCGGATAGACGTCACCTTTTTTCAATTACCTTCACAATTTACCTTCAAGTTGTTTTAGGGATGTTGTAAGTAACAATGTAGATAAAATGGATGACTATTTCCTTAAAAAATATTTTATAGCAACTTCCTGACTTAACCATAATCTACAACTGTACTGTTCTAAATACATAATAAATGTTTTGAGTATAAAACATACAAATAATTTATCAGTACACAAATCAGGCAAAAGTCCTGTTCATTTTTAATTTTTTTTAAGTGCTGCTGATTGACTTTTTTTTTTTTTTTTTTTTTATCTTGTGGGCAAAGCGCTGATAAAAAAAAAATTGTGTCAATGTCTCATTTATTTTCTTTAAACATGCTAAATAACAAAATCGAATAAGGAGGAGGCACTCTGAAATGAATGTTTTCTTTATCAAACAGTTGTTCATAAAAACATTCCAAATCCAATTTCAAAGCACACTCTTGTATGACACTTTACAGTTTGAATGGGAGTTTGTGTTGAAAAGAGACTTTAAGCTTTTATATGAATGTGTTTGTATGTGGTTTCTTTATAAAAAGAAAAGTCATAACTCAAGTGCTAATATGCTTCTCCAAAACACAATACAAATGGACACTAAAGGCACTGGTTAGCATAATCGCTAACTAGCTTAGCGCTCCGTGCTAGGTCGTAACATCTCAACGATAAAGGATACTAACAATACAATTGGCTTCATTTACTCACCTCTGACTGAGGCACATTAGATCCAACAACACACAAGGCCATCCAACTCTCGATACTTTGTGATATAATTGATTCACAAAACTGATTGTTAATGCTTCAGTGAAATTGACGGCGCTAGACGTCCAATCCAATCAAAGTGAATTGGGTGTGCCACAAAAGGCAGCCAGTCAGTTAATGAAGACTCTATTCTAATGGAAGATTTTGGTAGCAACCTGTCAGTGCCTTTTGTATTTTTTAAACAGTGACTCATTTTTAAAACGATATATCGATTAAGGCGGGAGCATATCGACAATCTTTTGGGCTACAAAGTATCGCGATATATCACCTTTATCACACCCCTAATAGGGATATGCTGAAATACACAGCCAGTGTGAGAGAGTGGATGTCAGCTGACCCGCAGAATGTCATCGCCATTCACTGCAAAGGAGGGAAAGGTTATTCTTCTTAGCAGTATGATGATCTTTTGCTTTACTTGAACTGTGCCTGATATATAACTTCCCCCCCTGTTGTTCAAGGCCGGACTGGTACTCTTGTGTGCACCTGGCTTATCGACAGCGATCAGTTTGAGAGTGCACAGGTGAGGCCAACTTTAAAGCGGCGCAAGTAAGGAGAAACATCATTATCCAGTGATGTTTTTTTTTTTTTTAAAGGACAGTCTTGAGTATTTTGGGGAGAGAAGGACAGATAAGAGTCGAAGCTCCAAGTTTCAAGGAGTGGAGACTCCCTCCCAGGTAACACATTGTTTTTTGGTCTTGTATATTCCAACCAGTTTGGTTCAATTTTGACTGAATTATTTACATTTTAAATTTAGTGATAAGCATTTTTTAAATGTATTTTAATTATTAGAAAGTGTTTATAAATCAATATTGTATTTTAATTCAGCGCATTAGAATTATCCATAACCAGATAAAACTCTTAAAAATGGCGCGATCGGCCAGATTTCCGATCACGTGATCAGATTGGGTTGTCCCTAGTTATACTACTAAATGTGTAATAGAAGTTTTTGCCAGGCAGCTTGCAAAAGCACCTCGGTTGCTATGGCGAGATATACGCTCCATATGTTATGTCATATTATTGAAACCTGTTTTATTGTTCTAAATGTATATCACTAACAAATGGAAGATACTTGGTTGGCTATAATGCCTACAGTTCTTCACTTTCTAGTTTATTCTGTGGGTTTTGTGCATGTTTGTACTACAGAGCAGGTACGTGGGCTATTACGAGATCATGAAGACGAAATTCAACAGGAGACTTCCTCCTCCGAAAAGTCTCAAGATCAAAAGCATTCGCATCCACTCCATAGCAGGTCTACTGAGATACAATGAATATTTCCAAGCTATCCTATTGTGACTGAGATTTTCTTAGAGATATGAAAGATTGTGAGTGTTCCTGTCATCAGGTGTGGGCAGAGGTAACGGCAGCGACTTGAAGGTGAAGATAATAGTGAGGAAAGAGCTTGTGTTTCAGTGTGTGTGCGCCACACAGGAGAACTGTCAAGTAAGTCACTTGCTGTCATCTAGAATGGGATCACTCGCAAGTGGTTTTTATTTTTTTAATTGTAGGTGTTTCCCGACGTGGCCGGCAATGCAGTAGTCATTAGCCTGCAGAATGGACCAGAAGTTCAAGGAGATGTTAAAGTCATGTTTGAGTCAACTGCCGTGAGTGGTTTTGCTTTTCTTTTTTTAAATAATGCTATCACGTGGAATTTAGGGGTGGGATATGATAAAGTGATACAATAATTATCTGGGATATTTGACAAAACCACTAATAAACAGAAAAGCAAGCTATTTTCATACCTCTGCTGTGAGTTTATCACTAGTAGACGTCCAATCGACATTGATATTTTTCCCCCTTCAGGGTATTCCCAAAGGATATGAAGACGTTCCATTTTACTTCTGGTTCAATACATCCTTTGTATCGGATAACAAGTACGAACATCGTCACTAATAAATATATATTATGATTACATGTTGTTAAACGCATGCGATTGTGTCTCTGCAGGCTGTTTTTAACCAGAGAGGAATTGGACAACCCTCACAAACCCAAAATGTGGAATTTGTACAAGGAGGACTTCGGCGTCACCATGACTTTTTCGGATATCTAATACTGTGATTGTAGTAATAATAAATGTTCAGCAAGGTGGACTGATCTGAGCTTTTTCTTCAAACCGTCGCTGGATGAAAAGAATGAACTGTGTACATAGAAAATAAATCGATGTCAATTTAGTCCTTGCTTATTAGTCTTTTGAGACAAATGTTTATGTAGTCAATTTCTAATACAGGCGTACTTACATGATATCGACTTTACGACACAGGAGTCTCGTACGCCAATTTGTCTTCAGTCATTTTTTTTTTAAGTCTCATAAAGAGTACCATATTGTACCTCACAGTATCTGTTCTGTCCTCACTAAATGTGAAGTTGTTCAGCTTTACAGACAGCAAACAAGGCAATTGTGCTTTTTGAAGCTTTGGACTTCTTTTGATATTTTTTTTAAAGCTGTAACACACTTGGCCACTTATGTTCAAAACGACACACATTTTAAAAATAACACTTGACAAAAAAGAGTGTTCAAACGTCCATCTAGTCTGCTCAATATGTAAATTTAGTAGATTAAATCAACCTCATTTGCCTAACAAAAGTCCGCTATCTTAAATGCTCTGAATGCTAATGTATTTACGATTCTCATAGCAAATCGCTCACACATAAGTCCACAAACTGTTGCTCTGAACTAGTGCTTCAGCTATCGAGTATTTTAGTAGTCGATTAGGCTTGCCACTCGTCCCTTGAAATACGGAATTGTTCCGTAATTGGGAATTAAAAGTTGCGTTCCGAATTCGGAACGCAGTTTATTCTGTATTTCACAATTGTCCCATGGGGCAACCCCGCGCGGCTCCGTGGAGGGGAGGGGAGGGGCGGGCGGCGGTGCGCCTAGCACATTCACATCTGTCACACGCAAACACAAACCCGCGCTCATAAGTGAACACTGAGCCAACAATAATGAACAAAAAGAGCAGGAGATATTAAAGACAGCAAAATAGTTACAGTATCTGCCTGCCTGCTGCCGTCTGCCCTGCGTTCCACTTCCGGGTTCGTTGCCTAGCTACGGAAGTTACCTCGCTCGCTCTGCTCTGTGCACCTCCCCGCGCGTTTTCAAAACAAAGATGTCTTTATTATCAGACTCTCAGGACACCCTACCTCGTCCTAAAAAAAGGAGAAAACGTCTGCAAGGCAGGCAGGAAAGTTTTTGCAGTGTCTCACGGAGGTGTGGCAGATGTGAAACAGCATGCTGCAGTGGACCTCCACAAACGGAATATAAGATCCCAGAGGAGCCTTCGTCACAATTTTTTGTACCTGAAACATCCCCTGAGCTTGATTTGGTATGTTATTATGCGCTTGTATATGGATAACATATAGGCTATGTTTATATTTAGCTTCATACAGCTTGCATTGATAGGAGCATGGCTAGGCTATTTCAGTTGCTACTATGCTTTATTATTTTCAGGAATGTTGATTTTTTTATTTTTATTTTTTTTTTGAAGCATGCATTTATTATCAATCTCGAATTAATGTACCTATAAAGAACATTTTATTTTGTTACGCTAACTAATGCTCCTCAATTGGAATTATTCCTAATAGATTAACAGCAAATAAACACTGAATAAATAATCCTACTGCAGGTACAGTATATACTATTTATTGATTGATTGATAGTGAATTTGACATCATCCCACTCCTACCCTCTAAATTACTGCAGCTGAGGTGACACAGGTATACCACACAGTAAAACATAGCCAGCCAGAGCTACAATAGTGCTGACTGTGGACACAGGCTCAATCAGAAGATTTTTATGTGATTCCAAAATGGTGAAGAAAATGACTTTGGGGAGAACAAAGCAAGAGACACTGTTGAAACAAGTCCTGGTTCCGAAGGCAGTGGGTGATGTGCTCAAGATCTTAACATCACCCATCCCATTCTCCATATAGACCGATCCCTCGAATAAATTGAGCAGGAAGATGTTTCCCCTTGCTGTCCAGTACTTCAGTCCAGAGTCTAGGCTCACCAACAAAACACTGGACTTCATAGAGAATGCAGACAAGTCAGCTGCTGGAATTGTAGCTCCCCTGTAACATTCCCTTGAAAAATTTGGCTTGTCAATGGATCACGTGACGACAACATAAATGTTAATTACGGTATTCACAACTGTTTTCACTAACCTGCAGGGAAAAAAACAAAAACAATCTGCTGCAAAGAAACTGTCATGCCCATATAGTGCACAATACAGTGTTCTTATTTAAACATAGATACATTTCCATTCATTTTAGGAGTTTTGAGGATGCCCCTTTTTTTTTTCGGCTGTAAGGCTTCGGGCGCGAGGGGGGCGTCCCTTATTTCTATTTCTGAAAGGTGGCAACCCTATAGTCGATTAATCTATCAACTAGTTAGTTGGAGTAATCCGATTAGGAACATTAAATGCATTGCAGAATAAATTTTAGATGTAAAACAAAGACTTGCTAAGATTGCACTTTTACAACAGCAATAAATGCATTCAAACATAAAAACACCCGAGCTTTGCCTCTAAAAACAGTATTTAAAAAAAAAAAAAAAAAATCACTTAGCAAAAGTCCGCTAGCATAAATGCTACACTATGCTAGTCTTAACAAATCGTTTAATGTTCCCACAAAAAACAGCTAAATATATCTACAATACGGTGTTGTTTGGGGGAGCCATTTTAATTTTCGTCTTAGTTTTTTGGACGAAAATACTTAGGCCTATTGGTCTTAGATATTTTAGTCATTTCTAAATGTGTTTGTCTTCGTCTAGTTTTAGTCAACGAAAAATCAAATTTTGTCTCGTTTTAGTCAACAATTCTCAAAATGTTTTGGTCTACAAATTTCAAGTTTTAGTCCATGAATAAAAGGTTTCCAACAATTTCAAATGAACATGACTAGCACACAACTGTAGTCTACAAGATCATCACCATTTCCATGATGATAATACACACTCAGCAGGAAAACAGCACATTATTTGCAATTAATTAAACTCACCTGGATGCTACAAATTGTATGTAAAATGTTTTCCAAAAGTTTAAGAAGACAGTCACTGCGCTAAATGCTAACGCTAAAACTTTAGTGTGTGACTCTGAGAGCACTCAGTACAGACCTTTAAACGCTAAAGCATCACAGCATATCTAGCTAAGATAAGAAAGCAAAACTTACGAAGCAGCACATTTCACAAAAGGAGCCTGGAATGGGCACAGGCTTACCGAGTAAGCATGTGTGTGGTGCAGGGGGATGGCGCAGTGACATGACCAAACACTGCTAAATGCGTGCTAACTACACATACAATAACAAAATATCACACATTATGAATTTATGACGGAAACTATGGCGAATTCTCATCTTGTGTCGTCAGACGCCAACTGGCATCAAACCTGTATTAGTCTCCAAGACGCGTTTTCAGCGCTTAATCGTGACGTCGTTGACATGAAAAATTTGTTCGTTGACGAAAACAACAGTTATAAACATAAATTACGAATGCATAAAAAAAAAACAAGCTGGATTCAGCAGTGGTAAATGAGTTATGCCATATTGACTGTTGCCACTAGAGGTCAGTGTATCAACCCAAATCAATAAAACGACCCTAATTTTTGCACTATAAGGCGCACCTGACTATAAGCCGCCACCCACCAAATTTGACACGAAAACGGCATTTGTTCATAGATAAACCGCTTTAGACTATAAGCCGCAGCTGTCCTCACTGTATTATGGGATATTTACACCAAAAGATAAGCGGTAACACTTTATTTGAAAGCGGCATCATACGACTGTCATAAGACCAAATGAACCACCATGAAGCTTTGAACCAATTACCTGCAAAGCTTCATTGCTTCAACAAGCTTCACTTGGCCATCACTGCTCCCTTGGGGGAGACAGTCAACCTCTGCTGCCACCTGCTGTCAACACTGTTGTCATCCTACATGCTTCCTAACATGCATTCCAGCGCTACAGATGTAAATAACAATCAAAATTCATGTTCTGTGCTAATTATTTCTTCAGTCACTGTTTGTCGTTTCATTATTTGCTAGTTATGGTATTTGGTAACACTTTATTTGACAGGTTCGCCATAAACCGGTCATAAGACTATCATAATCATGACATGACACTGCCATGAGCATTAATGAATGCTTATGCCAGATGTCATTTTGTGTCATTCGGCAAATTATTTTACTTCTAGATGTAAATATCCAAGCTGGACATAAATGGAGTTCGTGACTTCATTCGTAATGTCATTAATGCCCATGATCGTGTCATGTCATAATTATGATGGTCTTATGGCAGTCTTATGACCCTGCTGTCAAAGAAAGTTTTACCTATCACCCAAATAAATCAACAAATAAGCCACACTGGACTACAGGCCGCAGGATTCAAAATGAGGGGAAAAAGTAGCGGCTTATAGTCCGAAAATTACGGTAGATGCAAACACTTTCAAAATAAACCATTACAACGCTGCTCTAATTAAATGAGTACTCGAAGCAGCAAAAATGGATTCTAAGCCGTTTTCTAATCAAATTACTCGATTTAATCCATTAATTGTTGCAGCACTACTCTAAACTTAATTACAAATGCAAACACAAACACATATTAGCTGAAACAACTTACAGCCTTATGTGGGCCAAACCAGAATGCAGGTATCCTTTATCCATGTCAGACATCCAAGTCTTGTCAGTCATACAAGGCGGTAGTCCAGCCCGACCCAACGCTGCCAACAGAGGGTAGTGTATCCTCCATTATCAAACCCAAAAAATACTTTTGGACTTTTTGGATTGTTATTTTGGGTTACTTAAATGGTTTATTCCAATTTACTTAAGTTACCTTGCTTAGCAACACGAAGTTAGAATAAATAACTTTTTGTTTGTAAAACAAGTTTCATTTTCCAACTCAACCACTGAAATAAGTTTTCTACGTTTGAGAAATTGACAATGCCGCCACTAACATTAGTATGAAAATCTTATTTTATTCACAATTTATACATGAAATCAAGCTACAATTGGTGTCTTAATACAGATGGACCTTTTGTGTCAAATGAAGTAGAATACTACTGCATACCTCATTTGGATTCGCTACTTATTTGCTAACATTAAATAAAGTGCAGACAACTTTTGAGATTGATTGGGACCAAAAATGGTTGCATTTCAAGTCAACAGAGGACATTTTGAGCTGGAAACGAGCATTGACGCACCACTCGAATGTCACGGATATTCTCCCTGAAACAAGCTTGTCCTAACACAGAGTTTGTCTCATTTTGACACCACCGGAGAGGTGACACTGCTGCAGCAAGTCGTATCGTCCGCTTCTCAAAAAGCACATGGTGGCGGTTTTGCACGTCTCCTTGCACGGCTCGGAAACGTGCCCCTTGTGTCGGAAGTACCAAAACTTCTGGAAGAGGCGGTCGTCCGCGATGAAGCCCCGTACGAGGCCCTCTAAGTCAAGGGGGAAAAGGCTGGAGAGCCCGTAAGCCTCTGTGGCACGGTACAGCAGAGTCCACTTGGGTTTTCCTGGTGGTTGGTTGGCTTCGGTCAAGTTGAGGATGTAGGTCTCGTGGTCCACAACCAGTCGGGAACTTCCTTGATAGTTCCCATCTACGTAGTAGACACGGTAACCTGCAAAAACGATTGGTAAATGACTTCTGCGTGTACTCAAATTAACATGGAGGCCGTGACTCACTCACCGGGGTTTAAATTGATGTAGGTGGTCACGCTGGGAGCAATGAAGGCAACCCCCAACGGACGAGTCAAGGTCTCCCCATCATAAAACATCTGGAATTCGTCATAATGGGTGTGTCCAAAAAACTGGCCTGTAATAGTACTTTCATATCTGTAAAAACAAGTCCAACATTGTCTTAAAGCCTACACGTCAACTTGAGAAATAGTTCATATTTTGGAAGTCAACGGTACTTGGATACAGGTGGTCCCCGGGTTACGACGTACATTTTAACTAGGGCTGTCAAAATTATCGCATTAACGCGCGGTAATTAATTTTTTAAATTAATCACGTTAAAATATTTGACGCAATAAACGCTCATGTCCCGCTCAGAAAGTATTCTGCCTTTTGGTAAGTTTTACACTACAGCAAGGCTTTTTGTGCTGTCCAACAGCGAACTCTTGTGGTCGCTTTGCGACATGGTTTATTGTTTTCTTGCCAGTTCATTATGGCTGCACGACGTCTCGGGCTGATAATGTTGTGCTTATATGATCCTTGGACAAGATTTGTCCGTAAGTATGGTTGTTGTAAAGAATGTACATATTATGTTAGTAAGCGAAATGTTATATTTTTTGTATGAGATGCTTTTTGTTTATGTTCAGTGAACCTGTATAGCGTGCTAAGCTAACGTTATTGCTAATGCAATGCTTGTGTACTTTTATTTTGTAGTTTTACGACGGTCTAAAGAGGACAATGGTTTGAGGCCATTTTATTAATAAATCAGATGAAAAAGGAAGAAGTCTTAATTATTAAGGCGTCCTTCACTAGCTGTCTAGCTTTGGAAAAAGTAGACGCTTTGGAGTGAGGACAGCATAGACAGACTTAAATGACAGTAGAGTGAAATGCCCACTACAGTCCTTATGTACCGTATGTTGAATGTATTTATCCATCTTGTGTCTTATCTTTCCATTCCAACAATTTATTTTACAGAATATATATATAATTTACAGAAAAATATGTTTGAATTGCGATTAATTACGATTAATTAATTTTTAAGCTGTAATTAACTCGATTAAAAATTTTAATCGTTTGACAGCCCTAATTTTAACATTTTTTAATGTCAGGTAACAGTGTATGTTTGAGCTCCATATTTTTCTCAGTCTAACATGTCAAATTCCCATGCAAATATTTGTTTCGCCAATAAGGGGAGCTGTTGTCTTACTAAGGTTAATTGAAGCTTTACATAAACCCAATTTTTTTTTTTTTTTTTTTGCTGCCCGTGCATCGTTTTTGTTTTCCTATCGTCATTGTACAATTCTTGGGACTATATTGTTAATAAAAATTTGTTTAGAAGTTCAAATTGAATGGTGAAATGTATAAGTTTAACTGCAGTGAGCGCACACCCAATTAGGTCACTTTCTGTTTTCTACTAAGGAAGTAGAGTGTGATGCAGCAAGCAATGGTGTAGCATAAGTAGCTCGACCTCGTCTAAATTGCTGAAATCAAGGTCTAAATAAGCTCCATAAGTCACGTCAACCTACCTGTTTGTTCACTAGCAGGCCAATTTCCCCCCCCCAGTGTGTATGTGGTTTAAAAATAAAACTACAGTCAACATCAGTGAAACAGGAAGTGAAACAGGAACTCGGGTCTCCATTTGTGAACATAATCAGTGTACCTTTTTCACCATCCACCAGTATAGATGTTAAGTACAGTGTCTTCTTTTATTTTATTTTTTTAATCAATATGACGTATAATGAATGTTTTCTGAGTTATTTTGAGGTTTAGGGGGTATGTAGGGGTACTTAAAGGGTTAATTCCAATTTACATCGCCAGCATAGGAACGGAACTCCTTTGTAACCCGGGGACTACCTGGACTTATACTCTTAAGTAATTTTTTTGCCACTGTATCTGTACTTTTACTTAAGTAACAAGAGTTAGTACTCCATCCACCACTGGAAGTAAATACACCATCTGGTGGCTAAATGCAAACCTTTTCATCTTTTAAAATGAGTACCTGTTGACGATATGATAGTAGTTCCAGCTCCAGCTACTCAAACACAGACCAGGTGGAATATGACCAATGATGTGAACCTGCACCAAGAAAGACAATTACTAGAGTTGTCTGACACTGACTTTTTAACAGATAACACGATATTGTCCAAATCCAAAAAACAATACTGATATATGCATGACATATGTGCACTTAACATTATAGTTAATTGTATTGTGATGCCACACTGGATGCTTTAATAAAGATAATGCTCGCATAACAAATCCAAAGCATCTTAGTTTGGAGACATCTAATGGTCAATAATCATAACTGCTGTGCTAAGCTATGACCAGCCCTTGCACAAAGGCAGAAGGCTTCTACATTTACTTTGAAGGCAATATGATTATTGGTTCAAAACCAATGATAAAAGTAAAAACAGTTGTCGATATTATCCGATATAGTTTTATAATCCTTTTATTGGACGATATTATCGGCTACCTGTTAAAATTGGACAATAAGCAATTATGATCATGAAGCAGTGTTGTTTTCGTCAATGATGACGATAACAAAAAAATTTCGTCAACGAACACTTTTTTGATGACGATGACGACACGATAACGAGCTAAAAACATGTTTGGGAGACTAAAACATAACAAGCCGAATGCCAGTTTTCGTCTGAACAGTCGAAAATGCGCAATAGTTTCTGTCACATATTCGCATTGTGCAACATTTTATGTGAAGTTAGCCTGCATCGTAGCAGTGTCTGGTTGTGTCACTCGTAACATGCTGCGCCCTCCGACTTACCAGTGTCGTCTCCAGTCACTCCACCTTTCACACACGGTAACATTTGTTTTCTTATCTTGGCCAGAGAGAATGTACAATGTTGCTTTAGCCTTAAGAGTTCTGTGTTAAGTAATCATCACACACTAAATTAGGGCTGCAGCTATCGATTATTTTAGTAGTTGATTAATCAATGTAGTTAGTTCGAATAATCGAGTAATTGGATATGAAACATAAAAAATTAAAATACGTGAGCCTCAAACGGTACAAAAAAAAAATAAATAAGGATCAATGTACAACAAAAGAACAATTGGCTAATTTACATAGCCAAAGTAAGCTAGCTTAAATGTTATAAAATACTACTTTTTTTTTTTTTTTTTGCTCTTAAATGGTTCAGACACATATTCCCACAAAAATTGGCTAAATGTACCTTTAAACTAAATTACAAATGCATTAAAAAAACATTAGCTCAAACAAAAACTTAGCTTATATTGGTCTTAACAGGGAGCACCTGGATTCAGCCATGTTAAATGAGGCAGAGTAGAGGGCAGTGTTTCCACCCAAATAAATAAAACTAAATGACAACCCTTTCAAAACAAACCATTAAAACTCCACTTTCATTAAACGAATACTCGAAGCAGCAAAATTTAATTTGAATCTTTTTTTTCCTAATCGAATACTCGAGTTAATCGATTAATTGTTGCAGCACTACACTAACTGTAACTTGTAGCATTAGCATAGCATTCATGTTAGCATTAGGCTAATGCTAAGTATTCTCTTAAACCAGTGGTGTCCAAACTATTCCACATAGGGCCGCAGTGGGTGCTGGATTTCATTCCAACAATACCAGACGACACCTTTTCACCAATCTGGTGTCTTACAATTGTAATCAGTTGATTGCAGTCAAGTGCTGCTTGTTTTAGCAGAGACTTCATTGGATAAACTGTCTGTACACAATTGGTAGGAACAAAAACCAGGACCCACAGCGGCCCTTGAGGACAGGTTTGGACATGCCTGTCTTAAACTCTCGGACATTTTTTTTTTTTTTTTTACACACACTCAGTTCGTGGCGTTCAGGATGTTATAATTCATTGAAAATATTGTACCATTTTCCTGCTGTCTGTGTATTATTACCAATTTCGCGTTTTCCTTGTAGATGCTACAATATGTGCTCGTCTGTCAATGTTCATTTGAAATAGTTGGAAACCTTGATTGATGGGAGTTTTTTTTCTTTTAATTTTACAAAAATATTTTCTGCAAACGTCGACTAAAACTAGGCGAAATTAGTCGAGTTTTCGTCACCAAAAACTAGACGAAGATAAACACATTTTGAGATATGACTAATAAGTATTATCATCCAAAAGACCAAGACAAAAATTAAAAGGGCTCCCAAAAACAACACTGTCATAAAGAAACATTAAAATCATGCTTATAATTCCAAAACAGGACCATTTGCTAGTTGCTCCTCACCTTCTCGCTCTTGTCTTCGCTAGTTTGAAGTACATGGACCAGCCACTGCAGTTGGTTGGCGGGGTCGGTCGAGTTCACCATGAGCCAGAAGTTCTCCCGTGCGCAAAAGTTCATGTTGAGGGAAACTAGCCTCAAGCCCGGCTGGATCTCCGTCGTGTAAAATCCTCCGTATCTGCGATAACATTTGAGAGAAAACCATGTTAGGATAGTGGGGAAAAAAATTGATGTTCAAGATGCAATGCACCTCAGGGTCTTCAGAGCCTGCTCCGGCAGCCATGGCGACCACTCGTCAGCCATGGTGTCATAAAGCCAGGCGGAGGATCGGTTCCCGTGAACAAAAGGTGGAGGAAAGCTGTTTACTGGTGTGCTCTCGTGGTTACCGATGGAAGGATAGACCGTCACGTTAGGCCCGAGGTATCTGACGCAAAATGAAGTGGAGGAGTTCGTCTATTGGAGCCAAATTCAACATTGATGACTTGTTTCATCTTACTTCTGAATGAGCCTGGTGATGACGGTAAGTTCCGACAGCTGCTGTTTCCTGGTCTGAGACCAGACGTTGTGCGCCGGGATGTCTCCCGTCCAGTAGACCCAGTCCCAAGGGCCAGTCGCGGCGGCGTTTTCCAGGAGGTTTTCCACAGTCCTGAGGGGCAGGTCGCATTTGCTGTACGCTCCCCAGTAGCCTGCCTCCTTGCGCCGCCTTGAGAGCGAGTCGGAATCATTACGGCAGCAAAGAGGCTCCTTACAGTCAGCAGGACTCCCCGTCACGTATTCCTGTTATACAAAAGTAAAGGCACATGTTGGAAGATTGAATTTTTTGTTGTTTGTCCACTGATACCGTTACGAAACTCGAACTGTTCTGCATTATCTACATCTACATCTATTGATTTGTTGCTCTTGTTGTCTCATGAGGTTAAATTAGCAGTAACCAGAAGAGGGCGCTATTTCTCTGTCACTTCCAATCGAAGAAATACAAACAGGACGTAAACATTACTAGTTACGGAACCACCCAAGATGTACAGGTAGTCCCCGGGTTACAAACAAGTTCCGTTCCTACACTAGCGATGTATCCCGAATTTCTGGGTAAATCAGAACTAACCTTTAAGTACCCCGTAATCTCAAAATAACTATCCAAAAAGTCGAAAGTATTGTATTTTATTTATTGATGGAGGATACACTGCCCTCTGGTGGCAGCGTTAGGTGTGGCTGGACTGTCGCCTTGTATGACTGACAAGCAGACTCAGACGTCTTACATGGATAAAGGATAGCTGCGCTCTGGTTTGGCCCACATAAGGCTGTAAGTTGTTTCAGCTAATATATGTTCGTGTATTCATGTGCAATTAAGTGTAAAGCTGCAGTTTGTTGAGTTATGTGTGAGCAATCTGATATGAGAATTGTAAATATTCTAATATATAAATAGCATTTGTAGCATTTAAGCTAGCGGACCTTTGTTAGGCAAATTAGGCTAAGTTAGGCTAAGGCTAAGCTACATTTGAACACCAATTATTTTGTGTTAAGTGTTTTATTGTAAAATGCGTGTCATTTTGATCATAAGTGTAGCTATGTGTGTTACAGCTTTACAAATTGTCAAAAGTGAAGAAAGTAGAAAGCTTCAAAAAGCACAGTTGTTTTGTTTGCTGTCTGTAAAACTGAACAACACCTTTAGTGAGGCCAGAACACGTTATATTAATAAACTAAAAATATGACACTGTGAGGTACAATAAGGTAGTTTATGAGACTTAAAAAAAATATAATAAAATAAAAAAGACTAGACGTCGTAACCCGAGGACTGCCTGTATATCAATAAACATGTATTATTTTAATAATAGAGCCATTTTAAAAGACTAAAATCTACAAATATTACAGGATTGATAAAGGGAACCTTAGACCTAAAGAATTGTAGGCTTTAATAAGCCACAATTGTTCTCTTTTACCAAAATATGTTATTAGTAGATTCTACCGTGGAAGATTCACAAACATCCAAATTCCAATTATTGAATTATACCAGGTAGAGTGGAAGTAAAACACAGTCAGCGCGGTCTTTTGGACGCAATGAGGAACAGACCGAAAGTAAATATCATGTTCAGCTCATGCAGCTAGATAAAAAAACAATAATACCTGTCTGCGGCCGACAGACGCAACAAACAACGCCCAGTTGCTAGTTGCTACAAACATACAGGCACAATAATGCTACAGTAGATATCACATATATGTAGAGCTAGATGCGAAATGACAGACGGCAGCGTTAGAAAACAGCTGCCATCTTAAAGCAGTAGACTTCTCTGGCAGGCTCTGTTGTAGCGAACCTAATTAACTTTCTATCTAAAATACTCCTAAAAAATCTTGACTTGAATCCATCTTTAAATGATGAAACAGTTTTAAAACTTTCACAAGTCGAATGTAGACAGAGGGGAAATTATGGAACAACGGGAGCAACTTTAACAACTTTGACGGTTGATTCACAACATTAAATGAATTGAATGTAGTTTAAAGCTGCTGATACAGAATGGGGACTTGAGTATATGATTTACCATTTTGAACTGTTCTTTTTATAGTGAAATAGTAGTTTGGTTTAGAGGATGTTTGAACAATTTTGGAACTAATGTATGAAACATTAAAAGCAGCTAATAGCTGGGGCGGGGGAGGGGGGGTACATCAATAATCAATTTATAATCAAATCGTAGCCTCTGAATCGTAATCGTATCGTTAGGTGCTGAAAAATTCCCACCTCTAGTTTAAAAATCCACAATATTTAGTACATGTTTTGACCTATTGTTGCATGTTTTACGTGCACAATGCACGCTGGTGGGGATGACGCGGTTGGGCTGGACTGGGAGAACAACTGTGCTAGCTAGCAAGCAAAGCTAGTATGACTACTGGCATTATTTTGTCCCATTCTGCTGCAGGTCAGATTGTTTTGTTACAGAAATGTTGGATGAGTTCCCAATGTTGTACGTGCATCCAAATTCTAGCTCAGTAGAAGTGTTTTTAAACCAACCTTAGGCGGCTTGCCCAGATATTGCCTTGCTGCCTTTTGCCCGTTTGTATATCCCTTCTTTGCTAGTTGCATCATTGCCTTGGTTTTTTTTCATTTGTCTGCCTCTCACCGTGGTTTTTCCTCAGGTTTTTTATTTTTTTTAATTGATCCTGACGTATTGTCACGGACCCTTTTTGTGTCTCCCTTTTCGTGATCGCGTGTTTTTTTTTGTGTGTGTTCAATAAACCCTTTTACGCTATCATTGTTATTGTTGTCTGCTTGGTGTCTGAAGTAAGCCGCGTTTTCTAATTCCATGGTCAAGCCAGCCGCACTTTTCAATTGCGTTTCCCTTTCAGGTTTTACCACACGGACACACAACGCATGCTGTTTGCGATTTCTTTAGAGGGAGAAAATCATGACTAACAACACACGGAAGTAAAGATGTCCCGATCGATCGGCATCTCCGAACACGTCATTTTCAAAGTATCGGAATCGGCTAAAAAAATATTGGACATGCCTTTTTTTAATATATATATTTTTTTTATTTAAATCATTTTCTAATTGTATTTAACGTTACAGACAAAATGTCTTACACTCATCCAAAGTAGTTTTGGCTTAAAGTAGGGCTATCAAATTTATTGCGTTAACGGCGGTAATTAATTTTTTTAAATTAATCACGTTACAAATTTTACGCATGCGCTGCACGACCCACTCACGCATTGTCGCGTTCAATCTATAAAGACACCGTTTTACCTATAAACAGCGCTAAAGGGCGGTGTATAATGAGTAGAGAGAATTTTAACAGCCTTTGGAGCTATTTTCTATGTGGCTAAAGTCTTACAATACCTCTCTCAGCAATTAAAAATGCGTGGGAGGCATTGTGGGGAAGAAAGGTATTAGTTGATCATTTTCTTAACACCCTCTATTCTTTCCCAACGCAGAGAAAATATATCAATTGGTGCCCCTACGCTCGGTCATGGTTGCACTTCCCATCATGCATTTGGGCAGAAGTTACAGTGCCTTGCAAAAGTATTCGGCCCCCTTGAACCTTGCAACCTTTCGCCACATTTCAGGCTTCAAACATAAAGATATAAAATTTTAATTTTTTGTCAAGAATCAACAACAAGTGGGACAAAATCGTGAAGTGGAACAAAATTTATTGGATAATTTAAACTTTTTTAACAAATAAAAAACTGAAAAGTGGGGCGTGCAATATTATTCGGCCCCCTTGCGTTAATACTTTGTAGCGCCACCTTTTGCTCCAATTATAGCTGCAAGTCGCTTGGGGTATGTTTCTATCAGTTTTGCACATCGAGAGACTGACATTCTTGCCCATTCTTCCTTGCAAAACAGCTCGAGCTCAGTGAGGTTGGTGTTGGTTGGTGTTATACTTATATAGCGCTTTTCCACCTTTCAAGGCGCTCAAAGCGCTTTACACTATCTCGCCATCCACCTACTGGTGACGCAGCACCAGGAGCAATGTGGGGTTCAGTGTCTTGCTCAAGGACACTTAGACGAGTTCATCAGGATGGAGACTTGAACCCACAACCTCTGGGTTGGGGGACAACTACTCTACCACTGAGCCACGCCACCCCAAGATGGAGAGTGTTGGTGAACAGCAGTCTTCAGCTCTTTCCACAGATTCTCGATTGGATTCAGGTCTGGACTTTGACTTGGCCATTCTAACACCTGGATACGTTTATTTTTGAACCATTCCATTGTAGATTTGGCTTTATGTTTTGGATCATTGTCCTGTTGGAAGATAAATCTACGTCCCAGTCTCAGGTCTTGTGCAGATACCAACAGGTTTTCTTCCAGAATGTTCCTGTATTTGGCTGCATCCATCTTCCCGTCAATTTTAACCACCTTCCCTGTCCCTGCTGAAGAAAAGCAGGCCCAAACCCTGATGCTGCCACCACCATGTTTGACAGTGGGGATGGTGTGTTCAGGGTGATGAGCTGTGTTGCTTTTACGCCAAACATATCGTTTTGCATTGTGGCCAAAAAGTTCCATTTTGGTTTCATCTGACCAGAGCACCTTCTTCCACATGTTTGGTGTGTCTCCCAGGTGGCTTGTGGCAAACTTTAAACGAGACTTTTTATTGATCTCTTTGAGAAATGGCTTTCTTCTTGCCACTCTTCCATTGTTGTCCTATGGACAGACTCTCCCACCTCAGCTGTAGATCTCTGCAGTTCATCCAGAGTGATCATGGGCCTCTTGGCTGCATCTCTGATCAGTTTTCTCCTTGTTTGAGAAGAAAGTTTGGAAGGACGGCCGGGTCTTGGTAGATTTGCAGTGGTCTGATGCTCCTTCCATTTCAATATGATGGCTTGCACAGTGCTCCTTGAGATGTTTAAAGCTTGGGAAATCTTTTTGTATCCAAATCCGGCTTTAAACTTCTCCACAACAGTATCTCGGACCTGCCTGGTGTGTTCCTTGGTTTTCATAATGCTCTCTGCACTTTAAACAGAACCCTGAGACCATCACAGAGCAGGTGCATTTATACGGAGACTTGATTACACACAGGTGGATTCTATTTATCATCATCGGTCATTTAGGACAACATTGGATCATTCAGAGATCCTCACTGAACTTCTGGAGTGAGTTTGCTGCACTGAAAGTAAAGGGGCCGAATAATATTGCAAGCCCCACTTTTCAATGTTTTATTTGTTAAAAAAGTTTAAATTATCCAATAAATGTTGTTCCACTTCACGATTGTGTCCCACTTGTTGTTGACTCTTGACAAAAAAATTAAATTTCATATCTTTATGTTTGAAGCCTGAAATGTGGCGAAAGGTTGCAAGATTCAAGGGGGCCGAATACTTTTGCAAGGCACTGTAAATGGCTGCAGTATCATTTACTGAAAGCTCAACAAATATACTAGATGGCAATATTTAGTCCCAATATATAAAGTCACAAGTCTTCCTATCCGTGGATCCCTCTCACAGAAAGAATGTTAATAATGTAAATGCCATCTTGAGGATTTATTGTCATAATAAACAAATACAGTACTTATGTACTGTATGTTGAATGTATATATTCGTCCGAGTTTTATTCATTTTTTTCTTAATGCATTGCCAAAATGTATATGATCGGGAAAAATTATCGGGAATGATTGGAATTGAATCGGGAGCAAAAAAAAAGCAATCGGATCGGGATCGGCAGATACTCAAACTAAAACGATCGGGATGGGATCGGGAGCAAAAAAACATGATCGGAACAACCCTACATGGAAGTATAGTCCAATCAATGGTCTACGCGCCTGTCTGTCGCATGGGAAACGTGGGTTTGAATCCCGCTGGAGACCATTTAATTGCTTTTGCTGCTCGATGCTGTCCTGTTCATTGCTTTTCTGATCGGATTCAAATAGGAAGGGCAGAACTGACGACATGTTTATGTAGCTGGCGAGTGACACTGTGGAAGTACGGCAGCGCTTATACTAACATTTATCTTTTAAGAACTACAAGTCTTTCTACCCGTGGTTCCCTTCAATGATTATAAATGCTTGAAACTTCCCCAAAATGAAAAATGCTCACTTTGTCCCAATGAATGTCTGTGAGAAACAGCACCCTGCTCTGGGGTGAGCCGGGTTTAGGAGGTACAGGTGGCGTAACGGGAGGCTTGGGATCTTTGGGCAGAGTGACGTTCCACGCCGCGTAGATGTCAAACTTGCCGCAGGAGGGCCCCACTAGAACGGCGCACGCCTCAGTGGGCCACAGGAGGGACTCCTGCAAGGCCCGGATGAAGTCGTCCCGGAAAAGCTCGGTGATGTCGTGACACACCTGCTCGTCGGCTATGTGGAGACGGATGCAGGCCTCCCGGACAGCCCGCGCCACCCGCTCTTCATTGATGTCGCTCTGGAAAAGATAATGTAAAGTCAAGGTTTTTTAAATAGATTTAACTGACTGCTACAACAAGTCATATGGTCAAAGTGCAACTCACTCGATAAAGTCAAACCTCAAAGCACTGCAAGATATTCTTTTCGTGATGCAGCTCATATATTGCTTGAATGTAAAATAAGAACTGAGGTCAACCACAGCTTTCATATCTTTTTGGATGTGCAATAAAAGTCACAAGGAAGACTTTACAACAATGTGAACTTTCATTTTGAGTATACATGTGAAATAAAATAAAAAAATACTCTGAAAAACATGGCTTCGATTTTCTATTTGTTTTGGAACGCCTGTAAATGATTAAAGTATTTCATAGAACCGTAGACAAAACAGCTTATATTATGACAACTATACACATCTTATGCATAGACAGAAATCTCTGACTCATATTAACAAACATATATTTGGAATTAGCGTGAAAGCCGAAGTATGTTAACCTTTTGTGAAACCTACTAAACAGGAATCATGTTATTAAAATTCGGAATGCAATAGTTTCTGGCTATTTGCTTCTCTAATCGTGTTTCACATCCTTTAGATGATAAGTATCTATTTTGAAAATTAAATTAGTAGTTTAACAAAAAGCTGTTTTTGCGTGTAATGAGTGTCAATGTGGTGGATCCACATTCTATTAGCTTTCTTTGTGATGTCATTCAGTCCCTTAATATGATCATGCACAAAGAACTTGAAAACCAGTTTGAGCACTTCTGCTCCATATGAACCTGAAGAGCTAGTGCCAAGTAATTTTTTTGATGCTCCAGAAAAGATGTTACCATCAAGCAGTGTTGTTTTCATCTACCCTGGTACATCAGACTCACCGCTGTTCCAGTTATATTCTCATAGTGTTTGAAAAATACAGGGAGAACAGTCTGGCTGTGCCAGGCAAGTTTTCGTCAGCAATGACAATAACGAAAATAGTTCGTCAACAAACACTTTTTCATGACGACGATGCGACGATAACGAGCTAAAAACGTGTTTTGGGAGACTGACAAAAGCTTTCGTCACATGTTTACAGTGTGATACATTTGATGTGCAGTTTGTAGGCATGAGCCGGTATGAGATTTTGACGGTATGATAACCTTAAGCAAAAATACCACGGTTTCGAGGTATTTCTATTATAGTTCTCAAATGTGTTATTTTGAAATGTATGGTTTAATTTAGAGACTTAATAGTTTTAGAGTGCTTGATGTAGTTGTACATTAGATATCGTCAGAATGGCTGAGAACACTGCAGGGTTGTTATACACAGTGTTGTGCACGTTACTTTAAAAAAGTAATTACTTACATTACTCACTACTTCTTCCAAAAAGTAACTGAGTTAATAACTGAATTACTCTACAGTAAAAGTTACTAGCTACAAGGGAAAGTAACTATTTCCGTTACTTTAAAAAGAACTTGTTGTATGTAAAAGAATTTGAAATTTTCTGAGCAGTATTCGAGTCAGTGGAATAGAGAAGAACAGACAGGTAGTTAACTTGTTAGGTGCTTCAGCAGATTTGAATTGCTTACCACAGATGTCGACAAAAGCTTTGCCCCGGGACATAAATTACACATTACATCCAGGTTCTTTCCTTTAATTTCGACAAACTTGAAATAGTGTCTATATCTCCACCTCTTAAAGGACAATTTTTCTTCTGAATGCTCTGCCATCCCGACCCTGTGCATCTATTTTGCGTGTGTGTTTGCCGCACACGCTGTTCCGGTTTGCTTGTGAAATCACCGGCTCTGATTGGCTTACCACGACACATGACTCTAACCCTCAGCCAATCACAATCACTTCCATCGCATCTCTCGAGGGGCTGCATTTAGGTAGGCTCGTTTCCCGACAATTCACGTCACCTTCAAAGCGTCTGCCGTCCTCAAGATGGGAGCAGAATTATTGCTGGCTGACAGTGGGAGATGGGAACGAGGCTAGCATCAGGTGTAGCAAACACAGAAACGTTACCAAACTTTGGAAAGCATTGTCTAATTGAATGAGCAGGGACAAACAGCTTAGAGTCAGAAGGACGTGCGCTATTCTCGAACCTGAACGCACCCCAAGTCTTGGATGACAAATCAACAGAGCAGAGAGTCGACTCGACACAGCTGGTAGTTTCTTCAATTTATTCAGAGTAAGTAACACACTGCTTTTGGCCGTCAGTAACGGTAACAGTGTTGTAACGGCGGAAAAAGTAATTAGTTAGATTACCCCGTTACTGAAAAAATAACGCCGTTACGTAACGGCGTTATTTATAACGGCGTCACTCCCAACACTGGTTATACATACACATATATACACAGAGAGAGACAGAGAGACGATATGGCGACGCTTTGTTGTGGCTGGTGACGTCATTAAATGCCCGGATGTCCGACTTCCTCTATATTTGCTCGTCTGTCAATGTTCATTTGAAATAGTTGGAAACCTTCAGTTTAACTTTTGTTTTTGGAGTAATTTTTATTTTACAGACAAAAACATTTTTAGTAAACGTCGACTAAAAGTAAACGAAATTAGTCTTGAGTTTTCGTCAACAAAAACTAGATGAAGACACATTTTAAGATGACTAAAATATGACTAGGAGGAATAAGTATTATCATCCAAAGGACTAAGACGAAAATTAAAAGGGCTACCAAAAACAACATTGCCATCAAGTAGCAGAGCATTTAATTATTCACCATGCCTTTCACAATCTATTGCTAGCATGGCGTCATCTGTAGTTCACTCACAGCTGTTAAGACATGTAGCATTTGCATTATCAAGACTTTACCAGGAGTGCCACATCCAACATGGTGAAGAGTGCCTGACACACGCGGCAGGAGATGCTCGTCCAGTTGAATTTGAACATTGGCAGACTGAGACGCTCCATGACAAAGTCGGGCTGATCTGAGATGAGCGTTGGGTGACTTGAGCAGCACAAAGGTAGCAAGAACAATAGAGCGCAGGTCAGCATCCCGAAGTGCCACTGCGGTATGGGCAGTTGAGCCATTGTTCCAGCAAAAGCCTGTATATTTCGTCGTGTGTCGCTTCTCTGACGGGGACTCCCAAAGAATAGGCGTCGTGGAACTAAAGTTCTGAAGTCTTCGCACCCAGTTGCCGGGCGCTGTCAGCCGAGACCGCCCGCTGCTGACTGACTTCTCTTAAGGAAGTCACAAAGTCAGCTGATTGGTCACCTGACTAACACGTGCGCTGTGCTTGTTTTTATTATTTACTTTTTTTTTTTTTAAGACATTTTTAGTTATATTTCTTTTTACAGTCAACGGCTGTCAGCCAAAACTCATTTTTTTTAACAAGGAGCTGCACGTTAAACCCTTGTTGTTTTAAGGTTAGTCGACGTACTGGCTACTTGTTGTCACACTCTCAATGTTATGATGAAGTGTGCCCTCAAGCGGTTGTAATTGTCATGATATCCGTTTTTTTTGTGTGTACAATTTTTATAGGATAAAGGAAAAAAAAGTCCTTAAAATATGTCATCCATCTGACTGCTATGACAGGGTTGACCAGTCCACATTCAATTGATTTACTTTTTGATTGACTTATGCATTGATTTTTATTTGGAGCAGTTATAAAAGAAATACAACAACAACAAAAGTACAAACATTAACAATAATAGTAGTAATTATAATCAGGAATAATATCTTTTCTCGTATTTACTGTTTGACTGTTTGTATCACTCTAACACACCTAATATAATCAATCAGGGAATAGCATCTTTTCTCCTATTTACAGTTTGACTGCTTGTATTCCTGTAACACACCCAATATAAAATAAATTATAAATAATTTATATTATTTATATCATGGTTTAAGAAAAAATATGCAGTATATATTTGATATTATGAACAGTTGCACTTGGAATGATTAGAACTTGCAGCGCCAAGACAATGTGCAGATAAGGTCGCCTTCTGACCACGGCAGCCCAACCCGTGCGTCATGCAGCTGACTGAGCAAGATTGACACTGAATACCAGGTGATAGGCAAGACATCTACAAGCCCACCTCTGCAACACCATATCCTGCACTCAGCTCTTCAGGACAGTCAAGAACAAATGGCGGGACGTCCTGTACTACCACAACACCCGATAACAAAAACTCCAAGTTTGATAGCTCACCGTAGTTGCCTCATTAACCATGCCGTTTGATCACTGTCGACCTGAATAAATTGTCAACTTGTGTTTCGAAGCCTTTTTCCAGCTTTCAAAATGGAGTCAGTACAAGGGGTTAAGACTGAGGTGAACGCGCGGAGTTTGGCCTTTTAGCCGAGTTGTCGGTGTTTCGCCGGCCCGGGTAATCGGAGCTGCGCCAGCGTGGGTCCAGCGGTTCGGCTGGCGTGATTCCGGCAATCTGGCTGAAAGGTCAGATTCCTTCATGTATTACAGGTGCAACAATTAATCATTTAGGACCTTCTATACCTTAAAGTTGTCTAAATTCTTGAAATTATAACATGAATATAACTTCTCAGTTGTAAATATTATCAGATTTTTTTCATTATATTTTTGTTAAGTCAAAGTAGGACCTGAACAAAAATCTGCTTTTACTTTGAAAAACAACAATTCAGATTTTTGCCAACTTTCGGACATCTTACCGTCTAAACCAGCTTCTTAATAAGGCTGCAACAACTCATCGATTAAATCGATTAATAAATTAGTTGCCAACGAATTTGATACAGTTGTAGACTAAAGTTAAGTCAGGAAGCTGTGATGAAATATTATTTTTGAAGCAAATAGTCATCCATTTTGTCTTAACTGTTACTTACAACATGCCAAAAAAACTTCAAGGTAAATTGAATTGGTTGAATGGTAATTGAAAAAAAGGATATTTATCCGATTAATCAATTAATTGTTCAAAAAATTGTGATGACGATGATTGACAGACGTTAACGTTTGATCTTGCCAGAGAGCTTGCAAGCCGAAACTTCAAAGCGCCGCACGCGTCAACATCGTTTAACTTGTTAAACAGTTGCTGTGGCATCTCATTGTGTGTAAGTGAGCAGCTTGGACCCTAACCCAATGAAGCATTTAATCAAAACAAGCAGTTTTCTACTTTGTTCTTGTTTCAAAATAAGTTTGGTGGGACGGTGGCTGAGTGGTTAGCATGTCCGCCTCACAGTTCTGAGATCAAGGGTTCAATCCCGGGCTCTGGCCTTCCTGCGTGGAGTTTGCATCTTCCCGTGCCTGTGTGGGTTTTCTCCGGCAACTCTGGTTTTATCCCACATCCCAAAAACATGCATGGTAGGCTGATTGAACACTCTAAATTGTCCGTAGGTATGAGTGTGTACGTGAATGGTTGTATGTCTCATTGTGCCCTGCGATTGGCTGTAAAGGGGAAAAGATATCGTCATCGCACACACCATATAATTGTCTGCATTAGTCTAACACATATATAGTCTAACACATACATATGGTACAGGTTGGCACCGTCTAACTGTTTGCATTACTCTAACACACGTAATATAATTAATCAGGAAATAGTATCAGTTTCATATTTATGGTAGGACTACACTACTAATATAAAATAAATAGCACACCATAGTTTAATGAGAAGAAATAGAAGAGATACACAATGCCGTCTTATCACAATATTGACGCACCAACTCGAGCAATCAGCTCTCCCAGCAAACTCCAAGGACAAAGCACTTTGTCCTAAAACAAGTACAACCAGCCCGGACAGCAAAGTTGATAGCGGGTGTCCCAATCCGCGCACGAACCTAAGCCGCCTAAAACCGGCCACCAAGGGGAAGGCCCAAGGGCAACGCCCAGACCCACCTTCGGACGCGCCTTCGACATGACCCGCGTCAGCAAAGACTTTAAAAAGACTGGACACTGAGATAAGACAGATTTTTTCTGCTCGGAAACATGTAGCCTTGTTTTGGATCCAGAATTGTCCCTCCGTCGTCTGTTTTTGCCTTGTTTTTACCATTGTCGACGAATAAATTGTCAACCTGTTTTCGGTGAGTGTTCTTCAAGCTTTTGAAACATGGAGTCAGTACAAAGGGTTAAAATAAGAGGACGCGCGAGATTCGGCCTTCCCGGCGGGCGCACGCAAGGCAGCGTCAGCCGAGCGGCACTTGTTTTGGTTGGTGCTGTCCCCGGGTGCGTCTGGGCCGGGGGGGCGAATTTCAACAGCTGGCAACCAGTTCAGGGTGTACCCTGCCTACTGCCCATAGTTAGCTGGGATAGGCTCCAGCACCTCCGCGACCCTCATGAGGAAAAGCGGAATGGAAAATGAATGAGTAACATGTTAAGAACTTATCATAATTATTAAATTTGAAGTGCTTACATATACAGTATACTGTATGTATATATTCATAAAAGGTTTTTGTTTTTTTTTATTTATGGTTTGGGGAAAAAAGGGAAAAAACATATCTAATATCCATCTCTTTCCAATGATAAATCTGAATACATTGAACACACACAAACACACAAGAAAAATATTTTTTTTGGGTGGTGGGGGGCGCTATTTTGCTGTTTTTTTACTTATCGCGGCGGGTTCTGGTCCCCGTTAACCGTGAAAAACGAGGGCTCACTGTATGTATATATATTCATGTACATACAGTGCTGCTCAAAAGTTTGTGAACCCCCTCAACATTTTGGAATTTTCTATTATTTCAACCTGATTTCCTAATCAATCAATTCAGCAGGTTTTTTTTTGTTTTTTTAACAGTTGTGTTGTCGAGACTAAATTAAAAAGAGTTTTCATCAACTGATGTAGGTGCAAAATTGAACTGTTTGGTCACAACCAAAACCGCCATGTCTGGCGAAAAGTCAACACTGCATACCACCAAAAGAACCTTCTCCCAACAGTGAAGCATGGAGGTGGGAATGTCAAGATCTGGGCTTGCTTTTCATCCTCAGGACCTGGACAACTCCACATAGTCCAGGGAATCATGAATTCTGAGGAATATTGTCAAATCCTAGAACATAACCTGACGCCATCTGTTTTGAAGTTAAAGCTTGGCAGAAGGTGGATCATGCAACAGGATAATGATCCAAAGCATTCCAGCAATACAACCAAGGAATGGCTGAAAAAGAAGAAGATTCGTGTTCTGGACTGGCCCAGTCAAAGTCCTGACCTAAATCCCATTGAAATGCTGTGGCGGGACCTGAAGCGAGCAGTTCATGCCAGACGCCCATCAAACCTCTCTCAACTGACTGCGTTCTGCAAGGAAGAATGGGCAAAAATCCCCCAAAGTAGATGTGAGAGGCTGATTAGTCACTACAGAAACCGTTTGGTTGAGGTAATCTCTGCAAAAGGAGGCGCAATATCCTATTAACTGAAGGGGTTCACATACTTTTGCACACATGATATCTGAGTTTTTCTTAAATCAACCACTTTTGTTAAATAAAGAATGACAATATAACTATTTCTTTTGTTTCAGTCCATTATTTGAAATGTCAGTATTGTGGATTTGGGTATAACTTAACATTTAATAAGGTTATTTTAGTTTTTTTTACAAAAAATCTGACCATCGCTGTGGGGTTCACAAACTTTCGAGCAGCACTGTATACTGCTTATTGTAGTAATAATGATAATAACAAAATGATAACAATATATGTATATATTTATTGATCTATTTATGTCCCACTTCATATCTAGTCCTTAAAATTTTTAATGGGAGTGCAGTCACTTCTCAATATGTGTTTATGTTATTTATTATTTATGTACATTACTAGACAACTCAATGTAAAATATTTTTTTGACCAAGCAAGACATTTTTTAAAAATATACGTCATATTTTAAAGTAGGCCAGTATTTGTCATGCGAATTTCCTGTTGCCTGCCTTTTGAGTGACCTCTTTGTGGCCTTAGTGTTTTTTTTTTGTTTGTTTTTTTGTTTTTTTTGAAGGGGTGGTTGTGTGGTGGTGGGGTATTGCACGGTGGTGTCCGGCCCCCTGGGCAGTGACAGATAGCTGTCGGTCGGGACTGGGGGAGGCTATCTGGGAAATAATCTGCCCACTCGTTAAGCTGCTTTATCCTCGCCGAGCCGAGCCGACTGCTGCGCCTCCGGTTCACAGACAAATCACAACACCAGCGGGAGAAAAAAAGGAATCAAATCTCACGGTGCGAGCTGGACAAATTGCTTCCATCTTCAGAGTTGGGCAAAAAGAGCCCCGATTGGACCAAAAAGAAGTCGCTGCTGAGGCAGACCACAAGTGCGCACTGGGAACTGAACCAAGGAGGGAAACTGGCAAAGCTGGTTTGGGCATGGAACATATTACACTTTGGATATTCTTGATAACTATTTACATCTTGTCAGGTATGTTTTCCCCTCTTCTTTTGTTAGGTTTGTTTTAATGCACATGGTGGAAAATGAGAATTTTCAGAATTGCTTGATGTTATATACTCACCATTCACAGGTTTTGTGCATATGAAATACAGAACAAGAAATAAATGTACATAGATGACAATGCTCAAATTTGACTACATTGTCTAAATATTTGAATTATTACAGAGAAAGGTCTAACATGTTGCCCCTGTTGTATCGCTGTATTAGTTAAGCAGATATTTTACTGTAATAAAAACTGGCTCACAGTTCATTGTATTTGTGTTATCAATTTGAATGGTGAGTGTACATGTTTGTAGTAATAGTAAACATATGGCAAAAAAACAAAATTTGACATAAGCACTAGTGTTTATTTTACATCATTTAAAAGCTTTTCACAGTCCTCAACCTAGTACGTCAACGGTGTCATAGCCTCAAAAGCCCTCACTGAGCATCCAGCCAGATTCCCCAGAGCCACACCATCTTGGTTTTATTTTGAAATTGATCTTACAATCCATTTTGACTGTTTTTTTTTTTAATGATATGTCTTTGTCTGTTGAAATAGTTGATTACAGAATTGTCTTGAAAAAAACATTTTAGCATTCTGTTGCTCCGAAATAAAAACATTCTAGGTTTTTTGACGCTTGTCAGAACTATAGTTGTCCGATATTATCGGATAGCAGATAGTATCGGCCGAAATGAATATTTTAAAATGATACAATGATAATAATGACATCGGTTTTTCATTATCAGTTTCGTCCCAATATGCATGTTTCCTTCATTGTGAATTTAGAAGCCTTTATACTAGGGCTGGTCACGGCACCGCACAGGAGTTATAGTTCTTGACTATTAAATGTCGCCAAACTCAGATGCTTGGGATTTGTTATGCAAACAGACCATTTGCCTTCATTTTGTTGTTATAGTGCATTAATATACCCCGTTTCACACACATACAATAGGGCAAATAAATATTTAGTCAACCACTAATAGTTCTCCCACTTGAAAGTATTAGAGAGGCCTGTATTTGTCAACATGGGTAAACCTCAACCATGAGAGACGGAATGTGGAAAAAGAAAACAGAAAATCACATTGTTTGATTTTTAAAGAATTTATTTGCAAATCAATGTGGAAAATAAGTATTTGGTCAATACCAAAAGTTCATCTCAATACTTTGTTATGTACCCTTTGTTGGCAATAACGGAGGCCAAACGTTTTCTGTAACTCTTCACAAGCTTTTCACACACTGTTGCTGGTATTTTGGCCCATTTCTCCAAGCAGATCTCCTCGAGATCAGTGATGTTTTGGGGCTGTCGTTGGGCAACACGGACTTGCAACTCCCTTCTCACCCCTTGACGTCAAAATGATAACAAGAACGGTGAGCAAAAATCCTAGAACCACATGGGGGGACTTAGTGAATGACCTACAGAGAGCTGGGACCACAGTAACAAAGACTACTATCATTAACCCAATGCGCCGCCAGGGACTCAAATCCTGCACTGCCAGACGTGTCCCCCTGCTAGAGTAAGTACACGTCCAGGCCCGTCTGTGGTTCGCTAGAGAGCATTTGGATGATCCAGAAGAGGACTGGGAGAATGTGTTATGGTCAGATGAAACCAAAATACAACTTTTTGGTAGAAACACAGGTTCTCGTGTTTGGAGGAAAAAGAATACTGAATTGCACCATACCCACTGTGAAGCATGTGGGTGGAAACATCATGCTTGGGAGCTGTTTTTCCTGCAAAGGGACCAGGATGACTGATCTGTGTAAAGGAAAGAATGAATGGGGACATGTATTGAGAGATTAGGGGTGAAAATCTCCTTCCATCAGCAAAGGCATTGAATATGAGATGTGGCTGGGTCTTTCAGCATGACAATGATCCCAAACACCCAGCCAGGGCAACAAAGGAGTGACTTCGTAAGAAGCATTTGAAGGTCCTGGAGTGGCCTAGCCAGTCTCCGGATCTCAAACCCATAGAAAATCTGTGAAGGGAGTTGAAAGTCCGTGTTGCCCAACGACAGCCCCAAAACATCACTGCTCTAAAGGAGATCTGCAAGGAGGAATGGGCCAAAATACCAGCAACAGCGTGTGAAAAGCTTGTGAAGAGTTAAAGAAAACTTTTGGCCTCCGTTATTGCCAGCAAAGGGTACATAACAAAGTTTTGAGAGGAACTTTTGGTATTGACCAAATACTTATTTTCCACCATGATTTGTAAATAAATTCTTCAAAAATCAAACAATGTGATTTTATGTTTTTTTTCCCCCACATTCTGTCTCTCATGGTTGAGGTTTACCAATGTTGACAATTACAGGCCTCTCTCATATTTTCAAGTGGGAGAATTTGCACAATTAGTGGTTGACTAAATACTTATTTGCCCCACTGTAGCCAGGAAAATTCCCGTGTAAGGTGACGCAGGATTTACTTGCGTCTTTGCTTTCACACATATAGAGATGTCCCGAGAATTACGTGGGTTGGACACTTTCACAGACTTGTCCCGTGTTGCCCACTGGCGCTCTCTGTGTGGGGAGGGCTGCTGGCGCGATTTTATAAACAGGACATTACGTCATTTTTGGTCGGCATCGGCTGTCACAATGTTGGTTAAATCGTGTTTTGTTCCATAGGGAGCGTTCCCGACGTCGTAACTGCAGCCAATTCAAGCTCATCAAGACTGTATTTAAGCTCAGGTGCAGATGATCCAAGAGAAGGGTGTCTAGATATTAACTTGCTCGGCACCATTCGACACCTCTGCCACTCTTGTTTTGAAATCCCCTACATTGTGCTGGTATTTTATATCGACTGTCAGCCTACCACTTAGGTTAGTATTCGTGTGTATTTTTGTTTGTATTTAATAAACCCTTTAACGGATCCCTCCGTTTTCTGCTTTGAAGTACAACCTTGTTTCCGCAGTAGCGGACCCTAACATCGGCAACAAAATAAACCACACATTTCCAAAGATGGACGATAGACTCTCGTCCTCAGCTCTACGATCCCTTAGCAATTTAATTTCGTTATGTTTTCAGTTTAATTTAGCTATTTCCAGCTTGCTATGTTGATATTTGCGATGTTTTTTACCGCTTTTAATCTTACTGCGAAGACAGAGGAAGTGACAATTGGCCTGCCATGATATTTACGTGATCAGCCATCGTGCTGTGACCCGGGAATTTAACGCCTGCTTTGACGCACGCCGCTTCTCGGGAAAGTCCCAGGCATTATACTAAGACGCGACCCGTGAAATATCTGTGTAATCTCCGTGTCAGGTGACACGGGAAATTGTGTTCACATAGGACTGCCGCACGTTTAAATCCCGCGATTTTCCTGGTGTTTCAGCGTGCGTGAAAGGGACTTATGCTAGCTAAAGATGTCCCGATCGATTGGGATGCCGATCGATCGAGTCCGATCACGTCATTTTCAAATTATTGGAATCGGCAAAAAAATATCGGACATGCCTTTTTTTAATATATATATATTTTTTATTTAAATCATTTTCTAATTGTATTTAATGTTACAGACAAAGTGTCTTACACTCATCCAGAGTAGTTTTGGCTTAAAGTAGGGCTATCAAATTTATTGCGTTAACGGCGGTAATTTATTTTTTCTAATTAATCACGTTAAATAAGTATTGCATGCGCTGCACGACCCACTCACGCATTGTCGCGTTCAATCTATAAAAGCGCCGTCATACCTATATATAGAGCAATAAGGAAGCGTATGATGGGTAGAAAGAATTTTGACAGCCTTTGGAACCTTACAATCCCCCTTTCAACACTTAGATATGACGTGGGAGCAATGTAGGGAAGAATGGTTGTAGTCGATCATTTTCTTAACACCATGTATTTTTTCCCAACGCTGAGAAGATATATCAAATGGTGCCACTACGCTGAGTCATGGTTGCACTTCCCATCATGCATTTGGCCAGCTCAGTTAAATGGCTACAGTATCATTTACTGAAAGCTCAACAAATACACTAGATGACAATATTTAGTCACAATATACAAAGTCATCCTTTAAGAATTACAAGTCTTTCTATCAGTGGATCCCTCTCACAGAAAGCATGTTAATAATGCAAATGACATCTTGAGGATTTATTGTCATACTAAACAAATACAGTACTCATGTACTGTATGTTGAATGTATATATTCGTCTGAGTTTTATTCTTTTTTTTCTTAATGCATTGCCAAAATGTATATGATCGGGAAAAATTATCGGGAATGATTTGAATTGAATCGGGAGCAAAAAAAAAATATCGGGATCGGCTGATACTCTAACTAAAACGATCGGATCGGGAGCAAAAAAACATGATCGGAACAACCCCAGTTACTTCCCACCTCTGCACATGACTCCCTACTGAGTTTGGGCCTTTGTTCAAAAAGACACTGGGGTGGATCCGTTTTACGAAATTGGGCCAAAATTTGCAGTACATCTGGCTCATGTCCGCTCCGGTTATATTTTGCTATCTGGGATAGCACTCTCAAATCACTGTTTTAACGGATTCGGATGAATGGACTGACAAGCATCTGGCGTCAGACTTGTGGCGGCATCCCAAAAAACAGTAGATGGGGGTTGGGCTGGTTACGTAACGACAATAGTGACAGCATACGGATGTGTTGAGCTGCTCTGACATCTGCTCTGATTGCTTTTTTCACTCAAAATTGCCAGTAAAGCCCTCTCCATGCCATCTGAGCAGTAATTTGCTGGTGCGCTTACATGTGTAGAGTACATGCCCCTCTCTGTGTATGTGCCATGTGTTGAAGGACAGGGATTAGAGCTGCGCACAGAGGGTGAGACAACAAGATTGCTGCCAAAAGCCAGCCTCCAAATGTCTTCACCTTGTTCGCACTCATTCTAGTTCGCTTCACTTTCTGTTTTGTAATTATTTGCCACAAAAAACTGACATATTTCAGTGTAATCCACTGCTGGATCACCCAGACTAAAATCAAAACCCTTCTTGACCTCTTGCTCACCCCCTTTCTAAGTCCTAGCAAACCCATATTTATAATTGTCTTCCTATTATCTTTTATAAAGACATTTTATACACATCGTAACTTCTCATCCCCTCTCGTTCCCTGTGTTCATGTCCCCAAACGCATCAGCAAGAGTCATGCTAATCCTGTGAGCTTGCCCGGTTGAATGCAGGCCAAGTGAACACTCCACGCCGCCGTGCAGATTACATGCAAATATGCACACGGGCACTCTCAAACAATGACAGATTAAAGTATATGTTATGATTTGGAGGGGGAAAAAAAAGGGAAACCTGCATTTCAATCAGTTAAAACGGGAGCACGCAGGGATGTAATTTAGCAAAGTGGATGTCAGGCGTGTATTTTCGTCGTCGCTAAAGATGCTGTTCCTGCGGTGCAATCTGTTGCTTTTTGGGTTAAGATTCAGAGTGAGGAATCACATCATTTAGTGGCGGTCAGTGTCACAAACTAAGCAGAGGTTTTAGGCTGACGCACGCGTTTGTGTGTCAGTGTTTATTCGACGGTGTTCGCTGAGCGTCAGGTTCCGTCGCAGTAAATTACACGCGAGCAAAGCGTGTTAAACCCGGATCAATCACAGATTCGATGCTGGCAGGGATTATAGAGTTAATCTGCTGTCATTCTCTGTTTCTTTTTGAAACACATTCTTTTTCACTTTCAGAATGTACAACTAGCCATTCACATTTCTTTAAGTAAAAACACAGATAATCTTAACATAAAACACACAACAATTATATCATAACTGTTTGAAAAGAAAAGATTATACTAAGGATGTCCTCGATCCAAGGGCGTAGGTTTGGTCTCAACATTGGTAGGGATAGCATAACCTACATGTACGACACTTTTTGCTGGGGATGGGACATTAATAAGACCAAACAGATTGGGTGAAAGGGGTCAGGGCTACATTTCTCAAAAAATATGAAATTTATACATTTATAAAATAAATGATCAATGCATAAAAAATTTATATTGACTTCTATTATAATAGTATTATAGTATAGTTTAAGTTATTGTCAAATATTATGATTTAAATTTGCTAATAAAATCCAGATTTTTCTGGAAGCTTTCAAAATGTTTCCTATGGAGCCCCCCGGGTGCCAGGGTAGAAAAAAAAATCATAGCTAATCTGTACCCAAAGTTTAGTAATTTGTGGGTACAGTTTACTAATCTGTACCCACAGAATACTAATCTGTACCCACAGATTACTAAACTGTACCCACAGTTTACTAAATGAAACGAAATGAAAATGTTGAAAGAAAATAATCTTTATACGTATGGATAGTGAATGGATGGTTTAGTAATCTGTGGGGACAGATTAGTCTGTGGGTACAGATTAGTAAACTGTGGGTACAGTTTAGTAATCTGTGGGTGCAGATTATCTATGATTTTTAAAAATTTTTCTACCCTGGCACCCGGGGGGCTCCGTACTGGGTACAGATTAGCTAAGATTTTTTTTTTTTTTGCAATATTTACCCACAGGTTTTACAGATTACTAAACTGTACCCACAGATTAGTAAACTTTGGGTACAGATTAGTAAACTGTACCCACAGATTACTAAACTGTGGGTACAGATTAGCTACGATTTTTTTTTTCCTACCCTGGCACCCGGGGGGCTCCGTAGTAGTAGTTTGGAGTCCCCGCCAAACAATGGTGACTACTGTTTCCGGGTCATTGCTAAACTGTGGGTACAGATTAGTAAATTGTGGGTACAGTTTAGTAATCTGTGGGTACAGATTGCTAAACTGTGGGTACAGTTTAGTAATCTGTTGGTACAGATTAGTAAACTGTGGGTACAGTTTAGTAATCTGTGGGTACAGATTAGTATTCTGTGGGTACAGATTAGTAAACTGTACCCACAAATTACTAAACTTTGGGTACAGATTAGCTATGATTTTTTTTTCTACCCTGGCACCCGGGGGGCTCCATAGTACGGAGCCCCCCGGGTGCCAGGGTAGAAAATTTTTAAAAAATCATAGATAATCTGCACCCACAGATTACTAAACTGTACCCACAGTTTACTAATCTGTACCCACAGACTAATCTGTCCCCACAGATTACTAAACCATCCATTCACTATCCATACGTATAAAGATTATTTTCTTTCAACATTTTCTCGCTGCAGTCACGGTATTAACATCATAATGGGTGATGGCCCCCCGGGTGCCAGGGTAGAAAAACAAATCGTAGCTAATCTGTACCCACAGTTTAGTAATCTGTGGGTACAGTTTACTAATCTGCACCCAAAATTTACTAATCTGTGGGTACAGTTTACTAATCTGTACCCAAAATTTACTAATCTGTGGGTAAAGTTTAGTAATCTACGGAGCCCCCCGGGTGCCAGGGTAGAAAAACAAATCGTAGCTAATCTGTACCCACAGTTTAGTAATCTGTGGGTACAGTTTACTAATCTGCACCCAAAATTTACTAATCTGTGGGTACAGTTTAGTAATCTGTGGGTACAGTTTAGTAATCTGTAAAACCTGTGGGTACAGATTAGCTACGATTTTTTTTTTTCTACCCTGGCACCCGGGGGGCTCCGCAGAAACATTTTGTAAGCTTCCAGAAAAATCTGGATTTTATTAGCAAATTTAAATCGCAATATTTGACAATAACTTAAATTATACTAACATACACAATAAATACAAACTTGTTAATAATCTCTTAACAATCCAGGAACGCAAAAAATAAACATTTGACCACTCAACATTGTCTGTCTAAATAAAGAAATTAAACGTAACTGAAAAAACTTCTTAGTCAGGAAATAACATAAATAAAAATGGAGCCTTCCTTCAGGTAAAACACTACTGCTTTTGTCCACAAGCCCAGCCAAACTCATCAAAAAATGAAAGTTCATTTGGACTGCTTTAAGACCACATAAATAGAATAAAAATGAAAATTGCAGAGTAGGTGGTAAACTTCAGTTCACTACATTTCTCACAGTTTAATTAACAGTGGAAAACACATACAGTACTTCTCTCTAAGCAACTACCTACTCAGGTTTTGCAGGTTAGCCAATTCACAGTTTGTTATGCTAACTCTGATGTAGGTCAGACTTTCTGTAGCAAAACTAGTGGTGTGTTCCCCACTTCCACAACATTGACGTCTTTTTACATTTCTTACAGTGGTTGCTGGCCGAAAAAAAAACCTTCTAATATCCCTTCACTCCGAAGGTGGCAGAGGAAGCGGCATGTTGTTGACATTTCTGTAGCGGCTGTGATTGCTGTTGTGTGTGTGTTTTGCGTGTGTGTGTGTGTTGGGGGGGGGGGGGGGTTCGGTGAAGTCATCAGCCAATCAAACATGCAATTTAGGAGGGAAAAAATTGACTGGCACATTCAGCAAGAGAAAAGGGGTAAATTTAAGTCGAACATAATGAAAATAATCCACGGAATAATGGTAGGATCAATTCTACTGTATCCTTAAAACATATAGGAAGACAAGCTATATTCCCTATTTTACTGAAGTCATTATATAATGCAACTAAGCTTGCTTAAAAGTTGGTGGGGACAATTTGAGGATCTTGAGAAGTTGGTTGTGTTATGGCCCTACCGTCCCTATGAAAACCTACGCCCTTGCCTTGATCTGATCACGTAATTTTTAAAAGATCGCAATCGGGTGTAAAAGATCGGGTTTTTCAGATTTTTTAAGGGCTACAAGGCAACAAAATAATATATACATTAAGGATAGCGTCAAAATAAACAAAAAAAATTTTTTGTTTTGTACGATGCAGCATTTTTTTCCTACAAGATTGGAATCAGGTGAAACAGATCGGGTTTTTAACGGCTACAAAGCAACAAAATAATCAAGATGTGAAAGAATGTTGTCAAAAGATACACATTTTTTCATTTTTTTTTAAGGAAAAGAAAGTCGATTTTTCCTTTTTACAGGTTCTTTAATTCTCTTAACGAACAGGAGATGACAACACACAATTCAGCAACTAAAACAAAGCATTAATCACCCAAAATATATACATTTTTTAAGCAAAGAGTCATTTAAAGCTGATCGATCAGGACACATCTCCCAAAATATCACGAGGTGACCCCAAAAGAAGAGCCCCCAATCTCGGCGAGCATACCGTTTATATTTGCTGTCTAGTGCTGCCTATATCTAGACAAAACAATGGAAGCGAAAGTCCTTGTACTGTAGATAACTCTATGAGAAGATCATGTACAACCATGTGAAATGAACAGATATGTATTTGTGTGAATAAATGGAAATACATCTCTACATTTTATATATTATTTATATTTTCCGCACTATGAGGCGCATCGGAGTTTAAGCACGCCTTCGATAAATGGCTTATTTTAAAACTGTTTTCATTTATAGGGTGCACCGCATTATAAGGCGCAGTAGTAGTATTAATAGCAGTAGTGGTTGGGGTTGTGTCATGCCTCCACTAGATAGAGCTACGCTAAAGCGAATGTCATGCCATGATTAACTAGTATCAATCATTACAGTGGGGCAAATAAGTATTTAGTCAACCACTAATTGTGCAAGTTCTCCCACTTGAAAATATTAGAGAGGCCTGTAATTGTCCACATGAGTAATCCTCAACCATGAGAGACAGAATGTGGAAAAGAACCCCAGAAAAATCACATTGCTTGATTTTTAAAGAATTTATTTGCAAATCATGGTGGAAAATAAGTATTTGGTCAATACCAAAAGTTCATCTCAATACTTTGTTATGTAGCCCTTTGTTGGCAATAACGGAGGCCATACGTTTTCTGTAACTCTTCACAAGCTTTCCACACACTGTTGCTGGTATTTTGGCCCATTCCCCCATGCAGATCTCCTCTAGAGCAGTTATGTTTTGGGGCTGTCGTTTGGCAACACGGACTTTTAACTCTATCCACAGATTTTCTTATGGGGTTGAGAGCTGGAGACTGGCGAGGCCACTGCAGAACCTTGAAATGCTTGTTATGAAGCCACTCCTTTGTTGCCCTGGCTGTGTGTTTGGGATCATTGTCATGTTGAAAGACCCAGCCACGTCTCATCTTCAATGCCCTTGCTGATGGAAGGAGATTTTCACTCAAAATCTCTCGATACATGGCCCCATTCATTCTTTCCTTTACACAGATCAGTCGTCTTGGTCCCTTTGATGAAAAACAGCCCCAAAGCATGATGTTTCCGCCCCCACGCTTCACAGTGGGTATGGTGCAATTCAGTATTCTTTCTCCTCCAAACAGGAGAACCTGTGTTTCTACCAAAAAGTTCTATTTTGGCTTCATCTGACCAAAACACATTCTCCCAGTCCTCTTCTGGATCATCCAAATGCTCTCTAGCGAACCGCAGACGGGCCTGGACGTGTACTTTCTTCAGCAGGGGGACACATCTGGCAGTGCAGGATTTGAGTCTGTGGTGGCGCATTGTGTTACTGATAGAAGCCTTTGTTGCTGTGGTCCCAGCTCTCTTTAGGTTATTCACTAGGTCCCCCCGTGTGGTTCGGGGATTTTTGCTCACCGTTCTTGTTATCATTTTGAAGCCACGGGGTGAGTAGGGAGTCGAAAGTCCGTGTTGCCATACGACAGCCCCAAACATCACTGCTCTAAAGGAGATCTGTATGGAGGAATGGGCCAAAATACCAGCAACAGTGTGTGAAAAGCTTGTGAAGAGTTAAAGAAAACGTTTGGCCTCCGTTATTGCCAACAAAGGGTACATAACAAAGTATTGAAATTAACTTTTGGTATTGACCAAATACTTATTTTCCATCATGACTTGCAAATAAATTCTTTAAAAATCAAACAATGTCATTTTCTGTTTTTTTCCCCCACATTCTGTCTCTGATGGTTGAGGTTTACCCATGTTGACAATTACAGTCCTCTCTAATATTTTTAAGTGGGAGAACTTGCACAATTAGTGGTTGACTAAATACTCATTTGCCCCACTGTATTTGTTTAAGAAAATGCACCTAGTCACTCAGAGCCCGGCCTGAACTAGGATTTGGCTAGTTTCACAGCCAAATAACTTTCCAAACAGTCAAACAATTTAAGAAAGATTTAATTTCCTGAGTTCAATCAACTCATTTACCCTAATTGTCTTTCTGTATTCTGCATAGGAGTAATTTAGAAAGACTCGTTCACATGCGCGTCCCACGTGTAAAACAACATGACCATTGTTGTGTTAAGTTCCCATGCTGCTGCTGCTGTTTTTAGGTCATTGTGGCATATACTCATGAGGTCATTTCCCATCATTTTAAACAATGGACGAATGAATGAATGGACTTGGACTGCAGGAAGGTGAAACAAAGTGACGTGTGTTTGTGTGTCTTCATCTAAACCTCTAATCAGCTCAATGCTGCTCACTAGGGAACTTCCAGTGGGCGCTTGTGGTTTGTTAGTAATGTATCGGAAGGCATATGCCCAAAAATGGTATTGGTTTACATTTACTTGTAACTAAGATTGACCTGCCTAGGAGTTGGTTGGAATGATTACATGAAAAATCACTTGTTTTATATATGATGCATTTTAATATTCCTAAAAGATTTAATCTCCTCCCACTTTAGTCTGCATATACTGTAATCCACAACAAGCAGAATGCAATACAATGCATGTTATTAGTGTGACAAAGCATGGAAATTCCATTTGCATGACAATGTGAAATGATGCATAGTATTACTGTATACTAAATGTATAATTACATATGAACAGAATGAGGATTTGACTCTTAACTCATCTTGATTTTAATCAAATAAGAGTCGTTGACTATCTTTAAACCACGATATTAGGTACACCATTCGAAGCTAATCATATTTTGTATTTTAAAAAATCTTTTTTAATGCAACACTAGGTAACTTTTCAACTTTTATAAAATATTTTCATAACATTTGTGATGATATGTCGACTGACAACTAGTTGAATGACACCTCTTTTATACTGTATCTTGAGGGTAGCGGTTAATTTGTAAATCATAAGGTGCCGGAACGCAAAGTACATATGAGAGCGCAGGAATGACAGGTCCCGGAACATACGCAGAAAATGGGGCTGAAAACAACACGCAAATGCCCACTTGCCTTCGATCGATCGGGATGCTGATCGATCGGGTCCGATCACGTCAAGTATCAGAATCGGCAAAAAAAATATCGGACATGCCTTTTAAAAATTTTTTTTTTTTTTTTTAATTAAATCGTTTCCTAATTGTATTTAACGTTACATACATAATATGTTACACTCATCCAGAGTCTTTAGTTTAGGCTTAAGGTAGGGTTATCAAATTTATCCTGTTAACAGCGGTAATTGATTTAAAAAAAAAAAAAATCACGTTGAAATATTTAACGCAATTAACGCATGCGCTGCACGACCCACTCACGCATTGTCGCGGTCAATCTGTATTGACGCCGTTTTAACTATATATAGAGCTAAAAGGCAGCGTAAAATGAGTAGAGTGAATTTTGGCAGCCTTAGGAGCCTTTTTTTTAATTGGCTAAAGCCTTACAGTCCCTCTCCCTACGATTAGACCCTAAGTTATTTCCCAACGCAGAGACGATATATGAATTGGTACCACTACGCACAGTCATGGTTGCACTTCCCATCATGCATTTGGGCAGAACAGTTAAATGGCTACAGTATCATTTACTGAAAGCTCAACAAATGCACTAGATGGCAATATTTAGTCACAATATACAAAGTCACATTTATCCTTTATGAATTGCAAGTCTTTCTATCTGTGGATCCCTCTCACAGAAAGAATGTTAATAATGTAAATGCCATCTTGAGGATTTATTGTCATAATAAACAAATACAGTACTTATGTACTGTATGTTGATATATATTCGTCCGAGTTTTATTCATTTTTTTCTTAATGCATTGCCAAAATGTATATGAAAAATTATCGGGAATGATTGGAATTGAATCTGGAGCAAAAAAAAAAAGCAATCGGATCGGGAAATATCAGGATCGGCAGATACTCAAACTAAAACGATCGGGATCGGATCGGGAGCAAAAAAACATGATCGGAACAACCCTAGTATAAATGTTATGACAACAATTTACAATTATTTAGGATATACCCTGCACAGCACGGGCAATTGCGCACATAACCACAGGTGGGACTTACAGTAACGTACTCCCCGTGAGCAGCTGCCCTCATCGTTGGTTATTGTTTTTCTGACTCGTTTTGAACCATCTTCCTTCTTTTTGAAAAAAGACAGTAAAAGCAACTGTCTTTTTGGCAAGTTGAAATACCGTTTTATCCTGGATGACCCAATTTTCCAAAGTTTTTTTTTGTGTGTATTTTTTTATGTCAGGGGCTTGATTTGTTGGTCCAGCTTTTCATTGCATCAACAAATCTCCGACTCTTTCAAATGATATTAAATTTTATAAGCAACATGCAATTCTTGGGATTTGTTCTGTAAATTAAATTACGCATATTATAATTTTATTTCATACATTAAAAAAAAAAAAAAAAAAAGGTGCCGGATCTGCCCAAATAAGTCCCGGAACACAGGGAGGCCAAAATCACCATTCATTATAAAGACGTACACTGCTGGCCAAAAGTATTGACAACCCTGCAATTCAGTCAGATAATGCTCAATTTCTCCCAGAAAACGATTGCAATTACAAATACTTTGGTAGTAATATCTTCATTTATTTTGCTTGCAGTGAAAAAACACAAAAGAAAATTAAGTCATTATCATTTCTCACAAAACTCCAAAAATGGGCCGGACAAAAGTATTGGCACCCTCAGCCTAATACTTGGTAGCACAAGCTTTAGACAAAATAACTGCGAACAACCGCTTCCGGTATCCATCAATGAGTTTATTACAATGCTCTGCTGGAATTTTAGAGCATTCTTCTTTGGCCAACTGCTCCAGGGCTCTGAGATTTTAAGGGTGCCTTCTCCAAACTGCCATTTTCAGATCCCTCCACATGTGTTCTATGGGATTCATTGCTGGCCACTTTAGAAGTCTCCAGTGCTTTCTCTCAAACCATTTTCTAGTGGTTTTTTGGAGTGTGTTTTGGGTCATTGTCCTGCTGGAAGACCCATGACCTCTGAGGATACCCAGCTTTCTCACACTGAGCCCTACATTATGCTGCAAAATCTATTGGTAGTCTTCAGACTTCATAATGCCATGCACACGGTCAAGCAGTCCAATGCCAGAGGCAGCAAAGCAACCCCAAAACATCAGGGAACCTCTACCATGTTTGACTGTGGGGACCGTGTTTTTTTCCTTGAAGGCCTCGTTTTTTCCCCTGTAAACTGTATGTTGATGCCTTTTCCCTAAAAGCTCTACTTTTGTCTCATCTGACCAGAGAGCATTCTTCCAAAACGTTTTTGGCTTTTTTATGTCTCTGGGTCAGAAGTGGGGTCTTCCTGGGTATCCTACCATAGAGTCCCTTCTCATTCAGACGCCGACGGATCGTACAGGTTGACACTGTTGTACCCTTGGACTGCGGGACAGCTTGAACTTGTTTGGATGTTAGTCAAGGTTCTTTGTCCACCATCCGCACAATCTTTCGTTAAACCTCTCGTCAGTTTTTCTTTTCTGTCCACATCGAAGGAGGTTAGCCACAGTGCCATGGGCTTTACTTATTGATGACACTGCGCACGGTAGACACAGGAACATGCAGGTCTTTGGAGATGGACTTATAGCCTTGAGATTGCCCATGCGTCCTCACGATTTTGCTTCTCAAGTCCTCAGACAGTTCTTTGGTCTTCTTTCTTTTCTCCATGCTCAATCTGGTACACACAAGGACGCAGGACAGCGGTTGAGTCAACTTTAATCCATTTTCACTGGCTGTAGGTGTGATTTCGTTATCGCCACCACCTGTTATGTGCCACAGGTAAGTAACAGGTGCTGTTAATTACACAAATTACAGAAGCATCACATGATTTTTTTAAAGGGTGCAAACACTTGTCCGGCCCATTTTTGGAGTTTTGTGTAAAATGATAATGATTCAATTTTTTTCCCCATTCTCTTTTGTGTTTTTTCATAGCAAGCAAAATAAAAGATGATATTACTACCAAAGCATTTGTAGTTACAATCATTGAGAAATTGAGCATTATCTGACAGAATTGCAGGCGTGCCAATACTTTTGGCTAGCAGTGTAGGTCTATGCTAACACTTTTGCATGAATTCTGCCAAGATGGCAGCGCAACAGAGACTTTTCGGGGGAAAGTACTTACAGTTTTTACTCGTAAAGTAAATTTTAAAGCGAGTACTTTCACTTAAGTATTTTTTTGCCCCTGGATCTGTACTTTTACTTAAGTAAATAAGTGAGTACTTCATCCACCACTGCTGCATTGCAAATCATATTTATGACATTGAGTACGTAGATAGGATGACAAGTATTAACAACATGATACTAGGTTATGTTTTGTGTGTGTGTGTGAGAATGAGAGCAAGCATTGTTTAGGGCCTGTTCTGTTCAGCGTGCCACTCTGCTACGCTCCATTATGAATCAATCAGCAGGCTAGCTGCTTAAAAATAAGCCCACTTACTGCTGTCTGATCATCCAGCACAAGTAAACACGTGAGTGAAGTGCACTACGTGAAGTGGGGGGAGGCTGCAGTGGATTTGTTCCCAGAGGATCAGTCAAGTGGAGGGAAAAGTACCTTACAAATCACACTTATTTATACCTTAAGTGTAATCCACCACCTCTGACCCCAGGTCCCTTCTCATGATGTTCAATTGTATCACCTTTGACATACTGTAAGCTATGCTGACCACATCCTTTAACATGTATTGACTGCAATGTTCCTGCCATTCAGGTGGGAAACAATAAAGCTACGCCAAAAATGAAATTAGGGAAAAAACTGTATTCATGTGCTACATGAAATCGTGTTTTTTTAAAAACAAATGGAAGTGGAGTAGATTTTGGCCGCCCTCAGGGGGGCCTTTATCGGCCAGGGCCCCAAGCAACTGCCTGGCTTGCCTCTTCGTTAGCCACGTCTCTGATTATAAAATTCTGTCTTTTCTTTATTTGTTATTTTTTTTCCTTTCAGGCATGACAAATCCAAACAAACATACAGCGTTCATGTGTGTTTACATTTAATTCAACCCGAAAAGAAAAGGGCAGACGGGAGAAGCCGAAATATATTGAATCCCGCCCCCAGGATACCATAGGACGCAGAAATTATCGAATAACAATTTTTGACTTTTCAGATTGTGTAGTGATTGCAAGTTTTTTTTTTTTTTTTTTTCATTTTCATAATAGTCCTTGTCGATCGTGGCGATGTGCTCGTTATGTTGATCAAATCCAGTAGATTTGTCAGGAAAATGCGGGCAGGTAGATGGTGTGGACCCAATTGCAAGGAAACAAAAAGTAGCAAGGCAGGTGGCGGTGAACTCAAAAAATGTTTTAATAACAACTAACCAAAAGCACAAAGTACAACCAAAAGGACTGGGGATCAAAAAGGCAACGTTCAAACCAAAACTTACTTAAACGGAGGGGCTGGTACACGAGGGCTTGGACAGGACTTTAAATTGACGTTGACATAGACAATGACGCAACAAGGAGTGATAAGAAAATGGGAGCTTATATACACACACGCAGACAAGGGGTAATGAGACAACGAGGAACAGCTGGGAAACACATGAGGATGCAAGTTGAAGGATACACTAGGAGCAGGCACAACAGGTGAAATCAATGGGCAATCAAAGGGACAAGTCACACTAGGAGAAAACCAACACAAAACCTAACAAGATTAGTTCATAATTCAGATGTTAGTTCATTCAGTTGATTCGATCCAGAAGATGGGGAATAGCTGAGGACCGATGGCAGGCCGTGTCCGCCACCCCATTTCGTCGATTTAATCCTCGTGGCGGTTTTTATTCCTTGCTGCATTCCGACGAACATTCATTTCCAGGTTTCGCAGCTCTGTAGTAATTTTCATTACCATTCTGGTTGTGGCAGTGTTTTATGCCGCTAGATCATTCTTCACCTGTAATAAGTCATCACAGGCCTTGTTGAGGCTGGTGTGCACTCCGGCGATAGCGCTGCGGCCAATTCCACTGATCTCTTTTGCCTTTCTAACACTTTCATGATGATCCGACGAGTCAAGTGGGCTCCAAGCCCCTGCAGAAGAATCGCAGCCAGCAGCGCAACAAAAAGATACACATCCTCGATTTCTTCAACTTCAAGTGTGGTCAGACACAGCGGCCGGCATTTTCCCCAGCTATCCCCCATACAGTGGGGCAAATAAGTATTTAGTCAACCACTAATTGTGCAAGTTCTCCCACTTGAAAATATTAGAGGCCTGTAATTGTCAACATGGGTAAACCTCAACCATGAGAGACAGAATGTGGAAAAAAAACAACAGAAAATCACATTGTTTGATTTTTAAAGAATTTATTTGCAAATCATAGTGGAAAATAAGTATTTGGTCAATACTTTGTTATGTACCCTCTGTTGGCAATAACGGAGGCCAAACGTTTTCTGTAACTCTTCACAAGCTTTTCACACGCTGTTGCTGGTATCTTGGCCCATTCCTCAATGCAGATCTCCTCTAGAGCAGTGATGTTTTGGGGCTGTCGTTGGGCAACACGGACTTTCAAACTCCCTCCACAGATTTTCTATGGGGTTGAGATCTGGTGACTGGCTAGGCCACTCCTGGACCTTGAAATGCTTCGTACGAAGCCACTCCTTTGTTGTCCTGGCTGTGTGTTTGGGATCATTGTCGTGCTGAAAGACCCAGCCGCGTCTTATCTTCAATGCCCTTGCTGATGGAAGGAGATTTTCACTCAAAATCTCTCGATACATGGTCCCATTCATTATTTCCTTTACAGTGTGTATGGTGTTCTTTGGATGCAATTCAGTATTCTTTCTCCTCCAAACACGAGAACCTGTGTTTCTACCAAAAAGTTCTATTTTGGTTTCATCTGATCATAACACATTCTCCCAGTCCTCTTCTGGATCATTCAAATGTTCTCTAGCGAACCGCAGACGGGCCTGGACGTGTACTTTCTTCAGCAGGGGGACACGTCTGGCAGTGCAGGATTTGAGTCCCTGGCGGAGCATTGTGTTACTGATGGTAGCCTTTGTTAGTGTGGTCCCAGCTCTCTGTAGGTCGTTCACTAGGTCCCCCCCGTGTGGCTCTGGGATTTTTGCTCACCGTTCTTGTTATCATTTTGACGCCACGGGGTGAGCTCTTACATGGAGCCCCAGATCGAGGGAGATTATCAGTGGTCTTGTATGTCTTCCATTTTCTAATAATTGCTCCCACAGTTGATTTCTTTACACCAAGCATTTTACCTATTGCAGATACAGTCTTCCCAGCCCTGTGCAGGTCTACAATTTTGTCTCTGGTGTCCTTCGACAGCTCTTTGGTCTTGGCCATAGTGGAGTTTGGAGTGTGACTGACTGAGATTGTGGACAAATGTCTTTTATACCGATAATGAGTTAAAACAGGTGCTATTAATACAGGTAACGAGTGGAGCCTCATTAGACCTCGTTAGAAGAAGTTAGACCTCCTTGACAGCCAGAAATCTTGCTTGTTTGTAGGTGACCAAATACTTATTTTCCACTCTAATTTGGAAATAAATTCTTTAAAAATCAAACAACGTGATTTTCTGTTTTTTTTCCACATTCTATCTCTCATGGTTGAGGTTTACCCATGTTGCCAATTACAGGCCTCTCTAATCTTTTCAAGTAGGAGAACTTGCACATTTAGTGGTTGACTAAATACTTATTCGCCCTACTGTATATCCAGACTTGAAAGTTTTCCCGAGCAGGCGCGTTCTCCAGGTTCAGATCGCTTTGTAGAGAAGATCTTGTTCAGGGCACTCAGTGATCAATTGACCGGTTCCATGTCTTTACAGAATGTCACAATACTACTATTAAAAGTCAACTGCCTGTACACTTACAGAGCCAAATGAGTATCTGTCCTTGTGATGTCTGGTTGAGTTCTAACGTGTTACCCTATACTGTATGTTTGTCTTTTTTTTATGTCACAGGAGGGAATGGCCAAACCGTAGAAATGGATGATGGAAAGTCAGGGTACATGGGTTCAAAAGTAGATCTTCGCTGTCGGTTCATCAACAGCTCGCCGCCCGTCAAAATCTCACAGGTACTACAATATTTCAAGTATAGTATTACATACTATACTTTTGTTCCAGGTATGGATAAATATTAAGGTAGAATTCCAAGTTGTTCGACTTTTTAGGACTCAATTTGAAAAGCAACTCATTTGACTTTTATGCCACCCAAGGTGACATGGCAGAAACTGGTCAATGGCACTAAGCAGAACGTGGCCATCGCCAACCCGTCTCTCGGAGTGTCTGTGGCTCCGCCCTACAAGGACCGCGTTAGCTTTAAGAACGGCGCCGTGAGGCGTCGGACGCCGACCCTGGAAGACACCACCATCACCTTTTCCTCGCTGCGCTTGTCCGACGAAGCCACCTACATCTGTGAATACACCACCTTCCCTGCGGGCAACAGGGAGAACAAGGTCAACCTGACAGTTTATGGTAAGAACCATCGATATATGTACAAAAATCGTCATATGAAGTGGCGGATGCTGGTCTTTCAATGAGTGGAAGCTCATAGTGTGTCTGCCTGTGAGTGCTTTTTAGGACTGCACCCGCTGCCTGGTAGGGAAAGAAACTAGAGTGCCAGAAGTCAAGTCTCCAAACACACACAGCTACAATAAAAAAATCCAAAAAAACACCAGAAATAGAAGCTCCGTTTTTGTGTCGCTATGATGATTATGAAAGTCTCTGATTAAACTCAGAACAACAGAATGAAAATTGAAGTATGCCTATCATGGATGTTAATCAGATCATTAATTCACTCATTTCGCTGTCAATCAAAAATGAATTCAGCCTCAGGCAGACAATCCAATCATCACGCAGAGAAGCAGTGCGTCCAGGCCAGCCAAGCCCATCCCACTGACCATAGACCCACAGGGACGCACAGCGTCCAAAGGGCGGGATAAACCCAGCCTCTAGCCCTATGGTTCTTAACCTGGGTTAGATCGAACCCCAGAGGTTCGGCGATTAAGTCTCAGGGGTTCGGTGAAGGTAAAGAAAAGCAGAGTCATATTTTCGTATGCTGATTAAATCTAGGCAAAGTGGCTTTTTAGACCAGGTTTTGGATTGGTTTACTCCCACTTTGTAGGCTTAATCCATTTTTTTTAACTGCTAGTCCTCGATTTGATCTGGTTTGCTCAGTGGAAGGTTGACTCGCTCTTGGTATGAGGGAATACAACAGACCAATGGGCAGCGTGGTCTCAAATTTTGACCTGTTCATTAAACATGCTATCAAAATGAGAAGCGGAGCAGGAATTTGCTAAATTATTAGCTTGCTAGCTTAGATATATCGGTTTTTAATTTGAAAAAAAGGGCTTTATTATCTCATTCTGATGGGTTCAGTGAATCCACATGTGAAACTTGTGGGGTTCGGTAAGTTTAGTGAGGTTAAGAACTAAAAATGTCCTGATCGATCGGGATGCTGATCAATCAGGTCCGATTACGTCATTTTCAAAGTATCGGAATCGACAAAAAAATATCGGAGATGCCTTTTTTTAATATATATATTTTTTAATTGAATCGTTTTCTAATTGTATTTATCGTTACAGACAAAATGTCTTACCCTCATCCAGAGTCTTTAGTTTTGGCTTAAAAAAGGGCTATCAAATTTATTGCGTTAACGGTGGTAATTAATTTTTAAAAAATCAATCATGTTAAAATATTTCACGCAATTACCGCATGCGCTGCACGACCCACTCACGCATTGTTGCGTTCAATCTATAATGGCGCCGTTTTATCTATATATAAAGGTAAAATGCAGCGTAGAATGAGTAGAGAGAATTTTGGCAGTTTTTGGAGTCTTTTTTTAATTGGCTAAAGCCTTAAAATCCCTCTCTCAACAATTAGAAATATCTTGGGAAGCAATGTGGGGAAGAACGGTAGTGGTTGATCTTTTCCTTAACACCCTATGTTACTTCCCAAAGCAGAGAAGATACATCAATTGGTGCCACTACGCACAGTCATGGTTGCACTTCCCATCATGCATTTGGGCAGAACAGTTAAATGGCTACAGTATCATTTACTGAAAGCTCAACAAATACACTAGATGGCAATATTTAGTCACAATATACAAGTCACATTTATCCTTTAAGAATTACACGTCTTCCTATCCGTGGATCCCTCTGACAGAAAGAATGTTAATAATGTAAATGCCATCTTGAGGATTTACTGTCATAATAAACAAATACAGTACTTATGTACTGTATGTTGAATGTATATATTCGTCCGAGTTTTATTCATTTTTTTCTTAATGCATTGCCAAAATGTATATGATCGGGAAAAATTATCGGGAATGATTGGAATTGAGTCGGGAGCAAAAAAAAAAAGCAATCGGATCGGGAAATATCGGGATCGGGACCAGTTTATTAAACATGCTATCAAAATGAGAAGGGGAGCAGGAATTTGCTAAATTATTAGCTTGCTAGCTTAGATATATCGGTTTTTAATTTGAAAAAAGTGCTTAATTATCTAATTCCGATGGGTTCAGTGAATCCACATGGGAAAACTGTGGGGTTTGGTAACTTTAATAAGGTTAAGAACCACTGCTCCAGCCAATGACTTGTCTCGTTTCGCTGTAGTGGATCAATGCACTGTCAACTCTGGAGACGCACAGCTTCCACACTGTTTGAAGGACTGCACGAATGAAAGAAAATCAAGCCACATCGTAACCACTGCTGAGAAGCTAATTCTGGAAAAAAGTTGAGCAAGTTGTAGCGCATATTTAGTGAATGACACGTACACAAACTAGATACATTTGATCATTTATTTTTTTTGACAATTTAGGGGAATCTGACCTTCCCGTGCAGTCTTATGGTGGTTTAACACTAGCACTGTTTGGTCCGTTTTAAACGGATCAGAGTTCTTTTTCTCAGATAGTCCGCTTTGATTTGTAAATGCGAATGTGCATCTGAACTCTAGTTCGGACCAAACAAATGAAATGTGATCCGCTCAAAAATCATGGGTCTCGGTCCGCATTAAGCGCACCCTGCTTTGCTTGTGAATGCAACAGGAGCAGGGTGTGCTTTTGCTACTTTACGTGTAGCATCACAGCCTAGAGCTGTGATGCTACATGCAGGGCATCCTTGGAAGCGGAAGTACAACGTGCACGCAATTCAAAATCAACAATGGCAAGATGACAGACGATTAACAATGGCTAAATGTTGTTGTGTTGCGCTAAGAAGTTGCATTTGATGCACAGAATCAGGTTCTAATGTGGCGGTTGTGTTTTGCATGCTGTCCCTGAAGGCACCGTGTAGGTATGTGCCGGTATGAGATTCTGACAGTATGATAACCTTAAGCCAAAATGTCCAGGATTTTAACAGGATTTTTATTTTTCAAAACATTAGCAAATGTTATGCTAAAATAAATACAAATAAATAACAAAAATAATTGAAATATTTGAAATAGAAAAATAATTGAATTATTTTCCATAAAAAGCATGTGTGTATGACTCGTATCATGTTTACATTATACACACACTCTCTTTCTCAACACATACAGTACAGTTGCCAAAGACAAAAAAAACACGTTTTACCACCGCTAGACACACTAAACACGCTGGAGTTAACTCTCGTAGCTGGTGGGAAACGTTCATGAGAGTGTTTACTAACCTTTAATTTTGTATTAATGCTAAATTATATGAGTGGTATTGCCTCCTCGGCAGCCACCCTCCGCACACATGTTTTATATGTCGCTTGGCCCTCCTCCTCTAAGCCGCTGGCCGTCCGTAACTTCTCTGCAGCCGAAGTATTCCCATACAAGTGAATTCGGTTTCTTCGATTTGGGGGGAAAAGTTCAGGAGTTTCACTTCCTCCAGCCATTGTGTGGCACAGCTGACTCACTGACACTGAGCAATAACCGGTGGGGTAGGGTTGTGCCTTACAACTGCAAGCGAGGGATTTCTCCCTGCATTTTTTGGGGCCTAAGAAATAGCTAATACCGTAGAGACAGTACGACGTTTTCATCCCATGGTATACCTTGAAACCGGCAATAGGCACATGTCTAGCACCGTGTGAGAGTGACAGTGGATGAGACAGACGGAGCCTCTGTTTTGTGAGTCTCGCTTTCCTGGAAATGGTGACAATTTGACAGTCAAAAAAGTCACAAAAGTGAGAGCGATTGCACGCCTGTGTGACTTTGGGAGCCACGTGGTTCCTTTTTGTGGTTTTAATTTTTTCTTATGCATTTTTTATATACTCCAGCTCGCTCGGCATCGAGTCGGGAGGGGCTGCCCCTACAGCTATTTTTTATGTCCAAAAAATGTAGGGAGAAAGCCTTCGCTTGCAGCTGCAAGGCTCAACACTCCCCCACCAGGTTGTTGCTCAGTGTCAGTGAGTCAGCTGTGCTACACGATGGCTGGAGGAGGTAAAACTCCTGAACTTTTTTCCCCCATTGAAGAAAACGAAATAGCTGCTATGGGAATACTTTGGCTAGATATTTCAAGGTAACACATAGGATTGCTCGATCATGTTTTTTTGCTCCCGATCCGTTCCCGATCATTTTAGTTTGAGTATCTGCCGATCCCGATATTTCCCGATCCGATTGTTGTTGTTTTTTGCTCCCGATTCAATTCCAATCATTCCCGATAATTTTTCCCGATCATATACATTTTGGTAATGCATTAAGAAAAAAATGAATAAAACTCGGACGAATATATACATTCAACATACAGTACATAGGTACTGTATTTGTTTATTATGACAATAAATCCTCAAGATGGCATTTACATTATTAACATTCTTTCTGTCAGAGGGATCCACGGATAGAAAGACTTGTAATTCTTAAAGGATAAATGTGACTTTGTATATTGTGACTAAATATTGCCATCTAGTGTATTTGTTGAGCTTTCAGTAAATGATACTGTAGCCATTTAACTTCTGCCCAAATGCATGATGGGAAGTGCAACCATGACTGTGCGTCGTGGTACCAATTGATATATCTTCTCTGCTTTCGGAATTAACATAGGGTGTTAAAAAAACATCAACTACTACCTTTCTTCACCACATTGCTTCCCACAATTATTCTAATCGTTGGGATAGGGATTGTAAGGCTTTAGCTATTTAAAAAAAGGTTCCAAAGGCTGCCAAAATTCACTCTACTCATTTTACGCTGCCTTTTAGCTCTATATACTGTATGGGTAAAACGGCGCCATTATAGATTGAACGCGACAATGCGTGAGTGGGTCGTGCAGCGCATGCGTTAATTGCGTTAAATATTGTAACATGAGAAATGTAACAAAATAATAATTCTCGCCGCAACAAATTTGATAACCCTACCTTAAGCTTAAACTAAAGACTCTGAAAGAGTGTAACACATTATGTCTGTCACGTTACATACAATTAGAAAACGATTTAATTAAAAAATATATATATATTAAAAAAAAGGCATGTCCGATATTTTTTTGCCGATTCCGATACTTTGAAAATGACGTGATCGGACCAGATTGATCCGGATGTCGATCGATCGGGACATCTCTAGTAACATATTTTAGAGCTGTAATTGCAATACTGTCAAACCATATTTTGGCTGAAGGTTTTCAACCAGTGAGGAATCTCGTACCGGCACATGCCTAGTCTAATGTGAACCCGCCCATAGAGCAATCGCCACTGTATAAAATGTGGCTATATGTTCGTAATTTTTAACATCACCTAACGTCACGATCAATTTTCCTATCACGTTTAGTTCGTCCGACCACTCAGATGAGCTTATCCACACCGACGCTGGTGGCTCGCGCATCCAACCTGAAGACGCCGGTGGCGTCGTGCGTCTCCGCCAATGGGAAACCACCTGGTGTTATCAGGTGCGTGTTCATTAGATCAATCTGAAGTCATCATGAACCTTGATGAATCTATACTGGTATGCTTATCCTTTGGGCAGGTGGGAGACCAGGGTGCCTGGCGAAGTGAGCACCCGCGAGTACAAAAACTCAGATGGCACCTTCACCATTCAGAGTGACTACATTTTGGTGCCCAGCAGGGAAACACACAAGGAGACGCTCACTTGTGTTACCTCCTACAACGAGGAGGTGTTCACCGACAGCGTCACCCTTGATATTCAGTGTAAGTCCTCCACGCTAAAATGCACAATGAATGGCTTTTGTTTCTCAAACTACAAAACAGATGGATTGATCGTCCTTGTTTACATCTGCACTCCAGATGAACCTGATGTTTTGGTAGACGGCTACGACGGAAACTGGTATCTGAACAGAGAAAACGTCCAGCTGAGCTGCCAAGCAGACGCCAATCCGGCAGTGTCTCTCTATCAGTGGAGGCTGTGAGTAAAGAGCATTGAAAAAAACAACAGTAAATCTTTCCTTTATTAGGTTTCTCACTGTATCTTCAACAGGATAAACGGCTCCATGCCGAGTATTGCCGAGATCCGAGACAACGTCCTCATCTTCAAAGGTCCAGTCACGTACGATCTGCAGGGTACTTATGTGTGCGATGCCACGAACAGTATCGGGACCAGATCGGGCTTCGTTGAGGTCAGCGTTATAGGTAACAGACCGTTATTGTGCACTACGTCTCAAGTTTTCGAGTTGATTTTAATGTTGACACTTGCGTATGACTCAATTACAGACAAGCCGCTGCCGCAGATAGCGACCGGTGACGTCATCAGCGTGGTGGCCTTATTGTTGGCTGCCGGCGTTTTAATGGGAATTACCATCACAGTGCTGGTGCTCAAGATCCGAAGCAGAAAAGATGACAGCTCGTAAGGAATTGCTTTCATGATTTACTGGTCATACATGTACAATAAAGACAATAATAGGCCTGAATGATGTGAATATCTTTATAGTAGGGGTAGGAACCTCTGGATAGCTCACGATACGATTTGCGATACAAGGTTCATGATTATGATGATCTCGCGATATGGCGATACTACAATTATTGATACATTGGTCAGGAAATTATCTACAATATTTTATGATACAATTATTAAATAGAAAAACTTTTCATTGTTCCACTGTGAGTTTATCACGAGTAGATTTTTGATCCGTTTCCTCGTTTTTCGCAGTTATTGGGGACCAGAACCCGCCGCGATAAGCGAAAAACTGCGAAGTAGCGCTGCCCCAAAAAATAATTTTTGTGTGTGTTCAATGTACAGTCCCTAAGAAAAGTCTTGTCGCTTATCCAATTTGTAGAAACAATTGCTAATAACCCGACTTTTAATTATTCAATTGGTTTCAGAAATGGCTCATATGAAAGCTAAGACCCTCCCAAATGATGTTGAATGTACAAAAATATATTTGTTTCACTGAAAAAAGATTTATCATTTCATGAATACATAAAGTTCCAAGTTTGGCAAGACAAAAGTCTTGTCGCCTACAGAAAGTAGTGTGAAAATCGAACAAAAAATGTACTTCAAATACAAAAATATGTTACATAACATAAGCGAAGTAGTGGTGCTGTGAGATCCAAATTTAGTATTTTGTATGACTTCCATGGGCTTGAAGGACTGCATCCATGCGGTTCAGCAAGGATTCATACAAGTCATCAGGAACATCAAAGAAAGCAGTCTTGTATGCCTCCCAGAGTTCATCAACATTCTTGGGTTTCATCTTCCATGCTTCCTCTTTCATCCTGTTCATGTCTGGTGACAGGGCTGGCCAGTCCTGGAGGATCTTGATCTTCTTTGCCTTGAGAAACTTTGAGGTAGAGATTGAAGTGTGCGATGGAGCACCATCCTGCTGCAGAATTTGTCTCTTTTTATGGTTAGGAATGTAAGGGGCAGCTAAGATTTGTTGGTATTTTAGACTATTTATGTTGCCTTCCACCCTGCAGATCTCTCGCCCCCCCATACTGGATGTAACCACAGACCATGATTTTGCCACCACCAAACTTCACTGTTTTGTGGCAAAAAGGTGGATTTTTCAGATGAATCTTCCATTGAATTACACCACAGTCGCCGAAAATATTGCAGGATACCTACTGGAGCCTGCATGGATCAGAAATTCACTCAGAAAACAGTCAAGTTTGGTGGTGGCAAAATCACGGTCTGGGGTTACATCCAGTATGGAGGTGTGCGAGAGATCTGCTGGGTGGAAGGAAACATAAATAGTCTGAAATATCAACAAATCTTAGCTGCCTCTTACATTCCTAACCATAAAAAGGGACAAATTCTGCAGCATGATGGTCCTCCATCGCATACTTTAATCGCTACCTCAAAGTTCCTCAAGACAAAGAAGATCAAGATCCTCAAGGACGGGCCAGCCCAGTCACCAGACATGAACAGGATGAAAGAGGAAGCATGGAAGACAAAACCAGAGAATGTTGATGAACTCTGGAAGGCATGCAAGACTGCTTTCTTTGATGTACCTGATGACTTCATCAATAAATTGTATGAATCCTTCCCGAAGCCCATGGAAGTCATACAAAATATTAAATTTGGGTCTCACAGCACCAGTACTTAATTCGCTTATGTTATGTAACATATTTTTGCATTTGAAGTACACTTTTTGTTCAATTGTCACGCTACTTTCTGTAGGCGACAAAACTTTTGTCTTGCCAAAATTGGACCTTTATGTCTTCATTAAATGATAAATCTTTTTACAGTGAAACAAATATATTTTGTACATTCAACATCATTTGGGAGGGTCTTAGCTTTCATATGAGCCATTTTTTAAACCAATTGAATAATTAAAAGTCAGGCTTTTAGCAATTGTTTCTACAAAATGGACAACCGTCAAGACTTGTCAGGGGCTGTATTTATTTAGATTTAGCATTGGAAAGATATACACATAAGACACGTTTTTTTTTCACTTTTTTCCCCAAAATATTAAAAAACTAAACAAAAACTTTTATGGTTATACATATTTTAATAAATTGTTTTTAAACACTTTTTAAGATAATGTAATAATTATGATAAGTTTTAAAGATGTTTAAAAATAATTCGGTGGGACAGTAACAAGAATAAAGTAGAAAAATGCTTGTCTTTATTCAATGCTTATTTGAGTGAGTCCACTCAAATCTGCTCAAGCTGCTCACTTACACACAATAAGTTGCCACAGCAACTGTTTTAACAAGTTAAACGATGATTGACACCTGCGGCGCTTTTGAAGTTTGTGACTCTGGCAAAATCACACACAACAATTTGTCAACATTGTTAACTTTAATAAGCAACTCCAATGCATTGCCTGACCAACAAAGAGCAGGGAGAGAGAGGGAGGGAGTTAGAGGTAGACTATGGCCATGTCCACACGTAGCAGGGTATTTGGCAAAAAGAAGATATTTTTCTACGGTTTGACCTATCATCCATATGCAGATTTAAACCAGGGTTCTTAAAAACGACGGGGAAGGTGAAGATTTGCGAATTCTGCGTTTGTGGCTCCGTCATGTGGACACTGATAACCGAAGATTTACGTCACTGGCTGCGACAAATTTGGTCCTCACGTCACACATGAGACAAATTTTTACATTTGGAGTATATTAAACAGGCGCTTTTTTTGCTTCCTTTTTTTTTTTTTTTTTTTTTTTAACAAACTCTTGCTTTGCTTCTTATTGAATAATGGGTATTTTGGACAATTATTTTATTGTTTTGAATGTACTTAAAAATGAATGAAAGCGGTTGGCTGTGGAAGTTTGTTTTTTTTCTACACAAACGTGCAGATGTGGAAGCAATTATTTTTCCCCGACGTATTAGGGCAGAATCCTCGTTTTAAAAAAAAAAAAAAAAAAAAAAAAAAAAACTGCTACGTGTGAACATGGCCTATGTGATCGAACCGTTCATCCGTATTTATGTATTTAATTTTTTCATTGAAAAAAATCCGCAATGGACAGCGGGCGCGAAGTTTGAAGCGCGAAGTAGTGAGGGATCATTGTATTGTCACATCCCTACCTTACAGTCAGTGTGTGCTGTTTAAATGACCAATGTTAGCAAGTACTATAGCTCCACTCATTAGGTTTACTGTTTTTCTGTTCGCTCAGAGATGACTCCCCATCAAGGAAACTGTCCCAGCCGATAGGCAAAAGACCCGCTGAAGAAATTCAGGTACACATAACACTCACCATTTATTTACAATGACTAAAACCCAATTGGGTACAGCGGTATGTGAATTTAGGTCAATCGTTCACATCTCACAAACGTACGCCAAAGACTTCACTATCAGTTTACGGGGCTCGGGGCCGAGCCATAGGGGGCCCATTTTCAAAAACTTAAAATTCAAATATTTTCCAAACTAAAGCCACTAGCGACCTAAAACCAAAACAGGTACCTCCCTTAGGCATATATGAGTCTCTATGAGCAGCGACGTTGAAAAATTCAAAGTCGTTCCCTAATAAAATCGTGATTATTATACTGTAATTAATCCTGATAGAAAAATATGGCATATTTTATAGATAGTTTGAATTGCGATTAATTACGATTAATTAATTTTTAAGCTGTAATTAACTCGATAAAAAATTTTAATCGTTTGACAGCCCTAACCCACGGTGACTTTTTTATACAAGTATAACAAAACTTAAAATGGCTATAAAATTCTCAAATTTTACACTAGATGTGCAAAAATCACCAAATGCAGAGATAATCACCAATATTTTCAGGCTCTATAGCAATATTTAACGTATACGTTTTTGACCAAAATAGAAACTTAATTTTTTTTATTTCCTGCAAGTTTTCAACAGCTAATAAATCCCTCTATTTTCACATCAGAAACTTAATACTTGAGGAAAGCATGCAGAATCATCTTAATTTTACTCAACAAAAGCAACAAAAAAAAAAAACGCATTTTTCTATATACAATGACAACTTACTTAGGTTGAATTCAGCTATTGTGTAGAGATACAAAATCCAACATGGCGGCCGTCACAAAACAAATAGCTTTTTAAGTTGAAAATTCTTGTAAATAAATGCTGAAATTGCAGAATTTCTTTAGATAGGAATTGTAAAACAGTCTACATTCTTGGTTAAAAGCAAAAAACAGGCTGTTATCGTTCATTTTACGTAAATATTTCAAGTAAAAGTTACAGTATTGTGTAATCCAACATGGCGGCTGTCACAAAACAAAGCGCTTTTCAAGTTGAAACTTTTTGTAAATAAGTGCTTAAATCGCGGAATTTCTATAAATATGAATGTAAAACAGTCTAGATTCTTGGTTAAAAGTAAAAAACAGGCATTTATCGTTCATTTTACGTAAATATTTCAAGTATAAGTTACGGTATTGTGTAATCCAACACGGCGGCTGTCACGAAACAAAGAGCTTTTCAAGTTAAAAATTCTTGCAAATAAATGCTTACATCGCGGAATTTCTATAAATATAAACTAGGGCTGTCAAAATTATCGCGTTAACGGACGGTAATTAATTTTTTAAACTAATTACGTTGAAATATTTGACGCAATTAACGCACATGCCCCGCTCAAACAGATTAAAATGACAGCACAGTGCAATGCCAACTTGTTAGTTGTGTTTTTTGGAGTTTTGTTGCCCTCTGTTGGCGCTTGGGTACGACTGATTTTATGGGCACCCATGAGCATTGTGTAATTATTGACATCAACAATGGTGGGCTACTAGTTTATTTTTTGATTGAAAATTTTACAAATTTTATTAAAACGAAAACATTAAGAGGGGTTTTAATATAAAATTTCTCTAACTTGTATTAACATTTATCTTTTAAGAACTACAAGTCTTTCTAGCCATGGATCGCTTTAACAGAATATTAATAATATTAATAATAATTAATAATAATAATAACAGAATTAATAATATTAATGCCATCTTGTTGATTTAATTTTTATAATAAACAAATATCTGGGTTGGCCCCCTATGGGATGGCGTGGCGCAATGTCTGTGGAAGCTGTCTTGTCAACTGATGGTGGAGTTTATGCGTACGCTGTTGAAACTGACTAAAGGAAAGTTGCTAATAAGAGCTCTTCTAAACTTTACATAGCATTCTGGGCGTTTCTACGAGGAGCTTCCGAACACAGCGGACTACGTGAGTTACAGACTAGCCTGCAACAAGGAGGACTACCCGGAGCCCTACTCCCCTCCTATCAATCCTCCGCTGTCTTTCCTGCCCCAACACCCCTACCACTCTCCACAAGCCACTACGATCGCAGCCAGCAGCAGTAGCAGCACCAACTCGTCCAAGAACACCTTTTCTCCGCCCTTGCACTCCGCCGCCATTTTTAAGTACCCCTCAGTTTCGGGCATGTCCTCTCCTACCCCGGGGATCGGGACGTACACGTTTCCCAAAGAGCAGTACGTCTGAACCGGCGGGATTTTGCGGTGATCTCAAAAACAGAACACAAACTTTTCCTAAGAGGAGTTTGGAAAACTTGACAGTTTATTATTGGACTGTCGATAACACTTGGCATTGCAGCTTTTGGACTTTTTTTTGTGTCGACTTTGACAATACCTTCTCTGTCCTTGAATCCCGTTTTTTTTTTAAAGGGAATATTCTCACAGCCAAATTACTTGTCTCTTATTTATAGCTGTTTACCATCGCTAATTTCAAATTTCTTATGGAATCTTTTAATGTGGCTTGACCCATTTACTGATCCTATCTTTTTGTAAGAAAAACACAATTTGGAAAAACTCCTCGTCTTGTAAACATTGATCATTTCCAACGCTGAATCCCAGCATACCTCACCTTTTATGTCCTGTGTTTGTATTTTGAAGATACATTTTTATTGACTGGATATTTTTTGGAGAACATTTATAGTACAATGTGTCTTTATGTTTAATTTAGTATTCATTGACACTGGTTGTTGGATGAACTCTGAATTTTTAGCATTTCAATAAAAAATGGGCAAGAGGCTTGTAATCAGTGGAGTTTGTTGACAGTCAATCTTTACACACTTTAAAGTGCGTATGACACCAAAAAGCATGTTTATTTCATATTTCACGCAGTGTTTTATGCTCCTGAATGAAATGGATTGCTTGGATGTGTGTGGAAGCGATTGTTTTAAATATGGCGGAAAACAGGTGACTTCAAGTTCCGCTCTGAGACCTCCAGTTTGGCCAAATTTAAAAATTGTACGTGTGATACATCATTGGAAAGCTTAAAATGTCAATTTTCTGGGGGAAGAAACATTTTGAACTGGAGGGCATTTTTTAAAAAAAATTTAAACAGCGAAACCCTAACTGGAGGAGATAGCACGCGAGAGCAGAATTAAAGACGCCATGATTTCAACGAGATAATATCGCATACTAACCTCTTTTCGATCCAAAAACTCCATGTAACATGTATCATCGAGTGTCAAGGTACAGATGTGAATGGCTACAGCTGGATTTTTGGGGGATTTTATGGGTGAAACATGGTAATATAACAAGGGTCGCGATGCAGAAATCGCAGACATCAAGATGTGGTCGAGATGTTTTTTTCCATATATTTACCCTTTTAAACGTTTTTTTTTTCCAATTTTTCTATGTCTGGATCGATTATATATCATCTAACATATCGGGGAAAATGCGACAGTAACAAAAAAACAAACAAAATCAAGCCATAGTTATGAGGTAGATATCCGTGACTTATTTACAGACACAATTTTTGTCATTGTGACTTAATTTGTTTATAAGTAGGGCTGTCAAACAATTAAAATTTTTAATTGAGTTAATTACAGCTTAAAAATTAATTAATCGTAATTAATCGCAATTCAAACCACCTATAAAATATGCCATAGTTTTCTGTAATTTATTGTTGGAAACATGCTCTCCTGCCTGCAGCAGGGGACGAGCTGTAACTTGCTTGCCGCCGGGCGGGTTGCCGATTGGCAAAGACAACCGACAACCCCGCCGCTGTGTGACATGATCCCGAGTAGTTTTGAGTGCTTTTTCGCTTCGAAAGCCGAGAATAGACTTTGAAACATTACTCGGTTCGGGTTAGCATGTCGGCTAGCTTTCACGCTTCCTGGTTTGTTTACGCTCTCCGAAGCCGGGAAATGACAAAAGCCTGACTAATTCCGGTGGCATAAAATATCGTTCGGGAGGTGCGAAAGTAAAGGTGAAGTCGACAGTTTTGACCATTATGGAGTAATTTTGCCATGTCGTACTGAATAAATGCATTTTGAATATTTCCTATTCCATTTAGCACAAGACTAATTTGTCATGACCATAACATTTATTTAGCAATTGTATACATAGAATTATCAAAAAAGCCAGTACGTTTTTGTAGTTATCCCCAAGTAATTTGCCGAGGCTCTGAAACGGATCAGTGGCCTACATTTATTTACGAGACATCTCACCTTACCAACTAATGCTATCACTACAGTATTAGTTCTCTCCAGTGGCAAAACCTGGTCTTTCAGTAAGGGGAAGCTCAAAGTGTTTCTGCCTGTGAGTGCTTTGTGACGGTGGAGGGGCTCAGTGGCACCCGCTGCTCGATAGGGAAAGAAACTACAGTGCCAGAAGTTAACTCTGTAAAGTTGGCCCCACATCAGATTCAAATTTATAGAAAAATTATTAGGGTTGTTCCGATCATGTTTTTTTGCTCCCGATCCGATCCCGATCGTTTTAGTTTGAGTATCTGCCGATTGCGATATTTCCCGATCCGATTGCTTTTTTTTTTTTTTGTGCTCCCGATTCAATTCCAATCATTCCCGACAATTTTTCCCGATCATGAACATTTTGGCAATGCATTAAGAAAAAAATGAATAAAACTCGGATGAATATATACATTCAACATCAGAGGTTGCGCTAGACTTTTTTGTTGTCTGTCATTTTGACTGACAGGGTCATAAAAATCCGGTCATAATCTATTTTTACCCGTCACTTAAATTTTTAAAATGATAATAATGACATTGTGGTGACCCTTTGTTTGGCATAATTCACCTTCCGTACTTGTGTGTCCATTTGGCCGAGCGCGTTACCGGCTATGACACAGTCACGTGACAGAGACACTTAAGAGCCGCGCGCGTTCCGGCTTGAATAGAGAGTTCACAGAGAGCAGCAGAGCTACAGCGGCTGGACACAGCAATTCAAGCTAACAAGACTCTTAACATTGCATACCGCTTCAACATATTCAATGAATGAATGAATTCATATGAAAACTAAATACTATTTAGTTTTCATTCATTTTAAATTAATATTCTGTCTGAACAAGCTTAACAGAGAATCCACACCGTGCCATCACACATCAAGCAGATGAATATGTAACTTTTTCTCCGCAGTGACAAAAACAGCTGACTGTGGCCCCAGTAGGGAGGCTACATATGGAACAATGTAGGGCTGCAGCTATCGAATATTTTAGTAATCGAGTAATCGACTGAAAATTCTATCGATTAATCGAGTAATCGGATAAAACAAATATATTTTTAGGTGAAGAGCAATTATAAATATACATAAGAAAACAAGACTTTTCATCTAATCTTGAACCATTTTCCGTCAATCAATGTCTTTATTTTCGATGTATATTGTTGAAAACAGCCAACAATTGCATCTCAGATGTAACTAGAATTAAAAAAAAGACTAATTCACTGCTTTCACTCAAAAAACCTTTAGATCTTATTAAAAAAAAAATATATATATATATATATATATATATATACCTAAAAATGCCGTTACGCTTGATAACACACATCACTTAAAAGTTAGGATTTTTTCCCCACGTTTCAATTGAATTTCTATTTGTGTCAAGCCATTTTTAAGTTCTAGTTAAGTTTTAAGTTAGTCTAAACTGTAAGTCCTGATAGGATTTTGAGTTTTTGCAGTGTTCAAAATAAATGTATGGTACAGGCTGTATTGGAGCACATTAGGGACCAGTGCTACTTGGTGTTTTATCCAGCAATGACTACTGAGCTAAAATTGACAGTTAGCATTATTGAGTTTTTATTTTACACCCTCATCACTCCACAACGCTATGTTATGTTAAAGCCTGTATGTAAGACACGTTAGCCACGCATCGACAGTGGTTATAATTAATAGAAACCTCGCCCTCCGCAGGGCTAACGTTACGTGAGCTAGTGAATAACGTTAATCTTATCTCTTAGCGCTCTTTATTAGCGCTTAGTGCTCTACTGCTTTAAAATGGCGGCTGTTTACTAATGCAGCCCAGACGCGGCCGAGTCGGTCAATGCGCATCTAGTTCAACATACATGTGATCTCTATGAGACGCATCAGACGCTACCTGCTATCAACTAGCATCGTGCGGTCATGTATTTAGCAACGTCGGCGTCGTGTGTAGCGGCTGTCTGCTGCAGTAAGTTTTGTTGTTGCTGTTTTTTTTCTCCGTCCTCTACGCACGTAACATCAGCGCGTTGTCCCGCATTAAAAGTAGTCCGAGCAAAACGTGATGCTTACAGCTGTCAAAATAAACAAATACTCGAGGTGAATAAAATTACTCGTATCAGTTTTTAAACTCGAGTTACTCGAGTATTCGTTTCAGCTCTAGTGTAATTCAATGGAAGATTCATCTGAAAAATCCACCTTTGCCACTTTTCCAGCAGACATCCTTTTGACAGGCTGTGGGCCTTGGCAAATGCCACACAGTTTTTAAATTGTATGCACCCTGAGAGATCTGCAGGGTGGAAGGCAACATAAATAGTCTGAAATATCAACGAATCTTAGATGCCTCTTAATTCCTAACCTCAAAAGGGACAAATTCTGCAGCAGCATGGTGCTCCATCGCATACTTCAATCTCTACCTCAAAGTTCCTCAAGCCAAAGAAGATCAAGATCCTCCAGTACTGGCCAGCCCAGTCACCCGACTTGAACAGGATGAAAGAGGAAGCATGGAAGACGAAACCCAAGAATGTTGATGAACTCTGGGAGGCATGCAAGACTGCTTTCTTTGATATTCCTGATGACTTCATCAATAAATTGTATGAATCCTTGCCAATCCACATGGATGCAGTCCTTCAAGCCCATGGAAGTCATACAAAATATTAAATTTGGATCTCACAGCACCACTACTTAATTCGCTTATGTTATGCAAAATTTTTGTTTAAAGTGGTTAGGGTTAGGGTTAACAAAAATACTATTTTTTTGTTCAATTTTCACACTACTTTCTGTAGGCGACAAAACTTTTGCCAAAATTTGACCTTTATGTCTTCATTAAATGATAAATCTTCTTTCAGTGAAACAAATATATTTTTGTACATTCAACATCCTTTGGGAGGGTCTTAGCTTTCATATGAGCCATTTCTGAAACCAATTGAATAATTCAAAGTCAGGTTATTAGCAATTATTTCTACAAAATGGACAAGCGACAAGATTTTTGGCAGGGACTGTAGAGCAGCTTCCGACATCAAAAATCGTCCCTAATCCAAATCTCATCATTTATGCTTATTCTGCTCTGTGGTGCCCACACGACCTCTGAAATTAAATTTTTCAAAACTTATTTGTACTATTCCCAAAGAAGATTAAAGGCGGGGTAAAGTGATCTCATTCAGCAGATTATTTCTTTATTGTTTCATTCAGCTCCTCGCATCAATTGTGCATCCCCTGTCCTGTAACAAAGAGAGCAAAAGAAAATCAAACATAAAAATCTCCTTTAATCCCCTCTGTGGGAATTTTTGCAGCAGATTGGGGCAAAGACAGAAACCACTTTTGAGCTTTGTGTGGAGGAATGTCCTTCTTTGCTATTAGTGTCATGTGCACTTTGCGCAGGTGTATGTGGGCCCGCCTTGTATAATGGATGAGCAAAAGGTATCACTTGTGTTATTCTAACCCCACTGGAGAACGAAAGAAGTAGGGAGAGAAAGGAAAAAGACATCAATAATTGAGCGCAAATCAGTTGACTTCATCCCTGCCTACTCTCGGGCTACTCAAAGTCGCGACTGGATTCTTCTGGAAACTTCAGGACGATGAAGAGGAACTCATTTTGGCTGGGTTTTAGCTAATTATTAAGTTTTTGTTTTATGGAAAACGTGTTGCTGGACCGAAGATCAGGATGATACCATGCTGGTCCAACTGCTAGGGCTGATTTTTCTGCTAAACTCTGCAAATTGTAAGTAAATTATTCTTAGTATGTATTCACTTTATGCATTCCATTCAACTGGATTTGAAATGGATCAGGACTGCAGCTATCGATTATTTTAGTAGTCGATTAATCTATCAACTAGTTATGGAATGGAATTTTATTGTCATCATCATCGGTATCATTGACAATCATTGACAATTACAAAATGTGATATGATTTGCCCGAAGGAACCGAAGAAGACAAAGGCGGACGGGATGAAGCATATGCTTATCAGTTTCCCGTCCCCCATACAACCAAAGACGCACATTCAGGCATGGAACATACATCAAAACTGTACAATAACACAATCAACAATCTGGGTTTAGTAACTTAGCGTCCAGTCAAGCAGCTCGATTAATTTTAGGGCGTAGAAGGTTATGGCTCTGTCATGTCCCTGACATTTTTGCATCTGTTTGCTGTGGAACATTTTGTTGTGGCTATGTGTGTGGCAAAAGTGATTATGTGTTATCACAGCTGGTGTGAGCAGCGACTAAAATGCTTTTCTTGTCTCTTAAAAGGATACATTGCTAAGGTGTACATGGTGATCACTGTAACAGTTTCATCAGACATGAATGTATGAGGAAAATCAAACAACATGTTTGAGTTAGTTCGAATAATCGGATTAGGAACTTTTAATGAATTTTCGAATAAATTTTAGGAGATGTAAAACAAAGGGTTGCTAAAATTGCAATTTCAAAAGAGCATTCAATTTGAATACAAAATGAAATTCTCAAGTGTTTCTTCAAAATATGCAGAATTGCACATTCATTAAAAAATAAATTAAAATACCTGAGCTTAGCCTCAAACGGTATTTCAAAAAAAAAAAAAAAAAAAAAAAAAAAAAAAGGAGTATCTAACTACAGCAAAAGAACAATTAGCTAGCTTTGCTAGCTTAAATGCTATAAAACGCTTTTTTTAAACAATGCTGTAAACAAATCGTTCAGACACATATTCGCACAAAAAAATGGTTAAATATACCTATAAACTAAATTACAAATGCATAAAAAACATATTAGCTTAAACAAAAACCTATCGTATGTTGGTCTTAACAGGGAACAGCTGGAATCAGCCATGTTAAATGAGTAGAGAGTCCCTGGTCCGATCACGTCATTTTCAAAGTATTGGAATCGGCAAAAAAATATCGGCCATGCCTTATTTTTAATATCTATACATATATATATATATATATATATTTTTTATTAAATCGTTTTCTAATTGTATTTAACGTTACAGACATAATATGTTACACTCATCCAGAATCTTTAGTTTAGGCTTAAGGTAGGGTTATTAAATTTATCCCGATAACTGCGGCAATTAATTTTTTAAAAAATGTATCACGTTAAAATATTTAACGCAATTAATTCATGCGCTGCACGACCCACTCACGCATTGTTGCACTCAATCTGTAATTACGCCATTTTTCCTATATAGAGAGATAAAAGGCACATAAAACGAGTAGAGTGAATTTTGGCAGCCTTTGGAGCCTTTTTTTTTAATTGGCTAAAGCCTTACAATCCCTCACCCTATGATTAGAAATATCATGGGAAGCAATGTGGGGAAGCAAGGTGGCAACTGATCTTTTTCTTAACACCTTATGTTATTTCCCAACGCAGAGAAGATATATCAATTGGTAGCACTACGCACAGTCATGGTTCCACTTCCCATCATGCATTTGGGCATGGCCACAGTATCGTTTACTGAAAGCTCAACAAATACACTAGATGGCAATATTTAGTCACAATATACAAAGTCACAAGTCTTTCTATCCGTGGATCCCTCTCACAGAAAAAATGTTAATAATGTAAATGCCATTTTGATGATTTATTGTCATAATAAATAAATACAGTACTTATGAACTGTATGTTGAATGTATATATTCGTCCGAGTTTTTCTTAATGCATTCCCAAAATGTATATGATTGGGAAAAATTATCGGGAATGATTGGAATTGAATCGGGAGCAAAAAAAAGCAATCGGATCGGGAAGTATCGGGATCGGCAGATACTCAAACTAAAACGATCGGGATCAGATCGGGTGCAAAAAAACATGATCGGAACAACCCTACAGTGAGCTGAGCTCGGAAATGACGATGTCAGACGTCTGTGTGGTTTGCTGACGTCATTCAGCTGCTCACGACATTAACACTTGCAGAATGAAACTAAAATAAAATGAAATTAAATCAGTCTCATCTTCAATAAGAGCAAGTCTAATTAGCAATTAAAAGTCGCTGCAGATACAGCAATAAGAAACGATTAGCAGGTATCAGCGTCTGCACATCATCAAAAAGAATCACATAAACTTGCCTCAAGTATTCGACCACAATTCAAAACGCACAATAAACAGTACAAAATGGGTATATACAGCAGTTGCCTCTAGATACTTCACAAGCAACCAATGTGCGCACCCCTCTGTCACTTGGCTACTCGGTGCGTGCGACTGCGTCTGTACATGCCCGCACTTCCTGCTCTAAGCTGGCAGTGCCAAATTTTAAAAATGCCTCCCAAAACAAAAGTTAATTATTAAAAAAGACAAAAAAAACCACAAGACTCTGGCATCATAAAGTCGAAATCACGTAAGTCAGGTCCGTCGTAACCCGGAGACTACCTGTATAGCAACAAATTGAAAAATTATCTATTTTAAGGGAGCTGATTAATAGAGTCTGAAATTTGCCATGCAATTAATCTTGTAAATGAACACCTGCACGATAAGCAACATCTGTCTTAGTTTCTTGCGTGCACACACACAATGGCATGAATTTGTGTTGTCTCTTACCCCAGCGCAGCCCAGCAATAGCGAAGTGGTGTACCATGACACCGCGATGTATGGCGTGGTGGGCAAAGCCGTAATCCTGGAGTGTGGGTCCGCCTTACCTGACATATACATATGGGGCTTCACCAAACCTGGCACTGAAAAAATCAAGGCGATAGTGTACGACCTGGGCGAAGGTCCCAAGATCCAGAAGCTGGCCCAGACGCTCGGGCAGTTGACGGTTATCTCCAAAAGTGCTGATATAAGCATCGACAAGCTTCCTGTGGCGGCTCAGGGCCTCTACACCTGCCAGGCTTTCTACGACTTAGAGAACACACCTGTAGTTCACTATTACTATGTGCATCTCACAGTACGAGGTAAGGTCTACAGTCCTTGTGCAGTAAAATAAAATGTCCCACATTATCCAGCTCCATGAGTGCCAAAGAATTAGTCATGTTTCTCTGTCTTATGTATGTCTGGTAGTTGTAAATTGCATCAAGAATTGCTAGATATATTTGGGCCAATTAAAGATTTCTTAATGCGCCATTGGGACAAATCGCCCTCTGCTCTCTATAGTACCAGTGACGAAGCCTTACCTCCTGGTGAGCGATGTGTCTCCAGTGGAAGGATCAACAATATGGCTTAGATGTAATCTGGACAACGGGACAGGCCCCATCCAGTATATGTGGCAGCATGAAAATCATCACGGAAACGTATCGGCGTTCGCGCAGGGCAACAGCAGTGTCATCAACGTGACCGAGGTGAACCGTAACCACACAGGCTGGTTCCGCTGTCTGGCCAGCAACGCAGTGAACAGTGAGCGCTCTGATCGAATATGGCTGGATATTATCTGTGAGTAAAGGTTACTTTGTGAAACTTATTTAGATGCGAAAGGATTTTACACTAGATGATCATTTTAAATAGTCAAAAACTGATCATGTGGAATCTCGTTTTCTAATCTACCAAGGCAGAAATGATCTTATTACATATCTCGTAGATGAGAAACTCCACTAACTGATGAAAAAAAAACACTTTCCTCAGTTGGTCCGGACATTCCCAGTATCGACGTGACGCCATACACGGCAACCGAGCGAGGTTACTCAGCTCTGGAACGAGAGACCGTCTCTCTGCAGTGTCAAGCTCAGTCCAACCCACCCAGTCAGTACGTGTGGTTCTACAACAACTCGCAGGTGTACAGCGGGCCTCGATACACCATCACCAAGGTTCGCCGCATGCACACGGGCGACTACGCCTGCCTGGCACAGAACACCTACCTAAACACTCGTTCCAAGAAAACCATCAGCTTAACCGTCTACTGTGAGTTCGAACTTTGTGCCGCCGTAAAGACTTGAGACTTCTGTTTGATGGCGACCTGTCGTCTTGTCTTGGTACGGTCAATGATAGCGTAAAGAACAGAAGCAAAGCGGTCATTTACAGACCAAGACAAATCTCCAATCGTACCTCTTCTGATTTCTCTCTTCATGGGTCCTATTTCATCTGTTATCCACTATAATTAAATTCAGGAAGTTTTCCAAATCAAACACACATCACACTTCCACTATAACAAATACACACAGATGGGTGTGGAGGCTCTCCTGACCGGTTGTTCCGTTTGGGCTGTCGGGAAATTTGACTGGATTCTCTGGCAGGTACTTGCTGTCATGTCACATTCATGACAAGCAGTAATGGCAAATGATAATGGTCGCCTGCAAGACCAGCATTTGCCATTCTAACTGATACAGTGCTCCCTCGGTATCTCGTGTTTATCTAATACAGCTTCATTGCAGAACTATTTTCACCGAAAGCCCTGCAAAATTGCGGAGATCTGTGTTTTACACATGTACAGATCAATCATGGTAACACTGTACTTACGGCAATGCCCTTGCTCACAGGAAAGAACCACTGTCGCACATGAGAACACTCAAACAGCCGTCAGCATATAATGTAACATTTACTTGAACAAATACAGTGTGCTTAATTTTTGTGTGTTTCTAATGTGTTTGACAAGAGTGGTTTAGAAACGTATCTTCAGCGATGAACGGGGGTTCACTGTATACAAAACATGGTCAGTGATGGCTCTCTGCATTCTCTACTGCTTTGTTACACTGCCTCTTCTCCCCACAGATCCACCAGATGGTTCCCCTTCTTGCTCCTTGGAGCCGGCAGCTAATCACACCTCCCTGAGACTACGCTGCTCCTGGCCTGGCGGTTTCCCATCCGCCACTGTTCAATGGGCCGGACACTTGAAACGTGCAAGAAGAGATGAGGCCGACAGTAGGCACAACAGCGATATTTTGTTGCCGTCCGGATCTTTCTCTGGCAACAGCAGCTTGTTTACATGCAAAGGCTCTCACCTAGCACTCAAAAATCCACTGGAGTGCAGCACACGTGCATGTGAGTGGACTTTGTGAAGAATGTTTTGTCGGAAAATTTACGACCTCTGACTTGATTTGAGTTTAAGGCAGTTTTAGAATTTGGAACTTGTTTTGTGAAAACTCATGACCCTGCTAAGAAGTCCAGTATATGCTAGCGTCTGTGCTAGCAAGACCAGTATTAAAATCAAGCAAGGTTCTGCTGATTTGTTGTGTTTTGGTACTGATCTTGCTGGTGCAGAAACCAGGATTTGCTGGATTTCTTCGCAGAGGAAAGACTCGATTTGGTATTCATGAGACACAACCTGACAAACCAGTAGTTTTTTTTAACCTTTTCTTCTGCACTAGATCTACCCCCTTCAGAACCGGTGTGTTTAGCCTACGTGACCGTCAACAAGATGTATCTGATGTTGTCTTGCTCCTGGGACGGAGGGACACCGAATGCTTTGGTGTGGTGGGAAGGCCCCGGCGACCTTGGCACAACGAGAGAAGAGAACTCGAACATCCTGATCATTCGCTATGGCACGGCCCGCAGTGGAAGACCTTACGTCTGCCATGCAAAACACCCACTTGTGGTCCAAACACAGACCTGCAGGCTAACATTAGGTCAGCGCTCAGAAACTAGCATTAGCACAAGTGAAACGTAAACCAACTCAGAATAGCCTAAAACAATTAAAAATTGATTAACATAATTTTCGAACTACAAGACGCACCTGACTATAAGACACCACCCACCAAATCTGGCACGAAAACGCATTTGCTCATAGATAAGCCGCAATGGACTATAAGCCGCAGCTGTCCTCATTGTATTATGTGATATTTACACAAAAAGATATCAACCGTTAACACTTTATTTGACAGCGGCATCAAACGACTGTTATAAGACCTAATGAACCACCACGAAGTGAGTGACAGTGTTGTTTTTGACCAAATGAACCACCATGAAGCTTTTAACCACTTGGCTGCAAAGCTTCATGGTGGTTCATTTGGTCTTATGACAGTCGTTTGATAAAGTGTTACCAAATACCATAACTAGCAATTAATGAAACAACTGGAACAGTAACTGAAGAAATAATTAGCACAGAACATGAATTTTGATTGTTATTTACATCTGTAGCACAACAATGCATGCTAGGTGGCATTTTAGACAACAACAGTGTTGACAGCAGGGTGCAGCAGAGGTTGACTGTCTCCTTCAAAGGAGCAGTGATGACCAAATGAAGCTTCGAACCACTTGGCTGCAAAGCTTCATTGCTTCAATAAGCTTCTTTGGCGCCATAACACTGTCATTAAACAATCATAATTATAACATGACACTGTCATGAGCATTTGTGAATGCTTATAACATATGTAATTTAGTGTTATCTAGCAAATTATCTCACTTTTGAATGGATGTAAAAGATCCAAGCTGGACATAAATATAGTGAGTGACATAATTTGCCGGATGACACTTGATGACTAAGCATTCAGCAATGGCCATGAGTGTCATGTCATAATTATGACTGTCTTATGACAATCTCATGACACCGCTGTTAAATAAAGTGTTACCGATTAACCCAAATAAATCAACAAGTAAGCCACACTGGACTATGAAGGAAAAAAGGAGCGGCTTATAGTCCGAAAATTACGGTAAGTAAAAAAAAAAAATATTCATTTAGTGAAACCTAAAGTTTATTACGTGCCAACCGTTATTCAACGTTAGGTGTAATGTTAGCTCCTGCCAAATAGTGTTATTTTTTGCAGCTCATTTAATTTTAGTTTTAGTCTTTTGGACGATGAGACTTATTAGTCTTAGTCATATTTTAGTCATGTCGAAATGTGTTCGTCTTCATCTGGTTTTTGTTGACAAAAACAAGACTAATTTCGTCTAGTTTTAGTCGACGTTTGCTAAAAACTCGCTGATAGTACCCACTCAGTGAGAAAACAGTACATTATTTTCAATGAAGTATTAGGCCCTACCCACCGACATCACAAAATCACGTGCTCGCTGTATGGTTCCGCCCACTTGTCCGTCATTTTGTGTCTGTATTATCAATGGTCTCAATTGATCGAGCAATTTATAATGCATTTCATGGAAGACCCGGTGCTTTCGGATGCCGTAAACTCACTTGATGCGTTGCATAACAGGCGTTATGTGGAAAAGCTTCAGTTTATCCATTCGCCAGATCCATATTTGATGCCTAAATCGATGTTTTTCGACCCGCTGTCTCCGCCGTATTTGCCTGACATCTGCTAGCTACCCTGAACTGTACAACTATCTTGTCCACACAAAATCAGCCTATTCTCACGAAAGTTTGAAAAACTTTAAGAGCTTGGAGGCTTATAAATACTTCATTGCTGGTTGGGTGAAACAGGTCGTCCACGAAAATTCGGCAGGAATCTAACTTGTGCTTGGAAAGGTGAGTTACGAAATTTTCAATTCAAAATCTTTTGTTATTGCTAACATCCACTGTCAAGTCTAATGTATTTCATGTCGTTTGTCAATGGAGTTAGGGCTTTTAATGTTTATATGGTTTAGCGATAGCACTCTCACTACATACATACGTGTATGTTGTCGGCGATTAGCCTAGCAATGATCTTAATTGTGGTTGTCAGCCCAAAACCCTCTAAATATATATTAAATGCAGCTTACCAGATATAAAATGACTACTACATAATCTGTGGTAATCGTTTGGAGCCCAGTTTTCTCGTCGAATTGCAGCAGCCCATCTCTCTCTTCTCTCCGGGTCTCTCGGAATCCGGTAGAACTTCAAGTCTCTCCGTCTTCTCCGTCTATCTTCTCTGTTATTGCAACCGACCGCCACACACGCCTTCACCATTTTGATTATTAATGTTAACGAGCAGAAAAACACGTCGTAAATAGGAGGAATGTACGTAGCCGTAACAGGAAAACATGATGTGTTGACGGACAATTGGGCGGCACCAGTCAGGAGGAAGGAGTTGTGACGTCACGTGGGTAGGGTCTATACCCACCTGGACGCCACAAACTGTATGTGAAATAAGTTGTCTGAGAGTTTAAGAGGACGCTCACTGTTAGCATTAGCTTAATGCTAACGCAAATGCTACGCTAACGCTACGAGTTACATTGAGGGTGTGACAGTGTTGTTTTTGGCAGCCCTTTTAATTTTTGTCTTATTCATTTAGACGATAACAGTGATTAGTCTTAGACATATTTTTGTCGTCTCAAAATGTATTGAGTTTTTGTTTACGTTTACTCAAAATGTTTTCGTCTGTAATATTAAAAAAATCCACTCAAAAATAAAAGGTTTCCAACTATTCCGAATGAGCAGCGACAAACAAGCACATATTGGAGCATTTACAAGAACTACAAATCTATCACATGATAAAACACACTCAGCAGGAAATCAGTACATTATTTTCAATTAATTATACCCACCTGAACGCCACGAACAGTATGTTAAAAAAAGTTGAGTTTAAGAGGACGCTCGCCATTAGCATTAGCTTAATTGCTAAAACGAACGCAAATGCTACGAGTTACGTCTTTTGTGTGATGGTCACTCAGCAGACCTTTAAAGGCTAAAGCAACAATGCATATTCTCTCTGGCCAAGACAAGAAAACAAATCTTACCGTGTGTGCCAAAGGACACTGCACTGGTGGGAGAGGGGGTGTAGCTAGCTTGCTATGATGCAGGCTAGCTAGCCTGCACGTGACGGAAACTATTGCGCATTTTCGTCTCGTTCTCGTCTCATCAGACGAAAACTGGCATTAGGCTCGTTATGTTTTAGTCCTCCAAAACACATTCTTAGCTCGTTATCGTCTCATCATCCTCGTGAAAAAAGTATTCGTGGACAAAAATATTTTCGTTGTAGTCATCGTTGACGAAAACAACACTGGTGTGTGACGATCACAGACTTTTAAATGCTAAAGCAACAGTGCATATTCTCTCTGGCCAAGATAAGAAGACAAATCTTACCGTGTGTCTCAAAACAAAGAAAGGGCAGACTGGTAAAGACACTCGTTTGTGAGTTGGGGTACGCAGCACGTCACATTGACTCAACCAGACACTGCTACGATGCAGGCTAACTACACATAATACGTGGTGATCATGTGACGCTGGCATTTGTGTGCTTATGTTTTAGTCTCCCAAGAAATGTTTTAAGCCCGTTATCGTCTCGTCATCGTGATGAAAAAAATTGTTCGTCGAAGAAATATTTTAGTTATAGCCATCGTTGACGAAAACAATACTGCTGTCAAATAAGGTTAGCCTAGTTAGCGCATAAACTTCACACTAGGCACAGGCTTTTACTGTCATAATTTTGCATTTTATGGCACTTAGCTGAGAGAAATACATACAGTACATTCACATTTATAAATTATTTTTTATGTTTTGCTCATTATATGACTCCCCATATCCTCTCATTTTACAGAGGCCCCGGTGTTACTAACACAACGAAGGGTTGTATCCGTGTATGAAGGGGCCGATGTGCAACTCTCTTGCAACCTGAGAGCAAACTACCTTCCAACCAATCAAATAACCTGGTTCAATAATCACGGTTTGGATGTCAGGGACACCGCCAAGTACATGCTACTACGAACGTCAGCATGGGCTAACCTGACTGTGAGAAACACAGATGAAACTCAGGATAGTGGCGAGTACAGGTGCACCTCAAGCAACGCGGTTGGAGGAGCTGACCTTAACATCACGCTAGTAGTTATGAGTAAGATTTGCCTAAATTACATCTTGTAGTTGTCACAATATTTGTCACTAATTAGTCTACCTCTTAGAGCATCCCATGCCTCCCAATGCCACCCTGATCAGGGTAACCTACATTGGTCGCCAGCGGAACGAGGTGGAGTTAGAGTGGCAGATGGAGGATGACGCTCAACAAGGCTGGACCGGATTCATAGTGCAGCACCGAGCTGCAAACGGGAGGCCAGAGAAGAGAGCAAACAATGACTCGATGAGGGAAAGAGAGGAACGAATGAGTCCCTCAGTTTGGCAGCATAACATCATCCAGGATCCTGATGTCAGAATTCACACTGTGGGCAGACTGACACCCAGCACAAACTACCAGTTCCGGATTATGCCTTTTAACCACCGAACCTTCGGGCACCCCTCTGCTGCGAAGATGCCAGGTAGTTTAAGGAGCAAATACAAGAATGGCACTCAGTACTTTCAGCCAATCCAAACAATCTTAATTGTAGTATTGATAAACTTGGCCTGAAATGATAACGTGTCTCTTAAGCTAGGTTCATACCGCAGGTCTAAATGTACAAATGTGATTTTTTTCGTGTTTTTCCGAATGGAGTCAGGCATTAACTTGACAGTCTGAATGGGACAAGTCACATAGAAGTGGACCATTTCAAATCCGATCTGGGTCACTTTCGTATGAGGTTTAAATTCGATCTGGGCCTCATTTTTCCAGAATATGGCGGCGGTCTGAACTGTCAAGTCTCTGAAATCGGAATTCATTCAACAATTACGTCAGCAAAGAGCGAGAGCGGTAGGCAATACGGCAGCGATGTAGCCGTGCATTAGCGTTAGCGCCTAGCTTGAACTCAGTCATAAAAACATAAAATAAAATGAAGAAAAGGTTAAGCCTGATAATGCTCGGTTTTCTTTCTCCACACCAAATAAGCAATATTTCAGTATTGCTTACATGGCCGAGTCTGGGCAAACTGACGCACACACATAAGACATATGTCGTGCGTCATGCACTCACAGTGCGTGCATGCGTTTTATCAATCCATATAAACTTTGAATAGAAAACTAAACTGGGATTATTAATGTCTGTTATGTGTGTCCTCTTTATGGAAATCAAAATATGATCACTCTGGATGATCATGATCACCAGCCAGCATGTGTAGTCATTGTTTTGATGCTTCTGCGCATGCAGGTCAGTTTGCTCAGCTCGTGTCGGACTGCGAATAAATGCGCATGCGTGATACGGTGATGCGTGAAAGGACTCAATGGACAAAGGCAGTCTGGACGGGCACGCCAAAAAAACAGATATGACAAAAACGGAATTGTGCATTAAGACCTGCAGTATGAACCTAGCCTTAGAGTAAAAAAAATAAAAAAGTAACAAAAGCATAATGTTATATTTTTCAAGAGAGTAAATTGTAATCTTTACATGAACATAGAGGTCGACCGATATGGGATTTTCAAATGCTAATACAGATATTAAAAAAAAAAAAAAAATCAGCCGATGGCTGAGATCCAAAGCCGATATTTGAGGCCGATCCTTTTTTTTTTTTTTTTTTTTTTTTTTTTTTTAAAGCACGTAGGTTATGAAAGTCAGTTTAAAAAATGCTTCAACAGCTTGAATGACCTGAGATTTAAAGGATTAATTCAGTCTAGTGCTACGAAACCAATGAACGCGGCACTTCTTTTTATGATTATACACACTCAGCAAGAACAGTACATTATTTCCAAATAATTAAACCAACCAGGACGTTGCGACGAGATGTAAACAAGTTTAAGAGGATGCTCACCATGCTAAAGCTAATGCTAACACGAATGCTATGCTAACACTACGAGTTATATTTAGAGTGTAAGGATCACTCAGTAAACACCTTCAAAGGCTAAAGTAACATTGCATATTCTCATGCAAGGTATATATATTATATATATATATATATTACAATATTTACAAAACAGGCAAGCCTGAAGTTTCCTGTAGCAGCCTGCCTTCCAGAAGGGCCTGACTGCAGCCAGAGCCAAGCGACAGCCGCTACAAACCACACCGCATACAAAATACACCCCTCCAAACCACGCCCGCTGTAGGGTGGCACGAAGAATTCGTTTAATGTACTATGTGAAGTTCAAAGGGTTTTCGGGACAATAGGCCCTAGCCCAGTTGTTCTTAACCTGGGTTCGATCGAACCCCAGGTGTTCAGTGAGTAAATCTAAGGGGTTCAGCGAAGGTAAAGAAAGGCAGAGCCCTATTTTCATACGCTGATTAAAGCTAGGCAAAGTGGCTTTTTAGACCAGGTTTTGGACTGGTTTGCTCCCAATTTAGAGGCTTCATCCATTTGTTTTAACTGCTAGTCCTTGATCTGATGGGAGGAGGAACTGGTTTGCTCAGTGGAAGGTTGACTCACACTTGGTATGAGGGAATACAACAGACCAATGGGCAGCGTGGTCGCATATTTTGACCTGTTTATAAAAACATGCTGTCAAAATAAGAATTTTGAACAGGAATTTTTGCTAAATTATTAGCTTGCTAAATTATTAGCTTGCTAGCTTAGATATACTGGTTTTGAATTTGGCAAAAATAGCTTTATTATCTAAGTCCGAAGGGTTCAGTGCATCCACATGTGAAACTTGTGGGGTTCGGTACATTTAGCAAGGTTAAGAACCACTGCCCTAACCCAATTCTTTACCATAAACTTAACTCGACACAGGGGTATTGCAGATATTGTGGTAACTTGATCGTAACCTTTCCTATGTTTGGAAGTCATTTAATGCTGTGAATCAACCGTTAAAGTTGCTCCCGTTATTGCATTGCTTTATTTCCCTTCTGTCTACTTTCGACATGTGAAAGTTTTAAAACTGTTTCATCATTTAAAGACAGATTAAAGTCAAGATTTTGCCGATTTAGGAGGATTTTGGATAAAAAGTTACTCACCTTAGGTTCACTACAACGGAGCCTGCCTGAGGAGTCTACCGCTTTTAGATGGGGCTGTTAACTAATGCCGCCGAGTCTGTCATATCTCATCTCATTCTATATACGTGATATCTATGAGACGCATCAGACGCTACCACCGTAGCATCATGTGGGAGTAGTTTGTAGCAGCTGTCGCCTGGCTCTGGGCTGCAGTCAGGTATTATTGCTGCTTTCGAGCTGCTGTAGGGTCCTTCTAGGGTCATACAGTCAGTCAGCGGCGGCCCCAGTTGCCTGATTAAAATCCTTATTAATCGGCTTTAATATCTTTTGTTAATTGGCCGGTTTTGGAAAAATAGCCAAATATTGGCCCGATATAACGGCCGGCCGATATGTCGGTCGACCTCTACACGATCAACAATGTATTTTGTTGCTTACATCTACCAGTTGAGTGTGCAAGCTTACTGAGAACACATTTTTTTTAAAGGCCTTTATTAGTGAATCTTAATTAGGCTGTGGTTAATAATTTAATCTGGTAACAGTTTAACATTGTTTTTTCCTTTCTTTATCTACTCAGGTGAAAGACCCAACCCAAATCCTACACAAACATCCACACACGACAATCATTTTCTGTTTGCTTCTTCCCTTCTTCTGTCATCTTATGTTCTATGTATATGAGAATATTCCACCTAAAGTTAAGCGGGGGAATTTTGGAAATATTCAAAGTTGGACAAAGCTGAGGATGTGGATGGAGATTATTACGGTACTACTATATGGCGCACCCTTATAAACTTTTAGTAATTACATTTTGAGTAGCTTCTATCAACAATCTAATACAATTTCCCTGTTGACTCAATGAGTTTTAACTTAAAATGGGATCTGGTGTACTAAATAGTACAGTATATAGTCTAGCAACATGAATCACAGAACTAAGAACTAATGGGGGAACCAGTGAACTAGCTGTTTTGTGTTAAAACTGTTTTTTTTTAAATTTATTATTATTATTTTTTTAAATCCTATAAATACCCATGTTACATCAGCTTGCAACATGTCCAACTTCAAAAATTCCCCAAATTTTACAACTTTACTCACGCCATATCTGTGATTGCTAACAGCTGAGAACATCCATGTTATAAGCCTAAGATTCTAAATATGTTAAGTGTATATACCAGTGGTGGATGCTGTTATTTCAAGGAGGGGAAGCTCAAAGTGTGTCCAAAGGGGCTCAGGGAAAGAAATTAGAGTGCCAGAAGTCTGTCTCTAAACACAAGCAGCGACAAAAGAAAAAAAAAATTTTTTTACTTGTCGTTTTTAACAAAGATAGTGTCACTAAGATGATTAGGAAAGTCTCCAGTTCAACTCAGAACAACAGAATGAAAATTGAAAAATTCTTCCCACGGACGTTAAACAACAAAATTGCTGATTCGCTCATTTCCCTGTCAATCAAAAAGGGATTCAGCCTCAGACAGATCATCCAATCGTCACGCAGCGTAGCAGAGCGTCCGGGCCAGCCAAGTCCTGCCCACTGTCCTAAGACCTCCAGAGAAGCACGGTGTCTATTGGGCAGGACAAACCCAGCTTTAGCAGTAGTGGAACAATGCATTCTCAACTCTGGAGATGCACACTGTTTAAAAGACTGTGACTCTGCTAGAATGAACAAAAAGTAAGCTAACCAAGGAAGCTGATTCTGAACAAAAGTTTAGCACGTTATAGCGCATAATTCGTCAATGGCATGTAGACACGACAGTATGCATTTTATCACTTATTTTTTGACATTTTAGGGGAAATTGAGCTTCCTTTGCAGTCATAGAGCAATCACCTCTGGTATATACAGTATATACTTTACTATGTACGATGGTTGCAATGAGTAACTGTGATGTGTTGCAGCCGAGCCACGCTCTAACAACCTCCCCGCTGTGATCGGAGCAGCTGTAGGCGGGATGCTCTTCGCGGCCATCGCGACTGTGCTGCTGCTCGTGTACATTTTCCGAAACCGCAACAACACCCCTCGTGAGTGTTGTAGACAAACTAGCGAATGCTAACGCAGCGCACATGATACGGAATTGAACTTTTCCCTGTTGCTTTTCCGCAGGACTTCATGACATGTTATTTGGCCTGTGAGTATAAGTTGCACGTACAAATAGTATCGTATTGTTCGGGCTACAAGTCGCACCAGCCAAAAAATGCACAACGAAGAGGAAAAAAATAAGTATCCAGAATTCACAGTGTATGACTTTTTTTTTAACAATGTATTTGTATTATACTGCTGCAAATAAGTATTTGAACACATTGTCTATTAGCTAGAATTGTGAGCCTAAAAGACCAGTTAGTCGCCTTTAAAATGTCCACCTCCACTCCACTTATTCTCATATATAAGTGGAGTGGAGGTGGACTTGAATGTGTGACTTTTTGACCTGTTTGAGGCGGTTAGCTCCACATTAAATATTTTGTGCCCCCCCCCCCCCCTGGAAGCAATAACTTCAACCAGATGCTTCCTATAGGTGCAGATCAGCCTGGCACATTGATCAGGACTAATCTTGGCCCATTCACCTCTACAAAACTGCTGTAGTTCAGTCAGATTCCTGGGATGTCTGGCATGAAACGCTGTGTTAAGGTCATGCCACAGCATCTCAATGGGGTTCAAGTCTGGACTTTGACTTGGTCACTCCAGAACGTGTATTTTGTTCTTCTGAAACTATTCTGAAGTTAATTTACTTCTGTGTTTTGGATCATTGACTTGTTGCAGCATCCATCCTCTTTTTAGCTTCAATTGTCTGACAGCCGGCCTGAGGTTTTCCTGCAAAACATCTTGATACATTTTAAAATTAATTCTTCCATTAATGATTGCAAGTTGTCCAGGCCCTGAGGCAGAAAAACAGCCCCAAATCATGATGCTCATGCATCATGCTTCACGGTGGGGATGAGGTGTTGGTTTCAAGTCTCCTTAGGAAGAGTATTCACTTACTTATTTTCCCTCTTCTGTCATTGTTTGCATGCTATCCTCATTAAAATATGAACACTTATACATTTTTGGGTGGTTTTAGTTAAAGCAGACATTGTTTTTACATCTGTGTGATTTTGAAAAAAATCAGATCACATTTGATGTTGATTTTATGCAGAAATGTGAGAAATTCCAAAAGGTTCAGATACTTTTTAATACCTCTGTAACTCGTAGGGTCTCAATGGCCCCAAGAATGGTGCGTATTTAGCCAAGAACTACACAGGAGGAGCTGGTCAATGACCTGAAAGGAGCTGGGACCACCATTTTCAAGGTTACTGTTGGTAATACACCAAGATGTCATGGTTTAAAATCATGCATGGCACGGAAGGTTCCCCTGCTTAAACCAGCACATGTCCAAGCCTGGTTTAAGATTGCTAATGACCATTTGGATGATCCAGAGGAGTCATGTCATCATATGAGAACAAAATGAAACTTTAATTCCACTCTTAGTGTTTGGAGCAAGAAGAATGATGAGTACCATCTCAAGAACACCATCCCTAGTGTGAAGCATGGGGGTGGTAACATCATGCTTTTGGGGGTGTTTTTCTCCACATGGGACTGGATGACTGCACTGTATTGTGTGACTCTTGGGAATAACCTTCTTCCCTCAGATAGAACAATGAAAATGGGTGTGACTGGGTCTTCAGACATGACAATGGACCGAAGCAGACAGCCAGAATAACCAAGGAGTGGCTTCGTAAAAAGGATATGAATGGTCTGGAGGGGCCTAGCCAGTCTCCAGACCTAAACCCAATAGAAAATCTTTGGAGGAAGCTGAAACTCCATGTTTCTCAGTGACTGTCCAGAAACCTGATTGATCTAGAGAAGATCTGTGTGGATCAGTGGTGCGAAATCCCTGCTGCAGTCTGTGCAAACCTGGTGAAAAGTTACACGAAACGTTTGACCTCTGTAATTGTAAGCAAAGGCTATTGTACCAAATATTGACAGTTTTTTCAGGTGTTCGAGTACCTATTTGCAGCAGTACAATACAAATAGTTAAAATAATCATTCACTGTGATTTCTTTATATTTGTTTAAGATTATAAACAAGCACCTACCATGAAAATTTCAAGACCGTCCATCATTTCTAAGTGGGAGAACTTGCAAAATCGCAGGCTGTTCAAATACTTATTTTCCCTGCTGTAGGTATCTGTTAACATATTAACAGTTATTCTGATAACGATAAACAAAACAAACTCTTGATCTCACTCCAAATCACTACCAAAGCCATTCAAGTCTTCATCATCAGTATCGAGGGCAGGCCCAGGCAATCTATGGCAGAAAAAAAGTGCGACTTATAGTCCTGAAAATACAGTAGTCAGTTTAGGTTTTACCGTTGATGATGAAATCTTGGTTTTATTTTTATTTTTTTTAAAGACGTCACAGTCAGTCGAGGGAGAACATTAACTTCCCAGAGGATGAAGTGGCAAATGGGCTGGAGGGGGAAATTGAGGACTCATCCTACCAAGGTAAAATGGATCGTAGGATTTAAATAATTCATCAAATAATTCAGCTTTTTGTCCGATTGCTCTAAAGAACCAAATTTTTAATGAAGATGTTCTTCATTTAGGTCCAAGAATACCCAGGGCAGCTTCACCCTTGGAAACTGCTGGTCCGGCACCTACCACGGAAGACAACGAACCCGTCAATGTCACCATCACCGTCCAGGCTACTGGCTCCTAAATCATGTTACTCATAGAGACATTCAATTCCGCATTTGTAGTTTTCAAGATGATCCAATCCATCCTTCCGTCTCTAATCTGAAATGTGCAGTTTAATTCCTTAAAAAAAAAGATCCTGTTTCACCTGAACATCTTTGAAATAATTTATTCAAGACATTGTAACGCGTGATATACAAATAAAATTGTCTCCTTAGTGTCTAAACAGAATCTCTATGCAGGTTGACGACAAACACAAAGCGGAAAGGGTAAAAAGGTACACACTTGACGAGACCACATTAAAAACATGACATTAAAAACGAATATCCACATACTGTATATACAGATGCTTCCTCCTTTCACAGTTCATTTGTTCGTGGTCACCAGAAGCTTCATGCGGTCGGAAATGCAATCTTCTGCGTGCAGATGATGTCACCCAACTTCTGTTTTATCTTCAAGAAGAGACGCTTGAATTCCAGACCGTCACCCTAGACAAACACGATCATAAATATTGTGCCAATTCCCTTATTTTAAACAATTACTAAAAACTCACCTTAGATAGCCTGAAGTCTAACAGCACTGTTTTATTCATTTCCAGCAAGTGGACTTTGAAAATCAGCTTGTTGTTGCGCTTGTCCGAGGTACTCACAGTCACCTGAAGTACAATTAGAGGTTCAAATGTGTAAAAATAAACACAGCAATTCCCAGAATCACACACATGTAAATGTAAAATACACGCAAACATGCATGAACACACAGCTTTTAACAGTACACTGGGAACCTCACTCCTTTCCAATTGGGTTTTCTTTTTTATCTGTGTTGCAATGAGTCTAAGCAGTGTTAAAAAGGCGCCCTCTGCTGGTTGCTGCAGAGTAATGAGACATACTACTGTGTTAATGTTAATCACAGGGATTCCCGGCAGGGCTGAGAACCGAACGAAAAGTGGCATTTGGTATGAGGCAAAATGGATTTTGCCATGTGGCATTTTTTTTTGTTGGTATGTGGCCAAATGGATTTTGCAATGTGGCATTTTTTTATATGTGGCAAAATGGATTTTGGCATGTGACATTTTTTTGCCATGTGGCAAAATAGATTTTGGCATGTGGCATTTTTTATGCTATGTGGCATTTTTTGGGGTAGGTGGCAAAATTTATTTTGGCACGTGGCATTGTTTTATGCCATGTGGCATTTTTTGGGGATATGTGGCAAAATTGATTTTGCCATGTGGTATTTTTTGCCATGTGGCAAAATGTATTTTGGCATGTGGCATTTTTGGTATGTGGCAAAATTGATTTTGCCATGTGGTATTTTTTGCCATGTGGCAAAATGGATTTTGCCATGTGGCATTTTTTGGGGATGTGGCAAAATTGATTTTGCCATGTGGCATTTTTTTGGTATGTGGCAAAATGGATTTTGCCATGTGGCATTTTTTTTTGCCATGTGGCAAAATGGATTTTGCCATGTGGCATTTTTTTTGCCATGTGACAGTGTTATTGTATAAGGCAAAATAGATTTTGGCATGTGGCATATTTTGCCATGTGCCAAAATGGATTTCGGCATGTGGCATTTTGTTATGCCATGTGGCATTTTTTGGGGTGTGTGGCAAAATTGATTTTGCCATGTGGTTTTTTTGCCATGTGGCAAAATATTTTGGCATGTGGCATTTTTTTGGTATGTGGCAAAATGGATTTTGCCATGTGGCATTTTTTTGGGATGTGGCATTTTTTGGGGTATGTGGCAAAATGGATTTTGCCATGTGGCAATTTTTTGGTATGTGGCAAAATGGATTTTGCCATGTGGCAATTTTTTGGTATCTGGCAAAATGGATTCTGCCATGTGGCATTTTTTTTGGTATGTGGCAAAATAGATTTTGGCATGTGGCCTTTTGTTATGCCATGTGGCATTTTTTGGGGTATATGGAAAAATTGATTTTGCCATGTGGTATTTTTTTGCCATGTGGCAAAATGTATTTTGGCATGTGCCATTTTGTTGGTATGTGGCAAAATGGATTTTGGCATGTGGCATTTTTTTGGGATGTGGCATTTTTTGGGGTATGTGGCAAAATGGATTTTGCCATGTGGCAATTTTTTGGTATGTGGCAAAATGGATTCTGCCATGTGGCATTTTTTTTGGTATGTGGCAAAATAGATTTTGGCATGTGGCCTTTTGTTATGCCATGTGGCATTTTTTGGGGTATATGGAAAAATTGATTTTGCCATGTGGTATTTTTTTGCCATGTGGCAAAATGTATTTTGGCATGTGCCATTTTGTTGGTATGTGGCAAAATGGATTTTGGCATGTGGCATATTTTGCCATGTGCCAAAATGGATTTCGGCACGTGGCATTTTGTTATGCCATGTGGCATTTTTTGGGGTATACAGAAAAATTGATTTTGCCAAGTGCTATTTTTTGCCATGTGGCAAAATGTATTTTGGCATTTGGCATTTTTTGGGTATGTTGCAAAATTGATTTTGCCATGTGGCATTTTTTTGCCATGTAGCACTTTTTTGGGGGGATAAGGCAAAATAGATTTTGGCATGTGGCATTTTTTTATGCCATGTGGCTTTTTTGGGGGTAAGTGGCAAAATTTGCCATGTGGCAAAATGTATTTTGGCATGTGGCAGTTTTTTTGGTATGTGGAAAAATAGATTTTTATGATTTTTGTTGACAAAAAATATATGACGATAATTATTGTTATCGTTTTATTGCCCAGGGTTAGTTGCAACGACATGAACGTGCGGCGTTTGACTAAAAGGTCAAATGCCAACAATTTCAAAATCTACACTGATTATAAAATATAATAATTGAAGATTGAGCGCACCTGATTGTTGCAAGTGAGTTTGTAGCTGAGTGCCATGTTGTCACAGGCGCCCTTCAGTGAAGTCAACGAGGTGTCAGCGCTCACCGATGTGAAGAAACGCGTCATTCTGCGAACTAATCTTTGCCACGGTGTCTGCATCCAAGAATTAAAACACATTAAAAAGTTAAGACTATCCCAGAAAACTTGATCATTTATTGCCAGTGAATGACGGAAACCATAAAGAGGATTCCGGAGTCACCTGACTTGCTCCCGGCGTCGCCAGCAGCTGACTACCCAGCAGCATGTGCTCGGGTTTGGTCGGCTGAGAGAAGCTGACCTGACCCTCCGATTGGGCAATGAACAGCATGGCTTCCCAGCCTTCTGCGGCTGGGTCGGGCTGGGAGCTGGAGAACTGCATCTGCTCATCACTGCAGAGAAAATGGGCGTTAGCAGCACTCAAAAAGTACAAAAAACAAAAAGGAATACTCACCTTCCGACTCGAGATATAACTCCAACACTTGATCGTTGGTCTTTGTTGCTACTTGAGTTTGAAGTAGCTACGGACATCTTTACACCTACGCAAAAATATAATTCTTGACTAGAGGTGCAACAATTAATCGAATAATCAAACACTAATCAATCAGGTCAGTCAATAATATTACAAAATGTCAAGAGTTAGAATGTCTTTTGTGTTGTTAGATCCAGTGTGTCTCCATCAGAGGTGAGGAAATGAAGCCAATTGCATTGTTTGTATTCTTTGTTGATGAGACGTTACTACTTACCACGAACGGCTAAGCTAGTTAGCGATTATGCTAATCAGTGTCCTGAGCGTCTGTTTGCATTGTGTTTTGGAGAAGTATATTAGCGCTTGAGTTATGTTAGATAGTAAAGTTGAAGGTAAATTTCTTTATATAAAGAAACTACACACATAAATCCTTTCATATAACAGCTTAGAGTCTCAACAGAAACTCCCATTCAAACTGTAAATTGTCATACAAGTGAGTGTGCTTTGAAATTGGATTGTCTTCATTATTACTTACAACATGCCTCAAGTTAAACTGTGAAGGTAATTGGAAAAAAAAAGAGAAATTTATCCAGTTAATCATTTAATTAATTGGCCGATTAATCGATTATAAAAAAAAAAAATCATCGTTAGTTGCAGCCAGAGGTGGGTAGTAACGCGTTACATGTACTTCTAAGAGTAGTTTTACTAAGCTTTACTTTTACTTGAGTAGATTTGTGAAGAAAAAACGCTACCCTTACTCTGCTATTTTGGACTACACAAGAGCTGTTGCATTTTTCTCCTTTATTCTACATATTAAAATTGATTCTTTTGTCAGCGATGCCAAGAGTAGAAACGTGCCTGCCGCTACTGATTTCACTAATGAGACGTCGCAACAATAATCACATGACTCCATTCCTACCAATCAGACGCAAGCTTCCCGTTCCATCTTCACGTTCACTCCCTCTCCACTCTCCTGTTCAATCATGTTGTGTCTTTAAAGCACCGTAAAAAATGAAGTCTCACTCTCAACATGACTCGAAAGCATAGATTTTAACCTCTCTCCCAGTTTTTATTTAGCACCGATTGATCGTGGAAAACCGGAGATATGATCTTTTTAATTTCAAAATAGTAGGGCTGTCAAAATTATCGCGTTAACGGGCGGTAATTAATTTTTTAAATTAATCACGTTAAAATATTTGACGCAATTAACGCACATGTCCCGCTCAAACAGATTAAAATGACAGGAGTGTCATGTCCACTTGTTACTTGTGTTTTTTGTCTCCCTCTGCTGGCGCTTGGGTGCGACTGATTTTATGGACCATGAGCATTGTGTAATTATTGACATCAACAATGGCGAGCCACTAGTTCATTTTTTGTTTGAAAATTTTACACATTTTATTAAAACGAAAACATTAAGAGGGGTTTTAAGATAAAATTACTATAACTTGTACTCAAATGTATCTTTTAAGAGCTACAAGTCTTTCTATCCGTGGATCCCTTTAACAGAAAGAATGTCAGTAATGTTAATGAAATTTTGTGGATTTATTGTTATAATAAACAAATACAGTATGTTGAATATATATATATATATTCAACATAGAATATATAGAATATAGAATAGAATATAGAATATGGAATATATATATATTCTTTGTGTCCTCCCTCCATTCCAACAATAATTTACCGAAAAATATGGCATATTTTATAGATGGTTTGAATTGCAATTAATTACGATTAATTAATTTTTAAGCTGTGATTAACTCCATTAAAAATTTTAATCATTTGACAGCCCTACAAAATAGTAATTATGAAGGAACGCTTCACTATTCAAACATGTATTGTACAGTATCATTACAACAATCGTCCATATAAATAACTTCATGCTCAGGAAAAAAAAAATACCATTGTTTAAAAAAAATATCCAACAAAAATATAAGCAGTTTCTCACAATGTTACCCATTACTTGAGTATTCTTTTCACCAAATACTTTTTTACTTGTACTTGAGTACTTTTTTTGCAAGACTACTTTTACTTTTACCGGAGTAATATTACTTTAAAGTAACGTTCATCATACTAGAGTAAAATTTTGGGCTACTCTACCCACCTCTGGTTGCAGCTCTGTCTGTCATTAAATGGTCATTTATCGTTTAGGACTTACCTTCAATGAACCAGCGGTCTTTCTGAATGTCCTCAATGGTAATGCGTGCTTCTGGTTTGGCCAAAAGTAACTTGGACAACAAACCTAAGCAAAAAAAAAAAAGTTTTTTTGTTCCTTCATTTTACGATATTCTACAATTCAACCATTAAACAAAAAAAAAGAGCCATTTGCATCCTTCTGCTGTGAATTGGACTGAGTTTATCACTAGTAGACGTCCAATCCGTTTCAACTGGGAGGGTGGCAGCGAATAAACGTTTGTTCCAGTGTGAAGGATGCCACCCTCCAAGTTCAGTGGTGCCTCCAGAAATTTTTCATAGGGTTGGCCACTTAAAATCTTGGGGTGGCACACTAAAACTAAAAGCCATAATTTCAGGTTTTCATTATATTATTGCGGTAAAAAGGTCAGGGGGAAAACTATCAGAAAGACTTAAGGACACAGCTACTGATATACTTTGGTGTTTTGTGTAATATTTGATGTTACTAATGATTTAACGTGCATAGACCATAATCCATGTCCTTAGTCCTGGCTGTGCATTTGGAATGAAATGCATAACTAATGCCACAACAATCTAACGATATACTGGCAAGCGGGGTGGCCAACAAATTTATGGGGGGGCCGTGGCCACGCCCTGGTGGCGCCACTGTCCAAGTTCAAACAGATTGGACGTCTATGGCCTTCAGTGGCAGCCAATGGCGGGCAAAGAGGTAATTTGGGGACATTTTCATGTTGATTTTTGGTCACTTCCTATTAGGGGTGTAACGGTACACAAAAATCTCTGTTCGGTGCGTACCTCGGTTTTTGAGGTCACGGTTCGGTTCATTTTCGGTCCAGTAAAAAAACAAAATGCAAAATATAAATGTGCTAGTTGTTTATTACACACTTTTGTGCTTTCAACAATAGGAACATTAGCCTATACAAAGCTAGAATTCTTCTAAAAAAGTAGCGGGTATTTAAAGATAATCCAACATCCAAAGCTTTCTTTCTGAAAGAAAGAAGAAAAAAAAAAGTCCTGTGCTAAAGAGAAAAGCAATCCCAATGACAAAGATTTTAACAAGTATTTTACAAATGAAATGCCTCAATGAAGCATTTTTTTTCTTCTTATGAACGGTTTTCAAAAGCTTTATTGGTGGATTTTCTCAAGTTAAAGCGCCACACAGAAATTAATAAATTTAATAGAGTAAGCAGCATCTGTGTATTATTCTTATTATTTAATTACAGGTGTTTTAGCTCATTTCAATTTATTTTATATAAATGAGCTATTATTTATTTTATTATGTGTTTATATTTTACAAATGTGATGCAGTATTCATTTATATTGTATATTTTATGTTGTATAACTTTAGTTCCTATGTGAATACTAGTTCCTACTTGTTTTGTTGTGGTAGGAGGGTTTTGTATTGTCCACGGGGCCGTGTTGTTTATTATTATAGCAGAGAGGACAGCAGTAAATCAACAAAGACAAGTCAACTGTGCCCCGATCTACCACTCAAGAGATCTGATGGACTCAAAAAGTGGGTTACGATTGCATATTAGTTTGAAAATCGACCGGATCCACCGTATTATTACACGAGTGACTTCCGGCCCGATCCTAGCTAGTAGTATTGACGCAGGAGGGCCGCGTCTCGCATCAAATAATAAACGCTGCCGTTCTTTTCGCGTGCGTCGTGTTGAGCCGCTTCTGGGACGCGTCTAACACGCGGCCGCACTGCGACTGGTGTGCATTGGCTGATTGACTTTAACGACCGCGTTTCACTGCAATCTCGCGGTGGCCAAGTGGGTGCAGGTTTGCTTTCCAACCAATGAAGAGGACACTTTTCGACAAATCTGATCTCTTACATGTGTAATCAGCTAAACTTTGTCAGGTGCTTCTTGTTTCAACAGAAAATTCATTGGTTAAACTGTTTGCGTGGTATCGGTTGGAACAAAATCCAGCACCCACTTGGCCCTTTCTGGAATCGGTTTGACACCTGTGCTGTAGGTCATTCACTAGGTCCCCCCGTGCGGTTCTGGGATTTTTGCTCAACGTTCTTGTTATCATTTTGAGTGGTATCATTTGGAGTCCCAGGTCGAGGGAGATTATCAGTGGTCTTTTATGTCTTCCATATTCTAATAATTGCTCCCACAGTTGATTTCTTCACACCAAGCATTTTACCTATTGCAGATTCAGTCTTCCCAGCCTGGTGCAGGTCTACAATTTTGTCTCTGGTGTCCTTCGACAGCTCTTTGGTCTTGGCCAAAGTGGAGTTTAGAGTGTGACTGACTGAGATTGTGGACAGGTGTCTTTTATACCGATAATAAGTTAAAACAGGTGCCATTAATACAGGTAACGAGTGGAGCCTCGTTAGAAGAAGTTAGACCTCTTTGACAGCCAGAAATCTTGCTTGTTTGTAGGTGACCAAATACTTATTTTCCACTCTAATTTGGAAATAAATTCTTTAAAAAAATCAAACAATGTGATTTTGTTTTTTTTTTCCACATTCTGTCTCTCATGGTTGAGGTTTACCCATGTTGCCAATTACAGGCCTCTCTAATCATTTCAAGTAGGAGAACTTGCACAATTGGTGGTTGACTAAATACTTATTTGCCCCACTGTGTACTGTACAGAAAGTAATTTTGGAACATTTTTAGTTTGTGGTATGTTGCAATATTTTTTCCAATGTGAAAACGTGCAGTGACTCAAAAGGTTGAAAAAAAAAACTGACAGACACTATGCTAGTGGAAAATTTTGGTAACAACCTGTTGGTTCGTTTAGTTTTTGTAAACAGTGACACCCTTTTAAAACAATTTATCAATCAAAGTATCGCGATATATCACTATTTCGATACATCGTCACACCCCTAGTCACAAACCAAAAGGGACAATATCTGATTTACTCACAAAGAGGCATCGGCTGTATTTTCTTCCAGGGCGGCAAGTAGGTTTTCTTCTTTAGCCAATCAGAAAATTCCTGACAGATTTCCGACGGCTGGTCCCATGGCAATTCTGAAAAATTGTTAACGATGCATTCATGGATTGAGCATTTACGTCAGCTCCCAGTGTGCGGCGTGCCTTACCTCCAGCTAGCATTGCGGTCAGCACAATCCCGCAAGCCCAGATATCTGCGGGCTGAGCTTGGTACTCGACCTGGCTCAACAGCTCTGGTGCGACGTAAGGGAGAGTTCCGCAGACACGAGACAACGGCCGCTCCCGTCCTTTGAAGCGAAACATGGTTGCCAGACCAAAATCGCTCAACTTGAGGTTGTCTGAAAAATAAAATTAGAACATACTGTACTTTACATGTTTGTTTTTTTTTAATTACCATAATTTTCGCACTATAAGCCGCTACCCACCAAATTTGGCTAAAAAACAGCATTTGTTCATAGATAAGCTGCACCAGACTATGAGCCGCATGTGGTGACTACCACTACCACCACAATTTAGTGTTTCAAGATTTAGCTAATTATTTATGTGATATTTTTTGGACATGTATTTTCTAATGGGTGCACACTTTAGTTAATATTTTTCTGAATGCTTATTTGATTTTATTTGCCAATTTGAGGTAACGACCACAGCTGTGTAAGATCTGGCACCTACCATTTTGAAGGGGGGTTATTTAAGTTGATTCAATTATGATTGTTTGGAGTAAAAGTTTTCACTGTTTGTTTAAATGCACGTTAGTTATTGTTTGAATATATGTATATTTTCCATCTGTTGTTATTTCATTAAGTTGACAATGTTTGGTTAATTTGTCATACCTCCTTCAGGTGGTCGTTAGTCTAGTCCGCCCTGATTTAAACGGCAACAGAGATGTGTCTGGAGGGGAGGTCAGTTTGGTTGAAGCCTATTTGTTATGTTGGCCTCTTTTATGTTGGGCCCAAGGTTTGTGATAAACTGTTTGTTTTGTGACTTTATTAAATGGATTGAAACACCAGTGTCCGCGTGTATGTTTGGTCCACTACACCACAGCTGTCCTCACTCTATTATGGGATATTTACATCAAAAGATATTAACCGGTAACAATTGTTTGACAGCAGCATGATAAGAGTGTCTTAAGACCAAATGACAAACCATGAAGCTTTGAACCAACTGGTTGCAAAGCTTCAAGAAGCTTCATTTGGCCATCACTGCTCCCTTAGGGGAGACAGTCAACCTCTGCTGCCACCTGCTGTCAAAACTGTTGTTGTCCAGTATGCCTCCTAGCATGCATTGTAGCGCTACAGATGTAAATAACAATCAAAATTCATGTTCTGTGCCAATTATTTCTTCAGTTACTGTTCTAGTCGTTTCATTTTTTGCTAGTTATGGTATTTGGAAACACTTTATTTGACAGTAGCGCCATAAGACTGTCATTAGAAAATCATAATTATGTTATGACACTGTGATGAGCATTAATGAATGCTTATAATAGATGTAATTTGGTGTTATCTGGCGAATTATCTCACTTTTGAATGGATGTAAAAGATCCAAGCTGGACATAAATTGAGTTAGCAACATAATTTGCCTCACGACACCTAATGACTGTCATAAGCATTCAGTAATGGCCATGATAGTGTCATGTCTTAATTATGATAGTCTTATGTAGTGCTGCAACGATTAATCGATTAACTCGAGTATTCGAATATCAAAAAACATTCAAATTAAATTTTGTTGCTTTGAGTATTTGTTTAATTAAAGTGGCGTTGTAATCGTTTATTTTGAAAGTGTTTGCATTTAGTCTTATTGATGAGGGTGGATACACTGCCCTCTGGTCTGCCTCTTTTCACATGGCTGAATCCAACTGCTCCCTATTAAGACCAACGTAAGCTAGGTTTTTGTTTGAGCTAATGTTTTTTTAACGCATTCTTAATTTAGTTTATATGTATATTTAGCAGTTTTTTGTGGGAATATATGTCTGAACCATTTGTTAAGAGCATCGTAAAGAAAAAAAAAAAACTAGCATTTCATAGCATTTAAGCTAGCAGACTTTTTCTATGTAAGTTAGCCAATTGTTCTTTTGTTGTACATAGATCCTCATTTAAAAAAAAATTATACTGTTTGAGGCTCAGCTCAGGTATTTTAAAATTTCATGTTCCTTATCCGATAACTCGATTATTCGAACTAACTAGTCCATCGATTAATCGACTACTAAAATATTCGATAGCTGCAGCCCTAGTCTTATGACGCCGCTGTCAAATAAAGTGTTACCTGTTTACCCAAATATATCAACAAGTAAGCCGCACTGGACTATTAGCCGCAGGATTCAAAATGAAGGAAAAAAGTAGCAGTTTATAGTCCGAAAATTACGGTATAGCAATTTCATACATGAATTGCTTCTCACCTTTGTCATCCAGCAAAATGTTCTCTGGCTTTATGTCTCTGTGAGTGATGCCGATTTTGTGGAGGTATTCCTGCGAGAAGGAAAAACTACGGATGGAGGTCACCTGATCAGGGGCGGAGATCCGTTTTCAAGTGTGTGTGTGGGGGGGGAGAGGGGGGATCAATACACAGTAAAATTTTGGAGAATAATAATAATAATACCTAATACAGTGTGTTCCAAATGGTTGACCCCATTCTAAATGCCCATATCTCGCAAACTACTTGATGGATCTTAATGAAACTAAATACACTCTATGTTGAAGGTCATAAGTTTTATTGTTTAAATTTACAAAGAAAAGTAAAAATATTTGTTGGTTTTATGACAGATTTTCATAAATGTTCAATATGAGCGCCGCCTGTAACCTAATTTGTTCTGTGTTGGTGCCTTCTTTGCAAAATTTGTGAAGAAGGCACACTGCACTGTCTTTGGTGACTGAGTCCGAGCATACTCTAACACGCAAAATTCCTTCTCTTTTGAAGTGAACGGCATTTCTTAACCTGAAAAGATAGAAATGCCAAATGTTACACAAAAACTTGAAATGTGTTATCACGAGCTGTAAAAATTGGAGGTCATTCCAACGAAAATTGTCAAAATTATTGGCCTACGAAATGGGGTCAAACATTTTGGAACACCCTATATAATAAATCCTTCCCGGAAATAAATCTGTTATTAAAATCGGAACTATTTCTGAAATCAATACTCAAACAGTTAGCCATTTAGAGCAACAGAAATAAAAAATTACAGGCTCCTTCTCTCTTTTCTCCTCTCTGTCTGTGACTCACCTTATGCTTAGCTATTATCAGCTTTTAGCTTAGTTTAACAGCACTCAGTAATGAAGAATAGACCTGGAGAAATTATGCAAAATAGATAGTCTGAACCTCCAGAATTTAGTTCATGGGATGTTTTAGAACTAGCGTGACTGTCAGTGTTTGTGAGTGGATAACCCCTTTCACGCACATATCTCGGTAAATTCCCGTGTAAGCCAACGCGGGATTCTGCCGTGTCATGGCTTTCACACATGGGGAAATGTCCCTGGAATAAACCGGGTTGTAAGTGTGAAAGTGGTTTCATTTATCCCCGGTTGGGATCTCGGCACTCTTTGTGCGGGAAGGGCGGCTAATGAGATTTCATAACCCGGACATGTCATTTTTGGTCAGCATCAGCTGTCACATTTTGTTGGCCAGATCGTGTTTTGTTACAGAGCCGGTTGAGGGAGCGTTCCCGATGTCGTACCTGCAGCCAATTCAAGCTCATCAAAACTGTATCTAAGACCAGGCGGTCCAAGAGAAGGGTGCTGAGATATTAACTTGCTGGGCGCCATTCGATACCTTGAACTCTCGAATTTTGTAATTTGCTAGCTTGTTCGTCTGCCACCATCGTTTTGAAATCCCCGTCGACCTACTGTCACGGACCCATTGTGTTATTCCCCCTTTTCCGCGATCGCGAATATATTTGTTTGTATTTAATAAACCCTTGAAGGGATCCCTCCGTTTTCTGCTTTGAGGTACAACCTTATTTCCGCAGTTGCGGACCCTAACATGGGCAACAAAATAAACCACACATTTCCAAAGATGGACGATGGACTTTCTTCCTTGGCTGTACGATCAAGTAGCAATTTAGTTTCGTTACGTTTTCAGTTTAACTTTGCCATCTCCAGTTTGCCATATTGATAATAGTGATGTTTGTTTACCGCTTTTCATCTTACTGCGAAGAAAGAGGAAATGACGATCGGCCCGCCTGGCCCCGCCATGATATTTACGTCATCAGCCATCATGTTGTGACCTGGAAATCAAACGCGCTCTTGCACCTGACACACACACTCAAAAACGCTTTACTCACCACAGCGGCGACAAGTTGCTGGAAAAATTTGTGAGCATCTTTCTCTGCCATTCCGACATCCGGCTCTAATGAGAAAAAGCAACATTTATTTATTGGGAATGGCATAATATATATATTGTAGGGCTGTCAAAATGATCGCTTTAACGGGCGGTAATTAATTTTTTAAATTAATCAGGTTAAAATATCTGACGCAATTAACGCACATGCCCTGCTCAAACAGACTAAAATGACAGCACAGTCTAATGTCCGCTTGTTACTTGTTTTTTGGTGTTTGGCGCCCTCTGCTGGCATTTGGGTCCAACTGATTTTATGGGTTAGTACCATGAGTGAGCATTGTGTAATTATTGACATCAACAATGGCGGGCTACTAGTTTATTTTTTGATTGAAAATTTTACAAATTTTAATAAAACGAAAACATTAAGAGGGGTTTTAATATAAAATTTCTATAACTTGTACTAACATTTATCTTTTAAGAACTACAAGTCTTTCCATACATGGATCGCTTTAAGAGACTGTTAATGCCATCTTGTTGATTTATTGTTATAATAAACAAATACAGTACTTATGTACCTTATATTGAATGTATATATCCGTCTTGTGTTTTATCTTTCCATTCCAACAATAATTTACAGAAAAATATGGCATATTTTATAGATGGTTTGAATTGCGATTAATTACGATTAATTAATTTTTAAGCTGTAATTAACTCGATTAAAAATTTTAATCGTTTGACAGCCCTAATATATTTATTATTTATTCAGTTACTTGTGGCAGCACAACTTCATGAATTCAGATATTTGAAAAAAAAAAAAATCAATTGCCTGTTTTATGGAGGCTTTTATTTGGGGAAAATTGTAATCTCACCAATGCGATCAAACAGCTCGCCTCCAGTGCAGTACTCCAAAAAGAGGTAGACTGTAGTTCCTTCTGTCCGACAGCCGAAGAATCGCACAATGTTGTGGTGGTTGAGCACCTGCCAAATAGTACAAAAAGTCCACACATTAAGAATGATTAAATTATTTCATCGTAATAATAACAGCAGAGTTCACATCATGCCTTGTGCACGCAGATTTCCTTCCTGACATTTTCCGCACACTCTTTGGCTTGCAAGGTGTCGATCACTTTTACTGCGACTGCCTCCTGTGTCTGTCTGTTCACCAGCAGCCTCACTCTGATCAAAAGGGCAAAGTGAGGAACATCTGTTCAATGTACGCTGACATGTACACATGTAACAGGAGTCAGGGGTCAGCTTAGTGGGGTGCCAGGCCTTAAGGGGGCCTGGTTTGCGGGTGTAAACGGGGTGTGGTTGGGCGAGGGGAGGTTCAAACAGAAAGGTAAGATGATGCACGGAGCTGTAATAATCAGCCCATGCACCCCCCTCGGTCATCTGGAGGGAACCACAACAAATTAGCACATGCCCCCGCCCACACACACTACAATAGTGTTGCAACAATTCACTCGAGTAATTCTATTTGGAAAAAAAACTTTGAATTCAATTTTGCTGCTTCAATTATTCGTTTGAGTGGCGTTGTAATGGTTTGTTTTGAAAGTGTTGCATTTACTTTTAATGATTTGGATACACTGCCGTCTGGTGGCAACAGTGAATATGACACAACTGGTGAAATACGGCTAAATCCAACGTAAAACTGTACGTGTTTTAGCTAATACTGTATGTTTGTTTATGTATTCGTAATTTAGAGGTATATTTAGCATTTTTGTGGAAATATGCGTTTGAACGATTTGTTAAGAGAATTGTTAAAAACTTTTTTTTTTAAAGCAAGTTAGGCTAACTTGATCTACTAAATGTACATATCAATTGGACTAATTAGACATTTAAACTCCAATTGTTTTATGTTAAGTGTTTTATTGTCGAAATGCAAGCTCACAGTTGTATATGTGTTTGTTACAGCTTTACAAAAAAATCAAAATGTGGAAAAAGTGAAGGAAGTCAAAAAGTTCAAAGAACCACAAATTGTCTTTTTTGCGGTCTATCTAGCTGAATAACATCACATTTAGTTAGGACAGAATAGGTGTAATAAAATAACTTCGCCTGAGGATTTTCTTTTTAATAGGGGTGCACGATAATAATCTTTTGAAACTGATACCGATAACTTCCTGCTCTTTAAGGCCGATACAATAACCAATAATATACCGTAATTTCCCGAATATAACGCGCACTTTTTTCCCCCAAAATCAACTTGTAAACTCATGGTGCGCATTATAAACGGGTACATGGATGGAGACAGAAATATATATGTATTACATATATATATATAAACCGATTTTTTTTCATTGACACGGCCACGTTGTGTTGAAGAAACGTATGCGGCGACCCGTTGCCGACCATTACGGTACGTGACGTCACCATTTTGTTTCGGTAATACTTCACTCTAATCGGCCGAATGATTTCGTCTGTGTTAAATTCTGCTTTTTTCTCTCTTCATAAAGCACAGAATTTAGTTTCTTGAACTCATTTGAGTCGACGTTTATTGCAGCTCCGCAATTCGGACCATAACAAACGTGTCGTGTTGACAGTGATGAGCTCTCACGGATTTCCGACTTACGTTCTGACTTTCATTTTACCGTATCAATCCATGGAAGAAACATTTATTCATCATGAGGAAACGAGCAAGTTATACACCAGCCTTTAAAAGAAAAGTCACATCCGTTTTGTTTTCTCCTAGATTCTGGTAAGTTGGAGAAATTGTCAAATCATATTATTACCGTAAATATTGTCAGTTTACGGTAATGTTTTGAACTACCAATGTGCTATGCTTGTGCTGTGTTTCACCAGTCAGTAAAATGACATCTCTGTATCTGTACACAAGCTCTGTTTTCTTGTATTCTTCTATTTATTGGTGCTAAAATTAGGGTGCGCGTTATAAACGGGTACAATAATTTTCCCTACATTTTACAAGTAAATTTGGGGTGCGCATTATACACGGGCGCGCCTTATATTCGGGAAATTACGGTATACCACTGGTGTCAAACTGATTCCATAAAGGGCTAAAGTGGGTGCAGTTTTTCTTTCCAACCAATGAAAAGGACACCTTTCGACAAATCTGATCTCTTACATGTGTAATCAGCTAAACTTTGTCAGGTGCTTCTTGTTTCAACAGAAAATTCATTGGTTAAACTGTTTGCGTGGCATCGGTTGGAACAAAATCCAGCACCCACTTGGCCCTTTGTGGAATTGGTTTGACGCCTATGATATATACTGTATATAATTTTTCAATGTATATTCACCTGAGTTTTTGAACACCTGTAGGTCAAAAATACTAGTGGTGGAATCAGCATAGATTTGCCTTTGACGTAACCGGAATTTTCATGATGATATGAACATTACTATAATAAACCAAACAAAGACAAGAACAGTTTTGACTTCAAATAAAGTGCCCATATTCATTTTTTCCAATAAATATACTGGACTGTCTCAGGAAATTAGAATACACAACATTCTAATTTTTTGAGACAGTCCTGTATATATACACAGGACTGTCTCAAAAAATTAGAATATTGTGTATTCTAATTTCCTGAGACAGTCCAGTAATTACCAAACTTCACTGTTTTGTGGCAAAAGGTGGATTTTTCAGATGAATCTTCCATTGAATTACGACACAGTCGCTGCAAATATTGCAGGAGACCTACTGGAGCCCGCATGGATCAGAGATTCACTCAGAATACAGTGAAGTTTAGTGGTGGCAAAATCATGGTCTGGGATTAAATCCAGTATGGGGGTGTGTGAGAGATCTGCAGGGTAGAAGGCAACATTAATAATCTGAAATATCAACAAATCTTAGCTGCCTCTTACATTCCTAACAATAAAAAGGGACAAATTCTGCAGCAGGATGGTGCTCCATCGCATACTTCAATCTCTACCTCAAAGTTCTTCAAGGCAAAGAAGATCAAGATCCTCCAGGACTGGCCAGCCCAGTCACTAGACATGAACAGGATGAAAGAGGAAGCATGAAAGACGAAACCCAAGAATGTTGATGAACTCTGGAAGGCATGCAAGACTGCTTTCTTTTATGTTCCTGATGACTTCATCAATAAATTTTATGAATCCTTGCCGAACTGCATGGATGCAGTCCTTCAAGCCCACGGAAGTCATACAACATATTAAATTTGGATCTCACAGCACCACTATTTAATTCGTTTATGTTATGTAACATATTTTTGTATTTGAAGTACATTTTTTGTTCAATTTTCACACTACTTTCTGTCGGTGACAAAACTCTTGTCTTGCCAAAATTTGACCTTTATGTCTGCATTAAATGATAAATCTTTTTTCAGTTAAACAAATATATTTTGTACATTCAACATCATTTGGGAGGGTCTTAGCTTTCATATGAGCCATTTCTGAAACCAATTGAATAATTAGAAGTCAGGTTATTAGCAATTGTTTCTACAATATGGATAAGCGACAAGACTTTTGTCAGGGACTGTATAATGTTATTGAATTTATTGGGATTACGTCATAATTCCTATTATCGGACCGATAATTATCGTGCACCTCTACTTTTTCATAAAATCATTATTTTGTTGCACTTAGATGTTTTTTTTTCCAATTACTGTTTGAGGCTATGTGGCAACACATTAAATGTTTGTTATTCGATTAATCAAAATAATTGTTCGATAGATCAATGGATTACTTAAATAATCGATATCTGCTGCCCTACACGACACGATAATCTTGACGAGGGGCCCCTCTTTTAAGCAAATAGCGTATGTTTATGTTATAAGTACACAAACTTGGTTCATTTCTTATTTTCTCCCATTTTGTTTTGGTCTATCCACTTTCAAAATTGGAACTTTGTATTTGCATGCTGTTTGTTTCTCATATGTCAACTATTAATGCAACACATTCTCCTTTAAATTGGGTGAATTTAATTAGTTCTACACTTTTTGTATATGGATGTAGAAACTTTTGTTCTTAAAATTTAATTTCCAAACGTGTATTCGTATATGACTATTACATACCCTTTCTTGGTTATTTAATTTGAATAGGGGCACGTTACTATGCCAAGTTTGACAGGAGGATTGTCTTTTTTTTGTGAACCTTTGTCAGAGAAATTAAAGGCTCATCACACCAGCAGTCTTAGCCTACGTCATTATTAACACACAACGCAGAAGAACACCACCAGTTACATACACAAGAATGAAATATTCAAAATCTGTATTCAATTCATAACATAGTGGATGCTAATCGTTACATTAAAGACATGAAACAATGAGGATTCTTACTCTCCATAAGCGCCTTCTCCAAGTGTCTGAACAAGATCCCAGTCCTGCACAAAAGGCACCGCCATACTAACAACAAAAGCAAGGTTATAAACACATTCGTATCTCTTGAGCTAATAGTTGATCGCTATTTGGAGCGAGACATCAAATAAATACGCTCTTTAATTCTTCGTTAATCTGTAAACCAGAGGCGCTTCCGTTTGTCAAATCGGCGCGCTGTTTTTGCACACGCCCGCTTCAACAACCTACGTCATTTCCACTTCCGGTTTACTTCGGCATTGATGAGGTTCGTTTGTTTGTTAAAACTAACACAGTTTAAAACAAAATTTAAAAACGAATTATTTGGGGGGGGGGGGTTATAATTAAAAATATTTTAATTTTTTTTATGAAGAGTTCTTGTAGTAGAGTTCTATAAACAACGGAGTACATTAGTGTAGTCATACCCAGAGCCTCTAGTCATAGCTACAATATTGAAAAAGGCAGAACTCGACTTACCTTATAGCTATAACAAAACAAAGAACGTTCAAGAGAACAGTTTAAAAACACTGAAAACTAACAGAAAACATATACAGGGGTTGGCAAAATAATGGAAACACCTTAGAAAATCAATAAAAACTAATTAAACATAGTGCAGGTCCACATTTTGCAGCAATTACAGCCTCAATTCTCCGAGGTATTGATTCATACAACTTGTGAATTGTTTTTAAAGGAGTTTTGAGCCATTCATCACTTAGAATAACCTCTAACTTTGTTTTTCTTTTTTTTTTAAGAGACGAAGGCGATGGAAATTGACGTCTTATTGGAATCTCTAAAGCTGACCATAAATGCTCAATAATGTTTAGGTCTGGGGATTGTGCCGTCCATACGAGATGCTCAACTTCATTAGAATGTCCCTCATGCCATTCTTTAACAATTATGTTCAATGATTATGATGCCAAAATGTTTGGCGTCTCCATTAATTTGTCCAACCCCTGTAGAAGTACTGTACAATAAATACCCAATAATTTTGTCCTGCACAAAACATGGCACTAAGCTGCAAAACAGCAGTGGTGGATGAAGTACTCACGTTTTTTTTTTTGCTCAAGTAAAAGGACAGATATCGGTGCAAAAAATGACAAAAAGTACAAGTATCTAAGAAAAAATGTTCTCGAGTAAATGTACAAAAGTACTTGCTTTAAAATACATAGATACAGAGAAATGAGTCAATATTCAAAGAAAGAACCAGAAAATGTATTGACAGCGCAGTTTTATTTAAAACTGTAAAGAATGGGAAAAAAAAGTTTAACATTGCCTACACTGTAAACAGAAGATTAACAGGCTCAAAAACGTAGCTAATATCGTACCACACGTCACCTTTGCTCTTTAATATTCATGATGTTAGTAACTGTTGCTAGGGGGTCAAACTCGCGTTTGTCCCTCATGCTAGATGCATGTAAATAGTGTATGAACGAGATGTTTACTGAGATAAACCTACCAATTCTGTCCGAAAGTGATGTCTCTGGTGCCAAATTCACTGGTAAAGATGTGGAAGAACATACAAATATTCATTTATAGAGATGGCTTGAGTGTCGAGGGCTGAAAAAGATGGGGAAGAGAGCCGACCTGATCCAGAGGTAGCTTTTTTATCGACACCTTTTTCTTATGTGCATTGCATTACATCACTGACAATGACATTCTCCTGTTTCAACAAGCGACCCTTAACCACCATATGCCCTGTCTTTCAAATATATTATATCCTCTGGTTGTCTTACGTCTCTGACCTTCTTGGGGTAATTTATATTACTATTTTTCTGTAGCGGTCGCAAATGCTACTCAATGACAGCCAACGAACACTTTTACTTTTTCATTGATAACAAATCTTAATTCTATAATTTATTTACACTTCCCCCTTACTAACGTTTTTTTGCAACAGAAAAGGTAACAACAGTGGCGGCCAGATACCATTTTAATTTTTTTCAGGTCATTCCTTGCCAGACACAAGTAGCAGGGCAAAACGCCACGCTAAAAAAATAAGTAGAAATATCAAAATGGCTTACCTCTTCGTCCTCTGCAGGACCATGGCCCCCAACAAAATGTTTACTGCATATGAAGGTGAATGGCTTCACCTTGCTGGCGTTAAACTGGTCTTTAGGACGTCCGCACAAGTTGATCTATTGTTCACATTTTGTCTGAGTTTTTGGCTTCAGGAAATGTATGAAGAAAACATCCTTGATATGTCATAATGTCTAGAGTCGTTTCTACAATTTCTATAGCAGCAGTGTTTAATCGGCATGTTCTTTTTTGAAAGATTACCTGCAGAAAACAAGCAGTACTAGCATGGGTTGTATGCGAGCGCTTTTATGTTAACCCCCTTCCGGTTTACGGTGGTGACGTCACGCAGCAATGCGGTCTAAAAATAGCATTCGTGCGATACGCTATTGGCGGATTGCAAGCAACTATCAGGTGCATACCGCCACCTACTGTACAAGAGTGGGGTGGTTTTTAAGGGTCAATATCTTGTTTACCTGCCTAGTTTTGCTAGTTATGGTATAGTTGCACAGGGTTTATTGATTGCGCCGGAAGCATGAAAACAAAACTATCAATTCACAATGAGAAAATAAGGAACACAAACAAAAGTAACGTGTAATGCAGGCGACAATTTGAAAAGTAGTGGCGTAAAATATACAGATACCTGCTGTAAAATGTAGTGAAGTAAAACAAAAAGTACCATTTCATATTTGTACTCAAGTAAAGTACAGATACACAAAAATGTACCTAAGTACAGTAACAAAGTACTTTTACTTCATTTTATTCCACCACTGCAAAACTGCAGTCCAAATGGTGGTGATTTCAATATTGAAACACATTTAAACACTCATATGCTTCTTGCGCCAGTCCACCCTTCAGTGACAAAAAGTAGAATTAGTTTTAAAAAAAAAAAATCATGTAGCAGAAAATGACATAAATTTTGGGCCAGTGTTATCCCTTCACACACATATTCCCATCTACACTGACAATACAGGTTAAACTGATATTCAGAGACCTTTCAGTTTTAACAGTTCTTCTTTTTTTCGATGCAAAAGAAGGGCTGGGGGAAATTTTTGGGTCAACTGAACCTGCGTAGGCTGCGATCAACTCTCAAATCATTGTGTAAACAAATTCACGCTCAACCCTGCCTCTGCTTTTGGGAAATGACGAAGCGACTGTACTTTGTCTTGCTTAGGGAGGTGTTCACATGGCCAAATATCTAATAAAAAGACAAAGCAAGATGGAGTAATAGATAAAATAATAAAATCTGATTCACACAGCAAATGTAAATCAACTACCCAATATTAAAATTTAATTCCAGTGTGTACCAAACTAAAGAATACAACTTACCCATCACTATTACAATCATTGTTGAAGACTTTCACTTTCATTTTGACTGTTAACAATAGATTTCAACCCAAAAAAAGGAAGATAGTGCAACTTTAAAAAGTTCTGACAGTCATCTCTGACTCTCATATTGATCTAATTTTATTTGTCCTCAAGTTAATAAGTAACTTCTCAATTTGGGAATGTCCCATCCCTCTCTGTTGTGCATCACTGTTTGAGTTAATAAAAGCCCATCTTCCATAAAACTTCTGTTTAGTTCCTCGGTTGTTGAGGTTTCCAACATGCGACTATCCGTCTACTGGTTTGGGTGCGTGGCACTTTTATGTCTCCTCATGGGTAAGCTTGGACATTCTAACATGCTTACATAATATGTAACTGCAATTACTGTATATAAAATACAACACTAACTTTTTAAAACTCATTTTAGGTGGAGAAGTGTGGTGCGATTGTACTGAAGACAACATGCAAATAGAGGGAGGTACATACACCTTGACCAAGGGGTTAAATGCAAGCAGTTTGCTGATCTATCACTGTCCTGAGGGTTACTATCCATATCCCTCCAAAAAGCGAGTTTGTCAACTCAATGGCAAATGGAAGGAAGAACCCAGCATCTTTAGGCCTCAAACATGCAGGAGTGAGTAATATATTAGTGGTGCAACGATTAATTGATCTACTCGAGTAATTCGTTTAGAAAAAAAGCTTCGAATCCAATTTTGCTGCTTCGGGGATTCGTCTAATTAGAGTGATGTTTTTATGGTTTGTTTTGAAAGTGTTGCATTTAGCTTTATCGATTTGGGTGGATACACTGCCGTCTAGTGGCAACAGTGGATATGCCATAATTCATCTAACATGGCTTAATCCATCTGCTCCCTGTTAAGATCAACATAAGGTATGTTTTTGTTTGAGATAACATGTTTGTTTATGGATTCGTAATTTAGTTTAGAAGTATATTTAGCAGTTTTTTTGTTGGAATGTGGTTTGAATGATTTGTTTCAGAGCAGTGTTGTTTTTGGGAGCCCTTTTAAATTCCGTCTTAGTCTTCCGGACGATAATACTTACTAGTAGGGTTGTTCCGTTCATGTTTTTTTGCTCCCGATACGATCCCGATCGTTTTAGTTTGAGTATCTGCCGATCCCGATATTTCCCGATCCGTTTGCTTTTTTTTTTTTTGCTCCCGATTCAATTCCAATCATTCCCGATAATTTTTCCCGATCATATACATTTTGGCAATGCATTAAGAAAAAAATGAATAAAATCCGGACGAATATATACATTCAACATACAGTACATAAGTACTGTATTTGTTTATTATGACAATAAATCCTCAAGATGGCATTTACATTATTAATATTCTTTCTGTGAGAGGGATCCACGGATAGAAAGACTTGTAATTCTTAAAGGATAAATGTGACTTTGTATATTGTGGCTAAATTATGCCATCTAGTGTATTTGTTGAGCTTTCAGTAAATGATACTGCAGCCATTTAATTTCTGCCCAAATGCATGATGGGAAGTGTAACCATGACTGTGCGTAGGGGGACCAATTGATATATCTTCTCTGCGTTGGGAAAGAACATAGTGTGTTAAGAAAATGATCAACTACTACCTTTCTTCCCCACATTGCCTCCCACGTTAATTTTAATTGCTGAGAGAGGTATTGTAAAGCTTTAGCCTCATAAAAAATGGCTCCAAAGGCTCTCAAATTTCTCTCTACTCATTATACGCTGTCTTTTAGCGCTATCTATAGGTAAAACAGCGTCTTTATAAATTGAACGTTGGGAAAGAACATAGCGTGTTAAGAAAATGATCAGCTACTACCTTTCTTCCCCACATTGCCTCCCACGTTAATTTTAATTGCTGAGAGAGGTATTGTAAAGCTTTAGCCACATAAAAAAATGGCTCCAAAGGCTGTCAAATTTCTCTCTACTCATTATACGCTGTCTTTTAGCGCTATCTATGGGTAAAACAGCGTCTTTATAAATTGAACGTGAAAATGCGTGAGAGGGTCGTGCAGCACATGCATTAATTATTTAACGTGATGAATTTTAAAAAGTTAATTACCGCCGTTAATGCAATAAATTTGATAGCCCTACGTTTAGTCAAAACTACTCTGGATGAGTGTAAGACCTTTTGTCTGTAACGTTAAATACAATTAGAAAACGATTTAAACAAAATATATATATATATTAAAAAAAGGCATGTCCGATATTTTTTTTGCCGATTCCGATACTTTGAAAATGACGTGACATCTTTACTTACCAGTCTTAGTCATATTTCAGTCATCTCAAAATGCGTTTGTCTTTGTCTGGTTTTTGTTGATGAAAATTCAAAAAATTGTATTTAAAAAAAATAAATCAATCAATAAAAGCTTTCCAACTACAGTATGTCAAATGAACATTGACTGACAAACACATATAGTAGCATCTACAAGGACAATGCCAACTTGGTGAAAATACACACTCAGCAGGAAAACAGTACTTTATTTTTAATTAATTATACCCACCCGGACGCCACGAATTGTAATTAAAAAAAAGTCATCCGAGAGTTCAAGAGGACGCTCGCCATTAGCATTAAGTAGCTAATGCTACTGCGGCAAACGCAAATGCAATGCTAAATATACGAGTTCCATTTAGTATGTGATGAGCATTCACCACAGACCTTTAACGGCTGAAATAATATTGCATATTCTCTCTGGCAAGATAAGAAAACAAATCTTACCGTTTGTGCAAGCTTTGAGAGGAGAGGACACTGGCTAGTTGAGGGTGGGGGTGCACAGCGCGTCAAATGAGTGACACAACCAGACGCTGCTATGATGCAGGCTAACTACATATAAAATGTCACACATTGTGAACATGTGACAGAAACTATTTTGTCGAATTCTGTAAGATATGCTTGATTGTATGGTCATTATACTCTGCGGGTTATACAAGTTTGCTCTCCCACAGCTATTGTACGCGCTCTCCCAAGCTATTATGAAGAATACAGTTTTAGCCCATAATAATGTGCTTACATTTTTATTACCGGCAATTGCTCACATTTTGCTGATAAATAGATACACACACACATATGTTGATTCATCACACAACATCTCAGTACTTTTCCACCAAGCTACTTTGAGTGCAAATGTGTCTTCAAAACAAAGTTATCTTGCTCGCTCAAGAGTGTGACTGTTAATTTAATCAATGAGTGTGACTGTGAATTTAATCAATGACTAGAATAAGGAACTTGCCCGATCGAAACTGCCACGTTGGACAACAGTGTTGTAACTATATTCTGCCCAGCAACAAGCCCTTAATAAAAGTCAGCAGCGCGGGGAGCTCTGAGAGAGACTTCGATGAGACGCTCTTAGTCACGTTGCCCGATCTCAGACCTCTCCCCAAACTACAGTTGGTAAAAGTCCACTCTCTGACTCCTGCCTCCTTGTGTCCTGCCTTTGTCACCTCGCTCTGGGTCAACAGCTAAATTGAAGAAGGTGTTTTAGACCCAACAAATTCTCATCTCGTCAGACGAAAACTGGCATTTGTCTCGTTGTGTTTGTCTTCCGAAACTCGTTATCGTTACCCTGTAGCTCGGTATCATCTCATTGTCGTCATGAAAAAATTGTTCATTGGCAAAATCTTTTTTTATTGTCATCATTGATGAAAACAACACTGGTTAAGAGCTATGCAAAAAAAATAAAAAAAGTTAGCATTTAACAGCATTTAAGCTAGCGGACTTTTGATAAGCAAGTAAGCCAATTGTTCTTTTGATGTACTTACATAGATCCACATTTATTTATTTTTTTGCTACCGTTTAGGCTAAATTCAGGTGTTTAAATTTCTTTTTTTGATGCATTTATTGCTCTTGTGAAATGAAAATGCAATCCTGCATAGTTTGAAGAAACATTCAGAAGTTTTTTTTTGTATTTGCATTTAATGCTGTTTAGAAATTGCAATGTTAGCAAGACAAAATAAATGTTATTGCAGGCATAAACACTTGTTTCTTTGTTTTACATCTGCTAAAAATTTATTATGCGACACATTAAATTTTGTAATCCGATTACTCAATTTTTTTGAACTAACTAATCAATAGATTAACGGATTACAGAAATAATCCATAGCTGCAGCTTTTGTATGTATCTTTCACCCTTGCCTGGCTCCACGATTAATCCAATTCTCTGTTTCTGTTTTAATAGTGGTGGAGTGCCCGAGCCCATTTGTGCTCATGCACGGCATTGTCAATCCACCTCAGGAGAAATATTATGTAGACAACGAGACCACGTATGAGTGCTACTCTGGCTACACCTTGCGAGGCTCAGATAGGCGGGTCTGCTTACCTAACGGCAAGTGGAGTGGTTCCACTCCCATCTGCAGCCGTGACTGTGAGTCCAATTTTACTTTTCGAACTTGAATCTTTTAACACATGTGGAACCTCTTAAGTGGGTCTAAAATATGCCTGAAAATGTGCCAACTTGAAGTTCAAACTAAAAGCATCTTGGCAAATGACTACCATTAATTAGACATAAATTGTGAGGTCTGTTTAACAAGCAAAAAATGTTTCCCAGCATTTTCTTTACCCTCCATTGACGTCTACTGCCATCAATGGCAATAAGAGTTAAATCTGTCAAAAACTAAATTTTTTAAAATTTCAATCTAACGTAATTTTCGCACTATAAGGCACACCTGACTATAAGCCGCCCCTGAATTAGGCACGGACAGCATTTGTTCATACATAAGACGAACTGGACTATAAGCTGCAGCTGTCCTCACTGTATTATGGGATATTTACACCAAAATAATTTTAATCGGTAACACTTTATCTGACAGAAGCATCATAGGACTGTCATAAGACCAAATGAACCACCATGAAGCTTTGAACCAATTGGCTGCAAAGCTTCAGTGCTTCAAGAAGCTTCATTTGGCCATCACTGCTCCCTTAGGGGAGACAGTCAACCTCTGCTGACACATGCTGTCAACATTGTTGTTGTCCAACATGCCTCCTAGAATGCATTGCAGCGCTACAGATGTAAATAACAATCAAAATTCATGTTCTGTGCCAATTATTTTTTAGTTACTGTTCCAGTTGTTTCATTAATTGCTACTCATGGTACTTGGTAACACTTTATTTGACATTGGCGCCGTAAGACTGTAATTAGACAATCATAATTATGACATGACACTGTCATGAGGATTATTGAATGCTTATAACCGATATCATTTAGTGTTATTCAGCAAATTATCTCACTTTTGAATGGATTTTAAAGATCCAAGCTGGACATAAATGAAGTTAGTGACATAATTTGCCGGATGACACTTAATGACATCTGTCATAAGAATTCAGGAATGCCCATGAAAGTGTCATGTCATAATTTTGACAGTCTTATAACAGTCTTATGACGCCGCTGTCAAACAAAGTGTTACCTAATAACCCAAATAAGTCAATAAATAAGCCGCATTGGACTATAAACCGCAGGCTTCAAAATGATGGAAAAAAGTAGTGGCTTATAGTACGAAAAATATGGTAATTTTTAATTTTTTATTTATTTATTTTTTTATTTTTTTTTTACTAAACATGGCTCAATTTGACATCTATGTGTAAATATTGTAATATAAAATAACCCCACTAATTATTTCAATCCAAAATATGTGTTAAAATTGTTCATAAAAAAAGAATGAAACTATTTAAAATAAGAAAAAGGGGTCAATATGACCTCTGTGAGTAAACATCCAAGTAAAAAAACGTCACAAATAGCAATTTCACTTGAAATGATGTGTTAAATTTTAAAATGAGTCTGTATAACCCGTTGACTACCATACAAGTCTGCTTTTTAAAATCTATTAAATTCCCTAAATTGCCACAAGATGATGCCAAAGTCCTGTCTTGTTACTAGAAGTGGGCGGCTGGGAGGTGGGGAAATTAATGTCTTGTTCAGACTGGTTTTAGTCCATCTAGATTCAAACTTAATGGCTTTTTATAGTCTTTACAGTCCCAAACAGAGGTGGCTAGAGTATCCAAAAAACTGACACAAGTAAAAGTAAAGCCCCTTTCACACATACCTTAACACTGTTTAAATCAGAAATGGCTGCAGTCTGAACCCAACCTCAGTTTGATTTTCTTTAAAATATTGTTTTGACATCTAATTTTGACATCTAAAAGTAGCAAATTTACTGTAATTTACAAAATTACCACAAAAGTTTTTGTGATTGCCTATTCCTTTGACATTATTTTTCATTGGCAAATCCGTATTGGAATTAGAATAATTTATGCTTAACATTAATAGGTCCACTTTCACAGGTTTACTGTACATTAAATGATTAATTATTGTATTATTATTAATATTATTTGACTTGGTGCACTTTAATTATTTACAGCAGGAAGTGATTGTGCTGATCCTGGGATCCCAGCCGGGGCCTCAAGAACCGGGAATTTGTTCAGACTAGACGACAAAGTGAAATACAGCTGCAATGGCAATCTGTTTCTGGTTGGCTCCCATGAGCGAGTGTGCCTGGAGAATGGCCAGTGGACGGGCACCGAACCAGCTTGCTACTGTAAGTTTATTTTACACTACTTTAATGTACAGTCCCTGACAAAAGTCTTGTCGCTTATCCGTTTTGTAGAAACAATTGCTAATAACCTGACTTTTAATTATTCAGTTGGTTTCAGAAATAGCTAAGACCCTCTCAAATTATGTTGAATGTACAAAAATATATTTGTTTCACTGAAAAAGATTTATCATTTAATGAAGTCATAAAGGTCAAATTTTGGTAAGACAATGGTTTTGTCGCCTACAGAAAGTAGTGTGAAAATTGAACAAAAAATGTACTTCAAATACAAAAATATGTTACATAACATAAGCAAATTAAGTAGTGGTGCAGTGAGATTCAAATGTAATATTTTGTATGACTTCCATGGGCTTCGGCAAGGATTCATACAATTTATTGATGAAGTCATCAGGAACATCAAAGAAAGCAGTCTTGCATGCCTCCCAGAGTTCATCAACATTCTTGGGTTTCGTCTTCCATGCTTCCTCTTTCACCCTACCCCAGACATGCTCAATAATGTTCATGTCTGGTGACTGGGCTGGCCAGTCCTGGAGGATCTTGATCTTCTTTGCCTTGAGGAACTTTGAGGCAGAGATTGAAGGAGCACCATCCTGCTGCAGAATTTGTCCCTTTTTATGGGTCGGAATGTAAGAGGCAGCTAAGATTTGTTGATATTTCAGACTATTTATCTCTCAGGGTGCAGACAATTAAAAAAACGTGTGGCATTTGCCAAGGCCCACAACCTGTCAAAAGGATGGACGCAGGAAAAGTGGCAAAAGGTGGATTTTTCAGATGAATCTTCCATTGAATTACACCACAGTCGCTGCAAATATTGCAGGAGACCTACTGGAGCCCGCATGGATCCGAGATTCACTCAGAAAACAGTGAGGTTTCGTGGTGGAAAAATCATGGTCTGGGGTTACATCCAGTATATGGGTGTGCGAGATATCTGCAGGGTGGAAGGCAACATAAATAGTCTGAAATATCAACAAATCTTAGCTGCCTCTTACATTCCTAACCATAAAAAGGGACCAATTCTGCAGCCGGATGGTGCTCCATCGCATACTTCAATATGTACCTCAAAGTTCCTCAAAGCAAAGAAGATCAAGATCCTCCAGGACTGGCCACCCCAGTCACCAGACATGAACAGGATGAAAGAGGAAGCATGGAAGACGAAACCCAAGAATGTTGACGAACTCTGGGAGGCATGCAAGACTGCTTTCTTTGATGTTCCTGATGACTTCATCAATTAATTGTATGGATCCTTGCCGAACCGCAAGGATGCAGTCCTTCAAGCCCATGGAAGTCATACAAAATATTAAATTTTGATCTCACAGCACCACTACTTAATTCGCTTATGTTATGTAACATATTTTTGTATTTGAAGTACATTTTTTGTTCAATTTTCACACTACTTTCTGTAGGAGACAAAACTTTTGTCTTGCCAAAATTTGACCTTTATGTCTTCATTAAATGGTAAATTTTTTTTCAGTGAAACACATGTATTTTTGTACATTCAACAACATTTGCGAGGGTCTTAGCTTTCATATGAGCCATTTCTGAAACCAATTAAATAATTAAAAGTCAGGTTGTTAGCAATTGTTTCTACAAAATGGATAAGCGGCAAGACTTTTGTCAGGGACTGTACTACATTTAAATTTACTGTATTTCTTTAATTCATTGGCTGTCAATAACAGGATCGACGATAGATGGCAGTGAATGTGTTAAATGGCACTTTTTAAGGTTTCAATTACTATGAATAGCATATTTTTTGTCCATCACTCTTGGTTTTATTGGATTTCTAAAAAGTCCCTGTTTTTTGGGGGGAAGTGGGGGTCACCCTGTTTTATATTTATATTGTAAGATTTAATCCAGCAAAGCAGGGAAAAGGCATAAAATAATTTAGCATAACCAGTTTTCTGCGCTTTCATTCAATTTCATTTCAAGCCAATGCTGGAAACATGCCTAAAGAGGCTGTACAAAACATCTTGTTCTCATGTGTGACATCATGTCCCCCCAATTACACAATGAATTCTGAGTAATCTAGGCTCAACAGTAGCATCAGAATTTGGTCATGTCCAGTAAATTGCTTATTGAAAAAGTGATTCACCAGCTAGTTCGCTGACTAATACCATGTGTACAAAATACCTTGTTGTTCATCTGACCATTGCATACATTTACCCCACCCACTTTACTAGTATAATACACCCCCCCACCCCCACCCACCATTTTTTAAACAATGATATCAGTTGATTAAAATCAAGTAAAGGACTACTGTATGCAGTGGCGGAACAAATTTGAACAGGACTCGGGTGCAATGAGCGTCCTCGGGCCCCTTGATCCGAGCGAGGGGGAGTGGCTTTTCACTCGGTGCCCCTACTGACAATACTAAAACCAGTAGTTCCCAACCTTGTTAAAAGTTCCGAATCCCATGAGTTTCACATGTGCTTTCACCGAACCTTTTGGAATTCAGTAATAATTACATATAATAAATAATAAATTACCATTCAAATCTCATACAGCTAAATAACATTGGAAAATGAAACTCATTTCACACTGTTCCTTGTTTTTGTTTTCATGCCTACATTCTCATTTTATCATCACATCCTTGCATCACATACTATTTTAATGGTGTAATATGATGCAATTTTTTTTTTAAATTATCTGCGCAGTCCACGCTGCCTGTTGGTCTTTTCTACTTCCTCATACCAAGTACGAGTCAACCTTCCACTGAGCAAACCGTTAGATAGAGTGCTAGCATTTCAAAGAAATTGAATAAAGCCTGTAAATTGGGGCAAATGAGTCCAAAATCTAGTCTAAAAGACACATTGCCTTTAGTCAGCGTATGAAAATATGGTCCTGCGTGTCTTAACCTTCGCAGAACCCCTTAGACTTACTCAGCAAACCCTTGGGGTTCTACCCAAGCCAGGTTAAGAACCACTGACTTTAAACAGTGTATTATACTGCAGCTCTGCGCAGCAACTTACAGTGGTATGAAAAAGTATCTGTTTGGAAATTCTCACATTTCTGCATAAAATCCCTATCAAATGTGATCTGATCTTTGCCAAAACCAAACAGATGAAAAAACGGCATCTGCTTTAACTAAAACCACCCAAACATGAATAGGTTGTCATATTTTAATGAGGATAGTATGTAAACAATGACAGAAGGGGGAAAAAAAATAAAGAAGTGAACCATCACATTTAATGTTATGTGCCCCCCCCCCCCCCCCTTTGGCAGCAATAACTTCAACCAGACGCTTCCTGTAGCTGCAGATCAGTCTGGCACATCGATCAGGACTAATCTTGGCCCATTCTTCTCTACAAAACTGCTGTAGTTCAGGCAGATTCCTGGGATGTCTGCCTTGAATTGCTCTGTTTAGGTCATACCACAGCATCTCAATGGGGTTCAAGTCTGAACTTTGACTTGGCCACTCCAGAACGTGTATTTTGTTCTTCTGAAACCATTCTGATGTTGATTTACTTCTGTGTTTTGGATCATTGTCTTATTGCAGCATCCATCCTCTTTTTAGCTTCAACTGTCTGACAGACGGCCTCAGGTTTGGGTGGTTTTAGTTAAAGCAGACACTGTTTTTTTCATCTGTGTTATTTTGGCGAGATCAGATCACATTTGATGGTGATTTTATGCAGAAATGTGAGAATGTATGTTTATCAAGTGGAACTCATCTTTACTTGAATTTGTTTGTGCTCATATTATCAGACGATTACACGTATGATACTCCACTGGAAGTTTCAGAGGCTTTCGGCAGTGCAATTAAAGGAAGCCTTACCACTTTGGACCCTACAGGCAAGTCCAACAACAATATAATGGGAAGCTAGAAATCACAAAATGGTTAATGCTTTGTGTAAAATTGTTAAATATATATATGTTGATGAAGTCTTTTGTTTTATTTTTTAAAAACATTTTAGATGACACACAGGAGGGCAGAAAAATCCGGATTTCCAAAACTGGAAAACTCAACATCTACATTGGTGTGGACATTTCAGAGAGCATTGAAGAAAAATATTTAAATGACGCCAGAGATACTGTAACCAAACTTATCACCAAGGTAACACCATTAATAGTGGTGTCCGATAAGCCTGCACAATACTGTATATCGTTTGACCATCGCAATGTGCGCGTGCGCAATAGTCCCATTGCAGGACGTGCGATATATATATATATTTTTTTTAATGTAAACTTTTGTTTTTCTTGATAAAATAAGCAATTGTGCAGAGACATGGCTTCCTGGATCCCTTTTATATCCACCAATCTTCATCATTCACAGATAAACCCCCTTAGCCTGTATTAAACGGTATTATATGAATATTAGGGATGTCCCGATCGTATATTTTTGGACCCGAGCCGGATCAAAGTCTCTATCCGATACCGTGAAAAAAAAGTTTTTTTTTTTTTGCTTTGACACTCACGCTGCCGAGAACAGAACTCTCACTTACACAATTAATAAACTGCCACAGCACACTTCAGACTGTGTACCAAGCTTAACAATGATTAACACATTTGTGCCTTTTACAAGTTACAAACCTGTCAATCATCGTACTTCATGCACCAAACGCCAGCTGCACTGGTGACCAAGAAGAGCAGCAGGTGGGAGAGTGAGAGGCTGTACGAGGAGGAAGCAGAAAAACATAAATATATTTTTGTAATCGAAAAACCTGATCCTTTTCACCCGATTCTGATCCTATGAAAAATGGTGTAATCGGCAATCATGTGATCGGATTGAAACATCTGGAATGAATACAATATGGTAATAGTGAGTCAACCAATGTCTTCCCAAACAGAGATATTCAACTCTCGTGAAAATTCTTCTAGTTTTGATATCGCAATATATTTCGCAAACCCTTCAAAAATCGCAATGTCAGTTTTTTCTAATATCGTTCAGCCTTAGTGTCCGATAATGAATTTTTAATCGATATTGTCCAACTCCAAAAATCCGTTTACCAATATCAAACCGATATCAATATATGCAATGGAGGACTTAACTCATTAAGGCTAATTGTATTGTAATGCCCCGCTGGATGCTTTAATAATGATCAATGTAATAACTTTATAACCAGGTTTTACAAATAAACATTCTATGAAAAGTAAGAAAACAACTTCAACCAGTGTTGTTTTTGGCGGCCTTTTTCATTTTTGTCTTAATCTTAGTCTTTTGGATGATAATACTTATTAATCTTAGTCATATTTTAGTCATCTCAAAATGTGTTTGTGTTCGTCTAGTTTTTGTTGACAAAAACTCAAGACTAATTTCGTCTAATTTTAAGCGACATTTACTAAAACTGTTTCCGTCTGTAAAATTGAAAATAAAGGTTTTCGACTATTTTGAATGAACATTGACAGACGAGCACATATTATAGCATCTCCAAGGACAACGCCAACTTAGTGATATGCACACTCAGCTGGAAAACAGTACATTATTTACAATTAATTATACCCACCTGGACGTCACAAACTGTATGTAAAAAAAAAAAAATGTCTGGGAGTTTAAGAGGACGCTTGCTGTTAGCATTAGCCTAATGCTAACGAGAATGCGAATGCTATGCTAATGCTACGGGTTCCATATTGTGCATGATGATCACTTAGCGCAGACCTTTAAAGGCTAAAGCAACATTGCGTATTCTTTCTGGCCAAAAGAACAAAACAGATCTTACCATGTGCACAAGCCTGGAGACTGGAGAGCAGCACCACATCACATGAGTGACACAATCAGACACTGCTAAGATGCAGGCTAAGAACACAAAAAATGTCACACATTGTGAACATGTGACGGAAACCATTGCGCATTTTTGTCTCGATCTCGTCTCGTCAGAGGAAAACTGAATTAGTCTTGTTATGTTTTAGTCTCCCAAAACCCGTTTTTGACTCGTTATCATCTCATCGTCATGAAAAAATTGTTTGTTCACGAAATATTTTTGTTATAGTCAGAGGCGTAGCAAGGGTCCCCGGGGGGCCCAGGCAACAAGCAACACGGGGTCCTTCGAGCGTGTGCAAGTAAGGGGGACAGTTGGACTTGGAGCAATAGCATATTTAATAAAAGTATAATAACGCCTCGGTCTCATAGAGCGCTTTTTAGGACACTTAAAGTGCCCGGCTTCTACTACATTAGGACATAAAACTATAGTAACATAGTACACTCATCGCTGTCTTGCTTCCTTTTCTCCTCTTCTGGTTTTTTTTCCTTCTTTTGTCGCTTCCAGAAGGATAACTTCTCTTCATTTTCGATATACGCCAATTAAAAAAAAGCCAAATCGCCGCTCACTCTCACTCTGAGTCACGTGAGGGAGGGGTGGGGGCTGTAGACCAAGTGAAAGGGCCCCTTCAGGGAACTCAAACACAAGGCTTTCATTGGCAGTAAAGCTGCGTGTGCTAAATCTGTTGGCCTGTCTGGGGGCCCTAGGCAATTGCCTGGTTTGCCTAATGGGACGCGACGCCTCTGGTTATAGTCATCGTTGACAAAAACAACACTGACTTCAAATGAAGTTATGGAAAATGTGCCTGTATTTCAACACAATATTTATTGCTGAAGTCGAAATAGTGCAAACATCAGTTTAGATGTCACAGCTTAACACAGCATAACTGCTGTGTTAAGCTGTGACCAGCCCTTGTACAAAGGCAGAAGGCTTCTGCATTAGCTTTGAAGGCAACAAGCAAATTGGCTCAAAACCGTTAATAAAAAACAAACTCGAAATTCTCCGATATCATTTTAAAATGCTTTCATCTGCCAATACCATCGTTAAGCTGCAAAATCTGATTTCAATGATCATAATAAAAAAATATGCGTTTGAAATTGTGCTATGTCATAATGCCTATAGTACAATTTGCTTCTCTTTTAATACAATTTGTCAGACTTAAAGAGTCAGCAAAAGTTGTGCTGTTTAGGAGTTGCAAGTTAGATTGTGATTGGGGTTTAAATAGGCTGCTGGCCACAGATATGCTGACTCACAAGAATACCTCATTGTAGCGGGTGGCAAAATTCTGATAAATAAACATTTAAATTTAATTTCAGGCTGAGGAGGTCTACTGTATTTCTCTTCATTTAGTCAGATTTATGTCCTAAAATGTCACTGCATATGAAGAACACATCTCACACAGGTGGCAGTTGTGTCTAGTACTGTCATAATATACAGTATGTTTGGTGTGAAGCAGTTACTGTAAGTGTTTGGCACACCTTCATGATGACACTTTGGCCGACCGTCCAGCTAACGTGTATAAACCGGGGCTCATTCCATTTCGCTGTCAGAGCAGCATCCCATTACAAGTGCATTTCATTATGAAATACTACCCGCATCATAATCCTGACTGCTCCTTAGATAGGATATCTTGGCATGTTGTCAGTGCATCGGTTAAATGGCTCACTTGCAAAATAACCCGCATAAGCGATTAGTTGACATATTTTCAGCAATTTGCATGTGCTTTTCTGCTCATTATAAAATTTCATTGCTTTTTTTTTTTTTCCTCACTCGACACAGATTTCATCTTTTCCCATCTCGCCAAACTATGAGATCGTGTTCTTCTCCTCGGATATTTACGAAGTTGTCAACATTCTCGATTTTTTGGATGGCAAGGCTCAGTTGAATCTGGTGAAGACGCAGTTGGAGAACTTTAAAGTAGGAAGTGAGTGATCAACAGACCTATATCTTAATACAATATGCTGTTTTATTCAACTACGTTTTCCTTAATATGTTTGCGACTTCCTACTTAAAAGGTAGAAACACTGCCGGAACGGATCTGAACTTGGCCTTTGCGACCTTTTTGGAAAGAATGGCTCTTATAAAACAGCGAACTGGGGAAGATGGCTTTAAGGAGCACCGTCATGTGATCATTCTTTTTACAGACGGTACCTTTGTTCACCTCTGAAATGACTGTGAAATGTGTCGTTTGTCGCTTTAGATTTCAATGAAGTGGTTTGATTTCAGGTGCGTACAACATGGGTGGATCACCTGATGCCACAGTGGAAAAAATAAAGAACATGGTGTACATGGACCCTAATTATAGGCAGAAAGAGCCATTGAGAGCAGATTATCTGGGTGAGTTGGCGTTATGTTTTATTTATTAGGAGAAAGCTGCGAACAGGAAAGGGTTATGGGGGGACAGAAAGGAAAGAAGCAGACAGAAGAGGAGAAGAACAAACAACAAGAAATATATTATTACACGCCTGGGCTACCTATGAATGTAGTGGTACTATCGTTAGCTAATCATATTTACTTGTGGACAACATGTGGGGGGCCTGATAACAGAGGAGGGAAAGTGAGTTAAAAGGAGACGTGACTAGGTGGAGTGGAGCGTACACAGTTCAGGAATGTGAGGTGAGAAGCCCAGTATTATTTAAATCACCGTAAGTGTGGATAGATTGACATCTTATTCTATGCTACCTGATTGCTAATACTGGCACCGACAATCTTTCTACCTGAGTGTGTCTAATTGCACCCAGTCATACGTGAACCAACTAGCATGTGTGATAGATGATAAAATTAGAAATGCCACGTGGGGACCACCCCAGGGCCCTAGCACCGGCCCAGCCAATCGGAGGGAGCGAGCACAGCACACCTCTCCCACCACAGCTTACAGTCATCCCCCTGGACCATCCCTATTAACCAGCCCTCAGGGAAGGGATGAGGGGATGTGCCAACACCCCCACACAAATCCTCAGTACTGCCTGCCCACCCGGACACCCAGCCACCGCCCAACCGACGGGCGTACCGCGGGACCCCCACTGCCACCCAAGAGTGTGGGCCACCCCGCCAGCGTACACAATTCAGCAATGTGATATGGGAAACCCAGTGCTATGTAAATCACCTGTAAGTGTGGATAAATTGACATCCTATTCTATACTACCTGATTGCTACTCTTGGCACCGACAATCTCTAAACTTGAGTGTGTCTAGTTGCACCCAGTCATGCGTGTAATAGTCCTGCAGAAAAATAGGAATGCTACGTGGGGACCACACCAGTGCCCCGGCACCGCCCCACCCAATCAGGGAAGAGTGAGTGCGGCACACCTCTCCCACCACAGCAGGACTATCTGCGCCCTCATTAAACAGCGAAGGGGCCACCATTATCCCCCCGAACCATCCGCACCCCCATTAACCAGCACTCAGGGAAAGGATGAGGTGATGTGCCACCACCCCCACGCCCTTACCTCCGCCCGCCCACCCGGACCACCAGCCACTGCTGCAACCGCCCAACCGACGGGCACACCGCGGGACGTCCACAGCCCTCTAGGCCCAGTGCAGGAAAGTATCCCCACCCAGAGTGGGTGCCACCCCACCAGCATACACAATTCAGCAATGTGATGTGGGGAACCCAGGATTATGTAAATCACCTGTAAATGTGGATGAATTGACATCCTATTCTATGCTAACTGATTGCTAATCTTGGCACCAACAATCTCTCTTCTTGAGTGTGTCTAATTGCACCAAGTCATGCGTGTGATAGTCCTGCAGAAAAGTAGAAATGCAACGTGGGGACCACCCCAGGGCCCGGCACCGCCCCAGCCAATCGGGGGGCAGCGAGCGCGGCACACCCTTCCCACCACATCTCTGGCAAAGGGGCCACAGTCATCCCCCCGGACTATCTGCGCCCTCATTAAACAGCTCTCAAGGAAGGGATGAGGGGACGCGCCACCACTCCCACGCCCGCACTCACCACCGCCCGCCCACCCGAACCCCTAGCCACCGCTGCAACCACCCAACCAACAGGCACACCACTGGACCCTTACAGCCCAATAGGCCCAGTGCAGGAATGTATCCCCACCAAGAGGGGGCGACACCCCGCCGCCCCTCCAGTGTACACAATTCAGCAATGTAATGTGGGAAACCTAGTATTATGTAAATCACCTGGCTGTAAGTGTGGATTAATTGACATCCTATTCTATGCTACCTGATTGCTAATCTTTGCACCGACAATCACTCGACCTGAGTGTGTCTAATTGCACCCAGTCATGCATGTGATAATCCTGCAGAAAAGCAGAAATGCTTCGTGGGGGCCGCCCCAGGCCTCCGGCACCAACCCAGCCAATCAAGGGGCAGCGAGTGCGGCACAGCCGTCGCACCGCAGCTCCGGCAAAGGGGGTACTGTCATCCAGGGCGGTCACTCGGATCAACCACGCCCCCATTAACTAGACCTCAGGGAAGGGATGAGGAGAAGCTCCACCAACGCCCGACCACCTGGACCCACAGCACAGCTGCAACTGCCCTACGGACGGGGACACCGTGAGACCCCCACAGCCCACAAGGCCTAGGGCATGAAAGGATCCCCACCCAGAATGGCCGCCCCCTGCCGCCCTGTGTGCGCTCAGCTGGCAATCAACGCCAGGGCTCAAGGAGGATGCCCGGGTAGACCCACCCACCCCTGTAACCGACAGCCCAGACAAAGAGGAGGCCCTGGCTCGGGAGCCCCGCCATATCAAAAATGTGAAACCCAACTACCACCCTATTACTGTGGCTGCTAGGTCCCCGACTAGCAGCCACTACCCAGCATCATGAAAGGGTTGTGTGGGGAGGGTAGTGCAGTGTATATATTAAAATTGGGGCGCTCGGCTGAGAATGCAGTGTGACCTCCGCTTGGCACATTGGCATTGATGCCAAATTAATACATATTTGCATCTAACTTTTCAGATATTTACATTTTTGCTATTGGGGCGGAGGTCTTCGACGACGACTTGAAGCATCTGGTCGTTGGGCTGGGCGGCCAGCATTACTTCAGGATGAAGGACATCAAAAAATTGCAAAAGACTTTTGATGAAATTATTGGTGAGTCTCCCATTTATTATGTATGGATTTTCCCCTCCTCGGGTCCATTTTTTTATTTCATCTCCAACTTCTAATTTGATTCTGTAGAGCTATTATAACATGATGGTAAAACAGCCTTCTCTTGTTTCCTGATGTATTTACAAGCATGCTCTCTACTATTCCCTACACTGTTAGGCCAAGGAGCTCAACTATCATTTTACACCACAGATTTCATTTCATGACCATATAAAAACCATTACAATACATTCTTTGTCCATCTTAACTAGAGGTGGGAACCTCTGGGTACCTAACAATATGATTCGATACAAGGCTCATGATATGACGATGCAGCAATTATCAGTACGTGGGTCAGGAAATCCTTTTACAATATTCAACAATACAATAATGCATGACAGTCATTTCCTGTTGATTTGGTGTCACTTCCTGTCGATTTTGAGGCATTTATGGATCACTTCCTTTTGATTTTTGCGTACCTCATGATACGATACGACTTGCGATACAAGCCTCACGATAACGAAGAACTCACGATATGGCGATATAACAATTACAGTGATCCCTCGCTACTTCGCGCTTCCAACTTCGCACCCGCAGTCTTTCGCGGATTTTTTTTCAATGGCATACCGCAAGCAACACGTCACTTGTTCTCAATAATATTCATGATGTTAGCAATTGTGCCTAGGCGGGTCAATCTCCTGTTTGTCCCTAATAGTAAATGCATGGAAATAGTGTACGAATGAGATGGTTACTCAGCTAAACCTACTAATTCTGTCTGAAAATGATGTCCCTGGTGCCAAATTTACTGGTAAAACTTTGGAACAACATACAGTTGTGGTCAAAAGTTTACATACACTTGTGAAGAACATAATGTCATGGCTCTCTTGAGTTTCCAGTTATTACTACAACTCTGATTTTTCTCCGATAGAGTAATTGGAACAAATACTTCTTTGTCACAAAAAACATTCATGAAGTTTGGTTCTTTTATGACTTTATTATGGGTTAACAGAAAAAGTGATCAAATCTGCTGGGTCAAAAATATACATACAGCAACACAAATTAGCAATTTTGACTTCTCTGAGGCCATTTAAATAGGGCTCATTGGATGCAAACGCCCACAAACGCTACAATGGGAAAGTCAGAGCAGCTGCAGGTCCCAAGAGCAACAGTGCAAACAATTGTTTGTGAGTATAAAGTTCATGGCACTGTTTTGTCACTGCCACGATCAGGAAGAAAACGCAAGCTATCACCTGCTGCTGAGAGAAAATTGGTCAGGAGGGTGAAGATTCAACCGAGAATCACCAAAAAGCAGATCTGCCAAGAATTAGAAGCTGCTGGAACACAGGTGTCAGTGTCCACAGTCAAGCGTGTTTTGCATCTCCATGGACTGAGAGGCTGCCGTGCAGGAAGGAAGCCTTTGCTCCAAAAGCGGCACCATAAGGCTTGACTGAAGTTTGCTGCTGATCACATGGACAAAGATAAGACCTTCTGGAGGAAAGGTCTGTGGTCAGACGAAACACAAATCGAGCTGTTTGGCCACAATGCCCAGCAATATGTTTGGAGGAGAAAAGGTGAGGCCTTTAACCCCAAGTACACCATGCCTACCGTCAAGCACGGTGGTGGTAGTATTACGCTGTGGGGCTGTTTTGCTTCCAATGGAACTGGTGCTTTACAGAGAGTAAATGGGATAATGAAGAAGGAGGATTACCTTCAAATTCTTCAAGATAACCTAAAGTCATCAGCCTGAAGATTGGGTCTTAGGGGCAGTTGGGTGTTCCAACAGGACAATGACCCCAAACACACATCAAAAGGGGTAATGGAATGGCTAAATCAGGCTAGATTTAAGGTTTTCGAATGGCCTTCCCAAAGTTCTGACTTAAACCCCATTGAGAACTTGTGGACAATGCTGAAGAAACAAGTCCTTGTCAGAAAGCCATCAAATTTAACTGAACTGCACCAATTCTGTCAAGAGGAGTGGTGAAAGATTCAACCAGAAGCTTGCCAGAAGCTTGTGGATGGCTACCAAAAGCGCCTAATTGAAGTGAAAATGGCCAAGGGACATGTTACCAAATATTAGCGCTGCTGTATGTATATTTTTGACCCAGCAGATTTGATCACTTTTTTCTGTTCACCCATAATTAAGTCATAAAAGAACCAAACTTCATGAATGTTTTTTGTGACAAAGAAGTACAGTATCTGTTCCAATCACTCTATTAGAGAAAAATCAGAGTTGTAGAAATAACTGGAAACTCAAGAGAGCCATGACATTATTTTCTTCACAAGTGTATGTAAATGTTCAGTTAAAGAGATGGCTTGAGTGTCAAAGGGCTGAAAAAGACGAGCCGACCTGATCCAGAAGTAGCTTTTTTATAGACACCTTTTTCTTGTGTGCATTGACTTATGCCACCTGACAATGACATTCTTCTGTTTCAACAATCTATCCTTTACCACTATATGCCCTGTATTTCTTATATATTATATAAATTTGATTTACATTTCCCCTTACTAAAGTTGTTTTTTTACAACAGAAAAGGTAACAGCAGTGTCAATCAGATACCATATTATTTCTTTTTCAGGTCATTTATTGTCAGACAGAAGCCGCACGGCAAAACTCTAAAAAATAAGTGCAAATGTCAAAATGGCTTACCTCTTCGTCCTCTGTAGGACCATGGCCTCCAACAAAATGTTTACTGCATATGAAACATGAATGGCTTCACCTTGCTGGCGTTAAACTGGTCTTTTGGACGTCCGCACAAGTTCCAAGTTCTAAGTTCCTACGAGTTCCATAGCAGCAGTGTTACTCGGCATGTTCTATTTTGAAAGATTACCAGAGAAAACAGGCAGAAATAACATGGATTGTATGCAAGGGCGTGTTTATTTTGACCCACTTCTGCGTTACGATGGCGACGTCACGGTCTAAAAATGGCCTTCGTGCGGTACGCTATTGCACCTTCATGACCCTTGTGAGGATAAGCAGCATGGAAATGAATGAAGAAATTAATAATACTTGCTGTCCTTTTGATATTAAATGAAACTTGAAGTGGCCGTTTTGATTAATTTTCAGATGAAGAGGAAGTCAAAGGCTTATGTGGTCTTCATAAGGATTATGACACCAACAAAGAAAGGGAGAACTATCCATGGGCAGCGCAAATTGTTGTCCAGGTAAGAAATGCTCAATTTCACTGTTCATTCTTTGTTTTAATTGCTTTCCATTGTGCCTCTGTGGACGATATCTAATTTGTGTTTGACTGCCTCTTGAAGAACGAAGGTCGGGTCATGAGATGTATGGGCTCTCTGGTCACGCCCATGTTTATCTTGACCGCCGCCCACTGCTTCACATTTGATGATCTGCCCAAACACGTCACGGTGGATATCGACGACGGACAGGGCAGAAGTAAGATTGGCCCTTCTTCATTTACATTTTGTACTAAAGCAGGGTTAGTTATGGTTAGGCTACTGTTGTATATTGAAATGAGTTCATCACTAACAGACGACCAATCCATTTGAAGTGAAAGGAATGGCAGCGAATGAACCTCCCACTTCAAATGTACTGGACATCTATGGCCTTCAGTGGAAGCTAATGAGTTAATATGGGGGGTGTTTCAGGTCATTTGCTGTTGATTTTCAGTCATTTGCTGTTGATTTTGGGGCATTTTTTCCCCCCACTTTTTGGTCATGTTTCACTGCCATTGACGGCAATATCGATCGCTGCTAACCCTCCCAATCAAAATTGATTGGACATCTATCGCCACCAGTTAATCGCCATGAGTTAATTCTTAAAAACATGTTTTGTTGTGGCAGTCTGAAAACTTAACTGCCTCGCTTTCTTTCTCTCTAACAGCAAAAAGAGTAAAGAATTTCTTCTTACACCCAAAGTTCAATGTCAGTGCTAAAGTCAACGAGGGCGTGAAAGAGTTTTATGACTACGATGTCGCTCTCATCCAACTTAAAGAATTTGTGAAAATTTCCACTCTGGTCAGGTACAACATGATTTGATTATGACTGAAATAATAGCAGTTTGAAACTGTTCTTTTTGACATTGCCTTGTCTGTTTTTTCAGACCCATTTGCATACCCTGCACACAGGAGACAAGCGACGGTCTAAAACTTGTTGGTGAATCTACGTGTGCACAACAAGGTAACTTAACTTTCGAAATAATGGTCATATTAAGCAGTGGCGGAACAAATGCGAATAGGTTACTAGTTTTGGTGAGAAGGTAAATAGTTTTTTTTGCAGTTCGTAAACTACATTTCCACACAAACATACATCGAGGTACCATTTAGCTTAGCGAGGAGAGATATGAGAGTCATTTTTCGAGTGTCCCAGAGCTCACGAAACTTTTAAAAAGCGCATTTATCAAGGTTTCATCGGCCTTGATTTGTATATATCCACCCTCCAAAACAGCCTGATAGCACAGATATAAGTACGCCTGCCCCTCTGCTATAGGATGCGTTGTTGACGTGACGTGAACATTCATTGCTCAGTCCTGGTAATAAAGTGCATTTATCAAGGTTTCGTCGGCAGTGATTTGTGTGTGTCTGTCCTCCGAAACAGCCTGATAGCACAGATGTGAGTGCGCCTGCCCCTCTGCTACTGGATGCATTTATGACGTGACGTGAACATTCATTGATGGTCCTGGTAATGAAGTGCATTTATCAAGGATTCGTCGCTCTTGATTTGTGTTTATCCGTCTGCCGAAACAGCCTGATAGCACAGATATAAGTACGCCTGTCCTTCTGACATGACGTGAAAATTCCTTGCTCGGTCCTGGTAATTAGAGCACCATTCGTTCATTCGCCCCTCCCATTCCAAATGGATTGGACGCCTAGCTCCGTCAATGGCAGCCAGTGAGTTAATTTATTTGGTGAAAAATAAAGTGCTCCGATCCACATGAGATATAATCGCCATGAATGTGGCCCGTGAATTAAAATGTGTTTGACATGCCTGTTTTAAACACTATACAGTTAGTCCCCGGGTTACGACGTACTCGACTTACGCGATTTCAACTTTCAATGTCATTTTGTTTCCAGTTGTTGTTGTTTTTTTTTTTTTTTTTTTTTTTGCAGAAACAGTACCTTATTGTAATTCACAGTATCTTATTTTTAACTTTACTTTATTAATGTGACATGTTCTGTCCTCACTTAATGTGAAGTTGTTCAGCTTTACAGACAGCAAACAAGGTAATTGTACTTTTTGAAGCTTTGTACTTCCTTCACTTTTGACTATGTGTAACGCTGTAACACACATACTGTATGTACACTTACTGTATGTTCAAAACGACACACACTTTAACAATAAAACAGTTGGTGTTCAAACGTCCATCTAGTCTTATCAATATGTAAATTTAGTAAAATAAATAAGCCTAAATTGCATAACAAAAGTCGGCTAGCTTAAATGCTACGAATGCTAACGTATTTACAATTCTCATAGCAAATCGCTCACACGTAACTCCACAAACTGTAGCTGTGAACTTAATTACAAATGCATACACAAACATTAGCTGAAACAACTTACAGCCTTCTGTGGGCCAAACCACCAACCAAAGATGGGTGTGGAACAGGCGGCCATATTGAAATGTCTACATTGCGTTGCGACGACTGAGCGATCGCTTGAAAAGAATGCCTCAACAGCGAAAGCGCGTTCCAACTTCGTCCACTTGATGATGCTCACTGGGGTTCCTGAAAAATAAACACAAAATAAATAACACACGTTAAGAACCAAACTTTAAGCCCCACCCTCTCAAATAAGTCCATCCATACCATCTTCAGAGCAACCATCTGTTCAGGGTGCCAAATTTAAATAAGCAAGTTGCTCTGCCCCTCCTTGTACAATACTTTTGGACTTTTTGGATCGTTATTTTGGGGTACTTAAAGGGTTAATTCTGCCAACCACACCCCCTTTACACCCGAATACTGCACTTAAAAGCCTGGATGCCGCCGCACCTCCACCCATCCCACTAATCTCGGCCCCTGATATGAACTATCAATTATAATGTACTGTACTTTCAAATAAACACGAAGGACTGTAAACTCTCACTCATGGTTAACTGGCTGCACTGCATTTTTTGTGCTCTCTAACCACAGAACAACTTCTGCTAAAAAACATGGAGAAACTTACTTTCCTGACACGTAGAGGCAAATGGGTGGACGAAAAACACGTCCACGCTAAACTTGGAGATAACGTGAGTTGCTTATAAATGTAGCCTTTCGTTCCGCCTAATGTTCCCTGGAGCTGATTTCGGCTTTCCCGTCATGTGACACAGAGGGATGAATGCATTAGACATGCATTGGATGCCGCGGGAATCACAACGCAGAACCCTGAGGTTCCTGTGACTGAAAACTTCTTATGCACCGGAGGTCGAACTCCCTTCAGAGATCATATAGCGTGTACAGGTAATGTACATTTAACGCTTTATAGGCTTTAACTTTAGGGTGGGCTGGCTGCCAACCCTCAAAGTTTAAATGAATTGGACTGTTGTCAATGGCAGGCAATACGTTAAAAATACCGTAAATTTTGGGTTATAAGCCACCACCCACCAAATTTGACACGAAAATGACATTTGTTCGTAGATAAGCCGGACTGGACTATAACGTTCAACTGTTCTTACTGTATTATGGGATATTTACTGCAAAAAATATTAACCGGTAACACTTTATTTTACAGTGGCATCATAAGACTGTCATAAGACCAAATGAACCACCATGAAGCTTTGAACCAATTGGTTGCAAAGCTTCATTGGTTCAAGAAACTTCATTTGGCTATCACCGCTCCTTTGGGGGAGATGGTCAACCTCTGCTGCCACCTGCTGTCAACACTGATGTTGTCCAACATGCCTCCTAGCATTCATTGCAGCGCTACAGATGTAAATAACCATCAAAATTCATGTTCTGTGGTTGTTATTTCTTCAGTTACTGTTCCAGTTGTTTCATAAATTGCAAGGTTTGCTATTCGGTAGCTCTTTATTTGAAAGTGGCACCATAAGACTAAACTAAGACCATCATAATTTTGACATCACACTGCCATGAGCATCAATGAATGATTATGACAGATGTCATTTTGTGTCATCCGGCAAATTATTTAATATTTATTTATTATTCTGAAAATTACAATGCTATGAAATGAAATTAACTAATTAATACATTTTTGAAAAAAACTTTAAGTGCAATAGTTACCGTAATTTTCAAACTATAAACCACAACTTTTGCCCCTCAGTTTGAATTATAGTCCAGTGCGGCTTATTTGTTGATTTATTAGGTTTAATAGGTAACGCTTTATTTGACATCAGTGTCATAAGACTGTCATTAGACCGTCGTAATAATGACATGACACTATCATGGGCATTACTGAATGCTTATGACAGATGTTATTAAGTGTCATCCAGCAAATTATGTCACTGACTCCATTTATGTCCAGCTCTGATCTTTTACATCCATTCAAAAGTGAGATCATTTGCTGGATGACACTAAATGACATCTGTTATAAGCATTCATTAATGCTCATGACATTGTCATGTCATAATTATGATTGTCTTATGACAGTCTTATGGCGCCACTGTCAAATAAAGTGTTACCAAATACCGTAACTAGCAATTAATGAAACAACTGGAACAGTAACTGAAGTAACTGAATATAGATTGTTATTTACATCTGTAGCGCTGCAATGCATGCTAGGAGGCATGTTGGATGACAACAGTGTTGACAGCAGGTGGCAGCAGAGGGAGCAGTGATGGCCAAATGAAGCTTGAAGCAATGAAGCTTTGCAGCCAATTGGTTCAAAGTTTCATGGCGGTTCATTTGGTCTTATGACAGTCTTATGATGCCACTGTCAAATAAAGTTTTACCGGTTGATATTTTTTGCTGTAAATATCCCATAATACAGCGAGGACAGCTGCAGCTTATAGCCCAGTGCGGCTCATCTATGACCAAATTACGCTTTCGTATCAAATTTGGTGGGTGGCGGCTTATAGTCAGGTGCGCCTTATAGTCCAGAAATTACGGAAGTGTATTTCTGTTTTTATTTTTTTTTATTTTTTTCAACATTGTATTTATATGTATTAATAAAAAAATGATTAAAATACAGTCATCATTAATAATAATTAAACAAATGTGTATAATGTAGAGCTGTTAAACGATTAAAATTTTTAATCGAGTTCACAGCTCGATCACTCACAGCTTAAAAATGAATTAATTGTAATTAATCGCAATTCAAGCCATGTATAAAATATGCTATATTTTTCTGTAAATTATTGTTGGAATGGAACGATAAGACGGATATATACATTCAACATACTGTACATAAGTGCTGTTATTTGTTTATTATAACAATAAATCAACAAGATAGCATTAACATTATTAACATTCTGTTAAAGCGATCCATGTATCGAAAGACTTGTAGTTCTTAAAAGATAAATGTTAGTACAAGTTATATAAATGTTATATTAAAACCCCTCTTAATGTTTTCGATTTAATAAAATTTGTAAAATTTTCAATCAAAAAAATAAACTAGTAGCTCGCCATGGTTGATGTCAATAATTACACAATGCTCATTGTGCTGAAACCCATAAAATCAGTCGCACTCAAACGCCAGCAGAGGGCGACAAAACACCAAAAACACAAGTAACAAGTGGACATGACACTGTGCTGTCATTTTAATCTGTTTGAGCGGGCATGTGCGTTAAATGCGTCAAATATTTTGCATGTGATTAATTTAAAAAATTAATCACTGCCCGTTAACGCGATAATTGTGACAGCACTAATATAATTATAATTGAGTAATGGCATCCACATACATACTCTATGTAAACATCACATTTTGAGTCATGTAGGCCAAAATGTGAACTTCCGTGAAGTTGGCTCGCATCAGACGTGTTTTAAACATTTCTGTTTGCGCTGCTTTCGTTTTTGAGATATGGAGATATTAATTTAGAGTGATGACGTAACGCAGCCCCCCGTTTATTGCAATATCTATAAAACGATAGCAGCACAAACAAACATTTTTCCAGCACAAACGAGCACAAACCCGGCACAAACGAATGGCACCATTGCAGGCCGTTTCGCGGTAGATGGGCGGCTGCATGACGTCATCACTCGAAATTAATATCTACATATCTCAAAAATGATTGCAGCACAAACAGAAATTTTTACAGCACAAATCAGCACAAACAATTGAAACCATTTTTAGCCATTTTCAATCAAAATATAAAATAATTGTAAATATCTTAAAAACGATGGCAGCACAAACGATTGACATTATTTTTATATAAATTTGCTTCTATTGGGGGCCAACTTCACAGAGGTAAATTATCTCATGATGATTGTTGTGTTTTATTATCACCAAAAATAGTTCATATAAGAGGTTAACTTTGCACTGAGGAATGTCATTTGGGGCAGGTGACTCTGGAGGCGCTGTGTTCAAGAACTACGAGCATCGTACAGTGCAGGTGAGCCTTCTCATCTGTGCCCAATACGGGCGTTTTGGCGTTGTTATAATTTGACAAATTGGTTGCTGTTGTCTTTTTTCCCCTCACCAGATCGGAGTGGTCAGCTGGGGAAGCCAAAATTTGTGCAAGGGCGGCGGTGTGGTCGAGTCGCAGGAGAACTCCCGGGATTTCCACATCAATGTTTTCAGGGTTGTACCTTTCCTCAAATCTATCCTTGGAAATGATAACCAGGATGATTTTGCACCATTGGAGTTCTTGAAAAGTTAAACGCTAAATATATCATGATTTGTCCCAGCAATGCTGCTATCATATTGGTGGCTTGAGTTTTTAAAGAGGCAATATAATGAATTTACATGGTAATTAATTATGTTGTATAAATTGCAGGTAAAGCTAAGATCCCTAAGAATCCCTTTTGGATTGTTGAATGATAAGTAGAGTTGTCCGATAATGACTTTTTAACTGATAACCGATATCCCGATGTTGTCCAACTCCAAACAACCGATACCGATACATGCTGTCGTGGACCTAACATATTATGGCTTTTTCTATTCGATGCTTTAATAATGATAAATGTAACAACTTCAAGATTTTCCAAATAAACATTCTGTGAAAAAAAAATGAATAACTTCAACTAAGCCATGAAAAAGATGCCTATATTGCACCTCTATATTTATTATTCAACTCAAGTATTGCAAACATCATTTTTTGGGGGGGGGGTCATGTTCTATCTGAGATAATCCTGGCAAGTGCAAAGTGTCAATAAGCTACTTGTCAGGCCGAGATGACGAAGTGGACTCAGTTGCGGAGGTTTAGGCAAAAACTTTGATTTTGAAAACAAGTTCTTCCGCTGACATGCGGGGATGAGAAAAAAGTACAAATCAAAAGCTCTCCAACAGAGGAATAAGTCAGGGCAACCACAGTCAATGTTCAAACAAAAATGCACTCCAAAAGGGAGGAAAGGCAAAAAACACAAAACGCTCCAAATGGAGGAAAAAGTCAAGATGGCTAAGATCAAAAAGGTTCAAACATGGCTCGTGGCCCGGGTGGGCGGACGGGGTTGGGGACGGGCGTGGGGACGGGCGTGGGGTTGGTGGTGCCCTCTTGCCATCCCTGAAGGCCGGTAGATGGGCGCGCGGGTGGACCACCCTGGATTCTGGGGGGGGGGACAAGGGCTCCTTTGCTGGGCAGCGGGAGGAGGGATGGGCTGCGCCACCCCCCCCCCCCACCTACCCCCCCGGCCCTGCCCTCCCTCCCCGGGCTGGCTGGGTGGGGGTCGTGGCCCTGTGTCGGCACCTGCATGGCGTCTCCGCTCGTCTGCGTGGCTGTTGCGTGCCCGGTGGGGCTCACGTGCCGCTGGATGTGATTGGGCGCGCTCGGGCGGGGGGTCCCGGTGCCGGGATTGGCAATGGGGCGTCGTAGGGTCGGTCGCCAACGGGCTTACACTCACAAGGGGTTCACACGATTACTGGGTTCTAGACCACAGAGATGATTTGTGTACACTCTACCCCTTTCTATCACTTAGCTTATAGACTCCCCCACCTCCTTCCCCCTCTTTCCCTGGTCAACAGGCCCCCCACATGGTGTCAACCGGAAATACATTTAGCTGACGATAGCACCAACATATTAGTAGTTAGTGTAGTTAGGCGTTCAATGTATTTCTTGTTGTTGTTTGTGTTTCTTTTCTTTCTTCTCTTGTGTTTCTTTTCTTCTGTTCCCCCATAACCCCGTCCTGTTCGCTGCTTTGTCATAATAAACGAGGTATGTTGAATGATCACAATGGGAGTGTGTCAGACTCTCAATGTGAAACATTAAAACTGTTCAAATGATCCGCACTTAGACTTCCATTCTCCGTGTCAAACAGCTGAACAGGACAGCGTTAAAATAAAAAAATTAAAAATAAAAAAAAAAGGTTCAAACACAAAGCGCTCCAAATGGAGGATAATATTCAGTATCACTATGACAGGCTATGGCAAGCGGCTGACGTGACTGACCTTGGAAGAAAGACACTTCTACACAAGACAGGGGAAACAAGGGCATTATATACACACAAGGTAATGGGTAACAGGTGGAAACAATAGGTCATTAGGTGACAAGAGGAAGGGCAAGTACGCGACTATGAAGAGGGTGAAGCCTTCCAAATAAAACAGGAAGCGACGTGGCATGACACTACTGCCGTATCAAATATGGCTCACACAGTACTTACAGGCAGGCAACCATAGAACCAGACAATGCCAATGAGTGACAATTCACAACATGCACTTTGCTGGGCATCTGCACAGATATTTACTTATAAATTTTGTTGTTTTATGACTTTTCTTAGTGATTATTTCTTTCTGAGAACACAGTAGTTATAATTTATTTTTAGGGCTCGAGAATTAACTGTGCGAGAGCCCTATTGTAATGCAAAGGATTCTTATTATTATTTCTTCTCCTCGGCAAATGAAAATGGCCAATTTGGAGGCCTGAACATGCTCGAAAACTCACCAAAATTTACAGATACATGCAGCTTCACGTAAATTGTGATTATTTTGCAACGTTGTGGAAAAATTTAACAAAATGGCTCAGTGGCGCACCCTTGGATTTTTTAAAAAGGCCTCTCTATTTAGGTTTTTTTAACGTAGAGCAATGAAATTTAGGGAGTCGATACACTGCGCAAAACTGCTCCAAAAAGTCTCTTGCACCCACATTCCAAACCAAACAGGAAATCAGCTATTTTGGATTGAATCTGAAATTTCTATCGATTAAGAGGGTGCACATTTGAGACCTTAGCACCTAGAGTGTTCGTTGGATCTTCCTCAAAATTGATTGAATGTTCATGCGACATATGAGATCTTAAGTTCAGTTAAGAACTGTCTTCAATAAGGGCTTTTTCATCTAGGTGTGTAAATGTATTTGTAATCCCCAAAAAAGAGGCAAGTTCCGAGAAAGTTAGGTTCCCAGGAGATGTTGAGAGGGAGACGATCTGCCACCACCCTGACCTGCGTGCCGTCCGAGTTGCGCCAAGGTGCGAGGGCCCGTTCAGTCCTGCTTGTAGGAACGGAACTCGTTTGTAACCCAGGGACTGCCTGTATAGTATTGTATCACATTTACATAACTAGGCTAGCATAACATGTTGTAGCTGCAGAGTGCGTACGCCACACGGCGTTCATCATATTCAACAATTTCCTTTACAACTGGTCGTTTGTCAAAACTGCAAACATGAATGCGGCGTGGAGTTACTAAAAGGTTCCATTAAAAGGCTTTTACGTTCGCTGATGGAGCGTTCCGACTCTCCTTTTGGGTCACAGAGTCGCGGCTTGTTTCCAGCTTGTCTGCGCGGGCCTACGCATTGCGGACACCGCGTCTGGTGGCGTGCCAGCTCGCATTATTCAAATTTAATTTAGCGGAAAGTACTTTTGCTTGCCACAGTTCTGTCTCCATCTGCGGTGCAAATCAGCGCTACTTGTCATTGTTTGTTGTGTGTGTGTGTTTTGTTTACGAGGCCTGCATTGCATTAGAAAAGACACACAGGCAGGTTTATGGCCTCGAATGAGCTTATTTGACTTGATCAGCTGACCGTTTGGCGGGTAAAAATACACTGAGCAATTTTTCCTATTGGCTAAACGTCCAATATGCGAATTTTCCATCTGCGTTTCGTTGGCACGTGGCACCGCAAGCCTGCTAGGGATGGCCGATACCAGTGATTTTGGATTCGATCCGATACCAAGTAATACCAAGGCCAAATATTGCGATCCCGATCCGATATCGATACCGGAAGTTCATATTTTATATATATTATTTATACACACAACCCTGCAGAGTTTTCAGCCATTCTGATGATATCTAATGTACAACTACAGCAAGCACTCAAAAACTATTAAAAGTCTCTTTGTGTCGAATATGCATTGCAATGAAAAACAGCTGCTTTTAATAACTAGCAAAGCAGTTTCCCTACAAACTCACAAACCAATCCATTATCAACAAATTCTGATTAGTCAGTCTCACTCTTTAACCATGACCCTTAAATTCATATGCACAGAACATTTCCCTGCTACACGTTGTATTTGATCAAATTTTAATCTACCCAAGTTAAATATTTTTGATCTAATTAAAGAACGAATTAATAGTAGCATGTTACCGCCCTCTAATGGTTGATCATTAAAAACAAATCCAATAAACAAGTCACTTGCCGTTTTTGAATTTTATTCTACTAACACAATTTTCAAACAGATATTGAAATAATTGAAACAGACCTTAAACAAAATAAAAATAAATAGCAACAAAACATAAGAAATCAAGCATTTAATTGTTTGAAACAAAACAATATGGAAAAATATATTTCACAGAAAAACAAAATATTAAACAAATTAAGTACCAAACATAAATAAACAAGAAATAATAATAAATGAATAAGTAATAATAATAAGGTCAAGTAAAGCATTAGGTCAGTAAGTTTCCTTGAGAAGTCTGCAGCAGGATAGTTTAAATCTCTAAATATTTAACAAACCATTCACTTAACACGTTTATTAAAGTCCCTATACCTGATTTTTTTTTTTTTTGTGGAATAAGTAGGGCTGTCAAAATTATCGCGTTAACGGGCGGTAATTAATTTTTTAAATTAATCACGTTAAAATATTTGACGCAATTAACTCACATGTCCCGATCAGACAGATTTAAATGTCAGTAGAGTGAAATGCCCACTTGTTAATTGTGTTTAATGGAGTTTTGCCGCCCTCTGCTGGCGCTTGGGTTCGACTGATTTTATAGGCTTCAGCATCCATGAGCATTGTGTAAGTAATTATTGACATCAACAATGGCGGGCTACTAGTTTATTTTTGATTGAAAATTTTACAAATTTTATTAAAGCGAAAACATTAAGAGGGGTTTTAATGTAAAATTTCTATAACTTGTACTAACATTTATCTTTTAAGAACTACAAGTCTTTCTATCCATGGATTGCTTTAACAGAATGTTAATAATGTTATTGCCATCTTGTTGATTTATTGTTATAATAAACAAATACAGTCCTTATGTACCGTATGTTGAATGTATATATCCATCTTGTGTCTTATCTTTCCATTCCAACAATTTATTTTACAGAATATATATAAAATTTACAGAAAAATATAGGATATTTTATAGATGGTTTGAATTGCAATTAATTGCGATTAATTACAATTAATTAATTTTTAAGCTGTGATTAACTCGGTTAAAAATTTTAATCGTTTGACAGCCCTGGGAATAAGATAAAATATGTGTTTTGTATTTTTGAGTTTGGACAGGAAAATATTAATTCCCAATTTGTGTGAGCCTGAGGGAAAAGTAGTACAAAAAGTGTGCACAAAAATATACCCAAAAAATAGACAAAGAAAATATATTAATTCCAAATATCGATACTTTTGCTTGGGGATCGATACCTAAAACTGGATCGAAATATCGATATTTTGGTATCGATCCGCCCATCCCTAACGCCTACTGTCTGTGTGAGGTCAGTGCTTTTCAGGGAGGCATTCCCACGGGAGCATTCGTCTAATAACTAATTAGAATGGAGAGAAGGGGAGGTCAGCGGGATGGCCGGAGACAAATGATGTGAGCGAGACCGACGCGAGTCTTAATTGAATGAAAGCTCCTCCTGCTCTCAGATGTTGTAAACAATAATGCTTCAGTTAGCCAACCCACTTGTCTTTTGCTTTATTGTCCACCTGCTAACCCTGACATCACACCCTCCCATGTTAAGCCCAGACTTGAATCAATCAAAGCCAAAGGGATTAGATACTTGAGCATTTCCACCCTTAGTCTTCTTACTCCTCGCCAGCCCACGCAGCAGATTCCTGATGAAGCTTCCCACTTCCTCAAACTCCGGCTGATCTGTCTCTCGGCTGCTCCTAAATCAACCTTATAGCCCATTTTAGAAATTACTCCCATCAGGAAGTGCATACATTCCTTTTCCTTCCATTTGCGCTGAGAAAAGTGCGAGCGTGCATCAATAGCTGCTGATCTTTGTTAATATCGGATTGGTAAGTTTTCAGACATTTTATCATGTAGAACAAACTCGGATAAAAAGCATGGGGAAAAAAATGAATTAGTTTAAAAGTGCAAGTAAGTTTTCAGACATTTTATCATGTAGAACAAACTCGGATGAAAAGTAGGGCTGTCAAATGATAAAAATTTGGAATCGAGTTAATCACAGCTTAAAAATGAATTAATCGTAATTCATCGCAATTCAAACTATCTCTAAAATATGCTATATTTTTCTGTAAATTAAGTAATTAAAGTTGTTGTAATGGAAAGATTAGACACAAGACGGATATATACGTTCAACATACTGTACGTAAGTACTGTATTTGTTTATTATAACAATAAATCAACAAGATGGCATTAACATTATTAACATTCTGTCAAAGCGATCCATGGATAGAAAGACTTGTAGTTCTTAAAAGATAAATGTTAGTACAAGTTAGAGAAATTTTATATTCAAACCCCTCTTAATGTTTTCGTTTTAATAAAGTTTGTAAAAATTTCAATCAAAACATAAACTAGTAGCTCGCCATTGTTGATGTCAATAATAATTAAGGTGCTGAAACCCATAAAATCAGTCGCACCCAAGCGCCAGCAGAGGGCGGCAAAACAAAAAACACAAGTAACAAGTGGAAATGACACTTTGCTGTGATTTTATTTATCTGTTTGAGCGGGGCGTGTGCGTTAAATGCGTCAAATATTTTAACAAGGGCTGTCAAACGATTAAAATTTTTAATCGAGTTAATCTCAGCTTAAAAATGAATTAATCGTAATTAATCGCAATTCAAACCATCTCTAAAATATGCCATATTTTTCTGTAAATTATTGTTGTAATGGAAAGATTAGACACAAGACGGATATATAAGTTCAACATACTGTATGTAAGTACTGTATTTGTTTATTATAACAATAAATCAAGATGGCATTAACATTATTAACATTCTGTCAAAGCGATCCATGGATAGAAAGACTTGTAGTTTTTAAAAGATAAATGTTAGTACAAGTTTGAGAAATTTTATATTCAAACCCCTCTTAATGTTTTCGTTTTAATAAAGTTTGTAAATTTTCAATCAAAACATAAACTAGTAGCTCGCCATTGTTGATGTCAATAATAATTATGGTGCTGAAACTCATAAAATTAGTTGCACCCAAGCGCCAGCAGAGGGCGGCAAAACAAAAAAAACACAAGTAACAAGTGGAAATGACACTTTGCTGTCATTTTAATCTGTTTGAGCGGGGCATGTGCGTTAAATGTGTCAAATATTTTAACAAGGGCTGTCAAACGATTAAAATTTTTAATCGTGTTAATCACAGCTTAAAAATGAATTAATCGTAATTAATCGCAATTCAAACCATCTCTAAAATATGCCATAGTTTTCTGTAAATTATTGTTGTAATGGAAAGATAAGACACAAGACGGATATATAGGTTCAACATACTGTACATAAGTACTGTATTTGTTTATTATAATAATAAATCAACAAGATGGCATTAACATTATTATCCAGTGTTGTCACAGATTACTTAAAAAAGTAATTTAAATACTGATTACTGATTACACCTCAAAAAAGTAATCTAGTTACTTTACCCGTTACTTTATTATCAAACTAAGTTACTTTAAAAGTAACTTATCAGTAAAAGTAACTTATCAGTTACTTTTTACCAATTTTTCTCCTTTTGCTGCCTCAACATAAAAATGACAACAACAAAAAATGTCATCACATGTAATTGAATTTTTTACATAAGGCTTAATCTTTGAGTTAGCGGGGGTTTAATTAGTCGATGGAGTTGATTTCAACCTCGCGCTAGCTTAGCCACCCCGGAGCCCTGAAACTAACAAATAACTGATAAACTGCACGGAATTTGTTCAAATCAACTCCAACGACTAAATAAACCCCCGCTAACTCCAAGATGTCAAAAATTCTGAACTTCCCCTTTAAAATAAAGACCTAGCTGTTAAAATAATGTCTATAAAAGTTGTAAAGCAACAAAAACAAACAACAAAATTAATGAAATGAACAAGAATCCTACAACGTATTTCATAATGGGTCAAAATCATTTTTCGAGTGGATCATTTGACTAGCACCTAAGACACTAGGTTTTGCTTTGCTAAGCCAAAACTACACCTGTGGAGGCAAGATGGATATTTAGAATTTCTGCAAACCTGTTTTCAAACGCAACCAACAACAACTGAGCTTGAACAGTTTTATATATATATATATGTATATATACAGTATTGGCCAAAAGTTTGGTGACACCTCAAAGGTGGATACTTTGAAGAATGTAGAATATAAAACCTGTTTTCAGTTATTTCACTTTTTTGGCCATTCCACATGTTCGTTCATTGTTTTTGATGTATTCAGAGAGGATTTACAATAGTAGGGAAAATATATAAAACGTAAAAATTTTAGGTGTGTCCAAACTTGCAACAACATGCTTTACAAACACTGACAATAAAATGTGCATATAGGCTGGTTACAAAGTGTAGAAGTGCTGGCTGTCTTGTCATCTGTAGGCTTTTTCAAGTTTTGTGGCGCTGTCCTGTAATTCCAAGTGCTTCCTTGTTGAATTGGATGTCGTTTTTAGCGGTCGACAGTCTTTTTCAGCCAGCGTAAAGTTTGCAACGCACGGAGATATTTTTGTCATCTTTACTGGACAGAAATGTAAAGTAATGGCTGTATTTCCAGTGAGCAAAGGCATCGATTTGCGGAATATATCCTGCCTTTCAATGTTAGCCTCGCTGCCTCGTCAGAATGCTATGTTGTTGACCGCCGTGGTAGACAGCCTCAAACAGCATCGTAATACACGTGACCCGTTTTTTTTTTTTCCCCCGATGAGAAATGCTCTTCGTGCATGACTACAGTATTCTTCATTCTACATACATTATGAGGCAAAAACAAAATAGTAACGCACAGGCACTAGGGAAACTAACTTTAATCGGATTACAGGCTTGGAAAAATGAACGCGTTAGATTACTCGTTACTGAAGAAAGTAATCAAATTACAGTAACGCGTTGCTTAGTAACGCGTTACTGACAAAACTGATCGTGAGCTTTGTATCGCAAATCGTATCGTATCGTGAGGTACCAAAAGGTTCCCACTCCTAGTTCTAGCCTGGCCTAGCCAGTCTCCAGACCTAAACCCGATAGAAAACCTTTGAAGGGAGCTCAAACTCTGTGTTTTTCAGCGACAGCCCAGAAACCTGGCTGATGGGTGGGTCAAGATCCCTCCTGCAGTATGTGCAAACCTGGTGGAAAAAACTACAGGAAATGTTTGATCTCTGTAATCGCAAACAAACTCTACTGTACCAAATATTAACATTCGTTTTGTCAGGTGTTCAAATACATAAAACCCCCAATACATAAATCCACTGACATAAAAACCCCAAATACATTTATGTGCCAATACAAAACACAACATGTACATCATTGAGATGGGCAACACATTTCCCGAAAAAATCTGCCCTGATGAAATTATAGCATATCATTTTCATGTAACACCTTTGTAATGATAATCCCTGAAAGCGCCAGTCATAAAGCCAGGAGTGAAATCTGCCTCGTGTCAGCGTTTACAATGAGAAGCACTTGCATGATTAGATGTCTTTGCGATCAATGCCGCCTCTTCTGACGATCATTAAGACTGCTCTTAACAGATTACAGCCCCCTCCCTGGCACGCACTGCTCCCCTCTCATCCTTCCGTTCCTGCTCCTCCTTCCATCACACATACACACACACCAACGCACACACAGGAGGACCTGACTTTATTTCTTCATCTGAGCATTTTTCGGACCGTCCGGTCGCTCTATCACGTTTTGGCTGATGAGATGCTAAATGTGTGACATTGATATGACAAACTAAGTAACTCCTGTCCAAGTCAGATGCCAGAAGCCATGGACCGGCTCGTCATCCTATGCCACCTTATGATTTTATGTTTGAATCCATCCGGAGCCACCAGCCTCATCACAGGTAAGCCTGACACACCAACCATTTCGTGCAGCTTCTACAAAAGCTTACTTGTGGATCTCTTTTTGGGGGACTCTCCTTGGCTGACTCCATGCTGGATGTTGGAATTCTAACCTAAAGTGAATGCATTTGAAACAAGAGGTAAGTAGCAGTACTTGCAGATCTACTGTACAACAGCAACTATGTTAACTTTTGATCAACACTTTTAGAGAAATACAAGTTTAACTACAGAAAAAAAGTCCAGTAATATGTTTTTACATGATAGATAGTGATAATTATCATGTAAAATTCTGATAATTATCATGTAAAAATGCGTTCCAGAGCTTTTAGTCACTGTGCCCCCCAGTTCTGGAACTCCCCACCCCCTAAGCTTCACAACATATCTACCCTCTCACTTTTCAAATCCGGACTCAAAACACACCTGTTCACTCTTTCTTACCAACCATGATTCTTAGCTCAGTTCTATCTTGACCTCTTGATTTGTTATTACTTTTATCCTGCTTTTAATATAATTTTATGATTGTTTTGCTGTTATTGCTGTTGAGCTATTGTGTTTTCATATTTCTTGTTCAGCGTCTTTAAGTGGCATGAAAAGCGCTGTTTTATTGTATTACTATTATTATTATTATCATGTAATTACGAGATAATTATCATGTAAAAACGTGATAAGTGATTATGTGATGAAATCTTTTAAAAATGTGCTAATTATGTAAATATGTGTAAACTTTCATCTAAAATCGTGATAAGTAACATGTAATTAATAGCTAATCATGTAAAACGTGATAAGTATCATGTAATTACGGGACAATTATCATGCAAAACGTGATCCTATCATGTAGAAACATGATCCTATCATGTAGAAATGTGACACTATCATGTGGAAAAAAATGATAATTATCATGTAAAAATGTGAAGACTATCATGTATAAACATAACATCTTGCAAAACGTGATTATTATGTAAATACGTGTTGTGTAAAAACGGGATAGTTATCATGTAATTACGAGATAATAAACATTTAAAACGTGATAGGTATTATGCAATTACGTGATAATTATCATGTAAAATCGTGATACTTTCATGTAAAAACGTCATACTATCTACCACGTAAAAACCTGATAGTCATTTAAAAATGTGATACATTAAACATAATTTTCATGTAGAAACGTGACAACATCTTGTGAAAACGTGAGTTATGTAAATACGTGATAATTATCATTTAAAAATGTGATGCCATCTACCATGTTAATACGTGTTAACTCTCATGTAAGAACGTGATAATCATGTAATTACGAGATAATTATCATGTAAAAAGATGATACTATGTGTCATCTGAAAAAAATATGTGATTTTACCATGTAAAAATGTGTTAACGCTCATGTAAAATCAGGATAATTATCATGTAATTACGATATAATTAACATGTAAAACGTGATAAGTATTATGCAATTACGTGATAATTATCATGTAAAAACGTGATACGATCTACGACGTAAAAATATGATACTATCATTTAAAAATGTGATACATAAAACAATTTTGTAAAACGTGTAAAAACGTGACATCTTGTGAAAACGTGATAATTATGTAAATAAGTGATGATAATTATCACGTGAAAACATGATAATTATCATGTAGAAATGTGATACTATCGATCAAGTAAAAATGTGATAACATCATGTATAAGCGTGATAATTATGTAAAATACGTGTTAACTATCATGTAAAAACGTGATTATGGCCAGCATGTAAAAACATGATACTATGTATCATGTGAAAAAATATGTGATAATATTATGTAAAAACGTGATAACATCTTGTAAAAACGTGACACCATCTATCATGTAGAAAAGTGATACTATTATGTAAAATTGCGATACTATCTTTCAAGTGAAAAAAACATGATGTTTATCATGTAAAAACGTGATACTTATGTAAATACGTTATAATTATCATGTTAGTACATGATAATTATCATGTAAAAATGTGATACTATCCATCATGTAAAAATGTGATACCCATCATGTAACATAATTATGTAAACACATGTTAACTCTCATCTAAAACGTGACATTATAATGTGAAAAAAGTGACGATATCATGTAATTACGAGATAATTATGATGTAAAAACTAGACAAGTGTCATGTAATTACGTGATAATTATGTAAAAACATGAAGACTATCATGTGAAAACGTGATAACGTCTTGTAAAAATGTAAATATGTGATAATTATCATGTAAACACATGATAATTATCATGTAATAATGTGACACTATCATGTAAAAATGTGATAACCATCATGTAAAAACGTGATAGTTATGTAAATACTGTACGTGTTAGCTCTCATGTAATAGCGTGATAATTATCATGTAATAAAGTGATAACTACGATGCAAAAACGTGATACCATCACATAATCAGGCAGTAATGATTTAAATACATGTTACTATCATTTAAACCTGTGACTGTGAATTATCATTTAAAATGTAATAACCATCATGTAAAACTTCATACTGGACTTTTTTAGGGGGGTGTAGCAATACGCTTCCATATACAACTGCAGTGTATCAAAAGTGAGAGCTGTCAAATCTTTTCTCTTGTTACAATACATGTTTAGATCAGACACACTTTTGAGTCATGATTTCAAAGTATTTTCACTCATATTATAAAATACTATCATTCAATTACAATGCTACTGTTTTGACCAGTGTTACCTTTTACTATGCTCGCCATGCATCTAATTAACAGTGATGTGTAGCATCTAATAAATGTACACGCACATTAGCATCGACTTCAAAATTAATTTGTGCATGTAATTGATATTTAATAAACTGTAGTTCTGAGCTGCCAGCACATTTCCCATGTCAATTTATTTCATTGTGTCATGGCATTATGAACACACACAACTTATTTTTGGCTTTTTTTTTTTAACTGAGCTGAGGCGCACTGCAATCAAAAATGTTATTTACAATTTTAAGTATGAAATTGAACTCATGAGCAACATGTGAGTAGACAATTGTACTTTTTCTATCTAGAGGAAGAGCATTGATAGATATTAGATAGACGAACGAAGAATTGTCATATTAAAAAGTGTATTCTGTATATATATATGATGACAGGTCAGCGCGTGTGCAAAGCGGGCAACAGCAAGCCGTGTTACAAGCTCGCTTACTTCTCCGACCTGCGACGGAGGTTGAATTTCGCCGAGGCCGAACTAGCCTGCCGTCGGGACGGCGGGCAGCTGCTGAGCGTGGAGTCGGCGTCCGAGCAGAAGGTCATCGAACAGCTCATTACAGAGTTGAGGCCGACAGACGGAGACTTCTGGATCGGACTCCGGCGTAACCACGGTGATGAGGACAGCAGCGGGAGCAGCGATTGTTCGTCGCAGTACCGCTGGTTGGATGGCACAAAGTCAACATTTAGGTGGGGTATATTTAAGACGACCATACATTAACTCTCTGGATATGGAGCCTCAGGGGGGGCGGGGCATTTAGCACATAAGCAGCGGGATAAAACTAGAGAATGATCCAACTAGAGACAATTATTATTGATGGTAGCTTTGCATGTAATTAGACATGGGCCGATTACCACTGTCAAGATATACCGTGGTATGAAAATGTCAAGGTTTCAAAACCGCAAAAATTTTCCATCATACTGTGCCTAAGGTACGAGCTATTTTTTATATCCCAAAAATGCATGAGGAAATCCCTCGCTTGCAGCTGCAAGGCTCAACCCTCCCCCACCAGTTGTTGCTCAGTGTCAGCGCTGTGCTACACGATGGCTGGAGGAGGTGAAACTCCTGAACTTTTTCCCCCATCGAAGAAAACGAAATCGCTGGTATGGGAATACGTTGGCTACAGAAAAGTTACAAAAAGCCGTGGCTTAGAAGTGGAGGGTCATGTTTGCGAAGGGTGGCCGCCGAGGAGGCAATACCTCCAATATGATTTCCCATTTATACAAAATTAAAGGTTAGTTAGTAAACACTGTCGTGAACGTTTCCCGCCCTCTACGAGAGTTAACTCCAGCGTGTTTAGTGTGTCTAGCGGTGGTAAAACGTGTTTTTTTTTGGCTCAGGCAACTGTCAGTGTCGAGAATGAGAGTGTGTGTGTATAATGTAAACATGATGCAAGTCATACACACGTGCTATTATGGAAAATAATTCACTTATTTATTTATTTATGAGTGAGACTACGTGATTGCGTCAGGACATCCCATCTGTTTTTATTTAATTTTTAATCGAAAAGAAATCCGCGATGGATTGAGGGCGCAAAGTTTGAAGCGCGAAGTAGCGAGGGATCACTGTACCATCATACCGCGAAACCGTGATATTTTGGCTTAAGGTTATCTTGCCGTCAGAATACCATATGGGCACATTCATAATATTACTTGTTTTTTTTTAAACGGTGTTCCTTCGAAACCAAAACCTTTTTGACCCACCGACACCGTTCATACACCAAAACGACCGGAACGACGGGCTCTCTTTTGTTTGACACCCCAAAACGACCATTCGGCCAAAAACTAGTTTTTTTTTTACCAAAAAAAGGGAAATCTCAAAATGCTACTTGTCCCACAATTTTTGTCCAAATTACATCATTTATACATCAAAAGAAAAAGTTTGTACAGTTTTTGCTGAAAAAAACTTACGGTTCGGCCAGAATTTGCCAGAAACATACCCATTCATTTCTAACGGGCAAAATTTCCCATTCATTTCAAATGGCCAAAATTTCCCATTCATTTCCACTGGCCCTATTCGCCATTTATTTCAGTAGCACAAAAACTTCCATTCACTCCTAATGATTTCCAGCCTAAGTGACCCGATATCAGCAGGAAGTGATTCAGTAACTTAAAATCAACAGGAAGTGAACTGTGAATGCCCCAAAATGAACAGGAAGTGACCAAAAATTGACAGGAAATTACCTGAAACCTTTTGTAGGCATTTACAGGTCACTTCCTGTTCATTTTAGAGCGTTTACAGGTTACTTCCTGTTGATTTTGATTTACTTCCTATTAATTTTGGGACATTCTTGAGTCACTTCCTTTTCAGTTATCCAAAATCAACAGCACGTGACCATAAGTGGATTTTAAGGGGGAGCAGGGGGGGCTGGTTCCCCTGGTGGGCGAAAAGTGTCATTGCATGTAATTGACTTTCCTATATATAAAAAGCAATGAAATTGCAGCAAAAATAAATGAAATGAACAAAAAAATATATATTTTTATAACGGGTCAAAATTATTTTTCGAACAGATCATGTGACTAGCAATGTAGACGGTCATACACCAAAACGACCGGAACGACGGGCTCTCTTTTGTTTGACACCCCAAAACGACCGTTTGGCCAAAAACTAGTTTTTTTGACCAAAAAAAGGGAAATCTCAAAATGCTACTTGTCCCACAATTTTTGTCCAAATTACATCATTTATACATCAAAAGAAAAAGTTTGTACAGTTTTTGCTAAAAAAAACTTGCGGTTCGGCCAGAATTTGCCAGAAACATACCCATTCATTTCTAACGGGCAAAATTTCCCATTCATTTCAAATGGCCAAAATTTCCCATTCATTTCCAATGTCCCTATTCGCCATTTATTTCAGTAGCACAAAAACTTCCATTCACTCCTAATGATTTCCAGCCTACGGTTCGGCCAGAATTTGCCAGTAACATACCCATTCATTTTTAATGGGCAAAATTTCCCATTCATTTCAAATGGCTAATTGACTTCTATATATAAAAAGCAATAAAACTGCAGCAAAAATGAATGAAATGAACAAAAAAATATATTTTTATAACGGGTCAAAATTATTTTTCGAACAGATCATGTGACTAGCAACCTAAACGGTCATTTGCTTTGCATATAATTTTCACAAGAAAAAAAAATTAGGGGAGGGCAATTTTATTTTTCAAATGATTTTTTTTCTTTGATTGAAATTATGATTTTTTTTAAAAAAAATTCTCGATTGAAGCAACTTTTTGGGGGATTCAATGATTTAAAATTTTTAAAAATTAAGTGTTCAAATGCAAAATTTTCAATATCTAATATTTTTTCGCATTCAAAAACTTTTTTTCATGATTGAAATTGTTCTATTGATTGATTTTCCTTTTTTATTTATTTATTTATTTTTGAAGCAATTTATTTTTTAGTTTTTGATTGAATAATAAAGACAAAAATGACCTAGCGAAAATGTGGCCCAAACACAAATCAACATTACTTCAATCAAAAAAAAACCTTGACTTTAACCCCCCCCCCAAAAAAAATCAAAGTAAAATAGCTTTCACATGCATATTTTGAGTTTTTTTTGTTTTACATTTATTTTTGAATTGAAACAGTTTTTTGTTGTTGTTGTTTTGTTTTGTTGTTTTTTTTTTTTGATTGAAGCGACTTTTTTTTGGGTTGAAAATATATATTTTGATTGAAGCTACTTTTTTTTTTTTTAATTGAAGTAATTTTTTTTTTTTACCTCCATATGGCTCCGCCAAGGGGATACAATTTTTGACAGGGGTAACAACATTGGCACGACACCGGCCGGCGTACCATATTTAATGAATGACGATCTATGGCAAAAAGTACTGCCTAAGCAGCCTGATTTAGAATTCCCCTCCAGAATGATGGGAAACAATAAAACACTCATTGTCAAACTTTTCATTATAAATATTCTATAAAGTTTAATTTTATTGCTGACAGTGCGTTTCGGGGTCATCAACATGTTGTGCCCCCCCGCCCCAAAAGTCAAACTCCGCCTATGCAAGTGACCTGTAAATGCGCCAAAACACAAGGAAGTAACCTGAAATGTCCCAAAAAACATAGGTTACACAAAATACAAGTTACTTGATATCTACAGGAAGTCCAAGATGCCTCAAAATCAAATCAAAACCTTGCTACCACCAGTCAATTATTATCAAACTCAGCAATGGACGACCTCAAATGTTGTTTTTCCAGGGCCAATGTTTAGAAATGATTGCAATGAAAACTGGTTATGCCTAAAATTGTGCATTTGTCCTTCAGCACAACACAGAAAAGCGATGATGATGATGATGTCATGGTAGCGTCCTATCAGACTGCTCAGATTTCATCTTTAAAGTGCTGTCTGAATATTGTCTTCATTTCATTTCATTTTTCAATTAGCGTTCGCGCACAGTCTAATGGAATTGCAGTTTTTCGTTTTAAATATACTTCTCACTAGATTCGGTATCTGATGATGGTACGGTTCCAAATGACAGCCCCCAAAATGGCCATTGAATAAGATCAATAGCTCTCTCTTAAACAATTACAGTAAAAGTGGACATTATGACCCCCGAGAGAGAAAGATTTATCGCGGGACCGCATTGGTTTTATCCGAGCGAGCCCAATAAAAGAGAGCATATATTCCGTTGAGGCAGTTTTGAGATAAATGACGGCGTCAGTGTGCGTGCGTATGTTCGTGTGTGTGTACAGGAACTGGCACTGGGATGAGCCATCGTGCGGCTATGAGGTGTGCGTGGTGATGTATCACCAGCCATCCGCTCCGCCGAGCCTTGGCGGCCTTTACATGTTTCAGTGGAATGACGACAACTGTGAAACCAAGCACAATTTCATCTGCAAATACACAGCAGGTAGAGCTCACATGCTGATTTGAAGCGTTTCAATATGTTTACCTCACTTTTTGTTCGATATTCTTCTCTAGACAAGACAGCTGTTTCTTCTCCGCCCAACTCTACACATGCAGGTAGAATGCAAATAGGTTGTTTTTAAGTGTTTTGTTTTATTTTTAACACACGTTACATATGTATTTTGTCATCGTAGACATCTTCCCCTCATCGGTGCCTTGGAATCCAAGCGACCACAATGCAAAGAGGAGTACAGGTCAATATCATTCATTCCAAAAAAAGCCTAGCTTATATTTTCAGGTCCACAAATCAGTGGCGCCTCCAGAAATTTTTCATAGGGGTGGCCAGATGGGGCCACTTAAAATCTTGGGGTGGCCAAAACTAAAAGCCATAATTTTAGGTTTTCATTATATTATTGCAGTAAAAAAGTCAGGGGAAAACACTCAGAAAGAGTTAGGGACACGGCTACTGATATACTTTGGTGTATTGTGTAATATTTGATGTTACTAACGATTTAATGTGCCTAGTCCATAACTGTCCAGTCAACTTTTGAGTTCCATGTATATATTAGGCATAAGGTGTACATTTAACTAGGGCTGTCAAACGATTAAAAATTTTAATTGAGTTAATCACAGCTTAAAAATTAATTAATCGTAATTAATCGCAATTCAAACCATCTTTAAAATATGCCATATTTTTCTGTAAATTATTGTTGGAATGGAAAGATAAGACGGATATATACATTCAACATACTGTACATAAGTACTGTATTTGTTTTTTTATAACAACAAATCCACAAGATGCCATTAACATTATTAACATTCTTTCTGTGAAAGTGATCCACGGATAGAAAAACTTGTAATTCTTAAAGGATAAATGTGAGTTTGTATATTGTGACTAAATATTGCCATCTAGTGTATTTGTTGAGCTTTCAGTAAATGATACTGTAGCGACTTAACTGTTCTGCCCAAATGCATGATGGGAAGTGGTGCAACCATGACTGTGTGTGGTGGCTGCAAATGCTATATATTCTCTGCGTTAGGTACACTACAGGGTGTTTAGAAAAAGATCAACTCTTGTCATTCTTCCCTACATCGCGTCCCACAATATTTATAGTTGCTGTGGGAGAGATGACGAAGTTTTTGCCAATTAAAAGTACAGCCCCAATGAATGCTTGTATCTACTCCACTTACCTGACACTGCCTCTTATCTCTGTATATAAGTAAAACGGCGCCATTGTAGGCTGTTTGCGGTAATGCGTAAGTGAGTCGTACCGCCAATGCGTTAATTGCGATAAATATTTTCATGTGATTAATTTGAAAAATTAATTACCGCCCGTTAACGCGGCATGGAAAATGAATGAATAAATGAAAATAAATCCATTCATTTGAGATGAAATGCCATAACTGATGCTACAACAATCTAACGATATACTGGCAAGCGGGGTGGCCAACCAATTTATAGGGGTGGCCGTGGCCCCTTGGTGGCGCCACTGCCACAAATACAGTGGTACCTCTACTTACGAATTTAATTAGTTCTGGAAGTACTTTCATAACTTGAAAATTCTGTAAGTAGAGATGCGTTTTTCATGTAATTGCCCTAATCCAGACATGTCCAAAGTCCGGCCCGGGGGCCAAATGCGGCCCGTGGTCAAATTTCATCCGGCCCCCAGCCTCTGTCATAAAATCAATAACGTCTGGCCCGCACACAGACTAAATAAATTGGTCAGCAGTACTGCAACCAGCATATGAAGTAGCTTACAGACGAAATGCTGCTCCTCATTTACCCACTAAAAGGCAGCAGCACTTCAACCCTTTATTGCCAAATGTATCACATTTGATACACCTAAAATTTCATGATTTTGAGATTAATTTAGAATTCTGACATTTCTTTTTGGGGAAAAAAAAAAAAAACGATGGATGCAAGTCAACACATGCATTTGTAGGTTCTATGAGAAAAAAAAACAGGACTTAGCTTGAATTATAGATATTAGAGCGCTTATTACATTGCCTGGCACAGCCAGACTATTCTCCCTGTATTTTTCAAACACTGTGAGAAATAGTCTGGGACCCAGCCCATTAACGGCCTCTCGAGCGAGGTACAAAATCAATCGTCCAATCAGATTCGTTTATTTGCGTGACGTGTTCTTAACGAATAACGTCACTCTTGCGCGCCGAAAGTCGTGTCTACAACAACACAGATGGCGAACGGGAGAGCTGAGAATATGTTCTAATCCGCTGTAAAACCTGTTTTAAATTAGCAAAAACACATCGAAACAAGTCATTGACAACAGTCAACATAACTTGTCGCTTTAACAACGTCACGTCTGCCCGTCGCTGATTGGTCCACTCCGCTGTCTGTTTGCTGTGGTTTGCTCCGCCCTCGGAATTTGATCCGCTGGATGGTCGCCAGACTCAATCGCTGGAACAGCGGTGAGTCTGGTATACCAGGCAACTTATTACACATATTCATTTTGACTTTTCTTTTTACAAATTTGAAAAAATGGTTTCATTAGAACCTTATTTTTCAAATTTTGGGATTCTCTGATAATTCTCACACACAAAAATACACACGGTCCCAGGCTTCAACTGGGACCGTGTGCTTTTGTCAGATGAGACCAAGATTGAGCTTTTTGGCAACAAACACTCTAAGTGGGTCTGGCGTGCCACGAAAGATGCGCATGCTGAAAAGCACCTCACACCCACTGTGAAGTATAGGGGTGGGTCAGTGATGCTGTGGGGCTGTTTTGCTTCCAAAGGCCCTGGGAACCTTGTTAGGGTGCATGGCATCATGAATGCTTTGAAATACCAGGACATTTTCAATCAAAATCTGTTGCCCTCTGCCCAAAAGCTGAAGATGGGTCGTCACTGGGTCTTTCAGCAAGACAATGACCCTTAACATATGGCCAAATCTACACAGAAATGGTTCACCAAATACAAAATCAAGCTCCTCCCATGGCCATCTCAGTCCCCAAACCTTGTTTTGTTGGCAAAAGGGGGTTGTACAAAGTATTAACACCAGGGGTGCTAACAATTGTGACACACATTAGTTGATGACAAATATTTTTTTCTTTATGTGGGATTTTTTTCCCCACTGAATGAATGCACTTGTACTGAAGGTTGGATTTTTCTCTTTTTTTTCCATTAAGGTCCCATATTATTTGAATTAAAAAAAATTATTAGAAGCTAAAAAACACATCTTTTTCACGGGTGCCAATAATTATGGAGGACACTGTATTGTTCTGTCAAACACCACAGTTGTTTTGGCTTAAAATACAGCAGTTTCTTTTAAAGAGGAGTGCAAGAGCAGGATCTGCTTTTTCAGTCTTGTCTCTATTTTCCGCCACATACAGTGGGGCAAATAAGTATTTAGTCAACCACCGATTGTGCAAGTTCTCCTACTTGAAAAGATTAGAGAGGCCTGTAATTGTCAACATGGGTAAACCTCAAACATGAGAGACAGAATGTGGAAAAAATAAACAGAAAATCACATTGTTCGATTTTTAAAGAATTTATTTCCAAATTAGAGTGGAAAATAAGTATTTGGTCACCTACAAACAAGCAAGATTTCTGGCTGTCAAAGAGGTCTAACTTCTTCTAACGAGGTCTAACGAGGCTCCACTCGTTACCTGTATTAATGGCACCTGTTTTAACTCAGGTGTCGCGTTAACCGAATATTTTCCGTCATTGACCGTTTTTTTAAAACGGTGACAGAAAAAACTGAAGTCCATCTGTCATTTTGACAGGTTGCAATTCACACCCCAGACCACAGGGTGGCAAGTGAGCATATTAATTAGCTATTGTCTCTCTTGATGCATGACGTTGTTGGCCTCACTCGGAAAAATGTCAAGGCAACTGAGTGTCCGAAGTTTCTTCAAAAAGCCCCAAAACGACGATGGTGTTGATAAAATAGGTGAAAAATGAGTGTGGCCGCAAAGCGTGGATTCAGCCTCCAGAACAACATCAAAACGGCCATGAGAAATCGTCTGTCCGAGGCAAAAGTCCAAAACCTCATGACAATAGCCTCTGCAGCAATCCCAGTTGAGACATTTGATTATGCACACGCGGGCACGCAATTCAAGTCCATGCGCACCAGGAGGAAGGTCTGAGACTGCGTTCAGGCCACAGCAGGTGAACTGTTAATTTCATTGTTCCGTATGTAGCCTACCTACTGGGGGCCACAGTCAGCTGTTTTTGTCACTGCGGAGAAAAAGTTACATATCATCTGCTTGATGTGCGATAGCACGGTGTGGATTCTCTGTTAAGCTTGTTCGGACAGAATATTAATTAAAAATGAATGAAAACTAAATACTATTGAATATGTCATTATTATCATTTTTAAAATTTAAGTGACGGGTAAAAATAGATTATGACCGGATTTTTATGACCCTGTCAGTCAAAATGACAGACAACGAAAATGTCTAGCGCAACCTCTAACTCATTATTGGTATAAAAGACACCTGTCCACAAGCTCAGTCAGTCACACTCCAAACTCCGCTATGGCCATGACCAAAGAGCTGTCTTGGAATGGGCCAAAATACCAGCAACAGTGTGTGAAAAGCTTGTGAAGAGTTACAGAAAACGTTTGTCCTCCGTTAATACCAACAAAGGGTACATAACAAAGTATTGAGATGAACTTTTGGTATTGACCAAATACTTATTTTTCACCATGATTTGCAAATAAATTATTTAGAAAATTAAAAAAAGTGATTTTCGGGTTTATTTTTCCCACATTCTGTCTCTCATGGTTGAAGTTTACCCATGTTGACAATTACAGGCCTCTCTAATAATTTCAAGTGGGAGAACTTGCACAATTAGTGGTTGACTAAATACTTATTTGCCCCACTGTACATATATCTTTTTTTAAATCCGCGATGCATTCCATGCACGAAGTAGCGAGGGATCACTGTATAACATATTGACACCAGTGTGATGTTATGTCTCATTTTGTCTTAGCATTGAACGTGATCTACATCATCATCCCCACAATTCCGCTCATTCTCCTGCTGCTGACGGTAACCTGTGTCTGCTGCTTCAAAATGCTCGTCGCGAGGTGAGGCTCCGACCTGTCAATCCATGACTGGAAGCATCTTGAATGGAAATCGTGCCGGCAGAGCACGCAACGTCTTTAATCTTAACTCAAACCTCAATAATGCATTCTTATTGATCACACATCAGATAATCTGCATTAGGATGAGGATAAACAAGGCGCTACCTCTAAATTTGATACGTGTCTAACACCCCGATTGACCTCATTATTTCTGCCAATTATTTTTTCCACTGCGTATGTTTGTTTTCCCTTCTGACAGACGGACGAAAAAGCAGAAGTCAGAAGTAACGTTGACGGACACGGGCCCGACGACAGCCGACGTGTATAATGTGATTCGCTCCCAAAAAGATGACGACTTGGTATCTGCGCGCCCGCATACCAAAAACACGTCCTTTCTGTGCTCGTCCCCTGACACCCCCACGGGCGATTACGACAACCTCGGAGGCCGCGACACCGAGAGCGGCTTTGTAACTCTGGCCAGCACTGAGAGCTGCTTCCTTAACTTTGACCTCAATGACCTCAGCTTGGGTCGTCGTGGGACGCGCGACCTCTACAACAGCAGCTTAGGTCGCCCGGCGAAGAAGGAGGCAATCGACGGGAGTCCGGCTCGACCCGGACAGTTTTACGAGCGCAGTCTAGGCCGGCGCACCACCAAAAGCGAGCATTTCGGTAGCGGCGGCGCCTACGGGGACCATGAGTTATTTGACGACATCCTTGCCGCGAAGAGGGAGCTCTACGAGCCTAAAGTGGCGACCGGGAGTGACGCTGTCAAGGCTGATATGTATCAGACCTACAGCAACAATGGCAAAGTGGACTCTTACCAAAGCATTCTGGGAACATACGGAGGCCGTAAACCTTATCAGGCCACGCTGGATAGCTACAGAGGCGGCTTGAATCTCAATGGAGGAAGGAGATACCTGGATGAACAACAGTGGCTGGACAGCGAGAAGTACTGAGTCTGTTCACATCAATCTTGTGGATGAAGGTGATAAATAAGCTGCTTGTGCGTGATTGTACATGGTTATGTAAATGGAGCAAACCTTTGGGTTTATAATTCAACTATGTAGTGTATAAATATACAACTCCTAGCAAAAAGTATGGAATCATCAGTCTCGGACGAGCACTCACTCAGACATTTTATTATGTAGAACAAACTCAGATAAAAAGCTTGCAAAAATAATGAAATAGTTCAAAAGTGCGACTCTTTAGCGTTCAGAAATACTAAAAGAAATGAATAGAAAACATTGTGGTGGTCAGTAAATGTTACTTTTACAGAGCAAGTGCAGGGAAATAAATATAGAATCACTCCATTCTGGGGAAAAATATATGGAATCATGAGAAACAAACAAAGAAATAACAACCAAAACACATCTCTAGTATTTAGTTGCACCACCTCTGGCTTTTATGACAGCTTGCAGTCTCTGAGGCATGGACTTGATGAGTTTTCTTCATCAATTTGGTGCCAACTCTCTTTGATTGCAGTTGCCAGATCATCCTTGCAGGTCGGAGCCTTGCTGTGGACCATTTTTTTTCAATTTCCACCACAGGTTTTCAATAGGGTTGAGATCTGGGTTATTTGCAGGTCATGGCAATAACTGGATGAGTCTTTCTCCAAGGAATGCTTTAACAGTTTTAGCTCTGTGGCATGATGCATTGTCATCTTGGAAAATGATGTCATTATCCCCAAACATATTTTCAATTGAAGGGATGAGAATGCTCTCTAAAATTTTAATGTAAACTTTTGCATTTATTGAAGATTTAACCACAGTCATCTCCCCAGTGCCTTTGCCTGACATGCAGCCCCATATCATCAAGGACTGAGGGAATTTTGATGTTTTCTTTATCATCTGTGTAAATCTCACTGGAACAACACCAAACAAAAGTTCCAGCATCATCACCTTGTCCAATGCAGATTCTTGACTCTTGACAAGGTGATGATGCTGGAACTTTTGTTTGTTTTGTTTGTCCAATGCAGATTCTTGACTCTTGACAAGGTGATGATGCTGGAACTTTTGTTTCTCTATAAAAGTAACCTTTACTGACCACCACAATGTTTTTATTCATTTCTTTTAGTGTTTCTGAATGCTAAAGAGTTGCACTTTTGAACTACCGTAATTTTCGGACAATAAGTCGCTCCTTTTTCCCCTCATTTTGAAACCTGCGGCTAATAGTCCAGTGCGGCTTATTAGTTGATTTATTTGGGTTAATATGTCACACTTTATTTGACAGCGGCGTCATAAGCCTGCCATAAGACCGTCATAATTGTGACATAACAGTTCGGATCCTTTAGATCGATTAAAGAGTGAGAAAATTTGCTGGATGACACAAGATGACATCTATTATTAGCATGATAGTGCATTTGCCTGATATGCAGCCCCATATCATCAAGGACTGAGGGAATTTTGATGATTTCGTCAGGCAGTCAGCTTTGTAAATCTCACTGGAACAACACCAAACAAAAGTTCCAGCATCATCACCTTGTCCAATGCAGATTCTTGACTCATTACTGAAAATAACCTTCATCCAGTCATTCACAGTCCATGATTGCCTCTACTTAGCCCATTGCAGTCCTGTTTTTTCTGTTTAAGTGATAATGATGGTTTCCTTTTAGCTTTCCTGTATGAAAATCCCATTTCCTTTAGGCAATTTTGCACAGTTCTGTCACATACCTTGACTCCAGCTTCCTCCCAATTGTTCTTCATTTGTCTTGTTATACAACTTCTGTTTTCAAGACATATGACCTTTAGTTGTTTGTCATAACGTTTGGATGTCTTCCTCGGTCTACCAGTATGCTTAACTTTTACAACCTTGCCATGCTGTTTGTACTTGGTCCAGATTTTTGATACTGCTGATTGTGAACAGCCCACATCTTTGGCAACCATACGTGTAGTGTTACCTTGCTCAAGAAGTTTGGAAAATCCTCTCCTTGGTCTCAAGAGACATCTCTCTTGTTGGAGCCATGATTCTTGTGAATCCACTTGGTCCAGCAGCCCTCCAAGGTGTGATAACTGCACTGTTTTTAACTGCTGACTAACGAGCAGATCTAATCTGAGGCAGGGGCCCAATTAAGGAATGGAAATTGTCTGGGTGTGTCTGTATTTTCTTCTCCAAATGGAAGGATTCCATATTTTTTTTCAGAATGGAGTGATTCTATATTTATTTCTCTGCACTTGCTCTATAAAAGTAACATTTACTGACCACTACAATGTTTTTTATTAATTTCTTTTAGTGTTTCTGAATGCCAAGGAGTTGCACTTTCGAACCAATTCATTATTTTTTCAAGCTTTTTTTCGGCGTCTGTTCTAGATAATAAAATGTCTGAGTGAGTGCTCGTCCGAGCCTGGTGATTCCATACTTTTTGCTTGGGGTTGTATATTTTGAATTGGCTTTTTCGTCAGACCTCTTCCTAAATCAGAAAACATTTGCATTATGTTTGTTGAAAGACTAAATGAACCATCGGTGTGACTGATAATCGTTGTTCACAGCGGCGGAACATAGATGAGCCTCTAAGGGGCCCGGTATTCTGGTGTAAAGTAGGGGTGAGAACCTCTTGGTACCTTGTGCAAATTCTTCTTGAAGAAGCTTCAGCTTTAGCCTCGAACATCATGTTCTCATAGTCCACACGCGAAGTAGAGTGTTAGTATGAAGCATTTTGTTTCTGCTTACCAAGTGCGTAGGTTTGGTCTCAATATTGGTAGGGACGATAGAACAGCATAACCTGCATGTACACTTTTTGCTAGGGACGGGACAGCAAGGCTACATTTCTCACCAATAAGAACCTAATTAATTGATAGGCTAAGTGATTAATGCAAACTAAATCTGTATTGACTTACACTGCTGGCCAAAGGTATTGGCACCCCTGCAATTCTGTCAGATAATGCTCAATTTCTCCCAGAAAATGGTTACAATTACAAATGCTTTGGTAGTAATATCTTCATTTATTTTGCTTGCAGTGAAAAAACACAAAAGAGAATGAAAAAAAAAATTAAATCATTCTCATTTTACACAAAACTCCAAAAATGGGCCAGACAAAAGTATTGGCACCCTCAGCCTAATACTAGGTAGCACAACCTTTAGACAAAATAACCGCGAACAACCACTTCCGGTCTCCATCAATGGGTTTCTTACAATGCTCTGCTGGAATTTTGGAACATTGTTCTTTGGCCAATTGCTCCAGGTCTCTGAAATTTGAAGGGTGCCTTCTCCAAACTGCCATTTTCAGATCTCTCCACAGGTGTTCTAAGGGATTCAGGTCTGGTCTCATTGCTGGCCACTTTAGAAGTCTCCAGTGATTTCTCTCAAACCATTTTGTAGTGCTTTTTGAAGTGTGTTTTGAGTCATTGTCCTGCCGGAAGACCCATGATTTCTGAGGGAGACCCAGCTTTATCACACTGGGCCCTACATTATGCTGCAAAGTTTGTTGGTAGTCTTCAGACTTCATAATGCCATGCACACGGTTAAGAGTCCAGTGCCAGAGGCAGCAAAGCAACCCCAAAACATCAGGGAACCTCCGCCATGTTTGACTTTGGGGACCGTGTTCTTTTCTTTGAAGGCCTCGTTTTTTTCCCCTGTAAACTCTATGTTGATGCATTTTTCCAAAAAGCTCTACTTTTGTCTCATCTGACCACAGAACATTCTTCCAAAATGTTCTTGGCTTTCTCAGGTAAGTTTTGGCAAACTCCAGCATGGCTTTTTATGTCTCTGGGTCAGAAGTGGGGTCTTCCTGGGTATCCTACAATAGAGTCCCTTTTCATTCAGACGCCGGCAGATAGTCCGGGTTGACACTGCTGTACCCTTGGCCTGCAGGACAGCTTGAACTTGTTTGGATGTTAGTCGAGGTTCTTTATTCGCCGTCCGCACAATCTTTGAACTCTCTCGTCAATTGTTCTTTTCCGTCCACATCTAGGGAGGTTAGCCACAGTGCCATGGGCTGTACACTTATTGATGACACTGCGCACGGTAGACAAAGGAACATTCAGGTCTTTGGAGATGGACTTGTAGCCTTGAGATTGCCCATGCTTCATCACAACTTTGCTTCTCAAGTCCTCAGACAGTTCTTTGGTCTTCTTTCTTTTCTCCATGCTCTATGTGGTACACACAAGGACACATGACAGAGGTTGAGTCAACTTTAATCAATTTTAACTGGCTCAGATTCAGAGATTTGTCATTGACACAAGCTCTCACATGATGACAATAGATGACAACGAAATTCCGTTCGATGAGTGAGCATCTGGCCGCTGGAGACAGTCCACGCCGCCAACTTCTCTTCTTCAGGAATTACAGAGCAAGTTACAAGTAGAGCAGTTACAGAAGTTACAGTACACACATATATCATACAACATAGCAGGGATATGACACGACGCACAGGTCACGTGCAGGGATTTTTTGTACAAAAAAAATGAGAACTACTAGTCGTGGCTGGAGGAAGAGGGGGGTCAGTGATAATAAGAAAAAGGCGGTGGTGGACTGGAGGGGGGTAGGTTGTGTTTTAGTGTGTGTATGCACATGTCTATCAGTATTTGTACGTGTCTGTAGATAAGAGTCGCAGGGCCCTGTGACCTTCCTTGGGAAGAGAATCAAGGGCAAGAGATGGAGCCATCTGTGCGGCTCTCTCCAGGAGAAGGGAGGGGTTGGATAAGGGTGTTCAGGAAAGGAAAATTATAATCGAATTAAGCCGAATAAGTAATTTAATATGTCCAAAAATACAGTTGGTCTTCAGTCAAATTTGCGCTCCTCAGGGCGTAGGTCAGACCTTAGGTCCCTTAAGTCATTGCCAATAGTCGCGGTCTGCGTCGACAGTTCCGTCACCTGGCGCCAGGTAGCATCCACTTTTACCCATCCTTCCTCAGACCGAACCGTGAGTCCACGGAGCCAGTTCTTGATCCGAGCCTTGACGCGGTCCTTCAATGCCTTGAATCGCACCGTTTGATCCGTGGACAATTTGTTGATTTCCTTGAAAGCTGCCGTCTTGGAAACTTTCCGGTAGAGCAGGGCACCTCCTAAGCCAAGCAGAAGAAACCCCACGACCGTCACGCCAAACAGCCGAAAATCCTCGATATCTTCCACAGATAGGACAGTAAGACACGCTGGCTTCCAGTGATCCCATGAATCTCTCAATATATCCAGCAGCCAAGGTACCATCTGGGCGAGACAGCTCTCCTGGTGCACTGTGTCTTGTTAAATATCTTGTCAATTGCGCTGGGAGACCAACTAATCAGATCCATTTTCGTATGAGAGACCAGCAACAGCTGATCCACAGGGGAAAATACATAAAAAGCAGACAGACTAGACTGACGAAGATGGCGAGCAGCAGGAGCAGGGAGGAAACACGTCCGCCCCCGTCGATGGCAGGAAGAAGAAAAAGGCTGCAAGTGTGACTTAGTTATTGCCACCACCTGTTATCTGCCACGGGTAAGTAACAGGTGCTGTTAATTACACAAATTAAAGAAGTATCACATGATTTTTCAAAGGGTGCCAATACTTTTGTCCAGCCTATTTTGGGAGATTTGTGTAAAATGACAATGATTTAATTTTTTTCCCCCATTCGCTTTTGTGTTTTTTCATTGCAAGCAAAATAAATGAAGATGTCACTACCAAAGCATTTGTAATTGCAATCATGTTCTAGGAGAAATTGAGCATTATCTGACAGAATTGCAGGGGTGCCAATACTTTTGGCCAGCAGTGTAGGCGTGACTGATAATCGTTGTTCATAGCGGCGGAACTTAGGGCGGCCTCTGCAGGTGTGAAGTGGGTGTGGTTGGTCGAGGGGAGGTTCAAACAGAAGGTAAGATGATGCGCGGAGCAGTAATATTGTGTTAAAATAATAGAGATGTCTCGATCGTACATTTTTGCACCCGAGTCCGAATCACCTGATTTTGAGAATCTGCCGATGCAGTCCAGATCCGATATTTTTTTTTTTTTTTTTGAACAGAAGTTCCAAACATGTTACAGTAGTGTACAGTACTTCCTCTTTTTCCGGGAGTGTTGCAGAGTATAAAACGTATATACAGTGTATCACAAAAGTGAGTACACCCCTCGCATTTCTGCAGATATTTAACTATACCTTTTCATAGGACAATGACAAAATGACACTTTGACACAATAAAAAGTAGTCTGTGTGCAGCTTATATAATAGAGTTAATTTATTTTCCCCTCAAAATAATTCAAAATATAGCCAATTAATATTTGAACCCCTGGCAACAAAAGTGAGTACACCCCTTAGTAAAAACGTACATCCCTAAATGTCCAAATTGAGTACTACTCATCATTTTCCCTCCAAAATGTCATGTGACTCGTTACAGGAGTGCTGTCTGCATTGCTGCAGAGATTGAAGAGGTGGGGGGTCAGCCTGTTAGTGCGCAGACCATACGTTGTAGTCCACATCAAATTGGTGTGCATGGCTGTCACCCCAGGAGGAAGCCTCTTCTGAAGACGGTACACAAGAAAGCCTGCAAACAGTTTGCTGAAGACATGTCAACAAAGCACATGGATTACTGGAACCATATCCTATGGTCTGACGAGAAGAAGATTAATTTGTTTGGTTCCGATGGTCTCAAGCATGTGTGGTGTCGACCAGGTGAGGAGTACAAAGATACGTGTGTCATGCCTACAGTCAACCATGGTGGTGGGAATGACCCCCACCACCACCTCTTCGATCTCTGCAGCAATGCTAACAGCACTCCTGTAACGAGTCACATAACATTTTGGAGGGAAAATGACAAGCAGTACTTACTCATTTTGGACATTTAGGGATGTACAGTGGGGCAAATAAGTATTTAGTCAACCACTAATTGTGCAAGTTCTCCCACTTGAAAATATTAGAGAGGCCTGTAATTGTCAACATGGGTAAACTTCAACCATGAGAGACAGAATGTGGGGAAAAAAATAGAAAATCACATTGTTTGATTTTTAAATAATTTATTTGCAAATCGTGGTGGAAAATAAGTATTTGGTCATTACCAAAAGTTCATCTCAATACTTTGTTATGTACCCTTTGTTGGCAATAACGGAGACCAAACGTTTTCTGTAACTCTTCACAAGCTTTTCACACACTGTTGCTGGTATTTTGGCCCATTTCTCCATGCAGATCTCCTCTAGAGCAGTGATGTTTTGGGGCTGTCGTTGGGCAACACGGACTTTCAACTCCCTCCATAGATTTTCTATGGGGTTGAGATCTGGACACTGGCTAGGCCACACCAGGACCTTAAAATGCTTCTTACGAAGCCACTCCTTTGTTGCCCTGGCTGTGTATTTGGGATCATTGTCATGCTGAAAGACCCAGCCACGTCTCATCTTCAATGCCCTTGCTGATGGAAGATTTTCACTCAAAATCTCTCAATACATGGCCCCATTCATTCTTTCCTTTACAAAGATCAGTCGTCCTGGTCCCTATGCAGAAAAACAGCCCCAAAGCATGATGTTTCCACCTCCATGCTTCACAGTGGGTATGGTGCAATTCAGTATTCATTTTACTCCAAACACGAGAACCTGTGTTTCTACCAAAAAGTTCTTTTTTGGTTTAATCTGACCATAACAAATTCTCCCAGTCCTCTTCTGGATAATCCAAATGCTCTCTAGCGAACCGCAGACGGGCCTGGACGTGTACTTTCTTCAGCAGGGGGACACATTTCTGGCAGTGCAGGATTTGAGTCCCTGGCGGCGCATTGTGTTACTGATAGTAGCCTTGTTACTGTGGTCCCAGCTCTCTGTAGGTCATTCACCGTGTGGTTCTGGGATTTTTGCTCACCGTTCTTGTTATCATTTTGATGCCACGGGGTGAGGAGGGAGTTGAAAGCCCGTGTTGCCCAAAGACAGCTCCAAAACATCACTGCTCTAGAGGAGATCTGCATGGAAGAATGGGCCAAAATACCAGCAACAGTGTGTGAAAAGCTTGTGAAGAGGTACAGAAAACGTTTGGCCTCCGTTATTGCCAACAAAGGGTACATAACAAAGTATTGAGATGAACCTTTGGTATTGACCAAATACTTATTTTCCACCATGATTTGCAAATAAATTCTTTAAAAATAAAAATAAAAAAGTGATTTTCTGTTTTTCTTTACCACATACTGTCTCTCACGGTTGAGGTTTACCCATGTTGACAATTACAGGCCTCTCTAATATTTTCAAGTGGGAGAACTTGCACAATTAGTGGTTGATTAAATACTTATTTGCACCACTGTACGTAGTTCCCATGTGATATACTCACTTTCGTTGCCAGGGGTTTCGATACTAATGGCTATATTTTGAGTTATTTTGAGGGGAAAATAAATTAACTCTATTATATAAGCTGCACAGACTACTTTTCATTGTGTCAAAGTGTCATTTTGTCAGTGTTGTCCCATGAAAAGATATGAATATCTGCAGAAATGCATGGGGTGTACTCACTTTTGTGATACACTGTATTTGTTTCTTGTTTCTGGATTATTTTGTTACTTTTTCTTAATTAAAAGAGCTGCCAAAAACAACACTAATACGAACCCTGAAACCTGACATAAATAAGACACGTTGAAAGCCATCGACAGCGATACAGTAGACATCCAATCCATTTGGACTGGGAGGAGCTGGCATTGAACGTTCATGTCTAAGTGCCATTGACGGCAATTGGCGTCCAGTTTGTTTGGACTGGGAGTTCTGACAACGATCATTCGCAACGAGTTCACGTTAACTACAGTAGATTCGCTAACGATTTTGACATTTAATTCGAACTAAATGACTTTTGGATTGATAACAGCATTCAAGACTATTTTTAAATGCGATCATCATGGTGTTGCATGCACTGACAAACCCTCAAACGAAAGCGCCGTTTACGATTTACACAGGAAAACAGTAAAGGTTCTGGAAAACCAAACAAGGAATACAAACAACCAAGAATATTGGGAGAAATAAAGGGCAAATTCTTCTTGGAGAAGCTTCAGCTTTCGCCTCGGACATTGTGCTCACGCCAAGTAGAGCGTTAGCATGAAGCATTTGGTTTCTGCTAACGTAATACGATTGACTTTAGAAAGAGGCATGGCCTTTTGCATGAAATGTTGACACCTCACTGATATGTGCTGTGCCCGTAGATGTTCACTGAATTCTTTTTTTAACACATGGGGTAAACTGTGCATTGTTTGTGTTCCCACAAAAACTATTTTGATTCCTAACGCTTGTGAGTGGTCAGGTAGCAAAATTACACAGCATGTTAAAGAGGAATGTTGAACTCTAGTGATATTTGTAAAGCAGTGTAATGTCTTGATTTCCACCGTGCTTTGTATGTTTGTTAAGGAAATAAACAAATCAAATGGCCGTGCTGTTATTTTATTCAAAAAAACAATGATTGTATTCACAGTCACATTATTCTTAAATTAACATTTTCCATTCATTCTCACAGCTCACCCAATACAATTAGAAACTACATGATTCAACGAGGACTTTTCTTGCATTCAGGCACCAATTTGATGTCCGGAATGAAGTAAAACATGGATATGAACTGCTTCAATTGCCAGACAACACACGTTTCTTACAGTTAACTCATTTGCTCCCAAAAACGTATAAATGCATTCTATTTATAATTGTTTCAGTGTCCCAAAGACGTATTTATACGTCTTTTATGTTTTTTTTTTTTGTTTTTTTTCAAAAAAGACATCTCTGGTTGTGATTCAATTTAGCTCTAAAGCACAAAGCTGAAAATCTATTTTAAAGCAATAAAACTGGCCACTGGAGGACAGTAGCGCATTTGGTAAGACCTGCAACTAGGGCTGCAGCTATCGAATATTTTAGTAATCGAGTAATCGACTGAAAATTCTATCGATTAATCGAGTAATCGGATAAAACAAATATATTTTGAGGTGAAGAGCAATTATACATATACATCAGAAAACAAGACATTTCATTTAATCTTGAACCATTTTCAGTCAATCAATGTCTTTATTTTCGATGTATATTGTTGAAAACAGCCAACAATTGCATCTCAGATGTAACTAGAATTTTTAAAAAAAGACTAATTCACTGCTTTCACTCAAAAAACGTTTAGATCTTATTAAAATATATATATATATCTTACCTAAAAATGCCGTTACGCTTGATAACACACATCACTTAAAAGTTAGGATTTTTTTCCCCACGTATTTCAATTGAATTTCTCTTTGTGTCAAGCCATTTTTAAGTTCTAGTTAAGTTTTAAGTTAGTCTAAACTGTAAGTTCTGATAGGATTTTGAGTTTTTGCAGTGTTCAAAATAAATGTATGATACAGGCTGTATTGGAGCACATTAGGGACCAGTGCTACTTGGTGTTTTATCCAGCAATGACTACTGAGCTAAAATTGATAGTTAGCACGATTAAGTTTTTATTTTACACCCTCATCACTCAACAATGCTATGTTATGTTAAAGCCTGTATGTAAGACACGTTAGCCACGCATCGACAGTGGTCATAATTAATAGAAACCTAGCCCTCCGCAGGGCTAACGTGACAGTAGCGTTAATCTTATTTATTAGCGCTCAGCGCTCTTTATTAGCGCTTAGCGCTCTACTGCTTTAGGATGGCGGCGGTTTACTAACACTGCCCAGACGCGGCCGAGTCGTCATTGTACATCTAGTTCAACATACATGTGATCTCTGAGACGCATCAGACGCTACCTGCTACCAACTAGCATCAGTGAAGGCAAGTATTTAGCAACGTCGGCGTCGTATGTAGCGGCTGTCTGCTGCAGTAAGTTGTTTTGGGGTTTTTTTTTGCTTCGTCCTCTACGCACGTAACATCAGCGCGTTGTACCGCAGTAAAAGTAGTCCGAGCAAAACGTGATGCTTAGAGCTGTCAAAATAAACGAATACTCGAGGTGAATAAAATTACTCGGATCAGTTTTTAAACTCGAGTATTCGTTTCAGCTCTACTCCTCTTTAAAAGAAACTGCTGTATTTTCAGCCAAAACACCTGTTGTGTTTGATTGAACAATACGTCTACATGCTGCCATAGCAGATTCATGGCGGGTTAAGCCCCCGGACTATTTTTAATTTGTCCGTTCTATCCTGAAAACCCCCGTTTACAGACATCGCGCAACTGCTTTTGTTTCAAGCCAGGCATAAAACCAAGGTAATTAATTATGTTTATTATTTAAAATGTCTGTCATTTTTAGCTTAGAATCACTAATTGATGTCTCATATTTCGTTTTTGTTTTTTTTTAAACGAATTTAAAAGATTAAAAGTAAAATATATTATATATTATATATTAAAATATGTGAGTGAATAAACAAATTATGTCACAATGAAAAAAATGGCGTCTGTAAAAGTCACGGATATCTACCTCAGTCATAACCATTGCTTAATTGTATTTTTTTGTTACTGTCGCATTTTCTCCGATACTTTAGATGATAAATCATCAATCCAAACAAGAAAAATTGAAAAAAAAAAGTTTAAAAGGGTAAATATATGAAACAGAACATATAGACCACTCCTCGATGTCTGCGATTTCTGCATCGTGACCCTTGTTATATGACCATGTTTCACCCATAAAATCCTCAAAAAATCCAGCTGTGGCCATTCACAGCTGTGTCTTGACCCTCGGTGATACATACTACATGGAGTTTTTGGATCGAAACAAGGTAAGTACGCGATAAAATCTCGTTAAAGTCATGGCGTCTGTAATTCTGCTCTCGCGTGATCTCACCTCCAGATTAGAGGTTAGATTTTGTGCCCGAACCTGACCCGACCCGACCCCACATTTTAAGCATTCACGTTCGGGTCAGTTCGGGTCGGGCCGCCATGCCGGACTAATAAATTATTTAAAAAAAAAAAAAAAAAAAAAAAAAATGGAGAGCAGGCTCTCTGTATTGCGCATCTGCTTGTGCGTGTGCACGAACGCCGTGGCGCCGGCTGCTTTTTATTCTTGTCCTCCCGCTGTACCGTTTGCTGCACGGCCGAGGCGCCGCCCTCTCCTGTTCCCTCTCCTTGACAGAGAGGCGCGTCCATGTGAGAACAATATCCCACACACTCAGAAATATGTTTAACAAACTTTCCCAGCGTTATTTCGTTGTGTGAATGCTTTGATAATTCTCAAAAAAATATGTAGATTATTTAAACATTAAGAAAACTTGCGTTTTTTTTCTGCCAACTCGAAGAAATGAAAATAAATTGCTGCTGCTGCGTTTTTTCCGCGTCACTCAAAAAAAAAAAAAAAAAAAAAAAAAAAAAAAATCGGGTTTTTCGGGCTTGGGCCTGCAAATCTAGTTAAGTGATCGAGCTCGGGCCGGGTCGGGCCTCAATACCAGCGGGCCGTGTCGGGTCGGGCTGGATTTTTTAGGCCCGAACTAGGCTCTACTCCAGATAGGGTTTTGCTGTTTATAAAACTTTTTTTTTTTTCAAAAATGCCCTCCAGTTCAAAATTTTTCTTCCCCTAGAAAATTGAAATTTCAAGCTTTCCAGTGATGTATCACACATGCATGTCGGACAATTTTGAAATTTGACCAAATTGGGGGTCTCAGAGCGGAACTTCAAGTCAACTGAGTGTTTTCCGCCATGTGTAAATAAATTGTTACTTTGCTATCAAAAGCTCTATTTGTCTTGTTGTTTATGTTATTTTGTAAGAGAAAAAGATAATTCAGATGTTTGGGATGTAACTAAAGCAAAAAATAGCTGTGTTAAAGTCAAAGTTATGTTTGAAATGTATGCTTTCACAAAAAGCTCAATTTCTCCGTTTTTTCATCAGAAATTGGAAAATTGCTCAAACTAAGCTACTTTCTAATGCTGATTTCTAAAGAATGGAAAAATATATGAACTTACTTTTTTTTCTGCTGAAGTAACAGAGTCTAATGTTTCTTTTGGTGGGTTCCATGTTTATATAGCAACAGAACTGAATTTTCTGTAGGCCTTGCAAAATCAGTCAAAATCCAGTAAAACGGCCGGAAGCGAAGGGCCTTGCTCCAGTGAAAATGGCTGGGAGTGAATGAGTTAACCATCCATTGGAATTGTTTTCACATGCATACACAAAGTTCTTAAAGGGTCCGTATCTTCATCTCTTGAGACAAATACTTCAAAACATGTACGCACGCATACACACAGCAGCCGTGTCAAAACAAGGGGGAATGATGTCGTTTTATTTGGGCGAAGGTCAGCCATGGCCTCGCGTGCGAGGCTGCTTTTGCCGCCTGGGTTTGAGGATGACGTAGCGCCTGAAGCTGGTGTGATGGTCGGATAGGAGCGGGATATAAAACGCTCTGAAGAATGGCGAGGACCTAAAAATTGGACATAGTCATTCAATTGCTTCTGGTGTGTAAGCATGTTCATCGCGAGATGTGAATGTGAAATACCGGGAAGCTTGGAGAAAAGGCTTATAGGCAATGACGTTCCACTCTTCTTTATTGGCTGCGTAGCGTGGTTCCCGCGGCGTTTCTTCTTCTGTGTCGAGGTCTACCAGGTAGTGGCAGTGTCGGATGTCCACCTGGAGAGAGACAACATATCCATTTGTTTATGCCACTGACTACTGATTAAAGATTCAATACGATGGCGGGGGTAACATACATATCTGCTCGGCTCTTCCAGATTTTGGTCATTCATATCTGCCGGTATAATCTGCGTGGCCTGAGGACCCATGGCGTATGGCTTGGGGAGTTGACCTTTAAACTCGCTTTGGATGAAGTGTATTTGCCAGCTGGAGATCAGGGACAGGAAAGGTTGACAGTTCTCATCCATCCATAACTTTAAGCAATTGAGGGGACGTTCATAAATTTGTTTGGAAAATTAACAAATTATCGATTGATATTTTCAGTCATGAATGAATAATTACTATAGCACTGACTGCATTCACACAATTTAAAGTGAGGAGCAGAAGTATTTGCACCCCTTGTGATTTTACAAGTTCACCCACTTAAAAAACAGGTAGAGGCATAGACTTCATTACTTATTGACGTAACATTTAGTCATTCTTTGAGTCACGCCTTACTATAGGGGGCCGAGCTTCATTTAGTAATAGTCAGCCGAAGACGGCACACGCTCTTTCCAAGCCGGATTTAAGCTTGGATTTTTGAAGAACTACGAAAGCTGTACCGCATACAAACAGGAAGGCGTGACTTGTTCGAGGATTCAAGGTATATATTTTATTTTTCGTACCATGCATTCATTTTGAAACGTTGAGAAAAAAAAATCAATGGGAGAATGGGAACCAATATGGCATTGGCATCATTCTTCGACATATATACCGTAATTTCCGGACTATAAGCCGCTACTTTTTTCGTTCATTTTAAATCCTGCGGCTTATAGTCCAGTGCGGTTTATTTGTTGATTTATTTTGGTTAATAGTAAAGGGGAAAAGATATCGTCATCGCACACACCATATAATTGTCTGCATTAGTCTAACACATATGTAGTCTAACACATACATATGGTACAGGTTGGCACCGTCTAACTGTTTGCATTACTCTAACACACTTAATATAATTAATCAGGAAACAGTATCATTTTCATATTTACGGTGGGACTACACTACTAATATAAAATAAATAGCACACCATAGTTTAATGAGAAGAAATAGAAGAGATACACAATGCCGTCTTATCACAAGATTGACGCACCAACTCGTGCAATCAGCTCTCCCAGCAAACTCCAAGGACAAAGCGCTTTGTCCTTAAACAAGTACAACCAGCCCGGACAGCAAAGTTGATAGCGGGTGTCCCAATCCGCGCACGAACCTAAGCCGCCTAAAACCGGCCACCAAGGGGAAGACCCAAAAGCAACGCCCAGACCCACCTTCGGACACGCCTTCGACATGACCCGCGTCAGCAAAGACTTTAAAAAGACTGGACACTGAGATAAGACAGATTTTTTCTGCTCGGAAACATGTATAGCCTTGTTTTGGATCCAGAATTGTCCCTCCGTCGTCTGTTTTTGCCTTGTTTTTACCATTGTCGACGAATAAATTGTCAACCTGTTTTCGGTGAGTGGTCTTCAAGCTTTTGAAACATGGAGTCAGTACAAAGGGTTAAAATAAGAGGACGCGCGAGATTCGGCCTTTTCGGCGGGCGCACGCGGGGCAGCGTCAGCCGAGCGGCACTTGTTTTGGTTGGTGCTGTCCCCGGGTGCGTCTGGGCCGGGGGGGCGAATTTCAACAATAGGCAACACGTGCCTCCTACCATGCATTGCAGCACTACAGATGTATGTAACAAGCAAAATTCATGTTCTGTGCTACTTATTTATTCATTTACTGTTCAAGTTGTTTCATTAATTGCTTGTCATGGTATTTGGTAACACTTTATTTGACAGCGGCGTTATAAGACTGTCATACGACCGTCATAATTATGACATGGGACTATCATGGGCATTACTGAATGCTTATGACAGATGTCATTAAGTGTCATCCAGGGAATTATGGTACTAACTCCATTTGTGTCCAGCTTGGATCTTTTACATCCATTCAAAAGTGAGATCATTTGCCAAATAAAACTAAATGATAACTGTTATAATCATTTGTTAATGATCATGACAGTGTCATGTCATAATTGTGTCTAATTGTCTAATGACAGTCTTATTTCACCACTGTCAAATAAAGTGTTCCAAATACCGTAACTAGCAATTAATTAAACAACAGGAACAGTAACTGAAGAAATAATTAGCACAGAACATGAATTTTGATTGTTATTTACATCTGTTGCGCTGCAATGCATGCTAGGAGGCATGTTGGACAACAACAGGTGGCATAAAAGGTTGACCGTCTCCCCCAAGGGAGCAGTGATGGCCAAATGAAGCCTCTTGAAGCAATGAAGCTTTGCAGCCAATTGGTTAAAAGCTTCACGGTGGTTCATTTGGTCTTCTGACCGTCGTATGATACCGCTATCTAATGAAGTGTTACCGGTTAATATCTTTTGGTGTAAATATCCCATAATACAGTGAGGACAGCTGCATCTTATAGTCCAGTGCGGCTTATGTATGAACAAAGGCCGTTTTCGTGTTATATTTGGTTGGTGGCGGCTTATAGTCAGGTGCGCCTTGTAGTGCGAAAATTACGGTACTCAAAATAGATGCGTAACTGCCTGGTTTTTTGCTCTTTTAACAAAGAATCGAGATAGTTTTACGTCTATACCTATAAAGAATTCAGTGATTTAAGCATTTGTTCACAAGAATTTTTAACGGAAAAAGCCATTGTGGCAGCCCCCTTATCATAACAAAGAGCTAACAGACTAGCATCATTCTTCGACAGATATAAGTAAATTCAAAGTACCCGTTTTTTTATTTATTTATTTTTTGCTTTTAACAGAAAACAGACTGTTTTACGTCTATATCTATAAATAATTCAGGGATTTAAGCATTTATTCACAAGAATTTCAACGTAAAAAGCTCTTTGCTGTGGACTTGTGGTAAGGCGGAGCCACAGTGAACTTAAAACGAGCCGCACATTCGCCATATTTACGTAAAATAAATACTATGTAAGAAGTTGGTATTTTGGGCAAAACATATGTTAAATGTTGCTGTTGATCCTGAAAATATAGGTGATTATCTCTGCATTTGGTGATTTTTGTGCATCTACTGTAAAATCTGAGACTATTATAGCCACCTTCTGAGCAATGCATGATTTTAAACCACTGCACCTTAGTGTTCTACTGACAGTAGCCTTTGAAACTGTGCATCCAGCTGTCTTCAGGTCATTGACCAGCTCCTGCCGTGTAGTTCTAGGCTGAGCCCAAACTTTACTCATCTTGAGTGAGTGATCAGGGCTGTCAACAGACTTGCAGGGGCCCGGGGACAAGAGACCATTATAAGGCCCCCCCAGCCCACCCCTGCCACCGGCTTGTTACGACAACATACGCAGTACTTTAACGCTTTGCAAGCAATGACAGTGTAAATTTTCAAATTATTTGAGATGGACAGTTAAATTAACAGACCGTAATGTGATGTGACACAATATAAACAAACAATTTCCATTTATTGTCCCATGTAGGCTACGTTGCAATAAAACAGAGTTCTATGCCTGCCTGCCTGCTAAGCAACAAAACAGTAAAACTAAACATCCTGTGCAAAAAAAGGAAAAATATATATATTTGAACTATGTAATATGTTAAAGTTTTTAAGTATATAGACAACATATTATTTAATCAGACAATGATTCAAATAAAAAAAGGAATATGTGAATGTAAAGTAAAATAAATTAAGGGTCATTCAGGGGCCCTATGGTCCTGAGGCCCGGGACAACATACCCGGTTGCCCCCCCCCCGTCGACTGGCTTGTGAGTGATGCCTCACGAGGAGTGATTTTACATGGAGCCCCAGTCCGAGGTTGATTATCAGTCATGTTTAGCCTTTTCCATTTTCTAACATTGTTGCAACTATTGATTTATTCTCACCAAGCTGCTTTCCAACTGTCCCATAGCCTTTTCCAGCTTTGTGGAGATCAACAATTTTTTTCTCTGGTGTCTTTCGAAAGCTCTCTGGTCTTGCCCATGTTAGCAGTTGGATTATGACTGACTGTGGGGTGCACAATAATGAGGTCTAATGGGTGGTTGTTTACCAATGGGGTAAAGATGGCCCTTTTTTTTAAGGTAGACTGACGAAGGGTGCAAATACATCTGCTCCTCACTGTATATGTTTTTTTCCTCCTCATTGCGCATTATTTGGCTGGTGTGACTTATACTCAGGTGCAACTTAAAATCCGAAAAACACAGTGCATGCTTACTTAATGCAATATTTACGATGAAATGTGTTTTTCTTTACTTCTTGCAACAAACTTTGCTCCCTTTCTGTTTACTTCCCGTTACAACTTTTTTGGGCAATGTGTCAAGGTAGAAAGGTCAGAAACGAGTGAGCTCTCGTCTGTCAGCCCCCAACGGGATCCATTTTAAAACATAACTACAAAACGTAACTGATGTTTTACACTGTTTAATTCATGACTCCTTACTTGGGAGGGAGAAGGAAGCTGCTGGGGAAGCGATACCACTCCTTGCCAACACACACGCTAACCGGTCTGCCTTCGGGGACCGAGTGTAGCGTGGTGTCCTTGGCGATGCGGAGAAACTCCGGGTACAAGTCGAGAGGGGCGTGGTAACCTGTCAGGTGGTAGGAAAAGCTAAGAGATAACAAATTAAAGCACAAGTAGAGGGACAAAGTGCGAGCACACCTCTAAAAAGGGCCACGGAGCGAGAGAGAGACACCACCGCAAACACAACAACCGCACTAAGCGCCAGCCAATTGGAGGAGACTGTGTAATGCTCCAGTCGGTAGCGCTGGAACAAGAAGTGGTAGCATTTCTGCAGGAAGAAAAAAAACGATGACCTTCGATCGTCAGAAACAACGTCGCAAAGCGCGATCCCACCTGCAGGGACGAGAGGGCCGCAGCGCCGTTGAGGCAGATGAGGGGGTAGATGGGAAAGAGAAAGCGCTCTTCTTTGTGAGGCCGGGTGAAGAAAACCAACATCCACAGGTACATGGGGGACAGAGTCAGCCAATAGGGACGGCCAAGGTTCTGCACTGCAGGAAACAGACTAAATACCATCAAAGACGAATGACTTCCTCACATGCACACAAAAACCTACTTAAAATCACTCACCATTGAACTTGTGCAGAAGGGTCTCCATGAGAGCAGTCAGAGGGAGGGAAAAGAGCGCCAGAACAAACACTAGATTAAAGTTCAGGGTCCCGTTCAGAAAGTAAAAGTGCCACGGTTCTGTACCTGTGAAGAAACCCGACACAAAATAACATTATACATCCTGAAAGAAATGGATGAGAAACACTAAATGTTTATTGAATGTAGCAGGAATAGCAGGAGAAAGCCAAAAAATGGTCAGTCCAACATTTTGACCACTTTGAAACATAGGCAAAAAACTGTTTGATGTAGGCTCCCTCTAGAGTCCTAATACAGTAATGCATCTGGCAAACAGGCTAACATAATATTGTTCCTCGTAAAATTAACATAAAAATGGCATTAACATCACTCGAAGGTCAATTAAAGTGGTTTAGTTTCAATTGGGCAAGACGCCACTGCTTACTTTACACAAGTACTTCTCAAATAATGGCGCGCAAAGCGATGTTGGGGGGCGCATGTTGACCTCGGGGAACATATTTTTTTGCCCAATTAGAATAAAGTGTAATTGCACATCCACTCAGTAGGGGGCAGTGGCACTCTCATTTTTAGAGTGTGCGCAGTATTTTTTAACCAAACAAGAGCACACAGCAACGAGCACGGAGATATGAAAAGGTAATATGAGGAAATATGACGAAGCGTGTGTAGCGTTTGAGTTCACTTTTCATACAGTGGGGGACGAGGAAGGACCTGTGTGTGTCTAAAAATGTAGGCAGCGGACAGCACGAAGCCATATAAATGAAAAACATTAGACCTTTATCACATTGATAAGCCACTTGAATTTTTTTCAGCGAAAATGTGCCAAATATTGCCAACAATCGTCCTGCAAGTTACATCAGTAAACCAACAAGCACTGTTAGCATCATATAAGGTGGCATACCAAGTTGCTCAGTGCAAAATAACCCCACACCAGAGCAAAGGAGCTGATACTGCCTGCAGCAACAACAACAAAAAAAACAACTTTTTTTGTTTGTCTTTTTTGTTCTATTAGCTTTGTGAGTGTTACATTTGTAAACCAACGAGACCTACTAGCATCATATAAGGTGGCATACCAGGTTGCTCAGTGCAAAATAACCCCACACCATTTTATTTATTTATTTATTTTTGGTCAAATCGTTTAGCATATCCTACTCTGGGTTAATGTAGCTAATCAATTTGAATTTATTATTATTTTGGATTTTATTAAATTTATTTTTCAGTATCAAACCGTCAAAATTGTACCATGAGTATATGTTTACAGTTTGGCTTTTGGTATGACTTTTTTTTTAATTCAGGCAAATTGATGAGTTTTTTTTTTTTTTTTTTTTTTGTTAAAAACAAAAATAATGTTAATAAAAGTTAAACTTGATCGTAATTTGATCTATATTACTTTTGTTCTTTAATGTTAACAGGGACACAGTGTTATGCAGAGGTGTACTTATAGTAATTTTATAGATAAATTATACTATTTACAGTGGCGTAAGAGTTGGGGGGCGCGAAATGTTTACGTCTTCTTTGGGGGGGGGGGGGCCCTAATAGAAAATAATTGAGAAGCACTGCTTTACACAGTGTGCTCACGCAATGTATGTATATACAGTTGTGGTCAAAAGTTTACATACACTTGTGAAGAACATAATGTCATGGCTCTCTTTGGTTTCCAGTTATTTCTACAACTCTGATTTTTCTCCGATAGAGTGATTGGAACAGATACTTCTTTGTCACAAAAAACATTCATGAAGTTTGGTTCTTTTATGACTATTATGGGTTAACAGAAAAAGTGATCAAATCTGCTGGGTCAAAAATATACATACATGGATCTGAAAAAGCGAATCACTGACTTGAACAAGTCAGGAAAGTCACTTGGAGCCATTTCAAAGCAGCTGCAGGTCCCAAGAGCAACAGTGCAAACAATTGTTTGTAAGTATAAAGTGCATGGCACTGCTTTGTCACTGCCACGATCAGGAAGAAAACGCAAGCTATCACCTGCTGCTGCGAGAAAATTGGTCAGGAGGGTGAAGATTCAACAGAGAATCACCAAAAAGCATATCTGCCAAGAATTAGAAGCTGCTGGAACACAGGTGTCAGGTTCCACAGTCAAGCGTGTTTTGCATCTCCATGGACTGAGAGGCTGCCGTGCAAGAAGGAAGCCCTTGCTCCAAAAGCGGCAACTTAAGACTCGACTGAAGTTTGCTGCTGATCACATGGACAAAGATAAGACCTTCTGGAGGAAAGTTCTGTGGTCAGACGAAACAAAAATCGAGCTGTTTGGCCACAATGCCCAGCAATATTTTTGGAGGAGAAAAGGTGAGGCCTTTAACCCCAAGTACACCATGCCTACCGTCAAGCACGGTGGTGGTAGTATTATGCTGGGGGGTTGTTTTGCTGCCAATGGAACTGGTGCTTTACAGAGAGTAAATGGGATCATGAACAAGGATTACCTTCAAATTCTTCAAGATAACCTAACGTCATCAGCCCGAATATTGGGTCTTGGGCGCAGTTGGGTGTTCCAACAGGACAATGACCCCAAACACACATCAAAAGTGGTAATGGAATGGCTAAATCAGGCTAGAATTAAGGTTTTCGAATGGCCTTCACAAAGTACTGACTTAAACCCCATTGAGAACTTGTGGACAATGCTGAAGAAACAAGTCCATGTCAGAAAGCCATCAAATTTAACTGAACTGCACCAATTCTGTCAAGAGGAGTGGTCAAAGAGTCAACCAGAAGCTTGCCAGAAGCTTGTGGATGGCTACCAAAAGCGCCTAATTGAAGTGAAAATGGCCAAGGGACATGTTAGCGCTGCTGTATGTATATTTTTGACCCAACAAATTTGATCACTTTTTTCTGTTCACCCATAATAAAGTCATAAAAGAACCAAACTTCATGAATGTTTTTTTGTGACAAAGAAGTATCTGTCCCAATCACTCTATCAGAGAAAAATCAGAGTTGTAGAAATAACTGGAAACTCAAGAGAGCCATGACATTATGTTCTTCACAAGTGTATGTAAACTTTTGACCACAACTGTATATATATATTAGATCTAAATATACAAATATACAGGTAGTCCCCAGTCAGAACCTCTAAACAGACTCTTAATTACAAAAATCTATCCAAAAATGTATATTTTATGTCATATTAATAATATAAAGTAAATAAATAAGTGAAAAGTGCACGACTAGCGATAAAATGGCGGACACAGCACTGTTACTCGACAGAAAAAAGTGGAAAAAGACGACTCGAGACAAAATGGTGGCCGAAACACCAGCGTCATAAAGTTGAAATCGTGTAAGTCGGGTCTGTCATAAACCGGGGACTACCTGTATATATTTATGGGTGAGTGTAAATTACCATACAGATCAGGTCCATGTGATGTGAAGACATTATAAAGTAGAATGTTGAGCGGGGTCACCACCAGTTTTCCATAAAAGAAAGAGTCCACTGCAATTAAAGGGCCCTGACAAAAGAGGGGGGGAAAGTTATTTTTTCATTATTTCTCACTTAATCTCATTTTTCATTATTTTATTGTATTACCAGCAAAAGCAGCAGAGCAATAGCCGACCAGGTGATAAAACTCTTCCATTGCCTCTTTAGTACAAGTAAGTCAAACGCGATTGGGATCCTGCATATGCATCAGAATGGTACTTTTAGGAAAAATAAAAATCTATTGACAGTTCATACAGTAAATAAGCATACCCAATCAAAGCGGAGAAGGGCCAACCAACGATAGCACCGGCAGCTACGCCCATAATGGCTAACGGCGTGGAGTCCTGGAACCACCCTGTCATGGCGACAAGTGTTGTGTACATGCAGAAGGAGGATGGCAGGAATGCTGCGGAAGGGAAAGAAAACAACATAAGGAAAACATCCCTAGCAATGTAAAAGAAAATTGAGAGGAGCTTTAACAACCTGCGGATGAGGTGAACATTCCAGTGCTCAGGACGAGAAACGCCAGCATCAGGCGGCCGACGTGCAAACCAAATTTCTTACATACAGCCCTAGACACACAATTGTTCATCGCGAATAGGTTAGTCTTCACGCTTTTGTAATTGGTACATTTTATAGGGCAAATTCCAAATGAAACTACTTTAAAAGCATTTGACCGTTTTTGTAAGTATGACAACTGCTGCCATTATGAACATTTATAGAATATTTAGGAATGAATTGTTTCTAAAATGTAACCTTCTTAACTGTTAATTAAGAATCCCAGTTTGACAGACTGAAAAAGATGAATTACTCTTGAGCCAGGTTTGGCAAGAACGCGGAAATGTTATAACTCACTTGTAAAAATAAAGCTCGCAGACACAGCAGCAGAAGGCCAGGACACACCGTACGAAGTAGAATACCAACACCTGCAACACAAAGGCAAATGTCTATTTCCAGCACATGTTCTTGTGTGTCAACATACACTGTGCAGACGCTTGCCTTGCTCGTCTGCAGTACATGGGCGTGCAAACAGGCTGGGAGCGCGTGAAGCCACAAGTAAGCGTAAGATCTGATGGCGTACAACGGTGAGTATTCCCACGTTTGCATCCCTGTGCCATAAAGCAGGTAGTGCATCTGTCAGAAAAGAGTCATCACAACTATTACAGACGTTAACAGCTTAAAAGGCCTGTAGTGTCAAGATGTTCAGTTCAGTTAAAAATGCTACTGTTTGTTGGATTACAGAGAAAAATTGAGATAGAGTAACACACAGTAGGTGGTTATGATTAGTGCTGCAACGATTAATCGATTACCTCGAGTAATTCAATTAGAAAAATTATCCAAATTATATTTTGCTGCTTCGAGTATTCGTTTAATTCAAGTGGCGTTGTAATGGTTTGTTTTGAAAGTGCATTTGGTTTTATTGATTTGGGTAGATACACTGCCCTCTAGTGGCAACAAAAAAATATGACATAACTCATTTCACATGGCTGAATCCAGCTGCTTCTTCTTAAAACCAAAATAATTTTTGTTTGAGCTAATGTATTTTTAATGTATTCGTAATTCAATTTATGGGTATATTTTGCCGTTTTTGTGTGAGAATATGTTTGAATCATTTGTTAAGTCCATTGTTATTAAAAAAAAAAAAAAAAAAAAAAACTTTTGCGTTTTATAGCATTTAAGCTAGCGGACATTTGCTATGAAAGTTACCCAATTGTTCTTTTGTTGGACTTAAATCCTCATTTATTTATTTATTTATATATTTATTTTAATACCGTTTGAGGCTCAGCTCAGGTATTTTAATTTATTTTTAAATCAAAGTGCAATTCTGCATAGTTTGAAGAAACTCGGAAATGTTATTTTGTATTTGCATTTAAGGCTGTTTTGAAAGTGCCAACTTATCAAGCCTTTGTTTTACATCTCATAAAATTTATTCTGCAACACATTAAATGTTCCTAAATTAATAACTCAATTAAACGAACTAACTAGTTGATAGATTATTCAACTACAAAAATAATCGACAGCTGCAGCCCTAGTGTTATGATCTAATATCAGTTTAAGAAGTTCCTTATCCGATTACTCGATTATTCGAACTAACTAGTTAATCGATTAATCGACTACTAAAATAATCGATAGCTGCACATAGGCAGAGTTTGACTTTTGTGGCGGGGGGAACAGGGCACAACATGTTGATGACCCCAAAACGCAGTGCCAGCAATAAAATTAACTTACAAGAATATTTATAATAGTAAATTGAAAATGAGCGTTTTTTTTTTTTTGTTGGTTTCCCTTCATTCTTGAGGGGAATTATAAATCAGGCTGCTTAGGACAGCTATACTTTTCGCCAAGATCGTCATCCATTGAATACGGTACGCCCACCGGTGTCGTGCCAATGTAGTTACCCCCGTGAAAAATTGTATCCCCTGGGCGGAGCCACTGCGCTGCACTGATTTTCTTGATTTCCGTGTTTTGGTGATGTCGTTATCTACGAGGTTTTAAAACATGGACCATCCATTAAAAAAAAAACAACTGTTTTTTCTGTCCTGTAACGTAACATGCATACTGAACATAAAAAAAGGCAATGTTTTACTGTTTTACTTGTAGGATGACCTACAACTGTTATCACTGTAATTCAAATCCTGTATGGTGTTTCTCCAATATAATGAACGTCGATGTCAAAAATATGGTTCTTTTCTGGCTTCAATTAATTGTTTAAGTCAACATAACTCATAACTAATGTGTGTGTGCGCTCCCACGGCCAGGGGATACAATTTTTGATGGGGGTAACTACATTGGCAAGACACCGGTGGTGGCTATGTTGTACGATTAGTGTCTATAGTTGGGCAAATTGAAGCTCCGTTCACCCTTTTGGCGTGCTCGCTGGCATTTAATTTTTTTTGTTTGCTTTATTGCTTTACAACTTTTATGGACAATATTTTACTGGACACCCTTTATTTTAAAATCATATAAAGGAAAGTCAATTTCATGCAATGACATATTCTGGCCAATTGACATACCCCCCCCCCCCCCCCCCCCCGCAACAGTGCGTATGTGGCTGCAGCCCTAGTTATCATATAATTTAGCAAGTAACAATCAGGTGGAATTGCAATTACCAAAATACTTGTTGTTTCAATCCACACGGATTCAAATGCAAGCCATTAAAAAGTCTTTTTTTCGACATTATGTTCTCTTTATGCTTCATTACTGGTATTTTTTCTTGTACTCACAGGTTCCCAGTAGTTGAAGGTCTCATCGCAGTCAGAAATGTTGCTTAGCAACGCTGCACAGAAGCGTGCCGAAAGCAGACATTTAAATGCAGTGGAACCTTCTGGGGCCCATACCTGTCCACCGCGACTTATTGACCTGGCAAATAAACATACACACATTTAGTACAATTTTGCAGTTTAAGTGTTGTTACAGCTAAAACTGTTATTTTTTTGTTATGGCTGAAGCCAGCTGCTTCCCTTTAAGACCAACATATTACTGAAGCCAGCTGCTCCCTGTTAAGACCAACATATTACAACATATTTGCACTAATATGTTTTTTTATGCATTCGTAACTGAGCTTACAGGTATATTTAGCCATTTTTTGTGGGAATATGTGTTTGAATGATCTGTTAAGAGCATTGTAAAAAAATATTATAGCACTTAAGCTAGTGGATTTTTGCTATGTAAGTTAGCCAATTGTTCTGTTGATGTATTTAGATCCTCATTTATTCATTTTTTCATACCGTTTGAGGCTAAGATCAGGTACTTCAATTTATTTTTAAATTAAAGTGCAATTCTACATAGTTTGAAGAAACACTCGGAAAATTTATTTTGTTTTTGCATTTAAGGCTCTTTTGAAAGTGCAAACTTATCAAGCCTTTGTTTTACATCTCATAAAATTTATTCTGCAACACATTAAATGTTCCTAAATCAATAACTCGAATACACAAACTAATTAGTTGATAGATTATTCGAGTACTAAAATAATCGATAGCTGCAGGCTGCAGCCCAAGTGTAATGATCTAATATCAGTTTAAGAAGTTGCTAAATGTGATATGAGATGGCTATATCATGTGTCTACATGAATGCATTTTGTCCACTTTCAAAACACCAGGTTTTATGCAATACATTAAAAACAGCATATTATGTCAAAGCTTTCGCCTACACTAATATATTATGAAATGGTGGACAATTTTTTTAGTTCGATATGTTTAGCAAAAAATATTTCTATTTCAATTAAAACCTATTTTCGCCTAAATTGCTTGGATTTTAACGTTTCGGCCAGAGATAATGCATTTCAAAAACTAAAAACAATTGACACTTTTGACCTCATTTTTTTCATTTTTAGTGATGAAAAATTGAGTAGAGTCTCACTAGTTTTATCCAGGAAGCATTTTGCTGGCAGACCGGTGTTGTCAGATCGGTTTAAATCTGTTTGTATGGTTTTTAAAGTTTGTTTTACTCTCTTAAAAAAATAAAAGTGCTCTAAATGTTATTTTAAAACTACCTGGGTGTAACTCTATTATGATGTAGATTTTTTTTTTTTTTTTTTTTTTTACTATCCATAGATTTGCCTTAATATAATATTAATAATATTAATAGTTTTATGCGCATTAAAATTTTAGACTAGTTTCATCTTTACTTCACTTTTACTTTGAAAGCTATAATATTCCGAGTCCAAACAGTTCTTGGTTCAAGAGTGTGTTTCATGACCTAATATAAGTGTGACGTCACATGTCACTCTAAAATGAATTCATACACACGTTTATGATGCTAAGTTCTTGAAGTAAATGTATACAAAAGTCTGAAATATAAAGCAAATATCAATGAATGTGTCACAACAGTGGCACCAGGAAAGAATGAATAATGAATGGACCTGACCACAAGACGTCAACAAAGCTATTGTTTGGATATCGGAACCACAGATGATAATATATTGGGCGATAAATGATAAGTGCGTATGTTTAGAGGTGAGGATTAAAAGATTTTGTCACTAAACTGGTATTTAAGGAGCCAACTGGCTAGCTTTTTAGCTTTCCTACCAGAGCTTTCAGTGTCAACACGGGATGGACAATACAACAGCGGCGTGTCAATTGTCACTCGTTCCCGCCTCTTACTCACTCTTGCCGGGTCTCTGTGACTTTACTCTCATCACCTCCTTTATCCTCTTTCGGCGTTCGGGCCTCTGTAGATACGTTGAGGTTATTGGCATCTTGTTTGCTGCCTCGCCTGCTACGCTGGCGAAGCGCCTTGGCCGCCATGTTTCCTGACGAACCTCCGCTGAGTCAACCTTCGTTGATTTCCGTCAATGTTCGGCTCTTGACATAAACGAGAGTCGCTGATTGGTCAGTTTAGTTGGCGCTACATTCAGTAATCATTTTCTGTTTGAAAGGTTTATCACTGTAACAGCAGACATGACATGCTTTTATTTTAAAATTTGGTGCATGTTGTACATTTTCTATTCTCATCGTTTGCATTACTTTAAACCAGCAAATTTCATGTTCGAAGTTTGAATCACGATTGTGTTTGAGGAACACCGCGACCGCCATTGGTTGAGAGCAGGCTGAACTGGTTAGTACAACTATTAATTGTTTCTCTATTAGTCTCAGTGGAGTAATGCTAACCATGTACCAAGTGTAATATATGTGTTTTCTTATTTTGTATGTTATAACTTTATTTCTACAGTGTGGTATTTTGCTAAGCATTAAACATGAATGACAGAACTGGCGTCTCATCAGTGGCAGATAAAATGTGAACAGGGCCCGGGTGTTATGAACATAAACGGGTCCCCCCGAGTGGACCGTTCAACCGACAGGGGGTGCCAGAGATATTTAACACTTAGACAGTTTATTACAGCTCCGCGCATCATCTTGCCATTCTGTTTGACCCTCCCCTAGCCCAACTAAGCCCACTTCATGCCCGCAAACTGGGCCATCTAAGAAGCACGGGCGGGTTCGCACCCCCAGCACCCCCCTCAGTTCTGCCCGAGTCTCATTCAGTCAATGAGCGGCAAAAACTGCTTGCATTTCACAGCACTGAAATTGAATCGAATTTATTTTTGAACAACCAAATAATAATAATGAAACAAACAAGCACACATTTTCAGAGGTGGGTAGAGTAGCCAAAAATTGTATTCAACTAAAAGTTGCGTTACTTCAAAATAATATTACTCAAGTAAAAGTAGTCATCCAAAAAATGTATTCCAGTATAATTGAAAAAAGTATTTGGTGAATATTCAAGTAATGCGTAACATTGTGACTAACTGCTTACAATGTTGATTATTTTTTTTTTTTTTTTAAACAATAGTATTTTTTTCTAAGCACACAGTTATCTATATGAACTGTTATTATTATACTGTTCAATAACCCATTACATAATTTTTAGAAAAATGATTTTCAAATAGTTGAATTCCGGCGAGAGAAAAACAATGACAGAACTGAAGCATCATTCATCCAAAGACCATGAGTGCCCTCTGGTGAAGAAAATAGTTCCTAGTTTGAATAGTTGAATACAGGTAGTTGGTTTACGAACGAGTTCCGGTTCTACGCTGGCGACGTTACCCCAAATTCCGCGTAACTCGGAATTGAGCCTTTAAAAATTCAAAATAACCATCAGAAAAGTCCTAAAGTATTGTGTTTAATTATGGAGCATTCACTGCCCTCTGGTGGCAGCATTGATTCTGGCTGGACTGTCGCCTTGTATGACTGAACAGACTCAGACGTCTGTCATGGATGAAGGATAGCTACGCTCTGGTTTGGCCCACATTAGGCTGTAAGTTGTGTCAGCTAATATGTGTTTGTGTATGTATTGGTAACTAAGTTTAGAGCTAAAGTTTGTGGAGTTATGTGTGAGCGATTTGCAATGAGAATGGTAAATTCCTTCGAAGTTCCTATTCTGAAAATAAATAAATAAATAAAAGGCTCATATCTCCGGTTTTCCGTGGTCAATTGGTGCCAATTAAAACTGGGAGAGAGGTTAAAATCATTGCTGTCGAGTTATTTTGATGGCAGCGGTCTATGTCAAATACTTCATTTTTTAAGGTGCTTTAAAGACGCCACGTGATTGAACAGACTGCCGTAATCATAAAACAGCACGCTTGAGTCTGATTGGTATAATGGACTCATGTGATTATTGTTGCGATGTGTCATTGGTGAAACTGGTAGAGCTACTGTTGGCATCGCTGGCAAAAAAAAGGAAAATCTTAATATGGAGAATTAAGAGGAAAAATGGAACGAGTTGTGTAGCCCAAAGTAGCGGAGTAAGAGTAGCGTTTCGAATCTACTCAAGTAAAAAGTATGGCTTCGTAAAACTGCTCTTAGAAGTACATTTTTCTCAAAAAGTTACTCAAGTAAATGTAATGGAGTAAATGTTTCAAAATGAGTGAGAAGTGTAGTTGTAGCTCTCTAAATCTTCAAATTTTAATAATTTTGACTGCAAAAGAATGATCCTACTAAAATAACACATATCATTGTTGTATGTACATTCCAAAGCAAAACAAGCCTTGCAATCCTTTCAAATGCCCTTTATTGTAAACAAATAACTGTGTACAGTACTGAAGTTTACATAATGCTCTTCATTATGTGCATTTGTTCCTTGCGTTTCCAGTTTATGGATGAAGCATGCTATTCATAGAAACTAACTTTTTACACTTTGTCATTTGACTAGTCTCTCACTCAAACATGAAAGAAATAATATTGACTAATAAATATTTGAATGATAAAACACCAGTATTGGGGTCTCATTAGGGCCCGAGCACCAAGCGTGCGGGAGCCCTATTGTAATGCAATGGATTATCATTATTATTACCGTAAATTTCGCACTATAAGGCACACCTGACTATAAGCCACCACTTACCAAATTTGATATGAAAAAGTCATTTGTTCATAGATAAGCCGCACTGGACAATAAGCTGCATCTGTCCTCACTGTATTATGGGATATTTACACCAAAAGATGTTAACCGGTAACACTTTATTTGACAGCGACATCATACGACTGTCATAAGACCAAATGAACCACCATGCTTTATTGCTTCAAGAAGCTTTATATGGCCATCACTGCTCCCTTGGGGGAGACAGTTGAATGTCAACCTCAGCTGGCACCTGCTGCCAGCCCTGTTGTTGTCCAACATGCCTTCTAGCATGCATTGCAGCGCTACAGATATAAATGACAATCAAAATTCATGTTCTGTGCTAATTATTTCTTCCGTTACTGTTCCAGTTGTTTCATTAATTGCTAGTTATAGTATTTGGTACCACTTTTTTTGGCAGTGGCGCCATAAGACAATCATAGTTATGACATGACACTGTCGCGAGTGCTTATAACATTTAGTGTTGTCCGGCAAATTATCTCACTTTTGAATGGATGTAAAAGATCCAAGCTGGACTTAAATTGAGTTAGTGTTACATATTAACCCAAAATAAATCAACAAATAAGACTCACTGGACTATAAACTGTAGGATTCAAAATGAAGGAAAAAAAGTAGTGGCTTATAGTCTGAAAATTACGGTATTAGGGCCCGAGCACCAACCGGCGTTAGAGCCCTTTTGTAATGCAAAGGATTATTATTATTACTTTTATTATTTTAATCGAAGATTCATTTTGGTTGTGAATAAGGGCGTGGCTGCACAGCGTAGTACCGCTTCCTTTTTTGTAGGACCCTCTTCAATATGTTTTTTTTCACCTAGGTGTGTGAATGTATTTCTAATCCCAAAGAAAGAGGCAAGTTTCGAGCAAGTTGTCATGAGATGATGAGAGGAGAACGATCTGCCAGCACCCTGACCTGCGTGCCGTCCAAGTAGCGCCAAACTGTGAGGTCCCGTTCAGTCCTGTTTGCAGTCTTAGTTTCCATTTGCTCTGCAAAATTTAAATAATTTAATGTAACGTCTCTAAAATCATATTTAGCCAAAGTGAAGGGTTTTAGCTGCTACCGGATTGTGACATCCAAGCGTAATGACAGCAATTCCTCCAAACGTTTGTGGAACTGAAGGGCTTGGGTGTGTGACAAAGCGTGTGTGTGCGAGTGGTAAATAAGCCTGTAGCAGTAGCTGGTCTGGCTCAAATCGGGATGCGAGAACTTATCGATTAGTTTAATGTGCTCCACCGTCCCGCAGGAGGCCTCTCGGACCAAGGCGTGAAACTTCTTGTTCTCCCACGCCGTGCCCGTCCAGAAACTGATGTCGAAGCTGTAGAGCTCAGGGAAGAGGCAATATGTGGTGAAAGGTGTCCCGGGAGCTGGCCGGAGGACAAACTGTTGCAAGAAGCGTGGGTCGGGTGACCAGAGCAGACGCCAGTCTGGAAGTGAGAACATGAGCACGGCGAGGAGGTCCAGATTTAAAGACACAGTCACACCGAATAGGTTGTTGTCACTTGTGCTACTTCGGAGCACTTTACCGATTAAACCCATCGGCTGCGCCATCAGGTGTAGACCTTCCTGCTCGGTAACTGCGGAGACGCCGTAAGGAGCGAGTAGACATCCTAAGGTTTGCTCTAGAACTTTTAGTGGCTCGTCCTTTTTAAGAAGAAGCCCAGTAAAAAGTAGCTCGTGAAACACTGGTAGAGCCCAGTAGTTGACTGGAATATTTTGGAACACAATACCACTGATACCAAGTAAGCTCCAGTTTAGACTATTCTCTGCATTGACATGCTGATATTCCATTTCTGTCCACTCAGCTTTTTTAGCAATAAGTGCTTCCATTTGGGGGCGCAATGAGGGACGCAGGATATAAAGAGCAGTTTCCTCCTCAAGGTCAACATCATGGGTGGATAATGACCTCATCCCTTCAACTCCCTTACAACTCACAGCTGGGTTTGCTGGCTTTGAGCTAACACTAACCTGACATTTCAACTCCTCTGTGGTGTTACAACACGCCTCGGCTTTCATCTTTTTCTGACACGCGTGAATCCAGTAAAAAAGTGTATGGTCAATGTCAGGGCAGCACAACTGCAACTGCTTGGCGCTGAGGAGGACAGGAAGAGCCTCTGTCACCATGGAGACCACCGACTTTTCCCGCAGCCTTTCGAGAAGAAAATCTTGCACCAATTTAACAGGATGGACTGAATCTGAGGTGAGAAAACACCTAAGGAGAGATAAACACAGTAAACAACTTGAATGGCACTTTTTGGACACAGCAAGTGAGAATTGGATGTCGGTTGCTTGGATACCTAGCAATAACGGTACCTCCAAAATAGTGACATTATCTTCAATATTTAACAGACGGTTTCTAGCACTCAACTCATTTCAATAAAAGTACTTTGTATGTACCATATTTTCTGGACTATAAGTCACAGTATTTTGTTGAGGTCATAATACCGAGTCATGTAATCGCTGAGTTCTGCAGGAATGTCGTACTGGACCTTCTCTCCTTCCACAGTTTCTTCCATTTTAAGCACAGGAGGGCAGCTGAAGGGGGCGCTGCGAGTAAACACGTGGAGTAAAGCATTCTCCAAATGGAAGCCTTTATCTTGGCTCCTGCGGAAATGAAAAGTTGAAAAAAAACTTTCTAATCCCACATTAAAACAACATATCTGCTCATTAAACACTCACCTTTCCATCTTACCTGTATCCTGTGCACTTGTAGCCCTGGTACTTTTCACTCTCAAAAGGGCGAACGTCACTAAGGATGAGGTTAGCCTCTGCCGCCACGGCGACCACCTGCCAGCTGTTGTGGCGCTCTCGCCTCGGCTGGTCGGCCGGGGTACCGCCCTGCCCGTTGCACAGGGAAACGTGAACCTCCCCTTCTTCGGCTAACACCTGAACGCAACTTGAAGAGCAAAGACGCAAACGTCTAAATAAGGGCTGTCTGTGATGGGAAATCGAGTCTTTTTCAGAGGATCAGAATAGGGTAAAAAAATATCATGTTTTTAAAATATATATGGCGGAAAACACAGACAAGACTGAAAAAGCAGTTTCTGCTCCTGCACTCCTCTTTAAAAGAAACTGCTGTATTTTAAGCTAAAACAATTGTTGTGTTTGATAGAACAATATTTCTATATGCTGCCATAGCAGATTCATGGCATATTAAGCCCCCGAACTATTTTTAATTTGTCCGTTTTACCCAGACGTCGCGCAACCGCTTTTGTTTCAACCCAGCCATAAAACAAAGCTTTTAGCTTGGAATCAATAATTGATGTCTAATATTTCGTTTAAAAAAAAAAAAAAAAACTTTAAAAAATTATTCACACGCTTTTAAACAAATTATGTCACAGTGAAAAAAAATGGCGTCTGTAAAAAAGTCACGGATATCTACCTCATAACTATCACTTAATTATATATATTTTTTGTTACTGTCACATTTTCTCCGATGTTAGATGATAAATAATTGATCCAAACAAAAAAAAGTTTAAAAAGGTACATATATGAAAAAGAAAATCTTGACCACTCCTTGATGTCTGCGATTTCTGCATCGCGACCTTTGTTATATTACCATGTTTCACCAATAAAATCCCCAAAAAAATCCAGCTGTGGCCATTCACAGCTGTGTCTTGACACTCAGTGATACATGCTACTTGGAGTTTTTGGATCGAAACAAAGTAGGTACGCGATAATATCTCGTTAAAATCATGGCGTCTGTAATTCTGTTCTCGCGTGCTCTCACCTACAGATAGGGTTTTGCTGTTTAAAAATGCTCAAATTTTTTTTCTCCCAGAAAATTGAGATTTTAAGCTTTCCAATGATGTATCACACATGCATATCGGACAATTTTGAAAGTTGGCTGAATTGGGGGTCTCAGAGCGGAACTTCAAGTCACCTGAGTGTTTTCCGCCATATATTTACACAGTGGCGCGAGAAGTGGGGTATTGAGGGTGCTGCAGCACCCCCTGGTGTTGGGGAGTAAGAAAAGGGTTTTGCCGATTCTTTTTTGTTTGTTTGTTTGTTTGTTTGTTAAAAATAAATACATAAGACATATTGAAACAATAGCGTATTTAACTTTTGAGATTAAATATATACGTTGAATAAGTTTTTTTTTTTTTTTTTAATAACATGGTCACCACCTAACAAGTCTTAAATCCAAATCCAAAAGGACCCAAAGGTGAAATCACACCAACCAAATGACACCTTGCGTGCTACCAGGTCATATTGAATAAGGCACTATTGGAATGGAAAAGTTAACTGTTGAAAGAGGCTATCATGGCACAAAAATGAAATAGCGATTTAATTTTTTTTTTTTTTTTTTACAAAAGTATCAAAATTTTCTAAAATTTAAAGATGATTATGATACAAGGGCGCACATTTGCATGTATGAACATAACACTACCAACTTTTCATGATGCTCAAATTGTCCCCACCAACTTTTAATCAACCTTATTTGCATTGTATAATGAGTTCAGTTTCATTGTCTTCCCATATGTTGTAAAGATAGAACAGACCCTACCATTATTAGGTGAATTATTTTCATTATGTTCAGACTTACATGCCGCCCCCTTCGAAGAGAAAGGATATTAGAAGGTTTTTTTTTCGGCCAGCAAAAAGACATCAATGTGGTGGCAGTGGGGAACAAGCCACTACTTTTGCTACTGAAAGTCCGACCTGCATCAGAGTTAGCATAGCATTAAACTGTGTGAGCCTTCTAACCTGTAAATCTCAAGTAGAAAGCTGCTTAGAGAGAAGCGTCCTCCGTTATGTGTTTTCTACTGTTAACGTGAATTCAACTGTGTATTTATTCATTAATTAAAATGTATTTATTTCTTTTCTACATCATATATCTACAAAAAAAATTTTGCCGCCTATGCAGACATTTTTGACCCCCCCCCCCCAGAAAAAAATACACACAAAAACAACCACTGTAAATTTCCTTAATAACGTCCCTACCAATATTGAGACCAAACCTATGCCCTTGTTATGATAGTTTACAAAACTGCCAAGCGAGGAAAAGTTAGCTGCAGATTTAGACTGTGGAGAGCTTCAAATAGCTTGCACTGTGGAATATTATTGTTAGTTGTTGCTGTTGAGCTGCCGCCGTGCAGAGCTCTGCTGCATATTCATGTGCAATTTATTTGAGTGATATGAAAAGTGGGTGTTAAACCGAGGCTTATTTAAACTATCCAGCATGCATGTGTATTAACCGCTTGAAAAGGAGGGTTCACTGTATAACTTATAGGCTTTGATTTTTTTTGTACATTATGCAAAACTGTCATTTTATGTTTATTGTGTAATAATCTAAATGTAACATGTATTTGTTTCATGTTTTGATGCAATTTGATGCTTGATAAAAAAAATGTATGTCTGAATTTTGGGGAACGGAGCAAACAAAGGGAACCAATTACATTTTGTAAGTAGAAGTACCACTGTATTTTAAGGTAATCCGTCCATAATTTTCGAACTACAAGCCCCTACTTTTTTCCCCTCATTTTTAATCCTGCGGCTTATTGTCCAGTGTGGCTCATTTGTTGATTTATTTCGGTTAACAGGTAACACTTTATTTGGCAGTGGCACCATAAGACTGTCATAAGACCATCATAAATATGACATGACACTGCCATGAGCATCAATGAATGCTTATGACAGATGTCATTTTGTGTCACATTCATCCTCTGCTGCCACCTGCTGTCAACACTGTAGTCATCCAACATGCCTCCTAGCATGCATTGCAGCGCTACAGATATAAATTACAATCAAAATTCATGTTTTGTGCTAATTACTCCTTCAGTTACTCTTCTAGTTGTTTCATTAATTGCTAGTTATGGCATTTATTAATATTTATTCGGCAGTGGCGCCATAACACTGTCATAACACCGTCATAACTAAGACATGACACTGCCATGAGCATTAATGTATGCTTATAACAGATGTCATTTTGCGTCACAGTCATCCTCTGCTTCCACCTGCTGTCAACACTGTTGTCGACCAACATGCCTCCTAGCATGCAGTGCAGCGCTACAGATGTAAATTACAATCAAAATTCTTGTTCTGTGCTAAATATTTCTTCAATTACTGTTCTAATTGTTTTATTTATTGCTAGTTATGGTATTTGTTAACACTTTATTTGGCAGTTGTGTCATAAGACTGCCATAAGACTGTCATGATTATGACATAACACTATCATGGGCATTAATGAATGCTTATGACACAAAATGACATCTGTCATAAGCATTCATTAATGCTCATGGCAATGTCATGTCTTAGTTATGATAATAAAATGGTAACAAATTTCATAACTAGCAATTAATGAAACAACTAGAACAGTAACTGAAGAAATAATTAGCACAGAACATGAATTTTGGTTGTAATTTACATCTGTAGCACTGCAATGCATGATAGGAGGCATGTTGGATGACAACAGTGTTGACAGCAGAGGATGACTGTTTCCCCCATGGGAGCAGTGATGGCCAAACAAAGCTTCTTGAAGTAATGAAGCTTTGCAGCCAATTGGTTCAAAGCTTTATGGACTTCATTTGGTCTTATGACAGTCTTATGATGCCGCTGTCAAATAAAGTGTTACCGGTTCATATCTTTTGGTGTAAATATCCCATGATACAGTGAGGACAGCTTCGGCTTATAGTCCTGTGCATCTTATCTATGAACAAATGCCGTTTTCGTGTCAAATTTGGTGGGTGGCGGCTTATAGTCAGGTGCGTCTTATAGTCCGAAAATTACGGTAGTAGCTCATTGGCTGCCATTGACTGCGATAAACAGCCTAAAAACATTTAAAATTGACGATATAATAATACTAAACTCGTGAGTATTGCCGTGATGCCAAATTTTACCTGAGAAAAAAGTCTTTGAGAAGTTGCCTGTTCTTTTTAACGCCACTCTTTCTCCCGCAGTGAGGGAAATTAAAGACCACGCGGTCAAACAAATGCCCTCTGAGGGATGCACATTCCCCAAGCTTTGTGCTGTCGACCTCAAAAATCACCTTTCCACCTGAAAAGTAAAAGACACAAGCAAATGTAGCACACGCAACAACACCGTAGAGCTATTTAAGATCAACGAAGCAAATCCTCACCTGAGTCCTTGATGATCTGCATGTTATTGAATGCGCCTTCCTGCCGCATTGCCTCCTCCTGCGGCTGCAGACAAGTGGCAGTGACGCTCATCTCCGATGACAAGTGACACAAAGCAGCGGAAAAGGAGAAGTTCCCTTCTCCCACCAGCAACACCGATCGTGAACGAGACATATCCGCAAACCGGTCCGAGTTAGAAAAAAGATATTCTACAGGTTTCTAAAAGTAATTTTCTTTTTGTCGCAAAAGAAACGCGCGTGGGAGTCGATTTTAAACTCGATTTCATTGAAAGGCGTCTTTTTGTTTAAGTAATAAAAATGAGTTTTCCTGTCCGGTTGGTAAAGAGTTTGACCTTATCGTGATTTGCGGAAAGCTCAAGATTAATCTTCTCACCTACAGCCTGCGTTCGTATCACGTTACGGCAATAGTTGTCCGATTGGAAACAAGAGTTTAATTAATTTCCGAAATTTAAAAATTAAAAAATCTGAATTATACTTCAAAAAATTACTTTAAAATGTTACATTTGTGTTTTTAAATAGAAAAAAAATATTCATAAAAACGTATCCCAGAGGCGAAGGAATTGCGGTCATGTTTCCAAGGGACATGTTATCCGGTGACACACAACAGCTGGAGGAACAGTTCCTTCATTCCACCCCCTCTAAAAGGCTCTTCGTATTCACCCAAGTTGGCAGTGTTTCCAATGTATCGCTCCCGATTTCTTCCTGGAATTTAAGGTATAATCATCCGGAATAAGGTCACCATCAGAACAAATACATGACTTAAACGCCCACTTTCGTTGATGCTAAGGTCATGCAAGCTAACGGTACCTAGTCGGATGACAGCATCCTTCCATGTATGCTGATGATATATTTGTACGTCACGATAATTTGTACTACTGCTCAATTTTTGACTCAGCATATTGTTGTCACTGGCTAATGTGTCTTAAATACAGGCTTTATTTAATCTGTGAAAACATAGTGCTGTAGAGTGATGAGGGTGTAAAATAAAAACTTAATAATGCTAACTGTCAATTTTAGCTCAGTAGTCATTGCTGGATAAAACACCAAGTAGCACTTGTCCCTAATGTGCTCCAATACAGCAGGTATCATACATTTATTCTGAACACTGAAAAAACTCAAAATCCGATCAGGACTTACAGTTTAGACTAACCTAAAACTTAAATAGAACTTAAAAATAGCTTGACACAGTTTAGACTAACCTAAAACTTAAATAGAACTTAAAAATAGCTTGACACAAATGGAAATTCAATTGAAACACGTGGGGAAAACACCTAACTTTTAAGTGATGTGTGTTATCAAGCGTAATGGCATTTTTAGGTATGAAATATATATCTATATACACTTACCAGCCACTTTATTAGGTACACCTGTCCAACTGCTCGTTAACACTTAATTTCTAATCAGCCAATCACATGGCGGCAACTCAGTGCATTTAGGCATGTAGACATGGTCTAGGACAATCTCCTGCAGTTCAAACCGAGCATCAGTATGGGGAAGAAAGGTGATTTGAGTGACTTTGAACGTGGCATGGTTGTTGGTGCCAGAAGGGCTGGTCTTAGTATTTCAGAAACTGCTGATCTACTGGGATTTTCAAGCACAATCATCTCTAGGGTTTACAGAGAATGGTCCGAAAAAGAAAAAATATCCAGTGAGCGGTAGTTCTGTTGGCGGAAATGCCTTGTTGATGCTAGAGGTCAGAGAAGAATGGCCAGACTGGTTCGAGCTGATAGAAAGGCAACAGTGACTCAAACACCCGTTACAACCAAGGTAGGCAGATGAGTATCTCTGAACGCACAGTACGTCGAACTTTGAGGTAGAGGAGCTACGGCAGCAGAAGACCCCGCCGGGTGCCACTCCTTTCAGCTAAAAACAGGAAACTGAGGCTACAATTTGCACAAGCTCATCGAAATTGGACAATAGAAGATTGGAAAAACGTTGCCTAGTCTGATGAGTCTCGATTTCTGCTGCGAATTCGGATAGTAGTGTCAGAATTTGGCGTCAACAACATGAAAGCATGGATCCATCCTGCCTTGTCTCAACGGTTCAGGCTGGTGGTGGTGGTGTAAAGGTGTGGGGAATATTTTCTTGGCACTCTTTGGGCCCCTTGGTACCAATTGAGCATCATTGGAACGCCACAGCCTACCTGAGTATTGTTGCTGACCATGTGGCCAAGTGGCCGGTGAGTGTATTATTATTATTTTTATTTATTATTTTTTATAAGATCTGAGATTTTTGAGTGAAAGCAGTGAATTAATCTTTTTTTTTTTTTTTTAATTCTAGTTACATCAGAGATGCACTTGTTGGCTGTTTTCAACAATGTACATCTAAAATAAAAGACATTGATTGACTGAAAATGGTTCAGTATTTGATGAAATGTCTTGTTTTCTCATGGATATTTATAATTGCTCTTCACCTAAAAATATGTTTTATCCGATTAATCGATAGAATTTTCAGTCGATTACTCGATTACTAAAATATTCGATAGCTGCTGCCCTAATTGACATTACTTTCAATTGGAAAATGCATAAACCTAAAACTGGTCCCCTGGGTCGGGGGCTTATCTTTTAACACTTAAACACAATATTACAGCTCTGCGCATTATCGTACTATTCTGTTTGACCCTCCTCTCGCTCAACCACGTCCCTGTTACGGCTGCAAACGGGGCCCTATAAAGGCCTGGGCCTGGGTGCCGCTGCACCTCTTGGACCCCCCCTAAGTTCCGCCCCTGTGTGCCTGGTGATTACAAATGTGATGGTTGTGGAAAATGTTTTTCAAAATGGTCCATCATTTCTTCCAGAAAGTGTTGGAGCCCCATGGGCAGTGTTCTGGCTTTGTCTTCTGGTCAGGGCCACCAGAACTGGCCATTTTCTACGGACCCCCCTCCTTCTCGTTGGGATGCACATCCCGCTCATTGGTACAGCCCGCCACGCTGGGAGAGGAGAGATGGACGGCTACCTAACCCTGGCAGTTTTCATTCCCTTCACAGAAGTTGCAAAGGTTTGCCTGAAATCCAGTTCTAAGTAACCACTGTAAAGTTGAATAGAAGTTGCAAAGGTTTGCCTGAAATCCAGTTCTAAGTAACCACTGCAAAGTGGTAAAGAATTTACCCAATGTAATAATTAGGAATGGGAAGCTCTGGGTACCTCACAATACGACACAATTTGCGATCCAAGACTCAGATAACGATCTCACGATATGGTGATACAGCAATTATCAATACATTGGTCGATAAATCAATGTATGATATAACTAATAAACAGAAATTAATCTTTTTTTCCTCCTTCTCTTGCGAATTACAATGAGTTTTTCATTAGTAGATGTCCGCTCAATGAAAAAATATACAGCAGGGCCGAGAACAAAAAGTGGTATTTGGTATGTAGCAAAATGGATGTTGCCATGTGGCATTTCTCTTGGTATATGGGAAAATGGGTTTTGGCATGTGGCATTTTTATTTGGCCACATACCAAAATTCATTTTGCCACAGACCAAAAAAAATGCCACGTGCCAACATCCCTTTTGCCACATACCAAATAAAAATGCCACATGCCAAAGCCATTTTTCCACATACCAAAAAATAAAAATGCCACATGGCAAAATCCATTTTGCCACATACCAAAAAGATTCCACATGCCCAAAAAAATGCCACATGGCAAAATCCATTTTGCCACATACCACGAAAAATCCCACATGGCAAAATCCATTTTGCCACATACCAAAAAGATTCCACATGCCCAAAAAAATGCCACATGGCAAAATCCATTTTGCCACATACCACGAAAAATCCCACATGGCAAAATCCATTTTGCCACATACCACGAAAAATCCCACATGGCAAAATCCATTTTGCCACATACCAAAAAATTGCCACATGCCAAAAAATGCCATATGCCAAAATCCATTTTGCCACATCCCAAGAAAATGCCACATGGCAAAATCAGTTTTGCCACACACCAAAAAATTGCCACATGCCAAAAAATGTCATATGCCAAAATCCATTTAGCCACATCCCAAGAAAAATGCCACATGGCATAATCAGTTTTGCCACATATGTACCAAAAAATGCCATATGCCAAAAAAATGCCACATGCCAAAATCCATTTTGTTACATACCAAGAAAAATGCCACATGCCAAAATCCATTTTGCCACATACCAATAATAATGCCACATGCCAAAAAATGCTACATGGCAAAATCCATTTTTCCACATACCCCCCAAAAATACCACATTCCCAAAAAATGCCACAGGGGAAAATAATTTTTTCACATCCCAAAAAAATGCCACCTGCCTAAAAATACCACAATGCAAAATCAATTTTGCCACACATTAAAAAAATGCCACATGGCAAAATCAGTTTTGCCACATACCAAGGAAAATGCCACATGGCAAAATCCATTTTGCCACATACTGCCAAAAAATGCCACATTCCAAAAAAATGCCACATGGCAAAATACATTTTGCTACATCCCAAAAATGCCACATATCCAAAAAAATGCCACATGGCAAAATCCATTTTGGCACACACCAAAAAATGCCACATAGCAAAATCAATTTTGCCACATACCAAAAAAATGCCACATGCCAAAATCCATTTTACCACATACCACAAAAAATGCCACATGCCAAAATCCATTTTGCCACAAACCAAGAAAAATGCCACATGGCAAAATTTTGCCACATACCAAAGCTTTTTCAACCGATTCATCGATTCTTTGCAGGAGCATGTGGTAAATGGTAAATGGACAGTACTAATATAGCGCATCTATCTACATGGTTACCATGCCCAAAGCGCTTTACATTAGCACACATTTACCCGTTCTCGCACACATTCATACACCAATGGTGCTGCTGCCATGCAAGGCGCTGCCAACCCATTGGGAACAAATTAGGATTCAGTGCCTTGCCCAAGGCAAGGCAAGGCAAATTTATTTATATAGCACAATTCAACACAAGGCAATTCAAAGTGCTTTACATTACATGAAGACCATAAAAATCACATTTAAATCAACACAACGTAAAAACCAAGACAAAAGATCGCATTTAATCACAGAATAGCACTTCGACAGTGGGCAGTCATGGCCAGGAATCGAACCGCCGACCCTTCAGTCCAAGGACAACTCCAGCTACTAACTGCGCCACGACCGTCCGTGAATAACATTTTGGGATACAAAGTATCACGATATATGACCATTTCGACATTTTTGTCATATTGTGTCACACACCTAATTGTCACATTATGAGGTTATGTCCCTTATGAACACATTTTCTCTCCTCTCCTCCTCATAGATGTGTTTCCTCAGCAGATTGAGGGAGTCAAGATGATTGTCAATAAAACTCTAAGCAGCTTCTTTAAGGTGATGCTCGCCACTTGCCACTTTGTAACTATCAAGGAAGATCAAATGTAGTTTGATACAACCATTCATGTGTTTGTCTTCAGGTTAGTCATACCCTCCACCTCAGTGCTGTCAGTCCTTCGTACTATCGATTCCATGTGGAGCATCTGCAATCTGATGATTACAGCAAAGACAAAGTAAACATTAGTCACAATTGTGAGTGTATATGTGTTGTATAGGCACACACAAGTTGTATATTGATGGCTTGTCTACCTCCAGGATGCCCCCGCTTTGATCGGTGAGATGGATTCCTCGGGCAGTCTGAATGCTCACGCTTTGCTGCATCTTACTGAACGTGTACGAGCCAGATCTGTTTTCCAGGTAAATAAACAAACCCCCCAAAAACATCGTACCGTATTTTTCATTGGTCGTTGTTGTTTTTCGCAAATGATCATTAGCCCTACAAATGATTGACATCATTTTTATATAAAATTGTGTCTGATGACGGGCCAACTTCACGGACGTAACATCCGGACTTCGTTTGAATTGGGGTTGTAGTCCGAAAAATACTTTGTGTTTGTTTGTCCCTCCTGTAAAACGAACTCTACACATTTTTTCTTTTGGTTTAGACCCAGCAGTCTCAGTTTGTAACGTGGCAATTTGAAACGGAGTACAGGGGGAGCGACTTCACCGCTGCTGTTACAGTGGCAAATCCAGATGTGCTTAGAGAATCAGGTACACTTGCAATAAGAGCAAGAGACACTCTACTCCATCATCGTTTTTCATTATTGTGTCATTTCCTCGTGCAGTTATTCTAGTGGCTCACTTTCTACAAAGTGTGTCCTCTAGTCTGGTGTTAGGAGGTGAGCTGGTCTACCACAGAGGCAGAGCAGAAGAGGGTGGAATCCTCACACTGGCTGGACAGTATTCAAGTGGGATTTCCTTGTGAATTAAGTAAATGTAGCCGTAATATTGAGTCAACCGTTGAATGATCTCACAGAAACATTTGTCCCTCGTTGTGTTCAGGACCAAACTGGGTAGCAACACTGAATGCTGGGAAAGGAGGTGCCCACGCTAGCTATTATCACCGGGCTAACAAGCAGGTACTAGATCTAGTACGACATCCATTCAATTGTGTTTTTGCATTAATGCATGTGTATGGTCTGTGGGCTACTAGATCCAAGTAGGGGTGGAATTTGAGGCCAGTACCAGGACTCAGGAGACTACAACGTCATTTGGATATCAGATGGAACTACCAGAGGCTAACATGGTCTTTCGAGGTATGCGTTTTGACTTGTTTGGATTCCCACAAGAATCTTAATTTATAGTTTGTGCCATGTGCTTGCAGGTATGATAAACAGTCGCTGCATCATAGGTGGAGTGCTGGAAAAGCGATTAAGCCCGCTCCCTGCCACGCTAATTATGGGGGCTTTTGTCAACCACCGCGGTGACAAGCTGCAAGTAGGTCTAGGTGTCAATGTTGGACAATAAGATTCTTTTTTTAATGCTGGAATGACTGTTGGCGTTGACAACTGGCATATCGGGGAGGGAAACACCCAGAAACTGCTTCCAGGGCTCGGTCCGGACACCCGATCCCTCTTGACAAGTCAACTACGGGAAATACCATTGTAACGTGGTCTCGAACTCGAGAAAAAATCCTGAAATCAGTGCACTGTCTGTTTCAAAACATTCTACCTCTGAAACGAAGGGGGTTTATTTATTTATATTTTGTTGCTGTCCAATTAAGCAGAAATACTTACTAGTAGGCTGCGTTCAGACTGTTGGCATAATCTGATTCAAATGAGATGCCTCCTCAAATCTGATGTTTTGGGGCTGACTGTTCACACTATTTTGAGATATTTTGGGCTACGTTATTGACACTTCACAGGTTGCTGTGGCAACGATGGCGTCATCCAGTATAGAGCGACATCACGGACAGTCAAATCCAATTTGAGGTGTTCGGACTAGGCATGTGCTGGTATGAGATGCAGACTGTATGATAACCTTTACGCAAAAGTATTGCGGTATTGCAATTACAGCTCTAAAATGTGTTGTTTTGGGATGTCTGGGTTAAAAAAAAAAACTTTTTTCTATTCAAACGGATTTTTATTTTTCAAAACATCAGCAAATTGTAACATAAGTATAATGTTAAAATCAGTTTTAAAAACAAACACACACAAAAAAAAAAAAGAAATATTCTAAATTCAAATAAATGCAGTCCTTTAGCTAAGCCTAAACCCACAGCTCAACATTATTACCATCATAGAGAAAATAATTGAATTATTTTCCATGAAAAGCACGCGTGTATGACTCTTTTACATTATATACTCTCTTTCTCAACACAGACAGTTGCCAGAGTGGCAAAAACACTACGTTTTACCACTTCTAGACACACTAAACACGCTGGAGTTAACACTCGTAGCAGGTGGGAAACGTTCACAACAGCATTTATTAACTTTTAATTTGTATAAATGCGAAATCATATTGGAGGTATTGCCTCCTCAGCAGCCACCCTCCGCAAACATGGCCCTCCTCTTCTACAGTGGTACGAAAAAGTATCTGAATCTTTTGGAATTTCTCACATTTCTGCATAAAATCACCATCAAATGTGATATGATCTTTGTTAAAATCACACAGACGAAAAAACAGTGTCTACTTTAACTAAAACCACCCAAATGTTTATAGGTTTTCATATTTTAATGATATTATGCAAACAATGACAGAAGTGAGAAAAATAAGTAAGTAAACCATCACATTCAATATTTTGTTATTTTGATATTCATGTGGAGCAAGCCCCCCCTTAATCTCCCGCAATCAAATTCTTCCACTTTGGAGGCAGGATTCAGAACTTTTCATCTTCGCCGACACCATATGCACGCGAAGCGATTCCGCTACTCAGTCATTGCGTCTTTGTGTCGCAGAGTCGCCAAGTAAACTGCCCCTAAAAATCAGATTTTGCCAGCTGGTCTGAACAAGGCTTAAGTGGACTTGTGTAGAGGCTCAACCACAAAATTGCGGGATCTACTAATGCAAACATTTTATTACAAAAGATTGTGATAGCAAGAAAAAACAGTGCTATTTTAATGTTTTTACTGCAATGTATGCTACCTTTCTGTATAGCAGAAAAGGAACACAAGCATGATGATTTAATGATAGAACCAACTTGCAGATCAAAAATCTGTTTTGTCTCGGTTACCAAGTCAAACATGATTAGTTTACCATTCGCTACTTTTTGGCATTTGTGCTAAAATCGCGCAAACAACAGTGAAATGGTTGTGAATTTTGAAATATACGGGAACAAAACAGTGGTGTATATTCAGTCGAGTATACCAGCATACAGGTGCTCTTAACATTTGACCCATGAGGACCAAGTAATGAATTGTACGGAAGGTTTGCACAGTACTTTTCTGTAACATGCACTATTGCACGCTCCACTCATTATTTATGTATTTATTGTATTATTTATGTTATTTAAAAAAAGGATGTGGATGGGAGTGTATTTTTGATTTAGGTAATTAAACTCTGTTATTTCTATTGTATATCACTGTTTATTTTTTTTCTACCAATCGGTGCACTGGATAAAACTCAAATTCTTGCATCCAATTCAGGAGCTGTAGCAAGAATGATGTAGTCACCGCAAATGGAATCAACAATATTTTAACAAATATATATATTTTTAATCAAAAGTGCTGCTTTTTTCCCCAAAAGCTGTTTTTTTCTATTGATATTTAAAGGGACTATGCGGGTTTTTTAGAGTTGATTTAAAATACTTTCCTACTCCATACATGCTCTACCAATGCCCTGATGAGTACACAAAGCCCTGGCATTTTAACTGAGACTCCCCTAAAAAGTATTTTTCTTCCCTTCAGTAGAGAGTGTTTCGGGTCCAACACTTTGGGTGGAAATGTGCACTTACACAAGCAGTTTCACCTAGCCTCAGTCTAGTCTCTTCTTGGCAAAAACACATTTCTAACTCTCACTTAAGACTTGCTGCTAATTGTATTTACGTTTCTGGTGCTGATTTGATGGACCAAACGCTTTAGGCCATAGTTGGCAGTCACGAGTAAAAAAAAAATGACAACTCCATATAGTCCCTTTTAAATAAGGTGTATCTGATACAGTGGTGGAACAAATGTGAACAGGGCCTGGGTGCGATGAGCATAAACTGGACAAGCCTCGTGGTATGTCTGATGGGAAGTGCGAGGTGTTCTAGGGGACATTTATTCGCGGGCTCCTCAAGATGATTGTCCGGTGTGTGTGTGTGTGTGTGTGTGTGTTGGGGGGGTTCAAGTGGAATTTTTTTTGCGGGTGGGGGCTGGCAGAGATATTTTAACACTTAAAACACTATATTACACAGTGTCCGCAGGGTCTTAAAAAGTCTTAAAAAGCAACCAACATGAAACAAGTACACGGGACCCCAAATAAGATTTTAATAGAAAGCTATAAAAATGTATTACTGTACATTCATAAATACAAATATCTATATATATTGTACACTTGCTTGTTTTGTTAGAAAAAGCTATTTCTTTCCTGTTAAAAGTGGAGGTTTCTCTCTCATGTGTCATTTGTCTCTAAAAAGAGATGAGAAGAATCCTTTTCCTCTTTCGCCTTTCATTTTCAAAGATTTGCTTCTTTGGAGTCCACCTGTGCTCTCTTGCTCTTGTCCCATCTGCTTTATTCTGTCCTCCTCCTTCTGCAGCACCTGTTGATTGATCACCAAGCGCATATCCTCCTGCCAGACAAATGCCAGAACTAAAAATTAGTGCTGCAACGATTAATCGATTAACTCGAGTAATACGATTAGAAAAAAGATTCGAATTAAAATTTTCTGCTTTGAGTATTCGTTTAATTTAAGTGGCGTTTTAATGGTTTATTTTGAAAGTGTTTGCATTTTGTTTTATTGATTTGGGTGGATACGCTGCCCTCTTGTGGCCACAGTGAATATGACATAACTCATTTCACATGGCTGAATCCAGCTGCTCCCTGTTCAGACCAAAACAATTTTTGTTTAAGCTCATGTTTTTTTAATGCATTCGTAATTTAGTTTAGAGGTATATTAGCCATTTTTGTGGGAATATGTGTTTAAACCATTTGTTAAGAGCACTGTAATATATTATCACACCCTTACTATGTACTGCCCTGTGAGTGCATGTCAGTCTATTTTTAGGCATACCTGCCAAGCGTCAAGCTCTTGGGACAGCGCCACTTTGTGTTGGATGGTGTTGAGAAGCTGTTTGGTCAATAATTCCTTCTCCTGTCGCACGGTGGCAAACTCGCTCTCTAGCGAACTGGAAATAGGTAAGTTCAGCACGATGTTTATGAATTAGCATATTTTCGAGACCGTGTTGTGCATGGTGTTGTGTAGCGTTACCTGTACGTCGGCGCTCCTGGTCTGTTTCGAAATGGCTTGATTTCCTCCCTCAGTGTTTCCAGTTCTTCTCGTTGGGATTGCACCTGAGACAGTGTAGAAATCAAGCATCAGTCATGCAAGATAACAAGTCTCTGGATACAATCATAAAATTGTATTTCAAACTACACTAGTGCTCGTTTCATTATTTTAACTTGATTTAAAAAAAAAAAAAAACAATTGCAGGACAGTGGTTGCTATGGAGGACCCAATGGGAAAGAATGAAATATATACATGCATACATCTTTAAATACATACTTAAATGTGTTATTAATTTATTAAAATACCAACTCATTTTATGTAAAAGCATAACATTATTTTAGCATTTAATCATTTCATGCACACTAGTGCTGAAACGATTGATTAACTCGAATCTAATTTTGCTGCTTTGAGTATTCGTTTAATTACAGTGGTGTTGTAATGATTTGTTTTGAAAGTGTTTGCATTTAGTTTTATTGATTTGGGTTGATACACTGCCCTCTAGTTGCAACAGTGAATATGACATAACTCTGCCATGTCAAGACCAACATAAGGTAAGGTTTTGTTTGAGCTAGTATGTTTTTTTTATAATGCATTCGTAATTTAGTTTATAGGTATTTATAGCCGTTTTTTTATGGGAATATATGTTTGAATGATTTTTTAAGAGTATTGTAAAAAAAAAAAAAAAAAAAAAAAAAGGTTATGATTTTATAGCATTTAAGCTAGCGGACTTTTGCAATGCAGGTATTTTAATTTATTTTTAAATGAAAGTACAATTCTGCATAATTTGAAGAAACAATTGGGAATTTTATTTTGTAGTTGCATATAATCTTTTGAAAGTGAAATATTTCTGTCAGAGATGTGATGTGTTGGGTTCCTGAGTCCTGAATATTTATTACAAGGGCGTAGGTTTGGTCTCAACATTGGTAGGGAGGACATAACAGAGCAACCTGCATGTACGCTTCTTGCTGGGGGCGGGACATTAATGAGACCAAGCAGATTGGATGAACAGGTGTCAGGGCTACATTTCTCACGAATATGAACGTAATTAATTGATAGGATAAAAGAAAAGATCAATGCAGGTTAGTTTAACATTTTCAAAACCTACTAAAGAAACATTTTAAAGTGCCAGTCCCTTTACTCGAACCAAAGTACTCTCATGAAATTCTGATGTGTGATTTCATTTCAGATTTTTTTTTTTCATATCAGTTCGTGTTCATGTCAGTGTCCCCATTAAGTGGACCCATTCTTGGATAGGGCCCCTGTTTTTTTTTATTTTTTTTTTTTTTTTTCAAAATAAAGGGACATTAATATAGGGCGCTGCATTACCGTAATGCGCATGGTTCAAAAAATGATCCAAATGACGGACGGCTAGCTTGACTTTGTTGTTCCTTGTGGAGGCTGGCCTGACCGCAGTAGTTTTGCATGTTAGCAAGCTCACCTTGTTTAATGTTATGCGTACTCTGATGTAGGTTGGACTTTCAGTTACAAAATTAGTGGTGTTTCCCCCACATCCAAAACATTTACATCTTTTTGCATTACTTACAGTGGCCGCTGCTGGCCGAAAAAAAACTTCTAATATTCCTCCTCTCTGAAGAGGTCGGAGGAGGCGGCATATTGTCAACATGAATTTGTTGGAACTGTGTGAGTGTGTCTGTGAGGGTGAATGGGGGGGTGTCAAGTAATCAGCCAATCAAACGTGCGTAAGGGGGGGGGATTGACTGGAACATTCAGCAAGTGAAAAGTAAAAAATGCAAGTCTGAACATAATGAAAATATTTCACTTAATAATGGTAGGGTCTATTCTACCCTTACAACATATGGGAAGACAATCTAAATTACCTATATAACTGAACTCTATAATGCAAATACGGTCTGTTAAAAGCTGGTGGGGACAATATGAGCATCCTGAAAAGTTTGTTGTGTTTTGTCCCTGCCATCTCTATCCAAACCTACGCCCTTAATTCATTAATATACAGTAACTAGATAGTCAGTTATATAACAGCAATCTTAGCATGCCTTTGTTTTACATCTCCTAAAATTTATACTGAAACACAATAAATGTCCCTAATCCGATTACTCAATTATTCGAACTCTCTAGTTGATGGATTAATCGACTACTAAAATAATCGCAGTCCTAATGCACATGTTGCAGCACTTTATTATTTTTATCTGTTAAACTCACTCATCAAAGTCAGTGGGTGGGACACTGATCTAAGTCAAATCGACTGCTGTTGTCTGAATTCTTTCAAAACATGGCGGCTACGGAACTTTCTCGGCAGTTGGTTAGAGATATTTTGGACATTGCTTATTACGTGCAAACCAAGAACATGTAGTGTGCAAAGGACTGGAGTTTATTGAAGTTGTTGGCTTCATTTCGGCTTGTCGTTGCAGCAAAACTTGCTGTCACTCGTCCTCCACTTGTTTGACATGTGTAAAGGAAGCTTCACCCAGTGTTTCAGAATATATGTACTGGCTCTGCATCGATCGTTTATCTAAAATCGACCCATTTTGGCTTGATGTGCTGGGGAACCGATCAGGTGTTAGCCCCGCCCACTGTCTTTGATGGGTGAGTTTGACAGATAAAATAAATTCATAAAGTGCTGCAACACATGTCCATTAAATAAATAATTAAATAGTGAAATAATTTTTTATATACCCATTAATTCACATTTTAATTCATTAATGATATTTATTTAAAGACGTATTTATATTAGGGCTGCAGCTATCGATTACTTTAGTGGTCGATTAATCGATGAAGTAGTTTGTCGAATAATCGAGTAATTGGATAAGGAACATGAAAAAAAAAAATTTAAAAAAAAAAAAAAAAAAAAAAAAAAAAAGGAAGGATAAGGAACATGAAAAATTAAAATACCTGAGCTGAGCCTCAAACGGTATAAAAAAGTATTTGAATTACGATTTATGTACAACAAAAGAACAATTCACTAACTTAGCAAAAGTCCACTAGCTTAAATGCTATAAAACGGCATTAAAAAAAAAATTTTTTTTTTTTTACAATGCTCTTAACAAATGGTTCAGACACACAAAAAATGGCCAAATAGACCCAAAAACAAAATTTCGAATGCATTAGAAAAAAAAAACATTAGCTCAAACAAAAACTTAGCTTATGTTGGTTTTAACATGGAGCAGCTGGATTCAGCCATGTGAAATGAGGCAGACCACAGGGCAGTGTATCCACTCAAATCAATAAAACTGAATGCAAACACTTTCAAAATAAACCATTACAACGCCACAATAATTAAACGAATACTCGAAGCAGCAAAATTTAGTTCGAATCTTTTTTTTTCTAATCGAATACTCGAGTCACTCGATTAATCGTTGCAGCACTAATTTATATATTTCATTGTCTCATTGGATCCTCCATGGTTTGCAAATCACTATTATTGTTGTTCACATAACGGGATTAACCGCCAACAGTTTGTATTTGAGTTTGTCAAAGTCAACCTTGGTGTTTTATCCTGTTTACGTAAAGAGGGCAGGTATGTGGAGTTGCTACAAACCTCCTCTTTCAGCGCTGCTATCTCATCATCTCTTGCTTGTAGTACCACTGAGTGGGCTAGGAGTGCATCTTTGGCCTGTAGATTTTAGATATAGACATACATATTTCATACATAAGAGAAAATATTAGGAGTTCAATGCAGTCAAAAATCAGCAAAAGCGCATTCGGGTCATTAGTGGTTAGTACGCAGCAAAATTTAGAAATGGGGACTGTGTGTGTGTGTGTGTGTGGGTGTGTAGGGGTGTGTGTGTGTGTGTGTGCGCATTATGTACCTGGGATTGCTGAATTTCACTAAGCAGTGACAAAGGTTGTGTGTGCGTAATGTCCAGGACGCTCTCTTCTCCCAGGCTCAGGGCATTTTGCTGCAGAGAGCGATTCATGGTACGCAACTCAAACACCACCCCTTGCTCCTGCTCTAGCTACACAAACACACACACACAGTTAGTGAGATACACCCCCACAACAATCACTGACTTTGTCTGTTAGTGGCTCGTTGTTAGTGTGGAATTGATTGATGACAAAGACCACCCATTGTCTATTTCTTTGACCACACACGTTTACCTCTGCTTCTTTCTCTTTCAGCTGCACCTGCAGCTCTGACACTCTGTCCCTCAGGACATCCCGCTCAGAGCGCAGCCTGTCGGTGGCTTCCTGGGAGGCCTTCAGCTGCGTTTCCATGTGACAAAGGCGCCCCTTCAAAACTCGGTTCTGGAGAGTGGAAAGTTTCAGAATGAATGAAGAGGTAATTTTCATAGTTTTTTTTGTCTTCTATCTACTGTAATTTTGCACTTTAAGTTTCCACTGAAATATCATTGCACTGCTAACGCCACAACATTGTCACATGCATCTCACTAAGCAGTACGTTCTCACACATCTGTCTCATTCTGGAAGGGGTGGAATATAACGAAGTGAAAGTACTTCGTTACTGTGCTGAAGAATATTTCTTCTGTATCTGTATTTTTCTTGAGTACAATTATGAAGTGGTACTTTTTACTTCACTGCATTATACAGCACATTATCTGTACTTTTTACTAGGTGTGCACGATATCCATTTTTTGAAACCGATATCGATAACTTCCTGCTTCTCAAAGCCGATATCGATAACCGATAATAAATATATACTTTTTTTAATGTATATTCACCCGAGTTTTTCAACACCTGGAGGTTAAAAAAAAAATAGTGGTGGATTCAACAGATTTTTGCCTTTGACCTCACCAGATTTTTCATAATGACATGAACATTATTATGAACAAAACAAAGACAAGAACAGTCTTGACTTCAAATAAAGTGACAATATTTATTTTTTCAAATAAATATTATTTGAGTCAATCACAATCAATTAGTCAATATAATTGAAGATGTGTTTTCTGACTAATGAGCACTGAACTAAAACATAAACCCAACAGGTATTGTGCTTTATCATCAGATAAAAATATTTGGTGCTACAGGAGAGGAGACAGTTGTGGTCTTGGTCCATGGAACAACTTTCTTAACCTGGTAGACAGGTTAGGACAGCAAGACTATCAATAACCAAAAGGCCTCTCAATAACTTACTAACTTATAACCAGTGTTACACTACTATTTTTCAAATTGTCGCCTGCGTTACACGTTGCTTTACACGTTGCTACAAATACTTATTTTCCACCATGATTTGCAAATAAATTCTTTAAAAATCAAACAATGTGATTTTCTGTTTTTTTTTTCTCCACATTCTGTCTCATGGTTGAGGTTTACCCATGTTGACAATTACAAGCCCGTCTAATATTTTCAAGTGGGAGAACTTGCACAATTAGTGGTTGACTAAATACTTCTTTGCCCCACTGTATATACCGTGTGAGGCCCAGCTCAGGTTTTAAATTTTTTTTATGTTCCTTATCCGATTACTCGATTATTCGAACTAAATAGTTCATCGATTAATCGACTAGTAAAATAATCGATAGCTGCAGCCCTTTTTCGAATGAACGTTCGCAGTCTAAATGGATTGGGTGTCGAGCACCGTCAATGGCAGCCTTTGAGTTACCTGAGACACTATTTCGGTGGAAGATTTTGGTAGCAACTTGTTGGTTCTTTTTTTTTTTTTTTTTTTTTTTTTTTTTTGACACCTTTTTAAAACGATATCTCAATTCTTGGCAGGAGCATATCGATAACCTTTTAGGATACAAAGTATCACGATATATCACCATTTCGATATTTTGTCACAGCCCTAGTTTGGCCTCTCTAATTGTAAACAAAGGTTACTGTACCAAATATTAACATTCTCTCAGGGGTTCAAGTACTTATTTGCCGCTGTTTCAAACACATAAATCTATTTTTAAAAAATCATACATTGTAATTTCTGGATTTTTCTTTTTACATTATCTCTTTCACAGTGGACATGCGCCTGCGATGAAAATTTCAGACCCCTCCATGATTTCTAAGAGTGAGAACTTGCAAAATAGCAGGGTGTTCAAATATTTATTCTCTTTACTGTAAGTTCAGGGAAGGCAATATCCAAGACCAAGTAGTGTAATCTTTACATAACATACTTATTTAGGTGTGTCAGAGTAATATTCATACCTCTGCTAAAGTGTTTTCTAATTGTGTGGAGCTTATACTCCGGCTAAAGGAGGAGTCGTCCATCTCTTCTCTTAGCGTGCGAATCTCAGTCCTCAAGGAATGTTCCAGCGTCACAGCCTAGAAAGGTGGCAGAGGGGAAAAGTTGAAAACTTTGAAAACCAGTTCCTCGGCATTGCTTTGGCTTTGAATTCCCTGGCGCTATGTTTAGCAGCATGACTGTTTCCGTCAAAACACTCCCGTCGAGACTGGAGTGTTAAAACCTGCTCGATGGGTGATGACGTAACACACCTCTGATAGTTGCTCCACTAAACGTTGGTTATGGTTGGATAACTGGGTTAGCTGCTCACTCTCATCTCGGCGCCGGTCCCGTCCCTGAGTGTGGTGGCGGTCCAACTCGGATCGTAAAGCGGCCAAATCTCCATTCAGTTCGGCTTCCCTCTGTCCGGATGCCAGTTCGTTCATTTCCAGCCTCCTTTGTAGAACATGCTTCTGCTGCTGTACCATCTAAGACATTCGATGCAACATTTTTGGATAGGAAGTGATTGTCAATGACATTTATTTCAAAATATTTTTGCAATATTTAGATTTATTAATCAAAAGTGGATACTACAGTCGTCCCGTCTTTTTTTGCACCCGAGTTCGAGTCAGCTGATTTTTGAGGATTTGCCGATACTGAGTACCAATCCGATACTTTGGCAATTGTAAAATTTTCGACAAAACATTAAAATATTTTATTGTTTCTTTTGACAATATCCTTCTCCATCTTGATTATTTTGTTGCTTTGTAGCCATTTTAAAAAATCATTGTCTTTTTCTAGCCGATTCCAATTTTCTAAAACTGCTGCATGTTTTTTTGTTTCCCTTGAAGACATCGTTGTAGATCTTATTTTGTTGCTTTGTAGTGCTTAAATAAAAAAAAATTAAAAAAAAAAACGTTCCAAAACCCAAGGTTTTTCACTCAAAACACAGTTTCCGATTACGTGATCAGATCGGGAACATCACTAATTGTTATATCTCTGGATTATTTTGTTGCTCGTCGTCCTTAACTGATTCACTGCCAAGGACGGCGATAGAAGTCCAATCCCATTTGAGCTCACTGTCAAAATGGATTGGACGTCTATCGCCAGAAATGTCAGCCGATGTGTTAATACATCAAAATTAAAAAATACATTTTAAAACCCAGTCTTTTTCACCCAAAGTCAGATTTCCAACTACTTTTTCCACCCTATCTTCTAAAATTCATGTGATCGGTCCCGATTTCTGATCACATGATCGGATCGGGGACATCCCTAGTAAATACAGTGTAGTAAACATAGTAAATAATATGTTAAGTGATTAATATACAAAACAAAAATGCTAACAGCTTCAACAACAACAGAGTTTTAGCCGAGTATTGAACACGAACAGTGTCAAGATATATAAATATATATATATATATATATATATATATATATTTATATATATATGTGTATATGTATATGTATATATATATACACGTTACTGTAATCTGATTACTTTCTTTCAGTAACAAGCAATCTAACGCTTTCATTTTTCCAAACCAGTAATCTAGTTAAAGTTTCCATGGTTTTTGTGAGTTACTATTTTGTTATTGCCTCATAATGTACATATGTAGAATGAAGAATATTGTAGTCATGTACGAAGAGCATTTTGAATAGATGATGTTAGATAGGTTACTGCTACTGTACGTGTTGGTTTCCATGGTAAACGCTCATAGTTACTTCCTGTTTTGGTCTCGAGTTACCCGCGATAAGTGTTTTGAAACTGAGAAAGGCGAGTGAAGCCACCTGTTGAGATGCACGAGGGAATGTTGTGTGCGTCCATGAATGAACGTGAATATTTTTCCTTCAATCTAGAGGGTTCCAGCAATAGGTTGGAGCCGCTACAAGTGTGGTCGTTTTGTAGCTTTGCTGTTGCAACAGCAAGTAGTCGTCCCTCCAGCTCTTCCTCGAGAAGTCGGCGGCTATTGTTTACATCATATTCGTGTTGCACATTCATGCTGTGAGGTGACGTGTTCGTTTAGCATCTTTGGGATGTGTTGTAAGTCGGATCGAGTGGAAAAAGCTTAGTTGCCACCACGTTTTGTGGCCAAATTGACGGCATATGTGCATGGCGTACTTCCGAGTTGTGCACACACATCCACAACCCCCACCAAGTTTGTGTTTATTGGATAATGCAATTCATTTTTGTGTTGTTGATTATTGTGCAGTCAATTTGCATTGTTTTACATTAGTACTGATATGCTGGTAACCCCTAACCCGAAATTCAGAATTTTTGACATTAGGCGTAATCTTCGAGTTAGCATGGTTTAATTAGTCGGTGGAGTTTATTTCAACTCAAATTCCATGCAGTTTGTAAGTTATTTGTTCGTTTCAGGGCTCCGGAGTGGCTAAGCTAGAGCAAGTCAATGGTGGTTGAAATCAATTCCATTGCCTAATTAAACCCCTGCTAACTCAAAGATTAAGCCTTTTGTGAAAAATTCTGATCTTTCCCTTTAAATTCAATGATCGGAAAGTCAATGACATGCGATATTTTTCTGTTGTCATTCTTGTGTTGAGGCGGCAAAGGGAGAAAAACTGGTAAAAAGTAACCGATAAATTACTTGTAAAGTAACTTGATTACTTTGATAATATAGTCATCATTAAAGTAATTAGAATACTTTTTTTGAGGCGTAATCAGTAATTAGTAATTACATGTGTGACAACACAGGAGAAGACCATGATTGTATATATCGGTATCGGTTTGTATCGGAATATCGGTTAAAGTCATTATCAGACAATGCGAGTTCAAACTACAGACAGTACTGTGTAAATTGAATAATACACTTACCTCCACCTCCCTCTGCTTCTCCTCCAGAGCGGCGGCCAGTTCCTCATTCTTCTCCAGCAGAGCCTGTCCAAGCTCTGCCGCCAGAATCAAGTCCGTCTCGATGTCTCCCCTGCTATCGATTCCCCTGTGATCTGAAGTCGATGTCGGAAGGGCGAAGGAGAGCGAGATGGAGGAGGACGACGAGAGGGGGAAAAAGGAGTCCTCCAAGCTGGGGGAAGGGACGCTGTTCTTTCTCGGGCTGAGCATGATATCAAGTTTGTGGGCGTCAGTCGGAGAACATTGTCCTAGGAATGACAGGTAGGTGGGCAAACCCGAAAAAGTCCTTCTCAGGAATGATTTGTTTGTAATCCAGTTAAGTCCACTGTAAACCAGAGGGTGTTATTCACGTTTCCTGTCCTGCAAGGAACATAAACACAACCCAACTATAAATGCAGGGCAGAAGATATCATGAAGGTTCCCTCTGGCTGTTTTCTAGTCACCCAATCTCTATACTCTTTTGTCTGAGAGTCTCTTTTGTTATCTTTTGACCGAAATTCCAGATCGGCTATAATGTAGTCATTGTTTTGATCCACTCACTGAATTCCAATGTTTCCGCCTGACACGTCACTAGTAAAGGTCAACAAAAGGTTCCACAAAATAAACTTTTAATCAGTTCCCGATGATCTGATTGAGAAGTTTCCATCAGCATTGCCTTTTAACGATATACTTTCAGATAACAAAGCGGGAATTTGCAATCGCTAGCCACAGTTTTGAGATAATCCAACGTGAGTGTTAGAGTGTAGGAATGAGAAGTTTGGCAAAATTTGCAATGGAAAGCAAAGAAAATATTTGGATGAAGCACTAAATATGATATGTATAGAAACAAGTCAGTTAAAACTGAGCAAATTTCTTGCTATATTTTAAGAGATCGTGTTTAATTTTCCCTAATTCCAACCAGATTTGAACCACAATATTCCTTATTATTGTCATATTTTGTATAGTAGTTTAATAAAAAATCTGGTGTCAATCACATTATGCATCAATTTAACTTAGAAAGCAGAAAATCAGCCTTACCTGAACGTGCTCACGGGCAACTCACGCCAAAGAATAATAGTCTTCCTGTTTGGGGAGTGTGTGTTTGCACAGGAGAGGCTGTGCTGGTTCCCTTGGCAGTGCAGTACACCGTATGTAAATACAGGTAGAAGCTCCACCTCTTGAGGTTTTGCACTGATAAAGAGAATGAAGGAGAAAGCAGTAAAAGATGCTCTGGAATTCTGACACCTAGCGGCTGAACAAGGAAGGACAAAACCCAGGAAAGGCCTCAAGAGATGAATACTCACTCTAGTGTGAGCACCCTGGTCCAGTTTGGCAGTGAACGGGCGGGTGGAGGTCAGAAAACAAGCAACAGTTTGTCAAATGTGCACAACACTCCTCCTCTTCATCCCCCCATCCTGTTTACCTACTTGAAAGCTTTTCAAAGGACTTCTGTGTATGTCGTTCGTTAGCGAGGGGATGAGGTGGAGGGAGTACAAATAGCGGGCGCCATCATAAGGTCACCCACAAAAGGATAAAGCTCACAAGAGGAAGGTCATAGTGGATCAGTGCGTGCAGACATGCCTCGCAAATTCTTACTGTTACTCTCACTTTGGCTTTTGTTGCCATGCTGTGATGCTGGAAGACAGATGCCTAAACTTTCTGCTAGAAAACTCTGCGCTGACTCGGAATGTAGCTGTAAGTACGCACACTTTGTTTCAAAGAATAGTCTTACTGTGTGAATGAATTTCCATTTCTGCGCAGATGCTATCCTGATAGCGCGCGCCGTGCAGGATTATTTCCCGGCCGACTGCAGGTTCATCTCTATCAGACAGGGGCAGCTTGTTTATGTCTACGCCATGCTACAGGACACGGGCAACCTCTTCTGGGCGGGCAGTGTGAGTAAGATTTTGGCGAGCGAAATGAGAACCCAAAGTGGCACAGTGTGCAAGCACTGTTTAGTTCACGTTGACAATAATAACAGCAAACCAATTAGTGGCGGATGCTGGTCTTTCAATGAGGGGAAGCTCAAAGTGTGTCCAACTGTGAGTGCTATGTGACAGTGGAGGGGTTCAGTCTTCAGTGGCACCCGTTGTTCGGTAGGGAAAGAAACTAGAGTGCCAGAAGTCAAGTCAAAAAAACAAGCAGCTACAATAAAAGTCGCTAGTCATTTTTAAAGGGATCCACAGATAGAAAGACTTGTAGTTCTTAAAAGAGGAACCTTATTGTGAGTTAAATAATTCGATATTGAAAGCCCTCTTGATGTTTTTGTTTTTATACAATTTGTAAAATTAGTTTTAACTAGTAGGTCGCCATTGTTGTTGACGATGCAGGGCGGTGACGTCACATGGTTACGCTGCCGGTTACATTAACTTCAATTTTAATATATGTACATCCTATGTTCTTAAAGGGTATGACAACAACTGGGGAAATGCTAATATTCCATCATTCATCCATCAACGCATGCCTTTTGAATTCATATCATGCCACTTTGTGTAATTACACACATCGCAACACCAAGAAAATGATAGAAATTAGGTCGCTTGTCAAGCTAAAAGGACCCGCCCCCGAGATGCCGGAAATCTAGCATATTGTGTGCGTGACGTCACTATAAGGAAACAACCGGCTCAGTGCTTAGTACTGAATGGCGGCGATGATGGCGGACAATTTTGTTTCTAGTTGCAGCGACGAATTCGACGTAACGAACATTCTTCTAATGGTGACGAGGAGACTTATGAACCTTTCTTTGGTGTTTTGGGTTATCAATTTGAGCCCAAACGAAAACCAATGCAGCCTAATGAAAGGATCATTGAGGGGAGCAATCACACTGATGAAACACCAGCGCCAACAGAAACACAGAATTGTTTGTTTTGCATTTCTTTTTGTGAAGCTGATACACCGTGACCGCAAAATAATGTATAGAATAATTATCATTTAATGTGCTATCATCGGTTTTCGCTCTGCCAACCGACACAAATATGAATGGGATTCGAGGATTTGTTCTATATATTTTACGAGCTATAATATATACATGTGTCCAGTCCTATATCCAATGCGTGATATGTTTTTTATTATAAAAGAGTACTCACTCTGGCCATTTCCCTCCTTTGCTTTGCCCTGGGTGGTGGGGTGGTCTCATCAGTGCCAGTCATCATCCTCTTTCTTTTTATTTCGGGACATTTAGGTGGCTGCGCGTGTAGGTGGGCACCGCATCTGCTTTCAGCAGCAACTTCTTAGCAAAACCTGATTTAATTTGTCCATAGTTCGTATAGCTTTCAGGTGTAAAATGCGCACTACACAAAACCGTGCCGGAGGCTAGGTCTGCAAAATTAGCCCTCTTAGCACTGACGAACTTTACTCATTGTCTGCGTAGTCCAGCTTTTTTTCTCGCATTCGGAAACTCATGGGTACTACATTGCGACAAATGGCTATTTGTAAACCACATAGCATGACAGGTTTGAACCATTTTAGCGATTTTTTTTTTTTATAAAACCCAAACGCAACTCTCTCGTCGATAAACAACGATGGCACCTGCCTCGACCTTTTGTTTCCTTGTTATGACGTCTCCGCCCCATTCGGCTGTTTCCGGAATACTTTCGGAAATGTTCGTAATTTTCGATCTATTTTCGATATTTGCTCATGAATGCGATTTATTTTTTTGTTAACTTCATTAATATTTGTTATCTTGCCACATAACTGATCTATTGATATCTCACAGCCCCTTAGTGTTTTCTCATACCCTTTAAGTAGTTAAAATTGAGATTTAGCATTTAGTATGTGGAGAAATGAGGGCAAATAAAAATCTGGAGATGGAGGTTGGGGTTATTGCTGTGTTTGTTAACTTTTATCTTGCAAATCATTGAGAAAATAAAATTTTGAATGAAAATCAATTTTGTATGTGTTATAGAAATAACTGCGCCAAAACAGTTTTCTTTGCATTTCAGTAGTTTAAGAGGTTTGACACCCCTCGCCCCCCAAAAATGAAATAAAAAAATAAATAAATAAATAAAATTTCTGGCTCCGTGGCGACCTTCACGTCGGTGAGTTCCGGCAAGACATTCTAGCCACTTTCACCCCTGATGTTAATGCTTGAAATGTCATCCGTCACATACTTTTAGGTTCAGGATTCCTATTACGGGGGACAGGAGGCTAGGATTGGTCACTTTCCCAGCTCTGTAGTGGAAGAAGTTCAAGCTCTGGAACAGGCTAACACTGAAGTGAAGACGACTGTGGGTAAACACAATACACAACCGCATAGTTGATGATGCTTCTTATCTTTCTACTTTGCTTTTTGATTTCAGAAATGGGACTTTTACTGTAACTGAAATGGGTTCCATCAAGAAAGAGAGTGCCATTTTGTCAGTTTACATTACTTCATCAGCATAATCGAATTGAAAGTTGTTCTTGTTGTTGTTTGCATTTTTATAGAACCATATTGAGAGCTGTCCCAAAAAGCTGATCTTAGATTCTTCGGCAAAGAGTAAATAATGCTTGCTTTTCTCATACAGCACTTTATTAAATCATTGTCATCGTGGCATGAAAAAATGCCACAAACAAGATTAGGCAGATGAACAAGATATTGACCAATTAAAACCATCGGACTCTTGTACAGTAGGTGGCGATATGCACCTGATAGTTGCTTGCAATCTGCCATTAAGCTATGTTTAGGCGTTTTTGAGCTTGTTTGCACTTCTGTTTACAGTGCAGTCAATCTTATTGCTTGTTTTTTCCATTCTGCACAGTTTTGAATAAAACTGAGCAGTCAAAGAATTTTCTGTTTTTTTTCTTTGAATATTGGCTCAGATCTCTGTATGTATGCATGCAAGTACAGTGGGGCAAACAAGTATTTAGTCAACCACTAATTGTGCAAGTTCTCCCACTTGAAAATATTAGAGAAGCCTGTAATGTCAACATGGTTAAACCTCAACCATGAGACAGAATGTGGGGGAAAAAAAACAGAAAATCACATTGTTTGATTTTTAAATAATTTATTTGCAAATCGTGGTGGAAAATAAGCATTTGGTCAATACCAAAAGTTCATCTGAATACTTTGTTATGTACCCTTTGTTGGCAATAACGGAGGCCAAACGTTTTCTGTAACTTCTGTAACAAGCTTTTCACACACTGTTGCTGGTATTTTGGCCCATGACAATGATCCCAAACACACAGCCAGGGCAACAAAGGAGTGGCTTCGTAAGAAGCATTTCAAGGTCCCGGAGTGGCCTAGCCAGTCTCCAGGTCTCAACCCCATAGAAAATCTGCGGAGTGAGTTGAAAGTCCGTGTTGCCCGACGACAGCCCCAAAACATCACTGCTCTAGAGGAGATCTGCATGGAGGAATGGGCCAAAATACCAGCAACAGTGTGTGAAAAGCTTGTGAAAAGTTACAGAAAACGTTTGGCCTCTGTTATTGCCAACAAAGGGTACATAACAGAGTATTGAGATAAACTTTTGGTATAGACCAAATACTTATTTTCCACCATGATTTGCAAATAAATTCTTTAAAAATCAAACAATGTTATTTTCAGTTTTTTTTTCCACATTCTGTCTCTCATGGTTGAGGTTTACCCATGTTGACAATTACAGGCCTCTCTAATATTTTCTAGTGGGAGAACTTGCACAATTAGTGGTTGACTAAACACTTATTTACCCCACTGTATGTATATTATATATATACAATATACAGTGGGGAGAAGAAGTATTTTCTCATTGACAGTGTATCAAATACTTGTTCTCCCCACTGTATACTGTATATTACATTTTTGCATTGGTCACACCCTCATAAAACAACCTAAGTTCCGCCCCTGGAGCTTGGCTCTTGCAAGCACAGACAAATGCACATGATTTTTGTTCCTCAACATTTATTCTATGTATTACTGGTTAATACAGCAAGGTATCCTCAGCATTTGCAAAGAATAATACAGATCATCTTTGGGCACATTCTCAGTCTCTTTTGGGCTTCACTGCACTCTCATCCAACACATACATAAATACAAGTTATCCCGAACATTCTGTGGGCCCTGCTTCTCTGTGGAAAAGAATTACAATAGTCAAGTCAAGCCTTTTCCCCTCTCACTATCAACAGAGCACAAACCTGGTCCCAAATTCAACAAATACAAAGAAACAGACACGCACTCATCGAAGCACCACTGCAATAATCTTTGGCATTTTCTTCCCGTTAAGTTACTGTTTGAACTTTTGAAATGAAATTCAAAATAAGAGCAGTTTTACATTCAAGGTGGCGCAATATCTGATAGGAAATCGTACACTAACATAACTCCTGTCTTTAAATGTCAATCTGTGGTTTAAAGCACAATTGTCTTGCAGGCATATGACAGTAGTAGTAAGTTAGAGACTGGTTTATTAGAAGGATCTAGACATGGCTGACCCACTTATACGTACATCTCATCTGCCCACAATACAAACACATTCAGAATTTAGTAGTGAGGATTAGTAACGAAACTGCGTCAGAGGCGCTCTGACTTGTTTCTACATTTTCTGCTTGGCTGTTCCATCCTCACAGGATATTGGGATGTTGCGCTCAGGGCCGGGTGAAGACCTCGGCGCAGTGATTGTCAGCACGCCGTCAAACGACAAGCTGGAGGTGATATCCGCGCACGACACTCCGGCGGGAAGCTTGTACTTCCGCAGGAACTCTCTCGACACGTAGCCGTGGTCGTCCTAGAAAATCGGGAACATCACAATATAATCGCATTACTTAGAGCAAGAGAGGGAGTTCACTGCTACACTTAGGTGGGTTGCTTAATCAAAAATATATTACGAAGTGTCAATAGCTCCAGTGTGCTTCTGTCAGAGGTGAGTAAATGAAGCCATTTGTATTGTTTGTATTCTTTGTTAATGTGACGTTACTACTTAGCAAGGAGCACTAAGCTAGTTAGCGATTATGCTCACCAGTGTCTTATTAAGTGTCCATGTTTTCAGACAATTGTATCCTTTGTTGATGAGACGTTACTACTTAGCATGGAGCGCTAAGCTAGTTAGCCATGATGCTAATCAGTGTCTTAAGTGTCCGTTTGTGTTGTCTTTTGGAGAAGCATATTAGCACTTGTTATTGTTAGATAGTAAAGTTGTCTCATTTCTTTTTATAAAGAAACCACATTAGGAACCCATTCATATAAAAGCTTAGAGCAGGGGTCAGCAACCCACGGCTCTAGTGCCGCATGCGCATCTTTGGCGCCGTCCTAGTGGCTCCCTAGAGCTTTGTCAAAAATGTTTGAAAATGGAAAAAAATGGGGGAGGGAAAGATATTTTTTGCTTTAATATGGATTCTCTAGGAGGACAAATATTTTTCTAATTAATTAAAATTCTATTGAAGTTAAACTTGAGGCGGCATCGTACAACTGAGTAGTCACGTGGTGCGTGACTACTCAGTTGTACGATGCCAGTTGTACTATTTAATCATGAAGGCTCATCATGTATTTGTAGCCAATTTAGTCATTTTGATACTAGAGTAATATAGATGCATACAGCATGCATTGCCTTCGTTATAAGGCTTTTATTTTTTTGCGGCTCCAGAATTATTTTTTTGTTCCAATATGGCCCTACCAACATTTTGAGTTGCCGACCCCTGGCTTAGTGTCCTTTCAACACAAACTCCCATTCAAACTGTAAATTGTCATACAAGAGAGTGTGCTTTGAAATTGTAGTAGTAGTTACGAACTCTTCGATAGAGAAAACGGATTCATTACAGTCTGCCTCCTCCTTATCTGATTTTGTTGTTTAGTTTGTTTAAAGATTAATCAGTCACTGATACACTTTATCTCAGCGCTTTGCCCACAAGAACAAAAATGCCAATCAGCAGCACTTTTTGAATGAACAGGACTTTTGTCTAATTTGTCTACTGAGAATTTTATACTCAGAATTCAGAAGTTTTACGTACTTAAAACAGTAGCTGTAGACTGCAGTTAAGACTTGAAGTTGTAATAAAATATTATTTTGGAGGGAAATAGTCATCTATTATGTCTTCAGTGTTACTTACAACATGCCTAAAACAACTTCAAGTTAAATTGTGAAGGTACCCTATTTTCGCACTATAAGGCGCACCTGACTATAAGCCAATACCCCCGAAATTTGACATAAAAACAGCATTTGTTCACAGATAAGCCACACTGGACTATAAGCCAAAGCTGTCCTCAATGTATATATACACCAAAAGATATTAACCGGTAAAACTTTATTTGACAGCGGCATCATACGACTGTCATAAGACCAAATGAACCACCACGAAGCTTTGAACCAATTGGCTGCAAACTTCATTGCTTCAAGAAGCTTCATTTGGCCATCACTGCTCTCTCAGGGGAGAGTTAACCTGTGCTGCCACCTGCTGTCAACACTGTTTTTGTCCAACATGCCTCCTAGCATGCATTGCAGCGCTACAGATGTAAATAACACTCAAAATGTATCTTCTGGGCTCATTATTTCTTCAGTTACTGTTCCAGTTCTTTCATAAATTGCGAGTTATGGTATTTGGTAACACTTTATTTGACAGTGGCACCATAAGACAATCATAATCATGACATGACCCTGTCATGAGCATTAATGAATGCTTATAACAGATGTCATTTAGTGTTATCCGGCAAATTATCTCACTTTTGAATGGATGTAAAACATCCGATTTGGACATAAGTTAGTGACATAATTTACTGGATGACACCTAATGACATCTGCCATAAGCATTCAGTAATTCCAATGATAGTGTCATGTGAAAATCATGACGGTCTTATAACAGTATTATGACGCCACTGTCAAATCAAGTGTTACCGATTAACCAAAATAAATGGACTATAAGCCGCAGGATTAAAAATGAAAGAAAAAAGTAGCGGTTTATAGTCTGAAAATTACAGTAATTGGAAAAATGGACTTTTATCCAAATAATCGTTAGTTGCAGCCCTAGTTGAGGAGAATTTCACCAACCTGTCTATCTTCGTGCTTGGCGTGTATTGTGATGTACTCGTCGCCGACGTTGACGCTCAGCTCATCTGGGGAGAAATGCTTCACGTCCAGATAAATAACATAGCGATCCTTTTCTACGTGCATCTGCAGGTTGAATAGCAGATCTTTTAGTAAGACTGAGAATCCCAGGTCGTCTACTAAATAGAATACACAGTACATTGAAAATGAAGAATGTTTAGGCACTTTACCTCACTGTGTCCGTTTTCAGGCCAGTTTAACCAACGCAAGAGACTTGGGCGCATCCAAGCAAAGGACCAAGGGAAAGGCCAGACAAGGGGCCAGTCAGTAAGAGAGTCGCCCAAGGACATGTCAGCACGTCGGTATGGAAAGGCCCGGCGGTACCAGGGGTACTGAATAGGGATATCCATGGCGACTATCCGGATGAGATGAAAGAACGATAGGGTGTCTGAGGGTGACACTTGGTCTTAGATGGGTGCTCGCTGTGCTTTCCTGCAGCACATTTATAGCACTTTCCCCTCCCATCCCATCCTGAGCGGCTGTGTCCACAGCCAGCCATAACAGCCCGCTTGTACGGTGACCCCTGCCAACAGCCTGATCTTTCTGGAACAATGATGTCAACTGTTTGTCTCACCACTGGCCTCATTGTTTCATCCCTCCAATGGTGACTGAGTGTCTCTCCATCCTTTCGCTATCTCTCTCTGATTCTCCCTTCAGCCCGGTCATGAGGTGACATTGGCTGGGAATACTGCTGATGTTGCCTATGTTCTCTACCCAGGAAATGCCCCTGTCTGGATCCCAGTGCACGTGTTTGTATGAGGACGAGCTGCCAGAGTATTAGACTGCTGGCCTTCGAGTGCCAGAAGCTTTAGGACTGCGGGTAAAGTGGACGGTGTATTGAATGGGAAATGATGAGTTTGTATGACGCTGCATTAGGTGGCAGCTAAAGCGTGTATCATTTTTGCTGTGAGCTCGGATGTAAGTTTTGAAGTCCTCTACAAATTTGTGCCGGCATCTCAGCGTGTCAGTTCATTCTTGGGTATAGTATTTATTGAGTTAGGAAACATTTTAAAAGTACTCCTCCTTAATTATTTTTGTTAGGAAAAACTAGGTGTATCATAAAGTTTATACGGCTTTCTAACCAAAGTGAACCACCACTGTGACACTATGTGACAGATTTTTTCCCCTAATCCCTGGTTTGTACTGTAATTTTCGGAATATAAACCACTACTTTTCTACTTCATCTGGAATCCTGCGGCTTGTAATCCAGTGCGGTGTATTTTTTTTATTTATTAGGGTTAGTTGGTAACACTTTATTTGACAGCGGCCTCATAAGACTGCAATGAGACCGTCGTAATTATGACATGACACTATCATGGGCATTACTGAATGCTTATGACAGATGTCATTAAGTGTCATCTGGCAAATTATGTCACTAACTCAATATATGTCCAGCTCAGATATTTTACATCCATTCAAAAGTGAGATAATTTGCCGAATAACACTAAATGACATCTGTTGTAAGCATTCATTAATGCTCATGATAGTGCCATGCCATAATTATGATTGGCTTATGGTGCCACTGTCAAATAAAGTGTTACCAAATACCATAACTAGCAATTAATGAAACTGGAACAGTAAATAAAGAAATAATTAGCACAGAACATGAATTTTGATTGTTATTTACATCTGTAGTTCTGCAATACATGCTAGTAGTCATGTTGTTATAAGCCGCTACCCACCAAGGTTGACATGAAAACGGCATTTGTTCATAGATAAGCCGCACCGGAATTCCTATAAGCCGCAGCTGTCCCTACTGTATTATGGGATATTTACACTAAAAGATATTAATTGGTACCACTTAATTTGACAGCGGAATCATACGACTGTCATTAGACCAAATGAACCAACATGAAGCTTTGAACCAATAGACTGCAAAGCTTCAAGAAGCTTCATTTGGCCATCACTGCTCCCTTGGGGGAGACAGTCAACCTCTAATGCCTCCTAGCATGCATTGCAACGCTACCGATGTAATTAACAAGCAAAATTCATGTTCTGTGATAATCATTTCTTCGGTTACTGTTCCAGTTATTTCATTAGTTGCGTTAGTTATGGTATTTAGTAGCACTTTATTTGACAGTGGTGTCATAAGACTGTCATTAGACAATCATAATTATGACATGACATTGTCATGAGCATTATTGAATGCTTATAACAGATGTCATTTAGTGTTACCCGGCAAATTATCTCACTTTTGAATGGATGTAAAAGATCCAAGCAGGACATAAATGGAGTTAGTGACATAATTTGCCAGATGATATCATTAATGCCCATTACGGTGTCCTGTCATAATTATGACGTTCTTATGGCAGTCTTATGACGCCGCTGTCAAAAAAAGTGTTACCTATTAACCCAAATAAATCAACAAATAAGCCGTACTGGACTATAAGCCGCAGGATTCAAAATGATAGGAAAAAAGTAGCGGCTTATTGTCCGAAAATTACGGTACTTGTATTTCTGTTAATTTCAATGGGAAAATATAATTGAGATTCAGGTGTTTTTACATAACAGAACAAATTAAACTACTGTATTTTCTGCACTATAAGGCGCACCGAAAAGCCTTAAATTTTCTCAAAAGCCGACAGTGATAACACCAGGTGACAACTGATGAACTGGTTATGCAGAAAACATTTGTTAAATGCCATTTCTTCTTGTTTCAAGTCAAACTAAGTTGAAAAAAATATGAGAAAATCTACAAAAATACTATATATATATAAAACATTAGAAAGTACAACAGTTAAGAAAAGTGGAAAATAAAATTTCAAATTCGTGACCACAAACCCTAACGTTTTGGGAAACAAAAGTGTGTTTACATGTCAATGCGATGAAACAAACTAGGAAATACCATTTATAACCTGGAAATAAAATATGTGTTACCGTATTTTTTGGACAATAAGTCGCACCTGAGTATAAGTCGCACCAGCCATAAATGCCCAACGAAGAGGAAAAAAAACATAAGTCGCACAGGAGTATAAGTCGCATTTTGGGGGGAAATTTACTTGATAAAATCCAACACATAGAACAGATATGTCATCTTGAAAGGCAATTTAAAATAAAAATACAATAGAGAACAACATGCTGAATAAGTGTACAGGATGATAATTTTACAAGATGCATAAACAACGAAAAGCGAACGTGGCCGGTATGTTAACGTAACATAGGTATTAGTAGTTATTGATATAACTATAGCATAAAGAACATGCTAACAAGTCTACCAAACCATCAGTGTCGCTCCAAAACACCAATATAACATGTGAAATGATATCATAATGTGTTAATAATTTCACACATAAATCGCTCCAGAGTCTAAGTCGCACCCCAAGCCAAACTATGAATAAAAACTTATAGTCCGAAAAATACGGTAGGCTTTATTAAAAAATTACATGGTGTAATAAGTAATTCTTCATGTGTACAATTTTAAATTACTATTGTACATCGCGATATATTGTGGGGTTTTACCATTTTGCGAATCAGTGTGGAAAAATAACAGGTACATTCATCAAAGGAATCAAAGTATTGGTGATAAATAAATTTACAAAATGAATACAAATAGAAAAACATACAGCTGGACTATGTTGTAATTTTCTTATCGCTGAAGCTTTCCAAAAATGTGACTTTTTTAAAATATATATACTGTAGTTTTAAAATAAATGGCGGAGTGCTCCGTGCCTCTGTTCTTAACCGAATAGAACAGAAACGTTAAAGGAAACCGTTTTCAAACGTATCGTCACTCTACGGTACTTTTTACTTTATCGGGACTGTGGAAGATGAAAATTCCCACTTTCTTTGATGACCGCAAAGCATCAATGACAAGCTTCTGAGTTTATTTGACTTCCAACTGGTTACCATAGTGATGCAACTTTCCCTACACGCGTTGACGGGTTAAAAACTATTATGGCCTCAATGGATTTACCAGCTACTTATTATGGAAAAGTTGACAAAAGAAACCCGGTCATTGTGTCTTTTGAGCGAGACATTAATTCTTTTATGACTGTTATGAAACGAGTAGCGTCGTCCACCTGCCAAGACAACGTCTCTTATGCTAAAGGGTAAGCTAGCTAACTTCTAATAAACTTTATCAATCTTATGCTGCCTTCATGTGGTGTCTTAAATATGGTAAATAACACTTGTCGATTGGAAAATTGCATGTGAACGCCCATTCAAGTCGTATTTTTCCACTGGAGAATTGTCAATTTTCACTTTTTTTTTTTTTTTTTAAAACGTAGCGTAGTGTACACGTTTATAAAAGTTTTATTTCTTAACCTAGTGTCTGCTAAATGTTCAGTTACAAACAAAACCTTACCATTTAGATGTTGATGCGTTCTCTTGTTTTCTAGTAAATGAATTAATAGGTCACAAATAGTTTTGCTTATGCAACAAACCATAATGATGTCCATGTTTGCTATGTTTTTTGTTTTTTTTTCTTTGCCACGGCAACACAAGTACATGAACATGACATACTCGTAATTACCAATTAGCAAGTGGTAGCGATCATCTTTCCCAAAGCACGTGAAGGCAGCATAATTAGTTGACAGACAGGTAACATCCATTCAAAATGGAGATAATTTGCCGGATAACACTAAATGACATCAGTTATAAGCATTCATAAATGGTCATGACAGTGTCATGTCATAATAATAATTGTCTAATAACAGTCTTGTGGCCCCACTGTCTTATCAAATACCATAACTCGCAGTTAATGAAACAGCTGGAACAGTAACTGAAGAAATAATTAGCACAGAACATGAATTTTGATTGTTAATTACATCTGTAGGGCTGCAATGCATGCTAGGAGGCATGTTGGAGGAAAATAGTGTTGACAGCAGGTGGAAGCAAAGGTTGACTGTCTCCCCCAAGGGAACAGTGATGGCCAAATGAAGCTTCCTGAAGCCATGGTGGTTCATTAGGTCTTATGAAAGTCGTGTGATGCCGCTGTCAAATAAAGTGTTGCCGGTTATATTTATTTTGGTGTAAATATCCCATAATACAGGGAGGACAGCTGCGACTTACAGTCCAGTGCGGCTTATCTATAGGCAAATGTCGTTCTCGTGTCAAATTTGGTGGGGGGCGGCTTATAGTCAGGTGCGCCTTGTATGGGGCGCCGTTTGTAAAGCAGCACATGCTCAAAATTACGACGACATTTTCTCACATTTAGCACCACACAGTGTTTAAAATGGTGTGAAATTTCTAGAGTCACTCTTTTTTTTTTTTTTTGCACTTTTACAACATTATTTAGCAACTTAAATATGTATTTTTAAATAAGAAGTTTTGGACCTGATTGTTTGAATCCAGAACTAAATATTTAATTTAAATCTTAAACTTATATCCTATATCCTAAATGTTAAATCAGGAAACGGTCAGAACTAAATATTTAGCTTAATATGCAAATTCACATGACTGGAGACCGGAAGTAACAAAATAAAAGCTGGCGGAGCAGCTCAGACTATCTGTTTACGTTGCTTGAAAATGAATCAAACCTATTTCAACGGTGGCAGTCTGCTCTTGGACATGAGTTATCGTGATAATAACAATATATAGGTAAAACACATATTTAGGTGAAACTATTTAAAGAGTATTTTGTGTGCTCCAGCTTTTATTTTGTTACTTCCGGTCTACAGTCATGTGAATTTGCATATTAAGCTAAATATTTAGTTCCAACAGTTTCCAGATTTAGCATTTAGGATATAAATTTAAGATATATATTAAATATTTAGTTCTGGATTTAAACAATCAGGTCCAAAACTTCTTATTTAAAAATAAATATTTAAGTTGCTAAATAATGTAAATGCGCAAAAAAATAATAATAATAATTTCACACCACGTTTCAAACACTGTGTGGCGCTAAATGTGAGAAAATGTCGTAATTTTGAGTGTGTGCTGCTTTACAAACGGCGCCCCAAACTTGTAGTGCGAAAATTACGGTATATGGAAATAAACAGATGGAATTTAATTAAATATTTCAGATGATATTGTATACATCGTATCATACATGCCACACAACTAACTGGTGTTAGAAAAAAAGTATTTCAACAATGGAACAGATGGAATGAAGCTGTCATAATGAGGTGCCCTGTTGTCATAATGAGTGTTTTGTTTTGAAGGATTACCCTGCTGGCAGAAATCTGGCGAAATTTCAAACCCCGTCTGCCATTTAAATTGTACCAGGAGCGCATGTTACAGATTGGAGATTTTCTCACTGGATTAAAGGTAGTTCAAAGATTTCACCTTTGTATTTTATTTTATTGATCAATTTGTCTTTTCTTCAAATCAGTTGTACCAGACGGCTCTCTCGCAGGGCTACAGCCTGCACCTGCTTCAGTTCTGTTCAACTAGTATAACGGACATCACAGATGTAAACCATTTTATCAGCTGCTTCTTCCCTGAAGGTTTTGATACAGATCAAGATGTCTTTATCATGAAGGTATTTTATTGTTTGTATTTATTTTGTAAATATTATCATACAGAGTGTGACAACATGTCAAAATGGTACTTTGTAACCCAAAAGGTTATCAATATGCTCCAGCCAAGAATCGATATATCGTTTTAAAAGGGTGTCACTGTTTAAAAAAAATATCAATCAGTAGGTTATCACCAAACTCTTCCTCATGTATAGTTCATTCGAAACCAGAGCTTTCGTAGCCAGTCTTTACGATGTTCGGGGCGTTTACAGGTCCTTTTCTGTCCATTTTAGAGCATTTACAGGTCACTTTCTGTTGACTTTGTGTCACTGCCTATTAATTTCCGGGTCACTTCCTATTCAGTAACCTAAAATCAACAGGAAGTGACCTAGAAATGCCCCAAAATCAACAGAAAGCGACTGAAAATCAACAGAAAATGACCTGAAATGGCCCCAGACTTTAACTCATTGCTTGCCATTGATACCCATAGACGTCCAGCATAAGTAGATTTTAAGGGGGGGCCAGCCCCCCCGGTGGCTGAAAAGTGTAATTGCATGAAATTGACTTTCCTATACATATAAAAGTTCTAAAGCAATAAAACTGCAACGAAAATAAATTTTTATAATGGGTCAAAATTATTTTTCGAACAGATCATGTGACTAGCACCTTACACAGTCATTTGCTTTGCATATAATCCCCCCCCCAAAAAAAAAATTAGGGGAGGGCAAGTTTATTTTCCAAATGATTTTTTTCTTTGATTGAAAATATTTTTTTTTTTTGGGTTGAAGCAACTTTTTTGGGGGATTGAATGAATTAGACACAAATGACGTATCCATAAATGGCCCAAACGCAAAAGGATTGCTTCGATCAAAGAAAACTTTTTCAATGAAAAATTAAGTGTTAAAATGCAAATTTTTCAATCTCAAATGTTGTTTCGCGTTCAAAAACGTTTTCTATGATTGAAATTTTTCTTTGTTTTGATTGAAGTGATTTTCCTTTTTGAAAAAAAACCCAATTTTTTTTAGGCAACTTATTTTTTTGATTGAATAATAAAGACAAAAACGTCCTTGCCAAAATGTGGCCCAAACGCAAATCAACATTACTTCAATCAAAAAAGTTGCTTAAATCAAAAAACTCCAAAAGACTCCAATAAAAAAAAAATCAATTAAAGAAATAGGCTTTCACATGCATTTTTTTGAGTTTCAAATGTATTTTTGCATCCAAACACATTTTTAAACTTTTTTTTTTTACTTTTTTTTGGATTGAAAATATATATTTTGATTGAAGCAACTTTTTTTTATTGAAGCATTATTTTTTTAGGGTCCGATCACGTCATTTTCAAAGTATCGGAATCAGCAAAAAAATATCGGACATGCGTTTTTTTAATATATATATTTTAATCAACTCGTTTTCTAATTGTATTTAACGTTACAGACATAATGTGTTACAATTTTCCAGAGTCTTTAGTTTAAGCTTAAGGTAGGGTTATCAAATTTATAGCTTTAACGGCGAGAATTAATATTTATTACATGTATCACGTTGCAATACATAACGCAATTAATGCATGCGCTGCACGACCCACTCACGCATTTTCGAGTTCAATCTATAATGGCGCCACTTTAACCATACTGTATACAGAGCTAAAAGGCAACGTAAAATGAATAGAGAGAATTTTGGCAGTGTTCGGAGCCTTTTTTTAATTGGCTAAAGCCGTAAAATCCCTCTCTCAACAATTAGAAATATCGTGAGAAGTAATGTGGGGAAGATAGGTAGTGGTTGATCTTTTTCTTAACACCTTATGCAGTGGCGCCTCCAGAAATTTTTCATAGGGGTGGCCAGATGGGGCCACTTAAAATCTTGGGGTGGCCATAACTAAAAGCCATAATTTCAGGTTTTCATTATATTATTGCAGTAAAAAGGTCAGGGGAAAACTTAAAGACTTAAGGACACGGCTACTGATATACTTTGGTGTATAGTGTAATAGTTGATGTTACTAATGATTTAATGTGCCTAGTTCATTACTGTCCAGTCAACATTTTGAGTTCCACAACAATTCTGTTTTATATTGTTATGTATATATTAGGCATAAGGTGTACATTTAACTAGGGCTGTCAAACGATTAAAATTTTTAATCGAGTTAATGACAGCTTAAAAATTAATTAATCGTAATTAATCGCAATTCAAACCATCTCTAAAATATGCCATCTTTTTCTGTAAATTATTGTTGGAATGGAAAGATAAGACAAGACAGATATATACATTCAACATCCTGTACATAAGTACTGTATTTGTTTATTATAACAATAAATCCACAAGATGGCATTAACTTTATTAACATTCTTTCTGTGAAAGGGATCCACAGATAGAAAGACTTGTAATTCTTAAAGGATAAATGTGAGTTGGTATACTGTGACTAAATATTGCCATCTAGTGTATTTGTTGAACTTTCAGTAAATGATACTGTAGCGACTTAATTGTTCTGCCCAAATGCATAATGGGAAGTGGTGCATGGTGGTCCATGACTGTGTGTGGTGGCTGCAAATGCTATATCTTCAAAGCTTTTGCCAATTAAAAGCACCGCCCCAATGAATGCTTGTATCTACTCCACTCTGCCTCTTATCTCTGTATATAAGTAAAACGGCGCCATTGTAGGCTGTTTGCGGCAATGCGTGAATGAGTCGTACGGCGAATGTGTTAATTGCGATTAATATTTTAACGTGATTAATTTTAAAAAATTAATCACTGCCCGTAACATGATAAATTTGACAGCCCTACATTGAACAAAACAAAATAAATGCATTCATTTGGAATGAAATGCATAACTGATGCTACAACAATCTGACAAGATACTGGCAAGCGGGGTGGCCAGTGGGGTGGCCAACCAATTTATAGGTATGGGGGTGGCACCTCGGTGCGCAAATCCACCAAGGACTGGCTGATAAGGAAGAAATGGATAGTCCTGGAGTGGCTGAGTCAAAGCCCAGGTCTTAATCCTATTGAGATGCTGTGGGGCGACTCGAAACGGGCTGTTCATGCAAGAAACCCATCAAACATCAACATGAAAGTAATCTGCATTGAAGAGTGGGGCAAACTTTCTTCAGACCGATGGTCCTTATGTTATTTCCCAACGTAGAGAAGATATACCAATTGGTACCACGACGCACAGTCATGGTTGCACTTCCCATCATGCATTGGGGCAGAAGTTAAATGGCTACATTATCCTTTACTGAAAGCTCAACAAATACACTAGATGGCAGTATTTAGTTACAATACACAAAGTCACATTTATCCTTTAAGAATTACAACAAGTCTTTCTATCCGTGTATCCCTCTCACAGAAAGAATGTTAATAATGTAAATGCCATCTTGAGGATTTATTGTCATAATAAACAAATACAGTACTTATGTACTGTATGTTGAATGTATATAATCGTCCGAGTTTTATTCATTTTTTTCTTAATGCATTGCCAAAATGTATATGATCGGGAAAAATTATCGGGAATGATTGGAATTGAATCGGGAGCGAAAAAAAGCAATCGGATCGGGAAATATCGGGATCGGCAGATACTCAAACTAAAACGATTGGATCGGGAGCCAAAAAAATGATCGGACAACCCTAATAAAGACACAAATCTACCTCCATATGGCTCTGCCCAGAGGATACAATTTTTGACTGGAGTAACTACATTGGCACGACAATGTAGGGGGCAAAAAACTAGTAATTTAGACATTTCTGCGTCCAAACAAAAAAAAAAAATCTGTGTTTTATTTTATGTAACATTTCATTATAAAAACGAGGAGGGCCAGATAGCTTGCAAGACCCGCTGAGATAATAGTGACATTGGAATTCAACCTAAATAGTTGTGATTGTATATAGAAAAATGCTAAATTTGCTTTTCCTCAAGTATTTATTTTCTGATGTGAAAATTGAGTGATTTATTAGGTGTTGAAAACAGCTAAAAAAAAATTATGTTGCTAATTCCGGCAAAAACTTGATGATATGTTAAATATTACCATTGATCCTGAATTTATAGGTGATTAACTCTGCATTTGGTGATTTTTTTTTGTGTGCATTTAACGTAAAATCTGAGAATTTTATAGCCATTTTGTTTTTTTATACTTATATAAAAATATTTAATAGGGAGTTTATTAGGGAAACACTGAAATTTTGATGCCGGATGACGGAGAATCATATATGCCTAAGGGAGGTGACTGTTTTGGTGTAAGGTTGCTAGCGACTTTTGTTTTGAAAATATTTGATTTTTAAGTTTTTGAAAATAGGCCCTGGACCGGCGCCCCGTTTCCCGTCAACTGATAGTGAAGTCTATGGTACAATCCAGTTCAAACGGATTGGACGTCTGCTAGTGATACTGTATTGTGCTAGTTAACACATTCTTTTCTGTTGATTATTTTTTGGGTTTTTTGTCTGTGTGTCTGCGAAGGTCCGCTCAATGCTGGGCTGTGCACAGTGCATATTTGAGTTGGAGAAAAGGCCCATGGTCCTCAGCCAGAAGGGGCTTTCGAAACTGCTGCATGTGCTAAATTTCATCAGGATAATGATGCAGGCATTTCAGCAGAACAAGCACCTCTGCTGGATAATTTATAATGGTAAACGATTTAAGTTCTTTTGGTGAAACATACAAACTACAAGGTAAAAACGTACATTTTCTTTTGCAGGTACATTGCACATTTTTAAGATGTGTAGCTATCTAATGGCATTGAATCATAGTGCAAAGGTATGTCGTGTAAGACACCCATTAAAGCAAGGGCGTAGGTTTGGTGTTATTACATAATAAATGCAATAATAGTAATGGTTAATTGATATCAATGCAAAATAAATTTGTATTGACTTATACTAACGTTCATATGTATTGATTCAGGTGATACACAGTTCGATTCAAACCGCTGTTTTCAAAATACTTTTGGAAAACTTCCAAAATAAATATCTGGATTTTATAAGCAAATTTAAATTGCAATATTTCAACATAAATTAGATTATATTAACCTACACAATAAATACAAACTTGTTAATAATCTCTTAACTGTTCAGAAATGCAAAAAAAGAAACATTTGCCACTCAACATTGTCTTTCTCAATAAATGAATTAAATATAAGTGAAAAATCTTCTTAGTCAACCACAGCCTAATTTAACAAAAAAATGAAAGCTCCTTTGGCTTGCTTTTAAGGGTACCAGGGATAGAAAGACATGTAATTCTTAAAAGATGAATGTTAGTACGGGTTATAATAATTTGATATTAAAACCCTTCTTAATGTTTTCGTTTTAATAAAAATTGTACAAATTATTACAAATTTATTGTTTTAGGTCGCCATTGTTGTTGACGGCGCAGGGCGGTGACGTCACATGGGTAAGCTGCCGAACTTCCACAGTGTCACTCTTTCACTAAATAAACATGTCATCGGCTCTGCCCTTCCAATTTGAACCCGAGTGAAACATTAATGAGAAGGACAGCAAAAGCAAAATGAACAGGAAAGACGGTACGAGAACCCGAGTGAAACATTAATGAGAAGGACAGCAAAAGCAAAATGAACAGGGAAGACGGGACGAGACAAGTAGCGTTCATGTGTCAAATAAGCTAGTGACAGCGCTCTCCTGCTCTAGTGACGAGAGCAGGAGAGTTTTTGATGTCAAAAACTGTTTGCAGATATTATTGTGTGATCCAACGTAATCCAATATTAATATAGAAATAGTATCCAGAGCTGTTGTGTGCTCTACATTTGATTAGGGTATGCAGTGAAACACAGCAGTTTGATTATTTTTGCAGATAGCCCGTGCAACACAGCACACAAAAACGTTGATGCAGTTTGCCTCTACCAAGACGTCTAATGGCATCTAATGATGTCTTATTTTTGTCACGTAAAAGCAGATGTCCAAAGTGTTGATCATCCTGCCGGTGTTCCTAGATTTATCGGACTTATCCGATGTCGCTCCAGAAGCTTGCTTCCCGCTGAATATGCGACACGGAAAACGAATAAATGTATTAAACTTAATTTGATTGCTGGCTATTTCGTATAATTTCCTGCCCAACAGATTATAATGACGCCTTATTATGCACATTGAGATCTAGGGTGAGTTGTGTAAGGCAGAGAGAAAAGTGAGTGGACACAGGCGTTCAGATTCGTAGCCCGGACCGCGCTGTTTATTGGCATAAGCTTCGGCAACTCCTCCTTCACAACATACGTTTGAACATAAGTATCATATAGTGAAAATACGACAAAAACAATATTCATATCTCTCAAAAAAATAAGTATTAAACAACAATGCAAAAAAACTGGCACTTACAATCAAAATAGATAAGCAAAATACACATAAAACTTAGACTTTGGTCAAACTCTATTCAAACATTTTAGCAACTCGTTTAGCTCAACAAATACACTTAATGACAATATTTAGTCATAATATACAAACTATGATGCTGGGAGCCATTATTAGGTGTCTTAGCTTCTCAACATACAATTGAACATAAGGCACAATCGACCCGTACTGGGGAATAAAAAGAAAACTGTGGCATCGGTCAAGGGACAAAACGCACTCATTGGCTTGATCTCTAATTAATTAAAAACTCGCCATTGAGCCCTTCTCGCGTTTTTAAATTACATTGGAAGAACAGTTAACGTAGCCATGTGACGTCACCACCTTGCGATGTCAACAACAATGGCGAGCTACTAGTTCGTTTTTAATAAAACGAAAACATTTAGAGGGGCTTTAAACTCAAATTATCATAACTCGTACTAACATTTATCTTTTAAGAACTACATGTCTTTCTATCGGTGGTTCCCTTTAAGACCACATAAATAAAATAAAAATGAAAATTGGGGAGAAGGGGGTAAACCTTGGTTCACTACCTTTGTCATAGTTTAATTAACGTTAACAGTAGAAAACACATACAGGACACTTCTCTCTAAGCAGCTTCCTACTCAAAGTTTTGCAGGTTAGCAAGTTCACACAGTTTAATGTTATGCTAACTCTGATGCATATTGGACTTTCAGTAGCAAAATTAGTGATATGTTCCCCAACTCCACCTTTTTACATTACCTACAGTGGCTGCTGCTGGCCCAAAAAAAACCTTCTAATATCCTTCCTCTTAGTAGGAGGCGGCATGTTGTCGACATGTTTTATTTCTGTCGGGGCTGTGAGTGCATGTGTGTGTGTGTGTGTGTGTGTGCGTGTGTGCGTGTGTGATGTAGTCAAGTCATCCTCCAATCAAACGTGCGTTTGGGGATAATGAAAATCATTCACTTCATTTGGGGGTCAGTTATATCCTTACAACATATGGGAAGACAATCTAAATTACTGAAACTGAACTCATTATATAATGCAAATAAAGTTGCTTAAAATTTGGTGGGGACAATTTGAGCATCCTAAAAAGTTGGTAGTGTTATGTCCCTACCATCCCTATGCAAACCTACGCTCTTGCATTAGTCTCCTTTGTGATAGAATTGGAAATTTTACTCATTTCTCGTTTGTGATCCCTCCAAGGCGTTGGAGTACCTTCTGTGGGCGAGTCTGACATTAGAGTCAACCATGCCTAGCATGACTATTAAACATCTGCCATGGCTTGTCAAACTCTACTGTGCTGTCTGTCATTGTTACTATGACAACCTGTCGTCTCTTCGTGCAGAGGTAAACACTGCCGATCACTCTTTTTAGATGCTTAATTGATGACGACATCAGACCAATGTGAAAGCATCAACTACGTACTGTATCTTCGTCAATGCAAAAAAAAAAACCTTTTAAAATAATAATTTTTTTTTTTACTTCAAATGCTTTCAGGAATTTGCCAGGAGAGCGCTTGGAAAAATCAACGACCTTGCAGAGCAGGAGAAGGATAAGGAGAATAGTCATCCTTCAAACAAAGAGACACAAATGGCCTTTAGGGAAGCCTCCATCAAGGCATTAGACTACTATTGCTTAATATTTTTAAGTCTAAAGATGCCAAAGCAAATCTGAATGAATTTCTTGTTACTATTTTAATTTTCACTTTTTTTTTCTTGTCCTGCTTTCATAAAGATTTTCGTCAACTTCAATTGATTTGAATATTATTTTTCTTCCAGCTGGCTGCCATTATGTTCAAGCGTGCTGTGTTTGAGACCAGGAGGAAACCCAAACACATTATTACGATCAAAAGCAAAATCACTCTGAAGGACTTTCCAAATGTAAATGCAGGCTATCAAAAATAAATCTAAATACACACTGTTGAACACTGCTTATTTGAAACCATTAGTAGCCTATGAAACAATACTTGTTGCTAAATTTAAATTAGGTTTGCAATGGGTTGGAGAATTTACACACCGTGTATTGTAAACTTTCATGGCTGTCCTTGCTTCATCATTGACATCTGTTTGATCGTGATCGCAGATACCATGGCCTCGTAATGCGACAGAGCGAATGCTGATGGGCCTCTTTGACAGCAGTGCGTCACAGTTTTTGGGCATCTGTGAAGCACTCTGGGACAGCTCCATGCGTCCGCTACAGGCAAGGCTGCCAGAGGAACTGGAGCTGCAAGACGTGGTCCTGGAACTCTTTGCCTCTGGAATCAGTATATTATCTGGTTAGTCAAAACATAAAAAGTAACATGGTCGATAACAGTGGCGGATGCGGGTCTTTCAATGAGGGGAAACTCAAAGTGTGTCCACCAGGGGCGGACTGGGGGTGGGGAGTGGGCCGGGAGCCATTGAAAGACCGCCCCAATTCATGGACGGTGTTGGAAGCCATCCAGCCGGAAATACAGAGAGGTCCAGAACTCATATTCACTAACCTTAGCCAGTACTTATTCAGAACTGTGCATTTACAGTTCCACAAAAATGAGAGCTGTCAACAGATCAAAGCATGTATGTAGGACTTTTAATTCATATTTTCAAAAAATTTGGTACAGTAAAAATGCATAGTTTTGAGTATGTGAGTAGTCACAGAGGTCCACTACTAATATTCACCAACCTTAGTCAAAAACCATTCAAAATTTTGGATTTACATTACCACAAACATGAGAATTGTAACCAGATCAAAGCATGCATGTATGACTTATTAAAATTTTCAAAATTTTGGTACAGTAAAAATGCATAGTTTTGAGTATGTGAGTAGTCAGAGAGGTCAACTACTAATATTCACCAACCTTGGCCAAAATCCATACAAAATTTTGGTTTTACAGTTCCACAAACATGAGAACTGTAACCAAATCAGAGTGTGCATGTAGGACTTATAATTCCAAATTTCAAATAGTTTTGATTATGTGAGTAGTCAGAGAGGTCCATTACTACTATTCACCAACCTTGGCCAAAACTCATTCAAGATTTTGGATTTACAGTACCACAAACATGAGACCTGTAACCAGATTAAAGTATTCATGTAGGACTTTTAATTCAAAATTTCAAAATGTTAATAGAGTAAAAATGCATAGTTTTGAGTATGTGCGTATACAGAGAGGTCCACTGCTAATATTCACCAACCTTGGCCAAAGCTCATGCAAAATTTTGGATTCACAGTACCACAAACATGAGAACTGTAACCTGATCAAAGTATGCATGTTGGACTTTTAATTCAAAATTTCTAAATTTTGGTACAGTAAAAATGCATAGTTTTGAGTATGGGAGTAGTCAGAGGGGTCCTTTACCAATATTCACCAACCTTGGCCAAAACTCATGTAAAATTGTGGATTTACAGTACCACAAACATGAGAACTTTTACCTGATCAAAGTATGCATGTAGGACTTTTAATTCAAAATTTCAAAATTTTGGTGCAGTAAAAATGCATAGTTTTGAGTATGGGAGGAGTCAGAGAGGTCCACTACTAATATTCACCAACCTTAGCCAGTACTTATTCAGAACTGTGGATTTACAGTTCCACAAAAATGAGAACTGTAACCAGATCAAAGTACACATGTAAGACGTTTAATTCAACTTTTCAAAATGTTGGTACAGTGAAAATGCATAGTTTTTAGTATGTGAGTAGTCAGAGAGGTCCACTAATAATATTCACCAACATTGGTCAAAACTCATTGCAAATTTTGGATTTACAAACATTAGAACAGTAACCAGATCAAAGTAATCATGTAGGACTTTTAATGCAAATTTTCAAAGTGTTAATACAGTAAAAATGCAAAGTTTTGAGTATGTGAGTATACAGAGAGGTCCACTGCTAATATTGACCAACGTTGGCCAAAACTCATGAAATATTTTGGATTTACAGTACCACAAACATGAGAACTGTAACCTGATCAAAGTATGCCTGTAGGACTTTTAATTCAAATTTTCAAAATTTTGGTACAGTAGAAATGCATATTCACTAACCTTAGCCAGTACTTATTCAGATATGTAGATTTACAGTGCCACAAAAATGAGAACTGTAACCTACCATCTACTAAACGACCCTTTGCTCAGGGGAATAACATAATATTATAGTATACTGATGTGACAGTGCATGTAATGCACATCTAATTGGAGCAGTTTTAGGATTAGGTGACTTCATTTCATCATTAAATGATGACAACGGTGGCATTATATATTTTAGAGTGTTGAGAGTGTTTTTAAGACTGGGAACAACGCGAACACACGGAAGTCAACTGCCTTGCCGCTCGGTCAAAATGCATTTACCGTAATGTTTGGATTACGTAGGTGCGCTAATTTTAAGGTCCGCTCATTTGACCATGGGGAAATACCCGGTATCCCCGTATGCCAGACTTTGTGACGGTGCAGGGCTCAGTTGCTCGGTAGGGAAAGTCTCCAAACATTTGAACACTTATTTTTTGACGTATTGGGGGAAGCTGAGCTCCCCTTGTAATCGCCACTAGTCGATAAAGAGAAAATTTCACAGAAATTTTTTTGTTTTGTCAAGGAGCTGCGACTACTACCGATCAGAAACGTCACGAACAGTCCTGTGTACCTCTCAGTGCGCTGTCCACGACGTCAACTCTGATGGAATTAGCTGTTGCAGGTAGGTCATTGTTTTTCGCATTTCCACACCCATTTTACAGCCACTAAATAGCTTTGTTAACGTATTGTCACGTATCATTTTACTACAGGAGAACACAAAGTGCCGGTCAGTGCTGCCGTCAGGTTCATTAAGATGATGATTCAGTACAAACAACCAGACGCTTTTGCTGAATATTCACGATTGATGCTGCAGAGTTTGTCTGTGAGTTCTTCTTGGCTTGTTTTGTACTAAGTCCTTCTAAAAAAAAATTAGCATACTGTGATAAAGTTCATTATTTTTTTTATAATGTTCTGATAAACATTAGACGTTGATATATTTTAGATTCATTACACACAAAGTTCAAGCCTTTTATTGTTTTAATATTGATGATTTTGGCAAAAAAGTCAAGAAAAAACAAAAATCCCTACCTCCAAAAATTTGCATATTTCATCCGACCAATACAAAAAAGGGGTTTTTAATACAAAAAAAGTCAACCTTCAATTATTTATATCAGCTATGCACTCAATACTTGGTCGGGAATCCTTTTGCAGAAATGACTGCTTCAATGCGGCGTGGCATGGAGGCAATCAACCTGTGGCACTGATGAGGTGTTATGGAGGCCCAGGATGCGTCGATAGCGGCCTTAAGCTCATCCACAGTGTTGGGTCTGGTGTCTCTCAACTTCCTCTTCACAATATCCCACAGATTCTCTATGGGGTTCAGGTCAGGAGAGTTGGCAGGCCAATTGAGCACAGTAATGCCATGGTCAGTAAACCATTTACCAGTGGTTTTGGCACTGTGAGCAGGTGCTGAAAAATGAAATCTTCATCTCCATAAAGTTTTTCAGCAGATGGAAGCATGAAGTGTTCCAAAATCTCCCTTGATAAAACACAGTAGACTTTCATCTGAAAAAAGTACTTTGGACCACTGAGCAACAGTCCAGTGCTGCTTCTCTGTAGCCCAGGTCAGGCGCTTCTGCCGCTGTTTCAGGTTCAAAAGTGGCTTGACCTGGGGAATGTGGCACCTGTAGCCAATTCCCAGGTTCCTGCAGGTCCCCCAAGGTATGGAATCGGCCCTTCTCCACATCTTTCTCAGGGTGCGGTCTACGCCTGAACAATATATCGTTTGAACATCGCCATCGCGATGTGCTCATGCGCAATAGTCCCATCGCAAGGATGTGCGATATATACGTATATATATATATTTTTTTTTAGGGCTGTCAAAATGATCGCGTTAACGGGCGTTAATTAATTTTTTAAATTAATCACGTTAAAATATTTGACGCAATTAACGCAGATGCGCCGCTCAGACAGATTTAAATGACAGTACAGTCAAAAGCTCACTTGTTGTGTTTTACGGAGTTTTGCCGCCCTCTGCTGGCGCTTGGGTGCGACAGATTTTATAGGCTTCAGCATTCATCAGCATTGTGCAAGTAATTATTGACATCAACAATGGCGGGCTACTAGAGGGGTTTTAATATAAAACTTCTATAACTTGTACTAACATTTTTCTTTTAAGAACTACAAGTCTTTCTATCCATGGATCGCTTTAACAGAATGTTAATAATGTTAATGCCATCTTGTTGATTTATTGTTGTAATAAACAAATACTGTCCTTATGTACCGTATGTTGAATGTATATATTCATCTGTGTCTTATCTTTCCATTCCAACAATAATTTACAGAAAAATATGGCATATTTTATAGATGATTTGAATTGCGATTAATTACGATTAATTAATTTTTAAGCTGTAATTAACTCGATTAAAAATTTTAATCGTTTGACAGCTCTAATTTTTTTCAAATCCACAAACCTTTGTTCTGCTTCATTCGCTCGCACAGCCTCCCTCTCAGTCATTGCGGCACTCGCTTAGCGGACTTCACACAGGCAGCAATGTGTCAATCATCGTTTACCTTGTTAAACAGTTTATGCAAGGAAGCGCGGGCTGGAATGAATGTGTGGGTGTGTATGTTGGCGTGGAGACCGTCGAGACATATAAAATACACGCCAGAAGTGATCATGAGGAGTTTGTAATTTTTTCTACATGTCACTCCAAGAGTCTCAGCCAAGTTAGGTAAACAGAAGCATTTAATAAAGCCAAGCATTTTTCTGCTACAGTACTTTATTCTTGTTTAAAAATGATTTGATGGGACAGTTATGTTTAAAACTAATCATAATTATTACATTTGAAGTGCTTAAAAACCATTTATTGAAATGTATATATATTAGGGCTGTCAAAATTATCACGTTAACGCGCGGTAATTAATTTTTAAAATTAATCACGTTCAAATATTTGACGCAATTAATGCAAATGTCCCGCTCAGAAAGTATTCTGCCTTTTGGTAAGTTTTACAGCAAGGCGTTTTGTGCTGTCCAACAGCGAACTCTTGTGGTCGCTTTGCGACATGGTTTATTGTTTTCAGTCCAGTTCAATATGGCTGCACGACGTCTTGGGCTGATAATGTTGTGCTTATATGATCCTTGGACAAGATTTGTCCGTAAGTATGGTTGTTGTAAAGAATGTACGTATTATGTTAGTAAGCGAAATGTTATATTTTTTGTATGAGACGCTTTTTGTTTATGTTTAGTGAACCTGTATAGCGTGCTAAGCTAACGTTGTTGCTAATGCAATGCTTGTGTACTTTTTTTTTGTAGTTTTACGACGGTCTAAAGAGGACAATGGTTTGAGGCCATTTTATTAATAAATCAGATGAAAAAGGAAGAAGTCTAATTATTAAGGCGTCGTTCACTAGCTGTCTAGCTTTGGAAAAAGTAGACGCTTCGGAGTGAGGACAGCATAGACAGATTTAAATGACAGTAGAGTGAAATGCCCACTACAGTCCTTATGTACCGTATGTTGAATGTATATATCCATCTTGTGTCTTATCTTTCCATGCCAACAATTTATTTTACAGAATATATATATAATTTACAGAAAAATATGGCATATTTTATAGATGGTTTGAATTGCGATTAATTGCGATTAATTACGATTAATTAATTTTTAAGCTGTAATTAACTCGATTAAAAATTTTAATAGTTTGACAGCCCTAATATATATATATATATATATATATATATATATATATATATATATATATATATATATATATATATATATATATATATATATATATATATATATATATATATATATATATATATGTATGTATTTTATGTGCTACTTCGCGGTTTTTCACTTATCGCGGCATGTTCTGGTACCTATTGACTGCAAAAAACATGGAATACTGTACACTGTGGTCATGGTGAGTAATCCAAAGTCTTTCCAAACAGCTATTCAAGTCATCTAGTGAAAATTTCTTTAAGAAAAATATGTATATTTTTTAATATCGCAATATAATATCGCAATGTATCGCAAACCCCCCAAAAAATCACAGCAATAGTTTTTTCCAATTTCGTTCAGGCCTAGTGCAGTCCCTTCTTCGGATTGTGCAGCGTTTCCTGCCACACTTTTTCCTTCCCACAGACACTGAGGTGACTTGATGCAGCACTCTGGGAACAGCCTATTCGCTATGAAATTTCTTTCTGTGTCTTAGCCTCTTGCTTGAGGGTGTCAATGATGGCCTTCTGGACAGCAGTCGGGTCGGCAGTCTTGCTCATGATTGCGGTTTTGAGTAATGAACCAGGCTGGGAGTTTTTAAAAGCCTCAGGAATCTTTCACAGGGGTTTTGAGTTAATTCTTTGATTCAGATGATTAGGTTAGTAGCTTCTTTAGAGTACCTTTTCATGATATGCTCATTTTTTGAGATAGGGTTTTTGGTTTTTCTTGATTCTTTTGCCAAAATCATCAATATTAAAACAATAAAAGACTTGAAGGTCTTCAGTTGTGTGTAATGAATCGAAACTATATGAAAGTCTAATGTTTCTCAGTACATTACAGAAAATAATGAACTTTATCACAATATGCTAATTTTTTTGAGAAGGACTAGTAGAAAAGCAGAGGAAAATCATGTCTTAGAGGATGCTGTTTGTGTATACCAGGTTGTGGAAGGTCCTGCATTCAGGAAGGCAGAATACGAGCTCTCCTTGATAAGTGGTTTCAGCACTCTGAAGTCCTGCCACAGAAGGCGCCTTAGAGACGACGGCTCTGGCGGTACAAGTGATTATGCAGTCCAGTGTTTCCCTAAACCAGGGGTGTCCAAACAAGTCCTATGGGTCCTGGTTTTTGTTCCTACCGATCAAGCACAGACTGTTTAACCAATTAGGTTTCTGCTAAAACAAGCAGCACCTCACCAAAATCAACTGATTACACTTATAAGACACCAGATTGGTTGCAAAGGTGTCGTCCTGCTTTGTTGGAAAGAAATCCTGGAATAGTTTTGGGACCCCTGCCCTAAACACACAGAGATAATGTTTTTTATACTAAACCAATTTCTGACGATTCATTTGTAATCCAAACAATGCATGTTTCTGCTCATCAATGTTTTTTAACAGAGAGATGCAGGGGCTCGCTCGATGCCATCATTGGCCTAACTGAGACTCTGCACAGGGCAGTTTGTGATTCTGTTCTAGTAAGTTTATACTAGGGATGTTCCAATCGCATATTTTTGCACCGGATTCCGGGTCACCTGATTTTGGGGAGTCCCGATCCGATACCTTTTTACAAGTTCCAAACATGTTACTGACACACCGTGCCGCTTTCATAATAAAAAGTAACTGATAAGTTACTTTTAAAGTAACTTAGTTACTTTGATAATAAAGTAATCAGTAAAGTAACTAGATTACTTTTTTTGAGGTGTAATCAGTAATTAAATCACTTTTTTAAGTAATCTGTGACAACACTGCTGATACGCCACTTCCCCCTTTCCACATTCGTTATAAAGACGTAAGTCGATGCAAACTCTTTCGCGCAAATTCTGCAAAGATGGCAGAGCAACAAAAGAGACAAAAAGTTTTGTCGGTGGATACAAAAAAAGAAGACTACCGGGATAAAAGGACACTCAAAAATAAACATTGGCCCGGCTTTCACTTGCTGACATGACAAAATCAAATGTTTCTTACTTTCAACATCGTCATATGCTATTGTCTAGCCAAATTTGGATTCATTACCTCATTACTATTCGTCCTTCACACAGCGCTGGAAACAGAAATGTCGTTCAATTCATCTGCTGGCGACCGGGAGATTGGAAATTAACGAAACTGTGCACTGGTCCTCATGGGAAACGCAGTCTTCCTTAAGGCAAAACACTACAACTTTTGTCCATCTGCATCGCTAAAGTCGACAAAAATTGAAAAGTTACCTACCTTGCTTTAAGTACCAAACAGTTTGGGCGTACTGCTTAACAGGAGGGAAGGTGAGAGGCTTTGGCGTTGTAAGAGCATAAACCAAAAAACATAAATATACCATACTGGGCCGAATATAAGACAGCCCTGATTATAAGACGACCCCCCCTTTTTCAAGACTCATGTTTGAAAAAAGACACCAAATTAATTTTTATACAGAAAATAATTACAGTACATCTGAAACAAATTATTATAACAATATATTTGAGAGAAAAAGCATGTTATTTTGCCTCATTCAAATCTTAATATCTGAACATTTAAATATGTAAACTAAAGTGCAATCACATTCTTAAATGAACCAATCTATTATGATAAAACAACAAAATTGCAATAACTGCATTAACCATCAAAGTCTAACTATAATGTAGTCTTGAAACAAATCTGAAAAAGGAAAAACATTGCAATAAAATAATGCAAACTGGTTAAATTCGAGAGTAGCTGAGATCTGTCATGACCAGTGTTGGGCACGTTACTTTAAAAAAGTAATTAGTTACATTACTTACTACTTCTTCAAAAAAGTAACTGAGTTAGTAACTGAATTACTCTATAGTAAAATTCACTAGTTACCAGGGAAAGTAACTATTTCCGTTACTTTAAAAAGAACTTGTTGTATGTCAAAAAATTTAAAATTTTCTGAGCAGTATTCCAGTCAGTGGAATAGAGAAGAACAGACAGGTAGTTAACTTGTTAGGTGCTTCAGCAGATTTGAACTGCTTACCACAGATGTCGACAAAAGCTTTGCCCCGGGACATAAATTACACATTACATGCAGGTTCTTTCCTTTAATTTCGACAAAATTGAAATAGTGTCTATATCTCCACCTCTTAAAGGACAATTTTTCTTCTGAATCCTCAGCCATCCCGACCCTGTGCATCTGTTTTGCGTGTGTGTGTTTGCCGCACGCGCTGTTCTGGTTTGCTTGTGAAATCACCGGCTCTGATTTGCTTACTACGACACATAACTCTAACCCTCAGCCAATCACAATCACTTCCATCGCATCTCTCGAGGGGCTGCATTCAGGTAGGCTCGTTTCCCGACAAGTAGCGTCACCTTCAAAGCGTCTGCCGTCCTCAAGATGCAAGCAGAATTATTACTGGCTGACAGTGGGAGATGGGAACGAGGCTAGCATCAAGTGTAGCAAACACAGAAACGTTACCAAACTTTGGAAAACATTGTCTAATTGAATGAGCAGGGACAAACAGCTTGGAGTCAGAAGTACGTGCACTATCCTCGAACCGGAACGCACCCCAAGTCTTGGATGACAAATCAACAGCAGAGAGTCGACTCGACACGGCTGGTAGTTTCTTCAATTTATTCAGAGTAAGTAACGCACCGCTTTTGACCGTCAGTAACGGTAACGGCGTTGTAACGGAGGAAAAAGTAATTAGTTAGATTACCCCGTTACTGAAAAAATAACGCTGTTACGTAAAGGTGTTATTTATAACGGCGTTACTCCCAACACTGGTCATGACAGAACATCGCTTCAATGATATCTGGCGCCATCTAGCGTCATGAATGGGTATAATGTCTAGACTGCGAATATAAGAAGACCCCCACCTTTTCAGTCTTATTTCAATGCTAAAAACACCGTCTTATATTCAGCCCAATACGGTATGTATTTAAATGAAAGACCCTGTCGTTTTCACCCGATTATAATCCTCTGAAAAATGGCGTGATTTCCGATCACATGATCGGATCGGGACATCCCTAGTTTATAGTGCATGATATTGATTTTCTAATGCTACGGACAAAGAGCATACATTTTTGTGTACATGTTGTTTTGTAGGAGGCACAGCCAGAAATAGAACTAGTTTGGCATGTTTTACTATTTCTATGGGGTAAGCTGAAATTGGCCATAATGATGGATCAGCTGAAAAACCCGGAATTCACACAAGACCACGACAAGGTAAAACGTTAACAGTGAGTGTGTTTTTATAACATGTATTTTGTGCTAAATGCATGTCTTTATTTCCCTCTATGCCCACAAAGTGGGCGTGGTGCCTATCCATGCAGTGTGAGGTGGCTTTTGCCTGTGACCTGGCAACAGTTGACTGCATAAAGACAGCAGAGATGATCCATAGATTGGTTTTATTGTTGGAGAGTGCAGCGGAACGGAGTAAGGATAATGATCACGCTGTTTTTGTTTAGGATATCTTTACAAATTTATTTAATTTTATATATCTGCTGTTTGTAGTTCCAATGAAAATCAAAACTGGTGGTGAAAAGAAATATACCTTCACTCTGCTGAAGGTATGCCGAATGCATTTTGCATCATGTCAATAACAAGTTTCTAATAATAAAACAGTAAATGCCTAATAGGAGGAACTATTTTTATTTCTTTGCAGGGGTCACGTATAGATCTTCTTCAAAAAGTGTGTACAGTAGTCGAGAACGGTTTCGAGGCTTTGGTCAAGCGTGTGGTCACATTGATGCCCCAAGATGGCGCCGCATCCCCTGACATTACTTACCTATTGGTTTGTACTGAGTTCTTAGAAGTTTGTCATGTTAATTTGAGTTTTACTTTTACAAAAGTTCCTATCTTCAAATTTAAGTGCTGTGATTGTCCGTTCTATTCGAAGAGGGATGATGGAAATGTCAAGAGTGAAATATCTGAGAAGCAAAAGGAAGAAATCGAATCAGACGCTAAAAGGAATCGGTCCAACCAGTCAACCCATACGGCGATGCTCGCGATAGACATTCTTCTTGAACTGGACATTATACATCACAGAGCGTCGCTCAAGTTAATGCAACTAAATGCAGGTGAACCTAATTTAAATTGTAAAAAAAAAAAAAAAAAAAAAAAAATATATATATATATATATATATATATATATATATATATATATATATATATATATATATATAAGATTGCATTTTCTGAAGCTGAAAGTCTTTTTTTTTTTTTTTTTTTTTTTAGTGACAGAATCCGATATCTTGGACAAGATCAAGAAGAATAAAGTATCCAAAGCACTTTTCCTGATCCAGAAGGCTTTGCTGATTAATGATGGATGTCAGTCAAATGATTCTTGTGTTACCAGGAGCCTACTAGAGGTTGTATGCGCAAATTTTCATACAGCACATTTAGCATTTCAGCATAGACTTCACTATCAGTTCACGGGGCACGGGGCTCGGAGCCGATTCATAGGGGGCCTAGTTTCAAAAACGTAAATTTCAAATATTTTCGAAACCAAAGCCGCTAGCGACCTAAATCCAAAACAGGCACCTCCCCTAGGCATACAGTGTATCACAAAAGTGAGTACACCCCTCACATTTCTGGTGATATTTAAGTATATCTTTTCATGGGACAACACTGACAAAATGACACTTTGACATGATGAAAAGTAGTCTCTGTGCAGCTTATTTAATAAAGTTAATTTATTTTCCCCACAAAATAACTCAAAATATAGCCATTAATATCTAAACCCCTGGCAACAAAAGTGAGTACACCGCATGGGAACTACGTACATTAGGCCTGAACGATAATGGAAAAAACTATTGCTGCGATTTTTGGGGGGTTTGCGATATTATATTGCGATTTAAAAAAATATATATACTGGACTGTCTCAGAAAATTAGAATACACAATATTCTAATTTCCTGAGACAGTCCTGTATATATACACAGGACTGTCTCAAAAAATTAGAATATTGTGTATTCTAATTTTCTGAGACAGTCCAGTATATGTTTTTTTTAAAAGACATTTTCACTAGATGACTTGAATAGCTGTTTGGAAAGACTTTGGATGACTCACAATCACCAGTGTACAGTGATCCCTCGTTTTTCACGGTTCATGGGGACCAGAACACGCCGCGATAAGTGAAAAACCGCGAAGTTGCGCACCCTGCCCCGCACATTTTTATTTTTTTGTATGTGTGCTCAATGTATTTATTCAGATTTAGCATAGGAAAGCGATACATATAAGGAATGTTTTTTTCTCACCTTTACCCCAAAGTATGAGTTTAAAAAATGTGTATATATATGGTTTTAACCACTTCAAATGTAATAATTATGATCAGTTTTAAACATAACTATCCAACCAAATCATTTTTGAACAAGAATAAAGTACTGTAGTAGCATTTAATTTATATTAGGGCTGTCAAACGATTAAAATTTTTAATCGAGTTAATTACAGCTTAAAAATTCATTAATCGTAATCAATTGCAATTAATCGCAATTCAAACCATTTATAAAATATGCCATATTTTTCTCTAAATTATTGTTGGAATGGAAAGATAAGACACAAGATGGATATATACATTCAACATACGGTACATAAGGACTGTATTTGTTTATTATAACAATAAATCAACAAGATGGCATTAACATTATTAACATTCTGTTAAAGCGATCCATGGATAGAAAGACTTGTAGTTATTAAAAGAAAAATGTTAGTACAAGTTATAGAAATTTTATATTAAAACCCCTCTTAATGTTTTCGTTTTAATAAAATGTGTGAAATTTTCAATCAAAAAATACACTAGTAGCCCGCCATTGTTGATGTCAATAATTACTTACACAATGCTCATGGGTGCTGAAGCCTATAAAATCAGTCGCACCCAAGCGCCAGCATAGGGCGGCAAAACTCCATAAAACACAGTTAACAAGTGAGCGTTTCACTGTACCGTCATTTAAATCTGTCTGAGCGGGGCATCTGCGTTAATTGTGTCAAATATTTTAACGTGATTAATTTAAAAAATTAATTAATGCCCGTTAACGCGATAATTTTGACAGCCCTAATTTATATATGTCTCAAACTCCACACACACACACATTCATTCCAAAGCGGCTTCCTTGCAGAAACTGTTTAACAAGTTAAACGATGATTGACAGCTGCTGCGCTGTGATGTCCGCTTCTTTGGCAAGATCAAAGATACCAGCATTGTTAACTTTAATAAGCAAGTGCTGCAGTGACTGTGAGGTTCAAAGAGCGTGTGAGGCTCTGCGCAGAGCAGAAAGCAGGGCATATGTGGATTAAAAAAAATAAAAACTATCGCACGTCCTTGCGATGCTACTATCACGCACGCACAGATCGCGATGGCGATGTTTAAACGATATATCGTTCAGGCTTAACGTACATCCCTAAATGTCCAAATTGAGTACTGCTTGTCATTTTCCCTCCAAAATGTCATGTGACACCTCTTCAATCTCTGCAGCAATGCTGACAGCACTCCCATAATGAGTCACATGACAATTTGGAGGGAAAATGACAAGCAGTACTCAATTTGGACATTTAGGGATGTATGTAGTTCCCATGCGGTGTACTCACTTTTGTTGCCAGGGGTTTAGATATTAATGGCTATATTTTTTGTTATTTTGATATTGTTGTCCCATGAAAAGATATACTTAAATATCTGCAGAAATGTGAGGGGTGTACTCACTTTTGTGATACATTGTATATGAGTCTCAAAGAGCAGCGACATCAAAAAATTCAAAGTCGTTTCCTAATATAATCCCCATCCACCCACCCATCCCACCCATCATCTTCTGCTCGCTCCGGGGTCGGGTCGTGGGGGCAGCAGCTTTAGCTGGGAAGCCCAGACTTCCCTCTCCCCAGCCACTTCAACCAGCTCCTCCGGCGGGATCCCAAGGCGTTCCCAGGCCAGCCAAGAAACATAGTCTCTCCAGCGTGTCCTGGGCCTTCCCCGGGGCCTCCCACCGGTGGGACATGCCCGGAATACCTCTCCAGGGAGACGTCCAGGAGGCATCCTAACCAGATGCCCGAGCCACCTCAGCTGGCTCCTCTCAATGCGGAGGAGTAGCAGCTTGACGCCGAGTCCCTCCCGGATGACCGAGTTTCTCACCCTATCTCTAAGGGAGAGCCCGGACACCCTGCGGAGGAAACTCATTTCGGCCGCTTGTATCCTGGATCTTGTCCTTTTGGTCACGACCCACAGCTCGTTCCATAGCAGCAATGTTTGATCGGCAGGTTCGTTTTAAAAGATTACCGGCGAAAACAAGCAGAAATAACATGGATTGTATGCGAGGGTGTGTCTATAATGTCCCACTTCCACGTTACGATGGTGACGTCACGGTCTTAAAATAGCATTGGTGCGTTACGCTATTAATCGTTGCAGCACTTGCACTAGCAACAACTCATTACCTCATCACTATCCATCCTTCACACAGCCGCTGGAAACAGAAATGCCGTTCAATCCGAATGCAGGCGACCGAGTGGTCAGAATTTTACGATACTGTTCGAAGGTCCTCATTGGAAATGCAGGCAAAACATTGCCCTTTTTGTTCACCTGCGCCACTAAAATCGAACAAAACTAAAAGTTCCCTAGTCTTGCTTTAAGTTGTGAAAATACAATATTTACAAAATTTTAAAAATAAACTGTATATTTTATTTTATTTATTCATTTTTTGTGCGTGTGTGTGTGTGGGGGCGGGGGGGTATCCTTCTCGGGATACTTCCCCCTAGGACACCTTGTCTCCCTGTCTGAATATCTTTTGTGAGTACATTTTTATAGTAACATCCTTATCACTTTCTCCAGGAAGCCTGCATTTTAATAGATAAGGCAGCAATAGAAGAAAGAAAACTATACATCGCCAACAACCCAAAGTTTGCTCTTGAAAACAAAGGCAAAATATTGAAGGAGGAAAAAGAAACCCCTCCACCTCGTCCTGTCCTAATCTCACGCACTTACTGTTCCTTAACCTTTGCTCCCGCTCCATACCACATGGAGGAACAAGTGAGGATTTCTCTTATGTACATTTTTCAACACATTTTTGAGCAACGTAATATAAAACAATGAATTTCCCCCTCAATCAAGGTGTGCTGGTACCAATTGTGGGGACGTGCAGCAGAAGGCATCGACCTAAAAGTACGCTTCGGAGACTGTAGCTTAGCAGGAACTGGAAATTTGGTATGCAGTTTATTGCAATTGTCATCTAAGCCCATATCAATGCTGTAAAGTCAAACTGTTGCAGGTACCAGCAATTTGTGGAGAGTGGCAGCTTAAGGCGGACAAGCTAGTACCCAACCAGAAGTATGTTTTCGCCATAGCTGCGTATACCTGCCAAGGGAAGTTACTGGGCAACGCCATTGGAGCGACGACCTTCCCGCTGTTAACATCCATGCCGAAGTCACTGCTTTCGTCGTGGGCTCACCTGGCACAGGTACTATTTGCTTTTCTGGTGCTGCTAAAATGAAGGTAACTTTTTTTGCCTGCAATTTCAGGTGGCATTTCAAACCAACCAATTCGACATTGCAAAGAAAGCATGCAAAGAATTATGGTGCCATTTTACCCTTCCTGACAAAGGGCCCCACAAAACACAGGATCGACTTGGTTCAACAGCGTAAGACCTTCGTAACTACTGTATTTCTCAGACTATAAATCGCTTTTTTTTTTCGTTGTTTGGCCAGGGTGCGACTTATACTCTGGAGTGATACATTATTATATTATTTCTAGGGCTGTCAAAATTATCGCGTTAACGGGCGTTAATTCTTTTTTTTAATTAATCACGTTAAAATATTTGACGCAATTAACGCACTCCCCGCACAGTGTTTGCTTGTGTCACTCATGTGACGTGCTGCGCCCCCCCCTCTTCCTGACGAACCAGTGTGTCGTCTCCAGCCTCATCCCCTGCTGAATGTGTATAATCACCAAGTTCACATTGTCCTTGTAGACAGTCACAACAGTATGTGCTAATCCGTCAATATTCATTCGAAATAGTTCAAAACTTTTATTATTTTTGGAGTAAAGTTTTTTTTAATTTGACCAAAACATTTTTAGTAAACGTTGACTAAAACTAAACGAAATTAGTCTTGAGTTTTCGTCAACAAAAACTAGACGAGACAAACGCATTTTGAGATGACTAAAACATGACTAAGTATTATCGTCCAAAAGACGAAGACGATAATTAAAAGGGCTGCCAAAAACAACACAGAAAAATTGACTCTATTCAAAGTTAATAGTCTCTTTCCACTCTTTTCTCATTAAAGGCTGCATATGAAATATCTGCAATGCTCGTCTCCACTATTGTGTCAGCTGTTCCTCACGTCCATCTTCATCGAGACGGATATCAACATTCAGCAGCAGTCGCTCCAATGTGACTCGGGTAGCATCTGTGGACTCTTTGTCTGGAAACAGGTATGCAACATTTATTTGCTAAATTATTTCACTTTAATGTGAACTGGGTTGTGAATAGGGGTGCTACAACTTACAATTAGAGATGTCGGGTCCGATCACGTCATTTTCAAAGTATCGGAATCGGCAAAAAAATATCGGACATGCCTTTTTTTAATATGTACAGTGGGGAGAACAAGTACACAAGTACACTGCCAATGGGTTTTCCCATTGGCAGTGTATCAAATACTTGTTCTCCCCACTGTATATTTTTTTTTAATTAAATGCTTTTCTAATTGTATTTAACGTTACAGACATAATGTGTTACACTCTTCCAGAGTCTTTAGTTTAAGCTTAAGGTAGGGTTATCAAATTTATCGCGTTAACGGCGAAAACCCATTGGCAGTGTATCAAATACTTGTTCTCCCCACTGTATATTTTTTTTAATTAAATGCTTTTCTAATTGTATTTAACGTTACAGACATAATGTGTTACACTCTTCCAGAGTCTTTAGTTTAAGCTTAAGGTAGGGTTATCAAATTTATCGCGTTAACGGCGAGAATTAATATTTTTTTACATTTATCACGTTACAATATTTAACGCGATTAACGCATGCTCTGCATTACCCACTCACGCATTGTCGCGTTCAAATCTACAATGGCGCCGATTTACCCATAGAGTATATAGAGCTAAAAGCCAGCGTAAAATGAGTAGAATGAATTTTGGCAGCCTTTGGAGCCTTTTTTTTTTAAATGGCTTAAGCCTTACAATCCCTCTCCCAACGACTAGAATAATCGTGGGAAGCAATGTGGGGAAGAAGGGTAGTAGTTGATCTTTTTCTTAACACCCTATGATCTTTCCCAACGCAGAGAAAATACAGTTGTGGTCAAAAGTTTACATACACTTGTGAAGAACATAATGTCATGGCTCTCTTGAGTTTCCAGTTATTTCTACAACTCTGATTTTTCTCTGATAGAGTGATTGGAACAGATACTTCTTTGTCACAAAAAACATTCATGAAGTTTGGTTCTTTTATGACTTTATTATGGGTGAACAGAAAAAAGTGATCAAATCTGCTGGGTCAAAAATATACATACAGCAGCGCTAATATTAGGTAACATGTCCCTTGGCCATTTTCACTTCAATTAGGCGCTTTTGGTAGCCATCCACAAGCTTCTGGCAAGCTTCTGGTTGAATCTTTGACCACTGCTCTTGACAGAATTGGTGCAGTTCAGTTAAATTTGATGGCTTTCTGACATGGACTTGTTTCTTCAGCATTGTCCACAAGTTCTCAATGGGGCTTAAGTCAGGACTTTGGGAAGGCCATTTGAAAACCTTAATTCTAGCCTGATTCAGCCATTCCATTACCACTTTTGATGTGTGTTTGGGCTCATTGTCCTGTTGGAACACCCAACTGCGCCCAAGACCCAATATTCGGGCTGATGACGTTAGGTTATCTTAAAGAATTTGAAGGTAATCCTCCTTCTTCATTATCCCATTTACTCTCTGTAAAGCACCAGTTCCATTGGCAGCAAAACAGCCCCACAGCATAATACTACCACTACCGTGCTTGACGGTAGGCATGGTGTACTTGGGGTTAAAGGCCTCACCTTTTCTCCTCCAAACATATTGCTGGGCATTGTGGCCAAACAGCTCGATTTTTGTTTCGTCTGACCACAGAACTTTCCTCCAGAAGGTCTTATCTTTGTCCATGTGATCAGCAGGAAACTTCAGTCGAGCCTTAAGGTGCCGCTTTTGGAGCAAGGGCTTCCTTCTTGCACGGCAGCCTCTCAGTCCATGGAGATGCAAAACACGCTTGACTGTGGACACTGACACCTGTGTTCCAGCAGCTTCTAATTCTTGGCAGATCTGCTTTTTAGTGTTTCTCAGTTGAATCTTCACCCTCCCGACCAATTTTCTCTCAGCAGCAGGTGATAGCTTGCGTTTTCTTCCTGATCGTGACAGTGACAAAACAGTGCCATGCACTTTATACTTACAAACAATTGTTTGCACTGTTGCTCTTGGGACCTGCAGCTGCTTTGAAATGGCTCCAAGTGACTTTCCTGACTTCTTCAAGTCAATGATTCGCTTTTTCAGATCCATGTATGTTTATTTTTGACCCAGCAGATTTGATCACTTTTTCTGTTAACCCATAATAAAGTCATAAAAGAACCAAACTTCATGAATGTTTTTTGTGACAAAGAAGTATCTGCTCCAATCACTGTATCGGAGAAAAATCAGAGTTGTAGAAATAACTGGAAACTCAAGAGAGCCATGACATTATGTTCTTCACAAGTGTATGTAAACTTTTGACCACAACTGTATATCAATTGGTACCATGACGCACAGTCACTGTTGCACTTCCCATCATGCATTTGGGCAGCAGTTAAATGGCTACAATATCATTTACTGAAAGCTCAACAAATACACAAGATGGCAATATTTAGTCACAATATACAAAGTCACATTTATCCTTTAAGAATTACAAGTCTTTTTATCCGTGGATCACTCTCACAGAAAGAATGTTAATAATGTAAATGCCAGCTTGAGGATTTATTGTCAAAATAAACAAATACAGTACTTATGTACTGTATGTTGAATGTATATATTCGTCCGAGTTGTATTCATTTTTTTCTTAATGCATTGCCAAAATGTATATGATCGGGAAAAATTATCGGGAATGATTGGAATTGAATCGGGCGCAAAAAAAAGCAATCGGAATCAGGAAATATCGGGATCGGCAGATACTCAAACTAAAACGATCGGGATCGGATCGGGAGCAAAAAAAAACATGATCGGAACAACCCTACTTACAATATATCGAAAAGGTGATATGTCGCTATACTTTGTAGCCCAAAAGGTTATCGATATGCTCCCACCAAGAATCCATATATCCATGGGGCAGCATCCTACCGGTTCAAATAGATCTGACATATACTCGTTGTACTGCCCAAAACAGGGCGTTTCCTTTGTGCACTGCCCGACAGCCAGCTAACATTGAATGCACCTCCATAAACCACAAGGCTTTGTCTTTTCTTGTTTTTATGTGAGGACACCCGTCTTAATATTGTGAAACTACAACACAAAAAACATACACAAATTCAACACTCAATATACAGCAAACTGCACTATACACTTATATATACAACTATATACAGTTAGCACAACTTGCTTGAGCTATTAGCCATTGGCTAGCCTCTACAACACAATACAACTTAATAGGTTTTGTACATGTGACCCTTCACCACCTAGGTATACATACACTGCCCACCCATATGTTGTTATACACATAAAATACTTACAGACATATATTTCCGAGGCAGAAACGCAACCGAAAGCACTCACGAGTGTCAATGATACCGCTAGACACCACACTGTGAAAGTGAATGAGCTTATGACCAAAACTGTGACAAAAAAATGGGTGCAGCGAATTATCCTGACCAACAGGTGGCAGCAACGTACCGCAAATGGTCAACTGATGGCCCATATTACTGCAGAAAGTCAGCACACTGGTCATAAACTCAATCTAATTCACAGCAGAAGGATGAAAAGAGTTTGTTTTTCTGTTCATTAGTTGTTTTATAGAATATCCTACAATGATTTCCCGATAATTTTTGTATCATGAGATCATCGTTATCGCGAGCCTTATATAGCAAATCGTGCCGAATCATGAGGTACCCAGAGCTTCCTACCCCTAGTTCTGAACATTTATAATTCAGTATTTTCAGTTGAAAAACTTACTTTTAGTTCCATGTACATTTAACATAAGCATATTTGCATTTATGGCGCATACAGGAAGCCCGACTAGCTGAATGTGGACGATTGCTGGTAGCCATGGACTTGGCCATGTGGTTGAATGACAGCAGTTCTGCCGTTCAAGCAGTTATTAGCTGTTATGGTCTCTTGGTTCCGTTTATCTTTCATCAGATCCCTTGTGATCCTGCAATCAAGGTAAAAACTTGATTTAGTATCCAATACGTAACATTCTTAAGCAATATCATGTGTTTCAATTTTTAGTTGCTGACTAAATGCTTGAACGTACTAAAAGAGAACGAGGCTCACCTCAAACAAAAATGGTCCAGAAACACAGTGGAGACCCTCATGCATATGATTGCCTGCATCACCAACTATCTGTCCAAGGTGAAGTGAATTTTTCTTAAAGGACTACAAGAAATGCAAATAATGTTTTGTCTTTTGAGTGTATTTTACGCATTGATGATCGTCCAGGCATTGCGTGCCCTGAAGGAGCATCACAAGGCCTCCGTGGTGATAGAATGCGGTCGTGCTCTACTTCATGACATCTTTGAAGCCCAAGAGCGGCTCATTAGACTTGCTTGCAAACGCTTTTCGGTAAAAATGAGTGCTAATTTTACCCCCTTATTCGTTTTGGTTCTTCAACTTAATTTTGGTATTTCAAAATCCGTTCAGAGTGTTGTCTATGTGCGTTCCTAGACAAAGACGGAAGATCCAGCTGCAGTAAGGGAAGAAATGAAAAAATGTGTTAAATTGAAGGCACATTACATGAAGTTCAAGGAGGTGATTACAGCTGAAGAAGATCCTGACATAGTAAAGGGTAAATACAAATACAGTGCCCTCTATAATTATTGGCACCCCTGGTTAAGATGTGTTTTTTAGCTTCTAATAATTTTTTAAATTCAAATAATGTGGGACCTTAATGGAAAAAAGAGAAAATCCAACCTTCAATACAAGTGCATTTATTCAGTGGGGAAAAAGTCCCACATAAAGAAATAATTATTTGACATCAAATAATGTGTGTCACAACTATTAGCACCCCTGGTGTTAATACTTTGTACAACCCCCTTTTGCCAACAAAACAAGGTCTGGGGACTGAGATGGCCATGGGAGGAGCTTGATTTTGTGTCTGGTGAACCATTTTTGTGTAGATTTGGCTATATGTTTAGGGTCATTGTCTTGCTGAAAGACCCAGTGACGACCCATCTTCGGTTTTCGGGCAGAGGGCAACAGATTTTGATTTAAAATGTCCTGGTATTTCAAAGCATTCATTATGGCATGCACCCTAACAAGGTTCCCGAGGCCTTTGGAAGCGAAACAGCCCCACAGCATCACTGACCCACCCCCATACTTCACAGTGGGTATGAGGTGCTTTTCAGCATGCGCATCTTTAGTGGCACGCCAGACCCACTTAGAGTGTTTGGTTCCAAAAAGCTCAATCTTGGTCTCATCTGACCAAAGCACACGGTCCCAGTTGAAGCCTGGGACTCTAAGGCTACGTTCATACTACAGGTCTTAATGCACGAATCCGATTTTTTCGTGTTTTTCCGACTCGAGTGAGGCATTAACTTGACGGTCTGAACGTGACAAGTCGCATAGAACTGGACCATTTCAAATCCGATCTGGGTCACTTTCGTATGTGGTTCAAATCCGATCTGGGCCACATTTTTCCAGACTGTCGTGGCGGTCTGTACTGTCCAGTCTCTCAAATCGGAATTCATGCAGCAATTACGGCATCAAAAAGCGAGAGAGACTCTGTGGTAGCGGTGCAGCTGTGCGTTATTAGCGCCTAGCTTGCCTTGAACGCGGCTTTTTAGGAAGGGTCGGACTTGACAACAGTCATAAAAAAAAATAAAAATGGGTTGCTGATAAGCCTGAGAATGATGCTCCATATAAGCAATATTTCAACATTGGTTACACGGCCGAGAGTTGGGGCAAACTGCCCGTATGTGTGTGTGACATGCACGGAGAGTGCGTGCATGCATGCTATCGATCCATATACTTTAAATATAAACCTAAACTGGGATTATTTTTGCTGGTTTTTGTGTCCTCTTTTTAAAAAGCAAAATATGATATCCCTGGAATGACGGATGACAGCCAGCATGTGTGGTCTTTTGTTTTGATGCTTCTGCGCATGCGCGTCGTCTTGCTCAGCGCGTGTCGGACTGCGAATTAGTGCGCATGCGTAGTACTTGAAAGGTCTCAATGGACAAAGGCAGCCTGAACGGGCACGCCAAAAAAACAGACATGACAAAAAAATCGGATTAGTGCATTAAGACCTGTAGTATGAACGTAGCCTAAGTGGGTCTGGCGGCTGTTTTCACTTCCAAAGGCCTGGCCTGTATCTGTTCTGCCTTCTGGATAGGCTAAAAATCAGATTTTGGCTGCCAATCTGAACAAGGCCTAGGATAAATATACAAAATGAAGTCAATTGAATCATTCGATCCCCTCCAATTGATGCCATCATAAGACGTGTAATTGTATTGTTCGCTTTGAAATCAATGGAAAAGGTCAAGTAAGAAGTATAACATAAAAAGAACCCCTATTTTAATTAGATACTAATACAGTGGGGCAAATAAGTATTTAGTCAACCACTAATTGTGCAAGTTCTCCCACTTTAAAATATTAGAGAGACCTGTAATTGTCAGCATGGGTAAACCTCAACCATGAGAGTCAGAATGTAGAAAAAAAAACAGAAAATCCCATTGTTTGATTTTTATTTGCAAATCATGGTGGAAAATAAGTATTTGGTCAATACCAAAAGTTCATCTCAATACTTTGTTATGTACCCTTTGTTGGCAATAACGGAGGCCAAACCTTTTCTGTAACTCTTCACAAGCTTTTCACACACCGTTGCTGGTATTTTGACCCATTCCTCCATGCATATCTCCTCTAGAACAGTGATGTTTTAGGGCTGTCGTTGGGCAACACGGACTTTCAACTCCCTCCACAGATTTTCTATTGGGTTGAAGTCTGGAGACTGGCTAGGCCACTCCAGGCCCTTGAAATGCTTCTTACGAAGCCATTCCTTTGTTGCCCTGGCTGTGTATTTGGGATCATTGTCATGCTAAAAGACCCAGCCACGTCTCATCTTCAATGCCCTTGCTGATGGAAGGAGATTTTCCCTCAAAAGCTCTCGATACATGGCCCCATTCATTGTTTCCTTTACACAGATCAGTCGTCCTGGTCCCTATGCAGAAAAACAGCCCTAAAGCATGATGTTTCCACCCCCATGCTTCACAGTGGGTATGGTGCAATTCAGTATTCTTTTTCCTCCAAACACGAGTCTGTGTTTCTACCAAAAAGTTCTATTTTGGTTTCATCTGACCATAACACATTCTCCCAGTCCTCTTCTGCATCATCTAAATGCTCTCTAACGAACCGCAGACGGGCCTGGACCTGTACTTTCTTCAGCAGGGGGACACGCCTGGCAGTGCAGGATTTGAGTCCCTGGCGGCGCATTGTGTTACTGATAGTAACCTTTGTTACTGTGGTCCCAGCTCTCTGTAGGTCATTCACTAGATCCCCAGTGTGGTCCTGGGATTTTTTGCTCACCGTTCTTGTTATCATTTTGACGCCACGGGGTGAGGAGGGAGTTGAAAGTCCGTGTTGCCCAACGACATCCCCAAAACATCACTGCTTTAGAGGAGATCTGCATGGAGGAATGGGCCAAAATACCAGCAACAGTGTTTGAAAAGCTTGTGAAGAGTTACAGAAAACGTTTGGCCTCTGTTATTGTCAACAAAGGGTACATAACAAAGTATTGAGATGAACTTTTGATATTGACCAAATACTTATTTTCCACCATGATTTGCAAAAAAAATTCTTTAAAAATCAAACAATGTGATTTTCTGGGTTTTTTTTCCACAGTCTCTCATGGTTGAGGTTTACCCACGTTGACAATTACAGGTCTCTCTAATATTTTAAAGTTGGAGAACTTGCACAATTAGTTGTTGAATAAATACTTATTTGCCCCGCTGTACGATCCACTACTCATGTTTTTTTTTTTTTAGAGAGTTCACCCTCCTTGAGTGGTTCTGAAGATGTAGCCACACTGCGTGAGCGGATCATCACTGGTACTCTCCAGCATGCTTATCGAATTGGCAAGTAACACTTATCATACAGTATTCTCTTTGAAATGGACAATTCCTTCAGCATGCACGTATATTTTCATAATAGTGATGCAACTCGGCAGCCATTCGAATTTCATGGAGATCTCATCACTATTACTTCAGCGAGCCTTGGAAGAAGGAGACCCGGATCACGTAGTACAATGGGGTCAAACCATATTCGGATTTCTCGCGAGGTATGAATGCAAACCATAGGAAAGGCTAATAATGACAGACTAACATTTTACAAATGCTTGTGTCTTTACCAGAAGAGATGACGAAATGATCATGCCCACCAAATACACAGAACGAAACACTCAATATTCTGATAAAGAAGCTGAATCCTGTTCGACAGAAAGTCAAACTTCACAGGTAAAAGAACACATAAATAAAAGAAAAATAAATTCAGCAATAAACAAGAAAACGGATCAAATTATTAATGAATGGCTTCTTTTGCAGAAGACGACAAAAATGACAAAGAAACGAAAGAAACTCAGACGTGGCGCACTTCTGACAGCGAGGACTGTCAGGTAGACAATGTAGGTGAACTGTAATTGGATTGAAGTCATCTCAATCTTGTTCTACCTTTATTTCTTAGGGAGCTAAAAGCTGTAGAGAGGCTGTTGACCTGCATGAATTCTGTAGTGGAACGACACAACAGGCGTCTTCAGTTGAGGAAGAGGTGCTCTGAGGAGAGAGTGTGGCGGTGTCAGATCAATTACAGCATCGCCCTGGCACATCTTACACTGTTCGGACAGAGCCTACAGCCTTTGTATGAAGCGTCCCTGCAACCCAGGTTCAAACAAACCTCATAGAGGACTTTGCTACTTACCTGGAATTACCGTAAACCTATATTAGCTACCAAAATGTGAACTAACTGTGAAATATGAGTTCATTGAACTGCACACAGAGTGCAAACTGAATAATGTTCTGTATTGTTCAGATACAGCCACTTAAATCCCTCCCTGTTCTTTCTGGCTAACTCTGGTGTCATGGTGAAGAAGAACTTAGAAGAACAGCTAACCGCCATATGCAAAGTTAGTTCAGAGAGTGACTCATCACGCACTGATCTGTCAGATGACGCATCCAGCAAAGAGTGCGATAAAAACGGTAGGTGATGAAGGGTAATGGTATTTTTGCTAACATGCTAATTAGGGTTGTTCCGATCATGTTTTTTTGCTCCCGATCCGATCCCGATCATTTTAGTTTGAGTATCTTCTGATCCCGATATTTCCCGATCCGATTCAATTCCAATCATTTCCGATAATTTTTCCCGATCATATACGTTTTGGCAATGCATTAAGAAAAAAATGAATAAAACTCGGAGGAATATATACATTCAACATACAGTACATAAGTACTGTATTTGTTTATTATGACAATAAATCCTCAAGATGGCATTTACATTATTAACATTCTTTCTGTGAGAGGGATCCACGGATAGAAAGACTTGTAATTCTTAAAGGATAAATGTGACTTTGTATATTGTGACTAAATATTGCCATCTAGTGTATTTGTTGAGCTTTCAGTAAATGATACTGGAGCCATTTAACTGTTCTGCCAAATGCATGATGGGAAGTGCAACCACGACTGTGCGTAGTGGTACCAATTGATATATCTTCTCTGCGTTGGGAAATAACATAGGGTGTTAAGAAAAAAATCAATTACTACCTTTCTTCCCCACATTGCTTCCCACGATATTTCTAATCGTAGGGAGAGGGATTGTAAGGCTTTAGCTAATTTAAAAAAAAAGGCTCCAAAGGCTGCCAAAATTCACTCTACTCATTTTACGCTTCCTTTTAGCTCTATATATAGGTAAAACGGCGCCATTACAGATTGAACGTTACAATGCGTGATTGGGTCGTGCAGCGCATGCGTTAATTGCGTTAAATGTTTTAATGTGATACATTTAAAAAAAAAAAAAAAATACCGCCGTTAACGGGATAAATTTGATAACCCTACCTTAAGCCTAAACTAAAGACTAAAGACTCTGGATGAGTGTAACATATTATGTCAGTAACGTTAAATACAATTACAAAACGATTTAATTAAAAAATCTATATATATTAAAAAAAAGGCATGTCCGATATTTTTTTGCCGATTCCGATACTTTGAAAATGACGTGATCGGACCCAATCGACATCGCTAATGCTAATCAATAATCGCACTGAAGGAATCTGACCTTCTAGCCAGACTGCCGGAATCGCGCCAGCTGAACCACCGGACCCACGCTGGCGCAGCTCCAACGGCCCGGCAATCCAGCCACAAGGCCAAACTCTGGGCATTCACCTTAGTCTTAACCCTTTGTACTGACTACTTTTTGAAAGGTTTAAAGAAGGCTCACCGAAAACAAGTTGACAATTTATTCAGGTCGACAGTGATCAAAACGGCAAGGCGAAACAGACTCAGGCGAGGAGGCAAACTCGTTCCAAGGTCACCATATCAGAAGTCAACAGAAGGTTTCAGAGAAAAATGAAAAAGCTTAGTAAACATTCAGTCGTTTGAAGGCTCTCGCGGGGCAGGCCGTGGGCATGAAGAAGGGTGTGTTTGGGTTTATTGTCTGTTTGTGGATTGGACAGGAGGACTCGGGAGTTGCCGTTGTCCGGGCAGCGAGGGTTGTGGATTTTGCCACCTCAGTGTCAAAGAGCTCTTGGAGTCTCGTCAGTCATGTTATCAGTTGGATTTCGCGCGTTCTCCGGTGCTCCTTGTGTTGGGACAGAGCGTCCCGCCGGGAGAATTTACTGTGAGAGTTGGTGCGTAAATCTTGCTCATGACGCACACAGTGGGCTTCCGTGATAAGAAGGCGTTGTGTATCTTTTATTCCTATATTCTGCTTGTTTTCCTTAAACTATGATGTGCTATTTATTTTATATTTGGTGTGTTAGAGTAATACAAGCAGTTAGACGGTGCCTACGAGATAAGGTACGATCTCCTTCAGTAGACATGCCTGCTTCTATTGTTTTAGTACAAAGTAAAGATATTAAACCGTAGTGTAGCCAACAATAAAACTTCGACTTTAAAAACTTCTCAGGTCAATTTCTACCTGTTGCGTTTGTGTGCGGTTGTGTTTGTCTGCGGCAATCAGACAGAGGTAATCACTAAGGCTCTCATGAGAATGCACAAATTAATCGCGCGAAAACGTGTCAGTCGTCATCATAAAAATACAGGTGGTATGTACGTCCCACTGTCCGTCCGTCCGTCCGTCCATCCATCCATCCATCCATCTACCGCTTAATCCAGGGTCGGGTCGCGGGGGCAGCAGCTTTAGCAGCAAAAACCAGACTTCCCTCTCCCCAGCCACTTCAACCAGCAGGCCAGCCAAGAAACATAGTCTCTCTAGTGTGTCCTGGGTTGTCCCCGGGGCCTCCCGCCAGGGGAACATGCCTGTAACACCTCTCCAGGGAGGCGTCCAGGAGGCATCCGATCCAGATGCCCAAACCACCTCAGTTGGCTCCTCTAAATGTGGAGGAGTAGCGACTTGACCCTGAGTCCCTCCCGGATGACCGAGCTTCTCACCATATCTCTAAGGGAGAGACCAGGCACCCTCCGGAGGAAACTCATTTCGGCCGCTTGTATCCGGGATCTTGTTCTTTCGGTCTCGGCCCACAGGTCGTGACCATATGTGAGGGTAGGAACGTAGATCAACTGGTAAATTGAGAGCTTCGCCTTTTAACTCAGCTCCTTCTTTACCACAACGGACCAGTACAGAGTCCACATGACTGCGGGTGCTAAACCGATCCGCCTGTCGAACTCCCGCTCCGTCCTGCCTTCACTCGTGAACAAGACTCCCAAGATACTTGAACTCCTCGACTTGAGGGCACGCCACCCCTTTCCGACTGAAGACCATGGTCTCGGATTTGGAGGTGCTGATCTTCATCCCAACCAGTTCACACTCGGCTGCGAGCCACTCCAGTGAGAGTTGGAGATCATGGCTAGATGAAGCCAACACACCACATCTTCTGCAAAAAACAGAGATGCAATGCTGAGGCCACCAAACCGGACACACTCAACACTTTGGCTGTGCCAAGAAATTATGCCCATTAAAGTTATAAACAGAATCTGTGACATCAGGCAACCTTGGTTGAGTCCAACGCTCACCGGGAACGAATCCGCCTTACCACCGGTAATGCGGACTAGACTTTGGCACCGGTCGTACAGGGGCCAAACAGTCCTGACCAAGAGGCTACTCAAAGAGGACGTTGTTTGAGCTTTTCTTCAGACTATCAAAGTTAGTGTTCTTGGAGTCAGATAATGGTTACCAAAACATAAATGTGCAGCATTGGGCGAAGTCCAATAGTGAGAAAATAAAGTGGGGGAAAAAATGCAAAAAGCAGACTAATTGCCTCTGCTTTCTTCTTATAGAAGATACTTCAGACACTGGGGATAGCTGCGAGGATGGGGAAGACCAGCCTGAAAAACCAGAGGTGCCCAAAAACATACCATTGGACAAACTGGAGAAAGCTGCTTTACATCTACGCAGGGCCATGGTACAGTTTGTTAACCTAAGCCATGGAAAACTTTTAAGCTCAAAGGCCACAATAAGAATCTGACAATTTCATGATGACTGAGTATAACTTCAATATACAGTACTGAAATACCATATTAGTACGACCATTTTTTTTGTGGTGTGCATGAATTTATTTTTCGTTTTTTAGGTTTTGGCCCACCGTGGAGGTCACTGGACAAATTTGCAGAAAGTGTGTCACACAGTGTGGGAAGAAAGCAACAGAATTATTGCATTAGAGCAGACTGCTTCTCAGTTTCAACCGCCCTTCCTGGTTACATCAAACGAGTTGCACAATATCTTTACCCCTCTGTTAATACTCGCAACTGATCTTATCATGGATATGATGAGCAGACTGGGAGTAAGTGTTATAAATACCGTGCTGGCCAAAAGTATTGGCACCCCTGCAATTCTGTCAGATAATGCTCAATTTCTCCCAGAAAATGATTGCAATTACAAATGCTTTGGTAGTAATTTCTTCATTTATGTTCCTGGCAATGAAAAAACACAAACGAGAATGAAAAAAAATGTTTAAATCATGATTAATTTACACAAAACTCTGAAAATTGGGCCGGACAAAAGTATTGGCACCCTCAGCCTAATACTTGGTAGCACAACCTTTAGACAAAATAACTGCGAACAACCGCTTCCGTTCTTCATCAATGAGTTTCTTACAATACTCTGCTGGAGGTTTGGACCATTCTTCTTTGGGCAGCTGCTCTAGGTCTCTGAGATTTGCAGGGTCCCTTCTCCAAACTGCCATTCTCAGATCCCTCCACAGGTGTTCCATGGGATTCAGGTCTGGACTCATTGCTGGCCACTTAAGAAGTCTCCAGTGCTTTCTCACCAGTGCTTTTTGAAGTGTGTTTTGGTCATTGTCCTGTTGGAAGACCCTTGACCTCTGAAGGAGACCCTGCTTTCTCACGCTGGGCTCTACATTATGCTGCAAAATTTGTTGGTAGTCTCCAGACTTCATAATACCATGCATACGGTCAAGCAGTCCAGTGCCAAAGGTAGCAAAGCAACCCCAAAACATCAGGGAACCTCCGCCATGTTTGACTGTGGGGACCGTGTTCTTTTCTTTGAAGGCCTCTTTTTTTTTTTTTTCCTGTAAACTTTATGTTGATGCCTTTACCCAAAAAGCTCTACTTTTGTCTCATCTGACCATAGAACATTCTTCCTAAACGTTTTAGGCTTTCTCGGGGAAGTTTTGGCAAACTCCAGTCTGGTGATTATGTCTCTGTGTCAGAAGTGGGGTCTTCCTGGGTATCCTACCATAGAGTCCCTTTTCATTGAGACGCCGAGGGATAGTACGGGTTGAAACTGTTATACCCTCGGACTGCAGGACAGCTTGAACTTGTCCGATATTAGTCGAGGTTCTTTATCCACCACCCGCACAATCTTTCGTTGAAATCTCTCGTCAATATTGCTTTTCCGTCCACATCTAGGTAGGTTAGCCACAGTGCCATGGACTTTACACTTATTGATGATACTGCGCACAGTAGACACAGGAGCATTCAGGTCTTTAGAGATGGACTTGTAGCCTTGAGATTGCCCATGCTTCCTCAAAATTTTGCTTCTGAAGTCCTCAGACAGTTCTTTGGTCTTATTTCTATTCTCCATGCTCAATGTGGTACACACAAGGACATAGGACAGAGGTTGAGTCAACTTTAATCCATTTTAACTGGCTGCAAGTCTGATTTAGTTATTGCCACCACCTGTTGTTAACATCACGATTTTTCAAAGAGTGCCAATACTTTGTTCTAGCCCATTTTTTTAATTTATTTTTTTTAATAAATAATGATGATTTATTCATTTTATTTTATTTTTATCATTCTCGTTTGTTTTTTCATTGCAAGCAAAATACCGTATTGGCAAGAATATAAGACGGCCCTGATTATAAGAGACCCCATCTTTTTCAAGACTCAAGTTTGAAAAAAGATTTGTTGAACACTAAATTAATTTTTATACAGAAAATAATTACAGTGCATCCGAAAAAAAATGATTATAACAATATATTTGAGAGAAAAAGCATGTTATTTTGCCTCATTCAAATCTTAATATCTGAACATTTAAATATGTCAACTAAAGTGCAATCACATTCGTAAATAAACTAATCTATTGTGATAAAACAACAAAATTGCAATAACTGCATTAACCATCAAAGTGAAGTCTAACTGTAACTGTAGTCTTGAAACAAATCTGAATAAGGAAAAACATTGCAATAAAATAATGCAAACTGGTTAAACTAGAAAGAGTAGCTGAGATCTGTCATGACAGAACATCGCTTCAATGATATCTGGCGCCGTCTAGCGTCCTGAATGGGTATAATGTCTAAACCGCGAATATAAGACGACACCCTCTTTTTCAGTGTTATTTCAATGCAAAAAATACCGTCTTATATTCGGGCCAATACGGTAAATTAAGATATTACTACCAAAGCTTTTGTAACTGCAATAATTTTCTGGAAGGAGTTGAGCATTATCTGACAGAATTGCAGGGTTGCCATTACTTTTGGCTAGCACTGTATATATTTAGTACATGTTACTGTACATGTACTAACCCTAACCCTCCGTTGCTACCTCAAGCTTTGGCGTTTGTACGAGCGCGTAACAGAAGAGGAACAACAGTTCAGTCTCTGTTTCTCAGCCCCAATGGATGACTGCACCCAAGTGAACATGCGGTTTGTCCACGATTTGGTGTTGCGCACCCTGGAATTGCTCCACAACACAGGGAAATGGGAACGCTTGGCACACTTTGCACTCATTTTCAACTCACATACCCGGTAAAATATATATCAGTGGCAGATGTAGATGTGTCATTTAAAAAACAATACTTATGTCATCGTAGAGAACGATACGCCATGACAGTAACCCCCCTCCTGGCCTTGGCCCAGAGGAAGCTCCTTGAAAGAATTTGTGCTAATGGAGTTGCAAAGGTCCCACAACCACACCATATTAAGACTCAGTGGACCACTGGCAAGGAGGTAACATAGTCTCGGCATCTCATTCAGGAAGTGTTGCTTTCAACGCATCCTGTGTGTGTGCGCGTGTGTGTGTATTTGACCTTTTTATATTTTAGGTAACATACAAAAATTACGCAGGCTGCCAGCTTTTTAGTGGTTGGTTACCTCAGTCTGCCGACCAGGCGTCATGCACAGTGGCCAACTGTAAGCCGACTGAAGAAACTGAGCTCATAGGTTAGAATACAAGCTTTAGCTCCAGAAATATTTTATTGTGAATGTTGTTACTGTACTTCAGTACATTTTTGTATATCTGTACTTTGCTTGAGTACAAGTATGAAGTGGTACATTTTACTTCACTTCATTTTACAGCAGGTACAGTGGGGTAAATAAGTATTTAGTCAGCCACTAATTGTGCAACTTCTCCCACTTGAAAATATTAGAGAAGCCTGTAATTAGCAACATGGGTAAACCTCAACCATGAGAGACTGAATGTGGGAAAAAAAAACAGAAAATCACATCGTTTGATTTTTAAAGAATTTATTTGCAAATAATGGTGGAAAATAAGTATTTGGTCTATACCAAAAGTTAATCTCAATACTTTGTTATGTACCCTTTGTTGGCAATAACGGAGACCAAACGTTTTCTGTAACTCTTCACAAGCTTTTCACACACTGTTGCTGGTATTTTGGCCCATTTCTCCATGCAGATCTCCTCTAGAGCAGTGATGTTTTGGGGCTGTCGTTGGGCAACACGCACTTTCAACTCCCTCCACAGATTTTCTATGGGGTTGAGATCTGGAGACTGGCTAGGCCACTCCAGGACCTTGAAATGCTTCTTACGAAGCCACTCCTTTGTTGCCCTGGCTGTGTATTTGGGATCATTGTCATGCTGAAAGACCCAGCCACGTCTCATCTTCAATGCCCTTGCTGATGGAAAGAGATTTTCACTCAAAATCTCTCGATACATGGCCCCATTCATTCTCTCCTTTACACAGATCAGTCGTCCTGGTCCCTTTGCAGAAAAACAGCCCCAAAGCATGATGTTTCCACCCCCATGCTTCACAGTGGGTATGGTGCTCTTCGGATTCAATTCAGTATTCTTTCTCCTCCAAACACGAGAACCTGTGTTTGTACCAAAAAGTTCTATTTTGGTTTCATCTGACCATGACACATTCCCCCAGTCCTCTTCTGGATCATCCAAATGCTGTCTAGCGAACCGCAAACGGGCCTGGACATGGACTGGCTTCAGCAGTAGGACACGTCTGGCAGTGCAGGATTTGAGTCCCTGGCGGCGCATTGTGTTACTGATAGTAGCCTTTGTTACGGATAGTAGCCTTTGTTACTGTGATCCCGGCTCTCTGTAGGTCATTCACTAGGTGCTCGGATAGTCTGAACAGTTTTAATGTTTCACATTGAGAGTCTGATATACTCGCATTGTGATTATTCAAAATACCTTTTTATTATGACAAAGCAGCGAACAGGAAGGGATTATGGGGGGACAGAAGAAAAGAAACATAAGAGAAGAAAGAAAAGAAACACATACACAAACAACAACAAGAAATACTTTGAACATCTAGACTAATTACTAATATGCTGGTGCCATCGTCAGCGAGATGTATTTCCGTTTTACACCATGTGGGGGCCTATTGGCCAGTGAAAGAGGGGGATGGGGGTGGGGGTGTCTATAAGCCTATAAGCTAAGTGATTGAAAGGGGTAGAGTGTACACAAATCAGTTCTGTGATCTAGAACCCAGTATGAATCTCTTATGAGTATAAGCCCGTTGGCGACCAACCCTATGCCGCCCCATCGCCAATCCCGGCACCGGGACCCCCAACTCGAGTATGCCTTACCACATCAAGCAGCACGCGAGCCCTACCGGGCGCTCGACAGCCACGCAGACGCGCATTTTACCTATTGCAGATTCAGTCTTCCCAGCCTGGTGCAGGTCTACAATTTTGTCTCTGGTGTCCTTCGACAGCTCTTTGATCTTGGCTATAGTGGAGTTTGGAGTGTGACTGACTGAGATTGTGGACAGGTGTCTTTTATACCGATAATAAGTTAAAACAGGCGCCATTAATACAGGTAACGTTAGGAGCCTCGTGAGCTCTTGTTAGACCTCATTAGAAGAAGTTAGACCTCTTTGACAGCCAGAAATCTTGCTTGTTTGTAGGTGACCAAATACTTATTTTCCACTCTCATTTGGAAATATATTCTTTAAAAATCAAACAATGTGATTTTATGTTTTTTTTCCACATTCTGTCTCTCATGGTTGAGGTTTACCCATGTTGACAATTACAGACCTCTATAGACCCTACCCACGTGACGTCACAACTCCTTCCTCCTGACTGGTGCCGCCCAATTGTCCGTCAACACATCATGTTTCCCTGTTACGGCTACGTACATTCCTCCTATTTACGACGTGTTTTTCTGCTCGTTAACATTAATAATCAAAATGGTGAAGGCGTGCGTGGCGGTCGGTTGCAATAACAGAAAAGATAGACAGAGAAGACGGAGAGACTTGAAGTTCTACCGGATTCCGAGAGACCCGGAGAGAAGAGAGCGAGATGGGCTGCTGCAATTCGACGAGAAAGCTGGGCTCCAAACCATTACCACAGATTATGTTGTAGTCATTTTATATCTGGTAAGATGCATTTAATATATATTTAGAGGGTTTTGGGCTGACAACCACAATTAAGATCATTGCTAGGCTAATCGCCGACAACATACACGTATGTATGTAGTGAGAGTGCGATCGCTAAACCATATAAACATTAAAAGCCTTAACTCCATTGACAAACGACATGAAATACATTAGACTTGACAGTGGATGTTAGCGATAACAAAAGATTTTGAATTGAAAATTTCGTAATTCACCTTTCCAAGCACAAGATAGATTCCTGCCGAATTTT